>NC_052049.1:4393414-9193414 GCF_903992535.2 Arvicola amphibius | reverse complement strand
GATAGGTCTACAAAAATGAGAGAGAATTTGGCTGATTTGCTCATGTCAGGTTTGCTCTGTGGGCTCAATAAGATATAAAAAACTAAAACGGTCTATGATGCCCCTAGGTCTCATGTGTCATTGGGAAGAAGTCTTCTCAGAAAGGAGGAGTGTGTGATGGAAGTACACTCACATATTGTATGATACAACATACCAACCATTATTTGGAAATATATCAGAACCTATCTAATAGCTAAAAGCCCCTTCTCTGTCTAGTACATAGAAGGTTAAATAGAGTTAAGGACCTTCATTTCCCTAAGTTCTCATTTTGTTCTATAAATCACCAGTCTTGGAACTGAATATATGTGCCCACATGATACATTCTCTTTAAGTTTCAGTTTAGTGAGGAATAAGCAAATGAAAACCCAAGTTGAGAGATCTCACAATTGAAAAGATTAAATATTCTTTATAATTTACCATTTATGACATTAGTGAATCAATTCTATTAACACTTCTGAGTACATATTGAGTGGAATTAAAGGCCACTCGATGGGATATGAAAGCAGCATAATACAGAACCTGCTGACAAGCAGATTAGGCACTGCTGGGGAAATAATTTACGCTGAGAGCAGCTACAGAGTTTAAATGTGGATGATTAAGTTTGTGCTGGGTGGGTGCTATAAGTGTGGGTACTTGAGAAATCACAATCTCTGTAGGTTAATGTCACTGAGGAAAAGAGTCACAGGTTTCCTGGACCTTCATATAAAATCAATATTAGAATATTTGTTCAGAATTCATTATGAAAAGTATTTTCATTTGTGTGATTTGCAATTCTATGTGAAATATTAGATGGGTTTTTCTACTAGGACTATTGTAAATGAATTAATCATGAATAAATGTGAACTCTTGATACCAAGTTTAGAGAAAGAAAGGGGATCTTGGAAAATCTAGAATTTTGGGACATATGTGATACTTTGGTTCACTAAAGCCATCACAAAGATGTATTGATTCTTTCAGATGTTTACAAAATGCTAGGAATACTCTTAGGAACTCAGGATGAAAGGCTGGTAAACAAGCCCAGTTCTACAAAATGTAGGATTTGGAGCTGATGGAGTTTGGACCATGAAATTTACTATCAAGCATGCGTAACATATGAAGAATTTTCTTTTAGAACATTGGAAAATTACTAGACTATTTAAAGTAATTTCTTGGATTTATAAAGCTTATCTTCGGGTGTGTGCTTGAAGGGCTTCTGTAGAGACCTTATCTGGCCACATTCGAGTGCACATTTATATAGAACTGGGAGACTTCCTTTGCTTTCCCAGTAGAGAGCCATAGCCTGAAAATTATAGACAAGTCTTTCAACTAAAATGTGCTCAGCATGAAAGGTACAGCCATCTTTAAAATGTTCTTATTTTTCTTAGTTTGATCCCCCAAATAGAAAACAGTAAAATCTCATGTTGTACATCATATATTTATTTATAACTGAACTTTGTACGACTTGTTCTGGAATATGCATAAAAACAGACTATGTGACACACACATTATTCATAATATATAGACAGATTATAGAAATTTACTCACAGTTACATATATGAACATTTGCAAATGCACGATGTTCTACTACACACTGAAGTGCGTCTCGTAACAGAACAACTTTTATCATGACAATCACACTGATTCATTAAGAAATCAGAAAAAAGCAAAATTGTATAGCAGCCCGCAAACACCAACACAAAGCATTGCATTGCGTTCAGAAAAATGAATAGAGATGTCAGTGATTTGTTAATCAAATTAAGCCTGGCTCAGAAGTATGTGTAACACATGTTTTGTTTTGAACAAAATTTAAGACGTAAGAAGCATATGCAAGTAAATAGGTATTAAGAAGGAAAAGCAGTGTCATCGTCCAACCCTTACTGCTCTCTTGACAGGAGAGGGAGGGGTAGTGGAGGGGGGAGGGGGTAAATGGGAGGTGGAGAGGAGGCAGAAATTTTTAATAAAAATAAAAAAAAGAAGAAGGAAAAGCAGGAGAAGAAAGAATGGACAAGAAAGGTTAATAAGTGGTGAACATCATCATTCTTTATTGCATTATTTATAATTTTATGTATGTGTGCACCTGTGTGTTGGAATATGCATAAGAGCACAATTGTCCGTGCTCCCCAGATGAGGGTGTTGTATCTCCTGGAACTGGAGTTACTGGTTATGAACTGCTCAATATGGGTCCAAGCAACAGTGCTCTTCACTACTAAGACATTAACATTAGCTTTTATTGCAACGTTTCATACGTTGTACCTTTTTAAAAACATAATATAGTAGTAGAAACTTATTTGTTTTGCTTTAATCCAGTTAGAATTATAAATATCATCTCCCTTCTACTTAAACTTATTTATATATTTTAATGTATTATCTGACTCCCATGTTTTCACATTCTTAAGAATGTCATTGAAAAACGCTTCACAAGTTCCCTCGTAATTGAAAGCATTATCATTGTCTGATATTAATCTAGGCATCTCAAAGCCACATGGTTACAATGACAACTGGAGAGCTCCTTGCTACACACAATGCTTCAAATGGGGTACAGTCTCTTTATTTCTATTCATTTGCTTTATTCACTACGTCCCAGCATTGGCTCAACTACTTCTGTATACTTTGTAGAAATATAAGTTCTTATTAACAACCAATTCAGGCAGCTTTAGTATAAAGGAGATAGAATGGAATATTATAGAGATATCTACACAGTAAATTTTGAATACTAATGGAATTTCTTAATGGATTTTGAATGGATTTTAATTTTTTTGAAGCTATTTTGAAAACTAATTGGAGTCTCAATTATATCCATGTAGCTCTTAAAACATCTATGAATAATTTATAGTCCACATATAATATATTATAACCCAGAGGAATAAGTTATGTGATAAGTAGTAAGTTGTTAATATCAAAAATCAGACTTTCTCTCAGATATGAGACTCTACAAAGAAGTCATGACTCACAGGTTGATAACCAATGATCTAAAGAGAGAACTGGGGTATTTAATATTTAATATTGTCAGACTGCTTTTAAATATTTTCTAAAACTACCTGTAAGCTTCTGCTCTTAGGAAAATTTGTTTTTGCCTTCTGTTTGGTGGGGGGGGGGGATGTATTGTGAGGCATTCAATGCACAAACTTATTTAACAAATGAATTTGTTCAAGAGCATCTGATACTAAAGTTATTGTTTTTTGTTTTTAAAATGTCTTTAAAATACATAAACAAAATCATTCTTCATGTAACAAGGTGCTTCCTGGTAGTGTTTCCAGGGATGTTTGCCGAATGCAAACACCATGTCTGCAACATTGCACAAATAAGGTCCTTGGAGAGCTGACACAATTTTAACTCTGCATTAAATCATGCTGCTTCCTTACTCAATGGCAAATCAAACTGAATAAACTTTTTCCTGTAGAAAGCACTACTTAAATTCATGGAAAGACAATTTATCAAACGACACTTCAGTTATTATTTTTTAAAAATGTGAAATTCTGTTGCCTGAGTTACAAAATCTCAAGGTGCATCCATCTGATATTCTACTCTATTTCGTGGCCTGTAATGTAAAAATGCCTTATTAAAATTTCATGTCCCTCTCTAAAATTAAAAGTAACAGCTCCGAATGGAAGTATCTACCTAGCAGGACGATATCAGTCTGATGGAAGTTAGTTGGTAGAAATTTACAAAAAGCAGATTCAGTTTAGTAGAGGTAAATCTGTTGATATTGGAGCAAGGAGTGTTTTATGACCAAACATCTCATGGGGAAGCACTACACACACTCACTCACCCAAGATGGGGTACCTACAACAATCTAAATTCTGGATGCCAAGTTCAAGTTGTTGAAGCAATGAGTTTTATCTGGGTTACTTACAGGAGCAAAAACGACTCACAGACAGCTGAATCACCAAAGCCCACCCCAGTATGGGTGATATCCCAAAGAAGTTGGGAAGCTAGAGCACACAGCGCAGCCTACAGGCAGGTCAAGGAGTTGAGAGTATTCTCCCAAGGGACAGACTTAATCCACCTCCAAGCAACTTGATTGGTTTCTGCTTGTCCCAGTCAGATGGTCTGATCGCAGAGTCATCTTTGCAGCTGGGCTTGTTCATTCTTTGGAAGAAGGGGTCTAATGATTCTGTTCAATTTCGGAGACTTCTGGAAGCTCTTTTGAGTTGTTTACCTTCTGACTTAAGAACCATCCCTGCAGTATGGGCGCATTTTTACCTGGGAGAAACCTAGCACAACAGAGCAGGAGAGGAACCTAAGGCCATCCTGGTATGTGGGAGTCTCCAGGTAAACTTGGGTAGCCTAAAGTAATCATTAAAGAGTTCCTTTGAGTAGACAGACATTTTAACAATTTTAATCTTCAGGGTTTTTTTTTTTTTTTGCTGGAATTTTCTGGATTTCTTTATTTTTTTTTCCTAAAATACTGATATTAAAAAAGAGGCTGTTTTGTAAACTTCTATTTCAGTTAAGTTGTTGATCACACTGAACAATAGATTTTTTTATGCTGACTTTTTTCTTTCCATTTCACTGGGTGTGTTTATCAGTAATAACTATTTTTGCTTGGCATCCCTAGATTTTTTAGATAATTCAGCTTTTTATCTGTTAACAGAAACAATTTAATTCCAGTCTTCTAAAATTAACATTTTATTTTGTTTCATTGTCTGATAGTTTTAGATAGTAATGCGAATGCTATTTGAATAGAAATGCAAGACAGGGTTTTATCCTTTTATCCTTTCTTCCTTCAAAACAATTGAGAGAATTTCACATATATTTATTATTTTCACATAATTTTTGCCTTTCATTTTCTCCTTCACATTACTATCTAAAACTATGTAAGTACATGCACACATTTTTATGACTTATTTTGACATAAGTGCCCTCTTTATAAAATTCTGTACCTATGAAGTCACTAAACAAGGTCAAATGACCACATATTTGATGACACTGAAGAATATTTTGTGTCCCAAATGATCTTTCCAAGTGTATACTGAAACTGCATATTCCCAGGGCTTTAACTGAGAACATTGTCAAACACACTGAAACCATTTCAGAAACACATATACATCACTTTAAAGCAAAAATGTCCTTCAACCACCAGAAAGGTACAAGATTTAAACCCTTACTTTAAAAAATTTGTAGTCATTGAACACAGATACTGCATTACTTTTATTTGACTCATGATTGACAAATGCTCTGGCTTAACAGTTCAATGGAATTTTCAGGGTTGTTGCCTTTTTTTCCTACGTCTGTAACACAATTATTTAATGAAATTGGATAACATTTATTTTGCATACACCATTCCATTGATTCTCTCTTATAAGGGAGGAAAGAGTTCATTTTGCTATCTATAGCTCAATCATTAGAAATATATCCCTTAATTATATAGATGGTTTTGTTATGTTTTAAGGGAAATACCCCTGTACATATGATTCAAATATGACAATTACCCTAAATCTGTATCCTAAACAGTTATTGGAAACTCATTCTAAATTCATAGTTAACGAGGATTTTAAAGGACAGATTGTAGTTACAATCTCACTGTAGGTGTGCATTAGGATACATTCTCATATGAAATTTGGCTTTTCTAGGT
Organism: Arvicola amphibius; assembly: GCF_903992535.2. Classification (NCBI taxonomy): domain Eukaryota; kingdom Metazoa; phylum Chordata; class Mammalia; order Rodentia; family Cricetidae; genus Arvicola; species Arvicola amphibius. The sequence continues at coordinate 9,187,821 of NC_052049.1, read as the reverse complement.
CAAGTTCTCTCACTCTATTGACACTCCTGGCATTGGAGATGCCTGAAGTTTCTTAGAGGCCATCTCTAAAATTTTAATAACTTCTAATTCTTTTATCTGTTTTTAAAGAATTAAAAACACTAGAATTAATAGCCACTGAGAAACCAAGGACAACGGCAATGAACATGAACTCTACAGCATGGACGGGCTCACTGTGAGCCTTGTCAGTTTGGTTGCTCACCTTCCGGGACTTAGGGGGAGCTGGGAGGACCTTGGACTTAACATAGTGAAGGGAACCCTGATGGCTCTTTGTCTTGGAGAGGGGCAGAGTGGGGATATGGGTGGAAGGGAGGGGAGGGAAGGGGGAGGAGGAGGGAAGGAGATGGAAATCTTTAATAAAAAAAATGAGGAAAAAAAAAGAAGTCAGAAAAAAAAGAATATAAGAATATAGCCACTCTATAATTTTGGAAAGATTTTTTTTTTGTGGATAATTGAAGATACATAGGAGATAAAGTTCTGCAAGTTTTCTTTAAATAAAAGCTTGCAAAAACCACACAAAAATTAATAAACACAGATTTTTTCTTTCTTCCAGTCTTGGATAGAGTATCATTGAGTCTGTTTATTGTGGTAAGGCATATTTGTGTAGTTGGAAACGTAAGTTCAATTTTAACAGTCTCTTCCGTTGTGATCGGTGCATTAGTCTCAGCTCTGCTTTCTTTTGATAATAATAATAAAACATCAATAATGCCCTTTATCAATATTTATACAGCATCAGGTATTAAATCTGAATTCTTAATTATGGAGTCAAACTTATTTAAATTTGTTCTATGAGTTGCCAACAAACCACTAGAAATTAAGGGCTAAAGCTCTGACTCACGTAAGAAGGTTCTTGCTCCCAAAGTGTAAAGAGCAGAGTTCAAATCCTTTGGACCTATAGAAAACTGGGAAAGCCTGTCAGCTCTTTGTAATTTCAGTTGTTAGAATTCAAATAATGAAAATATAATTGATGAGTTTTAGAAAGATGTACTGCTTTATAGTAAATTCTACCTTTAAATGTATTTGCGATTTTATAAACAGGATTCTATAATTTCTAGTTTGTAGGGACAGGACACAGAATAAACAGTTATTCTTATTTATATGGAATAGCACCTCCCTGAATTAGATAAGCAATATCTACTATTTATACACTTTTGACGAAAATAAAACCTTCCTGAAGTGGAAATTATTTTCTACCTATGATTTTTTTTCTCCTTAGGTCTTTCATGCTTCCTCAGTTGTGTTATTTGGGGAAGATTAGAGGAAAATTAGAGGAAAAGTATGGCATTTTGTTTGCTTCATAGATCATTATGAAAGAAACATGAAGCCTACTTCTTGGATCTCATATCCACTCCATATCAGCAAACTCAAATGGATACTTCTTTTGGATGGAACTTTGAAATTATCCTATAAAAGGCTTCTGAAATGGTTCTTTGATTCTATGTGCTCAGACAATCTGATAAAAATAAATATCAATTTGTATAGCAAACGTAAACTCATATATTGACTAATTTGTAAGAACTTTAAATGAATGTCATGTCCAGGTGTGCTAAATTGGTACTGGAGGATTCTTACAGAATCCACCTAGACTAGAAATCCTTCCACCCAGTGTTTAATGTCATATTTGCCTGCATTTCACATCATCCAAAAGGCAAACATACTATACTCCGTCATATGTTACTCTCATGTACAAATCCCCAGTTTTCTTTCACTGTAGACACAGGTTTGCTCCAAAGCCTAGGAAATTTTTAACTGGTATATATTTTTTCTTTTTGTTTGAACTTAAGAGTATATTATCATTTTTTCTACATATACTCATTCTAAGTTTTTGCACTAGAACCTCAGTTTTCTTCTGCTTGATGATATTCTCAAACTTAACACATTTTCTATATAAAGATATTTTCAGAGTATTTTGGCTTTAAATATTATACTATGACTCACTTCTAAAAATTTGAGATATTTCCATAACAAATAAAACTTTACAGTGAAGAAAGCTAAAATCATAATGTTTGAAAAAACTTTATTGCCTAAGCATAGGGCAAGTGAACATAAAAATAAACACATTAGGGTCATCGTCTAAAACTTGTAAGGAAATTCAAGGAATTTCAGGAAAAAACTGTTCAACCAAGGACAGATTCTCCTGAAAGCAGGGCCCTCACGAGCATCCAAAATACATCCCATAAAATATACTTCATCTCATTGTCTCCTGGGTTATAGGCAAGGAGTTAAAAAGGTTTTGGAGGGTATTTGAATTTGGCAGCATTCAACTTTTTCTGTTATTATCATACACATATGTAATATTTTATGATCATATGTGTACCCACTCTCCTCTCATATCTTTCTGCCACTCATGCTAACTTCCTTTATCCTCCCAGATGATAATACTTTCTTGTTTTTTTTTCTTTGCTTTTCCTTTTGGTACAGGTCTTGTGTAGTTAGTTACAGCCAGTGTTCATTGATGATTGTAATGGCTGTAGTTTGTTTAGAAGACAGCTGTTCGTAGACATCCTCCCCATCTTCTCGCTCTTACAGTCTTCTCTCCCTCTTCCACAATGTTCCCTGGGATTTGGAAGGAGTTCCATAAATGTCTATTTAAGTCCGAGGATTCAACAGTCCTTATTTTCAGTACTTTGACCAGCTACAGTCTCTGAAATAATAGTGCTCACTGTGATATTTTTGAAAAGCAAGTATTAACTATATGTGTTAAGAGTTTGACAGTGCCTGAATCAGCTGACTTATTCGTGATGTTATCTAGGTATTTCAGGTTTTGTTGTGTTTTTTTTTTTTCCCACTTAAATGGTGTGGCAAAGTGTCCTGGTGATACTTTTTCTTTTTTCTCCTGTGTGGCTCCTGTAGTTTCAGAAATTATTGCTACCTTCTTGGGTGCTAACAAATAACTGTGTTTCTAGACGTCTTAGCACATAAAAGCAGCCTTCTCCCTACTGTTTTCTTCCAGCCTGAAGACGCATGATTTCTCCCACCCCCCAAAAAAACAATGCTCACTGTAAAATGAAATGAAGCTTAAGGCTTTGAGTACCACACGGCCATGAATATAAACACACCTTTAGAAGCCAGCTTCATTACATTTCTTTTCAGTAAAATTTAGTAAGACATTCCTGCTTTTGGTTATGTGTTTATCAACAATGAGCCTTTGGTCATGTTTAAGCACTAGATATTTCAATGGCTATTCTTGGTTGTCAACCAGACAGCATCTAGAATTAACTAAGACCCCAAAATTAAAGGCAAACTTTTAAGGAATTTCTGTAACTTTGAAGTAGGAAGAGCCACTTTTTTTAAATAAAAAAATTATTTATTATCATAGCTCCCCATTTGGCTCACTTCTATTTGAAAACACAGAAAAATACTTTATGCTGATGCTACTGAAACATTATGTATACAGAGAACACTGGTACTGTTTCAGAGTTTCTCCCACATTCCAAACACTGATGCACATGCCTCTGGAAACCAATACAACTGTTGGGACTCTTCTTCATTCTTTAGACACACTCAGTTGCTCAATTGATAGTGAAAGTTGAGTAACACTGACAAAGTCTCCCCTCCCACCAGTCCCCATTCTCACATTGTCTGGTGGAGTAACTTAGAAGGACTCTTCTAAGTAAGCACGAACTCTAGTTATATGAAAAAATGTAAAGAGGTAAGCTTTGCATTACAGTTGCAAACACTTGCGCTAATAAAATTAAAGCAGAGATATCTGTTTGAGATTTTTAGACAGGGTCTGGTTACATCAGTAGAACCTTCCTGTGGGTGTCCAAGTGATGATTGATGCCCAACTGACTAATTAGCGATGTTGCCAAAGGAGGTGAACCAAGCAACAAAAGAAAAACTGGATTGAGGAAGACTGAGCTGAAGAGAGTTGAGGAAAGGAGGGCTCCAAAGATGGTTGGCAAGGGTACCACCTCAAGAGGCCAGCTCAGCGTGGTACAATGGAAACAGTGGCTCAGGTCTGACAACCGTGAGAGGTTGAACAAGGCCACCCCCTCCTGTACCAGGCCCAGGCAAGAGAAGGGACAGGGAGTGATTACATCTGTTGGACTGGTCTATTTCAGTTTTCAGCAGCTTTAGAGGTCAGAACCTGCATGGTGTCTGTCAGTCAAGTGGAAATCTGCTGAGAAAGATATGGACTAGTAGCAGAAGATAAAATTTAGGAATTTAAAGGAGAATCTTATATTTGGAATGTTCAGGGTCCTTTTCCTTGTACTTGGGGAAAGAGATGAGTCCCAAGACCTAGAGAGTGCGAAAGACAAAGAGAAAGAGAGGGATGGATCCCAGCTTCAGGTATAGACAGGTCAGGAACTATGGGCTGTTCTTTTTTGGAGTTCTTTTAACCTGGGACAAGTGGATCCAAATCAGATGATTCCCTAGATTCTCTGAAGCTTGAGTGATTTTTTTAGTTTATAAAAAGACATAAAAATTATAGATATATTAATGTTAACGGTACCAGTCTGTACTGAAATCCACATTGTAGAAAAATCAGGTAACTGGTGTTTGCAAAATAGCTGGAGTAGACTCATATCTTTTAGTCCCAGCAAAAGCTACAGATTTAGGTTAGAAAACATGAACATTTTTTCATCTGTCCAGACACCTAGATATAAATTGGACAAGGTGATTTTGGCCTGATGAGAAGCACCTTTAAGTCTATACTTAGAGGATAATCAAAGGAAATTTAAAATCCTTTGCCTGTGACTAAACGGTAAGTAGTCTACTGCTCTATAGCTTATCAGAACTCCACTGATCAATGTTAAAAGTCTGAACTTTCAAACCTTAGTGTAATAATAGCATTGAACGAGAATGAAATCAGAAAAATTTCCCATTTTGACTTATACCTTTATAATTTGTGTTTACATCTTAAATTATTTTCTGAACCTACTTAAGCTTTTACATCCATATACCTTTATATATATATTGAAATAGTTCTTCAACCCCTCAAAACTTGCATGGACTTTAACCCTTTCTTTCATCTAGTCATTTACTAGAGACAAAAGTAGTCAATATTGAGAACAATCAATTCAAATCATGTTCCTTTAGTGGAGAGTTATATATGAAACCTGCTCATCTTTTAATATGAAGCCTGTTAGCAAGTCAAACTGAACTTGACAAGTCCCAAAATGACTTGCTTGGGAGATGAATATTGTAGTATGGGGTCCACAGCTGGTTAAATTTGTTGATGACTTTTCTACCCCCAAAACTAATATTCTGAGTATACTTCTTTTTTTCAATGCCCATTCCTGTTTTCTCCTCTCTTCTCTCCCTTTTTTCCCACTTCCTTTTACTGCCTAACGTTCTTATTTCCTTTTCTTTTTTTTAATCTAAATTGAACCCAATGATGCTTTCTAACACTTATGCACTATCTTTGAGAATGAACTCTGATAAAACAATAAGGACAATTGTCATACCCTGTAAAAGGCACAAGCCCTGCTAAAATAATATTAATCTTTTTTATTTTTGGGAGATCATTATATTTAATTTCTTATATTTTGATCTTTTTGAGTTTTTAAGGCTTTTTTAATCATCATAAATTCAGCAAAGGAAGTCCTGCACTCACAAATTCAACTGTGTGGTAAAAGGAACTTTCAGATGGCTAAATAGAAATCACAACTCACTAAGTTTTCCATTGCTAAGCTAGTAGACCTCACTGTCTAAAATAAAGTATGTTGGACATTTTTAATTTTAAAATTACTGTCTTTAAATAAAAAAATGAAAGAAAACTTTATTTTTTCCCCAGTTCTCTGCAGGCTTGGGGGCTGATTCAGAAATACTGATATTGCTTAGAGTATGTTAGAAATACATATTCATGCCCTGTCTTGACCTCTTGACTCAGAATTTCAGAGTGGGAGCAGCATTCTGCTTTACAATTTACATCAGCTTATATAAAAGTATAACAAAAATAGAGAATACAGCACTCAGATATATTAGGTCCATCCTGAGATTGTTGAATTTGGATCACTTATTTGTAGGCATAGTACAAATATCATTTAAATTCATTAATTTTTAAATAGTATAAATTCTTCAAATTCAGAAAAAATGAAACATAAATACACATGCAATATGGTTAGAATTGTAATTCGGTAATGGATGTCTTAATGCTCAAAAAATTGTCTGTAAAGAATTTGAAAAAAAATTCGAACTAGTTGTGCAACCACCTAACACAATTATAGGTAAATTTATGAATCATCTTGAGAGAAAAAAAACAGCTCTTCATAAAATTGCTCTTTATCGTTCACATTACCTCATGAAATTTTCCCTTTCTGTATATTTTCTTCTCAGTTTTGAAATAAAAGGATTTTTTTGTAACTTTATAAGAAAATACTGTTCTTGATTGTTTGAAGGAAACTGAATTGCACAAAGATTTCATCTTGAAATAGAAGACTGTGTTTGAGAAGAGACTTGTAGTCAATAAACAAGAACTTAGGAATTCCCTCCTTAATTTTTTGTCTTAATTTGTCTATTATTTTATATACAAATAAGAGTAAAGTAACAATTCAAAGACTACATGAATATATTTCAAGAGAAAAAATAAGGATATAAACTAAAATAAAGAAATAATTCTAAGATATAAAGATAGAATTCAACAAAGAGAAGTGGTGAGAGAGCTCTTATTGAAACTGCACATGAAATGAAAACCTAAATAAACAAAATGAAACTTTCAGTGTAAAACCTCATTGACAGAAGAGGCTGTGTAATCTTGAACAAAAGCAAACTCTCCCTCTTGGCTAGCTTTTACAGCTGGAAGATGTTATGCAGGCTGCTGGGGATAAAAGACTTATACCCTTATACAAGACTGAGCAGATTGCATCCTGTATTATTGACCTGCCAGGCAAGATACCTATTGATACATTGTAGGCAAGACTGATTATGACAGTAAACATTCACTCTTTTTTTTTAACGTCTGTACTCCATTTTTTTTTAATGGGATTATGTGTTCTTTTTCTTCTTTTATTTATTTATTAAAAATTTCTGCCTCCTCCCATCCCCCATTTTCCTCCCCCTTCCCCCTCTCCCTCTCCAGTCCTAAGAGAAGTCAGGGTGCCTTGCCCTGCCCTGTGGGAAGTCCAAGGCCCTTCCCCCTCCACCCAGTCTAGGAAGGTGTGCATCCAAACTAGGCTCCCAAAAAGCCAGTACATGCAGTAGAATCAAAACCAGGTGTCATTATCATTGGCTTCTCAGTCCGCCCTCATTGTCAGCCACATTCAGGGAGTCCGGTTTGATCGCATGCTCCTTCAGTCCCAGTCCAGCCGGCCTTGGTGAGCTCCCATTAGATCAGTCCCACCATCTCCGTGGGTGGATGCATCTCTCGCGGTCCTGACTCGTATTAAGTCCTACTTCACATGAGGGTGTGGTAAGAATGTAGACTTAGAGTTCTGGCAAGGGGTATTCTCCAGACATGGCACAGCTGTTGCACAGATGAATACACAGTAACTGTGATTATCCACCACAGTGTAATCAATAGCGTTAGCAATCTGAGTGTCTGTGGCAGGAACGAGCTCTCAATAGGCTACACTTGGATGAAGAACCATTGGCAGTTGACAGCAGCTGATGTAGGAGAGAGAATCAGTTTTCTTTAGGAGTGTGGCCACTAAACCCTTTGGAAGGGGGTTTATCTTTAACTGTGTCCAACTGTGGTTGTTTGAGTAGGAATGGACCTCATAGACTCATGTTCGAATTCTTGGCCAACAGGGAGTGGCATTATTAGGACGTGTATCCTTGTTGGAATAGGTGTGTCCTTATTGGAAGAAGTGTGTGAGAATGGAGGCAGGCTTTGTGGTCATATATGCTTAAGCTCTGCCCAGTGCAGCACACAGTCCCCTTCTGTTGCATGTGAGTCAAGATGCAAAACTCTCAGCTCATTCTCCAGCACCATGTCTGCCTGCATGCTACCTGCCCTAATTATAATAGACTAAACCTTTGAAACTGTGGGCCTGCCCCAACTAAATGTTTTCCTTTATAAGAACTGCTATAGCCATGGTGTCTTTTCATAGCAATGAAACCTTAAAACATCAGGTAATAGAGAGGGACTACTTGAGGATGACATTCAACTTTCCACATGGCTTGTCAAAACACAAACTGCTCTCTTGAGAAGTTACCAAAAGCAGTTGTTCTGAATTAATCTTTGGGTGATGAGTTCCCTGGATGGGTGCTATTGCTAGGGAAGATTGAACAGCTACAATAGAATAAAATGTTGGAGTCATTCAAGAAAATTATAGAGAAATAGGAATTTAAAATGTCTTATCCTTAAGGAGGTAGAACATAAGTATGAGTATATTGAGGGTGGGGGATGAAGATAGAAGAGATTAAATCTTGTGAAGGTCAAGTGTCTGTGTGAAGTACTGAAAGTTTTGGAAATGGTAGTTGTAGTGCTTATACACCATTTTTAATTAATTAAAAATTAATGCTCCCAATATTTCCATTAATAGTTAATATTTATTTCATATATGTAGAACTTTATGAAAATATAGTATATATATATTTATATATATTTACACACATGTATACAATTTATCAAAATTATTTAAATGAAGTTAAGTATGATACTGGACACCAGATTTGCAACCTGTGTAGTTTTGACTTTAATCATCTTGAGTGATCTCATTTGAGTTTCTATCTTAAATGTCCATAGAGAAAATACTGGTTAAAGGTTCTCTCTTGACAAAGGAATACGTTCATCTCCTGCTTTTGCTTTGTGGGTTATCATAGTCATTGAGATTGCTAATGGATATGAAACAAACATAATCTTGTATTTTGACATTTGAAATATAGTGTTAAATGGGATATCATGGTTCTTTTTATGTAATAGGCAAAGAAGGAGTTGGAATGATGGCTCAGTTGTTAAAAGCATGTACTGTTATTTAAAGGCTTCGCAGCACCTGTGTTGTCTGAATTACAACTTTCCTACAACTCTAGCTCCAGGGAATCCAGCAGCCTACAAGGGCACTCACCTCCACATATTTCACACACACACACACACACACACACACACACACACGCAATCTCTAGATGGATTTAACAAATTGTTATATTTCAAATCATCATTTTGCATATGATATATTATAAATGAGCAGTGTTCTGTTATAATGGAAATGAGAACTGAATATGAGTGTGCATAAGTACGCTAAAATAAAATAAAATAAAATCAATCAGGAAAATTACTTATGCTTCAAAATTTAACTCACATGAATTCATAGTAGAGGTAGGTGACAGACCATTAAGTCTTTCAGTAAATAAAAGTATTTATTATTGTCGATTAAACAATTCTGATTTTAAAGTTTTATTCTTTCTGGTTCCCCATTATAAAAAAGAGAGGTTTGAGGTTTGTCCTAAGAAACTAACCCATTACTTATCTCGGTATATATTATTTTTAATAATATAAAAGTAATCAAATGACTGAAATAAACATAGCTGCACATTAATTTTATTCATTTCTCCTTGTTTGAAAGAAACATAGCTTAATTTTCTTTTTTATTCTCTCTTGAACCCCATGAAGATTATCTCACAAAAGAAAATCACTATTGACTAAAGCTGAGTATAGCTTAATTGTTATAGCACAAATGATTGTTATTTTCATATACAGAAAGATTGTACAGGAAGAAGTCCCCTAAGTTCTCGATGCCTTCATAACCATGTGATGCAAAGGTTGGCCCACACTAGAGTTTTAGTTCTATGGATAGAGGTTTTCCTTGTGGCTCTGAATGAAGTGACCTCAAAGGAAGGTCAACATAGATTCTCTTATCCTGAGGGGTTTCCTCACGCTTCCTGGCACATTTTTTTCCTGTGGCATTTACATGCCAGTCTTTGTGAGCACACATGACAGAAGATACGCCCACAGTCGACAAGCTTCAGTTACATAAACTAAGAAATTGTTCTTTATTTTATTCTATCCCACAACTGCCTGAGGTGATATTTTGGGGCAGGTATAATTATGATCATTAGCTAATGAATGTATTGGGCTTGTTTATACTAAAAGAGAATGTGGGGTGTGTGTGTGTGTGTGTGCGTGTGCGTGTGTGTGTGTGTGTGTGTGTGTGTGTGTGTAACATCTGGAGATTTCTTAATGCCAAAATTACAAAAATAACGTTTTCTAATTATACTAGGGTCTAATTCGTTGTGATCTAAGCTCCCAGAACTTTGCCTACAGTTAGTCATACCAACAATTAGGATCCAATAAATTAAGAAACTTTATTTCAGCCCTTGTAATAGCTGCCTAAAAGACAAGTCTCATTCAGCTTGCTCTAGTGTAATAAAATAACATAGGCTGGGTGGCTGTAATAACACCAATTATAAACCAAGGACAAACAGAAAAACAATCTAAAATTCTCCTATCTGAACACTGCAGTGAACTGTATGAGCCAAATGGCCCTAGAAAAAGTTGTCTCCATATGAATTTCACTGATAGTACTGTCTACCATGGAAGCTGGCGGTGTGGGTCACAGCGATGAAGGTATAAAGAAGTGCAGGCTCTGTGATTGTAATCTAAATGCAAATCACAATTTAATTTCTTGAAAACAACATTAAATATAGGTTAATGTGGTTTCCTCATTACTGGTCCTCACCCAGAGTTATTACAGGCTTCTGAGCAGACCAGTCATCAAAAATAATTATGCTTTGCAGTGTAGTTTGAGATTAGGGTCATCTGGCTGATTTGAAGAAAGAAAATGCAATTCTTTTACTTTTAACTATGACATGTGACACTGGGACAGAAGAACTTGCAAAATTCCAGACTAAACACACAAAATGGACTTAAACAGATATAAAGCAGAGGAAAGATTTTATAAAAGCTAGCTATTTCCCTAGCATCATATTGAATAAAAATATTTATAATAGAAAAGTAGGTATCTTAGTCGATGAGAAATTTCATTTACATGTTTGGTGTTACACTTATCCTACATGTAATTTCTTTGCTCTAGCAGGACTCTAGATATGAGGCCAAAAACAGAATATGCAGTGGTAGGAAGAACATGAGCCATATTTTAGTTCTAGGACAGATGCCAGATGCAGGAAAATCTTTTCCTTGCTCCCTTCTCTCTCTCTCTCTCTCTCTCTCTCTCTCTCTCTCTCTCTCTCTCTCTCTCTCTCTCTTTCTCTCTCTCTCTTTCTCCTCCTATTTCTTCTTCTTTCTTCCTCTCTATCTCTGTCTCTCTTTCCTTCTTTCCATCCCTTTCTCCTCTTTTACCTCCTTTCTTGTCTTCCTTCTGTATCTCTCCTTGATCTAGTTTTATACCGTTTAGTTTCATTCTCTCCATTCTATCTAGAATTCCTTCCTTCCCTCTCTCCCACTCTCCCTCCCTCCTTCCTTTCTTCTTTTTATCTTTTCTTTATTTATACTGGGTGCTAAAGTTTGGACCCACTGCTTTGAACTTGTCAATACTGTCAACTACAATGGAGCTGCAATCCCAGACACACTCTAATTTGAACTTCAATTTACCCACTTTGTAATTTATGAGAATTTTTTTGAAGAATGACTATACTATTATGGAAAAATAAGGGCTATATTTAAAACTATTTGAGATGAATTGCTATTTCTGTAATTTGAATATTACCTTTAAAACCTTCCGTTCCCATTTCTTCCATGCATCCTCACTGAGCTTTTTGTTGTCACGCTCACTGGCTTCACTGACTGACATCTCTAGTCTTATCTCCAACATTGACAGCTTTCTTGGTCAATGTGTTTATACTTTAACACACAAGTCTTTAAAAAAAAATAAAAGAGAATGGTCTTTCTGCCAATTACCTGTTACTTTTATATGAATTGTAACTTGTACTCTGTGGTCTTTAAAAGCTTTGTCTGACTAAGGTTTCTTAATTTATTTCTCTGTGGGGTTCACTATTTGCATTTATTGCATTCTTAGGGCTGTGCTGCGCCATTGTGTTGCTGTTAGTCATTTATCTTTAATGATTATGAAGAGCAACTCAAAAGTTAAATTTGTTTTTTGTTATCATAATTAATATTTTTGCTATTGTTGTTCTTCTGTATTGATGGGTATTGACATCAGCATCTCAAGTGTGCTAAGCTGAGCTCTACCACTGAGTTACAACTCAGTCTCAGTGGTTTTTTTTTTAACAATGTAGACTACAATATTCATTCTTATCAACCATGATTAGCATGACTGTTATATGGGTACATATAACAGATGATATCATTAGGTGGTTTTAAGGTCAGACATTGAAAAATATTGCTATGCTACTTTTTAAATTTTAGTTATTGAAATGTATATACTTTCCTCCCAGAGAGAACTGTACTCCCTTGGGAAGAGGGGTCATTTTAGATTTATTTTTTTAACATCCCAAATACCTATATCTTTTCCTAAATATATTTTCCATCTCCCTTAAAAACCTAAAATTATTTTCTGTTATAAAACTATGTATAAGTGTATCAAGACTATTGGTTATGGAAAATAGCTTGTTATAAATTCTACATATATATTATACAACTCTACATCTTATTATTGGTTTGACTTTAATAGCTCTTATTGAATGTTCTTCTTTTCTTGAATAAAATATTGTATTATAAATCCCCATGTAAGTACTATTAATAAAGAATGTCTAGGATCATCATATTTATTTTAAAATGTATTGAGCATGTTTAATTGTGGTCTGAAACACTGTATTTATTTATAAGCTATCATGCTGAAGTAATTGAGCTCTGGCCTTCATATCTACAGCTTGCACAACCTCTGTATTATGTTCTTCAGTAGGACAGTCTTCAAGGGTTAATATAAAGTACATAGGACCATTTTGGTTCATAGATTTTATCAGATAATAATTTACTTGAAATTGTTGTTCTACTGAATACTAAGAACTAGACAGTGTTCCCAACCTGATCTTATTATTTAATGTGTTGAAGGACTTGCTGGGATGGTTTCCAGCATGATTCAGAAGAAAAGAGAGGAGAGTGGGCTGTGGCAATGACTAATTTTCATATATAAAAATGTAAAGCTGTCAAATGATAAAATTCAAATGGTGGTTAAATATAATATGATAAAAAACATGTTAATTTTTCTACTATATTGATTATTTTTCTGTAGGCAATTTCTGAAGGCTTCTTTGTTGAATTGTCTTTAAACCAGGTTTCACTGTACATGACTAAATTTGGAGAAGTGGCGAAGACATCTGCACATGTACTCAAGGGGAGTGATGAGTGCCACGTAGAAGGGAATGCTTGGCTTCTAGTTTTATAAGAACTATAATGAAAAATAAATCTTTAAAGATAGTATATAATGTTTTATGACGTTTTTCTCCCTTTTATGTTTGTCTTTGTTTCTGTTCAATGTCATAGCAAATCTCCTATGATTTCCAGGTTAATATTGAACTCATGATCCTCTTACATCAGCCAGTCAAGTAACTGAGATTACAGGCAAATACCACAGCAAACAACTGAGCTTTATATTTTTAATTACTTTATCCAAGCAATATTACATTTCTGGAATTGATTCTCAGCTTATAAATTTGTACCTAAATATAACAAAGTATATATATTTTATTATATTTATGAAATAAAAATTCAAATATTTGGAATACATATTTGTTTGGGGATATTACATAATAGTTGTGTATAGATAAGATGATTATGAATTTGTTAATATCCACTTTTATATTAATGACAAAATATTTCTTTAGAATCACTTCAATAAAAGAAAAAACTATTCAATATAAATCTCCATTCTTTATTTGCAAAATGACATTAGCTTTGCATATTAACATCTTGTAAATGATAAAATAGTCCTTTTGTTTAGTCTTATGCTTATTTTTCTAAGACATCAACATGGTTTTATTTTTCATTATTGAAGCAAAGAGGAGATATTAAATGCAAAATATTGTATTTAAATGCAAATGCTACTTCTGAATATAACAGGGAAATGGTGTGCTATGGGATCACATGAATAGTCATTAAAACTGAACTTCTATCATTAGAAATTCTTTTTAAGAAATTTAAACATGTGGGAATGTGCAGACATATCCATGAAATCATTTCTCTCTCTCTCTCTCTCTCTCTCTCTCTCTCTCTCTCTCTCTCTGTGTGTGTGTGTGTGTGTGTGTGTGTGTGTGTATTTGCATGCAGTCCCACTAACACTAAAAAAATGCCTTCATAGAAATGGCACATTAGCTGTCAGAGGGCATCCAGCTTCACACTAAAATTCCTAGGCTACAATTTATTGCACTTAAGATTTCAAACAAAAGACCCAAAATGTTGCTTTATTTTCAACCCATTAAGCACAATGTTAATTTTTTTCAGAAACTAGTGAATATCACCGTGTTTTATATGTAGATAAATTGTTCTGACAATTTGTATTTTTATTTTGCTTCCAGATCTAATGCTATGTGTGTGAGTGTGTGTGTTTGTATGTGTGTGTGTGTGAACATTTACGTAGTTATTTTCCTTGACTTTTATCATTTAACCTTTCCCATGTAAGCCATTTTTTATATCTCAAATTCGTGGCCTCTATTTCTTTTCTTGTTGTATATCTATCTTCCTCTTTGTCTCTCATCTATTTCTTCTCTATCTTTCATCTATCTATCTAAATATCTTTTTTCTTTTTTAAAAAAACATTTATTTATTTATTTATTTATTTATTTATTTATTTATTTATTATGTATATAATATTCTGTCTGTGTGTATACCTGCAGGCCAGAAGAGGGCACCAGACCCCATTACAGATGGTTGTGAGCCACCATGTGGTTGCTGGGAATTGAACTCAGGACCTTTGGAAGAGCAGGCAGTGCTCTGAGCCATCTCTCCAGCCCCCTCTATCTAAATATCTATCTATCACTCTTTCCTTCTACAGTGACCTATCAACTCAGTCCACATAAAGCTATTGTATGTATATGATTTCAGGAATGCTTACTTGGTATCAGAAAAGCAATTTTGAGGGTCTTCTTCTCTCAACATTCCTTAGTTGTCTGTAGTTCTTTTAGGATTGAGACCTTTTAAGATTGCCCCTCCATGTTTCATGCCTACTGGCATCATCCTTGTTCACATCTTGATAAAGCAGTTATGTAGGTGAGACTTCATGAGTGCGCTTCTCTGATGTTCACAGAAAATATAATGTCACTGCAAACTTTCTGTTCCTCAGTCTCATACTATCATTCCATCTTCTCTTCTATGATACCTGAGTCTTCTATGCAGGAAATGTGTTGTAGATGTACAATACACAATCTCTTGTTCTCTATTTTTTTTTCTATCAGTTGTGGTTTTCTGTAATGGTCTCCATTTGGAAAAGGAGATGTTTTTCTGGGTAGTAAGAACTATACAAGTCAGTGTATATAACTAACTGCTGACTAAGATGAACCTAGGATACACACAGGGTACACCATGAAAAGCCTGACTAGTAGCAACTGAATCAACAGTAAATCGTCTAGAGAACTACTCCTATATTCCCAAATATTGTTTATAAATATTTGTTTATATTTAAAGGGGGAAGTGCTATAGAGATGGATACTTTGAAATGGTATGAATCTTGTTTATTGATACAATATTAAGGTCAATTTTGTTATACTTTGTATACGTATATTTCTGTTCTTTATTAAGGTATTGTGATTGTGTAGTTCATTTAAAAATGTAATATATAATTTAAAATATAGGTTAATAGATAATCATCTATAATACTCAAGCTTGTAGTCATGTTAGTTAGGTTTTCTAGATATATAGAGATATATAGATATCAGTTAGATAGGTATTCATATCTTTTTTATTGATTATTATTGAGCTCTTTATTTTTCTCTGCTCCTTTCGCTGCTTCTCTCCTCCCATTCAAGCCTCTCCCAAGGTCTCTGTGCTCCTAATTTACTCAGGAGGTTTTGTCTTTTTCTACTACCGTGTAGATTAGATCCATGTATGTCTCTCTTAGAATACTCATTTTGTCTAGGTTTTCTGGGATTGTGATTTGTAGGCTTTTTTGTTTTATGTTTAAAAAGAACTTATGAGTGAGTATATATGATAATTGTCTTTCTAGGTCTGGGTTACCCCACTCAAAATGATGTTTCCTAGCTCCATCCATTTGCCTACAAATTTCTAGATGTCATTATTTTTTTCTGCTGTGTAGTACTCCTTTGTGTAAATGTACCGCTTTTTTTTTTTATCCATCCTTTGGTTGAGGGGCATTTTGGTTGTTTTCAGATTCTGGCTATGGCAAACAATACTGCTATGAACATGTCCTTATGGCATGGTTGATATATACCCAAAAGTGGTATTACTGGGTCTTGAATAATGTTGTTTCCTAATTTTCTAAGAAATCATCACACTGATATTAAAGGGGATATACCAGCTTACACTCCAACCAGCAATGCAGGAGTGTTCCCTTTACCCCTCATCCTCTCCAGCATAAATTGTCATCAGTGTTTTTGATCTTGTCCATTCTTACAGGTATAAGATGGAATCTCAGAGTTGTTTTGATTTACATTTCTCTGATGGCTGAGTATTTCCTTAAGTGTCTTTCAGCCATTTTAGATTCCTCTTTTGAGAATTCTCTGTTTAGATCTGTACCCCATTTTTTATTGGATTATTTGTTCTTTTGATGACCAATTTCTTGAGTTCTTTGTATATTTTTGAGATTAGACCTCTGTTCGTGAAGATCTTTTCCCATTCTGTAGGCTGTCATTTTGTCTTGTTGACCATGTCCTTTTCTTTATATAAGCTTTTCATTTTCAGGAGGCCCCATATGTTAATTGATTCTCACAGTGTCTGTACTACTGGGGTTATATTTAGAAAGAGGTCTCCTGTGCCAATGCATCCCAGCATACTTCCTACTTTCTCTTCTATGAAGTTCAGTGTCTCTATTTGGTACAAGGAGATGCTTTTCTGTGAACTGAGAACCATACAAATCTGTATATGTAAGTACAAATATTTAGAATATAATTAAGAATTATGCTGGTTTTGTGTTTTTAATAATTTAGACAAAAGTATATATCACCTTGTAATCATAGGTTTCAAACCTGTTAGCACTGGATATACTTAGATTTCTTGGAAGTTTAAAGTAAGGGAAATAGAGTTCCAACATTTATGTGATGTTGTGCCTCTGAGACTGCACTGGATGCATGATTCAAAGATTTATTTTCCTAGATCTACAGTGATGAATGCCCTCTTAAATATTTTCAACTTATAAAAGAAGAATTCCTTCATTTATTTTTCCTTAAAGCACCATACAGTCTTTAGATTTCTCACAATTATTCCAATGTATAATAGTCTCATAAATCAAATACCCAGAGTAGGGCAAGTTTTTC
The DNA here is from genome assembly GCF_903992535.2 of Arvicola amphibius. Classification (NCBI taxonomy): domain Eukaryota; kingdom Metazoa; phylum Chordata; class Mammalia; order Rodentia; family Cricetidae; genus Arvicola; species Arvicola amphibius. Next base: position 9,170,577 of record NC_052049.1, on the reverse strand, counting down.
AGTGTAACATCTACTGACATTTACTCCCCAAAGACAATGAAGGAGTATGTTTTGTGTATCCTCTTAGAACAAGGTTCCTCATTATGCCAGAAACACAAACTTTTAACTATTTTTAATAGTTACTATCCATATTTTTTGATAACTTTCATCTACGGCAGGCTACTCTGCAAAAATCAATCTCAACTGGAGTGGAAATTATTTTTCTTTCTTTGATTTTCTTCTAGCCCAAGGGACTGAGTACTACATTTTGTTCTATACTTTCTTGCTAAGTCCTTTATTTTGCTATTAAGGTGGGAACTGGGCTAGGAGGGCTATCGCTCAGTTTGTGTAAGGCACAGGTTAGATCTCAGGAATATTTACATGACATTTCCCTTGGACCAGAGGTCCTATGGATTTAATTATGATCAATTTTCCCAGGATTACAGACCAGAAACATTATACATCAACTATCAAGAAACCTGTAGGTGTGTAACAAGCTTCTCCTATTTTATAAATTACTACGATCTTTTAAAGTACCAAAATCTGATTTTATAACATCATATTGTTATAAAATCTTTTAGAATCAGTTAACTTAGAATAAGTGTCTTTCGATAATAAATAAAAAAAAGCCTCTTAGAAATAATTAACTAGAAGTTAATCATTAAGTTTCAACAGCCCATGAGCTAGGAATATCATTAGTTAGCATCTTAGGCCCTGAGAATACCCCCTCCACCCAGCTCATTGAAGCTGTCTCTGTGGTGTACTGTGAGAACCAAAGTTACATTTTCAGTTTTAATTACCATGCCTAAGAGATCCATGAGCCAAAAATGCCTTTGAGCTGCAAGCCCCTTGCCCAAGGACATATAGTTCCTGAAATGTCAGAGGCTATTTTTGGGAGATAGCAAGCCACGTGTTTTTCATTCCACTAAACAAACATTTGACCCATGTGCCCTAATTGTGCTTGATCACACGTGGAGGTTTACAGGCTGCAGGTATTTCAAGATGTTTGCCCTTGATTAGACCTGATGAGAAATGCAATTAATTATGGGTTTTCTTTTTTAAGCCCTTGCCATACTTGATTCTGGGCTGTTCCCCAGGAACCTGGGTATGGACCTGGCCAGAGCCCATCCTGCTAACCAGTATTTAATTAAGGTTTACTTCAAATTTTGATTTCAACTGTGGTAGTGGTCTTATTCTCGCTACTGGTGTTAACAGTACCCACCAATGTATTTTAAGTTTGCCTTGATTTATGATCGTCTTCATTCTGTAAAACTATAAAAACTTCATAAATCTGCTTCGAAAATGAAACATGGAATTTGCAGCAACACAAATCTGTGTTCCGAGACCATGGTCACTCAAAATGTCTCCAGAATAAACCCTCTTATTCCCTTTAGGATGAGTGTTGTAGTTTTTCTACATTAGCATTTATGGCACCCAACATGGGTGAATAATCTACTTCTCACAGGAGTAATCTCATGAATGGAAGGCAGGTACCTCCCATAGACTCACTGGGTCTAGGCTAGTTGGTGTTATTTCCTAGGGTAAATTGATGGTGAGTTTTTTGGGGGGGCTCTGGATGTCACTGCCTTGGTCAATGGTAAGCCTACTGTCTGCTCTCATAAATATTTAAGGTATCTCATTTGTTTGCTTTCTTTAGAAACATTTTGCTATAATATTTAGCTTGTTTGCTTTCTCTCAGGTCTCTCAAGAATTTTGAATCTTGGTTATTGAGATGGTATTCACTATTTTATTTGATTTTGGTGCTTACAAAGCATTTTTTCTTGTCATGGTTTTAATTGATTTTGAAATATTTTGATTTATTTTCATTTGGCTTTTGTCTCCCAACATTTCTTCTCAAATGTACAGTGCTCCTGACTGTTGCTTCTTCTGTGACTTTGCCAAGCCTGCAGTTTAGAAGGTTTTTAGAAGCCTGGTGATTATGACACCAAATACCACAGGCACTTGTTCCCTGCCAAAAGTGTGGAGGTGTCAGAAGGAACTTCATTGGCTCATTCAGGAAGACATGTTCAATGGTTTAATTACCCAGTGTGGGAGTCCCCTTATATTTGTTTAAGTGTGCAAGATAATCATGAGACCTAGTGGGAAAAGGTTGCAGGGTAAAAGCTAAGAAAGTTTATCCAAAAAGCAACACACAAAATTGACTCAAAACACATATTTCCTAACATTGATAATAACTTTTTAGGAGAAAAAGAAAAAAGGAATAAAATTATACATACATACAAACATACATGCATGCATATATGCGTACATACATACATGTGAAATAAGTTTTCAAGAACAAGGAAATGTTTAGAGACAGACCACCATCAGTTACCATAGCTGGCATTAAGTCTGATAACCATTAGCTTTCAAGTATTTGGATAAACATGGAGATCTAAAGATAACTATCTCTAAGCTTGATTATCTTTAAGACATAACAATGTCATAAACAGCAGTTTTTTTGTTTGTTTTATATTATTATTTACCACAAACCGGCTTTGAAAAATGCAAAGTATCAATGAACAACACCAACAACAAAGATAGATAAAAAACAGTTTTGTTTAATAAATAACAGTTTTAAAAATACCTGTGAGTTAAGTTGGATACTAAAGAATTAATTAAGAGAAGCCTCCCAGTTTATATCAGCTAAAGGTAAAACCTAGAGTAACTGTTGTTCTTCCCTTTTTCTGACCCTGCTTCTTTCTTCTTTGTCATAGATTTTCCTTAGACTCTCATTAAGATAAAGCTTATGAATGGTTGTTCAGAATAAATATGGTTGTAATTAAGTTATAATGATATAAAGATTATACAATTTTAAAACGTATCTTAAGTTAAAAATTTTAAGTATTCATTTTTTTCTTAGTATCCGAAACACTAAATGACCATTTAAAACCTATGATTAAGCATGTTTTCTCATTGGACAAAGCCTTTGCTTTTAAAAAATATAATTATTGCCTAAAGTATATGAAAATCTGTTTAGAAAATGATACCCACATAAAATATTTCCATTAAAACACACAATGATTGGAAAACCTGCCTTTATTGTAAGTGACTTTTACCTGTGACAACTAAAATTTCAAATTAGTTATAGTTTTCTTCACAGCATAAAAAACATATGATTTTATTACCTAGAAGAAAAAGAGCATGGCATCATGCACTCCATCATGATTTAAAGATCAGGCCTGCATCTAGGTGTTTCTAACTCACTCCTACAAGGTCAGGAGCTTTCTCACACCACCTGAGAGCAAATTCACGTGTACTTGCTCTACGTACTCATCTTCAACGCCACTTATGGTACACACCCTGTGCAGCTAACTTTTTCTGATTTTTCATGCTTCTTATATAATTTTGTAATTAAATTTTGGTTTGCACCTAATATATTAATAAATAATAAAATAAGATTAGTCCTGGTTTTAGTGAAATTATAAATAAAAACTTATATTCTTTGATTGATTATACCCTTTTTATGACTGTTTGCTTTCAAACAGATGTTTGAAAGATTAAAGTTCTCATTTCCATTGTCTTTATTAATATATTTTAATTATTTAATGTAATGTGTTTAAAACAAAATTTAAACTAAACTTTTGCTCCATTTACTCTGGCTAGAGAAACTCAAAGATTTTTGCTAATTCTTCTTACCAAATTATATAAAAGACATCAATGATGTTTTATACTTCAAATCTTGATGTTTATTAGTATCTAAAATGTTCCATATACAATTAGGATAAAAATTAATTCAACAATATTTTAGTAATAAAAAGAGACAATACTACATTAACTCCTTTAAATATTCCATTCAAATAGGAGCAAGACAAATACAAACAATTGTAAATACAGGGAACTCTATAGTTAATCTCGCTGTGTGGTGGTGCTCGCCTTAAACCCAGCACTAGGAGGCAAAGGCAGACAGATCTCAGTGAGTTCAATGCCAGCTTGGTCTACAGAGTGCAGTTCTAGGACAACAGAGAAACCCTGTTACACAGAGAAACCCTATCTCAAGCCCCACCACCCCCCACCAAAAAAAAAAAAAAAAAAAGATTGTCTCACAAATTGATTATTTTAGCTCTTTCTTTCATCTGTATTCTTTAGGCCAAAATGCAAAATGTTCTTGTAATGTCAGATACAAAGGGACTATGTAATAATTCTGATCCAGATCATAAAGGCAACTAGTTTTAATACGACCCAGGATTTTCTTCCCTAATGGCTTTTATGAGCTATTCTGCTCTCCCAGGACTATGTACTGTCCTGTTCTCTCTTCATCCTCATCTCCATAAGATCCTAGGAAAAAGCCTCCTAACCATGAGCAACCTCACAGTATTCAATACATGGCTGCTGCTTTCATAAAATGTGATGCTTGGCCAACAGGGAACCTGTGAGCAAATTCTTGGAGAGACACTGGAAGAAGTCAGTGTCTGCAGAGACTGGTGTGCTGACTCGAATTTCATTGCTGAGGAGAGACTGGAAATCTTCAGGTACAAAAGCTAATTACTTTATCTCAGGCTGTAAAACTACAGTTTCATGAAACTGCCTCCACGCTGCAATGTGGACTTTTGATAACCTAAATCTCTGTTTCCAAGTCATTGTCACTTAAAATGGCTCAGAAAAAAAATGCAGGGTCTATAGGGGACATTTGTCATTCAAACAACCACAGACTATATTTGAAGGGACACTAGTCCACTCAAACATGTGACTAGCAGGTGTTCCCTTTCTCTCCCATTCCCTCAGCCTAACTAAAACCCTTCAGATTACATTGCTAAAAATAGCCCTGAAGGTCTATTCTCTTATTTGACCACTTCCTCCTCAGGTTGACTACCAAGATCCAACTATCAAAGTATTGAGATCCAGCAATCTAAAGCCGCCTTTGGTTCCTTTAATTAGCATGCCCAATTAGAATTAAACACCTTATACGAACATGGGTTTTCCCCTTGTACCTTTATAGAAACTTACATTTTCCTACTTCTCTCTATTCAGAGACAGTCCTTTGTCCCTCTGGGAATAAATGTCTGCCCACTTTTCCTTGTTCCCTTTCCCTCTATCATCTCCTTTCTTTTTCTCTTATTCCCTGACCTCTGTCGGTCTGGGGCAAACAAATATCCTTTGTGCTGAGAACTTGACCTTGGGAGTCCTAAGCTGATACCTTTCCTTTCAATATTAAAATTGTCTTATTTTTGACTAAAACATAGGTCAATACACTAGAGTAAAACTTCTATTTTTCCCTCCCAATTAAAAAAAAACTTGATTTTTTTTCTACTTTCAAAAATTTTAATATTGAATTTTGCAATAAAATTTGTTTCTTACTATTTTGAGTATGGTTGTGGTCAATATTCAATTTTCTTGTACAATATCTTTACAGCTTGTTTTTTGTCAACTTGTCACAGATCTGAACATGTCTGGAAAAAGGGAATTTTAATTGAGGAAATGTCTTTATAATATTGGCATTTAGACAAATCCGTGAAGCCTTTTCTTAATTAGTTATTGATGCTGAAATGCCTAGAACATTATTGTTGGTGTCATTTTCAGGCAGATGTCCCTGGAGTATATAAGAATGCAGGGAGAGAAAGACACAAGAAACAAGTTAATAAACAACCTTCTTCCAGAGCTTCTGGCATGTTCCCATCCTGAGTTCCTTCCCTGACTTCCCTCAGTGACAGAGAGGGAGCTGAATATTGTACAAGGAAGCAAACTGGTTCCTCCACAATTTGCTTTTGGTCATGGTGTTCTATCACAACAGAAACCTACCTAAGACAATATCAATTAACTTAGAACCATTTTCTCAAATGATTGTGTTTCTTCTTTCCACTGTTTTATCAAATGGAAGAAATCAATTCTCATGTATCTGCATGTCTGCTTTTGTGAGTTTTACCTCTTACCTTCCCTCTACGTGTTTGATCCATTCCCCGGTGTTAATTACTATCACTTTAACCACGGCTTAACTCCTGTCATTTTTCTTGCCTAAGTGCTTGCTTTCTAGTAAGAAAACATGTGTTTTACATTTTAAATTCGTCCTTAGACATATTTTCCTGTTTTTTTCTTTTGAGACATGTTTGTAATTCAAGTTATTTTCATATTTTTATTTCATTATATAAATTTTAATTGGTGCACTATAAACTCATTTTACTCTTTTAACATTTATTTTGTCTTATGGGAAATGGAAATAAGGGTGGATTTTTTTTTTGCGATTCTGTTGTGAGTTCTTCAAAATGAATATAGTTCCATTTTGATTTGTGTCCTTAACGAATCCTGTAGGTTTAGAGTATTTGACTTAGTCTAAACCACTTGGGTCTTGAGTGTGCTCCTCACTTTAAACCCTGTGAGTAACGTATACTCACAAGAATTCTATGGAATCTCGGGTACACATTTTACTGTTGAGTCCTTTTAATGAGTCATTGGACCTTGTATTCAGGAAATCTTCCTTACGAGACCCTGTTAAATGCAAAATATATACTTTATTGGTTCCTGGGAGTTACTGACATCTTTTATTACATATTTTAGTTTAATAGCTAGTGTTTTTTTTTCATGTTTCTTAGAAAAGGCTAGTTTAACACAAGTGAATATTTTTCAGGCAGTGGAATACACATTTTTCTAATCAATGACCACTTCTTTGTTATATTTTACTTCAACTTCTAATTTTGGAGGCGACTCAAATTGCAATGAGATTGCTAGGCCCTGTGCCCAATAATTTTACTATTTTAAGATGGCAACATGGTAATAAGTGGGTACTTGAATTTATCTGCTGCTTAACACACAGCTGACTGACCATGCTCATTTCTCTGACTTGGCTTTCTTGCTTTCGTGGAAAAAACAATGCATGGATCACAGTCATTTAATTGTTTTGTATGTTTCTATTTTGTTAATGAAGTTCAGCTTCTTCCACTAACTTCAGAGGAAACACTGGGGATAAATCAATGTAAGGGTTATATAGGCTAACTCACAGAGAAGTCAAGCATTAGTTCCTTGCTGCCGTGAGTGCATTTCTCCATGATGACAATACAGCCTTAATCCCAAGGCTCACTTTGGCATTTTCCTTTTTCCAATCATCAAAATATGATGCTACTTTTGACTTCTTATTTTAAATTGTGTGGATGGAGAATACTTATTCATTACTACAAGACAAATTGAATTTTTTAACTAGTACGCTTATATACAATTTTATAGTTTAAATAGCTTCAGGATATATGGGCTGTAATAAATGAATGCCAATACTTTTATTTTTGTCAAGAATACTTTTTTATCCTGGTAAATTTTATAGTTCTTACCTTATATGTGTGAAGTAGTAAGCCAAATAGAAGATCTGCTATATTGGTTGCTTGGATGCTTTCTGAAAGAATCTTATATGGTATAAAGATATTTTGAATAGACATGCTAACAGACAATATGACAATATAAAACCAAAATATTATGAATAAAATTCAAGGGTGATTTTCAGAGTAGAAGAAGAATTATATAAAACAGATGCTGATTATTTACTATAAAAATAGTTTTGTTACAAACTTAAGCCAAGGTAACTTGTTATGTAGAAAGTAGATATTTGATGATATAGTTTATTCAAGTGTGTTTTGACTAACTGAACACTGAAGCGATTTATACTCATGGGAATAGGTTATTTCTATATTCCCATTCTGAATGAGTCTCCTGAAGCACCTAAATGGAGGAATGCCACAGGCTTCAGGTGCCTGACTGTAGTATAGTGTGACATTTCCAAGTTCAGAAATCTAATTTCCATTGATCATATGATCATAGATCTGTCACTTCTGTCTTTCTTATCTTCTGTCCCTTCTCCCTGAGTTATTCACAATTCTAATCATGCTTACTGATCTCACTGTAGAATGGGAAGATTAATTGCTAAATGTGGTGGTAAGGCACAGTGTGGAAGGAAAGTTAATAAATCAGAGCTGCCAAAAACTTTGCAGTTGTTTTTGATAGTATGGTATCTAGTGGGTTTCTCGCACATTTTCATTGATCAAAGCCTTGTTTATATTCCAAAGGTAGCTTATATTTTGTACACTAGGAAGTTCTTCCTCTACTTCTAAAAAAAACAACCAGAACCTTTGCCTTAATTCTCCTAAAGCAGGTTCTGAAATTGTTGAATGTGCTTATCTCATGTACACATACATACATGTGAGCATTTTCTACAATAGTTTCTCAAGATTTGGGCTGAATAAATAGGGGTCATTAACCTATTTTTGGTGGAGGATAGGCATATTCTTTAACTTGTCATGATTCCATCTTTATTGAACTGTACACCAAAGACCAAGTACACATAGATGCAGTTAGGTTGAGGAGACCTTGTGCCAGAAAAACAAAGTTAAATGAACAAAAACAAGCATGGGTAAGAACAAACCACATTTGGGAATGAAGTGACAAAGATCTCCTGCAGATGTTAACTTAGGGGTGATTCTGGTCGACCTAAGCAACCTTGCTTTATTACTTTTCCTAGAGGCACCGAGGAGGAAACAGTAATAGGCAAGGAAAGCTGTATTTGTAAGGAATTAAGATAGGTACATAGGAAACACCATTAGAAGCTATCGTCAGGCCGGGCGGTGGTGGTGCATGCCTTTAATCCCAGCACTCAGGAGGCAGAGGCAGGCGGATCTCTGTGAGTTCGAGACCAGCCTGGTCTACAAGAGCTAGTTCCAGGACAGGCTCCAAAGCCACAAAGAAACCCTGTCTCGAAAAACCAAAAAAAAAAAAAAAAAAAGAAGCTATCGTCAGGATCCCTTCTGTACCTTTTTGTAGAGATGCTTTATAGGACATATAACAATTTTATAAGTCAACATAATGTGCCTTATTAACTTGCCCAGAATAATGTGATTTCTGCTACACTAGAGAATCTCATCTGCATTGTGGACATTCCCTTTTCTTCCTAGTAAATCTGTCCCAAAAAACCCTCTTACCAGTCATTTTTACATAGTTTGGGGTGACTAAGTGCTGGGTGATGCCTGTGATGCTAATTTTAGTAAGACATGTTTCCTTTATTCCTTCCTTGGTTTAAGAAGCATATAAATAAAGTAATTAATAGTTTTCTAAATTGCATGTTAAGTGTTCTGATTAATATATCAACTCAGTAACTACCTGATTCTGTACTCATGATATCTTCAGATTGCAAAGGTAATTAATAATTTTGCATTATTAGGAATAAAAGAAACAAATCATTATCTTATCTACATTATATTAACCAACCAAAGCACTCTGACCAGGAATGAGAATGTTAACAGTGAGCTGAAGGAAGATACATTTAAAAAGTTAACTTTTGCCGACTGTTAGAGGGAATAAAGTCTATCAGAAAGAGAAAGCAGGACAATGGGAGGCTCTGGGAACATGTGGCAGCTGCTGTAGCACATTTAAGCAAAGCAGGAAGCACACTGTAGTAAGAAGCCAGGACTATGACACTCAAAGACCCCACCCACTTCCTCCAGCTATACTAATAGCTAATTTGAGACAAGTATTTCCTGGGGAGACCTAACATACTTGTCTACTCACACCAGATAGAGATCCCACAACAGATCAAAGTACAAGATATCACCGAAGTTCAACTTTGTGAACCAATAAGTTTTATTGGGATTACTTACAGGAATATGAGTAAGGAGTTACTTACAGAAGCAATAGTGACTCAAAGAGAGCTGCAGTACAAAAGTCTACCCCAGCATGGGTGACAGCTCACAAAAGTTGGGAACCTGGAGCATACTGTACAATCTACAGGCAGCTTAACAGGATGGACATTGTCCTTTCCAAGTGACAGGTCCTTGTCCAGCCAGCTCAGCTTGGAAGTTGGTCTGGTCTTAGAGTCTTCTTTGTAGCTTTGCTCATCAGGGTGACTCACAGCACTTTGGCTTGTTTGCTTTTGGGACAACTGGGCCTTATAAATCTGTCAGTTCGGGAACTTCCTGGAGCTACTTTGAATTGTTTACTTTCCTGCTTAAGTAGCTTTTCCTTAACATTAATTGTTTCAGAGGGTACTGTTAGACAATACCACCTCCCAAGTTTTCTATAATTTCCAAGAGCAGGGTCACTATCTACGTCCAAATGTTCTAACACACGACTCAGTGAGGGAGAGTTGAACACAAACTGTAACAGGGAGTAATTAGAAAAAGGGCATATTAACTAAAACTTAAATAACCCCATACATAGTTGTTGGCACAAAAATCCTACCCTTGTGGAGAGATGCCTTGATCTATTAATTAAGTCCAGTTAATTTTCATAATTCAACTTCACATATTTGTGATTTTTCCTCTTAGTGGCATCCCCTAGTATGACACATTCGCTATCACTGAGAAACCTCCAACACCAACAAATCTTTTTAAAATTATTTTTCATCACACTTCCTGATATGGTGTGTGTGTGTGTGTGTGTGTGTGTGTGTATGTGTGCATATTTGTATGTGCATGTGTGTGCCCTTGTGTGACATGGCAGACTTGTGAAAATCAGTGGATAACTTATAGAATTCCATTATCTCTGTCCACAGTGTGGATCTAGTGTATCAGACTAAAGTCCTCAAACATGTATATGGTTCTTGACTCTCTGAAACATCTTGCCAGGGCAGCAGATTTTCTTTATATAGTATCCACAGCTCACATCTTAGTTGGGATTTCTATTGCTATGAAGAGACAACATGCCCATGGCCACTCCTAAAAAGGAAAACTCTTAATTGGGGCTGGCTTACAGTTCAGAGGTTCAGTCCATTATCATCATGATGGAGAACATGGCAAAGTGTAGGCACACTTGGTGCTGGAGCTGACTATGCTACACCTTAGAGGCAACAGAAAGTCAGTTGAGGAAATGGGTTGTGTCCTGAGCATAGGAAACCTCCAAGCTTACCCACACAGTGACATACTTTCTCCAACAAAGCCATACGATTCCAACAAATCCACAAGTCCTAATAGTGCCACTCTCTATGAGAATATGGGGGCCAATGACTTTCCAACCACTGCAGTTCACTTTAGTTTACTCTTGTAGTTATACATATTTTATATGTCTCAACAAATGTTTAATGATGGTCATCAATCACTTTAATATCATACACTGTATTCTCAATGTCTTCAAATTTTGCCTTTGGGCTATCCATTCATAGACATCACCAAATAAAGTAAATTAATTTTACCATTTTGATAATTTTGTCTTCTCCTTAATGTGACCTTTTAAAATCATACAGCTTACTACATTTTCAAATTATCTGTTTTTACCAAATAATGTGCATTGAAAGTTTTCCATGCCTTTGTATGACTTGATAACCTATATTTTTAGTACAAATAGTATTTTATTGCTAGTGTTAATGACATTATATTTATGCATTGACCTACTGGAGCATATTTTAGCTGCTTCTAAATTTAGAAGTTATGAATAAAGTTGCCATGCATATTTGTGTGCAAATATTTATGGAGGCATATGTTTAAATTCCTTTAGGTTAATAATTTGCAGTGTGATTACTTAGTTTAATGGTAAAGTGTATGTCGTTTTATAAGAAACCAGTGCTCTGTAAAATTGTTCATTCTAATAGAAAGAACGCTGAGTGTTTTCAGTTTATATCTTTCTCCATCAGCATTTGATCTCTCCAGCATCATACACATTGCTATTTTGATGGATTGTTTTCTGGTATCTGATCATCCTGTTCATCTACAATTCTGAGATGACATATAATGCAGAATGTCTTCATATACTTTCCTGCCATCATCTTTTTGGATGAGATGCCTCTTAAAGTCAATGGTCTATTACTAAGATTGTACTATTTGTGTGTGCAAATGAACATGTGTGCATTTGTGGGTGCATAGGTATGTTTGTGTGTGGATACTCATGTGTGTTTACAAATATATTTGTTTGCATGCAGAAGCTAAAAAACATGATTGTCATCCATCTCATTCTATGAGATGGATCTCTCGTTGCTTGCAGGACAGAAAGTGGGCTAGGCTGGCTAGCCAGAAACATCTAGAAATCCATCTTCCTCTACTTTTATGTCCATCCCAGCTCAGAAATCACACATGCTGCTATACACATGTTTTCTTACATTGTTCTAGAGACAGAACTCTTACTGTCATGCTTGCATGCAACCCCTTAACTGACTGAACAATCCATGTAGAATTTACCATTTCCAAAGTCTTTGATGTATTTTATACAAGAGCCATTTATCAGGTGGCTTTTCCCCATGCTCTCAACTGATGTGGGATGTTCTTCTGTATATGTTTTGCTTTATTGGTTGATGAATAAAGCTGATTCTGCTTACGGCACAACAGAATAAAGTGAACAGAAAAATAAGAACAGGGAAATATGAGCAGAGATATAAAGAGAGAGTAAGCATAGTCAGGAAGATGCCATGCAGCTGCCGAAGGAGAAGGACATGCCAGAACCTTACCGGTACGCAATAGCCTCCTAGTGATACACAGATTAATAGAAATGGGTTAATTCAAAATGTAAGAGCTAGCTAGAAATGCACCTAAGTCATCGGACAATCAGTGTTGTAATTATTGGGGTCTGGGTAGCTGGGAAATGAAAGAGCAGTCTCAAATTACACTCAACACTTTTTTCAGAACTCTAAATTTTAGTTTTAATTAAGTATAGTTTCAAATCATTCTGTTTACATATTTTGTAATTATGTTCAAGTTTTCTGAGCATTTTTGTAAATTGCTTCCCAAAAGGTTCACATTTTATACTTAGATTCATGATGAATTGTTTCTGATGTACACATATGCACTCATTCCAATATTATATCTGTAAAAGATGATGGTTGTTCCTTGCAATGATTTTATTATCGTATCAACTGATAGTTTTTCTGAGTTATTCTGTAGGTCACTAGTTACTCTGTAGGTCACTGCTGCTCCATTCTCTCACCATCCCTAAACTATATTGCTTACTATCTCTTTAGCATGGATAGTGTCAGTATTCCAATGTGTTTTTCTTCTTCAATATGAAATTTGCTATTCTGGGCACTTGGATTTCTATGCAAATTTTTGAGCCAGTTTCTCAGTATGGACAGAACAATTTCCTATCATTTTTGTAGAGATTTCATTTAAAAATATAGCTATAATTAGGAAGAGCTGACATCTGACATATCAGCACAACTGAGTATCTGCTACCAAGAACATGGATAGAGTTTCATATAATTTTTCTTTAATTTCATCATGAGAATTTTATAGTTTTTCTAATATTTTTTTATACTTATTATGAAGGTTATATTCCTGAAAATGTTATTTTGAGCCACTGATACTATAACCCATGTTTTACTTTGATTCACTTGTACATATATAAAAATGAGGGGCATTATTCATTGAAAAGATGTGCATTACAAATTACTGTAATTGGCTCTAGTTCAAAGAGATGTTCATTCATGTCTCTCAGATTTTCTTCACAGCTGACTAAACATGCCACCTGTGAAGAAAGCCACTGAGTACCTTTTATTTCCTTTTCTTCTTTAGTTATATTGGCTTCAGGAGACATTGATATACATATCTTTTATTAACTTGAGAAAATTACCCTCTGGACCTAGTTTACACAGGTATTTTTTTAGTATGAAAGGTCACCATATTTTTGTCAAATGCTTCCTGTACATATGAGGATACCATTTCCTAATTTTGTAATTCTAAACTATGTATTAATTGATTATACAAACATTATATGTACTATTTGAATGCTTGCCATCTCTCTGGCATCTCTTCCACAATGACCCCGAGTCTTAGGCAAGGGACGAGATGTAGATGGCCCCCATTGAAAGCTGAGCATGCCAGTCTGAAGGGGAAGCCTAGCCCAAAACCTTGTTTTGTAAGGCGTGTCCCCCTTGGTTTAAAGGCGTGTCCCCCTTGGTCTAAAGGCGTGTCCCTCTTAGGCGTGTCCCTCTTAGGCGTGTCCCCCTTAGGCTAATATTGACTTATAAAATCTTGCGGGCCTGCGGCCTGCCTGCTCTTTGTTTTCCTGCCCTCCTCGCTGGAACCTTGGATTTGTAAGTTCCCTTTCCTTTCCTTTATTAAAACTGACTTATATATATATTAAAGCTTGTCTGGTGAATCATAACTGCCGATCAACCACGCACCTTCATTTGGCGTCCAACTAGGGCATTTGGGAGCCTTCAGCTCCAGTTCCCACACTGCGTGGCAGGGATTCGGCCTTGGGCTCTTGATTGCTTCAGAGCAGTTTCCCAGACTAGCCTGTCCCAGCCCCGCTTGTACGGAGCAAAGGACGTGTGTGTGTGTGCTCGGGTGACTCAGTCCGAGCTCACTAACCCCTCAGGCAGCACCAGTCCCGGCTGAGTTCGGCCTGGGCCCTGACCTGCCGGAGACTAGCGGTTACTGCCTGAGTCCCAACATTCGAGCTCCGCTGGTACTGCAGACTCGGTTTGGCCGAGCGGTTATTGCCCTAGCGACCTACTGGCAGGGAACGGTCATTTCAGGTAAAATTTCTTTTGATTAAAAAAAAAAAAAAAAATGTCTGACCATATCACCGTTGAAAGCTTCTGCAATCTATTTAATTATACTATGGTAGAAATATTACAGGATACATATGATATTCCCATAACTTGGATGTTTATAGGGCTTGCAGTTTTTCTCGTATTTGGTTTCTCCCTTACATGGTTTGAAAATAGAAAAATGATAAAGTCCTTACAGAATGAAACCAGGATTCTTAGGACAGAGGTTGAATGCTTAAGAAAGGGCACAACTGTTTTGAGTGACAACTTTAAGTCGGTCGAGGTATTTGCAAAAACAATTCAGACTGACACCAAGAAAGAGTTTGAAGGTCTCAAGGAAGGGAATAGGGCTTTGTCTGATATGACTCGCTCAAATGAGCAAAATTTAGAAAAACTACAGTCTGATATTAAGGAGAGACTCATTGCTGCGGAGGAGAGAACAGCTGATTTGGATCATAAACTTCAGTCCCTGTCTGAAACATTATCAGAGAGAATTAAAACTGCTGAATGTGAAAATCGGATTTTGTCTAAAGGATATGACAGATTGGCTGACAGATTGTCAATACAAGAAGGCACAATTCATGCCATGAAAATTCTATCCAAGGATGAGATACTAACTCTACTGGACAAACTTCATGTTTTGGAATCCTCCATGAAGGCCTTGGAGCATAATTCTGGACAGGAGATCCAGGCCTTACAGAAGGCAATAGTAAGCAGATTAGAAAAGATTGAGGAAATTATAGAACAGGAGCAAACGGTACAAAGGCGAAATTTAACTCCGTCAATGAGTAAAACTCTCCGGGATAATTTCCATAAAGTTCTACCTGCCTTTCCAATAGTAACGTCAGAAAAGGTGACTGGTTCCAAAAACCCTAAAGTCATCAAGGAATATACATGGGAACCCGTCCGTATGAATGATCTCAAAGAAATTAAACAAGCTATTATGAACTTTGGGCTACATTCGTCCTTTGTTAGAGAGATGCTCAAAACTTGGTCTATAAGCAATAAGGCAACGCCCCATGATTGGGTACAATTAGTATCAGCTGTTCTAGAGAGTGGGTCACAATTAAATTGGAAATGCATGTTCAGACAAGAGGCTAAACTTTTAGAACAGCAGGAAAGAGCAAAGGGAATTGAGATCTCCCTAGATCAAATTCTAGGTGAAGGACTTTTCTCCGATCCTCTGGAACAAGCGAATTATGATGAACACACCTTATCCATATGTACTACAGCAGCTTTAAAGGCTTGGGACAGGGTTCAAGACCCAGGACAGAGACTGGAATCATATATCAGAGTTAAACAGGGTCAGAGAGAACCCTTTAGTGATTTTTTACAAAGGCTAACTAAAGCTGTACAGATAGGGATATCTGACCCAGAAGCAAGACGTATAATAATTGAATCTTTGGCTTATGAGAATGCCAATGTGGAGTGTAAAAGGATCCTGGGGCCTTTAAAGATGAGATCAGCGCCCTTGGACGAATGGGTCTTACATACAATGAATGTTGAATCATTTGACTATGGCACTGAAGCATGGGTCGAAGAAGCAATTTCTAATGCAAAAAGGAGGCATCAAGTTACCAAATGTTTTAATTGTGGCAAGATGGGACATATTAAAAGGAATTGCAGACAACGGATTTTCAGAAATAATAATAATAATAATAACAATAATAATAATAATAATAATAATAATAATAATGCCTCTTCTAGAAATAACAGACGTAGGAGGACTCAGCCTTCAGGTATATGTAGGAGATGTGGAAAAGGCAGACACTGGACAAATGAGTGCAGGTCAACAAGAGATAGACAAGGCAACCTGTTGCCACTGGGAAACTCAATGGGGGGCCTCTCGCAGGCCCCCATGGCGAATGTGGTCCAGTCATTTCCAGTTACTGCCCAGAACATGCCTCATCAAGAAAATTAGAAAGCCCCATGCCTGCTGTTAAAAGCAAAAATGGCCTGAAAGATGAGTTACGTGTATTTTGGCAGACTTTTATAAATGAACAAAGACCAAAGTTAAGAGTATGTGTAAATGGCATTTTTATTACTGGCCTACTGGACACAGGTGCGGATGTAAGTATCATTACTCCAGAATCTTGGCATCCGTATTGGCCTCTTCAGGATGTAAATGTTCAGTTCCTGGGAATTGGAACCCTATCTCAAGTAAGGCAGAGCACGAGATGGGTTGAATGCATAGGGCCAGAAGGACAAATAGGAAAATTAAGGCCATATGTAGCCAATATTGCAGTGAATTTATGGGGCCGTGACCTGTTGCAGCAATGGAATACCCAAATTAACATTCCTGCTGCTTCTAGAGCCTCTATCACCGAGGGAAATATTAAAAGATATTACAGAAGGCGGAAACCGGCTGTTCGGGCTGTACAAGAATGCAAAGCAATTGATGGCCCTTCAGAGATACGAACAGCACTGCCTCTAAAATGGTTGACTGAGAAACCAATATGGACAAAGCAATGGCCATTAGCTGAGGAAAAGTTGCAGGCTTTAGAACAGCTGGTACAAGAGCAATTAGATGCTCGACATATAGAAGAATCTACCAGCCCTTGGAATTCTCCTGTATTTGTTGTTAAGAAAAAATCTGGTAAGTGGAGAATGGTGACAGATCTCAGGGCTATCAATAAGGTTATTCAACCTATGGGCTCTCTGCAATCTGGAATTCCTCTGCCATCTTTATTACCAAAAGGATGGCCTCTCATAGTAATTGATTTAAAGGATTGTTTCTTCACTATACCTTTACAAGAAAAAGACAGAGAAAAGTTTGCCTTCACAGTGCCTACTTATAATAACTCTCAACCTACAAGGAGATACCAGTGGACCGTCCTCCCACAGGGCATGTTGAACTCTCCCACCCTGTGCCAATATTTTGTAAATCAACCATTACAAATAATACGCAAGCAATTTCCCAACTCTATAATTTATCATTACATGGATGATATTCTGTTATCTGATTCAAACATGGCTACTTTAGAAAGACTGTTTGAAGAAGTAAAAATACTTTTACCTAAATGGGGATTGCAGATTGCTCCTGAAAAAATTCAGAGAGGAGATTCTGTTAATTATCTAGGTTATAAAATAGGTTTACAAAAAATTAAGACACAAAAAGCACAAATTAGGAGAGATCGGTTACGGACTCTCAATGACTTTCAAAGGTTGTTAGGAGACATTTCCAGCTTACGACCAGCTGTTGGCATAACACCTGATATGATAATTCATTTAAATAAAACCTTGGATGGTGAAAAAGACTTAAACAGTCCCAGAGAATTAACAGCTGAAGCAGAAAAGGAGCTGAGAATGATTGAAGAGAAATTACAAGAGACACATGTGGACAGGGTGAATCCAGAGCTCAGTTGTATTCTCGTCATATTGCCTTCCAAAATTTCTTCTACAGGAATTTTAATGCAGAGAGATGATATTATCTTAGAATGGATCTTTTTACCACATAAACCAAGTAAGAAAATAAAAACTTATGTGGAAAAAGTCTCTGAATTAATTATAAAAGGCAAATTGAGACTTCGTCAACTAGCAGGCATAGACCCAGCAGAAATTATAGTTCCTTTCACTGCTGATGAACTAAAAAAAATGTGGGAAGATAACGAACCATGGCAAAGAGCTTGCGCTAATTTTTTGGGAGAAATCAATAACAACTATCCGAAAAGCAAGAGGCTTAACTTTATAAAGAGAACTTCTTGGATTCTTCCCCGAATCATCCGTGATGCTCCAATAACTGGAGCACGTACATTTTATACTGATGCTAATAAATCAGGGAAAGCAGGTTACAAATCAGAAGATTTGAGTAAGGTGGAACAAAGCCCTTATGATTCTGTCCAGAAGGCAGAATTATATGCCATTCTTATGGTGGTAAGGGATTTTAAAGAACCGCTTAATATAGTTACTGATTCACAATATGCAGAAAGAGTAATCTTACATATTGAAACTGCTGAATTTATACCTGATGATACAGAACTAACCTCATTGTTTATCCAGGTACAAGACATGATCAGGAACAGGCTTTGCCCTATGTATATAACACACATCCGATCTCATACGGGTCTGCCAGGTCCTCTAGCAAAAGGTAATGCAGAAATTGATCAATTGTTGATTGGTAGTGTGCTGCAGGCCTCTGAATTTCATAAAAAACATCATGTCAATAGCAAAGGCTTGAAGAAAGAATTTTCTATTACATGGCAACAAGCTAAGGAAATTGTAAAGAAATGCCCTACTTGCTCTTTTTATAACCAAACACCACTGCCTGCAGGGGCTAATCCAAAGGGCACTCAAAGGAATGAAATCTGGCAGATGGATGTGTTTCACTTTGCAGAATTTGGCAAATTAAAATATGTACACCACACCATTGACACTTATTCAGGTTTTCAATGGGCAACTGCTTTAAGCTCAGAAAAAGCTGATTCAGTAATCACTCATTTATTAGAAGTTATGGCCATCATGGGTATACCTACACAAATAAAGACAGATAATGGTCCAGCTTATGTCTCTAGGAAAATGAAACAGTTTTTTGCTTATTACAATATTAAGCATGTTACAGGTATACCATACAATCCTACAGGTCAAGCAGTCATAGAAAGATCAAATAGAACTATAAAGGATATGTTAAACAAACAGAAAGGGGTGGAAAATACCCCTAGAAATAGGTTACATAGTGCTTTATTAACCTTGAATTTTCTCAACGCTAATGAGAAGGGGACAACGGCTGCAGAAAGACATTGGATAATGGAAAAGTCTGCTGAATTAAATCAACCAGTTTATTTCAAGGATGTGCTGACCTCGCAGTGGAAGCCAGGAGATGTGCTGCGTTGGGGAAGGGGTTTTGCTCTTGTCTCCACAGGAGAGGAAAAATTGTGGATACCGTCAAAATTAATAAAGGTTCGGTTTGAAGAGAAGAAGCCCCTTGGAAAAGAAAAATAATTCATTCACAAGGATGATGATCATACTGATGGTAAGAAAAGCATATAGGTTGGGGGCAGGGTTCTTTTCTTATCTCCACAGGAAACCACTCATCTTCAAAGAACTTAAGGGACCCTGGATATTTAAATACTGATGCATGGACACTAGTTACAACCTAATATGGATCAACACAGAACCCGAATATGTTTAGTAAGTATAAAACATTTTTTTTACATATATACTGTGCCTTTATTTATATGTATATAGAGCTGGTTTTGGAGTTGGACTATGGCTCAGTCCTTCTTCAATTCCAAGCCTGTTTATAAGGGATATCTCAGAGTTTCTGTCTCAGGTCAGGAGCCATGAAATGGGACAGAATAATAATAGTAATAATAATAATAATAATAATAATGATGATGATGATGATGATGATGATACTTGATAAACTTTCTTTGCCTTTCCTCATATCTGTCTGTCTTTATTATACCTTTCATCGAATATATATGTCTGTATATGTCTTTGTAGATAATGTTTACCTTTCCTGTAACAAACAACAAATTTTCCTTCAGTAATCTTTGAAGTTTCCAGGATGAAGATGGGGCCCCACAACATCAATTTCACCTGGTTACTATGACGTCATGTTTTTAATAGCGCTAAAATTAGACCTTTTTTTGGTTTTTTTTTTTTTTTTTGGTACCAACTACACAAGACAGTTTCAAATGGTGTACAATTTTGACAACACTCTGGCCGGACCTCCTCAAAACACTCAGAGGCTAGTTACAATTTCCTCGACCAAATGTTATTCTGGGAATTTTACCATCATTTGCTTTCATGGAACCCCCTGAGAAGAATGTCGCCCCCATGTCAGCTAGAAGCAATCTTAGAGGACGACGCCCCCTCTCCCAACAGAGTTTGCCCTCTGGTTTAGGGACATCATTTAGTAGATGGTATAGGGTTGAGGGGATGGGGGAGGTATTATATGGACTCAGGGGTGTTTATGAAAAAAAAAGGGGGGGGGGATTACCTGGTTTGATGGGATGATTAGTATTTGTGAATTATTGTTATTAGAAAATTGCATTGGTGTTGATTCTTGTATATTGAACATTGTATGTGAATATGCTTCTACCTCTATTGTATGAGAGTATGCTTCTACCTCTGTTTAAAACAATTGTTACATTGAGATATTTATCATATTGCAATGTACATTTCTACCTCTGATATTATTTGTATAATGACATTGTTTACGTTTGGGGATATTGTCCTCATTTATTGCACAGTTGTTTTTCAGGTTTTTTAGATACATAGAAATTATATTTAGTATAGATAGTATAATCTTCGACCTCTTTGAAGAGCTGTAGAACATGGCCTTTAATCTAACCTAGAGTTTGGTACTTATGAGACACAATCACTCCTGGCAACACCACTCTACTCCCGAGAGAATGTTGAGCACCAAAGACACTCCACTGGGAGCTTGTCTTCTTCTTGGCAGAAGTGGCCTTTAGGCAAAGAAAAAGCCCATACCTCGACCACTGACAGAGTTTCAGAGTATCCGTAAATGGATAAAAACAGGATTGTCTTATCTTGCCAAGACAGGGTTGGACAGTTCTACAAAAAGTTCCTTGCCTTTGAAAAATGTTATGTCAGTTGTGTTAGGCCTTAGCCAAAGTTGGTTGCCTCAACATTGCAAAACGAAACTTTGGGTGACTGCCCAGGTAGTTAGTTGTCTCTGTCATTTGTTGCACATTTTGGAAGTTTCTTGTTTGTACTTCCTGGTTGCTTAAGTAATATTACTTCCCTTCTCAGATCTTTGATGGGGTTGAAGATTAGATAATTGTAGTTACCCTCTACATTATTTAGACTCCTTGAAATAGAATGCTTAGTAAAACTTTTGTTATATGTTTCTTCTTAATATTGTTTGTAATTTTATATTTATTATTTGTTCCTATTGAATATAGTTGTATTTGGTTTGGTTCTGTCTTATTTAGACAAAAGGGGGAGATGAAGGGGAAGCCTAGCCCAAAACCTTGTTTTGTAAGGCGTGTCCCCCTTGGTTTAAAGGCGTGTCCCCCTTGGTCTAAAGGCGTGTCCCTCTTAGGCGTGTCCCTCTTAGGCGTGTCCCCCTTAGGCTAATATTGACTTATAAAATCTTGCGGGCCTGCGGCCTGCCTGCTCTTTGTTTTCCTGCCCTCCTCGCTGGAACCTTGGATTTGTAAGTTCCCTTTCCTTTCCTTTATTAAAACTGACTTATATATATATTAAAGCTTGTCTGGTGAATCATAACTGCCGATCAACCACGCACCTTCATTAGTCTCTTACACTCTGTATGTCGATCAGTCCCAGGTCTCTTTGCTAATCACCAAGTACTATAAAGAGCTGTTTCTCTGATGAGAGTTAGAAGATGCCTTAAACTACGGGACTAAGGATAAGACCACCAGGATAAGTTGGTTACTTTGTCCATTTAGCAGAGGATTAGTTAGCTTGTCCCCTATGATGCCGGCAGACCCAGTTCATGCATCAGTTGTCAGTAGTGCATGTGCCCTCCATCCTGTGGCACTGGCCTTGTGTCCAATTAGATAGTTACCAATTGCTCTCATGATATCTGCCCCGCTACTGCAGCAGCGCTCTTACCGCGCCAGGCTCCTTGCTATTACAGATTACTCAGCTGCGTAAGATCGTTGACAACTTTGCTCGCCAGTAACCTACATAGAAACTGCTAAAACTAGCCAATACAGATGAACCTCCAACAGCAGTACCCATTTTTTTCTATGTCCTGTGACTCAAGTGTGTAGTGTCTTCAACAGTAGGGACTTAGCACCAAAATTGTGGTTTTTACCTGATACTGCCGTAAACTGACCTTACTTACTTTCTTTGGCTTTATTATTAAATATTTTTTGTAGTCTGAAAAATAGTTTAGCAAACTTCTCTAAGTACATTCTTTGAAACTAGCTTTTGTTAAATGAAAATCTATTAGTTTAAATCTAAGTAGATTTATAATATTCTTTAATGTTTGAGAACTTTATACATGCTTATAATGTGTTTTGATCTAGTCCACTACCATTCTTTACTATCCAGTTCTTTTCATATCCCCAAACCAGGTTTTCTTTCAATTTTAAATGCTTTTTAAAGAACCCACTAATTGGGCCGGGCGGTGGTGGCGCATGCCTTTAATCCCAGCACTCGGGAGGCAGAGGCAGGCGGATCTCTGTGAGTTCGAGGCCAGCCTGGTCTACAAGAGCTAGTTCCAGGACAGGCTCTAGAAACTACAGAGAAACCCTGTCTCGAAAAAAAAAAAAAAAAAAAACCACTAATTATACTAAGTGCTGTGAGGATGTTTGTTGGTTCAGGGCTGTTTGCTAGTCCACAGATGTCTTTAAGGTACTACAACCTCGTTGAAAACTGATTCTCCCTCCTATAGGGGCCACACATTGACAAGACATCCTCAGCTAGGTGTGGGACTTGCTGAGTCCTCTCCCTTCTATTGGAACATTGGCTGCCTTAATCTTGAACAGGTATCTTATATGCAGTCAAAGATGCTGTGAGTTCCCGTATTCCTCAGATCTACCATGTCTGAAAAACAATGATTGTTTTACTGCTGTCTTTCCCATATTACAATAAAGAGCCTGTTTTCAGAGTGAACTCACAAAATTACAAACTCCTACAGTCTAGAATATTTTAAGTGACAACCATGAAGAGGATTCTTATCTACCCTTTAAGATGATGCTCTTTTTCAGGCACTTACTTCGATCTTCCAGGTAGGAAGAAATGAAAGTCTCTTTATGAGATGAATAAGTTTTACAAAGGGTCCTTCTTAGCGTCTTTTACATGCCCGTGGCTGGGTAGCCTCTGGTGGCTATTTGGATGTAGAACAGGCCAAGGACTAGTGTTGTTCAGCCTGTAGGGCTGGAAGCCTCATCAGTCTTGGTCTGAAGGTATAGAGGACTCCTGGAACTCTTAGTGTGTAATCTACATGGGGAGGCGGAGGAAACAGGATTCCAGCATCAGTAAATATTATGAATAACCAAGACAGAAGCAGCGACAGAATGGATGCTCTCACCAGTAAGGGTCAAAAGTGAGGCAGGCGGATCTCTGCGAGTTCGAGGCCAGCCTGGTCTACAAGAGCTAGTTCCAGGACAGGCTCTAAAACTACAGTGAAACCCTGTCTCGAAAAACCAAAAAAAAAAAAAAAAAAAAAAAAAAAAAAAAGTGAGTAGGCAAAGAACAGCTGTTCTTCCACTGCACCTCTTTGTATTTGGGCCACAGCTGTAAGGTGCTCCAAGCCCTGGGAGAGAGTCCTGACCACCTCCGTTACTGCTTCCAGGAACTCTCTCACACATGCACTCAGATATATAGCTCTCTTTTGATCCCAGATCCTCCATATCCTCTCAAGTTTACCACCAAGAATAAAAATCTTGACTAGTAAACTGATGCAGGTTTAAATCATCTGGTAAATTTTCTTAAATAAACCAAATAATTTATCTGTATTTTTCATCCAACACTCTTCGCCATAGCAAAATGTTTTCAAATTTAAACACTGTAACATCTAGAAAAGATACATGTGATTGTTTCTCTGTTGTGGGGAAGAAATTAAATTCCTTAAACTTAAACAGCCTTTTCAATAATCTAGTTGGCAATAACAAGCAGAACCTGGAGGCCACATTTTTCTCTAATCTGCTGTCCTTATGATTTTGGATAAGGGTAAGTGGGAGGGACATGGCTCATTCCAAATAACAGTAAAATTATTCTAGACTAATGTGAGACTATCTGCTATCCAATAAATCTGTGGTTCTCAGCCTTCCTATATTATATAGTGAATTTATACACAAATGTTAAATAACCATGTATTTGATTCTCCTAAATATCATGAAATACTGTTTTAAAGAAGATGCCAGGTATGGGTCATAAAAGACCAAAAATATTTTTTATAGTTTCACACATCAGCTGCTAGATGTATCTATGAAGATTTCTATTTCATGAAATTATGTACTTTATTGAAAAAATACTGATCGTATAAGAAAAATAACATTTGCCTCAAATTGTACCTTCTTTGAATTGATCTACAATTGCTACATTTCAAAATTATAATACTATGATGATTAATTATGAAGGTGAACTCAATTAGAATTAGATATTCTTAGGGGTGCACACACTTCTGGGTGTGTCTATGATGATGTTTCAGACATTACAGAGACATTTAGACCCTGAGAGCTCAAATTTAATGAGCAATTAATCCCTTGGTAGATTCATAATACAACGACATTATTAGAAGTTTCTGCTAGGCACTGAAAGCAACCATATTGGAGGAGGGAGACATCTGGGATGATGGTGTAGAGGCTGGAGCTTTCCAGAGGCTTGTCTGACACTCCTGTGTGCCTGCTAGCCTTGAAGAGAGTTAATCTTTACCACACGTTACTGAGCATGAGAGACTGAATAGTGAAGGGATGAGCCCAAACTCAATTTTCCACTCATAAATTCTTCATGTCAAGTATTCTATTATAGCAACTCCAAAGTAATTAATGCAGACATAGGATAACAATCAGATAATTGCATAGTGAATGATACCCCTATTGATAAGATAAAGCTTTTGCAATAAACATTTGGAATAACATTTATCTGATTATCAGTTTTGCTAGATCAAACTGAAGTAGGATAGAGTACTTAAGATATTTTCTGAAAAGATGGGAATGTCTTCTTTATGCTCTTGGCAATGTGTGCTCCTTTGTGGAGTCCTAAATATGGAAAATTTAACTTAGGATGCACAATCTAAAGATTCTGTCTGCATTCACAGATATGATCAATTTAACTCCTTTATCTGAGCAGAAGGCTCCCCTCTAACTCTGTTAGTGCTCAAGGTCATTTTGTAATGGAATATGCTTTCTCATGCCAACATTGTCTCTTTCTTCTTACATATAGAATATAAAACTTTCTGAATTCTTCATTGTATTATATAAAAATTTAAAATAAATACAATAAACTGTCTATATTTGCTTAACACTTCCATACAATGAGTAAAATTTGTGAATATATGATAAAGAATGAATATCTTTTAGTATTTCAACATTTAACAAAGTTATTTCATCTCTCTGTTTTAATTATTTAAGCTTTGTATCATAGTCTGAAGGAGTTATGACTAATAATGGATTCAAATTCAATATGTGTGTGTACGTCTGTTCACTGGTCTCATATGCAGCTTGAAAGGTAATATAACTTTGCATAATAACTAACTTTTACCATTTTTCTTTTAATTGCATTGAAAAAGCAATGGATGACTTCCCAATATGTTTCAATACTGTAATGGAGCTAGAGTGGGTCAAATAAATCCTCAATACTCATATCTGTTAACAGTGTTTAGTGCACAGAGACCTAATAAGCTACCAGGAATCTTCTACTTCAAATTTGTGTGTTTGTGTGTTTCAAGTCTTTTTATTTAAATTTTATTTAGATTTATTTAATTTTAAACATGAAAATTTTTTATAAAATGTGATTTGAAAAAGAAATAGATTTCCTTTCAGTGTGTGAAAGCCCAGTGTTGATTTTTGCTTGAGTGTCTAGTTGTAGTTCCTACAATGA
Organism: Arvicola amphibius; assembly: GCF_903992535.2. Classification (NCBI taxonomy): domain Eukaryota; kingdom Metazoa; phylum Chordata; class Mammalia; order Rodentia; family Cricetidae; genus Arvicola; species Arvicola amphibius. The sequence goes on along the minus strand of NC_052049.1, from coordinate 9,144,728 downwards.
ACTCATTTCTTGCTGTTCTGCAGAAAAACGAATAACAAAAATGAGGTTCTTTGTTTTCAGTATAGGAAATGTCCCAAAGAACATGATCATACTGTGAGAAAATGGAAAAGTGAGGCCCCTTGCCCTTATTGGATGATCTGTAAGAAATATTGCTCCTGACTTAGCAGAAAAGAAAAGCCTTAAAAGCACATAAAACAGATGGCATTGCAGGTCACAACACAAACTTATAAAATATGGTGGATTTAGAACACCTCAAAGTCCAAATAAGATTTAAAGTGCACAAAGCAACCCCTCCCCATGCCTAATAGAGGTAAAAACAAACATTCTCTGAAGAAACTCAATTTTAAACCAGGCCACAAAGAATTGCCATTGAACAGCTCAGGGAATATAAAACCATAACCACAAATCACAAAACACATGAAAAATGCTGCCAAGGACTCCCAAATAAACCAGAAAATAGAATGAGGCCCACCAGCATTGGAATTTATTAGACACTGGAATTTCCACAGGAAATCCAGTCAAATTTAAATATTCAAATAAATTCACATTATAAAACATCTGTTTAAAATATGTACTCTCTAAGCAGAAATCTAACTGCAATGAAATAAAGAGGAAAGTAAGATACTGGATGTGATACACATTAAGTGATGTTAATAACAGACGAGAAATATCTGGAGAATATTAGTGACTTTAAAGATAAAAATAATCAAAATCAAAATGAAAAGTAGCAGTAAATATCCAATTAATACAACTTACAAGCAGCAGGGGGCATTTAGACATCACCAGCAACATTCAATAAATAGAAAGAGAATGTGCTCTTGGAAACTCAGGCACTCTGACCAGGACTGGTGAAGAGGAAGCTTTGCCTAAGTGCACAAGAATAAAATGGGGATGAAGAAGAAAGCTTCGAGTTTGAAAGCATTGAAAGAGATTACCTTCGAATATAGAAGAGTTCCTGACAATGGACATCTCATATAGGAACAAATGCCAACAGATAGTGCTTTAAAAAACTTATAGGAGAGAAAATCTAAAACACAATAAATGTGAGAACAATTGCAAACAATGTCTCAAAACACTTCTCAAAAAATAATAAATTAACACATAGACTTACTAAGGAAAATGTTGAAGAAATGTTCATAAGGCAGATTGAACGTGATCTCCAAAGGGATGCCTACAATGAAATCATAGGCAGAATAATGCAGAGTTGTATTATTAAAACGTAAATTAGGAAACTGAAACAAGTACATAACATATGATTACTGGCATATTCCTATTAGTGCAAAAAATAAAACAGATGAACATGAGTTTGTATACATGTAAAAAATACCATTAAGAACAAAATAAATATTTTGAATATCCAGATATTTAAAATGTTATACTTCACCAGACGGTGGTGGCACACACCTTTAATTTCAGCACTCAGGAGGCAGAGGCAGGTGGATCTCTGTGAATTTGAGGCCAGCCTGGTCTACAAAGTGAGTTCCAGGACATTCAGGACTGTTACAAAGAAACCTTGTCCCAAAAAAACAACAAAAAATGTTATAATTCTGGGAAAGGAGATGGCTTGACAGGTAAAGGCATTTGCTGGAAAGCTGCCTCTCTTCCTCTGAGTGCTGGGGATAAAGGTGAGCTCCACCACTCCCAAGTTTAGATTCCTTTAATGAAATCTAATGAACTTTACTATTGTCATGCTAAAATGTTCCTACTTTTTAAATACTTTAAACATACTCTTCCTTTCATTGTTGAGTTTTCATTTTTATTGCTCATATTGTTTGGAACTGATTAAATATGTGTGCTTCCAAACACAATTAGCAAGGCATTATTAAATTTTTATACCATAATTATGATGTTCTTTTTCAAATGATTACATTAACTTTCTGATATGTCTGAAAATCAACAATTATAGTTTTCACTTTTGCTCATGAAATAAAACTTTTCATGAATTCTAGTTAACAATTAGAAGACTTTTAGTTTGGTAAACATATTAGAAAATTTTTAAAAAGAATATTAGAAGGAGCCATAGTTTCTCTCATGAAAAGTGAGTTTATGTGGGTAGCCTAGTTGAGACATTTCATCTTTAGTTGAACAGTATGTCTGTTTGTCTTTTCTGTTTGCAGTCATAGTCATCATCTGGCTCATCACTTTAATGCTGAGATTTTCAACTCTTGTCTTTATTGGGACGCCATCTCTGCTGCTTCGTGGTCAGCTTTGCTATGAACTGTATTCTAATATTTCTAATCAAAATATCTCTCACACATGGTCTCTGCATTTTCCAAATAGATTGCAATCTTCCTTGAAACACCTCACACAAGATAAACACTTACCTATTTTTCTTGTTCACCTGCATTAATTGCAAATTCTCCCCATGCCACCCTATGCCATCATGTAATAACTGATTTTTTTCTTTTTCTCATCCTTCCTTTCATCCTTCCCGCCTGCCTTCCTTCCCTCCCTCTGTCCTGTCCTCCTTCCTTCTTTCTTTCTTTCTTTCTTTCTTCCTTTGTTTCCTCTTTTTCCTCTTCTCTTTCTTCTTGGGAGTGGGTGGTCAGAGATCTGGATAAGACCTCCAAAAACTGAGAAAACACTGCCTATCTTTTGAAATCTAATATTGTTTGGTAAATATAGTTCGTTTGGGTTTCCATTTTGTGTAATAATTTGTCAGTAGTTGATGTGGAGTAATTGTTGAGAGTTACATAAATCTGTGACTGAACCATAGCATATCAGCTTTCTAAAGGAAGTCATACTGATGCCTTTAGTTAGCAGGAGCTACATAGGAAGTTATGATAAGCTATTTCTCACATAAGCCACTGTTCTTGCATTGATTTTATATTACTATGAGCTATAATAATACATTAGACATGCTGAGACTATGTTTTAGTCATTTTAGAAGTTACGTTTTTTTATCTTAAAACAATTTTAGAACAACAGAAAAGTTTCAGGTGCAACTGGTAGTTCCCACATTCTTGACTCATTTCTCATAACTCTTAACATTTTAGTTTAATATGATGCATTTGCCACAACTAATATACAGTGTGGGTGTAATATTATAACTAAATGGTATACTTTAGCATAGTGACACATGTCTGTAACTTCTACACTAATGGGACTGAGACAGGAAGACTGTGTATTGGAGGCCAGTCTGGGCTTGTAAGAATGCTTATCACTGGCTTAGAAACCTTCTAGTGGTAAAGTGCTTAAAATATCCATCTATTTTGAAAAAGTAAAAATAAATAAATAAAATATCATACTTAATTGGTATTTTTATTAATACATAAGTCAATATACTTTACATATGTTTGTGGTGTCTTGAGGCATTTATACATTTATAGTGCTCAAGCCAGATTATATATATTGATTCCTCATAAAGAAAATAGCATTTCTTTATGGTCTAGAAAGTTTTCTTTATAGTTTCTTAAAATTTGAAGGAGATTTATGTAGTGTGGAGATGCGGGTGGCTACCCGCCGCCCTGCTCTCGGCCACTGGCTAGCTTAAAACCCAAAATAACAACACACAAATTGTATTCTTTTAAAGACTGCCTGGCCCATTATTTTCAGCCTCTTACTCACATCTTGACTAACCCATATCGAATAATCTGTGTAACACCACAAAGTGGTGTCTTACCAGGAAAGATTCAGCATGTCTGACCTGATGGCTGGCTTCATCGCATCTGGCATCTCTCTCAGGAGAGGCATGGCGGTCTGCCTAACTTAGGAGAGGCGTGGCATCTGACTGAGCCATCTACCTCACTTCCTTCTTCCTGTTCTGTCTACTCCGCCCACCTAAGGGCTGGCCAATCAAATGGGCCAGGCAGTTTCTTTATTAGCCAATGGGAGTCCTCCATCAGATTTATACCAATTTCCAGGCACCCTAATGTGCAAGAACACCACAGAACCTACCATTCTTTCTTAGTCACAGCTAACACTGATTGGCTACTCTCTCCTCATCCCCATCTGGTAGCTTCTGGTAGCTACCACTCTATCCTGAACTTTCTGGAAATGATCTTTGTAATGTCCTATTTATGGATGGGATCACACACTAGAAATCTTTCTGTGTCTGGGTTATTTCCTGTATATGGTTATCTTCAGTTTAGTCCATGATCCAGAAAATGATAGGTTTTCAATTATGTTGGCGGAATACATCTATCTATCTATCTATCTATCTATCTATCTATCTATCTATATTTATCTATATCTACACACACACACATAGTATTTTGTTTCTCCATTCAATAGCTAAAAACACACTGAGATTTTTGTGTTTGGGCTATTAGGATAGTGTGGAACTGAACAAGAGTGAGCAGATGTCTCTTGCATATATTCAGCACATTTCTTTTTATATATACCCAGTGGCTGGAATGGCAATTCTATTTTTAATTTCTAAAATGCTTCCATGCTGTTTTCTACAGTGGCTATACTAATTAACATGCACATCAGCAATGGGTAAGGTCCCTATCTTCCCCACACCCCTGTGAGCACTGATTATCTCTTGTCTTTCTGATCATAGGTGTCCTCTGGCGAGGAGATAATATGAGTTTGATTTGCATAGCTCTGGTGATTAACAAGGTGAGCTGTGCTTCATGAACCTGTTAATATTTTGTGTGTCATCCTTGGAGAGAGGCCTACATCTATTGTTCATCTGCTAATCAAGGGTTTTCTTTTCAGTTATGTAGATTTCTCATATGCTTCTGGTGTGAATTCATGATCAGGCATGCAGCTTGCAGAAAATTTCTACCATTGGTTGTGTCCTATTCTCATCTTCCTTATTTTTTAATGGAAAAATTGCTGCAGTCTAATTTGTTTATTTTGCTTTATTACCTACAGTGTTGTGATCACCTTGAAATAGAAATTGTTGCTAATACGGGTACTCTGACAGGTCACACCGCCCACTTTTTATAAATAGCATCATAAGACCCTTGTCACACAGTGAAGCCGGGGATTCACATTAAGTTATGAAACCAGTAAGACAGTAGCTCTTTCCTATTAGAGGACCTCATTCAGGATCTCAGGAAATCACCTTATACTTCGAAGAAGAAGTTTCTTTTTACATCGTTTCTTAGCTATTTCCAGTACTCTTATTTTCTAATGAACTGAGAACTATAAACGTCTTACTGTGAATGGATAGGTCTAAATATAGATTTACTCATAGATAATCTTTGTGTTATATTACTTTGAATGGAAGATCACAGAGTTGAGCAGCTGTTTTCATATCATCCCATAAGGGAAGCATATGACAAAATAAATTATAAGGGTGATAACTAGAGTATGTTTCCAAGTACAATTTCATTATACTTCTCAGTAGGTGACATTACGTTTTCTTTATGATAAATAAACCTGTATGAAATTGTGTGTCATATGAGTTAAAAATTAGGAATTGAATGGTAGTTGAAAATATTCTCTTCAGATTATAATTGTATTTCTACTTTTCCTTTCCTCCATGTAGTCTGTCCCACAAACACATACCTCTCACACATCTCCTAAAAACCCACAACTTCTTTTTCACTAATTGATATTGGGGATATATTAAATATTATCTGCTAAGTCCAAACAAAATTACTTGCACGTATGCTTTCAGGGTTGACTGTTTTGCACTGGGAAACAAATTGTTGTGTTTTTCCTTAGGGAAGACCACCTCTACCATTCCAAACTTTGGAACTGCAGCTGCCTATAATTCTTTGAATGGCTGAAGCCTTGTTGTGTTTGCCAAATACACTTTTGCATGCCCATTGAAATTATCTTTGTTTTGGTTACATTTGGGCATTCAGGTTAATGAGACTTTGTTGTAGCTTCTGACATTATAAGAAATATAATCTCTCACAAAAGTCACTGGTTCTTATGATCTTTCTACCCCATCTTCCATAATGTTTCCTAAGCTTTAAGTATGGGAGTATTTCTTAGATGTATACATTGGGACTGGGCTCCACAACTCTGCATTTTGATAGGGTGTAGTTTTCAGTGGTAATCTCTGTTGCAAAGGAAGTATTCTTGATGAGGATTTAGATAGTTAATGATACAATGCTATCATGTTGTTTAATATGTATTAAAATATTTTATATTTTATGTGCACTTATATTTGTGTACGTTATTCATGCCTGCTACTCAAAGATATCAGAAGAGGCACAAGACACCCTGTAATTGGAGTTGTAGATGGCTGTGCATTGGTACCTGCCACCTGTGGAACAACAATCAGTGCTCTTTTTCTACTGTGATAGCTCTTCAGCACTTAATTTGTGCTTTTAAGCTATATTATAATAAACACAATGCTTATATTTGCTTTATTTTCTTTTTCCTGTATTAGATACACCAATGTACAAGAGCACCTACACCTCCCAGAGATTCAGTTTTAAACATGAGGAGCTGTTTAAATGCACCTTGAAAATGCACATAGCCACTCTCCTGACTAATATAGTGCAGTATATGGGGGAAGCAAAAATGATAAGAAAAACGCTACCTCACATTTGTAGCAATATAACAATATATGCTGTATTCTTTTGTTCAAATGTTTGGAAACTGACTTACTATGTCAGTTGTCAGCCGTGGTATTCACAGAAGCAGTGGCATCTTCATGGGTTTTCTTTGAAATTTGCATTGGATACTTTGCTTTTAAAACATTTATGTTGGACTTCAAAAAGGCAATTTTCATGGTCAAATACTTTAAATGTTCATGCAATAAAAATGCTTGTAGCAAAATGCCCTGCCAGAGCACCAAAAGCTAGATATTACTAAACAATTAGATTTGCCTGGAGCAAATACACACTCCATGGGAAAGGGAAGTACCTGATCAAGTCAAACACTTAAGATCACTCTGTTGATTGGTTAAGCTCAAACTCTGCAATTATGTACTGTTTATTTTTCTAGACTTGACATTCTGTATTTGCAGGGTGCATTCCCTCTAGGGAACTACATTCTTCAAGGTGAACAAGCATCCAGGAGGCAATTGAGTCTCTAGTTCAGCTATTAAGTTTCTAGTTCAGCTGTTGAGTCTCTAGTTCAGCTGTTGAGTTGGCTCTAGACTACAACCATGACAAATACACAGTAGTAAGAGTTCTCACTCCACAGGTTAGAATTTATCATTTACTCAAGATATTCTGAGCTCAAAATAGAAATAAACTATAAATCACTGACTGAAGGTTAGTAAGGATGATAACTTGGGCTGTGTCTGCTCATCTCATTTATTTGTAAGCTACAGCTTCCCAGTTATCCCTATTAGTACAGGAAGTGACCTCATTGCCCTACCCTTTGCGATGCTCTTTTCAGTTATTTCTAAGGATAATGGAATTACATATGATTATTGACTTACAAAAATAAAAATGGAAAGCTTGACATAATTCAAGACACTTCTTTGTTAGAGTTTATAGGTACACAAAATCTCTGACCTTAAGTCAAGATGGAATAGAGTTAAATCGCTGTGCTCCCACAAAGCATATAGCTTTTCAACATAAAATATATAAGATACCTTTCTTAAAAACTATATTGGTCAGAAAACATTAATGATGAGGCTTATTTGTAATTTTGCCAAGCTCTTTGATGTCTGGAACAAAGTAAGAAAGCTTTATTTCCTGTCTGTGTTTGACTCAATCTGTTGCCAGAAACACATACTTTTGGTTTAGCCTTCAATCTTTGTGTTCTGCAGTATATGAAGTAAAGTTTTACACAAATAAGTATTTGAAGATGGGAGGAATATTTGACTTGCTGCTCCTGGTCATGGTGACCTTTGGTTCTGACATTACATTACAGTCTGATGTGTAGTGTGTTCACAGCATTTATTCCCAACTGTGAAATGGAAGCCCATCAATGAACTGTTAATACTTCTCTGCTGTAATATCCTTGGAATATTTGCTTTGGATGGCTCTTAATCATATGTATGATTACCATGCAGTTGACATTTAGAAAATATTAGTTCAAAGAGTATGCAAATTCACCAATGTTGAAGAATGTCCTTGAAGTGTTGGGGGCTGTCAAGCTCCTGGTGGCAATCATATTTTCCAAATTCTAAACTTCATCAGGAAATAGAAATATTTTCACTATACAAACAATCAATTGTTTGTCATAAAAGGCAGATATGCTGGTCCATTTTCTTTTTAAATATCTGCCAAATATCTAATTTTAATAACATGGTATATAAGTTCAGGCTTGCATTCTGGTAAAAAAAAAATCATGCTCTTTGAAAAGCATAGCTGGTCAAATATCTGTTCATGGGTGCTTTACTGAATGCCATTATGCTTCAAGGCTCTACAGTAGTAATGTGTGCACACTTTCAATTTAATCTCATGTACACAATTTAATTTGAAGTCACTTTTACTACATTTTTAAAATTTTTATTTAAAAGCTATGTTTTTTTAATACCTACCACAGTTCCCCTCCCTTCCCACCTCCCACTCCCCACTTCCTTCCTCCTACCTAACCCCCATCCACTACTCAAAAAGGGTAAGGCCTCCCATGGGGAGTCATTAAAATCTGGCGTATCACGTTTAGGCAGAACCAAGTCCCTCCACCCCATTATCAAAGCTGAACAAGGTATCCCACCATAGGGAATGGACTCTGAAAAACTTGTTCATGCATTACAGATAAATCCCAGTCCCGCTACTAGTGGCCCCACTGATTGACCAAACCACAGAACTGTCACCCACATTCAGAGGGCCTAGTTCAGTCTTATGCAGGTTTCCTAGCTGTCAGTCCAGAATCAGTGAGCTCCCACTAGCTAGGGTCAGCTGTGGGATTTCCCCATCATGATCTGACCCCTTTGCTCATATAATCCCTATTCCCTCTCTTTGACTGTACTCTGGGAGCTCAGCCCATTGCTTAGCTGTGGGTCTCTGTATCTGCTTCCATCAATTACTGGATTCCAATTAGGGTGGTCACCAATCTGATTACATGAGAAGGCCAGTTCACATACCCTCTCCACTACTGCTTGGATTCTTAGCTGGGGTCATCCTTATGGATTCCTGGGAGTATCCCTAGTACCAGATTTCTCCCTAACCCTCAATTGGCTCCCTCAATCAAAATACCTCTTTCCTCGCTCTTTCTCTCTGTCCCTCCCCAACTCAACCACCCTGTTCCCTCATGGTTTCATCTCCCCACCCTTCATGCTTTCCCCATGCTCCCACTTTACTCAGGAGATCTTATGTATTTCCTCTTCCCAGGGGCACCCATGCAAGTCTCTCTTAGGGTTCTGTTTGTTACCTAGCTTCTCAGGGTTTGTGGATTGTAGCCTACTTATCCTTTTATTAATCTAATATCCACTAATGAGTGTCTGCATATTGTGTTTGTCTGTCTGGATTATCTCACTCGGGGTAGTTTGTTGTTGTTGGGTTTTTTTTTTTTTGTTTCATCTATTTACCTGAAAATTTCATGATGTCATTTTTTTTTCAGCTGAGTAAAATTCCATTGTGTAAATATACCACATTTTCCTTATTCATTCTTCAGGTGAGGGACATCTAGGTTGTTTCCAGAATTTGGCTATTATGAATAATTCCATAATGAACATGGTTGAGCAAATGTTCTTGTGGTGTGAATGTACATCCTTTGGGTAGATGCCCAAAAGTGGTATTGTCAGAACTTGGGGTACATTGATTCCCAATTTTCTGAGAAACCACCATACCAATGTCCAAAGTGGCTGTACAAGTTTGCACTCCTACCATCAATACAGGTGTGCTCCTCTTCTCATCCTCTCTAGCAAAAGCTCTCATCAGTGTTTTTGATCTTAGTCATTCTGACAGGTGTAAGATGGTATTTCAGAGTCGCTTTAATTTTCAATTCCCTGATGTCTAAGGATGTTTAGCAAATTCTTAAATGTCTTCCAGCCATTTAAGCTTCTTCTGTTGAGAATTCTCTGTTTAGATCTGTACCCCACTTTTAATTGAATTTTTTTTGTATTTTGATACCTAGTTTCTTGAGTTCTTCATATATTTTGAGTTCAGCCTCTGTTAGATGTGAGGTTGGTGAAGATCTTTTCCCATTCTGTAGGTTGATGTTTTGTCTTATTTACCATGTCCTTTGCCTTACAGAAGCTTCTCCGCTTCAGGAGGTCCCATTTATTGATTGTTCCTCTCAGTGTCTGTGTTATGGGTGTTCTGTTTATGAAGATGGTCTCCTATGCCAATGCATTCAAGGCTATTTTCCACTTTCTCTTCTGTCAGGTTCAATGTAATTGGATTTATGTTGAGGTCTTTGAGCCACTTGAATTTGAGTATTGTGCGTGGTGATAGAACTGTTTGACAAGGACTTTTTTTTTTCCTCTCATTTTTTTATTTAAGATTTCCATCTCCTCCCCCTTCCCTCCCCTCCCTTCCACCCATACCCCCACTCCACCCTTCTCCAAAGACAAAGAGCCATCAGGGTTCCCTTCACTATGTTAAGTCCAAGGTCCTCCCAGCTCCCCCTAAGTCCAGGAAGGTGAGCAACCAAACTGACAAGGCTCACAGTGAGCCCGTCCATGCTGTAGAGTTCATGTTCATTGCCATTGTCCTTGGTTTCTCAGTCCTCCTCTACCGTCAGCCACATTCAGAGAGTCCGGTTTGGTCCCCTGTTCCATCAGTCCCATTCCAACTGGACTTGGTGGTCTCCCGTTAGATCTGTCCCACCGTCTCAATGGGTAAAAGCACTCCAGGACTTTCTTAAGCTATTTTTTTCTTCAGATGCGAATGTTGACAAATATATTTAAGTATTGTAACAACCACAGGGCAGTAAAACATTGACTTCAAATATCTTAATTGTTTCTTTTAATTTTGGTTTTAAAGAATAGATGAAGTGAGAATGATTGAAGAAAAGCCAAATACTGTCTAAATGTCATGATAATGATAGCTTTGGCTTGGCCTTGGCAATAGAACATGCTATGAAATGCACTGGGTTTATTACTTGTCTTAGTGAGAATCACAGGTGTCATTAGCAGATCTGAGAGAAGACCTATTGTTAAAGAATACAGAATTGTGTTAGGTGGCTTGGAGGAGGTTCAGGGAATAAATTAGACCAGAGTTTCTAGCAGAAGCCCAAGATAATTCTGTTTTTATTTATAAATATTTTTCATATTTCCATAAGACAGTGAGAGATAGAGTGTAAAGTGTGCCTCAAACCTCATTAGCCATCTCTCCATAGGACACAGAATGAATCCTGGTTCATGAAGTAGAGATGGTCTTGTTATCAGTTCATGTGGCCCCAGACAAACCTTGTTTGTTGCTGATATTTCCTTAAAATCCTTTCCAACAGAAAAGAAAGTCTCATTAGGGACCAGATTTTAGATGTTGGTAATTGTATTTCCCTTTTATATACCTTACGCAATTTCTCTACGGGCTGCCTTCACCATGTTTTCCTTCTGTGGCTGCTCGTTACTTCCCAAAGGACCACAATCAGGATCACTTTATCCATGGTTTCAGGAAAGGATTCACAAAGCGGAACATAGAGAAAATAGTAGCCCGGCTCTGACATTTAGCCCATAGGCAACCAGTGAATAAACTGAATTTGAAGAATATATGAGAAACCAAATTGTTCTATACACTACAATAGACACAGATATTTTGGGTAGGACCATGGAAAAATGAGTTCAAAGGGGAAAAATAGTGCTGCTATGAACATAGAAGCTAAATAAGAAGGTGAACCCCCCCCCCCAAAAAAAAAACATATTTATCCTCCTGGATATTGGAAGTAGAAAGATTGCTTGGCAAAAGCTGGGAGCATGAGGGTGGAGGGTGGGGAGAAGGGGAGATGGGGAGAGAGAAGGGGAGGACTGGCAAGAGCTTGGGGGAAATGGGATGGTTGAGATGGAGGAAGGGTGGATATGGGAGCAGGGAAGAAGCTATCTTAACTAAGGGAGCCATTTTAGGTTTGGCAAGAGACTTGGCTCTAGAGGAGTCCCCAGGAGTCCAAGGGGATTTCCCCAGCTAGGTCCTTGGGCAGCAGAGGAGAGAGAGCCTGAACTGGCCTTCTCCCATAGCCACACTGATGAATATCTTGTATATCACCATAGAACCTTCATCTGGTGATGGATGGAGATAGAGACAGAGACCCACATTGGAGCACTGGACTGAGCTTCCCAAGGCCCAGATGAAAAGCAGGAGGGAGAACATGAGCAAGAAAGTCAGGACCACGAGGGGTGCGTCCACCCACAGAAACGGTGTGACTGATCTAATGGGAGCTCACCAAGGCTAGCTGGAGTGGGACTGAACGAGCATGTGATCAATCTGGACTCTCTGAATATGGCTGACAAAGAGGGCAGACTGAGAAGCCAATGATAATGACAACGGGTTTTGATTCTACTGCATGTACTGGCTTTTTGAAAGCCTATTTTATTTGGATTCACACCTTCCTAGACCTGGATGGAGGGGGGAGGGCCTTGGACTTCCCACAGGGCAGGGCACCCTGACTTCTCTTAGGACTAGAGACGATGGAGTGGGAGGAGGAGGGGGAGTGTGAGGGAGATGGGGGGATGGGAGGAGAAATAAATTTTTCAATCCTGTCTCATTTTCAATACAACCTACGTGTTTCACTACAGTCTCAAAACAGCATTAAATAAATATTCAGATTCTAAAACTACCAAAATAGCATCTATTTAAAATATCTTGTATCATTGTCAGTTTTCTGTGTATGCATGATTGTCATGAGATATTCCCAAGGGACTTGAGTAAAGAATGATGGGAAAGCTTTTAAGTTGTTACTCTTTCTATCTATATGTGATCAAGTCACACAGGACACAATATGAACAAAGTAAATACGTGTTTTGTAGAGCAAAAATCCAACTTATTGCAATAAATTATATGTTTTCAACAGCATTCTGTTTTTAAACAGTTAATGACTTTAATTAATATGCTAACATGTCCATTTTTTTCTCTTTTGTGAAACAATCTATACACCTGTGTAGAGATTACTCTGTGTATCACAAACAAGAGATACCTTCTTAACTGCTTGGAGCTGTTCCTCTCATAGGATGGTGGGATTCATACCCGGGGCCCATCTGCTCTGTTTTAATCCACTTGGCAAAGGAGCCACATGCAAGGCACTCAGGAAAACTGTGTGCGTGTCATTTACTCTATTAGAATTTCTCTTTTAAGATTATAAAAGTGTTCCATAGTGTTTACAATACAAAATCCCCCTTGATAATTACAGAAACTGAATTTCTAGTGACGTACACTGAGGTTCATGAAAGGCTGTGATTCCGGCATGTATTCCACCAATTTCAGAAACAAGCATTTCCCCAAACACTAGAAACCCATGGCTTTCATTAATGATATAGAGCTAAGAGTTTTGTTTTGTTTTTTTTTTCAGGTGGAATATTTCATTTTGCACCAAGTACCAAATAAAAAAATGAAAGCAATTTTTGTGTGAATATTGCAAGTATCATTTGAAATTCAAATGTTTTTCATTTTAGGTATTTGAATTTGAATATGTGCAAATTGGCAAGATTGATCAATGTTAGTTAGCATGTCAATAGAATGTTTAGAAAAAGCAAATTCCGTAGATTATTTTCTGGTTAGAGTTCCCCATGCATATATGGGAGGACCCAACAAAGGCCTTGCAGAACACTTTACCAGCCAATCTGAAAACAGGGGAAAGTAATTTAGATGTGACTATTATTTTATTCACTTTTGCCTTTATCCAAAATTATTTAAAATTAACTTTTGTTTAATTTTTTTCTCATAGATGTTCCAAAACCAGAATTTAAAGGAAAGTAAGATAAATGAAAATTATCCATTATTTTATTACTGTTTATTAATCAGCTAGCTTCTTATAACTAATAGCATTTTGTAAAATAAATAGCTAATATCTTTTTAGAAATCTCTTGTTGGTAATATACATTGAGGAGACATTTTTAGCTGTTAAAGTATAAATCAGCTTAACAACATATAGAGAGGCTTATGTGTTGTGATTGACAGTCTTGAAATTCTGATGTTAAGACAAAGACTAGATTTCTAAAAAGAAAAAAAATGAGATGCTATTTTTAAATGATTAGTTAATGAATTTGATGTTGCTTTGCATAAATAAGAGGAAAAACTACTAGGAAAATTCAGAAAAATGATACAAAATGAGAAAATACACAAACCGCATCAGGACTTTGTAAAGGAATGTTTGAAGGACTAATTTGGGAAAAGTAACCTTTAACATGCCAATTTTCCTTAGTGAAAAGAGTTGGAGTTGTTTTCCTCCTCCTCAGATTGTTTTTTTTATTCAATCAGCATCCAGTGAAGAAAATATCCAGCTTTTTTTCCTCATCTTGGAACCCAGAGACTGCACAGTGATCCACAAAACACTTAACTGAAGGGACACAGGTGTTGCCTATGCAGACAGGTAGGACGTGCTTATGATGGCCTTGTTTGCGCAAAGCCACAGGTTTATAATGGAATGGTTTGGAGATGATTTTTCCATCATTAAGAGCTCAAGAGCAAAATCTGTATTCACGTGAGCAATTCATCATGGAAGAGTGACATTGCATTATCTCAGGAGCAGGCCCTTAGATTGATGTGGGATGCCCTTCTGCATAGGTGTTGCTTTTTTTTGAATAAATAAAGCTGTTTTGGCCAATAGCTTAGCAAAGTAAAGCCAGGCAGGAAATCCGGGCAGAAATAGTGAGAGAGTAGGCAGAATCAAAGGGCGGCCACGAAACAGCTAAAAGAGTAACATGCTGCGTTGGTAAGCCACAGCTCATGGCAATACACAAATTAGTAGAAATGGGTTAGTATAATAGAGCTAGCCAGTAAGAAGCCTAAGACATTGGCCAAATAATTGTAACTGATAATAAGTCTCAGAGTGTCATAATTGGTTTTGGGAATAGGCAAACAGAGAGAAACAGGTTTGGGGGGACCAGCAGGACGAAGAATATCTCTAGCTACATCACATATTCCCTCTGTCTTCTTTTCAAAACTCCTCTCAACTTACCTTCCCCACAAACACATTCTAGAGTAAGCCCTCTTAAAATTCATGGGAATCTCCCCAGAGGCAGGATTCCCTATATTCTCTAAGTTTTGGAAATCACAACTTTAGGGGTCCAGTTTTTCTTGTGTTTCATAAAAAAAAAAAAAAATATCTCCAGAGAAAGCTGGCACTGTGCCACATGGGAGAAGAGCAGTTGGTGTTGAGAAAACAGTTTGGGGAAATAAACATTTCCGTGCTCTAACAAGGCCATGCAAGCAAGACCGGATGAAACGCTGGCGTGTTTTTGTGATGCACTCGTAAGGCTACAGTGTTTTATTCTTCTTTCCAAGATACTGTTTCCCTGGAGTTTCCTCCTTTTTTTCTGATTTTTCCCCTTCTGGAGGTTAGCATTTGTCCACGAGGATTTTAGTGTTCTTGTCTAAAGCTCTGGAACATGTGTTAATGAGTGTATCTGCTTCTCATATTTTTCTTTAAATCAATCTCTTTCTCTACTGTGTTTGAAATCTGGATGGATTAGTGGCTTCCTGAAGGGTTCAGTCACATGACTATCTTGTTCAGAGTTCAGAACTCAGCTGTAGCACAAGACCACCACCCCTGAAGGGTTGTTCCATGTCCAGGTCTCTCATCACATGGCTTCTTTCCTGGAAGTCCATCACTTAACCTGGCAGAATCATTTCCTGTCATCACAAAATGTGGTGTGCTTTTCCCACCTTCTCCTCTTGCCCCAGGAGCTTCTATCTGATGAAAAGGTCTACTGACTCCTCCATCTTGGCCTCCCTGAGAAGCCGCCTGTGTTTCCAGGCACCATGCTGACTCAGAATTCTTTTCTTCTATTTATGACTTGCCAGACTTCCAAACCTTTTCTGTCCTCATATTCTAAAAAGTAAAGATCTATAATTGCATTTATGACATGGATATAAATTTGTCTGTTCATAAATGATCTTACATAGTCAGTTGTGGGCTTTTAGAGACAAGATGTCTGCAACTGTGTCTAATACCATGGCTGATAAAGACAACTTTAAAACTTTATCAAAATGAGTGGAGCAATGCATCATAGATGATGCTTTGTTATTTAATATATATGTTGGCAATATACATATATGATGTACTTTTATTTATTAGTTCTTTGAGAATTTTGCACAAGGTGTTTGGTCACATTCACCCCTCCCCGTGATCCATTCCTTTCTTATTCAAATTTATGGAGTTTCTATTTTTCGATCCTGTGCCCTGACATTCCATCACATCAATTTATGTTCTTCAGTTTCTTAGTCTCTATACTTTTATCAGTTTGTGGGTCCTCTGTGTTCATCACCAGCTTTGGCTATTAGAGGCTTTTCAGATGAGTGTGGAGGGATGCACTGGTCTATGGGAATAATAAGTCACCAAGAATCTACCCTGCCCTTTTGTCTAAATATTATTGATGCCAATTGGCTATGTAGCATCTACTTCCTAATGCTTCCTACTCTTAATTGCTAGTTATATATAAGTACTACTGTTTCAAAATTAGGCAGAAATGCAGAGATGAATGTCCAGTGAACAAATTTGTACTTGACAATAAGGATTGCAATAAGGGACAAACTGAATAGCGTCAATTATGTCTTGAGAACAGAGAAGGAAATGGGGGTTTTGTTAGGGCAGACAATAACACCAAGTTGTTTTGACTGAGTTCAGTGATACTTTCAGAGCTTGCCAGGGCTGATAAGTTCTGATTGGTGAATTGCTATGCAAAGCCAGTCATGAGCTCTTATCTGGCAATTCCACTGTCATTTTCTAAGTGAGAAATATTCTGAAAGATAGGACACTCTGTTGCATCGCATTGTCTGTTGTGAGATAGCTCCTGAAGCAGGTGCCGAAGACCTTGGTGCTACATTTCTCTCCTAAGGGCTTTTGACTTTATTTTAAGTGAGTGAGAAGAGAGTGTGTCCCCTCTGCATTATAAATTTTTGCAATTGCTTTGCAGAGACTGCCACATTCCACCATCTGAGACATGTTTATGTCGGATTCATGACTCTGAACTCCACCAGGGATACCAAATGTTTGTTAGTGCTGCAGAAATGCCCTCACCCTATATAGGCCAGAAAAACCGTATAGTTTCAATTATTTTCCTTCCTGTTGTAAAGACATGACAGATAAATACTATTTAGGTGATGTGCAGAAGTGTATACATGTCCATTTTGAAATTATTCAGGTGAGTTAAATACATTTCAAGTCACATACTTGTAATTTTCTGGTTTTGGTGAATTTATTTAAGATGTATTTTTAGTATGCGAAGTATTGTTTTTCTTTGTAACCATGCTAAGTTCCCCAGAGCTCATTTGTTGTGCCATACTTAATATTTACATCTTTTACCAATCTCGTCCAAATCCTCACTGCATAGGCACAAATCTATGCTTTTTTTATGTGTTCAGCATTTTATATCCCATGTATAAGAGAGCTCGGGCTAATATGTCAGTTCTATTTATGTAACTTAGTGTAGCATCCAACAGGTTCATACATGTTACAAATGCCAATATCCCTCATTTTCAATCTGAATAGTATTCAACTATATAAGGATCTAAATAGGGAGGAGGAAAAAAAGATCTCCTGAGAAAATTGGAAGCATGGGGCTCAAGGGAGAAGATAGAAGGGGAAAGGTGAGTAAGGAAAGGGAGTGGAAAAAAATGTATAGCGCAAGGTTAGTATTTTGAAAAGTAAATGTTTAAATAGAAAATTTTAAGGTTAGTATTTTAAGAAGTAATATTTAAAATAAAGTTCAGTGGACTAAATTTCAAGTGTTTCTAGAAAGCTAATATATTATATATCTAAAGAACACTAAACTTACATTAATTTTTACATTTAATTGTAGAAAGTTTAGTTATTAAGAGAAATCTTAGAATTTATCTGCCAAATCAAATGAAATGGCAGTGGGCATTCACTCTCTGATTCCTTTGAGTTGTGATCATGCTGTGTATATTTGCTCTTATTTCTCAGAACTCCCAAGACACTCATACAAAGAATCACTTGCCTTATGCATGAGAAATAAAATAAGAAAGTCAGGCCAGCTTGAGTCAGAGGCAGAGTGGGAGACCCTTCAGCCCTCACTGCTCTTCAAATCAGACTCAGGAGGAGGCACTTCAGCCTCACATGCATTGTGTTTTCTACAGGCATGACCCACACCATTTATTTTATTACTAATGTCTTAATAAAATTTCTCCATCTGCATATTTTTCTTAAAACTCATTGAAGTAAATATAATTCATTTATTATAAAATTAAAAATGCGTAGTCTTCCATTGGCAACCTTCTTAGGGTTTTACGTCTTTCACACATTTTACTTTAACTTTTATATATGCCTAATTGAATACTATGTTTTGTAAGCAACTTGCTAACCTTTTTGCCAACTAAGACACCTTTGGTAGCTGTATCTTTTTTCGTTTCACTTCTGAGGAGCAAATTTCAAATCTGATGAGGCCACGGAAGAGCAACAGAAAGTTTAGGCATATCTGTGACTTCCCTTGTGCCCCTGCCCTTCCTGTAGGGGTATCTTTTGTGTGCTGTCAGGGTGACGCGTGTGAAGCATGGATTTCTATGTCCCCACCCATCGACTGCCCCTTAAACCTTGAAGGCATTTGGTGAAGACACACAAAACAAAGATGTGATAGCGTGGTGGATTCATGATCAAACTGTTCATAGGACAGGTCCTAGAGTGTGTCTCACCTACCACATTGCTTTTGCATATGAAATGAAGACTTGTGCGTTTAACTCTTGAGACTGGAGCCTTACGAGTTTATAACAATTTATTAGAGTATCCAAATGACATAAACATTAGGAGCTGGAACACATGCTTCTTAGAAACCACCAAGATTCACCTAATGGGAATAAATGTAGCCCACTAACAGAATGTCTTCAGCCTAGGAATAGCCTGTTTTGTAGGAAGAATATGGTATCACCTATGAATGCTTAAGTCACTGACTTAATTTACCAATTACTAATTGTTAATTATTTAAATTAATAATTATTTAAAATTTGTAATATTTAATTTTTTAGCAGAATATTTTAAACATACTCAATTGGATTTCCCAGGATAATGTATTTCCCCCTTTCCCTGAATAGAAACTTTTAAATAATAATTTGCCACATATTGAAAAAATATTATTTTAAGCAGAAGCAAATGGATGGAAGATTCTTATTATTCAATACCTAATTCAGCTGTGCGAGGCTTAGATGATTGTTTGAAAACCCCTAATGGTTTCATTATATCCCCTACGGCCATGAATTAAGTATGAATAACACCAATACTAACACATTTTAATAAAATACATTAATTAACATATGTTGAATGTTAATGAATCTTCTCTTCCTGGCAGTCGGTGTTACCGCCAGAGGGCGTCAGGATCTAAAGTGAGTGCCTTGCACCTTCAGAGTGGTTGACTGCGGAAGGCGGGTGGTGACCCCCAGCCGTAGTAATGCAATGACTTCTAACTGAAATGATTCACGCTGAGTAAAATCTCCGTTTATTTATCTAGTAAGTACTTCTTATCTTCATACAGTTTAATATCTAATCACTGAAAGCAAAAATTACAACTGCGTTACATCAGCAGACTCTTGAGATTAGTGTGCAACATAATTCTGCCCAGTTTAGCTCCTGGTATTCAGGTACCACAGTGGAAATACTACATAACTGCTGACTAATATTTGCTCTGGAAACGGCAATGTGCTATCTATAACGTGGGAGGAATCCGAGCATGCCTAATTGACAAGACTGTGATGAGTACCATTTCCGCTGAGCTGTCCACCTAACTGGTGGCAGCCTCAACAGAGACCTTGACAGTGCAAATTAATCACCGCTGAATGAAAACCACCCACAAAATTCTTAAGGCAGAGACTTTCAGACTCATGAATGTTTCTCTACTTTTTATTTTATTATTTAACAAAAATGTTTATATATTGTAGACAGATAGATGGCTCAGTGGGTAAGTGTAACCTGCTCTTCCAGAAGACCTGAGTTCAGTTCCCCAGATCCACATGGTGGCACACAATTGTATGTGATCAGTTTCAGGGACTCTGACACCTGTTCTGTCCTCCTCAGGCACTGAAGACACACAGTGCACTTACATACGTGCAAGCAGAAATGCAATTACACATAAAAATAAAATTTTAAACAGTGTATATATTATACTTGCTTTCTATGTTTCATGTTATAGCTGTGCTTTGTGGTTTTAGCCATTTAAAGAACAAATTACCTGATGTGAATAGAAATTATATGAATCACCTCTTAGAAAAATAAAAACTAATAAACCTTGCTATTTTCCATCATGTTTTATAATATTCTGGAGTAAACTTGAATGTAGATATTTCTAGCATGCATAAATACTTGCAATATGCCTATTTTACAGTATGTAATGGTCACACGTATGGAGGAAATAACATTTTTGAACATGCATTTTGAAGTTAATAGCAATGATAAAGTTGCCAGCAAAGGTTAACATATTCTTAAAACCATTCTAGTGGGCAATGGCGTAAATGTTTGCAAGTACATATTTATCTCCTGATTATTATATTTATATTTCTTTGACTCTGAACAATGAATAAAAACCATTTCTTCAATAAGGTTTTATTTTAGAATTAAACTCAGAATCCTTTCCACTGCATCTTTATGAGCCTTGTATTCTATTATGATATTTACCACAGAAACCTATTACAATTGCCCTTCCAATGTGCTTGCACTGTATACCACAATTTTAACTATATGAGACAAACATTCCTATACTTTTATTAAACTTCTTATTAAATAGCTGCTATTACCATTTTTCCTGTTTCATTATTTTGGGCCATGTTTTTTTTCACATTTTTAATTTTTATGCTAGATTTTACCTTATGTGAAGCATGATTTATACATATTTTCCTCATGTTACAGCTAATATATTGCTCCAAATAGAAGGCTTTAGTAAAAACTTAGAAAGTAAAAGGAATAAATTAATTAAATATCTTTATAACATGGGATACTTATCTAGCCATTAACTGTGATTGACACAATTTATTATTATTTACAAGTAGAAATCATAGGTAGTCAGAGTGATAAGAAAGTATTTTAGATGCAAAATGATCTACAATGGTGCCTTCTACTTCGTAGAAAATATCTGGCTCCTACTATTAATTGCTTCTCTTCCTTGCTCTATATTTCTTCCAGCAGTAATTTCTGTGTAAAATATAGGTAGATATTTTAATTTTTTTACGATTTTTGCATAGATTCATATATGATCAACATGCATACCTGGTATGCACACATAAGTCATGAGAATGCATTGGATCTCCAATGATTGAAGTTACAGATTCTGTCCAGCACTCACCACATATTATGATCATGTTAAACCCTTAATAGTTTCAATAATGTAACCCTATAACTGTTAACTGAAGTTTCTGTCCTGCCTGGTCCCATAGCCTTTAATGTTAGTCAACAAATGACACCCAAATGGACAACTACATCTACATAAAGCCTGAGAGAGCTTGGGAAGTAATTCTAGACAGAAAAGAATAGAGTTAAGCATGGCTTATTGATAGCACTATTTTCTCATATGGCTCTGTTTGCTAGAGAGGCTTCTTGACACAGCTTTTGCTGCAGAAACTCTGCAGCTTTTTAAAGAGGCTCTGCCACAAAATACTTAAATGCTATTTATGAATAGCCTACAACATGCTTCTTGGTGGTAGCACAGACCTTGAAACTTCATAAAGTTGTGGCAATAAACATGGCTCCAGTCAATACCTCCACCATGAGGCTAAGGAATGTGGTGGATATGGCTGTCAAAGCCACGGCTTTAATACTAGCCATATTGCTTAGCAAATTAAAGACTCATGTGGTCAGAAAAAGAGAGATACAATAAAGATAATTTCAGATGAAAAAGCCTCTAAACAATTTACAGTGTGTTTAAAAATATATGTAGGCTTGGGAAAGAAAAAAAGAAGGATAAAGTCTTTAAAAGAAAAATGAAAAAGGAGAGTTGGGTGTGGTGGCACATACCTTTAATCCCAACACTTGGGAGGCAGAGGCAGCCAGATCTCTGTGACTTCAAGATGTGGTACCACATCCCTCTAATCCTAGAAGGCAGAGGCAGCTGATCTT
The DNA here is from genome assembly GCF_903992535.2 of Arvicola amphibius. NCBI lineage: Eukaryota > Metazoa > Chordata > Mammalia > Rodentia > Cricetidae > Arvicola > Arvicola amphibius. The sequence goes on along the minus strand of NC_052049.1, from coordinate 9,122,771 downwards.
TGTGAGTTCAAGGACATCCTGGTCTACTGTTTCAGGACAAAGATACACAGAGAAATGCTGTCTCAAAAAGCCAAAAATTAAAAATAAAAATCATAAAAGAAATAGAGTTTAAAATATAGTCACATAAAGATGGAAAACACACAGAGAATCTGGATACTGTATATTATTATGTTCTCTTTGAATTGTTTGGATGCTGAGGAAGGAGCCACAGCTGCTAAAAGATAATTGTTTAAAAATGCTGCCGAACTAATCCAAGATAGGTATTTTGAAAATACCTGGAGTCAAAACTGAAGTCAAAAGGTAAGTTTCTTTGGAGAAGAGGTTTTGCTTTTGTTTCCACAGAAAATGTGAGGCTGTGGATTCATTCCAGGTTAAGAAAAATCAGGTTTGATCAAGAAAAAGACCCTGAGAAATCTCCAATAGGGGTTTAACAGAGATTCAGATTTTTTTAGAAGACCACCATGGTAAAGTGTATTTTCATTAGAGACAATACATAATCAACATGGTTAACAATGTCAAAATTCATTCTGTCACTTGCTTGAGCTGTTATAGATTCTAGATTACACTTTCTCCCTCTATGAGCACACTGCCATCTGTGGAGAAAAGTCATACTTCACAATGAGCATGTATGTGTGCTCCATGGCATTATGAAGCAAGTAAACACATATTTGGAATTCTTGACCTTTAGACAATTTTCCTCTTATTTTCTCATTTTAGTAAATATTGTATTCATACCCAATTTTAATCATGTGTTTTTACTTAATTCAATGGATTATTTATTCAAGATTTTTATTTGGCTGTAGTTTGGGTCATTCATTTAAACTCTAGCTATCAGAAGCCCTTTTTCTTGATGCATAGGTCCTTTTGATATGTACAATAGTATAGTTTTCTCTGTATGTGTGTTTTTTATGTGTTTGTGTGTCTTTAATTCCTTAGTTATGGTACCAATTTCTCTATAGTTATCTTGTATACTAAGATCTTTGGGTTCTTTGGAAAATGATTCTGTAAAAAATAATCTGTGATCATTGCATTCAGGTTTTCTCAGTTGGAACAGAAGAAAATACATTCATGTGGAAAACCTATGCATTGTTTACATTTCCCTAGGTAGTCATTGGTGTCTGTTTTACGTTAAACATAGCTTCCAGGCTGGTGAGCTTAGTTAGTAAAAGTTCCTGGTACCAAGTCTGGCGCCTTGTGTTAAATTCCCAGAAAATTGGTGTTGAAAGGAAGAGAATTGCTGGGTGGGGGTTGTGCGCACCTTTATTCAATCCCAGCGCTCAGGAGGCAGAGAGAGGCAGGTGGATCTCTATGAGTTCAGGGCAGCCTGGTCTACAAAGTGTGTTCCAGGTCAGCTAAGGCTACACAGTGAAACCTTTTCTTGAAAAACCAAAAAGAAAAAAAAAAAAAAAAAAGAAAGAGTACCAACTGCATTAGGTTTCATTCTAACTGCCACACAAGCACTCTGACATATGAACACACACATGTAAAAACATGGAAAACTCCCACAAGTTGTAACTAACTTGGATTCCATTCTGTCACTGTAGAAATAAATGACTTCGGTTACCTTCCCTTGCTTATGTCTATTCTTCTCTTTCTTTTTCTTTTTATATTCTTCCTTTTTCGTAATGATAAATTCAGCTTTTATCACCTCTAATATTTTAATTAGTTGTTTACTTATAGTGGGTACAGAATTATGAGCTGTCCATGTAAGGTTGTGTCAGTGTTGTCAAAAATCACAGCTCCACACACAGAAACAGATCCAATGTTGTCAGCCAGATCAATAGCAATTTCTCCGCCTTTAATCTCACATACGCCCATTTCCAAATTTATTTAATATAAGTGCATGTACCTCAAAAGATCATGTCACACATCCGTTATAAAAACTGATTAATTTTCTCCTTCAGGTTATCAATCTGCTAAATAATATATACAGTTAGAGTTGATTTGCACAGCTGAGTTTGTTTATTAAAACACTGTGTTGTACAGAATGATTCACTGAAAAGCTCTCCATGCCGTACATGCTCAATCCTCCCATCTCCACAGTGTCTCTGCTGATTTCCTGTGACTTCTGACTTGTCTGCTCTGGTAGCATAGAAAATTAGCATTCTATGCACATAGCATGACTCAGATAGGCTTTTTTTTGCTCACAAATGTGAATCTCAGCCTTTTCCTGTGTCTTGTACCTTAGCAAATTGTCACTGTGACCTTTCTTTTCATTAATCTCAGCCTTTATTTAGAAAATAAGTTTTAAAATATTAATCATCTCAGTATCAATTCTCAACTACCTCAACTGATACTTTTGTGATATCAGTCAAAGGTAATTATCAAATCAATGCTGCCTCCTGGAACATGTATACTTTTATATTTTGCATTTATTTCTACAAATTAATTAAAATGCTTCTGTTTGTTTGTTTTTCTCAAAAAAAAAAAAAGAAATATAGTGAGGGAATAAGCTCACTTTCTATAGCAGAAAAGAGACTATTTCCAGGAAAAGTCTACCACTGTAATTTGTTTTAAATACCTCTGGTTATTTTGTCAAAGAACGTTTAACTCTGTGAGTCAGTTTTGGGGCTCTCTATTCTGTTCTTCTGCTTTAGGTCCCCCTTTATTCCTGATATTGAACAGTTTTGTTACTGCTTTCTCCTTTTCCTTAAGTGCTGCGTTGACTTTCCTACTTCATTTGCTTTTCATACTTTACTGTTTTGGGTTCCCTACAGGAAAACACACGTTTGTAAATAAGGCCCCCCCGTGAGGGACTAGAAACTGCCTAATCCTTCAGTTGCCACCCTCAATCTAGACATTAGGAACCAGGATTTGTACTCACTCAAAGCTGAAAACTTCCCAGAAACGTGACCAGTGAGTCAGTCCCAGTTTATAGTTAGGCACTCCCTGAGGAGTCACTATCGGGAGCTCACATTCAAAAGATGAAGACGCTGGAGTCTGGTGTCCCAGTCATAGCTACTAAGAATACATGTTGTTCTACTGCTCTTCCCTCAGCTTCTTGGACACTGCCTCCCACATTCATTGACTCTTGAGTGAGCTTTCAAAGCAACTCCACAGAAACAGAAATGTACTTTTTCTAGTGTTTTAGAAAACTTGATCCAATGAGATTGACAATAAAAACAAGCCACCTCATATTCAATTTAGAATCATTTCCCAATATTCACAAATTTGCTTACCAAAATCTTGAATGGGTGGGTGTGGAATCTGTAGCTGATTGGGAGGAATTACGTCCTAATAACACGCACTCTTCTTCTTCTTCTTTTTTTTTTTTTTTTTTTTTTTTTTTTTTTTGGTTTTTCGAGACAGGGTTTCTCTGCAGCTTTTTTAGAGCCTGTCCTGGAACTAGCTCTTGTAGACCAGGCTGGCCTCGAACTCACAGAGATCCGCCTGCCTCTGCCTCCCGAGTGCTGGGATTAAAGGCGTGCGCCACCACCGCCCGGCAAACACGCACTCTTATAATTCAATGAGAACATACGCTCTCCGTGTATTTAAATCTTTGATTATACTCACTAAATTTGGTAATATTACTACACACAGACACTTCATATATCTAACAGGTTTTTACCTAATTATTTCACTTTCTTGGCTACTAGTATGCATTTTTTAAGAGATCAAATTCGATTTCTTCATTCTAGGATATATAAAAGAAATTGTATGTTTTACATTAATAATTATTCAGGAATATTGCTGAATTTGCTTTCAATTTGGGAAGATTTTTAAAGGGAAGATTTAAATTCTGCTGTGTATACAATGATAGAAAAAGAAAAATATTAATGTAATTATTTAGATTTATAATATTTTCAATTCATACTATTTCTAAGTAGGATATATATATAATGCCAGATTTGGTTACTATTTAATTGACATCAGTAGCCTGGATAAAGTAATTTTTCATTTGTAGTGAATTTTCAATAATATAATGAATTTTAATAATATGATATAATATTGAGCTGTAAAACATATAATATTTACAATTAACTATAATAATGGATTAATGTTTGTAAAAACATACTTTTCTGAGGAGAATTTTTTTCTCTTTTCTTTTAAAAGTATTTTTCAAAATAATTAATTTCTTTTCATTTTTAGACTCTAATGAAAAAATAATCTTTCTCACTTCTTTCTTTTCCCTTCAGACCATCCCAGATACTTCTTACTAATCTCCTTCAAATTTAAAGCTTCTTTTTCATCAATTGTTCTTGAATGCACATGTGTATGCATGTATACACACATACCCTCTTGAGTCCATTTAAACTTTCTTACATGCATGTTTTCAGGGCTGTCTTTGACACTGAACAATCAGTTGGTGTGTTATTCCATTGGGTGGACTGCCTCTCCTGTTCCCAACTTCACTCAGTTGTCTATAAATCCATGTGTAGGTTTAAGGTTTATCATGGCCTTTTCCTCATTCAGTATTTCATGGTCATTTCTGTCAGTTTTGCTCAGGCATTTGGGCGGGCATGTCGATGAGATTTTTTGAGTATAGCTTGTTACAAAGACGCAGCCTCAAATAGATTCCATAGTCATCTAGTTCTTACAATCTTTCTACACCTTCTTCTGCAGTGCTTCCTGCTTCATCTTCCTTCAAATTCTTTCCAGGTGTTCTCTAGTTACCCCCTCTACCAGGGAGGGAGCTGTGTCCACAGTCTAGTGCTGTTGCCCTTGAAACTGAAACTGAGTACAAAATGAGCAGAATGCTTCAGTTGTTAATCTGCACCAGAGCTGAGAACCAACAGCTCTCCCACGATCTTTGTGGAGTACGTATAATGAAGGGTTTTGCTCGCTGTCTTCTGGTTTTCCGTAACCTGAGTCCTTTGAAGTTTCTGTTATTAGACATAGCATCATCATTGTTCTTAATTCTTCTTCTGTCTATGACTTAGAAATGGGGCTCTGGTAGTTCATAACCATTGCTAGGGGTTGAGTCTCTCCAGCTGGAGGCGCTGTTTGCCAGTTGTAAAGGAAGTTTCCGGATGTGGCGTTCACAAGTCACTACCCATGCTGTGGTGGACGCTTTCTTGACACAGCTGCCTTAAAGAACACATACCCACGCAAGCAAGCTCCTCACTATCCTCCTGTACGTTATTCAGACACATTGCTTTGCGTCACCGCGTTTGACTTTGATGCAACTGTTCCTTTGTTTATTCATCAGTTTTCTATCTGTAATTTAAAACTAAACTATTTGTTCATATCTCCTTAGGAAAGGTCATGCAACTGTGAACTAAACAGACTTCTGTTCAAATCAACAAGAACTGAACTCTGTTTCATTAGAAATAAAATCAATCAATGGTGCGATTCTGCTATAATTAATTTACATATTTAAAAATCTGCTCCTGGTAAGGCTTAAGAACATAATAATAATAATTTTAGTATGAAACTTCATGGGCTTGTGGGACATTTTCTCAGATGTTTACTTGGCAGGTGTCTGTAGATTCGGGAACAAAAGAATTTCTAACATTTTAATTTTTTTAAGTCTAGAAAGCTATTTTCCTGTTGGTATGATGTTTCTTTTACAATCTGTCCCTAGAAAATAGTTTCTCTCTCTCTCTCTCTCTCTCTCTCTCTCTCTCTCTCTCTCTCTCTCTCTCTCTGTGTGTGTGTGTGTGTGTGTGAGAGAGAGAGAGAGAGAGAGAGAGAGAGCCAGTGTGTTTCTCAATCCTCTTTCACCTTAAATTTAAATATACACATTAAGTATGCATAATCCATACAAATAGAATTATGGACAAAGATCACAGTTTAAAGAAGCCATATGTTCTACAGCTTGAGTGTTAATGAGTGTTCATATTCTCCTGCTCACAGTATCACTACACTAGGGGAAGATACATAAGCCACTTTCCAAAGTCACAGACAGAACAGATGCTTCCGCTTGAACTCTGAATATTTCATAATGCACAGTTAACTGTTTTACTCAAAGCTATGCATGAAGTAGTCTTATAGTAACTCTATCCCTCAAATGTGTCAGTATGTTTTTATGTGTCAGCTTTGGATTTCTGCTCCTTACTACAGAATTTAGTGTTGAGGCGATTTGGCAAAATTCTGCCATAAATTGCACGTCCAGTTAGGCTTCCTTTTTATTTCCTTTTTCTCCTCTTCATCAGTTACAGTGGGCAGCTCCTCATCTGATGTGACCACTGAGAATCTCCAGTGCTGTGTACCTGGCTCCAGAGCCCTTTCATGCTCTCATTTGTCCTATGGAGCTATCTTAGAGGCTTAGCCTAGATGACAGGAAAATGTCTCCTTTTAACATGTATTCATTTTTTTGATCAGTATAAAGACTGACACATGCTAAGAGACCATATGGCTTCTGTGCTGAGCAGAGTCGTTGTTCTCCACTATAAAATTGTCATGAAGTACTATGCTCACCATTTACTAAAAGAAGGTTGAAACACATCATTTTAGGAAAATAATACCTACTGTACTCAATTAGAATGTTAGCACAATGCAAAGGAGTGAAATAATTCTTGCCTATGTGAATTTGTGAATGGCTAATGCAAGGGATGATAAAAATGAATAAGGCAGGTTTTGTGGACTTAGTGAAGTCCTGGAAGCATCAGTCTAGAGTCTCACAGGCTCTGCTTGAGGCGATCTCATGACAGGGCCTGATCTCACATGGGAGTCACTCTGCTGTGGGCATCCATTGCTGCACAGTGGCAGTAGAAATGGTAAGGAGAGCTCCAAATGTATCTAATTAAGTGTCTTTAAATGGGTTATTTTTGTGCAGCAATAAACACATCAGTCACTCCTTGTAGTTTTCTATTATGACATATATATATATATATATATATATATGGCATTTATTATCTCAATTGACTTGTGTATTTGCTGTAAGTCCAAAACTTATATATGATTATCCAAAGTATTCTATTTGATTTGATTCTCATGGAGCCAATGAGCATTGCTAAATGAGATTTTAATTACAGATCTATGATCTCAGGTTTACTTATATAGATGAAGAGGGGATATGTTCATTCCTTTTTCAAGAATGCTGTCTTTAAAGCATCAGGAGTAGAGTAAGCAAATGCAGCTCAAGTAGAAAATTATTTAATTTAATTGGATAAAAGGTCTTTATATTTATTCTTCTATGGATCATCTGCCTCAGCTTCTCTCTATTAGTAAGACTGGCTAGCTAAAGATAAGACAAAAAATAGGACCAGCTGATATAGGAGGGACAAAGTGCATATCTGAACTAAATATTAAATAACTCCATATGTATTGTGGAAGCTCTCAGATGGTATCAAGGAGATCATCTGAACCTAAGTTAAATTTGCCCATTTCAGATAACTCTTCTAAGATTTGCTTAGCTCTCCCTCAGCCAATTCTTACTCATTCCTCTGAATTTTCTAATATGTTTAACTCAAAGTATATTCTACTTCAATTTGTGTAGGTAGTAGTATGAACACTATTTGAATTGATGCTTAGCCCATGTTATTATATTTTTATTATGTGTTGATGAATCCATCTAGTACTTTAAGCATTAGTCTCCTGGAGGCAGCACTTTATGCCACCCTGTGTGCAAGGGCATACAGAGTGCCTGTTGAAGAATAGAGAAATTTAAAAAGTACTTTCTTGATAGGCAGCAAGCTTTCATTTCAAAATAACACAGATAACTTCAGTGGGGGAAATTTATTTGTCTAAAATCAGACATCAAATATTTTACACAAATATTTGAGACAAAGTTTAGGAGGTACGTTGGAGTTCTAGAACACTATCTGAAATAACGTGTGTAGTCTTAGCCAAGAAGTAGAATGAGATTTAACTCAATAAATTTGTCCCAGGAATGAACAATCTTCAGACTTGTTGGTGAAGTTTATCTTTTCGTTTTCTCCCTGACACCAGCTCCTTCCTCAGTTTATTAGATGTCCTGAACGTGCCAGGTGCAACAGATACTCTCCCACAACTTGGTCTTGTAGCATTCAGCTGTCTTCAAGTCAGGTCTCCTTGACTGCTCATCCAGTTTCTTTGCCTCTCGTGAAGACACTTGGTGCTTTTCCTCTGAGTGTGTAGTGGAGATTCTGTCTTTGTGAGTTTATCAACTGAAAGCCGCTCGGTCTTTAGGAGCATCTGTTGTTATCCGTTACTTTTGAAAGAAACAAAAACTTCAGCTGAAAATTTCCCAAGGGCAGTCACTGAGAATCTAAGTTGTTTGACTAAATGCGCTGTTCTTTGGTGATTGTGTAAAGTGGGCTCTTTATTTGGGCCAGAATTAAGAGAGTTAACACATAATTTTTGGATTACCTGCTTCCACATTTACTTTTTACAGATACCATAGTCCCAAATGTCATCTCTGCATGCTTGTCATCAGAGTTTCATAAAGTCATCCCCACAATCTTGTTCACTATAATAAAGATTGTGGCGTTTATTCTACAACTGAACACAAAGTTGGATAGACTTTCTCAGGGTTGAGATTATCTACAATCTAGTAGCCATGTCCCATACATGCTAAGAATGGCTATAGTAACATTATTCCTGAGAATAGAGAACACTGGACTACTGAGATTGTAGAACTAAGAAGGGGCCAATGAGCTTTGAATACTCAGAAGATTGTCTGACTGACCAATTGCCACGACCACAGACAGGACCCAAACAAGTTCAGAACATGGAATTTGACACTGATCATAAAAATAGACAAGATATAATCAAGGAGCATTGAATTTTAAACCTCCTCACTGCTTGATATCATTTTCCTAAGGCCTCTTCTCTGTAATTGTATAAACACACCAAGCCAATAAAATTTTCGAGGTTAGAAGGAAGTCAGTCCACCCTTAAGTTCATTTATGTCAAGATCTGGAAATGCTGTTTGTTGTCCAGTCTTCTTAATGGTCTTGTGCTGTTTTAAGACCACGGCTGAAACTACTCACAACCAGTGGTTGCAAAGAAGTGAGTGTTCTTTCACCTGATGTGGCTCACCTTACTTTATACTCAACACAGGCACAGGAATGTTTACTGGGGCACCTTAGCTTTCTCTATATATACTGTAGCAGAGAGAACAAGCAAATGAGAGCAAACTATTGTTGACCATATTTTAGTCTAATACTTCTATTTCAATATATTAAAAAATAAATATTATTTATTTTGAAATTCTCCCTCTCCCCCTCCCCTTCCTCCTTCGTTCCCTCTCCTCTCTGGTTCTTGTCCTTGTCTGTTAGCTTACCAGACAAGGATGTGACCACTGCACTAAATACTTGAACAGCTTTCCTTTTAAGAAATAAATAAATTCATATTGAATGGTTTGTGAAGAAACACCTTGCCGAACAAGTCTGACAAATCAAGGCCAAATTTCTATCCTGTGCCTATCAGCTGTCACTACAACAGGAAACATCTGTTTTGGATGAAATATTGATTTACTCTAGTTTATCTGAACACTATTTTCATTTAGATGAAATTATTTTTATGAGACACTAGAATAGAAAAGTAGATGCTCACATTTTTAAATAAGAAACTGGCTATACTTAGTTACATTTTAACAATCATAGGAACTTCAAGATAATTACCAGTCTCAATCACCATCAGCCTCTTTTATGTCGCTAACTACCACCTGTAGGTCCTTCCTGAGCTGGAAATGAACCAGCTCATCTACCTATGAGCTTAATTGAGCTCTCTCATCCACTGGACATGCTCTCAGCGGGAAAGCTGAAGGTTACTTAATATCTTTCTTGGGACCTCCTGGGTTGTTGTTCAACTGCTGACTGGGATTGGCCTTTAATCAACAGAGGACAGCCAGATGCTCATGCTGTAGGAAATTTCAGATTTGGCCAAAAGTCTTCCAAATGCATGAATCAACTTCAATTTTATGTATTTTGCATCATTTATGTCACTAATGTTGAACTTGTTACAGCCTATGGTTTATCCTGTGTGATAATACTGAAGGTAAGCCTAACAATTCCTTCCTTACAATAAATGTTCTTGAATTTTAATGCACAACACCACAGAAAAATGATCTTAAATAAATCATTTCAGTGGTTACTTAGTAGAAATTAATTGTTGGTACTAATTTCAAGTTGACTTCAAGAATACAAAGTTCCAAAGAGATATAAAAGACATCAAAAAGAAAGGAAAACTAAGCCACCTTTTATGAACATGTCATTCATCTATTGGTGAGATTATGCTAATAATTGTGCTGAAGAAGTTAGTAGACTGCTATTAATCTTGAACAATGACTATAAATTTAAAAGCTGCATTGAATCAGTGATTGACTCTGGTTAAGGAGCAACATGTAGGTATTTACAACATAATTTAAAAGAGCTATTTATATGTTAGTTTTATGAGACTGATAATAAAATTTGCTGGTGCTTTATGACCAGGACAGATTCCTGAATTTTCAGTTGAAATTAAGTCAAGATATGGGTATGTACACCTAATGTCTCCAAGAGAAGCTACATGAACCAGAAGGTAATACAGACTCCTTAATTTGCACTGTGAGTCTTGAACACCTTCACCTCTTCACTGCATAGCAGAGATCCACCAAACTTTACTGACTTGAGTTCTCTTATGATATTTTCCATACACAGTCCCCTACTCTGAAAAAAATATTCATAAAACTAGCAGACAGATTTGTGAAGCTATGAACTTGGAGCCAGTGGTATCTTGGCTTCTATTCTCCACTCCATGTTCAACAGTTTGTCAGCTCTGTCTGTTGCTTGGCTCCATTCTTGATACTCCTCGTTATATACACTCAGAAGTCTATCTGTAGTAAGCTGTGTACAATTAATATGCTTCATTCCATTTCTCAGAAGGTCGTGCTTTCCCACCTAAACTCGCTGTTTCTGACCACTGTCCTAAAAATATACCAAGTCATAAACTTTTAGAGCAAGTACTGAAATGAATGTGAAGACTTCAAATACCTGGAATAGGAATAGTATATCTTGAAGACAGGAGACTGGTAGATCCCTGTAAATTCAGGGCCAGCTTGGTCTACAGAGGGAGTTCCAGGACAGTCAGGTCAGTTACAGATAGAAAGCCTGTCTCAAAAAGAAATAAGAAAAAGAAAAGAAATATTATCACACTGTGATCACCTGACTGTTCTTGAACAAAAGAACTATATTTAGTTTATTAATAGATACCAGATATCTCTAATATTAATTATATAGAAACTACTCATTAAGCTAAGAGATAAATAAATGGTTATCTAGGATATTCATACCTACATGAAAGTATGCTTGGTGGATCTACTATCAAACATGATTAGCTGGGAGGGCAAAAGAGAAGAGATTCATTCCATTTTACAATCACACATAACAATAGTCCTTTAGAAAAGTAAGAGTATTCTATGTGAATTCTGTCAAATTTTCAAATAAAAACTCAAAAGAAGCCAGATGTTAATGGTGCACACCTTTAATCTCAGCACTCAGGAGGCAGAAGCAGGTGGATCTCTGATGTGAGAGAGTCTTCTGTTTGTGTTGATTTCATTCATTAATAAAGAAACTGCCTTGGCCAGCCCTTAGGTGGGTGGAGTAGACAGAACAGGAAGAAGGAAGTGAGGTAGATGGCTCAGTCAGATGCCACACCTCTCCTAAGTTAGGCAGAGTGCCGTGCCTCTCCTCAGGGAGAGAGATGCGATGAAGCCAGCCACCAGGTCAGACATGCTGAATATTTCCTAGTAAGACACCACTCGTGGTGTTACACAGATTATTAGATATGGGTTAGTCAAATTGTGAGTAAGAGGCTTGAATTAGTGGGCCAGGCAGTGTTTAGAGACTAGACTTTAAAATGCTAATGAACCCAATTAAAAAATGGGGCACTGAACTGAACAGAGAATTCCACTAGAAGAAGTTCGAATGGCCAAAAGACACTTAAGGGCATGCTCAACCTCCTTAGCAATCAGGGAAATGCAAATCAAAACAACGCTGAGATACCATCTTACACCTGTCAGAATGGCTAAAATCAAAAACACCAATGATAGCCTTTGCTGGAGAGGATGTGGAGTAAGGGGTACACTCATCCATTGCTGGTGGGAATGCAAACTTGTGCAACCACTTTGGAAAACAGTGTGGAAGTTTCTCAGGAAATTTGGGATCAACCTACCCCAGGACCCAGCAATCCCACTCTTGGGAATTTACCTAAGAGATGCCCAATCATATTACAAAAGCATTTGTTCAACTATGTTTATAGCAGCATTATTTGTAATAGCCAGAACCTAGAAACAACCTAGATGCCCTTCAGTGGAAGAATGGATGAAGAAACTGTGGAATATATACATATTAGAGTACTACTCGGCGGTAAAAAACAATGACATCTTGAATTTTGCATGCAAATGGATGGAAATAGAAAACACCATCCTGAGTGAGGTAACCCAGGCCCAAAAAGATGAACATGGGATGTACTCACTCATAATTGGTTTCTAGCCATAAATAAAGGACATCGAGCCTATAATTCGTAAAAAAATCCTAGAGAAGCTATGTAAGAAGGTGAACCCAAAGAAAAACATATAGTTATCCTCCTGGATACTGGAAGTAGACAAGATTGCTGGACAAAAAATGGGAACATGGGGGTGGGGTTGGATGGGGGAGGGGGGATGGGGAGAGAAAAGTGTGAAGTGGAGGATGGGAAGAGCTTGGGGGAATAGGATGATTGGGATATAGGAAGGGTGGATATGGGAACAAGGAATTATATATCTTACTTAAGGGAGCCATTCTAGGGTTGGCAGAGACTTGACTCTAGAGGGGTTCCCAGGTGTCCAGGAAGACGCCCCCAGCTAGGTCCTTGGGCAGCTGATGAGAGGGTGCCAGAAATGTCCAGATCCTATTGCCATACTCATGAATATCTTGCATGTCACCATAGAACCTTCACCTGGCATTGGATGGAGAAGGTGATGGAGCCCCACGTGGGAGCACCGGACTGAACTCCCAAGGTCCTGATGAGGAGCAAAAGGAGGGAGATCATGAGCAAGGAAGTCAGGACTGTGAGGAGTGTGTTTACCCATTGGGATGGTGGGACAGAGCTAGCAGGAGACCACCAAGTCCAGTGGGAGTGGGACTGATGGAACAGGAGACCAAACCGGACTCTCTGAATGTGGCTGATGGTGGAGGATGACTGAGAAACCAAGGACAACGGCAATGAACATGAACTCTACAGCATGAACGGGCTCACTGTGAGCCTTGTCAATTTGGTTGCTCACCTTCCTGGACTTAGGGGGAGCTGGGAAGACCTTGGACTTAGCATGGTGAAGGGAGCCCTGATGGCTCTGTGTCTTGGAGAGGGGTGGAGTGGGGGTATGGGTGGAGGGGAGGGGAAGGAAGGGGGAGGAGGAGGGGAGGAGATGGAAATCTTTAATAAAAAATGAGAAAAAAATTAAAATGCGGGTTTAAATTCTTAAAAAAAAAATACAATTTGTGTTTTGTTATTTCGGGTAAAGCTAGCTGGGTGGCCAGGAGCTGGGCGGCGGGAAGCCTGCCCACAGCCCCTCACTACAGATCTCTGCAATTTTAAGGCTACCCTGATATATAGAAAGAGTTCCAGGACAGCCAATGCTGTTACATGGAGAAACATCTTCTCAAAAAAATAAGGAAAAAAAAAAAAGAAACTTAAAAGAATCATATGTTCCTAATATATCATGACCTGTAGTGAAATATACATTTAGGGTACAATTTTTTAAAAATAGTTTATGATTTGTTTATTGAGTGTCCAGACAATGATTTCTTTTATTTAGCCATTTGAAATTAATCCTTGTAACTAATTTTAATTGCAAAAATAAAAAGATTATTTTTTCTCTCTTTTGCTAACATAATTCTTTTTTGCAACTTCCTCTACATGAAAATTGCTCTCACCATGCTTTCAGGTACTGAGTGTTATTTTTTAAGCAACTATACCTCTGCACTTCTATTTTAATAGGTTCTCACAAGATTAAAATTACCTTTATAAGTCATGCTGATAAAGACTTACAAAGGTGGCTCTTTTTGTTCTCTGAAATATTCTTCTTTGCAATGCCTGCCATTACCGTTGATGCAGACGTTCAGACCAGAGCATGAAAGATGAGTTGAGAGGTTATGCTGCAGTATGCATGGCTTGCTGTGAAGGCTGACTTAGGAACATTGCAGTCTCTCAAGCTGCTGTCACAGGAATAATATTAATATTGCTTTTTAATGTCTTCACAACTGGTTGAAGAAGAGTGACTTTTTGTTAAGGAACCAAGTGTGTGTTAATACCTTATATTTAAACAATGAAAATTATCAAGGTTTCATACTGAACAATTAATTAGGTTTTGAGTCTTTTCCCCCTGTGGATGGCCTTGCCTCTGGACCTATGTTACCTGACACTGGGGGATATGGTAGGTAATGTTTTTTCAGACTATGAGTGTAGGCGGAGACCGCTTGATCATTTCCCGGCCACCTAGACCCGAATAATAGCACAGAAACCATCTTAATTGCATCACTGCTTGACCTATTAGCTCAGGTTTCTTATTAATTGACCCTTACGTCTTAAATTAACCCATTTCTATTATTTTGTGTATCACCACAAGGCCGTGGCTTACCAGGTAAAGTTCTTGTATGTCCTTCTCCTTTGGCAGCTACATGGCATCTCCCTGACTCTGCCTTCCTTTCTCCTCTATCTTTGCTTGGAATTCCCACCTTGTCCTATTCGGTCCTGTCATAGTTACAAAGCAGCTTCTTTTTAAGCAATGGTAATAGACCATATTCACAGCATACAGAGGGGAAATCCCACATCACCTCCCATTGTAATAAGTCTGCTTGTTTGTTTCCCGGCCTCCAGGCATCTCAGACCCGAAATAATTACAAAGGAACTATATTATTTAAAACACTGTTTGGCCCATTAGCCCTAGCTTCTTATTGGCTAACATTTATATCTTAATTTAACCCATTTATGGTAATATGTGCATCACCACATGGTGAGTAAAGTTCCCAGCATCTGTCTCCGGTGGGGCTACATGACTTCTCTCTAACTCCTCCTTCTTTCTCCTAGCCTTCAGTTTAGTTTTCCATGCCTACCTCTATTCCATGCACAGGCCCAAGACAGGTTCTTTATTAACCAATGGTATTCACAGTATACAGAGGGGAATCCCACATCAACCTCCTGTTTTCTTTCTAAAGAAAAAGGAAGGTTTTAATTTTAATATAGTAAAATTACTATATATATCCATATATATATATATATATTTATCAGGTATCAAGCAAGAATTACAATTACAATATTTATATCTACTTTGTATTTTATCATAACTAAGGAAAACTATAATTATAGCTATTTTTAACTCCATCAATGACCCCAGAATAATATTATAATATTACCTATGTTAACAGGAAGTACATTGTAAACAATTTCCAAAATTGACAGAGAGATCTTGCTGCCTGGACAGTCACCCAAAGTTCTTCCATATTGATTTAGCTTCCATCTTCAGCCTACTGGCCCATAGTGTCTGGAAGACTTTTCCATGAAGCGGGAAATTTGAAGATCTCTTATGCCTTTTACTGGTAGAGTTCATCAATTGTGTCCTGGAAAATGTCTGGCAGTTTTCTCATGAAGTAAGAACCCTGAAGGACTGCCTCACTTTCTTTAGGCAACTTCAACAGTCCTTTTTCGTTTTACATGTCCAGTTCTTAGAGCATACCATCAAGCAGCCCAGGCAAGAGCAATTTCTAGTCTAAATGAGTAACCAAACTGCTTAAGGAACCTCTTTAATGCCCATCATCCTCTTGAAGTAGACTGATGCTGCCAGGATCAGATATGTCTCATTGTCATAAAAAGTAGTATGTTTTAAACATTTTAAAAACATTTTAAAGGTCATATTATGGTAGTCTTTGAAAGGTTTGGAGAATAACTATCCATCAGAAATATATCACGGAACTTCAGAAAACCTAACTAATAAGACTAAAAGCTTGATTCTTATAGATGACGATCTATTAATCTGTATTTCTTAATTATACACTACATTTTAAATGAGCTGCACAAACACAATGCATTAATCAAGAGCAGAAAGATACACATAACAAAAATGACCTTAAATTTGTATCAGTAAACCAGGATCCATATCAATGCAAGCATAATTCATCTCTATAGCATATCCCCCTTTAAATATCAACAAACCTTTATAAACAATCCTTAGGGAATTTGGAGATTGTTCTTTATACGACTTCCTGCTTATTGGGGTGTTATTAATCAGGTCTTTTATGGGTTACCATGTGTGGGTAGGTCCATGTCAGCCAGCAGTCCTGAAGCTGCCATGCAGATGATAGACCATCTGAACCATTGCTTCAGGGAATCATATTTGTTTAAATCATATTAGTCTTGAAGGAATTCACATGTTCTCATCCTCTGTGGAAACAAAAGAAGAATCTCCTTTTAAAAGCAACATATCCTTAGACCCAAATTTTGAAGTTAAGATACCTTTAAAATATCTATGTTGGTTTAGCTTAACAGCCCATATAATGAAATGTCCTTCAATAGTTAGCTTATTCACAGTCAAAAAATTCAAAGAAAACACAATGATATACATAATCCAGATTCTCTGTATATATTCCATCTTTACACAGATTATTTTCCTTTTCTCCTTTAATCTATGACTGTCTGTACTCTTTCATATTACTTTTACTCTATCTTCAAAGATTTTTTGTTTTTTAAAACCATTTTTTAAAATAACTGTCTATACACTTTATCTCTCTCTCCCAAGCCTACATATATTTTGTAAACACTGTGACCTGTACAGAGGTTTATTTTTTTTTCTGAATCTTTACTTTGTATCTGTAATCATTTTCTGATAAGAAACAATTTTAAAAAGGTAATCAGCTTGTTTGAAGCAGCCCTGGATGCTGGCTCTGTTTTTCTTGGCCTTTTAATATGGCGGAGGTATATTTACTGCCAGCTCTGGGATGGCTGGGTGGGAGCCATACTAATATGTCAACTTTGCGAAGCACTGTGCAGCACATAAACACTTTTTGTCAGAGTAAAAGCTAAATGTGCCCCGCAGCATGCTGCATGATCTGGAAATATCTATGTGGCAGCAGGAATCTACCATGCTCTCCTGCTGTGCATGCCTAGCAGACCCAATCTGGCTGGGTGCCCAAGCAGAGAGTGCTGAACTGCTGGCGTTTTCTCAGCTACTTTCCTCTTAACCCTGAGTGTGTGTACAAGGACCCAAGCCCAAAGTGGGTAGCAGGCCATGTGTTTTAGCCCCAATGTATAGCTTAAACACTAGAAGTGTATTGAGACACGGTATAATATGGTTTATTTTCTTTTTATGATTTGTAGAGCTTCTGCATAAAGTTTAGAAATAACTCATTGTTGTAGTTTGAATGCAATATGCAATTTAAGTGGAAGAGCAGGTAACAATTAAAGGTATTAAAGTGCTCTAAAACATTCGAGGGTAATGAAGCTGTGAAATCCTGATGTTGCTCACAGTGTGAGGCTAGTTTCCTTGAGATGTGACAAACACCACACACACATTACAATTATGGCTGTATTTCATTCTCTCTTGCTGTCAAAAAAGAAAAATGTAGGTGTTCTTATCGAGAGTAAGTAAAGATACTTCTGGGTATGAATAAAGTTCAATGCCATTTCAAGATAAGATGCAACCAATTCATCTTCACGCCATAAATTCTACTTGTTCAGTACTCTGGCTGAATTTTCTAGTCTTCAATCAAAAATGAACTTGGGGCTATTTGTGACACCAACCCCAGAGCACCTTGCAATAGAAATATAAAAGTGTTCACCTAATGCTAAAACTAAAGAATAAAATTTTAAACTGAATTAATATGATGTCTAATGTTAGGGCATAGTGAGAAGACTTTCTAAATATAACGTGTTATAATTTTTTCAAATAGGATGTGTGCCTTTAATAGTCAATTTAAAGGCATGATTAGATGGATTAAAGGACGAATTGGAGATGGATAAAGATACTTCTGTGTTTCACATAAAGGCATTTTTCAAAGACAATTGAATCATCAATTGATTCAATACATCAGCAATGACTTGATGTATTGATAACATAGTGACAATATTAATATGTGGAGCCCAGTTGGAGAAAGTATACCAGTAAGAAAACATGCCCTCCAGGACAATGTCTTAAACTGGCGGTGGCATCACTTGCTCTGCTTCCTAGCTGCCATGATGTGATCTGCTCTGCTGCACCATGGGGTCCCAACTACAGTTGGATGATACCTTTCTAATCATCAGACAAAGAATTACTTTCATTCTTTTAAGTTAATCTCATAGGTCAGGGCAATAAGATAAACAACACATTAAATTTATTTCAGTAAATTTGATTAAATATACCGCAATAATTTATTAAAAATTTTTTATAGAAGGACAAAATTATTTCAAAAACCTGTTTTGTGTTTTTATAACCAGTAGTTGCCAATTTATATATGAATTTATATATCTAGAAAAAATGCAAGTCTATATAAGAGTTTTGTATCTAGATTATGTATACAAATGCAACATTCCATGACCACATATTCTCTGCCTTTTGACCAGATATTGTAGTCTTATGCTACAAAACATACCCTGCTTTGATGAAGAGTAAAAGCTACACTCTCTGTGTATATAAGAATAAATAAATAGAATACAGTTAGAAAACACTGTGATTTAGGAAGTGGCAGAAGCAGATTCTCCCTAGAGTGTACTACATCTCCAAAGGAATTTGGCTGTTATAGGTAAAGATTACCTCCAACTGAGTGAGCATTAAGTCCAATTAGAAACCTATGAGTTACCCTGAGATGTAACTACCATGATTGCCCCATTGCAGATATATTTTCAATTTCCAGTATTTACACCTGGGTATGATTATGACTTGCTTTTCTCCCTTTGCTGTTTGCATAGCACCTTTCAATGCTAAGATAATTGGTCAAATTTTCCAAGTCCTCTGTTCAGTGTGTGTTAAGCAATAGGATCTTAAGTTCTAGTGGACAATAAAGAGCAATGATTCCAGGACTTGATAATACAGTATATCAATTTTAAGGCTAACCTCTTGGTGCTACATTCTCAAAAAATGCAGGAGTTGTTGTTTGGTTGAAATGATAAGCGTACTGTAATCTACAAAGCAAAGGACTTTAATTAAAATATAATAAACTTTCGAAAGAATAGATTTTTAAACATTTTAAGTAGCACTTGTATATAGGAAAGTGTGATATTTGATATCTGACAACAGAAATATTCTAATGCAACACAATTGTGTAACATTTTGTGTTCTGGGACATTGATTGATACTTCAGCTAATTTCAAGAAAATAATAGTGTTTTAACTCAAAAGGACACATACAATGATTGTACAAATAAATTTTTCAGAATACATGAAACATTAAGTGATTATAGAAATTATAAATGTCATTTATTATATTAATTACATAATTCTCTTTCAGCATGGCATGATGATACTGTGCATCTATAATCCTAACAGTGGAGATGGTAAAGTAGGAGGATACTAACCTCTGAGGCAAGCCTGGTCTCTATAGCAATACACAGCTCAGGAAAAAGACAATTCCATCGATAAAAAGCACTCTATATTAAAGTAATAATTTAATAACTTAAGAAATGTTACCTTGCATTATAGACAATCCTGAGCAAAACTGACTTTGAAACTTTGTGGTCTGTTTTTCAACATATCACTGCTTTTCAGGGAAAATGAAATATATACAGATGTTGACAGTTAATGGATCTGTATTTCTGTAGCCTGTCAACATTTAAAACAGTTTTGGATAAACTAAACTACTCTGTTCCATTAAGAACATTATTAGCAGCAGAAGCAAGTGGACAGTTTTGAAAAGTCACTTGGATAGAATAGGAAAATTGTGCCATTCTGTAATTTTATGCTTAAATACATAAAAGTAAATAACATTTCCCAACCAAAATAGAAGGCCACGTCTAGAAGAGGATGATATATTTACAATTTAATTGCTAATGCCATCAATAAAGTATCTCATACCCACCTCATATATTATTAAAGAGAAAAAGAAACAGTTCAATCCATGAATATGACAATGAACAGACTTGCATTGATATTTTCAAAAGGTCTAAGAAAGCAAAAATTCTTGCAAAGCATGCACTAACAAAATATTCTTATGAAAGGAAGAACATGCAATTGATTATCCAATATTAAGTTATTAGCCCAGAACACATACATGCAAGTGACATTACACAAACTTAAAAGGTTGTGTTTATTTATGAATATGTAAAAAATAAACATTAGACAAAAAGAGGCCATGAATTTGAAAAAGAACAAGGGACATTACATAGGGGTGTTTTGAGGGAGAAAAGAGAAAGAAAGGATGACAGAATCATAATCTCCAAAAACTTGTTAAAAAGCACAACTTTAAAATGATCCTCCATTCCACAATATCTAAAAAAAAACTAAGGCAAATGCAAGGATTGGAAAAGAAATACATCGTCGGTTCCTCTTAGTCTCCATGTTACTATAATCAAATGGAAAATTTTCATCTATAAAATAAAAAAATAACTCAATGTGTACCATGCAACCAAGCATTCCACTTCTATAAAATAACTATATGTCTCCAAAGTATCTACACACATATATATTGTAATTTAATATAAATAAATAAATCAAGCCTCACATTTGGGAATCACAAGTACTTCTATTTCTTTCATGAGTAGAGCTTAAAAAATATAATAGTCAATGTGAAATTAGCTTATTTTCTGAATACTAGCTGAGGAACATGTATTAAATGTATTGAAAGGATTCTTATTAAACTTCAGTTATTCTTCCATTACCTATTTACATTCTTTTATGTAAACTCCACTAATATATTAGGCTTCAACTAAATGTTAAGACAGAAAGAAGCTTGTCATAAATTTTCCTTAGAGTCATTTTTATGTATCAGAAGAATGATTGATAAGTGCTCATATGTTTTATATTCAGCTCTATGAGTCACACCAGTAACGAGAGCAAACAGCTGGAGCTTGTGAGCTCCCAGCTGGTAACCACTGAACAAAATGGTAGATAGCACTTGAGTCTCTGTGGTGAGGGCAGACTGGCTGCAAGAATTTACTGGTATGCCCCTAGGAAGTACTCTTTTCATATATTTAAATAGGTCCAGTATTATAATTCTCTACCTGGCAGCTGGATGTCACACTTTGTTGGTTATTGTTTGTTTGTTTCTGTTTCTCAAGACAGGGTTTTTCTGTACAGCTCTGGTTGTTATGGAGTGCAATCTGTAGACAAAGTTGGCCTCAGACTCAGAGACCTAACTGCTTTTGCCTCCCATGTGCTGTAATTAAAGGTTTGCACCAAGCCCACTGGGCTAGACACCATTCTTAAGTGATGCACTACATAGAATTTTATTTAGCATTATTCAGAGTAGGAGTTAACTCTGTACATTGTTGTTTATTTAAAGTGAACCAAAGTGTGTTTTGTGCATTGAAGATATACTAAATATTTATTTCCTTATTCATTTAAGTATTTTTGAAAACTGGAACAGAGACAAAAGTTCTGATTTTCTTTTTATCAACAGAACTTTAGTCTAGTTTGTCATCTACTTATTTTCAAAATATCAACAAGTGAATCAACATTCCTGTCATTCCATTATATCAAACTTTACTATTAATTGCTATTGATCAGATTTCCATCAAAGTAATAATTTTAGAATGGTTATTTTAATAGAGAACTGGAAACATTAAACCATAATGAAAGGAATATCCAGCAGATAATAACTGTACTTGCAATTTTAGAGAGTTGATGTAGGTATTTGCAGCAATTACTTTTATTATGTAAAATAAATATAAAATTGTAGAGTGCTATGAGCACAGGCATTCTGTAGTAGTTGAAAATATTGTTCCCAGAAAACTCAGATTTTACACAAAATCGCAGTGCCAGGTATAGGATAATTTCTTAAGAAGTGCTGTCGCAAGTTCCTGAGAGACACTCAAAACAGTGCAGGCGTTTCCCATTATTCTTGGTTATGAACCAGAACTAGATGGTAAGGCAGTTTTACTTAAAACAAACATATGCATTAGATATAACACAAAAAGAAATCAAGATGGACTTGAGGTGGAAGCTCACTCCTGGGTGGGTGCATTTCCAATACTAGAAACCTCTAAAGAAGCTTCTGGGGAAGGAAAAATCGTCAATGCAATTTCCCATTTGACTAATTTGTGTTCAAGGATGGCAACGTGGAAGGCAAGATGCATTCAACCACTGTAATAGTGGCATGACTGTTACAGGCATAACAAATGGCTTTCTAGCCTATTTCATGGGAGTAAACATATGCTTGGTACTGAAAATTTGGTAAAAGGCCAATGTCTGGAGAGATCTTTAGAGGACAATGTGTTTTTGCTGTTTTTGTTACATTAATGGGTACCAAAATCTCTTCCTAAAAGTTTATATTTATACTTATACATTAAGATCATTTTCAGCCCAGTCAGAGAAGAGTCTTGAAGAGAAAAGCAACTAAAGCAGAGAGTCATAACTGGTCAAAGTATAAGCGGCTATTGGGTGCACAACCCTCAATGGGATAGCTATATCATCTTCAGCAAAGCTCAGGGAACAACAGTAGAAGATACCTATAAAGGCTACGAAAGTCGAAGAATGAGGAAAAGATATGAATCACTGTCTTCTGTCTATGAATGAGGAGTTAAAATATGAACACACAATAGATGTGCACAAGACCTGATCCAAACAAAACAAAACACTACAAACAACAAACAGGGATGGCAGAGATGGCTATCTGGGAATAAGGAGCTCAGCAAGAGTGGGAATGGGATAAGAGAGGACAATGCGGGGTAAATGCCGGAGACAGATGCTGGAACTCTACCTGGGCTGTGAAGTTGGGAACAAACAAGAGGCCTCCATACAACACCACTGGGAAAATATTAAATAGTCCTTGCTATTATCATCCTGAAGGAAGAAAGTCATACAGTCATTTATCCAATAATGAAACACATGGTAAACAAAACAGCGACTGTTAATTGGATGCCTTACAAAACTGCTTACATTAAAATGCAGTTTTAGATGCGTAGCGAGAAAAGTGGTAAGAGAAGGCACCAGCAGCTTTATGTTCTTTTCTTCCTCACCCCTGTCCTGCTGTACTTTAGGTTCAATGATATTTCTTTTATAAGGAAATTCTGGATGTTACTGTATGAAAAAGCAAGCCCTCATAGACTGGTACTCAGTTAATGAGCAACTGCAATATAAATACTTAGTAAGCATGTATAACAAACATTCTAGTTAGATATCCAAGTTGGTTTCCAAAGGATTTCTTTGCAGATGAAGTGCTTGAAAGTTTGTCTTTTTTTTTTCTCCACTATAGTTCAGAAAGAATAGAGGGATAGAGGGATAATGGCAGAATTTTAGACAGTAAGTCCACAGTCCCTTGAATGTTTCTGGGAAGAAAAAGCATTTCTAGATGGAACAGAGATGTAAGGTATTCATAAACATCTTTCCATATTGAAGCTTTATTTATTTTTTTTTTTATTTTCCACCCACAGGGAAGGAGAATCTAGGCAGACTTCTGTCTTTCCTGTGCTAGTAGCTTTTCTTTTTCTCCTTTCTTTTTTTTCCTGCATGAGTTCTGCTTTCTCTGGCTTCATGCCATACTCTAAGCGTTCTCTTAAGTAAGTCCTCTGTGGATATCCTGAGAAGAGCCTTCAGTTCAACATGTGCTCCAGTTCCTGGGACTCCCAGAGAGTTCTGTATTTTCAAAGAACACCTAAAGTCTACAGAACAATTTGACAGAAGCTTTTTATGCAAAATCTTGCATCAACAAAACACACCTGCTGTCCTGTTCCTTTCAGCAAGGTTTTGAAGGTATTAGAAAGGACTTCAGATTTTATAGGAGAAAAAACAGGGGGAGCACACAGAGAGCATTCCTTTGCAAATGTTCCTTTAAATGGGGCTTTGAAAGCTGACAAGACTTGGAGCATCTTCATGTTACTGAGAAGAGCATCCTGTAGTACTGAATGGCTACTATGGTCCCAGGGCAAGTAGAGGTCAGGTGCTCTGCTATGCAGAACAACTGCTGTATTAATCACATGGAGTGTGCAATCTGTGGATGGTAGTTTTCATATTTTCCATGCTCAGTTTCCAGCAGTCTCTTGAAGGCTCTCACTGTCTTCCCATTTGTATGGCCCCCTGCACTGCTTTTCTCCATGGATTACAAATGTTGAGCAAGATATTACTTTATTCTCTCTATGGAAGGTCAGACAGCTTAATTCTGATTTTTGAGAGCCCAAAGAAATTACAATATTTAAATGTAAGGGTTTCTCATTGGTAAGATGTGAATGCTGCTTTTTTCCTGTTTTCTGCCTTAAAAAATGTAATCAGCCCTAAATACATATATAAAAGTATGTGTTATACAGACAGAGCAGATATATTTGGGAATATATATGTATATATACCACATACCACCTCCACTACCACAACAACAACAACAACAAAAATTAATGAAAAACAAAGCCAGGAATTAAAAAAAAAGCAAAGAGAGATGCATGGGAGAATTTGACAATAATTAAAATCCAACATTCAAAGTCTCTTATTCTCTGCATGTGGTCCAGTTGTGGGTCCCTGAGTTAATTCCCATCTGCTAAAAAAAGCAGCCTCTCTTGTGGATGAGCTCACCTGCTTTCAATAAAGCCCTTTCTTCTTTTTGTCATCTTGTGTCCTTTTTATCTGCACAGTCCTTTTCTTTCCTGTGTGTTTCTGGAATTTTTTAATGGTTAAATTTTCTTGTATACATTTTTGTATAGCCTGTACTTTTTTATAAATACTTTATTCAACAGCTATGAAGGAGAAGCATTTAGATAAAATTTTAGGTTAAATTTGGGCATAGTATTTTGCAGGTGCTGCTGCTTGAATTTGAATTTATATACTTGAGTTTTATAACTACAGCTTTCTTTTTTTGTCCCCCTTAAATAGCTATTTATTGGCAGTGGGCTGAAAGGGATGGCAGAAGTAGCATTCACAGGCACAACTCCACTCACCAGTCATGAGGGCAGCAAGAGTGATTGGAAAGATCTTTAAGGCCCCCCTCTTCAAAAGCAAGTGGGTAGCCAGCGACCTAGAATATTGATGGGGTAGTCTTAGATTACCTCTGGGTAGAAGGCATGGTTAGAGACAAAGGAAGATTCACTGCCTGTAGCTTCCGATGGACTACTCAGTGTATACTTTGCTTGCTAATCTAGGCTGTTGGCCAGGCTTTTGACCAGGGATCACTTCTTCCTCAGCACCTTTCATGTTCTCCTTCTTGTCCCAGGCCTATAGAGCAGAGTCCTGCAGGGCCTGGACAAAGTCCACAGCTTCAGCAGTGAGTACTGGTTAATAGCATTGAGACTTAGGGATGCCTCTTCCTCAGTTTGCTCTCCAGACAGGCAAGTGATCCCAGGAACAACAGAGAGCACTGTAATACAAAGCACTATGAGAGTTGTCATGGCAATGTCCTCATTGGAAAATTTGTGAGTGCAAACAAGGCAGAATGACCTTGTGGGGCCTCAGGGATGTGCCTTCCAGATAGACAGGGTGATCATCAGAGCCTTGTGGATAGTAGCCAGGACCATCTCCATTGCATACTGACAGTGCTTCAAGTCATGGTTACGATCAGGAAGGATTTCAGGCACCACAATGGGTACAATGCGATTCTGTTGGCAGATGCTGGCATAATTGGAAAGAATATTGGCCTTTTTCATAATGGCAATTGCTGAAGGAGTATTTCTGAATCTGTAATAGGCAGATGACTTGGTAAAGTCAGCTTCATGCTTCTTATCCTGGCACAGCATTTAGATAGCCATCCAGTCATTACATGGTGATCTTGCTATTGGTTCTTCTGTGGGACACCATAGCTTTCTCTACCTTAGTGCTCACAACACTGCTCTTGGATTTGATAACTTGGGGGAAGGGAAGTCCTTCATTTGCCTTATGGTATACTGTCTTATGGAAGAGGATCATAGCCCAACCCCCGTAGTGCAGGATTTCACACAGTTAGCAGCAGCTGTTGGTAGAAGTACCTGTTCTCCTTGGTGTTCTCAGTGGCAATGGGCAGCACCTGCTTGGCCACGTTTTCACTGACCTCGTCTGTATCTAGGATGCTCTTGCCTCAGCCACAGGTTGGTGAATGCTCTCAGACAGCTCCTTTTCCAGGGTTAGTTTTGGTTATAGAAAGGACGTGGTTCCAAGGCAACACGCTCCTGGCACAGGAGAGGGAGGGTCTACTTGGTAGGCTTAAGGACTGAGGAGCAAACACCACAACGGTCTCCAAAATCCCCCGTTTTTCATCCATGTTCTGCAAATGGAAACTGCACTTTCATTTCCTAGCCATCCAGGCCTGAATAACGACACAAAAGCTATATTAGTTACAGCACTGTTTGGCTTATTTACTCAGGCTTCTTATTAACTAACTCATACATCTTAAATTAACCCATTTCTATTATTTTATATTTTACCATGAGTCTTGTGGTTTACTGGTAAGGCTCTGGCATCTTTCTTCTGCAACAGTTACATGGTGTCTCTCTGACTCTGCCTTGTTTCTTTCTGCATTCAGTTTAGTTTTTCCGCTTAACTCTATTCTGTCCCTGCCATAGGCCAAAGCAGCTTCTTTATAAACCAATGGTAATTAAACATTCCACAGCATACAGAGGGGAATCTCTCATCAGTGTTCCAAGAGAAGATCCCTAGTCACTGTTAATATGCTTGATCAACTAGATCATTTTATCATCGTAGGGCCTCACTTAAAACCAGAAGCCACAGGGATTTCGATACTGTCACTACCACACCCATTCTGTACTGGTCCTCCAGTTAAGATATTAAAATCACCATTGTGGAGCTGATATCAATTTTTAGATTATTTTGTGTGTATAAGGGGACTGTGAGTGTGGATCACTTGTAGAAATCAGGTTCTCTCCTTCCATCACATCAGATTTCTGGATAAACCTTGATGATCAGGACTGGCAGCAGCTGCCTGCACTAAATAAACCATTGGGCAAGCCTGATACACTTCTTATTCATGCTGAAATAAAGTCCTTTCCCTCCTTCTCTTAAATATGCTTTATGTCAATTGTGTACCTATTTATTATATGGAAATATTCTCTCTTAATACATTCTGAGTGGGTCTGTGGCTGTTTATGACAGCAATAGGCTACTTCTTAGATTGCAAATTAAACGTTGCTTTCATTTGACCCTAAAAATTGTTTTTAAAAAATCATATGAACATCATCAATTTCTATTCTTTGACAGTCACTAAATTTTTACTTTTCCATTTTCTATTTCATTATCAAAAAAAGAATAAATTTCTGTGAAGCTTGAGTTTATATTAATTTGCTTCTCTTCAAGGTAATATTTTCTGTCTTTATTAAATTGATAAAATTTGACAAGTTAATGAATTGCCTTTTCTGATATTTTATGTAAATGCTGTTTTCTATGATATCTATGTATTTAATGTTTATCTTGGCATAAATGACTAAGTAGTATATTAGTTACTCGATGGTATAACAGACTCACTCACATATGGAACTAGAAATATAATTTTCCTCAAGATAAACTATTCTTTCTATAGAAATACATTCAATTTTCATTGGTAGTACGTACTTACATGCACTACAAAGTTCAAATTTTCAATCATATTATTTGTAAGTACTACGTTAAAATTACCAAGGCTAGAAAACTGATTAAGAATATAGATTCACTTTGTATTTATATAAAAAAATTCCAAATTGTGAATAATTGGTCCTGTTTTATCTTGTCATTGAAGAATAATTATATTAATTTTCTTAAATATGTTAAAATTTCAACATTTCTTATTTACAAACGATGAATTTTGACTTTCTCCCATGCTAACTCCCATGGGGTTTTATTTGGGAACAATAAACTGATGAACATATATATTTGGACATTTTCTTTTCTTTAGCAATATCTTTTTAACTACAGGGAAAGAAAAATTAACCTGGTAGACAACAAGGGAATGTGCTCTCTGGATATAGGAATAGCAGGTAAATCCCAGTCGACCACTGCCTCTCATGGAAACAAGCAATTCTATTTCTCATAAGAAGCTCTGTGAAGGATGAACAGTAACTGACATAAAAGAAACTAAAATTACATCTTGTGTGGTATGCACTAAACAAAATAATACGTTCCATTTGAATTTCAGCATTTACTTCTGGGTAATTTTTTATTGTACAATTTATAGGAAATCAGCAAATCAAATTAAACTGTTGATAATGGAAAATCTTGGAAAGGAAACATGTTGATGATCTATTGTGTATGATGAAAAGATACCATATTCAAGGATGGGGATAGATGATGATATCTGAATAAAAGCAATGCAAGTAATTGGGAAGCAGGGAACTTTTCCAAGAATAAGCATCAGGGTTGGAAGGTACTCGGTGAGAGTTGTGGTGCATCAGAGAAACCAAGTATCATTCCAGAATATGTTCTGGCATGTTTTAGAAACCAAGCCAAAGCTGGGGCCACGGTTAAAACTAGAGCCACAGTGTAAACTATGGGTTTGAGATAAAGCACTCCAGATTGAAGTTTATTTCATTTGTAAATCTAAATTGGTATATAGTGACATCCATTAGAAAGTTTTCTGGAGGTTGCAGAAAACATTAGAAAGTGTGTCATTTAGACATTCCATCAAGAAATAATTCTGATTATAACCAAGAATATGTGTAAGCTGAGAAAAAGAATAGGTCATAGGATGCTACAGCAAAGGACAATAAACTCAAGAATGGTGAAATTGAGAAGAAAATAGAAAAATATCTGATAAAGCCATATATTATGGGAACACCAAAGTCAAAAATCCAGCACAGCTGCTTGACAAAGATTAAGCAAAGTCTGAGCCACATGGTGGTTGCTGTGCCACTTTTGGTTATGATTTCCACATTCTGCATACTTGGAGGCTTTTTATATTTGTGCAATGGGAATATTGGATTGATGGAAAATTTCTTATGAATCATTTATGCCTTCTTCTAGGAGCACTGCTTCTAAGCTTCCCCAAGAAAGTCCTGAGCATACGGCCCCTCCCACTTTTACAGAGATAGCCTTATCTACTTGAAGGTCTTCCTTTTGCCTTGTAGGTCTAATACACATAAAGAAGCCAGAGGTCCCTTGTTGAGGCTATGAGATATTCTTGGAACACCTGACCCTGTACTTACTCAGGAACAAGATAATCAAAGTAAGCATTACAAGGTCAGCAAGATTCAGCTGTGTAGAGGAGTTGGCCACAGGTCAGATTCCAAGCCTCTTCCTACACTCTAGCCATTATGTGGCTATATAGCCACAAAGTTAGATTAGCTGAAGTCTACATAAAGGACCTGTGAAAATTCATGACAGTGGATGAAATATACTTCCCAGTATTTATTATTTATCGAGACATAGTAGCGTCCTCCTCAAAAGCTTTTGAGGCAGTACATAACTGTGAAGGTATGACAGTTGACTGTGACAGTTTCTGTGATAGTTGACTTGGATGTGGTACAGATCTGCATGGTTTGCTTTGGTTTGATAGACAGTGTGGCCCATGTACTCCTGGCTTTCCTATGACTGACTATGTAGACCTTAAACTTGTGGTAAATCTCCTTCTTCTGTGTCTTATTGCTGGGGCTTTGGAGCAGAGTCCATATTGTGGTTCATCCAATAGTCCTTAGCCTTGTATATCTATGGTTAATATGATGAAACTACTATACAATACTATCAAAATAATTGGATATTAGTTTTAATTAGCCTATATATCATAAAAATGAAGCAGTAAAAATTACATTCAATTTTAACAGTGAGAATTATCCAAAGAAGTAAAATAGTTATTGTAGCCTCGGGTTTGACAATCAGAAACGTACTTTTAGAGTAATACATCTTTAAAATTTTTATTCCACATAAAAGTAAAAGAAACATTTACTCATTTCCATGAACACAGGGTAACATTTATCACAGTAGATGATTTTAGAAAAAAAAATGTTATCTCAAATATCTGAAAGATGAATTTATTCAAATGGACACCACAGGAGAGAATATAATGTTAAAAACATGAAGATTTTTGATGTGTCAAATAGTAAATTAGATATTTCATGCACAGGGCACACATCAAAAAGCTAGAATATTTTGTAAACTTTATCATATCCTCCCTGCACATAAAAAAGTATGAAAGAGTTATTCTGCACAACTGACAAAGAATGACATTTAGAATCATCCGTGTTATTGCTTCAAACAGAATTCATCTGTTAGGAGAAGTTTCACATCCTAGGGGACAACAAAGAGCTCATGTCTGGATAACTTAGAAACAAAACCAAATGGTTGATCAGCAAATATGAAAAAATTTGTTATATAAATCACCTTAGTGCAAGCATCACCATTATCAACAGTGTCACTGGCCTTGCCTTTCAAACAAGGCATTGTAACTGATTTGGGGATTTTCAAAGGTCTTGTGTTTTATTATCTTATTTCTAAGTTCACAGAAAAAAATGACAAATAAATGGTTGGGATCAAGACTTAGAAACTACTGTGAAAAGTCTTAGGCTTAGTTGAAGTCTAGTCTTTGAGCCGTTCAATTTGTCTCTTCTCATCGCTGGTGTTGGCTTTCTGTTGTTGAGTTGGCATATGCAATATTCAAGCCCTGAATTTATTTGAATTCTCTTTCACTCTGATCTTTAAATCCCATAGCAATTTCACTCACACTTAATAAAGCAAGGACAGTAAATACGAGATGCACTGAAAAGCATGTTTACTGGGTTACAACATCATGGGTGGATCACAACTCCTTAGAAGTAGTTTTAACTATTTTAACATTAATGAAACAGCTTATCCTAAGTCTCAGGATGTTTTATTTTTCAGTGAAAAATTTTCTGTTTCAGAAAGGCTTCCATTAATTATTTTTTCAGAAAAATCAAATAACTTTTTGCATATAAAAGTGGAGAGTCAGAAAAGGAGAACATGAAATTGAGATGGAGTAGTTTCAGGATACATCTGTGTGGAAGTTAGATGGAATGGAGATGATTATTATCAAGATACACCGTTACATGTCTAAAAATTAAAAAAAATGTTAAATTGCTTTGAAGCTGTAAATTTCTTTCAGTATGATGGTCATTTTCATATTAATTTTACCAATCCATGGTCATGGGCAGTCCTTCCATCTTCTAGTGTCTTCCTCAGTCTCTTTCTTCAAAGACTGAAATTTTAACTGTAGAGGTATTTCACATCAGTGGCTAGTTCTAGTTCTAAATATGTTTTCTTAGGCAATTGGGGAAGGCAGTGTTTCATGACCTTTCTCACAGTTCTTGTGGCTAGTATATAGACAGATTATTGGGTGCTCTGAGTCTTTCTTAACTTCAAATTTGCAGACTATGCTGATCATTTCTCAAATTTTCTAGTGGATTTTTTTCTCATGACTGTCATATTAGAGTCTAGGCAAAGTAAAGCTAAAGAGCACACAGTTCTGTTTAAATCTGGAGAAACATCTGTGGTTTCCTCATAGCTCTGTTTGCAATATTAATTATAAATTATATTGCTCTACCTAAAATTATAACACAACTTTCAAAGCAATAAGATTTTTTTAATCTGCAACAAGGTATACTTTTCCTTTCCCTTTTCCTAATTGTATAAATTTAATGTCCTTTCCTGTCTTATTGCTTATTGTCTATAAGCTCAGGCTTCAATTACTTTATTGAAACAGAGTGAGAGTCATGGTCAGATTGTTTTCAGGTTTTCTCCATTTAAAATAATGCATACTGGGTTTGCCTTCAATATGTTGAGGTTTGTTGCTTCCAATCCTCTTTTCTCCAGAACTTTTATTATGAAGGCATGTTAGATTTTGTCAAAGGTATTATTGAAATGACCATGTGATTTTTGTCTTTGAGTTGATTTAATACATTTATTGACTTTCATTTTTCAACATCTCTGGGATAAAACCACTTTGAATGTTGTGGATAATATTTTCAATATATTTCTGTATTTGAATTGTATATATTTTATTAAGGATTTTTTGTCTTCTAACCAGCTTTTCTTAACTTAAAATAACCCACCTACCTTTTGCCTCTGGGCTTTTACCTTTCTCTATTTCTGTATACCTTTTCTTTACTTCTTATTCCATATCTGGCTGTGTAGCTGGGCTGACCTCAGCATCTTCCTCTTTTACTCTGTTTTTGATTCCTCCCTCTTTCTGTTTGACAGCCCCAGCTATTTTCTCTCCTGCCTAACGATTGGCCATCCAGGTCTTTATTAAACCAATCAGGTGTTTTAGACAGGTTAAAGTAACACAGCTTTGTAGAGTTAACCAAATGCAACATAAAAGAATGCAGCACATCTTTACACCATTAAAATATATTCCACAGCATAAACAAATGTAACACATTTTAAAATAACATTCCACATTCCATTAGGAATAGTAACATGCGGCATTTGTTGTTATGTCCTTACCTGGTTTAGATATTAGTGTCATACTAGCTAGTAGAAGGAGATTGAAGGTGTTCTTTCTTTCTTTTATTCTTTCTCTCTTTCTTTCATTTCTTTCTGTCTGTCTTTCATTTTTTAACAATTTAAGGATTTGATGTAGTTCTTATTTTAAAAATCTGGTAGACTCACAGTGAGCCCGTCCATGCTATAGAGTTCATGCTCATCACCGTTGTCCTTGGTTTCTCAGTCCTCCTCCAAAGTCAGCCACATTCAGAGAGTCCAGTTTGGTCCCCTGTTCCATCAGTCCTATTCCAACTGGACTTGGTGGTCTCCCGTTAGATATGTCCCACCGTCTCAATGGGTAAACGCACTTCTCACGGTCCTGACTTCCTTGCTCATGATCTCCCTCCTTTTGCTCCTCATCGGGACCTTGGGAGCTCAGTCCGGTGCTCCTATGTGGGGCTCTGTCATTTTCTCCATCCAATGCTAGGTGAAGGTTCTATGGTGATATGCAAGATATTCATGAGTATGGCAATAGGATCTGGACATTTCTGGCACCCTCTCCTCAGCTGCCCAAGGAACTAGCTGGGGACGTCTTCCTGGACACCTGGGAACCCCTCTAGAGTCAAGTCTCTGCCAACCCTAGAATGGCTCCCTTAATTAAGATATATAATTCCTTGTTCCCATATCCACCCTTCCTATATCCCAACCACCCTATTCCCCCAAGCTCTTCCCATCCTCCACTTCACACTTTTCTCTCCCCATCCCTCCATCCCCCATCAGTTTGGTTGCTCACCTTCCTGGACTTAGGGGGAGCTGGGAGGACCTTGGAATTAACATAGTGAAGGGAACCCTGATGGCTCTTTGGCTTGGAGAGGGGCGGAGTGGGGGTATGGGTGGAAGGGAGGGAAGGGAAGGGGGAGGAGGAGGGGAAGAGATGGAAATTTTTAATAAAAAAAATGAGAAAAAAATCTGGTAGAATTCTGCCCTGAAATCACCTGGGTTTTGGATTTTTATTATTTTTTTAAAAATTTTTATCTACTATAGTTTTATTTTATCTATATAATTATTTCTTATTGGATTAATATGAGTGGTTCACTATTCTATAAATTCATGCATTTCTTTTAGACTTTCT
Source organism: Arvicola amphibius (assembly GCF_903992535.2). Lineage (NCBI taxonomy): Eukaryota > Metazoa > Chordata > Mammalia > Rodentia > Cricetidae > Arvicola > Arvicola amphibius. The sequence continues at coordinate 9,089,377 of NC_052049.1, read as the reverse complement.
AACTTCTTGGGGTACAAGTTTGTAAAGTATTCCCTTATAATTTTCTGAACTTAATGTCAACTATTGAAATGTTTTCTTGTTCTTTTTTGGTTCTCCTAGGGTTTTTTATTTCTTCCCTTTATTGTTGATGAACATGTCTGTCTTCTCATAGAACAAATGATTAAATTAGTTGATTCTTTGTATTGTTTCTATTGCTTATATTTAATTCATTTCTGTGCTGGTATTCGTTATTTCTTTTCATCTATTAAATTTATTTTTTTCTTGCTTGCTTTTCCAAATTCTTAAGTCATTTATTTGTGCTCTTTATAAATTTTTAATATAAACAGTTAATGCCAAACATTTCTCTCTTAAGACTACTTTAACATGCCTCAAGTTTTAATTTGCTGTATTTTTATTTCATTGTGGAATTTAAATTTTTTTCTGTCTTGATTCCTCTTTGATCTGCCCATCATTCTGCAATGCACTGGTTAACTAACAGCCCATGGTCAGTGACCTTTCCTTGGACACTAGATGTTACAGCCATAAGCGGATTATTTTTTCCACCAAGCACATTTTTGTGACTCAATTTTTGTAGGTCTTCCTGTATGAACTTTTTAAAAAATAACATTTTCTTACCATCATGTGGTAGACTAATTTATCAAGGGCTTTAAATGGGATTAATCTTACTTTATAAGATAACTTTATCTTACTATAGAAGATAGAAGTTGTGATAGGTTATATACTAATGTGTGATACATTTGGCTGGCTTTCCTAAAGAGGCAGTTATAGCTTTCAGAAATATGAACAACATCCTGTAGGACGGCATCCGTTCTTCATGGTTAGAACCATATATGCAAGCAAACAGACCATGGTGGCTTAGCTCATCCTTTCAAATCCAAGCAGATTCATCTACAGCCCAAACACTCAGTTAGTGACCTTAACATTTCTCCTAGTAACTCATAAACTAATGGTCATTAGCTTATATTTTTATATCATTGTTTTATTTTACCTATTTTTCAGAAAATTAATAAACAAATAATCTATACTTTAATTTGCTCAATAACTCATACTAATGGCTGAAAAAACATTAGCATCCATAGAAAGTAAACCTGACTATATCTAAGTTCAGAGAAGTATTTATAATTTTCTCTTAGCTCTGCCTCTGACATCAATCATAGCACATATTCCTTGGCTTAAAATGATAACATTCATATCTTTTAGTCTTTGTTTTAACCTTGTGTTGATTTTCTTCGTAAAATGAGTAATTTAATAAAACTTCCACAGTGCTCTCTGGGGGATGAAAGCTTGTAAATTACTCGTGGACACCTTAATCAGAACAATCTTAGACCTGTCTTTTACCTGTGTCACACAGGCATCGAAGCCCTTTTCAAAGTTCATAATTTATGGCTTCTGAATGCATCCTATTCATTCTTTCGTGACCACTTGTTATTGACATAGATTTCTCCCTACCTAAGGAGCACCACTTTTCTATAGGTCGCAATTAAAGGCCTTTCTTCTCATTGAATACATACTTAGTTCTAAGGGCAAGATAATTGCCTTTATTCTGTGCTTTAAGAGTGTGTAGTAATTTTCTGTTGATGCATATCCAGCCCTCACAGCTAGGATGATTAAAACAATGTGCATTATTTCCAGGTGAGTAAACCGCTGCTGTTCGCACACTGCTGTAGCCCTACACTGGTTATCCTGGAAGGCATTAGCAAGCCCCCCGGCTCCCCTTGCTCTTGGTTTGGTTGCATTGGCTTTGCTGTAGAAGACTGAAACCACATAATGGAATAAAAGCGATTTGCCAGAAAACAAACCTCTCTGAAGCTACCTAATGGGCTTAGCACTGTTTGCAATTGATCACTATTTATCCTTATTTTTGTATTATTTATGCCTTCGATATTTATTAATAATTTATATAATGAAAATTAATACATTTATCACAAATATTCACACACACATATATATAGGAAAGAAGGTGATGCATCTCGTCCACAGCAGCCGTTAGCCCGACCTTCCTAATTCCTTTCACTATTCCGCCTCCTCTCTTCATGGTGGCATTTAGTAGTCAATATTCCCTCTCCCACATTAATGTCACATATGATTTATTACACTCCACATCCCCTCTATTAGAACTTCCTTTTCTAATACTATGGACCTTTGTCTAGTTTACTGGTCTGTCGTCATTCTTAAGCCATGTAAATACACATGCGTAAGTGGTAGGAGCTAGGATCCATGAAGAAGAAAGACACTGGATTATTTTCCTTTCTGAGCCTGGGTTACATAATTTTCAACTACATAAATTTTCCTGAAAATCCTGCAATTTTATTGTGGCTGAATAAAATTCACTAGCCATTCATCCTTGATGGACCTCCAGGCTGATTCCTTTTCCTTGTTATCCTGACGAAACCAGCAATAAACATGACTATACAGGGGGCTTTGTGGTAAGATACAGAGTTCTTTGTTACAGTGTAGCTATGTCAGATATTAGCTCTGCTTTTAGCTTTTCCTAGAAATAAATATTTATTGGCAAAACATATTTCTTCCCCTGAGAGCTGTCAGTTTCTGTGGATTGTCATGTTTCTTTCTTTCCTTTTTGTGTGCGTGCGTGTGTGCGTGCATGCATGCATGTGTGTGTGTGTGTGCGCACACGCGCGGGAGGGTATTGATTGTCATAACTCTTTATATATATTGACCCCTTGTGTGGAGTGTAACTGAACAATAATTTTTCTCCAGTTCTGTAGGCTGTTTATTTTCCCTGGTCATAGTTTCTTTTACTACATAGGAACTTTTGAACTTCATTTAATTCCAGTTGTCAAGCTCTGGAAATATTTCCTGTGTATTTGGGGTTATATTCAAGTTCTTGTGTATATATATATATATATATATATATATATATATATATATATATATATAAAACCTATGATTTCCTGGTGTACTTTCAACATTTCAGATTTTAAACTAATATCATATTTCTTTCACAGTCATATGCTGCAACTCTGACTAGTCTAGAACTTTCTATGTAAATGGGGCTGGCCTTGAACTGACAGAGATTCACACTCCTTTGCCTCAAGTATTAAGATTGAAGGTAGCCAAAACTAAAAATTTTGATTCAATTAGAAATTTGAGTCATTTTTTTTGCAAGGTGAACGATGTGGAGTTGACTTCACTCTCCAAACTGTGGGCATTCAGTTTTGCTGGTTTTATTAGTTTTCATTAGTAGTTGTTTATGTCACTGAGACTTAAAATCATCTTTAACACTCTGCTGTACACTCAAAATATATAATGTTTCTAAATATGCTCTTCCTTCTTACAGTTGCTTCAAAAATCTCTGCTCATTCTGTTTATAAACACATGTATAGTTTTTTTACTAGTTATATGCAGAATGTAATGGGAATTGTTTTGTGTATTGCACTGAGCATCAAAATTACCTTTGGGAGCATAGTCACCTTCACAAAATTAATTCTGCCAGTCCAGAGCATGACAGGTCTTTCTGTCACCTACTGTCTATTTTAGCAGCATCTTCAAGTTTTCCTTGTTGATTTTTTTCTCCTGTATCAGTTTTTTCCAAGATAAATTTTATTGATGCTTTTGTGAGTGATTTGTTCTTCTTTATTTTTTTTGCCCATGAGATTACTATTAATATATTTAACAGCTACTGATTTTAATGATAATTTTATATCTTCAAAGTTTATTGAAAGTGTTTAATGTACTCAGAAGATGTCTAGTGAAATTCATGAGGTTTTTCAAGAATTAGATCTTATGTAAATGTGAACAGTTTATTTTATTCCTTTCCTATTTTGATTAACTTTATATCTCTTCATATCTTTCTCTTGTCTTTTTTTCTCTAGCTCTATTTTTGAGAATGATATTGACTAAGAGTAGAGAGAGTGGACACCGTATCCCACTCTAGATTTTGGAGAAAATTTACTTTTTCCCCTTCAGTGCGATGGTGGCTATTGTTTGTCTCCTTTATTGCCTTTGTTTAATTGAGGTGTATTCTGTAAACTCTTAGTTTCTTCACGATTTTTATGGGTAGTCTTGCTGATCTCTACTTCATGTCTTTTCTGCCTATATTTAGATGGTTACTTAGTTTCTTTATTTTAATTGAAGTATTACTGATTTGTGTAGGTTTAACTGTAATTTTTCTTTCGACTTACATTCAACATTCAGTGACCTCCAGTAACAGCAGCCCATGAATCTTTTTTAAAAAAAATATTTATTTATTTATTATATATATAATACTCTGTCCATGCGTATGCCTGCAGGCCAAAAGAGGTCATCAGACCCCACCACAGATGGCTGTGTGCCACCATGTGGTTGCCAGGAACTGAACTCAGGACCTCTGGAAGAGCAGGCAATGCTCCCAAACTCCGAGCCATCTCTCCAGTCCCCCATGAATCTTTGAAACTGACCACATCAAACTTGGAACTGCATATGCCTCTGTCTGGCTAATATGCCTTTCCATATATCCATTTATTATCATTTTTACACCACTAGGCAATGTATTATTTGTTGGGATAGCTCTCTTCTTTTTTTGTCTGTTGCTTTTCAAAATAACTCATTTTTATTATTCCCACAACTTGCCATTTAACCATTGGATGCTTTTATTTTTTAATTTATTTTTATTGATTTTATTGAGCTATACATTTTTCTCTACTCCCCTCCCTGCCTCTTCCCCTCCCTATCAACCCTCTCCCATGGCCCCCATGCTCTCAATTTACTCCGGAGATCTTGCCTTTTTCTACTTCCCATGTAGATTAGACCCATGTATGTCTCTCTTAGGCTCCTCATTGTTGTCTAGGTTCTCTAGGACTGTGATTTGTAGGCTATTTTTCTTTGCTTTATGTTTAAAAACACTTATGAGTGAGTACATATGATAATTGTCTTTCTAGGTCTGGGTTACCTCAGTCAATATGATGTTCTCTAGCTCCACTTTTGGGTATATATCCAAAGGATGCTCAATCGTGCCACAAGGACATGTGCTCAACTATGTTCACAGCAGCTTTGTTTGTCATAGCCAGAACCTGGAAACAACCTAAATGCCCCTCAACCAAGGAATGAATAGGAAAATATGGTACATTTACACAGCAGAGAAAAATAATGACATCTTAAAATTTGCAGGCAAATGGATAGAGCTAGATAACCATTGGACTTTTAAGGGGTAACCAATACAGATGTGCTTATATTTAGAGTCCAACCTCAGTTCTAGAATCTCTACTTTTCTCATCACATGATTCTCTCAGTTTTGAAATTAAAAACTCCAGTCAAAGCCTTCTCATATTTCTATCCTCACTGCTATCCTCATTTTTCTTTACATAAAAAATTTAACAATTAAGTTGGCTACTTTTTATGTAAGCAAGTATCAAAGGAAACAGCTGTAAAATCTCCCTTTGCATAACGTCAAAGTCAAGTAAGCAGTTACTTAATACACCTACAAAGCACCTGCAGTGTTACAGTACATGCTGAGTTAGGATAGTCTGTTTCATTTGATTCTCTGGAGTATATCTTATGTGAAATATCAAGAAGTGATGGTGGTGTCAAAACTTTGTCAAAACACATGTACAAATAAGAATCATATTTACAAGTTCTGTTTCTAACACAATTGCAAGTTTCTATTAAAAATATAGTAGAAAGCGTAAGAGTTTCCCAAATAAATTGCAAATCAAAATTTAAGATTTGCAAACAACAGTTCTGTAAGAACAGTTGAAATGTTAGAAGGCTTAAACCATTATAGTTCTTGAGTGTTGAAATACCTGGCATCCATCTTTGGAAGTCCCCTCTCCCTGGGAGTTGCCTTGGTTTGTACTCTACCTCCAAAAAGCCTGCCAAGCATTGACCCCTCCCCAGGGAGGGTCGGGACCACTCCCAAAGGCTATTTAGGCTGCCATCCAAAACAGGAACACGTGGTCTTTGGGTTTTGCATGGTCCCCAACTTTCTCAATGCTCTCCCAGCTACCTGGGAACACTGCAGTAAATGTGGGTGTCTTTTATTCAGTCTAATTTGGTCTGATTTGAAGTCTTTCTGTCGACAGAAAGGCTTGTTTTAAGATAATTCCTAATTTATGGAGGTTCCCCACTGAGGGGAGGGTTCTTTTTTTCCCATGGGCTCAGTGTAGCTTGCTCGAAAACGCCCTTCTTACATGCTCTTGGCCAGGCTAACATCAGCTTCAGTTAGGTGAGGTCTCCTTTTGGAGTACATGGCCAGTAGGATTAGGGAAACCATTCACTTTTTGGGTTTTCTGTTGAAGTCACAGCTTGACCCACCCATTCAGCTAAGTAGGGATAGGCTGAGATGAGATCTGGGTGTTGGAGACATCCGCTGCTCATTTCTCATGCACCCCTGTTTTGACTCCAGACTTGTCCCAGTGTATGCACTGTGATAGACTTGAGTACCAATATAGGCATGGGCTTCTAGATGGGTCCTTACAATTCCAAGCTGATCACTCAAATGCCCTTGGGTAGCCTTTTTCAAAAAATCCTTTTAAATTGGGGATATCAAACATCTAACATAAAATAAACAAGGCTCCAAAAGTTCACGGTTTCTGCCACGTACTCCCGCCCCACTCCCCAACTTTCTGTTCTCTAGCTATTTGCTGTTTGTCCCACTATGGGCCGCTTCCCCCTGTCCCTCTACCTATTTGGTGTGCTTCCCTTACTTCTGCTTCTTACCAAGATCACTCTGGGCCCCTCTCCCTCCCCCTCTAGCTATTTGATGGGCTTCCCTGGCTTCTGCCACCTAACTACACCGGGATTTTAAGTTGGTCAGCTGATACAGTTTCTAAAAGTGTTTTATTTGTTTGTCTGTTAGAATAATGTGGCCACAGTATGTCTGTGTAACTTGGTGAGTATATTCTCATAGTATGTGAATTTATGTTTCTGTGTGCATGTGTCTTTGTTTAAAGATAACTCCAGACTAAAACAGCTCTGGAAAAATACAAACACGTGGGTAGGTGCCATTTAGACCCCACCACCATCTTGGGTAAGAGTATCCACATGTGCTAGTATTCTTTGACCTATTAAAATATTCCTTTTAATCTTCTTACATTTACTAGCATTGGTAAACTATAATTAATTGGATAAAATACACATCTAAATTTAGCTTATATGCCCAGTTTAAAATAACAGGTAATGGTACCCTGACTCTCAAATGCATTTACAGATCTGAGAGTATGGCATTTACCAAAAGAGCTTCTAACACAGAGACATGCCAGCTTTTGCAGTATGCTATGGCTCCTCCAAGAAGCTATAGAAGACCTTCCACGTTGAGGCTTGCCTTTGGGTTTGGCAAAGACACCTACACAGCAAAAAGCAGACTTTCACCTCTTCAGCTTCCTGGAAGCCAACTGGGAAATCAACCTTCTCCTCCTGCCAAGATAGGTAGACTAAATCTTCCTCCTTCAGAGGAAAGTTTTTGGGCCTCTTGTACTCAGCAACATACAGCAAGCACTGCTTCTAGGATGATTTTCTCTTATAAGGACAAGGAAGAAACTCGGGATTGCCTGTGTAGCTAAAAAAGCTGTCTCATTTCTGCTCATTTCTCCCTCCCAGATCTGTCTAATGGCATTTGATGACTTAAGGTAAAATATAGAGAGGTATGCCTCTGTAACAGGCTTCATAGTCCTGATTTACAGGTTTCAGGAGAGAACAAGTCGTCTTCTCTATTCCCTAAGTACAAGGTCTGACTATTAGCCACACCTGTTGACAATAACCTTGAGAGAATAGAACTGTCTGACCTACACCTAGGTGGGACCTTTGTTTGAGGTAGAAGCACAATGACCTTGAAGAAATAGAGCTAAATTCCAACTTTGTTCAGTGTGGAAATAGACTCACACTTTGGGCCTTCACACTTAATCTCATCATTCTGCCTAATAGTCAATTCTAACAAAATTTTGTTCATGTACTTATTAACAGAGTATAGTTTTCCCAGTTGTTGTACTAGAGATGATTTTGATGGAAAAAAAAACAACTTTCATCTTAATGATATCTTAGTTGTCTAGTTTTAAAATTTTTTTTGTTTGTTTTTTTTTTGTTTTTTTTGGTTTTTCGAGACAGGGTTTCCCTGTAGTTTCTAGAGCCTGACCTGGAACTAGCTCTTGTAGACCAGGCTGGCCTCGAACTCAGAGATCCGCCTGCCTCTGCCTCCCGAGTGCTGGGATTAAAGGCGTGCGACACCACCGCCCGGCTAGTTTTAAAATTTTTATAATGTATTTCCTTTATTATTATGATTTTTAACAATTTCTTATATATAATCTATGTGTTATAATCATATTCAATCCTACCTGAAAAAACACTTAGAACATCTCTATCACTCCCCAAGGTCAAGAATAAAACACCTAAATGGAGCATAAATATTTTAATATTATATTTCTAAGAAAACTTTGTTACCCTGAATGGTGGTGACTGTCTGTAAAATTAATAATTAAATTAATAATCTTCTGAGCTTGATTGGCTCACATTTTAAGCATAAGTTTATAATCCACCTGTTGTATATAGAACAGTTTAAATTCAAGGCCAGTTGCAATTTACGTTGATGTTTACTATTTCAGGAAGTGTGGCTCAGTCGGTGCATTCAGCAGGTCCTAAAGTCCTGCAATTCACATCATCCATCTTTTTCATTTTCAAGTTGCTGTAAATTTTTATATACAGCTCTGGTATCACTTGGAAATTTCTGCAGAAATAAAATATGCTGTTTTTATTACTGGGATTGTATTGATCCTATAATTACTTTAGAGAAAATTATACTTTCATATTGCAAGGCTTACAACACAAATACAGCAAGTATACATCCAGGTCTTTTTGATTAAACAAAGTAATATCTTGTAATTTCTATTGCATATGTCTTATATAATATCCATTTTTACTATTATGCACATATTATTTGAGGTTTTTAAAAATGAATACACAATTTGAATTGTGTCCTTTTGCCTGGTTTTGGAGTTTTGCCAATGAAATAGAAATAATCATGATGCAAACCCAGGATTTTTAAAGCCTTCTGCCGTTAGTCAAGCATCCAAAATGATAGGGAGAGTCTGTTACAGAACCACTCCTTTGGCTCTGTATGATCACTAGCTAATTTCCTGACATAAGGAGAACTGTCCTTGATTAGCCATGATGAGCTGACCTGCTATCTCCATATGTGAGCAATGACAGGAGAAAAGCTCAGCCCAGGTCAGAAGAGCTAGAAGTAAGAACTGTGAATCTGAGAAATATCTAATATTTTAGCCAGTTCCACTTAGGAGAAGCTGATTATATGCCAAAGACATCACAAAGCTAACTTCTATGTGTATGCAAAGATTTTCTCCTTTTATTTTCTACAAAAATGATCTCATATTTATTTCTTATGAAAGCTTTTCAGGGAATAAATGATGAGGTAAAAATAAAACCAAAGGAAATGAAGAGAAGTTTTGGTATGGATAATGAAATTAAGAACATCTTTTGTGAGTACAGTATTTACTAGTTACAATACATGACAAAAGCAACCGGGAAACGATGGACTTGCTTGGGATCCCAATTGTGAGTAGAGTCTCTCATAGCAACCGGGAAAGGATGGGCTTGCTTGGGATCCCAATTGTGAGTAGAGTCTCTCATAACAGGGACGGCGCGGCAGCAGGAGCGTGAAGCTGATACTTGATTGCATCCACACTCAGGAATCAGAAAAAGATAAAGGTTGGTATTAAATCCATTTTCTACTTTTTATTCAATCCAAGACATCAGCTGATGAGGTGGTGGGAGCTCACATTTAGGGTGAGTCTTTCCTGCTCAATAATTTAATCTGAGATCTCTGTCACAAGCATATCCAGAAGATTGTCTCTTGAGAATGTCTAGATTCTGCCAAGTTGATAATCAATATTAACCAATATTATTTTCTTTATCTCTAGTATTTATTTATAAAACAAAGGTAAAATACACTTATATAGAGTTAAATTGCTAATACCACAGATTATTCTTTTAAATATTTGTGTGTGGAATTATTTAAGAGCTGTTTTTCTAAGAGATGATTAGAAGGCATTAGTAAATGAACTCCTTCATATTGGATTAGAAATATGAATAGAAAATAGCAGTTGGGTTCAGAGGTAAGAGCCCAGGGCCAGAATCGGCTGTTTAAAGTACTTGCTCTTTTCTGAAAAGCACAGGCTCCAGCACAAACCTATAGAGCAGAGTAACAGGGAAGGTGACAGCATCCAGGTCAGAGCCCTAGAGCACAAGAACCGTGACTATGAAGTGATTATGGAGAAGAAAAATAAACTTAAATACTTGGCAGTTGAATTCCTGACAATTGGGGCTGGAAGATATATGAAAAAATGGCATCCCAGGATGGCTCACAGGCATCTCAATGTGTCTTGCTATCTGCTCTAACTGTTCTAATTTAAAAAATAGCAACAACAATGAAAACAGCGCAGGAGAGAAAGATCCCATGCAGCAGAGTTTATATGGAGGTTCTTTTATTGGGAAAAAGTGACTGGGAAAAGCAGGGGAGGGAGAGGGGATCTGCTTCTGGGAACAGGAGTGGCAGAAGAGAAGAGGGGGAGGAGAGGAGGGGATAAGAGGAGAGGAGAGGACAGAAGAGGAGGGGAAGGTGGAGGGGAGACTAGGGGAGGGGGGAGGAGAGGAGAGTGACTGAGACACACAGAGAGAGAGAGAAATGGGAGATGGGCAGGACCTTTTAAAAAGGAACATAGTGAATTTTCATAGGAGGTGCTCTTAGTGGCTACAGCTGAGGAGTACCTGTCAGAAATCCTAGGGCAGGCCAGTAGAGAGGTCTGAACCATTCCTTTCAGCAGTCAGTTGCCCGCCTTCTTAGAGGTAGGCTTATCTTCAGAATGGAGTGCTGAGAGTTCTAGAACCTATAGGTGGAGATGCCCTCTCCCTGTCATGTGATCCTTCTAACTGATAGAGGTAGGTCTTTCTAGAGACACCATAACAGTTTCTCATCAATATATCACCCAGCAATGGAAAATTACATGCCTTTAGTAAATAAAGCCCTAATCATTAAAACAAAATCATATATATGTGCATCTCTGTATATATGTATGTATATGTATGTATATACATACATATATACAGCTAATATATTGTATAATATATATTGTGCTAATTATTTTGTCATTTCATCTGAAATAAAGGGAATATACTGCATGTAACGGTATAGATTTGCATATTTATTGTTATGCTAATCAGCAAGCAGAAACCTCCTGTTCCTCCTTTGTGAGCCACATGCTTCAACAACCTCTGCCCTCTTGACAACGTGAAATACCGTTTCTGCTGTCAGTGCCCTTAAGCAAACCTATTATCCACATGGGGAAAACAGCCAGTTTGCATTCTGTTTTCCTTTTTTCTCTGTAATTCCTTGAATGGTTATACATTGTATTTTACTTGGAGGCATTTACTTTCTTGACATTTTATGCTATTACAAGCTTGGCAAAACAGCATAAAAGCACCACAAGCAGTCTAATAATACTCCTGTGGAACTATCTCGGGGGGATGTGATGAGCGATTTCCAGTGTGACATAAATGTCATGTACTATTAGGAAAATGGCCTTTAACGACTTAGTTTACTGTTTTATTAGAGTCACGTGAATGAACTAGCATTTTAAATAAGTATTCACAATTAACTTTTTTTCCTGCCATACCTATTGTTCGATAATTATAAACTAAGATGACAATCACAAAGAATCTTGCTAATTTTCAAGCTCCTTTAAGACACCGTCTCTTACACTGACTTGAAATATCACATTTGCCAGAAGTTTAATTAATATATCAAAAATATCACAGTCAATTATTCTAAATAAGGGCCCTTCTATGAAGCATATGTAAATACTAGTCTTCGGAGATTCTTTTAATCACTAAATGAGAAGGAGATATTTTCCAGGAGAATTTGTGGCTTCAGCTCAGATTTAAATTTCAGATTCAACATGCCATCTCATATTTCTTATATATGAATTTATGTGGTAATTAGATAAAATAACTGACAATCTTAATGACCTCAAGACAGATGTAAGGTCTGAAAGTGATGTCTCAGTATAAATAAATGGATGAAAGCATACGAATAAGAATCTTCAACAAATGTCCTAATTGGATAATTTTTCTGCATAAAGAATACTTATTCTTTTCTTGGTATTTCTTGTCTCATTGGGTTGTTTTCTGTTTGTTTGTTTTGGTTTTTGATTTTTATTTGGAGAAAATGCAGTTTCATGGGTAGGAACATGGGGAGAATTATGGAAGAGATGGGAGAAGAAAACAAATATGATAAAATATTTTATATCAAAAAATTGTTAATCAAAAAGAATATTGATATTATAATACTAAAACCCCACAACTAACACATAATTATTGATATGGATAATGTAAAACAAGAAGAAAGTGTAAGTCAATGTATTGTTACGTATTTGTGACATTAAACACCATAATTCTTACAAATTCATGTACTTGAGAAAAGTATCATTCAAATTCACAATTTGTGAAACAAAATTGAAGCTTGTCTAAAATTTTATTAACAGAATTCAATTTACTAACATATGTCTTATCAGCTACAATTTTTAAGTAATAAATATTCATACATTCATTAATAACTGTTTAAGTGGACTTAATGTTATCAAAACTTCAAGCGCTAATGTACCACTCAGATTCATTGTTTTAATGCCTGCTACTCTGGTAGTTCTGCCACTTGGAGGAGGTTATAGAAACACTGACGTGTGGCTGGTGAGATGAATATGTTGCTGAGAACTGATATCTTAGAATATAGAATCCCTTATTATTTCCTGTCTCAATCTTTCCTTTCTTGGAGGCCATGAAGTGAAAAGCTCTCTTATCTCCCATGCTCCTGCTGCCATGATTTCAGGACAATACAGCATACAGACTAAGGCATGGTTATATTTCTCAGCTTTTATCCACATTTCCAATAACAACAGAAAGCAGAGAACAAGGAAGAACACTTTGAAAAACTTTCAGTCTTTCCAGGAAGGGACCTCGAAGGATTATCTTAATTACATTACCTACGATGGGAAGACCAAGACCAAAGCTATGATTGGCCTGGAGAAGGGGAGCACGCATGCATTCGTTACTGTCTAATATCAGACTGTGAGTGAACACAGCCAGACCCACCATCTTGCCCTCCTGAGGTCATGCCATCTATACCATGACAGAAAGGTACCCAACTTATGAGCTAAAATCAACCGTTCCTTAAGTTGCTTTGATCAGGAACTTTGACCCAGGAATGAAAAAAGTAGCTAGTACAAAAAGTGTAATGTTTTCAAAAATTGCTTTTAAAAAATGGAGAAAGTAGAAAACAAACAAAAACCACTTTGCACAACAACAATAAAATAAGCTTCATTTTAAATGAATTTGTTTACTTTTTCTGTCAAAGCACTTTCCCCCCTTTTTACTAAGAATAGATGCTTTTCTCATTTAATATATCCTGAATACAATTTCCTCTCCCCTTCCAGTTCTTCCCTGTTTCCCCTCCCATCTGCATCCATTTCTTTTCTGTCTCCCATCAGAAAAGAAGAACAGGTTTCTAATTGAGACAGCATAACATAGACAAATAAAACACAATAAGATAAAATACAAACCATCACATAGAAGTTGGAAAAAGGCAAACCAACAAATGGAAAATATCTCAAGAACAAACTCAAAAATCAGAGACCCACTTGTTCACACACTCAGAAGTCATATAAAATACTTAATTAAAATGTGATCAAAATACACAAAGAAATTGAGGCAGTATTTTAAGAAGAGAAAACATATATGGAAGTTGAAAAGAAGAAGGAAAAATAAGAATGGACGGGGGATGATGATAAGGGACATACAGAAGCCATACAAATAGAATCCTAGGCCCTCATAACTGGTACCAAATCGCAAAAGGGATATATGATACCCACCATCAAGTTGTGCTTCTGGACTAAATGCTGATTTATATGACATGGGATCAACTCCACATGCCTGGCATGGAGAGACATAACCTTGTCAAAAACAGTGGCTTTCACAGTGGAAACTTAGGGTCAAAATTTTCTTTGCCTCAAAAGACAATATAACTTCAATCCCAATATATGGATAAAAATCAGTAAGAAATGATGCTAAAACAGGACAACTTCAGATAAACTCATTTTTTTATGACCATACTGAGTACAAGCCCTTTCTCTAGGTACCTCCTCTAGTCTGTCTTTCTTTATACCACCAACATGTTACTCTATTTAATATTGTATTAATGATAAGTTTTGTAGAAATTATATCACCTTGGTCTTAGACTTGATTTATGGTCTTAATTACATATCGCTTCATGGAATTGTCTTAATTAATGCTTATAGTTAATCTTACCTTTATGAAGTACATAATAATGTAGCTAAGCCTTTTATTGCACAAGGAAATAAAAAAAAGGAATGGACTATACCTTATTATATTTATGTGTGAATATAGTTGTAAACACATCTTTGATGTGTAGATACCTATATCAAGTAATTACATATTAAAAGCCATAACTTTATGGGCTTAATTTTATTTCTTACTTAGGGAGAAATTTTTCCATTTTTAAATTTAATTAAATTGTAATCTATCACTTACCCATCCGTCCCCTCCCTCTTATACCTCTCCCCTAATTCAGGATCTCATGTTCTTTAGCCATTGTTGATATATGTACATCTAGACAAACAAACATAAAAATAAAACCTGTTGAGTTCTTTCAATCTTGCTTGCATGTGTATGTTTCGATGACTGACCTAGCCAAGCAGAGAACTCATCTCTGGGGAAGACAAATTCTGCATCTCTAATTAGCTGTTAATTGCCTGTAGTTCACTAATGGGTGAAGCTCCATTAAACTTTTCCCATTTATGTATCGGTGTCAACTTGTATTGGAATTATTCAGATCTTGTTTAAGCAGACATCTTGTTGAGATTCCATGGGTGTAACTTCCGTGCCATTGCTAAAAGACAGCAGTCTCATAGTAGACTTCCTGGTTCTCTGATTCTTCTATTTCTGTCTCTGCTACAAAGTTTTCTGAGCCTTGTGTACAGGCACTGCTTTGTAGATGTGTCATTTGGTGTTGGGCATTCCACATCAGTTCTTCTGTGCATTTTGAACTAGTGGCTTTTGAAAATAGTTTCCAAGTACTATAAAAAAGAAGCTTACTTGATGACAAGGGCATCTACATTTTTCTGTGGCTATAAAGATAAGTTTGTAGAATTCAGTTAGAAATTATACTTATTTTAAAAGGTGGTGGTAGAAGGTCTCCTCTAAGATCCTCGACCACACTACCCATATGTAGTTGGCTAGGTTTACAGTACCAGGCATGTTTTGCCTCTTGTTAAGTTGTTAAGTTGGCCTGGCATCCATTCAGACAGCTGTTAGCTGCCACTAAGAAAGAGATGTCATTATTGTACCCTTAGGGATATCTTACCATGTTAGCCATTGTCATGTTCATAGGCAGCATCAGTGGGTTGGATTACTGATTGCTTTGCTCCTTTGGCAGCTTGAGCAGCACCTTTGAGTACTATGAAATCTTTTCCTCAAGGAGGAAGCTTTAGGTTAAAAAGCAAAATGAAAAATACTAAAGATGTTTGGGAAAGGCAGGAAATCACTGCTTTCTATTTATATAAAATTGCATACAATGCATTTAAGTGTATGCATATACAGACATATTTTCTTGATGGAATTGATGCTTACAGTGACAGGACTCCACCTAATAACTGCAGACTTCCTAACAAATCCATTTCAGCAGACATGAGAATGCTCCTTTTGAGCTGTGAGTTAGGGGAGACCAAGATACAAGCAAAACAATACAGCCTATTGCTATTGCTAGTGATTGCCTCTCAGAAATTGAAGTTATGTGCCTGTTCCTAAAGGCACCTTTCACTTTGGATATCTGACTCAAAGAATTTGAACTGAAAGTTTTCTATTACAGAAAGTTAGTCAAAATACATATAGCCTTTAATTTCTGGATTAACCAAAAGGACAAATCCACTGCATATATCTGAATGTTGATAAAAATCATCAAATATCAGGTACCTTTTTGCAAGACTTCACATTTGTGTATTATGTTATATTTATTTACTCTTTATAAGGAGTTGGTATATAAATGAAGGCCTTCACACACTTTCACCAAATGCTTTACCATTGAGCTATATCCTCAGCCTCAATGTATGTATATTTTACAAATACATAAAAATTTGTGAAGTGTGTGTGTGTGTGTGTGTGTGTGTGTGTGTGTGTGTGTGTAGTAAGGAGCTGCAGGCTGTTTCCCACCGCTCAGCTCCCAGCCACCTGGCTAGCTTATGCCCCTAAATAATTACACGGAAACTATATTCTTTCAAACACTGCCTGGCCCATTAGTTTCAACCTCTTATTGGCTAATTCTCACATCTTGCTTAACCCATTTCTATTAATGTGTGTAGCACCACGAGGTGGTGGCTTACTGGGAAAGATTCAGCATGTCTGACCTGGTGGCTGGCTTCATGGCGACTGTACCAGGGAGGAGAGGCATGGCATCTGACTAACTTCCCTTCCTCCCAGCATTCTGTTCTGTCTACTCCACCTATCTAAATCTTACCCTATAAAAAAGCCAAGGCAGTTTCTTAATTAACCAATGAGAGTCCTCCATCATGTGTGTGTGTGTGTGTGTGTGTGTGTGTGTGTGTGCGTGCACATACATAAACATATATGCTCATGGGTAGTTTTCACTATGCAAAATGACAAATATGCTTATGCACATTGCATTCATATGAATGCATACATTCAGATAATGATATGTCACAGTGTTTGATGATATAGGATGTATACAAAATCATGTAATTCAATACCTACTCTTTAATTACAAAAGTGCATAAATATTGATAATCAATGACATTAAATGTTCATATTATAGTAAAATGTTATATAAGGTAATGCTGATTTTGAACTCACACCTTTAGTGAAATGTGTGCTAAATGGAAACATCTTTCAAAAGAAGTCAGTTAAACATAATATAGATTACAGAATGTAGACAAATAAGCTATAAAAGGTAAGAAGTCATATTTATATTGTGCTATCTATACTAGTATTTCATTTTTCCTTAAAACTATAGGTAATATTATATAGACAAATATATTCTCAGTTCCAGAAAAATGAGATTATAGAAAGCTTAAAATATATTTTATGCAAAACCTGTATATATTTTAGAACAAAATTTTTATAGAATTGATACTTATACCAGAATTAATCAGTGAATGTCCATTTGAATTAATAAAGACAAGTGTTGGGAGGATGTGAGCAGGTGCAGGACTGTTATTGGCTTTAAGAAGAGCAAATGTTAATATGTTTGATATGAGTAGTGGCTTTGCATTGTTTATCATGCTGGGAAAGTTTAGAGGGTGATCTTCAGAGTCTTCCATTCCTCTTGCCATTGGCCATGGTTATTTGGAGATAGTGGAGCCCTGATGTAAAATCCCAGTAAAGGGTAGAACCTTTTGGATTGTGGTTCTCCAAACAGAAAAATGAACAGATGCATGAATTTGCCTTGCATTTTGTAAGCCAGAAGGGTCTAATGACTAAAGATAGCAGTTCAAATGCAGCTACTCCATAGGAAATAGAAACCCAAGACAGCTTTACTGAGATTCAAGTTAACACCATTAGGTCATGTTAGTTCAAAGAACAGCAGAGAGGAGACTTTGGGGTATATATCATAGTCAGAGGTTGAGATTGAGAAGTTTAAATTCTGGCAGAAGATGAGGAAGACAATGCAGATGGTATCAATTCCCTGCTCCTTTCACTATAAGAGATATGAAAGGAACATAAATAAATGAGGTGTCTGTCATCTGCTGCTTTGAACTCAGCCATCATCAATGAAAGGGACGTAAATGAGACCAAGCACTAAAGACATCTTCCTGTCTTAAATGTTGGCATAAATGATGAAAGAAAAAAAAACAGTGAAAATGGAATCTTTGTCCTTCCACAGGCAGGGAAATAATAATTAATGAAACACACCTGATAGAAAATGGGTGAGAAAAGGAGGTTTCATTTTAACTAAAACACATTTCCCACGATGTATAAGTGAATTTAATGAAAGCAAAATAATAAATTGTTCTTCTCATCTATGAGTGCTTTAAAAAAAATCATACTTCTTCTGCTGTAAATTTGCTTTATTGGACAGCTGGAAATATTGGCTCTATTGTTCAACCTCTAACAAATAACCCATGTATTCAGGACTCATCTGGGAGAAAGCCAGTTATATTGTCTGGTGAGCCAATGATCTGTGGAGCCAGACCAGAGGCGAAGTGGATAGCCATGGGAAAGTGACAGAAAAATACAGAACTAAGAGGAATATGAATGCAGGGGACTCATGGAACAAGGGTCATTCACTGCTTTTCAGTTACAGACTTAAGATACTAAAAGCTGGCCTGGCTTCAGAATAGTCTGATGTCAAACGTGGTTGCATGACTGGTACAGCCATTTTGGAAATCTGTCTAGAGCTTCTTCAAAAGGCTAAAATGCAATCTACTGTGTGATTTAGATAAACCACTCTTGAACTCTATATTCTCCATAGTGATACCTGCATATCCACATTCAGAAAAGCTAGATATTCAATTGATGAATGCATAATGAAAATGTAATACCTGTACACTGTGGATATTTTTTTTGAAACAGGGTTTCTTTGTGAAGCTCTGGCTCTCCTGGAACTCACTATGTAGCCCAGGCTGGCATCAAACTTAGAAATTCTGTCTCTTCCTCACAAGGGCTGAGATTAAAGACATGCAATACACACACACAGCCACACAGAACAATAAATAGATAGAAACATATATAAATAGATAAAAAGATTGAATTCAATTTCAACATGAATGACTACTACATTTCAATTCTAATTCTAAGAAGACCCATGATGAAATGAGAGAATAAATATTTGGATCATATCAGCTCTTCTGTTAGAATCTTATTCTTTTTTTGTTTTGAAACCAGAACATCATAGGAGAACTCAACCTGTAATATTTAAGTTATATTTGAGGATGTGTATGGAATCCTATAGTGTGATTAATAAGAACCCAGAGACAGATGTTGGGGCTGAAACTGAAGATCAGTAAAGCAAAGACAGCAAAATGATTACAAATTGACCACAAGTTATCATTTGCTTCACAAAAGGTAAATATATGCTACATGAGAGTATTTGCTTCCATGAATCTCCTTAAATAAAACATTGGCACAGGAGTCCAGTTAGCTGTAACTGCTATTTGGCAAATCCTGTAAGGTTACCAGATGTATTAAGGAAAATCTTATGCTTTTCCTCTCTATTCTTATAATGCATTCCTGAAATTAACTTTCCGTTAAATTCTTTTGTTTGAATTTGAATATCTCTGTGATCTGTTGTATTAGGCTTTTCTAAGACCTGTGTCTTAACACTCAGACTAACCAACATTTTTAGTGATAAGACAAATAAAAAAATCTGACAATGTTTAAAATTGACATTACATAAATCTCATCTAAATTAGATATCCTCTTATTTAATTGTTCCATTTTCAAACTGTCTAACGTATAAGCATACAGAGACCCAAATCCCACCATTTTAATTGTTTTTTTTTTCCCATTTTGTAATGTGGAACATAATTCTTTAAAAAACTAATTCCTCCCTTTAAGATTCCTAATTTTCTTTCCTAATCTGCTGATGATGTTGATGAAGATGTGAGGTTTATCATTGTTGCACAGAACAGTAAAAGCCTGACTGTATTTTAAGGCAGCTACCTAGTTTGGCAGAAGTTTGAGAAGTTCAGGAGGAGCCTGCAACTCATGGTCGAGAGAGATGGAGAGGGGGGGAGAGAGGGGCGGAGAGAGAGGGGGGAGGAAGGGAGGGAGGGAGGAAGAGAGAGAGGAGAGAGAGAGAGAGAGAGAGAGAGAGAGAGAGAGAGAGAGAGAGAGAGAGAGAGAGAGAGAGAGAGAGAGAGAGGAGTGCCAGCTGTCTGAAAAATGCACAGGGAATTCTTAAGAAAGAGCAAAGAACACATGTGGTGTGGGAGGGTGGGCTGCCTGAACTAGAACTAGCTAATTCAGGGTGCAGAAGTCCTGTGGCATTTGGAGCCTAGGTACATCTGGGGTTTTGGTGGTAGCTGGGAACTGGAGACCCACATGCAGCTCCTGTTGGAGCCCCATGTGCAACTTCAGCCTGTACTCACATTTGCCTGTTGGCAAATGTCTTTTTCATGAGTTCATACCCCAAACATCGAGTGCCAACTTTAACACGAAGAAAAAAACAGAGACTGGTATTGGGTTTCTAATTGAAGATCACAGAAGTAAAGCAGCCAAGTCACTAGAGAGCTCTTACCTCTATGAAAGCTTCAGACTAAAGGAGAGAGTTAGTTCCTGTCTCATCCCACCTTAAACTCTCTAGGGCTGAGTTTAAAGGTATGCACCACCATCACTTGGCCTCTATGACTAACTAGTGTGGTTGCTGGGAGTAAAGGTGTGTGCCACCACTGCCTGGCCTGTGTTTCTGACTAGTGTTACCACTTTGTGTTCTGTTCTTCAAGCAAGCTTTATTTATTAAAATACAAATGAAATATCACTGCATTATCTCATTGAACAACAAATCAAATGGAGGTCATCCATACTAGCACAAGGTCTTGCACACATGAATTTGTGGTGGTTGAGATTGCAAGAAAAAAAAACATGCTCATTATCAAATCAACCAAATTTAAGCATGAAATAGGAAGGAGCTCAAGCAGTCCCACCCTTAGCTGAGAAGATATTGGCAAATGACACTGGCGAGGGGAGAGAGAATATGCTTTCTCCAGGGATATGGACTCCGGAAGACCATTCTTCCTTCTGCGGATGGTCCTTATACCCATGCTCTTATATAAAGTAACAAGCTGACTTTGTGAGCTTAAAAAATAGAAAGAACACATACATTTAAGAGTTAGTATTGGTTGGGAGCCAGGGAAGGAATTGGATAGTAGGAAATTGGAAGAAATTTTGATCAAAAAAAATATATATATAATATATATATAATTTTCAATAAAATAAACAATAATTATTTCAAGTATTTGGAATAATACTACCTTGTCTTTTCTCAAGAGCAGTTTGTGATATTTGTATCTATTTAATTTTTATATACAGCAGCATGCTTAGAGATTTTAGGCTGACAAAATGAGCTGTTAAACTTCAATGTATCTTATTTATTTAATTTTGGAGATATTCACACACACACACACACACACACACACACACACACACACACACTGGAGGGGGGAATAGAGAGAGAAAGAGAAATACTTTAATTCTGAAGTTGTTCCAATCCAAGATGACTTTACAGTTGGTATCAAAGCAAATATTACTGTAATATTAACTTTTTAATTGGAATTTTAACAAATGGTAGGAATCTAATCAGAATTACTAGGTATTGCTCTTTGACTATTCCTTTGTTATTATAGATCCAAATAGAAATGCAGGTAGTAAGACATAAAAAAGGCAGTCATTTCTTAATCAAGATTCCGGTTCCAAACCTGAAGCCTGGCAGGTGTCTTGTGACAGTTTCAATGGTCATGGCTGTGAGAAAATAATTTTCTGTTGGTTAGTATGTTCACCGACTCATATTATTTTAGATCATCTGTCTCTCTCAATACATAACAAATGACAGTGCTTTCTTTTTATTAATCTACTCTCATGGAGGAATCTAATTTAGCAGCAAGGAGATGTCATGAGGTCAGTCGCGCTAGCACAGTATGCCCTATTTGGATGTGTTAGTGCAGTACGAGCATTTCACCACTTTACATCATCTATCCTGTTATTTGTTCATAGAATTTAGCATACAGATTAAAAAGCGACCTGCAGGGGAGTTAGAAAAATAGAGATCATAACATTAGAAGAAGAGAAATGTATGCAGCAAGCAATTAGACAATCTTCAATTTCATGATGGTCACATGTTTATCAATATACTGACCCCTAACAGCTTGGTTGACATAGTTAAAAGAACAAGATCGATGGGATTTAGATATGAATATATTTGAGTAGAACTCATTCAGGTGGTGTACATTCACAATGACAGGAATGATATTGTTTTGGTTAAAATTAATCATAAAAGAGAATAAACAAAATTAGAGGATATGCATGAAATAAAAAGATAGGCTATGATATAATAATTTGGAGTAGTAACTATTTCTTGCTAAGGGAAGATAATTGACATGAATTATTCAATTAGCCTCTCTGAAATTTGGAAGATGAATCTAGGATTAATACCTGTCTTTATCAATTCCCTAGTACATAGATGTCTACCTACACTCCTTTTTAATAGCAGTATAATGCTTTCATAGAAGTGAGGTAGCTTGAGGGCATTGAAATAGAGACATTGGTTCTTTAACTTACTATGAAGGGATGTGTTCCTATGGAAGTAATTTTACCTGATCTCCTAATGACCTCATAGCTATATTAAAAACCATCCATTATATTTTATAAAATCCAAGGCAGATATTGTATTCTTTTCCATTATGGCCTGCAGGCAAAATTGACATCTCTGTAGACCTTTGGTTTTAGCTCCATGAACTGACTTCCTCTGGACTCAAGCGTGCTATGTCCTTGGTTATATTCTCTACTTTCAATTCGACTGAATTAACTTCACTGTTCATTACACACATAGACCCTTTCTAGTTCTTTTTTTTGTTTGTTTGTTTAAGTGTGTCATTTTCTTTACTATTCAAATTATGACAAGACCATAACTGTAGTATATCACAAGTTGTAGTTAGGTAAGTATCTGTGGGCCTCTCTATTTTTCTCATACTGATGGCATTGTCCTTTTAGAGATTAGGAAAAAGAAACCTGAAATGTAACTAAATTTAAAAATAATTCATTTAAGTTTTAAAATTATTTTAATAAGATTTGTCTTTAAAATTAATAATAGTTCAGCACACAGAGAAATGGAAAAGATGAATACCTTTCCAAATAACAAAACATATGATAAATTAGTATTATCAGTTTATTAATGTTGTTAATAGATAACTGTTTTGCTTATAAATCCATAAACCATTCCAACTGAAAATATTGAAAGAAATTAAACATCTAACTTACCAAATTACATCGAAAATATTTATCTTTTAAAATTTCACCTGAGACTATTTGCTAATAATAACTTGAGTGAATTTAGTGTTATTTTAACTACAAAAAATACAAATAAATGCCAGTAAGCATTTGAATTAATAAAGTGACCTAAATATAACCATTGTTTGTTTTACTAGACAGTGAAATAGGAATCTGGTATTGTGACGTACACTCTACTCACACATATTTTATTTGGGCTTTGTTATGGACTAGCCCATGATAGGTAAGAACTCCACCTTTGACCTTCATCGGCAGCCTTCTCTTCTTCTCGTGAATCTGTGCTTGTCAGCTGGTGCTTGGTTGGCCTAACAAGAGTCTCATTCTTAAATTCTGTATCTGTATCTTCTTAGAAGCCATTACATTGTCAAAGTGCCCATAATAAGGGTGGGGTGTCATGAGCCTGTCCTTGACGTCATACTAAGATGTTTACTGGCTTGATCTCGTACCCCTTTTGCGCAGGCAGGCAGCCACAGCTACT
Source organism: Arvicola amphibius (assembly GCF_903992535.2). Lineage (NCBI taxonomy): Eukaryota > Metazoa > Chordata > Mammalia > Rodentia > Cricetidae > Arvicola > Arvicola amphibius. The sequence continues at coordinate 9,065,874 of NC_052049.1, read as the reverse complement.
GTGAGGTTATGGTGAAATGCTGTTATATTCAGAAGAATCTGCTTCAATTCTGTCTTCTCAGACCTATGGCTCTCACAGTCTTCACCTTCTCCTCAGTCAAGGTGCCTCATTTTTCATTATCATTATTGTGTATGCATGTGAATGATGTTATGTATGGAATGCATGCCATAATGTGTATGTCAGTCAGAGATTTGTGCCTCTACTGTCATTTTTTAAGTAGGATCCAATTATCAACCTCGCATCACTCGGCTTTCATACCAAGTACTTATGTCATTTAAGACATCTCACTGGCACTATTTTTAATATTCCTATTAACAAGAATTTTTTATCTTGTTTACACAACACTATAAATATTCATTAATATAATGTATTCTCTTTTGGTAATGATAGATTTGTAAAGTTTACTTAGACTTTCCAGGGAATCTCATCTTCTGTAAAACATCAAATTAAAACGCAATAATGAGCATAGAGAATTCTCAAGTCAATTTTCTAAGACTTGAGAAGAAATAAAGCCAATACTGGTATTTAAATAAGGATGTTTAAACACGTATGTACAGTTATCCTTAAACATAACAAAATAAAATTATGACCATAGATAAACAAAACGAGTATACAATAATGAGTTTGTTTTTAGTGTATTTTGACTGCAGTAGCTATCACATTTATCACTTAAAACACTGTATGTGACCTACAATATCAATTCAAAAGTTTGAACACTGGGTCTTGGTATTTCAACAGAAGTTGTGGTACACACATACTTTTATCTAAGTGCAAATTTTGATTAGTAAAATAAGCTATAATTTTTTGATATTGCTTAATTTTGCTGCTGTTTTAACATTCATTTCCTGAAAAAAAAATCATACTGAAATTTAGTATCCATTTTGGCATTGTAAGGTATAGGGCCAAATGAGATTTTAAGATGTGATTCTTACAAGTGGATGTAGTTCTAATGAATAATTGGCTCACAGGTTAATGATTAGGGGTTAATAGATTATCAAAATAACATGAGTTTGCTTTAAAAGAGAATTTGGGCATTTCTCATGTAGGTAAACCACCAATGTTATGAGCTCTTTAATACAACAATGTGTGATGCTCAGAAGAAAATATTATACAGCATTCCTTCTCAACCTCCAGTGCTTACATTCTTTCCTCCCCATCTTCAGTGATGTTTCCTGAGACTTGGAGGAGAGCAAACATTGACTTAGAAGTCCCACTTGTTCTCAACACTTTAAACAGTGATGTGTCTCCATACTAATTACTTACTGTCATGAGAAGTGCTTCTTACAGTGGTCAGCCTTGCCCCAGTGAATAATCGTATATCCATGTTCATGTGTGCAGCACTAAGTATTCTCACTGCATTAAAATAATAAAAATAAACAAATAAATGAATAAACTCAGAAACATGAATTGGGGAGGAAGATGAGCAGTTTAATATACTATCCCCACAGGGATTTTTCAGGAATCTAAGGCTGCACTACACTTTCAGTGATATATATATATATCACTGATATGTATATATATCACTGTATTTCATGATATATAAAAATATACAATATGTATATGTATATCTATATCTAATGGTAGAAAAATGATGGTGTATTTCACTGTGTAGATTTCACTCCCTAAATGAGAACCTTTCACCGTGAAGGTTTTCATTTAGAGGGGTTGAATATAACTCAGTATCAGAGTACTTCTCTTGAGAAAGTAGACTGTTTCCTAATACTACAAATAATAAATTAGTTTCTTTTCTGTTATTGTAAGAAAACACCATTACCAAAAGCAACTTAAAGAAGAAAGGGTTTATCATGCCTTATAGTCCTGGAGTGAGAGTCCCTGGTGTCAAGGGGGACCTGGCAGAAAATGTCAGGAGAATGCTGTGAAATTGTATCTTTAACCCAAACACAAAAGGCAGAAGACTGGAAGGACAGTGAAGTTAGCCCGTCCCGGGTGGTGCGTTTACTCCAGCGATCTATGCTCCCTCTCCTAAAGACTCTACACCTCCTCAAACAGGACCACCTTCATGGCCCTAGTCTGCAAATACATGATCCCATCGTTCAATCAGACCAGTCTAGCTCATGTCTTAGTTAGGATTTCTGTTGCTGTGAAGAGACACCATGATCAAGGCAACTCTTGGAAAGGAAAACATTTAATTAAGGCTGGCTTACAGTTTTAGAAGTTTAGTCCATTACCTTCATGGCAGTGTAGGAACCAGCCATGATATGAACAGGTCACCCAAAGGAAGTTCTTTACTTAAACCATTATCGCCTGCCAGTGTAGGACTCAGCCATCAATAAGTTTAATGGAGGCCTGAGTCTCAGTAGTTTAACCGGAAGCAAGACCTGGTTGTGGGGAGGATCATAAACTAATATTACCTGAGCACCACCCAAGAAGAGACCATCCAAAGGAAATGCCTAACATTCCAACCACTGTAAATAGGATCACCTGCCAGCAAACACTCACCAGGACACCCCTAGACAATTGTCAGCAAATCAGGGGTCCTGAACCTCAGAAACCCCTCACCCCCACGTTTACTACTATAAAAACCCAACTCTAACTGAGCTTGGGCTCTTTGTTTATTTTAATATGTTGGACATGCTGAGAGACCGAGTTTGCAAACTTGCATAAAATAAATGCTCTTTGTTTTTACATATGGGACTCAGTCTCTTTGTCAGCTTTTAGGGGACTTTGTGGATTTGAGCATAGCAACAGCATGCAGGCAGACATGTTGCTGGAGAAGGAGCTGAGTGTTCTACGTCTTGATCAACAGGCAACAAGAAGCAACTGTGACAATGAGCATAGCTTCAGCAGTAGAGATCTCAAAGCCCACCTTCGTAGTGACACACTTCCTCCAATAAGACCATATCTCCTAGTAGAGCCACACCCTATGGGGGCCACTTGCTTTCAAACCATCACTCCCGGGCTATACATAATGAAACTCTGTTCAAAGAAAGAAGGCATGAGCCACCTCCTCCAGGAAGGCTCCACCTCTTCACCCCATATATTTCACAAACTTTCTAAACAACAAGTGAGTAATAATAGATTAAATGAGTGAAATCAAGGAGTTCGAATAAAATCTATTCATATCAAATTCAGGATCTGAACTGGGTGCTGCTTAACTTCAAAATGTTCATTATCTGTCCAGCTATACTTCTGGTAAAAATTGTTTCTAACCCACTGTAAACAAAAAAGAAGCAAAGAGTGAAAAGTGGTGTTGGGAGGAGGAAGGAGTGAGACAAAAGCATAAAGAGCAACATGGATTCTGACATTTGGTCTTGTTTACATCACAAACTGAAGACTTGGCGAAAACTGCATTGAGATTAACCTGTGAAAAAAGCCAGGTAGCAGAGGATGGCTAGGAGCCACTCCCCACCTGGATTGTGTAAAGCCAACTTGGGGAAACAGGTACTACTGTGTGGGTGAGCTACAAAGGATGAGGAATTTCCTGCCAAACAAGTTTCTCCTTGTGGTTTGTTTGTTTCTTCATTTATAGCTCTTTAGTAAGTAGCCCTGACTGGCTGCAACACTCTATGAAGAGCAGGCTGGCCTTGAAGTCCTAGAGATTTGCTTGCTTTGGACTCCTAAATGCAGGGATTAAAGAATGAACTATCATCATCATCATCATCATTATTTTTATTAATTATTATTATTATTATTTATTATCATTATTATTATTATTGCTGCTGCTGCTGTTATTGTTGTTTAAACTGCATTGTTATTTGTTTCTGTGGACATAAAATTTTTTTTGTCTTGTGCTGTCAGTCCTGGAATGTTTCAAGGCATTGTTGAGACTCAGATTCTTGCCTCTGATACTTAATAGTTCTGAGCAATTCTAATGAGTCAAGCAATACAATGCAAGTGTGGCAAACGTTAGCAAAGACATTCATATGGTTTTGTTTCACCACAGGGCAAAAAGTACCTCATATAAAATTGGTACATAAATTGAATATAATAGAAATAAGTGCACACAATTGTCTGGCCATAAGTGCTTCTCACAATGCTTTATGTGTTTCCCTACAGAGACTGTGTGGTTTAAAAGCATCTTTTCTTTAACTGCGTGTGAATTAAAGAGCTCCCTATGGAGACCCCCCAAGATTAGCGATGCATTTGAGCATTATAGTCCTTAACATGTGGTGATATTATCCCGTGGTTTTTGCGACAATGAATATTGTCTTTCTAATTTTATAGCAGTTATAACTACCATGAATCAACACAGAATGGCAAAGAAATTCAATGTCTAGAAATATACTTTCAATTGTGTGATTACATGCACTACTTCTTTTATCACAAAATTATTCTCAAACATATCTGAAGAAAGACAACATGGCTTCCTCCATATTTGTACTGCAATTATGACAGGGGATGAAGGTAAATATAAAAATATATTGACCCTATAGAGTTTACAGAAGGCCCTTGAAACTTCTGCTTACGTAGCACTTTGGATATGTTAGAAACTGTGAAATAATGACAGCGATAGCTACTATCAAACTTGGACAAATAATTTTATCATATAAATATGCAAAGTATACAAGTGCTTTACCCATTTGAAGAGTAGCTTCCCACAAATGGTTAACAGTTTTACCTGGTGAGCCATCTTGCCAATCCACAATGTTTGTGTGTGTGTGTGTGTGTGTGTGTGTTTGTGTGTGTGTTTGTGTGTATTTCCTTTTTCTGGAAAAATAAAAATAACAAAGCAGCAGTATAGACATAGGGATACTCATATTTATTCAACTGTTTTCATTTACATAACTAAGAATAGAAAACTTAAAGGCAAATATATTAGTATTTTTAATATTCTTTGCATTTTCCTGTATTTTAAGTACTTTATAAAAGTGAACATTTATATTGACATGATATAATTTATGTTTTTAATGGTTGCTTTAGATCCCTATGCTAATCTTGTGGCTCCAGCAGGGCCTGTAGTGACTTTTAGGTGTTTGGGACAGCCCTCCAGTCTAGGAAGGTGACTCTACAAGGGTTGGTGGGCTTTCACGGCCATGCTTACTCTCTCCCCTTTCTTATGATGTGAACATTTTTCTTCATTGCAAGTCCTTTCCAGGATGTGTTGTCTGATTTTCAGGACCAAACAATCAGAATAATCTATTTTGGACTGGCTCTCCATCTGTCAGCCACAATCAAGCTATATTCTTTTCAGGAGATTATCTCAAGTGTTCTGTTATGGTAATGGAGAGCTGAGAAGCATAAAGTAAAATTAAAGATTGCTTTCTAGAAATAATTTTGAACTTAACAGAAAAGTAATTATAAGAATAAAAATTATTAGTTAATAAATATATGTTTTCATATATTGCATGGTATATAAATATTAAATTAACAAAACTATCAATTGTAAAAAGTAAATTATAAGAATTTTGTTCTTATAACTTAACTTATGATATCGGTAATCAGTCTGTTGGTGAACATAGAGTACATATTCAATACAATAAATATTACCTTTCTGGTTTTTTATATGATACATAGTTTCAACTTATTTGTGTAAGTGCAGATTGACCATTGCTTTTTAGTTTACTCTCTCAAAATATTTTAAATGAATATCTAAAAGAATAATGTTAGCCTTGATTTCTTATGCAGTGATTTTACCTGACAATTAAATCTGGTAACTTGTAATCTTTGCTATAAAGTTTCTTTGGAAGTGAATACATTCTTTATAATCTATTTTGAAATCAGTGTACCATATATTTAAAACCCATGTGAATACAACCTATTTTTTTCAGCCATCCATTTAGTTTCTCCATGTTTAACTATTACAGAAATGTGAAACTTGAGAAAAAGTTTATAATTCAATATGGTACAGAGTCTTGTTACTCATTTATATTTTGTTCATGTTTCTAAATATCCTTTTATATCAGTATAAAATTTACTAAGTTTCATTTGTGACACAGAAATTTTGCACTGGTCATATGTGTATGTATCTTCCAATTTCTGATACTACATATCTAAGTGAATAGTATGTATTTTTGCTTTTCATAACTGCAAAGTTTTATGACACAGATGAACAGTATCTTTTTGTCAATCCTTTGTGAACTTAGGTGGAGCTTTTATTTTGTTCTGACCCTCAATCCCAAATAATTCCAAAAAATTTTATATTAATTACAGAATGTTAGGTCTATAGCCGAGACTTATTACTAACTAACTCTTACAACTTAAATTAACTCATTTCTATTAATCTACATTTTGCCACACAACATTCTGGCATTACCTGTTCTCTAGCATCAAGTTTTCCCAGGGCATGGTTCACATCTCTCTGACTTCACCCTTCTCCTCTCTCTATTTTCAGTTTGGCCTTCCTGCCTAGCCTTATTCTACATTGCTATAGGGCAAAGCAGCTTTATTATTAGCCAATGAGAAAAGCATGTATTCACAGCATAGAGGATTATCCCACAGAAATTCTTAAAATTTGTTTCCTTGGCACTGGACAAAAAACAGTGAGCTGCCATTTGAGTTCTAGAGAACAAACCTGTATCCTCTGCAAGAATAGTTATACATAGATGGAAATATATTCTCTTGTATTTCATACTAAGTGATATATTTCATTGGGGTGTTATTTGAAAATTGCAAATAGCAGTCAAAATAATTTTGTGATAAAATTTTACATGTCAAGCAATATACATACATACATATGATGAACAGAAGATTTTGAAATTTATACGTTGTAAAATTTTACATGATAAACCGTTTTTGACAGAGTCACAATGAAAGAAGAGAACATGTGCAAACTGAAGAATGAGAGCAGAAATAGTACCAATTATTTTTAATGATCATGAAGTTAGAGAATGAGGAAGGAATTGAAAGGGAATAGAAAGGCTGGAGTCACGTAGATGCAATGCTCAAGTATAAAATTCTACACACAAAAAAATAAAACTAAGAGGCTAAAAATACATATTAATAGAAAATATCAATGACTGCTCTTTTGGTGGGGAATTATTTCTTCAGTATTTGGAAGACAATTGCCCTTTCAATGACTGGAGAGGAAACTACTGAAACTGAGGATGTTGGGAAATTATACACCCCAGAGAGATAAGCATGTAAATCGCTTTGTAAGGTACATTTGATAAATTAATACTTGGGATTAGAAAATTCACATGATATTCTGTCTAATATGATCTCATATAGAACTATATATGATAACTAAACTTACTATTTTTAACAGGAAGTGAACGTCAAAACTTAATTGTAGGAAGTTAAGGCCTACCAGGTCAAAAGGACCATCCTGGAGTCTGGTTGGGGCTGTCAGAGTTCCTGACCATGCCTAGCCAATAAGGAGCAACCGAGGTATTGACCATACCTAGTCAATGAGGGATGAACTTGAAATGTCAACTGTCAACGGATCAGAATGCATGGATGCTGAGAGGGTATATAAGATTTTCCCTGTTGTTAAATAAAGGAGTCCACTATAAGGCTTCTACCTGACTCCAGATGTCTGTGGTCACTGACATCACACCTTTTAAAGCCCTCCCCCAAGGAAGACTTTAGGGTCCAGCAGCACTTTATATTAATAATCTGTATAAAATGCTTCATTTCCAGCTCACCTTTTTTCATTTTATTATCAAATTACTGAATTGCAGTGCATTTTTCTGCATTAAATTCATGCTCAATATTAAAATGAAAGGCAAGAAATATCAAGGAAACAGAAATGGGGCCAACACGAGCAGCTGTAGATTATTAAAATCCTTCCTATCTTATCATCACACTCTGATTTCCAAACCCTAGTGACAGATGTACCAGTAAATAACTTTTCTAAGTATTGTCCTAATCTCCCATACAGCGAAGAATGAAGCTTAAGGTTATGAAAGAACTGATAGGAGGGAGACAAATCCAGACAGTGTGGATTAATTATGGACAGGAAGTGGAGATTGGTATGTATAATGCTGTTGGTCTAGTCTCAGGAATAGATTGCCTCTTTCACACTCAATTTTCCTCTCAAACATAGAGCTGCCCCATTAGTGAACACTGTTAAAGAAATCAAATGAGGGTCTCTGCCTCTAACCTCTCCTTTTATGTATCCCTTTTCCTCTACTTTACTTTGATCCAAATATCCTTACAATATCTGTCTGTATTCACCATGCTTTATCATCTTAGTTATTCATAAACCCTTTAGATCTGAACAAAATTATGTTTACATACATGACTAATGATTGTACAAATACCATGGATTAACTTTTGTTCTTTCAATTTTACTTAGCATATATTATTTTTGAATTGTCCACATCTTATTTCCTCAATACTCCCTCTCCATTTGGCTTACCCATAGTGGGTGGCTAGAATGGCTCCTTTTCTGGAAACTTTCTTCCTTAGCCTTCACTGAGGGAAGGGGCTTAGCTGATCTTATCACTGTGCAGGTGTATGACCATAGTTTTGAGATCTCATATGGGACAAAATCCCAGACAATAAGGCACATACCTGTATCTTTAAATACATTTTAAACAAAAAGAGTATGACATGAATTAAAAACTTGATCTAGTTCATTGAGTTTTGCTCTTCCACATAGAAGCACATGAGTGTACAGATTCATCAGGATTTATTTTTCTCACACCTTATGCTATACACATAAATGTGTATAAATTATTATTTATGAATGACTAATTAGATATTTAAGATATCAGCAAATAATTTTAAATGAATCATTACTTTTTAAATGTATCAGTTGGATGAATATATCTATAAGGAAGAATTTCAAATAACAGTTGTATCATTCTTACTGTAATTGAGTGGCTAGAAGAGAAACCAAAGAAGTACCAAATATCACAAAATGTAGTATATTATGAGAGAATATATTTTTGGAATTCTTATTGACAATAAACATCTAAAAATGCAGTATTAGCATGTGATTTTAAATGCCATGAGCTGAACTTAAATATCATTGACTTACATCCTAAATAATTACACACATTCTTTACTAGGAAAGGTGAACCGCCTAAAAAAAAATCATTGAATATATGTTGTTTACATAAGAGCAAAAACCAGAATGAAATAACTTTTCCACAGTCTAGTCCATACGCATATGCATATATCTATCAGAAATCAAGTATTACTGAATCCATGTAATTTTTTGAAGTGATAAAAGTAATAATTTAAAGATAGTAAAAATACCAAACATCAAAATGGACACTGTTTTATTTTACGTTGTCTTGTATTTTGTATGACTTTATTGTATATAAGGACAAAATAACACAGTAGCAGCAATTATCATATTTCTCAGAGAAAACTATTCTCTCGGTTTGAGGATCACTGTAAAATAGCAAGTTGGTGGAGTGTGATTTGTGAACCCTGCAATAATTCTGAATAATTTTAATTTTCAAATAATGATACCAAAATGTTGGTTATTTTGTTCTTAGATTTTATGCCTTTTGATCATCTTAAAGTATGTAACATTTGCTTGCAGCAATAATACATGGGCCTAGTAATAGCTTCTCTTAAATATGTGGAAGATGAAACAAAACACAGTTCCTAAGAATTTGCTTGTTATGGATAAACTTAGAAAATATTCAGCACAACATTTTTCCATGGCTATGGCAGATATCTTAAAAGCAATCTTTCCCTTGATTTTTTATGATTCATCTTCCGCTCAATTTCTCCTTGCTATAATATGATAGATTAATCTAGGCTTTTAGTGATCCTTCATCATTGAAAGTAATTGTGGGAATTGACACACTCCTTCATTCTTGCCAACTGTTTTGATGTGTGACACTGTAGTTCATCTGAACTCCTTCAAATAAACATATCATTTTCTCTCCTAATTTTCTCACTCAAGTGGAAAGCCAGCATTCCCTCCTATAGATGTTTTCAGTCCTCATCTTTTCCTAAAAGACTGTTGACACCAAACCATCAATTCTGTGCTCAGTGATGCATCAGCTCCTGTGTCCATCTTCACTGACAAGACGATTATCAACACTAGTGTCACCTAGCAGGACGCTGAGGGGGAATTCAATACCACCGGTGAGTTCATGAACTGCTGAAAGCCATCTAACACACCTTAAAACCTCCATTTAAACTATCCACTTTCAAAAACACCGTCAAGAGTGAACAAATAAGGATTCGGGAGGCGCCGATTACCGTCCAGCGTGGCCAAGTCCAAGACCCACACCACACACAACCAGTCCCGGAAATGGCACAGAAATGGCATCAAGAAACCCCCGTCACAAAGATATGAATCTCTCAAAGGGGTCGACCCCAAGTTCCTGAGGAACATGCGCTTTGCCAAGAAGCACAACAAGAAAGGCCTGAAGAAGATGCAGGCAAATAATGCAAAGGCCATGAGCACACGTGCGGAGGCCATCAAGGCCCTGGTGAAGCCCCAGGTGGTGAAGCCTAAGGTGCCAAAGGGCCCCAGCAGCAAACTCACCCGTCTTGCTTTCATTGCTCACTCCAAGCTTGGGAAGCGGATTAGAAGTTACATGGCCAGGGGTCGTAGGCTCCAAAAAACAAAGCCCAAGGTTCAAGCCAAGGCGGAAGCCTCAGCTGCAGCTCAGGCTCCCAAAGGTGCCCAGGCCCCTGTGAAGGCCCCATAAGAAAAGTCTCAGTCTGCCAGTGTGAAGAGATGGACTGGTGTGGATATCTACACAGTGTCTGCAGATGATCAGGACCTTGTGCTGTTTTTACAAATAAACTTGAGGAAAGATCTGTTAAAAAAAAAAAAGTGAACAAATAAGATTCAGTTATGAGTTTCAGATCTCAATTATCTTTCTATCATATTTGGCATTTGAATATAATTCATTTGTTTTTACTGAAATACACAATATAAATGGTATATATATATATATGTGTGTGTGTGTGTGTATTTCAGTATATATATATATATAATTTACACCTTATATTGATGGCTGCTACATATTATCAGCTTAAGAGCTTAAGAATACTTAAGAAGCTTAACTAGAAAACATTTCAATGATAAATATGCTTTCTTTTTGTTAGTCCTTTCTTCCTCATAAAAGCAAATATGGTTATAACTAATTGGATAATTTTTCATGTTTTGTTTTGACTACATATCATGCTTTGTTTTCAAACTATCTTAAAATTGACAGCTTATAGGAGATACTACACATTTCATAAAATCACAATTGACTGAACAACTCTTCTATTACATATGGGATGACTGAGCTCACCCTGTGACATTTAGCCGGCATCTCAGCTCTGGCTTAAGTAGAAGATAACAATACTCTCAAGCCTATTATACTGACTGAAACTAAGAGACCCCTGTGACCCCGAGATCACTTCATTCTCTGTGTAGTTTTATGTTATCTACACATCCCCTGTACCAGAACAGTTGTCGTTCTTAAACCAGGGCTCATCTCCAGGAAACTAAGCCAGCAAAAAGTTCCACAATTCTCCTGTGTGTACAGGCTTCATTCTACATGTGTCAGTGTGAGGTGTGTGCCAAACAGCTTCCGGTTTGTTCGTTGTTTCCTTTCTTACCTGCGACTGAATGCCTTCCTGTTGTGACTGTTTGTAGTTCTCATCCCAGCACACCTCTCTTGTAATATTACATCTAGTAAAGCTCCAGGCTGACTTAGGACATTTCTTTTACTCTTGGGCCTTGAACTGCATATAAACTACATGACTCCCTTCTTTTCACTCAATATTCCAATGTGTAACTTACAGTGACGGAATTATTTTTTTTTTTTTGATTTTTTTTCTCATTTTTTTTATTAAAGATTTCCATCTCCTCCCCTCCTCCTCTCCCTTCCCTCCCCTCCCTTCCACCCATACCCCCACTCCACCCCTCTCCAAGACAAAGAGCCATCAGGGTTCCCTAGTGACGGAATTATTTCACTTTAAACTTTTAAGCTTTCCTGGGTGATATCCTCACACATTCAGAATATGAAAAAAAATTTTTTTTCTAAAGACAAAGGAAACTAAAATGAATTAGTGAGCTCATTTTTTTTTTTGTAATGGCGCTTGTGCAGGGAGAATGATGAATTACAGTCTTCACAAATATAACTTAAAAACACTAAAACAAAATTGAATTGACCCCACTACTATTTCTAGAGCTGTGCACATGTACATCAGTCTTGTTGTTAGAGAGTAACCGTGCAACCTTCATTCGTTGTTTGGTTAAAACATATATCCAATCACAAATGAATCAAATAATTCAAACTTGTAAAAAGTCAGTATATAAGTATTAATGTTAATACTTCTAACTTGTAGCTGCCTAAAAGCTAAAGATTTCTTTAATATGTAAAAGATAATGAATATCAGCACACAATGTGATGCTCAGAACATATAAGTGTGGCCTCTGAAACATAACTTTGACACTTGTATATGTAGTTCAATTTGAAAAGCATGCAGGAGGAGAATGATTTCAACTGAATAGAGACAAGAATACTAATAAAGAAAGAACTTTTAAATTCATGTAAGTACGTTCAAATTATGGGCTAAAAAGCCATGCAACTCTGAGGTTACCTAACAAAGAGCAAGATGCTGCTGCTTCTTTTGGTATGTCAATGAACTTTAGAAGATATGTTAGCTGTATTCACAAATTCTAATAACCGGAAGAAATTATTGTATAGAGGAAGCATGATGCCGACATGCATTTAAATTTTTCTTACAACTACCATTTTAATTACATGTGAGTATTCGTACGTGAATTTGTGTGCGCTTGTGGCACATATATGCCATATATCTGTAAACTTCTTAGCACGATTTACAAGAGATGGTTCAATCTATATCTGTAGATTCGGGACATCAAACTTAGGACTTCGGGTGTTGTACCAGGTCCCTTTACCCATCCCTTCTCATCTTTTCTAAATTTTTTATAAAAATGACATTGCATCTAGATATTGTTCCTCATTTAGCTAATACTCAAAGCTTGGCTAATTCAAAATTTAAAAAGAAGTATTATGAAATGTATTTCTTACCTATTGTAGGGCCAAATTTTACAGATATCCTAGAAATGCTCTTTCATATTATTAAAATGTTTTTTAAACAGTGAAACAGATAACATAGCTAGAGTGACATTGAAGCACCAACAAAACAGGGTGGAGAAACAAAATAAAATATTTGGACTGAGATGGTTTGTCAGGTAAAGCACCTCCAACCAGCAATGACAACCTGAGTTGTCATTGAGAGCAATGCCAGCCCCAGCATCGAAGGTGGAAGAGTGGGAGTCACTGTTAAAGTCACAGGAGACAACCTGGTCCTCAGTGTAGCCCAGGATGCCCTTTAGTGGGCCCTCAGATGCCTGCTTCACCACCTTCTTGATGTCATCATACTTGGCAGCTTTCTCCAGGCCCATTTTTAAATTGGATTGTTGATGTATTCTTTCTTAAGTTGTTTATATATTTTGAATATCTCTTCGTCAAATATGGTGTTGGTGAAAACCTTTTTACATTCTGTAGGCTGCCACTTAGATTTCATTTTTCAACAGCTGAATAATATTCCATTGTATAAATGCACCACATTTTCTTTATTAATTCTTCTGATGAAGGACACCTAGGTTGTTTACAGCTATTATGAATAGATCAGCAATGAATATAGTTGAAGAAGTGTCTCTCTGGTAAGATGAAGCATCCTTTGGGTATATGTGTAGAGTGATATAGCTGGATTTTGAAGAAGATCAATTTTCATCTTCCTGTGGAAACATGACACTGACTTCCATTGTGATTGTATGAGTTTGCAATCCCACCATCAATGTATGAGTATTCTCCTACTCTACAGCCTCACCAGCATGTGCTGACATTTATTTTAGTGATCCTAGCTATTCTGATAGAAGATAAAATCTCAAAGTAGTTTTGAATTACATTTCCCTGATTACTGAAGATGATGATCATTTATTTCTTTTTCAAACATTTGAAATTTCTCCTTTGAAAATTCTGTTTAGATCTGTACCTCATTTTTTTCATTGGCTTGTTTGTTTCTTGATAGCTAGTTTTGTTTAGTTCATTATAAATTTTTAATATTATCCCTAAAATATATTTAGTGTAGTTTCTAAAAAATCTTTTCCCATTCTGTGGGCTGCTGCTGTTTCGTTTTGCTGTGCATAAGCTTTCCAGTTTTATGAGGTCCCATTTATTAGGCTATAGTACTAAGTCCCAAGGAAATTTTGGACAAATATCTGCAAGAATCAAGTAGAGGTTTGTCAGGAGTTAGGAGAACTAATTTCACAGTGAAGATAGTGGGATTCAAGAACTATATCACAAAACTATGGGGAAAATGGACTTAATACCAGAAATATAGAATATTGACTAAAGTGTATATGGTAAATACAAGCATTTCCTCAGGGGAAAGAATAGCTAATCTACTAATCAGAATAGTTATAACTGAGAAGTGGTGTATGCAGAAAGACTTTCTCAACTCTAATGCCCAAGAATCCATGATTAGCAGAAAGGGAAAGTTGCATACGAGCACATGACTAGCCTGGTGTCTACCCAAACCCTTCATTGATTACTCTATGATTTGCATGCTGATTTCCTCCTCCCAACAGATAAGCAAGATAATTCCTACTCCTCAATAAAATAATGTTTCTGCTACTAACTCGCAAGCACAACAAAATCAACACATGTAGAAAACAGGACCAAAAGAATAAAAAAATAAGAAAAAGAATAGAGGCCCCTGGTTCCCATAGACAACTGTGAGTGGCTTATTTGATTAGTTTTGTAGGATGAAAGAATGTGTGTGTTGATTCTAAATTAATGTTGTATAAAACTTACAGAGTACAAATTTTTAATTAATATTCAAATGAACTATAGATTATGAATGTCACTCACAATACTACAATGTATTCAGGATTAATAAAGATTAGAAGATTTTCAAAATTTTTAAATTATCCTTGGATAATTTTGTTTTGCCCTTTGTGATATTTTAAGCTCATTGGTTGTTGGTGAGGATCTGATTAGGCACTGAGATTTGTGGAAATATTTATTTCCTTCATAGCAAACTCCAAGTGCCTCCTAATACGCTTACTCATTTAAATCCTCCAGATATCTTCACCTACCTTTCATACATTTTAGGGTTGGCAAGAGTCTTGACTCTAGAGGGGTTCCCAGGTGTCCAGGGAGATGTCCCCAGCTAGGTCCTTGGGCAGCTGAGGAGAGGGAGCCTGAAATGGCCCGATCCTATAGCCATACCTATGTATATCTTGCATATCACCATAGAACCTTCATCTGGCGATGGATGGAGATAGAGACAGAGCCACACATTGGCGCAGCGGACTGAGCTCCCAAGGTCCAAATGAGGAGCAGAAGGAGGGAGATCATGAGCAAGGAAGTCAGGACCGCGAGGAGTGCACCCACCCACTGAGATGGTAGGGCTGATCTAATGGGAGCTCACCAAGGCCAGCTGGACTGGGACTGAAAAAGCATGGGATAAAACCGGACTCCCTGAACATGGCGGACAATGAGGGCTGCTGAGAAGCCAAGGACAATGGCACTGGGTTTTGATCCTACTGCATGTACTGGCTTTGGGGGGGCCTAGCCTGTTTGGATGCTCACCTTCCTAGACCTGGATGGAAGGGGGAGGACCATGGACTTCCCTCAGGGCAGGGAACCCTTACTGCTCTTCGGACTGGAGAGGGAGGGGGAAGGGAGGGGGGGAAGAGGGAAGAAAATGGGAGGTGTGGAGGAGACGGGGAAGAGGCAGAAATTTTTAATAAATTAAAAAAAAAGAAAAAAGAATATACCCCAAATGGAAAAAAAAGAAAAAATGATAAAAAATAAAAAAATTGTAGTCTATAAACATGAGCAGAAGCAGCATATATTAAAATATGTAAAATGTATTAGTGATATAATGTATTTATACAGCATACAGAAATAAACTATGCACTTATGCATAAAAATATATAAACATATGTCTGAAAAGATCCTCTTGACAAGCTCCATAGTGATTTTTTATTGGTTTCCCTCTAATTTTTTAATCTATCCAAGATTTACTTTTTCCTAAGGCTCAAATATGATTCAGATTTGATGTTTTTGCTTGTACATTTCTGTTTTGCCTAGTACCTTTTACAGAGAAGCTCACCTACTAGGATATGTGCCCACCTTAACATCAGTATTATTGATTTTATTACTGTAGGTAACGCAATGCTTTGGCTTTGTTCAAGCTGTTCATGATTTAGTGTTAACAATAAACTTTTGTAGTTCTTTGTAAATTATTTAATAATGTTTATCAAATACATGTAGAAGTATTATTTGAATATATGATAGATGTAAATGTTCATACACATGTTGTATAAATATATATGCATGTGAGATGTTAACACAATACAGACAGATCATTTTTAGACAGATGATAGATGACAGATTGTTAAATAAATAGATAATAGATAGATGATAAATATGTGCACTGTAGATAATTTATTTATGTAGATAGATAATCATATTTATGATTTATACTGAAATCAAAAGATTCCTTAGTGTTTGTTTTTGTGGGCCTGTGCTATAATAAAAATATACCAAAGGCTGAACATCACATGAGAAAGGGAACTTTATTTCTCATAGTTCTGAGTGCTGGATTTGCATGCTTGGCCAGTCATTTCACAAAAAGTTGGTTGTAGAAAATGCAGTAATATAGCCTTGGCTCCTAATCAGGAATAATTTAGAGATTTGAAGATTATGGCAAATATCAGCTTACACTTGATATGTTTGGCAAATAAATTTGAATATCCCATGTATAATTTCAAAATAGCAAAATCCAAATATCTAGAGGAGTTATTAACATGATTTTTGGTAATCCATATAAATCTGATCATTAATGGAGAAGTGTTAGGGAATGACTTTGACTCATTTGAACATAACAGATGGTCAAAATAAGTGTTGAATAAATAACTAGTTAGAAAGGACTTCAGGTTTTAGATAAGTTATTAGCCTGGACTGTGCAACTTTAGAAACTTGCTTTCATATGTTATGAGAAACACCAAAGGCAGTATTGGATTTCAAAATGAGCATGTGATGTATTGCTTTTAATAATGTGCATTAAATTCAGATTATGCTTCAATTATGAACATGTGCCAGTAGCTAGAGATTATGATTGATGCAATTCTATGTTAAAACATATCTGAGCATGTATTTCAATGCTCACATGGCTAGAAAAACAGAACTAATCATACACACAAGAGTCAGCAAGTATGTTCAGAGAATTGAAAAACTGGAAGTTTTGCATTTGCCTAGGCAAAGCATCAAGACAGTAATGAGGGAAGACCAGGTGAAGCCATGGCACTGAAAGCCGGCAAAATGCAGACCACCAGTCGTCAGCTACAGGGAGACCAGGTATGTCTGTTTCAGGATGAAGACTGGAAAACCAACATACCAAACAAAGAAAATCCCAACCAGCTATTTCTCAGGTTGAAGGTGGTCAGACAGGGCACAGTCTTTTATTCAGAAGGGAGTCAGTCTTTTCGTGGTACTCCAATCTTCAAGTGACTAAAAACAGAGCACCCACGTTAGGAAAGACAATCAAGTTTGCTTATGTTTAGAAGAATCACGATCGTGGCTAAAGTGCACTAACCCTGCCCTGAGGAGAAAATCAGTGAGGGCCTGAAAATTCTTTAGTTCTTCCCACATATACCATGAGTTCAATACTGTGATGAACAATTAAACAACAACACTGAAGTATTATTGTTCCAGTTACTTTTCTGTTGTTATAAAATACAATGTACAAATGCAATTTAAGGGAGAAAGTTTGTTGTTGTTTTGCTTTGTTTTATCTCCCCCTACACATCCATCAGAATCATGAAGGGGAAAAGGAATACTGATGAGAGTATAACTTGGGAGATCACATCTCACCCACACCCTGGGAAACAAGGTTCACTTAGAAGCAGGGTGAGGCTGTAAGCACTCAATGTCTGCTACCAGAGATGTACTTTCCCCAGCAAGGCTACACTTCTTAATGGTGTCAAAACCTTTTTAAAACAGCAACACTAACTTGGAAAACATACAGGCAAGAGCTAGTGGGGGGGGAATTTTTCATTCAAACCACCGAAACATCAAATAAGGTCTACACACGTTTGAAATGCCATTGGAGAAAAGAACAACATTAAACAAACTCGCACCTATGTACAAATGATGCAAAATAAGCAGAGCACTTTATTAATATCCTCATCTCTAATGGTTGCATGGTAACACGTAATATAAATAACTACTCTCTTCCTGTCCTTGTTAATCTAGTGTATTAGATGGTGTTGGCTTTTATCCCATGAAGTGACTCAAACATTTATTATTGATGAATCTGGACCAAGCATAGTCCTCCTTGCAATTGCCAGTTTTCAGTTTTTCCTTAGCTGGAAACACATGTTAGTGTGATGCCAGGAGGTGTTCACACACATAATAATATTATAACTTTATATCCTGGCATAAGGTACAACACCTCTCTGTTATTGTTGTTAAGACTGAATATTCTTCAAAAATGCTAACAAAAAATAAATTCAATTTTTACAAATTAGAAATTATGAAAATATATTGCTGAATACAGAGTTGAAATTAGGATTAATTTATTTTGCTCTTAACATTTGTATTCTGTGATCACAATAGTTTGACATTCAAATAATCAGATTCCTTTATTTTCTTCAAAAGAACATGGTTTGGCCCCTTGAACTCATGGTCTCCTTATTTCGCTATATTTGTGGACTCCTACCATTCCAGCCCTGTGTTATATTCCACTGTTATGCAAACTCTTATGAGAGTCTGCTCAGAAATTACTGATTAACTAGATACCTTCTTTTTCTCTTTTTCTGAAAATAGATTCTTTTCCTGCAATATATTCTGATTCAAGCTTTCCCTCCCCCTTTCTCTCAACAGATCCATACCCTTGTAGAGCCAAGTGTTCCAAAGTCACTCACTCTCTGTATAGTTTTGCTCTGGGTCCTGGTATCTGTTCTTATCTGCCGCAGGGGGCCTTGACAACAATGGCCGAGTAAGACACTGATCTATACAAGTGCAGTCACATGTTAGAAATCATTTTACTATTATGTTTGTTTAGCAGTAGAGCAGTATTCGGTTTTCCTCTAGGTCCCTGGTTTATGTTCATTTTACCTTGATATTCAGATAGCCTCTTCCATACCAAACATTTAATGGCATTCTTTCAAACTTAGCATGGGTAATTCATCTTTCATGTGAATGGAAATTATTTAACTGCAGAGAATGAAAACAAAATTAAAAACATATTATTCAAAGAACTTATATAGTTACGAAGATGATGTCTAGCCCATCTACCACTAGAGAGAGACAATAAATCTTTATAATTCACACACACTGTGCTGCATACTTTAATGAATACTTTAGATGAGCCCAGACTCGTGTAAACATTTTGAATGCTTCCTACATTGTAGGTGAAAAACTATTCTCTGTAAATCTGATCAAGGACACATATAGAGAAAGACGTTGGCCGGCCAAGGGCACTAAGACTGCACAATTTTAATTCATCCTGTAAGGAGCATTATGTCTTATATGAAAAGGAGACCTAGATGGGGCATAAGTGGTGACCTTTGAGCTTTTCCGGTAGATGATGGAATTAAATGAGGGGCGAGGGAACTGTGACAATTCTGGGATTCTCCACACAGGTCAGTGATTTTGTGTATGGACATGGACACTTTAATGTTTTCCAGTAATTATAATGATTAACATCTTATATTTAGAGGTGAAACTCACACAAATCTAATTTAAATAAGTGTATGTTATACACTAGTTGCAGATACTTGCTAAAATTAGGCACTATCTATGCAAACAATTAGCTATAGACAAGCAGAGATACATAAAATGAAGGTGAATGTGGTGGCAGGTATAAACATGTGTGTATACATACGTGAACCATATGCTTTTGATTTTAAACACATTACTCATATCTCTAACCTATTTCTCCATTATCCATAAATAGTAATAAATTTCCATCACCTATGCTATATGAATTCTTTTATCGCAAAAATTCCTACTGCAAACCTCATATAATTTTTGCTGTAAATCCATTTCCCTCCTAAAATATACATGAGAGGAATTATCCGATTTTCATATTTGTGAGTCTGGCTCAATTTGCTTGGCATTGCTATCATCATTTCCTTCCAATTTTCTACAGACTATGTCATTTCATTCTTTATGGTTGAGTAAAGCTCTATTTTATATATGGAGCACATTTTATTTATCCTTTGATCCAATAATGGAAACCTATCTGTATTCAGTCACTCAGCTATTGTGAAAGTGTTTATGTGAGAAGGCAATTTTGTCATATGATGACTTTGTTTCTTTTGGCATATTCCTAGATGTTCTGTTATTCAAATTTCTATATTTAATTTTTCCTTGATGTTACATGTTGATTTTCATTCACCTCATTTACCTGCACACTAGAATTATATAAAGTTCCTATGAATCAGATTCTTTACCAGTATTTGTTATTTTATTAGTGAAACCATTCTGATTGGAGTAAGATGGAATCTCAGTGAAGTTTTCAGTCACATTTTTCTGATGATAAAAGATGTTGGTTATTTGTACTTTCTCAATTGAAAAATGTCTCTTCAACTCAGTTACTAATTCGTTGTTTGCACTGTTATCTTGTTTTCTTTTTTGACTTCTTCACATATTCTAGATGCTTAATTTTCAATGCATAGATGCCTTAGATTTTATCCTCTTCTGTTTGCTATCTCTTCCATCTGCTTTTTCTTTGTGTATAGTAGAAACCTTTCATCAGATGCAACACCAGTAATCTTCTCTACTGTCATTCTGCTCAGAAATTCTTTACCTGTTACCTACATCTTGAAATGTTTCTCTTATACATTCTTCTATTAGGTTAAGGGTTTGGTCTTTAAATTAAAGACTGAGGGGCCACTGATAGTGACACGGGGATGTGTCTCTACTTGCATATACTGGCTTCATGGGATCTTACTCTCTTTGGATGTAAATATTGCTCAACCTAGTTGTAGTAGGGAGGGCCTTGAACTTTCTGCAGGATGGGATGCACAGCACTCCCTTAGTGTTGGAGGGGAGGGGGGAGGTCTGTGAAGGGAGAGGGAGCAAACTGGGAGGAGGGGAGGGAGTGGGAATTTGGATTGGTATTTTTTTAAGTAAATAAAAAAGTAAAAAAGAGTAAAACATAGGTCTTCTGTTATGTTTCAAATAAAGATGTATTCTGCTTATTGTTGCATTTAAAATTAAAAGACTTCTGTGTTTCTGTAAAAAATAAAGATCAATGAATTTTTTAATTCAATTAGTTTATATATTTATGCATGCATACATACATACATATGTAAATAAATATATATTTGTTTTGTTCAGAGTAATATCAGGGGTCTAGTTTCAAAATTCTACATCTAGTTTCCTGTGTATCCACTATCACTTGTTAGACACAGTTTACTTCCCATGCATTTTTAGCAGTTTTGTGGTGAATCAGATGGATATAGCTGTGTAGACCTTTTCTGTGTTTTCTATTTAATTCTATTGGTCTATTTATCAGTTTTGTCATTGCCATGTTGTTTTTATTAGTATGATTTTGGAGTAGTTTGTCTATCCATAAAACTTAGCAAAAATGGTCTCAGAATGTTTAAAAAATCATTCTTATTTAACTATCCAAATATTGGTATCCTACTCAAAGCTAGCCATATTCACTTGGAAAACTGAAATATTGTTGTCTCTGTTTTTATACTCCAGTGCCCTCACCCCTATCCCAGCCCATTTCGGAAATCCATAGAATAACTTACAAAATAAAAGGTGCAACCGTCCTCCCCAGTGGTTTTCCAATGTATGCCGTGTTCCACCATTATGCTTGTAAGAGTCCTTGCGGCTCCTCTTAGTAGTCTAACCTCAAGGATCCTTCATTTGTTTCTCTGTGATGAGCTGCACAGTCCTCAAGACCTTTGCAATGAAACTGTTTGCAGCAACATCCCCCAGGTATTCATATGCAATTATTGTTTTTGCCCCTTTCCAGTCTCTACTCCAGTACACACGCTAAGTTATGCTGATGTAGTCTATGATGCTTTAAATCTGAAACTACACCTCCCACTTGCAACTCTTCCTGTTTGGTTTTGTTGTTTTTGTTTTTGCTGTCATCATTGGTGTTGCTTTGTGTTTCATTGTAGACCCGTTGCCATCTAACACATCTATGTGTGTGTGTGTGTGTGTGTGTGTGTATGTCTTCTCATTTAATTTGTCTTCCCATTTCAGAATGTTGGTTCTGGAAGAGCAAGTAATGCTGTCTCTTGATTACTAAAAATAAGTACTAACGTATAAAAACTCTTTTGAAAAGCAAAGATAAGGTAGATTCTTGAAACTCAATTCAGTTAATAATTTCTGTGATAGCAAATGATAAACAATGTGAGTTTTTCTCCAAACTTTTTTCTTAATACAGTGTTTATATTTTTAATGTCATATGATCCATTCAGCAAACCAGAAATATTTGCTAATCTGGCACCTCTACACTCTTCAATGAAAGGCAATGCTGTTCCAGTTTGAAGTCATTAAGCAAATAAAATTATTAAATGCAGAAAGTCATACAATCATAAGATAGTTTCTATGTAGAGTCATATTTTAAGTCAGAAAGTACTTAAATTATTTAAATCATATACATATATATGTATATATATAATGTGTGTCTCTACTTTTAAACATAGCACAACTCATTGTTTTTAATGCACTGAGTTCTAGCCTGTGTTTACATACCTGTCAGTACATAATTAATGTTTTACCTTAGGCTGTCTACAATAATGAATGCATCTATTTACAAATTATGTGCCTCTACAAAAGAATGTTCAATTGACACCCAGAATTGCATGCCAGCCTTTCAATTATGAATTTTAAATTTTATAAGGCCATAAAATTGAAGAAATTCTTGCACCTATGTGATCAACATTTAAAGTCACAACTGATGCACCCTTTTCTCCTCTATGGTACTGGTAAAATTATCATGTGACTTGACCTATTGTCTTCAGGCAATGATTGAAGTATGCTGATTCACAACATGAAGAAGATGAAGACTAGGCCATTCGCATACCCTGGATTCCTTAAGGTAAGCTGTGAAAATATGGGAAAGAGGGTGCTTTCTTCCATGTGTGAGATACACTGGCAGCACAAAGTGGATTTAATGAGGTAAATATTAATTTTGTTATGAATTATATCCATTATCCATGAGAAAATTATCGGTCACACACTTTACCTAGTACAGAATACTGATTTGTGGCCCCACGAAATATATGAACTCTATCCACACTTCAGAATCCGTGAATGCATATTTATTGAGAAATAATAACTGTTACTATAGTTGAGGGCCACAAGATAATTCTGAATATTCGGAGTGACTCTTCTTGCAATAACAAGATTTATTGCAATTGAGAAAAGGCAAAACATAGGCAGGTAAAGCATAGCAGGTAATGTCATTATAGGATCAGATATCAGAGGTTAGGATGATATAGCCCAGGTGTAGGGGTAAAAGATAATGTGTCCTTGAGGTCAGAGATCAGAGATAAACATACAAGATCTGGCTGGCCAAGTAACAGAGCCATCAAAAGTGTCAGGGGTGTCTTAGTTAGGGTTTCTACAGCAACAATAAAACAGTATGACCAAAGCAACTTGGGGAGGAAAGGATGTACTTGGTTTACACTTCCACAGCACTGTTCATCATTGAAGGAAGTTAGGACAGGAACTCAAGGAGAGCAGGAACCTGGTGGCAGGAAATGATGTAAAGGTCATGGGAGAGTGCTGCATACTGGCTTGTGCCCCATGCCTAGATCTGACCTTTTTCTTATAGAACCCAGGACTACCAGCTCAGGGTTGACATCACCCACGATGGGTGGGGCTCTCCCCTACCCATCAAGAACTAATTAAGAAAATGCCCTAAAGGCTTACATGCAACCTAATCCCATGGAGGCATTTTCATAATTGAGACTTCTCCCTCTCAGATGACTTTAGCTTATATCAAGTTGGCATTAAGCTATCCAGCATGAGGAGGTAAGAACCTGCTAAAAAGCAAAATCTATAAGCACTGGGAAACAGTATATTTCTATATTTTAAGATAACCAGTCTATTGAAATTTGTGTGAGAGTTATAAGGTAATAAATTGTTTAAAAATGCCTTGTTTAATACAATTAATTGATATAATTAATTAATATAAAATTAATTGATTGAATCTATATTGAAGAACTATTTTGTTGTCACAGTCAGTAAATGTCAGTGCCATTGTATGCCTATAATTCCAGCCTGGGAAAGGTGGAGACAAGACCATCCACTGGGCTTTGCAGTCAGCTAGTCTTTCCAAATCTGGTTATTCTAAGTTCAGAAAGAGAGACTCTGTCTCAAAAAACTAAGATGAAGAATGGCTGCAAAAGGTGCCCAAAGTACATATTTGGGCTCCATCCAGAAACACACACACACATCTGCACATGCATTCATGTGTATATATACACACACACACCAACAGGCAATGTAAAAATAGCAATTTTAAATTAAAAGTAAATGTATTACAAATCTCACTGAATATTTTGCCGGCTAGTAAGGAAAAAAATACACATTTATCAAAAAGCCATGTTCCAGGTCCAATCATGGTCAGAGAGAAAATGAGAAAGCCAACATTTGACACAAATATTGTGTTGGACACTGGGCGTGCATGCTTTCCAGTGTGATTTAAAGGCACGTTCTAATTTTTGTCTTTCTCAAATAAATAAAATGATGAGTTCCTCACTGATGTCCATTGGATGAAAATTTAACCTGGGCCTGATAAGATCGCTCAAAATGGAAAAGAACTTAATTGTTAAGTCTAACAGCCTAAATTTGATCCTCAGTACCAACATAGCATGGGTCAATGTCAACTCACACAGGCTTTCCTCTGACGTTCATATGCATCTGTTGCAAACATGTTATCTATCCACACGAACAAACACACTCAAATAAATCATATGTATAAAATAATAAAAACTAGCAAAATGAAGTATTGTAGTGATAAAACTAAGTAATTTTGAAAGCAAATTAGTTACCTCATCTTTCTGCATTATGAAGAATAAATCTTAAGTAGGAAACAACCCATTTTAGTCATCATTAAGAGATTATTAATCTAGCAATTATTGAAACATGTATTTGCTCCAGTTCTCAAGTCCAAAACTAAGACTAGACTAATCTTAAATGCATAAATCTCATTAAGACTTTGTATATGGCCAAGTATTTTCATTTATTGAAGAAAGGAAAATTGGAATGAGAGTAACACATGAGATCAAATAGGTTTATGTTGCAATTTGCAGGAAAATCCAGGAAATTGAGTGGTGCGAATAGTGGTTTCTGTCATATTGATATCTGATGAATTATCGTTTAAACACATATTATTGCTTTGCTTGCTTGCATGGCAAACACTTTACCCACTGAACTCTTTCTCAGCTCCCCAATTTTATATTGATGAACAATGAGTTTATGTTCAGCTTTCCACCCCTGCCTTGGTTGCTACAGCCATGTTCTCTCATTGGTGGGTAATTTAGCATTCCCTCCTTACAACTGCATACTTCTTTCAGTGCTTTCCAAGATGAATTAAATTATTGCACTTTGTTCACCATACGTCCTGTTACTTTTAAGAAATATAAATTTTTATTACAACATGTAAAATTACCTTGACATCAGACGCCAATGAAACATTTCAAAGCATGGATGAGTCATAGAATTCTCAAGTAATGTTCTGAAGATCTCAGTACAATCATCTACATCTAGATGTTTTCACACATGTTAAAGATTGTTTGAAATAAGGTGTGCAAATAGGAAACAAGAGGAATTTAAAAATATCAAATGAAGCTGGTAGGAATTTTTCATCATCTGAATAATTCTCTTTCTTTAAGTGGTATTGAAGACAGAACTGCAGTAAGTTGAACAAAGTTATATCTAAATGTGCCAGTGTTCTGGCCTTATTTATTTCTGTATGCCTTGGAGAACAGACTGATTCAATTTTCTCATTACTGCTAATCACTTGCTATCCGAATGTCAGTTATATTCTGGGCTTTATTGATTGCAGTTCTGCCTGGTGACACATCTTCCACTTGTTGTGTTAGCACGTTAGCCTCATGAATACATCTCCAAATTAATCACATTACCTTAAATAACCTACTGTTCCAATATCCCATTCTGAGGTACAGCAATCCTCTCCAGCTATGAATTATGTTTTCTAACACTCTTTTCAGATACTCAAAGCTGATAATACTGACTACTAAATATATGATCCATATATACCCATGATGGTATTTCCTTTCTAAATGAGGCATAAGTATAAAACGTTGATAACAATTTACAGTGTGTCTTGCCACATTAAGCTCAATGTGTGACACATTTCTTTATTAATTCAGAAAAAAGAATATTATGTCATCTCTGACATATTTAAATTTTTAGCCAGCATTATTAATGTTATAGAGGCCAAGAGGTTTTGAGGATGCACCACAGGTAATACTATCAGAGTTGACCTGCTAATCGAGATGGCTACCATATGATAAAACAGCAGGTAAAGTACCACAATGGGAGTGCTCATGCCCCCAAGCAAACTGAAATGATTGCCAAAATATTTCACTGTACTTTCATAAAATATAAAACACATGTCAATACTTCAATACTGGAAACTTGTATTTAATATTATCAGTCACTGATGATCACAGGTAACTCACGCCACCGAAGTCCAATGATTTGAATGATGTCAAGATTTTTTTCAGAAGAAAACTGTTTTTGAACTAATAGTTTTACGATTCTTTGAAAGATTTTTTCTTTTAATTTATATGTTGGAATTACACAGACTAATCATTCTTCCAGGTACAGTGTTATTAACTGTGGCATTCCTTTTTCAACTTTTATTTGGTATCACTGAGAAAAAGTAAATCATTTTTAAATCCACAATCACCTATATAGGCTGACTTCTGTGAACTCAGTGATTATGTTAGGGAAAAGACATTTTATTTCACTAATGGTATAATTTTTCAAATGAAATCCTTCATTATGAATTAAGTTCTAAAAGCCATTTTGCAAAAATCTATCTGCTATCTTTTCATTGTTCTCAATAATCTTGAGCTCTAGTAAAATACTTTCAAGTAGAAACATTTTCATTTTTGTAACGTTTGTCTATTTATGACCCCATTAACACATAGTTCAACTTCCAAGTAATATTATGTTAGATTTCTAACATGCTATCAGTAATGATGTTGAGGAAGGCTCAATGACAAAGGGAAGTTCACAGGGACTTGCTGATTTCAGAAGTTATTTTTATGGTGAATTGAAATGTTAAAGAAAAATATCTAGAAGAATATCAACACAGAATTGCTTGAAGGCCTGATAGTACAGAAAGGCAAAAGGTGCTACCTGAACCATAGATAAAGCCTGAGCACGCTTATTGTCTGAGATATTTCTAAAATATTACAGGATCAAATAAGAAATAAATGAATTTGAACAATTTTTGCATCAGTGAGTTGTAAAGAAACAATTATCTATTGTGTAGGGTTATAAGAAAGATAGGAATAGAGAGGAACAGCCATTACTGATACTGGAAATAAAAGATGTAGTTTCACTAGAACACTTCTAACATTAGTGCCATAATAGAAATCCATTACAAGCACATTTGTGTCAAAAATGACAAGGTATGTCTTCTATGAGGAGTGCTGCTCCCAGTGTTCCTCCCAAAAGCCCTAGTGTACCAAACAAAAAAAAAATCACAGTGTGAAGTGTAGATACTATGTTTGAGTTGTTGCTTGGGGTGTCTTAGACATCCTCACAACAATACAGGCTATTGTCATTGCCCTTGCTCCACAGTGGAACTTGAAAACAAGATTCCATTGATGAGATCACATAACACACTTCAATGTCAGAACATGGGAAAATCGTGCTGGCATTAACTTATCAACATCATCTCTGCTGACAAGACCATACAGTGGCAGAAGGTGCTAAGCAATGTGCTTGAAGAGAAAATTCATTCACAGTATTGACTATTTGTAAGCACCGAGATGGTATGGGAGGTCCTTCTTTCTATGTATTGCTTTTATTGGTTAATGAATAAAGAAACTGTTTTGGCCTATAGCATGGGAGGAGGAAGGCGGAGTTAGAGAGAAGCCATGTAGCTGCCACCAGAAACAGACATGCCAAAACCTTTGCCGGTAAGCCACTGCCACATGGCGATATACAGATTAATGAAGATGGGTTAAGTTAATATGTAAAAATTAGCCATTAAGAAGCTAAAGCTAATGGGCCAAGAAGTGATTTAAATAATTCAGTTTCTGTGTGATTATTTTGGGGCTGAGCAGCTGGGAACCAACAAGTGGCCCTTCATACAACACTGAGACCTACAATAATTATCAGCTTGGCAAAGTATGCTCACTATTTTACTAGTGACACTAATGGCATGACTAGTATAAAATAGCTAACAGCTTTGTAGTGGGACTTAAGACCTGCTCTCAAAAATTACAACAATGTGTGCTATTGGAAATTCTGCTCAAAAACCATGGAGATCATAGACCCTGCTAATATTATTCTGCTAAAGGGTCATAGGCTCAAATTCTTCTAAAATATATATCCTTGTCCCTATAGATTCTTGAAACTCCCATTCTTTACCAGAAAAGCATCTTTATGAATTCTAAGGCAACTTAGAATTCCCAACTCGTGGATGTACAAAGAAGGTCCACTCTGGAGTTCTTAGCTCTAAATAAGACATCTATATCATATCTGGCTCCCTACCAGTGTTCAGGGAACCTTTAGAATTGGGAACAGAATTAATGTTAAGAATTAAAAAGTCTTGGAATACTGTTGATAAATAATGTCTTCTGGATATTACAGGATGATTGCCCTATTGAATTCACAGAAACAGTGGTTGTCAGCATCGTAACTGTGGAAGATCAAGTCAGCAAAGGAAGAGAAAAGCCTTCTAAGGCCATAACCATAGACCTGCCTAAGGAATTTTTGTCAGTTGACTGCCTCTAGGAGAGGAAGAGTAAGTTTTCCTTAAAGGTATAACACAAAGAAAGTTGCCCATGATTTCGTGGGTGGTGCCCTAGCCATGTGAATACAGACAGCTCCAACTGTTTTGGAGGAGTTATTTAAAAATGGTGACATAGTTGCATGGCCGCACATGCCTTTAACCGAGAGCTCTGGAGGTAGAGGTAAGCGGATCTTGGTCAGTCTAAGAAAAGTCATGGCTAGGTATTGAGACCCTCGTCTCAAAATAGAAATATAAACAAAGCAAAACAAAAACAAACAACAACAAACTGAATAGGTCTGTATTTACTGAATTTCTAAAGGTTAATCTCTTTTTAAATCTCATATAAAATGGTTAGCCCTGACATTTATCATACAAGAAACATTATGGAGACTAAAATATTTTATTTAGAAAAACACACACATGCAGATACACACGTGTACTCATGTGTGTGAGCATGTACACAGACAGACACACACAGAAACACACATGTAACAACAGTTAATGAGAAAAGAAGCCTTGAATTTTGTAAAGAGTAAAGAGGGGTATATGGGAGAGTTTGAAATGAAAAAAAATGGAAAGGAAAATGAAGTAATTATATTATAAACCTGAAAATAAAAGAAATGATAAAAAGTTGGTGTTTTTTGCAAGTTGTTTTAGGTGGATAAAACTTTTCTGCAGGTTACTTAACTATTGCTACGGCAAAACATCATGACCAAGACAATTTAGAAGAGTTTCTTTGGGCTTACATTTCCCTGATGGCTGAGCAAAGGCATGGTGACAGGAGCTAAGGCCTCATATTCTGAACCACAAGCACTGAACAGGGAGAACAAACTGGAAATGTGTAGTTGTTGAATCCTCACAGCCAACCCCTAGTGACATCCTTGAAGCAATTATACACATCCTAAGCCTATTTTAATACTGCCACCAACTAGTGGATAAATATGAACGATCTGAGCCTATAAAGGGGGGCATTCTAATTCAATCCACCACAGCTCCCCTACTTATTCAGTCCTTTGGTTCTAATTCTCTAGAGAACTCTGAATAGTACATCCATATTTTTAAATAAGAAACATTAACTATAAAGACTGATGTAAATCTTAGATATGCATGTGTATAAAAGTATATATACATTTATAATAGGAGAAAAAGACCCACCCACTCACACTGTTAAGAGTCCCACAAGTACACCAAACTAACAGCCACAGTATGTGTACATAGAGCACCGAGTGTAGACCCATGCAGGCCCTGTGCTTGCTGCTTCAGTCTCTAGAAGCCCTGATTAATTAATTCAGTGTGTCATGTTCTCCTGGTGTCTTCCATCCCTTCTGACTCCTACAGTCCCCCAATTCTATTGGGGTTCTCCTATGTGGAGGGACCTAATAGAGATTCCCAATTTAGATTCTTTCTCCTGATAATGTCTGATGGTGAATCGCTACACCTGCTCCCAGATGAAGCTTCTTTGATAATGACTTGATATGGCCCTGATCTTCTATTTGTATAGCAGAATATCATTAGGAATCATTTTATTGTTTTTTTTCATTTTAGTTTTCCTTGTTTGTTTGTTTGTTTGTTTGTTTTGCCAGTCATGTTGGTTTCTAGCCTAGGTCTCTGGGTCCTGTCCATCCAGGCAGTGTGGACCATGGGATCTCTGTCCTAGAGTGTTATTTGAACCATTGTCAAAATATCAATATATGACGAGTATACTTTTATTACATTCAGGATAATCATTTGTGGTTTCAGTGAAAAATTGGAAATGTATATGTAAAAGTGCACAGAACTCAGCAGAACATAAATTGAAATTTATAATCGCAAGGGAGGAACTACGGCTATGACTATGACATTTTTATATGAATTTGAAGACTACAAAAGTGTTTTATTAATTGAGTTACATCTGAGCTACAGACATGATGACATGAAATCACTTGGTGACCCTCACACTTAAAGTCCACAATAATTTCACATTACTATCTCCAAGTAATTTTGCAAGCCTGTCTGAACACCAGTTTGGGATAATATAAATTCATGGGTATCATATACCTTTTGAAAGTCTTATATTTTCTAATTGTAATTGAGGGCACTAATGGGTCAGCAATGAGAAACCATGACTTGTGATGTACTCACTGTTCCAGAACCAGAGAGAATAGCAGAATTTATGTCCACAGTATAAGAGCAGTTCCACTTATCTTTGTATTTAGACATTTTAGTTCCCCAATAACATTCTATGGCAAAAAATACTCAGCAATATTTGTTCTGCCATTGACATTTCCTGAGTATTTTAACATATGAGTAGCTCTGGCATAGTTTCTCTACTAAGATAAGAAATTAGATAATAAAATATCAAGGGCATTTTTGGCATCCATACATATATGTACTGTGCATATTGTCTGTGTTTATGCATGTTCTTATGTGTGTTTGTATGTTTATGTAGAGAGTCAAGGTTGACATCATATCTACATTGCTCTTCACCTTGTTTTTTAAGTGAAAATCTTCGCTGAATCAATAATGCACTGTTTTGACTAGTCTGGCTAGCTAAAATGTACAATCATAACTAACATTGGTGTTGAGGTGTGAACTCTGGTCCTTATGCTTTGCAGAGCAATCTGTGTATCCTCTTAGTTATCCTCCCATCTCTACAGTTTTTATGTGATGACTCTTTTCTTCTTAATGATAAGCAGAAATATAATGCACGACACTTTAAAAAAGCCAATAGCAGCAACCAGAAAGATATAAATGATGTGAACACTGGCATCAAATATTCATATTTTTAACCAAAAAAGATAGGATTCCTTGAGTCTAAGTACTTGATGCAAGAACACTGCCTCTGTACTAATTTACCCAAAGGAGCTAGTTAGACTACAGAAATTTGTTGGGAGCAGTGAGACCCCAGATCCTGAATTTCTTATAATCCCCTGATCTAAGTGCCTACAGCTGCTCTGAGCACTAAACCTTCAGGAGTTCCTGATGGCAGGAGAGTGGTTTCTGGTGGGATTGGCTGGGGCATGGCTATCTCTATATAATCTGCCCCTGAACACAATAAAGGGGGCATTCTTGGAGAATTCAAGGATGACCCATGTCGCTGTCTCTCTGTCTGTATGTGTCTGTGTATTTTAACCTCCTGCCCCTTGCCCGAATCTCAGAGAACTGGGTGCCAGCGCACCGAACGCAGACACGGGAGGCGTGGTGCGCGGCAGAAATTCCCTGATGATTTTTGGGGAAAGGAAATTGAAATAGTTGTACTATACCTCAACAAGATTGTCCTGGATGTTTGGATGTTTGGATTTTTTGTCTAAGTTGATCTCTGAGCAATAGTCTTGGCTTTAGACTATTTAGAGCTAACTCTTGTTTGCATATAAAAGAATTTCACAATAGACCAAAATGGAGTATAGCAAAGGTTTATTTGTCTGTGGATAAACTCACCAAAAGCATAGTGATCTGCAGCCCTCTGTATGCACTGGGAACTGGAATTGAATCTAGCAGCCAAGAGGCCCGTGCATGCTTTTTGTCTGTACATGAGACAATGCCTAAATAGTGCTGGTATCTTTTTTTAATATTTATTTATTTATTTATTTATTATGCATACAATATTCTGTCTGTGTGTATGTCTGCAGGCCAGAAGAGGGCACCAGACCTCATTACAGATGGTTGTGAGCCACCATGTGGTTGCTGGGAATTGAACTCAGGACCTTTGGAAGAGCAGGCAATGCTCCTAACCACTGAGCCATCTCTCCAGCCCCTAGTGCTGGTATCTTAAAGGCTATTGGCTGATAGAGTTCCCACAGTACCTCCCCCTCTTGTCTAAGAGAGTTCTAAGCCTAATACAAAACTATATACAATAAAAACAAATATAAAGTATTATCCAGGGAAAACAAGTAAAAAACATATATAAAAATTAGAATTACAACGAACATGAACAAGAACAAGCCAAAAAGTATATGCTACATGTTTCAATAGTTATCCAATGTTAAGGATTTCAAGTCTTATATTAAAAATGACTTGGCTAAGTTAAAAAGACAGTAACTATGACTATCTAGTCTTCAACCCCATCAAAGGTCTGAGAAGGAAAATAATATTACTTGAGTAAACAGGAAGTGCAATCAAGCAACAGCTGGTACCTGGGCATCATTCAAAGTCTCATTTGCAACATCGGGGCAACTAACTTTGACTAAGGCCTAGAGTAACTGACCATTTTCAGAGGCAGGAAAATTTTCAAAATTTTCTTGGTAGTCTTTTGCTTGTATCCTGCTTATCTAATTTGGACACCATACATTTTGTCAGTGAGTGAGGCATGGACAGTTCTTTGCTCAAAGGCCAGTTTTAAACAAGAAGAAAACAAGGTCAAAGTGGAGTGTCTTTGGTGACCAACATTCTCTTGAGAATAGATCAGTGCAGCCAGGAGCAATGTGTCTCATGTCAACAGAATTCTGTTATTTAAATGCCATGTTCTACAGTTCTTTGAAGTGACTGAATATTACCTATCTATGCAGAATACAATCTTTATGTATCCAAAGAACTTGACTATTCTAACTATAAGTATGGCAAACATGGATGACTATTGATCTATAATCTTAATAGCTATATAGCTTAAAGACTAAGGCTTCATATTAAAATATCAAGCAGTCTTTAAACAAATGTACAGCAAATGAGGGCAAAACTTTAAAATGTAAACAATATATAAGTATCTTAAGCAAAGGTAGAAATGTATAATTCAATATGACAAATATATCCTAAAATTGCATGAAAATACAAAATATCTTAAGCAGTAGAAACATGCATGCATAAAATATGTCAAAATAACATCGCATAAGTGTACAAATACTGTAAACAGAAATAGGAACATATTCAATATAACAAACATAATTAGAATTTGTATCAATATACAAAAATCTATACCATTGTAAACTGTCTATAAATAATGGCTCAGAAGTAATAATCTAGTCTACCATTATCCCAACCCCTCCAATCCCCCTTTTTTATAAAAAAAATTCCTTGCACTTACTTTATTTCTACCCCCAACCCTATACAACTTATAGCCAACCCCAAATAGATGTCCCTAGCCCTGAGGACAAACTTCATTAAGAGAGGGAACACTGTCTTCTCAAATTACTTCCAGTTGTCATGGTTGCGATGTTATTTCTATGGTATCCTATAAAACTAAAATGTTGGTTACGTTTCAAGATTACTGTTTTGTATAATTGTAAATATTATTCTCTCTAAGTAGTTGGTAGGGTTTTTCTGAAGTTCTTATTTGCAGTTCTGTTCAGAAGGTTGTAAGATGCTGCACCATCTCAGCTAGCCAACTGGGAATCATCTTGAGCAGTTTGTAACCCCAAACCAATATTAAAGTGATGCTATCACCACAGTGACATCATATCAACCAAGTAGAATCATTGTTGTGGGGCCCCATCTTCTTTCGGGAGACTTCAAAGATTACTGCTGGAAATTTATTGTTCATTGTGGAAAACATAAACATTATTCATATAAATATATATTCAATGAAAGGTACCATAGAGACAAAAATAGGTATGGGAGAAATAAAAATATTTTAAAAGCAGATTTGATAACAGTAATACTAGAATTTTTCTTCCTCTGTCTCACACCAGATGATTCTGTTATGAGACAGAAACTCTGATTTTTTTTCTTTTAAAAACTTGCTTGTATTTAGAGAAGGATATCCACAGTCCAACTCCAAAACCAGCTTTTAATTTTAATAAATGATGACTACTATTATGTGTATGATTAGATATCCTAGGCTGCAGAGGAAGATATTGGTGTCATAAGTCAGATTTCTCTTTGCTTAGTGATTCTTTCTGGATAGCTATCTTTTCTTCTTTAGATACCAGATGTCCAAGGTCTCTCAACTTTTTGAAGATGAGTATTTACCTACAAAGACAAGAAGAGAACCCAGTCCAACCTTTATGAGGTTTCCTTATCACCTATAGGATTGTTATCTCTGTGGATGAGCTGTCATTTCTCTTTCTCAAGAGGTTTCTGTTTTCCAAATTGAATCTTTATTAATTTTGATGGTATCCATAGCTTGTCTACTTCTGTGGAAACAAGAATAAAACCCCTTCCCCAATGTAGCGCATCTCCTGATTTCCATTCTGAGGTAACACATCCTTGAAATACACTGGCTGATTTAATTCAGAAGTTTTTCCCTATTTTTTTTTTCATTTCCACATTTTTTTGGTTTTTTGTTTTTTTTAATTAAAAATTTCTGCCTCCTCCCCGCCTCCCAATTACCCCCCCCCCCACTCTCTCTCCCTCTCCTGTCCAGAGAGCAGTAAGGGTTCCCTGCCCTGTGGGAAGTTGAAGTTCTTCCCCCCTCGATCCAGGTCTAGGAAGGTGAGCATCCAAACAGGCCAGGACCCCCAAAGCCAGTATGTGTAGTAGGATCCAAATCCAGTGCCATTGTCCTTGGCTTCTCAGCAGCTTGCCATGTTCAGGGAGACCGGTTTTATCTCATGCTTTTTCAGTCCCAGTCCAGCTGGGCTTGGTAAGCCCCGAATGGATCAGCCCCACCATCTCAGTGGGTGGGAGCACTCTTCGCAGTCCAGACTTCCTTGCTCATGTTTTCCTTCCTTCTGCTCCTCATTTGGACCTTGGGCGCTCTGTTCGGTGCACCAATGTGTGGCTCTGTCTTTATCTCCATCCATCACCAGATGAAGGTTCCCTCACGGTCCTGACTTTCTTTCTCATGTTCTCCCTCCTTCTGCTCCTCGTCAGGACCTTGGGAACTCAGTCCAGTGCTCCAATGTGGGGCTCTGTCTCTAGCTCCATCCATCGGCAGATGAAGATTCTATGGTGATATGCAAGATAATCCATTATGGCTATAGGATCTGGCCTTTTCCGACTCCCTCTCCTCATCTGCCCACGGAACTAGCTGGGGACGTCTCACTGGATACCTGGGAACCCCTCTAGAGTCAAGTCTCTTAATAATCCTAAGATGGCTCCCTTAATTAGGATATATGCTGCCCTGCTCCCATATCCACCCTTCCTATATCCCAAGCATCCCATTCCCCCAAGCTCTCCCTATCCTCCCCTTCACGCTTTGCTCTCCCCATCTCCCCTTGTCCCCAACCCACCCCACCCCCAAGATCCCAATTTTTGCACGGCAAACTTGTCTGCTTCCAATATCTAGGAGGATAACTACATGTTTTTCTTTGGTTTCACCTTCTTATTGTCTTCTCAAGGATCACAAATTTTCAATGTCTCTATGCAGCCATTGTTTCTTTCTCATTAGTATTAAGAGAATTCAAGGTTAGTAAAGCATTATGCTACCTATTTATGGGGGTATTTTTCATCCCTTTCTGGTTCTTTAATATATCCCTTATAGTTTGATTTGATCTTTCTATAACTGCCTGACCTGCAGGATTGTGTGGTATATGTGTAATATGCTTTATATTATAATAAGCAAAAAACTGTTTCATTTTCTTACAGACATATGTTGGACCATTGTCTGTTTTTATTTGGTCAAATATGATGTGGAAAGTCCTTCTGTATATGTGTTGTTTTTATTGGTTAATGAGTAAAGAAACTGCCTTGGCCTGTGATTGGGTAGAGTAGAGCTAGGCAGGGAAGACTAAACTAAATACTGGGAAAGAGAAAACAGAATTGTAGAGACACCATGTAGCCGCCAGTGGGGAAAGATGCAAGCTGCCTGCTAGAACCTTGATAGTAGGTCACAACCCTCATGGTAAACTATAAAATAATAAAAATGGGTTATTTCTAGATGTAAGAGGTAGCTAGCAATATTCTTAAGCTACTGACAATACAGTATTACAAATAATATAGTTTCTGAGTGGTTGTTTTGGGAGTCTGTGTAGCCAGGAAACAAACAAGTGGCCACCAACAGCACAAACACACCCATGATGGCCATTACTTCTAATAAATATGTGATCACCAAATCAGCTTTTTCCAAACTTCCCACTGAAAACTTCAATAGGTGTCAATGCTGTGCTGTACATTTCTGAATTCTACAAAGTGGAACACATCCATCTGCCAGATTTTATTCCTTTGAGTGCCCTTTGGGTTACTCCCTGCAGGTAGCAGTGTTTAGTTATAGAAATGTCAAGAAGGACATCTTATCTTCTTAGCGTCTTACCATAATAGAAAACTGCTTTTTTAAACCTTTGTTTTTTTATGAAATTCTGAGGCCTTCAGCACATTTCCAATCAATAATTGATCAATTTCTGCATTACCTTGTGTTAGATGACATGGCATACCCATATGGGATCAGATGCGTCTTATGTATATGGTACAAAGCCTATTCCTAATGATATCTTGAACCTGTATGAATAATGAAGCCAATTCTGTATCATCTGCTATAAATTCTGTCATTTCAAGATGCAAAGTAACTCTTTCTTCATATTGTGCACCCTAGTGGTGCTGTTCAGCTGCAGAGTGGTAGCTCAGCTGTGTGGGGTGGGAAAAGATCATAGCAAGGGGTCTCATGAGTCCCAGCAATGGTGTGGACTCTAGCCACATTGTAGTGAGGAGCTGCGGGCCGGCTTCCCGCCGCCAGGATCCCAGCCACCAGCTAGCTTATACCCCGAAATAACAACACACAAATTGTATTCTTTTAAATACTGCCTGGCCCATTATTTTCAGCCTCTTACTCACATCTTGACTAACCCATATCTAATAATCTGTGTAGCACCACAAAGTGGTGCCTTACCAGGTAGATTCTAGCGTGTGTCCATCTTGGGCTGGAGCTTCATCGCATCTGGCATCTCTCTGAGGAGAGGCACGGCGGTCTGCCTAACTTAAGAGAGGCGTGGCATCTGACTGAGCCATCTACCTCACTTCCTTCTTCCTGTTCTGTCTACTCCACCCACCTAAGGGCCGGTCTATCAGATGGGCCAGGCAGTTTCTTTATTAATTATCCAATGAAATCATCAGATAGATAGAAGACACACCTACATCATTTCCCCTTTTTCTGTTTAAACAAAAAAGAAAAGCTTTCACTTTAACATAGTAAAATTACATATAACAAAACAGTTATCATGCAAAAATTACAGTTACAATATTTATATCTACTTTATCTTTTATCATAACAAAGGAAAACAACTATAACTATCTATTCTTCAGCTCCATCAAAGACTCCAGAAGAACACAATATTACCTAAGTAAATAAGAAATTTGCAATTTCCATATAACTCTAGAAATGATAGAGACATCTCGCTGCCTGGACAGTCACCCAAAGTTCTTTTGTATTGTTGGGGCATCTATCTTCGGCCTATAGGCCCACAGTATCCAGCAGAGTTTCCCATGAAGCAGGAAATTTCAAAGACAGTTCAGTCACTATCTGCTGTGTCCTGCAGAATGTCTCGCAG
The DNA here is from genome assembly GCF_903992535.2 of Arvicola amphibius. Classification (NCBI taxonomy): domain Eukaryota; kingdom Metazoa; phylum Chordata; class Mammalia; order Rodentia; family Cricetidae; genus Arvicola; species Arvicola amphibius. Next base: position 9,027,706 of record NC_052049.1, on the reverse strand, counting down.
ACTCTTTCATGAATCAGGAACCCAAAGAGATCATCTCACCTCTAGGCAAGTTCAGCAGTCCTCTCTCTGAGGGTTCTCTGTGTCCAGTTTATGCAATAGTCCAGGCAAGAGCAGTTTCTTGCCCAAATGGCTATCAAACTCAATAAGGAGCCTCTTCGATGCCCATCTTCCTCTTGAAGTAGATTGGTGCTGCCAGGAGCAGACATGTCTCATTGTCATGAAAAACCCTAAGTTATTAAGACATTTAAAATGCAATATTCTGTAGTCTTTAGAAGATATGAAGTATGTCTATCTAACTGAAATATATCTCTATATATCTAGAAAATCTAACTAACATGATTACAAGCTTAACTATTATCAATGATTATTCATTAGCAACCTATATTTCCTAATTATACATTACATTTTTAAATGAACTACACAATCACAATACCTTAATTGTTATTAGAAATACATATACATATACATATAACAAAATAGACCTTAAATTTCTATCAATAAGGCAAAATTTATACCAATGTAAATTATTCATATCTATATCATCTCCCCCTTTAAATGTAAAAGAACATTTATAAACAATATTTGGGAATATGGACGTAGTTATTTCTCTCCAAACTGCTTCCTGCTGAATGGGGACGCTGTTAATCAGATCTTTCATGGTGTAACCTGTGTGCCAGGTTCATCTCAGTCATCAGTTGGGTGAAGTAATTTTCTGAAGGTGTTCACAACAACCTTTCAGGAGGGCGTGGTCTATCATACCATATTGGGATAGAAGCAATCCAACGGGTCTCATTTTCTGTAAAAATAAGAGAAGAATCTCTTTTCCAAAGTATCATATCCTTAGATCCAAATTCTAAAGTCAAGGTATTTTCAAGATATCTTTCTTGGATTAGTTCAGCAGCATTTGTAAACAAATATCTTTTAGCAGCTGTTGCTCCTTCCTCAGCATTCAAACAATTCAAAAAGAGCATAATAGCATACAGTATCAAGATTCTCTGTGTATTTTCCATCTTTGTGCGGCTTTATTTTAACCTCTATTTCGTTTATTTTTACTTTTATTTTTTTATTTTTTGACAAGTTCTCTGTATATCTTTGTCCTGGAATAACTCTCCAGACCAGGCTGTCCTTGAACTCTCAGAGATCCACTCGCCTTTGCAACCCAAGTGCTGGGATTAAAGGCGTATGCTACCACACCTAGAACTTCCAGAGATCTGTCTGTCTCTGCCTCCCAGGCATTGGGATTAAAGGTGTGTGCTGCCACACCTTGAAGTCGCAGAGGTCAATCTACCTCTGCCTCCCAAGTGTTGGGATTAAAGGTGTATACCACCACAACAAACTACTTCCTTTTTTTCTTTTCCTTTTTCTTTTTTTTTTTTTTTACTTTTAAGAACTTTAACCTTTAGTCTGCATATATTTTTAACACAGTGTAAACCACTTAGACATTTTCTTAGACTTTGAATTTTTCTTTTACTGTATATCTCTCTTTCTGACTACATGAGTCATTACTTTACCAAACAATATCAGTAGGACTAAAGCCGTGACTTTGGCGGCTAGATCCAGCCCATTCCCTAGCTTTCCAGCCTCATGGCAGAGGTACCGGCTGTAGCCATGTTTATCACCACAACTCTGTGGTGTTTCAAGGTCCCTGCCAGCGAGCAAGCTGCAACAGTGTTAAACAACACTCAAAATCTCTGTAGTCAGGACTGCCTGCTTGAAATAGTCAGAGTTTGCCCTGGCAGGACGGCCCAGAAAACCGGCATTTTAAAACAACACAACTTTTTACTTGATACAGCTGAAAACCGAAAAGCATAGGTTCAGCTTTTCATCAACGCTGTTTAAGTGTTTCAAGGTAGGACCTCTTAAAAGAGCTGCAGGTTTTTGCAGCTAAAGCTGAGTCAGGAAGCCTCTCTTAGATGAGAGCTCTTGCTCTAGCAAGCAAAGCCAAACCCGAGAAATTGCTGCTACCGAGAAAACATGCTTTACTCTATTCTTTCCCAAGCTTTCTCAGGCTTTCTGTGGATTCAGTTATCCACGTTGGGCGCCACCACATAAGCATCAATTTGTTGGCATCAAAAAGAGTTCCACAATACCGAGAAATGGAGTATAACAAAAGTGTATTTATTTGGGGATAAAGTCATAGAAAGTAGTGATCTGCAGTCTTTTGTGTGCTCTGGGAATTGGAACTGAATCCTCTTGGTAATCTTTCAAACTTGTGGATTGGGAAATCTTGGGAATATTGTTAGGGTACACCAACACACAGAAATAAGAACAAGCACTGAAGCATACATAACGGTACTTCGCATTCTGGGTACAGATCCAGCAGCCCATGGAAGAGGTCCAATGCATGAACAATAACTGCCAACAAAAACAACCCTGAAAACAGGTTATTCCAATTTAGGGACAGGTACAACAAAAACAGACTGGAAATAAAAGCCACAGCTATCACGAGCAGTTTGAAATACTCTTTAGGAAGACTGATCTCCAAAATATATAAAGAACTCAAGAAATTAAATATCAAAATACCAAATAATCCAATTAAAAATGGGGTACAGATCTAAAGAGAATTCTCAACATAAGTATGTCAAATGGGAGTTGAAAGCTCCCAAAATCCAGTCAAAGTATGGGAGGAGTGAGAATATAGGCAAAGAGGTCAGGACGATGATGGGGACACCCACAGAGACAACTTACCTGAGCTAAATGGACCCCACCAACTCCAGGTGGACTGGGAAGGAACCAGCATAGGACCAAACTAGGCCCTCTGAATGGGAATGACAGTTGTATGGCTGGGGCAGACTGTAGGATCACTGGCAATGGACCAGAATTTATTGTTACTGCTTATGCTGGCTTTTTGGAACCCATTTGTTTTGGAGGTACAGTGGGGAGGTATAAGGGGGAGAGCCTTGGTCCTGCCTCAAAGCAATGTGCTAGACATTGTTGACTTCCCATGGGAAGACTTACTCTATGGAGTGGATGGGGGAAGGTAGAGGGAATTGGAAGAGGGGAGGGAGTTAGAACCAGGATTGGTATGTAAAATAAAAATAGATAGTTTTTTAAAAATACATTATATTAAAAAAATAAAAAAACAAACAAATGAATGAACAAACAAAAAGAAATACTCTTCAGCCAAAACATACATGCTTCTGACTGACACATCTGTGGACTGATAAACATGCTGTGGACTGAATTCTATACTTGCCGCCCTTCATACATACAACAACTAACTCAAACCCTGAAGATTAGTGCAATTAAAAAATGCTCCTGCCAAATACCAGAGAGACAGTATAATTTCATACTTTTCTATAGTGATGCCTGAGAGTAAGTTTATTGTGGAAAACTGAAATTATGTGTGCTGAGTAATTAAATTCTCATTAAATAAATAAAGCACTGATATGAGAATAAAAATTAAATATTGTACAAGTCTATATAGAGAGAATTTTTTAATGTCTAAAGCTTTATATATGTAATATATTGATCAGTAACATTTAAATGCATTAGTCCTTATATCATTTAAATATATATATAATTACTCAAGAAAAAGTAGAATTGGAAACATATATAAATTAAAATCCACATTTTATCAAAGATAATCTGCATAAATCTTTAGTAATATTTGGAAAATTAAGTTGTATATTGTTAAGTTCTAGATAACCAATAAATGATGTAAATTAAAATATACGTAATAAATATAAAAGGCAAGATAAAGAAAAATAAAAGGTCATAATAAATAGATGTATGTAAAAGAGCAGATATAAAATCATCCATATGGGTATAAACAATAATTTTTAATTTAAATTTATAAAATACAAACGCATGAGATGGGTCACAAAATCACAGATTGGATTTTAAACATTGATTTCAGAATTTACTTTTTATAGCAGATACAATTTTATTGCAATGATATTGAATGAAAGGGTAAAAATGCATGCAATGCAATAACAGAAAGCAAATGTAGATGGTAGTCATATCAGAAAAAATAGATTTTAATATTAAATGCACTGCTAGATATAAGCCTAAATGATTAATATTCATAATGGTACCAAGCCCTCAAGAGGCCAACAGAATATTAAAAAAGAAACAAAAACTGATGATTGAAATATAGTAAGAGGTAAATTTAAAATGTTGATGTTAATAATTCACTTTGTATAATAGGAAAAACATCCTAAAGGAATAACAATAGGAAAATAAATATACTTTATGTCATCTTGACTAGTAGACCCCAAGAGAACAATCTACATCAAGGTAATAAAATGCACAGAGTGTGACTCCTGCATGCTATGTTATGATCAAATATTTAATGTCAAGAGAGGTTATCTCATCCTTTCTTTTCCAAATAGAATGAAAATAGAAGCTGGAAAGATCCTAGGAGATTTCAAACTAAGGGTCTGTCAACTGAAAAAATCAGAGGAGGAAATATGGAAGGGGTGGGCCTTCCCAGTGTGCTCTGGAAGCAGGCTGTGGGCTCTAGTATATATGATGACCAAGAAGACGACATGGGAAGAATGCCTTTACCAGGATGAATCAGTAAGGGTGATAAACTTCATAAATTGAGGGCAAATTAAATCCATTCATTTGTAAAAGCAAATTTCATCAAAATCTGTCACATTCTTCAATCTTGTAGTACCCTTCCGTAATTAAAGAGAATCAGCTGAGGGAAAGGAGGACATGGCTAACAAACAGGTAAACATCTGATGGTTCCTTCAAGCAATTCTGCACTTGGAGGAGAAAGGACAGGGTATTTGTTGATGGGCTACGGCAGGGGCTTTGAACAGTGAGAAAAATGTCACTGCTCAATTAAATCATGTAGTTGACCCTGTAATGCGAATGTATGAAGAAATAAGCCAGGATGGATTCTCTCTTTCTTTGAGAGTTGGGCCACAATGAGTTTCACATTGCACAGTGATATCTTTTATATTAATAGAAGTTGGCTTTACTGTTCAATAATGAGGAAAATTGGGTACTATCTTACTCAAATTAGCAATGCAATATTTCAGGGACTTATCTTGGACTTTACCCAGAAAGATGACTTATTCTCTAAAAACTAATTTGTAGCACACGAAAAGTTAATCTTATATGTCTAATGTTATGTATCTGACACAATCAGATCCCCTCCCTTGCACAAAGGCTGCTGTTTTCAAATGAATTGCTGTGGAATTGTTCACATATTTTAAAAGCAGAGCAGCTGTGCATGAGTAATGTTATTATGATAAATGCTATGAGAATTTATAACAAATTGACAACCACCATTTTCTTCTAACAAAATAATTTATCACTTTTTAATTTCTTAATTCATAATGAATAATTACCAAGATAATTAATCCCTCTTAAGCTTACTGAATTCATCAGATAATTTGATTTGGTTCATTGACCAGGCTACAATACATGTGTAAAAACTATATTTTAACTCTGCAAATTAGCTCCTCTTTTCGGAACATGAGGGTTGGAGATGGTTTAATATGTAATCTATGTGACTGTTTCATGTGTTTTCCCTTGAACTTTAATTAACCTCCCTGAGTTTTGGTCATAAAATCCTTCAGCACTGGTCTAATATCCTGCACATGTACAATGTGGAATATTCCTTTGGTTTAGATTGCCAAAGGGAATGGTTTGATCATATTCTAACCTATTTTATTTCTTTCCTATTATTCAGAAAAGCTTCAATTTGGGGCTTACATAAAAGGCTGAAGATGAGAGAAGGATAATTGCCCTGTCACCTCTGAGATATTTTGCTGCCATTCAACTCTCGGTTCATTATTGAAATTCTGATACCTATGGTATGTTTTAGGACAGGATCTGTTTTAAAAGTGTAAGACTTTACCGCATAATTTTTGACAGTGTTACTAAATTAAGTCTTTTTCTAGTGTTTAAGTGCCCTTTCCTCATTAGTAACAAATGCGTAGCTCATACTGTGCCACTCCTTTGAGTTCACAAATGCAATCCCCTACTCTGTTGCAACAATTTTAGAAGCTACTATCTTAAACAGTGATGTCAAAGTGACAGTAGGGTAAGTTTATATAAAATAGCTCAAGAAAAATACCTAAAAATTTTGATTGAGAGTTTTCAAAATTTGCTACATGATTTGAAGAATATGTTATTTTTTTAAAGAAGACAGGAAAAGCAGAAATGGATCTTTGGTCTCTAAAACCAAAATATTTGAGTGTAGTGTTATGTTTAAAATGTATTCCTTTGGCACCAGAATACAAACTTCTGATTAAAATTTACCTGTATGTAAATTATGTTTCATTGCCTCTGTGGATCACATCATGAGATAGAACTATACCATCATTAATTTAATTTACCTTCAATTTGATAATATCTAGTAAGACATAATTTTCATTAGTTTTCAAAATATCATAAATAACCATGGGTTCTTTAGCATAGTTTAGGCTTCCAGCAAATGTGGGTCAGATAATTGCCCTACTCTTGCTGAGATGTGTATTGTGTGTGGCTATAGAAATAAATTTGTTGAATGAGGATTCTCTCTCTTTGTGTGTGTTTGTGTGTGTGTGTGTGTGTTTATATTTGTGTATGGTATATGTGTGCACACATGTTCTGTGGGTGTACTTACCCATGTGTCTGCTGTGAAGGCAGAAGTCAAGGTTCTATGTCTTCTTCTGTTACCAACCACCTTCATTTGAGTCAGGGCCTTTCCCTAACCTTAAACTCAGGGATAGGCTGGTGTGAGTCAGCAGCCAGCCCCAGTCTCCACCTCCACCTGCTGATTATGAGACTTCCTCTCTCAAGCACCAGTGTTGAAGGCATTTACTACCAGGTCCAGATTTCACATGGGTGCTGGGAATTGAATTCATGGAGAGAAATCACAGGAAGCACCTTTTGTAAACTGAGCCCTCTATTCAGATCCTGTACTGTTGACATTCTTTATCTATTAAAACGCTGGAGCCAGGAATCAAGTAATTAAAAATTATATATTTGTGAAAAAAGGTAGCCATCTCATCACTCTTTTGATCTTTTTAGTTTTGTTTAACTAAAGACTATATTATGTAACAATAAGCAGCTATTATCTAGTCCTGACGAACAACCAAAATAATGAAAAGATTTTTTTGCTTGGAAGTTTTCTGGAATATTATTTATCAATATCTCATTAAAAAGTTTCTCATTATCATCATTGTGTATTTTTTACTGTAATTCATGGGCTCTTTAAGCAATATTTACCAGCTATGCAAGTTACTTCTCTTTAGAATTTTCTGTTATTATAAAATTTATGTGATTTTATAATACACAAAATATAATGTATATAATTTTATAAAATATGTGTAATTTTATCATAATATATGACTTATAATAATACACAAATCATATTTAATTTATAATTATAGTATGTTAGCAATAATAAAATATATTTTCTGAGTTTTATTTCCCTTTAGGCATATTTTGCTTATTCTTTGAAACATTCATACATGTATAAAACAAATTTTGACATTATTCACCCTTCCAGTAGCTCCTTGAAACTTCCCTTAGAACCTGCCAACCTGTCTTCCTATTGATTTCATGTCTAGAATTAGCTGAGGAACCAATTTCTTTGGGGATGTAGGCCACTTCCCAAGGAAAGTGTCTCACAACCAATAAGTATATGGTCAAACTGATTTGATTTGTTTTAATAACAATAACAAAATTATAAACAGTATTTTCAAATTTGTTTATAAATAGTAGCTTTTTATGTTTTTCTACCTTAGGTTTGATTTAGATCCTCTCCTCCAACCCATCCCCTCAGTCACTGAAGGCACTGGACACTTTAGATGCATGATGTAGAAAAGCTCTAAGAAGAAGCGAGCTGGAATATTCTAACTGTACATATCTCTCAGAGGACCAATTATATGTGGGGGCTTGGGAAGAAAGGCAAGGTACATTATCCAGCTTGAATTTTATCATCTTTGGGAATAACCGACTAGCCAAGATGTGCCTTCTCATGAAATAGTGCTCTCTGATAGGATTTGAGAAACACTCCAAACAGAGAATATATAACCCTGGCCAATGATCCACGGCAGGGTAGCTCATAGACCTTAGGAAAGAACAGATTGCTGGTGTTTAGCCAACTGGCATAGTTTCAAGCTACCTTCTAAACATTTGTTTCGTATCTAGAGACTTTTATTACTCTTTGCCTTAATTCTCTTTCAAGAGAATGTTGCTTAGTGCAGATTCCTAGCTGTACAGCATTCTTAAAATATGTGACAGAAAATACTAAACAAGATATTTACCACCACCCCCAAGGCTCAACTAAGAGTACAGAAATGAAACCAGAGAGAACATAGAGTTAGAAAACATAGAATATGCTTTCAAATGCCATCTCCTGGGCAAGTCATAACTATTGCAAACAAGAACTCACAGTAGCTTCAGATGCTTGCACTGAGTCCTCATAAGTATGAACCACTAATAGTAAAAGAGGGATGAAGGAGGTTGCAGGAGTCATTTTCATGTGTAGCTTTTGTTAAATTTCTCTTCAGTTTTATGTTAGCATGACTTTATTTAACCACAATCATTTTAGCTGTTTATATAGATAGAATATAACTCCATTATTAAGTGTTATTAATGTAATCAATCATGAGCATTAGTGATGTGAAAAATAATCAAAATTTGAATAGTATACAATATATTCTGGACATGATATAAATTCATCATATTTATACTTTTCCCATTATGTGTCATATGATCTTTGAAACAAAGACTGAAGCTCAGTGCTGGTTAACAGTTGGATGACAACAGTATATACCTTAATACAGCATATATAAAGGAATAAAAATACATACTTAGTTATTGCATTTGCTCTGTTCTATAGAAATGAATAAAATTAAGGTGAAGGTATTATGTGCTTGATAATAAATTATCTAAACACTTAAATATTTAAAGTGCACAAAATATTGAGAGTTCCTGAGATGGTTCATTGGTTAAACTCCTGACTGCTCTTCCAGAGGACACAAGGTCAATTTTCAGCACCGATATTGTGGCTCACAACCATGTGTAATTTAATTCTATGGCATCTAATATTTTCTTATTCTGCTTTCATGGGTACTGCACACACATAGAGTATATATATGTGTGTGTGTGTGTGTGTGTGTGTACATATATATATGAAAATCATATATTTATATAAATTAAAAAATAAATCTTATAAATAAGAACTTAGAACAAAAACATGATTCCTTCAATGAGATCTAGGCAAGGTAACACAGCTTATTCTGGGATGCTTTATTTATTTTTATTTTTTATTTTTTCTCTTGCTGAAAATAGATTCCTCTCTCTTTCTCTCCCTCTCCCTCTCCCTTCCACCCTCCCTCCCTCCCCCCCCCTCTCTCTCTCACACACACACACACACACACACATACATTCTATCCTAATTATGGTTTCTCCTCCCTCCCTCTCCTCCTCCCAATTCTTCCCTGCCTCCTCTCCTGTCCAGATCCATTCCCTTTTTGTATCTCATTAGAAAATAACAGACTTCTAAGAGGCAATAATAAAATACAATAAGATAAAACACAAGCTATCACACTGAAGTTGGATAAACCAACAGAAGGAAAAGAGCAGAAGAGCAGGCTCACGAATCAGAAATTTACTCATTTGTAGGAGATCCATGAAATCGCTAAACTGGAAGCCATAATATAAGCACAGCGGGCCTGGCAGACTCTGTGTTTATACTTCATTCTCTATGGGTTCATATGAACTTTGCTCATGTTGACTTAGAGGTCTTGTTTTCTTGGTGTCCTCTATCCCCTCCAGCTTTTACACTCTCTTCACCTCCTCTTCTGCAGTGTTGCCTGAACTCTGATGGGAAGAATTTGATGAAGACATCTGTTTAGGGCTGAGCATTCCAAGGAATCTTAATCTCTGAACACTGTCTGACTGAGGGTCTCTGTATTCCTTCTCATCTGCTGCAGGAGGAAGCTTTTCGGATGATGGCTGAACAAGGCACTAATCAATATAGCAAAATATCATTAGAAGTTATTTTCTCGCTATTTATTTTTAAGACTAGTTATATTTGGTTTTACCTTAACTGCCAAGGCTACCTAGTCTCTGGTTCTTGGTCACTCAAGCAGTATTAGGCATGGGTTATATCTCATAGTGTGGTCCTTAAGTTGAAAGTCATATCAGTTATTTGTTGGTTGCTTTTAAAAGTTTGTGTCACCATGGCTCATCATTGTAGATCAAAGGTTTGTGGCTGGACAGGTGTAACAAGTGGTAACTTGCAGTGTCTAGCTTCCTACACTAGAGATGCTGGAATATATGGGTGAATGCTCTACGTAGGTACCAGTTTGACTTATCCACGCTCAATGTGTTGTGTAGGTATATTCAACAAGAGGCCTTGCTGTCAGTTTGTGAAGAACAATCTATTGCCTTGACAACAGTGTGGGTTGTTTGTGGGATTCCCATGGAACCCCTTAGGTTAACAATTTATTAGTTGTAAAACCCAGCGCAGGTACTGGAAGCTTTATTTGGAGACAAGGGATGGGCAGGTGGGACTCTATCTCCCTCAGTTATTTGATTATCTCATTTAGATTGCCTGTGCCACCAAACACCTACAAAAATGGAAGCAGCTAACTGGGAATAGCAAAGGGGTTAACTGGAGTATGAAGAAGAAAAAAGAAAGTAATGGCGATGATATATACATATACTCTGTATTTGTATAAGTATTATGATGACACTCATAATTAATATCTGCTAATAAAATATTAAAAAATCTTAAATTAAAAAAGCTTTAAAAAGTGAATCAAGGTCAAGGAACAATTGGTTAATGAGTAATGCTTTTACATATATATCCTGTGGTTTTATATTTCCTCACAAATGTTTTTGTCATTCTACCAGGGACTTTTATTATATATATATATATGGTAGTTATAACTTATATACCCATGAAAATTAAAGGAAAATGATAGTGGAGAGTTCCATTTCCCACACTGTTAGCAGCATCCAGAATAAAGAGTTTATATACACTTCGGGGAGTAATGCAAAATTTACCGTATGTAATAAACTGAGACTGTCTCAGGAAACATAATAACTAAAATTCTCCTTGCCATTTAGATTGATGAATAGACCTATTCTTAATTTCCATTCTGAATAATAAATTGAACTTTCACAGTGAATTTGTGTAGTGACAATTCCAGGTTTGGCATTTTAGAGAAACATATGCTTGGAAAGGGGTTTGGCTGGAAGTCAAATGTAAGCTCCTCTGAGTTATTCGAGCCTAGGGAATCTCTTCTAACACAATAAGTGCTTTAGGAAAAAAACCATTTAAAACAAACAGTCTGAGGACTACAGAAAGGTTCGATTGATCTTCTCTGGTGATTATCCATGGACTGTATTAGTCACAGCTTTCTAGGACCTGCCACACGTCACAGGGAAACCAAACAGCTACAAGGAAACAAAGGAAAACAGCGATTTTACCCCACAAGAAAGCCCTGGTTCCTAGTGTCTAGCTCACTTATGTATGAAATAGGAAATTATACATTTTCAAAAACTTGCCATAACCTATTAAATAATAAGCCTGGGTATCTGCTCTAAATACAACAAGAAAACGTCTTATACTATAAAAATGATAGTGTGCGAATATGTTAAGCTAGTTGTAATACTTCAATATGAACTTCTGGCAGCTACTAATAAATTAGATCTCTAAATGTCATATTATCATAAAATTTTTTATTAGATGGTTTTATAGAAATATCCAAATGAATGATTTGAAAATACTTCACATTAATGATTTAGTTGTTTAGGCATTAATTCCAGAACACAGTCATTACTATTTTCATATGAAGAAAAATGATGTCATCAATATCTAATAGAAAAATATCATTTATTACAGTGGAGACATGTCATTGAATGAAAGACATTAAAATCACTTCTTTAAGAATTTAAAATAGGGTTCACATGATTTAAATTTTAAAGATAGAGCAGAAATCAATAGTAAGAGTCAATTTTTATATTTTAAAGAATAGGCAACAACTCAAACTTGAAACTCTAGATACTCAACTAAATCTCACACTTTGAGGCCACTGTACTTTTAGACCCTTCTGATTAGGACTGAGACCCTAAAATACACTATGTGCTTAAGAATATGAGCATCATTCAAAAATTGCTAACAAATTCCACAGATTCTTCTTAGATACAGTAAGAAACACATGTTACAAATATAGAACCTAATATAAATGTTAATGACAATAGGTGAAATATGGAGTGAGGATTTGAAGAACAATCATAGAAAAGTAAGCCAGGTGACTTTTATTTCCTGGGCACTGCCAAGCTCAACGAGCTTCATAATAGACTTTAACTTTCTAAGCAGGTGTTCTATCACTTTCTCACAGGACCTCATGTAGACCAAAGGCCTGATAGCCTATGCTGACATTCTAATTGTCTTAGAACAGTTTTAAAATATGTTGCAATTTATTTAATATGCCTCCTAATGAGAATCTCCTACATTCAAATCTTTGCTGATTCAAAACTTCTGTAACCAATAACAAGGACAATAGCATGTCCCTTATATTATATTATATTATAATGTTATATTATATTATTATATGTGTATATATACATATATTATAACATTATAATGATATCAGATCAAATATATAAGATAATTTATATGAGGCATTTAGATATTCCTTACAGATTCCTTACAGAAGCCAACCGTTGTTCATTCTCCTTGCTGAAGAGCCCTAGCTGAGGCCAACTAAATAGTGTTCTTGGGAATTCAGCTCCTTCCAAACTTCAGAAGATTCAGGTGACATGTGATCATACTATATGAAAGATCACCTATGAGGACTATTCCTACCTTTCTTCCTGAAAATTTAAATATATATATATATATATATATATATATATATATATAATTTTTAATATAAAGACTAAACTTTATATTCTTTACCATCAACATGGAGTATAAGTTCTGTATATCCAACTACCTTGAGGATTGACAAGACTTTTGAATTAAACAAGATAATGATGTGTGCTATGTCTACACATCTGTAATTACCTTTTTACAGTCCTGTGCCTGCACACTTAGGGAAATAACTTCTGCTTGTGACTTACATGACCCTAAGTATACAGGCCAGCAATTTTATGAACATAGCTGGTAGGACCCTTGTGACTTCTATGGGGAGCAAAGCTTAAGAATAGCATGAATGACTATTTTTGTGGCAAGACCCTGGAGATGCTGCCCCACTTGTCAAGCACCTTTAGACAGAGAGAGAGAGAGAGAGAGAGAGAGAGAGAGAGAGAGAGAGAGAGAGAGAGGGGGGGGGAGGGAGAGAGAGGGAGAGAGAGACAGAGAGAGACAGAGAGCTCTTCTGAAAACTTATGACTGAACAGCCACAGGCTTCTTAACTGAGAACTCACATAATCCAGTTATGTTGCTGAGGCTCATGTGATCTCACTATGTTGACTATGGAAATCCTTTCTTGAATTGCTCTATACACTGTGTCAGGTATACTGAGACACAGAATATGGGGATTTACTACTCTAGAAAGACACAGGAGCACTTTCTTCATCTTCTATTTATGACATAATCTCATCAGCATTCTGCGCTCAGCCCAGCAGGCAAGCACTGCATCTCCTTCTGTGGCACCGAGAAGCCTTGTTTTTAATATTACTCTCCCCAAGGTGCATTTGGTTATAGAGCAAAATCTTCCCTTCTCTAAGCAATTGAATTTAAAAAATAAATCAATTAATAATTCATAAGACACATGTATTATCTCTGTGGCTTAAGCAGATAGAATCCTTAGAGCATTTGAAAGACATTTTCCTTAAAATGTGACTATATCACAATTCATTTGTAAAGTAACACTGACCATCCTGTGCTTTCAAAGGCATTTTTCATGAATTCCACATAGCATTTCTCTAATTTGTAGAGAAACAAGTGTTAAACTGCTCTGAAGAAAAAGCACTGAGCCAGTTCTTGCTACCATTCACCTTGTGGAAAGAATTTTTTCCCGGTGGCCATGCCAGTGAAGCAGCATGGGGCAATTGAAGTTTGAGATGTCAGCCCACAGGAGGCCAATCCCTGATGTGTGAATCTTGGATGGGCAAGGTCCTGAGACCACAGACTCCAGAATATCTTTTACTTCCGCTGTGCCTTTACATGTTTATCACTGCCATCTTTCTCTGATACCTGGCATGGTGTGAGTGGGTGTGGGGAGATCCCCACTGCCTGCAATGTAGAATGCATATCTCATGGAAACACCTTGTTCTACTGGCCATTTTTACTATGAACTATTATAAAGATGATTTCTTCCTAAATTGTACTGTCTAATTCATAGTATGAATGTTAGTTTAAATAGAGTTTTGATGGCAAAAATTATAAACAAGGAAGTGTCACACAGGTGGAACACATAATTTCAATTGGAAAACTATAAGGTTCATGATTAATGAAAACAACTGAGTCTCATTAGCCCAGCTAGTTTAAATTCTTTTATTCTTAATGCTGGGGGATGTGCTCACAGGTTTCGGGGTACATCATAGTTGAAACAAAACTTTGAAAATAACTAAAAAATAGAAAACGATGTTTTTAGTAAATAGCTTTGAGGTTAAAAAAAAACAAGAAGACAATCTAAAATTTTTAAAAGGCACATAGTTGAGTGAGTAACTCTTTAAGGTCAGGAAACAAGAACAAAGCAGCCAAATTATAATGAGCTGATGTGCATTTCTTATTGGAATTGGTTGATGACCAAAGAAGATTGACCAAAGAAGATTATTAAATACTTGCACCTATTTTTGCCCTTAATCTGCTAATGTAAAAACCTATTGATGAGTGGGTATGTATACTAAAGATTCAAAGTAGAGCTTACTGTTTTTCATGCATAATAGTTTAGGTTTTAATTCCTGTAAGATTCCTTATAAGATAAGATAAATTAATCAAGATAAATAATGTAGTGATTGATTCTTTTTTATGTGCATATGTAAGCTCAATATGCAACCTCCTAGCAAAAGAAATGCCTGAGAAAAATGCCCTGTTTGCTCATACTCTGTTAATCTGTAACAAGATGTATGTAGATTCTTGATATGATCTTGTTTTAATCATGTAAGGAAGATGAAAAACATATTTTTACCTGCATTCATTTTAATCATTCACTTGAAAAATAGAATGCAACCATATTGTAACTTTTGTATTGCTTAAAAGATTTTGCTGGGGTATATAAGCTGTAAATGAAAAAATAGGGAGATTGAGAAGGAAAACATCAAGAATGAGAACATTAGTTTGGAAATACTAAAAGATTTAGAAGGAAACATCAAGAGAGACAGAGGCGCATCTCTGTATAGAAATAAGAAAAGAGAATATAAGACACAGAATGGAGGGTACAAAATCAGATTATGAAAGAAGAAAAAGGCTCTCTGCTCCTCCCTGTTCTAGAGACACCCGCTTCTTTTAGTGCAGTGCCAGCCTCGTTCCAGAGACATGATGGTGAAGGTTGGAGTGAACGTATTTGGCCGTATTGGACGCCTGGTTACCAGGGCTGCCTTCACTTCTGGCAAAGTGGACGTTGTTGCCATCAATGACCCTTTCATCAACCTCAACTACATGGTCTACATGTTCCAGTATGACTCCACCCATGGCAAGTTCAAAGGCACAGTCAAGGCTGAGAACGGGGGGGGGGGGGGGAGTTCGTCATCAACGGGAAGGCCATCACCATCTTCCAGGAGCGAGATCCCACCAACATCAAATGGGGTGATGCCGGCGCCGAGTATGTTGTGGAGTCGACAGGTGTCTTCACCAACATGGAGAAGGCTGGGGCCCACTTGAAGGGTGGGGCCAAAAGGATCATCATCTCCACCCCTTCTGCGGATGCCCCCATGTTTGTGATGGGTGTGAACCATGACAAGTATGACAATTCCCTCAAGATTGTCAGCAATGCTTCCTGCACCACCAACTGCTTGGCCCCCTTGGCCAAGGTCATCCATGACAACTTTGGCATCGTGGAAGGGCTCAGGACCACAGTCCATGCCATCACTGCCACCCAGAAGACTGTGGATGGCCCCTCTGGGAAGCTGTGGCGAGACGGTCGTGGCGCTGCCCAGAACATCATCCCTGCATCCACTGGCGCTGCCAAGGCTGTGGGCAAAGTCATCCCAGAGCTGAACGGGAAGCTCACGGGCATGGCCTTCCGTGTTCCTACCCCCAATGTGTCCGTCATGGATCTGACATGCCGCCTGGAGAAAGCTGCCAAGTATGATGACATCAAGAAGGTGGCGAAACAGGCATCTGAGGGCCCACTAAAGGGCATCCTGGGCTACACTGAGGACCAGGTTGTCTCCTGTGACTTTAACAGTGACTCCCACTCCTCCACCTTCGATGCTGGGGCTGGCATTGCTCTCAATGACAACTTTGTGAAGCTCATTTCCTGGTACGACAATGAATTTGGCTACAGCAACAGAGTGGTGGACCTCATGGCCTACATGGCCTCCAAGGAGTAAGAAGCCTGCCTGCCCTGACCACCCATCCCAGCAAGGACACAGCAAGAGAGAGGCCCTCGGCTGCTGGGCAGTCCCTGTCCTAACTCAACCCTTGACACTGAGCATCTCCCTCACAGTTTCCATCCCAGACCCCCAGAATAGCAGGAGGGGCTTAGAGAGCTCTACTCTCTTGAATACCATCAATAAAGTTCATTGCACCCCTCAAAAAAGAAAAAAGAAAGAAGAAAAAGATTTTTTGATTTTTTTTTTTTTTTTTGAGACAGGGTTTCTTTGTACCTCTGGGGCCTGTCCTGGAACTAGCTCTTGTAAACCAGGCTTGCCTACATCTCAGAGAGATACGCCTGCCTCTGCCTCCCAGTTGCTAGGATTAAAGGAATGTGCCACCACCCTGGCTAAAAAAAGAATTTTCAAAAAGTCTGAAGGAAATCATCCATGCAAAGAATGTATGAGTGTCTTTTCCCTTAATGACCATAAATTTTAAAAAAATTAAAAGAAAGTCATAGTATGCCAACTCTGTGGATTTTGTTCTGAGCCCTGTGCTGCTGGAGGCTGGCCCTTCAGGCAGCAGAAAATTTTAGTCACGTATTAGATGTGTTTGACATGCTTTTTCCCACATGTTCATATTCCCACAGGTGTTGGATGGGTAGACACCAGAGAACGCTGAAACATGACCGATTTTTGTCAGTTGTCCTGGTTTTCTGAGACATTTTAAGGACTAAGTCACATTATTTACGATACCACAGACTATGGTTGTTAGAGTGCAGAGAAAGCAAGAACTGAGCTGGAAACATCCTCCCTGCTGGGTAGCATAGAATGTTCTGAGTTCTGGGCTGCTGGGAACAAAAGTACATCATCATCCTTGGCTGTTTGGGGAGTTACCAGCTACCGTTTCATTGGATTCGAGGGCTTCTCTTTAGGTGAGAAGAACCTACAGCAGCTACTATAGGCCCAATTAGCCACTCAAGTCTTGGGAGGTCAAAGGCAAGCTGAGGAAGTTATTACTCTTGTTGAACTAAACTGACAGTATATAACGGCTCCCCAAATTTAAACGTTTGTACCCACAGACAAAATCTGCCTTCCAGCTGTAATAAAGAAGCCTGTCCTTTCAATGAACTCTGACAAATACAGAGATTCATGGCTGACCCAGATGCAGAGAATAAATGACCGCTTGAGGAAGACCCATAAACAAGACATTGCTTCTTCATCCTCTAAGGCTCAGGGGCTATTGTGGAAGATGAGAAAGAAAATATGTAAGATTGGGTGCAGGGTTACAGAGTGCCATTCTCTGCACTTGATACAAGTATTCACACACTACAACAATGGTTAATTGCATTTGGACTACACAAGTCTATGCCAATCAAAGATCAATTAAGAACAGTGGATGTGCACAGGAAGTCCAGTCTTTTAACATTGAACCATTGGCTACTGATAGATTAAGGGAGAGAAAGAGTTGCTGTATTTAGTTATGTTCCCTGTGTTCAGTTCAGCAGATTTCAGTGGATAGATCCATATGCACAATCAAACAGAGAAGCCTTGTTAGCACAGAGAAATGAAAAAAAAAACATGAGCAAGAGAGAGATTTGTGGGGAGAGGAGAGATTATACAGGGATAGTAAGGGTGGAGGGGGATGAAAGCATTGAGTGTGCATGGAGTAAGTGTAATTAAAGTATTAATAGCAAAATATATCTGTAAAGTGCTTGAATAAGTAGTTTATAATTGTAGGAACAGTCAGAATGCTTTGCCATTATGCCTTGGCTAGTACATTTAATTGAGATATTAATATAAAATTGGAATGTGATTATGAATTTACTATGGACAGCAGAGTTATACAGTAATTACTCAGCCATCTTTTCATTAGGTCAACCCATCAGGATCAATTTTAGCAGAGGATAAAGCCAAGATGTAATACATATTGGAGTTATTGCCTTATGAATGAACTGGATCTTTCTGGCTACAAATTTCTCCCATAGCTTACTTCCATCTGCTACAAAGTTGGAATATATCTTCCACAATTCAACACTATTTGATCATTTATTGGGCACAGTTTCCCATAGCTATGTGTGAGAGCAGTTATACAGCCAAAAACCTGTTTCCCACAACCAGGTGTTTTGCTAATTGGATTTTTATGATAAACTATTACTAAAGGAATACTAGGGCCTGGAACCAGCTGTATGATTAGTTGAGCTAAGGTAAACAATGCAAAGTAACCTAATTGCAGTACCAGGAATAATAATTACCTCTTTGCACAGATTCAGTTTTATGGCCTTTGTTTAAACATCACTACGTAAGATTCCTTGACTGCCCAGGGTTAGCTACAAAATATAAACTAATTTCATGGACACCCAAAGTAGTTGCAAGTTTCTTTTTCTTGTTTCTCTGACTAGTTTGTTTCTCCAAGGCTACCTCTATAGTTAACAAAAAAGACTTCTCCTTTTAGAGCTGGGCTTTGAAGTCCATGAATTATGGAGTTAATTGAAAGAAAGTGCTCTTTTCTTCCTATCTGGGTTTATTGCTCTGCAAGTTGTTGGGATGACTTTGCTTAAGTCATGGAATGTGATCTTCATATGAATGCCTGCAAGATTTTGTGGGTCTTTATAGTTGGATAAGAACAAAGAGAGTGAGCAGAAGCTGGAGAATATTTGAAGCAGAAATGTCCCAGAAATTAGCAGACATAGGAAAAAGAAGAACAAAAACAAGAAGGAGGAGGGGGGGAGGATGTAGCAAAGACTGTAACTAGAACTGAGATAGAGAATTAGAGCTAAGAATTACAGACAGTTAGGACAGAAGAATTAGAATAGAGAGCAAGGAAGAGAGAAAAATAAGGAGACATCTATAGTGAAAACATATTGTGAACAGATTCTTTTTCTTTAACCCTCAGATTTTAGTTCCTTCACTTATTGTAGCTTTTTTGAGCCCTGAGTGAAAGCTTTAGAGGCAGGCCCTTTAAAGTTTTCAATAATAATTATTATTTCATTAATATAGAAGAGCATTTTAGTTAGGATTTCTATCACTGTGGAGAGATACCATGGCCATGGCAACTCTTATAAAGGAAAATATTTAATTGGGATATATCATTACAGTTTCAGAAGTTCAGTTCATTATCAATATGGTAGGTAGCATGGTAGCATAAAGACAGACCTGATCCTGACTACATCTTGGGTTCATAATGCAAAAATGCATTTAGTCCAACTTCAAATTTCCCCATAGTCTATTACAGCCTCAAACTTGTTTCAAAGTTCAAAGTCTCTTCTGAGATTCATACAATCTATTAACTATAATCCCCTATAAAATAAATAGCAAATAGCAGGTTACATACTTCCAACATATAATAACACAGGACACACATTAGCATTCCAAAACATAAGGAAGGTAACATAGCAAGAAAATACTGTTCCAAAACAGGGCCAAAAACCAGTTGAGCAAACTCCAAACTCTTTATCTCTATGTCTGATGTCAAGAGACTCATCAGTTCTCCAATTCTGTTCAACTTTGTTGACAATACCACACTTTCTTACACTTGGGCAGGTTCCACTCCTTGTTAGCAGCAATCCTAGGCAGGTATTCCATTACTCTAACATCTCTAACATCTTGCATTCTTCAAAGCAATCCAAACTTCAACTTCACAATTTCACATAATGGATACTTTTGGCCTCCATTCCGGACCACCCTGACACATGCCTGGCATCAGTGGCTTTCATTAATCTCTGAGGCAAATTTCATAACCCCTTTCTTCTATCATTAACTCAAAAATCAGAACGACGGTGCCAAAGCTGTTAAGTTCTGCTGCTTACTGAGACTGAAACATGGCCCCCTCATTCAATTACATACTCAACAGTTTTCAACTTTCTGTATTTTACTACCTAAGCATAGCTGTCCATAAACTTGCTCTGTAGAACAGGCTGGTCTCAAACTCAGACATCTACCAGCCTCTGCTTCTGAGTGATGAGATTTAAGGTCTGCAACACCATGCCTGGTTCTAAGTGTTTTTTTTGTTGTTGATCTACAGCTTGTAAACTTAGCTGGGTAGGAACTTACCCTGAGCTCCCCACTCCCTTTATTCAATTTCCTAATCCATTTATCTCCTAGACATAGAATTTATCTCTATTCCATTGCCATGTCCCTTTTCTCAATCCATACATTTTTATTTGTTCAGCTTACTCCTTTTCAGCATAAACATCATTATAGTTACCACTAATAACCATACAATAGAGATTATACTAGACTGTTTTGAGATTTCCCCTGTTAATAATTAATCTAAAACCACTGTTAGCCTCAAGCAGACTCTTTGAACATGGGAAAAAAGACAGCCACTTTCTTTATGAAAATATCACAAGAATGATCTCTAGGAAGCATACGAAAAATTCTTTTCCTCTGAAATCTACTGAGTGAGTCCCTCACTTTTTAAATAACTCTTAAAACAACTGTCTTTCTTGCTCCTACTAGTATGAGCCCTATACAGTGCTTAAAGCATTTTATACTTTCTTAACTCAAACTACCAAAGTCTAAATTCCTCCAAAAAATGGTCTAGACTATCACAACATAATGTCATTCCCTGATAGCTACATGTGTCTTAAGGTATCAATTGCTGTGAAGACACTATGACCATGACAAGTCTTATAAGAAAAATATCTAGTTGGAATGATTGCTTATAGTTCTAGAGGTTCATTCCATTATCATCATGGTGGGGAACATGACAGCATAGATATGGTGCTGGCTACATATTGATCAGAAGGAAACAGGAAATGATCTGAATACCTGGATGGTATCTTGAGCAAAAATACCTCAAAGTCCACCCCTACAGTGGCACATTTCCTCCAACAAGGCCATACCTCCTCCAACAAAGCCACACCTCCTAATAGTGCCACTCCCTTTGTGGCCCATTTTCTTTCAAACCACTACAGAGAGAAATTAAAATATTTTCCTTTTCTGTTTGATATATGAAATAATTATACTGCTTATTATTTGCATGTATGCACTTATTATTATTATTTATTATTATTATTATCATAACTCTTTGCTTTCTGGCAATAAATACAGTATATTTCACATAATATAATATGACTTTTGTTTGTCCTGTGGTTAAGTATGTCTTATTTTCCAAAAGAGGTAGTGAATAAGAAATTACTTTAAAATGTAACCAGATTAGAGATGGTGGGAAATCTGCTAGGAGACCAGGAGACAAAGAGCCTTGTGGATCAGATACAACTGATAATTCCCAAGGATAAAGTCTCACAGTTTTTGTTTTTTCACCTGGGGTGCTGATTCTTCATTTGTCAAAACCGTACTCTGCTCTCTGCCTGCATTGCCAGACATATGCTCACTGTGTGCATCTGTATCTGCAAATTCTCCTCTGTGGATGACAGTCTCTTCATCTGTCTCTCTTCACTGGACATCAGCGATACTGGAATGAGTACCTGCCTTATTCCAGAAGAAACCCATTTATCTGACATCTCATTCTATCTATAAATAAGTGATTTCCTCAATAATAGCACATTATTACAAGTGGCTAAAGGACCTAACACAATGTTTGGGATGAACAATTTGACACAGAATATGCTGTAAAATAAAGGAGACTAACGCTGGGGAAAAATAATGAAAAAGTTCTTTGCACAATGAAGGAAGAGACAGCTTGAGAAATATGGGTTGCAACTTTCCAGCCATACTTTAATTTCCTAGCTTCCACACTCCATCACATGGGCTTTTCCTTGCCTGGGAGTTGTCGGTTTTCTTCCTCTGTGACACACAGCATTCTGTTTACTGGTATCACACAATCACAAAAGTTCTTATGATAAGTCTGTTATTTTACATTTTAAAAGAAAACAATCTATGTAGGTCAGTAGGAAAATTAAAAACTCATAACTATATATTCATTACAAAATACCAAGGTAATATACATGAGCATTATCTCAAAGGCAAACATCTGAATACTCCTCTCATTCTTTTCATATGTATATATATATATATATATATACATATATATAATTTTATGTGTTATGTCATTTACAAAGTACTGTGCAAGTATGCAAATGTGCATTAAATAATTAAACTGTACTTATAAATTCATTTGAATATTAATCCTGGAACCTTCTCTCAACATTACTAACTCAAATTCTTGTTATTTTAACATTAGTTTAATTCAGAGAAATCACATCTCTAACATACACAAAACCATTCTTTATCAATTTTAGCCTTGTGATTTATCTTAAAACATGCAATTTTAAATATCTGAAAATGTCAAAACTGTGATAAATGAACTCACTAGGTGAGCCTGTACTTTCCTTGAGTTAAAGCTTTCCAATGAAATTACCCCTCCAATATTAGTGGAAGGGGTGCAGACACAACAAATGTAGAAATGCAATAAAGTGCCACTTGTGAAGGGACGTCCCCAGGTATTTCACGCATCAAGGGATTTTATTTTATTTTTTATTTTTTTTCTCATGGTTTATTTTTTTTTTATATTTAAAAATTTCCATCTCCTTCCCTCCTCCTCCCTCCTCCCTCCGCTCCTCCTCCCCCTTCTCTCCCCTCCCTTCCACCCATACCTCCCCTGCCTCCCTCTCAAGGCCAAGGAGCCATCAGGGTTCCCCACTCTATGCTAAAACCAAGGTCCTCCCAACTCCCCCCAGGTCCAGGAAGGTGATCGACCAAGCTAAGAAGGCTCCCACAGAGCCTGTCCATGGGATTTTAGCCTAGGCAGGTGAGAGCACTTGTTTGAGTGAACATACTCCTGATTGTTCAAAAGGCCCTGAAAAGTAGGGAGTCCAGTGTTTCCTAACTCCTGTTTATGTAATATTTTCCTTCTAATAAATGGGAAATTGTGGATTAATATTTATAGAAGATAGTTATAACTTAAGGTGATTGGGACCCTCACTTCTGTGTTGATAGGTACTTTAGAGGAAAACAAACAAACACAGAGAAGCATCATACGTAAATTCCTTGCCCCAGGCTTGCCCCAGGCTTGCCCCAGGCTTGCCCCAGGCTTGCCCCAGGCTTGCCCCAGGCTTGCCCCAGGCTTGCCCCAGGCTTGCCCCGGATTTCCTATTGTTAGTCTTGTCCTTTTATTGTCCTGGTGTCCAACTTTACCTTGACTTTGCAGCTTTAACTAGCATCCTTTCCACCAACCTCATTATTGTTAAATCAGAGAGTCATAATTATTGAAGAATCCTCTCTCTGAAACCTATAATATAAACTGTATTTACTTCAATTGCATTTTCCTTCTTTCCATTAACATCTCAAGCTGTTATGTCTCTGCTTGAACATATCAACTTTTAAAACCCACCAAAAGCAGCATGTAGAAAAAAACATACAATTTCTCTTCTGTGCTGCTGCAGAACTATATTAAAGAACTAAATCATTTTCAGATCATTGAACTTTGAATGTTAGATGGAAACACCAGATTGCCTTTATGGAAAGAATCACCATTTTCCCTTCTCGTGCATTGAATGCTGTTCCATCTCTGCACAATTAGTCAGTCTTACTCTGCGGCGCATTGATTTAAAAATCTTTAATTTCTTCCTGTTAGGAACAACTGAGAAGTAATTGCCTTTTTTCTCTTTCTTCCACGTTTTCTTGTGCTGTATCTAGTCCCAAATAACAATCCCTTACAAGAAATATAGTCATTCTAAGACACATCATGTGTTCAAGACAGTGGCATTTTGTCAATGTAGATTAACTTATTCTTAAGGCAGGAAGTGTATGGTATTGCTGCTTCAATGCAAACCAGGATGCTATTTCTATTTAATTTGACCAGAGACTATATACTCCCTTCTTCTCCCATAAAATCTACATTTGAATATTTGCATTTTCCTATGTTTATGAGGTTTTTAATTTTAATTGAATACAAAATAAAGGAAATCACTTTCAATGTATGTTGTCTAGCTCTCTTTCACAACATCCCCACTTGATATAATAGGGATGAGTGTGCCTAATCAAAATGGAATCTACTTTCTCAGTGGCATTTTAGAAGAAGAAACAATCAGCAAATTTCTTTTGCTGAATTCAGAAACACCATTTTATTTTGATCTTGTGTTACAACTTCCATGTAATTTCTTTCTTTAATGTTAGAGGACATTCATGCCAAAGTTTGTCCTATCAGAGAAGCAGCAGAAGAGTGCACAACCCTGATTTAGTAATAAAATGCCCTGTTCGCTTTATTATAGTACTTCTCTTTAGAATTTATGCACACATCCATTCTCCCAATTATTTTATGTCATATTAATTTAGGGCCTGTAGAAAAACAAAAGCAACAGAATATAAAAATACTAATTAATAGGTATTGACTTTTGTCCTGATATAGGCTGATAATGTCCACCCTATTAAGCAAACTGCAGACCCTATAAGATCCTGGTGAAGTTTGATGTCCTGATGGGAGAAAGTTGACAGTGAAAATCCCAGCCTGAATCTTCAGCATTGCTCATGTAATCTACTAAGTGTCAACTCAACCTTCATTTGTCCGTTCCTCATGTGCTAAATGGTGTCTACAAATGGAAGAGAACCATTTAGTTCCATTTGCTCATCCAGTTCCATCAGTATCTTTAATAAACACCTTGGCATTCATACATTGAGGTGGTATGTCTTTCTGTGTAGTATGTGTTGCTTTTATTGATTGATGAATAAAGCTATTTCAGCCAATGGCTTAACAGAATAAAGCCAAGCATGAAATCTGAGCAGAGATTGCAAGAGAGAGTAGGTGGAGTCAGGGAGATGCCATTGAGCCACTGCCAGAGACAGACATGCTGAAACTTTGCCAGTAAGCCACTGCCACATAGTGACACACAGATTAATTGAGATGGGTTAAATTAATATATGAGTTAGCCAATAAGAAGCTAGAGTTAATAGGCCAACCAGTGATTTAATTAATACAGTTTCTGTGTGGTTATTTCAGGAGTCTGGACAGCCAGGAAACAAACAAGTAACCTCCTTACAACATTTCTGTTAATGAGATAAAATTCCATGACTAGCACACTTATCAAAGGAAGAATTTATTTGGGTTCATGGTTGTATACCAATAAGAATCTATCATGGTGGAGTGACTTGGCAACAAAAGGTAGGAAGGTCAACATAATCAGAAGGTTGAGAGATCCTATGAGCCCATGGGAGACATTTGTCATTCAAAGTACTACAGTATGTTTATTGATGTAACAGTGTGAACTGTTTATCTTGAACTCCAGTTGAGGGACAATAGCTCTGATTGAAGGTGGTTTGTATTTTATTGATTGGTGATGGTTAGCAGTAGTATGACTGTTTTCCACTGCCCATCAATTTCATGGGCATGAAACTTGATTTTAGAGGATGTTTTCCATTTTAAACAGAAGCATTCTACTCTTGAAGGTGGTGAGCCAATAAGTGTTCAACATCAAGAAACTACTGAAATTCTACTGGCATTGTCATTAAATTCTTTCACAAATATTTATAGTTTGGTGGCATTATGATTTAGTCTGGGCTCTGTGAAACAGTATGCACAGTGCCTGTGTCTCTTTGGTTAACTACTTTAGGAATAATTTCCATTTAATATAGTAATGAAGAGCCAATCCAAATAAACACTTATTATTTCTCAGTATGAAAAAGAAACCCTTCACTAGTTCTTTGAGTCATGAGTTCTCATAAATCTTAGAAACCTCATCTTAGAGACCTCTTCATTCCTTCTTAGAGAATCATTTCAACTTGGAGACATCAACTACCATTCCTTGTAAAAGGCCCTAGGATTTGATAGGTAAAATCACTCTTCACTTTTCATGATGTATAATATTCTGAGAAAATATGAAAATACAATGGAAAGTCACTAGCACTATGAGCAATCTATCAGTCAGAAATATATACATAAAAGTGTTTCACATAATATATCAAAAAATGTGAATCAAGCTGGGCGGTGGTGGTGCACGCCTTTAATCACAGCACTCGGGAGGCAGATGCAGGTGGATCTCTGTGAGTTCGAGGCCAGCCTGGTCTACAAGAGCTAGTTCCAGGACAGGCTCCAAAGCCAAAGAGAAACCCTGTCTCGAAAAATAAAAAAAAATGTGAATCAGTATTATTTCAGAGTCTATAAATACTGACTAAATAAAAGGATATAGATATATCCATCTACCCTGAAATAATCTGGTTAAAAGACAACAAAACTTGAAAGTTTGGACTTACTACATTCCCAAGACAGAGATACAAACTTAACTTGTTTAGAATGATCTTGGAGGTATATAAATCATCAAAACTTAACAAATCATATTTACAGAAATTGGGATTATTTGTTACAAAATGTTTGCATACTATTAGATTGCATTTCTCTAATTATTTCCTAGTACTACTATAGGGTCCTGCATGCCTACACCTCTCTATAATGGATGAATTTTGATAAGGCACTCTATTTTATCTTAATGTTTTTTCCCAGAATTATAAGACATAGTATCTTCTGTGTTTTTTTTATATGTGCCTATTAACTTTTATTGCCTACGATCCTGTCCACTCAATCAGAAAGAAAAGTTCCTGGAGTCTGGAGTAACAGCTGCTGTTTCCAGATAAGAAGCCTGAGAAACATCGGTTCCCTATGAGTTTTAGAGGAAAATATTTGAGAAAAAAAGAGAATTACAGGAATGATAAAATCTGTCCAATGCATTACTGACAAAGAGACACTATAAACTGTCAAGAAAACCATCAACATTTTGAAGGAGAAGAGAGCTTGCAGACCGCTTGGCCCCAGCTATATTCTGCACTGTCCCAAGGTCCACTGGTCCTTCTTGTATGAGAGAATATCTCCAATCGTTTTGCCTCATGGAAACCCAATTAACAAGCCTTCATATGCTAATCTGAAAGTAGGCCAAATGGTTCCCAGTCAAATACCTCCATGGGATCCAGCTGTAAGAAATATTCTCAATTAGTGATCAGTGGGGGAGAGCCCAATTTATGGTAGGTGGTGCCATACCTGGACTGGTGGTCCTGCATTCTATGAGAAAGCAGTCTAAGCAGGCCATGAGGAACAATCCAGTAAGCGGCACCTTATCATGGCCTCTGCACCAGCTCCTGCCTCCAGGATCCTGCCCTATTTGAATTTCTGTCCTGCCTTCCTTCAATATGAACAGCAATATGGAAGTGTAAACCAAATAATCCCTTTCCTTCCCAAGTTTATTTTGGTCATGGTGTTTGGTTGCAGCGAAAGAAACTCCTATCAAGACAGTTATGTCCATAATATATATTGTTTGGGGAGTCTCTTAAATTACCTTGAATAACCCTTCAAAAGGAAATTTCCCATGTTTAAACTTATATTATCTATAATTTTAGGTAAATATAAATTACCTATT
Source organism: Arvicola amphibius (assembly GCF_903992535.2). NCBI lineage: Eukaryota > Metazoa > Chordata > Mammalia > Rodentia > Cricetidae > Arvicola > Arvicola amphibius. The sequence goes on along the minus strand of NC_052049.1, from coordinate 9,000,011 downwards.
TCTTCCGACTTCATCAAACAACCTTGCTGTTATTTGTAACAACCATTAAAATATAATAGTGCTTTACTCAAAATTAAAACATCACTATTCTGGGTGTTTAAAATGACTCAATGATTAAAAGCACTTATTACTTTATCATGAGGACCAGAGTTTAATCCTAGCACCCATATCTAGTGACTTGTCACCATCTCTAACCTCAGCTCAAAGGCACCTGGTAGCCTCTGTGGACAGGCACACTCATGTGCATATACACATGAGTAGAAACCACTCATACACATATGTACAATAAAATATATCTTAAATTCAAACAAACCTATGTTCCCAAAATGAATGTATTAAAAAATTTTGCCTGTAAAGTGATTTTTCTTCTTTCTCTGCTTTGTATCAGATGTCTCAACTGCAGGGCCTATCTGATGGATCTAGTCTCCTTATAGACACTTTCCATTGTTTATTTTGTTGTATAATGCATTTTTCTTTTCTATACTGGATAAAACGACAAGCAAATAAGTGTCTTCAATTTATCACAACATAGACATCACAATATTTTCATGATATAAGATTCTGTAAATCTTTCTTGTAATTAAAAATAAAGTCAAGGTAGAGGAAACTAATATATTAATGTATTCAAATCTCCGAAAACACACTTTTTTAAAATGAAACTGGCTTTGTTTTAGATGTTTTTCTTTGCCCTTAAAGTATTCTTTAGATACTGCACCAAAGCATGCATAGATGCTTTGGAACCCATCACACAGAAGTTTCTTTATGTTCCTTTAATGTCATTTGCAGTCTGAGCTTCAGTGAAGGCTTCACCCATGATCTCGCTGGCATCATAGCTGCTATTTAAATGACTGAATTCTCACAGGGTAAGTGAACCCACAGACAGCAAACAAACACACATGTCATAGAAAGTTCTGGTGATTAGAAAAGACATTGAAGATATAGTGGTTGGGAGTTGCTTTGTGTTTCATGCAGCCCTTAACTATAATTCATCTATATTAACTTATAGTGACATGTGGGTGAATTTTAGTATGATTTTAGAAAATGTATAAAAACATGAACAGAACATTCCCATTACACACAAGAGAGGGAATATTTCCATGTGAAGTCTTTTATATTGTTTATCAGATGAATTATTGTTGAGTTTATGTAATCTATCCAATATGCTTATCAGATTTTCCAAAAGAATTGAACAAACATTATTGCCTAATGTTTGACGCCTGTTGTGGTTGCCCAATTCTTATTCAATTATTTGATCTCCTAGTGTTGAATTACTATTACTAAGTTGGAAATTTGATTATCCAAAGCCAGAATATAATGCTAAAGGGATTTATAAACAGCTGTTGGTCCTCAGCCTCTGTGAGTCAAACATAAGAAAGCTTTTAGATATTGAGTGAATTCATTCACTTTGTGAAACATATTTTGCTTTTTATTATGATATGCACTCTTTGCTTCTAGCTAGAATCTGTAAAGGTTAAGTGCACTCTGCATTTCCTACATGAATTTTAATGAACTGAAGAAGGACATTAAGATATATATATATATGTATATATGTATATATATACATATATACATATATATATATATATATATATATATAAAATGTACAGTGCTTACTCTGCACAATATTCGTTTAAACAAGAGTAACTTCACTTTGGCTTGAATTTATCAAGTTCCAATAGGGATCACTGTATTTTTAGTTGTTGGTAAGCTACAATGAGAAACACTATTTAAATGTACATGCTAAGCTTTGAACTTAAATTATGGACTCTTGAGTCACTTTCAGCTGAAAAATATCAGTTATATGGTTATAATCACAATCACCAGTGAAATATATTCAGAAATAATAAAATCTGGTAAATATGTATTATTATTTAAACTGAAGAATACATTAGCTTTATAGTAATGGTCTTTAATTATTGTATCTTTCTTAATTAGGATTATTAATGCTGTGATGAAGCACTATGATCAAAGCAGCTGGGGAGGAAAGAGTTTATTTGACTTCCACTCTCATATCACTGTGGATTAAAAAAGAAAGTCAGGACAGGAACTGATTCAGGGCAGGAATCTAGAGGTAGGAACTATTGTAGAGGTCATGCTCTACAATACGACTTGCTCCTCATGGCTTGCTCAGACTAGGTATTTCTACAATTAAACCTCTCTGGTTACTTTCACTTATTTCAGAAAATAGGCATTGAACCATAAAACATAAACTTAATATGAATATAATCGTAAAAAATTAGATTTAAAATAGTCTAATATATAATAGAGGAACAAATTTAGAAGTAATATAAGATAATGTCTTAGTAAGTAATAAACCATACCCAGGACATTTGACTAGTAAGAATATTTGCTCTTCTGTTCAAAATTTCTTAATTTGATAAAGTGATTGAACCACAATTTTTTTTTACTCTTTGGATTTTGAACCACATCAAATAGAGTATATAATGTAGATGTTGATCAAAATATGTGTTTTATGTTTGGAAAAGCTGAGTGGAAAATATGTCTTGGGAAGAAAGTTGAAATCAGGATTAGGTGGCTTCCCTCATAGTTGACTGTGTCTTCCGCGGAGTTATGAGAAAATTAGCCTAACAGTCATATTGAATAATTTTTGCATGAATACTTTTTGAATAAAGTCGTATGTACATATAAATATAAGGAAGAGGAGGATAAAGAGAAAGATGAAGGAAGAAGGGAAACACAGACAGATATACCAGTTAGAGAAGAACTATATAGTATTAAAATTCTTAATTTAAAGGGAGTCTGTAAGAGGTTTTAGATATTTGGTCACCTCAAATGAGAATTCCATTTTAAAATATTTGTTCCTAAATTAAATTTATTTTTAGTTTTTATTTATTTACATTCTCTCAAACAATGCATCCCAACCACAGCCCCCCATCCCTCTACTCCTACTTTCCACCACCTCTTTCCCTCAGGTTCACTTACCCTCCGTTTCCCTTCAGAAAAGAATAGGTCTGCCTGGAATGTTGACCTCATATAACAACATGTCTCCTTTTTATTTTAGTGAGCTAGTAATCTACAAAAATGGAAGGTGGAACCTTTTTGTCATTGTGAATCATTTTATTGCTATTTTCATTTAACTGAATACTAGAAGTAGGTTTCTCCCTAGGTCATGGGTTATCTAAATCTCAGGCTCATACCCTCATTAGCATGCCAGATATAGAATCCTTCTCATTAAATGGGCCTTAAATCCCATAAAACGTGGTAGTTTATTCCTGTAACATTCATGTTACTCTTGTGCCCATAAGCATATCAAAAGATGTTATTGCAGCTTTTGAAGTTCACACTTGAGTGAGATTCTTCCTGTCAAGTGATGGGAGGAAGGTGTTTCCTTAGAGTCTCTCCTCCTACTTTTGCAAGAAGTACAAGATTTGTTCATTTGTATTGATGGCTTGTTAGAAGCAACCTTGAGTCAATCCGCTACCAAATGATTTTGATTAAGAAAACCTGAAGAACCATCAATATTTGGTTGGTGGCTTCTGAGAAAGGAGTTTCTTGCTTTGAGGGTTAATGCTGATTATCATCTTGAGAGTAAGTAAAATCTGGAAAAAGACTGCCTGCTCATGTCTTTGAGGGATTATAATGACTAGGTTAACTGAGGTGGAGAAGAACACACCATTTATGGGCAACATGAACCAGAAAGCTTTCCCTTAAAGAAACCGTGTAGTTTTTGCCACCGAAGCTGAGTCTGAAAACCTCTTAAAGGAGCCACATCTTTGTTTGCTGCCAGTAAACAGAGCCTATTTGAAAAAAATGTTGTTATCAAGAAGCTGCACTTGGCTCTCATTTTTGTGGGTCTAGAGCCTTTTTATTTTAAGCTTTTTGACATGTTACGTGGAAAATTTTGCCCCATATTGGGGCACCATTCTTTTGGTGGAGGCTTCTTGTTCATTTCTGGCCACCCAGACCTGAAATAATCATGAAAGTATTTTATTTACAATACTGTTCGGCCAATAGCTTAAATGTATATCTTACATCTTAAATTAACCCATTTCAATTAATCTATGTATCACCAGATTGTGTAGCTCATTTAAAGATATAATGTATAATTAAACAATTGCAGACTCGTAGATAGTTAATTATAATAGCCAAGCTTGTAGTCATATTAGTTAGGTTTTCCAGATGTACAAAGATATATTTCAGATGGATAGTTATCCTTCAACCCATTCAAAGACTAACAAAATATAGCATTTAATTCATTTTAAAAACTTAGAACTTTTCATGACAATGATACACATCTGTTCCTGGCAGCACCAATCTACTTTAAGATGATGATGGACATTGAAGAGGCTCCTTGTGTAGTTTGCTAGTTATTTAGGCAACAAACTGCTCTTGCCTAAAGGTGAGATGATCCTCTGGGGTTCCTGATTCATGAAAGAGTCTGCTAGACATTCTGCAGGACACAGAAGAAAGTGACTAACAAACTGCTAATATAAGTGGAATTGTCTTTGATATTTCCTGCTTCATGAAAAAAATCTGCCAGATACTATGGGTCTGTGGGCTAAAGATCCTTGCCACAATGTTACAAAAAAAATTTGGGGTGACTGTCCAGACAAAGATGTCTCTGTCAATTCTAGAGTTTTGAAAGTTGCTTACAATGCACGTCTTGTTTACTTAGGTAATATTATATACTTCTAGAGGCTTTGATGGTGTTAAAAAATAGATAGTTATAATTATAGCTTTCCTTAGTTATGATATACAATAAATATAAATATTATAACTATAATTCTTATTTGATACCTGTTTGGTTATATGTTATTTTTTACAGAACAGAAAAGGGGAAATGGTATGGGAAGTCTTTCTGTCTATGTGTTGCTTTTATTGGTTAATTAATAAAGTTTTTTCAACCAGTGGCCTAGCAGAATAGGGCAAGGCCAGAATTTCAAGCAGATAGGGGAGGAAAGAAGGCAGATCAGAAAGAAGCCATATAGTTGCCACAGGAGACAGACTCTGGACACCGGTCTGAAACTTACTGGTTGGTCACAACCACTGCAATACATAGTTTAATAGAAATGGATTAATTTAAGACATAAGAACTAGCTAGAAATACGCTTACACTGTAGTAACTATAGTATTGTGAATACTATAGTTTTTGTCTGATTATTTCGTGTCTGGGTGGCCAGGAACAAATGAGCAGCCTCCACCAACACAGTCTGTTGGGTTCCATTCTTGTTCGCAGTTGTGATCTGTGAGTTCCCCTTTAATAAAGAACCCCTTATTTTTACCCTATTTGGAGTTAGTATCAGCTTATTTTATTCGTGTTCCCCACAATCTGGCATGTTCACCTTCACTTTCTAATTTAGAGCTGAAGAAGGCAGGTGTCATGTTGAAGGCCTATAAGCAAATTTATTGGGTGAAGGTCTTCTGAAGTATGTAAATTCTTATTTCATTGTTGGAATAAACATGTCTAACACCTTGACATGTCTTCAGTGGTAATATGGTTCTTGACATTTTAGGAATTAACATCTTTCCAGATGTATTTCCCTTTTAAGTCTGAAAAATCATCCTGTTATTACATTCTGTTTCCAACTATTGTGTCACGCATTCCTGTTGTATCCTATATTTCTGTATAAATACTGGGCATTTGAGCTTTCACTGGAATAAACTGTAAAAAATTAATTTTGTTTTATTTCTTCCTTCTATTGAAAATGGGTTTTATCCCACATGATATATGCTGATTGCTGTTTCCCCTCTATGTACTCTTTCCAGTTTCTCCTACATCCTCTCCCATTCATATTCATGCCTGTTCTGTCTCTCATTAAGATACAAATAGGCTTGGAAGAGAAATTAACAAAATATAATAAGATAAAACAAAATAACACATCGAGATAGGGACAAACAGAAGGAAAATATCCCAAGAAAAAGCACAAGAAACAGACATACACACAAGATTCACTTGTTCGCAAACTCAGAAGTTGTATAAGAATACAGCACTAGAAGCCATAATGCATATAAAGTAAAAGCAGAGTAAAATGCATAAATAAAATAAAAATAAGCTAAATTATCTCACACGACATTGTGAGATAAGTAACCATTAAATATGTCACTGAGGTTTTTACTTTTGGTATATACTATCGGGAAAGCAGTCTATCCTTAAGAATATTTTGTTCCCTTAAGGAAACTTCCTTGGAGAAAAATAATCATTAACACATGATTATCAATTGAAGATTGATACCAAAGGTTGATATCAAAGAGGTACCCATGGTGCTACTAACTACTAATTCTTTGATAAGAGTTTTGAAGATTGTTAGGAATGACCAAAGATTGTGCACAATGAAATGGTGGGCAGTTTGGACAATGTAATATTAAATGGACATGAAGTACTGAAAGCAAATTCCAGCATCTGCACATTAATTAACTCAGTGGATGTTATGCTGGTAGTGGCAAAATCTAATCTGTGCAGGGATTGGCTGTCTCTGCTGATGTCTATCTGTCTTCTTGTTTGTTGATTGATTTTGTTTTGACAGTGGCTCTGATTATGTAAACCAGGCCTGAAGCTCTGTTTTAGCCCAAACTGGCACTGACTTTTTGATCCTCTTGATCAAAGCACTTAATACTGGGAAGTCAAACACATAACACCATACCAAGTTTCAATAGGAATCTCCTCATAAGTACATGGGATGTAATCAGGTATTTGCTTTTTGTATTTCTTTTATCCTCTCTCTGTGCTTTCTGCTTCTTCCTTTAAATTATCACTCAGAATTATTCTTATATTAATAAAATTATTTAATTCTTTAATTGTTTTAAAGACCAGAGCCATTGTAAAACAGCAGCCCATCTTCTTCCTAAGTCTATGTGTTAATTGAGTTCAGTTCAAGTAATATGCTTTCTTGATGTTAATAATAAAATCTATGATTAAAATCCTATTTCTAAATTTCACTGCAGGGAATACCATGTAGATAAATTTGTTTTTATCTGCTTAGTTTTGCAATAGGCAAATCAATAAAATTTGAGTTTAGTATTCAGAATAAGAATCTTTATTAAGAAGCTACAAACAGAATGTTTATGCAAGCCACAGTGAGCTTTGAATCTGAGCTGTTCATTTCCCTAATTTTTAAAGAGGGGTGAAAATGAATGTTTTCAGGATGACAGAAGATGCACCATAGTGATTTTTGTGCAGAGAGTAAACACTGTTGAGGAATGTAGAGCAAGATCAGCATACCATGTCTTCCCAAACAGTAAATTTAAGTGGCATCATGTTTTTTATTCATCCATTAAATATTTGGAACATGCAGAGAGGCTAATTATGTTTTAATTTTGAATATGAGTTTACATATGATAGTCTTATTAGAATACATTAAAAGAACTTCCTTGCACATAGTTAATTTTTCCTATATATCTAGTAAGAAAATACAAATAAGCATTTTCTGAAACCTACCAGTCATAGAAATATATCACATTACATCCTTATATCAAGGGTAAGACAACCCTCTAATTTTGTAGTAGGTTTTGATTTGAGAAACTGTGATGATTTCACAATGCAGATGATGCTTAATTGGTTTTTGAGACTCATATTATTTTTCTGTTGGAATTGGTGATCATATTAGAAAATGTACATGTTTCATGGGGTGGTGGTGGTGCACGACTTTAATCCCAGCACTTGGGAGGCAGATGTAGGCGGATCTTTGTGAGTTCCAGGCCATCCTGGTCTATGAGAGCTAGTTCCAGGACAGTTCAAAAAGCTATAGAGAAACCCTGTCTTGAAAAACCAAAACCAAAACAAAACAAAAAAAAAAAAAAAAAAAAAAAAAAAAAAGAAAAGAAAGAAAAAGGAAGCAGGAAGCAAATATGTATGTTTCAATAAGATCTTTTATACACAAAGATCAGAAATAAATATGTCAATAGAAACAAAACACCACAATGACCACAAGGATAATATAATTAGGTATTAAGTTGCTGATATCAACCATAAGCTGACGGTGAATCACATATATTGTCTCACCACCAAAGGGCCACAATGTTCAATATGATTCAGATACAGAGGCATTCTCATCTGAGTCAAAACTATAGGAGGATTTTTTATTGATTCTGATTAAATAAGAGTAAAAATCTGAAGTCTCCACTCACAAGGCTAGTATAGAGACAAAATTATGATTAAGAGATTTTGATGTCTCTTCATCTACTTATATTTGCAACAAGTATGTCTAGCAAACAAAATCAACTAAAGCTGAGTCTCACTCTCTACCCTTTGAGGCAGATTACTGTAAACTGGGTAACCTGATATCTATTTCGTTATACTATGAATCGGGGCATGCACAGTAACATCCCATCTTTCAGTGAGATGGGCTTATGACATAGCTCTTATGACATAGCTTTTTCTGAAGAGAAAGCAAGTAAAAATACAAGAGAAATCAAGACTTGCAGGACACCTGTGTCACGCAGTGAAATCACTTTTTAATCCTTGCTCTTGGCATTACTAAATGCTTTTCTGTATGAAAGGTTGGAAGGGAAATAGTTCACTAAGTGTAACTGAGCAGTGTATCTGATTACTCAGTCTGTTTTAAGAAAAATGCCCAAGGCTACAAACTTTCAGTTATTGCGGAAGGCCGCTAAATAGCTGACAGGGCAATCAGCAGTCTGGTAAACACAAGATTTAAAAATTAATGTAAGTTTCAGAAACAAATGTGTATATTATCCTCAGGGCAAGAAGTCATTCTCATCCTGTACACATGATCAAGGTGGCATCCAGTGAGGACTATGCTGGCCCCGGCTGAAGCTCCAGGTATTAAACAGACTAAAGCACAGGATGCACCAGGGAAGCTTCCCAGGTCACACTTGATGGCCACAGGGACAGACAAAAGCAGTCTGTATGCTCGTTTTTCTAGCTTGCCATAAGCCATGAGTTAGCGTGGCTAAGGGGGACTAGGTTTAAGCCGTGCACCTGAGTGGGAAGGATGTTTGCTCTGAATCTTGCCTCACCTTCTCTCCTTAAATATTTTCTACCAATTTCTCTTCACAAAAGCTGAAAGAATGCCTTATTTATTTCTACAGTTTTCTTGAAAAAAATTAAAAGAATTTATTTGATTTAGGATATATCCCTACAAAATCAGAAATCATCATTTTAAATCTCATTATTTATGAGAGATTACTGTGTGGCATATCAGGATTTTAGGTAGGTAACAATTTTGCAATTTGCCTTTTATACTAGTTATTTTAGTCTTAATATTTTATATTATTTTCAGCGTCTTTCCTATTCATAACCCAATATTTCTGTTACTTAAATATCAATTTTAAGATCTACCTATAATTTCTTTGTTTGACTACATTGTCCAGTCTGATGAGGAAAACTTAAAATTATGAAGAAATCCTTTATGAGGATATGCATGGAACTCCTCATGATACATTGTAGGGACTGGATTATACAAGCCTACATTGTATGGCAGTCAGAATTATGAATGGCCCTGGCAAGGCACAATTTGCATCTACCACACAGAAGGTGGTTGCGTAGTCTTTTGATAGTGAGACAACCGGACACCATCCTAGGCAAGCGGTCAGGATATGCTAATGTCATTCTGCTCCTTCCATTGTAATTTAGGAGGTTGCCTGGGGAAAGGTGTTTTTCAGTCACTGTGACAGAACAGGCATAGGTATGGATGTGACCTAAGTCATTCTCCCAGCTACCTAAGAAACAAAATGCTAATGAACTTCCCCCTCAGTTTATGTTTTGGTATAACAGCTGTTTGGAGAATAAATCTGGGTGATTTTCAGGATGTGACGTCAGGATTTCATGAAGCATCCCTGAAAACTCCCTCCGACATAGTCGTGTGAGCTGTGTTTTCATTCCCACATCTCCACACTCGTATGAGAAATGATGTGTGTCATGGCTGGCCGCCGACAACACATATCTTTAGTTTAGTGATGGTGAGTGGGAAGCAAGAAAGACCTCACGACAGACAGTGATTTTCATTAAAAATCTTTGTAAGACTATTGAACTGTAAATATGTAGGCACAGTAAAGCCGCGCCATTTTGGCTTATTGATTTTTAACTGGAATTAACATACTTACTAAGCATTTAGACTTTACTCACTACTACCAGAGTTTCAACAGAAACTATTTTCCACCAGAATTGGAATATAGTAACTTATTTCTAGCTGCACATGGGATGAAGGGATATCTGATTCATGAAAATTTTTTTAAATGAATAATTATGTTAAGAATAGTAGTTGGTTTTTAGAATGTCTAAAACAACCATTTAACAGTATTAGAAACAGTAATGGTGACTGTCTGCCACTCTGCTTCAACTGAAACAAAAATGACAGAGCTGTATCTGCGCAAGGATGGGTGCTGGGAGGGGTGGGCAGAGGGGAAACTATGGTAGGCGTGTATTGTGTGAGAAATAAAGTATCATCCACAAGTACTTTACAGTGTTAAAGGAGTATTTAAGAACATCTAACAGTTGTGGGGGTTCCACATTATTCAAATCATGCCTATTAACTTTCTGTTTTGTCCATCAGATTCGTGAATTCTACATTATTGGACCTTTCCTTTGCAAACTGCCCTAGAAAATATTGTTGCAATGAACTCATTACTATGAGCACACAGTTCACTCTAATTTAGAACAGTGTTAACTCCATCAGGGTTAGAAAGCTGAGAAATATGTTATTTTCTTTTTCTTCTTACTGAAAAAGTACAGGACCAAAAGGAGCCATGTATCTGTGAGAAAGGCAGGGGGCACGGTGTAAGGATTAGCGCAGCTCAGCCCCTCCCTGCATCCCCTGCGGAGGGACAGTGGAAGCAGGAGGCATCTCTCTTGCCAGACTCTGCTATTCCCAGCCTCCATGATGCCTCTGCACTTCTACTCATGCTCTGCCACTGGGGCCCACTGGAAACAAGACTAAGACAACAAAGGCCTAAGCATCTGGATTTTGTGATTGTTTTATTTCTTTCTCTTTTTTGTTAACTTTTCCAATTCAAAGGAAGTTTTCTCACTTTTTTTTTTTTCATGACCCTCCCTGTGCACTTATTCTTTGGCTTAACAGAATAATTGCAAACAAGCTTAATTTAACCTTTTCTATGCAAACATAAACGAACAAAACCAAAACAAATGCAAAAACTCACAAGTCTCTCAGAGAGCCACAAATACTTTATAGTCTTTTGAGTTACTGAACTTATCTTGTAAACACTTCATAGTTCAGTGAGCCATGGGAAGGCATTGTGGTTGGGTCCCTCTGATCTTACATTTTGAAGTCGTACAGTTTCTCAAGTTCTGATACAAATGCTTTATACATTCTGCAATGTAACTTAAACTATGTCTTATACATACCAATTTTCATTCCACTGCTTTTCTATGAGTGCCACCAGAGATAAATTCCTATGACTGGTAGCATGTCATCTTCCTAGCTTGCTTGCTTGCTTACTTCCTTTTTCTTTTGAAAGTGATCTTAATTTTTTCCCCAAAGGATTGGTATAGTGATAACAAAGTTAAACAGTACACATAATCCCCATATGTATTGTGTCCTGTACCCCGTGGATTCCACACATTATTATTAACAATTCACACATTGGTCACAATCTTAGACCCACATAAACACTTTATCCCCCCAATGACCACATTTACACGTGGGATTCAGTCAAGTAGATCACATTGAGAACTATGCAATCTCTATGGAGTACACTGTGCTGTGTGTCCACCACTGCAGCCCTTGCACAGAGTAGGTTAACTGCTCTGAAAATCCCCATGCCTCGCACGTTCAGGCATCCATCAAGGCACTGAGCCTTTCAGTGAGTTCAAAGTATTGGTTTTGAGGCAGTATATATTAATTGGGAGGAGACATTGTACTTAACTCATTAACATGCATTTAGGATTCCTTCCTTCTCATGTGGCTGGATGGTTCATTGCTTTTTGGTGCTGAATAATATTATTTGGTCTCCACCACAGTATACTTACTCATTGGTGTAGTGGAGAACACAGTCACTTCTTCATTTTAACAGTTATGAGTAAAACTGTCATAAAATCAAGATACGGTGTTTTTGTATGCCTGTACATTTCGCTCATCTGAATCAATCACAAAAGGGTACAAATTTTAGACCACGTGGCCAATCTCAGTTATCAAAAGCCACAATCATTAATTTCAAGTGAAGCTTCTACTTTACTTTCACACTGCATTGTTTTCAAAATACGTATTTTGGGAAAGGAGACATGAATCTGGCTAACAACATTTTCTGCTCTTGAAGAAGACAGACTCTGTTCCTGTCATCTACATTATGGGACCCAAATGACTGTGACTACAGTTCTAGTAGATCAGTTCCATCCTTCAGGTTTCCATGGTAACAGACATACATACAGGCAGGTAGATGACCACACACAGAAAATAAAGAGAAAAATTTAAAAATTAAGTTTTGACATGCATTATATTCCTCTTTATCAAATTCACGTGTCTCTTCTTCAGGTAATGATTGGCAAATTGCTGAACGTTACATTAGGCAACTATTATTTATATGTATTGGATACACTGAAACATTGCAACTTATTATCTATTAATCATGTAATAAATAGCATATTATATTCCAAATAAAATGTAAATCAAAGTCATCCTGGTGTATAAAAGTTAGTTCCAGGACAGGCTCCAAAGCTACAGAGAAACCCTGTTTCGAAGAACCAAAAAAAAAAAAAAAAAAAAAAAAGGAAATTTGTAACAGTTTAGTATTTCTCAGAGTTTAGACTGAAAATGGCCTTTCAATGCAATAATATTTAATAATAATTTCAATGATTCATTTTTGAAAAATTATATATCATGTTTTAAAGATATGGAGTTATATTTCAGAACCATGTCACGTTACCATATTTAACACCGTTCATGAAAAGGATGCTGAATTTAAGGATGCAAGTTTTAAGAGTCTTTGTCTAATGTAAGTATAACATATTCTGAACATGCTCATGACTGTTTTTGTGTTACTCCCTAAATGAATATAGAAAGGATATTTTCAAATCAATTTCATTTTACAAGTACTTGCTTTCTTAAGATTTAGACCAAGAAAGACAAATGTCACATATTTCTTCTCATTTGTGGATATTAGTTGGAATCATCATGTGTTTGTTATTTATTTGGAGTACTCATAAAGACCAGAAGATTCCACAGTAATGTGAGGTGAAAGCCTTCTAAGAGAATGGAGAGAAATGCAGTGTTATAAAATGTTAAGGGAGAGTAATAGAAAAACGTGTTAAACATGAATGGAGTGTGAGGGCAGGGTAGGGGCTGTAGGACAGGGAAGACTAAACAGATATAGATATGCACACACAGAGAGAAAGAGAGAAAAAGGGGCAGATAGAAATCTAGATAGATAGATAGATAGATAGATAGATAGATAGATAGATGATAGATAGATAGATGATAGATAGATAGATAGATAGATAGATAGATAGATAGATAGATAGAGATATATCCCTACTAAACACCACAGTCTAACAAAGACTTGATATTACTAGTATTACTAATTAAGAATTGGTTACTTCTTGTCCAGAGGTCCTATAGACTGCCAAAAACACTACGAACGCTACAGGCTGTTGATATTGCTCTTGATTATCCTCAAGAACTTGACAGTAAGATTATGATATAGAAGTTTTATTTAAGATTGGGGATTTCCTAGGTCTTAGTTGAGTCAAAAACATGAAGAAATGCAGATGCTGCTCAGTTAGAAACTTTATCCCTGGATAGTGTTCAATATACTGGAAAGTGCTATGTGAGGGGCAAAGTGGTCACTGATCTTCCCCAGCTGGGAGCCCTTTGAGCTCTAATGACATGCCTGGCAAGGAATGCCCATTGGTTCCGTGCAAAGTTAAATGGATTGGAAGTAAGATGAAATGAAAGTAAGAAACTACTTATTGATTTGATTTAGGGCCTGGTGGATGTGATGTAACCCATATCTCGTCCCATTCTTGTGTTGGGCGGGGGTCATAAGCCCTGGAAAAAGAATCTATTATTCTACTATATAATACAGTATAAACTGACTCCTGGTAACTTATGTTTATACCGTAGCTTATTACATCAGTCCTCATCAGAGAGGCTTCTTCTTGAAGTAGATGGTGAGAAATGGAGACCCAAAACTGGTCAATGTGCAGAAAAAATTCTTTGTAGTAGTTAGAAAATCATAAAACACTTTCATTTGTGAAATTTATGAATCATTATTTGTTTTTAATCCACATAGAATCACCATGAGTATATATGGTAATGCATAATTAAATATTGATGTATTGACTATAATTATGCAAATTAAACGTATTAATCTGAAAGAGAAGAAGTTGCACTGTCTCTGATACTGAATATTACATTGTCAATTTTATGGTCTCTAGATTCTCAAGTTATTATATGACTCAAATTATCCTTATCAGTAGCTAAATTACAAAAGTTGCGTGCATGCTTTAAAATGACCTTTCCAATTAATATTTTGGTTTTTGATAGTAAAGATATCCTTTAGAACTATAAAATTCCTGCCCATTACCTAGAAATTCACTTCTAGATAAATAACCGCATATGACATGCATGTTGTGTGTAATCAAGCAAAAATATTCAATTATCTTAAAATCTGAAAAGAAAAAGTTATAACTGAGCTATGATATTAATGCACATATATATGCCCTCAAAAGTATGGAGATAACTTTCCTAGAATGCTTTGCCTAAGGAGCAGGGTTTTATAGTTGTTCACAGCACAAATTTTGAATAGTGATTGTTTTATATGATTGCTGATAATATCATTGATTTGAATAAAATACACATTTGTTTTCATAGGCACTAATAAAATATTTACAAATTTTTTTCTTATGATAAAATACCAAAAGCCAATCAAGTAACTGATCACTTTATGTTCAAATGACTTCAACCTCTTTCTAAATAACCCATAAGACAAGAAAGTTTTCTTGAAAATTAGTTAATGTACACTATTATTTTATGACTACAGTTGTTGATTAATTTGTGGTTGCCATAAACACATGTTGATTCAATTATTGACTTGTCCATGTATATCATCTTATTATATAAATATATTTCAATATAGATACTAAGGATGCAAATTAAAAAGTAAATTAAATAAATAAAAATATTTATTCTAAGTTCTGTTATTATTTCCTCACCTGAAATATGAATCCTGACAGATGTAAAGTTAGTCTGTTTAGTTTTCACTTAATAACCTAATGAAGTAGTTGGTGTTTTCCATGCTCAAGGTCTTTCATAAATGCACATTAAATGTATGATGTGCTAAACTCTGATAACACAATTGTAGGATCAAGCATGTAAGGTGGGTGTTTATTGTGAAGTATGTATCATAAAATCTCCTTTTACCATAACTTCTAGAAACCTACCATCACAGACACGCAGATAGATTTATCACATGTATATTTATCACATGTTTATTTTGACTCTTCAAAGTTATTTATGATTGTGTATGGTTGACAGATTATCTTTTCCATAGGTATTTCCTCCAATGTTAAAAAGGCACTGTGCCACTAGATCTGAATTTCCTAAAACCTTTCTTTTGGAACTTTGGTGTTTTATTAAAGTTACTTCATAGACATTTGTCTATGATCTGTGTCCTATAGCTAGTGGGTATAATTGAATATAACAATTTATCACTTTAATTATACAACACAAAATTTAAAATTTTTACTTTCTAATTAGTGGCCCTGTAGTTTTTTCTTTCTTGGATGGATTGTTTTTCTCTATGGCAGCTGTATTCTCTCTGTCTCAGTCATTTTCTATGCTATAGTAATACAAATAACATAATTCTCTGGTGACTTGACATAGGTCATAGTAGCAGTGAGGCAATTTATTTTATATTCAAATTATGTTCCATAATGTATAGTTATTTCCAACCTTCCTAGTATGTGAAAAAAAAAAACTCCAAGGACACTTTTACAAAAATAGCAGTCCCATGTACATTTACTAAAGAAAAAAAATCAAGTGAAAGGCAATACTGTAAGGTGAAGAAATGGAAGTGACAGAAATACACTCTTTCAGTCATTTTTCCCACTGGATTCAGTAAACATAAATTTTTAGATTTCTTTGCAAAAGCATAGTAAAGGATAAAACAAAATTAACATTTTTGAAGTATTGCATAACAGAATGACAAATCAAATGAATTTATGCAAATCTACATATATACATAACACATATATTCATATATGTGGTTCATAAGCGAAGTTCACCTACATATGCAAGAGTGGGTATGTAGTTATAGCTGTGAACATGGTCTAACGATGGAGTTGTTTAGAGCTGAACTCTCATGCCCATATTTCACTGTAGGCAAACAGTTTGTCTTCGTCCAGATTTCAGCTAACGATTGAGAAGTTAACATGGACTCTGAGTCACAGTGAGACAGCGTAAGAGCATAAAGCTTCGCTTTGCAGGGACTTCATCTCTTGGGTCCATTCCAACCGTGTATGCAAATCATTTGATGCTCGAATGTAATCTCTCTGGAAGTCAGTAAAAATCATAGATCAACAAAATATTTCTCTTATGATAAGTAGGTTCATCTATTAAGTAAATTTTATTGAATGCTCAAAGGATTGGGGAGTGTATACAATACTCTCCTCCAGGCTGTTCCCACCACGGCTACAATATGTAAACAAATGAGAGTCATTTTTTTTCTCTTTTTTTCTTAAAGATTTCCATCTCCTCCCCTCCTCCTCCCCCTTCCCTCCCCTCCCTTTCACCCATACCCCCACTCCCTCCCTCTCCAAGCCAAAAAGCCATCAGGGTTCCCTTCACTATGTTAAGTCCAAGGTCCTCCCAACTACCCTTAAGTCCAGGAAGGTGAGCAACCAAACTGACAAGGCTCACAGTGAGCCCGTCCATGCTGTAGAGTTCAAGCTCATCAATGTTGTCCTTGGTTTCTCAGTCTTCCTCCCCGTGTATCACTGTTCCGCCAAGAACAGAAGCTACGTGCCTTGCTGTTGTTGCTCCTCTGCCCTTCCTTCCTTCTCTCCTCTTAGTTGTACTAGCAGAGTTTGGTTCTTACCAGACCCACACTGAGGTCCCTCTCATACCAGCTTATTCATCTTAATACATCTTTTTTTCTGAACTCATTTTTAAATCTGTAGTCAGTAACTTGAGGCTAAATACTCATTTAATTCTGTTTTGTTTGTTTCTTATTTTCCACTGAACTTTACAAATTCTTTTGTACAGAAAACATATGCATTCCTATATAGGCCATGGCTATATCTCTTCTAAAAACACAGAAATAATCAGTCATAACAGAGACTTTATGGAGAGCAAGACTATAACACTCAACCATGGGCCATTACAGAAAATTCTGCCAATCACTGAAGCATTTTGATAATAATATAAGACTATCCAGTTTTTCACAAGTCTTACAGACCAGATGTTATCACAACTATTTACCCACCTACTTCACGATACCCATGGGTAAGTATATTCAAATCCTGAAAGCATTCGTATCACTAAATTTCCTCTCTGTATCCCTAAAGAACAGGACAAAATATAATATATATATATATATATATATATATATATATATATATATATATATTAAACATCAGGTGCTTTCTTGATTACATCCTATGAGGATAACAAAACCACACACTGAATATTCGTTTAATTATGTTGCCAACTTCTTTATTCTACATCTCAAATGCCATAATAAGTAAGCCAAGTATCTAATGAATTACTTATTATCGTCATCCAAGAACTGCTGCTGTTAGTACCCTTCAGAGATGGTATTTTCCTTCAGACATGATGTCTTCCACAACAACAATCCATCATAATATCTTTTTTATTTTTAGATTTGCCTCTATGACTTCTTACTCTGTTTTGTTCTGTTCTGAACTGGAAGAAATACATAATTCTAATTTCATATTTCAAGTAATATCATATTTCAATGCGGTTCAACTTCTTCCTGAAACGTTATGACTAGTGTGTGACATTCCATACAGAAAGATGAACAGACACTTGCTCACCACAGTGGTAGCACAAATATACACAAAATAATTTATTCTATACATATTTATCTTAGTGAACTAGGGTAATTATTGATATCAGCTTATATACTCACTGAAGATGGAATATTTACAGAGCATGCATCATTCACTGGCTGTCACTTCTTCAGAGCTCCCAGAACAACTTGTAGGCAGCACATCTAACCAGAAAATCTTCTTTCCCAAAAACTGTCACTAATTTTATAACTTTGAAAGACCATTTGAATTTTCTTTCTGTATGATCCTCTTGAGCCTTTTAAGTTTGGTTCACTTCTGAGTTTGATAAGCCATGTTCCTTCATTCCGGACATTTCAATTTGTAGGGAAGTTATATAACAATTTGTCTCTTTTTTCCAGTTCTTACATTCTTCTAGTCCTGCTTCATGGATGGCTCCTGAACCTTGGAACAAAGAATTATTATCCAGTTTTCATATGCAGTTAACATTAGTATCAATCTCTTGGTATTTTGGGCATCAAGGACATCTGTAGGCAAAAGCTAAAGAGCTACAGATATCTGATTTTCTTTTTTCTATTTGTGTCTGAGTATTAGGCTACTCTACATGACAGCAATCACATATTCTCAGAAATTTTTTTACCAGCCTTAATATTTCAAAGTAACCCCAAATTATGACAAAAAGTGTGTCCCTCTATGAATTAGCCTGAAATTAAGAGTTGTGAGCAAAACCACAAAGTTTAATATGACAGACATGTCATATCCATCATATAGAAAAATTATGTGCTTCTTTAGTAGTTACTGTGCCCTAATAATCACAGCTCTTATCTCTGAAACAAAGATGAGAAGTACTTACTCTCAGGTGTAATTGCCTTTAAAGCCAATATAGCTCATTGAGCAGATTACATTGCTAGTGTTACACCAGCAGGTTCCAGTACTACACCCTATTTAGTATGTTAGTACTTAACACACCTCTTACATGGCCAAAGAGAACTATGAATGACGTATTTTCCCCACCAATGTGTATAGTGTTTTTAGGTATTGTAAGATCCAGCCAACCATATGCATTTTATCTGGTCAGTACCAGTATTACTTTTTACCATTTCCTACAAGTAAAACATGTAGTGTCTTCAGCCAATAAGATTTCATCACCCAGTCCTCATATGTAAATGACATTGTAGTAATAGCTTCATAACTTCAATATTATTGTCAGGAATCTCCCTAGGCAATAACAAACAGGTAACCCATCCTTTAAATACTGTCAGTATTATTCAACAATGTTATTGCTCTGGGGAATGCTTTTTTTTCTATTCATGTAAGTTGCTTCATCGCAACTCCATAACCATTATCTTTGCTGTTCTTCCGGATAATCTAGAAAATCTGTAAGACACTCAAATGTTGAAATATGGCCAAAGCAATGATGCAGGCAGACCAAAGCCTTGGGGAGACTGTGAGTGAGGCTCCGGGAGAAAAGGTGGAGCGCTTTTACCTCAGGTGTATTTAGTTCCTTGGATTATTCTTGGATGCGATTTCAGGCTTCCATATTTAGTCTTGTCGGGTGTTGGAACAATGCTATAGAATCCAGTCCTGTGAAAGGATATTGATGCGTGATGTCCTCAGGGTCCCCTGAATCGGGATATGGCCTTCTGCCTTGCTCTCACACTTTCCCAGATATAATCTACGGCATGAGCCAGGCAACAGCACTTAAATTGGTTGTTCCTGAAAAAGTTCTGGGAAAAGGGGTACTCTATTATTTGTAGTATGTGCCTATTAGTGTTTATTTACATGCTTTTCTCGTCATTTTTTTCTGAACTCAAACAACCTTCCTTGGATCATTGCTTTCTTTGTTACATTCATGTATAAAAGTACACTGAGACTAAAGAAAAGCTGTCTACAGCAGTAATTTAATGTCCTTAAATCATAGGCCCCACAGACAGATCTGCATAATTCACCAAAATTTGACACGCAAGGGTTATTATTATATAGAATCTCTTAAAAAAATCACCACCACCCAGTCTGAACAAGCAGCAAATGTTCTTAAGTGGCAGATAGGATACTAATAACTGTCAAAAAGGTCCAATATAGACTGGAAAGATTCCATCAATTATGTAAATTCTTTCATTGAAAAGGCACATATTGATTCCAGTGGTATAGACAGGAAACACTAGTATACTCGGCGCTTCAAAATATGCAGTCATTTCTATGTCTTTGTTCTGGGGTTCTGGTGATTTCATGTGGCCATTGCTTATCTCTCAACTCATGGTGATCCATGATTGACCTGTGTGATGGTTTAAGTGAGAATGGGCCCCATAGGCCATATGCTTGTACACTTGGTTTTCAGTTACTGGAACTATTTGAGTAGGATTAGGAAGTATGACTTTGTTGGAGTAGGTGTGGCCTATATTGACTCAGATTATATTTCTTCTGTCTAATGGAAAGCTGACTAGCTACATTACCCACTTCGATTTCTTCCATGGCATGTCAATGATATCATCCACCCCCGTGTGCTACAGCATCATGAGGCAGGCTACCAGAACTATTCATTGACTGTTTAAGTAGTTTGCCGAAATCTCGGTGGAGACCTCCAATTGCCGCGCACCGTGCCCCCATGTCTGCGCTCCGTGAGATTCGGGCAAGGGGCTGGAGGTTAAAATACACAGACACACACAGACAGAGAGACAGCGACACGGATCATCCTTGAATTCCCCAAGAATGCCTCCTTTATTGTGTTCAGGGGCAGATTATATAGAGATAGCCACGCCCCAGCCAAACCCACCAGAAACCACTCTCCTGCCATCAGGAACTCCTGAAGGTCTCGTGCTCAGAGCAGCTGTAGGTATTCAGATCAGGGGATTACAAGAAATTCAGGATCTGGGGTCTCACTGCTCCCAACAGTAGTTCCCTATTAAAATAATTTAGACGCTGAGTATTTTAAGATTATCATAGATTTTAGTACTTGGCCATTATGAATGCCCTATTTGCTTGCTGAGACATCGATCCTTCCCCTGTTTTAAATTTAGGATCTGAAAGGTTTTTCTATCATTTCTACTTAGTTTTCTTCTTATGCACTCTCTGATTCCTCCCTTAGGTTTCACATTTTGCATTCCAGGACACTTTAGACCAAATATAATTTGAGTTCTTGTTTTTGAGTCTTGCTAGTTTTTAGAAATATCAGGTTAGTACCTTCATTTCATTATGCTCCTTTCCCCTTTTTTCCCTTACAAATCACATGTTAATATAACTGATTGCATCTACATATATACTTTTCGCATTATCATTCATCCTTCACTCAAATTCTTTTTGGGAAAATGTCATGCCTCAGGCATACAATTTATGACCGAAAACAAGATAAGCAGATGATAACACAGCCTTATTACAATCCTGTTATAGTGTTTTCAGTGACTGCAATGTTCCCAACTTCATCAATGTTTAGGGGGAGAGATATTCACGTATTTGTGTGGCGGACTTTATTCACCAAGTAAGCATGGTCCCTTACACCATGTAGAGCAATACAACTACCCTATCATTCTCACCAAGGTTCTGCCATCGTCAGATAGTTTAGCGTTGTTTGTTTGTATAGCCTACCACCCATTTCAGGGAGCAAACTCCTTCCCAGATCACTTGGGAAAGGTCATCTTATGAGACAGAACAGAACAAAGCAATGATTCTACCCAAAATAGCCTATGGGAGTTATTCAGAAGGGTATGGGGTGAGGCAAAGGCATCTGGAGATTCCTGTACAGCTTGCAGGGAGCTGACACGATTGGACAGCCTTCTCCTCTTCCTAGAAATTATCCATTCATTTTATAACTTAGAGAGGGATTTTGTGAATTTGACAGGTTTTAGGAAATAACTGAAGCTGAATAAGACACAGAAAGTTCCTCTTGTCTGTCCCTTCCTGACTCAGCCTCTAAGAGGCAATATTTGAATTCTAAGGAAAGAATTATATGACAGTGTTCCATATCCCTTCTGCAGTTACTGCTTTCAGATTGTGCCTTATTACCAGGATCCAGGAAGAATGATTTATTATTTATTACGTGATTAGCAAAATTGCCTCTCATACCTCCACAACCTTTGGTGAAACACAGTTCAAAGGAAACTTACAGTAGATCTTGTATAGCTGGACAAATGTCTCTGAATGATTCAAAACTCTTACCAGAAGGATTTCATGTTACCTGACAGATGGTTGAGTGCCTGAATGTTCTATAGAGCCTTATAAGGCTCCCTCCCTTGTTTTTAAACCTGAGCTGTATTTCTGAAACCTACATAATGGGAGAAAAGACTGCCTAAAGAAGATTATAAGCTTCTGAAATATTCAGAAGTCATTAATCATAAATAATCATAGCATATGCTTCAGCTAAGCTTGGGTTATCTAACTGCGAGGAATAATATTTCAGAATTGCCCTTTTGCAAAAGTTCCTCTGGTCTTAAACAATTTTAAATTGATTTTTTTCATTAGTGTTTTGTTAAAATTCAGTAGAGGCAAGCATACTCTTCGTAGCTTCCACTCACATGATGCCCTTGACTCAGCTTTATAACAAAACATGAAAGATTCTCAACTTTATATTGAAAAAGACTACAAGCATGCAGAAGATACTTGATAATGTATTCTATTATTATTGAAAATAAATACAATCACAAATCGCTATGTGTTCATAGACATTATTAGAAATCTTGTTATTAAACATATTTTTTCTGTATCACATAAGATTAAAATTAAAAAAGAAAATATTCTAAAAGGTTAAAATGTGTTTTCATCAGTATAAAAGATAAATTACTGTGTTTTAATTAAAAAATTTAAGTATGTCCTTACTTAATATATACCAATAAATGAATTGGATGTGACTGTATCAAAAGAATTTATTAGATTACACTTTCAAATAATTTTAGAACATTTAAATGTGAATATTTTAATATATCAGTCATTGTTTTATTGTTCTAATAGATCAGGATAAAATGGAATTAGACACGGTTTTTCTCTCATCATTTATTACCTAAAGTTATGTTTCACTTAAGGAAAGTATTTAGTATTATCTTTCAGATATATATATATATATATATACATATATATATATGTATATATATGCATATATATACACATACATATATATGTATATGTATATATATACATACCATTATTTCACTCAGTAAAAACTTGGGAGTATATTAAATAAGAAAAAATGAATTATCAAGTAATTTCTTAATGAACCATGTATTGGAGTCATTTTAAAGAACATTAGATTATGAAATTGGCATAAGAATTCCAGGGAACTAAAATAAACAATTTTTATCATGGCTCTATGCCAGAAACATTCAATAGAAGTAGTACAAAATATTTTTGTGCCCTGCCCTGCTTTTAGATTCAAAGTAATATATAAATGTACATTTTACTGCGGTTTTATTCTAAACTTCCCAGTCAGCAGTTTCTTCTCTTGCTCTTAGTATATCTACCACCAGACTCAACTTCCTGTCATCTGCATTTCTCATATCTCCTGACTTTATTTAAACAGTCATTACTAGTCAATTTCAGTCAATTCATGGTCAATAAAATGCTGCGCATAAGGACGACATTGCTCACCCAAGCTTAAAATGGACCATAAGAGCTAAGAGCTTTCAGTCATGGAGCCTATCTTTAAAATATTGCATTATGTTCTTCTGCAATGGAAAATATGTAAAGAGCCTACTTCCCATGCAAAATACAGGAATAAAGAATATTAAACTCCTGCTCCTTCTTCTAAGGCCGTGCCAAGGCAAGCACTGGTGGGAAGTTAGTTTGCAGGACTGCATTATAAAATGACAGCCTACAGAATGGGAAAAGATCTCCACTAACTCCATATCAGACAGAAGTCTGATCTCCAAAATATACAAAAAACTCAATAAATTCGTCATCAAAAGAACAAATAATTCAATAAAATAATGGAGTACAGACCTAAACAGAGAATTCTCAACAGAGGACTCTAAAATAGCTGAAAGACCCTTAAGGAAATGTTTAACACCCTTAGTCATCAGAGAAATGCAAATCAAAATAACTCTGAGATTCCAAAATCTTACACCTGTAAGAATGGCCAAGATCAAAAACACTGATGACAGCTTATGCTGGAGAGGTTGTGGGGTAAAGGGAACTCTTCTGCATTGCTGGTGGGAGTGCATGCTGGTATAATCCCTTTGGACATCAGTGTGGTGATTACTCAGAAAATTAGGAAACAACCTTCCTCAAGACCCAGTAATACCACTTTGGGGTATTATATCCAAAAGACTCTCAATCGTGCCACAAGGACATGTGCTCATCTATGTTCATAGCAGCTTTGTTTGTCATAGCCAGAACCTGGAAACAACCTAAATATCCCTTGATCAAGGAATGAATAAGGAAAATGTAGTACAATTACACAATGGAATACTACACAGCAGAAAAAATAATGACATCTTGAATTTTGCAGGAAAATGGATAGAGCTAAAAAACATTATTTTGAGTGAGGTAACCCAGACACAGAAAGACAATTATCACATGTACTCACTCATAGTTGGCTTCTAAACATAAAGCAAAGAAAACTAGCCTACAAACCACAATCCCAGAGAACTTAGATAACAATGAGGACACTAAGAGAGACTTACATAGATCTAATCTACATGGGAAGTAGAAAAAGAGATCTCCTGAGTCAATTGGGAGCATGGGAACCTTGGGGAAGAATTGAAGAGGGAAGGGGAGATGCAGTAAAGGGAGCAGAAAAAATGTAGAGCTCAATAAATCAATTAAAAAATTTAAAAAACAAAACACAAAACACAGTCTGTCATTCCAGCACATACATGAAATAAACAGATCAAATGCAGGCACGTTTTTGAGTCCTCTCTGCTACCGGGTTAACACTTAGTTGTGGGTATCAATGCTTCTAATCCTTCCAGGACACTACAATCTCAGGTTGTCTCAGCATTTTGCTACAGAGCTCAACCAAATATCAGTCTGTGGACAAACACTTTCTTTATCTATCTTCATTTTTTGTATTTAGTGCTCAGACATTAATTAATATAAGTTAGTAAACATTATTCATGTAAGTATCAGCTTTTGATTAGGAAAATCATACTAAAATTATTTTGTATATTTAAAATTTATGAAATACTTTTTAATCAAGGTCACAAAGGAAATTCTATGAAATGAGTTCATCATTAATTGTTTTAATGTTACATCTGCTGTTAACAGCAATGTTTTTGGTTTTTGATGATTTAATAAAAAAATCTAAAAAATTAAAGACTCCAGATTTATTAATGGTAATTTTAAAATCCTTATTTAAAGACATTTCCTAAAATGTTGACTTCTAGCAGAGCATTCTGAAGTTGGGATGATGTTTATAAGTTGGTATTCTATAACTGAGATGCAGTAGCCACTGTGAACACTGAATACTTAAACTATCATTATAGCAACTGAAAAAATTTCTATTAATTAAAATGAATCAACTGACAACCTTATTAGAAAATTCACTTCAAATTAATTAGAAAGGA
This sequence comes from Arvicola amphibius, assembly GCF_903992535.2. Classification (NCBI taxonomy): domain Eukaryota; kingdom Metazoa; phylum Chordata; class Mammalia; order Rodentia; family Cricetidae; genus Arvicola; species Arvicola amphibius. The sequence goes on along the minus strand of NC_052049.1, from coordinate 8,974,622 downwards.
AATAAAAATATTCTGACTACATATCATTTGTTAGGTGAAAAATATAAATTGGACACTGAGAAAGATCACAAAAATTAACTTGGAAAAATGATTCCAAAATTTAGAGCAAAACATTGTTTATTGCCTGAATCTTAGAAAAATAATTTATTTTTCATTAATAATAGAGCCTTAAATTCTTATTAAATCTCCAGACATAATCATATGCTATTTGGCCCACTATAAATTGGGAGGAATTTGATGTTTGGTATTTTCAAACTGAAACATCTACTTAAATGTCTTTCAGTATCTAGGCAACTAAAGTCATAACTAGTTATTAGTTACATATTTTGTTCTTATTCACAGAGCTTAATTTATTAGCATTTTGTTAAGTGGTGTGATTCATATAAAATTTGCTGTATGTTTTTAAAATCCATGTATCATCAATGCCAATAAGATGGCTTAGTGGATAAAAGCTCTTGCTGCCAAACCTGATGACCTGAATTCAGTTTTCATATTTAACAGTAGGAAGAATGAACACTTCAGATTTGCCTTCTGGTCTTCTTCATGTACTCTATGGCACACACACATACACACACACACACACATACAAACTCACACACTCACACACATACATGCATACAGACACACATGCAAACAAAAGCACACACACATCCACACATAAACATACACAAACACACACACGCTCAGATATACACATCCGTGAAAACACACACACACAAACACACATACAAATACACAGATACAAATAACAAAAATAAATAATGATAATAAAGTTCACTCATTAAAATAAAAACAAACCAATAAGAGGCTTAATTAAAAGTTAGAATAGGAAGTGAGATGTTGTTAAGAGTATGTAAGATTAGAGTGGCCCTGTATGGAACCATAGAGAAGGTGTAAAAGAAAGGCATTGGAATGAGAATATCCATCATGCCATTTCAACCCTAACACTATGGGATACATGCTTCATTATCTGTAGCACTTCATGATGAACAAAGCTAACCATGTCATATATTTGCCAAATTGCTAGAAAAATAAAACTTTTTAATGTTTACCCTTTTACTTCCTTTATATATTTTAAATATTTTTCATTCATTTTATGTATTTGTGCTGCTGAGCAAGGATCCTTGATCAGTCATTCAGCGATTCTTTGCTCTCCTTACTGGGGAGGGAGGTTGGTGGTGAATTCTCCTAGGGAAGTAAAGATGACCTCGTTTGAACCTTATGGTCGTGTAGACAACGGATTTCCTAAGAAGCTCATTTACATTTTTCCTTATCATGTCATTTGCACTGCCATGAACTGATTGCATCCTGAACACGACATGTTTCTCTTAGGAATGTGTGTTCCTTTATAAGAACTCCAGCTACCCAGATATATCACAGGGACTTTTTTGTTTGTCTGTTGATGTCTTTATGAAACTCACACCTTAAGTCTCAGCTCTCTATGCAGGAGAGGAGATAGGAAAGGCTGTAGGAGCCAGAGGTGATGAATCATTCCAGACACATACAAATTCAGAAACATGATGGTAATAGACATAAGACATGCCCAGGTTTGAAACAGACAAAACCTAGCACTGAGGGAGAGAGTAGATGCACAATTCCATTCCTAACTAAGGATATTTTTACAGTGGATGCCTACTGGGGAAGACAAAATTGGCTCTACCCAATGAAGTGACATTGTGAATGTCTTTCACAATCCAGGGCAAGTCCCATGCTCAGGAGTCAACACAGAATGAACTTTATAAAAAGCCCAAAATATGGACATTTTATTTTATTTTATTTTATTATTTTATTTTATTATTGTCCAAAGTAGATTTTTTTTCCCTCTGGTTCAATTTATTTATCTATTTGCTTATTTATTTATTTACTTATTTTTATTCAGCTATATATTTGTCTCAGTTCACCTCTCTTCTTTCCCCTCCCCTTTTACCCCCTCCCATGATCCCCACGCTCCCAATTTACTCAGGAGATCTTGTCTTTTTCTACTTCCCATGTACAGTAGATCTGTGTATGTCTTTGTTCGCATCCTCTTTCCTGTCTAGATTCTCGGGGACTGTGAATTGTAAGCTGTTTTTTTTTTGTCTAGATTCTCGGGGACTGTGAATTGTAAGCTGTTTTTTCTTTGTGTTATGTCTAAAAGCCACTTATGAGTGAATACATTTCATCTTTGTCATTCTGGGTCTGGATTACAACACTCAATATGATGTTTTCTAGATCCACCCATTTGCTCCCAAATTTCAAAATGTCATTGTTTTCCCCCCCCGCTGTTTAGTACTCCATTTTGTAACTGTACCACATCTTTCTCCATGCTTGCTATGATGTACAGGAGTTACCTATAACATTTTTTGAATAACACTTTACCGTATATATTAAATAATGAATTGATCTTGAAAATGTGCTGGAAAAATGTAATGTTCATTTCTTGTTTGTGACATTGTCACACTGTACTCCACTGCTATTTGCTCACATGTATACTTCAGTAATATTCTGTCCCCAACATCCATTAAGGTAGAGCCAAGTAATTTCAGAAAATCTGCCATTTGGAAGAAGTAAGAATGTTACACTTTAATGTGAACCATTGAAGTTCCTTCCCAAGACTCGGTGTGTCTGCTTTCTCAAGTGAGTACACTGACTTTTCTAATTGGCTTAAAAATATTTTGAAAGTTTCTAATATCTAACTAATATAAATGTTGATGCCACATTGGAATGAAAATAATTTAAAATAAATAATTCAAATCAGTTTCAATAATGAATATTAATGTTCAGTCAGATAAATTAGTATACTTAACCAAGTGCTTCTTGCTTTTATAATAGAACAAGCGCAAGTAACATTTCTCCTATGTATGCAAATGTGATTCAAAATTAAAAGAATTACTACTATAATTTGTAGCGCTCAGCTCATTGTATCTAGGTAGAAAAAAATAACTGTTCATCTCAGTATTTTAAAACGGCATTATTTAAAATAGCTTTACAATTGAAATGGGAATAACAAAAATGTTAATTAAGCCAGAAGCAGATAATATTCTGATGTTAATATATCTGAAAGTCTACTCATTTTGAAATAAAACAGAAGAAATGGTCACATTATAGTCTAATCAGAAATGACTAAATTTCTATATACATAGTATTATTTATGTTTTCTTTCTGACAGAATTAAGAGGCAAGCTTAACTCTTTATTGTTTTATAACCTGGCAAAGGAAGATCACCTCTAATTTTAAAGAAAGTTTATTGAGTATTAATCTGTACGGCCCCACATTAGCCATGTCATAGAGTTAAACTATAAGGAAGACTTAGACAATTCTCTAATTGTTCTAAATTCAACTTTCTTTCAATATGTCATTGTTGGGTGGGGTCTCACAATGTTGACTAGGATAGCCTTGAACTGTGATCCTCCTCCATCTGTACAGGCATGCATAATTATACCAGGATCAGAACCAGTTTCAGACAGATAACAAAAAGTCACTACCACAAGGAAATCTATATAGTGCTTGCCATTTCCCTATGCATCAAAATATACTTAAGCTCAATGTAGTGATAATTAATCATAGCACTTGCAAGGGCAAAACTGAACAATTGAACAAACAGAGGCGATAGAATTAGATTGAATACAAGTATTATTTTGTTATGAAAATACAGGGCAATATTGGGAGATTCAGTAGTTTAATGTGTACATTAACACACTGATGGTCTGTATTGGCCAGGGTTTATTTTTTATGATGTTTAAAATACTAAATAAAAATTACATGAGCACATATCAATGGACATTGTGACACAATCAGGAACCCATATTTCATCTTTAAGGAACTGGAGAGAAGGATCTACAAATCAGAGCTTGTACGGTTCTTACCACCCATTTGGACAACTCATTAGTACCTGTAACTCCACTTCCAAGGGATTCAATACTCCCTCCTGGACTACTTCTGGACTCCACTCACATTGTGCATACACACAAACACACACACACACACACACACACACACACACACACACACACACACACACTTTTAAATAATAATAAGTAAGTCTTAATAAAATAAAACTTTTAGAATAAAGATTTTGATGTGACCTTGATGATAAATTTTATTTATTTATTTATTTATTTAACAAATTGTTTTTATTTAAACAATTTTTGTCATGCAATATATTTTGATAATATCATTTTCTCTCCCTCAATTCTATGTAGATCTTTCCTACTTCCCTACATGTCCAAGTTTATGTTCTTTCTCTCTCTTTCTTAAAACAAAATGAAAAGCAACATGAACAGACTAAAATAAAATTTACTGTGACTGCCTGACACTACCTGGATGGCCAGGAATCGGAAGCTAGGTAGACCAGAGACCTAGGATGGAATCAAACATGATTAGCCAAAAAACAAACAAACAAAATCCAAACAATAAGAAAGCAAACGGAAAGTCAATGAAATAATTCCTAATGATATTCTTTTGTACTCATTGACCAGACCTAGCATAATCATTATCAAAGGGGCTTCATCCAGCAGATGATGGGAGCAAATGCAGGTGTGAACTCGTATCTTTGCATACTAGGCAAATATATTCTACACCATTGAGCTTTCTCTTCAGTACCTTGAACAATTGTTTTCATTGAAAATAGGAACAAAGATAAAATGGTAATTAGTGGACAAAGATCAAAAGTACAAATATTGCAGAAATACTGAATGTCAGCTAGAAGTACAGAGTGTAGAACTGGTGGTCTGAGAGATAAATTAATATACTTGCTCCAAGGGCACACACAAAATGAGAACAACAACAACAAAAAAAAAAAAACCCGCATCAAATAAACCAAAGAAGCTCAGTTACTTGAATGATTACAAACCATGTTTCTCTTTCATAGAATTAGAACCACAGAAAAGAGAAATAAAAATGAAGTTGGAAAAGCATTTGGAGAAATATGGGAGAATGCTTCTGAATTTGGCAAAGGATGTAAGTATAAATATGTAAAAATCTAAGGAATTTTAAATATAATAATTTTCTTACAACTATGCCAATGTTTCAAAACTAAATTGATGAAAATAAAATTCTAAGCAGAAAACATTTAAGCAGTTGGAGAGAAGAGATACATTATCTACAGAGTATAAACAGTTTTCTTATTGTAGTAGTGGGGAGGATGGGTTGCTATTAAACTCCATTTGGGTAGACCCTTGAAACCCTGTCTCTAGTCATGGTATTTTGATATAAAGACATTGCTCTATTAACACACCATAGAACTATCCCCATGCCCTCCAACACATTGGGAAACAAGTAAGCTAAATTAAATGTGTGCAGTTGGATGCCACCAGCAATGGTTTCATTGACATGTTGACATTAGAACACACATGAATGGCTTTACTTGGTTAGCACCTACTGGCTGGACAGTTTCCATTCCATAAATTTGTATAGCAAATTTTCCTTGGTTTTTCAAATCATAAAGAGACAGATGGCACACAAAAGCATGAAAAATACTCAAGAATTTTGATAAAGTGAAATAAGTCATCTTATCCCAATTGGAATGACCGTCATCAAGAATACCAACGACAGCAAACCCTGATATGGCTTTGAGCAAAGGGAAATACTCACATGGTGTTCATGGCAGTGTAAACCAGTACAGCTATTTTGGAAATCATCCTGGAATTTGTCATAAAACAGAAACATATGATACTCTACAACTTAAAAAAGCATAAGAGAATTTGAAGGCAGATATCCAGCAAGACTAAATGATCGTAAACCTAGCAACGAGGGAGAATTCAGCAAAACCCAAGTAGGAAGCATGAAATACCTCTGTATGAATTGATGGTCACCGAAGCCCCCAGAGGCCTCCAAAACAATTTAGACGCTTATTATTACTGGTGGATGACCACAAGAACTAGTTAAAGGACTATGTTGCTAAAGACAGAACACACTTTGGATTCAAGATATAGAAAAATCTTGTAGGAATTGATCTGGAAGCTTCCTTCACAATAAATATCCCTCAGGAAGACGGCTGAGTGGTCCAAGGAATCAACCGTTTACCCAGCTGTGAAGTCAAGAACTATTATACTGCCGGGTAAGATGTATTCATTACTGCAATATTGGCACAAGTCATGAAGGAGTAACCAATAGTTCCCTGATGGATTTGAATCCTACTCTACAGGATGAAAGCTCTTTAAATGTGGTAAACCTGATCTGGAGTCCATTACTGAAAAGCTCTTATATACTCCAGGGAGGGATGTAACATCACAGTGTTGTTTTTTGTTTAATTCAGTAGCTGCTTCTTAAGCAAGCACTATCCTAATCAGCAGCTGCAACTCTGTAGCTACCAGCAGTGGTTCACACCCTGGCTTAAGCCAGGTGGGAATTCTGTTCTCTCAGGCACTGGCTCTACCAAGGCTGCTAAACGAAACTTTTCCTAGATTTCTATCCCTCTAAATTACTCAGGACTCAAAGGTCGATATAAAACTCTCCTCACACAGAGAGGCTGAATAGGAAGTAGCTAACTTCCTCTAATTGCTCGAGTCTCCACGGAAAACAGGGTGTCCTCACTTAAGAATCCTAGCCCACGTGGTTCCTCCGTATCACTTCCTGTCAGTTAGTTGCTGACTCAGCCTTGTGACCCCAGGTTAATTTTATTTAATCAAACAACTGTAACACGTCTTTGCATCATTAAACAAATGTTTCACGGCATCAATAAATGTAACACATCTTAAAATAATATTCTACAACATCATTGTTTGGCCAAACTGTCAACGCACTAAACCTTTGTATACATATATGTACCATTTTTAACAATTTTTATTTGTGTACACAGACACTTGTTACTTTACCCAGAGAAGCCTCTCCTCCGAGTGGAGGTAACGAAGGTAGCGAAGACCCACAGCAGTAAATGATGATGAAATAAAAGGTAGTTGAAGGTGCAGGCCTAAATGACATTTCTTCCTAAGGCACAGAACATTACAGAAACATTACAGAAAATAAGGCTGGTGGAATAGAAAATCCCTGCAACAGTCCACTGTGGAGGGGAAATGCACTCGTGGTGAACTTAGTGCAGATCTGTGGGCAGCCTACAGATTCTGTGTGAAGAAGAGGCACGGTATCAAGTGTGTCAACATCTCGGATCTCACCAGACACTTACAATTAATTGCAATTCTATGGGCACAGAGATGGTCCTAATTAAACTATGTGGGGAACAAGCAAAACAAAACTAATTGTATGCGAAAAAGATTTGTAACGAAGAAAAAAGGGAGTGGCAAGAAGGGATGACATAAACACGGGGAGTAAGGGAGAGTAATGGGAATGTATTGTGCATATGCATGAAATTGTCCAAGAATAATTATTAATAAAAGCAATAATCTAAAGATATACTAATGCCAAAACAAAGTTATCTTTTATAGATAATAGGATATTATTATCCTATTATTGAGTTATGACACAAACTAATAAAATGTATTTGGTTAAAAAATAAAATTTAAATAGTTCAATGTATAAAACAACATTAAATGTTGTATTCCTTACTCATTGTTCCCTCACTTTTCAGTTTCTGATAAAACTCAGAATAATCTAAAAAGTTTATAAATAGTTTGTGTTGTGGAATAGTATACTTATGTAACTATGTACTTGTTTTTGTTGCAGAATAATTAAATGTTCGATTATGCCAAGATGTTTTGCATTTATATAATTATATAAAGCTGTACTGCATTTGTTTATGCTGCAGAATACTTAACTATGTAAAGGTGTATTTCAATTGTTTAACTATGTAAAGATGTCTCCCTGTTTTACATAGTGTGCCTAAGGCACCACCTTGGTATAATAAAAAGCTAATGGCCAATAGTGAGGGCAGAGTTTTAGGTGGGACCTCAAGGCAGGGAGAGAAAATACAAGGGAGAATTTAGGCTCGGAGAAGAAGAAGAGAGAAAGAAATGGAGATGCCAGGGAGACACCAGAGACCAGTCAGCCAGTCACAGAGGAACCAGAAGAGTAGGACAAATAGAATGAAAGAAAGGTAAAAAGTCCCAAGGCAAATCATAGATGAATAGAAACAGATTAAATTAAGTTAAAAGGGCTAATGGGACAAGTCTAAGCTAATGAGCTAAAGCTGAGCACTCCTAATTAATAGTAAGTCTCAGTGTCTATTTGGGAGTTGGTTGGAAGCCCAAAGAAAATTCCAAATACAAGTTTGACTTATCAGATAATAGGTAAGTTTTGACTTACTACTATTTGATAAGAAATATTTAGGAATATCAGAGAAAGTAGTGAATTATTCAAACTAATATATGAGGAATGATTTTATAGAAATAACTGTATATGCTGTAGAAGGCCTTGCTGGAGACCAAGTGCTAAGTATTTGACTTGCAATATACAATGACCTTCAGTATGTCATTACCCATAAATTAAAAACAGGTAGGACAATGCATATTGTCATTCATTTGTTTAACAATTCTATAATCTGTGATGTGTGTTTATGCAGTCGAACAGCGTGGTGTATGTGTACATAAATGTGATTTAGATATTAATATGAAAGAATTGACCCATAGATTATTAAAGAAAATAAAAATGGCTTCATGGATATTAATAATTGTAGTAATAGATAGAGACCCAATAAGCTATCAATTAAAATAAAGAATAATAACATGTTTTAAATTGTGCTTTTTGATTTATAGTATCAAATTATCTTTAGAAACCATGTACTGTAAGTTCATTCTATGAGCTGTGAAAACGGTCATCCTTTAGCATTCCTCTAACACAACCTGTAATGTGTTCCTTAAATAACTGACACTGATTACAAGCTGCCAATTTTCACACGAATGGGAGCAGCCAATGCCCACTTCACACATAATGCCACTATAGTTCACTTGCCGCATGTTCTTTATTTTCAGAAAATCTGTAAAGGTGGAGAATTTAATCACATGTAAATTATTAAATATAAATTTCTTTGAGCAAAAGATGTTTCTTTTTCCAGATATATTTATCTACTTTAAAGGTCCCCTAATGTGGGAAAATAAAGGGTAATTAAGTGATCCTTAGTACTTGAAAATGAAATGAGGAGCCAATTGAACATGAAAACACATTCCTCTGTGAATAATTACAGTGTCTGGATGTATAATAAGTAAATGTTTTGCCTTTGTACTGTAAATTACCTCTTTTGTTAGTCCAGATTAGAAACTCAAAGACAGTGCTTTAGCAGAGTGAGTTTTCTGATGAATTATTTGTATCATTGTTCAAGATGCATTTTTGTATTTTAGTTTTATTTCTTGTTTTGTGACTTATCTTTTTTTCTCCATATAATTATGGTTTAAACTTGTATTTACCCAACTCCCAAGTCTTGCCTGTCTTCTTTTGTATAGTATAACATTTGGAGCTCGGGTCCCGTGAGAGAATTGCTTCATAACTATGTGATTCTTATTTTATTGAATTGAACTTATAAATTATTTTCCATTTTCTAAGATTATTGAAAAGCCATCTGTTTCATCTGATGTAAAAATCTTGGAATGGAGACTTTACGCAATTGACAATAAGCAAAAGCTACCACCTGTCGCATGTGCATCGAGAGCCTGTGCATAGCAGAGGCTTTCAACACTGTTGCTTTCCTCAACGTAACACATAGACTGTGAAACTCGTGCTTGTCAGGCACAGTCTGATCCACTGCAGGCATCGTTTTAGTATTTAGCACATGGGAAGGAGAACATCTCTCTGGAATAGGACTTTCCTTCTTCTGGGTTGACTGTTCAAGGAAACTTGAGCTGAATGAATCACAGCACATCATTCATTGTTTGGATCTCAGCTTTATCATGCCATTCTGAGATTAATTTCTCTTATTGCAACAATGTTACTCAATTCTTCAGGTCCATGATATACTCTCTTACATGAAAAACAATCAATGAATGACTGTGAATAATTGCCTAGGTCAAGGAGAATTTCTTTTTTTCTCTATTTATTTTTTTTCACTTTGCATATGAACTCTAGTTCCCTTCTCTCCCCTTCTGCCACCTCTGCCACCTCTGCCACCCCATCAACATCTACTCCTTAAAGGTGACAAAGTATGACTTACCAAGTTGAGGCAGGACCAGCACCCCCAACCCCACACCAAGGTTGAGCAAGGTATCCCCCCACAGTGAATGGGCCCCAAACAGCCAGTTCGTATACCTGGGATAACAGAAATGCCATAGTATTCTATCTTCTAGAAAAGCATTGGTTGAATGAAAGTGAATTTGGTCTTCTAGACAGGGACCTTTATCATCCCTTCCCTTTTCTCTGAATCCTGTAACAGAAGTTGTTTATTACAAAAAGTTAAGTACAAATCCTGTTATCACTGAGTATTTCTCAGTGTAGTTGTGCTTTCTTCTACATATGAAACAGATTTGTTTTTATGTTGGAAATGTAGGTTTAGTGTTTTCTGAGTGGTTTCAGTAAAATCCTCAGGTTTCAGATGAAGTCTAAATATGTATACACAGTATTGTTAAACCACCTGTCCAAGACTCAATATATTTGCTTTGACATGAAGTCGGCTTCCCAAGTTTGTTCAAGCTAACATTAAACAGGGTGAATGAATACTCAGCAGATCTGTGAGATTATTCCAGAACTCACAGTAGTTTTCTCTTTTGGGTATTACTGAACCTGCAATTAAAATCCAGTTAAAGGTTTAAAAATATTTTCTAGAAATAGGAACAGAATCTCTTGAAAATATTTCGTAGTACTTATTCATATTGCCTTCCAGTAAATAGTTTATTTTGTGATATCATTAAATAGAGAGGACAGGTATTTAGCAACTCAGAAATAGAATTAATTTTCCAATTCTTAGTTTTAATTTACTTGCATTATTTTCCTCTCTTATTTCTTAGTTCTGACTAAAAGGTGATACCCTTCCATTGTCTACTCCTATTGATTACTTTGTTCCAAATTTCTACTCTATCAAATAATGGCTATGAAAAAATTAAGTACTTGAACCATCTGAATTATGTGTTAATTTATTTGTATATAGCCTATTAACTGTCATTATTAACTGACATATATTTGCAAATAAATATTATTTCCAACCCCGTTTAAATGTACATATTTAGAAAAAAAGCAGTAGGATATAATAAATACCTGAACACACCAAAGCACTTTCTTTTGTTGTTAGATTCTTATACAATTCACGTAAATTTTATAATTTGTTTTTTATCTTTAAAAAGTTACATAATGTATTTAATTCTTTGCTCTCAAAAATTCCTTCCAGATTCTCCCTGCCTCTGTCATCATACAACTTCATATTCTCTCTCATCTCTCATTTTTTTAAAAAAATGCAAAATCACACAAAAACTCATGTACCCCAGTGGCATAAGACACTGATAACAAGAGAGGCTTCTTTGATAATGAAAACACCGTTGTGTTTGGCATAGGTTTGAAACTAAAAAAACAACATTACATTTTTCAGAGCACTGGAAAATTCTTGTTTGCTGAACCCTACAGTTTATTTGAATTTATACCCTTTTCCCTCACATTTTTCCTTTCCAATTTCCCTTCCAAAATTACATGTCTCACTTAGGATCATGTCTCAGCCTCTGATGATTTTTCTCCCTAGAAATCCCTTCTTCCTGAAGATCTTGAGATCTTCCCTAGGCAGTTTATATAGAACCCTTGGATACTATGATAACTATATCCTTGGTGTTGAGGCTCCTGTGTCAGTTCCCGTTCAAATCCTCTTAGTCTTCTGTCCACACTGTGTGCATTTTTAACAATAGGAATTTACCTTCAGGTTCTGAGATGAAAGCAAGAGCAACAGCAATCATGTTTGAAGGTCTCTTGGACGCCCCTGACTAAAAACATGAAGGGACTTTGATATGGGATGCCCCTCAGTATGTTGTGAATATGTTTTTTTTTTTTTTATCACTGGTTAATAAAGAAGATGCTTCTAACCTGAGAGACAGGGAGAAAGAAGGTGGAGTCGGAGAGACACCAGCAGCTCCTGGAGGAATAAGATGCCAGAACATTACCAGTAAGTCACGGGGCATGTAGTGATATATAGATTATTAGAAATGGGTTAATTTATAGGAGAGCTAGCCAGTAAGAAGTCTGAGCCAACAGCAAACCAATTATAATTAATATTAAGCCTCTGAATGATTGCTCCATAAGTGGCTGTCAGGACCAGTAGGTGGGAAAGAAACCAGTCCAGCAGGGCTGGATGGGACAGAGAAAAGGTTTTCAGCTACAGGAGGTTTCCCAAGCTTGGCACTGAGGATTCGTTAGCTAGACTATTGTTCTTGGGGGTATAATACCACCCAAAGTTGCACTCCTTCATACATACATACATACATACATTCATATGTGTTAGATGTACATATTTAGTAAACATAAAATAATTTGTTTCCTTATAGCCTTTTCAAAATCCTTAATGCTATTTTTCCTCCTCCTTTACCATCCTTCTGTATTGCTCTGCCTCCTCACTAACGTGTTAAAATCTTTAATTGTATAGAATGTTAGTCAAGCTGAATTTTTTCCTGATACTTATTTCATGGTTAGACTTAAGTCATTATAGGTTGAAAACCATGAAAATTAATTTCCTTCCTATTGTTAAGATGCTGTTTTTAATTAAATTGAATATAAGAGAAAGGATTTAACTATACTTATTTTTAATTAATTCCTTTTGATTGGCCAAGCTACATTAGTGTATGCAGAAACCACAAAATTGAGAATTGAAATCTTGTATGACTGTTCTGCATACAAGTATTAGTGCTATCCCGAATAGGCGGTATGCCTGTCTCTTTACCATGAATGCTTTACGTCTTCGTGTTGAACTACACATTTTAGAATAGTAGTGGCATATAGGCATATGACCATAATGAGAATATGAAATGGATAGAGTTATGAGCTGGAAATAACATCTTTGGAGCTGTCTATATGTATGTGATATATGAAGCCAGAAAATCAGACCATTACATAAAAATATCTAATAAAATTACGTGGGCTTTTTCTTGTTTTTGTTCTTGAGATACTGAAGTATATTCATTAGCTCAGTGTATATATAATCCAATTGCTTCAGGAAGAATGAATTTAAAATTAGTTTCACATTATAAACATCTTTCAAATTTAGACTGAAGAACCATTGTTATATCCGGGAAAACAAAGTATTATTGTGGCACAATTAGTGAAATGGTGGTTATCGCGCCCTTTCCCTCCTGAGTTCCTGGTGATTAATCACACAATAGAGGTTTAACTAGACAGGCATTTCTGCTCAGCATAATCGTGGTGTCGTTTATAATAAGTATTTTTAAAAATAATATATAGAGTGATGTAACAAAATTTAAAAAATTCTACAGTTTTGAAGACTTATTTATTACTCTAAGATTTGGAAATAGTTCATCCTAATTAATCAGAACAAGTGAAAAATTATGTACTATATTCTCCAGGCAGGGGGATTTATGATCTGTATTTTAATCACTTTCACTCAAGCCAGATGTGACATTGATAATTCACAGGAATCTATATCCAAATGTTTCTTTAATTAGAAAATTCTGGACCAATACTTTATAATTTAAATTGATTCATTATAACAGTCTTCAATTACATGAACATCCTAATTTCAGTGTATAGTTAGACAACTGTAGCTAGAATTAATTCCTCATGTAAATACTGGTTAAAGTGTCCTTCAAAATATGGGACTGAATGCAGCTAGGGACAAGTGCTATGAAACATACAAAAATAGATTTTCTATTTCTTATTTTGTAAGGGTATTTTATTGTTGTTGGTGGATAAATGCATGTTCAGCAGTGAATGAAGGGCAATTCAAACTATTTAGAAAAATATGGAGATGTATAGAATTCAAATCTGGTTAATCTGGTGTGTGACATTCATTATATCTGCAATAATTGATTAAGAAACTTAAAATTTTATGGGACTGTGAAAAAAATCAATGTTCATGGGTGAACTCAAAATGAAATGTGGAGTTAAATACTAAGTAATAACAGCCAAACTCACATCATGTAGATATTTGTGTAAACTTATATTTTATTTAAAGGAGAGTAATAAAAATATATTTATATACAAGTCGGAAAGTGGTGGCGCATGCCTTTAATCCCAGCACTCAGGAGGCAGAGGCAGATGGATCTCTGTGAATTCAAGGCCAGCCTGGACTACCAGAGCTATTTCCAGGACAGGCACCAAAGCTACACAGACAAACCCAGTCTTGAAAACCAAAACAAAACAAAGCAAAAAACCTTATACACACATACAAATATACATATGTAAATGCATAACATACCCACACGTATATGTGTATAGATAGATAGATAGATAGATAGATAGATAGATAGATAGATGATAGATAGATAGATAGATGATAGATAGATAGATGATAGATAGATAGATAGATAGATAGATAGATAGATAGATAGATAGATAGATAGATAGATAGATGATAGAGAGAGAGAGAGAGATTGAAGTAGAGACACACAGATAGAGAGAAATATCCATAACTTGAGAGTAAATTTTTTTATGCTAAGAGTTATTCAGTTTCCCAGAACATGGAGTGGGTTCAGGTTTCATTTTTTTCATACTTAAGTATGTGTGCTAATTTCATTTTACGGTTACCACAGAATTTTAAGGCTCATGAATTGATATAAATAAAAGAACGTATTCTATAATAATATGGGATTTAAAAATCAAAAATTAATATAATAATAATTTAAAATGTGTTAATTCTACAGCCTCTATGGACAATATTTTTCTGTTTTTTTATCTTTTGTAATAAAGTTTACTAGGTTCTTGCTTAATATCTCCATCATTACTTTGGTGGTTTAAATGAGAGTGGCCCCCATAGACTCGTATATATACATACTTGGTATTCATATATATCGGTATAGGTAGAATTATTTGAGAAGGTTTATGCAGTGGGACCTTATTGGAGGAGGTGTGTCCTCTCTCAGCAAGAATTGCAATGTCAGATGCTTGTCTTTTAGGTGCTTTTATATTCTGTTTTGTAGATATTCAGCATAAACCACTATAAGGTCACATTCAAATTATAGCATTAAACATTTATTTATGTATTTTTCTATTTTTATTTTTGAGTTTATAGTTTTATTACAATTCTCTATTCCATTTCTTCACTCTGAACCCTCTCATATAGCCTTTCTCATTCTCCTTCAAATTCATGCTGTTCTTTTAAAAAACTAGCTGTACATATATATGCTTACAAACATATGTATGTATGTATGCATCATATTTAATAAGAAGAATGTGTTATTATTTAAAGATTACATAGAAAAACATGAAGTGATTCTATCAAATAGATCATAAAGTTCTGGGGAAAACTTTTCCCTTTTTCTTATGGCAACTGAATATTTTATACAAAAGTCTTTCTGAATGACGCCATGCGGAGTGGTAAGGCAGTCCAGCCATGTTCTTTGTTTTGCATCTGAAAGAAAGCCCTTCTTCAAAAAAAATCAAAAACTCTAACATCATCAACTTTATATACAGACTCCTGAACTTATATGCATTCTGAATACTGAATCCTCAGTTTCTAAGATGGATCCATGTAAAAGAGTGGAAAATTGGTCACACTTAATCTGTATTATGATAGTATATTGACTATTCCTGATGTCAATTTGAATACACATGAAATTAACTGTTTGTAACCTGAGCAATATTAGCGTGATCCAAAAGTTAAGTGTTGTGACCTATTTTTAACAAATAAAGCATCTAGAAATTGAGGGAAAATATCATATTTCTTCTCATTAGAAAAGTTCCCAGCTGGGCAATGGTGGCACATGCCTTTAATCCCAGCACTCAGGAAGCAGAGGCAGGCAGATCACTGTGAGTTCGAGGCCAGCCTGGTCGACAAGAGCTAGTTCCAGGACAGGCTCCAAAGCTACAGAGAATCTATGTCCCAAAAAACAAAATAAAACAAAACAAAGCAAAAAACAAAAACACAAAAAAGCAAGAAAAGAGTTCCCAATAGTTGCTAGTACTTATAAAGTTTATCACTTTATTTATCATTCAAAATGCCACATTTTTCTAATGATAGAAAATGATATTTTAACAATCAAATAATCGAAAATTCTAAAGAGTTAAGCAGTAACCTCTGACCATGTGAGAAATTAATATTTATCCAGTATTACATAGGTATTATTCCAATATGAGATTTATAAAAAATGTAATGAAGATTTTTATACAGTGTAAAGAAATAAAACATTATGAGTTTCAGACCAGTCTAACTCATTTTCTAAAAGGTCATCTTGATGTAACAGCTGCTCATTGAAAAATGTTCTATCTAGGCCCATGTTAGAGCATAGTTGATCACACAATAATTTCGCTTATGTGTTGTTACTTTCAGCACTTAGTTATTGCCAGAATTGCCATTTCTTTCAGTTGCTATGTTACCACTGGGGCTTTCATCAGAATATCACTTCCTGCCTAGAGATTGCATTTGGTAAAATTTATGTTCAGTGTTGTCTCTGTGTTGCATCTGGCATTTCATTTTGAAGAGGTAGGCAGCATTACCACCTACATGAATCATAAATTATCTGATTTTTAAATATATTGAAAAGAAAGCAATACATTTGAACAGTATGTTGAACAAGGTTAAAAAAATCAAATAATGTATGAAACTTGTTTTGTATAAAAATATACCAAACTCATGGGTATAAAATGTGACTGTGGTCAACCTGAACTAATAAAGAGTAAAGAAATGAAATTATAGGTGGTAAAATTCTGACCTACAAGTGTTTATAAATTCATGTGTTTATTACTTATTTATGCACAGAATTTGCATTCAAGAATCAGGACATAACTTATGTTTGGAAAAGATGCTACTGGTAGCACAGGCGGAAACACACTACGCACAACCCTGATCTGTCATTGGATTCTCTTCTGCAGTATGAATTTTAAAATTAGATGCTAAAAATCGATTAATGTGAACTGGCCCAAAGACAATAAAGTAAATCTTCAATAGTGTTCCTTTTCTGTAGCCAAAGCTTTTCTAAATTACTCCCTCTATATAATAAAGCTAATAAAAATACATAGGTTGACCAGATGTCTAATTCATTGCCTTAAAGAATGAGTGACAATAATTGTGAGATATTTTCTGAAGCTAAAATTACCTCATGATGGTTTCATAATTGTTTCAAGGTCAGACAATATTATTTAAAATAAAGTCAAGTATGGATTATGTGCCTTATTTGTTAAAATACATTGCAAAAGTGTGTATAGCTTCATATTATATAAGGAGATCAAAATAAAGACGAAATCATATTTTCATTCAGAAAGCCATGATCATTTCAGATACTTGAATAACTGGGAATGTTAATAGTAAAATGTATAATTGGAGGAGGCAAGCTTTTATATTAAATTTATATTTAAATTTTTAGTTAAACGAATAAGTCCCATGATTTAAAATGTAATTTGTATTACAGACTGCTAAAAAAAGTAGCACTATGCTATCTGATTTTGTTTAATAAATATGATAAAGTCATGGATTGTCTCTAGATCTTATGAGAGTTATTTTTCTATCATTATAACTGACTTAAAGAAGAAACATCATAACTAAACAGATATGCTTTGCCCCCTAAGTTTGGAGTTTCTAGTTCTTGTTCAGTTGTCCCTGTGATTTTAAGCTGGGGTTAAGAAAAAATAATAAAAGCAATATTAAATACCAAGAAGCCATAGAGAGGGAAGAGGGACAGGTTCCCATTGATCTGTTCAAGAACATCTTCCAATTAGCAACGTAAGACTATACAGAGAGGCCTTTCCAGTGTGTGGTTGTTATCACTCAGAAAACACTATAATTTCCCTCAGTCTAGGATCTGTAATTGACTCCAGAGTCTATAAATGAGTGGCTAAATGAAAAGCTTCCAATTCTCCAGAAGATGGAAAGATCTCCCATGCTCATGAATCGGCAGGCTTTTACAAATGACCCTTTTACAAAAAGCAATCTATATGTTTAATGTAATCCCCATCAAAATTACAATACAATTCTTTAGAGACCCTGCAAGAACAATACTCACTATCCTATGGAAAAGGAAAAACCCATGATAGCTAAAACAACCCTATACAATAAAGAAACTTCTGGTAGTATCACCATCCTTGATTTCAAGCTCATCATTGCCTATATTACTAAGAACTGCATGGTGCTGGCATAAAAACAGACAGGTTGATCAATGGAATAGAGTCAAAGACCCAGACATAAACCCACACACCTATAGGCACCTGACTGTTGACTTAGAAAAGAGAAATGTTCAAATCCGTAGTTGTCAGGGAAATGCAAATCAAAAAGATACTGAGATTCCATCATAGAATGTCCAGATGACTAACATTAAAAAAAAAAAAAACCTCAAGTGACAGCATATTCTTGCCAAAATGTGACACAAAGAGACCATTCCTCCATTCCTGGTGAGAATGCGAACTTGTATAGCCACTTTGCGAAATCAAAATTGCAATTTCTTAGAAACCTGGGGACAGATCTACTTCAAGACACAGCTATACCACTCTTGCGCATATACCCAAATGATGCCCTATTTGTTAAATATGCTTTTTTTATCCTTTCCTAAGCAGCTACAAGGGCATATCTCAGGGCAAGAAAGTGGGGAGTACAGGAAGATGTATGGTGGAGATGGGGAAACACAAACACTGAAAATTTTCTGGAGACACCAATCTTTTGTTTGAAATTATTTACATCTGCAGCATGGGGAAAATGTACCACCCTTTAATAACGGGATGTGAGGTGTTGACCACTGTCTCCTGCTGCAGCGTTTAATAACTTCAGAAAGGACTAGACATTGTGAGCAGTCAAAGGCAAGATTCAAATGCTCCTGCCAGACAAGCTGTAAAGGTGACATTTCTAGGCCATTAATGGCAATGATTTATTCTAGGAACTCTTGTAATTAAACACGTCTTTTGAGAAAGGTGAAGCTTTATGAGTTAAAATGGCAAAAGTGTTAGGAAACATTTACCTCCAACTTGAGGTAGAATTATTTTAAACTGTTGTAGTAATGAATATAACCAAGGCATGTTTCTGTTTCTACTGATTAATCTTGTTATTTGATAGTTTTCACAAATGTATATAATATATTCTGATTACTCCTTTCACATCATCTCTTATATCCTCCCCCTCAACGTGAATCCAGCCGCATCCTACCCGTTCCCAGATTCGTGATGCTTGTTTTTTGTTCTGTCACCTGTTTAGTTTAGCCAATGCCATCTGTGAAGTGTCTGTTGGAGTCTTGTGGGTCATCTGTGAGTACACAAGTGAGGGCATCGATTTCCCCTCTCCCTGAAGGTTTCAGCAGCAAACAGCTCACCACTGAGAAGGAAAGCTCTTTGAGTCCCGCCTTAGTTAGGGTTGTTATTTCTTTTATGAGCAAAAGCAAACTGGAAAGGAAAGGGTCTATTTGACGTTTGATTCCACATGGCTGTTCATCATTGCAGGAAGTCATGACAGGAAATGAGAAAGGGCAGGAACCTGGAAGGAGGAGCTCATGCAGAGGATGGAGAAATGCTTCATACTGGCTTGTTCTTCATAGACTGCTTTCTAGTACAACCCTTGATCACCAGGTAAGGGGTGGCGCAACCTACAATAAGTTAATACCACCACTATCAATCACTAAAACCTGTGGACTTGCCTACAGCCTGATTATGGAGGCATTTTCTCAACTGAGACTCCCTCTACTTGATAACCATAACCTGTGTCACGTTGACATAAAACTAGCCACACAGTCCCTGCCTCATCTAGGTCTGATAGTTGGCTGAACCACTTGTGTGCAGGCCCAGTTTAGGAATACATAAGATACTATAGGAGTGTTAATTGTAATGCCCATGTTTTGCCTATGAGATTGCATTTCTTTTTTTTTTTTTTGTTTTGTTTTGTTTTGTTTTGTTTTTCGAGACAGGGTTTCTCTGCAGCGTTAGAGTCTGTCCTGGAGCTAGCTCTTGTAGACCAGGCTGGTCTCGAACTCACAGAGATCCTCCTGCCTCTGCCTCCCGAGTGCTGGGATTAAAGGCGTGTGCCACCACTGCCCGGCTGAGATTGCATTTCTAAATCCACCTTCCTTCTTAACCTTCTCTGCAGTTTCCCAGACCTGAGAGAGGGCTATAAATAAGGCTCTTAGAGCTGATCACATCATCTGTCATTTAATCTAAGCACCTTGTGCATCCAGGAGATTCTGCATCTCCATCCATTCACTGTAAGAATGCTTCCCAGATTAAGAAAGATAGTAGCATTTATATATGGCTGTCAACAGATATATTTAGAAGACAGCATAATATTATGCCAATTTGATCACAGGGTGTGCTCTACAGTTTAAGAGGGAACCCTATCTAAAATTAATGGAAGAATTATGACATGCTTAAATCTCTAATCTGTAAATCACATATCAATAGCATTTATTTATTTATTTATTTATTTATTTTGGTTTTTCAAGACAGAGTTTCTCTGTGTCATGGTCCTAGCTGTCCAGGAACTAGCTCTGTAGACCAGGCTGGCCCCAAACTCACAGAGACTCACCTACAACTGCCTCCTGAGTGCTAGGATTAAAGGTGTGCATCACCACCTCCCGGCTCAATATCTTAAAAATATATTTGGTTGTAGAACTTGATTTTTGCTGTCTGCAAAACTGGAAATTAGACATGAAAATTCTGGTTTGTTTTCCTGAACTATTAACATTCACTTATAATTCCTATGTGTAATCTAAACAATTATGTGAAAATAGTCATGAATTAAAGTGAATATTAGAATATGTATTTTATATTCTATTAATATTTTTATATGGTTATTATAAATTATTAAATTTGAGAAAAGGAAGAAAATGTCATATTGAAATCTAGTGAAATACAAATGTTCAACAACTTCAAGTTAGACTAGACTCTGCAGAAATAAATGAATCAGAATGAACAGCAACTCTTATTCCAAATGACACCTAGTATTGGACATTTCTATGGAGGAAGATACTGTTCATAGTCATGAGGATAATTATAGCATCACATCAAAAGTAGCAGCACCAGTGAATGGGAAGGTATAAAATTTCGATCTGAGTCCTATGTGTTCTTTTCCAGCTGAAATATGTGTGGGGAGGGGCATATAGTGTCATCAGGCACACAGTCTGATTCTGAATATCCTTCCACTTTCTTTAATCTGTTCTAGAAACCTTGCTCATTTCCTTGGGATCAGACAGTATGATGTCCCTTTCCTACAGGACTAGAAAAGATTTTCCTGACTACCCCAAACTTTATATTCTTATTTACTATGTTTGAATTATTAAGTCAGTTTGTTTTATCCTCACAAAATATATTTACATATTTGTGCTACCCTCCATGCCCAGAAAGTACAGGGGAGAAAGACAAAAAGATGGAGGGCCATGGCAATTCTGAGAAGCGGTGGAGTAATTTAGAAATAAAGCCAATTTCCTGAATGAGCAAATTTCCCTTGGGTAAGAAATGGCTTTCCTTCTGAAGACATTTCTCTCTTTTTCCATTGTTGGCTGAAATCGCCTACATTAGATTTCCACTGCAGGAATGAGTTGCCTTTGGTCATGCAGAAAGGACATGGATGAATATGTACTTCAGTGTGCACCTGCCCAGCCTACTGCCATCCCTAGAAAAGTTGTAAAACAAATAATTATCTTATATTTTAATCAATGTTTGTGATTCAAAACTCAAAACAATTCTATAGTAAAAACATCTGTTTATGTTTTGTCTTTAGAAATTTCCTCACACATTAACAAACCCACAGTTATTTTAACAAATTCCTAGTTAAAGTAATAATACTACTTTAGTTGATTAAAGCAAAAACAGAATCATGGCATTTCAATGTGCATGCTAATGGGTGAATAGAATATGCATTGGCTCTGTAACTCGACCGTCAATGGAATATAAGTGCCTGTACAGAGTCATAATGTTTACATTTTCAAAATGGGCTTCGATAGCATTATTAAAGTGGTATTATAAAATGCTCGAGAACCATGTTTAGTGATATATGGCAAAAAGAAAAAGAAAGAAAATTGAAGAAAGTTTAGAAGTCCTTAAGCATAGACATGCATACACATACATACATACAAACATACATACATACATGTATGTATTTACGTATCATATATGAAGGCATGCCACTAACTCACATATGGGAGAATACGCAAGAAGTACCAAAATGTCTAGTAGGTATCTGCAAATAGCAAAGAGAAGGAAATATGGCTCAGGATAAAGCCCAGGGAACTCTCAGAAACCCAAGAACTCAGAGACCCAGAAGCACAAACAGGCGAAGGAGCTAATGGGAACATCTTTCACAAATAGTCTTCCTGAAACTGTGGAATGCCCGTGTATGGCATCTCCTTTGCTCCGCCAGCATTATGCATAAGGTTATGACATTATACCACTGAGCCATGAATAGTTCCTGAAGAAACACTCATCTGAGAACGTTTCTTAGTATTTGCTGACCCGCCTTACAATGTTATCTGCTCTCAATAGAAACATCCTGCAGTTGTATTCTCACAGAAGCCAATTGTTTATAAATTGTGCATGGACTAGGAACGAGAAATAAAATGAGACATATGATGAACTAGACGTGATGATTGCTTTCAATCTACCAGGCAGTAGGGGATGTTTCACAATTTCCCTTTGTAAAAGATTGTTGCACTGGCCTATGACTGAGATAACAAGAAATAGCATAGAAATTAAGGAATATTTACCACAGCATTCAAAATTCAGAAGACAATTATTTAAGACAGTGAAGAAAACATTCACAGCATGATAACAGATAGTAACAGATAGTTAGAAAAACTGGACATATATGATTAAGATAATTCATGATGTATCCAATCACAATTTCCAAATGAATTAACCTAACAAATTTAAAAATGTTATTCTAATTGATTTGGTAATGAGGACTGGTTGGATTTGGATGTCACCACTTTTCATCTGATTTGAAATAAAGAAGGCAGACAATAGTTGCTGAAGTGACTACCAGCTTAAGTGACTCTCAGACTACTGAGCAGAGAGTATGTTTCCTTGAAACTGGACAATCTATCTGGAAAGCACTTCCACTGAAAATGGGATGGATTCGAATTACGTGTCCGTACCCACCCACTGTATGGAAAGTAATAGTTGTAAAAGATAACAATACACTAACTAGCACAAAACGTAACTAGCAAACAGAAGCCAGTGCCTATGGAAACATTTCGGGTCCCTGAGTACGCACTGAAAATACAGCAATGCATTACTAATGTCAGTTATGTGGCCTCAGGAACTATAGGAAAAGTGAAGCATCAATGTGTAGAAATGTTAGATCCTTTGCCTAATAAGTGAACTCTGAGTCATTTTGAAAGATATAGATATATTGGTGGGAATATATAAGTGATTCCTAGATTGATAGACATTTATCATCGTTTGGAGTTACTAAGCTTCATACTTCTTAGGTGTTTTAAAAGGTTTGTCATCAAGATGAATGTCCCAGAACTGACTCTATATAAGATAATTTCTGTGATTGGTCTAGAAATAATCACCTATAAGTGATGTAGATGAAAACAGAAATAGCTATGTACAGGGTTAAGGACAAATAGATGGGGGTGGTTTAGGGGGGAGTTGGAGAGAGGGCAGGAGAGGGGTAGGGAGGAACTATGGTTGGAATTTAAAATGGACAAAAATTTACAACAGAGTTCTGAAATAAATTTTTCTATACAAAGAATGAAAGGAAGGGAGGAAAGGAGGGAGGGAGGGGGGAAGGAAGAAAATGCTATCAAATCTATATTGATATGTATTAGGAATCTTTCACAATTAAAAAGAAAATATCAATTTATTTGTTTACTAAATAGGTTACTTCTACAGGAAAAAAATACAAAGTTACACACACAGTTTTTCATGAAACTTTTTTTTTTAAATGTAGTGAAACATAATCTTAGAAGTTTGGGTTTTCAAAATACTTCAGGTAACTTTGCTGTAACTTTGACTATTTTACACTTGATTTGACTGTAGACAAGCTGAAAACCCACTTAGATATTAGTTACGCGAAGTGTCAGGCAATGAAAACAGTGGTCATTAAAAATTGATACTCTTGCTTTTATTTCCTTTTGGGGTTAAAGTAACAGATGTAGGCACACAGATAAGAAAGCAAAATCATCAAAAATCAACATTTGTATGGTTAGGGAATTTCCTGTTGAGCATGTGTGCAAATAAATGTGCATCACTAACGTGTCTACGGAAGCCTTCTCTTGGGTGCTCCTACAAGGGAAACATCAGGCAAGGGTCCGATGAGTTTCAAATCCCTGGCTAATGGAAATCTGCAGTCACCGATGTAACAAACCAATCAAACCGATGTAACAAACCAATCAAACCGAATTGTTAAATCAAGATTTAATCTGAGCAAAGCACTCCTGGGTGACCCTCAGGCGGGTACGAGAGGTATATAACACGGCAAATATAGCGTATAGGTGTGGTTTCGAGCAGCCCCAAAGAGGGGCTGACTTTTGGCAGGCTTTCTCAGGGACAGAGTTTGAAGAGGGCAGCTCCAAGGGAGGGCCACCGCTTGGAGCCCTGGGGATGGGGTTTGGAATGGGAGGAGGGAGACCTGAGCATGGAATGGGACCCCAACCTGGAAACCTGAGCTTGGAATGGGACCGGATGCTCTCAACAGAAACATCCGAGGTGATTGAAATGTTTATGACAGAAACATTTGATACTCCAAAATTTACTGAGATTCCAGAAATTCTGTAGTAAATATTACAATGTAAGTTGTAACTGATATAAAATAGCAGTATCTAAACTGTAATGCATACACCTTCAGAATCTGAAATCACTTCTTTCAAATTAAAAATGTAAATATTAAAGTACCTAATATTTTGTTACAAATTTACTAACTGTAAAATTGTGTATTAAGTAAAATTATAACTAAAAGCAAGTCAAAACATGGTCAAAAGAATCAAGCATGGTGAACAATACTTGGGGGAAACCTTAGAGAACCTTTAGAAAAAATGGCAGAGGACCTTTTCACTCAGGTGGGCTTTGTTTCATGAATTGTTATTGGATGCAATTTTGTGCCTTCCATGACAAACATTTACATTTTATTTATAAAATATGTTTATTCTTGTTGGATGTCAGAACATAGCTAAAACACCAGACCTGCTCAGTGTACTCTGAATCTTAATATGGCCTTCTACCCTGCTTTCATGCTTTCCAGATATAATCTCCAGTATGCACCTGGCAATTGTCTTTAAATTGATCTATCCTGGGAAAGCTCCGGGAAAGGGCTGCTCTGTTAATATTTAATATATGCTTATTGATGTTTATTTGCATGTTTTTCTGAACTCACACAACTTCCCTTACATAACTGATTTCTGTGGTTCATTCGTAAGTACACTGAAACTGATGTAAGGTTGTCTACAACATTAGACTCTAGTTCCTCCCGAGTCAGGTCCTCAAGTTCTAGGTCCAGTGGACAGGATCTGCACAGGTCAGTGAATGCTGACAGAAGAAGAGTCTAATGCTATTGGTCTTGTCACAACAAAGAGACTGAAACAATAATGAATCAGGTTCATTTTGAAATTCATGGGTATTAATTGACTATAATAACTAAAATCCATAGTCAATATTTTGATTCCTCTCTGTTATAAATTTTATTGCTCGGTTAGAAAACAGAGTGTCTCTTCACATAAAAACAGTAATTGATTTTGCAGTTGTGGTTGATAGATGGGACTATTACAACATTCTGTCTTAATTATATTACTATAAATTTAAATATAACCCAAACAAATTATTTTAGTTTCCCAATTGCTTACAATGTTCAAGTGCTCTGTTGCATGCAGATGTTGTCAACCCTAACATCACTTCTTTATACATATTAAGCTCTATAATAATAGATCTTTATTTGGTGAATACTCAAAATTTTGAGAGTGAACTCTAAGTTTTCTCAGACCTCAGGACTGTGCATCCTACTATCTCCATGTCTGGCTGGTGAAGCTCTGCCTCTCAGATTCTTCCCCTGAGTTCCTCTCTCTCCATGGAAGTGTTGCCTGGCCTTTCCTGTAAGGCTATTGGCCTTTCAGCTCTTTAAACCAATCAGAAAGTGCCTTGGCAGAGACACAACTTCACAATGTACAGAAGATTATCCCACAACAATGTAACTACAGCTTGTTCTTAATGCCCACATGTTCAGATATAATCACTTCACAAGTTAATGTTTCAACATGTGGACTTGGGAAATTACACTGTGTAGTGGCATCTCATTTGTATTTTAATAAATAAATCTTGACTGAGGGCCAGAAAACTAAAACAGCCTCACTGGTCACCCATACAGACCAGGCAACAATGACACTCACCGTTAGTCCCAGTAGCCACACTAGTTTGCCATAGAAACCAGGTGGTGCACACCTTTAATCCCAGCCCTAGAGAGGATTATAAAACAAAAGGAGACAGCTCTCACACACAGTCTCATTCTGAGATTCTTGGAGACAGGACTGCCATTTCAGACCGAGGTAAGAGCCAGTGGCTAGCTGCTTTCTTTTTCTGGCTATCAGGCTGAATCCCAATTTTTGTCTCTATGTTTTGATTAATCATGTTTCAATACTGTTCACTGCTTATCATCTGATGACAAGAAAATAATGACCATCGTCACTAGAGTGCTCAAATATCTACCAGCAAGAGTAAATAACAAGTCTCTCTCATGTGTGTTATTGTTGACATGTATTTCCATAATGTTTTTCAGATGTCTTTAGTGGTATAAACCTGCAGTTATTCACAAAGACATTAATAACATTCAGACTTCTGCTTTTTCATTTGGCTTTACTACTTTACTTGCTCAAAGTTTTGTGGGTGCTCCTTGAAGGATTGTTGTGAAGGTAAGTGACAACAAACGCTGTCCTAGGAGCAGAATCTTCATGAAGACAATTAACTATTCTGCTACATAAGCGGTGGCCAGAGACCCTTTGCTGATTTTCTTTGTGTATTGACATACTTGAAATGTCTATCAGCACTATAATTCCCAAAATGATTATACATTGTGAATTTATAGGATATACAACTGAAACCCTCGATGGACCTATGTAGTAGATTTTAAAGAGCATAAAAATAATTAGGTATTGTCAAGCTTCCTGTTAAAAAATACTCTGAAGGAAGCAACTGACATGATTATACTAAGTAACAGAGACTCAGGGTTTGGTGTGAAAATAAAAATACCTCTTTACTAAATAAAAAAAAATCTTTTTGAGCCAGCAACTGACTGTGTATGAGGATTGTTAAGAAAATGATGTATAATGCTGGCACATGCTCCTCTAAAATCAGGCTTTCCAGGCGGTCCCCTAGGTGAATGCATGCATAAACAGGACATTCCTCTTGCTTCTTTCTAGTGTTAATATTCCCGTATTCTTGTTCAATTTTCAACAGTACACAGCTGGGCTAAAAGACAAATATTCTGCCTTTGGCTAGGGATGACAGATTCAAATGCATATGGGCATAGGAGGATCTTAGATAAGGTGGATACCTCACAGTTGGTATTCTAATCATTAAAATATGATTCAACTGGATGTCAAGTGGTTGACAACTGGCAAAGAACAAACTAGTTGAATCAGCTGAAAAAAATAGCTCCATTGCTTAGAATTATTTACAAAAGTAACATCAGACCTAGGCATAAATAGAGTGTCATGAATGAGAGAACATTAAATATTATGACTCTTTAATATATTAGATCATATTATATATTTCCAGATTATAGAATATTAATTTGAGGTGCAGTAATAGCTGATAATGAAAGACAGAGATTTCTGAATAGGATATCTAGAGATCCTTTAGACATCTCCCTTTCTTTTTTCTTGTCTCTTTGTCCTCCTTTTTTCCAGATTTGGCATGTCTGTGTAATGAACATGCTAGGACTGTTCTCCTCCAGCATTAAGGGAAGGGTTAGAAAGCTTAAATAAGTTTTCCGTTGAGGATGCACCTGTGTTTGTTGCATGCAGGGGCAGTGAAAGCACTCGATTGCTATTCTACTCCCCACTAAGTGGTGCCATAAGAAATCCGTATGATCTAAAGACATCTCTGCAGTTGGAAGGTGTGCCCCTGGGTTGCCTTATATAGAAAAGACAGGGTACCCAAGTCGTTGGTCTTATATACTAAAAGCTAGACATATCTATGGTTACTCATTAAGTTTAGTGTCTGTAAAGGTATCAAGTTTCAACTCCAAGAAAGTCTTAAGAATTCCTGTAAGTTACATACAAATGCCTTCACTCCATAAAAAAATTCAGAGGAATCATTGGTTATGGGTATTTTTATTGTTTGTTTGTTTAGCTCATACTTACAATAAAATGAGAAGTTCACTAAAAAAAATACCTGTATCAGAAGTATCTGTATTTTAAATACATCAGATTACAAGGATATTAAAACTAGCATGGGCAATGCAGCACCATGTTCCAAATGGACCTTAAGTGTCCCTGGGGACAGATCTTGTTCAAGAACATCTGACCATAAATGTTTTGAGCAAGGAAACCAGAAGCAATATATTCCTAGCATTCAAGACAGTAGAAGAGGCCTGGCATTTTTAAAGTCAGTATTCTTCAAAGAGCAAGACTGATTAGAGACAAACAGGCTAAAGAGAGGGGAGTTTGACTAGATCAGTACAGAGAGGCACGATACATGAGGATATCACTGAATAAGAAATATTACATGAATCAAACTTTGCCTCAAGCATTGAGCAGGCTCTCATTAGTGTTCACAATGTGATGAATTCACCATAGCTATGCGGCTTGTTTTTGCAAAAACAATGGCCAACTGACAACTTGTAGGGTCTTTTCTTCAAGAAGCAGAAGGTTGATTTCCACTAGCCAGGGTGGATCTGGATTGATCAGGTCTAGTGAGTAGTCTCACAAAGTGAGACGGTAGATCATAGAGAAAGAATCCATGCACCAGATAAAAAGAGTAGGGTTTATTCAAGGTTATCAAGTCTTGGCAAACTGTTGACATACTGTGGCCATATGACTGAGAAAGGAGAGAAATAGAGAGAGAGAGAGAGAGAGAGAGAGAGAGAGAGAGAGAGAGAGAGAGAGAGGATAGGAAAAAAGGAGGAGGGAAGAGGGGGAGAGGAGGAGGAGGAGGAGGAGGAGGAGGAGGAGGAGGAGGAGGAGGAGGAGGAGAAGGAGAAGGAGGAGGGAGAAAGAAGACTGTATAGACTACTATTTATGAAAGGAAAGGACACTAATTTTAAGGGCTTTGTGCTCCATAGTACGAAGATTTGACCTTTCCCAACGTCATCACCATGGAGAAAAAGGTCTTATAATGGTGATGTAACATTACTCTCTGCAAGAATTACACATTTGACATGGGGAAATGAGCTTGATGAGGACAATCATTTCTGCAGCAACATTTAAAGAAGAATGTTATCTCAGTTTTCCAAATCACATAGGCATGATCATTTGGTGTGTTATCTCACTGGTAACGTCATTAGTGAAAACTAAACACTCAAGATACTAGGGTATATCTAGCTTTGATACTGTAGACTTTCTTAGTATTCCACTGTGCCTTTGTTGACGTTAAAAGTAATTGTTGGACATTTTATTGCATGGGTGCCACAAGCTAAATTTTATGTTAACATGGAAACCTCATTGGTAATGGCAATAATCGGTAATTCTTTTCCTATATCTATTCCACAATGTCACTGAACATAGATATTAACATATAACCTGAATCTTTCCCATGACCTTATGCATGGCTACACTGATTTAGCTATTAAAATGAAAGCAGAAATGAACGGAAAAGAACAGGTTGTCATAATGCAGAGTTTTGACTCACTTTTTTCTCAGGGTGTCATTACTTGGATAATAAATAGTTTGCAGCTTTGGAGCAGTTTAGCAGAATTTTATGCATTTTTATTACTTAGTTGTCTATTATTGGTAGTAAAATATCTCACAGAAGCAGCATAAGGAAAGAAATGTTGGATCCTGGTTTAAGTCTATCAGTGGGGTTTGTGCTCCAGCTTGTCTCAGCTCCAGCACTTGTTGCCTTTGCTGATACTTCTGGCACTGCTGTGGCATCTGCCAGGCTAGGCACCGACTGGGCTGAGGCAATGTGGCCTTCCACCACAGCCACCTAGCAAAGCTCTGCTCCAGCTGCCTTCTAGCCCCAGCTGCATTCGTTCTGGGTCCAAATTGGTGCATGAAGTGGAGCAGAACTCAGGGAAGCAGGCTTGCTGCTCTGCAACCACTGAAGGGGCCCCACTTAGGGAATTTGGACTTTTGTCAGTCTGTCTGGGTACTTCCTGCTGAGCGGGGACGCTGCATTCTTAGGGGTATTTAACTGCAATTCACTGCCATTTTCCAGTCGCGCTCAAGTTGTGGTCCTGTTGGCTTCTGCGCCCTGAGGCCCGGGCTGGAGTGGGCCTAGCGTTCTTGCCTCCTTGGTCCTTGAGGCAGGTCCCGGGGTTTGCACGCATCGCAGCCACTCAGTGCCCATCGCCTGGAGCCGCTTGGCCTTGGAGCCACTGCCACTCACACTCCACTGCAACATTTCAGGAGGTCTCGGGGATTCAAATCACATGAATATCGAATAAATCCTTAGGCTGTCATTGTCAGTGGAGACAAAAACAGAACCTCCTTTCCAAAACATCAAATTCTTAAGCCCATATTTTAAAGTCAAGATACCTTTCTTAGCAGTTCCTAGAATCAAATGTCTTTCTCCAGTCCAGAACACAAAAGACAACACAATCAACATATCATACATCTGTACACATTTATCTTTTTAAGCAATATACTTTCTATCTTTTCCCAATACATAAGTCCCTTCCGGCCGAGGACAGCCCTGTTCGTTTACCCCTCTTTCTCGGTTGGACTTCCTGGAACCAAAACTGAGCAAAGGACATCAGGATTAACACATATACCCCAATCCACCATAACCTTCTGAGGGCGACCTCTCAGCGTTCCCTAGTTCCTGATATCTCGGCTGGGACCTCCAATTTCAGCAATCTCGGTGAAGACCTCCAATTGCTGCGCACCACGCCCCCTGTGTCCGCGTTTGGTGCGCTGGCACCCAGTTCACGAGCTTTGGACAAGGGGCAGGAGGTTAAAATACACAGACACACTCAGACAGAGAGACAGCAACACGGGTCATCCTTGAATTCCCCAAGAGAAGTTCCCCCCCCCCCCCAATAAGCCAATCCTAATAATTGGAAAACTGCCCCTGAGTGCTCCCCTTGTATCTATGTTTTTTTTGCTTTAAAAATGGCTTGTAACAGGCATTCGGGGTCCTTGGCATTGAATGCTGAGTGACCCTGCCAAGGCAGAATTAAAATCCTCTTGCTATAACATCAACCGCAGTGTGAGAGTGTATTCTTGGGATGACTCCTCTTCGGTAATTGGCCTCTAGGGTCCAACAACATCAACACTGTTCAAATGAAGAATACCAAGAAGCAGTGAGAACTAACTGGAGCCAGGTGAGGGACATTTGTCAAAGGCCCGTACCTAGGGATCACATAGTAAATGGCCCACAGTGCAATAAGCTGGAGACCAGATATAGAAATCTCAGCACTGAGGGAACATTTTAGATTCAAATTCTAAAAACCTGCCATGAGTCTGTTTTTCATAAAAGTATATTAATTAGTTTGAGATATGTTTAACATTTAAAAAGTATAAATTTGTCTTCTAAGTATAAATCTTAAAATTATATAGTTAATTTTACTGTTCATTGCTTTCCTAATTTCATTGAGTACATTTACTGAAATTTCTCTCTTCCTCTTATTTTCTTTTCTTATACAACAAAAGTATTTTCCTAGGCATTTCAATATTTCCCACTCTTTCTTCAATTTATGTTGTCAGAATGGGTATAAGCAGTTATTAGTTTAACAAGAATATAAAAAAGCCTGTTTGGAAAACATTTAAGTCATTTTTAAACTGTGGGATTATTTTGATTACTTGAAATCTATGTCTAATCTAAGTAAACATACGGATAATGATTATTTAACCTTGTTTTGATCCACAAAGTTCTAGCATTTCCCTACTTATTCCTATTTATCCTCAAGTGTGCATCTAGTATTATTATTGTTTTATATCAAAATGTCTAAAATGAGTGCTGTATAATGAGCTCTCCCAATCGATACTTCAATATACATTTCTCAAAAGTTGAAAGACATTTTTCTTGTTAAGCATCAATGCAATTGTCAAGTTAAGAGAACTACAATGATGAAATGTCTCTAACTCATACCCAATCCATGTCTCAACTTTGATGCTTTGATAATCTCCGTACAAATGGAACTATAATAAACCCCAGTTCATGAGAGTGGGTTTTCTCTTTGCATAATGTCTCACGAGCATCCTTTTCATCCTGAAATGCTTTGCGTCCTTTCCTAGCATCTATACTGTTGAAGGATAAAAGACCATGACTCTTGTTCATAGTCGCTCAGTTGTGTGGGCTTCACATTTTATCGTAACTGAGTTCAGGTAATGAATTTTGGGCAGAAAAGACTATACTTGAATGTGTATCATCATCTGTGCATCCTGTCAGACTGCACCTGGTGTCAGGTCTGGCCATTATTGATGTTAGAAGCATTGATGTGGAGATGTCAGCCAGATTCCTTCATAAAAGAGCTTTTTCTTTCCTTATAAACTGAGTAATTTATGATGAATAATTTTGATGCTGTTATGTGATCAACAATCAATCATCTAACTTCTGAGCATGTAGAGATAGGTTTTAAAATCAAATTTTATTATAATTTAAAAGTATTTTCCTTCATACTTCTTATTTGGCTTTATAACTTGAAGATGAACCTTTTTCAGCCTGCCTTTACTTATTAACTTTTTAAAGAAGTTTTCCTTTTCATTTACATTTGAGTGTAGGATCAAGAGTAATTGCTTTTGTTTTACAATAACATATATTTTCTGGAATTCTTGAAGATTATGTGTGATGGTTGTGATCATTATCAACTGCACTAAGCTTATAATCATCTTAAAAACATATTTTGGTGTGCTCTCAGATTTTCCCAAATTATTACCATTCGGTGACAAGATGCACTTGAATGTGGGTGGTACCAGCTG
Source organism: Arvicola amphibius (assembly GCF_903992535.2). Classification (NCBI taxonomy): domain Eukaryota; kingdom Metazoa; phylum Chordata; class Mammalia; order Rodentia; family Cricetidae; genus Arvicola; species Arvicola amphibius. The sequence continues at coordinate 8,941,698 of NC_052049.1, read as the reverse complement.
AGGAACTGAGTTCCCATAATAGATAGTGAAAAAAAGAGAGGGAGGAGGGAGAGGTAGGGAAGGAGAGAGGGAGGGAGAGGAAGGCAAGGCAAGGAAAGAAAAAGCAGACGAGACCAAGCGTGTCCCTTCCCTTGATTCATTTGCTGAGCCTCTCCTGATCTTATAGCTTTCCCATGTGATTAACTCCATCCTCCTCCCTTTAACTTCCTCTGTGGAAGGCCCTTGGCCAGAGTTAAAAGAAAAGCATCTCATACAGAACAAAGCACTGAGACGTAAAACTGATTCTGTCATCAGCCGACCTTGTGACTCATAGGTCTTTGGAACTGCTTTGTGGGAAGAATCTGGATGAGTTTGAAGTTGCAGGATGAAGAGACTTAGTGCTCTAAACAGAGCGTAATGGGGCTTACTGATGTGTGTTTGGAAGATCAGAAGGCTAAGTATGGTAAGAGGAGAAAACGGGGATTGCAGTCACAGATGGCAGAAGGGACTCGATCACAAACGGGACACGAGGGCATGTCTGTGGTGATCGGGTAAAGACGGTGGTTGTGCTCTGTCTCCATCCAGAAAATTCAAGTGAAGCTCGGTGAGAAAGTAGTAGAATAAGGTAGGCAGTGAAGAAAACGAAAATAACACTGTTCAGGCAGCTGCATGATCTTTGCTCGCTGCGTTTATAGAGGTTTGAAATGAGGATTCGGAGCAGTAAGATATAAAACCCTGCAATTTGTCAGGAAAAGAAGCATAAATGTGGTTCAAGTTCTGGACAGGGCTGAAAGAACAGGTGGTGACAATGAAGTCGGAGTTGCTAAAGACTTGGGTGCCATTACCAAGACGCCTGACACTTTGCATTCGGAAAACAGAAAGGTACCCAGTGGGCAAAATGCCACCTGTGGAAATGTCTATCTTGTAAAATGCACGTTCATTTGGAAGGAGGGTTCATGAAATGAGAATGCCATCACAGGCCTTGCCAGCTCCAAAAGAGCAGTCCAAATATAGTTCTTTTCCAGGCCCAGCCATAAAGTCACAGGGACCTCTACAGCTGTCAACCAAGAGGATCAGAGAAGTTCTAATGTTAAAGGAAAACGGGGTATCATCTACATGGGTTGTATAAAAGGTGTCAGGGACCAGCCTCGACAAAAATACCTCCTGCTAGGGCAGAGGCGTGGGGATTTAGGAATATAGTAAAGAATATGAAGACAAGAATAAAAGTAATAAAATGCAGAAATATATAGGACAGTATCGGCAGGGAGTTCCAGTGAGTGCTGAAAATTCACTTGCGTTTAATTTCTAACTGCTTAAAATGCCCCTGAGCCCAAAAGGTAGGAGGAAGACAAAAATTACATTAACATGATATAAGGAAATGAACATTCCATTTGGAAGTGTGAGCTACATCCATAGCTAAACATTCTGTTGCTAGAACAAAGCAAATCAGGCTAACACACCAGACCATAACATTCTGTAGGCAAACCACTCCCTGGGTGGAATCCCAAAGGGAACTGGAACTTAGTTGAATCCTTAGAATCTTGTTTGAGGTGGGAACCACCTACTTCCCTATTCCTAACAAGGTCTGGCAATTAGCTACACCTGTTGACAATAACCTTAAAAGAGCAGACCTCTCTGGTGGACCTGTGTTTGAGAAAATGATGGGTTGGGCTCTCTCCTGTCAAATCACATGGGAGGTCTGCCCTTTCCTGAGGGAATGTTGGGGGGACTGGAAAGGAGGGAGGGTAAACTGGTCAGGATGTAAAACAAAAACAAACAAACAAAAAACAAATTAATAAAAAAATTTCCTTACCAGTCTGCCTATAACTTTATCTTACAGAGACATTTTCTTAATTATGTTTCCCTGGTCTCAGATGGGTTTAATTTGTGTGAAGACAAATTAAAAGTGTCCAGAAATGGAAGTAACCCTAAAAATTTCACTAGACTACTCTTACAGGTGATAAACATCTCAAGGAAAATAGCTGGGTACAAATTATCTAAAAGCCATCAGGAATCCTCATATATACAAATGAGAAATGGACTGAGAAAGAAATAATTGAAATACCACCCTTAAAGATGTCTTCAGATAACATTAAATATCTTTGGGGTAACTCTATCCAAGTAAGTGAAAGACTTACATGACAAAAAACTTTCAAGTCACTAAAGAAAGAAATTAAAGAAGAGCCAGGCGGTGGTGGCGCACGCCTTTAATCCCAGCACTCGGGAGGCAGAGGCAGGCAGATCTCTGAGTTTGAGGCCAGCCTGGTCTACAAGAGCTAGATCCAGGACAGGCTCTAGAAACTACAGGGAAACCCTGTCTCGAAAAACCAAAACAAAAAAAAAAAAGAAATTAAAGAAGATATAAGGAAATAAAAAGATCATCCATGTTCATGGATGGGTAGGATTAAGATAGAAAAAATGGCTATCCTACCAAAAGCAATCTACAGATGCAAAGCAATCCCTATAAAAGTTCCAACACTTCATATATCTTAAAAGAAAAAATTTTAGCTACACATGAAAACACACAAAAACCTAAGAACAATACAATAAACTTAGAAAGTATAAAAATAACTGAGGTATCACCATTCTGAACTTTGAATTGTGCTGCAGAGCTATAGTAATGAAAATAGCATGGTATTGGGGCATAAACAGACCCATATACCAATTGAATCAAAGTCCCAGACATTTTCCCATAAACCTAGTAACCCTTGATTTTTTTTATAAATTGAGAAATACAAATTTAAAATATTTTCAATTTCATAAGTGCTTGTCAAACCTAATGATTGCATGTATAATTCAAAGAGATCCATACTTATTGCCTTACACAAAACTCACCTCCAAATAGATCAAAGAACTCAACATAAAATAAATTTATAGATGATAAAGTGAGTAATAGCTTTGAACATCTTTGGCACAGAAAAAGACATTCTGAGCAGCAAGCACTGCTACAACAGGAACTAAGATTGACAATAAATGGTATCTCATGAAACTTAAAAGGTTTTGTACTAAGCTGTAATCTATAGAATAGGAAAATGTTTTACCAACCACACATATGATAGAGGGCTAATATCCAAAATATTTAAAGAACTCAAAAACAATTGATATCAAGGAAACAACTCAATTAAAAATGGAGTGCAGATCTAAATAGATAATTCTCAACTGAGGAAATTCAAACTACCAAGGAAACCAAGAAACACTTAAGGAAATGTCTAACATCCTTAGTCATCAGGGAAATGCAAATGAAATCTACTTTAGGACTTCATTTTACAGCAGCTAGAATGGCTAAGATTATCACAACAAATTACATTTTATGGAAGAAAGAATGTAGAATAAGGAGAATACTTATTCCTTGCTGATGAAACTGCAAAATCATATAGACACTGTGGAGTTCACTGTGGTATTTCCTCAGTAAGATAAGAATTGGTCTACCTCAATATATTGCTATATAATATTTTGGCATATACCCAAAAGATGCTTCATCCTACCGCGGAGATATTTGCACAAATACATTATGGCTGTTCTATTCATAATAGCTAGAAACTGAAAACCAGCTAGCAATTCCTAAAAAAAAAAATGAATGTATGTTTTCACAATGGAGTATTACTCTGATTTTAAACAAACAAAATCACGAAATTTTCTGACAAATGGATGGAACTAGAAAAAAATCACCCTGAGTTAGGTATCTCAGACCTGAAAAGAGAAATAGAGTATGCATTTACTTTCCTGTGAATATTAGGGTTTAAGTGAATGAAAATGTTGGTGCAACCCAGAGAACCTCAAAGGGTAGGTATAAAGTAAGGAAGTAGAGGGACACACCGAAAGGGAAATAGAATAGGTAATAATGGAAGACAGGGTGAACAGTAACATGAAGAACAAGAATGAAGAGGGGAAGGAACAAGAGGATGAAAGAGGGAATATAGGAAGAGACAGCTGAAATAAAGGACCATTGAAGATTGAAAAATTAAGGATCCTATGAAAAACTAACAGAGAGGAATGTTTTAAAACATATGCATATATTAATAATATCCAAATTACCCAATAATGGGGATATATGGTCCCAAATGAACCTTTTTTTTTTTAAAAAAAATCACCAAATGAAGCCTCTGATCACTAGATTGGAATACATCTGGTTGAGATGGTGGCCAAAGGGTTCTGATGGGAAAAGGCAGTCTGATGCCCAAATTATAGGTTTCACTCCACCAACTGACAGTGAGGCTCTGTTTCTGAAGGCAATATCTGCACAACTCATTGAGTGTGTAGAATCTGATCTAGAGAGAGTCTGGCAGCAGACGGCTAAGAGCAAATTAACTCAGTGTCTGTGAGAAGGTGTTATTGTTTTGTTTTTGTCTTTTAGTTTTATTCTATTTTGATTTTTGTTTGCTTTATTTTATTATACACACAGAAGTGCAGATGTGTGTGAACGTACACACACACACCACACACACACACTTGGCTGTTCTATTCATAATAGCTAGAAAGTGAATACCACCTAGCTATTCCTGAAAAAATATTTTCTTATTTTCTTTTTGTCATACATGTTCTTTCCATACATATATGGCTCCCCCACTTTGGTCTTTTCATGGGACTCATGAGTGCATGAACAAGTGGGTCTCTGAATTTATATCTGTTTCTTGTGACTTTTCTTTTGTTCTTTTTTCTGTTTGTTTTGTTCTATTTTAGGGCATCAGCTATATATATTATATTTATTATACTATTATCTATTAGAAGCCTGTTTGTTTTCTAGTGAGAGAAAGAAAGCATGTGGATCTGTATTGGGCAGAGGGGAGAAGGAGTAGAGGCAGGTGAAACTGTAGTCAGGATATATTATATGAGAAAATAATGTATTTTCAGTTAAAAGAAAAAGTAACAATTATTTTTCATTGATAAAATCTCAAAAGCACACCAAGTCACATTTTTTTCTTGCCCACCTTCCACCATGCTTACTGTTCAGTGTAGGGAAATATTTACTTTTTTGCCTGAAACCAATATTTTCATATTACCTACTCTTTTTTCTACATGGAAATAACTATACAACTTTATAGAAAACAGTGATAAACTCTATTTTACAAATTAAAATAACCTTTATATGTTTATATTATGTGCTTTATTATTTGTATACCTCATTTGTTATCAACTCTCCATTGAGCTACATCCAGCACTTGATCTGTTTGGACAGAGTTTTCAGAGACTCCTAACGCTGGTTACTTCTATGGTGCAGCCATTCTTCAAACCTCAGCTGCTGATTAGTCTTCAAGTAAGATAGCTGCTGTCAATGATAGATTGGGCACAGTTTAGTCTGCAGCTTAGTGAGTTAATTTCAGAGTCCCTGCAGAGTGTTTGAGTGACTGCCATCTGGTCCTGCTGATGTTGGTGATGTATAATTTATTGACATACTTCATCATCTCTAACTTAAAAGGTTGTCGAGCATAAAGCCTTACCTCTTACACCACAACTCTCACAGTAAATGAGAATTACCCTGTGACTGTCAGCCCAGAAGCTATGTGTCTTGTTGCAATCTTCCTCGTTTCCAGTATTAACATACTGATGTACCAAAATAGCTTTAGCCTAATACTCCCATAAGAAGAATTATTTCTGATTACTTTCTTTCAGTTCGTACTTTTTCACACTCACTTCTGACACTGTACAAGGAATAGATGACAAGAGACAGATGGTCATTCTAGGATCAGTTCATTACCCGGTGATATCTTGATCTCTTTGCTTTATTCCCCTACATTACTTACCTTCACTAAGACCCCAGCCACTGGTTTCTTCTTCATGTTTGCTAGCCTTGTACTTCAGCTGTCATCCTCCCAAACTCCAGCATTCAAGATGTTCATATGTTTTTTACCACTTCTGAATCCTAAAATGTCAGTTCCCACACATGAGAGATATTAATGGCTAGAACAATTAACCTTAGGAAAACAGTATTACCATAGATTAATAATACTAACAAATTGATTTGGAGATGAGCTTATCTTCACGTTAGACAATGAAAATGAGAGAATAAAGATTCTGTCGAGATTTGTGGTGAGACTACTCTGAGAACACAAATGTACTAAATTTGTAGGTGGGCCCAACTGTTTTTTATTTCAATGGCAAGGCTTCTCTGAGTAGCCCTGGTTGTACTGTCACATTTGTTCCTTATTGCTTTTGTTGGATTTGATATTTTGTTTTATTCTTTAATTTTGTCCATTATTTGTATTATTCAGATAGGTGAATTTTTTAATATAGTTTTTGGTAATCGAATAATGAAAGATTTTATTTGTATCATTTCTAAGCCATGTCTTTTCCTTTTAACTATTCCCATGTTATTCTCCCATTTTCCTCCTCAAATTCATGACCTGTTTCCTATTAATAACATAGAGATACTATCTACATTATATAATAACTAAATTGTACACAAGTATATGTACATGCATATAGTTGATGATGATAGATAGATGATAATAGATAGATAGATAGATAGATAGATAGATAGATAGATAGATAGATGATAGATAGATAGATTTGCTGATTCCACTTAATGTTGCTAAAATGCACATGTGTTTAGGACTGACCACTCTTGGTGAGTAAATGTGACAGGAGTTTATTCTGTAGGAAACCTGATTCTTTCTATCCTAGCAGCCACTGGTTTCATGTAGGTCTTCATCTAGGTTTGCTCTATTCTACACTTTCATGAGGACTGCCGTTTCCATGCCCCAAGAAAACACACTGGGAAAACATTTCTAAAGTGTCCCTAACTTAGTACTAATGTTAACCCCTGATATATAATGTGTATGGAAATAAGAACTACTATGCGTCTAACAGGAAGCTTGTACTGTAATCAAATAATCTCTGAAAGTAATTCATTGCTACTTAGAATCACCAATAAGTAGCAAACTATGAAGTATAAGATAAATGTTTCAATAAACTATTTATAAAATATATCTATTCATTATATGAACAAATCATTTAATTCTTTTTAATATTGGACTCAGAACTTTTTCCCATTGGTTGAAACAGACTCATATTTTCTCAAAACACTAAAAAGATTCATGTATGTACACTTATGAATGTGTTCACAAATAAGTGTCTGTCTATTAATACAATCACTTTTACCCTCCTGTGTATTGTTCTATTTATGGACAAATTTGAACATTTTTTCTTTTTATGGTTTTTTATTCATGCATACAATGTATTTTAGTCTCATTCTCATCTTACTTGCCCCACCTCAATTTACCCAGGAGTTTCTCCTACTAAATAGCTCTCCAAACTTTGTTTCTTTCTTATTTGTTGTAACTCACTGAATCTAACCAGTGATGTCTCTATATACACAGGTCATCTCTTGAGACACTGGAAACCTACTAATCATCACACTCATCAAGAAAATTAACTCTCCTTCACTCAGCATCCATCTCTGCCAATAGTTCTTTATCTGGGGAGAAATCCTTGTGATCTCTCTGCTGCATGCTCGATTTCCAACTTAATTTCTCTTCTGTTGGTAACCAAGATGCAATGAGCTCATGTGGACAACAGCCATACCATCTTAGAGTGCTCTGTCTCTTTTTCCTTCCCCTTCTACTATGACATTTTCTGAGGGATTTTCTAGGGAGCCTATGACATAAATATGGCTTATTCTCCACATTTGAGATAATAATGTGTCTCTGTATTTTACTACCAACTGCAATAAGACACTTCTTTAACTGAGGATGACAGTAGGACAAACCTATGAAGTTAAATAATGTGAGAGTCCCCTCTGTGTGCTGTGATTACCATTAATCAATAAAGAAACTGCCTTGGCCTGTTGATAGGGAAGAACTTACATGGGTGGGGAGGACTGAACTAAATGCTGGGAGGAAGAAGGGTGGAGTCAAGAAGATGCCATGAAGCCAGAGTCAGATGCTGGGAACTTTTGATGGTAAGACACTGCCATGTGGCAATACACAGATTAATGGAGATAGGTTAAATTAATGCAAGAGCTAGCCAATAAGAACTTAGAGCTAATAGGCCAAGCAGTGATTTAATTAATATAGTTTCTATGTGATTATTTTGGTTCTGGGCAGCCAGGACAACAAGTGGTCACTCCTCTAACATTTAAATATAAATATAAATATTTATAAGGTAGAAGGACAACATCAATGTTTAGAAATCAAAAATATATTCTCCTCTCTGGCTTATGATTTCCTTCACGTAAATTTTGAACATGTTTGTATTACATGGAAAGAATTATTTCCTGCATGGAAGGTCTCCAATCTGGTCAACACAATGCTTGGTTATCACCTAAACACACTTGCCACTATTGCATATGCAGCAACATCTTACAGATTGGTTTTATAGAAGGCAGTGTCTCTCCAGCTTAGGCATAGAGTAAGCACCTGTGTAAAAGCCAAAGCAAACCAAAATCATCAAAAAATAATTTTAAGGTATTTACTGGAGGTATTCATGACATGGAACAGATTTGAATGCTGTCTACTTTGAAAACTACAAAAGCCAGAAAAATGCTTGAATTCCAGAAGAGGTATTTAAATAGACAACCAAACAGCATTAGGATCTGCTAAACGTGCTGGTTTATGCTTAAAACAATCAATGTAGAAATCCAAGGCACAAGGATTTCACTGAACTTGTGGATGGCATAGGCTGAATAGTGGTGTACTCCATGTCTGGTTGGATTCACTCTCAAAAGTACTAAAAAGCAAGTAGGCAGATCCAAAGAACAACAATTAACAGCTTTATTATACAACAGAAACTGTAATCAGAAAATAATTTTCAAAGAACAAATCTTAGTCATTGAATCAATAAGACTTAAATTACATGAGACTAAATTTTGTAGGAAATGAGAGCCATATAAGAAAGCCATAATAGTTTACTTTAATAATAGAAACACAGGTGGTACTATAATGAAATTTATTATTTCTATTTTCAATTAAAATTTTAAGATATGAGGAGGAAGTGTTTTCAGGGGGAATAAGGGAGGTATTGAGGTTATACATGATATTTCATTTCCCAATTACTGCCCATGAATTTATTAACATTTAGTATCTGCTGAGGGAGACAGAACATTGATAAGTTGCCCCTGTTCCAGAACATGATGCCAAACCTATGCATATATGGGATTAGTAGATTATATTTAAAAAGAGAACATTAATTTTGGAGAGAGGTGTGTTTGGAGGCACCCCAAGGGAGCTAGACACATTTTATACATGATGGAATTTTTAAAGAGTGATAAAACACAAACTATATAATCATAAAAATTATTGTTTAGTTGCTTACACAATTCTTCTATTGAGAACTATTCTGAAATATAGGAAAGTTTGGGTTGTATAGTGTATGAAGTCTTATGCATTAATGAAATAATAATTGTGCCATGTTCAGGAAAATCTATAGGATCCGAGTTTATTGTTTTAAGCAAAACAATCCAGCCTCAAAAGGAAAAAAATGATCAAATCATTGTCCTTTCACTACCCTCTTATTTATTATTTACATATTAATGGGACTTAATGTGATAATTTAATACATATTTATACTATATGTTAACAATTTCAGTTCACTTATCATTTCCATCCCATTATAATGCTACGAAATTATATTAATTTAAAATAATAGAACATGTGTACACTATTTGTATACACTATTTGGCATCATGGTGAGCAATTGGTCACATCATACAATAGTTAATAAAAGAAAGTAATGGATTTATGATAGATACATGTTATACTTTAAAATCAATATTTATTTTAACAGAATTTAAAAAATAATTTGTTCTAATTATTTCCCCTCCATCCCTGCTTATCTCTCTTCTGACCCAAACAATCTGAACTCCTTACTACAAATACCTTACCAACATTCTTGCTGTTTGGTTAGGTTAGCTTTTGTGACCCAATTAATTTAATCACGGTCATCTATGGGACTATAGGTTTGGAACTACTAACCATTGGAGACTGATAGATACACAGTTGAAGACAATAATTCCCCTTATCACACAATATATCAATAGACAATAGATAAGCACAAGCAGGTGGTCCCATGAGCCTCTCTTCCATTCACGACTGGTGGTTGATGGGGCCAGTGTTGTAAAGGCTCAGTACAGGTAATCACAGTGGGTGTGAGTTCACGGTTGCAATGATTGTGTATTATTCAGAAGATATAACTTAACTTTCTCTCTCTCTAACTACCAGATCTAAACAGCAATCACCCATTTATTATTCTATGAATACTTGGAAAATCTTTTTCCATAAAGATTTTGATGAAAAATAATATCACATTTTCTATACTCATACTTTCAAAAATTATACATTCTATAAATGAATACCTATAATAAATAAGTAATTTTTGTTGTTACCTTCTCCCTAATTGAAGGGAGTTGGTATCCAGGAATATGAAGGCTGTTTAACTTGTTGGTTACCATCTTGTCTATGTTTTATTGTAGTGGCTTTAACTAGCATTTGCATTTAGCTCATGAATCAATTTTTAATACATACCTGTAATTTGTTTCCCTCCATAGACTAAAGGAGCATAAACTGTCTAGAATGCAAAGTATTTAATGGGTTTGAAGATATTAATTTGTCTAGTAATTGAAAAATATTTAATAGGCAGCAAAATTAAATAACTATTAAAAGTAATAGCCTATAGGCCAGGAGTTGGCAATATTTCTTTTGTATAGTGCAAAGCAGTATTTAAAGAGAGATGAAGTAGTGCTGTCTGTAGCTGTAGACATACATCATTTATACAAAGCATTCACATATGCAATTATACTAAACTCCAATAAAATATTTTTATACAAAGAAGCACCCACAGCTAACGAGTAGCTTCTATAGTAATATTATATTACTTTCATTATTTTTGTTAAAGTTTTATGAATGTTTATGTTGACTGTGAGTATATATTGCCTTTCAAATAAAATATAAAGGAATAATCCAAAAACTGAATAGTAATAACTAATATGTATATTATAATTATGATTGTGACAAAAGTCAAATATTTATTATTTAGCTATTAGAGTTAAAGTGAAATACAGCAAGATCAATTCCCCTGCAATTTGAAAAATACAACTCAATAATGCATATTAAGTTGTTTTTTTCTAGGGAATATGATGTACTACGACATTCATTTATTAGCAAGCTTTAGTCATTCTGTACCTCACGATGGTTCCTATCACTTCTTTATTCTACTTTTCGTATTTTGGATTAAAATTGGAATTCATCTCCATCTGTACAACATACCTGATTGGCATTTTAAAATTCTTATCTGGTGTGGGTCAGCAATGCTGGAAAAAGAAGTGGACTCAGAGGAACCGCACATCAGAAGTGTGAGCCTTCTGAAAGCACATTAATTTTCTCTTCAGACAGAACTTATCAGACAAATTCCTGTGGCAGCAGTGAATATTTCATCTTCTGCGAATGTGAGACAGTCACACAGTTAACCTCACTGAGGCTTGGTTTCATCCGATAGAGTTGGAAATGTTGAAGCCATCTCTTGAGTTTCTTACAGTGATAAAAGGGTCACTCAAATGCCCTAAATTAATCTCTTGCATTCTACGCATCATCCATGAATAATATAGTTTATCTCAGGTTTTTGTCTCTACTTTCTTCATGAGAGATACACAAGGGCAATTTTTAATTTTTATGTCTTTCCCTGTCATTCATATATATGTATGTATATATACATATATATATTCACACATATGTATATATATATATATATGAATTCCTTGTAAAATGTTTGCACTAAATTTTTTACTCCATACTTCTCAAAGACTTTTCAGTACAAAGTGGCAAAATTAAAGTGAACTTTAATTACATTTCACAAACTAAATTACATTTCCATACTCAAACACACAAGTCAAAACACAGGATGAGGTGTCAACAGGGTAGGCAAAGTGCTTTCATTACACCCTGAAGGATTTTTTGTTTTGTTTTGGTTTTCGAGACAGGGTTTCACTATAGTTTTAGAGCATGTCCTGGAACTAGCTCTTGTAGACCAGGCTGGCCTCGAACTTGCAGAGATCCGCCTGCCTCTGCCTCCCGAGTGCTGGGATTAAAGGCATGCGCCACCACCGCCCAGCCTGAAGGATTTTTTTTAGATGATCACTAGATTGGTTCAGTCTGCCTGCTCACTTTCTTCTCGGGTTCAGGTCACTCTACCCCATGTCACTGAGCCCAGCACATGGCCCTCCATCACCCAGAACTTGACTCTAATGTTCTATATCCCCGACCCTGGCCCTTATTCTCTGAAAACTGACCTAGTCACATAGAAAATCCTTAACGTACAAAATACACTTTTTATAAGATGATGTCACTGGATGGGTAGTTAAAGGTACATTGAATATAAATTGTAGAAATCAATTTCAGAAATTACAAAGTTGGAGATATCTTGGCTTTTATTATGTTGGTGAATAAGGTTATAACCTGAATGTTACCTGCAAGGGTAGATTTACTTAATTTTCTCCAAAATAAGAGAAAAAAAGATTCTCTCACATCACATCAGTGTGCATTGTAGTCAGGGTTTCTTTGGACCACCAGCTTCTAAATAATGACACAGAGACTTTTTATTAATTATTAAAGTTTGGCCTTAGCTTAGATTTATTCACAACTTACTCTTATATCTTAAATGAACCCATTTATGTTAAATTATATTCTGCCACATGGCTTGTTACCTCTTCCCCTGTGTTGGGCTTACAAATTCCCACCTTTCATATTGTTCCTGAATCCCTTTCTCTCCACAGAAGACCCTCCTATACTCTCCTGCTTAGTTATTGGTCATTTAGCCATAAGGCATTTCAGCAGAGACATCTTCACAGTATACAAAAATATTATCTCACAATGGTTTATCATATAGAGAATTGTTTCTTGATGTGGTTTGATCTGGATATTTAACACCTGCCTACCTATAAGGGGTTTCTGAGAGATAGACAAACTGGGATAGTGATTAGCCATAATGAATGTAGAATTCAAAGAGGAATAGAAGCAGATGTGACTGGCACCTAACTACTCCTGTAATTGTGTGCTACATACATAGTAGCAGGTTTTTACAAGTTTCCTTCAGTAAAGATACTCATGAGGTATTTATTGTAATCTATTTTTTAGTCAGTTATGACAATCTACAATTACAAATTTAATATTAGGAATTTAAGATGTAAAATCACTAAGAATCCTGTCAGCCATTGGAATTCCAGAGAACTGGGAATGCAGTGAATGACATGTTATCCAAAAGAAGGAAAATAAAAATCATATTTCTGTTTCAAGTATTTTTAATGACTTTTTTAAAATAAAGAAACCTGTACGATTATATTTTAAACAAGATTGTTTCTCTTTTTAAAAGAAAAATCTTTAAAAAAAATTGTTTAAATCATTGAATAATTCCAGAATATTGTATCAAATGTATCAAATGGGATTTCACAACAAAAAATTGAAAATGAGTGTTTTCATCTGTGACTAGAAGGGGCAGAAAGTAAAGGGCTTCTTCCTTCTATAATGATTTTATCATGCTCTCTCCTTTTCATTAAACCATGATATTGGTAATTTCTTTTTTTTTTTGGTTTTTCGAGACAGTGTTTCTCTGCAGCTTTAGAGCCTGTCCTGGATCTAGCTCTTGTAGACGAGTCTGGTCTCGAACTCACAGAGATCCGCCTGCCTCTGCCTCCTGAGTGCTGGGATTAAAGGCATGTGCCACCACCGCCCAGCTGATATTGGTAATTTCAACATACCCATTCACAAATACATAAATCTGTCTCATATTCAGTAACTTGATACTTATTGAACAAATACTTAATGCCAAGAGATCTAGATAATATCAGATAAAAAGTAAATAAATCTTATTTTAATGGAAATAGGTATATATTAACTGTGTGAGTAGAGATTAAAAGATATAATTCTTAAAATAGGCTGATATGGGCTGAAGAGCTGGTTAAAAAGTTAAGTACTCTTGATGTTAATAGAGAGGACCCAGGTTTAGTTCCAAGCATGCACATGTTGACTCGCAACTCTGTAGGCACAAGCCATGTACTCAGTGCATACTCTTATATACAGACAAAGCACTAATACCCATAAAATATATATTTTTAAAACAGTTGGTATGGCCTCTAAATAGAGTAAAGTCACGGAAAGCAAAACTGATTTCCAATCAGAAATAACTAAGCCCCAATAAAATATACAGAGGTTCTCAATATTTTATGAGGTTATAACTCCAGAGAGTTCTACTTATCTCAAAAAAAAAAAAAAAACAAAAAGTTGAAGCCCATGATTGCCTTAGGTTATAAACTAGAAACTTTTCAAGCCAAATGCAGGATATCAGAAAAATATGAAATAAATGGAGAAGTATTGTAAATATTAGCAATAATAATTTAGATATTTGGGACTGGAAACAACTAGAACCCATGGCTGAATAATCGAGAAAGAATTTCATCATAGCAGGTGCATGCAAAAACGTAGAAATCTGCCGAGAGTTGTTTTACTTGTTTAGTTGAATACTAATCCATGCATGAACACAAAGAAACAGATAGAGCTGGGCACTGGCTGAAGAGCGAACCACAACCCTCCAGAAGCAGTACATGAGATCCGCTGTAGTTCCACATCTATAAACTTGAAGTCAATGGCAAACAAGCTGGCACCGGGGTTTTCTCAGAGGAACCGCAGTCTATTGACAGATTTGCAAATTAGTACCCCCTGCTGTTGCCAGGGTGACACAAAAGGTTTCTCCAAAAGGAGAGTTTGTCAGGCAGCAAACATGGTTGGGACATTTACTCAGTCACATGGGACAAATGACACTTCTATCCCGTTAAATAACCAAAAGGTGATTCAAATGTATCATTGATATACAATGAGGACAGTCAAAGTTTAGCAGTGACTTAAAATTTACAAGGTTATAATGTTCAAAAGAAATACATTTTATCTGGTGCATTAATTTTCTGTTAAAGAAATGGTAGCTAGAATCTTTCAGTGAATGTCACTTTCATAATTATTATATAAACACAGCTTGGGTCATAATTTCCTTCCACGAATCATTCAACACTTCAGATAAATTCTCTCGGTTCTGATGACCAAATTCAGGTCATCAGGATTTATAACAAACACCTTTGCCCACTGAGGCATCTTTCCTGCTCTATCTATGTTCTTTATAATTGTGTTCTATTTATTTTGAATTGGAAGAGTTACAATATGCATACTCAACAAGCACCCTTGTTTGCACACTTGTTTATATTTGTAATGTACAAATGATGTGCGATTTCCCACTGTGTGCTGTGATTAACATTAGTGAATAAAGAAACTACAGTGGCCTGTTGATAGGGCAGAACTTAGGCAGGCAGGGAACACTAAGTGAAATGCCGGGAGGAAGATGGCAGCATCAGGGAGATGCCATAAAGTTGCTGCCAGAGATACAGACATGCTGAAACTTTACCGTTAAGCCACAGTCAGGTGGCGATACACAGAAAATAGAAATGGGTTAAATAAATATGTAAGAGTGAGTCAATAAGAAGTTAGAGCTAATGGGTCAAGCAGTGATTTAATTAATACAGTTTCTGTGTGATTATTTCAGGGCTAAGCTAGAAAGGTGGCCGGGAAGAACAAGCAGCCCTCCTCTCCCTCCAACATCCATATGGTGGTGAACATCTCTATTTCCTCAAATATTTGTCATTAATTTTTGGTAAATTTTTTCACCAAAAATTTTTTCTAGGTGTTTGAAATATACTGTAAATTAACATCCTAATTCTGTTAATTGACAGTTATGTTTTCATGAGTTATGATAAAGAGAACATGACAAGTAATACAGGTTGGCAACTAGAATATATGAATATTGCCATATAAATATGGTTATTGTGCCATTTTTATTTTGGACCAATTTGGTTCTTTTTAAATATTATTTGAATTTTAAGTGTTTTATGTTTTATATGATGATAACAAAATGTGTATGAAACAAATTTAATTATATTAATATATGAAAGGAAACACTAATAAATCATACAGCAAAATATCTTAATGTAAGATTAAATATATCCAGGAAAACCCACTTTAAATATATTCTTTAAGATTGAAAGATTTTTATAGACATGCAATAGACATGTATGCAATTGAGAATTTAAATTTCCTTTTTATAGATAAAGGGATAAAAAATTATCAAATTCTGAATATCCCAAAAATGATAGGCTTTTATAGTTTTTGTGAAAACTGAATCTGCTACTGGAAATAATTTTTGAGAAAATAGAGACGTCAAAAAGGTCATACCTCAAAAATGATTAAGCTGCCTTTTGCATCAGACAAAATTTTCTTAGAGAGACACCACTCACACACATACACACACACACACACACACACACACACACACACACACACACACATACACATCTAATCTACATAACCCATATAGGAAGAGAGTCCATGACAGACCAAAGTATGGATACCATCACAGTCCAACTTGGTCAATGAATTTTATTGGGGTTACTTACAGGAGTATGAGTGAGGGGTTACTTACAATAGCCAAAATAATTCAAAGACAGCTGCATCACCAAAGTTAGCCTTAGCATGGGTGACAGATCACAAAAATGGGAACCAGAAGCCCACTGTACAGTCTGCAGACAGTTCAATATTTTGGAGAGTGTCTTCCTCAGGTGCCTCAGTAGATCTGAACCCCTTCTGTGTTGCTCAGCTTATTTCTCCTTCTTCCAGGAAACTGGTCTAATCTTAGAAATCTTTGCAGTTAGTTTGTCAGAGAGTTACTTTGGGGAATCTTTGATACGTCCTGGCAGAAGGAGGGACCTAGTTAGTCTAGTCAGTTTCAGGGACTTCCTGGGGCTATTCTGAATTGTTTACCTTCCTATATAAAAAGCTTCCATGCAGTTGCAGTATAAAGTGTTTCAATATCAAAGAAAACTGATATATATATTATTCCTATGATACATTGGTGTGCAGTCTTGATCTCATATAGTTTGTGGCAGTTTCTTTAAACCATTTGATGTGGGGGTTTACCATTAATGAATAAAGAAACTGCTTTGGACCTGTTGAAAGGCAGAACTTAGGTAGGTGGGGAAGGCTGGACTGAATGCTGAGAGAAAGAAGGGCAGAGTCGGAAAGACGCCATGGAGCTGCCGCTGGAGACAGATGTGTTAAAACTTTGCTGGTAGGCCGCAACTTTGTGGTGATGCATAGGTTAATGGAGATGGGTTAAATTAAGATGTAAGAGTTATCCAATAAGAAGTTAAAGCTAATGGGCCAAGCAGTAATTTAATGAATACCGTTTCTGTGTAATTATTTCAGGGCAGCTGAGAACTGAGCAGCAAGAACCAATAAACAGCCTTTTCCAAAAACCATTTTCTTTTCTACTTTAAAATTTGTAAAATATATTTAGCATTCAGTTATACTGATATATGTATTCACAAGCCATACTATCCTCTGCAACATTACTAAGTGATCACAAAAATTTAAATTTAAATTGAAAGACTTTTTAGTCCTCATTTTATTTCTATTAGAATTACAATCTCATATATTTCATTCAGAAAATTAGTTGAATTTTATTTCCCATGGTATTTAGATAATTTTAACAAGATTGCAAATTATTCTATAAGCAGAAAATATTATTTAGATAGATGCAAATAATGGCAAAATTTAACAACCATCACTTATGGTATAAAATACAAACAATTTGAGAATATTTGTATTAAGAGATTTCAAAGTTTGCAATAGAGTTGTTCTCAACAGCATGGTCACAGTGGAACACTGACACGTAGATGAAGGAGAGTGAGTAAATTAAAATCTCTAAAGCATGTGCCCATCACTGTCACCAGGTGCTTTCCCCTTGAGCTTCTCTTGGGATCTACTTGGCCATTTTTTAAGCTTAAGGTAAGAGGCTTCAGTAAAATTCATCTTATTTTACAGTTATGGTCACTGTCCATATCCAGTACCTCCTGACCTGTAATTATATAAATCTAACCTCAATGAGAAGTCAGTTCTGATTATTCCTAGTGGCCAGTGATAGCATGATCTTTTTTTCTTTTTATGTGAATTTAATGTCATGGATTTAATAACGTATTTTACATGTATGTGGAATTCTCAGCATTGCCTCTTTGTGAGTACCATTTCAAGTGTTTTCAATGGTCAGTGTTTATCTTTGTTGTAGTGCATGTCAGCATTTACTTTGCCTAATGACTAAAAAAAAATCAAATATCTTCAAATATATTTTACAGTTTTATTCATTTGTCCCTTAATACATCTTAATTTTTATGAACTATGTTCCTGGAAATGGGCAAACAAATGGCTTTAAGAACTATCTTTCAATGAATGCTTCTTGGAATATACACAGAGGTGAAATTCTAGAACATATATAGATATTCTTTATAGTAATGAGAAAATTTGTCAATTTCATTTGACCTTTTTGTCCTATTTTGGTAAAATTGTGTTCAATTAGATATTTACATTAATTATAAATATTTGGTTATTAAATCAAATGACAAACAAAACTTTCAGAGAAATCAAGGCAGATATAAATAAACAAATGTAGCTCTGTGAGTGTAGACTTCTTAAAATATAGTGGAAAACAACTTTGATCTTTAACTATTAATTAAATGATTAATTTCTACACATAAGGTCTCTTATCATGAAAGTTCAGTTTCGCCTTAAGAAAAAGAAGTATATATTTCCACAAAATGTTGGAAGAGATTGTTCATAGAAAATAAACTACCTAACCTCTTACACACTCAAAGACACAGAAATGAAGAGGGGAGTAGGAAATAAATGTGACATCTTTGTATGAAATATTATCATACTTTTTTAAAAATGAAAGCTTTGTGCCACCTCACAGAGGCTCACGGTGAATTACACAATGCAGTGGATAACTCCCGATCAGTGTTGAGAAACTGGATTTACTTCTAGTTATATTTCGGTGTTAAATTGAATATAAACTTTTTATTAAGTTTGGTCCTTATGATTATCCATTTTAGCCTTTTAAAAACAATTTAAAACTAAAAAGGTCACCTTTACAGGACTTACGTTTTTCAAATGTTTCGCCCTCACCTTGCTTGCTGCACGTGTGTGAGGGTATCGTACAGTCACAACATACTCACTTGTTTAATTTCCCTTATATTTTCATTTTATGAAACCAATCTCTCACTATTTACTTCTGTTTATTGTTTCTTTGAGGCAATCCCCAAAATATGACCTTGTCCACCCAAATGTTCTGCTGTACTCCCTTAATGTTTTCTTCTACTAATTTTCTAGATTTGGGTCTACAGCATAAGTCTTTAGTGCATTTTGTGTTTATTGTATTACGCTAGCAATACCTTTGAGCTTGTTTTATTTTTTTATTTTATTTTATTATATTTTGCTTTGGTTGCCCATTTTTTCATCAAGATTGAAAATGTTGTTTATTTGCAAAGTGTGGTTTTAGCATTTCGGCTGGAAATTGGTTGGATACAGATATGGGATTATGTGCATAAGCCTTCAGTCCTGTTCGGTAGGAATGCTCTTACATTTTTATTCAAATCACAAAGACTACATTTCCAGACTCATAAGCACATTTGGAGTCAGAAACAGAACACCTCACAGTCACTCCAGCTATTCTTCCACTTCTTGTTGAGGGTGAAACCTGACACCACATTAATTTAGAAGCTGTAGGTCCCAAACGCTTGAGACAATACATTTCCATTGTTAAAATCACCCAGTTTTTTCTCTGGTACAACATCCCTCATCGCTACATTCTCCTTAAACTCCAACAGTACAATTTTTTATATAAGACTATCTCTCCTTCCTTAGTTCTTGCTTCATTTTTGAATTTTATACAGTTTAGTATTTCATTGATCTACTAGTATTTTTGTACCCTTCTTATTCATGGAAAAATATGTTCCTTTACAACATCTAAAATACATAAAAATGTATGCATAGAACTCTTTTGAGACATTCTCAGAATCAGGTTCAGGTTAGTATTGGTACAGGCTGCCTCTTTTCTGGAGAATGAGATGCACTGTTCTGTTTCTTTTAAATCCAGTGATGTTAAATGATGCCCCATAAGTAAAATATTTACACCAGAGACATTCTGAATTCTTTATAATACTATAGGCTGTGTACATTGGTTTAATTCTTATTAACAACAAGGAGTAATTTAACTTTAGAAAGTCCATCCATGGATCATGCCCCAAATTAGAATTTAAATATTTTATTCTTTTTTGTATGTTATGAATATGTTTTATTTATTTACTTATTTATTTATTTTTTATTATTAAAAATTTCCACCTCCTCCCCACCTCCCATTTTCCTCCCCCTCACTCCCCTCCCTTCCTCCTCCCTCTCCAGTCCAAGGCCCGAATGAGGAGCTGAAGGAGGGAGAACATGAGCAAGGAAGTCAGGACCACGAGGAGTGCGCCCACCCACTGAGACGGTGGGGCTGGTCTAATGGGAGCTCACCAAGGCCAGCTCAACTGGGACTGAAAAAGCAAGGTATCAAACCGGACTCTCTGAACGAGGCGGACAATGAGGGCTGC
This sequence comes from Arvicola amphibius, assembly GCF_903992535.2. Classification (NCBI taxonomy): domain Eukaryota; kingdom Metazoa; phylum Chordata; class Mammalia; order Rodentia; family Cricetidae; genus Arvicola; species Arvicola amphibius. The sequence goes on along the minus strand of NC_052049.1, from coordinate 8,921,279 downwards.
TGAGAAGCCAAGGACAATGGCACTGGGTTTTGATCCTACTGCATGTACTGGCTTTGGGGGAGCCTAGTCTGTTCAGATGTGCACCTTCCTGGACCTGGATGGAGTGGGGAGGACCTTGGACTTCCCGCAGGGCAGGGAACCCTAAATATTTTATTCTTTGTTGAAATACTTTCATTACATCCTATGCACAAGAGTTTCAAGAAAAGGATGCATTGCCTCGGGGCAAAACATAATATTCACTTGATTTTCTTTTGTATGGGACAGTCTTTCCAACCCCAAGTATAAGTTTATTAGCATCTATAATAGTCCTTTAATGCCTATCTTCTGCTTAATTAATTCCATCAAAATTATAGCTTTGCATACAGAGTAAAATACATGGATGAAACATTCCTGTATTGTCCAGAAATCATTTTTACAGGAGCCTAATACATAAGAATTAGCCAATGAGAAGCTAGAACTAATGAGCCAAGCAGTGATTTAAATAATACAGTTCCTGTGTGGTTATTTCAGGTCCAAGCAGCTGGGAACAAATGAGCAGCCTCTCCCACTACAAATTGGTACCCATATGGCCAACTAAAATATACTTAAAACCTGAGAGGGCTTGAAAAGGAATTCTAGACACAAAAATAGAGAGTTTAACACAGCTTCTTGCTGTTTGCTGGCAGTGTGCCACAGCTCCTTTAAAAGAGGTTTTCCTGATTCATCAGTAGCAGGAAAGAAGCCTATATAGATTGGTGACTACCCTAACTGTCATCATAGAACCTTCATCCAGTACTGATGGAAGTAGTTAGAGAGATCCATGTTGAGTACCAGGCCTAGCTATGTGAATCCAGTCAATCCAGTAGAAGAGAGGGAGGAGAGATTATATGAGCAAGGGGGCTGTCAAGATCATGATGGGGAAACACACAGAGACGGTTGACTCAAACTTGTGGAGCTAAGGACTCTAAACCGACAGCTAGGGATCCTGCATGTGACCAAACCAGGCCCTCTGCATGGGGGTTACAGCTTTGTAGCCTAGACTGTTTGTGGGACCCCTAAAAGTGGGACCAGGATCTATCTCTAGTACATGAGCTAACTTTGTGAAGCCCATTCTGTATGGAGGGATGCCTTGCTCAGTCTTGATGCCTGGGTGGGGCTTTAGTCCTGCCTCAGCTGAATGTGTCAGGCTTTGTTAATGCCCAATGGGAGGCATTACTCTTTCTGAGGAGTGAATGGGGGGGGGTTGGGAGAGGAAGAAGGATGAGGGGAGGTGGGGTGGAACTGTGGTTGGTTTGTAAAATGAATAAAAAATTAAAATAAAATAAAAAAGTGGTAAGAACATAAAATGCAAAGAATATTTAGAGTTAATTTCATTCCCCAACCTCCTCAATTTCATTGAAAAATTGCCCTGAGCATATTCCTTCTTGTCTAAGAAGTTGCCAGCTAAGTCAAAATCATATTTAATGTATTGATTTGCATTTCCTGAAAAAATCAATTTAATGTGTATTTTGGCTCCCACTTAACTTCACAAGTATGAAATTTGGCATTGTTCAAAGTCTTCATATCTTAATTGCAATTCATTTTTGTCATGAGACTGCTTAAAATATTCCAATGATTGATTTGTAGAATACAAAGTAGTGTTGTCTGGTGTATTAACTTATTGCCATGTTACTAGCAGAGAGAACAAAATTCTACTATAATTTGTTCTTTTGATATCTTGAAAACATAGAAAAGTTTATTGTTAAATTATGAGCATTCACAATAAAAAATTCACGTTCACATTAGCAATAATTTCACAATTAGATAAAGTATTAGTCAATATTTTTATTATGGCCTGTTGGGACTGATTGAGTCCTGGCCTTCAGCTGCTCTTTCCTGTCTAGAGCCTTCTAATTGAAGTTGCTTAAGGCAGTGCTTTGCCTAGAGGATCAGAGGATGGGATTTTCACCTGTTGGCCACTGACTGCAGGGTATTTAAGCCTCCATGGTGCTATTAAAGAAGGGCTTTTGTACCAGTGATTGGAGGTCCGTGTGTTGGTCTATCTCTGCCTGTGTTTCCTCCAGTCCTTTGTCCATGCTCACAAACTGGGTTCTAGCACATAAACCACAGACGGAAGGCGCGGTGTGTGGCAATGGCCTTAATTAGAATGACATACAAATTCACAAATAAGGATCACCAAAATTATATAAATCAATTTGCTTAATACTCTGTCATCTATATTGATGCCATCAAAGGAATGTATCAAAACTAGATACGTTTTTGATGTCAGTTTCAGAACATATCTTTCAGATTTTGAACAAGTCTTTATAGTTTCCCCAACTGCTTTTATAATATCATGTAGTTTTCTTTCATCATATATATATGTGTGTATTATTAATATATTTTCTTAGTTTAAAGCAGTTAAAAACCTTCAAACTGGAATTCATGCTCATTGTTTTACATTTTAATATTCAATTCATTTAGCTGTATATCTATTTACTTGGTTATTGGAACATCTGAATATTTCCTTGCTCACATTACTTTTCTTTTTTTTCTGCTATGAGTTTCTTTTGATCATTCATCTAGAATGCCATTTTTGTTTAAGTTGCTTTGTGAGAGGTTTTGTTAGTACACACTTCAAGATGCATTAATAATTTAAGAATTTACTCAACACTATTAAAATTTTAGCAACATTTTGCTTCATTCGTCCCTTATATGAAAGGTGAGAAAGACTCATGGCCTATGACATTTATCTTCACCAGATCCTTCCAGTATCCCAGGTACTTCCCCTTCACCAACCCATAGAGTACAAAAAATTAATGCCTATTGTTTGAACAGAGGAAATAAATTAGTATTCACTCGCTCAATCAAACACCTTCTCTCATCAGCTTTTTGTTAGGAAGGTAGCTCTTGTATAGCATAGAGAATTCTGTCACATAGTTAAAATATTGCTGATATTTGAAGAATGTTGCTCAAGAATATGTGACACTAAAAATATTTTCAGAGTCTATACAGAAAATTCATCCAGGCATAGATATCACTTTTAAAGTGTTTACAGTCATAGTCAAAATAATGTTTATTACCAATTAAATGAAACAATACTTGTAATAATAAGTTTAAAAATATTTTAGAATGTGTTTAACTAATGACTTACTATTAATCTAAGACTTATGATATATTTTGTTATGTAGCAATCAACACTTAATCATATGCATGTTTCTAAAACTACTAAGATAAGCAATAAAATAAAAAATCCAGTATAGTGGTATTTATTTCATAATGTTAGTTAATGAGACTCTAATATAGGCAGTATACCTAATAACTTAAAATACTAATATTTGGTAGGTTATATGCTATCTATAATGAATATGATTTTTAATTGAATTCACTCTCACAGGTAAACTATTCTTTTGTAGAATAAGTGAGATTAGGAGAGTTACATAAAAAGACATTATCACAGACCAAGTCAAGTTGTTCACTGAAGTAAGTAAAATTAAAATTTTTCTCTGAGTTTAATAATACCTCACAATAATGACAAATTCTTTAGCAGCAGAATTTTAATATCTGGAAAAAAGATTAATCTCTGGAAAAGCTAATATCTTATTCTGTATACTATTGAATTTTCATAAAGAATTTTTAATTTAGATTTAAAAATGTAAATAGAAATTATTTCTTAGCAAATGATTATATATTTAGTAAATTGAATGATTAGGCACCTTTTAAAACTACTGATGGATATAGTTTATCAAGTAAAAATCTATCTATTCAAGACATAACTAACATAAAATTCTTTGAAATGTAGGTTCTCACTATTTAGACTCAGGTGTACCATAAATCACTTTTTATAGCAAGCTGGTTTTCAACTTGTGATCCTCATGCTTCTGCCTCCTGAGAGCCAGAATTTCATCAACACACCAAATCACCCAGCAATGTCCGCATTCTTAATAAAAGTAAAAAATCTTTGTTATCCATCAGAGGTTGACGAACGACTAAATGACTTAATGACAGTTTTCTTCTGAGCATTGCTGCCAGATTCTGGCTGGTCTCTGCCTAACCTAAGTAATTCATTATACAGTCTTTGTATTATTTGATGTTTCCATCTGGTCATATGATTCTCATGTTTGGCATAAAGGTGTCAAGAGTCAGTTTTTTTCAAGTTCCCTTAGTAAGATGTCACAGACTGCATACCTTAGCAGCATAAATTTATTTTTGTAGATTCCTGAAGATTGTAAGTAGATTTATGTATCATCAGAGTCAGTCTCCACCACAAATTCCTTCCTTGGATTGCAGATGATTGTGCTCATACTCTGTCTACCTCTTAGTGACAATTCATGACCCCCTTTCTTAGAAGACTAAACTTTTGTATCTGAGATCACATGTGTGGCCTCACAGAATATAAATTATATCCTTGAAGCTTGGCATTCTAACACGCATGCCAATATACTCAAATTAACATTAAAATGTATGAATTTTGAGAACATATTCCAGACATAATGGAGCAATACTGGGACTAGGTGGTCAATCTTATGACTAAAGAAATATTGTGTAGTTCGGTACCTGAGTTTGCTCATCATATTAGCTAAGCCTTAGATACCCCTGTCTCTCACTACCATGATTCAGAATAGAACTCTTCAACACTGTGAATACCATTCTTTCCTATAACTTGAAGGCAAATCCCCAAACTATGGTTTTCTACAAAGATACTGTGCCTCCAGAATGAGCAGATGTCAGTTGAGAAACACATTAATTCTCATACCTCAGTATGCTACTATGTGTATAAGTCCTTAACATAAACTACTCTTTCTTTGAATTGTGCTAATGTTTTATTTAAATAAAATTTTCTTTATACCAAGACTGTGCCTAATTTTGTAATTTTTACAAGTGATTTTCAGATCATTTTTATATAACTAGACTGAATCATTGAGAGTATATGGTTGTATTTTCAGAAATATTTGACATAAAATTGCCATTTCTGTAACAATTTAAAAGAAACATTTATGATATAGTAGGATGCTATATAACTTTTTACACATACTTCTTTTGGTGTAACCTTACAACTGAAAATAAATACAGTAACAGGGATAGTAGAATAAATACGGCTATGCTAGAGTGTAACATACCTAAGCACAAGAGCGTTAATATTGTTCACTCTCATGTTTAACTATGTTCCTATGTTTTTCAAGATGACAAAGCATCCAACTGTGTATTCCCATAAAAAGCATAAAATTACTTTTGGGAACGTCAACAAGTTTCCAGTGGGAATTTATTGTACAGTGACGACCATTATCAATTTATATAATTCCAAGTCTGCTTTTTACTGCACATAACAAATATTACTATGATTGCTATAATGATCTGGATCCTCTTACAAGAAAAATTCGGTCTCTTCAACCTGCACATGCTCTATTTTTGCAAAGATGCCCTTTTGTTTCTAGTGTTCTCTTCTAAAGCATACATCTTTTAGCTTGTTTGATTTTAATGAACAATGTTGTCATTAATGAGTCAAATGATGGGATGAAAATAGGTTTAGTCTTCTTTAAATGATTGACATTGTTATTTTGTCTAGTGTATAATCTGAGCATAGCTCAGAATACATTTTTTCATCAATTGTTTTTTTACAGCTTACATTAAAATGGATTTCAAATTGATTTTCCAATGCCATTCACCTCAAACAGCTGTCTTTAGATGTTGATTACGCAAATGGAAATCTAAATACTTCCAAGCCATATATATACAGTTTATATAAAGATATGTTAGGTACTTGTAGTTCTCTGCTGGAATTTTCACATTCCTTACAAAATAGTTATAGACATTGATACATTTAGTCTGTAACTTAATTAAGAGTGTGCTAGAAGAAAAATCAGCCACAAATTCCTTCTTCTAATTATGTCCAGGCTAAGCAATAAAATCATAGGATTAAACAGTGTTTATTCCCAGGGATTTCTCTTTCATTGTCGAAGTCAAATAGTTTCAGAGAGAGAGAGAGAGAGAGAGAGAGAGAGAGAGAGAGAGAGAGAGAGAGAGAGAGAGAGAGGGAGAATATATGTAACTATGGCCCAGGTAAAATTACAACAATTCTAGCTAGTTGATGTCAATGCATATGCCAGAAATATATTTTGAAAAAACACAACTTCTCTAGCAAAATTTATTAGGAAACTTGAATTTACCAAAAGGAAAATTAAATACATCCTTATTTCTCACCCTGACAAAACTCAACTGCAAGTAGATAGAGAACCTCAACAGAAGACCTGATACCCTGAAACCAATAAAATAAAAATGTAAAAAAATGCACATGAATTTATAGTCCCAGGAAATAAGGCCAACAACTGACTAATGAGACTTCATGAAGCTAAGCAGCTTAAGTAAGTAATCAATTAGTGTTCAGAAAACAGTTGATATGTATGTATCATTTATAGATGACACATCATCCCTCAAATATTTTTGAAAAAGGAATAAAGCCCAACCTACACAACAAGCAGCTTCTTTAACTTCTTGTACAGTAGAAGTTCAGAGCTCTCAGATGCTATTTCAAAACAGTCTCCATTCCCAGTCCCAGCTACAGCAAGGATCTAAAAGGGACAGTGTGAAAGGCAGCCTGCATGTTCTGAGATCTAATGTGAAACAACTTGCAATGTTTTGACACTTACTGTAGAGCACCGAGAGAACATGAAGGAGTCACTTATCTTTGTTAGACAGGATCTCACTATGTAACTTCACCTTGTCTGCAACTTGCTTTGTAGCTCAGGTTTGCTTCAAATTCGTGGAAATCCATCTCATTCTGTCTCTAGCATACAGGGACGACAGGCATGTTCCATAATGCCAGACTAGTATACTTCAATCAATTTATAGGAAAAAGATGCTTAATATTTTCAGGCCTCAAGATAGTAAGAATGGGTGACTATACTTTCACTGAAGATGAAAATTTGGTCTATAAATTCAAGGAAATATAAAATACGGCAAGTGTGGAAATATAACATGGAGGCATTTTGAAGCATGCTATTGCAATAGGTAGTATTTAGTAACCTTGCCTGGAGTTTAGAATAAGCTACATGGTGCATCAGTAGCATTTGATTGGAGGGCATTTCCAGAGAGAGGTTTAACTGGGAAAGGAAGACCTATTCTGACTTGAGCAGCACTACTATGTAGGCCTGAGGACAGGAATGTGTACCAAGGAGAAAGCAAGCTAAGCGATCTTTATGAGTGATGGTTCAATGAGACCTTCCTTACATCTGCAACATTAGCTAGAGTAGCTCTCCTAGCATGATGTCTTTGGTAGTATGGATAAGTAACCTTAAACTGAACAAAAGTCCATCCTTCCTTTCACATTACTTCTGTCAGAAAACCTGGCCCAACAGTGGGAAAACCAACACATATAGTAATTGTTGCTAGTCACAGTGATGTTCATTTCTAGAATACATGGAAATGTTTTCTTTATAGTTCCTTATAAGAGGAGAATGCTGATTGATGATGGTCAGCATGCATGTTCAAAGCGGCATACAGCATTAGGACATAGATTAGGATTTATGATATGGTTTTACAGCGTGTGTATATATTTAAATCAAAGCCAAATGTCTCCGAAGGGTTCTGTGGTCATCTAAACTCACAAGATGTGATAGCATCTCTTTAGTGATTCTTTCCACAATTCTTATGGTGTTCCTCTCTTTCATTCTTCAGGTTCGTCTCCTCCTCATTGTCTCCCTCTGTATTCATCTCTCTTCTTCCTCTTTCTGGTCCTCCTTTACTTGTGGCAATTGCTACAAATTCTTTACAAAAGTCTCACGTGTCTTCCTCTGACATAATTTGTAAGACCTTGCACAGTTAATCATAGTTGTGGTGGCAATGACAAGAATTTTCTTTGATTTGTTAAATTCAATCATAAGTTATTCTGAGGGATAAATGAAGATCACCTTTAGTATATTTAGTATTTTTTATTTTTCCTATCAATATTGAAGTGTTTCTATTAACTCCACTGTGTTAAAGTATAGTGTTTTCATAAACATAATTTCAGATTGAATTACTGCATAAAGGTACACATTATTTGATTATTCAGAATTGTATCGATTATAGTGTAAGAATGTTCAGCAAATGGTGGGAACAGAAAGAAACTTGATTATCCGAAATCAGTAAAACACAGCATGTCAATAGTTAATCAATCCATTTCTCCTTGCAGCCACGCTCAGTCTTTGGCTTTGAAATCTCATGTGTTGCCTCTTTGCTTGATTTTATGCCTCATGTCTAAACTCAGGCACAGTTTGAATATGAAAAAAAGTTCTACTATTCAATAATAGTAGATATTCTCTTAAGAATAAAATCTGGCTAGTCATACACTCAGGGCAAAAACATAGAAAGGCTATCAATCAATTAAAATTTAGTTAGTTACTTCCACAAAACTTGCAATACTATATTGCACAGTGTCTGTGTCTTGCCTGGCCTGGGGTTATTATGGCTCACATGGTTCACAACTGGGTGAACAAGATGACTAGTGTTCTCCTCTGGCTTTGGTTGTAGCACTTTCTCGCGCAATGAAAGTCAGCCAGTAAAGATGAAGCTTCCAGGTTGATATCAGCTTAAATTCCCCATGATCTATAACTCAAGAATATAATGTTTTAAGCAATAGGGTAATATTGTCAAGTTTTGGAGGGTACCCAAGAACAATGGCAATTAATTTATGATGTTTGGGGATCTATAGAACATTCCTGAACTACAACTCCAAGAGAATAACCTATGAGCAGCCAAATAATGTGGTCTTCTGCTTTCTTAAAAATTAAAGGTTTTTGCTAAGATTGGAAAAGGAGAACTTTATATTGCAACTCTTTCAAAAGTAAGATTATTGCTCTTCCAATAGATTCTGTGTTGTGATTATGACAATTCTCTGTGTCATTTGGGGTTGTCTTGGTGTATTTGAAATCGCTTACATACAAAAATTGATGAATGTCCATAGACATGTATGTGGCTTCTGTGAAAATATTTATGAAATTCCATATATTTTGAAATTTTTATTTTACCTATTAAAATCATACAAGACAATTATATAAATAATTTGAACAGATTATCAATATTCTCATGGTCTTCTCAAATCTAAACAGATTATCTGAAAAGTATAATATGCTTTTCAAAAAGCAAACTAATATTTATAAGGAGAATTCTTTCAAATTTCAAAAAAGAATTCTTTATCATTTAACAGAACAAGTTTACCTCTTAGTATCTGAACATACACACAACACATTTTTCTTTTTTTCTTTTTTTTTTTGGTTTTTTGTTTTTTTGTTGAGACAAGGTTTCTCTGTAGCTTGGAGCCTGTCCTGAAACTAGCTCTTGGAGACCAGGCTGGTCTCAAACTCAGAGATCTGCCTGCCTCTGCCTCCTGGGTGCTAGGATTAAAAACGTGTGCCACTGCTTCCCAGCCACACAACACATTTTTATGGTCTCAATGCTTACTAAAAATTGAATATGTTCTATTTGTATCTTTTCTACTTTATCTATGTCCCAAAGTTTCTAATCCAGTAGTTGCATTAACTACCCATTTCCCTTTTTCTTTCTTTGAATAGAGACTAGAATATAAATAGGGCATTCATAAAGTACATGAACAAAGAAAATTACCTCAAAGTTGTTTTCAGTATCCTAGAGACTTTTATAAAGCAACTGAATGATAAAAAATAACTTAAATTTTAAAGGAAAATATTTTATGCATCTTTTAACTTTATGTAGTAGCCCCTAGTGTTCTTAAAATATATGCTAAAATTTCTATGTAATTTCTATTTAAGTTGTTTCAGATTTTCTTCTTTTGAGTGTATTATTATTCTATCTTAATAGAAGTGATGTTGACTGTTAATGTTTTATTGTGAAATAAATATGTGTGTGTATAGGTGTGTGCATACTTCTAAAATACAAATTTGAATTAGCATTGAGATTTTTCATAGAATCTAAATGGATTATCACTTTTTAGAGTAAAATTCTTATGATATGATACTTACCAATAGTCATGCAATACCTGGTACCAGTGTAAATATTTTTATGATAAAGAATCCATAATAATAACATAAATTGACTTGCTCATTACACAGATTAATAGGATTTAATACACAGACTAATATAAATAAACACCATTTATGAATTTTGAGATATTTTGTATGAATATACTTCCTTTTTTGAGAAAGAAGAATGTGAAATTTTTATTTAAATATTCATTCACTTCAAAAGCATTTATGTCTTTTTACGATATAATGGAAAAGATATTAAAGGTTTTTGATGTTCATGGAGATTGTTTTCTGGTAATAGACTACTATTGTATACCTTTAAAATTAAGATAACACAGGAACAAAAAGAATTACAGGACAAAATTACCAGAAATGAGTGGCTTTTTACATGTAAATTATACAACAGTTTAAAGATATAAGAAAGGGTATCATTTTTTATAATAAAAACTAAGAAGAAGAGCACAACAGGAGTATACATTACAACCTTGTATAAGAAGTACTTGAGGAAATAATTTAAATGCTCTTGAGGGGAATCAAAGACAAGTTGAACAAAGATGTTGATTAAAGCTTACATCGATTTAAGGTATTGGTGTAATTTCTTTTTCACAAATTCCAAAAATTTTATTTGGCTTTATCACAATTTTAGATATAAACAACCTAATACGTGTTCTATGAATTCCTGTCACATAAATATATAAATGCCTCTGAGTAAACTTTAGAAAATATGACTGAAACAGGGATAAATAAACCAGTGGAAAGGCAGGGCAAAGTTTCAGTGGGGGAAAGGCGAAGAGGTCTGCCAGAACACTGGGTAGCCATGTAGAGGGTATGAGTCTTGTTTCCCACAGAATACCAGTATATATTTAAAATGTACCCTGAAACTGTTGAAAAGTATTCCTAATCATATTATAGAATAGATTGGTGAATTCAAATGTATTTTTTATTTTAAAACAATCTTTTCTTATTTTACATACCAATCCCAGTTCCCACTCTCCCTTCTTCTCCCATTCCCAGCACCTTCCCCCGCTTCACCCCCTTCCACTTCTCAGAGAGGATAAGGCTTCCCATGGAAAGGAAGTCAACAATGTCTAACACATTATTCTGAGGCAGGACCAAGGCCCTTACTCCTATATCTAGATTGAGCATTATATCTTTCCAAAGAGAATTGGCTTCAAAAAGCCAGTTCAAGCACTAGAGAAAAGTTCTTGTCTCACTGCCAGAGGCCCCACAGATGGCCCCAGCCACACAACTGTCACCCACATTCAGAGGGCCTAGTCTGGTCCTATGCAGGTTACCCGGCTATCAGTCTGGAGTCAGTGAGTTCCTACAAGCTCAGGCCAGGAGTTTTTGTGTGTATCCCCATCATGATCTTGACCCCTTTGCTCATATTATTGTTCTTCCCTCCCTTTAACTGGACTCTGAAAGCTAATATATTTCTTTTTTTTTTTTTTTTTTTGGCTGCTTCTCTCTTTTTTTTTTTTTTTTTAAAATTTCCGCCTCCTCCCCGCCTCCCATTTTCCTCTCTCTCTCCCCTCCCCTCCCCCTCCCTCTCCAGTCCGAAGAGCAGTAAGGGTTCCCTGCCCTGTGGGAAGTCCACGGTCCTCCCCACTCCATCCAGGTCTAGGCAGGTGAGCATCCAAACAGGCTAGGCCTCTCCAAAGACAGTACATGCAGTAGCATCAAAACCCAGTGCCATTGTCCTTGGCTTCTCAGCAGCCCTCATTGTCTGCCATGTTCTGGGAGTCCAGTTTTATCCCGTTCTTTTTCAGTCCCAGTCCAGCTGGTCTTGGTGAGCTCCCATTAGATCAGCCCCACCATCTCAGTGGGTGGGTGCACTCCTCGCGGTCCTGACTTCCTTGCTCATGTTCTCCCTCCTTCTGCTCCTCTTTTGGACCTTGGGAGCTCAGTCCGGTGCTCCAATGTGAGGCTCTGTTTCTATTTCCATCCATGGTTTAACCATTGATCATAATAGCCAGAAACTAGAAACAACATAGATGTTCCTCCTTCAAAGAATGGTGATGGAATATTTTGAGAGTAGATCCTAGTTTGAAGAAGTAAGCCATTGAGGCAGTCTTTGAATATCCATTATTTAATTTCTCTTTGAGCTCACTGTTGCTGTTGGAGATGTGGTCATTCATCTTGTGCTTCTGTCTTGTGTCTGCCCCTTGCAGAGATGCTTCCTGCTGTGATGGAATCTTACCCCTCTGGAACTGTAAGCTAAAATAAACTCTTTCTTCCCTAAGTTATTTTGGTCAGGATATTCTATCACAGCAACAGAAAAGCCAGCAATAAAAGCATCACTCCTGTACACAAAGACATGTGAGAGGCAATTTAACTTCTATGCTTATTTTTGAATACATTTTCTGACAAAATTTGGCTTTTAAATACTTCACAGCTTTGCCGAAAAAATATTCATAATTTTTTGGTGGACTATAATTAATAAACTTATTCTAGCTAAGCCATGATAACTGGATATATATGAATCTAAGTTGATGTCAATGATGACATTCTTCCACCTTAAAATATATCCCATGGTCTTTTAAATAACCCAGAAAAGTTATAAAAATAACACACCCACATGCTGGAGGCGACTACTGTGTTTTGAATAACTAAAATTACCTTTGATGTAGTTATAAGCTAAAGGGCAAATGGAAAAATATGTTATAGCATACCTATATTAATTCCAGGCAGGGAGAATCTAGTGATACATTATTTATGGAAATTAAAGATGATACTGCAGGGCTTTCCTTGTCTATTAAAGATAGATTGTTTTTAAACACAGTTACAGTTCAACATATTATTTATTCTCACTTCTTAGACTTATTTCACCAAGAGCATATCAATGGAACAAAGGCTAAATCTGTTTTGATAATATTTTAAAACAAGATGTATTTCCTATTTAATTTTCATAGCTCAAGAATAGTGAAGTATTAAGTTTTAATTTTCTGAGGATAAAAAGTTATTAAACTGTTGATACAATTAATGACTTTTGATGGTCAATTTATTTCTAATACTCGCATGAAGAAACGTAATTAAAGGTTTCATAAGAGATACTGTAAAAAGTCCTATGGGGTTATTTGTAGTGTCATGGGAAAAAAGTAAAAAAACAAGACTCACTTTAAGAGCTACACCTAAGTCAGATGGTAGCCTTTTCTTAGCACGTAGGCATGGATATCTACAGAGAATGTGACGGCGGTGGAACTGTCCCAGGTGTGTGTTAACAAGTGTCCAGTCATCAGCTCTCGGAGGAAAAGAAAACATTTAAGCAAATTTTTTTTTTTTTTTTTGGTTTTCCGAGACAGGGTTTCTCTGTAGCTTTGGAGCCTGTCCTGGAAGTAGCTCTTGTAGACCGGCGCACGCCTTTAATCCCAGCACTCGGGAGGCAGAGGCAGGCGGATCTCTGTGAGTTTAAGCAATGTTTTTAAGCTTTGATTTGAAAGTTGTGTTGATTTCTGTAATAAAATTTTACCAAGAATAACCTTAAGCCATTAAAATAGATGTTGATAGAGAAGAGGTTTAGAGCTATACCCAATAAGCTATGGAAGGCTATGTGACAGCTTTTCTTTATTCTTACTGTGTATTTATTTTTATTTTTATATCCCAAAAGCAGTTTCCCTTCTCTCCTCTCCTTCCACTACCTCCTTCTCCAACACTCCCCCTGTATCCACTTCTCCTCATCTTTTTCTTTTCAGAAAAGGGCAGGCCTCCCATGTTTATCAACCAGCCATGGAATATTAAGTTGAAGTGAAACTAGGCACCTTTTGTTCTATTAAGGCTGGAAAAATCAACCCAGTAAGATAGAAGGGCTCTAAAAGAAGGCATAGAGACAAAATCAAAATAGACCCTTCTCCCACTGTTAGGAGTCCCACAAGACAACTAAGTTATGCAACTGTAACATGCATGCAGAGTGCCTAGGTCATTCCAACGCAGGTTTCTTAGCTGTCCATTCAGTGTCTGTGAGACCCTTAAGAGTCCAAGTGGCCAACACCGGGGGCTGACTGAGAAGCAAAGGACATTGGCGCTGGGCTCTGATTCTTCTGCATGGACGGGCTCTGTGGGAGCCTTCTCAGCTTGGTCGATCACCTCCCTGGACCTGGGGGGTGTTGGGAGGACCTTGGAACACTAAACACATGAGAGAAAAACAGTGGCAGTACCCTGCAAGGAATATGTGTAGGAAAGGAGGTTTTGGACAGGAACTCCATTTTCCAAGGGAATAAGGACAAAACCTGACAATTGGGTCATCATAAAACTAAAAAGCTTCTGAATAAAGCTACAAAAACAATCCAAAAAGTTAGGAGGAAATCAACAAAGTGGGAGAGAATCTTTGCCAGTTACTAATCTGACCACGGATTAAATATTCAGAATTTTAAAAGTAGGTTAGTGATCTAGAGAGTTCTCAAAAAAAATGGCTAAGAATGCCTCGAAAAGTGTTCATTATCCTCAGCAATTACAGAAATGCATATCAGATTTCATTTCATTTTACCGCAGTCAGAAAGGCTAAGAGAAACAAACAACTGTCTGCTAATGCGTGGTCTGGGGAAAGGTGAACCCTCAGTCACTGGTGAAGTGATTGAAAACTGTAGCAGCTGCTCTGACATTCTTAAAATCTGAAACAAAGTCCACCATATGACCCAGCCATTACCTTCCTTGTCACAGACCCCAAAGAGTTCACCTCACATTCCGTAAACACTGGCTCAACCATGTTTATTATCACCCTAATGATAAGACTCAAGAAATGAAAAAAAAACTAATGAATAACAAAAATGGTATCTATAAACACAAAGGAGTATTATTCTACTGCAAAGAGAATTGAAACCAGGAAATTTGCATGTAAATGTATAGACCTAGAAAAGAGCATATTGAGTGAGGTGACATAGACCCAGAAAGACAAATGACACATGTTCTCTTTCATCTGTGGTTCCTAGTTCCAAATCTCCCGATGTACATAAATAGCATGAAGTAACCACAGAAGGCAGGAACAAATAAAGGGACCACAGTTGTATATAGTGTTTTGTGTGTGTGTGTGTGCGCATGTGTGTGTGTGTGTGTGTGTGTGTGTGTGTAGTATACAGAAGAGAGGAGAGAACTTATTTCACTGAGCTAACTTTGGATACCTTTATGATACAGGGCTTGAACTCACTGAATTTAAAGGGAATGGCTGTGGAAGGCTTTGCCAAAGGAATACATCTCTGACTTCTTTTTCAAATAATCATTGACCCAGTTTTTAAAAAACAAATCCGTATCAACTTTTTATATAAAACAACACTGACAATGGGTTTAGAAGTTGACTGTGCTCTGTAGTATTTAGTAGTAACTGAGGAAGCTGAAGGAGAATATCATGAGGCTGAAGAGGTGTGGCATAAAATCAGGTTAAGGTAAGTTACATGGGTGCACTTGAAGCATAAAATGTATATTCTATGATCTTAATGCAGGATGCTTATAGAGGATAAAGAATAACGAGTGTGATGTCTTTTAATAAGGGAAGAAATCTCTCATGGTACCTTGGTGAGGTGAGGTTGTTTTCTCCCTGTGTCTGCATGCTTGTTCAATGAACAATAGCTATCCACAGGCTATGCTAGCTTCTACCTTTATCTGGACTCACATATCATAACCTTTCCTGGGCTTTGTACTACAAGGAAGTATAATAGGGGTGGTTCTGTTTAATTCTCACCTGACCATATTTGGGGATTTTATAAAACATGTAAATGTAGAAGATAATTATGGATTCTAATTCTTAACAATTATGCAATCATAGATGAGAACTGTATCATGTCTTGAATTCAGGAGGCTTTTGAGACTACCTCAAGCAAAGGTATATGATGTGAAGGACATCTACTTCTTATCAGGAAGCTGGCAATATCTGTTCTTTATCACTGGCAATGTGCTTTCTAGAATTTCTGAAACATGTATAAGAAAAATGAGTGTGGCTTCTTCTGCATTCAGAAGAGTTGGAAAGTAGGTCACACAGCTGGTAGCTCGAGAAGAATGCAGTCTTTTGTCATTTAAATTTAACTACATACAAATGTTGCTGCGTTTGCTTCTTCAGATTGGCTCAGGTGAATTTTAATTCTGCTAATATACTTTAATCAATGTCACAGGAATTCCATGGAGAGTTACATCTCTGCCCATTGTGCAGCAAGAAGTCCCAACTCATGAGCAGTTTCTATAACAAAATGTGTGTTCTAAGCTCAAAAAGCTAAAACAGTGTATTGTGCAGGACAGTGAAGCTAGGACATAGTTTTGTTTTTATGTTTTAGTTTTGCATTTCCTAAGTATTGTTTGTCGTAATTCAGTAATTCAGAAGTATGGGAGGTTCCATACTTCTGCAATAATGCACTGTCTTCACTTCAAAACCTCTTGCTATGAAGACATGCACTGCTCTGCACTGGCATCTTAAGGAGATATCATTTTACTACACCTCTTTGTAACACGCAGACGTCAGTTGCTGCCCCAAGATTGTAACAAAAAGCTTTGAAATGCATTGTACAATGCAGTGTGGCTTTTATTCAAAGAAAACATGAGCTGGGTAAATGAAAAGCTAAGAGAAGTATAGTTTCTCCTCTTCTTGTGGCAGACAGTACTGTCCTTTAAAATATAAATATTATTGTTTTACATGATTATGTCATTTTAATTCCAGTAAGCACATGTTTCCTTTCTGGGATCCCAATAATTCTTTAAATTCATATTCAATAGTCAACATGGTATCATAATGATACTGAATCAGAATTAAATAGAGGTTGCTCTAAATTATAGTATAGTATCTTATGTTTCCCAAAGGAAGCATTTATTGTGTGCAAACCAGGGTATCCTATTAGGAGAACCTTAATATTGGCAGAAATACAGAAACCTGGAGTTAAAAGCCACTAAGACTCTGCTTCTTTGGAAATAAGGTTTGAATCACTCCATCATGTAAATAACTACAATTGGCTAATGTTATTTTCAAAGAAGTATATCATAATGGAAGAAAGCAATATTAGAGTATCAGACATAGCCATTTACGTAGTGTTCATTTGCTCAAGAAAGTGCTAAGTAATGACTGCTATTCAGGAGTATTTATTGACATATGCTTTCATTTGCAAAATTGCCCTAGATTAGAGGATAAATTACCTGACTACCTCATATATGCAAGCTATTCCTTTGGCCATTTCTAGTCTGTCATTTCCCTTAAGCTATAGAACAGCCGGGTTGGATATTACTGTGCCATTTGAAGCTGTCTCCCAATCTCCTCCACTTGTCTTGCTTTCCCAGAACCACCCCCCCCCCCCATATATTTTCAAAAGAGAATCCCTCAGGTTTTGGTTTGACAGGTACAAGTGGTAGAGTACATTTTGAGTAAAAAGGAAAAAAACACACCACTGGTGACCAAGACCTACACAGAACTGTAACTTTCTATTTTCTGTCTCTACTTACTTTATTTGTTCTCCTGTATAACACCCTCATCCCCAAAGGTCGCAAAAATAGAGTTTTGAGAAGTCATCTCCTGAGCCAGCTTTAATTCTATCTGATTCTTTCCACCAGTTTTGGACTCAAGGTCTTTGTTGTATGTTAAACATAAACATTCTGAGATTCTTAAAACAATGAGATTAAATAGGGATAAAATTGATAAAATCAAGAACTAATATCCAATTGAGTGAAGCATTTTATTTCAACATTGGAGGATTGCTGAATATTTTCCCAAGTTTTCAGATGAAGTTATGTTTCCTCTTGTATACAGGCTTAATTTTCTAATTCATGCTGGAGTTATCACTTATGGGTAGAGGATGTTTCAACAATGCTAAACATCCAGAGCAATTATTTTAAAAAGAAATTCTCTTCTTCACTCATGCTTTTCCATGGTTCTCTGCATGTTGCCATAGAAAGCCTAAAAACGCATTCTCAGCTTCTCACAGGTTGAGTCAATGCTTATATGTAAGACAGGGGATGGGAGAATATGTATTTTTATCTTTATGACTTTTTCTGGATTCTGGTCAAAAAAGAAAAGAAGGGTTTCTGAATTATTGTAAAGGACTATTAACTTCATTCTAGCAGTTCATAGTGGCAAAGGTATAGAAATATTAGCTGGTCATGTATCTGATTACTAAATGATACACACTCTCCTGTCTTCAGGACAGATAGTGATTATGCAGCTTAGAACAATTTAGCCTGATGGTGTTCCTGTGCTAATCCTAAGATCAACCTAGGTAACAGTATACTGAAAAGATGCTTTTCAGATATCTGAGAGAGACAGTCTTCTATTGCAAAACTCCTTTAAGGCTCTTTTTAATCTTATTTTCAGGGTGACTCACATTGGCAAAGTTCTTGAAGTAAATAAGAGAAAGGAAAAAAAAAGAGAAGTGAGCAACTTACAGTCTAGAAAAGCTGTCTGAAGATAAGGCAAGCTGAGGGCCATTGTCACCACCATGGGAAAGGTGGGAAAGTGATATATATCATTATACCCAAGAAAATCTGGGAGCTGAGTAAGTCAGAGATGATGATCTTTAATGCTGTTCTAATGTATCCAGGAGCTTGGGCAAATTAAAGTTTATATGGGAAATATAGTGATTGCCTTCCAAAAGAGTACATTGTTTGGTCCCATGCTAAACCCTTCAAACACAGACATGAAACATAGTTTTCAAAATTCAACTAAGGTTAACAAAACATGCATTGGTTAAATAGAACAAGAGAGATGATACACATTAAGGTTATGTTTTTAACCACATAACTGATGTTGGGCAAAGAGGAGCTGTGAAGCTAAAATATATAAAATAAATTAGAGGGAGTGAGAGGGCTGTAAGTTCTGACATAGTCAAATAAATATTAGATCACTGCTATTAGAAGAGTTCATGTAAAAGTAAAAGATTGAGAAGATGGAGCTTGCTCACTGTAGGAAATACAGGAGTAAGAGGTAAACAGAATCTACCAATCAAAAGAGGTTTTCTTGGTTGTTATCACCGAATTACAATCCAAGGTGTGGTTGTATATTGAGTGTGTTATATACTACATGTTTGTCAAATTTCATAATAAGAAGGAAACTTTACTTGTAAACATGTGCTGACATTAAAATTAAAATTTCTAATGGTGTATTTCCCATGTAATATTACAGCATTTACACAATAGATTTGATTGCAATATTGTTTTCTCCTTCATATTGTGACATTAACATTAAAGTTTACACAATTGTTGAAGTGTTTACCCAATTGTTGAAATATTTACCCTATTGTTTTGGTAAACGCTATTCAGCTGAATAGGAATGCCTATTTCTACTCAACAAGAAGGTTATTTTCCAAGTAGTTAAGTGAGCATTGAAAGACATTGTGAGAAGAAACACAGTTTAATTTTTTATTTTCAATATAATAAATAGCAATTAAAATTAAATTTTGTTATTCATGAATATGTATATTCTTGATGACATTGAAAATTTGTGAAATAAAGTAATTTTGTATATAAACTATAAACTATTTTAATTTAAAATTCACTGAATATAATTAACAGTAAAAGTTGTTCATAAAATGTCCCTCTATTACCAATGTGTACTGGTAGTTAATGAAAGCTATTGATAGGCTAGTCTAAAGGAAGGACGCTTTTTAATGTTACTTTATTATTATTATTATTATTATTGACTTCTGTGTATATCTTAGAACTATAGGATAATAAACTATTATATCAGTTAGATACGTTGGTGTTGCTTTTGTAAGATTTAATGTACCCATTTTCTCAATGTGAGATAATTTTGGTTATAAATATGGTTTGTGCTTTGTGATAATTTCTACTATTCGACCTTGTACCTATACACCTTAAATGTTTGTGATGGGTAAACCTTGCTGTCCGTTTGGTACACCGAGGAAAAGGAAACATCAGGTGAGTAGTTACCTCTGTCAACCTGGGCCGTGGCCATGTCTGTGGGGCATTTTCTCGATTGCTCCTTGCTGTGGGAGGGCCCAGTCCACTGGCAGCATTCCTCTGCCCGAGAAAATGGGACTGGGTTTTATAAGAAAGGTAGCTAAACAAGCCAGCTATCAGTGTGTCTTCAGATTTCCTCTCTAATTTGTTTGCTTGTATTCCCTTCTTATTTAGTCAAGGTGCTCTCGCTTAAATAATTGGATTAATTGAAAAGTGCATTATCTACAATGTAGACTGCCAATAAAAATAGAGTAATATTTAACATTATTTTGCATGAATGAAATGCAAATCCCTGATATAAAGGAAAAGAAAGACAAAACCAATATATCTCTAACTTCTTTGCATATAAAAATCAACATTTCTCATGCTTTCCATAGAAACATTTAGTACTTTCCTACTTGTCTATAGTTTCTGGTTAGATTTTTTTACCACTATTGTTTTGTTGTTATTATTAAAATCTAAGACTTTTATATCTCAAGTAAGATGCAACAATATTTATTAGTTTAATCACAGTTAATATTATCTCATTCCTCACAGAGAAGAAACATTAAATTTAGATTACTAAAGGGATTCTGTATGGTATTAATGAATCTTTCTTTAATTTATCAATTTCTTAAGCTTTTTTCCACAACATATTAATAAAGCTATGATAAGCTAAACTACACTAATCAAAAGGTCACTAGTAAGTGATTGCAGTTGTTCAGTGGAATGCAAACGCTTGCTGCTTGGGAAATAAAGTTAAATAAGAGAAAAACTTTCATTGGGAGATCAATATTGACAGAGAAAATATGAAGCTGGGATTTACCTCCATCAGGGCAGCTTGTCTAAACACCACAAGGCCTAAGGTTCTGATGTCAAGCCCAGAACCACTTAAAGGAGAACAAAGAGATTCATCTAATTGGAGTGATGTCATGTGAATAACCTTTTATATTATCGAGTTAGTGGAACTCTATTTCTTGACAGGTTTTCTCATACTGAAATCACTTTAGAGGATTATTCAGTTTATTGAAATATAATTATGCACAGGTAACTGGAAAAGGCCTATTCAGCTAAAGCAATCAAATGATTACATTTTAGTAACTGAATTAGGTAAATTGATGCCTACATGAAGGAGACTTCATCAGAAATTCTAATTATGAGATAAACATTTACTTCTGAAAATTTATGAAATGTGCGATAGTATAACACCATTACAAATGGTCAAAATAGATATGGGTCTATTTTCATTCTTCTACATGTTGAGGAAATGTTCAACATCCTTAGTCATCAAGAAATGCAAATCAAAACAACCCTGAGATTCCATCTTATACCTGTAGGAATGACCAAGATCAAAAACACTGATGACAACTTATGCTGGAGAGTTTGTGGGAAAAAGGGAACACTTCTGCATTGCTGGTGGGAATGCAAGCTGGTACAACCTTTTTGGATGTCAGTGTGGTTATTTCTTAGAAAATTAGGAAATAACCTTCCTCAAGACCCAGTAATACCACTTTTGGGTATATATCCAAAGGATGCTAAATTGTGCCACAAGG
This sequence comes from Arvicola amphibius, assembly GCF_903992535.2. Taxonomy (NCBI): domain Eukaryota; kingdom Metazoa; phylum Chordata; class Mammalia; order Rodentia; family Cricetidae; genus Arvicola; species Arvicola amphibius. Next base: position 8,899,933 of record NC_052049.1, on the reverse strand, counting down.
ACATGTGCTCAACTATGTTCATAGCAGCTTTGTTTGTCAAAGCCAGAACCGGGAAACAACCTAAACAGCCCTTGACCAAAGAATGGATAAGGAAAAATGTGGTACATTTATAAATGGAGTACTACACAGCAGAAAAACAATAACGACATCTTGAATTTTGCAGGATAATGGATAGAGCTAGAAAAGATTATTTTGAGTGAGGTAAAAAGACAATTATTACATGTACTCACTCATAGGTGGTTTTTAAACATAAAGCAACGAAAACCAGCCTACAAACCACAATCCCATATAGGATTGGCTGTGTGTTATATATATAGGACAAAGCCTATTCCTGACTATGTCTTGCACCTGGATAAATAATGAAGTCAATTCTGTATCAGCTGGTATGAATTCAGTGGTTTCAATAAGAAAGACAACTCTTTCTGCATATTGTCAGTCAGTAACTATATTGAGAGGTTCTTTAAAATCCATTAGTATCATAAGAATAGTATATAATTCTGCCTTCTGGACAGAATTATAGTGGTTTTATTTTACCTCACTTTATTATTCTGATTTGTAACTTGTCTTCCCTGATTTATTTGCATTAGTATAAAATGTATGGGCTCTAATTATTGGAGCATCACATAAAATTTGGGGAAGAATCCAAAAGTTCTCTTTATATGGTTAAGTCTATCACTTTTGGGCTAATTGTTATTAATTTCTCCCAAAAATTAGTACAAGCTCTTTGCCATGGCTCATTGTCTTTCTATAACCTTTTTATTGCATCAGTAGTGAAAGATACTATAATCTCTGCTGGGTCTATGCCTGCTAATTGATGAAGTCTCAATTTACCTTTTATAATTAATTCAGAGACTTTTCCAATAAGTTTTTAGTTTTTTATTGATTTATGTGGTAAAAAGGTCCATTCTAAGATAATATTGTCCCTCTGCATTAAAATTCCTGTAGGAGAAATTCTGGAAGGCAATATGACTATAATACAATTAATATTTGGATTCACCCTATCCATATGTGCCTTCTGTAATTTTTCCCCAACAATTGTCAATTCCTTTTCTGTTTCAGCTGTTAATTCTCCGTGACTATTCAAGTCTTTATCACCATCTAAGGTTTTGTTTAAAGGAATTATTAGATCAGGTGTTATCCCAACAGCTTGTCGTAGATTGGAAATGTCTCCTAACAATCTTTGAAAGTCATTCAGAGTCCACAATCAGTCTCTCCTAATTTGTGCCTTTTGTGTTTTAATTTAATTTTAATTTAATTTTCTGTAAACCTATTTTATAACTTAGTTTTTTATGAATAATTTGTAATCCCCATTTTGGCAAAACTTTGTTTACTTCTTAAAACATTCTTTCTAAAGTATCAGATAGCAGAATGTCTTTCATGTAATGGTAGATTATAGATTTAGGAAATTGCTTATATATTATTTCCAATGGCTGACTGACAAAGTATTGGCCCAGAGTGAGGGCTACTGATCATTCCCTGTGGGAGGATTGTTCATTGATATCTCCTAGTAGGCTGAGAATTATTATAACTAGGCACTGTGATGGCAAAGTTTTCTCTACCCTTTTCTTGTAAAGGTATAAGGAAGAAACAATCTTTCAAATCAATAACTATAAGAGTCCATCCTTTTGGTAATAAAGAAGGCAGAGGAATTCAAAATTTCAGAGAGCCCATAGGTTGAATTAACTTGTCGACATCTCTTAGATCTGTCACCATGCTACATTTACCAGATTTCTTTATAAGAACAAATACAGGAAAACTCCAAGGGCTGGTAGATTATTCAGTATGGTGAGCATCTTGTTGCTCTTGAGCCAGCTGTTTTAAAGCCTGCAGTAAAGGAGTAAGTCACAAAACAATCCCACACCAGTCTGGAATTATGATTAATCAAAGGGTTATTTATTTAAAGGGAAAAACTTGTAGATCACCATCCTAGACAACAGCCTCATGCACAACTAGGAAAAGCGTCTGGTAGCCAGAAGCAGAGTCCGAAGCAAGAGAGGGAGCATATAGTCCCTTCTTAGATGTCCTATTCTACCACAATTAAAACATTTGGCATTTTGATGCCTCCTCATTCCTTTGGAAATTGCTTCTCCTACCCAAGATTCGGTATTACAGTCAAATGTCTCAATGTTCATTGTATGCAGGATCCATTCATCCATAAGTGCTGATCTAACCTCTAAAGGCCCAATTATCTTTTTGCATTCTAAGTTGGCATTTTGAAAAACAGCCAGAGATTCAGTAAGTCCTCGTCTAACATCTGGGTCTGTTACTCCTATTTGTACAGCCTTAGTTAATCTTTGTAAAAAAAAAAAAGTTACTAAAGGGTTCTCTCTGGCCCTGTTTAACCCTGGTATATGATTCAATTCATTTTCCTTGTTCTTGAATCCTGTCACAAGCGTTAAAGTCTGCTTTGAGGCACAAGGACAAGATTTGTTCATCATAAAGAGCTTGACCCTGTGGGTCACCATAAGTACTCTCACCAAGAATTTAATCTTCGGAAGTCTCAAGTCCTTTTGCTTTTCCCTGTTGTTCTAAAACTTCTGCCTCTTCCCTGAAATAACATTTCAACATCAATTGAGGCCCATCATCCAGGACTGCTGAAACTAACTGAAGCCAGTCATGTGATGTTACCTTATTGCTAGAAGCCCATGTCTTTATCATCACCTTAACAAATGTGAAATGCAAAACATGTTATGACAGCTTGCTTAATTTCTTTTAGATCATTCGTTACTATAGGTATTCAGCTACAGTCTTTGGGTACTTTTGGGCCTTTATAACTTGGTGCTTTATTAGAGTAGATTACAATGTAGGAAACTAAAACCCTGGGTAAATTATCTCTGACAGGTACTGGTGATCTTGAATCCTGTCCTTGTGCCTTTTTTTTCCCTGTTCATCAGCTCCAATAATTTCTTCAATTATTTCAAATCCTTTTTATCATTGTATTTGTAATACAATTGTATATATATTTCTAGTGATTTCATTGAGGCACCTAACCTCTGGTCCTCATTCTGCATGTGTGATTCCAAGGTCTGAAGTTTTTACTTGAATGATAACACCTCATTCTTGGACATTATTTGGATAGTGTGCAGATTGCCACCCTGGAGAGATAATCTATCTGCTAACCTATCATAACTTTTTAAACAATTTTTGATTGTCAAATTCAACATTATGAATCTTTCAGATAATTTTTCAGTACCCTTATACATAGATTTAATTATGTCTGTCAAGTTAATGTTACCCTTTTCAATAGTATTAATATTTTTCAGATAACTTTTGATTTAATCCTGTCAGGTAGCTGTTCATTATTAGTCTGTAAGATTGTATCATTTCTAATAGTGCCTCATTCTTGGATCTGTTATCAAACCATTCTCTTAATGATATTATATGAAGAAAAAAAACTGAGTCTCAATATCCAATAAATTGATATATTACCATAACCATATAAACCTTATAATGTGCAATTCATAGTAATAGCAAAAACCTTACTAAAAGTTTCCATGTTAATGTAGTCTGCTATTATATAACTATCAAGTTTGTTGATTTATTAATTACCTGTTATGATATCTGGTAAATTGTTTTAGGTGTAATAATCTTTATTGTCTAACAGGTGTTGTGGTTTCAGAGTTGAGACTAGCGGTGTAACCTGGTGCCATAAACAGTCTGAACCACTTAGGTTTCCCCACCTTGGTGCTTGTTAAATAGCAAGAAATATACTTTGCTTGACAAATTAAAAGCAAATATATCAATTCTGTACGCAGGGCAAGAAGCCCAGACAGAACTCAAGAGCTGGGAGTACAAACTGGAAGCTGCACGGAAACTTCACAAGTCACCATGGGTTAGGGGTGCTGCAGGGAACACAACAATTGGGGGAGGGGGTGCTCGAGCTTGGGAAATTTCCAAGTAGCAGCATGCAGTTAGCTCCGCTGTAGCGGGGATTTTTACAAAAATCAAACAACAACAACAACTACAAAACGCGTTTACGTAAAAACAAGACAGGTGAGCAGGGGTGGAAGACTCGCAAAGACACGCTCTATACCAGTATATATAATATATGAGGCCCCGCCCATGGATAACTTAAAGGCTAATTGGCTGCAGGAATTCCTACAGTATATATAAGGAATTTGTAATGATATTTTTATGATACATTATCGTCACTTTTTATTTTATTAAAGTGTCCAATCACAGGTTTCCTATTATCAGGAATTTCACTTCACAGGTTTTCTCCTACTACAGTCAACTGCAGCCCAGAAACATTAAAGAAAAATACAAGATAAAAATAATTTTCAAGTTTTATCTTGTACTATAGTGAATACTTGGTAAATATCATAATAATGATGTACATAAAATGACCATTGGCTAGATTATATTTTCATTCTATAACCATTACAGATATTTTAAATAATGCACACATAAAAGGTTAGGTCACTGTTTAAGTGACCCACATAAGAAGTTGGTATTGCACTGATGAGATAGCACAGGAGGCAAAAGAAATTGAGGACAAAACTCACAACCTGAGTTAGATATCTGGGACCCACATGGTGAAAAATCGAGAGCTGATTCCTGCAAGCTGTCCTTTGATCTCCACCAATGTGCCATGGTATGCTACCTCCACACACAAAAATAAAGAGCAAAAAATAAAAGTCAAGTTGAAAACTGGGTTTTTACTAATGGTTTAATAGTATAAGATTTACTATTTACCAAAGAGCTAGCATTGTTTTTAAATAATTTGTGATATATTAATAAATTAAAACCAAATTTGCCAATAAATTACTACACTTAAAATACATCCCTTCTCAAATCCTTGTGAACAATACCATTATTGTGTTTCTGTATTATCTTTTCCATTTTTATTATGCCAGCTCTCAGAAAAAAAAAATCCTAATCCATTTGCCGAAGATTAATTATTTTATCTTCCAGGTTAATAAAAATGTTTGCTTGTCCAAATCCATGAATATTTTTCAGTTTTCTTCAATAATTTTGAATTCTTGTTAGAAGTTTATGTTAAACTTTTGTCTCTTCTATAAACAGTATGAAGTGAACTTTTGGGATCATGTTTTTCTGTATGCCTTACACAAGGTTTTGAAATGAAAGCATTGAATTATATTTGCATATCAAGGCAAGGGATAGTTCCCATAGAAAAAATCAAAGAGTAAACTTAGTAAAACTTTGTGAGATTATAAGTCACTTCATCAAAGATCACAGAATGCCAACGGGTAAGAAAGGCTTTTTATTATTAAAAGATATAAATGAGGATATGAAAGAAAATTATAATTTAAAAATCATTATTAAGATGACGGATGGATGACTCTCTCTCCCTGAGGTTTGGGGAGTACTTGACAGTTGCAAGTTGACTAATTAGCAACATGAACATCCCATATAATTAACTTCTGATTGACTAAAATAAGCACAAAGACTAGGGGATCATAGGGTTCCCTGTGAAGTCTGCCCTTGGTACATCCGTTCACCATGTAACAAATTAAGATGATGCATGCTTTGTGGACATGTTGCTGCCTCCGGAGCCTTGGAGTTTGTTAAAGGACCCCATTGTCATTCAGCAACATCCACATCAACACATGCTACACTCTTAGTGGGTGTGAACCCAACTGAGAAAATAGAGTATAGCATCATTGTACTCATAGGTTTGCTTCATGAGAAACTGAATCTCAATCTAGTCATCTTATATGTACTGAAGGCATAGGGTGTCAGAGCTGGATGAGCTTAAATCACTCCAATGTGAACTTTCACCAATGACGGCAAAACATCACAGCAGGAGAATGTTGATATGAGTGGTTTTCCTAAAAGTCACTCTTTATTGGAAATTTTTTTTTGGGGGGGGTGGTTTCGAGACAGGGTTTCCCTGTAGTTTCTAGAGCCTGTCCTGGAACTAGCTCTTGTAGACCAGGCTGGCCTCGAACTCAGATATCTGCCTGTCTCTGCCTCCTGAGTGCTGGAATTAAAGGCGTGCGCCACCACCACTCGGCCTTTATTGGGAAATTTTGATATGACTACATCCCACCTAGAAAGTCAATGTTGCCATGATTAAGTTGATACACGTTGAAGAACAAATACAGTCAATAAAGTGACTCTGTTGATTCTCACATCAATAGCACATGATGCTCTGGGGTTACCGAGAAGAACAGGACAGTGGGGGAACAGAAGAGCTGGTAACATTCCCTTTGTAAATAGCAAGTGTGTGGAAAACAAGGCCGAAACTCCATTTACTCCAGCTTAGACTCTGGGTGTTTGAGAATTACAGATGCTGAAATGATTGTGATCGACTCTGTCACGGTAATATAGTGCCTCTTTTGCTGAAAACCAGAAAGTAGAACTGCTCTGTCATATCCATTTAGTTGTCAGGGTGCTCAAGGGAACTGAGAATTCTACTGATATATGCAATAAAACTGAGGTCCGGCAGAGGTGAATTACTTTATTTAAAACTTGTTTGTGTCACTGTGATGCTCAACTGCATTAAGAAAGACAGGCTTGGTTTGGCCCCTCCTGCTGTATCCATGTATGGAACCACTGCACTGAACCTCAGCCAGAAGTAGCACATGTCCTTAAAACATAAAGAAATGAGTAAAATGGGAGGTTACAAGCTCATTGGGCCCTAAAAATGAAAGATCTTTTTCTCATAATCCAAAGAGTTATTGAGATATTCTTACTCATTGTTTCCTCTAAATGCGTTCCTCGTTGATTTGTGAATTTCATTTTAATATTCTACAATCTTATTTTCTCAGCAAGGTTTATTCTACTGACCTGAGAGACAGACCTCTGCTACCAGGTCCCCATGTCTGCCTCTAACACTCCTTTGGTTTCTTTCACCAACACATTCTATCCTCTGGCACAGTATATGTTTGTCTGTATGGTACTTATCCTGCCATTCCAGTCAGAATATAAATGAGTTTCACAAAGCAGGGTTATTTTCTTCAGTTTTTTGTTTATAATTACTAATATTACCATTGACTTCTGCAACTAGACCAGGTAGACTAAGGGAAGGTAGAAAGGCTGAGACAGAGAAACAAATAAAAAGAAAACAATTAGGGAATAGAAAACGGATGGAGGGAGGTAGAGAGAGAGGAAAAATAAATTAAATATATAAAAACTTGAACATTGAGAAGAAAATTTTATTTCAACTAAACAAGTCAATAAATATGTTGCTGTTTTTCACTATAGTATTTGTGGCTCAGAAATATTTATAATTTAGAGAAAATTTTCATTTATCAGATACATGTTTGTCATATGCTTAATGATGCTAGTTATTTCTGTGTGTATGTACACATGTGTGCATGTGCAAATGTGCACACAAACATATGGAAAGCTTGTTAGTATGTGAGTATGCAGCTCTGCATGAGGGGGTAATATCCATGAGCTCCTCTGTGTGTAGGGCCAGAGTTTAACGTTGGTGTCTTTCCTTGATCACGGACTGCCTTTGTTTATTTTGTTTGCAGATGATTTGTTCTCTCAGTGGACCCGAAGCTCTTCGGTTCAGATGGCTGGCGAATGAGTCTCAGTAATTCTCCACTCTCTGAACCCACAGTGTTGGGGTTGCATGTGCACCTCCATCCTTAGCTTCCTACACAAGGTCTGCCAATCTTAATTTAGGTCTTCGTGTTGTGGTACAGGCTCTGTACTACTCTTCCCACTCAGTGATTTCTGTCTTAAAGAGTATTTTCTGTTGTCTCCTCTTTTCACTCAATTAATGTAATTCTAATAGAATTCTGCTCACAAGACTTTCCAAATGGTTTATATACAGGCTCATTGAATTATAATATGATATTATTTCACTTCTTGTCTAAGCAGAAGGGAAGTATCATGAACCAGGAGGAGAATGCCCTGAAAAAGAAAAGAGTTGAAGAAAACAGAATACAACCCACAGAATAAACTAACAGGGCTTACAAGGGCTCACAGAGACTGAAGCAGCAAGCACAGAGTCTGCGTGGTTCTGCACTAGTCCCTCTGTTTACATGATGAGGTTGTTCAGTTTGGGGTTCTTGCAGGACTCCTAAGAATGGGAGTGGGAGTGTCTCTGACTCTTCTGCTTACTAGTGGAACCCTTTTCCTCCTCCTGGGTTGCCTTTTCCAGCCTTGATATGAAGGTTTATACCTAGACTTACTGCATGTTCTTATGCCATGTTCAGTTGATATCACTGAAACGGAGAAGCAGTGGATTTGGGTGAGAGGGGAGGTTGGGTGGGGACTGGGAAAAGGCAAGGGAGGGAAGGTTGCATTCAAGATACACTGTATGAGAGAAAAATAAAGTTTTAAAAAAATAAACAAATATAGACAAGGTCTCCCCAGAGAAGAAAACAAGCATACAAGCAAAAACACCATCAAGATCAAAAGACACAGCATCAAACTCAAGCCAGATATGAAAGGGAACCACAGGGTTATGTGATGTGAGTAGAGCCACTGGGAATCCCAAGACTTTACAGTTTCACCTTCATCAAATACATGACAGTATCTACTTTACTTCCATGGTTTCATGACACAGTTTGCTAGGGGTTCTTTGGAGCCAGTGTAAATGTCTAGTTTGCTTTCTATCTTGTTGGGTTCAGAGTTCTTCATGAACACACCTGAGATCTTATTGATCTTTACTATCAAAGAATAGCCTACAGATTTTGTACTACATTCAAAATCATCTGTGTTTCTTTCAGTACTTAATAATAAATGCACGGCCAGGCGGTGGCGCACGCCTTTAATCCCAGCACCCGGGAGGCAGAGGCAGGCGGATCTCTGAGTTCGAGGCCAGTCTGGTCTACAAGAGCTAGTTCCAGGACAGGCTCTAGAAACTACAGGGAAACCCTGTCTCGAAAAACCAATAATAATAATAATAATAATAATAATAATAATAATAATAATAATAGTAAATTCATGGCCCTGTGCATGCTAGATGAGCTCTTCATGACTGAACTATATCTTTATACCCTAAAATCGCATTTGGTTGCATGTTTCAGAAAACACTTTCATCTTTCACACTGATAAAATATGTTTTACAAGCACACAAGATTGGGCTTTTAAAACTGCGAATTCCTTCTGAAATAAGAGCATAGCATCTATATTAAGAAAAATAGTTTGACTGATGCAAAAAACCTGAGCATAAACATTTATACAAAATTTATGCAAAAAAAATTTACAGAAAAGTTGTATATTTCAGTGAAAGCTGTAATCATTGAGTAGCAACATAATTCATGCGTAAAGCATATACACATTTAAAAGTTTACAGATATAATTATGAATAAATGTGTACTTATAAATTAACAAAAATTCTTTTCTTAGAAGGGTTCTGTTATAATTTCTGACCCCTACAGATTTGATTGTATGTGACACAACAATAATGAGAATGATCAAATCATAATTCATGAAGTCTGTGCTCTGTCACTTTTCTATACTGAAGGTGAGATTCACTGTCCCTTAACTACTGTCGTGAAACCCTTGTCAGCTTTCAGACTGGCTGGATCCAGATGAGTCTTATTGTTACAAAACAAACCGCAGAATGTCTTTAGTGGCCATTCAGTTTCTTCATTCCCAGTTACAGATCTCTGTGTATTGTCATATTAAATTAAATGATAACACAATGTGCTCACTTTTCCATTCGGAGTTTGACTTTTAGAAATACACAATGGACATCTTATGAGGTGACGTATTTTTTTCCCTAGGCAGAATGTTTTGTTGGTTTTTTTTTTTTTTTGCATGATGTTTTGATTGATGCTTCATTTGGAGGTAAGGCACAATACAAAAAATAGATAAAATTCTACTTTATTTTGTAAAAAAAAATTGTAAATGGATGAGAAAATTTTTAATAATAATATGCTTAAACAAAGAGATTTAATTTACTCTAAAATATATAAGATAACAATATATCATTGAAAAATTATTTTAGAACAATTTGATAGAAGAAAGGTGAATTAAACTTTGTTGTTTATTGTTTTAATATCACCCTATCAGGCAAATTTGTGGGAGTAAGTGCATGAATTATAGACTAAATCTGGATGAGATGAACTCACAGAAGCATGGTAACTATCTGGCATTAAGAGGATATCTAGAGGCATCTTTGTGTTGCTTAGAGAACATTAGTTTATTATTGGTGAAAGCAAGAAACTTTGGTTTAATAAACATAATTATAAAATATTCCCTTAAACAATAATTAAGGCTGGAGGACTACTGATAAAATTTCATTATGTGTACAGCTCAGCAACATCAATTACCTGACTTAAAGCTTATAAAATTAACCCACTGGTTCCAGTCCTCTTTAGACAAACTCCTGGCTATAGCTGGTCTTTTTTCCTTTTAGGATGCTTTTTCCTTTCTTTTATCATATGTCATAGGACCCCAAGGGCTTTATTTCACAGCTTTTTATTGTCAAATTTTATGCAAAATCTCTAAGCAATTAAATTCTCTCTGAGTTTAAATTAGCACACAGTTATTTAGATATCTGTATGTATTCATGCATGTGCTGGTAAACACATGGATGACTTCTTAATCAGAATATTAAAAGTCAAACTGTAGCACACCTATTAAATCCCTTTACTTGAAAATATCAATCTGATGGGGACATCTGTGCAATCTAGTTTTCCAATCAATGGATCCTTCTTTTGTTTTCCGCATTACTATTAGCTGCAATTTGTTCCCAGATTCCTCCGTTTCAGACGTCCTACAACCTTTTCTGCTGTATACCTTTTATTCTCATGTCTCAGCTTCATGCTCCCTTCTTTGCACAAAGGACCTGCTTCCTACTCTTACCCGTATTCTTCACATTCTTTCCAGAATGTCCTCAGTCTTCTTAGAGGCAAATTTCATCTTCAGGAGAGACACCGTCCCTCCTAGCTCATCCTATACACATTTCCAAAACCCCTCTCACAAAGTCCCTATTATTTTGTTTTGCTTTTCACTGGCAATCTCTACAATGTATAAAAGGATTCTTATGAAGTTTATTGTGTTTCTGTCTGTCTGTACCTGTGTCTGCCTCTGTGTTTGTGTGCATGTGTACACAGGCATTCCTTGTACAGAAGCTGTTACCTGGTGTCTTCTTTAATTATTCTGAACTTCATTTTCGGAGTCAGTACCTGTTGCTGAGCTAAGAGCCCAGCACTTGCTTTCACGAGAAGTACAGAAAATGACAGAAATCCTCCTGTTTCCACTCCCAAAGTAAGAGCTCGGATTACAAATTTCCCTTTATGTATTCTGGAATTCAGGACTCATGCTTGTACCAGTTGAGGAACATCCACAGCCCCTAAATGGTTATATTTTAATTTCCCTCAGTTAGACTGCTGGCTTCCTGGTTCCTATTTTCCCACTATATAATGCTTGGCATGAAATACCACTACACTGAGATCCTAAGGAGGTACTGGTTAATAAATTAACTGTGCTCTCTCCAGCAGAGCTGGCTAATAAATTAACTGTGTTCTCTGCAGCAGAGGGGACATTTATTAAGTTGAGAAAAGAAGATTCACTTAGTGCTCTTTGTACAGTCGCTATAATGACCGCGGGTTTTTCTCCACTCTTCTCATGTAGAACAGAGTTTTCCAAATTTAGACCTCAAAATTGACAGAAATAGTTTAAAGACAGAAGACTTCAGTAAGATAAAAACTAAAGTTTACACTAGAGGCAGAATTTGAAGTGTTCATTCTTTATGGCTGTGGTCTTTCAGTCAAATAATATGTGCTCTATTTTAATGTTTCTATTCATACCAGTTAAAATGTAAGGGCTTTACATAAAAATGTAGGTTGTTTGAATATCTCACTCTCATTCTGTGGTTGGAGAATCACATTGTTTCCTACATATCATTTATGAAACTTACATTCTTTATAAAAGAAAATGACAAGAGACAACAATATAGAAGGAAGTTTCTTATATTTATAAAATTGATATATCATAATTACTTATTTTTATTTAAAAATGATGCACCAGAATTACTTATTTTTTTGTTATTATCTGAGGAAGTCTAGACTTAGGAAACTCCTGGATCCACTCAGAGAGAAACAATGCAATACTTTAGTTGAACTCCTAAAAGAAGGTAAAAGACGAAAACTATCTCTTTTTTTCTTTTACTTTTCTTATCTTTTTTTAGATGAAAAAAAAAGGTTCTTCTTTCATGCAGTACTCTCAGACCACAGTTTCTCCTCCTGCCACTACTCCCAGCTACCTACTTCAACTACCATCTGGCCCATACCTACTCCCTGCTCATTTCCCTTCAAAAAAGAGCAGGACTCCAAATGCAAACAAGATACAGTAAGACAAGCCAAAATCTCCCATGTTGGGGCTGGACAAAACAACCCAATAGAAGGAGAAGAGTCCCAAGTCAGAGACATACTTGCTGGCTCCCACTGTTAGGAGTATCACCTCTACACCAAGCTAACAGCCATAACACATATGAAGAGGACCTGGTCCAGACCCATGCATGTTCCATACTTGCTGCCTCAATCTCGGTGAGCCCATGTGAGCCCTTCTTAATTGATTCAGTGGGCCATGTTCTCCTGGTATCCTCCATGCTCTCTGATGCCTACAATCATTTTTCCTCCTCTTCCATGGGATTCGCAGATCTCCAAGGGGAGGGAGTCCATGGAGACCTCCAATTTAGACATTCTCATAATATCTAGCTGTGACTCTCTGTACCCACTCCCATCTTGTTCTCAAGGAAGGAAGCCTTTCTGATGACAATTGGAAAAGACAATGATCTATGAGTATAGCAGAATATCATGAGGGATATTTGATCTTTTTCTCCCTTTCCTTTTTTGTTGTCAGTCAATGGCTCTACCTCAGGTCTCTAGTCTATTCAGTCAATGGTTCCTAGCCCTCTGAACAGAGTTGGGTATGGCTTCCCTCTTCTAGAGTGCATCTCAAGTCACTCAAGTTAAAACAAATAAGTATTCTCCCTTGCTCTGGCTTCTGATAAGCCCCCATTTGCTTCTCCTATCTACCCGTTTATCACTCTATCTCTTCCTCTGCTAGTGTTGCACGACTGTTTTATTTTTTGTATGAATTACTTGTCAACCATTCATAGAATTGCCAACATTTCACACTGTAGTGGTTCTCAACTTTGGGTCTGGAATGCTACAGGGGTTGTTTATCTGATATTTACATTATGTTTCATAACAGCAGCAACATTGAAGTTATGAAGTAGTAATGAAACCATTTCATGGCTGGGGTCATCACCAAATAAGGAACTGTCGTGAAGGGTTGTATTGTTAGAAAGGTTGAGAACCACTGGTTTGCAGAATGCTGTTATTGCACGGATGATGATCTCACTCAAGTTGTCCTGATGATCTCTCGTTTGTTTCAGTCTGCACACATATGAAAGCAACATCACAGAACTGACTCTGTCTTCTCTTTTGATATTGGGCCACAATTTTGCACTGTATTGACTATTGACTGAGACATTATTATTATTATTATTATTATTATTATTATTATTATTATTATTATTGAGGTTGTTTTTGTGTTTTATTTTTTGAGACAGGATCTCTGTAGTTTTTACTCTCCTGGAACTCACTACCTAGGCCTGACTGACTTCAAACACACAGAGATCCACCTGCCTCTGTCTCCCAATGTTGAGTGAAAGGGATATGTGCCACAGCTGGCATCTCGTGTAATTTTTAACCATAATCATATACCTACTGGAGTGTTGCTTGTTGTAAACTACTGTTCTTCCTTCTGTAGGTAGTGATTGTTAGGAGATCTTGGAGCTATGAGATTCTTCTGCTTAGTTACCTGTCAGCAAAGTGTTTTGTGTGGAATATTCTGTTTGTTTTGCAGAGTAAGTTATAGTGGAAAGACTGCATTTCCCTATATTTTCTCTTTTCTTTCAGAAAAATAAATTATCCACATTATTTCTATTTACTTTACCATGCATGCCAAAGATATTTTTTCTTTTTGCAATTTTCTACCCTGACATATAATTTCTGCTGGCTTAGAAGCTATAAACATTTTCCATTCCCACACTGTCATATACTTTTTGAAATTTATATTTTGGAACACTCTCCAGATTTAATTTTTATTTTAATTTCCATCCTTACAATTTGTATTTATACATCTGGGAAACTTCAGCAACTGAAACGTCCTGTGTCTCCACTCCTGCACATCATCCGTTTGATGGAATCAGTCCTGTCAGTTTACCTATAAAATTACCAAAATATCAGCTATATGTTATCAAAGATAGATAGTGATTTATTGATTTTGCATATATTCATGAATCTATCTTACCACAATCTTTACACTTTCTTCGATATTTAACTTAGGAAATGCATTCCTCAATGAAAATTGTAGCAAGGATGGATTCATGGGTTGCTTTTCTTTATTTATCCCTGTATCTTTACAAATTCTTTTGTCGTATAGTTTTATAATTCTCATATTTCGTATAATCTGTGATTGATGCATTGTCACATGTTCAAGCTGATGTGTTTGGCTTTGTCTCCGCTCATCCTGCCAGTGCTCTATACGTCCTGTCTAGCATCTTGAGAAGCGAATGGAGGACACAGTGGGAGCCTCAAGCTTTCTCATTCAAATCCACATTTTTAGATGCGATTTGGTTGCACAGCACTGCATGTTCAACTCAATGCCTGCTGCAGCTCAGTGTCCCTCTGCCTTGCCTCGTCTTTGTGGAAATCACCTCATACAGAGCCTCTTTAGAACAGGAGGTGAGCAACTAGTGACAGGTTTGACACTCACCAGACATCTTTTCTTCTTGAATGGACATTCAGGGATTATCAGTGCTTCCTGACAGGTACAACTGGTCCCAAACTTCTAAATAAATACTTATCTTTCGTTACTTTCTTTCAGAGCTATAATCCAAAAGTTTATGATTTCATTACAGTTTAAAAAGTGTTCTGCACATATGACTTCATTCATATTCAAGCCCACCATGCTTCTCTTACATCTGGGCATAGTCAGTATAAAATAACATGTTTTATAAAGAGTAATTTGCATGAGCAGAAAATTCCATGATCCAAATTATTACATATATAATTATGTGAATGTCTATTCTCATAAACATCTATATATGTACATGTCTGTATAAAATATAGATATGCCCTAACATTAAATAATATGATAAAATTTTCAAAAATAGCTAATCACTTGCATAGCTTTTGTCCATAAAGTTATTATGTGTAAGTAGCTGTTCTAGGTCCCAGACAATAAATGATATATGCAAGGTAATGACTCAGAGAGTGAGGTATTCTGTTATAAATTTATATATATATTTTCCCTTGAGTTTCTAGTTAACCTCTTATATTACAAAGAAAAAAGGTGTGTTAACCACCAGAATTCAAAACTCAACTAAAAGGATTAAAGTAGTATTTTTAGTTGAAGATTTTGAGTAAATTCTCAAAGCATACAAATATTAAATTAACCTAAAGTCTCCTGTCTTCTAAGCTAGCAAGGCCATCCACACATTTTGTCTTTAAGCATGTGTTCTTTTCAGTAAAGCATGAGCTGGGGAAGTGGACATTGGCTCATTAATGGACAGAAGATAGAGTCAAGCCTGTATTCTAATAGAAAAGTGTAAGCATAAACAGGAGCACACATACACACGTTCACAAAGAGCATCAGATCGTAACTAATTTCATTAAATAACATCAGATGTATGTGGAGATAACACAAGGATATGGTTTCACCACATTGGAGGGCAGCTTTTTAAAGTTTTATTTACATCTTGAAAGAAGCAGATGCATGCAATCACTTGGCAGAAAGAATGTCATGACTGAAGCGTTGCAGGAAATGGAAGACTCCAGGTTACAGAGAATGTTAGGTGTTAGTACTGGATGACATCAAAACAAAACAAAGAGAGATGTCCGGAAGAATCAGACCTTTTCAGAAAGTAAGGGTCAATGTGCAGTCTTTACCATGTATGTGCTAATAGGAAAGCGAGACTCATAACACTCTGAAGGGAGTCTTCAGGATGGGGCATGATTCTCATCAGGCAGCCGTCCCTGGGTTGCTCTGTAGAGGGCTGACAATAAACTATGATAGGCTTGTTACTGTTTATAGCCAGGACATAGCATAAGTATGAAGAAACTGTCTAAAAGCACTTCAAAACAGAGATGGCAAAATTAGATATGAGCTTTGTAGGGAAGGGTGTTGTTTTTGATTTTTCTCTATTTTTTCTTAGTTTCTGTTGTTGTTTTGAGACAGATACTGAATATGAAACACATGTTGGCCTGGAAATTATTTCTATTTCTCAGCTTCCCTCAAACTCAGGACCCATGTAGATGAGACTCAGAAAGCTAGGATTGTCGAAATAAATGGTCACATCCAACAACAAAATTATTTAAAAACAGAAATCAATAACGATCTTACTAAAATTTTATGAAAAAAACAATGTAATTGGCAATAACTACACAGAAAAATATTCTGGAATATAGTATAGTCAACACTCAATACTATTTCCAGAATCCTCGTGAATACCTAAAAATCCATGCATAGTGTAATTTCTTATAAATCACAGTACAGTATTTCTGTATATCCTATGCACATATTTTAGTCCTTTAAAGATTACTAAAAATAGCAAATATAATTTAAAATTTGCTAAAATTGTTTTCATCGTATATTATTTAGGGAATAGCAACAATAGTAATAATAATAATCTTCAGCTGGTTATGAATGTATCTTTTTCAGTATGTGGTTGGATAAGTTCACTGAAGAAGAATCCAGAGATATGTCAGATCCACTTTTGTAAGCATATGTGTGTGTGTGTGCAGTTATAAAATATGTATATATTATATGTATATATAAAGAGTTTCTAAAGCATTTTATGTAAACAAAGCACATATGTTGTTTACATAAAATGCTTCAGAGACTTTTTTATTTTCACATGTCTCTATTTTTCTGTCAGTATTCTACGATAACCCTCAGTCTGAGATATTTGGTCAATAAATCAACAAATCTGCTCTTTTTAAGATACTTATTTTTGTATTTATGTGTCTGTCTGTGTACCTGCATGAGTACATATACACCACATGCTCTTGGGAGCCAGCAGTGACTGGAAGGGGGCTCAGATGCCTGGAACTAGAACTATAAATGGTTGTGAGGCACCTGGTATAGGGGTGGAGAACCCAACCTGAGTCCTTCGCAGGAGCAAGAGGTGCCCTTTGTAGTGTGGAGCTGCGGGCAGGCCTACTTTTCATCCCGTCCGGCTCCCGCATGGTTAGCTTTATACCAGAAATAACAACACATAAATTGTATTCTTTTAAACACTGCCTGGCCGATTAGGTTCAGCCTCTTACTCACATCTTGACTAACCTATATCTAATAATGTATGTAACACCATGAATGGTGTCTTACCGGGAAAGATTCAGCACGTCTGACCTGGTGGCTGGCTTCATCGCATCTCTCTCCCTGAGGAGAGGCACTGCGGTCTGTCCCAGAGAGGAGAGGCGGGGCAATTGTCTGAGCCATCTACCTCACTTCCTTTTTTCTGTTCTGTCTACTCCACCTATCTAAATCTTGCCCTATCAAAAAGCCAAGGCAGTTTGTTTATTAGCCAATGAGAATCCTCCATCAGCCCTTAACCACTGAACCATCTCCCAGCTCCCAGTAAACTCTCTTTGTCAAAACATAATGTAAATTCAAATTAGTATCTTCACAACTGAACTTCATAACAGAAGGTGATATTCAATTACGATAATTGGATATTTGCTTTCCTCTATGGAAGCCTGCTGGGCCACTGTCACATTAATACTGGAATGCTCACCAATAGAATGAGAATGCTATAGTGCCCATCAAGCACTTTTTGGGTACCAAAAACTAGAGATGTTTTCCATTTTCCTCCTGGAACTAATCCGTTATTGCAGTTATTCATCCCAGTTTTGTTTATTGATGACTTAATCTACACAGCCAAGAACTCTTCCTGCTGACATTTTTCTAGGTTCTTATAGACTCATGGTTCCTTTTGTAAATAAACCAAACATTTGTGGGGGATCTGCAAAGCCTATATTTATTTCTCTGGAAACAGGAGTTGAGTTGACATGTTCGACCCTTTTCTCAAGGCTTAACGTGTTCCAGTTGGTTTTCTTTTGCATTGCGTACAAAGCACTCTACTACTGGAGCTTGGCAAGGTGTACAGATCTTTTAAAAAAATACTTTATAATTTTTCAAAAATATGTAACAAAATATGCATAAATTTAATGAATGGAAAAGAGTTTACATATCTTTGATGGAGGAAGCAGTTGAAACTTTGATATGAGTTGTTATAAAATTCAATTAGGTTGGAGTTTTAAAAAAAAGCTGCAGTAATGGGGATCTGGGTAAAGACCAAGCAAGCATGGGAATGACCAGGGACCATGATATTCTGGGTGGGTATGGTAGTCTTCTGTAATATCAGCTCAGGAAGATGGAGATCAACTCTCCAGAGGAATTTACCTTATGAGGTTAGTTAGCCACATCTGTGAGCTCTGGGGTGAACTGAATTCTCCTTCTGCATCTTTCCCCATGTTTTCCTTCCATATCTCCTTTATTTCTCTTATCCCTTTTTTACCTCTTAAGACAAGCACTTCTAAGCAAGAAAAGATTACCTCACAGCTACAAGTTATACATTTTTCAAGAAAACAAATTAAAATATTTACAGAGAAAAATTACATTATTATCATGTTTTTCTTAGAAGCCCAAAAGTGTTAAACATTTTGCTCTGTATTAATTTTCTAACCATAACTTATTTTTCCCAAAGCAATAATTCTTTTATAATGGATTAAGCAAGTTTTAAGCAAGCCAAGTATATTTCAGCTAGTTCCTTTTTTACTGGCAGGCAGCTGTTCCTGCTTACAAAGAAAGGATCAATCATTTTTTTATTGATCTCAAAAAGTAATCTTATAAAAATGTTAAAAGATTTACAAATCTAAACTTTTCAGTCATTTCTACTTTAAGTCCTCAGAATGCATACACAATCATCAACAATTTTTTAAATCATACCTGGAAGCCGAAAGGAAAAATGGGTACAAGAAATTAACAATTGTCTTTGGTTACCAACCCATGGTAACTAGCATGTCAGCTGATAATAACCAGGCTGCATTTGTTCTTCATTCTTGACCTCAATGAGTCCCTTGCTCAACAATTAAGAGTGTGCCTTTCTAAACTTAAAACTGTTTTCTAAGATTTTCTATACCAAAGCCATTAATAAAATACCCTAACCTACCTTTACTAACAATGTACATCTCAAATTGTTTCTAGGGGTGGAAGTTGTATCATTAATTTGCTCTATCAGCAAAGCTTGGAAAAAAGGAAATCCCTATTATTCTAAGTACAGGTGGCACTGCCCGGTGAGGGGCTAGAAAATCCCTGATAGTTTTCTTACAACTTATAGACTATGAGAGATATGGTGACTTGAGGGTAATAGGCACAACTCTGCTAAATAACAGGATGAGGTCCTCAGGAAATGCTGTCCTGGGTGGGGGTTGCCTTTCCAAGGCTCACCCAACACGGTCCTGCTAACCGCTGGGCTGTTCTGCATGAGTTTCCTCCAGCATGGCCCCTGACATCTCTCTTTTCCTCTTTTCCCTTCCTCCAACCCTTGATCCCCCTTTTTCCTCCTGTGTATAATGCCTTCTTTCTGGCTTTCTTTTCCTACTATCTTCTTTAAGAGTCACTTACTTCTTAGACATCCCACTTCTCAAAATTAACCATTCTTTAAGAAACTGTGATTACTTTTTAACATTTGTTAAAACAATATTAATAATAAGATCTAAATCATGTAATTGTTTTATTCAGTTTTAACAAGTATTTAAATGGCAAACAAAAATGGACTCCATTTTGCGTGTGTGTGTGTGTGTGTATGCTTTTTGTTTTGTTTTATTTTGTTATGTTTTTTTCTTGTTTTTCTTCCTTTTTTGAGTGAGAACAGGAAATTGGATGGGTAGAGAGGTGGGGATAGGAATTGGAAGAGAAAAAGAATATGATCAAAGTACAGTATATAAAAGAAATTTTAAGTAAAATTTGTAACACTTGAAAAAAGTGGTCATTTATAAAAGAGTATTATTCTATTTAATAGTCTTGAACACTTATATTTACATGATATATTATTTATGCACATAATTTGAATGTAAGTCATTTCTGGTTTCTCTTTTTCAAATATAACAGGAATGTATGGTGCATTTATTATAAGTAATTGTTGTTGTAACATGATTTAAAAACTCATGCTCTCTGGAGACTATTAATTTTTCTCAAATGTCCTCCATCTGTCTCAGGTTTCCATTCTGGATACCAGAAAACACCTAATTGTCATGCCCCATGAGGTTCCTCTTCAGGGTGACAGTTTCTCAGTGTGACATTTATGCGGAGTGATAGCCATATATTTCATAAGTTGTCCTTCTCCTGAGATGTTTCTGCTCTTTTTATCA
Organism: Arvicola amphibius; assembly: GCF_903992535.2. Classification (NCBI taxonomy): domain Eukaryota; kingdom Metazoa; phylum Chordata; class Mammalia; order Rodentia; family Cricetidae; genus Arvicola; species Arvicola amphibius. The sequence goes on along the minus strand of NC_052049.1, from coordinate 8,879,612 downwards.
TAATTAGATTGAGGTTATGGCTTTTTGAGGTATAGAGTTCAGAGGTGAAATACCATTTTCACTGAAACTGATAAACACAATTAAATATCAGCATGACTTGTGATTTTTAATGTCAACACTCACCAGTGTTTGCTACCTTTTTCACTGTGAAGTTATTCTCAGTCCCCTTTCTCTCCCTTTTAGAAGGAAGTCCTTAGATATTCTACTGGCAAGTATTTAAGGATTTTGTTCTATCTCCTTGGGGGTGGAATGCTTACATATTTTATTCAAAATTCTTCTACATGATTTTTTTCTGTTTTATTATTTTGATATACTCATTCACCACACTTTTCCACATTCATTTCCACATTTATTTCCTTTATATTGTTTCGTGAAATTTCATTCTTGACTTTGTGATCTAGTAGTTTACATAGATTGAATGTTTACAACTCCTTAAAATTCATTCAATGAAACCTGACACTCGGCATGACAATATTGGAGAGCAAAGTGTTTTGGAGACGATGCATTTATGAAAATTAATGTTCATGAATGAGTCTTCCCTACTCCAAATGAGTTATGGAAGGAGCATGTTTATATGAATTAAAAAGCCAACTCCCTGACAATATTGAATCTGGCATGATTGGTCTCAAGTTGCAGCCTCTGTGATAAGCTGCCCAGTTTTCTTAGGGCATGTTCAACAGCTGGAATAGGCTAACACAGTCAACAGTGGCTCCATTTTTATTTTAATTGCATCTGTTGAGACGTGGAAAAGTCTTCCTTTTGACTATCAAGTACTTTCATCACAGGAACTTACTATAATTTTAATTGTGTTTATCTGTGTTCATAAAGGCACATATGAGTGCAGCTGTCCTTGGAGTCCAAAGACATGTCAGATACCTTACAGTTACAGGCAACTGTGCTCTGTCTAGCATGGAAACTGTGAACCACATCTAGTTCCTCAGCAAGAGCCATTTTACCTCTTTTTTATTAGATTTAAAAAAAAAAATACCAATCCAAGTTCCCACTACCTCTCCTTCTCCCATTCCCTCCACACACCCTTTTACCCCACTCCCATCTAATCCTCAGAGAGGGTAAGGTACATTGCCTTGTGGAAGGTCCGAGTTTTGTATCTTAAAGGAAATATAATTGGAGCTATGGCCACTTTTTTTTTTGTATGTGCAGCCATATCTTTTGACACATGGCCTTTAATTGGATCCAATCTATCTATTTTTAGAGTGTCTTAAGCTTCTAAGTTGTTGTAAACCATCTTTCTACCTGGCTGTGAAATTTTCCATGTCTCACTCAGAAACCATGTTTGTTCCTACCAGATGATTTTACTGTATACATTCTTAGGTTTTCTAACCATTGTTATTTTGTTCTTTTTCATTTATTTATTTATTTTTATTTATTTATTTATTTATTTATTTATTTATTTATTTGTTTATTTTGGTTTTTCGAGACAGGGTTTCTCTGTAGCTTTGGAGCCTGTCCTGGAACTAGCTCTTGTAGACCAGGCTGGTCTCGAACTCACAGAGATCCGCCTGCCTCTGCCTCCCGAGTGCTGGGATTAAAGGCGTGCGCCACCACCGCCCGGCTCTTTTTCTTTTATTAATGATGAAAATTGTTAACTTTTTCACAAGCCGGCTAGACATTTATGGGTACTTGGAGTAATTTCATTAAGGTATGTTGACTATTTTAACTAGGTTGTTAGTATGGATTTTGTTGACCTTTAAAGGCTTTTGTGTTCTTATAAATATGTCTCCTACATTTGTGATTTGAAAAGGTTTATATTAAATGCAGTTTGTCTATTCACTTACTTTGCAGTGTCTTTCACGGAACATTAGTTTATGCTTTTACAAAAATCTAATGATGTCTAACTTACTTTGCTTTAGTTATTGTACCCAAAAAGCTGGACTCCAATGTATGTTTTCTATGTTCTCATTAGCTTCTCTCTCAAAGCCACCTAGGGTAGCAAATTGTATTAATATAAGAGACCCATTCTGTCTCAAGATTTGTAATAGGTTTATAAAGGAAAGGTGACAAAGTTCAGTCATTTGTTTCCTAGCGCCTTTGCTGAAAACCTCTTCTTTCTTTCTTTCTTTTTCTGATAAATGATATAACTCCTTTATTGAAGATAAGCCAACTCTGATTTTGCAAGGAATTTCCAGACATTTCTCTCTTCTATTGGTCCACTTTCCCACTGTTGTTATCTCTACCTGTGTTTCTAGACCTCATTCTAGTTTCCTCATGTAGTTTCTCTTGTTTTTCACTAAGAAGCCAGTCCAAATTTAAGTAGTTGATGCTACCAAGAGTTTCTCTGTTTTATGATTTTTCATGATAAATTCTCTTTATATTTTTATCAAATATTTGAAGGCTTTTTCAGTGCATTTATGATGATTTTTCATTGATGTTGCCAAATTTTTAGCACTGCGAGAGTAAGAAAGGATGGTGGGAAATAATAACAAAACTTGATAAATATTTATGAAACTTTTACGATTACAGTGATGTCTTGATACAGGAAGCAAAATATTATTTTAAAAATGCCTCATTTTTCTCACCAACCTGCTCATTTGTGTCTTCTTCCTATATTTTACAGTTCCTAAGCTCTGTCACTCTTCAGGTCGACTGATGTCACCTCTTTGTTCTCTGCCAGTTCAGGCATCCTGTGGGCAAGTCAGGTAATTTTCCACTCACAATATTTCTTCATCTCCACAGTACATATCTGCTCCTGGGAAGATTTTGCAGCACCTTGTCCCGTGTTCACCGTAGTCCTGTTTCAGCACAGTGGACAGTGCAGCCTCCTGGTATTTACATCGTCCTCCTTAGGCCTGACATGTGTTCCCATCACAATCGCTTTTATTTGCGTGTAGGACTTATGGCTCATTTCTTCTATGCCTTATTACTTTCCTTTAAAAAAATAGTGTTTTATGAAGTACATTGCGGAGATGATAGATGCTTAGTTTTGCTTCCTTTGTGACATTTTTATCTGTTGCATATTCATGTATTTCTTATGTCATTTAATTCGGTTCTTAGACGAAAGCCCTTTCCCTCTCAGACTGTCCCTTGTTCCCGTCCCTACAGCCTCAGTGTCAGGTGTGACTCTGTCTCACTGGGACACGTGGCTTGCAGGAGTTCTCTATGACCATAGTTTTTCCTTCTCTCTCTGGTAAGTTGTTTTTGTTTCATTGATATTATTCTTATCAATGCATTGGCTGCCACATCCAAACCTTTTTTCTCTCTCTCTTTCTTTTTTAAACAGTCCATGAATAAATAGGCAGTGGTATTTGGATTTAAGGCCTTTGGGTAATAATTAGAGTTAGATGACCAGAGCCTCTATCATGGTCATTATTTAAAAAATAATAATGAGAAATTGAGCTTCCGAAGCTTCATGTGTCACATCAAGTATTGATGCATTGTCATGAAGGCCACCAGATGATGTTGACAAGTGTCAGTGCCCGTTCTCTCAGGGTTTTCTATCTCCAGGGCTTTCTGGCGAATCAAGCTCTCTTCTTTATAAACAAATATTTTATGATCAGCAGCAGCAAAGGGAGTAAAATCGCATCAAGCCATTCATCTTTGCAATTGCCAGCTGATCGCGTTCTTGTTTTAAGCGCTGTGGTCTTCTACTCAGTTCCTAGTCAACCAACCCAATTAAATTTATTTAGAGAGTGCATGTGGGGAATAAATATACAATATCAACTATATCAAATGAAAATTTAAAAAAGCACAGATTTTTCAGCCCAACTCTGTGAAATATTTGAGAACCTCTCTGAAAGAATATCTGGAATCAGTAAAGGAGCGTTACCAGGCACAGAGGGGGAAAAAAACAACAAAAAAGAGAAAGCAGTATGAAATCTCCTTGAAATGAAAAGCAAACAGCATTTAGTCTATCAAGCCTGAAAACAAACAAGCAGAAGGCCAAACTCTGCAACAGCCAAGCCAATGCAAACCGTGTGGGAAATCACATAGAGGCAGAACAGCTCAGGGGAGAGACACACTGAGGTCCTGGGCAGAGAACCTAAAGGCATGGCCCAGCTGTCAGAAACCAAAGTGAGATAGCAGCCTTCAGGGAAGAAGGAATTTAAATAACAAATACAGTCACACAAGAAAAATATTCAAATCAAGTGGTGAATATGTACACACACAAACAGAACTACAGAAGTCACCAGGCATAGCAAATCCTAAAACAAAGAGAACATAAAAATACAGCACCCTGAATTGGAATGCAAGAGAATTCTCAGAGAATGGAATCAGCCCCAGCAGGAAATCTGCAGAGGAAGATTGGAAAGCAGTAATGTCTCCCTTTGTCCTTCACCGTTTTTAGTAGGAAAAGATTGTTAGGTCCATGCTGGCCCCCCAAAATGGCAGTACTAGTGACACTGTCCTAAACAGAATGATTGCTATTGGGTAAACTGTTCCTCAAGAAGCTGATAAGGCAGGTTTCTGTTAATCAGGAAAACCACTACCTCATTTATCTGCACTAAACATCACCTAGCTTGGAAAAGAGCTCCTAGTTCCCAGTTAGTTGTAATAATGTATCAACCCACAGACCCCCATGTTATACTATAAAATCCACTTGCTTTTTCACCAGCCTCCGGCCTTTTATTATCAGAGCGGTGCTGTGGTTTATACCCCTAATAAACCTTTCATTTTTACACAGGGAGGTCCAGTGTCTTTACGTAGAATGCTTTCCCTGTGACCTCACTTATATACGGTGCCAAAATGCTTTAGAGACACAATTGGGCCTCTGAAAATTCAGTCCCTCCTAAGGAAAGCAAACTTCCAATTTGATCCTCCTGAGGTATGGATAATTTGATTATGCCGGCTTCTGCCACTTACCATATTTAGCTTAAGGTCCAGAGTAGGTTTCTTCAGCCAGTTTTCTCCTATACCTGCTCTAGCCACCTGTCTTTTCTTGCTTCCACCAATAACTGTTCTCCTAGAGCCTCCTCCTCTATTTCCTGTTCTCTGAAGCTTGTTCTTGCTCACTCTTGCTCACTCTTGGGAGTCGACCCTGTCTCTGTTGCTCACTGACTCAGTGAAAGTCATATGGGCTCTCCTGGAAGCCTCCATACACCCCACTGAGTCTCCATCATGTGGAAAGGGACTTTCTCTCTGCTGCAATACTAGATATTCCTCTGACAGGCCCTGTCCCCAATTGGAAACACCCTTTGATTGAGACTCTAACCTATTGCACATTCCCCTCATCATATTTTCTCCCTGTGTGTCCATTCCTGTTAATGGAGTCTCCTTCTGGTGGTACCCCTATTTATGGAGGACTCTTTCACAAGTCTTTCCTACCACCTCTTTGTTCTTTGTGTTACTACTTGTTGACTCCATCCCCTGCCTTTTTAAATTTCCTTCCCTCCTCAGACTCAGATACAATTAAGCTCAACACTTAATTTTTATTGTCCTCAGTACAAATTTGTTAATCATTTTAAATGACCAAATGTGGTGCATTTTATTCCAAATCCTCATAGATTGCAACAAACTTTATGGAGAAAAAGTCACATGTTGTTTTACTCTATTGAAAAGCTGCCTTTGGAAATGGGATTTGGCACACCTGCTTTAGACCCAAGCATATTTGTTGAAAAGCTTCCCCAAAGCCTCTATCCTGGGTCAAGCTTGAACCTGACTCTGTGACAGGAAGGAGAACAGCAAGGCATCTGAGGAAAACATACTATGCATTTGAGAATAACTAAAGGTAACCAATAGAGGTGACTGTAGTTTATCATATGGTATTTAATTTTTTTAATCAAGAGACATTTATGAATATAATTACAATGGACAAATGTAATCACAGATGTTTAGCTTTCTCAATACCTTTAATCTATTTTTAACTTTATTTACTGTGATATTCTATCAACCAAGGTCAGTAATATCTTTAAACTTTCGGCTGAAATATAAACTTTATCTCAGGATCTTCAAGACCTTTGGGAATGTGGTTGAAGAAAATCTATCCAATTGAAGGCCATGAATATCTTTGAAGATTTGTTTAAATGTATATTTTTTAATTCCATGATTTGTAAGACCACTATGGTGTGCTTTAAAAAATCTGTAAAATCCCTAGCAATAAGTAACCTTGCCAGGTAGTGGTGGCACATGTCTTGAATCCCAGAACTTGGGAGGCAGAGGCAGACAAATTTTTGAGTTCGAGGTCAACCTGGTATACAGAGAGAGTTCCATGACAGGCAGGGTGGTACACAGAGAAACTATCTCAAAACAAACAAACATTCTTAAAACTAAAATTATCTTTAAACTTGCAACAAAAGTGTTAATAGTTAAAATCTATATATAGGTAATCTTAATTTGCTACAACATACTTTACATGTAACTTGGATTTAACTCTTGTTTAGAAGAAAAGAAGTTTTTTTTATTGCTATTTATTGAGCTCTACATTTTTCTCTGCTCTTCTCCCTGCCTCTCCCCTTCCCTCTTCAATCTTCCCCCAAGGTCCCCATGCTCCCAATTTACTCAGGAGATCTTGTCTTTAAACAAGAAAAGAAATATTTTAAGGGGTTTTGTTTTGTTTTATTCTATTTTCACTAGCCTAAGGAAGCAGCACACCAGGCTTCAAAGATATTTTGGACAAGGATGGATTTTTCTGTAAGTTGAGTTTTATCCTAAGAGTGAAAACTAACAAATGAGAACAGAACTATGAATAGGGTTTGTGGAAAATAGGACTTACAAACAACATATATTTGGTTAAGATTTATAAATTCCTAAATTCACAATGGTCTATTTGGGAAAACAGATACTGACTTAAAGCCATATGTTTTTTGTAACTTTTTAAAGCTTTAGCTATTTGGATCAACTGAGTCATATAAGAAACTGTGATATTTGTAAGAGTTCACTGTCTTCTTTATATGGCAGGCACTTTTTCAGGACACGCAGCTTTCCCTACTACAACTGAGACTGAATGACATTTTACCCATAGTTGTACATCACAGATCCTTACAGTTGTATACACTGGTATTCATCTACTAAAGTCATTTGACCATGGTGTATGTCACAGCAATAGAAGATGAGCTAATATAGTAATTATAAAAAGAATTCTTAAATAGTGCACTCATGCTTTAAAGCAAAGCAAAGTATACATATGTAAATACGCAAAGAATGACAAATTAAAATTCCAAGGCACATATGCATATATAATATGTAAAAGAGTGTGATACTTTGGGCTAGACAAGCCCCAGTATGCTGTAATTCAGAGTTAATATTTCACACACACACACACACACACACACACACACACACACTCACGCACATTGAAAATTTAACCTGGACAAAACCTCACATCATTAAATAAGAGCTTGGAAAGTTTTAAGACTTATTCCCTTGTATCAAAAGTTGTTAATAATTTATACACTTTTATTAAGACTCTAGGGATTTTAGCTCCCAGTTCCTAGCATTTGCATTCTGTTCTCACAGATCTCTAGTTTTGAATAGTCTTCAATACACTGGAGTAATCTTGAAGAAACCTTGCCTACTTATTTTTTGATTGTTTGTTTTTTGAGACAGGGTTTCTCTGTGTAGACCTGGCTGTCCTGGAACTCACTCGGTAGACTTGGCTGGCCTCAAGCTCACAGAGATTTGGCTGCCTCTGCCTCCTGAGTACTGGCATTAAAGACATGCACCACCACCACCTGGCTGCTTATTTTTAATGTATACTTAGTGCAAACAAATTAAATTAGGTATTCCGTTTATTCTTATATATTTTATCTCTCGCTCACCTAAAACTATTGTTTTCATAAATGTAGAATACTATTGAAAATGCAATTGATAATAAAATATTTTTTCTGTTTTGTCCAGGTATTTTAAGACATTATGTAATATAAATATATTTATATAATTTAATTTATAAATGTAGGAAATTTCCTAAATATTTTTCAGAAAAATAGTAGAATAATATATTTACAAATCTCTACTGCATAAGAACTGTTTTATGATACTATATTCACAATGTCTGGTCAAGGTAATATACATTTACCATATTTTTTATTTTATTGATTGTCAGCAGGAAGATTGTGTTATCTGAAATGAGAAGTAGAGAAGGGCACATGGAGAGGTCCCCAGCAGTGCTGACACATTCTTCTGTGTGGGATGAGAGCCAATTTGGAGCAGCTTTGCACAGGGAGTATCCACCATCTGTTCTAGACACAGAAAACTGGAGAAGGGGATGACGAGCCTTGTTATCTTCCAAACGGACTGTTATGGAGTTCATGAAGTAGGGGTGAGGCAGAAAGTGGAAATGGTAAAACTTTCCTAGGAACTAATCAAGTGGAGATTTAAACAAAAGAACTTTTGTTTCTTAGAGAGCACAAGAAACTATGCATAGGAAGTGCTGAAGGAATTTCTTACCTATTTCTTCAAAGCTCTTTCCAGAAAAAAAAAAAAAAATAGTTTAATGAACAAAGGAGCAGAAGTCATTTAATGATACATTTGTATCTTGAAATTCAGCAGCTAGGTGTATGTATTTAGAAATATTAACATTACCCTAGAATCAAAAAAATAAAGATTATAGCATTTTGGAAGGCATGTCAAAACATCAGGAGCACCTGTGTCTTAAACAGAGACAAACAGACCCTCCTACAAACATTTCATATTTTATCATCAAAGACACTATCAAAGATATCTTTGAACACAAACAATTAAATATCTACTGAATTTTTTGTAACTACACAAATGGTGAGTGCTTTGACCCAATTTAATAAAAAAAAAAAATATAGACTCCTAGCCTCTCAAGGTCTTTTTTATCTTTGTTCATTTATCCAAGACAAATCCTCTTGAGGGAGACTATTTTCTAATGAATTAAATATTTTATAAAAACTGATGAACTATAAAGGAAATACTTCCTTCAACCAAAGAGATGTGGTAAAATGCTTGTAATCTCTAGTTCCAAACACTTGGAAGCCGATGGTACAGGCTTAAATTCCAACAACAACAAAAAAAAAATTGAAGGAGCGCATGAAGGCTTCCAAGCATTATCTGGTTTTCAGTTTATGTTACTTTTGCCTTAGTAACAATATGTTTTATTTATTTTTGTGTTATAGTATATAGACTTTTTTCTTTTTTCTTTGACAATAGACTTTTTACTGCTATAATATATGCTTCCTACAGTTTCCTCAGATCAAAATCACTAACTGAGATAATCATTATTGTTTTGGTCATTGTGGAGATTTAGCCTTTAAACTTCAAACATACTTCAGCTTGCTAAATATTAATGAAAATAATATCCATATTTTACTCCACATTCTAGTTTGTTTTTATCCAGTCTGCACTTTGAAGATGTGTTCAATCAGCAACTTAGAACAAACAGATCATTAATCATAAGATATATTTCCATTATTCATAGCAAGCAATATCCATTAAGTTGTGAATATATTTCAGCTAGCTCCATATTCCTAAGAACAATCAATAAATATTTGTGAAATTGACTGTTAAAGAAGGTTTTGATTTTTTTCTAAAATGATTTGCTCATCTATCACGTTAAAAGTCATTTAAGTTCTGATGCCAATTTATGGTTTTGCAAATGATCACAGGATGCTATGCACGAAAGGATTTACAGGTGGTACAATGTCAGTCTGAAATATGGGCACAAAAGCTTTTTGACATTTTATCAATGGCTTGGTAATGGATTTTTTTCAATACTGACATGACTGCCCTTAGTCTGGAAGAGTCACCTGACATTCCAGTTTTTCTGGATAAATTTCTGCACACACATTCATTATTGCTAATAATTGAAATCAAATATAAAACTATTGAGAGGTGATAGAACTGTGCAGAAGAGGAAATGATGACAACCACATTCAATCCAGAAACCAGAAAAGATATTTTGGGGAACAAAGTGATTGTGAAATGATCCAAATTCTTGCATTCTGGAAGTAACTCGAAATAAAGACATGCTCCAATCATTTCAACATGTCATATTCCTGAGAATGCTTCATTATCTCTTGGTTATCATTACCTTTGCTATTCATAGTGACGAGAAGAGGGGAACAAGTGTGGTGGCCTTGCATAAAATACCTACGTTGTAAATATGAGGCTTTATGATTAAAGCCTCATCAGATGAAAGAGAAAGCTAGTGTATGTTATTGTATTCTATATATATGGTATTGTGTTGCATAAACCTAGTTTTGGAGATGAACTAATGTTATGACTGCTATATGAAACTGATAGTGGAAAAGCTACATGTGAGCAGGATTTAGGAAATGAAACCAATAAATGTAAGATGATTATCTGGCTTTTAGGGAAGAAACTAGGCAGTCTGATTAGGGTCAAGATTCTGATTTATTTACTAATTTGTTTCCCTTCTTTCTTACAAGAGCAATGCATTTTATTAAAAGCATGAAGTAAGTACTCTGAGTCATTCTCATAACATTTGACTGATTTTTCAAGCTAACACTGCTGCTCCTAATTTTACCATTGCTTTATTTTAGTAGGGTTTTCCTTCCTCCTCTTCAACTTTATGCTGGCCATGTGTACTACTATGACCAAGGAAATTTGAGTGAAAATAACCTGTGCTAACCTTTGCACAGCGATTTCAAAGCCTACACAAGTTTGGCCTTGTGCTCATCTTCCCTCTGCTTAGGAGGTGCAGAAGTACGCTGGAGAAAGCCTGCTTGCAGTTTAACTTCTTATGTAACTAGGGTTCGCAGAAACCCTGCTGTCAGATGGAAAAGTGGCACGATTTAAAAGGAGCTCTCATCTGTTAACCTACGGGACGTGGAGGTCATAGCTGACTTCAGTATTCACTAGCCATCACAGCAAACGCTGGGACCCTCTGGTGCAGGATCACAGTCAAGAAGGACCATACTGGAGAACATTTCTGTCGTAGTTATTGTTTTTTTTTTTTTCTGTTGTGAAATATACCCCCAACGAAAAGCAACTTATGAGAGAAAGGATTTTGGCTTACAATTTCAAGGTACCAGAAAACATGACAAAAGGTAGGGAAGGCATGGCTGCCAGAGCAGGAACCTAGCTGATCTCATCCACACAGAGGAAGCCAAGAGTAATGTGGATGTCTAATCCTCAAAGCCTGTCTCGGTGATGCAAAGCTTCCACAACCAGTTCAAATTCATGGTCCTATGGGTGACAGTTTTCAACCAAAACACCACAATGTCCCAGTGAAATTAGTAATAAATAGAAAAACAAGGAACGTAAGACTGGAGAAAATTAAATCAAGAATAACATGAAAAAAAAAGTGTTGGCTCAGAGATACTGGAAAACTCCTCTCCCCTAACCTACATGCAACCAGCAAATGCTGTTCCCACCCCAAAGCCCATAATAAATAAAGATGGGAGTTGATTATCAGGTGTAAGTGACTTACAAGGGTCCTGAGCCTTATAAGCCAATTGGTTTGGAGCAGATGCCACCGCCCTGCTCACTGCTTCTCACCCATTCTCGAGAGTTTGTTCTTTTTCTTAAGCCAAACATTAAAGTTGCTTAATTAAATATGTAATCACAGTAGATCATGTGGACCAACTCAGAGCATGGTATTAAGAATGTTGTTAAAAACAATGCAAAATCAGGCATTGAGTAGACCTGAATTTTAAGTGAATAGAGAAATCAGAAGAGAAAAATGGCAGAATAAGAAAAAGTAAATTCTTTAGGCATCTGGCTAGATGACCGTAAGTACAAACAGATTAAAGTATACTTTCAGAAATTAGAATACAAGAATGATTCTAAAAGTTAATGGTAAAATAGAATCAGAAAAAAAAACACTAATTATGGGATTAGACCGTGACCTAAATGTGAGTTATGTATTAGGATTTTCTTTGTAGGAATTTTGTACTGTACACTTTTTTAAGGATACGTATTATGGAACTGTAAGTTTGACATTTAAATTTTACTGAAATTTCTGCAATTCCACTGCCTATAAATACATTTGCTGCAAAATACTGGAAGAATCAACAGAACATCGGAAGTCACAGCTTTCAGTAGGTTAAAAATAAAGTGCAGGGTTATCCTTAAGTACATCAACCGTCCTTTTATAAGAGTGGCTTAGAGCACTCTGAAGACCCCTGGAGTGATGGCAATTCTAAGGCCCCTGAGGTGCCTCTTCATACTCTGTTTTATTGTAACTCTGGTGATACCAATGTCCTTGCGTATCACCAGGGATGAGTATGATTTCTTCAGTTTTTATCACTCTCTCAGAGACCACTTTGGAATCAGGTTATCTGAACTCGTTTAGAAGACATTTAATTATTTTTAAATGTCAAAGAAAAGACATTTAAAATCCCTGCTACATGCCACAATACTCTATACTAAATCATGAAAAGTGAATCTTAAAGGCTTCTACATTGTCCAGTGTGCCCCTGTTTCTTTCGTTAGTTGACTCATAATGTCAGCTGGACGGATGTCAAAACGAGATTTGTGGGAGTTTCCCAAGGACTGTGTTTCTACCTGACCCTTAAATCCCTTCTCCATCAAGGCATCGCTTTCTTTACCCCCCCCCCTCCATCTACACCACCAACCCAACCCCCCATGTTCTCATCCCTGCTGGCCCCAGTCTACCCAAAAGGTCTCTACTATTCCCCTTCCCAGGGAGATGCACGCCCTGCCTTTCACCCTCCTGGCTACCTAGCCTATTGAGGGCTGTGGATTTTAGCTTGGTTGTCCTTTATAGCTAACATCATTTACAAGTTCACTCCACTTATGAGTGAACACATACCATGTTTGTTTTTGTGTGTCTGGGTTACATCGCTCAGGGTTTATTTTTCCTAGTTCCATCCATTTGCCTTCAAATTTCCTGATGTCATTGTTTTTAACAGCTGAGTAATACTCCAACAGCCTGCTTGTGTAAATGTACGACATATTTTTTTGTGCATCCTTGTAGTGATGAGCTGTGGGCTGCATTCCCGCCACCCTGCTTTCGGCCTCCTGACTAGCTTATGCCCCAAAATAATTACACAGAAACTGTATTCTTTTAAACACTTCCTGGCCCATTATTTTCACGCTCTTATTCACATCTTGATTAACCCATATCTAATAATCTGTGTAGCACCATGAAGTGGTGCCTTACCATTTAGTTTCTAGCATACGTCCATCTTGGGCTGGAGCTTCGTTGCATCTCTCTCTCTGAGCAGAGGCATGGCAGTCTGTCTAACTTAGGAGAGGCGTAGCATCTGACTGAGCCATCTACCTCACTTCCTTCTTCCTGTTCTGTCTACTCCACCCACCTATGTTCTAACCTATTAGGCCAAGCAGTTTTCTTTATTAATTAGCCAATGAAATCAACAGATTGATAGAAGACCCGCCTCCATCACATCCTTTGGTTGAGGGGCATCTAGGCTGTTTCCAGGTTCTGGCTATTATGAATACCACCGCTATAAACAAAGCTGAGTAAGTGTACTTGTGGAATGATTGAACATTATTTGGGTAGATTCCCAAGAGTGGTATAGCTGGGTCTTGAGGTAGACTGATTCCGAATTTTCTGAGAACCCTCCATATTGATTTCCCAAGTGGCTGTATAAGTTTGCATTCTCACCAGCAGTGGAGGAATGTTCCCCTTGTTCCATATAAACTGTCATAAGTTTTTGATCTTCTGACAGTGTAAGATTCAGAGTCATTTTGATTTGCATTTCTCTGATGGCTAAAGGTTGTTGAACAATTCCTTAATTGTACTTCGGCCATTTGAGATTCTTTTGTTGTGAATTCTCTATTTAGATCTGTACCTCATTTTTTCTTCAGATTATTTGATTTGTTGATATCTACTTTCTTGAGTTCTTTATATATTTTGGATATCAGTCCTCTGTCATATGTCGGGTTGGTGAAGATCTTTTCCAACTCTTTTGGCTGTTACTTTATCTTATTGACAATATTCTTTTAATTTTTTTTTAAAGGAAGAGATTAGGAGGAAAAGGACATGAAGCTTTAAAGAACAGAAATTTGATGTTGATATATTCTTATATTTATTCTATTGTATTAGAAGGTCTGAGAATAAAATTATAGCATTTTAAAAATATTTTAATATATGTTATTTCAAAATATACATTTGCAGAGAATTTCATGGATAAATAAATTTAAACTCCAGGTTTTAAAATTCATTAAGAAAAACATTCCTGGTGATAAATATTTCCGAAATTTTATATAACACATTCTAATTCTAAACATGACCAATATCCTGCAAAAGAGATAATAAATTTTCATTAAAATTTATCTTAAGATGTTAAATAATAACATCTAATTTCTGGTGTGGTTTACATTTATCAGTAATTAATCAGTAATGGTCACTAAAGATATTATTAATTATCATTGTCTCTCCAGTGTCGCTTGTGGACACTTGAAAGTTATATTGCCCTGTGTAGACTGTGAAAATCTTCTCGATTATAATTTTATCAGAGCTCTTCTGCAGAAACATTATTTAAATATGTATTGTATTTATGCCCAGTGTTTATGCATACATACTCACCAATATATATGACTGGATGAATAGGCACATTGTTGCATAATAAAGAGACCCTAGGAGCTGCTTCATATAGATTGTGTTTAAGTCAAAGGAGCATTGGCCTAATAGAAAAGGATGGTGCCGTGCAAGACTAGAGAAGGCCCAGTACAAACCACACTACTAGACTTGGCCTTCATGTGCACATGTTTTCCTCAGCTATTTCCCCTTGCTGGTACTTAGACAAGTCATTTGTTCACATTTAACTTCCCAAAATTCTATTCTTACAAGTTTCTAATGGAAACAGTGTTATAAGATATGTTAACTGATGACCAGTAACCACAACAATCTATTTCATGCTTCATAGATAATTTACATTGTCTAATCTATATTTACTGAGTAGAGTATTTTTTGGTAAAAATTAACTCTATAGAATCATATCCTTTCCAACAGATGAAATATTATTTTCCATATAAACCAATGTCATGGTACTTTAGAATGTCTAATTGTCATGACCATAATACAGTATTTTAGTTAAAGCATTTAAAGTTTTGGGATTGAAGATGTAATATTTCAGTCCCCGAATCTCTTATAAAGCTATTAAATGTTTCCTGTGAGAGAAATAAAATTAACATTGATATCATTGTCATCGTTTTAAAGAAAAGTACTTTGATTTTATTGAAGAAAATCTGTTTAAGGCATTTCAATTGAATCAAACTTGTCTTACATCTGAGGTGATAGAAACATTTGCATACGTAAAAAGATTTTTTTAAATTTTTTTTTGTAAACCACTATTTCTTGTCCCAACTGCCTGTCCCCCCCAGAAAAAACATTCAGAGGGTTAATATTACTTAAAAATGTTTGGCCAATAGTTCAGGCTTATTGCTAGCTAACTATTACACATGAATTAACCCATAATTCTTATCTCCATTTAGTCACAATGCTTCATAACTTTTCTGAGTATTGCATTTTCATCTTGCTTCTCTGCATCTGCCCATGACTCTCTCTGTGTCTGGCTGGTGACCCTCTCTGATCCCACCCTTTCTCTTCCTAGAATTCTCTTGGTCTGGTCTCCCTGCCTATAAGTCTTGACTGGCTACTGACCAATCAACATTTTATTCAACCAACTCGAGTGACAAATTTTTACAATTTGCAAGAGGATTATTCTATAGTAATTTATTGTTCAACTATTATGTGAGTTCAACTAGTAAGAAATTTATTGTGACTAGTTTACAGGTGATTTACTAATAAAGATTTATTTTTACAAAAATATATTGTTGAAACTAATTGTTTGTAATGTGTCATTTAGAACTAGGATGAATAGGCCGTGAACCCTTTAACACTTCTAAATTTGAAATGTTTGTGATGGTCCCATTAGCAGAAGGAATGAGATTAGAGACAAGACAACCTTCAAAAGTTGACTTTGATACTACAGATTCATTAAAATTTGGTAAAGTGAAAAATTAACAGAAACATGGAAAGTAAATTTTATATCAGGCAATGTTTTCAGAGGCTTTCAGTCCATTATGGCCAAGAGCATGGCAGATAAACTCAGTATATTGCTGCAAAATTATGTAACAGAAGTGCTTCCCATCAGCAGGGAAAGGAGGCAGAAGAAAGAATTCTCTTAGATGGCTTTCTAGTGTTTATAATTTTATTTATCTAGTCTTCATCCCCAGTGAGGATGCAAGCCACATTCAGATTGGGCCTTGACCTCTCAGGTAATCCTCTCTCTAAATGCTCTTATAAGCACATCACGAGGTCTACCTCAATCTCCTAAGTAATTCTAAATCCTTTCATGTTGAAAGTGAAGATTAGCCAACACTACAAATGATATCCCAAAGCTTTAAGATTATGGGAATGTTTACTTGGTAATTGTCACCAGCTTTCCATTTCAACTCTTCTTGACCTAACAACAGATTCAAGTATGCACAAATGTTTTCAATTGATAATAGAATACACTAAGTCAATTTGTACCATAGGGTAGCCTTCAGGAGTTCTCTATTAATACAATTATGCAACCTTGTTACATATATTAGTGCTTTGTAGAATGTGTTGTAAATGGAAAATAGCATACACATTTTTTTCTCTTTTTGTTATTTATTCAGGACTTGCCAATAGATTGAAATTTTCCTTAAAAGGATATGAATGGTGACTTTACTATAGCTTAGTAAATAAGGTAATTAAGAGAGAACCAGATAGAAAAACATCATAAACCTTCATGAAATGTGGACAGTCTCTATCTCTAATATTAAAAACTCAATTTATAGTACATTGAATTAAACAATAATGTATTATGATAATCACAAATCCTGATTACTTTTCTTTGTTTTACAATGAGATTATTTTAGTTCACAATAATGGAAAAAATCATAAAAATTTATCGGAGAAATTAAAATGATATCAGTGAAGGGAGAAAGACTATAGAATCTTCGTTATGTTTATGAATTACATAAATACTCCCCAAAACCAATGATCAATATGAAGTATTTTTAAAATGAGCTTAGCATTATAAACAAATAAACAAGCAAAAATTTAAGGGTGACTTACCACAAAAGTTAAAACTTTTATTACTAATATAAAAAGAAAATTAAAAAGTAGTGTGGGTTGTCTGGCAAGGCTTTGACAAACTAAATGCTATCTGTGAGAAAGTTGGCTTCTGTTGCTGTTTGGATTGTGTCTGTAAAAAAGCCAAGAGCTTTACCATTTTATATCAGGAAATGAAACTTTCAGAGCAACTTAGCAGTCACAGGTGTGTGCGACCCTCTTGCCAAAGTTCTGAATTTGATGAATTTTAAATTGCACTATTTAATTGCCCCATTTTAGCAAATGAGATATTTTTTTCAAAACAGTGATTGATTCCCAAATGTTAATGAAAACATTTGTCCAAAATGAAATAAAGTTTAATTATTTTTATTTGCTAAATTACATAGAATGGAACATATCATTTGCTTCTATGGAATTATTGAATACATTAGACTGAAATCTTAAGGACTAAACTACTACATAGAATGAATTAGCATTTGTTAAACATCACCAGAGACTCATTGGCTTGCTTTTTGTTTTAAACAAAATGCTTATACATATAATTTAAAATTCCAACAAATAGTGATATAAATTAAAAATTTAAAGGCCCTTCTTTTTTTCTTAATCTAATTATTAACCAATACTCCAAAGAAACATCTATGTATGTATGTATGTATGTATGTATGTATGTATCTATCTATCTATCTATCTATCCATCTATTCTTTTTCATACAATATACCCCAACCATAGCCTCCCATCCTGCTCCTCCCTCCACCTTGTCTCTCCCCCAGATTCACTGATCCTCAGTTATGCTCAAGAAAAGAGCAGGCTTCCCAATAATATCAAGCAATCTCAGCATTTTTAAATTTGATGTTGAGTTTGTTTAATGAAGATGCAATTTCTGTCTTCTACACTTACTGACACACAGTGCTTCTACCAATATGCATTAGCTAAATCTTGACATTTGTCTTTGTGTCTTCCTGTTAGGACTATCTCTAGTAAGAGCATCTCAGTGGACCCATCTCCTTGAAGCTGCATCTTTTCATGATCCTAGAACCCCACTGCTAGTCCCACATAATGCCTCCCGTGAATGACAGCTAGAAATCCTTTCACCTGTCTGAGCTAGTTTTGCTACAGTTATTATTCAAAAATCTATCATCTATTAAAACTACTTATAAGGAATTGGGATCTTGATTACTGATAAAATACTGACTTTTTTTATAAGTGAGAAATATAAAAATTTAATAAAAAAACTTTTGCCGATAATCTTAATGACACAGACTAAGATTTTATATTGTCATTCTTCATACGATACACAGTTAAGTCAGCTTCCTTAGTTGGAAAGTTCCTCTGGACACTCTATTTCACAATGTGATCGGATAAGTAGATAATATGATCCACTTTAGAATTTGTTTCTTACCTAATACTACTTTCTTTGGTATGATCTTTGTGCATCCAGTCTCTAGTACAGATTTCTCTGCTGCACAGGTTTAAAATTATTTTATTATTTTATAAAAATATTTTATAGAGGACTTCCTATAAGTTTGTGTTTGCCCCTACATTAGGCAACTTTTAGTATTAATCTGCTAATACTGTGAAATTCTACAGGCACGGGTAAGCTTCACAGGCTAATTGGAGGGAAAATAAGTGTTATTTCCTATTCTGTTTGCCTATCTCTAAGTTTTGTTTAGATCCTTAGCACATGAGAAGTTTGTTATTAGAATCTGATTTATTTAAATAGGTATTAGATGGGTTCTCTGATATTCTATAGTTTTATGCAAGTATCATGTGTTCATATACTTCTAGTTCTTACAAGAGGTATTATCAACACATATTGGAACAGAATTTGGCATCTACATTTAGTACCAGCTGTCATTCAATCTGCAAATCCGAACAGAAAAAAGTTCACTTTCCAGTGTCTCAACCATTTCAATATTCTTATCCGATGACGGCGTTCACTGTTGCTAGTTCAGTAAGTGTACTGAATTGAAGCTTTTCAAGAAGAAATGTTATCTTCATACTTATTATCAAGTAACAAAATGGAAAATTTTAACTTTTGGATATCTATGTCTTATCAGAAAAATGTTCGTCTGTCTTCCAACATCTTTTAAGCACTTTTTTACTCATCATTCCTAAATGTTGGCCAGTTTGGTTTTTTATTTTGGCTATTTTTGTGACTATTATCCTAAATATAATTGAATATTAATTTATTGTCTTAAAACATGTACTAATTTACTCTTAGACTAGATATTTAAATTTATCTGAGCATAAGAAACAAAACCAGGAATCTATGAATATACATGGTTTATTATATTACATTGTCACCTCAAAGCAAATTTTGCTTTCATAAACTAAGCACTAAATTTAATATGTACAATTAAAAAGTGATAGCTTTATAAATGAACACCCATAAATATTTTTTATATAATGTGCATTCTTATAATTATTAATATTATCTTCTAACACAATTTTTACTCGGATATGTGTGTTTGTGTGTATAGTTAATAAAAATGAAGTCACGTATATAATTCAAATGAAGGTAAAAGACTTGATTTTGCACATTGACATTGCTCTGTTTAGGGATTACTGTCAAATCACGGCTCAGCTGAACACGGATATAAAATACACACTTTCCACGTCACTACTGATTGTGACGTAGTATGCTTTACAATCTGCTGTTTGGCCGTGTGTTTCTTCTTCCTTGTTTCGCACTGTCTTTCTTTGTGCTTCTTTCCTTCATCCATCTTCATTTCTGAAAGTTGTTCTTCCTTTGATTACACAGTACGTTTCTTAGATTCAGTGACCCTCACTTTATTTGTCCAGACACATATTTTTGTTTTTATTCAGGTCTCTTTTTTTCTGAGAATTTGTAGTCTCATCACCCAATACTTTTCTATTAATATTCTTTCTAATTTTGTATTTCATCGCTCACTTAATGTTTTATTCAAAGACCCTATTAGATGCTTTCCTCAAGCTTCCAAAAGTGTCTTTCATTTCCGATAACATTTTACATGCTTTTAAGATGATAGTTGAACTTCATTCCTTCAGTATTCTGCATTCAATTCCATCTATATACATATATTTTTTTAAATCTTATATTTTCCAGATCAGGAGGCTTTCAACTCTTAATATTTTTTATTATTTTATTTTTTATTTTTAGTTTATCGAGACAGGGTTTCTCTGTAGCTTTTGGAGCCTGTCCTGGAACTAGCTCTTGTAGACCAGGCTGGTCTCGAACTCACAGAGATCCGCCTGCCTCTGCCTCCCGAGTGCTGGGATTAAAGGCGTGCGCCACCACTGCCCGGCTCAACTCTTAATATTTTAAGTGTCATTTAATCTATACAGTTGTCTTTAATCCTTCTTCTATCTACTTATTATCTGTTGTGGATGGGCTAGAAGCTATAGGCTAAAATAAACACTTTCTTCTTCAAGTTGCTTTTGGTCAGTGTTATATCACAGCAACTGAAAGCAAGCTAGAATAAAATTGGTAATAGGAACACTGAGGTTCCTACTTTTATATAATATAATAATACTCACTATTATTATTAGTGTAAGTAAGTTCACAATAATCTACCTATTATCCCATATAATTTTTTTCTTTTTTTTCAGGACTCTTAATGTCAGGGCCATTGATTCAAGGCCCATTTTGGATACCAGTGTAACTGAATGCATTAAAGAGGGAGGGCGTGCAAGTCAAATAATGTAAAGATAACTCTAAAAGCTTTTAATATTATTTTTTATTCCTGGGGGAAACTCACAGAACAGGAACTATAAGTCTAATCTCAAGGTGTGGAGTATACGAACGAGAGAGAGAAAGCTGGGCAGGCCAGAGACTTTTTCTGGGTACCCAAAAGGTCACTCACCAATGTGGTCCAGCCTCTTAAAGGTCATTGACTGAAGGTGCTTTCTCATCATACTGACTTCAGTGAAGAGTGCTAGTGTGCTTCTGGCCATGTAGAAAGTGAAGAGGCTTCTTTGAGAGTTGACTTTAAACCGCTATGATTGAATCGTTTCTGGGAAGAGGATGATTTAGTGGTACATAAAAGCAACTGTGTGTGCAGAATGTTAAGGGAATTTTTTCATACTTTTATGGAAATTAGATTTTTTTCATAGAATATATTCTGAATAGGGTTGCCACCTCCCCCAAGTCCTCCAAGATCCTCCCCTCTTTCCAACCAAACAAATCCATGCACATTTTCTTTCTCTCATTATTAGAATGTGAACAGTCATCTAGTAATGGGTAAGTTTATACAGCATGACCAGGAAATTAGAGAATAATAAGTAACAGATGCAGAGAATGGAAATTCAAAACTTTGCTCACCATTAACATAATCATAGATTATTGAAACATTTGCAAATTTTTCAAATGTAAAAACAAGGGATACAGACCAAAACTATGTCTATAGTTATCAATGCCACATATGCAGACAATCAGTGCCACCAACTTGGGACCAAGTACCTAAATCCCTTTGATTCTGAAGGACCTTTTTTCACACAAACCAGCATGTAATCTAACAGAGTATTTATATTTAAAGTGAACAAAATAATATTTTGTACAGATATAACTAGTAAAATAGTTACCATATCTATGAAGTTGATATCATCCTCTGATTGTTAGCCTGCATATCTACATGTATGATAAGAACATCTGAAATTGACTTTAATTTTCATATTTCCAGTATACATCACTAGCTATATAATTCACTAATGCCGTGGTTTGAATGAAAATGTTCCTCATATGCTCATGTGTTTGAACACTTGGTCCTCAAATGATGCCGTTATTTAGGAATATGGAACTTCTAGGATGTTGAGGCTTACTGGATAAGAGCGACAAGTGGAGCAGAAAGAAATGAGGATACAGCTGGTAGAGGACAGCGGCACAGGGCAGGTTAGACTGCAGTCTGTAAATTTTTCAGGCTGTTTGCGTCCCTAGTTGTACCTGTTGACTCTTGATGGAGGCTGTCTATATTCCTGGTTGTACCTGCTGATTTTTTTATGGAGGCTGTTGGTATCCCTAGTTGAGTCTTTATGGTTTTTACTGCATTACCCCACTTCAGTAAAAAGACAGTAAAACGTGACTGTATTTTCACAAGAAAATGTATAGAATGAAATAAATTCAGCACTAGATGACTCCCTTTTGTAAGAAAAGGACCATCTTCCCTCTGACCAAGTAATTAGCATGCTCAGTGGTCTTATAAACTGTCTCTGACAGGGGCTCTGATGTGACTGACACTCTTATTGGCTTTCTGTGAAGGGATTTAAGAAATAGTTTTTACTCAATCATAGATATTTATTTTTCTTCAAGAGCCTTGGGGATCATTATATCTTCTAACTTACAAAGACCTGCCTAAGAAAAGATATTTTATTTCTATTGAACTCCTGTCATACCCCATTGAGAAGGTTAACACAAATGGCCGCTATGATTGTCTCGGGGAGTCACACAGATCACACTACAAAGGATTGACTCCAGGTTTTCATCATTTTCTAAATTTCTTATTAAATTTCTGTATTTTTTAGTTCAAATAAACTTGTCAAATGCTTAAACATGTACAACAAAAAAGGATTGAACTACTAACAGATGTAGTTATTTTCGTACTCTATGCATCTAGCATGTCATGTAAAGTAATACAAATAAGCATTTTGTACACAAGCTAAAATCTTATCAAGTTTTAATCTTTTAAAGGTATTTTAGAGGAAAACAAGAGAGTGTGTTCCACAGATTTAATTTACCTGCCCTCCAAATAATATGTACTACCACTTTGGAATAGTAATTAAAAAGGTGTTTATCCCCAGTGATTTAATGTAAATATGAAAGTCTAATATGTTAGTATAAAACCATGACTTAAAATAAGAATAGATATCTACATTAAATCTGTACAAAGTATTTAATAACACAATTTGACTATATCAGGTCAGTCATTGTTTATAAGAGAATTTCAGGTGTGTTTCACTCAAAGCCAATGGTAAATATTATTAAATTCTGATTTTTAATAATACTTATTTTTTTTAAATTTTGCATTCTAGACCCAGTTTCCCTTTCTTCCCCTTCTCCTTATCCCACCCCCACCACCCCTGATCCATGCCTCAGAGGAGGCTAGGCATCCTTTGGGGAATCAATAAAGTCTATTTACCAAGCTGAGGCTTAGCCCTCTGAATATGAGTAAATGTAAATGTGAAAGACAGGTAAATGTCTGCTTTTAAACAAATAACTCTGGATTTGATTTTTTTCTCAAAATATAATAAAAATCTGTGTTTCTTGTGTCCACTAGTAAAAAAATCAAAAATAGTTGAAGGAAATATATTAATCACTGATAAGGATGAAGCAAAAACCTCGTGTTTTCAGACATGTGTTGATTTCCTTCCTCCATGCTACATTTACCTCTCTGCTACTGACCTCTCAGAGAGATAAGACATCACTTCAACTACTTTTAAAACAAGTATAGGCCTTATTGTTCTGATAAGAAAGATCACTAAAAACATTTGATTCTATCAACATGGGTCCAATCACACACTTGAGTCCAATTGTAAGGTATGGTGGAAGCTTAATCTTTCATCACGGAGGATGAGAAATAGAGAAAATGAAATTGAGAGAGAGGTGTGATTAATATAACTTAATTTAGTCATTTCAGAAATGGCACCCCCAAATATCAGTTCTGAATGGACTTTACCTTCACCTTGGAAATTTCCTACGGATCTATTGCCCAGGCCACCATCCTCCATAAATGTTTTCCTCATAGTAATATCTGCCTACTATCACTCAAGACAGTGATGAGTGGTTATCTTGGCATATTTCAGTGTTTGTATTTATCTGAAAAGCAGTAAACATCACACACTTATAACCATAAATGTGAATGTATCTTTTCTTTATATTCTAAATATATTAACTATTTAAAAAGGAATGTGATAAGTATTGGCAAAGACATTTTCCATCGGGGAAAAGGGAATCGAGACCTGAGAAGGAGAGGAGGACCACAGAGAAACACTTCAGTGGCTGGGGCCGGGGGTCCGTCAGCTCTTGCTGAGGTTGTAATATAACGGTTTATAAAATGCTTATAAAGCTAGTAAGGGAGAAAGAGTCGATTTTCAAATAAAAATTTGCTTATAGATCACTTAGTCTTTATCATTTTAAAACAGCCATCTCTACCTTTGAAAATATTTACTTTTGTCAGGTGGTAGTGACACATGCCTTTAATCTCAGCGTTCAGGAGGAGGAGGCGTGTGGATCTTTGGGTTCAAGGCCAGCTTGGCTTATGAAGTGAGTTGTAGGACATCTGGGGCTGCACTGAGAAACCCATCTCATAATAATAATAATAATAATAATAATAATAATAATATAATAATAATAATAATAATTAATAATAATAGAGACAGAGTTTTACTTTAAAACAATCTGATGTTTACATAAAAAGTCAGCGTTTTTAGGCACATGCACACAGAACCACACATTTCGAGAGGTAGATGGAAGTTTTCCACCAGATCTTTGTTAGCCTGTAATTACTAACCTATAATTTCCAACACCAAAATCACTATAATTCTCCCAATGAAGTGATGGCAGAGAATACAACTCTGAATGTCAATGACTTTCTTTGAAGTTTTAGTTAGGTGAATATTAAGTTATGCTCTATCTCAGTGTGGGGGAAAGGCCACTTACTCACCAATGTAGAAATCGTGATTACCTGAGAAAAGCAAGGGGTAATCGCTCTAATGTGCAGAG
The DNA here is from genome assembly GCF_903992535.2 of Arvicola amphibius. Taxonomy (NCBI): domain Eukaryota; kingdom Metazoa; phylum Chordata; class Mammalia; order Rodentia; family Cricetidae; genus Arvicola; species Arvicola amphibius. The sequence continues at coordinate 8,855,006 of NC_052049.1, read as the reverse complement.
CTCTCTCTCTCTCTCTCTCTCTTTCTCCCACTCTATCCCTCTTTTCCTCTTTCTCACTTTCTCCGGTGTGTGTGTGTGTGTGTGTGTAATTATCCATAATATGTCAACAAAATTAAATATTTCAATTTTTACCCCTCCATACGATTCATGGGCAACAAATATTAAACTCAACTGTAAATACATAAATAAGGACATGACGCTGGCAACGATGTGTGCTGTGTTAATTATGGAGGAAATTAGAAAGGTTTTGGGGAGACCTTGATATTCAAAATACATTATATACATGTATAGACTTTTTAAAGAGTAGAAAAATGTTAGTAAAACACTAAACATGCAAAATATATATGATGGGAACTTAGCATGAGTGCCAGAGCGATCTCTCTGAAGTTATGAGTTGCTATAGCACTTATGTAAGCCCAGTGTTTGGCTCCTAGGATCCACATAATTGACTCAAAACTGCATTTAAGTCCAGCTACAGTGTACTGTGGGAATATGCTCCCTAGGGTGAATAACATTACGGAGGGCTGGCTTTATCCAGAGAGCAATTAACAGAGAATTTCTCTCAGCAATCAGTTCATATGTATTACAATTTCAAGTAAGTTCAATTAATTTTTTAAAGTGTACAAATAAATAGAACTGGATTTAAAGATACACATTTGGAATATGTTTCAGTGCTGATAATTCTCTATACAAAATGAGAAACTAGTAATTGAAGGCTAAGTAACATGCTCATAAACTTGAAGGCTGACAAACTTAAAAATTAGAAAAGACTTCTGACGTAATACTGGAGGACAAGTATTGAAGTTGATGTAATCCATACCTTCAGAGCAGCTTGGAGATATTCTCTATGGACTTCAGGGAATGCAGCTGCACCTAATGACCCAGGAACAGCAAGAAGAGAGAATCAAGGGACAAAAGAGACATAGATGGTGACCCTGAGTAACACTGTACTGCTGAGAGTATTTTCTCCTCTGGAAAATAAGGTAGGTATCCAAAAGGTTTCTCAAAAATCCCTTTGAGAGAAAGCCAGACTTAAAACTCCTGTATATCAAATTCTTTCAAAACATCCTAGATCTTCAATGAACAATTGAGATGTTTTCATTGGCAAACTGAAGTAGACAAGAGATCAAATCTACAGAAACAAGATTACATGAATGTTGAGACAGAACACGAGAACATTCTAAAATCGAGGAAGAGGGTATGGGAATAGCTATCATGTGGTTACATAGCAAGACATCTCTTATCAGAGAAACATATGCCCATTTAAAGATTTTCTTTTTTTTTTTTTTTGAGACAAATCCCATTTTGTCTTGCTGACCAATTCTTTTTTTTTTTATTAATAATTGTCATCTCCTCCCCTCCTCCTCCCCCTTCCCTCCCCTCCCCTCCACCCACACCCCCACTCCCTCCCTCTTGAGGCCAAACAGCCATCAGGACCGTGAGGGACGCGTTCACCCACTGAGACGGCAGGACAGAACTAATGGGAGACCACCAAGTCCACTTGGAATGGGACTGATGGAACATGCGACCAAATCGTACTCTCTGAGGGTGGCTGATGGTGGAGGCTGACCGAGGAGCCAAGGACAATGGCCGTGGGCTTGGTCTCTACGACATGGACGGGCTCTGTGTGAGCCTTGTCAGTTCGGTTGCTCACCTTCCTGGACCTGGGGGGAGTTGGGAGGACCTTGGACTCAACATAGTGTAAAGATTTTCTTATGTGTATAAGTACACTAAATGTGGACTGGGGTGATGATTCAGTCAGTGAACTATCTGCTGCGTGAGCACGAGAGTATGAGGTTCTTAGGATCCCAAGAACTCACGTAGAACCCAAACCTGATCATATACACTTGCAATACTAACATTGGAGTACAGAGACTGGCCAGTTTCTGAGCAAGCCAGTTCCTCTGATTGGAGAGCGCAGGCGTTAGTGAGAGACCTTTTCTCAAAGTACAGGTGGGGAGTGTTAGCGAGAGAGAACAACATCGAGCCTCTCTGTCTTTTCTCTGTGTCCTTATACATATATTATATATAAGCCCTAGACACTACAGGGCTGGCGCATATATCAACTCACAGAGTCAATGGCAGCATGCACATGGCCTGAACAGCTGCAAGCCAGATAGGGTCCAAGCACTGAGAAAGGAGTCGACAAAAGCCCCCATTCCTACAGAACCTATCTCTAACTGGCATTCACTGGCCAAGAAAAGTTCATCTCCTTGGAAGGAGTCACACCAGAAATACAAACCATTGTTAAAGGCAGACGCCTGCACACAGCGGTAGACGGCCAACATACCCAGTGATTGTTTGGAAATATTTTGTCTCATAATGCTTTCTCTGGGCATTTTAATAGTATACAGGTCTTTTGCATATTATATATTATGTTTCCTTAATTTTTTGCTATGGTATGGCTGCCTTGCAAATTTGTGTGTTTCCGTGTTTGTATCTGTTTCTTGGGCTTTATCTTTGTCTTTTTTTCTGTTTGTTGGCCTGTTTGTTTTCAAAGTAGAAAGAAAGGGTGTAGATTTGAGTAATTGAGGAGGTATGGAGGACTTCAGATGAATTTGGTAGGAAGAAACTGTGATCACAGATATTGTATGGAAAAAGGATATCTTTTCAGTATAAAACTACTCTAAACATTAGAAAAACCTAAAAAAAATATAAAAATAATTCTAAACAGACAAAACTAACATATAAGAAAATGACTTTAAATTTTTGATAATAAATTGGCATCCTAATGTAAACATTTTAATGTTATGTGCTTTATAACTTGTTTACTATTGTACCTGTACCATACTTAACATGTTAGCATATTATATCCCATTGTAAATATAGTTTCTATTTCATTCTGTAAGTATTTTAACATATTTAATTTGAAAATTTTTGGAAGATGCCAAGACTCAAAGACATGAACTAAACTGACTTCCCCAGGACACAGAGCATCCACAAAACTGCCCTTGTTTTCACATTGTGTCCTCTTTGAAGCTCTCCAGGCCATAAGGAGCACGGAGCTCTCAGTTCCTCTCATTACACTTCCTTCTATGCATGTTTGCATAGTCCTTGTCATAAGTGTGAATTAGTATGTGCTCTCCAGATTGCTAACTGCTCATTTCATACGAATGACACCGCAGCATCCTCACAGATGCAGACAGTAATCTTACACTACATTATGAAAGGAACGGCATGACCACCGTGTGGTGGTGACGTTTCATCTCCATCAAATTCTTACAGGCCTAGAGCAGTAAACTGCCAGTCACTGGCTAAAGTGCTATGATGTGAACTGTGGCTCTGGTGCCTGACACTGTTTCTTTGCAGATTTTTTCTCATGTGGATTTTCTGAAGTACTGTAATGTGGCTATCTTCTTTCCATTTTTATTTGTCTTTTACTTTTGTTCGTAATTTTTTCTTTGAGAGACATATCTCTTTGGCTTTATTGTTATTCCACCTGCAATGGAATCTAGATTAAAGTTAACACACACACACACACACACACACACACACACACACACACACACACACACTTACTCATAGAATATTTTAAATAACTGCTGAGAGGATACATAAATTTAAATGATGACAGCCTATCCATAGTTGAAGCACATTTGTTCTGGGGAAAATATTTGGATATACAGAAAGAAATAATAAACTCGCCAATAGATGTGTTGTCATAGCCTTTATTTGCACAGTTACTATTTTTATTTATCTCCAAATCATTTTTTCATTACTCAATTTTCTGTCTCATTAGAGTTATGCGTATTTTAGCGCTTAAAAGTCCTGGTAAAGTTAAGATGTGTTACACTGTATTTTGAAATCCCTGGAAGCAGATATAATTGAAGATGTGAGCACACATCATGCTATGTTCAGTGCTAAATCTTAGGATGAGAACATGTTTGTGAGTTGGTTATCATTCTCATCTCTTGCATTGTCTACTTTTAAGGTTGTGTATTTTAACCAAGAATTTTGATTATTAAATTGTAGCACCACTTGCATGTTTTTAGACAAGGAAGCTATCTTGATTTTTAATTAATTGTTGGAAATTTATCCTCTAGTACCATTTCATCATATTGAGTATGTGGGTAGTCAATCACTAATAATCATTTTATCAAATGTAACTGTCAGATGGAGAAGATTTTCTGGGCCCTTTATATCTGTTCCTCTCTTCATACAAGTGGCTATCCATACTTTATCACCATGTTATTTAGCCCTGTCTATTTTCACAATGTTCATGCTTTTACCTAAGTCTTAAGATCAACCATGCCTTCAAATTATTATCAGCATCCAAAATAAAATAAATGTTGACTCACTATGATTAAGATATTTTAAAAGATAAATGAGGGTGCTAGTCATTATTTAATACATGTGTGGTGATCTATACAGAAATTTATATAATATATATAATATTCTGAGTCCCACAAGAAATTTACATTCATCTACTGATCATTGATTTTGTGTCGCCTTCTACTGTGTATGATATATTGCCCTGAGGAATTACATTTCTTGTTTTGCCAAATCTTTACTACTGAAAAGTTCTTGCTTGGTTTCTGTTGCCTCTGAAGAATTCCCAGGAGAAATACCTTTCTATCTCCCCTAAATAATCAAAAACTTGCTTTATGAGTACTTGGAAAACCATTAATGATGAAAACCACACTCATTCTCATAAGGATTCTATTTTCCATATTCATGGTAATCTCTGGAAATTCTGAGATTAATTAAATAGTATTTTAATGGGAATCCTACAATATTTTTCTTCTTATGGAAGACAAGATGACACCACTGTAAAAAAAAGAGTCATGTTTTTTTTTCTATGTAACTTGTCCTTAGCATCTTGCACATAAAACCTGTACTAACTAGCCATGTCAAAATGAAGAATATCTTTTGTATTGAAAAAATATTTTAAACTTATATTTAAAAGTGCATTTCTTAAACCAAGAGGAATCTACAGCATTATAGAAAAATATTCCTAAGGAATACCTGCTCATGCTAGTTCCCATATTTTATTTATACTAGTAAAGTATTTCTAAAATACTGACAAATTATCTATTGTCCTTATCAGTTTACTTCATTTAAAGAAGTTTTGCAAACAATGCCAATATTTTTACTTTAGAGAGAAGTATATTTGGATTATTGACTTTGGCCCAGTCTACATAATAAATGGAATAATATTCATTGTGAGGTGTGAAAAGCAAGTTACCAGCACCCTAATTTTTTGTTTCATATTCACAGCACACACCAACATATGCTAAAGTTTCACCGAGTCATTGTGCATCTGTGTTCTATTAGTCAGGGGCTGTTGGTTTGTTTGTCTGTTTGTTTGTTTTCACTTTATTTAGCTTACTTTGGATTATTCATTTTGAGATACGGCTTCTCTCTGTAATTCATGACAGTCTGGAACTATGTAACCTACTATAGCTTCAAACCTGTGGTGATTCTCCTGCCTTGGTCTCTTGAGTCCTCTAGTCAATAAAGTCACATAATATTTTGGTCTTTATATTTATCATCAAATACTAATATAGTTATTTGTTTTTATGGATGAACATCACATTTCTGTCATCATTAGTACAATGTGATAGATGGTGTATTATATTTTATGACATCTAAATCTCTAAGAATAACAAGTGATAAATAAAGATTTATTATCTTTCAAATGAATATAAAATCCCCACCCTGTTTATAGATCTGAACTGTTCTCTAATATACACAAATATATGCATCATATGTCCAATAAAATATCTTTCTGTAATAAAATTATTTACATACAATATTTTGAAGTTACATTTTTCTGTTTTATTACTGATTATGATATTGAATCATTATACTGTGTGTAGAGGAAATTTTGGATAGCACAGGCAACAGACATCTATGAAGACTTTTGCAAAATTTATCAAGGACTATTAAGCCAAAATCAAAAGAAATATTTTATCCAGAAAGGAAGAAAATAGTAAAATAGAGTGTAGAAAGACAGACTTTAAAGTAAGGGTAAAAATATGTGGTATAGGAAAATCTGAATGTCTTAATGTCTGAACTTCAAATCTATTGCTTATCTTGGTGATTTCCATCAAAAGTTTGTTCTCATTAATTACACATCTACCTTGAACCAGGCTGTTTATTGATCAGATATTATCAGTTACATAAGCTCAGATAACTGAATTTTTTAGTAAATGCAAAATACAGAAAAGTAATCTCTCACTTTCCAGAAACATCCTAAAGCTTTCCAGTGCAAATATTTCAAAATAAAAGCCACTAAGCCCAAGTATTTATCAGTATATATTTTGTCTCAGATCTTTTTTGAAAAAATTATGCCATTTTGAGAATTAGAATTTTATTTATATATCTATTAACATGTATATAAAGCATAAATATAGGTCAAATATATGAGAAAAAAGTGTAGATGTTTAAAAGTTTTATATTACATTTATAAGGAAACAACAGATATTCTCATCTATATTATAGTCTACAAAATGTTACTGGTTTTAAAACTAAACACAAACTTTTGAAAGAGCAGCCTTTTATTTCGTTAGTTCTGTTCAATTGCTTTCTAAATATCTGTGCATATTGGATCACTTTTCTACAAAATCAGTTGAACAAAAGCAAATGGTAGACAGTAGTCAGAACAAAAGTAGATGATGAGGAAGCTCATCCCTGAGAGAGACTAATTATCCATCTCAGGAGTCTCTAGTTGCATGTCTATTGCCATTGTTTTACACACACACACACACACACACACACACACACCCCAAAATAATAATCAAGGAGAAACAGGGTATCAATTTTAATATGGGAGGCAAAGGAGATGCATGGAGAAAATCTGGGAAGGGATTGGAAGGAGGAACATGATAGGGAAAAGTGACTTCATTCTATTTTAATTAATTATACTAGGCATAATAGAATTAATCAATTAATTATGAAAAAGTGGAAATGACACCAATTATATTGAAACCAAACAATGCTCATTAAATTAAGAGTGGTAGGGATGAAAATCATCAGCCAGTGAATGGTACTGATGAAATCACACTTCTTTAGGGAAAAATAGCCCTGCTAAGCACTGTTTAAAATAATTGCATAATTAGATAGTTCATTGATTAAATAAATATAACTTCCTGAAAATTTAAAAATAGTTTTTGAAAATTTCAAATTACATTGTAAGTGTAATTTTTATAATAAAGATATAAATTACCTTAGTGTTGATGACAGATATTTAAAAGGAGAGACAGAGACAGAGATGGAGAGACAGAGACTGAGATGGAGAGACAGAGACAGGGATGGAGAGACAGAGACAGAGATGGAGAGACAGAGACTGAGATGGAGAGACAGAGAAAGGGATGGAGAGACAGAGACAGAGATGGAGAGACAAGACAGAGAGACACAGAGAAAAATTCCCTTTTGTTTGTGGTCCTTGGAAAGCAAACAGATGGTGCTGACAAAAGATACATCTTCCAAAACACCCCTGCTGTTCTCCAGAAATTAACACAAATGGCCTCTTAAAAACTGTGTTTTAAGCCAGGTGGTGGTAATGCATGCCTTTAATCCCAGCACTCCGGAGGCAGAAGCAGGTGGTTTTCTGTGAGTTGAGGCCAGCCTGGTCTACAAGCACTAGTTCCAGGACAGTTAGGGCTGTTACACAGAGAAATTCTTTCTTAAAAAAAAAAAAAAAAAAAACAACTGTGTTTTAATCTTGCTGCATTTCCCTTCAAGGTCTAGCACCAGGTTTTCCTCTCTGCCACTGGAACAGCTTGCGTGTCTAGTATGTGTTCTGGCTGCACAGAAAGTACCACAAGGCAGTGAAATCTACTGTTGTGTGTGTGTGTGTATGTTTGTGTGTGTGTGTGTGTGTGTGTGCTTGTGTCTCTGGATATGTTGTGTATGTCAGTGTGTGTGTGTTTACATTTATGGAAGACAGCCACCTTTATCTCCATTAATATTTTTGTTCTTGTTGCTGCTGTTTTTGTTGTTATTGTGGTTTTGGTTTTGATTTTGAGAAAGGGTTACTCACTGAACCAGAAACACACTGACTTGTTAGGCTTCTGGCTAACAAATCCATACACCCTCTAATTTCCACCTTTCAGCACTGGGATGACAGGTGCACACTCTTGTCCCTGGTGTCTGTGTGTGTGTGTGTGTGTGTGTGTCTGTGTGTGTGTGAATTCTAAAGGTCCAATCAGATCCACAGGAGCTACCAACCCCACCCAGGCCTGAATCAATGATTGACACAGATGATCCCCTCCAAGACATTTGAGTCTCCAGGGATCACAATCAAGCATGAGCTCCCTGGACACCTCAGGTCCTGGGTGATCAGGTACCATCAAAACAAGCACTCCCTGTGGTCTGTTGGCCTTTGCAAGGAAAAGAGGAAAGGCAACAGCACTACACATCCCTTATGACTGGAAGTGGCAGTAATCAACCAGCTTCACCAAGAGCTGCTGTGTTGGGCAATTAGGTACCATTATGTTGAGAGAATACAGGGTGAGGAGGTGAAGGAGAAAAGCGGAATGGTTTTTGTGCTGGGGAGAGAGGTGGATATAGAGAAGTGAGGGAAGTAAGAAGCAGGCTAATGAGAAGGCAGCCTGACCACCCGAGTCCAGGGAAGTGCCCGGACCTGGGCTATGACCAAGGGCCAGGTCTAAGTCCGGTACCTGGAGCAACAAAGGGGGCCTGTGTTGATTGATGTCTGTGTCTCCTGTCATCACTGAGGCGATGCAGACACCTGTGGTCTGTGCTACCACCTGGGTCCATATGGGTGTCTTAGGGCAATACAGCCACAGTGGCTATGACAATCTGGCCAGGCCCACACAACCTCCTAGGGCCATGATGGCAACCTGGCTGCAGCTGAGGACTATGCCTGGATCCATATTTCTACAGAGGCCAGGGTTGGTGTTGATGTCCCTGACCTAGGTTGCTGCCAGGCTCACCTGGATTCTTCAGGGTCTGGGCCACAACCTGTCTTACTGCATGGTCCTACTGCAGCTGGGATCTGTGATGATGCATGGTGGTCATTGGAACCTTGTTGTGCCGAGTTGCCCCCACCTTTTACTGGCCCTGGAATGGTTGGTCCTGCACCTAAGGGGAGAGTTTGCCCCCAAACTCAGGAAAGATGGCCCCACCCCTCACCATAGGCATGTACCTCTCCTAGGAAGCACACTGCAGCTGACCCTGTGGTTGGGGACAAAGTTGAGTCAACCTTGAGGGAACAAGAGCAGAAGCACTGACCATAGCCCATCATCTGCCACATAATGGCATGGATGAGAGAAGAATGTTCTTCCCACCTTACCCATCACCACCTGCAGTAGGTGACAAAGCTGTCCCTGAGGTCACAAAAGTGCAGAAGCTAGCCCTGACCCTTACCAGCTGCAGTGCATGAGAAAGCAGCCTCCGCTTCCATCTGGGGAGTACACTAGACTGACCCTGTTGTCAGGTTCACAGGTGAGCCAGCCCTGAGGGTGTGAGAGCTCAAAAGCTGATGCCCCCTCCTTTGTATGCTCCCTATAGCAATCAGGAGAGAGGGCCCTTGTTTGCACCTTGTCTGGGCCAAACAGCAGATCTGGCCCTGGCGATATGCATGGGGTGGACCCGGATCTGAGGTCTGGAGAACAGGAGAGCTGGCCCTGCTCCTTGCTATAGGCTGCATTCGGTGAGCTAGCTGAAGCAGTGCTGCGGAGATTATCCAGGTAGTGACAAGGAAGGAAATCTAGTAAGCCAACCAACCCAACTACCACCCAGACCCAGAACCAGGGCTATGAGTGGGCCCACCCCAACATCCACCCCATCTAGGAACTTTTGGAGCACGTGAAGGGGACAAACCTACAGATCCAAAACAACAGGATCTTCAGGACACAGGAGAAGGGCAGGATATCCAAGAGAATCCCCAGGGACAGCCCGTTATCGGTGGTATAGCAGACGCCAGAAGCCAGGAGCCAGACTAATGACTCCTGGAAATGAACACGTGCAAGAGAGGATATAAGATAATCAGACTCCAGGGTACACTGTATGCCCTAATAGGCCACACTACAGTTTCTGTAAGATTCTTATTTTCGGCGGGTGTGGGGGATTTTTTATTTTGTTGTTGTTTTGTTTTCTTTGGCTTTTGGTTTTCCTTTTAAATTTGGTTTTGCTTGTGGGGAGAAAGACTGCAAAGGCCGAGAGCAGATGTGAGGGCACAGGGAACTAAGCAGGATCAGAATGCATGGAGTGAAATCCACAAGAATCAATACAAGGAAAAATAAAGTACAACCTTTACATTTCAGCTGATCATAAAGAAAAATGTCAATTAGGCCAATATGAGGAATAAATGACTCAAAGAGCATTATGTACCAATGACATTGTGTTTTATATTGTCTATCTTTTAATTAATCTTTGGATTAATTCAATGAATCTGTACTTCAACTTAAAATTTACCTTACTATTAAATAACACAAGATTAACATTTTAATATTTACTTTTATCTGGAAGTTCTTTAAGAGAAAACATAATTACATGATATTAACACTCTTGATCAAAGCTAATTTGTTCAGACCCTTATTTTTTGTTAACAACTTTGACTAGACATAAAATAAGCACTTTGATTCTTTTTCTGTTAAAAATATAAATAATTATTAATATAAATTTCAGTATATTAATATACTCTATGTTGTGCTGTTAAAGAAATTTATAATTAAATGTATATACACATCATATGTAATTATAAAAAACATGATTGCTTCTTATTTATTCTTCACATGTAACTTATTGTGTTACTATGCTCAAATTACAAAGCAGATAAAGGACAAGCCTAGGAAATACTTGTCTGTGATCCCTGATCCTGAGAGCTGAAGCAGGAATAATCCAAGTTCAAGGCAGTTTTGACTGCTGAAGAATTTCGTATCTCAAAATAAATATAAGTAAATAAGCAAAAATATGTCTCTCTAGTGTTCCAAGGAGGAGGGCTGGCTTGTTTGGCCTCGGCTGCCTGGCTAGCTTAGTCCCGAAATAATCACATAGAAACTGTATTAATTAAATCACTGCTTGGCCCATTAGCTCTAACTTCTTATTGGCTAACTCTTACATATTAATTTAACCCATCTCCATTCATCTGTGTATCACCACGAGGTCATGGCCTACCAGCCAAGTTCCAGCATGTCTATCTCCAGCGGCCGGTCCGTGGTGTCTCCTTTCTCTGCTTTCTTCCTCTCAGAATTCAGTTCTGTCTTCTCCGCCTACCTAAGTTCTGCCCTATCAGGCCAAGGCAGTTTCTTTATTCATTAACCAATAGAAGCAACACACAGAGGGGACTCCCACATCACTCTAGGAGTTTATTTAATTTATTAAATTACTAAATCTAAAAATTCTACTATCCCTTATCTTGATATTACAAAACCATATTAGTAAAGGGTTACAACGCAATCTATACTCTGCCCCTAGGATCACATCTTCCAACATAGCAAAAATTAAAATTACATTTAACATGGTTCTATTTCAGATAGTTATTAAATATAAAGCATAGCTGATTATCTTTTAAAATAGAATTTAAAAATGGCTTTTTCTAATTTTAATTTTGAATTACTTTACAAAAGAACAAATTTTCAAAGAAAAGTGAGAAATTCTATGAATAGCAGTGAACAATTGTTTTCAGTACAATATTTTTGTATTTTCAATCAAGCTTCTATCTAGTTTTGTTTTTCTCAAAATGTGACACATGGGATCACTTGTCTCCTGTATATCAGTTTTTCCTGTGTAACTTGTGAGAAACTGTTAATTCTTCTACATTTGTATATACTTACAGTCTGGTGGAATCACCCCTAACTCCAACCAACCACAGTTCAAAGGAATAAATGGCAAAGAAGATAACAATCACACTAAATGAGGAAGTGGGCTGATTTATCATTCAGAAGTTTGACAGCTACGGTTTATGACTGTACAATGGTTTATGAATCAATGCATGACATAGAAAAGTTGGAAAACTGTAATATTCAAGAATCACCTATCTCTTCAATAGATGCATGCATATACATGTACTAAATAACGTTGTTGATCTAAGTTGGAAAGGGTAAAGATGTTTCGCCGCACAATTGTCCAGTTTGACATGTATAAAATAATTCAATTTTATAAAATAGTTCAATTAAATTAAACATTGAAAAATAGGTTTAAAATTTCCATGTAAGCTGGGCAGTGGTGGTGCACGCCTTTAATCCCAGCAATTGGGAGGCAGAGGCAGGCGGATCTCTGTGAGTTCGAGGCCAGCCTGGTCTACAAGAGCTAGGTCCAGGACAGGCTCTAAAAAAGCTGCAGAGAAACCCTGTCTCGAAAAAAAAAAAAAAAAAAAAAAAAAAAAAAAAAAAAAAAAAAGAAAAAAATTTCCATGTAAGCATTATATTAATTAATAGAAAATTTTGTGAGGTATATAGCAAAAAATTCTTAGGGGACTCATAACATTGCTAAGTTGTAGTGCACCTCGCGAGTATATTTGAAGCTTATATTCACAGTCAGAAGCAAGAAAGAAAATATTTACTTTTATAATTCTTTCCATTCGTAATTTGGATAAAATCAAGCCAGGCATAGCTTGACAACAATTATAGTTTAATATTATAGTATGGCCCTAAGTAAGATAAGACAATATGAAAGTAAACTTGATTTAATAGCCTAATTAATGGTTTTCTTAAACAAAGACAAGAACAATTAATTATGATGAATAAAATTATATTTGTTTATAAGGTACCATGAGGTTTGCCAAGCTAATATTTAAATTCAGTCATTGCTGAGAGTGTGCTAACCAGCAGTGGGAGACATAGTTGAACACATACACATTTGTAACTGTGCTGTATTGCAGATCTGCTTTTCTGAGTTAGAAGACAAATCGTTTCCATTTGATGTTCGTAGCTTGATATACATCTTTTAAAATGTCTCATTTCTGTTGTGGCCACCTCCATTACAGCTTTGCCTTGGGCGCTGCAGATGTTAGGTGGGTCATGTATTTAACATTAAAGTGGTTTTTAAATTTATGGAAATGTTTTCCTCACTTAAATGTTTAAAATATTATTTTCTGCTACCACAGTTAAATTAACTGAACTATAAATATCCTTGGTCTGTTTAATTCTGCATACATTTCTAAGAAATTTTCCTTTTGTAATAAAATAGATTAGTGTGTTTTACCAAAATAGAATCAAGCATTTTCAGTGTGAAAGTGACCTTAAAAACCCTGTCTCTGTGGGGACTGTGGACCCCCAAACCCTGAATTTTCGGTGATCCCTGCTTGTCAGAGTAAACATCTTGTTTTCCTATGCTTGCAGCTGCTTTGAGCAAACAACTTGTTTTCCTGTGTTTAGCATGAGACCCACAGGAGTTCCTAATGGCAGGAAGTGATTTCTGGTGGGCTTGCAGTTGAGAATGGGCTTGGAAGGAGATCCTATCTAAGCTGCCCTGGAACACAATAGTTTTGTTTTTCTCAAAATGTGTGACACATGGGATCACTTGCCTCTTGTATACCAATAAAGGGGCATTCTGAGCATTCTTGGCATTACCTATGTATGTGGGACAAGGGTCTGTACCCTGTCAATTGTATTTTAATAAAACGCTGATTGCACAGTAGCCAGGCTGGATGTACAGGTGGCACCACAAGAACAGGAGAATTCTGGGAAGAGGAAAGGTTTAGTCTGAAGTCGTGACACAGAGGTAGAGGTCTACTACATTCATTATAAACTTATTGACCTAGTATCTCTGGCTTCTTATTAATTAATTCTTAAATTTTACATTAACCCATTATTCTTGTCTGTGTGTCTGTGTTAGCCACGTGGCATGGTACCTTTCTTGGTAAGACAGTCAGTCACATCTTGCTTCCTCTGTGTATTTTTTGGGACTGAATAACTGCAGGACCAGGCAAGACAGAAATCTCTGTTACCACCGTGTGTGTGTGTGTGTGTGTGTGTGTGTGTGTGTGTGTGTGTGTGTGTTTCAATCTCTAGTCCCTTGCCCAACTCATGAACCTTACTCTAGTACATAGAGCAGGCATTGCACTACATGCCCAAGCAGCAATTGCCAGAGGTGTTCCAATATGTGTAGATCTTGGCTTCTAGTCTCTAGCTGTGTCTGCTTAATTTGGAGTGCTTGCAGTTCTCATAAGACTAGAAAGTAGCCCTTGTGTGTGGAATGCTTCAAAGAGGGGAAAGTAGAAAAAATGTGTATATGAGGGTGTGAAGGATATGGAAGTTGAGGGGATGGTGTGGTGTCAAATGAAGAGAATATGTGTGAAAAAGATATATATGGATACCTAATATCTTATAAAATTAAAATATAAATATTAATAACTACAAGGGAGCATAGGCAGAGTTGAAAAAAGAGGGAATGGAAATGATGAAACATAATACTAGTAAAATTCTCAAAAGCTTTCTGTGTTTGATTGTGTAGTCTTTGATAAATACCTCCTCTGTGCACTACCACAAGACATTTGTCTTTGTTACCACATTAAATATTGATCATTTCTTTATTTTGAGGATATTCAAAGTCCTCTCATGTAGTTATCTTGAAATGTACAACACAATGTGTTTTTCCAAGATTACCCTTCAATTCAACAGACTCCTAGAACTTACTTCTCATCTTTAACTACAATTTGGCTCCTATTGTTAGTTTCTCTTCATCCTCTCCCCTTTCATTTTCTCCAGATTATGTAATCACCTTTCTGTTTTCTGCTTCTGTGATGTCAACTTTATTCTCCAGAACAAACGGAGATCATAGAGTATCAGGATTCCTATGTCAGGCTTATATTACTTATTAATGTGATGTTCTTATACATGTTCATTTTTTTCTACATGGATTTAGCAGTTATTATGTCCTATAAGGGTATAGAGAAATATAGTCCAAGTTCTTTACATTTAGAAGCTACTGTATATAATATAGAAATAAAGTCTTAAATCATTAATATTCTCAAATATCACTTGCAAACTAAAATTAGTGGCCACATATTACCCTTCCACCCATAATCAGTAGATACCAGTTGATATCAATTTTAACATTTGTACCTATATGTATTCCTATGTAAGTTTGTGCACATGAGTGCAGAACTCACAAGATGAAAATCTCAGATCTTTTGTAACTGGAGTTTCAAGTGGCTGTGTACTGCTAGGATTCTACAAGAGTAATAATGACTCTTAACTGCAAAATCATCTCCTCAGTCCCAGATATTAATGGATTTGGAAGAGAGTAAGTATAATGCTTTACATATTTCTTTATGATACATTATCAGCCAGGCGGTAGTGGCACATACCCTTAATCCTGGCACTCAGGAGCCAGAGGCCGGCAGATAGCTATGAGTTAGAGCCTGGTCTACAAAGCAAGTTCTAAGACAGACTCCAAAGCTACATGGAGAAACTCTGTCTTGAAAAACAGAAACAATGGCACTGGGTTTTGATTCTACTGCATGTACTGGCTTTGGAGGAGCCTAGCCTGTTTGGATGCTCACCTTCCTAGACCTGGATGGAGTGGGAAGGACAGTGGACTTCCCACAGGGCAGGGAACCCTTACTGCTCTTCAGACTGGAGAGGGAGGGAAATGGGAGGCTGGGAGGCGGGGAGGAGGCAGAAATTTTTAATAAAAATAATAATAATAAACAAAAATACAAAACAAAAAATACATTATCATTTTCATTAGTGATTTAAATAAATAGTCTACCATGTTTAATTTAGCTTGCGTGTATATGCATGGCAGTGAGAAGACAACTTCTGAGAACTGATTTTCTCTGTCCACCATCAGATCTGCTGACCAGTGACTTTTCTGCTGAGCCACCATGCCAGCTCCTATA
Organism: Arvicola amphibius; assembly: GCF_903992535.2. Classification (NCBI taxonomy): domain Eukaryota; kingdom Metazoa; phylum Chordata; class Mammalia; order Rodentia; family Cricetidae; genus Arvicola; species Arvicola amphibius. The sequence goes on along the minus strand of NC_052049.1, from coordinate 8,839,252 downwards.
TATCATCAGTTTGAAAAAGAAATTTATGTAGCAGATTAGGGATAACATTTGTTTGTTCATATAAATCAGAAATTATACTACTGGAGGGGATGCATTTTTGGCAATTAATGATATTTGTTTTAAAAATCTTTTTTTCCACATCCCTGGTATACTAAGCAGAGTAGAATGACTTTGAATTGCATTATCTTTCTTAATTTCTCACTACAAGAACAGTTTAATCAACACCTGAACATAATATTCAGATCAAGATAAAAATAACTGTGTGATACAGTTATCATCATTCAGCTCTTTCATAAAATATACAAAATAGTGAATGTAGACCTAAGGCCCTGGGTTGAATTCTCACTACCATATAACAAGCAAATAGATAGATAGATAGATAGATAGATAGATAGATAGATAGATAGATAATAGATGAATAGATGATAGAGATAGATAGATGATAGATAGATAGATAGATAGATGATAGATAGATAGATGATAGATAGATAGATAGACAGATAGATAGATAGATAGATAGATAGATAGATAGATAGATAGATAGATAGATGATAGATAGATGATCGATGGGTGGATGAATGGATGGATGGGTGAATGGATAGATGGATAGATAGATAGATAGATAGATAGATAGATAGATAGAAAGATAGATATATAGATAGAAGATAGAAATATAGATAAATGATAAATAGGTAGAAAGATAGATAAATGATAGACAGATAGGTAGAAAGATAAACAGATAGATAGATGTTAGATTTGTAGATAGATAGAAAAAGATGGATATTCTAAGTTTTCTATACACCAAAGGTGATCAGGGACAGTTAATGATATACACAATAAGCTGTTCCTGTTGGGAAGAATAATGAGCATTTCAAAACAGTTCTCACATGAAGATTTTTGTGTGACACAGATAAGATCTGAGGAAGTACCATAGGGCTGGGTGAAAAAAATACTCATTATAAACACACAATTTTGAGTTGTAACAAATGATTTTGGCTAGTGAAGATATCTTTTGCACACTGGCCAAAAGACCGTTTTCAACTATTAAAGGCACCCAGGAATCCCGCACTCCTGCTGCGAGAAGCATCAGCAAAACTTTCCCCCTTCCTTTTGCATCTGCTATTTGTCTATGGATCCCTGTTTCTTCTTATCTGTGACATGATAGGAAACACACCGTTGGAATTGTTTTCTTGCAGAATCTCATCAGGAGACCTGTCACAGACAGGGAAATGTTTATTTAGATCATCTTTCGAGAGCCATAGGCAGACACGTGCGTTGTTTCGATGCTGACACCAGCAGAAAACAGTGGCCTGTAGCTGTGGAAACATGTGTAGTAGCAGAGTTACCACATGTCAAAAGGAACAGAGAAAGCAAGAGAGATCCCCTCCAGGACAAGTTCCTGTCATCTGAGGACTTCCTCTCAAGTTTCCATTATATTACCTTCTAGTGCCACCTGGTGAAATAAGCCTTCTGCGTGCAGGCATTGGCGGATATCCAATAGACAGCTCCAGCGGGAGTCTCTAATCACTATGCAGAAGACAAACAGGTGAAGAATGATGGTATGGCAGGTCGACTATGGAAAATAAAGCATGAAAATTGAGTTTAAAAGGTATGCATTTGAATGAGTTAAGAGCATCTTTAAAGCTCAGAGTTGGTCTTTGTTGTTCTTTCTGTAAATAACACGAATGGATTGCTATATTAAAGAAAGAATTAGAAATAAGAATTGATTCTGAAATATTTTCCACCATGATGAAAATACAACATTAAAATGTTCTTCAAAAGGTATGGAGTATGATAAATAAGGAAAAGGGGAGAACAAATGTTAATTCGGAGAGAAATAGCATTGCTTGTAATACAATTTGCATTTCGCACAAGCAGCCTGTTTCCAAACATAAAATGATCCACCTGGCAGTAGAGTTTCATTATCATCCGTTCCTATTCTGTGCATGGAGATTGTGCTCATTCTCATCGTTGGCGTAGCGCCTACCCAAATGGAAACAAAATTCTAATTGAACTAATAAAGTGCAAGTGTGCCTCTATAAGAAACACACTGAAGTATTTACTCAGGCATCTTGTCCTCGATTCTTTCAGATAACATTTCTCAGAGAACTGTCAAATTCTCTTATGATTCTGACTCTGAGTCTTAAGGGCAGGCCCAATAGAAGTGAAATAAGGAAACCAGCCTGTGAAAGCTAAGAATCCCTAGTGTGATACATGATTAGAGAAAATTTTTTTGAAAGAGGAAAACCATATTTACAGATGAAAGTGATAATACTTTTAAAAAGCAACTCAGACAGATGACATCTTTCCAAGCTTGATGGTGAATCCTGAACACTTTCCTCCAAGATGAACTGAGAACAAGGATATCATATCCACACTGCTACTCAGCATCACAGTTGACGTGTTAAATATGGTCCTTGAGTGGGAAAATAAATTAAAAGGACACGGAGATTAAGAAATAAGTTAATTATCTCTCTAGATTACCGTGCCATCTATGCATGCATGCCTTACCAAGTCTGTTTTAGGTAAACTAATTGCATCAAATGCCCCTTTCACAAGTCTCAAGGAATTGTATCATTTCATATTTACCTAAAATTAAACACCATATATATGCTTTTAAAAAGTTAAGTCACTTGAACTGACTTTGCTCCCTACAAGAACCATAAACTAAGAAAGGTTTCAGTACCAGGTAAGAGAACCCCCATCTCTTTTTTTTTTCTTTTTTTTTTCTGGTTTTTCAAGACAGGGTTTCTCTGCAGCTTTTTTAGAGCCTGTCCTGGAACTAGCTCTTGTAGACAAGGCTGGCCTCGAACTCACAGAGATCCGTCTGCCTCTGCCTCCCGAGTGCTGGGATTAAAGGCGTGCGCCACCACCGCCCGGCTGAGAACCCCCATCTCAAAGGGCTGATGTATGTAGTCCAAGTGACTCCCACAACAAAATAGACTGTCGATGTAACCCCTGCTTGCATCCCAGTCAGAGTGGGTGGATGCTTATTATTGAAGATATTACATATTTAAGACAAACGACTCAGAGGATTCTAACTAAATGCCTCTTTCTTAAGGTCTAGCTTCCTTGGTTCCAAAAAATATTATGAAAGCTACCAAAGGAGGGAAACCATCAAACAGTTCTACCCCAACTATAGCACCTGGAAACCACAGAAATTAGCAGTATGATGAGATACACATAAAGATAAGTATAACTGCCATCCCTCATCAAAGAAGTATTTATTTACAGTAAATGGTGACCATCAAAGATATTCACAATGAGTACATATATATCATAGCTTCTGCATCTGTGACTCAAGGAACATCATTTAAGAAGGGCAGAGAGATTTTAAGAGCTAAAATACCAGGAAATCTTTTGGGAAACAGCTACTCCTAGAAATGGCTTCATACATAAGAAAATAATAGCACAATCAATGGGCATGTTAATAGGGACGGGAGCAAGTTTTGTGAGGAATAAAAATGGACTTAGTTGTGTGTATTTATATATTTGTACATATGCATACATATGTATATACATATCCATGTATGCAACTATAATAATCAAGAAAAGGGACTGTTGACTTGAGGGGTTAGGAATGGGATGTATTGGAGGGAGGGAATTGGTAGGTGCTGAAGGAAGTACAAGAAAGAGGAAATTGATATAATTCTATTTTAATTCAAAATTAAGAAAATGAAAAGGCACTGAAGGGTCAAAAGAAAGATAATGCTTGTGAAGCAAATATGTATTAAGAATATAGCAACTATCATATATAGAAAATTTAAGATTCAATAATAAAAATATAAATATACAAAAACTTAGAGAATATCTGACTTATTGCACAAATTTTCAGCAAAAATTAACCAAATAAATAATGTCTTCAATCATCAATCTAGAAAACTATAAGCCACAATAACACACTATGTGTACACAATATATAGATATGCCAGATGGTTGGAGAGATGGCTATAATCATTATCAGAAAATTATATTCTAAGGCATTTGACATAAATTAAGATGACAGCAATTGAATGATATATAAAAGAAATGAAAATCAGATCTTGTTCTAAATAATTTTTAGCAATTTCTCAAGTGATTAAATATCGTTATAATAAAATCCAGAATCTCTACTCAAAGTCTACTCAAAAGAAATAAAACTCAAGAAGAATAAATTATAATTCCATGCCTTTCAATGTCTTTTAATAGTAGCTAAAGATCAAAATATGAGAATAATATAATATCTATCAGCAAAAAATAACACACACACACACATATATATATATGTCATATATATATACATCACATTTTAATATTATTTAGATTGGCATTTCTCAACCGGTGGGTCACAACCCCAAAGCTTAAGTGAAATGCCATTTAATTTTAGCATCACTTAACACTTCATTCAAGATTCTTCAGTTTCTAATCTCAGAGGAGTTGTAGGACTATTATGTTATTACAAGGTAGTAATATAATAATATTAAAATGCTCAAAGAACCATAAGAAATGTCTTCTAAATTTAAATATCATATTGGAGAATGCAACATTAAACACAACTGTTAAAGAGATTTTTACCAATGAATTAAGATCTTGATGGCAAATGATAGTGAAATTTCTAGAGTGTCTTTCCTGTGTGCACATATATGCACACACAAGTGACATGTAAGATGAGAACAGCAAGTACCGTCACTAGTATTTCTTCTGATACAATTGTATTACGATAGTTCAGTTGGAGCTTGCATAGTTTGATATTGAATACTGTGGTCAGGGGCTGGAGAGATGACTCAACAGTTCACACCACTTTCTCTTGCAGAAAACCCATATTCACTTTCTAGCATCCACAGTTGGTTCACAACTACCTGTCACTCCATTTCCAGGGCATCCACTTGCCTCTTTTGGCCTTTGTGGGCACTGTATGCACAGTGTGCGTAGTCAGTCACACATACAACAAACACCCATTCTTACACATGAAATAAAAATAAGTTTCTAAAAACAAAAGACTCTAAAGTAGGGCATATAAAACTGTTTTTCTTAAAACTTAATAGAATTCAGATATCACCATCTAAATGCTGAAAGTATTTTAGTAGGATGACAATGGAAGTAATCATGACATAAAATTATCTATTGTATTATCTCATATGTCATTGGATAGTCCATTGTCCTTGAGGTTTTCAAAGAGAAGCACAATAATGAATATTAATTTTAAGTGTTGACAATTTCTTTGAGGCATTCAAAAAGGTGCTAGCATCTGTTTGGAGGACATAATATGGAAATCTATTTTAAATTCAAAGTTGAACAATGTTACAATTACAAAAAAGTTGAAATGTATATTATGCACTTAAATAAGATAATAAATGTGTAAGTTACTTTTGAATGATTTTATGTAGGGACTCAATTATAAGAAGTATGTTTCCAGGTTGTGTTTTAAAAGTTGATTGTTCCCTTTATATTCATTTGCAATATAATAGTTCACATGAATAATTGATTCAGTGTCTGATGTCTAAAAGTATATTATGCTATTACAATCTGTCAAAGATCAGGTCATACACATTCGAGGAAAAATTGTCATTAATATTTAAATTATATTCTATTAGATTATGACAAACAAAGCTAAGACAATTGAGGCTCAACGTCTTTATATATTTTCATTTCAAGTGCAAGGGGCAACACATTAGACTTTGAAGATGGGTTTTCTTACACATCACATTCTTACAATGTCTTAGCTGGTATCTGTAATTGCAATTTCTTGAGAAGGACTTAAGGCTTCTATAATCCTCTGCTTTAAAGAATACAAGACTCACAGGGAAATATCATAGATCATCCTTTGGGCCAAATGTAACTCAGTCACACATTAAATTTGAACATAAATTCACAGTTGCTGCTAATCAAAAAAAATGTATGGCTTCATTTCCCTCAAATAATTTACATATTAAAACTTCATTAATCTATGCTAAATATCTGTTCAGGGTAAGAATACAGCAATTATTTAATATTATCTAACACCAATAATATTCATCGTCAAGGAAGCAAGTAAAATTGTGTTATAATATATTGCTTCAAATAATATTATTCTTAAATTTTATCCCATGTCATGAGATGAGAACTATATTCTTTTAGTTTCTAGAATCTGAACACCTTGTTCTTCCTCATTGCTTGGTAGTTCAATTTAATTTAAATTTTGTCAAACATCTGTGATATACATTTGCTGAAGCATCTTAGTGCTTTTATAATTTAAAATGTATACTTTAAAATAATTTCCCCATTTTTAAATTTGCAATTTATTCTGTGTATTTAATGCACAAGATTTTTCAAAGTCTTAAGAAAATATTTTTAAAGCTCTTTTGAATTTTTCAAGTTTCTTTTGCTTTTAAAAGCAAAATCTGAAAGTGATGAAATTCAGAAAAGAGAAAGGTTTACTGAGATTATATGATAGTTTACAGCTGAAAGAAGAGCCACCTAGACCATTAAAGGGGACTGTAGAGTTCCCACATGCCACTGGGACACTGAGGCCGAGTTATCAAACTGCCTTTAGTCCACAGCACTTTATTCTTTGGCTACCTACCAAGCACTCACTCTTTTCTACACTAGCAGTTTCAAGAGTACTTGCTACTAAGTATGATGACACAATGTCTTACATGCTTTTCACAGAGTCGGTACTGACTGCAAGCTATTGAAACCAAGACCAAGGAAATTTAAAGGAGAATAAATGGAGGAAACAGAACATCACAGTGATAGTGCTCTTCAACCTATGAGGCTGATGCAGCTGAGGTCATTTCTTCTTAGTACTCAGTGCAATATTGTGTTTCATTTTGACCAAACTCAAGCTAGTACTGATGGGGATGAGGATAGAATATCCTCAATACAATATCCATACCTAACAGTCTTTTCATGATGCAACAGACTTGTATCAAGTCTCTGAAATAGCAAGTGAACTCCATGGCATCAGAAACCTGTAGAGACTCTAGTCCCTCATAGACACTGTCGTTAACTTGGGAAATATTTCACAAAAGGTTCACATGACATTTTTCTCTCTCATCCTTGCTTTAATCTTCATAGTGTTTAATATGGAAATTTAAATTTAAACAGCTATTATAAAATTTCAAAGTTCAAATAGGAGTCTCTATAGGATTAAAATAATTCACCATTATTAATCTCAGAGATTTATAATGATACATTATAGACCAAAGAGCCAAATAGTGTCTGTGTCTGTGTTGTTTTTTAATGAAAACAACATATTTAAATAACCCCTGGGAACATTCACCAGTGACATTGTTATTATTTAACTAGTGCTCATATGCTTAAATCAAATATTCTGTTTTGGATTTCTGAATTAGCATGTTGATGAATATAAACAAGTATGCAAATAAAGATGTGTTTTTTTGGTCCTTAAACATTTACTACCTTTAAACATTTATAGTAACTTTTCCATATTTTTTACACAGAATAAAGTTGTAGAGCGCAGCACAAATTAGTGAGCATCAAATCTGTGACCGATAGCCTTTACACTAACAGCTTATGCGAGAAATATTCCATCTGTATAGGTATGAGTGTAAATTTGTTATGAAAGAATTAGCTAAAATTAAAACAGGAACAACATAGAGAAAATGTTTTCCAAAGAGGCGATGTATGCGGAGAGGAAATAAATCCATAGACAAAAGTGTTTCTAAAAATTAGCAGTTATGCTTCTTGAATACGAAAGTAGCAACCTCCATCTTTATATTTCGGAGCTGAAAAGAAATCTAGAAATCTAAAACTATGAACACTGCATTTCAGTAGTTAGGGTGATTGCCTGGTGCTTTTCAGTGCTCCCTGCTCCAAGTCTTCCGCACCCGTGGGTGGAAAACAAAATGAAGAGAAAAATCTAACCGAGCACTAGAAGACTTCCTTTGACTCCTGACGCCCACCCAGAGTACTGTGATTTTAGACAAATGGCATTTTATTTTGAGGTCGAGTTTGATTCAGAGCAGATAGAAGTCAATGTATCCAACAGGGCCGGAAACAGATAGGACGCCGAGGGAGAAATGAATGGAAGAGAGCATCTTATAGAACACATTGGTACCAAGACTGGGGAAGAAAGGATAATTCAGTGCCATGATAAGAGGTCCTGAATTTGAGAGACTTAAACCATGTTCAGAGATCACACAGGATTTCACTGATTAGGTAAATCAGCAAAGATTAGCATAAAAGTAACATGAATGCGTTTATATCTGTCAGTATCTATATCTGTATCTACATATCTCTATATCTGTCTATGTATATGTATATATATACATATATATCTAATCTATCATGCATCCATCAATCTGTCGATTTATTATCTATCATCTATCTATCTATCATCTATCTATCTATCTATCATCTATCTATCTATCTATCTATCTATCTATCTATCTATATCTATCTATCTATTATAAATCTGTCTATCTATCTGTCGATGTCCTAAACCAGAAAGGAAATGTTAATGATCTAGGAGAAATGCAGCTGAAAGGCAATAAAACTTATGGACAATTAGGACTTCATTCAGGTAGAAGGCAAATGTGACAATCAATTCCTGAATTTCAAAATGTATTGGAAAGAAGAAAAATCAGACAGTATAGTAGTTTGTCAGATTAATAAAAAAATGCAGCAGATGTGTACGGCTTTTATATTCTGTGTGCAATATTGATATCATTAATGATCAAGGTGGACAGAGATAGGGGAATTTTTGAAAATCATCTATATTTCTCCCTATGGAATAAGAAACATAACCAGTTAAGACAGAAAGACTGATGGTAGAATGAAATTTGTCTTCCTTGGTTTCCAGTCAATCACCCATTGCTAGTACTTTCTCTTCTGGATTACTTTTTCATATTCTTTTTAATTATTTCATTGAAAATTTCATACACCCTTGGAATATATTTTGTTAATATCTCTACTAGCACACTACAACTGGCTCAAGACCCATTAAGTAATCTGTGTCTCTACTTCATGACCTCTTATCATTATCAAGCATCACTGTCATTGTCAACCTGTAGCAATAATATGATGTTATGCTCTTCGGACTCTGTTGAAGGGCTTGACACCCACTTCCAAATGAATCACATAGAGTCTTATTCTTATTTATAAACATCTGGCCTTAGTTTGGCTTGCTTCTTGCCCACTTTTCTTAATTTATATTATCCCATTGACCCTTCGGCCTCTGTGTTTTCCCCAATCTCTTACTTCTTTAAATCTAATTTACTCCATGGATTGCTGAGATCAGGATTTATCCCTATTGCTTGTTCTGGCTTTTTGGAGCCCATTCTCCCTAGAGGGGTACCTTGCTCAGCCTCTTTATAGGGGGAATGGCCTTGGTCCTGCCTCAAAGCAATGTGCTAAACTTTGTTGACTCCCCATGACTAGCCTTACCCTCTCTGATGAGTGGATGGGCAGTAGGAGGTAGGGTAGGGAGTGGGAACTGGATTTGGCATGTAAAATGAGAAAAGATAGTTTTTTAAAAAATAAATTAAAAATTTAAGGATGGGAGAGAGTAAAATAATTAGAATTTTCTCTAAAATTCAAAATGATAGGCAAAGTATCACAGCTTCACAAGGTTAAACAAATGCAACATAATCAAAAGTACACACCTTAAAATAATATTACCAACATATCCTGCCTTTTTTCTAAGCAAAAATGCAAAACTTAAAGTTGAACATAGTAAGACTATATACAATTAGAGCAATCATCAAATAAAAATTACATATGCAGCGTACTGAATTCCAATTCACTTGCGTCTGGTAAACTTAAGAAAATACTCCATAATCTATTCTACCTTCGTAAATCCACAATTTTATTTCTGACTTACTACAAATATGGCTATCTAGTCTTCAACTCCATCAAAGTCACCAGAAGGATTTAAAATTATTTAAGTAAACAAAAGTGCTTTGAAAATAATTTCCAACAACTCTAGAAATAACAGACATATCTGCCTGGACAGTCACCCAAAGTTTCTTTTCAACATTGAGGCATCCATAATCAGCCTGCAGGCCAATAGTTTCTGGGATATTTTTCAGCAAAGCAGAAAATTTAATAGACTGTCCCACCTATATTGGCAATTTTGTCAGTCACTTTCCTTTGTATCCTGCAGAAAGTCTGGCAGTTTCTTTTGTGAAGCAGGAACCCTGAAGGACCATCGTTCCTTGTTTTGGCATGGTTCAGTGCTCACTTTCTTGTGAGCCCTTCAAGTCCAATTTATACAACATAAAATCAAGCAGTCAAGGCAAAAGCAGTGTCTTGCCAGAATGGTTCATCTTGCCACAATGTAAGCAAACTTTTATGGAGTTTCTTCAGTGCCCATCACCACTGTTCTGTCGGGAGTTGATGTGTCACCCTTTTCATCAAAAACCTTAAGTTAACAAAATATTTTAAATGTCATATTCTATGGGTCTTTAAAGTGCTTAAAGACCATTCATCTAAGATTTTACCTATTTAACCTACCAAACATATCTAATGTTACTAAACTTTGATTGTTCTAGAATAACTACTAACCTCATTTCTTATATATAAATAGCATTTTCAAATGAACTGCATAAGCACAATACCTCAACTCAGAATAGAAACATATAAATAATGTTATAACAAAAATGACCTGAAATTTGTATCAATATGCATAAGTCCTTTAAAGAAGTTGAAACATGTAAACAGTGTAACAAAATTGACTTTGATTTTGTATCAATAAGCCAAAAATCATGCCAATGCAAAGTATCTGAGATTAATAGTTGTCTTTTTATTTTATATTCCTATAAATAATACAAATATCGATAACCCACCATTTAGCCAAAATCCTCCCACACCCAGCTCTTGGAAATCTGGACACAGTTTTCTCTAAACATTTTCTGGCTGATTGTGAGCAAAGGCCTTTCTAGGGTCCTAGGGAGAAAATTTCAAGATAATGATCAAGTCCTGGGAAGACCATCCGTAACCTTTGTATATGGATGTCACCGGTCAAGTTTCAGGTAGTCTTTTACTTTATTTTTGTTTTTGTTTTTCCAGACAGGGTTTCTCTGTAGTTTTTGGAGCCTATCCTGGAACTAGCTCTTGTAGACCAGGCTGGCCTCGAACTCACAGATCTGTCAGGCAGTAATCTTTGATCAAACCAAATCTAAATCAGCTGGACCAAATCCGCATCCTCTTGTTTCCTGTGAAAACAAAAAACAAAACCGCTTCTCCAAAGCATTTTTGAGTTTCATTTGACAAATCCTATTTTTTTTTGACTTTTTAAAAATTAAGTCATTCTTCAAATATCTAGTCTGGTTTATTTCCAGTTTTCTCTCAGTCTCAGGTTTCTTAGCAGCTGTCTCGCCTTTCAGCAATTAAAAAACTCAAAATCAACGGAACAGCCAGACTCCCTGTGTATCTCCCACCTCGCGTGTTTTTTTTCTTTTACACTCTATTTTAAGACTTCATTTCATTTTTAAACTACTCATTGTTTTCTATGACTATACCCCTTTTCTTTTTCTTAAGTCTACACACATTGTTAAACACTCTGAAACCTGTTTAGAGGATTTTCCATCTGGATCTTTTTTTTAAGGTTTATTTATTATGTATACAACATTCTGCCTCTGTGGATCTTTTTTTTAACTGCGTTTCTTTAGCCTTTTCTGACTGCAGGAGCAAATACTCCACATAGCTCTCCGCTGGCTCTACCTGCTTCTTGGCTCAAGACAGCGAAGCCTAAAGCTCGCTACCTGGTTGGAGGTTCATCTCAGCAGGAACGGAATTCAGCCTTCCCAGACCTCTAGAATGCCAATGCTTGTGCAGCTGCAGGCATTTTTAGTCTTTTGTTCCTGCTTAACGTGCCAGGTGTTCAAGGGTTCTTTGACCTTCAACAATTGTCCAGCCTAAACTCTTTTTTTTTTTTCTCATGGTTTATTTTTTTTATATTTAAAAATTTCCATCTCCTTCCCTCCTCCTCCCCCCTCCCTCCCCTCCTCCTCCCCCTTCCCTCCCCTCCTTCTCCCCCTTCCCTCCCCTCCCCTCCACCCATACCTCCCCTCCCTCCCTCTCAAGGCCAAGGAGCCATCAGGGTTCCCCACTCTATGCTAAGACCAAGGTCCTCCCAACTCCCCCCAGGTCCAGGAAGGTGATCGACCAAGCTGAGAAGGCTCCCACAGAGCCCGTCCATGAAGAACAATCAGAGCCCAGAGCCATTGTCCTTTGCTTCTCAGTCAGCCCCCGCTGTTGGCCACACTCAGAGAGACGGGAAGGAACGCATCTGACCTCCCCTCTTTTTTTTTTCTTTTCAAATTTTCTCAGGCTCTAGCTACAAATATGAGCACCATGTTGGTAAGCCAAATTGTTGTAATATGATGCTATGCTCTTTGGACTCTTTGGGGTGCTCCGACACTCAGCTCCCAAATGAATCACACAGAGTCATTCTTATTTATAAACATCCGGCCTTAGCTTGGCTTGCTTCTTGCCTGTTTTTCTTAATATAAAAATTATCCCGTCTACCTTTCGGCCTCTCTGTTTTCCCCATTCTCTTAATTCTTTAAATCTTATTCTTACTTTGTGGATTGCTGTTTAGCTGGATGTCTGGCTCCTGATGTCCTCCTTCTTCTCAGGCTACCACGTCAGAACCTGAACCCTTCTGTATATGAGCTCTGCCTGCCAGCCCCACCTATCCTTTCTCCTGTCTCATTATTGGAACCTGTTTAGAGATTTTTCATCTGGACCTTTTTTTTGCTGCACATCTTTTACCTTTTCGGATTGCAGGAGCAAACTTTATATGGATAAACTACACCGGGATAAACTGCATGGTTCTCGACTACCTGCTTCTTGTTTCAAGGGAGCCAAGCCTAAAGCTCAAGACTCGCTTAGAGGTTTAGAGCTTTATTAGACCATCAGGTGTTTTAGACAGGCAAAGAATCACAGCGTTACGGGGTTAAACAAATGCAACATGAGCAAAAGTAACACATCTTAAAATTATAAACCCAACATTAACCCCCAGTTCTTATTAGTGGCGTCCATAAGCACATCCTTCGGGAGTATGAACAACACCTGAAGAAAGTCAAGCTTGTCAAGGCGGATGGCACAGACCTGGGGCGTGTTTCAAGAGCCTGGTCCTAAGTAGAGGTGTTTAATACAATTTTTAAAGTCTACACACACACACACACACACACACAGAGAGAGAGAGAGAGAGAGAGAGAGAGAGAGAGAGAGAGAGAGAGAGAGAGAGAGAGAGAGAGAGAGAGAGAGAATTACATGGAGTGTGTAATTTGTGTGTGTAAAACTTTTAGTATTCTCCTTTAAATTGATGGTATATAAGTATGCTTATCATGTTATTTTTATTCACTATGGACAATTTATAAAAATTACATAGAAGTCAAGAAAGAATAAATAAAATGGTGTATATGATGGAATTGTTCTCATTAATATAGTGATATTTTATTTGTTTTGTTATATAAAGACTTCCTGATCGTCAGCCATACAGGTCAGACAGTGGTGCCACATACCTTTAATCCCAGCAGCCACACTAGTTAGCCATAGAGGCCAGGCAGTGGTGGTGCACACCTTTAATACCAGCACTGGAGAAGACTATAAGGCAGGATGAGGCTGGAACTCACTTTCTTTTCAGTCTGAAGATTTTTGTAGAGGTAAGAGGTCTCTAGTGGTTGGTTGCTTTACTTCTCTGATCTTCAGGAAAACTTTATTTATTAAAACATAAGTAGAATATCACTCTACATCAATAAAAATTACAGTGGTTTTACCAGAAAAAATTATGGAATTGGAGGTATCATTACTATAGTTTAAAATTAAATGTCCCCCATGGCTATATATTACAGGGTCTTATTTGGAGGCTGATAGAAATCTTGTTGTCCTGAAGGTTCTAACGTGATCAGTGTACTGATCTCTTAATAAATGTATATGGCAGATTCTTTGGAGGTGGTAAAATGTAGGAGTTTGGTTTATCAAAAAACAAGTGGAGTCAGCCTAAGAGAGAGAACAAATAGGCTACAAATGTTGGTATTATAGCTGCAGGGCACCCGACATCCACTCATGTTCATGTCACACCATTGAGTGTTCCTGAAGATGATCATGTAGTTAAAGATTTCTACGCTGTATTTCTCCTGTTTGCATCTCACCCATCAGTCTTAATTCTGTACCCTCATTTCTTACTTCTAGAACAGTCTTTATTCTTGTTCATAATGTGTAAAGCACACTTTTTTTTTCTCCAGGAATTTCTTGAATTTCAAAAGAGATGTCACAATTAGATTTTAGAGAAATGTTGGAAGCGCCAGGATTACAGGAGTTGTTACATAGATGTTAGAAGGCGTGAATAGACTGCTGTGATGTGAGTATGCTAAAGGTAGTACAGGCTGATGCACTGGGGCTTTGTTCCCAGGTCATGCACTTTAGGAAGTGAGTATATCCTAAGTAAGAACTCAACTGATGCGTAAATCCCTTGATAGAATGACAAAATGAGGACATTATTGGGAAGACCCTGAAGAGTGGGAAGTGGGGGCACATTGGAAGAAAAGGGATTTTGTGTGTTGCCTGAAGGGCTCAAATTTCCTCAGTGATGCATTCTTCTAATTATGTTGAACCTACTTGTTCCCATCACCACGATATTCTACTGTATCGTACATCGAGAATCAAAACTGTTAAGAACTGTGGACTGAACTCTATCAGTGGGAATTGACATAAATATCCCCCTTTTGTTTGTATATATAGAATACTGATCATTATCACTAAAAAACAAATATTACCATATTATAAAATAAAAAAATATATTCAGAAAGACATTATTAAAAGACAGATAGGAAAGACTATTGGGTGAGAGAAGGATGATGCACAATTAGTAATGATACAGAGAGAGAAATTGGGGTTCAACGTGAAGATCTAAAAAGCAAAACAGCAAGCCACTGACTCTTACCTTGACCTCCATTCGAAATGGCTATCCTGCTTCCAGGAATCTCAGAATGAGACTGTCTGAGGGCTGTCGCCTCCCATTTTATAATCCTCTCTAGGGCCAGGACTAAAAGAGAGCATCACTGGGATTAAAGTCATGCACCGCCCAGTTTCTATGGCAACATGTGTGGCTACTGGGATTAAAGGTGTGTATTACTATAACCTGGTCTGTAAGGCTGACCAGTGGGGCTGTTTTTCTCTCAGATCTTCAGGCAAACTGTATTTATTAAAATGCAATTGAAATGCCACTACAAAAGTGAGAAAAAGAAAAACATAAGTGTAACAGTAGAGAATAAGAAGGCTATGTATAATCAAAGTATATTGCATGAATATAAGAAACTGCTACAATCAAACCCATCACTTACATAATTAATCTACACTTAAAAACAAATATAAGAAAACATTTGGTGTTTATCTCTAAATGATGCCTATACATATGGTTGGTGATTTCTACATAATTTTGAAGGAATTCAGTTTATGTTGTAAAAGCAATATTTTTTGCTTCTACAATGTCTCTTTCTGGTTGGTTTCCTCTGTCTAACTCTATTTTGGTATGCTCTTCCCACCTTCTTATCTCCCTACTATTACTATCCTTCCCTCCTTTCCTTACCTTCTTTTCTCCTTCTTTCTTTTTCTTATTTCTTCCACCTTCTACTTTTTAAGATTTATTTTCTTGCAGTGGTGGCACACGCCTTTAATCCCAGCACTTGGAAGGCAGAGGCAGACAGATCTCTGTGGGTTCGAGGCCAGCCTGGTCTACAAGAGCTAGTTCCAGAACAGGCTCCAAAGCCACATAAAAGCCCTGTATTGAAAAACAAAACAAAACAAACAAACAAACAAACAAACAAAGATTTATTCTCTTTTCAATTGTGTGTACATGTGTGTATTCATTCACACATCTGCACACACACATGAGCACAACATGTATTTGAGTGTACAAATGTCCATGGAGAAAGGAGAAGCTAGATGCCCTGGAGAGGAAGGCCATTATGAACCACCATGTACGATCTGAGAATTCAATCTGGGACATCCATAAGTGCAACAAGAGTCCTTAACTATTGAGCAAACTCTTGAGGCATCCTTTTTTTTCATAAACCAATTATCAGGGATTGTAATTTCATTTACATACCACATACACACACACACACAGAGCATACAAACAAAATACAGAAACCTCCACAAGATTATTGTAACCTTCTATCACTTATGCACATGCCACGTTTGCCCCATTCTTTCTAAGCTTCCAGCACATTTCTCCATGTCTCTCCTGTTCATCAAAAACCGCAATGTCTCTTTCTCTGAGCCATCATCTTTTTTTCTTTCTATACAGTTTCAAATATCGCCTCTCAGGGAAGCAACTATAATTACACCATCACTTGTTTAAAATCTTCAGAGGCTTTGTACAGAATAATTGGTGGAATGTTATAAAGTGTTAATGCGCACTTGAATTTTCTCTTATAGAATACACCTCTATTTTTCTTCTGAAAGAAAACAAATTACAATGCTATTTTTCTCATAAAGAGTATAGATATAACTTGTCTAAAATGACAGAATGTTGGTTTGGCACAGCTTTATTGAACTCCAAGAAATTTGATTTTCTAATTGTATTTTTCTTTACTGCTTCATTTTTCTAGTATTCAGATTGTTAATGGATAGTCAAATGAAGTTATAACAAGTATTTAGAATTCAGTAGAATGTCATAAACTTTATTTTAAGTACATTAGAAAGCATTGTTTCTCTATAGTACAGAACCCTAATAAGATGTAAAATTAGTTAACATATGAGAATGACTGTAAATTTGTACCTAACCTAATACAACGACACAGTGCAGATGGAAGTAACTCAGAGTGGAAAATGGATGTTCTCCAGTCTGCCTGAACATTACGAAGGAAAGCCTTGTGGATGTTCTCCAGTCTGCCTGAACATTACGAAGGAAAGCCTTGTGGATGTTCTCCAGTCTGCCTGAACATTACGAAGGAAATCCTTGGCAGTGGAGAAGTCTCCTGTCATCAAAATGACAATAACTCCTCAGTAGCTCTGTAGGCTTTCATTTCAATGACCACATTTTCCATTGCTTTTTTTTTTTTTTTTTTTCCCACATTTTGCCTGTTTTTTTGATTCTAAGTAAAAACCCTGGTAAGTTTTATTTTATTCTATTTTTTGAAATTCTGTGCTTTCTTGAGGAACAAGTGATTTGCAAACATTTTTAGAAAAATGACAAGCTAAGGCAATGGTGGCATAAAGCTTGTGTAAACCCATCAATGTCTGACTTAAGTCTCACTCCAGGAGACAGAACTCACAGCTGACACTGCTTGAATGACCGCGAACCAGAAGCTTGATGACCCAGAGACCTATGATAAAAACAAATATCACTGGTCTAAACAAACAAGAAATACAATGACTTCTCATGACATTCTGCTGAACTCAGAGATCAGTGCCTTATGCAGCCGTAATCAGAGAAGCTTCTTCCTGCAGGAGATTAGAACAAATGTGGAGAACCACAGTCACACATTATGTACATACACAAAGAGGGAACTTGAAACACAGAACTCTGGGATGTCTCAGTCAAATTCCTCCCCTCAGCCCTCAGGGAGACAGTGGGATCCAGACTGAAACAGAATTTTCAACAGAGAAATCTTAAATGGCTGAGAAACACTTTAAAAATATTCAACATCCTTAGTAAGCATGAAAAGGGAAATCAAAATGACTTTGAGATTCCGTATTACATCTGTCAGAATGGCTGAGATCAAAACACTAGAATACTGGAGAGCATGTGGAGGAAGGGAGACACTTCCCAAATGCTGGTAGGAGTGAAAACTTGTACACCCAATACGGAGATCAATATGGTGGTTCCTCAGAAAATTGGGACTTAATCAACCTTAAGATCCAGTTATACAACTCTTTGGAATATACCCAATAAATGCTTCATCCACCACAAGGACACTTGTTCAACCACGTTCATTGAAGCTTTATTCATAATAGCCAGAAACTGGAAACAACCTAAATGCCCCTCTAACAAAGAATGGATAAAGAAAATGTGGTGCATGGAACTAGAAAAGATCGTCCTGAGTAACGTAACCCAGAAAAGAAAGAGAGACATGGTATGTACTTGCTCAGAAGTAAATATTACCTATTAAATAAAGGATAATCATTCTAAAATCCACAGATCCAGAGAGGATAAGTAACAAGGAGGGCTCAAGGGGGATGCATGAATCTGTCTAGGAAGAGGAAATAGAATATATTTTGTGGGTAGACTGAGGGTAGATTGGGATAAAAAGAAGAGGGATCAAGTGGGATGGGGGGAATGGAGTGAGAGAGTACTGAGAGAGATGACTCAAAATGGGGGTCATTTTGCAGGCGATATAGAAACATTGTACAGTGGAAACTCCCTGGAATCTACAAGAGTTACCCTAGTGAAATCTTTTAATAATGGGGGATATAGAGCATGAACTGGCCTTCTTTTGTAACCAAGTAAGACTCCCAGTAGTGAGACTTGGACATCAACCCAGTCATAAAACAATCTGTCCATCCTGCACGTTGTTCTTGGGTAACAGAGACACAGAACTTGTGGAGTGGCCAACCCATGACTGGCCCAACTGGAGGGCCATGCTGTGAGAGGGAACCTATGGCCTGTCACTGCCTGTATAGCCAGGAACCAGAAGGATAGCTCAGAGACCCAGAATAGAACCAAATAAGCCTGACAGACACACACACACATACACACAACACACACACACACACACACACACACACACACATCAAATATATTCTGCTATACTCAAAGATTGAGAGTCATCATACAACAACAGGTGCAGAGATTCACAGCCAAACATTAGGCAGAGCTCAGGAGGTGGAAGAGGAGGAGAAAATAAAAGCCAGAGGGGATGGATAGAGGACATGAGGGGAATAATTCCCCTCAACTGAGCATAGCTCTTGAACTTACAAGGACAGAAGCAGGAGGCACAGGGCCTCTACTGGTCTGTACTAGGTCCTCTGCTTATATATTATAGAGAAAGTTAGTACTTTTATGAGATTCCTGAGTAGTGAAGGAGTGGGTCTCTGATTATTGTGCCTTCTCTTGGATTTTTTTTTACTTCTGCTGGTTTATGTTGTCCATCTTCAATGCAATGTTTTTGTTTTATTTATTATATTTTCTTTTGTTACGCTTTGTTGTTATCTTTTAGAAACCTATTCTTTTGTAATGAGAGAAAGATGGGAGTGGGGAAGGAACTGTGAAGGCAGAGGAAGAGAAACTCTCATCAGGAAATATTGTATGAGAAGAGAAATTATTTTCATTAAAAGAAGTAAAAATAAAAAGATAATACAATAACTGATAATAAAAAAGGCAAACAGTAAAAAATTGAAGAGCCAAAGTAAGAGCTATGATTCTCAATCAATTATTACCACACAGCATATTTGAAAAATGATTTATAAAAGTTTCTGCAGATGGAACAAAAGTTATAATTTTTAGATATATTAGCAGAGATTCCATAGGGTTTGAGGCTGTAGAAATAAAATAAAGGAAATATATCATTCTTCCATCTTCTATCATTTGTAAATTCAGTTTTAAAAGTGACAGGACAGCCAATATAAAACTATTAAAAATATTTCTGAAGTTTAAAAAAATTAAACACTGTACAAACCTTTAATGCATTATTAAGTTAGGCTTAAGCTGTTTATTGGAAGTATGAAGTATGTTTAGAATATTTTGTCTTAAACAAGACCCCACAGATTATGCTTAAAAATTAATCCCAAAGCCAGGTGGTGGTAGTGCATGCCTTTAATACTAGCACTCTGGAGGCAGAGGCAGGCTGATTTCTCTGAGTTTGAGGCAAGGTCAGCTCCAGGTCAGGCTCCAAAACCACATAGAGAAACCCCGTCTCAAAAATGATACTAAGAGTAGTAAAAAAAATAATAGGTCTTTAAAGGTTAAAGGAAAAATAGCAAAATTGGTTTAAAACCAACTTAATTATAAAAATCTATACCTGCAAAGATTTGATCTTTGCAAAGTAATAGACTTTTTATATAAAATAGACTTTTGCTGGCAAATTAAATTTAAAGGAAAATGTGATTCTTAAATGTGTAATTTAATAATCTGTGATTCCCCAAATCCTACTGATTTTTTTGTGCCACAGTTTGCTTCTTCTGAGATTAACTATGTCATATTAGCTCAGTGGACAAAATATAATTTGTAAATGTAATACATCTGATAATTTATGTTATTCACTTTAATGTTTGAATATAGCAACAAAATAATTTTACCTATTTCTTCTAGAAAATTCTATATTTTTCTCCTCATTTTGAAGAAGAAAATTGGACCAGAGTCAGAATAAATATATTAAATGATCATCAGGCATAAAGTTAGATACTGCTCGTTAATTTTTAACTGTAATTAGAACGATTACTGGCATTTAGTTTTCATGCTTGTGGAGTTTGCTTCTTGTTTTTTGATTCATTTAGAAATAAACTTCAAAATGAATTTCTTGGAATTGCATACAATGTTTCAATATCACTGAAATGATTTTTCTTTTTTGGTTGTCATTGGGCATTACAATCTTTTGTCAGGAAAATTACAAATTTTCTAATTGTTAACATTCTCTAGGAACTTTTTATAACCTTTATTTTTTTTTAGACGATGACTGATGTGTTAGTCATCCATGCTATAGATATTATTAGTTACAGAGGCAAAAACAATTGTAACATTTATGAGATTTTTTTGTTACTATTTACAGAAAAACCTTATTGAAAATAACTAGGGGTTTTAAAAACAGGTTTGGCCCAGGGAGTAGCTGCCTACAGGACACTTGATCTAAGGCAAGTTTTCTCTGTGTAACAGCCCTAACTGTCCTGGAACTAGTGCCTGTAGACCAGACTGGCCTCAAACTCACAGAGATCCACCTACCTCTGCCTCCCAAGTGCTGGGATTAAAGGCGTGCACCACCACTGCCAAACCTACCTAATTTTTCTAATCCACACACCCTACCCTGGAATGCGTGAACCCGTTGAAGCTGGACCCTGACACTCTTCCAGAGGTTAGGACAATTTTCTCCTAAGATTTTTGTAGAAGCTCCCCCTTCCTCATCCTCCCGTCTTTGGGGCCACAAAATCCCACAGCTCAGCCTGTTTGGGCTCTGGGGACCTGGAATTGAGTGCACCCAGGCCGGTGGGAGGTCCCCTCCTTCATTTGACTGCCCGGAGCAAGGTAGGCCTTTGTCTGAGAGCTGCTTGGCCTGCAAGGGGACCTGAAAATCTGCAGGAGGATCCATCGTTCTTTGGGGTGAGTGAGGAGTGAGTGCCCGAACCACGGCAGCTGCCCGGTGAGGGACCACCGACTCTCCACAACTCCCCCTGCCACCAGCACACTTCCTGCTCTTCCTGCAGGGGTTATTCTCCCCGGATACTGCCTCTCTCTTCCTGTCCCTTCCCAGCTCGCACCCAGAATCCTCCCCCCCTCCCCCTGCCTCATCCTCCCGTCTTTGGGGCCACAAAATCCCACAGCTCAGCCTGTTTGGGCTCTGGGGACCTGGAATTGAGTGCACCCAGGCCGGTGGGAGGTCCCCTCCTTCATTTGACTGCCCGGAGCAAGGTAGGCCTTTGTCCGAGAGCTGCTTGGCCTGCAAGGGGACCTGAAAATCTGCAGGAGGATCCATCGTTCTTTGGGGTGAGTGAGGAGTGAGTGCCCGAACCGCGGCAGCTGCCCGGAGAGGGACCACCGACTCTCCACAACCCCCCCTGCCACCAGCACACTTCCTGCTCTTCCTGCAGGGGTTATTCTCCCCGGATACCGCCTCTCTCTCCCTGTCCCTTCCCAGCTTGCACCCAGAATCCTCCCCCCCCCCCCCCTTCCTCATCCTCCCGTCTTTGGGGCCACAAAATCCCACAGCTCAGCCTGTTTGGGCTCTGGGGACCTGGAATTGAGTGCACCCAGGCCGGTGGGAGGTCCCCTCCTTCATTTGACTGCCCGGAGCAAGGTAGGCCTTTGTCTGAGAGCTGCTTGGCCTGCAAGGGGACCTGAAAATCTGCAGGAGGATCCATCGTTCTTTGGGGTGAGTGAGGAGTGAGTGCCCGAACCGCGGCAGCTGCCCGGAGAGGGACCACCGACTCTCCACAACCCCCCCTGCCACCAGCACACTTCCTGCTCTTCCTGCAGGGGTTATTCTCCCCGGATACTGCCTCTCTCTCCCTGTCCCTTCCCAGCTTGCACCCAGAATCCTCCCCCCCCTCCCCCTTCCTCATCCTCCCGTCTTTGGGGCCACAAAATCCCACAGCTCAGCCTGTTTGGGCTCTGGGGACCTGGAATTGAGTGCACCCAGGCCGGTGGGAGGTCCCCTCCTTCATTTGACTGCCCGGAGCAAGGTAGGCCTTTGTCTGAGAGCTGCTTGGCCTGCAAGGGGACCTGAAAATCTGCAGGAGGATCCATCGTTCTTTGGGGTGAGTGAGGAGTGAGTGCCCGAACCGCGGCAGCTGCCCGGAGAGGGACCACCGACTCTCCACAACCCCCCCTGCCACCAGCACACTTCCTGCTCTTCCTGCAGGGGTTATTCTCCCCGGATACCGCCTCTCTCTCCCTGTCCCTTCCCAGCTTGCACCCAGAATCCTCCCCCCCTCCCCCTTCCTCATCCTCCCGTCTTTGGGGCCACAAAATCCCACAGCTCAGCCTGTTTGGGCTCTGGGGACCTGGAATTGAGTGCTCCCAGGCCGGTGGGAGGTCCCCTCCTTCATTTGACTGCCCGGAGCAAGGTAGGCCTTTGTCTGAGAGCTGCTTGGCCTGCAAGGGGACCTCACAGTCTGCAGAAGGATCCATCATTCTTTGGGGTGAGTGAGGAGTGAGTGCCCGAACCGCGGCAGCTGCCCGGTGAGGGACCACCGACTCTCCACAACTCCCCCTGCCACCAGCACACTTCCTGCTCTTCCTGCAGGGGTTATTCTCCCCGGATACTGCCTCTCTCTCCCTGTCCCTTCCCAGCTTGCACCCAGAATCCTCCCCCCCTCCCCCTGCCTCATCCTCCCGTCTTTGGGGGCCACAAAATCCCACAGCTCAGCCTGTTTGGGCTCTGGGGACCTGGAATTGAGTGCACCCAGGCCAGTGGGAGGTCCCCTCCTGCATTTGACTGCCCGGAGCAAGGTAGGCCTTTGTCTGAGAGCTGCTTGGCCTGCAAGGGGACCTGACAGTCTGCAGGAGGATCCATCATTCTTTGGGGAGGATCCATCATTCTTTGGGGACACCAAACACCTCCGCGCTCCTTTTGAAGGAAGAGATGGGCAGGCGCCAATGCAGGAGCTCCTCCAACAACATGAAAGGCAACATGACATCACCACAAGCCAGACATCCCGAAACAACAAGAATTGAACACCCTACCCCAGAAGATATAGAAGAAACCGACATTAAACAGTACTTTATAAAAATAATAGAGGACCTTAAACAGGAGGTAAAAAACTGCCATAAAGAAATGGAGATGACAAACAAAAAGGTAGACGAAATAAATAAATCTCTCAAAGATACCCAAGAAAAACAAGAAAAACAAGAAAAAGCAATCAAACAGGTAAGGGAAACAGTACAAGACCTGATAAATGAAATGGAGGTATTGAAGAAAACACAATCTGAGGGACGACTGGAAATGGAAACTCTGAGTAAACGAACAGAAACTTCAGAGACAAGTATTTCCAACCGAATACAAGAGATGGAAGAAAGAATCTCGGACTCTGAAGATACTATAGAAGAAATAAACTCACAGATTAAAGAACTAAACAAATCTAACAAATTCTTAACACAAAACATTCAGGAAATCTGGGACACCATGAAAAGACCAAACCTAAGAATAATTGGGGTAGAAGAAGGAGAAGAATTACAACTCAAAGGCCCAGAAAACATATTCAACAAAATTATAGAAGAAAACTTCCCCAACCTAAAGAAGGATGTTCCTATGAAGGTACAAGAAGCCTACAGAACACCAAATAGACTGGATCAAAAGAAAGCATCCCCACGCCATATAATAATCAAAACACAAAACATACAGAATAAAGAACAGATATTAAGAGCTGCAAAGGAAAAAGGTCAAGTAACATATAAAGGGAAACCTATCAGAATTACACCTGATTTCTCAATGGAAACCATGAAAGCCAGAAGAGCTTGGATAGATGTGCTACAGACACTTAGGGAACATGGATGCAAGCCTAGACTATTATACCCAGCAAAGCTTGCATTCACCATTGATGGAGAAAACAAGATATTCCAGGACAAAAACAGATTTAAACAATACGCAGCCACAAATCCAGCCTTGCAGAAAGTAATAGAAGGAAAATCACAAACCAAGGAGTCCAACAACGCCGACAATAACTCAGGCATCTAGCGACCCTTCACCAGCACAACTAGAAGAAGGGAAACACACAAACTCTTCTACTAAAAATGACTGAAGTTAACAACCACTGGTCATTAATATCACTTAATATCAATGGACTCAATTCACCTATAAAAAGGCACAGGCTAAGAGACTGGATACGAAAACAGAATCCAACATTTTGCTGTTTACAAGAAACACACCTCAACCACAAAGACAGGCACCTACTCAGAGTAAAGGGTTGGGAAAAGGTTTATCAAGCAAATGGCCCTAAGAAACAAGCGGGTGTGGCCATACTAATTTCCAACAAAGTTGACTTCAAACTAAAATCAATCAGAAGAGATGGAAAGGGACACTTTATACTCATAACAGGAAAAATCCTTCAGAATGAAGTCTCAATCCTGAATATCTATGCCCCTAATATAAAAGCTCCCACTTTTGTAAAAGAAACACTTCTAGAACTCAAGGCAGCCATCAAACCACACACACTAATAGTTGGAGACTTCAACACTCCTCTCTCACCAATGGACAGGTCAATCAGACAGAAACCTAACAGAGAATTGAAAGACTTAATGGAGGTAATGAACCAAATGGACTTAACAGACATCTATAGAACATTCCACCCAAATAGGAAAGAATATACCTTCTTCTCTGCGGCTCATGGAACCTTTTCGAAAATTGACCATATACTTGGTAACAAAGCAAACTTCCACAGTTACAAAAAATATTAGTAACCACCTGTGTCTTATCGGATCACCATGGATTAAAATTAGAATTCAACAACAATGCTACCCCCAGAAGGCCCACAAACTCATGGAAACTGAACAGTCAACTACTGACCCACACCTGGGTCAAGGAAGAAATAAAGAAAGAAATTAAAGTCTTTCTTGAATTTAATGAAACAAAGACACAACATACTCAAACCTATGGGACACAATGAAAGCAGTGCTAAGAGGAAAGTTCATAGCACTAAGTGCCCACTTAAAGAAAACGGAGAAAGCACTCATTGGTGACTTAACAGCACACCTGAAAGCTCTGGAAAAAAAAGAAGCAGACTCACCTAGGAGAAGTAGAAGACTGGAAATAATCAAACTGAGGGCAGAAATCAACAAAATAGAAACACAGAAAACAATCCAAAGAATCAATGAAACAAGAAGCTGGTTCTTGGAGAAAATCAACAAGATTGACAAACCCTTAGCCAATCTAATCAAACGGCAGAGGGAGAACACGCAAATTAACAAGATCAGAAATGAAAAGGGGGACATAACCACAGACACAGAGGAAATTCAGAAAATCATTAGATCTTACTACAAAAGCCTGTATGCCACAAAATTGGAAAATGTAAAAGAAATGGACAGTTTTTTAGATAAATACCATATACCAAAGTTAAACCAGGACCAGGTAAATGCTCTAAATCGTCCTGTTAGTCGCGAAGAATTAGAAACTGTTATCAGAAACCTCCCTACCAAAAAGAGCCCAGGACCAGATGGTTTCAATGCGGAATTCTACCAGAACTTCCAAGAAGACCTAATACCTATACTCCTTAAGGTATTTCATAATATAGAAACACAAGAGTCACTGCCAAATTCCTTCTATGAAGCTACAGTTACCCTGATACCTAAACCACACAAAGACTCAACCAAGAAAGAGAATTACAGGCCAATCTCACTCATGAACATGGACGCAAAAATTCTCAATAAAATACTGGCAAACCGAATCCAAGAACACATTAGAAAAATTATCCATTACGATCAAGTAGGCTTCATCCCAGAGATGCAGGGCTGGTTCAACATACGAAAATCTATTAATGTAATCCATCATATAAACAAACTGAAGGAAAAAAAACCATATGGTCATCTCATTAGATGCTGAAAAAGCATTTGACAAAATTCAGCACCCTTTTATGATAAAGGTCTTGGAGAGATTAGGGATACAAGGGTCATTCCTAAATATAATAAAAGCTATTTACAGCAAACCGACAGCTAACATCAAATTAAACGGAGAGAAACTCAAGGCTATCCCACTAAATTCAGGAACACGACAAGGCTGTCCACTCTCTCCTTATCTCTTCAATATAGTGCTTGAAGTTCTAGCAATAGCAATAAGACAACATAAGGGAATCAAGGGGATCCAATTTGGAAAGGAAGAAGTTAAACTTTCATTATTTGCAGATGATATGATAGTATACATAAGCGACCCCAAAAACTCCACCAAAGAACTCCTACAGCTGATAAACTCCTTCAGTAACGTGGCAGGATACAAGATCAACTCCAAAAAATCAGTCGCCCTCCTATACACAAAGGATAAGGAAGCAGAGAGGGAAATCAGAGAAGTATCACCTTTCACAATAGCCACAAATAGCATAAGATATCTGGGAGTATCGCTAACCAAGGAAGTGAAGGATTTATATGACAAGAACTTTAAGTCTTTGAAGAAAGAAATTGAAGAGGATACCAGAAAATGGAAGGATCTCCCCTGCTCGTGGATTGGGAGGATCAACATAGTAAAAATGGCAATTCTACCAAAAGCAATCTATAGATTCAATGCAATCCCAATCAAGGTCCCATTAAAATTCTTCACAGAGATTGAGAAGACAATAATCAACTTTATATGGAAAAACAAGAAACCCAGGATAGCCAAAAAAATCTTATACAATAAAGGTACTTCTGGAGGCATTACCATCCCTGACTTCAAACTCTATTACAGAGCTACAGTATTGAAAACGGCTTGATATTGGCATAAGAACAGAGAAGTTGACCAATGGAATCGTATAGAAGACCCGGATCTTAAACCACAAACCTATGAACACCTGATTTTTGATAAAGGAGCCAAAAGTACACAATGGAAAAAAGAGGGCATCTTCAACAAATGGTGCTGGCATAACTGGATGTCAACCTGTAGAAGAATGAAAGTAGATCCATATCTATCACCATGCACAAAACTCAAGTCCAAATGGATTAAAGACCTCAATATTAATTTGAACACATTGAGATTGATAGAGGAGAAAGTGGGAAGTACTCTACAACAAATGGGCACAGGGAACCGTTTCCTATGCATAACCCCAGCTGCACAGACTTTAAGGGCAACATTGAATAAATGGGACCTCCTGAAGTTGAGCAGCTTCTGTAAAGCAAAGGACATTGTCACTAAGACACAAAGGCAGCCTACTGACTGGGAAAAGATCTTCACCAACCCTGCAACTGACAAAGGTCTGATCTCTAAAATATATAAGGAACTCAAGAGACTAGACGGTAAAATGCCAATTAACCCAATTAAAAAATGGGGCGATGAACTGAACAGAGAATTCTCAACAGAAGAAGTTCGAATGGCCAAAAGACACTTAAGGTCATGCTCAACCTCCCTAGCTATCAGGGAAATGCAAATCAAAACAACTTTGAGATATCATCTCACACCTGTCAGATTGGCTAAAATCCAAAACACCAATAATAACCTTTGCTGGAGAGGTTGTGGGGTAAGGGGCACACTCATCCATTGCTGGTGGGAATGCAAACTTGTGCAACCACTTTGGAAAGCAGTGTGGCGGTTTCTCAGGAAATTCGGGATCAACCTACCCCAGGACCCAGCAATTCCACTATTGGGAATCTACCCAAGAGATGCCCAATCATACAACAAAAGCATATGCTCATCTATGTTCATAGCAGCATTATTTGTAATAGCCAGATCCTGGAGACAGCCTAGATGCCCTTCAGTGGAAGAATGGATGAAGAAACTGTGGAATATATACATGCTAGAATACTACTCAGCGGTAAAAAACAATGACATCTTGAATTTTGCAGGCAAATGGATGGAAATAGAAAACACTATTCTGAGTGAGGTAACCCAGACCCATAAAGATGAACATGGGATGTACTCACTCATATTCGGTTTCTAGCCATGATTATAGGACATCGAGCCTATAAGTTTGGGATCCTTGAGAAGATAATAAGAAGGTGAACTCCCAAAAAAGATATAGTAATCCTCCTGGATATTGGAAGTAGACACGATCGCCAGGCAAAATTGGGAACTTGAGGGTTGGGCAAGACTGGGCCAAGGGAAGATGGGGAGAGAAAAGTGTGAAGGGGAGAGCGGGGGGAGCTCGGAGGAATGGGGTGCTTGGGATATAGGAAGGGTGGATATGAGAGCAGTGAAGCATATATCTGAATTTAAGGAGCTACCTGAGGGTTGTCAAGAGACTTGACCCTAGAGGGGTTCCCAGGTTTCCAGGGAGACGCCCCCAGTTAGTTCCTTGGGCAGCTGAGGAGAGGGAGCCTGAAAAGGCCAGTTCCTATAGCCATACTGATGAATTTCTTGCATATCACCATAGAACCTCCACCTGACGATAGATGAAGAAAATGACAGAGCCCCACCTTGGAGCACCGGACTGAGCTCCCAAGGTCCTGATGAGGAGCAGAAGGAGAGAGAACATGAGAAAGAAAGTCAGGACCGTGAGGGAACCTCCAGCTGGCGACAGATGGGGAAGGTGACTGAGCCCCACATTGGAGCACTGGACTGAGCTCCCAAGGTCCCGATGAGGAGCAGAAGGAGCGAGAACATGAGGGAGAAAGTCAGGAACGAGAGGGGTGCGTTCACTCATGGAGACGGTGGGACAGAACTAATGGGAGATCACCAACTCCAGTTGGAATGGGACTGATGGATCATGCGACCAAACCCGTCTCTCTGAGTGTGGCCAACAGCGGGGGCTGACTGAGAAGCAAAGGACAATGGCTCTGGGCTCTGATTCTTCTTCATGGACGGGCTCTGTGGGAGCCTTCTCAGCTTGGTCGATCACCTTCCTGGACCTGGGGGGAGTTGGGAGGACCTTGGTCTTAGCATAGAGTGGGGAACCCTGATGGCTCCTTGGCCTTGAGAGGGAGGGAGGGGAGGTATGGGTGGAGGGGAGGGGAGGGAAGGGGGAGAAGGAGGGGAGAGAAAGGGGAGAAGGAGGGGAGGGAGGGGGGAGGAGGAGGGAAGGAGATGGAAATTTTTAAATATAAAAAAAAAATAAACCATGAGAAAAAAAAAAAAAAAAAAAAAAAAAAAAAAAAAAAAAAAAAAAGAAAATAACTAGGAATCATATTCTCTGATTTTCTCCACATTTTTTACCTTTGGAAAACATTTGGGTGTCTTACAGCAGATTCTCACTTCCCAGAAAACTTTTCCTTTAATTTGATCAAAAATAATGCAACTTACAAAACAATGAAGCCCACCCCTCCCCCTGGAAAATCAAACTTTATTATTTAATTTGCACTTTTCCTTAAAAGCAGTTGCACATAGAAGGTCAACAAAGAATAACATGCAGTTATTTTTGAAAAGAGAAATAGATGAGTTGTCTAATTTTTGACGATAAATGGGAAAAAGAAGGAAGTGAGAGACAGAGAGAAAGGAAGCCAAGCGGTCACGGGCCCTGTCTCACACCACAGACTTTTCTAATGTGAAGGATTTCTCACTATCACTTTCACCGTATGCTTTTTCCTCTTAACTATTGCATACTCACCATAGATTCCACAATTTGGAACCCAGAGAGGACTCTTTAGAAGAGATTTAACTTTCTAAAGCATTCTGCCAACCTAAAGACTCAGCAAACCATAATCTTCACATTACCTCTTTTATGCAGTAAACCCAATTCGTGTGTTAATGAGTATGCCATCAACCACATGTCAGTTTGCATTGTATTTTGTTTTTCTCAGAAACAGGTTCTCTCTGGCCGCCTTTTTATCCTCCTATGCACTCCTTAATACAAGGTGCAGTGGCAAGACAGTCTATAGACGCTTGTGCTGCTCGCAGAGACCATAATATTTTCCCTAGGCCTCCATTCTTTTCAGGGCATCTCTGAACTCATGCAGATGACTCCACTCATGAAGCAAGCATGGCATTTCCTATTATATAAAGGTTTACAGACTCAGTGGGATTCCTTCGAGGAAGAAGCCTCACCTAGGCTGTCCCCCTAAATAGAGCACTGAGCCTTGTTTCTGAGCCTTATCACCCAAAGCAAACCTTATGTAAGTTCCACCCTAACAAGAAGGTATACTATCCCATATCATGGAATGAAACTTATTAATACTTGAATCATGGGCTCCCTACCCTCAGGCTGTTCAGCTATATTCTCATGTGTTGCTATTCACAGTCAGAACCATGCAATCTCTCCTTTCCTACTCATCTCTGGTTCTATCAGTTTCTATTTGGCCACAAAATGTATTTTATGAGATTTTTTTGCAGATGAGACACAAATATCTCCTCTCCCTAGATAGGGCACCAATGACAGAGCAAAGTAACAGATACTCCAAAGTTGAACTTGATGTGTATGTGTGTGTGCATGTGTGTGCATGTGTGTGTATGTTTACAGTAGTTATAGGATTATGAGTGAGGAGTTACTTACACGATCTAGGATGAACTAAAGGCAGTTGCATCACCAAAACCCCACTTCAGCATTCATTGTGTCTCATGAAATCTGTACCATTAGTGCTCTCTTAATGACTTGCATGGTAGCATGCAGGCAGACATAGTGCTAGAAAAGAAGCTGGGAGTTCTGTGTTCCAATTGGCAGGCATCAGTAAGGAAGACTGTCACACTGGACATAGCTTGAGCATCTGAGGGCTCAAAGTCCACTTCGTAGTGATGTACTTCTTCCAACAAGGCTACACCCCCCAATAATGCCACTCCCTCTGGACCAATCTGGATCATTTTTTATTAGAAAAGCATCAGTTTTCACGTACAAATATTTATAACACATTGCACAATATTTAAGCATATGATGCAACTTGAGAAGTTTTTGGAGAACATCGTGAGTAAAATTTTACTTTGGAGAATTTTGCCTGTGTCAAATGCCTGCTATAAAATTTGTCTCCTACCCCACACGCACTTTGAAACCTGTTTTCGTGAGGGAGAGGAAGAGGGAGGGGGAAAGTAGAGAAGACAAAAAATTAATCATTTTTCTTTCAGTTTCCAACCATTTCCCTGCTACTTTACCTTTTGCTCCCCTAAGAAGTATACATCTCTGTGAAAATATTCTGGAATGGCTCACTATAAGTCAGATTCTCTTCATCCAAGACCCTAACCCCCTTTTCTGCAAACCTTAATAAAACAGCCTTGTGTGCAATTAATTCTTTCTAATTAGAATTATCTTATTTTTTTTTTTTTTTTTTTTTTTTTGGTTTTTTGAGACAGGGTTTCTCTGTGGCTTTGGAGCCTGTCCTGGAACTAGCTCTTGTAGACCAGGCTGGCCTCGAACTCACAGAGATCCGCCTGCCTCTGCCTCCCGAGTGCTGGGATTAAAGGCATGCGCCACCACCACCCGGCTTAGAATTATCTTTTCTCATTTTCTGACCACATTTCTTTCACCAAGTGAAAACTAAATACAATTTGATAACAGAAACTTTATTTCAGTTCTCAGTAAATTCACACATTCTGTGCACACATGGAAAAAATAATACCTATTTTATGTTTTATGGTCACAGTGTACTTTTTACTATAATTTAATACAAAATAATTGTTACTATGTTAATGTATAAATCTTCCTTTTTGATTAGACAAAAAGGGGAGAAAAACCTGTGGAATAACCCTCTGTACTCTCATTGGTTGATAATAGAACTTGCTTTGGCTCATAGCAAGGCAGAATATAGGTAGGCTGGAAAGCCAAACTGAATACAGGGAGAAAGTAGGGCAGATCTGGGAAGAGGAGAGCCAAACACAAAAGAAGCAGGATGCCAGCTTCTTTTGACCAGTAAAGCCAAAACCATGTAGCAATTCTTTGATTAATAAAAATGGGTTGATTTAAATGTAAGAGTTAGTTAGTAATAAGCCTGAACTATCAAACATTCTGTAATTAATATTAAGCCTCTGAGTGATTATTTAGAAGTGGCTGCAAGACAGAGAAGGCCCCATGCATAACTGATATATATGTACATTTATATTCTTAAATATATAATTACATCATACTCAGTTTATATAATGTTATTTATATGTAAGCACTTCTTACTGTATATACTCATAACTTGTGTTCCCCTGTTGGCCAAGGATAGTTAACATTTCATTGAGTTTTATTAGCTTCTTTTTGTATTTCTTCCTTTGAGATCTCTCTCTTCAGATCTGTGGCATTCTTATATATTCTTTTGGTGCAATATTTTAATGTCTTCTATGTATATCATTATATATACACTTTTGCTATCAGGCAAAATTAATCCTTAAAATTTAGAAACAACACAAGTTGATATCAGTGTTGGAAAGTATTTTGAAGATGCAGAGGCACTTACTACAACTGATGAAAATCTTTGCATCCTCAACTGAGGATAACTAATGACATTGTTAGGAAATGGTAAGACATTGATGCCATAACTGTGGAACGAACCCTCACCCCTTATTCTTAAAGGGGCAAGAAGAAATTTCCTAGCAGAGTGTTTTCCCAGGAATATAGTGGCCTTCCCCTCTCCCACCCAGGAGATTCCAAGCACAAGGTCATTTAGCTCAGCCCAGCCAGCCACCTGGTACAGGCTGATAAAGATGGCCTAACTCAAGAACAGTGGCCTTGCTCTAAGAACAAGGAGAAAGCTGACTAAACAGAACGGGAGGGAGCAAAAGTCCTGTACCCGTGCCAAAGCAGTTTCAAATTCTCTTTGTAGTTATGCCTTTAAAAAGCTTACCACACAGAGGAGATACAACTCCTCTCTCTACCTCACTACAACGGGGTCAGAGATGGGTTCCAAACATGTTTGTATTAAGCCTTGCCTATTACAATCTGGGCCTCTGTGGTGGTCTGTCTCTGGGGGGGGTCATAATCTGGGCACAACAATAATAACATTAAAAATATCGTATAGATGACTAAGATTTTCTTTGTTTAAAATGATCATGGATTCAAATTTAAAACACCAGGAAGAACTGATTGAGGGAGTTCTCATTACACATAGTATGATGACCAAGTGTCAGTCTGTCTTCAGTGATGCCTGCCAGTCCAGATGTAGTGGAACTCTCAGCTCCTCACCAGCACCATGTCAGTCTGCATGCTGCCATGCCCCTGCCATGAGGACAATGGACTAAACCCCTCTACTGTGAGTCAGTCCCAGTTAAGAGCTTTCATTTATAAGAGTGGCTGCGGCCATGCTCTCCACAGCAATACAACCCTAACTAAGACAGGCATTAATGTAAAACGATGACAGAATGAATAAAAATGTATATTGGGAGAAAATGAAAAGGAGAGAGATACTCCTCAAAGTCTTCCCAAATTGGTGTGAGCTTTCAAAAAGTTTATTTCTAGAAAAAAGATAACAGACATTTTCCTCTCTAAGATAAAGTCATCTTGAACTTCTCCATTTTACTCCTAATCAGATCAGGACCTGTTAAGAATTCATATCAATTCCAAAGCTAAAAATGTATACCCTGAAAAGGCATATATTTCCACAAAACCAAATCAACAGCAAATGATGAAGTTAGAACAGCTACGAGGGTAGTAATCATCTTCTATAAACACCTACGGCAAGCCAAAGCAGACAGAATGCAATGGTAAGAGTAATGCAGAGAAGGAAAGTAGAATAAACGCCATCCTCCACCCTCGAGTTACTGGCACAACCACCTTCCGCTGCTTCTGCTCTGCTTGTTTTCCTGAGACCATTAGTTTTCACAGTCTTGTGTCTCCAACTTTGACTCTAACTGACTGCAGATCTTAAAAATGTTATAAAATTTCACCAAAAAGCACCGCGTCCTCTTTAAAAAAAATTTAGAATCAGATACATAATCTCTTCATGCCTTCCCTTATTTCCAACAGGTCTTTGTAGGCAATTCCATGAGAGTCCATTTTAAGGTGTACCAGAGATTTATTAGGAAACACTCATGGATACACAACAAGATAAATAGCCACCTTGGTCCTCTGTTTCCCCGGGGAGTGGGGGTGGGGGAAATGAAGCTAACAGTCGTATCACAGAACACACACAGAGACACATACACAGAGAGAGGGTGGGGAAGAAACACAGAGAGAACAATCTCCCCATCTTTCATTTTTTTCTCTTTTTTTATTAAAAATTTCCATCTCCTCCCCTCCTCCTCCCCCTTCCCTCCCCTCCCTTCCACCCATACCCCACCTTTCATTTTAAGAGGTCATGTTGACTGTCAGGAAGCACCACCACTATCAGGCCAGATAGCCCAAGGCCATGAGTGGAGTGAATACCCACTAAAGGCCACTTGTTTAAAACCTTGCTTTTTCTGCAATATGGTAGCACATTCAGGATGAAGGCAAGCATTTCTACCTTCTTCCAGATAAGTATGCTCAGAGACACCTTGTTTGCTAACTATATTTAATATTTTATCTGTGGAGTCTGTGAATATTTCTCTTCTTTTTTATATTTCACATAGAGAAAATAAAAGAATAAGGACAAAAGGTAATGGTAAAACAAGACAGTGCAAAGTGCAAAGTATGTAAACATGGGGAGATAATATGTTTATTAAGTAAGTATGATAATATATTAAAGAGTGTGTTATTTGAATCATAAAATATGAAACATGACAATGTTGAGCATTTTTTTATGTTTAAACTTATTATCCACACAAAAACATGAAATTCTAAAGTGTGATTTTAGAAATACAGAAAATGCTTTTATAAATACAAACTTTGAAGACTGAAAGACACATGAACATAATACTTACTAGGAATATGAGAAAGACTATACCATTATTAGTCAAGAGAAATTTGACATGTAATGATTGTTTTCTTATTACCTTAGAGAAATAAATGCAAATACTTGTAGGAAGGAATTGAATTATCACTTTATAAAATTAAAGGATTATTAGGTACCATTATAGATATGAAAATATGTCCAGCCCTGCCCATTACTTAAAACTTCAAAGAAAACATTTCACTGTCATTCAAAACATTACTTGTCAATTATGTAGTTTGAATTAATATTTGTATCATTTGGGAGAGAACTGTGATCCTATTTACACAAATTTAAATTACATATATGGTTAATCTAGTATTTTTTGTATTCTTTCAATGAATTTTCCTATATACTCCTTTAAGTTATAGAGAGTAAGTGCAAAGAGAAAATAAGTACAAAAATATGGACTTTTCTAACAGAGAGCAGTATTTTATCGAATGTGATAGCTCTAGGTACTAATACAGAAAGCTTATAAAATATATCCATGATTCAAATCACATGACAAAAGTAATTATAAGCACCATAAAATGGATTGTTTGTGAATTCAAAATCAATGACCAATGTCTGAAAAACTACCAGGAAAAATATGTAAAGAAAAAATCTTCTTACGCCTTTAAATTATGTTCTGTTTTAAGTGTGCAAGCATTATTTTTATAATAATAACATCAAACAGGCTGGAGACAGTCATGCTAGTTTACTGAGAAGAGAAAAGAGAATTAATTCATGATTGCACAGGTGAAGGTATAAAAGGCATTTATTCTCAATCTGCAAATTATAGAGAATTTAGTTAAATAAGACCCACTTTTGTAAAATTTGTTAGAATTCTTGACTTGTGTCTCAGTCAATGGATATAAGCAGTTTTATTAAGTTTTAAATTGTGGATTCTGCAAATATTGAGAAGACAAGGACATTAAGGGGTCTGTCTTTTTAACAGTTTTTTTATTTTACATATCAACCTTAGTTCTCTCTCCCCACCTTTGTCCTGCTTCCCCCACCTTCCCTGTAGGAGGACAGAGCTGCTTGTTTGTCCCGGCTGCCCCGAGCCAAAATAAATACATGAAAACTGTATTAATTAAATCACTGCTTGGACCATTAGCTCTAGCTTCTTATTGGCTAACTCTTACTCTCCTTTTGTCCTCCCCATCTCATTCCTCCATCGCCCCACACTCACACTAAATTTGTATAGCCACTTTGGAAATCAGAAATATATGGCAGCTCTCAGAAAATTGGAACTCAATCTATCTCAAGACCCAGAAATACCAATCTTTGGTATAGACCTAAAGAAGGCATACTCTTACCACAATGACATTTGCTCAGCCGTGTTCATAGCAGTATTATTCATAATAGCCAACACCTGGAACACATCTTAGATGCCCCTCAACCAATGAGTGGATGAAGGAAATGTTGAGTACTCCTCAGCGGTAAAAAAACAATGACATCTTGAAATTTGCAGGCACGTGAATAAAATTAGAAAAAAAAAAAACATACTAAGTGAGGTAATCCAGACCCAGAAAGATAAACACGGTATGTACTCACTCATAAGTGGATATTAGACATAAAGCAAAGGATAAACAACTTAGAGTCCACAACCCCAGAGAAGCTCGGTAACAAGGATGATCCCTGGGAAGGGGAAATAAACAAGAATATTTCTTTTCTACAGGTGTAAACCAACCCAGATTAGGGATGGAGTGTTCTCTTATAATCCTACATCAGATGTGGGATAAAAGAATCTCTTGGTGTACTTGAAAGTCATTCTAGCTGAATCCTGAACCCTAGAATTGTTGAATGGCCCTGTCTCAAAACATAAGCTAACTGAAGAAGATACCTTAATAAGTCTTTAATATTCACACAATGTGTGCCAATGTGCACCCGCAATCACACACACACACACAAACATACACATACACAAACATACATAGACACACACACACACACTCACATTGATGGACCAAGGCTGAGGGCCTGGAGATCTCATGATGGGCAGCAAGCAGATCCCTAGGGAAGCAGAGTGGCAAGCTCCAGGCCAGGTGGCAGCTATGTCTGAAAATGAAGAAAGATGTAGAACCTCGAGAATACAATAGGTCTCCCTCTTGCTGTACTTGCAGGCATACACATGTGCATATGTGCCCACAGTAACAGTGAACACATGAAGACACATGTACCCATCCACACTTACGCACCCATCCCTCCACATCTCAGAAAGTGAAATCTTTCATTTGCAGTACCATAGATGAACCCTGTATGGATCAAAACCTTCCGGGCCTGGCTAGAAGTGGCAGGTCTTTCTAGGTTCTCATATACTTGAAGAATCAAAACCAGTCACACTCATGGTAGCAGAGCTGGATAATGTAATAGTAAAAGAGAAACTCGTACTTTTATTTTTTTTAATAATCAAGAGTATAAAATGAAATTTGTTGAAATGAACCAAACTGGAGAAAAGGAGAGAAATATTCTTCAACTCCTCAGGCCATCATGGTGCCTGCCATGATGGTAGAGTTTAAATAACAAGACAGAGATGTGCAGGATTAAATAGCCATCCATTTCCAAGTCTATCCTTGGGGTCTTCTGAGCAACTTGCAAATATTTCTCCTGAGGACAAGTTGTTCCTCCAGCAATCCCTCAGCTTCAGCCACTTTCTCTTCCATCAGTGGATTCCTGGAGAGATTCTATTTTTTTTTTTTTTGCGGCGGGGTGGGGGTCTATTCTTTCAACAGCCTGATAACCACAGAAGGGATGGCAAACAAGTGTTTCTTTAGAATAAGGTCATTTCACTTCTGTCAGACAGGCTCGTACCCCTTGTGTAAGTGCCACAGAACTGAGGGAAAATGATGCCATTAGACACAGAGACCAAATACGGACAGAAAACAAGACTAACACCCACCTCCCAGTGCCGCGCACCGCGCCCCCGTGTCTGCATTCGGTGCGCTGGCACCCAGTTCGCGAGATTCGGGCAAGGGGCAGGAGGTTAAAATACACAGACACAGACAGACAGAGAGACAACGACACAGGTCATCCTTGAATTCCCCAAGAATGCCCCCTTTATTGTGTTCAGGGGCAGATTATATAGAGAGAGCCACGCCCCAGCCAAACCCACCAGAAACCACTCTGCCATCAGGAACTCCTGAAGGTCTCGTGCTCAGAGCAGCTGTAGGCACTCAGATCAGGGCATTACAAGAAATTCAGGATTTGGGGTCTCACTGCTCCCAACATCCCAGGGGTGTCACTTAGCCATTAATCACCATTTCTGCATAAGCTCTTGGCTTTACTGCAGAGTTGCCATTTTTCTGGTGACAGAATGCTGAAGACGTTAGAGCGGAGTATGTATGCAGACTGCAAGCACATGAGAGATCAGTCTTGGGCAAACATAAAAGACCCCATGTATCATTCTGTGTATATGGGAATATACATGTGCGAAGTGATCAGTTGCCTTCACTTGCGTTTCCTCAATCCTAGGATACTCTCCGACAGGCCATGAACTCAGTTTTGTATT
Source organism: Arvicola amphibius (assembly GCF_903992535.2). Lineage (NCBI taxonomy): Eukaryota > Metazoa > Chordata > Mammalia > Rodentia > Cricetidae > Arvicola > Arvicola amphibius. Next base: position 8,800,877 of record NC_052049.1, on the reverse strand, counting down.
TTTTTTTTTTAACCACAATGACAAGCACAGCCTTTAAAAGGAAGCGGGTTTGAGATCTGAGAGCTGAAAATTGACAATTTCAGTCCTCTGACTGTCTTCTGTAGAGATTAAAGCACCTTTTATCCTCTGTGTTTGCAGCCGAAATAACAGAGACCTCTCCCTTTGTAGCAGAAGAGTGTGTGTTTTTTAAGCTGCTGATTTACCTCTTTGTGTTCTTAACTATGGCTGTACAGGAGCTTCTGAGAAAGAGATCCTGTATTGTGCTCGCCTAAGCTTAAGGATAAGCCCCATAGAGAGCAAGATAGGAAGGCCTATGAGACGGATTGCTTCCTGTATCATGTATTGAGGGACCCACTTCTATTACAGGTCTGTACTTGGGTACATTCTCAATTTTTAAAGTTATTTGTATTTCTGTCATATCAGATTTTAATTCGCCGTATCTATTAAATGTGTCTTTTTTTTCACCCTAAGTTGGGCTTTAAAAAAATAAATCTCCCTTTTGTAAGTACTTGTATGGAATTATAAAATGCTAAGTCTATTTTAAAATAACCATGAGAAATGCTTCTTCTCAAGATCCCTTTCTGTTCAGTCACATGTCCAAACATGCTGAATGTGGTTCTTGCTACCACAGGTCCCTTTCGCTTGCCTCATTATCTTCCTTCCTCCCTCCCTCTCTCCCTCCCTCCCTCCCTCCCTCCCTCCCTTCCTTCCTTCTTTCCTTCCTTCCTTTCCCATTTGACACATTGACCTAAAGTAACACTTTCAGCTTGAGCTACACCCATATGATGACTGGACTTGTTTTTTTTTTTTTTAAACATTTGATAAATTTAAAAAATTGAACTACTTCCATGAGAAATAAAAAAAAAAAATGATGGTGGAGGCTCAGTGATTCCTCAAGGTTACACAATTGCAAGGCAATGCAAGGTCATAAATTCTCCTATTCTCTTAAGACATAACTTACAGAACAATCTATGACAAGGAAACAGGAGGATGTTCTTTCTTTCATTTATTTTTTTTTTTTTTGGCATAGAACTTGAAATCCATAGGTGTGAGTGATAGGTTCTTGCTCTTTCAGCACAGAGAAAATTTCTGGAATGGTACACATGGCTGCCAAACTGTAAGTGTCCCCATTCCACTTCGAAGGTAAATCACAATTGTTAAGCTTTAGGAAATAAATCTCAACAAACAGAGCTACGAACCAGTGTCCTATCCCTGCCCTGGGTACTGTTTCCCATAGAGAATCAAATGGATGGGGGATTTGTAGCTCATATTTCACATACCTGCAGTACGGCTCTAACAAAGCATATTCACAAGCTTATTTTTAGACAGGCGTACTTTAATAGTATGCCATGGTTTCAGAAGTATTTCAGTTAGCAATGTAGCCTCTCAATGTTTCCTTTTTGTTTTTTAATATGATATTGATTTTTTATGAATTATTAAGATAACAGTGATAGTCAACAGTTATTTGTTAAAAATTTTAATAAATTCTAGAACACGTATTAGTGATTGTAGATTCTTTTTGTAAATAAATTTGATGTTTTGGGAATCTGTACTGTATCTATAAGAAACTGACAATACAGGATTTAACTTTTAGAAAATTGCAACCAAAGGAAGGAAGGAAAGTAACATGGGAGAAATGTAAGCTATAACATTTGAGCATAATATTCTTGAGGATGTCTCTGTAGGCAGTAAGAGCAGAGAAATCACTATTGGTTTGATCAGTATTGATCACCATTGAGAACATGAGTCACTTTACAAATATAACACTTAATGCTGATGTTCTATTTTTCACAGGTAATTTATGTGTAAAATTTTACTCAACTAGAGGGAATAACTGGGTGACAATATTCATAGACAGAATATAGTTTATTTCACTTAAGTGAGTCTGATATAGATAAGTTTAGCTGGTCTGTTACAGGAGGAGCATGAGGAACTCCAGGGGATTGGGAGAATGTACATTCCAGGCTTTCAGTGTAAAATTCTATGTTTCCTGCTTTCTCTTTTCTAAGACAACTTTTCTAACTTGTTACCTACTGACATCACCATTTTCTTAACTTTCAGATAACCTGGAAGGGCAACAGAAAGGAAAAACACAGTATCCTCGCCAGAAGAGAGATTAAAGAGGAAACACAATGGTTTTCTTTAATCTTTCAAAGCAGGCTTTCAAGCTTGAGGGTAAGAGGTTGCTGCTCTTTATGGGAGAGCGATGGAAATGGGAAAATCCCATAACTTTTACTCTTTCCAACTGAAGAATGGAGATGGCAAAAAAAAAAAAATGGAGCAGAGTCAACAGACTACAGCCTGCTGTGACCCAGCAGATGGGCATTGCCTACAGACCATTGGTCATCGATCACAGAACCTGCCCCCACAGGAAAGAAGTGCTCAGAGAGGTATTTATGTGACCATAATTCAGAAGAAGGGAGGAGGCACATACCCAAACGTGAGCATGGACTTTGAAATCCCCTCCCTTCAATAGGAGATGAATGTTCTTGCTATGTGTCTATCAGCATCATTGAAGAAGAGCATAAATGAGAAAAAACTTAACAGAATAAGGGGTCAAGCCAGATAATACTAAATGTAAAGCCAGATAATGGTTATTTTCTGCCAAACATAATACTAAGTTTTTTATAATGTAAACATACTCCAGGGGAAACCAGCAGTGCTGACATTTTGCTCATTGATGTGGGAGAGTCTTCTGTTTGAGTTGATTTCATTGGCTAATAAAGAAACTGCCTGGCCCATTTGATAGACCGCCCCTTAGGTGGGTGGAGTAGACAGAACAGGAAGAGGAAGTGAGGTAGAAGGATCAGTCAGATGCTACACCTCTCCTAAGTTAGACAGACAGCTGTGCCTCTCCTCAGAGAGAGAAGCCAGACATGATGAAGCTCCAGCCCAAGATGGAAGTACGCTAGAATCTTTCCGGTAGGACACCACTTTGTGGTGCTACACAGATTATTAGAAATGGGTTAAAGCAAGATGTGAGAAAGAGGCAGAAAATAATAGGCCAGGCAGTGTTTAAAAGAATACAATTTGTGTGATGTTATTTCGCGTGTTAAGCTAGCCAGGAGGCAGAAAGCTGGGCAGCGGGAACGCAGCCCGCAGCTCCACACTACAGAATGGCACCCAACGTGGATAACTGAATCCACAGAAAGCTTGAGAAAGCTGTCTGGCTCTGTTTGCAAGAGGCAAGCAAACACTCTCATCTGAGAGAGACTTCCTGACTCAGCTTTAGCTGCAAAACCCTGGAGCTCCTTTAAGAGGTCCTGCCACGAAACACTTAAACGGTGTTGATGAAGAGCTGAACACATGCTTTTCGGTTTTTAGCCATAGCAGGAAAAAAGCTGGGCCATTTAAAATGCTGGCATTCTGGTCCGTACTGCCAGGGCAAACTCTGACTCTTTCAGGCAGGCGGTCCGACTACGTACAGAGCATTTGAATGTGGTCTTTGAGAAGAATGCTGCAGCTTCCTTGCTGGCAGGGACCTTGAACCGACACAGAGTTGTGTGATGAACATGGCTACAGCTGGTACCTCCACCACGAGGCTAGAAAGCTAAGGCATGGGCTGGATCGAGCCGCCAAAGTTACGGCTTTAGTTCTACCGATTTGGGTGGGTAAATTAAAGACTTATGTGGTCACAAAAAGAGAGATATACAGTAAAAGAAAGATTCAAAGTTGAAGAAAATGTCTAAATGGTTTACAATGTATTAAAAGTATATGCAGGCTAGTTAAAGTTCTTAAAAGTAAAAAAAGAAAAAGAAAAAAGGAAGTAGTTTGTTGTGGTGGTACACACCTTTAATACCAACACTTGGGAGGCAAGGTAGATTGACCTCTGTTACTTCAAGGTGTGGTAGCACACACCTTTAATCCGAATGCCTGGGAGGCAGAGACAGACAGATCTCTGTGAGTTCAAGGTGTGGTAGTACACACCTTTAATCCCAGAATTTGGAAGGCAGAGGCTGACGGATCTCTGAGAGTTCAAGGACAGCCTGGTCTGCAGAGTTATTCCAGGACAAAGATATACAAAGAACTTATCAAAAAATAAAAGTAAAAATAAACGAAATAGAGGTTAAAATAAAGCCGTTCAAAGATGGAAAATATACGGAGAATCTTGATACTGTATACTATTATACTCTCTTTGAATTGTTTGAATGCTGAGGAAGAAGCAATAACTGCTAAAAGATATTTGTTTACAAATGCTGCTGAACTAATCCAAGATAGATATTTTGAAAATACCTTGACTTCAGAATTTAGATCTAAGGATATGATGCTTTGGAAAGGAGTTTCTTTTGTTTTTACAGAAAATGAGACCGTGTGGATTGCTTCTATCCCAATATGGTATGATAGACCACGGCCTCCTGAAAGGTTGCTGTGAACACCTTCAGAAAATTACTTCACCCAACTGATGCCTGAGATGAACCTGGCACACAGGTTACACCATGAAAGACCTAATTAACAGCGTCCCCATTCAGCAGGAAGCAGTTTGGAGAGAAATAACTGCGCCCATTTTCCCAAATATTGTTTATAAATGTTCTTTTACATTTAAAGGGGGATATAATATGGAGATGAGTAATTTGCATTGATATGGATTTGGCTTTAGTGATTTAAATTTAAGGTCAATTTTGTTATATGTATATGTATTTCTGATACTGATTAATGTATTGTGATTGTGTAGTTCATTTAAAAATGTAATGTATATAGGTTGTTAATGGATAGTTATCAATATTAGTAAAACTTGTAGTTATGTTAGTTAGATTTTCTAGCTATATAGAGATTTATTTAAGTTACATAGGCATTCTTCATATCTTTCAAAGACTACAGAATATCGCATTTTAGATGTTTTAATAACTTAAGGCTTTTCATGACAATGAGACACATCAGCTCCTGGCAGCACCAATCTACTTCAAGAGGAAGATGGGCATCGAAGAGGATCCTTATGGAGTTTGATAGCCACTTGGGCAAGAAACTGCTCTTGCCTGGACTGTTGGCAGAAACTGGACACAAAGAACCCAACGAGAGAGGACTGTTGAACTTGCCTAAATGTGAGATGATTCTTTGGGGTTCCTAATTCAAGAAAGAGTCTGCGAGACATTCTGAAGGACACAGCAGATAGTGACTGAACTACCTTTGAAATTTTCTGATCATGGAAATGTCTGCTGGAAACTATGGGCCTGTAGGCTGAAGATGGATGCCCCAACAGTACAAAAGAACTTTGGGTGACTGTCCAGGCAGTGAGATGTCTCTGTCATTTCTAGAGTTTTGGAAGTAGCTTACTTCTTGTTCACCTAGGTAATATTGTGTCCTTCTGGAGTCGCTGATGGAGTTGAAGAATAGATAGATAGTTATAGTTGTTTTCCTTTGTTATGATAAAAGATAAAGTAGATATAAATATTGTACCTGTAATTCTTACTTGATAACTGTTTTGTTATATGTAATTTTACTATGTTAAAGTTAAAGCCTTCTTTTTATTGTTTAAACAGAAAAAGGGGAAATGATGTGGGAGAGTCTTCTGTTTGAGTTGATTTCATTGGCTAATAAAGAAACTGCCTGGCCCATTTGATAGACCGCCCCTTAGGTGGGTGGAGTAGACAGAACAGGAAGAGGAAGTGAGGTAGAAGGATCAGTCAGATGCTACACCTCTCCTAAGTTAGACAGACCGCTGTGCCTCTCCTCAGAGAGAGAAGCCAGACATGATGAAGCTCCAGCCCAAGATGGAAGTACGCTAGAATCTTTCCGGTAGGACACCACTTTGTGGTGCTACACAGATTATTAGAAATGGGTTAAAGCAAGATGTGAGAAAGAGGCAGAAAATAATAGGCCAGGCAGTGTTTAAAAGAATACAATTTGTGTGATGTTATTTCGCGTGTTAAGCTAGCCAGGAGGCAGAAAGCTGGGCAGCGGGAACGCAGCCCGCAGCTCCACACTACAGCTCATACTCAAATTTTGTCAATATTCTTCCTTTAAAACTTTTAATTTTCATTCGTGTGTCTATGAATTTGTTTCTGTGTGGCTATAGCCATGTATAAACCTAAGGATTCCAGAAGAGAGGTTGCAGTTCATGAACTGCCTGGTATGGGTGTGGGGATAGAAAGTAGCTCTCTGAAAGAACAACAAACTCAAATAACCATAAAGCCATCCCTCCAAACCTGAAAATGCCCCTGGTGAGTTAGGAAAAAGAAAGTGAGGAAAACAGAAAAACAGGTAGATAAGAATATATGTAAACAGACAGACAGACAGACAGATAGATAACCACAAATGTGTTCCACAGAATGGGCATAAATCATCCCCATATGCTCAGGTTCTGTTTTCAGAAACTCAGAAACAACTCAGACTCTCATGATGGTTCTCTACGACCATCTTGACCATCAAAATAACAAACCACAGGAGGTAAAGAGGTAGTTGCTTTCAACATGACTAAGTATCAAGTATTGGTTCAAACTTCAGAAATCTGACTGACCCAAGTAGATTATTTGCTGAATATTTAAGCACAGCATAATTTGGGGGAAACTTCCCTGGTAATAGTGAACTCAATCCTGTGTGCACAACAGAGTTTAAGATGTGATTACGTCAAAACTCTTTATAAAGTACATGTGACATCTTCCAAAAAGATAGATTCTCTAGATTGGCAAACTCATGATAAAAGTCTAGGGGAGATCCAATGTGGTCTTGGACACACAGATGAAGCAAAGGTCACCAGGCTATTAATCACTAGGAAACTCCCAAACTTCCAGGAAGTATCAGATTATACATCTCTTCCTTTAAAGAAGTAACCTTGTGTGTTTTCTATTCCTGATACCTCTAGTGCAGGAGTTTTCAGCCTTCCTAATGTTGAGACTCTTTAATACAATTCCTTGTGTTGTGGTGACCCCAATGGTAAAGCTATTTTTATTGCTACTTTATAGCTAATAGTTTGTTACTGTTCTGAATCATAATGTAAATATCTCTGTCTTCTGATGGTCTTTGGTGGCCCCTGTGAAAGGACTTGTAGATTTCAGCCATTTGAGCAATTGTGTTTGACCACAGCAGACTGAAATTTACAAATGCTTCAGTGATGAATTTTAGCGGGGAAATGTTTTGTAATTATGCCTTTTATGAGTGTATTGACTTAGAATTGATATAAAAAATGCGTATCTCTCTCTTGCACAACATGTTCATCAAGCGGTCACAGCAGTTAAAGTGATGAACAAACCCAGTATCTCTCCAGGCTCCTTGCTGCCCACCTGCATTTATAAGTTGTTTTTGTGGCATCCAAATTTAAAAACAGTATTTAAAGTTTTCAGTAGTCTCTAGTCCTCAATAGTGCATAGTCAACCACGGTCTCTCTAATGTCAGCCCCTCTCTCCACCTTTTTGTCTTTTGTAAGTGTAACATTCTGCTCAATAAATAGCATCTCTCTCTTTGCCCTTCTCTACCCAGAGCAGTCCTATTTTCATGTCTTCTTTCATAAAACATGACTATTTACAGACCCATCATATGAGCAGGACATAGCCGTGTTTACCTTTCTATGATATATTTCAAATTAAAGTCTAGATATTTGGTGGAAGTGATAGAGTTCCTTTTATCCCAAAGGCTTAAACATATTTCATTTGTCTCATATATATTTTCTTGTCTATTACTCTTTCACAAAACTAAAAAAATGATGATCCAATAATTAATATTGCTGAGAACTGTTCCAAAACTTTGAAACAATGAAAAAATTCTAAATTCTATCTTCTGGATAAATTATTCATATGTATATATATATATATATGTGTGTGTGTGTTTATGTGTGTGTGTGTTTAATTATACCTGAATGCTATATATTTTAAATTGTATATAAGTATTTAATTTGTATATATTTATATGTTAAATAATATGTTATTTTAATAGTATATAATATATAAAATATGTATACAGCATATGCATTTTTACATTGGTAATGTTTAGACAATTTCAGGTTTTTTTTCTTTAGTTTCTGGTGAAGTGGCATCAAGCAATTTTGTAAAATATGGATCATTTTTCAGGAAAGCTAACAATGTATTGGTATGAATGCTCCAAGAACTGGGACTGAACACAGGTTACCCCCCTGGGGTACTGGTAGAATTCCTTTGTCCTTTGAAGTTTTGCCAATTTATATTTCCACCAGTATTTAGCGATGACTCCTAGTTGTATATGCACTTGCAGACATAGTGCCTTAAAGGTATTGTATTCTTTCTTGTAGATAACTTATTTTTTATTTTGATAGGTTTTTGATTGCGATCTGCTGTTTTTTAATAACTAGGTTAGGGATACTTTCACTGAGGATTTATAAGAGTTCTGTATATTAAAATGTTAGTCCTTTGCCTGATATGCGTATTATAACTATTAAGCTGAGGTTTTTTTTTTACATTTTGTTTATGTTGCGGAAGCCACTTCTGCTTTGCAGATCTTCATGTGTTAAATAAAACATGTTCCCTTTAGTTTTAAGAACATGAGACGCTCTTCAGAGGTAGGAAACACAGAATTTAAATATGTTTTACATGTTTTTAACTTAATTTTCACTTTAAAATTTCAAATTTTAATAACTTATTTATGTAAGATATCATTTATTGTCCAACCTGTGTTTTTAGATTCTATGCAGAACAAGATAAAAACAGAAAATGACCTGATATGGTAGACACTGAAGCCTTGCCTACAATCTGTAGCTCTCTGCCATACCACAAATACTACATCATCAACACAAGAGATTAGCTTCTTTAATGAATCAGGCTTGCAGAAAGCCAAGTTTCTCTTCTTTTTAAACTTCTTTATTGAATCTTTGGGGGTTTCACATCATGCACCCAATTCTATTCCCTTCCCAGTCCCCCTATATTCCTCCCTCAACCTTGTTGTACATCCTACCAAAGAAAAAAACATAAAAGTAAGTAAGCAAGCAAGCAAAACCAGGAACAAGAAAGAAAGAAAGAAAGAAATGAAAAAAAGTAAAAAAGAACATTAAACCAAAACCACACCCAAACAGAAAAATCTCTGGTTCTCCTTCTCTCCTGCTTCTCCATTCCCTCTTCATCTGGCATTGGAGGCTGTGATATGTCATAGGGTACACATCCCTTTGTCCCATCAGCTTGCCTGGCAACTGTCCATTTCAGTGAGTCACTGGTCTGATTCAAGGCCTCTGGTTTTTGATATAGCATTCTCACTAGATCTTCTCCAGAGCTCTTCTGGGCTATGCTGTGTCTTGGAGATCTTACAGCTGTTGCTCCATGGTACCAGTGGCTATACAAGCTCCAGAAAGACTTAGATGGGTAGATGCTAGGGTGGGTCATCTCCAGACTCAGTTGTGAGCCTGGATGTTAGCCACTCAGAAAAGATTTAGCCCCCAGTGACTGGTGACTGCAGGTGACTGGTGAAGTCAGCTTCTCTACATGCATGCCTTTATCTTCTTCTGTTGTGAGGGTTGGGTGTCCTCTCTTCCAAAGCAGGAGCCAGCTCTCTTACTGTAGTGGGTAGCAGTAGGTAGGTCAGCTTTCTGAGGGCAATTAATGGAGGGACTGGCTCAGTATAGATCTCTAATTTCATCTCCCATGATTCCCAAGGCCTCCTGAGGTTACATTGGCCATGGACCCCAACATGGTCCTCAGCAGCAGCTGAGTCTGGATGTCACCACTGCCTCCAGTGGTGGTATGTCCCTAAGACATCAGTTTGGCTCTTGATCTTAGATGTCTGCATGTTCTTGGATGGCAAAAGGAGCAATGTACATCAGCACAGACCCTGACTGCAGTGGGGTCATGGACACAGATATGTCCCTCAGCTGAAGCTTGGCCCAGATGTCACCATATCATTGAGTAGCAGCTCAGGCCACTCAGATATGTATGTGCATCCTGGTTCTGGGTCACTTACCCTGACTCAGGTTCTTCTTTATGGTGATTGGTGACAAATGGAACCACGTATGTCAATCCCAACTCTGACTGCTACAGGGTCAGGGACCCAGACATAACTCTAGGTGGCATCCTCGGGCTCAGATAACACCCTAATCTTCAGGACCTAATTGGGATTGAGAATGTCATTGATTTTTTCCATAAAGACAAAAGCAAACAGCTTTCTCTCACCAGCCTCACAGACTTCCCTGTTTTTACTTGACCACTTATATATTTCTTACCCCATTGGCCACCAAGAAGAATGAATCATTGCAATTCCCTTCCCCTCACCTGGAAGCTACTTGACTCAGCTTGACCGTGTGTCTCTACACAGCACAAGCTATATTGTCCAACTCCCTCAAGATTTTGGGAGAAGGAATAAACCCTTTGCTTTTCTTATGTAGTTGGTTGACTTACATTCAGTGACAGGTGTGTCAGGAGAGGCAGTTTAACATGCACAAAGAGACACTGCTCCAAACCTGCCAGCACACAAAATAACCAGAAATGAGTTTACCCAAGGAAATAAAATAAAATAAAATAAAGCACTAAATAGATAAAACATAACATTTTAAAAAGTGACCTTATAAACACATTTTGAACCCATTTCAAATATCTGCAATCTTCAGTCAGCCTGGAAGTTAACAAGGATTGTAGGTATGGTAAAGTTCACTTTATTTTCTGACATTAGCCTTTGAGAAAAGCAATTTGACCCAAATGCCATTTAGGTTTAGGCTGTCATTTTATAAAATGCTTAGTTTGTCCTGCTGCGTCTAGAAATGAAATATGAGTCTCATTTATCTGAGTAAGGATGTCATGAATCAGACTCTTCTGGATGAATTTTGTAGTTTTATCTTCTTCCTTCTTTGTTTTCTACGCATGCTTTTCTAATAAAACATACCACAATAAGATGTTAAAACATAAAAACAAGCTTCTAATGCTTTGATGAGGGCTTCAAGGATTTACCTTCTTTTTCTGCTTCCAATTCAGTCTCTGGGAGAATTGTTCTGTAATTAACCAGGCTTCAGTATATGAGGGTGATTGTTATTATAAGGAGAAGTGTTAAAGGGGTCTGATATCGATATTTTTCCAGTGAAGTGCATTTGTTGCTCTTGAAGAAGTACATGGTTCGGTTCCCAGCACCCACACGGTGGCCCACACCCACCTAAAACTTGAATTCCAATACATCCAAACATCTCTTTTTTTACTTTCATATGTAGCTCACATACATATGGCACACAAACATAAACACAGACAAAAAAACTCATATACATAAAATTAATTCCAAGTAAAATAATTTTAAAAGTATAAAAGAAATCAGTTAAAGGAAAGCAAGTGAGTCTATGGATATTTTTTTCCCTGTTGAACAAAGTATACCTGACACAAACTGGACATCTAAAGAATTTTAACTTTCATGGAAAATCCCATTCTACTGGGCATTTTTACCTGTGGATTATTATGAAGATGATTTCCTTCTAAGATGTTTTGTTTAAAGTGTTGCCCCTGCCCCTGATAATAAAGGGGCTGAAAGGGATAGAAAGGGAATTGCCTTACAGCCAGGACTTCAGAGTTTCTCTTGAGGATCCATATAGACTATGGTTTAGGTTCCCAATTAAGGAAAGCAATAAAGCCCCAAAAGTTAACTGAAGTTCTTTCTGATATTAGGAAACATAGTCACAGATTTTCATACATCAGAGCTAAAACAAAGTTCTAAACAATTGATATCATGTAACTAGAAAACAAAGAATTGGATGATTAGTTTAGGTAATTAGACAGGACTCTGAAATACGAAAAGTGAAACTGGTAGCCTGTGTTGCTGGCAGTTTTAAAAACTACGGTCTGTGTAAACAGTTATGGCTGAAAGGCTCCTGATCCAGGAGAAGTCTGGGGTTTTTTTTGGGGGGAGGGGTTGTTTGTTTGACCTTAATACTAATTTGTTTGATCATGAAAGAGATATGAAAGACATGCTGTTTTCTACTGTGTTCATTGTAACCATTCACTTGATAAACTATAATTACATTGTAACTTTTATATTGCTTGAAAGAGTCTGCTGGGGTGTATAAACTGTAGGGAAAAAAATAAAAGAAGGGGAAAAGACAACATCAGAAAGGATGTAGAAGGAAAAATGTAAAAGGAAGACATCAGGAAAACAGAAGAAGGGAAACATCAGGGTAGCAGAAACAGAACAAAAAGAACAGAATAGAAGAACAGCAAAAGAATAATAACATAAAGAAGTTTTTATCCCCCAGGAAAGAAATCTGTGTGGTTTTTCTCACTGAATCTGAATCTCACCCCAGTTTCTCCAGCCTGCACAAGGCTGGTCCCTCTGCAAATAAGAAATGTGAAATCCTGCCAGTCAGTGGTGGGCCACGCCTTTCATCCCAACACTTGGGAAGGAGAGGCAGGCAGATCTCTGTGAGTCGAGGCCAGCCTGGTCTATAGAAGAATTTTCACCATAGCCAAGGCTACACATAGAAATATTTTCTTGGAAAAAAATGTGAAAACTTGTTTTCATTTATCAAATAACAGTAATCTATTCATAATTATAGGAATTTCCTAAGAGAACCTGATTAATAGTCTATCAACTCTTGTTAAAATTACTAAGCTCTCAGTCACATTTAAGATTTAGTTAGTACAGTTTTATTGATCATTTAAAATGTGTTTTTCCATGTAATCTGTTCAAAAGTCATTTAAAACTTTCAAAGACAAATTGGGCAAGATGTAGTTTAATTAGTAAACTATTGTAATTGATTTAAAGTGTCCTTATACATTCAGGAAATTAAAAGTGCTAGTGTGTTAAAGTCCTGAACACATAGGCAGAGACTAACTTTTATAAACAGAATACATTTCTCACATACATCAATGTACAGTGACAATAGTGATCTACCCAATTCTGACTTGAATCAGACACAGTAATTCTCTAAGCTTTAATGCAAAGCAAACACTTTTTTGCTTCAAAGATACACAAACTCTTGCAGTGTTTTCATAAGCTGCTCACAGCATCACTAACGTAAGTCTTTGGACAAAGACTGATTATTCATATTTAATGAGTCTGTAGTAGCTTTTCAGTATCAGATATAGAGCTACATAGAATTACAGTCTAAGTTGGATTACACCATTTATTTTCCTCTGAAAATTGTTTACTGAATGTGTCTTCTTTTTTTCTTTTCTTTCAATTTCTTAGTCTGCTGAGAGGAGACCTATCAACTGATCTAATTTTTAACTGTCTGGTCTTGCTCTGATATTTCCGTGACCTACTTCTATATGGGATATCCTCAGGGTCCCAGTGGGTCTCTTGGACTCCATTCATTAGCAAGACAATCAAAATTATTCTTGGTGATTGCTGCCAGCTACTGTATTTCACAGAATACCATCTTCATTCTTCATTATTTCAATGACTTAAAACAAGAATATTAATAATATGAGACATTTTCAAGTCTCAATTAATTAACATGATGACAATGTCCACTTGAATTCTAAACTCTGGAGTATTTAATACTTAATGTAGCATATTACCAAAGTAACCATTGTTGTTATAATTTTGGTCTTTCCGATTCAATAGCCAAATTGCTTTAGATAATATGAAGTTTTTCCGTCTGTCACTATTCCACACTTGCACTGTGTCTAAGCTCTCTACAGGAGTTCTATTTACTTACAGGTGAGATTAATTTTGTCTTATTTTTCTAAAGACAATGTTCATTTATTGACCTATTTGTTGATAGTTCTTCTGTGAGAATTCACGTAAGCCTCTGTTGGGCCTATGACCAATCAACTCTGGTCAGTCCAAGAGTTATACATTTTGGAGATTTTTCTGCACATTTATTCATCACCAGAATTAGTCCAATTTCCCAGCAGGGTTTCTCATTCAAATGATAGCTCCTATTAAAGTCTTTCTAGACTAACAATCTAGAGTTGATGCAATATTGATCTCTCCTGTCATGATAGAACATCCAAGAAAATCCACATTATCATTTTCTTAAATTAACTAAAGATGGCAAATAGGCTTCAGCTACAAAGATGGAAGAGGACAGGAAAACTATAGAGATCAGTTACAGCTGCCTCCACTCCTTTCCTCTGCCTGTTGTGTGCTTTCTATGTTTTGATCTTTTCTTGATAAACAGACGAATCTAGGAAAGTATCAGTTCAAGAGTTTCAACTTGCATGGCATTTTGATTCTAAGTGGAAGGGTGAACTATATCCCTCCTGGGATGTGAGTTTCCTTTAGGAGCAGCAAGCCCAGGGTAATTGCTACCTGGCTGCAGTCCAGTCTCAATGCTTTTGTTCAGGTGTCCTTTAGAAGTAGTTTAATTTTACTTCGTGATGGTAGAAGTCACACAATAGTCCCACACCAGTTCAGAATTATGAATTATAAAGAGTTATTTATTTAAGGGAAACTTAAAGATCACTCCTAGATAACAGTCCTCTGCGCAAACAGGAACAGAGTCTAGCAGCCAGAGTGAGAGCTGGAAGCTAGTGAGCCAGTGCTCAGCTTTACTGCTGCATATAAGTATAAGAGACCACGCCCAAGTGGGCTGGTATCTTAAATGCTATTGGCTGAAGGAGCAGAATGTGCTCGCACAATAACATTACAGTGCTTACATAAGCCATTTCACTTCCTTTCCTCCTGTGAGCATTAAAGATCACATCATCATTATAAGAAAGGTGATTCTGGTATTGTATGTTCTTTGGAGAATAAAAACACATTCATATTTTATTCATATTGCAGTTTCTTACTTAATACTCATTGATTTCTTATTGTGACTGATTTAACATATTTGCTACTGTGTGTTTATAGGAGTAGAAAGAGCACATAGAACTTGTACTGTCTCTGGTTTCAGACAGTCACAGAGGATTGGGGACGTATCCTGAAGCATAAAGGAGGGCTCCTGCACATGAAAATAACATTCTGCATGCTTTGTATATCACGTGAACTTGCTCTAGTACTTTAAGCAAGAGGCTGTTTATCAAAGTGTGCTGCGCTGCTCTAAAATTATGAACTCCATCCCTGAGATTTTCAAGTTTTTGATCATAATTTTAGAGTCTTTCAGGATGAGTCTCTGTTTTTAATACAGTTCACCATGCTAAGAGATGGATGGCCAGTTAGTTTCCAAGTCTTCTTGGAAATTCTTCAACAATCATGTATCTGAGTTCAGAACTGGGAAGAATACTCATTCAAACAATGTGCTTCTATTTTCATTACATACATGAACTCGGAAGATAATAAATATTGAATTTCCTATATACATTGGACATATTAAGAAAATATACAATTCAGGTCTGGGGAGAGAGCACGGTTGGTAAAACAATTGCTTTTTAAGAGTGAGGACTTGAATCTGGATGCCTAACACCCTCCTACAACTTCTATGACATAGTGGAATCTCAGTTCTGGGTCTCTTGGTAGCTCATTCTCCAGACATCTAACTGAATTGGTGAGCATTAGGTTTGATGAGGCACCATGTCACACAAAGTAAGATGGAAAGTGTTTGGGAAAGATGACTAATGTGGACCTCTGACCTCATACACATGTATGCATGAGCAACCATATGCACAGACACATTCACATACATAATGCAAACAACAAATGCATAAGATATCCAGAGTAGAAGTGATATCTATTATCTGACCTTCTGTGTTGTTCAGTGTGTTGTTACATGGCTATAAGTACACCATCTTCCTTGGCAAGCTATGGTTCGTTTTCTTTCTTCAGTTCACATTTTTCCTTGACAGGTAGGTGTTAGAAAATCTCTCTGTAAAATACAGTTTGAACTGTGCTGTCAACAACCCATTTCTGTCTTCAGTCAACGGATTGCTTTATGCGTCCAGAAAGAGGATGACAGGCCAGGGCTACTAAGCACTAATTATTAATTACTTGTTAAATTACCTTTCAGCATTGATTTGAAGACTAGACAATAGTGAGTTCTCTGATTAATTGTTCTCTGTGTTATTTGCATTTTATTTTCTGTTACAAAATGAAACAAACAAAATAAAGCCTGTCAAGCAACTTAAAGAAAAAAAAAAAACACCCTTTCTGAGGAGTGAATGGGAGTGGGTTGGGAAGAAGTGGGGGGGGGGGGCATAGAGGGGATAGACAGGGAACTGTCCTTGGTGTTGAAAATGAATAAAAATTTTAAAAAGAAAGAAACACTTATTCTGCCCCACCATTTGGTAGGCACAGTTCATTATGGTTGGGAAATGTAATGCCTCATGGATGAGACATCATCTCTTGTTAGTGAGACAAAAGCAGAGACCTGGATGAAAGCATCTATAAAATCCATCCTTTTGACTCATATACATCAGGGAAGTTCCTTGACACAAATATTCTACAACCTTTATGAACAAGATAACCAGTTCAAGAGTCCAAACGTGAGCATGTGGAGTAACACTCCTTATTTAAACTATAAGCATTGAGTATGCTATTATCACTGTATTTGGTTTGCTCTGGGTTAAATCATTCTCCAATGGCAAGAAATTCAATGGGGCTTTGTGGAAATGCAAAGCTGTGATTCTACCATTGACTGTCAGGATTATAAGAATGTCTCCATGACCCAGCCTCATGGTACACACATTCCACATGTCTCTTTTCATCTATATTTTTGAACAATTTATTTGAGTTGTTAAAAATGAGGTGACCCTTAGTAGTTCTGACCTAATTAAGAGAGTATGTAAAAGAAGTTCAAACATTAACTTCCAGCCCACATTAAGAAAATGAAATTTCCATGTCCTGAAAAATATGCAGAGAGGATTGGCACCTAGAAGCTGAGGGACTTAGCTCTATTAATTAAAGGATTTGAATTCTGTTGACAACGTTTGTAGCTTCAAAAGTTACGATGCTCAAGATGAGATGACATCTCAATAGATATCTCTGTAAAGATCAAGATTAGAGAACCCAAAAACTGTGTTTAGTTCTGATATTAATAATGTATTGATTAGAAATTTTGAGGGTAGTAGCTGAAGACCTATGATTGAACATGCCCTGATTATACGCTTTATATAAACAGCCAAACAATATTTAAAAATTAACTGTGGAGTCTGTACATTATGTGCGTGTGAAAAATGATGAAATCAGGAATATTCAATCTCAGCTACTGTCTTCTTTGGTCTCACACCCAAAGCCTGTGTTCCCGTATGTTCTCCACATTAATGCCAAAAAACAGTGTCAAGATAAAAGTATATAAGCTTTTATCTAATGATAGCATGCTTGTCATTCTTCTTCATCTGGGTGTTGCTAGGATCCAGCTATAGTCAAGGGGAATCTGAAGAGGAGAATGGTTGAGACAGCACCCTGTTGATGTTCTGATGTGCTACTTCCATCCCTTCAAGATCAGCACACTAAGTATCAGCATAACAAAATTCTGGGGGCCTGTGAATCACAGGTGAGTCTGTTGATGAGAAGTGTTCTCAACCCATTCAGCTGCTTTACTGTTTATAGCTTGAGGCATGTTATTTGCAAAGAAGGCTAAGGAGCACTGCAAACAAATCCTCCCTGCCTTGTGCAATGAGAATTTGCCATTAAAGTAAACTAAATGAGACCTAGTTCTCTTTTCTTCAACTATAGATGTCTCCGCATTTTCTGTTGACAAATGATGTAAGGTGAAGAGGTATACAGGGATCTCTAAGGCTAGATTTTAAGTGGCCTTAAAAAAGAAACTTTAATAATTTTCGCCGTTTCTATTGTATTTTGTGTCCCTGCCTGGAATCAAGGAACAGCTGCCAAGTCTAAGATGCAATTGAATGGCCACCAGAATGTAAACGTGAGTGACTTTAAGTGAGACCAAAAGAAGTTTCACTTGGCAATATACAGAATGTAAAGACAATAATTTTTATCTGAGATTCTGTGCTTGGGGAAAGCTCATGCTAAAATGATATTTTTAAAACTGAAATAGTCTCTGCTGAAGACTATCTTGCCTCCAGGGACTGAATGATACAAACACAAATAGCTGGCTCCTTCTTCTCAATTAATTTCTTTAGAAGTTTCAGAAGTGTCTATGAATTCAGATGATCTCACTGTGGCGATGCAGCACAATTCGTGTCTCACTTTGCTGTTCTACTTCCTCTTTTCTTGTGAGTCTTGCTATTGAGAGGCCTCCATCCTCCTCAATTGTTGCCCTACTTGCAAATATGCAATTATTTTGAATCAATGGTAGTGATCAGTTTTCAGACCAAAGTCTTCTGAAGCTGTATTCATCACATAATCACCGTGGACACGTTGTGCAAAATCTTGAGATAAGAATTCAGTTTCCATAGCTTTGGGGATTCATTCAACATTGTCATTGCAGATTCAATAATCAACATTTTGCTACAGTGACAATGGTCTGTGCTCTTTTCTCCCATGCTGTATCCTGCATATGCACACTCTCCATGGTCCCATCAGTGATAATTTATGCTATAGCAAATATCAACCTATGCATTATTCTATTATTTCTCACTTCAGCAAAGAGTTTCTGGGAATTTAGCACCCAAAGTCTAACACAGTCAAGTCATGACTCCAAGTTATGTATAGTATTTCAAGAGTCTCCTCAATTTCAGGCTGCAGTTTGTCTAATGAATAACAATGTAGATATCAGTAAATATTCTCACTTATTCATTTTTTGCAATATCCTAATTGTTTGTAATGTGCTATAATTAAATTCACACTCCATACTATCTTCTTTTCTCCCTCTTACTCGAGCCATCAATCTTTCTTCTAACCATTCACCCCTTCCCACTCTCATAGTCTCCCTTTGTCCTGTGCTCCCTCTTTCTATATTATCTCTCTTTAGGTCCCATGTAGCTCCATGTGGCCCCAGGTGTGTTAATAATTGCACAGGTGGGGAGCATGGCAGAAGACAGTGTGGAAGCACCATGGGAAGGAGCACAGCTTAGAGGGGGCTGTCACATGGACATTAAAAGTACCACGTCTTTGTGAGAACCTACTCAGTTAATCATTACTTTGATTATTCATTACAGATAAGGAAATCATATTTGTCTTTGATTATAAATCTAGATGGAAATTTTAAAAATTATTGTAATCAATATTGATGTCACATAAAAGTGCTGACATTTTGACATGTAACAGTTATATGGATCTCTTCTAGAAAATTAATTATATATCAATTTCCAAGTAATTAATATATAAAGCAAAGGTTTAACATTATATTCTTTCTGAATATCACAAAAAAGTTTAGCACTTTTGTATTCTCAATAAATATTTTCTAAATGTTTTGGGGACTAATTCATGCTTCTATTTAGTTTTGGTTTTGTATGAATCAGAATTCTGCACTATTTTAAGATTATTTGCAAATGACCACAGAGTTTATGTTTGCGTGTGTCTATATAGTTCATCACTAATAAATGCAAAGAAGTAAACATGTTTGTGGTGCATTCAGACAACTAATAGAAAAGTCCATTTTATATTATAATTTCAAGAAAATGTATATACATAATAGTGATTTTGAAATTTATAAGACAGATACAAAGTACTCCATAAAATAGACTGTATCTACATTTTTGTTTTCTCAAAAGATGGTTCAGTTTTGCTGGCCTAAATTTTATTGTCTCCAGGATAAAAATCATTTTGACAATCACAAATAAAATGAGTAGGAAGCTTTTCCCTAAAATACATGCTTTCTTGAAAGAAAACCATCAGTACAAACCTATCTGTTCTTAATTAAATACAACTCTACATTTTGGAAATGCGAATGTTTTCACTACAGTGCATTTGAGAGAATATTCTGATATAGCATAACAAAAATAGTCAGTTCACATCATATAGAATAATTATAGAATAATTGACCTCTTTCAAAGCATTGTCCCAAATAGAGTTTTATTCTGAAATAATGGGATAATAAGTATTCTATATATGAGATGGAGGAAGCTCCACAGCATGCCTGATGCTTCTCGTGTTAACTAGGTATGTGTTAAATTACTGCAAATTCATTTTATTATCTTTGAACTCTTGTTACACCAAGGAGCCTATATTCTACTATACTATTGTTCTTATTATATAAGATCGCATAAAGATCTCAAATTCATAGGGCAAATTTCCACAGTGTGGTTGCCAGAATTTCACATTTGAATATTTAAACTTCTCTTACAAAGTCTGTGTCCCAACCATGCATCTCATTTGAGCATCATGACCCCTCAAGTATCTGTCAATATAGGATACTATGTCAACCTCTACTACTTCCAATGTAGATGTCAAATTCTGTTGAACACAATTTTGATCAGAAGCCTGTTTCTATAGAGTACAACTTTCCAGGAATAATGGTTTATCAGATTTGGACTCAGCTTGTTCATAGAGAGGGTGTTTCATGACAAGGATCTTGAAGGAAAAACAGCCCAGAACTACACGTGTCCTAGACAGTGAGTTAAGCTGGAGGACCCCTCAGAAAATTATGGTTTAGTCTAAGAGAAATAAAGAAGATTCCTAAATGTCAATCTCAAAACCTTTTAAATTCATTTTTACTGATATTTATTAAATTTTTATACAGAGTATTTGCTAAAATTTTTAATGATTTTGAAAATAAGGTTAATCTGCCACAGTTGCTGACAAAATGGTCAAAACTTTAAAAATAAAATGGACATATGAGATCATTTCTTTAGATAAATTGTTCTAGAGTATACAGAGTTTTGACTAGAAAATGGGAAAAATGATGAATACATAAATATCTGCATGGAAACATTTTATGCATTTCTGTAAAAACAACATTATTTTGGTACTGGTAATATTGGTTCAGTTCACTAATGAAGAAGAGATCAAATGTCACCTTTAAAACTTGATTCGCAGCAACAACAAATGTACAGTTTCAGAGGGAACAAGGTTTATAGGAGAGAGCTGAGGAGAAAACATTTTCTCTGAAGAAATATTCAGAAGTCTGGATTGACTACCTGGTCATGACACATATGAACATAAAACATTATCAAGATATTTACACATTTAAACCCGCACAGGAGTTGCATGGTAATTGGTGCCTTTCTCACTCATTCTCTTCTGAGAGCTGGCATTTTGCAATAATCAATGCCTGTTTCTCATAAGACCTTAGAGCAAACATCAACACATAAACATTTTAGTATAAGCTGAGAAGACAGGAAACAAATATCATCCAGTATATTTGAAAGAGCAAAGTGTCATTGAGAATAACTGTGTGTTTGGACAATTAGCAATGTGGGTGTAAATGGTAACAAAATGAGAAAAGGGAAATAGGAGAAAAAAATTCCTTTGCTCAAATAACAGCATCAAGTTAAATCTGTAGATTATTGTGGATTTTGTAGGTTTTTTATTTCAAAATTAATGTTGTTATCTAACTGGTTATTTTATAAATATACTTATATGTGTTAAGAATCTAATGTGTCTTATTAACGGGTATATAGATACATGGTTACCAGAAACATATTTTTTGAGGGACCTTTGATTTTGTCCTAAATAAATATTCAGCCTCAAATTTCTTTTTTTTATTTTATTTTATTTTTTTTTCCATGGTTTATTTTTTTTTATATTTAAAAATTTCCATCTCCTTCCCTCCTCCTCCCCCCTCCCTCCCCTCCTTCTCCCCCTTCTCTCCCCTCCTTCTCCCCCTTCCCTCCCCTCCCCTCCACCCATACCTCCCCTCCGTCCCTCTCAAGGCCAAGGAGCCATCAGGGTTCCCCACTCTATGCTAAGACCAAGGTCCTCCCAACTCCCCCCAAGTCCAGGAAGGTGATCGACCAAGCTGAGAAGGCTCCCACAGAGCCCGTCCATGAAGAACAATCAGAGCCCAGAGCCATTGTCCTTTGCTTCTCAGTCAGCCCCCGTTGTTGGCCACACTCAGAGAGACGGGTTTGGTCGCATGATCCATCAGTCCCATTCCAACTGGAGTTGGTGATCTCCCATTAGTTCTGTCCCACCGTCTCCATGAGTGAACGCACCCCTCTCGTTCCTGACTTTCTCCCTCATGTTCTCGCTCCTTCTGCTCCTCATCGGGACCTTGGGAGCTCAGTCCAGTGCTCCAATGTGGGGCTCAGTCACCTTCCCCATCTGTCGCAGTTCAAAATGTACAATTTAAAAGACAAATTAGTCACACAAGTTTTGTAGAAGGCTAGCAATTATTTCTCTGTCACATATAGTTGTAGATGGAGAAGTAAAAACTATAGAAGGATTTTAATCAGTATAAATAATTATAAACATTTACTGTTTTTGAAATAGAACAAAAGGTCATATTAAGAATATGAAGGAATGGGACTGATGGAACAGGGGACCAAACCAGACTCTCTGAATGTGGCTGACAGTGGAGGAGGACCGAGAAACCAAGGACAACGGCGATGAGCATGAACTCTACAGCATGGACGGGCTCACTGTGAGCCTCGTCAGTTTGGTTGCTCACCTTCCTGGACTTAGGGGGAGCTGGGAGGACCTTGGACTTAACATAGTGAAGGGAACCCTGATGGCTCTTTGTCTTGGAGAGGGATGGAGTGGGAGTATGGGTGGAAGGGAGGGGAGGGAAGGGGGAGGAGGAGGGAAGGAGATGGAAATCTTTAATAATAAAAAAAAAAGAATATGAAGCTTAAACAAAATTGAATTATGAATAAAATCATATTTAAGAGATAATTTTTTACCTCTTGCTCAATACAATTGGACAATTATAAATATGAACAATATAAGAAAAGAAAAATTGGATTAAAAAAGAAAGAAATATAAATAGTACAAAAAATGTCATTTACTTACAAGAATATAATATTAACTAGAGCCAGGTGAACCCATCTGGTACTCACTTGATAGGAATATACTACCTAGGAAATAGAAGTTTCACCTGGAATGAGATTTCCTGTTTGAAGGAGAGACACATCAGTGCCATCAGATATTTTTCTTTTGTGTGTCATTATTCAAAATAATAACAATAACATGGAGATGTTCATGTTTGGAGTTTCTCTCAACATCCAGTGCTACAATATTCTCAAAAAGGCCTTGCACCCAAATGCAGTCATGACTTGAAAAAGAATGTAGAAATCAAGACAAGTGGACTGATGATGGTTAGAGGAAAACTTTGCATTGAATAAAAGAGAAATATTTTGGAAGAGAAAACATTGACAATACTCAAAATATTAAGATATATTGTGTGCGCTTTCTGCTTTGCATATGTGTATTGGATGTAATATAATATCATTAAACA
The DNA here is from genome assembly GCF_903992535.2 of Arvicola amphibius. Classification (NCBI taxonomy): domain Eukaryota; kingdom Metazoa; phylum Chordata; class Mammalia; order Rodentia; family Cricetidae; genus Arvicola; species Arvicola amphibius. The sequence continues at coordinate 8,777,887 of NC_052049.1, read as the reverse complement.
CATTAACACATTAACCCACACACTGAAGCAAACACTGCATTCCAGGCTAAGTATGTGTTCCTCCTCTATGTCTTGCTTCTTTTCTCAGACTTGAAATAAACACTTAAACCATAAAGAATATTTGGAACATAAATAAGTAAATGAATCTACATATATCTGCGCTTATCAGTTTCTGTCATGGGAAAGAGCCAATATAAAAATATAAAGAATGTCAAAGAACTCACTCTGAGTGTTTTACCAAGCAGCTTTCTCCTCACTTGCATGAGTAGCTATTTCCTGCCTGTTTGTCTCCTGAGAAATCCAGGGTTCACCAGGAATGATTAAATCTGTGACTTTATATTAACAATTTCAACATCCGCAATATTAAATTCTGGCAACTTATCACCCCTTAGTGCTACCCTGTCTGACTCTGACATCAGAGTGTTATGCTTTTATGCCTTGAAAAGCAACTCCATGTTAGATGCTGACACCCCAGAGATGGATGGTCTTCTCTTTCCAGTAAATATGTGGCTTACAAAGCAGTGTTCCACGGCATACTGCAACCCACGGTGTTTATTGTAATAATGGTTAGTATGCCATTCAGGATGAATCTCCCAGTGCAAAGACAGACAGTTTAGATAGCTGTAATCTGACAGGATGAGTGTTTAGTACTTTAGCAATTATTAACTGCTAATGGATAAAACACATATTTTTGTTATGACATTATTTGTGATATTTTAAAATTCAGCAAAACAAAATCTACAGTTTAATTTACAGTCAATCTTTAAGTGAAATCATACAATTAAGTATATAAAAAAGAGCAAGCACAGTGCTTGACAATATTGATCATAGAACCTACATTATTCTGTTTTTACTTAAAGAAAGTTGAAGAAACTACAAATCAATGTCTTGCAGATCAAATGGATAAAATGATTCGGACTCTATAGTGGGAGTGTGCCTGAAGATATATTGTAATACTGGGTTGTACATAGAAGTTTTAGATTATACAAAAAAGTATTTTATTAATTAAAAATTTAGTTCATGTGTATAACGTGTTCTTATCAAATCCTTTTTAATATTTTGTTTTGAGAAAAAAATCAAAATTTATGTGCAGATGGAACAAAGTCAATTGAAGTTCAGCTTCAGCTACAGAGGGGGACTATCTCTCAAAAGTACTAAGAAAATAATAAAAATGACAATAGCAAAACCAGAAAGAAGTAAAGAAAGAGAAGGAGGTTCAAAGGAGAAATAAGCAACAGAGGCCAACTCTATACAAAGACCCAGTAAGCCTCAACAATGAATAATTAACTTATAACATCACAGTAGAATGACTAACATTGATAGACTCAGTCAACTTTAATTATACTCCACACTCTAAATGCATTTATTTGTGTGCAAGCATTCAGCTTATCCTAATATATTCTTTATAACTGTATTGGATTGTAAATCACAATAATGAGGACCCTAAGAGAGACATACATGGATCTAGTCTACATGGGAAGTAGAAAGATCTCATGAGTAAATTGGAAGCATGCGGTCTATGATAGAAGTTGAAGGAGAGGGGAGATGGAGGAAGGGGAGCAGAGAAAAATATATTGCTCAAAAAATCAATAAAAATGAAAAAATCTAAAACTAAAAAAAGTACAAAACAATACCATAGATAATTAAAGTAATACAGAATGGTGAAATCAAACAGACTAACAGGTTCATCCCCTTAAATCCTTGTTATCTTTTGCATTGAGAGTATTTTAACCAGAAATGTATTATGTACTATGCTATATAATAATTAAAACTTTATCTTATTAATCCAATCCAACTAAAGCTTGGCACAGTATTTTTTATTGATTTGTGTTAATTGTTCAAACTAATGGGTACCGTGTAATATTTCACTCTGCATATCAGAAAGCACTGGTCAAATCTAGCTGGTCTTTATTAAACTCACACCTCTGGCTCCAGGTTTTTAGTATCCATATTATACATACAGCTCAATTTTTTCTTATGTTTCTAAATATGAAGGAGGTATATGGCCCTTGCCTTTCTCTGTCTGTCCTTGTGTAAGTTTCTCCAGCTCCATGTATGTTCCTATAAATGAATGAATTCCTTTTCTTCTCTGCTGTACAATGATGCCACTTAGTTTACATATGGTGTCCTTCCTTAACCCATTCTTCCATTGGTGACCATCTAGATTCTACACTGACTCTATGCCAGGCATTACAAACAGCACCATAGAGTGATATACAGATAGCTCTGTTAGATTAATGTTCTTTAGACATGTATATAGAAATGGGAAAGCTGGATCATAAACTACATCTATTTTTATTGTTTAAAACTTCCACATTGTTCTTCACTGTAATAAAATATTGATCAAAACAGAAATATAAGATCCAGAATTATGTAACCATTCACTGAAAATATGATAAACATCTTCCTTTGGCAAGTCCATACAGGTGAGAATGCTGGATCAAATGACAATGATGGTGTTCCAGGACAGCCTGAACTCATTTCAGACAACACTACATCAGTGATCCTTTGCTACACATCTTCATCAAATTTATGACTTGTTTTCTTAATATCAAATGTGACGGATTTAAGAGGGTAGTTCTTGGTGGTTTTAAATTGCATTTTCTTGGTAACTACTAAAGAACATTTCTTTTCACACAATAATTGCCCACTCTTTTATTAGAGTACATTCGAATTTTTTTCTTTTATTTTTAAGATAATAGCATAATTACATTATTTCTCCCTATTCTTTCCACTCTCTTTTCCAACAATGATTTCAGGGCTTTAGTTCCAGGAGTTGTTTTGTAGAAGTATCTGTTGGGATTAGGCACTCTGCATTTTGTTTGGTTTTGTAATGTTGTCTCTCCTTGATGAGGGATGAGGACTATATTCATCCAAGGGTAGAAGAACATATATTTAGACTATACTTAAAGATAACTCTGGTTGAGCAAAGTGGTAGTTGTAGATAATTCTCTAAAATTTATGACTACACTGCCCTTGGTCTTAAGTACCAGATATGATTCCTCTATTTTAAGAGGGTCTTAAGTCCAATCAGAAAGATGCTGCCAAGTTATGAGGGTCACTACTTCAACAGTAGAATCATATTGCCATGTAGGTTGTTGATATGGTTCACAACTCTCATAGCTGGGCAGGACTGTTACTTACTCCACACTTTCAGAAGCTTCCAATAAGTCTTTCAGTAACATGAAAACTAATTCTCAGGAGGGAGGCTTCCAGACCATTCCCACCTTGATTCTTCCACGTCTTCCCTCTGAATGTGTGATTTTTTTTCTCTTCATCCTTTATCAATTGTAACTGATACAAAAATTTAAAGAATACTTATATTTATAAGGTGTAATTCAAGTTTAAGTAAAAATAACATACCTCCTCAAACATTAAACATGTATCATTTTTCTATATCTTAACTATTTTTCTGTGCTACCTTTAGGTTTTGTGACAGTCAAGGCTCTTTTTCTAGTTATTGTAAATTAGTTCTATATCCTTTTTGAAGGTCGCAGTAGAGTTTACATGTTTACATCAATGAGCTAATCTACTGGTATAATGTTAACTGAATCAACCTTTAACAGGGGGGGGGGGTTGTGATAGAGAAAGTAGTTTGGAAGTCATGGAAGTTTGCCTTCTAAGGGTCCCAGATCCCTTCTTGCCATCTGTCTGCTTTCTAGCTACCATAATGTAAATGGTTCTACTCTGCTATTCACTTCTGTTTTAATGTCTCTTTAATGCTATTCTCTTCTGTTTTAATGGATCATGAGCTGAAACCTTTGAATACATGCTGTAAGCTAAAATTTTCTACTCCTAAGTGTTTTTCCCAAATGTTTATAACAGCAATGGAAACCAGATGAACACACTGGAATTTATAAATGTTCCTAAATCAAGATTTCCTGATATTGATGGAAAGTATTTGCTACGATATAAAATGCAGAGTAAATTTGAGTGTTGACTCTGAAAACTGTGGCAGCACTGTTGCAGAAAGAGTTAAACAGACACAATCCAGCGCACAGAGGCTTAAAGGTATGTTAGTTTACAAACTCAGTGACATTTACTTGATATCTTGTTACTTGTTCTTCAAATGACTTATCACCATTTTTATAGCCATACTGAACTGAAAAAGTAAACCAAAACTTACATTTTTCATTAAAAAGTGTTACTAATATCAAATTATATGTCTTCAGCACAAAGCCATAAAATAAAGTGGGTTTAAAGAAATTCATTATAGTTAATATATCTTATATAATCATTGATTACACTGGCTGTTTGACATCTTAAACATCATTAAAATTTTAAATGATAACTTTTGTTTGTTTCAATATTGTTAGTCAAGACAGAGCCCATTGGTTTTCATAACAACATTTATTATATACAGAAAAATTTCATCTCAAAACAATGTGAAAAGAAAAAAAAACATGGTTAGGAATTTGTGTACAAGCCTCAAATTTTAGAATTATAATTCCTATTAAAACATTTAAGATAACAATTTATATAGCCATTTCACATATAGTTGGCTTTCTAAATCATACGCATTTACTGTATTGCTGTGTCATCAAGTTTATAATTATACTGGGAGCTGTATTTCCCACAGCCTAACTTTAGTATATCTACATTATTAAACACACAGTTTTAAAGTGAAACAACCCCAAATCAGAACTGTACTCCACTGATAAAGTTTTCTCCTAACATTCAACAAAACAGATTCATATTAAGTTCTCAAAAATAGTCCTCAGACTTTTTAATTAACATTTTTACACAGTATTGGTCAAAATTTGAGTTCATACTAATACAAATAATGAACACCATCCTAATGAAAGCTATGAAAACACTGTTCAGCCCATCATTGTCTGAGGGTTTCCCAGAGGCTGCCTCACCCTCCCCATCCTGTTCACACTGCTTCTCACTACCCCCTCTTCACACCACTTCTACTGTGGTTGTTTCTAAGGGCTCTTTTGTCTTTTTAATATGGCTAAGCGGAGAAGGAAAACTCTGCTATTACCATAACTCTCTGACTTTTACTAGATAACACCTATGAAACAGTACAGAGATAAGAGGGCTAGAAGAGGAAAACTTTACAGACTTTATCAGATTGCCACCTGTGGCTTGTCATTAGGTTGCCTTGAACTCTGTCTTCCAAAGAGGATGTGTACATTGATATAATGTTGTAAAATGATTTCCCGCTCTACAACAGTGTGCAAATGTAACTGTTTAAACCTACATGTGTGATGATATTTTTTTGGTCTGAAACAAATAAAGCTTGCCTTAAGATCAGAGTGTGGAGCTAGTTAGTCACACTAGTTAGTCATAGTGGCCAGGCAGTGGTGGCACACACTTTTAACCCCAGCACTCAGCAGACAGAGGCAGATGGATCTCTGTTAGCTCAAGGCCACCCTTGGCTACACAAAATTGAATCAATCCAAAAGAGAAACACAGTTCACACAAAAGTGATCCCAGCACTTGGGATCACATGCCTTTAATCCCAGCACTAAGGTGGAGACAGGAGTAATATGGCTGGGCAGAGAGAGGAATAAGGTGGGTGGAGGTAGGAGCTCAGGGAATTCAATCTGAGGACTCATAGGTACAAGACTGCCCCTTTGGTCTGAGGACTCAGTAGAGTACTCTCTGTAAGGTGTGAATCAACTGCTAGTCACTGGACAGTATGTAGAAGGGACAATTAAAGATGCACAAACTCAAACGTTGCATGACAATGAGACTTGATGAAAACATGCTTTACATGACAGTGCTAAAACTAGTTTTATTTCCATATAACCAAATTAGTTTATCATGAAATATGTGTATGATTCTGTCAATGTCTAATATCACCTAAACATTTCTAATGGGAGGAATAAGCCTTAGCATAACATTTAGTGTTATAGTAGCTAAAGAAAAAAATCAAGCATGTAATGTTATTATTCCAATACAGATGCTTTTCAAAGTGTGTATCTGATTTTACTAATGAAAACTGAAGCTTAGCATGGTGGTACACACCAGTAATTCCAGCACTCAGGAAGCAAAGGCAGGGTGGATCTCTGTTTGCTGGAGGTCAGCGTGGTCTACAGAGTGAGTTCCAGGAAAGGTACAACTCTTAAACAGAGAAAATGTCTCAAAAAACAAAACAAAACAAAAAAGAAAGTGAAGAAAAGAAAATTGAATACCACACTAATGGACATATGTTGTTACTATTCTGTGATAAATACAAGCACTGCTCAAAAATTTGTTTATACTTATGTTGGAAATAGGAAGATATATGGAATTCCTAGATTACCAATACTCAACTAGCTGTGTATTTTTCCAAAGGACATCTATAATAACTGTCAAACATTTGATTGCCTCATGACTGTGCATCCATAAGCACCAAGTAGTTTTCTAGGATTCAATACTAGATGTGGTCTCACTCTTATAGAGATGGTCATGAATAAAACCCAGGTTTTCATGCCACTATTGCTCCTGTAGTGTTACCATGTCATGCCAATCACTGGTGTGGTTCATAGGATTTATAGCTGTGTAGAACTGTTGATTGCCTTCCTATTTGGGAACTTGTGTAGTGCCTTTGGAAAGTCTAGCTCAGGAGTTTATGGACCCTGTCTCGGAAATGCATGGCATCTTCAGCAATAAAGACATATTTTTCACATCTGAGAAGTAACCAAGGAAAACAGTAAGTGACTGTATGTTTTGGGAGTCTCTTGGACATCCCTGACCAACAACTCAAAAGAGAGATCCTTATATCTGATATTGGGATCTTTTTTAAATGATCTTTGGCTCTTAGAGGGAGCATAGTCAGCTCAGGTGAGAAAAGTTCATTATTAACTATACATGCATATTTATACTCAGAATTATGCATATTATAGTTTTGGTAAATAGTTAATAGTATGATTTGTTTTTATTTTCTGATTTCTTTATTGTTATTTTATGCACCTCCCCCTTTTTGCATTTACCTCCCTCTCCCTTCCTTAAAGAGCTTCCCCTTCCACATCCCTTATCAGATCACATTTGACAGTGTTAATATGGCAATAGATGGATTTCATTATGGTGATTATCATCTATTCTGCATTGTTTCCTTAGACTTTATAGATGACATCAATGTAAAATCACATTCTATGTCAAGGTCACAGAGTCCCCTCCAGGTTAACTGCAGAAAGAAAAAGCGTTTTTAATATTATTTATGATTGTTGAGTGGAAGAGAGATTCAGAAGGGAAAATGGAATCTGAGCATGAAAAAGAAAATTGTACCGTGGCTTTTCACAGTTATTTACACTATGATGACTTCATGTGATAGTGGGAATGGGTACCTGCACCAACACTTGAATTCCATGAATTCATCTCAAAGACTTTTACCATCACTAATTATCAACCACCCTACCCACATACACATGCTCTGCCAGTGTGACTGTAGCTTATTGTTCAGTCTGAGATGGATATTTTGCTATGTAAACTTTTATTATAATTTCTTTAACAGTGAATACATGGGGTTAAAATAGCATTGGATTTTTATCATGCATATTAAGCCATCTATGAGATTTAACTTAATCAAGATATCATAGTACATAAAGGATTTGTTTTGACATTCCTATTGCTAAGCATACATGAAAGGCAGCCTGACTCTGTAGAAAAACTCACAGGAAAGCAAAATAGTAGTAGTAATAAAAGTAGCATTTTATAGTCCTGTGGGCCACATATCTGGGTGCAGGGGTTTTATATCAGCAAAGCTAGCCACAAAACTATTGAGAAAATTTTTATTTTGTGACAAATATGTTTGATATCATAGACAAGGAAGACATTTAGTAATGAACTGAGAATAAAATATTTATGTTTGATGACTAAGAAGAGAAATTGAATCAAATTGAGTGAAATTGACTGAGAAAATGCTAAAGACACTGTCATCTTATGAATGTGTGTTCTGAGAACATCCAGTAGACAGCTAAAGATAAATGTAGCTTTTAAAAATGAAGAAATAAAAAGCAACTTGGAAACGCAGAGTATTTCTAGCTCACCTAGGAGTGACATTTGAACTTTCAGTGTGTTGTTTATTGAAACGTGGAGATTTAGACAGGAGAATTTGCATCCTTTTCAGATACTGCTAGACTAGAAAACTTGCATGGCTTGTGTCTACATGACCTGACCTTTTAGCAAGAGACATGTTTGGTCTATCACATTCATTATTGTTTCATAGAATTCCTAAAAATAATTCTATGTGATAATTTGTGTGTGTGTGTGTGTGTGTGTGTGTGTGTGTGTGTAATAAAACAGAACAACTTGCTTGAATAATAGATAGCTTATTTTGCCCGAGGTATCACTTTGAGGAAACTCTTTATTCATAGTGATTCACCTTTGACACTTTCCTGTCATCTATAGCCACCAATTTCCTTTGCTCAAGTCATTAACTTTGTCATATCTCAGTCAGTTTTCCATTTTTCCATAATTCAATCAATATCAATAAACTGCCACAGAAGTCCCCATATTGAGATGATGTGGCATTCTGTCAAAGTGATGGCATCTGTTAGTGAATTAGGTCTAATTTACTTAGACTTGTGTGGTCAAAGGTTCCCTTGGTTTGTGTTCATTAGGATAGCTCACCATCCATAGTGAGAAATGATCCATGTTTAACCTGAATTAGGCATATATTGGAGTCAAGCTTCTGGGGTCTGTTGTATATGTAAAGAATCTTTGCCTCTTTTTCTAAAATCCCTAGGACAAACTGAGGGCCTCCTTACAGAGTATTGTTTTGTGGTTGCTTATAAGTGCAGGGTTGTTTTTGTTTTTAAGCAGTAGGGGTGAGGGTTTGCTTGTGGCAGTAGCCTCATAGTTAGTTCCTACTCACCTGGTCTTTACCCTGCCTATATACTCTGTCCCTCTCTGAGGCCATATACAATTAAGGCAAAGTTGCCTACAGCAGGTGGTATGGAGTAGCTGTGTATTCTAGGAGTTTAATGACTCTCTGAGGTACTCCAAAAGGGAGTGTAAACTTTGAGCACCAAATGGGATGATATTTTACAAGGGAGTGCAGGTGAGTATCTCAAGGTGCTGCTGTTTGGCTCATAGGACAGTCCTTCATGGCATAGTCTGACCACATACTGCTGGACCATGAGCTACTGATGAATACTGCAAAAGGAGGAAACATAACATACAGTTGTTAATATAGTGATGAGTTCACTGATGTGGGATGCCTCTCTATATGCTGTGAATATGTTTTATTACTATTAGTTAACACAGAAGCAAATTTAGCCAATAGCCAGGCAGAATAGAGCCAGGCAGGAAATCTAAACAGAGATACAGGGAGAAAAAGAGTGGATTAAGGGAACTGCTAGGCATCTCTGGGGAAGCAAGAGGTGGGATAACAAGCCTCAAGCCTCGTGGTGAAATACAGAATAATATAAATGGGTTAATTTAAGTTATAAAAGCTAGTTAATAATAAGCCTAGCTAATAGGCAAAACAGTTTGTAATTAATATTAAGCCTCAGAGTGGTTATTCAGGAACTGGTGAATGGAAAAGAAACCTCCAGTTACAGTTCACCATGAATATCTGAATTGTTCCAAAATCATGTTTACAATGATGACCTGAATTAAACTTGCTAGGTCACTAAACAAAGCAAAAAGACACAAAAGTGGGGAAAAGGCCTACAAGAATGTGGAGAATGTGATAGGTGAGGTGAGGGTGAGAATTATAGAAACACATGATATACATTTATGAACTTGCAAACAAACAAATATAATTAATAAAAAATAATATTGTACTTGATACCTTCCAATGTAGTAAAAGAAAAATCCATCACAAAATAATGTTAGCACTAGGAAAAGTGGGAGAACCAGAATCTTCGTGCTTTCATACATCAAAGACAGGATTGCTAGGCTATTCCTGTACATATTAAAATCTGAAAAGCTGTGCCCTAGGCACAATATGTACCAAATGCCTGATCTTCCTTTAAATACTTGAATGTCTTAGAGGGTTTGAACTATGTCTGTCAACAAATTGCAGTGAAATTCTGCACCTCATTTCAGAGAAAATAAACCTGACATAGGTTAAGGGGAATGTTAAAAATTATTATAAAAAGCTAAAACTAATATAAAAGTTAAATTAATATGATTGATACTATTGACTTCATTAAAAATGATTTATTTTATATATAATGAGAATGGTTAAGATCATCCCCCATTTTTGCGTGTATTCATCTACTGATCATTTTCTTTGAAAAGTTCATCTGTACCATTTATTATGAAAACACACTCCTGTATCACTACTTGCTTTGACATTTGAATTTAAAATGTCAATAAATTCAGGAACAGGAGCCTGTAAGCAGTCAAAAGATCCCCTCTAGTTTATGGAAAATAATGGAAAACCACCATTCTAAGGCTCTGTTAGCATTCTGTAGGACAGCAAATGAGACACTGTAAAAGCAGTCCTAACTTAAGAAGTAATGTGAGCTCCGAGAGCTTTAGCCTAGTCCATCTACTGCCTCACAGAGAGGCAAAACATTTACCTCTGGAAACATTTTGTAGTTTTTATAAAAATAAAAGACGCAATAGATGCATGTCCACCATGTTGCTGTACAGACCGACAGGATAATGATGACGGCACTCACTAATTCCATGCTCCTCTGTCCACATAGGCCATGGATAGACATTACTAAGCCTCTCTTACTGTGGGCTTCCATGGAAATCAATTTAATTTTATTGTTCTTTAAAAGAATAGATTTTTTTTCCATTCAATAATTCCTCTGGATCAACACTGCTCTAAATTATCATTTTAATCTTTTTGCTCACTGTGTGCCGCTACATAATTTCATGACTTTTAAAACAGGAATTAGAATATCATTGTTTCAAATCAGCCCCTTTTCATCAACCTTCCTAAAATACTAACCAAACAAAAAAATGTTTGAGGCATTTTTGTTTTAAATTCTCATTTCTCGGTTTCTCTTGCCAACAAGTACTTCATGTTGGGACCACCCATAATTATATTGTTTATTAGTATTTTACACTAACATCTCTTTTATCTGAAAAGCTTAAGGTCTATAAAACTCAAGTCAGATATCCCCTGGTAAGATCAGCAGAAAATTCAAGAATTGTGTCAACACTGATTGAAGCAAGAAGATTGAAGTTAGGAAAAATAAATTGCCAAGCTTAGGCAGAGTTAACACCTGCTCCCTCACACACTGATTACTGATGTTCAAATCCCGCAGGTGAGGACGTCATTGCACTTAAGACTATAATGACAAAGTCTTTATTACAGTTTAAGATATACACTTGTCAACATTATGTGTTGGATTTCTAGCCACCATATAGTGTTTGATTTAATGATATATTTTCCCCAAATTTCTTACATTAAATAGATCATATTCATGGAGAATCAAAAATATCATATAGGATTTTAAATTACCCAACCATTTGATTGCATTTATATGGATGTCAAACTAAATAGGCATAGAATACATCTTACAAAAGCACCAGCAAGAAAAAGTCACTGTTAAAATGTTGGTGCACACTCACATATCATAGTGATACCTACACATATGAATATGTACACTTTTAATCTACATGTGTCTATATGCTTTTAGTCATTTACATTCCTTTAATATAACAATTATGTTACTCAAAGTGAGCATTTTCATATTTTAAACCCTAAATGTGCCTGATTTTGTGTCTTTTGTATTTTGTATCATGTCCATTGCATGAAAATTATAAACTGTTTTCAAAAGCCTTGTGGCAAATAATAGGACCTGATATGATGTCTGAAAGTAGGGAACCTGAAAAAACACTGTAAATCCAGAGGGAGTCTTTACTGCGGTGATTAACTTAGCGACCTTGAGATGTCCTGGTCTGGAGTGAAGTAGCACATTACAAGAGAAAGACAGAGTTTTTTGACACTTGAGGAGGGGAAGGCTTCTGAGGACACAAGTCACACCATGTCAATCCAAGCCTGTAGCTGCTGGAGAAATTCCCTTGAGTCTTTAAAGAAGGCAAGCTGTGGAAGTACTCATTTCATTCTTATAAAACTTATTTGTTGGAGAGTAAAATTGCACTGGCTACCCCGTCAAGCTGCTGCGAGGTATCAAGTACCAGGTGACCATGGGGGGAACTCATATCCACACTCATATCCACAGTATAATTTTTTAAACATAATTATCTGAAGTTACCCCAGAATTTTCACCCCTTGTGCAGTCTCCAGAAGGCTTGCATACTTCCCAGAAACTCTTCAGGGCAAGCGGCTTGGGTTTCTAGAGCTGGCTGTCCTAATTGCAACAGCCCTACCATACTTTGATCTCTTAGCCTCTTTCTGTGACGTCATGCCCTCGCACACCTCCACAGACTCACCGCCCTTTGACCTCTGTTCTCTGTTACAGCTCCCCTAGTTGCAACTGGCCTTAAAAGGTGATGTCAGGATGCAGTGTCTTTGTGCATCCCGTCCCTCTGTACAATGAAGTCAAGCAAAACTAAGATACAGCATTCAATTAAAATGTGTTACATGTAATACAAGCTTCAATTTTTACTTTATGACATGCTTTTTATCAAAACTCTATTTAAAATAGTGTCCTTAGTGATGTGGAAGTGGTGTCTCTTAGATTTTAAAATACTGCTATTTAATGTCAAATAAAATTGTAGTTGCATAAAAATAGTCAGAATTTTATGTTTTTCAGAAAAGTTTTGAAACTCTCAGTACACATACAATAGGAGAATATTTCATACTGTATCTAACATTTTACTTTAGAAATTAAATAAAAATTAAATTTTGTTTTACAATAATACTTTTCAATGAAATAAAATTTATTTCAATTGTTATATGCTATCAAAAGTCAATTCTTTTGATAATAAATTCTTTCATGGAGGTAAACTTTGAATTCCAAATGCTTATATATGCAGTTTTCTTCAAATATATAATTTAGAAATTTTTGTTTACCCAATGTTTTTCTTACATAATTTATTTTCTATTAATGATATATGAATTATATACTCACAAGTTTATACATGATTTTCCTAATTGTTTAAAAATAACTATAATCTGTCAGAAATTAAGCTCAACTGTTAAAAAAAAAGCCCCAACACTTGCTTATTTTAAAATAAAATAAGAAATGTTGAAGAAAATGTGGAATTAGTAACATTTGTCTAAAGGAATTTATCCACTAGATTATTACTTAATATTTCAGTCAATGTCATTACTATAAAAGTGACAGGAAATAGATACTAGTCTCACAATTAGCCTGCAATGTAGACCTTTGAGTTCAGTAAAACTAAATAAAAAATACACTATGCTCATCCCTAACATTACAAATAGACCTAAGGCCAGTCTGAGGGCATCTACCAGGATATTTTGAAGATGTAATATATATACCTCAGCAGATGATCAAACGTCCTTCTGTGCTCTCAGCAAAAAGAGATCGGCACCACCTGCAGAGTTACTAAATGCCATCCCTATGGAGACAACTACAGTCAGAGACTTAGCTATCAGCCCTTCTCCAGCAGGCAAAGTATTGAAAGTTTTGAGCCATAGACTCTGACTCTTTTCATATAGAAAAAGGTTTTAAATAGTAAAGTCAAACTACTGATTTTATTTTTCTTTCTTGGAGATGATCTGGGATTTATTTCAGGTCCTAACCTCTGAAATTTAGCAACAAGAACTTTGTATCGACAGACATTCTGGCATTCACAGTCATGTTACTTAGGAGTATACACATTTCTTCCTTGTTCTTTGTTTAAATTATTTACATATAGAATGCACTGGTGTTTTGCTTATGCAAGGATGTTGAGTCACCTGACTCTGTAGTTAGAGACAGTTGTGAGCAGCCATTTGTCTGCTGGGCACTGAACCTGGGTCCTGTTAGACCAGTCAGTTCTCTTAATGGCTGAGCCAGATCTCCAGCCTCCTCTCTTTCTTTTCCAATTAACATTTAATTTGTTTTCTTTCCACTTTGTTTAATTACCCAGGGGGTCTAGTACAATAGTGAACAGACCTAGAAAAGGCAGCAAACATTTTATTCCGTCTCATGTAAAACCTTCCAGGTTTACCTGTGAGACATATTCTTAACATTTGTGTCTGTGCAGATTGCCTTCATTCAGTTGAGGAAACCTTCCTCTACCAGATGAAAACACTTAATTAAGTTCATTGAATGTGGCTTTCCAAATTACATAGTGAATTTTGTAAAATTCTGTTGTCATTAGTAAGGAGAGCTACATTTTCTACTTTCCTTCTTTTTCTTCATTTGTCTAAGTCTTTGTACAGGCTTATGTGTGTTTGCAGGTTTGTATCCAGGAGGTACTGGATGCACATGTGGAGTGTGGGGTCAGAGGTCCTTGATTTCTCTCCACTTTAGATTTTTCCACAAGTCTTCTCACTGGACCTGGGGTTCTCTGACTTGTCAGAGTAGCTAGCTAATGAATTTGTATGATTTACCTATCTCTGTCACATGTGCCAATATCACATGAACATGCCACCACACCTGGATTTTACATGCAAGCTAGAGATCCCCACTCTCATCCTCATGGTTGTATGGCTAGTGTGGACCGAAGGCTTTTCTCAGTCTCACCCTGGTTCCACGTGACCAGTTTTTATCTCCATCCACTGGGTCCCACTCACTAGTTCCCGCAGCCACTTTGCTTACAAAGGGCTTATTATCAGTTACACTTACACTTGTTGGCCAAAGTCTTAAGTTTCTCACGGGCTAGCTTTAACTCTTTAACCCATTTCTGTTAATCTGTGTATTGCCAGAAGGCTGTGGCTTACCAATGTGGCACATTATTCCTTCTGCAGCTACATGGCCTCTCCTCTACTCTCTCTCTGTATCTTTGTTTGAACTTCCTGCCAGGCTTTGCTCTGCTAAGTTATTGGCCAAAACAGCTTTATTCATCAACCAATAAACGCTACACATATACAGGACATCCCACATCAGGCTAGTATTTTAACTCATTGAGCCATTTTCCAGTCCCCTTGAGTTGCATTTTAGAAACTGATAGATAATAATGTGAAAACTTTTACATTTTGAAAAAGTATTCTGTTAAATCATTTTCTGCGTGTATGATTAGAAGAGTTTGTAAAACAAGCAATGAAACCATTTAATACATTACAACCAGAATAAGAAATATATTTACAGAATATAATTGGTTACAATTATATTTTTCTATTATGAAAAAAACTCTTTGGAATAGAGTCAACATATCTCCAAATTTTAAGCAAGAAAGGATAGTTTTAGTATATGCTGTATGTTACACTGATGGTTGGAAATTCTGTTTTGTTTTTGTTTTTTGAGACATGGTGTCTCTGTGTAGCTTTGGAGCCTGTCCTGGAACTTGCACTATAGACCAGGCTGGTCTTGAACTCACAGAGATCCACCTGCCTCTTCCTCCCAAGTGCTGGGCTTAAAGGCATGGACCCACCACCAACTGGCAGAAATTTCTGTTTACTGAAGTCTCTGTAGGACAAATGCTATTTTATATTGAGGACATGCAACTGATGAAATATTGTTTAGACTAATTTTTCATTTATATATTTTATTTTTGATACTTATTAAAAAGATAAAGTTTCAAATACTTTATTCTGATCATGCTTTTACTCTCCCAAGTTCAGATTATTTGTATTAGTTATACATAAATAAAATTAATCTATTATAGAGGTACTATTCAATGAATACAAGGAAACACAATTACATATAATTGTAAGTGAACCACCACAATCACGGTGCAGAATCTTATCTTGATTCAGAAGCTCCACGTCTGATGGCTTGTGGTCAATATTTTCCCCAGCAACAGGTGGCTATACTGTGTTGCTATTTCTGAGTATTTCTGCATATGCAATCATAAAATATAAAATAAGTTATATATGCTCTCCCTTTCAACATAATTCTTTGACGATTCACCCATGCTTTGAAATAAAATCCAGCACTCCACTTCATAGACTTAATATAACTTTGATAGGGTAATAAAAACTCGGAGGCCTAGATGGAATAGTTGCCATGAATAGCATCAGATCTGGATATACTCTGTCCAACTGAATGTTTAGGAACTGAATTAAACAATTCCGTGTATAACCACTTGCAATTTATCCCACGCACCACAGGTGAACTGGTTTTACAATATTTTGTTTTCTTTATATGTTTTTGTTTTTAGAACACGCAGTCACTTCTCTCTGCTCAAATATGCAGTCATGCTAATTTTCTAGTCAAATGCAGTGGTGACTAGTAGCGCAAGAGTACACCACCAGTGATGGCAAGGATGGTGGCAACTCACGAGGGTTAGCGCTTCACATTCCTAAAGTAGCGCAAAGAATGTTTTCTAGCTTGATTCTTGAATGCCTAGTGTGTTGTATTAGGAAAACGGTAAAAAAAAAAAGTGATATGTATATTAGTGATTTCCTATATTGGAAGGCAACAGTTTGTACATTGTTTGAAAATATCCAGCATGGGGGATTATGAACATATGAGGAAGAGCAATCAGTGTTCCTGGAGCTATGGGCAGGGTGTGGGGAGGGGAACAGCTTTAGCAGAGGCAACAGTCTGTGAGATATGAATTAAATAACTAAATACAAATATGGGAAGGATGGTAGTGAAGAGGTACAGGAACCCTTTCTCGCCACTTTGGAGATGCATCAATTATTAATGGCCTTGACAATGAAAACATACACAGGGTCAAGAACAAGTGTATTATAAGGAAGTTGTATATTCTAGATGGTGATAGAAATGATTGTTCGAGGGCCTCCTAATGGAGACTTTTGACCTGGTAGAGCAGGATGTGAAGAAACAAATGAGAGAAGAGGTATGTTTTCCTGAGACGCTGCCACTGACTGGTCAACCCTCCCATTAGCAATGCATAGTTTGTTATCTCTGAGAAGGAAAAGGATAACAGAGGTTACCAGAGGAGGTCCATGCTTTGTTATTACTATACCTTCAATTTTAAATGATGCATACATATTCCATCAGAAATTAAGCTATATGTTTCATCAAAATGTCAACACGAAAAGACCTGGAACTATGAAACAGCACGGAAACTGCATACACAGTAGGGACCCAGTTTGACTTTTCACAGATATTAGCCAGTATTGAAGGATTACACTATGTTAAACATGACAGATGACTGTAAATAGAGCCATTTGACACCATTTTGTAAGCAGACACTGTTCGCTCATTCCCGGTTGTCCAGATCCAAATAATCACACAGAAAGTATATTAATTACAACAATGATTGATTGATGACTCAGGTGTATTTCCACCTAGATCTTACATCTTAAATTAACCCATTTCTTTTTATCTGTGTATCACCACAAGGCTATGGCCCTAACCATAAGTTTCTGGGTGTCCTCCTTTGGCAGAAGCATAGCATCTTTTTGACTCTGCCTACTCTTTCTCTTTATATCTGTTTGGATTTCCTGCCTGTCTTTATTCTTTCCTGCCATAGGCCAAAACTGCTTTATTCATCAAGCAATAACAACAACACATATAGAGATCACCCTCAGGGTGGTGTGTGCGTGCAAGCATCATTTAGCGTGATATGCTCATGATTGACTTCATTGGCTAGGACATGCTGTTCATCACAGGACTAAAGGCATCTTTCTCCCTATTTTACTATGTTAGCCCAGATTTTAAGGTAATGATTATTTTTATATATCTCGAGGGCATTTATGATCCATTTTATAAAATTCGCTCACCAAGATTTGGAGTGATAGTAAAATTTTTTGTTAATAAGTTTTAAAGAGAGAATCAGTCTGTGTTGCCTGGCCTTTCTGCATCAGATTTGTTATGCTGTTAGAAGCCTTATCTCCTGCTTAACTGCTGGATTTAATTGGTGAGTCAATAAAGTAGAATTAATTTATCTTGTAACTGAGCTTTAAAAACACAATGTATAGTTAGTGATATTATCAGTCACAAAGTAAATATTGGAGCTATAACAATAAACTTTATTATGAATGTGTTAAAACGGATATCAAGTTTTACCTTCAAAAACAGCTCTGAATGTTTTTATCTGAGATTTTGTATTTTCAGAGGAACTAGATAATACCTCTAATGGTGAGTTATTTGCAGTGGTTTTAATTGTATATGTAAACTGGGAATAATTTAAAATAGAGATTTAATTTTAACCACAGAGTTTTGACTGTACAGTAGGATGTGAGAATCAATTCCATCTGAAATAATATGTCTGTTATAGAATTAGACAGTACTTACTGCTACATAGTTCAAGATTAAGATGCCTTAATTTAATTCTGAAACTCTTCAGGGCTTTTAGTTTCCTGGTTCTTTACAATAAATAAACAGGCCAACCAAGCAAATAAAAAACAAACTATTAGGTGAACACGAAACTTCTGATATCTAACTTTACTTTGGGAGATGTGTATGTGTGTGTATATGTATTTTGTTTGTGTGTGTGCATGCATGTGTGTGTGTGTGTTTGCTTCATTTTGTTTGTATTTTTTACTGCCACTTGCTGCATCGTAGAGAGACTGCCAAGTAAGAAAGAAGCATTTACTTCCAGGACTTCTCCCTCAGACACATGTGCAATCAATTGTCCAATAAAAACGATTGTTTCAAAGTGGTAAACACCACTCAAAGAAGAGACGTTAAAGCAGTAGCATCAGGGCATGCGACAGCACAATTATGAAAATGACCAAGATGACTGCTGACCAGCCAGGTAAAGGTGTCTAAAAACATTCTTTTGCTTAAAACAGCAGTAACATTTTAATTATTTGCATATAAATTACTCATGTTATGAATATTTCATTTTAATTCAATCTACTGGAATCAAGTAGATTAATAGTTGTACACACATATGTCCGACTCTTAGGTACATAAAGCCATGGTGATTAATTCGATAAGTTAGCTATTGCTTTTAAAATTATTTATTATTATTATTATTATTATTATGTTGTTGTTGTTGTTGTTTTACATCCAGACTTCAATTTCTCCTCACTTCTTTCCTTCCATTCCTCCTCCCACCTCCTTTGGCCCTCAAACCACTCCTCCACACCTATTCAAAAAAGAGCAGGGCTCTCATGTATATCAATCAAACATGGAATAACAAGATTCAATAATATTATTATTAATATTAATATTAAGGCTGGGCAAGGTGACTAAGTATGAAGAATAGGGTCCCAAAGGCCAACAAAAGAGTCAGAGATAGTCCCTGATCTCACTGTTTGATGTACCACAAGAGGGACCAAATTACACAACTGCAACATACATACAAAGTGCCTAGGTCAGTCCCATAGAGGCTCCCTGGTTGTCGGTTCACTCTCTGTGAGACCCTTGAACCAAGGTTAGTTGATTCTGTGGGTTTTTTGATTTGTCCTTAACCCCACTGGCACCTAAAATTCTTCCTTTCCCTCTTCTGGTAGATTCCGCCAAGTTCACCTCATGTATGGCTGTGGGTTGGTACATTTACTTCCATCACTAGCTAGCTATATAAAAATCTCTCTGGTGACAACTGGGCTAGGCACCAATTTTTAAGTATAGCAGAAGATCATTAAAATTTGTTTCATTGACTTTTTTTTGTCAATTTTATTTGGTTCGTTCCTAGGTCTCTTGGTTTTCTTGCCTCTGACTCCTGGCGCTCAGATGTGACCTCTCTCTCACGATATGGGTCTCAAGTTGGAGTAGTCATGGGTTGGCTACTCTCACAATTTCTGCATCACCGTTACCCCAATACATCTTGTAGGCAGGATAAACTGTAACTTGACGGTCATGTAGCTGGGTTGGTTTCCCAATTCCTTCATTGCAAGTATTGCCTGGTTAAAGGATGTTGCCAATTCATACTGTGTATTTCTTTTTGCTGGGAGTCTTAGTTGGGGTTACCCTTTTAGGTTCCAGGGAGTTTCCAATGTATTAGGTTTCTACCTCACCCCCAAATTAGCCCCTTTTCTGCTCTCTGTCTTCCAGTATTCTTCGCCTCCACTCTCCCATTATGAGTCTTCCTGTTCCCACCCCACCCACCACCAATTTTACCGGAGAAACTTTTTTCTATTTCTCTTTACCAAGAGGATGGAACTGCTGTCCCTTTAGCCTTTTTTTATTTAAATGTTTTTCATTTTACATATCAACCCCAATTCCATCACCCTCCCCTTATCCTGTCCCCCAACCTACCCCCCACTCCACTTCCCATGTTGACTCCCCAAAGAAGGCCTTAGCCCTCCTTTTCCATTAGCTTCTCTGAGTCTGTGGATTGTAGCACGATTCACAGCTAATATTCACTTGTAAGTAAGTACATACAATATTTGTCTTTCTGGATCTGGTTGCCTCACTCCACATGATTTTTTTTTTACAGTTCCAACCATTTGACTACAAGTTTCATGATGTCATTGTTTTAACAACTGAAAAATAAACCATTGTGTAAATGTACTACATTTTATTTATCCACTTTTCAGTTGAGATACATCTAGGTTTTTACCAGGTAGTGACTATTATAAATAAAGTTGCTATGAACATAGTTGAGCAAGCGTCCTTGTGTTATAATGGAGCATCCTTTGAGTATACACCCAAGAGTGTTATAGCAGGGGCCTTAAGACAGACCAATTCCCAATTTTCTAAGAAACTGGCAAACTGATTTCCAAGTGGCTGTACAAGTTTTCACTCCCTCCAGCAGTGGAGGAGTGTTCCTCTTCCTCCACACCCTCTTCTGTAAGAGCTGTCACTTCTGTTTTTTATCTTAGACATTCTGATAGGCATAAGATGGAATCTGAGTGTCATTTTGATTTGCATTTCCTAAAATCTAAGATGCTGAACATTTCATTAGGAGTTTTCAGCCATTTGATATTCTTCGGTTAAGAATTCTCTGTATAGATCTGTAGTCCATTTTTAAAATTGGTTTATCTTTGTTTTTGATGTCTAATTTCTTGAGTCCTTTACATATTTTGAATATTAGCCCTTTGTAGGACGTGGAGTTGGTGAAGATCTTTTTCTATTGTGTAATCTGCCATTTTGTCCTATTGATGGTGCCCTTTGACTTACAGAAACATTTCAGTTTCATAAAGTCCTATTTGTTATTTGTCTATTTTAGTGACTGCACTATTGATATTCTGTTCAGGAAGTTGTCTCTTGTGTCAATACATTCAAGACTACTCCACACTTTCTCTACTATCAGGGTCAATGTATCTGGATCCTTTTGAACTTGAGTTTTATGCAGGATGATAGATATGGATCTATGTGTTAGCCCACAAGTGATTCATTTTCCATCTGGAGTCCATTCTGGCTTAAAAGTTATTTGAGTTCAAGCTTGCCTGCTCTGTTTGCTCCAGTATCCTTGAGGGCTGTGAGAAAGTTCTGAGTAAGCCCTTGAAAAAGAGCATTTTGCCAAAGAGAAAAGAACACAGTATCTAGTAGAAAGAATACTGCTGATGCCAAACCTTAGGAACATTGAGATAGAAACTGAAAATGTTTGTGAGCAGCAAGTGCATGATAGATGGGAGACTGCCTACTCAAAAACAGGAATAGTTCTGCGCTTAGACACTGCCTGAGCATCTGTGCTGTGCTTTGTTCTGCTTTTGTATAGAAGCAGGTTAGGAAATAAACTAGGGACTGTGCAGAGTAAGCTGGCAGTTCCCTGAATTTATCCTGTGTTTTCTGTCTCAATTTCTTTCCATTTGACATTTCCTTAATCCTTGCAACCTACCCAGATAACCCCAGCTGATTTTGTTGGAGCTACAACAGAGCTATTGCATTCTTCTATATGCCAGCAACCAGTTAGACCAGAACCAATTGTTGATGTTTTCTTCTTTTTTTTTTTTCTGTTGTATAATTTGGCTTCTTTGGCTTCTTTGTAAAAATTCAGGTGTCTGTGGATGTGTGGATTTATGTCTGATTTGAGTTCATTAATCCACCTGTCTGTTTTTATGTCAATACCATGTGGTATTTATTACTATAGCACTGTAATAGAACTTGAGGTCAGTGAGGGGGTGATCGCTCTGTAACTTACTTCCTTTATTTAACAGGATTGTTGATCAATTCTGTTTTTGTTGTTGTTTGTTGTATTTCCATATGAAGTTGAATATTGTTCCTTCTAGAATTTTGTTGAGATCTTTATAGGGACTGTATTGAATCTGTAAATTACCTTGGTAACATTGCCATTTTTACCATGTCAATTCTAACAATAATGAGCATAGGTGATATCTCCATCTTTTTATATCTTCTTTAATGTCTTTCTTCAAAGACCTGATATTCTTATCACAAAGGTATTTAATTTGAGTGGTTAAGGCTAGCCCAAGATATTTTATATTATATGTGACTATTGTACGTGCTAATTTATGTGTGTGTATGCGTTGGGACCATTTGGAGTCCTGGACTTCAGCTGCTCTTCCCTGCTAGAGCCTTCAGATTTGAATTACTGAAAGCTGTGCCTTGCCTTGAGGATCAGAGGATAAGGTTTTCACCTGTTGGCACACTTACTGTTGGGTATGTAAATCTCCATGGTGCTATTGAATAAAGGGCTTCTTACCAGTGACTAGAGGTCCATGTCTCTGTCTCTCTGTGCATCTTTGTATGTTTCAACCTCCAGCCCCTTGCCCGAAACTCGCGAACTGTATGGTAGCGCATAGAGCACAGACAGGCATTGTGTGCTGCACATAGTGTCTGGAAATAGTGATAATTTTGACTTCTTTTCCAATTTGTAACCTCTTGATTTCCTCAACTGCTTTATTGCTCTAGCTAGAACTTTGAGTACTGTATGGGATAGATAATTAGAGTATAGACAACCTTGTCTTTTTCCTGATTTTAGTGAAATTGCTTTGAATTTTTCTACATTTGGATTTAGCTATTGACTTTCTATATATTGCCTTTATTATGTTTATAATGTTGATTGTATCCCTGATCTTCATTCTTTCATCATGAAGGGGAGATTTTGTCAATGTTCCATAGATATATTTTAGGTTCATTTGGTTCATAACATCTGCTAACTCCATTTTTTTTTCTCTGTTTAGTTTAGGTCTGGGCGACTGTCAATTGGTGAGAGTGAAGTATTGAAATCTATCGCTATCAATGTGTGAAGACTGATGTGTAGGTATGGAGAGCTGGCTCAGAGGTTATCAGCACTGCCTGCTCTTCCAAAGGTCCTGAGTTCAATTCCCAGCGACCACATGGTGGCTCAAAACCATCTGCAATAATTTCTGGTGCCCTCTTGAGGAAGAGACCTGGTCAGTCGTCCTCATCAACTTATACCATGAAACCCAATAAGGACAAGTTCAACAAAACCACCAGATATGGGCTGCCCATGCATGCTTCACCATTACTATGACAAAAAAATTCATTTTTATTTCAGTCATTCAGTGTTTCTTTGATAAAAATAGGTGCCTTTGCATTTGGGGCATAGATGTTGAGAGTTAAAACATCATCTTGGTGGTATTTTCCTTTGAGTATGAAATATCCTTCTCCATCTGTATTGATTAAATTTGGTTAGAAGACTTTTTTGCTATATATTAGAAAAGCTACTTCAACTTGCTTCTTGGAGTCATTTGCTTGGAATTTTTCCAGCCTTTTACTCTGAAGTAATGTCTGTCTTTGCAGTTGAGGTGTGTTTCTTGTCTGTAGCAAAAAGATGGATTTTAGTTATGTCCCCACTGTGTTTATCTGTGCCTTTTTATTGTAGATTTGAGTCCATTGATATAAAGAGGTATCAATGGCTAATGGCTGTTGATTTCTGTTATTTCATTGTTGTTGTTGCTCCTGCTGCTGCTGCTGGTGTGTGTGTGTGTGTGTGTGTGTGTGTGTGTATTTTCCCTTTTTGGGTTATGCTAGTGTGAGATTGTTTATTGCCTGTGTTTTCATGAGGAGAGTTAAGCTATTCTGGTTGGAGTTTTCTTTCAAGTGTCTTCTGAAGGACTGTGTTTGTGGATAGTTATTGTATAATTTGACTTTATCATGGAATATCTTGTTTTCTCCATCTGTGGTGATTGAAAGTTTTGCTGGGTATATTAGTCTTGGCTGTGCATCTGCCCAGGCTCTTCTGCCTTTTAGAGTCTTTGTCATGAAGTTGGATTTATTTGTAAGATTTCTGATTTTATATGTTACTTGGCATTTTTCTCTTACAGTTTTTAATATTCTTTATTTCTTTTGTGTGTTTAGTGTTTTGATTATTATATGGCAAAGGGGCTTTCCTTTCTGTTACAATCTATTTGGTGTTCTGTAAACTTCTTGTACATTTATAGATTATGCCCCTCTTTAGGTTAGGAACATTTTATTCTATGTCTTTGTTAAAAATATTTTCTGGACCTTTGAGCTCTGAATCATCTCCTCCTTCTCTTCATATTGTTCTTAGTTTTGATCTTTTTGTGGTATCCCAGATTTTATAGATGTTTGTTTAATGAATTTTTTTAGTTTTAACATTTCTTCAACCAATGTCGACCAATGGGCTTCTGGTTTTCAAGTAACTAGCCTACTCTCTGTTGGGGTAGACTGTTTGTGCCAGAGGCATGATGGATTGGAATATGATGAAGAGGAGAGGAGGTGGTTGGTTTTTTTTTTTCCAGTTAAACATTTCTATACCATGTAACAAAGGCTTGATGCAATTTAGCAAGGTTTATAGAAAAGTAAATATTTAAACTTCAGTCTTCTTCTCAAAGGAAAAAAAAGTTTATTTTCTGATTGGCTAGTTGTCTCAGACCAATTTTAAATTTGCCAGCAGTAAAAGAAGTAGCGTCTCATGAACAGGGAGAAATACAACATATTTTTAACTCACTTTTCTATATCCCTTTATTTGGGCTATTTTTGATAAAATAACTTGAGTGAGGAAAAGGGGTTAATCAATCAACATTTCTCTTTCTTTTTCAAATTGACTTGAAAACCGGGATTATTTGAAGGCCTTGTGTTTTTCTACTTTTCTTCCATAAAGAGCTATTTATACATTTGCTTCCTGAAATATAAAGAAAACATACTGAGATTCTTGCCTCTACCTTCAAGCTTATTGTTGCAGACACTAATTTCACTGTTTCTAGGATGAGGTCCATCAGATTACCTGAATGCTCTCTGCCTCGGTTTCCTTCTCTGTAACAAGAATCCTGATATGGCTAGGTTTGTCAGCTGTGGTGTTTCAGATTATGTATGTGCAAGACATTCTTTGAGGCATATTAACCATCACAATTGTCCCAAAGAATACTGGGGACCCAAATGGTTTTGGTTTGCTGTGAAGCCCTGCCTTGATATACTATCTCATCACCAGTCTACCCAGAGCAGAAACACTAACCATGAAATCAAACCCCACAAAACCAAGTCAAAAATATATGCTGGATTCTTATGAATATTTCAATACAGTAATGCAGATGATTAACGCAAGAATCAGGAATGTTGGGCTCTGTACGTCTGTATGAACATGCAATTGGAAAAGCAGGAAGAAAAGAAAGAACACATGAAATAGAACTGTGCAAACTAGGGCTGGGGATGCAGAAAGTAAAATGCTTGTGATGCAAGCATGGGAGCCTGAGTTTAATCCTCAGCTTCAACATGCAACATTCAGGTGCTTCTATTCCAGTGCTGGGAGACAGCAAATGGTGGATCCTTTGGAATTGCTAGTCAATCAGGCTGCATTACATAGATAACTCTGGACCCATCAGAACAAGGTGGGTAGTTTCTTCTTCTCTGAGAAGAGAAACTTGAGGTTGACCTCTTGCCTCCAAATGTATACACATACATCCACAAACACACAGAAAGAAACTCTTGGATTGTTATAGACATTTCCAGAACAAATGACAAACTGTAAACCATGCATTGAGAAAGTTCAAAGAACACCAAACAAAGACAACATATACCCAAGTACATGTGTATGTATAGACTTGATCTATACTTCCCTAAACACAAAACAAAAATTCCTGATTTTTCACCAAAAATGAGAGGTGGAAACATTATGTTTGTAGTGGAATGAATCTCAGCTTTCCAGAATATATCTTATTTCAGAAACCATGGAGGTAAATGAAAAAGAAGTACAGTTTAAAAATGTTAATTGAAAAAAAACTGACTACATTTTGTTAATATAAGGTGTCCAGACATAATCAGAATATCTACAAAGAAACCCTTTCAACTAACTACAGGAAACATAATAAACTATTGGATGCCCAATCAGAATCAGAGCATGTACAAAGCAATCTTCCACTAAGGTACAGGGAGCATCATGGACTATGGAATACCCAATCTTAATTAGAACATCTACAAAGGAACTCCTCCTAGTAAGTTACAGGGAACATCATGAAAGTGGGAGCATAAAAATTGTAAGAGCAAGAAAATTGAACATCTGCTGAAAGAAGATTCTGCTGCAAGAGAGTCTTCTAAGCATGACATGGGAGTTAACATCATGAAAACCTAAAAAGATAGTTGCCTAAGTAAGACCAAGTTAGATGAGCAAAATTTCACAAGCCACCTTTCCTACGGCAATAAATTACTGTTGAGAGAGGGAGAATCATTTTCTACAGTTTTGAGGCATTTGCTAGCAATTCTGTAGAAATTTGGACAGTAAATCCCAAGAGGTCAGCTCTTCAGCTACTTACATGCAAGAAACACTAAATATGCTCAGTCTCTGCCTCATATCTCTGAGAAAAAAAGAGAGGGGGTAGATTAAAAAATGATTAAAGAAGAGGTCATCAATTTGAGAAAGAATGGCAAGAGACATTGTAAGAGTTGGAGAAAGGGTTGATATGATTTAGATACTGTAATGATATATGAAACCATCAAAATAAATTCAAATAAAAAATAATCTCACTAACCAACAACCTACATCTAGTGAGTCTCTTTCAACAGTGAAGAACTGCTTGCCCAGCTTGTCAAAAAATAGTAGAGAGGCTAGTTCCAGCTCACCTGGCGAGGAGGAAATGCTTTAATGTTTCATTGAAAGAAAAATGGTGTTCTTAGCTATCCACAATTTTACTAAATAGTAGACTAACTTATGTGAGCACATATGAGAGCAATTTGAGCAAAGGGAATGTTTTTGTCTTTCTTCTTACACACTCTTTCTCTGCCATTTCAAGATGTAAATCTGCGTCCAATAACACTCTGCCTGAAACATGCAGTGCGGTTTGTTTAAATGGCCCTCTCCCCACAGATGGAAGCCTTACTGATGTAAGTGTCCATTAACCCACATGAATGGAATCACTCTGACAAGCACCCTCACTAATATTCTCTCTGACCTTGATCAAATTTTTAAAAAGCAGACTGCATAGCTCCTAACTTAGCCATCCAGAGTTAAGTCCCTACCCAAAGATCAGTTGAATATTCTTTGCTGTTTTTTAACAGTGTCTAGTGAAATTTCTCTTTTAACCAACTCATATTTATATAACTGAAAATTAATAGAGAAGGTATACATGAAAGAAATGTTTCTGTTTTTTTATTCTTATCTAATCTAGATGAAATTTGGGGCCGAAGATGACATTCTGTGGTTAAGAGCATGTGCTGCTTTCACAGATGACCCGGGTAACATTCGCAGCCAGTGTGAGGTAGCTCACCACTACCTGTAGTAAATCCCAGTCCCAGGGAATCATTTGCTCTCATCGAGCACTGTACACATATGATGTGCATACATGCATGCAGGAAAGCATTCATACATGCAACTAAAATAATATCTACAAAAATCCTTTGTTTCAACTGATAAAACTAAAGATATGCTGAATGAATACAATAAACAAGCCAAATGAATGACAGACTCAATCAAAATATCATATGCATGAATGAAATTCAAGTGAGAGATTCATAGCACCCCCATCAAAATTAACAACAGTACACAGAAGCTTGCTAGTCTCCATTAAGATTTACTTAAGTAAAATATATGTTGGAAACACTGAAGCAACTAATAAAATTTATAAAGAGTAAATTTTTAAAAAAAATTTATTAGATTTAAAAAAAAAAAAAACACCAACCCAAATTCCCACTCCCTCCCTTCCTTCTATTCCCTCCACACACTTTTCCATCCCTCCCCCATCTAATCTTTAAGAGGGTAAGGCACATTGTCAAGGCCCTCCCTACTAATTAATACACTACGAAAGGAGCTAAGGGCAAACAGAAAAACTCTCATAATAAGGAAAGGATGAAGTAAAAAAGCAAAAAAAGTACAAATACCATGAATAGATACTTACAACCACTGTGTATACCTGTAAAGACACAATAGTCATGAACAATGGAATTGAACATTTAAGTGTATCAACACAAAAAACAAATATTCTCAGAGTGGGTATTTGAAATATCTCCTTCCATGTTATTTTCAAGAAATTCACTTTAAACAGAAAGGTTCAAAATTATGAAATTGGGGTGATTTAAGTAAATTAATCTTATAAAGCCATGAATGCTCATTTCATTAATCTTACTGTTTATATTCTTCCAAAGGTGGCCTTAAAATTAATGATGCTTCGTGGCGTTGTGTTTTATTGGCTTAATAAATTCATTCATGATGAAACTGGTGAATTATTTTAATCATTTAAATTACATGATCTCAGTTTGTCAAATTATGCATACTTTCTGTTGTTGGTTTTCCCACGTTTTTGAGTACATATTCTAAATCTCCGAAGTACCCTCCTCATAAAGAGAACATTGTTCTGAATCTGAATTAGTCTTTCCAAATACTTTTAAACTTGTTGAGTAACTTTGACATTTCTTAATAAAACTAAAAAAAAAATATTTTCCCAATTAATTGATATAAGAATAATGATCTTTGCTATGGGTGTGTGACTATGTTAAAACTACTTTGAGATAATCTCTATCTGCTTATATACCTGCAATTCAGTTGTTTTATATTTGTGGATTTTCTCAGCTACCATTGTTTCATTCATTCATACTTCTGCACCTATGCAAAACCACATTATTTTTATCACTTGGAAAATACCACATTATATAGACTATTGAATGTTCTCCGAGGTTTCTCACCATACATGAAATTAATGTGGGTGTTTTAGTTCTTTCCATATAAGTCTAGAATAAATTATACCTACTAAAACGCCTGCTGGGATAGTAAGAACTGAATCAAACCCTACCGTGTCTAACATCTTATTCATATAACTCTGATTTGGTCTTTTCCCATCAGTCCATTGTTGTTGGAGACATAAAGAGACAGAATATGCCTCAGGGGATTTATTGGCAGTTACTGTAAAACCTATGTTTTCTATTAAATTTTGCATTGCTCATGAATAAAGTATAGATTGAATGTGTGTGCACATGTGTTCCCTATTCTCTACAACCCTATAAGATGTGTCTCCTAATTTTAAGAGAGTCTTTATCTGCCTTGGGGTTTCCTACTTCAATATGAGGGCATCTGTGTATGTAAGGGAAATTCATTTGTTATTATCAAAACGGTGTATATTTTATTTCCTTATTACTTTGTCTCACAGGTTACTGCTGTGTTGAACAAAACTACTGAAAGCAGCATCTTTTCCCCCTTGTAAAGATGCATTCACCTCCAGTTGGTATGCATTAGGCTGGTTTTAGCAGCTATTCTTTAGCAAGTTACAAAAGATCTCCTCTGACACTAGTTTGTTCAGAATTTTAATCAAGAGTAAATGATATTGTCTACATAATTTGATAAGATGATGTGAATTCTCTCTTTAAAGTTGCTAACAAAGTGGACTACACCAAGTGTTATTTGACTTATACAATAGTCAAATTTTTCTTTTGTGGAATAAAATTTGTTTTATTTATTTGGTTATTTCCAATTGCAAGTAAGTATCAGAAGGACTGTCAACATACTAACTTTAATAAGCATCCAGAAATCCCTTATTCCAAAACTTATTTAGCTTTTTTCTTTTTTACATTGTGAATCAAAATTTCAGGAGAGAAACCATGGGATGGTTTTGAGGGAGAAAAGAGAATAGGGAGTGATGAATTATAGTACAATCTCAATAATTAAAAAGTGAGATAATTGTGTAGTATATTCTTCATATCCTGATACCCTTATCAATATTTGTAGACATTCATTTTTTGCAACCTTATCTCCTAAAAGCATATGCTGTGTCAGTTTTTTGGTTTTTTTTTTTTGGTTTTTTTTTTTTTTTTGGTTTTTCGAGACAGGGTTTCCCTGTAGTTTCTAGAGCCTGTCCTGGAGCTAGCTCTTGTAGACCAGGCTGGCCTCGAACTCAGAGATCCGCCTGCCTCTGCCTCCCGAGTGCTGGGATTAAAGGCGTGCGCCACCACCGCCCGGCTTTTTTTTTTTTTTTTTTTTTTTTTTGCTGTGTCAGTTTTTGCACCTAAAAGCATTCAATAACACATATAACACTGGCTGTAAACTTTTGTTTAAGCAACACCATAAAACTGGTAATATATTCTTAAATCAATGTTGACTATGCTCCTACCACTTAACTAGTTTTTATAGTTCACTACAAAATAAAATTACAGTTCTACAGACTGAACCCAGCTATCAGAATAGCATGTGAAAAATATATCATAGAAAATAAATATTAATTGATTTATTTAATTTGCTTACAATAAAAGGAAATAAATTACTCCCAGGGAATGATAAATATAAAGAATATAAGTATAGTAGAACTGTTCACTGCAATAGCCCAAAGTACAACACAAAATAAAGACAAGAAAACATAAAACCCCTCTACATGTTAACATTTACATAATGAGAATTTTATTTTACAAGTGTGGCAAAAGTAAGCATATTGATATTTATAGGTTTATATATTTGCTAAATTTAATTATTCTTATTGAAAATTTATTTCTTTGTAGTCTATGTCAGTATTATTCTATGAAATATTAAGAGAAAACTGTTATTTTAAAAATTCTTTTCCATCTACATTTGAAATATTTATGCTAAACAGTCAATGCTATTCTTTTCACTGTATGTGAATGATGTATATAAATGAGAATAATTATTTGGGACAAAGAAATTATAACAGTTTAATAAAATTGCATTGATAGTGTCTTAGGGATTCTGTTTCTGTGGAGAGACATTATAACCACGGCAACTCCTATAAAGAAAAACATTTAATTGGTTCATTGACAGTTCATTATTATCATGGTGTGAAGCACGGCAATATGTAAGCAGACATGGTGCTAGAGAGGAGGTGAGTGTTCTTACATCTTCACTCACCGGCCACAGGAAGTGGATTGTCTCACTGGGCATGGTTTGAGCATAGGAAATCTCAAAGCCCACCTCCATGGGGACATACTTCCTCCAAAACCACCCCTGCTTTAAAAAGGTCACACCTTCTAATAGTGCCACACCCTTTGGAGCCAATTTTTCCTTCAAACCATCACATTCCACTCCCTGACCTCCAAAGGTTTGTAACGATATCATAATGCAAAAATGCATTCAGTCCAACTTCCACAGTCCCTATAGCCTATAGCAGCCACAAATTTACTTAAAATCTAAAGTTCAAAGCCTCCTCTGAGATTCATACAATCTATTAGCTATAATCCCCTGTGAAACATCAAAATCATATAACACATCACACACTTCCAACACTTCCAACATATAATGGCACAGGATGTGCATTACCATTCCAAAACATAGGGAAAAGAGAATAGTGAGGACAAACTGAACCAAAGCAAGACCGAAAAACAGATGGGCAAACTGGAAACTCTGCGTTGCTGGGTCTGATGTCAAAGCACTCTTCAGTCTGATTGAAAATAAAATAGGTTCTAGAGAAACTACCATAACTCAGATTATGGAGAGGCAGAAGGATTTTAAGAGCCACGGAGCACAGAAGATACCAAGGAAATAAGATCTTCCAGACAGGAGGACTGATACACATATGACCTCACAGAGACTGTGGCTTCATGCACAGGGCCTGCTTGGGGATAAGCCAGAAGCAATGTCAGAGCCAGAGGAAAAGTAGACACAAGCCCTCATCACTAACTCAGAAGCTGTCTACAGCTGACAACAGTATGAAAAGGAGAAGTTAGTTTTCCCAAAAGTCTTACTGCATCTGTAGACGACACATAATGGCAGACACAGAGCCCAGCAATAGATGACCAATAATAAACAAGCTCAATATTGTTTATTGAGGTTTTCTGTCTCAGAACGATGTCTGGGAATATTTAACTTTACAAGTCTTTTGCTTAAATATTATGTCTTCCAATTTGGTTTAAATGTATTTTTTTTAGTATGTAATTGTGTTTGTCTAAGTATCTATATTGTTTTTTCTGCTTTTCTTGGCTCTTTTTGCTCTTTGTTTTCTCTTATTCTTGGTTATTTGTTTTTATTCTATCTTATTTCATTTTATTTATTTTTAGTTTTGGATGTCTGTTTTTTAATGAGAAAGAGAAAGTACGGATGTAGGTCTGGGTGGATATAGTGGTGGAGATGATGTGGGAGGAGTTGGGGAGGAAAAAACTATAATCAGAACACATTGTATGAAAAGCCTATTTTCAATAAAAAGAAAGAAAAAACTTATTTTAAAAAAATAAAATAAATAGGCTCAGTTCAGGTTACAAAAGAGAGAACAAGACTACCACTGTACTGAGAGCCTAAGAGATCATAGTCTATGAAGGAAAGAAGACCACAGCAGAGCCAGATAAGATCATAAAGGGACAAATTTATATTGCCCCCTGAAAGCAATAGTACAATCTAAGTATGCAGGAAAGAGATAATCTGACAAGAAGGCTGCCCCTAGAAACCATGGGCTAGTCCTGTTTTGAGGATATCTTTTTATGTGTTTATGAGGCAGGTGGGGCACTGATGACTTGAACAACTTATCAGTCATTAATGTGAGGTTGATAAACAATATTTTAATAAAGGGATTTAATGCGTTGTTTCCAATTGTGAGGACCAGTCATGATAATCCAAGTCTGGGCAGAAAGGAAGTTCTTTACTTCCTCCAACCATTATCACCTGGGACTCTGTCCATCAATAAATTTAAATAAAGTCTAGAGTCTCAGTAGTTTACCCTGAGAAAATGCCTGGCAGGCAGAGATTACCTGACCCCACCCAAGAGCAGACCATTCAAAGGAAATTCCTGGCATTCCAAGCACTGTAAATAGAAACACCTGCCTGCACTTCACCAGGACACCCCTAGACAAATGTCAGCCAATCAGGGATCCTGAACCGCCGAGACCCCTCACCCCCACCTTTACTAGTATAAAAACCCAATTCTAATTGAGCTCGGGGCTCTCCGGATATTCCAAAACATTGAACATGTGGAGAGACCGAGTTTGCAAACTTGATTAAAATAAAGGCTCTTTGCTGTTACATATCGGACTTCGTCTCCTTTGTCAGCTTTTGTGGGGACCCACGGATTTGGGCATAACACAATGTCATCTTGATTGGTTGTAAGGCCCTTTAATTGCTTAAAGAAAAACAATGTTTGGCTAAATTATCTGGATTGTCATGATTATTTGGCTTTTTTAAAAAGGCACAGTGTTCAGATAGGGTCAGTATATAATGAAGCAACTATATAAATTGAATAAGTAAATAATAACCATAGCAAGTATATAAACCCTTGTCTCCTCACTAAAGGATTCATAGGAGTCTTCCTTTACTATGCTAGTAACCTGTATTACAATGAAGATGCTAGTGTCGCTGGAGTATTCCATCATCTAGTTATGATTTTTATACTGAAATTTATGGAAAGGTATGATTCTTTGGCTCTGGGGTGTCTAGTGTCAGCAGGGTAAAAGAAAAGTGAAAAATAGTTTAGAACTGGATGGAGAGTGACACAGATAAGTTTCTATGCAGTCAGGAGGACTGGCCCCACTCCCTACTGCCTGCTGTGGGAGGTGGGCTAATTGGAGCAGTGCTGGACAGCTCAGCCTGTTGGTGTCAATGAGAGAAAACTGGCAGGCTGACCAACCCAGCTACCACCCAGGGCTGAGAACCATGGCTATGAGTTGGCTCACCCCAACATAAGCTTCATCTATGATGCCGGAGAATGTGAAGGGGCTGGACCAAAAGATCCACAGCCTCAAGATCTCCATGAACACAGGGAAAGATGGGATATCCAAGAGGAGTCTCAGTGATCCTATTGTCTTTTCAACCAAGGAGAAGAACCAATGATAAAAAATAATGAATAATAACTTAGTAAGAAAAATTAATCAAAATGTGATATTCCCCTCAGGGAATCACAAATTAAACTCTTGGCTCTTATCACAGATTAGCTTATTTTATATCACGCTCAGATTCAAAGTAGACTGTAACCAAGGTGCAGAATCGCAGCGTTTTCTTTTCCTCCGTGAGAATTGCCACCTGAATGCCAATACATTTGAAAACTTTTTCCTTGTTTGTTTTTTTATTTGCTACAAACAATGTGTGGCACAATACTTTTATAAATAAATATTAGAAAGTGCATAATGTCTTCACTATAAGCAAACAACATATCCTCCTTTCTTTCCTCAAATAACTCTTTTGCTTACCAAGAGAACTCGTAGTGGCATTTTTTTAAAAAAAGAAGGAAAATACTGCCATCTTTTCTTTTATGGTTTCACAAAGGCAGAAGTAGCCAACTCTGTACTTTCCTATACCTGAGGGCATCATTTTAAAAACTTCCCTATTTGATATGTGCTACCAAAAAGAGCTTCTCCAAGAATTTTTCATACATTTTAGATAATGGCAGAGAACAAACATAAATGTAGAAGATGCTGTGAATCTCAAGTGACTTCTGAGAGATTTAAAAAAATGTGAATTCTCAGTAATGTATAGGTCTGCCTTCATTTCACCAACCATGATTCTGTAGCAACATTTTTCTCTTATTATTTCAATAATAAAATCTCTGGAGAAATAAAACCCAAACAAGAAAACTGGTCACGAGCTGATAATGGACTGCTTATTGTTGATGCACTGAAAGTCAGTGTATAAAAAATTTGTTTCAGACTCTCACAACATTGTGTGCTCTGAGCTACAATCCTGGCTCCTAGTTATTGTATTTTGTCCACCAGTGTTACTTTCTGTGAAGCACAGACTTTGCTTTCCTTTTATTTATTATAATAGAAACGGCACTTTCTTCTTGCAGATTTCACATGGGATTGCAGCATAAAACCACTTACTTCTCACACTATTTAAATTGTCCTTAGAGCAAGTGCCCTGGTTACAAGAGCCAGTTAAATTTAGACATCTTCTGCAGTTCTTCTCATCAATTTTGGACCTTGGCTTTTTAAGCCTGCTTGTTTTGAATAGGCAACACAGAACACAAATTGTAACTCCTACATCCTCTTGCTAGGAATGAGAATGGATTATTATTTTCATCTATATATAGCAAATGGTAAATTCTTTTTATGAAATAACATACACAGAATTATAGCACCTCACTTAAATATGTGCAGAGGAGATAATAGTGTTCCCCCAAAGCTAGCATTCTCTCTGTTTTCAACTGTTTGACATTCTTCTGCCCACTGTAAGGTTATTCTTTTGTCACTCCGGTTCTGGTTCTGTTAATTGTTACTATATAAAAATTCTTAGAGGTTTCTTCATGTAAGCAGTGATAGAGGTTGGTCATAATTCAGTTTGGATTACCAATCCACACGAACTTAGAATAAGAAGCAGACATTGCTGTTACAGATAATGTATTTTGACTTTATTTCACTTAAATCTAGTAAAAAAATTCACATATAATGATTCTTTTTTATTTGAAAGGAGGGACACAACAAGATTTTAGCTGCTATTTTTTACCAATAAAACTTAATGATTATACCAATGAAATATCGAGAAACTGTCATGTTAATATCTATTATATATACAATATTTGCTTTTATTTTGTTACTTATTTATTTAAAGGCGTGACTATGCTTGCATTTTAGTATGTAAAATAGCAAAGAAAATAAAAAAATTACCAACAATACTAAGTATTCTAGAAAATATGTTTAGAAACTGCTGCAAAGTTGGCGAGTCAAGGCAGAAATTTTTAATAAAAAATGTCATTTTACAAAGAAAACATAAAATGTTTACTACACTCAGAAAGAAAAAAGAAATGTCATCAGGCTGGGGAGACTTGGGCAGAAGAAAGGGAATGTGATAAAATAATGCATTGCACAGAATTGTCAGATGGCAAAAAATAAGACAATAAATTTACTCCAACTTTTGTATAATATTTAATATGTATTGTGCCTACTGTTTGTATGAGTCTGTGATGAGCTATTTTAAGGATGAATCGTAAAGTCCAATAAGCATACTCATTGGCTACCCTCTATCAACAGTCTGTATTATGTGAGGCTGTTTGTGTATCATTACTAAAAATAACATCATCATTATTTATATCCATTCCAGCATAGTTTCATCATTTCATGTCAGAAATTCGTTTTGACATTCCAAATGGTAACCTCACAATGCTTCGTGGATAAAAGAGGACATGGTGACAATCACAAAAAAGTTCCCTATGGGTGTTGAAAGAACCTTTGATTTTATTTCATTCAAATCACCTTTGTTATTTTCAGAGAGAGAGGGGGGAAGAGAGAGAGAGAGAGACAGAGAGAGACAGAGAGAGGGGGGGAGAGAGAGAGAGAGAGAGAGAGAGAGAGAGAGAGGGAGAGAGAGAGAGAGAGAGAGAGGGAGAGGGAGAGAGAGAGAGAGAGAGGGAGAGAGAGAGAGAGAGAGAGAGAGAGAGAGAGAGAGAGAGAGACCTCAGAACACTAAGATCTAAATGGGATGTCTCCATCAAATACCTCCTTCAGAGCCAGAGCTCAGGGAATCCACAGAGGAGGAGCCAGAAATAATGTATGAGTCAGGGTGGATAAAGGATGTCAGAAGAGCAAGGTCCCCTAATTCAACTGAGCAAAGCTCATATGAACTCTCAGAGACGGAAGCAGCAGGCACAGGGCCTGCACAGTTGTGTACCAGGAACTCTGTAGCCATATTTAGCTTTCAGTTCAGTGTCTTTATGGGGCTCCTGGGTGTGTGAATGAGGGGCATTTCTGACTCTTCTGCCTTCTCTTGAGCTCCTTTCCTTCGTTGGCTTGCCCTGCCTACCTTTGATGGGATGCCTTTTTTTATCTTTTATATTTTCATTGGTTATGTTTTGTTCTAATCTCTTAGGATCCTGTTCATTTTAATAAGAGAAAGAAAGGGATTGAATCCAGATGGGAGGGGAAGTGGAGAGGAATGGAGAAAAATAGAGCGAGGGGGAAACTTTTATGAAGATATACTGTATGAGAAAAGAAAAGAATCTGTTTTCAATAGAAGTGGCAAAGGAGGGACTTTGAGAACATAACCTTGGAGAGGATTGCTGTAGGTGTCGTCGGCTGGACATGACATAGCTATTGAATGCTTGAATTCAGAGTATATTTACTTATAATCAAACCAAAATAAAACCAGTTAAAAATTCCAATGTGGAAGATGGAAGGGACCCCCACGCCCCCATCAATAATGAAAAATGTGATTATTTCAGTGGGTGACTTCTGGAATGAAGAAAGGGTAACATTTCTTTAGTGGTATAAACACTGGAAAGTTTTCCATGCTTCAGTGGATAAACCCACACATAGACATAAGGGAAGTATGGCCTATATTAAGTTAGATAAATTAATTTTAATTAGATAATTGAACTAAAATTTAAAGGGAGGCATGAAGCTATGAGTGAAATATATGGAGAACCTGTAGGGAAGTTGCAGTGAGAAAGTAGGGTTTGACATCAAGACACAATATGTATGCATGTAAGGCTCATATTTTCAAGCAAACAAAAATGAAAATAAAAGCAAAAATATAAATAAATAAACTACACTATCCATGTCCTGGCAGAAGCTGCTTCACTGATCTGTTGTATATCTTGTCTCTTGAAACATCAATTTCTGGCATGAAGTGATTATCAATAGGTGTTTGTTTAAATATAATCATTTCAAGATGATTACAGGTCAAAATTGACTGGCCTCAAAGCTTGTTTCTGTCATTCGTCGCACAAACATTATGTACTTGAACTTGTTATAGTTTTAAGTCATCAATGATGAAAGTTCATGATGAGCATTCTGTTATCCAAATTGTCAGTGCCACTTCAGAATGGACAAAGCACTCAAATAAAAGGTCACTCAAATTCCACATGACTGAGGGTATGAATTGTTTCATTAAATTGCTGTGAATGGTTCCAGAGAGTGGTTTTCTTCCTATAGTCCAAAATGAACTCAATTGTTTATATAATAAGGCATTGCACATGAGTAAAAGTGAATGGAAACTCATGAGTCAGTTGATTTGCTGAACTGAGTAAGCGTGATGAAGAGCATCCTATACTAAGTTTTGAATTCCTAACATTTTGTATTCTTTCCTGAAAACAGACAATAATTTAAAATTATAGAAAATGTGGAACATTTATTCCCAGGAAACTGAGATAGAAAACAAAGAATAAAGGACATTGGATAGAAGTTTTAGCAGCTGTGAGCCACGCCAGGCCATAGATGATTAGGAAATGGAGAGCCAGGAAGCCTTAGAGGTACATGATTTCAGTTCTGAAACAGGATATAACACATGAGCAAGTAGGAACAGCATCTTTGAGAGTCTTTGGACTAGGAGGATAAAAGCTGAAATGTAGAACTGATCACACAGAAGTTTTTTCTAAACCCCACTTATAAGCATCGCCCTAATAAACAGAATTCCATAAATGAAGGTGAATAACCTCCACAACCCACCTCAAATTTCAGTGCCTGCAATTGGATTTGGAAACCATTGCCAGAAAGTTCTGAGAGATGCAGGGTACAAGATAATGAAAATCCCTCTGGAAGAAGTTAATGTTATCCCAAGCTTCCAATAATTCTTAAAGCAATTTTGTCAAATACAATGTTTAGCACTTACTAACAAAAGAACCAAGTTAACAGCAGGTTTTTTTTTATTTGTTTGCTTCCTAGGCAAGGTTACTCTTTATCTTTTCTAACAATAGATTTTATTCCCTCAGAAATTCCTTACTGAGTATAAAAGCCCACCCTTATTTTGCTCCCTTTTTTTTGTATATATTTAATCAGAACATGAATGAATCAATGAATTCCAAGGGTGGCCTTAGAAATCTTCATGCAATGTATTGAGTTGTTGTCGAGCACATAAAAAGGAAAAAGAAATATCCGTTCTCTTACAAAAACATCCTTTTTTTTTGTGAAGTAAAATGAAATTGCTGAGGGAAATAATTGTTTTCTCCAACGAACATTGATGCAATTAAAATAAATAGAGGTGAATAATTATGGAATATTGCCTTAAAATTCATTCCAAATAAATAATTTTACAACTTGCATATGAATGTTTAATGTGAGATCTTATGGATTCAATATTTGTACATATGTCCAGGTACATCAATGATAAACTTGACTACTATGGTGTAGCTAAAGGCTCATGTGCCATCTGCACAGTTGCTCTTCTATGGTGAGCCAAAAATGTGTGAGGTGGAAGGGAATGGGGTGCATCCCCATGTCCTCCAAAAGTTCTAGAGGAGAAACTTCCCAATATTAAGTATATAATTTTGCATCACAGATGAGTGGATTGTAGAAACTTACAGAAAAAAAAACATTGCAGACATATTATAACACTGTCAACTCCCAAGAGATGTTGTTTGGAAGGTGACTGGGGTGTAGAGGTGGCACTTTGAAGGATAAAATATGACAGTTCATCTTAGGTTGCAGATCTGTCCTAAGATGAGAACCAAGACATTAGTGTATTTAACAAAGAAAATAAAAAGTCAATTATGATTCGAGGAGAAAACATCATAATTTATCTATAAATTATGTTTTGTCTTAAATTGATCAGTTCAACAAAATAGAGTAATGTTTGTCTCACTTTTGTTTTAAACAAGATCATATTTAATAGACACAAATATGATTGTCATTGCTTCTCCTTGCTTTCCACTTGCAAGTCATGTTCTTCTCTGTGCCTTCATTTTATGCTACCTGTGAACTTGTCAGTGAAATACTTTTTATATAGGATAATATCATTGTTTTTAGGTATTAAGGCAAGACAATCTAAATATTTTAAGAGTAAATTTATTCCATTATATTCAAGGCTATTATTGACCATTGAAATTCTGGTTATTTAAATGTACTGTGTGCCTTGAATATTATCATGTTTGTATTTTCTGTACCAGTGAGGATTAACATTTCTCTTTTTCTATTTTAATTATCTCACAAATTTTATGTTTTTATGGTAGTTATACACTTTCACTTCTGATTTTGAGTTCTTTCAACATTTCTTAGAAAAATTCTGCTGGTAGTTAAGGTCTTTGAATTTGGTTTGTCTTAGGGATGTACTTACCATACGTGAGATTTGAACAGCTTTATATCATTAAGTGGATTCTCTATCATCTTGGCCCTTTCTTCAACTCAATAAATTTCTTCAGCTCCTATGAAATAAATATATCATTGAAATTATTATTGGTTCCATACATCAGAGAAAGTTTTAATGCTGACTTCCCAGTTTGAGAAATTGTGACCCGACTACAAGTAATGTAAGTAATTATTACTTAAAGCATTAGTATTTTAAAAGAAATTTGCAGGTAATGCAAGCTCAAAGTGCTTCGTCTATTTTCTGAAGTAAATGCAGAGGCAGAAGTTACTGCTTGAAGTGAGGAGGGTCTTTGTATTTCCTCAACTGAACCTGCCAGGCTTTGTTGACCCCCAATGGGAGGCTTTACCCTTTTTGAGGAGCAGATAGAGAGTAGGTTGGGGGGAGTGGGTGGAGAGGGAGAAAGAGAGGGGCGAGCTGTGGTTGTGAGTAGGAGGATGGGAGGGATAGGAAACTGGGATTGGTCTGTAAAATAAGATTATTTTAAAAATAAAAACAATGAGGGAAGAAAATAGCACACTTAAATTTCAAAACCCATACATGTACATGGAAATGTCTAACCCATCAATTGTGGAGTTGTTTCTCATTTTTTTACCATTAGTGATAACACTTCCTGTCTGAGTAGCACCTAGAAGCCAGAATGAATGATGGTTATGTTCAGTCTTGAACAGTTTTTAATTTCTCAGGGAAAAAATCTGAGCGGGGGGAAAAGGAGGGAAAAAAAACTGGCGGAATTATTGGCAATGATATGTGAAGAGAAAATGAAGATTGATGGCACCGCAGAGAAGCTTTTGTTGGGAATTGTATTATCTTTGGTGCTGGAAAGCAGCAGCAAAGCCCAAACGTTCCTGTGGAGTTTCACTCTACATACCACTCAGGATCCTCCATACACAGGGATTCATCCCAAAACACAGGCATTTTTATATGCAAGGTAATTTTGTAATAATTGAATGCTTTGTTATACCATAATACCCAGGATATTTTATTCCATTACAATTAAAACAGAAACACACACCCCAACACACACAGGTACCCCCAACCTTCTCCCCACATAGAGCCTTCATCCAATAACTGACAGAAGCAGATGCATAGATCCACAGCTAAGCACTAGGCCAAACTCCTGGAGTCCAGTCATAGAGAGGGAGGAGCAATATTATCGTCAAAGGGGCCAAAACCATGAACCAAAGAAACTGCTGACCTGAGCAGGTAGGAGCTCACTGACTCCAGACTGACAGCTAGGGAGCCATAAAAGATCCAGAGTGTTATTTCTTATGACAGAACAGATGATTTAATAGACACGGGATGAATCCTTCAGAAATTACCAGGTTATTATGAAGAATTTGCTTCACTGCCTTGTCAGGAAACAAAGACGAGTCTATACCATGCTTATGTACAGTCAGTAGACAAATTTTTCAGACAGAGCAAACAAGCAGACCATACTATTTTTCAAAACCTTCTGTGGCTGTTACTGTTTTTGAGACAGAAGCTCTCTATGTAGCACTTCCTAGGATCTTGCTTACAGTGTCTGCCAGACTGCCCTTGAAGTCACAGAGATTTCTCTGCCTTTGCCTCCAGACAGGTGGAATTAAAGACACAAGCCACAACACCTGGCTTCAGTCTCAAGTTTTAAAGCAGAAATATGTTTTGCTGTCTGTTTCCCCAAAGACAAAAGGAAGGTGAGTGTAACTACAGATAATCTAAGAGAAGTAAGATTAATAGAGACATGGGGTAAAGAGGAGAAGCAAAAGGAAGCTTAAGAGCAGGAGGTGATGCTACAGAACCATTTCAAGCAGTTTAGATTTATTTGAGAATAACAGAAGTTTTATGTACATAATTTTTGGATTTAATTTAGTTAGAGTTTCACTCACCTGTGGTCAACCAAGAACATAAAATAATGAATGAAAATTTTGAGGAAAGTACTTACTTTCAATGTACATAAGTAGCTTTATGAAACCTCAAATAATTCTGTTCCATTATTCTTAGGATGTGACTAGTCAATTTCTATATAACAGCATTATACAACATAAAATAAAACAGTAATATCTTGTCTATAAGATCCCATATAATTAGCCAATTATCTATAGCTGACTTGGTTTCAGGACCAACTGTTGTATTAGTACATTGCTTGTATTTAACCATGTCATATCATCATGAGAAAGGGGAACATAGTAAATAATGTATTATGAAAAGAGGAAAAAGATTTAAGTCATGTACCTTCTATTATTGTTTTCTTTGTTGTGAGGGAGATCCATAAATTTTAGAAATTGCAAGTGTCATTGTCTAATTAGAAATGTAAAAATATGAGACCGAACGATGCCTAGGCACATGTATGAGACTTTAGTTCCTACTGAGATATATGACTAAAGATAAAAGTTTTGAGTCATTCGTGTTTCGGGGAAATAGTTGTAAAATGAAGATTAGAACAGAGCCTGTCAAACTCAAGAGCTCATAAGAGAATATTCCAAAGAGGCAACCTAAGATGTTAGAGGAAAACAAAATGAAAGTTGTATTGTGGATGATGAGTGTAGAAAACATAAATGAAGAGAGAAAATTCAGCCAATGCTGAGACTAGAGTACTGGTAAAAGAAAACAAGCATGTGGATCTTCAGTAGTAGTAGTAGTAGTAGTAGTTTCTTCTAGACTCATAGAAGCTATGATTCTTATAATAGACAAAGCTCACCAAAATTCCCTTATAGTGGCAGGAGTTCATGAGCTGAGGCTCCACCCCTTACTGAGGATTTGGGGCAGGTAAGGATTGTGCAAGGGAGGAGG
Source organism: Arvicola amphibius (assembly GCF_903992535.2). Lineage (NCBI taxonomy): Eukaryota > Metazoa > Chordata > Mammalia > Rodentia > Cricetidae > Arvicola > Arvicola amphibius. The sequence continues at coordinate 8,735,092 of NC_052049.1, read as the reverse complement.
GACGAATTTGACACAGTTCTTCATCGGTGTAGCACTAGTAAATGGTGCAACCTTCTTCTAACCGCTCATGTACATAATGCTAATTAAACTCATTTAGCCACCAGATAAATGATAGACAACAGATGAATAGATAGATAGGTAGATAGATGGATAGATAGATTGATAGATAGATGATAGATGATAGATAGATAGATAGATAGATAGATAGATAGATAGATAGATAACAGACAGAAAGACAGACAGACAGACAGATACATAGAAAAATAGAAGTGGGATTGGTTTAAGGTAGGAAGGGGATCAAACAGAAATGGAGGGGAGATAGAGTAATGGTGGAAGTAAGGATATTCAAATGAATTATATATACATGCATGAAAATTTTGTAATAAACACTATGATTATATATAATTCACATATTTCAATAAAAATGTAAGAAAAAACAAGTGTCTGTAATTGGTTTTTATGTGAATACCCTGAGATATTCAATACTGACAAGAAGAAAGACACATCAGTTGGGGTGTCTTCTGGTTGGAAGATGAGGAAGGTAACCACGAGTAGAATTTGGTTTAAGAGAGAGCACCAAAAAAAATCCAAGCTTGAGGATAATGGGTACTCTTAGAAATGTTTTCTTAAAATGAGACTGATTGGCATTGGAAGGACAATGTGGATGCCCTTATTTTTATAACTATTTTTAATTGGTTTGAGAATTGCATACATACGCACATTGCATTTACATCATTTCCACATAAATGCCATGCCAATTCCTTCGCTGTTCTTACCTTTATGCTCTCTCACATTTCTGGCATATTTTTCTATAATTTTACTGTTTTTATGTACACCACACACACACACACACACACCACCACCACCACCACCACCACCACCACCACCACCACACACCACCACCACCACCACGGAGTGTGCTTAGTGTAGCCCAAACATGCGATATTTGAAGTTGAACATTTAGGGCTTGTCCCTGATTAGAACTTGTTCTCCCTTCATCTGCAGCCTTTGACAAGACTCAGCTCTTTATCTTCATGCACAGTCTGGTGAAAGTTTTCTTCATCCATGTTGACATCTTAACTGGTACAGTCTTTGCTTATTGTATGGAGGAAGTCATATTGTTGGGAGGTCATAAAAGCAACATCACTGTCCTGATTGCTCAGCATTCCTGTGGTCCTCAGGACCTTACCCTGCTATGTCTATCCTTCTGCAATATTTCCTGAGCCTTAAGTGTGGAAGTAGTCTTGTAGATAAATGTCCATCTTGAGACTAATCTCCCTACAGAAACTTAGTATTTCCGTTTCCGCCAGTTTGTGAACCTCTACAACAGCCTGCTTCTACTGCATTAAGAAGCTCCTTTGATGAAGAGCAATGGCTGCACTTACCTCTAAGCACAAGAATAAGTATTTAAAGGGCTATTGGAAACTCTAATAATTTTACAACATGGTAGTAACAGGTTGTCCTCTGGAATCTATGATATCTCCAGCCATCATTGCAGGATTTACAGTACCATACCTGAGTTCTCACCAGCTGAGTGGGCTTTAGATACAATTAAACAGCTACTGGCTACCAATAATATATGTGTCACCATTGTACTGTTGCTGCAGGATGCACATAATGCTGTTGCTGTCACGGTTGTAGTACTGAGTTTTCCTTGATATTCTGGCCCTGGGGTAAGAATTAGGCTACCATATAAGATAAGTCATTTACAACTATATATAAGGTTTTTTTTTTGTTTTAATTTTCAATTATCCATCATGATAATTATACCTCATCTCCCTCTTCCTCTGTATTATCATCTTTCTCCCTCCCTGGGTAGGACTCTCCTTATTTTCTACAGACTCCCTTTATTACGCCCATATCCTGCCGTCTTCCTCCCTAGAGACACTTTCCTGAATATAAATCCATTTTGCATTTGGACCTGTTTTTATTACCCATTGACCATTTAATAGTGAGATTTTAATCTGGTGCAACCACTATGAAAATCAGTATGGAAAGTTCTTTCAAAATATCAAATTATCTTTACCATATAATCCAGCTATTTCACACCTTGGAATATGCCCAGAGAACTAGATAAATTACTACAAAGATATTGCCCAGGATTGTCATTTTAAAAATTAGAGAATAACTTATACTGGTCTGCCACTAGAAGTATAGAAGAGACAAGGTGGTGGTGTGCGCTTGGAAGGCAAAGGCAGGCAGATCTCTGTGAGTTCAAGGCCAGCCTAGTCTACAGAGTGAGTTCCAGGACAGGCTCCGAGGCCACATAGAAAAACGCTGTTCCAAACAAAACAAAACAGAACAACAACAACAAAAAGAAATAATGAAGAAAGGAAAGGAGAAAATTAATAATGTGTGAAATGATAGGTGAGTGCGAAATAAGTAACACTAAGGGATAATCACTTACTAAAGGAGAGAGAATGACTTAAAACAAAAATCCTGAAAATTATTTACAGAGAATTTTCATCTACCAAAGTAATTCCTAGCAATATAGCTCATCACTCCTCTTGAATTTTCCAACAGCCTACTGGAAAACTTAAAAAGAAAGTTGATAAAAATGCATTTTTTAAAATAAATTAGGCAATAGAACAGTGACCATCACAGAGTATACCAAAAACACTGACTAGAAAAACGGGTCCACTTGAGGCTCATGACCATGCACTGACCATAGGCCCGCAAAACACGCCATGTGTTTCATCCTGTACTTTGTAATATTTATCTATTTGATTATTGGAATATACTTGCTAACTTTTTTATATTCAGTGAATTTCAATATTAGGACTGCTAATTTTACAACTGTAAATGAATGCAGAATTAGGCAATATTACTACTGTAAGGATAAAGTTTCCAACATGTTTAATGTTATTTTACAAAGATAATAAAGCAAATAAAGTACTTGGTCTCTGCATAGAGTTTGTTTTACATTCTTTTATAATGCTGCTTCGGTCCTTATGCTCTCAGCTACAGTCCTGGGGTGATAACTAAAAACAGCTTTCAGGAATGCTGAGCCTTTCTTTTGCACGTGCGAACTACAACTTCACAAGCTGATCTAATTTTACTTCAGATCACCTTTCCATACCCCCCAAAAGAAGGTACCCAGATACTGACAACTGACAGTAGACCTAACATGATACTTTGCTTGAAGACTAAATAAGGAATAAATCATCAATTTGTATATTTGTCTTTCTTTAATTTAATAATAAGAAAACTGTTTGTTTTTACGTAAGTATTAAAATAAATGATAAATACTGTTTTGTATATATAGATATATAAATAACTGTTTAGTATTTAGAAGAATATACTTTCTAATATGCAGTGTAGATATATGCATGCCTACACTGACTCCCATCTTATCTCTCTAGCATTTACTACTACATAACGAATATATGTATGATTCATTTGCATTAGGATCTCATAACATCCTAAAGAGGCTCAAACCATTCATCACAAAAGTTGAAAACTGAAAGATCTTTGAGACAGTGTAACGGATCAACCCAAGCTAAGTTGTGAAAAATCTCAAAAACATGTAAAGAATTGATGCCCTTTGCATATCCTGTATGGCATAGTTCACACCTTGTCTTTTATATAATTAACAATTACTCAACAGAATGTTAATTATTATATGCCAACTAATAAAAAGTAGTATTTTATTTAGCAAACGAGGTGTAATGAACATGAATGATTATGTCCACATCTGCAAGGGATGGGAGATTCTAATTTTCTAAGTTCTCTTCCCTCCCTCATTTTTTTGCTTTAACTAGCTTCTAGACACTTTTAATTACACAGCTCCTTGTTGGTAGAAGATCCCACTGTAATGACAGCTTTTGCTGGGTATCCTTGTGTAACACTCCATATTTCCACAGTTTTCATCCCAAGCTGTATAGTATGCTCCACCCGCAAAACTCTTTTAAAAATCTACCCACAGAAAATTTCTATTGACCCTGCTCCATGTCTTCAGCAACAAGAAAACCAGAGTTCCTACCTCTTTCTCATCTATAAATTAAACACAGCCACAGATTGCACTTAGAAAACTTGTTCCTATTTTATACTAATAAAAAAAAATGTCCTTTAATTGACCATAATCATAAGAAAATATTGTGAAAGCCAAAATGGAGATAATCAACAGTTCATCTCACACCTTGCGAACAAAGGAATCTAATATCCCATTCCTCTATGGCAAGAACTCTCTTCAGCCCAGTGATTACAGAGCAGCAGTTTGACCTGGGTAAACGAAGGAGAATGAAGATCACACGTTGAAGTGCTGTAGATTTTATTATCATTTATTTAATTTATGGACAAAGCATTGGCCTTGCTCCAAATCTTCACAATGAATATCTTCTTTCTCAACTAGAAAATACCTCAAAGATAGCAGGCAATAAGGTGTCACACACACACACACACTAATGTATACGTACATTTCTGCTTGGAGACATTCATCAGCTTGCAATTCAAATGATCTGAAAGAGCAGGAGAGAAGAGACATCTAGAGATACAAGGTCAGTACTGAAGATCAATCTAACTTATGCTTTTGTTTTCTCCCTACCTTTGTAATTAGAACTTGTTCTATTGTATTTTTTGAAAAAACCAAAAGGCCATGTATAAAGAACAAAAGGTAAGCCAAAAAGACCTTTATATATTTGCTCAATCGTTTGTCTAGTTTGGGAAAATCAACCTCTAATTAATGGCCTACCCAACAAAAAATAATTCAGTGAAAATGGAAACATTATACATAGTTTCATAATACTGTTAAAATTTTCAATCAGAATGTCAAACACCAAGACAAAATTATCAGACTTTTATAAAACAAAGATGACCAGCAAAAAACGTAAAAAGAGGCCATGAACAATAATTAAAATAAAATCTGGACTTTGAATCTCAAAGTAGCAGGACAAGGTACTCTCAAAAACATTAAATAACTGAAACTATTCAATAGGATACTTAAAGCTATTCAGAAGAAAATGGAAAAATAATGTAATGATATTGCTAACTTAAAACTAAATGTGGGTTTGCAACCATAAACAAAAATCTCAAAAGAATTGATGATTCAGAGGTAGGCTAGAAGACAACTTAGTATTTCAGAGAGAGAGAGAGAGAGAGATCTATGGCACATGAGGAATTGAGGAATGGTCTGATGGATCACCATAATCAAGGGATATCTCACTCTAATTGACATCAGGGTTGCTCATATCATTTTCAGCATAAACAATAAAACTATTATTTGAAATATTATCTTAGTATTTAACCTATAATTATATGTATTAGATAATATTTCATTTGTAGTTTATTCTAAGATGAACCTACTTTTATTACCATTTTGTTGAGAAGCTACAATCACGTGAATAGATGTCTTAGTTGCTACACACAGAGTTTTATTGCAAAGCTGAAGCTCATTTTCATCCAATACCACAGAAGACAAATCTAACTCTTGGTTAGTTAGGGGACCAGAATAAAAGGCTATTTTCAAATATTTAGTAGAACATGTTGGTTGTTTTCCTTTACTTTCTTTCCCTAACAGATAATGTCATAGCATCCACATATCTGGGCTCTGATATGGCTGTTGCTAGAGCTTCTATTTCAAGAAAATCGAGAGTGTCATACCCCTCTCATACCCTAATCGTTAAGGTAAAGCCCAAGCTAAAAATGTGACAGGGTCATTGCAATGGAGAAAATAGTACTGTGAAGCTTTTAGCCTGCATTGGATCAAACCCTCTGCTCCATCCCTGTTTTGAGAGTTGCTGTTCTGCATAGTTATGTATTTTCCCAGGCGGAGATCATTCTCAGAAGGTCAAGACTCGTTAGCATGATGAAGGAAAACGATACAGGTAAGCCATAGTTGTACCTGGCTAGATAATTCTAAGTGATGGAAAAAAAGACAAAATGTCATCATGCATTGTGAGAGGGAGTGTCCCACGCATACAAGGTTCCAAGGAGTAATGAAAGTTACAAATTTCTAACACTCTTTCAATTGTACAAATGCAATAATGAGTCAGAGAAAGAGTAGATTTACTTCAGAGGACTCTGCCTACAAGTAGGAAAGTTCTCAGAAAAACAGTTCTCAAACATACTTGGGTATGATTTTGGATGGTGAACCTGCCTTTGAGTCTTACAAATAAGCAGCAACCATCCAAAACTCAAGCTAGACTTGGGAAGAATTATTTCTTTGATTTGTCATAAATTCCTTGTCATCGGTGAATAGATGTTTGGTAATGTCTAAATAGGAAAAGTTATTGACAGAGATTGAATCAGTAATGACTATCACAATTAAAAAACAGCACATGGTCAAAAATGCATTCACCTTTATATTCTATCAGAAAATATTCAAGAATCAATTGCAAATTAATACTAAATGAATAAAAAGACTATCAATAAGCAGAATTTATAGAATTAAAATTCCCACAAAACCAAACAGAAATGCATAGCTTGAATATAATCCCCTATCAAAACTCTAATAACATTCTTCAAAGAAATTAGGGGGAAAATAGGCGTAAAATTCGAATGGAAACAAAAAGACCTATGGAATTCTGAACACATCAAAGAATGCTCTAAGTATCATATCCTCACTATGAATTTTTTTCAAAGCTTCACATTGAAATCATTGTTGTACAAACATTCCAGAACTTTCCTGTTAACATCTGGCGTTGACCTCCATCCTTAATCACATGTGTATGCATCCTCATACATAAGCCCACACAACATATCTACATACATGTTATTTAGGTATAGTGATGCAAGACTGTAAACACAGCATTAAATGTGCAGAGGCAGGCAGCTTGGGAGTTCAAGATCTTCCTTGGATATACAGTGAGCACCAGTGCATCTTGGGCTACATAAGATGGTTTTTAGCTCAATAACAGAATGGGAAACTACTTAATCAGTACTTCTAACAACTATGAGGACAGTGTTGACATTTGGGAATTTATTATCTGTGGCAACTAAATCCCCAGAATCTTAGTTTGCCATGTTTAATTTCGTCTCCAGTGGTGCTTGAGATTCTTTTAACACAGAATGATAATCATAATAAAAGCCAAACATTTGCGATATGGCTTTTATGATATGTGGTTTTCAAAAAAATCATTGTTCTTTTAAAAGGCACCATTGTTAGCAGAAAAGCATTGCATTATTACATTAGAAATGTATTTTTCTTCTATCATAATTCCTAACCTACATATGGTAGAGTTACGGACTTGGTGTCCTGACAGAGTTGTCTTTGGCTTCTCAAAAATTGTTTTTATCACCCAATCATTAATCCCCGACAGTTAACATTATCTTTTACAGTGCTATTACATTTAATTTGTCTTATTAAAATATTAGCCTGATAACAAAATGCAAGAGATGCAAACAATCTCTCTCATTTCACAGGACACACTGTCCTCAAAGCTATGGTAATTAATTAGCAAAGATCATTTGATATGACCTTTTCATAGCTAAACTATTTTATGCTAATTTTGAAGAGGAGCAATGTACTGAAAAACCAAAATATGCTACATGGTTTTTAAATCCTTTATGTTTTATGTATTGATTCACATATTTTATTTTATGATTCTGACATATTATATGTATATATGTTAATGTTTGGAGGGAATGTCTGTGTGTATGCGTATATGAGCATGCCCATCTGCATGCTAATGTATGTGCTAATGTATATGTGTGTGTATGCGTTGGGACCATTTGGAGTCCTGGCCTTCAGCTGCTCTTCCCTGCTAGAGCCTTCTGATTAGAGTTTCTAAAAGCTGTGCCTTGATTTGAGGATCAGAGGATAAGGTTTTCACCTGTTGGCCCACCTGACTGTTGGGTATATAAGCCTCCATGGTGCTATTGAATAAGGGGCTTCTTACCAGTGACTAGAGGTCCGTGTCTCTGTATGTGTTTGTGTGTTTCAACCTCCAGCCCCTTGCCTGAAGCTTGCGAAAAGTATTACAGCGCTTAGAGTGCAGACGGGGCACAGTGTGCAGCATGTATAGTTGTGATTAGTTGAAGATGAGACTAGAGAGACAAAAAGAAACATAAGAAAATGACTACGGTAACATGGGTCCTGAAAATCCTGGTTGATTTACACAGTGTAATTCAATAATCTGTTCACTTTCATGCCACACTAAAGTGATATCTTCAGTGGGAGAAATGAACTGCTCAGGTGTGTAGGAAGTAATTGATATATGATCCCAACGTCTTCGGCGCCTAATAGAAAGTGCTATTCAGCTCCTTTTATTGCTGTCTGACATTTGCTTGGCAAGTTGAAAGTAATTTAAACTACTAGGAAGTATTCATTTCTGTCTATATCTTTGAGCACAATAAGAAACAAAATTGTGTGCTGGAATCACTATGTTTTGTTGTTAATGAATAATATAAGAAGTAGATTACAAAAATACACAGGAAGATGTCAGTTCACTGTCTCTCAACCCAGCAGTTTCTCTAAGGAATCATTGTTTACTCTCATGCAAGGTCCTAAGTCTCCTCTCAGGTGCTTCACTGAGAAATGAACTTCCTGCACTCCACAGCTTCCTCAGAGCGATGCATTTTCACTCAGGGCTGTGCATTGAATTCAGGACCTCTCCACTGCTCAGTAAAAGCTCCACCCCTGAGCTGCACGCCCTAAGCCCCCGTGGTTACTCTAATTCGATTTTGAGAGATGATGTTATTTCTTGAACTTGGAGACCAACCCATAGGTGGTGCTGAAGATTGTAAAGAGCTGCCTATTCTATATATATACACACACACATATATATATATGATAATGTTATTTCTGCATGCTATTAAATATAAACAGAAAATCAACTCTAACATTTTATTGGAGAAAATATTAGTATTAGTGTATTATAAAATTCACATAGCTTGCTTTTATCTATGTGAATAGCAAAGTGATTTCACTTTACGTTTCAATTACAGGATACAAGAATTTATGCCAGATATGACACTGGCTCAGGTCTTTCAAAGAGAAGAGACAAAGACAATGTTAGAGACGACAGTTAATCTGTTTCAATTAATGTCTCAAGACACAGGGCCTCAGCCTCCTGGGGGCATGACCTTGTCAGGTTTGAACTCCATTGGGATCAAAAGTGATTTTCTCTTCTTATAGCAGAAAACCCCAACCATACCTAAGAATGCCTATGTACAGAGGCAGGGGAATTACTGCCATCTCATATCCCCTTACTGTCCACTAACATAAATAGAATAAATCGCTACATTATAACTTCATAAGTCAACTCTGAGGATATATGCGTTAGGAAAAGAAAAAATCACGTACTGGTAACTTACATTGTTTTAGATCTGAAATTCAAACTATAAAAATAAATTATTGGTTTAGTAAAAACACATATTTTCATATAATATATGAATAACACATTAAATGTAAGACTAAAATCTAATTTCACCATTTCTCCAGTAAGACCTAGTAACAGTAAGATGAGAGGAGACTTCATCAAGCGACTTCTACTTTGTATGAAAAGGGTCTAGGTGTCAGTTTAACAGTTTAACATAAAGATGGTTCTTTACCTTTATGTGGACTAGTTTAGCAAACTCCCAATTCTAGACGGTAATTCTTTTATTTGATGAGATGTTATATTTGCTCTTAGAATTTTTTCTTTTTGCTAGACTTTTCTAGCGGGATGGTTTGCTGTAGACATAACAAGAAAATGCTGCCATAAATGTTTGCGGACTAAATTATTCATCTTTGCTTTGCCTCATTTCCTTGTTGTATTGTGGGATTAAGTTTTTCAAGTAGAGGATTCTTTTGTAAATTTGTTATTGAATATATTAATCCATTTTCAGGGAAATAATTTCATCTTACTTAAAATTTATTTATATAAATATCTAACATATATACATATATTTATAATCTTTTCATTTGTTTGGGTGTGTTCAGGAGAGCTTACGCAGGACATAGCATCATGCAGAGGCCGGAGAATAGCCTGAGTCTATTTTCTTCTTCTGCCAAGCAGGTTGTGGGGTTCAAACTCAAGCACCAGACTTGGCATCAAAAACCTCTACCCACTGAGCAGCCTTGCTGCTTTCTGTACTTTCCATGGCATTTTAATGTCACATCTTGTTATTGATACTTAACAAGGGATTTTTTTAAGTTTTGAAAATGTCACACATGCACACAGTGCCTGTTGGTCATATTGCCCCCAACTCCTTCACTTACCCTCCCTCAGTTCCCTCAACAATAATATCTCTTATCTTCTTCACAACTTTGTCTCTTAAAGAAAGACAACTGATTACATCCAACAGAGCAGCTCGTATATGCATGTATAAAGTGTTATCCACTGGAACATGACAACCTACATAAGATGACCACACAACATAAAAAAGTGATTCCTTGTTCTCCAGCAACTATTACCCCCCATTATTCTTTGTAGAAGGACAGGAATTCCAAGGCCCTGTACCCAGCACACTGGCATTTTTAGCCCTGTTGGTTGTGATGCTATTATATGGAAACCATAGCCACTGTAAGTTACTGAATATAACATCTATGGCATGTCCAGAAGCTAATTTTTTACAGATGTCTTCCCCATCCTTCAACTCTTTAACCCTTTCTGGCACCTCTTTCTTGATGTTCCTTGAGTCTCAGTGGGAGAGTTGATATAATTGAACTGTCTGTGGCTGGTTTCTCACTTGGTTATTCGTAACATTTACAGCAGCTATGGGTGTCTGCATTAACCACTACCCTAAGAAATAAGAAACATTTTAATTGAGGATGGGGGGAGTACAGATCCATGGACACGAACATAAATATTTACAAAGTTTGGTAACATAACCACTTAGCAAAACAATATCAATATGTTCTCACCTAGACACTATGACTTATTTTCTTTGCCTTGTGTTTTGTCAATGCTTAAAGTAACAAATAATGCATCCCTTCATGTGAAGTAATCCTGCTTTATCTTTTAAATCATAGGTAAAAGACCAAAATAATATGATTTCTTAATTTGATAGTATAATATTCACACATTTTTAATAGCTTGCCAACCAAGATATTTAATTCTTATTTTTGTGTTAAAAGGTTATCCAGTATGTCATTGATAATATTTCATTGATTATTTGGTTACCCCATAAACAATGTTGCCACTATTGCTTCAGTGAGTACATCTTCCCCAACAGGTCAGTATTGTAGCAATCAGGGACAGACTCTGGGACATATCACTGAAGTATTTTTGCTTCAAGAAGTCATCTTAGGGCCGGGCGGTGGTGGCGCACGCCTTTAATCCCAGCACTCGGGAGGCAGAGGCAGGCGGATCTCTGTGAGTTCGAGGCCAGCCTGGTGCTAGTTCCAGGCCAGGCTCGAAAAAAGCTGCAGAGAAACCCTGTCTCGAAAAACAAAAACAAAAACAACAACAACAACAACAAAAAGTCATCTTAGCCATTTGGTGGACCTCTAGATCTATGAAAACTAGACAGCAGTGAGTGTTTTCAGTCAGTTCAAGACTGATTTCTCTCTTCCCTACAGTGTAGGTATGTAGTGTCTTAAGCAATAGGGTTTTACTATTTTAATTATAATGAGAAAAAACAAAATGGCAATAAGTTGGGTTGTTTTGGGTGTCTATGGGGGCCTTCCTGTCCAAAAAGAAATAGGATGATATCTTGTGCCTGGTGCTGAGATTTTCTTTAAATAATCCATGTCTTTTGGTTCAATCATTGTTCACCAACATGGAACACCTCTTTTCAAACTCGTTATTGTGATAATTTTTAAATTATGCTTTAATTACAGATGAACTAGTATGGCTTCATATATCCCTAGTTTTATAAGATTATAATATGTCTATAACTATGTCTTTATATATGTCTATAGACTTTGTATAATACCTAAAACTCATCATTAAATTCATAAGCAGTACGTAAAATGAAATTAATTTTAACAATTAAATATTAGATAACTGCTTTTTACAAAAGAAGAACAACGTATCCTTGGTGGGTAAGATATTTAAAATGTTTAAATAATACATAAATGAATGAAGCAATTATTATCTTGGCCTTATAACTGTGACTCAACAAAGGTACAGAGGAGATCATTACAGAGATGGACAGTTTGTGGGCAGCTGTACAAGACTTGATGCCCTGCAGCATTTCAGAACACCAGGCATGGTGTTTACATCCTGTCTCAGCATAAATAAGCTGGAAAAGTCTGCACAGCTATATAAATTGGTCATAAATATAGAAAAAATATGTTCTCTGCACTCAAGAATAAGTTCTTGGAGTGGAAGACAGGAGTAGAGTACACCTCAGACTCGGTGTCTTATTAACCATACACACTGATAGCTCAGCTTTGAGTCTGGGACAGGAGGATCAGTTCACTAGTAAACAGTAGGCACAGGATCTGGTCATGGGTGCTGACTACAACCCATTAGGGTGCTTTCCCACCACACCATCAGGTGAAGAAGAAGGAAGGAAAAACATATCTTCTTTATATCCCATATTGAAAATTCATCAAATGAGGACAGAGCCTTAATCACCTAACAAAGGCCTCCCTTCTAACAAATATCCCACCTGTATTTAAGATTCACTATATTAACTTTGAAGGACACAATCAGGTCACCAATATCACCATCTTAAAATCAAAAAATACTTTTTAAATTACTTTTTGGAGTCTTAATAATACATGATGTCAAATATTTTCTCTAAAATTCAAGGCTGAATGAGATAAGCTATATATGTATAGAGATAGATTGATAGAGAGATGAGAGAGAGAGAGAGAGAGAGAGAGAGAGAAAGAAAGAGAGAGAGAGAGAGAATCCAATTTGGATTTCTTTTCTGAAGGCTTTTTGAATAGAAATGTTCAAGAATACAGATGAAGGACACAAGCCAGTAGTTTAAAGGAGCAGACTATATATATATATATATATATATATATATATATATATATATATATATATATATATATCTGTGTGTGTGTATAGGTTGTGACAACCTAGACAATAAAATTACTAAAATAAGATGCTAATGCATACAGCATGTTATCTCTTGAAAGGTTTAACCAACTAAATCTAAGATTACAGTAGACTATATGTCTATAAGGGAGAAGCATGATAACATTCTGACTTTCAATACATTGAGCCAGGAGAGTTGACTCCTCTTAGCAGTCTGTGTTAAACCAGCTATAAACAATTATCACATTCTCAAGGACTTGAAAATAAATTCCCCTTCATTTCATTGTGGCCTTCTCTGAATACTTCCAGCAACCACTAGCATGTTAATAAATCACATATGCAGATCTGTTATGGTAAAATATATTCTAGCAAAGAAATTTCCAGGACTGAATTTTAATGAGCCTTCTGGTCCCTGTTTCACCAAATCATGAATGGACAATAAATTAAAGTCTGAAAAAATGATGTAGCCAGTGGCAAAGAGAGAGGGGAGAAGGAGAGAGAGAGACAGAGACAGAGACAGATTTAGGGGACAAAAATCTACAGCAAGCACTATACAGTTTAAATTCCAATGACAAGGCCACAGTGGTTCAGAGTGACCTGGTGTTTATTTTAATCTCTTTAGTGGGTGTTAGAAGAAGTGATATAATCAGTAAAAGAAATAGGATGTTTATATAAAGAAATGGAAAAATGAGCACATGGTTATAAAATTTGAAATTTAATTATCTGTAGGCTTTAAAAGAATGGAGGAAAACACAACACTTTGTGTGACAAAATATGATCTTCTCCTTGTAGCATACTTGTACACACCCCTTCTTTTCTGCATCCATCATTTTTTATCATGGCCATGTGTGTGTAGGACACATAAGTATGTGGGTATATTACACAAGTGTGTGTCCACATGTGTGTGCATATATATATGCATGCAGGTGAATGTGAATGAGTGGGGGGAACATGGTGTTAATATTAGGAGTCTTCTTCCATTGCTCTCCACATCATCTGGATGGAACTTCAATGAACTCAGAACATTCTGAGAATGAGACAGTGATCCCAACCAGCTAGCTTTGGGTGGGGGAATCTCTATTCTCTTCCTTCTCTGGCCTACACACTTTGCAGCAAGAATCTTAACCACTGCACCATCTCCCAAGCCCGACTTCACTTTTAACAGCCTGAGGTTACCATGGTACCATGCAATACAAACAAAAGTTTTATTTAGTTATATTGTACCTTCATTAGTATTCTGTTGAGTTTAAGTGGGAGAAGATTGAAGACATAGAATCTAATTCTAAATGATACCGGTGTCAGGAAATAATCCTATGTACGGGACCAATGTAGTGGTACATGGTAGTAATCTTCAAAAAAATAGTGTGTCAAATAATCATGACCACCTGAGACATCATATATATTAAATATTACACGTGTATCTTCAGTAGTTTATTTTCTTTTTATTGATTCTTTGAGATAATTCCCCACATTGTAATTTGATAACTTTCACCCATTCCTCCTCTCTTTCAGGATCCGCATCCCTTTCCCTACCCACCCAACTTCGTGTTCTCATTTTAAGAAAGCATCCATTTTAGTTGGTGCTGCGAATCTACACTTAGGTGTGTGGTCTTCTGCTGGAGAATGTTCAGCCTGCCAGCAGCTGTGCTCTTCAATAAAACTGACCAGCTCTCTGCCTGAAGCCATCAACTACTAAGGGCTCCTTGTCCCTTTCTGGTTTTTGTCTGTTGTGACTTAACTAATCTCTTCTCACTGCAAAGGAAGTTGTCAAATATTCAGTATCCAGCAAATACTGAAACAAAGAAGATTCAGCATTTGATGCAAACTGCATAGACAAAAACCAAAACCCCATCAATGGGAAGCCTCTTAAACTTACCAATATCCCTATCTATCTATCTATCTATCTATCTATCTATCTATCTATCTATCTATCTATCTATCATCTATCTATCTATCGTCTATCTATCTATCTATCTATCTATCTATCTATCATCTATCTATATCTATCTATCATCTATCTATTTATCTATCTATCTATCTATATCTATCTATCATCTATATGTATGTGTGTAACCTTCTTTACACTATGCAACAACAAAATTTTTTTTCTGTAGTATTGAAAAGTCAGAAATGTAGATTGTATAGCATAACTAGTGGTAACCGTCCCAATGTTTGGACCTAGGAGCTCTAAAGACCTTCCCAGTGCGAACCCTGCATCACTCTCCATTAATATAAAAACTAAATAGATAACAGTGGTCATGTGCTCTGTGTCTGCATCTGATGCTACTCTGGTCTACCAAAGCATAAATCCTATCAAAACCATTGTGTTGGGTAAATATGCTTAGCCAATCAACAAAAAGCAGCCAAACCATACTACATGTAGTCAGCATTGGCCAACAGAAAGGGTGCACATTCTTCCTGAGAATATTTGGCTTCATGTTATATATCAAATGCTTCAGAATTTGAACAAATTTGGCCAAGAACCTTGTCATAGTCTCTACATTCACCCATCCCTCACCAACAGACAACCACTTCAAGTATATTGACTATTTATGTATTTATTTTCAGAGAAAGAACTTCCACAATTAAGAGATACAGAAAGTGCTTTGCAAATGTTCATCAAATCCACAAACAGGGATTATTACCCTATTTAAATAAATTAATACTTTTCAGTGGTAGAAATGTATTGACTGCAATAGCTTCTAACGTCATTGGTAAATAGTTATTATGGTTTAGTAATTGATTTTGATTTTAGTAAGTGAGTTCAAAATCATTGTCTGAAAGTGCAATTCCATTAATATCATACTAACACAAATGATTTAAAAAGTTTCTCAGAATATAACTGAGAATGTGGCTCCATGGGTAGGAATATCTGTTCTAAAAGCATGAGGACCCGAGTTCAGATTCCAACAGATTTATAAAAAGCCAGATATGGCCACTAATATATATACTATATATATCACCCAATATATGGGTTTCAGAAGAATAGAGATAATATGGCTGTTTCTTGTTGGCTACTGGCCTAGTTCTACTCTTAGGAAACAGAGCATGTCTTAAAGGAACAAGGTGAAGAGTGATGGAGATCTTTAGCATCCTCCTCCTTACCCAGTAATTGTAGACTATGAGTGCCCACATACATGAGCACATTCGTGTTCCTATGTGTGCATACATTCACACACAAACACACATGCTCACAGTGGCACATGCACACACACATTCATGTGCACATAAATGCATACCAACACACACACACACATACCATAAAGAAAAATAGTGAAATAAAACAGGTAAACATTTCTGACTTTAAACTTACTTTCAAATATGTCATCACACTATGAGTACTTTTGTATAACTTAGTGATTTCCTTTTAAAAACATTTTTATGGTTACAATATGGGTGTGTATGTGAATTTTTCCCTTAACATTTCTCTCGTAATATGCAATAAATCTTCATTTGACCTTAACCAATTGCAGCAAAGGCTCCTGTGTCATTTCCTTCCTGTCCCTTTTCTTCTGTTATCATCCAAGTGTGAAAGCAGGTTTCAGGAACTCAGAATATCCATGTCTGACCTTTCTCTTCTGTGAGCATAAGTCAAAACAAAGCAAGCCCTTGGTAAATGTTAAGGTATTTTTTTAACCTAACAAAATCCTGCATTCATATCACTTGATTTTAGCCTAAGGACCAACTTTGTACTTCTCATTTTAACACAGTTAGAAAACTAAATCTTTCCCAACATTTATTCTCCTTTCTCCTCCATTTTCTTCTCTATGCAGACAAAAACTCTCCTCTGAACATTGCCTTGTGGAAGTCAGGTGAGTCATATCTGACTCTACTTCTATACAATGATTAATGGTCAGAATTTCAGAGAATTCAACATCCTTCTTTCTCATACTTTATTATACTTCCTTTTGTAATAGCATGTACCATTATCAGGGAATATGATGTTTGCTACTTTCCTAAACTCTAGACATACATAAATAGCTAGGCTTTCTCTCCATTCTTTTCCCATTTAATTTAGAACAGGGTATTTGGGTAACCCTGGAACTACCAGTCTTATTTCAGTTATAACCTAGTCTAGTCACAAATCTCAGTAGTTCTATTCCTCTTTTGAATGACTAATTGCTCTTAAAGAACATTTTGGTACAAATTTCATCTACAGGAGTCATACATTCACGCAGTTTTTTGTATGTTCATCTCTGCAGCCACAGTTATTTCACCACAGTTAATATTAGAAGTATTTGTAGTGTATAACCATCTCATTGCTGTTGTGTCTTCCCATAATGCACCGGTCCACTTTGTGTCTCCCATGCTTCTCTACTCGGCACGGCACAGGGGATGGAAGCGAGCTCTTTTTAAAAAGCAGAGGCAGGCGGATCTCTGTGAGTTCGAGACCAGCCTGGTCTACAAGAGCTAGTTCCAGGACAGGCTCCAAAGCCACAGAGAAACCCTGTCTCGAAAAACCAAAAAAAAAAAAAAGAACTTCATGGACCTCTAGTCGCTGGTAAGAAGCACCATGTGACTAGACCATATAACTCCATGGTAATAGCACCATGGAGGCTTATATACCCAACAGTCGGGTGCGCCAACAGGTGAAAATCTTATCCTCTAATCATCAAGGCAAGAAAACACGTGCTCATAAAGCAGAGCTGGTAAACAATTTTGACATAGCTTTTAGTAACTCAAATCAGAGAGTAAAGGTCTCTAGCAGGGAAAATTACCTGGAGGCCAGGACTCCAAAGGGTCCCAAAAGAAAATATTTAGGGGCTGGAGAGATGGCTCAGAGGTTAAGAGCATTGCCTGCTCTTCCAAAGGTCCTGAGTTCGATTCCCAGCAACCACATGGTGGCTCACAACCATCTCTAATGGGGTCTGGTGCCCTCTTCTGGCGTGCAGGCATACACACAGACAGAATATTGTATACATAATAATAAATAAATAAATAGATAGATAGATAGATGATAGATAGATAGATAGATAAACGAAAATATTTATATTTTAAAAATAAATCCTTTCCTCATATAAGATATTATGACTAGAATTTTCCCTACTTCTACTTCTAGCAGCTCTTCCCCAACTTTCCTCCATCTCTCTGTCTGTCTGTCATTGTGAGTTTCAACCTCCAGACCCTTGCCTGAAGCTTGGGAACTTTATGGTAGCGCATAGAGCACAGAGAGGTGTTGTGTGCTCCAATTTTCCATAAATAGATTACAGATAAATGAAAATAGATGATAGTTATAGTGATAACTAAATTAAAGATAGATGGGTTAGGTACATGATAGACAGACAGACAGATGATGATAGATAGATAGATAGATAGATAGATAGATAGATAGATAGATAGAGAATTGATTAAAGGTTGATAAATAGTTGTATGTACATAAGAATTGATAAAATGTCTGTGAAAATGAGGCATTTATTAATCATAAATGAAAGAAATATCAAATGTTAAAAAATAAGTGGAATATGGTCTTCAATTTTGAGAGTAAAATTCCAGAATAAAAAGTATTAGCGACAAATAAAAAATAAGCATAAACAATCAAAAAAATAAAAAATAAAAAATAAACATCATTTATTTATTGTAGCACTTTGAAAGTCTAGCCATGTTGTAGGAAATGCCATTCATTTCATCACTCCTTTATGTGAGCCAACAAAAACCCATACAATCCATAAAGCAGGTTTCATTGACCCATTGGTCTTGTGATGTATAGTTAAGATGTTTTTATGTTTGGCAGTAGTGGAAAATACTGTGGTAAGATTTCAGAGTTAATTTTTACAAAAAATATTCTATTACACCTATTGTGTAAGAAATTGATATGTAAAATAGGATCATGTAAATACTGTTCATACGCTTTTGAATAATTGAATTGTCAATTGGCAGCACCATTTCAGATTACTGACCCTGTAGAAGAAAGGATCTTAGTTCTAAGTTTTGCTGATAACTAGGCATCCAGTTCTGGTGACACAGCATCCCATTGTGTTTTGCTTTTGTCAATTCTTCTAAAATGTCAAATGTTTTCGGATGTTCTTTTAGACACTCAAGTACCTTGCTTGGAATACCTTGTTCAAATATCTTATATACTCTTTTCACTCTTAATAGTAACTGTGATAGTTTTTTTCTCTTTGTTTTTTTTCTCTCATGTAATACATCCCAAACACAGATTCCCCTACTTCCCATCCTCCCACCCCCACCATGTCCCTTCTTCCCCCATCTACTGCTCCACTGTTTCCCTTCAGAAAAGATCAGTCCTCCCAGTGATACCAACCAAACATAGAATGACAAGATACAATAAGACTAGGCACAAACCCTTTTTTCAAGGCTGGATGAGGCAATGCAGTAAAAGAAAAAGGATCCTAGGGGCAGGCAAAGAGTCAGACATATGTCTACTTCCATTGTTCTAAATCCAACAAAACCCCCAAGGTAAACAACCACAACATGCATGCAGAGGACCTACGAAACACTGATGCAGGCTTCTTGGTTGCCTCTTCAGTCTCTGTGAGCCCCCGTGAGCCCTGCTTGGCTGACTCTGTGAACTGTGTTCTCCTGGTTTCCTCGACTCTTCTGGATCCTGCAATCTTTCTTTTCCCCTCTTCTATGGGGTTCCTGCAACTTCACCTAATGTTTGACTTTGGGTCTCTGTATCTATTCCCATCAACTGCTGTAGGAAACCTCTCTGATGGTGATTAGGGTGAGCTTGGATCTATGTAACAGTTTTTAATTTTTAATGATTCATTCTATTCACATGTGTGTTTATGTGGGTGTGAGTGTATGTGTAATGGTATATTGTGAGTTCAGGTGCACAGCCAGGCCAGAAAAGAGTGTGAATTCCAGGAAGCTAGTGTTTCAGGCAATTATGAACCACCTGATTTGGGTGCTGAGAATTAAACACGGGTCCTCTGCAAGAACAGTACATGCTCTTAACTACTGAGCCATCTCTTCAGCCTCATGAAAGTACTTTATATAGTCTTTATAAGCCCTTCATTTGGGTATATACCATATATTTCTGTGGTTTCTCCATTTACTAGTTTTTTGTGTTTTTAATTTTAGTTAAGTGCAGTTTTCAAAGTTTATTTCTTTGTTTTTGTTTAACTTCTTTGTTCTGGTGACATCTAAAACCTTACAAACAAAAGGTTTTAAATTTTCATTGCCATAGTATTGTTATTTTAGTTTTTGCACACATGTCTTTGGTAAAATTTAAGTTAGCGTGACCAGAAGGTGTGATATAAAAGTCTAGGAAGTTACCCAAGATATATTTAAAAATATCACTTTTCTCTGTTGTGTGGTAATTATCCTATTTTCAAAAAATAAAATAACACTAAACATCTTTATTTTTAGGCTAAAGTTGTCTTATTCTCCCATGTGTCCATTTTGCTAAGATGCACTTAATTTATCAACATTTTTTTCAGTATTTTCTCAGAGTATCAGCTGTATTTTCTGTAAATATTGGTATAGATTTTTATATACAAAAATGGAAATTTGCAAAATAACCAAAATTAAAACTCTTAAAAGCAACAAAGCTAGACCTGTACCTTCTACATTATATAGCTATCCTATTCCTAGACATAAAGCCAAAGGCCTCTACATCCTGCTGAAGAGAAACTTGTTCATCTCTAACCAATGCATAGTAATCGATCCTAGATATCCAACAGTTGATAAAGGGATAAAGAAACGAGACATCATACACAATGAAATATTATTCAGTCATAAAGAAAAGTGAAAACTTAAAATTTCAGGTAAATGGATGAAAATCTAAAACATAGTACTCCAACCAAGAAAAACAAACATCCCATATTGTCGTTTGCAAATACGTCCTAGGGCGGAGTGTTTAGATTCAATAAGTGTTCTTGTCATGAGAAGCTACTCACTTTTGCCAGCATCCAATGACAGTAAGTTTTGAGTGATAAAATAAAGTGAGTAAATGTATTTTAAAATTAATTTCATTAATTAACCCATGAGATACAGCTTACACACCCTAAGCATAAAGTATTATTAAATACTTCTGGAATTAATTTGATACATTTTTGTTGTTGATAACTGTGTTCATAACTGTAAGAAAGATTCTTCCATTTCCATTAAGTCACTTACTGCATATTTGAGTGTGTGCATGCCAGTATGTTCTTACAGCAGCCAGAAGACGGTTTTCAGGAGTTGGTTTTCCCTTTGTATCATGCGGGCCCCTCAGGTGGAACTCACATTGTTGGGCTTTTCTAGCCGAGGAACTTTCCTGGCCCGAGGACTAGTCATATGGAATCGACAGTTTCACGTCTGTTTCCTTCTTTTGCAGTGTTTCAGCTTCATGGATGAATGTTGTCTTTCGTGGCTTGGACTATCTCTTCCTATTTTGTTCTCCTTAGGGACTATCTTGTCAAAGTATTGGATAGATTAATTAGTTTACATTTCTGCTTATTTGACTATACAGTCCTTATTATTTATTTGAACTTTTTGTTTTTACATCCCAATCAAAGTTTTTCCTCTCTTCCTCCCAGTTACTCCTCATCCTCTCCTCTTCTTCTATTTCTCTTCAGATAGGGCAGGCCTTCCATGGATATTAGGTAGTATTGGCATATCACGTTGAGTGAAACTAACCACGTCCTCTTTTAAGACTGGATGAGGTAATCCAGGAGGAGGAGGAGGTAACAAGAACAGACAACAGAGTGAGAGATACTCCCTGCTCTCACGGTTAGAAGTCTGACAAGAAGACCAAGCTACACAACATTCAGACTCTCTGGTTGTCAGTTCAGTCTCCATGAGTCTCTATGAGTCCAAGTGAGTTGCTTTATGGATTTTGTTGTGTGCTCTTGACCCCACTGGCTCTTTTAATACTTCTTTCCCCTCTTCAGCAGGATTCCTTGAACTCTAATGCTTGGTTGTGAGTGTTTGTGTCTGTTTCCATCAGTTGCTGGATGAAGCCTCTCTGATAACAATTGAGCTAGGCTCCAGTCTATAAATATAGCAGAGTTTCAGTAGGAATCATTTAATTGAAATTTCTCCCCAAATCATGCTAAGTCTGTCCTAGGTCACTGTGGTATCCTGCCTCTGGGTCCTGGTCCTCAGAGGTGAATTCCATCTGGTATAAATCTCCAGCTGGGCCAGTCATTAGTTGGTCACTCCCACAATTTTTGCACCATCTTTACCCCCAGCACATCTTGTAGAGAGGACAAATTGTATGGTGAAGGGTTTGTGGCAGGGTTGGTGTTATAATCCCTCTACTGGAAGTCTTGTCTGCTTATAGGAGATGACCAGTTCAGGTTCCATATGCCCTGTTGCTAGGAGTCTTAGCTAGGGTTACCCTCACGGATTCCTAACAGTTTCTGTTGCTCTAGGCTTCTAGTTCATCCCAGAGATTCCCCCCACATTGCAGTTGTCTTTCCCAGTACTCTCTCCCTCATCTGCCCCTCACCTGATCCCTCCTGTTCCCATTCATGCCCCCTTCATGCCCCTTTCCAAACCCCTCCCCCATCCATTGGCAATGTCCATTCTGTTTCCCCTTCACAGTGAGATTCATGCATCCCCTATTTGAACCCGACTTGATGCTTAGCTTCCCTGGATCTATGAATTGTGGCATGGTTCTCTTTTACTTTTTTACTAATCACTTATAAATTAATACATACCATGTTTTTTTTTTTCCTGGGTCTGGGTTACCTCACTCAGGATGATCTTTTCTAGTTCCATCCATTTGCCAGCAAACTTCCTGATGTCAAGGTGTTTCCTAGTAGAATGAACTGAGGCTCAGCAGATAGAGAATTAATAAAATAAAATACGAAAATTACAGAGGGTTTTTTTTTTGTTTGCTATTCAGACTCAAATATATGAGCACTGATAGCTATCCCACTGGCCAGTAGATATGAATATGAAAGGATGGTGATAAACAAATATATACAATATCTACTGTTAACTAAAAAGGTGTTGATAAAACATGATACTGCTGAATAACAAATGGCTAAACAAACTCATGAGAAATGTAAAATCACATGTAGCTATAGATTTCAAGGTATATATTAATTTATTTCAAAAAGAATCACTGATATGTTAATGAAATATACTTGACCCTAGACTACAAGCATTTAAAATGTTTTCCTAAATGTCCCCCATATTCACTGAGGTTTTTTTTTTTTTTCTAAATGCTCTTTTGTACAAGAAATGTGAGAAATATAGTCCTTGAAACAAAACTGGTAGTTACAAATTCATGAATCCAGATATTCTCCAATACTGAAGGCACATGCCAGGTCCTGGGATGCCTTGTCCTTCAAACTAGGTTAACTTTACATTTGCATTCTTCAAGCACAGGGAGTTGTCCTGGCACACAGTTTGCTTTCTGTTGAAAGCCACTTTGTTGAAATTGACATATATTTCAAGTCTACATGCTTGTGATAAATCTCACGCCAAACCTTTCCATTTTTATACGTCAAGATCATTGAGTTTCATTTGTATTGTAAAAGTTCTGGCATTTATGAATTTTCCTATGATGTTGAAGGCAAAATATTGGACAGTGGCAAATTGAGATAGAAAAAGATTTGGAACAGCCTGCCAAAGATTGCTCACACTTAATATGATGAAAAATTTTTCTTTGGAAAATTAGAGTATCCAGTATGAATGAAAAAAGTTAAGGATGAAAAAAATAACATAGTAAAAGTAATATAAATTGGAATTTGATAACAATGAAAATACTATTCAATAAAAAGCCCATAGTAATAATTTAAAACAAAATAGACAATGGGATCAATTTATACTTCATTTCTCTTATGTCTATGGAGGAATGCCCAGTATGTTCGAGAAAGAAACTGGGGGATGACTTTAAAAATATAATAATTATTGGCCCTTTTTGGTAAAAATGGTAACATCAATAAAGCCCTCAGATACATTACAATTAGAGACCATGAAGTTCTTACTTTCATGACAAATGTAAATTTCTCAATAATTTTCAAAAACCATTATTCTAACATGTGTGCTTATTTGTTGTGCTAGAGCATCATTTAGATAGATTATAGATGGATAGACAGACAGGCAGACAGGTAGATAATGAGCAATAAAATTTCCTGGAAAATGTAGATGTTATTTCATTCTTTTAAATGATGTGGAATTGTTATTTCATCCAGGAAAGCTGAAAAGCAGATTGTACAACTATCTGTAGAAATGATATAGTAGCCATTAAGAGGAACCATCCATTAATTGGTGTTTGTTATAGACTGAAAGTCAATATGTCACTCTCTGCCAATTTTAAAGATAAAATCCTAAAAAAAAACCCAATGTCATAAATTGGGAAGCTTGTCATTTGACGAGTGATGAGGATATAAGAGCAGAGTCATTTTGATGGAAACTTTATCTTTATTAAAAAGAACTACGCGCCACCAAATGTCATCACAGGCAAGGAAGTCCTTAACAGATAATGGGACAAGTCATTTCTGATACAAAGAGGAGAAAAAAGAAGGGTGTTCTTTTCTAAACTCACTCTGTAGTAACTTGTTGCAGTAGCACAAATTGGGAAAGGCATAGCCAGCAGTAGGCTTGACATTTATCTAGTTATTTCATCTATAGAAATTGCATCGAATTCTTAGTGGCCTTCTGCCAAAAAATGTTGGTGAGGAAATGTTTCTTTGCATTCTTCCAAATGGAGGCTTTCAGTTATGTACTCAGATACATAAGGCTTTTCACCCTCTAAGACAAGGTCAATTCTATATCTCGAGAAACATTTCTGTTCATTAGTACTCACATTTCCGGAAACTTGTTCTAAGCAAAATTATCACCAATACAAGATAGATTTGCATGGGTATAAACCTTATCATTAGATTAATTAGAAATAATTAAGATAAGAATAATTACTACTAATAATCATATGTTTATCATAATAACCCAAAATAGATTATGTTGATAAATATCTGTGTTTTTCAATAAAGGGATTTGATAATATTTCTGTCTTATTTTCAGAATATTTCAAGTATCCAAACCATTATGTTTAATTGCATTGAATTTTTTAATTAGAGAAAGTTGGAGAATTTTAATCTTTCACACAGATTTTCAAAATTATATGATAGTTTAGGAGGAGGAAGGTGAAGGGAGAAATGTAATTAAAATACAATTTCAAAGTTAAAGAAAAACTAAAAGAAATAGATATTTTCTCAAATGGCTTCTTCAAAATACATATGGCTGCTGACCTGTTATGAACCAATTTAAGTCAATGAGATCATCATAAAAGTGTTTAATGCAAAGGTTTAATCCATGTCAGTAATATTCAAATAGAATATAAACACCAGCTTACAGTTTCAGTAGTTATCTTCCAACATCATTATCTAAAGTGGATTTAACTTACATCCTAATGTTAATCAATATCTGGACAACACTTCAAGTTTAACAATAGTTTAACCACTCTTAATAATGTTGTCACTGTCATTAAAATAACCAATAATTTATATTCTGCATTTTAATGTTACTATCATACAGTAAAATGATCTTATTTATGGTGCTCATTATTTACTACTGAAATCAGACCAATAGTTGGCAATTCCGTTTACATTTTGCATGTAACATATCAAATATCTGTCAATATTTTAATTCAATTTACTTTGTTAATAAATGTTACTATTGAAAATCAAAACATTTTCAATAATATGATTTTATGTGGTAGTTTAGGAATTATATTATTTAAATTCACAAAACAGAAATATTTGGAGCATGAAAACTATTTAAGAAAAATATAAAATTCATGTTTATTTTATTGCAAAACATATGCACAAGGTCTTTTAAAAATACCCTATCAATATGTACTGGATTTGTGTATTTCTGAATCAGTGTTTAAAAAGTATCAAGAAATTTAAAACACAAATATGACAATATTGGTATCGTTATTAAGTTCTTGTTTAGACAACCATTATGTTGCTATTTAGTGGGTGCAGCTTCCCTGTCATTTATAGAAGACACTGCCCCATGCCACTTTGTAATATCATGTGAGGTGTGAGCGTTGAACTGTAAATGTCTCAACAGTGGTCCGTTTCCCTACTGTCAGCTTTCCTCTGGATTTTCATCGGTTTTGGTTTCCCCAAATAGTGAGGTAATGATACAAGTACTTAGAGATAGCTAACAGCTGCGTTTCATCAGACTTAAAGCTGCTCAGTAGGAGGGAATCAATGCCTGGTACTCTACGTTGGCAAATAGCCATGGCTGGAGAGCCAATGGAGGAAAAAGGAGAATATACTACCGTTGATTTGCTAAACCCAAATAATTTCTAAATACTTATTCTTATGCCCCCAGTTAAGTGTAGCTCTCACATCTCACTGAAGCAATTTTTTTTTGCAGCAGATAGGGACTGTTTTAAAAATCCACAACTGGTTACATTCCAGAGAACATGGTCTAATATTGAGAAAGAAGATTTGAAATGTTCGGGTCAAAGTCACCTAGATTAGAGAATCAATGAATGGAGACTGGGCTAAGTAGATACTCAAGGATCCATGTTGACTATAATATTAAACCACTAAATCTACTACACAAAAAGTCTTACCTACAGAAATTTCCTGTAACTCAAAATATCCAATTCTAATGCATTTGTATTGTTGAAGCCAATGTTTAAATTCCATGCAAACTCTCCACGAATGTTCATTTTCTATTTGTTTGCATGCATGTGTGTATGTGTGCCTGCTTGCGCACGTGCGCGTTGTGTGTGTGTGTGTGTGTGTGTGTGTGTGTGATCTTTATTTTAATCCCCTGAAGCTTCTGGAGACATTTCAATATGTTATATTGTAATCAGTTGGTTCTAAGACCTTTAGAACAAAAAACATGGTGACTTAAACGATTTCAATTCTCATTTATTCTATAAGCATCATTCATATTGACTGGAACAATGTATTTTAAATTTCTAATGGAACACACAAGAAAAATGTGAATGCATTATCTATTGTGGAGCAGCTTGTAATCAAGAGAAAAAGTCAGAGATCACTTTAACCTCATTCATAAATCAGTTAGCACTGATTCTGAGAACACGCTGGCTTAACAAAGGTCACAAATAATAAGTGGTAAGTACTAGACTTTAGTCAAGGTCATCAGACCTCATATATACCTTATATAATTTTGTCAAGAACCCAAATAACTTTGAATATGTCAAAATAAGATTAATGCTATGAACATTATTAACAATATTATTATTGTTCATAAAATAATGAGTACTACAATTCTGTTCATTTAGTTGGAGTCAGGCCCCTAAAGGTAAATGTTTTTAGAGCTATATTTACCAAGCACCTAATAGTAAAGATTGTGTATGGATGGTTGTATTTCTACAATATTATCACAACACAAAGTAATAACGTTAGGAGGATTTTGCATTGCAGCAATTGCCTGAACTGCTCTTTGGAGAAATGAAAGATTCATTTTAATGTTGTCTCTGAAGTGACTGGAATTCTAATGTGACAACTTTCAAAACTTAATATTAAGTGTTAAATTAATTATTTGCAGGAATGAAAACTCAAGGAGGATGTGAAATTGTGGAGTGGATAAAAATTAAGGGATAATTTGGACTCTTGTATATAATTAGAAACCATCTCTCTGTCAGATCTTGAGTTACATTAATATGTACAGGAAATCTCACCTCTAGTGGTTCATGACTGCATCTCTTATATATCATTCTCTGCGGTTGTTGTGTTTAAATGTGAGATGTCCCCCAGAGACTCATGGATTTAAGCATTTGCTGTGCAGCTGGTAATGTAGTTTAAGAAACGTATGGGCATTTAGGAAGTGGGAACTTTCTGGAGAAAGTGAATCACTGAGGGGTGGGACTTTAGGGTTTTTGTTGGGCATCATTTGGTGTTCTCTCTCTAACTTCCAAACATTGGGCACAATGTGACCAGTTAATCCCAAGCTTGCCGCCAGGCCTTGCCCATCATGAGGGAGCATATCCCTCTGAATTCTAAGACAGTGGAATTATCCGTTCTTAAAATGCCTCCTACCAGGTATTTAATTGTAACAGTTGGAAAAAGCAACTAATACAGTACCCAAATTAAATCCATGCTTAGATGGTTTGGGAACATCAAAAGTTCTGTTAGAAACTTCTTTGTTCTTATTCTGTCAGTAAACAGAAAAGAATAGCAAAATATTACCAAAAATTCTTTGGCATGAAACTCAAAATCTGTGACTTACAAGTGTATCACATATTTTAAGCTTCATAGACTTACTCAGATTCATGAACATGATCAATAGAGCATTTATAGATAAGAAATTATCTATGTGTGATGTCCATTGTTACAGTTCAATCTTCTATAACTGTTTGCTACTGATAATATACAATTTTACAGTATAAAAATATTGCCCTGAACCCATTCAAGAGCCTATGTATTATGGATGCAGATGTCTGTCAACCAATGAAGCACAATACAGTATATAATTTTTTTAGGTTCTACTTTTTATGAACTATTTCTTCTGATTCAAACAAATTCTCAAGTATCAGGACACAGATGAAAAAACATGTGCTCATTCTAGGATGCTCTATATATATCCTTTCCTCTAGTAAATTCTTCAAGCTCTCAATACTTATACATTGCTTCCACCAACTCAGTAGTGAACTGTGGGATCTGTCTTAGTCACTTTTCTACTGCTGTCAAGAGTCACCATAACTAAGACAACTCTTACTAAAGAAAGTATATACCTGAGGGCTTGCCTACAATTTCAGAGAGTTATCATATTATCATCATGGTAGGGGCACTGTGCTGGAACAGAGGCTAAGAACTAGATCCTGATCTATAAGTAGGCAGGCATCAGGCCAGAGATGCTTAGAACTACATCCTGATCTACAGGAAGGCAGGCACTAGGGCAGAGATGCTGAGAACTACATCCTGATCTACAGGTAGGCAGGCACTAGGGCAGAGATGCTTAGAACTACATCCTGATCTACAGGAAGGCAGGCACTAGGGCAGAGATGCTTAGAACTACATCCTGATCTACAGGTAGGTAGGCATAGGGACAGAGTTGATGGGCTTAGCCTGGTTTTTTATTTTGTTGTTATTGTTTTGTTTTATATTTTTTGTTATTTAAGATTTATTTATTTATTATGTATGCAGTGTTCTGCCTGCATGTATGCCTGTAGGCCAGAAGAGGGCACCGGATTTCATCATAAATGATTGTGAACGACCGTGTGGCTGGGAATTGAACTCAAAACATTTGGAAGAGCAGATAGTACTCTTAACCTCTGAGCTATCTCTCCAGCCTGATAAGACACTGTGTGTGTGTGTGTGTGTGTGTGTGTGTGTGTGTGTGTGTGTGTGTGTGTGTGTGTGTGTGTGTGTCGAGACATGGTTTCTCTGTGTAGCTTAGAAGCCTGTCCTGGAACTCGCTCTGTTAGATCAAGCTGGCCTTGAACTCACAGAGATCTGCCAGCCGCTGGGACTAAAGGTGTGTGTTACCCCTGCCTGGCCTAGCCTTTCTTTTGAAATCTCAAAGCCCACCCCCAGTGACACACTTCCTCCATCCAGGCCACACCTACCTTAACAAGACGACACCTCCTAACCCTTCTACTCATCCCACACAGTTCTACTCCCTGGTGACTAAGCATTAAAATATATGAGCCTATGGAGGCCTATGGGGGCCATTCTTACTCAAACCATCACAGCATCCAAACTAAATTCTTACTGATAATGATGGACAAACAAGCAAAAGGATCACACAGACACATGTTTAAAAGCAATTTGCTTCAGAAAGATTTAGCATAAATCTGCCCTCTTCATGTGGTATTGTAAGATATTCGCTGTGTAATAGTTCTCAGAGTTCCCATTACCTCATTCCACTTCCAGTATGTCAACTGAAGCAAGATGCTCACTGATAATAAACTTACAACTTCTGCTTCAACTCACTCTTGGCACTATTCTGTGACTCATCAATTCTAAAAACAAATGACTATTATGAATATTTCATAAAAGAAAATAGTGTATGATTTTTTATTTTACTTAGTTTCTTCAGGGTTCATCTATAATATATCCATAACAGTTAAAACACCTATCAACTGATAAATGGATAAAATGTGGTATATTTATATCATGAAATGTTAATTCAGCAGTGGCAAAGAATAATACCTGAACTTACCTAGTGCAAGAAGTCACTCATAAAAGATCATATACTATATAATACTTCATTTATTTGAAATGTCAAGGATGCAGAGAGCTGATAATAGGTTGATTATGTCAAGGCAGGTTAGAAGAATATGGTTAAGAATATAGCACTTCTTTTGAGGATGATGAAAATATTTGACAATTATATGATGATAAGAGCTACTAAAATATTGAATTATATCCTTTCAAAAGAACTTTGTGATATAAAATTATATTTCAGCATGGCTGCTTTTAAACACTTAGTTCTGACAATAGTATGGAAACCACCCCCTCAGCCCATTTCCATTCACTCCACATGCAGCCAAAACAATTTTCTTTCTACAGTGCCGGGAAGAAAAGTGCACATTGATAAGACAGCAAAATTTGAAGGTTCTGAATCTTGTCCTATTCCCTCATCTATGATGACCCCTGAGCCCTGAAGGGAAACGGTTTTTTATAAAGATAGTCAAGTTAGCTCTAACCATTATAGAGTCTTAGTCTCTGAATTGTCATCACCTGAAGAAAAGAAGCTTCAGGGATACCACCCTTGATAGACGCTACCCATGCCCCAACAGATGGCGTGTGCACACACAGACAACACTATGTGTACAGAAAAGGAAAACCTAAACTTGGAATGGAAAAAGATCATCATGGGAAAAAGAGAAGATTCAGAAGAGAAGGAAAAATGTGGGTTCATTCAATACACATAGGTATGTATGAAATTATTCAACAATAAGTTTATATTTCTATCTTTTAAAATTAAATTTTATCCCATGTACTTTGATAATACACTAAATTTTAAAAGGCAGAATAAAAAACCAAAGATTCAAAAAAGGATTAGGTAAGATATTATTGTAGATATTTCCAGCTGCTTGACCAAGTATATCTATCATATCTCAGGTTAAATTGATGGACTGAAAAGCTAAATTTAGCATTTTCATTGTTATGTTTTTATTTGCCAGCATTTTTCTTAAAAGGTCTCTCTAGAAAAGGTATTTGGGCAAAAACTAGAATCACCTTTCACGCATGTTTGTTGTCAATGGCACTTTCTATTATCCTGTAATAGGTCAAACATTCAAAGAAATCCAACAACAACCAAGCACACAAACAAAAACGACCTCTGGGGAGTAAAGCTAAAACACACTAAATGAGACGATCACTCCACCACTCTACCACACAGTATTGCCCTCCTTATTTTTGCTTTCTGTTTTGAGGCTGTTTCTCACCAAATTGCCCAAACTGGCCTTGAGCCCCTTGATCACCCACACCAGCCTTGATTTAATAATCATTTCACTTTTGCCTCCTGAGTCACTGAGATTATAGGCCTGTGTCTGAAGACATGCTTAAACATTCCTTTTTTGATCAAATACCTTGGTCTAAAAATCCCTTCATTTTCGGGTCTTATTCTTTCAGCCACGACTTTGTTCCCTATGAGATTTCCCCAACCATTCTCACCTTGATTTCCTTCCACAAACTGATACTTCATCTTCTATTCACAGATGTAGAACATTCCCTGCAGAATTCATTTTCTTTGGTACAGAATACTTCTTATTTTCCTAGCTGAATGTGTAAGATTCCAGCTACATAGCTCTGAGCATACAGTAGATGTCCAAGAACATTTGCTGATTAACTCACAGTAGGAGTCCATATCAGAAAACTTCACTTTTCATGTAGGATACGATTTTTATTTCTTTAATCCTCTCTCACACTTCAGTTATTATATAGTAACTCATTTATTTATGGTAATCGCCATATTTTCTAGTTATCACCAAAACCTAAGATAAGAAAGCATTATTTTCAGTTAAAAGGAGACAAATCTTTCTACCCTTAATTTTTAATCAGAAAAGAAATTCCTTTGGAGCGATGAAGGCACTCCTTTGGTTGTGTTATGCATTATAGTTCCTGAAAGTGATCGCAAGAGCTGAGCTGGGTTCATTTTCAAAAAGCAAGGAAAATGAATATATTCAAGCTTGAAGCAAGAAGAGCAATTCAAAACAAAATTAGCTGAGTGTGAACGCGAGGATGCATGTCTCCAGAAACTTATGAGCTAAGAGTGAAACCATTACAAATTATTCCATCGTAAACACTGTGCAACTTTATATCTTCTTGTTAGATGACTGACAAGACTCTTCTGTCCTCTGACAGCTCTGAGGAGGAATTTGATAATAATTGGGTCCCTGACCCATGACCATATTCCTTCATAGTGAACAGATTTATGTGTTACAAATCATGGGGACCTAATCATCAAATCTGGGAGCTCCTGGATAAAAATAGGAAAACCCTGGGATCATAGCAATTCAGAAACATTATCAAAGTTGCATATGAAAAATTAAATGAACAAAATATCTAATTAGTCTGCTCTATATGAAGCCTAAATGTGCCAAAAATCAATGTAACTTATGTATTTTTTCTTTCTTATTGTTTTATTTTGTTTGAGGTAGAGCCTTGCTTCGTTGCCTTCCCTGACCTAGAATTTGCTATTTAGAGGAATGATTTTTTAAATTGATTTTTTATAAAATATATGTCAATCATATTTTCCTACTCCACAACTCCTCCTAGATCCTACCCACCCAACTTAGTGTTACCTCCTTCTCAACAGAAAAAATGCAAACAAACTGAAAAATAACCAATATAAAAATATTGTATTTTATAGTGAGTTTTATAACTTACAAGTGGAAAGAAATTGGTTAATAGTTAATGTCCAGTAGGTAAATGGAACAGTATAACTGTGTGATTTTTGTTTACTGAGAGATATATGTAAGTGAACTTGTAATTTCATGGTGCCCACAAATTGGTAAGGAGTAACACTAATAGGTTAACTCTTAGTACACCAGCAGTCCTTGGCAAAGTCCATGACACCTAAAGCAATTACATGTACCTCTACCTTTATTGTCATGGTTTAAGTGATTTGAATGAACGGTTACACTGATATGATTGTCTGAGAGATATCTTTTCAAAGAGATTTTTTTCCTATCCACTGAGATGGCTGAGAAGGTGCTGGCCACCAAGTCACATGACCTGAGTGTAATCTCAGGGATCCATAGAGTGACAGGAGAGAAGCAAGTCCTGTATGTTATCCCTTGACCTTGGCAAGAGCATCTTTGGCATGCCTGTGTCTCCCATTAATATACTAAAATATAATACATTTAAAAAGATACTTATTTTATTCCTCATCAGCTAAGATGACTTAATGAGAATTAAGAAATACATCTTTACTCTTTTTATGACCATATTGAGATGATGAGTAGGTTTGGCTACTTCTCTGTTAAAGTAGTAAAATTATCCACTATTGAGCAAATTTGCACAAATGTAACACAATAATTTGAAATTTGACTGAAATGATTCATTCTTTCTGTACATAATTTATTTATATTTTTGTATACAGAGATACATGTAACTTAATATATATATATATAGTGCAGCGTCATGCTTGCTTTGACATGCATGTGCTTTGGAAGTGAGCAGCACATACAATCTAATTAACATTTCTGTCACTGGAAACAGGTACTATTTAAACTTTTATCTGTATAAGGAAATATTACATTACCTTATAATTTGCATTTAACTGAGATTTAATTAGATGGTTTTGATTTTGAGATATGCTAGCTTTAGAAATTTTAGGAAATTTTAGGAAAATTAGTGGTTTGCTAATGTTACAGTATCTGTTTGTTTGAGAATTTGGCTAAACCTTCTTGCAAGTATTGTCTCATTATAGATTAAATAGAGGTTCATTATGATCAGGAACACTAGATGGTAACATGTAAGAAATGGGAAAATCACAGAACATCCCTCTGACACTAATTTTTAATTGAGTATGAAAAACTCTGTAATCAAATGTGCTAAGGTTGGCCCTTGTGTGTGTACTGTGCACAGACCTTCTCAATTTTGTTTTCCCTGCTCTGTGTCCTCCCAGAGCATCCTTACTTCCCCAGCCACTCAACTCCAAGCCTTTTTCTCTTCTTTCTCTATTCAAAAAACAAACAGGTAAACTTTTTTAAAAGTTTTTTTAACGAAAAAAAGTAAAAGTATGTTAACTTGCAGAACATTTACCTTCAATGTGGACATACTTTTTTATTTTAAAACATTTAGATTACTTTTTATTTATTCAAGGGTGTGTGTGTGTGTGTGTGTGCATTAAAGTGATTTTGTAAGGAATCAAAAGAACATAGGACTGTGAGTGGGTGTCAATTTTTCCTTCTATCTTGTTTTGGGAATGGAACTCAGTTGGCAGCATCTTTACCTGCTGACCCATCTAGCCAGCTCTGGTTGACATATTTTGCATGAAGGTTTATAACAGCTTATTCCGTAATGGCTAGCTTCTGTGACTGATATAAAATTGCTTCAATATACAGGTCTAAAAGGCTGTATGTCCATAATGTGCAAAATACTATGCAACAAAAATAAAAAGGACCTGCATAAAAAATCTATGGGATTATCAAATAATAAAAGCAAATCTCAATAGGTATGAACCATTTATATATCCTTAGTATGATAATTATTTAAAATAAAAAAAATGGGTCAGTAGTGGTTGTGTTAAGTTGAGGGTAAGGCAAAAAGGACACACTTATTGATATTATGTTATTATAGAACATACAAAGAAATCTTGTATTAATAAATATACTGCACTTGATGGTTCTGTGATTTAGGTTTCTAAGATGTGACTTTGAGAAATTAAGAAAAATATTATAAGCATTTAAAATTTTTTTACACAGTATTTAAATTAGCACATACCTTCAATAAGTCTTTAAATTTAAAAAGTATCTTGACCCGGCAGTGGTGGCACACGCCTTTAATTCCAGCACTAGGGATGCAGAGGCAGGCAGATCTCTGTGGGTTTAAGGCCAACATTGTCTACAAGAGCTAGTTCCAGAACAGGCTCCAAAGCTACAGACAAACCTTGTCTCAAAAAACAAAAAGAAAAAAGAAAAAAAGAAAGAAAAGGAAAAAGGTATCTTTATTTACTATGTACATACATACATAAAATTGTGAAAATTCTAATAATTAAAAATGTATTAGTTGATAAACTTTCTATTTGATTACTGTTTTGACAATTTACATAAATTAGATACTGACCTTATTCATATCTCATATTTAATGTTCACAAAGCTTATTCTGTTGTAGTGCCTTTTGACTGGTTTTTATTTTTACTGTAAGATAATGTATTCCATTTCCAATTGAAAAGTTGACCTGTTTTGCACTGACCTCTTGGGTAGCTTAGTCCACATGGGATGCTCCTAACTCTGCTCTGTGACTCCATCTTTCCTCTCCCATGTGGCAGAGCAAGCAGTTCTTGGGCATCAAGAATGAGAGTTCCTCCATCTGACCATCTTGCTAAACTTGCCCAGAATTGACTCTTGGTCCTCACTGGATTGTGTTCTGATGCAGCATAGTATTTCTCTGACAGAGACAAAGGTTCTCAGTTCTTCTCAGATACTTATCTAAAATAAGTCAATGAAAACAAGACTTCACAGGCCCTGGGAAGCAGGAGAAATGGAGTAGACCGCAGACCTACTGAGAACAGATGTCATCTGAATATTTAATTTTATGCATATTTCTCTGCTTTTCTACCTAATTTACAAGTCATTTAAATACCCTTACATTTTTTGTTTATATATTACCTTTCTACTGAATTCTTTCCACATTTGTCTTCTAATTCATCATGTATCTAGTTTCAAAATTGTATATTTTTATTATTCAATCCATATATTTACTCCAAATATTAAATTTCCAGAAATGGTTTTCCTAAATGACTATTTTTTTATTTAATTCCTTCACTTTATGGTATTTCTTATGCAAAAATGTTTAGATGACTAAAAACATATTGTCATAAGATGCTACTTTACATGTGAGTCATAACATATCCTATTCTTTTACCCTCTATATGTTATTTCTATAGATTTTTTAAATACACTTTTACTTCCTAAGTGGACATTTACTCAGGAAGCGCTTCCGTCACCGATCATTACACCCCTATCTATTTATGGTGTCATTCTAATAGAATGAATTTTCAGTGACATATGACCAATTCACAGGCTTATCCAACTAAGTTCCTGCTTAATTTTTGTGACAAGATGTACTTCCCAGAAAAACACAATTCAGCTATCAAAGAATTTTTCAGTAATTTGGTAGCAATGTTTCAAAGCAGCATTCAATACACTGAATAAAGAGGACATATTATTATTAATATTTTATGTTCATTTTTAGAATTTCTGTAAGATTGTTCTCTAAAGAGTTATTTTATTTTCTAATTGCATGTGTGTGTATATTTTACCCCATTATATGTTGATGTTTCAGAGGTACAGTTCCTGGGTGTTGTTTAGCTTTCCTGAGTTCAGGGCTACACTACACCTATAATACAGCTATAGGTAAATCATTAAGCACTAAAATTAAAATGCCTAGGCATTATGAAATGTACATGTATCTATTTTTTAAATATGCTATGGTATTTTGAATGTAATTGGCTCCATAAGCTCATAGGGACTGGTATAATAAGGAGATGTTATAATTCTGCTGGCCTTTCCTGTCACCTAGGTACCCTGTCCCTTTAAGAGACAAGCTCTAGCTCCTTCCAGCTGAAGCAAGCAATGCCTCCTTTCTCTTTCTTTGTGTCTATCCTTCTTCTGAAGAGGCAGCTTCTGCTTCTCTCTCCCCTCTTCCTCTTTGCTCTCTTTCTCAGTCCCTTCCTTTCATTAGCAGATCGTCTAGGATATATCTCATATCGCTGCTCCTCCTATCTATATGATATCGACTATCCATACCTCCCTCCCCCTCCCTCCCTCAATCCCTCCCCTCCTCATGCTGTCTCTTCCTCTCTCTCTCTCTCTCTCTCTCTCTCTCTCTCTCTCTCTCTCTCTCTCTCTCTTTCCCACCTCCATAACACTTTACCAAACTTTCTCCACATGACGTAGGTGTATCTGTCTGTGTCCCACCCATCATGTGTCAGGGGTGTCCTTGAATGGAAGCAGACAGAGGCCATTGTGCAAAGCTCTGAAGTTGCAAGATGTTGGAGATATCAGAGCTATGTGATACCTACCAACGAGAACTGCTAATAAGGAATTGAACCAGCTCAAGATGTTTGTTACAGGAACAAAGATGAAAGGAGTTGGAGATCTAGAGAGCATTTTGATATCAGACATGAAGACTTTGGAGTTTTCCCAGTTGGTTTTCTGTCTTGTTTTGATCCAGTATTCCCTCACTATGCTCCCTTCCCTATCTTTTGGAATGGTAATGTATATTCTCTGTCATTATATGTTGAAAGTATGTGATCTGATTTTTTTATTTTGATTTTACAGGATATTAGATGTAAAAGATTGCATGAATCTCAGAAGAGACTTGAACTTTGAACTTTAAAACATTGTTGAGACTGTGATAGACTACAGGGACATTTGAAGTCGGACTAAATGAATTCTGCATTATCATATTGTGATAAGATTATGAGGGACAGGGAATAGAATGTGATTGTTTAATAAAATTGCCTTCATAGGTCCATGGGAAGTGGCACTATTAGGAGGTGTGGCTTTGTTGAAGTAGATATTGCCTTGTTGAAGAAATTGTGTCACTGTGGAAGTGGACTTTGAGGTTTCATATATGCTCAAGCCATACCCAGTTTTTTGTTCACTTCCCATTGCCTGCATATCGAGATTTATTAACTCTCAGCTCCTTCTCCAGCACATAAACCCGCATGCCACTATGAGTGCCATGGTTATAATGGACTAAACAACTTAAACTGTAAACCACCTAATTCAGTGTTCCCCTTTATAAGAGTTGCCATGATCATGGTGTCTCTTCACAGCGTTTGAACTCCTAACTAAGACAGATGGATATAGTGAAATTTTCATATCTGGTACACATTTCTACAAACTAAACCTATATTATACCCAACTTCATCTGAATATTGAGCAGGTTCTGTGGTAGTAAGTTCTTTTCATTCCAATTAAAGTCCTTGGAAATCAATTTCTTTCTTTGTTGCAATAAGCTCGTCCTTTACAAATATTGTATGAAAGGATTAACTCTATAACTTATAAAATATTATTTTTGAGAATAAACATGTACATACAATGTTTTAAGTATTGATAAAAAATCAAATAAAATCCCCCTTTCGTTATTTCACATTAATATTCTACTTTAAATAAAACCCTAGAAATCCAAAAAGTTAAGTAATTGAAATTAATTTTTAACTTGTTGGACATTTTCATTAAAATATTCAACACTAGATCATTGGAGAGCATTACTGAAGTAGAACTTAGCAAGACAATTCTTTCTCTCTGCTGGTGGACTCTCTTCTGAATAGTTCTGAATTAACACATTACAACAAAAGCACCAAAGGCCCACTACTGCCCCCTAGTGCTAGAAGTCTGCAGAGCTTTAAGTAGTTAAGAAACCCACCTGCTGTGTTTGCCTCTCCTGGTGTCATTTCACACACAAGAGGGTTGGTAGTGACCACAGGTGCTCAGTCTCGTGACATGAATATCAAAGCATGTGAGGTGCAATCTGCATATCACCAGCAGAGCACTCACATCAAAAGGAAATAAACTCTGTTGATTATAGCTTATTCCCCAAGAGAAATCAGCATCAAACCAAAACATCCACCAAGCAAGAATTACTCAGAGGTTCTGAGTCATGTTTAGAGAATCCTAATCAACCCAAAGCACCTGGAAGTCCTCTAGGATTACGCCTGTCGCCCAAAGCTTCCTAGGACCACATTGACGGAGACCTGTGTCAGTTAGGTTCCTCTGGAGAAGCACATTCCCAAATAAGATGAGCAATAAAATGGCACTGAACGTGTAATGTCTATTGTTATTGTAATGGGGGTTGATGTGTGTTGAGCGTTACGAAATTATTTCTTTCACAGAAATTTCCATTGATGAGCATTTAAATTGATGGCAAAGTTTCTCTACCACAAATGAATCATCAGACTTATTAATACAAGACAGTATGTCCAGTCAAATTACAGCCCAATTAAACAAATTGTTATATGATATGTTTCGATGAATATTTTTCTATGAAATTACAAAAATGTGTGCCTGTGCTATTAATATTCTGCTGGTAAAGAATTTATTACCATGGACATAGGACTATTATTGTCATAAAGGCAATAATAGATTTATTCCAGTCCATAAGCAGGCACAGGTTTTTATTTTTAAAGCAATTACTCACTGTGTACATTAAAATACATACTACTATATATAAAATAGACAGTAATGTTATGTTTTTAAGAAACAAACACTGGTGTGCCTACAGTATTTATCTGGTTTCAAATTTTCTTCTTTTCATACTTTATGAAAAGAAAATCCAGAGCTAGCTCTTATAATCCCAATGGTCTGCAGTAAAATATTTTAAAACATTGACAGGTGCCTATGATTTCATTTGATAATTTGCCTACAGGTTTTCAAAGACTTAATTTTATGTGGAAAATTAAAGTTCTACCAGAAAAGGTTTTGATATCATTTGAAATTAAGTCTCCAACTTTAGTTTTGAATCCTGAGAAAGATATTTTATTCCCAATGACCCAGAAGAGCTAATTAGACATATAGATGGGCGAGAGCCTTTGCAAATACCTTACTTTTTAAAACCCAGAAATGTTTCGTATAAGGTCACAGGAATTTCTTTCAGATTTTACATAATTAGTTGGCTTAGTGTTAAAAATGAAAGGCTTACCAAAGGTGATGCTGTATCATAATCCTGTTCTCTAGAGTAGCGACATGAAAGTACACAAGCACCTTCTTTTCTTTTTATCCTTTTAAAAACTTACTTTCATTTTTTTTTTAGATCGAACACATTTATTTAGGATAAAATGGCAAAAAGAAACTCAAAATGAGGATGAAGGCATGCAACAACAAAAAAGGGCACATGCATGGATGGCCTGAAACCTGAAACACCAAAACTTCTAGAAGAACACATGAGCAGCACCCTACATGATATAGGCATATAAAAGCATTTCTTGAATAAGACTCCATTTGTCCAAGAATTAAGGTCAACAACGGACAAATAGGACTTGATGAAATGTCTGACAAAGATTTAATATTCAGACTATAAAAAGAACTCAGAAATCGAAGAAAAAAAATGACTCAAAAAATATTATGGACCTGGGATCTGAATAAAAGAATCCTCAAAAGAAGAAAAAAATGGCAAGAAATACCTTTTAAAATGTTCATCATTATTTTTAGTTATGTGTGTGTGTATGTGTGTGTGTGTTTGTGTGTGTGTGTGTTTATGTGTGCAGGAAGCCTTGGAGGCCAAAGGTGTTAGATCCCCTGGAGCTAGAGTTACAGATGGTTGAAAATTACCTGGTGTAGGAGTTGGAAAAACATCAGGAGTTCTGACCACTAGACTGTTCCTCCAGCCCCGCAATCAACTTCTAATGCCTTAACAACTTGGACTGGTTGTTTGACAAGTACATATGAAGTGCAAATTTGGTATGGTATCCACGCATTTCCTCAGCTTCTAAACCTCAACTGTGACTTGAACTTAACTTAAACTTTTAATTATGTTTTCACTTATATTACATACCGACCATTGTTTCTGTAACCTCCTCTCCTCCCATTCTCTACTCCCACATTCCTTCTACCCCTCCCCATACACACCTCCTCCTTGTCATTATTCAGAAAGGGACAGGCTGCTGAGTGGTGGTGGTGCAAGTCTTTAATCCCAGCACTTGGGAGGCAAGGCAGGCAGATCGTTGTGAGGTCGAAGCCAGCCTGGTCTACAAGAGCTAGTTCCAGGACAGGCTCCAAAACTTAGAGGATCCCTGTCAAAAAAAAAAAAAAAAAAAAAAAAAAAAAAAAAAAAAAAAAAGACAAAAAGGGACAGGACTCCCATGGGTATGAGCAAAGTTGGGGCAGGATAAAGCTCCTCCCCCTGGATCAAGGTTGGAGGAGGTAATCCAGTGTGGAAAATAGGCTCCTAAAAACCAGTTAACATGCCAGAGACAGGTCGCTTCTAGGAGCCTCACAGACAAACCAAGTTACACAACTGTCACACTTATGCAGAAAGCCTAGGTTGGTCCCATGTAAACTCCCTAACTGTTGGTCCAGAGGTCATGGGCTCCCTAATTGTGAACTCCCCATCAAGATGGCAGGAAAGGGAGCAGAGAAAAATGTAAAGCTTAATTTAAAAAAAAATCAATAAAAAAGAAAAAATGATGTGTCTCTCGTTACTTTCCCTATCTGTCACCCCCAACCCACCCAACCTGGTCCCTCATGTTTCTATGCTCTCATCTGACCCCTCAGCCTTGCCCTCAGTTTACCTAGAAGATCTCTTCTATTACCCCTTCCCGTGGAAATCCATGCCTCACTCCGTGAATCCTCTTTCTTATCTAGTCTCTCTGGGACTGTGGATTGTAGGTATGTTATCTCATACTTTACTCTTAATATCCACCTATAAGTAAGTTCATACCATGTTTGACTTTCTGGATCTGCTACATCACTCAGAATGATTTTATTCTAGTTCCATCCATTTGCCTGCCAATTTCATGCAGTCATTGTTTTTTATAGATGAGTAATACTCCATTTTGTAAAAGCAATGCTGGAGACAGCAAAGCACACACCCCCCCCTCCATGTGTGGTTCCTGAGATTCAGGAAGCAATTCCCTCTAGGCAACCCAGTGGCCACTAAATGAGCATGTTACTTGAGAGCCAAGGAGAAAACATCTATGTGCCCCGAGGACCACATACGCATTTGGCAATGTTACAGATGATTCTGGTTATAGCAATTCTACTAGTGTACTTGTTCTTCATGTTCTTTTTCTCTTTCCACATCAGTGGCTTCTGAAAATATGGATGTGCTGTACGATAATATGATTCTTCCTGATCTGATAGAGCTGGCAGGCATTGAAGCTGTAAAGCAGATTATGGGGAAAAAACCCCGACTGATGAAAGAATTGGGGAAATTTGGGAAAAATGAAGAAATTGTTTTTACCTGATTATAAAACTTGGCAAAAGATTTATACTGAAACAGAAAAGAACTTGGCTATGATCA
The DNA here is from genome assembly GCF_903992535.2 of Arvicola amphibius. Classification (NCBI taxonomy): domain Eukaryota; kingdom Metazoa; phylum Chordata; class Mammalia; order Rodentia; family Cricetidae; genus Arvicola; species Arvicola amphibius. The sequence continues at coordinate 8,693,202 of NC_052049.1, read as the reverse complement.
ATAAAGTTTCTGAAGAACCTAGAGATTTTGGGACTGACTGCCTATGGCCTTATAAATCAAAATTGGAATTGTGAGGAACAACAATGGGAAAGGTATGACAATGGAATAAAACCCACTGAACTATGCTTCTGTAACTGCAAGTAGCTTGCCTCTGAGGTGAAAGCCTCAGAAGTTGTTTTATGATTAATTCAGCTAAGAATTAAGAATATAGTGGCTGTCATAGGCTTGCAAACTGGGAAAATGTCATAATGAATGATGATTTTTTTATTTCAAAGAACCTTTATATTTTTTGCAAACTGCTTTGCCCAGGTAATGATTAACCTGTGGCAAGAAAAAAATCATTTTTCTTGTGTGATATTTACAATAATTCATGAGGTTTGAAGCTCAGGGCAGAAGAAGAAGAAGAAGAAGAAGAAGAAGAAGAAGAAGAAGAAGAAGAAGAAGAAGAAGAAGAAGAAGAAGAAGAAGAAGAAGAAGAAGAAGAAGAAGAAGAAGAAGAAGAAGAAGAAGAAGAAGAAGAAGAAGAAGAAAAGAAGGAGGAGGAGGAGGAGGAGGAGGAGGAAGAGGAGGAAGAGGAGGAAGAAGAGGAAGAAGTGGAAGAAGAGGAAGAGGAAGAGGAAGAGGAAGAGGAAGAGGAAGAGGAAGAGGAAGAAGATAGTCCTGCAGCTGATAGCCTGTCCGTTTGCATCAGAATCCTGTGTTCATGTATTCCTTTCACCTTCCAGACATCCCAGATTCAAGACCCACTTCTCTGTTGAGGCTGGTCACCGGCAATGTACCACATTTTCCTTATCCATTCTTTGGTTGAGGGGTATCTAAGTTGTTTCAAGGTCCTGACTACTATGAATAATGATGCTATAAAGATATTTGAGCAAGTGTACTTGTGGTTTGATTGAGCATCCTTTGGGTATTCCCAATTTTCTGAGAAACCATGATATTGATTTCCAGAGAGGCTATGCAAGTTTGCATTCCCACCAGCAATAGAAGAGTGTTGCCCATAATCCACATCCTCTCCAACATAGACTGTTATCAGTGTTTTTTCATCTTAGTCACTCTGACAGGTGTAAGATGGTAGGTATCTCAGAGTTGTTATAATTTGTATTTTCCTGATGACTAAGGCTGCTGAACAATTCTTAGTAAGTATATTTCTGCCATTTGAGATTCTTCTGTTGAGATTTCTCTGTTTAAATATGTACCCCATTTCTAAAATTGTATTGTTTGGTATTCTCATGTCTAGTTTCTTGAGTTCTTTACATATTTTGAAGATCATCCATCTGTCAGGGGCTGGTAAAGATCCCATTCTGTAGGCTGCTGTTTGTCATATTAACAGTGTCCTTTATCTTACAGAAAATTTTCAGTTTCAGAAGGTCCTATTCTTTAATTTTTGTTCTCAGTGTCTGTGATAATAATGCTATATGCAGAAAGTGTTCTCCCATGCCAATGAACTCAAAGCTACTTCCTACTTTCTTTTCTATCAGGTTTAGTGTAACAAAATTTATGTTGAGGTCTTTGATTCTTGGACTTGGGGTTTGTGCAGGGAGATAGTTATGAATCTATTTGTATTCTTCTACATGCTGATATCCGGTTATGCCATCACCATTTGTTGACAATTTTTTCCTTCTTCATTGTATAATTTTAGCTTTTTGCCAAAAATCAGGTGTCAATAGGTATATGAATTTATGTCAAAGTCTTCAATTCTATTCCATCTATCCACATGTCTTTTATTATGTCAATACCAACTCTTTATATTGTAGAGATTGTTTTAGCTAACTCTGATAAGATCATACTTAGACATACATATGGCCCATGATTCCGTTTATGCTCTGTGTGATACATCTTTGTGGAGACACACTCTTGCTATCCTTGCATTCAAATGAGAGTGAAGGATATTTTCCTTGATAAATTTAACAACTTGATTTTGTTAAGTATTCTTAGCACAAACCCAAAGGATTCTCAGATATTGTGTTAATATATTTTAATCTAAAATTTTCTTCATGTATTCCATATTATTTTCCTTTAATTAAAGATAAACTCAATAAATTTAAGATGAAAAATTTTTACATATTTATCTTTGATTCTAACTATATTAAAAATGCATTTTAATATTTTATATACTATAACATTTCAATTTTAAATAATTACATGTAATTGTAATATGAACTAAATGCAAATATGGTATGGAATTACAATTCTTTAAACAATAAATTCTTATTTGGAGTCTCACAAATTTGACTAAGATTGTTCTTTCTTTGCTGAGAATTTAACTTTGAGAGGTTGCTTTCTATGATATCAAAAGCTTTCCCTTCCCATACCAGCTGCAGCAACCAGGTTTTAAACAGGAATGATGTGCTAAGAGTCATGGTTTCACAGGTTTTCGTCCATAGTCATCAAAGTCACTTTTTGGCTTGAGGTATGCTGCTGCCACATGGTGACATAGAAATTAATAGAAATGGGATAAATTAAGATGTAAGAGTTAGCCAATAAGAAGCTAGAGCTAATGGGCAAGGCAGTGTTTTAATTAATACAATTTCTGTGTGATTATTTCAGTTATAAGCTAGCTGGAAGGCCAAGAAGAGCAAGCGCCTTCCTCTTACACTCTTCACGCAACAAAACCACGCCTACTCCATCAAGGCCATACCTCCTAGTCCTTCTAACCTGTTCAAACAGTTACATGCTTAGGTGACCAAGCATTCAAACATATAAGCCTATGCGGACCATTCTCATTCCAACCACTACACCATACCACCCTGAACAAACCATATCCCGACAGAGGTATCTCTCTCACTTCCCTGGTTTGAACAGTCACTTAAGTCAGGGACTCTGATAATCATGCATTATTTAAGCCACCTACATTACACTGCAACTGTAATATCACACTCCATTAAAGCACATTCTAAAATAGATGAAGAAGCACATGGTACCACCATAAAGGATAATATACCTATTAACAATACCATACGTTTCTAAATTATCATATTGTATAGGAAGCCTAAATTGTTCTAGACTGTCAAGCTTATCTTGTTTACTAAGTCATTTTTTAAAATTCTTACTGTATTTTCTAGATCACCGAATATACAAAATTCATCAAATCTTCTTTTTCTGTTGGGTAATCATTTCTAGAATTCTTGAATTCAGTCTTTAAGTCCCTAACTCCCAGCAACACATTCTTGGCCATAATTCCTCTCAGAGGTCTTATAGGGAGTTTATTGCATGCAGTAAGAGAAACCCTCTAAAGTTTTATATTTAGATATAACCTTACTTTTCTTTGATTCTCCCTCTGAGAGTAACATCTAAAAATTCATGGATTCCTTTGGAGAGTGGTAGTAGTCTCGTCTTTGAGAACTACTGAGGTTTCACAGGCATCAGTTCTAGCACTTCTGCGAGGAATGTCAGACACAATCATGTTGCTTTAAATTCCTAGTTTATTATGTCTCATCTCTCCCCATACAAACATCCCTCTGAGTCTCTTTCTTACTCTGTTCTTCCATTTCTTCCTACTACACCTACATATAGGAACATAAATTTTTCCCCAAGGGCACGAGGCCAAGAGAACTGGAGTTGTCAAAATACCTGACAGAACAACTTAAGCAAAAAAAGGTATATTTTGCTTTATGGATCTGGGACATTCACTCCATGGCAACCTGCCTTCTTGTTTGATTCTATGGAGATACACTGCATCATGGGCTTAGGAGCATGAGTATGGGATATTCAACTTAAGGGAGACAAGAAGTAGGTAGGGCAAGGATCTGGTATAAATTTCAAAGGCAATCACACAATGATAAAATTGTTCCATCTGGTCCTCAGTAGCAATACCAGCTTAGGAGCAAGCGATCAAAACAGGATTCTGGAGCTGGGGAAAGTTACATAGTCAAGTAGCAATGTGGACTCATGTCAACATCCGGGCAAGTACCCCATTCAGTTATCAGAGAAAGTCACTCAAGGATGCTTCTTTTCATCTATGATAATCCATCTTTCTTGTGATAACTTGCTAATTTCCTAATCTCTTTATTCTTAACCACCTGTTTTCATAGTATCTGACGTAATACAATGCTCAAAATTTCTTCCTTTAAAAAACAAGTGTATGTGAGATATTAACAAATACAATGTTTAAATGTCACTAAGACTTTTGCCCTTAAATTAATTTCTGGCTGTTTGCTTACACTGTTTTATAAAGGTGCTTGCTTGTGGGAAGGGCATGTTTCCCTGATCTTGTACCATGGACTTCTGTAGTTGGATATTAGGAAGACTTAGGTGTAGGAGAACATGGGAAAATTGTTATGTGTTTCCCTGCATTTTACAAACTCTTACATCTTTCCAAGTTAACTAAATCTTGGATTTACCTCCTGCATAAGGAAGAATACGAAACAGAAAATGAAACATGCCCCCGGCAATGCTGAAGCAGGCATGGGCAGCCCAGTTATTTTGGGTTTCATGTCTGAGTTGATGAGGATGACTGGCCAGGTCTCTTCCTGAAGGAACAGGTTTTACCAAGATATGGACTTGGATCACTGAATTCAGAGTTCAGAGTGTCTACCAGTACACAGTGGGGAGTTATGCAAGGAAGAATATACCAGTAACTAAATGTGCATGTTTAGAATTTGGTTTTTCTCCTTATTTGAAAAACTAATTTAAATATTTTTCAATTTATAAAATAAAATGACATTAATATAAAAATCAAAGAAAGAAAAAAGAGTGAGTCTATTTTCTTTGATGATATTGATACCTCTTTGTTGACTTTTCTTCTTACTTCCCATCTCCTACTGGTGCCCCTCCTCTTTACACAGTTCCACATCTACCTTACGGTGTTACATATTCTTTTTAAATCTCTGCCTTACAAAACCTTTTAAGTTTCGTGATGTTCAATTTATTAATTGTTGATCTTAGTTCTCATGCAATCAATATTCTGTTTAGAATGTCATCTCTTCTACTGATGTATTCAAGGCCATTCCCTACTTTCTTTTCTATCAGGTTCAGTGTATCTGGTTTAGATCAGGTTTTTTTGTTCCTATCTTGATTTTTTTATCAAGTAAATTAAATACAATAATTTGCTGATGGTTTAAAATTTCTCAGATGTATTCTACATCTTTGAATAGCTTGGAATGTTTACAGATTATTCAGTATTATATGAGCACTTCCTGCTTATACAGGATGGACATGAAAACAGGAAAAGGGGTGAGTAGGGGAAGACAGAGACAGACAGACAGTAGGACAATAGGAAAATAGGCAGTATTTGTTCTTCAAGATAGCAATTGAATAACTTAATATATTTGCTAGAAAAATAACATGTGGAACACAATTGCAATATTGTATTTAATTCTAGCTAAGAAAGAAGAAGAAAGAAGTAGAAGAAAAAGAAGAAATGAAGAAAAAAAAAACAGCAATCCAGTGCCACATTTGAAAGCAAATTGTTAAAGATGCTGTCTTCTACACTAACCACTTTGAAGGTTATTATTTTTCAAAATTAATGTGAAATTTTCATGACTTCAATTTATTTTCAGAATTCTGTTATTGGTGCTTGTCAGAAGGGCACACAGAGAGCACATTAAGTTAATCTGTATTTTAATATTTGAAAAATAGTGGCACACAACATTGTTTTCATATGGAAAAAGTGCTCCAGGACACTGAACCTGCTTGTGTACCTACCAAGAAGGGGGATGTAGATTTGGTTTCCATCTGTCTGCCTCTTATTTGTTTTCAGCTTTTTCTTTTCTTCTTTTCTTTATTATTGAAAATAGATTTTTTTCATACAATATATTCTGATTTTGTTTCACCTTCCCCAACTCCTCCCGATCCTCCCTACTTCCCTACTCATCCAAATCCACATCCTTTCTTGCCCTCTTTCCTTATAAAACAAACATCTGTTGGTAATGATGATGATGAGGACAGTAATAATATAAAATAAAAACAAACAATCCTGAAGAGGACAAAACAAATAAACAGAAAGAAAAACAGCCAAAGAAAAAGCAAAAGAATCACAAATAGACACAGAGACACATGCATTTGTACACACAGAAATCCCATAAAGACACATCTAGATTGGAAACCACAATCTAGATGTGGTAGAAATGTAAGATAAAATATAAATTGTAGGATATAATGCCAAGATGAAGAATTATGAGAGAAAAAAGCTCCAAAAGCGGCGTTGAGTTGGTTTCAGGTTGACATCCACTACTGGGAAAGGAGCCTACCTCTGAGTGCTGTTTGCGTACTAGGGGGGCTTCCTTAGAGAAAATTAACTTTTCCTTTATGAGAGGTTTTCAACTGGACGTCGTTTCTGAGTTAAGAATAAGGCTTGTGTCTGCTTCCCTTCTCAGTCTGGAACACCATCTGGCTTAGACCTGTACAGGTTTTGTGTGTGCTGAAACAGTCCTGTGAGTTCATTTGTACATCAATCCTGTTGTGTCTAGAAGGACTTCTTTGATGACTTCCATGCCCTCTGACTCCTGAACTCTTCACACCTCATCTTTTGCATAGTTCTCTGAACTCTGAGAGGAGGGGCTTGATGGAAATATTCCATTTCAAACTCAGTATTCCAAGGTCTCTCACTCTCTGCATAGTGTCTGGTGTCTGTCTGTTCCTATCTACTAACGTATCTGTTCCTATCTACTGCAGGAGGAAACCTCTCAATGGTTGCTGAAAAGGAACTGACCTATGTTTACAGCAGAATGTCACTAGGGGTTGTTTTATTGCTTTATTCCTAGCAGAATCATAGTATTTGGTTTTCCCTTAGGCCCATGGCCTACCTAGCCCCAAGTTCTTGACCATACAAGCAGTGCTGGGAACATGTTCCATGTCATAGAGTGGGTATTCAATCAAATCAGATCTTTGTTGGTTACTCTCACAGCTTTGACTGCTCTTGCACCAGTATATCTTCCAGGCAGGTTACCATTGGAGAGCACAGAGTTGGAAGATGGGCTCCTGTTCACAGTTTTCCTCTCCTAGAATGCGGAGTACCTTCCATTACTATGAACACTTGTCAGGAAGTGTCAAGACTTAAGAACGGCACTCTCTTCACTTCCCTATATTCAAAGATATATGCAGGTGTTGTCTTCAGAACTGAGGCCTTACTATCAGTTTGTGAAGAGCAACCAACAGCTTTGGCAACAGCCTGTATTGTTTGAGGGTTTCCATGGGGCCCCTCTGGCCAACAACACAGTTAGGTGTAGCCCATGCCTTATACTTTCATTTGAAGGCAAGAAATTTCATTTTTAAAACATTGTTAAAATTTCAGTATGTTCCAGGTTTTCTGTGTTAGATAAATATGTTCAGTCTTTCTTCTCCTAGCTTATAATTAAATAATAGAAAAATACTCAATCAAAATAATGTTTGGACAGTCACCGAAGCATATGTGAGACTAGTGCACTACTTCAATGTCAGCTCTGATTGTCACATTGAGCCTATGAATTGGATGATTATGATATAATGTTGTGCACAAGTATGACAGCTGAGACATCTAACCCCTATTGTCTTCCCACACCGCACTAAATATTCTCTTGTAAATTTTATTTTAGCATTAATAAGTGGCAATTTTACACGTATACCTTGTAACTGATTTAAAATACATTTATTGATGATTTATTATCATTAAGATACATAGGTACAATATAATATTCTTATGCAAATACTCCTGTGGTCACATGAATATTTATCAGATTGAAAGGTGTTGCAAATGGAAAATGCTGAAGAAGTCTGTGGAGACAGATGCTGCTTGTTTGTTTCCTGGCCACCCAGATCCAAAATAACAAAATAATTGCACAGAAACTATATTAATTAAAACACTGCTTGGCCTATTGCTTAGCATATTTCTAGTTAGCTCTTACATCTTAAATTAACCCATTACTATTATTTTGTATTTTACCATGAGGCTCATTGTTTACCAGTAAGGTTCCCGGGCATCTGTCTCCTTCAGCAGCTACATGGCTTTTCTGAGGCTCCACCTACTCTTTCTACATCTTTGTCTGAGATTTCCTCCTGGCTTTTCTTATATAAGCAACTGGTTGAAGGAACAGCTTCTTTATTATCCAATGGCAATAAAACATACTCACAACATACAGAGGGGAATCCCACATCAGTTCTGCCTCAAAGAGACAAAATAATTCTCTTATCTTTCCCCAAATCTACTTCATTCATTTTTTGATTTTTTTTTTCTTTCTTGTTTTTAAAGGCAGGGTTTCTCTGTGTAGCCCGGACTGTCCTAGAACTTGATTTATAGAACAGGCTGGCCCTGAACTCACAGAGATCCACCTGCTTCTGCCTCCCAAGTGCTGGGATTATCCATGTTGTCACACATTAATTTTTCAGAAATAGTTTAGTAAAAAAATAATAAAATAAAATATGTTGTATGTGTCCAAGGAAAGTAAGCACTTTAGACATTTCTTATATGCTAAAGTAGATATGTAGTATTCACAGCTATTAAAATTATAACTATAATCTGTGAATTGTGGATGCTAGGGTAGCAATTCCTCCCAAGGAAAATGATGAATCCTATTTCAGTACTTACAGTCATTTAGATAATAATGGAGCCCATAAGCTCATACACTTGGTCCCCAGTAGACAAAGCTGTTCTGGAAGGATTGGGAGGTGTGGCCTTTTGGGAGGAACTGAATCACTGGAGGTGGGCTACGGCAGTTCAAAGACTCAAGCCACTCATGTTTAACTCTTTCTCATGATGTTGTCTCAAGATGTGAGCTCTCAGCTACTACCCCAGTGCCACTCCTGCTGCCTGCTGCTGTGCTCTTTGCCATGGTGGTCACAGGCTTGATCCCTCTGAAACTGGAAGCTCCAAATAAATTATTTCTTCTATTAGTTGCCTTAGTCATGGTGTTTTAGCACAGGCACACAAGGTCACTGGACCAATTTCATTGCTCATGGATCTGAAGATAAGCAACTTTGATAATTCTAATGATGATTTTGAAAATTTTGTAGTTGTCAATTACAAAACTATCTTGTTGGGACAAAAGAACAAAACAGAAAAAGTGGACAGATACACATTGACTTGTGCTTCAACACAAATTCTGGTTAAACCTGGCTATTATGTAAATCAGAGGAGGACAACTAAATTGGTGAAATAAATAAATAGTTGGCCCTATTTTTTTTTTATTTCAGCTAAAGGCTTCTTTACCAGAAGAAACACAGTACTTACATCCTTTAGTGTTTTGATGCCTTGTCTGGTAAATGAAATCAGAATGCTGCATGGAGTCCAGAACATGTTAACAATGACACATTGTTAATTGTTGTTTATTTTTCTTCACTAGTGACATAATGCAATATTATACCTCACCATTAATTAGCACCTGCTTGGTTTTAATAAAATGAAGTGTTAATTACAGGAGGAATTGTTTTAAAGCTGTGAAAATATCAAAAATTTAATTTTAAATTTAGGTACTATTTAGTGTACAGCTCCCTGCATAATAAATTAAAGTACATTGTATTCATATTTCTTTCACCTTTTCCTTATTTCAAAGTTGTATCTTTAGCCAAATGCTGGGGCACATGTCCCATGGACGTAGCTACTTGGGAGTCTTCAGCAGTACAATTATTTGATAACTAGACAACCTAATTATATACAGGACAAAATAAGGGTTGTGTTTGCATGTCACTACAGGGGTGCTTTTGAGATAAAAGGCTTTCTGCTTAATCCCAAGTACCATGAAAAATAAGAGAAAACAGCATTTTCATGGTTAATAGTTCTCATATTTTATATATGCATATAATTAGTTCCCTTTAGTTCTCTATAAAATATAAAGTATGTGACACTTTAATTAGTTGTGCAATTATAGTTCCACATTCATTATTCACTATCAAATGTACTTTTAAATCTTGAAGACTTGATAAAAGGGATATCATTGGACTTTATATGTGGTGTGTGTGTGTGTGTTTGTGTGTGTGTGTGTGTGTTGGGGATAGGTGTCTCTATGTTGCTCAGTCTGTCCTTAAATTTCTGTGATTTAGAGCTCCTCCTTCCTGGGTCTCCCCACTCTCTGGGTCTATAGATGCATGGCAACATGGTGGACTTGATACATGTTATCTAATCTTAGCTGTATCTTCTCTTCATGCTGGAAGTCCCAAGAATATGAGTCGAAAAATATCCACTCGGCTATCATGGGTTCCTTGTCAGAAAATATTCAAGCTAAAAAGCATATTCAGTTTTATCTTTAAAATGCTCAATGAAACTTCTACCAGGTATTTTAATGCAGAGAACTCCTTCAAGAATCCAGGCAAATTAAACATATCCTTAAATAAATAACAATTCAGAGATTTCATTTCCCAAGATAGGCTTTGTAAGCAATGTCAAAGAAAACTTTTCAAGCAGAAGAAAAATGATTCCAGACAGAGATTTGAGTCAACACAGAGAATAAACAGTGCCAAGAAGATAAGTATGTTAGAAAATACAAATACTACTTTCTAAATGTATAGTTTTCTTTTTTTTTTTTTTTTCGGTTTTTCGAGACAGGGTTTCCCTGTAGTTTCTAGAGCCTGTCCTGGAACTAGCTCTTGTAGACCAGGCTGGCCTTGAACTCAGAGATCTGCCTGCCTCTGCCTCCCGAGTGCTGGGATTAAAGGCGTGCGCCACCACCGCCCGGCTTAAATGTATAGTTTTCTAAGAAAAAAAAACAACTTTGCCTTCAACAAGAGCCTTTCACTGTTGTCTCATTGCACTCTTGCCTTGAAGGAGGAGTCACTGCCTGTCGTTGGCATTTGTGCTTATGAATGGAGCAAAGGCAAGACCTGGGGATACCTCCTCAGAGGCACAGAGCACAGGAAGACCTGGTAAAAGCAGGGCAGACCGAGGTTTGTCATTGTCTAGACCTGTCTGGAATGGAAGGTAACCTCTGAACTGATGAATAAGCTGACCAACAGGGCAGGACTGAAATTCAGCTGGCTGAATTTTGGTTGCTGTGAGACATGCTTAATATTTTCATATGATTAATTACATCTTTGATTTTGACACACCTCATGACAATGTCATTCTGCTTTCAAGTATTGTTAATGCTTCCAGATGACCTCAAAAGTCTTCCAACTATGGGTGTGGAGAGATGGCTCAGCAGTTAAGAGCAATGCCTGCTCTTCCAAAGGTCCTGAGTTCAATTCCCAGCATCCACATGGTGGCTCACAACCATCTGTAATAAGGTCTGGTGCCCTCTTCTGGCCTGCAGGCCTACACACAGAGAGACTATTGTACATATAACAAAAAATAAATACATATTTTTTTTTTAAAAAAGTCTTCCAACTGAAAAATCATCTTGGTTGAGGAGGACCTCTATACTGATGGAAGAATATACTAAGTGTGTGTGTGTGCACGCGAGAGTGTGCATGACTGTTTTAAACTCTAATGATAAAAGTCATAATACAGCAATATAAGCTTTAGAAGAATGAACTATGAGCTTTTCACCTGTCCTTGGACGTCATGAACCAAATCACTATAAATGGTCATTATAAGCTGTCTTCTATTTAATTCACCAACACAGCAAGTTCCATGGACCTATCCTTGTAACCCAGAATGTCACCTTCATGATTAAAATCTTAGTAGGAAAAATATTACCTCAAAAACTACATTGTTGTCTTCTCAAGAATCTGTGAGCACCAAGCAAGAGAAGCAGCCATTATCATTGCTGCCATAGTTGACTCTCACCATTTGGAAGGCATATTGCCACTGTAATACAATGGGACAGAGAAGCCTGGGGTTAATGACAAGTCAGCCTCCTGGGCCTCTGCTACTATCCTCACCCATATTGATGGTTAATGGGCAGAAGCAGCCTCTGTGACTCAGTGGGTATGATGATTAATATTGACTGTCAACTAAATTGGATCAGGCATTAAGTGAAATACAAACATCTGGACACATCTGTGAGGGTATTTCCTAGAAGGATTAAATAAGGGAGAAGCCTCTTTACCAGAGTAGGCAAAACTTTCTCTCAGTGACCCAGTCAGCAAGAGTTCTGAGTGGAAAGCTCTGCCCTTTATCTGCCCAACGTTGGTCCTTCCTGGTTAATGTATCAGTATGTTTCATTCTTGTTATTCTTTGCTTCCATCAGAACCCTGTTTCTCTGGTCTTTATCAACTGAAGTTCAAAAGCCCGGCAGAAAGCCCTACAGTCTGAAATTCTTGAGCCACCCAGTTTCTGGAGCTACAGAGTCACCAAGTTCTCTGTCTCCTGAGTGTGAAGACATTGTTTGAATATATAGGGGTAATGTTTTGAGCCAGCTGAACTAATATCCTTTCTGTAACATAGATTGTTCTCTTTGGCTCTGTTTAAGTACAGAACTCTGAATTAAACAGTGGGGGACCAGGAACTTGAACTTTTCAGAGATGAGGGTCTGTTCAAACTACAGAATAATTCTTTGGGGTCAAGTGATTCCTAGCTGAGGCTGAGAGCTGTAAAAGCAGGACCGTAAGAGTCGACAAGATGGATCAACACCCGCACTGACCTCCATCAGCATCCCTCCTACGCAATCCATCGAGGCCAATGCTGTAGCTTCTTAAGATTCATACCACTACCCTTTATCAAAGGGTAACTTTTAAACATGTGAGACAACAAATGGTGTCACTAATCCTTGAAATATTAGCTTAAGCCCAAGATTTGTACTAGAACTATTATATGCTGTATAGTGAGTAACCTGCATAAGTCTCCCATGAACACTTTCTCCAATTGTAGAAAACCTGCTGCTCCAGATCTGCAATGGAAAGGGAGACCTGTGCAGTTGAGCAGGCCCCTTGAAAGGGACACATTTTTGCAATAGCAAGATCTCTTTCATTACAGAGGGATTTTTTTCCTCAGCCACTGTGAGAGCCATTGGCAAATATCAACCAAACATTTCTGTAATAAGAGACCATTAGTTCATTCTCAGAAGCCCAGACTGGAAATAACCACACAGAAACTGTATTAATTAAATCACTGCTTGGCCCACTAGCTCTACTTATTGGCTCACTCTTACATCTTAATTTAACCCATTTCTATTCATCTGTGTATCGCCACCTGGCTGTGGCTTACTGGCAAGGTTCCAGCATGTCAGTTCCCAGTGGTGGTTACATGGCATCTCCTGACTCTGCCTTCTTTCTCCCAGCACTCAGTTTCCTTTTCTTCCGCCTAGCTCTACACAAGAGGGGGTAATCATGTTTCCATTATAAATCATGAGGACGAAGTTGAACTACTAACTTTTACCACTAATTTTCCTTGCGCAGTCTGAGAAATAGTGACTATGTTGAGAATAGCATTGTGGTGTGATGCTTCCTTAAGAGGAAAATGTGGAATACTAAGATCATTGGCTCATCTGTTAAGGGCCTGAGAAGGATTTGGGTAGACTCAGAAAATGAAGAATGGGGTTACTGTACTACAACTGTTAAACACTAAAATGATAATTTATTATATATTTTAATACTTTGACATGAAACTCCTTCACTCATTATAGTACAACCAGCTTGCCTTTGGTTTAGCGCTCTCTCTAAAGCAGCCTCATTTACCCTGATCTTTTGGGGGAGTTTTTATTTCCATAGGAAACAGGAGCCTTTGCAAATTCAGACTGGTCTTTCACTACAGGAGTAAATAATTCAAGTCACAGCAACTACAACAAAAATTGAGTAAACAATGTGTTTTAGAAACAGATTAGTTAAATCATGAAATCCAGGCACAAATCCTATCATTTCCACTTGAAGTGGATCATTATGAAATCAAATAGGGTTTAACTTTACTTTTATCTGAAGAGCAAGTTAAGTGAGCTGCAAGGGTGGAAAAATATTTGAATAGGAAAAATCGTTAGAAGTCAGGAAAAGGAGTATTAATCTCACTTAAGCCTTAATTGTATATTCCCCCAATTTAAAAACAGGCAGTCCATTTGAGAAGTAAAGTCCACTTAAAATAGGATGCAGAGAGCCAGTGAGCTAGCACTGGTAAAGATGTGTGTTGCCAACCATGAAGACATGACGTTGATCCCAGAACCCATGTGATGTAAGGAGAGAACAAACTTCTATAAGTTGTTCTCATACACACACATGCACCATAACACATGTATGTGTTCATATAGAAACACAAGGCACACAAAATATAATTTTCAAAAATTTAAATTTTTTAAATTATCTCATAACAGTGGATGTGGCATTTTGATATGCACAATAATGTTTAAAACAATAAAGAAAAATAAATCATGAATATAATAGTTGACAAAATCTAAATCACAGTCACTCTGAACACTGCCTTATGAATTGATGATTTTAATTTAGACATTCAAATGATAAAATTCATGAACAGCCCCTGCCTGAACAGAGTCTGTGAGTTAGGGATGTGTATAGCAGTTGGGTAACAAAATTAGAGTTGTCTGATAGATAGAGTATCAGTCATCCCGATTTTCATTGAAGATAACACTTCTTTTATTTGGAGAAAAATGTACTTGCATGAGGAATAAAAGTCTTTTTCATCATATTCAAAATAAAACTCTGAGTTGACGGATAAGGAAAATACCCTTTGGTATGGTTTGGTTTGAATATGTATGGTATGGTTAATGTACCATTGAATTCATCTTCCAAGGTACAATGTTAAGGAGTCTACCTTTAGATTTGTTCTGGTTTGTCTTCTATTGCTCCAATAAACACCATAACTCAAAGAAACTTGGAGTTCATTTGACTTTCACTTCCAGCACATAGTCCTTCTTCAAAGGAAGTCAGGACAGGAACTTAGAGGCATGAATTCAAGGAGAGACCATGCAGGAGGGCAGAATACTGACCTGTTTCTTGAGGCTTGCTTGACTACTTTTTATAACCCAGTTCAACTGTTTAGGGATGTATCACCCACTGTGGGATGAATCCTCCTACATGAATCAGTAATCAAGAAAATGTCCCCACAGATATATCAACAGACCAATGTGATGAAGGTAATTCTTCAATTAAAGTCTCCTTTCCCAGAAGTGTCAAGTTGACAGCCAAACTATATGTGTGTGCACAAAAACCACACAATTACACATACATATGAACAAAATAAATTTTTAAATAAAAAATACAGAATTGCCTCATAACGGTACAAGTAGCATTTTGACATGCACAATAATGTTTAAAACAATGAAAAATAAGTCATGAATATGCTAGATGGCAAAGAGAAAGAAAATCACGTTGTGAGCAACTTGCCCTTATTGGGTTAATGTCATAAAAGGTGTGAGTTAGCTATTGCAAGAGAGGTTTGCAGTAAACAAATTCTTGTCCATCTTTCCCATCTCTCTTTATGCCCCCCTTTCTCCCACAAGGCAGCAACAGACAGATCTTTGCACACAGATACAGGGTTCATGACATTAGATTTCTACCCTATAAAACCACGAGAAATAGAAATGTGCTTAATTTTGTTTTAGTAAACTCTTCTCTTTCTGGTATTTTATGATTATATTGTAGCATGGTATGGGTTGGTCACATCTGCTCAACAGTCTAAGCATTGAAATATTTAATTCACAGATAATATATCATGCTATTGCTGTTTCATGCTCTACAAGGAAGGAGACCCATGGTTTAGAAACCTTTTTACTGACAAAGAATAACACAAAGCAGTCAGGTCAGGCCAGTGGTCTAAGCACAGCAGATTTTCATGTAATAGTCTAGAAATCTGTCTTTAGAATAGCAAAGACAGTAGTAATTTAAATTCACAGAAGGTTTTCTGATAATCTTAATTGGAAGTCCATTGCTCAAGTCCATTTTAGTAAATACGTTAATGAGAAATTAAAGGTCTCCAAATGATTACAGTAATTTTGAATTCCAAAAAACAATTTCATGGTGTAAAAATAAATAAGGATTTGACCAAAAATATTAGAATAGGGTCTGTCTTAGTTTGTTTTTCTGTTGTTGTAACAAACACCACGACCAAAAACAACTTGGGGAAGAAAGAGCTTGTTTCATATTTTCAGATTACAATCCATCATGGGGGATTCCAGGGGAGCCAGGGCAGGGACTCAAGCCAAGAATACGGAATGCTGCTTACTAACTTGTTCCTCATGGATCAATCATTTTGCAATTTTTTACAACCCAGATGATGCTGTCCAGAGAAGACTGGGCATGCCCACATCAAAAATCATATAAGAAAATACCCACACAGACTTGCATGAAGGAGAATCTAATGGAATCCCTTTCCCTAATGATTCTAGTATATGTCAAATTGATTAAATAAAAAACCTAAGCAGAAGAAAAAACATACCACAATTAAAATAAAACCTTACTTTTATATTTTTATCCCTAAGTTCTAATGTTTAAATCACTATAAAACATATATAAATATAATCTTAATAGTCCCATCATCTTTTAAAATACAGACATTTCAAAAGTTTCAAGTTCCTTTAGAATATGTGAAGTTCCTTATCTGTGGGTTCATATAAAATCATAAAATCAATAATACATTATCTTCTTTCTTATTCCAACATGGAAGAACCAGGGCAGGGTTACAATCGAATCAAATCAAAACCATCGCTGAGCATCATAAGTCAAACCTCAGTAGCTCAGTTTCTCACATCTTAGACTTACTAACAATG
The DNA here is from genome assembly GCF_903992535.2 of Arvicola amphibius. Taxonomy (NCBI): domain Eukaryota; kingdom Metazoa; phylum Chordata; class Mammalia; order Rodentia; family Cricetidae; genus Arvicola; species Arvicola amphibius. The sequence goes on along the minus strand of NC_052049.1, from coordinate 8,676,706 downwards.
CCTGGCTCTGAAAGGTTGGTTACTTCTGCTTTTTGTTGTTGTTCTGCCATCTAAAGCAAGCATAGCTTGTCTCATAGTTTCAAGTGGTTTCCACTCCACACCTGCTGCCTCCTTTGATAGACTTCTCAAAGTCTTGGCATTTCTATTGTGCTGGGATACCCACTGAAACTTAAGTTGTGCCGTCACCAGTAGCCTCTCCTGGGATATATACAGGGCTCTGACCCTTCCTCAGATTCTGTACCTCAGCTTCTCTTCATGACATCTTCAAATCCTGGGGTCCCTACTACAACTAATGCTGTACCTTCATCAATGTTTTCCTCTGTTCAACAAAAAGACCACCACCCTGTTACATGGTGTCAAGCTGCAGTTTCTCTCTGTGGTGGTTTGAAAGAAAATTGTTTCTAAAGGGAGTGGCACTATTAGGAAGTGTAGTTTTATTGGAGTAGGTGTGCCCTGGTTCAAAGAAGTGTATCACTGTGGAGGTGGGCTTTGAGGTCTCATACATGCTTAAGCTTTGCTCAATGTGTTATACAGACCACTTCCTGATGCCCGCAAGATGCAGAACTCTTGGTTCCTTCTGCAACACCATGCCTGCCTCCATGCCACCATGTCCCACCATGATGATAATGGACTGACCCTCTGAAATAACAGGGAGCCACAAGAATTCAATGTTTTACTTTATGAGTTGCTGTGATCACGGTGTCTCTTCACAATAGAAACTCTAGCTAAGACACCATCCTTAACCCTTTAATTCTCTGGTTTCCACTGCATCTGAGGCTGTACCAGTGATCTTTCCTGGCCTCTTAAAATGGAAAACCTTATTTTATGTCCATGTTCCTCCTAATCTTGCAACTTCCTTACCATCAAAAGCAGTATCTCTTAGGAGATTCTTCTACACCATCTAATTCAGCTTCCAGCTTGAGTTGCATTGTGGTCCTCTCTGTACCATGGTGTTCATGTGCTGACCCTGAGGAAACACACTTCAATGAGGCTGATCCTCATTAAGCAGAGATTATTTCTCAGCATCATCAACTCTCTTAGGGAGGCAGAGGTTTCACTTCAGTTTTGCCAATCTGTTCTTAATCACAGCTGATCCTTCAGTCTTGGCTGACCATAAACCACATGGTCTTAATTAATAAGATCACAGAAATGGCCTCTTAAACTCCGTCCAAGCTTTACAAAGTCGGTCTCCATTGTCTACACATCTAGAGTACTCTTGTCTTCAAAGCTTTCACAGAACTTATTAAGCTTTGGACAATGATTTTTCCCTTCCTAAAGCTCTGAATACTTCCACAAGCCTCCCCAAAACAACACTCAATCAGGTCTGTCATAGAAATACCCCACACTCTTAGTATCCATCTCTAGCCTGCTTTCATCATCTGCTGCTGGGATAAACACCATGACTGAAATACTCTTGGGGAGGAAAGCATTTATTTCAGTTGACAATGGGTCTTTCAAGAAGGGAAATCAGGGCAGGAACTCAAGCAGGAATCCGGAGGCAGGAATTGAAGCAGAGCCTAGGAAGAGTGCTGCTTGTTTCCTTGTTTGCTTCCTATGACTTTCTCAGCCTGATTCCTACAGAACCCAGGACCATCCATGTAGGGGAGACATCATACAAGGCAGGATGGCCCTCCCACATCGATCACTGATTGAGATAGTACTACCACACACTTGCCCACAGACCAATCAGAGAGAGACACTTTCTCACTTGATTTTCCTTTCTTCTCAGATGATTCTAGCTTTTTCAAGTTAGCAAAAAAACTTAGCCAGCACAGATTCCCTGAGGTAGAGCTGGAAAGTCCTTCTCCAGAAACCTTGACCTATATGTGGGATAGTATGTATACAACTGGCCGTGACATTCCAAGTGAATATTGTACTATCTCATAAAGGATGGAGGTACAGTCTTCAGAAACAGTGCTTTTTTTAATATACATTAGTTGAATAAATAGACTTAGATTATGCCACTTGCCCTGAACTCATGCACTTTTTCAAATAAATGATTAGGAATTTAGTAGTTCCCTTCTGGCCTGCCCTCAAAACCCAGAATTAAAACCTGTGACCTTCAGTATCCTCAATAAATATTTATTAAATGAATAAAACAGGAACACACTCCGGTTCTGCACCTCAAATCACATGACGACATACTTTTGATTCTAAGCCGGGTTTACACTAGGAAGCCATCGTTGAATCGCACTATTAGGCTCCGAGGTGTGGAGCGCACTGTCAGGTGCTGAGTGGAGCATAATGAATAGAATGAGCTGGAAAGCAGTTCAGGGCTGCCCTGTCTTGAACATTCTAACTTTGAGATATATTTTCAGATATGAAATTCTTACAGTTTACCAGGCTTGCTCCTTAGAGAGGCAGCATTGTAGAGTCCAGACTGCAGCACCCAGACCTTTCAAGATACGATTTCATAGCTTCTGCCCTGCCGGGTGTTCAGCCTGGAGGGTTTTGTTTATGACAGAATGCTCTGGTTGAACATGTAGACGTAGACTGCTTTTGGAAACTGCAGCCTTAGCGTCTTTCTTTAATTAAAGTTTCTTCAGCGTGATCGCAGTGCTCTCTTCTCATTGTGCTTGTGCGAACTGCCTGTGCTAAGAAGGGTAAAGAAAAAGCACTTAGCCCTCTCAGTAAAGAGAATTTCAAAAATGTGGGAAATGTTTTCAGGTGTAGTCACACCCTGTCATGATGATTTTAACACTTGTTCGATTAAAGGTAGAGTCTACCCATCATCCATTTAGAATCTGAGCAGTTTTATGAACACGTGTGACAGCAAACAATGTGATCTTGAGGACAGTCATAAAATTAGTCTAGCTCAGCCGGGCGGTGGTGGCGCACGCCTTTAATCCCAGCACTCGGGAGGCAGATGCAGATGGATCTCTGTGAGTTCGAGACCAGCCTGGTCTACAAGAGCTAGTTCCAGGACAGGCTCCAAAGCCACAGAGAAACTCTGTCTCGAAAAACCAAAAAAAAAAAAAAATAGTCTAGCTCATTCCTAACATCAATGTTACAGATGTTACAATGTCAGATGGCTACACTGCTCCCTTGTCACTGGATTTTAGAACGTCTAAGCAGCCTGGGGTGAGCATCCTCTGGAGTACTCCTTTGTCCAGAAAAAGCTAAATACCCCAGCGGGAGCCAGGATGTATCGTATCTGGTTGATACAGTTCAATGGTACATTTCTCATCATCTTGCATTTGACTGCTGTATGATTGTAAAAGTCATGCACAGATCATAGCTTTAGTTTTCTTGCTGAGTTGTAGCAAAATTGAGGAACCATAAGCAAAATTGATCATTACTTTTTACTTAAGAAGTAGCTGATTCCTCTAGCCTTCCAGTATTTCTATTGCCAGCATTGAAGCACAATCCACACCCAGGTCATAGAGCACTCTCTTTGTTGTGGGAGGCTACTTGTTTGTTTCCAGCTGCTCAGCCCAGAAATGACCACACAGAAACTGTATTAGTTAAATCACTGCTTGGGCCATCAGCTCTAGCTTCTTATTGATTAACTCATATCTTAATTTAACCCATTTCTATTATTCTCTATATCACCACGTGGCTGTGGCTTACCAGGTAAAGTTCCATCTGGCGGGCATCTGTCTCTGGTGAAGCTACATGGCTTCTCCCTGTTTCTGCATTTTTTTTCTCCCAGCATTCAGATTAGTTTTCCCAGCCTACCTCTATTCTGCCCTGTGGGGCCTAAGACAGTTTCTATATTAACCAATGGTATTCACAGCATAAAAAGGGGAATCCCATATCATCTCTCTTATGTGTCTCTCTGTCTTCCTGTGTCTCTGTCTCTTTCTGTCCCTCTGTGTGTGTCTGTCCTTGTGGTGTGTGTGTGTGTGTGTGTGTGTGTGTGTTTGTGGGGGGGGGAAGAGAGAGTATACAATTTTTATCATTTTGAGAGAGTATACAACTTTTTCCATTTTTTGTTTTATTGGGTTGGCATAACCAGAAAAAAACTGATTCTCCCTCTCAGAAGTCATTGATTTCCTACAGTGTCTTACCCAGAGTTTACATTTGCAAACTTTTCCCCACCTGCATTTGACATGTGAACTGGTGTTTCATCACACAGGTCTTGTTTAAGGAAACTATTGTATGGATTTCATGGGTTCAGCCTTCCTGTCATGTCCAGAAGACACATCTCACAGCAAGCATCCTGATCCTCCAGTTCTAGAGTTGTATTTATTATTACATACATTAAATTGAAAGTCAATATTTGAAATAAAAATTGTAGAACATGTAACCTTCAAATATTGCAAATACTTTCTGTAATTGTTATTAATTTAAATATTCTACTTCAAAACTTTACTGAGATTTCACTACTATTTTTCATGGTATTTTGAGACAGGGTTTCTGTGTATCTTTAGAGCCTGTCCTGGAACTAGCTCTTGTAGTGTCTAACTCACAGAGATCCACCTCCCAAGTGCTGGAATTAAAAGCTTCTGCCATGACCGCCTGGCTAAAATTTCACTAATATCTCCAAAGTGTTTTACAGTTAAAGATTCTTATGCAATTAAAAGCTTTTAATTTGGTGTAAAACTCAAATAGTTTGTATTGCAGTGTTTGGGAAGACACAAAACCAGTATGATGTGAACCATAACTTTTTCTTCTTCAAACTGCACAGAATTACACAGAAATTAGTGTTATTATATCTCATTTCTCTCATCTCTGAAATGAACTAAAAGTTTCAATGGGATATAATAACAGGACCTGAAGTTATTATGGGGGCCATGATTTTGTTTGAAGGATTCTCATGGATTCTACTCTATCTTTATCAAACCTTGTTAAAATGTTGAAGAAGTATATGTGGCAGCAACAAGTAAAAATACACCCATCTCCTACGGATAATAAACGAGGTTGCCAATAACCTGGAAATCCAAAGGACATCACTTTTACCCAGATCCTGCAATCACTGAGAGGATGGAGCAAGCCTGAGAACCGTTGCATCTGTGTCGGGCTCTGTAGGGATATCTTCACAGCCTCTTTCAAACCCCCAGACAGAATCTTCAAGAAACTTCATGGCCCTTAAGTAGCTGAGAAAATTTCACACCTTTAATCCCAGCACTCGGGAGGCAGAGGCAGGCGGATCTCTGTGAGTTCGAGACCAGCCTGGTCTACAAGAGCTAGCTCCAGGACAGGCTCCAAAGCTACAGAGAAACCCTGTCTCGAAAAACCAAAAAAAAAAAAAAAAAAAAAAAAAAAAAAATCTTCTCCATGAGTATAATTAAAGAACACAAAGCTGTGAATGAACACGAAATTAGACAAATAACAAGTTAGCCTGCTCAGAAATAGTCTTCATATATCAGAAAGCGTCCATGTGTCTTGAAACTAATTTACTTATTTTTAGCAGAAAATAATACAATGTCACTAAAATGCAACAGATTAGTTTAATGTTTTATGGAAATGATGTTTTCATTCTAAACTTGGAGATTAAAAACTAGATGACTTTAATTAAAACTAAACCAATGCATTATCTCTGTGTTTATTTTATTTCTACTCTACAGAGTATCTCATTTTTATTCTGCTGATACTTGGTTTCTTATTTCACTCACATAAAAATATAAGAATTATAATAAAAAAGATAAAATAGAAATTGAAGAAAGTAACATAAAATGGAAAGATCTTCCATGCTCTTGAATAAGTAGGATTAACATAATAAAAATGGCAATCTTACCAACAGCAATCTACATATTCAATGTAATCCCCACCAAAATCCCAACACAATTCATCACAGACCTCCAAAGAACAGTATTCAACTTCATTTGGGAAAAAAAAAAACAGGATAGTCAAAACAATTCTGTATATTAAAGGAACCTCTGGAGGTATCACCATCCCTGACTTCAAGCTCTATCTGCTATATAGCTATAGTAAAGAAAACAGCTTGTTATTTGCATAAAAACAGACAGGTGGAGCAATGGAATCAAATTGAAGAACCTGATATTATTTCACACAACTATGAACATCTGAATTTGACAAAGAAACTAAAATTACACAATGGTAAAAAAAAAAAAAGCATCTTCAACAAATGGTGCTTGGATAACTGGATGTCGATATGTACATGTAGAAGAATGCAAATAGATTCATGTCTATCCCCAGGCACCAAATCCAACTCTACGTGGATCAATGACCTCCACATAAATCCAGCCAGACCGAACCTGACAGAAGAGAAAGTGTCAGGTAGCCTAGAATACACGGGAACAAGAGACCACTTCTTAAATAGAATACCAGTAGCACAGACACAGAGAGGAACAATTAATAAATGGGACCTCCTGAAACTGAGATGCTTATATAAGGCAAAGGACACAGTCAATAAGACAAAACAGAAGTTTACAGAGTGGAAAAAGATCTTCACCAATCCCATATTGGACAGAGGACTGATGCCCAAAATAATTAAAGAACTCATGAAATAGGACATCAAAATACCAAAAAATATCAAATAATCCAATTAAAAAATGGGGTATGGTTTTAAAAAGAGAAGTCTAACAGAAGATTTCCAAATGGTTTCAAGACAGACACTTAAGTAATTACTCAACATTCTTAGTCATCAGGGAAATGCAAATCAAAATAACTCTGAGATACCATCTTACACCTGTTGGAATGGCTAAGACCAAAACACCATGGCAACTAATGCTGGAAAGGATACAAAATAGGGGGAACACTCCTTTATTGCTGGTGGGAGTGCAACGTTGTACAACTTTGGAAATTAGTACAATGGTTTCTCAAAAAATTGGGGATAAATCTACCTCACAACCCAGCAATACCACTCTTGAGTATATACCCAAATGACACACACTCGTACAACAAGGACATTTGCGCAACTATGTTCATAGCAGCATGATTTGTAATAGCCAGAACCTAGAAACAACCTAGATGCTCCTCAGCCAAAGAATGGAAAAGAAAATGTGCTACATTTACACAACAGAGTACTACTCAGTGGTAAAAAACTGACAGATTGAAATTTGCAGGCAAATGGATGGAACTAAGAAAAAAAAAAACATCCCGAGTAAGGTAACCCAGATCTAGAAAGACAAACTCAGCATATACTCAATCATAAGTGGATATTAAACATGAAACGAGAGATAACCAGCCTAGAGTTCACAAACCCAGAGAAGCTAGTCAATAAGGAGAACCCGAAAAGAGAAATACATTGATCTCCTGGGAAGGGGAAATAGAGAAGATCTACTGAGTAAATTGGAAGCTGGGGGTGGAGAAGAGAAGGGAAAGTAGAAGGGGAGTAGAGTGGTGAAGGAGAGGGGAGAGAACATGAGGGGGCAGGATGGTTGAGATGGACGAAGGACAAGAGAGAGAGAGAGAGAGAGAGAGAGAGAGAGAGAGAGAGAGCAATGAAAGAGATAACTTGATTGAGGGTGCTATTATGGGGTTAAAAAAAAACCTTGCCCTTGGGAAATTCCAAGGAATCCACAAAGATGACTCCAGCTATGACCCTAAGCAATAGTGGAGAGGGTCCTTGAACTGGCCTTCTCCTGTAATCAGATTGATGACTACTTTAATTGTCATATAGAACCTAGAACCTTCATTCAGCAACTGATGGAAGCTGATGTAGAGATCCAGAGCTAAGCACTGGGCTGAGATCTTGGAGTCTTGTTAAAGAAAAGGACGAATGATAATATGAGCAAAGGGATCAAGACCATGATGGAGATACCCACAGAAACAGCTTACCTGAGCTAATGGAAGATCGCAGAGTCCAGACTGACAGCAGGGGAACCTGCGTAGGATCAAGCTAGGCTATCTAAATGTGGGTGACAGTTCTGTGGGTTGGGTAGTTGTGGGGCTACTAGCAGTGGGACCAGAATTTATCTCTGGTGCATGAACTGGCTCTTTGGAATCCATTCTCTATGGCAGAATATCTTGCTCATCCTAGATATAGAGGTAAAGGCCTTGGTCCTGCCTCAAATTGATGTGCCAGACTTTGTTTACTCCCCATGGGAAACCTTACACACTCTGAGGAGTGGATGGGGCTGGGATGGGTGGAAGGCAGGTGGAGTGGTAGGAAGGGGAGGGAATGGGAATTGGGATTGGTATGTAAAATGAGAGAAGATTGTTTTAAAATAAATAAGAAAAATGAGTACAAAAGGACTAGTGAGATGGTAAGTTGAGTAAAGTCATTTGTCTCCCAGTCTAATAATATGAGCTCAATACCTGGACTCCACATGGTGGAAGAAGGGACTCAACTCTCATGGTGTCCTCTGACCTACACACATTGCCCACACATACCAAATTGATAAATAAATGTTAAGAAAACTAAAATAAATGTGATGTGTAAAATATGTATTTTTATCACATTTATTACCAATAAGATATTAGCTTCTTTCTGGATGTTCTAGGGCCTGCACAAAACAACAAGCACTTGGTATGGTCATTGGTACATGATGGTGGCAACTTCTACCCCCAATACAAAAAATAAAAAAATGTAAAAGTGTTATCTCATTACTGCAGTTCCTCCAACTATCTCCTAGCTTATGGTTTCCAATTGATGAGTAGCCCCAGAGGGTGTGGTGGGATGAGGAAGTGTAATGGTGGTCAGGGGAAGCAGGTTTCCAGTCTCATACATTGCAATACCTGCATCAGGATTTGACTGACAGCTGAAATGTGGTACCCTGCTGTTACAGAAGTAGCTAGGTAGATCCCTTCCTTTGAAACACACTCATCATGAAGAGAAAACATCTGAAATGAGAGGATGGGGTTGTTGCTTGCCACTAGTTGTTTCAGAGCTACGCAATGCATGGTATTTATATGAGCACAATATGAAGCGTGTAAACAAAACTGAACTGAAAGGAGCAGGTCATCCTCAAGTTCAGAACTCACAATTTCCTCCTTTCAAGAGCACGTGTGTTCTGATACAGAAACTTATGCAATGAGATCATGCTGCCCGCCACACAGGCTCTATCCTGTCAAATAACTCCGATTCTTAACATAAACATTATCAATTGATTACAGTATTTCCTTGAATGAAATTACCTTAAAAATATTGAAGTCCCTCTGATGCTTTTACTGCCAACCTCTTGGAACTGAAACTGGCTTGAGAATCTTGAAAAAGAGTTCATAGAAATCTTAGGACTGTGTACTGAGTGTGTAGGCTGAATATAAATAAATCCAATAAGTTATTGTATAGTCTATGGTCATGGCAACCAAAGTAAACAAGCCCTCTGTCTATAACACCTACAGATTCCTTGGCTGTTCTCTTGGTTTTGAAGTAGCTTTCAGTCACAGGTGCTAGCTTTTTCCACTGTGTCACAGATGCCTCCCTTATCTCCTCGGGATTTAAGTGTTTTGTTGAGGGTATTCTAAGCTTCTCTTTAGAAATGTCGCTACAATGAGCTCTTCCATTCAATGTTCGGAAAATAATGCACATGCGTAATGATGTGTCTTGACCTGAATTCAAGGGAAACTGTAGTCCATGGCCCTTCCTATAGATAGTAATAGCGTCTCTTCGTGTCATATCCATGATAGATTACTTATATAAATAGCATTATGATCTGAATTCCTTAAAACCTCTTTAATCTCAAAGCCAATACCATGAAGGTGGAGTGTAAGAATTCATTTTTACTTGTAGGTTTTATAGAAAAGACTTCACTTTGTGATTGACACCAAAAACATGGCCTGTCTTTTCAGTTTCAATATGACCCAGATACATTTACTGGATTGTTTTTATGACCTCACAACTAACTTTAAGGCAAGAAACCCACATTCCGTTATTTTATTTATTTTTCTAACAAAAATCATGTATATTTTAGAATGTCATTTTGAATTTACACACAATATAAAGTAAATATGGTTGTGAAGCTAATAAATATGTTACTTTCTTTGAATCAGGTAGGAGCAAAAGATTCTCTCAGTTAATTTATATTATACAACATATGATTATCAATTTTACTTATCAAGTTGTACCATATTGAAAGCAGTCTATTTCATCATTGCTAAGTTGTGGCCAGGGCCACCATTCTCCTTTTTACTACTACGTTTCTGATTTTTTATGTTCTGTTCTGTGTATAAATGATGCGATGCAACAGTTTTTCTATATCGTATTTTAATCACTTAAAGCGGTGTCCTCCCATTTCATCTGTGTTGTTACAACATCATGTTTTTTTCTATTTTTAGGCAAAATAGTCATGTACTCTCTTCCTCTCTCTCTCATGTGTGTGTGTATACTAATTTCTTTATCTCTGTCAGCAAACATATTGTGTTTCTACACTTTGATTAATGTAAATAATGGTGCAGCTATCCTGAGGGTGACATGCTTTCAGGATTGCTGTTTCATTTCCTTCCAATAGAGACACACAGTGGAATTGCGAGTTATTAGTGTTCTGGTTTGAAGCATTCAAGAACCTTCCTTCCATACACTCAACCATACAGACTGTGACAGTTTTCAGTTCCTCTGAGAGAGTTTACTGTCTTCCCTTTATCCAGATCCACATTGATTTTTACTACAGTTCCTTTTTCTATATTGAACAGGTGTGAAGTGGATTTTGCCTTCTGGATCTGATGCACATTTCCTTGGGACTAGTAATGCTAAGCACTTTGATGTATACTCTGACCACCTGTTTGTCTTGTTAGAGACAATGGATATTGTTACTTTACCCATTTAAAAAATATTCAGATTTTGCATACTAAATCCTTATCACACACAGTGTTTTCGCAAAATTTATCCAAATCTATAGGTTGATGTTCCCATGTTTTTGCTTGCTGAGTTGAAACTTTTTAAATTAGTGTATTCCCATTGCTTTCTTTGTTATTCCCTGTGAACTGTGAGTTATGCCAAAAATGATCTAGCAAACATGAGTGGTAAAGAGTTTTTCTCACCTTTGTTTTTCTTACTAGATGTTTGAGGGCTTCCAATCTTAGGTCTCTGATATATTTTGAGGTGAATTTGAACAAGTATAAAATAAGGATCTCATCTCATTCTCAATCCTAGGCAAATACTGATTTCAGTAGCATCTATTACTATGTCCACTTAGCCATTATTTTCTTTAGGCATCTTTATCAAAAGGTAATTGACTTGGCTTGGGAAGAAGGCTAACCAAAACAAATGGTGCTCAAGAAAGCCATATATAAACATACTCTACTTTGTAAGTTAATTTTAACAAATAAAAGTAAAATTGGTAAGGAAGATGTCACGGATGGCTAGATAATGTTCTTCCTGAAATGTACAAACTTGCAGTGTTACATATGGGCAACCTGTCCATTCCACAATAGTGAGTTCCCTCCTAGAACCCAATACCTCTTCAATCATAGGTTTCTAACTATACTTACAGTGCCAGGCATGAATTTTTCACTGTAGAATGAACTTCAACTAGTATCAGAGATTGGGTGAATGCTACTACTGCATGTGATCTGCCTGGAAATTTTGAATTATAAGATTTCAGGTTTAGAGGTTGGTAGGAAAATTAATGACTTTTCCTCAACAGAAACATATACGGAAACTTCCAGGACTATAAAAATCATCAAACCCTGTTAAAGATAAATAAATGATTAATAATAATTAATATAAATAATATAAAATAAACTCTGGAATCATTGGTTTTGTGAGAAAAGCATCAGTGCATAGGATAATGGAAGGACTTGAAATACATAATTATTTATTTTATTTTAGTTTTCGGTCTACTGTTTTATTTTGGTATTTAATTTAAAGTGTTGTGTGTATTGTTGTTGGTGGTGGTGGTGGTGATGGTTATGGTGGTGCCTACTGATTTCATTTGTAAATGATATATTTTTACAGTCTGAAAACCAAGTTTATGGTGTCTAGGGAGAAAAGCATGTACATATATTCATTGATATATCTAGAAAATAATTTGAAGACTTTATCTAAACACATTAACCATAATGTGAACAGAGTTTCAAGGATAAAGGACTATGTTTCAGACTTGCTCCCATACAGCAAACATGAAGCCTTTCTCTTTCCTCACCAGCTAATATTGAAGCACTCAGTTTCATTAGAATTGCCAACAGTTTTTCACAATTTTCTATTGCAGCCTGAAGGGCAGAATTCGCTCACTTGGAACCACTATAAATGAGTGGAAGCCGACTGTACAAGGAGCAAAGGAATTGAACTTGCTTTGCTTCCCCTACATTCCTCAATGTGAGAGAACTGAACTTCTGTAGGTATTCCAAGATTGCTTTAATTTTTCTGTTATATTTTTCTTTCTCTTTTCTTGTAGTTCAGTAAACAAAAGAACCATTGGCATTTGTCATCTGCATTTTGCTGACTGACACCATTATCCCTTCAGTCTAGGAATCACTCGTGATGGTCTATGCTCTGCATGACTGCCACATTCAGATATGTGGTGACTGCATGAACTCCTGGAGCAGAGCAAGAACTGTTTCCTTAACATACTGGAGAAGAGCAATTAAGAGTCAATGAATTCCTTAGGGACCGCTAGGCCTTTGCCTCCTCAGTCTGGTAATTATTGGATCAGCTATTTCTGTGAAAGGAAGTAGCATACAGAAAATACTGAATACTGAAACTTATTAAGTATATATTATGTTTAGCTGCTTCTTAATAAGAATTTCTAATTGGTATCGAAATTGTCCGTGTGTGAAGGGCTTAATAAATCAATAAAGGTTAAATAAAATTAAGAATCTGTGACATGTTACTGTCTCAGGAGGTAGAGCCATAACTGTGGAGATGTTTGTATGTTATATTTGGGGCTATGACACATGAAACATGTGAGGTCACTTGAAATAGATCCACCAACACAAATGAAAAATTTTGTCCATGTAAGAAATTAAAAAAAAAAAGATTGTTTTCCGTTAAGGTCGGAAGTTAGGGTCTTTTCTCCAAAAGGCAACTTCAAAGGAAATTGTCCCTGGAAATGACAAGAAATATTATTTTATAGTTAACTGAGTGAAGTTTTTTCAACTAAGCCAAAAGCAAAATACTTTGAAATTTGGAAGTATATGCCAAATCAACGTGTGGATTATATTTACTTATCTTGGTAAAGAAGGCAAACATCAAGACCCTTAGAGAATATTACACATTGGGAACAGATGGAAAATAAGCTCAAAACTAAAAAGGAGATGCTGTCAGGGAAATCTATGACCAAATGAAATGAGGTCAATTGAGGAAGTTTAAGGCAAGGCTGTACTGCAAGGATGAGCTGTTATAGAAGATTTTAATGAGTGATGTAGAGAAACTGAAGGAACCTTTGATTTAGAAAGCACCTGGCTTTGCACGAGAAGCATCAGGAGAACAGACGGGTACGTGGTGAAAAGCTGAAGTATGTGAGCCCTAACCGAGAGGGAGGCACGCAATCTAAGTGAGAGATGCATGGTACCCTTCGTCCAAGCATAGACATGTCCATGCACCTGCCAATTATTTGTTCACCCCAATACAAAAGAGAAAGGAAGAAAAACTTTGTGGCCTCCCTTAGATCTGGGAGTTTATGTTCCAGTGTGTGTAGATGGGTATTTACAAAATAACCAAGTCCAGACATAATGAAGGTCAGGGTTATAAGTGCTTTGCTTTCAAAGCAAGAGTTTTGAGATTGATATTTCATAGATCCATCATGAAAGTTCTTTCTGTTGAGGTTCAGTTTTTGTCAGGAACGTAATAGCTTCTATAGGATAAATGGGCCCCAAATGTTCTCCTAATAGTTCTATAGCTGCAGGAAGAAGGAAAGGCAGCTTAATTCTTCCTTTGTTGTATTGAGAAAGATATGGATGCTCAGGTTGAACACAGAATGTGTCTATTAGGGTATTTATGAAGCCTGAGTATAACGGTTGGATCAGTAGGATGATTAAGCAAAACTGGCCTCCCTAATTCGAGTGGCATCACTCATTTGATGAGCTGAGTGAACAAAGAGATGAATCAGAATAAATCACACACACACACACACACACACACACACACAAAATCTGGTTTTAAACTTGGTTTGTGGTCTTCTACCTTTGAATTATGATTTGCAACATATAATCTCCTGGTTCAGTCAGTTGATTCACACCATCAGCTCTATCAGATCCCCAGCTAGGTGCTTTTTTATCTGGAAAAAAATCAGCATCTTTCTCCTTACAGCAGCAAACAGAGAGACAGACACTCATAATTGTACTGACTGCTGTAAAAGCTGAGTTTTGCTTGAATAACACAGTGAAAAAGACGAGCGCTGCATATATGTGGGTTGATTCCTTTTCCAGTTGCTGGGAGGCAAACCATCCCCAGGGGCAACAACACAGAAGACACAGGAGAGTTATGCACTTTGGCTCATGGTTTGAGGGTAATCTAAGTGGCAGAGCAGTTATCAGCCAAGGAGACATAGGAGAGAGAGAGAGAGAGAGAGAGAGAGAGAGAGAGAGAGAGAGAGACAGAGAGAGAGAGACAGAGAGAGAGAGAGACAGACAGAGACAGAGACAGAGAGAGAAAGACAGAGAGAGACAGAGAGAGAGAGAGAGAGAGAGAGAGAGAGAGAGAGAGAGAGAGAGAGAGAGAGAGAGAGAGATGTTCCAAGGTATAACCTGATCTTGGCCCTCAGTAACCTAGTTTTTCCTTGTAGGTCCCACCTCCTTAAAATTTCTTAAAGTAGAACTACCAACTAGACATCATAATTTTTTTGATATTGGCACTGTTTTATTGGCATAGAGATGTATTCAATAGTTAAAATTTACTGCAACAAACATTCTCAAGTAATATGCAAATATTTATGTGAGCTTGTGAGGGATATATCACATTCAAACCATAACAAATGATAGAGAAAAATATTTAAAATGAGTAGAAAATGTTGGGTACTCTAATTCTGTATTACTATTTATTTAAAATCTTTTTTAATTTTTCAAGCACATTTATTCATTTATGTATGTGTGTGTACATGTCACAGCATGTGTGTAGAGGTCAGATGACAATATGCACGGATAGTTTCTCTCCTACTGTGTGGGTCTAGAGGATCAAATTTGGGTCACTGAAGTTTGATCACCAAGTGCCTTTTCTGGCTGAGCCATCTTGATATCTCATATCTGAGACTATATTTGATTTCTGTTTAAACTATTCTTTATGATATACTGTGTACACTCCAGTACTTCCAATTTTCTCTGGACACAGTATTTCCCATGCAGATATTAATTGGATATTTCATGGTGAAATAATGCATATTTCCTTTTGAACATTTGGCAGTTATTTTAAAATAGATTCAAGTCTTATAAAAAGTACCTTTATTAACCAAAATGAGATAAACAACATGGCCATAGCCATAATTAACTAGTTTCTCACATTACATTAAGAGCTTAAAGTTAAATGTCCCAGAATTTTAATCATTTCATATTTATCAGTAAGCATATTTTCTCCAAGAGTCAAGTTGTACATTATCAACGAAATATATCAACTGACTTGTGATGTTCATTGTTTACATTAGTTCAAAATTATATATGATAAGCATAAAGCTAAATGAAACTTTAGCTAAATGGTATATTTATGAACAACATGCTTTGATTCCAGTGATAGAACCAGACAGAATCCATGACTGCACTGAAAATCATTGCAGAGAGAAAGGTAATTGTTTCCAATGCATTCAATATTCTGCCAAAACATGATCTTAAGAAGAGAGGCAATCTTTTCTTCAAGCATAATGTCTACATTCCTATTAGAAGACCATTTCTACTTTATAGTTATTACATTATTTTCATCATCTGGATTCATTGCATGCTCGGAATCACATAAATTGGCACTTTGTAAATATAAAATGGACAGAAGATACATTTTGATGTTTACTAAAAATAAAATAAAATGTATTCTACAAGATTTCAAATGCATATAACTTCCTGATAGGAGATGAATATATACTTTGTAAAATCGGAATTTTTGTAGTAAAATAGAGAAAACAACACTTCAAACATGTCATAAGTATTTTAATTTTGTGGAAGGAAGTAGAGGCAGTTTGTTGCTTATGCCTTTGCTGTTTCTGAGTGTTTTTCCTGGTGACCTACTTATGGAAAGGAAAGACCCCACAAAGGGAAAGAATGATCCTTCACAAGACTTTATTGTAATTACACCCTCAAAAAATCTGAGTGGCATTCTTTCAGACCTTTAAAACATATATTACATATCTTTTACAGTAAATGAATAAGTGGTACCCATTATGGGAGTTTTGATGTACATGATTGCATCTTTTAGGGACAAAATTAAATTAGCTGTGCTAAGCAAACTATTCACAAAAATTCTTCATACTTTGTGACTATCTTGCCATTAACTTAGGAATGAAAGTTATTAAATAGATTTATTATTGTTGACTCAATATTCTGACTGATGAAAAGAAAATGCTGCAGAAGTATATTAAGTAAAATTATAAACAGAAATACACTGAAGGAAATAATTCCTATCTTTTTTGGTATTTAAAAACTTCAGAGTAGTTAGAAATCAATTGTAATATAACTGCTACTTTATAAATTTTTACATATGCTGCTTATACTTAAAATAATATTTAAGTTTTTAAACCAATGTATTATTGCACATATTTTATTGAATGTATTTTGAAGCATGATTAATCAAAACTCAGAGACAGATATTGGGATTCAACCTGAAGATCAGAAAAGCAAAGCAGCCAGACACTGGCTCTTACCTCAATCTCTGTCCAAAAATGGTGATCCTGCCTTCAGGAAACCTCAGAGTGAGACTGAGACCGAGAGCTATTTCCTCACATCTTTTAATCCTCTCTAGTTCTGGGATGAAGGGTATGCACCACTACTGCCTGGTTTCTATGGCAAGCTAGTGTGGCTACTGGGATTAAAGGTGTGTGTCATTGCTGCCTGGACTATAAGGCTGATCAGTGTGGCTAATTTACTTTTCTGATCTTCAGGCAAGCTTTATTTATTGAAATACAAGTTAAATGCCACTACAGTATTTGAACTGATTTTGTACATATCAATAAGCACTGAATGATGTGTCTGTGTGTAAACATTGTTTGATCAGTCGTCAAACATCTCTAGCTCCACATATGTGCGTTCTTTGTGACTAGACTGTTCAAAGGCCTTCTCTCTCTCTTTTTGAGGAATGAGGAGCAGAATCACCATCTCTTACTATGCAGCATCTTCCCAGAGCAGTCTTTTAACTCTGGAAAGAAGCTTCTGTAGACCAGGACTTCTCTCCCTCTACATCTCTTCATCAAATTCTAACCTAGGCCCTACACATGTATGTAATAGTTGTGTAGCATGGAGTTTTTGTGAGATTCCCTTTCTATGAATGTTCTTGGCACGTGTTGGTATTTTTCCGGATCGACCTCTTTCTGGTACAGCTATGAGACAGATAACTGTAACTGTCCAGCACACTCATTTTTACTGTAGTATTTTTACGTTTTACCTATCCTCTTCTACAGATACAAAAATAGCTACTCACCATCTGCTTTATGCCCGATGTTCCCAGATTGCAGAATTCACCATGTGACACTGTTGCTTTAATTGCTTTTAGAATATTTAATATACCACTGGAAACTAGGAATCCTTCCTCAGTTCTCAATTTAAATCTGTCTAGAAAGATCCAAAATACATTAATTGAGTGTTTTTCCAAATATATTAGCAAAAAAAATCAATTGAACAATGAATAAGAATACACAAAGTTTACTGGGATGTGCTTGAAGGGTTGCAATTTTATTAATAAACAATTATCTGAATTGATTCTAATGATGCTGAAATATTTGGTCTTTGGCCTTATGTACAAATTACATGTGCTGAATAACAAATGAATATTTGATAAAGACCTTAACCTATTATACTATATCTTCAGACACAGAGGTATCTCTAAGCTTGGAAATGTCTTGCCTAGTGAACTTTTCTTTTGTTTCCCGCAGAGACTATGAATCAAGCCAGGACATATTAACAGTGTGACTGATGGAGAGTAGACTGTAAGCATGTAGTTTGGACTCAGGAGTACTGATTGACATCAACCACTGAATAGTGAACCTTACAGTCCCAAAAGAACCCATCATACGAAGGCTCAAATGAGTTTCTCTCTTATCTGTGCTCTGCACATTTTCACTCTTCTTTTTCTAAAATGCCTGATGACTACCTGCAACTACATGGTGAGAGAGCAACAGGGAACATGGGAATTGCATTGTGCTAGAGTCTGCCCCAGACAGTTCCTTCCTTGCCTAATTTTATTATGTTTTCTTTTTCTTTACACACCACAAACATAATCTTACAGCTTTTTAAGAAGTTCTTTGTATTCTTCTACAAAATTTCCACATTGTCAGGTTGTCATGAGAATACTCAATCTGTGTAGGATATCAACATTGAGAATCACATGGGCTACGATCCCTCTAAATTAGCAGAACTAATAGGAGATTTCAATTCAAAAGCATTGACTTTATAACAAAGGGACATGAGAGGAACAGCGTTATTCTTCAGTCTTACTGGAAAGCAACAGCTCTGGCAGATGCCCCCACCATCAAGGTTGCACTGGAGTGCTACACATTGCATTGTACTGCTTACCATCCTATAACTGAAGTGCAGCTCCTTACAACTTCATAGTGAGAGAAAATAGTGCATCTCAGAGATGAAGGCCCAGAAATTCAGTGAATCAAGGGACTCAGTATAAACAGAAGTTTATGTCGTGCCTGGTCCTGCAATAAATCACACAGAGGCTTGTATTAATTATAAACTGGTTGGCCTATTAGCTCAAGCTTATTATTAACTAGCACTAACAACTTAAATTAACCCATAATTCTTATCTATGTTTAGCTACATGGCTTGGAACCTTACTCAGTGAGGCATTCTCATCTTGCTTTCTTTGTGTGGGGCTGGTGACTATAGACTATGTTTTCCTTTCCCAAAATTCTCTTAGTCTGGTCACCCCACCTATACTTTCTGCCTGGCTACTGGCCAATTAGCATTTTATTAAAACCAATACAAGTGACAAATTTTTGCAGGGTACAAGATCATTATCCCAAAGGAACTCAGGTAACAAAATCCTGACGGTAGTCTTTCTGTACCCTATCTAAAGCTATTAACCTATCCTACTTCTTATAGTTTACTTGACAATTTACATTTAAAAAAAGATTTAGCCAGGCGGTAGTGGTGCATGCCTTTAATCCCAGCACTCGGGAGGCAGAGGCAGATGGATCTCTGTGAGTTCGAGACCAGCCTGGTCTACAAGAGCTAGTTCCAGGACAGGCTCCAAAGCCACAGAGAAACCCTGTCTCGAAAAACCAATAAATAAATAATAAATAAATAAATAAATAAATAAATAAATAAATGATTTAATCAAGTAAGTTTGCTTTTTAATAAGGTTCATGAGCATCTCTATCCTGTGGTCTCTAGAAGATTCATTGAAAAGGAAACTGGGAAAGCTACTCAATTTCTATCCCATGATTTGGGATAGCATTGTCATTTCTTCCTCTTGTAAAATGCCCCACTGGCATGATCATGTACATGAAGAGTTCTTGTTTGATCAGAGTTCCCAGTAGTTCACTTCACTGTCAAAGTGCCGGATGGATTATCTTTAGTTTCCATCTCTCCCTGATATTCTTTTTTCCCCTGAGCTAGAGTAAAACAACTCATATTTATCAGTGCCACGAGACTAAACATTTACTTTCTCACTGCCAACAGTGATAGCAGGACATTGTGGACTAAGATCCCTCTAAATTAGTAGAATTGATTGGACATCTCAGCATGAAGGAACTGACTTTAAAGCCAAAGAAGTAGGAGGGAACAGAACAGAATTTCATAATGCATTTATATCAAATCCACCACTACTTTTTCTCTCCTCTCAATTTCCAGCCTACCCTCCACTACTGTTCCTTCTTAACTTCATATGTTCTTTCTAAACTCACTTAGTTTGCCTGGGTATAGATGATCTACTTGGGCATGGGTATCCTGTTAAGGGATATATGTCTGAAGAATACCTGACTCCCTTTCCTAAGTAGCCTTCAATTGCGAATAGCTCCTCCTCAACTAGGGGTAGGACTAAATGTAGCTCTCCACTAGATGGCAATTAGCTTTTTATGTAGACCTTGTACATGTAGCTCCAAGTACTGTGAATTAATATATGCAATAGTGTCATCATATCTGATGACTACTGTTTTGGTACAAACATACACTACCTCCAAATCTTAGAACCATTCTACCTTTGCCTCTCTCCCACAATGGTCTCCAAGCCTTGGATGTAGCTGTCCTATTTAGGACTAAGTACTATACCCTCTTATTCTCTGTACTTTGACTAGATGAAGGTATCTATATTAATGACCCTCTACTACAGAATAAAAGCATCTACTAGGGTTGAGAGATGCACTATTCTATGGATGAAAATGTAAGAACTTAGGGGTAGTTTATTGCCCTTTTCATTTGCCAGAATGAGTAGGTATCCATATTAGCTTTTCTGACCCTGTAGTTCTGCAAACCATCAGGGAGCTTAGTATAATGTACATAGATTTTGTGTCTATTCTTTTTTTGGCAAATTAATGCCAATTATAATTTCTTTTAAATATTAAGGAGTTACATAGTTTGTACAACTGTAATTTATATAAGAAAACTGAATATGGTTACACTTTTCTTAAAGAAAACCCTGATTCTAATAGGGTTCACAGATAATAGTATTCAAAACTGAAATTCAGGTTGTCTTCTGAGGAGGGAGAAGCTGCCTCATGCTGGGGACACTTGATATGTAAATGAATAGACCATAGTCATTAAAAGCTTAATGATCATTTTTCCTGAATGCTAACCCAAAGGATTGAGTAGTTTTAAACCTTTCCTTTCCATATTACATTACCCAAAGGAGATTCAAATTTAGCTAACACGCAAGATTCCTTTATTTTTTTATTTTCCTTACAACAAATACAATAGTGAGCTGCTTTTCCATTGTGCAGACCCTGAAATCAGCTCTGTGATAGTGACATTTTGAATTTTTTTCTTCAAAATAACCCTCAGATTTTAAGTTTGCACTTATACATATGTTTACAAAATTATGATCAAATAATAATTTAAAAATTAAGATCACTATGTAGCTTGGGAGTGAAGTGACCTCCATGACAGACTACATTCACTGCATGTGAAGTGGTTTTCATATCTTGAAAATATGGCCACTTAGCACAAACCAGATACACTCTAACAATAATCAGTGTATCGTCCCATTCCGCCTCTTTACCTGCAGCTTATAAACAAGCAGGGACAGTACAATATGAACCTTTACTACACATTAAATAAGTCAGCTAAATGTTACTTCTAAATTTATATATTATGGAAATTATATATAGAAAGCTGCAAAAACAGAGTAATAAGACTGAATATAATTTTACTTATAAAGTTGTTTAACTACAGGACTCCAAATTACTCTATTCTAGACAAAAACACATGTACCTTTACTTGGAAATACTTGGAAATTTGTGAGTTCATGGCAGAACTCATCTATCCTATCCATTTGAAATTCCTTTATGAGTGAGTTTTATTTTACCTGTCATTTATCATCAGATTAAGTATGTTTCTCTTCTTGGGTCCTGAACACATCCCTGGCAAAGAGACAGAGGTTTCTGTAAGAGCCAAAATTCTTCCTCTTCATTTACATTGTTAATTTATCTATTAACTCAAATAATTAATTGTTGGTTTTTTAACCTCCTGTGATAGACTATAAAATGTTTGAGTTCACATGTGAATTCCTTATAGAACCTAAACACTCTGGTAAATAGCAGAGCATCTTGCAAACACTCAAATATTTATTTGTTGAGTCAATGAATAATGCAACAGTACATGAAAAGTGAAGGAGATGGCATCGAGAGCTTCACAAA
Source organism: Arvicola amphibius (assembly GCF_903992535.2). Classification (NCBI taxonomy): domain Eukaryota; kingdom Metazoa; phylum Chordata; class Mammalia; order Rodentia; family Cricetidae; genus Arvicola; species Arvicola amphibius. The sequence continues at coordinate 8,654,990 of NC_052049.1, read as the reverse complement.
TGCATTAACCATCAAAGAGCTGGATGCTTCCAGACTCATACATTCTTGAATATATTTGTCAGCTAGAGGGTTTTGAAACCGTTTGTGAAACGTATTTCTAGTCCGCACCATTAAAATAATTCATTAGTCCAGAGACACTGGGCCAACCTCACCACTAGGCAGGGATTTGTTTTTTCTCTTTCTTTCCTAACTGCTCAACATCCATCCTGCCTTAAAAAGAAACCTGCATCAACCATGCTGCTGGGTAAAGTATGGGAGACTTTCCACATCTGCTCTAGGCTTCCACAAATCTACTGGCTTTGATGAGCATCAGGAGTTGACCAGAGAGCAAGTTCTCCAGGTGTCACACAGCCTGTGAGCCATTAGCCATAGAACCAAAATGTTTGTTATTATTCCACTCTTTCAATCTTGGATCCTCTCCAGGAACCTAGTTGGTATGGCTAAAAACAGCAAGAGAACTGCTTCTCTTTTCTCCTCTTCCCAGTACTTCCTCGGGACTCTTTCCAGACACCCAGGCAGCTAATTAAGAGACCTGATATCCTAGTCCACTTTATTATGACCCTCCAAACTTCCCTAACTAGGGTCTCTCATTAGCTACTTGGATAACCTCAGTAAGAGACTAACTCTCCTGAGCTTGTTCTCTTTAGGATTCTCCTAAATCAATCAGGCTGCCATCCTGCTTGGGAAATGAGCTGGTAGTTACTAGGAAGGGGTTGTGGATAGGAATGGAGGAAAGATGAGACAGAGTGAGTGGAAAGAGTAATAGAAATGCATTATGTATGTGTGTGAACGTGCAAAGATCAAGATTAATAAAGAAAATAGTAATTTGTTTAAATATGATCAAAACCAAATAACAAAAAAATTAAATTCGACATCTTTCCTATAATGGACCCATATGGAAACTTAGTTTTCTGTCTAATTTTGTCTTTGTTTAACAAACAATATTTTTAAACACACTGTTGAGTACTCTATTTCTCCTCTTTTAATATACTAATGAATCTCTTAGTTTGTCATTTCCTTAACAATTGCATCATAGTCTGTCTATTTATGACTGACACATTGATGGATGTAAAGGATTTATTTTCCACTTTGCTAACATAAAATTGTTACAATGGATGATTTTTTTACATAAATCTTTGCATATACATATAATAAAATGAAAGATTATTTCTTTAAATATGAATTACTAGATAAATTGTTTATATTTGCTTTTATTATCATCATTAGTTCCTCCCTTGTAGGTACTATGTTAGCTTTTATTACTGCACATTAAAATATCACCCACTTGCAAGCTAAAACAAATGTAATTTATTTCCTTTCAGGAGTATAGGCATGACTTATCTAAGCTGTCTATAGCATAGCAGTCAGGGAGTCATTAAACCTTAGATTCCAGACCCTGTCTGCATGCTTAGTAAAGGAGATTTCTCTTAATATAACTTGAGCTTTTGGAAGAATTATTTTTGCCTAAACAGTAAGGTCCTCAATGTTTTGTAGCCTGTTGGCTGAAGCTAACATCTAGTCTTTGTAAGGTATGCCCAGGACACGGAGACCCAGTGTCACAAACTCTGTCAGTGATAGAATCCTTCAGCAGAAGGAGAGACACCATTTATATAATATGATCATGCTTGCCTCTTAAATAGATGCTGTAGCCACCTTGTGGTATTCGCCTGGTTAGAATAAAGCTGCAGGCTGCACTATAGAATTATTCTAGAACCTTACTGCCTGAAATAAAGGCCATTAGATTCACTCAGAGTACTGCCACAGGTGACGTAGCCTGGAACTCTATCCAGTATGATCAAATCCTGACACTCCTGCCCTCATCAAGAGAGTCAGAGTTCGATGCTGCCAATCAGAAAGTTGAGAGTAGACACAGTCTTGTGTTGTTTACATTTCTCTTTAGAAAGTAGCAGTTAGCTTTTTAAAAAAATATTTTGTTGTAGGGAGAAATGGGCTGCATCCCACCGTCTGGCTAGCTTAACCCCTGAAATAACCAAACAGAAATTGTATTAATCAAATTATTGTCTGGCCTATTAGCTCTAGCCTCTCGGCTAGACTCTCCAATCTTGATTAACCCATTTCTATTAAATCTGTGTATCACCACATGATTGTAGCTTACCAGCAAGAGTCTAACCTACGTCCGTCTCAGGTAGGAGGATTCATAGCGTCTGCCTGACTCTGCTCTTCTTCCCTGCATCCTGTTCTGTATACTCTGCCCACTTAAGGGCTGCCCTATCAAAAGGCCAAGGCAGTCTCTTTATTCAGCCAATGAAAGCAACACACAAACAGAAGAACTTCCTACACCAATATTTAAATAAAATCAGGGATGGAGAGATCATTTAGCAGTTAGGAGTGCTAGATACTCTTCTACGTGACCTCAGATAGGTTCCCAGCACAGGCAGGCCACAGCTACCTGTAAGTCCAGCTCCAAGGAATCTGATTTGCATTTCTGGCCTCTGTCAGCACAAACACAGACACACACACACACACACACACACACACACACACACACACACATATACTATGGGGGTCCCACAGATGTGAGTCTGTTCTAGATAGACTAAAGGTTAGAGAATTTGAGCTTAATTTTACTCTTTCAAAGTTGTTGACAACAGGTGTGGTTACAAACAAAAGGTCCTGACCTAAGGTGTGGTTAATTAGTAGTTTGGATATAAAGTGGTTCCATTCCACCTGGTCCAAAGGTAGGAGAATTCAAGTCTATTCCTTATAAAAGGTTAATAAAGTCTGTTGCATCCTCCCTCCCCTTTTGGAGTGAAGTATATAAGCATGTACTTAATTAAGATATATAATTCCTTGTTCCCATATCCACTTTTCCTATATCCCAACCATCCTATTCCCCCAAGCTCTTCCCATCCTCCACTTCACACTTTTCTCTCCCCATCCTCCCCTTCCCCCATCCCACCCCACCCCCATGGTCCCATTTTTTGTCCGGCAATCTTGTCTACTTCCAGTATCCAGGAGGATAACTATATGTTTTTCTTTGGGTTCACCTTCTTATATAGCTTCTCTAGGATTTTTACCGGACTCTCTGAATGTGGCTGACGGTGGAGGAGGACTGAGAAACCAAGGACAATGGCAATGAACATGAACTCTACAGCATGGACGGGCTCACTGTGAGCCTTGTCAGTTTGGTTGCTCACCTTCCTGGACTTAGGGGGAGCTGGGAGGACCTTGGACTTAACATAGTGAAGGGAACCCTGATGGCTCTTTGTCTTGGAGAGGGGTGGAGTGGGGGTATGGGTGGAAGGGAGGGGAGGGAAGGGGGAGGAGATGGAAATCTTTAATAAAAAAAAAATGAGAAAAAAAAGAAAATAAACATGGGCAGGTTTAGTATTCCCTGAATTTTCTTCCCTCTCCCTATGCTCTCCTATGTTTCTGCCATTTATCTCGTATCTCTGTTTCTTTTGTTTAATAATTCTAATACTCACATTCCTACTATGGAATGTAAAAATTATATTTTGTTGATGCTGGTCACCACCACACACACACACACACAACTTTCAAAAACCTTTTAAAAATTAATATGGCCCTCTTTCTAGACCATCTATTCATGGAAGTCTACTTTATTTTGTGTACATCACAAAAACATCACATTAATTTGAGAAAAATCTCAAAATATTTAAGTTGTTTATCTCCAATGATGTTACAAAAAGCATTTTTATTTCATCAGCTGGTTTGAGACTTTCAAATTTTTCTTTTCAATTCAGATTTATTTATTTATTTATTTATTTATTTATTTATTTGGTTAGTTGGTTGTTCTTTTCAAAACATGGTTTCTTTATGTAGCCCTGGCTGTCCTGGAATTATCTCTGTAGACCAAACTGGCCTCAAACTCAGAGAGATTCACTTGTCTCTGCTTCCTGAGTGCTAGGATTATAAAGGCTTGTGCTGCCACCACCACCCAGTCCCCATTTAGATACTTTTGAAAAAGCTGTCTTTATTCTTCTGTAGCTAAAAAAAAATTACATAGAGGTCCAACTCCCTTATAAAAAAATCCAGATACAATTTTAAATTAAAATTAAAGAAATGAATGTGAGCACAACAGAAGGGGAAGTTTATGACTTATTACACATAAGGAAGAGTCTCCTAGTAAGATGTCTATGTTAAGTGATGTGCTGACTGAACTCCAGTGAGCAGTAGTTACCAACCACTGGCAAGGGAAGACCTTCACCCAGATCAATCAATACGTGGAACTCATTTCCCTGTACAGGACAAGTTCAATTAAGCTGGACCCTCTTGGGACCAATAGCATACTGTTTATTATTCCCTGTCCTCTGACCAAGCAGAGATAAATGAGTCCTTCAAACTCACATTTTAAGTAACATTTTTCTTTGGCGTAACTGTCTCTAAATATTCTAATCCATGTACATAGTGTATAAATCTTACTTTTGTTTCTTTTGCTCCCTTGGTATTTTCATTCTCTGATGCATTATGTATCTCATTTCTTTCATTGTCCCTGCCTACCCATTGCTGAGGAGCAATGACAGCTAGGATCTAGTTTGCTAAAGTCCCCACTGATTCTCCTGCATTGAGCATGATGGTGGTGGGCACACAGCACAGTGTGTGACCAATTCAATGAACCAAAGGTACACACATTTTTATAGTAGGATATATAATATGACTGTTAAGAAACCCAGAGCGAAGGAAACAAAATAAATGTTCTTTAAACAGAATCTTTACCTATAAGGAGAATGACATCAATAAATTAAGGACAACAGCCTATGAGCAAAAAGAAGCTGTTGGTCAAGAAAAAAAAGCCAATTTACATTAAAAAGCATATAATATAAATGAGTAGCAGCAAAGAACAGCAGACACCAATTTGAAAGGAACTTGAGCTGACATAATATAAAAATTACATTGAATTCGTTTGACAGGTTTCCAATGTGTTGTTGGCAGCCAGGGGGTAATTTGTGCATGGAATTGACAGACATTAGAAAATGATTCATTCACTAGAAAACTTAATTTCTCCATGATTAAAGAAATAGATAGTCTACCTGAATTCAGTGCTCTTCTCTGTCACTTTGACTCTTTTAGCATAGAAAAATCTCATACAAACTATCAAGGATGGCCTATTTATACACGTGTATGGGAAACTTTGGAAACTCAATATTATTTTTATCAGATGCTTTAACTTAATCTTGAGGAAATTAGATGTCTTGTGATACAATGTGGAAAATATCCACTACTAATTTTTTTTTACTAATATCTGGACACTTTTGGCATTACTTAAGTCCAATATTATCATTGCATTGCTTTTAACAGACTCAACCATTGGGAAGACCAAATGACAAACTGGAAGTAATAGATTTATTTTTAAATTTTTAAAGTTTTATTACTTTTATTTTTTATTTATGTGTATCTGTATATGTGGGGTGTGTGTGTGTGTGTGTGTGTGTGTGTGTGTGTGTGTGTGTATAAATACCAAATGTGTACAGATACCTTCAAAAGCTACAAAAGGACATAGGATCCCCAAGCTGAAGTTACAGGTGGTTCTGAGATGTTGGACATGGGTGCTAAAAACTGAACCCAGGTCCTTTGGAAGAGCAACAAAGACTCTTGGTCTCAAGCAATAAAGTAAAGCTAAATAAAATATGACAGAAGGAGATAGAATATTTAAAATAAAGTAAGACTACACCAAAGCAAGGCTTTCCAGGTACACAAAGAGCTAGGAATATATGTCTTTGAACAAAGTGTTTAGTCGAAAATGCCACTGTGGGAAGGAAGGTGTGGCTAGGTCCATATTGTCTCCTCAGAGAGCAAGGGAAAGCAAGGGGATTCGCAATGTTATTCTATTTCAACAGAAGGATCTCAGACTCTGTAATAGTTAGGAACTCCCCAGAGTAAGAAACTTTTATTCTAAATACATGCTACTTTGCAGTTGCCAATACAAAATGCTTGACCTCAGTTACACAATTAATCATACAGATTTCTTGATCAGTCTGCTGGAGTCAAGCTAGGGAATTTTAATTCCCCCAGCACTTGGACAAAGAGCAATATTTCTTACAATAGTTATTGGATGCACGACTGTTACTATTTTTACTGTTGCCGCCTTAAAACTCATAAGGAAGTTCTCATGAAGCCAATGGTGGCTATATCTGGTGGTCTGATGAAGGGAAATGTTTAATTTTGTAAAACATCACTTTTTATAATTTAATTTTGACTTTCAATTCCATTCTACTTGATAACAAAAAAATTATCTTCTCAATTCCAGGAAAATTCAGTAAATTTAATTTTTCCCCTACTCATGTGAAAACTGCTGCAACTCATGCTGTTAAAAACGCTTATTCCCACCAGCACGGCTTTGCTCTCCAACTCTGTCGAGTCCCTGTGTGTCCTCCCCACTGGCTCAACCTTTCCTGTCATCCCTCACTTGTGTATCTTGAGATATTGCACTGCAGTTGTAGGAATGAAAGAATACTGCTTCGGTGACTTCCACATTTACCCCCTAATCATGGCTATGGAAGAGAGGCTCAGAGCCTGCTGCTCCAATTTCTTCCTGAGTCACAAAAGATCTTGCTCTTCCTCGACCAGATCCTATCAAAGTTTCTTTTGTGGGATTGGTTAGTCAACTGAAATTTGTAATTAAGTCTACTTCTGCTTCATTTCATTTTTTCCCAAGAAATTTTAATTTAATTCTCATTTCAACCCTCTCCCAAAGTTTTTCAGTTTTGCATAGTTGTTCAAAAAAACACATTAGCCACAAGTTTCCAAAGCAAAAGGTACTTGGGTGCACCTGAAATAGTCTACTTTGATATTTCTTTTCCCCTTATTTTAATTGTATTGTGCAAAATGTCTAATTATGCATATGAAATTATATAAGTATGTATACATATATAATTGTGTTCGTGTATTAATAAAATGGAGCAATCCAAATGACATTCGTGTTTTGTGTCACACATGCATAAGTCAAGTCACATGCAGAAACACAAAGTACACTTTTGTGAGCTTCTAACCTCTCTCAAGCAAGGAAATAGTCTTTCTTTAAGGTCATTGTGTGCTCCATGAATTTTAATAGCTTATTTTGCATTTCAAAGACTATAATTATTTTTGTATTTCTATATTTTGTCAAATAGAATTATAATCCTTCTACAAACCATTTTATCATTAGATAAATTAGGTACTTTAGAAGGTAATTGTTGTAGCAGTATTGTCTATAACGCTGAACTTAGGAAGGAAAATTTTATTCTACTTACAATTTTAGAATACTTTCGTCATACTGAGGAGTTTACAGAATAATCTAAGAAACATTTAGTTAGCCTCAAAAGGTAAAACTGTCATATTTTTGTTCTCTTTCCTTCTTTCATTTTGTCACATTTTTGATGTTATGACAAATGTGAAAATCTAAGAATGCATTAGATTTTCAATGCAATCATAATGATATTGCTAAATATTTTAAATTCATCCAAAACAAGGACAGTCTCTTATCAAAAATCTCTAATATCACATGATATTAATATCTAATTATATTAGATGTTAATATAATTATAATTTATATTATGTTATATAAATATAATGTTAATATAATCTTATATAATAACATTGTTGAATTTTTTCTACAATCCAGTGTGTATCAACAGCTGTTTTGTGGATTATTACTTTAACTATGTGAAGATGTGTTGTCCATGTTTGTGTTGCAGAGTATTACTTTAATATGTAAAGATATGTTGCTCCTATTTATTCTGCATGAGTTTCACTATGTAAAGATGTGCTGCTGTTTCATCTTGCCTAAGGCACCTGATTGGTCTAATAGAATGATGACTCTCCAGTAGTTAGGCAGTAGAGGGATAGCTAGGCAGGGATGGTGGGCAGAGAGAATTAGTAGAAGGAGGAATCTAGACTCAAGATAGAAGAGAATGAAGGAGAAAGAAAGGGAGAGGGAGCCATCCAGATCCCAAGTTTGGCTAACTTGGAGTGAACACTGGCCCCAGTGACCAACCTTTGCAACAACTTTGATTTGCTTTTCTCTCTAAGAATAGAACAATTTTAGGTTTTTCCTCTCACAATGTGATGCTTAGCTTGGTGGGATCTTGCCCTGAGGTCACTTAAACTACCTACCTAAAATCCTATGTCTCTCAGCTCAAGCACTGGTCACGTTTTCTTGGCATTCCATCTGTCTTCAAAAGGTATGCTTTATATATCTTTCAGCCTGTTTTTTTTTTTCACCATAGACCTGCATAAACATTGCTGCTAACAAACACACTGTAGAGTCCACTTCAGACTCTTCTGAAATCTCCTCTGCTAAAAAATTAATACATTACTTTTAAAATTAGCTTCAGGCAAGTTCTCAATACAAGGGCAGAAAACATTTCCATTCTTAGCCAACTTATTCCAGGAAGAGTCTCTGTCCCAGGTGATAACATTGCTTCCAATTGTGACGTCGTTATCTGTGTTTGCACAGTCAGCATAGCACTCAGTACTCTTTGGTTTCCAAGCTCTGCTTTCCTACTCTAAAGTCCCAACTTTTCCATATTCCTCCAAAAATCATTCCATTGGGTATGTAATAATACCATTAGCCCACCCCTGGTACTTAATTATCAGTTTTCTATTGCGATGATACAATCACACAGGTGTTTCACATTGAGAATATATTCCTGCAACAAAAAATAATAACAGTATATCCATCTGATGGTATACAGTTGGAATACGTTACACAGAGAGTGTACAATCATAGTGTACCCACTACTGGGTACAGTCAGAATACACCCCATTGATGAGTAGAATATTATACTCAAATTCTTTGTATCATATTTTTTTCTTATGATGGCTATTCTATGTCAACGTTATTGGGACGAAAACATGGATAGCTGGTAAAACATTATTTCTGGGTGTATTTGTAAGGTCATTTCAGAAAAATAGCACTTGAATGAAGAGACTACATAAAGAAATCTGCCACAACTATTCTAAGCAACAGCTGTTCCACCGAGGGCCTGAAAAGAACATAAAGGAAGAAAATAATTAGCATTTCTCCCCCTGGCTTCTCTTTCCCCTTATCTCTCCCTGTCTCTGTCTCTCAGTGTCTGTCTGTCTCTCTCTTCCTCTCCCTTTTCTTCTCTCCATGTACTGTTTCTCTGTGTCTGTGTGCCTCTTTCTCCCTCTCTTGTTAACCAGGAGCATCTCTTCCTGCTCCTCTTAAAGACATTTCAGCGTTTGTTTTGAGCTTTTACTCTCAGACTGAGACAGTGGCGTTAAGTTCAATTGATCCTGTCTCAGATCTCTGTGGCTGAAACCATCAGGAGGTGAATCATGAATTTCTCATCTCCCACAACCTCAAGGAATAATTAAACTTGGTAGGTCACAAAAGGAAACTAAGTAAAAATAAAGGAAATTAAATACAAAACCCTAAGCCTTTTTGGGTAGAGAGGCAGTAAGAGCAAGGGGTACTGGACATCTGCAGTGAAATCATGTTTACCAGACATGACAAGGCCATCAATAAACAGTTTTGAAATGCGGGGGTATTATGGATTGTTGCTTTTTACACAAAAATATATTCACATTATAGAAATTTACAAAACAGTTGAAATAGGAAGAAAAACAATGTTAGTTGATGTCTGTAGAGAATGTGCTTTATTAGAAGTTTTTATGAGTTGGCTTAATGTCATATTGTCAGAAAACACAAAATTTAATGAAACAAAATTTAGACTTCACCACAGTTAATTGATTTACTTTCTTGCCCCCAAAATAAAATATATGAAACTGGGAAGGGAACTGGTTGGAGGAGGAAGGGGTTAAACAGAAATGGGAAGCTAAGTTAAGGGATGTGTATGTTAAAAATGAATTATACAAACATTCATGTATGAGACGATCAAAGAGTAACTTTTTATAAAAGACAAAAGAAAGAACAAAAGCATTCTTCCTCTCTCTCTGTACACTACTATTTCTGATTCCTTAGAGAATCAGAGTGAATTTCATATAGACCTAAGGTGTTGAACACCTGCCTATTGCCCTCCATGTGAAATGTCAGGAAGATTTTTTTTCCTACCTCTGCATGCTATTTCCCTTGTCCTAAGCATTTGATTTGGCAAATTTCTTCTTGTCAATTCTTTCTATGTACCTTTGAAATGTAAATCATTTTCAAAGACCTTCTGCCAGTTATACCTCTACACTGTCTTTTTCAGGACCCGGAGCCTTGTATTTTAAGTGGAACCATCAAGGCAGGCAGAGCCTCGTCTCTCAGGCCCTATTCAAGGGTAGAATTAACTTCAATCGCTCTATGTTGTAAAATCGCCTTCTGCAAATAAGACCTGGAGATTTTTCTCAATCCCTCAGACAAACCATTGAATCTACAGATTCAAGACCTTCCAAATCCAGCCCTGATGGAACCCAGTAACAAGAGTTATCTGAAGGTTCTCCTTATCTCTGTAAATAATATGGGCATAAAACCATTTTCTGTCTCTTCATCTTTTCTAATTTGCTACGTATAAACAGCAATAGAATTTAGGATGTATATTATTTTGTCTGAATTTTTTATATTTTCTTTCTAAATTCAAATTAAAAGTTGAAAGTTCATGAAACGACGTACTCAGGGGGGTCTGACCACAAATCAAGTCTCCCAGCCCATCTTTGCATTTTTCTGCTTTATGGCTTATTCTCAGATCCATCAGTTTTTTATCATATGAGTAACTACATATAGAAAGTAACTAACTATATCCACTAGGGTATTATCACACTCTACTGTACTCAGCAAAACATTATGTATGACAGAGACCGCTTTTCACCAAAGACACAATACATCCTTATGAGTGCACACCATAGTGAAGTCATCTGGCTAGTGTGTATTTATCTCATTTTCAACACTTAGAATTAACGATGATATCAAAATGAAGAATCCCTTTTACTTTTCCTCTCCAATTATGAAGCCATATCACATTTATGTCCATATGAAACTGTCCTATCAGAGGGCAAACAAACTGACTGTGGTGGTTTGAAATAGAATGACCCCCTCATAAGCTCATGCATTTGAATGCTTGATTCCCAGTTAGGGGAACTATGTGGGAAGGATCAAGCAGTGTGGCCTTTGGGAGGAGGTGTGTCACTGAGGATGGGCTTTGAAATCTCTAGAGCCCAGACCAGGCTGACCAAGTCTCTCCCATCTCTCTCTCATCTCCCTGCTACCCGAGGATCAGAATGTACCTCCAAGCTACTGCTCCAGCCCATGCCTGTCTGTTTCTCACCATGACAAGCATGGACAAACTATCTGCAACTGTCAGCAAGCCCCTAATTAAAAGCTTTCTTGGTCATGGTGTCTCTTCACAGCAGTGGAATAGTAACTAAGACACTGACCACGTGTTTTCAATAGATATCACAGAATTCACGTAAATGGAGGTGCCATCTGGCACAGGTGTAGAAGCAGGTGTTTGCAGAAAGATGCCATCAGAATTATCTGATCTACTCTTTAAATATATCTCAGCTAATGAGATAGGCAAAGATATTTGTAAATAGTTTTAGCCTGTATCTAATCATCCAAATAAAAGTGACCATGTTTTTATGCTCATACTTCAGTGAAATTCCAAGTCCTTCCCTACTCCTTCCTGTGTGTCTCTCATCAATGTTTCTGCTCCTCTGTACTCTCTGTGGCTAATTCCTGTCAACTAGTTGCTGGCTCTGAACCCTGATACAAGGTTGATATTATTAACACAGTCTCAGGGCTCACAGTGCAATCAAATATGCCACCACAAATAATGGATCTCATAGTAAGCCTATTTAATTTATGAATAAGTCCCACTTATCTATATGTATGGTCCTATTTTATTTTCTATTATGTTTTTTTTTTACTTTGAGGTTCACATCTAAGTTTGAGCTAAAATTTTCTTCCTCTTATATATTTTTAAAGTTCTCATATCAATGCAATAATATTTTTAAAATAAAGTCTTAAATGTTTTACTTCACCATACACAGAATGATACAACTCACAATACAGGAGTTTTTCTAGGACTTAACACTTGAGAATTCCTTTCATCTGAATTTTTTATTTGATGTGTGTTCTTATTTTTGTTACTTAATTTTGAAATGTTTATTGGATTTTATTAGTCTTACTTTCAATAAATTTTATTTGTCAGTTTACCAAAAAGAGATTACTAATTCTCTTCAAACAAGCTTTTAAAAGTGTTTAAAATTTTTTTCCTTCGTGTGAATCTTTTACCCCAATAAATTTCTTACATTGATTACAATGTAATCACACTTTGCATGGCTCCAGTGATGCCTCTGACTAAGTCAGTGAAGGAATAGAGACAAGTCAAACACACAGGCACAGACAGAAAAAGCTGGGTATGTGTGAGCACTCTGGTGGTGAAGCCACAGCACCCCAAAATCTCAGTGTGGTCATCATATAGAGTTGAACAGAGGTGGGTTATAGCATACAGCTCAATAAGAAGATAGGGTATTACACAGAGATAAAAAAGAAAGCAGGGTTTATAGTACCCAGCTGAATCAAAGACATTGGCTTAGCTAATCTGGAAAGAAGCAATCTGTGCAATGAAGCAGTCTTTAAACTATAAAAAGCCATGAGAAGAAAGCTATAGTGAACATTTTTTCACAACTATTAACATCCACACAATGATCACAGGGAAAGGTTGTTGTTTTCCCATGGGTTAGAGGCTATGGTCTTGACCAGGCCTGTGTCAAATACACAGATTAACATAAGCATTTCACTCACTCAGGATATCCTAAGTTTTACTCATTCTATCTCACTGTAGAACTGCATACGGGCACCGAGAATTAGCCATGCCATGGCTGAATCCTGTGCTGTCTTGACATTCATGGTTAAAGTATCTATCCATTACATTTTTTTTTTCATTTAGCCTCATTCAAGTTATCAGGACACATAATGCAGTGGGATTCTTTACCAAAATAGCATGAAAGGCCTGAAAATTAGTCCTTGAAAGAATTTTTTTGTTCCCCTCTGAAATATCATGAGTTGGGCATCTTCTATACTAATGAATTTTCTCTTGCTCTGATAAGGAACCATGATAAAGGCAAGTTAAAAAGGATAATGTTTTGTGGCTTCTGGTTCCCAATGAAGAGTGCTTAATGATGGTTAAAGCATGGCAGCAGGCAGCTGGATCAGGAATCTGAGAGATCACATTTTTAACCATGATCACAAGGAACAGAGAGCAAAACTATGACCTCTCAGATTCCATCCCCAGTCATTTACTTCTTCCAGCAAGTCTACATAACCACTCCACACAGCACCACCAACTGAGACCAAGTATTCAAACATCCTAAACTGGGCGGCAGAGGGACATTTCTCTTTCAAACAACCACATCTATTATCCTTGTTCCTCTTACCAGTCTTATCCTCTAGGTCCCAGCAGGATGTGCCCCACAAGACCTGAGTAGTCGTCAAGGGGTTCTCCACTATAGGCTTCCAAACTCATGGAGATAGCGGAGGCAGGAGCCAGAGGCAGCTGGTGACTTAGCATCCACACTGAGAAAACAGAAATCAGTGCCAACGTTCAGCTTTCTTCCTGTTTTTATTCAGCCTAAGATCTCAGCCCAAGGAGCAATGCCCCCCCCCCCCCAATTATGGTGAGTCTTTCCACTGTATTTAGCATAATCTAGATGATGCTTCAGAGATATATCGCCTAGGCGATTTTAGATGCTGTCAAACTGTCAATCAAGATGAAATGTTACAGTATAGTCTGACTTTCAACATTTTACTGAAAATATTCTAGTGAGATAAGTGAATTCTCTTCAATAGTGTATGTTTCATACTCAAATCCTGTATAATTACTTGGCTATGCATGTAAATCCCTTTATGGGAAAGAGGTTAATACAATTCTTAACACACAATATTAAAGAAAAAATATCATCATATGATACCTACAGAAATCAGCAAATACTTTCCAATTCTCTAACATCATAGTTAAAACACTGATTTATCTTGTCTTATGATATAATTTTATAAAATTAAATGAATTTGTTTTATAATAAAGTAAAATTACCATTTGTAGACCCTTTTAACCAAAACCCAAACAAAACATATAATTCAAACTAACATGTCGTATTATGATTATATTGATATTTTAAAACTGGACATCTTAGAATAAAATACAGCCTATGTGGAACTTAATATGAGGAAGGAGTCACTACAATAAACAATTTCTCTTCATTTATCCTATTTTTTCTCTCTCCTGCCTGCACCCTGTGTGTATGCATCTGAGTTGAGTGGGAAAATGCATTGCTCAGCATATACTGCTGAAGGCCACAATGAATCTGATTGGAAAATATTCTACAAATGACAAAACATATTCCAAACTAATTTACTTTGTTTGAGGTGAATAATATCTTTGTTTTCCTAGGACAATTTCTGAAATGCCATTTCTAGATTGATGTGTCTTCAGAGAAAAGGAATCCGAGGATAAAATGGGAAATGCCTCCTCAGTAGTTTTGTGTGGAGTTCAGCAATATGGACTATTTTTACAACTTTGGTCCAAACTAGACAAAAGGAGAGAGAGGTGTTGGAGAAGACTAAACAATGACCACACTGAGTTGAGATGCAGGTAAATAGGAAAAGAGATGAGTTTGCAAGAATTGTGGCCAGTTCTATAGACTACACTAGAAGTGCAAACTCATCAGTTAGTATCTAGAAAAAAATGTAAATGTGTTTTCAAAATGACTCTGGAAAAATACAACAGCTGAAGTGTGAAATTGTTATCCCTTTCATTGGAAAATAATACCTGACGTAGGATTCCCCTCTGTATGCTGTGAATACCATTGGTGAATAAAGAAACTGCCTTGGCCTTTTGATAGGGCACAATTTAGGTAGGTGGGCAAAACTAAACTTGAATGCTGGGAGAAAGAAGGGCGGAGTCAGGGAGAAGCCATGTAGCCCTGCCAAAGCTGGATGGAACTTTACTGGGTAAGCCACTGCAACGTGGCGATACACAGATTAATAGAAACGGGTTAGATTAATATATGTAAGAGTTAGGAAATAAGAATCTACAGCTAATGGGCCAAGCAATGATTTATTTAATACAGTTTCTGTGTGATTATTTCAGGGCTAAGCAACCTGGAACTAACAAGCAGCTCTCTCCTCCAACAAATACCTAAGTGAAAGTCACATAGTGGAAGACGTACAAAGATTAGGTTGCCATAGCAGCCAAGCCAACTAGAAAGCATGCACAAATACAGAGTGATGGACAATGAAAATAGTTGTTTTTAGAATTTTTGTTTCCTTAGGAGATGTTCCTCCACAGGTGCTGACTCTGGAGTCTTAAACTTGTTTATTGGTCATTGTCCAGAAAGTGACATGTTCCTTCACACAAAGGAAGCTATGACTTATTGCACAAACACAAATTTACACGGATATCATAAGGCAGAAAGAAGGAAGAATGTACATGAGGATGGAAAGCACAAATAACTGGAAAAAAAACAGGCATTGGGGCTGTGTATTTAAGACGGATGTATTTAAGGTGGATGGTGTGGTATTTAAGAGTTTGTACTGCTCTTGCAGAAGACTGGAGATTGGCTCCCAGCACCCATAGTTGGTAACTCACAACCACCTGCATTCACCTGCATAACCCCCCACCCACCCCCACACAGAAATTAAAAGTAGGAAGTATTTAACCTATCAAACAAAACACATGTCAGTCTCGGAACGGGAAAGATCATTTCTCTAACCTGATCTTTCATTCTGCAGGGCTCTGATACTTGGCTTCAACCCACTGCACAATTATGTTTCTCATCACTAAAGAGGACTCAGGCTGATCATGATGTCAAGGAAATTTCCTCCTTAAATCTGTCTATGTTCCTTAAGAAGTTGTAGTAGAGGAGACTCTATAGCCAACTTCTAAAGTGACCCTGGCAGTCAAAGCATCTCAGACTCTTGAGATAAACTAATGCACTCTTCCATGGTGTATATCTTACAGTGGATAACAATAGCAGAAGAGTCATCCATTTGTTAATGCATGTGACAAAACCTGCCCAGGGTTCTTTGGATAATTTTCTTGGCTATTTTCCTAACTCTGCCTTCATTGGGAATTATAGTAGTACTAACTGTCTTTATTTTTGTATACTACTTCACTCACACAGCAGGCCCTGAGGATAAATATATGCTGTCATCACAGGGCTATCTTATGTTCTGGACCTTTGCTGTCTGTTAAGTTTTATATAGACCCCTGAGATCAACCCTCCACTGAAGCATTATGATGCTGCTACCTCCTTACCACCCCTTTGTCACCTTGAAGCAGTTAGATCAGTTGTTCCTTAAAGCCCAAACAGCAGTTGGTGTGACTTCCGAGAGGCAGGGATGAAGGACTTGGGATTAGACAGACAGTTAGAGAGACTAAATAATAAAAATGTTAAATCTCAAGACGGCTGGGATTTCTTCATCTTTAGACATAGGACAACAGCCTGGCAGCTTAGACCAAAACTTGTCAGGTGTTCTTCTCAGGCCAGTAGGGCCTCCCACCTACAAATCAGTCAGAAAATGCCAAGCCCAGACAAATCAGGGCAGGTTTACCCAGAATTTATGGAAGTATTGGTCTATCTTTGTTCATGCTTATCACTTTAAGGAATGTTTCCTCACTATTCCAATTCTACGCTAATTTCAAAATACAGAAACAAATCCCTAGGACCAGAAGTGTGTGTGTGTGTGTGTGTGTGTGTGTGTGTGTGTGTGTGTGTGTGTGATTTGTCCTTGTCTTTATGTGTGTGCAGGCATGTGTAGAGACTAGATGTCAGCATTGGGGTGTTGCACATCACTCTTCACCTTAGTTATTGACTGGCTCATTGTTTGGGCTAGAGCGGTTAGGCAGCAAGCCCTTGGAATGTTTGTTTAGCTTCACTGAGGGAAAAGCTCTCTGTGTTGTTTTAACCATGTTTATTAAAGTCCATGAACAATGACAATCAAAACAAAATTGACTGTTTCAATTACAAAGTATCCAGTGTCATAAGAATCCATGAGCACAAACACTAAAAGGTTTCCTAAAGTAGTTGAACAACTATACTCAATACATGTAAGCTCAAAAGCTACATGCAGAATGACTGAAGTAGTTCAGAATGTCTAAGAAACCAGTGCTGCAGGCTTACACTAAAGTTCTGTTCAATCATCACTGGCAAGTAGGGAACCAGTGTACCAGAGTTCCTAAAATGATTATAGCATCAAGTAGTGCTGAGTATATAAATGGGTGAGAAACTTCCTTATATATCTAAGACAGGGCATTAATGGCCTCACAGATTTGTAAATAATTTGTCTGTAAAGCATGCTACCATATGACCCCACAGCTCTCTGGTTAAAGAAATGAATGTGTAAATATCCACAACAACTCACCATTTTCATGAATTCAAACATTAGAAGTGTTACTACAGCCTAATACTTACTGTTAATGAAACAAGACAGGACATTAATGAGCATGGATGGACTATTAATACAAAGATTAACATAAGCAATTCCGACAGAAAATATATTGGCTGAATGAAATCAGACATGAATAAGTGTAAGATACATGCACCAAATAAAGTTAAAGTAAGACAACTAGAAAACTATGAAAGTCAAAAATTTTCTATAGCTTAATTTTGTTAGCCTTTAAATCTATATGCTTCTGTTTGACTATGCTGAGTAGGTGAATATGCTTTATGCCACTTTGACACAAGCTAGGGTAATTTGGAAAGAGACCTCAGTTGAGAAAATGCCTCCATGATATTTGTGTATTGGCAAATATGTAGGGCACTTTTTAAATCAGTGACTGATGTAGGAGAACACAGCTTAATTTGGATGGTCCCAGGATATATGAGAAAATAGGAAGAGAAAGGCATGGAAGATAGTGTCCTTCCATGGTCTTTGCTTCAGTTCCTGTCTCCTGGTTCCTGCCATGAGCTCTTCCCTGACATCCCTCAATGATTGATTGTTACCTGAAAGTGTAAGCAAAATTAAATCTTACCTTCCCACATTGCTGGTGAGCATGGTGTTTCATCACAGCAACAGAACCCTAACTAAGACAGAATATAGAAATAATCCATGTTACAAAAGTTCAGAATAGAATATTAGACATACATATTGACCAAATGCTGCTTTGATTCAATTTAAAATATTTAAATCATTTATTACAATTATCACAACTGATATATATTTCACCTACATTCAAATCTCTCTCAAAAACGGTTAGTAGTATATACATAATTTACTGTTCATTCGATGAGGTGTATTGGATGGCTTTTCTCAAGCTCCTACTTGAATTAAACAAAGTTTCTATTATTTTGTAGTTAATATAAGCAAGTATATTTGAGATCTGATCCAAGTGGGTCTTTTGACTATTGCTTGAGGAAATTCAGAATTCCACAAACAAAGATAAATCTCAAAAGTTGTCTATTTAAAAGCATAACTAACAACAGAAAATGTGAGATGCCAACCTCACTCTAGTAATATAAACACACTGCTTTATGTATATTTACTAGTAAAGTGGATTTATAGGTTGTTATAGAAACAGGAGCAGCATATAAAATATTGCCAATGTTGTTAACTAGATCCAATGGGAAAATTAGCTATGTTTTCACCCTTCCCCAAAATGGCAACTTAGAGGAAGCTGAAACAGACCAGTTGTGCTAGGAACTACTCTACTGTATGTCAGTGATTTCTAATTCTACTTTAAATGGTTTGAATAAAAATGGTTCCCATAGGCCAGTAGGGAGTGGCACTATTAGGAGGTGTGACCTTGTTGGAGTAGGTGTGGCTTTGTTAGAGGAAGTGTTTCACTAGGGACTAGGCTTTGAGGTTTCATAAGCTCAAGTCAGGCCTAGTGGCTGACTGCATTTTCCTGTTGCCTGCTGATCCAGATGTGGAACTCAGCTCCTTCTCCAGCACCATGTCTGGATTCTGTAAAGCTTCCCATCATGATGATAATAGGCTAAACCTCTGGAACTGTAAGCCAGCCCCAATTAAATATTTTTGCTTTATAAGAGTTGTTTGCCATGGTCATGGTGTTTCTTCACAGCAATAAAACCTTGAGACAGACACAGGAAACTGTCTACATATTTTTCAGGTTGCCTTTTCACTTTGACACAAAGTTTGATTTTTGCCTCTCTGCACTCTAGTTTCCTGATAGAAACAAGCTTTCTTTTTTCTCAGGTTAACCTATATAGAGTGCAATCTGTGGGATGAGAAAAAAATCTGAAATGTGAAGAGGTATCATTCTTTTAATACTATCTCTAAAATACCTTCCTAAGGGAAAGTGCTTTCACAGATATATAATACAATACAATTGACAACAATGAAAATAACCTAAACATCCGAGAGCTGGTATCTGGCTGGGAATCACAGGATTTCTATTCAATCAAAAGATAGACACATTTGTATTGACAGTAAAATTTGCCTTCATAAAAATATTTAAAGGAGGAAATAGGCTTAAAATAAATTTTGTGCTTATATTGCTGAGAATACAAAATAATAAAGAGCTAATACATAGAGAAAGAGATAAAGCAGTAAACATACAACATACAAAGTTGTTTACACATTACTCATACAACTATCAAAGTCTGAGGAGTACAATCACCTCTATGGGAACCCTGCAGAGCAAAGAATAAGACATTTCTAAGCTTTTAAAGAAAAAATGAACAACTTCATTGAAAATGGGGCTTGTTATTCTGCCATCAAAACAGAAATTGCTGAATTAAAAATTTAAAGCTAGATACATAAATGGGGCATAGGCAGGAGACAACCTGGTTCTCCTAGTGAGTTCCAGGCCATCCTGGGCTACATACTAAGACCTTGTCTCACATAAATAAATAAACACAGTTTAAAAAGCTTTTGATCTCTTTATATAAAATATAACTTGTTGAAGATTTCTCACTTTCTTAAGAAAATGCCCCTACTCTTCCAACTTCCCAATTATTTAACAAAAGGATTTAATTTCCTTGTACTATTGTAATTTAGAGTATCTTTGTATAAAAAATTACATTTATAATGACAGAAAGCTGTTTCTCAAATAACCCTACAGTCAATAAATAACTACACAAACAGACCCATGAAGAGGAAAGTTTAGTCTTCACATAGTTACATGAGTGGCTAACAGTTCTATAATAAATTATTCTTCTCTATCTCTTAAAAATGTTAAAAATCATTACACAAAGCACTTTTTAAAAAAATATTAATTCTATTTTTTACATGTGCCTGATATACCATTTTATTCTGACTACAGAGCTGTTTATTGAGAACAGGTCCTCTGTATTGAATAAAATAGACAACTCCACTCGATAACTGTCTAGTGTAATAAATATACCTATGGAGATGGAAAGGGGGATTTGGTTGATGTTATCAATTACTCCTCTCTCAGCAGCTCTTAGAGGCCTATTCTAGAAAAAGCCGTTCAGACTTATATGCCACAGTCCCTGACCTCAAGGGGACTTGGCCTTAGAGGAACTTGAAAAGGATCAGCTTTATCAATGGTAAGTCCCAGCAGCTTGCAGGAGCACCAAAAGGAACTCAGCTAGTAATAGAACTAGTGTTAATTAAAAGCCCGACCTCTCCTTGTATCCTGTTTCTTTTCTACATGGCTTGAAAATATTCTGTGAGGTTTACAAATTAACTGTATGTTGTAAACGTAAGAAAGAATTCTTTTTACTACAAATGAGCAAAAGAAGTTTAAATCAAAAGAGACAAAAATAAATCTGCAAACAAAAGGAAAGACAATCTTAAACAAAAGTGTATCTGCTTAAAACTCAATAAGCTTTGGAACTGGTTAATCTTGACTGTCTACATGATGGGATTTAAAATCACCAAGAAAACATCTTTGGGCATGTTTGAGAAGAGTTAACTGCATTTGGCTAATTGAGGTATGGAGACCTACCCTAAATGTAGATAGTGTGATTTATGGGTAGGAGTCTCAACTTGACTACAAAATAAAGTGACTGAGCACAAAGATTCATTTCTTCATGAGTTCAGACTATGAACGACATGTGCCCAGTTCTCTGTTCTACAACCCAAGATCAACTATGTACCTTGGAACTGTCAGTCAAAACAAAACATTGGTCCATGGGTTATTTATGTTAATATTGTCCTGCAACAAGTAGTCAAGTAGATGTCTGTTTAATGGCAGAGATGGCAGAGAAGAAACCCACCCACAAAGGGGATTGGTAAACTGAAGTGTGATAACGTAATCTCAGAAAATATTTGTAAAAGTTTCTTTCTATCTTCTGTCTGAATGTAAATCATAATATAATCAAAATAAAACAGAAGATTGACTTGATTAATATTTTCTGAGAATTCTATAGTCCTGTATTGAAAATAATACATCTTAAAAAAAATACATCAATTTTTATAAATTCATATACCTTAGATTTTCATGAGCAAAAAGGGGCAATTTTGTCAGTGTGTTGTGCTTACAAAGGGTCATTCTTACAGAATTTCTCAGCAAAGCACAGTAGGGTGTTCAATTAAATATAGTTAAAAATAATTTCAAACCCTGAAATTTTGTTTCAAATAAATTTGACTTCTTATTCCATGATTTTAAGTATTTGCTTTGCATTGAGACTTAATTGCGCACACTAGTGCTTAAGTGCATCGAATTTCTAAATTCATCAGGCCCCTTCCAATACGAAATCTTCTGAAAAGCTTGTCCCCTTCTACAGTTTGTCCCTGGAATTTGGGAAGAATGAAGGGACTATAAACCCTCCCTTCTGACCTGTCATCTAAATTCCTTTTATGTTTTGAAGGGATGATGGTATAAAATCATCACACTAGCCATGACTATGGTATTTTGAAAACATAGTTACAGAGAATCAAACCATAATTATAAAGATGTACATTTTAATTCTCCCAGTCTTCTGTGTTCTGACGAATACAGTCCAGCCATGTGAAACCCAGACAGAATGGATAAGGGTTATCATAGTGTGAAACATGAACACAGAGTGTAGAAAAATCTTAGGTATGAAAAGATAAGAAATATCTAACTTACCTTAAATTTCTGAAACATCGGATTAAAAAGGGGGGGGGGAGGGAGTAGAGACAAAGGGTTCACTGTGCTTTTTGACGTCTCTCAGTGAGTGAAATAGATAGAGAAGAAGGTTAATGGCAATACAGTCACGTTGTCCATGCCATCTGCACCGGGTATGACTGTCATAGAGTAGCACAGAGATGTAGTTTCCCTGTGGGCAGGCTGTGAAAGACCTGATTAAGCTCCGCAGAATGTGAGATGGTGAGTGGAAGTTACTTGATAAGAATTTTTGAAGGTCAACCAATGTTTCACATGACCCAGCCAACACATGAAGAAAGAAGATGTCCTCCCCATAGTGACATTTCATTTGTATTTTAATAAATTAAACTTTCCTGAAGTTCAGAGAGTAAAACAACCACACTAATCAGTTTTATAGATCAGTCAGTGGTGACACACATCTTTAATCCCAGTAGCCACACCAGTTTGCCATAGGAACCAGGCAGTAGTGTTGCATGCCTTTAATCCTAGCACTACAAAGGAAGATAAAATGGGAGGAGACAGTTCTCACACACACAATCTCACTCTGAGATTCATGGAGGCAAGATCGCCATTTTCGTCTGCGGTAGAGGTAAGAGCCAGTAATTGACTGCTTTGTTTTTCTGATCTTCAGGTTGAATCACAATATCTGTCTTTGTGTTTTTATTATTTGTGTCAGAAGGGGGAGAAATTTGTAGGAGGAGGGTCCACTTGTTTGTCCTGGCTGCCCAGAACCAAAATAACCACAAAGAAACCATATTAATTAAAACATTGCTTGGCCCATTGGCTCTAGCTTCTTCTTGGCTAACTCATATTAATTTAAACCCATTTGTATTAATCTGTGTATTGTCACATGGCAGTGGCTTACCGGATAAAATTTCCAGCATCTGTCTCTGGTGGCTCCATGGCATCTCTGACTCTACTTTCTTTCTCCCAGAATTCTGTTTATACTTGCCCACCTATCTCTGTTCCCCTACAGCTATGCTATAGGCCCAAAGCAGTTCCTTTATTAACCAATGAAAGCAAAACATAGACAGAAGGACCTACACCAGAAATTCAGCCATAGTACACTTCCTTCATGTTGGCAAAGGGTAGATCATGCATCTAGCCTTCAGATTGTAGGTTTTACCAACCCCTATATGATTCTAAGGTTTTCAAAAAAGACTAAACTATTACATGGATTCTACTGTGTGCAGCGTACAATGCCAGTCTGTGCTCTATGCGCTACCATACAGTTCCCGAGCTTCAGGTAAGGGGCTGGAGGTTGAAACACACAAACACATACAGACAGAGACATGGACCTCTAGTCACTGGTAAGAAGCCCCTTATTCAATAATACCATGGAGGTTTACATACCCAACAGTCAAGTGGGCCAACAGGTGAAAACCTTATCCTCTGATCCTCAAGGCCAAGGCAACACGTGCTCATTAAGCAGAGCTGGTAAACAACTTTGACACAGCTTTCAGTAACTCAAATCAGAAGGAAAGTAAAGATCTATAGCAGGGAAGAGCAGCTGGAGGCCAGGACTCTAAATGGTCCCAACATTGTGCTTGTAGCTTGATAGTGTTGTGTTATGAACTTTAGGCCTCCTTAACTTTTCCCTTTAACTCTTTTATGCTTCCTTCCCTTCATCATCTTCCCTTGAAGCCCCTTTTCATCACCACCATGGCCCTTTACTAGTTTATTGACTTCTATAGGAATGCCAACAAAAGCATATTTATACATTGTCTCAAATCTAGCATCCACAAATGAGTGGAAACATATGACATTTGCAGTTCTGAATTTGTGTTCTATCATAGCTGATAATGTCATAACTTTATTTTTCTTTACAACTGACTAATATATGACTGGGTAAAGTGCCACATTTTCAACATCCATTCAGCAGTCTAGGGATATCTATGATGTACCCATTTTTGAGTATTATGAATAAAGCACCCATGAATGTGGATGAGCAAGTATTTCTGTATTAGAATATTAAGTCCTTTGAGACTATGCCAAGGAGTTGTATAACTTTCTACATAGTAGATTCAATTATAGCTTGTTTGTTTGTTTGTTTATTTTGTGAAGCATGGTTAATAACAACTCAGAAACAGATATTGAGGTTCAACCTGATGATCTGAAAAGCAAAGCACCAGCCAATGACTCTTACTTTGACCTCACTCTGAAATGGCTATCCTGCCTCCAAGAATCTCAGAATGATATTGACTCTAAGAAATGTCTCCTATTTTATAATCCTCTCTAGTTCTGGGATTAAGGGTGTGTACCACTACTGCCTGGATTCTGTGGCAAGCTTGTGTGGCTACTGGGATTAAAGGTGTGTGTCTTTGTGGCTACTGTAATTAAAGCTGTGTGTTATTGCTGCCTGGTCTGTAAGGGTGTCCAGTGTGGCTGTTTACTTTTCTGATACCCAGGCCAGTTTTATTTTTTAAATTACAATTGAAATGCCACTACAGTTTTGTTCTTTGAAGAACAACCCCACTGATTTTTACAATTGCTCTTCCAACTTCTGCTCACATGAACAGTGAATAACTGTTACCACTTTATCTACATCCATACCAGTCTTTATTGTCATTTGTTTTTTAATCTCACTGATGCTGACTACAATCAGATGATATCTCAGAGTATTTAAATTTGAATTTTTAATGATAGATAAAAATGCTAAATATTGAAAATATTCTTTAGCATTTTGTATTTCTTCTTTTGAGAATTATCTGTTTATCTCAATGATCCAAATTTTTATTCGGTTATTTGATTTATTGGCATTCAATTTTTGAGGTTTAGTTTTATTTTTGTATGTTCTTAATACTAATCCTAACCCTCTGTCAAATGTACAGCTGGGAAGCCTTTGTCCACTGTGTAGGCTGCCTCTTCACTTGAATAGTGGTGTCTTTGCTGTATTTGGATATTCTTGGAACATTTAGAGTGTGTGTGTGAGTATGTGTGTGTGTGTGAGAGAGAGAGAGACAGAGACAGAGAGACAGAGAGAGCAGATTTATTGTTCCATGTATAGATAGCTCTTGTTTGCCCCACACTATTTATTTGTTGAAGGTAATGTCTTTTCTCCAATGTATGCCTTTAGTCATTTTGCCAACAACCATGTGGTTATAGGAGAATAGGCTTTTATGTGTTATCTTCCATTCTATCCCATAATGTGGCGCCCCTCTCTCTTCATGCTAGTACTAAATTTTGTTGCTGTTGCTGTATTACGACGTGAAATCTGGGGCGGTGACATCTCCAGCAGTGCTATCACTTTTCAGATGTCACCCGATAGGCATGGTTTACAACATCCTCTCCCCTGAGTGTTGTAATAGTTTTTCCTTATTTGTGTTTTTAATTTGGGTCATCTCTTTTCGATGATTTGTCTAAAGGTTTTTCAGTCTTCTTAATTGTTTCAATGAATGAACTGGAGAGATCTCAAATTAATAACTGAATCATTCACTTAAAGGGTTTGGAAACATAAGAATGAACAAAAGCAGAAAACAGATAATAAAATTCATATTAATGAACTTTTTTATCAATTTATTTGTAGGTGTATATGGGTTCCACACAATTAGATGAAAGTTTTAAAAAGCAATAACTAAAAATCTTTCTGCAGGTTGAACTCTGGAATGCAGACTGTGTTTCTAGTCTTTGGGTTTAGCAACTGTTCTAGAACCGGCCATATTATAGAAGTACATGTAAATACAATAAATCTATAAAGAGATTTGTGTATATTATTGGCTTTAGCTGCCTGGAGAAACCTGGCTGAAATATTTGATAATGCTATTTTAAAATGTTCAACAATAATAATTGATGATAATTTAAATAATCGTGAAAACACTTTGCCTTACTTTTTTGTCAAGGAACCTACATTTGGTGCACACCTAAATATCCAACAGATCTGAAGAATCATTATTTTAAGTTTATGTGATTACTCATTCATTTAAATAAATTCAGTGATCCATAAATGACCACTTATGCCTATTTTAGTTTAAAGTGATCCAGTCTAATTTTTATTAACTTTTTTTCTTTTGTGTTCCTTTCTGTGTAACCCAGTTTCTGTGTTAGCTTATCACTTATTTGATGATAATATTCTTCTACCTCCTTTTGAGCAGGACCAGAGCTTGTGCTTATAGACACAATAAAGCAATGAAAGCATATCAAATTATAAGGTAATAAAATTTTAAACCCACAAATAAAATTTTACTCTCTGTTTAGAAGGCACGTTCCATGTCCTTTGTTGAATTACTAAAATGACTTTTTAATGTAAATTCTTATTCCTATTTCCCTCTGCATGCTGCATTAAATTAATCATTGTAATTTATATTTGATGAAGCTATGTTAAAATGTTTGCCAATGAAATACATGAGTAATAGAGCACAAATCAAATTGTTCTTTGTATAAGGTATATATTATTATAGAAAGAACGCTATTGCTCATTAAGTAAAAATGTAGTATGATAATTATATATTCCTGGTAAGAAAATGCTACAAAACTGAGCAAATATTGATATAGTAATATAGTATATAAAATCAGTCACTACTATGGCATTATATTTTGCCAGAAAAACACACACTTGTGAGTGTGTGTGTGTATATATGTGTGTGAGTGTATGTGTGTGTGTGTGTATGCGTGTGTGTGTTGTGTGTAAATGACTAAAGAACTTAAACAATTTTACTTAGGTAACCTATTAATAAGAATATTGAAAATTTCACATAGATTCAAATTGCATCCTCTTTACCTGAGTAGCTTATGTTTGAAAATAATATTAACTACACATATAAAATCAATATTCCAAAGCAACAAATATGACTATGCATTTGAAGGTTTGTGACTATCATTCAATATTTAAACAATTATGAACAATTTTTTTCTAAAGGATACACATAAGAGTACAGAGAAACAATAACTTTAAAGAAAGTCGCAATATCTTTTTGCCTTTGTTATTCTAATATTTTAAAATATAGACTATGTATTAATTAACTAAATATATCATTAGTGTATTTAATATTATAAATGGCAAAAAATGCTTATAAACATACAAAGGCTGCAAGTTCTCCTTAAATGAGAATAGGAACAATAGATTTCTGAGAATCAATGAAAAATACAGAGATATTAAAACTTGACAATATGCACCATCAAACCAGTATAAAACTGGGCTACTGACTGGAGTGGAGTTAATAACCTGGGCATGAATAATTTGGGGGAAACTTGTCTACATTTAATTCCAGAATGCAGGAGCCTGAAAAACTCAGTGTTAGCCTCATTACAACAGGAGACAAGTCATCTAAAAAAATAAATGAATATAAATTAAATAACTAAAGACAAAATTTCAAGGCTAATGATCTGTAGCACTGGAAAAAAATATGGTTGTTACTAAGCGTGCACATACAGCACAGAATTTGACATATTACAGAATTAATCATTTGTCTGTTCTATCTTTCATTATAATCTTGTGCATCTAAGATTCTGGTACAGGGACAGTTGTCTGCTTCAAGAAATGACAATGTGATGGTTCAAGCCTGATTCTTTCTTATGATACATCCTGACCTCAGTTTCTCCTCTTCCAAGTCCTGCTAGACCCTCCCACCAACCCTCCACCCCAAATCCACACCTGCTGTTTCCCTTCAGAAAAGAGCAGGTCTCCTGCAGGGATATCAACCAACCAGGGCATAATAAGATACAATAAGGCACAAACCCTCAGATTAAGGCTGGGTGAGGAAACCCAATAGAAGAAAAGGGTCTCAATAGCAGACAAAAAGTCAGAAACACTCTCAGTCGTACTATTAGGAGTCCCACAAAACACCAAGGCATACAATCATTAATGTAGATGCAGAAAACCTAGTGCAGACCCATGCGGGCTCATGACTGCTTTCAGTAGTAACTTCCTCATCCCTACCATCAATATGCTCTGCCTTTGACACTGCTTGTTAAGCATATAGCTATAGCTTCAGATTATTCAATGATTACTTTGAATTTTTTCCACATGATGTAATATAGCTCACCTTCCATAATTTAGAGATTGTATTATGTCTTCTCATATTTGTATAAGTCATGTATTTTTCACCTGTTTTTCTATGTGCTATAAGATAGGATTATAATTTTCTCTACATAATTAAGACAATAACTACAAAAATAATCACTTACTCTTAAGCTTTATGAATTTCTATCAAGGAATATTTCTATATTGACTATTTCTATAGGCCCTGGTGACATCAATTTCTATTTAATTTTTAATCATTAAGTCAGTATAACATTACTATAAGGTTTTGGGCTACATAGATCCAATAATAGCTGGAATAGTGCTGTCTAATCCCATGGAAGTCTCAGTATCTACAAAACATCATATTCTGTAATCACTGTCATTGCCATATGTATTATCATAAGCACATGTTTTAAGTACTTATTGTTAGTTCTTTCATCAGTTTTTTTTTCTTCCATCTTCGTAGGAAAACCATGAGTTTGGGCTGAGAATGTTGATACTAAGATAAAAGTCTGCATTTCTCAACTTTCCTGGACACTGGGAAGGTGTCTGAACACATTCTGTAAGTACATTGCTAGGAACCCTCTTTTCAACTCTGACTCTGAGTTAGCAATAGATGCTGTACCTATCTTTTCTATAACTTCTGAGGGGCAATTCTGCCATACTCCTCATTTTGTTCCTGATTCATTGCTTGTTCCTTTCTCCTTTTGTGACATTTTTACTCCTTTATAATAGGATCAGCTTGACTTAGCAAATGTATTTTAAAATCTGCACTCTTCTCAAGTCTCCCAATTTTCTCTGTACTTGTGAACTTTTTCCCCTTTTATTCCATTTCTTTTATGTATTTTCAGTCTATATCCATCATCATCTCTTTTAATCTTTTTCCTTAAGAACAATTTTGGCCGGGCGGTGGTGGCGCACGCCTTTAATCCCAGCACTCGGGAGGCAGAGGCAGGCGGATCTCTGTGAGTTCGAGACCAGCCTGGTCTACAAGAGCTCGTTCCAGGACAGGCTCCAAAGCTACAGAGAAACCCTGTCTCGAAAAACAAAAAAAACAAAAAAAAAAACAAAAAAAAAAAAAAGAACAATTTTGTTTGGTTTATACATACACACTTTATGTTTTCATGATACATTAAGGTGAGCTTCTATTTTTGATATTTACTAAGCCTTATAAAATTTTCTACATTTATCTTCTTTCTCACTAAAGGATTTTTATTCTTTCTTTGAAAATTTCAAATATAGTAGTTTCAACATATTCACCTCGTCTACTTCTCCACTTACCACCCATCTTCCAGAGTACTTTTTACCTTTTTCTCTCCCCACTGAATCCAATTTTCCCAACTAGTGTTGCTCTTGGGGCCTAATGTGTGATAAACCTGCCAGTGGTCAAATCATTAATAAATAACATATACTGACTCTCCCTCCCCAGCTACTACCAAATGCTAAGAGCTCCTCAACAAAGGGTGACCTTACATGGCTACCTTGCTGAACTCTATGTTGGAATTTGTGTCTATCTTGACTTTCACAGGACTTGTTCATGGGACACAATTTCTATGAGTCCATATATGCACCTATTTTGATGTGTCTGCCAAATACTGCTGTCTTACAGTCCTCTACCACTTTAGACTCCTGACTCTTAGACTATCTCCAGACCTCTTTTGCAAAGAACTATCTTTCATTTAAAACTATTTTTTTTCATTTTAAGAAATAAACAAGCAAGGTTTTTTTCATTATCAGTTTTTTTCATTATCAAAAACATAATGTTATGGTATTTCAAACAAAGGATACTCTAAAATCATAGAATTTCACTGAGTTTTGAGAATGTGCAACTAAATCAACCAAGTATACCGTATTACAACCGTATTAGGAAGCCAATGATCAGAAAACACACCGGCATGAAGGAAAATATTTTACAAGTTATCATTCATTTGATTTTCAAGTTGTTATCAGTTACCTTTATTGTCCTTTTTGTCAATGTGACTAAGCAGGAATATAATAATCTAAAATTGAAAATGATTTATTTGACATTTTTCAGAGTTGTGGTCAAAGCTTACTTGGTTAATTTTTTCTGAGCCTGTAATGAGGCAGTCTCACAGCAGAGAGAAACTTAGGGTGACTGGAAAGCAGAAAGAGGGAGAAGGAAGTAGGGACAAGATTCAGCCTTCCAGGGAATCTCTCTAAAACATACTTGTTTCTGACAGCCAGCACCAGAAACTTGTCTCAACTACTTCACAAAAATATTACCAAGCCATTGATTAATCTTGTAAGAATAAAGTCCACAAGGCCCATATGCCCCATAAAGGCTTATCAGCCATAGTCAAAACACAGCTTTAGCTCATAAACCTTTAGAAATGGTGATTAATGTCTTAATTACTTTCCTAAGGGAGTTGATGGGACACTGTGAGTCAGGCAACTTATTAAACAGTTTATTTGGGCTTGCATTTTCAGAGGGTGAGTCCATGCCTAACATAGTAGGTAACATGGTAGCAAGAAATCACAAAGACATGGGGCTAGAGCAGTAGCTAACAACTCTCATACAGATCCAAAAGCATGAGGGGAAAGAAGAGGGTAATTGGGAATAGCATGGGAACTTAAAACTTCAAAACCTGCCTAAACACCTTATGTCCATATGTCCTAGTATTTCTCAAACAGTCTAATCAACTGAGTAAAAAGCTTTCAAATAATTGAGCCCAAAGGGCCATTATCATTCAAACTACCAAATTTCATAACCACACCATAATAACTTTTAATGTTAATAAAACATTAAGAATGTTATTCTCCACTGCATATCATTTTCATTATACTTTTAGGGATTAAATACATATTTCTCTATTTTTTCCAGAAAAGTTAGAAATCAATGTTAATACTATTGAAACGAAACTTAACTTTCATCTCAAAAGGCTATAAAATAGTTTACATTTATGAAAAATATAAGTGACCATGGCCTGGAAAGAACCCATGGTCTTCTGAAAGACAGCAGGTACTTGCAAACAGGATTCTTGGAGCAAGAATTCTATAAGCCTCTTTAATTTGTATTGTGCCTAGAATCCAGTGTTTGGGCAGAAGACAATGAACAGTTCTCCTAACGCTACACTGTGTCTCTCATATCAGCTTAGTTTGCTCTACGGGATCTTAAGAATTTTTTTTATTTTTGTCTTCAAATCAGAAGATAATTTAGTAATAATTGAATAATATAATCAGAATTCACCCATAATATTATGAATTTAAACTGATATTATTCTGTATTTAAATTATTAATTACCTCAAAACAGGTAAGTGGGAACAATTACATTAGTACTCAAAATAATTTATTCACCTCTATGATGATTGAGATTAAAAATAGTCATATTTGTAGATTCATGCCAACAATAAGTTTATCTGATGGTATAATCAGAAAGGTAGCATAATGTTGATAAAAACGTGTCAATTTAAAAAAATCATAGCTTAAGACTCAGATTTCACTATTGCTGAAGCAACTCCATTAATAAATGTATGAATAAGGAGCATAAACTCTGCATCAAAGATGCAGCTTCACTCCATTGTGGCACTACATACAACAGTCAAGCATTGGAAATAACTTAAGTGTCTATCACCTGATGAATGAATTAGAAATGATGTCATTGACACACCACAATGGCAATGTATTCAGCTACAAAAATGCTGCTTCTGACAACATGGATTAGACTGGAAATCATGTTCAGTGAAGTAAGAAAAAAACAAGAGTCACATGATCTCACTCATCTGTGCGATTGGAAGAACTGACCTCACAGACATTCAAAACAGAATTGTGGTATCCAAAAGCTATAAAGAATACATGAGAGGTAGAAGTGGCATGTGTTGACTAATGAACAAAAATCTGACCGCGTGTGAGCAGCAAGTGCTGTGTGCTTTGCACAGGGCTTTGCACAGGGTGATTACAGGCAGTAGTAACGAACTGTGTGTTTCCAGAATTGAAGAGGAAAGAGCCTGCCATCACTCTCAAGAGGAGGTGCATGCCTGAAGATACAGCTTTAAACTGTTTTAAACAATATACAATACACACATGCTTCTAAAGATCACATATTACCCAACTGCTGTGCTAGTCTTCACATTTTATGTGTCGTTTAGAAGATAACTATTTTAAAACTTAAAATATCTAGAGAGTATCTTCACTTCAGGCTGCACATTAGATGGAGTAAAATAACTAAATACAGATGTTAAGCCATCTGGTGTTGCTGAAAAAAAGAAGGCCTTTCAGAACTGTGATTGAAAAGATCATTAATAAATGAATAAAATGGAAGTGAATTCATTATTATTAATTTATGTTTAACTTCGCATGGAACATTGGCAGATTTCAGATCTCACTGATGTGACTGAGAATGCTTTAAAAAGAAAAGAAAAACAGTTTCTGGTGAAATATCAGACAATAGGACTTACTGGAGAAGCAGGCTAGAATAACTAGCTCATTTATTTCATAAATTGATCCCACCACCCAGCCTGCCAGTTCCAGGTTCATTCAACACTGGCATTTGCCCCTCTGCATTTCAGATATGGATCCTCGACACTTCCGAGAACAGTAGAATTCTCCTTTACATCTTCTAGACATTGAAAAATCCCATTCCTTTGGAATCTTCATCAGCAGAATTAATTGGGAGAGCCCAGACTTTCAGTCATTAATCTTAATATTGTTTTTAAAAGATAGAAACTGTATAGACTCCATTTATAGTCACTGCTCAATTGTTGATGATAGAGTCAGAAGCATTGAATGGCATAGAGATTGACTCAGGAACAAAAGAAAGTGAGTATTATATTATACATGCAATTTAAAGTTTAAAGCAATGATGTCAACTGAAAGAAATGTTATAGGAATTCTAATCGTGTCAAAATAAACCGCAAATAAACATTTACATTAAAATTTAATATATACAATATACATCCTGAAATTAAGGCCCAGGGAACATTGAAGAAAGTGGTGTAGAGGTTTTTCTAAGAGCCAGAAGAATAGGTGACGTTTTGCTGTGATGTTCTTGTGTGTCTAGAAGTGTCAGAGACGCTAAACCCGTGAGCCTCAACAATATGGCTGCCAAAACAAGACCTGAACATGAATGACATTTACAGATACATTAGTGTGAAGGGGAAACTTTACAAGGCGACAACTCTTCACAAAACCCACAGAGAACTAAGGAAAGCTGAGAGGCCCAAGAAAATAGTATTACTTGGGAAAGATTTACCCAATTGGTTGGTTATCCTACACCAAGAGGACAGCCCTGAATCCGCATCCATACAAACAACATAAGGACTCAGCAGACTGCATTTATATACTTAGCAATATATACCTCTGATGTTACATGAGAAGGTAGGAGAAAGGAAAGGAAATGTAACAAATTGTACAAATATAGTTTCATTTCCAAAAGTTAAAAAGAGTATTAGTAGAATATTAAAAATTAAAAAATGTGAAAATGTAATTAAACCACCAATAAAAATAAGTAATGTTGATCATTTTACCCACTATTGTAGTGTTCTAAACCAATGGGATATTTTTAACTCTATTGCTTAACTGAAGGCTTAATCAGAAATCATAGACTCCAGATGAATGACGTAAGAGAACACTTGCCATGTATCCACTGGTAAGACACCCTAAATTACTGTCAAGATAATTATTCATAGGCTAGGCAAGCCATGTAAGTTTATTAATCTACAGCTCCTATTTGTTTGATTTTAGAATAGTTAATAAAATATTAAATGTTTTTATGGATATTAAAAGCAGTGGTGACTTTTAAATATCTGTATGGTATATAAGAAATTAAACATAAGATATTGTAATTATTATAAATAAACTTATAGACTCCAACCAAGCAAAACAGCTATACATATAACAGTTTTAGTGAAGTTCAGAAGCATAACGAGGAAATAGAAAACACAGTGAACTTGAAACAATGTGTAAACAGGGAATAAATTTTCAAAGATGAGAGATTTTGTGCAGCAGTTCATTCAAGAACATCAACACTTAGAAAGGCTAAGCGATTGCTAAGGTTTGAGTATTTTTCAGAATTCATGTCTTAGATGTTTAGTCCTCAAGCAACAGTGATGTGAAGCAGCTAGTCTTTATTGGAGATGAATGTGTTTACTGCAATGGGTATGTTCTCTCTCCATAAGGAGGTTATAAATGAAAACAGGTTCTAGGCTGTCACGTGCAAGTCAGTATCTGTCTCTCCCTCACAATCTCTCCCTTCTCTCTGTTTCTTTCTCCTTCTTTCTGCATGTTTTTCCTTCTGTTTCTTTCTCTATTTATCCCTGTCTCTCTATGTGTATCTGTTTTTCTATCTCTGTCTCTCTATGTGTCTCTATCTCTCTCTCTCCTCTCACCTGACCCTTCTCATCCTCTAGTCTCATATGGGCCAACACAGCAAGAAAATCCTGTTAGATATTGGCACCTTACTTCAGCTTCCTGGATTTCAGAATGTGAGAATCAAGTGTATTTTCTTGGTAATAGTAACACACACACACACACACACACACACACACACACACACTATGAAAATGAAGGTACCCTGTGGAAAGAACCTAGGCCCTGGAACAATGAAGTACACAGACAATCCCTTCTTGAGACAGGAAATCCGAAGGGGAGTATGGATATCTGAAAGAACTCCTGAAACCGGACAGAGAGAAAGTGAGTGGACCAAAGCTGCAGTCCATCAAAGTCCTCTGGGCCTCCATTTGGTGACGTTTCTAACACTTGTACCTCCACCTCATGGTGTTCTCAAGCTAACAGCTGCTCTGCTGTTGCAATGGGCTTTTCTCACACTTGTGAGGATCAGTTTGCTTACAGGCAAGGATAATTTTGGGTGGTCCTTAGTGTTATGAATATGGGCTATATAGGCCAACCTGCCCTGATGGTGACGACTGAGCTGAGGGTCTGTGTTACTGATGCCATGACGTGCTTGTTTGTTTATTCTTCGTGTCTCTAGATTTCTTTGCCAGGTTTTTTTTTTTTTTTTTTTTTTTGGAACTTTCTTGAATTTCTTTCCCCTGTGGAATCTGAGCCCAAACAAGTATCTTCTGATGAACTGAAAGAAAATTGAATTTCATGAGTGCAAAGGAGATAAATACAGGTGAAATAATAATTAATGAGAAATTGTCTTTGGAGACAAGATGCAGCTGTGTGAAGTCAAAGTCTTCTAGAAAATGAAGAGCGATGAGCCCTGTCCTGTGAGAACTTCTAACAACTGAAGTAGATTAGTAAAGTTCCACAGTTGCTTATATGAGCAGTCATAGCAGGTCTGAACCCAGACTACTGATATATGCCTGCCTGTCCCCCTGCTGCTTCCACTCTCCCTAACAGATGACTTTTTAAGAATACCACATGACACATACTCTGAAGGTTCATTTCTACTTTTGGAGACAGTTTTGGATCCCTACCCTGTGACATAAACCAATGCTACCAAATCCTATTTATCCTTTATATACTACTATTGCTTCTAATAAGCAATCTTATAAATATATCATGAGATTTTAGAAAATTATAAAAACTGATTTCAACTGATAATATTTCCTATAAAACATGCATAAAACAGGACAAAATTATAACAAAAAATGCTTAAGTAACGATTTTCATGTGTTGAAATACCCATGATAGGTTGCTGAAACATGGGAACATGTGATAAGGGGACTATAAATAAAGAACGATATTGGAAACTCAATTATCATAATTAATAATTAAAGTGCAAAAGCCAACAAAAACCATGGTGATAAAATATGAAGTCAGAATGAGAGAATAACAAGAATGATGAAATAAAAACTTTGATATAAAAGGAAAAGTTAGAAGCTACATAATATGCATAATTACTATTGTACAATAAGGTAAAATAACAGAGCATAAAATGCATCTACAATCATTCAAAATAATTTTTTCCAAAAATAAATGAATATCAATTCTGTAACTTAACTATAAGAGTCATCAGGAATGATTATCTTCCTCATCTGAACTATCCTAGTAAATCATTCAAATTTAGAGCAGACTATCAACAAAATATCACCAAACCTCCAGAAGACTACCAGAAGATTGCTTAGTAAAAATGGATCTTAGAAAACCGGACAAAAAGCTTGACATCTGTCATTTGGGGAGCACTTTACCAAAGACGTATAAAATTAAGTAAATTTCAGCAATTAAGCAAATTGTAAAATGAAAAATTAAACCATCAGCTATATGTTCAGCAAAGTATACTTGTGATATTAACACAGCAGAAAAAGAAATTTAAAACTCTATTTTACCACATTTGCTACACAAGATTATTTCAGGGCTAAGCAGCTGGGAACAAACTAGCAGCCTCCTTTCAACAACACAGAGGAAAAAGAGAGAGAGAGGGGGGGGGGAGGGAGGGAGGGAGGGGGAGGGAGGGGGGAGGGAGGGAGCTTCACCGACTCAAGATACTAAGTAGATGACACTTGAGGAAAGATAAATGTGATTGAGGGAGGGAGGGAGGGGGGAAGGAGGGGAGGGAGGGGGGGAGGTCAGGTACTTTCTGGGTGTTAGTTTCTTTCTTTCGTCGTCTCTCTGTTTTACTGGTTCGATTCTGAGCTTTTCCTTCCCTCCTTCCTTCCTTCCTTCCTTCCTTCCGTCCTTCCTTCCTTCCTTCCTCTCCTTACTTCATGCAAGACGAAGGACGGAAAGTACACTGCACTTTTAACAACAGTGAGGTATCAGAGTTTGGTTCCCAACATGGACATGCACAGCTGGTGCATGGTGATGCACACTTAAAATCCCAGCCATGGGGAGGTTTAGATAGGAGGATCTGTTGTACTTCCTGGTCAAACCAACAAAGCCCAAAGAGAGAGCCATGTATCCAGTGAGAGCTTCACCGTCTCAAGATACTAAGTAGATGACACTTGAGGAAAGATAAATGTGATTGAGTTCTTGTCTCTACATTCTACATGCAGGCATATAGACACACAGTTACATATATACATGAACATGCACACACACACATACACACACACACACACAAAGCACAGAATGTCTCCATAGTCTTCAATGGGCTCAACATTACTCAAAACTATAGAAGATAGATAAAACAAATAATTTTCAATCTCAGTAAAATGATCACAAAAGACAGTAAATTTATTCCTGAATTAATTTAAGAAATCACAGCATATTTTAAAGCAGAAAATTATCACTACATTTTATTAAGTCGGCTGAAAACACAGAATTATGTAAAGGTTGTATTACTGGAAAAATCATGTTGTTAAACAGTAAAAGCTTGGTTTGGGGGCTTTGGCTGAACTGAAATATGGACAGAGGTAGCAGTGGTATTCCTTTTAGGACTCTCTTTTCCTGTTCTGCCTGTACCATCACCATGGCAACCCTGATTACAGGCACTTGTCAGCTAATTGATATTCCATTGGGCTTTAACATATTCTTCCTTGTGCTATCAGAACATCACAGGCTACTTTTTCCTTAAGTGAGCAGTCCCTGGGAGGCCTGGACTTTGGACGCTGTGCCAGTTCAGACTGAAAAGCTTTCTCCTGACAGCACAGATGGTTGTGTCACAAGTAGGAAGCAGACGCTGCTTTAAGTCGTGCTAAACAGCTGTAATATCTAACTATCTGTATTAGACGTAAGTGTCTATCGTCCCACCTTAATTAGGAGAATATACAAAAGTTTCTGCAGGAATGCCTTTCTCTTTACAGTGGGTCGCACACATTCCAACTCATTACAGAAACATTGTCCTAATTCACTTTGCTGTTTTATTTTTACCATGATTTAATGTGGACTATGCAAGAAAACTTGGACTTACTAATTGTCTTTCTGCTGCAATACTCTTTATAAGGTTTTGACCCATGATTTTCTATATTTTACTTTGTTGTTTTCATTAAACTTGATTTAAAATTCTCTCCAAAATACTAGGACAGGCCTGCTGGTGTCAGTGCCAGATTGTTGGCCTCGTGTGATAAATTATTGTCAACCTGATAGAATCAAGAATCGAGAATCACCTAGGACTCTGGGCATACCTGTGAGAGGTTGAATTGATTAGATTATTTGCTTACTTCTCTGTTGTTGTGGTACAATATACCAAAAAGAGTAAATAGAGGTAATAGGTTTGTTTTCATTTATAGCTCCAGGGGTATAGAGTAAATCATAGCAGTAAATACATGGCAATAGACAAGCAAGGACAAGCAAGGTATGATGTCTAGAGCAGGAATAATCATATTTTCACCCATACACAGGATGCAGAAAGAGAGATTAGGCAATTGGACCAGCCAACGAATCCTCAAAGCCTACCCACAGTGACACAATTTCTTCTGAAGACTCCATCTACCAAAGGTCCCACAATCTCCTCAAATAGTTCTACCAACTTGACGCCACCTACTCAAATGCATGAGCCTAGGGAGGCGTTTTCCATTAAGACCATCTCATCCTGTCCCTCACTCTTAGAGTCTCATGAACATCTCTCTCATGACGCAAAATACTTTTAGTCAAACATCAAATCTCCCTGTCTTTTTTTGTTGTTGCTGCTGTTGTTTTTACAACTGGAGAAATGCAAATTTATTGAGTGCTTGCTTTGACCAATGGTGTGAGTCTTTATTTACAATTTGTCCACACTGCTTTTATGTAGAAGCCCAGAGGCAAACAAATCCTGCAGGCTGGGGTATCAGGCACTCCTCTTTACTTTAAACTACCTTCATCTTCTAGTTTCTAGAAGCCTGGACTTTAGATTTAGTTTTTGTTTTTAGATGGAGTCTCATATAACAAAGGTTGGCCTCAAGTCACTTGCTTCCTAAGATGATTTTGAACTTCTGTTCCACCTTCCTCCACCTCCCTAATGCTAGAGCACATCATGCCAGAATTTGTGCAATGCTTGGGATTAAACTCAGGGCTTTTCCAATCTCCCTGTCTTTAACAGTCTCAATAGTCCGCAGTTCAAAATCTCTTTTGAGACTCACGGCAATAAATCCCTTAAGTGTGACTCACTGTGAAATATAAAAATAAATTTATTTGGGGCTGGAGAGACGACTCAGCAGTTAATAAGACAGGCTGCTATC
Source organism: Arvicola amphibius (assembly GCF_903992535.2). NCBI lineage: Eukaryota > Metazoa > Chordata > Mammalia > Rodentia > Cricetidae > Arvicola > Arvicola amphibius. Next base: position 8,616,089 of record NC_052049.1, on the reverse strand, counting down.
CCTAGAGGTCCTGAGTTCAATTCCCAGCAACGACATGGTAGCTCACAACCATCTGTAATGAGATCTGGTGTCCCCTTCTGACATGCAGGCATACATGCAGACAGAACACTGTATACATAATAAATAAATAAATCTTAAAAAAATAACTAAAGTTACATGCTTCTGGCATACAACACAACAGAATATACATTGCCACCTTAAAGGGAGGATAGAGGTCTGAGTGAGGAAAGACTGAACAAACACAAGTTGGAAATGCAAGCATGGAAAACATCAGATCCTCTATGTCCATTTCTGACATTTGGGGCTCCAGGTTCAAATGGTGCAACTGTTTTTTTGTTGTTATTGTTGTTTTTGTTTTTGTTTTATGTTCGAGTCCCACCAACCAGCTCCCAAATAAATACTTGGAGACTTATTCTTACTTGTGAGTGCCCAGGCTTAGCCTGGCTTTTTTCTAGCCATTCTCTCCATCTTTCCTCATGCAGCCTCTTACTCTTCTATTCGCTTGATCCTAGATGTCTCCTTTAATTTATTTTCTCTGCCTGGCAGCCCCACCCATCCTTTCTTTTCCCTAAATATCGACAGCTTAGCTCTTTATGTGACCAATCAGTTGTTTTAGACAGGCAATGGAATACAGCTTTACAGAGTTAAAAAAAAATACAACCTGAAAGAATGTAACATGATTTTGCATCGTTAAACAAATACTCTACAGCATAAATGAATGTAACACATCTTAAACTATATTCCACAACAAAAGCGTGTAGGTGGCCCTGGCTGTTGTGGCGCCCTACCATACATCTCTCTCGGGATAATTCTATTTCCAGCATGAAGCCTTTGCGGCAGATGTCTCAAAGCTCTGGTATCTCCAACATCTTGGGTTCTCTATCACAACACAGGCTTCACCTCAGGCTCACAAAATTTTGATTCTATCATTCCCCAGTGAGTGTGATAGAATGAAATACCGTGTAACATAAGGAGATCACTTTTTAGCTTCTTACTAATTAATTAAAAATATTTAACTTCAAAAAAATCATCATTAGAATGGTTAAATGTATGTGAAAACTGATTTTACATATTAAGTAGACTTTAAAAAATAATTTTATAGAATTTTATAACCATTCTAGTGTAAATTCAGTACTTTCAGGATAAATTTCACAAACATGGTACATCAATTTTTATATGTATGTTATACAAATTTAATTGTTTTAATATAAGCAGCCTAAAATAAAAAGTACTAAAGCATAATTTATATTTAACAAATAATATAGTTTTGAAGTACATCCTTTGATAATTCTTGAAAAATAAATACTGCTTATGTCCAATATCATACTAGAAATTGTGTCTTCTATGCTGAGTTTCTTTAACAAATATGTTTAATTCATCCCTGTCATTGTGTATTTCATTAGTTCAAACTTATTGCTAAGTTGATTTCTAGTGCATGTCCTTGGCATAGTTTGTTTGATGCCTCACTAGCTAGGAAGGCACTTTCATACCATACCATTTAATTATTGTAAATAAAACTACAATGGACATTTATGTACCTCTTTATATATTAATGAAATCTTTAATTGCTCTTTAGTAAATATGTTGAAGAGGAGATGATCCAATGTGGGTAATGTTAGTTTCCTGTCCCAGAAGTATTCTGTTACATTTTGTTCATTTGCTTCTCTGTGAGACTTTTACAAACCTGAAATTGTTCATAAAATGAGAGCTAGAATTACAGTCATCTGAATAAAAACTGCCCTTGTAAAGTTATTGAGTCATTCAGTCTGTAAAGACATTCTGCCAGTTTACTTAGCTTTCCTTTAATTTTCTTCTGAAGAAATATATAATTTTCAAGGTGTAGTAGCTCAATATCTTATTAATGTGTATTTAATATCATTACAAAGGTGAGTCAACCTCCTATTTCAACTGTTTATTGCTAGAAGATAGAAGTAACTTTGATTTACGTATTAAATTATTTTTGGCTTGTTAACATGTTAATTAAATATTTTCTTCATAGTAGAGCCTTTAAAATTTTACATATGTGCTTATTTTGTGTCATCAGCTAAAATTACTCATCCTCCTTTACCTTCTTCACACATTATTTTCTTTTACAATCAGTTATAAAACAGTTCTTCTACCTGCTTGTCCGGGGGTTTGAATCAATTAATCAGCCAAAATCTCAATTTTCTTTATAGGTTTCTCAGTTATAAGTATATGTTTCAAAACCTGATACAGGTTATTGGGTATTTGTCATTTATTTGAGTTATGATTTTAGTCATTTGGCGTTTTTAAGAATGTGTTTAAGTTCTCTACCTTGTTGGTATAAGGTTTAACCTTCTACCTTCTTAGTTTAATCTGGGTTAAATAATGAGTAACATCCCACCTGCTGTCAGTAATCCAACAGTGATATCTATAAATCCTTTTTTGTCAGTTTTTAGTTGTTTCCCATTTTATTGGTTAATTTTTATCTTTCACATCCTTGTGTCACATTAATATTTTGCCTAATTTTTAATTCCTTTAATTTTTTTTGTTTTGTTTCTTCATTTTATTATTTCCTTCATTCCATTTTCATCTTAATATTTCATCTTTCTAGTTTCTCATGGTGAGTATATAGAATATTCATGACATTTTATTTTTATAAAAACAAGTTATATAAATTTGTTTCAGAGCACACCTGAATGATTTTACCTTTGCAAATCATATTTTGAATATAGTTTACTGTGACCAATGCAACAAGGGAACTCTAAAATATGTCCTGATTGTCTGTAAATATCTTTATTTTGTTTTAGAAGGCAATTAGCCTAGGAGACAACAGAGGCATTTCCTTGAGTGTGTATGTGCACCATGGGCATGGGCAGTTCCCAAGTGGGCCAAAGAGGGCATCGGAGAGTTTGGACCTGCAGTTAAGACTGGCTGTGAGCCTCAACATGGGTGTTGAGAACCAGACCCAGGTTCTCAGCCAAGTGTTCTTGACTTTCCTGGTGTAATTCAAAGTGTAATCCAAAATAAACAGAAGTGTCGAGAAGCAAAACAAGCTGTTTATGTAAATAATTCTTCAACACAAAGCAATCGGAGACATGTACATTTATCTCCATATATTCAATATGGGGTATATTTATCTGGAGCATAGATCTTATTTTATACAAATAAAAATATCATATGAAAATCAAATTTTTACCTGTTTCCTTGACTCGCTAGTGGTATTGAATATCCTGTGTCAAGGAGTAAAACAGGGTAAGATTTGAACGGGTCTTATTGACAAGATAAAGGAGGAAAGTCAGCAGCAGTGGGGATTTTAGGGCTGCTCACAAATGACACTGTCTCCAACTTTCACAGCTATCTCGTGTGTGACCACGTGCATTTCACAGCTTCCTTTCCCAATCGATTGCCTGTACCTCTCTGATGACATGTTAGGTTGCCCCGCCCAGAAATGGACTATTCTCCTCAGTAGGATATTGCACTCATCATTTCAGAATCCAAATTTCCATGATGTAACAAAGCACGGTCTGTTGCTATGGTGATGACCAGCATCTTGCAGGATGAGCTGCCGTGCTCACAGGTCTCTCATTGCTAGCCTTATTTCAATCAGTTCTCAAAGATCATTTCTGTTCTTCTGCATACTCCAAAGCCAGCATTTCAAAATCTTTGATTACTGTCTCAAACATTAACCAGTATATCGATGGGTTAAGTGCACTGCTTTTATCCATTTGCTTTTTCCTTTAAATGTTCTGCCTATGTATTTCATAACTGACAATAAACTATGCACATCTGACAAATTTTAAAATATGCTCAAAACTTACTCTTCATATGTAAGCTGAATTATAATGGGAAAGCTTCTTTTTGATAAGCTTTTATTAATTGATATACACAATTTGAATTAGCATATGCTTTGAATTTTTCCCTACCATACCTCACACGATCAAAGTATTACTTTGTATTTATGAGAGAGGTTTAGGTCCTAGATCTAAACTGGAACATTAAATGTCTTTAAAACACTGAATACATGAATTTTGCTTGATTCATAACTCCATTGTCATGTATGCCCAGAAGCCATCTCCAAAATACGTATTTAAATATAAATATCAATATACTGTTACTTTGAGTCCAATATAAAGCACAAGTAAGAGTTTAAATAGAATTGATCTTAGATTTAATAAACAAAATGAGACAAATGCATATTTTGATAGAAATTAAGCCATAGTGTTACTAGACTATGATTAATTTCTTAATTAGAGCATTTAACTTTTCTAATATTGTTTAGATTGGAGTTTTTATCAAAAAAGGTCAACTAAATGATAATTTATTAATCTGTTCTATATACATAAGAGCTCTTATCAGCCAAAGCTAGATCATATATTCACAACCATGGATACTGAGAACCACTTACATGCCTGTGGCTCTTTTACCGCCAATTTAATCTAGGATTCAATTAAATATCACCTGGTAATTTTGGTTTCTATTTAAAGCCTAGACTTCATTTCACTGAATAGAATGATTCACTTCCTCCAACTAACGAAAGCAGCAGAGCTGAAAGTGAAGTTTAAAATTCAGTAGATAAGAAAAGCAATTCTTCAGACGATCTCTAACACTGTACACCTAAGTCTTCTGTAGACAACTGTTACTATAGAAGGTGAGAGACTCACATGGCTTCAAAAAATCACAGGTGCCTTATTAATCCATGCACACTTATATGTCTCTAGTCTTGCTCAAGGTCCACTCAATCTAAAAGACTGAAGTCTCATTAGAAAGACAGACTTGATCTAATAGGAAGTTGTCTGCAGCAATTGCAGCATGCTCTCACCATGCCTATTCATTATTTACAGGCAAATATGTACTTTATATGGTCATATGTGCTTCATATCATGCTTAAATTGGTCATGTAGGCACATATAGTGTAAGTTCACTGCAATTCTCTCTCTCTCTCTCTTTAATTACACTATTTTTAACCTTGACCCCCCAAAAGCATTTTCCAAATCATTTAATCACTAAAATTAAAAAATAATCTTAGTAAATTTATCATTTTATTTCATTGAAAAAATTTATTCTTAACAGAAGATATCAGTGGTCTTCTTCTAAAATATTTATATTATTCAAGAGTTGTCTGGTCAAGATTTTACTAATATAGAATTATGTTATCTTCATGTAAAGATAATTTGATTCCATATATTCTCAGATGTGTCCCTTTTGTTTCTCTCTCTCATTTTACTGCTGTAGCCATTTTTAAAGAATGTTGTTGAATAAAATTAGAAGAGGAAGATTTATCTCAGTTTTGCTTTCAGTGTTAGCTATATGTTTATCCTACAGAGCCTTTATTGTGTTGAGTATATTCCTTCCATTCCTAGGTTATTAAGAGCTTTTATAACAGAAATCCATCTTAGTCACAGGCTTCTATTGAATCTACTGTTATCACTATGTGACTTATATTCTGCAGTATACTTATGTTCTATAATAAATTTATTGATTTTCATATATAAAAACAGATTTGCCTCTCTGAAATATAACAAGCTGTTTTCAAGGTATGATCTTCATGTGTTCTTGAATTTCATTTGCAAATATTGTGTTTAGAGTTATTATGTCTGTGTTTATTTATTTTTATCTGTTGACTAAGCGCTTTCTGTCTTGCCTGGTTCCCATAATCATTAAGTCCCAAAGAAATCACACAGAGGTCTACATTAGTTATAAACTGATTGGCCCATTAGCTCAGGCTTCATATTAGCTCTTATAACTTATATTAGCCCATTATTCTTATCTATCCTCGCCACATGGCTTGCTACCTTTTTCAGCAGGTCAGGTCACATCCTGCTTCTTCTTTGATCTGGGCAGAAATGGGAAGAAATGGGCTTCCTTCTTCCCAGAATTCTCCTGTTCTCATTGATCTGCCTCTACTTTTTGTCTGGTTGTCCCGCCTATACTCCCTACCTAGCTACTGGCCAATCAGCATTTATTTCAAATATAATTGAGAGAATACAGACAATTGTCCCACACCATTTATCTACCCTGTAGATTCTAATATTTGATCTCTTAAACACTCCTTATTATAGAAAGGCTAGTGTGTGTGTGTGTGTGTGTGTGTGTGTGTGTGTTTCATGTACAGTTGATGGGGTGAAAATGCCCACTGTTTTATTTGCCATTGTACCATTCATTTTGTTTGTTTGCTTTGTTTTATGTTTCCTTCTAGTGATTGTTTCACTTAAGCTTATTTTTCCCACTACAATATACAGAGAAAGTTGCTCATGGTAAAATAAAAAAAACAAATGATAAAATTCATTGACTGAACAGAGGTCCTGTTGATAGCTCAGAGTAGATGACAGTCCCACCACTCATTTGTGTCCCTGATAAGAATCACTAGGACACTGATCTGGAAAAACACAGCTTATTGTATCTGAGGACTGAGGGTGTTATGAAGAGGAAAAGGTGAGAACAATGATTAAGGAGAAAGAACAGAGATGAAGGAGAGAAATTGTGCTGGTGAGAGGGATGCATGGTAATGGGAAAATACTGATGAATAAGTGAATAGAAGAGCCCTCATAAAAGGTTGCTCAATCAAGATCTAGGCTAAAATTCCATTCTGGTACAAATCTGTAAATACAATAATTAGTAAGAAGAAACCACATTCTTCACTACTCTATGCTAAAGAGAAAGGAATTGGAAAGAACCCAGATGTCTCTCAGTAGAAGAAAGGATGAAGAAAATGTGGCAATTTTACACAATGGAGTATTGTTCGGTCATTAAATTAAATGGTGAAATTCTTCAGAAAGTATATAGAGTTAGAAAAAAAATCATGCTGAGTGAGGTAAACAAGACTCAGAAAGAGAAATACAACATGGCCTTGCTTATATGTGGATATTACCTGTTAAGTCGATAATAACCAAACTACACTCTATAGAACTATAGAGATTCGGTATAGAGTAAGGGACTACGATGGTCAGATAATTCTCATCAGGAAAGATAAGTAGAATAGTTATTTAACATTGGAGCACCGGACTGAGCTCCCAAGATCCTGATGAGGAGCAAAAGGAGGGAGATCATGAGCAAGAAAGTCAGGACCGTGAGGGGTGCGTTCACCCATTGAGATGGTGGGACAGAACTAACGGGAGACCACCAAGTCCAGTTGGAATGGGACTGATGGAACAGGCGACCAAACCGGACTCTCTGAATGTGGCTGACGGTGGAGGAGGACTGGGAAACCAAGGACAATGGCAATGGGCTTAGACTCTACAGCATGGACGGGCTCGCTGTGAGCCTTGTCAGTTTGGTTGCTCACCTTCCTGGACTTAGGGGGAATTGGGAGGACCTTGAACTTAACATAGTGAAGGGAACCCTGATGGCTCTTTGGCCTGGAGAGGGAGGGAGTGGGGGTATGGGTGGACGGGAGGGGAGGGAAGGGACAGGAGGAGGGGGGAGATGGAAATCTTTAATAAAAAAATGAGAAAAAAGAATAAGAGACCTGAAAAGGTAGAATCAAGTGGGGAGAGAGAAAGGAAATGGGGTACAAGGAAGAAAATATGGAAAGAGTCAACTAAAACCATGGGTCACTTGAGGGGTTGTATGGAAACCTAATACAGGAGAAGCCTCCTAAAATACATACATATATGAACATAATCTAAATGGAATTATCAAATAATGGGGGAGACAGAGTCCCAACTGGCCATCTCTTGTCACCAAATGAAGTTTCCAGTACCAGGATTGGGTTACATCTAATTGACTTTAGTCAAATGTCCCATGGGAATTCCCAAACAACGCAAAACAGTAGGTTGCTCTCCAAACTGTTGACAAGTCACCATTGCTGAACACAACACCCACACAACTCATTGAACATGGGGAAATCTGGTGCCTACACAGATGTTCCAGCATCTGTGATACAGTAAGTTATCCTGCATGCTACCAAAGGAAAAATGTAAACGAGCCCCAAACCCTTCGATCTTCAATGTATCCTACCTGCAAGATATGCTAGGGCAATAAGGTGCAAAACTTGATCAAGTAATCAACCAGTAACTGATTTGGCTTAAAACTCACTTCATAAGATGGAATCCATACTGGATCCTGTTCAAGCGGCTAAGAATCAGAGGGTAGATAGCCCAGGGACTTAAGACAAAACCAAGTACTACTGTTATAAAATAGCAATAAAATAACTTCTAATGATATTCTTCTATTCTCATCGATCAGTTCCTTGATCTGCCTTGATCAGAGAAGCTTCCACTTGCGGCAAATGGGAATGAATATAGAGACCCATAGCCAGACATTAAGCACACACCCTTAAAGAGACCTTGCAGCACACAGCTTGAAGTGGGATATCTCCAACAAATTTCTCTTCAGAGTTTAGGGAATCACTGGGAAGATAAGCCAGAGAGAGTGTAAGAGCCAGAGGGTATGGAAGACAACTGGAGAACAAGGTCCTCTGAGTTAGCATAAGCAAAGCTCAGATGAATTCACAGAGACTGAAGCGGCGTGCACAGGGCTGGCAGGGGACTGCCCCTGTCCTCTGTGTGTTTATTATGGCGTCCAGTTTAGTGTTTTTGTGGGATTCCCAAGTGTGCAAGAATAAGAGACAGAAAGGGAGTGGATTTTGATGGGAGGGGAGGCAGTGAGAAGTAGAGGGAGGGGAAATCACAATCAGGGTATATTGTGTGAGAATTTTTAAAAAGCCTATTTTCAATAAGAAGACAAAATAGCAGTTGGAAGCAGTAGATTATCCTAAGGCATATTTGACAAAATACTGGTACCATATATTGTTTCATATTAACTTATAACATTTAGCAACTTTTACATGAAATAAATATAATGTCAATTGAATGCAATAAGAAAAATGACAAAGGTCCCATGTAAAATGTTCAGCAGAAAATGCCTGTAATTAAATTTCATTTACCATTTAAAATGATCTTTAAACCTGAACAAATAAGCTTCCATAATATAAAGTGAGTATAATTGGTTGTATCTATTGATTTATTTCAAAGAAAAGAATTAAGTAGGTACATAGATTATACTGTTAAAAGTCAGTTCCATGAGATAATATTTCTGCTGGAGGGGGCCTTCCAGATGGTTGGCAGAGATTATTTAAAAAGGAATTTTTCATTAATGTGAAAATGTGTTTTATGAAAATCTAATCTAATACACATCAAAAACAAAATAGCAACCTGTTTTCCTAAGGGATTATTTTATTAGAATCTGTGATTGCTTTTGATTTTTAGCTTGTAGTTACTGTATTGTTACCATATAGCATGCCAACCAAAGGAAGCAGAGATTTAAATTTTTATCATTCCATGGTAGCTGATTTCATTTTCATATATATATATATATATAATATGTATATAATATATATATATATATATATTATTTTTAAAAAAGAAAACTATCTTTTTTCATTTTGCATACCAATCTCACTTCCCACCTACTGCACTCCTCCCATTAGCTCCACCCCCACCACAACACCACACCCCATATCCTCTCCTCAGTGAGGGTAAGACACATTGCTTTGGGCAAGGTCCAAGGCCCTCCCTACTATATCTAAGCTGAGCAAGTTATCCATCCAAAGAGAACATGTTCCAAACAAACCAGAACAAACAGTAGGAGTAGATCCTGGTGCCACTGCCTGTGGCCCTACAGTCTGCCCCACCAAACAACTGTCAGCCACATTCAGAGGGCATAGTTTGGTCTTGTGCTGGTTCCTTCTCTGTCCGACTGGAGTTGGTGAGCTCCCATTAGCTCAGGTAAACTGTTTCCATGGGTGTCCCCATAATATTTGCTCATATTCTCCCTCCTCCCACTTTTCAACTGGTCTTTGGGAGCTCAGTATAGTGCTCCGCTGCAGGTCTCTGCCTCTGTTTCCATCAATTGCTGGATGAAGGTTCTATGGCCACATTTGAAATATTCACCAATATGACAACAGGCAAAGCTAGCTTGGGGACCTTCTCTATAGTTTAGGGTCTTAGCTGGAGTCATACTTATGGATTCCTGGGAATTTTTTTAGTGCCAGGTTTCTTGCTAGCCCCATAATGACTCTGTCAATCAAAATACTTCCTTCCTTGTTCTTATCTCTGTCCTTCCTCCATCTTGTCTATTCAGTTTCCTCAAGTTCTCCTCCCCTTCCCTTCTCCCCTTTTCTTCCTCATCTATCCTCCCTTCTCCCCTCATCCCCATGTTTGTCAAGTGATCTTATCTATTTCCCCTTTCCAGGTAGATCTGTGTATGTTTTTCTTAGGGTTCACTTTGTTACTTAGGTTCTCTAGGATCATGAACTACATAGGTTCATTATCCTTTGCTTTACAGCTAATATCTACTTATGAGTTAGTACATACCATGGTCATCTTTCTGGGTCTGGGTTACCTCACTCAGGATGATTTTTACTAGTTCCATCCATTTGCCTGCAAATTTCAAGATGTCATTGTTTTTTACCACTATGTATTCCATTATGTAAATGCACCACATTTTCTTTAGTCATTCTTCAGTTGAGGGGCACCAAGGTTGTATCTAGGTTCTGGCTATTATAAATAATGCTGCTATGAACGTAGCTGAAAAAAAGTCCTTGTGGTATTATTATTTCATTTCCCCACTAGGTGTCATAGCAAATAGCTTCTTGCTAGGAATGGGATTTCTGCTTCTCCGGGCTTTGACTCCTTTGGACCTATACAAGTCTTATGCATGCCAAATTTTGTTTTGTGGTGAGTAATTATTTTTATGAGAACAACCAATCCTGCATCAACAAATATCAAAGATAATAAAGTTCCCAATTATAATATCTTCTTTAATCAGAATACTATTAGCCCTACAAAATGTCTGAATCAAATTATAGGAGGAATGAATGGTTCGTTGTGACTCATGAGTGCATAGAATTTGCACCATGGTTACTTGGATCCATTGCTCTTGTGCCCATATGGAAGCAGATCCTGTATTGATGTCATAAGCAGTATGTGCATAAAGGGAGAAGGTAGAAGTGCCTAGGGTTCCTAATTTGGTTCAAAGTCACACTTCCAGTCTCCTATCTTTTGCTATTGCCAGTCTCTTAAATGATCTGTTAACGTACAGTGTAATCATGAGCAGGAAAAGGAGATAAAAATCCAACTCATAACCCTACCATTCCTAAATGTAAGAATATGACTATGATTGTGTGAATGGTTCTCCAATATTTCTTGTTGTTACCTTAAAAATAACAGTATTCTACAGGTTTCACATATTACTGAAGTTCCAGGACTTAGCTCAAAACTGGGAGGGCTACTCTGAGGATGAATTCAGTCCAAGGATACTGTCACATAGAAATTGTTGTCAATAATTTAGAGAAATATATGAACTTTAAATGTTAGGCATCTTTCCCATTGTGTCCCAAGTTGTAATATTTCTTCATAATGAAAATGAACTCAGAATAATATTTTTAATATAATTATTTCTAAGATAAAGCATTATAAATATGCTAGAAGGCCGGGCAGTGGTGGCGCACGCCTTTAATCCCAGCACTCGGGAGGCAGAGGCAGGTGGATCTCTGAGTTCGAGGCCAGCCTGGTCTACAAGAGCTAGTTCCAGGACAGGCTCTAGAAACTACAGGGAAACCCTGTCTCAAAAAACCAAAAAAATAAATAAATAAATAAATAAATAAATAAATAAATAAATAAATATGCTAGAAGATATCACCATCTCAATTCCTTTTTGTTTATTTTTAATTAGTTCCTTGAAAATTCCACACAAAGTATGAATTTTGCATTCACCACTATCTCCCAAACCTTCCAAGATCCACCTCTCCTTTCTGTGTCCATCAAACTTTCCTTTGATCAATTAAATATAATATGTCTGCCCATGTATTCTGGAAAGTGTAGCTTTCCGCTGGAGCTTTTTCAACCTACCAGGCGCCAAACCATTAAAGAGAACTGAGTGTCCTTTTCCCAAGAGCTATCAACAACCAGTACCTGTTCAGCTATGGAAGGGACTTTGTGCCCAGCTTCCCATCTGGGTTGGAGTGTTGTTTAGGCTGAGTCTGCAGAAGTCTTTTGCATGTTGTCACAGTTCTGTGAGTTCCTATTGCAACTGCCCAACTGTGCACAGAAAACGCTGTTCCTTGCGGTGATCTGCCGTCTCTGACTTTCACACTCCATCCTGTCTTCTGCAGTGAGGCCCAAACCTGTGGTAGGGAGTATGTGATATAGCTGTTCCATTTAGGGCCAAACATGCCACAGTCTATAATTTTTAACACTTTGATCAGTTGTAGGTTTTTCTGTCAATCACATCCACAACAAAAAGGATTCTTAGATTGAGAGGTGCCTTGACCTATGAATATAATGAAAAAAATCATTAGGACTCAGTCTGATAGTGTCTCCATTTAGCAGAGTAGTAGTAAGGGGTTGAATTTTCAAATCATTTTTTATGAATTGTCATTTTACTCAGTAATAGAAATATCCGATTTCTTTTTCTATTCTACAGAAATGCCTATGGTGGGTGTTTTTTACCTTGGTACGAAAACAAACAAAAAAATCTTTCTACTTTGCACTTCCAAACAACACCTCGTTAAAGCAAACCTCATGATAAAAACCAAAAGCTGTGCTTAAAATAAAAGCCAAGAGTGAGGAAGACAAGCGAAGAAGTTTTTACAAAGAAAAAGTCTGCATCTGATAACACTTGAGAGGTGCGGATGAAAAGTCAATCAATCCTCTAATGAATTAACAGTCGCCATTGGCCTCTCATGCTACCTTGTGCAAAGTAACTAATGAGCAGGAGGGAGGCTTCTAAAAGCAGAGCCGTCAGCACGTTTCAGAACTGTGCTTCCTGTCTAGAAGGCATTATAAATAGTACATGGCTGTTCCCTGATAAGGAACCTGTTTCCCTTCTTCTACATTTAAAAGAATTTGGTAGATTTTTTTCTTTCTAGAGAAATAAAAATAACATGGGAAAATTAAAAATATATGTTACTTGACACACAATTATACTTTCAGTTGTTTAACTTATTCTCTATGTGATATTCACAACTAATTTTATTAACAAGCTTTTTAATCCATCTCAAGTTCCCAGGAGAATAGCTCTCCCTCTCTCTCTCTCTCTCTCTCTCTCTCTCTCTCTCTCTCTCTCTCTCTCTCCCCCTCTCTCTCTCTCTCTCTCTCTCTCTCTCTCTCTCCTCTCTCTCTCCTCTCTCTCCCTCTCTATCTCTCTCTCTCTCCCTCTCTCTCTCTCTCTCCCTCTCTCTCTCTCTCTCTTTCTCTCCCTCTCTCTCTCTCTCTCTCCCTCTCTCTCCCTCTCTCTCTTTCTCTGTGTATGAGAAGTTGGGGTGGGGGTATATGGGGTGCATATGGGTGGATGCGCTGTGGGAGAATGAGGGGTCTGGCGGTGAGGGAGGGTGAGTTGTATGTGTGATGTGTAGCGTGTGTATTGTCTGTGTGTATGTGTGTGTGTGTGCTCATGTCAAAGGACTCTCATATATATGTGAATGTCAGAGATCTACCTTGAATATTGTTCTTCAAAAGTTAATCACTTTTAAAAAAGGTATTCATTTATCTGATGGAATTAGTATGTTGCCTACTTGTATGTATCTCCACTGCTTGAGTGCCGATGGAGGTCACAAAAGGGCACTGGATTTATGAACCGTCATGAGCTGCAATGTGGTTTGTAATAACTGAAGCTCGATCCTCTGGAAAGCAGCTGGTGCTCTTACTGCCAAGACACCTCTCCAGTCCCTCAACTTGCTGATTTTTAATGCATTTTTTAAGATCATAATTGCATAATTTGCCTCCTCTCTTTCCTCCCATCCAAACATTCCCATATAGCCATTCTTGCTCTCTTTCAAATTCATGGTCTCGTTTTTATCATTAATTGACTAGTCTGGATAATGTTACTTATATGGACATTTTCAGGACCGACCACTTGATACTATATAATCAGTTGGTGGGCTCTTCCCTAGTGAAGAATATTTCCACTGTACTCAAGGTTATTTACTTGTCTGTTGTTGGTTTGCTTGCTTGCTTGTTCATTGAGAGAGGGTCTGTTTCTAGCACCTGGACCTAAAAGATGAGGCTAGAAGCTCCAGAGTATACTTGTCTCCACATCCCACATCCTCAGTGCTAATATTATGCCGCGCACCGCGGCCCCCGTATGCGCTCTATGTGCTAGAACCCAGTTTGTGCGCTTCGGGCAAGGGGCTGGAGGTTGAGAATACACACGCAGAGACAGACCAACACACAGACCTTCCAACACTGGTACCAAAAAGCCCTTCTTTAATAACACCATGGAGGCTTAAATACCCTGCAGTCAATGGCCAACAGATGAAAATCCCATCCTCTGATCCTCTAAGCTAGGCACAGCTTCTAGTAACTTCAATTAGAAGGCTCTAGACAGGGAAGAGCAGCTTAAAGCCAGGACTCAATTAGTCCCAACAATATTACAAGAGTATAGCTAATAATTGCTCACTAACAAACCTCTCTCTCTCTCTCTGTCCCTCTCCCTCTCCCTCTACTTCTCCCTTTCCCTCTCTCAAATGTTGGCATGGATTAGAGAAGTAATAAACTATACATTATTAACTGAAAAGCAGAACATGAGCTCCTCATCTAAAAGTCAATTCCTCTCCGCTTCAAGAGCTTGTGGATAGGTGAGCACAAAATTTTTGACATTGCATAGTTATTTAGTGCCCCAAATGGTATGTACCTATGCATGTGAAAACTTCATTAACAAATGTTCATGCTTAAGTCAAACACACTTAAATATTTAGTTGCACATAGCATGTCTAGTCATAGACATGTAAGTTGACTTTAGGACCATAGAGAATACCTTCCCCAGTGATCTGTCCTGAACTGATCTCTGGCTTCCTAGAGTGGAGGACCTCTAGGAAGGACCAACCAGACTGTTTTGAGTAAGTTGGTTTATAATAGATTCTTACAGATACAAATACTCCCATTTGTGGAGGATGAATCATCACAAATGGAATCAAAATAAAAAGGACGTTCAATGTTGTCTTTTATTTTTTATTTTTTGGATGGATTTAGTGAACTGACTTGTAACCCTCTTGAATCTCTAGGTACATTCCTTAAAGCTTTCATTATTTTTTTCCTCATGGTTGAATTTTATTGTCTATATGTAAAATAAAGACAACAAAAATAATCTAACAAGAAAGCCTTAATTTAGAAGGAGAATCAGATCTTTGGTTAGAATCCAACTCCTTGTCTTTTCCAATGGGGATCCGAACAAGAACCAAGTCTAACCTTCTTTAACTTGAGTGAAATTACATTTGTTGGCAATTGATGACTGTCAAGAGGACAGGTGCCACTGGAACTTGGTGTTTCTACTTGTGGGGCTTAGAAAAGGTTTTGTGCACAATGAGAAGTTCAGTTTTAGTCACAATTCATCATATTTAAACACACCAATAGGAATAAATAAACCAAACAATAGAACCAGAGCAATCCTTCCTTATTTAAAAATCAAAGTGTCAATTTTAAGGTCAATAGCTTACTTGCTGGAGTCAGTGCTAGTGCGCAGCCTCTTCAGATCACCCTTAATCATTGCCCCTTCTCTCTCTCCTCTCTCACTTCCTTCCTTCTGCATCTTTCCAAAATTCACCTGTTACTGTTCAACTTATACATGGAATATTAAAGTATGTTAAATGGCTCTGGCTTTCTTTTAAACCTTTCTTGTCTTTTTAGAAAGAAAATGGAGCCTGTTCTTGAGAATCTTAAATCTAGAGACTTCACGTCATTTCTCACCTGTTTTTCTGCCAGCTCACACTGACTAAAATCTTACATTTCTGTCAATTCTTTTTGTTGTCTCTTAGGAAAAATATCTGGAGACTTCTTCCCTTCTTCTAATTTATTTTTGAAATTTTATATAAAAAGAAACTGTTCTAAAAGATCTCTACTTGTGGTTGAAGTGTTCTGTACCACATCACTAGCACAGGTCCATGAGGAACGATGTTTGGCATATCTATGCTAATTATAGAATATATGTGACAATCACACACACACAGACACACACACACACACACACTAGCATGGTTGCTTTGGGTGAGAATGCCTGAGAAATCTTGGAGAATTTGCAGGTTTTGAGTAGGCCATGGTGTGTGTTAGCTTGCATTGTAGAAATGAACCTGGTGGTAATGCTGAGGAAAGCGAGGATTGTATTAGGTGTGTTTTTCTCTTTTGCCTACACTTTAAAAAGTAAAAACCTGTTTTCCTCAAATCCATCAGCCTCCTCAGAGATGGCCCTTTGTTAGCTGAGGGGGTTTAGTAAACATGAACTTGAAGTTCACTATTATGTGCCCAAACTACCTCTAAATTACAAGGAATAGTAGATCATTCATGCCCTGGGAAGATTGCTTCTGACGAGCAAAGAGGTGATGATGTATATGTCAATGATGTAAGTCTGTTGTGCATATGCGATAGTTCTGTCTGCTTTGTGTATTCTTTGTTACGGTTTTATTGTAAATACGCCTTTATCCACCTGCCTCTATCCACCTGCCTCTAACAAGACTGTGTAGTACCCAGGGCAGTCAGTTCATCTCTGCTTTGTCTCTCTTTATCTAATTGACTTGCTTGGCTTAAAGAAGATACTTGCTTGGCTTAAAGAAGATATTCCTAAATGGAGATATGGAAAGTAATTCTGAATCACTATTTTAATCAAGCTTCTTTTGGATTTGCTGACTTTTCAGGATTTTCTACTGCACATGAAACACTAAGAAGCCTGACTCTGCCTAGGAACACTTTCAGACAAATGAGATTAAAATTGCCCTACCAATGTTGTCTGTTTGATTGGACAGTGGGAGCAAAGTCCTTGTATCATCCCCAAGTGCAACTCAAAAACACAATGCTCACCTCAAAGAGATGATAATGGCCCAGGAACAGATTTAAGGTACTACAATTTCCATGTTCCAATGTGGAAGCAGTTTCATGAAATATTTACAGTAAAAAACCATAGTCATGAATCAAGAAAATTTTAAAGTATATCCGTGTAAACACCAGAGAGATCAAGTATAGCAAGGCTAGGAGATCGCAGATGTATTTTCTGATGCTATTGGGTGACATTGTTGACTTTTAGGGCAGTGGAAGCTAGTGGACTGATGATTCAATACATGCCCAAAGGTTTTTAATTGTTAGTCACAGGATATTAGTTCCAGCACAGAGGTAAACACGGTATGGCTATTTAAGAGACTAAATATAGCTCGACGGAAATTGTAATTAGACTCTTGTTTCTAGCACGCTTTTTATTGCAGTGGAAAACACCCTGACCACAAGCAACATGAAGAGAAAAAGGGTTTACTTCAAGTTACAAGCTGGAATCTCTCATGGAGGGAAATCATGACAAAATCTGATGCAAAAGCCATGGAGTAATACTGTCTTAAAGCCTTGACTCAATACCAGTCTCAACTGAGATTTAATTTTCTCAGATGGGTTTAGCTTGTGTAAAACTGACAAAAGGTAACCATTGCAGCCAAGGATGTGTGACAGTCCAACCTCCCCATTTCACTGAGTCAATCAGAACCACAGATACTTCTTCTTTCCGCGGAGTCTCCTTCACAAAAGGGACATCTCTTAAAGAAGCAAGAGACAGATCCTATGCAAGGAGACTATAAACATGTGGATGTACACTCAGTCTTTTTATTGTTTCTGTTATTTTCCATGTCTGAAAATCCACAGCTAAAAAGAATTTTGTAAGTATCATAGTTTTGTTTGCTTTGCTTTTAGCAGAATCCAAACATTCTCCCTACAACACTTTCTTCACCAGATAGCTTCAAAATCTGAAATTACCTGTAATATTTTCACCTTATAGTTATTTGCACAAATAAATTCGGCACCCACTTTCTTTCTAAAAAGAGTCAGTTTGAAATTCAAACTGAATTACAAAAGCTTGACTTGAAGCCACAGTTTCGGGTATGATTAGATAACTTTAAGGAACTGAATTTTGTTTCATGGTGACAAAGTTCTTTAGAAAGCATTTGCCTTATAATTGTGTATACAAAGTTCACATGGTTGCCTTATAGATAGAGAAATAATGTCACCTCCTGACAAATACCTTTAGGCTATGAAGAAAAGAGTAGTTCAACAGGTATATTTACATATGTGTGTACATACATATATATGTATATGTATGTACATATATATGCAAACAATTAGTATTGTTAATTGATCAAAATTTGCTGGGTTTTGGCTGAGAAAAGTACTCTCCATTGTCTAAATGAATCGCTAAGCTATGCATCATAGAAGTCAACTATAAAATCAGTTAAGCATGCTAATTTCATGTCTGTTACATGTCCAGAATGCATTATAAATATAATGTTTCCTTAACATTCATGATGTCTCAATTTTGCTGTTAGTAAAAGGATGTTGAGCTTTCTAATGGGCAACCCTGAAGTCCAAAGGAAAGCATACACTGACAAGCATGAGCATATGTTTTCTCCCTTACTAATGTGGTCTGTGAGCAGTAGCCACACAAACAAGCGCAATCAACTTTTCTCAGTATCCCCATTAGTTCTCTAAAGAAATATGTTAACTTTCATTTCTTCACTTGGAAATCTGATAATTTAACACTTTGAAAGCTTTGTTTGTATGACCGAGTTCTCATTGATTTGAAGAAACACATATGAGGACAATGTTTACTGAAAACCACATCCTGGACTTAGGATCCTGTCTCCCAAGATTACAGCATATTTTCTTTTCTGTTTTACATGATTACTGTGTTCTCAATTGCTTTATTTTTTAACTGAAGCTCAATAATACTTATTTTATAAGAAACTTCCAAAGGTCTGGAAGACTCTGTCTTGAAAGCATATTTTAAATATTTACTGAGAGTCATTACTAGCAGGATATCACATTTTCAAATGACTTAAAAACATCATTCCTGTATAATTTCATAATAATACTGTCCAAAAATAAAACACTGCTTAAGATTATATTTCAATTTTCCAACTAGAGCATCCAGCTTCACTAAAGTAAGATCAACCATGCAGCCACACTTAATATGATGCCATGAGTTTCAGGTATATATTTGAATGCTAATTAAGTACCAAATATAAGCCTCTGCTAATACATAGCTATAAATTAAAACAAAATCCATATTTTGTATCATTGCAAATAGGTGGTTTTCACAGATATGGTCCAAATTTAAACTCTTTAAAGAAACAATACATTTATAAACAAATAGAGGGGTGAGTGAAAGAGAAACACATAGGCTCATGGAAATCCAGAGCTTCTGCTGGTCTTATTGGGACAATTCTCCACTCTGAATCGATCTACAGAGGATTCTACCTAAGCCACCTCTTCTTTTTGAACAAAACCTAGAAGTGTGACGATATGAAAGCTATTTATTTAGTTAGAAGAGAAGGAATGATGGTAACAAGATGAACCTTTACACATCAAGCAATAACTCAATAGAAATAAATCCAAAGCTTTTAAAATAAATTAATATAAAATGGATAATTAATTACTTTGAACCTTGGATTAGATGAGTGACTAAATACTCAATATCAACAGAAGAAACTATAGAGTTGGCCCGTAGCATTTGAATTTAAAATAAATCTCCCTCCTAGTTAGAACGCCTTAGGCCAGAGCTGCACTGAAATATTGGAGTTCAACTGATATCTGGATATGCAAATGATGCCCACCGGTTTAGACCATAGTAGAACTTTGTCTCCTCAGTAAAGCTAATAGTTTGCACTTAAAATTCGACCATGCTTAATATTTAAATGTTCATGGAATGCTTTCTTGCACTGTCTCTAAATAGCTTCCTTTAAAGACTTTAATCATGGACTCTACAGAGACAATGAAGGAACTAAAGCTTGAACTGGCTGCAGTTTCTAGCTGAAGGGAAATAAGAGTTTGCACTGCGTGTAATGCAAGAATGTGCCTGTGAAGATGGTTTAATATATAGATAAGTGAAGCTTCATGTGAGACTGTTTTCTTTCAAATTATCATGAGATGCAGAAATTAACCTTGCAGAGAACAGGGCAGAACCTCATTCCCCAGTCTGTGATCCGAGCAGCTTCACTGACATGTTCCACTTTTGTTCTTGGTCCAGCTAAGTGCACTAAACTTGTTTGCAATAGACAGCCTCTTCACATGCTTCATCTGCATCCTTTAAAAATAAGCATAGCATTTATACATTTTTAAATTTATGAAAAAGGAGATAATCTAGCACCATGTCTTATAACTGTTCAATGGAGTATAGAGATAATATAAGTTATGAAGTAAATTCTCTAGTGATTAACATTTGATTTATCCCTGTCTATATGAAATATAGCTTTGGAGCAAATTATATTGACTCCAAGTTTGTGCACTATAATAAATAATTTAAAGAAATAATAATTAATATAAATATACAATAAATAACAATTTAAATAAATCGTTTAAGTAATAATATCAACAACATTTATTCTGGTGATTTTTATGCCTATGAAATAAATATATTGGTTTCTGGAGACACTACTGTGTGCTTGAGGATTCTCCCACTCCACCCTCCTCACGCAACATTACCATCCAGTCAACCTTGCTGTTGCAACCTCCCAGTCTGTCTTTAGGTCTCACGTTTACAAATATGAAAACGTGGTGTTTTAAAAACCTAACATTTGGCTAGACATTTTGTTCGGGTGTTAAAGCATTTCTTTTTTAATCCAAAAGCACTTGCGTTCAGATCCTCAAAAGCAATGTAAGAGCTTGAGGTATAGCAGCTGTCTGTAATTCTAGTATTGAGAGATAGACAAGGAACCCTCTGAATAAGCAGATCAGCCATGCTACTCATATATACATTAAAATATCTAAAGTCAATTATTTACCATGCTCCATAGCTTACAAATGCAGTCAAGATTAAATTAAATTGTTTTTAACATCTCATTTAAAACCTCTTATGATATTTTTCTGACGGCTTAAACAAATTGTTGATGCCTAACAATGATCCCTCTCAGTGTCACAGGTTTGACCAAACATTGGATTTTTCCAATTCAGAGACAGTAACTTCACACTCTTTCTGCCTATTTTAAGGTAAATCACTAATATTGCTGAATATGTAATGGAATCCTTGGTCTGTGGTTAGCAAAATTAACACTATGAGAATGACCCAAAAGCTTCCTGGGTACCCAGCAGCAGCTTTTTCACCGACATCACAGCTTCTCAGTCCTGTGCTGAGTTCCAAGTCTGGAAATCTGACTTCATTTATTGATGTATTTGCCAAGACATAGAATTTCACTTTCTCAGTAAGGCTAGATTATATCAGCCTCTGTGGTTTGAATAAGACTGGTCCACAGACTTGTGTATTGGAATGGTTAGTTCCCTGAGAATGGAACTATTGAAAGGATTAGAAGGATTAGGTGGGGTAGCCTTGTCGGAGTATGTGTTGCCTTGTCAGAGAAAGTGTTTTACTGGGAGTGGACTTTGAAGTTTCAAAAGCCCATGTCAGGCACAAACTCTCTCTCTCTCTCTCTCCTACCCCTCCCTTTCTCACCCCCCCCTCATTCTCTTCCTCCCTTTCCCTCTCCCTCTCCTTTTTCCTCCCTTTCTTGTTATCTCTGCTCACAGATCATGATGTAGCTCTCATGTGCCTATTTAAGCACCGTGCTTGCCACTTTGCTTCCTGTCATAATGTAATGGACTGACCCTCTGGATCTATAATCAAGTCTCTAATTAAATGTTTTCTTTTAAGACTTGCCATGGTCATGCTGTCTCTTCACAGTAACAGAACTAAGAGATCCTCCAATCAGCTACAGATCTGATTAAGAATCACCATGTATGAAATGAAACCTTATGTCTTTATGTGGACTGTTACATCTAATAAGATTGTGTTTACGCCTAAAATTTATATCTCTGATGAAGGTAGTGTTGAATTTTTTATTATTGTTTGCATATTTTTATTTTATTTTTATACTATATTTAGTTAAGATACAAACCACACCTTTGTTATGACAGTTTTATCATACTTATTATTATATTGTATACATACACACACACACACGTGTCCATCTTTTCCCTCTGCCTCCTTTTTCTGATTCTTATGTTTAATATTTCTTTTCAAGTACATTCAGCATAAATTAAATCCAAGCAGGTGGGCGTGCCTGTAAGAGTTTTGCTCACTGATCACCTGACGTAAGAAGACCGACACCGAATCTGTGACACAGTCTATGGTGGCAGACCAAGTAAAAGGACGGGGAAGAAGGATGTTTTTCCTTTTTGTCTGCTTGACCTCACTGTTACTAGATAGTTCATCTGTCTTGCTTCTGCCATTCATTCACTGGTATTAGTCCACCTCTTTGGGATTCCAACTTGGGCTTAAGACCAGCAACTCTGTAGAAACTTATGGGGTGAGAGCAGCACATTGGGACTAATAAGACATCCAGTGTTCTGGACTACACAACTTCCAGATTCTTGGCCTTCCTATCAGGAGGCATCTATTGCTGAACTATCCACATTACGACCTACTAGCCAGTCTAATAAATTCCCCATATGCACATGTGCAATAGGTAGGGGATTCATTAAACATATTCTATTATATTTAATACAATATATATTACATTTTATCAATTCTATTCTTTTAGAGAACCCTTACTAATACACTGGTCTAGTTCTTCATTCTTCCAACTAGTCCCTTTCCTACTTTCAATTTATGAAGATTCAATTACACACAGACATGTGCACCTCCTCACACATACAAATATATGTGCACATGCTCTCTCTCTCACACACACACATGCACATACTCACATGTGTGCGTACACACACACAAACCTCTCTCAGAAATACTAATCTGGATTTAACATATATGTAAAATATATAAATGCAACATTCTTTTCCTCGCTACAGTCCTCTTATTCTTCTAATTACTTTCTCTATTCTCCCTTATTTAAGAGTTTTTGTTTGTTTTTCCCATCCTTGTAACTTCTTTGAATCACAATTAAAAGACATAAAACATCACTTGAATAAATATTTGATCATTTTTCACAACATTTGTAAGCATGCACCACTTTTAAAAGAATAATATTCGGATTTTATTTCCTGTTAATGCACACATGCATTAATTTGATATCACTTTAAAATTATCACCAATACACACAGAATTGCTCAATGGCATTTTCATGAATTCTGGCAACTTATTAACTTAAGACATCCCTCAACAGTTTCCAATTCCAATTCCCTTAGTTGGTATTTTTAATTAATAATTAACATATAACAGACAACAAAGGTCTTTGAAATGGTTAATACTGCCAACTTGATAGGACCTGTAGTTACCAAGGAAACAAGCCTCTGTACACCACTGTGAGGACTATCTAAATTAGATTAATCAAAGAAGGAGGATCATCATTCTGCTGGTGGCACAAGCTGTGCCCAAGGGCTGGGACTCCATAAAAAGAAGAGAGTCAGATAAGCCCTCTTCTCCACTTGTTGACTGCAGATACAATCTGATCTACTATCACACTCTCCTGCCATGGTGACCTCTACCTCTGAAACTGTGAACAAAAGCAACTGTGAACCAAAATAGACCCTCAAGGTCGCTTCTTGTCATGGTCATGAGACAAGTAACTAACAGGTTTCCTCACTTGTCTACTGGAAAATGGACTACTGAGACATTATCAACAACATTTAGAGTCCAGTAAACAAGTTCAAGCCCCTTGTCTTTCTATTTGTGTTTGTATACTGATTCTTGTTTCAATCCAGAGTCAACTGTTGACTTGGTGAAGTCCTCCACACCCCTGGAAGTCCTTACTCTGGCTCATGTAACAGCAGCCAGGTCACCTGGGAGCCTGGACCACTGACTCTGTCTTTCTCAGTCACCAAGAATACTTCCTGCAATATTTTCAGTCACAACCCTGAAAACTAGCTCTATTTGTTATTACTCATTGGAGAGCCAACCTGTGGTTTATAACTAGTAACAATTTTGAACAATGAGAGAATAATGCTGACTATCTATTTGGAGTCAGAGAGAAAAAGAATATCTTTCGCCATGGCATAAAAGGGTACTTCATGTAAAGACTGGGGATGAAAGACTAGGAGACCTTCGAGGGTATTTTTAAATTTTCTACACTTTCTCAATCTGTTTTATAAATAAGATGTTAGCTTTCTAATATTGTCAAATGCATTTTATCCCCACAAACAACATTTTATTAAAACCCAATTCACTGACAAATATTTTTAAGAAACTGATTATGATGAACAGAATATATTTCTATTAATTATAAACTATAACTGAACTGTATTTGAATTACATTCATGGTCAGAATAAAAATGCTTTTCAATGCCTGATTCAGCTAATTAAAAATATACACTTCAATGACTTTGGTGAAGTGGCTGTAACAATACCATAAACTGGATAGATTAAAGATGGACATTTGGGAGGTTTTTGTTTGTTGATTTTGCTTTGTTTGGTTTGTTTTTACATTCCTGAATAATAAGAGAACAACATTAATGTCCACCTGATATCTGTTCAACTCTTCTCATGTTGAAGACATGGTCCTTCCTTCTGGTTTATCTATGACTTTCTGCCTCCACTCTCACCCTGTGGTTCTCCTCCTATGCTGTCTATGTCTATGATCCCCTTCCAGTGATGCTATTTAAATCATGAGAGCCCCATGCTCTCTACCTTCTCTACAAAAATACCTTTCAAAAGACTCCAAGAAGGTTCACATCTTGTATTACTGACTCAATACAGTAACTTTTAGAGGGCACAACTCAATCTAAGCCGCTATGACCCAGGCACTCAAATTTCATGTGCTTCCTGTTTTGAGCCTCAAATTCCAAGTCTTTATTCCAACACACATCATTTATAAAATTTAATGTCTCCAAAGGCCTTCTAAATTTTATATAGTGAGCCTTAAGGAATTATTCACCCCAAGGCAAAATTTCTTCCACGTTTTGAACTTGTGAAGATTGGAAAGCTATATATGTTATATATGATATATATCACATATATGTTACATATACATATACATCACACAACACATATGTATTCATATATATACACATTTATATAACAAAAATTAATGAAAAGAGGCAATAAATTTGAAAAAGAGTAGGATGGATATATGCAGAGGTTTAGAGGGAGGAAAAGGAATGGGAGATCAAGTAATTATATTAATTACAAAAGTAATATTCTCAGAAAATAAATGAAAATTTTAAAATAAATTAAAATTTTAAATAGAGTGGTCAGGCAAGGATGGATGTGCATTCTCCTTCTAAAGAGATGAGAAGAAAATGAAGAGGTGATCATGTTTTCTAAGACTAGGCAGGTAGACACGAGTATCTCCTACACTCTATAACAGTTCTCTCTAACCAAATACTCTGCTTTCTGCACATAGTAGGAAGGAATCTGACCACCAAATCTCTTTGGCTGTAAATTGTCACCCAGCAGGTTCTGGATGGCCCCACCCCAAAGCTTGGATCAGAGGCTCTCGCTCTCTAGCCTCTTAAAAATGAAACATTAATTCTAATATGACATGGATTGCCTTAAAGGTCCCATTTTCTTTTTCTTGATGACAGTGTTTGCTTTTCTCCAATTGTCTTGGTGGTGTAGGCATGATATATCTAGAAAGTCTGTCTGCATGTCTGTCCCCACTCATTAAATTGGCAGTATCTGTGAGTATAATCCTATCTCCATCCACGGCTTCCACTGAAGTCCACATCACATGGGTGTTCAGCAGCATCCTGACAATTTCTTCAGAATAAATTTTTTATTCTCTTATAATATGGTATCTCAGAGCTTCTATTGCTTTGATAAAACACCACACCTACAAACAACTTGGATTAAATTAAATTAGAGTTTACTTGACATATCACAGTCCATACTCAATGGAAGTCAGGCTAGGAACTTGAGACATGAACCTGGCGGCAAGAAATAAAGCAGGGGACACTGAGGAGTGCTGGTTACTGGATTGTTCTTCATTGCTTGCTCATTCTGATGTCCAATACAACTCAAGACCACCTTCCCAGGGATGTCACCATGCACAGGGACTTGGGCCTTCGCAGAGAAAGTAATCAAGACAATACATCACAGATTTGCCTACAGGCCAATCTCCTAAAGGTATTCTCTCAGTTAAAATTCCCTATCCCCAGATATGTCTAGGTTGGTGTCAGTGGATACAAACAACCAGCATAGATGAACATTTTGAGAGTCTTAAAAATCTTAAGTTTGTATTCCCCTCTGTTTAACAAATTAACTCTCTATTCATCTTCTTTCTCCATTTATCCTGAGAAGTCAGGAGACAGGGAACTCTGTCAAGAATTTGCTTCACAAATAAGTTCTACCGTCTAAAAAACACAAAAGAAAACTGTCTAATTTTCTGTCAGTTAATAACAATCCGCTTTTCTCCAGTTTCCCTTCTGAAACCTGGTAATAGTCATTCTCAGCATTTGTGTTTCTCGATTGGACTGAAGCTTTCGCACCCTACTGCTCATCCAGTGCTCACATACTGCAATGTAGCAGGTGTTTGTGACAGAGGCACTTCTCATCTGAAGACCAAAAGCTGACAATCTGCCTGGGCTCCTATAATTAAATGCCAGGGGTTTAAACAACACATCTTGATGATGCACCGCTTTGTGGGATGACAAGGACAATATACCGCTTGCCTGATTCAATCCTGGTGCAGATCCTTTCTAATGTGCAAGTATTCTCTGGGTAATAATTTGCTCACATGGTTGCAAGTATTCTCTGGGTAATAATTTGCTCACGAGGTTGAGGTCATGATTACCTCACCTAAACATATAACCATCCTCAGCTTCCCAACTCCCAGTAACATAGTGTTAGAAGTTGAAGCTTCAGATATGAATACAAGCAAGGTAGAATTCAGTTCTTCACCAAAAATTTGGTATTTTCTATACACACTCATCCTTCTGTTTCTGCATGCCATGCCTCACAGTTCCACATTACCAGAGTGAGCTTGTTGCATTGTTTGGACGTATTAAGTTAAAGTCTGATTTTAGAAAATAAATATCAAAGGTTTCAGAGGAAAAGTTGCTATATCAATGGATAGCACACCACATAGATAAGAAGAATGAGAACTGGGTATGGACTTATTTACAGAGTTTATTTGTCAGAAAATGCTTTTCAAATGAAGAAGACCAGTAATTTTGAAAAGAAAATTAATCTTTTGCAGAGAGAAGAAAATTTTATTAAAACAATTTAATAATGACCAAGTTCCTATGGAGACATGGTGAGTTAAAATGCTCTAAGGAAATGAAGGAGCAGTAATGACATGCAGATGTTTTCTAGGTAGAGCACACTGGCACACACCTTCTTTTCATTAACTGTCTTCCCTTGAGCTAATTTTCATCTCTTAAATATTTATAAGTTTGCATTGATGAGTAATGATAGACATGTATGTACTTTCAGTTTCCTAAAATACATAAGGAAATATATAGTTGCAAGCATAGGAAACTAATACGGTACTGAATTTTACCCCTTGTGTATTATTTCCCGCTTTCATATAGACAGAGAAAGCAAACAAGCTTTTGCTTGTTAATGATTAAGTAGTTTGGTCTTCTCTCTGTATGTCATGCAAATGCCTTTAAGGTTGCCTGAATGTTCAAAGTATACTCATAAGTCTATTAAAACACCACAACATTGTAAAGTCAAATAATATTTTGGAACATATATCTTGGGTTAATATCTTAGAGTTGCACATTTAATGATTCAAATAATTATTGTTAAAATGCTTGTCAGAGAGATATCTACTGATTACTTATTAGTTATAGCAGAGATGGGTGCCAAGATTATTTAGGAATATTATTATTTAGGAATTGAGGAGACAGAGGAGCATAGAGAGATACAAGAGAGGCGAGATCATTAATAAACTTTGCATTGACAGGCCCCAAGCCAGTGTGAGTTAGTGCAACTTAATTCTGTGTCTCCATATCTGGAAGGCAGTGGTAAGTGTGAGTCACAGGTCATAACATTCAAAGGGCCAAGGAGCAGGGTGACTTTGTCATGTCCTATTAGGTATTAGTTGAAGGCAATTCCTAAGGATAGTTTCATAGTACTTTCAACCTGCTCTGAGGTTGACAAAATAAGTCACCCGGCAAGAGAAAAAGGGTAAGAGAGAAGCGTAATTGTTGGTATTTGTGATGTTACACTGAGATGTTAAGTGTCTGGCACCCTTATATAAGAAGTGTGTGAATTTAGTTGATGTTACAGAATAAAGCAGATCCAGAACACTTTGGTAAATCCAAATGTGTTGTATCCTCTTAACTAAAAAAAATTTTCATTATAAATCTATGTTATTCCTCAGTAAAAAGATACTAGAAAACAACATGGCCAGTGTTATCAACTTGACCATATTAGGATTCACCTTGATAACAACTCTGTTTGCCCACCCTGTGAAGGATTATTTAGCTTCTGGACTTGCCTGTGAGGAATTGTTTGGTTAGACTTGAGACAAGAAGACCCACACTAAAAGTGCACAGCATCATTCCCTGGGATTTCGTCCTGGACTGTATATAAAGGAGAATTCTAGCTCAAAATAAGAATCAACTGTCTACTTTTCGACTGTGGATACAAAGTTCAAGACCCTCCAGCTGGGACTTCTTCAGCGTGAGGAATTACACCTGAAACTATGAGCCAAAATGCCGCTTTGGCCAGAGTATAGCACCTGGAAAAACAACGCAAAGCAAGCTAACTAAGGAATTTAAGAAATTTAAAATAATTAGGATTCCAATGAGAAATATCATCTACAGCTACAAAAGTTACCATGGTCATTTCTGCATCATATAATTATTAATATAGATTTGTCCATGAATAACTCTGGAGAAGTGTTTAGAGTATATTGTTTCATACTTACTTTCCACATACAAAAATATCTTAAGGAAATGTTAGCATCATCCCATGACAATTATTTTCAGCCTAATACTCTTTTTTTTTTTAATTTTCTTTCTACATAGGAATGACATCACCATTCAGCTGCCACACGTTTCTATAGAGTTTCTGTACAAATCTCCTCATTGGAGGGTTTCCACAATCAGATTATGTTGTAGAATATTATTTTAAGATATGTTACTTTTGTTTATGGTCTGGAACATCCGTTTAAGGATGCAAAGATGTGTTTGATTAAATAAAATTCACCTGTGCTCTGGAGGCTGATGAGAAGTTGTAGGGAGGAGCCGGGAGGACAGGAGTTATAAGGAAGGGCACGAAAGGGAACAGAGACTTCTTGGGAGACATGGGAAGCAAGCAAGGTGAGAGCCACTTGCTATTCAGCCTCTGGGAAGCAGGATTCTACCTCAGGCTTTCAATCTTGACTTCTTTAGCAGGACAGAGATAAGATTACTTAGTAGTTTTGAAAGTGTTGGTGTTTGAGGGACAGAACTTCCTTAGGCAGCAGCTCTCGTGGCCTAATGGCTGTTGGTAGCAGTGGAGATGCAGCTGCTGACAAGGAAAGCCATAGTTTAAAAGGTAGACAAAAAGAGGAAAACAAAATTAAATGATCTTAAAATTTTTCTTCCCTAATAATTACGGAATTCATATCCTCGATTCAATAAATGTGTATCTTTCATTATTCAACACATTATTCAAAACCTATTCCATTACAAAGAAATTTTATTTCCAATGAGAAGAAACTCACCAAATCCCAGGACAGCGAGGAAAGTCAGAGTGGAAGAAAATTCTTAGTTTTTCTTGTGTTTTTCTTCTTTAGATGCTGTTCTGTATAGGGTTATTTTCTCGGGAGAGTTTGGTTTTAACTCTCATCTTGAAATTGCTGAAATGTTTCTCACATCTTGATGTTTGCATATTTAGCTTGGATTTATTTACTTCTACCAAAAAAGTAAAAAAGAACAATTAAAACCCACACACTCAGGTCTCTTTCTCACTCTAGGTTAGCAATACCAGATATCAACCAGAAAGAAGGAATTTATCCCGTTCCACTAGTTTTCCCATTCTAAAATTCAATATATAAAACACACTCACTCTGTTTCATGCCATTGCCTCTGAAGCCAGCATGCCCTCTAGAAGACCTGAGACATGCTGCTTAGAAAGGAAGTCCTTGCCCTACCTCTGCCTGTATTCCTTCTCTTGTCTATGGCTGACAACCCAAAAGAGCGGTTTCCGGCAGTGAAATGCTGCTGGATTGTTAAACAGAGCTTCATGCACACTCAGTTTGTCTCCACCTTAAATAAGAGGGGTGATCACTAGGAGAAACACTTGAAGAAATGTGGGACTTCTTTCTATATCTCTAACTCTAGCCTAGGAAAACGATACAAAGACACATTATAAAGGAGGTATCTATGTAGTCAGACAAAGAAGCAAACAACTGACCAAACAGATGAAATTGATAGTTTAATAATTGTGGATAACTGAGGTTCTTAGCTTACCAATGCTAATTGACACCATGCTAGATTTCTTCCAACTCAATTTCCAAGCAGTCTTATCTGACAGTATCAATATTGTTTGCAATCCTCTGGATAAACAATCCTAAATGAAGCAGATGCCATTTGTAAAGAGAACCATTTGGCCTCCAGCCTGGTTTGAATGTGGATATTAATCATGTAACTACTCAGTACTGTTCCCAAAGCAAACACTCAGACTCAGCAAGAGAAAAGCTGCAGGGATACACACCATGTTCCCATGGGAAACAAAGCAGAAGCCTTTGCAGGGGACGTCTCAGGTGTGACATTTAAAATGGATCTCCTGGGTGCATTTCATGGGGGTGAACTTGGTAGGACTTCTGAGCTTACTACTAGGGAAAGAAGTACCCTCTTCCACAGTGAGTGAAATTTCTACTTGCAATAATAAAGATTATGAGGGAGTCAAATTTGAAGAGATTGTAGATTCTTGAATAAAAGAAGTCATTATCTATAATTTAAGCCATTGCACGGCCACAAAAAATTATGATTGGATAATGTGTTTCATTCAAAACCACAGCCCTTACCATTTATCCTGGGATATTTCACCATCTAGTTTTTTAGTCTCCCTAATTATCCAGAGTTGTTGAAGTCTCTGTTGATTTGGGCATTGTATCTGGATGCAAAAAGATCACTGTTCTCTGGGGCTTTTATATAGAGCTTGAATAACTGAAACACAAGAAGACATTTTTATTGCTCTTACTTTCTTAATTCTGAAAATCTTTGACCCATAACATTTGACTTATGTTATAAATATTTACACAGTCTAATAGTGAACCATAACACATTGTTTTTAATTATTTTAGGTACTTTGAAAGACTAACATTTGGGTCAATATTTAGTGCAAAAGTGCCATTATCTCTTGCAAATAACACAATGAATGATATTGGATGAGCAAAAGCAAATAATGTTTATCAAAGATCTCATTTGCTCATGTCTAAATTATCTCATGGAGGACACTGACAAGTACTGGCGAATAACTATTTCTTTATCTCTGGCTAAATATTTTTACAGTCATGTCTATAATTTACTATAAGCGAGAATGTTACTGACCCAGAAAAATAAAGCAAAATAACCCCTTGCATCTCATGAAAAGTTTGAGAAAATTAATTCTGAGAAAACTTTTATTTTCTCTTTTCTTTTCTTTTTTTCTTTCTTTTTTTTTTTTTTTTTTTTTTTTTTTTTTTGGTTTTTTCGAGACAGGGTTTCTCTGTAGCTTTGGAGCCTGTCCTGGAACTAGCTCTTGTAGACCAGGCTGGCCTCGGACTCACAGAGATCCGTCGGCCTCTGCCTCCCAAGTGCTGGGATTAAAGGCGTGCGCCGCCACCACCCGGCTAACATTTATTTTCATTTTCATCCATGGTCTTTCCTCGGATACCACATTCATGAGACATTCCTTCAATTTGCAGGAAAACAAAACAAAAAAACCTCTGTTCTCAGGGAGCCCCTTTTGGCCATCAACTTAAGTAGATGTATCCCAGTTCCATTACTGGAAGCTTCCTTGGTAGACAGAAGATGGTCTCTTAGGACTCTTTCTCACCCATTATTTGGCAATTTCGTTCACATCACCTTCATTTTAAGAAGCTTCTCCTCTATTAGGCTTCCATGCTACCCCTCAGATGACCCTTGATTTTAATTGTCTCTCCCCGTATTCTCTACCACAATCCCTTCCCTTCTTCCTCCCCTTTTGATCCCCCATTCCAGATTCTGCCCATAATTATCTATTCTATAACAAGATCTATCTGTTCCCTATAGTCCCTTACTCTCTATCTACCTTCTGTGATTCTATAGATTGTACCCTGGTTATCACTGACTTCACAGCTAATATCCACATAAAAGTGAATACATACCATATTTGACTTTCTAGGTCTAGAATACCTCACTCAGAATGATTTTCTCTAGTTCTATCTAGTTGCCTGAATATTTCAAGGTACCATTGTTTTTTGAACAGCTAAGCAATACTCTGTGGTATAAACATGTCACACTTTCCCTTTCCTGCCCTAGATGGGATGTCCTCAAATCCCTCGTCTCAGAGCTCAGGTTATACTGTGGAAGAGGAGATGGTGTAAGAGCCAGAGAGGATGGAGGACACCAAGAAATTAAGACCCTCTAAATTAATGCGAGCAGAGCTCATATGAACTCAGAGACTTAAGCAGTATGCCAAGGGCCTGCACAAATCTATAACAGGTCCTCTGTGCTTACATTATGGCTTCCAGTCTAGGGTTTTTATAGGGTTCCTGAGTGTTTGAAGGAGTGGGTCTCTCATTCTTGTGCCTTCTCTCAGATTCTTTTTCTCTTGTTGATTTGTCTTGTCCAATTTCAATGTGATAGCTTGTGTTTTATCATATTATATTTTATTTTGCTTTATTTTAAAAGGTAATTAATTGATTTGTTAATCAATTAATGAAAGGCTAGCCACTAGGGAAAAGGTTAACAACTAAACTGTCATTTACACCTCTCGAAAAGAAAAAAATCTCTTTTCTTCATTTGAGAGACACGAGTATATCAACCACTCCAGAATAGGTGTCATGTTCTGGAGTAGATGACCAATATATGATTGGACTCCACAATTTTTGTATACTTTTATTTGGCTACAGTTTAGTGGTTGACCACTCCCACAAGTTCTGTGCCACCTTTACCCAGCACATCTAGCCCTCTGCATATATGTATGGGTATGTAGCTTGGTCTTCTTGTGGGATACCTAACTGTGTTGAGGGCAGGGAGCCTCTGACTCCATTGCTTGTGTTTGGGACTCTTTTCTTTTTACTGGGTTGCCTCGTCCAGCCTTAATATGCATTGTACCTTGTTAGCTTATGTCTGGTTGGTATCTCTGGGAGTCCTGCCCTTTTCTGAAGAGAAACAGAATAAATGGATCTAGGGGAGAGGGAGAGAAGGAGATGGACAGGGAAGAGAGGGGAGGGAAAACTGTGGTCAGGATGAAACATCATATGACCAGCGGCATCATGCATCTTTAGAAGTGAAGAAGGTTTCCTTTAACTACTAGATAACAAACATGAAGTCTGAAGATCTGTTCTTGAGTTCTATAAGAAAGCAGGCTGAGCAAGCCGTGAGAAACAAGCCAGTAAGCAGCTCCCCTCCATGGCCTCTGCATCAGCTCCTGCCTCCAGATTCCTGCCCTGCTTGAGTTCCTGCCCTGACTTCCTTTGGTGATGAATTGTAATAAGAAAGTGTAAGCTGAATAAAAGCTTTCTTTCCACTGTCAATAAAATGAAATAAAATACTTCTGAGTGGAGAAAGTATTCTTCAAGCCATAGTTATTATGTCAGACAGTATTAAAAAGCCAAAGTAAGCCTTACACTTTGATGCCACATATTAATAGCTGTGCCTTTTCTTTTGCCAATACTCATTCACCTTGACAATTTTCTTAACATTACGTCTTATAGACCCAAAACAAAATTATATCAGATGCAAAGAATAAAATCTAATGTTTTAAAATAAGCAAAACCACAGTAGGAATGGCTCATGAAATAGAAGAGGTCTTTAACTCGTATTAGTTTGTGTATTTTTTTTTTTTTTGGTTTTTCGAGACAGGGTTTCTCTGTAGCTTTGAAGCCTATCCTGGAACTAGCTCTTGTAGACCAGGCTGGTCTCGAACTCACAGAGATCCGCCTGCCTCTGCCTCCCGAGTGCTGGGATTAAAGGCGTGCGCCACCACCGCCCGGCTAGTTTGTGTATTTTTTCTCTTTTTTAATTATTACTTTAAAAAATATCAATCCAAATTCCCCCTCGCTCCCCTCTTCCCAGTCCCCTCACTCTCCCTCCACAGACTCTCCCTCCCACCCTAAGGGAGTGCCATGCACCCCGTCCTGTGGAAAGTCCAAGGCCCTCTCTACTACATCTAGGTTGAGCAAGGTTTACATCAAAGAGAATAGGATCCCATGAAGCCGGTATATGCAGTAGAGACACATCCCAGTGGCACTATCAGTGGCCCCTCAGTCTGCCCCAGCTGTCAACCCCCTTCAGAGGGGCTTGGTTGTTCCATGCTTATTCACTCCCGGTCCAGTTGGAGTTAGTGAGCTCCCATTAGCTCAAGTAAATTGTCTCACTGGATAACCCCCTCATGATCTTGAATTCCTTGCTCATATTCTCACTCCTTCCATTTCTCAGCTGGATCTTGGTAGCTCAGTCCAGTGCTTCAATGTGGGTCATTGCCTCTGTTCCCATCTGTTGTTGGAAGAAGGTTCTATGGTGATATTTAAGATAATCATCCAGTCTGATTACAGGGTAAGGACGGTTCAGACACCCTCTTTTCTATTGCTTAGGGTCTTAGCTGGGGTCATCCCTGTGGGTTCTTTGGACATTTTTCTAGAGCCAGGATTCTTGCTAACTCCATAATGGCTCCTTCAATCAAGATAACTCTTTCCTTGCTTTCATATCTGTCCTTTCTCCATCTTGACTATTCCATTCCCATTCCCTCAAGTTCTTTTCAACCCCCCTTCTTCACTTCCTTCTACCCCTTCCCCCCACTCTCAAATTTTTGTCTGATTCCAATTTCCAGGTGGGTCTATAGAACCTGCAAACAACCTAGATACCCCTCAATGGAAGAATGGATAAAGAAAATATGGAATATATACACATTAGAGTACTACTCAGCGGTAAAAATACAATGACATCTTGAATTTTGCATGCAAATGGATGGAAATAGAAAACACTATCCTGAGTGAGATAATCCAGACCCAAAAAGATGAATATGGTATGTACTCACTCATTAGTGGATTCTAACCATATAAAGGACATTAAGCCTGTAGTTCACAAGCCTAGAGAAGCCAAATAACAAGGTGAACCCAAAGAAAAACACATATAGATCCTCCTGGAAATTGGGTTCACCTTATTACTTAGTTTCTCTAGGATCCTCAACTATAGGTTTGTTGTCATTTGTTTATGACTAGTATCCACTTATGAGTGAGTACATACCATATTCGTTTTTTTTCCTGGGGGGACCTGGGTTACCTCACTCAGGATGATTTCTAATTCCATCCATTTGCATGCAAAATTCAAGATGTCATTTTTTTTTTTTGGTTTTGTCGAGACAGGGGTTCCCTGTAGTTTCTAGAGCCTGTCCTAGAACTAGCTCTTGTAGACCAGGCTGGCCTCAATCTCAGAGATCCGCCTGCCTCTGCCTCCCGAGTGCTGGGATTAAAGGCTTGCGCCACCAATGCCCAGCGATGTCATTATTTTTTTATTAAAAATGTCCATCTCCTTCCCCCCTTCTCCCCCTTCCCTCCCCTCCCCTCCATCCATACCCCCACTCCCTCCCTCTCTAGGCCAAGGAGCCATCAGGGTTCCCTACTCTATGTTAAGTCCAAGGTCCTCCCAACTCCCCCAAGGTCCAGGAAGGTGATCAACCAAGCTGACAAGGCCCACACAGAGCCCGTCCATGCCGTAGAATCCAAGCCCATTGCCATTGTCCTTGGCTTCTCAGTCAGCCTACACAGTCGGCCACATTCAGAGAGTCCGGTTTGGTCGCATGTTTCATCAGTCCCATTCCAAATGGAGTTGGTGATCTCCCGTTAGTTCTGTCCCACTGTCTCCATGGGTGAACGCACCCCTCACGGTCCTGACTTTCTTTCTCATGTTCTCCCTCCTTCTGCTCCTCATCAGGACCTTGGGAGCTCAGTCCGGTGCTCCAATGTGGGGCTTTGTTATTTTCTTCATCCATTTACCCAAGAGATGCCCAATCATACTACAAAAGCATCTGCTCAACTATGTTCATAGCAACATTATTTGTAATAGCTAGATCCTGGAAACAACCTAGATGCCCTTCAGTGGAAGAATGGATGAAGAAACTGTGGAATATATACATGTTAGAATACTATTCAGCGGTAAAAAAACAATGACGTCTTGAATTTTGCATACAAATGAATGGAAATAGAAAACACTATTCTGAGTGAGGTAACCCAGACCCAAAAAGATGAACATGGGATGTACTCACTCATAATCGGTTTCTAGCCATAATTAAAGGACATCAAGTCTATAATTCGGGATCCCTGAGAAGATAGTAAGAAGGTGAACCCAAAGAAAAACATATAGTAATCCTCCTGGATATTGGAAGTAGACAAGATCACCGGGCAAAAATTGGGAACTTGGGGGTGGGGTGGGACGGGGCCAAGGGGAGATGGGGAGAGAAAAGCGTGAAGGGGAGAATGGGGAGAGCTCAGGGGAATGGGATGCTTGGGATATAGGAAGAGTGGATATGGGAGCAGGGAAGCATATATCTTAATTAAGGGAGCCATCTGAGGGTTGTCAGGAGACTTGACTCTAGAGGGGTTCCCGGGTTTCCAGGGAGATGCCCCCAGCTAGTTCCTTGGGCAGCTAAGGAGAGGGAGCCGGAAAAGGCCAGTTCCTATAGCCATACAGATGAATTTCTTGCATATCACCATAGATGTCATTATTTTTTACTGCTGAGTAGTACTCTAATGTGTAGATGTGCCACATTTTCCTTATCCATTCTTCAGTTGAGGGGCATCTAGGTTGTTTCCAGGTTCTGGCTATGACAAATAATAACCTTGTGTATTTTTTTATTCTTACTTTCTTCTCTAAGGCCAGGCAATAGTGTCAGCATATTGAGATTTACTTTGTAAAGACATTCACTTCTAAATTTTAATACCAAGTGTGGTTTCAGTAAGTAAAGGTGGTTCTATTTGAAACTTCATCTACATCTTAAAATGAACGTACAAATTAGCCATTGCTAGACAGTAAACACTCAGCAACATAAAACAGTATCTTTATTCTTTGTGGTTCTATGGGGTGTCTCACCAGTTTTCCTGTGTGGCTGGGTCTGTGATATCGTATGAATTTATACAGACATTTTCTGTCTGGAGGCAATCAATTTGTATATGGAGGCCAAGAATAAATTAAAGAAGCTGAGTTAACTCTATTAAAGACTCACTCCTATTGCAACTGGAATGGAGTACCAAGTGCAAACTCCTATTGCCTTTGTCTCCTTAATGTTTGACAGGAAATAAAGAGACAGAAGCGGTGTAAGAAGCCTGCTGAAATCTTGTTTTAGATTTAAAAAGATGCTTTGGAATACTTTTGTTTTAGGAGAGAGGTAAAGGGAAAATGAAAATTCAGATGGTTACAAAGACTACTGAGGCGCTCAGACAATATTTCTTGTAATCAATCTGCTATTGGTGTTATAATCCAAGTTGAATACTTACAAAACTTTTTAAAATAAAAAAATTCTTAATTTTCCTTATTCCTTTTCTTGAAATTCTAGGGAAAGAATAAAACTTTTAAAAGGAAAGGCTTAGGTTGTTTGTTAACATTTTGAGTTAGTCAATATTTTTTACTGATTTAAAAGGGAAAATTTATTACACAAATAAAACTTATTTTGTTATTGTTTTTCATTGCAATGCATAATCACCACAAGCAGTATATATTATAGATTAGAATTCACTCCTTGGGGACCAAGATATCTTGAAAGCCCTTATAATATTGCTTTCTAAGTATTTGATATTTGATTGATTAACTCTGAAATGCAAACTTGTGTTTATTAAGAATCATGACATTAAAAGTATGGTATGTCTGAGTATTTCATTTTGCTTTAAATAAAGTAATAATCAGGAAGCAAGTATTTGTTATTCAAGAACTGGAATGTCATATTTTTTCATAAACTACATAACAGAGGTAGTGGATCAACTAAATAAAAATATCGGTCACAAAAATCTTGAAAATCTGTAGAAAAGTCACAGTAATTGAAGGTGGGAAGATAGCTCAGTCAATAAACTATATAACACAGTCATGAAGGTTTTAGATGGGATGACCAACATCCATTTAAGAATGCCAGACATGATGGCTTGAAGGCATACCTATAATCCCAGTTCTAAATAGGTAGAAACAGACAGATCCTTGTACTCCCTTGCCTGCCAGCATGGATGAATTGGTAAGCTTCTGGTCAGCATGATACTGAACCTAAAACAAAACAAAAGCAAAAACAAAAATAAAAATCAATGTGGGAAGGAAGACTAGAGTGAAAGCTTCTTCTGGACTTGACAGAATCGCTACAACTGTGAACTCACAACAGTTGTGCTTACCTGCACAAAATAAATCCAGTCAGCATTCCAGAATGGAAGGGGTGGAGAAAGGCTCATGAGTAGTCCCCACCTGTAGCTAATTAACTACTTAGATTATTGGCTGTTAGGAGGGGAGTGCCCATTTTCTTCAAGGGTATGGTCCTTGATAAGTCAGCCATGATCCAGTGAATCCACCTCACATCCATGCATGTATGGATAACACAAGTTGGTCTCTGTGATAAAAAACAATTAAGATGCAAAATGGCAATTGAGGGGATCCAGGAAGAGTTTAGGGGTGGGGATGAGGTGCAAATGTCACCAAAATGCCTTGTATTATAAAATTCTCAAAGACTTGCCAAAATATTATAATTTTAAAAGAAGGTGGAAAGTGACTGAGGATGAAGACACTTTAATTTGACCTGTAGCCTTCTTATGCATGCAATGTACATATACACCTTCATACACCGTTTATATACAGAAATGGGTATACACACACACACACACACACACACACACACACACACACACACATATAT
The DNA here is from genome assembly GCF_903992535.2 of Arvicola amphibius. Classification (NCBI taxonomy): domain Eukaryota; kingdom Metazoa; phylum Chordata; class Mammalia; order Rodentia; family Cricetidae; genus Arvicola; species Arvicola amphibius. Next base: position 8,577,275 of record NC_052049.1, on the reverse strand, counting down.
ATATATATATATATATATATATATATATATATATACCACATGTATACCATACACATAAAATCACAATGATTGAGCTTGATCACAGTTTGAAAGGGTTAATTTTCATGGTGAATTTGAAGCAATCTAGAATCACCCAAGAGAGAGTTAATGAGGCACTGTCTAGATTAGGTTGGGCTGTGCTGTAGGCAAGCCTAGGGGTGGAGATTGTCTGTTTCAACTGACTGGTGAAAACCCAACCTAAAAATGAGCAGCATTATTTTGGGGGCTTGGGTCCTGGAATGTATTAAAAATAAGACAGTGATCTGAACAAAGATGTATAAAGTCTTCTTTTTGCTGTCAGCTGTGGACATAACTATAAGAGCTCACTTGGCTCCCCTTCCTTCACAAGTGTAATCTGTAATTGTAGGCTAAAATACATACTTTCTCCACTTAGGCACTTTTGGGGGGCCCTTTATCACTGAAGTTAAAAAATTTTATAATTAGTGAAGCATCGTGACATGCAATAGTCGTTCGCAAACTGTCGGTCACAACCCCTTGAAGGGTCAAATAACCCTTTCACAGAGTCACCTAAAACCATCAGAAAACAGATACTTAAGTGGGATTGACAGCAGTAGCAAAATTACAGTTATGAAGTAGCAACAAAATAATTTTATGGTTGTGGAATCTCTACAACAAGAGAACTGCACTGAAGGTTACATAATTAGGCAGGTTGAGAACCACTGTGCTAAACTATCAGATATCACAGGTGATGGTACATGGGTCAGAACTTCCTATCGGCTAAGTAAATTCAAAACCCTGAACTCAGTAGAAGGAGTAGAAGGGAATTTTAACTAATGAACAGGAAAATGAGGCATGGTGTTATCAGGTAAACTTTGGTCAGCACTTTATAATTCATAAATAAATTAGTCTTCTAGATTGATATTCAAAATCATGCAAGGACATGCTGATACTGTCATCCCCACATGGATGATCAGGACTGTATGATATAGGTGCTTCAGGACTTTCTATTGTATTTTTTGCCAGAAGTAGTAGTACACTTCAAGCAGAGTTTGTCCTAGCTGGTGTTGTCACTTTGTCAGAGGCTAGGGTCATCAGAGAGGAGGGAGCCTCAGTTGAGAAGATGCATCCATGGCATCTGGCTACAGGCAGGTCTATAGAACATTTTCTTAATTGGCCCATGGAGGAGGGCCCAGACAATTTAGATTGGTGCCATACATACTGGCAGTCCTGGGTTCTATGATAAAGCAGGCTGAATAAGCCATGGAGAGCTATGCAGTAGGCAGTACCCCTTCATAGCCTCTGCATCAACTCCTGCCGTCAGCTTCCTTCTCTATTTGAGTTTCTGTCTTGACTTCCTTCAGTGGTGGATTACTCATGTGAATGCTTAAGCCACATAAGCCCTTTCCTTTACAACTTGCTTTTGACCATGGTGTTGCATCATACCAATAGTGATGCTAAGATAGAGTTCATCTTCTGAGTCACCAATTGGATGATGTGAACCTCTGCTGTTAAACATGAAGGAATGTATAAAGTCACGTTTGTTGCTTTGGAGAGTCAAACACAAAGACATTCCTAAAAAGCAACTGGCCACCTGAGTAAGAACTTGGTTGAATTCCCATAAAACCTGAGCCTTGACTGGCCATATCAAGGAAGAAAAAGGTAGTCAGAGATTAGATTGCATCTGCCTTAGGGTATTCTGTGTTGCTCTGAAAAATTGCTGGGCCTGAATAATTCATGAGAAAATATATATTTATGTATCTCACATGTTTTGAGATTCAATGGTACCTGCCAGTGTCTGTTCAACTTATGATGAGGTCCCATTACAGATGGCATCAGATGGCAGACATGGAAAAGTGGCAAGGAGATTTATGCAGAAAAGGGCAAATACCATGGTAACCTTACTTTACCAGCACCTGCTGTGCAGGCTAATCCAGTCCCAGGAGATCCAGATAGCTCCCAGGGTACTTAACCCAGTCTCTATAGAGAGAATTGTTTATAAGAGCAACCTAAGGTTTTTAAAGATTCTATCTCATCTCAACACTGTTATATTTGGAGTAAAATAGGAATATGAGTTTTATTGGATACTATCCACATCCAAAGCACAATGCTAAAATAGAGAAAATATAATAACAGTGACTACAAAGATAATAATCATAATAATTTCTAGCATGTGTAATTAATGATCTCATATTAATAAATATACATTCCATGTACATGTATAATATGAATAAGAACAAATATCTATGTGTAAAAATACATCTGTGCCATTGTATATTAACACATTTTATATTGTAAATATAATGTATATTCTGAGTATGCAATAGCATATTGTAATCATTATAATATAATAACTGTATTGCAAATAATTATCAGTGCTATGTATTTAAAGGAAGAATAGTCATTGATAGCAATCAAATGAATTTAGTGACAGAGAAGAGCATGTGTGATCATTTCTGTGACTGTGGTGTGGTCTGCTACTCATGTTGGTGTATACAGGCTCAGAGTCATCTGTCTCTATCTCTGTGACATTCTGTATCCATTCCTTATGCTCAAGTGAGAAATGTATGGTTTATTTTCCCTAGGAAATTACATGTTCCTTTAAGGGTCTCCATTACAATTGTCAGATTTGTTATAATGGTAAACAAATAAAACCATTTTTAATTGAATATCCACTGACCATCAAATAAAAATTTTCTTTGAGTAAGAAATATTTGTGTTGGGTCCTTAAATAAGGAAGAAAATATTGTACTTTTGTGATAAATTTCAATTGCAACAAGGCAGGTAAATTTTTATGTGTTATTTTTTTTTTACTCCTATTAAAAGGCACAGTCAAAGATGAAGCAAAACTTAAGGCCTGAGAACCTGAAATAAATAAATAAATAATTTGGTGAACTGGCTCAACTGTATTTGGAGTTAAGTTGTGAATTCAAAAGGTTTCAAGGGAAGTTACTGCCATCAATTGCATAATCAAAGTCAATGTCTCAGTACTTCCCATTACCAGCAGCGTGGTCCGGGAGAGAAAGCAATAGGTAGAAAATGTAGGGCAGGTTCCTTCTGTAACAACAGAAGGCTAGTCAGATGTATTTCTTAGGTTACCGTAAGTAACATGTACTGTTTTTACTACAAGTATTCCTATACAGAAAAAATTAAATTACACTGTACCTGCATGATAAGCAATTGCTGAGGCTTATAAATGGAATCAATAAAAATGTCAGGTTATAAAAGGAATTCAGTATAAGAGAAAGAATTTTATTTATTTCATCAACTGCAAGTCAGCCAACAAATTAAATTTTGTTTTTTTTAATAATATGCAATTTAGTAATAAAAGTTTAAGAATATGGATAAGATAGGAAATAGAGAGATCCCTCAAAACATTCAGAGCACCAAGACTGAACCATTGAAGAACTAGATAAACTTACTAGACAAATCGTAACTGGAAAGATTGAACCAGTGCCGTGGCTAAACATGTTTCAGGATTTTTCAGTGAAAGGAGAGAGTAGAAATATGCAAGAAGGTAATTTGTATAAATGTTACATCACCAAAGTCCTACGCAGAACCACATAGCCTGAATATTACAAATTACAAATGTACAGTTGAAAAATTAAAGCAAAAACGTCAGTGTCTACATTTTATAAGAAGGTAAACATGAAAGATGACACTAAACATTTCCTGGTCTAGAATTTAATTTTGCATGAATTTCATCTGTATTGCCAGTAGTCCTTCCCACATTCCCTGAAGAAATCTATTCACAAGTTGAAGTCTACCCATTCTAAAATAATTTGGAAAATGGTAGTGTAAGTTATTTTCGTTTCCCCAAATTTCCAGCAACAGGTAACAGCCGAGTTCTGAGGTGTTAATTAGCTGATGTTATAATTCCATAAGACCAGCTGAGGTTCCAGGCAATTCTCCAAGGACTCCATGACATGAGTCACTTCAACAGCTCCAATAATAAACGATTCATACCCATCGCCACCCACTTCATCTCTCAGCTTATTTGTTTGGAGTTGTTTCAGTTTTTCAAATGTTACCTCTTTGTCATCTATGTATTGAAATGTTACATACTATGTTTCTTTCATGATTACTCTACCTACTTTAACACTCAAGTACCCATAAAATTCAGTTTTTAATGGGAGCTGGAAAAATGGCCCAGGTTAAGAGCATTGACTTCTCTTTCAGAGGGCCTAAGTTTGGTCTTCCAAAATATAAAAAGGGAATCAAAACAGAGAAAGTGTTCCCATCAAACTGGCCTTCAGGAAAGCCTATGGGGGTCTTTTCTTGATTAATATCACTGATGTTGGAGGGCCCAGGACATTATTATTGATGCTATCTCTGCGTAGACCATCTTGGGAGGTCTATGTTAGCTTAACATGAACCTGGAGAACAAACCAGCAGACAGCATTCCTCCGTGGCCTTTCATTCAGCTCTTGCCTCCATGTTCCTTTCTTGAGTTCCTTTGGTAATTTACCTTGGGGAAGAAGTATGATTTGATTTTTGTAAGATGAAATATCAACCTTTTGGTGCACAAGTTGCTTTGGGCCATAGAGTTTTATTATAGCAATACAAACCTAAGAGAGTTTGTGATGAGTTTCTCAGATGAAAAAAATAAAATATAGACATTGTTAATGAATGAAAGGTACAAATATGCTTGTTATAGCTATGATTATATCTGTTTTTCTTTTCTCCAAAGAATTGCTACATGATCTTAACAAGACAGAGGGTATGCTTATCTTATTAACATGCGAAAAGCATGTTATTCATACACAGATATTATAGATAGATGCACTTTTTGTAATAAATACATAAGCAAAGAGATGATTTTGACTACTAAAGTTGAGAAATTTTAGGCTATGACACACCTCTTGATAAATGAATGCATGGGTTGATTTATATTTGGATTAAATTTCTTAAATACACCTTATGAGGTAGGTATAATTTGCTCCAAAAAATGCATTCACAAACAATAGAAAAATAAAAGAGAACCACACAACCTAGTTATCATATTTTAATTTAATTTTATTTTTCCCTTTTCTAATTTTATTATGGTACAAAGAATTTCTTTGATTTTTAGCATTTTTGTCTTCTATTTTTTAAATTTATTCGATTTTTTAAAATACCAATCCAAGTTCCCATTTCCTCCCCTCCTCCAATTCCCTCCACACACCCTTCCACACCACCTGCCTCCAATCCTCAAAGAGGGTAAGGCACATTGCTTTGTAGAAGATCCAAGACCTTCCCTACTATATCTAGACTGGGCAAGGTATACATCCAAAGAGAAGAGGTTCCCAAAAAGCCAAAGCAGTAGGGATAAATCCTGGTGCCATTGTCAGTGGCTCTTCAGTCTGCCCCAGCCAAGAAACTGCCAACCACATTCAAAGGGACTAGTTTGGTCCTATGCTTGTTTCTTCTAAGTCCGACTGGGGTTAGTGAGCTCCCATTATTTCAGGTAGACTGTTTCAGTGGCTTGACCTCATTGCTCATATTCTCATTTCTTCCACTCTTCAACTAGCCTTTGGCAGCTCAGCCCATTGCTCCAATACAGGTCTCTGCCTCTGTTTCCATCAGTTGCTGGATGAAGTTTCTATGGTGATACTTAAGATATCCATCAGTTTTACTACAGAGCAAGTCAAGATCAGGCCCCCTCTCCTCTATTGCTTAGGATCTTAGCTGGAGTCAGCCTTGTGGATTCCTGGGAATTTTTCTAGAGCCAGGTTTCTGCTGAACCTGTAATGGCTCCCTCAATCAAGATATCTCTTTCCTTGTTCCCATCTCTGTCCTTCCTTTATTTTATTGCATGGAATAATTGAAAAGGCCTTTTCCAGTGTAAACCACTATACAGGGCTTTACCTGACTGCCAAAGAAGTGGAAGTAATATCTCAAGATGCAATGACTAAATTTTCTTTTAGCCCTGGCTCTACAGCTTTGGAATGAAAGTGATTCATGAGTGAGAAATCAGGATAGCGTAATCAGAAGTCCCTGCGGTGCCATTCTTGACCTTTAAAGCCAAAGCACATTTGCAGAATGGGAAGCTGAGCAGGCTGCCTGTTTGCAAATACTGGCCCAGAAATGCTTGGTGTTTCACCCAGACAGCGCACCTTATCAATATTTCAGAGACTGATGGAACAGGTGACCTTTGTGATCAAAGGTCAGTGAGAGGAAAGGAAAAAGAATACTTAGAAGAAAGTCACCTTCAGAGTATGAATCCTAACCAATAACATTCACAAAGGAATTCCACAACATTTAAAAAAAAAGGATTTTCTAGTATTGTACGTAACTTAGACGCCTTAGAAATATATAATGCCTTTATAATTGTAAGAGCAGAATGGCATCCACATGTACATGAATTCCACTATTGTGAGATTATACGGGTGGTGATGATCATTTGTAGAACTGGGGCACTACAGTTCCAAAGCACATGGGTAGAGAACTAAAAAGTTAGAAATTTAAGCCATCTCTCCATTTCATTCCTGCTTCTCACCTCCTATCAATGCCTTCTCCCCCTCTTTTCCAAACACATGCTCCTGGATGAAACGTGTGTCTTCTACTGGATGCCTTCTCCCCCTCTTCTCCAAACACATGCTTCTGGATTGTAGTGATGAGCTGCGGGCAGGCCTGCTTTTCATCCTGCCCGGATCCCACACGGCTAGCTTTACACGCAAAATAACAACACACAAATTGTATTCTTTTAAATACTGCCTGGCCCATTATTTTCTGCCTCTTACTCACATCTTGATTAACCCATATCTAATAATCTGTGTAGCACCACAAAGTGGTGCCTTACCGGGAAGTTTCTAGAGTACATCCATCTTGGGCTGGAGCTTCATTGCATCTGGCATCTCTCTGAGGAGAGGCACGGCGGTCTGCCTAACTTAAGAGAGGCGTGGCATCTGACTGAGCCATCTACCTCACTTCTTTCTTCCTGTTCTGTCCACTCCACCCACCTAAGGGCCGGTCTATCAGATGGGCCAGGCAGTTTCTTTATTAATTATCCAATGAAATCATCAGATAGATAGAAGACACACCTACATCATTTCCCCTTTTTCTGTTTAAACAAAAAAGAAAAGCTTTCACTTTAACATAGTAAAATTACATATAACAAAACAGTTATCATGCAAAAATTACAGTTACAATATTTATATCTACTTTATCTTTTATCATAACAAAGGAAAACAACTATAACTATCTATTCTTCAGCTCCATCAAAGACTCCAGAAGAACACAATATTACCTAAGTAAATAAGAAATATGCAATTTCCATATAACTCTAGAAATGATAGAGACATCTCGCTGCCTGGACAGTCACCCAAAGTTCTTTTGTATTGTTGGGGCATCTATCTTCGGCCTATAGGCCCACAGTATCCAGCAAAGTTTCCCATGAAGCAGGAAATTTCAAAGACAGTTCAGTCACTATCTGCTGTGTCCTGCAGAATGTCTCGCAGACTCTTTCATGAATCAGGAACCCAAAGAGATCATCCTACCTCTAGGCAAGTTCAGCAGTCCTCTCTCTGAGGGTTCTCTGTGTCCAGTTTATGCAATAGTCCAGGCAAGAGCAGTTTCTTGCCCAAATGGCTATCAAACTCAATAAAGAGCCTCTTCGATGCCCATCTTCCTCTTGAAGTAGATTGGTGCTGCCAGGAGCAGACATGTCTCATTGTCATGAAAAACCCTAAGTTATTAAGACATTTAAAATGCAATATTCTGTAGTCTTTGGAAGATATGAAGTATGCCTATCTAACTGAAATATATCTCTATATATCTAGAAAATCTAACTAACATGACTACAAGCTTAACTATTATCAATGATTATTCATTAGCAACCTATATTTCCTAATTATACATTACATTTTTAAATGAACTACACAATCACAATACCTTAATCATTAAGAAATACATATACATATACCAAAATTGACCTTAAATTTAAATCACTAAAGCAAAATCCATATCAATGCAAATTATTCATCTCCATATCATATCCCCCTTTAAATGTAGAAGAACATATATAAACAATATTTGGGAAAATGGGCGCAGTTATTTCTCTCCAAACTGCTTCCTGCTGAATGGGGACGCTGTTAATCAGATCTTTCATGGTGTAACCTGTGTGCCAGGTTCATCTCAGTCATCAGTTGGGTGAAGTAATTTTCTGAAGGTGTTCACAGCAACCTTTCAGGAGGGCGTGGTCTATCATACCATATTGGGATGATAGCAATCCAATGGTTCTCATTTTCTGTAAAAATAAAAGAAAAACCTCTTTTCCAAAGTATCATATCCTTAGATCCAAATTCTGAAGTCAAGGTATTTTCAAGATATCTTTCTTGGATTAGTTCAGCAGCATTTTTAAACAAATATATTTTAGCAGCTGTTGCTCCTTCCTCAGCATTCAAACAATTCAAAGAGAGCATAATAGCATACAATATCAAGGTTCTCTGTGTATTTTCCATCTTTATGTGGCTTTATTTTAACCTCTATTTCGTTTATTTTTTACTTTTACTTTTTGAGACAGGTTCTCTGTATATCTTTGTCCTGGAATAACTCTACAGACCAGGCTGTCCTTGAACTCAGAGGTCTACTTGCCCCTGCTTCCCACATGCTGGGATTAAAGGTGTATGCTACCACACCTTGAACTCACAGAGATCTTTCTGTATCTGTCTCCCAAGCATTCAGATTAAAGGTGTGTCCTGCCACACCTTGAAGTCACAGAGGTCAATCTACCTCTGCCTCCCAAGTGTTGGGATTAAAGGTGTGTACCACCACAACAAACTACTTCCTTTTTCTTTCTTTCTTTCTCTTTTTTAAACTGTAAGAACTTTAACTTTTAGCCTACATGTATTTTTAACTCACTGTAAACCATTTAGAGGTTTTCTTTGTCTTTGAATCTCTCTTTACTGTACATCTCTCTTCTTCTGACCACACGAGTCTTTAATTTACCAAACAATATCAGTAGGACTAAAGCCGTGACTTTGGCGGCTGGATCCAGCCCTTTCCTTAGCTTTCCAGCCTCATGGCAGAGGTACTTGCTAGAGCCATTTTTATTACCACAACTCTGTGGCGTTTCAAGGTCCCTGACAGCAAGCAAGCTGCAACATTCTTCTCAAAGACCACATTCAAATGCTCTGTACGTAGTCGGACCGTCTGCCTGAAAGAGTTAGAGTTTGCCCTGGCAGTATGGACCAGAACACCAGCATTTTAAAACAGCACAGGTTTTTTTCCTGCTACAGCTGAAAACTGAAAAACATGCGGTCGGCTTTTCATCAACACCGTTTAAGTGTTTTGTGGCAGGACCTTTTAATGAGCTGCAGGGTTTTGCAGCTAAAGCTGAGTCAGGAAACCTCTATTAGATGAGAGCGCTTGCCTCTAGTGAGCAGAGCCAGACCCAAGAAATTGCTGCTACCAAGAAAACATGCTTTATTCTTTCTCAAGCTTTCTCAGGCTTTCTGTGGATTCAGTTATCCACGTTGGGTGCCATTCTGTAGTGGGGAGCTGTGGGCAGGCCTGCTTCTCGTCCTGCCCGGCTCTCGGCCACTGGCTAGCTTTACCCAAAATAATTACATAGAAACTGTATTTTTTTAAACACTGCCTGGCCCATTATTTTCTGCCTCTTACTCACATCTTGATTAACCCATATCTAATAATCTGTGTAGCACCACAAAGTGGTGCCTTACCGGGAAGTTTCTAGAGTACATCCATCTTGGGCTGGAGCTTCATTGCATCTGGCATCTCTCTGAGGAGAGGCACGGCAGTCTGCCTAACTTAAGAGAGGCGTGGCATCTGACTGAGCCATCTACCTCACTTCCTTCTTCCTGTTCTGTCTACTCCACCCACCTAAGGGCCGGTCTATCAGATGGGCCAGGCAGTTTCTTTATTAATTATCCAATGAAATCATCAGATAGATAGAAGACACACCTACATCACTGGATGAAATGTGTGTCTTCTACTGTCACAACGTGCATCTTAGTTTCATATCCAAATCACCGCTACAGTTCTACACCTACCAGAATCTAACCTTAACTATGGTTTATGTTTCAAATTCGTCTATCATCATAGATTGTATCACAGAATACAGATTAGAGTCTTTGTATCAAAATCCCATCCTTTCCTGAACTGGTGTTCCAGGTGTGGAAAAGGAAAACATAGAATTTGGATTTTGGTTGAATCAAGTTTATTTATAAAGATAGTCTAGGTTTCAAAGCCATTAATTACTGTCTTCACTAAAATTAGTCAAGCACAAATAGGATCAAAACAAATTACTAGTCTAGCACTTGCAATTATCCGAATAGATTTATTGCACCATTCAATAGGAGATTGATATTGATTAGTAATTTAAACAATTTAATTGTGAAAACACTTGTGAATAGCTATGCTACATACCCTTGTTTTAAAAGAATTGCCTAAATCTTTGGGATAAAGTGACACATAAATAACATAAATGAGAAGAGTTAATACAGATAAAATTATTAATAATAGCCGATAAAAAAGGTTGAGAAAAAAAAAACCTTACAAAAGAAATTGAGAAGAAAACCTCAGGAAAAGTTTGTTACACCCACAACTTTAAAGGTGACGTTTCTTGGTAATGTTTTAATCTTGATATAGACAAAATTTTCTTTTTCTTTATTTTAAAAACATGATCTCACTATGTTGTTCAGATTGGGCAGAAACTTGACACCATGGTTAGCTTTTCCTTTCTGATACAAAGATAGAAGTGAACTCATGAAATAGCAAATTACTGAGCACTACATTAAATATAAGATGGGTAACAGATCTAGGAATAGGATGATGATGGTGGTGATGATGAAGAAAATGACGATGGCAGAAATAATAACAGTAAAGAAATGAAATCACTGTGAGTACCATCATGATCTTGTGATAGGATATAGTCTACCTCTTAATCTAGTGTAGGTCATATACTGAGGGCAGTGACAGGATTGAAGGAGACATCACTATGTAATATTTCATAGCTTGGTACACTCAGATCTGCCTGTCTGCAAGCAGTCTTCCACTATACATTTCTGAGCAGTATTAGTAAATAAATTTAATATTAGAAAAATGTGTTACTTCCAAACTTGTGGCATTGTGTCTCTTCTCAAACAAACTTGGGCTTTAGAACACTTCAAAGTTCCAATTGTTAGCACAGAATATTCAACCCTTGTGTAGTTTTTTTAAGAAAAATGAATAAATTGGAGAAATTTTATGTTCTAGTAGAGTTCAATGACAAATTAGAAAAGACTTGTGGCAGAAGAACCCGTTGGAGCTAGAAAATAGTTTCTTGTTGATTCCTCTAAGAATCTGTTGCCTCACAGAAATATTCTGACCTTGAACATGTGTTTTTACAGAACTTGTTAATTTTTATCAGTCCAAATTGTTACTAATGATTATCTTTACATGCAGTCACCACCGCTTGTTTCCTGACCCCGGCTTCTTTTTTTTTTTTTTTTTTTTTTGGTTTTTCGAGACAGGGTTTCTCTGCAGCTTTTTTAGAGCCTGTCCTGGAACTAGCTCTTGTAGACCAGGCTGGCCTCGAACTCGCAGAGATCCGCCTGCCTCTGCCCCCCGAGTGCTGGGATTAAAGGCGTGTGCCACCACCGCCCGGCTGACCCCGGCTTCTTGCTTGTCAATGCCAGTATAACATGTTCCCTGCCCTACCTTGCATGACCTGCTCCTTCCCTTCTGTACGGATTGGAGCCTATTCATCTCTTCAAGATCAAATCTTCAATTTATATGAAAGATTCCCCAGCCCCCAAAAAGTGCTTGGCCTTCCCTCACCCATGATTTCAATAGTGAAATTTAAGATAAATCCTAACGCATCTCCCTGATAATGAAACGCGTCCAGAAGTAGATGTTACTTCATCTTTATTTCCATAAAGTTGCCCCATTTTACAATTTTCCAAATTAAATATGATAGCAATAAATGAAAGAAGTATAAATACTTTATATATATTCAACTGCCAGTGAGGACAAGTTATAAAAAATAAACAGCAAGCACAGGTCTATATGGCTCTCTGTGTATGTAATGTAGTTATTGTCTTAATATTTTTCTGGGACTCTTGACTTTGAGAACAAGTGAGTCTCTGACTCCTATATCAGTTCTTGGGACTCTTCCTCATGTTGAGTTGCCATGTCTAACTTTGATATGATCATTTTGCTTTATCTTATTATATTTTATCCTGTCATATTTTGTTGCTATCTCTTAAAAGCCTATTATTTTCTGATGAGTGATCGAAAGGGAATATATCTGGAGGGGAAGTAGAGGAGAAATTTGGAGGAGTAGAGGGAAAGGAAACTATAGCCATAATATAGTGTACAAGAAAGAATGTATTTTTAATAAAAAGAAAAGCAACAATACAAAATCAATGCTATATTCTACAATAGCAATGACTACTGTCTTTCCAATAACCCTTTTCAATCTTTGAAATATTTACATTTTATTTTTTAAAATAACACATAACATGACTGTGATTGTTGTCCTCCAAATAGCCCTGTGTCATCTTAGATTTTGTTATAGCCTTGCTTATGTTCCCTTTGATTCTTGTACTAACACTGTGATTGTCGAAGCCCATGACATCTGCTCAGGTAGGTGGGACCATGCAAAACTGAGCTAAACCAAATCACCTCAAACAAACTTCCAATTTCTGTCCAGTCAGTGAAAGCACCAAGCTAAACAGACATGATTAAGAAACAGCATTTTACTTTCTGAAGTTACTAAGTTAGAATAAGTTTTCATTATACAGAAGCTAATAGACACAAACTTATACAGACCTTTTTAAATGTGAACAATACATTCCCTTGTCTCACATACTAAAAAATTTGCAGGTTAACTTAAACATATAAACACTAGACAATGAAAAATAAATCCAAAAATTAATAAAAAATTAGCTTAAAATCAATTAAAAACTAAGTTAGAGGCAAAGGTGAAATAAAAACTACACTTTCTAATAAGAGTATTTTTGTTAGATTGTTTTATTTAAAAAGGCTAACATTTAAGTGGTATTTTACTATTAGTGTCTTATACTTTCATGAAATATTAAGTACAGTAATAAAAAATTTGAATAAGAACATAAAACTTTGTTATTAATATTCTATTTTTATAATGTCATCATCTAAAGCAGTGGTTTCCAACCTTCCTAATACTGTGGCCCTTTAATACAGTTTCTCATGTTGCGGTGACCCCCAACCATAAAATTATTTTGTTCCTACTTCATAACTCTAATTTTTCTACTGTTATGAACCATATGTGAACATCTGATATGCAGGATATCATATATGTGACCCCTATGAAAGGGTCAGTCAACCCTCGAAAGGGCTTCTTAACCACAGGTTGAGAACCACTGATTTAACTATCCTTACAAAGTCTATGTAGACTCAACAGACTGACCAGAAGTGCTTCCCAATTGTATTTCCTGGTGTTTCCATAACTAATAAAAAATTTTCAAGTATCAACTTTTCTGTTGCTGAATTCCATGTTGTCTTTTTATTCTTTTTTATTCTTAGAGGTCTGTTCATATCAATATCTTAGATCTTCAATGCTACGTTATTATCTCTAGTGTTAGGCTACTCTAGGGGTTTTTAATCACTCATAAAGACTGTCTATGAATAAAGGTTCATTTTTGTTTGTTTTATATGTAAATGTTGCCATACATCCAATATATTTCCACCTTGGTCAGATTTCTCAGCCAGCAGAGTAAAGAAATCTTGTGCCATATGCTTATTTAATTAATCCAATATTAATCTCTGACGTTCCTAACACGAAACACTTAGTTTCTAAAATAAACCATGATGTACAATTAATTATTTTCCCTATAGATTCAAAATAAAAATTCAGGGATTTTACAAAGATTTTGCTCTTGTATCATATATTTTGTTTCATATGAGACTATTCTGTGCTAATGTGAATATGTCTAGCAAATGATGTTTTGAAATGAAAAAAATCATTTTACACAGCATACCACTGCTTCTTTCTTGATTTTTGGTTAGATACCAAGAATTGAAGATGAAAGTAACAATAAAAAAATATAAACAGTAACCAACTACACAGTGCAAGTTTAAAATTTCTATGGCAAAAACAATTATATCTCATACTGACTACCTTGTTTGGATTGTAATGTGTATGTTATCTTCAGTAGAAGGAAGTTTTATGTCTTATATTTGTATGATCCTTGAAAGACAATAAAGCATTTTATTTTTTCATTCACAGTCTATAAAACTTAGAAGGGGCGTTTATGTGAAGTACCTTTTATGTGTCATATAAAAGACTAACAATGGTTTGATATCTTTAAAAAGCAAACAAAAGCAATCACAAATAATGCTATTGTAATTATTATGCTTCAGGGGAGTTATTTTGTGAACTGAACGTGCCTAACGCTCTCTTGGCAGAGAAGAGTAGGCGGGAGAATTAATGAGACCAGGAGAGGACAATAGTTCTCCCTTGATCATCACTGCATCTCTCTCTGTCTTTAACATCTCATTTTGTCATGCTGACTTCCTTTGCCTCCAGTTCCTCTTTGAAGTCCCCCACGAAGGATGCTGAGTCTGAGTCTGTTCCCGATTCAGTCAGCATGTATGACTTAGTAAAATAAACCAGCATAGAGCTCACCTTTCAGGCAGATATCTAAAGTCATGGACAAGTTTAAATATGTGTGTGTATGTGAGTGTACGTTAATTTATATTTATTTAAATATATATTTATATATACACTAAGATACATATATGTATGTGTATGTATGTGTGTGTGTGTGTGTGTGTGTGTGTGTGTGTGTATATATATATATATATATATATATATATATATATGGAAAGCCATACTATGAGGAAGAGATTTGGCCCCATGTAGATCCACAGAAGCTTTCTAAAATATACTTTATTTATACTTTTAAATTATTTTACAAAATTGCTGGTTTCCTTACGACTTTTCATGAAATATGTTATCGAATACTCCACTCAGAACAATGTCACAGATGTGGGTACAGGCAGCGAGTACCATGCATTAGCCATAAGCATCATGGACCTTTCTATAGCCCGGCAAAGTGGAAGAAGACAAACAGGAGACTCCATAGAGAAGCAAAACAACCTTTCATACAACTAGGGCAAAAGTCACACAGTCATGGGGTGCAAAAAAGGAACACGGTGCTGGGTGGTGGTGGCGCAAGCCTTTAATTCCAGCACTTGGGAGGCAGAGGCAGGTGGATCTCTGTGAGTTCGAGGCCAGCCTGGTCTACAAGAGCTAGCTACAAGGAAACCCTGTCTCGCAAAAAAAAAAAAAAAAAAAAAAAAAAAAAAGACACGGTATAAGATTAAGTTCAATATTCATCTGGTTTTAATTTGTATAATTCAGCTCTTAGCTTAGGGTTCTTGTTATTTCCTTGGCTTGGGATAGGATAGTCTTCAGGCCTTTGAATCAGAGCTCGAAGACCCAAGATCCAGCATTGAGAGTTTGCTCCTGACAGCTTTCCATTCTTCATTCACCTCTTTAGTGAACAGGAAAGTTGCATAAGAGCATCTCGAACATATCTTCCTGGTCTGGAAGTCTTATGCTTTTTTTCTGTTTCGATCTTTTTTTTTATCGTACTTTCTTTCTAGAGGTCAACACTTCATAAGGTCATTCCAGCCACATGTTTCTGAAAATACAGACTCATTGGAATAGCAGAATTAATCAAGCCATAAAAATAGACAGAGTTCAACATGGTATTGAGCCTAAAAGGAAAAAAGTGAAGGAGTCTATGATGAGAAAATTATACCTGACCTCACCTCTCTATTTCCTTTGGCTTTAGCTTTTATAGGATGCTATATTTCTGGAGGAACCATTCATATTTGCTGCAGGTAAATGCCTGTATTCTGAATTTATAGAGACAGGCAGCAGGAGGTCAAGGTACAGGCCAAGGGTAACTAAAGCAGAGAAACACAGCGCTTGAGAGTGATGGAGACAAAATGCCAAGTGTGGATTCAGCATACACTGTGGGTGCAGAGGAAGAAACAACTGTAGGAAAATAACACAGGCCCCACTGCAGACTCACAATGCAAAGAGAAGAGTGGCATTTTCCTTTCCATACCCCAGCTTTTAAAGTGGTCCCTGGTTGAAGAAAAATGAGTCCTTAGAATTATAAGGCACTGTGCACGAAAACTTTTAGTTATTTAATTAGCTGACTTTATGAGGAAAAACACAGTTTTCTGCAATACAAAAATATTACCTGGACAAGAAACATAGCAAGCTAATCTCTCCAGTGACATATTTTCTTTCCCTAATATAAATCATAACTTCCACTGGAATTCTTTGTAATAGCCTTTAAAAAGTAAGCAAATATAAGCAACAGGCCAGCCAGGTATTCTTTTCTCAAGCCTCTTTTGGAGTAGAGATGCACTGCACAGGTCAGGAAGTTTTTGTTCTGAGAAGCCACTGAAAGATGGAAAAAAGAAAGTTCTCATTGTTTGACATAATAAAAAAATATTTATACTGGTTTCTAATGGTTTCAAAACACACAGGAATAACTTCCAGCTTTGGTTTGAAAGCCAAATAGGCTTTTGCATGTGAGTTCATGAACCAGTGTGGTGGTCTCACACATACAGAAAATACGTGTTTTTTTTCCTCATTTTTTATTAAAAATTTCCATTTCCTCCCCTCCTCCTCCCCCTTCCCTCCCTTCCCTTCCACCCACACTCCCACTCCCTCCCTCTCCAGGCCAAAGAGCCATCAGGGAATTGACGTTTAACTTGACTGCTAACCTGCTCAAGGGATGCAGCTTGTGCACTGGCAATGGATTTGGAGCTACCATCAAAGAAAATATGAGCATCTTTTTCTTTAAAGATATTCTTTACAGTTGCAGACTTGTGTAGTTACAAGAAACAGCAGAAAGGGCGGATACATCCTCTGTGCCATTTTTCTGCAGTGGTTGTGTGATTAATAGTACAACTTGGAGATCCTTGATGCCAAGTAGGGGACTTCTGTAAAGTTTGATTTTATGTGTTTGTGTGCACGTGGTGTGTTTTGTTTATGTTTTTAAAAAATTATTGAGTGTTTTGTGCATAAATAGAAAGCATTTATCAAAGCTACCTCTCCTCCCTCCACCCTAATTCCTCCTATACCACCACATCTATTACCTTCTATCTTCATACACTCTTCTGCAAACCTACTGAGTTCACTTAGTGCCTCCAAGAAACACATGCTCCCTCTTTTGTAATTTCCTTGTATCTTACAGCGTGTAATACAGATGTCCTTGCTTAGGACTGGGCCAGCAACAGACCCTTGTTCTAAGCATACCGTGCAGCCATGAATCGCTGCTTACACCACCATTCACTGTGAGGATGAACATTTTCCTATGGGTATAAACATAGACATTTAGAACACAATTTTGTGCTGTGTCATCCTACCTTAGCAACAGTAATGAGCCCCTCTACCCTGCAAACCAGCCTGCCCCAGCTGCAGGCCCTATCGCCATCAACACCCCAGCCATACATTTATGACAAGTTAATTCTATTAAGTATGGATTCCGTCCTTAGGGTGGCTCTTAAAACAGTTGATTGCCTACTTGTCAGCCATGAAGTTATTGCACCATGGGCATTTCTTGCCTCACATATTGGAACTGAGGTTTGCAGGATCCACAATTTAGAAACACTGTTGATGCCTTATCACCCTGAACAACCTGTAGAGAACATTCTGGCACTATGAAATCCAGTCACCAGGTAGGAAGCCTACAGTTCAAGTCTTGTTTGATCCCTCAGCACCCTGTAACAAGGTGTGTGTTGTATTCAGCTCTGGGCCTTACAATCTAATTCTCATAAGCTATCAAGAGTAATGAAGACAATCTGTATTGTTTAGGGAATACAGGGCACCTCTCATCACAGCTCAAACAGCATAGGTATTTTATCAACATTGCCTTTTAAGGAAGATATGATAACTTTGGACTTTTGACCTAGAGAACAGTGAAATAAGCATTTGTGTTGTTTTAAATCACCAATTTTGTGGATATCTGAAGTTTAGGATCAGCAATAAAATACCAGAATCTACATGCTCCATTTTGGAGCAAGAAATGATGTATTGGCCTATGTCATGATCTACCAGGTTTGGGATGTTGAAGGATAACAAACATACCACGAAGCATTCTGTTTGCAGTGTTTTTCCTACTCTGTGATATATTTATTGAGGAGAGACCATTTCCTCAAGTATCAGGAATGCTGGGGTTTTTTATCATTACATGTAGGCAAAGGTTCATTCATTTTTCTGGTCACCCAGACCTGAATAATCACACAGAAACTATATTAATTACAACAATGTTTCAACAATGTTTCAAGTGTCTTTCTAGATAGCTCTTATATCTTAAA
The DNA here is from genome assembly GCF_903992535.2 of Arvicola amphibius. Taxonomy (NCBI): domain Eukaryota; kingdom Metazoa; phylum Chordata; class Mammalia; order Rodentia; family Cricetidae; genus Arvicola; species Arvicola amphibius. The sequence continues at coordinate 8,558,972 of NC_052049.1, read as the reverse complement.
TTAAACCATTTCTATTAATTTGTGTGTTGACACAAGGCTGTAGTTTACCGGTAAGGATCTAGTACCCTTCTCCTTCAGCAGCTACATGACATCTCTTTGACTCTGCCTATTCTCTCCATATACCTCTTCGGATTTCCTGCCTACATTTACTCTGCTAAGCCACTGGTGAAACAGCTTTATTCATCTAACAATAAAAGCAACACATTTACAAAAGGATATCACACATCAATTACATGGCCTCCCCCAACAATAATAGGCACTACTGAAATCTGTAGATAAGATCAAAGCAACCAGAGAAAATGCAAACATCTTCCTGCCAATGAAGCTCACAACATAATCCTATTTATAAATTATGACTCCCATGTGCCTGTCTTGGTATTGTTTTCAGTTTTCCTCAGCAGGCAGTAAGGAAACGACTTTGGCTTCAGCTTCAGCAGGTACAAACATGCATTGCATAAGCAGGAGTGTCTGCATATAAATTCCCAGCATCCATGTAAAAGCAAACAAGCAAACAGAATGACAACAAGAACAAACTAGTGTGACTGCATGTATACCTGCAACCCCACCACTGCAGTGGATAAATACAGGAAGATTCCTAGGGCTGCCGGCTCCAGGCTCAGTGAGAGATCCTGTCTCATAGAAGTAAAGGTGAAGAGTGATAGAGCAGAAAACCCCATGTACCCCATGTGTTCCTCTGGCCTTTGTCATGGAGGGTTACAGGCACACACATATGTACACTCCACACACTTGTGTAAGCCAACACACACACACACACACTACTTCTCCCCAACTCATACTGCCTTATCTTATGTGTGTTTCTTCTGCTCATGATAAGTTACTCACCACATATGTTCATATCTGATCATTAATGCACCCATAGATCATAAGGGCATAGTAAATGGATGGGTTTATTAATTAACATAGCTATCATGCAGACTGGCTCCAGGTGAAGACGCTTACATGACATTTTATGTGTTTTGCCTCAATATGCAATATGTAAATGCAAATCTGAGTTGTTAATCTTTTTAATTCAGGAGAACAAGATGAGGATATGGTTAGGTTATTCTAATGGACAGTCTCTAGCCTTGTTTCTTGGGTCTATGAAAGAGATGATCCTTGCTACTTGGCAAATGAGAGGTACAATGTACACACAGTCCCTGACAGCTACCTTAGAGTAAAAGTCTCTCTATAGTTGCCCTTCTCACTGTGCAGCCTGTGTTTCTTTGAGAAACACCTGCCATGTTTTCTTTGAGCTAAAAGACCTTGACTATTGCATAATTATCCAATAACTTATCTCAGCGTACACTAAAGTGGTTAGCCATGCAGAAATTGGAAGAGGACTGTGTCAAGTTAATGCGGTTTCTGAGAAACTTGAATATCTTACAAATGCAGAAAGTGATGCAGACATGAAAATGTAGAAGCAATAAGAAGCAAACACCCACACCAAAGCAATCTATAAAATCCTGAAACAAATGGATGAATTTGAAGATTGGCAAGAGTTTGCAAGGTGCAAGTTGAGTCAGCATGAGGTGGTAACACAATCGAGGGAGCAAATGCTTGTATAAAGAGTGGTTTCTGAAGCTACACTGTGTTGCAAGCCTCTGTGACCACCAATGCCTCTGTGTACCATACGACAGGAGGTTGTTTTCCTTCACATTCTATGAAGCTGCGACATAATTACTACCCCCAACTATTTCCATTTTTACCAATAAATTTGAATATTAGAACATCAACTTAATAGTAACTTTGTTATCTTTTGTAATAACTTCTTGCTATCTCGGGTTCCTATTCTTCTCAATGGAAGAAAATTCTAATTAAATAAATATGTACCCCACATTCTCAAATACTGTACATATGAGGTGGTTTGAGCTTCCAGAAGATGGATGATTGAGGAAATTTTGACAGTACTGTGTGTAAGGAGAACAGTAGAGTGAGTGGGAACACACCTTCATTGCCCCCTACTTAGATACATACATGCATAAATATGCACATTAATGTGCATGTGTGATTTGTTCTCATCAACCTGTGCAATGACATCCTTTCGAAACACAAGACTCATTATTACCCCTTGCCAGTTTCTAAGTTGCAGGCTTCTTAACACCATATATGCTTACATGCTAAATTGTCTTGTCATTGCCGTATTTATACATCATTGAGGTTGTGCCTCAGAGGGAAAGGAATATATTGTTCATTTGTCCTTTCATTGACTAAATATATCAACACATTTGTCTGCTATTGCCCTTATCTTGATGTCCTTTGGGAGTGTGGCGTTCTTAGGGAGAACTGTGCATTGGCTGAGACTTCCACCCTTGTCTACTTAAACTTTACCCTACCACCTTAGGAGAATTTCTCCAATTTAGAAGCAGGAAGATTCTAAGAAAATACATTAATCCCAGAAATCTGTCCCTAAATCTTCTTCCTCTCATATTAAGATTTTTTTTAAATGGCTGCAGATAGTAATAGCTTCCACACTCTCTTCTCTTGTATATTCTCTACCATTGGGAAAAGATAAAGTCTACTGCTTTCATGGGAATAGGGAACATAGGTTGCAAGGCAATACAGCAAGGAAACCTTACAAATATTTCAAAAAAATAGATTGAAATACTCACATTAATTATAAAAGCTATACAGTAAGAGTTTCTCAGAACAAAAATATTCCCCGCCAACCTCACAGGAATAAGTTTCTCCTGCAAAACAATGAAAATCTCAGCACTCAATGGACACATTTATGGGAGTACAATTCTCCTTGTAAGGCTTCAGGACTTCACTCATTAATTAAACATACTTAAGCCAGAAACATTGAATAATAATGATATGCCCCAACAAACAAAATTTGCTATGAGGATACAAAACAGTGGATGTTCTCTTATATGTTTGTATATCATTCCAATATTTTCTTGGCTAGTAGAAATCTCATATCACAAGTTCTCAGAAATAACTATAATAACAGCAGCTATACATTGGAATTGTATTTCAGTATTTATAAACATTCCTAAATATATTATAAGATTCATTTTCACAGAAAAAATTGATTAAGAATGTTAACAGAGTCCATTTTAAAGTATAAAATAATTTATGGTTTTCTTATTTAAAAAGAGTATGCCAAGGAGTACATTTATAATCCTTAGTATTAATGCTATAGTTGCTATCTAGTAACTAAGCTCACAGTCACTTCCAAAGCATAAAAATTAGCCTTCTTCTTTAGATGTACTGTATGGACTCTTGTTTCAATTCTACTACAATGTGTCTGCATTTTATGAATTGTTTATGGGGACTTTGGTTGAGTGAATACGTAATCTGAAGCATTTATTTTGAACAGTTTCCTGCGTGCCTGGCTGTTAGTGGAGGCTACTCATTTGTTTCCTGGCTGTCCAGACTCCAGAAACAATCACACAGAAATCTGTATTAATTGCAGTATTGTTTGGTGAACAGCTTAAGCGTATTTCTAGGCAGCTCTCACATCTTAAATCAACCCACATCTACACAACAGCAGGATATCCAAAAGGAGTTTTGGTGATGGTCCAGTTATGATGGTGCTCCAGAAATATTGAACTAGATTAATGACTCATTGCAGTGGACATTTTGTGGGTTGGGCTGATTGGACAAAAGAATATACTGCATGTCACACCACAGCTCCCAATGTCATTAGGATACATGAAGAAGTGTTGAAAAGACAGAAGAATGAGGTGAGTTTTTGTTTGTTTGTTTGTTTGTTTGTTTGTTAGCTTGTTTGGTTGGTTGATTTTAACTAATTTTGAAAGAGTGTGCTGCAGGGGTAAGGGGTGGATTTGGAGGAACTGGCAGGTCAAGATACCTGTAATATATAGACCCTTTCAGTAATTCAAAATGGAGTCTTTGATCATTAAAAAAAATCCATGCAATACTCAGGAAAACAACAGTAAATTGTCACCAGTGTTTAATTCTGGGATGTCAGTTGGAATGTGCTAATAACTGACTTCCTTCTGGGTCTTCAGAAAGTCCTCTATATGGATTTATGGGCATATGTGTGGTTATGTGGTAGTGGACTTTAAACCCTTAAGCCAGTCTCCTACAAACTCTTTTACTCACAGTGAATGGTTTGTAGAAATCAGGTTTGCCTATGAGAGAATAATTTGGTTATTCTGATTCTTGTTTTAGTTATACATCAAGACTTAGATTCTGACTATTATAAATAATGCTACTATGAACATAGTTGAGCAAATGTCCATGTGGTATATTTGAGCATCCTTTGGGTATATGCCCAAGACTGGTATTGCTGGGTCTTGAGGTAGCATGATTCCTAATTTTCTGAGAAACCACCATACTGATTTCCACAGTAGCTGTACAAGTTTGCACTCACACCAGCAGTGGAAAAGTGTTTTCCTTACCCCACATCCTCTCCAGCATAAGCTGTCATCAGTGTTTTGGATCTTAGCCATTCTGGCAGGTGTAAGATGATATCTCAGAGTTGTTTTGATTTGCATTTCTCTGATGACTAAGGATGTTGAGCAATTCCATAAATATCTTTGGGCTATTTGAGTTTCTTCAGTTGAGAATTCTCTGTTTAGATGTATAAGATCAAGACTGAGAAACAAACAGAGATAGCTGACCAGTCCTAGTGGGAGTTCCCTGAAGCTGAACTGATAGCTGAGGTACCTGCATAGGACCGAACTAGTTCCTCTGAATGTGGGTGACAGCTCTGTTGCTTGGGCAGTCTGTGGGTCTGTGGGAAATAGGACCAGGATTTACTCCCAGTGCATGAACTGACCTTTTAGAGCCCATTCTCTATAGGGGATACCTTGCTCAGCCTAGATATGGGGAGAGTAGTTTGGTTGTGCCTCAACTTGATATGCCTGACTATGTTGACTCCTCATGGGAGGCCTTACCTTTTCTGAAGAGTAGATGAGGGATTGGATTGGAGGAAGGTGGGAAGTGGAAGGAAGGGAGAGAGGGGAAACTGTGGTTGGTATATAAAGTGAAAAAAAAACTTAAATAAAAAATTTAAAAATAAAGACTTAGAAGCACAAAACTAGAAAGAACCTCACACTTAAAGTTATAATGATCCATCATTTTCTACATCAATACCCAACACTAGGATTTCTTCTATAAGAAATTATGTTACAATATAAAAAATTTGCTTCTGTGTGATAAGAACCACATCCATATATTTAATATATAAATCTAAAAGATTTTCCTTCTAAATTTGCAACTTCCAATGATTCAGTCTCTTTCTCCCGATGAGTTTGTTACAAATTTCATAACAATATCTAAAAATTCATCTATAAAATTTTTCTCTAGGCATTGATTTCACTATAACAACCATAATTAACTTGTTTGGTACCCATCATCTACAGCACAGAGCATCCACACACAGATTTTCTTACAGAAAATTTTGAACTATTTTGAATTACTATTTCCCTTATCAATTTTGCTTCTTTAGGGCAACATCCTTAACTGATATTCATTTTTCTAGTATATTCTCCTAATTTACTTAACATAGTATAAACTTTTCATAGCAAATCATTCTATAATTTGAATTAAAGCATAGTTCTGACAATATTTAATGATAGAGCAGTTTAGTTTTATGTAAGGAATTAGGTCTTCATTATAGTTTGCATGAGGGTACTCCATCCATTAAAGGCATGGTTCTCATCCATGGCACTACTGAGAGGCTGTGAACTCTGTTAGAGCTGAGGTTGTTTTGAAAGTCTTGTTGTCCCTAAGGACCACAATCCAGAAGAGAGCATCAGCACCTGCCCCCCCACTTAATATTTGTTGCCATGTGTATGAACAGAGATGTTTGGTTTAGCGTGTATTTGCCCCACAGTGAGATGCCTCATACAGCACATAAGCAGTGAGGTTGGGCATCCATGGACAGAAGCTTCCAAAATAATAATACAGAATAAATATATTTCCTCTTCATAAGCTGACATTCTCAGGTGTTCACTACAGTACTAGAAAACTGACTCACACACCCTCAGAAAATGGTGGTAATGTTACAAAGTCCACAGATCATGCACCATAAAATTCCATTTAAGTTCACATAAAACTTTAATCTTTATTTCCAGGATTGTTTCTCTGTCATGAATTCATTGTTCATCCAAACTAGTATATGCAATATTTTCATTTAAAATTTTACTCATTATTTACAGTCCAAAATTTCCCCTGTATACTCCTGATCAATATTTATATCTTATGCTACTTCTTGAATTAAATAATTTAATGATTATGAGTTGGGGTATCAGATTTCAAAGTGTGAATAATTTCCCATATTTATACTTCCTATGATTTTTCTAGAAATATTCAAAAAGCAAAAGAGAATCACTGATATGCATAGTTTCAAAGACTAGAGCAGGGCCAATTAACATCAATTAATTAACATCAAACTCAGAGAAGTGTTGATTCTTGAATCATGTGAGAAGCATTGATCAGGAAATGAATCAAAGTCAAAAACATAAGTACGGTACCAGTCACCATGAAACAATTATGGAATAGCTTATGCAAATGTTAAGGGCTCCTCTGTGTGATGATCACAGAGCCAGAAAGGTTACTGTGAATTCAAGGACCTAAAGAACAGTTCCATTAAAGGAAATGAAGACTTTTTCAAGTTCCTAGATGTGTCTGACTGAGGCTTTGTTAACTTAAGAAAAGGGCACCTCCCTCACCCTCTGCCCAGTACGAGACCATTCTGTCTCTTCCCTAGTTTTGACAACTAGAAGATCTCCCAAAATTGGCAGATGTCCCCTGAAAGGCAGCATCACCCTGAAATGAGAAGTTTGCATTTAGATAAAATTTAAGAAAGTCTCCCAGATTCCTAATATGGGTTGGAGTTTCATTGCTAACTCATTAGGTAAAACACCTGATTCTATTTGCGTGTGTGTGTGTGTGTGTGTGTTTATTATTTTTTATTAAAAATTTCTGCTTCCTCCCCGCCTCCCATTTCCCTCCCCCTCCCTCTCCAGTCCGAAGAGCAGTAAGGGTTCCCTGTCCCGTGGGAAGTCCAAGGTCCTCCCCCCTCCATATCAGGTCAAGGAAGGTGAGCATCCAAACAGGCTAGGGCCACCCCAAAGCCAGTACATGCAGTAGCATCAAAACCCAGTGCCATTGTCCTTGGCTTCTCAGCAGCCCTCATTGTCCACCATGTTCAGGGAGTCCGGTTTTATCCCATGGTTTTTCAGTCCCAGTCCAGCTGGCCTTGGTGAGTTCCAGGCCAAGTCTACATTTGAAAGCACCGCTCCTCTGTTCTATAATGAGCACCTCATAGGAATTTCTCTATTGTTCCTCCCAGAGCAGGTCTTGCTCCACATGGCCTTGCACATTGGGCACACCATGCAATAGACAGAACCCTGTGTTTGGCACTTGTGAGGACTGACTTCATGGATGAACTTGACAGTGCTAAATCAATCTCAGATTTTTTGACTGTATGTTCAGAGGGCATTTCATGAAGAATCTTTAGATTGAGTAAAGATATTTTCCCTCCCCAACGACAGAGAAAGACTATGTTTGCCATCATCTTGAAAATATTCGTATTCCCTTCCCCCAGACATAACAACTCTGAGAACTCTGTTTTTTTCTTTTTAATATTTACACCAGAAGGGCATTCTGTCAATCTAGCAATATTTAGTTTGGTAGTAGTGGGTCTTATAAAGCCTTAAATGAGAGGAAAATTACTGCAACTAACACACACACACACACACACACACAGAGAGAGAGAGAGAGAGAGAGAGAGAGAGAGAGAGAGAGAGAGAGAGAGAGAGAGAACCTTGGATAAAATCAAACACCATCACATCTAGTAATTACTTACCAAGCACATTTCATAGAAACATCTCCCTTGATGAGAATCCTTTTTTCCTAGACATCCCAAACTGCAGAGTGCTTTCTCCCAACCAGAGGATTGCATTTTCTCTAACAGAGGTTCACCAAGCCTAAAATGAAACTCAGGGCAAATATGCTCTCATTTTTTATGGATTATAACAAACTTAAGGACAGACATTATTCTGTCCTTAATTTATGATCTGTCCTTCACAATGCACCACATATTTTAAGAAGGTCTTTCCTTAAATAATAAATAAAACGTCCTGGGCAAAGAAAAGAGGTTTATTTAGTTCAGTGTTGTGATAGCCAAGGAGATGGCAATGACTTCTGCTCAGTTCTTCTCAGGACCTTAAGGAGATGGCATAACAGGGGTAGAAGCCTATGTGGAAAAGGTCACAGTAAAGAAAGAAGATTGGAGTCTAGAGAAGGGCTATTTGTTCACCTACTAGTGACTCCTTCTAATGGGAACTAATCAAGTAGAATAATAAATCAGTCCGAGTGAAGTGCTTTCAGTGATCTAATGGCCTCAACCACCCCACTTCAGCACATGATTGACAAGCCAGGAGCCCTGAATATCACATTCTAGCAAATCCAGCCTGCAGCAGTGCACATGTATCAATCTGAGACCTCAATTCCAAGAACACCATTTGCCTTCATCTCCTTTGCTGCTTTGTGCAATCATATGGTTTGAATGGGAGTACAGAGGGTGCGTAGTTTCCTAAACACCCCCTTTAATCATATGAAAGGCCCTTGCTGTAAGCACTTCACAATTACACTGATTAAAGAGAAATTACAATTTTGCATTAAATAAAATGCATTTTCTATTCCAACTCTGAGATATAGGTTATCAAGACAAATTTTGTAAAACATACTTTATGACATAGAACTCCGCAGCTCAAATTAGAATTGAAAGAAAACTAACTCCAGGTTTTACCAATTCATTCTTGATTTGAAGAAGAATGAAGCATTTTCATTCATTGCCTTTTGGAGATTTTATGAAATTCAAAAAGAGGAAATGCATCCTATGTATAAATATCTAGTCTATAATAGTTTAGTCATGTAGAAATACAGTCCAGATTTAAAATAGAGCTTAAGCTCTGTTTTGAACAAACATGGCATATCATGTTATTTGTCTCAATAATTATGTTTTATGATATTAAATCTATAATATTTAAGACAATTATAATAGAGTCAATTGTGGGCTGTTAAGACATTCCTCTGGAAAAAAATTTTGTAAAACAGTAGGAATGAGCAGATCTGAAATTCATGACTATTCAGCTGGAGGAAGCATTCTCTCCTGTGAGTCTGCTGGACTCTGCAGTTTCCTCTGCTTTAACTGTGCAATTTCTCCTGAAGTCCAAGGCTTGCAAAGGGTTGTGCTGAGAGCATGCAAGTCTTGACACGTATCCACTCAAGTTGACACTGAGTTACTTAACAGTCCTTAAATATATTAATGTCCCTTCTAGTGAAAGAAAAAATAGAAAGAAATATTTGGATTAGTTGGTAACATGAGAACTTAAAATTACTACGCTTGGAATATTTAATGATTTAAAGTTCTCCCTCTACTTACCATGACTTGTTAAATAACTATCACTTTACATGAAAAAAGTCAAGGCCTGAGCATCATTTATATAAATCAGTGGCTCTGTTCAAGAAGTCTTAACACTCAAGTCCTCCAGGGTATTACAACATGAGCAGTCCTGGTCACTTCCTTTAGTTAGCTAGATAAAGTTCTGTGTGGATATCCAGTATATTTTATCCTTCTAAATGTAAGGCTAGGGGACTATTTGGGACATTGGAGGGGCTGTTTAAGACTCACACAGCATTAATACACTCTGTAGCTGAGATCCCTAAGTTGAATAGAAGAGGTATTTATTAGACATGTCTGTTTGTCAGATTATTTTCTACCTAGTTTAGGAATTTTATTTTATTTAGTTAAAAACAACATTGAGGTTATCAATATCAGGGATATCAGTATGTGAGATCACTTATTGCTCTCTTAGAGGACCCAGGTTTATTTAAAATATCTACATCAAGCTGCTCAAAACTGTACATGACTCCAGCTCCAGGGAAGCCGATGGCCTCTACTGACCTCCAACTGGCTCCTGTGTACACCTGCTATACAAACAAACACTCAAACACATGTATGTACACACAAAATCAATGCATCTTTATACAAATTTAACAATTATGCTTATTCTCACCCAGTTAAAGAAATAGATGCAGAGAAAGATGAGGGAATGCAATCAAGGCTGTATTATTGCATGGGAAAAAGACTGGAGTCCCAATTATAGAATCTGTCTCCACAGGTCCTTTTTAAACACCAGAATATTTGCATAATAAGTCAAATAATATTGTAATATGAACAGCATCAACTTTAATACATTTGAGCACAACTAAGCAAACATTACAGAAAAACATTCTAAAGGAATAATAATTAGCTGACCATTAAACAATATTAATTCTTTGGTATATTTTCCTCACTGGGTGGATAAATATGATGCAGAAACTTTATTTTCAAGTATCTTAATATGTCATTATTCAGTTAAATTGTGGAAATAATTTTGCACATTATGAATTTCTAGTTAACGAAAACAATTCCCTTCTTTCTCTTCATGAAACTTAAATTATAATATAATATACTATTAATATATAGAAATTATAAAAATATATGTAATAAATTGTAAATTCAGACTGTATATATTACATAATTAACAATGATATTTAGCAGTTTTGATAGCTCTCTGTTGAGGCCGAATTAATTTTTCCTCTCCAAAAGCTACGCTGAGGTCCTAATGAATGGCATCTTAAAATATGAACTTCAGAAAAGACGTCACTGCAGCTATAGCCAACTCAGGTTAGAGAGCTTCCTCTAAGACTAACAAAGGTCTTCATCCATTGAGCACAGTGCCCTTCCTGAAAAAAAATAAGGACACACATGGACGGACACACACAAGAGCATCAAGTGTACTTTTTCAGGGGAAGATTCTAAGATTAAGACAGAATGAGGCTTGATATAGATGCTGCCTGAAGTCCTGTAACCTGAAAGATCTAAGGAAAGACTTATCTAGGAAATGGCGAAGATTCTTGCCCCTACCCACACCATGACTGCAGACATCTAGTCCCTAGTACAGTAAGAATTTTTGTTGATTTAAATTACCCATTTTGTTTCATATTGTCATGTAACAGGAAACTAGTAGACCACCCAAGTAACTCAACATTAGATTGGTTTTTACAATAATTAGTTCTATTTCATGTACTTTCCTTAAGCAAATTTTAACCTAGATATAAAAGCTATACATATTTATGAGGTCCAAGTGATGTTTTGTGATATGTAAATACTGTGTAGTGTTTAAATAATGTTAAATCCATTTACTTCCCCAAACATTTGCCATCTCCTTTCTACAAGCGAGAGAGAGAGAGAGAGAGAGAGAGAGAGAGAGAGAGAGAGAGAGAGAGAGAAAGAAAGAAAGAGAGAGAGGAGAGAGAGAGCCTGTAGAGGGAAGAAGACGGTATTGGATCTCCTGAATCTCCAGTTGGAGAAGTTCTGAGTCATCATGTGGATGCTGGAAACCAAGCTCAGGTCTTCTGTAAAGACTAAAATTACTGTCCACTGCTAATCCATCTCTCCAGCCCAGTACTTCCACCCTTTTGATGACACTTCTTCATGGGATGAAGGGATCTTTTGAGGTTTCTCTAATTTGTGATTACTAATAATCTTGGGATTCTTGTTATACTTTTGGCCACATGTGAATTTTAAGAGCTATGTTTTCTTGCTCCATTGTCTGGTCTTAAAATATTCTATTTAGATACTCTTAATGTTTGGGGTTTGTGTATTATAGGTTTCACCCCTTGTCAAATGTTTGGTTTGTAAATTTCTTCTTCAGTTCCACAGATTGTCTCCCATCTTCTTGGTGGGAGGAGCATTCTTTTACTAGGTGGAGTGTTTGAGTTTTCCTGTTCTCATTTGTTGTTTATGCTTTGGTGTCTGTGAATTGAGGTTTTTGTCTCTTACATTTTTTTTCTGTTCCAATAACAGCAAGCTTCTAACTAGTTCTTCATGATGCATTATTACTCAGGTATTTTACATATATCTTTAATCCATTTTATAAAGAGATTTATTTATTTATTTATTGTGTCTATGACACGTATGTATGTGTCTGGTAAGGCGTGACATGGTGCATGTCTCTTTCCATCTCTATATGGGTTTCAGAAATTGAACTCGGCTTATCAGGCTTTGTAGCAAGTGATTTTACCCACCGAGTCATCTTGCCAGATCAATTTTGACTTGATTATACAGTGCACCATCTTATTTGGGCACAGAAATAATTCTTGTCTGGAATAATCTAACTTGAGCATTGAAATGGTAGTCTAGGTTTTTAAAACATATTTCTAATGCACACTAAATTTTACCCACAAAAAATCTGAATATTATATCTTTTTATGAAAGAAATTATACAAATAATCTCATTCAATCATTTGAAATTTGCTATCTGGCTATGTATTTCTACATAAATGACCAGAAATGAATGATATGTAGGACAATATTATCTGACCAAAGGGTTGACTTGCTGTAGTTATGAGAAAGGACAAATTACACGTTCTAACTTTAGTTTTGTAGTATCAGAAAAACCAAAACTAATAAAAATTTTAAATGGATGAACACTATATTTTTGTAGGCTGTGTAAAATCCCTTCCCATGTGTCTGTGTCTTTTTTTATATATGGTTTATTTTTTATATTTAAAAATTTCCATCTCCTCCCCTCTTCCTCCCCCTTCCCTCCCCTCCTCTCCACCCATACCCCCCCTCCCTCCCTCTCCAGGCCAAGGAGCCATCAGGGTTCCCTACTCTATGTTAAGACCAAGGTCCTCCCAACTCCCCTCAGGTCCAGGAAGGTGATCAACCAAGCTGAGAAGGCTCCCACAGAGCCCGTCCATGCAGAAGAATCAAAGCCCAGCGCCTTTGTCCTTGGCTTCTCAGTCAGCCTCCACCGTCGGCCACATTCAGAGAGTCCCGTTAGCAGGGAAGCATATATCTTAATTTAGAGAGCCATCTGAGGGTTGTCAAGAGACTTGACTCTAGAGGGGTTCCCGGGTTTCCAGGGAGACGCCCCCAGCTAGTTCCTTGGGCAGCTGAGGAGAGGGAACCTGAAAAGGCCAGTTCCTATAGCCATACTGATGAATTTCTTGCATATCACCATAGAACCTCCACCTGGCGATAGATGAAGAAAATGACTGAGCCCCACATTGGAGCACCGGACTGAGTTCCCAAGGTCCTGATGAGGAGCAGAAGGAGGGAGAACATGAGAAAGAAAGTCAGGACCGTGAGGGGTGAGTTCACCCATGGAGACGGTGGGACAGAACTAACAGGAGATCACCAACTCCAGTTGGAATGGGACTGATGGAACATGAGAACTCTATATTTTATAGCAGCCACTTGAGGACGTGTTTTGTGTTTAAATTCCTTGTTAGACAACTTCAATGTGAAGTTATTGAGAGTCAATGGCTGGAAGATCATGTGGGGATAAAATGGAATATTTACAAACATTATGTGACTGTTTATCAGAAGAAGCTCATGTTATTTAAAGAACCATATCAAAAGAATTGATCCTTATGTTAACATCTTATTGATATTCAGAAATGCAGCTTGTTTTGAACAAGTGAATTAATTGAATTAGAGATCAGAAAATCAAACTCCTATTTTAGGTATGCTGGCAAAAACATGCCTCTGTGTTCCTATAAATATGTGTGTAAGTGAGAAAGATGCACATTGCCTGATTACTTCAATCATGAAATTCAAAAATTACTGGGGATTAAAATTTCCCCTAAAACCGATGTTCTGTTGCTATTTGGATGAATGGTGCATTAGAATGAGGCAGTGTGTAACCTGAAGAGACCATCTAATAATCTTCTCTAGTTGTATACATAATGGAACAGCATGCTGGAGGTGTTCAACAAAGGAAAACCAAATGTGTATGCAAAATTATCAAATAAAACCTTTGGTCAGTTGAAAATCAAATATGATCTACCAATTTCTACCCAACTCAGATGAAGAATGAAGACGTCATCCACTGAAACGAAGCACCCTGGACACGTCTTGGCCTTCAGTCATCATAAGAAAACATCAAGTAATAGATTAATAAATCATTCCGTAGTTACCAGGACTCTAGCCACTTGACAACAGGAACAAAGGAACACTAACAGGCAAGCAGAGAAGAATTCAAAGACGAAACTTTCTCAGGAACTGGTCAAGCCACAGTTATGAAAGCCAAAACTGCAAAGATGCTACTCTGTGCATGTTGCGAGGTCGCATCCTTTGGAAATGCTCTTCTCTTGCCCGGGTCTGCACAGGCTAGCACTTCCACCTCAGTGATGAGAGCAAAGCAGGGGAAACGCTGGGCTCATTCTCAGCTGTAACTAGTCAAGCATCTGCAATTCTTCCAAAGTTGGAATACTCTACAGTAGCAGTAAATAAACAAAGGGAATTGATGCATAGTAACATGGATAGTAACTGCAATTGTTCATAAAATCTGAAGACTGCAACGAGATGTGGGCCTTATACTGATTAGGAAGTTACACACATGAAACCCTCCTGACGTCACTCGTGGACCCACAAGTACACTCTCATTTAGCCTGTGATGGTTCACCTTGTTTACCAACTCAATGGAATTGGGAGTGAGCAAACAGGCAAACCTGTGTGCACACGTGTGAGGCTTTACGTTGAGGAGTAGATTAATTCACTTGGCAGATAAATGTAGGTGGCACCATTCCTTTGGCTAGAGTCTGGGAGTAAATAAAAGAGTCCAAACTGACTGAGCATTGGGTTTGTGGCTCCCTTTTTCCTGACTTTGGATGCTATGTGACCAGTTGCCTAGAGCTCCTGCCTCCCTGCTTTGACCACTGTGATGAACCATGAGTTAAAATGAACCTGTCCTTCATTAAGTTGCATTTGTCAGCTATATTATTCCAGAAACTTACTAAGTGACTACTATAACAACCTACTGGCACCAAATATCTAATTGGGTTAAACAATAATTTCCACCCCAATTTGCTAACCTGCCTTCCATTCTTGCAATCATGACAAGGTGTTTAATCTACTCAATGCATTTTGATGTAATTGAGATTTAGCTTAAAAAAATAAAAGGTGGTTTTCAAAAATGAAAAGTTTCAAGTATACTACAGATATTAGCTTATCGCTGTTAGGACGTTGTTGAGTCGTGTGTAATATGCTGAAAGCCTGAGGAAATTAGTCACATCTCAGCAAAGCAATCTTTGTTTAGACGGCAAATGCATTCACCTTACCTGGAAGTGCTCAGAATAAAAATGTTCCTGCGTCATGATCATTCATCACTATCTAGTTTGTCTTGTTCGGGTTCTCTTCATCTCTCCTCTTTTTAGGCCTCCCCTTTCCCCCTGTGTCATCAACATTTACCTGGAACTATGACTGGCAATGGGGTTAGACCTGGAAGGAAAAGCTTTATATCTGAATCATTTTGTAATGAACTCTGGATCATAAAATTCGCTGATGTCATACTTACAAATAAAAGGAGCAAACAGGTCTGCATAAATGCTGAGATATGGGTACCAAGGTTAAATCCAGGTCACTATATAGAGAGCTTTACTGAATAACAAACACCCAGACTTCACATGACTGAGAATATATTTCAGATTGATTGAATGTCATCTCAACATCACCTTTGTACAGACATATTACCATAACAGTTGCAAAATTAGAAGATATCCAAAAGTCACTGTAACTTATTTAAGGTCTGTATTTTGAAAACAATTTTATCAGAGTATTTATGCCCCATAACCTTTCAAGTCTTCAAAACAAGATCAATATAAATCTCTGTGGAATATGGCTTTATAATTTATGTTTTGATAATTTCTGAGCAAGCAAATTCAGCTGTCGGATAATAAGTGATAAATTCCATGGTCCCAGAGAATACTGCTCAGTTTGGTTCTCTCCACACTGAAGTTCCTTATTGATTTTTAATCTCTAGGACCCAATTTAAAATGAAATCTTCTACGCTTATAATAGAGGTATGAAGAAAAGGGGCATGGTGCAATCACAATAGCACAGAAATGATCTAATCTCATTTTCCGTTTGTCATTTCCTTTAGGTTCTGGCAGGCGTGGAATCCCAGCTATCATGTAAGGATCATGAACAAATACTTTAAGGGACCTATCCTGGTTTACCGCTATTGCTCTGGTCCTCAGTCACTCCAAATGGAATCACAAGGCTCAGGAAGCCCTCGTGTCTGAAAATAATTCTAGGTGAATATGGTTTTTACTCTCTAGAACAAGATATATGTGAATTTACTCATATTTTTCCCCAGTATGCATTTAAGTTTATTTTCTAAGTACAGGAGCACTAATTTGTCTTGTGTCATGGATTAAATTCTAGGTGTGGGAGATGGCTCAGTGGATCAGGGACTGGCAAGGCAAGTGCTGGGACCCAAGTAAGGATCCCCAGAATTTATACAGGAGCACTGGGAGATATGGGAAGATAGAAGCAGGAGAATCCCATAAACTCACTAGCCAAGCAGTGTACCTCAAATGACAACCCACTAGTTCACTATAACAAATGTAACAAATTAAATTATATACTACTGCAAAAATGCTAAGTCACACATGGTGGTACGTGCTTTTAACCCTGGTACTTAAGAGGCAGAGGCAGACAGATCTGTATTCAGGCCAACCTAGTTTACATAGAGAGTTACTGGATGGCCAAGGATACACAACAGAATGGCCCCCATCTCAAAACAAAAGAAACAAATAGCCTAAATTCTCATTTTCTTTTCAATTTAGTGCATAGCTAATCACATAACTTTAGAATCTCAGTTTTTACAATTATTCTAATTACCAAAGCCCCGTGAGCTGCAGCATTGGAAATGGATGCTTCTGTACTTTTCTCGCAACTTTCCTCTGCACCCCCCATGAGAACCCATGGCTTCACTGTGTTCATGAGATTAGGCTGTCTCACCTCTTCCCTTGCAGGAAACATTCTGCAAACTCAAACTTTTCAATCTTTCCCCTAAGACATGTCCCAAATCACAGCTTGCATCTTCCACAGTTAAGACAATCAGAAGGAGCGATGGAAAGAATGTCTGCAGAAGGTGCAACGAGATTCAGACGCAGCTGTGGCTCCCTGTCTTCTCGGAGATCTAGGACCATTACTTTCCCTACACGTGCACTAGTTTGTTTCTCCGAAATGCAGGTAACAAATAGTTTCCCATTTGCAGCCATCCTTGAAATGTTTGGTGCAATTATATGTTTAGTGTATGATTCCTCTCTTTTTCCACAGGGAGCTAATTTCTCCATTGAGTTATTGGCTTCCAAGGGACTCAGACAAGGCTAGATCACCCCCAACCAGAGAGGGCTGTGTAGAGATTCCTAACATAGTACTTCTCATGTACTGACAAAGCAGTATCACAGTGTTTACTCAATCAGATATAGATAAAACTTAAGAGATGTCAGATTTTCAAACAGGGACATTTGCAAATACTTTGTCTTCAAGCAGAAAATGTTTAATTGCTGTATGACCTCATGTCTTAATTATTAATGTATTAGTAAAATTATTTTAATTTCTACAAGCACAAAATCTGTTAAAACATGAATTATGCTTTAACACAGATGATTTGCTTACATTAATAGAGAGAGCATTGATAATGGTTGCATTCTGCAATTATAATTGAAATAAATGTAGTTAAATTTGAGCTCATTACATAAAGAGGGAATGAAATAATTTACCAGTATATAAATTTCAGAAATTGTACTATAACGTTATGGACAAATGGTACATTCTTTTGTGATCCATTACTCAGAGGTTGAGAATGATATGTTTAAAGCCTTGGGGAAAGAGCTTTTAAAAGATACTGGATTGTTTGATTTTATTTAATAAAATGTTTATTTTAAAACACTATAATTTGGCCGGGTGGTGGTGGCACACGCCTTTAATCCCAGCACTTGGGAGGCAGAGGCAGGCGGATCTCTGTGAGTTCGAGGCCAGCCTGGTCTACAAGAGCTAGTTCCAGGACAGGCTCCAAAGCCACAGAGAAACTCTGTCTCGAAAAACAAACAAACAAAAATAAAATAAAATAAATAAAACACTATAATTTATTTTAATTTTTATAAATTTTATGTGTGTTTAATGTGCTTTGAGCAAATCTAAGCCCAAGCCCAATTTTCACTACTCCAATTCCTTTTTTCTCCTGACCACCATGTTTCCTCCCACGTTAATATGTTCTTTAAATCCATTGAATCCATTTAGTACTGCCTGTATGTGCACTGGTGTAAAGCCATTGGCACCTCTCAGGAACTACACCCCTGAAGAAAACTGACTCTCCCTCTCCCAACAGCCAGAAATTGCCTACAGCTCCTCAGCTATAATGGAATCATAACCCGCTCCCCCAGCCACTTGGGCTATGTCAGGCTTGCACCTGTGCAGGTCACATACAGGTGGTCACAGCAGCTGTGATTTCTGTCAGGGAAACAAGGGTTGCTACAGTCTTCACTTCCTTTGCTTCCCATAATCCCTCCAGCCCCTCTTGCACAGCAGGTCTGGGGAAAGACATTTTACTAACTTACTACAGCTTTTGTAACAAATCTCCACAAAAGCAGTGGCCCAAAAGATCATGGAAACAATGTTACACCAAATCCAGAGATATTTCACGGAGTGGAGACCTCTGCGACTAAGAGCAATCCAAGGACACTGGTACTCAGTGTTCAGCTTCTGAATGCATCACCTCATCTTGTTTCCATGAGCACATTTCCTTCTCCCTCCTAAAGCAAGGCTCTTTGACTCACTCTTTTTAAGGATATGTACAGCTACCATTAGACTCTACATAAATATTTCAATCACATTTCAGAGAAAAGAATGTCAATGTGAAGTCATTATTCAGCCTTACAGCAGAAATTGCATGATCGAGTCTAATAGGCAGGAATACAGTTGAAAATTCCTAAGTCTCTAATCTGAAAGGAAATAGCAAAGATCTGTTTCCATCAGTAAATTGTATTGACAAGTCTGAAAAAAATATGTTTAGGATTGTGTCAATAACTTATTGAACCTGCACCATCACTAGAAACAACTTTTGTTCAGAAACATTAGAACAAATGTCTATAAATCCTTCCCAGGCAAGCTCCTGGGAAGGATGTTTAATCTTCATTAAGAGAGGGCTTACACTGATCTTTGGAAACTATTAATTAGCAAATGCATTATTAGCTTGTTAACCATCTTCATATTGAAGCTGTAGGACTAAAGGTTGGCAAAAAGAGATAAGTGATAAAAAGCATTGAGTTAGAAGCTAAGATGCTGAGATAAAACATTGAGGGCATAAAGTTATGATTTCCTATTTTAATGAGATATTGGCCTGGAACTCACTACATAGACTATGCTGGCCTTGAACTAAGAGAGATCTGTCTGCCTCTGCCTCTCAAGCACTGGCATTAAAGGTGTGAGTCATCGTGCTTAACTCATTCATTTTTTTTTCTTAAGGAGTCAACTAGTTAAAATGTTTGTATCCATGAGAGAGAAGATATATCCCATTGCTGTGGGATAACTCTTCTCTATGCTGTGAATATGTTTTCTTCTCATTGGTTAATAAAGAAGTTGCTGTGGCCTATAGCAAGACAGAATAATGTTAGCTGGGAAAGCCAAGCCGAAAATACAGGGGAAAAGAAGAGCAGAGTTTGGGAAAAGACACAAGCAGCCACCAAAAAACAAGATTCCAGCAGACCAGTAAAAGCCACAACCATGTGGAAATACATAGATTAATAGAATGGGTTAATTTAAATCTAAGAGCTAGTTAGTAACAAACCTGGGCTATCGGCCAAACCATTTTTAATTAATATAAGTTACTGTGTGATTATTTAAGACCATGCAGTCAGAACAAAAGCTCAGTCTTCATTTACAAATAGGTAATGAAAGGGGGAATCTCTGTGATTAAGTCAGGTTTATTAAACGGGTACAAAATATAAACAAAATATATATATATACATATATATATAAACAATATATATATGTATATATATATATATATATATATATATATATTCACAATACAGAAGGAGGCTGCAATGCTACTGTTGTTTCAACTGCTCATCCTCACATAGCCAAGGGTGGTGGGGAGATTCCAGGATGTTCACCAAGCCACCACTGCCAGCAAGCCCTCCACAGTCCAAGAGAGAGTCTGTACCTTTCCACCTGCGGTTTTATGGGTTTACATTTCTCCAGAGAAGACAATGCCCATTGGGCCAAGACACCAAAAACAACTGGCTATCAGACTGAATTCCCACAACATCCCATATATTATAAAGTGAAGTAAATTGCGTCTCAAATTCATTTGCTGTGTGTATGTGATGTATTGTATGTATGCATGATTAAGAGTCCCTGACTACTTATAAAAGAAATAAAATAGTAGAAGAAAAAAAGAATATAAAGAAAATGAGCAAAGCAGACAAAAACACGGAGAGGCAAGAAGGGAACAAAGCATAAAGGTCTTCCTGTTCTAATTAACAAGCAGTACAACTTGCTAAATTAGAATGCAGGGACAAGACCATCAGCCTTTAAAAAGAGGATGCCATCATCATTGGCTTTCTGCAGCCAAGTGTCCAAGAAAAAAAAATGGGTTTCAGTGTGGGTAAGGCAGGCAATGCCCTGCTGATTAAGTAATGATGTGCAATCTCATGCCAGCTGTATGCCAAGTTAATTTTTGAGTTCACTACATCCAAAATGTTTAGATGAATCATTTCTGTACATTTATGGTATAAAATGTGGCCCCATCCATGCTGGCAGAGCAGAAATATATTTCAATTACATATACAGAGGTAGAGCCAACTTGTCTATCATGTTAATAAAAAATAATTTAAATAATTCTGCAACCAATGTACCGAATTCTGTAGGCATGACATTGATTTTAAAACAAGTCATGGTGAGCCACTCTACTGAAGTCAGTATTGTCAGATACTACCCTTTAACTCATAGCAAATGGCCAGAAAGCTCCACTTAGAACACAACAGCAGGGGATTTATATGAGAGCAAGGCGGTTCAGTGTTCTTTGCATTCTAAGCAACTGCCATGAAAATGTCACATGACACAGTGTGACTCAAAACAACTGCATTTCTCTGGTTCACAAAATGAAATCTGTAATAAATTAACCTCAAATAAAATGTTCAAATACTAATAGCAAGAGGAACTATAGTAACTAAATCTAATTTGTGCAAAGGAAAATGGTTTTTTTTATAGATGTTAGTAGCTTTACAATAAAGGTAAACTGAATTTTACATGTTTTCATTCTCTTTTATATTACTTGTCAAATAATGATGAATTTCACAATTATATGTGAGACGTATCTTTGTCTAACTTTCTTTTTAAGAAGTCTCATGGGTTTCTCTATCCTACAGAAATTAAGGCCCCCTGTGTTTCATGAGGGAATTCAGATAATTATTGGCAATGTATTAGAAAATCAAAATCTATATGCGCTAAGAAATTTTAATTAATATGTCTATTGAAAGTATGATTGAAGGATGAAAATTACAGCTCACCCAATTAAATGTTGGCTATATTTAGCAGGATTAAATACTTCTCAGTGAAAAGTCAGACGTTAGATTGAACAAAGACAGAAATACACTTTATATCTAGACTGAGAAGAAAAACAAATTATCCTATGTGTATGAAAACCACAAGGTGTCATATACAGTAAATGCATGCACGCTTCAACCATCACAATAAATACTTTAATTATATACACTGAGATAAACAAACTTCATTACTACTACATATGTATGTGTGTGGATGTAGATATAATTCATGAAGATAGAGGGAGTCATGAGAAAGGAGAAAGATCTAAAGGTCTGGAAAACAAAAGAGAGTAGATATGACAGGGAAACAGAAGGGAATAGCAGGGGACAGAAAGGTGGAAGATCAAACGCACATGAAAATGTCATAATGAAGCCCATTAATCTGTATTTAATTCAAGCAATTGAGTGAAATGTGAAGGAGAAAATAAAGTTGAAACAGTTATATGTGTGTTACATGTGTTTATATGTAAAAAATGTATATATAATATGTTATAAATGTGTGTGTGTGTATATATATATATATATATATATATATATTTACAAGCCCATTATAAAAACATGATTTCCTCATTTTCTGGAATGAAATCTAACTTCTGCTTTTATACCTGCTTCTTAGGAAAGGTGACGTCATCTAGCCTTGGCCAATTCTATTACTTCCCTGCATGTCAAAGTTCTGGGAGCCTAGAAATTAAGCTCAGGGTGCTGTCCTGTGTTTGTGGGTGCATTTTCATGCATGAAGTCCATAAATACCAGTGCATTTTGCTGTCATCTCAAGTGTAGTGGTTTCATTTGCAATCTCCATTCTGTAGAAGAGCCCTGACCTTTGACAGGACACAAAGTTTCCTGCCCTCAGATTCACCCAAGCTCTCCGATTGTTTCTAACAACCACATGAGACTTTGTCTGAGCATACCAAGGGCGTCACACAAACATAAATAGCAGAACTGCATAGTTATCAAAGATTTCAAATTTGCATACGCTCAGTTTTGATGATACTTTTAAGAACAATCTTTTTAAACCTTTTAATAGAAACATCACAGGTAAGTTTTAGGTTCTGTTTTCGTACTTTAAACACCACTATCTTCTGATTCCCACTCTTCATAAGCAAACCTCCCATTGAAGGTTAATGTGCTCACACCAGAGAGATGTCAGAGCATAATCCACCCATCATATATATACTACAGGTTTGCTTTTATTCTCATTAAATATTATACAATCTTCTCTGATACTAGCAGATGCCCTATTTTAGGCTATTGTTAGCCTATAATTTCTGTGTCATGGTCCTTATCTCTACTATGGTCTGTTTTCATAATTTTGTTGTTCTAAAAAATAATACTATCAAGTATAAATAAAATTTCTATTTAAGTCAAATATATCAACTTTCTCTTTTAAATTGTATGCTTTTTAAAAAATCTTTTTTCAATGTTGCAAAAAATAAAATATATCCACATGTATTATTCAAGGTGTTTTTAATCTATTCATAAATCATACATATTTATGGGGTGATGTGAATCTTTGATACCTGAATACATTTTGTGACATTCAATTAAGAGTAATCCAAGTTATCTCTTCAAATCTTATCATTTCATTCTGAAAAATGGTTTCAAATCCTTGCTTCTATTTTTTTTAAAAATACATACTGTATTATTGTTCTCCAAAACCACTTCACCATTCATAAGACCAAAATATTTTTTAAATATGGTTTTCTATCCAAGTATCATTTACTGCCAACTAAAACAGTATTTAATAATAAATAAGTATAAATTCTTTGTATTTGAAAGAAATGGAAGACATGCTTCACCATTTCCATGAACATCATAAATTATCCCAAGACACATGATTTTTCAGACTGCATATTCCATGGGAAATCTTCACATGAGATGATTTTTGTTCTAAATCTTTCATATGATTCATGCGTTTGTCTATAGACTTCTTTGATGGTGTAAATCACAAACAATCCCACACCAGTTTGGAATTATGATTAATAGAATGGTTATTTATTTAAAGGGGAAAAAACTTACAGATCACCGTCCCAGACAACAGCCCTCTGCGCAATCAGGAAGGGAGTCTAGTCGTCAGAAGCGGAGCCGGAAGCCAGAGAGCGAGCAGAGGGAAGTGGCCACATTTTTAAAAAGAGAGACCACGCCCCAATGGGCTGGTATCTCAGCAGCTATTGGCTGAAGGAGCAGAAGGAGCTCCTGCAACACTTCTTTCCTACAGCAAGCTTGAATCCCGAAGCGGCTGTCTCATCTCCATTCACGAATTAGTGAGCTCCTGACAGTTTCCAACTTAAGTCATTTTTAAGCCTAAGTGAATATTTTACTGAGACATGACTAAAACTTTATCCATGCCATAGACATAATGTGTAAAGAATTATTTAAATTGTGGCACATACCCTCTTTGATTAAAACCCTCATTGGAATAATACATTTTCTCCATAATTTGTATTCATTATTAGAATGAGTTTCTCTAAGTGTGGTGCGTGGTGTGTATGTAGTGTGTGTGTGTGTGTGTGTGTGTGTGTGTGTGTGTGTTTGCCTGTGTGTTAACAGGTTCTGTGACTCAAGCTCAGGTCTTCAGCTCACATGCAGCTCTCTTTTCCACATTGTGAATTTCTCAAGCTTTTTAATGATTTTTCATTTTAATATTCACTACTCATGTCTATTTTTATTTCTTTTTATTGCCTACTGCCTACCAGAATAAGCTTAAATAATAGTCATGGTATCCAGCATAGCTTCCTATTGCTGGCATAATGGAAATATTGTATTTTTCATCACGACTGTTAAGAAATATCCTAGTTTTATTTACATTGCTGCAATAAAACACCCTGACAAACAACTTAGGGGACAAGGGGTTTGTTTTAACTCATAATACTAGGTTCTAATATAACATTGTATGGAAGTCAGGTCAGCACTGTCAGCAGCTACATTCAAAGTGCAGAGCAGAGAGAGAACATGTATACATGCTTACCCATGCTCACCCCCTTCTCTATAATTAGATAGCCCAGGACTCTTACCTAAAGAATCGTCCCACATCAATTAATACCAATAATAAAGATAATCTCCCATTGGCATGCTAACAAGCCAGTGTGATCTAGGCAATTTCTCATTGAGATTCTGTTTTTAGATGATTCAAGATAATATCAAGTTGACAATTAAATCTAAACAACACAAATGTTTTATTCATTCAGTAAATTTATATGCAAGTTTGAACAGTCGAACACTATCATCTTGAGAATGCCTTGCCAATAACTGATTGGAAAATCATCAGACATATCTGACTTTGCCCTTACACTTTTCCTGCACATTTGCCTTCAAATAAGTTTGACTTACAGACCCCTAGTAATGCCACTTAATCAAAGTCTCCAAGGATTTTTTATATGGCTTCACCAATGTTATCTACAATTAAATATTAAGTGCTAGAAAAATACATGTATGTCAGTAGCTAGCAGGACTGACTGATTAACTGAACTGTAAATTTTACTGAAGGTGATTTGCCTTGCACTTTGCTCCATATTTGTGTTAGATTTAATGTACAAACCCATAGAGTGCCTTTCTATATTTTGTAATAAAATGACTTTTTTCCAGAGAGCTATAGAACTACATTAATAATCAACAGATGAAAAGGGCTTTTAGAGTTTTGTAATCTCACGCTATCAAGCACCTCAATTCAGTGCTGTAAGAGCTTGGATGTGACAAGTGAATTCTGATTATTCTTCCCATAAATATGTCAGCCGCTTATTAAAATACACTCAGACAGACTTGCATTTTAGAGCATAATGCATAAGAAGTTTATGAAAGCGACATGCATTTCAATGCTGAACAATGCATAAATAGCTGAACTGTATTTTATTTTGTGTTGAAAACATCAGTTGTCTAAATACCCTAAATTGCCTTTGGGATGCCTCAGTGATCTTCAGAACATTATGTCCTCTGCTAAGCTGATGAGTCCCTCGGGAGTGAAACTCAATTCATAATTCTCATTTGAATATAAATGGTGATAATATTGTTCAAAATAAGAGTTTATTATGAGTAAATTTGGATTTTAGTCCACTTCAAAGATATTTAAACAGCAGCAATCAAATCAAATCAAATAATGACCAAAAACGGCTTCTGCTCATTCATGTGAGATAGTAACTCAATTAATTATCAAGAAAAGTTATACAATCATGTAAAATTATATTATAAGCATCTTTGTTGTTTAATTAATATCTCAATACCACAATTAAACTTCCTGGATTTTTTTTCTATCAGCATTACACTTTGTTTTTCTCAGTATATATGTTTTTCCTTTTTCTCAATTATGTATTCAAGCAAACTACAAAGTAATTGATCACTGGAGGGGGGTTTCCTACAACTTTCTGCCTGTGTTTGCTTCTTCTCTCTCTGAAAAAAAATACTTTCCTCTTCCCCAGTGTTTGCCAGACAAGCTCTTCCAAGAGGGCACGAATCACATATGTTTACTTATTCTAAAATATTCCCATAGATACTGTACAGAAACACTAACCCCACTTACAAGATTTTGAATCTACTGGTTTTCTCTCAATGAAATGTGTTAGTGGTGGCATCACTGAGTTACATGATCCTTGAAATAATGATCAATAGATTGAGACAAGGCATGTGACTCAGTGGAAGAACATTTGTCTAATGTGTGCAAAACCACGTTTTGGTGGTGGTGGTGAGGGGAAGAAGGAAAAGGATGATGAGAGGAAGGGGGTTAAAGAGAATAATATCTCCTCACTGAAAACTGTGGAAGAAATGGAAAAGAGGAAAGGAAAGACCAAAAGCATGATCTGCACAAAAGGGCCACCAAGGACAGGGGAGGGGATCTCTGCCTTGCAGACCTCCCATAGACTTTCTGAAACAGGGTTCACCGGACAGTAGAATATAGTAGTGGACATGTAGAGGATTTGTGGGAAGCTGGATCTGGATGCTCTGATTGCCAAAAAAGACTAATTCATGTTAGATAGTTTAGTATATAGGGGACAGGACGGTGAAAGTACAAACTCCCATCCTGCGACCCCTGCATGACACACATCAAGGATACCCTTCAGTGGTGTGTACTGTAGTACATTTCTTTGTCTTCTTTTTCTAGGTAAATGAGGATCAGAAGAGATTTGTTTTCAAGATAGATGCTCAGCTGACGTGGGAATTTCAATCCCTGTTATTTCCTCTTCATCAGCTTTTCAGAACCCTTCAAGGGTTCTTGTTTGAGATGCTGCTCAAAACAACTCTCCACCTGGAATGGTTTTTAGATTATTCTTCCTCCTTAACCACTACCCCTCATGAATGCCAGAGTGCCCTATGCTCTCTTATGTCTTCACAATCCAATATGCAATTGGCTTTGAGTGCTGTGCTGTCTGGTGTGTTGTTTGTTACTTTTGAAACTTCTTTAGTGCTGAGAATATATGAAAAATTAAGACATATTTTAAGAGGAACACAATTAATAGCTGAGTTCCAAAAGGTAAATTAGTCTCTCATTTAGTGAATAAATAAAGTAAAATAGGTTTTGAAATCAGAGCTTACAACATAGATCAAGAAGTTACTTATAAAAGAACTCAAATGGGGTTCTAAAAAGCTTGAACTTACAAGGCAAAGGTATTTCATATCTCTCACAGAAAGTGCTGCATGGTTGTACACACTGTATCATCTCAGTATATGCTTCCGACTTCAAACGTCTAAATAAAATAATGACGAATGCAAAAGCAAAAATCATAGGCATTAAAGGTAAAGAAAAACTTAAAAAAGTAGGAACAAATTAGGCTGCTTCGAGAATTTTATATAACACCATTAAATACTGTAAAAACATATGATAATATCTAAGTTGAACCAAAGTGGTCGTATTTTACAAATTTCTAAGTTGTTGTTAAAAATGAAAAAAATTTGGAGAGATGCAACTATTTCTATGGTTACCGAGAGTGACTTTATAAGAATAAATAAGGACAATATTCTCCAACAAAGGAATAACAATAAAACCATGCTTTCAAAGACCTAGCAATAAAATTCAATTCTACTACTTACATGTTATACCCAGGTGAAAATCATGGAGGGGCTTATTCAATAAAGTATTGAAATGTTATAAAGCACAATCATAATAGAAGAATAGGAATAAAATTGCTAAAAGATACTCGGAAAGACAAACCAAAAAATTGTGAAGAAGTGGGTGTACAGGACTATGGTTGTCTGCCACACAGGACAAAACAAAACAAAAGAATATAGAGAAGAAGATAGAAAAAAAGTTAAGAGCTAGAAGTTGAGGAGAGAGGCTATAAAATACTATTTTCTGGACATTATGAGGCTGATAGAATCATGGACTCAGAGCAGCTATTGTTAGCTGCACAAGATCAAGCCAGCTAGTGTCATCGTAAGGAGGGAGACCTACTCCAGGCTCTACCCTTTACCCAGCAGCTGTTTGTAGTGGAGAGTGAGACTCATTATTTTGAGGAAGTGGCCAGCAATAGAGAGGGAGCATGGAAAACCTATTGCTGGTCACTTTCTCTAGTAAGGGTGAGAGGTGCATTAACCTACAGGTATAGCAATATGCCATTAGGACTTTATTTAATACAGTTTCCACTTAACAGCAAAATGATAGTAGGTTCTACCCTAGGGTACATGATCTGTCTAGCCCCAGGTTTTTGGCATTATAATGGTAACGTGTGTATTGGTTTCATCTTGTGCAGTAAAACCTCAATTCTAACAAAAAGCGTTTGGTTACTCCCATGATATTCCCATTACTATTGGACCAATACAGTATGCATATCTTATTCAGCTATTCATTATTGTAGCATGCAGGGTTCAAATCTGGATAAGGTTTCTCTCCTGCCTCATGGGAAACACCTCTGAGCACTGTGAAAGCTACCCAAAAGAAATGATTTTCTGGGAAATTCTTGCTCTGTGATTGATCAGGCACATGGTCTCTTCAGCAATAGGGTTTTATTGACAAGGTCTGGAGGGTAGCCAAGACTGTTGGCAATAGTCTGTAATGCTTGGGAGTCTGTGGGATCTGATTGGCCAGCAACTTCAAAAAAAAGAAACACATTACTGGCCCTGGGATTGTTGTTTGTTAGACTATAGTGTCAAGCAGAGTTATTTTTACCCCATTATCTGTTAAATCTTATAAAATAATGTGTGCATGCTTATACCTATATGTATATTTTGTATATGCATGTTAAATCTTATATGAGTGTATATATGTATGCATGTATGTATGTATATATGGATAGTCTATACTAGTAGGTGTCCACATAACTTTTTCAAAAGGCCTTTACTATTATTTATCCCTCCCTGTATTCCCTCTGCCACCTGCCCTCCATTTCCCACCCCAATTTAACCCTTCTTGGTTTTAGCCCCTTTAAACTATTTTATTATATACTTTGCTCCAGCTTCCATCCCTCAAATACCACCCCCATGACATTTTACTAATTTTCTGACATCTCTCCATTGCCCAGCTGAAACACACACCTCTGAAAATTGAAAGGTAATATTCGCAAATAAAAGAATCAGTCTTGCAAAGCCTGTGTTTCTAGACCTGGGTCACCTCCCACAGAATGATTGTGTCTACCTGCGTCCATTTCCTTGGGAATTGCACAATTTTGTTTTTCTTTGCTGAATAATATTGCATTGTATTTAAGTGCCACATTTTCACTCTCTAGTCATGAGCTGATAAACATCTAGTCTGTTTTTATTCACTGATTATGGTCAATAGTGGGATACACCAATGAGTGGTATGATTTGATTATGTGCTATGTCTATCTTCAGATTTTGGGGGGAAACCCCAGTGATTTCTACAGCATCTACAGCAGTTCACATTAACAACAGCACTTATTAAGTTCTCCATTTTCCTTACATCTATCCTGTATTTGACACCATTTGTGGTTTTTATCTTAAACATTCTGACTGGATTAAGATGAAATCTCGAGGCATTTTTCACTTGCATTTCCCTGTTGGTCGAAGACACTGAACATTTTTTGAAATGTTATTTGGCCACAGGTTTTGTTCTTCTTGATAAATCTCCTTTAGCTTTATGCACACTTTTAAATTGGGCTATTTGTTCTCTTGAAGTATAACCAGAGCAAAAAGACAACTGAAAGAGACAGAGGGAAGCAAACTGGAGAGGACAAAGTCAAAGTGTCCTTCTTGGTGCATTATGTGTTCACATACATGAAAGACCCTATGGACTCCACCAGAAAATGTGTACCGCAGATAAACACTGGGCAAAGGAGCAAGGTATTCTCTATCTTCACTGCAGCGACTTCCTCCACCCATAACTCCGATGTCTTTTCATGGTGTTCTGAAATTCCGCCTTGTGTTATTCATATTTGATTTGAGCCTCCATTGACCTTTTTCAGGTGAACCAGTCTTAGACTTTGTCTTCCATCCATAACTTCATTTTTCAGATGATCCATTCTGAGACAGGATGTGTGCTGGGGCTTTAAGTTGGCTGACTAAGTTGTTCTTTTCCTGCATTGTTTGCTTGGATTTCCCCTTTTATCTTTCATTCTCCTCTTCGAGCAGGAGCTGAAATTTATACCTTGCCTGCTCTGCAGTTTTTCTTTTAAAATCCAATAAATGTGTCCTTGTGCCTCCAAAAAATATCAAATTCTATTTTTATGTCTAGTATTGACTGCCTTATTTCATTTATCTCTTTGTCTTTGTTTTATTTGAGGTCAGGGATCACAGTTATAATTCTCTTGAATTCTTTGCCTAGTTCTTCCAGGTAATTTGATGGTCGAGTTTTATTTTGTTTTGTTTTATTTTTTAAGTCAATTTTCTTCTTTCAGGAGTGGGCTAATTCATATCATGATTGAAATGTTGATTTCCTCTCTTTGGCATTTGGGGATACAGCCTCTTTCTGAGGCCTGCTGCTTGTCAGAGACAGGGTGCCTTGTCTCTGCACGGGACAATTTTGTCCTGACATTGTGGACTGGCATTTAATATCAAGACTGAATATGGCAATGGATTGCTGCAGTCAGCAACTGGAAATGCTCTGGTAAGATCTGAAAGGTGTGTCCCACGTCTCTGCTTATGATGGTTTGAAATAAAACGACCCACCCCCCAAAAAAAGTGGCACTCTTAGGAGGTGTGGTCTTGTTGGAATGTGTGTGATCTTGTTGGAGTAGGTGTGGCCTTGTTGGAGGAGGTGTGGTCTTGTTGGAGTAGGAGTAGCCTTGTTGGAGTAGGTGTGGTCTTGTTGGAGTAGGTGTGGTCTTGTTGGAGTAGGTGTGGCCTTGTTGGAATAGGCGTGATCTTGTTGGAAGAAATATGTCATTGTAAAGATGAGCTTTGAAGTCTCAAATAAATGTTCAAGACATGCCCAGCGTCTCAGAACACCTCCTGTTACTGTGAGTCGAGAGAGATGTAAGAACCCTCAGCTCCTTTCTACAGCACCAGTCTGCCTGCATATTTCCATGCTCTATGCCATGACAATAAGTGGACTGAATCTTGGAAACAATAAACCAGCCCAGCTGAATCTTTTCCTTCATAAGAGTTGATAGGGACATGGCATCTCTTCACAGCAATAAAAACCCCAACTAAGACAGAAGTTGATACCAGAGACTGGGTATTCTTGTGATAGGTCAGACCATGTTTTGTTTGAAGGAATTTACACCTTTGGACTGTGGATTAGAAAAGCTTTTTTCTTCTTCTTCTTCTTTTTATTAATTTTTTCAAGCTCTACATCTTTCTCTGCTCCCCTCCCTGCCTCTCTCCTCCCCTTCAACTCTTTCCCAAGGTCCCCATGCTTCCAATTTACTCAGGAGATCTTGTCTTTCTTTACTACCCATGTAGATTAGATCTATGTATGTCTCTCTCGGGGTCTTCATTGTTGTCTAGGTTCTCTAGAAAAGCTTTAAGAATTAGAATGTTTCAGGAGCTGCTAAATGGGCCATACTAGTAGAAACAAGGAAGACAGTGGTACTGAGGGTGATTTCCACTGTGTGAGGCTAGCTCAAGCAGTTTTAGAGGAAAAGAATATTAACCTGTGGCCTACAGATCATTCTTGTGATATTTGGGTGAAGAATGTGGTTGCCTCCTACCTTTTTCCAAAGAATCTGTCTAAGGCTAAAGTGAAGAGATGTGGGGCATGCATTTATTCCCAGTACTCCAGAGGTGGAGGTTGTCAGATCTCTGAGTTTGAGGACAGCCTGGACTACAGAGCAAATTCCAGAACAGTCGAGCTTAGTCAGTGAAGGTAACCATTGCAAACAGAAAGCTGGTGAAGATGTAATTGAATGAGGGGGTCATGTTTCAGCCCTAGGAAGCAGCTGAATTTGTCATCTTTGGCCACGTGGTTCTGGGATTAAGAACAGAAGAAAGGAGTTGTGATGGAATTTTCCTCCCCAATAAGCAAAGCCACTGAGGCCAGGCATGTGTCAGGGGTATCCCTGAATGCAGGCCCAGAGAGACCAGTGTGTGAAACTGTGAAGTTGAAGCCCAGATTGCCTCAGAGATCCCAGGATGTTAGAGATGCCAAAGATATGGCACATCTGCTGAGGAGAGCTGCTAACAGGGAGTGGAAAAAGCCCAAGAGAAAAAAAGTATATTGTAGTCAACAAAGCTGAGAAGATTTGGAGATCTGAAGAGCAACTTTTATATCAGACATGAAGATACAAAGATTTGAGTTTGCCCAGCTGATTTTCTGTCTTGCTTTGGTCCAATATTTCCTCACTATGTTCCCTTCCCTATGTTTTAGAATGGTAATATATATTCTGTGCCGTTATACGTTTCGAAACATGTGATCCACTTTTTGATGTTGATGTTACAGGGGATTACAGTTAAGAGATTGCATGAATCTCAGAAGAGACTTTGAACTTCAGAATTTTAAATAAGTTTGAGACCTTTATAGACTATGGGGACTTTCAAAGTTGCACTGAATGCATTTTTGCATGATATGCCTATAAATCTTTGGGGAGCAGGGAGTGAAATGTGGTGGTTTGAAAGAAAATAGCTCCCAAAGGGAGTGGCACTATTAGGAGGTGTGACCTTGTTGGAGTAGGTGTGGTCTTGTTAGAGGAAGTGTGTCACTTCAAGGCAGGCTTTGAGGTCTCCCATAAACTCAAACCACGCCCAGTGAGACAGACTATTTCCTCTTGCCTGCACAGGATGTAGGACTCTCCACTCCTTCTCCAGCACCCTGTCAGCCTGCACGCTGCCATGATAATGGTTTAAAACTCTGTACTCTAAGTGAACCGCCTCAATTAAATGCTTTCCTTTATAAGAGTTGACATGGTCATGGTGTCTCTTCACAGCAACAGAAACCTAACTGAGAGACCGGTCCATGTATACTGGCTAGAAGAGTGCCTTTGTGTTTCTGTGCAATGTGAACAACATGGAGTACCCAGGACAGGCAGAATTTGGGATCTCACAAGACCTAAAGGGAGGGAAAGAGACCGGAAGGAAACCCTGGCAAGCAGCTGTTGGGTGATCAGAGAGGGAAAAAAGCTTTTAATAGAAACAAGGGGCATCTACCTGTCCTATTTAATATTTCTATAATTATATATATATAATTACAGAATATATATATGTAAATATATATTAATTACAAATTTTGGAATGAAGATTCCAATACTTATAGTTCCAAATTTTATTATTCCTTTCATAATGCATCATATTTTGAAGTTTTTTTCTAACTCTCTTCAAAAATAAATTAGTCATTTTCCTCCCTTACTGTTTTTTATATATTATAGTTTAAATTAGATTTATACATTTTCTTCATAGTAGGTGCACTCATTTCTTCCATACAGGACATTAATAAAATGCTGGTGAGAGAACCCTCAAGACCCAAGGTCTCTGCCATCCTGAAACTCACATACTACTGACCATCAGTCCTTGGGAGAAGATACCGTGTTTCTCTTGATATTTGCAATACTGGATGTTTCCTGAGGGGGCAAAGAGCAAAAGATGTGAAAGGAATCTTACCACCAGCTAAGACAAAATATGAATTCATGTTCACAAAACATTGTTTATGAAATGACATGATAGTTACTTCATATATATTATCCATTTGTCAAATTAGCATTTTATCTAATTTTGCATGTCAATTAAAAAGTTGGGACTAACCAAAATGCATGAACACTAAAGGATAGAATTCTGTGGTCTGCAGTAGGCTATTGGGACTGCAACGTACTTGAAATCAGGCTTAGAACTTAAATTTTTCATTCAATGGCATATTTAATTATTTAGGGATTTTCTGTGGATCAGTCATGTCCTTTGTTATTACCTCCTCCTCCCAGTTGCCATTTAGATATTTCACATTTTTAATTCCTCTAGGAGTGTGGAACCTAAGAAAGCAGAAACACTCTTCCTCTACTAAATGCATTCTAGCAGAAATGCCTCTAGTAAAAGGTTAGGAGGTGGAAACATTTAATCTACTGACCAATACGTGGTTAGGGAATTCATTGTGAATTTCAATTCATTCTCTCACATATTGCATCACTGTCCTGAATAATCAGTTTTCTGTATGTTTACATGATTGATAAAAAGATTTGGAGTGTATTGTTGAGAGGTTGAGGTACTACAAGGAGCAGACATTAATAGGATTTGATATTTACTACACATAGCCACGTTTATTCACTTGGGAAAATAATTTAAAGCTATGTATGTATATCTCTGCAATTTTCATATTTCTTGAAATTTACAAAATCATTATATATTATGTTAACTATTTCACAAAAAAAATAAGATGGAATAGCAAATTGTTCACTGAAAAGAACAATATAAAAGAGATCACCCATTTACCTAACATTTACATAAAATTTTCCTAACTTCTTCCAGGAAGTTTGGATACAGACATGGACAGGAAACCAAGACTATTCAGTACCATAAGTGAGATTGTGATCAAGTTCATTGTACTTTGGCTTTTCCCAAAGGTGGGATTTGTCTGAAAAACAGAATCTAAGAAGAGAAAGACAGATTTTTGCCACTACTTTAATCATAATCATAATTTATGCATTGAAAAAATACTAGATACCTAAAATATTGATGAATATTAAGAGTACATACTCAATGAAGATAATGACTAATCAAATATGTTATAGAATTATAAACAGAATTACTTCTTTGTACCTTGATTTTTCACAACTACATAAAAATATAAAAACAAAACCAAAATTACATTTATTAAAAAGTTTTAATAAAGCACCGTTTAGAAAATTGTAGTGTATATGTAATCACATTATAAAGACACATTGCAGTTTCCATGTTAAGGATAAGAACATCATAAACACAAGAAGAGATAAGTTTATAAGGGTACAGCATGAATTTCCACATTGCTAGAACAGTATTTTTTAAAATGCTTACTCTTCATAATTAAAAAGATAATTTCTACTTAGGCAACCATAGCTAATAATCATGAGATGGGTGAAATGTCATGAGAGATTGTATCTATTCTCTCCTTCAATCTTTACAAGGCTAAGAATTGAGTGCACTTTTCTCTAGTTTTACATTGGATAAATGTGGATCAATTAAGTTTTGTAACTTGCTCCCTAACATTTGCTAAACTAGAAATGTTATCTCAGGCATTCTGCCGAAAGTCTCAATACCCATAATGGAATATTGCTTAGAGGTAACATGATTTTACATGCCAATAAATCTTAAGTAGTCACACATTATTACTAGAGTCCCACTTAGCATTCCAAAGCTTATCAGCTTGAATCATGATGCATTGTTATTAACTGTGGTTATCCTACTGTGAAATAGAATGTGAAACTATGCATACGAACTCTACACCTCTTCCCATTGACCAGTCTTTCCACATCTCTCTCCGTCCAGCTTGTCTACCCCAAAGTAATCCAAAGCAGTAATCACTTTATACTTCACACATGAAGATGATCAAGTGGTGTTCTTCCTTCTGTCCCTCACTTCTTTTACATAATTCAGTTTGCTCCTGGTTAACATATGATATGTTGTTAAAACTAACAGGGCTCACTTCTTCTTTGTAACAAGCCCAGGACATGTTCAGTAAAGTGTACATTTGCTGCCCTGTGTGGTTGGAGGAGGTCGCTTGTTTGTCCCTGCTACCCAGAACCAAAATAGTCACGCAAAAGACTGTATTAATGGAAACACTGCTTGGCCCATTAGCTCCAGCTTCTTATTGGCTAACACTTACATATTAATTTATCCCATTTCTATTAATCTGTGTATTTCCACGAGGCTATGGCTTACAGGCTAAAATTCCCAGCGTCTGTCTCTGTCAGCTCCATGACTTCTCTCTGACTCTGCCTTCTTCTTCCCAGCATTCCATTTAGATTTCTCCACCTAGCTCTGTTCCCCTACAGCTCTGCTATACGCCGAAAGCAGTTTCTTTATTTATTAACCAATAAAAGCAACACATAGACAGAAGGACCTCCCACACCAACTTTGTCTTATATTTCTCACATTGCCATAATTACATCTGTATGTGTATACTCATAAGAAGCAAGTTGTGATATTGTTCATTTTACTTTAAGCAGAAATGGAAAGGAAATCCACATCATATAAATATCACTGTTCTCTGTTTTTGAAGTTATTTTATTCTTTCCCAAAATTAGAATTTATCAGGCTTTTTCTTTGATCTTGGAGAATTCTACTTCTATCTTTTAACATTGTTAAACCTTCAAGTTGTGTTACTTGATTGACTTTAAATCATTAAAAAGTATCTTTACTTCGTTTTTATTCTCAATGGGTTTTACTTGGGTTTCTTTGTGGATTTTTCAGTATGTCACCATATCTGTTTAAAGAATATACATAGATTTTAGAGATTTGTTAACATTATAATCCAGATTTCTGGTGTTTAAAGGTTTGATAGATTGTCTGAAACCTGATCTTAACAGAAACACACTTATCCTTCTTTATCCCCACCTTCTAAAAAGTGCATGTGTCCATAATCACTGATATCTTCTGCTGCTGAACAGATAGACATAATAAGTGCCACTCGTGAAAGAAATAGCATTGCTTTAGTATCGGTGGAGTTACACACTTGCCACCAACTGCCTCTAGCATTTCTACTTGTAGCACAAATAAAGACAAGACCATCCGATTTCCATACTGAGTATCCAAGGAAGATTCTATCCACCTACACACATGGGCTTTATTATACCTTTCTAACCAAATCCCGAAGTATATTGCCAGTGCCACTACCTCAGTGAAAAGATTTGATGAGAATGGGTGCCTGTCTACAAGTGGTGGTAAAATAGCCAGAAATATAATAATTCTGTCAACAAAATCATCCATCAGCTGTGTCATCCCTGAGATAGCTTAATTTCCATAATCACTAGATTGCATAATACTTTCTCAGTGCAAAATTATTAAGTAGAGCCGAGCATAGCCTGGTCAGAACATGGTTCATCAGGTCCAGCCATTTCGGTGCCTCAAAGATGAGGCTGGTGTCAGACAGATGCTAGCATGTTTCTAGACAGAATTGGGAAAATGAATAGAAAGCATGATATCTGTGTGTTACAAATTACATGGTACATTTTGGTTATTTTACACATCATTTCCTCCCATCAGAAACATTAAATCCACTGAACTGCAAATTCCAGGAAATCCGCATATTTTGCTGGGGATAAAAAAGATATTTAAACTTATTTTTCATAAATTAAATTGATACATCATGGAATTATACGTGTTTAAATTTTTAAGCATTTTACAAATATGAGTAATAAAATATATGTATTAAAATGCTCAAAATATGTATGGTACCACAAAGTAAATTATTTACTTAAGTGAAATAGCTCACTGCACTTTATCTTGGGGTCATAGAAGTTCATGAAACTATAAAAATGGTGACATGACAGCTTACAGGCATCACTTGATGGGACAGCACCAGGCTTTGACATTTCTAATCAAACCTGCCATCCCTCGTGACTTTTGCTTTTTTCCTGAGGGCAGCATTTTCCTTTTAGATGTATTCTCTCTGTCTAATACACAACTTTAACTCTGATTTTTTATATCTTCTTTCAAATATCTATAGACACAATGGATGGGGAACTCCTTATATGAGTTACTGCGCTTAAGTTTCACATACAAGTTGTGATGGAGAGTTTACCAGCTGGCATTTCAAACTAAAACACTAGTGTTGTCGACTGATGATAGTGAACTAAATAGTGTGCACTACAGTTCTGGGAGGCAAGATATTATGAGAAGAGAATTGATGCACAACTCAAGTAACATTGAAAAATGCAAGTTTATCCTTAGTCTTGAATGAAACGTCCTTGAGAAAGTAGACAACGGGGAAGTACCAGCTCTAATTAAGCAAACACAAAACCAAAACGGACCTTTCCCTGCTTTCCCAGCAGGGTACCTTCAATTTCCCCCAGGGAACTTTACATCCCAAGGAGATGAAGACCTAGCAAATCCCATCTGTACACTTAAATCTGAGTATTAATGCAGATGGCCAACTGACTTGCTTCTCTTCTAAAAAGTTAATGTTAATTTAAAGGTGCAAGGTGTACATTTTCATGCTAACTTCATTGTGTAGTTTAAATTATTTTTAATTTTCAACTGTTTGACGATTTCAAGCATGAACACTGTATTTTCTCCATTTCTACTTTCTCCACCCCCTTTGACTCCTCTTGTACCTCCCATTCTCTCTCAAATTTATGACCTCTTTTTTAATTATCATTTTTACACACACTCAAGCACAGACATATGCACACACTTTGTTATTTTTACACACACACATGCACACATATGTATAAATAAACTGGTGAATTCATTTAATGTTTATCGTATACATGTATGTTTAGGGATGATTACTTGGGAGTTGACAATCTATCATAAGGCTTATTCTCAGAGAAGACTGTTCCTCCCTTTCTCAGTAGATTTTAATTGTTCATTGTTCTTCATCTAGGAGTAAGACTTTGTAAAATTTCTCCCACTCACAGTGTCATGGCAAATGGTATTGCCATTCTGTAGATCATATTTTGACAAGCATAGTATTGATATTTCATGGTTACAGTTTTCTAGTCATGTATAGAAGAAATTATCCCATGGCAGACGACATGATTCTCTGTTACAATATTTCTGCCCCTCTTTTGAGATGTGGTAAACCTTAGGTATAGGAGCTGTGTTGTAGATGTATTAATTGAAGC
This sequence comes from Arvicola amphibius, assembly GCF_903992535.2. Taxonomy (NCBI): domain Eukaryota; kingdom Metazoa; phylum Chordata; class Mammalia; order Rodentia; family Cricetidae; genus Arvicola; species Arvicola amphibius. The sequence goes on along the minus strand of NC_052049.1, from coordinate 8,520,534 downwards.
TAGGCATCCTGCAATCAATTGTTCTCTGTATTTTGACCGGTTGTATACTGCTGTAGTAGTCTCCGTCTATTGTAAATGAAAAGTGGGAGCTACATTTATCTGTAGGTATAAAGATAAATACTTAGAATGTAGTTATAAATTATACTTTTTCATTATTTTTGAGACTGTATTTTAAGTATAACATTTCTCTTTTTCTCCCTTCAAACCTCCCATGTGGCCCTCCAAGCTCTCCTTCAATTGCATGGCCTCTTTATATATCAAATATTATTGCTAATTTATGTATATGTATACACATAGATATTCCTAGATATAACCACATACTGTTACTTGTATGTATGTTTTCATGACTGGCCATGTGGCACTGGATAACCAATTGAGGTACTCTTCCCTGGGGAGACCCACCTCTCCTGTTCCCAGCTTCACTCTGTTACCGGTAGTTCTTTGTGAAGGACTGAGGTCTCATGGGAATTTCCTCATTTAGTTCGGTGTGTCTGTTAGTGTTCAGCACACATTTGGACGGTCATGTTAGTGAGACTTAAGGGGCACAGCTTCAGATACTAGGAGACAGGATACCATAGCAAACTCCCCGATCCTCTTGCTCATATGCTCTTCCTGTCCCCTCTTGTACACTGTCCCCCGAGTCTTAGGTGTGGGAGTGTTTTGTAGAATAAGCATTAAAACTTCAAAAAAATCTACAACCAATCAACAGGCAGAATTGTGGAGCGCCGTCCCAGAAACTTGAAATTATACTTTTTTTTAAAGAAAGTGTTAGTAATAGGGTCTCCTCTAGAGTCTATAACCTTTAAATTACTTCTATCTTATGTGCATTGGTATTTTATTCTCATTCATATCTGTGTAAGGGTATGGGATCCCCCGGAACTAAGTTCCAGACAATTTTGAGCTGCTATGTGGGTGCTGGGAATTGAACTGCGGTTCTCAGAAAGAGCAGTCAGTGCTCTTAATCCCTGAGTCTTCTCTGGCCGAAGGAGGAAGGATCCAGAGACAACCACTTACCGAAAATTTCATTGAATTTCCCTAGGTATGTGCTCGTTAATAAAAATAATAGCTAGGTCTCATCATCCAAAAATGTGACAAATCTCATCTGTGGGAAATGTATTGCAGATTGGAGAGCAAAATTTTGGCTCTCATCTGAGCAGTTCTATCAGGAGGAATAGGATTAGACACTAGTCTTAACAACCAAACGCCTTCTGAATTCATTATAAACTCCCCACATCTTTTTCCAATCAGTTATATCTTCACTCCAAGCATTTAAAGAAAATCTCTTGCTGAAATTGCTGGCTTACACTACCTTCACAAGTGGTGTCCCTTGCTGGTAGTCAAGAAGAGCAACTGTCTCATAGTGTACAGCCTGCTGTCCTCAGACTCCTACTAAAATTGGCCTCTACGTAAGCTTCTAACTCAGTACTTTTTGGCATATATCCTGAAGCTTCTGACTATTTTACCCTCCTATATTTGTTGCTTCGGTCTTACTGTTTAGAAATAAATATGTACACATAACTGTGCCTACATAAAAAAATACATTATTTTTAGTAAAACCAATTTTTTTTTTCTTGTTGCAATGATAGAGATTGATGTCAAAAGTCTCCTGCACCACCTTATTTTAGAGACAGGAATGCTAAAGGAGCCTGAAGCTCACTGATTCAACCAGACTGGATTGCCCCCAAGTCCTCAAGATCCACCTATCAATACCTTCCCCAATAGTAAAGGAAACAAGAATTCAGTATTCAGCTCCAATAAGCAATTACAACAGTTTAAGCTAATGAGCAAAGTCAATTCACACAGGCACGCTTTCTAAGGAATAGATCTCAGACTTGATGTCTGAACACAGTTTTATATGTGGTCAATGTAAGTCAATCTTACAAGGCATGCACTTTCTATAGAAGCAAATTTTCTTCATCTGCCAGTTTGTGTGTATAGAATCATACTGAATAACATGGTGCTTTTTAATGATTTAATTTTCTTGATTCTCCATCATATGTAACAGGCAACATGATGTATCTCAGACACTATGGCCACAACTAGTGTGAGATAGTTTGAACACTGGGAAGTCTGTGAAAAATGCACAATTGACAACTCCAGGAAGAATATCAGGCTGACTTGAATTGAGTTCTGGCACATTCTGAAAATGACATGGAGCAAGCAAAGCATGGTTGGATTGATTTGAAGCCAGAGGAGAGGCTAGTGGAAAAAGTGATTTCATTTCTTTAGCTGTTTTGATGCTTCCTGATTCATGTGACCAATGCACTTTACCTCTCCTCTTTGTTACTAAAACATCTCCCTGAGTCACTCCCTCCAATCAACCTTGTTGAGGTGAAAATATACCTTTCTTTTTTTTGGGGGGGGGAGCTTTTATATTTTTATTTTATTTTCTGTTTTGTTTTGTTTTCAACACATCCCAATCTCAGGTTTCCCCCTTTCACTTCTCCCAGTCCCTTGTCTTTTCCCCCAGATCCACTCCTCTGATTCTTTTCAGAAAAGAACAGGTTTCCCAAGGGATTTCAACTGAGTGCAACATAACAAGATACATTAAGACTAGGCATAAACCCTCATTAAAAGTCTGGGTGAGGAAACCCAGTAGGATGAAAGGGGTCCCAAGAACAGGTGAAAGAGTCAGATATACTCCCCCATCCCACTGTTAAGAGTTCCACAAAAACACAAAGCTAGCAACCATACCATGGATGCAGAGGACCTAGGTCAGACCCATGCAGGCTCCCTGATTCTTAGCTTCTGTTTCTGTGAGCCACTATGAGCCCTGCTTAGTTAATTCTAGGGTCCTGCTCTCCTGGTGTCTCTGACCCCTCTGGCTCTTACAATTTTTCTTACCCTTCTCCCATGGGTTTCCCAGCTCTAAGTGGACAGACCCAATGGAGAGCTCCAATTTGAGCTATCTAGTGTTTGACTGTGGGTCTCTGCACCTACTCCCATCAGCTGGTAGCAGAGGCTTCTCTGATGACAATTGGGCTAGGCACCAATCTATGAGCATAGTAGAATACCTTTAGGAATCATCTTAGTGATTTTCCCTCTACCATAGGGCTCCTTTTTATTCTTTTGTACTGTGCGATGCTCTTTTCATGAAATATCATTTTGCCTTTAAGTGTGCTAGTGCCCTCCCCCCTCTTCCATATGCATGAGGAATGCTCAGATACTTGAGAGTAAGCAAAAGATTTGAAAAATTTCATTTCCTACGTCTTGAAGCATTAAAGTTTGTAACAAAAAAGAATGCAACTTTTACCAATATTTTATGCATATTCAATACCACTTTATAGTCATTAAGATAACTCTCTCCCATATTAACACACTCTTAGTAAATTAGCTCATTCCTATCACGTGAAGACTGCTACTGATTGAGTTGAATTTTTCAAATCTTAAATTTTAATTAAAAAGTTTCTCTTTTCCAGTTCTGATAATCATAACAAATGCAGATGTCCGTGTTTTATTAAAGGACAACCCTCTGAACCATTTTGAGTGAATATTGACTAATGGTAATTTTGTGCTGACTCCTGTACATATACAAACCTATCCACCAAACTCTTCTAATTAAACAAAACAAGACTCAGTGACCATCTTAGAGTTAAAAATTATTCCATCCAATCTCACAAGTTTTAATTTTCTAATTTAGTCTCTATTCTCCAGCTATGTTGGTGAAGTGTACATATTAAAGATCCTAATAATATTTTTGTCAGTACCTCAGCAGCTTATCTTTACAGCAGTTTCTTTGCTTAAAGTATCAATAATTGGGCTGGAAAAGAACATAAATTTTCTGCATGATATACAGCAAAACTTAAGCAACTTTCTGAGCAAAAAGCTGCAATGTGATCAGTCTCTCTTCTTCCATCATAGTGAGTCAGCATTTTCCCACTTTTATCTGCTTCTGCTATTTTGAATCCCAGTTATATGTCTGTTGAAAGTAAAGTTAAAACAGAGTATACTAGTAAAAGCTGTATATTCACAATATATACTAATGATCATAATTCTTCATAATGCATACTCTTCTTATGATATTCCAAACAACAATGTTGGAATCATGATTATTTTCATTAGCTACATTCAAGCACAAGCAGTAATATATAATTTAATAAATATCTTTGAATTTTTTAAGTCATTACACCTTAGAATATATATATTACATCAAAAAATCGGCAGTTGTTTAGGTTATTTTGTTCAAATATGATGACTACTGCCCTAGTTGCTTCTCTGTTGTAATGAAACACTGACCAAAATCAACTTGGGCAGAAAAGGGTTTTGTTAGAAATATTTTCTAACACGAGCTCTCTGTCGACACAAATATCCCAATCATGCCCAATCAAAACAAGCCAAATTAAAAAATATCCAGGTTTAATAGGACTCCTGCGATCTCGGGTGGCCCTAAGGGGCCAACATGACCACTGCGGGATGGGGGTGCGAGGGAGACCACCACCGGAGGGGAAAGAGGGAAGACCATGTCTTGACTTTCCGCCGAGCAGTTTAAACAGACTGGGAGGGGGTGGTCCTGACTTCCTCTGGGGAGGGGTCAAGGCTTGGTGGGAAACTTTTACCCTCCTCAGGGAGGTGTCAAGGTGCAAGGAGCATAGGGGCGGGGTCTCCAAAGGTGGAGGCCAGAGACCGAGATTTACAGGTTTGTTTGGATTACAGGCAATATTCCCATAATCCAATGCAAGAATTCAAGGCAGAAACCTTGAGGCAGGAATGCTGTAGGAAGTCTTACTTCTTGTGGTTACCCGCCTTCTGGGGCGTGGGCTCTTAGACCACGTGTGCCGATGCAGAGCCTGCGTCAGCCCCATTTCTTCCTTTTCCCCGGCTGCTCATTCAGATTGTTGGATTGATGGATTCGACCTCTGTCCATCGTTCAAGCAGAGAATTCTGATTTGTGAGTTTACCTCTAAATAAATAACTATTTCTCAATTCTGAGCTAGTGTGGAATTTCTTTTAAGCATCCGTTCATCAGTCATCACAGGAACTGAACCAGAAACCATGGAGGAACGTTGGTCACTGGCGCATTTCCATGTTCTTGCCATCTTTCTTATGCCTGCCTAAGGATGGTAACACCTACAGTGGACTCAGCCCTCCTACATCAATTAACAATCAACAAAATGCCTCACAAACATGTTCACAGCCAATCTGACGGAGGCAGTTTCTAATTTGAGGTACTTTTCTTCACAGGTGTGTCAAGATAATCCAAAAAAACAACCATCAGCCTCTTTACTAAAATACAGATTTTTATAATCAAACTGTAGGTAAGGCTAATTAAAAATATTATGTACATGTCTTGTTGATATCCATGGAAAACCTGTCCCTTTCTGAATAGAAACAGAGGAAGAGAAGATGAGGTTCTGGTGTTTTTCCCCTTTGGCAGCTACATGGTATCTGCTTGATTTCGTAAGTATGTGCTGTTTTCAGCATCAGGACCTTACCTCCAAGTCATGGAAAGCAACTAAGGAACACAGCGACAACAATACAATTTCAGGAGTCTCTTGTACATCCAGGGCCAAGTACTCAAGGGGTTAATTTTCTTGGCTGGCTTTGGAGTTATTGTTACACAGTCTATGGCTTTGGGGGGGGGACATTGCTAACCCTAGCTCTATAATACCATTTAAATTATTTACATAGTAATACAATATACATATGTATATGTTACACTTGTATGATGGAGGAATATCTATATGTTACTTTTATTATTAATAAAGAAACTGTCTTGGCCCTTTAAGAGACAGAAAATTAGGTAGGCGGAGTAGACAGAACAGAATTGTGGGAGAAAGGAAGCAGAGTTGGGGAGACGCTTCAGGCAGTCGCCATATGCAGTCACCATGCCTCTCCTCTCTGAGATGGATGCAGGTTTTAAGATCTCTCCTGGTAAGCGATCCACCTCGTGGTGCTATATAAATTACTAAATATGGGTTAAAAGAAGATATGAGAATCAACCAATAAATAGCTACAGATAACGAGCCAGGGGCCAGGCAGTATTTAAAAGAATACAGTTTCCGTGTAATTATTTCGGGTATAAAGCTAGCCGGGTGGCGGAACACAGCCCCGCCGCTCCATCTACACTTGTATTTAAATAACCACAGAAAAATCACTTTTGCAATCATCTTTAGTGTTCATCGCTCTTCAATCTCTCTACATCAGTTTTCCCCTTCCTTCCACCTAGTATATCCATCCTTTCCTCTACCCCAGAACAGTTCCTCCCTTTTCCCCCTCATAGCTCCTGTGATATACTATCCCTTCTTTCTAGACATCCTTCTACACCCACCCACACCATGTGCCTTTTTACTTTGCCGTTTCTATGGTTATTCCAGGTTGTATATTCACAACTAAAGATTCACAAATATGAGAGAGTATATGATGATTGTCTTTCTGGGTCTGAGTACCACACTCAGTAAAATATGTTCTAGTTGCACCCATTCAATCCAAATTTCATTCCTCTTTGCGGCTGGATAATATTTCATAGCACATATGTACTACATTTTCTTCATCTCTCACGAGTTGAGAGACTTTAGGATTGTTTCCATTTCTTAGCTGTTGTGAAAAGGGCAGCAATGAATATGGCCAAGTATCTGTTGAGTAGGTGATGAAGTCTATTGGACATATGACAAGGAGATGTATAAGTCATTCAAACACTAGATCTACTTTTATCCTTTTATAATTCTCCACACTTGTTTACATAAAGGCAGCACCAATTTACTGCCCTGCCACTAATGAAGAGGGTTTCCCCTGTGGTACATTCTTGCCTTTAGATGGGAGTTTCTGTATTGCTGTTCTGCCCCAAAGAAACACACAGAAGCTTATTTTAGATATAAACTGACCACTTAGCTCAGGCTTATTATTAGCTAGCTCTTATGACTTAAATTTACCCATTCTTGTCTATATTTAGCCATGTGGCTTGGTACCTTTTCTCAGTGAGACCTTCTCATCTTGCTTCCTCAGCATCTGGCTGGTGACTGGCCTTTCCTTTTTTCCAGGATTCTCCTAGTCTGATTGTCCTGCCTATACTTCCTGCCTGGCTACTGACCATCAGTGTTTTAAAAACATTATCTTACACTACTTTCTGCTATAACACTGAAGACTACTTTTGAATAAAATGCATTTTTCACAGTAGTGGTTATGATCAAAAGACTGCATCCACTTCAACCAGTGTTACTGTTTTAAAACATGTTATATTACACATGATGAAATATTAATGCATAGTGTGTGTGTGTGTGTGTGTGTGTATGTTAGAAAAAGAGAGAAAGAGAGAGGACAATGCCTGCTTCCCTTTCACAAATGACTCCCTCCTCTGCTAACAGCCCTAATCCATTTTTGAAGGCCGAGGGCCCCTAACATACTCACTTTTTAAAGGTTACAGTCTCCTGGCACCGACGGTAATTTCTCAAAAACAAATTTGGAGAAAAGCATTAAAGCATTCAATTCACTTCCTACAGTAAGGAACAAATGGGTGCCAAATCAAAACAATAGCAATGATGTAATAAAATACAATAATTTGAATTTTATAACTGTATGTCTTCGGAATAAGTAAGAATTTGAGGAATATACTGACTAGAGAGCATGTATGCTTGTACAATTTTAAATAACTTAATCTTTAGTCTTTCAATCTACATTTTTCATATGATAGAGCCCTATTTTAACTACCCATCAATTTATGGTTTCAAATCTTTAGAGATATCTCCAGTTTCATAAGAAAAGCTAATATTCAAGGTGTCAGAACTACTGATGTTATAGAGTGGATGATCTTCCAGAAGCGTAAGGTGCAGCTGCTGATGTAATTTGTCACGTCTTTGCTCAAAATTAAAAGCCATATCGTTGGCCTGGTATACCTTCTGCATGCTGACATTTCAAAGCAACCTGCAAAGTTTAAATCCCCAGGCACTCACTTGATATTGATGTGTGCTTTCTTATTGTTTTCTAATCTATGTTCTTTTTTTTTTGAGAAAAGACTTTTTCCAGCTTTAAAGGCCAATATTAAGAAAAGCAATGACTGTATTTTCAGAGAAAAAAATCTGATCAGGTTTTAGTATATGAATGTTTTAACCTATAAAGATATTTTAAACAAATTGACATAGGGTAGAACCTGTGTTTCAAACAAACTGAAAAATGTTGTTTACTAGTTATATGAAAATTAACAAGAATAACTTTAAAGACCCTATAGAATCTACTAGAAAATTTTTATATTTACTGAGTACTTACAGTAATGTTACAGGATGTAAAATAATTATTAAAAATAGGAGTGTATATATATATATATATACATATATATAATATGTTCTCAGACAAAGACATTAAGAAAGGTATTACGAGTAACTGCATAAATATATATCTAGGGGCTGGAGATAGGGCTCAGAGTTAAGAGCACTGGTTTTTCTTTCAGAGGTCCTGAGTTCAATTCCCAGCAACCAATGGTGACTCACGACCACCTATAACATGATCTGGTGCCCTTTTCTGCCAGAACACTGTATACATATTAAATAAATAAATCTTTTTTAAAACCTTCTAAAGAATTTACAGCGAAAACAAGACAACACTCAGAAAGAATATCATGAAGACACTAACCGACCAAAAAACCTTCCACATTCTTAAACTGGCAAAGATAATATTGTGAAAAAGGTTATACTACCAAAATTAATCTAGAAATGTAACACAATATTATTCAAAATTATAATGTCACATTTCATAGTTTTGGGGGGGAAAAGTGGCAATCCAAGACTTCATCTGGAACTACAAAAAAAATCATGAATGAACAAAGGGGTAAGAATATGGCTAGAGGTATTACAATATCCAACCTCAAATTATACTGCAGACCTACAGTGATAAAGACAGCCTGATACTGACATAAATCAGACAAGGAGACCAATGGAATAAAATAAAGGACCTAGTAGTTAAAAAGCTACATCCACCTAAGTTTTAACAGAGGAGGAAAACATGTACATTGGCAAATTAAAGATAGTATGTTCAACAAACAGTGCTGGTAAAACTGCATACCCCAATTCCATAAGAATGAAATTAGACTCATGTCTTTCAATTGAAAATAGTTCAAAAACCTTAATTTAAAACCTGATCTGCTTAAAACTTAGAGCCTATCCCTTAAAATGGTGGAGTGAGTCAGAGCTAGCCTCAACTATCAACAGGTATGAATACAGCACAGGAGGGCATCATCAGAGCACACAGACACCCCACACAAGGAGAGGACAGCTACCTGCTACATTCAGACAGAGTTCTAATGTCTAAAACTTATAAATAATTGCAGAAATTAAATATCAGAAGAATGAGACTGCCAGTCAACAAATAGGTTAATGAATTGAACAGACAGTTTTCAAAGAAAGGCATTGAGCCAGTAACTATTTTTAGAAGTATTCACATTCTTTGGTAACAGGAAAATACAAATTAAGACTACATTGAGATACCACATCATCCCATTCAGAACGGGTATCATCAAGAAATCTGTCAATACATGTCATATACATGGATAGAAGGGAGTGCTTTTTAGTGTTGATAAAGGGTGAAAATTAATATAGCCTTTATGGAAATCAGTTTGGAGAATCCTCAAAAATTTTTAAATGAGGCTGGGCGGTGGTGGTGCACGCCTTTAATCCCAGCACTCGGGAGGCAGAGGCAGGCGGATCTCTGTGAGTTCGAGGCCAGCCAGGTCTACAAGAGCTAGTTCCAGGACAGGCACCAAAGCCACAGAGAAACCCTGTCTCGAAAAACCAAAAAAAAAAAAAAAAATTTTAAATGACTTACATATAACCTGACCATTTTACTCATGGGCATACACTCAGAGACCTCCATATACAACCACAGGGAGATTTCTACAGCCATGTTTATTGCTAGTCTATTCCCTGTGGCAAGAAAATTGAACCAATCTAGTTCATTAACAGAGATAATGAAAATCTGGTATATATGGAAATTAGAAAACTATTAAGGTCTAAATAAGGTTTAAAAAATGAAATCAAAATTTGTAGGACAAAGGATGGATTTAGAATGTATACCATTAAGCAAGGTCATCTAACCTCAGAAAGAAAGACTGTGTGCTCCTTCTCATTGATGAATCCTACGTGTAATGCATACATGTAAACAAATACACGTGTGAGTGAGTACACCATGACATATAGAAAGGGGAACAAGAAAAGATACTATTAGATAAAGAAGAAGGAGGAAATGCAGATAAAAAATTCATGAGCTCTGGAATAGGCTATTAACCAAATTGTGTTTTCTAGTTTTAATAGTGTCACAGATTTTTAAATTAGTATGAGTGGTGGATAAGTTCATAAAATGTAGTGTGGGTGAAAGAGCGAAATCCAAACCAAAGCTCCATAGATTCCCATTGGCCATTGTGACTACATAGAAGTTTGCATGGACTTGGGACCTGGGCAATATCTTGTATGAGTGATTCTGCTAGTCTAGGTGCGGGATGTTTTCTGTTTGCAAGTTCTTTACAATGAAGTGGATTTTATTTAATAAAAATAAAAAATGAAATGAAGGATACTGATTATGAAAATTAATCAGGAATGATTGTTTTTTAAAACTTTCAGTTATGATGGTATTTCTAGCTACAGCAGAATGAAGATGTGAGGCATTTTGATACAATAAGTAAAAGTGATTAAATAATAATATTTTTAAATTATTAGTTTATATTTTGTATGAATTTATTTTCAAGTTGTGTCTACTTGATTGGTTCATTCTAAATGATGTCTTTATGAAGCATGTAAGTTTTGTTTCTAAAGTGTTTTAAATGAAATATGTGAAGAAGAGAAAGATCAAAATCTCTTTTTCACATATTTCATTTAAATCATAACTTGGAAAGTGAAAGTATAATACTTTATAATTTAAGAACACCTAAAGGAAGTTTTTGGAACATTCTCATTGCACAAGTTACTGGCTTTGCAACAAATTACTTCTGAGCAGAAGGCAAATTGAACTAAATGCTACAAGCTCTCCAATTCCACGCAGTAGAGAAAAGCTTGAAAAAACAGAAGGCTGAGAAATCATTGTTCAATTGCTTGGGGAACTTGGCTCCCATTGGTATACTTGATTCATTAATATTGACTTTCACAAAGCACGTTTATTTGTTTCCTTAAAACAAAGCTTCTCTTTTTCTTGATGTCACAAATTTTTACTTTAGGTTTCAAAGGTAGATTGGAATCAGGGAGCAAGTGAGGCAACACCTGATAAGATTTACAGCTCTAGTCCCTGGACAAAAGAAAAGGGTAATTTCTTGTTTTGAAGCATACATTTTAGCACCTAGCTAACACATAATAATTTACAAAGGGGCTCGAAGTAAAAAGAGTATCAGTAGGCTTCCAAAAGAATGGTCTATAGCGGGGGATCTTCTCAATTTGATTAACCTAATCAAGATAATCCCTTATAGGTGGAAAACTTGATCTGCAATGATTAGATTAGATCAATAACAGCAAATAAAGGAAAAAGAAGAAAGAACATGTAGAATAAAATAAAAACGACTAAAACATGTTTTCTGTTGCTGGGATAAAATACTGCTACAAAAACAACTGAAGGAAAAAGAAAGACTGATTTAACTAAGAGTGCAGAACACAATCTTATATCTCAAGGTTTCTCACGTGGCTACCTACAGTCAAGTTTTCCAAGAAGGTTTGCTTTCTTCTCTGAAAATGTACCCAAGGAGGGGTTGATTTCCACTCTCAGTGACTGTTAGCATGATTTAACTCAGAGGTTGCTCAGTTAAACATACTGTTCACTTGCTGGTTGTTGGCCAAATGCTATGCTTCATTTTTGTTCACTGTTATTAAAACCTTTTGCCATATGGAAGCCATGAAGGCAACTGAAATTGACTGCTGGCAAGGACAAAAAACTTTCAGTATTATGGAATGCATCCTTAAAAGTGACTTCCCACTCTCTGTCAGATTCTATTAAATCAAAGCTAGCTGGAGTAGACCTATACTAGAGAGCAGACTCCATTCAAGAGTTGGACACAAACGTTTCAATTATAAGTGGAAATTACATGGAAATGCCAATGCTTAAGAATTGGATCTACTGTCCCTGAGCTGCTGTTGCTGTAGCATCCCTGTCTTAAATACTGTTGGCACAGTTGAAGATCAGTCCCTTGCTCCATAAACACCCAGATCTGGACAGCGTGACTCTTAAAAGATTGCTGACTTATCAAGACTGGCTAGGTCTCACTTCAAAACCCTTGCCTTCTCTGAGGTTTCATGCTACACATCTATAACCCCTACCCTTAAGACATAGGATAAGGAGTTCAACACTGAGTGTATACAATAGCAGACTGAGCAAGTTATGGAGACTAAAGCCAGCAAATGAATTCCTGCATGATCTCTACTTCAGTTTCTGCCTCAAAGTTCTTGACTTGTGTTCTTCCTTCCTTGGAGTCTCTCAAAGGACTGTTGAGTTGGGATATGCAATTCAAGCAAACTCTTTCCTTCCCCAGCTTGCTTTGGTTATAGTCTTAACACATAAACAGAAACCTAAAGAGAACAATACAGTATTTAGCAAATATTGGTCTCAAGTGATTTTTTGTATCTTGTTGAAACTACAAAGTCATAAACTTTGCCCAGTCACAATTCATCCATCTTACAAGAATGACTAAAACACATTATGGATCTAGAAGTAAGCTAATATCTTACTCTGGAGCTATTCGTCTGAAATATTACTAGAATTCTAACAAAGCAGGATAGTGCCTGAAAGCAGTAGGACTGATTCAGTCAATACATTTTATGAAGAAAATGATATTCACTACATCCAATAACTAGGTGAAGTTAAGAGGTCAACTTTGTTGACTATTATGTCAACATAAATGAATTAATTACCTCATGCTACATGTAGATGAAGAACATTGTATCAGGCTAGGTTCTCTAGAGAAACCGAACAAAGAAAATATTATTAGAGATATTTATTGGATTGACTCAGCAATAGAAATGAGTGTTATTCTGTCTTCACACTGGAAGGAGCTATGTTTCCAACCCATGAAGAGGGATATTTCAACAGTTCCAGTTCATTGCTGAATTCACAGAAGAAGCCTGGAGAGTCAGAGGTACTAAGTCTGCATTGAAAGGCTGACGAATTCAGAGCCTAGTTTCAGTCACAGCAGCAAAAATGAACATATTCAAAAATAAGCATTAAGTTTATTTTCATAAATTTTAGTATCACTATTACAGTAACAGGGATATTTTCTGATCTGAAAAAGAGGCATCTTCTCTGGCATCAATACTCTGGATATGGAATTCTCCTGAGAGTAGCTTTTTTACTGTATTTGTAGACATTTAAGAACACAACTTTATTTTATTTTATTTTATTTTTGGGTTATGTGGCTACTGACAAATAATAGTCTTCCAATAATTATTCATTTTCTTCCACTGCCTTCAAGATTTCCTCTTAGCAGTTAGTGGGTAGTTCCACCATGTTATGGTTACATATACTTTCAGAGTTAACTTCTGAATTCATTTATTCTCTCTCATTTTTGTACCCTCTCCAGTCTAGAACTACTACTGCATGTTTATTAATGCATTTGATAATGGTCCACACCTGTGAGATGTTCCACCTTTGAGATGTTCTGTTGTTTTTCCTTTAGCTGAGATTTTTACCTCGTGTTCCATTTGAATATTCCACAGATGCAACTTCAGCCCAGTTGCTGAGGAATTTTAAAAATGTTCTCTATTTGTAATTTCTACTTCTTTCCTTAAATTCCCCATCAATTCTTGCATGCTGTCCAACTTATTGATAGATCCCTTAACATACAAACTATAGGCATTTTAGATACTTATTTAATAATTCCGATATCTAAGTAATCTAATGGGTGTAAGTAAAGTCCTTGGTTTGACTCTAGAAAATCTTTATTTGTACACCGTTTCTGTTTTACTTTATTCTTCCTTTGCTTTATTTCTTTGTTTGATTGATTTGGCTTTTAAATATGGAATCTTGCTATGTAATGCATTCTGTCTTTGAACTTACTATATGGCTGAAGGCTGATCTTACATTTGCATCCTATTTCAACTCTGTGTATTCTGGGATTTGTCTCTTAGTGTTTGTATTGAATAGTGATTATTACATGGCAGGCAAGTTGTATTTTTACCTAAATGCTCTTTCCTGTGATCCTTTTAGACTGTTTATAAAATACTACTTAGAAAGCAGGGTTTGGTTGGCGTCTTTACTGTTGAAGTTATCTGAAGTTCACTGAAGGCTGAAAATCTCCCACACTTCGGCTGCTGTTTCCAGGGATTCACCTTCTGATGTGGGAGGGTCTTCTGTTTGAGTTGATTTCATTGGTTAATACAGAAACTGCCTGGCTCATTTGATTGGCCAGCCCTTAGGTGGACGGAGTAGACAGAACAGAATGCTGGGAAGGGAAGTTAATAAATCGCCATGCCTCACCTCTCTGGGGCAGACCGCCATGCCTCTCCTCAGGGAGACAGATGCCATGAAGTCAGCCACCAGGTCAGACATGCTGAATCTTTCCCGGTAAGACACCACTTGGTGGTGTTACACAGATTATTCGATATGGGTTAGTCAAGATGTGAGTAAGAGGCTGAAACTAATGCGCCAGGCAGTGTTTAAATGAATATGGTTTGTGTGTTGTTATTTCAGGGCATAAGCTAGCCAGGTAGCCAGGAGCAGGGCAGGATGAAAAGCAGGCCTGCCCCCTGCTCGCTCCACACTACAACCTTCCTCTTCACAGTTTTACTAAATATTTGTGCATAATCTTGCAGCAGGAAAAGCAGACGTTCTTAATCCCGGTCTCACTCTGTATCTCTGCTCCTTTCCTAGAAGTTAGCTTGCTACTAATGCCTGATGGATGGGGATTTCTAGGCTGCTGACTCAGGCTCTAACCAATGCAGGCCATAGGATGATCCCAGGGAGTATTCTCATTCACACTACAGCATCTAAAATTTACCTTATATCAGGGAGAAGACAGATGAGAGGGACTTTTCTTCTTCCTCCAGCATCAGATCCTCAGTTTGCTTGGCTGCAGAATCTCTGACAAGCAGCACTTCCAACCCTCCTCTACCACAGGTAGCTTCTGCTTCTTCAGCTTTTTGGTCAAAAGGTTTTCTGGGACAGAGGGTCGAGGGATAACCTGTTTCCTTTCTGTGCATATGGCTTCAGCTTAGAAGAGAATGGTGTTCTGAGAAGTGGAGAGATTCCTGTCCTTATTTAGGAAGCCACAAGTGCTGTCTTTAGGACTGATTTCTCTGTGTTTTTCTGATAAACCTTACTCTGGAAGAGGCAAAGGCTATGTCTCAGGCTGGTTTTCCTGCATTTTCCTGATAAGCACTCAGCTGGATCCTGTGTAATAAGTAGGGTGGTATCTAAAGCCCTCAGGCTTCTACCAATATTACTATGACAGCAAAATCAGATAAATTCACAAGAAGAAACAAGAACACAATCCACTAAGGATAGGTTTGTCCAATGAGCAGCGATGCCAATATTATGACTGAAATATCTACCAAACAAATTTATGAGTATATTAAAAAAGATCATGTTACCACAACTACCTTTGTCTCATGACTGTGATTCAAGAGCACGTCAGTATGTGCAAAGTAGTAAGTTAATACACTATATGAATAATCGTAGGGAATGAAATCATGTTGATAGTTGCAGAAAAAATACTGACCAATAATGAACAAATCTTCATGAAAGGAATATTGCATAAATTAGAAATAGATAAAACTTATCTCAACATAAAAAAACTGTATACAGCAAACCTATAACCTACTTTGTAGTAAATGGGGGGTGGGGGTTGTTCCTCAGGTCATGACCTCTAAAATCTAGTGAGACAAAGATAGCTGCTCTCTATACTCATGAAATTAGAAGTCTGGATGACACAAAGTAAAATTTCAGGTGTGTTATTCATAACCTAATTTTAGAGTAGTATAGCTCCATGCTATTACAAGTGTTTCAGATTTATCTGTCACAATAAGGACCTGTTGTTATAGCCACTGTATTTAATTGTCACTTCCTCTGCTGACAAGTCAGTTGACCGGGAGTTATGTCATCATCCTCTGGTAGGCTATTCTAATCATTTATCAGCCACATTCACCCAGTGTCATAACAAATATTATTATTCTTTTGTCCCAGGTAAGAAACCAAAGTTTGAGAAGCCCCAACTGCTCACTGATGTCAAGTAGTTCATATATTGGCCAGGAGTGAATGTTGGACTCCTGCTTCTAAGTCTAAACTACAGCCAAATGCTCCACTTATGAATGTTCAGAGCAATCATTGATTTGTGCCTATGCTGTTAGTCTTTACACCAAGACCAACTACACACCAAAATTTCCACAGGTAGTTTCTCAAAAGTGTCTTTCAAGAGTAATGATGTATTTCTTCCAAGAAGAATAGATATGATTAACTTTAGAGTTTCCAGTGCAAGGTATTCACATAAATATAATTTAAATTTAGAAACTAAATCTCATAGATTACAAGCTTATTCATAAGATTTCTTGTTAGTCTTAAAAATTAGTATTCCTTTCCACATTACATTATAATGGCAATTACAGAGATTCATTTATCCCAGAGTATTACTGACTATTTCTAATTTACTAGGATGGAATCTGTACATCTTCACTAGATATTAAAATTGATCATTTAAGTTCATGAATGGAAAATGAAGAACTTAGTTGGAATTTAGGGACTGATAATAATGCACCAATGCATTTCTATTTGTATAGTACTTGACATGAAAATCACACACATGCATTAAAGCTTAAATTCAACTTTGTTTTTCGATGTCAGCATAAAACTATTCAAAGATCATTTAAAATGAAGTAAGGGGCTCAGACCTGCTCCCCACTGGGCTGGCCTTTCTTTATAATATCCCCGTTGTATATTCTAAGTCATTTTCATTTGAAATAATTCACATTTCTTCTAAGTGTACAGAAAAGTCACTATTTCCTCATTGTTTCTCCATGGTATACAATAACAAGAGCTACAACAGATACTTTTGAAAAGAAATGCCCAGGTCATTTGAACAGCAAAATGTAGCCATGGTTTGATTGTGTTAACACAGACAGCTGATTTCTCCATACAAATTTGAGAATCATGAGCTTATTGTATACGCAAAAATACCTAAACAATCAAACCAATGAATAAAACAGTAGCATGTTGTGACCATCGAGGAGGAAGTGTGTCTGGGTCATAATGGCTGACAAAGGGTCTGCGTGGTTATTCTGGAGAGTCCATAGCAATTTCCCCAGCAATGGGCATTATTAGATGGGGGAGCAGCAGAGTGAGTGAGGCAGCTTTGCTCTCTGAGAGTCAGTGACACTCAGGGCATTTTGTGCAATTGCCTGCTGCACAAAACCACATTGCTGATGCTAAGATGCTGAAGGCTAAAGCAATGCTAATTTAATATGTACTAGATGTAGGCAAATCATATTCCACAGGACGTAGTCTAATTTGCACTTCCTCAACCATTTCTTAGGCACACCCATAACTCTAAAACCCCTTTATATCTACATGATACTTTTCATTATAAGCTTTTAATTGTTCGACAATCTGGTATGTGTAAAGTTGAATTTTCTTAAAGGCTTTACACCTCACTAAATACCTATGCAGCTTTATGAATTGCCTATCCATTGATACTCTGTCTTACAAATTGGCTGCTCCCTCACATTTCATGTTCTATTTTATTAGTTTTGTGTCTTTTCTGATATTTACATCTTTCTATCTTATAACTAGTGTTTGCTTATAGATTTGGTATTTTGCAAACAATGTTGACACAAACATTCTCTGTCTTTTCCATTATGAAGCTATTGGGCAGTTTTCTCATTATTTCTCTAATTAATTAGAGAGGGATTGTCTCTGTTAGATTCACCTGCTGTAGGAAAATATAAACCATCCGCTTTACAGACAGCCAAATCTCATTTTTCCACTGTGTAAGGGCTAGAGAGTCCAAAGTGAAATCTGCTATGAAACTGCATTGTTTGCTGGGGATTGGAAACCAGTCTTTTACCATGTCTTCACCTGCCCAAAGTGTCAAAGTTTTCTATGGTTCCCCGACAAAGAGTTCAAATCCCATCTATAAAGACCCCATCTCCATGATCAGTGGTTCTCAGCCTTCCTAATGCTGTGGCCCTTTAATACAGTTACTCATGTTGCAGTGACCCCTAACCATGAAATTATTTTAGTTGCTACTTCATAACTATAATCTTACTACTGCTGTGAAATATAATGTAAAATTCTGATATGCAGGATATGTTACATGTAACGGCTGTGAAAGGGTCATTTGACCCCTAAAGGGGTTGTGACCTCCAGGTTGAGAACCACTGGCCTAGTTACTCCCAAGGGCTTATCTTCTAAAAGCCCTGCATTTGAGTCAGCCTTCAGTACATCAGTTTTCTGTGGATGTACTCAAACCATAGACTTTACTTTTCAAAGGTTTTTGTTTTAGAGTTCTTCACCTGATAAATATTAAATATCATTTACTTTGCTATTAGTTTTTGTTATTAGTTCTGAAAATATCCCATAAGCTCATTTATGATTCTTTAGTTATATAAAATTGAATATGCCTGATTTCTAATACTTTAGTTATCAATTTCTCTGTAGGTACTTTTAAGTATCAGGAAGTTTTCTCATTTTGTAATTGTCCACAAGGGTTATCAAGTGTCACAGCATGCTCTGTTGTCTGCTCTGTCTTGTCCTGTCTGGTCTGCATGGCCAGTCTGTCACATCTTAGACTTTGGTGTAACTTCTGGCTGCTCAGTTATATCCTATCTACCAGCTTTATCATTGCTGTGCCAATACAAAGTGCCCAGTTCTAAAAGCTTTAGGTCATACCTTTACCTCTGAGGATGCCAGAGTATCACTAACCGCCTAAAGGGGCTACATGTGAATCTGAAAGAGGTGTATGGAAGGAAGGCAGCCAAATGTGCCAAGAGGTCATTGGAACTAGGAGACAGTGGTGGAGACTTGAGGAAGTTAACACAATTGTGAGCTAGGTCGTGGGGCAGACATTATAGATTTGGTGGGTTTGGTGACAAGAAGAGCAAGCTACATAACTTCAGTGTGCTTGCTTGAAAAATACACAAATGAGACACCATAATTAGAGATTAGAAAAGCATACTACATCAGGGTAGAAAAGATATAAAGCTCACTGAGAACCTAAAGCAAAAAAAAAAAATGCATAGATCAGGAAACATTAGGTAGAGTTTAAAAAACAAGATAAAGAAGTGATGTGCTATCTTAAGACCCATTTATATTTCATCACTATCTCTGCACTTGCTACTTTCAAAGAGAGAACTGGGAAATTGGTGTTACTTCAGCATGGGAATGGGCCATAAATGACACCATGAATTCTCTTCCTCTATCTTAATTAAATGGGTTGCATTTTGAGAATGTGCTATTGCTACAAGATATTTATTTCAGGTGTGTTCTTCCCAGGCACCCTGCTATTTTAAGTGTTTGAGTCTCTAAAGATTCAGTTTCCATATTATTCTACTTGCTGACATTTGTGGAAAGGAACACTCATGCCATTTCAAAATAGGAAGAAAAGCCTGGGAAGTTATGTGCCTACACCTTGCACTTGCAGAAGAGCTGTGACAGAGAGCTTTGGAGTCTAGACTCCCACCTTAACTGCCTGCCTCATCCTCCCTACATGCTGTGTGACTGGAATATTTTTCACCTCTCTTTGCCTCAGGGATTTCAAACCAAGACAGTTGTGTTAGTCAGGGTTCTTTGGAGTAACAAAACTTACAGAATGAATGCCTCTCTCTTCCTGTCTCCCTTCTCCCACTTTCCTCTCTCTCTCTCTCTCTCTCTCTCTCTCTCTCTCTCTCTCTCTCATTATATATGATATTATATATATATGTATATATATGTATATATATATATATATATAAAATGTGTATGTGTGCATGAAGGGAATTTGTTAGAATGTCTTATAGGCTGTGGACTAGCCAATCCAACAATGCTTGGCTATGAATTCGTGATCCTTGAGAAGATAATAAGGTGAAACCAAAGAAAAACATATAGTTATCCTCCTGGATATTTGAAGTAGACAAGATTGCCGGGCAAAAATTGGGAATTTGGGGGTGGGGTGGGATGGGGGCAAGGAGAGATGGGGAGAGAAAAGTGTGAAGGGGAGGATGGGGAGAGCTTGAGGGAAAGGGATGCTTGGGATATAGGAAGGGTGGATATGGGAGCAAAGAAGCATATATCCTAATTATGGGAGCCATCTTAGGGTTGTTAAGAGACTTGACTCTAGAGGGGTTCCCAGGTATCCAGGGAGATGCCCCCAGCTAGTTCCGTGCGCAGCTGAGGAGAGGAAGCCAGAAAAGGCCAGATCCTATAGCCATACTGATGAATATCTTGCATATCACCATAGAACCTTCACCTGGCGATGGATGGAGATAGAGACAGAGCCCCACACTGGAGCACTGGACTGAGCTCTCAAGGTCCTGATGAGGAGCAGAAGGAGGGAGAACATGAGAAAGAAATTCAGGACCGTGAGGGAACCTTCATCTGGCGATGGATGGAGATAGAGACAGAGCCACACATTGGTGCACTGGACTGAGCTCCCAAGGTCCAAATGAGGAGCAGAAGGAGGGAGAACATGAGCAAGGAAGTCTGAACTGCGAGGGGTGCTTCCATCCACTGAGATGGTGGGGATGATCTATTCGGAGCTTACCAAGGCCAGCTGGACTGGGACTGAAAAAGCATGGGATAAAACTGGACTCCCTGAACATGGCGGACAATGAGGGCTGCTGAGCAGCCAAGGACAATGACACTGGATTTGGATCCTACAACGCATACTGGCTTTTTTATTGAGGGGGGGCTAACCTGTTTGGATGCTCACCTTCCTGGACCTGGATGGAGGGGGGAGGAGCTTGAACATCCCACAGGGCAGGGAACCCTTACTGCTCTTTGGACAGGAGAGGGAGGGGGAGTGGAGGGGGGAGGGGGGTAAATGGGAGGTGGGGAGGAGGCGGAAATTTTTAATAAAAATTAAAAAAAAGAGAGAAAATTCCAGGAATCCAATAGTTGCTCAGTCCACAAGGCTGTATGTCTCAGCTGGTCTTCAGTATACTCTGGAATCCTGAAGTAGGCTCTAATGCCACTGACTTGATAGCAAGGTGAGAGCAAGCAGGTAAAGAGCAAAAGTTTCCTTCTTCCATGTCCTGAATACATAGGCTTCCAGCAGAAGGTGTGGCCCAGATTAGAGATGAGTTTTTCCAGCTCAAAAGAGCTGGATTAAAAGCATGTCTTCCTACCTCAAAGACCCAGATTAGAAGTGGATCTTCCTGCTTCAAATTAAGCTAAATTCCTCACAGGTGTGCCCTCCAATTTTGGATTTTAGTTAATTCCAGATGGTGGACAACCAGGACCAACCATCACAGGGGTGATGCTATTGCTGTCTCAATAGAGTTAAAATGTTGACTGTGTTTATGCATGTGGCAATCTGAAATGTATGCAGCACACCCAATAATGTCTAATTTGTATTAGCTATAACCTTAAATGTGAAAATTTAATCATCTTTTACCCATGCTTCCTTGGATGGTTTGAACAGAAGTAGCCCCACAGGTGCATGGGGAGTGCATTGTTTAAAAGAAGTAGGGGGTGTAGCTTTGTTGGAGTAGGTGTGGCCTTGTTGTAGGAAGTGTTTCACTGGGGGTGGGCTTGGGGTTTCAGAAGCCAAAGCCAGACCTAGTGGCTCTCACTCTTCCTACAGCCTATGGATTCAGATGTGGAAATTCCAGCTACCACAACTGTTTGCATGTCATCACATGGATAATGGACTAAACACCTAACACTGTGAGCAAGCCCTGGCTAAATGTTTATAAAAGTCGCCATGGTCACGGTGTCTCTTCCCTGCGACAGAGCAATGACATGCCATCTCTTTCACCCTTTATTTGATTTTATTTATGTAGTGAGGAGCTGCGGGCAGGCCTGCTTTTCATCCTGCCCAGCTCCTGGCCACTGGCTAGCTTATACCCCGAAATAACATCACACAAATTGTATTCTTTTAAACACTGCCTGGCCCATTATTTTCAGCCTCTTACTCACATCTTGACTAACCCATATCTAATAATCTTTGTAACACCACGAATGGTGTCTTACCGGGAAAGATTCAGCATGTCTGACCTGGTGGCTGGCTTCATTGCATCTCGCATCTCTCTCTGAGGAGAGGCATGGCAGTCTGCCTAACTTAAGAGAGGCGTGGCATCTGACTGAGCCATCTACCTCACTTCCTTCTTCCTGTTCTGTCTACTCCACCCACCTAAGGGCCGGTCTATCAGATGGGCCAGGCAGTTTCTTTATTAATTATCCAATGAAATCATCAGATAGATAGAAGACACACCTACATCATATTTAGCTTGTCTTCAATCGGTTTCATAACACAAGAGACTACTATGAATCAAAAATGAATATACAAACATAATACTCACACAAATAGATATGTAGCATTTAGATATGAAGCAAGACATTCACATATAAGGTGGCTTTGGAGTGATGGGAATTGATTGTTGCTGTGAAAGTTTCTGTTTCCTGGGGGAGCGGGGAGACAGTTGTCGTATCAGAGCTCAAATCATACGATTGTATGAACACATGGACATAAATGTTCTCAGGGAGTTCTTATGCTTCAAAGGGATTTTGAATCTCAACAGAACTTGAAAAAACTTACTGCAGAATAAAGCCCATATTCAGACTCAGTACCAGCTTCAAAGTGGATAAAAATGTGAGTTAATAACAGAAAGCATTCCAAAAGTGCAAATTATGATCCATTGTTCAATTTTTCTCTTTCTAAGCTGGTATTACAGAAAGAATATAAAAGATTTTGTGAATTTAATGCAACTTTAGCATCCAGTCTTCATGTCCTCAAAGCTGGATTGAGAGTTTATATCCTTCACATATTTGCCATCCTACTTTGGAGATTTCTAATTTTGCCTCTATAAAGAAAGGGTCATATTTTAAATTATGGAAAGTTCTCACAATGTACAGAAATATAGAAAAATCTTTTACAGGTATGTGCTATTTTAAATTCTTGTTTGAAAGATAGTTCTTCAGATTTTCTTTGGTCCTGCAATCTGGGGTAAGTTTGTCGAATTAATGATGTTTGCTATTTATTAATTTATGCATTTTAGGAAGATATAGGAACTGTTTTGAAATCAGATGTGGTTACTGCGATTCTACTCTCTGCAATGCATCCAGCTAAATGAACATCACAGCTTGCTGAGTTAAAACGGACAATGGAAATGGTGAGTACTTGGCTTTGTAAGGTGAAATTTATTCATGATTGCTTGACTTAGGGATGGAGCCCAGCGCACCATTACCTAGCATGTGTCAACGACATCATGAAGGTCAATCGAATGTCAAACCTGAAGCATCAGAGAAACAAGTGAAATTACCAGCTCTCAAGAGAGAAATGACAGATTAACAGTGTGAAGCTTCATCTAGTGTTTATCATATTAAATTAGATGTACCGAAACAATGTATATACTGACACCTTCTTCAAATGTACACATAACAAAGAGCACAGAAGCTTTCCTAAAATTTTAATTATTTTATATTTTAAAATTGTAGTGTAATTACATCATTCCCCTCTTCCTTTCCCTCCCTCCAAACTTTCCCACATACTCCCATTTGCTCTATTGAATTCATGACCTCTTTCATCATTGACTGTTTTTACATACATATATGTACATGAACATCATCTACCTGTTCTCCTTTAGGATGAAGAACCAATTGAAAACTGAATCTCTATTTCACATAATATCTTTACCTCTTGATAAGATTTAACTAATTTGTGAAACTCTTTTCAGGTCCCACAAACTGCTCAAATGTGGAATTCTCTGTACTTTAGTTTCAGTACAATAACATGTGGGGTTAGATTAGGCACAAACTGGCTTCTTCACTGCATCAGACTCATTGTTGCCTTTGCAGATTCTGTTTTTAGAAGGTGGTGAAATAAAGATATTTCTTGGGCTGAGTCTGAAAAAGTAAAACCATACGGAGAGCAGCTGCTGACTGCCGAACATCGCCACCTGTTTTTATGGTAGCATTAGTAGAATTTGGGCACTAGAGACATTACTTGAAGGTGGTGCATCAGAATAATTCTTCACAAGCAAAAGTAGTGCCAGAAGCAGCAACCCTCCCCAGCCTGACACTGTCCCTCTGCCTGCATCCCTCCATCCTCAGGTTTGGTGACTCTTTAAACACAAGCATAGGAACTGTGCAGCAGACAAAGAGCTAATCTTACTTTCACAAAAGAGATTTATAAACATCCAAATGGCTGTAATA
This sequence comes from Arvicola amphibius, assembly GCF_903992535.2. Lineage (NCBI taxonomy): Eukaryota > Metazoa > Chordata > Mammalia > Rodentia > Cricetidae > Arvicola > Arvicola amphibius. The sequence goes on along the minus strand of NC_052049.1, from coordinate 8,496,303 downwards.
TGCCACAATCTAACAACCAGCCGATTCAGTATAAAATCAGAATCATAATCCCTTTTGCCTCCAGATCTAATAGTTTCCCTAGAATCTTGATCATATTTTCCCTCCACCCAAGATACATAGTGCTAAAATGTCCATCCTATACCACAATGCTTTTATCCACTTATAAATTATTTATTGATTCATTATCTATGAACCAGAAAAAAGCCATTAACAAATTATAACCAATAGGAAATGTGTAATCGGCATGAAGTGTAATGAATGAAGCAACCCTAGAAGAAAAGATCAGAGCTAAGAGTGTGAATGATGGCTCTTTCAGTCCTCTGATCAGAAAAATGTAGAAGGAAGCGGCGGGCTGTGTTCCCGCCGCCCAGTTCCCAGCAACCGGCTAGCTTTACCCAAAATAATTACACGGAAACTGTATTCTTTTAAACACTGCCTGGCCCATTATCTGTAGCCTCTTATTGGCTAATTCTCACATCTTTCTTTAACCCATATTTAGTAATCTGGGTAGCACCACGAGGTGTGGCTTACCAGGAGAGATCTTAACCTGCATCCATCTCGGAGAGGAGCAGCATGGAGACTCCAATGGCGACTGCCTGAAGCGTCTCCCCAACTCTACTTCCTTGTTCCCACAATTCTGTTCTGTCTGTCTCTTAAAGGGCCAAGGCAGTTTTCTTTATTAATTAACCAATGAAAGAAACATAGACAGATAACTCTCCTCCATCATTTCCCCTTTTTCTGTTTAAACAAAAAAGAAAGGCTTCAACTTTAACATAGCAAAATTACATATAACAAAACAGTTATCAAGCAAGTATTACAGTTACAATATTTAAATCTATTTTATCTTTTATCATAACTAAGGAAAGCTATAACTATCTATTTATTCTTTAACTCCATCAAAGACTCCAGAAGGATATAATGCTACCTAAGTAAACAAGAAATAAGTAACTTATAAAACTCTAGAAATGACAGAGACAACTCGCTGCCTAGACAGTCACCCAAAGTTCCTCTGCACTGTTGGGGCATCCATCTTCGGGCTTCAGGCCCACAGTATCCAGCAGACATTTCCATGAAGCAGAAAAATTCCAAAGACAGTTCAGTCACTTTCTGCTGTGTCCTGCAGAACGTCTCGCAGACTCTTTCACGAATCAGGAACCCCGAAAGACCATCTCACCTTTAGGCAAGTTCAGCAGTCCTCTCTCTGCGGGTTTTTTGTGTCCAGATTATGGAACAGTCCAGCCAAGAGCAGTTTCTTGCCCAAATGGCTAACAAACTCCATAAGTAGCCTCTTCGATGCCCATCTTCCTCTCGAAGTAGATTGGTGCTGCCAGGAGCAGACGTGTCTCATTGTCATGAAAAACCCTAAGTTATTAAAACATTAAATGCCATATTCTGCAGTCTTTGAAAGATATGAAGAATGTCTATCTAACTGAAATATATTTCTACATATCTAGAAAATCTAATAACATGACTACAAGCTTAACTATTATCAATGATTATCCATTAACCTATATTTCCTAATTATACATTACAGTTTTTTAAAATGAACTACAATCACAATAGCTTAATCAAGATCAGAAATACATATACATATAACAAAATTGACCTTAAAATCCATACCATTGCAAATTATTCATCTCTATATCACATCCCCCTTTAAATGTAAAAGAACATTTATAAACAATATTTGGGAAAATGGGCGCAGTTTTTTCTCTCCAAACTGCTTCCTGCTGAATGGGGGCGCTGTTATTTAGGTCTTTCATGGTGTAACCTGTGTGCTAGGTTCATCTCAGTCGGCAGTTGAGCGAAGTAATTTTTTGAAGATGTTCACAGCAACCTTTCAGGAGGGCGTGGTCTATCATACCATATTGGGATAGAAGCAATCCACAGAGTCTCGTCCTCTGTGAAAACAAAAGAAGAAACTCTTTTCCAAAGCATCATGTTCTTAGATCCAAATCCTGAAGTCATACCGTTAAGATGTCCATTCTGGTCTAGCCTGGCAGCCCATATAATGAAATGTCTCTCTGTACTTAGCTCCTGTACAGTCAAAAAAATCAAAGAAAACACAACAAAATACATAATCCAGACTCTCTGTGAATTTTCCATTTTTACGTGGCTTATTTTTACTCTATCACTTTACTTCTTTTAATCTATAACTATCTATATTCTATCTCTTTAAAGACTTTAACCTTTTTTTTTTAAGGCATTAACTTTATTCTCTATATTTTCTTTTTCTCTCTTTTAAACCTACGTGAGCCATTTAAAGGCCTTCTATGTCTGAATCTTTTCTATTGTGAATCTGTAATTTTTTACTATCCAGGAGCACTTCTTAAAAGGTTAACCACTTCTTAAAAACTTAAGTTGCGCCAGGTAGAGGTAATACGGTACCGCCTGTTTACAGCCAAGTCCAAACCTTAACTGCGCTGTTATCATGGTAATTACGATAGTTCCTGCCTGAGGTCAGCACAATTCAGCTTGGCGGAGCAGGCCGGAGCCACTCCTGCCTCAGAGCATGGTCTCAGAGAACCTTCTTTCCGATCCCCAGCGGGCACACAAACATCCAGTCCATAAAAGCCACTGAAATGTTTTATAGCCAGAGTTTGCACTGGCGGCACAGCGCCGGAAGCTGCGTTTTAAAATGACTCAGCTTTTTTTTTTTTTTTGTGCCGCTATTGCGGAAACAGGAGATCTCTCTACAGCATGTCCAGGCAAACAGCAAAAAGCCGTGTTAAACTCTCTCTCTCCTTTATTTAAAGCTTTTTCAGGTTTTTACGTGGATTTAGTCACCACGTTGGAGCGCCAATCTGTAGAAGGAAGCGGCGGGCTGTGTTCCCGCCGCCCAGTTCCCAGCAACCGGCTAGCTTTACCCAAAATAATTACACGGAAACTGTATTCTTTTAAACACTGCCTGGCCCATTATCTGTAGCCTCTTATTGGCTAATTCTCACATCTTTCTTTAACCCATATTTAGTAATCTGGGTAGCACCACGAGGTGTGGCTTACCAGGAGAGATCTTAACCTGCGTCCATCTCGGAGAGGAGCAGCATGGAGACTCCAATGGCGACTGCCTGAAGCGTCTCCCCAACTCTACTTCCTTGTTCCCACAATTCTGTTCTGTCTGCCTCTTAAAGGGCCAAGGCAGTTTTCTTTATTAATTAACCAATGAAAGAAACATAGACAGATAACTCTCCTCCATCAGAAAAACACGTGGATTTATTCTCATCTCTGCAGCATGGAAATGCTACTTTTTCCCAGCATCGAGCAAGTGTGTTTTATATAAACCCCTAAGAATGAATACAAAATATATTTAAACACATAAAAATAAAATGTAAGAAATATGAGAAGACGGGAGAAAAGCATAAAAACCTTCCACTACTGTGGCCTTGTATGTCCTGTGTTCCACTTCAGAGAGCAGAGTCAATAAACTGAATATTATAATTAGCTATGGATAATTCAAGGAAAACCTTGGCAATGTACTGTAACCCACTAGCTGTGTCCAGCTTCTGCACATGTGAGAGGAGGGCTACAGATACCCTGCATTATTTCCCAGCATTAGGGACAGATATGTCTAGTAAGTTCACCACACTTCAAAATTCTCATTGTTGTCTTTGATAATTCAAATTATTAGAGCAGGAGGAGGCATTTAAATGTGCATAGTTGCTTATGTGAACATGTTCTAGTCCTTTTTCCTGTCACTGAGATAAAATATCTGAGATAAACAATTTAAGGAGAAGGAGCTGATTGGCTCATTGCTTCCAGGGTTCTCCAGCCATCACTGAAGAGAACATGAGCAACATATAAAACAGAGTCTGGGCTGAGGGACAGCTTCAAAGCACTTCCTTTCCCAATAACTGGTTCATCCAATCAGGACACAGCTCTAAAGACTCTAGGATCTCACTTAAAGCACCTACAGCTGTTGACCAAGTGCTCAAACACAAGAGCCTGTGAAGAAGATTGCACACTTAAACACTAAGCGCACACTTACATGCTAACAGCACACACGCTAATAGCACTCTTACACGCTAACAGGATATGGCACAATTTCAAAACCTTCACTGGAAAGCACAATATTGGTGAGAAAGGAAGGTTAGCGATTGGTTTCAGAAAGACTAGAATTTGGGTGGATTTGAAGCATTAAACAGTTTTTGATGCCCAATATTTTTGTTTGTTTGCTTGATTTTTTTAACAGCATAGAAAAAATGAATAAAGTTAAGAGGGGAAAAATCATTCATTTTCCTCCCTCAGTGAAGTATGATACAGCATTTTCTATTCTTTAAGGGAAATTTCATGTAAAACGCCCATTGTTTTACAAGGTCACTGCTATTAGGAAGGCAATGAACAGAGAACCCCTTTGAAACAGCACTTACAGCCCTTCTGAGCCCATGCTACAGCAGGGTAAATAAATGATGTTCCTGCATGTGGTTCACAGGCTGCAAGTTCTGACTAACCTCTTAGGAAGTAGGCATGATGTGGACACCATGAAAAAGACTTGCAAGACATCTTTAAAGGCTTGCAGAGTAGCCCTGAAGATATTAGGCCTGTGAAGCACTGGCCTTAGGTTTAAGCTCATGTTTCTTCTTACTACTACCTTTGTTAATTCACTTACTTTCTTGCCTATAAAATGGGGAAATTATAGCCACCTTCCCGTAGTGCTTTTAAGATTAACTTATCTGGTGATTGAAATCTTCCTTTAAAATATCTTGCCTTTACAACCTCTGAATGCATGTTAATGATTATTACCATTATTAAAATATAATGTTCTGTAATGTTCAAAGCATATACTTAGGAATGTGTGTGCTCAGGCAAACAATGTTTTACGACCATTCCAACTCAAAGCTTTAAGAATAGTCAACTCCCAGATTTTCCAGAAACCCTATTATTGGTACAGCAGCAGCCACAACTCTCTGTTCCTCTGATGGCTATGATACATGCTACAGTGTAATTTATTTTTAGCTAATGTGGGTTGTCTGCCAGGCAAGTTTTAATGTCTCTTTGCCTGAGACATTTCATCTTATCACCTCAATTTATCTAGTTTTATCAGTTCTTAGAGGTTTTTTTCTCTTACTCAACATACAAAGCACTCTTTTGGTGTAGAGAACCTGTTTTCTCTTATCTTAAGAAAACCAGATTTTTATCCCTTGAATACTATATTTCCTTAAAAAATTTTACATTTGTCCAGGCCAGTTCTCTCAACATAAACGAGGCCTTCCTACAATATGGGTCTTTTACCTGCTCTCAAGTTTAACAATCCCCATCTCTGAGTGGTAGAACACACACACACACACACACACACACACACACACACACACACACACGCTCTGTTGCTCTGTATAAAAACTTCTGCTTCACCTGTTGTGGAAAGATATATTTTCCAAAAACTACCTCTTAGAAAAACATTCTTGAAGGTCACTGTCGTGGAAATTAGGCACACTGTACCCTGGAGAGAGAAAGTGAAGCAGAGAAAACCCAGGGCAAACACATCAGTGTAGGACCACACTGGAAAAGCAGCCCCAGACTCTAGACTCTAACATCCAGTGAAGGCCAGAGGTGACCAGAGGAGACCATTGTCTGCCAGAAATACAATCCAGGTTTTTGTCAGAAACATGAGAAAGATAATGTAGCAATTTCCTATCTTTAATTTGGGGGACCATATCGTATTTAACAGTTTTAAATAAGAAATCATATCTTTCTTTTTTATCATTTATTCCACCTTACTACTATTTTATAACTCTCCTGTCGACCCGTCCAGCAGGTCCAGTTATTCAGGGTCTGAAGAGGCTCTACCTGTGTGAATCATGGGTGAGAGAAAGGAGGAGACCAAGCAGAATTCAGTTGTCAAGGTCTCCGTTTATTAGGGTGATGGTTACAGCTTATATAGCCCTCGAATGAGGAACTTGGCTTGGGGTGGGGGGTAGGGGGTAGCAAAGGTCACCAGTTAGCACACCTGGTGTAAGCAGAAACATTCTTTTGTGGTTCCAGTTGGGATGAGGGGCAGGTTCTGTTAACAGTTCTCAAGACAGTTGGGATGTGGGGCTCTCTGCAAACATCCTTAGGACAATGGTCCCTGACATCCTGTGTGTGTGTGTGTGTGTGTGTGTGTGTGTGTGTGTGTGTGTGTGTGTCTGTGTGTGTGTGCGTGTGCTGTTAGTTTTGATTTTAAAACAATGTTTCATGTAGCTCAAATAAGTCAGACATGACCTTGAGCTCCTAATTTTTGTGTTCCTACTTTCCAAGTGCTGGGATTTCTGGCAGGCATGCACCACCATGCCCAGCGTCTGTGTTAGAACGATCTCTCTCTCTCTCTCTCTCTCTCTCTCTCTCTCTCTCTCTCTCTCTCTCTCTCTCTCTCTCTCTGATCTTTTCTATTTTTGTACTGAACTATACTGATTGCTTTGTTTTATTGAAAATATATTCATTTCTCAGACAATATATCCTGACCACAGTTCCTCCCAGTCACCCCACCTCTCCCACTCAGATCCACTCCTCCTCCATCTCCCTTCAAAAAAGAACAGCCCTCTAAGTGACAAAGAGCAAATACAACAAAACAAGATACAATAAGACAAGTTAAAAACCCTCATCAATGCTGGACAAGGCAACCCAATAGAAAGAAATAAGTCCCAAGAGCAGACAAAAGAGTCAGAGACATACCTGATCCCATTGTTAGGAGTCCCTTGCAAACACTAAACTAACAGCCATCAGATATACTCAGTGGACCTGGTGCAGACAATTACAGGCCCCATGCCTGCAACTTTAGTCTCTGTGAGCCCATGTGAGTCCTGCTCTGCTGATTAAGTGGGCCATATCCTCCTGGTGTCCTCCATCCCCTCTGATTCCTACAATATTTTCTTCCTGTCTTCCGTGGAGTTCCCCAAGTCCCAAAGGGGAGGGACCCAATGGAGGCCTCCAATTTAGACTCTCTCTCCACAAAATGTCTAACTGTGAGTAGCCCCGTCGGCTACTGGAGTAAATTTCTATGATGAACTGAACAAGGCCCTGATCTCTGAGTATATCAGAACGTCCTTAGGAATCATCTCATTGCTTTGTTTTGTTTTTTTTTTTTTTGACCAGTTGTATTTGGTTCTAACCTAGGTCTCTGAGTTATTCAGTCTCTGGTTCCTGACCATCCAGGTAGTGTATGGTGCAGACTCCCTCTCATGGAGTAGGCTTCAAGTTAAACCAAATACTAGTTAGCCATTTCTACAAGTTCTATAACAACAATGCCCAAATACATCTTATAGGCAGGACAGATCTTAGGTTAAGGGTTTTGTGTCTGAATTGGTGTCCAGGTGTCTCTTTCCATAGCCGACAGAGTTTCTTCCCACACCAAAGAGACTAGAATGTACAGCTGAAAGCTCCATGCAGGCACCAACTCAATCTGTTTACATTCAACGAGCTATAGGGACTTAAAATTTCTGTAGTGCAAATTCTTACTAGTCTTAATAATAAAAACCCAGAGTCAGATATTAAGGAGTAAAAGCGGAAAGATCAGAGAACCAGAGCAGCCAGTCATGAGTTCCTGCCTCTATGAAATCCTCAGACTGAATGTGGTATCCTGTCTCTACATGTTCTCAGACTGAATGCCGTCTCTATGAAACCTCAGGCTGGAAACTGAGCTCGTGGCTCCTTATATTCCTCTCTCCACTCATCATATTGTTTTTTGTCTCCACCTCCCTAGTGCCAGGAATACAGGTGTGAGCCACCATAACTTGGCTCTGTTTCTCCTTTAGACTGATTCGATCTTATGTAGCCCAGGGTGGTCTTGAACTCACAGAGATCCTTCTGCCTCTGTCTCCTGAGTGTTGGGATTAAACATGTGTGCCACCACTGCCTGGCCTCTATGGATAACTAGTGTGGCTAGCTAGCTCCATACTCTGATCTTCAGGCAACCTCTATTTGTTAAAGATAAACAAAATATCGTAACAAATTTCTTTTGCAAGTATGTGCTATATCAAATTCTTTTGGGAAGATAGAACTTCATTTGAACTTCATTCTGAAACTTGGAGTAAATTCATTTTTATCAATGATGTTTGTATTTAGTTATTAATTCAGCTGAAGAAGGTGCATAGGAATCTGTTAAAGCTGGATGTTTTTGCTAGCTGTTAACTCTGATACACAGCAATGTTCACCTGGGGCTTCAAAACCCTCCCAGGTGACAGTTCCCTGAATTTCATTCAAGGATTTATCTGGTGAAAATGCTCCAGTCATTTCAGTCCAGATAGAATGTTTGTTTGGTCTTTCCATGAGGACAGACCACCACTGCGGTGGGGGGCTGTAGGAAAGGACTCTATGTCCCTAAAAATAGAGGATGGAGGATATCCTCTTGCATTCCTTGAACAATAACTTTTACCTCTAGAAGCTCATTGTGGCTCGGACCCAAGAAACAGGTATCACAGCCAGCTTCCTGGTCTGCTCTTCATTTCTGACAACTTAGGACTTCAGTAATCTTTTTCAGAAGCTTCTTCAGTTAGGATGCTCACAAGTGTTGCCTCAATACAATTGAAACACACAAACCTCAGGCAGAAATATGAATTATCCAACTTGAGGGTTTCCAACCCCACACCTCTCTCTGGACCTGAGGCCAGTAACCCAAACACCTCTCACCTAAGAAAACTAGCTCTCAACTTCAATTCAGATATGCATTTACCTAATTCCACTCAGCAGGTAATCAATTTTTTTTTCTGCCACGTTACTAACAAAAACTATTTACCAAATACCATTCACATTTTTGTTCTTTTAAAAATTGCTTTTCTTTGATCTAGGTTTTGATTTTGGTTTTCTTAAAATAGAAGTTAGATATGGGTTCACCTTTAGAGTGAGGTCATATTAAAATGTACGTGATATTTAGATCAACTACAGTTTTGGCATATATTAGATGTGAAAATGACCTGCCAAGTTAAATAACCAAACACTTATTTATGGAATGTAAAATTACTACTGAAATCTAAAACCTGGTAATATCTCCATTCCTCAGTTAAGCTGTCTAAGAGTTTATCTTGAAACTTGAATATAGCAATGTTACATAGGGAATCTGAGGTAGCTCACAACTTTCTATTTTGCTGCTATAAGGTTACTTGAACTTAATTACTGCGGTTACTATTTTTTATTTGACTAAAATATAATTCAATCACTCCGGCTTTCTGCCCATTCCATATCCAATCCTCCAAGCTCATAGTCCGCTAGTCTTTAACCATTGTTGCTTATGCATTTTACCTAATAACACATTTTACCTAATAATAAAGCTACTGATTCCCTTTAGTGTTGCCCGAGTGTGCATATTTCATTTTTCTTTGCTGCTGACTAGTATTCTGCTGTGCATATGCCCAACATTTACCTTACCAGCTCTTTAGCTGAAGAACAGTTAGGCTATTTCCATCTCTCAGATTTTGTGAGTGGAGTGACAGTCTGTGGAGTGGGCTGTTAAGTCCTTCAGACATACGCCAACGAATGGTAGATTTGGGTAGTCATGTGGCCTAGTTACAAATCAGCATATGGATGCTTCTCCAACAGGTCTCCCGGAGGCAAAGCAAGAACCAGTGGAGGTTGAGACGGTGCAGAACACAGCTCAGACCACACAGCCTGCATGCTTTCTTCTCTCACACAATGTTGATGATTCTCTTGGTTTCTTAGTTTCACTTTGTGGCTTATGTATGGGACAGACCCAATCATACCTAGAAACCCACCTTTTTTATCTCTAAAGTTTCCTTCTAAATTTTCCTTGGGAACACTTGCTTCTCAGGATTCTTATCTGGAAATACCAGTTGTTACTCCAGACCCTGGGAACGTTTCCGATTCAGCACTGACAGGAAGGGAGGCAATAAAATTTAATAGACACATATAAGAAAGCAATACAGGAGATGTTAACTCTATCTCCCAGTTCTGGGGAAAAGAAAAACATCAAGAATGATGTGGCATGATGGGAAAAATGCCTTAACAAAGTTCGCCATTTATTGAGAGGTTCAGGTATGCTTTTATAGAACAGGAGAACAGTTAGAGAAATATGAGTTAACTGTATACAAACAGCTTATGCAAACCAACCCTATTTCTGTAAATGTGGGGGTTTTTTATTTTTAATGATATTGTTGCTCTTGGGAACGTGGGCCTATGTCTATCCACCTTTTAGTTTTGTTAGGACAGGATGTGCCTGCCTAGATGTTTAGCCAAGCTAACAAAACACTGAGCATTGTTTCTGGTTTAAAAGTTGTTTTGACTTAAAAGTTGGGCGACACATGTTTGTTTTTGCCTGAGGTTGCTGCTTTGGGGTAGGAAAAACATGTTTGTTTTTGAAGTAAAACAAAAAAGATGGCTCAAGCTATAAAGGGCTGCCACTTGTGTGAAAATCCTCTGGTGGTTGGACCTTTCTTTGCTGCACAGATACTTCTTCCCCATCTCAGAACCAGAACCCAGCTGGCAGGACCCTGGCAGGTATAATTAGGTCATTGTGTAGGTCTTCTTTATACAGCCATTTTCTTGATCATATGTCCTCTCCCTCAACTCCTGTGGAGACCCAAAAATGTGAGCCTGTTTCCACCTTTGTCTGAAGGTCAGAGTTTGAGGTTGCTCAAAATTGTTGAAAACAACCAGAGCTACACATACTGACCCAGGATGTGGTTATTTGGTTCTTCTGACATTAAGAGGGCCCAAACAGGTAGATCCACTTCACCCTGATAAGCAAGCATACTCCTGCTCCTTCTTTTAAAATAGGTTTAACATTGGGAGTGACTGCCTTCAGGATATTTGGTCTATGGTGGCTTCACCGCCTAAACAACAGAATGCTAATGACTTGATATCTCAAATTAGCAAAGCAATTGTTACAGTTGTCCTTTGTACCACATTAAAGAAGTCTTTGTTGACTTCTTCCTCTTTCATATTGGGGTATAAAAGTGTATAGAAAACTAAAGGCAGGGATTTCAGTATTCACTGGAACTGCCTTCCAGTACTATCCTATATTTTCTGCTTTATTAATTTTACTCACATCTTCATCCTCTTTACTATTTTTCTGAAACCCATGCCCCTACCCTAGTAAGTGGTATTTTTGTCAAAGCTGGTCTCCCACAAACTCTTCCAAGGGTTCCCATAGTTCCTGATACATGCAACTTCATGTTCTTACCTGTTAATTTTCTGTCTCTCTGTTCCTGTCTGTTTGTGTGTCTCTCTCTTTCTAAAGAAAAAATAAAAATCCACAAAATCCCACAACAATTGAAAAAAATATTTTAAAAAATATGTCAAAGCAAACAAAATAAAACAAAAGCCCACACAAAAAAAAGACATTTGAATCCATGGGCATGCCCTGGGGGTGGATGGTGTCCACAGTGACACTCCATTGGAGAAAGATGACTTCCCCTTTCCCAGTAGGTATCAATTGTGAATAGGTTCTCTGTCCCCTTCTGTGGTTCTCCTTTTCCTTGGGAGTCACTGGCTTGGCATCCTGGCCCGAAGGGCCTTACAGCTCTACCACCACAGACACTGCAACAGATAAAACACCTGGGAAATCCAAAGAAAATTCTTTCACATTAAGAATAGGAAATATCACAATGTAGGAAGTTAGGACTCTGTATAGTGCCACAATGGATGGCTTAGAAATGGAAAAAATAAATGAAGGGATAATGAATTTAGCTGGTATTGACATAAATGCTGATTATAATTACAACCACTTTGATAATTTATATTTTATCCTTTAAAAAGTGGTTTGATGAGTCTTCTAAATATAAAAATTTTATTGATAAAGTACTGCAAGCCTTAGAAAAACTGACTACTGAAAATAAGAAAAATAGTCAGACAGAGACAGAGGAATTTAGACATTCACCTACTGCAGCGCTGAGAGATGAAACTAAAGAGGGGCATGCAAGGTTATTAGTAAACCAAACTTAGACCAGCCAGTCACTATGCAAGAAAGACAGGCAGACAATAGGCACCCCCACAGTCAAATGGAATCCTATAGAAATATTAGATTTGAGGAGATTTAAGGAAGTAGTCATTTCATATGATATGCATTCATCCTATCTGAAGCAGAAAATTAAATTCATAGCCACTTAGAACATAATTATTCCCAAAGACTGGAAAGATTTATCTACAGCAAAACTGGGAGACAGTCATTATTTACAGCAAAAAAAAAAAAAAAAAAAAAAAAAAAAATCATGGTGGAAAGCAGAAGCTAGGGCCATAGAACAGACAAATAGGTCTAGAGGTATTGATATTACCCAAGACCAGTTTCTCGGTAAAGGCCAATGTGCTGATTTGCAAAGACAGTTTGAATTTGATGGTCACACCTATCACACCTTGTCTCTGTATCGTTTAGCAGCTTTGAATGTTTGCAACAAGGTTGAAGAATCAAGAAAGAGGTCTGAGTCATCTACTAAAATTTTACAATGCCCCAAAAATGCCTGCACTGATTTTTTTTTGCAAAGATTGACTTCAGCTGTAAATAAAACAGTAGCAGATCCAGAAGTCAAACAAATATTAATTTAATTTTTTGCTTTTTAAAATGCTAATTAAGAAGCAAAAGGACTATTGGATATTTAAAGACAAGTTCAACACCATTCATTGAATGGATTAGAAATACAGATGAAATTGGGTCTCATGCTTCTGATGCTACTTTGATAGCAGAAATGATTTCTAAAATTTTTAAGAAAAATCAAAATGTCAGATGTTTTCATTGTAGAAGGCAAGGTTGTCTAAAAGGGGATTGTAGGCAGGGCATTTCTAGAAGCAATTTTTTTCTAGAGATAATCCAAACAGGTATTATCAAGAACAGTCACAGACCATTCAGGTTGTACAAAAGCAGGACTTGACAGGTATTGGTCTTTCAAAGCTACCAACAGCCCTACGTTTAAAATGGTTAACAGACAAGCTTGTGTGGATGGAAGAATAGCCTTTGACATCAGAAAACTTACCAGCACTGGAACAGCAGGCACAGGAGCAACAAAATGCTTAGCATATTAAAGAACTGACCAATCCTTAGAATTCTCCTTTATTTGTTATTAAAAAGAAATGAAAAATGGAGAATGATAACAGATCTGAGATCTATTAGTAAAGTGATCCAGCTAGTGAGCTCTTTTACAGCCCAGAATTCCTTTGCATTCTTTATTACATAAATGGCATTCTATTATTGTGATGGATTTAAAATACTGCTTTTTTTAATTTTTACTGTACCTTTATAAGAACACGATAGAAAAAAACTTTGCCTTCATAGTGCCTACTTTTAATAATTCCCAGTCCGTTAAAAGGAAAATTCTTCCACAAAGAATGTAACACCGTCCTGTTTTTGTCAATATTTTGTACAAGAGTCACTAGAAATAGTTTGTAAACATTTTATAGGGATGATAATTATTTGCTGATTAAGACATGGATACCTTGAGAAAATGTTTGCCTAAGTAAAGAGAATTTGACTTGTTCGGGGTTACAAGTTGCTCCTGAAAAAATATAAAGAGCAGATTCTATTAATAATCTAGGCTATAAGTTAGGTTTGCAGAAAACTTGGTGACAAAAAGTACAAACCAGGAGAGAGCAATTATGAGCTCATAAAGATTTTTCAAAACTTGCTGGACGATATTAACTGGTTCTGACTCACAATTGGTTTAGCTACTCAAGAGTTAAGTAATTTATTTCAAACCGAAAAAGGAGATAATGACTTATATATTTCAAAAAAAGTATCAGCTGAAGCTAAGAGAGAATGAACTCTGGTATAAAAGAAATTCTAGGATATACATCTGGATTATTTGGATCCAAAACTTGATTGTGTCCTTGTCATTCTAACTTCTATTCATTCTCCGACGTGCATTCTTATATAGAGAGAAGATACTATCTTAAAATGGATATTTCTACCACATGAACAGAATTAAAAAGTTAAAAACATACATAGAAAACATTTCTGGCTTGATTCTGATAGGAAAATTGAGACTTCATCAATTAGCAGGAATGGAACCAGCAGAAATTGTGGTACCTGGAATTGTCTCATTATGGGCAGAGAATGAACATTGATAAAGAGCTTGAAGTAATTTCTTGAGACAGATTAACAGCAAATAACCCAAAAGCCCCAAAGCAGGAGACTCCAGCTTATAAAAAGAACTAATTGGGTCCTCCCATACATAGTAAAAGAAACACTTATTTCTGAAGCCCCTATATTCTATATTGATGCAAATAAATCAGGAAAGGAAGGTTATATGCCATGAAAAATAAGCAAAGTGGCTCAAAATCCTTATGATTCAGAATTACATGCTGTTCTCATGGTAATAGATTTTCCAGAACTTCTTAATATAGTTACTGACTCTCAATATGCAGAAAGTTGTTTTACATATTGAAACCACTGAAATTATAACAGATGATTCAGAATTAACTTTGTTATTTATCCAATTACAACAAATAATCAGAAATGGAAATCATCTCTTGTATATAAACATATCAGGTCCCATATAGGTCTACCAGGCTCTCTATCACAAAACAATGATGAAATAGATCAGGTGTTGGTAGGAAATTTGCTAGAAGTTTCAAATTTTTATTATCGGCAACATGTTAATGGCAAAAGTTTGGAGAAAGATTTTTCTATCACTTGGCAATAAACCAAGGAAATAATAAGGGAATGTTTTACTTGTTCTTTGCATAACCAAACTCCAGTACCTGCAAGAAATAACCCAAAGCGTATCCAAAAAAAAATGAAATTTGGCAAATGGAAGTGTTTCATTTTGCAAAATTTGGAGAATTAAAGTATGTGTACCATACCATAAATACATATTCAGGATTTCAATGTGCAACTGCTTTCAGTTGGAAAAAGTTGATTCTGTAATCATACACTTGGTAGGCTATTGTTATGGCTATTATGGGGACACTGTGCAAATTAAGACTGAGGATTTTCCAGCATTTGTTTCTAGAAAATGAAACAGGTTTTTTTTTGCATACTACAATGTAAGATATATTATATGTATACCACCCAATTCTACAAGACAAGCAGCTATAGAAAGATCTAATTGCACTTTGAAAGATATACTTAATAAATAGATAGAGGTAATAAAGACCCCTGAAGATAAATTACACAATGCTTTATTAACTTTAAGTTTTTAAATGCTAATGAGAATGTAATAACAACTGCAGAGAAACATTGTGTAGTAGAGAAAAAACTGCTGAATTTAAAAAGCCTGCATATTTCAAAGATGTGCTGTCCTCAGACTAGAAAACAGAATATGGGGAAGATCTTTCACTTTTGTTTCCATGGGAAAAGAAAAGCTCTGGATACCATCAAGATTGATAAAGTTTAGATTCAAACAGGAGAGACTTCTTAATTAGGAGAGGTGATAGTTCCTCAGACAGCTTGGTTATTCAATCCAAATTAACTTATGAGAATAAAAATGCATTTTATTTGATCAGGGAATTTTTATTAAAAGGTAATATTTATTCTGTTGCCAAGAACATTTTGCCTTAACAAAGAAATAGCCTTCCATAAAAGGAATACCCCAAAGTTAAGGTTGGGGCAGGGTTTTGTTTTTGACTTTCCAGGAAAGTAAAAGCATCTTACTAAGGAATCTAAAGACCACTGGACAAATGAGACATCTGAAGAAGAAGGACAAACCATCAAGAGAAAATGCCCCAAGAAAGAGAGTAAATTGGTCTAGTGGTATAGCACACCACCAACAGGTTAGAATTTCGTAAGTCTTTCCAAATGCTTGTTTTGCTACTCTCTACAAACACAAAGGCAAGTGGTCATATAAATATTAGTGTCAGATATTTAATTCCAGAGAATTAATTCTTAATTTTGTTTATGATTGTATTATCTTTAAAAATTAAACAATAGAAAACTGGCATTTATGATAATGTGCAATTCCACTAAAGTAAATATGTTTGGAAAAAAGAATTAATAAGCAAGTAGAATAGCCCTGATTAATTTGTGTGAGATATAAAAGCTATCTGACGACAATCACTGAGTTTCCTTTATTTCTTGACTTGGACAAGTAAGTCTGTATCTATGGAAAGCTGGTATTTCAAACCTGCCAGACTGGAAGCTTCACTCCTTGATACACTAAATCAGCTGAGGATTCTTTCTCCAAGGAGGGTACCCCACAGGATCTGTGTGGTTTTTGCTTTCCTCTTGTTATATTCAATGCTTTTTTTTTATTCTGTCATCTTTTAAAGTTCATTTTGTCTGCCGCATTTCTCAAAATTATGGTGTATTTTGTATTTTTTCTTCAAAACACATGATTTCAACCTCATTTTTTGAGTCTTGTAACTTCATTTTATTCCAGTGTGATTTAGCCTCATATTATTTTCCTTGTTCTTCAAAATCTTCATT
Organism: Arvicola amphibius; assembly: GCF_903992535.2. Lineage (NCBI taxonomy): Eukaryota > Metazoa > Chordata > Mammalia > Rodentia > Cricetidae > Arvicola > Arvicola amphibius. The sequence goes on along the minus strand of NC_052049.1, from coordinate 8,480,027 downwards.
TTTTTTAATTTTCACTGCAAAACACTACTGTCATTTAACACAGATTTTCTAAGAAAAAGGTTTACATGTGGCAAAGATCACAAAATTATTCAGATGGTAAAACTTGGAAAAGTAGAAGTTTTGAATATTAAAAAAATGTTTAGCAAATGATTATTAAATGGTGTCAGGTTTTCAATTTCTTTTTCTGTCTGTTTTGGGTTAAGTTGTCACTATTAATGGATTCATGTTATCTCAGTCTTTTAGCTGAGGGTATGTCTCAGCTGGAAGACTGTTTGCCTTGCATACACAAAGCCTTGGGTTCCATCCCTTCTACTGCACATACCAGATATGGTGGTTCACACCTCTTCTCTCTGCACTGGAGAAGTAGAGGAAGAATCAGCAGTTCAAACTCATCCTCAACTACTCACAAGTTTGAGGCTAGACATGTGACCCTGCCTCAAAAAAAAAAAAAAAAAAAAAAAAGAAGTACCATTTCAAGTTGTTCATAATATAATCAGTTTCCATTGCTTAAAAGATCAGTAAAATTTATTTAATTGTGATGATGATAGGGGTGGTGATGATGGTTTTATTGAAACACACACAATACAAATCAAAATTTTTAATTGTTTCCTAAATTTATAACACCTGTATCTGTTTCACCTGTGTGTGTCCTCTGAACACTCAGCTCCCCACTGCTTACAGGAATCTCTAATTCCCCCTTTTTAATTCTTTCATATGCAACTTCATCCCTGCTAATGTTTTGACGCTGCATGTCTAACAGATATCTTCTTACAAGGTTAAACCTTTTTCTCCATAATTCCCTCCTTTTATATTGATCATGCATTTTTGGTACATTTCATAATCACATTGTTAATTATAAATGGTAATGTGTCCATAGTTACACTTATTCACTCTTATTTGAAAGAAATGGAAGTTCTCTCTCTCTCTCTCTCTCTCTCTCTTTTTCTCTCACACACACACACACACACACACACACACACCACACTTTCTAATACCTATTAAAATACACTTTTTGGGTTTGTTTTTTTTTTTTTTTTTTTTTTTGGTTTTTCGAGACAGGGTTTCTCTGTAGCTTTGGAGCCTGTCCTGGAACTAGCTCTTGTAGACCAGGCTGGCCTTGAACTCACAGAGATCCGCCTGCCTCTGCCTCCGAGTACTGGGATTAAAGGCGTGCGCCACCGCCGCCCGGCTTAAAATACACTTTTGAGGGGATAGAAGATGGCTCCGCTGTTAGAGAACTTGCCACTCTTTCAAAGGACCTGGGCGTAGTTCTCAGCACCCGTGTTGAACAGTTGTTCCTCCAACTCCAGAGGATCTGATGCCTTCTCTTTTCTCCTTGGGCACAGCACACACATGGATTTTACTCACAGAGACACAGGACACATGAATAAAAATAAATCCTTTTACAAAAAAAAAGTCTCTGTGTTCTCAGTGTTCAGCAGTTTCTTACTTATTTTTGCTACTTCTACTGAATTCATTGATTTCCTAGGGTAATTTTTTTAAACAAACCTTCTTGCTCCTTTCCATTAAAATGTTGCATTATAAGTTACATAATATTTTATAATTATGATTATGAGTTACTTAATATTTTGAATATAAGATTCTAAATATGATGATGAAGAAAGTGCATTGCAGTCACTACAAATATCACATGAGAAAACATGTGCTGTATTATGAATATATCAGGTAATAAAATCTACTACTGATTCTAGTAACTACTGAAGTTTAAATTAATTATGACTCAGTAGCAATCCGAGTCCCTGCAGCATATAAAATATGGCATAATGTTATAAAGTCTTTGTTACCTTTGGTATTTGTAAGTAATGAAGCACTGGGTTTTAGAGATTATGAAAAAGACGCTATTTCATGTCCATACTTCATGATCACTTAAATTATATCCACATCCCCATATTGTCTAAACAGGAAACCCTGCTTCAGCAAAGCTGGTGCCTAACAATGAGGCTGTGTGTGTATATTCGTATCTACCACCTTTGTGTACACCTTAGCTGGAGAAACAACAGGGCCAGGATCTACAGGGTCTTGTGTCAGTGCTGTGTCTTTTCAAATTTAAGCAGAAGGTCATGGAAAACCATGATAGGTGTTGGGTGACTGGTTGTTGTGGGGCAGTCTACTTTCTAGGTGGTCAGTGGAAGTTAGTGTCCACTGGTGTTCAAAATAGACTTGGGAAAACAGAGTAGACAGACACAGTGTAAGAGACTTCCAATTTGCCACAGACAGACACATGCCTTTTAAAATTTACATCCAGTGTGTAAATTCCATGTCTGGAATTCTTATAATATAGCTCAACTCACGATACAACTTGACCAGACTGCATTATTCCTAAGGATTTTTTGCAAAGAAAATGTCCTTGCTCTGCTGAACCAATGACCTTTTGCTCAGGCATCATATTGTTTGAATTAAGAAGAGAGCCAACAGAAACTATTTCCAGGGAGTGACACCCTCCAGATGGCAGTAGTAACTGAGGACCCTTTGCCCCTCCTTGCAAACACATTCCTTCTTGTCCCAAGACTTCAGGAATCCTTCCTTCGTTTATACACTTTTAAAAAAAAAAACAATTTGCTTTTAACAACTTCTATGGGTTATTTCCATAGGGGTCGTAAGTGTGTAGGTCATTAGCTTATCCTCTAACTTTTGTTAGCCTTGATAGAACATGAGAATATAAAAAGACATGGACTTCATCGGAGTGCTGATCATGAAAACAATGGAAAGAGGAGCTCCTAATCAGCACGTGTTTTGCCCCCTGTGGATGTTCTGACAGCAAAGGTAGCCCTTGTTGTCCGGGTTGTTAAAATATTTTAGATGCACTTATTCAAAGGATCATAATTTTTCATTGTTGCCCAATATGACTTAAGTTTGAAGTACGATAGCACACTGATTTTTGTCTTTTATATTAACATGCAATTGGTCTTGATTTAGTATTTGTTTCTAAACCCCTTTTGAAATCTGTCTGTGGCCCATCTCCTAGATTTTTTTTGGCAAGATTTGCAATAATCATAGCAAATAATACGCTATCACTCAAATACGAATTGTTCCTAAATATAGTAACTAGTTAATAATATGTTACACCAATCACTTTTCACGTATTTAAATCTAAAATGATGTAAGATAAAACCTAGGACTTCCCACAAATTAAATCAGTTTATCCAAAACAGTCCACAAAATAAATTAAAGTACTAGATGAACATATTTGATACTGTAATAGTCTATAATAATTTATTTATTTAGCCTCTTCCCCTTAAAAGGTATCAGGTAGCTCAACGTGAGTTATTTATTTGTGAATTCTCTATCAGTCTGCCCTTAAGTAAGCCACATGCCATCAACAGCATAAGATTTCTCCTTTCCCAGTAGAGGGCAGTGCTGCACATGGAACCAGTATATCCCAGTACTAGGTTCTTCAAGAGCTTTGAATGAATGATCACCTTCTCTCGGCATCTAGGATAATGATTGCTTCTTGAAAAGATAAGTCTAAGGGAACGACGAGTAAATATAAACATACACAAAGCCAAGTGTTCTGGAAGGACACCGATGGCCTCATCATCGCTGGGTATGAGTTATGAATGATTTTCTTTTGAGTCAAAAAGACAGTATTAGAAAAGTAATCATTTTATTTTATTTCAGAGTACTCTAACTAATTGGTGTCTACTGCTATGAATAAATTCACATACTTGGATGATGTCACTTCTACTACTGAAGCTTCTAAAGCCCTGCAATCTCCACCATGATGTGTCATTCTCTTGAATCAATGATCTCCGAATCACGACTGAGTTTCACTTCACTGTATACCTTATGGTGGAATCAATATCACACCATTAAATATTCATTTTAGTAATAGTTTCTAATAAATCTCCCCTCAGAGGCATTGAAATAACACAATGGGACCTTGTCGACATATGCAGCTATGATTGTATTGATTCTCAGAGAAAAACACATCTGTTCTTCGTGAGGCTTACGTTAATTCCACTCCACTGTCTTAAACCAGCATTACAGTTGTTCATTAGCTTGTCGGTTAGCAGTCTTGATGCATCATCCCAGATAGAACATCTCCATTCATTTCCATAATGCTTCTAAATTTAAACACTTCAGAAAAAGCTATTCCATCCTTAATTATTTTTAATTAATCAGTTATTTTTAAGGGTTTAATATATGCATGCAATAAACTATGATCATATCTATCCCCACCTCCCCCTCCAATTCTCCTCATAGCTCCAAAACACACATCCCACCTAATTTTTTTGGATAGATAAGTAAGTCCAGCTGTTTATCCACATGTGTATGGGTGTGGAGCCATCCACTGTAGCATGGAAAGTGGTCACATCCTCAATAATGGTCCATTAATATTCCACCATTAATATTCCACAGGCAATAGGTGCTCAGTTAGGAGTGGGGCCTGGATGACATCTATCTCATGGTTGCCAGAATTTCAGCTGGTTTAACCTCATGCAGCTCCTGTGCAGGCAACCATAGCTATGATGGGTTCCTAATTGTGGCAGCCACACCATGTCCAGAGGCCAGCATTTTACAGGATTATTCTCCATCCTTCGGCTTTTATGTTCTTTCTACCTCCTCTTCCTCAGCTGTGGTGAAGATGGGGTTAAAATATCGATGCCCACTTCAGGGCAATTTGAAAAATATAGAGATTAAAAGTTCCTTCTGGATATTTTATCATTCGACTCTTTGAGATTTAAGATATAGGAAAAAGAAATTGTTTTGTTTCCTGTTTTAAAACCAAGAGTTGAGAGTGATGGATCTTCCTCAGGCTTTCTTCTCTGTACTACTTTTTAAATTTTGTTAAAGAGAAACATCTCATAAAAAACTTAAATAACAGCAAGTGTGTCTTAAAAAAAAATCCAATTAGTTTATGGTATAGCCTCTGAATCAACCCCACTAGGAATAGTCTCTGTTTTTCTAATACATTGCATGGAAGAGGAGAAATTGATGATATGGTAGAAAATTACCATTCAAAATAGTTATTTAGAAAAGACACTGTCAACAGAAACCTCCAGGAACCAACTATAAATTATTTTATATATAATAATTTGACCTGAAATACATGAACTCACGTTTCTGCCATTATAAAATATTTATTGATATGGTCTATTAAATGAGGAAGAAAATACTTAATCTGAATGCAGGAAATATTTTATAACGTACAGTAAAATGCTGTGGATTTAATTTAGGCTCTGAGGTTTACGGGACTAATTACACTCTCTGTGTCAGTTAATTGGGAGCATTTTTATGCCCCTGAGAAGACTCACTCAAACAAGACAGGTGAGCATATGTGAAGATCCTGTCCTAAGGACCACAATGTATTCAGTGAGTAGGAAATATTGATGATAATCATTTTCTCTGAAAATGACTTTGTATTTGATATTGGTTAAAGTGCTAAGTTCTTTGACTCATTTCTGCTTCCCTGAAATTGGTTACCAAAGATTGCTGTTAATTTGAAATGAAATAATAAAGGTGAAGCGTAAAAACGCTTTGCAAGTGATGAAATACTGTGTAAATATTAGTGTGTGTAATTAATCAGAAATACATAGAGGAATTACAGTGGCATAATAAACACTACATTGAACATTTTATCATCTGAGGAGATTGGAAAAACCATTTTTGAATGAAGTTTTCACAGGCTTGAAAAATCGCAAGCCATATTAACAACATCGTTATACCTTTTTGCTTATTTTGTGGAGATTGTGTTTACGCTTCAGAATTTTGTCTGAACAATGACAGATTGATTTAGTGGATCAGACCTAATAATGTTAATGCTACACTTAGATAAAGTAAAGTACTTCCAAGACTAATTCCCTGCACCTCTCTCCCTCTCCCTCTCCCTCTCCCTCTCCCTCTCTCCCTCCCTCCCTCCCTCCCTCCCTCCCTCCCTCCCTCCCTCCCTCCCTCCCTCCCTCCCTCCTCCCTCTCTCTCTCTCTCTCTCTCTCCTCTCCATCGTCTCTCTCTCTCTCTCTCTCTCTCTCTCTCTCTCTCTCTCGTGTAGTGTGTGTGCGTGTGTAGTTCAGAGGTAAATTTGCAGGAATCTGTTTTCTCTTTCTACCTTGAGGATCCAGGGGATGAAACTCAGATAACTGGGCTTGGCCTTTGCTTGCTGAGTCATCTCCTGGCCTTGGTGTATTGGGACTTCTTAAAGGATATATGTAGTTACTATAAACTCCTTATATCAGAAGAAAGCAGTGCAAATGTAGACAACACTGTGAACCACCTTAGTGAAATATGTTGAAGAGCCTTGAACCTTGCCCTTCAGCTGCTCTCTCTCCAGACAACTCTTTATTTACTGGTCAATTGGTTTGTTTAGTTGCTTAATATGGAAGTATCCAATTCTAAAAACATACATACTGCTCATATTGATATATTCATACCTATATCAGGTCAGGTCACCGGCTTTATCTTCTAGGCCTCACCTCATCACTCCAATAATTCATGCTCAAAATATTGCAAGTGGTAAGAGACGCAATGGTTTATTCTAACAGACAGGATGTCAGATTTGCCTATAAATCCTCGTGGACATCAGACCTCAGCTAACTAAAACCCACTGAGAGCATGTTTCTTTAACATATTTTTTATTAATTCTTCAGAAATTTCACATCATTCACCCCAGTTCCATTCATTTTCCAGTCCTCCCATGCCTGCTCTCTACCATTGTATCCTTCCCCCAAAAGAAAATAATAGCAATAATACAAAGTTTAAAACCCCTTTGCTTTTCTGTCTTGCCCACCTCTCCGTCACATATCCCTCATCATACTGGCATTGGGAGCTGTGGTCTGTCGTGCAGTACAGTCTTTGTTCGCAAACGGTCAGTGGAATGATTTGATCAAGTTCAAGGCCTCTGGTTTCTGCAGCGCCATCAGTACCGGACCCTCACCGGGACTCCTCTCAGATCTTCTGCCGTTTCCCTGAGTCACAGAGATCCCGTGGCTATGGTTCCACAGGACTGGTCCATTCACGTGCCCCAGCAGCTCATAGATGAGGAAAATGTTAGAGTGACCAACACAGACCACTAGATGTGGCCCTGCGTGGTAGACCAGTTGTACAACAGGAGCGCCCCCTTCAGGAGAGGGGCAGAGTCAGTTCTCCTGCCATCGAGGCGAGCCCCCCCACCTTGGCCCCAGTTCCCCAGCACCCATGTGGGTCACCTTTGCCACACTGAAGCCAGCAAAGGGCAGGGTCAGCTTCCTTGATTGTGGTGGCCAGTGGGGGGCAGCACCTGCTCTCCTATGACCATGCCAAGGGAGCTAGATCTCCCAGGAGGGGCAGAGACAGCTTTCCCGTGGATAGACCACCAGGGACAGCTCTTCTACAGGCGTCCATTGTCCTGCCTACCATTTAAAACTACCATGTTTCTATATTAATAAAAATCATCTATAGCATTTTAAAAAAACCTACCATGTTGACTGCCAAGGGCTTTGCTGAGCAGGCCCCGCCCCTCACTGACCCTTATGGGAGAACTGGCCCTGGTGGCAAAGGTGCAGGAGAGCACACTTCAGCGTACACATAAATTATAGTGTCACTCTTCAGTGCCTGCAAATACATGGTTTCCACTCCTCAGCCCACCATAGTACCTCCTTACTGTTCACACCATGATTGCTCAAGCTGAAATGAAATATCCTACACAGGGATCGGGTGCTGATTGATAAGACAGCTCCTGTAGCACACCATCCATCCACAAAAATACATCATAGGGCGTGTCGATGAATGCCCATAGAAGCATCTACTTTCTCATCACTGTGTCTAGAGACCACAGTACAGCACAAAGGCCATGGAAGAGCAGGTAATTAATAAATAGATCTTAACAAATAATTTGGGTGTGACATCATCTTTAGGACAGAAAAATAATACATTTTTTTCAGGATATGTAGATTATTTTGCCTCACTTTTAAAAACCAGAAAGCAGTATGGGACCATTTTACAAATGGAGGGCAGAAAAGAGGTAAACTGAGAAGCAATAACACAATTGAATACTTAGTGTAGAGGCTGGGTGAATATCAAATGCCATGGAAAAGCAGAAGGATAAAGCAGCTCAGTGAGGGAAAGAAAAGGTAAAGGTACAAGAAACGGACCTTCTGAGAAGTTTCAAGAAAAATAAGTGAAAGGCTGTGAGAACAGTAACCGTGGAGAACCGGAGCATTCCTTGGTTTATGCACACTGAGTGTGTGGGGACGGAGGAGGACCATGGGGACAATGCAAAGAATTAAAAACTGAAAAGACACTGAGCAGAAGACCCTTTCTGTGAACCACTTTCCAGTGTTAATATTGGTTATGTTTATGTTTATGTATCTGTAACCAATTCAAAATAATGTCCAACTAACAGAACTAACATCTGAGGGTCTCATCTGTAAAAAGGAGTCTCATAAGGATCTGGGAAACAGAAAGGTGTGTGTTTGACTCTAAAGGACCAAACTGGAACAGATGGGGAAGCATGAGGACAGAGGCCAACTTGTAGGTCATTGATTTGAACAGCAACGACTGAAATACTCAGTGTATGTGACACATTTGCAAGCAGCTTTTAAAGAATAAACACTGAAATGACCTCCTTCTACAAACACAGCTTCCACTAATTAAGCCATAATTCATTAAAACCAGGCAATTCTATTTAATTATGATGATCCGCCTTTTTTCCTTTAAAATAAGAAAGCCTATTTCTATGGTTACACTTACATTTTGCATTTGGGAGGTATCCAAGTACAGATCTTTGCAAGTTATGTACAATACCGGCTAAAAATAATGTCTGGATATTTGTTTCAGAACAGAAGGAATTCTAGACTAATGCGGCAAATGGCATTCCCCCAACTGCACCCATAACTATTCCATTTCGGTTATGAAGATAGTTCCAAGAGAAGACAGAAATTAAAATTTCTATCTTCATTGCACTTTAAAATTGTGGCATTCAGAGTTTTAGCAACCTGAATATATTCACCGCTCTCTGCTTTAATATATAGGTATAATACTGAATTTTAAACCATCTCTATCATATGATTTTACTAGAATATGTAGGAATGCTGATTTCTACCCAATTGTAAAGTATCAAAATAGAAGCAATGGGAAGAAATGTATATGCAATAATAAAACTTATATGCAAATAAATTATAATTCAATAAGTGATAATAGCATGCACGATGATCACCGTCATCACCTGAGAGCATTAAGAAGACAAAAATCTTCTAGGTGTGCTGTGAAGCCTTAGCTTGATGAGGTGAATTGAAGTCTGAAGTCTAAAGTCTCGCCTTTAAAGTGGGCAACAATCATAGGTAATACAAAGGAGGCCCTCATTCAATGTAAACATTTAATCAAATTGAATGTCCTTAATTATAGTCTCTAACTGATTTGTAAAGGTTATATTGCAATCCAAAAGAACAATAAGGGAAAGGATTTTTAAATTGCCATCCAATAAATATCTTAAACAGCTTAAAAACATCTATTTCCTATAGTCATCTGCAAAAGGAGCAGGCATCATGGCGCCATTAGTTTCACCAACCTGTGTGGCAAAGCCACAGTCAAGAGGTTACTCATATCCCCCAACTCAGTGAAGCAGGAGAGACACTTGATATGCTGCAAGTAGGTGAGGGATAACCAAGAGCAAATGTGAGGAATTCAGCAGTCATTCACTGGTAGTGGCTAAGATTGTCCCAGCAAAACAAACTAACAAAAAACCATATAGGTATTGGCAAAAGTGACTGCAAGACTTCTAGATCATTTTAAAAATGCGCAAGATGGGCAAACACCTTAGAAAGACGCCTGTGCAGTGGTTGTAGTCAAAAAGGAAAAAACAGGTGATTCTGCATTCACTAGAAAATTCAATTATTTATATAACTATACATAAGAAATTAGAATTAAAATGTCAATTTTAAAACACTTGGTTAAGAGGAAGTCACTGGGGAAGAAATGCCACTGCCTGAGAAAGACAAAGCCATCTCAGGTTTATTGTTCCTCACTGTGAATAGAATCCAAAGTTAACATCTTGCCTGGAAATCATTTTTTGTCTTTTTAAATATTATCAGATTTGTTGATGTGCTGGCTAGTCTTACGTCAACTTGACACAAGCTAGAGTTACGTGAAAGGAGGGATTTTCAAATGAGAAAATGCCTCCCTATGATCTGGTTGCAGTGGTTAATGGAGGAAAGTCCCCAGCCCATTGTGGGTGATATCATCCGTGGGGTGGTAGTCCTGGGTTCTATATGAGAGCAGACTAAGTAAGTCATAAGGAACAACCCCCTCCATGGCCTTTGCATCAGTTCCTGCCTCCAGGTTCCCACACTCTTTGAGTTCCTAAAATCCAGCTGTAAGGCATTTGTGGGGCCATCCCTGGGCTCATGGTCCTGGGTTCTACAAGAAAGCAGGCTGATCAAGCCATGGGGAGCAAGCCGGTAAACAGCTACAACAGTAGTGTGTGGAGAATAGGATCAAAGAGTGGCAATGTCAGCTGGTCAAAGTTGGCCACATAGAGTTTTCCAAAGTAGGACTGAGCTGATGATTTATGAGACTGTTAGTGGGGAGAGAAACATAGCCCAATAAGAAGTGAAAATATTAACTCTTTCCTTATTGGATTACACCATTAGCATAGTTCATACCAGACAATATTTATAATGACGTAATTGTTTCGATACACAAGACAATCAGCTACGTGCCTGGTGACATACTCAGTGCTGCTGCTGATTTAAAAGATAAAAAAAGCAACCTACATTTCTCAGGTCCATGGCTGAGATTGAATGTTACCATGACCCCAATGAGAAGCCATGCACAGTGTTGGAGCAGTTGTCAGCTCTCTCGGGACCAGCATACTTAGAGCACAGGAGTGCAGATGCTGAGGCGACAGAGGTGCCTTCAGGACTCTGAGGGAAGGAGGCAGACACAGTGGCAGAAAAGACCCAAGTGTCTGGTTTTCCACCCCTCCTCTCAGCTCAGCTCAGCTCCTTATATTTAATCTCTTCCTTCACCGTACTTGTTTCGTCTTCGCCTTCACTGCCATATGGAAGATAGAAACAAATGCTCCTTCACTTGCCAAACTTACAGATGTAGATTGAAAAGGAAAGATGAAGAAAATATTCTCTCACATTGAGCCTTGAATCTCTTAACCCTATAAACAGCCAACGTACTGCTCTATGGAACAGAAGCCAATGGTTTCTGCTCTATGGGAGTGGCAAAGAACCAACCATACTGAAAGTATCACTTTTTAAAAATAATGCATTTACATAGATCTCATATGTGATATGTAATGCAGTTTTGCTCAGACTCCTGATATTCCTGGGTTATGAAAACATAGACTGCAAAAGAATGAAGGCATCAGAGCTATTTAAATTCCCTGATATCTGGATGAAAATTGGCAATGGACAACATTTTAGATTGGCAGGAGTCCACTGTAACGGCTCAATTTGGAGTCTTTTTTTAAAGAAAAATAATTTGGTCTGAGGATGGCCACCTAATTGCTGGGGTTTGTGTAGGACAGAGATGAATGATTTTTCATTCTCCTCCAATTACAATCAAGACATTCCTGTCTTTTCTCCTTCTTTTTCTGGTACTTTGCAGTCCTGACTGTTTTTGCAGATGGCAAAGGAACCACTACTATGTTTACTCTAACCTTTGGCCAATCCCAGGCTTTCTCATTGTCTCAACAAAAAACAGTGGAATACTGTCCTGCCCATCATGGCCAACTAATGTGGGAAGTCCTTCTGTATATGCTTCGCTTTTATTGGTTAGTAAATAAAGCCAGTTTGGGCCAGTGGCTTAACAGAATAGGGCAAGGTAGGAGGGAGTTCCAAAAAGATGGAGGATCGAGAGAGCAAGTGGAGTCAGGGAGAAGCCATGTAGCTGCCAGAGGAGAAAAACATGAGCTGCCAACTAGAACCTTGTCAATAGGTCACAAGCCTCGTGGTAAAATGTAAAATAGTAGGAATGGGTTGATTTAAGATATAAGAGCTAGCTAGCAATATGTTTAAGCTATTGGTCAAAGAGTGTTTTAATTAATAGTTTTGTGTAAGTATTTCAGGTCTGAGTGGCTGGGAAAATAAACAAGCAGCCTCCCTCAACACCCAACCACATCCCACATTTAATCCTAAAAATATTATATCCCTATTGTGACTTCCATACAATTTTTAGCTTTTTGGTGATTCCCACAGTATTAGTGTCCTTTTCACATAAGTAAAGTGTTTTAATTTTGTTTTGACTTAGTTTGCTGTGACTTTTTTATGCAACCTTGGTTGGTTTTTATGTATGCATTTAGGTATGCATTTATCTTGTTTTGTTTTTAATTCCGGCACTAGGAATAAATCCTGGTCCCACTGTCAGTGCACCAAAGATTGCCACAGCCATACAACTGCCACCCATATTCAGAGTGCCTAGTTTGGTCCTATGTATGCAGTTTTATGGCTTGTTTTTCAGGCCATTTTTGTTGCTGTTGCTGTTGTTACTTGGTTAAAAGTTTCCCTGGCGCTAGTGAAATGGTTATCTTCTACTCAAGTGTCTACTATGAATCAGATCAATAATGCAAAAACCCAGGGACAGCAAAAGCAAATTTATCAATCAAAACCCTGTCATTAATGCTGAATTCCTAGATGCCAACCCAAAGCCCAGGTCATGAGAAAATTTTGTAAAGATCACTCCTATTGTTTGACAGACTGTGATGTCTGAAAGTCCTACAGGGTAAATCCATTTAGTTCTCTCTCTCTCTCTCTCTCTCTCTCTCTCTCTCTCTCTCTCTCTCTCTCTCTCTCTCTCTCTCTCTCTCTCTGTGTGTGTGTGTGTGTGTGTATGTGTGTGTGTATGTGCTTGTGTGTATACACATATGCATGTGTATTTGTGTACAAAATTTAGTAAGCTTCTAAATCAGTAGCATCCACATGGCTTTTCCCAAGATCTTTAGTGTTACTTAACCCTCCCTATATCATTTTATTTACCCTCTTCTTCCCATCTCCCTCCCCACTTAAAATTTCCTTCCCAAATATTCCTTTTTTTCTTCTTCATACTACCTCTGTTTAATTCTTTTCATCTCTTAAATCTCCTCCAGTGTCCATTTCTAGTTTCTTGGTTTCTATAGGTACTGCAGTTCAAGCACACATATCTAAAGATTCAAAGCTAAGATCCACATATGAGAAACACATGTGATAAACACACATATCTAAAGATCCACATATGAGAAACACATGTAATGTTTCTCATTCTGAGTGTGCATTACCTCAAGCAGAATGATTCTTTCCTGCTTTATCCATTTGCCTACAAATTTTATTTCTCTTTATTGCTGAGTAAAGTGGCATTGTGTCTATATACCACATGTTCATTGTCCATTTATCAGTGTGTGAACAGTTAAGTTTCCATATTTTGGATAGTGTGAATAGAAAAATAAACATGAGTGAACAAGTATTCTGATGTAGGAGATAAAGTAGATATAAATATTGTAACTGTAATTCTTGCTTGATAACTGTTTTGTTATATGTAATTTTAATATGTTAAAGTTAAAGCCTTCCTTTTTTGTTTAAACAGAAAAGGGGAAGTAGTTCCCCTTTTTTGGTGTAGGAGTTCCTTCTGTTTATGTGTTGCTTTCATTGGTTAATGAATAAAGAAACTGCCTTGGCCTAGTTGATAGGGCAGAACTTAGGTAGGTGGAGAAAACAGAACTGAATACTAGGAGGAAGAAGGGCAGAGTCAGAGAAGCCATGGATCCTCTGCCTGAGATGGACACCAGTTAGAATCTCCGGTAAGCCACTACCACATGGCGATATACAGATTAATGGAAACAGGTTAAACTAAATTGTAAGAGTTAGCCAATAAGAAGTTAGAGCTAATGGCCAAGCAGTGTTTTAATTAATACAGTTTCTGTGTGGTTATTTTAGGTGTAAGATAGCCAGGCTGCAGGACAAACAAGGGGCTCTCTCCTGGTAACAGTATTCTTTAGTAGAATATAGAATCCTTTGAGTCTATGTCCAGCAATGGTATAGCTGGATTATATTCTAGTTTTTGTGGTACCTCCAGACAGATTTCCATAGTGACTGTACTAGTTTGCACCCCCATTGAAGTGGATAAGTATTCTCTCCCTACACCCATCAAGCATTTGTCATTTTTTTCTTTTTTAAGAGATTTATTTCATTTTTAATAATGCCCATATGAGTGGAGGGTGCCCATCAATAATATAGGTCTTATATGCTGTGGAACTGGATCGTCAGTGGCTGTGAGTCCCCTGACAAGGACTCTAGGAAATAAACTTCATTCTGGGAGAGCAGTGCATACTGGCAATAACTAATTCATCTCTCCAGTCGCAAGGGGTAGGTAATCTCTCTCTCTCTCTCTCTCTCTCTCTCTCTCTCTCTCTCTCTCTCTCTCTCTCTGGCCTAGGGCTCATTGCTTGACTCTACCTTCCAAGTCCTGAAATTATGGATTCTTAAATTATTTTCTTAATATGACTGGAGTAAAATAAAAATCTGAGTGGATCTGGGTCACCTCATTCAATATAGTCTTTTCTGGGTCTATTCATTCACCTGAAATTTTCATTATGTCAATTTTCTGTAGAGCTGGAAAATACTCCCTTGTGTATATGTACCACTCGTCAGTTGAAGGACACTCAGGCTGTTTCCATTTCCTGGCTGTTGTGACTACAGCGGCAACAATATTTCTGAGCAAGTACCGGAGGATAGGATGTCAAGTTCTTTAGGTAAATGTCAAGGAATAATACAGGTTTCCTTTTAGGTTTTGAGTATTCTCCATACTGATTTCCAGAGTGGCCAAACCAGTTTGCATACCCAACAACAGCGAAGAAGTGCTTCCCTTTACAAAAAAAAAAAAAAAAAAAAAAAAAAAAAAAAAAAAAAAAAAAAAAAAAAAAAGTCACTAGCCTTTGTTTTTGGTTGTTTTGTCTTAGCCATCCTGATTGGTGTGAAATGAAATCTCAAAGCTGTTTTAATTTGCATTTCCCTAACGGCTAAAAAATGGTCATCCTTTTTTGAGGTATTTTTTGGCCACTTTTATTTCTTCTCCTGAGAACTTTCTGTTGTAACATTTGTTTTCTGAGTCTAGGGAGTTCATGGATGTTAGAAAAGAATCTATGGCCATCACTTTTCTAGACCAGCAAAGCTCAATACATTGTTCTAAACCTTATCCCTATACTCACAGAAATGTCTAAGTATTACATTAAGAAGTCTTTATGGCAAATGGAGACTATCATATTAAACCACAACTGGATGCAATGCAGAGATCAATACATCATTGAACTCCCAGATCCACATAGCTTCTGAATTGAAGGCTCAGAGAACATCACTGAAGAGAGGACTAAGAGCCAGAAAACTAGTATGTCTTCTGTGAAACAGTCTGTCCTACAAATAACTACATATACAATAGAACAGTGGACATATTAAAGTAGAAGGGGGAAATTTTCATTGTAGGATACAAAGACTGCTATATAAGCTCTCTTGACAATAAGTCCTCTTATTGTCTGTCCGCTGTCAACTAGTCAGCCCTGAAACCACATAAATACAAACAGCAAAATACAGCTGCAGTGCTTCAATATTTCTTCATACACGTTCATTTATATGCATTAATAAGAACCAAAGTAATGAAGTTATCAACTTCAGAGTGTACATAGGAACACAGAAGGAGCTGAACGAAGGGTATCAGGGAGGAGCTGGTGTAAGGAGAAATATGTGGGGGGGCAGGCAGTTCCTTTACAATATGAATGTTAAATTTAAAATATTCCGAGTGGTTTTGTCTTGACTGCTAAGTTGTTGAATATTTTAAATACATCAATAATTTAAATATTTAAAAATAAAATATTTCTTAGACATTTACATTTCTTCTTTTGAGTAATCTCTCTAAGTTTTGACACCCATTTTTTTATTTAAAAAATTACATATTATATATTTTGATTACATCCCCTCAGCTCATGCCAGATCCTCCCCACCTCCCTACCCACCGAACATCATGTTCTTTAACATGGTCCATTTTTATTTGGGTTATTAATTTTCTTGGTGTTCGGATTTTTATAAAGTTCTTTCTGTACTCTATTCACTATTCATCTCTTGCTAGATGTATAGCTGGACAAACCTTTTTTTCTATTCTGTAGGCTGGCTTTTCACAAACAGTGTCAGATGTAGGTTTAAGCTGTTGGTGAGAGTATTCATATTGACTCAAAATAATAGCCTCAAATGACCCACAACTGGTTCACTGGCTAGTTTTATGTCAATGTGACATGAGCTAGAGTCACCTGAAAGAGGGGAGCCTCAATTGAGAAAATACATTCATAAAATCTGGTTGCAGAGCGTTTTTTAAGTTAGTGATTGATGGTGGAGGGCCCAGATCATCATGCGTGGGACCAACTCTGGACTGGTGATTCTGAGATCTATGAGAGAGCAAGATAAGCAAGTCATGGTGACCAAGCCAGTAAGCATCACCCCTTCATGGTTTCTACATCAGCTCCTGCCCTAGGTTCCTGCCCTGGTTCAATTCCTGTCCAGAATGCCTTTACTGATGGACTATGGATACAAAAACAAGCAAAGGCCAAATAAACCCTTTCCTTTCCAACTTGTCATTGGTCATGGTGTTTCATATTAGCAATAGTAATAATAAATAAGACAACTGGTCCCTTCAAACATTCCAAACCCTAGATGATTATTTAATACTATTCTCAATTGAAAGTCACAGGTTTGTAAAAATGAAAGGTAAAAAGCCTGCTGCTAAAGACACAACATTCCAAGTCATAGGGTATGGGAAAACAAAGCTGGTACTGAATTTGAAGCTTCATCCCTACTGGGTTAGATTTCATAGAGATGGAGGTGTCATACAGGCTCGAGCAGTAGAAGACCAATCATCAGCTGTGACCCCCCCATGAGTACCAATAATGACTGACCTGGCAAAATAGGTTTATTTGATCTGTAGTGATATAAATCTGATGACAATAACGAGCCATTCTCTTATTGTTTTTAAGGCCTGATTCACAAGATGAAACTCACACTGGTACTGTTAACAGAGCCCATAGTTAGGTAGATAATAGGCCCTCGTGGAGAACCTATTCCAACTATTTAGCTAAATGGACATACTATCAGATTATCCTGTAACTATTTGCCTTTATACCTATCAATTACTATAGCTCACAAACTTTGTCAGAGAAGCTTCTCTTTGCAAGAGATCAAGATTAATATGGATGCTCACTTGTCTAAAGAATGAGACTGTGGTGTGCTCATCCCTAAGTAGGATGTCTTGTCCGTATTACAAACCGTGGTGGCAAGGAAGAAGGGGAAGAACTAAAATATCCAACAATTTAAGGGGTAGGCTGTAAGAAAGTGTTACCCAGACATGCTATGGCCTACAAGAACTCACAGCAGCTGTGGTTGTGTTCACTAGAGCTGCACAAAGTCAGACGTGAAGAAATTGCAGTGCCAAATCCCACCCCAGTTGCGAAACTTCCAGTTACTGATGGGAAGAAAGGGAGGGGAGCGAAGAAAAAATATATAGCTCAATAAAAACAATTAAAAATACAAAAAAATGAAAATGTATCATTTTAACAAAAAGGATAAAAGAGAAAGTACATATTACTGCAGCAGACTGTGACACGAAGGTGAGGGTCGGGAACAGGAGAAAACACATAATAAATAAATAAGAGTTTAAGAAACATAATTAGCAAATTGATATTTGGTACAAAAGAAATAGGAGCTTCAGTGGTTGTCTGCATAGTTTTCACTGTCAGGGAGAAAAAAACATTGTCCTGGGAAACAGAAGTTCCCTTGGCGTTTCCTCTAATGTAACCACCCAACCGTGCATGCTGTCATGGACCTACTGAGCAGAAGGATGTGCCTCTGTGCAGAGCATCCCATAGGTACTTACTTAAAGCCGTTTCCTGCAGTAGTGCTACATGTAGCCAGTTGGAAAGCTGCCACATGCAGCTACAATGTGTCAACTTTTAGGACCATATGGGCCCAGAGTGTATTCTTGGGTGACCTGAGTAATTAAAGGATGAAATCTAGTCCAGCAGTCAGCTTGATCTTATGCAATGGTCCATAATGGTAACATATACCAAGTCCTCTTTGGATGATTATAAACATGAGCGCTTTGGTGAAGGCTGTACATAAATTAGGCAAACCTGTCTGTTGGTCCTAAGCTCATTTTTCCTTGATACAATATTTTAAATAGTGATCATGTTCTTACAGGAAATAATCTAAGATCACCTAGGTAATCTCCATAGAAGGTGAGATATGTGCTTTTCCACCTTCATTTCCAGCCATTCTTTTCCCTTCTCCCAGGTTCCCTCCTGAGTATAGCAGTATACCTTGTAAACCTACAGTGGAGGAACCTTGGAGTACACGCCTTGCAAGAGAGTCTCATCCAGCTATGAGCTGTGAGCTGTAAACTGTTTCATTCACCCAAGCTGAAAAGATACATTCTTTCTTGTCTGAATCTGAATCTAAAACGATGAATTGGGGTGGGAACTTGAGAATGAGAGATAGTGCTGATAACAAGGCATAGTTCATGGACAAGTGAACACAGGAATGCTTGAGGAATGTAAAGCCTCAGACATAGCTGGTTGGGAAAACTGATGAACAAAGAACAGAAGAAATAGAGCAAAGGAGAGGGAAACACAATGGGCTGCATTAGACTCTTTAGACTTTAATGATAAGCAGTTATAATATGCGAAGACTAATACACTCTTTACAAGAACAAAAACACATCCTGCAGTTTTAGATCCAGAGACTCCTAGGTGAGGGTAGAACAGTCAGGAGTTGGTACAGGCTCTCTTCTGCATATCGGATACTGACCTATTGAGAGATATCACTGGGGACCTTTTTGTTGGCACCATCTCCCAAAGGCCGTACCTCCTAACATAACCACCTGGGTGCTAAGAATTCCCACATGTCAGTGGGCAACACGAGCAGACCACAGCATCCAAAGATTTTTTTCTTTTTTTTTTTTTTTTTTTTTTGGCTTTTCGAGACAGGGTTTCTCTGCAGCTTTTTTAGAACCTGTCCTGGAACTAGCTCTTGTAGACCAGGCTGGTCTCGAACTCAGAGATCCGCCTGCCTCTGCCTCCCAAGTGCTGGGATTAAAGGCGTGCGCCACCACCGCCCGGCTTAGCATCCAAAGATTTATGAGCTGCATAAAGCCCACATCCATCTTTCTACTGTTTTTCTCCTTTCTACTTTTTCATGCAAGTTTTCCAGAGTCAGGGAGTTGGCTTACCATTGTTGAAAACACCTGAGGATAGAAGGAGAAGTGATGGATAAGGGGTGTGAAAGCGAGCTGGCAAAGTGAAAGCCCTGGAAGGAGATCATCAGGAAATGATGAAAGGACAGCCTAGTCTCCAAGTCTCGGGCCCTAAGACAAAGCCCCTACTTTCTTCACATTGATCCCATAGGCACACTTTTAAAGCAGTTTGCGAAGCTCATATAGAACACATATTTTCGAAAACCAAGTTTTCTCTTCACTAGAGAGTTATCACAGGATTAGCAAAATTGAAACACGGAAATCCCTGAGTAGAGAAAGGGATCGCCATTGCCCTCTAACAGTACAACCTTAGCTGGGAGATGGAGTGGTAGAAAGGCTAAAAAGGAGAAGCTAAAACCCAAGGACAGGAGGAGGCTAAGGAAGTTTGGTCCATGTCTCTGGGAATTCCTCATCAAGCAAGTTCAATCTTGCAGATATGTGGTCCTGGTCAATATCCTTATTCTGGTCTCAATATTGACCCAGAGAAGATTCTTCTACAATGATGTCTAAATAGAAGATATTTGATTCCTACATTTGTCTCCTCCTACATTTGAAAGTCTCTCCTCTCTGTCTCTGTCTCTGTCTCTGTCTCTGTCTCTCTCTCTCTCTCTCTCTCTCTCTCTCTGTGTGTGTGTGTGTGTGTGTGTGTGTGTGTGTGTGTAGTTTTGGGATTGTAGGAAGCTCTGTTGGATCCGTCTATTGACTCGCTCCTCTTGTTATAGTTGCATGGACTCGGAATACATTTGAGAAAGTACAGTGTGAAAGAAGAGAGGCCTAACAACAGCTTTTTAGAGTTCTTAAATCTGATAATTAGTCCAAAATAAACTGATTATACTTGAGAAAATTTAATTAACAAAGCAAATTGGCAGCAAATATCTACATTTGGAAAAGTTTCACATTTTTAAAATGAGTGCCATACAAAACTAGTCATTAGGGACATTTAAATAAAGTTTGCATAGGTTGCAGGAACTTCTCAGTGAAGTTACATAAGTATAAAGAATATATCAAACCCTAAAATAAATAAAAAACAATAACACTACCAAAAAAAATCAAGATTGTCTCACCTCTTGTTCTCCATAGTCACAGTGAACATTGTCCTATAGATACCCTAAGAACTCTTTGCAGAAAATCAACTGCTACAGCGAGCTGTGTCTTAATGTTCTCAGCCTGACTTTGGTTCAGCAAACAAATACCTCAGAACTTTCCTTTCTTTATGCATAGCTTGCAAGGCCAACTAGTTTATTTATAGAATCTGTTCTGAAGTCTGAAATCAGCTAAATGTGTAAAAATCTGTCTTTGTAAGATAGAATGTTGTAATTTTCCTCTCTGAGCTATCCAAATTCCCATCCTTCCATCCTCTCACCTCCACTCATTCAGGGGATCTCTTTTATTTCTTCTTTCCAGGGAAATCTATACATCCGTCTTTGGGCCCTTTTCGTTATCTAGTGTCTCTAGGGCTGTGGATTGTAGGCTGGTTATCATATACTTTGCTCCCAGTATCCACTTATGAGTAAGTACATACCATGCTTGACTTTCTGGGTCAGAGTTACCTCACTCAGAATGATTTTTTTTTCAAGTTTCATCAATTTGAATGCAAATTTCATGAGGTCATTGTTTATTACAGCTCAGCAATTCTCCATTGTGTAAATGTTCCACATTTTCCTTATCCATTCTTCAGTTGCGGGGCATCTACGTTGTTTCCAGGTTCTGGCTATTATGATTCATTTCTTTTAGGAACATAGTTGAGCAAGTGTCCTTGTGGTATGATTGGGTATCACCAAGATGGTAATGCTGGGTAGGTCATGAAGTAGGTTGAGTCCCAATTTTCTGAGAAACTGCCATATTGATTTTCAAAAAGACTGTACAAGTTTGCACTTCCACCAACAATGGAGGAGTGTTCCCCTTTCTCTGCATCCTCACCAACATAAGCTGTCACCAGTGTTTTTTATCTTAGCAATTCTGACAGGTGGAAGATAATATTTCAGAGTCATTTTAATTTGTATTTCCTTGATGACAAAGGATTTTGAACTATTCTTTAGGTACCTTTTTTGTAGCTGTTCACTCTATTCGGGAAATAACCAGGCCAGCTTAAAGATAAACAATTATATTTTTAATTGTTATAAGGGGAAACTCATGCCACGAGAATGGGAAGTCCGAGTTCCACTGTGCCCTGCGGGAATCACCCAGAAAGAGCACGCACCTGGTCTGTCCCAGTTTTCTTCCTGTTCTCCAGGTAGCCATGCCTTAACCAGGTTCTACTTCTTAAAGGTGATTGGTTAACAGAGCTTCCCCCATCACTTTTTGGCCATTTGAGACTCTTCTGTTGATAATCCTCTGCTTAGATCTGTACCACATTGTAGTGACATTTCATTTGTATTTTAAGAAATAAGGTTTGCCTGAAGATCAGAGAATAAAACAACCTCGTTGGTCAGCCTTACAAACCAAGCAGTGGTGACACACAACTTTAATACCAGCAACCACACTAGTTTGCCATAAAAACTGGGTCGTAGTGATGCACACCTTTAATCCCAGTCCTAGAGAGGAATATAAGATAGGAGGAGACAGCTCTCAGACATAGCATTTTTTTCTGAGATTCCTGGAGGCAGGATCGTCATTTTAGACTGAGGTAGGTGTAAGAGCCAGTGGCTGGCTGTTTTGTGTTTCTGACCTCCAGGTTGAACCTCAATATCTGTCTCTGGGTTGTTATTAATCATGCTATACCAAATTTTAAAGATTGGATTATTTGGTATTTTTATATCTAGTTTCTTGAGTTCTTTTTATATCTCTATATATCTTGGAAATAAACCTTCTGTCAGATGTGGGGCTGATGAAGACCTTTGCCCATTCTGTAGGCTGCTGTTTATCTTTACAACTGTGTCCTTTGCCTTACAGAAAATTTTTAGTTTTAGAAAGTCCCATTTATTTATTTTCAATCTATGTGTCTGGGCTATTGGTATTATATTTAGGAGTGGGTTGGGAGTGCTGAGTGCAGGATGTGGGTTGGGAGTGGAGCAGAAGGAGAGAGTAGTGAAAGAGATGTCTTGATGCATGGGGGGGCATTTTTGGTTAAGGAGAAACCTGGCACCAGGGAAACCCCCAGGAATCCACAAGGATAACACCAGTTAAGACTCCAAGCAATAGGAGAGAGTGCTTGGACTGGCCATCCGCTGTAATCAGATTTGTGACTACCCTAATTGTCAGCAGAGATACTCTGTCCAGTAACTGATGTAATTAGATGCAGAGATCCACAGACAAGCACTGGGCTGAGTTTTAGGAATCTTGCTGAAGAAAGGGAGAAGCCAGGGGGGTTCATGACAGGGGAACTCACAGAGACAGGTGACTTGAGCTTGCTATTTCTTTTGATTAACCTCAAGAACTTGTCTGTAAGAACCTATTGCTAAGCCATCACATTGTTCATAGACAAGAAGAAAGAAGGCTGGTAGTCACCTAGAAGTTTCAACCCTACTGACTAGTGTTCATAGTTCTGGAAGGAGCTCTGCATATTCTTGGAGGTAAGGTTAAACATCAATAATAACCCTTTGTGCTACAGCAATAGCCAGGGTGACACATAAAATTCTCCAAACCCCACCAAATTATGTGATTGGGAGCCAACCACAGCACTAGCACTAACCAAGAGGACAACAGTCAAGAGAACAGGAATTAAATTCTGTCTCTTAAGGGAGATGTGATGAGGTCTCTACAGAAAGGACAGTGGAAAACTAGAGAAAAAAATGTATCTCGTTTTAAAACTCTACCCAGTAACAGGGGAGGCTTACTGAGTGTGACTACAGCCTCAAGAAATATAACTAAGAAACACCATGATTCTTGGTACCACATGGTCAACATCCAACACGGTATGCATTATGTATAATATATAGTTTTCTTATGTGTGCACATATATATGGGAGGGAACCTCCAAGGCAGCTACGTCTTATGATGCTAAAAAAAGGTGGGAGGCAGATCATCAGTAGATACCCCATCACAAGCAAATCATCATGAAAAAGCACAAGCAATCAGGTATTTCCAATGAATGAAACTGCAAGAAAAATAAGAATTAATTTAAATAGTCCAGTATTGGAGAAGGAAAACCAAACTGTCTCATTCGTACATAAAATAACTCCCTACAAAGAAGGATCTAATAGACTCTAACTACAAAGTATTATGAATAATATGTGCTAGGTAGAATATCAATAGAAAAATGGTATTTCTTTACAAAGCAATAAGAAGAAAATTGAATTAAGAATGCCCTTTACTGTAGCAACAAAGATGCAGTATCTAAGAAGATAATCAAATAACACTTGGCTAAGAACTCAATATAATAACTTTTAAAAGACCAAAAAATGGAAGGAAAAATATCTACAAAAAGGCATTAGCTTGACATACTTATTTTATTTTTACTTTTTATTGTATTTTATTTATTTGCTGTATATATGTACAGGCTTGTATCTGTACACACACACACACCACAGACACACACACATACACACCACACACACACACACACACACACACACACACACACACACACCCATACACACACACAGCCTGCTGTGGGAACCAGGGAACAACTTGCAGGAGCTGGTTCTCCCATTCCATCTCGTGGGTTACCTCACTAAACTCAGATTTAGTGGAGTGCCCTTACCCCTGCCATTTCTCATCATCCCATGCTGACATATTTAAAATGAGATTTAAGCATATCAGTATTCCTAAAATACATACTAAAGAAATTTTCAAATCACATGAGAAGCAAAACATAAACAGATTTAAGTTGAGAAAGGATATGAAAGGGATCACAAAAGGTATGTTTAAAAAATGTACGTAGGCTTGGGAGACAGAAGAAAAAGAGCATAGAGAGCTATAAAAAGAAATAAATAGTTTTAAAAAACAAGCAAAGTCTTTAAAGAGACAGAGTACAATCATTGACTAAAAGAGTAAAGATAATAAAATAAATATTAAAAAGTAATAGAGTAAAAACAAATAAGCCACAAAAATATGGACTATACAGAGAGTCTGGATTATGTATATCATTGTGGTTTTTTAAAAATGTGAGCCTTGTGGTAAAATATAAAATAGTAAAGATGGGCTAATTGTAGATGTAAGATGTAAGCTAGCAATACGCTTAAGTAATTGGCCAAGCAGTGATTTAATTAATACAGCTTCTGTGTGGCTATTTCAGCAGTCTGAGCAGCCAGGACATGAACAAGTGGAGCAGCTGGGAACACACTATCAGCCTCTTACTATATGAACCTGTTAATACCTCACAGAAGCTGCAAGAGCTGGAATCTGGAACAGCTTTTAACACTCTCGCCAACACCCTTCACAGAATTCCCAGTGGTGGTGACCAAAATTCACACCAAAGGTTTAAAGTACTTTTGCCATAGCTTGATCAGTATCTAAAAACCATTTCCATGTGATGCATAATCTCATAAAACTTAATCCTAAAAGTTGTTCTCATTTCACTGAGAACCACATAGAAATTTCCAGTGTATCTAAATTCCCTGTATGTTTGGTTGTTTGAAAGACAATGTCGCCCATAAGGAGTAGCATTATTAGGATTTGTGGCTTTGTTGGAATCGGTATGGCTTTATTAGAGGATGCATGTCACTGTAGGTGGGCTTTGAGGTCTCCTTTGCTCGAGCTACATAGATTACAGTACACAGACTCCATCTACCATCTACAGATCAAGATGTAGCATTCTTGGGGCTGGAGAGATGGCTCAGAGGTTAAGAGCATTGCCTGCTCTACCAAAGGTTCTGAGTTCAATTCCCAGCAATCACATGGTGGCTTACAACCATCTGTAATGGGGTCTGGTGCCCTCTTCTGGCCTGCAAGCATACACACATACAGAATATTGTATACATAATAAATAAATATTTTTTAAAAAGGATGTAGCATTCTCAGCAACTCTCAACCCCTTCTTCAGCACCATGTCTTCACACAGCCTAGTCATGTGATATACGGTGATAATGGACTAAACCTCTGAAACTAGAAAGCCATTCCAATTAAATGTTTTCCTTTATAAGAGCAGCTGTGGTCACGATGTCTCTTCACAACAATAGAAACCCTAACTAAGACAGAAGTTGGTACCAGGTACTGGGGAATTATTTTGATTAAGTCAGACCATGCTTTTGTTTAGAGGAATTTGGCCTTTGGAAGTTTGGGTTAGGAAAGCAGTGGAACGTTTTAAGTGCTACTTAGGAGGCCACATTAGTAAGAGCATGGAAGACAGTGGTACTCAGAATGATTCTAACTGTGGGGGCCTGACTCAAGAGGTTTCAGAGGAAAAAATTTTTAGTATGTTGCCAAGAAACCATTCTTATGATATTTTGGTGAAGAAACTGGCTGCTTTTCGCCCTTGTCTGAAGAGTCTTCTTGAGGGTAAGTGAAGAGATTTGAATTAATTCCATTGGCAGAGAAAAATCTCAAAACAGCCTAGTATAGACTTTGCTGTGTGGTTATTGGTGTTAACTCCAATGAGGATTTATAGTAAAAAGGAGCAAGTTAAGAAAGCAAAAACACAAAATCCATAATGCAAGAAGAAAAAGAGCACCAGGAAGTGTAATGGAGTTAAGGCCTGTGTTCAAGGATATAAACAGATTAAGAAATGGAAAAAGGGACTGCTCTCTGCCAGGGCCCAGCTCCAGTGGTAGCCAGGTCCCAGCAAAGATTAAGGAGTAGGTGAGAGAGGGTTGAGCCAGGCCATTGGTGTTAGTGAGAATCTTGCAGCCTGGATGGGAAACAGAGTGCTTTTTATTTATGCAGAATTCAGTAAGCAGGAATAGAGTCATGTTGTTCAAAAACATAGGTCATATCATTTTTGGTTTGGGATATGTGTTGCATTCCCTCTTATATACCTTTTAATCATCATCAATAAACTATGACAAAACAGAGATATCTTCTACAATCATTTTTATTTATCAACCCTGTAAATGGAGACTGTACTTTCATTTCTTGACTGTTGAGACCCGAATCATCGCACAGAAACATTAAGTACAACACTATTTAGTCAATGACTTAGGTGTATTCCTAGCTAGCTCTTTTTTTATTAGCCCATTTCTATTAATCTATGCATAACCACGAGACTGTGGCTTACCACCAATGCTCTGGCATCTTTTTCCTTCAGCAGCTACATGGCATCTCCTCGACTCTGCCTACTCTCTCTCTATAAATTTGTTTGGTTTCCCGCCTGGCTTTACTCTGCTATCATTGGCTAAAACAGCTTTATTCATCAGCCAATAAAAGCAACTCATGTACAGAAGGACATCCCACATCATAATCCCATGACATAACTTCTAGACAGCTCTTGTGGTTTCAAGGATACTAGATAGAATGGACAGCTGTATCTGATGAGAATGTCAAAAGTCAAAAAGCCAACACAGTTGCTTGACAAAGATCTAGCAAAGCTGAGCCACCTGAAGGCTGATGTGCCACTTTTGGTTTTGATTTCAATGTAACAAGCTTGGGAATCTTTTAATATTTTCACAATTTGGGGATATGGAATTGATGGGAAATTTCTTATGAATCATTTATGCCTTCCCCCAGGAATACTGCTTCTAAACTTCCCCAGGAAAGTCATGAGCATACCACCCATCCCAATTTTAAGGAAATATCTTCACCACTCGAGGGTCTTCCTTATGCTTTGAGCTTGTGAAACACATAAAGAAACTAGAGATCTCTTTATGAGCCTCTTAGATATTCTCAAAACATCTGCCCCTATACTTACTCAGAAACGAGATAGCCAGAACAAAGTACAAATCTCTTTCTAGTCTATGCTTAGGTGATTATTTAGCATACCCAGCAACAAAGTTAGATGGGCTAGAGTCACCTCTGCCCTACACAGGGGCTTGTATTGTTATACAACAATCACGTGGAGAGAAGATAAAATACCTGTCAGGACCTCTCTTTCTTAGAAAAGTTCATTCTTGCAGAGCCACTATGGTATCTTAGGACCAAGGAAAGAAAGAATATCAGAATAAGACATATAAATATGTTCTATAATTATATATAATGTAAACATTGTATTGTGCCCGTAATTGAATAATAACTGAAGAATCTTTGGCCTGAGGATTTTTCTTGAATATTCTGACCTTTTAAAGTTAATAATATGCTGTTCAGGACATGGTAATCTGCCAGGCTGACTTGCAGATCCTGCCTAGTGTCCTTAAAACCGTAAGAGCTGCGTTGAAGTTGTGTCATGGGGTTGAAGAGTAAAAACGACGATTAAAAAAATACCCAACTCTGTTTTGTCACAGTTTATGAATGATGACTAAAAGATATGGAAGAGTAAGTAAAGCATGTGTCCAAAACCAGAAATGATATGATCTATGTTTTGGAACAATCTGAATCTATCCCTGCTTACTGAATTCTGTATAAGAAGCACTCTGACTGCTAATCAGTCAGGCTGCAAAATTCTCTCAACCATCATGCCTCATCCCTCCCTTGAAGACTTATTACACCCTTTGATGGACCTGACCACTGCTGGGGCTGGTTCCCAGCAGTTGACCTCAGGGCAAGATCCCACTCAGATAAGTTTCCAACTTGTGAAAAGGAATTAAAGAAAAGCTTAGCGCCCCATGTGTTGGTGCATGCCTTTAATCCCAGCACTTGGAAAGCAGAGGCTGGCAGATCACTGAGTTTGAGGCCAGTCAGATCTACAGTTCCAATTTCAGGGTAGCCAAGCTTAGTTAGGCAGTGAAGGGAACGATGAAAAACAGAAAGCTGGTGAAGATGTAATTGAATGAGGGGGTCGTATTCTAGTCCTAATAAGCAACAGAACTTGGCAGCTTTGGCCACATGGTTTTGGCTTTAGAGTCAAGGATAGAAGAAAGGAAGGAAGGAGTTATGGAATCTTTCTCTGCGACTAAGGAAAATCACTGAGACCAGACATGTGTCAGAGATGTCCTTAAATGGAGGCCTATGTAGAGAGGTCTTTTTGTTAAGCTGTGCAGGTGAAGTCTATATTCCCTTGGAGACGCCAAAATATTAGAGATACCAGAACCATGGGATACCTGGTGAGGAGAACTACTAACAAGGAGTGGAACCAGCCCAAAAGGAAGAAAAGTGTTGGAATCAACAAAACTGAAATGAGGTGGAGATATTGAGAGAGTTTTGACATCAAACATGGAGATGCAGAGATGGGAATTTGCCCAGCTGGTTTTCGGTCTTGATTTATTTCACTGTTTCCTCACTGCGCTCCCTTCCCTATGTGCTGTAATGGTGATGCGTATCCTGTGCCATTGTATGTTGGAAGTATGTGACCTGCTATTTGATTTTCATTTAATAGGCAATTGTAGTTAAGAGATTGCATGAATCTCAGAAGAGTTTGAACTTTGGATTTTTAAATAAGTTTGAGACAGTGAAATGTGGTGGTTTCCAAAAAAAAAATGGCCCCCATAGGGAGTGGCACTATTAAGAGGTGTGGCTTAGATATGATCTTGTTGGAGGAAATGCGTCACTGGGGGGGGGGGGGAAGGTGGTTCAGGACTCCTTTGTTCAAGCTCAACCCAGTGTGGTACACAGACTTCTGATGCCTGCAGATCAGCAACTCTAAACTCCTTCTTCAGAACCATGTCTGCCTGCTCTCCTCCATGTCCTGCCATGCCGTGATGATCACAGACTAAACCCCTGGAGCTGTAAGCTGCCTCAATTAAATGCTTTTCTTTTCTAAGAGTTTCTAAGGTCATGGAGTCTGTTCACAACAATAGAAGCCATAAGTAAGACAAGGTTCATGGACATACTAGCCAATAAATTTAAAATCCAACCAATAGTAATGTTCAATTACCCACAGAATAAAACAGAATAAAAGTACTATTTCTACATGCACACATACACACACAATACACACACACACACACACACACACCTGTATTACTGCTAGGTTGTTTCTTCTTTGTACTTTGTTGAATTGTTAACTGTATAAATTAAAGTTAGGAATTGAAAAGATATGGCAGCTCATTGTTTTCTGACCATGACTATTTCTATTTGACAAGAATGCACCTTTCTTAACTTGTTCTTTTTCTTTCATCCTGTGACTTCCTGACATTTTTGTTGTCCTTTTCCTCTTAGGGTGACAGATGTCAAGGAGTCTGGGATATAGTAGAGGCATTTGTGACCTTTTACATTGGCCTAACTTTATTTGCATGGGTAGGAGATAAGATCTAGTGGTCCTTTTATCTGAATCTCAGTTAACTGCATCCATCATCAATATATATCATAACTCCATATATCAGTGAAACAGTGCCGAGGTGAGTCATACATAGTCCCAAATGATCCGTTCATTCCAAAGTGGCTGCATGAAACTTCCCGCATATTGCTTTCAAGAGAGCACTGGAAAAAGAGTTCTAAATGCTATAAATATATTATCAGTTTTATGTGTTTATTCTTTCTGGATTTTTGAATCTCCTATATGTAACCCACATTGTTATGCAGCAAATGTAGCTTTGAGCTCATGATCCTTCTGTCTCAACCTCCTGAGAGTTCGAATTATGAAAGTGAACCACCACACATGACTTACTGTTGTCTCAAAGCCATAGAACACTAATGGAAAACAAAGCATCTCTAGGGAGGTTGACTTACAATAAATTGGATTACCTCCTCAGTTTGTCTTTATTATAAAATTCAAATTTGTACACAAAAAAAATCTTAATCAGCTACCACTAGAAGTAATTATGTTATTTCTCCCAGAGGTGTATTTTATGGAATTCTAGTACAAAGAAAAAACATTATATCTTTAATTTATTTAGAATTCCTAAATAATATTTAATAATAAATTTAAATATCTATTGATATTCAAATAATGAATTAAAAGCAAAATTGTGTTCTAATGCACACATTTATGGATACATTCATATAAACTTTATAATGCACCTTTAAATAACATAGCTTAAGTCAATTGGTAAGACTTGTTCTTCTCTTTTAAGGTGAAAGTTTGAAAGAGACTAGTTGTATACAATAATATCAAGTTACACATGTGTATTATGAACTGCCAATAGAAGGTGCAACCATAAAATACTGTTGAGAACAATAAGTTGGACATGTATAATTCCATTAAAAGAGACAAGGATTAGAAGCCAAGTTTTATATGAATAAACTATTATTTAAATTAAAGATTCTCCCAAGAACACATCAGAAGAATCATCCACCATAAAGTCAGCTTCATCCCAGAGATGCAGAGATGGTTCAACATATGAAAATCTGTCAATGTAATCCACCACATAAACAAACTGAAAAATAAAAACCACATGATCATCTCATTAGATGCCGAAAAAGCTTTTGATAAAATACAACATCCCTTCATGATAAAGGTCTTGGAGAGAGCAGAGATACATGGAACATACCTAAACATAATAAAGGCAATATTACAGCAAGCTAATAGGCAACATCAAGATAGATGGAGAGAAACTCACAACAATCCAACTGAAATCAGGAACAGATAAGGTTGTTCACTCTCTCCATATCTATTCAATATAGTTCTTGAGGTCCTAGCTAAAGCAATGAGACAACAAAAGGAGATCAAGGGGATACAAATCAAAAAAGAAGAGGTCAAACTCTCACTATTTGCTGATGATATGATAGTTTACATAAGCAACCCCAAAAATTCTACCAAGGAACTTCTACAATTCATAAATACTTTCAGTAATGTAGCAGGATACAAGATTAACTCAAAAAAAATCAGTAGCTCTCGTTTACACTTATGATAAATGAGCCAAGAAAGAAACCAGAGAAACATCACCCTTCACAATAGCCACAAACAGCATAAAATATCTTGGAGTAACTCTAACTAAGCAAGTGGAAGACTTGTATGACAAGAACTTTAAACTGTTGAAGAAAGAAATTGAATAAGACACTAGAAAGTGAAAACATCTCCCATGCTCTTGGGTAGGTAAAATTAACACAGTAAAAATGGCAATATTATCAAAAGCAATCTACAGATTCAATGCAATGCCCATCGAAATCCCAGCAAAATTTTTCATAGACCTCGAAAGAAAGGTATTCAACTTCATATGGAAAAGCAAAAAAACCCATGATAGCTAAAACAATCTTGTACAGTAAAACAACTTCTGGAGGCATCAGAATCCCTGACTTCAAACTCTACCAGAGAGCTACAGTACTGAAAATAGCTTGGCATTGGCATAAAAACAGACAGGAGGACCAATGGAACCGAATTGAAGACCTGGATATTAGTTCACACGCCTTTGAACACCTGGTTTTTGACAAAGAAGCAAATAATACCAAATGGAAAAAAGAAAGCATATTTAACAAATGGTGCTGGCATAACTGGATATTAACATGTAGAAGAATGAAAATAGATCCATATTTATCACCATGCACCAAACTTAAGTCCAAATGGATCACAGACCTCAACATCACACTGAACCTCATAGAAGAAAAAGTGGGAAGTACGCTTGAATTCATTGGCACAAGAGACCACTTCCTAAATATAACCCCAGGAGCAAGACACTGAGAGAAAAAATTAATAAATGAGACCTCCTGAAACTAAAAAGCTTCTGTAAAGCAAAGTACATGGTCAACAAGACAAAATGGCAGCCTACAGAATGGGAAAAGATCTTCAACAACCAGGATAGAGGTCTGATCTCCAAAATATACAAAGAACTCAAGAAATTAGTCAACAAAAGAACAAATAATCCAATAAAAAAGTGGAGTACAAACCTAAACAGAGAACTCTCAACAGGGGAATCTAAAATGGCTGAAAGACACTTAAGGAAATGCTCAATATCCTTAGCCATCAGAGAAATGCAAATCAAAACAGCTCTGAGATCCCATCTTACACTGGTAAGAATGGCGGCCAAGATCAAAAACACTGATGACAACTTATGCTAGAGAGGTTGTAAGATAAAGGGAACACTCCTGCATTGCTGGTGGAGTTCAAGCTGGTGCAACCCCTTTGGCTATCAGTATGGTGATTTCTCAGAAAATTGGGAATCAGCCTTCTCAAAACACAGTAATACCACTTTTGGGTATATATATCCAAAGGATGCTCAATTGTGCCTCAAGGATATGTGCTCAGCTATGTTCACAGCAGCATTGTTTGTCATAGCCAGAACCTGGAAACAACTTAAATGCCCCTTGACCTAAGAATGGATAAGGAAAATGTGGTACATTTACACAATGGAATGCTACACAGCAGAAAAAATTAACGATGTCTTGAAATTTGCAGGCAAATGGATGGAGCTAGAAAATATCATACTGAGTGAGGTAACACAGACCCAGGAAGACCATTGTCATATGCACTCACTCATAAGTGGTTTTTAAACATAAAGCATAGAAACCCAGCCTACAACTCACAATCCCAGAGAACTTAGACAACAATGAGGACCCAAAGAGAGACATACAGATATAATCTACATGTGAAGTTGAAAAAGACAAGATCTTATGAGTAAATTGGGAGCAAGGGGACTAAGGGAGAGGGTTGAAGGGGAGAGGAGAGATAGGGAAGGGAGCAGAGAAAAATGTAGAGCTCAGTAAAATCAATTGGAAAAAAAGAAAAAAAATTAAAGATTTTCTTATTTCATCATCTGGCTTTCCTTTTTTCCTTGGAGGAATATATATCTTCAACCACACAATTTAAAAAATTCAAAACTGAACTCGATGAAATCTATGTTCCCATAATCTCTTCTAAAATGATAATTATGTCATTATATAACTTTAAATATATTTCAATATATTCCTTTTATGTAATTGCCATTCTTTAATGATTCCATGCATGAGTATACTTTAAATCATTTCTACCCCTTCCTCTTCCACTTCAAACTCCTCTCTTCTCCTGTTCTGCCCCTCAGACTCATGACCTCTTCTTTTATTATTGAATATATATATATATGTATATATATATACATATATATACTAACATACACACATATGTGCATGTGTGACCTACTGAGTTCAGTGTCTGATATTTTTTGACTAGGAGTGGGTAGGACCTTGTAAAATCACTGCTGTTATGTCAACTGGTATGTTCATTATGCAAGTCTTTTTAGGCAATCATACTACTGAGGCTTCATGCATGCAACTTCCCTGTCTTGTGTAGAAGAAACTATTTGGTAGTAGGCATTCTGGTCTTCTTCCTCTGTTCATCTTCCCATGCCTCTCTTCCATGGTGTTTCCTGAGAATCAGGTGTAAGAGTTGTGCTGTGCATTTATTAATTGGGATTGGGTACCCCATGGTCCTCTCTGAGTTCTGACTACTGTGGATTTGTGCAGTAGCTTCCATCTGCTGTGAAAATAAGCTTCTGTGATGGGTTTGGGGATCACACTGTTGTTTGTTTGGGTGTATAAAGAAAATATAGCCTGGTTACAAAAGATCGCAGGTTCAGGCTCCATATCCCCCCACTTCTAGGAGTCTTTACTAGGTTCGTCCTGATCGATTCCAGGGAGTTTCACTGCACTATGTTTCTACATCACCCCCCAAGACCCCAAATTCCAATCATCTCTTCTAGTACTCTCTCCCTCCATCCCATCCCACCCCATTTGATCCATTTTGTTCTCACCCCAACCTGTCCCCAGTCTTCCCCCCAAAATCTATTCTGTTTCCCATTTTTAGAGAAATCCATGCATTCCCCTGAGCCCTCCTATTCAGCATGCTAAATACTATTTGTGCATACATATTGTTATTCATGGGAAAACACCATAGATAACTGAAATTACATTTTCTCTTTGTGGAATTTTATTTCTTTTACTCTTATGTTGAAAATAATGTGTGACCAGAAAGAAAGTAATTTATAATCATTGCACACTTAACCACCCAACTTTTCATTCAATATTTGCTAAAGCACTGAGCTTTGTATAATATGGCTAAATGTAAGTCAATAATTTTTCTAAGTCATCTAATATTCTTACAAAGACTAAAATAAGATTTATATATATAACTAAAATAGGATATATATATATATATAGCTGACTACTTATGTATCATAAATATATTCAACAGATAATTTTAAAGAAAACTGTTAAGAGAATTTTGAATGCTATGAGCAATGAAAAAAAGTAAAATGTTTACTTTTGAGCAGCAAAAAAATGAATCAGTTTATTGAATTAGCTCAACGTGATGTGATTTTTGAACTAACGTGTCAAAGCTACACTTGATCTCACAAAAAGACAAATTCTCAACAGTTATTTTGCTTAGAACTAAAGCACCATGGTTTGAATATAGAGTGCCCTCCACAGGGTCATGCACTCAAACTCCTGGTTCCAGGCTGCCCATCAGTTTCACTGTTTGATGAAGCTGTGGCACTTTGGGGACATAGTATCTATCTAAAAGAGAGAGGCACTTAGGTTCAGGCATTGATAATTATAGGGACTGGAGCTCTGCCCTGCTTCCTTGCACTCCATCCCCCAGAATGACTTCTACTTATGCTTCTGCTGCTGATGGCTTCACCACTCCCAGTTCAAGACTTCCTTCCCATGATGGCTTCTATCCTCTGCAACCATGAGTAAAAATAAATCATGCCTTTGTTAAATTGTGTTTTTCAACTACTTCGCTATAGCAACTAGAAGAGTAAATAATAAAGCAATTAAATAATGTTAGGTATGCATATGTAATTAATTAAGAAAAGATGTAATTACCTTTAAAAATAGTGTTCTTGTTGAGTTTAGATATACTGAATTCATTTGATCCTCAAAGTAATGTTCACTATTGATAGAATATGTAACAGTGAATTGAGACTTGTTTACTCCCAAGTTTTAAAAAGTTTATGAAAACTAATGTGAAAAGCATCAATGATATCTTTGATTTTGTGCTTTAGAGAGACATAAGTAATCTCAAAACGTCCAGGTAAGATGTCAAATTAGAACAGACATTTAAGGGTGTGGAGGAACAGGGTGATGAGTAATGAAGGACTCAGCCCAGAAGGATGGGGCTGCTCAACCTCCCCCCCCCCCCTTCCACCAAATCCCAGAGCTGTCTGCCAGCACTTGATGCATATTTCAAAAAGTTTCTCTGAGGAAGGGATACAGGGAGACTGGTAGGTGCATCCTCTGAATCTGCAAAAGACAGTGATGGCATCAACTACAGCCACCCTATAGACCAGCCTGCACTGTCACTACCAATGAACTGCTCAGAATAGCAGCAACTGGAAATTCAGAGAGATGATGTGAGATTGTGAAAAGAAAGTCCCATCATCAGACTGGAGCAAAGTAAGCCAGAGCACACAGCAAAAGTGTGGCCTGGATATCCAAGCCTTACGTAGTCAGCAAGAAAAACCAGTTACAACCCCTCCTCATCGCCAGAAGCAAGACATAACCACAAATACAGCACACTGTGGAACCCATACAGTGTCAAGCTGACAGGGAATAGGTGCTCATATGAGCAGCCTTCCACTCCCCATCAGAGAGGGGCCTGTGGAAAGCCTGGTCACTAATTCACTAGAGGAAAGGTTGTAACTTTGGAGGGCAGGGCCTTTGGCCTGGGAATTCTAACAGTCGTCTGCGTTCACAGAAATCCGGAAAAGCCGCAGTGACTTTACTTGTGTGAACACCTGGAGACAGGCAGTCTAACCCTTTTTTTTTTTCTTAGCATTCTTTTTTTTAATTTTTATTTTTTTATTTTCTTTTTTTTCCTCATTTTTTTTATTAAAAATTTCCATCTTCTTCCCTCCTCCTCCCCCTTCCCTCCCCTCCCTTCCACCCATACCCCTACTCTGCCCCTCTCCAAGCCAAAGAGCCATCAGGGTTCCCTTCACTATGTTAAGTCCAAGGTCCTCCCAGCTCCCCCTAAGTCCAGGAAGGTGAGCAACCAAACTGACAAGGCTCACAGTGAGCCCGTCCATGCTGTAGAGTTCATGCTCATCGCCGTTGTCCTTGGTTTCTCAGTCCTCCTCCACCGTCAGCCACATTCAGAGAGTCCGGTTTGGTCCCCTGTTCCATCAGTCCCATTCCAACTGGACTTGGTGGTCTCCCGTTAGATCTGTCGCACCATCTCAATGGGTGAACGCACTCCTCACGGTCCTGACTTCCTTGCTCATGATCTCCCTCCTTTTGCTCCTCATCGGGACCTTGGGAGCTCAATCCGGTGCTTCTATGTGGGGCTCTGTCATTTTCTCCATCCAATGCCAGGTAAAGGTTCTATGGTGATATTCAAGATATTCATGAGTCTAACCTTTTTCTCCTTGGGAGATTGGTACAGGCCAAGGGGAGGGCGAGGCCGTATCACCGCAAAGAACAAAAAAGAAATGAAGACTGTTGTATGAACCATCAGTTTTTTATATCTATTTTTTAGATGCTTAGATCTTTTCTATGCATTTTTGCTTATTATTTGTGCTTAAATTAGTATACTTAATTGTTAAGCTATCATGTTTCTCTTCATTTTTAACAAAATAAAATATAATAAGATAACGCAGAAAGCATCTCTTCGTATTTGGACAAGGCAAACCAACCAAAGGAAAAAAAGAGAAGGCGCAAGAATCAGAAGCGCACTCACCACACACTCAGGAGTCCCGGAGAAGTGCTAAACTGAAAGCTGTAATGTATCTGCAAAGGACCTGGCGCAGACCTGTGCAGGCGCTGTGCTTCTGCTTCAGTCTCTGTGAGTTCACGTGACCTTTGCTCATTTTGTTCTCCTTTTGTCCTTGATCCCCTCTGGCTCCCACTTTCCTTCTGCCTCCTCTTCCAAAAGATTCCCTGAGCTCTGAGGGTAATGATTTGATGGAGACAACCTATTGAGAGCTGTGTGTTCCAAGATCTCAACAGAAAGAATTCAGACTTTAAAATGATCCATGAACAGATAAAAGACTTATATAAGCAGATGAAAGAAATAATGAAATCAACTCAGGGACTCTGTAAGAGAGTTACCAACGTGAATGATGTGACCAGTAACATGGAGGAGAAATTCAAAATCTCAAAGGCAACATTTGCTAAAGAAATGAAGACACTGAAAAAGAATCACAAAAAAGTTCTGGAAATTAAGTAATCGATCAAATAAAATACACAGCAGAAAGCAAATCAACAGACAAGAAAAATCAGAACAAGTTTCAGGTATCGATGACAGAATTTACACAAAAATATATTCAGACATATATAAAGAAAAATAAAACAAGCGTGACCCAAACTTCTAAGAAGTCTTAGATATATACAGAGATCAAACTTAAGAATCCATGGGGTAGAAGAGGCTAAGATAAAATCAAAAGTCCTAGACAATTATTTATTAAGTTATACTAGAAAATTTCCCAAACCTCAGAAAGAGTTGACATTTCATAGCAAGATACATATATAACACGGTATACATAATGAAAGAATTTCTTTGGGGCATATGACAGCCAAGATGTCCCAAATACAATAAAAAAAGTAACATCAGTGGCTGAGGGAATGTCTCAGTGTACCAGCATAAAGATCTGAGTCCAGTCCCCACGACCCATGTAAGAATGCTGGTGTTGCAGCTCAAGCCTCTAACCCCAGCACAAAGGTGGGGCAGAAGAGGATAAATCCAAGGACGCTGCTGGTCAGCCAGTGCAGTCAGGATAGCAAGCACCAGGTTCTGTGAGAAATCCTTTCACAAAACCAGGATAGAAGTGGCTTTAGGAGCACACCCGACAACAACCTCTGGCCTACCCACACATTGGGCACTCACACCCATGCATACGTGTAAACATATGTACACGCACAAGTGTAAACACATGTACATGCACAAATACACTCACACATATGCAGATACAGAGGGGGAATGAGGGAGAGGGGAAAAGGAGAGGAGAGAGATGAGAAGGAAAGAGGGAGGGGGATACTAAAGCCTGAACTGGAAAAATGCCAACATACACAACACAATAAAGACAGAATCATCAAAGCAGCCTTAGAGCTTTGATCATTAACACTGAAAGCCAGGAAATTGTATAGCTATATAGATGCAAAGAAGCCAATAGCTGCCAATGGAGATTCCATACCCAGAAGTCATGTACTGCTTTTTCTTCACTGACATTTCATACACAATTAGGCTTGTGTCAGCCTCCATCCCTACTCACCTGCCTCTCCCATCCGTCTCCCTGCGTTCTGCCTACATTTTCACCCTTCCATATCTAGGGTACCCTGGATACTTTCAGAGGAACAGTGTTTTGTAATTTTCCTCACTTCTCTCCCTTAGAGCTTCCCCCACACCCACACCTTATCACGAACCCTTTTCTAGTTTCTGGCCTCTGTCTATACTCAATTCTACATCAATATACGTGTAAAAGTTAAAAGCTGAAATATGCATATTCAAGAAAGCTCTGGTGTTTGTCTGAGCCTGGGGTGTCCTACAAATATATTTTCCAGCTCCATTTGATTTCCTGATTTTGTTTTTTTTCCTTTATTGTTGAATAAAATTCAACTGTTATGTGCACCACATTCTCTTTATCCATTCTTCAGCTGATGGACGTCTAGGCTTGTTCTCCTTCCTTGCTGCTGGGAATAAAGCAGCTACGGATGAATGTGCAAATGTCAGGATGTGAATCTTGGGATGTATGCTTGGAATTGGTATAGCTAAGTCATAAGGCAGTTTTCTCTTTAGTTTTATTGGGAGCGTTCCATATTGATTTCCACAGCGGCTGTACCAATCAATACTCCTATCACAAGTCCTAAGGCTGCTCTCCAGCCACATCTCCCATTTGTTGCCATTTATTTTCTTAATAACAGCCAATTTAACTGGGGTGAGTTGGCATCTCAAAAAACTTTTTTTTAAAGTTGTGTTGTCCTCATGTCTAGCAACATTAAACAATTTTAAAATATTTTTGGTCTTTTGTTATCTTCTTTTCAGAATTATATAACCAGTTCGTTATTCCACTTTTTGGCAGTTTTGATTTGAGGAGGTGTTTAATTTTTCAGTTCTTTATATATTCTAGATATTAACCATTTGTCAGAAGTATAGCTGGGAAACATTCTCTCTCTATTTGCCCTCTTTCTTAGTTTGTTTTCTATGGTTGTGGTATAAACCATGACCAAAAGCAATGCAGAGAAGAAAGGGTTTATTTGGCTTACATCCTTCAGTCGATCATCCAAGAAAGTGAAGGCAAGAAGAACTCAAACAGGGCAGGAACCTGGATGCAGAAACTGAAGCAGAGACCATGAGAGGATTCTGCTTTCAGGTTCGCTCAGCCAGCTTTCTTATACCACCAAGGGCTACCTGCCCAGAAATATCATAGCTCTTAGTGGGCTGGGCTCTCCTACATGAATCATTAACCAAAAAATGTCCCAGAGACTTGCCTATAGATAATCAGAGAGAGGTTTTCTCAACTGGGATTTTCTCTTCCCAGATGATTCCAATTTATATCAAATTAACGACAACAACAAAAGCAACAGGCCAACATACTCTAATTATCACTTAAATTGATGGAGAAATAAGAATATCTAAGACAATCTCACTCAGATAATGCATGAAAACCAAGCCAGCTCTGTAGAAATACTTTAAAAAGCTGAGCATGGTGGTGCATCCTTTAGTCCTAGCACTCTGGAGGCAGAGTTCTAAGACAGTCGGGGCTATACAGAGAAATTGTGTCTTGAAAACAGAAAAGAAAGAGGGAAAGAAAAGAAAAAAAAGAAAAGAAAAGGGTACTTAAAGAAAAACTACATATGGAAAAAACTTACAACCTCATACATGAGAAAATAAGAAATAATAAATTCCAACACAAGAATAGATTAGCAACAAGGAGGAGGAAAGAAAAAAATATATTTAGCACAGTGAACCAGCAATTTAGTATTACCAGGGTAGCAAAGGGATGACCAGCAATAAGCCAACATTAAAAAGGGTTGTCAGAGGCCTATTTCTTGGGCAACTCTAAATGCTTTCAAACTGACAGTTCCCACTACCCACCAAAACAGTCTTAGCCATCTGGGAAAATGCAAATCAAAACGACTTTGCTATTGAACCTCATCCCAGTTCCAGAGATTTTCATAAAGACAAATGACAACAGATGTTGACGAAGCTGTGGGGAAAGAGGACCCTGTACTACAGAGAGGCATGTGTAGTGGTCCAGCCAGGAAACGAAGCTCCACATGACCTAGCTTCGTCACCATCAGGCACTTCACCAAAGACTACATCCTACCACAAAGACACTCGCAAATGTGTGCCTATTGCTGTTCTAGTCATAAACACAAGGAAATGAAATTGGCCAAGCTGTTCGTCTACAAATGGATGGGTAAAGATGGTATGGTACATTTACACAGTGGAGTTTTACTCAGCTGTAAAATGAAATTATGAAAACTTCATTAAAATATATGGAATTTGACAATACTACTTTAGAGAAAATAATTGGGATTCAGAAATACAAATATCACAGGTGCTCTCTCGTATTCAGGCGCCAGACTCTAATTTTCAATATATTTACATGGAAGCGTGAGTGGGGGGAGTGAGGGGAGAGTTCATGAAACTAGAAACGGGACCATGAAAGGGGAAACAGGGGGAGGGGAGGTTGAGGAAGCAAAGGGAGGTTCACCGAGCAGAGCATGTGGGATAAGAAGGCAGACTAGAAACTACTGTAGTAGAAAGGTAAACAGGAGAAGGGCAATGGGGGTGAGAGATGGAGGAGCAACACAAACGAATCATATCTGAAAATGCTATAATGAAAATGACGATATTGTGCACATGTAATTTTTTTAAAGCAATCTCATGGTAATTGGATGGAACTTTCCAGTTTCCAATAAGGTAATGATAAATTAAATACGGGTTGAATTTTGTGATTCATCTGATAATAAATGTCCCTCAGGTTTATCATGAAAAATAAGCCTGATAACATAAATTATATATTTGTAATTATGGGATAATTTTGTTCTTTTCATTTTTTTCTTCATATAGGCATTAAATGCATTTTGTTCACTGCTTGTAAACAAAACCTCACTCATCCCTTTGGTAAGGTAGTTATATTTGTGCTTGGGTGGCACCCTCTACAGTAACTATCAGTCATCTCTCAGACTCTATTAGTGAGGATGGAGGTTTGTTCCAATGTAGCTAGTAAGTTAAGTGACAGAACAAATCTATAAACCCTTTACTTCCCCCAGATTCTATCCTGCTTCCGGTACACATCCTGAGAAAGGGAAACATGTCATGTTGCTTTGGTCTTCTCCTTTTGCTCATTACCATCACGTCTATCCTCAGCTTATGATCCAGTCAGATCTATGAGAAGCCCTTGATCTGCACTGACCACATATTTATTCTATGCCCAGGGGTTGTTCTCTAAGTCTCTGAAATTCAGTCTTCAGATGGATTATAACACCAGTCTTCAGAGCCATGTCCTTTTAGGAAAGTCTATGACAGGTCTTATATCTATCATGAGCTTCACGGAAAGTTCTGAGGCTTAAGGAGCTGCAACTGCAGAGGTTGCTAAGTAGGACTTGTGGTACATCTTCCTCTAAAGATGCCATCACAAGGACCCCTACCTTCACTGCTTTAAATAAATATTGTATACATGCAAGACTGTGAAGTCTTGCATAGACTTCCTAAACTTTGTGGAGTTGCAGAGGTAATATAGTTTTAATAGAAACCGTATCACTGTTTTGAAGTTTTGATCTTTTCCCAGTATGGTCCTCTTTCACTGTCTTGGGCAGGTGCAATTGGTCATAGCTCTCAGCATTCCTTCTGATCCTAAGAGCTGATCCATCTCCTGCCACACACTAAAACTGTGTAGCCAAGCAATGATGGCCAGAAGGTCACGTGCACTTAATGAATTTGATTTGTATTTTCTCCTTACAATGGAATTTGGGGATTAAGTCTCAACATGAGTCAGGAACTTCTACAATTACAATAGGCAGTACATATTCAAATGTCCTCAGACATGTTTTTAAATGATTTTAGATTATATTTATGTCATTTCCTACTTCCTTTTCTTCCCTCCAAACCCTACTGTTTACCCACCTCATTTGTTCCATTTTAAACTCAAAGCCCTTATTTTTCCTTAGAAATACACAAACACATCTTGCTCAGTCCAAGTCCATATAATGTTACATGTATGCATGTTTTCAGGGATGTCTTTTGGTATTAGACAACCAACTAGTGTGCTCTTCCCTGGGGAAAGCTCTTTCTTCCATTCCCAAAGTGTCTTAGTTGCCTATAATATTTTGTGTAAGATTGGGGCCTTTTGAGGTTTATCTTTCTATGTTAGTATGTCTGTTGGTATCATAACTGTTCAGATCATGTTTAGTCATCCATGTTGGTAAGATAACATGGGCCTAGATTATGATATTCCTACTAGACAGAGTCTCCTAGAAAATTCCCTGAACTTTTGACTCTTACAGTCTTCCTAACAACTATTCCATAATGATCTCATAGCCTTAGATACAGAAGTTGTACTGTAGATGTTACTAGTTGGGAGCAAGCTCTACAATTATGCATTATGATAAGTTTTGGTTTTATGTAATGATCTCTGTTCATTTCAAAGAGAAATTTTCCTGATGAAGGATGAGAATTACACTTTTGTTGATATAAGGACAAATACTTAGAATGTATTCAGGGATTCTACTGGTTTAGTAAAGGGGTAATTGTAGGTTAAAATTTATAAGTCCAATAACGTGATTCTTATCTTAATAAATTGTCACCATTTTGTGCTACTATATTTTGAAGTTTAATATCTTATTTTTAAGTTTCAGTCAAAATTAAAGAGACTAGTTCTACTTATTATAACACATCAACTACATATTGCAATAGTAAAGTTCTATTATTATAAGCTGTCATTAAACCATAATTTATTGACAATAATGTTCACATTTATATAAACAAATTGGCTGAGGATTGGTTGGTGTGAGCTGAGATTCTTAGGGCATGGCTGTATTTATTGGTAGAGTCCAAATCTACTATTATCCACTTAGAACCAGTGAGTCATCCATGCTGAGATACTGACAAAGCTATCACCAGGGCACTAGAAAAAAAAACAAAAAGCAAAAACACACTGCACAAATTTTATCCTACTGCTTTCTAGCATCAAAGTGATGAAATAATGTCTTCAAGGTATTAAAAAATACTTTACCTCAAAGTGGTGAAAAATGCAGAGAAAATTTAACAATATTTTGTATCCATAGAGTTCATACTTTGATAAATCATAAGTTAGATGAACTATATGTGGAAAAAGTTGGGTGTTTATTTATCCAGACTCTCTTCCTTATATTTTAAACAGTGCAATGTAAAGTTCATATAGCATTGGAATTTTCCTGAGTTTCTTAAGTCACCTAGAGATGATTTAAATTATACAGAAAGATGTCCAAATTCTAAGCTTGGAGAAGTAAAAAAAAAATGTTACCTCTCATTGGCCAAAATCACATTCCTAGGGTAAGCAATAAGTAGCAGAGCCATTCAGCATAGCAACCCAAGGTTCCAAGGTTGCAGGAGGAAGACCATGACCAGACCAGGAGGCAGGTTACAGTGGCCAGTGACAAACTTTGTGACATAGGTCTATTGTTAACAGACTTGATAAGCAAAGAATTGGCATGCATTTCCTAGGGTGCTTTGTGTAGCAACCTTGGGACATCTGCAACTCTGACCTTGTGCATAGCTGTAAAGTTTTAAACTTATAATCTATTTACAAAAAAAACCCTTTAGGCTAGTTTGAATTTGCTCTGAGGTAAAAGTGAGCTAATAGTATGCAGTTAGTCTGAGCAAAAGGAACAAAGCAAGCTTTTAAGTGTCTACAGTTCCATGGGACAATAGATCTAGTTATAAAGCATGTTCTAGTATATTTTCTATATATCAAAGTTATACAGATAAATGAAAAGTCATCTTTCTGATCACCCACAGATATATGTACCCATAAGATTGAGATGCAATCATGAGATTACATAAACACA
Organism: Arvicola amphibius; assembly: GCF_903992535.2. Classification (NCBI taxonomy): domain Eukaryota; kingdom Metazoa; phylum Chordata; class Mammalia; order Rodentia; family Cricetidae; genus Arvicola; species Arvicola amphibius. The sequence goes on along the minus strand of NC_052049.1, from coordinate 8,436,079 downwards.
TCACATGAGATTACACACTACAATGCAGGTATTGGGGAGACAACAAGCTGCTTTAGCAAATGGGAGCAACAGTTTCCAAAGTCAATGGCCCTGCGGGCCTTGCCTGGACAGGATTAAAATCCTTCAGAGAATCATTTCTATGGTAGGTTGATGTCCAAATAGTAGGTTCCACATGTTGTAACTCTCATGGCCTCCAACAAATAACACACAGCCTGGTAAAATATGCCCACTGGTGATTAGTGGAATGAATGGCATGGAGTAACCAACCACTTACTGATTACAGTTAAGGCTGTCCCACAAGTATTATTATGAAAAGGGGGAGAACGTTTGTAAGAGCCAGACATGAGGAACACTACAGAAAAAAGCATTTTCTAGTTATAGGAGAGCAGTTGCCCATATGAATTCAGAGTAGTTGTGATTTCTTAAGCAAGATGTGTAAAAACTCAAGCCGGACAAGATTCTGGCTGGATATAGGCAAGCATAATATCCCACCTCTAACTGAGGAGCCACTGGTAATTGATAGATCCTCTGAGACAGAGTCAGTTTTCTTTAAGGACATGGCTCCTGGTTGGCTGACCACAACCCAGGAGAAAGCACACTTACAATCATATGTGGAAAACACAAACTAAATTTGATGACTTTTTAAAGAAGAGAACAAAAAGGTAGATAGAGAAGGCGTTGGATTTAAGCAGAATTAGGGAAGAAAGGGATGGGTTATGATCAAAACATGCATGAAATTCTCAAAGAATAATATAAAATTGCAAAAATATATAGACTTCCCATGGCCATGAATTTATAGTAGCACACAAGAGTGATGGAATAGGAAAGGAGCGAGCTACTATTTTGTCTTAAGACCACAACTACAGTACTGAACACAATTCTTTTTTTATCACATCCCTTTGAACAATTCTTGGTCATATGGCTTACACTCATTTGTCTACCAGCCTGTAAAATTTCTCTGTTGTAGATAGCCATGTATCCAGATACATATCAGAAGAAATGTACAACTTTGATAGGGGATGATTAATATTTATCTTCTCCAGAAATTCCAGAGCTTCTACTTTCCCTTTAGTATGTTCCTTATTGTGGTCTATTCTCACCTATGTTCCCCTGTCCTTAATCTACAAGGCCTCTGAGTTAACTTAACATACATATATCATACTCCTTTCTTCACTAGAAAACTCTAATATCTTTATCTGTAAAACAGATGACAAAGTTAATTTCTGCTCTGTTTCCATGGTTAAACTCCAAATCTAGTGAAATCCCATTACTCTTGCTTCCATAGGTATCCACACACGTGTGTATGTCCAAATACAGTCATGAAACATGCACATAATTAAAATAATGTGTTTACCACGATTGTAAAACATGCTGATTTGTCATTATTCTGTGCAAATGTTTTAATTGCTTCTCTTTGAGTTTTCTTTTTTATTATGTTTATTTGTTTTGTGTTTGTAGTGTAATAGAGCTGAGACATGTTCATGTCACAGCAAGCATTTCAAGATCAGAGGACCAATTTAGGAGCTGATTATCTCCTTCCACACTGGAAATTGAGCTCAGGCCATCAGTTTTGACAGCAAGCACCTTGTTCCAGCAGCCATCTTTCTGGTCCCTCCTCTAGTTATCAGAACTAAAGCCTTTTGACTGATTTTCCTGACTTTGGATCTTGGTCTGGGTTATTAAGTGTATAAATAATTCTGCACACGGCCATTTCTTCCATCATTACTTTCAATAGTTGGGCTTTTTGAGTACTGCACTGCTTGCAGAATGATAAGAAATCCTACCCCACAGTCATCATGTATGTCTTTAGAGTCCCTCCTTCTAACTTTTCAAGTCAGCACAGATGAAAAATGCATGCAGCCCTACATATCCAAGATGTGCAATCAATAAATCCTATGGGCTTGAGTTTATTTACCCCCAGAAGTTTTACTTTGTTGGGGTGTTGTTTTCTTTGTGTTCTTTCTCCTTTGAGTTACCAATGGACAGATAATCATCTCCAGAGAAAGTGCTCCAGCCCCAGGCAGCAAGTGAAACCTGCAACAGTAGAAACCCTTTACCCTTCTCATCTTCCTTTTTATGTATCTAGTGACAGGGACATCTCTTTTTAGAGAATTCTGTTTTATATGTCATAATATGTACTATGATCCAAAGTACCACAGAATTACAATGAGATATTTAAAATTACCTGAAATTGTGTGTTAGAGGAGCTGGAGATACAGTTTGGAGATTTGAGTTAGACATTACCCTTACATTGGTCTGAATTACTTTACTACATATACGCATATGTATGTGTGTGTAATATTCTAGCAAAATCTCTCTAGTTACTAAGGCTCACCATATGTTCTACCAAGACTATTTCATTACTAAACTTGCTGTGCTTTATTTTCCACTTGTCTTCCAAAACAGCACCTTTTCTATCTTTGGATCCATGAAACAGGACATGTGTTGCTATAATCAGGTTTTTCTCATTGTGAAATTCTTCCTTAGAAATTTAAGTTTATCAGTGTCAGGTGAGACTATTAACAATCCCAGTAAGAACAGGAAAACAGCCTTGAAAATAAAATGCCCCATATTAAGCCACTGATTTAAACATTAATGCACTAAGATGTAATGCACTAATGTAGTGAAAATACTAGGTCAAAAGGAAGACACTTTCCACGAAGTTTTTTTCATAATCACAGTTGAGTTGTATGGTTCTCTGAGTGAAAATGTCTCCCATAAACTCATAGAGAATGGCATTATTGGAGGTGTGCCCTTGTTGGAGAAAGTGTGTCACTGTGGGGTAGGCTTTGAGGTTTCAGAAACATGAAGTAGACATAGTTGCTGACTGTCTCTTCCTCTTGCCTGCCAAATAGGGTGAAGAACTCTCAGCTCCCTCTCCAGCACCATGTCTGCCTAATTGCCACCATACTTCCCACCACAATGACAAAAGACTTAACATTTGAACTGTGAGCCAGCCCCAGGTAGATGCTTTCCTTATAAGAGTTGCTATAGTTATGGTGTCTCTTCACAACAACAGAAACCCTAAAAAGACAAGTAGTGTTTTGAATAATCTTCAAAACAAGATTAGGCCAGTGGTTTGTCAATAATTTGAATATGTATTTACTAATGGCATATTTAATATACAGTTAGTATAGTTCTTAAAATAAATTTTTAAATTGCAATATTTTTACATCATTTCTCTTCTTCCCATTCCTTGATGCAACCCTTCACATATACCCTTTTGCCTCTCAAAATTCATGTTCTCATTTAATTATATATATATATAACACATATATATTTATTCATATATAACATATATATTTATTCATATATATATATATATCCCTAAATACCTAAATACATCATTAAAACCTACTCAATCCTTATAATGCTAGATCTAAGTATATGATCACAAGACTGACCTCTTGGTATTGGGTAACCAACTGGGGTGCTATTCCTTGGGCAATCATCTCATTCTTAGTATTCTGATGTTGTCCATAGTTCTTTGTCCAATATAGAGATGCTGTAAACTTTTCTCCTTCAATTTTATAATTGCCAATAGTGCTAGCATTGTTCAGGTCTTGTTTAAATAGCCAAGTTGATGGGACTTCATGGGTATAGCTTCTCTGACATTTCTTGAAGGCAGAGTCTCATAGCAATCTTTCTCTTCCTCTGGTTAAACCCTTCTGCCCCCTTTTAAATAATTCTCTATTCTTCACCTATTTTCCTTTCAAAACCAAAAGCACACATATTTTTCTATGCTTGGGTGAAGCTAGGTTATTATTTGAGATCTTGTTTTTTTAAAAAAAAAAAAAGTCTGTAAATGAAATTGGCCTTGTGATATTTTTCTTTGACCTGGAACTGTCTCCCAAAATTTCATGTGATCTTTGAATCTAACAGCTTGCACAATGAGCTTCAAGGTTTTCCTAGAAATAGGTCAACAAATGAGAACACCCATAAAAACTAGTGAATATTTACATTGTATAGTCAGATGTAAAAATTGTTGCAGAGATTTCGGTCACTATGATGAATTGGGAACATATGGGAAATATTAGCCAGACATTAGACAATGAAATATAGACTGATTTCCAACTGTAGTGGTGTAAAATTGAAAATATTGTTTGTTATAACCTTAAATATCTGAATCTGAGAAGTACATAATCACTTTCCTATGGACTCTAAAAACAATGTCACAATATGATGAAACTATCCAATATTGATGATTCTTAGAATGAACATTAACCAATGGACTCACTGTCCAAGAGACAGACATAAACTGACAAACTGTAGATTAATAAAATACTTTGCAATGCTTGATAATTTACACTAAAATTCCAACTGTGTCTTTGTTAAGTAAAAGCTTGAACAGATTCTTTTTCCCAAAATAAAAGCTCAGAGTGGGTTATGATAAGATTAAAAGTGGCCTCTGGAGACATATAAAAATATTAAAACAGGAGGTGATGGATGCTAATGAAAGCAGGTAGTATCGCTAAACCAAGCAATGATGTGCAAAGAAGGCAAATTTTGATGGACCATTCTTTGGCCAGCAATGGAAGTTGGCTTACTGGAAAAGAGATGAAGATGGCTCTGGGGATTGTTAGAAATAAAGGAGCTGAGAAGGAGAAATACGCTCCACATAGCCTCATCGCTTGCTATCTAACTTTAATTTTTAAAAAGTCAGGCTTCATAAGATTGAGACGCACAGAAGCAAATAAAATATATTTTGCACACAATCAAGTACATCTTGAACTCTGCTATGCTTGCTCTTTATTAAACCCAATCAAACTCAGGAAGTTACGCTTTAAATGTCACTATACAATATAAAAGTTTAAAGCAATAGTTTTTCCTCAATAGTTTCAAGTAACTTAAATTTTATATAAAGGCACTATGTATTTCTATTATTAATTTAATGTTGATTAAACTTAATAGAAAAACATGACTATTACAAAATCATTTTTGGACGGTATCATCAAGAAAGAAAGCTCGAAACTTTCTTAATAACCACTCTGATGTGTATTGGTCAGCTAGCTAAACCTGGTGTGTGTTTGTGTGTGTGTGTGTGTGTGTGTGTGTGTGTGTGTGTGTGTGTTGGTGTTGATTTGTTTTTATCTTCAATGCATCCTTTTTTAGGAGAGAAGAAACTTGAACTTGGTAGGTAACGAAGTAAAAGAGGATCTGGAAGGAGTTGGTGGAAGAGAAAAAGTATGATACAAATATAGTGTACAAAATTCTAAAAGAGACTTAGATATTTTTAAAAGTTAAAAAATCATAACCATTTATAATTTCAGGCTTCCAAAAGTCAATAAATAAGTGTACCAAGTGTCCCTAACCAGTGCATTTAGAATTTCAATACTCCTACTCTTTGCTCTACCCCAAGTTTATCTCCAAATAATATTTTAATCTTTTCTTTACTGAAGAATACATCTCACCTCCTATAGTTTTTATCCTTCCACTATTGGAGCATCCAGTCCTTTCCTGATGTCCTATATTCCTGGTGACTGCCAGAAAATGTGTATTTCTTTCTTAACTAGATTTCTACTGTTGTGATAAAACACCGTAACCAAAGCCAACATGGAAAGAAAGGGTTTATTTCACCGTGTGTATACACTCCTTTAAGAAAGGATGTCAGGGCAGGAACTAGAGCAAGAATCTAGAGGTAGGAAATGGAGCAGAGGCAATGGAGTGTTATTCACTGGATTGTTCCTCCTGCTTGTTAAGTTTGCCTTCTTTTAGAGCTCAAAACCATCTACCCAGAGTTGGCATCACTTACTGTGTGATGGACCCGCTAACATTCATTAGGTATCAAGAAAATGTCTTACAGGTGGTATGAGAGAGTCATTTTCTCCATTGAGATCCCTCTCCCAAATAACTCTATCTTCTGTCAAGTTGGAAACGAATTTAAAACAGGGACCACAGATAATGCCCTAATTTTGGGCTATGGGTAAAGAATGAATATTTCAATTCCATCTATTTCCACATAAGCAGAATTCAACACAGAGTGGTTTTTTTAAATGAGTCTTGTCTCTGTGATTCATGAGTTCTCTCCAGTGCTTATCTTACTCCTTTCTTCATACACTAGCTGTTAGATGTGAGCTTCTAAATACAAGAATATTAAACCATAGCATGAATCAAAGAGTGTACGTCGATGCAGGCCTTACACAGTCCATGTTTATTATTCAACACATTGTATAACATAGTGTGGTAGGTAAACATTGAGATGCTCTCACTGCCCATGTCCATTGTAAATTTTGTCTTCTTTGATAATAGTTAGACTGCTAGAAATGATGAGAAACCAAGTGAAGGATGATTTCAAATTATGGGACAGATGTTATATTGATGAAAGGAGATAATCTGTATGAATCTGTTCAAATCACAACCATTTAAAAGCAGAGAATTTTATTTGTGAACTGATTGAAGAATGTAGAGAGACTAAAGTTGGAGAGAAATTCAAACTGAGAAAATTCTTCATGACTGTCTTTGACACTAGAGGAGCCACATGGGAAAGGAGAGGGAGAGAAGCTCAACCTTGTAGCCACAAGGGAATGAATTCTATCGACAGTAAGAAAGAGCTTTGAAGCATGTCTGTCAATAGAGCCTCTAGACAAGCTCAACTAAGAGATTTTAGCCTGTGATGCCCATAGCAGAGACTCCATGAACTGTTTCTGACTTCACACTTACAAATCGGTGGGATAATATTGAGTTGATGCTTAGGCTGTTTAGTTTGTAATACACTCATATTTAGCAGGAAAAATTGTGATACTCAAGCAATATTAATCTCCTGAGGCATTTTTTTCCAGGATCTTCATTATTAAGACTCTCCTATTTATCTATGTATTAACTAGTCTTGTTTTAGGGGATTTAGTAAACAATGTACTTAACACTGAGTTGCTAGCATGCCTGTATACACAGAGATGTATACCTACATGGATGTATATATATAATAATCTGATCAATATTTTTATAAATAATGACAAAACTTTTTGAAACTATGGTAATTATTATTAATTATATTCTCAACCTTAGAGGTAGCTAAAAATCTAAATTAGTATTTCTTTTGGCCAGAAATATCAGCAAGAATATATCTTATAAATGACAAAATTTATTATTTCATACTTCAGACAGCTAGAAATCAGATATCAAGTTGCCAACATCTTTAGTGTCTGGGGATATCTTACTGTCTGACTTAAAATTGGTGCTTCTTGGTGAATCCATCATTGATAAAGAAGGCAGAAGAGTTTCCAGAGGAAATTTTTTATGGGACATCAATTCCACTATAACGTCACCATCACCCAAATGTCCCTTCATCCTAGATCTATACCTTGAGGGTTACAATTTTAGCATATCACTTTTGAGGGGATGCAAACATGAAGAGAAATATGTTATCAAAGTGCTATGAATAAGAGACAGTGTTCTGCCCTAAATGGAAAATCAGTCATGAATCTCCACACATAGCATCAAGGCTCAAGAACATTGAAGAAGAAGAGATGGAAAAAACACAAGAGCCAAAAGATAGGTGTGGGTGTTGTGAAATGCTGTCCTCTAGACCTGAATCGGTCATGGCACTCCTAAAAATCACAGCTTCCTTGTTTATCTGGGCAAAATCAAGTAAATCTTTGCTACAGACATGGAGTAGATGATCTTCAATTCCCAACAAATGCTGAGGAGTTACTGCCAGTGCATAGTGGCTGGGAGACAAATAAGCATCTCTTTGTGAGGACGTGATTTCTGGTAGGTTTTCCATCCTCTAGTGGGTGGTCTCATACCTATGAATATATGGGTAATAGTAACTAGACCTACTGACTTGAGGGAGAGAAAGGGAGAGTTGAACTGAGGACATATAGGATGCAAGGAGAGTGGGTGGAAATGGGGAAGATATATATATATATATATATATATATATATATATATATATGATAATAATTCATTGAGCCTGTGTTTGAAATTCTCAAAAATGAAAAAAAATGAACAAAGTCACTTCCCACTGTTAATTTTAAATTTTAAAACATGACTGTTTTCAATAAAACTGCTATTTATATGGATGTAAGAGGCTTAACATGTAAAAGTTTAAATAAAAAAATACATAGCTTTTAAAATAATTCCTCAAAATCAATTGTTTCTGTAGTAAATACTCATAGATACAAGGCATTTAAACAAAGTCTTTGAGTTTTAGTGTAGAAGAGTAAAACCCAACTCTAAGACCAGCATATTTAATAACTCAATACATATGCCTGAGGTTAGTGTGTGGTTTAGCGGTAATTCTGTGCTTATGACCCTAGGTTCATTACACAGTAAAACACAGACACACAGAGACACACCCACCCACCTACCCACACATACACGCACATACACAATTTCTAATGTAAATGTTCTCTTTTGGGAGACTTTTTAAAATTATTTCCGGCATGGTTGAAACACACTTAATATTTAACTAGTTATTTTATTTTGTGACTGTGAATTCCTACAAGTTTTATTATAAAGAATGTCAGCACTATGTAGAATTTAGTCTGTAAAACTTAATCCTGCAGTTCCAGTCTGGAGAGTGAGTGCAAAGGTTCCTATGTGACAGGGAAGGTGTTTTACATCCACTTTAATGAAGGTAAACTAAGAACTTTTATCTTTGTAAGAAAACATATTGCTCATTCAGCATATGAAATATGGTGCTTCATTTATATTGTACTCCAACAGTGAAATGGGGAGATACCCTGCCCCAAGCAGCGACCTATTGACCAAGATAAAAAGTAATGACTATTCAGAATATTAGTTTACTTAAAAATACATGAGATTATTTGTGTAAATAAACATTAATACATATATTATTTTCAGACAGTACTAGAGTATACCATATAAGTATGGTAATAAATCCTGGATTATTCTACATGAAGGGAATAAGAGAAAAAAGTATTTGTAGTGTGCTTTAATAAGTATGTTGCCTTGTTGTTATTGTTAACCTGACACAGACTAGAGTCAACAGGGGAAAGAGAGCTCAGTTGAAGAACTGCCTTCGGCAGACTAAGCTCTGGGAATGTCTATGTGGATTGTCTCCACTGATGATCTGGAATGTCTTTTTCTGTCCTGCCAGCCAGCTTTCAAATAATGACACGAAGATTCTTATTAATTATGAAAGCTCAGACTTAGCTTGGGTTTGTCCCACTATCAGTTATAACTTAAATTAATCTAATTTTATTAATCTATGTTTTACCATGTGATTTTTTATCTTTCTTTCATTTTGTACATCTGACTCACCCCATGTCTCATTAGTATCTCTGCCTTTCTTCTTCCCAAAGTCTTCTCTATCCCTGAAGATCGTTCCTACCTTCTTCCTGCCTAGCTATTGGCCATTCAGCTCTTTATTAAACCAATCAGAAGATACCTTGGCATAAACACATCTTCACAGTGTAAGTAAATATTCCACAACAATGATTTATTTGAGGTGTCAAGCCCACTGTGGGTGGCACTACCCTAGGCAGAAGGAACTTGCCATAAAAGAAATCTACCTGAACGTGAAGCTCGGAATAAGCCAGCAAGCAGCATTTTATAGTTTCTGCCAAAAGTTTCCACCTTGACTTCTTGCCCTGTCTTCCCATAATGATGAATTGTAATCAAAAGTGGAAAATTAAAATAAGTCGTTTTCTAACCATGTTGCTTTTGGTCATAAAACAGGTAAAAAGAACAATAAGAAAGCTGAGGCGGACATCTCTACTGTTGTCAGTTGCTTACCTTATTATTTCACCGACATAAATACCACATTTCTTTTTTCTCTGAATAACATCATGTAAAAGGCACCCATATTTGTCTTTTTATCAGTTAAAATTTAAGAGATATTTTGGAAAGGAAATTTTGGATAATGTTCAAAAATAGCACTTTTACAAAGTTTTCTGGCAAATAATGAGATTTCAAATGTATAATTCAGTTTTAGACTGGCAATTGCTGCCTAGCAATTTTTTAAACCAGTAAAGCACAACTAAACTGTACAGATGACAAATTCAAAAGTTCGTCACTTTTCTTTATCTAATAGTCTATTGTTGGTACAAGAAAAAAAAAGCAGTTGACGTATTTTTGAACAGTGATAACATTTTGAGAAAATGAGATATTCAATTATCTTTACATCTAGAATTCTACCCCAGGGTAGGAAATAACATACCAACAACAATGCTCCTTGTAGTATGTATGTTAATTCAATGCTCAAATCACAATGTAACTCAGCCACATATACATAAATCACTAAGAGAATATACCTTCCCCCAAATAATTTATACCAAGCTTTTCTTACCAAGTCATATTTACTTAAAAGCTGAGCTTTTGAAAATGTTTCTGATGTTCTAAATCTTCAATACTAATTTATAAATTTGCTGTTAATTACCTTTCCAGATACTTTAGCAAAATGTTTGAGATAATTACATTATATAAAGTAAAATTTCATTTTGACCCTTGGATTCGGAGATTTCAGTCCATCATGAGTTGGCCCCATTGCCTTAGACCTGAGACCAACTGATGCTACAAACAGAAGCCCATGGCAAAGTAGTTTACCTAATGCCAGCCAGGCAACCTGGAGGGCGAGACACAAAGAGGATACGGTTACAACCCCAATAAACTGTCTCCAAGGTAAGGCCCTAACAACCTCATTTCCCTCCACTAGACCCAATTGCTGAAGCTTCTGCCATGTCCCACAAGCACCACTGAGAAGACAAGAAGACACTGCCATGTGTCTGTTGGAGGACAACTGAAACCTGAACTGTAACATACAATCCGAAAGACAGCTGTTATTAACCCCAGTTTATCAGGACGATCAAATAGTACTCCCCAACAATATTCCCAGATCTGGGTTTTCAGAAGTGTTGTGTTGTTTGTATGTTGTTCTGCCCTGTTGTTGTGACATAAAGATGTTAAATTTAAGAAGCCCAAATTTCTTTGTATAAAACCCTTTGACAAAGCTGAGCAGGGGTGCCTCACACCTTTAATCCCAGCACTCGGGAGACAGAAGCAGGCAGATCTCTCCGTGTGAGTTCAAGGCCAGCCTGGTCTACAGAGTTAGTTCCAGGACAGACTCCAAAGCTACCGAGAAACCCTGTGTTGAAAAACAAAAACAAACAAACAAAAAGCCTTTGACAAATATCATAGTCCCATTCTGTTTTAACCAAGAACCATTAACTGTTACTATACTTCAGTCCACTAAAGCATTATGTGAGTCAGGATATTGCAATGGTTTCACATATACTATTATATTATTAAGCAAAAGCAGACAAACATTAGTATCGATGTGTTTTGTCTAGGAAAGCAGTTCTTCTCCACACCTTGTCAGTAGACACTCAAATATATCATCTTAAGACCTAACGTTCTGTCTTAGTTAGGGTTACTATTACTGTGATAAAACACCATGACAACTTGGGGAGGAATGGGTTTATTTAGCTTACATTTCCACACCACAGTTCATCATCAAAGGAAGTCAGGACAGAAACTCAAGCAGAACAGGAACCTGGAAGCTGGAGCTGATGCAGAAACCATGGAGGAGTGCTGCTTTCTAGCTGATTCCTCACGGCTTGATCAGCCTGCTTTCTTATAAAACCCAGGACCACCTGCCCAGGGATGGCACCACCCACAATGGACTGGGCCTTCCCACATCAATCACTAATTAACAAAATGCCTTACAGGCTTGCCTATAGCCCAATCTTATAGAGATGTTTTCCTAATTGGGCTCCCTCCTTTCAGATGTCTTTAGTTTATATCAATATGCATTCAGTCTAACCTTTAAGTACCGATTGTCTTCAATAATACCAACATTTTTAAGTTCTAAACTCACTTAATTTTAAGCTCCTTCAAAATAAAATATAATATGCATGTATAAAATGTTCAAAGAGTAAATTAAATTTTTAAAACCTAATGAGAGTTACATTCATCCCACCTACCATCTCAGAGGCAACATTCTGCTTCCAAAGGAAGGAACTGAGCAGAAAAAAATGGATGGTTACAACAAAGCAAGACCAAGGTTCAGCAGAGAAAATGCCAAATCTTCCAGCTCCAAGTCTAGCATCTGGGGCTCAGACTGCAACATTCCAGGTTCTTAATGGATTATCTTGCCCTACGTTTCTGTCTTTAGCCTCTGCAGTATGTAAAGATTTGTTCCTAAACCAGAAGGAGGTGGCACATGCCTTTAATGCCAGCACTTGGCATTAATGAATTCACTCTGTGAATTCGAGGCCAGCCTGGTCTACAAGAGCTAGTTCCAGGACAGGCTCAAAAGATACAGAGAAACCCTGTCTCAAAAAAAATCAAAATAAATAAAGAATTACTCCTAAGCTAGCTTTGCTCTGTGTCTACAGCGATGGATGGTAGACCTTTTACAGTCCTGGGATTTCAGTATCCCAAGGTCTATGGTGAAATTGAGGTTTTACCTACATAGCTTTACACAGTGGCCTCTCAGGGACTTTCTTCGGGGACTCAGACTGTGAAGCACTGATGTGTTTTTAAGGAAGCTAATGTTCTTAATAATTGCAGCTACTTTGCTTTCTGTAGCCTCCCCCTTCATGTTAAATGACAAGCTTACTCACATGCCCTTCCACTATCAAAATCATCATCATCATCATCATCGTCATCATCATCATCATCATCGTCATCATCCACTGTATTTAAATCCAGCTTCATTCAAGTCCGCATGGCACAGGCACAAGGGAACTGGATTCTTGGTTAAACTATCTCAGGAATAGCTCCTATTCCAATGCTTTATAGAGCCCTTGATTCCTCTGTAGCCTCTAGAGTGAGGCCTCCACTGTTAACGTTCTCTCAGCTTTCTACAATCTCTGACCAAGAATGCCCTATTAGCCACGATTGCTGGCATGCTATGTCGTTTCTAACCCCAAGTAACATTTTTGCCTACATCCCAGCCACAGAACAATTCCAAAGGCCCAATTCTTTCCTCCTTTTTTTTTTTTTTTTTTTTTTTTTTTTGTCCTTTTCTGGATAAAATACCCTGACAAAGCAACGTACACGGGAAAGGTTTATGTTGTTATTTTGGTTCACAGTTCCACATTATAGCCAAAACAAGGAAGTCATAGCATTAGGAGTTTGGGGAAGATGGTCACATCTTGTCTGCAGTCGAGAACAGAGAGCAGTGAGGAGAGCACCCTACCTGTTCCATTTCATTCTACATCCATAAAATCCCACATCCCAGGAAAGAAATGGGGCCACAGTGGAAAGGTCATCCTAACTCTGTGAGTGTAAAACAAATATCCCACCGTAGGAATGCCAAAAGGCCCCTCTTCTGGGTGGTTTTAGGTCCTGTCATGTTGACAACTCTAATAGTAACAACTGCTAAGTAATTAAAGATAAATAGATATGAACGGCAGCATCATGCTCTTCCTGCCACCATTCAGTTCATAGTATTGATCCCAATAGTACACACTGTGAATTTAAGCCTAAAACCACTTTCCAACAAATCTGCATTTAAAGACATGAACTAAAATAACCAGTATTACTTCAAAGTAATAAAATATGAGTAAATATTTAATGTGGATGAAGATTACAGAGGTATTTACATAAGTTCAACAAAGAATTCTGGATAGGAATTTGAATAAAGAACTTACATAAGTTCTCAAAATGTGAATTAAGCTCATAGATTGATTAATAGCATTATGCAAAGGCTAACTTTAAAGTTTTATTATTTATTTCCTATACTTTTAAGATTTTTAATGAGGGAAAGGTTAGCTAAACTCTACGTTATCTCTGTACTATTTCTAAAAGTATGATTTTTATTCCAAATAAGAATGTTTTTAAATGGTCTTATGTTGTATTTAGGGTTACTGTTGCTGTGATGAAGCCCCAGGACAAAGCATCTTAGGGAGGAAAGGATTAATTCAGCTTACACTTCCACATCACAGTTCATCACTAAAGGAAGTCAGGAAAATAACTCAGGTAGGGAGGGAACCTGGAGGCTGGAGCTGATGCAGAGGCCATGGAGGAGCGCTGCTTACTGGATTGTTCTTCATGGCCTGTTCAGCCTGCTTTCTTACAGAACTCAGAACCACCAGTGCAGGAAGAGCACCACCCACAACAGGCTGGGCTCCCTCCTGTCTGATGACTCTAACTTGGGTCTGTTTGACATAAAACTACCCAATACATCTTGCAAAAATAAAGTAATCTGTGCTCTAGAATAAGCCTATAATCTCTTACCCTGGAACTTGAAGAAAGAGGACCTTGAGACCCAAGTTCAAGGCACACCTAGGCTACACAATGAATCCAAAGCATGCCGGTCAGAACTGCAGACAGGTGTGCTCTCTTGCAACAGCTTTCTAGGATAATGTCTGATATATATTTATCCTCGAGAGTATCCTAACATACCTCTTTCCTGACAACAGGAGCCCCATAAGCACAGGGATTGTTATGACTGGCCAGTCTTCTAGGAGAACCTGGCACTTACTCAGTGTTCATACATGTGAATTGAAGGAGGGAGGGAGGGAATTAATCAATATCAATTGTATTTTAACACTGCATATCAAAACTACAAGGAGTTTTTAATAATAACTTATGGTGTTCTTCGTAATGAAGATCTCTGTGTCTGCCTCTCTAGGTCTTCATGTTAAACAGAGAGCTTTCTATTACTCAGAAAGACTCACTGGACAGTGAGAGTTCAGTGGTCGCTTGTTTCCTGTGTAGTCACCATTCGACTTCCCTTACCTTCCCCTAAAGTCTGGATCTGACCTTCTCTCGACTCATCTCCCTAGCCTTGACCGTCCCTCACAGACAGTAAACAGGCCACCGGTCATTTTCAAACACACGACAATACAGCAACATAAATAAATAATTTAAGTCAGAAATATCTGGATTAGAATCCTAATTCAAGAAATCCTAAACTACATCTATATCTACAGTGAGATATGTGTTAATGAAATTTGTAACACACTAATAAGAAACCTAGAAAAGAAACTGCAGCTTCACTTCCAGAATTAATAGTGAGAATGGAGACTTTTTTTTTGGGGGGGGAGGGACTTTTAAGCAATTTTAGCTGCTACAAATGCACTGGTTATATGTTTTAAAAATTATATTGTAAAGTTCTGGAAGACGCTGAGTTTAGGAAATATATTCTATATGATACACCACCATAAACCATGCTATTTAGGTGCAAAGCTCACATGCTGACAGTTCTGGAAGCTGGAAAGCACAGGTTCAAAGCACCTACTGCAATGACCTCTGGGAGACCGTGTTCCGTATTTGTAGTCCAGAGGCTCCATCACTCAGCTCCAAAGCTGCATTCAAATTTTTTGGTATTTATTACAGTTGTGCTTCGCTTCTCAGTATCAATTTTTCTCCCTTAATTTACCGAGTTATAAAAATATTATGAGTGGCTTATAAATGACAGTCATTGATTTCTCATCGCGGTGAGACTTGGAAGATTGAGATCAAGCTGCCCTCAGACACAGTCTGGTGAGGCCTCACTTCAGACGGCAGAGAAGGGGTGTTCTGGGATTCCAGTCAAGGGAACCTAATCCCACTCAGCAGCATTTCCTTTTCATGTCCTAATCCCATCCCTACGGCCCTGCCTCTAAACATGGGTGCTCAGATTTCAACTATGACAAGGGAGGGGAAATAACCAGTCTTTATCACAGTTTTTCACTTCAGTAGCTTTAACTGTACACTTACTTCACTGCAGCAAACTGCATGGACTGGGGAAATGATTTTTAAAATCTAGCCAAGAAAACAAATGAACAACAACAAAATCCTCTAACATCAGCATGATTACAGGAGGAAATAATAGAAATATCAACACACGTTTAAAAGGCAGTGTTTGAACACATTGTGACGTGATGAGGGTCTCAAATGTCGCAGACAGAGTCAACTGTTTCTCATCTTCCTTTGACTATCATCCAACAATCTACTTGAAATGATTTTTTTTGTCCAGAAAACCAAAGGTTTTATTATAAACAAAAAGTTAATATAATAAATTCTTGATGTCATGCTTTCAGACAGAAAGCATGTCTTTCTTCTGTCTGAAAGCATGACATCAAGAACTTATTATATTAAGATTATACATAGAAAATTATGTACAATCATGGTCAAAAGCAGGGTGGGGATTAAAAAGTAAAGAAATAGATGGATAGGATATTAGTCAATTTAAAGTGATGTTGTTAGATAATCATAACCTAAAAATATGTTCCCCCTTCTCAGGTTGTTCTTAATTCTCGCTTGATATTGTTTCTTCTACTATGTAGATCAAAGTTGTTGTATAAAAAAGATAAGCATAATGAAAGTAAAAGTGAATTGTTATGGGGATGTTCAAAGCCTGATAAAGTAAATTGATTTGATTTTATTACAAGTATCATAAAACATTATTAAATTTGTTCTTCGTTACAAAGATAATATGCCACGGTTTTCCAACTAAAACAGTAAGGAGTTTTAGATATTCCTGGAAATAAGTGATCTTAAATTTAGTGCCTTTTGTGTGTGTGTGGCATTATAAAAATGTTTATAGCTTTTATCAAATTGGTATTGATACCCATGAATTACATAAAAATTAATTATGCATTCATTACCTTTGCTGCTTAGAGTAACTTATTTGAGAAAATACCAAGAGATACTAATGTTAGTCAGGCATAATATGCAGGTGGGATTGCAAGCATAAATTTCCTTCATATTCTTTCTCAAGTAAATAAAAAATCATAAGTGATTAATATATTCTCAATTCATAATCCTATAATAACAGAGTATCTACTCCAATTTTCACATATATGTGACTCTAAGCTAGTGAAGAAGGGTCGCATCAGCCAGCAGTGTGGCTCTGCCAACTATTATAATTGTTGTAACACTACCTTTTATTATACTCGATTCACATACATAAAAATCTTATGAGTCCATAAAATAGAACACTTGGGAAAATATAAAGAAATTACTGTTTTACTTAGTTTTTAGTACAATATTCTATAAGTTATTTAAGAATCCCATAGGATGTATTTTTATCATATTTACTCCCTAATTCCTCCCAGATTGTCCATGAGCTCCACCTCCCCCCAACTCTTTTTTCTCTTTTGATGTCTTTAATAACCCACAAACTGCCGGGCAGTGGTGGTGCATGACTTTAATCCCAGCATTCGGGAGGCAGAGGCAGACAGATCTCTGTGAGTTCGAGACCAGCTTGGTCTACAAGAGCTAGTTCCAGGACAGGCTTCAAAGCTACAGAGAAACCCGGTCTCCGGGAAAAAAAAAAAAACACAAACAACAGTTTGTGCTGCCCATACACTCACAGGTGTGGCACCATCAACTGGAGTGTGGTTAAGCTGCCAGAGGCCACACCCTTAACAAGCGTCACTCTCCCTTTCATAGAAACTATAGACCAACAATAATTCCTCAGTTAGGGCTGGGGCCTTGGAGTGCATGCTACAGAACTGTTTGAATTGATCTTCTGCAGGCAGCCACAGTGTCAGTGAGTTCGTAAGTGCAGTGGTGTAGTCAATTAAGAATTTTTAATACCAAGGATGTTGGACTTTATTTTATAAATTTATAGAAGTAAGAATATTGAAAACATTGCTCACTATAAACTACAGAATTAGAAGTAGGAGCTCAGAAAAATGTTTAGGCGCATGTATTTATCAGTTACCAAAAATGGGATTAACATATGTTAATCGGGCTCTTAATTTCAAATCTTAGAAAGACTACAAACACAATCTAAGAATAGGAAAAGAGAAATTTTTAGTAAAAATTTGAATAGAAAATAACAGAATTAAATATTTGCAAAGAACAACATAAAAATGTTTAAAGATAGCCGGGCGGTGGTGGCGCACGCCTTTAATCCCAGCACTCGGGAGGCAGAGGCAGGCGGATCTCTGTGAGTTCGAGGCCAGCCTGGTCTACAAGAGCTAGCTCCAGGACAGGCTCTAAAAAAGCTGCAGAGAAACCCTGTCTCGAAAAACCAAAAAAAGAAAAAAGAAAAAAAATGTTTAAAGATTTAATTTAAGGTACAAAACATGTCACCTACACAGCTGGGCATCTAATATACTGAATGGTGACTCCAGGCAGCAATAAGTGTGCTATGAGGGGTCTTAAGTGATCTTACAACATTGCACACAATGGTAACCGTGAACTACAGATGTTAATTAGCCTGATATTGGTAACATCTCATGGTGTTTGCATGCATCAGAGTGTCCTATTGCATATCTTAATTATACACAATTGGTAAGTTTTAACTGCATAGAAGTGTGAAAATGTTGATAAAATGTTATTTTCTATTTACTTTAAATCTAATGAATAAAACATTAAAATGAGCATTTTTTTAAAAATGAGCCCAAATTCACAGAAATATTGCAACTGGTGTAATAAAGAAATACAAATTTAAGAAGTATAAGTTAAAAATTAAGACCTAATTCTAGTAGTCTGTTCTGATATATAGATAAGCAAATTAAAGTTTAACCAAGTTAGAAAAGATAATAAAATAGTAGTCTCAGACTAGTGCAACATGTTCACAAGAAGAAAAGGAGCAACTTGTCAAGGTATAGTGAAATTATTGAAAGCTATTATTTAATATTATTGAAAGTTTGTAATTATTGAATGTATTGACATCTTCATGAGAGAGTAAAAAAAAAAAGAGTACTTTGAAAACACTCCACACACACTTCTGATGTTTTCTGTCTGAAGAAAAGGAAGCTTCCTTGTGTAAATGCCCCCTTCAAATCCAGACTAAAGACCATTCCTGAAGGAGAAGCCCTTTAACTTTGGCAAAAAGTATCAAAATAGACAGTAGATTATCCTGTGCAATTAAAAGATATGAAATCAAGGGAAAGAAAGAGCAAAAATAACCTTTGCTAAGAAAATGTTCATTGAGGAGTAATAGAGAGAAAGTGAATTAATCACAATTGCCATCAATATTGCTCTTATAATTTTAATATGCAAATAAGCAACCTTTAATGAAACTATAGCAATTAGAAAACCTATTGATGTAATGAATACCTCATTCCAATGCAACATAACATATCAAGCTCCTAAGCAAAATAGCACATAAATCTTACATGGATTCAAGTTCTGAAATTCAAATACAGCTATGAATACAGTATCAAATTCTGTGTTTTATTATATGCTATTAGAATTAAGAAATTTATACTGCAAAACCCCACTGCAAATTCAAGGCTGGGTTTCCAGTGGCTGTTGGTGACAATAGCTAGAGAATTTTAGAAGTGCAGCTTTTGGCTCTTTACTTATAAAGGGTATGCCAAAACCGAAAGTGCCGGTTTTCAGAGGTAACATACTGTCTAACAAGTCCTTCCGATACACACTTTCCAGAATAAGGGAAGCTCCTGACTGTGTGAGTTGGTTAGTTAATGACTGACACATCTAGAGTTTCTATAAAATGCTTTGTGCTGACAAGCCACGCCACGGGGTCTTCTTTCACAAGAAAGACAGATTTCAATGCTTATATTTAAAGCCCAGGACTCAAGACAACGCCTTATTTTATTTACTGAGTTTAATTAGTACACCATTTTCATACACACATGCTTTTTCTCCCCCGTCTCACTGCCTCTGCACATCCTCATTGCTTAAAATCGTGTTGACCTCTTTGCATAGGCTCCTTTATCAATTATGTATCTATAGCCAAGTACACTCATAAAAATAAACACATAATAATTAGTGAGGGCCATCTAAGGAAGATAAAGAACAGTCCATATTTGTCTTTTTAAAAATTCTGCGTTCTCTCAATATAGTCCACTCCCATCCATTTTCTTAGAAAATTCATTTTTCTTTTGTGTTGGAGGAAACGCTTGTTGGTTCCCGGCTGCCCGGCTATTTAGGCCCGAAATAATCACACAAAAATTAAATCACTGCTTGGCCCATTAGCTCTAGCTTCTTATGGGCTAACTCTTTTATTAATTTAACCCATTTTTATTAATCTGTATATCGCCAGGTGGCAGTGGCTTGCCCGGGTAAAGTTTACAGCATTTATCTCCAGTGGCTCCATGGCTTCTCTTTGACTCTGCCCTTCTTCCTCCCAGCATTCAGCCTAGCTTTCCCTGCCTACCTAAGTTCTGCCTTGCTATAGGTCCAAAGCAGTTTCTTTATTTATTAATGGTACTCACAGCACACAGAGAAGACTCCCACACCATTTATGGATGAATAACATTCCTTCATGTACATGGACCACATTTTCAGGATCCATTCACCTCTTGATGGACTCCTTGGCTGAATCATTCCTTTGCTTCTGTGAACAGAGCAACAGCAAGCATGAACTTGTGAATGTCTCTGAGATAAGATACAAAGTCCTTTGATTGTGGCCCCAGTAGTGATGTGGCAAATCACTTTAATGAATAGAATCTTTCAGATTGGCTCAGATTAACAAGTGTTTGCAGTGCTTTCTGCTGGGAGCAAATGAAATCATGTCCACCTTACTGAGTGTGGTTTAAAGTATGCTATTTTAGAGTGAACACTTATTTTTAATTATTTATATATTTGAATGATTGCATGTTATTGAAATTGAGATGTACATCTTTCTGAAGAAGTGTTTCTGAACATGTGAACTCTTGCATCTACCCATAGAGCTAGATAACTCTTCTGATATATGTTCTTTGGTCTGTTTGTTGAGATTGAGGGGTCTCATTTTGTAGCCAAGACTGATCTCAAACTTAATGACAATCTTTCTGTCTCAGACTCCCAAATTCTGGGATTACACATTTGAGATGTGGATCTTAGACCTGTAACATTCTCACATCCATAACATTTAAAATAATGTGTCATGGAATTTAAATCTACTATAAAACAATGCCAATGTTCCCCTCCACACACATCCTCCCCTGCCTGCCTCATGATTGGAATATGTACAACAATGGACTCAGCTAGCAAAACTTCAGAAATGATAAAGCAAAGATGGCATCCCAGAGGCTTTTCAGCCAGTAGGGTATCATGAGTTCTGCAAACGATGTTTAACAAAGCAGCTTCTTGGAAAACTGCACTTTACTTGAAAAATCACTTCTTAACCAAATTCTCCTAGAAGAAATGTATGTCCTGGTTAACTATCTAATTACTATTAATAAAAACTAAAATAAATGAACTATAGAGAAATGCCAACAATAATAAAATTGATGCCTCTGGCTCTAATAGTCAAATTTAAATATTTTCATACAAACCCAGGAAGTCTTCCATTACAAACAGAAATTGTGTAGGTTTGCATACTTGCAATTATACAAATAAACAAGGATTTCTAACTTAAGAAATCAAACTAGCAAATAAAATTTATATGTACGTGTGTATAGTCTCAGACACAAAGACTAATGCAATTTTTCATAATAAAGGATCATTAAATGCTAATGCATGGTAAAGTAAGCTGTCTTAAAATAATTTCAAAACTGTTCTGAGCCTCTTAAAATATGGTCAACATTTATAAATTATTATTCCTGTTTCAGAAATAGACTCCCTCTTTACCATTATTACAAAAAATTTTCTGAACAAAAGGCTCTCAAATATCAACTCTCTCATAAAAGTTTGAAATCACTGAAACTGCAAGAAAGAACCTTCAGCACCTCCCAATAGATTGCCAGTGTAGTTCTTTGTGAACTAACACATTATTCTGCTTGTACCTTAGTCAATTCATCACAAGCAAATTTTATTGCTCAAAAATTTAGAAATTACATAATGACATTACTCATTCTTTCCTATCTTCAATTTTTTAATCAAGCGATTGTAATTTTGAAATAGAAAAAGTAAAAGCTGCTTCTAAAATTATTTTTTCTTACACAAAATAACCTGAAATAATAGTGAGGGCTAAATAAGGATGGAATGTTGACATGTTAAAAATATTTCTGTCCAGATTACACTTCACTGTGTTTGCTTTATAATTCATTGTCCTCGTGTTTAATTTATAAACAACTCTAATTTTCTTAAGAAAAGAAAAAAAACTAACATGTTCTCTTTAAGTGGGATAACATTTATGTCATTCTTTTCGTTGTTAAAATGGCTTTTTCATCCAAAATATGGAAAACTCTTCAGGATTATTTCTGTGCTATTAATAAGTCCAAACTTGAAACACAAACAGCAATGCCTGCCCCAAATTGGGCACAATTTGGGTAAATCAAGACATCCAAACAACAAAGTGATGTGGGATTCATTCTAAGAGAAGTCTGCAGTTTTCTAGAATATTTTTAAAAACAAATACATTTTAAAAGTAAATAATGTTCATTACACTTTTAGAAATGGCAGTGTTTCCTCTAAATAATACCTCAAGTCATGGATCATTTATATTAAAACCAACCTTGGATTCCAGAAGGGGAAATGTTTAAAGAATGAAAACATTAAAGCAGTTCAATTCCTACATCCACATGGTGGAAGAATAAATCAATTCTAATCTACACAGACATGCACAGACATGCACATACACAGGCACACATACACAAACACTCATGAATGTGTGTGTGCATAGGCACATGCACACAAACACACAAGTACACACACATAGAAACACAAACAGTGGCACACACAATGGTCTGTGCCACAAATGATTAAAAATGTAGTCATTAGCTTTAAATGATGATAACACAATTTTATAGAAAACACAACTTAATTAATAATAATACGGTAATTGCAGAATACCTGTAAAATATAACTTTTACAAAATACCTGTAAAATAAAATAAATGAAATCCTGCTGGGTTTGGTTGTATTAAACAAAGTGCCTTATTTTCTCATTTCAAACCCTATTAGAGACCATCTTCCTGGAAGGAGGCTTCTGGTTCATTTCAGTGCAAATCTGAGTGATTGTCAGGTGTCTGTGGAAATCAAAAGTTGCTTTGCAGTCAACCTCTAGAACAGAAAACAATATCTGAAAGACAAAAAGTAGAGCCGACTAGCTTCCCAAACCTTATTCTACTTCAGTGATTAGAAGTGAATTGATCTTCCCTCCACTGTGCAAACCCAGTTGAAACCCCACAGTTCTCTCTACGGGCACTGTAATGAGAAATCGTCTCTCTTAGGAGGTAGATATTTTAAGCCAATTTTCCGGAAGGGGATAAAGGGGATATTTCAGTGTAAAAATCTTCATCGTTTCAAACGTATGGCTAATTTTCTCAATAATTTTATTAAAACTGAACTGTAGGACGATCTCAGAAGACATTGGAAAGGGAAGTGTCACAGGAATGAGTGAGAAGGTAAACAAACTGTCCACAAACTGTCCACAGATCTAAAAGCAGATGTTTGCTTGATGGAGGATTCCCATTGGCTAATAAAGAAACTGCCTGGCCCATTTGATTGGCCAGCCCTTAGGTGGGTGGAGTAGACAGAACAGGAAGAAGGAAGTGAGGTAGATGGCTCAGTCAGATGCTACGCCTCTCCTAAGTTGGACTGCCGTGCCTCTCCTCAGAGAGATGCGATGAAGCCAGCCACCAGGTCAGATGTGCTGAATCTTTCCCGGTAAGACACCCTTTGTGGTGTTACATACATTATTCGATATGGGTTAGTCAAGATGTGAGTAAGAGGCTGAAAATAATGGGCCAGGCAGTATTTAATAGAATACAGTTTGTGTGATGTTATTTCGGGGTATAAGCTAGCCGGTGGCCAGGAGCCGGGCAGGATGAAAAGCAGGCCTGCCCGCAGCTCCTCACTACAGAATGGTGCCCAGACGTGGTTAATTGAATCCACAGAAAGCTTGAGAAAGCTTGGGAAAGAATAGAGTAAAGCACATTTTCTTGGTCACAGCAATTTCTTGGGTCTGCTCTGCTCATCTAAGAGAGGCTTCCTGACTCAGCTTTAGCTGTAAAACCCTGTAGCTGTTTTAAGAGGTCCTGCCAGGAAACACTTAAATGGTGTTGATGAAAAGCTGAATGTGTGTTTTTCCGTTTCAGCCGTAGCAGGAATAAAACTACCATTTTAAAATGCCAGCTTTCTGGGCCATTCTGCCAGGGCAAACTCTGACTCTTTCAAGCAGGCGGTCCTGACTATGGAGCTTCTGATTGTTGTTTAACACTGTTGCAGCTTGCTTGCTGGCAGGGACCTGGAAACGCCACAGAGTTGTGGTAATAAAAATGGCTCTAGCAAGTACCTCTGCCATGAGGCTGGAAAGCTAAGGAATGGGATGGATCTAGCTGGCAAAGCTGCGGCTTGAATCCTACCCATATTGCTCAGTAATTTAAAGGCTCATGTGGTCAGAAAAAGAGAGAGAGATTCAAAAACAAAGAAAAGCTCTAAATGGTTTACAATGTGTTAAAAATATATGCAGGCTAAAGGTTAAAGTTTTTAAAAGTAAAAAAGAAAAAGAGAGAAAGAGAGTAGTTTGGGTGTGGTGGTACACACCTTTAATCCCAACACTTGGGAGGAGGATATAGATTGACCTCTGTGACTTCAAAGTGTGGTAGCACACACCTTTAATCCCAATGCCTGGGAGGCAGAGACAGATAGATCTCTGTGAGTTCAAGGTGTTGTAGCACACACCTTTAATCCCAGCACTGGGGAGGCAGAGACAGAAGGATCTCTGAGAGTTCAAGGATAGCCTGGTCTATAGAGTTATCCCAGGACAAAGATATAAAGAGAACCTGTCTCAAAAAATAAAAGTAAAAATAAACGAAAAAGATGTTAAAACAAAGCTGCACAAAGATGGAAAATACACAGAGAACCTTGATACTGTATACCATTATGCTCTCTTTGAATTGTTTGAATGCTGAGGAAGGAGCAACAGCTGCTAAAAGATATTTGTTTACAAATGCTGCTGAACTAATCCAAGAAAAATATCTTGAAAATACCTTGACTTTAGAATTTGGATCTAAGGATATGATACTTTGGAAAAGAGATTCTTCTTTTATTTTTACAGAAAATGAGACCCGTTGGATTGCTTCTATCCCAATATGGTATGATAGACCACGCCCTCCTGAAAGGTTGCTGTGAACACCTTCAGAAAATTACTATTTCAGGGTATAAGCTAGTCAGGAGGTCGAAAGCAGGGCGGCGGGAATGCAGCCCACAGCCCCTCACTACAAAAGCAGGTGTAAGATGGTATCTCAAAGTTGTTTTGATTTGCATTTCCCTGATAGCTAAAACTACTACTCAGTGGTAAAAAACAATGACATCTTGAATTTTGCATGCAAATGGATGGAAATAGAAAACACTATTCTGAGTGAGAACCTCCACCTGGCGATAGTTGAAGAAAATGACTGAGCCCCACATTGGAGCACCGGACTGAGCTCCCAAGGTCCTGATGAGGAGCAGAAGGAGGGAGAACATGAGAAAGAAAGTCAGGACCGTGAGGGGTGCGTTCACCCATG
Organism: Arvicola amphibius; assembly: GCF_903992535.2. NCBI lineage: Eukaryota > Metazoa > Chordata > Mammalia > Rodentia > Cricetidae > Arvicola > Arvicola amphibius. Next base: position 8,410,887 of record NC_052049.1, on the reverse strand, counting down.
GAGACAGTGGGACAGACCTAACAGGAGATCACCAACTCCAGTTGGAATGGGACTGATGGAACATGCGACCAAACCGGACTCTTTGAATGTGACCGATGGTGGAGGCTGACTGAGAAGCCAAGGACAATGGCGCTGGGCTTTGATTCTTCTGCATGGACGGGCTCTGTGGGAGCCTTCTCAGCTTGATTGATCACCTTCCTGGACCTGGGGGGAATTGGGAGGACTTTGGTCTTAACATAGAGTAGGGAACCCTGATGGCTCCTTGGCCTGGAGAGGGAGGGAGGGTTTGGGTGGAATGGAAGGGGAGGGAAGTGGGAGGAGGAGGGAAAAAATAAAAAAAAAAATTAAAAATCCTTTTGCTTGGAGGATGGGGAGACTATATTAGTGAAGTCCTTGCCATGAAAGCCTAAAGACCTGAGTTCAGAATTCACATTTCAAGGTCAGGCATGCTTTTCTCCAATGGCACCTTACTTGGCACTCTTTGATTATTATGAGACCTAGTCCTCAGGTAGGAGGTTTCTAGGTTAATCTAGCTCTATTCCGCCAAGTACTATGTCCAGAATTTGTGACATCTTCAGTAAGTCTAGGAACCATATAATGACCATTGGTACAATAGTGGTATTTTATCTTAAGGGAAGCAAACATTTGTCTAGTTGGATTTAAGGCCCACTCATTATGAGGAAAGGTTTTGGTTCTGTGAATCTAGCCAATTGCCATCAGCTAGAGTAATCTTAAGTGATAGAGAAGAGCCTAACATGGTCATTTTCCTAAGTCAATATAATTCCTGTCTTCTAAATACCCTTCCTCATACCCATAGATTAAGTATGATTTTCCCCTCATCAAATAAACTTTTTTTGCAGATGGAACCTAATACAACAATCTTCAATGGCCAAAATGCAGAGACTAAGTGACTATGGGGGACCTGGGCTCAGTGAACATCAGGGACACAGGGCAGAAAGCCTGGAAAGCCAAAGGAGCAGGAAATCTTCTGGTGGGCAGTATTTTCTGGACATGACAATAAACAGTATCCATGAAATCTCACCAATATGGTTGTCTAAATAAGACCTGAATAGTGACATTATGCCAAAGGGAACAGAACATTCACAAGCCCCCTCTCCCTACAGATGGAAATCTAGAGACAGCCAATAGCTGCTAAGAGATCAACAACTAATTTTCTTCAGGGATGAGCCCCCTGAGAGGTTACCTACTAACAAGAATTCAACCATAATTATATGTAACTGCAAGAACACTAAATGGACTCAGTAGGGGTGTGTGTGTGTGTGTGTGTGTGTGTATAACAATAGCAATTATAAAAGAAGGGGCCATGAATTGCATTTGAGAGGGTCTGAGGGGGGGAGATCAAGGGGTTGGTGAGGAGAGGAGGAGGAAATGATGCCTATAGAATACACATGGGCAGTCTGTGGGGCTACTGGCAGTGGGACCAGGATTTATCCCAACTGCTTAAACTGGCATTTTGAAGTCCATTCTCTTGGAAGGGATACCTTGCTGAGCCTAGATATAGGGGGAGGGCCTTGGTCTTGTCTGGAAGTGAAGTGTCAGACTTTGTTGACTCCCCATGGGAAGTCTTGCCGTTTCTGAGGAGTGGATGGGGGGGTCTAGTGAGGGGAAGGTAGAGCAGGAGGAGAGGAGGGAGTAGGAACGGGGATAGCTATGTAAATGAGAAAAGATTTATTAAAAAATCTCAATAAAAAAAGGAAAGAAAACAAAAAATCCCAAAAATCCAATGTTTCAAATCCAGGAGAGGTGGCTTTCCTTGCAATCCCAGCCCTACACAGGAGGAGACAGGCAGATCCCTGCAGCTAGTTGTCTAGCCAGTGGAGACTACTGGTCAACCTCCCCTCCAAAGAAAGACTCTGGCTCAAGAAATAACAGCAGCAGTTGTTTCCTGGCTTTTAAGAACATGCACACACACACATATATAAACATATACAATCATGCACCCACACGCATAAGTGCGCACAAAATTATTTGATTTGATAATTTTAAAAGTACGTTGAAATTTCCTGAGAAGCATTCTTTCAGCCTCTGTATAACTTTGGTATTTTCTATCTGTTTTGATCCTTACTGCATTCACTCATAAATGTCTTAATTACAGATTTGTAAATAATAAAATTGCACTCAAAATAATTTACAACCATTTTTGTTCATAGGAAAACTGAATAATAGAAAGAAAAGAACGTATTGTAATGTGTTCCAGATGCCCACTGACAAAGAATGTAATATAATAAATTTCTAGCATCGTGCTCACTCTATTACTTGATGATAAAATAACTACTCTCAATGAGGTACTTGTTAGTTTTGTGTCTATTGAGAAGTATTGAGGACTGACACAATAGATTTTTTTCTGTGTTATTTACCTTTGTGTCTGCATTGCTTCCGGGTTCTTTGTAAACATACTTTCAATGAAGATATAGGTTTTCTTAATGCCAGAGATGAAAAACAAACCAAGACAGAGAAAACAGCAATAAAGATCCAAGTAAGAATTGCATTTCATATCTCTAAAAAATGAATGTGATTATAAGCTCTAGTCAGTTAATGTCAACATCTGTAACAATATCTCCTTGCTTTCATCTCAACTCCATAAGAACCTAAGTTGGCAGACTTACTGTTAATGGATTATTCCACTGTTAATTAAGTTCTGTTATGACAATGAAAGTCTATTAAAATAAATATTGCTTCAATGTCATCAATGTGGTTCATTAATTATTTTCATAAATATATGCATATATATCAGATAATATTATTTTTCTTTGCATGAAGATCTGAAGTGGGCCAGATAGACTGGCCTGAACACCAGGGTGATATTAACGGTGCTGTTTTATCATCTTCACAGAGGGTCCATGCAGTAACACACAAAAGCAGGCAAAGATGAAGACTAAAAATAACAAGCAACAATCAGCAGCTTCTGAGTCCCAGGTGCATGGCTTCAGTATCTTCTGAATCCAGTTCCCAGAGGAACAGAACACATTTAGGGCAATTAAATGGCACTATCTTTTATCTCATGGAAGGGTCAAAAATCTATTTTTGCAGTCAGCAGCAATTATTGGCCCATTATCCTATATTTACCCCCGAGGATCATTCACCATCTCAGTTCTCCGCCAACACTTGGGGTCTTTGCACATGGGCCTTAAGGGAGGCGTCATCAGAATGCAAAGGAAAAGGGCTCAGTGACAGCCATTTGGGGAATAACGACACAACTGGCAATCAGCTAGATGGGTTTCCTAGGAGTGCTCATGAAAATACAAAAATAATTAACACAACCATTCTGAAAATGCACACCAGACACCTGTGATCATATGGGTTCAACTGATATGTTGGCATTCTAGGGAGCTGTGAGATAAATCACAAGAGTTCGCTTTCGTTAAACATTTCACAGAAATACATACAGCATGTATTACGTACAAAGCATTACCAGGTACTGGTGTTGCCATGACCTCAACATTAAAAGCAGAACTCAACCTGCCAAGAGATTTAGTCGGGGCAAGATCAGACAGGTACCAATTTCAAGGTGAGCGTAATTACATTCTTACTAGTGGGCAGGTCACACTGCACGGTTATTGTCACTTAAATCACTCTGACAGGAGCAGATGAATCAGGTGATAAGAGACGAAAGAGTTCATAGGGACCTGAGGGGATCACAAAGGCACCAAGATGGGCCACTTCATTTCAATGTGTTTCTGATCCAGCTCAGAATGGAACAGCATTTCCATGATACCTCTTTGTTCCAGGCTATTATAAAGCATATTAATATATTTATCTTAAGAAGGAAGTTTGGCCACAAGTTTCAATCTTACAGGTACACGGTGTTCTCTAGCATCGTGTCTTTTGGCTGCCAAAAGTCAAAAGGTTATCCTGTGTATCTGATAGCCCAAATATTAAGTTTCTTGGGAAAAGGGTAAGTAAGAACCAACCTCAGTAACCTCATTATCGCTGAGATTTGGGAATGATTTTACCTGGAAGAAAGGGACCGTATTCTCGTAGTATTATAGTAACAGCAGGCTGCATTCCTGCGAGCTATTCCCGGTTTCTGCATTTCCTTGACTGTGAGTCCACTGGTTAAGAACTCCCAAGATAGAAAAGCGATCCTGGATATTACAGCTATGCATTTTGTTTAACCCAGAGCTTCCTCTCCAAGATATTGATCCAACTGCCTTCTCATTTCTCCCCGAGCCAGCACTGCTCACACTGATAACAGCACAGAGGTCAGTTTCTAGCAAGGAGCGGAAGAGGTAGGAAGGCTAAGGGTTCTTTCCTTTCCATGGATAAGCATGCTTATTTGTTTTAGAAAGGGATATTCTAGATAATCAAGACTGAATGGAAAAAAACCCTTCATAACAATTGTAAATAGTTTTAAAATAATAATAATAGAATGAGGCTGGGGAGACAGCTCATCAGGTGGACCCAATTTCAGATTCCCAACACCCATATAAAAGAGGTGAACCCTTCTTTCCCATTTTTGCAGAGCTAGGAAGATCCCAGGGGGTCACCAGTCAGCCATGCTAGTTGAATCAATCCGTAAATTCCAGCTTCAGTGAGAAACTTTGTCTCAAGAAGTCAAGGGGAGGAGAGGGAATTCCCTGAAGAAGACAAACACCCACTTCTGACCTCGGGGCCCCGCCTGTTCATACTTACATGGACATACACATGTGCACACACACACAAATATGAACACATAAAGACACCACATACATATGACATATCATAAAATAAAACCTTTTGTATAATTGTTGCTTGTGCACATGTGTGATTTGTCACTATGCTGACATCTCTCAGTATTTCAACGCATTTACTTTTTTAAGCAATTATTCACTTTTTATTGTCTGACTAATGAAATAAATTATTTTCAGTGCAATAAAGAGAACAAGATGAGCCAGACATAAACATACTATCCATAAATCTTCTTTTAATACAAAGGATTTGGCACAGTTGTAGATTTCCTTGGATGTGGGCTTTCAGATGCAAAGTAACATGATCTACTTGGATTAAAAGTTATAGGGTCTCATTAATAGAAAAATTAAATATCAATACATTGAAGAACACACGGCACCGCAGGGCCAGGAAGTTAGAGTTTCACTCTGAAAGATAAAAAGCATGAAGTTTTTCAACAAGAAAGTGAAATGGTCATATGTAGTCTTAAGGAAAATTAATCTGACAGCTATGGTTATGCTGAATCGGAATGAGCACAACTGGAGTGTGGAAGAGCCTTTTCCTAGGTGAGTTAATGAGAATCTGAATTAGAGACCTGTCAGTGGAACTACAGAAGAGGAGCTAAGAGGCTTGTGTGAGAGCCAGATCCAGCTGCACTCAGACCTTAACTAATGGTGCAGCAATAGAGGTAAGAGGTAAGGAAGATGTTTCGCCTCAAGTTCTGAGATCCGGGCACTTCCCTGACAGACTTATGGGGAAGGGTGGAGATGTTGGAAATATGAGAAAGTAAAAATTCTGAAAATATGACAATCTCAGATGGAATACAGTATAACACGACAAAAATTAGTGAAACGGCATTCAGATTTTAAGAGACATGTATGGGTTTCTATTCAAAATACACATGGAGACAAAAAAAAAAGTATGATGGAGATGTATAGAGAAAGACAAAGCAGGCCAAAGACTTTCTTTATTCAGAGGAGAACCGCTGCAGGGAAGCTATTGTTATGCATAGCCCGGCTGAGCTCCTGGATGACAAAGGACAAATTGTATTGACTTGTGAGAGTCTTTAAAAGGAAGACTTTCAAAACATGTTTATTATAGGGTTTAATTGTCTCAATATGTAAGCCAAGGAATTTATATATGCTGTTTTGGAGCAATTAATGAGGCAGACTGTGTTCCAGATGTTTCTGCTCCAATGTTTGAGGCAAGACTGTGTCCATAACATCATGTCTATGAAACTGCTAATAATAATGCCAGTTGGAAGGCTAAGTAGAGAAATAGGCAGCATCCAGACCATGAAGGATGGCAGAACAGTAAAACCACCATTGCAGCAACCAGCTCAGGAATCAATCATTGCAGCAACCAGCTCAGGAAGCAAGCACTGCAGCAACCAGCTCAGGAATCAACCACTGCAGCAACCAGCTCAGGAATCAACCACTGCAGCAACCAGCTCAGGAATCAACCATTGCAGCAACCAGCTCAGGAATCAGTCATTGCAGCAACCAGCTTGGGAAGCAACTAGTGCAGCAACCAGCTCAGGAATCAACCATTGCAGCAACCAGCTCAGGAATCAGTCATTGCAGCAACCAGCTTGGGAAGCAACTAGTGCAGCAACCAGCTCAGGAATCAGTCATTGCAGCAACCAGCTTGGGAAGCAACTAGTGCAGCAACCAACTCAGGAAGCAAGCACTGCAGAAACCAGCTCAGGAATCAACCACTGCAGCAACCAGCTCAGGAATCAACCATTGCAGCAACCAGCTCAGGAATCAACCATTGCAGCAACCAGCTTGGGAAGCAACTAATACAACAACCAGCTTGGGAAGCAACTAGTGCAGCAACCAACTCAGGAAGCAACCACTGCAGAAACCAGCTCAGGAAGCAACCACTGCAGAAACCAGCTCTTGACCTACAACAAGAGCCCACTAAGATCAAGACTTACCCAATGACTATCAGCCTCCTCAGCTGCTGGGCTTTTACACTCAGGATCAACTAGCAGAACAACATGCAAGAAAACAAGTCACACAAGAACTTTACTTTTATTGAACTGTCTTCAAACGGATGTTACACAAAGTTCCCTGCTTATCACTGGGTTGAACTGTTTGGATTTTGTGTTGTGTGACTAAAATTTTCTGTGTCTCTGGATGCCTTTGAATCTCTGCCAAACACTAGACATGGTGGCTTGCTACTTGCTTTAGGGATCCCTGAATGATTAGTTTATGGGTTTGTTTGCTTTTAGAATTTAGGGGGAGGGTTATTCATTTATTTCTACAGTTTTCCTCAAATGCAATAAGGAAATGAAGTCTTCAGCTTTCAAACAAATACAAACAGTAAGTATAGAGCCTTTTGTCACCGTGGTTTGTCAAACATGTGCCAGTGTGCTGTTAAGTTTAAAGAGGTCAAGGATGTGGGAGTCCCCTCTGTGTGCTGTGATTACCATTAATGAATAAAGAAACTGTCTTGGCCTATTGATAGGGCAGAACTTAGGTAGGCAGGGAAAATGAAATGGCATGCTGGGAGAAAGGAGGCAGAGTCAGAGAGACACCATGGATCCACAGCCGGAGGTAGACTTGCTGAAATTTTGCTGGTAGGCTACGACTTTGTGGTGATGCACAGATTAATAGAAATGCGTTAAATTAAGATGTAGGAGTTAGAAAATAAGAAGCTAGAGCTAATGGGTCAAGCAGTGATTTAATTAATAGTTTCTGTGTGGTTATTTTGGGGCTAAGCTAGCCAGGCGGCCGGGATGAGCAAACGGGCCCTCCTACAGGTCAAAGTTGGGTTCCTTTGTGTTAGGTTCCCTGAGAACTCTGTTCCATGCCTAGGTATTGTTAGATCCCACACGTGAAGCCTTCGTGGAATGGAGTCATTAAGTTTTACCCTTATTGGCTCTTTTTTGCATTTCCAGGTTGTGCCACTCTGTCTAAATTCATTGCATTTATGAGGAGAATGTTAGTGCAGAACACAGCACAGTTTCTGTGTCACCAGCCACAGAGGCATTTGTGCTCACCAGTCACAGGGTCATTTTTGCTCCAGTATCATCATACTCTACTTGAAAGAAGAGCAAAGAAGGAGAGAGAACTGTGTATACAAGGTATATGTAAAGAGGTCGAAGAGTTAGACTCCACAATAAGACACATCTTGCCTACGAAGCTATCAGATGGATAACTTCCAGATATGCTCCTTGGATTTGGGTGATTAAAGACAGGCAAGGTTATTTATTAACAGAATCAGGGGAAATAAAGCAATGATGGAGACAATACCTTGATATACTATACAATGACCCTAATGCTCTCAAATTAGGCTACAATGAGAAACACTTCGGCAATCATTTGTACACCAGAGATGGTGAGAAAAATATTGATAGGAGCAAGAAAGAGGAAGCTATCAAGAGATCAAAATGCAAGAAGGCCCCAGGAGTGGATGATATCATGGTGGAGGAACTGGAGGTGGCTACAATAGGCTCAGGGGCAGAGGCACTTCGCAGACTCTAAAGAGAGATATGGGAACACAAAATTTTTCTCACTGAATAGAAGCACTCAGTCATAATTCCCATACACAAATAGAAGGACAAGCTGGACTGTTCAAACTAAAGGGACACTAAATTATTGTGCCATAGCAGCAAGATCTTCTCCTCCATTGTCCTGCAAAGAATGAGGCACAGAGCAGAGGATATCCTAGCAGAGACCAAGTGCAGATTTAGAGTTAACAAGAGCACAACTGATCAGAGCTTCAATTTGAGGCAACTGGCAGAAAAATACAAAAAATTTGGAAAAGATTTATATTTCTGTTACATATACTTTAGGAAGGCATTCAATAGACTTGGAGGAAAAAAATTTGGGAAAATATTAGGTTCTACAGGTACCCAGAGAAAATCATAAGAATACTAGAAAATGTCTATAAAGGTACCTTTGCATCAGTCAAAATCTGTGGAGAACTAAGTGGTCAGTTTAAGACAATCGCAGGAGTGCTGCAGGGAAGGATGTGTCCTCTTACCCCTACTCTTCCGTATATTCCTGGAGTAACAATAGCCACAGCCCTGAAGGATGAGGAGACAGGCGTGCAGATGGGTGCTGTGGGAATCAATAACTTGTGTTTCACCGACGATTCAGCACTATTTGCTGAAAGTCCAAATGAGGTGTGGAAGTCAGTGCAAACCTTGATAAGAAAGTAAATATTGAGAAGACTGAGAAACAACACATGGGAAAGGCATACAAGGATTTTAACGTTGTAATAAAGAGTCAGAACCTCAAGCAAACAGTCAACTTTGTCTGTCTGGGAGAAAACCTCAGTTCAAAGGAGGGAACTGTTTCAGACGTCAAGAGGCAGATAGGGATAACGAGGGCTGCATTCCAAACACAAGGAAAGGTTGGGACAGCAAGAGACATAATGGCAACAACAAAATTACAAGTGTATGAGACATTTGTCTTGAGCTGCCTTCTTTACAGTTCTGAAACCTGGAAAATGAAACGCTCCTCAGAACAACGACTGAACGTGTTTGCGATGGCGTGTCTCAGGAGGATTCTAAGCGTCACATGAAGAGGTAAGCTGCTCAATGATTACTTTAAAAAACATCTTTATCTACAGAAGGAAGCAAACTACAGGATACAGCAACAGCACTTGAGATACTATGGCGATGTTATAAGAATTAACGACAAGGGGGCTGGAGAGATGGCTCAGTGGTTAAGAGCATTGCCTGCTCTTCCAAAGGTCCTGAGTTCAATTCCCAGCAACCACATGGTGGCTCACAGCCATCTGTAATGAGGTCTGGTGCCCTCTTCTGGCCTGCAGGAATACACGCAGACAGAATATTGTATACATAATAAATAAATAAACAAAAAAAAGAATTAACGACAAATACAGCACAGTTTGGAGGAGTGCACAGGATAAGACAAAGAGGAAGGCCCAGAAAATGCTGGATAGACAGCATAAAGAAGACTGTTGAACCTTGGGTGTGACAATAACACAAGCATCTAGGACTGCCCAGGATAGAAAGAACTGGAGAACCGCCATAAATGGGCTGTCCATGCATGCTTAAGCATTGTCAGGGCATAAATGAAATGAAAGAATAATCATACTCTTCACTGTAAAAGCTGACATCCTTTGCTCCGCTAGAGAAATATTGTGTCTTATCAGTTCTCACTGAACTTATTCGTTCTCACTGAAATACCAATTTTTGCATCGATCACGTAACTTGTTGAAAGTGTGTTGAAACAAAATTAAGACAAGAACAAAATGAGATTATGGACCGATGGGTCAATAAGTAAGATTGTTTTCATGGAGATAGAGGTCTCTTACCTCCTTGTTTGCATTTATTGCTAGCTACTTATTTTGAGGCTAGTGAATGGGAGTGTTCTCATGATTTCTTTTTTAAGGCTACTGTTTTTGTAAGTTAGTTTTGTTTCTTGCCACTTTGCTGAAATTGATCAATTTCTGTGTATAATAAATATCACATCATCTGCAAATAAGGAGAGTTTGAGTTCTTTTCCTATGAGTTTCCTTTCACTTTCCTTCTCTTGAAACTTCTAAAGTTCTAAAACTTCAGACAGTATACTGAAAAGTAGTGGGGCTGGTGGTTATCACTGTCTCCTGCCTGACTTTAAGAGGATTCCTTTCAGCCTTTCTCTACTTAGGATCATGCTGACTGGAGGTTTGTGACATAGAGACCTTACTAGGCTGAAGAGTGTTTCCTCCAGTCCTATTCTCTCTGGGACTTTTATCATGAAGTCATGTTGCATTTTATCAAGAGCCATTTCTGTTTATATTGAGAAGATTGCACTGTTTTTACCTATAAGTCTATTTATATAATTTGTTACACTTGTAAGCTCCATCTCTATATTTCTAGCATAAACTAAATTGCCACATTGGATAAGTTTTTAAAGCTATCTGACTGTATTCAGTTTGCAAATAGCTTATTGAGAATTTTTCCATCTATGTCCTTCAAGAAGCTGTTTTTTTTTTGTTTGTTGTTTGTTTTGTTTCTGTTAGGAGAGTTTTTAGTAGTTTAAACCTTAATATATTTGTTATGAGTCTTTTTAAGCTATTGAGAGATTAAAATAATGAAAAAATAAATTGGACCACAACCCCGATGAATATCTATTGGTAAGAAAACTTGTAGGTAGTGTATCAGAAGGCACACCATGATGCTTTTTTCAAGGTTTCAACTTATAAAACAAATGCAAGGTAAAGAAAAAGCCTGATAGTTAGATTTAAAAAATATTCCAAAGAAGGGAAATTGTGTTTGATATCCCATATTTCTTAAATAATCAAGAAGAACTATGACTATAAAATGTCAGCCTTATCAGATTTAGGTAGACATGGATTCTATTATTCTGCATTAACCCTTGTCTTTTTTTTTCAGAGTCATGAAGTATTTCAAATAACCCATAGGCCTTAACTCAACATTAGGCCGTTTGTTCTTTGTTTTGTTTGGATTTTGAGACAGGGTTTTTCTGTAGTTTTGGATCCGGTCCTGGAATTAGCTTTTCTAACTAAATGAGACTGGCCGCAAACTCATAGAGATTTGCCTGCCTCTGCCTCCCAAGTACTGGGATTATAGGTATGTGCCATCATCACCCACCTAGGGCATTTGTTCTTTAATGAAGTATATATATATACTTCATTTTATATATATATATATATATATATATATATATATATGTACACACACACATATATATTTTACAAAATAAATGATCAAGGAATATTCTTTAAAACATTAAGAACTTTTTCAGTCAGCATACCCCATGCCCCCCCACCACACACACGATGCTCAGGTACCATCATGGAAAAGGGAGTGTAAAGATTGAAAGAGCCAGAGGTTGATGAGGACAGTAGCCAAACACAGCCTTCTGGACAAGAGAGGACTCATAACGTCACAGCAGTTATGGCTGCCTACACAAAATCTACTACAAATTGCATTAGATTAAGGCATTCAATAGCCCAGCATGGAGGGGAAAGACTCACAAGGCCCTACCTCTAACTGAAGAGTTGTTGTTAATTAATGTGGTTTTTTTTTTTTGTGGAAGGAGAGTAAGTTTTCTTTAAAGCAGTGGTCCCTGGTAGGTTGACCACACTCTAGCTCTAGAGAGTTTTCCAACCATTAGTGTATAGACAGCACAACTTTGACTTGGTAGATGTTTTGGGATCTGGGATGTGTAATATGTAATAGTGTTAGAGGTGAAAACAATGGAAATAATTTACATGAAGTTCTCAATGAAATAATCAAAATATTATACTGCAATAACTTAAAGCATCATGATGCACTTAAAAAGGTCCTAGATACTTACCACCTCTATTCTTTTGGACAAGGTGAAAGAATGAATGACATCCATTCTTGCAACCTACTTACAGGAAGTCACACTATACTTCATGGCAATATAATCCAATATCACGTACCCCTGTCACCTATCTTCCTGTGAGTGGATGATTCAGAAAGCTATAGACTTAAAGTTTGCCTTTCAAATCTTAGATTATGTCCTGAAGCATCCAGACAGGACCCATAAAGAGAATTTAATGGGTTCAAATAATTAGCACAAACAATGTGATGCTTCAGTTCAACTTCTTGCAACAAATGCATCCTTTTCTTAACTCTCCAACCATTCCTTTATAATAGTACTTTCTTTGTGTGCTGGACTGACCGATTTGTTTCTGCATCAAATACTACACAGAGTAGAGTGTAGAATCTTGAGGGCTGGCTGGCTGGACCTTGACAGTAATTCCACAGAGTCAAGACTGTGGAGTCTATCTCAACGGCAAGCAACAAACCATAACATTTCTTAATTATTAAAGTACTTGCACCTGAGAGATATTCAAGTCACTTATATGATGGTCAGAGCAAATTCCTCCAAGGTGAGAATCTAACCAGGAGGATAGATAGTAAGAGACATTACCAGCATTGATAGACATTGGTGGTAAATAAATTTTTTGCTGTGGATAGTATATGTATCAGTACCAGCTTGTTGGCAAAAATAATAATGAGCAACTTATGGCTTTCAATGTTGTTGGCTAGTCATGGTGCCATCTATACTTTATGATAGACATATCAATAAAATGGCAAGCAGAAGTGGGGTATATGTTGCCTGACTGTAATAAAAGTTTATGTTCTATAGAGTTGATCCCTGTGGCCTGTGAGTTATGCTTTCTTGGAACATCAGTGATAGCATTTTTACAACGTTTGCAGGGGGATTCTTTTATCTGTTTTAGTCTGAATAGTCAAGACGCTGAGCCATTGCATTCTCTTTCAGAACCTGGGAATAATGCCTGGACCGTCCCTCTCTCCAAATGAGGACATGATAAGATGAACAAAAGTTCAAAATCCTTACCATAAATTGTATAAAAGACACAGGCAATTCTAAAATTGTTTTCTTCCATGAAATGATTACCTTTCTACAAACAATAAAGTAATGAAAATGGTAAATGGAAGTCAAATATAAAGAGATATTTTAAGCTAGAAATAGACAGTAGCTAGACCATCTATCAACACTGGTATTTTTAAATCTCCTCTGGATTTTAAAAAGTTTATTCCCACTCTATGAGACAATCATACTAGAACCTTCAGGTGGTGTGCAGGAACTCTGATGGTCTGGTTTTGTATCTGTCTATAACTCAGGATCAGCCACTTCAAGCAAACTCACCTCTCACGTTGCCATACTAATATCCTCCAAACAGAGCACACCTGAAGCTATCCACCCTTTTTCCATTAGAAAGCATTTCCACTACCCTTGGCTCCCATGCCTTCCAAATACAAAATACTCCTGGGTCTGGAATTATTCCGCGTGTCTTTTGACAAGCCTTAGTTTTGCCGAATTCAACCCTGCTTGGAGATAAGGTGTTTTAAAGATTATTGAGTTGGCAAGAAGCCATTAGGATGAGATTCTGCTAACATAACAAGTGTCTTTATAAGAAAAGGAGGAGTCTCAAAAAAAAAAAAAAAAAAGGTGAGCAAAAGAAATTCCAGGTGAGAACATAGACTGAAGATGTCTATCTTCAAGCCACTTAGAGGCTGGGGGCGGGAGGATAAAAACAAGACCAATTGGCATCATAATCTTGAACCTCCAGCTTCTGTATATTGAGAAATACGAGTCTACATAAGGTACCTGGAGAGTGCTATTTTGTTACATCGGCATTAGAAAGCTACAGGTTCCCATTCAGGGTTGCAGGGCATTATCCTGGGCTGCATTGGGTATATTCATTTTGATCCTTATAGACTGCTATGAAATAGATACTCTTTGTTAGTGAGACTTTTAGTGCCATGACCAAATATCTCACAGAAACAACTTAAAGCAAAGGGGAATCAATTTTGGCCTACAGTTTCATAGGTACCATCCATCATTAGTGGGAAGGAGGCCCTGGAGTGGAGCATTAACAAAGAAGAAGCAAAGAAAGGACTGTCCCACACTTGGCTGACTTCCGCCTTTACCTCTGGTTATTGTATCTAGGTCCTGAGCTCCAGGGGATGGTACTGGCCACATGCAGGGGTGAGTGTCTCACCAAAGTTAATCCTTTCTGGAGATACCCTTGCAAACACACACAGGGATGTCCTTACCAATCTCCAACATGATTCAAAATCATGTCAAGTTGAAAATGAAAATTAATCAACATGGGTACAGTTACTCTCCTTATTTTATGATACAGAGATGGAGAATAAAGCTTTGCACCTGGATTGTCTGCCCCATTATCCTCTTAACCAACCTGCCTTACAATTAATGTAACAGCACTGGAAACCTAAAGAAAAGCATCTCCTCTCCTTAAATCTCATAATCAAGTGCAAGTACCTCTCCTTGTTTCAACGATTACTCTTCGGAAGAATTAACGGTATACATAAACAAATAGTTCTCATTTCAAGCTACTTTAAACTTTTTGCCAATATTGAAAAGAAAACACCCTTGAAATGTTGTTCTTTGATTTGCCAATCCTACTGGTCTTATTTCCATGCTGCCTCATGGGTCCTTGAAGGGATTTACTTATTGTTTTTGTGCGTTGTAGCATGTTCCACAAAAGAAGTCCTCACTTTGGTCTGGTTCCTTGTATTATTAGGCTGTATATGCTGCTGTAATTTCTCTACTTCGGTAATATTCTCCTAATAAAAGATAAGCTGGAAGTGGTTTGACCTTTATGCACTTTCCTGACGTTTCTTCTAATTGTACATCTTAAACAATAAGACTACACAGAGATTGTCCAATTAAGGAGACTTATCTTTCACCAGGCCATTGGGCAAGGGTTGAGAATTGTTAAAGGGCAATTAATGATGTTGATGTTAATAATAATTCTTATGATAAGCATCCCTTCTGCTGCTTACATTATTGTTGTAAGGAAAATGTGGGGGAAGGGCGTGTTGTGGCTTCCTAACTGACAGCTCTGGTACTTTAATTGGTTCGCTGACTGCCTTGAACAAATTTGCCATAATCAAATGACCATTGGGAATGTCCTTAAGGCAGTCTTGGCTACTTTGAACCCTGAAGGAAATTGTATCCAGTCATGACCGTTTTTCAGGATTCCCAGTTTGTAGCGAACTGTTTGGCACCACAAGTCTTAGTGAGTTAGAGGCGAATCCGGAGACTTCACCTAGATCAGGGAAAAAGCACTTGTAGGTGGCCTAGCAGAGGAACTGTCATGACTGATAATGTAAAGATTAACAGAAAGGTGCATTTGTCTGGAAGGCATACTATGTTTAGTGCCAACACCCTCTCTAGCTAAAGAAGTAGACTATTCACTTGTAGCATGCTGAGAAATATCCCCTTGTGTCACCTGGTGTTGGAGGTCTTTCAAATTTTCTGTTGGTAGAGCAGGTTGAGCTGGCAACAGGAATAATCCAATGAATGACACTGTAGTAGTGTGCACAAATCAGCAGCACTAATCTAACTCTATGCATGATGGTTTCAAATAGGTAAATGAAAACCTTTAAAAACATAAGTGAAGGTGGAGAAACTGTCAGGCTAATCTCCAGAGGCAGTAGGGAGGGTGGCTTCTTGTTAACTTACATGAAGGTGGAGCTAAGCAGACAGCAGGCTAGGATGCAAGGGATACAAAGGGGATGGCTGTGTTGACAGCTGGAAAGGTGTCAGAGCAGCAACTCCTTCAGTCAACTGTGGCATCTGTGACAGCACCAGCAAAAGGAGCTGCAGAAGCCACTTACTGACTTCCATCAACTTTAACATAGCAGCATAGCATGGCTTGGAAGTTCAAGAGTGACCTAGACAGGAAGAAGGACAATGCAAGCAAGTTAGAAGGCAAGAGAGGACAGAGAGGTCAGGCTGCAGAAAAGTAGAAGGAGTGAGAGTCACAACAAGAAAACTGTGTAGATCTTGGTCACTAAAAATTTCCAAAGAGTGAGTATGACAATAGGATCTGGACATTTCTGGCACCCTCTCCTCAGCTGCCCAAGGAACTAGTTGGTGGCGTCTTCCTGGACACCTGGGAACCCCTCTAGAGTCAAGTCTCTGCCAACCCTAGAATGGCTCCCTTAACTAAGATATATAATTCCTTGTTCCCATATCCACCCTTCCTATATCCCAACCATCCTATTCCCCCAAGCTCTTCCCATCCTCCACTTCACACTTTTCTCTCCCCATCCCCTGTAGTGTGGAGCTGCGGGCTGCATTCCTGCCGCCCAGCTCCCAGCCACCAGCTAGCTTTATCCAAAATAATTACACGGAAACTGTATTCTTTTAAATACTGCCTGGCCCATTATTTTCAGCCTCTTATTCACATCTTGACTAACCCATATCTAATAATATATGTAACACCATGAGCGGTGTCTTACCGGGAAGTTTCTAGCGTACGTCCATCTTGGGCTGGAGCTTCATTGCATCTCTCTCTCTCTGAGGAGAGGCAAGGCAGTCTGCCTAATTTAGGAGAGGTGTGGCATCTGACTGA
The DNA here is from genome assembly GCF_903992535.2 of Arvicola amphibius. Lineage (NCBI taxonomy): Eukaryota > Metazoa > Chordata > Mammalia > Rodentia > Cricetidae > Arvicola > Arvicola amphibius. Next base: position 8,394,345 of record NC_052049.1, on the reverse strand, counting down.
GCCATCTACCTCACTTCCTTCTTCCTGTTCTATCTACTCCACCCACCTAAGGGGCAGTCTATCAAATGGGCCAGGCAGTTTCTTTATTAGCCAATGAAATCAACTCAAACAGAAGACTCTCCCACATCACTTCCCCTTTTTCTGTTTAAACAATAAAAAGAAGGCTTTAACTTTAACATAGCAAAATTACATATAACAAAACAGTTATCAAGTAAGAACTAGTTACAATACTTATATCCATTTTATCTTTTATCATAACAAAGGAAAACTTTAACTATCTATCCATTCTTCAACTCCATCAAAGACTCAGGAAAGATATAATATTACCTAAGTAAATAAGAAGTAAGCAACTTACAAAACTCTAGAAATGACAGAGACATCTAGCTGCCTAGACAGTCACCCAAAATTCCTCTGTACCGTTGGGGCATCCATCTTCGGCCTTCAGGCCCATAGTTTCCAGCAGACATTTCCATAAAGCAGGAAATTTCAAAGACAGTTCAGTCACTATCTGCTGTGTCCTGCAGAATGTCTCGCAGACTCTTTCATGAATCAGGAACCCAGAAGGAACATCTCACCTATAGGCAAGTTCAGCAGTCCTCTCTCTGAGGGTTCTCTGTGTTCAGTTTATGCAATAGTCCAGGCAAGAGCAGTTTCTTGCCCAAATGGCTATCAAACTCCATAAGTATCCTCTTCGATGCCCATCTTCCTCTTTAAGTAGATTGGTGCTGCCAGGAGCTGACGTCTCATTGTCATGAAAAGCCTTAAGTTATTAAAATATCTAAAATGCGATATTCTGTAGTCTTTGAAAGATATGAAGAATGCCTATGTAACTTAAATATATCTCTATATAGCTAGAAAATATCACTAACATAACTACAAGTTTTACTAATATTGATAACTATCCATTAACAACCTATATACATTACATTTTTAAATGAACTACACAATCACAATACATTAATCAGTATCAGAAATACATATACATATAACAAAATTGACCTTAAATTTAAATCACTAAAGCCAAATCCATATCAATGCAAAATTACTCATCTCCATATTATATCCCCCTTTAAATGTAAAAGAACACTTATAAACAATATTTGGGAATATGGGTGCAGTTATTTCTCTCCAAACTGCTTCCTGCTGAATGGGGACGCTGTTAATCCGATCTTTTATGGTGTAAGCTGTGTACCATGTTCATCTCAGTCATCAGTTGCGTAAAGTAATTTTTTGAGGATGTTCACAACAACCTTCAGGAGGGCGTGGTCTATCATACCATATTGGGATATAAGCAATCCACAGGGTCTCATTTTCTGTAAAAACAAAAGAAACTCCTTTCCAAAGCATCATGTCCTTAGATCCAAATTTTAAAGTCAAGGTATTTTCAAAATATCTATTCTGGAATAGTTTAGCAGCATTTGTAAACAAATATCTTTTAGCAGCTGTTGCTCCTTCCTCAGCATTTAAACAATTCAAAGAGAGCATAATAGTATACAGTATCAAGATTCTCTGTGTATTTTCCATCTCTGTGCAGCTTTATTTTAACTTTGACCTCTATTTCGTTTATTTTTACTTTTTTTTAAGACAGGTTCTCTGTATATCTTTGTCCTGGAATAACTCTGTTGACCAGGCTGTCCTTGAACTCTCAGAGATCCACTTGCCTTTGCATCCCAAGTGCTGGGATTAAAGGCATATGCTACCACACCTTGAACTCACAGAGATCTGTCTGTCTCTGCCTCCCAGGCATTGGGATTAAAGGTGTGTGCTGCCACACCTTGAAGTCACAGAGGTCAATCTACCTCTGCCTCCCAAGTGTTGGGATTAAAGGTGTTTACCACCACAACAAACTGCTTTCTTTTTTTTAAGAACTTTAACCTTTAGCCTGCATATATTTTTAACACATCATAAATCATTTAGACATTTTCTTTGACTTTGAATCTTTCTTTTACTGTATATCTCTCTTTTTCTGACGACATGAGTCTTTAATTTACCAAACAATATCGGTAGGAATAAAGCCGTGACTTTGGCAGCTGGATCCAGCCCATTCCTTAGCTTTCCAGCCTCATGGCAGAGGCACTGGTTGTAGCCATGTTTATCACCACAGCTCTGTGGCGGTTCAAGGTCCCTGCCAGCAAGCAAGCTGCAACAGTGTTAAACAACAATCAAAAGCTCCATAGTTAGGACCGCCTGCTTGAAAGAGTCAGAGTTTGCCATGGCAAGACGGACCAGAACGCCAGCATTTTAAAACAGCACAGCTTTTTTCCTGCTACCACTGAAAACAAACAAGCATGCAGTCAGCTTTTATCAACACCATTTAAGTGTTTTGTAGCAGGACCTCTTAAGAGATGGAGGGTTTTGTAGCTAAAGCTGAGTCAGGAAGCCTCTAGCAAGCAAAGCCAAACCCGAGAAACTGCTGCTATGGAGAAAACATGCTTTATTCTTTCCCAAGCTTTCTCAGGCTTTCTGTGGATCCAGTTATCCACGTGGGCGCCATTCTGTAGTGTGGAGCTGCGGGCTGCATTCCTGCTGCCCAGCTCCCAGCCACCAGCTAGCTTTATCCAAAATAATTACACGGAAACTGTATTCTTTTAAATACTGCCTGGCCCATTATTTTCAGCCTCTTATTCACATCTTGACTAACCCATATCTAATAATATATGTAACACCATGAGCGGTGTCTTACCGGGAAGTTTCTAGCGTACGTCCATCTTGGGCTGGAGCTTCATTGCATCTCTCTCTCTCTGAGGAGAGGCAAGGCAGTCTGCCTAATTTAGGAGAGGTGTGGCATCTGACTGAGCCATCTACCTCACTTCCTTCTTCCTGTTCTATCTACTCCACCCACCTAAGGGGCAGTCTATCAAATGGGCCAGGCAGTTTCTTTATTAGCCAATGAAATCAACTCAAACAGAAGACTCTCCCACATCAATCCCCCATCCCCCCATCCCACCCCACCCCCATGTTCCCAATTTTTGTCCGGCAATCTTGTCTACTTCCAATATCCAGGAGGATAACTATATGTTTTTCTTTGGGTTCACCTTATATAGCTTCTCTAGGATTTTTTTTATGAATTATAGGCTCGATGTCCTTTATTTATGGCTAGAAACCAATTATGAGTGAGTACATCCCATGATCATCTTAGTCCCACATAGGAGCACCAGACTGAGCTCTCAAGGTCCTGATGAGGAGCAAAAGGAGGGAGATCATGAGCAAGGAAGCCAGGACCGCGAGGAGTGCTTTTACCCCTTGAGACGGTGGGACAGATCTAATGGGAGACAACCAAGTCCAGTCAGAATGGGACTGATGGAACAGGGGACCAAACCGGACTCTTTGAATGTGGCTGACGGTGGAGGAGGACTGAGAAACCAAGGACAATGGCAATGAACATGAACTCTACAGCATGGACGGGCTCACTGTGAGCCTTGTCAGTTTGGTTGCTCACCTTCCTGGACTTAGGGGGAGCTGGGAGGACCTTGGACTTAACATAGTGAAGGGAACCCTGATGGCTCTTTGTCTTTGGAGAGGGGTGGAGTGGGAGTATGGGTGGAAGGGAGGGGAGGGAAGAGGGAGGAGGAGGGGAGGAGATGGAAATCTTGAATAAAAAAATGAGAAAAAGAAAAAAAAATTTCCAAAGAGTGATGATGTCTGTAGTGCTAAGGGTCTCAGACATAGGCAGAGGGGTTGCAATACAGGCTACATTCAATGCCTTATCCCAATGTCTAACCTTGAAAAGTTTACCTGCTAGACTTCCTATGTATATATGAGTCACACACTGGGAGAGTTAAAAGCCCTAGTACTAGAGATCTACAAGCTGTAACATTTGTAAGGCTATGCAAATCCCCAAACCAAGCTTGTACAAGAGCTGCAACATCAGAGGGAACTACTTGTGCCTGCTCAATCTGTGTCACTTCCAAGATACGCTACCGTCAAAACTGAGGGATACAAACGTTCATTTCTGAAAATACAAGTAACATTATACAGACTGAGTAGGTTATATTTATGTATTTAGAAGTTAGCTTCCATCCACCTATGGTTTCATCTGTCAGAACATGATTCACTAGCATGAAGGACACTAGAGTCTGTTGATTAACTGTCTATAGCTCTCGGGGCACATATTTTCCTTTCTTGGGTTCTAGTTTTGAATTTCTTAATCTGTAAAATGGAGATCTTGGAATAAATGAGCAAAACAACACCCCAGGAGGTAAATCCAAACCCTGAAAATTACCACTCCTGCCCCCTGTGTCCGTGCATTTTCTGACAAACTTTATACTGCTGGCAAGCTGCATGCTTCTCAGTGCTCACACACTAATTAGGGTTTTGCAACTAATAAAAACTTCTTGGCTTTAAAAGGTGGGTGATGATGGAAACCTCCATCAAGGGTTTCCAAGGTGCTGGTCTTTGACAAACACAGGCTCTTGGAAATGGAAGTTGACTCTCAAGTTCATGTTTCCAATTTGATATTAAACTAAACCTCTGGAGTCAGAAGCATTTCTGCCACATAAATCTGGCATGATGATGTCAGGAAATCACTATATATTTACTAATAACTTAACTTTAAATATGTAATACAGCATATTGATATTGAAAGTGTATTTACCAAAGAAAGCTTGCTTCTTCATAGGATAATGTAAATTGATAGTTTACTATTTATTATGTGTTGGTTTGCAAAGATTATAAAAGTGACTTTGAAAAATATTCTGTCACTTTTTACTCATTCACTTATAGTGATTTTTATCCGTCTATTCCAGAAACATAAAACTGAATTAAAAAGTTGAAATTAATTTTATATGAAAAATCTACTTAAAGTTTTCAACAGTGTATAAACTTAGGATTTAGTATCTATATTAATAACAAAAGCCTGTGTTGAATATCTCCTTTGCTTTTAGAAACCACATTTGCTGTAAAATTCTGAGCCAAAAGCACAATATAACATGTTGTTTCAAGTGTTCATTTTGATCATGTTGCTTCTCATAAGGAACTACACTTATAGAAACAAAACAAAATCAGCAGCTCTTTGTTTACTGGTAAGATTCCTTTTATCTTACCCAAGGCAAATTTCAATAACTTTAAAAATATTCTTTTTGCACTATATTTTAACTATTAATATTGATCTAACCTTACTTTTATTTTATATCAAGTCCAAACATACGACTATAAAGGATGAATTTTTCAGATTGCTAGAGAATTCTGACAATCACCATGGCCCTTTTTGAGATAATGTATCTGGATAGAATATAGATGCCTGCAAATATCAGAGCATTTGATGAATAAATCCATGATGATGATGGCGATTATGATGATGATTTTGGTCATGACAATACTGATGATGATGGTAATGATGACAATAATGATGATGGTGATGATAATAATGATGATGATTATAGTGGTGGTGATCATGGTGATGATGATGATGATGGTATGGTGATGATGATGGTGGTGATGATGGTGGTGGTGATGATGGTGGTGGTGTTGCTGATGGTAATGATGATAGTGGTGGTGATGATCATAATGGCATGATGATCATGTGATGATGATGTGATGGTGATGGTGATGATGATGGTGGTGATGATGTTGATGAGGATTGTATGGTGATGATGGTGATGATGGTGGTGGTGGTGATGGTAATGATGATAGTGGTGATGGTGATGGTAATGGTGGTGATGATGGTGATGATAATGATGATGATGGTGGTGGTGGTGATGGTAATGATGATAGTGGTGATGGTGATAATAATGGTGGTGATGATGGTGATGATAATAATGATGATGGTGGTGATGGTGGTGGTGGTATGTTAATAATGGTGATGATGATTGTACAGTTATGTTGGTGATGGTGACAATGATGATTGTGGTGGTGGTGGTGATAATGATAACTTGTCCTTAAACATAAAGGGTCCAAGATGTGGAGACCATTCAAAGCTTATTTTGGCATCCCACTGTCATAAAATGATGCTATCAGATGGAGCTCTGTCCTCTATTGTTAGGTGAGAAAATTAGAAACAGCAAAGATTGTTTTCCTGAGTCTCAAGTTGGTCCCAGGCCTGGGAGGTTAGCTCAGCAGTCAGAGCACTGTTTGCTCTTCAAGAGAACTCAGGTCCAGGAACCTTCGTGAACTCCCAGCACCCCCATGGTGATTCACAACTATCTATAACTCCTGTCTCTGAGGAAATCTTATGCCTTTTTCTGGCCTCTGCAGGTACAAAACACATACCTGCTGTGCAGGCACATGCAGGCAAAACACCTATACACAAAAAGTAAACTAATAATAAAATATTTAAAAGAAGTTGAGTCGCATAAAAGAGCTTTAATTTCAGTCTGGACCACACAGCTAAGCACACTTGGTACTTTGTCACTTGAATTGGCACACTTTTACTCAGCATCATGTAAACTATAAAACTTGGTGAGGTAGTATACATACCAAAAAGGTTCAATTCAGTTTGTGTTTATCACTCATAGATATTAAAAGGCTCTTATGAGCTGCAATATGGCCATATCCTCAAAAAATAATCCACTTAGATTTGAAGGGATTATTTATAAATTTTTATTTTGTGTATTATATATGAGTGCAATTGAATTTTTACATTTTTTGTTGTTGTTGTTTTGAGACAGTATCATTATGTAGCCATGCTTGGTTTGTAACTCACTATGTAGACTGGGCTGGCCTTGAACTCAGAGATGTATCTTCTTCTGCCTCTGCCTCTGGAGTGCCGGGATTTAAGATGCATGCCACAACATCTGGTGAATTTCATGCTTAATTATACCTCTTAATGGTGCCACTCCCTTTGAGCCAAGTATTCAAACACATGAGTCTATAGGGGCCATTCCTATTCAAACCACCATAAGGCATATACAGGAAAAGAAAAATAAAGATACTTCTGGTTTTAGATGACATAATTTTATATGTAGAAAAACATAAAGACTCCACTAAAAGATTGTTAAAACTAACGCATGAATTAAATACGTTTGCAGGATAAGAGGTGTAGCCTCATTGGAATAGGTGTGGCCTTGTTGGAGTAAGTATGTCACTGTGGAGGAGTGCTTTAAGATCTCCTATGCCCAAGCTATGCCCAGGGTTGCACACAATCTCCTTCTGTTGCCTGTGGGTCAGGATGTGGTACTCCCAACTCCTTCTTTAGCACTATGCCTGCCTGAATGCTGCCAAATTTCCTGCCATAAAGATGATGGACTAAACCTCTAAAACTGTAAGCCAGCCCTAATTAAATGTTTTACTGTACATAAGTTCATCAGGTTTATATTTCTATGGTGAAATTTTTCATCTTTCACTTATGAAACAATTTTACTAAATATTTTTGTTGACTTTCACATCTTCCAATGCTTTGAATATACTGTTGCAATTTCTTCTCCTTTATTTACACACATTTGTTTATTTATTTAGGTATGCATGTGTCAGGGAATGAGAGTGGTGGTCAGAAGACAAATTGCAGGATTCAGTTTTCTCCCTCCATCATGATGTTTTCAAGATAAGCTCAGGTTGTCATGTCTGGCAGCTAGTGCCTTCTCCTACCAGGCTGTCTTACAGGTCAACCACTTCCTATCTGAAAAGCTTCTGCATAGAAGCTGATATTGCAAAGGGGTTCTAATGTCCATATGCATTGCTTTTTTTCCCTGAGAACTTTCTAATTTTTCCCTTCATTTTTAAATGGTGACCATTTGATGACAATATTATTTGTTGATACAGGTTTATTTCAGTTTATCACTTTGGTGACTTTACATTTCTCTCCAAATCTGATGGCTGTTTTAGTGTGGTCTTTCTTCCCTTCTTTCTACCTTTCCTGAGACTAGTATTGTATGTAAACAAATTGTGTGAAGGGTGTTCTCTAAGTATCATAACCTTATCTACTCCTTTTTACTTCCTGTACCAAGGTAACATCAAGTTACCGGTCCTTCTGCTTCCTAAATTGTCTTCTTGATGAACTCTGCTATTAAAGCCATTCAGTAATTAATTTTTGCTTCAATTATTGTATTCTTCAGTTCCAGAATATCTGTTTGGCTCTTTTTCTACAGTTTATATCCTATTGTGTTAATATTTTTGCTTTATCTTCATAATGGTGGTTTGATGTTTGTTTCTCTATCTGTGTCCACTTGCATCTTACTAAGTTATGAGACAATTGTACTGACACTTTATTAGACAATTGGAGTTCTACATATCTTTAACATTTGTCATTTCATGAGTATTTCTATTTTATTACTTTGGTTCTGTCATGGTTTCCAATGTATGTATGTTACCTGTATCTCTGTGGCTTTAGCATTTAAAGAAACAGTTACCATTACTTTGTTTTAATAGGAAGAGATGGGCCATCTGCATAAAGACTCTGAGATACTGTCTGATCGTTTATGAGAGTGTTGCTTTCGTGGATTCGGGTATGCAAATTTCTAAATAGGAATCTTCCTGGTGGGTGGTGATTAATGTTTTGTTTTCAGAAGCCTATAGCCTCCTGTTCTTTGTGGTGTCTGATTGGAGGGTCATAGGTTGGAGTATTGGAAGAGTGCCCCATTTTTATTCCACATTCACTCTGAGGAAACCATTTGTTCATATTGTGTACAGGAAATCTCTTATCTGTTTCCCTCTGTTTGTAGCTGATGACATCAAACTATATCAATCCCATGAATGCTTCATGTTAAATGAGACAGTGACAACCCCTTTGGGAAGTGACTCTAAAGACCAAGGGTGTGTGAGGCACTAACTACTCTTCTTCCTTTCTTTTTCTAGGAGGTGAAGCCTCCAACATTGTACCTTGTGTCACACAGCCATATCCTCAGAGGCAGCAGGTATCCCTGCTCCAGTGCCTTTTTTTCTTAACTATTCCCACGAGTCTGAGTTATTCCAGGACTATCAGAGCCTAAAGCACAGTGAAAAAGAATCCAACCAGCCATGCAGCAAAATGAAGTCTAGGGAGGTTCAAGGTACACAACGTTTTCCTTTTCTTTGTGATGATAGCCCTGAGTTCAGGCCTTTTCTGTAATTTCTGAGTTCTGCTGGTTTGGAGGAAGATTTGATGCTTACAAAGTAAAATTGCTACTACACAGATCAGTGCAGCTACTCATGACTACTCAAAGAGTGAATTATATGCACTTAACAAAGAATGAAGCTTTAGAAATTTTGTTTATAAACTTTATTTTATTTATTATTTATTATATTTATATTTATTATATACTGATAGATTTTGAATCCCCAGTTATTGGAAATCCACCAATGCCAATGTAATAAGCCAATCAAACTGAATTATTAAATCCAGGTTTAATGAACAGAGCATAGCAACTCCTGGATGACCCTCAGGAGAGCAGGAGATGAATTTCGTGTCCTCCGTCATATATATTGATGTCAGCCCACTACACTAGGCTCTACCCTCAAGATCTCCATTGTCCTGAATGTGCTAAAGGATCTTTTTCTGAACGCAATCAAATTGGTGGGCAAAGAATTAAAATATAAGTATGTGAGGGTACACATTTTAGTACATAACAATTATTGAAAAATTTTTCACAATTGTTCTTTAGTTCCAGTAGTAACATTTCAACTTTATTTTTGCATAATACCAGGATTACACATGAAATTGTTGTCACATTATAGCTGTGCATTGTTTATATGATTAATGATATCACCACAGATGCTGATGTAGTAAGAATTATTGATAATCATCAGCATTTCCAAATAGCCTATTCGAATTCTCACAAATACTATTGAATTTATATTTGATTAAAATAAGATCAACAGAACTCCACTAAATCACCATGGTAAAATTGAAAAATAATCTCATTTTGCATTTTTGTGTACCATATTAGCTGTTTTTCAACAATGAATTTAAGGAAATGGGTTTTTCTATGAATAGTATGTATTATAAGCAGTAAAAATAATAAAAAAATTTTATTCTTGTAACAATATTATTTGATGAGGTTGTCTGGAATGTCTGGCAGTTATTTCCATCTATGTAATTGATTTTTTATGGGTTGTATAGTTTTTCAGAATAGTAATTTATTTTACTCTTTTACAGTTTGGAAAGTTGTACTTTGCCTTTTGGAACACATTGCCATTAACAAAAATAAAACTGAGAGTTGAAGATATGAATTCAATTTCTTCTTGAGATCAAGATGAACTGACTTTGATGAAGCTGTCACTGCTATTCAGTAATATATGTGTCTATATGTGTAAATTTATATGCATCCATCTTTTCAGCAAATGCAGTCCAATGGGCAACAGCTTTCTGTGTTACAGGAATTTTAAGTGGCATATGCATGTATCAAACTGCTTGGGAAACTTACAATGCTATCAACAATGCATTCTTGCTTCTACAGTAACTTGTTATTATCACCATGTTCTAAGAAAACTGCATAGTCCTTCTGATTGAGGGCAGGCCATATTATTGGACTAGCCCCCTGTATTGCTCAGTAGCGGATCTATCAAATAATAGGACTATGTCAGCAATACTGTGGTAGGTTGTAGTGTTTTTGCATTTTTCTAAAAGTATTTAGTTAAAAATGGATTATAATTAATGCAATGGCTTGGGGACTGGGGTCTACTCTAACTCTTTTGACCTTGGAAAAATAATTTACCTCCTTTATGCTTCAGAAGCAAAATAAAGGAGATCACACAAGTGATTTATAACTTCCTTTTAGATGAAACAATCTAGGACAATCTTATGAAATTAAGAACTAATTTCCTTCAGGCAACAAACATTTTAATCAGACTCCTATAAAAACTCCTCCGCTTAATAGCATCCCCAGCCAAAATATGATTTTAAATTCAATGTCTCCCTCCCTTTTAAAAATAATAAATACACATTATCATCAAATATACATGCATTGGATCTATTAAAAAGGCATATTAAAATTTAAAAAGTAATCATTGACCAGAAATCCACTTTCTACATCCAGATCTTGCTTCTTTCTGTGGACAGAAATTCAAAAGGAATAGAGCTTCTTAATGTTCTTCTGTTGTCAACCATCCATCAGCACAAGCTTGGAAGTGCAGGACACTTGCAATCTCGGGTACTCTGAGCCTACGCAGGTGCAAACAATTTGGCTTGACTAGATGAAGAAGAGAAAGAAGCAACTTTCTTAATACTCGTTTAATGGACATACTACACAGAACTACAAGGAATGTGTGTAACACGTTCAGAAAAACTTCAGTGTTCATGCACATGGGGTGTGTGTGAAGTCTTCCATGGATGCCATCAGTGCAGGTTTCCACAGTGGCCACACCCATTTGCTAAGCTAGCCCACAACCTTTCTTAGCAAGCAAGGTACCTTAATCTGCCCACGGATAGGCTCATCTGTGGTTCTCTTGCTGACACTGCCTAAAATTATCTAGAGTCTAGAGTATTCTCAATCTGTGGGTCATGACCCCCACAGAGAGTTGCAGATCATATGCCCTATGTATCAGATTATGAAGTAGCAATGGAACCATTTTATGTTTCTGGGTCACCACAATGAAAAACTGTTTCGAAGGGCCACAATGTTAGGAAGGTTGAGAACCACTGAAATAGACTGTCAGGGAGGCTGGTAGATCCTATCTACAGCTTCACCTTTGTGCTTCCAGTTAGCCATGGGCAACAGAGCTGTGTAAATATTAAACAGAAAATTCTATAAGAAAACAATTCATGAGTTTTAAATGAAACTTAACGTAGTGTTGAAGTGTTGTATTCTGTTATTAATCATTGTTGTTGATGTTGTACCATGCTTCCTATAGACTAAGATTTCATAGAAATAGATCCATGGGTAAAACACAGTATGCAAATATGGTGCATTTGGTAAGAATGGCTCCCACAGGCTCAAATATTCAAATACTTTGTCATTAGGAAGTGGTGTTCTTCAGAGTGTCTAGGAGGTATGGCCTTATTGCATTGGGTATGCCCCTTTTGAAGGAAATATGTCACTGAAGGTGGGCTTTTGGGGTTGGTTTCAGAAACTCTAGCCCTTCTGAGTGACTCTGTCTACCTGCTGGCTATGAATGCCAATGCAGAACTCTCAGTTCTTTTTCCCTCACCGTGTCTGAATGCACATTGCCATGCTTGCTACCATGATGACAATGGACTAAATCTCTGAACCTGAAAGCCAATCCCAATAAAATGCTTTTTTGGTGAGTGTTTCTCTGGTCTTGGCATCTTGTCAAAGCAATAGAGCATTGACTAAGGCAGACATTGACTCCAGGTAGCAGGGTATTTCTCTTTGACAGACCTGACCATGCTGCTTCTTGGCAGGATATAGACTTTGGAACTTTGGATTAGGAAACAGTTGAGCACTGTAAGTAGAGCTTAATGGTCCATACTAGTAGGAGCTTGGAAGGCAATGATTCTGAGGGTGATTTGAACTGCAAGGGCCTGATTGAAGGAGGTTCAAGAGGGGAAGAATAGTAGAAAGTGGCCTAGAGACTTTTCTTGTGATATTTTGGCAAAGACTGTGGCCGCTTTTTATTCTTGTCCAAAAAATCTGCCTGAGGCTAAATTGAAGAGTTTTGGATTAATGGCATTGGCAGAAAGGATTTCAAAACAGTCTAGTATTGACTGTTTGGCATAGCTATTAGTGGCCATGTTTATACAGATCTATAATAAAGAAAGAGCAAGCTGAACAAGGAAAAATGCAAAATCTACAGTGTAAGCAGAAAAGGAGCACCAAGAAGTGTAATGCAGCTAAGACTTGTACTCAAGGAGATAAAAAGCTTTAAAACCCTGCTGCTAAAATAATAAAGGGAGTAGTGATCTCAGGGCAAGACTCCTTACAGGTAAGCTTCCAATGTGTGAGGAGGAAGTGAAGAGAAGCACAGGACCGGATGTGCTCTAATCTCACCACTCTGAAGGCAAAGGCAGGCAGGTCTCTGAGTTTGAGACCACCCTGGTCTGCAGAAACAGCAAAAATTAGGTAATGAATGAAACCATTGAAGACATGAAGCTGGTGAAAATGTATTTGAATGAGGGGGCCATGTTCCAGCTCCAGAAAGCAGCAAAACTTGGCAGCTTTAGCCGTATGGTTATGGCTTTAGAATCAATGACACTAGAAATGGATTATGGACTCTCCCTCCATAACTAAAGAAAGCTGTTGAGACCAGCTCTATGTCTAGGGTGGCCTGCATGGAAGCTCAGATAGACCACTATGTGAAGCTGCAAAGGTGGAGCCTAGATTGCCTTAGAGACCACAAGATGTTGGAGATGTCAGAGATACGGGATACCTGCCAAGGAAAGCTGTTAACAGTAGAACCATTCCAGGAGAAAGAAGTGTGTTGCAGTCAACAAGGAAGAAAAGAGTTGAAGATCTGAAGAGCATTATGATATCATACATGGAGACCTAGAGTTGCCCTGGGGTTTTTAGGTCTTGCTTTGGTCCAATATTTTCTCCCTATGCTCCATTTCCCCACTTTTGGAATGGTAATATACATTCTGTACTGTTGTAAGCTGGAAGTATATGATTGCTTTTTTATTTTGTTTTTACAGGGGATTACAGTTGAGAGATTACTGTGAGTCTCAGAAGAGACTTTGATTTTGGATTTTTAAAGTGTTGAGGCAGTTATAGACCATGGGGACTCTGGAATTTGGACTGAATGCATGTTTTGCATTATGATATGGCTACAAGCTCATGGAGGCCAGGGAATGGAATGTGGTGGTTTGGAGAGGAAAGAACCCTACAGACTCAAACATTTTGAATGTTTAGTCATTAGGGAGTGGTGCTACTTGAGAGAGATTAGAAGGTGTGGAATAAGTGTGTCACTGTGTGTGAGCTTTGAGGTTTCAGAAGCATAAACCAGGGCCAGTGGTTCTCTTTCTGCCTTCGGCCTGTGAATCCAAATGGAGACGCATCAGTTACAGCCCAGGACCATGTCTGCCTGTGTTCCACCATGCTTCCTGCCATGATGACAGTGGGTTACATCTCTTAGCTGTAAGTCAGCCCCAGTTAAATGCTTTCCTTTGTAAGAGTTGCAGTGGTTGTGGTGTCACCTCACATCAACAGAACACAGAAACAGTAGAGGTTTTAGTGCTACCTTGATTTTATGCTCTGAGCAACTGAAGCAAAGCTCCGCAGATTAGAAGGCACTGTTGTACACCAAGATAAAGCTCTCTGGGTTCTCATTCAATCACTCAAAGCACAGCCTCTGCCTTGCTGTCTTCTCTGTTCTCACATTCAGCCAGTCACAGGACCACAGCAGAGTAACAGGGCTTCCGAAGAATAGCATCATCACATCCAGACGCACAGATGTAGAGGTATCCGCTTACCATGCCCCTAGCTTCATTACCTCTGTCGAACCTCCAGACTCAGGGCAGAGATGAGTATTTCTCTGCATCTGGGTCAAATCTTTACTCATATAAACAAATAAATCAATAAATGAATATTGCTGCTGCCATTTGTTTATTTTCTAAAGTGTTACAACTTTTTAAATGGTTCTTTCAACAACCTATAAAATATTAAATTCTGATTGAGTAGGGTATCACCCACACATAATTACAATCATAATATAAAACTCATCATTGTCATAAAGATAACAACTTTTATATTGGAGCATAAAAGGGAAACATGATAAACACAGGCATATGATTGATTATGAAATTCTTCATTTATGTATCACTAGAAATATATATTTAATAATAATTATACTAATATTTAAAGCATTATTCATGCAAGATGTTAAACAAAAAAGCATTACTTCCTCTATTTTCTGCTCTCCTTGCTAAGCCTTAGTCCCTACCATTGTTAACAACCTGGAATTTCACATGATCTGGGGTGTGGCCAAGGGATTCACTATATGGCTAGAGGAGATATAAAATCAGTCACTAATCTTTGGGATAAACACATCTTGTCACATTCTCCATGATGCAGAAATAGCTGGCAGAAAGGAACAGTGGCATGGAGCAGAAGAAGCAAAGACCTAGGCCTGGGTAAAAGGCAGCATCCAAGGGGAAGGGTTGTTTTCCTAGGTCCTCTCGATCTGCAGTCTCCAAAGACACAAATCCAAACAACATTAGGTGGAAGACATTTTAAAATAGTTCACTGAATAGGTTTTCAGTTGTCATTATTCCTGAATGACACAGGGTCCTTTACACAACATTGGCTTAGTGCATGACTTGGGGATTTTGTTCACACTGACACATGCCCAGGGGAATGACTTCAAGGGACGACAGGTTTGTTGTGACTCAGAGTCTCTGATGTCTCAGTATGTGGTTATTTTCCCCACTTCTCTGGGCCTCTACTATGGTAGAGTGTCATGGCGGCAGGTATAAGAGGTAAGGAATGGTACTCATCTCCTGGCAGACAAGAAACAGAGGCAGACAGGATGTGACAAGGGACGAGAGACTTCTTTCAAAGTCTCTTCATCCTGCCCCTTTGCAACCTCTAAATTTTAACTAGCTCCTGATAATGACATTAAGTTAAAATCATGTCAATGAGTTGATTAATTCATAAAGGAGACACACTGTTTTCAACCACTTCCCAAAAACTGATCTATGAACACTTCTTGCAGGGGTAACCAAACCTTCTATTCATGTGTCCTTTGAGGGAACACTTAATATCCAAACCATAACATGTGGTTTTATGTATTAGATATTTTAAGTAATCTAGGGATGACTTACAGTAAAAGGAAATATTTGTGTAGGTTATACAAATGTGATGCCATTTTATATAAAAGCATTGAAACCACCGATTCTGTTCCTAATGGGTGTTCTAGATTCATAAACACTTAGAAACATCTGTGTATGCTTTGAGTCAGGAGCATGTATTTGTGAACGCCTGAATATACACACAATACACAACCAAGTACCCCAAATCCCCAAAGATAAAAAGAAGCATACATGGGTTCAGGTATCAGAGGTCAAAACAAAAACAGGGGGTTAGGGCATTGACTCAATGTTTAAAAACACTTGTTGCCCTTGCACCGGCTCTGAGTTTCACTCCCAGCATCCACATGATTGCTCACAAGTAGTAACTCCAGTCCGCAGCAATTTGATGTCCTCTTCTGTCCTCTGTGGGCAGAAGGAACACACATGATGCACCTACATATTGGCAAGCAAAACAGTCATATGTGTAATATATTCATATATGCACATATACATGTATGGATATACACATATTCACACATATGCATATATACATGATACATACTTATATCTCACACACATGCAGACACATGACTTAGAGTTTAGTGTTTCTGTCTCTGTGAAGAGATACCATGACCATGGCAACTCTTACAAAGGTAAACATTTAATTGGAGAGACAGTTAAGAAGTTTAATGCATTATTATTATGGTGGGAAGCAAGGCAGACATGACGCTGTGAAAGGAACTGAGAGTTCTTACATCCTGACTCCCTGGCAACAGCATATGATCTGAGATACTGGGCATGGCTTGAACATTTATGAGACCTCAAAACCAGCCTCTACAGTGACACACTTCCTCCAACATGGTCATACATACTCCAAAAAAGCCTTTGGGGGCCATTTTCTTTCCATCTATTACTCTCTCTCTCTCTCTCTCTTTCTCTTCTTTCCTTCCTCCTTCCCTCTCTCCCTCTCTTTCTCTATATCTATCTATCTATCTATCTATCTATCTATCTATCTATCTATCTATCATCTATCTATCATCTATCTATCTATCTATCATCTATCCATCCATCCATCTATCATCTATCTATCATCTATCTATCTATCTATCTATCTATCTATCTATCTATCTATCTATCTATCTATCTATCTATCTATCTGTGTGTATATGTATGTATACATACATATACATACATACATACATACATATATATCAAGGTTCAAAATAATTTTTAAAGTACATAAACAACATCATGTTGTGTTGTAGGCTTCAATTTTCTATTCCTGTGATGCTCAAAGTCTTAGAGCCCAGAAAAAGGAGCACCCATTACAGGACACAGACCAGCTCTCTGTCTTTGAGAACCTTCCCCTACAGTATACAGAGCAGCTCTTTTTCTCTGGCTCTTTTAGCAAGGAGAGACAAGTATAGATGTCTCTAGGGGGAGTCAGCACAGGTCATCACAAGACCATTAAAGAAACATTTATTTAGTCTCTGATTTTGCTCTAGAGACTAAAATCAAAGAACTGAAAGGGACCCAGACCCTCTAAAGGTTCCCAGGAAGATTTTTTTTTTTTTGGTCTTCCCACCCTTGAATAACCAGCCACAATTCCGGGTGATTTCAGGCTTCGAATCACTTGATTCTGGTCTCTGTATCCACCTTATGTAATCTTCCTCTTGTGATATATCTCTGTATTTTCTCTTTTCTTATAAAGACCCTATTTTTGACAGAATTCACCTAAAGCCAATGTAACTTTATCTTAACTCCCTACTTATTTACAAAAGTTTTTTTTTCTAAATATATCCCCTTTGAACTACATGTAGAGACAAATTTCAGGGACTAAGTTGGATTATTATATGTTTCCACCGGAATGATTATTTGATATCTACACTGAATACTATTTCTGGATACATCTCTGTACCAGCATCTCCTACCTTCATAGCGGGCTCTCTGTCATTGGCTCTATTAGTTTCCAGGCCTTCATATTCAAACAGGATCATATGACCCACTTGTCTGAGTCTCTGGCTTGGAGCTGGCAAATGGGGGACTAATGAGCTTCCATGGTCTTGTTTCAGCCTCTTATAATATGTTACAGAATTTATAAAGTTTCTAATTTCAGGCCATGATTTCTGATTCTTCTGTTTTACAATAGAGTGAAAGCACATCCATACAACCGCTCTATTTATTGCCACGGTGCCCTGAAATAGTCAACAAATTACATGAGACACTCAACCCTTAATAAAGTTGGCTTTGTGTTAGATGACTTTTTCCCAATGTAAGTGTCCCCACAGCACTTAAAATTGGCTAACCTAATTTTTTCAGAAAAATATAAAATACATTTTCATCTAATAATATTAATAATATTTTTAGCTTCACTTTGTTTCATTGGGATGGGACCCCAATCAAGGTACTTGTATGTGTGTGTGTGTGTGTGTGTGTGTGTGTGTGTGTGTGTATTCTGTTTTTCTGAAGACTACTACAGACTAGTATTATAGAGGAACACTATCTAACCTACTTCAAAGTATCATTATCCTGGCTAGGTTAATTGACTGTGGCCATTAGGTAAATAGAGTTTTATAAACAAAGAATATAAAGTAAAATAACAAAATTTAAAAAATCCATAAATAGAGCCAGGTGTTGGTGGCACATGCCTTTAATCCCAGCACTTGGGAGGCAGAGTCAGGCAGATCTCTGTGAGTTTGATGCCAACCTGGTTTACAAGAGCTGTTCCAGGACAGGCTCCAAAGCCATAGAGAAACTCTGTCTTGAAAAAACAAAAATAAACAAACAAAAGCCAAAGAAATTTGTAGTTGGAGCAGAGGGGCTGCGTCCTGCCACCCGGCTAGCTTTACACCCGAAATAATTACACAGAAACTGTATTCTTTTAAACACTGCCTGGCCCATTAGTTTCAGCCTCTTATTGTCTAAGAAGCATGGCAACTGACTATGGTGACTGCCTGAAGCATCTGCCCGACTCTGCTTTCTCTCTCCCACAATTCTGTTCTGTCTACTCCGCCTACCTAATTTTCTGTCCTATTAAAGAGCCAAGGTAGTCTCTTTATTAACCAATGAAAGTAACACATAGACAGATGACTCTCCTCCATCAGAAATTCATAAATATATACACTGTGATTTTGTTAAACAGTTGTTAAATGTCAGCATATTTCCACATAATTTTGTCTATGCTTTTATATTGATGTATGCTTTATATACACTTTGGTTAATTTGGGGCTCTAGCTCTATGAGTTTTGACAAATATATTGGGATGTTTTATTAGTACAAAGAAAATACAGCTTCCAGGATTATACAAGAGGAAGAAGATTTTGTGCTTGGCAATCATGTAGGTGACCAATATGTTTACTGACAAACAGTATTTTACTGCAGGATAGTAATATTTCATACTTGTAAAGCCTATAAAAACTGTACTCTGAGTTTACATGGAGCTGATATTAAAAACTACATCTAAACATGGATCATGTTTCCCAGGAATATTTCCACAATAGTAAGGGATACCCACTGAAGCGCTTCATATACAAGCAGAGCTGAGATTTCAGATATTATAATTGCAACCTCCCTGCCTCTTTGCTCTCAGCCTGTAGGTTTGTTAAAAAGTTGTCTGTCCCTGTTCTGGAAAAATAATCTTTACGGTAATGTAAATAAATGTCCCTGGCCATTCAGGTTGGTGGTGTGCTCAGAGGCTCCACAGGACTGTGTGGATTGCAAACAAACCCTCCCAGCGAAGCTTATCACCTGCAGAGCGCTGGACCCTGCTGGTATCAAACATCATTGTTGAGTAATACAGCCTTGCCCTGTGCAACTCCCAGGGCCAGGTGGTCCCGCCACCTGGCTAGCTTTACACCTGAAATAACCGAAATAACAACACACAAACTGTATTCATTTAAACACTGCCTGGCCCATTAGTTTTAGCCTCTTATTGGTTAATTCTCACATCTTCCTTTAACCCATATTTAGTAATCTGTGTAGCACTACGAGGTGGTCACTTACCAGGAGAGATCTTAACCTGCGTCTGTCTTGGAGAGGAGAAGCATGGCAAGTGACTATGGCGACTGCCTGAAGCGTCTGTCTTCTCTCTCCCAGAATTCTGTTCTGTCTACTCCGCCTACCTAATTTTCTGTCCTATTAAAGGGGCCAAGGCAGTTTCCTTATTAACCAATGAAAGTAACACATAGACACTTCTCCATCAGCCTGGTGAGATGTTTCTCTAAACAAACAGAGAGGAAAAAAATACCAGCGAAAAAGTGTGTTCAAAAAAAGTTGCTTGTAGAATTCATGGACTTTTGATTTCTCTGATATGGCAATATAGGAGCTTATTGTTCAAATCTAAAAGAGGAAGAAATGAAAAGGAAATATAAAGTCAAGCTCCTCCCAGAAGCTGAAAACATAGCACCTCTTGTACATAGATATTCTGAGGTTTGTACCCACTCCTAACTTACAACGCTGTCACAAATTCCTTCTGGCTTTCACTCTACGCATAAACATGGACAGCTTATGAATGCAGGGACCTTAAATAGATACCATGACTGTAAATATAAGTATGTACAGGCTATTAATAAAATATGAGGGAACAAACTGGTACTATCAAGTGTTAAAATGTGGTAATATTCTATAAAGAACCCCTGCAAAAACAAACAAAAACAAAACAACAATAGAGAAAAAAAAAACAACTAAGCCAAAGGGGAAAAAAAATAGAACTTTAGCCTGAATATGACAGAGAGGAAACAGAAAAATGACATCTAAAGCAGTGATACCGTGATGTAAATTATCACAGAAAAAAATTATTACACTAAGCATTATAATTCAAGGTAAGATTTTAGAAAAATTACTGTTAAGGTCAGAGTGAGATCATACTGTGATTACTTCTTCCCAGGCATGCACTGGAATTACCAAGCAGAGAGATGAGATTTTAATGACTAATACCACTTAACAAGATGTATGCAGCTTGAAAGGGGAAAACACCAATATACGCTACTTGTTAACAGTGTGGCGGCCCACTGAGCTGGTCCAAACAAAACTGGCCGAACCAACCTGGAAATCATTAGAGAATTCATGAAGGTTGCTGCTTCCTCTGCTTAGTGTGTGATGTGTGGTTGTTTAAGAAACACTTCCTCTTTTAATTCCAACTCATTCTCAACTCCCTGCATTTCCAGTAGCTGGAGCTCGGAGTTTCAATGCAGGTTTCAGTTGAAATAGAAATAAATACAGCTTTCCGTGTCAGGTGAACACTAAGATTTATGAACCCATTTCTCTTACATCAAAATGAAAATGCTGTGTACCAACTAATGTAAGTGCCCCCAATGTTTATTAAATCCCATCAACAGATTTTACCTTGCTCTTGCAGCTGCCAGTAGTCCTCAGGGGGTCTGCTCACAGCTGGCTATCTTTCAGGAAATGTGCATTTCCCAAATGGGAAGGAAATACTGACTTGAGATTAAACTTCTCCAAATGGATGTATTGTAGCTAATCTCTGTTGTCAGCTGGATGAGATCTAGAATCGCCTAGGAGATAGGAATATACCTCCCAGGGATTATCTGCTTTCGGTTAATCTTAAAGCTAGTCTGTGGGGAAACTCTCTTGATTATGTGGATTGAGCCAGAGTGCTGGGCTGGATGAAAAGGAGAGACTGAGCTGAACCACATCATTGTCTCTCACTGGTCCTTGAATTTGGAGGCAAAGTGACCAGATGTCTCTGGCTCCTGCTTATGTGACTTGCCCTGAGATAGGGACTGTACTGTATGTGGGCTGTGAGTCAAAATGAACTCTCATTCTTGCTTTGGTCAGAGTATTTCTTTGTACAGCAATAGGAAAAGAACTAAGACAGCCAGCATGATTCCCAGGATAGGACTCTACCACTCCCAACAGGAGCTGTACGTGTCTAACTCTGTCAGATTCTCCAGTCAGGTATGTGACAGGCGGCAATTGAGAACACCAAAGTGAAGAACACCTGATATCTTAAAAAAACTCAAAGCTTCATTATCCCCAACCAGCCTTTTGGCGTGATGAGGTTCTATCATTGTTGCTATCTCCGTTGTTAGGGTCTAGAAAACCACAGTACAAGTTTGTGCACAATACAGTCTCTTGCCATTGTCTCTTAAATTACCCATGCCTGGGGACTGTAAACCAGGTGTTTTTGCTTTTCAGCAGTCCCAGAGGCTAAGAGCTGAAATAAGGTTCATGGTTGTTTTCTTTTGCTCCTCCTCCCCGCCTTGGGCATGAAGCCGATCCTCTATGGTGTCCTGCCTGTGCTCTGGCCTTTTCTTATCAGGACACGGTTGAGAATGGAGGTTGAGCTCAGTGGCTAGTGCTTGTCTAGAATGGACAAGGCCCTGAGTTCAGTTCTAGCACCACAAAAATGAACAAATAAATAATAAAGTGACAGTCATATGGGACTGTGGCACAATCCTAATGACCTCTCTTTAATTTTTCTCCTATACTCTATACTTACTGCAATGATTTTACATCCCTTATCCTGTGCCATTGTTGTGCCATCTACTTAGAATACATGCATCTGTGATATTAATACAACTTCTTTATATATTCAGACCCAAAATGTCATCTACCCAGAGAACTGCCTCCTGAACACAGAATTGAAAGCGACATGCTTTAAAGTTCTAGCACTTGCTTCCATGTCCTTCAGGTTTCAGCACTGACATATGCATACTACAACAACATGGAGACATTGTTTCTCTGCTTATTTCCTTTGCCCTCCCTCCTCTAGAGTGTTTGTTCCAGGACAGCAGGGATGCCTGCCACTCCTGGACCCAGAGCATGGCCTACAATTGAATAGGAACTTAATATTTGATGATCCAATGAATGAATGAATGAATAATGAATTAGCAAGGTGAGTCAAAGAGATCTCAATCCCCAATTACCATTACAGACAAACTAGCAGATGGTCACTCTTAAGGTTAGAATTGTGGCCCACTTGTAAGATGAAACCTTAAGTCTTCTTCTTTAGAAAATGATGACTTTTGGAGACAAGGCCATGAAGGATGTAATTACATTAAAACTGGAGGGAAAGATGGAGAAGCAATAAGCCCACAGCATAAGAGAGGAACAGAGCAACAGTTCAGAGAACACTGCAAGAAGGAAACCATTGCAAAGCCAGGGGCAGTTTCCATGGAAACCAAACCTGCACACACCTTGATCACATACTTCTATAAACTTGTAGTGGTATGTTTGCTTTGTCAAGCTCTGTCAACTAACACAATGTCTGAACTTAAACCAACAATTAGGGGCAGAGACCTAATCTTGCTATGTAAAGGTGAACAAACAAACAAAGGCCATGCCTAATTGATAGTGCAGTAGGCATATTGAGCTGGGTCATAAAATAGATGATTTAAAAATTATACATTTGCTAACATTCAAATAATACAGCTTTACTTTTAGGTCTGTTTTGGAAAAGTGTAAATTAAAATCCTGTAGGAAAGTTTGATGTCTTTTTCACATGTAGATTTCTATCTTCATCGTAGCATTGTCTGAGAATATATTCTGAGTTTGTCTAAACTCGTAACGCTTCCTGAAATTTTCCTCACAAGTTAGTGGACAGTTTATCTGTTGAATGTTTAGAAAATATTCTTACCTAAGGTATTAAATAAAATTTAGTTAGCTTCAGTTATTGCAGACATCCTTGAACTTATAGTAGAGTTATCCTCACAGATTCCAGTGTTTTGGTGAATTTGTTAATTGTTTTTGTTGTTATTGTTTCTTGGTCACTTCCTTGGTTCTATATTACTTTGAGCATATAGATCATTGTTGTTCTAAACATCCTGTCTTCTGGTTCCAACTTCTGGAGCACATGTGAGCCTATTTCTAATCCGTATGTGTTCACTAGGTTTTAGTCATTATTATGTAGACATTGTCCACATTCCTGACTAATAAATTGCACTGAGTAGTAGGTCACATGTATACACACTGTGGACATTTGCCTTAAAGGTTTCATGCTTTCTCTACTTTTTCCAGGAGCAAGACTCATCTTTGCACTCAGGGACTCCACTGATTTGAGCTGTACCTCCCCCCATAAACACACACCATTCCTGTTCTGTCAACAGTGAGAGCAGGAAGACCTCGGGCAACATTAAACAATGGCTCTCTCCCTTGGAACCCAGCCTCTTCCACTGCTCTGGACTGGCAGAGACTCCTGTGGGAGAGAGGACTTTAACCTCAGCTCTGCCCTGCACATTTTGTAGTCTGGGATCTTGGCTCCTCTGGTTCTTTCTGCTTCAGCAAGGGTCAGGTGCTTTCTGGGAATATTTCCGTTCTCCATTCAAGACTTCTACTTATACCCAGCAGGGATAGAGATCTGCTACAAGGTGGTCCATCTTCCCTAGCAACAGAAATCCAAACTATGTCACAAATGAAACATTTACCTCTTAAAATGATTGAGAAAAGTCTCCATTGGATGTTTTGTTGGCATGTAAAACAAGATATGAAATGAAAACTGGATATTAAGGGATGGTCTTGCTTTGGAATAGAAGCATATTAGAAGCAATTTAAAAGTACAGAAATATGGTTTTAAGTGAATATAAGGATATGCATTTTATATTATGTCTCAATTTAAGAAAAAATATGAGATGATTATGCCAAGTGATCTGAGGGGTGACAGCCTTGCTTTTTCATAAATTTTTGAAATTTCCATTTTATTTAGGTAAAAACTTGCTGATTTTACAACAAATGACACAAAATATTTGATAATATACACATTTCAAAAATACAAATTTCATTTCAAAAAGCATAAAATATCACTTCTATATATCCTATGTAGAGAAACAAATTTATTTTTAAAATATGAATATCGTTTGATACTGTATCAGTGAATAAATCAGAGTGATGGACTAATACAGAAGAAACAAAAGCATCTAAATATGTATGACATCATGAAATATAGCAAAATAGATGAGTTTCTTGAGTCAAAGATTTTTTCCCTTTTAACTCCTTTAGATTCAGTGAAGGCATTTAACAGAGCTAGTCTACACAGTGGAACTGATTATGAAACCTCATCATTAATCTGCATGATATAATTGCTTGTATGTAGGAGAAATTCAGCTAATGCTTATCTGAAATAAATGAATATGAAAATACTTCATTGCAGTATTGCATATTACCCCTGTCCTAAAGACAAAAAAAAAATGTAGTGTGTTTTGTTGCAGCAAGACCAAGACAACAGCAGTAAAGGACATTCCAATGTCATCGCTCATACCAACCACGAGTTATTAACCATTTCTGTGTCCAGGCATGCGGCATTGGCTTGTGGAGTACTCATTCACTCATTTCAGTCTCACAAAAGACTGGGAACAGCGTTGTGCTTATTGTAGGTGATAAAACGGGACCTTGAAAGGCTTGACTGTAATGAGTTGATTCACTTCATGCTGTGCTCTCTACGCCATCTTGGAAGTAGCATTTGAGTAGGTGGGAAGCATAAAGCTGACCTATGCCGGAGGAGGAAAAACCATCCATTAGGGAAGATGGTAAAATAATCACTGACGTAGGCTTTTTACACAGAGGACTGGATCAGTTAACAAACACATCGCATCACACGCTGCTGTGCGCTGGCCTCCACTCTCACACATGGGGTTCAGACCACACCAACAACTTCTTTCATTGGAAAAGGTTTAATTTTAATTTAAGGGAAAATGCATGTGAAAAAATGCACTATATATCTATAGTAAGAGGAAGAAATATGGTTTTTTTTTAGTTTTCTTTTATTGAAAATAGATGTTTTTCATACAATAAATTCTGATCACGGTTTTGTGCCACTCACATCCTTCTAGATCTCCCCACTTTTCCTCCATCTACATTCAAACCTTTTCTGTGTTTCCTTAAGAAATAAACAGGCATCTACAGAATAATAATAAAAAATAAAATTAGATAAAACAAAAAAATCTAAAATAGGATAAAAGAATATAACAGTATAAAAAGAGCAAAAGAAATCACACAAGAAATACATATAGAGGAGGAGATACATGTTTACATGCATAAGAAACCCATAAAAAGCCCAAAACCAGAAATCATAATATATATGCAAAGGACCTGTATGGCAAAACAAAAACAAACAAATGTCCTAACAAAACAATATGAGGCAAAGAACCTCCAGAGATGACACTGAGTTCATTTTGTTCAGCCATCTACTTAGAGATGTGAGGACTTAAACCTCATTAAACCCTAAGAATGGTTTGTATCCCCAGTGAGACTGCTGAAGAGAGCTAATGTTTCATTTGCAAGTAGTTATCAATCGGGGGTAGTTTCTGGGTTGGGGATGGAGTGCTGGTACCCCCTTTTGGCACAGATCCTTGAAGGCTTGCTGTCACAGCAGCCTCGGGGAGTTCACGTGAGTGCCGACGCTGCATGCTGTGTTTAGCAGGCTGTGTTTCCTTGCTGTCCTCAATCTTCACAGGCTCTTACAGTTTTTCTGACTCTTCTTGCGTAGGGTTCCCCGAGCTCTAGAGTAAGGGAGTTGGTGAAGACATCCCATTTAGGACTGAGTGTTCCAAGTTCTCTCACTCTTTGGACTTCGTACAGTCTCTGTATTTGTTTCCATCGACGGCAGGAGGAAGCTTCTTTGATGATGGCTGAGCAAGGCAGTCATAACACGATGTCATGAGGAGTCATTTTATGTTCCCTTAACAGAACAATAGGATTTAGCTTTACCCTAGGTCCTTGGCTTGTCCTAACTCGGGTTCTTGGCCATCTCTACAGGATAGGTGATGGGTTCCATCTCATGGAGTTGATCTTAAATGCAGTCAGGTATTGGTTGGTTACTCCCACAAGCTTTGTGCCAATAATGCATCAGTACACATCGCAGGCAGGTCTTGATTGTAGATCGAAGACAATGGAGCTGCATCTGTGTTCACCTTTCATGGCTGGTAGCACCTCCCAGTACTTTAAACTCTAGTCAGTAGGGGTGACGTCTCTAGCTATGCCCCAACTCAACTTTGCCATGTTTCATGAGTTGTGTAGGTGTTGATTTCAGCAATAGTGCCTTACTGTCAATTTGAGGACAACAACTAAAAGCCGTGGCAATAGCCTGGGTTATTTGGGGGCTCCCTTGGGGTTGCTTTGTTCAACAATTCAACTAGATTTAATGCATTCTGAGCACCAGAAGCTTCACTTGGTGACAAGAGATGGATGGACAGTTGGGGTTCTGTCTCCCCCATTATTTGACAATTTATATTAATTTATATTAGATTGCATATATATGCATCTATTCATATATATATATGTAAATAGCACACCATATTTGTCTTTCTGTGTCTGGTTACCTACCTCATTCAATATGATTTTTTCTCACTGGATTCATTTACTTGCAAATTTTATGGTTTCATTCTTAATGACTGAATAATATTCTACTGCATAAATGTACCACATTTTATTTATCCATCATTTATTGATGGACATCTTGGCTATCTCTAACTTCTTTCTATAACAAATAGAGAAGCAGGATGCAGAACCTTTTGGGTCTAAGCCCAAGAATGATTTAGGTGGATCTTAAGATAGATCAATTCCCACCTTCCAAAGGATCTACCATCACACTGATTTTGACAGTGATTGTACAAGGTTGCACTCCTACCAGAAATGGATGAATGAGTGTTCCTCTCATTCCATATCCTTACCAGCATGAGCTGTCACCTGTTTTACCGATCTCAGCCATTCTGACATGTGTAAGATAGAATCTTGAAGGAGTTTTTATAATCCTGTTCCTGCCACCATGCCTTCACTCCATTGTCATGAACACCAACCCTTTGGAACCATAATAAATCCAAATAAAGGTAATTACCACAGGGCATGTTCCAGCATCCAGGAAAACTTCCATTCTCTTGATGGCAGTGGGGGGTAATACTGTGTGCCCAGCCTCGTTTTGTAAATGCAGAAAAGTCATCAACTCCTGTTGGGCTAGTTCCTAACCCACAGTCCCTTTCTGATGACTAATATGTATCCTTTCTACATCTGACCAGACCATACAGAATTCAGAGATTTCAGCACAAATCATGACCTTGATTCTTGAAAGTGTATTTATTAGACCCCCCTCACTGAGCCCCAAGTCTTCCTATCAGTGTAAGTACTGGCTTCACCGTGTCTCAAAGAAACTCAGCTCTGAAGCTAATATGACCTTTCCTACTTTTACGTTAGGATTTCAGATACTATTTCTTCTCCATGCTACCTTTGGTGGCTTAAATAATAATGGACTTCATAGGCTCTTATATTTGAATACTTGAACTCCATTAGGTAGCTTTTGGGAAGGATTAAAAGGTGAGGCTGTTGCAGGATATTTGATTGTACTGTATGAAAACGTGACATTGTGGCTGGTTTAATAAAAAGCTGAGCAGTCAATAGCTAGGCAGGAGGGGATAGGCAGGACTTCTGGAAGGAAGAAAGATGCAGAGCCAGATGGATGGATGGTACTGAGGAGAGGTAAAAAGTCACACGGCAAAATGTAGATTCATAGAAAAGGGTTAATTTAAGCTATAAGAACTAGTTGGTGTAGATGGAAGTTTCTGTCCTGCCCAGTTCTGCAGCCATTCAGTCCCCAAGAAACACACAGAGGCTTATACCAATCATAAACCTAAAGAGCCTATTAGCTCAGGCTTATTATTAACTAGGTCTTACAACTTAAATTAATCCATAATTCTTGTCTATGTTAGCCACGTGGCTTGGTATCTTTTATTAGTGAGGCATTCTCATCTTGCTTCCTCTGTGTCCCTCTGATGACTGCAGATTGAGCCTTTCCTCTTTCCAGAATATTCCTAGTCTGGTTGCCCTGCCTATTCTTCCTGTCTTGCTACTGGTCAATCAGTGTTTTATTAAACCCATATGAGTGACAAATCTTTTACAGGGTACAAGAGTTATCCCACAGCAAGTTGGAACTAAGGCCAAGCTTTCATAATTAATCGTAAGTCTCTGTATCATTTTGGGGCTGGAAGTCCAAATAAAGTTCAACAAGAAAGACCTGCTTTATGTGGCTTTAATGGAGGACATATGTTACTGGGGTAGATTGCAGGGTTTAAGGTTTCAAAAGACTCTCACCATTCTGCATTCTCTCTCTCTCTCTCTCTCTCTCTCTCTCTCTCTCTCTCTCTCTCTCTCTCTCCTTGCAGTTCAAGGAGCTCCCAGATTTTCCTGCCACCAAGCATTAATGGACTCTGACCCTCTGGAACAATAAGTTCAACTAAACGCTTCCTTTTATAAGTTGCTTTGGTTATGGATTTTGGCCCAGCAATAAAAATGCAACTAACACATCACCCATGTCCTGGGGTAGTAAACATAACTAGCAGAAAAGAAATGAACAACTAGGAAAGGTTAGGAGATGGGAATGAATCAGTGACTCAGCACCACAGAGCTAGCACATATGCAAGCAAGAAGGAGGATGTTTTCCATCATAGTTACTGCTGGATCTTCTCCTTGGATGCTTTCTTCTATTCTCGCCCAAAAACCGTAGTTTAAGTCATAGGGAATTCATCATTTGCTTGACTGTTGCTCATTGATTCTGCAAATTTTTCCCAGTAGTAAACCACAATAAATACTCAATAAACATTTGCTGAATGAACAAATAAAAGAGTGTCCCTATCATATAAGCTTCAGTGGCCAGAAAGGGCACTCTACTTGGAGTGCAAACTTTTTAATAGAATGGGGATGTGACCTACGCACCGGTCTTCAGAAGTGTGGTTAATGAAAATTAGTTAACCACTATTTTATTTTGCTTGTTTCCCCTGAAGTCCGCAAAAATATAGTAATGCTTTAAAGTAAGATGCGGCATCTTTCATGGTTGCTATTGTGTGCATGTGTTATATAAATCACAAATCATGATTGCACTGATGGGTTACTGCATGGATCCTTTGTTGTAGAATTTAAATCATGATTTCTAAAAAGATTTAATTATGTTTTAATAATGTATATGTATACATGTGTCTGCAAGGGAATGCAGTGTCTGTGGCGGCCAGAAGCAGACATCAGATCTTCTAAAACTTGCATTAAAGGTGGCTGTGTGCTGTGCCCATAGGTACTGGAACCAAACTTAGGTCCTTTACAAGAGCAGAATGTATTCTCTCTCTCTCTCTCTCTCTCTCTCTCTCTCTCTCTCTCTCTTTCTCTCTCCCCTCCTTCCCTCCCTCCTTCTCTCCCTCCTTCCCTCCCTCCCTCCCTCCCTCCACCCCTGCCTCCCTGAGACAGGGTTTCTCCATAGCTTTGGGGCCTGTCCTGGAACTCACTTTGTTGTGTGCCACCACTACCTTGCCTGCACATGTAACCTCTGAGACATCTCTCCAGCTTCTTTTAAGGAGTTATTGTGACTATTTGTATTGACATTCAGTTATACTTTCCAATGTCAACAGCTTTGTTTACCAACAGGTAAACAAAACTTTAGAAATGGCGAGCCATTATTTTCTAGCTTTTGTGACCAAGATAACAATTTACTAATATAAAGATAACACCTTTTCTAAAATCGGCATATTTTGAACTCTGAAATATGATATATGACTTTATAAAATGTTGTGCATTGTTACATTTTATTCTCAAAACATATGTCAAACTTCTATTTAAATATATTTGCTCCAAATGTTAAGTTGATTTGGAAAAAAATCAAGATACACGTGTTGCTTTTCGATGTGATTTCTGTAACTCATTGCTCTACTAATGTGCAAACCGTAGAGCAACAATTACGTGTTTTCCTTTAGCATTGATCGCCATAATTTGAAACAAACAGAATAACCATTTTCTGAATTCATAGTGGATGTGTGAATTTAGGGCACTGCTTGCTTGTTACAGGAATTCTCCGAAGCAGGAGGCAAAAGATGGCAGCAGTGAGTCATGCCAGACTCAGCAGCACACAGCAGCATTACGTCTTACTTTTCAAAATTATCTAATTGTGAATTTAATAATATCTCCAGTTACAAATTATTCTGGAAGAATAGAAATCATAAGTGTTTCAATGAAATGCAGCAGAGAGTAAATTAAATCAATGTAGTCCAGAGCATTTCTGTTTCTTAAGTATCCCACACCCACCACAGGAAGTTCTGCGGGGACTGTTCGTGGGTGTTGCCACGGTGCACAATCAACCAATGGGAATTTTGCAATTGCTCACAAAAAGAGGAAAGAAAACAGAATAAACAACTCGAACAAGGGCTTTGGAAGATCATTTTTTCACACTGAGTCTGTTGGGACATAAAACCATATTTATGTTTAAGGATAGAATCTGTGCATCTGTCACATACAATAACTGATTTTGCCTTAACCTTTCTCCTCTCCCCACGAACTTACTAAGTAGAAGTACATAAGGAGAAAAACAAGTGGCGCAGAGATGGCTGGGTAAGTGTGTTTGTTCTATAACTGGGAGAATCCGAGTTCGGATCTCAGCACCTGCACCAAAAGCCTATTGAGCCCACACTCACGCCTGTAACCCCAGTAGTGTGGGGACCTGGAGACTGGAGGATTTCTGGAGTCTGCTGTCCTCCAGATGAACAAGTCCCAAATGCAATTGGAGCTGATGTAAATAACATCTAAAAATGACCACAGGTCTTCCCCTCGCAAGTAACGGACTACGTCATCAGCTTCAAAGTAGTCCCCACGCTGGAGAACTTCTTTCTGCAAGTGAGACCTAGTCTGTCTGAGGTCAGCGGAACGACTGCAAATTCACCTGTGGAGAACAGCCATTGCTCCATCTTCTGTTTGTTCCTTAGCCTGCCTAATCTGTTTAACTTTCCTTTACATTTGTGTCAGCCTTTAATGCCAGAGAATAATAGAGGATAGCTCAGTTTTAATATTTGGATAATCTCTTGCAAGCTGAATAGGAACGACTCTGAGATTACTGAAGCTGGGACGAGCCCCTCCTCTTATTACAAGCTCGTGCTTTCTGTCACATCTATCTGTGTCTCAGAAACTGGTCCTAGGAAGGGGTAAAGCGGAATGTGGGATCTTCAGGATCTAGGATGATGAGTAGCCAGGTAATTACGAGAAGTACTTGTCCTAAATGTGACTCTTGGACTTTGCCACTTAAAAAGGCTGCAGCACAGGGGCATAGGAGAAGGGCCTGATGGCCTGCCATGGCACGTGACGCTGGTCTTGCTTTCCAAAGTGTGATTTTGCTTGCTAGATTTCTCACTCTGTGGGCCAATGGCTATCTAATCGAGAAACATATGGAAAACTCAGGAACAAATAGAGAAAGCTGCACAGGCTTCCCTGGGGTCTGTGGAAGAGGAACGAAGTTTCCATTTTAGCACGGGACAATGGGAAGAGGAGAAGGAAAAATGGTGGATGTGCAGAAGAGGACAACTGTGTAAGAAGTGACACGAGGACAAGGAGAAACCAACAGTCTTTAAAGCTCGAGATGAGACAAGGCTCTTCCTAGCAGGAAGTTCACCTACATGCCAGATTTGAAACCAGACTGAGTTTGCATAAGGAGACTGTATCTGTGAAAAAACATCATCAGAACACTGGAGGTGGTGGAAACGGGGCCGACACTGTGAAGAGAACCTCACAGACGTCAGGCAATCTTTTCTTTGGAACCCTAGAATCTGCAAGAGCATCCATCCCCATCCCCATCCCCATCCACTAGCTCGCAAGGCTGGCTCGGTGCTCTCTTCAACTCTCAAGGTAGTCTAGAACCCCTCCATCGTCACCCGTTTACAGACTGGCATCTGGCCCATCAGAGTCTCCACACCTGTTCTAGCCCGGGTGCCTCGCGCACCCGAGGATGCTCGGCCCTCTCCCAACCTGCTCCGCCTCCTCCTCCCCTCTCTGCTGCTGTGTCTGCCGCCGCGAAAACCAGAAGTGGAATTCGCGTGGCGAAGCGCCGCACTCTCTCGGCGGCACTGGGCATGCTCCGCACCCGGGGCAGCTTTCGGCGGCGGCGGGGCGGACGCTCGCTCACTAACCAGGCGCCGGAGTCGGCCGCCGGGGCTGAGCCGGGGGCTGAGCTGCTGCGCGCGGCGGGAGGAGCCTCGCTCTCGGCGGCGGCAGCGGCGGCGGCGGCACAGGTGGCGCGGGCCGCGCGCAGGGCGCAGCTCGGGAGCGCTCGGCGCCGGGCGCCAGGGCGGCCCAGGCTCGCCCCCGCGGCGGCAAGCGGCCGAGCGGAGCGGCGGGCGCGGCGGCTCGGGAGCCCGGGCCGAGCCCGGGGAGCCCCGCGGAAGCCCGAGCAGCCCGCGGCGCCCGTGGAGTCGGGCAGGGGGCGCTACGCTCGCCGCGCTCGGAGGGGCGGCCGGGCCGGGCGCTGCGCACTCGCGTCGGGAGCCGCCTCTCGCCCGCCGCGCTCGCCCCTGCTCCCCGCCAGCATCACTTGTCCCGCGGCCGCGCTCCGACAACAAAAGCGGAGGATGCTGCAGCTGGGCAAGGTCAGGACCTTGCTCTGAAGCCGGGCGGCGGCGCGCACGCCTTTCCCCCGACTGAGGAGCTGTCTTTGGCGGCGGGTGCATGTTCGCCAGGAAGCAGTCGGGCGCCGCGCCGTTCGGTGAGTTGCCTTCGCTGAGCTGCTGGAGCCGGGCGCATCCTCCGGGCGTCGTCCTCTTGCTTACCTCCGGTGGGGGTTGGTCCTTTGCCGCCGGCCGGGCCAGGGGTGGTGGTGGCGGCGACTGAGGGGTACTGTCTACCTCCGGGGAGGACCGCGGTCGCGCCGGGTCCCCTTTCGGAAGACTGCTCTGCCCTGAACGGGGTCCTGGGCCAGTGTCTTTCTTGGAGCGGTTATCAAGTGGCTTCTCCGCGTGCTCCCCTCCCTGCCGCCCCTCTCCTCCGGAGGACGCGTATATAGGGCAACACCGACTGCTCCCCGCCACCCTCCAGAGCAACCCGGTTGCATTCATGACGTCCCTAATATACGGGAGAAGAGGGGGTGGGGGTGGGGAAGACTTCCTTCCAGTCTTTTGCCCTTATGTTCAATGTCATTACGATGTTTGGCTAGAACAAAATGGAAAGACTTGGTCATATGCGTCCATGGCCGTTTCTTCAGTCTCCCGCTGCTCGCCAGACCCAGACCCCTTTGGTCTATATTTAGCGTTTCCGAGGACGCATTTTCAGAGGGATTCACAGGCTTCCGGGGCTTCTCTGCCCTGACAATAGATAGCGAGGCTCTGGAAAGCGCTGCCTGACAGCCAGGTTTGGCAAGGGTGCTTGTGCTTGGGAGATCCGCGCAGCGATATTTGGGTGATTCGTAATTAATGGCTGAAAGCAAAGCTGCGCTTCGCTTTCCTCCCACCCGACCTTCCTCTTCTTCTGGTGTGTAATGTGTTTTTATCGATTGCTACTCAGCAGGTTTGAGCCACTCTGTTCAGAATAAAGTCGTTAGGAAGGAGGTACAACCTCCTTGGTCTTAGGGTGGGGGTCGGAAAATAGACTTGGGGGGCTTAGGGGGTGTGTATCTCAGGATTTTCCACAAATACCCACTTATTTCCCAAATGCCCAAAGTTGCGTATCACTGTAAACACCGGGGTAATGAAGGGTGTGGAAGAAGAGGATAATGGGGGAGGCTGTGCTTGCAAGGGGGTTTGTATTTCCCTCATTTGAACTGATCTGATGTGCTTTATCTCTTCGAGGCTTTATAAATATGCATGCCTAATGTTCTCAAACAAATATGTTGGCTTAGAAAAGAGATATGTAATGAACAAAAACCAGGCCTGGTAAGCATGATGGACAGTTCACTTTTAGGAACTGTATGACTGATATGTAAGGTGTTGGGAATTTTCTGCATTGACTTCCATGAAAAAGGGGAGGTGTTGCCATGCCTATGAGTTACCTCATTGTGCGCCCTTCCTCTGGTGGTAGTTTAGTTCATGTCTGCTGGTGGGGATGAATCTACATAATTAGAAGGCTTCCCGGTCACACTACTAAAAACCCCATGAAAGACTGTTTGATATGACTCCTTTTGGATTGCCGAAATAGATCTGTGCATGATTTGGAGGATCCGATCTATGGGAAGTATGACCAATAGGGGCAAGAATCCTAGTGTATGGACTAGCTGCTTTCAACTCCCGAATGTCTCTTTTTTTTTAGTGTTTCTCTGTGCCAAACAGAATCCATTGTTAATGTTGAACAGTATGCTTACTGGTCTGTGGGTTGCAAGGTCTCAGAGCTTGAATGAAGATGGCTGTGTTTGGAATTAGTTGTTGAAATTTAGGACTGTAATTATACTAATAACAAGTGAGCACGGTGGGCGCTGTACCGCCAGAGGCTTCACTGCTCAAGTTAAGGGAGCGTTGTGCTTCTTTCTACCAGCATGCTGTACTTCCACCTTTATTCACATTTGGGGAACTTTACAGGAGCGCTTGGAACACACTGTTGCAGCCCTTGCATTATACGAATGTACAGTTTCTCTCAGAAGCATGCCTTAGAAGGAAGAGGAGGAATGCCTTTCTCCCTTCTTTCCTTCCCTCTCTTCAAGTCTAGTGTTTCAGTCTGAACCATGGTTCTTAGAGTCTAGTTGACACCACTGTGTGGCCGTGTGCACCTTCAGGGAGCAGGTGCTGGGCATGAGGCTTTTATGTCGTACTGTGGGTTGGTAACGATAGCACCTAACTGAATGGCAGTTACAGCAAGTGGATGAGGTGGTTGCTGTAATGAAATTGCCCTAGTCTTGTTGAAAGGGGTTATTTAATTCTGTATGTGTTTGTGCAGTTGTAAAACCCGGTCATTGTAGATGTCACTGATGTTTGCATTGTTTATAATAAAAGTCACGCACAGTCGAATTACAGCATTACCAGCCACTTTGCATCCTTCACAATACAATAGAAGTCAACGGTTCTTCCTCCCAGTTCAGTAGTTCATCACAGAGAGGAAAAAAAAATGAAATTCAAATAATATTAGTTGGAAAAGGCAATTTGTAGTTTTGTTCAATATTTTCTAAGAATAATATCACTTTCACAATGGGATGTAAAATTGAAAAATAAACTTATAGTATTTTCCAAGTATCTATCTCTTCGTGCACGTAATTGAATGTGTAGTGCCTCTCCCCAAAATGTAACTCTTTGATGTCGGACACACATGTGGAATTGTTAAACAGTTTTGCACAGTGCTCTTGTATTTAGACAGGTCCTTCTTATAAAGGAAAACCATCACTTTTAAGTTGGAAATGATTTATAGTAATTTGTCTATAAAACCACGTATTCTTTGTACGGATGGGTATATCTAGTTGCAACAAGCCAACTGAAACCAAAATAGAAAATGCTACATCTCAGACTTCCCCAGAATGCACCCTTGCCCTCCCTGTTATGAATAGAGTATGGACATGCCCTTTTTGGTGGCTTCTCTTTAGGAATGGTGCTGTCCCTTTTAGCAGAAAGTGAGGCTTGTGTTCCTCTTCCCGACATAGTTTTCACTCTCACGGAGATTCCACATAGTTGAACGTATTTAATCTCAAATTCAAACTATGAATACAATGCAAACCTGTATTGCACAGTTATTTTATTTAAGCCAGTAGTTTGGTTGAAGGTGTCGCACAATGGGTTTCTGCTGACTGGGCTTATGAGTAAAGTAAACTTTAGATCCAAATTCTCCCACTGGCAAGAGGGTTGTCATTGACCACAATTCCAAAAGTGAAGTTCTTCGATGGCTTCATGAGGTGTGTGTTGTTGTGCGTGAAAAGTTAATCTCAGTAAAACAGTTCACGATTCTTGTTGCTAGCTTCAAGTTTATCTGATTACATGCCAAAGTAGCAGCTTTGTATGTGACTGTAGAGTATTAAACACGCCATACATAAATAGCTTCCATTCCATTGTCTGCCAATCCAGCCTGCTGATTAATAAACTGCCTGGTTAGGTTTAATGAATCCAATTATGTTCACAAACAGTACCTCCAACACAGGGAACTCATAGAAATATTTTATCATTCTGTGATTTTAGTTGCTTAAATTATGACTCATAACAAAATAAGGGATGATGATAACTCAAGTTCTTCTTCTTTTAATTACATGGCAGGTGAGGTGATTTCAAGGTCTTTATCTTGGCTAATTGACTTGTAGGAAATGGCTCATAGACATTAGGATATTGAAGTTATATTCGGTATCAATTGTTTTTTTTGATGGGTTACAAAAAATGACCAAAAATAAATGAGAGAGTGAGTGACTCCTAGAAACTTCTGTATTACACATGCATCCCGCCATGTCTCTGGTCAGGTTGTCTGCTGAAAGCTAAACTTATTTCTTATGATTATATGTGTTACATATTACAATACATACCACTATTTCGAAATCATAAAACAGTGACAAGCAGGTTGCAGGGCATGGCTCAGGTTTCTAATGAAAGTTATTAGAAAACTGAATTTACATAATATAACACTGTCTCATATCTCTCCTAATGGAGAGAACACTGGCTTTGAGTGAAGTCGACTGTTGTCTTTTAGCTGCTTGCCTATGACCATTTATTCGGTCATTAGACTCAGCTTATTTATCTGCATAATGGGTCCAGTAAGGCAGACTATCACAACATTTTGATTTGAATATAAACTATGTGAATAAATGGCTTGTAGTTTTTTTTACTTATTAATTAAGATGTATGCTTTAAAATAGATTATTGGCATTAAATGATTCACATCCTTTTCTATCTAAGATTAGACATTGTTTACTATTATTTTATAGAGAGACGCTATTGTAATATTATATTTTGTAGATTGACATGTAAAATAACAAATTTTCTATCTTGCAATATATATTTCCTATTACTTATTGATCTATATAACCATTATGGTATAGGAAAATAAGTTATATCTTCTAGCACTATTTCTTTAAATGATTGCCATATCCCAGAATTTCAAGACTTTGATATTCTTTCTTATTGTAACGTCAGCCTCCTGATTAAGATCAAATTTTCTACAGAGATTAATGTTGTACAGTGAATATTATAGACTGTTTAATCAGCATCTATCTGTAAGGTCAGATATTAACCAGCTGCTCAATTTAAAGGCAGAGAGCTCCATTCTCAGCAGAAATCATTGTGAGGAAATAAAAGGAAACAGCAACAAAAACTGTATGGAAAAAAGACCACATCCTCTGATGTCATCGGAAAGGGAGCTGAGGGCGCACATTGGTGCCATCTTGAACATCATGTATTCCCTCATCCTAGGGATCTGCAGTGAAGACCTTGTGGGCTCTGCTTCCTCCTGGCTCCTTTGGCATCACCGAATTCCCCAAAGTCACCGCAGCTGTGACCTCCTGTAGCCCAAGTTTTGTGGTCACTACACTTGGATATGTAGTAGAATTTGTTAGAGACTGTGACCCCCGAGACTGACAGGAGAG
Source organism: Arvicola amphibius (assembly GCF_903992535.2). Lineage (NCBI taxonomy): Eukaryota > Metazoa > Chordata > Mammalia > Rodentia > Cricetidae > Arvicola > Arvicola amphibius. The sequence goes on along the minus strand of NC_052049.1, from coordinate 8,356,594 downwards.
ACTAGCTTATCTTCAGTAGAGGAAGCATTTTGGCAATCAGCATGGTTATTTATATTCAAATTTATGTTTTGTTGTAAGAACTGCCAATTATGTTTTCAGAGTAAAATGCACGCTAAGTAAGAGGCATTACTGGCTTTATTTTTTGTTTGTTTTTGAGCAAAGCAAACAGGTGAGCCAATTATGTCTGGTAAAATCAGTATAGGTATATATTTGGGTGACATGAATATACTTCTTTCAGAAAGTGGTAGTGTCATTGCATCTAGGAAGTCATGCCGTTGAGGTTAGTAAGGATGGTTATTCTCCATAGGTAAGACTGGGATTTTCTCATTAGTATTGGTTTATTTCTTTAATAATTGTCAATATCACAACTAACCTTAGAAATTAGATTTAAAAGATGTATGATGGTTAAATACATTTTTGTAGCTGTTACATATAGTTAGTTCTGTTGGTTTAGGAAACTCTTCGTGTCTATTTAAATACCTCCTCTCATTTACACAGGTAGCAACACTATTACAGAATAGTCTAGTTTATCATAAATTATGAAATACACATAAATATTGATTAATAATGCCTCTAAGGAACCAAATAAATAATCCTACCCTGATATTCTAAGCCAGGGAATTAGAAGGCGGAAAGATGAAGGAATCCCCTGCAGGGACTAAACATAGTTTTGTGTGACCACTGAGTGACATCCTAGGTCCTTGGTCTGTCTTCTTTCTTCCTCCCCTTGGAGACTTAGCTGCATCTGAGTTGGTAGAGCCCAGCTCTGCTCACTGCAGACAAGGGTATGTCCAGAAGAGCAAGGGGCTAGAAGCAAGGCAACCCCTTCCTGTGTTTTTCAGAGGCAGAGAAAGTAGAAGGTTGGACAGAGGCCAGAAGTGTTTCATTAATTAAGTTCCCTTCACCTGGAAGGAAGCGTCAGCAGTAAGAAAGAAGTGTTCCCTGTTGGCACAGTCTATAAAGAATTCTGCTTCGTAGAATTCAGGACATGGAAACGTTCACAGCATTTCATTTAGTAGTTGAGTTCCTTAAATATTTCATGCTGTTTTGTCATTCTGTGAGAAATTGTCAGGGGAGTGCCTACTGCCCTGGCTGAGTTATAGCGAGGAGGATCCACGAAAGTCAACTGAGTTATGAATGGCGATGTTGAAAGGAACTTGCTGGTAGGGTTTCTTCCTTACTCTCCACGTTACTTTTTAGCTAAAATTAATTGGATGGTATTGTAAGTGACAAACATTGACCATGAAGATGATCATGTCATAGGCTAAGTTCCCAAACCACATAAATACTAGATAGCTATTATCTAGGGCATAATTCAGCTCACTGCAGTTAGAGTCTGATTGGTGTTATCGTGTCTCAGGACTGATAGGCACAGTCATGGGCAGAGTTAGGAAAGAAAAAAGTACATTAAAAATAAGTATGTTTTATGTGACTCTGAGCATGACTGTTCAACCTAAAAATGTCCACTTTTTAAAATAAATTTTATTCTTTAAAATATTTTATTTGGTCCTTCAAATATTCTAATAACACAGTAGTCATTATCTTCAACATAGAATAATTTAACTTCCAGAAAAAAATTCTTTAACAGTAAACCAATTTATCCAAATATAAAAGAGCTGTAATTTAGCTTTCTGAGTCTAAAATGTCCTCATGGATACAGAACATTGTATACAGATACAGATGGACGGCTTGAGAATCGTCCAGATGTTGTCAAGGTGTCTTCCAAAGAAGTTGTAACATTTATATTTTACCACGACAAAAGTGAGATTGTTTTCACATAATGATGGCAGCAATGGGCATTGTAATTATAAAAGCAATTGCCCATTAGATTGCAGAAATGTTACTTGCCTGTGATTTAGTTTGTACTTTTAAAAATATGAAGGTTGAATGTTTTATCAGCCTGTGTAGCTTTCTTTTGGGGTACCTATATTTCTACACTCTACCCATTTCTCCTTTTCTCTGCTTGCCTTTTAGTGATTTGAATTGTTTATCTGTAGTAATTATCTTTCCCCTTTCTGTGTCTTAACAGCTGTGGAGTTCATTTCATTAACTCTTATTTGCAGAGCATGGTTCTGAACCTTGTAAATAAAAAAAGCCACAGAGTGACTGCTGAGAGGATATCTTAGAAGTTGTACCCCAAAGGTGTGGGTTGTTACTGTTATTGTAAATCGAGAAAACATACTAATTCTTGAATTTTCTAGTAGTATTGAGGGAAAGTTAAGGAATAATGTACTTAAAATACTTAGCCAAGTACCCAGTAAAGAGATATTAGGAGTGTTGGCTATTCTTTCTGTGAAATAATAAAATATGAAGTCATTGTTCTATAATTCCTACTTTTGCCCCTCACCCCATGATGCACAATTAGGTGCCTGCATCAATATAGTGGCCGGCCAATGCTTGAGCAGGCCAGGTGTCCATGGTCAACTGTGGCTCTTGGGTAGATGGTCCTTACCTGTATTACAGACCCTTTCCTTAATGTTGCTCTATAGAGTCCTGCTTGTCAGGTTCAAGTTTCCTGGGGAAGTAGAGTTTGGCACAGATCTAAGGAAAATTACTTTTTTTTAAAAAAAAATTTACATTCATCCTTTTCCTTCAGAGATGTGTGCCCATTTTCCTCGCTAGACATAGTAGGCTTTTTTTTTTTTTTTTTTTTTTTTTCCAGAATTAACCCCTTTGGGAATTTATTTTATTATCGATCCTCATTAGATGGTGATGGGCACACAGTAAACATTACAAGCGATACATACAGCTTTGCTTTTATTGTCCAAACCGGTTTTCATGGGCCTTCATGAGGTTTTGTTGTTATTGACTTTGGGCCAATTTTGGATACTGGCTACTGGGACCTTATAAAAAAGAAATCCAGTAGTTCCACTAGTTCAGTGATCCAATTAATAGTGGCATTAGGGACTTCTGGTCACCTTGCCTGTGTGCCTGCTTTGTCATTTGCTTATTGAGATGAAACTCTCAGGGTTTTCTGGATGAAATAAGGCTCTTCATGTGAAAACTGCATGGAAACATTTAAGTTCAAAATAACGTTTTTTTTTTTTTTTTGGAACTTTTGATGTACTCCAAAATACGGCAAGTTTTATGAGTTGGAATGAAAGTATTTTCTTGCCTGTAAAACAGTGTTTGAGCTCCATTACAAAACCAGTTACAACATCCTCACTTCACTGGTGACTATAATGATTGATGTATGGCATGACATTGGGTATGTCACAAAGGAAGGAAACTTCGTGGTGGTAATATACTTGTTAGTTCTTTATACTACTTCACAAATTGGATATAATAAATCATATCAAGAATTTCGATACTCTGAAAGGGGGAAGCACAAAGCCCTATTGCTCTTCAGCAGTGAAGTCTGTGAAGCTATCTCTAGAATGCTGTTTTCTCTACCATGGGCTGTGGTGTCTGGCGCCAATGAGGCTTTATCAGAACCGTTTTAGAAGTGCGAACTCTGTTTCGGCTTCTGTTTTTTTTTTTCTCTTACAATATTTCTTTTAAGATACTTTGAATAGAATTGCAGAGATTCTTATCACCCCAACTGTAGTCTGTCAGTGGCAGAAGTCAAGGGAAGTCACAAAACTTTAATTTGTTACACATTCTCCAAATGTTTGAAGGAAATAAGGAAGGGAAGTTAAAATTGCCCACTGAGTATTATCACTTAGCAAGTGGCAAGATTTCAAGATTTGGAGAAGACCTATCTTTGTGGCTGTTTATTTCAGGCATGGAGGTCTAGTTCCCTTGTAAATCTAAAATCCCTCCTGCAGCTCAGGTGCCTGATACCATTCTTCCTATGTGAGACTCTAGAGCACGCACGAGGAGTGATTCTACCTTGCACCTGTGGACACTAGATAGAAGTGGACTGTCACAGGAAGGAGCTAGAAGATGGTTGTTGCAATTGACAGGAGACACCCCTTGCTCAGCAGGTTTATATATGGACACGCCAGATAAGGCGTGTTGTGGTGAGTCCTCAACTGGGGGCTTGGATAAAAAGTGAAGTCATTTTGAGAACTGTCAAAGATTGAATGTGTGGCTGAAAGTACTTTCACTAAGCTGAGCAGCATTAAGTTTTGGAGAAGTAAGAAGTCCATAAAGAGGAACCAACAACATGTTCTGAGTGTGTTCTTCCAAAGCAGAATAGAATGTCTTCCCTTAGAGATGTGGGGCGTTTTTTTCTCTACTTGAAAGGTTACAACACTTCTGTTCAAAATCAGTTTTTAAAAATGTAGATGGTGGTACAATCCTATTTTCCATTAGGTCTCTGACATACTTTGCTTTCTCTTGTGCAAGCAAGCTTCCTTAAATTATATTCATAGCCAGAAAGACTCTGGATCCTTCAGTGTTAAGTGTGCATGCTCTCTCTTTCCCACAGTGTAGCAAGATAAAATTACCTGTAGCCTGGCAAACTGCCTTCTACAGCATCTTGTTTTGTACATGGAGGCTAGCAGGTAATGCCAAGTTGCAGGAGGGTTTACCGCTGACAGAGCCTAGAAGCATTGGCTTTCTTTGAGCAGAGTGTTGAAGGAAATAAAAACAGAGTTATTTTTTTTTTGAGCTTTCTTTGCACATTTGTTTTCACATGTGTATTCTCATATTCTAGCACTGGATATGAAAAAACATTTTTTAAAGCAGCATTCCAGATTTCTGTCCAGTCAGTTTTGCTGCTGCTCACAGATCTTCAGAATCCCCTCCAATGATATCTACTTGATTGCAAATAGCAGGAAGTAATGTCAGGCACTTCTCATTGTAGCTTTTGAGGTGGGGTGTGGCAGGGTTCAGTGACTTGATGAGATTCACAGCTCTGACCCAAAGGTTAACACTAAGCTCTGGTCACAGTCTCGCTCAGTATCCTTCGTGCTCTCACAGTTCTATCTGTTGCACATCACTCTTCCTTTTCCTTCTCAATATTTGGAGCAAACTGTAGTCTACGAGTGTAAGTTTTGTTTACTGTAGCTTGTTAATGCTCAACATACTTACCAATAGCATATTAAAGAGGATGCTCACATACTATAGGAGTGATTTCAGTTTTACTCTGGAGAGCAGCCTTGCTCCCGTGTCAGGAAGTAAACTGTACATGCATACTGGTTTTAAATTGGGCATACAGTAGGGTTTCATGCGTTTCAGTGTGTGGCTGTTGGGTGTGCAGAGTACCAGGAAGCCAGAAGACTTTGTAAAGATCTTAAGGATGGCAGAGTACATATTGCATTTTAACAAAGTGTCTATGGATGATCTTTAACATTACAAATTTAGTAGACCACTGAATGGCATAAATTATACCCAAATCAAGACCTAAGAACATATCATGTTTTTATTTTGTGGGTAGTCCTACCTGGCTTTTGGGGAACTTCATTAATTGAAATATAGAAAGATTCTTGGTAAGATTAGGCTTCTATTCTCAGTCCTAGAGGTTGGGAAACTCTGCACACCTGGTTTCTGGTAATGGCTCTCTTCCTATTTCCAGATTCTCCCTTCTAGCTGTATCTTCCTTCACATGGTCTTTTGCTCTCTGACTTCTCCTGCGAGGTAATTGTGTCCACCCAACGATAGATTGAAGGAATGTTTGTTCCATCTAAGACAAGCTTGGAGAGTCAATGTGTTTAATTGGGGTTACTTAACAGAAGTATTTGTGACTCTTAGGCACCTGTATCACCAGACACTCCATCCCAGCACAGATGAATGACTAATGAAAGATGTATTGCCAGAATCCCCATACAGTTTTCAGCAAGTTACTCCACTGAAGAGTTTGATCTTGCCAAGCAATTGTTCGTATTCTGTAAACCATGGGAAGGACTTTGTGAATCTTATGTTTTCTTATGAGTCCTGTGAGCTTCTTTCCATTCATGTTTCAGTCTGGAGGAACAGATACACACTCATGTTCTAGATTTGTTTTGTCTATACCCTTCATCTTGTAAGGTTACTGATTCCATAAGACCCTCCTTCTGTGACTTCATGGAACCCTACTTAGCCTCAAAGACCTCAATCCATTCATTTCCAGAGCTAGGGCTTCATCAGATACATTTTTTTTTTCTGGGACGAGCAAGTGTTTCCAGTGAGACTATAGGTCAAAGCCAGTGAGGTCTCTAAAACCAAGAAGGCCAACCTCAATAGCAGGTTTTCTGGCTTTAATGCTGAATTATTTCCAGACAGAATGAGAATGTTCAGTAGATAAAGTTGTCATTTCTTCGAGAAATTTTAAATTATTCCTCGGGTCTTCTTAAATATTTGACTATGATTTATAAACTACAGCTCATGGTGTTAATTATGCTATAGAGTACTACACACAATGTGTTATTAAGGTTTTGCAAAGTTATTTTTGTGTGTATTGTTCAAAATTAGGTGGATGCTTCTTATCCTGGTTAAACCTCTTGCTTCCCTGTATCTGGATTCTTAATGCTGGTCCAGCCCACCTCCCATCTTACATTTCTACTGTAGATTCCTGATGGCAGGAACACTTGTCTTTCCTCCAGGACATCATTCCCACATCTCCCAGAAGGATAGCCTCTTGCTTTTGCTTATAGCACCTGCAAAGATGGTCAAGAACAGGACCAAATCTTCTGACTTGCAGGCTAATACTGATATTGTTCTAGTAAGAAGTCCCCCCCCCCACATTTTATCACCTTCCTAATATGCGTGTGAACCAGAAGTCATCTCATCTTCTTATTAATGTGTAAGATTGTTTTCACGTGTTCATCCCTGGGTTGGCGCTTCTAAGATGTCAAAGGAAGCATAGGTGGATGTCACTGCACTCTGTGAACACAAGCGCATGCCTGGCTTCTAGGCAAATGCCTTAAGAAAGATCCATTTTTAATATATGGTCATCACTGAGGCCTGTGTTAGGTACATGTTGAAAGAGAGGAGTTAGAAGGCAGCTAAGCTAACAGTAGATGGTCGTGAGAGATCAATATGGCCATCAGTGAGCAAGAGTTGACGGAGTACCCATAAAAGGTGTAACACAGTACTTTCCTTAGTAAGTTAGCTGCCCCGCAGGTTATGTCTCAAAGACAGATTATTGCATCGTAAATATAATTCAAAGATCCAGAATATTTTGCTGTAGAATAATATTAAGCATACCTTTAGAATCCCACCAACTTCATATTTTCATGGGAAAATAAGCATTACCTCAGAGAAAAGTTGTACACTAGGAACCACATAGGAGATGCTGGTTTGTTTAAGAACTTGGAGACCATTCTTCTAGAAACATCATTTTAAGGATAAGTATAGGTGAATAATGGTAGCATTATAAATGATTATCACATTTAATTATGAAAAGTAGACTTGTTTTCTCAAAGTATGTACTCACCATTCAATTTAAATTTCAGATACTATCTGTGCAACATAATATTAAAACTGAAAAGTAATTATTTCAAACTCTGCTAGTGTCCAGATATTGATTCTGGGATAAGACCTCGATTGTTTCATGTGGAACACATCATATAGTTTTTCATAAGGAATACATTTGAGTGTAAATGGGTTATTAATGGGTTTGAAATACTGAAATGTAATAAAACTGTTAGCCCCTAATTATGTGTTTCAAGAGTTGAAATTTGGTAGCTTCATGTATACTTATAGTTTCTCTTATACACATGACTTCAGAATTAATATAATGCTTTTGCTTTTATATACATTCCTGTCATTTGGACTTTCTTGTCACAAAATTCCCTGCCTAATTAAATTTTGTATGCCTTGTTGAGTTGTCTTCAAAACAGTTTCCTTGTGAGATTTTATTATTTGACTGTCTACTCAAAGAGCAAGTGGACCAAGACATTTTCCTCTTGGAGCCCTGTAGTGGTTCCTTGTTTGAACATCATAGGCTTTTGGGTACTGCACTCTGTTAATCCTTAAAACCCCTGACTTAGTTTAACTCTAGAGAGGGTTATAGGATTCCAGACTTAGTTTGTATCCTCAGTAGCTGTGCTGAGAGAGTGGACACCTCAGGGCTAGGTAGCAGGTGATATTCTGTCCTTTCCTTAACACCTTCCTGTACACTGTTGACATTTCGTGTGCTATTTGAGTCTCACAGAAAGTGAGAAAAGGAACATTCAGCTGACTATTTGCCAAATGTATCCCATGCCTTGAAAATGTTCTTATTTAATCATCTTGAGCATTTGAAAAATGTACACTCTGGCCTGCATTACCACAGTGTTCCTGAGAATATTAGATAGGCTCAAAAGAATCCATGCTGTGTGTCCTTTTCCTACCTTTTATTCTTTTCATTTTTTCTTGTAATAGGGTCTCACACTTTAGGTCAGCTAGTTTGCAACTCACTGTGTAGCCCTGGCTGACCTTAGAATTTCCATAGTTCTGCATCAACCTTCTGAATGCTGAAATCATGTGAGATACAATGCCTTTACATCTATCTTTTGTCCACAAAAATGTAATTTCAACCTAATCGTTTTTCTCCTCAATTGAGGACCTAATTAATAATTTAAATACAATGCTTAATTTTTTTTCTCTTCACTGAACTTTTCCATTTGGTGGCTTAAGCAGTAAGACACTTGAATCCTCCTGTTTTCAAAACACTAAGGGAGATGTGCCAACAGCTATGTCATGGGGGATTTCATGATTGGATTAATATTGGTGTGGCTAGAAATAATTATTTGAAGTCCCCAAACAACTCAAGAAGTGCTGGGCTCTGTGTGGCTCTGCAGAGGGATGCAGTCACTCTCCATAGGCAGCTGTTCTTACATCAGCAGCACTTCTTTCTGGGTTTTATACCCAGCTGTAATATGAGCTTGGTGTTTAGTCTCCAGAGAGCTTAACTGAAATACCATTGTAATGTGCTGGTGTCTTTCAAGAAAATTTATTTTCTGAGTTTTACTTCTTTTCTTTTTAAATTATCCTTCTTTTATACATTGCACCCTGACTACAGTTTCACCTCTTTTCCCTCCTCCCAGTCCCCTCCACCAGATCCCCTTCCTCCAGTTTTCCCTCCCCTAACTCCCCCTCCCCCAGCTCCACATCTCCTTCATTTTTTTTTTCAGAAAAGAGCAGACCTCTCATGGATGTCAACTGGAGATGGCATAGCAAGTTATATAAGACTAGGCACAAATCCTCATATCAAGGCTGGACACTAGAAGTAGGCAAAAGAATCAGGGATACCCTCATTTCCACTGTTTGGAGTCTCACAAGAACACCAAGCTACATACCATTCCGTATATGCAGAGGACCTAGATTAGACCCTGAGTTTTATGGTGTAGATAGTTGCACGTGAAAATGTTTAATAAATACTTGAAATGAAATTATAATTCATATAAGGTACTACTCACTTATAAGATACAATTTTGGGCTAGTGACCGTAAGTGTGACAGCACGATTTTAGTTCCTGGAACCATGGTTGAGGAGAAAACCACTGAAAGAGTATGTGTGTGCACGTGCACACAACCACACACACATGCCCAGACATAAAAATGATGTCAAAGGTAAAGTGAAGCTTGTCCACTTTGGCTATTTTGTTGATGCATCTGGCCTTCTGTATCTGGTATTTTGCATCCAAGGACTCAACTACACCTGAACCAAAAATAAAAGTAAACAAATACTAGCATATATCCACAGAGTTGTTTTCTGTGTTTCTGTTTCCTAAAAATTACTCTGTGACAGCTGGTCACATGGTGTTTGCATTGCTTCTAGTGCTGTTGTGTCAAGAGCTGCTATAAATCTGAAGACCCTGTGCATAAATCATATAGATTGGATACTGCATCAATTTACCTAAAGGGCTTGACTATCCAAGTACCATATCTGGAACAAGTACATTATGGATAGTAGGGCAATCACTGTGTCGAGATGTGGGCAATAAAATATAGTCATGTATTCCAGAAAATTGGCAAACAACTCATAACCCTGTAACCCTCATGCTGCTCATGGTCTTGAGACAACGTTCTGAGAACAGCACCTAATCTTTGTGGGTTCCTGTGAGAAGCTCATGACATCAGTCTGATGCGGGCAGCATTCCATGTGGTATAGGAACAACGCTGTTAGAGCAGCACCTGATCTTTGTGGGTTTCCGTGAGATGCTCATGACATCAGTCTGATGCTGTTAGTGTTGTTAAGGCCCCCAAACAATGGCGATCTAAGACGTTCACAGTTGACAGGAGCCCACAGAGATATGATACTAAATGAGGTGTGGGGTCTTCTGTGGACTCCTTGAAAAGTAAGAGGACATTAGGGAAATATGAGGTGAATTTAAATTAAGTATAGACTTTAATTAATAGCAATGTTTAAGTATTGGCTTATTAATTGCAACAAATGTACCATAGCAAAGAAGGTAAATTGAGTATTAAAAGATAACTCAGTATTAGAATTTCAGAAATTCTTATTTAGAGTTTTCAGAGGCTTCAGGAAGGATGGGGAGGCTTGCTTCATTTGAATACTTTCGGACTCTGTCCTAATGTTTTATGCTTGTTTTCCAAACCTGACTTGCTGCTTATTAAATGGCAAATCAGTGAAGTATTATAATCAGTTATGCCATAGATGTCTTGCTCTGGTAACAGGAAAGAGAACACTAAAACTGCTTTAAAGCAATAAGTTTTCCATTGTCTTGATGGTTGCTCATAACAACTCAGAAGTTGCTGAATTTTTCCATTCAGTGTAATTTCAGAGCAGACCTTTCAGAGAAGTAAAGAATAACTTGATTATTTATTTCAAAGTCACTTTGACCAATTATTAGGAATATTTTCTTCCTTCCACATACAAAAACAAAACAATAATAATATAAAGAAAAAAGAAAGAGAAGAAATAGTCTATATTTTGTGAATGATTTTTCTAATACTCGAAAATGAAGTCTTAATGCCCCCAACAAGGCTAATGTACAACCTGTTCAGTCCCCAGGTTCTTTCTAGCTCAGCTTACAGTGGATCCAGTTAACAGGTGAGGATGTGAGAAGCCTACCAAAATTTAAATAAAACAAGACTTTAAATAGTGCATTTCAGTTTTATTGTTTTAAGAATTTTTAGGGCATCTGTGTCCAAAATAGTACATTAGATATATACATTGGAATAAAATTGACTTTCCCTCTAAAATCCAAATTGAACTTGGCCAAACCAAGTTAATTAGTAAAATCACAACTCTCTCCCTTAGTTCTACTGATGCCAGTATTTTTGGGCTGCTAACTAACACTGGTGGTGAACCAGCCTTAGCATTTTCTTAGGCCCCCACAATCGTGATGCAAGGTTTCCCTATTCAGCAGCTTTTTTCAGTTTCACTCACTTAAATGTTGTTTTCTTGTGGAAGATCATCCAGTGCTACCTAATCTCAGCCCCGTGGAACTCAAACCAAAACTTGCCCCATGTTGATTTTCATAGTAATTATGTGCTCATTGAGAATCTGTCATAGTTTCCTGGGCTCCTAGTGATAATGGATAATAATGTTTTCAATCACATATTGTATTTTTTTATTGATTTTATTGAGCTATACATTTTTCTCTGCTCCCATCCCTTCCTCTTCCCTCCCCTTCAACCCTCTCCCATGCTCTCAATTTACTCAGGAGATCTTGTCTTTTTCTACTTACTATGCAGATTAGATCCATATAGTCTCTCTTAGTGTCTACATTGTTGTCTAGGTTCTCTAGGATTGTGATTTGTAGGCTTGTTTTCTTTGCTTTATGTTTAAAAACAACCTATGAGTGAGTACATATGATAATTGTCTTTCTGGGACTGGGTTACCTCACTCAATATGAGGTTTTCTAGCTCCATCCATTTTCCAGCAAATTTCAAGATGTCATTATTTTGCTTTCTGCTGTGTAGTACTCCAAGGTGTAAAATGTACCACATTTTCCTTATCCATTCTTCATTCTGGAGCATTTAGGTAGTTTCCCGGTTCTAGCTATGACAAACAATGCTGCTGTGAACATAGTTGAGCACATGCCCTTGTGGTACGATTGAGCATCCTTTGGATATATACTCAAAAGTGGTATTTCTGGGTCTTGAGGAGGCTGTTTCCTAATGTTCTGAGAAATCGCCACACTGACATCCAAAGGGGCTTTACCAGCTTGCACTCCCACCAGCAATATAGGTGTGTTCCCTTTACCTCACAACCTCTCCAGCATAAGTTGTCATTCGTGTTTTTGATCTTGCCCATTTTTTTGCAGGTGTTAGATGAAATCTCAGAGTTGTTTTAATTTGCATTTCTCTGATGGCTAAGGATGTTGAGCATTTCCTTAAGTAAAATGGAGGATGTGTATCAGTGTGAGTCAACCTAGTTATGCAGCCTGAGAAATCAGTCCCTGGCTTCAGCAGATGAGAATAGAAAATTTTGTGCGTTACAGCTTAGATTGCCCAGGGCTTGAAATGGAGTTGTATATAATACTAGTTACCTGGGCATTCAGCCAATGGGTTCCCCACCTTTGTAGGTTTCCTCGGCCAGTGGGGGAGATGAATGGAGTCTTGAATGACATCATACGTCACACAGCCATATTGCATCAGGCAGAGTGAACCACAGAGCCGTGCAGTCTTACCTATGCCAAGAGACAGAGAGAACAAGGGTAGTGGTTGAATGGCCCTAAACATCCCTTTAAAAGAGATAGAAGAGACTTAGCGAGCTGGGTAGTTTAGAGTTTGGGACTCAGGAATCACTTATTTGGAGCACGTGGTTCTATCCACAAAACCATACCTGGTTTCAGAACTCTTGTACTAAAAGCAGAACTTTGGATTTTGTGCAGAAGTTAAGAAAAAAAAGTCAAAGCTTCATTTGTCGATGGTGCGGAAGAGGATGTGAATCATGATTGAGAATCAATATTATGATAATGTGCTCAAATAAAGTAGCAGCACAGTCCAAAGCAATCTTGTTAGCTCTCAAGAATTACTATTTCTAGATACCAAGAAAATCCAGACCCTTTTTTATGTAGTAAAGGCATTTGTGTGTATGTGTGTGCCTATGCATACATTAAACATATGTTTGTGTGTATTTGGCTAATAGATAGGTTGATATATGGATTAATTTTTATTTTATTTTTATTTATTTACTTATACATGTGCATATCTATGAGTGAGTTTTATGGGTATCATATGAATTCAGGAGCCAGAGGAGACTAGGAGAATGTCTTAGATCCTTTGGAACTGGCATTCCAAAACCTTGAGTTATGAAAAGTTTGAGCTACCACGTGGGTTCTGGGAACCAAACCATGAGCTGTTGAGCCATCTTCTAGCCACAAGAGATTTGGCATTTGGTCTTAATTTAGTAGAAGTAATGGATCGTAAGCAGGAATACTTGCTCATTTTCAGGCTTATTCTTCTTCAGTTCTTCCTTGCTACCATCCGTCCACATCTTCCTTGCCTATCACCTGAACCTCAAGCATATTAGTTTGGCAGGCATGTTTCTCTGCTCTACTTGGCATCCACATCACCCTCCTTCTTCATGCTGGCATGGTCTCCATGGCAACCCCAGGCTGCTCCACAGGCAGCTGGCCTTGCAGGATGGCAGAAGCTGGCTGACAGGAGGCCTTGAAGAGCCCTGGGAAATGCTTCTGGTGTAATCACAGAGACAGAAATGAAAAATGTTATTAATTTGAGATATTCAGGCTAGTGGTCAAAGTCCGAGGAGGACTCATCTCCCATCTGCACCTTGCAAATGCTAGTATTCCCAAGTCCCCAAGCTTCTGCCATGGGTTGGTTTACTCCGTTGGTAGATGCATGAATATAGGATGGACACATTGACCACTGAGCAAGGGCCAGAATCTGCATTGGGCAATTGTGAACAGACACAGGGTGACAAAAGCTCTAACAAAGCAATAGTTTAGGTCTTGCCCCAGATTCCAAAGTCTCTGGATTTTATGCTGCAGATTTCAGTTCAGTAGTCTAGAAATAAGTTTTAGTCACTTCCTTAGTCTACATGTTTTAGAGCTGTTTGATTTCCCTTGTTCTCAGTGTAAGGTCTGAACTACACTGTCAGACATTCAGTGGTCATGTGTCCTTTAAGCATTGATCTGTCCTGAAGATGGGAGGCAAGCTGCAGAAGAAGCTCTGCTTATTCCTTGGGTTCCTCTGAACCTAGCATGACTTGACTGACCTTTCTCCAGGTAGCCCATCCCAGAGACAAGCTAGCAAATGTTTACAGGAAATAGCACATCGTGGTGCAGAGTGAGAGCCAACAGCAAGGGGGAGATGCTCTTTAGGGACCATGTCCAAAGAAAATGTGCGATAGTTATAACACCATTTAAAATAAATTCCACGCACACGTTTGTTGCTCCCTGCTTCTTAATACATAGTGATGTTGTTTTTCAACATAAAATGAAATACAGTTTAGAAATGATATAATTTTATCTTTAATCATGTCTCTCATTGCTTCTAAAACATTCCTTTGTGTATACGTGTGTGTGGAACTGTTAAGTGTTCTACACCGAACTTTTAAAAGGATAAAGCTTGAATAGAAGGTAGTTGTTTCATGTGTTTCTTATAAGATTCAGTTACTTAATCCCACTATCATGGGGTGTTAATAATTTTGCTCAATGTTCTGTGGTACTTAAATATTTTCCATTATTAGGTGAATATATATGTGTAAATATCACATATGTATAAAATAATACATAAAATCTGTATGGAGTTTGTCTGTAATTTATAACTGAATTAACTTTTATTTGTAGAATGGAGATTTTCCTGAGGTACAATAAACTATATCCATTCATTGTTTCATGGTTTGGTGATGTTATTTGTCTTACAGATAATTGATATTCTTGAACAGATGTTAGTATGTGGTCCTGACAATAGTGGAGACCATGACTGTGAGGAAAGTTTTCCCCAAACCTGTTTTCAGACCCTAGCCTGGATGGTGACATGGAGGAAAGACCTCGCAGCAGATAACCACAGCACCGCAGGCAGAGCGTCTCTAAGGTCATTCAAATAGCCGTAATAATAATAATAACTGAAAAAAGAACTTCTTCAACCTTTAAAGTCTTTCTATTAAAAGTTATATCTGATTTGCAGTTTTAACTGAAAAGTTTTAAAAGTAACTTTGAGATACCACAGTGGCTTGTAGAAACCATATACTTTACTTTCCATTAATAAGCATGTACAACTGAAAGAACCTATCTAGACAGAAGCAACATTTGATGGCATTTAATGCACATATTGGAAAAGAAAAATGTCTGATGAGTAAGGACCCATGTGCATATCTGAAGACATTAGGAGAAAAAATAGTAAAGAGAATGAAAGAAAGCAGGTGGAAATTGGCCCTTACAGACATGTGGGCTATAATCATTCCTAAGAACATAGAAATAGTTGAATAATTGAAAATCATCAGTTACAAGTCACTTCAGGATTTACAACAGAGAGAACTTAAAGGAGTGTGCTAGATGCATATTTGATAGGAGAGCTGAGAAGCCAAACGAGAGGATGGAAAACTTACTTATGGACTAGCCTAAGAAAAGCGTTCCTCCCTGTGTGGGTATGTTGAGCGCCCTCCTCACCCCCACCATTCCCCACCACCAGTTTCCTCACTAGCAAACCTGTTTTTCATGAGAAGGGAGAGCATTATTTGAATTTCATATACAGACAGAAGTGACGGCCCTCAACACCCAGCCCTGCATCACTGAGCCTCCAGGTCTCCAAAATGTAAGGAATGTTAAGATGAAAAAATTATGGCTGGAAAAGATAGTGGAAGACACGACCCATAAAGCACCAGCATGGGCTCTGCAGGAAGAGCATGGGGCGTGTGTAACTGCCAGCTTGGAGTCTGAGGAAGGCAGAGAGGAGGGGACAGTAAGGATCTGGCTCTTCGATTCTTTCTTCTAAGATAGAATAGATCTTGGATAGAGCTTCCAAGTGGGTAAAGCCAATTAAAATCTGATTGACAGACAAGCACAGACACCTACCTGCAGGGCAGCCCCATGATATGGGGCAAGGCTTGCTGGGAAAGTTGTGGAAGTAAACTATATAGAGAGATGAACCAGCTCATGCTTCCAGTCAATGCCTAAAATATATTAAATTTCAAAATTATGCATGATCAACAATTCTCAGCAAACTAGGAATTTAAGAAAATATTCTGAACCTGAATAATACTTAAACCCTAATTTTTTAGTATTATTTTGACATGAAAAGAATAAGAAATATAGTAATAGCTTTCCTCAACCACTACCATAAGTCAGGAAAGTATATATGAAGCAAAGGATTTAAGAAAAACAGCAACTTAAAAGCTATTTGCTGATTACTTGAATATTTACATACACCTCTGAAGGGAATCTGAGGGATTTATCAAAACTAGAAATAGAGCACAGAAAGATCCCTGGTCTCAACAATGCAGTGCTAGTTATGGCTTGTCTTATAGCTTGGCTTATGTTTGTTCAAAATGACCATATTATAATTAATTGTTTTAAAAATATTTATAATATTGATGTCAATACTGCCAAAGAAATGAATTGAAAAGCAACAGCAAAAGTATAACATAGAATAGAGCTGTAGCTGAGTATTTGCAATTCATTACATTGTTAAATGCCCATAAATATTTAGTATGCTTTAAAAAATAGTTGTTTATGCAAATTTGACTGTTCCTATATTCAGCTTTCATGCAAAGTCGCTTCTCTTTTGATCAGTTATTGTTTTCTTTTACATTATATGTGTTCATATGTGTGTTACACATAGATTTTTAATTCTATAATTTTTTTTAAGATGTAAGTCTATAGATGGAATTTTTTTCAGTGAAATGTGTACATGACCAAAGTTACTCTCTCAGTTACTTTTCTATTGTGGTAATGAAACACCATAGTTATGGCAATTTAGAGAAGGTAGAGTTTATTGGCAATACAGTTTTAGAGGATAAATTCATCCATGACCACCATTGCATGGAACATGGCAGTAGGCAGGCAGGCATGATGCTGGAACCATAGCTGAGAACATGTATATTGAGAGAACAATGAAGAAGAGAGAGAGAAAACTGGTAATGGAGTGGGCTTTTGAAGCCCCCAAACAGATTCATAGTGATATACTCTCTAAGTCAAGGCCATGACTACCCCAAAAGGCCATGCCTCCTAATCCTTCTTACACAGTTCCACCAATTGTAGATCAGGTATTCAAATATATGAGCCCATGGAACTCTTCTGATTCAAACCGTAACATCTACCTTGTTGAAACATTCCATATGCCATCAGTTTTATATCTATCTCCCTGTCATCTATTCACCTTCTACTTAAACTCCTAACATGCCATCATCTCTCCATTCACTCAAGGGATATGAGGATGTGGTGGCTCTTCTGTATGGCGAATAAGCATGGTTGAATATAATATAAATAGAAGTCACTTGATGATATTGTTCCGTCATGATGTGAAAATGTTGAGTGTATATGCTTTTTCACTATTTTATTTGTTTAATTCATCACCAGCCGTGTTCTTTGTAAGACTGTGTGGAAGCAAAAGCAGCTGTGTCAGAGAACCAGCACTCGAGGTCCTACATCATCGTAAGAACCAGAGTCTAGCAGTCATCATGGTGTTAGTCAACGTGGTCTCCTATAGAAACGTACGGTCTGGTGTCTCCGCTTCTTGTAAGGACACTGACTGCATCACAAGACCCCTAACTTTGTAAAATTCTGTAAAGCTTATTTCCTCCCTCAAAGCCCTGTCTGTCAATATCATCACAGTGGGAGTCAAGTGTCATCTTGACCCGGGGAAAGGGAGTACATTTCCTCTGCTCTAGTCACTGATTCCAGAGTCTGCGGTGCTCTCACACATTCGGTCCTCTTCCTACATCTGCAGATGTAGGTTTTGAGCAGAGCGCTGTGTTCTTAGACTAACAACAGAGAGAAGTGCTGGGTGTGCTTGTACGAATTTAACCATGAATAACAGAGTAAGGAGGCAAGACCCGAGCTTGTGGAAAGGAAGCAATTTCAAGCTGAAGCGCTGAATACCATAATAGACTAATAGGCAGTCTGAACCTAGGGTTTAAAACTCAGAAGAATACAGGTTTCTACCAGATGATTCAACAATTTGGAAACCTTTGTTTGTGAAAGAATAAGGGCTTTGTACTTTCATACAAAAATTATTTTTAACCTATCCATCTAAGTGAAGGAATATAGCCATGAATACTATCTGAGGTCAAAAATCTTGTCTTCTATCTATGAAAACAAATTTGGGATAATTTATAATTATTAACCATAAGTGTTTAGAATATTCTAGTTAATTACTACTACATAACATTCTTTCATGTTTATTTTTACATCTATCTGGGCTATATTTTAACTTCAGAGTTAATAAGAGGATTTGCCTTTTTTTAGGACAGGCTGCCTAGCTGGCATGTTACAGAACTTATTTCCTGAATTACAAATCTTTATGTCTCCTTTGCTCTATGATACTGAGTGATCCTACTTCTCTATTTTGTAAGGTATGCAGGGGGAATAGGTTTTTCTCATGAAGTAGTGTTCAGGATGAAGAACATTATCATTAACCCTTGCTGTTTTCACTTAATGGTAGTTGAGGAATAGATCTTTGAGGTTTTGTTACTATATTCCAAAGTTTCCTTTGTTCTCGAGACCTTTATTCCTGAAAACAACCCTATAAAAACTCTCCAACTTAGCAGGCTCTGAAGGACGGCTGGAAGGGTACTCCATACCCACTTTTCTCCCACTCTTCTGTAGATAGCTCCTTCTTTTTCGTTATATTCCCAGTCTCTCAAGAGGCTATCTGCTAAGATATCCAATAGATACCTACAACTGCAGCTAACACTGAACCATATGTATAGGAGAAGTGATAGTTGTTCTAAATAGCCATGAGGTAGGTGGTATATACAGCAGGGCCACTCTTGCTTCCTCCCTCCCTACTTTCCTCCATTCATACATCCTTCCCTCCCTTCATCCCTCCCTTCTTTCTTTCTTCACAGATGGTTGTGAACCTCCATGTGGGTGCTGGGGAAGAGGAGTGATCTCAATTGGTGGAGCCATTTCTCCAGACCCCTAGGTTCATTTTTAAATGTATATGTGTGTGTATTCCAGATATGTGTGTGTGTGTGTGTGTGTGTGCATGTGCGTGTGCGTGCGTGCGTGCCTGCCTGCCTGCCTGCCTGCAGAGTCCAGAAGGGGCTGGAATTCCCGGGAATTGGTGTTACAGGATGTTGTGAGCCATCAGATATGAGTGCTGGATACTGGATTTGGGTCCTCTGGAAAAGCAACAAATGCCTTCAGTTGCTGCGCTCGCTCTCTTTCCAGCCCTCGCTGAGCTGTAAATGCTTCAGGTTAGATGTGCTCCAGTTTTCACAGTAAAAAAAGAACCGTGTTTGCAAAGAAGCTGTGTATGAGTCTATTGAGCACTGTTTTAGAGTGAATAGATTTTCTAGAAACTATATTCAGAACGTATCACAAAGTCATACTACTACTTTGCCTTCTTTTGAAAAGTCTGCAGAGAAAACTTCTATAATTAATTCTTGTTTGAACTGGTCTCCTCTCAAGACTCCCAACTGCTCGATGAGTGTTGAAGATGTGCTATATTTTAATTTGCTAAATTATAAACAATATCACAAAGAGTCACCAAATATTTTAAGGCCATTTAGAGGCCAAAGTAAAGCCTTAAGAGCCTTAAGAGGTGCTGAGGCATGCTTCTTTGGAATAGTAGTGATGACAGGAAAATTCTTCTTTTAAATATTTCATCATCCTATGCTTTTTATATTTTTATTATAATATTTTTATTTATTCTGTGAGTATTTCAGATATATGCAATTTATTTTAATCATGTTCACCCTCTATTACTTCTCCTAACTCTTCCTGGATCTAACCTTCTCTCTTTCTTTCTCCCCTTCTCTCTCTCTCTACACACACACACACACACACACACACACACACACACAAAATGTAGCTATATGCATGCAAATACATCACCACCAAATTCAGTTGTATGTCCCATATACTGGTGTATGTGGAGCCATGACCTAAAGCATGGTCAGAGTACAAGGGACCAAACCCTTAATGAAAACTAATGTTTTGTTTCATTTCAGAAGCTACTCATCACCGCTCCAGGTGATTACAAATGTGTTAGTTCAAAAAATAGTAGAGTATAGAATAGTAGGCATGTAGAAAGGAGGGGATCTCTGGTGAACATCCTTCCTGAACCTGTTGTGCATTCTGAAGGGATGGTGTGTCTGGCAGATACTCGCTCAACCCTTGTGCATAAGCCAGTTGACTGTGACAGCCGAGTGAGCAAAGTGGTAGCAATGGACTGGAGAAGATTCCCTGTTGTCTAGAGATGTGGAAGTCACATGTTTTTTGCTGTGCCCTGCAAGGCAACCTGGCTCTGGGAATATTTTTAGCACCTTTTTGTATGGAGGAGCCAGTCCAAAGGGCTCTCATTTATCATCAGGCCTGTTTATGTCAAGGGATGTTGCAAAAGAATGTTTGCTATAAGCAGATTTGGGGCTTTTATATTTTTGACTGTGTGGCTTGGTCACCATGCTCCTGTTATTCCATTTTTAATGGAATGAGCAAGCATTGACAGACTCTATTTTTATGTAGCTTAAAGTTTGTTCACCTAAGTACTATTGACACTGAATTTGATGACATCCCAACTGTCTTTTGCGTTACACAAATTTTAGCGACATCCTTGGCCTCTGACTCACCGAGTGACTGTTGAATTCCATCTCTCAGTTGCCATTGCTAATGATGTTGATACAAATGGCTAAATGTCTCCTGGAGAGAGACTAATAGGTGCATATGTAAAGAGTCTTTATGGGAGTCCAAGCCCTGCAACTGCTCCCTGTGACCCCGCCAATAGGCTGTGAGACTGTGTTGCCCTCGGCAACATGTCACTTCCAATCTCGCCACTCAGAACAAACATAAATCTATCAAGTGGATGGCCTGCCCCAGCAAGAACTCTGTCATCCTCCAGGGGGCCAGACACTTTGAAAGTTTTGTGCCATATGATTTAGTGACTGTGTCCAGAGTTAGAATAAGAATCTTGCTTTCCCTTATTTTATTCCCAATGCCTCAGTGTTATTGCTCATGGGATTAAAACATGAACTCTTCTGTTCTATGACCAACAGCCAAAGGGACTGGTCTTTGGCGCTCGTTTCAGCACTAATAAATGGTCATTTTAAAAGTGCTGATCACTTACTGCTCACACAGTAGCCCCCACGTCTCTGCATCTTCTGCCAGACTGAACTGCCATCATCTCTATGTGGAAGGGAGAAAGGAAATCTTAAACAGCTCATTAAGGTTCTGATTGGCTGATTATAATAATCTGACATGTTCTTCGGAGCCTGGAATGTTTTCTGTGATTTGTATTTTCTTCTCCCAAATAAAAAAACAAAACCAGCAATTATTTCTTGCCTCAAATAATCATTGGACGTTTTCTCTGAAATGAGTCCAGCGTCTGAGCAAAGGGCAAATTTTCTGGCTAGAATGAACGTGATATAAAATTAGCACTTGAGCCTTTAGCAAGTCCATGCTTTTCTGGAATAACTTGACTTGTTGAATCCTTCCCTGGCTTCAGTGCATTTTGCATCAGCCAGCCCTCTGGGCATTCTGGGCAAGGGCATTCTGCCTTGGCGGTCCAGGAAGAATGACACCTCAAGCTTTGATCAGAATCATGTGGTATTATAGACAGGCTTGTGGTATTAAAAAGAGGCTGGGAAGAGAAGGTATGATGCCACGTCATGCATCTGTCACAATGATAGATGTGTTTTCGGATACCTAGAGAATTTGTCCCAGCTTATCTGCCACTCCTGATAAGGTGTCACGGAGGCGGATGGTGTGCATGGTGACTGGAATCACGTATTGATCGGAACCACACAGAGAAGCACACAGTTATCGATTGTTCTGAGGCTTCTAAGAGCTGCAGTGTGGCACGTGACCCCCTCTATGCCTATGTATTTTGCATGGGCACCAGAATAGTGTGTGATGAGTTCAACACAGGGAAGAGTGCCCTTAGACAAAGGTTCCCTGTCTATTTATGGGGAAGCGCAATAGAATGCCCACAATAAACACTTATTTAGAACTTAGGAGGTACGGGCACTGTGCCGCACAGTTTAGATACCAAGTCTCTTCAAACTCTTCCAGTAGCTCCCTAAAGTAGGTTTGCTTTCTTTTTTTGTTTGTTTGTTTTTCAAGACAAGGTTTCTCTATGTAGCTTTGCAGCCTATTCTGGTACTCTCTCTGTAGACCAGGCTGGCCTCGAACTCACAGAGATCTGCCAACCTCTTGCTTCCCGAGTGCTGGGATTAAAGATGTGTGCCACCATGTCCGGCTTCTAAAGTGGATTTTTAAAGACAATTTCAGTATTATCTAAAACCTTCTGATTCTTTTATAAAGAGTTGATTTGGCTCACAGTAGTATTTATATAACCATAGAGCATTCTGTACTGAGAAGTTTTTGTTAATTCTTTTCTTGACTCTTTTGAGGCAGGGTTTCCCTGTGGAACAGTTCTGGCTGTGCCGGTATTTGCTTTGTAGGTGAGGCTGGTCTTGAATTCACAGAGATCCACCTGCCTCTGCCTTCCGAGTGCTGGAATTAAAGGCCTGCATGGTGGTTGCCTTGGTTTGTCTTCCAGGGATTCCTTACATCTGAGGGTATCTTTTGCCTCTGTAACAAATCACTGTGCCGCTGTGCCCTAAAACACCACATACGTAGGCTCTTAAAGTACAGTGTACCAGGAGTCTACCTGAGGTCTCACTGGTACCATCCAGGCTGTGGTGTCTGTGGAGACTCCCCCAATAGAGACTGTAGAGACTCCCCCATAGTCTTTGGCTTGCCTACTTCTTGCCTCTTTTTTCAAGGCCAGAGACCCACAGTTTGAGTCCTTTGGGTTGCACAGTCCTTCCTTCCCTCTTTCCACCTCCTCTGTGAGTCTCGCTCCCCTTCCTCACTTGCCATTCTCTCATGAGTTGATCACCTTATTTCTCAAACCAGATAGTGCTTCTGAGTTGTTTGGAGATCTCTTCCTCTCAATCACAAAAGGTCTACGGAAGGGCAAGGGTGACGGAAAGAACTTTAGAACAGTTGAATGATCACCTTGAAAGGAATATCTGAGTAATCTATTTCTTCTTTTGAACCCATTTTGGAGCTTTAAAGCCATGAATCACCTGAGATTTGATGGGTTGTTTGTGGTAGGTTCTCAATGGAGGATGCTGATGGCATCTCTAGGCACTAGCTGAGGTTGTTGTTTTATGATTGTTCTTGTTTTTTTTTTTTTTTTTCTCATCTGGGCATGAGGGACAGCACTGCTAATGCCCTCTGTGTGGTAGAGTCCAGAGAAGTCTCTAGCACTTTGCCTTACTTGATCTTACCTGCAATACTGTTAATTTCTTAAGACAGATGGTACACATGTAAGTGCTCAGACCAGTAGCATCAACTGTGAAGCTGATGCTGAGTCTGCCAGATGGTGACAAGGGACTTGAGATTAAGAAGCTTTTATCTTTCAGGAGGTGACACCTTGGGACAAAACTTTTAACTTTTCTTGCTATAAATTAGTGTACTCATGTTTTATGAATCGCGGTCAGGGGATTTCCAAATTTACATCACACAGTGTTTTCTTTGCTTGATGTGACTTCCACTTTTTCCCCCTTAGGTAATACTATGATGATTTTTAAAAATGAATTCAGTATGAATTTCTAGGAATCGCAGAATTATTTGTTGGACTTCACATGTAAATGAGTTCTTGTTTCTGTTTTCTCTGAAGGGACTAGGAGTCCACCATGGTCATTCCTAGTAGAAACTTTTGATATGGCTCTTGGAACTTTTTATTTTTGTTTTTTTGTGAAAAAGTCATCTGCTATTATTGATGAAGACGAAGAAGTCAAGGAACTATTTAGGGCATAGAGAAACTGATCTGAGTGGAGAAGCTTATCTGAGTGGAGAAGCTTATCTGAGTGGAGAAGCTGATCATGATATAGTTCAAAATCAACATTTGACAGAGGTGTAAAGAACCAGGATGAGCAGACCTAAGTTGTTGAAAGAACTCTGGCTTCTGTCTTCGGTGGATGCCAAGTAAAACCTTAAGTAAGTGCCTATTAGCCTAAATGTACTTCTGCTGGGGCCAAATACACATATCTTTCATACAGAACTGTTGAAGAGCATCCTAGAGTTTGGTGTTATGATTTCATCCCATTGTCTCAAACAGCCTGGTGTTATACTACCCTTAATTGTGTATTTTTTTTTTTACTATGTTTCCTTTGTATTGATGATTACATTATTCTGAAATTCAATCTGGACAGAAATCATACTTTCAGGGAAAACAGAACCTACGTGACAGCTTGAATTCTGTGCTGATGATGTGCTCGGAGCATCCTGGTGCTTGTTTAGAGATTGCTGACTTCAGTTTTCTGAGCTTGGATTTAATTATTATTATTATTTTTATAAAGGTCAGGATTAAAAGGAAAGAACTCCATCCTACTCTTGTTCTGCTCATATAGCTTATAGGCAATCACCTATTATCTGAATAATTGAATTTACTGTGGGAAGTTATTAATAATTTTATTGTCCTAGTAACATCTGCCCATGTAATGCCTATTCCAATCAAAAATAATTGGTTCCTTGGCTAGGGAATCTATTGTGCTTGGGGTCCTGGTGTGATATTTCTGGCCCTGTAATTTGATTTATTCCTGTTGAGCAAAATCCTTTGAGACCTATATCCCTCAAGCTCTAAAAAGGAATATTTTCAGGATACAACATTCATGCTAAGAAACAGCCGTTGTTGGCAATCAGCAGCTTTGTTATTGAGTGTCTATTTGCATAACAATGTGCTGCATACCATGGAGAATGCAGATGACTATCTATGTATGTTGCATTTTCTGGAAGAGAAAGTTTTCATCTTTATTAGGAAGAAACCATTTAATCACTGAAAACTCAAGGGTTAAAGGAAATCTGGTAGAAGTGATGACATCTGGCTGCATTGGTGAAGTAAGTGGCGTATACTTTGCTAAGCTTCTCAATCTAATTCTGAGCTCTGTTCTTCCACTCTTGAAGCCTGAATGGACTTAATATATTATTTTAGCCCTAAGTTTCCTACTGAATTGAATGAGGAGGGCTTTTTACTTTAACTGGTGTTTCCAAATGGTATTCACTGTATTTCATTCATGTTCGATTTAATATAGCTCTTGTTTGCATCACCTTGAATGTATTCAGAATGGATTTACAATAGCTATAAAGCAGTTTGAGAACTGTCAAGAGGCTGAGAATGGAAGGGTTTCCTCATGTGTAGAAGGAAATAGATTGGAGTTAAGCCTAGGGGTAATTGCCCAATAGCTATGATAAACAGAAATTCCCTTTGACAGAGGGGTTGGAATGTAGAAAAGAAGGTACAGTCAATAATAGTCTAGTGATTATTGTTTTTTGAGTCACTTCTCAAAATGCTTACCATTTTTACAATCATAGGTAAAGGACTAAAAATAACTACTTTAGTAATAATGATTAGGAATGCATCAAAGTTTTAAGTTTGCTAAACCTGTACATATACTATGAGCTCTTAACACATGAACTATGAGGGTTATTTTCTTTTGTTTAGCTTTTGCAGAATCACTGGTCTTGTGAAGTGCAGGGGTCATGTGGTTAGTGCACACTTCAGTGTTGCTAAGGAGCTCTGTCTGGGAAATGCTTCAGAAAATATAAGTCATGGTTGAAATATTTTAAACAGTAAAAGAAAAAAAATGCCTGTATTATATTGCATAACACACATGTATTTGAAGAATTTTTCAAAACTAATGACCAAAGTTAACAGATTACACCTATGAAAATTATGATTAAATCTACAGATAAAAGAAGTCTTGGCTTAATTTTCACTGAATCCCCTTTTCTTCTAGTTGAAGGTAGAATATTTTAGGAGGTGATATGTCATTAGATCATAAGGCAACTCCGAGGGGTTGTGTATGAGAAGTTCAGGTGCATCTTTTGTAGTTGTAAATAGAACAGTGAGAGACACACATTGACAAGATGCCAGTCAAGACGAAATTTCAGGAAGGTGGGACAATAGACAGCAGCCATGTGAGTAATTAGGTGCCGGGCAAGGATCCAATAGCTTAGCTTCCTGAAGAGTAAGAAGGCTGAGTGTATTCACAGAACGGAAAGGAGAGCAACTGGCTGGGGCACGTAAGCAGGACACACAATATGAGATGTGGGGACGATGTCAGTTATAAATGGGAGGTCAAACCAAATTGCCCTGTGAGTCACTGTGAAGGCTTCATAGCTTTCACTCTATAGAGTTTTGATGAGTGGCCCAATCCAGTTCACATTTCAAAAAAATACTTTTTTTTCTGCCCTAATTGTTTGGGGACCAAAGTTGGAGCAGCAAGATCCTGGCGGGAATCTTGACAAGAGATGAGCTGTTTTATATAATTACACTGATTGTATTCTTTGTGTAGGTTTCCAAAAGATCTAGTAGGGTAGAAATGGTGCAACAGATGTTGACTGGGAGAGTCATCTGAACCATCATTGAGAGTTAAGCTTTAGGGGAGAACACTTCAGGTGGTCAGCTACATATTGAGATGTAGCAGATACACTATACTGTGTTAGGTTATGCCTGGCTGTAGAGGTTTACCAGATGTTTAAGTAGAGTGGCCTATTGGGTGACGGATTGCACATATCTGGCATGATGCGGAGAAGCCTCATTGGGACTCCAAAAACATGAACATGTATAAAAATAATAATACGTTATTAATGGAAGAATTAAATATATTCTATAGATATCAAAGTGAGTTCCATATAATAAGGATGTTTTGGGGTTTGTTTCTATTTAAGCCATCTCATACATTTTAAAACTTACAGGACAGTGATAATAAGAGCAGTCTTTTGCCTTTTAAAATTCTATTATGTAAAAACAGTAACTTGATTATGATTTGATTTCTCCTCTGTATTCTGTGAATACCAGTGGTTACTAAAGAAGCTGTCTTAGGCCTGTCATAGGGTAGAGCAGAGCTCGGCGGGGACTAAACTGAATGCTGGGAGAATGGAGGCAGAGCCAGGGAGATGCCATGTACAGCCTCTGCCAGAGACAGACACGCTGGAACCTTGCTGGTAACCACAATCCTCGAGGTAAAATATAAAATAATGTAAATCGATTAAATTCAGACGTAAAAGCTAGCAAATAAGAAGCTAGACCTAATAGGACAAGTAGTGGTTTAATTAATACAGTTTTTTTGTGTGATTATTTCGGTTCTGGGCAGCCAGAAGCAAACAAGCGGGACCTCCCACAATAATGATTGGCAATAGAGATTTCTGAAAACATTATCTTTATTTATCCTTTATCATAAAAAACAAATTGTGATATATTGGCACGATAGAAACTCTGCTGTAGTAGTAATATGTTGATGGCCCTTTAGGCAGATGCGCTGCCATGATTTATGCTGATTATATTGTTAGGGTGGAACATTGTCTACAAAACCCTGATGTAATGGAGATCTGGCAGCTGTCTTTAAGAACTATTGCATTTAAACACCACATTGTAGTCATGGAGGTCATTGCTTGAATAAAAGTAAATTGCAGGTTCTAATTGGTTTCTAAATTACTTAGTTGAGCTTCTTTATGCATGTGTCGCAAGGGAGGTTTTCTCACTTGTATAAATACAATCAGCCTACCCCGGATTCCCATAGGGTTCAGTGTAGAAGTAAAAGCAACAACATGGGTTTTGCCTTCTCACAACTTGCAATTTGAACATTTCTCACCTCTGTTAGATAATTTTAACTCTAGTTATACAGTATTTAACTAAAATAAGTTGCTAAGATGGTAAAAATTAGAAATGAACTTAGAAACATGCAGCTCTTATAGAGTTTGTTGCAAATCTGATTTCAGAAGCAAAAGTACATCGCTGGTCTTTTGCAATATTTCAAAACATGATATCAAGACACAGCCATTGTAACAGAGCTTTCATGTCCTGATAACTGAGTTGTCCAGTTAATATAATTATTCAAATGTCCAGTGGTTAGAAAAGGTGTAAGTAAGCACAAACAAACAAATAACAGCAAAGCTGTTTGTAGAAAAGAATGGTTGCTCTCTTGATCAGAATATCTATATCTCTTATGAATAGAATTAAAATAAGACCAAGATGTTGTTGTGGTCAATGGATTTTGCTTATAAAACATTTCTGCTGCGAAGGTTTGATATAAACTCTACAGTAAGAACTGCCTGAAAAAACTAGGACTTTTTTTTCACTTTTGTAACTCCTGTCCTTTCTGTTTTCATGATAAGTAGAGGTGGAAGTGGGAAGCCCTGATGGGATCACCCGCCTCAAGCATCTGGGGGTGAATGAGACTTAGCAGCTAAACCCTCAGCTGGGAAGGCACTGTCCATGCTTTGAATGGATTTGTAAGTTTACTGTCCAGTAAAGTTCTTTGTACTTTCAAATTGCTATTTTAGTATCATCCAATATGCACTTCAGGTTCTACGTATTTTTCTTATTGTGATGACTCTTAAATTACAAACAAAACACTAGAAAAAAAAAAGTGGCCAGTCCATTCCTGGTAGGACCTGCATGATGGCAGTATTGTGGGCAGTGTGTGCGGTTGGATTTTTAAAAAAGTAGCCCTCGCTTCTACTCACAGGATGCTCATTCTTAGCTTTAGCTCATTTTAGACGACGAGTTTAGCCGGTTAATGAGTGAATGTCGGATACTGAGAAAAAAAATTAAGTGTGAAGAAAGCAAGATGCTGGGAAGAAGAGAGAGTACTGAGAATGCCAGGAATGTCCTAGAAGGCGTGTTCAAAGAAAAGATAAGTGGGTCTAGCGGGAGGATGAAGTAAAAGAAGTTCAGGAAAAACATGTATAAAATGCTCTGAGGCAATTTCCTGAATCGAAAGAATGCTCGTGGGATGAACATTGGTGAATGACGGAGGCCCTGCTTCAGTGTAGAGATCTGGAGATTTCCAATAAAAGACCATGTTTTATTCTAAGAATTAGGAGCTGATGCTTACAATATTCTCATGATCCTCAGATCTACTGAGTGACAAAGATGTATTTTAATTATCGCTGTCCTTGTTTTTCATTGTACTTAGTGGCATTCTAGCAAAACTGCTCTAAGGAGGTTGCCTTGTGGAATTTTACTCCTGTAGAGATAGTGCCACAGGATAGTTCAGAAGTGAACCAGCCATTCACAGAAAAGAGACGTTAGCACTGAAGGGAACTGAAGAATCTAGACATGATGAAGCTTAGGCTGTGAATAAGTTGGTAGGCCTGGAGCCAGTACTAGTCACAAATTTGTAATGAATGCCTAGGGTCTTCAGGATTCCAACTTCATCAGAGCAGATCTTATTTATGCCATTGATTTCTTAAGTGAACAAAGTCATGAAGACAAGACTTTTACTCTGAGGACAGCATATAGAAGCTTACTAAAATATTAAATACTTAAATTTTTTTGCTCTTGCAATTTTGTTTTGTTATTTAATCACTTTAATAACAGTCCTAGAATATTTAATGTTTTGTAAATAACGCTGTGGGCCTGTGATAAGACTCTAGATCAATAAAATGTATGTACTGTTAGCAGATAAGACTAGAAAGAATGGGGCGATATTGCTATAGTGTGCTTACATTAAGACCTCACATTGTAGGTAGAAACTTGGGTTCGCTTAATTCACAAACACCTTAAGTTCTTATAAATCAACCATCTTTCTTTTTTATTTTAAAATCATATTTCTGTCAATTGGAAATTTACCTTTTAAATTATGAGGCTCTACCTGCGTGCATGTATATTGACATCACTTACAAGGAGCTATGAAGTAAAGCCAGCTATCTATTTTTATTGTTAATTAGAGTCCTGTGTTTGGGGAGATGTTTAAGAAGACTTCTAGAGATGCCATGGCAACTAGGAAAACCAAATTAAAACTGGAGAGGAGTGAGTGGAAAACAAAGATGAGCAATCACCAAATAAAGTAACTCAAAAAAAAAATGGTGTGCAGCTGGGTTGAAGCAAGCTGTGTGTGGCTGAACTCCACTGCAGCCAGTCTGAGCGGTCCAACCTCCACAACTGCTAACCCCAGAACTACTCTTAAGGGAACACAATGTATGCTTTCCTCTCTGAAAGGTTTTCTTTGTCCCTTGAGGACTTTATGACCTCGGGCAGAAATGACCTCGAGCAGAAAGATTGTGCAGAAATATCGATATGTTCTGTTTGGTTTTCATATTCTTCCTTTACACACATGCGTGTGTTCTATTTCAGAACACACCACAGAGCAGATAGGCGTAACTTCCTCCGTATTGAGACTCTTTGTCTTTACTAGCATGCGTGCGTATACCCGGTGAAATAGGCATAACTGAGTGTGATTAAACACGACACTAAGTAGGTTAACCCACAGTGAATGAATATCAACTCTGGTGCTTGCTGACCACAAAGTTCATAGACTTGGTCAAGAGTCAGAGACTTTACATTTTTCTGGGTCCCATTAGGAAACAAGTGTAAAGTCATTGGCAAGGGGTAATCAGATCCTATGATCATCCTGCTCAGGACTCTCCCCAGTCCTCCTGTATACCAAGAAGAGCGTCTTTTACAGATCCTGTAAGGCTGTGACCCCAGCCATATTACTGGTTTCCTGTTTCCTTCAAAACAGGTACTGAATTCCTTGTTACCTTTGTATGTGCCATGCATTCCCCTACAAAAATGTCTTGAGACATGACTGACTGGCTCTTACCATCCCAAGCTTCATTTGAGAATTTTTTTTTTCCCTGAGCACATTCCCGTATTGGCCATCTGAGAGTAGAAAATGTTGAAATATGGAAATCAATGTATTCATTGTTTACTAGGCATGTGGGACATGAAGAATATAACCTATATATCAGTGCTCTGAGCCTGATTTTTAAAGCCATAGCAAGTTCAGGCCACATTTTCATGGTCTCAAATAAAAAGATTTTAAGTGCATATAGCCAACATTAATGATAGAAAAAAATTTTAAATCATATTTTAAAATCTACTAGTTGAATATTGGTGTATGCTTGCAGGCAGATTTTAACAATATAATTTTTCCCCCTGGGGATTTGATAAATGGGAATAAACTGATTTAGTTTATATGTAATAGATTTCCTTAATTTTAGTTTCTTATTGCCTGGATATTTCAAACTGATGGGATTTTAGTTATTATTCTAATTGATTAATTATTATTCTAGATTTAGTTTTTATTCTAATTGATTAATTATTCTAATTAATCAATTGAAATTTAGATCTGTTCATGTCCAAGTATACACTTAGAAATACTACACAGTACTCTGTTTTCACCATGTTATTGGTCGATTGTGTCACGTGCCACATGTTAAAAAGAAGGATGTGTATGTAGTTGTGTGTGTGTCTGTGTATGCGGTAGTATATGTATGGGTGGATGCCCCCTCCACCTTCCTCTTCCTTTTCTCCTCCTCTTCCTTCTTAATTTTGAACTCCAGGATCATACACATTTATCTAGAAGTCCATTCTAGAGGTGGACAGTACTTCACATTCTTATCTGCTAAGTCTACTTTCTTTTCCCGTCTTTCTTAGCTTTTCTGGACCGTTTCCTGTTCTTTCCCTCTCTAGGCTCTCCACTAAAGTTCATTTGCTGCTGCAATTCCACTCTGGGCTGAGTTTGTTGGAATTAGAGAAACACAGGCATTCTCCAAACCTTTGGTATCTTTTTACCAAGAGTAATAAAGGGAGAACTACTCATAATGACCCTTGAGCACTGACCTATCTCCCAAAGCTGTCCATGCTGCTTTCTCTGCCCTCAGACCACAAGCTGCAATTGAATCTTTGGTTGCATCTTGAGTAACCTAGAGCTTTTCTAATTTCTTAGCTGTTATATATAGTAGAACTTGCATTTGTCTTTTGCATTTTCCCCCATTCTCCTGTATTTCAATTACTTTATAGTACTAAAAATTCTCAATGGATAACCCACATTTGTTTGTTGGTTTAATTATTTATATAATTTTATTTACTTACTGTCTTTCTCTGGTATTGTCGTGAATTCTTACAAGTTGTTGCTGAGTAACTATTTTTTGAGTTGAAAACTCTGTATACTCCCCCAAACAGTGTGATCTTTTAAATGAGTACCATATTCATTCTCCTTTTCAAATATGCTTTTCTTGTGACCAAACTGTATAACCTTAAATCAAGAGACAATGAAGCTGAATTCATTTTCTCAGAGTGAAAGGCTTCAGGTGCTTTTGCCTGCATTGTCTTCATCTGCAAGGATTTTTAGAAGTTATTAAGTGGCTAACTAGTCAGTTAGAGACTCTGACTGTCATGGTCTGGAATGAGTGCTGGGTGACCTAGTCAAGGCTCTGCTACCTCTAGTTTATGGTGACCAGGGTTACAAGTTTTCAAATGTCCTGAGTCAGAGAGTAGACTCTCTGTGGATGATCTAAAGGTGAGAGATGAAACAGTTCTTGTGAGTCAAGAATGTTATAACATACCTGTAATCCCTGAATTTAGGAGGCTGAGTTGGGAAGGTTGGGAGTTCAAGTTCAGCCTCAACTACATAGAAAGAACCTATTTGGAAAAAAAAATGAAAGACACAAGTCATGTATATACATCATACACCTCCTCACTTTTTGATTTTCTTTGCATTTCTACCCATGAAGAATGTGTACACAAACCTTTCACTGACCATTATGCATTTGGAGGCAAAAATACTTGGCGAATATATACATTAAACTTGTGTTTATTCCTTATACTTAATTGTCCAAAAGTGCTGCTGAATAGGTGATTTTATTCACTATGATCTTACAGATTGTTTCTGTTTTTAGCGAAAGAAGGCATGTCAAGGTTCACTGTGATCTGCAAAAGAAAGGCTGATAAACCTGGATACCAGTTTGGGTCTGGGGACCTTGTACGGCTCAGTTCTCTCCTTTCTCTGTTGTTGAACAAGCTGCTGTTGCCCCAGTCTGCGAGATGATGCCTTTCACACAGATTCTTTTGGCATCTCCTACTAATTCCTGGTTGAAGGCTGCCCTTTGGGCATTGCAAAATTTTTCCGCTCGAATGGGAAAGCCCGAGCAACCATTATTCTTTAAGGATCTGTGACATACTAAGGTTCATTTGGGGATTTGGATGCAGCTGCACATTATAATTATGGTCTGTTTTTGACACTTGCCTTATGAGAAGTGACAGCACATCGCAGCTGGCCAGGTTCAAAAGGAAAGAGTGGGTGGCCGTCATAGTTGTGGTCCAGTCGTCCCCCTGCGAATAGATAGCTTGATTGTGCCAGTACTTAATCTTCAAAAGGAAACAACAAAATCCTGAAGGGTGATGTTGACTTTATAGAGAAAGAACTTTGAGAAAGAGAAGGTGAAGAGATTCTCCAAGGCTACGCTGCAAAACCTGGACTCAAGCTCAGGGCTGGCTGTTCGTTCCAGCTCACTGATAGTTTCCTGGGATAGCTGGTGCTCGCTACACATCGTGACATTTATCTTTTACAAAAGTTAGGTGAGATTTTTTTCAGTTGCTATGTACAACTGTTAGCCTTGCGTGTTCTTCTAATCAACGAATGTTTGCTGAGTTTCTCATTTAAGTTGGAGGGCCCTGGAGCTTCTCGGATGGTGTCAGTAGGGATCAGAGAGCGTAGTGGCACCTGTTTGCATGGAGCGTTGAGTGTGGTGGTTGAGAGTGACAGTGAATTATGCTGTATAAAATCTGATGTGCGCTGTGGGAATGGAACGGGGAGATCAGGGTCAGGGAGAGTGGCATCGAGGCCGTGCGAACAGGGCTAGAATTTGACTTAGGGCTCACAGACAGAGGTGACTCGTAGAAATGAAGGATTTGGCCCCATCTGAGAAATCAGTGGTCCATAGAGAACAGTGGGGGGTCTAGGGTCACATATGGGAGTGTGTATAATGCGCTAGGACCAGTGTCTTGGATGCTGTATAAAAAGGAGAGCAGTATATGACACTTTACAGAACTAACCAGCAGCTAGATTTTGCAGGGTCTTGTAGCTCAGAGGATGTTTTAAATTCATAGCCTTAGATATGTCTAGGTCTATGATAAAGAGGGAATGGTGGGCACGTGGAGGCCTGTTAACAAATTGTGTCATCAATTTAGGTGATTACTCATGCTAGGAGGGGACAATAAGGTGGAGAGGTGACCACATGTTGGGTGTGTAAGAATGAAATACTTTGCTAAATCTCTTAGTCCAGTGGCTATAGAAGGAAAGAGAGGAAGCTAAGATCAGGAGTACTGTAGGCACCAGCTGAGGGGGAAGACAGTGTGGGTTGAGCAGGTTTATGAGATAAATCAACTGATCACAGCCATTTGAATTCAAAACACCTAGCAGGCCACAAGACATCACTGTAGAAATATGTATGTTTAGAAGCAGAGTCCAGCTGCAGACAGTGTATAGAGGTTCATTAACATCAGCATGGTGTTTCAACCTTCCAGAATGCATGTTCCCCTCAAGCAAGTGAGTTACCCAGAGAGGAGCTCATAGGGCTAGTGAGCGTTAGTACATCAGCAAGAGCACCTGAGACTCATCCAGGGGGTTTGCAAGTGGTGCTTCTGGGAGACTGTGTCACAAACGCCTTGTGATGAAGGGAAGTAGAGCCAAGATATAGCAACAAGGTGTTTTTGGAGTGAGCTTTCCATAGAACGGGGGGGGGGGGCTTGGCGGGGAGAGGTGGCAGAGCAGGTGTGTTCTTTGCAGGTTTGTGTCCACTTTCAAGTTCTGAGAGGCCTTACGTTCTCCAGGTGGAAATGTGCTTCCCTTGTTTGAAGCCATTTTTACAAGACAGGAAAACAAAAACATTGGAGGAGAAACAGAGAAGTAGGTAAGACAGACACACAGGGAGCAACAGAAGGATTCTCAGAGAAGCGGGAAGGACTCTCATCACTTAAAGTGCATGGGTTACCATACTGACGGCTTCCCTTCGTGCATTTCCAGATGTCTCTTCTCGAAATGGTAAATAATTAACAGAGTCTTTATGAACAAAAGTTCAAATATGTGTATTTTGCCCTCCCCTACATTTCTTTCCTTCTTGATTATGTTTCCAAATGCGCATAGCTTGGGCTGTAGTAGACACTGAGAAACAACAACTGAATTTTGACACGGTGTTGGGGGATATACTTTGGTAGGCAAAGTGTTTGCCACGCAAGCAGGAAATCTTGGGTTGAATTCTTAGTGGCACACACATTTAATCCCAGCACGTGGGAGGTAGAAGTAGGAAGATCTGAAGTTCAATCTCATGACGAGAATTAACAGGGAAAGTGAGGAGATACAGGGAGAAAATTCACTGTGCAAACACAGGGCACCTGTACCTGCAGTGAAAAGAAACTGTAACTGAGATAGTTAGCTCTGTGAAATCACCACTGACAGAACGAAAGCCCTTGGAGTGGTCCAAGCAACATCCGGTCCACACACATACATCTCCTAAAAAGATAATGTACATGTAAATTTCAAAAACTTAAGTCTGTCTTAGGAGAAAATATTTTTAGGCTAGGTACCAAATTCAAGACCAGTCTGAAAGATGTGAAACTTTTGTCTCAAATAGAAAAATAAAAACAACTAAAATAGGACCAGAAAGAGCAGGCAATACATACATTGTATACATCTAAGAGTATAGAACAATTAGAGGAAGAACCCAATTTTAAGTGTATAGAAGGAGAACAGAAGAAAATGAACATGGAAAAATACCTCGCAGATGACTTCAGGTAGAAGAACAAAATTCATACCTGGCTGACTGGAAACACACTCAGAATCTTTTACTTGTACTTTCTGGAAATTGTGGAATGAAGTCAGCTGCCCCTTGTCCTCACTAAATTGTCTCATGCTGATTGAAAAATAAATAGCTTGTTCTAGCCAGATATTTTGAATATCAGGATAGTTTTGGGGGAATTCTTTTTCCCATCAGTACCTTTTGAACATATTATGTTTACCAAATCACAAGTGGAATCCACATGGCCCAAGTGAAGACTTGGCAGAGACAGCAGGCCAAGCAAATTCTACAAACACAAACATGCCTGCAGACTGATGGGGAAGCACAGCCGGAGGATGGCACATTGTGGCAGGACCTGGGTGGAGCTGGATTACCAAACAGTCTCTGTATGGACACGGTCTTATAAAGCATGCCACTCCGGGCTTGAGACTGGAGGAAGTAAATTACCATCAAGTCCAGCAGTGGGCTGGAGGCACACACCTATAACCACCCTGTTGCAGTTCCTCCAGTTATGAAGAATGTGCAGACTTCTCATGGATTGTAGGTGTGTCAGCCACTGTATTGTTGCCATACCCAAATGCCTAACAAGAAGTGGCTTAAGAGAGAAAGGGTTTATGATTGGGTGTGTCTCGAGGAGCTCCTTCTTTCTTGGTGGGAGAAGGCATGGAGTCATGACCAAGATGGCAGGTTATAATTCACCTACAGCTTGGAATCAGAGAGTTAGCGAGAAGCGGGACTCAGCTATAAAACCTCAATATCATCACCCAGCGATCCACTTCCTCTAGTGAGGCTCCACCCCTTAGAATCTAAAACTTCCCCAACTGCACACTTTCTGAGAACTAAACATTCAAACACATGGGCCCGTGGGCAATATTTCATATTGAAACCACAACAGTAGAACTCAGCCAAGATGTTTGCAGTGATATTTAAACACCACATCAAGAAGAGACCACTCCAGAGAAAAAGAACAGGTGTCCACACCTTAATAAAATGTGTGACTATGTTCTGTACCTGTGCACATGTCCACATACGTATTGTGCATATTCAGAGAAAGACGATTATTTTTTAAAATTGACATAATCATGGAAACTGACAAGTGCAAAATCTATAGAACAAGGAGACAGGCTATAAATTCGGGTAGTGGTTGCATTCAAATATGTAAGGTGAAATATGTCCACGTCCTGAGGTAGAAGCCCTTCTGTGGGATACCCCTGTTATGAACACACTATGTCAGGAACATAACATGAACTCTTTAGACCTTTCCATTATGTCAGAATTTGATGAATAACAATACATTTATGAAGTGCTTTAAGAAAACCAATTTCTGAAGTAGTTCAACTTTCTTTCATAGCTGTTTAAGTTAAATGTAAGGTCTTTTATTCCAATGTTACTTACTAATACTAACTCTCAAATCACATTCTGTCATCATGCAGTAAAACTTTTTATCTAGCATTCATCTATCTATCTATCTATCTATCTATCTATCTATCTATCTATCTATCATCTATCATCATTATCTATCTATCATCTATCTATCATCTATCTATCTATCTATCTATCTATCTATCTATCTATCTATCTATCATTATCTATCTATCTATCTATCTATCTATCTATCTATCTATCATCTATCTATCTATCTATCATCTCTATCTATCTATCTATCTATCTATCTATCTATCTATCTATATCTATCATCTATCTATCTATCATCTGTCTGTCTGTCTGTCTGTCTGTCTATCTATCTATCATCATTATCTATCTATCTATCTATCTATCTATCTATCTATCTATCTATCATCTATCTATCATCTGTCTGTCTGTTTGTCTGTCTATCTATCATCATTATCTATCTATCTATCTATCTATCTATCTATCTATCTATCTATCTATCATCTATCTATCATCTATCATCATTATCTATCTATGAAGGTGCGTGGTTGATCGGCAGTTATGATTCACCAGACAAGCTTTAATATATATAATTCAGTTTTAATAAAGGAAAGGAAAGGGAACTTACAAATCCAAGGTTCCAGCGAGGAGGGCAGGAAAACAAAAGAGCAGGCAGGCCGCAGGCCCGCAAGATTTTATAAGTCAATATTAGCCTAAGGGGGACACGCCTAAGAGGGACACGCCTAAGAGGGACACGCCTTTAGACCAAGGGGGACACGCCTTTAAACCAAGGGGGACACGCCTTACAAAACAAGGTTTTGGGCTAGGCTTCCCCTTCATCTCCCCCTTTTGTCTAAATAAGACAGAACCAAACCAAATACAACTATATTCAATAGGAACAAATAATAAATATAAAATTACAAACAATATTAGGAAGAAACATATAACAAAAGTTTTACTAAGCATTCTATTTCAAGGAGTCTAAATAATGTAGAGGGTAACTACAATTATCTAATCTTCAACCCCATCAAAGATCTGAGAAGGGAAGTAATATTACTTAAGCAACCAGGAAGTACAAACAAGAAACTTCCAAAATGTGCAACAAATGACAGAGACAACTAACTACCTGGGCAGTCACCCAAAGTTTCGTTTTGCAATGTTGAGGCAACCAACTTTGGCTAAGGCCTAACACAACTGACATAACATTTTTCAAAGGCAAGGAACTTTTTGTAG
Source organism: Arvicola amphibius (assembly GCF_903992535.2). Classification (NCBI taxonomy): domain Eukaryota; kingdom Metazoa; phylum Chordata; class Mammalia; order Rodentia; family Cricetidae; genus Arvicola; species Arvicola amphibius. Next base: position 8,318,487 of record NC_052049.1, on the reverse strand, counting down.
AACTGTCCAACCCTGTCTTGGCAAGATAAGACAATCCTGTTTTTATCCATTTACGGATACTCTGAAACTCTGTCAGTGGTCGAGGTATGGGCTTTTTCTTTGCCTAAAGGCCACTTCTGCCAAGAAGAAGACAAGCTCCCAGTGGAGTGTCTTTGGTGCTCAACATTCTCTCGGGAGTAGAGTGGTGTTGCCAGGAGTGATTGTGTCTCATAAGTATCAAACTCTAGGTTAGATTAAAGGCCATGTTCTACAGCTCTTCAAAGAGGTCGAAGATTATACTATCTATACTAAATATAATTTCTATGTATCTAAAAAACCTGAAAAACAACTGTGCAATAAATGAGGACAATATCCCCAAACGTAAACAATGTCATTATACAAATAATATCAGAGGTAGAAATGTACATTGCAATATGATAAATATCTCAATATAACAATTGTTTTAAACAGAGGTAGAAGCATACTCTCATACAATAGAGGTAGAAGCATACTCGCATACAATGTTCAATATACAAGAATCAACACCAATGCAATTTTCTAATAACAATAATTCACAAATACCAATCATCCCATCAAACCAGGTAATTCCCCCCCCCTTTTTTTTTTCATAAACACCCCTGAGTCCATATAATACCTCCCCCATCCCCTCAACCCTATACCATCTACTAAATGATGTCCCTAAACCAGAGGGCAAACTCTGTTGGGAGAGGGGGCGTCGTCCTCTAAGATTGCTTCTAGCTGACATGGGGGCGACGTTCTTCTCAGGGGGTTCCATGAAAGCAAATGATGGTAAAATTCCCAGAATAACATTTTGTCGAGGAAATTGTAACTAGCCTCTGAGTGTTTTGAGGAGGTCCGGCCAGAGTGTTGTCAAAATTGTACACCATTTGAAACTGTCTTGTGTAGTTGGTACCAAAAAAAAAAAAAACAAAAAAGGTCTAATTTTAGCGCTATTAAAAACATGACGTCATAGTAACCAGGTGAAATTGATGTTGTGGGGCCCCATCTTCATCCTGGAAACTTCAAAGATTACTGAAGGAAAATTTGTTGTTTGTTACAGGAAAGGTAAACATTATCTACAAAGACATATACAGACATATATATTCGATGGAAGGTATAATAAAGACAGACAGATATGAGGAAAGGCAAAGAAAGTTTATCAAGTATCATCATCATCATCATTATCATCATCATTATTATTATTATTATTATTATTATTATTACTATTATTATTCTGTCCCATTTCATGGCTCCTGACCTGAGACAGAAACTCTGAGATATCTCTTATAAACAGGCTTGGAATTGAAGAAGGACTGAGCCATAGTCCAACTCCAAAACCAGCTCTATATACATATAAATAAAGGCACAGTATATATGTAAAAAAAATGTTTTATACTTACTAAACATATTCGGGTTCTGTGTTGATCCATATTAGGTTGTAACTAGTGTCCATGCATCAGTATTTAAATATCCAGGGTCCCTTAAGTTCTTTGAAGATGAGTGGTTTCCTGTGGAGATAAGAAAAGAACCCTGCCCCCAACCTATATGCTTTTCTTACCATCAGTATGATCATCATCCTTGTGAATGAATTATTTTTCTTTTCCAAGGGGCTTCTTCTCTTCAAACCGAACCTTTATTAATTTTGACGGTATCCACAATTTTTCCTCTCCTGTGGAGACAAGAGCAAAACCCCTTCCCCAACGCAGCACATCTCCTGGCTTCCACTGCGAGGTCAGCACATCCTTGAAATAAACTGGTTGATTTAATTCAGCAGACTTTTCCATTATCCAATGTCTTTCTGCAGCCGTTGTCCCCTTCTCATTAGCATTGAGAAAATTCAAGGTTAATAAAGCACTATGTAACCTATTTCTAGGGGTATTTTCCACCCCTTTCTGTTTGTTTAACATGTCCTTTATAGTTCTATTTGATCTTTCTATGACTGCTTGACCTGTAGGATTGTATGGTATACCTGTAACATGCTTAATATTGTAATAAGCAAAAAACTGTTTCATTTTCCTAGAAACATAAGCTGGACCATTATCCGTCTTTATTTGTGTAGGTATACCCATGATGGCCATAACTTCTAATAAATGAGTGATTACTGAATCAGCTTTTTCTGAGCTTAAAGCAGTTGCCCATTGAAAACCTGAATAAGTGTCAATGGTGTGGTGTACATATTTTAATTTGCCAAATTCTGCAAAGTGAAACACATCCATCTGCCAGATTTCATTCCTTTGAGTGCCCTTTGGATTAGCCCCTGCAGGCAGTGGTGTTTGGTTATAAAAAGAGCAAGTAGGGCATTTCTTTACAATTTCCTTAGCTTGTTGCCATGTAATAGAAAATTCTTTCTTCAAGCCTTTGCTATTGACATGATGTTTTTTATGAAATTCAGAGGCCTGCAGCACACTACCAATCAACAATTGATCAATTTCTGCATTACCTTTTGCTAGAGGACCTGGCAGACCCGTATGAGATCGGATGTGTGTTATATACATAGGGCAAAGCCTGTTCCTGATCATGTCTTGTACCTGGATAAACAATGAGGTTAGTTCTGTATCATCAGGTATAAATTCAGCAGTTTCAATATGTAAGATTACTCTTTCTGCATATTGTGAATCAGTAACTATATTAAGCGGTTCTTTAAAATCCCTTACCACCATAAGAATGGCATATAATTCTGCCTTCTGGACAGAATCATAAGGGCTTTGTTCCACCTTACTCAAATCTTCTGATTTGTAACCTGCTTTCCCTGATTTATTAGCATCAGTATAAAATGTACGTGCTCCAGTTATTGGAGCATCACGGATGATTCGGGGGAGAATCCAAGAAGTTCTCTTTATAAAGTTAAGCCTCTTGCTTTTTGGATAGTTGTTATTGATTTCTCCCAAAAAATTAGCGCAAGCTCTTTGCCATGGTTCTTTATCTTCCCACAATTTTTTTAGTTCATCAGCAGTGAAAGGAACTATAATTTCTGCTGGGTCTATGCCTGCTAGTTGACGAAGTCTCAATTTGCCTTTTATAATTAATTCAGAGACTTTTTCCACATAAGTTTTTATTTTCTTACTTGGTTTATGGGGTAAAAAGATCCATTCTAAGATAATATCATCTCTCTGCATTAAAATTCCTGTAGGAGAAATTTTGGAAGGCAATATGACGAGAATACAACTGAGCTCTGGATTCACCCTGTCCACATGTGTCTCTTGTAATTTCTCTTCAATCATTCTCAGCTCCTTTTCTGCTTCAGCTGTTAATTCTCTGGGACTGTTTAAGTCTTTTTCACCATCCAAGGTTTTATTTAAATGAATTATCATATCAGGTGTTATGCCAACAGCTGGTCGTAAGCTTGAAATGTCTCCTAACAACCTTTGAAAGTCATTGAGAGTCCGTAACCGATCTCTCCTAATTTGTGCTTTTTGTGTCTTAATTTTTTGTAAACCTATTTTATAACCTAGATAATTAACAGAATCTCCTCTCTGAATTTTTTCAGGAGCAATCTGCAATCCCCATTTAGGTAAAAGTATTTTTACTTCTTCAAACAGTCTTTCTAAAGTAGCCATGTTTGAATCAGATAACAGAATATCATCCATGTAATGATAAATTATAGACTTGGGAAATTGCTTGCGTATTATTTGCAATGGTTGATTTACAAAATATTGGCACAGGGTGGGAGAGTTCAACATGCCCTGTGGGAGGACGGTCCACTGGTATCTCCTTGTAGGTTGAGAGTTATTATAAGTAGGCACTGTGAAGGCAAACTTTTCTCTGTCTTTTTCTTGTAAAGGTATAGTGAAGAAACAATCCTTTAAATCAATTACTATGAGAGGCCATCCTTTTGGTAATAAAGATGGCAGAGGAATTCCAGATTGCAGAGAGCCCATAGGTTGAATAACCTTATTGATAGCCCTGAGATCTGTCACCATTCTCCACTTACCAGATTTTTTCTTAACAACAAATACAGGAGAATTCCAAGGGCTGGTAGATTCTTCTATATGTCGAGCATCTAATTGCTCTTGTACCAGCTGTTCTAAAGCCTGCAACTTTTCCTCAGCTAATGGCCATTGCTTTGTCCATATTGGTTTCTCAGTCAACCATTTTAGAGGCAGTGCTGTTCGTATCTCTGAAGGGCCATCAATTGCTTTGCATTCTTGTACAGCCCGAACAGCCGGTTTCCGCCTTCTGTAATATCTTTTAATATTTCCCTCGGTGATAGAGGCTCTAGAAGCAGCAGGAATGTTAATTTGGGTATTCCATTGCTGCAACAGGTCACGGCCCCATAAATTCACTGCAATATTGGCTACATATGGCCTTAATTTTCCTATTTGTCCTTCTGGCCCTATGCATTCAACCCATCTCGTGCTCTGCCTTACTTGAGATAGGGTTCCAATTCCCAGGAACTGAACATTTACATCCTGAAGAGGCCAATACGGATGCCAAGATTCTGGAGTAATGATACTTACATCCGCACCTGTGTCCAGTAGGCCAGTAATAAAAATGCCATTTACACACACTCTTAACTTTGGTCTTTGTTCATTTATAAAAGTCTGCCAAAATACACGTAACTCGTCTTTCAGGCCATTTTTGCTTTTAACAGCAGGCATGGGGCTTTCTAATTTTCTTGACGAGGCATGTTCTCGGCAGTAACTGGAAATGACTGGACCACATTCGCCATGGGGGCCTGCGAGAGGCCCCCCATTGAGTTTCCCAGTGGCAACAGGTTGCCTTGTCTATCTCTTGTTGACCTGCACTCATTTGTCCAGTGTCTGCCTTTTCCACATCTCCTACATATACCTGAAGGCTGAGTCCTCCTATGTCTGTTATTTCTAGAAGAGGCATTATTATTATTATTGTTATTATTATTATTATTGTTGTTGTTATTATTATTATTATTATTATTTCTGAAAATCCGTTGTCTGCAATTCCTTTTAATATGTCCCATCTTGCCACAATTAAAACATTTGGTAACTTGATGCCTCCTTTTTGCATTAGAAATTGCTTCTTCGACCCATGCTTCAGTGCCATAGTCAAATGATTCAACATTCATTGTATGTAAGACCCATTCGTCCAAGGGCGCTGATCTCATCTTTAAAGGCCCCAGGATCCTTTTACACTCCACATTGGCATTCTCATAAGCCAAAGATTCAATTATTATACGTCTTGCTTCTGGGTCAGATATCCCTATCTGTACAGCTTTAGTTAGCCTTTGTAAAAAATCACTAAAGGGTTCTCTCTGACCCTGTTTAACTCTGATATATGATTCCAGTCTCTGTCCTGGGTCTTGAACCCTGTCCCAAGCCTTTAAAGCTGCTGTAGTACATATGGATAAGGTGTGTTCATCATAATTCACTTGTTCCAGAGGATCGGAGAAAAGTCCTTCACCTAGAATTTGATCTAGGGAGATCTCAATTCCCTTTGCTCTTTCCTGCTGTTCTAAAAGTTTAGCCTCTTGTCTGAACATGCATTTCCAATTTAATTGTGACCCACTCTCTAGAACAGCTGATACTAATTGTACCCAATCATGGGGCGTTGCCTTATTGCTTATAGACCAAGTTTTGAGCATCTCTCTAACAAAGGACGAATGTAGCCCAAAGTTCATAATGGCTTGTTTAATTTCTTTGAGATCATTCATACGGACGGGTTCCCATGTATATTCCTTGATGACTTTAGGGTTTTTGGAACCAGTCACCTTTTCTGACGTTACTATTGGAAAGGCAGGTAGAACTTTATGGAAATTATCCCGGAGAGTTTTACTCATTGACGGAGTTAAATTTCGCCTTTGTACCGTTTGCTCCTGTTCTATAATTTCCTCAATCTTTTCTAATCTGCTTACTATTGCCTTCTGTAAGGCCTGGATCTCCTGTCCAGAATTATGCTCCAAGGCCTTCATGGAGGATTCCAAAACATGAAGTTTGTCCAGTAGAGTTAGTATCTCATCCTTGGATAGAATTTTCATGGCATGAATTGTGCCTTCTTGTATTGACAATCTGTCAGCCAATCTGTCATATCCTTTAGACAAAGTCCGATTTTCACATTCAGCAGTTTTAATTCTCTCTGATAATGTTTCAGACAGGGACTGAAGTTTACGATCCAAATCAGCTGTTCTCTCCTCCGCAGCAATGAGTCTCTCCTTAATATCAGACTGTAGTTTTTCTAAATTTTGCTCATTTGACCGAGTCATATCAGACAAAGCCCTATTCCCTTCCTTGAGACCTTCAAACTCTTTCTTGGTGTCAGTCTGAATTGTTTTTGCAAATACCTCGACCGACTTAAAGTTGTCACTCAAAACAGTTGTGCCCTTTCTTAAGCATTCAACCTCTGTCCTAAGAATCCTGGTTTCATTCTGTAAGGACTTTATCATTTTTCTATTTTCAAACCATGTAAGGGAGAAACCAAATACGAGAAAAATTGCAAGCCCTATAAACATCCAAGTTATGGGAATATCATATGTATCCTGTAATATTTCTACCATAGTATAATTAAATAGATTGCAGAAGCTTTCAACGGTGATATGGTCAGACATTTTTTTTTTTTAATCAAAAGAAATTTTACCTGAAATGACCGTTCCCTGCCAGTAGGTCGCTAGGGCAATAACCGCTCGGCCAAACCGAGTCTGCAGTACCAGCGGAGCTCGAATGTTGGGACTCCGGCAGTAACCGCTAGTCTCCGGCAGGTCAGGGCCCAGGCCGAACTCAGCCGGGACTGGTGCTGCCTGAGGGGTTAGCGAGCTCGGACTGAGTCACCTGCGCACACACACGTCCTTTGCTCCGTACAAGCGGGGCTGGGACAGGCTAGTCTGGGAAACTGCTCTGAAGCAATCAAGAGCCCAAGGCCGAATCCCTGCCACGCAGTGTGGGAACTGGAGCTGAAGGCTCCCAAATGCCCTAGTTGGACGCCAAATGAAGGTGCGTGGTTGATCGGCAGTTATGATTCACCAGACAAGCTTTAATATATATAATTCAGTTTTAATAAAGGAAAGGAAAGGGAACTTACAAATCCAAGGTTCCAGCGAGGAGGGCAGGAAAACAAAAGAGCAGGCAGGCCGCAGGCCCGCAAGATTTTATAAGTCAATATTAGCCTAAGGGGGACACGCCTAAGAGGGACACGCCTAAGAGGGACACGCCTTTAGACCAAGGGGGACACGCCTTTAAACCAAGGGGGACACGCCTTACAAAACAAGGTTTTGGGCTAGGCTTCCCCTTCATATCTATCTATCTATCATCTATCTATCTATCTATCTATCTATCTATCTATCTATCTATCTATCTATCTATCTATCTATCTATCATATCTATCTATCTATCTATCTATCTATCCATCTATCTATCTATCTATCTATCTATCTATCTATCTATCTATCTATCTATCTATCTATCTATCTATCTATCTATCCATCCATCCATCCATCCATCTATCTATCTATCTATCTATCTATCTATCTATCTATCTATCTATCTATCTATCATCTGTCTGTCTGTCTGTCTGTCTATCTATCATCATTATCTATCTATCTATCTATCTATCTATCTATCTATCTATCTATCTATCTATCTATCTATCTATCTATCTATCTATCTATCTATCTATCTATCTATCTATCTATCTATCTTCATCATCATCATCATTATCTATCTATCATCTATCTGCCTATCTATTATCTGTCTGTCTGTCTATCTACCTATCATCTATCCATCCATGTTACAAATTGGTTGTAAAGTTTTAACCATGCCCCAGTAGAGTCCAAATGTTTGAAATAGGTCAAAGAGACAGAAGCTTAGAGAGATGCAGTTTCTGCATCCATAACTGAAGTTCTGCTGGTGATGCTACTGCTGCCATAGAGTCCAGCTACTGTTTCACAGTTGCGCTGTATCTGTGCGGTGTACAGGCTGCAGCAGTGAAGGACAAGACTAGATTGAGATGAGTGAACAGGCAGAGAGGTGAATGGCAGGTCTACGTGGGCAAACAGGAAAAGAGACAGAAGACAATTTGAGTGGAGCACGTCAGTTATAGAAACTGAGCTGAGCTAAAGCTATATCTTATACAGTGGTATTTCTTTCTCTGTTAGAGATTGATATACACACTGGGTAGAGAAAGAGATAGGTTAGTAAGTCCTGGCCATCATAATGCTAAGTTTGTGACCACCTCATAATAAGGGCAGGACGAACTTGAACTTCTTCTGTCTGATGTGTCCAATAAATTTTCATATCTGGTTCTCCTCATAGGATATTAATATGTACATATACCCCTATAGCCCCAATTGACTTTGATGTATATAGGGTGGCAGCCTTTCTACTTCTAGGGAAAAGTTATTTATTGATCTTTACCACTTAAGTGTTTCTAGATGGGATACTGTTCCTGCATCCATCAAGATGCAACACCATCCTTCTCTTGCAGATGTCGTCAAAAGCTCCTAATCCAGTGGTGTACTTTAGGAGACAGCACAAGCTGAAAAATTACTGCTTTGCACAATATAGACTAACCTTGGACAAGACGAAGCATAGTCTCAACACTTGTATGTGAACAGATTTGGGGTACATAACCCAGCCAAGCTGACACATACAGTTATCTATCACAGTAAACCAATGTGGAAACTTCAAATATGTTTAATTTATAAAGTAGACACTCTGAACTATAAAGAAATTAATCTCCAGTGATGCACAGTATACTCCATGTTACAAACTCATGCTCTTTATTAAATGAAATGTGAATGTGTGGGGAGTATACCGTGATCTTGAGTTGAACTCAAGGTACTATCATCTCCTTTACTGCTCAGCCATATAAAGAATTTCAAAGTAGATGAAGAAAAATTCCTGTTATTTTTATAAAAACACTAAATATTCTACGTTAATTTCATTCTCATTCCTCAAACAAAGTATCTGCTAATGTGATTTTTATTTTAGATATGTAGTTGGATAAAACTACTGCTCACAAGGAACAGAGATGTTTGTTTGGCATAAATAATCCATATGAGTCTCTGCTTCTGTTTAAGTGAGAAGCTGATTATTACTAGTTTTTAAAGCACCCATCTATTATCTTGAATTATATCTTTGTGAAATTCAGTTTTCTTTTATCACTAGATAAAAAACACTCATATTTATCACTAGATAAAATATGTTTTAATTGGTTCAAAACTAGAGCCTCCTATTCCTTTCACTCCTGCCCCTCTTTGCCTTGAATGTCTGTTACAGAGGAGATGATGCCCTTTCTACAGGGTTCTTGAGTCTTTGGTCTTGGAGTACAAAGAAATCTGTGTTATTAGCTTGGCTTGTCACTGTTTCTGTATCCTCTTGGCTCAGGCGTTTGGTATATTTGAAAGCATGTGCATTGTATTCTGTCTGTTGGGAAACCCCGTGACCATTGGACTGTGTGTAGCTGTTCAGTCTGCAAAGGCTCCTGGTTTCTGGTCAATGAATTCCAAGTTACTGGCCATGGGTGACTTGTGCTTCTGTAGTCACAAGTTTTTTTTTTTTTTTTTTTTTTTTTTTTTTTTTTTTTTTTTTTTTTTTGCTCAAAACTGTTTCTCTTTGTAAGGGTTTGTTGAAGGCTGTGAAAAGCGTCCTGTGTGCTCGGACATGTCCCCCAAACCTCCACCCCTAGGCCCGGGGCACACAGACATGAGTTTACTTGCTGCTTTGCAAACAGAGGGTAAATCTAAACCCTTCACTAGATCCAACCAGGTCTGTTTTTCTGACTCAGTGCTGACTGCCCTGGGCATCTTTCTTCATAACTGAGGATCCCTTTATTAAAAACGTGAAAGCCTGCTGGGTGGGAGTGGTGGTACATGCCTTTAATCCCAGCAGTTAGAAGGCAGGGGGATCTCTGAATTAGAATCCATTCTGGTCTATAGAGCAAGTTCCAGAACAGCCAGAGCTACCCAGCTGTCTTAGAAAAAAAACATTGGGAAATTAATTGAAATCAGAATAGCTGGAAATATGGAATTTTTTGTTGACTCTTCATATGTAAAAAACTCTAAAAGTTGTAGGTTGGTCCCTCCCCATGTTTATTTGGGCTCTTGACTCTGTTTACATATCAAATTTTTTTATCTTTTTATGAGATTTATATTCAGCATGCTGTTTATGAATGGTGCTGACAAACAGAGTGAGATGTGCAGACTTGGAGGGCATGGTTGCACAGCATCTTTACCTTTTCCAAGTGGAGGCGCCCACGCAGGCCTGGGTTTCAGTGGCTCTCAGTGTAGAACAGTGTCCCTCATGAAGTGTGAAGTGGCATGGTGTGTTACTGAGACATCTCAGTCCTCGAGAGATCAATGAGGAGCAAAGGCTCATGAAGAGAACCAGCACTGGGGGCAGAGGAGAAAGTGAAAGAATCCATCTGGACGGGTATTCCCTTAAGTCCAAGGTAGAATTGCTCAACAGGAGCATTTGGGGCACAACTAAAGATGGCAGAGGATGAATAAGTGCATTAGGCTTAGGGGCGTGGACCTGATTGGATCATGAGCAGTACACCCCAGCGAAGCAGTTTAGGCAAGGCCTCCTCGGGGATGATGAGCAGAGACTTTCAACTATGCCTGCATCAGTGCCGTTAGCCACCAGTACAGTCATATTTCTATAAGGGAGACTAAGAGTTGACTGAGGACACCTACAGAAGTTGCGAAGTTCATTTGCAGTGAAGACCACTGTGTCTGCATGAAGTCATGTTTTCACTGTCTGAGAAAAGTAGAATTAAGCCATCTCCTGAAATCAGATTCCAGAAATGTAATATTTTATCTGTCAGGCTCTAGATTCATAGTGTGGCTGGTGACTTATCTTCCACAACCATTATTATCAAGCACACTATACTAATGTCATTTATTTGAATGTTATTTATTATATAATAATGAGTAAAGTACTTTGAGCTGAGTTGTGCATGATTAGGGCAATAATAAGCATAATTTAAAGGTGGATGTCTTTATTATTTTTAATTGAAGGGCATGACTTTGTGGAACATGCAGTTTTCCATAAAACATGGCAATATTTGAATATAATAAAGTAATTTAATAAACAGTTTAAAATTCATTGACAACTAAATAGATAGAAGGAATAGGGCATAAAACTTTACCTTTTCTGGAAGTCAGTGTCTGAAGATGATGTGTAAAAATGGAAAGAACACCTAGGATTAGGAGGATCTTGATTTCCATTAATATCAAACTGTTAAAGGTAAGAACTAAGTGTACTTTATAGCATTCTAAATAATGGCTAGTTGTTTTTTTTTTTCCTTTTTTAAATTGATTTTATGACATCTTGAAATTTGCAGACAAATGGATGGATCTAGAATACATCAAATTGAGTGAGGTAACTCAGACCCAGAAATACAATTATCATATGAACTCACTCGTAAGTGGCTTTTAAACATAAAGCAAAGAAAAACCAGCCTACAATTCACAATCCCAGAGAACCTAGACAGCGATGAGGACCCTAAGAGAGACATACATGAATCTAATCTACATGGGAAGTAGAAAAAGGGAGGGGAGCGGAGAATAATGGCTAGTTTTAACAGAAGTATGATTATTGAAATATTTTATTTATGGCCCTCGACAGTGTCATCCCCAAGTGATTTATTCAGAAAGAGGTACTCTGTACATATTGGCAAATTACTCTTGTTTAGACAGTGCACCGTCTGCTTCCACATTGTGTGTTTTGTTATGAGCCTTTTAAAAATATAGTAACTTGCCACCTGCACAATGTGAGATAGAATTTGATAACTACTTATTTGATGTGTTGAAAACGCCACTGTGTGTGTGTGTGTGTGTGTGCATGTGTTGTTTCTCACGCTGATGGCAAATGGCATATTTCTTATTTTTCCTCTAGGGCTTGTTATTTGTGTGTGTATGTCTGACAAACAGTTGTTAAAAATTTATGAAGTTCTTCAAGTGGACCTGGTAATGAAATGATACTTTCTTGTTCCTTCTCTGGCTTGAAGTGCTGATTTTTAGTAATTTGTAAATTCATTATTTCCCATGCTCCTGTATTTTGAGTCATTCTTTTCTGCATTATAATTCATGAGGTAAACCATGATGGTTTGTGAACACAATAACTTGTTTTTTTGTTTTCTAAAGGCGTGTAAAGTTTTGTTTCCTTTTTTCTCAAAGGGCTCATGTTAATTTTCCTTGACTAATTTAATGGATTAGTTTTTGCTTCGCTAGGAGTAAACAAACGTTATGCATTAAAATCTAGATATTAAATTTTACAGTGTATATACTTTGACACCTTTTCTCGCTCTGTCTGGGTTACACTACTGGTTGCCAAGGCTTCTGTACCAAAAGTCATAGAAATATACTGTTCCTTTTCAGGTCTCGAGCCCAGAAGTCTGGCCCAGGTGTCCTCCAGGTCCAGGAGGGAACTGTCCCAGCTCTTCTCCAGCTCCATATCAGTCTTTGGTGGTATTGCTCTCAATCTCTGCCATCATCCTCTGGTCACATTCCTTTCCATGCGGACACTGGTCATGTTGAATGCCAGCCTAGCTCTGCACTCTTAGGACTTTGTTCTCAGTGGCTGCATCACAATGATGCTCCCTACTTCTAGATAAGTTATTTTGAGGTCTTGATGGAGCAGGACATCCACACAGGAATATTGTGAGTGTATGGGATTCATGTCCATTCAAAGCAGCTACCATTCAGTTACAGGAATTTTGTAGGTGTATGGGATTTATACCAATTCATAGCAGCTACCATTGAGTGGATGAGCTTTGCTTTACTAAATAAATATTTGCTACTTATATACTAAGTCCTGCACCATGCAGCATTTACAGGAAATAAATTAGATTAAGGCGTCCTTTTTTATAGCAAGTCAGCTTCACAGTGAAAAAACGGCACTTGCATCCTGACTGTCTATGTCTAGACATTGATGATAAAATCTACTCTATCAGAAGTCTAGTTTCCTCTCTTTTCCCAGATGTGCAGCCTGGAAGAATCAGGTCCCTTGATATGTCACATTAGATGACTCTAATTGGATCACCCACTTATGATTATGACAGCTTCCTGTATATAGTAAGGTGAACTCTGACCTTTACATGATGCACGTAAGCCATTCCCAGGAAAGTTAACTAAAGATGCTACCAGAGCTTACAATAGATGAAGTGTAGGAGTAAAAGTCCTTTTCCTGGGGCTGGAGAGCTGGCTCAGTGATTAAGAGCACTGCCTGCTCTTACAGAGAACTTGAGTTCATTCCCAGCTCACAAGCATCTGTATTTCCAGTCCCATGGTATCCAGCACCCTGTTCTGATCTTCATAGCACCATGTATGGGGAACATGGGTGTACATGCAAGTAAAATACCCATACACATAGAAAAATATTATAATTAAAAGTGGTTTCCTGGGTAAACGTACTGATTACTTTTTTTTTTAAAAAAAAAAAAAGCAGTAATTGAGGTTTTATTTACTTTTTGCCCCTTCAGTTCTTCCAAAAGCAGACAATAGAAGATGCTGGCTTCTGTGAAGGACCCGTATAGTGAACAAAGATTGTCTTGTGTCTCTGATTAGAAACAAAGTGAGACGGAAGTCCGGTGCGGGCTGGTTTACACTGGACACATTCTCCGAATTTCAGAAGGAGTGAGATAATTACAGTTGGACATTGCCTTCATTTAAATGGGGTCTGTAAGTGCAAATGCCTTTTTGGCTTCAGGAGCTGCCTGAACAGGCTTGGGAAGCTGTAAGGAATGCGTGTGTTACAGTCTAGCATTCCTCACTTAGGAGACCTTTACAACACATTCAAGGTAAATGACTTCATAGTTTTCACGAAAAGTTTTAGGAGTTATCAAGCAAGCTTTCTAGAAATAGCCATTAAAGCCATTTGTAAGGATGTTTGTTCTTCAATATAACCTAGGGTTTTATTTGAGGAGATACGGGCTTTATTTGGCTCAACATGACACACTTTTCCCCCTTGCATCTACATGAAAGGATGGAAGATAGAAGGTTACAGTTGGAAGGAAGCGCAGCAGGATAACCACGCCAACAGTCAGAGACAAGACAGTGCAATCTCAGAAATAGCGTGAGTGTGGTGAGAATGGGAATTTCATGTGAATTCCCTTGAACCCCAGTTAGTATCTTAAAGAGAGCAGTGCTTTAACCATTTTGGGCTACTGATAATTCATAATTTGGGAATAGGTCAAATTACAACAATTACATGTTCTTGTTTGTATGTGGAAACAGAACAAAGCACTTGACCTGAAAGTGAAATCATTCTTACAGAGGACTGGTAGGGTTCAAAGTGGGACAGAGAGTACAGGAAAGGTAGCTAGAAAGCATCAGCGCATACCGTATGTGTTTGTGGTGGCTTCCATGCTGAATCTCATTAACATTAAAGCACTTGGTTAGTGTGTAAATTGTTTTAACATGCCACTGACCTAGTGTCTTAGCAGATATCAATTAGCATCCCTAATGTACATCTGGAAGATAAAGTACTTAGAATTAGTGAGATATGAGCCCAAATGTATGGTTTTAACTATAATAAAAGTGAGGTCATTCCTTTCTTAGATCATAGTATATTACTCGCAAGGCAAATTCAAGAAGGAATGGTTGATTGTGATTCACAGTTCTGAGCAAGAGGTCCATTGTGGTGGCAGGAGTTTGAGGCAGCTGGTCACATGACATCTGCAGTCAGGAAGCAGAGAGTGATGGAGGCTAGTACTCAGCTCACGTTCTCCTTTCGACTGACTGTGAGACTCCAACCCATTGAATGATGCTGCCCAATCTCTGCATGAATCTTGCCACCTCAATGAACCCAAATTAGATAAAGTCTCCCAGTCATGCTCAGAGGCCTGCCTTCTGGGTGACTCTAGATTCTGTCAGATTGGCAGTTTGCAATAATGATTGCACTTATTACATCATAATGGTACTTGTGCAGTTTCTTGTTAAATATTGTCAGTCAGGATGGCACTTTGTTGAGCTCAGGGTTGTAGAAAGAGGGAGATTTTATTCGTTTGTTTTCCCTCCTCTGACGCCAAAACAAGCTGACAGGAAGTTGGTTGGTTTCAGAATGGCAAATTGATGAGGATATTTGGCAAGAGTAAATAAAAGGCATCTGCAGGAGTATGTCCCCTGGGCATTAGGAGCCCTCTTTCTTCTGCTGATGCGGGGGCCATCTAAGTCTACAGTCACCATCTCTACCATCTCAATGATCTTGATTCACTTGAGGAGTCAAGAGGAGGGCGGATTAGGAACATCTCACAAGACCGTGATTTTGTTGGATAGTTAGACATGGCTCTGCTATGCCATTAACGTTTCAGATGTCTTTAAAAGATGGGCAAGTTAATTTTTCGTATTTGGGTAGTGATGAGCCTCTGTGGGCGATTACACTGTTTACGTATGTTTAAGGGAAGAATGGTTCAGTTTTGATTTAATTTATACAGTAGGATTTAAGCTTAGCTCTAATCCTGGACTCTGTCTACATTGGTATTTCTGCTCAGTAGTGTTCCACATGTGTAAACAGAATTATCTTAGGAATTCCTGTTTGACTGTAAAGTAGAACTTTCTAGTGGGAATAAATCATGTTCCACAGAGTTAATTTAGCTCTTCTTATAGTTACATCAGCAAGAGATATAAAAATAAGGACAATTATTTTAATAGTCTATTAACATGTAGTATCATGCAGAATCATATTTCAGTAAAATTATATGAAGCATAATTTCTATTGATTTCTCTTTCTGGTGATCCATGGTTCATGGTATATTATAGGTATATCCTATATTACTCAGATTATTTCAGTTTTAAGTGCTGAAAGCCAACTGTGACTAGGGGCATCATATTGATAACACATTATATGCCAAACATCTAGACATTTTGTGATACTCCTGTTAGTTTCATAGGTTCAAGCCTGTCCACGAGCTGGTCCAACTGACTGGTGTCATAATTGTAACACATTGGGCCTTGGTGGAAGATGTGAGTCCACTCTAGATCAGGCTGTCAAACCTCAATAATAATAATAATAATAATAATAATAAATAATAATAATAATAATAATAATAAGCCTTGTAAACTGCTTCTCAAATCTGGGTGTGCATAATATATCTTTGAAGCCTACGAAGTCTGATTCTTGAGGCAATAGAACCAAGTTTTCTGTTCTGAGTTCTCTGGTAATTCTCACACAGTAGGACCAGAGACCACACTTTGGGTAGTAGCAACCTGGGGTAACTGTTGGGGGACCTCTTACTGTGACCATCTGTCTTTTTACCACTGTCCCTCAGATAATGACAAAGACTTTTTATTAATTATGAAACTTTGGCCTTAGCTCTTAGGTTTGTTCCCCACTAGCTATTATTACTTAAATCAACAGATTTCTATTAATCTGTATTCTGCCACATGGCTCTTTACCTCTTCTCCATTCTGTATGTCTGACTTGCTCCACCCTTCACTGGCTTAATCTCGTGTGCCTCAGAGTTTCTCCCTCTCTGGAAGTCTGGAAGTAGGAGACTGCTTGTTTGTTCCCAGCTGCCCAGACTATGAAATAATCACTCAGAAACTATATTATTTAAGTTACTGCTTGGCCAATCACTTAAGTATATTGTTAGCTAGCTCTTATATCTTTGGTTAACCCATTTCTATTTTTGTTTTATTTTGCCACAAGGTTTGTAGCCTACTGGCAAGGTTCTGGCTGGCAGCTTGCATCTTTCTCCTCTGAAGGCTCCATGGCATCTCTCTGACTTCATCTACCCTCCCTCTATATATCTCTTCTAGCCTGGCTATATTCTGTTAAGCCATTAGCCAAAAGCAACTTCTTTATTCATTAACCGATAAAAGCAAGATATATACAGAAGGACTTCCCACACCACTGCCTATTCTCTCCTGAGTAGCTATTGGACATTCAGGTCTTTATTAAGCCAATCAGAAGGTACCTCGCACATTTTCACATAGTGTGATCCAATATCCCAGAACATCTTAATGTTGGTTATTTTGCCTTCTATTGCTGCCTAGGACATTTTCTCCATATACAGTGATGCCAAGCTGTGAGTTTTCCTACAGCTCTGATATACTTGCTTTTCTAAACTCAAGTTTAGAGCTATACACTTATTACTGGTGTATCTGTCAAGATTCATTCAGCCCATCAAGGGCAAGAGGTCATTGTGTGTCTTACTTCTTCATTTGAGGTAATCAGAATTGTCTCCTCCCTTGATCCCTATATTCCCGATGCCGTGCACTTCATATGATACTTTATCTGAAAAATTGACCAAAATTTTTTTTCACTGACAATGGGTCAAAAGGTATTTTTCTAGTTGTGAAAATTTGGACAGTAATTAGTAGACAGATTATATCACTATCTTTATGGAGAGACACAAAATTAGCCAGTGTGGAATCCTGTAAGCTGTTTGGTGAGATTTAGAAATACAGTGTCTCTCATGTTTAAATATTTACTACTAAGCCTTCCTGGATTGGAAAGAAGGGAACAGCTGCTCACTGCTGGGGAAAGGTGAGATGTGTATACGATATGGTTAGGACACTGTTGGAGCAGCTGCTCACTGTAGTTTTCTGTGCTGAGAGGTGTCCAGTCCCAGGATTTCAGAGCCTGATGTTACATCTTGTGCTACTTGTGTCCAGTCTCTAGCTTTATAGTTCAGCAGTCTTGGGCATGAAGTGCCCAACAGCAGTTTCTGAACAAACTCTGTCACCTTGTCAGAAATATCAGCACCTAGGGAGCCCTTCCCTGTCACCACCTTCTCTCTCCCTTTGTCTCCATCTCATTCCCTTTTGCCTTTTAGCCTGGTGTGTCTCCTGTGTTATCTCTCACCCTGTAGACTGTAGGCTCTATAACATTGCCCTTTGAACTGTTTACCCAGGTACATGGCAGAGTGTGCACATGTGGTCAATAAATATTTCTACTTATTTAATCAACCTATGGCCTAAATCTGTTAAAAATCCATATTAAAAATATAGGGAAATTTACATGTAATAACCAATGGGTCTATGATTTTTTAAAATCTAAACTTGACTAACTGCTGACCATGAAGACTCTTGCATGCCTGACCGTAGTGCTCATAATTGATTAGGGACTGATATGAGTGAAAAGGGTGATTAAAAGTGATTAGGGAGGGGAGGGTGACAGATGCACACAGGGGGTTATTTAAATTTTCCCTTCTTTGCTATTTGGTGTAAACAGTCCAGATTACCTTTGTATCATTGTGAAGATTGAACTGTCTGTACATTGGGTACTTCAGATCCAAAATAGAGGCACTGTCACTGACTGTATGAGTTACAGATTAATTGAAATAATGTACCCCTGTCACTACCATAGTGTTTCAAATACTTGTGTTAACGCTTGTGGCAGTTAACAATGCATCTTGGCAGACTCTGGGATCACCCTGGAGGCAACACACCACGTGGGTCTGTGAGGGATTATCTTGATTAGATTGGTTGAGACGGAGAGATCCTCCTTCAGTTTTGACTGGGACTCTGAACTGTATGAAGTAGAGAATATGGGATGAGCACTGAAACTCATTTTCCTTTGTTTCCTACATGTGGATTGCATGTGTCCAGCTGTCTCCTGCCTCGGCTGCTGTGACTTGCTAAACAGTGATAGACTAGACCCTTTAACTGTGAACCAAGATAAACCTACCCTTCCTTCCACTGTGCCTGTCAGTTTGTTGCATCAAAATAGGTCCCTAATGCAGTATGGATTGCGTGAAAATATGTTTTAAAGTTTGTTAGTAACTACTTGGTATGAGATGTATAAACAGTGAAGAGTGGATTCTAAAGTGATCCATAAGTACCCTGGCTATCAGATTTTTAGGTAAATTTGAATTTTAATTATAAAAATTGAATAATTTAATTATAACCATCAAAAGTATTTACTTTTTACTAACATTCATTCTTAAAAAGCCTCTAATATTCCCCTATGTCTACTTGTTCTGATTGGCAGTTTATTACAAAATGCTAATTATAGAAACATTTTGTCTCATATAGCAGGGTGCCCTGGGTTTACATAGTCATGATCTCTGTCATAATACTTGTGATAATGGCATGTGATATATTTTGATCATATTTAACCTCTCTTTTTCCAACTCCTCTGAACTCCACCCCAACCAAATAAGTATCCTCCTTTCTTCTCCCACTACCTACCCAGTTAAATTTGTACTGCCCAAACAGGCTTGACTATGCAGCTTCCATGGAGCGTGGCTGCTTTGTGTGAGATTATTTGGTGTGTTCAGATTTCAGCATTTGAATTTAAGTTTTTAAAGTTGCATTAAGATTACAAAGAGTGAGTGTTGTTATTTCGGATAAAGCTAGCTGGGCAGCCAGGAGCCGGGTGTTGGGAAGCGGCCCGCAGCTTCTCACTACAGAGTGGCGCCCAGACGTGGATAACTGAATCCACAGAAAACTTGAGAAAGCTTAGGAAAGAATAGAGTAAAGCATGGCTTCTTGGTGGCAGCAATTTCTCGGGTCTGCTCTGCTTGCTAGAGGCTAGCAAGCGCTCTCATCTAAGAGAGGCTTCCTGACTCAGCTTTAGCTGCAAAACCCTGCAGCTCTCTTAAGAGGTCCTGCCACGAAACATTTAATCGGTGTTGATGAAAAGCCGACCACATGCTTTTCGGTTTTCAGCTGTAGCAGGAAAAAAGTTGCGCTGTTTTAAAATGCCGGGTTTCTGGGCCGTCCTGCCAGGGCAAACTCTGACTCTTTCAAGCAGGCTGTCCTGACTATGGAGCTTTTGATTGTTGTTTAACACTGTTGCAGCTTGCTTGCTGGCAAGGACCTTGAAACACTGTAGAGCTGTGGCAATGAACATGGCTCTGGCCAGTATCTCAGCCACAAGGCTGGAATCGCAGAAAGCTAAGGAATGGGCTGCATCTAGCTGTCAAAGCCACGGCTTTAGTCCTACTGATATTGTTTGGTAAATTAAAGACTCATGTAGTCAGAAAAAGAGAAATATACAGTAAAAGAAAGATTCAAAGTTGAAGAAAACGTCAAAATGGTTTACAATGTGTTGAAAATATATGTAGACTAAAAGTTAAAGTTCTTAAAATTAAAAAAGATAGAAAGAGTAGTTGGGTATAGTAGTACATACCTTTAATCCCAGCACGGGGGAGGCAGAGGCAGACGGATCTCTGTGAGTTCAAGGACAGCATGGTCAACAGAGTTATTCCAGGACAAAGATATACAGAGAACCTGTCTCAAAAAATAAAAGTAAAAATAAACGAAATAGAGGTTAAAATAAAGCCACATAAAGATGGAAAATACACAGAGAATCTTGATTCTGTATACTATTATGCTCTCTTTGAATTGTTTGAATGCTGAGGAAGAAGCAACAGCTGCTAAAAGATATTTGTTTATAAATGCTGCTGAACTAATCCAACATCGATATTTTGAAAATACTTTGACTTCAGAATTTGGATCTAAGGATATGATACTTTGGAAAAGATATTCTTCTTTTGTTTTTACAGAAAATGAAACCCTGTGGATTGCTTCTATCCCAATATGGTATGATAGACCACGTCCCCCTGAAAGGTTGCTGTGAATACCTTCAGATGACTGAAAATGAACCTGGCACACAGGTTACTCCATGAAATATCTGATTAACAGCGTCCACATTTATCATGAAGCAGTTTGGAGAGAAAAAACTGCGCCCATCTTCCCAAATATTGTTTATAAATGTTCTTTTACATTTAAAAGGGGATATGATATAGATATGAATAATTTGCATTGGTATGGATTTTAAGGTCAATTTTGTTATATGTATATGTATTTCTGGTCTTGATTAAGGTATTATGATTGTGTAGTTCATTTAAAAATGTAATGTGTAATTAGGAAATATAGGTTGCTAATGGATAATCATCGATAATAGTAAAACTTGTAGCCATGTTAGATTTTCTATATATAGAGAGATATATTTAAGTTAAATAAGCATTCCTAATATCTTTCAATGACTACAGAATATGGCACTTAAATGCTTTAATAACTTAGGACTTATCATGACAATGAGACACATCTGCTCCTGGCAGCAGAAAAGCTACTTCTAGAGGAAAATGGGCATCGAAGAGGCTCCTTATGGACTTTGATAGCCACTTGGGCAAGAAACTGCTCTTGTCTGGATTATTGCATAAACTGGACACAGAGAACCCTCAGAGAGCGGACTGCTGAACTTGCCTAAAGGTGAGATGATCTTTCGGGGGTTATGACTCATGAAAGAGTCTGCAAGACATTCTGCAGGACACAGCAGATACTGACTGAACTGCCTTTGAAATTTCCGGCTTCATGGAAATGTCTCTGGATACTATGGGCCTGAAGGCCGAAGATGGATGCCCCAATGGTACAGAGGAACTTTGGGTGACTGTCTAGACAGCGAGATGTCTCTGTGATTTCTAGAGTTTTGAAAGTAGCTTACTTCTTGTTCACCTAGGTAATATTGTGTCCTTCTGGAGTCTTTGATGGAGTTGAAGAATAGATAGATAGTTATAGTTTTCCTTAGTTATGATAAAAGATAAGGTAGATATAAATACTGTAACTGTAATTCTTACTTGATAACTGTTTTGTTATATGTAATTTTGCTGTGTTAAAGTTAAAGCATTTTTTTTGTTTAAACAGAAAAAGGGGAAATGATGTGGCGGAGTCTTCTGTTTGTGTTGATTTCATTCGTTAATAAAGAATACTGCCTTGGCCCATTTAATGGGCCAGCCCTTAGGTGGGTGGAGTAGACAGAACAGGAAGAAAGAAGTGAGGTAGATGGCTCAGTCAGATGCCACGCCTCTCCTAAGTGAGACAGACCACCATGCCTCTCCTCTCTGAGACAGACACGATGAAGCTCCTGCCCAAGATGGACGTATGCTAGAATCTTCCCGGTAAGCTACACAGAATATTAGATATGGGTTAATCAAGATGTGAGTAAGAGGCTGAAACTAATGGGCCAGACAGTGTTTAAATGAATGCAGTTTGATTGTTGTTATTTTGGATAAAGCTAGCCCAGCAGCCAGGAGCCGGGTGTCAGGAAGCGGCCCGCAGCTCCTCACTACACCCTACTAAAAGTTAATTTATTTCTGAAACAATAAAAACACAAGGCTCACTTAATGTTATCCAGATCGCTAGAGTTCATATTTACCTAGTTGTAAAAAGTAGTTAAAAATAAGCTATTTCTTGATCTTAGATAATTTTAAGAACATCAATAATTCCATCATGTGTTCTGAAGGGATTTTTAATGTCCAGTAATAAACAGTTAATACTGAAGGAGAAGCACTGTATAAGGTAACTTAGGAACCAGGTGAGAGGGCTGGAGAGATGACTCGGAGGAGGTCCTAAGTTCAATTCCCAGCAACCCCATGGTGACTCACAACTATCTCTAATGAGATCTGATGCCCTCTTCTGGTGTGAAGGCATACATGCAGGCAGAACACTGTATACTAAATAAATAAAATCTTACAAAAAAGAATCTGTTCAGAGTTTTTGTATTGGTGTAACTTGTGTTGAAGAAATCTGTATGTGTGCATGTATGTGTGTGTGTGTGTGTGTGCACGCACACGCACATGTGCTTGTATTTCTGTACATGCAGGTGTTTGTTTTGTGTGTATGGAAGTTCTTACACATACGTAAACACATGCACAGTGTTTATGCTTGTGTGTATTTATGTGTAATTTTTAGGTCTCCAACATGCATGTATGTATGAAAATGCATGTATATGTGTTTGCAAGTTCTTACACATGAATATATAGGTGCATATTGAGTTTTATGTGTGTGCATGTGAATTTACTTGTGTGCTTATGTGTGTGTAGTTTTAGTTCTTTCATGTGTGTTTGTGCATGTACATTCATACATGGGTGTATGTGTTTGCATTTGAGTGTTTGTAAATGTATGTGTTCACGTATGTTTGTGAGTTTCCACAAAGGCATGTATGTGTGTACACATGTGTATGTTTGAGCATCCTTAAACATATATGTATGCACCTGAATACTTTCACTTATTGAAATCAGTTATATACTTATATGATAAGCTTTCTCTACTAAGTAGAGACATTACATTTAGCTCTTATGATTTATTTAAAAATAAAAATCTGTTTTTTGGTGTTTCACTTTCCCAGTAGATGTTATTGTAGGAAGATTTTGACTTAATAATTGGAGAATAACTATTTATATTTGAAATGCCTCTTCATGGTGATTTAAAACTATGCCAATAAATTTAGAAGGCCATTTTTCCTGAACAAAGATTGGATTTAGTGACTTGATTTTAACCAACATTCAAATATTCCCGAGTGCCTTGGTTACTGAGGAAGATCTCAAAAAGTTCTGTAATTCACATAAACTCTTAGTCTAGTCTGCCTGCTCCTTCCTTGCTCCTTCTTCCTTACCTTCCTCTCTCTCTTTGTTTCATCATTCCTCTCATTTAGAGCTTTGACTCTACCTAAAAGAAGTATAAGTCTCCTGAGTCAGGCTCTGGGTCAATCTGAAGACTATATTGAGATTGGAAGAGCGATCCCATCCTGTGTTATAACCCCAGCTGCACTCCAGATTTTCCACCCAGGCTCCAAGCCTGAGAGCCACTTCTGGACCCAGCCACTCTTGCTCTGACAACAAACTCTAAATAAAATCCACTTAGGCCAGTCTGAGTAACTGGGGCAATGGAACGTATCAGTAATGATTTTTAAAAAAAGGTGTGAGCGGTGCCCATAACTCTGAATCATTTGTCACTCTAGAAAAGTCTGTATATGAAGGAGTCTTATTATCCACCTGGGCTAATACATAGATCTAATACATAGATCAAGAAACAATTCATGAATGTGATGTGTTCCCAAGCCCTATCCTTTTCCAGCTTTAAAGATCAAGTTGACTACTGCAGGAATAAATTTCAATTCCCTATTTGATGAGACAATATCAAATGCAGAGTATAAATGACTGTGTGGTGTTCAGCTCTAAGTAGGATGTGGTGTATATGTTATAGCCACTCCCCCATTGGTTCCGAGAACATTGTGGAAGAGAGAGTAGAATTATTGCATGGAGGACTGTTGCTAATCAATGTTTTCTGGACATGACAAGGTCATTAAATACATGAAATCACAGTGACAATGACTGTGGTTGCCTGCACATGACCTACACAGTCAAATCGGTTAAGACCAGCATGGATGGAGGGGAAACTCACAAAGTCCATTCCTAGCTGAGAAACTATTGGCAGTTGATGGCAAATGAGAGCATAAGAGTCAGTCTTCTTCAAGATTTTGACCCTGTTAAGTTGCTCATGGTCCAGTACGTGGTCCTACCTGCTACATTAATTCATCTCAGTGAGCTAAAAAAAAAAAAAAAAAAAAAAAGAAAGACATCAATTGGGGCAGAAGATGTGGTCAGGTTTTTTGGAGGAATCAAAGGGGAGAATGAAGAGTGAATGTGGTCAAAATACTTTGTGTACTTGAAAATTCTCAAAGAATAAAAATATTTTAAGAGGCACTCTAGAGTCACATGGATGTGTGTGTGTTTGTGTGTGTGTAATATACATAAATATAATGACTGAATACAATAATGTTATTTTATTATCTTATTTTCATAATAATTAGGTGATTTTATTATTACTTCTCTTTTGACTTTGGCTTCAAGTACGATTAGTTTCCTATTGTATTTAGTTGATTCTAAGAAACTTTGACTATATGGTGCACAATTACAGTATCCATTACAGACAGCAACATGAAAGAAGAGATACAGATTGAAGATGTAAATTTTAAGACATTAAAGACAAACAAATATGAAAACATACTGTCTTAGCTGGGTTCATTACAACGCTTAATGCTTCTATTTCCCTGGTTAGTAAATAATATTTGGCAAAAAATGGACAAATTTCAGTGTCGTCATGAGTTGAGTGAACCTGGCCTTCATCATGAAGCATGGAGTGTAAGGAGTCAGTTAGAATTGCTTTCTTTGGCAGCTGAAACATGTTACCTCTAATCCCAGCGGTACCTTTCAAGTACTAATACATATCTCAATCCTTATCCTGAATCATGGAGAGTCTGGACTTGTCAGTTCACTAAACTGCCAGGTTACTCTGGTACCCACCGAGGTGTCAGAACCAGTATTCCAGCATACAAAACATCTGTCAGAGAAATGGTGCACTTCACATCTTTGAAGGATAGGTAGGGGAATCTAAACACATAGACTTAGGAGAGGAGAAAAATACCACAAAACATAGAAGTCAACCCTAGGAACTGTACACCTGTTAGTACGGGTGGGAGAATCATGTTATCAGAGAACTGATAATCATTGTCGTTCTTTTGAGATATCAGGAGGGGAAAATTCTCTAGGAAGAGAGCATGACGAGATGAAGAAGATGAAATTCAAGGAACTCTACACCTGCCTGTTTTCAGGACTGAAATCTACTCCAAAGATGAACCGAAGTGCTGTGGGACAATGTTTTATCAGTTGTATTGCTTTTAATAAAACACTGATGGATCAGTAGCCAGGCAGGAAGTATAGGTGGGATGACCAGGCAGGAAGTAGAGGCAGGGCGACGAGACAGTCTGTAGCCATCAACCAGACACAGAGGAAACCAAATGAGACTGCCTCTCTCATAAAAAGTACCAAGCCACGTAGCTAACACAGACAAGAATTATGGGTTAATGTAAGTTATAAGAAATAATAAGAAGCCTGAGCTAATAGGCCAACCAGTTTATAATTAATGTAGACATCTGTGTATTTCTTTGGGACTGAATGGCTGCAGGACCAGGCAGGACAGAAATCTCGGTTAACACTGAAGTTCCAATCCCCACCTGCAAATGGACATAGAAATCAAAAATCACTAATTTCTGTTCCATGGAAGAAAAAAGGAACTCAAAAGCCTTTAATGTCAGGTGGGGTGGCAAAAAATATTTAAAGTTCATGTGTCAAAGAACCTGGGCAGGGTGGAGATGCCCACTTTGGATAGATGTTCAGGATTGCTCAATTCTGACACAACATTGACTTCTGCCTACAGGGCGTCCTTCCTAATCCTGTCTTTGCATACTTGACATATCCAGTGGCGATTCTGGGCCAGTCTTTGTTTATGATTTGCAAAGCATTTCCACTTACACTGTCTTATCAACTTTTGAAGAATTCTTTCCTGTTGGATTAGACAAATTTTATGTCAATGGATTACTAGCCTATACAGGTAATAAAATATAAAAACATTAATAATAATAACCACCACAACAACAATAACCCTCTGAACCTAGCATTTTTTGTTTTTGTTCCTGGCAGTTAAAATCTTATGTTGTTATGGACTCGAGTATAATGATTTGCTATATATAGACACTGCTCATTGGCCAATTTGAGTACTTAGACTATCATGAACCTTAAACACTTATTTCTTTGTGATCACAGGTATTTTAAATCAAGTACTTGGCTATCTCTCTTCCTTTACCAGTTTTCCCATGATGCTGAACTAGTAATCTAGTACATATTGAATGACCTAATAGTGTTTTCTTTAATCTGGTGGAAAGTTTGCAGAAGTTTATAAAGTTTGCAGTTTTCTGTATTGATAAATCCCTACTTTAATGCTAGGAAAACTGGCATCCATGAATAAATGTAGCTTAACCAAAGTTTACAAATATAAAACAAATTAACAAGTCAGGTGTGGCTGGTTCCCTGACTGTTCTGAGAGATAAGCCTCTTCTGTTTACTATGTAGATAATTGGGCTCTGTGCCGACCCCAGTTATTGCTGCTTACTACCTTTCCTGAGTTCTCTTGCCTTCAGCTTTTCAGCCTCAAAATGGCCCATCCTTGGAAGTGAATGTTTTGCCATTGGAATAATTTCTTCTTGTTGCCCTAAGGACACACACACACACACACACACACACACACTATAACTTGTCAGCTCCTGGTATTTATCCGTGCATTCATTTTTATGGCCATTATGGTTACTCTTGGTAAGCGGAAATAATGTATAACAATAAAATGTATTGATTCGAATACATCTATTCCAGGACATAAAAAAACGATTTATTAGATTATTAGGAAGCAAGGGAAATTAAACGAATGTCAGCAAACAAAGATATAATTTAATCTCTGTTTTTGGGTGAGAGGACTTTCATTTTTGAGTTTTATCTCTTTGCTTGAATTTTAATTTGCAGAATGTTTGCTGTAAGGAAGTAAAAGTTTGGGTGAATCATTTCTTATTAGTGTGTATTTGTTCAGTGATGCTATCTCATGTTTGAATGAAGGCAGGCAGTGTGATTTCTCAGAATCAATCAATGGTATCTGTACCCGGTAGGAAGCAGAAAGCCCTTCTGTTTACTTCCTCAATACTCACTCTGATGAACTAAGTACTTCCTATCAATAAGGGGAAGCACGTCTCTGCAGTTTCAAGATTTCGCATGATAAAACTACTCCCCACCTTCCAATGTTGTTTTCTGTGAGACACTGAAGAAGCTGAGATGGACTTAGTGTCAAAATATTCTTTATTTTCTTCTAAGTTTTCTATAAATTGAGTATTTGAAAGTTTCTCATTCATCACATACTTCATTCTGCTCTCAAATGGTCCGAATCATTTTATTTGTGGATCTGAAAGAGATGACACCTTCATACTCTTGAAAATTAAATATCACACTTCTGATGGATCTGTGGATCAAAGAGGAAGGTCCATGAGAAATAAACAAAATATACCGGGCCAAATGAAAATTTATAATGCATCATATCAAAATTTTGTGTGCACAAAAAAAGACACAGTTGGGAAGGAAACCTCTAGCCCCAAATGCTATACATACAAAATGAAAGAGAAGACATATCTCAGATTCAGCTAAAGGACCTTCAAAAAGAGGAGGTAAACCCTAGTGCAACTAGAATGGGAGATATAATAAAAAAATAATACTAACACTATAGGGTTTCACAGAGATGAATGTTAGTGAGAATAGATAGAACAGGTGCATCTTTAGGATTGTGTTAGGTCTCTGTGTGGCAAACGCATGAAAAAGCAAAACAAAACAAAGCAAGACAAGTTTGATTTTTTTTTTTCCAACTAGTCCATGAGTTCAGGTCATTGTCATTTGACTCCAGTGGTCCTGGGCTAGCGTGGGCAGAATATCATGATGAGGAGTGTCAAGTGCAGTGTATTTACTCAGCTCCTGTTGGCCAGAAAGAGAGAAGACAGGAGGGACTGAGATATGGATGCCTTCCACGGTGCCCTACCTCCATTTCACTGCTCGAACTGTGCCATACACTGGAGACTGTCCTTCTGTTTGAACAATAATAGACCAATAAATTAAGATTTCTAACATCAGAAGATAGAAATTACCATTATCAGAAAGCAACTGAGAAATGTTATTACTGATCATGTAGATACTAGAATGAGGTACCATGGACAGTTCTACATGCGTTGATTGGGCAAATTATATAGACGAAATGGAACAAATCACTGAGACTTATCAGCTACCAACACTAAGTTGTAATTAAATTGGTCGTCTGAATACTCCTCCAGTTTTTATTGACACTAAACCCATAATTTAAAACTTCCTAGGTGAAATTGTTCCTATGAAGATTTATGAAATATATTTAAAGTGGAAATAGCAGCAATTTATATAATATCTTCTTTTGTGTGGAAAAGAGAAGAGAGGAAGTACTTGCCAACTAATTTCATGAAGTCACATTATCCTAATACCAACTCAGACAATTTTAATGTGGAAAAACTGCAGGCCAGTATAGCTCATTTTGATACATATAAGAAAGTTTCAAATATTGTACAATCAAATCCAGAAATTATGAAAGGAATAATTTACCATGACCATCTTGTTGCTATTCCACATTTCCAAGTTGGGTCAAGGTTAACAACTAATTAGTATACTGTATGTATTATTATCTGTATGAAGGAAATTCATATAATCTTCTCAATTGATGCAGCAGGTAGCATTTTCAAAAAGCCGGTTCATGATAAAAATGAATAGAACAAACTATAATTTGGGTAAAAGCCATATGCAAAAGACATATAGCTGCCAGGCGGTGGTGGTGCACACCTTTAATCCCAGCACTCGGGAGGCAGAGGCAGGCGGATCTCTGTGAGTTCGAGGCCAGCCTGGTCTACAAGAGCTAGTTCCAGGACAGGCTCCAAAGCTGCAGAGAAACCCTGTCTCGAAAACCCAAAGGAAAAAAAAAGACATCTAGCTGTCTTACTCAGCAAAGAACAACTGACATGTCTATTTTCCATCGTAGTAAATATTTACATAAAATACAGTAAGTGAAATATTATAAGAGCATTTACTCTCAACAGTGCCAACAGTGCTGAAGTTATAACCAGTGCCAGTGCATTAAAGGAAGAAAATCCATCTAAATCGGTGGAGGAGGAAGAAACAAAGTCCTCACAGAGGAAGGATGGTCCTTCGTGTAGAATAATACAAGCCGTTTACAAAGAGCTTGACTGTAGATACAGGCTGAACATATGCAAATCTAATAATTTTTTAAGTACACTATCAGGGAATAATTAGAATCAAAAATTTTAAACTAGCTCATTAATTTTCCAACAGAAATATGCGGACATATGCTGAGCATACTATCTATATGCTGAAAAAAATCACAAAACGCCTATAAAAGAAGTTCATGATATTTACAGCAGAGGGACCAACAGACCTTTGCTTGTAGATTGTGAGACTACACAGTCTGTACCAACCATCTTTTCTATGGGTATGATGCAATTCCTACCAGATCTTTGTAGGAACCTTTGCAGATGCCAGTACTAAAAATCTTCATTCTATGGAAAAGAAAAATAACTATCCTGTTTTAAAAATAGATTAGGTTTGGAGGATCCTAGTCACTCATGTTAAGCTTCTTAACTATGTACAGTATAAGACACCGTAGTACCTGAAGGTAATAGATCAAGGGTACAGAATAAAGATTCTAGTTATAGCTTTGCATGATTATACCCAGTTGATTTTCATGAAGTTGCTGGTGAAATAAATGTAATAACAGTGTTTTTTTTTATCAGATAGAGAGACATGTTTAAAAGGAAGAAAAAACCTTCTTAATTTAAATTTGACAAAATTAAAAACAATCTTTCATACATTTAAGCACAAATTTATGGGTATTGTAGAAAATATTCATAACCTTAGGTTAGGTAAAACTTAGTAGGCCAGCCTCCAATGCAAGGTTCACGAACAAGGATGCTGATAAATGGACTTTAGTAAACTTATTTTTTCCCCTGTGAGTGCTATATATATAAATTTCAGATCATCAAGAAATATTTGCTTATCACCTGTTCAAAAGGGAACTTGTATCCACTCCATGAAGAACTGTCTACGATCATGGGAGAAAACAATACAACTAAATCATGTCTAAAGATTATTGTGGTGGTGCATAACTCAATTTGAAGCACTTGGAGGCTGAGGTAAGAGGGTTGTGATTTTAATGCCAGCCTCGGTCATATAGTTAAGAACCTGTCTCAAAATTTAGCAACGATGATGATGATGGTGATATTAACAGGTGAGAGAATAAGAATAACACTTTACCAAAAATATATGCTGTGGTGTTAAAAGTTCTTTCCTTCAAATTGAAATATTTCCTCTTGTTCAAAAACATTGATGACAACATATGCTGAAGAGGATGTGGGGTAAAGGGAGCACTCCTCCATTGTTGCTGGGAGTGCCAACTGGTACAGCTGCTTTGGATATCAGTATGGTGATTTCTTAGAAAATTAGGAAGCAACCTCTTCAAGACCCAGCAATACCACTTTTAGGTATATATCCAAAGGATGCTCAATTGTACCACAAGGGCATGTGCTCATCTATGTTCATAGCAGCATTGTTTGTCATAGCCAGAACCTGGAAACACCCTAAATGCCCCTCCACCGAAGAATGAATAAGGAACATGTGGTACATTTACATGATGGAGTACTACACAGCAGAAAAAAATGACACCTTGAAATTTGTGGCAAATGTATGGATCTAGAAAACATCATATTGAGTGAGATAACTCAGACCCAGAAAGACAGATATAACATGTACTCACGCATAAGTGGCTTTTAGACATAAAGCAAAGAAACCAGCATACAAATCACAATCCCAGAGAGCCTAGACAACAAAGGGGTCCCTAAGAGAGATATACATGGGAAGTAGAAAAAGACAAGATCTTCTGAATAAATTGGGGATAATGGGAGAGGATAGAAGAGGAGGGGAGAGGAAGTGAGGGGAGCGGAGAAAAATATATGGCTCAATAAAAACAACTAAAAAAAAAAGAAAAAGGTAAAATATCTGAGCAAGCCAGTACTCAGTTTATTGAGGAAGTCAGTAATCGGCAGTCCTCCATTGCTGTGGGAACTCTTTCATCCAATAGCCTTCACGATAATGGCCTACCTCGGGTGTGGTCAGATGTACTATATGTACAATGTAAAAAATGTGTGCAGGCCCCTTGACTGATGATCTGTGAATATATTCCTAAATAAAGAAACCTTTATTATACCCCCCCATAAAAAGAAAAGAAATATTCCTTCTTGGAGAGATGAAGGAGGCACATGTTACTTACCGAGATAAGGATCGTTAGAGGCTTTGGAAAGCTCAGATAATCACAAGATTGACAAGGGACTTCTCCAAGATTTTAAAAGAAGTAAATAACTCCTAAGAAGGGAATCTGTGATAGAGCTACCTACAAGTTGGGCAGAATGCTGCCAGTGCATGTTTGGGATTTCCCAGCTACATTTGATTGACCATGTTACTGTACGGAATCCCAAAAATGCCACTGAGTCACCAGGCTGAAGTTGGCATTTCTCCCAAGGAAAAGTCATACATCATGTGACAAATCAATCAATATGAATAGCAAACATGAAGAGATGTTAAAGGTACCTTGACTGTTAAGGGAATGAAAATCAAAATCATAATTAATTTAAATTTATACATCTCAGAATGATTTAACTAAGTGATGCCAACAATCATTATTATTATTATTTTGGTGTTTCAAGACAGGGTTTCTCTGTAGCTCTGGTGCATGTTCTGGAGCTCGTTCTTGTAGACCAAACTGGCCTCAAACTCACAGATATCTATCTACCTCTGCCTCCCAAGTGCTGGAAATTAAAGGCATGATCCACCACCACCCAATGATACCAACAATCATTGATGTGATCTGCAGAGACTTGGAACTAGGCAAGAAACTTGCAGTTTCTTGGTGTGAATGAAAAATGCTTTAGCCACTCGGAAAAAAAGCTTTTCTGTGGTGGCTTCCTATCACTCAGTATGATGCACTGGAGATTACAGTGCACAGCTTTTTGTAGTGCACATCAATAAGGCAGGAAAACATCTGATTGATATTCAGTGTGTGAATGTATCACACTTACCGCTTACTAGTTAATGGGCTTCTGTATTGCTTCTGATGTAGAGTTATTATGAATAAATTTGTAATAAATATTTTCTTACAGATATTAAATGTTTTCTTTCTCAGATGAATGCTAGAAATGGGGTATAGTTTATTTCTGTGGGTGTGGTACTTGGACTTGAACCTAGGATGCTGTAAATAGTAAGTAGTTGCTATACCACTGAGCTGTATCTCATCCCAAATTTAATTGTTTGTTTTGAGGCAGGGCCTCCTTAATTTGCCAACAATGTCCTTGACCTTGTAGTGTAGGTGACACTTAAACTTGAGATCTCTGTCCTTGCTTCCCAAGCAACTGGTGTTCCAGAATGGTGCCAGTAGTCCTGGCTGAGACACATATTCCTAGGTGTGTTTAATCTTTCCTAATGCATCACACCCTAACAAACTCCCAGTGCATGCTTCTGTTTTGACCAGCAGTATCAGAGGGTTCT
Organism: Arvicola amphibius; assembly: GCF_903992535.2. Lineage (NCBI taxonomy): Eukaryota > Metazoa > Chordata > Mammalia > Rodentia > Cricetidae > Arvicola > Arvicola amphibius. Next base: position 8,285,856 of record NC_052049.1, on the reverse strand, counting down.
AACTTCTCCCAATCTTTGAAGGCACAATATAGTTCTTGTATGCTTTCATTTCATTCATGCAAGTTGATGGCTTGTGGTATTTCATTGCGGTTTTTCAGCCCACCTCTAATGGATGCTGGTATTGAGCATCTTTTTATGTACTGTCTATGATCCACATCCTTCCTCCCATGATGTCTATCAGGATCCACTGCCAAAGTTTTAATTGAGTCATTCTTCTTAAAGCTTATAGCAGGGAGATTTTTTTTCCTGTATCCATATTCTGGAGACATTCTTTCATTCAGTGGGTGTTTGGATATATCTTCATTCAGTTTGTGTCTTACTTTTTCATTTTTGATATGATATTTCAAAGAATAGATGCTTTATTTTGGTGTTCTTTGTTCTCATTTTTCCTAATTTCTGTGTTTTGGGTTCTATATTTGAAAACTTTAACTTGTAAGTTGGATTTTTAAAAACTTCTGCCAATTGTATCATTAAATTGTTGCACCTTGAAGCTGGTGGTGTATAGTGAAAGATTCTTTTGTTCATTTACCTCATAATTTCTCTAGATAAAAGGTAAATCTTAAAACAACCAACAGTTGTTGGGAACACCTTCGAGTATGCTGGAAGAGACCATGATCAAAAACAATTGACCCTCATATGTGAATGTATATATTAATGAAATTTCATTGGACCCTTATTTTGTATATAGTGTCTTATATCAAAGTGATACAATCTTGACTCACTTAAGTTTGAATGGGGTCTTTTGAGGAGATCAAATTTGCTGCTTTCCCCCACAATTTCTTTCTTTTTTTTTTTACAACAACAAAAAGATACTTTTACCTTGTGACATTTATTATCATCTGCTCCATTTATGTGGAAATGCTTACAAGATATTTGACTAAGATTGCAAGGAGGAGCAGCTTGTGAAGAATCCCTGTGCAGTCAGCATCGAGTCTCGAATCCAGCTTAACCATTAATGCATGCAAACATATTCTCCTGTAACTTTTCGATTGTTGTTTTAGAACTTCTCCTTGCAAGTCTTACATTTATTGCTACACATCTTATGTGGTTTAATGTTATAAATAGTTTTGATTCATTTCAATTGACAGCTGCTAGTGATTAGTATACATTTAAGGCATTTTTTTATATTGTGACTTGTCTTGCAACCTTGTTCTTCTAGTAACTTTTTGATAGATTCTGTGAGAGTCTTTAGGATCTAATGTGCTATAATCTTTCTTTCAAACAATGCCCCTTTTCATTTATCTTTTAATAGTATGAATCCCTAATTCATTTCTGAACTAGTGGTGAGACTGACTGCCCTTGCCACATATAAACCACTGTCTTCCCTCAGGCCCTCGTCATTACCATGCCTGTGCTCCTGTACCTTTTACATTTTACTTTTATTGACAACATCCCCTTTTATTCCTAATTTGCATGCTTCTTATTATTCCGATCATGATGATTTTTTTCTAATTTATTTTGTATTTTTCTGAAATGTAAATTATATTTTAAAATTTCTGCATTTAAATTTTTTTCTGTTAGAAAGAAGTGTTGAATTCCATAATGGAAAACTGGATTTTCTTCCCTTTTCTTCTTTTACTTTTATACACTTTATTTTTTATATGGATCTGAATTTTGTCTTCGTATACTGGGAGGATTTTTTTTTTAAACTAAAGATTGAACCCATGTCTCTGCATGGTAGGGAATGCTCTACCAGTAGTTTCTTCTTGTGTCTTCTTGATGAATTGTTCATCCTACAGTAGTAGTCTGTGTACTTACTGCTTTGGAAGCTGTCATGTCCAGCAAAACATTACCACTGTAGACATCCTTTGCCTGGTGTTTGATGTTCTACAAGGCCTGTTTGTAATTACTACCTCATACAGTATAACCGATCTTCCAACATGCTGGTCACAATGCGTGCTGCACGTGTTGATGGTTTCCCTTTATGAGTGTGCAGCTGACTGAGAGCTTCAGATCCCCGGGAGAAGGTCCCAAAGACTCTACGTTCTACAGAATGCACACATTTCTTCATGTCACAGGGAATCCAGAAAAGGAATTGCTCAGTTTGGAGCCATCTATTTGAGGGTCCCATGAAACTTTTGCTTCTGCTGTTGTATTTCCCACAGCTTTCATCGCTACTTTGGTTTCATTGGAGTTCCTTTCAAAGTGTTGCTTGTTCTCTACTCTTGGCATATTAGCTATGCACCTTCCTTTTATTATTAACTCGATGTTATATGGCTATGAAGGTATTTGTAACTTACCCAATTTTACATCTTATTACAGAACTTATTATGTATTTCAAGAAACTAAGAGACTTTGCTATTATTAACGCTTTACGCTGTCCCATGCTTTTTGCATATGTTTCAGACCCCAGCATAAATAACACCATTCTTTCGTCAATTGCTTTTTAAATGATTAAAAGACTTAAATATGAGAATATTTGTGTAATGATTTTTATTAAGAACATTTTTCTGTCTTTATACTGCACCTTACATTGTATATCTCACTATTTACATGAACTTTACACATGTGGCATTCATATGTCTCCCATAGATTTAATTATTAAAGTACTAATGAGCAGCTTGTTACTAGTATGATACCTACTAGCCTAGAAGACTTTTCAGCACTATTATGAATAATGGCGTTCCTGCCCACTCACAGACATGAGAGCATTGTCCTGCTTTGGGAAATATTTATCAAAGTAAACATGTAGCAGTAACTTTTGTAATGAAAATATATATTAGCTCAGCATATAATAATTTTTAATTCATATATATTCACATCAGCCATGAAGTTCGGTGCTTATGATTTGGGCTGCCTTCCAGTGTTTCTCTAGCTGTAGCTGTAACATTTTCTGAATCATGCTAAAATGCAAATGGTACCTGGGGACAGATTTGAGTCAGGAAAATTCCTGATTGACTATAGCACTCTTTTTTGTTTTAATTGAAAATAGAATTTTCTCTCACACAGTGTATCCCAACCACAGTTTCCCCTCCCTCCAATCCTCACAGATTCCCTCCTCCCCTTGATTCCAGATGCATTCCCCATCCATTTCCCTTCAGGAAAGAATAGGCCTCTAATAAGACTACAGCACTCTTCAACACACACACAACCACACACACACACACACACACACACACACAGCAAAATCCAAAGTCACAGTAATGAAGAAAGTTTGCATGTGTCATGAATGGTTTCCTACACTGATCTTCACACTAGCTGTTTGTGGGATATTAAATGTCAGTTTGAAGTCTTCATCGTGTGTAGTTGTAGTCCTCATTTAATCCAGTAGTCTCCAACATTAGTCCCATTTAAAATGTTGAATTGTTCATGAGAGTATTGAAGTTATGAGTACAATATGTATTAAGGAAAATTATAACTAAATATAAATTGCCAACAGCTAGAACGTATGAATCATCTTAACATAGCAGCCGATTATATGAGAAATCTGTTGTTAAGAAAGTATTGAATATCCTAATGGTTTAGAATAACACAAAGTGGGCCTGAGGGGTGGCTGGAGGGGTGGTTCCATGCTAGGGTGGTTCTGCGCTCAAGTGTAACTACTGCTCTTGCAGATGAGCTCAGCTCCCAGCACCCAAGTTCGGCAGATCACAACCACCTGTATTTCCAGCTGCAGGGGCATCAGATGCCACTTTCAGCGTCCTCGCGCAACTACACTCGTGTGTGTGTGAAAACACACACACACACACACACACACACACACACACACACTTAAAAGCAAACCTTTGCTATCAGCTTTGTGGTGGGGAGTCAAGGCGTGCCTTAAGTGGTGTGATTCGTGGAATCTCCAAGCATCTGTAATCTCATCTGAAGTCTTGTGTGCTAAAGGGTCCATTTCTATAATCCCTCCAGATTTTCAGGAATATAACACCACTTGTTGGGCTGAGGTCTCCATATCTTCATTCACCCTTGGTTAGAGTTTTCCCTCTGTCCTTTGCTATGCTTCCCCCCCCCCCTTCTAGAGTAGCAGCTTGCCTTAGCAAAATATGTGAGCCCAGAAAGACTATATAGAGTCTAATATCAATAATAACTTATAGTATAAAGTTTTATTCTTTTGACTCTTTGGCTTTGGGGGGGCAACCACCCAGCTCTCAAATAAATATCACATGGAGACTTATTTTGTACTTATTAATCCCCCCCCCCCCTTAGCTTGGCTTGTTTCTTGACAGCTTTTCTTAAATTAAATTATCCCAACTGCCTTTTGCCTCTGGTCTTTTTCCTTTTCTTATTTTTCTGCATGTCTTACTTTCACTCTACTCCGTGGCTGACTGGGGGACTAGGTGGCTGGCCCCTGATGTCCTCCTGCCCCTTCTTCTCTCGTTGCTCCTTCTCTTCCTCATTTCTTCTATTTATACTGTCTGCCTGCCAGCCCCACCTATTATTTCTCCTGCCTTGCTATTGGCCAGTCAGCTCCTTATTAGACCATCAGGTGTTTTAGACAGGCAAAGTAACACAGCTTCACAGAGTTAAACAAATGTAGATTAAACAAAAGTCACACACCTTAAAATAATATTCCCCAACAATAAACTTTTATTAGAGAAAGGGTCCTTGTCTTTTTTATTTATAATAATTGTTCTTCAAATGAGAATTAAAATCCCTGAAAAATTTTCAACTCCTATGCTGCTTAAATTTTTTGAAATACATCATTAAAATTTCATCTTAGCCAAAGATACTATTTTTCTGCCATAATATAACCCCTAGAGCAGGAAAGATAGTGTAGTTGATAGAATGCTTGCCCAATGTGTATGAAATGCTAGATTTAATCCTTCATATCATGTAAACAGAATGTGATACCACATATCTGTAATCCTAATACCATAGTGTCAAAAGGTCAATACTGACCCTAGCATCACAGCAAACTCAAGACCAGGCTGAAATAAAAAAGGAGTGGAGGGAGGAAAGTGAGAAGGAATGAGAGAGAGATTGGCAGAGGAAAAAGAGTAAGGTAGACCCCTAAAGGTAGTGTAAGACATAGACCAAGTTGGGTGGCTCCAGAGCCCCTGAGAGACTGAGGTAAGAGCTTCTTTCCCAAGTTCAAGTTTAGCCTAAGTACATAGGGTCCCTGCTGGTGATATACATGCATATATAATGCACATAGGTGAGTGTGTTATTGTGAGAATAAAAATAGGCATAATGTAGAATCAATGCATGATTTTATTCAAACTCTTTTCCAACCAGTATTTTAAAAATATTTCACCAAGTATTTTTTTAATTCATATAAAGCTAATAATGACTTATTGGACAGTTCTATAGTTTATATTAGATGATAAAGAAAACCTCGGTATTTTACAACTACATTGTACCTTTTTGTAGTACGGATTATTATTATGCATACAACTTCTCAAAGATCAGGAATCCTGCTCTACTGATGGAACCTTCTACCTTATTCTTAGTAAGCTGATATATTCTTTGCTTATTTGGGGACAGTTTTGCTCCTGTAATGGACTGTTAAGAAATAGTTCCAGCATATGCACTGTTAAATTAGATGAACATAACATAATGCTAAATTCAATGAGAATGGCTTTAGATTTTTCCCAATTAAATAGAAATGTCAGAATTTCTAGTTGACATCACAATGTGAATTTAAGTGTCCCTTATGCTAATATCAGGTTATTGACGTTGACATTTAGCTTAGGAAATGATTCCTAAGTAACATATAAAGGGGTGTGGTAAATCATATATAGAAAGTCAAGCAGATAGAGCAGTGAAGCTCCAAAATAATAACTAGCCAGCAGTTCACATACAAAGGGTAAAGTCTTGGGTGAAATTCATGCGTACACTTTTATGAGTGATTCAAATATGTTTTCTAGAATTTTACTATAGACACTTTAACACGACGTCCTCACTAAGAATGTTACAGATACTAGATTTACTTTGTAATGTGTTAATCATTGTGAGAGGCTGTCATGGACGTTAGCAGATTGGTGATTGGTGTCAGGTTCTGAACTGTGCGGGCCTCTGAAAGCCTTACTTCCTAGTGAGGATCATTTCCATTATGGGGGGGGGGGTAATTCTGACCCCATGAGGTTATAGTGGATTAGCCATTGGGGTGAGTCCAACATTACTTTGCTTCATAGGATATCTTTCAAAGCCTACATCCTATAACTCCTCAAGTTTAAAGGACTTTAAGTTGTAAATGTATTATAGACCAAATGAAAAAAAAAATCCGATTTGTAGTAAAGTCTTTTTCCAGGAAGAAAATCTTTAGCTAGGGTACCGGACAAGAGAATTTCATAAGAACATAACTTTCTCTGAACTAAGTTAACATAGAGTTAAGTGCAATTTGTGAGCACAAATAAATAAAAGTAATGTAATGTTATGTAGACAATGTTAAAGGATATATTTATTTGTATGAACTTATCTTCTGTTCCCATTTTCTTTTAAGCTCCATCTTATTGGTTATAGTGAAGTGGGAGATGAGAACAGTTGCTTTCAGAGACAAGGCAAATTTGGACCTCAGATTGATTTTTTTTTTTTTGACCTTTTAGCATGATGGAATCATAAATGCCCTGGGCTGTATTGTCAGTAAGGATTTTTCTAATTCCCTGCAATCCACGTACAGTAATGAATGCAGGCAGATTAGTCTGTTTCAAATTTCAGGTTTATTTCTGTCTTAGTTAGGGTTTCTTATTGAGGAGACACCATGACCACATCAACTCTTATAAAGGAAAACATTTCACTGAGCCTGGCTTATAGTTCAGAGGTTTAGTCTATTATCTTCATGACAGGAGGCATGGCAGCATGGAGACAGACATGGTGCTAGAGAGGCAGCTGAGAGTTGTACCTCCAGATCTGTTGATGACAGGAAGACAGAGTGACACTGGGCACTTAAAACCTCCAAACTCACCTGTTGTGGGAGTTCAGTCCATTTAGCCAATGGCATTTGGAGGGACCTTGCCATGGGTGTGGTTTTCTCTGGAGACATGACAAGATAAAAGGGAAGTTAAGGGTCATGTGTGCTCTCTTGTGGGGGGGGGGCGGGGTCAGCGCCGAAGCAAGCCTTGTGATTGGTCCTCAACATTTCTGGGAGAGCAACCAGACAGCTGGATCAGTGGTGTCTCGCTTGTATTTATGAGTTTGCTTCTCATTGCAACCCCTAATAAATAGTTAAATCGACTTTGGTGGGTTCTCACTTTACCGACCTTCAGAGACACACTTCCTTCGGCTGTTGCCTTCCCTGTGAGCCTATGGGGGCCGTTTCCATTAAAACCATCACAAAGTCCAAGCAAACAAGTAACAGAGAATCCATGATTTCCCGTGATTTTGCAGCGGGGAGCTGTGGGGTTGAGGCAGTGCATGGAGAGCAGGCTGAGATATGTGTCAGCGTAACTGTGCTTCTAACACAAGGGATGTGGGTGTAGGTGCTGGGGAAAGCCAGTGGCTGAGGGTGCTGAATATGCCTCAGAGACTAAGTCAATCATGTAGGTTTCATTCTCCTATATGAGACAGACTCCCTTAGGAGTGTAGGCCTGTTTTCATTCCTCTGTGCTCTGCTGCGTTTCTTCTGTACTAGTTCTTCTTAAGGTGGCATGGTCAGGATGGACATCTGCTGAGGTGGATCCTGGAATGTGTCAAGATCGCTGCCATGATCCTGGTGAAAGGGACACTGTCAGGGAGGCAGAAGTACTTTCTTTGGCTTGGACTTAGCCAGACCCTATGCACAATGACAAGTTGCTTCCGCAGCCAGGCAGGGAAATTACCTAACCCTGGCTCAGCAGGTGGAGATGACTGGGGATTATTTAACAGCCTCCAGCTGCCCTGGCTTAAGCTGGCAGAGCAGTACTGGAGTTAGTTTGTTCCCAGCTCTCCCATGGCTCTCATTCTTCACTAGATCTATGTAAAAATCTAGACAGAATCAGACTTGCTGCTGCTCATGACCTACTGAGCCGAGCAGAGACAAATCTACCAGCGTAGTTCCTGCTTTTTCTGGTGTTGGGGAAAATGTTCCCCACAGTTGTGCAATGTTTTCCACTGTGAGGTTTACAGTCAGACTGGAGAGATAATGTCACAATGAGGAGGATGACTTACTCTTAACAGAGAAGCTGGGTTTGGTTCACAACACTCAGATCAGGGCATCTCAGGCCACCTATCCCACCAGCCCCAGGTGATCTCGTATGCTCCTCTGGCCTCTGCAGGCCATTGCACTTGTGTGTACATATTACCCTGCAGATACAGACATACGCATAATTTAAAAGAAAACATATCTTTAAAAGAAAATATATTTAAAATATGTTTTATTTCTTTTAAATTCTATACCCTTTTATTCTTCTGTAGTTCCAAGAGCTGATATGATCCTGCTAGTTAAAATACTTATTAGATTAACGTGGTACATATATGTATATCGAGAGACTTCATGAACTAACTCAAAGCATCTGTCTGCAAAGAACCACTGTTAAAGAGAAAAGAAAAACAGTAAAGACCATTTGTACTAAAAGGGGCAAGGAATAGACCCTTTCGACATTCCATGCCCTTCCCCGCCAGCCCATGCCATCACGATCACATTTCGCTGCTGTTGGGGGAAAATGTGCACTGACTGAGCCTGGTGATTTCTCTCATTCTAATTTCATTGTGTGCATTGCTCAGGTTTAAGGGTTAATTTTAGATGACGGACAGATTTTCCTGTCTGTGGGTGCATGCTCCATGCTCTATTGTCTTGGTGTGGTCTTTGATTCTGGGAGACATTTGTGTTGCAGTGTTTTCTTGCTACTTCATTACAGCAGGGTGTGGAGGCTTAGAGTTCAGATTGGTCAAATTAAATTCTTCTATTTAGGTGTGTTCTGAACCTTAGTGAATTTATGAAATACCTTTATTCATGACAAAACCCTTCCAGTAACACCTAGGTTGTAGTCGCTATACATCCTTCTTTCTGTCCATCTTTCCTTCTTTCATACTTGTTAAAATACTGATAATTGGTTTTCATATTATAAACTATAAGGACATATTAAGGAGTCACAGTCATCTTCTGAGTTAATGACAGAGCTGTTCTTTGAAAGGAAACATAATATAGACGTACTGTTCGATTGAAGAGAGATGACACACACCACTTCCCTGTAACACATACCTTCCCTTAATCAAAACTTGAAACTCCCCAAGAAGATTTTCCTTATTGAAGTTGTAATTTTTTTTATATACTCCAACTCTGGTTTTGAATTAAACCCAAACATTGATTTTTTTATTTTGTAATCATGTTTCCCTTCAGGGTAAAGGATGTGCTTCCACTGCTGTTGGACATGGATTCAGAGCCCTGATTGAGTTGCATGCTTGCATCCAGCTAATCGGATGGGCTCTGATCCACTGGCTCCTGAGGCCCTGCCTCTCTCCACCTCCTTTTTCAGCAGAATTGTAGAATCCCTAACTACTTCCCCCATCTGCAGACACAGAGCATAGAAACTCTATTTCAGATAGTGGAATCAGTCAGATTTTAATAAGCCCACGACTTTCATGAATTGTTTGGGTTAGAGTTTTTGTGGTGTAAATCAAAACATCATTCCCTTTCTCCTTTCCCTTCCTCAATCCAGGCTTGATTTAGGGGATATGGAGACTGTGTTCTCTCTTTTTGTCTCTCCTTAACTCTTTCTTCCTTTTCTTCCTGGGATAAGAGGAGGAAACAACCTCAGGAAAACTCTGTGCTCACCCATGCAGCAACATGCACTTCATTGTGACAGGAATCCCACAGGCACCTCTCTGTATTTTGTGAAGTTTTACTTAAACTCTGATCCATGGACTTTGCAGTTTATCAAGAAGGCTGCTTGTTTGTTCCCTAGCAGCTCGGGAGTTCATACCTGAAATAATCGCACAGAAACTATATTATTTAAAATACTGCTTGGCCTGTTAGCTCTAGCATCTTATTTGCTAACTCTTACATCTTAATTTAACCCATTTCTAGTAAGCTCTGTATCACCACGTGGCTTTGGCTTGCAGGCTAAAGTTCTGTCTGGCTCTAGCTGGGCTCCACGGCTTCTTTCTGACTCTGCCCTTCTTTCTCCCAGCATTCAGCCTAGCTTTCCATGCCTAAGTTCTGCCCTGCTAGAAGGCCAAAACAGTTCTCTATTAATCAATGGCAATCACAGCATACAGAGGGAAATTCCACATCATTTAGCTGGCATCAGGGGACAGTAGAATGCTGTCATCACCCCCCGCTCATCATAGAGCTCACTGTGTCCTTCATTTACACATTAGCAGCAGCAAGATTGGTGGCAACAGCCTTGCTCTCTGCCCTTCTGACACAAAGTTCAAATCTTCTCATAGCAAGCATGTTGGGGTCATCTCAGTTGTGCTCCTGAAAATGTGCTCTCTTATTGCTCAATTCCTCATCCCCACTAAACTAACAAATTGATTGTCTGAGCCGTTTTACTTAAAAATCATACTTGATTTTGTCCAGAGCTGTCTCTAAATACTATTGCTTGCCAGTTACAGTGTGGTACAGTTTCACAGAGCAGATGGAAAAAAATAGAAGCTCAGTCCACTTAATGTTGGCTGTGCAGTGAGAAGAATAACTGCCCTATAATTAGGTTTTCCTAAGATAAAATTCTTAATAATGGTCGATTAGTTAAAATAGAATTTGTGAGATGGTATCTTTCTTAGAAGCACTTGCTCTTGCTCATGTGGTGATGAACATGAATGTAGCCATAGTGATGGCAGTTATCTTACCGGGTCACAGTATAGAGCAAGTTACAAAGTATCAATGAAGGTTGTAACATTCATTTGAATTAACATTTAGTGTTTGTGGTTTTGGCTGCTGCAGAAATGATGCTTCTCCTTGGATTTGAATTAATTTAAATATATTTTTCATTTTGATGTCATCCTTGACTATTTTCAAACAATTTTTACATCTGGATACATGTCACATTTTCAAATATAATAATTTATTATATGTTCACTTGTTATGTTTGTGCGTTTATGTATCAATGTGGATGCAGTCCTCCATATCTGGACATCAGAGGGCCACTTACTGGAGTCAAGCTTGGATATAGATGCCTTTTCCTACTAAGTTGTTTTCCTGGACCACATGCCACTCCTTAATAATATTTCCCCTGTCTTCATGAATCTTCATTTTATGGGAATTTTGTATGTGGTTATTATTTACAAGTGGAATCCTTTTAGCAAGTATAATCCTGGCATCCCTAAAATTCTGTAACTTGAAACAAGAGCTTAAAAACAAGTCTCTCAAAAATCTTTTGTGTCTGCAATACACATTTACTGTGTTCAATTCTACCTGGATTCCCATTGATCTTGGTAATGGAAATATGGACTCATTTATCTTCTTTATAAGCCCTAGACATAATCTATATTGTGACCTCACAGCCAGCTATATGGAGCTACTTGTATAGCAGTTTTTTTTTTTGTTTTTTGTTTTTTTTTTTTTTTTTTTTTTGTTTTGTTTTTGTCAGCCAAGCCAGGCTTGCATAGAGATGGCCGTGTGGTTCGGTGTAGACTGAGGCTGGGCCTTGGCTAGCAAGACTGTTGTCATTTGCTGTTAAAACCTGCAGGTTGAATGTGACCACAGACAGCTTGCCTCTAACTAGCAGGTGCCCATCGCTTGCTGGGTAGGTTCTCTTTTCACTGGCCAGATGCTGCTTACCCCAATTTACTGTGTGTTCTATGTCGCTCCTTCCGCGTGACTGCAGTTGTCATTGATATGAAGTTTAAGGTAAATTTTAGACATATCTGTAGTCTATACAATATTTGCATATTATATAGACTGTGTTTGTGATAGATGCATAATATCCACATAAATCTAACATAAAGCTGCTATAAAATTCTTCAAGTTAGCAACCGGCATCACAGTGTAAATGTCACCATGCCTCAGTGGTATCCCACCCATGTGAAATTGAGCTTCCATTGGCCCTCACATCCTTTGTTAAATGCGTGTCAGTGTTCTGTGATGTAAATATGTTTTCACTTTCTTCTGTGGGATTCCTGATTACTCTCTGTATGTATACAAAGCCATATGCAGTTTGTAAATATAGGTGAATTCAATGCTTATTGAAAATCTACTTTGTCACAAGTTAAAATGCATTAGCAGTAACTTTAATTAATTTTACATCAGTGTCAGAATGCCAAGTTATACCATTAGTACATGCAGAAGTCCGTGAAATACACAGAATATAGAGAAGAGGCTAGGTGTCTGGAGAGAAGGCTCAGAAGTTAAGAAATTGGCTATTCTTGAAGAAGACCCACCTTCATTTCCCAGCGCCTACTGGTGGTTCACCACCTTTCTGTAACTCCAGTTTCAGGGGTCTGATGCCATCCTCTGTCTTCTGTGGGCATTGTCTGTGTGTGATATAAATATATACTTATGTACATGCAGGCAAAACACATTCACATGGAATCAAAATTAGTCTCCCAGAAAAATAAATGGAAGATAATTATCAAGCATAAAGGAAAGAAATGTCTGGCATGTAAATTCTATTAGCAGTTATCTTGTGGCTGTATTCGATTATATATCCAAATAACTATGCATATTCTTATAAAATTTTCCTGGATCAGTGAATAAATGAGACCCTTACTGATTCACAGTAAAGACTGAGAATTATGGCTTCCTTCTAAAGCCTTGTTGATTTTTAGTTAAAATACTTATCAAAATCCTTGCTCTAAAGCAAATGTGGACTATTGTATAAAGTGAATGCTGGCATAAAAGTATATATATATATGTATATATATATACATATATATATATACACGCACACATATGCATATGTATTACCAGTTGCTAGGAGATAAGGGGATATATGTTTCAATTTATGCAAAACCAATTAAGGGCAGAAATAATTAAATTCATTTTTATAACAAGTGGAGGAGAAAGAGGGTTGCTAAGTTTTATAAAATGAAAAATTAACAGATCACTTCAGATTGTGAAAATGTTGCATGGGCTGGTAGAGGAGACAGAATTTAGTATTTCAATCTGTTCTGGAAGAATATAATGTGAATGTTATTCTATAAAACGTGACTGTATAGTCACTGCATTGTTGTTGATGGTGGTGGGGGTGGGGGTGGGGTGGTTTTGGTAATGAGTATGTATGTGTGTTTGTGTGTGTGTGTGTGTCTGTATGTGTTGTACAGTAGTGGTAATTCAGGATATTTTTGAATCATAAGCAGGAAACCATGCAACATTAACTTATCATAAGAATATGTTGTTTGACATGTCTGAAATTTTACTGTTATTGTGGGCTTCAGGCTCTATAATCAAGACTCTAATAACTGTTCTTTAATTGGCTTCATGCTGCCCTGTACTAAGAGGTGGCTTGAACCTAGGTCCAGTCCCCTTGCTGTAAAGCAGAGACTGCCTCACTCCTGGTTCTCCCATGCCGAAATACATCAGCCAAAGGAAGAGACGCTCTGCTTCTAGATCATCAAACAAACAAAAGAACTCAGCATTGCTGTCACTTTCCTTCCTTAACTTCATCTCCACCCGATTTGTTCACAAGTTCAATTGTGTGACTTGCTTGTATGTCAGATTAAGTCAGTTCAATGCAAAAGTCATGGCTGTTCACAGTGCCCTAGAGCAGGAGTCAGTGCTGGAGAAATTCAGTCTGGTGTTGAGAAGAATGTGGAGTATGATGCTTGGAACTTAAAAAGGACCATATTGTGCCAGCTGGAGGATACTTTTCCAGTTAGCCCTTTCATCAGAAGATCCATTACTGACTTCTTAATGAAAACATATTTTTAGGAATCTTCTATTTAGCCTGAAAACTAAACTGAGGAGTGAGATAGCAGGGATGGCAAATGAGGCAGGAGAACGAGAATAAAATGAAGACAGAGGTTTAGGTTCCTGTCCCTCAAACGCTACCCGGCTGTTACGTGATCCATGCGATTCACCCCACAGTGAGGCATGGAAGCCAAGCCACACAGAGGAAGGGCTCTTTGACTCTTCCGCATGGTCATAGACAGCCCTTCCATCTGACAAGGAGCTTTGTGATCATTTGACTGCTTTGTTCCTCTGAATCCTTTCATTCCATGCTAGCAACACTTGAAGTTCATAGGAAATGACATCTTAATAAACTACTTTAAAGATCATTCTATATGAAAATGACTATTTTTCCCCTCCTGCTGCCATTTCTAATCCAAGATGTCTAGCTTCTGATTTGCAGCCAAAGATAGCTCACCTGTTGATCAGTGTTGAGGAGGAGCCTGCACAGCCGGCCAGGAAATTAAAAGCAGCAGTGAAATGCAGTGTCTTAGAGTCTTGTTAACCACATCCACATAAGATGAAAATAGGAAATGCAGGGCCAGTTGCTCCACTTCACTTTACATTTCAAAACTAAAATAGATTATAAATTCACTTTACATTTCAAAACTAAAATAGATTATAAGGTTAAAATCCTTTTTTACCACTTTATATGTAATGATGTCATCAATTGGACCCTATTTGACCAAAAAGGAGGAGGAGGAGGAGGAGGAGGAGGAGAAGGAAGAGGAGGAGGAGGAGGAGAAGGAAGAGGAGGAGGAGGAGGAAGGAGGAGGAGGAGGAGGAGGAAGAGGAAGAAGAAGAAGAAGAAGAAGAAGAAGAAGAAGAAGAAGAAGAAGAAGAAGAAGAAGAAGAAGAAGAAGAAGAAGAAGAAGAAGAAGAAGAATAAGAATGTAGTGGAGGGGCTAGTCAAGATGTGAGTAAGAGGCTGAAAATAATGGGCCAGGCAGTATTTAAAAGAATACAATTTGTGTGTTGTTATTTCGGGGCATAAGCTAGCCGGTGGCTGAGAGCAGGGCGGTGGGAAACCGCCCGCAGCCCCTCCACTACAGAATGGCGCCCAACGTGGATAACTGAATCCACAGAAAACCTGAGAAAGCTTGGGAAAGAATAGAGTAAAGCATGTTTTCTCGGTAGCAGCAATTTCTCGGGTTTGGCTTTGCTTGCTAGAGCAAGCGCTCTCATCTAAGAGAGGCTTCCTGACTCAGCTTTAGCTGCAAAAACCTGCAGCTCTTTTAAGAGGTCCTGCCACGAAACACTTAAATGGTGTTGATGAAAAGCTGAACGTTTGTTTTTCGGTTTTCAGCCGTAGCAGGAAAAAAGCTGTGCTGTTTTAAAATGCCAGCTTTCTGGGCCGTCCCACCAGGGCAAACTCTGACTCTTTCAAGCAGGCGGTCCTGACTATGGAGCTTTTGAGTGTTGTTTAACACTGTTGCAGCTTGCTTGCTGGCAGGAACCTTGAACCGCCACAGAGTTGTGGTGATAAACAAGGCTATAGCCAGTACCTCTGCCATGAGGCTGGAAAGCTAAGGAATGGGCTGGATCTAGCTGTCAAAGTCACGGCTTTAGTCCTACCGATATTGTTTGGTAAATTAAAGACTCATGTGGTCAGAAAAAGAGAGAGATACAGTAAAAGAAAGATTCAAAGTCGAAGAAAACGGCTAAATGTTTTACTATGTGTTAAAAATATATGCAGGCTAAAGGTTAAAGTTCTTAAAAATAAAAAAAAAAAAAGAAAAAAGGAAGTAGTTTGTTGTGGTGGTACACACCTTTAATCCCAACACTAGAGAGGCAGAGGTGGATTGACTTCTGTGACTTCAAGGTGTGGCAGCACACACCTTTAATCCCAATGCCTGGGAGGCAGGGACAGACGGATCTCTGTGAGTTCAAGGTGTTGTAGTACACACCTTTAATCCCCGCATTGGGGAGGTTGAGGCAAATAGACCTCTGAGTTCAAGGACAGCCTGGTCTACAGAGTTATTCCAGGACAAAGATACAGAGAACCTGTCTCAAAAAAATAAAAGTTAAAAAAAAAACAAAATAGAGGTTAAAATAAAGTCGTATAAGATGGAAAATACACAGAGAATCTTGATGCTGTATGCTATTATGCTCTCTTTGAATTGTTTGAATGCTGAGGAAGGAGCAACAGCTGCTAAAAGATATTTGTTTACAAATGCTGCTGAACTAATCCAAGAAAGATATCTTGAAAATACCTTGACTTTAGAATTTGGATCTAAGGATATGATGCTTTGGAAAAGAGATTCTTCTTTTATTTTTACAGAAAATGAGACCCGTTGGATTGCTTCTATCCCAATATGGTATGACAGACCACGGCCTCCTTAAAGGTTGCTGTGAACACCTTCAGAAAATTACTTCACCCAACTGATGACTGAGATGAACCTGGCACACAGGTTACACCATGAAAGATCTGATTAACAGCGTCCCCATTCAGCAGGAAGCAGTTTGGAGAGAAATAACTACGTCCATATTCCCAAATATTGTTTATAAATGTTCTTTTACATTTAAAGGGGGATATAATATGGAGATGAGTAATTTGCATTGATATGGATTTGGCTTTAGTGATTTAAATTTAAGGTAAATTTTGTTATATGTATATGTATTTCTGATACTGATTAATGTATTGTGATTGTGTAGTTCATTTAAAAATGTAATGTATATAGGTTGTTAATGGATAGTTATCAATATTAGTAAAACTTGTAGTTATGTTAGTTAGATTTTCTAGCTATATAGAGATTTATTTAAGTTACATAGGCATTCTTCATATCGTTCAAAGACTACAGAATATCGCATTTTAGATGTTTTAATAACTTAAGGCTTTTCATGACAATGAGACACATCAGCTCCTGGCAGCACCATTCTACTTCAAGAGGAAGATGGGCATCGAAGAGGATCCTTATGGAGTTTGATAGCCATTTGGGCAAGAAACTGCTCTTGCCTGGACTATTGCATAAACTGGACATAGAGAACCCTCAGAGAGAGGACTGCTGAACTTGCCTAAAAGTGAGATGATCTTTTGGGATTCCTGATTCATGAAAGAGTCTGCGAGACATTCTGCAGGACACAGCAGAAAGTGACTGAACTGTCTTTGAAATTTCTTGCTTTATGGAAATGTCTGCTGGAAACTATGGGCCTGAAGGCCGAAGATGGATGCCCCAATGGTACAGAGGAACTTTGGGTGACTGTCCAGGCAGTGAGATGTCTCTGTCATTTCTAGAGTTTTGTAAGTTGCTTACTTCTTATTAACCTAGGTAATATTATATCCTTCTGGAGTCTTTGATGGAGTTAAAGAATGGATAGATAGTTAAAGTTTTTCTTTGTTATGATAAAGATAAAATGGATATAAGTATTGTAACTAATTCTTACTTGATAACTATTTTGTTATGTAATTTTACTATGTTAAAGTTAAAGCCTTTCTTTTATTGTTTAAACAGA
This sequence comes from Arvicola amphibius, assembly GCF_903992535.2. NCBI lineage: Eukaryota > Metazoa > Chordata > Mammalia > Rodentia > Cricetidae > Arvicola > Arvicola amphibius. Next base: position 8,268,716 of record NC_052049.1, on the reverse strand, counting down.
AAAGGGGGAAATGATGTGGGAGAGTCTTCTGTTTGAGTTGATTTCATTGGCTAATAAAGAAACTGCCTGGCCCATTTGATAGACCGCCCCTTAGGTGGGTGGAGTAGACAGAACAGGAAGAGGAAGTGAGGTAGAAGGATCAGTAAGATGCCACACCTCTCCTAAGTTAGGCAGACTGCTGTGCCTCTCCTCAGAGAGAGAAGACAGATGCGATGAAGCTCCAGCCCAAGACGGATGCACTCTAGAATCTACCTGGTAAGCCACACTTTGTGGTGCTACACAGATTATTAGATATGGGTTAGTCAAGATGTGAGTAAGAGCCTGAAAATAATGGGCCAGGCAGTGTTTAAAAGAATACAATTTGTGTGTAATTATTTCGGGGTAAAGCTAGCCGGGTGGCTGGGAGCCTGGCGTCGGGAAGCCGGCCCGCAGCTAATCACTACAGAAGAAGAAGAAGAAGAAGAAGAAGAAGAAGAAGAAGAAGAAGAAGAAGAAGAAGAAGAAGAAGAAGAAGAAGAAGAAGAAGAAGAAGAAGAAGAAGAAGAAGAAGAAGAAGAAGAAAGAACAAGGAAAATTAGTTGATTTAGATATTTTGCAGCATATAAAATGGAAATGTTTAAAGGCTTCAAGTATTCTTCACATAAACATGGTGACTTCAGATGCAGCTGAGTGTTATCTATGTTCAGACACTATCTTGATGAAGATGCATCCTAAGATATATAAGTATATATGGAGTGTTAGACATGCGCATTCCATCGGGGAAACCAGGATGGGCAGATGGGCAGAAAATAGCTCAGTCCCACCTGCAATTTCAATATCTCCTCACCATTCGCAGGCTCAGTGTTCCTTTGTACAACATCCTGAAGTTGATTTCAGTTCCAAAGCAGAATTGAACTACTTTCTTCAATTTTAATAACGTCTACCCAGTTCCTTATGCTCCAGACTGCGTTGCTATGAAGAGACCATGGTGCTGGAATTGGAAGGCTGTGGGCAAGCTGAGCTTAGCTACAAGTATGTGAGAAGGTTTGTATGATGTGTGTTGTGAATCCCGGGGTCTCTTTCTCTAGTTGCACATAGACTCATTGGGAGTGGGCCCCTAAGAAACCAAGGCAGTATGTGTTGGCTAACTGTAAAATCCACATAACTTTAGAACATTGCTTTTTAAGCACAAACATTTCATTTTTAAGATGACTTTCTTAAAGCTTACTATATATAAACATATGCAGCATTGTCCACATTTTTATTAAAGTTCAGATGATATGAAAATATAAATTATCAGTGTACCACAAGCATCGTTTGTGTCACGTTACAACGTTTGTATTTCATTAAAAATACTTTTCTCAGTGCTAAAGTGAAGTGCTGACTAATTTGCCCTGATTTTTAAGCTTTTATTTAAGGTGGTATGACAATACTTAATTAGCGAACTTAAGTGGTGTGTTGCTTTTAAATTTAATCAGCAGAGTACCTTTGTGTAAATGCATATGCACCAGGCACACCAACAATTTGGTTGGTTTCCAAATCACTCTTGTCTCATAATAAGCATTAGAAACAAAGTTGTTTTTCAAGTTAATGATTTTTCTGACATGGCACAATTGATGTAATTGCAATTATGTTTTATATTGAATGGAAAATATGATCATTTTTTAATTTAGAAATCAACATTTGTTAAAAGTAGTAATCCACATTAAAATATTTAATTCATGTACATTTAATTTTCAAAACATGGCTTCGGGCAAAGGTTTGACATTTACTTACAGTTAAAAGATTGATTTTCAGGATTAAACTGAAAAAAATTAATTTGCTATAGCAAATCCCTGATAAAAAATATGAACACCATCCAAAACTTCATACCCATCTTTAATGAAAGCCTTTCTTTGTCAAAGTCAGTGTCATAGTTATACTTAATTACTCTTTAAGCTTATGTCGTAATCGTGGCAATTTAGCTTAAATTAACACGATTGCTCAAATGGCAACATTAGTAAACGCTCTGGAAACATACTTAACACTACGGAAAACTGGCACCGAAGACACAGGAACTGGGTTGTCTAATATATTAAGTAAGATGAGCTAGATGTGGCAGCCCACACCTGGAGTTCCAGCGTGTGGGAGGTAGAGGCAAGAGAATCAGGAGTTCACGTCCATCCTCCCCTACACAGTGAGTTCTGGGGTCGCTTGGCTCCTAGTGGCCCTCTCTCAAAACAACTGAAACGCAAAATATACTAAGAAATATAAAATACAAGGGGGGTTGGAGAGAATGCTGTCTTAGGTGTAAATCCTTATATTTAGGATACCAAGTTGGTCAGGGTCGAGGTTTCATTGTTGGGTAGAATGTAAGGTATTGTCAGCTTTGATATTTTTGTTTAGGATCTGACACTTTCTTTGGCTCATTTCATAAATGATTAAGGCCAATATTTACATTTGGCAATGCAGCTTGCGATATATTCTTCAGCTGAAGGCAGTGCAAGCCTTCCCTCCAATTACAGTATTGTTTTGGCTGCAAATCATTGACCACTCCATGCTTTCTACCCAGTGAGTGATTATTCTTCCTCCTGTTCGTTTGGCAAGAGATCATATTTACAGTTGCTTTCCCGTTCCACCTAACTAAACCATGAGAATTATATAAACTGGAACTCATCCCTGTGTCCTAGTAGAGAACAAAGCCTTAGGTGCTCTGAACGGCTCGTGATTTAACACTGTTTGGGTCAGTAGGGAAGTGACACAGGTCATCTGGAGTCCTGTGACTCAGTACCCTGACTTGGTAACTCTCTTTTCATGCATGACATCCAAGTTTCTAAACTTGACTTATTTTTCATTTACTTCTGTGAGATTTATGCTTATTAGCGTCTGATGATGGCACGTAAGACTGAGATTGTTTATTAAATGTTTATTAAATCTTGACCATGTGTCTGTAGTTTTAAATGGGCATCTGAGCCTATACATTTTAAGTGAAAGGTGGTTGTACTCTTCATTCCACTGCTTCATGTGATATACACATTCTGCTTTAGGATATTGGGCCTCAAGATTCTTTCAGAAATTATCCCTAATGCACTGCCGTGATATGTAAGGTTTAACATCACTAATGGAATGATGTGCTGGCATTAGTGAATACACTTCTAGAATGTGATGTTTCAGGATCCCAAAAGGTGTTAATATAAGCTAGCCATTATGAAAAACTAGATAAGGAGAGCATCCAAGTTCCACATCAGTATCTGAGAAACCCATGTTTTTACACATTTCACAATCATTTACAATGTAGGGTAATGCTCAGTGTATCTCTTCAGTGAATTACAAACCCAGAACCCTGCTCTCCATTCTTACCCCATTTACTTCGTTTGGGGAGATCTGAACTCTAGTTCTCTTGCTTCTGCGAAATGTTTTAACCACCACCCAACTCCGCGTGCCTCTGGTGCTCTATTCTGGCTTTGAGCCTGTGATGGACAAGTGTCTGCTGTGTCTCAGAGTTGTTTTCACAGTTGTTTATTCCCTCCTTTGCATGTCAGTGTCCTCTGATGGCCGAGGTCTACTTTGTAGTCTCTGGGCTTGCAAGGTTCTCAGTACCTCCAGACTTTTCAAATTGTCCTGGCAAATGTTCTAGCTGGGCCAGATCTTCTAAATAGGTTGCAAGAGGAGGACGCCAACCGTAGCATTGGCATCTCTGCCATCATGCTTCCTGCATCTTGTAAGTACTGAGCACCCCATGGGAGAATATCACTGTACATATAAACTTTCCACTGAAATTTCACAGGTGTTTGAACACTGATGAAATGCATGATGGGATGAGTAGCTCTATTGATTGAGCCACTTGACCCCAGCTAAGTCTTACCCACCTCCAAGGTTCAACTCTGGCACCTGAGGGTAGGCTCTCTTTCCACTTGTATTCCACTGACTAAATTTCAGCGTCTTCTGCCAGCATCTGCCTTCCTGCATTTCCACACCTGCATCTGGACTTGTCCTCAGTGTATAATATAGTCAGCTTCCTCCAGGGCTACCTGGTCTACCTTCTGGAAGAGGCTTCTGATGCTCTGCTCACCAGAAATCTGTGTAGCCTCAGCTTTGCCTCCCTTCTCTTTTGATAAGTCACCTGTCATTTTCTTTTCTTTTTTACACTGACCTTTTATTATTTTTGTGAACTACTGAAATTCCTTCTCTATAGAAAAGGCTCTTTTTTTTTTCTCTTGTTTGACTTTCTTTTGCCAGGCCACATGAAAGAAGCTTCTAGTTCATTCTGTTACTCAAAGCTTAATTAATATTATTTTTTTTAAATATCTCCTCGTATTAGATTGACACAATATGGGTGATGGTCCTTGTGCTGAGTCATGTGGAGTGAAAGACTTGGGTGTCTTACCTGAAGATTGAAGCTGACGCAGCTCTGAAAAATCATAAGCTTCTTCATGTTTTCATAGCTAATCATATGGGGCAAAATGCTGACCTACCTTGAAGCACAGATATTTGAAATTACTTGTATACCTTGTATATTGTGAGTATTCATAATGTTGTCTCATAACTATCAACATAAGTTGCACCTAGTCTTCCCTAAGACATTACCATGACTTTGGTAAAAATCATACATTCATTTCTATACAACCAATTATAATTGCACATGGAAACACATGCAATTTCATTGATTTATATAGTGACATATAACATGAGGGTTATAAGCGATGAAATTTTATAGTTAATTTTCAGCTTGTAAATTGACTCAGCAGTTAAGAACATTAGTTGTTCTTCCAGAGAATCCAAATTCAATTTTAAGCACCCACATAGTGGATCACAACCATCTGTAAGTCCAGTCCTTGGGGATCCAGTGCTTACTTATAGTTTCTGAAGGCACCAAGTACATATGTGGTACTCAGATATCAATGTAGGATGAACACCCATACACAAGAAATAAAATAAAATAAGACAAAGTGGCTCTTTAAAAAATAGCTGATTTTACTAAAATAGGAAGTGTTCATGATCAGGCATAGAGTAACGTTACCATGGTTAAGCAAATGCAGAAATTTGCTACATATGTCTATGTCTTTGAGTGACTGCAATTTATATTTTTTCAGTGTCTGTGTCTCTGGTAGAGAGTTGGAGAAAAACAGAGGCAGGTGCATCCGAGGTGGTCGACAGACCAGCTGGAAGAGAAAGAATTAGAATAGAAACCTTCTAGTTGTAACAGACTTCAAGTTCTGGCAGCTATGAAAAATACCACAGAACAGTTGGCATGAAACTGTTTGAAGACCCAGAGCTACAGAAAAGCCCTGAGAGGGGCTGATTCCAAATGAAAGAATTCCCTGTGGGGAGCTGGGGCTAGTTTGAGTAATGATTGATCTCAGTTCAGATTTCGCTAGGTTGTAATTGCCTGTTTGTATCTCTGCACCCTATCTAGACCGTGAGCGTGGGCAGCCAGTCTGTCTGTGCCGCTGAGGGGGCAGGAGAGCATGCACTTCTCAGACATCATCTGGCAGCTGGTGGGTGTTCATTAGCTCTTTGGCAATATGTGAATGAAGTATGTTTCGCTAGGGTCCCATGGCTTCAAATCTGCACATCATGTTTTTAGTTTTTGAAGTTTAATGAGTGTGTCAGAGTAGGGCCAAGGAAAGGAAGTGCTTTGTGCTATTAGATATTGAAGAGGAAGCACTTTGGAGGGTGGGGTTGGGTTTATTTTGACCTCACTGCTTATGACATCCCATCCGAGCTCCCATATGTCATCACAGTCAGGATATTCTATGTGTGATGCAACTTGCTGATGCACAGCTACTGTGACTGAAAGACGCTTTCGCATGTTTGTTTGGTGCCGACATGGAACATAAGGGTGAGAACCACTGCCGGGAAGAGGTCCAATCTTAGTCAAACACATTAGTGAATGAGTGAGAGTGAGTTCTGTGTGCTTAGAAATTGTAACAGCAAGTCCTGTTTAACTCTTTTTGGAGAGGAAAACCATGCATGAATTCCTTTTGGGCAGTTGGATCCTGGGAATCCTGTGGACGGTGGTGGTGTGTGTCCACTTCTATAGTTGAGCGGGTGCACACCAGGAATAGTGTGGACAGTGGTGGTGCACACTGGGAATGGTGTGGACAGTGCACTGTGCGTCCACTCCTATAGCTGAGCAGTGCACACTGGGAATGGTGTGGACAGTGCTGGTGCACACTGGGAATGGTGTGGACAGTGATGGTGCACACTGTGAATGGTGTGGGCAGTGCTGGTGCACACCGGGAATGGTGTGGACAGTGCTGGTCCACACTGGGAATGGTGTGGGCAGTGCTGGTGCACACTGGGAATGGTGTGGACAGTGCTGGTGCACACTGGGAATGGTGTGGACAGTGCACTGTGCGTCCACTCCTATAGCTGAGCAGTGCACACTGGGAATGGTGTGGACAGTGCTGGTGCACACTGGGAATGGTGTGGACAGTGATGGTGCACACTGTGAATGGTGTGGGCAGTGCTGGTGCACACCGGGAATGGTGTGGACAGTGCTGGTCCACACCGGGAATGGTGTGGACAGTGATGGTGCACACTGTGAATGGTGTGGGCAGTGCTGGTCCACACTGGGAATGGTGTGGGCAGTGCTGGTGCACACTGGGAATGGTGTGGGCAGTGCTGGTGCACACTGTGAATGGTGTGGACAGTGCTGGTGCACACTGTGAATGGTGTGGGCAGTGCTGGTGCACACTGGGAACGGTGTGGACAGTGGTGGCAGCTCTATTATGCCTGGTGAAGTAATACTAAATAGCACTGATGCCAGGAGAAAGAAGGTTTGTGTAAATTATTTTAAAAATCTAAAGCCTGAGAAGTGCAAGGACTTTGTGAGCAACAAAGCTTGGGAGGCAGATGGAAAATAGGAGGACTTAGTAAAACTAAATTTTCACTTGTCTAAGTGGGAAGACAAAAGACAGAGTCTAACTAGATACAGCAAATAGCCTTGGTCTGGGTGTGCTATCCAGAGACGAGGAAGTCGTGGCTCGAGATCACACACAGAAACAGAAAACGTTTTAAAATCACTAACACTAGTAGATGCTAAGGTTGAGGGCAGTATAGAATTGATTCTCAACAGAAAACGTTCTGAATAATTAGTATTTAAATTCATGCACATACTATTTTCCTAAGACAGTTTAAAAAGATAGACTATAAGTGTAGATGCTTATGTCTTAAATGCTTATTTTACTTATAAGTTAATGCATATTTTATCTAGAGGTTGAAAATAAGAGAACGGCATAAAGAATATCACCCCTGACCTGAGCACTTAAAGGTAACGACTATTTGCCCTGCCCTCCCCATTTTTCCCCAGCTACTTAATAAACTTGGAGAGAGAGAGAGGAATGACCATCTCTTTGTTTAGGATAACATCTTAATGATAACCTTCGGCATCATGATGGCAGGTAATGCTTGTGCTCATGATGTTGAGATGCCCTAAGTGTTTTATGAGCATATTTCCCAAACAACCACAGAGATAAGCGTATTCAGAACAGACATGTCCTAGGCAAGGGAGCCTAGATGCAAACCCAGTCTGCTGGCTCACCTGAGCTACACCACCAGACAAGAGAATACTCGAGAGTCAACACTGGAGAGGAGTCAGTGCAACAAACTAATAATGTCTGCCAAGGTGTTGACAATTCTCTTCTTCCTTATGCAATAGAGATTAACTTTGAATGCCTTCAGGTTCTTTAGGAATTAAATTTGTAATCAGAATAATGTTGATTTTAGTAATCAGCTCCTATTGTTATTTGTTTAAATTACTATAGGTGAAATGCATGTTTTTAAAATCTTTTTTAAAATGTTTGACAGTTTCATATATCTGTAAAGTGAGTAAAGAATAAAGAATGCTTTAGGGGGTCCAAGAGGTTGCTCAGTGTGTGATGGTACGGTTCACATTCAGGCAGAGAAGGGTGAGACTACCCCCTTATCAAGAGTATTTCTTCTTTATGAGATGTTACCTTTTCTCCTCATGTTAAAATTTGTTCACACCTTTAGTGTGGATATGTGAATGTTCACTTTATTCTGTAGGATATAATGCAGCACAAATGTGCTTAGTTTATTGTTGAGGTAGTTCTAGTTTTTTTTTTTTCCAAGCAGCTCTTGTATTCTTTTGACATGCCTATGTGCGTCTGTTTATTAATTAACACATTTTTCATTTTCTTTGTGTGGGGGTAAGTGGGGTATGTAAGTTAGACCAGACAGTGGTGACATGCACCTTTAACCCCAGTAGCCACAGTATTTGCTATAGAAACTGTGAGGTGCATGACTTTAATCCCAATGGTACACGCCTTTAATCCCAATGGTACATGCCTTTAATCCTAGAGAGGATTATAGAACAGGAGGAGACAGCTCTCAGTCTCAGTCTCATTCTGAGATTCTTGGAGGCAGGGTCACCATTTGCAGACTGAGGTAGAGGTAACAGCCAGTGACTGGCTGTTTGCTTTTCTGACCTACAGGTTGAACTTCAATTTCTCTCCCTGAGTTTTTGTTAATCATGCTTCATCTATCCCTTAATTCTCTTATTCAACCCTATCTCCCCTCCCCCACTCCACTTGATCTTCCCGTTTTTGCCCCCCACACTGCTACCTCTAGTCCACCCATAAAATCTATTTCCTCCTCCCAGGAAGATCCATGTTTCCCCCTAGTCCTTTTGTCTATCCCTAACCTTTTTGGGTCTATGGATTGTAGGCTGCTTATCATTTAATGACTGATGTCCACATATAAGTCAATGGATAAGTTTGGTCTATTTTAATATTAACATTTGTATAGTAAACATCCACGTTCTTCCTTCACTGCACAGCACAGCTAATTCCCTATAAGCAGATGCCAAAAGAAAACACATTTGATTGCTGCCTATGGAGTCCTGATCATATACCTGAAGGGTGCCAATCATGGCTGCATTATGCAAATGACACTGTAATTGTTGGATTATCATAGGTAAGAAATCCTCACCTTGGTTTTGCCCTTTCCGTTCCTATTCAGGCTGTTGACGACCGAGGAAGAGTCCTTTTTGTTGTTGCTTTTTAATTCCACAGCAGCTGTGCTGCCAGTCTGATGCTGTGCCCTTGGTAAATGGAGCCATCACTGTTACTTCCCCCAGGTGATGAAGAATTTTGTCATTAATACATTTGTTCTATACTGGCTTGGAAAATAAAACCACTGTGTGTGCTTACACAGAAGCACCAGGCTTAACTGGTACCTGTCGGCTAACAAGACATTATGCCAGCGTGCTGTTTAGCACATGGAGCAACATCAACAAATGAATGTGTTCATTTGGGGAGAGACGATTGTAAAAGGTAATTACGAAAGAAAGGCCCAAATGTGTCTCAGCCTCGTATTATTGCTGTAGGAGATGAGATCCTTGAATCCACTCTTTCTTTGTCACAGGTGGATGTAAAGAGCATCCTCAGGAACAGTCAAGGAATGCTGTCTGCACCTCCTCATTAGAAGTCTTCACACTGTGGATTGTTAGCTGCTGTGTTTACTGAAAGGAGGAGAGGGGAATTGTACAGTGTTTACATGGGTGATAAATAAGACTTGTTAAGCTTCCGCTGCTTTGTCTTTGGCCTTCAGATGTGTGTGTGTGTGTGTGTGTGTGTGTGTGTGTGTGTGTCTGTGTGTACATACAGATACACTCAATTTGGAAAGAGAGTGTTCAAGATTCCAAATATTCAAAAATATACAGAGGAGCTAATATTTTGCTTAAGTTAGAGCCATCTTTGCCTAATTATTTCAATTGGCGTTTTTTTATCATTCACTATTTTACATTTTGAGGAGCCCAATGAAAGCCACATTACAAAAGCTTCATTGGTGGCGTGAAGTATAACCTGCTCCCCACTGACACTTATTATTCAGACACAGAATGGGACACAGCAAATATCTTACGTTTGGAGGAATAAATTAGAGGTTTTATGTTGACCTGTTTCTCTTTTTTTAGTAGTGCTAATTATTGACTCAGAGGCTTATAGATACCCTCCTGATGGAGAAGGGTCATCTGTATATCTGTTGTTTCATTGGTTAATTAATAAAACTGCTTGGCTTGATAAGACAGAAAATTAGGTAGGCAGAGTAGACAGAACAGAATTGAGGGAGAGAGAAAGTAGAGTCGGGCAGATGCTTCAGGCAGTCGCCATGCCTCTCCTCTCTGAGTCGGATGCAGGTTAAGATCTCTCCTGGTAAGCCACCACCTCGTGGTACTACACAGATTACTAAATATGGGTTAGTCAAGATGTGAAAATTAGCCAGTAAGAGGCTAAAACTAATGGGCCAAGCAGTGTTTAAATTAATACAGTTTCCGTGTAATTATTTCAGGTGTAAAGCTAGCCGGGTGGCAGGACGCAGCCCCGCCATTCCTTCTACACCCTCCAAATGCATCACATAATTCTGTGATTACAGTGCTGAGTACATTACATTTATAAGAGGTTTGAAGGAGATTATCTCCCAATATTTATGCACTGGAACACATTAACTCACATATGTAGTTGCTAAGAGTAGCCCGTATCAGCCAGTAGCCTGATATCTTTCAGCCTCAGTGAGCAAAGCGCCCTTGCCTCTAATTCATCTCAGAATTAGCCTAAATGAGGACCAAAACCAAACTAACTAACTAACTAACTAACTAACTAACTAACTAACTAACTAACTAATAATGTGTGTTCATCATGGAGATCTGCATTCCAGCGAGACAGTACTTACTTAGATCTGTGATGCGGCAGCATTTCGCCCGGCTTGTCTCACTCCGTCGTCTTACTGACCCATTCAGCTGATGTTGCCACTCGAAGTTTGAAAGAAACTGTACATGTGTCTGAGAAGCATTCATTCAGAAGATAGAAAGCCATAGATAGTCGCTCTTGGGAACCCACAGTTCTGAATGACAGGCTCTGTAATTTGACTACAGTTGGCATGTAAGAAACGGAATGTTGCTTTTCTCTATTTTATCACAGTCAGAATCTAGCACTGCTGTTTGTGTTTTGTGAGAGAGAATAAAGCAAGGAATGTTTTCAACCTCCTGTCTCTGTAGATGATACCTTGACTGGCATATAAATAGCACCTGTTACTCCCCACACTGTCAGGACACCGTTCCTTGTCTGTATAGATATTGCTAGCCCCTATAAACATCATATGCCCATTCTGTAGCCAAGAGGATAGCTGGACGGAGAAAGGTGAACATTCACAGCATTGTAGAAATGTATACTCTGTTTCACTAAATCTTTCAAAATATGCACATGTTGTCTCAGAGGAAGTAAATATATTGCAGATAAAGCAATGAATCAAAATTAACAGAAGGCATAGGAGACAATTGTTTGGAAAATACACTCATGTATTCAAGAGTGCGTGACCTAATAAAAGTTAAGAAATTGAATAATCTTTGACACCGTAGAACAGAAATAATAAACAGAGTAGCCAGTAAGGAACCAGAAACTTCACTATAACACACAGAAGTGGAAAACAGTAAATAAAAATAGCTTATGAAAATGACACAGAATTTCCATCGGAATTTGACACAGAAATGAAAATTACGGCAGTGGAGGTGAGAGTAAGCCATAACACAGCTAGAAGAGGTGGGGAGACTTGATTATGAGGAAAGTGAATAGAGGACAGATGTGAGGCGTGCTCCGTGAAGACCTGGTATCGCACAGGTGTGCTGTTCCCAAGGGAAAGAACATGTCATGATTGAAATAGCCGCATACATGTATACACAGCAGAAAGAGAAATTGAGTTCTCAGAGATAATTTTAGAGAACTTAAAAATAAGGTCAAAAACCAATTTAAAGCAGACTACTTTTCAGTTTTTAATTGTGGATATGAGGTATTGCTAGATATTAATTGGAAATGGCACAATATGCAAATCAATGTTTTAGTTTTCTTGTAGGTAGGGATTGCATATACATATATGCATCATGCATCAAAGCATGATTTTGCATATCACTAAATATATATGCATATTAATAATAACATGTAAGTTTTCTGTGTGTCCTCATGTTGGGCAGATATAAATCAATGTATTGAAAGACAGTACTTCACCTCAGTGACTCTAACACTTCAGAAGCGCTTTATTCTTGAGTGGAGGGTGGAGCTGCTGCTGTGGAAACATGTAAACTGTGATATTAGTTAGCCAGGCAATTTTATAATGATGCTGTTCATGATGACATACTTAACAAGTCCCAAGTTCATCTCAGCAGTATGCCAAGATGTTAATGCTTGTCAGTAATTCACAGTCCCCAGATGAAAATTCTCTTTGCACCCAAAGAGACTTGTTAATGGCCCTAGACAAACAGTAACATAGACTTCTTTCTCCTGGTCTCTTAAAGTGTGACATGACTCACCCGAGATCCCCATTTTCTGTGAAAAATTGCTCACGCGCCTCTATATGAAGTGACTGGTAGTGAATCCACCAACAATTAATTATGCATGTGGTTTATAAAAGTAGTAATCATGTTTTTTTTCAATTCAGAAGTATTCGGAACATAACCTATAACATTTGTCTTTGTGCTTAAATGCTGTGTATGTACTGCGTGCTTTGAAGGCAAGGTAGCATCCTGCAATCATGTGTGAGTTCTTGAATGACAGAATGAACTGAATCCCTCTTCTACCCCAAACCCCCTCTTGTCTCATCCTCTGTGGTTCCTTGGAACCTGTGTGCCCCAGCATACTTCTAGCTGATACAGTAACTAGTTTTTAGTATTGGTAACAAATCAGTCCTATTAATAATAATGATTAAAATCATAAGCTCTTCTGTTTCAGAAGCAGCTACAAAACGGAGCTCATGTGTTTTTAAAGTTTAAGCATACTAATTATTTTGAAACTGAGCCTGGTTTCTTGGGGAAGCCTTGCGTGTCTCCCACTGAAGTAATCACCTTGAAATGAACGATGATAATCTTTGTTGTGTGTACAGTGCTACGTTCCTTGGGGAACAATGATGAAGATAAAATAGAGGGAGAGCTCACACTTGGCTTTGAATGCTCTTATTAATGTTTTATGAGAAAGCTAGCTTTTAGTCGTTTAAAAATATGTTTGTTTTAAAAATTCTTCTTTCAAAGTTTGGATTAACACCTTTGGAAAATATAAGCTAAAAAGTAAATATGTAAATGGATTGCTTAGTTATATCTGTCATAAATAATTCTCCTTCACACACTAGCAAACCTGCCCACTCAGTACTTATCACGAGAGTAATATATATCAGAGTTATTTCCACTAAAATAAAATAGTTTATTAAATGCATATAGCTGTAAATTAATATCTTTGTTTGAAGAAACAGAAGTTATTAAAATATTTTATTTTCTTTATTTTGCTAGAAATGTGTATCATAAAATTTTTTCTACCTGACAAACATATATACCTACTCAGTGGTTATCACAAGAGTAATATATACCAAAATAATTTCCACAAAAATAAAATAGTTAAAATGCATAAAACAGTAAATTGGTATTTTTGAAGAAATGCAAGTTATTTAAATACTTTCTCTCCTTACTTTTTCTCAGTGCCTCAAAAATCTTTTTTTTTTAAGAAGAAGTTTCACAGATCATGCATAAAATGTTCCAAGACTTCATCCTTGCCCAGGAGCCTGGGAAGGCTGAGCATCTGCTGGGTTTCATTAAAAAGAAATGTGTCTGTCTAAATGTGTTCTCCACTTCAGAATCATTCCTTAAAGTCCTGCACAGTAGGGGACTGCTGAGATGGTTCAGTGTTTAAGAGACTTGCAGGTCTTACAGAGGACCTGAGTTTAGTTCGCCATGCTAGCGATTGCCTATATAACACAGCTTCCAGGGGATCCCATGCTGTCTTGCCTCCTCCGGGGACTGCACTCATGGATTGCACAGGAACTCATGTAGGCAATGCAATTATTACTTATACATAAACACATAGAAGTATTAAAACATATACTAAAATATCACATTATTCTGGATAAAACAATTATTTTAATCTATACCTATGCCATTTAAATCTGCATATAGAGCCCTTTTACCTACATTTCTTGGTGATAATCTAATTAGTGTACATATTTAAGGTGTATTGTTTAGTTAAAATACTGAAATAGAAACATGTTTATTTTTAATTGACCATATAATGATAATGTATTTCATAACTCATATGACCTGTTAATGTTCCCTTCAAACACTTTTGTTGTTCAAGTTCCAAATGCTTAGTATGTTAAGTGTTTACAAGTAAACCAATTGAGGCTCGTAGAGGCTAACTTCCTCAAAGATAGATTAGCAAGGAAGACGAACTTTTGAAGAATCAGGAATCGACTTCAGCTATTTCACATTCAAAGAGAGTATTCACTCTTATGAATGAAATTGTCTGCTCCCTCTGCTAATCTTGTAGATTAAACTCATGATCACTCATCATGTAAACTACGCAAGGCAACTACGTTCTGTGTATCATACTGCTTAATATGTAAAATGTTTAATGTACATTTTAATACAAAACTATTGAACAAGTTATTTTCTACTAAGTATTACTTTGGACTGTGTCTTTGAAATAAGGGGTGATTATAATTGTGTAAATTCTCTATTTTTTGTAAAAAGAATCATTACTTATGTGATACTTTGACACAGATGTTTGTGCATATTTAGTAGTTATTACAAGAGTAACTAGACTATATATAAGAAAATAACTTTGACTAAGGATTACATACAACATATTAATGTAGTCAATTAATATCTTGGTTGGAAGAAACACAAGTTATTAAAACATTTTTTGTCTTCATTTTTTTTCTTGTTGCTGCATTTAGCCTGTGTCCAAAGATGAGTTTTAGAAAAAACTGTATATAAACATACATTAAAACATTGCGTCCTTTCGTCTTCGCTGAGGGGGAGAGGCAACTTGTATCTGTCTTTGTCGTGTTACTTTTATTATTTCTTATTGTGTTGTCTATATTAAACCCTCAAAGCTATGTTGTCAATTAACAACATTGAAATGTATAGTAGAAGGAAAACAATTAAAATTTAAATCCTAAGTCACACAATCTTAAATTTCTTGAATTCTAGCAAATGCTTACTGCTGAGCATATTTGAAAGCAGTTTATTATTTTCATAATTTTGTGCCTCTGAGAATTTTTCACTTAAAATATGATTAAAGGAATTTATATTTAAATTATTAAAGTAACTAGTAGGGAAGCTCCGTGTTTAGAGATGAGTTATTCGTGGATAATAGTTAATGTAGTATGGAAAATTTTATTTTGGGGTGGTTGTTTACCACTAATTCTATGTAACATATAAAGAGTTTTTGGTTTATCTGCCATGGTGGGTATACTAGTGAATCCTAAGTCAGGGGATATCTTTAAAGTATAGGAAAGGTTAATTTATTTTATTTCTGTCAAGTTTGGAAGGTCCTGCCCAGGCTCAGGACAGTCCCCCGCCTCTGTTCAGATTCAGGCAAGAGCAGAGGTATGAAGATTAGAAGAACACTGTGTCCCTTGCTGCCCAGTGTCCAGTCAGGCTCTTCACACAAAAGTCATCAGTGAGCATTCGGTTGCAGTGATGGAGGTGGCTTTTAAGAGGCTTTCTCCATGGTTCATCCAAAGAATTTAATTTTAGAAAAAAGCATTTTTCAGTTAAATTTCCTATTTTAATATAATGTCCCTTTCTTGCTTATTTGCCTGTTTATTGCAGTTAGTAAGGAGATGCATACAGGTTGCATGTGAACTCCAGTGTTTGGGAGTGTTCTCTAAAGCCCTCACTGCCGGGCTGCATCTAACACAAACATAGTATTGACTGTGTCATATTCTTTAATAGTTTGGCCCTTAAGTTCCACCAACAGATGCAGCTTTAATTGTGGTCCTTTTATAAAAATATTTTATTCATTTGACACACCAACCACAATTCCCCTCCCTCCCTCCACTCCTCCCACTTCTTCCCATCTTCCCACAACCCACCCACGCACCCATGAACTCCTCAGAAAAGGTAAGACCTCTTATTATAGGGAATCAACAAAGCCTGACACATTAAGTTCTGGCAGGATCAAACTCCTTCCTCTTGCATCAAGGCTGAGCAAGGAATCACACCATAGGACTTTTTGGAACTCTGATCCTTTTTATGTAGCTTCTGATGATTTTTCTTGCTGTTAGACTTCAACAATATTAAGCATTCTTGCCTATTTCTTGTTCCAAAAACAAGAAAATGGTTTGTGTAGATAGATGCTTGTTTTTATTTTTATGTAGATTTTTCTCTTTTATTGAAAATAGATTTTTTTCTCATACAATATACTCTGATTACAATGCTCCCTCTATTCTTCCGAGCTCTTTCCCACCTCCCCTCCCACCCAGATCCACTTCCTGTCTCTCTTTAGAAAAGAACAGGCTTCTAAGAGATAACAATGAAACATAACAAAATGAAGTATAAGATAGATAAACAAAAAGTTAAAAAAACACAGAAAACATCACATCAAAGATGGACAAGAAAAACCAACAGAAGACATGTTCTCCTGGTGTCCTCCATCCCCTCTGTCTTAGTACTCTCTTTCTGCTTCCTCTTCAGCAGGGCTCCCTGAGCTCTGACTGAAGGGTTTTGATGTTGACATCCCATTTAGAGCTGAGTGTTCCAAGCTCTCTCTTCTCTCTGTGTCTGTCTGTCTCTCTCTCTGTTCCTCCCTCTGTGTGTGTGTGTGGAGGGGGTGTTCATGTATGTGTAATGTCTAGCTCCAAGTGTCTGTTTTTGTTCCCATATGCTGCAGGGGCAACTTTTCTGATGAGAGCTCATGAGACACTGATCTATGAGTATAGCACGATGTCATTATGAATTGGTTTATCACTTTTTGCTGTTGTTGTTTTGTTTTTAAAGACCATTAGTATTTGGTTTTACTCTAGAACTCTGGATTATCTATACTTTGGTTCTTGGTTACCCAGGTGTCAGTGTCTGATACGAGTTCTATGGCATTTAAAAGGATTAGGAGATTCAACAACAGGACCTATTACTTACATTTTTAAAAATCTGTCATTGATTTAAGTTAATTTGTTTAGAATCATTGTCTTGATAACTGACAAAAATTCATGATTAACAATATTCTGTGGTTTTCTTCATTGGTATAGGGACTGATAACTTTTCTGTGCTTTCATAAATATCTTCCTACTCATGCAAGAAAGTACAGTTAAACTCTGGGTCTGGCCTAAACACCTAGACATAAAACACAGAAGGAGCAGGATACTTGTTGAGAAGTAGGGTTTCTGGAAGAGGGTAGGGAAAATGACAAAAATTATTATACACAGGGATGAAGCTGTAAATGGTATAACAATACTGCGTGGCTGTGCAGCAAACCGTAGAAGTGAATTGAGAAGTTCAGTGGATGAGGCAAAGGTTTGGCAATATTGTAGATGCTACTGTCCAAGAGTATCTATGATAGGAAATTTGTTGGCTTGTTGTGAAATGGCAACCATTCAGACAATGGGGCCATGAGTAGCCCACGATGATGTTCTGTATAAAACACAACTCTTTGGTGAAGCAAACTCTTTCCAGGTAAATAAGTGGAGTAGACATGGACTAGGGTGAGCAGACAGAAATATCTCTAATATGTAGTTAGCAGGAAGATGTCCTTTGAAGGTATCCATTTCCCAACATTTCCTAATTCTTAGATTCTTTGACTGTGAGACATCCCAAGGCAGTACGCTTTAGAGTTGTGAATTAGATTAAGATTGCAATGCAGGTGGCATTGAGAGGATATGTATTTGGCTTTTCCTGATGGGCCTAATAAAAAACACAAGTCCTCAAATAGGTTAGAATCTTTCTCATACCCAGAGGTGATAATAGAAGAGAACCATTGAAGATTTTGATCTGAGGATGAAGGTCAGGGGCCAGGAGTCAGGGTCTGCAGGAGACCTTTGTAAGATTGGGACCAAGGTCTTGACTAGAGTCTCTGGTAATGTCAATGAAGGCTGCCACATGTGTGTTGAACTTCTGACCTAAGAAACTTATTCTACATTGATTTTGGTGTTTAGGCACTTTGACTATGCTACCTTTCCCTATCAAGTAGAACACACACTGACTTAGGTCTACTAGTAAGGTCTTCCATGTGCAGCAGTTCCTCCTAAAAACTAAGGAAATATTTGGATTTTAAGGTACCATACTTTTGTCTGCATGACATTTTTGTCTCCTTCCTCAGCTGCCATGTGCTGTCAGACACTCTGGCCAGACCGTAGTGCAAGTCTGTCGTCACTTCTGTTCTTTCCACTCTCTCATGCCCTCTTTCTATTTCTGCAGCTCTATGGCAAGGTTCCTGTAGCCACTGCTATAGTAACAGCAGACATTCTCTTTCCTGTCTCATCTCTCCCAGCTTTCATCCATTAAATCCGGAACTGCAGCCCTGCTCGCCCTAGTTCACCTTGGTGGTTTCTCAGTACTTTAAAGATAAAGTGAACTTTAAAACATGTTGAATCTTGCTCCCAGCTTTTTGTTCCTTCTCTGTGTCTTGTCTCTTCATCTGCTGGTTTAGCCATATTTATTTATTTATTTATTTATTTATTTATTTATTTATTTATTTATTGCGTGCCAATCCCAGCTCCCCCTCCCTCCTTCCACACCCCTTCGTATCTCCCCATCCCTTTCCATCTGCTCCTCAGAGAGGGTAAGGCCTCGGCCTCCCCTGGTAAGTCAACTAAGTCTGTCCCATCACCTTGTGGAGACAGAACCAAGGCCCCCTTCACCCTGTGCCTAGGCTGAGCAAGGTATCTCTCCATAGAGAATGGGCTCCACAAAATCAGTTCATACGTTAGAGATAGATCCTGATCCCACTGCCAGTCAGTGGCCACATACACTGCCCAAGCCCACCATTGTCACTGTGTTCAGGGGGCCTAGTTGGTCCTATGCAGGTCATTCCTCTTCTTATCTCAGCGCACAGCCAAAGTGTCATTTCCTTTTGAGGTCGTTCCTGGGTCTTCTGCAGACAGTAATCTCCCTTCTATGCTGTTTGGCTTCTTGTAGTTTCAGTTGTCCAATGACAGCCATTTTCTTAAAACGCTCAGTGGGGGCTCAAGAGTTGGCTCAGTGGTGAAGAGCACTTACTACTTTTGTAGAGGGCATGGGTTCATTTTCAACATGCTTACGGCAGCTCATAATCATCCGCAACTCCACTTCAGGGCATCCCGTGCCCTCTTTTCACCTTGCATGTATAGGACACATACATACATATGGTAAATCACTCCTACACTTGAAAAATAATAAAATAATTTTTTAAAATTAAAAAAATTACTCAGTGGGGGAACTGGGGAGATGAAGAATGTGTGCTGTTCTCCAGAGGACCTGGGTTCTAGTCTTAGTACTGGCTTGACAGTCTACACCAGTGTCTGAAATTCCAGGTCCGGCTAATCCAACACTCTCTTTAAAAATGAAAAATGCTCAACGGGAAATTCCAGCAATAAATATTAAAGTTTCAAGTAGCTTTTATGTGTATCGTTAAAATTGTCCCAGCTTATTGTTGTTAATTGTTTGCTATGCTTAACTTATAATTTAAATTTTATCATAGGTATGCATGTACAGATGAAAACAGTATAGGTGGAGTGTGATACTAGCCACAGTTATATCATCCACTGGTAGGTCTTGGAAAGTGTGTTTTGTGGGTAACAGGATTATATGTAGATAGATACAGATATACCTGTCATTCTCCTCCCCTGGGTGGGCATTAAGGTTTACAACAGAACCGATAGCACCTAGGAGATACCCATGATGGTATCTCACAGAATACAACCATGCAAATTTTGTTTCAGAATGGAGTGAGTTGATAAGTTTTTATTATCCCTGAAGAGTATTGTGCTTCTTTATTCCAAATTTCATAAGGTTTTGATGAGGATAAATCAACATATAGGAGGAAATGTGAGATTTATAAGTATGAGCACAGTGGTTTTTGAAAGGGAATATTGTTGTGTTAATTTTCTGCAGGGAAAATAACATGAGTTATTGAATCAAGCCTACTAATCATTACTACAAGTAATGATTTGAACCATTGTATATATATGAAATCATCCAAGTAGATGAACCCTCTACCCAAAAGAGGTAGACACAGTTAAGTGGGGGAAACCCATCCCATTGGGTCCTAAAGCTTTCATTTCATAACCTGTCCATCACTTATTTGATGGAGGATAGGTGGTATAAAGTCTAATTCGGTCAATGATTGCTGTTGGTATTTCTTGTTCCCTTCAGACCGAAAGTTCTCATCTTTGGTTCTGTTGAAAACAGTCCTTGTGGACAAAGATGTTAAGTATGCTTTCAAGTTGCAGATAAATTCTAAGTACTTAATATCCCAAACAGAGTTTAATCCACAGACAACAAAGCAATCCAAAGAGAGAAACACAAAGACACACAGCAAGACTCTGTGCCCAGGCCTGCACTCATTGATCTAAGACTGCTCTGATGTCTTAGGCTGTAACATCCGGGCCTGCAATTCAGCTCCTAATTACATAGTGTCTCAGTCAGTAACAATCGTTTCTAAGATTCACTATCTGATTTTTCCCCATAAGATTAGCTCAGTTTCTAAATTTTCTACAAAGCGATAGATAAAATATAAATATCTGTAAAATTTGAGAATAACCACTGCCATATTGGCTCCTTCCTGGGAAAGACAATAACACGAGAAGCTGGCTTGTGAATAATGAATGCTAGTTTTAGTGCTTGGCGTGGTTCACGGTAAATATTGCTTTCTATATGATTTACAGGAGCACTGGTGTAGAATAGTTGGGTGATCATGTTTACTCTTTGCTAGCAATAGTATAGAAAGTATAAAATCATGCATGGTACTTTATAATAGTTCCTACTAGTAATTTACTATTTACTATTTGACTTAGCCATATGCCATGTGTATACAGTTGAGACTGATACTGTTTCTCAGAAAATTTCCTCATGATAAAATATTGAAGAATAAGCCTATTAAAAGTAAGCATTGACCAGAAATTATTTCTGTGGGTGCATTACATCTGTAGTATTGGCTGATTCATTGAATACAGTTCAGGTTTATTGGGTTGTCCTTTCAAAATATGGTGACTGAGTGGCCTAGGACAATGGAGAGTTTCTTCCTGTTCTAGAGGCCAGAAGTTTAAGGTCAAGGTGTCAGCTGAGCTGACTTCTCTCCAACTCCTTGGGGATCTGACTCAGGCCTGGCTCTTTGGTTCTGACCTAATGGAAACAATCCCCACGCTTAGGTGACAAGTTCCAAATGACCTTTTGTCATGTCCAACGGTTATATAAGATTGAAGTTTGCACTACTCCATTGTGAATATTTCTTAGAGAATTGCATACATCAAAACTTTTAGATATAATCACATCCTCTTAAATTGGGGGTTAGGATGCTAGCACTAGAATTTAAGGATGAGGCCAGTTTAAGATAACCAGTAGAGTATTGAAAACTAAGAGAGGAGTCATGGATGAGTAAGGCTCTTTAGAATGATCAACTAGAAAAGTATATGAAACATCAGAAACAGAAAACTGAGATGATCAATTCAGTGATATCAGAGACTAGATTCCAGGTAGATTGACCTTGAAGGGCTCATGTGAAGTGTGCTGTGAATCAGCATATATGATAAACCATACATATTTACTTAATTAAATTTTCTATTAACAACTCAATTTCTCTCTGTGGGGAAAATGACAGACCTGATTTCAGTGACATAAAGCATTTATAACTTGCACTGACATATATCACTACTAAGTCATTGTTCAGCTATTGTTTAGCAAATGTGAGCATTTTACTCCTTCATAAATATAGCTTATGTATTTATCCATGAGTTGGTTTACCATTTTAAGCCTTTTTGGCAAGGATTTGTTGGCCATGAATGGGAACTGGCAGACGAACTTCCCTTAGGGGATGAGGAAATGCAAGGATAATAGAAGCATTGTAAACTGCTAGAATATTTTTCTTTCAACAGGACATTGCTGTTTTATTGGTGGAAGTAACCATGGAATTTGATAATTAAAAGAAAGAATAAGCAAAATTCTAGGCAACCAAGAAGTGAGGATTTTTAAAAAGCCATGTCAACTATGAATAATATCTTGAACACACAATTCACTGCCTTTGATAAGCTTTCTTTTAGACCCCTGACTTAATTGTGTTTGAATGTCTGCAAGTTTTCATGTCTACACACAAAGATAGGGAAAGGATGTTCAAGACTTTTCCTGTCTCTTATACTAGGAGACCCAGGAATCATTATACCCATACCCATGTCTTCTCTCATTTCATTAGTACTTTTGAATTACTTGAAAATAGGAAACTCAATATAACACTGAGAACTAATTTTCATAGTTAAAATTTGGGCTTCAGTGATTATTAGTGATGAATTTTAATAGGCATATTCAGAATTTTAAAATATGTGTGTGAATATATTTTAGAGAAAATGGGATCCTGGTGTCTAAATCAGCATGGCCTAACAGTTTATAAGTGTAGAACATTGCCATAATTATTATCACTCCTCCCTGACTGTGTAATTAGAACATTGAGTTTGGCAGGAGTTCCCTCATTTCAATTGATTATCATCTGAGAATAAAAACTTTGAGGCTGCCTGGTCTAGTGAAGAGAAAGAAGAATTGATGGGGAGAAATTCTGGTTTCATTCCCAGATTTAGAATAGCTCCATCATATGACTTGGACAGCAAGTCAATTAATTCTATTTGTGGAGTGTTAAATGCAGCCACCCCCTTCCTTGGCGTGGCATCTATGTCGTTGATGCTGTGTGACCAGAGGGAATGCAGCATGGCTTCTCCTGGCATGCCTTGTGAAGCCAGTCACTACACACTAGTTGACTTCTCCCTACTCATCAATTAGAAAATGAAGATGAACAAATGAAACCTCCAAGTATAAGAGCTGTGCTTTCCAAGAGTAATTTTGGATTTTCACCTTTAGCAGTGATGGATTGAGAAAACAAATAGAAAGTACAAGGTGAGGATGTATTCCCATGGCCAAGATGTGTATTCAGCAACAACTCTCACTGATACACTGGAGATTATGCATGTGTCATTATGCGTACAGAATGTTGGGGGAGGCCGCTAGCTTGTTTCCCGACTGCCCTGACTCGACATAATCACACAGAAACTATACAATTTAAATCACTGCTTGGCCAATCACTTAGACATATTGCTAGCTAGCTCTTATATCTTAAATTAACTCATTTCTATTATTTTATATTTTACCATGAGGTTTGTGGCCTACCAGTAAGGTTCCACTGGTGGCTTGCTCCTTTCTCCTCTGGCGGCTTGTGTCTTTCTCCTCTGGCAGCTCCATGGCTTCTCTCTCACTCAGCCTTTTTTCTCCCAGCATTCAGTTTAGTTCACTCCCTCACACTAGCTCTATTCTGCCCTATCACAGGCCAAAAGCACAAAAGCAGCTTCTTTTATTCATTAACCAATAAAATCCACACATATACAGAAGAATAAAGCTTTATGGCATTATTTTCAAAATACATTAACAAATCTCAAAAGCATTTCCGAGGCTACTGGAAAACTTTGAAACAATGTCATTAACTTCAGCATACTTAGGCAACATGTCTCATGAGGCTGTGCTTTTTCTAGTCTTCCACCCCTCCCATTACATTGGCTCTCGCTTGCGTGCAGCTCAGAACACACTCCTGTTTTCATCCCAGTTGGGATAACATTTGACTTAGTATCAACATTTTCTTGTTGCTGGTGGCATACCATCTGGCTCTTTGTTTACTTCATTGACATCATGAATCTCTGTCTCCTCTCCTGGCTCCGAGCCATCGCACCACCTTTCCTGGAGCTCCTGGCACAAGGAAGCACCAATGGCATTTTAGAAGAACAGACATATCTTACCCTAGGCTTCTGGAGACTGAAGATAAGAAGTCAGGGTATTGACAGAGCAGTGATCCCTCTAGAGCCTGTCAAGGAGGATCCTTCCATACCTTTCCCAGCCTCTAGCTGCCCCTCAATTTGTATGTATCAGCTCAAATTCTGTGTCTGTCTTCCCACAGTGTTTGTCTGTTGGCTACTATCTTTCATTTTTTAAGTATTTAACTTTTTATGGATTCTTTGTGAATTTCACATCATGCATCTCAAACCCCCTTATCTCTCTGTCTCTTCCCATCTGCCCTCCACCTTTGCAGTACTCCCCCCAGGATAAAACAAAATAGTTTTAAAGATTTCAAGGAAAAGAAAAGAGAAAAAGAAAAACAGAAAAGACCTAATCTCATTGTTGAAGCTGTAATGTGACAGAGTGACTCGCACTGCATACCCTTTATTACATATATCATTACTTGCAATTCTTCATTGTAATTAATCATTGGTCTGGTTTGAGGTCTCTGGTTTTTGCTGCATCATTAATACTGGGCCCTCACTGGGTCTCCCCTTGGATATCTTGTTATTGTCCTGTATCATGGAAATCCTGCATCTTTGGGTCTACAGGACTGGCCTCTTCACATGCTCCAACATATCATAGATGTGGTGGATGATGGGGTGGGCCAACTCATAGCCCTGGGTCTAGGTAGTTGCTAGGTTGGTCAGCTCTCTAGCTCTCTCTCATCCAGGGTGAGCTTTTTAGCACTGCCCTGGCTAGCTCACCCTATATAGTAAGCAGCAAGGGATGGGACCTCGTTTCTTGTTCTCATGTCCTTAGGGCTGGCTCGTCCACACCTACAGCACCAGGGCCAGCTATCTTTTGAAAGCTTTAGCAATGTTGGATGGGGGTCATCCTACTCCAGTGTGATCTCATTTTAGCCAGCTGTGTTTACAAAAATCCTATTTCCATTTAATGCTCTGACTATAGACACTGTGGTGTTAGATAGAACCTCTTCTTCTTGGGGGATGAAGGTCAACTCTGAACCCTGGCCTACCAAGGTTTCTAGCTCTGCCATATGGTTTTTTTTTGATATTCCAAGATTGTCCCATTGTCTACATCAGATGCATGACTCCAATTTTTTTCCTCATAAGAATGCCAGTAGCCTTTCTTATATGAATATTGTGGTACTTGAATTAAATAGGTTCAACTCTTAATAAGTGCAAACATGTCAGTAATCAAAGGTCTAAGAAGAAGTATATGAAGAAGAACACTGGGGACAATTGTCAAGGGAGTGTTTTCCTCCAGCAGGTAGAGTGAGGACTTCTATTGGCTGAAATAGTTACCAGGGCATTCTCATGCAGGATGAAATTCTCAACACATAATGCAAGTACATGATGCTTAGTACAGTATAGATATTTATACAGTAAGTATTTAAAGAGGCAGACTGGTAGTCCAGGCCTATAACCTCATTTACTTGGGAAGCTGATACAGCAAGATAAGAAGTTTAAATCCTGACTGGGCACTAGAGTAAGTTGAAACCAGCTTAGTAAATTATAGAGACTCATCTCAAAATCAAAAATAAGTAAAAGTAAGCTTGGATGCAGCCCATTGGTAAAGTACATATCTAGCATCCAGTCTCCATTGCTGGAGAACAAGACGCATGAAATCTTTACATGGAGAATTTAATATTACAATAATCAAAATTTACTTCCAAGTCACCTAAGTTGTTGTGCCACAGTTCACTTCAGATTATTTGTAGTTTTTTTTTTTTTTTTTTTTTTTTTTGCCAGGCTTACCTGAAATAACCAAACCAATAGAGACTGGTTTAAAGTCCTCTTCAGGATCCCCAGCTTCCTTATTGCAGGTTTAGGTGGTTGTGTTTGGAAGGAGTGGCCTAGTGGCTGACCATGTTGTCTGTCTCCCTTATAAGCCATGTGTGTCATGCAGAAACCAAAATGGACAGAGGAACAAATATTTACGTTCCGTTCACCAAGAAAAGGCATCATCACCATCATCATCATCATTTATAGAAATGCTCTGTGAACTTTACTCAGTCACCACAGCAGCGTGCAGGTGAGAGGTCATACATACTTCACAGAGGTAGAGAACATGAACACGGGGCTCAGTTCATAGGAACAGGTCCAATAAGAGCTAAGACAAAGGCTCATATTTATTCTTCATCTCAAGAACACTCACCCACAGGCATCTGGACAAGAACAAACTAGAAAATTCTTCTGATGATCACCCATAACCACATAGACAGTGCTAAGCAACTGGGTGAAGCAAATATTGTGAGGGATAGGAGTTAAAGGAATGACAAGCCAATGAAATGATATCAATCAAATCGAGTAAGCCAAGAAATGTTGCTTTAAAGAATTTCGTTTTTATCACATTTTTTTTTAAATGCAAGACTCTAATAAATGGAGAATAAATAGTAAGTGAAAACAGATCAAACTCAGTTTTTATCATTGGAACAAAACTCAGAAAAAAGTCTAAGTGTTCAGACTAATCATAGGAAAGTATGATTTCAGAAGGGCAAAGATGGCTGAATTTTAGAAAACTAGTGAGTTAAACTTAGTAGGTTAATACAATCAGTAAAACAAGTTTTATTGTCTTTATAAATTATTATAAATAATATCTAAATTCTCTTGGGAGACTTTAATTCATACTATGCTTTAAAAGTAATTATCTTACCATAAATATTCAGGCAGAATTGTTTAACTTTTTAATGCCGAGTAATGCAAATGGTTTCAATAGTGAACTATTAGATTCTAGAATTGTAGGGCTTTGCATAATCTGTAGCACTCAAGATTAAGATACTAGAGGATCCACAACATCAGAGATGAAGGAATGAAGAATCATGAAGCATGCTGTCATTAGGACTTCCTAATCACAGCCCAGAAACCTAGAAGAACAACCTGTAGGCTATTGGGACTAATCCATGAGTACATTTAAATACCCCCATCAGATCTCAGAGTATAGAACCAGAGAGCTTTCCCTACCAGCCATAACTAGAAAATATAAAATGCAATTGCAAAAAAGAGCAAATTTATAAGAAACAGGTAAAATATAAACAATTTTATGATAAACACTCTGGAAGAAAATTGTGAAAATTTATTGAAATTCATAAAGAAAACTTGGGTTATGACTGCCTTATGAATAGGAAGGCTCAGTATACTAGTCTTACCTAAAAATATTAATCCTAATAAACTAATGTGTTGAAATTTCCCAAGGTGTTCAGACATGGAAGGAAATACTCAAGTATTACATATTTCACACAAAGTAGTCTAAAATGATTTCAAAAATAATGATGATTTTCCTAGGGCAGAACTTGTAGGCATTGCTGCTTTGACGACGTCTTCACATCACAAATCTATAATGCATCCTATATGTCATGTAATTAAGACTAGCAACATACTCAATGTATGTGTGAGATTCTCCTCTGTGGGAGTGAAGGAAGAAACTTGCAGTCGGCACCACTGTCGTGATCGTGGGTCACCGAGTGTCTGGCAAGCGACCGTGACTGGCCTTTTCCTTTCACACTGTGAACTTGAATTCTGGGTTGGTTAAACCTGGAATTAATGTTTTTAAATTATGCAGTGTTAAGTCAGTTGACTGCAGTTTGGTGAAATCAATGGTCATCATCCCTCTCACAGATTTTAGTGAAGGGCACAACTTCCTAAGCACCATGGTGGGCAGAAGCTTAGTTTATTAAATGAAGGAAAATGTATAGTAAAAGGTTTAATAGCCAGACAGGGAAAATTTTGGATTCTTGAATAGCTGCATCTTTGTAAAATCTATCATCTGTCTGTCTATCATCTATAGCTGCAAATGTCTGGAGTCAAGAATGTATATGTAACTAAATTTACATATATAAATTATAATATATATATTACACACATACACATATATATATTTAATTGCCTTAGTTTTGAGATCCTGTAAAGAGACTTTGAAATAGCATCATAAAAGAGTAATTTCTTGGGCTTTTCTATTTTCTATTTTTTAAAAAAAAAACTTCAACTTATTTTGTCAGAAATATTCTATGAATGTGATGCCCCTAGCATAGTTCCATGTTTTTCTTTCTCTCTGTGTAGTTCCAGAGCCTTTTGTATAGCTGCATTGCTTGTGTATTTTCCAGTGTTAGGAAGGAATTGAATTATCAACATCAATTAATTTTTCTAGCATTGCTCTGAAAAACCTGTGGCACTTAGCCTTCTGGTTTGGGTACTGAGGGACTTAAGGTGTAATGCTTTATTTATAACAATCTCAATGATTTATCTGACAGAGAGAACCTTGGGAAGCTGCCTCACTTTAAGAAGTGTTAACAAATTAATAGATATCTGAAAGAATCTCCAGGAACTGTGTACATTGAAGAACTCCCTTCGGAGAGGGCCGTCTTCCACTCTGCATCTCTAAAATCGAATTGCGGCAGCTGTAGAAGCGTGCCATGATTGCCGTGGAAGAAAGAAAAAGCAGCGCTCGCCCGTCGCTAGAGAAGACAGAATACTCTAAACTGTGCTAGCCTATCAGTGTGCTCACCATCACACACACACACACACACACACACACACACACACACACACACACACACACACACACACATACACACACACACACACACGGGGGGGGGGGGGGTTACTAAAATACCATTACCCTATAATTGGCTAATAATGTCCCTACTAGGCTCCACAGGCCAACATAAAGCCAAGTTCCAAGAATGGGTTTCATCTGAATGGGTTTCTGGCCAATGTGGTAGCATACAACCCCAAACATTAGAGGTTGTTATCAATGTTGTTTGTTACTCTCCAGCGCTTGGTAGTAAGACCCTTTTGCTTAAAAGACATCATGCACTTGGATCCTAGAACAGGACAATATTAATCTGGTACTGCTAGAAGCTTCATTCCTACTGGCCAAATTTCATAGTGCTGGAAGGTGCAAGCTGCTGGAGTGGAAAAGTCACCATCAGCCATTAGACAGGTATAGAAAACAAAGTAGAATATACATCGATTAATAATCAAGACAATCCCTCAGAGATATGCCCATAGGCCAGCCTATCTGGGCAGTCCTTCAGCTGAGACTCCCTTTGTAGGTGACTCTAGGTTATATCAGGTTGATAGTCAAATCTAAGAAGGACACTCAACCAAACCAATTTCTTCTGCAAGATAAATTCTAATACTTATGAATTTTATCTTATTTAAACCTCAAGTGTGGGAATCTGCCTTTACTAAAAATATGTTCACAGCATACTTCCATCTCTACTTGTTAAATTGTGTTGAATTATTTTGACGGGAATATATTATGCAACTGACTCATATTTTATTCACTTTAAACTGGGACTTAAATTTTTGAAGCATTTTTCATATATATATTTGATGTTCACATTGCTGGGTAGTGCTTAAAATGTCTATTTTGAGAATCTATATTAACAATTTCTTTACTTTGGTCATCATTTATGATCCTTCCATTTAAAATTTCTATATAAGCTATTTCCAGAGAGATAGCTTGAAAGATAATTATCATCCTTCTCTATCTTCATCTGCATTGAATTTCATGGTGAAGTGAAATCATATTTAAGCATGTCAACAGGAAATACAAAGAATTGTGACTGTATTTCACTTTTCCTATTGCAAGTCAAGAAGACTGTGTGAACTACTCTTCATGCCGGTGGGCCTTAGTGATATTTATCCTTTATTGCTGAGGTTATGATATAATTAGACCATTTTCCCTTTCCTTATTTTGAATACTTCCATATTCCCCCTTCTCTCTTTTGAATGCGTGCTCTCTTTCTCATTAGTTATATGCATATATATATATATATGTATGTATGTATATATATATATATATATATATATATCCGCATAGATTCCTAAATACAATCTGATCAGTCCATATAATTTTACTTGTATGTATGTCTTCAGGGTTAGCCATTTTGTATTGAATGACCAATTGGTGTGCCCTTCTTTGGGTAAGATTGTTTATTCTTGTTACTTAGCTCCTCTGGGGTCATAGACTAAAGGCTCCTTATTTTTTTGCTTAGAGCTAATAGTTACTTAAGAGTGAGTACATAGTATGCTCATCTTTCTGGGTCTGAGTTACCTTACTCAGGATTTTTTTCTAGTTCCATTCATTTACATGCAAATGTCAAGATGTCATTGTTTTTTTACTGCTGAGTAGTCCCAGGTATCCTTAGCCTTATTCCCCAGGGAAAGGTGAGTGCGCTATCTGCCCATTTGGCAGACTCACGATGCAGGACAATCAGACACGATAGGGAGTCAAGTTTGTATTTGTGGTATATAATCAAGTATTTGAGTAGTAGATGACAAAGAATGAAATTTGATAAGAAAACAGATATGAAGGGTATTCTTTTTTCAAGATGCTCTTGGATGGAGTTTAAGCAAAGGATCTACCATGGTCATTCTTTCACATCTTCCCTGTCCTCATTGGTACACATTTAGAAGTGTAGTTCAGACTGGACTCAGGATGAATTCTGACCCTTGATACAGTGTGTCAACATGTTTGGCTCCATCTCATTTTCTTTAAAAAGAAAAGGTCCTAACTCTACTAAATTTACAAAGAGTTTCTTGTTTTTGTTTTATTTAAAGTTTAGTGGCACTGTAGCTGTCAACCATTGAGCTCCTTAACATTCATTCCCTATCCCAGGCCACGCAGCCTGCTTAGTTGCTTCTGCATCTCAGATGTCAGTTTTTAGAAACCCAAATGTAGCTTAAAAGTTGTATGTTACAGAAAGAGTTTTGAAAATAGAGATGTTGGAAATTGAGTATATAAGACTAAATGGGGCCTCATTGTGTGTGGTTGGGAGTGAAGTGGGGCCTCATTGTGTGTCGCTGTGAGTGTGATGCTGCGTGAGAAACAGAAAACAATGAGAAAGGGATGCTTATTTTACCTGCACTCACACTTGAAAATCAGGGGTAAATACGTGTGAATTATTTCTTATGTAAATTAGCTCTTGAATATATTACAGAGAAAAGTGGAGACTTTCCATGTGTTCGCACATACCTTCATGGGTGTGCTTATGTGACTTTTTAACTTAGTCTCCAAAGTAAATAATAATACTAACTAATTGCTGCAGAAGACAGGTGGTTTGCCCTGTAGCACAGAGCAACCCATGGCAGGAAGCAAGTTCTTCGGTTGTGACTAGTTCTTTGTAGTTTTAAAAAACCTTAGCTTTACTTAATACACTCTGTTTTTGGCAACTGGCGATCTTTAAGATGTTTCAGATCAGAATGCTAGACTAAAAATAGCAACCTAAGAGGGAAGGGTGGAAATTACGTAAGTATATGACGCATATATGAAAGCCTAAACAAATAAAAAGCCTAAAGACAAAAGAAAATGGTAACATGAAATTGGAAAGACAGGATTTTGGGGTTTTTTTGTTACAAGTTAGCTAGCCACAAGTATTCACTGTCTATTACTGCTCAGCTCCCTGCTAGGGAAAGCATGGGTGTTCACTGTCTGTTGCTGGGATATTGTCTGAAGTAGTAGTCTTCAGACTCCCAGTGACTGTCGGTAACAGGTATGTTTTAGTGAACACTCTCTTCAGTACGAGCCTGAAAACAGCATAGAGGTGTGCGTGGCTAAATCAGTGCCTCTGAAAAGGAAATAAAGTAGTTAAAGACATTTAAATTGAAGGATATGTAGACAATGCATGGATACACAGATAGGACCTGCTCTCTCCCCAACAATGAAGTAGCTAGCTATTTCCAGAGGAACTCCTTAGATTGCTGTGACATTGGGGGAAGTGTCTGTAACAGGGACTGATTGGCTAAGTGGCATCTTCTGTTTTCTAGGCTTGGGAACGGAGGGTGCTGGTTCACCCACACTAAATTCAGAGGTTCACCTGGGCATGAGTGATAGAATCACTGTCAGGGTCGTAACACCATCCAGACACAGCCAGTGTGGGTGTCATCTTAAAATTTACAAGAACAAATTTTTATTAGGGGAAATGCAATTATTTTAGTAAACACATTCACTGATAATTTAGCAAATTATATTGACTGTCATTAAAACTGGCTGCCCAACTTGAGAGGGAAGTTTACAATACAGCAGTCACTGGGTACTTTAATAAGAAAGGAAGGAAAAAGGGAAGGGAGGGAAGGAGGAAGACAGCAAAGAAGGGATGAAGGAAAGAAGGAAGGAGAGAAGGAAGGAAGAAAAGAAGGAAGGAAGGAATTACTCTTTAAACATTAACAGTTGGTAAGTCTTCATATAAGCAAGGTGGATATTTCAAATGTAGCAGAATTCACCTTCATCTAAGGGGTTTGCTGGCCTACCAAGCCCCTAGTGTTCTAACACTTTCTCACGCCATAGCCCTTGCTACAAGGGAATTGATTCCACCACATTCTTATTTTATTTCTCCCTCTTCGTCTTTTTCCTCCTCCTCCTCTCCTTCTTCCTCCTATTCTTTCCCTTCCACCATCAAACAGTTTGCATATCTTCCATCAAGTGAATCTTAAGTCAGCAGAGCTTGCCATATGCACACTCTTTTCTTTGTCTTGTTATCTTCATGATGCACTGGGATATGAGGCAGAGCATAAAGAAAACTCATTTCAGTATAAGCTATAAGCAAAGCCTTAAGGTAGGAAAAAAGATCATAGCCGTAGGATTGTTGCAGGGTGGTTGAGAAAGCAGTGGAATGGGGTCTAAACAAGTGGTAAAAATCCAGGGTTGTTTTGCAGTTAACCCGTTTCAGAGTTTTGGGGTTTTTTTCATGTAATTAAATACAGACCTGAGTCTACACCTCATATGTTTTCCTATGAACGACATGAGAGGGCCTCAGACCCCAAGCTTCTATTTAGAAAGGGTCATACAAAAGATAGGAATGATTGGAATTGTTAATGTCTATTATACAACATGCTAAAGGATGTACCTATCCACTCTTGTCCTTTCTTATTTAGCTCCTTGACTTTTAGCTAAGTTTTCTACTTAAAGCAGTTAGAATTACAGAGTCTTTTAGGGGGTAGTGGAGTTCCCACAGGCTCACACCCAGTCGTCTCTGTTATCCACTCCTCCCAGGAATGCTGTGTATTCATCATGATGCACAGTCCACGTCCAACACAAGATTGACTGAAGCTTCTAGTTAAGAAGTCTTCCTCCCCTCATCCCCTTTGAGAAGCAGATAATGGGTGGAAATTGGGGAGGTGGTGGTGGGAGAAGGGGAAGAAAGGGGAACTGGGATTGGTATAGAAAATGAAAAATAAATTTTATTATTATTATTATTATTATTATTATTATTACAAATTTTCACCTCCTCCCCTCCTCCCATTCCCCTCCCACTCTCCCTTCCCCTCCCTCTCCAGTCCAAAGAGCAGTCAGGGTTCCCTGACCTATGGGAAGTCCAAGGTCCTCCCCTCTCCATCCAGGTCTAGGAAAAAGAAGCTTTCCTGCATTTTCCCTAACGCTGGGCTCTGTCCAGCATCCAGCAAGGGCTGGCTGGAGACTATATTAATAATCCCATCTCCTCACTGTGACAGTTTCTGCCCTTGTTGGCTTTGTGAAGAGCTTGACAGTTTGTGGGAGGGCTACTCATTTTAAGGAATTTAAACATTTTAAGGAATGTTTCTCGTTTGGTATCTGTCTCGTTTTTCCCCTCATGAGTCGTCTAGAGTTATGAATTTTGGAAAAATGCATGAAATGTCATCCTATCATTTTATGGGCCCCTGTGTCACTATAACTCGTCCCCGTCGATGTCGGTGACGTTCCGGGGGCCAGTATTTGGGCTCTTAGTCAACTTTAAAAACTGCTGGTCACTCGGAACCAAAGGATTTGGAGTTTTGATTCTCAAATGAAAAGCTCGAGGTCGTGCGTGGTCTAAGAAAAAGGCTATATAAATGCCGTGCTTTGTATTCCAAGAGGGCAGGCTGAAAATGGTGTGAATACAGTACCCATGCATGAAATTCTCAAAAAAAAAAAAAAAAAAAACCGTTAGAGTTTTAGGCTGTGAAAACTCGTATGCTGGGACCATCCTGTAGTGGAAAGCCAGGTCCTGAAACATGTTTACAGAACGGAGCCTGGGGTGCCCAATGGCAGGGTATGTCAGTCTCATTTGGGAGCTTTAACGAAGAGCTCAGGATGAGTCGCGGAGCTGTGTGCAGAGCCAGGGCCCGGGCGACGCCGTGTTCTACAGGGGAATTCTGAAAGTTGCAAGCAGGATAATTTTGCTGCGGAAAGATGGCTTCTGTTTTTGCCTGCCAGTCATTCCCTCCCTGCTTTCTACACCCCTCACTGGCGGCCAGAAAAGAAAGCCCCCTCTCCTACCTCTTCACATTTGCTGCTAAAACTCTTAAGGTTCTGGAATGAGACTTTGACCAAAACTCCCTTACAGATCTACCCCATCTTCGTGGTCTCACAAGTTTGTGAAGGGCTGGAAACACTATAGAAATTAGCATGTCCACGCAGAGGTTTGCCAGTGACCGGGTGAGGGGACCATAAACTTTGTGTCCTTTGCAGCTGAAAACATACACTCCTTACATCAGCAAAGAGCCGGGTTTTGTTTTCCTTTGCAAATAGAACTGTGAATGGTCACCCGTGCAACCAATCAATATTTCAGAATGGACCAGAAGCATTTTGTTTTCTATCAACAAAGTGATATGCACTTGAAATATATCCCAGTGAACAAGTATGTGCACGTTTTTCAATAATAATACAGGATATGGGGTTTATTAAGTTATTTTGTTTAAAAAAATAAAATGAAGATACTACTTGGATTTCCTTCGGCCCCATATTATTGGCTAACCTGATGCAGCCCTACGTATTCATCATGTAGTTTCTCTCATCTTGTTTAACTTCTCATTGAATGTTTTCTGTCCCGCAACAATTTGATAAGAACGTACATGTAAATTTTAATAGCTACTTCCCGTGATCCAGCCTTATTGCTTATTCTCTTAGTATTAAAAACATAATAATAATTTACTGGCTTCTACGTCATACTCTTCTTTTTCAGTAGATTCGACCTAGAGTTATACATTTCCGCATGCGTCATTATTAAATCTGTGTATACGGTGTCTTAGTGTAAATCAAAACAGAGATTTCAGTACTCTGACCATAAATAGCATCTGGAGCCCAAACTGCATTGTGCCCCAGTGTGCTCAGGCTCACTTGGCTGAAGAGATCATGATATCTAACTTGCACAGTTCGCAGTCCTGAGCAGGAAAGCTCCGGAAACTGAGCTTGCTTCTTGATGAGCATCACCGTCTGTGTAGGTTTGGGGGTGTTGAAATGCACTCGCAGATTCAGCTGTGTCTTCCCCCTTGCGTCCTCACTCAGCTGAGTGAGACTTTGCCAGTCATGGGGAGACGTTATTGGCTTTCAGTTTTCCACTGGCATTTGGGTTGGCTTGACATCCACAGAAACTGTTCTGTTCAGCACAGAAACCATGCCAGGGCTGTCATTCTAGTGAGTTTGCAGGAACTCCAGTCTTGTCTAGGATGCTTGGGTGCTGGCTTGGGCCATTTCCTACTCTACTGTTTGAGAAAAATAATGTGAATTTTTCTCATTTAATCCAGAATGTATTTTCTGGTTCTGTAACCATAGTGAGTCTATACTACATTGAGCCTTTCTGGATTCCCTTTTACTTAGAGGAAAAGATGAATTCTGATGGCATGGGCTACCTAGGGCTGTATCTATATACAGTATTTTTGAGTTCTGTAGTAGGTTCTAGGCTCTCTCATGGAGCTCTCAAGAAAGACCCCCCCATCTCTATTGGACTGACTGACATCAGAAACCCCAAACTCTCCCTCTCCCGAAGGATGTTTTCTTATTTCAGAGACCCTAAAATGGTACAAAAGAAGTCTGTTAATATATATCTGGGGTGCAGATCATGTGTATGGGAGTCAGTTATCTCCTTCCTCATGAAGGTCCTGGGGATTAAACTCAGGTCATCAGGCTTGGTGGCAAGTCCATTTACCCCCTAGCCTACTGAGCCATTTTGCCATTTTGCCAAGCCTCATTCCAAAAGAGTTTATCTTACTGAAATGGACAGGTTAGCAGAGCACCTGCTGAAGTTCCTAATCTGGAGTACAAAGCACTTTAACTATGTAGAATGCAGATCAGGCAGACAACTGTAAACACCCACCAGGGAGAGACTGTGGCACCACTAAAATGACTACATGGGTGATGGGATCAGGAGAATGTATTAGTAGAAAAGCACATGCTAGGAAACAACATCATATAACATTGCGCATGCGTCTGTGAAAAATAATGCATCACTATCAGTCAGCATATTAATATTGATTTTTCTGAATATTGACTTTTAAATAATCTGCTTCTTTTGTGGTCATGTTGCTTGCATGTGTTTATGTTTTCTCTTATAGGCCTGCACTTAATAAAAATTTTAAACTTATTTTTAAATATTTCAATGTTTAATTTAAAAAAATTAAATTACTACAGTACCAGGGGTGGCCAGCAGAGGGCATCAGATCACTGGAACTGGAGTTACAGATGGTTGTGCGTTGTCCTGTGTGCTAGAAACCAAAGCCTTGATTCTTTTTTATTTTTCAAAAAGCATAGCTTTTCGTTCTGTGTATATACTGTGAATCCGAGTTTTAATGCGCGTAGCAGGGTGGTTTCTTTGTGATACATTTCACTCATCGGCATTTAGAAAAGGAAGTGGTTTCTGAGAAAGGAGCAGAGCTGGATCTCACGGGTCACTGAAGCTCCCGCTGCTCCTTCCGGGGCAGCTCTGGTGTTTCCTTGGGCTTCTGTCGCTCAGATGTTGTTTTGATCTCCGGCTTTCCCTCTCCTCTTTTCCTCTTCCCTCTCCTCTTTTCCTTCTCTCTTTCTCCCTTTCACCCAGTCTAGACAGTTCAGAATTCAAATGCATCTTTCACCGTTGACATCTTACAGCTCTCTTCACTGGAAAGCGGTGTGGGTGTGGGGAACCTAGAGGGAGCTGGAGGCGGTGACTCTGGCGACAGCCTGCCCGCTCCTTACCCCATTGTTGTCACTTGGTAACCCCCTTCGTATTGGGGAATCCCTTATCAAAATTAAAAACGGAGTCACCATATTTAATAACATCTTCATTTTTCTTCCATATAACATGTAACAAACTAAGTCTGCATATTCCCTGGCATATCGGGGCTTCGCACATTCTAACTATGCTTGCTTTATGTAGCGTTTCCCCAGCACCTGGTGTGCACAGTGAGGTGACAGGATGAGTCTCTGTCGGATTCTATGACTAATATCCCTGGGTGTTAGATCTGAAGCTTCAGTATTTCTTGGATTTTTCTCTAGTTTGTGCTGCGGCTGTGGTCTGTCTGGGTCCAGGGCAACCGTGTCCCCAGATCCCTGTGGCTCTTCTCTCCAAAGGCTTCCGCAGCCCTGAGGAGGCTTCTGTTCTTTCCAGTTTAACCCAGAGGCTGATTGCATTCTTTGAATTTCGTGAACCATTTTAAATTTCATGATTTCCTCCTGAAACTTAGCAGTGTGTATTCCTGAAAAATACATAGAAAGTTATTAAACCTGGAATTAGACTGCCAACATATTTTCAAATCGAATGTTTAATTTCATAATTGGAAAATGATACATCTGCCTAGAGAAAATCAGTGGGGTTGGAAAACAAATTATGTCGACAGTGTTGGTACAGAAAGATTATACATATTTATGAATGGCCAAATCATCTTATTACTGGGATTTGAAAATATAATTATTAACTATTTATAATGTAATGATTTCAGTTGGATGCCATATCCTGCAGCATAGTGTGTGTGTGTGCAAGCACATATGCATATTTAGATTGGTGACTGTATGGGATTTCTGGTTAACATCTCATTTGATCTTTAAGCTATTATTACTATAACTCAGAGTCTGATGAACTGAGTGTCTGCTTCATTGATATAGGCAAATGGATACCAAATGATATGGTTAGTAAAACAAGCTGGCATTTTAATCTGTAGAAGAACGGTACAATTTGCAGGATCTTAGTAGGTATGTAATTTGCCCCTTAAGTACATCTTGTTAAGTGTTCAAAGACCACATTAAACTACGTTCTTTAAGGATGTAGTTGTCGCGACTGGAGGGAAACAGGCGTGTTCCGTTGATCAGTTGTTATTGGAGCGAGGGATGAACACAGGTGTGCTACCCACCTCCGTTCCTGTTAATATGGCTGGGAACCGTGATCATCAGCGCTGGGGGGACCTCTGGAGGTACCCTGCCAACCCTCACAAAGCTGTCCCCCAAGACACAGCTTCTCCTGTGTCTGGGCATTCGAGAGAGGCGCAGGGTGGAAATGAGGCAGGTGTGTGGCCCTAAAGGCATTCAAGACGTGTCAATCAGATTTTCTGAGGGTG
The DNA here is from genome assembly GCF_903992535.2 of Arvicola amphibius. Lineage (NCBI taxonomy): Eukaryota > Metazoa > Chordata > Mammalia > Rodentia > Cricetidae > Arvicola > Arvicola amphibius. The sequence continues at coordinate 8,230,748 of NC_052049.1, read as the reverse complement.
CTGCCTAGAATTCTGTGTGTGGAAGTTGGAGAACTGATCCATTTGATTGATCACTGAATTGATTCGGAGGGATAGGTTTCATTTTGAGAGTGTAGAATGAGAGAGTAAAAACAGTCTCCTCTTCCTTGTAAGGAAATTGGCTTTGTTCTGCCAACCCAGCGAGCTGAAGCAACAGGAATCTGCACAGGACAGTGTCTGCAGAGGAGGTGGGACTGGGTCTTGAAGAGGCAGGGTGGGGAAGTCGGCCTATGGGAACTTTAGGAAGTCTGCTTTCTCTTGGGAGTCTCTGATTGATTAATCTTTAGCCCTGCTGGTTCTTAGGAATAATTGTTAGGTTTTTTTGGTGGGGGGAGGGGAGGGAGTGGAGCTGTGATTGTGAAAATCAAGATGATGTTTTTGTAGTTAAGAAACATCTTATGCTGAGCCAGCTTTGTGAGTTCTTGCCGAGGCTTAGTTAGACTTGGCTTACAGGGACCATATATTATCATCCATATGCCTGTTTTTTCTTTTTTAATAGATTTTTAATTAATTTTTTTCATTTTATGTACTAACCCATTACCCTTTTCTCCCCTTCTCCCACATCCTTTCCCCTTCCCATTCAACCCCCCCCCCATCCCCTCCTCAGAGGGTGTAAGGCCTCCCTTGGGGAGTCAACAGTGTGGCATACCAAGCCTAGGCAAGACAAAGCATCACCCCCCTGCTCATGACTGAACAAGGTATCCCACCATAGGGAATGGGCTCCAAAAAGCCAGTTCATGAACCTGAGATGTGTCCTGGTCCCACTGCCAGGGCCTCTGAATAGGAAGGATGCTTTCTGGGCTCTGGATGCCCTTCTTTGCCATTTCCAGTAGAATATATCCATAATAGGTACAGGGTGCTTGTCACCAAGGCCATGCACTATCGAGGAGCCATAAGCAACTTGTAGCACTTAGTTCTGAAAAGCTTCTAATGAAAGCCTTTAGATGACCAATAGTGTATTGCAAAATTTGGTATAAGAAAGCATGCTAACCCTATTTGGGATTATTAATAGAAGTAAAGGAACATGGAATTCCAATGCCAAATCTTTGCACTGTTAATAGTGATTTAGCAAAATCTGATTGGGGTGTTGTCTTAATTGACAAATAAACTGGGGTATTATGCATAGGTGCTTGCTTCTGCATTTTTTGTCTTTGCCCTGTATTTGGAAAATTACTGTCTGAGCAATGTAAAGCAAGTAGCTAGTGGGTGCTGTAATACAGGCTTAGTCAACAGATGAAGCAGCTAGGGGTTGCTATAATGTGGGCTCAGTCAACAGGAGAAGTAGATAGTGGGTGTTGTAATACAGGCCAGTCAACAGATAGAGTACCGGGGAGGTACAGTGGTAAAGGCTCAGTCAGCATTTAGAGTAGTCAGGGTGCTGTAACACAGGCTCAGTTGACTTTCCAGTACTGTCTGTTAGACTGCCATACAGCCAGTAGACCTCCTAGTCTGTAGTGACACCTTCAGAACTCACTGAAAACTAGCACAGATTCCGGGGCAAATACGCCTTGTGGCAGTTCGCTTTGATATGTGACCTTTGGAGTCCACGTTCAGTGTGCTTAGCAGTAGGCTGAAACATAGCAGATGTACTAAGAGTCACGCGCAGGCATCCATCTAACTCCCTCCGCTGAGGGGAGACTTACTTTTACCGTTAAAAATAATCCCTTGAGTGGAATATAATATATACTCTCTGTAGTCTTTTTTGTTTCTGTTTATAGATCGTGCTGATCAAGCAGGATGTGGGGTTGCAGAAATTCACTGTCTTTAATCTGATGAACATGTGTGCATGCCTACCTACTACCACAGGCCTAGTGTACGTCACGTGGTACACTAGTAATTAATAGGTGATGTGTAGCTGATGGCTTTCTACTATTAAAAACATCATTGATACATATAATTACCGGAAATTAATTTGAAGGAGAGCAAGGAGAGGCATATGGAAAGTTTGGAGACAGAAAAAGGAAGGAGGAAATGATTTGATTATATTATACTCTCAAAACTGATGTTTAAAAGATAAGTAAATTTAAAAATAAAAAACAACATTGAGTCAATACGATGTTGAAGAGCTGCAGAGAATTTGTGCTGCAGAAGATGAATAATTCACACTTCCTGCACTCCACATGTGGCTTTTGATCTTAGTGTAATGATTTTATCCGGTAAGTGTAGGGAGAGGGGTTATTTGCTACCTTCATGGAGTTCACAGCTGATAGCACATGTTGCAGAGACCCAGAGACACTGGTGATGCTTCCTGGTCATAGCTGTGTGCGTTAGAAACAGACCAGCTTCCTGCCTCTCCTGACGAAGGTGCCTGTGGCCATGGAGACCCACAGGTGTCCTTGCCATTGTGGGGTACGTTAGAGGTCTTGCATTGTCGTGCTTTGTTTTGTAGGAGAGAAGGGAAGTAGAATTTGCAGCCAACCAGTCCTGAGTGTGTGCATTAGTCCATACTCCATTTCCAGTTGCAGATTGTCAGAGCCTTGGGAAGTCACAAGGAAAAGACGCTTGTCAGCTCTGCCTTCATCCTCTGACACCTGCCTTGTGGGCAGAGTTCCAGCCCTGTGCATGGAATCATATAACACAAGAAGGAAACTACAGTGTGACCCTTCTGCCCTCTCTTAAAAAGCCAGTCGTATTCAGTCATGGGCATGCACTCTGGTGACATTTTCTCATCCTGTTCACATCTCAAAGGGTTTCACCTCTTCTATCCGTTTTGGCACCTTGCATGATGACTAAATCTTAGGGACATACTCAAACCATTAAGTGTGTGGGGGGTGGGAAGAAGGGGGTGGTGGGTGTAGTATATATATATACATATATATATATGTATATATATACATATACATATATACATATATATATATAGACCATATCAGGTGAAGAAACAGGAAGGACTTCCTCACTGATTTGTTTGGGGGTTCCCCATAATACCCTGGTTCAAAATGAAAGCCTTTTCATTTTGCCTATGCCACCAATGTGAGCATCACTGGCTCTGCCCTAGTCACACCAATACCGTTACAACTTGTGTTCCTATCCTTAAAGAACACTTCCCAGTTATTCTCATCACAGGACTGCGTTCATTATCAGCAGAAGAGGTGTTGGACACCCAATGAGAGGAGTTATTGTTTAGCCTAAATTAACTGGGAGAAAATGTCATGCGACTAAATGCTCATTGCAGTGTCAAACACACGCTGTGAGGTGTTCTCACGTTTGTGTGCCTTCTACAAAACCAAGCTTCTCTTTCTGTGATTGGTGTAATGTTAATTTTGAGAAATAATGCAAATTTCACAAAGTGGGAAGGCAGGCAGACAGGCAGGAAGGAAGGGGAAGAATAAAGGGAGAAAAGAAGGAAAGGAGAACGGTCAAAGGGAGGAGGGACAGAAGAAGGGAGGAAGGAAAGAAGGGAGAGAAAATGGACCTTGTGAGAAAGCCAACAACGTAACTTCTTGAAGACACACATCAAGGTGGTCACAGCAGCTCAGGACCAATGAAGTCTGATAAATTTACAGTCCAAGTTAGTTCCCATGACGTAAAGTTTTCAGCTGTTTGTCAGGATGGTTTCCCTGATAGGAGTTTAACTTCCTATGACTCAAGTGTATAGTGGGGACTGCAATATTATAAACAACTATTATAAAAAGTATTGAAAACTTTTGCTGAGCTGGAGAGATGGCTCAGAGGTTAAGAGCACTGACTGCTCTTCCAGAGGTCCTGAGTTCAATTCCCAGCAACCACATGGTGGCTTACAACCATCTATAATGAGATCTGGTGCCCTCTTCTGGCATGCAAGCATACATGGAAGGAATGTTGTATACATAATAAATAAATAAATCTTTAAAAAAAAACTTTTGCTGCTGACCTCCTGATCCCTCAGCTGAGCGCAATATCTGGCACTCAGAGAATACATTTTAATAACAATCAACCAAGGACCTTGTTATAGTCAGGTTAAGTGTCTGAATGAATTAACATTGTGTTTAACATCTTTGGCCACAGATGAAAGAAATTAGAAAAGGAAAAGTTATTTATGGGACATACATAAGGTACTTGGGCGGTAGAGGGGAGAAAGAAAAGAAAAGAAGGTGAAGGAAAGAAATGACCAGTGGTCTGGATTGCAGAGGCTCAGAACTCCAGGAACATCAGCGGCAGGGGTGGTGCATGGAGCCAACACTGCAGGGACTGAGGCACACCTGCAGCCAGCCTGGGGAAGATGGTTGCTGGTTCTATTGACTTCTATGAAAAGTCACCATGAGTGAATTCACCATGAGTGGTGATGTCTTTAGACATCAGCATCCTGATTCACATGCCCAGGCTGATGTTGTGTGTTGTCCATGGTCTTGGGCTTTCCTCTGGAGATTGCTGGACTCATTTATGTTTCCTCTCATTGGATTTTAAAGTACTCTTTTGGGGGGTCATCTAGCCTCTTGGATAAGCAAGTGTTTGCTGTTGTGTGTGTGTGTGTGACCATACATGCATTTGAGTGTGCATGCATGCTTGTGTGTGTGCACGTGCGCATGTGTGTATGCATACTTGTGTGTGTGTGTGTGTGCATGCACATGGGTGTGCACGCATGTGAGCATGCCTGGCCTGATGTCAGATGCTTTCATCCTTGTTACTTTTGCAAGAGTATAAGATTGGAAGGAGCCCCTGGACATTGCAGTTTATATCTAACAGCCAAAACTTATGGTTTTGTTCTCTGCTTCATTAAAGAGTCAGGGTATGACCTTGAAAATATTACTTAATTCTTTTATGCCTCATTACGCTCCCACTTACATGATCTCAGCCAAGAGTCCTTCCTCTCCCTGGGGCTGCTCAAGGACTACTCATGTGCTTCCGAACTCTTTGTTCTATGCCAAGAAGAAATGGGTAGAATGGCTGTCATTATTTTAGGGGGCTCTAGAATTGACAAGGGAAAATTGGAATTTCACCTCATCAAACCAGTAAATACTTTTCAGATTTAGAACTGCATTTCTCCCTGCCCACTAGAAGAACTAAGTGCATAAGAAGTCACTTACTTGTGCCAGAAATGATGTCACACGCCTGTGATCTCTGAAAATGGACAGCTAAAGCAGAAAGACTGCTAGTTAAGATCAGCCTGGGAGTGTACAGCAGGGACCTGTCTGTAAAACAGAAACAGGCCAAACGAAGTCACATGGCCTTATAGGCAACTTGTTTTTGTGAAAGAGTTAATCCGTGTCAGTCCTTGTAGTTTTACTCTCTAGTTTTCTACTGATGGTAGAATATAGTTTTCCAAATTTTCCCATAACTTTCATTAATGTAGCCAGTTTTAATGTTATGCTGACAGGTTTTTTGCTGACCAAAATAATCTACACATTTTGTCCAGTGTAAAATGGTCTGTGAAGATAATTGTCTGCAGGTCCTATTGGGGGTATGTGGCTACCTAGTGAATTCTCATATAAGCAGGAGATTCCGCTGTGCTCCGAGGGGGCCAACTGTAATAATGTTGGTCTCAGTTCATGTAGAAACCCAGGAAGCTTGGATTTATTGGTGTATTTGTATACAAATTTAGATATATAAAATTTAATATTTTGTTATTTATCTTCCCTAATTATCCATGCAATTAAATAGTGACTTAATCATGAGTTTGATCATATCTTGAGAATAAAATGTTCAAATGAATTTGTAATTGATGTTCTTCTTCCTATTTTATCCAGTCTCTTCGCTGTGTCACTGAGGCTTTAATCTTGTGCTCAGAGTTCAGAGAGCTGCTCTACTTTTTAAAATAGCTAATTAAGAGACATCTTTTCTCAATTGTGCAAATTATATGTGTGGTATGTAGAAATTAGATAATGATTTGCCAATAAGATGATGTGTAGATTGGTTATTCGAAATTGAAATTCAGTCAACTTGTACAATTTAAATTTAGCATCGTTCTGAGAGTAATTACCACTCCATAAACTCAGCTTGTCTGTGATGCCTCTTGCGGCTGTCGTGCACAAACACCATCCCCAGGGAGCAGAAGCTGAGTCCCTGTGACACCAAAGGACCCTTCAAAACTAGGCTTCACTTTCCCTGAAGGAATGGCTGGCATCATCAAACACCAGTAGCCACTTTTTTGTTAATTAAGTTAATAGATGACTAATTGATCCAATAAGTAAATGATTCCTGGCAAAATACACACTCCCATTCTGAAAGATCAACTGAACAACAACAACAAAACAACAAAAACCCTGAACTGGGTTTAAACATCCTCAAGTCACTTATGACTCATCTGCCAGCCACTCATCCCACAAATATTACTGAAACCCCACTTGGTGACAGGAACGCTTCCAGCCAGGTTATAGAGACCAGTGGGCTAGGATGGATTCTTCCAGGGAGGGACTCTTAAACCGCCTGCGTGTTGTGCTTCTTTTGGCTCACTGAGCTCATTGACCTTATAGCAACCATGGTTTTTTTTTTTTTTTTAAATTGAAATGGGAGTCTGTACCTGTGTATGTCACGTGAACACTCCTGCCCTGCCTCCTCATGTCTGCAGTTTCTGCTGCTTTAAGGAGAGTGAGGAATCTGAAACAGGGGTGAGAGAACCATTTCCGTGTCTGTGATGTGTCCCTCGCCATTCAACACCAGCCCCTTCGTACATAATTTCACGGTGTTTTAATGGTTTACCTTAAAGGGGGTTCGCCAAAGCAGGCATTTAACAACAATAAACCTCTCTTCTGGGTGCAGTTCTGTTTCCTTGGTTTACAGATGTTGAATTGAATGACCATGACGTGAAGTGAGGTGAGTGTGTTCAGAGGCTTCTGATGTATGCCCGTCAAATATTTGCAGCCGGGGTCCCCAGGCTTTCTTGAAGTAAACAACTGACCATAGGTGACCGGATTCCTGGGCAGCAGGGTAACATGCTGGAGCTAATCAAGTGTCTTTTTCAACATGTTTTTCGGATGTCACTGTAGACACTGAAACACCTAAGCACTAAGCTTGCTGGAGGGCTGCCTGCTGGTAGGCTTTCTCTCTTCCTAACCAAACCCCGAATGCTATATCCTGTGTCAGTAATGTCTACATTTTCTCCAGCAGTCACTCTGCAGGAGGAATTTATCTTTTTATCCAGCCCCAGTGGCTCACTCTGGACCTGGATTGTTTCTGAGTAATGAGCTGTCTTCTTCGCTGTGGCTGAGAGTTAAGGGGCATCTTGTGCAGTTATGGCACCATCACAGACTGGGAACAGCAGGGACTGGACAACAGCTCTTCCCTCTGATTCTCTGTGGGTGGCACTTCTCTGGTTTCCTTTTGCCCTCTGGAAAAGGTGGTAGGGGGTGATAATAGCCTCAGCTTGTTTGTTAACCAGTCAGCCTTGCTGAAGAGCTTAGCCTGGTGCGAGGTAAGCACTCAGCTAGCGCCGCTATTATATGGCTTTGAGAAAAGCGTCTGTTTAAAGAGAACTTAAGACTCTGAGCATGGAAGCAGGAGAGAGACTCAGGTGTTAAGGGCATTTGCTGATCTCCCAAAAGGCCAGAGTTTGGTTTCTAGCATTTGCAGCTGCGTGTAACTCCAGTTTCTGGGGATCAGATCCCCTCTTCTGCCAGGCATGAACATGGCGTGTAAACAGAGTGGTGGGCAAAACACCCACATTTGTGAACTTTTTAAAAACTAAAAATAAAAACTTTGAGCACAGACTCATTTCTCTTACTTCATTTGCAATGCCACCTATGTGCATACTTAGGATAACTGCTACGGCTGGAGTATCACAAATGCAAATTTTCAATCGCTCTTTCTCCGAAAGACAGAAATGGGTTGATATAGGACCTCTCTAGAGGCCCCCATATATATGCGCACATGTAGACATATATATATATATATATATATATATATATATATATATACACACACACATACAGAGTGAAGAAAGATGAATTATCACACTGAAGCATCCATAGGGATTCAGAATAACCAAACATTTAGTGCACAACAGTGGACTGCTGTTGACCACATGCTGAGAAGACAAACGTTTTCTTTTTCTTAGGTCTCACTTTTTGCATTTACGAAATAGAGTCACTGGTGTTTTGTACTTTGGTGTAGGGGTCAGAATTGTTTCGTCAGTAATGGCAGAGAAGGCATAACTGCTATAAAGAAACACGTATATAATAGAACACACAAGTCATGGGGGACCCAAGAGACTCGCTCTTTGTGGCTGGAAACAGCTGTTTGTCTCATAGAGTTTTCAGCGTGACAATCCGGTTTATCCTACGCGAGACACTGTGTGCATTGCACTCTAATTACCACATTGTCAAGAAATATCAAGGATCACTCATTAATACTTGCTAAAGTGCATGCCGATTGTCATTCTTTTATGATGTAAGTGGACCTCTGAATACTCTTAAGGAAAAGATCCATTTCCTATCTCTGCCTCACACATTCAGATCCTTAGATCAACACATTTCCTAGGCATCTGTTCTAAAATGATGCATGTATGGAGTGACAGAAAAAAAAAAAAAAACCAACCATGGCCCCCAATGCAATAGCTTTACCTGAAAAGACTTGCAAATGGACAAAAAGTAAAGAAGCACACCTCACCAGCAAAGACACTCACAGGCTAGGAGTCAGAGGGTGAAGCGCATCCTATCCCTAGACATGGTAAGTGCTTACTTTCCTGTACCTCAGAAACAGCTTCATGCTATTAGCTTGGGCTTGGAGTGTACACTTGAAAAATCTTCCCTAATAATTTGCTTTCCTTTTATGGATGTTTCTCATGAATTAGGGTGTAGCAATGCTGATGCATAAAGTTATGAAGTTATGGGTGGCTGGGAGAACGTTAGTGTTGGTTAGCTGCAAGCTTGCCAGTATGATACTTAGTAAATGGCTTTTGAATTTGCCTTCTATTATTGCCCTGTAGAAGGTTTGAGTATACATTAAAGGGGTGTTGCTTTAATTGCCTGCTATGACGAGGTGAAAACTGTGTGGCTTGAATTTTGCCTCATAAAGATTTTGAATATTCATCCTTGTTTTATTTAGAAACATGTCTCAACCTCTACCAATGTGTCATTTATATCACAAAGTAAATTCATTGTAATATACCCTGTGTGTTATAGTTCATTTATCAGTAACTATTGATTATATCTTAATATGTAAGATGGCTTAAATGGTATCCAAAAGATTTTTTAAAATTCAGAATCAACTTAATAATAATTCTTAATGCCTAGTCAAGAACTTCATAGTTTTCCAAGTATAATAATGAGAATAGTTTTGAAACAGACATAGTCCTTGAACAGAGATCATTGCCTGCTCTGCCAATTACAATGGGGCGTACAAGTATATTTCCCAGTGGTATGGTAATTAAACCTGATCACTTCCAGCTCCTTAGTCTGCCACAAATTACAGCCACTGGCTTCCAAGCCTAAAGCAAAGGAGAACAAAGGAAAATGAAGAACGAAATTGGTCTTTAAAAACAATTCGTATTCCGATGTCTTCTTCACCGAGGAATCTTTGTAAGATGGCTATGTTGAAAGCTCTGGATGGTGTGTCAGTCAGTACGGACTGGGAGTGTGAAATAACAAAGTCTCAAAGCTCAGCGCCTTTTTCCGGGCACTGTGTGATGTCCCAGGTGATGTTTCTAGTGGATTTGAACAAACCCTTGCTTTCTCATAGTCTTTGTTCAAGTGTTGTGCCTCTGCCACCCACACCATGCCCAGAACCTTCCAGAACAAGGGAAAACACAGAATGAAGATTTGTGCACTGGTTTGAAGTACATGTATACCACCAGGTCTGTTAGAGAAGGCATGGAATTCCATGTTTCATAACATTGAAAAGAAGTCATGCTTTTGGATTCGTATGTGTTTCCTAGCATATAGCAAGCAAAGGCAATTGAATATATATCAAGTAGCAAAACAAACAAACAAAACCCCCCCAGAGAGGGTTGTCAAGAATCATCAAATAGGCACTTAGAGCATCCAGAATATGTGACTACGGGGTCCCTTCTGAAACATTTGTTCTTGGGTTCTTGACTCAGAGGTTTTTCAGATGGGGCAGAGCAGAAGCTGGTCTCCCCAGAAATGAGCTCCTAGCTTCTTGTTTCCAGGATGGAAAATTTTATAGCATGGGATAAATTAGTGATCGCAGTTGGAAATGACTCACCTTCTAGCTGGTCTCATGTATGCAGGGCTTTTGATCACCACAGTTCTTTGTTTTTCTTTTTGTCCCCTGTTACAGAGCTAGGGGGACGATATATCCCAGGAAATAGGGCCTTCCACTCTCCCAAGTCTACTTCAAAAGAGTATACTCCACAATTCCCCAGTATAATTTGTATCACAGAATAATTTATAATTTATATCTAGCTTCTCAAGAAGTTAAGGCAGTAGGATTGCAACTCCAAGTACAGCTTTTGGCTACAGAGTGAGTTAAAGGCCAGTTTGAGTAAATTAGGTAGATAGACTGTCTCAAAGTGAAAAACCCATCAAAGGAGTGGGGATACAGCTCTGTATTAGCCCTGGATTCTATCATTCAGAGGACAAAAAATAATAAGTAAATAATTTAACAAATGGTCATGTAATCACTAATATTTTATTGACCAAATCAAGTCCTAATATCAAAACTTATTTAATGAACTCTTTTCCTAAATTGAACTATACAAAGAGCAGCACCGATTTCTATCTAGATACAACTTCACACCATCTTGTGTTGGGAAAGAATGCAGTTCTTTTAGACCAAGACCTGAAAGGGACCGGTAGGCAATTGGAAAGGATCTTATATGTTGGTGACTGGCTTCAACTTGAACACATAACAAGAAGTGAACAGGACCTGCCAAGAAAAGCTCACAAAGTCCTTTCAGAAACTGCATCCCTGGAAGCTTAGTGTCAGCCTTCGCTAGGTAATTGAGGGTGATTACAGGTATTCACCAGGGGGAACGGCTGAAACTGTAAGGAATAAGGATCTGTTTCTTTTTTTTTAATTGAGGTACAGTATATGAATGAGATTCAATCGTCTTAGGATATTAAAACATTTTGTCCCCATCACTATTCACATAAAAGGAGACCAGTGTATATGCATATTTTATGAAAATTATAGAATAGATTCATGCAAGTTAACAGGATGTCCAAAAATAGCATCACAAATTTAGCAATACTATAAAATACTTTGTATACGTGTGCACTATTCCCTCAAATCTCTGAGCAGACACAAATAAAATACCTTGTGAAGTCATCTTCATACTCAACTAATTATTAATACATTGTTCTAAGTGATTTCTCAGTACTCCTGGCTTTACTTAAAAATGGCTGCCTATTGGAAATGATGAGTTTGTAATGCCAACGTGGATGTGGAAAACGTCAGGGGTCCCCAGCCCCTGTTGAAGAACTACTAGCAGTTAACTACTGCTGGGAGGTAAAGTAGTCGACCCCAGGGGTACGCCCTTTGATTATCCAATACCAGGTGATCAGCCCTAAAATCACATTCATATAAGCAACACTAAATGGACTCAGTGGGTTGTATTTGTGTGTGTGTGTGTGTGTGTGTGTGTGTGTGTGTGTGGTGTAGCAATAATAAAGAAAAAGAAATCATGTACTTGAGCTTGAGAGGAGATTGGAGAACGGAGAGGGAAGTGGGAAATGAAGACATTTTAATTGAAAAATAAAATATACTGAGAAACTAACAAAGCAAAGAGTTAACTTGTGGTAAATTATAACTCTACGCAGTTGTCTGGAATAGATCATGACTATGAGGGTTGAGTGTCTGTTTAGCTTATTTGTGTTTCCTTCAGCATGGGTCTCTCTAAAAAGCTGTCACAATGTTAGCGCTGGCACTGAACTCTCAAACACATGAAGACTGACAATCATCTCACTATTGTTCATTGGTTGGTACAGAACTCATTGCCCAAGAAGCTAAAAAGCTAATACTACCTTTTAGTTCCATGGTCCAGGAATTCGGTAGCAGCTTGGGTTCCTGTCTATGGATTTGTCTTTCTAATACTGTGTCTGTGAGGATGTCAGCCAGGAATCAGCCATCCTGAAAGCACTAGGGAGACTTTCCATTATAGCCCTCTTATACCACTGTGGCTAACGTTGTGTAACATTGATGGGAACGCTGGGCTCTGTCATTGGCAGTGTCTCTGTTGGAATGAGATAAGTATCTTCTCTGACAATGAGTGTTTACTCACAGTGTGAGTTCTGACCCAGGAAGCTCACTGATAGCCCTGTGGGACAAGTGGCTTCCAGCATCCTGAGAAATCGTGAGAAATCACAAATATATTCATGATCAATGTGAAGGGTAAATTGCTGTAATTTCAGTGGAAACATTCCAATATGACACATGAGAACGTGTTGCTGACCAGTGTGGGGCCGGCATTCAGGAACTTCCCAGTTAATGGATAGTGACAGTCTGAATTGATAATTCATAGCAGTTAATTTTTTGAGGGCTGGCTGCTGCACATCATGGAACGTCCTTTTTACACTGAGACCCCGTCATGCAGATCTCTAATTGAGCATGGGGATGGAATGGAAATCTATGTATTTGTTGGAAATATGGTGAAAGAGAGGACTTTGGAAGGCATATTCTTTTCCTTGTCAAACCGAGATTGTTCAGCACCTTGCACAGACCCCAGGATTAGATAGAGCTTTAGGCTGCAGGAGCTGAGAAGGGAAATCCTCCACACTCTGAGGCAGTGGTAATCTGTTCTAGATACTCACTGTGTGACATGCACTGTGTGGTGAACTTTTAAAAAATCTTTTCTTTCAATTTTCAGCTAAAATCAACAATTCAACTAACCTGAGAAAACCTCCCATTATATAGTCTTAATGTTGACTATACCAACTCCCTGTCCAGCCTATTGTTATGATGGTTAGTGTTTAATTCTAGAAGCCCTTACTTCATTCCTTTGTCATGATGAGAAGTGTCTCTACAGCGTAGCAAACCCATTGATCAGCTCGGGAAATGCATTTGTGTCCTTTGGGGAATGAGCGTGGTTATTGATTCCAGAGGTGGACAGCTGTAATTTTTGCCTGAAATGCTGTTTGATTATCATCATTACTTTCACTTAGACATTCCTGTTGCAATTAGGGGCAAAACCAGCTGTGTGGCTTGTCAAAAAGCAAGGTCAGTGTCTCAGTACTTTAATATTATGTGTATTGTTCAAACTCATTAGTTTTTCAATCTCACAAACATGGAAAATTTATAGGATATTTGTACAACAATCAGAGTTTGGGGTATAAAATTCCTTGACATTTTAAAATAAGGCTGATGGTGAATTTTAACTCTATTTCTTTTTTGACATAATAAGTGCTAATCATGTCAGGCACGATTCTAGGCACTGAGGTCATAAACAAGAATGAGACACAGTTTCTGAGCTCAAAGAATCCATGACCTAATTAGGAGACATAAAATGTAAATTTATAGTGTTTCCATAAATCTGAGCACATCATTGATTTAGGGGCACTTTTAGTTGCAAGTGGCACAAAAATCTATCCAAATTGCTTGAAGGAGAAGGGGACCATAGCCGTATCAAGTACTGTCCCAATTTAAAAAGCATTAAATGACCCTTTTTTAAAACAAAATTCCAGAAGTTAGATGGTTAGATCATGGGAAAATGAGCAAAGAGAAAGTCATCACCTTAGTGATGATGAATGCATGCAGGAGAATGCTCTGTAGGGAAGATCCCATGTAATAAGGTATGCTGTGTTGATGAGTATGTGGGTGAGCATGCCCAATGACCCAAGCTTCATCCCTGGGACATATATGGTGGAAGGAGAGGACCATCTTCTGGAAGTTTTCCTGTCGACACATGCATTCTGTGACATGCACATGCCTATATTTTCACAAGTAGCATACAAACATATGCACACATAAACATAAACACAACACACACACCAAGTAAAATAAATAATAAAACATGATGTGCGTGGAACTACACGAAGCTTGTGTCTATACTAGAATGTGTGTAGAGCCGCTAGGATAACTGAGACAAAAGAGGAATTGAGAGAAAAAAAAAAGAAGCATAGTTAGGCTAGGACCACTACCTCCCATGGCCAGACTTCACGCTTTCTACCAGTGGTTTCTTCTCTACTTTGCTTCCTTCAGTTTAGATGGGACTACTGTTTTAAAGAACATTTATTTACTTTGTGTGGGGGGATACAAGGCGTGCGCACCACAGTGCTCATGTAGATGCCAAAGGGTCGCCTGCAGGAGTCCTTTCTCTCTTCCAGTCTGTGGGTCCCAGGATTGAACAGGCTATGAGGCTTAGTGCCAAACATATTTACCTTCTGAGCCATCTCACTGGTGCTACCCCGATGATTTTTTTAATGAAATTAAAGGAAATGGAATAGTGTTTGTGTGTTATTGGATGATAATTTAAAATATACTGTCTGTTTCAAATAAATTGACCCTCATTGTCAAAGTTGTCATTGGAGGAGGTGGTGCCGTAGGGAGATGGGTGACCCTGTGGTTTTTTTGACTCTTCTGTTAAGAGATAAGGACATGTGCTGAACTTGGTGTCTGTGGGGTTCCCAGGAAGGAGATAACAGCAAACGACCTGCTTGGATGGCGGGGATTGTTCACATAACCTTCCAGGTCTTCATCTGCATAGCTAGTCTCAGATGAGTTTGGCTTTCCCAAAGTGTCATGAAGCAGGAGGTTGTACTGCTTACAAAGGCTCACGGGAAGGTTCTGGGTTCCAGTCTCCTCTCTGTGGGCTATGTACGGGAACCTCACTCTGTATATAGAGTGCCTGAATCATGTCCTTAGGTAGTCATGACACACACAGTAGGTTACAAATGGGTAGTTTTCTAACATCACAAATCTACAATCATTAACAAATTAAAGGTTGTCACTGTAACTTAGAGAGTCCTCTACAAGTGTCTCTTAAACACAACTCCTGCTTCCAGTTCCCTTTCCTCTTAGTATTTTGAGAGCCATCCTGATGTCCCTCAAATCACAGCCCAGGGGCTCCTTTTCCCTGATCCCCTCACCTTACTTAATGATCTTTTCTTGTCCTTTCTTCTTTGTCACGCTCAACTTTTCTACTCTTAGGCATTCAACCTTCCACATTCTTTGGCCTTTTCTGCAGATGCTTAGATTCTTAGAATCATGACTGCCCTATAGGAAGATGTCAGCTGTCACTGTGAACTTCCCCTGTTGGCTCCCCTCTACCTTTGGTGCTAGTCTTCGCATCTCAGGATGGAGGCTCAACTGGAACAGGATTGGGGGTGAGCATGGCTAACCCTCAACTGCTCACTGTCACCTTATGCAAAAATCATTTTGGACACATGGTTGATACATTCCCTTGGACGGCATGGAAATAACTCATCTCACACATAAAAGGAAGGGGGCTGTGCAACATGCGGAAAGAGAGGAGAAGCCTTCGTTTCTTACAACCCTCACTGCTTTGGAATGTGGCTGTGCCTTTGCCATTCCCTGTCGTGGCGCCCATAGGCACTTTCTTTCAACCTGCAGATGGAATGCATGTCCCTAAGAATAATAGAAATTACAAAATAATACATTATAATGCAAAACTTAATACCCCAGACCTTAAGTTTGTGGTGACACTGAGTTGGGTTTCACCTTCCTTGATGATCAGTAAACAGTCTATGCAGTGATACAGAATGTGTCTGTTGGACTTCCTAGCTATGATTAGCTTCCCACCGTTCTAATGTCTCTGGGTCACAGGTAGAATATTTATCCATTGTTTATCATTTGAATGAGTAAACTCAACACACAATCCAAGAGTCCCCCACGCTGCCATCCCATGTTCCATTGCAGCTGTGTTTCATCTGCTGTCTCACTTCAAGTGCTCACATGGAGTAGTCCATTCCTCTACGTCTTGGCTCTGTCTCCTGTGACTCTTGCTGTTTGGTGTTCTGAATATAGTCCAATGCTGGTATTTTCCATATTTGGATGGTCTGATGCATACATTTTTTTTCGAATTCTTTCTTTCAAGTTGCTATTTTCATGAATCAGGTCCCCGAAGCCTGCTTGATTGATGGTTGTACATTAGTAGCCAAATACCCAGGATTCATGACTGTCAGGACTGTAGTGAGCCAAAGCCTTCAGCTAGCCTTAGGATTTCTGAAAACCTTTCCTAAGTCAAAATAAATCACTCACGTACTGTACAGAGAAGTGCTCCCAACAAAAAGCCCATTTTGCTTATATTACATGCTCTAGTAAGCAGCCATTATTGATTTTACTCTAATAGTTTATACATTAACTCAACAGATATTAACTGGCTGCTATATATCAGCTACTGAGCTAGGTGTGATATATTGAACATGGATCAAGACAGATCACACTTCTATCCTAATTACTCAGCTTTGACAGTGATTAACTATTATCCTGTTTATTTTATGCCGAGCAGTGATTTTAAATTTCTCTTCTAAAGGAAAGAAGAAAGGGTAGATGTCAGAGCACATCTGACAGAGGATGGGTTTCCACTTCCCCTTGGTAATCGTATATTACTTACAAATTGAAGATTGAGCTTGAATGTCCACAGTGATCACACAACGAAGGAGTTCAGTGTCAGTGTTTTAATGCTAAACTGTTCTAGCCATGGATTTTATATAGCTTACTTTTCATAAAAATATTGACACTCATTCTTAAAAATCTTTGAAGTATTGCAATTTGAGTTAAAAAATATAAAATCAAACATTGAAACATATTAAACATTTAATCATTAAGCAGCTCGTATTCATATGTATTTATGTGGAAATTCTTGAAGTACTTCATTATTTAATATTAGTTTGGTATGAGCGATACATTATGAAAGCGATTCTAAGCGATGGCAGTAAAGCAAACAGTGTGTTATGAAAAAGTGTGCTTGTGTTTTCGAGCGTATAACCAGAGGGGTATTTCATGAGGATGTGATTCTAAACAGTGGCAGCCCAGGCTATTCTAGTTGGGTAGAAGGAAAAGTCTAGGGGAGTCATATAAGCTTTCATATGGTTGAAGGTAGAGATGAAAATCTCAGAAGGTATATAGACAATGAAGTAGAAGGTAAAATACACTTGTTCAGAGAAGAGTAAAATACGGGAAATATGCAGACTTGACACGCAGAGTTTAGAAACATCTGTATGTTCTTCTGGTTAAAAAAGAAAATGTGGTTTCTGGTTGAGCATTAACTTGTATAGGATTCGCACCAAACATAAACCTTGGAGGGTTGATGTGGGTTTGAAGGTTTGCTGTAAGGAAGGCCACCTAATACTGTATGTTAGATCCGAGTGTTTCCTAAAGGTTCAAGAATGAAAGTTTTGCTCTCCATGGTGGCTCTTGTGATGTGGTGGAACTGTTAGGAGGTGGTGCCTCATGGGAAATTAGTGAGTTATTGATGCAAACTATAGGATGCACCCTCTTCCTCTTCTTGTTACTTTGAAGCTTGTGAGGTGAGCTGTATAGCTGGACTTCCCTTTGTGGGACCACCAGCCTGCAAAAAACAAGGAGACTTATTAATTATGAAGCTTGACCTTAGCTTAAGCTTTTTCCCAAGTAGCTCTTATAACTCAAATTAACCAGTTTGTACTAATCCGCATTCTACCGTGTGGCTCAGTTTCCTCTCCTCTGTACCATGTGGACGACTTCTTCAGAGTCTTGCTGGCATTGCTCTTGCTCATAGATTCATCTCCAGTTCCTTTCTCTCCCCAGAAATCCCATCTGTTCTCTCCTGCCTAGCTATTGGCCATCCAGCTCTTTATCAAACCAATCAGAGGCAGAGACACATCTTTACAGTGTACAAAAAGATTATCCCACAACAGTGAGCACTTAGCTTTGCCATGCTTTGACTATGACTCTCGAACCAGAGATTTAAAAATCAATGGTTCACTTACCTTGGGCTCAAACATCAATAATTGTGAGGTAAATAAATTTTTATGTTAAGTTAATTATTTCAGGTTCTTTTCTATACTCATGGAGGATTAACATTAAAATGGGCAAGATGGTTTTAATTGAAGGTTTGTAGACAATG
This sequence comes from Arvicola amphibius, assembly GCF_903992535.2. Lineage (NCBI taxonomy): Eukaryota > Metazoa > Chordata > Mammalia > Rodentia > Cricetidae > Arvicola > Arvicola amphibius. The sequence continues at coordinate 8,212,849 of NC_052049.1, read as the reverse complement.
TCCTTCCTGCTAGAGTCTTTTCCACCCAGTCTGGATATCCCGGCAGAGCTGGTCTCTAAGAATATAGCTCTGAACTCACCTAGACTTGCCTCCCTTCCTTCCTGAACATTCTTTCCTCAGATTATGTCCGAATGTAACAACTCACAAATTCTCCCATTTAGGATGTGAACTGGTTTTAGAGAGGTTTAGTCTGCTCTCCTGTCAGGGTATTAACTTAACTGTGCGTAGGATGAACCAGCTGTTTTCTGTATTTCCCTTTAGTTATTGATAATAGTTGGTCATTTACATTGTGTGAGTTTTCCTATAAGGGGAATGTGTAATAGATTATCTTGAAAACATACCAGTAGAAAAGAGAAGTGCATTTGTGTAAGACAGATGTCAATCTTTAGTTAGACTTTTAGACTCAATGTTTTTATAGCTTTTTTCCCATTGTTATTATCTTGCTTCTACCTTATCGTAATTTATTGGCCCACATACAGGATAAGAGAGAGCAAAGGCATGCCTGTGCTATCTCGGACTTGGTTGGGGTTGATACAGAGTGACATTTTGTTTGACTTCACTCTTCCTTGTTATAGAATTATACCACACTTGTTGGGACAGCTTGTGTTTTTCATTCCCCCAACTGAATTTCCCGCAGTTGTGTTTGCTTATGATAATGTGTGGCTGGTCTGACCTTGTCCTCTGTTGTTTCAGGAGCTATGCCTGTCCCAGACCAGCCTCCTTCAGCCTCAGAGAAGACCAGCTCCTTGAGCCCAGGCTTAAACACCTCCAATGGGGACGGATCTGAGACAGAGACCACCTCTGCCATCCTCGCTTCCGTCAAAGAACAGGTAGAAACATTCCATTTGTGTCTCATTCATGGGGGCATGTAAAAATTGTTTCTTTAGGTGAACATCCATGGTTACATTGTTTGAGCATAATATCATGTTAGTATTTAGTATATAAACAATATTAAAATATGGTTACAACCATTTTTTACTTCATGTTGTTACTTGTGATTTAGGCAGCTTTTCTTAAAAACATATCCCAACATATTTCATAAAGGGAACACTTTCATGGAGATGAACTTTTGGAACGTATATTGATTAAATTGACATTTGTTGTTATTGGGCATTTCAGGACAAATACTTGGTGTACTGAAATATTGTCTAACAACCTGTCAACAAGTATCCGGAAACTTAAAAATTGAGGATATGTTAATAATAGCTGAATATTTCAGTAGGTGAATATTTCTTTCCTGTTTTTTTTATGACTATTCTTTTTTGGGGGGAAACTAGATTGTGCAAAAACATAAACACTTGACAGTTTAAGGAAATCAATAAAATTCATCATATAAATCATGTTAATTATAATACAAAAAAAATTCTATGACTTTCCCTGCCAAAGTCTTCAAAACCTAATTGATTTCTCAGATATGACATCACTATGAAAATGGATAAATAAATAAAACTTATGTCTGAGATTTAAGAAGAAACTGTTCTACAAATGCCATGCTTCTTGTAAATCAGAGGTGATTACAGAAAACTGGATGGAGATTCATATTTTCTTCTGCACATATTCTAGGGAATAAAACAGGATTATAAATTTTTAAAAAATGTAATTGACATGCAACTTTTGGATTTCTTTAAAGAATGTAGTATTATAACTTGAAACATGTCCTGCAGAATCTATAGATGGGGTGATAGTCATTTCTACCTGCGAAATGAATTCAGGCTGTTTTCTTACAGTTATTTTGAATTCTTACAGACTTTAGTTATCCTGCCATGTTGTAGAACATTAGGCAAATTCTTCCGTTCAATTATACTTTTGTTGCCCAGCATTGCACCTCTCTGCTCCTTCACACCCTAGTCTTCATGGGCCTCATTCTGCTCTCTGTTGGGTTTGAGCCATTTTACTCCATGCTGCTGGGTTCACAGATGCATTTGTGTAAAAGTGACACAAGGGACATAGGACAGGGACATTGGGACTGTGGAGGAGCACAGCCCAAAGGTGGGGCGATCAAGAGTAGACACTGCTCTGTATGCAAATGAAGAGTTCCGGGGGAAGCCGATCATGTTTAATAACAGTGTGGGAAGCCACCCACATATCAATCCATCAGTAAAGCTAAAGGAGATGCCATTGACAGGGAAGATCAATGACGCTGTCAGGCGTGCTCCCCAGTCCCAGCCCCGCTTCAAAAAGTGTGCAGCTAAATAGGTCTACAGGGAGAGCTGAGTAGATCGATTTGATCGTCTAGAGTGGGAAATGTTAACTAGGATTGGGCTGCTCCATGAGTTTGCTGGTGAAAATCCCACTCATGAGTTTCCTGATTATTCTGAGGAAGAGTGGATGTGGGAGCCCAGTAGGGCTTCAGGCCAGCCCAGTACTCGGGACAGTTGAGGCAGCCTGGTGTCTTCTTTGGATTTGATTTGGAAGTCTATGTGAGACACTGATTTAGTTCACTGACAAAATATAAATTGGGAGATCAAAATTTAACAAGAAAATTGCATGACTTGTTTAATGACAAAAATAATGTTTTATTATGGGATTTGGTAGTATAGCTTACAATGAGAGAAAAAGCATGAAACACAAGTCATCAATATTATTACCATATCCCAAAGGGATGCATAAAGATACACAATTGTTTCATTGTCATTTTGATGTAGTCTCATGTAATCCAGTCTAGGCTTCAATCGTTATGTATCTAAAGAAATTGACTTTGAATTTCTAATTCTCCTGCCTCTACTTTTCAGGAGCTAGAACTACAAGCATGTGTGAATATTTTTGGCTTATGAGATTCTGGGGATTCAATCCAGGGTTTCTTGCAGAACAGTCAGGCACTCTACTGAGTGACATACCCTACCCGTGTTTAGGCATCTGTAGCCAGTATCATCTGTCTGGTTGTTTTGTAAACAAACAGCATTGTTAAGATCTTATGGATATATGAATATGTGAAGGTTCAAAGAAGGATAGAATCTGCTTCCCAAACATACTAATCACAGCAGTATCAAGTGGAAGGAAATAGCAAGACTTACCTTGTAGGACATAATGAAGGGCCTATAGCAGATTCAGATGTGAGTCAGGGTCCAGTTCCTTTCCAGTTAGTATTCAATTTAATACAGAGGCGCGGTTAAATGATGCCAGTGTGAACATCTCAAATAAATTTAAAGTTCTTGCTTTATAACATATAGGGAAAAATGTCCAAGGTAATACTATAGCCGTAAACATGAAAAGTAAGTATATTTGAAAAAAATATGGGAGATAGATAGTTGATGTCAGGCAGTGGTGATGAGGGCTTTTAGGCAGAAAAGGCAAATTATTAGGGAATGTGTGGTATGTGAGGCAGTGGAGGAGTAACAATAGTAAAGGAAATTTTGCATTAGACAATAGAAAAGGGAGCTGAGAGATGGCTCAGTGGTTGAGAGCACTGGCTGTCCTTGCAGAGGAACTGAGTTCTGTTCTCAGTGCACATACGGTAGCTCACCATGGTCTCTGCCGGTCTAGTTCTGATTCCCTTTCTGATGTCTTCAGGTACCAGGCACATGGTGCATACATGTGCAAGCAGGCAAACCATTCATACACAAAATGCAAGTAAAAAAATTATTTAGTTAAAAGTAGAAAATACCCAAGGAAATATATGTCATAGTGTAAAAAATGCCAATAGAGCTAATGTAACATTTTTTTTAATGCTGATGAGAAAAAGAACAGACAAGATTAGAAAACTAAGTAGAAGGTAAGAATGAAATTCACAGGAGAAAAATTCAAACAAGTCATGGCTATGCAATTACCTTTGGATACATACAATGTGCATGACAAAGTTTAAATACAAACAAATTCTCATTTGATTCTATCATGTATTCCAGTGAAAAAAATGCTATTATTTTATTCTAACTAATGGTTAAGGTTTAGGGAAATCCTCATTTTTTTAATTCCAAAAATGGCAGTGAATTGCTGTATGCTTTCCTTGGTCAAAGGATCTGTTTGTATGCTCTGGCCTTGGAGTGACATAGTAAGTATCCAGTAGGAGTATTGGATCCTTTCAAATTTGGATATGTTGTCTATACCTTCAGATTATATATACATATATAATATTTACACACACATCTATCATCTGTTATCTATTATCTATCATCTATCTATCTATCTATCTATCATCATCATCATCATCTATCATCTATCTATCTATCATCTATCATTCATCTATCTATCTATCTATCTATCTATCTATCTATCATCTATCTATCTATCTATCATCTATCTATCATCTATCTATCTATCTATCTATCTATCTATCTATCTATCTATCTATCATCTATCTATCTATCTATCTATCTATCTATCTATCTATCTATCTATCTATAATCCTTTATCTGTCATCTATCTACCTATCATCCATCTATCTATCTATCTATCTATCTATCTATCTATCTATCTATCTATCATCTATCTATCTATCATCTATCTATCTATCATCTATCTATCTGTCTATCTATCATCTATCTATCTATCTATCTATCATCTATCATTCATCTATCTATCTATCTATCATCTATCTATCTATCATCTATCTATCTATCATCTATCTATCTGTCTATCTATCATCTATCTATCTATCTATCTATCATCTATCATTCATCTATCTATCTATCTATCATCTATCTATCTATCTATCTATCTATCTATCTATCTATCTATCTATCTATCATCTAAGGATATTTAGTACAATAGTTATTTGTGGGTCACAAAAAACTAGAATATTGGCTAACAAAGAGAGGAAATGATAGCAAATTCTTTCTGTATGCAATCATTAATAAAGGTGAGTTGGATCTGTATGAGTAGCATTTAAAAAAGAAACTACATTGTAAAAGGAAATGGTATATGATGGTGTTACCAGGTCTTTAAAACAAGAAGTTAAACTGGTATTTAAAAGCAAGAATTAAAATTGGGTGGTAGGGAAGTGGTGACACTCTGAGGGATGTTGGAGGAGAAGAAAAGAATATGGTCAAAATATAGTTAATAAAAACAATAAAAATAAATTATTTAAAAATTACTTGTTTTTGGATATTCTAGAGATGTTCAAAGGAAAAGATAAAAATGTTGCCTGTGATTACACTGATTAGAGTGTATGATTACTTAGGAAGAATATACTGTGTTCATAGAGAGTATAGAAGAAATAAAAAATTACAAGGAAAAATTTGACTGTGTAATAAATATTAGTAGGATTTGGCCAGCAGAAATTTAAGCTGAGTTAGTGTTGGATCAATGTTGAGAAGTCAGATGATGCTCCTAGTGCCAGACTTCATTGTTGTAAATAAAAGAGCTCCAACCAACCCAGCCCCCGCCCGCTGCCACACACACTTTTTTACATTATTGAGGCTAAGTCCAAAGCCCCTACATCCAAGGCTAGACCTGCGACACTGAGCCACACTTCTACTCTCCACCTCTTAAGGAGAAGAATATAAAACCTAAATATTAATTTTTCTAAGTAATTGAAGAATTCAGTGTTTGATTTTAGGAAGCAAAACTGAGATTCTTCTGTGGTAGGTGATTAAGATGAGACAGAATCAAATGCCTTCCTGGGAACTTGACGTGGAGCACGCTGAAGGGCTCAAGGGAGACCTGTGGTCTGATGTGTAGTATTTGCTTAGGTGGATTGAGAAACACACAAGGAAAATACAGAAACGTTCTTGGGGTAGCCTCATCCAGACAATCCATCACTTCTGCATTAGGGGATTTAAGTTCTAAACAATTTTAAAGGATTGTTTTCTCTCTTAAATGTAATTTTTATTTATACAGTTTAAACAAATTAATGCTATTTCTACGAAACATCACGTTGTCATCAAAACTGACTTTAAAAGTTAGTCTTTTATTTTTTAAGTTTTCTTCTTATTCATGTGTATGTATGTGTGTCTGTGTTAATGTATACCATTTGTCCAAGCAAGTGCCCTTAGAGATAAAGATAGGATATAGGATCCCCTGGAGCTGGAGTTATGGGTAGTTGTAAGAAACCTTTCTTTGGATGCTGGGGACTGATCAGACCTTCTGAGATATGTGTATGTACACACGCACGCGCGCGCGCGCACACACACACACACACACACACACACACTTTCTCTTAACAGCTCTACCATCTCTACAGCCCCACGTTATTCATTTTTATCATTAACAATAACATATACAATGTAGTTTTGTATTTTTAATTTAAAGAATACAATTTTAACTCTATCCTATAGGTAATTTTGAAAACTGGCTATTTGAGTAGAGATCACATTTATGAATAGGGAATTTCAAGTAGAATCTTTTCTGATATCACATCATGTTCTAATCTTGTTTTTTTGGAAGTCAATCATTCCTGCAGCAGGGAAGTCATTCTTTTGTACAGCAGGCATATGATCTGAATTATCATGCAGTAGTTGAATAATTCATTAACCCATCCAGCATACATACTAAGAACTTTATACTATCAGCATCAGCATACACTAGGGCAATGTGCACAGTGAAAATCGAGTAACTAGAGTTCATTAAAATAAGTTGTTAATGAGATGCAGGCTGGTAGTTAACTTGAATGGAAATAAATTCTAGTTTACAACCACAGATTGAAACTTAAGTCATGCTACACCATGTGCTTGGCACCTCACAGAAAGGCGTGAGTGAAAGGTTTGTAAGATGAGTTCTTGAACATAGCCGTCATGCATTGTTCGACATAAATGTGTTCTTTGATTTTTTATTTTGCTGCAATTTCCCATCTTGATTGTCATTTAACTAGTGGATTTTCTTCTTTTGTTTTTAGCATAAATAGATGGTTTAGCATGATAGATGGTTAGTTCACTCCCATGCTTCAGTTTCCTTGCCTCAGAATTTCTGCCTCACTTCCAACAGTTACCAAGTCTCTCCTATGAAATTTTTGAGAAATACCTAATCTTCATTTTCTGTCCTGTAACTGAGTGTTCTTCACCAAATGAGTAGGGAAGAATGAGCATGCGTTGTGTGATGAGGCCGTGATGCCAATCATTTTGATAAATAAGACTGGCCATGGGTACCTTCATGGCAGTCAAGAGGCATTATTCAGTCATGTTTACCAGGCCCCTACTGTGTGCTCAAGACTGTGATTATGAAAGTTGATTCTCAGATTTTGAGTTTGCCTTCATGACAGGTATGTGTTAAACTTTAGAATGCAAGGGTTGGAGGGGCCTTGAGGAAGAGAAGGCTCAGGAGAGCTGATCTTATGATTTAAGATGGACATGACCCATGACTTGTGTAACTGATGTTACCAGAGAGAACGTCATTGAGTTGACAAGAGTGAGCTGAATCCAGTGTACATGTGGAATGGAGACAATTTAACTTTTTCAAATGGCTGCAGAGCCAGTCCCACTGAGTCTAGTTTAGGAAGTTTGGGTTATTGTTCTTATTGTTACCACACTGGCCCCGTCTACTGGTTTGAGTTCATAACTTCTAAGTATGTAAGGAGTTGGGCTGAACCAAGTTAGAGAAAGAGAGACAAGGGAAATGAGGGATAAAAGACCTTATTTCTAAGTCTTAGAATCCCCACCAAGTGAAAAAGATTACTGACTAAAATGCCGATAGGAAGAAGGGCTTCGTGGCCACACTGAAAATGATATAAACCCAAGAATGAATACTTAAAACCAGAAACTGGAAAGCAACCATCGATAATGCCAAGATTCACATTAAAACCATGAAACTTAGGGCATTAATAAAAATGGAGATGGTACATCTCTTATCTGTGTCCCTTCTGACAGCTGGTGTGGGAGTGGAGGTGGAGCAGTTCTGAGGAAGGCCCGGCACTTTCTCCAGTGGGGAAGAGACCTGGAGGTCATTCCTTGCTGCTAGAGAACAAGCTTGCTGGCCTGTGATCAACTAGAGGACAATCACTCTGGTCTACATTTGCATGCCTTCATTTAGAAAAATAATCGTATGATGTTGGTGTGCTCTCCAAACACAAATTTGTATTCGGCCATACTTTATAACATTTGCCTTCGTGTTCTGTTTGCAATGAATCTGAATATTACATTTGCTCTTTGCAATACTATAAATCCCCTGGAAATATACTTTTGATTAAAAATAACATCTCCTCTGTTGTTTAGCCACTGTATCATTCGATAATTTTGTGCTTTCAAAAATTAGTATCCAGGTGAGCTTTCTAACGTGTATTTTGTATGTGTTTCTGTGTCGTGCATACATCTATGCTTGTTTGCGTGTGTATGTGTGTGGCAAGGCCAGAAGTTGATATATAGTATTATTTCCAACCACCACCCCCCTTATATATTGAAGCAGCACCTCACTTGAGTCCACAGTTCACCATCATTTCCAGTCTAAATAGTCAGCTTGATCCACAAGTCTTCTGTACTTGCCTCTTACATGGCTGGGATCTCAGGCTGGCTGCCACACATACCCAGCACTGCAGGTGGTGCCAGGCATCCAGACTCGGGCCCTTGCATTATACGGGTAGCACCTTTACCCTCTGACGTAGCTCCCAAGTACTCCAAAGTGTCGTTTTTATGAGGTAGAAGAAATTAATTGAGGAGTTTTACAGTCTTACTTAGTGCTTATTGATATTTGCACACTGTGTTAGTTATATAAATGACTTTTTCCACCATGTAGGTTTATTCAATTGTGAATCGGCCACACAGAGGATTTCTAGGCATATGCTAGTTTGTATAAAGACGTTTTTCCCCATAGCATTTAACAGGCTCCTATTGTGTGCTCAGGTCTGTGATTATAAAGGTTCATTCTCAGATTTGCAGCTTGCCTTCATGAAAAACATATATAATGAGTTTTAAGATGTAAATATTGCAAAGTTTTACACATTATTGAATTCCAAATGATTTATACAAAAAAGTAGTCAACAACCTGAAGACTCTTAGCACTGATGCCCTGTTGCTGCTGTAGTTTTACTTATTCTCCCAGGATCACACACATTGTAAATCATATTCCTGAATGGAGAGGTATTTTCTGGGCGAGTGTTGAGTACGTGATGGTTCAGAGATAGTAAAGACTTGTTTATACGCCCTTGTGCTCGTCATTCATTAGAGGAAGAGACAACGCTGGAGGCATTTCTGAGCTTCCATTCTGACTGAACCACTCCACTGTGCCCTTGACACAAGATGTGCCTGCCTTAGGAAGGCATATATAAACTATATAAATTATTTGTTCTTTTTTTTTTTTTTTTTTTTTTTTTTTTTGGTGACTTGAGAGGCCATGTCCACACCTGGGTCGGCCTGACTCTTCCCCTGAGCAGTTGGCTTCCTATTGAACCCTGTGATGTAAATGCATGTAATATTTATATGTTTCCCAATAAACTCCAACTCTGCTTCAAGAACTTTAATTTTATGTAAAATTAAATTTTACTCTTTTGCATTCATCCACTGGATGCTCTACCTCCCTTTTAAAAATATAGCTTCTATATTTATAATTCTAAAGAACCATAGGGTGGTGTCTTAGGGTTTCTATTGTGACAAAACACACCATGACCACAGAACAAACTGGGGAGGAAAGGGTTATTAGGCTTATACTTCAGCACTGCTGTTCATCACTGAAGGAAGTCAGGGCAGGAACTCAAAACAGGGCAGGATCCTGAAGGCAGGAGCTGATGCAGAGGCCATCAGTAAGCAGTAGGGGAGTTGCTTACTGGCTTGCTTTCCCAGGCTTGCTCAGCCCACCCTCTTACAGAACCCAGGACTAGCAGCCAAGGAATGGCAGCGCCCACTGTGGGCTGGGTCCTCCCCCATCCATCCCTAATTGACAAAATACCATACAGCTGGGTGGGTCTAATGGAGGCATTTCCTCAACTGAGGCTCCTTCCTTTGATGAGTCTAACTTGTGTCAAGTTGACACACAAGACCAGCCAGTACAGCATAGAAGAATAGCATTTTAAAGATAAGATTATCTTTTCGCTTTATAAGATAGTCTCTTCATTGCTCTTCCCCAGTTTTGCATATTGCTTGACCTTTTAACATTATTGATTCTACTACAAACACAGCTGTAGCTCTGATAACACAGTATGGAATATGACAGAGCACCGTGAAACATCCCCCAACCAGTATTCTGGAAAAGCATTTTGTGAAAGTAATGACAGAATTATTATCCATGGAGAGAAGGAAATTCAAACACCTTCGGGAAAGGTCAAGAACAGAAAGGATTACCTGCAAAGACCAGTGAACTTTAGATTCATTTAGTCAGAGAGGCAAGGATTAGCCGTATCATAATACCAGCATGGAAATTTTTCCACATGTCAAAATTAAAAAGAAAGTTACTTTGTTCTTGACTTTTAAACTTTATATCTTGTTTCAAGCCTTGCATAAATAGAGGAAGAAATAGCGAAAGTATGATTGACCCTACTTTTTTTTTTTTTTTTTTACTAGATTAGAAGCTGCTTTGGGAGCAGTGTGTTTCTCAAGGTGTTGCTAGGAGTCTACATAGTGGGGTTTCTGTAGTTTAAAATATAGTTTACAACAAAATATATACAAAAATATATAGAAAAAATATAGGTTACAACAAAAATAGGACAGAATCTCAGAGCAAGACCTCTGCATGTCAACAGACAAGGATGACCAGGTTGTGGAGTTCTGGAGTTGCCTGTACGGAAGAAAAGGATAGTCAGTATTCAAACAGTCAGACAGGGGTTGGTCAAATCCAGAAATGAGGGAGACACAAGGGCAACAGCTGTTAGGTACTAGGGAGTTAAGGCTGCAGACGTCTTTCTCTCCACACCATTCTCTCGCTTATATGTTCTGCTGTTTCCTGTGAGGTATTTTGTCTTTGTCTCTTAAAAATGTATGTTCTCTAAAAATTTTCAAATACACCTCTCCTCAAGACATTTCATTATCTGCTCATCTGCTTTAAAAGCTCCACTCCACTCTAACGGTGAATCCAGTGGATTCCCTGTGCCCCTTTCTCTATAACTGCTAATCGTGGGGTTCATATTCATATGGCAGTGGAGACTATGATGATTCAGCTTTGCACACTAACTAGGAAGGAAGGTTTTAGCATATAGGGTTTTGGAAAATGTTTTAGTGCCTCTTACCATTCTCTCATATTTGTCAAAAGAAATCATGGTTAAATATTCATCATGTGGAATCATGTTAAATATTTAAAATGTGATATTTTAGTGTTTTATGCATTCCATGATTTAAGTAATTCCTGAATATTATGGGAAATCCACAAATACTCATCAAAATTTTCTTCTCCAAGTTATAGATGTGATTATTGTGATACAATGTTTATTTTGCCTGGTCACTATTCTGACCTATCTTAGATCATTCAGCGTATCAGTAGTATTTTTTTATTATTACATTTCTTTTTCACCTTTTTCTAATACTTACAAAATACAAAATCATTGTGAATTTTTAATAGTATATATTTTTTAAATTTATACCAGTGTTGGTCTTCTCTGTTTATTCAATTTTGTTAGTATAAAAAAATGCAGCCACATGTCATACTTTCTCGTTCATAAGTCATTTGGTCTGCTCTGACAGAGGTGCCTGGAGCCAAGTTTTGGAAAAGAGTTTAATGACCCTTACAAACTCTCTGGGAAAATATGTCATAATTAATTACTGATAAGGGCCTCAGGCAGAACAACAAAGCAGGAACTCTTGGAATATAAAAATCAATGCCTCATGAGTAGTTTTCTTAGAGTAGGAAATGAACACATGGAACTCCAGGAAGAATAAACAGGGAAAAACACTTGTTGCTCACAAAAACAGAGATAAATACTGTCAGCCTAGCATCTGTCTGTCAACATTCAGGTATGTGGTAGGAATAATTGCGATAACACACAGCTTATTATAGGACAAGGAAGCAGTCATAAACAGTATCTCAAATAAAATAATTTTTAAAAGAATATACCTTAAGTTTCTTTAAAACGGCACTATTTTATAAAATACATATTAATTTTTTTATTCATGTGCAAAATTGTAAATACATTTTTATTTCATATTTTTGCTTAATATTTTTGTTTATGACAGAAATTCCTAAGACTAAAACTTTCTCAGCTTATCTGCTAAAGGTTGTATTCGAGGAGGCTGCTGGGAAACCAAAATGAAACATGCGTGTTTGCTGTTAGTGATGGCTCTCACCACAGTACCCAGTCTGACATCTTAAATACAGCAGGAGACTTGTGATGTGCTCTCTGTCCATATTCCTAGGGAAATGTTTTCCTAGCACAAGGGTTCTTTCTGTTTAGATAAGACAAGTTCCCCTTCAGTGCTGAGCTGCACTGTCCTAGGGACAGGGAGGGCTGACAATTCCATTAGCAATAGCCTAGGGGGTCACTAATGACGATCTAATCAGTACTTAGACACTGCACAATTAGTGAGTTCCTTCTGTGGACAGGGTGTGATCCTTAGAGAACACTGGTTTAAGTGCAGTTCTGCTTTACTGGGGCATTCTTGTTGAGAGTCAGTGTTTTTGGACTGGAGTTATCTGTACCATGCATCAATGACATAGGTAAACATGCCTGAGGCAGGCTATCAATCATGTTCAAGTTGCTGTCACCAGACCGCAATCATAAAAGGCACGTACAGGTTCAAGCCCGGGGCTCTAATTGAGCCTGCTCTGTGGCCTGCTGCTGCTGGAACATGAAGATCAGCATTCTCCCTTTTCACTAATGATGGCTTCTGACTGCCACACTCCACTCATGGCCTTGGGAGTCAGCTGGACTGCTTGCCTAATTATTGTGGAAAAAGAGCAACTCAATACCAATAAGGCAAAAAGAGAAAAATCACTTTTGACATCTGATCCTCCACATTTAGAGAGTTGTGATCGAGTCATGTGGGGATGCGTTTGCAGCCTACACAACTGAGATGTTATGCTTCTGGGTGAAGTTGCACTCAAATGAAGACTTAAAACAACACATAAGTCAGTGTCAGATTATGCCAGAGTTGTTTTAGGCAATCACAGACAATGTAATGTGCAATTTTGAGGCTCATCTCTTCTGTTAGAGGTGATATTGTAAGCCCCACGTGTTGGCCCCTGAAACTGCCACACCCATGACAGAGGAGAGGCCCTCTTCCCAAACAGGTCAGCCTGATACTCAGATCACCTGTTAGCAAAATAAAACACCTCTAGCAAATACTGCTGTTTGTTCCAAGTGTCTGAGACCTGAAATTGCCTGTTATCGACCTCCTGTCAAAAGACACAGGCAATTTATTCTTAAAATTAATAAATTAGAGTGAAAATACTCCCTCTTTGGGGAACTCTGCTCAAATTGGGAGCAGCAGCTCAGCCCTCCATGGAGTACTGTCCAAGCGCTTGGCTTTAATAATGCCAGGGAGAAAATATACCGCCACATCTAAGATGATGCAAAAAGAGAAATGGCCATTCTGGGAGCTTCGCTGGCTTGCACAGAAGGCTGGCATCGGGAATCTTTCCTATGTGTTTACTATTTGATATTTAATAAGGAAAACTTAGAAGTAGATGTACACTGCTGCTCTTAAATGGTTAATATCAATGAATAGGAGCAGACATTTTATGATACATTGGCTAATTAATTCATTTTTTAAAGCTTGCAATTTTTTTTTTTTTTTGTAGCCCAAATTTTCTACAGTTCGTCCCCTTCCTCTCATGCTGCCAATTTACTAAGGAGATCTTGTCTACTTTCCTTTCCCCAGAGGATCCATGTATGTCCCTCTTAGGGTTCTCCTTGTTTCTCATCTTCTCTGGAATTATAGATGGCAGGCTGGTTATCCTTTGCTTTATGTCAAATATCCACATATGAGTGAGTACACACTGTGTTTGTCTTTCTGTGTCTGGGTTGTCTCACTCAGGATGAGTTTTTCTAGTTCCACCCATTTGCCTCCAAATTTCAAGATTGATGACTACCTTGATTGTCATCATAGAATCTCCATCCAGTAACTGATGGAAGCAGATGTAGAGATCCACAGCTAAGCACTGGGATGAATTCCTGGAGTCCAGTCATAGAGATGGAGAAAAGGAACCAAGACCATGACGGGGAAATTCACAGAAACAGTTGACCTAAGCTAGTGGGAGCTCACTGACTCTGAACTAATGCTGGGGAACCTGCATATGACAGAACTAGGCCCTCTGAATGTGAGTGACAGTTCTGTGACTTGGGCAGTTTGTGGCGCCACTAGCAGTGAATCCAGTATTCCTAGTATATGAGCTGACAATTTGGAGCCCATTGCCTATGGAGCGATACCTAAATACAGGGGGCAGGTCTTTGGACCTGCCTCAAGTGATGTGACAGACTTTGTTGACTTCCCGTGGGAGGCCTCACCCTCTTTGAGGAGTGGATGAGTGTGTGGTGGCCATAAGGTGGGGGGGACAGGAGGACAGGAGAAAGAGGGAACTGGGATTGATGTGTAAGATAAGATTGTTTTAAAAAATAAAACAATATAAAAAACAAGTAAAAAACGTGATGTAGTATTATATCTAGTTTGGTGTGCTTATTTATTTTGATTGCCAACTTGACGGGATCCAGAATCATCCTGGAGACAAATTCATAGGCTCATCTGTAAAGGGCTTTCTAGATTGTGAAGACTGCTAAAACAAACAAACAACAACAACAAAAAAAAAGATTCAGGGAGTTTAGCCCAAGCATTTACCTCTCTCTTCATCCTGGACTGGATATAATATGGCCAACTTGACTTTAAGAAGCCCCTGCCATGTGGGACCCTCAAACTGTGAGTCCAAATACACCCTTCCTCCCTTAGTAAGCATTTGCCGTGGCAGTTTGTCCATGCAATGAGACATGTTACTGGTACACTTTGTATGAATGGGTCAAGAAGTTTCTGTAGGAGATACCTTTGTGGTGGGTATCCAACCACCCTAAGGCCCATACTGTGTACAGAGCCCCAAGCTCATGCTAACCATGCAGGATTGATGGCCTGGGAGTGGCCGAGTGAACCAATGTGAACATCTGAGTTTGGCTATATCTCTTTGTCTAGCTCTGTTCTGTGAGAGGAGTTCACTAACCTGTAGCAAAAGTTAGGACACTTAGAATACGTGTTCTGTGAAAAAAGCCAGAATGGTTAGTTGTTTGATTGTTTTTTGAAGATTTAGTTGAGATAAACAAATATCCTTTTGATAAAGTCTTGCTTGTTCGATTTAGTTTTAGAGGATACTTTTTGGCTATTTGTTGAGTAATTCAAATTGCACTGACACAAGCAAATGATTCTCACGAGGTCGCACATGTGGGCTCTCATGCCCTCCCTTTATATGACAGTGTGACGGACAGAGCCTTTGAAGGCAGACCCGTCACATCTCCTTTTCATTTGGGAGGTGACTATGAGACCCTTTTACAAACTTGCTGATCCGCTGCAGCGCCCCAGAGTGTTCACTGAAGGCCAGGCCACTTAGAACTGACTCCCAAGGAAAGAATAGGATGGAGAAATCTGCCTTCTGCGTGCTTCTGTGACTTGGCTAGCGTTCTGCAGTGAATTAAGGGCTATTTCCTTAAGCGAAACGGCTCATTTGCTGATAGGTAAGGTCTGTAATTAGCCAGTTACTGTAAAGAAATGATTCCCAGGAACCTGCCAGGGTGGACTGGAACAGGGACCTTTGCACACTGCCCGTTTGATTTGCTTTCCTGCCTTACCAGCCAGAGAGAGAGCAGTGACAGACCGGAGGTGACATGCTTCTAGAAGGCGTCTGACATTCTTTTGAGATTGTCTGTGGTAAGATGTGTTCATGAGGAGCACACCCATGACATAGCCATCTTCCCTACATATAGAACTGGACTGGACTAGAAACAAATCTATGTTAATTCGGAGTCCCCTTTTCTAACTGCTCCTGACTTAGGGACACTGAGGGACATTCCATCTTCCACAAAAAGCATAAGGAATGTTATTTCCACATAGCTGCTGTTGCTCTGCTTGACAAGGACAGGAGTAGCTAACAGCAGTGTACCAAAATATAGCTTTTCTTGTTTAAATTCCTGAGTCCTCCTCATTTCCAGCATAAGGAAGATTGCACTGTACCCCTGTTTAAATTAAGATGAGACTGAGAAAAAATGTGATTTATATAGCCACAGATTATTAAATTTCTGAGTGGTTCAAAAAATAAATTTCCCTGCTTTTAGAGTAAGTTCACTTCTGTACTTTGTAACTTTACCTAAGCTTTAGAAAGGAGAAATTTAGGCAATGAGCTTTACTAAAATAAACCACACACACACACACACACACATCATCATCATCATCATCATCATCATCATCATCATAGTTGTCCCTAGGAATATAGAAATATTTAGGAATATAGAAATATTTAAAGACTCAGTAAAATATTTGTTTCTCTGTAAAACCAACTGCAGTCAGTTTTGCTGGGTTTCCTTTTTTATCTTTTTTTCTACAAATTTTAACACAGCAGGGACACTCCTGCATCATATTCATTCTGTGTGTTTTCAGATAGATTTTCAAGAAAAATCTTTCAAGTTCTCCTTAAAACTAAATTAAACCATCACTCACAGCAAACACACACTCCCCATGTAGTGAAATTAAGTGTAGAGTGCAATTTACAATTAAACTAATACTGAACTTGCTGTTGGCACCACAGCCTGGGTACAGCCCTGCCATGTTTGAATGGCTGCAAATGTGGAGTCCACAGGGTGCCCCCTGTTGTCCTCTCTTACTCTATCAGTTAGCCTCTGGGACACAGGGCAGGAAGTCACAGTCATTCGTGATGGCCTGTTTCGGTTCAATGGATGGATTCTTCAGACTGACCACATTGTGCTAAGAACATTATAGAGTTGTCAATTTCTATTTCATGTCTCCCTGTTTAAGCAGAATTAATTCGAAAATGTTTTAATTAAGATTATTTGTGGAGAAAATATTTATGATGAAAATGTTATGGAAAGTGAGTTTATAGTCCTAGCTCTCAGGTGGTCTAGGCAAAAAAGAGGGTATACGTGAGGCCAGCCTGTTCTGCACATTGAGATGTTATCTCAAAGATATATACTGGGGGGAAATTCTATGTGCATGTGAACAATTGCATTTTCTATGTAGATAGATGCTAAATAGCTCTACAGTGGGTAAATAGTTTTAACCTGGGTCCTAGCTACACATTAGTCATGGTAGTAGCAACAGTGTTGAGTTTCAGCAGTGAAATTTCTCCTTTGTATATGTTTCTCACTCCAATATAAGAAAGGAAAATGCTAGCTGTACTTACTTTCCTCTCTGATGAAAGCCAATAATATTTTCTCCAGAAAATGTTAACTTCTTATCTCTTGCTACTTTCTCCTGTGTGCATGCTATTATGTAGCTCTGTTTGCTGAGACTGGGGCATCTTCATTTTCCTTTACATTCCATCTCGCCTCCAGGCCAAGACAAATTTTGATAATAAGAAATGACCATGCTCTCAAAGGATGCTATTTAGTCCTATTGATTGCTCTCTTTTAAGCTTTTATATTTATTTTCATTTTATTTCTTTGTTTTGTTTTGAGACAAGATGTTGCTAGGCAGCCTTAGCTGGCCTGAATATACATTAGAGGGAACTCACAGAGATCCCCAAACCTCTGTGTCCCAAGTATGGTGATTTAACATATGGGTCACCATGTTCAGCTGTTTGCTTTTAGTTTTAATTATGTGTGGGGGTCTGGGGTAAGGGAGTCCTGTATATGTGAATGCAGTTGCCCACACGGTCAGTTGGGGGCACCAGATCCCCTGGAGTTGCAGGTTGTGGTTGTAAGGCTCCTTATGTGGGTGCTAGGGACTGAATTTAGGTTCTTTGCAAGAACAGTGAATTCTCTTAACTACCGAGCTTGGATTTCAGGCCTTCACTTGCATTTTAAGCCATCAAGCCTGGGACAGTGGGATGTTCCTGAATACAAATTTCCAGATTTGGCAGTGTTTCTTTAACATTTTTAAATGTATGTCAAAGTAATGCATTATCCTCAAATTCATTAAACAGTTATTTAAATTATACTCGTTTATGCAGCATCATTGGAAATTGGGTTTTAATTAAGCAGTAGCAAATGACAGTTCTTGACCTTCTAAAGCAGTATTTTCTATTTAAATCATTTTATAAAATTATTTTTATTTTTATCTTTACCTGTATTCCTTGGTGAATAAAGAAAAACCACTGCAGATGTTTGAACATTTTTATGACCTCTTAGTGTTATTAGTAGGAAAAATTAAGTTTACTGTGCTTCATCCATGAACATGGAAGCATGTGCTATAAAACTTCAGAGAGGATGGTTTGTATACCAACTGCTGCAGAAATTGTTTCACACACCGCCCACACTTCACTGTCGAAAGTAGGGACAGCTTTATCAGTGCGAGCACACGCCGGTCTGGGGACCTTGAAGGTTTTTGAAGAGGTAATTGTGGAATAAGAGGTTGAGGCAATTTTCTTCCTGTTGACTTAATAAAAGTGATAGTTGATATAGTTGATACAGTGTGCTGAGTACCTCTGCAAACATGGTTTAATCTGACCTTGAACTATATGATATGGTTTCAGGGGACAAGTAGCTAAATCTCACAGCTCAGGCCCAGAAACTGGCAAAGCAATGGTCTTAGTCAGTCCGTATGAATTATACGTTCTCCACATTGGCCAGGCTTTGAGCTTCTACTAATAACAATACTAACTAAAAATCATTGAGGACTTATTGTGACCTAGGGACCGTGTCATTCACACTATGGGACAGATGCAGTCACACAGTCCATCCGACAGGTGGAGCTTCCTCAGAAAGGCTTAGCTGGCCAACTGGCTGGCATACAGAAAAGAGTCACGATGTAAGGATTATCCAAAAGACAGAGCTACACATGACTTCATTTTGATCATAAGTGGGAGCATTGTAAGATATATTTTATATTTATTAAACTCCTCTCTGCTCCAGATTTATCCTCTATGAAAGTCAGTGTCTACATTGAAGGGTTATTAGAAATTCAAATGCAACATCTAATAACAGCTTAAAATCATTTATTTGGTTTTATGTGAAAGACAATAATTAAGCTAAAGCATTTAATATAAAAAACTTGGGATGGACAGTTAGATATTTTCATATGAAATTCTATGTAATAATACTGTTGTATATGCAGTGTAGCACTCTGCTCACTAAACAAAAGAGCAATGCCATTAAATTGTCAATAATAAAAAGAATGTGTCTCTCAAGGACTCCCCTTTGGCCTAAGTCAACACAAGAAATATTTGAAGGCAAATAAAGAGTAATCATGGCCGATGATGACAAGTTGTTTGCTTCTGCATTTTTGAAGTTGTTACTGTGTCCAGCGATAAGCTGTGCTATTTTTTCCATGACAGACAAATAAATTACTAAGCAAAACTTTAATCTAAGTTATAGGCTCAGTTCTACCCTTCTCTTCTTGCATATTGAAAATGCTGTCCTGGCAGTTTACTGCCTTGTATTTCAGGTATATCTCGTGGAGGAGGCAGCAGGAGAAGAACTGAGCATGAAGAATTCAAGATTTATGTGGAAATGATGCCAGTGTTGTTTTGTGGTGACACAGACAGACATGGGAACCGCCACCCATGCCCTTTCTCTCTCTTGACTTTCTGGGTCATCTTTACCCTTCTGACTTTAGAACTCGGCTGCTTTTTAAGGAATGAGGAAAGACATGTTCAATTGCAGGAGTTTTCAATTTTTCATGTAGACAGTGGAAAGAAACCGCCAAGGTAGAAGGGGTAGTTATGCTGTTTTGTGACACTACTCCTGGGGACATGTGAGCAAATGTCTCCTCACCCCAGAAAGGAAACGAACGGCAGACTCAAGTCCAACTATGTGAACAAGTGTATTTTACCAGCATTACCTACAGGAGTATGTGTGAGAGGTTACAGAAGCAGAAATGGCGAAAAGAGAGTTGCATCACAAAAGGAACATCCTACCCTAGGAAGGGACACAGCTCACAAGAACTGGAAAACTGGAACACACTGTACAACATGCAGGTAGTTCGATGGATTGGAGAGTCTTTTCCGTATAACTCAGTTGGTCTCAGCCTCTTCTGGGTAACTCAGCTCTCTGTCTCTTTTGGGTGACTCTCCTGGTCTTTGCTTCTCCCAGGAAGCTCTTCCGGTTAGTCTCAGTCTACTCTATGCAGCTCAGCTGGAGTGTCTTTCAACAGGCAATACTGCTTAGGTGTTGTTGTGGAGGGCGGGGTCAAGGAAATCAGGGACTTCCTGAAGCTATCAAGTTGTTTACTTCCTGAGCTTAAGAAGCATCCCTGTGGGATGGAATGCTTTTTGCCTCTTGTTACAACATCTTGACTGAAGGATCTTACTTCTCAGATAGAAGGTTTTATCTAAGTAGAAGTTTCCACCCTACATTTAGCAACTGTAGTTCTCCTTTAAAGCAGGAAGTACAGTTGAAAGGACTCCGGCCAGCTCAAGTGTAGCATGCTGGCTCTGGCAGGCATTGCCCTTCTCTCCCATCTCCCCTGCCGTGATAAAATCCACTATATTACATTCCAAGCTAGTCACCAAGGTCTGTTCCCTTATTTGGTCACCTCTTCCTCTTGGGGCTGTCTACCAAAGTATTGAATTCTAGCTTTCAAAAGCCCCCTTTGACTCACCTAAGTAACATGCTCAATTAAAACTAAACACATCATCCTATCTGGGATTTCCCTTTTTACCTTTATACACTGTTATTTTCCTATGTGCCACATCTGTTTCCTCTCTACCCAGGAATACACTTACCCCTTCTTTTCTTCTCTCCTCCTTCTCCCTGGTCCTCTATTGTCTATGTTTGTTTCTTATTCCCTGCCCTCTGTTCTGGGCAAATGAATCTCCTTTGTGCTGAGAACTTGACCTTGGGGGTCTGGCCTGAGTCAAAGCTTTTCCTTTCAATAGTGAACAGATTGCCCTTTGGGAAAACGAAGACCCAGTAGCCTTGTGGTGAATGCTAATGGAAAGGTTAAGAATTTTTGTAATATGCTAGAAAAGACACAATAGGCCAACCCCAAAAGAATACTGGGAAATGAAATAGGATACAAGAGATATAAGCAAAGAATTCTTTTATAGCATTTAGAAGATTTTGACAAATGCAGGAAGGCTTAAGCATGGCTTCGGCCTGAACGATCAACAGGTTCTTTAGACTTTCATCTGACTTAGGAAATGGAGGCAAAAGGAAGAGGTTGAGACAAAAGTGAATTTTAATTGGCTCCCTAAAATCAAGATAGAGAGATGACTACTTGTCCGTGTTAAGGTTGTCAATGTGAGACATTCTCTCTGTATCTCCCTCTGTCCTTATGAAAATTGTTTTATATTTTATTCCTCATAGAATGCATAGCATCTGTGGATTTTAATTGAAACACTGCAGGCTTCAAATCACCACCTCTTTAGTTTTTATATTATCTTCATCTAATTTAATCAGATGTGCATACACTTTAGTGACCTCTTCAACCTAGTATCTTCTATCTAATGGAACATAAATTTCATGTTAATGTTGTTTTATACAAAAGCCTCTCTATGTTACAATGAAACCACCCTCAGCCTTCCTGACATCTTTTGCATCGTTTTAAGCCTCCTCAATCCTTTGTCTAGACTTTTGTCTTAATGAAGGGAGCAATTCTCTTTATGCTGTTCTTTTTGTTTTCTGCATAATTTCAAACTTTTTACATTGGTTTGCGAATCACTGTATGTTCTTAGCAAGCAGAGAAAGAAATAGCACAGAAAGTATTTTGCATTGTTTTGTGTAATTTTAGAATACAGTGTTCATTCATCATCTTCCTTAATGTGACATTTTGACAAGCATCTTAACAGACTGGAGAATAGAGAAGCTTTTACATGATTAAATTAGACAAAGAAACACACATACAAGCCGTGTCATGGTGTAGCTCCATTTCCCAGAGTCACTGAATAAGAGATTCTTGACACCTCTGTGTGCTGGGGGCTGGAGCCAGCTCTCTTGCTAATGCTTAAGAATAACAACTTTGAAATCGCTTTGATCTTGCCAAGTCTCTGCCAAGCACTTTTGATAGTCCAGTCAAGACACCTCCGCTTCTGGCTTGGGATACAGAAATTGGAAAGCCGAATTTGATCTTCCTAGTTTCTTCTGCAGCCAGGTGCACCATTCATGATGCACAGTGAAAACTTGTTCTTCTTACGTCGTGCTTAACAAGTTCCTCTCCTGGGTAAACTGAGGCACATTTAATGGCATGAAATGTACACTTATTTCTACTGATTTTTTTCCACATTTCACTGCTGATAAATCCATTCATCTCACTCTTAAATTTCGAAAGAGTTACAAGTTCAACAATTTTAATTTTATTTCTTATGAATGAGTTACCACATAGTGTCTTAACTTACATTTTAGAATTAGAGAAATAGATAAACAGAGTATGAAAGTTTTCAGAAATTCTTAATTTAATCTCTTTGCTCCATGTATACATGGAGACTCCAAGAGGCAATAGATTTTTCAGATTTCAGTAGAGTGAAAAACTAGGAAAATTTCTGTCTTGGTTTACTCTCTAAAATGCTTGAATGTTTAACACTCCCTGTGTTCTAGGCTGCTGCATGCTATGCGTTTCAGTTTGGGCAGGATTCGTCATCTATCCTAGCCTTTCTCTGAAGTATCTTTCTCTGGAGTACCTTTCTCTGGAGTATCTTTCTCTGGAGTATCTTTCTCTGGAGTATCTTTCTCTGGAGTATCTTTCTCTGGAGTATCTTTCTCCAGAGTATCTTTCTCCAGAGTATCTTTCTCTGGAGTATCTTTCTGAGCTCCAAGAGGAATGAGTATTAATGATGCATTTCCAAGATTGCTTTTCAGTCAGGCTGTTGGCTCTGATGCAGTTTTCATCAGTTAGATCATTTGCATGAAACTGAGAATACAGAAGTATTTTGAGAGTAGTTATTTGGTAACCAGACAGAGGCTCCCATTCATCCATGGTCCATGTGATTTGCTGGGAGGCTAGGGCTCTACCAGCCTAGCTGTTTCTGAAGCCACCAATGGGTAAAAGTCACAGGAATGAGATACTTCCTTTTCATCTTATTGTATGTAGCATATTCTCTGACAAGAAAGTTCAGAAAGAAACAGAATTACCAACACACAGTGGCAACTGATGTGAGACTCCAAAGCCTTCTTCTATGCAGGAGACTGTACGATTTGTGGGCTCCACAAACAGATGGAATTAGATAGAAACTGTTAGCAGATGCCTGGGGAAAGGAGATGGCACTGATCAAACGTTCTTTTCCTTGACATGGTGACATGCATCTGTGTGCACTTGTCAATTTTGCAGAAAGTTTATACACAAATGGTGGATTTTACATCATGGGAAATTTTTCATCAGTGGACTGTTGTAAAATACTAAAAAGTACAGTTGTTGTGAGTAACTATGTCCTGCTTAAATTTTCTCATCACGCTTCAGGTCACACCACACGACTGGGAAGAGTGTTGGGGCTTTGTTTCATTTTAGATGTGGTCTAAAACAATACACATGTGTCATTCCCAGTGGGCAAGTTGGGAATTCTAGCTGGTTCGTCTGCTCAGCATGTCAGAGCAACATTCAAGGTATCCCCTGGGTTGGGTATCTTTGAAAATCCAGTGGAGATGATTTGTGTCCATGTTTATTCAGATTGTTGAAAGTATTCCTTTTAGAGCTCTTGTTTTCAACTACTTGCTTGTCCAAGACTGCCATGGCTCCCAGAGGTCTCCTCTGGTTCTTGAAAGCTTGCAACATATCTTGGTTCTGCAGGCTTTCCCGGCAAGGCTGCTCCCTTGAGCAGCCTGCCCAGGAGGGTCTCTAAGATAGTCTGATGGCAGGGCCCTCCCCTGTTGTGCAGGTTGTATGATGGAGTGCGCTCATCATATTCTGTTGTTTATAGCAAGTCACAAATCCTGGTTACCCTCAGGGCGGGCAGACTGTAAAAACTGTGAGCAGACCTAAGGGCCACCTTAAAGTCTGTGTGCAGTTTAGAAGATGTTGTTGCTCTGGGAGATTACGGACATGATGGGAACATACAGCAGGGCAATGGAGGTCAGAGCAGGAGTACATTAGACGTGGAGACAGTTGCAATGCTTTGCTGGGGTTTGTTTGAATTCTTGGAGGATAGGCCCAAGGCAGATTTTCACAGCTATGTGTTAGGAAAGCAAAAAATGTAACTGTATGAATACAGCAAAAAATAGAATTCCTCTCACCACACTAGGTACTCAGGTATGTGCTTTTAGTTTTAGAAACATTATCCGTGGCATTATTGTATTTATATACCATCAAACGAATACATTTTACATATGAAGAAATACAGCCTTCTTAATACCCATTGAGGAGTCTTCTGGCTCATACTCGATTCTCTCAAGTCTGGACAATGCCAATTGGGCATGGAGTGTCTGGAGTGACGCTCTGTTCCACTGCATTGTTTTTCTACACAGACATAGGCAGACGTTTCCCTGGGTAGAGCAGCCAGTCACCCTGGTTCCACACAATGTTTGCACCTTGGGACATTTGAATTGCCATTTGGAAATTATTCATTCCAGCCCCACTGACAAATGTCAGTTCTTCACATGCTTATAGCTGTCTCCTCTTCTATTCTTCTCTGGCTTTGTCATCAGATAGCTTGTCTACTTTAATTGTAAGAAAATTGTCTCTTGTTTGTGAGATTTTTGGTTGAGATATTTCCCATTGATTTCTAGCAACATCTGCTTTTATTCTCAAGCTCTGCAGAGGAGTACATCAGCTCTCTTTTGCCTCAGTTCTGTTTTACTGGGTTTGCATTAACGTTGTAAATATTTCCCATGTTAATATGTGTGCCTGTATTATTTCCCTCTATTCCAGTGGTGAGGAAAGAGCCATCAGGTGTGTGTCAGTCGGTAGTCCTCCCTCTTTCCTAACTCAGTGCTACAGCTAAAGGGAAATAGTTGTGTAATAACTGGGACAGACTGAAGACCTCCAAAAGAACAGTTTCAACCTGTATTTATTTAGATTTGAACAGAAGTGCACGTCTTGCTGTTCGTTAAATGACGGGTTAAATTTATAAAGATCAAAATAAATGGACTCATTTAGAGCCAACACATCCAGTCCCCAAAACTAATTGAATGGCACCCATATTTTGCTCATCTGGAACCTGGAATTTGAGTCACATCTGATGCCAGAGTTCTGGTCCAGCATCCTGCTACACAGTGGAGATGCCTTTAATACCCTGGCCAGGTGGGAATTGGGTGATAGTCACTTCTTTTCATCAAACTCATGTTAACCATCTGTTAACTGTGTCATCATGTCTCGACCCGAGTGAAAAATGGGACCTGTCACTTTGACTCTTGTGAGGTAGCCTTCTGCACTGTGAGGAGCATTCTTAATTAATCTTCGTGCAGCGAATGTCAGGCAGTGCCATGCATTGAATCTGTTCTGATGTTGGAGCTGTCTTCCAACCTCTGTAGGTGGCTCTCTTAGGTCATGCCCAAGCTAGATTGATGGGATGAGCCTTGTGCTTTCAGATAATGAACGTGAAATTGGTTTAAGCATATCTTGTTTTCTAGTCATTGTTTTTGAAATAGCATGTTCAAAGTTTTGCTCAAAAATCATTTTCTTTCCTTATAGTCGCCATAAAAAAAAGACAAAGGTTGTAGAATTGTGGGCCGGTAATGCCTTGAAATGAGTACTTTAGTACAAGCATTGCTAAGACATCGTATTTGTCCTTTCAAATTCCATGTGACTCAGAAAAGAAATAATTACTGTGATTTTCTACTTTCTGGATTACATTCTCTAGCTTCTTGTTAATTATTTCAACTGCCTATTGATTGTTGCCAAAGCCTTTGAGTATTGGCCACATCATATTTTGTTTCTCTGATGCTTAATCTTGTCCATTTGATGGACTTAGAGTCATTATAGAACAAATCTCTGGGTCTGTCTGTGAGGGATCTTCTAGATTCCTTTAACTGAAGTCAGAACACTCGCTCTGAATGTTGGGCAGCAGTATTCTCAGAGCTGGAGTCTTGAACAAAAAGGAGCCAGGGAGCCTAGGAGCAGCGTTCAGTGTTGTTTTGTTCCAGAGGATGCCGTGTGACTCCCGCTGCCATTATGAATTGTGTCCTTGAACCGAGAGCCAAAACCAGCCATTTCTCCCTAAAGTTGTTATCGTCAGATATTTTGCCAGAGCAGCAGAACTAGTAACTGATACAATATTTTTTATTCCAAGCATTGGTTTGTTAGAAGACTTACTACAGTAAGAGAAATAATTTGTAAAATTAGAGGTTTTGTTACTTTGTTTTCAAAACTAAACCACTGAGAGTAATTTGTCCATCTCTTTACTAAATATCCCTACGGAATGGGTGGTCTGTTTCCAGAGGCTTCCCTCAATGTTGTACCTAGCCAGTATCCTGTTCCACTCAAAATCCACAAGACACTCTAAGCTCTACCTTCAGCATAGTATATAAATACTATATACTATGAATGAGGGTTAATGATTTATTTCCATTACATTTGGTATCTGCAGGAGATAGAGAACGCTGGTGTGTGTGCTCTACGCTGTCGCTATGACTCTTCATACCTAGTTAAAGGGAAGTTAAAGTGAGGCGCTCTCAGCTGCCAGTGAATGCCAGGCAGCTGTGCTGATTGTGGTGCAGGATTTCTAACCAGAAGCACTGAGCCAACCAAACGTGTATCCGGTCTTGCTTGGATCATATTAAGATTTTTTTAAAAAAAAAAAATTACTTGCAAACTACATGTTTTCTAGTTCTAATGAAAATTTGAAAGATTGTTAGTTGGACTTGAGCACACAAACCTGTAGTCCTCACACTTTGGAGATACAGGCAGGAAAGTCAGTTCAAGACCATACTTGGTTTTTCAAATTCAAGGCTAGTCTGGGGTATGACGTACTGTTTCAAACAAATGAACAAATAAACTCAATATTTGGGATCAAAATCCTTTGTTTTACAAAGATTCACTGGAATCAAGTAGCTCTTACCACCTTTGGATAGAGCAGGAAGACTAGTTAGCCAGGGCCCTAGAGTCCACTACACCCAGGTGCTGCCTGTCTGGTCGTAAAGAGGTAAGCTTCATAACCTCTGAAGGGTTACTAAGAAAATTTCTCTATGATCTCTGTCTCTCCCCCTCCAACAACCTCTCCCTTTCCTGTTCTCTCCCTCCCTCTCCCCTTCTCCACCCTCTCTATAATATATATTATATATGATACATATTATGTATATAATATATATGTGAGCTACCTACAAAGGTGTGTAGCTACAACACACACAGAGAGACACACACACCACAGAGTGAAAGAGAGAGTATATATGTTTCTACACAACCTCTTGCCTCTGTTTTACTCTTGCTTGTATAAATAAGATTTTAAGGCTGACCCCTTGATATTAGAAAACCAGTTAGGGGACCTCGGGAATGATTAATTTTCTCCTGTCTCAGCATTCCTTCGGTGCCTGTAATTCTTTGCCTAAGGGTGAGGCCCCATGAAATTCCCCCCCCTTCCTTAATAGCATTTGTTGGTTCATTGTTGAAGTCCTGTTTAGACAGTTATATTGTTGAGGTATCATCGAGACAGGAGCACACCACAGACTTCCTGGTCCTCTGAATCTCAGTATTGTGACCTCCTCTCTGCAATGTCTCCTCTTTTTCCCTTGTTTACGGGAGAGCTCTATAGGACTTAAGCATCAATTACTCAAGTTGACCTCATGCGATACGCTGTTCATCCTTTGAGCCAAGTGGGAATTTGGTTTTTTGACTTAGCGTAGAGTTCATAGGGTCAACCTCAGTTTATGTCTAGAGAGATTCTGGAAAGTGTAGTGGCTTAATCCGACTTGAGAAAGGTGATGAGGAGGAGGGGACAAGGCTCAGTCTCTGCATAGACACTGTGCTAGCAGACAACTTTTGATGAGGGCCCATGGGACACCTGTTGGATAGAATGGGCTGGAAGCCTAGCAGGCAAGCTCTTTCGCCCTCAGTTTTCTACTCTAAGAATGTGGTATGTCAGTCTTTCAGCTCCAGAGAGTGGGTGTGAATTGGTCAAATGTTCTTGTCTTCTAACCCCCTTTGTGTCCCCAGCTCAGGATGCCTATTCTTCCATGTTCTCACATCAACGGTGGGTACATGAGGCAGAAAACAATCTACACTGGGCATGTGCTCATGAAACCTTCATCTGTGTTCTGCTTCCCTTTCTACCTGCTTCCAGGAAGAATTTAAGAGGATATTGCAAATTTAATTCTCATTAAACTCTTGTTGACACATGCTGTAAATATCTTTAGGGTATTCTTGTCATAGCATAATTCAGCCAACTTGACAGGTGTGAATTCTTAAATATTTCCTCATCATTATTTTTATGTCACAGAAGATCTTACATATAGCAATTATTTCTCTTTGTGTATGCCTATGTGAATGTGATATAGATATGCATGTATGTAGGTGTGTTTACACATGTGTATAAACATGCTATGTATTCATGTAGAGACCTAAAATTCACATCATGTGCATTCCTTATTCATGCTTAACTTAGTTTATTGGATCAGCATCTCTTGATGAACTTAGAGCTCATCAACTCCTGCTCTTTTAGCTAGCCACTTTCCTCGGGGATCCTGTCTCTCAAGCATTAGAGTTACAGGGGTGGGAACCAACTTTTATGTGAGTTCTGAGACTGTGAACCCATTCCTCATATTTCTGTAGCAAACTTTATCTCCTGAACCATGTCCTGAACCCCACAAATATTTTTTATCATTACCTTTATCATAAGACTTTAGAAAAAGAAATTATGTATTTATGCTTTAGGGGACTTACATAAAGAATATTCAAAAGATACCTTTATAATTTTATTGTTAAATGTGAAGGTATGTTTAGTGATATTCCTAGAAGACTCATTTCGATTGTTGATTAGTTTTGAGTGTTTTGAAGACAGATTTCAGTATTTACGTGTTAGTAACTAGAGGTCACCAAAGAGTTCACTGGCATCCTGCCTCTGTTCCATGGGCAATATGATTACAGGCCTGTGCCACTGGGCATGGTCTAAGTTTTCATATACAAATTAATGTAGCAAATGTAGAGTAAAATTTCATCTTAAGATTTTTTTGTGCATTTATGAGATCTTACACAAAATTCATTGATTGCAGTTTAATATTTCAGAAGTCTATCAGTTTAGTTCAATATAGAGTATAGATATTAAATATATATTTATTTTGGAAAGTTTATATGATCACTTTGTGCAAGTTATATACTGGCTAACATCTTATCATTGCTAGGATGTTCATTCGTTTCAGTTTGGATTGACAATATTAACAATATTCGTCCACCGTCCCCAGCTGCCTGGTTGGAACGTAGCTGTTGTCTCTGGTGCTACCAGTGACGCACAGAGGGTTCAGAGCTGGGCATGGAGATGCTCAGCATCCACTCAGGAGAATTCTATCAAGGAGACTTATGAAATCACAAGTCTTATGAAAGCCAAAATGGATACCCATTCAGCCTGTTGTGCCTCCAAATAAAGGGGACAAATCTCCACCTAAGGACAATGGTTATTTTTATAGCCCTTTTAGAGTTTTGACAGGTGATTTAGACATTTGAAAAGGTTATTCTGTGCATATGGGTATCAGATTGCCATGAGTGTCTTTAACTGAAATGAACATCTGTCTAATGAAGCGACTGCCTTTTGATTATGTGTGATGTTGCCAGTGAAGGATAATCTGTGTAGCAGCGTGCTGAGCTAGCAAGACGTGTGTTCACAACTTCTCAAGTGCTCTCTCAACAGGAAGGGCCCACATTGTTGCCTAAATCGTCAGCTTCAAGTAGACCACTTGCTTTCACCGAGGCCTTTCTCCCTCTTTAGCTCAGTTGTTCAATACGAGTCTTATTTAAGGAACTTATCTCTTCTTTCTTAAGCTCTGAGCCCTATTGTGTCTTTTAGAAATGCTCTGAGATCTGAGAGTATTCTTTCTAAAAAAGAAAATCTTCTATTCATCTGATGTTTCTATTGACTCTTGCCTTCACTGAGTCAACAGGAAACATAAGATAAAAAGGATGCCAGCTGAGGAGGATGGCACAGAAGTGTGTGTGTGTGTGTGTGTGTGTGTGTGTGTGTGTGTTTAGTGGAGACTGCAATAGTTTCCACATATAGCATACTTACAGTGTTATTTGCCAAACACTTCAGAAAACAAAATAGGCCTTTGATTCTTTAAGTAGTTGATTCAGCAATAAACTGGAATCTCCTTAAGGTAAGAGCAGGTATCTTCAGTAATTGAAACTTTGACTCAAAAATTACCATGGAGGATAGTCTTAGAATAACACAAATGCACACACATGCACAGAGAGAGAAGAGAGAGAAATTTAAATCCATCATGCGAGTGATTGTGTGCAGTTTCAGAGATCAGTCAAATGAATTTAATCAAAGGACCCAACTTCCTCTGCCGATGAGAAAGAATCGCCCCTAGAGATTGATTAAATTCACACTTCCAGTCAGTGTACTCATTTCATGCTCACCTTTGTAATTTCTAACTTCATAACAATCTAATTAAATTTCTTATACAGGTATAAGTTAGAATGCTTAAACAAAGGCTTCATTTAAAAAAGTGAAACTCTAGGCTACCCATGTGCATGTGGAAAAGCGAGCAAGATGAAAATACGTGGCTAACAGAGGGAAAGCAAAGGAGCATTTCTGTCTCGACTCTTTCACTAGCCCTTCCATCTTGGCCCTTCTTTTTGCTAAGATTTTTTTTTACTTTTGTTTTATTGGACTTAAATATTTTTTTTTTGCTAAAACTCTGAAAAACATTGATTTACTGACATTCAGCCATTTTAACTTCTTTTCTTTCAAGGTTTCATGACCCCTGGACACATTAAACTCTACACACCCATGATTTATCTCCTTCCCATTGCTTTCACCTTTTCCTTCTGTCGTTTCATCCTGAATCCTCTGCTGATCTAGTCAGATGCCAAGTCCTTCGAGTAACTATCATCCCTCTTCTTCACTGGACACAGTATATAAATTACCAAGACCTACTTTTTGTTTGTTTTGATCTTGCTTTACTCTCCTGTTAATATCTCCGGAGCCTATAGACAATACTATGAGTTAAAGACAGAGCAATATCTCCAAAAAATACCTGAACCTGTTTTCCTAGTATTTAATTATGACTGTGTGAAGAACCTATTCTGTAGCCACTGGCTTGATAAAACTGACATACTCTGTCACAGTTTTTTAAAAAATTTTTTTTCTAAAAGCATAATTAGATGGACTTATAGATACATTTATATTTATGCTCATCTATATGTATTTATGAATAGATCACATATATGTAGCTAACTAAACAAAATTGTGGAACATTTTAATAATAGCATACCATAGTGTTATAGCAATTGGTAAAAGATAGACAATATTCTAATTGATATCAATTAGGTTGGAAAAGTCTGAAAGCTATAATTTAAAATAAATTAAATATATTTATAAGTTCTCTAATGATTCCATTTTCCAAAAATAATCAGAATAATAACTTACATTTTACAATTCTTCAAATTCTGGGATGATACTAGCTTAATACCCTTAGTAACACTTTGTCATTGCCTGCATGCCAGCTGGAGAGGAACATTTCCTCCATGTTACACTTCATCCCCTTTCTCATTTCCAAGGCTTCCTGGGAGAGAGATTTAAGGTCAAGGTAATGCACCCTTCCCTTAGGAGAATGCACCGCATTCATGGGAAGAAGCATGGTTGGTCTTCACCATTAAGTAGTACAGAGAATTAGCCTGGGGAATGTTGCTGGGGAGCTGTCTCCTTAGTGGATGTGGCAGTGTTCCCTCTTTCTCTGTTGTCTTCACTCAAATTTAAGTTAAAATAAAACAAAATGAAACCCCCGCAACCTTTAGTCTTCCCCTTTACATTCTTGTTTACCAGTCCTTATCATCCAGTCGATACAGCCACTGTCCGGATTGGTTTGTTAAAATGAGATTGTCCTGGAATCTCTCTGCAGCCTCTCTTCAGCTCTCTGGTCTTTGTGAGCTCTGATGAAAGAGGTTTGGAGGAGAGAGAGTGTAGAATAAAAGCAGAGTTTGTTACAGACGAAAATGAAGTGCTTTCGAGTGCTGAGGGTGGACAATGGTCCAAAGGATCTTCTCAAAGAAGAATACACTCACAGGATGAGAGTAGACAATGACCAGAGGGATTATAGTGGCAACCCACATTTTAGGTGGCTTAATAGTATTTCCAAACTCCCTAGATTGACAGTTTTCCTTGAAGGATCTTGTCCTTTCCAGATGATTGACAAATCCCTTTGGATTAACTCAATGGAAGGAGCAGTGGTCTTTTTCTTTACTAGAAATCCTCCAACTAGATAACAATCTTATAAGATTTAAATTGTTGTCTGTTGATGATCTCTGAGGCAGTTGAATGTCATGTCTCCACTTTACTCTGTCTACTGAAACAATGCTCAGAGACCCTTCATTTGTATAATCAGATTCCCGTAGGTGCACTTCCTGGTTTTATAAGATCTGGATTGGGAGAGAGGAGTCCATCCCCAGGGAACCTCAAGATCTTCATATCTTACCTCCAGCCTAACAACATCTGATTCATAACCCTTCATTCTCCATCCTTTAGCTTGATTAGTTTTGATTTAGCCTAGGCTTGCTATAAACTTGCCATACTTCTTCCTCAGTTTCCCAAGAGCTAGGGTTTTAACACTGCACACAGCTCTGCTTCTCTTTGAAGACTTCATAGCTTTCCATTATTGTGGGATAAAAGTTGAGCTCCTAACAAAGGGTTCCTCATGTTCCAGGCATATCAGCTTTCCTTTTGTGGAAGGAACAATGGAGTCTTCCAGAAATAGACGTTATACCTGCTCCATTTGAAATGCCTGTCTTTTCTCATTGTTGATGCCCTCGAGCCTTTAGGCTTTATTTTGAATCATCATTGCTGAGAAAGACTCTCCTAGTCCACTGTCTCCTCAAATGACCCCTTCCTAAAGTTTTATCGTCCAAAACCAAAGTATCAAGGTTAAGATCCATCCTCCAAATGCTTGGTTTAAGACCCAAAGCCTAGCGTAAGTGTGGTGGCTCATACCTTTAATGTCAGCCCTCCGGAGGCAGAGGCAGAGGGGTTCCACAGCAACCAGGACTTCATTGTGAGACTTTATCTCCAAAAATGAAGGAAAAAGAAAAGTCTGTAGCACAAACAATAAAAAATCCAGAGACAGATAATAGGGTTCAAGCTGAAGATCAGAGAAACAGTCAGACCACTAGAGAGATCTTACTATTCATACTATAAAAGTCCTAACCCACTCTTTGAAAGGTTGTATTTATATCAAGGAACCCACCAGTTCCATTGCCCTTAATTTCTTCATTAGAGCATTAACATTAGAACTTCTCTCATAAGGTTGGGATTTTGAATATATTTAGGTGTCCTGTTTTTAGAATTTCCTGGCATACTGAAAAATGGTACTTAGTATAGCATCCATTTTTTAAAAAAATTATTTTATATCCTGGCCACCATTTTCCCTCCCTCCTATCCTCCCAGCTCACCCTCCATATCCCCTCTGTTCCCACCCCCTAATTTATTCCTCCTCCATCTTTGTCAGGAAAGAACAAGTCTCCCATGGATATCAACGAAACATGGCATATCAATTTGCACTAATACTAAGCACCTCCCCATGTATTAAGACTGGGCAAAGCAACCAAGTATGAGGAGTAGGGTCCCAAAAGCCAGTAAAAGGGTCAGAGGCAGTCCCTGCTCTCACTATTAAAAGTCCAATAAGAGGACCAAGCTACATAACTCTAACTTGTATACAGAGTACCTAGGTCAAAAGGTTGACCTAGCATCCCATTCTTGTAAAATACTAAGCAATGCCTCATCAATATTAACTGGTTGTTTCTTAAACTCTAACCTCAAATGGCAAAGCCCACTTAGGGATGGCTTTTGCCTTTTTCTTCATTGGTGTCCTGACAGCTGCACACTAGAGGAACTCCACACGTGTTTTATTGAAGAAATGAAAATTGGGGTCAGACATTTGCTGGTCCATAAACCATGCAGTTGAAGCCCATCACTCCTGAGCTACTCCTCTAAGCAGAGAATTACTGATGCCACTCTGATTTCTGAAGACCCTTTAGGAAGAGCTGGCGTTCAGCTGCCTTGGACTACCCACCAAGTTCTTCATTACATACTGCTGTTCAGACAGGTTCAGGGAGTCCAGGACCTCCATTAGGATCAAGCTGTACGTACTCAACCTAAACACTTACAGAAGGCTTAAGAACTACCTGCGAACATCCCTGACTTGATCAGGAACAGTCTAATAGCTGCTATGCTAATGAACCACTGGCTTCACCCATGGAAACTCATTCTACTGCACATTTCTTAATGTGTCCATCATCCATCAGATTTAGGGATGGGTGATTCATTTGAGATAGTTCCTCTTTAGAGGATGAGGCTTCCGATTGGAGAGAGATCAGGCTTCTCCTGGAGCAAAAGATGCTCATGAAGCCAAGTAGTAATTGACCAAGATTAGGGATCAGCAAAAGACAGCTAGAGGTGAAGTCCATTCAGCTGCCTCTTGGCCTGTGAGCAAACGATGATGTTCACATTTTGGGTAGCTACACAGACTTGAAAGAACAAAAACATCATTTTATATGGGAAGGTTATATGAAATTTAAAGTGCATTTTTGTTGGAGCAAAGCACATTCATGTATTCATGTCTCAGCATCACTTCTAGGCACCAACATGATGGCGTTGGATGCTTGCAAAATAAGTATCATTATTGGCATTAAATGCCCAGTTTGCTGCATCCTAGTTTAAACTGTCATATAGGCAACATCATATTCTCAATAGTAAATATTTTAAAATATACACACTCATATATATATATATATATATATATATATATATATTAAAATCTTCCTAAAAAGTGCAAAATTATTTGTAGTACCCATGGTGAATGGCGCAGGTACATCAAAGTCATCTATTTTAAAAAGTGTTCTATGACACTAGACAATAGCCAATGTATTTTTAAAAGGCTAAATGCTGAACAAGACAGCTGGATGTGATGGACTACACCTTGAACCCAGCACTCAGGAAGCAGAGCCAAGTGGATCTCTATGAGTTCAAGGCCAGTTCATTCAACAGAGTGTATAATGAATGGGGCCTGCTTGTTGGGTTTTTCTGTCCTGCCAAGTATCCCACAGCTGGCAAGCCCCAAAGAAAATCACACAGAAATCTCTATAAGTTATAAAGCTGATTGGCCCATTAGGTCAGGCTACTTATTAGCTCTTGTAGCTTATATTAACCCATTATTGGGCTTGCCGGCTGTGGGGTACTGGGTAGGACAGAAACCCCAACAAGCAGGCCCCATTCATGATACAACAGAGCAATTTCTAGGCTAGTCCTGGCTATACAGTGAAAACCTGTTTCAAAACCAGGTGTGTGTTTTGTTGTTGTTGTTTTTGTTTTTTGTTTGTTTTTATTTTGTCAAGGCAGAACTTCTCTATATAGCAGCTCTGGCTGTCCTGGAACACAATTTGTAGACACATGTCTTGAACTCACCCAGATAGTCAGTCTCTGCCTCCCAAGTGCTGGGATTAAAGATGTATATCACTATTGCCTGGATCTAAAACAGTTTTGTAAGAAAGCAAATACAAGGCTTAATATATAATAAATATGCCCTTTATAAATTTTGGAATAAATTCTAAAAATATTGTCAATAGAAGAAAAATCTTCAATTTTTACACATTTTACACATTCATCAAATCATATTTAAGTTTTATTTTACAAGTTATTCCCATTGCATGTTTTATAAATCTATTGAAAATGTATTAATTCATTTTATACTCTAGATAATCATTTTAAATTCTATTATATAAATGGAACATTTTATTGGTAAAAAGACATTTAACATATGATATGTTTATATTTTCTGGTTATATATGTTATATTAATTATAAAAAGAGTGGTGTTATTTATATATTTTTAATTATATCAAATTCAAACAGAAAAAATATATATAATATCACTTTGATTATTAAATATGTAGGCACATAATGTTTCTTTTTCCTAAGAAGGGCATGGAACAGATTAAGAGACTAAGAACAACAGCAGTTTTATTTGTTATATAACATTTCTAAACAAGTCTACATGTGTTTAAAGTAATAAGGCCACACACTAACATGGACCACCAAATTCATACCAATGATTAGTTACTAAAAGACCACTTTGCATAGTTTTCTCATTTTCGAAGTAAACATAAGATATTCCATTTATTTTCAAGAGATAGAAAAACATCTCTGTAATGCACAAATGAGAAAATATCCCCAAATGGCTTCTTATTTATCTAGTCTATTTAACAGAGCAAAAGGAAAATTGAGGAATGTTCTGTGCCTGGTTCTTAATGAGTCTGTAGACAGTGACTCAAGCCTTGATTATCAGTGCAGTGAAAAAGCAGCAAACCAGGAGCGGCTGAGACAGAAGGTTGTTCTCCTCACTGCCATTGCCACCAAGCAACAGATCAGGTACATACTAATGGGTGATTAATTTCCCATCAGGACACTTGTTAAATAATTGTCTTGGACAGTGGGACCTGGTGTGAGACAGTTGTTAATTTTAACAACATGTTATTATGAACATTTTCTTCCATTATATGATCCCAAATCATTGAGCCCATCTCTTCCCGATCTGGCTCTTTGTGATTGTAATAGTTTCTTGATCCGTAGGGATATATTTTATGAGCCACCTCCAAGCCACATGCTTAAACACACGGTGGATGCTCAAAACCTCAAACAGTAGCTAATTTTGTATACGCTGTGTTTTCCCTTCTATAATCTATTCTCTGGTCATACAGTATTAGAATGCATATCTGTTCTTCCGTGCATTATACCACAGGGCTGCCTCTATAATTAATATTCTTAAGGTTTAAGTCTATTTTTAGACAATAATGGTCACTTGAATTTACACACCCAATGACAGCAAGAAGTTCAGTCTTGTAACTGAAGAGGAATAAGTGACCTACAGGCAAATAACATGCATAGTGTTGATGGGGGGGGACTAAGGATAGGCTCATGTCCTGAAGAGAGTGGAGCAGCAAGGAGTGAGATTTAATCACACTATCCAAGCAATTGTGCCTTTTAAAACTTTAAATTGTTTCTGGAACTTTCTGTTTTAGTGTTTTCTTACTTTTTGTTTGACTGTTGGTATTTGAAAGAAAGAAAACAAACCTCTTGATGGAGGTGGGTCTTTTCAGCCAGCCACAACCCTCAATCAAAGGTAACAGCCTTCCGTATCCTTCCTGTTCACTCATTGTCAATGTTTTAAGCTTGCCTTCTTGCTAAAATGCTATTGTAACTCTCAAACTAATTGTCAGTGTGCTCTTGAAGTCATATACCACACTCATGTGGCCCATGGATACCACCGAAGAGATATTGGTTTACTTCTTTTGAGTTCATGTATATAATAAACATTTACTGCCCCATTTTGAAAACATACTCTCTTGGGGATAAATGTTGTTTAAAATGGGACTCAAAGTGTGGAGCTACTGCTGTTCTGCTATGATTTCTAAATACAAGAAAGCTATCCTATGGCTTAAAGAAAGCTTTAATATGGCTTAAAATGTGTGATAGATAAGCTATGTTTAGGCTTGAGTTACAGAGCTGCTAGCTGTGGATTCAGCGTTAAAGCAGCTATGACTCTCACACAGGTGGCCTGTAGGCAGAAGTTTCTGTCCTGCCCAGTCCCACAGCTGTTCAGTCCCAGTGTAACACACAGAGGATTATATTACTTATAAACGGATTGGCCTATTAGCTCAGACTTATTATTAACTAACTCTTACAACTTAACACATAACTCTTATCTATGTTTAGTCACATGGCTTGGTAACTTTTCTCAGTGTAGCATTTTCATCTTGCTTCCTCTACATCTGGCTGGTGACTGCAGACTAAGCCTTTCCTCTTCCCAGAATTCTCCTAGTCTGGTCGTCCTACCTATACTTCCTGCCTGGCTACTGGCATAATCAACATTTTATTAAACCAATACAAGTAGCAAATCTTTACAGGGTACAAGAGCATTGCCCATCACTGTGGCCCTCAGGGTTGGGCCTATCTGCAGATTCTTTCCATCAAAGGTGGCAGAGATGGCAAGGATCGGGAGCTCTTCACACGTGATTCCGGCCACTCCATCTTGCATGTTCTCACAAACTGTATAGAATTCTGTCCTAGCAACATATGATCATGGGATCCCAAGAAATGCTTAGCTGTGGGGAAGTCATTATGCATGCGGGGGTGGGACATTTTTGGTACTGTGGTTACTTTGGAGTTAGCCATGCTCCTGTAAGTAGCCTGTCACACAGATTCAGTAAACTCAATGGATTGCTAAGTTGTCCTTCGGTAGCATTTTACTTTGTCCTGTCTTTAGTTTCTAAGTCTCCAGAAAGAAATCCAAGCAACAATCTTTGAAATGTTTTGAGATGATAAACATTTTTTATCATGTATCTCATAGGTGAAACTTTCACAAAGCCTCTTTAAATGTTGATAAGCTTTTTAATGTTTACATAATGACATTTTTATCATCTTTGCATATATGTAGCTTTGTCAACTAATTTACTTCTCTAGCACTCTTCTCAGACTAAAAATTTCTATATTGCTGAAACAGTAGAGCAAAAAAAAAAAAAGAAAGAAAAAAAGAAAAGAAAAAAGAAAAGGAAGAGAAATAATTTAAAAGTTGCAGGGTTTTTTTTTGTGGAAGTCTCTCACGTGCAGTACCATGTTAGTTAGGTTTTCTTGTTGCCATGACTGTATGATGGGACTCTTACTGAAGAATTAGGATTTGACAAATGACACGATGCTAAAGTAGCAATTTGGAGCTTAGACCTTATCAGCAGCAAGGCTGGTGCTACCCATTCAGTACTGCTCATTCCAAGTCACCCCCACTTCTCATAGCAACAGGCCTTCTGTGGTCCTCCCCGTGTCCTTCAGCACAGGGCCCCACCTGTGACGGGTGGACACTGAATGAATTATTCCTGCTGGTGTTTGTTCTCGGCCCTCACTCCTGAGGCTCACTGTTCCCCCCATGGCCTGTGATATCTTTCCTGCCGTACGTGACTCTCTAGGATACAACCATGGCAAGGGGGTATGGGCTGTGTGCGAGGAAGCAGCTGTAGTGCCCTTCTCCCAGAACAGATTCCTGGGCACATGACTGAATTTTCATTAGTTGCTTCATATTTTGGTCCTCACTTTCCTTTCTTGGAAAATGGAGATGTTTAAATCCAAGTATCACAAGGTTATTTTTGAAATGTATTTAGATAACGCATGCAAAAATTTTGAAAATCATAAAATGAAATAATTTTAGCAAAATAGCCGAGAACTGCTGAAGTTTGTGCTGACATTGCTTAAAATTGAAAACATGATGTCAGGGGAGGGGACAAGCTTATGTCCTGCCACTATTCTCAGTCTCTTCCAGAAGATTCTTAGTTCTGTGTGGCATCCGGACTTGTGTGTGTGTGTGTGTGTGTGTGCGCGCGCGCATGCTTGTATGTCTGTGTGTGTGTGTGTGTGTGTGTGTGTTTTTAAAACTTTTCATTTAATTTCCTCTTTTTCCTCCAGCATGCAGTCTTCGCAAGACCTCTCCCCTGTGTTACATAGCCAGGTAGTACTGGAAAACTGAGATGAACCCCAGCCCTAGCTTTCCAGGAAGTAACTGAGGTTTAACTGTGACTATAATAAGTAACAGGAGGAGTGGGCTGTTCCATGACAGCAGAGGCCTGGGGGTGGGAGAGGAACCAGACTTCCAGAAGCACAGGAAGCTGCCCTGGACCTTAGGTCAGGTGTGCTGGATGGCAGATGTTGGGTCTTGGTAGCAGTGGCACTTGTTAGGGACTCCGCATGAACTGTACACAAGCGCCCTGCCAGGAAATGGAAGGTGGTCTATTTGGGTGTGACAATACCACCCAACCAGCCATGTGTGCACAGACTGTGGCTGGGGCTGTCAGGACCTGAAGGTGGGAAGGTAGGCAGGTAGCTTTGTGGACTTGGCAGGACAGGTTGGTTACCATAGCAACCACCACAGTTTTAATGTGTGAAGTGAGTGTGTCGTAGGAAAATCACTCTTGATAGTAGTGTAAAGAATAAATCAGAGAGAAGAAGGGAGAGAGGGGGAGAGGGAGGACAGAGAGAGATAGAGAGAGAGATAGAGATAGAGAGAGAACACTCCAATCACACATTTCTAAAAAGAAGAAATCAAGCAAAAGAACGATGTCTTGCTTTCTTGATTCTATTTTCTATTTAACTCTGTTATTAAAATAAATAGCTAATACATACTTATATATTATTTATAATATTTTATATGTAATTATATACTACTTATATGTTTTTATATGAATATCTGATGTCCTTATGTATCATTTACATTTGCATATAAGATAAGCATATTTTATTGTATAATATTTATTATATAATGTATATATCGACACATATATCCTGCACGTATATTTATCTGTATTTAGTCGCATATGATGCTATTATTCTCATCCATGTTCTCAGTTATGAAGCACAGTGGTCAGGATTCACTCCCTTCCCTCCACTCACACTGTCCCTCCTCAGAATTCTGCTTGATCCATGGCCAGGGCGTGACGAGGGGAGGCCTTTCTGGAACTCTCAGTCTTGAGTAAGTACTGTGGCAAGAACCATGAGATACCAGTGTTGTTTGCTGGAGACCCCAGGAACCATCATCACCAAGGAAACATTCCCTCGCAGGTACTGACCAAGGCCTTCCTCCTTGAAAACACTATTTTTTCTAAGTGCTTGGAAGAGAAAGATTATGAAAATCGAAGAAGCATGAGAGGACCTGGTATGTCAGGTCCTCATGTTCTTCCAGGCAAAAGCTTGTACACTGTAGTGTTATATAATAATAATAATATTAATAATGATAATAACAATCTCTTGTAGTACACAGCTTTTCAAGAGGCTTTTCTCCCTTAAGTCTTTGAATTTTTAAAATACATTTTAGTCATAAAAGGAATAGGCACCTAGTTAAGCCATACAGAATCAGTGATATAGATGAATTTAGGCTATAAAATGGCTTTGTTCGATTCAACTACCAATGAGATGGCGGGGAGGGGAGGACTGGACTAGGAGATATCAGTGTAAGGGTGAGGAGTGGGTGCTTTCTCCTTCCTCCTTGCTGAGAACAAATATGTGACACGGAGAAACTTCCAGGAGGACGGGCTCACTGCAACTTCCACTTAGAAGGGTGGAGTCATGGTGACAAGTGTGTAAGCAGCCATGGGGACAAGAGTGTGAGCGACCATGGTGATGGAGTGTGAGCGGCTCAGAAGACTGGAATTGCTCACATTTCGGGTGAGTTTTCCACCTTTAGAAACCCAGTCTACAAGCTCCCATGGAGATGTGCCAAGGTGTTTGTTTCCTAGGTATTTCTAGATCCCACCTAGTTCTTAAACTCTCGCAGTAGCATTATCACGGAGTCCACGCGCATTCATAGGCAGAAAAGACGGTGGGGTCGTTGAATTGTTCTGACTGCTTTAACCATTCCTATTGGGAAACCATCTCAGCAAAGACCTTTCGACGTGAAGAAAAATCTTTCCATCCTAAGAAAGGTGAAGTGGAAGCTGATTCAGTTAAAAGCGTCAAGAAGTATTGCTGATATAATTTGCCAAGGAGTCTGAGGCAGCTCACACAGTTGCTCATCCCTTGGTGAGGAGGGCAGCAGGTGCAAACTCTGTAGAACCAGCCAGCTTTGTTCTACCAGAGGTGGAGCATTTCTGCAGCCCACCTCCTGCTTCTGCTTCCTATCTGGAATCAGCCTGACAGCCAGGCGCTTGTTTTCGGCCTCGATCCTGTCTGCATTCTATGGCTGGGTTCTCCTCGGGCCTCCTCTTGTCCTTCCAGTTATCTGTCTCACTAAGCGAAATCAAACTGTGAATTCAGAAATGTTGCTAAACAGGCCTGCTAGTTTCTGGATTGGGTACAGCAAACCCAGCTGTTACCTTGGAGGCTGTCTTGACACGTAAAATTGGAAGGGTACTTACTCAGTGCAAAGAAAAGAAAGTGAAATTTCTCTGTCTAAGAATCACACTGTTGCTTCAAACACAAGCTCTTGGTAGCTGCGTCACTGAGAGCCACAAAAGCAGGTGCTAATCTGAAACATGCCCCTTCCCCAGCCATTCACAGTTGATGTCAATAATCAAGCAGAGAAAAAGAAAACAAAAACAAAGAAATAAAACATGTACAACACAAAAAAATGCAATAACGAAGGCTTTTAATTTAGCATATTTATGTTGTGTGTATGCGTGTGTCCATGTGTGGGCATGTGTGTGTGTGTGTGTGTGTGTGTGTGTGTGTGTGTGTGTGTGTGTGAGGGTGGGGGTGAGCGTGTGATGGTATAGAGGCTAGAGGACAACCTTAGGTGTGTCATCCACAGGAAAGCTACCTCACTGTTCTACAGCTCACCAGTTAGGCTAGACAGGCCGGCCAGGGAACTCACTCCAGCATCCTTCTGTCTGCCCCTCCCAGGGTTGAGTTACAAGTGCACCATTATGATCAGCATTTTTTGCATGGACTTGGGGGTATTTGGTTAAGGTCTAAATGGTTTCAAGGCAAGCTCTGTACAGAGGGAGAGTTCCTCTCAAGTCATAACTTCAAACTCTGAAATAAGAACGTAGGAGAGGAAGTATGTGTAATGACTGCCCATCATTATATTCTGGCTTCTTAAGTACCTTAATGCACTTCATACAATTTTGGGGATATACTTGCTTAAAATATAAGTCATGTAGAATGTTCTACTATTGCTTCAAGTAGTTAATTTGTTCAATAAAGCAGGATCATTAAAACTGTTTCTCTTTAAATATTTGAGTGAGTTTTCTTAATGTCAATAACCTTTAAAACTGTGATACTGGCAGTTTCTCTTGATTAAGAGTGGATCAGTCCTGTGACGGTGTTATTAAATCTATATCCTCTTCATTCCCCTTCCTCAAATCTCAAACTACTGAGCCTTTTGCTGTCACAGAGCTTGAGAAATGATGGAAGTCTGGTGTTTATTTCCTCCAAACTGCTTATGTTGCAGCAAGGAAGCAGAGACCCACCAGGCCACTGTGACTCGGGCTTTGACCTCAGTGTGCCGCTCGATCATGGTGAGGGAAACACAGTTATTTTGCCTGGAGTTTTTAATGTTGTCACTCTGTGGGATTTCCACGGATTTTCAGGTTACTCACTGGGATCATGCGTGGCTTTGGGAGGGAGAGCAATTAGAAACTTGTTGTCCAGGGCATGCTTGTCCTCAAGCTTCAGAAGTTGTGCATTCGTTCTCGCTGAGCACTTTTTGAAGAGCAGTTCTACAGAAAGTCAAATAACAGTACTGTTCACTGCTAAGTATCATCCAATGCAAGGGCAAATGTGTCAGGGATAATATAGCTTACGCTTTGAATCAGTAGAACTGATAAGTCTGAATTTTGAAAAAAAATGGTTTTAAGTTGGTTTAAGTAGAATTTTACTATTGTTTTTGATTATTAATTGAGGTTTTAAAATGTGGCTTATGAGATAATAATGTTAGAAGAGAATGAAACCTGTTTTCTGATACAGTTTGAAAACTAGTGTGCCAGGCTAGGGTACTTAATTATTCCGGATGAATTTTCACTTTTCATTAGACTTTGCATCCTAACTTGGAAGTTTAGCATTCTATGTATTGAATTTTTCTTCAAATAATATTTAAGTATCTTGGGTCTCCATGATGTGTCTGTGGATTTCTAAGTGAGCATAAAAGTATGTTATAAAATAGTTAACTACATTATTAGCATAGATATACTAGCATGACAAACTGAGTTACTAGAAAATATAGTATGTGCCTGCATGCATGTATGAGCACTTTATGCATGCATAGTTTTCACAGAAGCCAGGAGAAGGCAGCAGATCTCCTGGAAGTAGAATTACAGAAGGCTGTGAGATCCCCTGTGGGTGCTAGGATCTGACTGTGAAGTCCTCTGCAAAAGCAGCAGGTGCTCATCCTTAGGAGCACCTCTCCATCACCCTCCTGCCTGCACAGCTGGATGAATGTCTCCTTGAGAAGACTCTTGTCTTGGTTGTGTTTCTAACCTCTCCAGAAGGAGAGGCCGTTTCTGTTCCCCACAGTCAGCACATTTCCTGGAACACTGTCTGCTTAGGGGTTTCCATGCTGCCTGCTGTTGGCTGGAGCTGCAACAACTCCCAAAGGACCATGTGGTAAGGGCTTAGTCACA
The DNA here is from genome assembly GCF_903992535.2 of Arvicola amphibius. Lineage (NCBI taxonomy): Eukaryota > Metazoa > Chordata > Mammalia > Rodentia > Cricetidae > Arvicola > Arvicola amphibius. Next base: position 8,168,823 of record NC_052049.1, on the reverse strand, counting down.
GCCTAGGGCACTGGAGGGATATGGTGAATCGTTGAGGAGATAAAACTTACCAGAAGGAAGTTAGGTCATTAGAATCATGCCCTTAAAGGGGGGCAGAAGACCCAGATCCTTCTTCCTGTTTTGTATCCCAACCATGAGGTGTGTGGGGCTGCTGTACCACATACTGCCACCAGGACATGCACCAGGTGCCGTCTATCTACTAAGAAGCAATTATATCAATTAGTCATGGACTAGGATCTCCAAAACTGTGAACCAAGACTAGCCATTTTTCCTTGTGGGCTGGTGTGTACCTCAGGTGCTTGCTATGATGACAGGAAACTGACTAGCATCCTGCCTTTGAGTACAAGACAGTTCACCTTTCATACAAGTTATATGACCTTCATATTGTCCTCATTTGTTTTCTATTGCTATGGTAAATACCACACCCAAAAGTAACATGGGAAGAAAGGTCTTATTTCATCCTATAACTTATAGTGCATCTGAAGGGAAGTTAGCCACTAACTCACCACAAGAATCTGAAGGGAGGAACTGAAGCAGAGATCATGGTGGAGGAATGTTGCTTATTGATTCCACGTGCCTTGCTCAGCTTTCTTTCTTAGACTACCAGGACCTCTGGCCCAGGGCTGGCATCACCTACAGTGCACTGGGCCCTCCTATATCAATTAAGAAAATACACTACAGATTTTCTTACAAGAAAATATGATGGAAGCATTTTTTTGCAATCGAAAGTTCTCTTTTCAGATGTCTCTGGCAGAAGTCAAGATGACAAAATACTAACCAGAAAAAAATTTGTATACATATATATCTATGTATATATATATATACATATATATTCTGCTTATAATCTACAGTATTGTCAACAGCAAGACACATTGCTTAGAACAATTTGTACAAGTTGAATGTATATATATATTCATATATATACCTATATATATATATAGAGAGAGAGAGTGGGAGAGATAGAAAGGTAGATAGATGGATGGATGGATGGATAGATAGATAGATAGATAGATAGATAGATAGATAGATAGATAGATAGATAGAAAGATAGATAGATAGAGTAAATAATCTCCTTGCTCTGGAAGAGGTGGGGGCCTGGGAGAAAGGAACCAATAAGGTAGACTAAAGTCTCATGCAATAGCCATCTTTATTGAGAGCATCAAACAATGTATACTCGATGAAGAGAAATTATGAGTAAGGTTCTGATGGGTTCAAGCTGTGTACAGTCACAAGGACATGCCACACAGCAAAAACAAGTTCTTCAGTAGAGGAATAAAGGATGGTTTAAATTTTAATTGAACAGCATCAGCAGGCAATAATGAGTAATCTGAAGTGAACTCACTCCTGTCTGCTTCACCCGGGGAGAGCATGAAACCACTTTAAGGACAATTCCGTGTTTTGAAGAAACTGAGGTCACAAATTTCTTGTCTTATTTCTTGGAGTTTTCTCGCAAGAACTCAGAATTCTCATACAAATTCATTCCTGGACTGTGTTCCAAAATATATGATCTTAGAGTCAACCTCTTGGTATTGGAAAACCAGTTACATTTATTATAAATATAAACTAACCAAGACACATAGTTTCAGATATGTTCCATATTTACAAATATAAAAAGTATTATTAAAAAAGAAAGAAGTTTCGTTTTCCCCTGTATTTACTCAAATAAATATTTTTGTAGTATCAAGTTGTAGAATCTTTTCATTTTGAATATGCTCACTATGCAGAGTAGACATCCTTGATTTTTGTGAGTCCACTTAGATGTTACTGTACAAATTGTTTAAAGCAACATGACTTGTTTGCAATACTGTGGATTAGGCATAGAGCCCTATACATGCTAGGCATGTGTTGTACACTAAGCTACTTTTGTATTTCGTTTTTGTGCTAAGTCACTCAATCTTCCCTTAAACTCACTCCATAGTCCATGTAGGCCTTGAGCTTGTGATCCTCTTATCTTAGCATTCTGAGTAGCTGTGATTATAGACGTGCACCAACAGGCCTTACTGGTAGATTACTTTTGCTCACCTATGGAATATAGCATACTGAGGTTCAAGGACAATTTTCAATACCTATGAAGATCTCTGTAATCTTGCTTCCATCTATTGTTTTATAGTAAATATCAGTTCAAAATATGTCTCCCAGGCTTTATATTCATGGTATGTCTATAATATAAGCTTCTGAATGTCTAGTAAGAGAGTATGAAATTGCTTTGTGTTAAGTTGAAGTATAGCATCCCACCCCATTTCTTTTTTGAAGCAGGAGGTAATTCAAATGCTATCTGAGTTTATACCATGACTCCGTGGTAGGAAGTTACAGACAGGCCAGTTGCTATTCCCAGGTACCCAGGGCGAACAAGCTGGCACTCACCTGTGTGGAAGGACAGCATGCTGTTTCAGGACTCTCCTCTGCAGACAGCTTGTGTGTATCTTACTGCACTGTGAGATTTACTTCCGGTGGCGACCATGAGGATGCTGCTGAGAAATGCTAACCCATTCCTGATAGGTCAGCAGGTTTCTCACAGGTAATTAGTAACCTCACAGGTAGCTGGCAAGGTGTGTGCAAACCAATTTGTTTAAGGAATTAGGCCCACAGCTCTAACACATATCTAAACGTCATGGCCAGTGGTAATTATATTGTGATAAATGACTCTATCATTAAGATTATTGTGTAGCCATATAATTGTTGGTTTACTCAAAATTAGCATGTTTCTTTGTTGCAAGTATTATCCCTTCATTATCTCTGCCTGATGAGAGTTGAAGGTGTTCCATTTCTTGAAGAGTCAGAATTGCTTAGAAAGCCCTTGACCAGTAGAAGTAAGGATCAAGCATACTTAAGATTAACTAAGACTGAGGTTAACCTGAAAAGATGGACATGTGTTAGAAAAGATCAAGCTTTTGAATTACCTTTTTTTTTCTTTCTCATGGTTTATTTTTTTTATATATTTAAAAATTTCCATCTCCTTCCCTCCTCCTCCCCCTCCCTCCGCTCCTCCTCCCCCTTCCCGACCCTCCTTCTCCCCCTTCCCTCCCCTTCCCTCCACCCATACCTCCCCTCCCTCCCTCTCAAGGCCAAGGAGCCATCAGGGTTCCCCACTCTATGCTAAGTCCAAGGTCCTCCCAACTCCCCCCAGGTCCAGGAAGGTGATCGACCAAGCTGAGAAGGCTCCCACAGAGCCCGTCCATGCAGAAGAATCAGAGCCCAGCGCCAATGTCCTTTGCTTCTCAGTCAGCCCCCGCTGTTGGCCACATTCAGAGAGACGGGTTTGGTCGCATGATCCATCAGTCCCATTCCAACTGGAGTTGGTGATCTCCCTTTAGTTCTGTCCCACAGTCTCCATGAGTGAACGCACCCCTCACGTTCCTGACTTTCTCCCTCATGTTCTCGCTCCTTCTGCTCCTCATCAGGACCTTGGGAGCTCAGTCCAGTGCTCCAATGTGGGGCTCAGTCACCTTCCCCATCTGTCGCCAGCTGGAGGTTCCCTCAATGGATGGAAATAGAAAACACTATTCTGAGTGAGGTAACCCAGACCCAAAAAGATGAACATGGGATGTACTCACTCATAATCGGTTTCTAGCCATAATTAAAGGACATCGAGCCTATAAATTTGGGAACCTTGAATTACCTTTTGAAAAGACTAATTTCCATCTGGTAATTTATTTGAGAAGTCTAGTTATGCCATCTGTGGATATGTTTCGCGACTTCGGCTAGCCCAAGGTTTCCTTCTTTCCTGACAGACTCTCTTTGTTGGGTCCAGCAGACGGTCTTCCCTGGTTTTCCCCCTTCAAGTCTTCCCATTCCCTCCATTTCCCAGTTCCCTTGCCTCCACTCTCTTCTCTGCCAGACTTCTAAACTTGTGTGTTCAAGTAAGCTGCAAACCAAGGCCTCACAAGAATTAACTTCCCCTTTATATCTGTCTACGCGCACATGTAGTCATTCTTGGCTTTGTTAAAAGTTCCTCAGCCTTCTCTGAATATCCCACATTCCTATCTTATAGGTCTCTCAACTCCACGTTAATTACTGAAAGTAGAATTTTCTCTCCAAAACCAAGTCCTTTCTAGACATGACTGGTAGGTATATTTGCCTACCCAATTGTAGAAGACAAGAAAGATCACTTCTTGGAACCTCCCCCTTTCTTGCTCCTCATGGCTGTCTATGGACAAGGATTTTCACCTTGCATATACTGGTCCCATCATTTTCTATAGGCACCATGCTGGCCTGTGACGTTATTCTCATCTTGACATCATGGATTATTTCTAAATTCATTTTCCTCACATACATTTTGCTGTCTTTGTATTCATTTTCCTTATAAGACTATCAGAGTTTGTACGGTTTTAATTGCATATGCCACACATTTTATATTATGGTGCTTCTTTGCTGAAAGTGTCTGCAGTCTTCCCATTGTGTTAAGGCGTCGTTGTTGCTGTTCTTGTTTAACACTGGCACTGATGATTTTCAATCCCGATGACCCTCTGCTATAGAGAGCAGCCTTCTGCATAAAGGGTATTTAGCAGCAAGCCTTAAACTATGCCAGATGGATGTTGTTACACCCCACTCACTACCCACGACATCTGTGACAAGCAGAATTCTAAGACAAGTGTTGGTGATGATAGGGGTACAAAACTATTATTTGAAAATGATTTGAGTCTTCATATAAGCCTTTCCTTGTCCACTCTTTCCCTTGGCCCCACAACTGCCTTATACCTTCCTCACTTATTCCTCATACCTGGGTTTTCACATCTTCCCTGTATCTCAGTGTGCTGTTATCTTTGCATCTCTGACTTATGTTCCATGGACTTTGGGTCCATGTTCATTTTCTATGGATCTGGATGACTTGTTAGTTGTCATACCACTAATGAGGCTGGAGCTCTCCGATGGAATCTAGGAGCTCTGTGTGGGAACCAAAGAATCTCTGACTAAAATAGCATTAATTTACAGCGTTCTCTCACATTTTGAGAAGTGTTGACTGAAACAACACAAAACGAATCTTAAGTGCATGGGTTTATAAAAGGTGATGTATACATTTTTTTTTTGTAAATTTGGGTTTATATAACCATGTGTTCTCTAAATATACTTATGATGCATTGGAGTTTTAGGTACTTGTCTCAAAACCATCTCCATTTGAGCATCACACCACATGCTCATATTAACTCTTATTTCTAGACCATCATGATCGTGATGCTCTTCCTGCCATCAACTTAATTGGGAGATGATTTAGAACTTAAGGTAAGACAGAATCAAACAGACTACCAGTAAAGACTAGGAGATATGTTTTCGGTATAAATAAGTAGTTGAGGACCAAGTTTGGGGTTGTTTCCTAAAGATGATGAGATAATGTTGAGAAAAGATTCATGAGCTTTTATAGGAAATATGTTAATGTACATGGAAGGAAAGCAGGTTTAATGTTAATTGAAATTAGGCATTTTTCTTTTCTTTTTTTTTTTATTTAAACACTGCCTGGCCCATTAGTTTCAGCCTCTTCCTCACATCTTGTTTAACCCATATCTAAAAATCTGTGTAGCACCACGAAGTGGTGCCTTACCAGGAAGATTCTAGCATACGTCCATCTTGGGCCCGAGCTTCATCGCGTCTGGCTCAGAGAGGAGAGGCATGGCATCTGCCCCAGAGAGGCCAGGCATGGCGATTGTCTCCGAGAGGAGAGGCGGGGCAATTGTCTGAGCCATCTACCTCACTTCCTTCTTCCTGTTCTGTCTATTCCACCCACCTAAGGGCTGGTTTATTAAATGGGCCAAGGCAGTTTCTATATTAAAGAATGAAATCAACACAAACAGAAGACTCTCCCACATCAATCCCGCATGGTAATTACTTAGTAAAATTAATGGTTGTTGAATGGAGAAATGAACAATGAAGAATGTTTCCCAAATTCACATTATGATGGACTTAAGTATCAGATAAATCATTTTCTTGTAGGACTAAATTACTCTTAGAGATCTGAAAATCTGACTTCTTTAGCATTGTATTTATTTATTTTTTTCATGGTTTATTTATTTTTTTTATTAAAAATTTCCATCTCCTCCTCTCCTCCTCCCCCTTCCCTCCCCTCCCTTTTTCATAGAAAAAGCTCTTAGCTCCTGAGGTGTAGACCGGAAGAATAATAGGAAACTGAATTTGAAAATAAAGTACAGTTTTGCTGTACTGCTTAGTAATGGCTAAGGAGTTTTCAGACCTTGAGATTAAAAACCCTGCAAACAGCTGAGAGCATATGGCACAAACTGGTTCAGGAATAAGGACATTTTTAGTTACTGAAAAAGTTTAGGAAGCAGTTTGCAGAATGCTAGCTAGCTTACGTGAAGCACTGGGTTTGGTTCCTCGGCGCTGTGTAGCTTGGTATGCTGGTACATGCACACCATCCCAACAATTCAAGGTCAGAGATGGAAGAGCAGAAGTTAGGGACCAAAGTCAGCAACATAGTGAGTTTGAAACCAGGTTGGTTACATAGGAAGTTATCTCAAAATCAGTTACATTGAAATATGTACACTGTTACTTTAACTTTGGTCAGAATTCCAGGGTGATTTAGGCTGTTTGATGTTTTTATTCTGACTTCTGGGTCTAGTGATGAAAATTTTGTGCTTCAGCACTGAGATACAAAAATATAGCATTCTGAAATCAGCTCTCAAACTTTATGCCACTATAGTTACCCATTTTGTGGATTCATTCCTACATTTGATCTGAGCTTCTCCCTGTACTGCCTCCCTTTTCCCCATGTGAGCAAACTAGGTTCTATAAGTCTAGAGCTATCAATGCTGAAGAGGCTTAAGCAATTTACTTCATTTGCTTGATCGGCTAAGAGCTTCTTGGTCATTGTGACAACATTTAGCATGACCTAGTAATGGGAACAATATTGAAATGTGTTAGGGACCTTTCCCCCTGATTTTCTGTAGATAGAGCTGGGTACAAAGCTGACTTTTATCTGAAATACAATAAAAAAGAGAATAAGATGAAGTGAGTTAAAAATATATTTATATATTGCATAAATAGAGACACAATATGTTGCATGGGTAGGTAGGGAGGTAGATAGACAGATAGACAGCAGATAGTCATTCCTTTAAAGTTTTGTTTAACGAACTGACAAACTACTGAAAAGTTTTTATCATTTCTATAATAAAATCCTTTCAGAAAGTGAAAACTGTGGGAATGGAACGAAGACATGTCTCCATTGTCAATAGTCAACTGACTCCTTGACACTGTGTGTTTGTCATTTAGATTCGCATGTATGTGGCCAAAGGAACAGCTCTATGTTTCCTAAAAGGCCTAGAGAACATACAGCGAGTGCCCCTCCTCTTTCCCTTTGTGTTTGTGGCTTTCCAGCTAAAGTTCCAGCATCAGTCTCCAGCTACATGGCTTCTCTCTGACTCTGCCCTTCCTTCCCGCAGTATTCAGCCTAGCTTTTCCTGCCTTGCTATAGGTCCACAGCAGTTTCTTTATTCATTAATGGGAATCACAGCACACAGAGGGGACTCCCACATCAATGCAGAAAAAGTAAATCAGCTTTCTGATGCCAGCTGGGTCCTTGATGCTTTTTACTTGGTGCCATTGAAGAACATCCAGTAACAATAAAATTTAGCCTAAAGAAAAAATTGAAAACACAGAGGAAAGATTAGACTGGATTCCTCATTGTAAAGTAGCAATAGCTCAAGTTAATTTTGACTCATAAAAAAGTACTTCTATAATTATTTGCTATAGTTTCTATTGGTCTTCTTAGAGCAAAGTCTCCAGGTCAAGATGGTACTTAGCCTAATATTCCAGTTGAACCTTATCATTTCAGTCAAGGGACCACCCCTAGGAGGGTGGACTCACTTTATGCCCTGCTAAAGAGATGGGTGGAATAATTAGTCCTTTAATGGGATGCTGTAATTTTTTCTTCCCAGAATCCCTGCCTCTAGTACAGTGGCTTATGTAGGACTGTAAGTCTATTCAGTTTCATGAATTATTCAGAAAAGCTTATATTTTCCCTTTCTTTCTTCTATCTCTTCTCTAAGTGTGCTTCCTTTATCATTTTGAGCTTTCTTAGTCTTTGCCTGTCTGTACTATGTGGCGGCTTGTCAGCCTTGTCCCTAACCTTGTTCCACCATAAAACAGCATGGACTTTTTTTCCTTCTTCTTCTCTTCTCGGTTCCCTCTTTCTGGAGGTGGCTGAGGTTTCACAGCTTGCCTGCCATAAAAAGTTTTTATTTATTTTAAAATCTAATAATTATCCTTGAGCTTCTTTTTTAGTCTCTTTGTATTTCTTTTATTAACCAGACTAAGAACCTCAAGTGGGGACTTTGCCTTCTCCTGTGTTAGTCTCAGTACAACATTAAAACAACTTTTAAAACAATCCCTGAGAGCCACAACCATCCTTTTCTGGTACAGTGACATTCATACCTTTATGTGTTTGTTCATCTGGAAAGATTTTATATATATATATATATATATATATATATATGAGTTAATCAGTATACCAATAGTTACAGAGATAGATATAGACAGGAAAAATCACCCACAGATACTTTCCATCCTTTCTATTGTTCCTTGGGTAGAAAAAGGCTTCCCTCGTGAAAACTGTCTAAACTACATTCTCTCTATTCTGGACCTGAATGTCCAATTTGTCCTCACCTGGAAGAAATTTGACTCCCTCTCCAGGGAGGCTTCTGTGTGCCTTATCAGTTTCTTAAAAGTCACTTTCTCTCAATTTGAAGTGTAGAATTCCTTCTCCTTTACATTACAAAAGAGCAGTTAAGAATCTCAAGTGCTCTCTTTTGTAACCTACAGGAATATGCCAAGCAGCAAGTTCTTCTCCGCAACTCAGATGCAGAAGAGAGCAATTCCTATGATGAGGCACAATTAGTTCCATTCTGTGATTTCATTACACCGCACTTTTATTTTTACCCAAATATATTCCTTCAACTTAGTCTCAGATTTTTTCTCATTTTGTAATTTCTAGTTGTTCACATGATCCCGTGTATGAATACTCTTTAAAATCTTCCTCTCTGAAGAGTGCTACTGAAATGTTTCTTTCCTTAAAGTGCTCATTGCCTAAGGATGAGCCAAACATGCTGATTGACTAGAGAGACTTTGCTTCTTTCTGAAAGGAAGTACCTAGGCACCACGATTCTGGTAGCTTGGTCGTGTATACTCTGCAGACAGAGGAAGACAGGCTATTCTTTTACCTAAGCTCAGAATTTGTATACACGTCTTTTTCCCCGTAAAGCTTATTTGGGGTTTAAGGCTTGTCTTTTCCATTTTATGATAGATAGGCATCGGGTTTAAACGGTTGACTACCCAATAGGTATGGCATGCCAGCGTAGTGAAGCCCTCGGGTCTCTGAAAATTGTTTCTGGTTCTTTACTTGAAACACATATGGCTCTTTGTTAGTTATCGGGAAAGGAAAAACAATATATATCCGTACTTTTTGGTTATTTAAAGTAGGAAACCTTGTTTGTAAAATGGGAACACATGTAGCTGGTGCTTTGGGAAGAACAAAGGTGTTATTGACAAGGTGAGGGTGAGAAGGCTGCCATCACTCAGCTGGCTCTAAAATACACATCTTTTTCTCTTCCCAGGTCATTATAAGTTACAGAGAAAAAGGTTGGCATCATTCACCCAATATAGAAATAATTTTATGTCTTTCCGGAATGCTGAAACCAGCAAGAGGTGCTCATCCTTGCATAGACCGTCCCCTAAGCGTAGATAGTAAAACAAAATTGCAACCCCTGGAAAGAAAACAAGCCCTTGAGTGACCTAATCTGTTTTTCCCTCACAAGAAATCCCCAGAGACAGCAACATTTCTGTACTGTGGAAAAGTAAAAGGAATCGTACCCAAGTCTCGGGGGCTCCATTTCTATTAAGTAACCTGTTGTGTGCTACAACTAGATGGCATTCACAACTATGTGTATGAAGTGGAACTACACCTTTTAAATGTCAATTTCACTGTCCCCACTCCAGCCGTGAAGCAGCCATCTGGAATAATTTGCTCGTTTTATGGTTGTGAAGCAGTGGATCTGAGATGCATGGGCCGGGTTCCCAGATGGGGCACAAACTCACCGCCACATGCACACATAGTTGTGAGGATTCGCTCATGTACGGGGTTCCCAGATGGCGCACAGACTCACCGCCACATGCACACATAGTTGTGTGGATTCGCTCATGTACCGGGTTCCCAGATGGCGCACAGACTCACCGCCACATGCACACATTGTTGTGTGGTTTCGCTCATGTACTCTGATTGGCTATCTCACCTGCACCAATTGCACATATTACCCTGGCTTTCTTTAAAGTAAACCCATGATTTACGCTATTCTTAGGCATTATTGTGAGATTATTATTCAGTTCATCGTCTTCCTTACTGATTAAAAACCACCAGCATCTCTGATACTAGAACCTCACTAAATATGGGTGAAGATGTTATCAAATAGGCAACTGTCAGTGCCTGCTCATGACACGAAGCCATTCTTCCTATTTGGACTCCCTCTTCATATTGTTTTCTGAACTGCTCTGCTGTCATTCTGCAGTTGCATTGCCAATCGTACAAGAAACTGTGCCTTCATAGTGTTCTCTGTGCGTATTCTATTGGAGCAGTTCATTCTGGGGAGGAAGGATGGCACAATGGTCAGTTCCTGCTTCCTTAATCAATGTCCACAGGGAAGGTGGTGGCAGGAGTGGCAAAGGGTAAACGCAATTAATTAAATTGAAGTTGATAATTTATGAAAACAATCACTGCTCAGCGGCCATCTGAGACTAGAGAAGGAGGCACATGTTCTTCAGCAATATTTTTGTATTTTTACAGCATTTAGAAGAAATTATTTTAATTTTTAAAAGTCTATTTAATGGACATATGTTTAGAATCTCTTGTTCAAAGCTTTGGGACAGGAGTGGTCTTTTCTTAAAGTATTGTTTAGAATGAAAGTATTTCATGGATATATGACATTTTGGACAAAGATATTCATAGTGCCACCCATTTATAATATTATGAGGGTGTATTTTCTTTAGAACCTTCACTTATAATATTCAGAAGTGAATACATTTTTAGACTAACATTTAATATAAGTCTTCTGTTGCTAGCCTTCTGAATGTGAAGATGAAACAGCAGTTGGAGGAATGAAAAAAAAGAAATAATAGAAAAGGAAATAAAGGACATGACTCTCCCAGGTATGGTGGAGGAGAGAACTTATTACAGATACCTGGGAGAGCATAGTCACAGGCAGGGGTATCTGGTAGAGTCCAGAGTCGACATGACCAGATTGAGCTGGGTCATGTGGAGAGAAGGGGGAAGGGAAGGAAGATGGAGAGAGGGGAACCAGATACATCAGCCAAGAGGCTAAGAGTATGAAAGGGGAAGAGTAACCAGAATTACTGGGATTGTGATGGTTGCTATGGTTACAAGTGAGATCAGTTGCAAAGAAAGAAATCACCAGTCTGAAGTGTCCAGACAGTCAGACTTTACTCTTGATCAATAGAGTATGCCCAGGAAAAACAAACATACACCAAGGCAGAAAGTGCATTTGGTTTTTACCTAAGGAAAGTGTTGACTGTGTCTTTTCCTCATTCATCTCCCACCTCCAAATCTTATTCAGTTGACTGGTCTGAAAAGAACGGGAGCATAGGGAATGGCGAAGGGAAAGGGGTCACTGCTGTAGGCCATCCAAATCCTAGAAAAGAGAGCTGTGGGCCTTTGTCTTACTGACTGAACAGGATTAAAGCATTTGCAGAAAAGTCTTACTAGATTAGGGAGGTGTATTTTAATTTCTTGTCCTAAAAACATGTTTATATCAGAAAAAGAATCATATATGATATTTCTTACACTGCTACCACAGATCAAAAGGATCTAGTTTTGCGGGGTGCTTTCAATTTTAAAAGGCTTTTTAAAACATGTTTTTCTGTCAGTTCAGAGTCTATGAGCTCTTACTAGGTCGGGTCAGCTGTTTCTGTGATTTTCCCCATCATGATCTTGACCCCCTCCCACTCGCTCCCTCTCTTCAGCTGAACTCCAGGAGCTCAGTTCTTCTTAGGCATGATGAAGAGGAGATCTTTTCTTGAGATTCTGTTGAGATAAAATACTTATTAATGAATTAATAAGCATATGGAGATATTTTTCCAAACACCATGAAAGTTAAATTTGTAAACTTATTTAATTTAGGAACTTGATAATTTTAGTTATTCAATATTGTTGACCTCAGATATGTTGGGAAAATATAAAATATCTTTATTATTGTCTTACATGTCTAATGCCTTTCGATAACTATTTTATTTCTAGGTCAAATTATGACTTCTTCTGGGATTATTTCATTAGCAATAACCTTTTATTTAAGTTTTTTGTTGAATGAGTGTCTTATAGTACTTTGTGGATACTGAGAATCTGATCTTATTAGTCTTTCATTTCCAAAAAATTTCACTATGGTGTTACGCAGTAAAATTGGGTTCCTTTTTGAACTATTAGTCTAACCAATAAAATGCTTTAAAAACACATAGTGTTGTAGAATATTTCTTTACCCATGGTGAAGATGTGTCACTGTGATTGGTTAATAAATTGGTTTAATAAAGAGCTGAATGGCCAATAGCTAGGCAGGAAGAGGTTAGGTGAGACATCTGGGGACAGAGAGGACTTGGAAAGGAGGAAAGGCAGGGCCTCAGAGGAAACTGGACATTCAGGAAGAGAGGTAAAACCCATGAGCCACATGGTAACATGTAGGCTAATAGAAATGGGTTAATTTAAGTTATAAGAGATGATTAGGAACAAGCAGGAGCTAAGGCCGACCTTTCATAGTTAATAATGATAAGTTTCCTTGTCTTTTTTTGTGAGCAGTGGGCTAAAGAAAAGACTCATTGCAAGAGGGAAGTTCAGGGATCATTGTATTAGCACTTGAAAGAAATACAGGGGAGACAAGCTGTAACTCTTTGCAGGTGCCAGGACCCAGGCTGAGAAGAGAAGGAAAGGAAGTAAGCCTTTTTTGAGCTAGCATCCATGAAGGCTGTTGTGTTCAGCAGGCAGCACCATGGTGAGCAGGGGAAGACTTCAGAGATAAAGCCTAGAGTATCAGGGCAAGAATAGTTCAGCTTTGACACAAGAAAAAGGTACACTGTTTGAGTTAAAATTGAGAAAAGTCAGCAGTCTTAGCTATGCTGATGGAGGCATCTTTAGCAACTGCATTTGAGGAAGTGTAAACACATTATCATTTTTGTTTTAAAACGTTTTCTGTACAGTGTATTTTGGTGATTTTCCCCTCCCCAGTTCTTCTCATCTCCTTACCTACCCACCCAACTGTATGTTTTTTCCTCTCTCTCAAACAAATCAAAAGACTTCACAATCCCACAAAAATGAAAACTCAAAACAAAAAGACCAATAAGACAAAAAAAGTCAAAACAAAACACAAAACATCATTTAAAAAAAAAAAAAAAACACTGAGTTTATGATGTCACATTCAATCTAATCCCTGAAGAGAATCTTGGGGCTGGAACCCACAGGCTCTAGTTACTGCTTCCTCTGTGTCTGTCTGTCTGACCCCTGGTGTCTGGTGTCTCTCTGGTGTCTTTTTTTTCTCTTTCTTCCCACTGAGCCTAAATTTCTCGTCCTATTTACTCTCCCTTCCTGGAAGTCCCACCTATACCTTCTTCCTCCCTATTGGCTGTCCCCGTTAGACCAGTTAGGTGCCTTCAGAAGCCAAGATAATTCAGCAACACATCTTTATATAATTAAACAAATGTAACATATCTTTCCATAGTTACACAAATATTGTGCAGCACCCTGAGCCTTGAGAGTTTGAAATATTAATAAGATAAACGATTTAGTACTTACTACTCTAAAGTTGCTCACTGTCTGCACATTGTCCAGTTGTGGGTCTCTGTGTTAGTTCTCATATACTGCAAAAAGAAGCATCTTTGATGTGGATTGAATGAGTTTGTGATCTATGGGAATATCAGTATGATATTAGGAGTCATTTTATTGCTATATTCCTTTAGTAGAATGATAATATTAAATTTGCCTCTAGGTCCATGACATATCTATTCTCAGATTCTTAGTCACTTTAGAAGTTTCAGATATGGGTATTGTCTTATCTAGTGGTCCTTGAATACAGTTTTACAAAGTTATTGGTTACTGCCATAGCATGTGTGCCAGTATTGCACCCAGAAGCTTGCATGTATAGGTTTCAGGGTTTGTAGCTGAGAGATTTTGATAATTAACCATTTTCCTCCAGCAGCATACAGTGTACCTTCCAGAGTCATGAGCTCAAGTCTATAGGGGTGAAACTTCTAGTTATGGGCCAGCTCAGCTTCTCAGTGTAACATGATATAAGTAAGTGTGGTCTTAAGCAATGGGTCCTTATCATCAGGTTGTGAAGAACAACCAATAGCCTTGGCAATGGCTTGTGATATTCAAGGGGTTCAATGAGACACTTTGACCAATGGCTCAACAAGATCCCCATTCAACAAGTAACCCATTCCTGGCACTGGTGGCATAAGGTATCTATTGGAGCATTGACTTTCCTCAGTTGTTTCATACTTCCCCAGTATGTAGTAGTAAAAAAGACCATTTCATCCCACAGCTATTAGCAAGCTTTACAGAAGCAGAGGGAGCTGTCAATACCTCATAGCCATTATCCTTTTCTTAGCTCACCTGCAGGCCACTGTGATCTCCCAGGCATTCCAGAGCGAAAGGTCAATAGCCCTCAAGGGCTGCTTGGCTTCACATTACTTTTCTTTGTTATCTCATGGGACCTGTGTAAATTATTTCTCAAGTCTGTGCACTCTAATGACTGGAATAGAGCAGTCCATTTCTTGCCAGGCAAACAGACACAAGGCTTTCAGGTTATGGGTGGCTGTCATCTCCCCGCAGTTATTTGGTAACTCATCGAAACTGAAGAAATCACTATTGAATGAAAATTGGGTCAAGACACAAATGAAAGCTTGAACAGTTGGATGAAAATTAAAATAGAGCATATGCAAACCTATGTGACACAGTAGAGGCAGTGGCAAGTCAGCAACACTGTGAACATCAAGAAACTGGAGATTAGCCCTTAAAGTGACTTAATCACGTCCCTCAACTCTCTAGAACAAGGAAAAAAAAACACCCCAATAGAGTAGATGGTAAGAAATAATCAAACTCAGACCTGAAATCAGTGAAGTAGAAATAAAGGAACAAAAAAAAAGCATTACAAAGAATACATAAAAGGAAGGGGTGGTTCCTAGAGAAAATTAAAAAAAAAAAAAAAAAAAAACACCTTAGCAAAGTTAACAAAAAGACAGAGAGAAGATCCAAGTTTAAAAATTAGGAATGAAAAGGAGGATATTACAACCAACACTGAGAATTCAGAGGATCATCAGGACATACTTTAAAATTTTCTATTAGGTCAAACTGGAAAACCTAAGTACTCTACTTTATTAAAAGGACAATTCCATCTTAGCATACCTCTAGATGACTCTGTTTTCCTGTGGGTTGGGCTCCTAGCAAAGTAATTGACAAGCACAAATGGATTAGCTGCTTAAGAGAAAAGACAATAGTACATAAAGTTTTAATCTTTGAGGCATAACTGTTTGTCATCTTTAACCCCACTCAGGGCCAGAGGTAGAAGATAAGATTCCATTCTTTTGACCCAGAATAAAGTAGCTTTCCCTTAATGGGCCTCAGCAAAGCCCTGGTCCATCCACCTTATTGCTTGGAAAGTTGTGATGTTTTCCTTTCTGTTGTAACCTGGGAAACATAGGGTTTGTAATCCAAAGCCTCAAAGGCCTTCGAGGCTACTGTGCATTCCTGAAAAGAAGCTGTCCACAATGGTTGATTGACTGATTAGGACTTTGATGATAAGGACAGGTTAGAATGTTGTAGACCTGGAGCCTAAGTACAATTTATCTTTCACTGTGAGCAGCCCCTAAAGAGCCAACTCTTACTCATGGTCTAGGTTTCTATAACTAATAGATAAAGCTGAACCTAATGTTTGGGTAAACACAGTAAAACCTTAGGAATGTGTTAGCTTAACATAACCCTATTCTCCAGCAGTCAAAGGGCTAAGAATGCTCTCAGATAGTATGTGAGGCCTACAGCTGAAATTTCTTCAGTGTGCAGTAATCACCGGTTTTGTTTCCACTGGTTTACATGAGAAATGTCTTGCTTCATCTTTGTTCTGTTACTCTGAGAAGTGCATGAGTTTGCAGCCTCATTTTAACATGGAATTTGGAGAACCTAAATCTCTGTTTCCAGGCCATTGTCATGCATGTCTGGCTCTGTATTTCTTTTGAAGTGAAACCTGCATTTTTTGTGTATCCTACTAATCCCTATACTAGGGCTACTGCATTTAGAATAGTACTAAAAAATTACTGCATTAATGAACATATATAACCTCTATTTACATGTGCATAACTAAGTTCACTATATTAAGAACATATTATATTTTAATGGCTTTCCTGGTTATTGCAAAGAAAGTATATTTTAAAACTAAGCATCTTTTCCCTCCAAGAATATCTTTGTCTTGTTCATTAAAGGACTTAAATTATGTCAGTATTGTCCGTGATTTATTTTGACAGACTATTTTTGTGAAATGATTGTAGATAGGAAAAGTAACTCATGTTCATATCTAAATTACATTTTCTTGATGGAAAAATGCTATTCACTGCAGATCAGTCATCATAGTGGTGCAGAACATGAAAATGCTTTTTAATGAGTACTTTCTTTTATATTTTGAGATTACAATCTAATTGCATTATTTATCCTTTCTCATTTTTTCCTTCAAACTCTTCCATGTACCCTCCTTGCTTTTTTCCAATTTACAGTCTCTTTTTCTATTAATTGTTGTTACATACATATATGTATATACACATATATTTAAGAACACATACATATAACTTGCTCAGTCTGTATAAAGGTACTTGAAGGTACTTTTTTTTCAGGGCTCATCATTTTGTATTGGATTATCAATTGGTTGGGGAAGGCAATTTAACTATTTGCATCTGAATAAATCGTGGAGATATATTCTTTCGTAATTTCATGGTAACTCCTTTTCCAAATTGCAGAGGCATGGAAAACCATCTCATTGTATGTCACACAGACTTGAAGTACTCCTATAAAAAAGACATCTTGAAAATTGCTTGAGGTCATTAGTTATCAGCTTTTCTTCCATTATTCCCCTTAGCACATTGCTACACTTACCCTGTTTATAAGGACATATGACATCATGGTCTTGGTGTAGGAGGTCGCTCTGTATTTGTGTGGCTTTCATTGGTTATTAAAGAAACTGCCTTGGCCTAGTTGATAGGGAAGACCTCAGATAGGTGAGGAAGACAGAACAGAATCCTGGGAGGAAGAAAGCAGAGAGACAGGCAGATGTCATGATTCTCCTGCCCTAGATGGACGCTGGTTAGACTCATGCCGGTAAGCCACAGTCAAGTGGTGATACACATGAATGGAAATAGGTTAATCAAGATATAAGAGTTAGCCAATAAAAGTCTAGAGCTAATGGGCCAGGCAGTAGTTTAAATGAATACAATTTCTATGTGGTTATTTTGGGGGTTAAGCTAGCGGGGCAGTGGGGCATGGCCTGCTCCTCCTACAACATGGTATACTCATTTCTGCCCTTAGTAAGTACAAACTGGAAACATTTGGACTATTTTGTTTATTTACCACTTTTTAATATAATTGTTTAACTGGATATAGTATGAAGTGGTGTGTACTTGTAATTCCAGTGTTCAGGAGGCTGTCAATGAAAAAATTGGTGGTAGTTGGAGTTGTCAACATCTCTGCCTCAGTAGCTAATACAACATGCAAATAAAAATAGTACACACAAAATATTTGATCAGTCTTTGTGGTTTGTGTGAAAGGACACAGACTACATCAGCAAAATATAATAAAGTTGAGAAAACAAGCCTCACACCAATTGTATTTTTTTAAATACCAAAGTAATGTGTTTAGGCTAGTTCAAAAGTCTGAACAATTTTAATTCTAGTCTAGTAAATCTAAACCAGGGAAGTTTAAAATGAAGCATCATTCAGGGTCTGTGGTTGTTTGAATGAGAATGTCTCCAAAACATTCAGGTGTTTTAATACTTGTCCCTAGTTGATTATGCTATTTGGGTATGTTTAGAGTCTTCGTTGGGGTTTTATTGCTAGGAAGAAATACCATAACCTTTGCAAGTCTTGTGAAGGATAACATTTAATTGGGGCTGGCGTGTCTTTCAGAGATTTAGTCCAGTTTCATGGCAGGAAGCATGGTAGTAGTCAGAGAGACATGGTGCTGAAGAGGCAGCTGAGAGTTCTGTATCTAGATCCTCAGATAGCAAGAAATGACAGTAACATACTGGCCAAGCTTGAGCATCTGAAACCTCACTGCCCTGCCCTAGTGACATACTTTCTTTGACAAGTCACTCCTACTCGAAAAAAAGCCATACTTCCTAATATCACCACTCCTTATGAGATGGGGCTAATTTTATTCAAACCCCCACATTTAAGAAGTTTGGCTTTGATGGAGGAAGTGTGTCAATGGGGGTAGACTTCTGGGTTTCAAGAACACATTCCATTCCGAGTGCCCTCTCTGCTTTCTGCTTGTGTTTTAAGCTATGAGCTCTCATCAATTCCTGGAGACATGCTTGCCTGCAGTCAAGCTTTCTCACTATGGTGGGCATGTCCTTTATCCTCCTAGAACCATAAGAGACCCCGAAACCCTTCCACCTCTAAGCTACTTTGTTCATGATGTTCAATCACAATGATAAAAAAAGAAATCTATTACAGAGTGAAAATTATAGTCAAGGTGATAGCCATTCTTTTTTCAGCATTGCGATGTAAATGCAGAAATGTTGGTAAAGAAGATGTGGGGAAGATATTCAAGTACCCAGAGTGAGGACAGCAAATGACGGTTGTGATATAATAGCGTTTGGCCTTATGACGACATGTGTCTGAATACATAGAGGGGCCATGGCACTTGTGTAGGGTCAGGTCCATTGAACAACATCCCTAGGCCTGGTTCTCATCATCTTCTATAGAGTAACATTCCTATTTACAGATATAGGGTCATGCCCTAGTGAAGTATGCTTGTGAAATTGTGAATGCTAACTCATAGAAAAAATAATTTATGAAGCAAGCAGGATCATAAAACTTCCAGTTTTACAAGCCTCACCTAACTGTGGCCTGCAGAAATGAAGGATTCACTCTAATAGCAAATGTGCAATAAATTATCTATTACAATGCAGTCTACTAAAAATTTTAAAAATCTTTTATCAAACTGCTAAATGGTTTCTAAATGTTCTATAATTATAATCAGTTTTATGAAAATAGTTAATTCATACATCTTTAATTGCTTTTAACTCATCCTTTGTAATCTATAGAGAAAGGAAGAGGTTTATATTTCTTAGAGAAGACAGTGTGTTTTCACATTTCAAGTTCTATACATCTTTTTTAACCTCATTTTAATAGTCAATAATGCTGATGATAGGCCATGTTTTCATATCGTGTGTGTAAAATTTTAATTCATCCATTTGTCACTTCCTCCCATCAGCAATCCACTGTCATTTGTGGAAAGCTTACAGACTGAGTTCATAGAGCCAGAGGGCTTAAGTGACTTCCAGACATTGACTGTAATGTTTTTAAGGCTTTGACAAAGATGAGGGATGTCAGGATTTTTCAGTTTAGTGAGTTTCCGACAGAATATGGCAAACCCCATAGCACTTGAAGCCAGGAAATAAGAGCTTTGCAATAATGGATTTGGTTTAGTTGTTCATTCTCTATAATTTGACTTGACTGAATCTGATCCACTTGGAAGAGCAGATAAACTCAAAATGCCCAGCACCACTGCACATCTTTGATGTGTAGAAGCTGCATCATTACAGATGGATTCACTCTTTTTATAAGGTGAACTATGTAAAGGGAAGGAGTGTTTGCAGACCAAATATTTAATGGGGATAATATCCAAGTATATAAGAACTAGAAAAAAATATTTTCCTTCACAACTCATACAACTAAAAGAAATGAGAAAGGAATAAATGTACTTGTTTTCCTCAGAGAACACATATAAATGACTGACAGACTTATTAAAAAGTGATCAACATTGTTAATCATTAAAGGTATATAAATCAAAACTACAATGACAAATTTATTCATACCTGATTGATGTGGGATTTACCACTGTATGCTGTGATTACCATTTATGAATAAACTGCTTTGGGCCTGTTGATAGGGAGAACTTAGGTAGGTGAAGAAAACTAAACAGAATGCTGGGAGGTAGACAGAATGGGTGGAGCTAGAAAGAGGCTATGGAGCCACCGCCAGTGTCTGACATGCCGAATCTTTGCCCATAAACCACTGCCATGTGGTGATATACTAATTAATGGAGATGGGTTAAATTAAGCTGAAAGAGTTAGCCAATAAGAAGTTAGAGGTAATAGTCCAAGCAGTGTTTTAATTAATATAGTTTCTATGCGATTATTTTGGGGCTGAGCAACCAGGAATGACCATGCGGCCTCCCTCTCTGCAACACCCAATGATAATGCCTATTATTACAGAGTAAAATAAGTGTTGTTAATTGTGTGAAGACAAGAGAATCATTGTACAGTGTTGTGAAGATAAACTCCCTCACCATGCTGGAAGTTTTAACTGGCTTGATGTGACCAGGTCCTGTGTGAGTAACCAATACCACTGCAATAAGAAAATTCTTTGATCAAGGTCAGAACAACACCAATATATGACTATAAACATAAGTATTTAATGGTCATTTGACAACATGAGCATTTAGCAAAACAATATTGACAGGTTCTCCCCTAGAGCCTATGATTTCTGAGCCATGTTTTTTGACCATGTCTATAGTATCAAAGATTAAATTCCCTCCTGCTGAGGAGATCTCAAATCCTATCAAGAGACCAGTTGGTTACCTCAAAAATAGCCTTGCAACGATTGTACTAGTTGGTACATGTTTCTTGGTAGGTCACTATTGCAGCATGCAAACAGACACAATTTAATATAAATCAGCTTTTAAAAAAGAAAACAAAGTCCTACACATTTCAAATAATATGAGTAAAAATAAAGACATTAAGATAAGTGAAATAATCTGTAGCTGGGAAAACAGCTCATTGAGTAAGATTGCTTGCTCTTCAAACATGAGATTCTGACATTGACCCAGCACCCACATAAAAGGTTGGACATGTTGCTACTGTGCATATTAACATTGTTTGTCAGAGACAGGACAAAACTGAGGGATTGTTGGAGCCATGACTACAAGCTTGACTATTATAGATGACTATCTATTAACCTATTTTTCTTAAGTATACATTACATTTTAAAATAAACTACACAATCACAATACCTTAATCAAGAGCAGAAATATATGTTTAACAAGATTTACCTTAAATTTGCATCAATAAGCCAAGATTCATACCAATGTATATCTCTATAACATATCCACCCTTAAATATAAAGAAACACTTATAAACAGTTTTGGGGAATTTGAGTGTAGTACTCTCCAAACTGTTTCTTGCTGTTTATTAGGTGAAATAATTTTTGAGGGGTGTTCAAGGTGACCTTTCAGGGGGTCTTGGTCCATAAAACCATATTAGTCTGGAAACAATCCACAGGTTCTCATCCTCTGTGGGAATAAAGGAAGAACCTCTTTTCTATAGCAACATATCTTTAGATCCATATTTTGAATTCAGGATAGCATAAATAAATAAATAAATAATAAATAAATGTTGGCTTAGCTTTGCTTTCCCCAGAATCAGATGTTCCACTGTAGTCAAAAATTCAAAGAAAACATAATAATATACATAATCCATACTCTCTTTGTATATTCAATCTTTACGTGGCTTATTGTTTTTACTTTTTTATATCTATGTCTTCCTGTACTCTGTCTCTTTAAAGACTTTGCTTTATTTTTTTAAAACAATTTACTTCTTTTCCAGGTCTCTATACTTTTCTTCTTCTCTCTCCCAAGCCTACATACATTTATTCAACAGTGTGACCCATTTAGAGTTCTATATCTATCTGAATCTGTTTTTATTGTGTATCTGTAAGCCTTTTCTGAGCAGCACAGCTTCTTAAAATGCTAGGCACTTCTTAAAAACTTAAAAACATCATTGCTGGGGGTAATACGGCATTTCCTGCGTTCCCCACCCAGTCCAGCACCACTTCCACCTCTGAGAGTTACACACACTGCCCCACTTCCAGGCACACAGTTGGTCCAAGTTGCCATCAAGCAAGCGGGAGCACGCTGCTCACAAACCCCATCCAAGTACTCGGTCTCCTGAAAGAGCCAGAGGTTTTGCTGGCAGCACGACCAAGAAAGCCTGTATTCCAAAATGGCATGGCTTTTTTCTGCTGCTGCTGAGCAAAGAAAACCTCTCTTAAAGGACCTGCATCTGCTGCCAGCAAACAGCAAGAAGCTCTGTTAAACTCAGTATTTTTGTGTATAGAATTCCTTTTCAAGCCCTTTCAGATTTTAAGTGGATTTTAGTCAACCACGTTGGCACCAATTTGTAGTATGGAGGCCACTAGTTATTTCCCGGCTGGTTAGTCCCCAAAGAATCACACAGAAACTGTATTATTTAAATCAGTGCTTGGCCCATTAGCTCTAGCTTCTTATTGGCTAACTCTTATTTTAATTTAACCCATTTCTATTAATCTGTACATTGCCACATGGCTGTGGTTTACTGGGTAAAGTTCCCAGCGTCTGTTTCTGGCAGCAACTTCATGGCTTCTCTCTTCTTTCTCCCAAATTCAGTTTAGTTTTCCCTGAGTACCTAATTTCTGCCTCGCTATAGGTCCAAAGCAGTTTCTTTATTTGTTAATGGTAATCACAGCATACAGAAGGAAATCCCACATCACTGGGTAGTATGAGTAGTTTTTTGTGTTGAGAAGAATTAATTTCTATAAGGTAATAAGTGTAGATACAAATGCAATTACTACTTTTTCTCCAATGACATTATTTCCTTATTTATTCTTCACACCTCTGTGATAATTTTGCAAGTAGATATATATATGTGTGTGTGTGTGTGTTTGTGTGTGTGTGTGTGTGTATGCATATACATATATGTACTGATTCAAAGAATGGTTTATTCTTTATTTAAAAAGAAATCATTGTGCCATATAAAAGCATACATTAAACATGACCATGGCATAGGTTTGGTTACATATTTAAAAAAAAAAACTGGGTAGTAATTGTTAATATGTGGTTAAACTTACTGTCAGTAGCTTGAGAAAGTAATTTGAGGTCAGGCATTTTAGACAGTGCTGTAAGATGCACAGAATTTCAGGCATGCAGTTCTCTGCACTCTGCACCTTTTTCAGAGTGTTGAATGATGTAATACATACTCAGAATGATTCGTTGTGAGTTGACACTGTGTACCAAAACTTATTTAGGACTTTGCTACTTTATGGTTTGGGACCGCAACGACAATTCTGCCATTAAATCAAGTTACTTCTCTCATATTTCTACTTTCACAGAATTATCTACAAAGGGAATCCATGTTTATATTTATCTTCAGTTTGATTTCTGTGAGATAAGCACCCATTCTTCAACTGGGTGCATTAAAGTGCCAATACAATAAGCCTTGTGAGAGGCAGCCATGACTGTCCTCCTCTGTTCTTCCAGAGCCAGGAGAATTAAAAATATACATATTGCTCGGTGATACACAGAGACTTTATTATTGAATAATAAGTCATTTGCCTTAAAATGTTTGGATGTTCGTAACTTGTTATGAAAAATATCCTATAAGCTGCCTCCTTAATCTCTGTGTCCTGTATCTGGAATGATATGTTCCTGTAATATTTCCAAGTACTACTGATACTGTATAATAGTTTATCTGGAATGACATGTTCCTGCCAAACTGTCAAATACTATTATCTTGGTGTTTTCACTGTGCCTTATTGACCTGCTATTGGTTTTCCTGTTAATGAGACTCTTCACTCTGGGGAAAACAGACAAAGTAGTAAAGTCAGACTCCAGACTAAGCAATTTTATCATCCTCCAGACTTTGAATATTTAGGAAAAGAGCAATCAAAGCAGACTTCTAGCCTGTGACCTACTTCATGCTTGACAATTGGAATGGGTCTTTTAAAAGATTTCTTACTTCTGTCAAAGAGTTGTTTTCAGTAATCACCGTAAAATCGGATGGATAATGCTGTAACTATGTGAGTAGTAATGACAGAGAAATAGGCATGGAAATTTTTGTCATCTTAGTTTATATATTCAGGGTAATAAAACAGATGATATTACTGTGGAAAAGGAAATAGATAATAACAATATGCCACTGCATTTTGACAGAATTTTTTATAGAAACATAATTACTTTTACTTTTCATGATAATATGTAATAATACACAGCTTAAGGCATATAGCAATTTTATGTACAAATAACTTAAACATAATATTTTTTCCTGAGGTATTTTTGAAAGCAAGTGAAAGATGTGTATAAACTAAAATCTGCATATGTGCATGCACACACAGACTTGACTCCTGATGGCTGCATATGTGCATGCACACACAGACTTGACTCCTGATGGCTGCATATGTGCATGCACACACAGACTTGACTCCTGATGGCTGTATATGTGCATGCACACACAGACTTGACTCCTGATGGCTGTATATGTGCATGCACACACAGACTTGACTCCTGATGGCTGCATATGTGCATGCACACACAGACTTGACTCCTTATGGCTTCTGATCTATTTCACTGTCTCAGTGTGGGACACAAATAAAACGTCAAGATGCCAGGGGCTTCAAGTTTAATCCGGTGCTAGACTGGGTTCTTGGCCTGGGCCAGCTACAGGTTTAAACCTTGACATCCAGGAGAGAAAAAGGCCAGGAACTCACACAAAATCCACCTGAAGATCCCTCTGACAATACCTGATTTATCATTATTTCTAAGTGCAGGCTTATATCTGCAAAGACATCAGGCAGAAAGCTCATGTGGTTCCTCGATGTCATTGCGTGTGGCTGAGAACACATCTGTAGGACCAATCGATTACACAGCAGCGAGTGGCGTGATCCACATGCCTGTTAGTGAAACTCCAGGGCAGACACTGGAATGAGGCGGAATTTATCCAACAAAAAAGTTCAAGTGTCAAGGACGATTGTATCTGCCATGTCAATTAGAATCGTTGCCATCCTCTAATTCTCTGATCAGAATCACATTAAGAACCCCTGCTTTGATTTCCCTACTTCAGACTGCATCCCTCTCTGTCACATTCTGCTCTCCTTTAGACGTGATTACCTCCCTGGAATGTAACGCATAATTTGTTGACTGACGATGATATTCTTTATAATTGTTCTCTGCCTTTTGCTCCAGGGAGACAGTGGCTCTTTATTCAACTGATAAGCAAAGATAGTACATGTGGTCTTAGGCCAAGGGCCAAGAGTGAAAGACAGTGCTCCGTATGTATTTTCATCATCGTGACAGTCCACACCTGGTAGGTAATAGTTACTTGGTGAACTTGTCTTAGTTCCTTTTTAGTTGCTATGACTACACACCATGACCAAGGCAACTTAGAAAATACTTCCTTTGGGGCTCACAGGTACAGAGAGTTAGAGTCCATGACTATCTTTGTGGGAGCATGACAGCAGACAGGGCAGGTGGCAGGTGGGCATGGGAGTGGAGCAGTAATTGAAAGCCCACATCTCAGTCCACAAGCCCAAGGCAGAGAGAAGTAGCTTGGAGTAGGCTTTTGAAATGTAAATGCTCTTCCCTAGGGACACACTTCCTCTAAGAAGGCTTTACCTTCTAATCCTCCTAAGCAGTTCCATCAGTTGGGGAACAATTGTTCAAATATATGAACCCATAGGGGCTGTTTTCACTCAAACCACCCCATGTCAGTACTATTGTTGGTAACATGTATTAACTGCACAGATCAATGGGCTTCACTGTGAAATCTCAATGCATGCACATAGCATATTGATCACATCCTTCTCCTACTTCCTTATCTACCTTAGCAACCTCCCATGCCCAGGTGCACTAGTTAATTTTCTCATTGTGACCAAGGACCAGACTAAAGCAACTTATGGGGTTAAATTCTGTTCTGTAGGGATCTCCCTTTTTCTCATAGTCCATTGGCTACCGGACTGCAAGGGAACAGCAGCCATCCGCAGAACTTTGTAGGGTGGTGAGTATGATGATAATAGCCTTCCAGGACTCAGGTTCAGTGAGACAGCTCAACTTTATTCCACAGCGACGGAAATATATAGAACAGGGACAGCAGCTGGGACCTCACCTACTGGGTGCTCATAGCACGCTGCCTTTGCACTCGGCAGCAGGGTCCCATCATACAGATAGGAGCACAACATCTAATTATCATGTGGGCAGCAGCAGAGGAGTGTGCGGTGAAGTGTATCAGAGGTCACACAGAAGATAAGTCAGGCATCCAGACCCAGGGACAGATTCCAAATGAGGTCAGACAGTGAGGAGGAAGCCGTGCTGGGGGAATGTGCTCCAAGCTCATAAAGCTGTCCAGACATAGTGGCCTGCAACCTTAAGCAGTAAGACTTTCCAACAGGGTTCCCTTAAATTTTAGCTGAAAGTTTGGGGGTACAGCCTACCTTAGACTGCTGGGAAACTATGACACAGGAACATGAAGCAACTGGTCACATTATACCCACTCAAGAAGCAGAAATGAATGCTAATATCTAGTTCTTTTCCTACTTTTTATTAAGACTAAGACTCCAGCTCTTAGGATTGCATCATGCATGTAAGAAGCAGTCAATATTAGCTTTTACCATCAGGACTGCAAAACTCCTGTTTACAACAAGGAAGTTAAATCTTCTTATCTTCTTCACCTTGTAAGATTTTTATGCAAATGATTTAATCCTCCCACTGATAAAAAGTTTTATGTGCCCAAAGGCCCTGCTATATTCTGGGAATGGAGTGACTTGTGCAGCAAGCCATTCCCTCCTTTCATTCACTTCCTGTGCACAGATTCTCTTAAAACCAGCCAATGGAAAAGGGTTGTGGGGTCGGATCCTAGCTACTGAGGGAAAGACACAGTTACCACCTGCCTCAGAATTAAAACCAAGTGCACTTCTTGCCCCGGCGTTCTTGCTCTTCTGTGCATAACGTCTGCCTTGTTGAGTGGTGGTCTCTTTGGGACCCTGAACTTAATTCTAACACCAGCATTGAGGATACATGTCTGTCTTCATCAGTGACTCTTCTCAGGAAACACCCTCAAAGACACACCAACAGGTGGGTTTCCGTGGTGATTCTAAGTTCACTCAGGTTGGTAATAAGGATTAATCATGTACCTGGTAGTCTGTATTTTTCAGGTTGGCTCTTTACTTTCACGTGTAGGAGATAATATGTTTAAAACTGTCTGTCTGTAACTGTCTTAATTTATTTACATAGTGCCCTCTGATTCTTCGATTTAGCCCTGAATGACCGAGTTTCATTTTTCTTGATGGAAGAATCATTCTCTATTGCATGTACGTAAATTTAGTTTTTTTTTTTCCTTTTCATGCATCTGTTGGCAGATGCATGCACTGATTCTATAAAATGCATGTTGTAAATAGTGCTGTAGTAAATGCCAGGAGACAGAGGTTTCTTCTGCATGCTGACCTCATGCTCTTCAGATACATACGAGATCCATCCTAGACGTGGGGCCTCTGATCCTATGAGGGCTCTGTGTTTCGTGTTGTTTTTCCCCTTAATTCTCTGTACCATTGTCCATAGTTGCTGTCTTAGTTGTTTTCCCTGATGATCTTTTAAAATAACTCCAACTAAAGCAACTTAATGGAGAAAGGGTTTATCTTGGCGCCCAGTTTGAGGGCACAGTCCTTCATGGTAGGGGTATTAAGGCAGCAGAAGCTTCGAGTAGCAGGTCACAATGCATCTGTTGATGCAGGTGTAGGTGGGTTAAGTAAATGCTTGTGCTCAGCTCGATTTCTCCTTGTTACATGGTCAGAATCCCAGTAGAGGGAGCAGTGCCAGCCACAGTGGACCGATCTTCACATTATTTGCCTAGGATTGTCACCACAGGCACCACAGAGGCTGGCCGACCTGAGTAATCTCTCACATGTGTGCCTGAAGCTGTCTCCTAGGATACGCTACATCCTGTCAAGTCAGTAGTAACCATGACAGTTGCTATAATATATTATACTCTCACGAACAGTGTATGAAAGTTTGTTTTTTTCCATATCCTTACCAACAACGTTTATAATAGTTTTAGTAACTAGGGAGAATCTTATACAAAAAAATCATATATAAAAATATCTTTAGAAATTTCTTAATTTCCTGTGCTCATTGTATGGTTTCAGGTCTTACATTAAAGTTTTGCTTTTCCAGAATATGTGCTAAGTGTTGAAGAATCTCATTGCTATGCACAGGGTTGTCCAGCTTCTGCAGGACCGTGGTTGAAGATGCCCTTTGCCCAAATGGATGTAACTCTTTTCAGTGTGTGGAACTATGATAAAAGAAATGTTTTCCAAACTTTCCATCTTTTTTCCACTCTTATGAAATGAGTTCTCTAATCTCACCAATGAAGCTTCCACAATTTAATATTCTGCAAGAAAAGCAAGCAGCAATTGCCCTAAGCCTTGTGAGAGGGAATGCTGGGATTACGTTATGTACCAGAAAGAAAGGCTGCTGGGAAGACAAGGGATCAGCGCCCAGCTTTATCGGTTTTAACCATATAAATTGTCTTATATTGCCTAAATGAATACTTTCAGTTACCTTCTGGATGGGGGGAATGCCCTTTATTCTTGTTCTAGGAAGGAAGGAGATGCTAAAGGAGATGAACTGCCTTCTCTAATTTTAAGTGGCTAAAGCTAAAGAGGGCCTGTGGCTTTGGAGCCTGTCCTGGAACTAGCTCTTGTAGACCAGGCTGGTCTCGAACTCACAGAGATCCGCCTGCCTCTGCCTCCCGAGTGCTGGGATTAAAGGCGTGCGCCACCACCGCCCGGCCACGTTTTCTTTAATCTTAAATAAATGAAAAATTTTATCCATTCCACATGGATTCAGGAAGCAAGGACAGCTCACCCTTTCCAAAATCCTGTGCCTTGAATGAACTGAGAAGATGCCTCCGCTCAGCATCCTGGACCCGCCGTCTGTCATGTGGAAAGCACTTAGGGCAGGATAGGTAAAAAGTCAAGATCATTGTACTCTGTGTGCTATGTGTGTAGCTCTGCCTTTTATTACTTCATTGGTCAGAAGGATTGTTAATGGGCTGTTGGATGAGACTGCTTGTGTGCTTTCTTACCTGCCATGCAGTTCATGCCACCTTTTACATAAGTTGGATAAGTATAGCCTTTTCTTCCACTTGGCTAAGGTGTGAGCATGCCATTGGGTTTGAGCGGAGGGATACATAGCTCCAGTCTTGTTCGTCATTAGTAACACATAGGAACACCTTCTATGCTTCTATGCTTGCCTTTTTAAAACTCTAACATTGCATCCATATGCATAACGACATATTCACATGAAATATAAAGGACACAAACGCAGTCTGTGGGGCAAACTGAGGAACTGCTAATTGCTGAGGAAATGCTCATGGATCAGCAAACTGTCTACACTGAGGCGATTGCTTCACTGAGTAACACCTTCAGTAACCCTTAACATAATTAGTGATGAGGGAAGACAGTCAGTGACTGTGTATTATTTATGTGTGTAATAAAAGCCAACCGTTGATGCTATGAGTCACTCGTATTTTTCTTCTATCTCACAATTGGTTTCCAAGCATTGCTTGCTAAATTATTTTGTCCTTATTCCATACTTGGCTAAAGCAGCTGGATGATGTGAGGGAATTTTGAAATCTGATTTCTGAATGAGGAGACACCGTTCCTAGGCCTCAAGTGCTTCGTTCTCAGTGCTCCACACTAACACTGCCCTAGATTTTTTTTTTTTTTTTTTTGCATCTTGCTTTGTGTGAGAGACCAATGTCCACTGTTACAGTTCACCTGTTTTCCTTGTGAATGTCTCTGGGTTTTCATCATACTGCGCTTGTCCTGGTGGTCCTTGGATGCTGTCCTTGTTGAGGCAATGTGTATCCTCAAGGATAATTGATCCACACCTCTATTAAGAGAAGTTTGAAACTATTCACTTTCCTGTTTCATTCCCACACTGAGGGAAAGAAACTGTGTTTTATGAAACCCTGCGCTTACTAAAGCTCTGGGGAAGGACAGATTGTACAGCTGAATGATTTGCAGAATACTTGTAATACCTTTCACAGGTTCTTCAGGTGCCTTAGCCTTTAAGAGGTTTTGTAATCCATTTGCTTGTTTCACATAGACATTTTCACATTAACTGAAGCTGTCACTTTGTTTGTAATATTAAAACTCACCGAAAGTAGTGACAGTGTCGCATTAGAGACACGGTGCCGTACCAGGGAGTCATTGTTTAAGTAAATGATATTTTGGGAGGGGGGCTGTTAGACACGTGCTTAATATTAAAGGGTTTCCCAAGTATTATATGGCCAGTGCTTTCAAACTTGACAAACCATTTGAATCAGTTGTTGATGTGGTAATTATAGAATATTTGAGTAGGTTTGTGATGTGCTCAGCTTTTCCAACAAGATCATGTAAGAAGCCAGAGCTGCTTGAATTAAATAGAAATAATTTGAATCAGTGTTCTTACCCTTAACTCTCTACATACTGGGCTCTGCATAATTCTTTCCTTTGTGTGTTATTGCTGGCCTGCGCCTGAGCCATTAATGATTCCATGACTAATAATTTTCATTTTAACTATGACAAACAAAATGTCTGCTAGGGATGGGAGTGGGAACTAAGTTGCTCTAGGGAAAAGCCTATTTATTTACATGACTTTCTTGCTACAGACTGATCCTCTGACTTCTGGGGTATCCTAACTCTGATGAAGAAGTTCAGCCTGTATTGGAAGTCTGTTCAAATGGGTGGAGATGAAGAATATTATTATTATTGTTATTATTATTATTATGAAATATAGTAGCCAGGAGGTAACTTTATGATTGAGACTTTTCCTAAAATGAGCAAGGCTTTGGGTGTGTATTCAACATAGTAATAAATTAAAACAATGTCAAAGAAAATATGAATATGTAGATGGATGGATGGATGCTACTGAATGAATGAATGAGGTATAAAAAAACTAGACTTCTTTCTAATTTGTGTTTACTGTGAAGAGAATGGTGAGGTGTTATTCCATTTAGTTACATTCATTGTTGGCATGCATGTTTGCTGACATTTGCCTGAAGAGCTTATTTGTAGTGTAAGTGGACTTTATAATCAAGGAAGGAATAGCTAGAAGATAATCCTTGGAGAGGTAATAAAGACTGAACGCATCTTGTTCTTTACTACATGGCCTGACATTCATTTGACATATGCCACTCCTTTTGCCATTTTTAATTTTAAAAAATGAAGGTATAATTATGATAGAAATAAAAGATTGCCTTCTGTAATGATAAAATATCAAACATTAATTGTGACTAGGGTTTTAAAAACAGCTGAGTTCTCTATTATGAGTTAGATACTGAAGGTTTGGGACTATGACTCTTTCTAGAGGCAAGTGCATTAGTTACAGAATGAGGAGAAGAGATGTCCCTGTGTAGACATCATGGTGTCAGTCTCCCAGAAGGGCAGAAAAGGAAAGGAAATGCTCTTTCTGCGTCTGCTTTCACCAATCTAAAGTTGAGAGAATATATTAAAACTTTAATAAACCCAAAGCTAATTCACTTGACCAAAAAAAAAAGATGCTATTATCTTTTCTCATTAAAAATCAAAGACTTTGGAGACCAGTTCTTTACATTAGATTTTACTGATGGCTTCTTACAAGGTATGACTTTTCTTAAGCAGATTATCCTGCATCCGATTTATATCCATTCTCTAGGCCCTGCATCCTAGTCTATACAGTGAAGCTTAGATAAGATGGTCTCTAAGGACTTATCCAGTTTCATCACATTGCACCAAGATTTAGCCATTGTGTAATGGTTTGGGCGGAGGACTGAGAAACAAATTAGGTATGAAGAGAAATCAGAAATGCCAACCTTTTAGGATCAGCTTTATAAATGACTGCACTGTCTATAAACAAACAGTTACTTGATTAAAGAAATCAATAGCTGGTCAATTTTGAAGTGTTTACGAATATCATAATGTTCAAAATTAATTAGAAGCAATCACTGCAGGCATTGTGCTGTGTGTCCCCTGATTTCCAGCACTGTTGCTCTGAGACTGAAGGGCTAGAACTCTACCCTAAATAAGCATTGGAAACAAATAACAAGCAATGCATGTAAAGACAACTTGGGCATGTGAAAGTCTGCAGTCGGGACAGAAGGACGGCTTAGTGGGGAAAGGGGCACTTTCCCAATAATGACCTGAATTAGATCCTTGGATTGCACGTGATGGCAACAGAGTTCCAGCCCTGAGAGCAGGGGTCTAACTAACTCCCATGAGGGTGTGTCAGTGCACATACACACATCCCTCCCACACCACCGTATCAGTAAAGTTAAAAAGAATCAAGCAGCAAATGGAACTGAGTAAGAAATTGCATGTTAATTATTTGCTTCTCTTATCCCAAGATGAAACTGTTTCTCGAGTTTGCTTCACTGAGGACACCTGGTGTGGGGAGGCCCCGTATCACCGTTTGAGGCACTTGGTACTCAGCTGTCAGCAATGATGCCGCTGTTCCTGTGGACCTGGGCTCTGCTGAGTAATTTTGTTGCAAAGGACTCAGGGTATTTAGAACTGTCAACATTTTCTCCTATTTGTCTTTTCAAATGCTCATTATACATGTTTAAGTGGAAAAAATTAAGGCAAGCATCTATAAGTGGAAAAATTTAAGGTCAATTTAAGCATTTAGGGTAATATTTTTAAAAGTTAAAGAAGCTCTGAACTGCTATGTGAAATGGCTAGCCTTGTTGTTCTGAAATTGCCATCTGTCTGAGGTGGGGGGCTGAATTTTTTTTTCCTCATAACTGTGAGTTTTGTTTTGTTTTAGTTGTCCTCTGTCATAGTTTTTCCAGAGCATAAGATTATCATTTATATTACATCCACTTGCACCTTGGAACCCGGAGAAATAAATTCTAAGGCATAAAAGCATGTGTGAGGAATTGCCTCTGACTCTCAAATGGAAGGTACTGCTTAGTATTTATGTGACCTCCTCTGCTCCTTCTTCATGCTCCATTCAACACCAGTGTGCAAGCCTCAACTCTCCTCCCTGTGCTTGCTGATAAATAGATCTGCTCCAAATGGCCGACTCCGGCTGCTTGCAAGATGACACTCTTTATAATATCTCAGAAGTGTCTCTCAAAACTTGTGCATTGGACCTGATATCCTTGATTACACACTTCCACTTTTCTGGGCAGTAGAGTTTATACAAGCTTGCCAGGCTGGATTTGTGGAGGGGCTTTATCACGGGATAGAGAAGTGCACCAATGGGGGCTGCACTGCTGTACCTGGGTTTTGCCCAGTGCTCACACAGCTCAGCCATTTGAACAGCTCCCCCACTGCAATTCTGTGTTTTCTTACCACTTAAAATTTAATTTCCATAATTACTGAGGACATAGAATGTCTGTTATAAATCACCATCTACATGGATTAGAAACACGCTGTTCTCCTTCACACAGAATTACCTTCCTACTCTCATGGACAGTTTGATCACCAAATGGAAGGGAGATGTTGAAGGGAATGATGTTTTTAGATACAGTCATATGCACAGTTACAATGGGGCAGCAGTAGCCTTGAGATTGCCAGTAGTGAGCTAGTAAAATATGCTACAGCCATTTGTAAACATGTCAAAAAAATGTATATGTGGTTAATTTTTGGTTAGGTGTTTTTATTTTTCTCCTATTTGTGGGTAGTAACAAAAGACTAAACCGCTGATGTAGAGAAGGTCTGAGGAATTTGAAAGTATTTGTAGGGAACTGAAACTTATGGAATAATGTTGATTTATGATATACTAAAATAAATTGAAGAGAGATGTAGTATACATACCAAAGAAGTCATAAAGGAACCAGGACAGGAGGAGCCCTGATGGGATGATGAGTTTTCCAGGAATCATGCATGCAAGGCAAGATGAAAAGAACCCTCACAATGTGTCAAAAGATGAGCAGTCTGAGTTAGATTTTCTGTGTACTCTCTCCAGTGTATAGTGGAAGACTGGTCTGTGGTGGAACAGGAAGATGACATCACAAAATTCCTGAGGGTCTAGGATACGAAATGTGTGCACTTCATTAAGGGGAATTTGGAAAAGAGCTGCTGTGCATTTCAGAGCGCTGTGGAAACCAATACTAGAAATAACACTATTATTGTCCAAAGCAACTTTCCAGGAATGGTGGCTTTCATCCCTTTCTATCACACTGATCACTGGTGGTGGTTGTTATGAAATCTCCCGATTGCTGGGCTCCTTTCCCCGTCCACTCTCATTCCCCCTGGCCTCACTTCTGTCATCTAATCCCACCTCCCTGGGCTCCATCCTTCTACTCCAGCCCCAGGCCCTGTGCTCTGCGTTTTCATGTTCTAGTACCTGCCTGCCCTGCAAGGTTCCAATGCTGTGTTTCCCCCGTGTTCAGTAAATCATGTTAGGACTTCGGTTTCTCTCTTCTTCTCATCGCTTTTCAGGTATGAGTGGTCCCTTCTTAGAAGAAGCACTGAACCATACCCCCAGTCATTTTGTTACACATTTGGACCTTGGATCAATCCTTTGCTTTTTCTCAAAAGTGAAGCCATTCCCCTTCTTAAAGCTGTAGGTTCCTTCTGGAATCGTCCAGCCACAGCCTGTCTTCACTCTGAACCGATAGCCAGAGCCCTTCATTTTTCTTTCTCACTATTCTTCCCATGCACTTACCACCTAGTGTCTTTAAAAGCATTCTGTAAAATCTCTCTCTAGCTTAGTTTTTTATTGATCTTTCAGCCCCAGCCTGCAGAATGTCATTAAGGTTGCTCTAAAAGTTCATGATCTTCTGTTGGCAGAAAGAAATGTTCTCTAATACTTATTAACATGCCTGATATATTTATGGAATCTAATGCTGTGCAAGTAGGAAAGTCTTACTCTGGATTTTCATTACCCCCCCACCCGACACACACACACCTTTATTTCCTTTCTTGTTCATCTCCTATCTGTCCTTTGTTTCATTTCCCCCATGTTTTCTTAAACATTATTATTCCAGGTGGTTCTTCCTTAAAGCTCTTGTCACTGTGCAAGTTTTTCTGAGTCATTTCATGTTAAAGTGACCTTTGTCTGCTAGCACATTCTCTAGGTAATGTTCCTCTTTGGTGTCTTCCACATTGTGAGTACCGGGAGTTACAGAGACAGAGAATAGGATGGAGACCTTGTCACTTATTTTTACTCAAGAGTAAGGTGGCAGGTAGAACTGGAGAGCCAACGTACAGATAGAGGAAAAAAGATCTTATAGCTGCTTTAGCACAGGAATGTACATTGTGCTGTCCCAGGTGCTGACTTCCTTGGGGCCCTCCCTGCATGAAGTTAGATGCCTTGGAAGACAGTGGCGTATTGCAAGGTGCATAGCTTGTGCTTCTGCTCAGACTGCTGGTGCTGAAGACAGATGCTACAGAAAACGTGCTGTTATCGCCACCCAAGTGTCTTCCCACCTTCTAGTGAATGCACGGTCCCTTGAAATAGATGTGTCTCTCTTGACCAAAGTTGTCAGAGTCACGAAAGTGAACAGATGTGATCAGAGCCAGCTCACATGGAGCTGAATGTATATGTCAGAAGTATAAGCCTGATTTGGTCAACTTAAAGCTAAACCAGATCTCACAAGGATCTACTTGTGAGTACTTCCTGGGACGATTCTTTTAAAAAGTGCCCAGTCTCATAACTAGCATAAGCTTCCACAAATTTTTGGATATGACACAATCATTGAACCAAGAGGTATAACCAATCTTACCAAGACTACAATAAGAATATTCTTGTGCTTGTAAACAATTACTGAAGTCAGTTAGTTTCACTGATGGATTCTTGTTTGTTTGTTTGTTTTGTTTTGTTTTTTGTTTTCAAGACAGGGTTTCTCTGTAGCTTTGGAGCCTGTCCTGGAACTAGCTCTTGTAGACCAGGCTGGTCTCGAACTCACAGAGATCCGCCTGCCTCTGCCTCCCGAGTGCTGGGATTAAAGGCGTGCGCCACCACCACCCGGCTTCACTGATGGATTCTTAACCTGTATCCCTGGATAATACTCAAGAAGAAGAAAATGGACATATTTTATTCAAAGTTCCTAGAACCTCAGAGTTAACCCACACTAAAGAAAGGAAGATATTTTCTTTAAAATGAAGGTTTTAAAACAATGGATATAGTCCTTCAAAGAAAAGCTTTGAAGAAAGCCACAAATTCAGAATGAACTGCCAGAGAAACTCCACAGCCTGCAGGAAGTATTATATATAGCATGTCAATCTTTGCTACATTGTTCTATTTGTTTCTTGGCTTTTAGTTCTATTCTATTGAAAAAAGCTGTGTCAAGTGCTTTCATTCAATCTGCTACTTTAAGTAGTGTGTTTATTCCTTATTACAGTTAGCTGTAGTTAGTTACCAATTTGTAATTGGTTAGTAACCAATCATTACTGTTGAATTGTCCTTGTTTCTTTCAGTTGTGTTTTGTTTTGTATATTTGGGGATCTCTGTATTAGTTGTATGGGTGCTAACTTTGAAATATTTCATGCTACTGTCTTCTGCCTCTTTACTGTTTAATAATTGTTGTTTTTGCTTGGTATTCTTTGTATATATTGGACACATTTTTCCTCTTTCAGCCTTTGACTGTAATATGCCTGGCTTGGATCTATCTGTTTATGCTCTCCTTGAGCTTTGTTGAGCTTTCTGGATGTGTGAGTTGAAGTTTCTCACTAAATTGCACAAGTTATAGTCATTAGGTGTTGAACTTTTCTCCCATTCGCTTGTCACACCTGCCCTTCTGCATACTGACTGGGGTCCCCACATCATTCTGATATTTTGTTCAGTTTTAAATTTGATAAGTTGTTCCAGTCTCATTTCTCTCCCCCATTTTGGTTTTATGTCATGTAGTCTACCTTCAAATGCAATGAGGTTTTCTTCCTGTTAGCTCAAGTTCTACTACCCATGTTTTCTGATAAAATGTTTGTTCTTATTATTGTCCTTTTCTACTGCAGAGCTTTATTCGATGGACTGCTGTAACTGCCATTTAAGATCCTTATGAAGAGACCAGCAGACTTTGCGTTATGCTTTCTCTACCTATTCTACATTTTCATATTTCTCTGATATCTTGGAACTAATTTAATAAAAACTAGGCATTTTAGGTAACTTACTGCTTCAGCTCTGGATAGTGAGTGTCACTCTTGTTGTTAGCATGGGCTGCTGTCTGCTTGTTTGTTTGTTTTATGGTTGTAGTCTGGTGAGTCCAGACTTCACATACTGTATGCTGGTCTCAAATTTTGTCTATAGCCAAGGATGGTGTAAGCTCCCGATCCCTCTTCTGTCACCTCCCAAGTTCTGAGTGTGACACCATACCACACTTATAAATTGACAGAGCTGTTTTGTGATGATTATTTTTCTGTATTAAGTCCCTTTGTATAGAATGTGGTCTCCCTTACTGCCTTCCCCCTCTATCAGCACCCTCAGGGTTAATGTTCAGTTGTAGTTCTGGTAAGGAGTCTTTGAGCTGGTTTTTCCTTGAGTCTCTCTGGAGACTCTGTGACTAGTTCTGGCCCCAGGAAGGACCTCCACAGCTCGCTCTCTCTATGAACCTTCCTAGTCATTTTCTCTAATCTTGATGCATTCCGTTTTTCCCAGTCTTGACTTAAGTGCACAGGCTATGCAGATATTCACCATATCCAGGATTCCCCATTCACTTAACTTTTCCATGATCTGTTAAAAGAAAAAAAAAAACAGTCCCCTCAAGAAAACTGGATTCCATCTGTCTATTGGCCCCTTTGTCCCTTTGGGCAGCATATCTGGTCCCATGACTCTGGAGGCAGAAGGCAAGATATTGAGGTATTTCATTTGAAGTGAGCCCTTCCTGTTTTCTAGGCAAATGTTCTACAGTTGCTAAGGGCCTTTTAGACAATTAGTAGGTGTTTTTAATATTTTCATAAAAAGCAGTTCTTCCCAACTATGATCGTCATTTGAACTCACTGACCTCTCATTCTCTGGGGGGTTTTCTACTCGGGTCCTGCTGTAGAACTTGCCCATCACTCTACAGTTTTCCCCTGTGTAGTGAGTATCTGAGAGCCTGCTTTTCGCCCAGCTTGGCTCCCGCATGGTTAGCTTTACACGCAAAATAACATCACACAAATTGTATTCTTTTAAAGACTGCCTGGCCCATTATTTTCAGGCTCTTACTCACATCTTGACTAACCCATATCTTAATAATCTGTGTAGCACCACAAAGTGTGCCTTACCAGGAAGTTTCTAGCGTACATCCATCTTGGGCTGGAGCTTCATTGCGTCTGGCATCTCTCTCAGGAGAGGCACGGTGGTCTGACTAACTTTAGGAGAGGCGTGGCATCTGACTGAGCCATCTACCTCACTTCCTTCTTCCTGTTTCTGTCTACTTCCGCCCACCTAAGGGCTGGCGAATCAAGAATGGGCCAGCAGTTTTCTTATTAGCCAATGAGAGTCCTCCATCATTTCCCCTTTTCTGTTTAACAAAAAAGAAAGGCTTTAACTTTAACAATAGTAAAATTACATATAACAACAAAACATGTAAAAAAAATAAAAGCAAGAATTACAGTTACAATATTTATATCTATTTTATCTTTTATCATAACAATGGAAAACTATAACTATCTATCCATTCTTCAACTCCATCAAAGACTCCAGAAGATATAATACTACCTAAGTAAACAAGAAATAAGCAACTTCCAAACTCTAGAAATGACAGAGACATCTTGCTGCCTGGACAGTCTCTCAAAGTTCTTTTGTACTGTTGGGCATCCATCTTCAGCCTACAACCCATAGTTTCTTAGGAGACTTTCCATGATGCAGGAAATTTTCAAAGGCAGTTCAGTCAGTATCTGCTGTGTCCTGCAGAATGTCTTGGAGACTTTTTCATGAATCAGCAACACCAAAAGATCTTCTCACCCATAGGCAAGTTCAGCAGTCCTCTCTCTTAGGGTTCTCTGTGTCCAGTCTATGCATCAGTCCGGCAAGAAGCATTTTCTTGCCCAAATGGCTGATCAAACTCCATAAGGAGCCTCTTCGATGCCCATTTTCTTCCTCTTGAGTAGCTAGTGGCTGGGCCAGGAGCAGATATGTTTCATTGTCATGAAAAGCCTTAAGTTATTAAAACATTTAAAAATGCCATATTTGTAGTCTTTGGAAGATATGAAGAAGGCCTATCTAACTGAAATATATATATATATCTAGAAAATCTACTAACATGACTACAAGCTTTACTATTATTGATGACTATCCATTAACAACCTACATACATTACATTTTTAAAATGAACTACACAATCACACTACCTTAATCATTATTAGAAATACATATACATATAACAAAATTGACCTTAAATTTAAATCACTAAAGCAAAATCCATATCAAGGCAAATTATTCATCTCCATATCATATCCCCTTTAAATGTAAAGACATTTATAAACAATATTTGGGAATATGGCGCAGTTATCTCTCTCCAAACTGCTTCTGCTGAATGGGGACGCTGTTAATCAGATCTTTCATGGTGTAACCTGTGTGCCAGGTTCATCTCAGTCATCAGTTGGGTGAAGTAATTTTCTGAAGGTGTTCACAGCAACCTTTCAGGAGGTCGTGGTCTATCATACCATATTGGGATCATAGCAATCCAATGGTTCTCATTTTCTGTAAAAATAAAAGAAAAATCTCTTTTCCAAAGTATCATATCCTTAGATCCAAATTCTGAAGTCAAGGTATTTTCAAGATATCTTTCTTGGATTAGTTCAGCAGCATTTTTAAACAAATATATTTTAGCAGCTGTTGCTCCTTCCTTAGCATTCAAACAATTCAAAGAGAGCATAATAGCATACAGTATCAAGGTTCTCTGTGTATTTTCCATCTTTATGCGGCTTTATTTTAACCTCTATTTCGTTTATTTTTTACTTTTACTTTTTGAGACAGGTTCTCTGTATATCTTTGTCCTGGAATAACTCTATAGACCAGGCTGTCCTTGAACTCAGAAGTCTACTTGCCCCTGCTTCCCACGTGCTGGGATTAAAGGTGTATGCTACCACACCTTGAACTCACAGAGATCTTTCTGTATCTGCCTCCCAAGCAATTGGGATTAAAGGGTGTGTCCTGCCACACCTTGAAGTCACAGAGGTCAATCTGACCTCTGCCTCCCAAGTGTTGGGATTAAAGGTGTGTACCACCACAACAAACTACTTCCTTTTTCTTTCTTTCTTTCTCTTTTTTAAACTGTAAGAACTTTAACTTTAAGCCTACATGTATTTTTAACTCACTGTAAACCATTTAGAGGTTTTCTTTGTCTTTGAATCTCTCTTTACTGTATATCTCTCTTTTTCTGACCACACGGGTCTTTAATTTACCAAGCAATATAGGTTGGATTAAAGCCGTGGCTTTGACAGCTAGATCCAGCCCATTCCTTAGCTTTCCAACCTCATGGCGGAGGTACCCACTGTAGCCATGTTTATCACCACAACTCTGTGGCGGTTCAAGGTCCCTGCCAGCAAGCAAGCTGCAACAGTGTTAAACAACACTCAAAAGCTCCATAGTCAGGACCACCTGCTTGAAAGAGTCAGAGTTTGCCCTGGTGGGACGGCCCAGAAAGCTAGCATTTTAAAACGGCACAACTTTTTTCCTGCTACGGCTGAAAACCGAAAAACAAACGTTCAGCTTTTCATCAACACCATTTAAGTGTTTCGTGGCAGGACCTCTTAAAAGAGCTGCAAGATTTTGCAGCTAAAGCTGAGTCAGGAAGCCTCTCTTAGATGAGAGTGCTTTCTTACCTCTAGCAAGCAAAGCCAAACCTGAGAAATAGCTGCTACCAAGAAAACATGCTTTACTCTATTCTTCCCCAAGCTTTCTCAGGCTTTCTGTGGATTCAATTATCCACGTGGGCGCCATTCTGTAGTGAGGAGCTGTGGGCTGGATTCCCGCCACCCTGCTCCTGCCATGTTTAGCTTTACATGCGAAATAACATCACACAAATTGTATTCTTTTAAAGACTGCCTGGCCCATTATTTTCAGGCTCTTACTCACATCTTGACTAACCCATATCTAATAATCTGTGTAGCACCACAAAGTGGTGCCTTACCAGGAAGTTTCTAGCGTACATCCATCTTGGGCTGGAGCTTCATTGCATCTGGCATCTCTCTCAGGAGAGGCACGGTGGTCTGACTAACTTAGGAGAGGCGTGGCATCTGACTGAGCCATCTACCTCACTTCCTTCTTCCTGTTCTGTCTACTCCGCCCACCTAAGGGCTGGCTAATCAAATGGGCCAGGCAGTTTCTTTATTAGCCAATGAGAGTCCTCCATCACCCCTGTGTCATTTACAAGCAAAGCCTTGCAGTTTACTCTCAGCTGTGAGAAAAGCCACTGATCTGGTAACTTTGACTCTCTGACTTTGCTTTTCCAGAAGTTTCACAAGGAGACAACTGCCCTGGCTGTCTCTTCATGCTACTCCTTCTGGGTCTTTCATTGTGGGCATCAGTCACTCATTACTTTCAAGTCCTGAATAGTATTTCATTGGCTGAATAAGTTTGTTTGCTACCTACCACCAGATGAATATCTGCATTGTTGCTGTTTGGAAACCAGTAAGTGAATAATATTTCTACAGAAGTTTGCACACATATCTTTGTAAAGATAAACATTTCATGGGTGTGTCCAATGGAAGTGTAATTCCTGGGCATACCCAGTGCATGTTTTACTTTTAATCAACCAACAAGCTGCTTTTGAATGGCAGTGTTATGATGCATTCTCACCCATACTGGGCCACTGTTTTGTATCCCGGACAGGTTTGTTGTTATCTCTCTTTATTGTACACATTCTAGTGATTATGCAATGCCTTTTCTTCTGTTTTTATAGGTTTTCTTTTTATTTTTAATTCTATGTATGCACATATAGATGGGTTGTGAACATGAGTGAGGTTTCTGACAGCAGAGGGCCTCCAATGCCCTGGAACTAGAGGTGCAAAGTTGTGAGTTACCTTCAGTGAGAAGTGGGAATCACAGTGGTATGTGATTTTAATGTTTGTGTTATCTTTCTGGCCCCTGTCATCTCATTTCTTAATTATGATAATGAAACAGTTTTTAATTGACTCCAAATAAATTCTTCTATATTTTCAAAAGTCACAATGGATATTGGTTTATTTGTAAGTTATCAACATTTTCTTAAGTGACATTATGAGGAATGTGTCCCAAAAACCATGTATACCTAAATAAAAATTATCATCTTAGAAATGAGATATGGTTTAATGAGGTAATGTCCCATTTTCTCCACTCCTTTCTTACTGAATTGCTTCTTTTCTGTTGTGGGGGGGCCTTTACTGATGTTAACTGCTGGGGGCTCTCATCCTTTTCTGTGTCCACTTCTTTCATTTTTGAAGTTTCTTGCTCTGCAGCAACAGATGTTGCTGATTCTTCAGCTGCTCGTGCATGGTGTCCTGAGACATAGCATGAAGGTGAATGCACAACTGAAGCCTTCTTCCTAGAAATTTGTCCCAAAAATGGAGACAGGAAAATTGCCTTTTCCTGCTGAATTTCTATTTTGGGTGATTTTTATTGGCTCATAAAAATTTTAGAGCTTAGGCAGACCTTCAGCACCATCTTGTCTACTGTATTTTAGAAGTGTGAGACATGGGTCTGGGCCTTGTATATTAGTAGGGTTTAAAAATGAAAAGTCTTTGAATATTTCTAGTAGTTCTGTGCTTTCAAAGGCTTATTATTCAAATAAATATGATAGGGTGAGTCTTTATCATGAATATGCTTGAATTCCTTTTTAATAGCCTAATGCTCCTTCTTGTAATACAGATTTGGGTATTCTCAAGGATGTAAGGAGTTCATTAGAGAATGTAAAAACAAAGAAGTCAATGATTAATGTAGACAACTGATCTCTAATATGTAATTGAAATAACAGCATGTCTTTTTGGAAAACAATAAAGAAAATCTTCTTACTAAAATAAATCTGTATTTTTTTAGAATAAACAAATATGTCATTGTTATAGAAAATTCCAGAGTGGATAAGCTTGAATATGTAACCTTGAAGTTATGAAAAAGACAACACAACTTGACTTCCTGTTTGATGATCCTATTAAGTTTCTGTAGTAAAAAATTAGAAGTGGCAGACCAGTCTGCTAGTTAGCCTGTTGTTTGCTAAAACAAACACCCAAGTCAGGCCACCAGTGAAATAAAAAAAAATGGATTTAACCCACACTTTTAAAGGTGCACAGGCGTTTTGCTGGTGTTAACTCAGATCTGGAGGAAAACTCTCCCCCCCCCTTCATCATTGCATAAGGCCATGATAGAAGCGATTGTTAAAATCACTAATGCGGACACACAGACAGCGGGTAGGGGGCAGGGGTGAGGCTTTGGTAATAGTTCTCTCTCCAGAACTAGCCAGAATCCCACTGGAATGACCCAGTCTTTGGAGGGCATGCCATGCTTTACTGAGGTGCTCTCGCTAAGTCCCATCTTTTGAGGGACTTCATCATCTCTGTGCATCAAGGTGTCCTAGGTCATTCTACCTGCATAGAACATATAGGTGAGAGACAGCATCTTAGCCATAGAACAACACTGTAGAATGTAGAAAGGAAGACTCTCAAGGGATGAGTTTAGTGACAGCAAAGAAGGAAAAGCATTTTATCAATTTTACACATAAAAATCCTAAAGGTAAAACCTTCCCCAATATCCATGCCAGTTAGTGACTATAAGAAATAGTTTTTTAACCAGGAGGGATTCTCAGAATAAATAGGGAAGCTATTCAAATGAAGCAGAAAAAGGACCCAACTTCCTGCTGGGAACTAAGCAAAGGACATTGCTGTGCAAGCTTCAGAGTGGAAGCCAGAGCCGGGTGGTTGGTGGCGCATGCCTTTAATCCCAGCACTTGGGAGCAGAGGCAGGCGGATCTCTGAGTTCGAGGCCAGCCTGGTCTACAAGAGCTAGTTCCAGGTCAGACTCTAGAAACTACAGGGAAACCCTGTCTCGAAAAAACAAAACAAAACAAACAAACAAAAAAAACCAAAAAACAGAGTGGAAGCCAGAACCTCTTCTTGCTAAATTTGTGAAATTAGATTCAATTAAGACAAAGATGCCCAGTTTGAACTGATCAGTTTGACAAGGCCACAGGTATAGAGTACTCTCGAGAAAAGGGGCAGAAACTCAGCTGCGCGCTTGGCGATTTGTGTGGTTTGAACATGAATGGTCCCTAAACTCTCACAGGAGCTGGATTGCCCTCGTAGGATAACTTTATCTGACTGTCATGTTTAAATATGCGTTCAATGGTGGGGGGGGGCGAAATTAAGATTAGATGTGATCTTTAGCATTGGATCTTGATAGCTTT
The DNA here is from genome assembly GCF_903992535.2 of Arvicola amphibius. Lineage (NCBI taxonomy): Eukaryota > Metazoa > Chordata > Mammalia > Rodentia > Cricetidae > Arvicola > Arvicola amphibius. The sequence continues at coordinate 8,124,502 of NC_052049.1, read as the reverse complement.
CGTAAGAAAATGAAAAAAAAGCCATTGTATGATAGAGTCCTGGCAGCCCCTAGGCAGAACCTATGCAAACCCCTTGGGCATTGCAACTCCAAAAGTGTATGGCCAAATAAATCTCTGTTCTTTGTAAAGTAACCAGTTCAAGTATTTCCTTAGAGTAATGCCAGTAACACAAAGGCAGCTACAGGTTGTGCTAGCTATCTCCCTACGTGTTTTAAGGTGATGTTTGTAGTAAGATTCAGTTTGTTTCTATGTTCTTCAGTCCGCTGTGATGTGTGTTATATTCTCCAATGGCTCACAAGGTGATTACGGGGCTTTTACTACAGCATGGCTGGGAGAAGAAAAGTCAGGAGCTCCTCTACCAGCAAAGTGTGGTTCATGCCTTGGCGTGAATTAATGATTATGTCCCTGTACCATGCCAGGGACAGAGATAGAGTCTGAAGGGACAAGAGCAGGAAGCAGAGTTAGGGGACTCTTTAAAGATGCTCCAGGAGCAAGCCCTACTGAGCTTGAATTCAAATGTCATTAATTTACTGCAGTTCGTTGCTTCTGTGGCGATTAAATGGAGAACGGCAGATATATAAAAAGATAAGCAAAGCACACAAAAGCAGACATAAAAAAGAACTGACATCTGCTGACCAAAGGTCAGATCTCAACAGAGAAAAATTGTTTTAAAAAAAAGTCTACTTTGCCTGTGAAAATAAGGCACATTTACATCCAGTTCTCCCACACTGAATTATAGCAAACCAAACCGTAGCCTATGTGATTTGGAGACCCATGATATATTAAAATAGAAAATATCAAGTTTTGCTTGAGAGGTAAGTGATGTGAGCTTACAAATTTATACCTTTTAGTTTGACTTGCTTGAAATGTCCGGAAATAGAGGTAGAGGTCTTTGTGAATGGCAAGTGTTGCCCTGTGCAGTCACGACACCAGCCAGGTGACTCTCTAGGTGCCTGTGTGGGGAGTCGGCGTGGTGTTTCTGTGAAGGACTGTGGCGAGCAACTGTTACGCCAGTCACCTGAAAGGTCTGTTCCATCGCGGACTTGTCTTTTTGGCTGGGGGGGGGGGGGATTATTGATTGTTTGATCTATTCTCCCTTTCCTTGGTTAGATGGTGGAACTATAGCTCGTGTTCAGTGAATAATGAAGGACTTTATGTGCATTATTCAAAAACATTGCTATTTCACTTATCAAATCATAGCTTTAGCATACTCATTTGTTCTGATAAGTAGATCATTGGTAAATAGTTAAGGATACGAGCATAGGAGAAAGAAGTCTGTGCTCTCCTACCCAACATGCCAGCCCCATCTAGCTCCCTGTGATTTCCTGCATCGAGGGATTGACTTCATGACTTATAATTAGTCTATTCTAATTTTGGAGAGTTGCAATTTCTGAATGGTTTCCTGCCAGCTCCTATCCCACATGTCCTAGCAAGGCAACAATTATCAAGGAAGTCCAGTTTGCATGTGACAGTTCTAATCCATGGAATATTCATTCAAGAGCACTATTGTGTTCTTATACTTCAAATTTTTTTGACTATACTTTCTTTATATAACATTTCCCCTCCTGGAGTTGCTATAATTTACATAAAATAATGTTATCAAAAGTCAAGGTGTTGTTGAAGAATAATCACCACGAACACTCTGGAATGTATAGTGTTAGGACTCCCAGTGCAGCATTTAGCTTTATTGACACTGAAAAAAAATAAATCACAACTTAGCATCTTCGAGAATAAATATGGCCTGATAGACTAGAGCATGGACGAGCCAAGGGTGCTACTTTTACGTGGCGCCATGTGTTATTTCCTGGTGTGACCTGTGCAGCCTACTTAAACACTCTGAGTTCCACCTCCTCATCCTTTCATGGAAATTCTGCTCTCACCACAATCCAGTGCTCTCAGGATTGAGTTAGGTGATATTTGTGAACTGTTTAGTACCTAAACTAAAACAGCACACCATTATTCTGCAACCTTAAATGAGATTCAATCTCTTAATCTTGGGCCGTAAAAAATCTTTACACTGACGTTAACATATTTTTTATTCATCCTAATTCAATTTCACCTCTCAACTTTTAGGGTTCACTCATTCTTCCAACATTGTTCTTTTTGAGGATCATTGTTATCATCCAAATGATAGTGAGTGACCTTTATTAAAATCTCAAATTTGAGAAGAAACTTAGTTAGAAGTTATGAGAGAACGTCCCATCAAGTGAAACAGCCAGTACAATGTTAAAATTATTATTAGGTTTATCCGTGTATGAGCCATTACATATAGTGTTTTCTTCTTTTCCTCTGTGACTTCACCTGCAGGGTTTTTTTTTAATGTTTAATTATATTTGGTGTGTGTGTGTGTCTGTGTGTGTGCGTGTGTGTGTGTGTGAACGTGTGTGTGCATGTAATTGTGTGCACATGTGTGTGTGATGCACACGTGGAGGTGGAGGACAACTCGTAGAAGTTGGTGATTTCCTTCTGCTATGTGAGCTTCGGTGATTGAGCTCAGGTTGCCAGGTTTGCTATTCAGCTTTCCCTGCTAAGCCATTTAACTGGCCCTTAAGTGAGGATTCTGTTAATTGTCATTGGAAACCTTAATACAGACCCAAAATGGCCGACATTGGAGCATCACGTTCTTGAAGAGGCAGGTATTAAACAAATGGTTCAAAGCCTTGATGCAGAGCTGATTACAGGCAGATGGGGCCTGTTCCTTAGAGCTGAAGGAGAGCTCCTGGTTCTCTTTCTGGATTAGCCACCATACTCTCTGCTGGGCTGTTGACATCTGGAGAGGTCTTGAAATGTGATCACACGTGATGAGAGTTAGAAGGGCATCCCAGGGCGCTGTCTTCATTGATTGAAGGCCAAGCGCATTTTTTTTTTTTTTTTTTTACCAATTTCCCAGATCTTCCTGCTTTTATAAACCTAGCAGAGACACTTCTCAGCCTGGAGGGATTTGCTCCTCATGACCCAATTTGGGAGCTTAGTGATCAGCAGTAATTTTTCAGGTTCCTTGCGGATATCACTGCAAATGAACTCTGGTTGTATTCATCAGCTATCTGCTACTTGACAGCTAAAAACAGACCAAACCATTCCAGAACTAACAAAAACAGCCAGAGCCGTGAACAAACTGAAGAAAAGAAAAAAAGAAAAGAACAGTCAACATTCTTTCTAGAAAGATTTAGAATGAAGTCGCCAGTGCTAGCTCATGCTTTGCAAAAGTGTGTGTTTGTAATCTCTATAAAGTCTTCCCATACCTTTATTTTTGAGTTTGCATGAGTTTAGTACTTCTTATGTTTTACTTTTTTGAGCTGTACCAAAGAAACAAAAGCAAACAAAGCAAGGCTCAGTAGACTTTTCAGGGTGGGATGTGTGGTTAAATAGCCTGCTATACCTGAGATATTGTTCCTCTTCCTGCTTCTCCTACTCTAAAGAAAGTACATTGATTACACAGTAGCAGCCACTAGAGACAAAGTCAGAGTGTCTAGAAAAAATGAAAACACGTTCCAAGGCTCAACCACTTAACAACTTGTTGAGACTTAAATACCCTGACTCCACAATTTGTGCTAGCAGATGGAATATAATTTTGTAATTAGCAGTGTGTACCTTCCTAATATGATGGCGTTTCCTGTACTCTCAATGAATTATGCAAATCTCTTTACCTGCAAGCTTATGTTTTACCTCTCACCTCATTACTAAACATCATGCATGGCATAGTGTTCACTCTGAAGACAATGCAATTAAAACTTTCAATGAAGTAATCAGTAGGCCCCAACAAGCAGGCGTCCCCGAATCTGCAGTCGCACCAAGTAAGAAGCAAAAACTCTGCTGCAGGTCTTGGAAGAAGCAGACTGGTTGATGGCAGCATGCAACCACAGACCTGAGTGAAATGGTGTCCCTGTGCTACTCTTCCATTGACAACTCTATGACCAAATGGCTTCTGACATTTATCCTGGACTGTGCCTACACTGGGCCTGTGGTGTATTTATTCTGTATTTATTCTTTGAGAGAACTAATCATATTCCTTTTATGTTACCAGGCATGCTATATAACGGAGGTGGAAAGAATATGCTCATAATAGTAATACAAGTTAAATTTGTTTATAACCCACAGGTAATCCCATAGTAAACATTTAAGCTGTTCAGCTTCTTAAAGGGCTTTTTCGAGGTATAATCTATGAATTGCAAAACTAACCATTATTTAAAAGCAATTTAACTGGTTATTATGAATGTTTTGCTTCTATATATGTTTGTCCACTTCATTCCTGCCCTAGTGCCCACAGATGCCAGAAGAACGTGCCAGATACCCCAGATCTAGAGTTACAGAAGGTTGTGACCTGTTTTGTGGCTGGTGGTCATGCCCTTGCAATTACAGCCACTGACCTGTTTTATTGTCACCTTCCCATGATTTACCCGTACAGATCCTGGGTATTTCGTCTTTGGGATAATACTTCTCTACTGTTCGCTCCAACAAGAAAATGAAATGAAAGAAGTCAGCAGAATGAAGTTTTGATGACAAAGTCACTTTTCAATAAATACTAGAAGCTAGAAACAAACAGACACAACAGGATACTTACTCATAGTAGTTTTCTTTTACTAGTTAAAATATTTTTACCCATGATTGTGCTCCAACAATTCAGGGCATCTGACCATTTTTGTGTATGCTGTGTCCACAGTGAATATTGCTAGAGTGCATTTCAGTTTTAAAACATATTTATTTAGATTGCAATTGCCGCCTGTCTTGGCTGAGTCCTGCTGTGGTGGTAAGACACTACGGCAGAAACATCCTACGGGAGAACAGGGTTTTTTTTTTTTTTTTTTTTTTTTTTTTTGGCCCACGATCCCAAGATCCCAAGTCCCTCATTTTGAAAATGAGGAGGCAAGAGCTTGAAGCAGCAAGTCATAGTACATCAGCCATCATGAGACAGCAGTCAAGGGCTTTTCCATCCCAAAGTTAAAGCTATTCTCCTCATTCATTCCATAAAATAAAATAAATAACTGACATGGTATTCAAGTTTGTCGCAAGTAGTGACCCCACTCCTGGCACTGCATCCGGTACTAGTCACGGTTCTCTAGGGGAGATGAGTCGGATGAATAAATATTACAAGAGGATTGGCTAGCTTAACTTACACAGTATGATCTAGGTGGTCCAACACTGGCTGCCTCTTTTACTTCTAGATGTACTGGGAGTGGAAAAGCCCAATGTCTCCCCCAGCCTTGGCAAGTCCTCTAACACTGAGTGCAATCTCCAGTCTTTTCTTTTGTGGTAGCATCACACAAAGTTGCCCAGTCTTCTCTTGAACAACTCTGTAATCCAGGCAGGCTTTGGTCTTGCAATCCTCCTGCCTCATCCATCCTCCGGCTTCGTTGAGATTACAAACCTGTTTTACCACATCCTTCTTTCTTTTCTATTTGGGGGCCAAAAATAATGACGGGATTGTAAAGCTTTTTGGGGGTGAGGAATAATTATTAATGTGTAAGTTTTAACTATTAGTTTTTATTAGCTGGGTAATATTCATTTTTGACTTCTTGAAAATTCTTCTTTAAAAACTCACAGAGACTTCTTTTTTAAGAAGCCAATTCTTGATAAAAGTAATTTTCCAGAATGTCACTGTTCTTTCCAGTCTCCTTTTAATGTTGTGTTTGAAATTACATGTTTATCAAAGTTTCATATGAGATTAAATCTGTTTAATAAGTTACCAACTACAGAGTTATTTTTGATTGATCATTGTCAATGAATGCAGTAACACCATTGCCATTAAATATTACAGGAGTTGTGTACAGTGTTATGTAAATGGAAACACTGGGTTTATTCAATGTGCTGTCTTATCAAACGCTCGGAGTTTTCAGCAAGCCTCTTTCCTTTCATTGAATCAATTGAGCTTTTACTTTGCAATGAAGAAGGTGACCCTAGTTCAAGAGATATGCTTTAATGAACATTAGTGACTTTATCTTTTAAACAATATTTATTATTTATAAAAAGAAGAGGTCATGAAGTTAAGGAGTAGTTGGAAGGGGAAGAGTATAGGGTGGAAATGATGCTAACACAGCACCAATATATGAAATTTTCAAAAGAAATTGAAGTATTTATTTTTGTGTATATGTGTGTGTATGTGTAAGGTGCATACATACCAAGTCTGTGTAAGGGTGTATACATACCCCAGTGGACTTGTGGAGGTCAGAGATCAAACACAAGAGTCATTCTTCTCCCATGTTTGAGACAGAGACTCAGATGTCAGAGCAACCTGCATATACCAGGCTTTCTGGCTCACATTTTCTATGGAGGGTCTCTTATTCTGCTCTCATCTGCTGTAGAAGTTTTGGGACTAAAGACACGAGTCTACCTTTACATAGTTCCAGAGTTCCAGCACAGGTCAGCAGGTTGGAGCCTTAAGTGGTTGTTTTGTTTTGAGTTATTTTGTTGCTGTTTGTTGTTTTGTTTTTTATGCAAGATCTCCCTGAACACAGTTGCTTTAACTTTAAAGCAGAGATAATAGCAGAACCATCACAAGGATCCAATGAGAATTTGCCTTAAAACCCATCATGTAGTTTAACAGACAATACATAATAAATCCTCCAAGCATGAATGTATCTGCCCTTAAATTTCCATTTCTTTATCTACCACAAAGAAAGAAAATAATCAAACCTTACTCATGACTGGATAGTTTTTTTCTGGTGTGTTTCCCTGTAAAGAGTATTTATCATGGAGGTCAAAACAGCCTATGAAGTTGAAATGATCCCTGTTTAGGATCAAAATATTTTGTTTTCCTGAGATTAGTGCTGTTGGAAGTAGGACTCTTTGCTTGTTTGGTTCCTATATTAATGTTGTTCTCTCTTGTCCAATCCAAAATAGATAGGAAAAATAGATAGATATATAGATGATAGACAGACAGATAGAGAGATAGATAGATAGATAGATAGATACAGACATACATATATACATATTATGAAAATATTTAGTGATTAGTTTACATAAAGATAGGAAAGGTTTCTGAGCCATACTTTGTAGGGACAAGTGTACTTTCAAGACTATATCATTCTCACAGAGCTGCAAAAAGTGAGAGTTATTATCTGTCAATTTGATCATTTTTGCTACCTGATCAGTTCAGTTGATTGTGTCTTTTAGGATAGCTGTTATGAAACCAGATCATCAAAACTGTTTATAAACCATCATGAATTCAAGAAAGATCTCTCTTTTAGACAAGGATTCTCTAAGAAAACAATAAAATGTATTACATTATTATTGCTCTCACTGTAGAACTATTATATATGTATATATATACATATTTTATGATGTACTCTGTTTAGCCATCTCCTTTCTTAACCTGAATCAATATTACATTTATCATTTTCATATTGTTAAGAAAACAAATTTAGTTTATTTTATGATTTTATTTGGAGTAACTAATAGTTTGGTAGATAGGGTGTATTCAATATATATTTCTTGAGGATCTCCAGTGGATCAGTGTCTTTTTCCATCTACACACACAAAAAAATTAAAAATAAAATAAATGCTAAGACAGACATACTTGGATCTAATCTACATGGGAAGTAGAAAAAGACAAGATTTCCTAGGTAAATTGGAAGCATGAGGACCATGGGAGGAAATTAGAGGGGAGGAGAGAGGAAGGGAGGGGAGCAGAGAAAAATATATAGTTCAATAAAATCAATAAAAAATAAAACGAATATTTATATACATGCATGCATATATTTCTACAGACCATCACAATTACATTTCTAGAACACAATTCCTTACCAGAGTTTGCGTTAACTAATTGTTGGTCAACCTCCAAGAAGACAGACATTTTCTCCCTTGCATTTATTAGTGAGGTCTTGTTTACTGCGGTGACAAACAATGGCATCAGATCATACTGGCACTGGTGTTCCCTGAGCATCGTGTAGACCATGCTGGCATTGGTGTTCCCTGAGCATCACGTAGACCATGCTGGCATTGGTGTTCCCTGAGCATCGTGTAGACCATGCTGGCATTGGTGTTCCCTGAGCATCATGTAGACCATGCTAGCATTGGTGTTCCCTGAGCATCGTGTAGACCATGCTGGCATTGGTGTTCCCTGAGCATCGTGTCACCCATGCTGGCATTGGTGTTCCCTGGGCATCGTGTAGCCCATTCTGGCACTTGGCATCAAGGAATGCTACAGCAGAATCAGGGTCATCAAGGTCTGTGTTTCTGGAATTTATAGCAGTTCTAGGCTCCATTTGTAAAGCACAGCTGTGAATGCGAGAACTGAACTAGAAGCGGGTAATAAGAAATGACCCTAATGAACTTAATGTAGGTTTTGATATACTATTATATTTAATAAAACAATAAAGTGAAGCCAGTAGATTAGGAGACCGTTACTACCACAATGATACTCAAAATATCCAAGAGATAGCATATGATTCTACATTGTCTGTGTACGTACGTGCATGTGTGTGTGTGTCGTGTGTGTGTAAACACTGCCTGTCACTGGGCAGAGGGAATAAGCAGCAAATGTGTTCAAGAGACCTCATTGCATCTTTGGCTGGCATGGATGGGGAGGCCTAGTAAGTAGGCTGAACGTGTACTAGTTTGCATCAACTCCTGAGGCCTTGGGTATAGAGCGCTGTTCAGTTCTAGGCTCCTATCCTTGGGTGGCTGGTGCAAGGGGATACAGCTGTGGATGGGGGGTCTTGGTGGTGGTGATGCTCTCTGCAGAGCGAGCTTGTTTACAGAAGGCTCCATGAAGGTACACATTGCCGTTTCTAGGACAGACAAGCTGTGCAGCAGGAGCTGCAGCTCGCCACTGAAGTTCCCTGTAAGCTCAGTGGACTCCAGAATGTCGAAACATAGGAACGACAGTTTTAAAATGTGACTGACACACTCTTAGTATTCTCTCCATGACGCAGAGTGATAATAATATTACTGCTATTTTAGAAGCATTTATTTAAAATTTATGATAACATAAAAAAATCAAGAAATATAAAATATCATTGACGAAAATCTCTCTTATTAAAATGCCTTCGAGACATTACTTTAGACAGTTTTTTGGAAAAAGATAAAAAAAAAATCATCATTCACATTAAGATTAACTGGAAGCTGTGCCCTGAGAGAAAACCCCAGCCAGGCACACAGGATGTGGAAGCCCGGAGAGGTCAAGCCAGGGAGAACCACTGAGATGATAATTTCAAACTTCAAATGCTAAGGTGACTCCTATGATTTTCCTTCTGTGAGATATCCAACCCCCCACCAGGTTGGATGCCATTCCATCAGTACCAACAGACGGCACCAGTAGTTAGTGGAGAAGGGTTACAACTCCGGCTGAGATAAGCAGACGGGATTAGAGAGTCCCAGCTACTTGCGAGGCATTAAGAAGCTGGGATATTTCAGATAATGTCATTTTTATATCCTTACCTAAGCCAGCATGCTTACACCATCTGTTTGGGATGCTCAGATTTACTCCTTTGCCATCATAGGAACACACTCAAAAATTTAAAATATATTAACTGCAACCCATGTTGGGAGTGCAGATTGCTGTTGATCTCTCCTTGCTCATTTGATTTTTTTAGGAGTAATAAATAACAAATAGGTTGGGGCCACAGTCATCTCTACCCTTATACTACATGGAAGACCAGGTATATGCATCCATGCTCATACGTACATATCCATTCATACACACATGCACATGTCCATACACACACACACACACACCACATCTGTCCATGCACACATGCACATCTATACACACACACACACCACATTTATCCATACACACATGCACATGTGCACATACACATTCACATTTGTAGACATATATGTAGACATACACATAAACATTCTCTACCAGTCTGAGGAAAGAGAGTTAAATCTTTAGCTAAACAGTTTGGGGGATTTGTTCACCCTTCCCTTTCTCAGACATTTACTCTGTACATTATAGTATAAATGGCCTATGAGTTTGGGAATAAAGTATTCCTTGTTCTAATTCAGCTTTTTGTATTCTAAACTCTATCACTAATATTTGCGCAAATGTGTTTCCTATAAGATGTTTTGGGAAATAGCTCCTATTTCCTAGTACATACATATTAAGCAAAAACTAGGGCCATGAAACATTGTTTTGTATTCATATTATTGTATTCTGCACTACCATGAACCTAGAAAAAAATAACCATGCAGTGAATTATTGTCAACACACAAAAAATTAGCAAAGTCTCTGTGTCTATACTTGAGTCATAAACAAACACTAATAAATTTGCTGAGGCCTACACAGATAACATATTGTAAGGTATAGGGGGTTTGTGGTGTGAAGTACCTTGTGAGTGTTGGGTCAGGGCAAATCAGAATGATACCTAGGATGCAGCCATAGAGGATGCCAGAGGAATTTACCTCCAGGAGTGAGTGATCAACATGGGGTCACTGTCAGTCAATGAGAGAATGAAGTCATAGCTGACATGTGACTTAAACTTTAAATAAACACACAGCAGGAAACTGAGCAAAAGGAATCAAAGCCAATATCTTGGTTTGTAGTTTGGTGAAAGCATAGAACATTTGAAGAAAACCAGAAATGTGAGTACCTATATAATAAAGAAAATATGATTGCAAGTATGATTTTTAATAAATATGTAGTGAATGGAAGAGAATGTGAACAAGAGTTGTTCTTACAGACAGAGGGAGGAGGCTATTTAAAGCAAGCAGGGAGGCTGATAGCAAGAAGCCACAAGAAGTGGAGGCTGAGGTCATTTTACAGTCAGTGCTGCAGAATATGGAACCGTCTTTCTAGAGGAGTGCACAGGTGTATCACATTCATGAAAAGCAGGTTCTCAGAGGACTCCTGCACTGAGAACTCAGGAAACCACTGGTGGGATAAACTCAGCATGTTTGTACAGCAGAGGGGATGGAAACCCTTTTTCAATGAGCTAGGACAGAGACAGAAAAGAGAAGTTAAAGAAATTGTTTTCAAATCCTTGCCAAAAAAAAATACCATGGTCAAATGTATCCTGACAACAAAGGGATTGAGAAAACCATAAAATGGTTTTTCAAACACACTGAATAAATATAATGAAGAGAATGAGATTAAACATGCAAGAGAATATGACTGCACCCCAGAGGAGGAGAACAGCAGCATGAGAGGCCTCGTGTAGGAGGGATTGAGGAAGCTGCTGCCTGCCTACCCAGCGATTTGGAAGTGGAGTGAAGTTATAAACCATGAAGTTAATCTCTTCGGAAATGATTCCACTCACAGTCCACTGGGGGAAGAGGCATACTGAAGTAGATGTTAGAGAGAGAAGTACTTATCACCCACCCACCCACCACCAGGCATGCTTCTGCTTGCCTTCCTTTGAACTTGCTCTTTAAACAGTTTCTGCCTTGCATGCTCAGAAAGCCATGTCCTTCCTCACAGATATTAAGATATCTAGATGTTCATCACTCAAGGAACAAGGTGCCAATGGTCTCACTATTAGCTTCTGGGACTCCCACATTGTGGGACACATTATTTCAAATAGACCTCTAAGTATGGTTCTGACATAAGACTCTAAGACATGGTCCTACTTACTGTTTGTCACTATTTGTTAATATTTCTAGGTCTTTGTTTTCTTTACTTGAAAGGCTCTGAAGTGACTCCAGTTTCAAATATTCACTATAGTTTACAGTTTTTCTATCTCTAAGACAGTATTTCTTTCTTTTGGACTCAGTTTTTAGTTATATGAAAATGGTTAATGAATGATCCTACATTATTTCTAATATGAATTCATGAATAAACTTGAGACTGGAAAGCGTACCAACTGTCTGCAGGTTTCTTTGAGCACCTGACAACATATAAGGTTAATAATCTCTTTCTGTGTTTCCTAGTTGCTAGTGCAATTCCTGTAAAATAAATCCATCAAAAATTTTATCATTGTAAGCAAAGCCAATATAATTATTCTGTGAGAGACAAAAATGTTGTCTTCTAAACACATTTAATATGAACATTACATGTATTTTAATTTTACTTCAATCTTACTATATTCTAAAAGACACAAATTATGAGAGCACATGGATAGTGATCATCTCTGCTCCTCATCTGACACACTTAGTATACACACACGCACACACACACACACACTACTCATAATGACCTTGTAATGTCCTTACCAGTATCTCCACTCTAGAGATGAATAAACCAAGGAACACAGTGGTTATACAATGGCCACATTCACACGGATGCTCTCTCTCTCCACTCCCATAACTTATACCACTGCATTCAAATGACAGAATGTGGGTTTGGATGCCCACATGTTATGTACCATCCACTCTTCCAGATGTTTTTCCTCCTCTAGTCGCCCAGCTCGTCTCCGAGCTTCAACTGCTTGTCTTGGTTACTTTCTGTTGCTGCAGTTAAGTGCCCTGAGAACAGCAACTTAAGGCTCTTCTCTGGCTCCTAGCTCTATGGGATCACAGTCCACACTGGTAAGGAAAACTTGGCAGCAAACAGAAAAGGCCTGTGGCAGGCACAGACTTTTGGCTAGTTACATTTTTCTGAAATCAGGAAGCAGGTAGTGAGACCGGGCTATAAAAGCTGAGAAGCCCACCACCTGGAACCCACTTCTCTCCCGGTGATACTGCCACCCTCCTGAAGTTTCCACATCACAAACAAACAGCCCCAGCATCTGGGAACCAAGTGTTCAAACAAATGATCCCATGGGAGACATTTAATGTCCCATGCAGTGCTTTGTAAAGAGCCTTTAAAACCAGGTCTGGAGTGCTCATCTTTAATCCCAGCACTTGGGAGCAGAGGCAGGAGAATCTCTAAGTTCAAGGCCAGCCTGGTCTGCTTAGTGAGTTCCATGACCGCCAGGGCTACACAGAGAAACCCTGTCTTGAAAAACTACAATAAAATAAATAACAGTCTTTACACATATCCGGGTTCATATTTTCTACATTTTATTTGTTTATAGTCTAAGAGTTAAAGTTCATCTTAGTAACCTAACACCACATTATTTTCCCAAGTGGTTCCTTAAGTATGTCCAAATGGCAGTAGAAATAATGCTGTTGGTTTCCTATTCCCAGCATCTCTGGACCATCTTCATCTTGGTTAACTAAAGTTGAGTTCCTAAGACTGAATAAAGGGGGATTCAATGTTCTTGTCTCTTCACTCTTCTTCACAATTCAGACTCAGGATGTACAATGCTAAACACTTTTGAGCATCAGTATGTTACCTTTGAAAATTAAGGATAGTAGTTTAACTCACTAAAGATAGTATCTACATAACAGGTAAACCTAATAGGCATATCCCAGAACTGAGAAGGCTGAGGGGGGGAGTGGCGATTCAAGAGCAGCACATACTATGTAGCAAGAGCCTTTTTAAAAATATAGTGAAGCACAATACAGGCAATCAGAAGTCTAATGATTCTCTTAAGAATCAAGTCCTCTATAAATAATTAACGTGATTGCATTGTTTTTAGAAACAAAAAATCTAAGATAAAAGTTGAATATCAAACAGGGTATTATGTGATCTTTTATTGAAATATGTATGCATTTTCAATTAGCATACATTTTTAATCAGAAGTGTTTGTAAATTTAAAATACAGTTCTCATGAGACACTTTGTGCTCAACTATGATCAAGACTTACAGAAGTTAGTAAATCTGATAAGTGTGGAAGATTTTTGTTGAGCAGCAAGGGTACGGAGAATAACATTGTGGGATTCTGGTGAGTTCACAGGGAAGTTAGACAATTATGCTATTGTTACATCAAAATGTAATCCTAATTCCCCGACCTAGACTATGGAGAATAGGGGAGAAGTGGACAGAACTGGATCTGAGAAGTTACTAGGCAGCAATCTAACTCCAGGAAATTCACCCGAGTGGAGAGTATGCAGGGTTATAATGACAGCATTTAGTCCAGTATTTCAACATACCTCCTTTCCTCCTTTTACAGGGGTCATTGATATTCTGTATCGTTGTATGTTGGAGGTGTGTAATTGCACATTGATTTTGAAGGAGTTTACTATTAAGTGATTGCTTTACTCTCAGAAGACTAAAGCCTTTTGGACTTTGAAGCTGTTAAGACTGTGAAGATCTTGGGGATTCTGTGAAATTGGGTCTAAGTGCACTTTTCATTGTAACATGAAAGACTGGTGGCCAGGCATTCGAATATGGTTGTCTGTGGGAGAATAGCACCAGTCACCCATACAGTTGTAGAACAATTGGGAAGGCTTAGGAAGTGTGGCCTTGGTAGAGGGGTGTATCACTGGGGGATGGGCTTGAGGTTTCACAAGCACCCTCCAGCTTTCCCAGTAAGCTCTATCTCTGTCTGTCTCCCTCCATCCTTCCCTCCCTCCTCACTCTGCCTTGTGGCTTGTGTCTCAAGATGTAAGCCCTCAGTTACTGCCCCAGTACCATGTCTGCCTGCCTGCTGTCTTGCTCTCTGCCCTGATAGTCATTAACTCTCCCTCTGAAACTGTAAGGACCCCAGTGAAATATCATGGCATCTTAGCATAGCCATATCAAGACAACTAAGACAATTACCTTTGCAGACTTATACAAATAAGAATTAAATTCAATACAGGGACAAACAAATTGTCTGAAAACAGAAAGGTCTAATGCATAAATAATAAAGGCATCTATTTGAATACCTAAAGGGACTCAGCTTTAGCCTGTCCCTCAGGTCCTGGTTTATTCCAAGGTTCTGAATAACACAGAATTTTTGTTTCTTGAGACATTCCTTTTCTTATCTTTTTTTTTTTTTGTTTGTTGTTTTTTGAGACAGGGTTTCCCTGTAGTTCTAGAGCCTGTCCTGGAACTAGCTCTTGTAGACCAGGCTGGCCTTGAACTAAGAGATCCGCCTGCCTCTGCCTCCCGAGTGCTGGGATTAAAGGCGAGCGCCACCACGGCCCGGCTCTTTTCTTATCTTTTTGAAGGAGGCCTGGTGGTTTCCTTGCAACACTAAGTAGCCTTCAGAGACATTCAGTGACCTTTAGAAACATTATTTTGAGTTAAATTTCAATAGAATTTCTACAACACAAAGTTGTGGTGAAGAACCAACTTAAGCTTTGATTTCTTTACTTACACTACGTGAGGTAGGATAATTGGTGTGTGAATGCTGTCTTGACATTCAAATAAAAATAACTCCAAAGCAAACAAAACTTAATGAAGGAGTCTTGACATTGGCAAAATTTCTCAGAAAATATTGCAGAGATCATTTTGAAGTACTCATATACCTCAGTGATGTTGGCATGTGAAGCAGAAAAGTATGCATTCAAAAATAGATGTCACAGTAGAGGGAGAGTAGCCAGAGAGAATGTCTGTTCCTGGAGATAAGTGGATAACCTTTAGCTGTTGTCAGTTGACCCTGAGAAAATTTGAGAAGTTTAAATTTTTTATCCTTAAAAATGACACTATAGACTTAGTAAGCAATTTAACCTCTAGCTTTTGTACCTATAGTTCTAGTGAATAACTTTTCTTTGTATTTAAATTTACTAACTGAAGATGCCTTTAAAAGGCAGAAGGGTGGCATAGTTGAGATTCTGCGTATCTTGGCATAATTCTGCTTATTTGGGATTTTAGCACTTTAAGGATCTTTTAGAAAGACAGACAAGCTTGATATTCATTAAAGCAATTAGTGATTACTCCTGACAGTTTCTTGTTTTCATGAAAAACAAGCTTCCAAATATAAAGCATGAGTAATAATTTATTGAAAGAAAGAACATATAATCATGCAAGATAATTCACATTCACATGCTCCTTTGTAAGTCATCATTCTTTTATTATCTGAGGACATTTCCCTTTTAGATAAGCACTCATTATGGTGTTTTCATGAGTGTAGTGTACATATACTCTGATGATGTTTGCTTGCCCCCTGTATCCTTGTTTATTGATCTTCCTCTCCAAATATCTCTTTCCTGGTCTCAAACACAGACCCTTTAAAATATTTATTCTGATAAGCATGGTGTAAATTATATTGTGTAGACTCCATAATTAAATCACAATTTAATGCTAAGTCTACCTCAAAAGGAAACTGAAAGTGGAGTTGACCTGTTTTTCTGTTAGACTTGTGCTTCTACCTTATGTTCATGGACTAACTCAAGTCTAAACTGGTGTATATATAAGCTTTTTATCCTCAGCAAAGTATCTTTCCTCAGATAGAGAATAAAAGAAAAATATCCTTGTTAGCCTAAGCAAGCATGCAGGCATGACTCAAGGAGCAACTGGGTAATCAAACAAAAATATGTCAGTGACTCAAAACTATGGCTTCATGGCATTGTCAAGGACTGGAACCCCATGGATGATAGAACCTTCAGCAACATATTGTGTTATAATTGATACGGGCAACACCTGTGAGATTGACGCTATAACTTAAAAGATATAACTGGTCTGTGAGTCCAAGGCCAGTCTGGTCTAGAGAGCTAGTTCCAGGACAGCCAGAAACTATTACACAGAGAAACCCTGTCTTGAAAAAACCAAAACACGAAAGAAAGGAAGGAAGGAGGAAGGAAGGAAGGAAGGAAGGACAGGAAAGGAAGGAAGTAAGGAAGGAAGGAAGAAGCTTATGACCATCAACTAGAATGCCAAGTGTTTGCTTCCTGAGCAAGGGGAAGGGAGTGGATATTGAAAAGGGCTCCCCTGACTGTGAAGGAAACTCAGGCAGTCTTCAGACCTTAACAACTTGCCGGTTTAATCAGTCTGAGGCTGGTTTACTTCTCTTCTCTGTTTAGCAATGTCAAATGGGAAACTACTGTTTCTCTTGTATGACTCAACACTGACTAAGTAAGTGGCTTATGTGTGAAATTAGCTTCTTCTTACAATGACATTGCTTCTGAAATGAAGTCCCTCCCCCCCCAAAAAAGAAACATGTACTTGTAAAAGATTATGTAAGACTGACAGGCCTACTAGAATTTCTAAAACTGTGGGAATCAGGAATGTTGGCAGGTCTCAGATTAGTTTGTCCTGTAGTTAGATTATTCAGTCCCATTAATAGCCATTTATGTTTCCTTTCTGTGTTTGACCTAATATCATGTGACAATCAAGTAAATCCTTTTTGGAAGGTGCAAACTGACCCTAGCTTCCTCTGACTCCAGTGCTAAGAATGGCACCATGCAGCCCCCGAGGCCTTCAGCAGAGAGTTCTTCACTTTGCTGTGTCCCAGCCTACCTGATGTCCCACCAGTGCATTTTAAAAATACCTTGGCTTATGACTTTCTTCTCTTACTAGAAAAAAGATCATGAAACTATTGCTATGCTGGAACATGGAATTTGTGGAAAACTCAAATCGGGTTCCAGGTCATGGTTACTCATTTCTGTCTCCAGAATAAACTGTCTCTTTTCTTTGAAGTGAGCACTATGGTTTTTGTTTTGTTTTGTTTTATGAACACCTTCAAAACTTTTAAGCCTAAAATGCTTAGTATTTCAAGATAAAATACACAGGGCCTAGTGAAAATTTTCAGTATTGTCTGCTTGATATCCAAGTGAAATATTTGCCTTCTTTACCTGAACAAGCGGTGAGCTTTTGCTTAAGATTCATTTATGAAGGGTCATTTCTATCATTGGTCTGGCTAAGTTTCACTGAGCTTGAGTCCCATGGAATGACCTAGTAGATTGTCAGTGGAAGTGGTGCAGAGGGAACTCAGCAATTGGGCAGCTAAAGTGGTACTTTGTGTCCAGAACACGCAGCTAAAGTAAAAGTCTGTCCTGGACACTTATATTGTGATCATAAATCAATATGGGAAATACTAGGACTCAAACCAAAATGCTGTTCAAATAAATCAGTTCTAAATTTCTGCTCAGATTTAAAGGAGGTCATTGTGTAGGTTAAAGGGATTCTCATTGCAGTTTTGTTAGGTAGAAAACTACAATGATAAAAGGTTAATATGAGCTGACTAAGGGCAAGGGAGTTTATTCTTATTACCTCGAGTCCACAAAGTGTAGATGGGTGGGGACTATCTCAAGTTCAAGCTTCTCTTGACGTTCACCCAACCTGGGACTGAGCCACCTTGGTCTACATACACCATCACAAAAAGTTCCTTCCTGCTATTTCATTGGTTAGAGGTGCATATTATCCACTATACTGTGAAAAATATAAATTTGTTTATTATAAGTTCCAAAAAATTTGAATGTTATATTTTCCCAAAGTTCAAGAAATGTCCTTCTTTCTTTAGGAGTCAGTTAGCAATGAATAATTCTTTTCACACTTAAGACTGACTGTCCTGGTGACAGGGAGCAGATCCCACAGATTTAGAAAGAAGGTCATACTCTTTAAGAGCACATAATTTTCAGAATTAAGTGGGAAAAATAGCTTTAAATATCAACTACTCATAGTTCAGATAAAAGGAGCAAAACACTCAATATTTTGTGGAAGAAAATAAGAAGGCATATTTCTATGTCACATTGACTTACCAGAAAAACAAATGATCAGTATGTAAATAAAACCATTAAAAAATCAATAATTCATACCTGTAGTGGCCAGAGAATGGCACTAATACAACAAAGCCCATGGGACATTGAAACTGTAAATTGGAAGGCAGTGGTAGCAGAGGAGAAGCTGCCTGGATGAGTTATATGTGACTCGAACTTGCAGGAAGGGCTAGGAGGAAAGCTGGGCATGAGTAAAAATGAAGCTCCTTTGGGGTGGAAGAATTGCTTCATTGGTCAAGAAAGAAATGCTACAGTATGGTTAGGATTTGAAAAAAACACTGGGAGGAGAGAGAAGTTAAGTAAAAGAAGAAGACAGTCCTGTCCCACCCTGCAGCGACAGTGATGTTGATGAGCACAAATGATGATTGTGAAGAGGATGATTCATAGGATGCCTTTGTGCCTGTGAGGGCAGTTGTGACATCTGCTACCCTGCTGATCATCACTAAGGTTGACTTGATCATGGATGTCTTAGCCCTTACCTCCATCCCTCTGTGTGTATCCCGACCCCAAAGTTACTGGCCCTCAGGATAAGGACCTCCCAAGTTAAGGGGTAAACTCTCCTTTGGTCAAAGGTGGTATGAAATAGCTGTACTCTTTTGTTAAGACCTGCTAACAAGTTCATGAGGAAGCCATTTCAACCTTTGATGCAAAGTATGTGGTTAAAAATGAAGAAAACTCTCTTCTCTGTAGCAGTGGCTTGGAGTTAGGATAAGAACTCAAAGAAACTAAGAAAAACACTATTGCGGAACTTAAATTTTTCATTATTTATTTACATTTTTGTATGCAGTGTCCCTCTGTTGCCCAAGATGTTCTGTTGACTTTATGGGTTCAATTAATTCTTCCACCTCAACCTTTTTGAGTAACTGGACCTATAGATGAGTACTGCACCAAGCTAGATATTTAGAGCAGAGAAGGATGGGTAATTGACATTATTAGTGTTCATGGGAATGGCCCAAAGTACAGTTTGCAGGAGAGTGGTCTGAAAGGAATCTGCCTGATGTATTTTTGTGGTGTGCAAGGAAAAGCAACGTAACTTGAACCCTTCAGCGACATTTTTCTCCCCCAGGACTACAGTTCTGAAGATCTCATTTACAGAGGTGGGATGACAAGAGCTAGGAAGACTAGCAGGGACTGGGCAGGGATAACAGGAGCACTAACAGATCTGGTTCTGAGGCATGAACTTCAAGAAGTCAGATAAATAAATACCAAGAGGAAGGGGGAGGTAGGTGGTTGGCTGGATGAGCCCAAAGCTCCACAGGGACATTGAACTGAGATGAAAGCCTTGGAAACCATCAGCATTTGAATGATATTTAAAGCCTTAGGCCGGTCAGAGATAGCTCTGCATTAATTTCTACTTCTAACTAGGTAGTTTCTGGGTATCTATGAATCATGGTGATTCAGAATTTAACAGGACTCTTCCAAGTTTCTGTTGCCTTGAGTCAGTCTATAGTGCATGTAGCACAAAACATTCTATTTAGAGCTTGTTGAAAATTGTTTGGTAAAATTCAAAGTTTGCTCCATTTATGACAGTATATTCCCTCTGGGTTTTTTCATGCTCTATAATGGACTTGAGAATGTATTATAATGCATAGTGTCAACCTTAAACATATTCTTTGCATGAGGCCTAATTATGTATCAATTTCTGCTTATAGCAGAAGGTATGCTCCTTTTCAAGTTGGAGGGGGTTTAGATGCCTGCCGTGTTCACAGACTTTCAGCTCGGAATTCTGAATTTATGCCATTTGGATTGTTGACAGTTTGACATTTTTAACTGTTCTAAGTTAAATAAAACATTACTTGGATAAATACAAGACTGCTATGCATAAATGGCTTCATAGTTAAGAATATCAGTAGTTTTCTTCCATAATTTTTCATACAGGATTAATAGTTATTTGTACCAATGGAATCTCAATAGATTTTGTCACAGATCATGTAATAAAAGGATTTAGTTTGTTAATCAATTTATGCTTGATAATGAATGCTTGCTTTCTGTTTCTTAAAACTGAACATTTAAAATGATGATTACTGTTGTGATTGGATGAACAGATTATCTTTTGTTGTCATATTTTTGTCTCTTTCATTTATTGTAGTTTGGGTGAAGGCCATCATGCTCAAATACAACTGGCTGACTACGACAGTGGCCACTTTTCCTACATCTGTGTCTATTAATTTGTTAGGGTTGCTGTCGCAAAGTGCCTGTCACTGGGTGGCTTAAACAGCAGCCATTGAACATCCAATCTGGAAGTCAGGTCAGTTCTAGGTGTAAGAGCAGATCTGTCTCCCTCTGAGACTGTGAAGGTCTAGCATCCTCATGCTCCACCCCTGTTCTCTGGTGGACTGTAGGCCATTGCAGCTGTTGCTCAGCTTGTAGAAGGCATTGTGCTGGTCCGTGTTGTCATACTGGGGAGGCACACTCGCTGTGTGCAAGTCTCTATCTTACACTCTCAATTCTTACAAGGTAACTGATTTCTTAATAAGATGCTGAACTTCCTAATGACCCCTTTCCAATTTTATTACCTCTATAAAGACTCTGTCTCTAAAGATAGTCAAATTACATGTCTGGGATCAGGATGCCAAGACTTTTTTCCCCTTATAGTTTAGTCTGTTCTAGTGTGTAGCCTCTTCCCATTCTTAATGCTGATGACTTTCCTGACGTGGAAGTGCACTCTGAAGGCTTTCTCTCTTCATCAGTATTGCTTGGAGCACATGTGCAGCTCTACTTTATCATGTATAATTTTCATGTTCATCACACAACGTATGCCTTTCACCCCTCATGTTCTCGCTGAAATCTCGATGTGTGCTTCTCATTGTCAGCTGCAAAACTTCCAGGCATCTCAAGCTCAGGATGCTCAAACTGAATGTTGTTTTGTCCCCCTCCCAAAGTTGTCCCCCAGCTCAGCACAGAGCCCCCTGAGCCCCTAAACTCAGTTCTAACATGACCTGTCTAAATTCTCCTTTCCCTTAGTCCTTTCCAGTATGATCCTACTGCTAGTTGGATTTGTATTGCTGCTCTATCCAATTGTAACTACAATTGTAGCACAAACTCTTGCTTGGGCCAAATAAGATTTTTTTTTTCTCAAAAGAGCAACATGACCCTCATTGGCATGAAGTCAAGGTTCAGTAAGTGTATTAGATTCCTTTCTGGAGGTCTAGCACAAAGCCCCTTCTGTTTTGGAGGTTGTTGGCTTACTTCGGCAGTGTTATCCAATGCAAGTGTGGTTGTCTCTGATCCCCTGCTGTTTTGGTGCTAAGTGTCATCACCACTTGGCAAGACTACCTATGTCGTCCTTTGTCTCTCTTCTCTCTTGACATCATCTCAATCAACTCAGGTCTCTTCTATAGGACTCTGACCTGCAGCAAGATAACATCTTTGATGTCTGTGGGATCCTGTGATTTAATTTGATTAAACAGGATGATTCTAAAGCCTTCCTGTTTTATGTCAACTATCTAGAAAGCTTATGCTAATTTCAAAGCCCCTTCACAGTAGAACCCAGGTGAGTGCTTAATCGTGTAACTGTGAATGAGGGGATGTAATTCTTCCACTAACAGCAGACTTTCCTCGTTAGTTCCATGCTGACACAGTCTATCTTCTCTACTACAGCCACCCCAGTTCCAGTCCCCACTGTTTCTGGGTAATTACAGTAGCTTCATTTATCATTCCCTACATGATTTCTATAACTAGTAGGTGGGCTTATTCTCTTTTAAAACAATACCTGTAGATCATGAAATTTAGGAATCTCTTCTGTCTTCCTCTGTAAAGCAATCGAGACTGCACCGGCAAAGGAGAACTAACCTGGGAATACGAATGCTTGAAAACATGTGATAGTAACCATCTTCTTATCTTTAATACCTATATATGATAGGACAGTAACCAACTATTTGTGAACTCTATTTTAATACTGGACCTTTGTCAGTTTAAAGGGAATACTCTTTTAATCTGTAGGCCATGATTAGATTCTTACTGTAGGAAATTCACTGTAGAAATGAACAAATCGATTTGCTTAGCAGACATAGAACAGTTCCTAGAAGAAGCAGTGGGAGGCAGGTATTGCTTCCCAGCTAAAGTGGGCTGTACACTGTTTGTAAGTGTGGTCGCATCTGTCAGCTTTTTTATCCCTCAGTAAAGTGTCCATAACAAAGCAAGACATGAATAACTGTGAATTAGTGAATGAATGAATAAGAAAATAAAATTTCTTAAGGTAATAATTCATTTGGTTATATAATAGACTTCTGTATAATTCATCCCCAGATTAAGCTCTGCCTGTATTTATTGCCTTTTATTTTTAAGGAGCATAATCTTCCTGGGTTTAAAAAATAATGTGATAATAAAACTGCATACTGCTAAGTCTATAATTAGCCATTTCTCTGGATTTCTTTGAGTTTGTAGTTTATTTCAATTCAAAGCAGATATATGGAGGGATAACCTTGGTGATCTAAGGACAAAAGTTTTGGGGAGAGCCCTGTAGTACATCAGGTCTTCATAGTGACACTGGAAAACAGTATTAAGTTTGAAAACAGTCTGCAAGTATAGCATTAGTAAGTAAAATGCAGCTCAACTAATTGTGTTTGCTGCCTAGGATGGTGTGTTGGCATGTTCTGAAACTTATGACATTTAACAATATATTTTGAGGACCACGGCTGACGGTGTTAACCCTGAAAAGTTAGATATCTAGTATGTTAACTGTAGATGGAACCCTGCTGGGATTTACAGTCTAAAGGCATCCTAGCTGATGGTGAGTGTGAGCTCCATTTTAGAATTAAAGGCACAGACGTTCAACAATTTGCTGTGTTGTTAAGACAACTGTTGTGAAGACTTCTCTGTTCCTCTTCACAGAACGACACACAACCCTCTGTACTTAGCGTTCCACTTAAATTGCTAACTGACTTATTTATCCTTACTAAGGTAGCCCAGCAAATCATTAACATTTCCTGCGATGTACAGGACCATCCTCTCACTGATGCTGTGCAGAGACGGTGTCATTAATACTATCAGCCAGATAAGGGAAAAGCAATATTAAGGTTTAGTGGTTTTTATTTCGGTGTTTAAGAAGAAAGTGAACTCGTGCACTCATTTCTCGTTCACTTCTAAATTTTGTAAGTCTATTCCATTAGCGTTCCCAGTGGCTTAGCGTGTCACTCCTCCATCCTGGACGGTTGACTGAAAGTGACACTCTGATCTCTCTGGCCAAAGGGCAGTGGCCTTGTTTTTGCTGCTACTGCTGAGAAGGTGTTTGACTAGCACTGTAGAGCATCACCGTGATTATTATGCGTACTGACACGTGGCCCAGGGGAACTTGACTGAATAGAAGTCTTCTTTTGTGCTGCTTTGAATTCCCAGATCTTTCCAGATAACAAAAATCACGGGACTCTTCTTGGTACCAACAATAAAAATAAATAACTCACATACACTTCTCCCTATAATTTATAATTATATTATGTTAATACAGAAGCAGTGAGGCATTGCTGTGAGCAGTTCCCAGCATTAAAAGTTAAATTATTGTGGTGGAACCCTTTATAATAACACGATGGATAAAAAGGAGAAATGTTCTTCATTTTCCTAAGAAGAGAAGAAGACTCTTTCACTGATTTCTATGTGTCCAAACTCTTAAGAGTGTTGTTGCTGCTTGCCTGAACCATGGGAACGATGGGTTACTAGGTGGAAGGGGCTCCCTTTTCACCCTGTTGAAAAATTTTCTAGAAATTTCTGCATGTGGGATTGGAGGCAGTTGGTAAATGGTGTAAGATGTAATAGAACCTATGTGTGTTCTCAATAAGCAGACCTGACTACCTAGTTATATATTAATAGGTGCCTGAGTATTGTCTGTAATTTTAGCCTGGCAGTTTATTTCCCCAAATAAGAATGCTGTAGTGATGGATCTGCCCCAGGTCCTCTGTGCCTGTCATGGCCGTTAGCTTGCTGTTTTTGTGGAACCCCTAACAGTGAGAACGGGTATGTCTCTGACTCTTCTGCCTGCTCTTGGAACTCTTTTTCTCCGCTTCAGTTGCCTTGTCAAGCCTTGATAAGAGGGCATTTGCCTTGTGATACTATATCTTGTTATGCCATATTTGGTGGTTGTCTCTTGGAGGCCTGCTCCTTTCTGAAGGGAGTCAGAAGTGGATCTGAGGAGGAGAGCCAGAGGATGGGAGAAGTGGAGGGAAGGGAATCTGTGGTTGGGATGGATTGCATGAGAGAAGAATCTATTTTCAATTAGAAAGAAAACAAATGCTGTGGTGGTATAAATTAACATAGTTATTAAATTCATAATAACTTTCTAGTTTTGGATATTAATAAGTCCCTGAAAGATTATTGAGAATATCAAGTGATGATTTATTTAGGATAATTTTGTAAACCATGAGATGGGAGATATATTCGTGTATTATCATAATGATAGATTTTCTCATTTAGAAAATTATAACTTCCTAAAATCATAATAACTTCTAAGAACTAAAGAATTAAATATTTCCAATTAAATCTAATAAAATAATTTAAATAAATTTAAAATGATTAGAGATTTTCAAACACATCATATTAAAATTTAACATCTAAATTTTATTTTTAATAGCCTGAATTAAGTCTATTTCAGGTAGTAACATTATTATTTAGAAAAAATTCCACAAAAATAAAATTCATATAGAAAAATATACTAGTCATTGTCTACAGTAATGAAAGACATCATCAGTACAGAGTAGCGGGGACAACAAACTAATCATTTTTATTAGATCATATGATTAAAAGTGTGCATTATGGAGAAAAGGAACCACCTGTGAAACTACTTTTCTATAGTTATCAATTATCTATTAGTGAATATTATGAATACATGCAAATGTGTTCTTACGTGTTCTGACATGTACATATGAGAGCACATTGTTACATATTCTTTAGTTAGACTTTAATATCAGAGATGAGTTGCTTCAGAATGTGTCTGTGTCTGTGTGGGGGACTATGAGAACAATAGGCATCGGACACAGGATTCTTTGTGGTTCGTTAATTCGATTCAGGCTGTACCTTTGGGCTTCCAGTGGCATCAGCAAACAAGAACTGTCAGCTCTCTTCCCAGCATCCGCCCACGTGTTCCTCATGAATTCTTTCCCCATCAGCCTTCTCATTTCCTTTCTATTCCTGCCTTGGCAATTGATGGCATTTCTTCCCAGATCAAGCCTTTCATTAGTACTATCATTGTCTGTAACTGTTCTGCTCAATAATTTTGAAATAATAATGCCCTGTGCTTGAATTCATTTTAAAAATTTGTTCATTTGTTGACATATTGTTCTATTTTAAAAAACAAAGAACAAGACATATTAAATACATGTCATGTATAGAAAAATTTAGGCACATATTATTCAAAGGCTATTTTTAACTTTATTGTCTCTCAATTAGTATTTCTTATTTAGGACTCAATGAATACTTTCCATAAACTGAATGAAACCCACATAAACAACATATATATATATATATATATATATTCATAAATGTGTATATATGTGTGTGCGTATATATGTATATATATATTGAAACTCCTACCCTCATGCTGTACATGATAAAATGCTTAGGTTCCTGGTTGCTCCATAGTATCAACTATATGTATATCATCTTGATAATAACTACTTCATTGACTGTCTTGGACAGTCAGCAATATTAGCTGAGAGAATTTAAGTCACATACTACAATCATAGATCATTTCAGCTCAAACCTATAGTTATGGTTATACTTAAGAGACAAAAAGTCCACCACAGTATTTGAGACTTCCCAAAAACTAGTTATGGTTGATTCATATTAAGCCAGTTCTTAACTGGAACTCCTTAGACTATAAGTGAAGTATCACCTGGATGAGAAGAGAATGCCATCAACAGAACACATAATCTTCCACCTGTAGGTTCCCAGACACAAAGTAGGTTCAACTCTCAGGATATTAGATGACTGAGTCCATGTTCTGTCTCTCATCATTGAAACAATTCATTCATCAAATAATATGTCGGTCAATATTATCAACACATAAAACGTGGTGACTCGAGTTCTTTTTTGTACATACACCGATATGATTGTCACATGATCTTCCATTAGACTTTAATTTCAGAAATGAAATGCTTTAAGGTATATATCTGTGTCTGTGTATAGGATTCCATGCCTAAAATTCCAAGTGCAAATTCTAGTTGCCCTGAAAGTTCCAGAGCTGAGCTCTCTGGGGAGCCAAGAGAGCCTTGAATGGATGTTTAAAGATCAGATGAAGTCCTGAATGGATGTGTGTTGTCCACATGGGCATGGCATGTTAGAACCAAAACCTTGCTCCCAAGGTCTGTCTTTAAAGTGTGGCAAAACTTCTTTCTGGTCTGTGTGTCAATGCTCTCAGTGTGGGTAGACACTAGCAGCTGCCACCTTCTCTTTCCAGATGTTTGCAGCATGAGACTTTTGGACTAAGAGTCAACCTACCAATGATTGGCTCAGTCATCCTCCTGCCGTGTACACAACAAACATGCTCCAGTTATGCATGTTTCCTAGTCCATGAGCACACGTCTGTGCTACTCCCTGCCTTTCTGTACGTGTGTCTGTGTGCTCATCTTTTCTTCATTCTCTGGCTGTTCTGAGTCAGGTCAAGCCACAGTTGTGCTAGACACATTGTCAGGTACCTTTTTCCCTTGGCCCCCATTGGTCATAGCTGACTAGAGGACCTGATTTTTGTATGAACTTTAAGAATTAGCAAAAGTGAAGAGAAAGTTAAAAAACAAAACAAAATTTTATTTCTATTGTCAATATGGATGTAGTATTTTGAGAAAATGAAACACACTAGCAAAAATACTCTTGGAATTGTGACAATTTCATATGCAATAAATTAGTAAAAATCCCGCCCAATAATTTTATTAAATTGGAATACATAGGGCTGTTGAAATGGTTTGATGGATAAGGACACTTGTCACTAAGCAGGATGATCTGAGTTCAATCCCTGAATGAACATGATGGAAGAATAATTCCTAAGTTCACAGAAAATTATTTTGCCTCTCTCTACCACACAATACACATACACACCATAAATAAACTGCATTTATAAAAGTTAAACATCGTAAATCCGGCTATGTTAAAATCAGTAACTATACAAGTGCTGTTAAAAATCTATCAGAGGTCTGCTGCAAATGACATTTTCTTCCATCTTTGAAAGAACTGTAGCATCCTGACTTGCAAGACAGACTGACGAGTATGTTTTTCTTGGAGTACACACTTCCTTTTGCTTTGTGTGTGTGTTTGTGTGTGTGTGTGTGTCAGAGAGAGAGAAAGAGAGAGCGAGCGAGCATGTCATAAACAGATACTAATGAAAATGTGCAGTAAAGGCATCTACTTTTGACTGTGTCCCATGCTTTTCGTATGCATTAGCAGAGATTATTTGACTCTTCACCTTCAGTTCTGTTATTAAAGGACTAAGTGGCAGACACTCTGTCTCTTCAATTTGCAAACCTTTCTACAGGAGGCTTATTTAAAGGAGAAAGCAGATATGTTTCCTTTCATTTAAGGAAATGTAAGTGCACCATTCAAATGTATTCATGCACAGGATTTTAATTTTTGGGTATGTTATGTGGCTTTCACTGAGTCTAAAATGACTGGAGAAATCATGTTTATTGAGAAATTGCTTAGTGGATAGATTGGAAGGGAGAGAGCAACAGCTTTTCAGGCCAAGGGGACTTGGCTAGTGTTGATGGAACTGGAGGCTCTCACAAGAACTGTGCTGTGTTCTGATGGAAGTGGAAGGGAAATTTAGAGCCTTCAGCATCATGTGAACAATTTAAGAGCACAATCAATACATCTGAGGTGTAAGTCCTACAAGACAGACTGAAAACTTCACGAGTGAACACTGGCCACTAATTGGCAAGAGCTGCTAAAATTCAAATATAGCTTCTTCCACTTAAAGTCTGTGTGATATGGGAAAAATATTTAATCACAGAATCTGTTTTTTTTTTGTTGGTTAAATGAGATCATAATCTACTTCACAGAAATGTATTCATAAATGTAAAAATTCCCATCCTGTGTCTAATCTGTTGTTTTGATGTATCTCAAATACCACTATTTCCTATCTTATAAACAGGTATGTACAAATGTACTTTCAGTAGCACAAGGCATAAGTTACTCTTGATAGCCAGGAAAATTACCAGTGGTAGAACATTGATTATTCTTTTCTTAGTTTCATTATTCTTTAGATTTTTTTTTTTTTTTTTGGTCCAGGATGTATAGACTGGGGCCTGCTTATTTTAAAGCCGGACCAGGAGTTAGGAGACATAGCATGGACAATCAGAGCTAAATGAGCCCTCTTTTTCATTTAGTACTTGTGTGAGAGTAGTTCTGAAATGCCAAGGAGTCCCTCCATCCTCAGTGCACTGAAGATACCAAGGGTCGGACGGCAGTGTTTAGGAGCTCTGCAGAACTGAGAGCAAATCAAAGTGGACATTTACTAATTCAGTATTAATCCTAGAACCAGCATAAGTTGTGGCATACAGTTGGCTTCTGGTGTCTTAGATGTGTGTGAAAATTTCAGGAATGAAGAAAGATACATCAGAGTCTTATAGAAAAGGCTTCAAAATTCACAAAGGATGATGCCATGACTATATCAACAAATGGCAAGGTTCTGCTCCCACTGTGAGTCGTGTTGAAGTCGTATAGAGTGCTACCGCGTATAAGCAAAATTCTCCTTGTGTGTTGGGCTGGTGTAGGACCTGTTCAGCAATGGCACATGTTCAGGGCAGAGTTTGACTTAGGGATATCTTCCCCAATAATTTTTTCCACCTTATTTAGTAACAAGGTCTCTCATAGAGCCCAGTTCTTACTGATTAGTCACACTGTCTATC
The DNA here is from genome assembly GCF_903992535.2 of Arvicola amphibius. Lineage (NCBI taxonomy): Eukaryota > Metazoa > Chordata > Mammalia > Rodentia > Cricetidae > Arvicola > Arvicola amphibius. Next base: position 8,095,331 of record NC_052049.1, on the reverse strand, counting down.
CCACATGCTAATGGAATCCACCCCTCTCTGCCCTAAAGCACTGGGGTCACAGATGTAAGGCAGCATGCTCTATTTTTTTTTCTCATTTTTTTTTATTAAAGATTTCCATCTCCTCCCCCTTCCCTCCCCTCCCTTCCACCCATACCCCCACTCCACCCCTCTCCAAGACAAAGAGCCATCAGGGTTCCCTTCACTATGTTAAGTCCAAGGTTCTCCCAGCTCCCCCTAAGTCCAGGAAGGTGAGCAACCAAACTGACAAGGCTCACAGTGAGCCCATCCATGCTGTAGAGTTCATGTTCATTGCCGTTGTCCTTGGTTTCTCAGTCCTCCTCCACCGTCAGCCACATTCAGAGAGTCTGGTTTGGTCCCCTGTTCCATCAGTCCCATTCCAACTGAACTTGGTGGTCTCCCGTTAGATCTGTCCCACTGTCTCAATGGGTAAACGCACTCCTCACGGTCCTGACTTCCTTGCTCATGATCTCCCTCCTTTTGCTCCTCATCGGGACCTTGGGATTATCCTCCTAGATACTGGAAGTAGACAAGATTGCCGGACAAAAAATGGGAACATGGGGGTAGGGTGGGATGGGGAAGGGGGGATGGGGAGAGAAAAGTGTGAAGTGGAGGATGGGAAGAGCTTGGGGGAATAGGATAGTTGGGATATAGGAAAAGTGGATATGGGAACAAGGAATTATATATCTTAATTAAGGGAGCCATTCTAGGGTTGGCAGAGACTTGACTCTAGAGGGGTTCCCAGGTGTCCAGGAAGACGCCCCCAGCTAGGTCCTTGGGCAGCTGAGGAGAGGGTGCCAGAAATGTACAGATCCTATTGCCATACTTATGAATATCTTGCATATCACCATAGAACCTTCACCTGGCATTGGATGGAGAAAATGACAGAGCCCCACATAGGAGCATGCTCTATTTTTATGTAGAAGCTGGGTATTAGCTCAGTAATGGTCTCATTCAATCTTGTTTCACCTACATAAAATCTCATGTCATGAGCACCTCATTTCTTCATGCTTGCACAGCGAGCACTTCACACACCACTCATAGCCCCACCCCAAAATTATTTCCTTGCAAATTAGTTTGATGTTATTGAATCTAGTGCCCTAAGGTACTCTGCATACAACTAAGCCTACTGTAACACAGAGAATGTACTTAAGGGTTTATCTTAGGTATCTAAGAAGAAATATAACAGAGTATAATTTTATGAAGGATTGATAGTAGGCTGCTTGATAGTGTTATTGGATTTTCTTTTAACCAAAGACTATCAACCTAAAGCATAAAGAGAATACTATAGTCCAAGAGTTATGGGAACGCAGGCCTTGTTTATTCCTGCACCCTAATGACTACAACACCATCATTCCAGTCCTCTACACGTAGCTGCCCAAGGTGAAAGTTAACTCTTGAGATAGGGGACAGACTGTCCTGGCATCTACTCAAGCACTGCTTAACCTACAGGGAATAGGTCTACACATATACTTATGTAAATATGATCTGATATATTGAGTGGTAGTAAGTTTTCAAGAATTTACTCATACTTGTTTTAAAGTGTTTCTTTGCTTCTCAGTGCGTGTTCTGTGCATTTGCATGCGGCAAAAATTGTTTTCAAATAGTCCCTTTCGCCAGGATCTTAGCCAAGCACGCTGTGTGCAGAACTTAAAGTGCTCGGTCATGTGCGCTTTTCTATTGGTATTCCTCCAGTGCCCTGGCTAAGGGCAACAGAATAATATGTAAATCCAAGCAAAGAAACAGGGCCTACTCTGTTCTGACTGGGTATTACTCATGATCACCACTTTATATAAATGTTAGAAAGTATAAGAATAAAGAAATGAGCTAAGTATGCGAAAAATAGAAACAAATGTCATTTTTAATGCTGCAAGATTAAGATGCAGTTCTTAGCAATCGAATGGACTGAGTTATTTCCTTCAAAGATAATGTCCTAAATATGCACTTTGAACATAAAGAGTAAAATATAGGAGACTTTCTCCACCCAGTTGTAAACAGAAAAATTGGCTTAGTTGTGCCACAAGGAAACTGTCTTTTGTAATTTAAAACTGTATTACATTCTGCCTGTGCTTTCCTACGTGTGTGCCTATGTGGATATGTGTCAAAGAATGAGAAAGATGGGGAGGTGACTTCTCTAAGAGTGGGAATCCTACATTTTGTATATTTCTATTATTTGGTAGAAGATCATATATTAAGAGTAAACCTGGCACAGCTTGCTTCATGTACTCAGTGGTCTAGGAATTCTAGTCTTCAACTTTTATTTTTCCTGAAAACACAAGTCACGGATCTCACGGACTAATTATGTACGACATCAAGAATGCTGAGGGGTCAGGAAGTGCTGCCAGGACAGTCGAGTTCAAATCTGCTTGAGAAACCTAGAAAGCCCCTAACACGGTGAAATTAGTTTCATGCCAGGACGGAGAGCTACAACTAGCGTTGTTTGTTAATCTGTCATGGCTGGGGCTTTCCTTTGAGATAAAATGAAGGAGAGCATGTAATTTGCTTAGTGTGAGGTCCTAGATGGAACGAGTAGTAACGGCAACATATGTGATTAGGGAGATTTACAATTTTCTGCATTCTTCTTGACAGAGTTCTAGTTTACCCCGATTGACAAACGGGAACTCTGTGTGGAAGGCATGCAATTGTAGTCTCAGTAGCCAGAGACTCGCTTTATGTCCAGTGAGCTCTCCATAGCTCAGGGAAGCCAGGGATCACACCAGGGCTCTGGTTTTATCTGAGAAGGTCACTGATAAGTCCTAGGCAGAAGTCCGACACAGTTTTCAGCTTCTTTCCTCTCTTCTCCTTTCCGACCCTTCGCCATCTCTTACAATCTGTCTTGTCCATGGACCGCAGAGATAACTGCAGGCCTCCGTATGAAAAGCTGAGCCAGCTCCAGCATGGTTATTCCTTGCAATTGTTTGTTACAGCACCACCCTGCTGGAGACTCTCCATGGCCCTTGGAAGGCCAGCTCGGTCATTTGACTGTCCATCTTGTGTCATTTTATAACCTAGACTTTGGAAGGAGAATGAATACAATTATAGACTCTTGTGGAGGAATGCCTGTTCTCAACAAAATGGAAAGACAACATTTCTGGGAAGATGGAAGCTAGGAAAAAACTCGAAGAAATATAAAAAGTCGTATTAAATAGAAAATTTACACGCTGATGTGGCACTTAATTATATAAATCACTACAAAGCCACCTGCTTATAATATCAGGTGTTAGCTTTCAGTGTTAGTAATACTTCTCTTCCCCTCTGAATGTACAATTAAAAGATAAAGTCAAGTCATTAAATATAACTTTGTTTCTGTCATGGTATGAGAAGGCCACAGCATACCGAATTATTTTTTAAATTGATGATCCTGTATTACATGATGGCTATTCTGCTACCACTGAGTTCTGTTTTTAGTCTTTACAAGCTAAAATCATTTTCTTTTCAGTGATATTGCTAAAAATCTCTGAGGTTATAATGTTTTGGTTGTTTTTTTACTCATGAATATTTAGTAGCTAAATAATGCTCTTGTTTTCAAATGCACATTCCTGCTATAGCCTCCAAAATTCTAGCATTGAAAGTAATTTAGGACTTAAAATTTTAGTAGTATATGTTTTAGTCTTTATGCCAAAATGGGTGTGACATAATTTCTGATATGCAGTGAGACATATAACATAATTTCTGATATATACCAAGACATATGACATAATTTATGATATACCCTGAGACATCAAAGTCCTCATTCATCTTGTGTCTATGGAATGTTTGCTATGGATTTTAACTATTAATGTGTCTTGCATTACCTGCAAACTTCTAGAAATATCTAGTAATTAGTGTGATTAAGTCTTCTTATATGTATAAAAATAACATTATTAGCATATATTCATTTTTTCACAGTAATGAGTTTAATGACATTTTCATTCAAGTTTATCATGTACATTGGCTGTATTCACTCATGAATTATGTTCCCATCCTCACTCCCCTGGGACTTTATTTCTGTGTGCAGCACACAGATATAAAAGTTGTTAAATCATCAAGAGCAGCAGGCTTGCTATCATTTGTCCAGACTCAGTCTTAATGTCATATATGGCTTCTGCAGATGTGTGTTCTTTATTGAGTAGTAATCCACTGTGCACATATGTTCCTCTGCATCTATTCTAGTTAGGAGACACAAATTACTGTGGGAGCATCTCACAGTGCTGGTATATGCATAAAAGGTTCTCCTTTTTCCTTAATTCATCAAATTTAATTAATAGTTACATAGTTTATATTTTTAAATTTTATTCGTAGAAACATGAAAACACAAATTAAATATGGTTCCTGTTTTCCATTGTTTTGTTGTTGCCAAATCACGGGATTCCTGTGTTCTCCTAGTTTTCCAAGGTTACTATGTGTTCCTTTGTTCTGATGGCTAAGTGTGGCTTCTGCCTTGGAACTGTATCTCTGGCTTGTGAAAATTTCGTTTGTTGTTTGAAGCTGATAAGTTTTGTTGTTGAATTTGTCATGAACAGGTATTAACTCAAGTGTGTTTAGGATTTCCCATCAACCGTTTTTGCACACTCTCGCAAGCTGGAGTCATTCTACTTCATGTGAACACTGAAAAGAATGACACACCGAAACCGTGGTGGGAATATAAGATTCTGTCCATCATCATGCTAGGAGCAGAGTATGCCTGATACTGTGGTATGCTGGATTTAGGTGTAGCTTCCTGGCAACAGAAGAATGCGTATTTAATTTAGGAAGGACAGGAGGGGCGAGGACAGTGCATTGAGAGGGGAGGCTTGGATTCCTAACTGGAATCTTCAACTGAAATGCCAAGAGGTCAATAAGAAAAAGACGCCATGGGCAGGGAATCTCAGCTCACATGCCCGTGGAATGTCGTTTGAGACTGGGACTGGAACTGAGGACGGCACAAGAGCTGCAGCATCAGTTGGCAGCCACTTCCCCAGTTCTGTGCACCGTACCCTCCCACTGAAGTCTGCGCTTATGGCCATCACTTAAGATAGATTTTTCCATAATGCAAATAATATATCAAGGGGTTTAAATATTGCTATGCTGGTGATACAAATTTAAAATGTGGAAATAAATCAGAAAGAGTAGAAAGAGATCCAGCAGTGTACCAAAGATCCAGAAATTATAACTCCAGAACAAAAGCATTGCTTCCAAATATAAGAGGTTAACTATGTTCATTATCATAACCTAACAAGCTTAGAATCGTGAAAATATAAACCAAAGTAGATGTAAATCACGGTATGAAAAGAATAACTGAACTCGTGGAAAATAGAATAGTAGAGAAAGAAATAAACCCTTTGCCCAAGTGAAACTGTCTCAGAAGCATCAAAAGAAATGGCAGACCTTGGAGGAGTAGAGGAAACAAAGCGGGAAGAAGAGCAGCCAAAGGAAGGTGGTAGAGACCGAAGAGACTTGGCTGGGAGCAGGCCCTTCAGCTGTTACAGCGTTCCTTACCTGGCTGCGTTTACAGACAGGAAATAGCCAGCTTTCCACACCTTTCCTTCAGGGCTCAGTGTTGGACAGCATCAGGATGCTTCCCTTAGAATGACTTGGGAGAAAAACTCTTGACTTACAGTGCCTATGTTTGATTTCTATACCTATGAAACCTGGCAGGATCCCAGGAACATATTCACAAAGAGTCAATGTATGGTGTAGCAGCTGTTGGAGACTCTTCCCTTCTGGGATTATGTAATGGGAATTTGCCTTCCTTGAAGGCAACTGAAAAAACATCTCCAATAGGCATTAACAGAAAATAGACTCACATGGACTGTTTTCACAAAACTTTCCTGAAAACAGAACAAAAAAAAAAAAAAAAAAAAAAAAAAAAAAGAAGAAGAAGAAGAAGAAAGAAAGAAGAAAAAGAAAAGCGAGTCAAATTAAGATGAGAAATTTAGATTTAGAGATGCAATTATACTAAAAACACTTGAAATTGGAGTGGAGAAATTTTGGCCTAGAATTGTAATATAATCTATGAAATTATAACTGGTCACTTTTGTTATTGTTTTGGTAGCTTTGGAGGGGGGTTAAATTCAGGACCCTGATGGCTAAGAAAGTGTTCTGTAACTGATTTAACATGCAGCTTTGAACGTGTGTACATGTGTGTGTATGTGCGTCTGCACACACAGGTATATGCATGACTATGAAACCCTCAGGAAAGCCTCTGCCGTGTGTTTTTCAGGTCATGGTTTTGTTTTTTGTATTTTGTTTTGTATTTTCTTCCCCCCTTGAGACAGAGTTTCTCATTGGTGAGAAACTCACTAACTAAACTAGGCTGCCTGCCAACAAGCCCAGGGTTCATCTTGTCATCACCTCCCCCAAAAGGATTTAACATGCCTGGCTTTTAAAAACCTTGTTGTGGGGCTTAAACTAGGTGGGCTTTACTGCCTAAGCTATTCCCACAACTTTGAATTTTATATGCATGTGTCATGTATGTATATGAGGTGCACATATGATATATTTGTGATGTGTGTGTGTGTGTGTGTGTGTGTGTGAGAGAGAGAGAGAGAGAGAGAGAGAGAGAGAGAGAGAGAGAGAGAGAGAGAGAGATGGCCCACAAGTGCAGAGCTTATATATGGATGTCAGAATAGCCTTCAGTGTTAGCCCTTGTCTCCCACCTTATTTGAGAAAGGCTCACTTTAATTTTTACTGCTGCACTGGGAACGTCAGGATAGCTGGCCTGTAAATTTTCAGGAACCCACCTATCTTCACCTTCAATGGCTGGTATTATGCTGGAATTACAGATACATGCTACTCACTTCAGTTGATGTAATATGGGCTATGGGAATTGAAACCCAAGACTTCCTGCTTTTGCAAGCCCTTTACCCACCAAACAATCTCTTAAACCTTGACGTTTTAATAAGCTTGCACTGTTTAAAAAAAAAAAAAACACAGTTTCATTTTACAAGGCTAGTATGTGTTTTGGTTTGAGTGAAAGTGGCCTCCATAGGTTGCTTGAATACTTGGTCCCTGATTGGTAGAGCTCTTTGGGAAGGATTAGAGGTGTGGTCACTTTGGAGGAGTGTCCTTAGGGGCAGGCTTGGAGGTCTCAAAAGCCTATATTATTCTCTGCTGACTCTCTGCTTTGTGGCTGTGTCTCAGGATAGGAGCTCTCAACCACTATTCCAGCGCCATACCTGCTTGCCTCTCGCCATATTCCACGCCATGATGGTCATGGACACTAGCCCTCTGAAACCATGAGCCCAAAATCAAATGCTCTTTTTTATGATGGCTGTAGTTACAGTGTCTTATCACAGCAATAGAAAAACAACCAAAATACCACACTTAGTGCTTGTGTGAACTGACTTTAAATTGAACATTGGTAAGATGGGTAGTTGTAATCTTTCTTTTATGCTTCAGCCAACATCATCCTGAGAGCTTATAGTTGTCTCCAGTTATAGAATTAAAGCAAGCGCCCCTGGATGTTCACAGCAACCTCGTTCCATAGGGGGTGCAATCTCAGTTGCAAGTAACTTTCTTTGGCTCATCTAGTTATAAAGTTGAGCTGCGGTTAATTTGGCCCACAGTTCAATTAAAATTCTTTTAAAGCTGCAGCAGTTGTTTGTGGCTAAAATTGGGTCAGTAAGATCCTGGTAGAGGTACACAATAGCTATAGGGTGTGAAGGATTATATCGATATGTAAAATTTAGCTCTAGAGTCAGCATCTAGACAGGTTTCTTTTCTGTACATTTGGTAAACCGCCTTAAGTTTTTGCCTCATTTTATTCTTTTGGCTTGCAACCTCATTTCAAACCCCACAATAATAAGAATAAGCACTTGCTTATCCAGAAGCTGTCCATCTCTGAAACCAGCACGGTCTTGGCTATATTATGAAGTAGGTACAATCTTGCTTTTTAATTCACCTAGGAATCAACATCTAGAATTGATCTGCGAATCTTATTTTATAATCTTTACTTTCTTTAAAAAAAATGGGTTGCTGCTGTTTTTGTTTGCTCTGTTTCTTCGGATTCAGATAAGGATGCTAAGAACCCAGGTACAAATCTGGGGCAAGAAAGAGGAAAATTGGAAAACTAGAATTTGCTAGGCTGGCTAGTGGGAGGGTCCTTTTGTGATGAAATGTTGCATAAATAATGCCGGTGGGGGTCTAAATTCACTGTTGCCATGGAGACCTTTGTGCCTGGCTGAACTCTATTCTTTTCTCTTTTAAGACAGCCACCACTAGGTTTGCGCTATCTTGTGCTTCTTGCTTTGCTTTCTCTTAACACTGTTAGCTAGTGGAAGCAGAAATTAAAGTGTGGAAATTCAACATCCTGACTTTCCCAGGACTGCTATTCTCTGCTTCCTTGGACTTTGAGCCCCTCTGCTTGCCTTTAGCCTTCTTTCCAGGAGGGAGGAGAAAGTGGGTGGAAAGCCTGAAACAGCCCGCTCTGTGCCCGGCGAAGGAGGGCATTGCATCTCTTCTTCATCTTTAGGACGGGTGGACTTTCCTGCCTGGACCACTGTGTTCAAGTGTTTAAGGACCCTTGGTTTCCAAAGATCTAGCAAAGGTAAAACAAACAAAATAAAAACTAACCTCATTTGGCTTTCCATCGCTTTCGTGATGATTGTTTTGTTTCTGTGATGCTTTTCAAGTTTTGTAACTGCGAACTGAGAGTTGTGTTTAGAATATAAGATAAGAATTGATTCATGGCCTCACAATGGTTGGTTTATTGAGTGTACGAACGCCGAACTTGGGAGAGCCGAGGAAAGGAACTAAACAGAAAGGGATTGTGAGGTCTGCTGTTCCACTTCCATCTCCACTAACCACCATGTCTGTTTCAGTGATTGCTTTTAGTAAAACTTGGTGTGTCAGATGCATGCTTTTGATTTCATGAAAGTTCTGGTTATTCATTTCAAAAGTTATCATGTGTTAAGAGGTGTGCATGACTTTATTTTGAAACTTTAAAAGAAAATTCAATAAGTGAATAAGCCCGAAAGAAATATCCAAGGAGAATAAAGACAGAAAAAATCAGCTGATAGTGTAACTGTGTGGAGCAAATACAAGAATAAAATACAGGGGAAACTTGTTGCTTGGCGCTCACTTCCTTGCAACAGTTGTTTGGTTCTCAATGGCAAGTTTTACATTAAAGTCAGAATATAGTAATTACACACTTTGATTATTGTAAATGACACAGGTGTAAATGGGATGTGTGCATCCCATAATTGTAGAAAGCCGTGTGTTTTCATGCCAGTGTCTTCACCTTGATTTGAATCAGATACTTCATTGAAGGAATCACTGCCCCAAACCGTCAACGGCTTCAGATTTCAGCTGTTCCACCATTGTGGTTAAGAAAGTTTTTAAGATTCTTAACAGGCTATTGAAACCAATTGGGAGCAGACAGGCAACGTGAGGGTATTCACCATGGTGACAGCCTGCCTATGTTAACTGGACATGAGACTGTCATATCTGTAGCACACATGTATACTACAGAATTGTGAGTGGTGTCACATCTTCAGAGCCAGGGAGTGTTGACACTTTTGTCTTTAAAACAGAAGTATTTCTGAGTGGGTGGTCACAGTGACAGGAGATGATTTCTAATCAATGGTACTGGTTATGGATGCATCTGGATGCGTTCCTAGAGTTAGACATCTCTTCCAGAGGATCATAAATGGCTTCTTTAATGCAGGTGCTAAGATGAATTACCATACTGATGTAAACATGGCTTCTTATTTTTAGTTGTTGGTGGGGAAGGTCTTTGTAAATATATTCCTAAAACCTTTAATAGAATTTTGATAGAATCATATTTTTGCACTTTAAGATTTTAATTGCTCATAGTTATTTTTATTTCAAAGATTAAGAAAAAGCCTGCATATACTCTGCAGGTGCACCTTTAGCTCACTATCTCATTGGATTAAAAGTTAAAATGTATTCTAGTCATACTAAATTTAAGAAGACGTTTTAGTTTTTAGACATGAAAGTAAGCCTCATTGAGTGGATCTAAAATAGGGCTTTAAAGGCTGGGGACGTCAGTGGTAGAGCAATTACGTAGCATTCATGAGCCCTTGGATTTGATCCCCAGCACTGCAATAATAAACAAAAAGAATAGAAATTTTAGAAGACTTTAACCTTTGGCAATTTCTACTGTATTGATCATTATTTAGTAATTTTATCAAAATATTAGAGTAATTGCCCATGAAGCTTCACTTTATAGTCTATACAGTAGACACAAATTTTTAAAATCAATGTAATGCATTTTAGATGACTATAAACTATCAAACTGTATGGTACAATACATGTATGTAACTAAACAGGTAATCTTAAGCTAACTAATTAGATAGTATCGTTGCCTATTTCCGCATGTTACATAGTTTAGGTATTTGACATGAGAAAGTAATTTGAATAGTATTTTAAATTTAAATGTAAGTTTCTATATCAGGTGGATATAGAAAACACAAAAATAAAGTTCTTAAACAGCATCTGAAGGCACAGACAGAGCAGAATGTGATTCAGAAAGAAAATACACTATGAGGCTTTCCAAATGCCAAGCTGAAAAATGTTCTTTGTGCAGTCTAAATGCTAGCCACACAATTAAGAAAAAGATCTCGTTGCACTTGTCTAAGAACATCATTTTCTTGACAGTCATAGATCTGGTGCAAGGGGCCCAACTCAGCCAAATTGTGGAGCCCTACGTAGAAAGTCTGACAAAACTCTTTGAATCAGCTAAAGGCTGAGTCTGTTGCGTTTCTCCAGTTAGTTGTGTCTGCACTTCTTCTGTTGTTCATGTATTTTTTTTAACACTGTGTATTCACCAGGTTTAGTTTTAACACTCCTCTGTGCTTAAAGACAGTAGAAAATGCCAAATGAATAAGGTAATATCTAGGGTCGATGAACTAAGCAGTCTGATAGGATCCAGATATCAAACTAGAAATGATGATGTAGTAGTTGATTTGCAAAATAAGTGTTAATAAGTGTTAGTAAAAAGTATTTCAGATGGAAGACTACAAATGTTGGAGGAGGATACTTGTTTGTTCCCGGCCACTTAGACACAAAATAATCACGCAGAAACCATATTATTTGCAATACTATTTGGCCAATAGCTAAATCATATTTCTGGCTTATTATATAATAATATAATTATTAATATAGTTAGGATATGATTAGGATTATCATATCCTAAACTAACCCATCTCTATTAATCTGTGTATCGCCACGTAGCAGTGGCTTACCAGGTAATGATCCAAGTATCTGTCTTGGGCAGAGGATCCATGGCTTTTCTCTGACTCCACCCTTCTTTTTCCCAGCATTCTGCCTAGCTTTCCCTGCCTAAGTTCTGCCTTGCTATAGGTCCAAAGCAGTTTCTTTATTCATTACAGCACACAGAGGGGACTCCCACATCATACAAAAATATAAAAGTTGTAATTTTACCACTCTGAACAGAGAATAATTGGAATCCTTATGGTTTGAAAAGGGCTTCTGTGGTCCTCCAACTGACTTCACCCTTGCACAGTTTGCTGAGTAGAGTACGGCCTTTGTTGGAGCATGCTCTCATCCCTTAGCCGTTTAGTTTGCTGCGCCATCCAACTTCCCTTTTCTCCAGCCTTCAGCACAGATGGATCTACTCTGTACCGTTTCACATCTTTATTCATATTTCCCTAGCTTTGTTATAGAGGATCCTGCTTCCATTCCTTCCCTGTCATCTTTTTTCCCGAAGTATTGCTCTTTGCCTTTGTTGCAGGTAGCATTCTGCATCAGCTATGGGCTTTTTCACTATTCTGGAAAGTCTTATGTCAACTTGACACAAGCTAGAGTTATCTGAAAGGAGAGAACTTCAATTGAGACTATGCCTCCATAAGATCCAGCTGTAAGGCATTTTATGAATTAGTGATTGGTGCAGGAGGGACTAGCCTATTGTGAGTAGTGCCATTCTTGGGCTGGTGTACCTGGGATCTATAAGAAATCAGATCAAGCAAGCCATGGTAAGCAAGCCAGTAAGCAGGACCCTTTGGTGGCCTCTACATCAGCTCCTGCCTCCAGGTTTCTACCCTGTCTGAGTTCCTGTCCTGGCTTGCTTCACTGATGAAGTGTAAGCCAAATAAACCCTTTTTTCCGTACATCAACTTTTGGTCATGGTGTTTCATCACAGTAATAGAAAAGCTAACTAAGACATTCACTGTTTTCTCCATCAGAAACAGATATTTTATGAGGGCAGGGATCTTTTTATTCCCCCCCCCCTTTTATAATCTACATCCTTGCCCAGCATATTTGTTGAGTGAATAAATGAAGGTATTTGTGTACTACCACAGTATTCTGTTTTCTTTCCTAGGAAACAGATTTTAAAACTATAGGAAGTAGTGATTATTCTGGGTTATCACTTGCAGCCCAGTAGTTTGTCTTGCAGGAGGGAAAGCTGCCATGCTGACAATGTTGGGCCCTCAGCTATGCATCCTGACCAAATGGGCTCCTGCTTTAGCCCTGTGTAATCGGGTAGACTTTCAGTGAAAACACACATAATCTCTTTTCAAGCTATTTTTGTTTTTAACAATTTGTAGATGTGTGTGTGTGTGTGTGTGTGTGTGTGTGTGTGTGTGTGTTTCTATGTGCAAATGACTACTCTGCTGTGCTGAGATACCATGACTAAGGGGTCTTACAGAAGGTAGAGTTTATCTGGGTTTTAAAGATTCAGAGTTAGCATCCCTGGCTATCATAGTGGGGAGTATGTCATCAGGCAGGGAGTGTAGAGCTGGAACATTAACTTAGCGCTTATATTTTCATCCACAAGCACCAGGCCGACAGAGGAGAGAGAGAGAGAGAGAGAGAGAGAGAGAGAGAGAGAGAGAGAGAGAGAGAGAGAGGAGAGCTCACTAACTCATTGATAATGCACAGACTTTTGAAATCCCCAAAGTCCACACCTAATAACATAACTCCTCCAACAAAGCCACACCTTTAATACTTCCAATTACTTCCACCAACTGGGTAGCAAGTATTCAAATGAGCCTATGAAAGCCATTATTCTTCAAACCTTCACACTTTTTGTTTTGCTTTTATAAAATGCTATTTTGGGGTCTGGAGACATGCTTCAGTGGTTAAGAACACTTGTTACTCTTCCAGAAGACCCAGGTTCGGCTCCCAGCACACGCATGATACCAAATGCACAAGTGGGGTACACGCACATGCAGACAAAACACTCAAACACAAAATTTAAAATCTTAAAACAAAAACTAGACCTTTTTTTTTTACAGTGTGTGTCACCTGTCTGATTGTTTGAGCATGAAGTACATAGATATTAGCAGACTAAGAGTCACCCACCATTTTAGATGCAGACTGTAACCCCGGAGGGCATTCTCCTGTAAGAAGGGACTCTCTGGGTAGGATTGCTTATTGCATAGCTCCTCATTAGTCACACATTCCCGCATTATGAGTCGCATCTGCTTCACTTCAGGCCCTTCTTCTGAACCAATTTCTGGTAATTTTCATCAACATTAATAGAGTTTCTTCAAGAGATACTATATTCAGTGTTGAGTTGTTAACTGTAATTAAATTTAGTTGCTAAGGTTGAAGATTGATTGTGTATACATTACTATGGAACACATCTGCCAAAAAAATAGAAAGCTTAACTATAGAGGTGGAGATGGGAAGGAATTAAAGAAGAATATATTGAGTCCTCTGGGGACAGTGACCTTGGAATCCCATAGCCATTTGGTTAAGGGCTCTGAGGTCCTATGGCATGGTTAGGAGTTGGCACTGGCAACAGCCCAGAGCAGGCCTAGACTTTGCATTTGTTTGTGGGCCTAGGGGTATAATGGGATTTATTTGGCCAAGAAAGGGCATATGTGTTGGCTGAGGGCCATACATTTTTCACTTAGGAGTGATAAGCCCCGATTTTGGATTGTGGAGACTCAATGTTTGCTTAGAACAATGTAGATATTTATAGTTTTTTGAATGCCAGTTATACAGGAATGTCAAATTAGATGAACATTCCCCATGACAAAGGAGGCAGAGTTTGGTGATGCTCACAGAGCACAGACCGTGTTGCTTCACCATGGTTAAGGCTTACTGCTCTTGTAGAACACTGGTTGGCAAAGCAGAGCATTGAGAGACGTTCTCTGACCCTCTCCAGTTCATTCTGTTTTCTCTCTTTTGATTTTGTTTTGGCTTTTGCCTCATTTACTTGTTTGCCTCCAGATCGGAGTAATATATGTTGAGAATGGATTAGAACCAGCTCTGGTATTAACTTCACTTCATTTTTCTTTTCCTTGGTTATGTCCCATGTGCTCTTTAAAACTGCATAGTCTAGTCGTTTAATCCCTCTCCACCTCCATTTCCATAACTGCAGAATTAAAAGCTCCCTCTCTATGATCCCTTATAAATGAATAGGATTTTGTTGTCTGTCCTAGGGGGCTCCCCAGTACAACTCTGGAAAGTATATTTAAGCTGTGGAGGAGCAGGCCAGAGTGGCTCAGGTGAACCACTGAGTTCCCTGGCCCAGCATCTTCATGTCTGTTGTCCCACAGCCCCCAGCCTTTGTTAATTTCCCTCCTAGATGAAAGTCTTCTGAGCAAGAATATCTATTATAAGTTCATTGAGTTTTATAAGAGATAAATGTACCACTCCAAAATGTACATGTCATAAAACAGTCTAGTGTTTTAAGTTATTTTAAAAATAAAACATTTAAATATAGGCTTGAACCTTTACACCCATGCTCCATGGGATTGTTGTGTATACCTTGATCTAAAAACAGCTGCTTCTATACAAAATTGGCTGGCTTAGCCTGAGACAGGGAAGATAACAGTTCAGTTTTCTGCCAGAGGTATGGGAAATAGGTCAGGAAAGGAGTTTATATATTTGTTCTTCCAAGGCTTCCTGCCTTAAACACATTCTGAGTTGAGGGTGTCTGAAGAAGATTGTCATAGAGTTGTGAATGATTGTTGCTTGCAAATGACATACAACTGCCTGTCTTTCTCCCGACTGGCACTAAGACAGCGGTGACAGCACAGATGCTAGAAACCTGCCCACTGTATGTCTACCTTTATATACAAATGGTGTGGCATGTGTTTATATATCACAGGGATGTGCTGTTTATGCACCATTATCAATATGAAAGTGTCAGGAAACAAAGAGCTATGTACCTACTACTCAACTCTGTTATCCAAGAATTAGACCCATGTCTTCGGATTTATGCATATTTTTGATACAACACATTTTGATAAGAACACAAAATGCTAAGAGCTATAAAATAACAACAAAGATATAAAATGGGGGAATGTATGTCCTGCCTGTCTATAGGCAGAAAGTTGTTACCTGCAGGGTATATAGTATACAGCTGTCTGGTTCAATAGAAGGTCATAACCAATAGTTGAGTTGAATTGCGATTTCATTTGATGCATCTACTTGGCAAGGTTATGAAAGCTCATTTAAGTCCACTTCAGATAGTAAGAGAAGTCTTGGTACACAGGCACTTGACAGTTGTTACGCTGTATCAGGAGTGGTATGTGAATTGTCAGGAGTTCCAAAGTGGGGTACATGGAACCAACAAACAAGAAAGGAAAGAGATGTGGCCGTGATGAAGTTTCACATTCAGGTCACAGAAAATGTGGGGTTTTCCAACCACAAGTAGTGTGTGCTCCCAGCAGGAGAGTCAACGTCACGCTGTGGGATGTCTGGTGGCGGACTATTCAGAATGCAAACCAGTCAGAATCACTCAGCAGATTCTCCTAAGGTTTTGATTTTGATGCTAAAAGTTGACATTTGGTGAATTTTTGGTGACATTCTTGGTAACTCTCCAAGAAAAACAAACTACATGATATTCTAGATGCCACCCACAGAAGACATCCTCAGCACTAGATGCCACCCACAGAAGACATCCACAGCACTAGATGCCACCCACAGAAGACATCCACGGCACTAGATGCCACCCACAGAAGACATCCACGGCACTAGATGCCACCCACAGAAGACATCCACTGCACTAGATACCACCCACAGAAGACATCCATGGCACTAGATGCCACCCACAGAAGACATTCATGGCACTAGATGCCACCCACAGAAGACATTCGTGGCACTAGATGCCACCCACAGAAGACATCCACAGCACTAGAAAGATGCCACCCACAGAAGACATCCACGGCACTAGAAAGATGCCACCCACAGAAGACATCCACGGCACTAGAAAGGGATGGCGCCTAGATGGTCTAGAATTACGTGAAGTTCAGTTGTGTGGAGTCTGAAAGTCCCAGGCTTGGGAGATAGCGAATAAAGTACTCACTGTGGTGGCATGAGGAACTAAATTCAGTCCCCAGAACTGTGTAAAAGACAAAGACTATGCTGTTCATTTAGAGTCCCACTCCCTCAGCTTCCATCATACCTGGGAGTCTGTGAGTAACTTGGACCACAATTAAGGTAGGCAGTTCCTGAGTAATGACACAATATTCTCCTCTTCATCTGTGCACTCACACCTGGCCACATATATGTACACACACATGTGCAAGTATGCACACATTCACGTAAAATTAAATCTAAAGTGATGTTTATGGCGCTCAGTTTTCTGAACACTGAGGTTTCTGGAGGTGAGGGCTGAGCTATGAGAGTGAAAGCAATCTCCAGAGATTGGTGGACGCCAGGTGATTAAGGTGTAGAAATGATAAGAAAATTAATTAGATTGTTCCACAAAATACTTACCTTATACATAAGACCACTTGGGAATATATTTAGTTAAACATATCTATAGATCCATGTGCATATTCTAGTCTTGCTTTCTCATCTGTAAAACGAAAGTAACAGAATAATGATATCCTTTTTTTTTGTCTCTGAAGATTTTTTGCATCACTTGGAGAAGGAAAATGGGACATTACTTCTATGGCAAAATACATTGCCTAAGTTTATTAAAATAGGTCCTCCATGCTGAGTGAGAAAGGACTGGATTAAATCATTTGATTTGACTAAATACCAGTTCTGTTGTGTTTATTAGGTACACATATCTTGTTGACGATTTAATTTCCTCCTAGACTATTGCTCTCCCCCACTTGATTAGCAAGGGAAAATTGTTTGGGGAAAAAAAAAAATTGGCCTAATCGGTATGAAACAGCTGCCAGAATCAGAAGCAGCCCGCAACCCCATGCTACCGCCCAGGGGGCTAATGCCAGTCCACCCTGCCCTCACTGCCAGGTGAAGCTGCCCTTAATGGGAAGTTTAGTACCTGGTTTCAGGGGACAGGAAGATAATTTGGCTGTTCCTAAAAAGGCATAAACAAAATATTGGCTGAGTGTAGACAGATGCTGAGGTTACTCTTTGTACATGAATTCACGTACTTGAGTTCACTTTAATGGAGCCACGCTTATGGCGTAGAGCCCTGCCACCTATTATAACTAAGTTGTTATGAGCTGCTCCTTGGCTGGAAGCTGCTGTACCATGTGCAGGCCCAAGTGCCGTGATGGGTCTCGTGGTACTTACTTTGGATTAAATGTGGAGTCTTTTAGTTTTTTCCCCGTGGTCCCACAGAATGATATTAGCTTGTCTGCAGTGTGACAAATTCCTCGTACCAGGAACATCTGGCAAGCTGTTCCCAATAACTGAAAATAGCCTGCAAACTCAGGGATGCACACCCAGTGAGACATTTCACACACTGGGGGCTGTGGAAGCATGGCCACCATGGAGGGCGGGCGCCATCGGCGCAGTCCATGTAGCCGCAACCTAAGTGGTTCACACTGTGGCACATTCGTCAACACGGCATACCTACAAGTTCCTGTTTGATTACCAGGAGGCAAATAAGAGCGTATTTCTTGTCAAACTATGCTTCATTTATTACCAGCAGAGACATTTCAAAACGGGGGAAATAACAAAGGAAAGGGAAACTAAAGCCTTTACAGCAGGAAGACAGGTTTAAATTCAGTCTTTTGATGTTGATCTGAGAACAGATCACACCGATATGATCAAACCACGAAGCTGCTGTAGCAAAGAGACTTTAAAATAAACACATAGTACGTAAGAAATGAAAAGTAAGTCAGATTCTGTTGTCTCATTTGAATTTAAACATGTTAATATAAGAATGTTCATGTTTTGACTATTGCCTAGGCTGGGGGAAATATATTTCACAGATGAAAGGCAAGGGTTGACATGTATATGCATATTAAATACCTTATCAAGCAATGGGAAAGAGCTCTGAGCTGTCACTGTTGGCTTTCCTGCTGTACCACTGACTCACGAAGTAGTCTGAAATTATTTATTTGACCCCCTGATTATCAGTTTACTCCTCCTTACACTAGTGGAATATTTTTAATCTTCTAGATCTTTCCCTAGGTCACAGTAAAGAATAAAGTAAGTCTGTTACAACTATCACAAAAGGTACAATTATAATAATAACTCCTTTTATCTGATCTTGCCCTAATCATTACCTGAGACCCTTCAGACAGTACCAATGAAAATGCATATAGAAATGTGAGCTTAGTGTTTATAGCAATTACTTACATCCAAGTGTTAAGTTATGTATAGCATGCATGCATTCTGAGCTGAGGATATACAATTAGGTATCTAGACTTTGTGATTAACTTAGAGTCACTAGACATATTCATTCAAAATGTAGTTTTATTCTAGTAAAAAAAAACATAACAACGCAAAATAAAATTGCCCTGGGGCAATGAGGAAAAGGGGTTTCAAACTTTTTGTACCCCAAATCAATAAAGTATCACCAGCAGCACAATGAAGCAGAAGCAAATGGAGCTGCCTCTTTGGACGAAATGACTAGGAGTTCTGTGTTCTAAAGCCCTGGAGGATTTTGCTATGTGCTTGGTTATAAGAAGCTTTGCAGTTGTCAATGATACGAAAAGACAGGCAAACTGAGAACCTCATCGTATAGCTTTGGACACAGCCCACGTTTACACAATCAATCCTGAGACTTTCCAAAATAGTTGTTCTCATTAAGTATTTTATCGCTAGGGAAACAAGAGAGCGGACATGTTTCTAAGGGGACTTTAACTGGGAGTATGGGAAAGTGTTAACCTTGTTGTCAAGCAGCTCATTTGGCTGACAGCCTGGCACCTACTACATTGCACTTACATTGAGCAATTAGTTGTACTTCCTGTAATACGATGGCTTCCCTCCATTCTTACACATAGTCACTGGTAAGTTCTTATTGTCCTGAAATAATATCCCCTGCACCTGACATGGCCTCTGAATTCTTCTCTGTTCTCATCTTCCCTGATAAGCTGTCTATAAGTTTCATTCATATTTACTTCTTGCTACTTCAACAGGCTACTTTGCAGTAAAGTAGATTTTGATTAGACTCCAGCTCTCTTGCGAGATTGAAGCCCATCAGCATGATCTACGCCTGACTTAATTTTGCAATTCATATCCTCCTTGCCTGTACCACTCAGTACCCTGAAGAATCCTTTAAGCACGTATACATTTTTCCTATTGTTATTTTATTCTTTTACCTTTTTATTTGTTCATAATATGAGTAGATGAAAAAGCTTTGGATGAAGAAGATACAGTTTTGCTTTGGGGTAAAATATAATTATGAAAAAAAAATGACTGGAACTTGCCAGTTATTGCCAACCAATGGGGATGAAAGAATCTGCAGAGGTGTTTGCTTCTGACACAAGGATAGCGTTTCCTTGATGTTTCTTTAAGATGAGTTTAGGCAAGAAAGAGAAATTCCCCATTACCACACTTTTACAAATTTTATTTTCCAGTGATCCAGTGAGAGAGAAATGTTTAAGAACTGTGGAGTCACTGAAAAGATAGGATATTTCCTCCTCATACAATGCTAAGTCACACCCATTTTCAAACAAATACCAGTAAATTTAAGAGAATTTTATGTCAACAAGAGGATACTTTATGGGAAAATAGAGGGTTCTGACCTAGAAATGAGGAAGGGTAATAGTGTATAGGAAAAACACCTCAACCTTGAAATAGTTGTTTTTAAATGTGGACTTCACAATTAGACACAGGACTTTGGGGAAGGGGAATCAGGTGGTGAAAGGCAAAATGTCCCGATGGTTTTCCCATGACCAGAGGAGTTTGTCTTCACTCTGAAAATGGTTACCAAGACTCCTGCCTTAACAGTCATCGATCCACTTATTGTTATTTGAGTATGTTTCCTATGTTAGGTGAGAGGAAAGTAGTAAAGCTAAGTATAGTTTTTACTGCCAGGCATGGACAGTTGAGGAACGAAGACAAGGGTATAGTTAAGTGAGTTCGAGAAAGTATCATCGGTCTTGTGAGCACACTGGTCAGTTCTTTCCAAGCTGAGGTGAGAAATACACCTACAGAGAGCATGTGGCAGTTGCAGGATGCAGAGTTGAGATTTGTTGCCATAAAGCTGAAGGGCAGAGGCAGTCTTCTAGACTTACGGATCAGGAGACACAGGGAAGAGGGGATGGGTTTCTGGAGCAGTGAAGAAAGGTCAGAGCATGAAAAGTCCTTTGGAGAAAATGGTTGTCTTGATTTTCACTGAACCTAGTCCTTCCCTTTTCATCCTTTAAATATCAGAAGGCTACTTCCCCACTCTTGCAAGAAGGTTGGGATTTACCCTTCTGTTTTGTCATTGCCTTTATTAGGTATTCCCAAAGTTTATAGTCATTCTCTTAAAAGTTAAAAATTGTGTTAGGAGGAATTAGTTCCATCACAATATAAACTTAAGCATCCCAGTGGGTATTCTTCCTATATTTGGATAAAACATAGCATTTTATTTCCAGACACTCACGGAAAGAGGGAGAAAGTAAAGGAAGCAGTATGAAAAGATAAGTTTACTTATTCCTCATTAAAGGAATTTATATTTCAATTATAATTGCATGATTCCTGGTTCTGTAGTCTACATGAAAAGAGTAGATGTGACTAGCATCAGTGTTTTGAGACAACGGGGTTCTGAACACTTAGATAAGGTTAGACCTTCAGATCCAGGTCGAGCTATCTTTGTGGAAACCACTAACATCTTCATTTCAGAGATGTCCCAAATAATTAAATGCCTACTTGGTTGAAATGATATTTGTTGGAATGAGTAAGTAATGTCATAGAGAGCACTTAGCCAAGAGGGATATAATCTCTTACTTGTTAGCCTATCAATTCATTCATCATTTATTGAGGACATTCTATACCAAGTGAGAAGAAATTCTTATATAAAGTATGGTCTGTAATACCATGTACATAGTTTAAGAGAAAAAATAGGGGTTAAGTGAGTTCAATATACTCCAAGACTCTTCATATTCACCTATATATTTGTTACGGCTATGGAACCAGAAAAGAACATGGCCAATGCAAGTAAAAAATATTTAAAGCATTGACTGTCACTTTTATGTGCTATTGCCATAAATACAATAGGCGCTCTTTACAGATGTGTATGTCGAACTTGTTATTTGAAAAAAAAAAAACCTACAAGCTCTGGGGTCCTTCTATCTACAAATTTATATTCTCCAGTGTTAGAAGGCATTATAATGTTCCTAGAGATACTTGGTATAACTAACAGCCATTAATATTGAGTATTCCTAAACATTTAATCAAGACTAATGGAATTAACATCGCCTTGAAATATGCAAAAAAAAACTGGTTTTGCTAATTTCCAGGTGTCTATCTCTCTGATGGGTGAAGTGAATCAGCTAGCATAGTTCCAGCAGCTAACAAGGCCTTTGCCAAGCTAAAGAAAGTGGCAGAACAAACAGATTAGAGCCTGCTGAATGTAAGGCTTGGTCAGAAAAGGGTGTTTTGTTAAATTTCATTGAGACTGCTCTGGAAAGATGCCTAAGAGCCCGCCTCAGAGTGCTGATTCCTGTCATCTGCTGTCTTGCTAGGTGACCCACAATGACACCGTGGTTGTTTAAAACATTTTTCTGTCAGCTTTGTAAACTTCTGTAGACAGCTCTTTGCCATAGTTTTTGACTCTCCGATGAGGTCTACACAGCTGAACAGCTGACATTGATTTGTTCCATTCCATCTTGACATCATGGCTTGTTTCCCCCACATTTGTTGGACACTTGGCTGTAAGATTCCTATTATTACCCTGTCATTCCACCATTCTCTCTTCAGACGTGTATCGCTGTGTATCTTAGGTGGACAGCATTAACATTTTCAGAAGGTAGTGGCTATGAAGTCAACTCATTCATGTGAAATGGGAATTAGGTGTTATATAAGAAAGAAGGTCATTCAGTATTATTTATATCTCAGACCCTTGCTAAGAAACATTAGGGTGCAAGATATTACCTCTGCAGTGAGATACTGAGATGGAGAAGCTACCATCCTGTACTGTGACCTCCACCCTGGTAAATCAGCATTCAGAGATAACGTGTAGATGGTAATAATGACCAAAATTCACTTGCGCCACCATTCTCCTCCAGGATTGAAAGTGCGTCACTGACAGAGACCCTGGGACCATTGTCTGAGAAGCTGAAGACAGAGACAACAGTCATCTTTAGTTCCCTCATTTTATATGGAACTGACTGAGTATGTTAAAACACTGGTGCTTGTAAGAGCAAGGTCTCATCTGGAGATGGAATGGCCAATACATTGAGAAAATAGAAGATATATGGAATTAGTACTAGGGGTTCTGTGAAAATGAATAATGCTCTGATATCTACTAAAAGTGGTGGTTATGGTGGAATTGGATGTTCTAGATCAGAGTAAGAAAGAGTCCAGATTAGGACAAGGGTCCATTTGGGCTGTAAGTCACTCGATAGTCAAAGCCACCATCAAAAGAAACCAACATCAAATCCATAAAAGCTATTGAGAGGCAGAGCATTGATCCCCAAGAAGGCTGAGTTATTAAAATTCCTCCTATAAAGAGTACATGCCTGAAAATTGACTGCTATCTTTATTTCTCACCCACTGATTTGCTCAAAATAAAATGAAGTATGAACCCAATTTCCAGAAATAGAGGCCACAGGAAGAAACTTGACCAAATTTTAAAGTATCAGATTTCAGAAATTGAAAAAAAAATCTTCCAAAGCAAGAACATAGCAAGCACCTTGGTGTATGAAGTGTTCATGCTTTAAATGAGAGCATAGGGACCATACTGTGTAAATCCAAATTCAAGTTCAGGGAGTTCTAAGGTTAGGACAAAGTCTTTGAATGGTATAGGTTCATGGTTCCTCTTAGGCATCCTTCTTTGCTCTGAAATTCTCAATTTTCTTTTAGAAATTAGCATGAACTCTTTTTTTTTTTTTAAGATTTCTTTATTTATTATGTATACAACATTCCTTCCCTGTATGCTTGCATGCCAGAAGAGGGCACCAGATCTCATTATAGATGGTTGTGAGCCACCATGTGGTTGCTGGGAATTGAACTCAGGACCTCTGGAAGAGCAGTCAGTGCTCTTAACCTCTGAGCCATCTCTCCATTCCCAGCATGATCTCTTAAAGAAGGTGGGTTGAACCTGTATTAGCCCCTCCTCTGCGGCCCAAACGGCAAAGAAACAATTTAAAAGAACATAATGGATAAAATGGAGATGAGCTGAATAAAGAAATGTGTTCCTCCGAGGTTGCAAAACATCAATTGTTAGTATGTCTTTAAGTAATTCTATCACGAAAGCAACAGTGCATTCTGAGTCCAGTAAGTAAAACCTAGGGGCCTGAGGTGAAGAATACCTGAGAACTTCCTGTTAGGAGGTACTGATGTTATAGATGGACAGAGTGATTGATTCCTCGTCTCACTCGAGAAAATGGAGTTCTAAGGAATGAAGAGAAATAAAATCATAAAGCTATCAGGGACCAGCCTTGACAAAAGTACCTCCTGCCAGAGTAGAGGCTTTGGGAATTAGAAATATAGTAAAGAACATGAAGATGCAAGTGAAAATATTAAAATGGAGAAACGTGTAGGATAAATATTGGGAGGGAATTTCAGTGAGTACTGAAATTTGCCCACATTTAATCTCCAATTGCTGAAAATACCCCTGACCCCAAAAGGTAGGAGTAAGACAAAAAACTACATTAACATGATACAAGGAAATGAACATACCAATTGAAGGTCGCCGGCTACATTCATAGTTAAACATTCTGTTGCTAGAACAAAACAAGTCACGCTCACACCCTAAACCAGAACCTTCTGCAGGCACACCACTCCCTGGGTGGAATCCAAAGCTATCTCCATAAAGGAAGTGGAACTTCATTGGATCCTTAGACTTTTGTTTGAGGTTAGAACACATCAACTCCTCTATTGCTGGAGTATAAGACCTGACTATTAGCCACACCTGTTGACAATAACCTTGAGAGAGCAGAACTCTCTAATTTACATCCAGGTGGAACCATTCTTTGAGGTAGAAGCACAGTAACCTTGAAGGAACTAGAGGTAAGCCCCAACCTTCTAACCTTTGGTCAGCGTGGAAAGAGGCTCACATTTTCGGGCCTCCACATAAAGCACAGATACGGAATTCATCATCATGGCTGTGTGAAGATCAAGGTAAAGGTAGAGGATAGTTTGAGGAAGAGGACAGCTTAATATTTATAGCCATTTTTCATGGGATGCCACATGGTACTCCTTATGCACACTCAGAATTGTCCTGAGGAAACACAGCCAGGGAACCCCACTCAGGCTGTATTCTCCATGTGCACACTCAGTACCCAAATATGAACCATCGGATACAGAACTAGATTATTTTCAAAGATGCTGTGTCATGGGAACATGTACCACACGTAGGAAAGCTTATAAAATCGAGAAAAAGAAGGCACTGAAATAATGGAAAGGAGAAATAATCTCATGCGCATTCATTAGATACCAGATGGTAATTAAAGGGAGTGTTTATACTGTGGTATTTATCTCTTAAATTATAAACCCAGGAAGAGCAACAAACTAAAGTTAAAGGAAGAAATGTTTGCATGTTGAGGAAGCAGAAGATAGCACAGCACAGTGGAAAGCAAAGAGAATGGTTGATAGAAACGCTTGGGAACAGATACAGAGTTTAGTATGTATACAACTAGGAAACAAGAATAAGAAAACTAGTTAGAAAGACATTTAAAATAAGAAAGGAGAACATTAAAATATGCTATAGAATGGTGGTACTGACCTCCATAATTCACAGAAAATTCTGCTGAATGCCCATCAGCATCACTCAAAACAGATATGATATGAAGACAAATCACCCAAAAGGTTTGCAACGTGAGGACTCCAGAGGTTATCAACAGCTACCCTGGGAGGAATTGAAAAGGGATATTCCTTAAGTAAAAAATACCTCTGTAAGTTTACCTTCTCAACAGGAACACTGACAAGCTCAGAGAACAAAATCCACTTGATATCTTGACGACAAAGAATTTCCCTTCTAGAATTTCTCTACTTTCATACCCAGCCCTATTATTAGATAGGTCTAGATATGATAAAATAGAGAGCTGTTCTGTTTCTTAGAAAAATGCTTCTTATTCTGTCTGTATTGAAAGGTAATTTTTAGTCAAGAAAGGAAACCAGGAGGAATTAAGAAGAAAAGTCTACGCTCAAGTGTAGAAGCCTACACTACAGATGCACAGATATGGAAGGTTTGAACAAGCCAGAAACTCTGGCAAAGATTTCTTCCATACCTTGCATTGATGGCTTTTTTTCACATTGCTTGCTGGGTCTTCGGACATGCTCAGTAGCCACTGCCCCATTTCATCTAGTGCTGAGCCTAGGTGCAGAAGGTTTCCATCTCATCATTTATTTCCTGCAAGCAAACCACATTGTTGCATGAAGATCACTTCTATCCTGGTGTCTAATCTATCTTCACTGATCTAATGTCTGGTCTGCTCTTTATCTTCCCATACTGGTAAAATCATCCCAAGTTTATTTTATTCAATTTATGATTCAGTCTCAGTTTTCAGCATCCTCAAGTCAGTTTGTTCCTTCTAAGCTGATGATCCATCAGCTCACTACATATCATATTTATTGCAGGAATTAGATGAGGCATGAGGTTTCAGGTTTTTCAGTTTTCATACTGACTAGCTAAGCCCTCCCAGGAGACTTTATATGCTTTTAGACACTTAAAACGTTTAATAAATCCTATTTAATTAAAAGAAATAAATTATTAATCTAGGCTCCTCAGGACAAAGTTATAAAACTATATGATAATTTTCATAATAATCCAAATGTACTGTATGAGTCAGTGATGCATTGTTCTAAAAGTTAGACTGTTTATGTCTGTTCATGTACATTTTAATAAATTTGGAGTCATAGATCTGATGCTTTTACAGACGTTTGTTCCCTATAAATCAGGGCAACAACTGTACAGTGGAGGAAAGGGGATGTTTTGCACTGCATTGTATCTCTTAAAATGTCCTTCACTGCGGGTCATTCTATCTTACCCTGGTACAAGATTCTCATCAGGTCCTGATGTCTCTGCCCAGTTTCCTTATTGTGTATTTTGTAGCCTAATTTGCATTATTTCTTCTCCACTGGAACTGTGTAGGTGAAGGTCTTAGTAGAAAGTTATTCTAAACCCCCTCCCCCCCGCCTGACTTTTATTGTTCAATTTGCTCTCCAAGTCTTTGCCTTTCCTCAGTCTTATTTCAGGAAGCCTCGTCGTCATTGAACTAATCCAGTGTCGTGTAGCTGTGGACAGCTGTGTTGTCTATTTTACTCTGTGCTTTTTTTTCTGGTTGATCTCATACATACTCTCCAGATCAGCCTAGTGCCATCTCTCTTCCTGATTACTTTCTGGGAGCTTATTCAGGCTTGAGAGGTCTGCGCCCCCTCAAACACCATGCTAATTCAGCATGTCATCTTTCCAACCCCACTCCCATTGCAGCATCCCCCATGGCCTCAGGGTCACCTCCATTCTGGAAAGATAGTGGCTGCTCTAGATGCAGATGCATTTTGGTCAAATGTATGGCATACACCAATGGAAAAAGGAACCTTCCACTGAACGGCCAATTACTTGACCCATCAGTTACAGTTCTTCAGAACTCAGTTGTTAATCTCAATATAAGGCTATGTAAGGATAGGGTGAGTATAGCCAAAGAGCTTCCACATCCGGTGAGTGGTATGATGTGACCAAAATAGCCTTCCTCATAAGCCTTAAACCGATTTCTTGGGGAAAGGAAATGCTGCCTCTGATCATACTGTATATGATCTAGGAAGACAGAAACAGTGATGGACAAACAGGGAAACAAATGCCACTGTGATGTGGGATTCCTTTCTGTAGGCTGTGAACACCATTGGTTAATAAAGAAACTGTCTTGGGCCTGTGATTGGATAGAGTAGAGCTAGGCAGGGAATACTAAACTATATGCTGGAAGAAAGGAGGTGGAGTCAGAGAGAAGCCAGAGATAGACATGCTAAAACCTTGCCAGTAGGCCACAAGCCTCATGATAAAATGTAAAATAATGGAGATGGGTAAAAGTAAGATGAAGTTAGGCAATAAGAAGCTAAAGCTAATTGTCCAAGCAGTGATTTAATTAATATAGTTTCTGTGTGGTTATTTTGAGAGTCTGGGCAGCGGGAAATGAACAGGCAGCCACGTACAACACCACTGAATTTCTGGGGCTCATAGATTAAAAGGGTTTTCCCTGGGGTTTTCTGGGGGCAGAGTCTCTTCATTTAGCAAAGATCAGAAAAGGGAATCTGAGTAAAAACATTATCCAAGAGCAGAAAAAGAACCGTCTGAAGACACAAGAGGACACGGGTTCTGGAGTTCAGTCAGAGCTGGCAATGCATGGGAGCTTCCTCTAGTAGGGACAGGAATCCCCTCTGTTCATGAAGTACTGGCTGGAGTTCCAGAAGGGTCTTGGAGGATGACTGACACTAGGCTAAAGTACTGTTTTCCCAAGTAAGTCAGAAGATAACTGGTAATGTTTGTAGGAATATGAAGATGCTCAGAACCACAAAAAAAGGAAACTGGAAGTCATTTCATGTCTAAAGGTCACGGTGTGTGCAGAGAAGCCTGGGCTGAGATCCATCCTGAAGAGAGAAGTCAATCAGCTGTACCTAACACAAGATGCTGTAATTGATAATGCACGCATCATAATAGTGACAAAAGTATATTCTTCCATGCTAACAAGAAGCCCAGTTGAAATACCCAAGCAAAGCTATTGGGATTTTAATTTACCAGAGTTTGAGATAAAATACTTTGGGAAGAATTAGTGAAATATTATCAATGCAGAAGAAAAGATTACTTAGCTTGGCTACACCAATAGAAAACATACAAAATGAAGCATAAAGGAAATGTAATAAATGTTTTGTGAGTTGAGGGTCAGTTCTAAGTAACATATTATATTCTCAAAGAAGGAGAGCATGCAGAAATCATAAACATTAATAAAAATTAATCTAAAAGATTAAATTTTCTTCCATACAATGGAAGCTAACAATTCACTAATCTGGTCAGCTTAGTCAATTCTAAGTAAAAATTATATCAAGGAACATGGCAGAGAGAAAAAAATACCATATCTATAATGCTATAAAGTTAAAACAAATGTAGAATTTTATAAAATTTTGGGCAGAGACAGTATAAGTGAGAAACATTGCAAAAAATACCTTTAAAATTAGATAATTTTTCTTTACATCTGAATAGCATTCCATCATACATATGTACAATATTTTCCTTACCCATTTGTCAGCTATAGAACAGGTAGGTTGTTTCCTTTTCTTAATTGCTGTGAATAGCAATGAACATGGCTGAGCAAGTATCTGAGTAGTATGATGTTAAATGCTTTGGGTAGATGCCAAGGGTGGTACAGGTCAGCCCTAAACACATAAGAATAAGCAACATTGAATGGACTCTGCAGATTATTTAGAAACATATGTATTTAACAATATTAATTAAGGAAGAGATCAATAATTTGAGAAAGGGGTCATGAAAAGAGTTGAAAGGGAGAAAGAGGAGAGAAAATGTAAAAACAGTACTCATATATGAAATTCTCAAAAAAGAAAATTTAATAAAAGATACTGTAAAATAAAAACATACTCAAGTCTTGTAAATTTCAAAGTATTCTTCTTTAAAAACCTACAATAAGCCTGGAGAGATGACTCAGTGGTTAAAAGCTCTGGCTACTTTTCCAGAGATCCTGAGTTCAATTCCCAGCAACCACATGGTGGCTCACAAACATCTGTAATGAGAGCTGGTACCCTCTCTGACAGAACACTGTATACATAATAAATAACCAAATCTTAAAAAATAAACCTTTCCATATAGGAAATATTCAAAGATCTTCTTCAGAAAGGTGGATGTGTGTCTGTTTAAAGGGATGCCATATGCTGGATATTATTTGTTCATAATGCTGTTTTGATATGAAAATTTGCCAGTATCTCCTGACAATAAATGGTCTCCCATCACTCCTGACCATTGTCTCCTCTCATTCCTGACTTGATGCGGTTTCCCTTCACTCCCAACATTTGAGTGTCTCTCATCACTATTGGCTGTTGACATCTGTGGTCACTCTTGACCAGTGACTGTTTCCATTACTCTTGGCCAAGATACTATTTTCCGTGGTCCTGCCTGTTGAGTGCCTCCCATCACTTTTAAAAATTGACTTTCTCCCTCACTCCTAACCACATTTCTCCCACCTCTCTTGATTATTAACTCTCTTCCATTTTCCTGACTGTTAGAATGACATAAAGAAAGCATACTGTGAGAGCAGCTATAAGCAAGCTGTGTGTAGTGAGGAGCTGTGGGCCGGATTCCCGGCCGCCCTACTCCCACATGCTTAGCTTTACACCCGAAATAACATCACACAAACTGTATTCTTTTAAATACTGCCTGGCCCATTAATTTCAGCCTCTTATTAGCTAATTCTCACATCTTCTCTAACTCATATCTAATAATCTGTGTAGCACCACAAAGTGGTGTCTTACCGGGAAAGATTCTAGCATACGTCCATCTTGGGCTGGAGCTTCGTTGCATCTCTCTCCCTGGGGAGAGGCACGGCGGTCTCACTTAGGAGAGGCATGGCATCTGACTGAGCCATCTACCTCACTTCCTTCTTCCTGTTCTGTCTACTCCGCCCACCTAAGGGCTGGCCAATCAAATGGGCCAAGGCAGTTTCTTTATTGAAATCAGCACAAACAGAAGACTCTCCCACATCAGCTGTGTGTCCTTAGTGTGTGTACTTTGACTTTGAACACATTGCTGTACTTTGTCACCATAATGGTCTTCTATGAAGAAGAAGAAACAGCAATTTAAACACATATCATAGACTTCCATCTGGATGGCAACAACCCTGTGTGGCCTTTAAGTTCTGTGTTCAATACAAAAATATGATTTGTTTTCCTGTAGCATGAACAGAATTAAGACATGCTAGTCTTATTTAAATTATTATTTAAATACTAGAAATGAGCAATTGGATATTCCTTTGAGGGTGAACTTCCAAATCTTTAGAGAGGAGGTCAGACTATAGGACATTGATTCATCCAACAAGGGAATCTTCGTGTTCAGTTTTTACCAGAAGTAGTTGGTACCACTCAGAATATTTAGAAGGGAAGACTGAGCTTGACTGACATGCTTCCCAAGTTTTACCACTGTGGTAGGAAGAGGGATCCCTTTTTTTGCAAAGTGTCTTCTACTTGAATCTCCAAATAATATCAGCACTTAAAAAACTCCACTTTTATGAACAGTAGATTTGGGTTTTTTTTTTAAATAAAACTAAACAAGCTAGCTTTTTGGAGCCCATTTTCTATGGTGGGATGCCTTACCCTTTGGGAGGAGTGATGCGGGGATGGACTTAGGGGATGCAGGAGCAGCAAGAGGAGGAGTGGAAAGGAGAACTGTGGTTGGAATGTAAAATGTGATGTAAAAAATAAATAAAAAGCTCGAGACAATCACAGCCTGTGATATGAAATCTTTACCCACAAATATCTCAAGTTAACTAATAAGATAGTTGACTATGTTGAAAAGGCAAACCCACTAAACTTTGAGAGGTTTTAATTCTCTAAAAATCTACCTCTGTCCTACTTTTAGGTTGTAATAATCTTTTTCCTTCTCATTCCTGAAATATAATTGTGCAGATAATTTAATTTTTGAAATAGTTAAACATGAAATTGTAAAATAATAACTGTTAAAACATTTCTTAAATATGTGACTTCTTATAATTTTGCTTATTAAGCAAATTGTAAATGAAATTAGTAAGAAAAGTGCTTTAGCTAGGTATCTCACTTAATTCATACTTCCTACTTATGAAATTAGTATTTTAGCCCATTTAAAACATGATGAAACAGATAATAAATAAGTTACATTAATATTTTGGGGCCAGTATCTTACACGTCTAATTTTCAAGCCCTTGCCTTATTATATAGCAACATCCTCTGTGTGTCAAAGTTGATGCCTTGAAAAAAATTTTATTTTCCCCATCTGTCTTCCTGTCATCTTGGTTCTAAACTTTGTGTTTCATATAGATGCTACCATTCATCTTTCCGGTGGGTTTCTTTCAGGAATTACAGTTTGAAAGGCTGACCCGAGAGCTGGAGGCTGAACGCCAGATCGTGGCCAGCCAGCTGGAGCGATGCAAGCTTGGCTCGGAGACTGGCAGCATGAGCAGCATCAGGTACGGGCTCTGCGCTCCCTGCGTCTTCTGTCCTTTGAGTTGCCATTAGGAAGGAGTTTTGTTTGCTTCCTTTTAAACCTAGCCAGGGAATTGGGACACTCAGTCAGATGTGGGAAAGAAAGAGTGAGTGACCTGAATTAAGAAGTACGATGTTCAAAAGGTGTCCAGAGTAGCCTGATTTGTACTTTGAAACTCTGCTTAACAAAATTAGTGCTTGTCCTGAATACAAAGTGTGCAAATTTTACACAAAGGGAGGCTTTGCTGCAGTCCACTGGTTGGGAATGGGAAGATGCCAAACCCCAAGCTTTATCCTCCCACCTCAAATGATACAGAGCTGCAGGTTACTAAGATTTTGATAGACTCCAAATTGTTTACTAATGTACAACCCAAGTTATACTAATGTATAATGCTGTTAAAAATTACTCTTCCAGTAGCAATGACTTATGAAAGAATATTTATTCATTCATGGCTTAAAGTCTTCAATTAGTTAGTTTAAGATTTATATACTCTAAAACCACTTTTTAATAGTCACTTAATTATAAGCAAACTGTCCTTCTTGGGACCATATGTAAGATTCTGAAACATAGTATACTTCTCTATCGTCTGCTTGGTGTTATATTTTTGTGTACTTTAACGTCTGTGTTAAAATCCTATGGCACAATATCTCCTGGTATCTTGAGTCATGATCTAAAGAAACTTGTCTATCTCTTCTGTCCATTTTTAACTTGTGAGTACAAACACTCCTTAATTGATTTTCTGCATCTTTCTATCCATCTGCCAAAATGATGATTATCTTGAGATTATTCATCTGAATATATTTCTAAGATTTATTCTTCTCCAAGTGAGATAAATGTTCCTGATATAATTATGATTAAATGTATAGGGAGAGACCATTTGTTATTCTCCTGTGAAGTCCTGCTTCTTTCACAGACTGCCCATGTCACCTGATAATTTTACTAAGATATATGTCTATAAAACCAGCAAGCATATTAAATACATGCTGTAAAACTGACAGTAGTCATCTTTTCCAGGAGTTTTGTGTAGGTTATTAAAAAGTTTGAAAAGTTAATGCTTATAGTTCCTTGTAGTTTCTCATGAATATATGTCTAAACCTTTCTACCATTTTTGGAGCCAAGCTTCTTTCCAAAATGTCATTTCAAGCAACTAGTACGCATTTTAAATCTAAAAATAATCAATTCACAAAATTTTATTCACAGATATTTTATCATAAAACAGATGGTGGATGAGAACTATAATGGATTTTGAAATTTAACATTTTGATTGGGAGAGAGCTGAAATCTGTAAGCGTTTAATTAGCTAGGAGATCTTTTGTGCGTGTGTTTCTATCTTTGTAACATTTATTTCCAAGAGATGTGAAGTAATGAGTTTTTAGTTACATAAATTATATTTCAGTTTTAGCATTGTTGAGCTGGGGATGTGGGTCAGTGGTAGAATTATTTGTCTAGCCTGCATGAATCCCCAGCACCCAGTACTAACAAAACCAAACAGAGGACCATTGTGTTTCTAAGTATTGAGTAGTTTTGCCTGGAAATATGTTTTCCATATCTGTGAATTTCAGTTTTCTAGCTATAGAATTGTGATATTGCATTTCTATATCTTCACAAAGATAAAAGGAAGAATGAAAGTACATAAGGAGACTCATGATTTATCACCAGTAAATCACGTATATTTTTTTTTCTCGACAAACGTACAGAAAACCTTTTTATTGCAGCCCCTTGCTTAATTATTAAGCAACACCGATTATACAAACCAAATTTCTTTTCACTCTGGACAAAAATACAGGGTTTGTGTTCACAATCCGGACCAGACACTCAGAAAATGACAAGGTACAATGAAGGAAACTCATGCAGGACAGCTTACAAAATCAATTTTGCTTCATTGAGTCTATGCATGCTATTTTTGTTTCTATTTCACTGATGTCACCGTTGAATTTTATTGTCCTTTCCCTTTGACTCTTTTTAAGCATTGTTTATTCTCAACTTTTTAAGTTTTCAAACGTATCATTATGTTATTTACATAAAATCTTTCCAGTTGTGTTTTTATTTTTAATTAGGCACTTAGAGCTAGGACCTTTTTCTCTGGGAACTGCCTTCGCTATGTCCCATAGATGTTGTCATATTGTGTTTAATTTGGTCCTAAAACGTTTTAAATTTCCTTCTTGATTTCTGTCCTGACCCACCTTTCATTCAGTAGCGAGATATTTAGGTTGCATGAGTTTGTGTACTTTCTATCATGTCCGTTGTAGTTGGTACGTAGAACAAAGTACTGTATTCAAATTTTCCACATCTTTGGACACAGAGGAGGAGCAAGTCTTAACAGATATAAGAGAATTGAAATAACACCACCCTGCACCCTCTCTGGCCACCATGGATAAAAGCTCACTGAATCTGTAGGTCACACATTGGTCTAAATAAGGTGGTAAATTAGCTTTTGGGATCTGATAGTACCCTCTTTCTAGAGATAGGCCATAGAAATTAAGCAAAAGTAGTCAATGTCTCCAGAAGCTTCTAAGTTAGGTGGAGAGTTTCTGGAAACTCCACTTAGTCAAATGATACAGGAAAGGAATGGAAAGTGATTGTTTATTTAAACTATTTTCTTAAACATTTGATGCTCAAGACCTACTGGTCCTTTCTGCTTAACTTCTCCTGGAAGCTTTACCGTTCCAAACAAAGAGCCTTTGATTTGTTTTACTCCATCCTGTGTGAATATATTCTAATTTTCTTTCATCCAGGAGAAACTATCAGGATTTTAAATGTAAGAGATTGCTGTGTTAGCAGCAGGCAACAAAGATGTTGCCTAATTTGTTGATAGTAGAGCGGGATTCATAAGCCCCAGTCTTCCCAAACATCTGTTTGTTTAGTACCTCAAGTACTGAAGAGGTTTAAAAACCGCCACATATTGTTGCTTATTCTTATGTACTTATTTGAGAATGTAGCTCTCAGAAAGATTTTATTGAAAAGATCTGTCCAAGGAATTGACTGCCGACTTTTCTCAAAATTTAGCAATTAACCTTCTTCACCTAATGTGTGAATGATGGTGTCCACCTGTTGAGAACTCATTGTCATTTTAACATGCCTCATTTAAGGTAAATAATTAAATTGTGTCTTTCAGGACTCACACATTGCCAGTTAAGTCGTGAATGTCTAGCAAATGCTTGGGTTCTTTTTAAGGAATTTTTGTAGGGTGGTGGTGAAGACACTGGAGTTGGAACCTGTGAGTTTTAGAGTTCAATGTCAGTATTATCTGTTTATAACGTCATGAAGGGCCTTTAAATATTCCATACCTACTTGAATTTGGGAGAGTGATTACCTTTTAGGGGTGTTACAAGGATCACTGTGGAAAAGAAAATTATTACAGTCTTTGTCACTGAAAAAGCTTTTGTTATATATGGACCAATCTTTTTAATTGTTTTTACTGAGCTATATATTTTTCTCTGCTCCCTTCTTCCTCCCTCCCTTTCTACACTTTTCCATGGTCTGTATGCTCCCAACTTACTCAGGAGATCTTGTCTTTTTCTACTTCCAATGTAGATTAGGTTCTTGTATATCTTAGTGTCCACATTGTTGTCTAGGTTCTCTGGGATTTTTTTATTGTAGGCTGGTTTTTTTTTTTTTTTTTTTTTTTTTTTTTTTTTTTTTTTTTTTTGCTTTATGTCTAAAAGTTACTTGTGAGTGGGTACATGTGATTTTTGTATTTCAGGGTCTGGGTTACCTCACTCAATCATCCATTTGCCTGCAAAATTCAAGATGTCATTATTTTTTCTGCTGTGTAGTATTCCATTGTATAAATGTACCACATTTTCCTTATCCATTCTTTGGTCGAGGGCATTTAGGTTGTTTCCAGGTTCTGGCTCTGACAAACAATGCTGCTATGAACATAGTTGAGCACAAGTCCTTGTATAATTGAGCATCCTTTGGATATATACCCGAAAGTGGTATTACTGGGTCTTGAGGAAGGTTGTTTCCTAATTTTCTGAGAAATTGCCATACTGATATCCAAAGTGACTGTACCAGGTTGTACTCCCACCAGCAATGGAGGATGTTCCCTTTACCCCACATCCTCTCCAGCATAAGCTGTCATCAGTGGTTTTCATCTTGGCCATTCTCACGAATCTCAGAGTTGTTTTGATTTGCATTTCTCTGATGGCTAAGGATATTGAACATAATTCCTTAAGTATCTTTCAGCCATTTTATATTCATCTGTTGTGTTCTCTGATTAGGTATGTACCCCATTTTTTGGATTATTTGGTTTTTTGATGATCAATTTCTTGATTCTTTGTATATTTTTGAGATCAGCCCTCTGATGGACCAGTCTTAAAGTATTACTTAATTTATCCAAACATTGTATGAAAGCATTTGCAAGACATGCTCAAGAAGGCAAAGAATGCCCTGATTTGCAGACAGGGCGCACACACACACACACACACACACACACACACACACACACACAGCTCCCCCCAGTCATTTTTTATTCTTTTACGTTTAGTGAGTGGGAGATTATGACTATACCAAACTATAGATGGAGTTTTCAACCATTACCATTCCTCGCCAGGAACGCCATGGTAAAATGATGTATGTCCTCGGTGTGTGGTGTTACAGCCAGAGCACACTGAAGTATTACAGTGTTTTACATAGTACTTTTAGTTTTAGCATAAAACATTGTTGCTGCTCTCACTTTAATTGTTGCCATGGCAATTCTTCGGTCTTTGTTGCACTATTTATAAGGGACATTTAACTCCAAGCCACCTCATACCAGGATTTTTATCAATGAGATTAATGTGGGAATAGATAAAATTCATATTATCACATGAAATTCAGAATCGTTAGTGTTCTTTGAATACCATGAAGTGTTTAAGGGTTTATTGAAACTAAAGTTATTGTGTAGGACATGTATCCAAATATTGAACCCTGCCTGTTGCTGTATGGGTAGGTGCCAAGGGCTCTGTGCCTTACAGTGTAGGATACTGGAAAGCAGCTGTCTATAAGAAGGGAAGTTTGCCTTCTCTCATGCTGACTACAGGCTTATTGACACGGAGCAACAGGCTGTTCTTCAGTGACAGATTCCTGAAGGGAAGGAATGGTGGATCGGAAAATAAAGAAAATAGGAAATTGGGTCAGGAGGTCTTGCACAAGCTAAGTGTTATGACAAACAAGTTTCTTACGAATTGCAGCCTCTCATATATGGTTTGCAGGAGAGAAATGGGACAGAGTCAGCAGAGAGTTACCATACAATAGGATAAAGTCAGCGGGAAACTAATGCAGCAGTGTTTCCCAAGGGGAACAGGATGTCTCCTCCTGTGTGCCAGAGACCAAGCACTCAACAATGCTGGGCTGGATAACTCCAGTCTCTTCAGCGGGAAATCCAAGTTCCCAGGACCTTGAACCTAACTTCCTTGAGGCCCTGCCCCCAGTCCCAGGTTACACCTTGCCATGTCTACCCCCGGGGCAAAGACATAGAACCAGGTTCATTTTATCCTTCCACCAGGACCTCTGAGAAAGCCTTGATTGGCCTGGCCTTCAGTGCTTACTGCTGTTTTATGGATAATACGTTCTTTATCATGGATGTGGCATCGTCTCTCCTGGGTGAGAACAGTCTCTTCAGCTCCCCTAACTGTCTGTTGGGGTGAGCTCTGTGTTTCTCTAGACTGTTCTTTCCCAAAAGAACACAGAGAGAGATGATCAGAAATTCAA
Source organism: Arvicola amphibius (assembly GCF_903992535.2). NCBI lineage: Eukaryota > Metazoa > Chordata > Mammalia > Rodentia > Cricetidae > Arvicola > Arvicola amphibius. The sequence goes on along the minus strand of NC_052049.1, from coordinate 8,058,256 downwards.
AGGAAAGAGATCAAATTGATTGCTTTCATTCAGGGAGGGGCTACAGAGTATGCTTTAGCCTTAACCTTGCCAGTTGAAGCATTTATTAGATTGACAAGCATTCCACAGGGAAGATGTTAAACACAACTTTGCTTTTTATGTAGCACTTGGGGTCACAACAGAGGAACCATAAACTAATGAAGAAACAAAGCTAGAATAATATTTGAATGGGTGTGCTTTTTTTAACTAATTGTATTTATTTATGTATTTTTTAGGCCTGAGTGCTCTGTCTGCATGTATGACTACATGCCAGAAAAGAGTATCAGATTCCATTATAAATGCCTGTGAGCCACCATGTGGTTGCTGAGAATTGAACTCATGACCTCTGGAAGAGCAGCCAGTGTTCCTAAGACTGAGCCATCTCTCCAGGCCGATATTTGAATAGTTTTAAAGAAATAATGAAAACTGAATACTAAGAAAGTCTTAAATAAGACATAGAGGAACTGTTGTTGATGATATCAGGGGATCAGATTTCCAGATTTTCACAGAAGATTTATCTGGCCTCATTCCAGGGAAAATTCTTTCATTGTAAGTCAGAAAAGTACAAAGCAAGTACATCTCTGAGATGCTAATTATATCCAGGGATCTTTCCAAAGAAATCTATTCTCATATAGTAGATGGAATTATATACCATTTTTAAAAATGTTATCATTTATTGTAGGGTTTTAGTTGTAATCTAGAAAAAAATGTATTTAAAATTGGGCAATATAAATATAATTTCCAGAAGTAATATTACAAGATAGTAGCATGTACAGTTTGACACTATTATCTACAATTGGGAATACAGAATATTTGTAAGTTCATGGTTTTTAGGAAAATATCTCAGTTCTGCTGCCTGGTAGCTACCAAGGACTCCATTTGTCTCTCTAGCTTCTCCCACAGGAAATTAGAATAACACATTTCTGTATTTTCCTTTATTCATCTCATCAAATTCTTTATAGTATCCCTCACAGGTATACTTAATATATAAAATATATAGTCTTTTTGTTTTTTGAATTTCAAATATGTGTTATACATATTTTGCAAACTGGTCATGTACATTATGTACATATATGTTTGTGTGTGTGTATACTATTCTGAGAATTTGCAGATTTTGGCTCTGTACACATATGGCTGGTACATTATTGAATGACATTCGTGATAAGGGCAAGCACTGGTTCCCGTGGGTATGGGCAGAAGAGCAAAAACCAGTGTGTAAGGCTAAGAAATTTCTCAATTCTATCCATGCACTCTCAACAAATGTTTTCCAGATTATTATTTGTTCTTTTAAACATGGTGGATGCTTTCATTATATTCTAATTCCTGCTCTATTAGAAGACTGTGCACATTTATTAGGTATTGATGTCTACAGTTTCCTTAAATGCTGCTCATACATTTTGCATATTTTATTCTATCTATGTCTTTGTTGTAACTTAGTTATTTTCATTCTCAATATAGTCAGTTACTAACTTTCTGTTTCTCCAATATATTGCAGTCGTGTTCTCCAAAATCTTTGGCATTTATCCCCTTCCTGTGTCAACTTTTGACAAACATATATGTTCTTATTTTCTTTTATTAGCTTGTTTATTTCCTTTTTATTCTAGGCTCCTGTTTCCTAAGCATCTCCAGTCCCCAACACACTATTTTAATCCATGTGATTACCCAGTCAGTGTTTCTTTTGGTTTATGGCTTTAGGAGCTTGTTTTTGACTCTTTAAGTAATTTGAGGAATTGAAACAATGACCTATGAGAGTACTCCCATTAATTGAGAAGGATGTCCATGTTGCAGTCTGTTGATTGTTTAATTTCATCATATCAAGATGGATTCAATTTTACCACCCCCCCCCCCAAGTAAACAGCTGATTGTCTCCACAGCTGCTCTTCAGGAGACTTCCTCTTGCTTTATAAACTCCAGTGGTCTCCGTAACGAATCACATTTTTTTGCAGCTGTGCAGTCTACTTCTGAGCAATTGATGCTTTACGGTTACAAGTCATTCAATTCATGAACACGATAGCCATTTATTTCATTCTTTCAACATGTCTCCATGGAATTTAGACATCTGTCCTTAAAGGTTTCATTCCCTCATTGAGCTGTTTCATGTGTCACACACACATACACACACACACACACACACACAAAGAGAGAGAGAGAGAGAGAGAGAGAGAGAGAGAGAGAGAGAGAGTCTGTTCTCTGTAAAACTTTTAAGCAGGCATCAGGCCATGATCCTTAGAATATTTCCATGGGGATTAACTGAGGTCTGGATTTAAATATCGAATGCCCAGAAAGGTATGGACTTGTTCTGCCAAGCACAAATGCTTACCACTCACTACTCATGCCTGTGAAATGAACTGATAGTCTGTCTCGGGAAAGCATAGTAGAGAATATGAACTCAGTTCCAGACACACTAGAGCAAGAGCCCTACCATTCTGAAATGCTTGGCTCTCCCCTTGGCTTATAATCATGTGTTCAAGGGTACATGCCATCCATATTTCCATTGTTTATTTTCCAGCTATAACATCTCTGCACTTAGTGGCAGGATACATGCATTCCACAAGTGCAACAGATAATATAGTCATTGTTTTCTTCTACACATAATTGTTTGATAAAATTTAGTTTCTAAATTAGTGACTCTAAGGCACTGAAAACACTATATAATATTGGTATAGGACCCTTGTACACCATAGCTCTCAAAATGACTTCTTGTATTGTGTCCCCTTCTTATGATGAAAGGAGATGATACAGCGATTATCTGATAAAGGGCTGTGAATTGAAGGGTGTGGTCATTGTGACCTGGTGTTCAGCTGCTACTTGCCTACTGCTTATGGTCCAAATTCTCACTGAGACTAAATCATATTGGATGGCCACTTGTAACTGGCACTGTGGAAAAACACCTTCAGATAGGGAGGGACTCTGTACATGTTACGGCTCTAACAGAATTTGTGTAAATAATTATGTATCATCTGTGCCATTTTTCATTTATCTTCAGCGATTGGGTCATACATGACAAAATATCACAACACAAGGTAACGGCTCTCCAACCATCTTGCTGCAAGCATGAATTCTATAAGCATTATCAATCCTGTTTTTATTCTCTAGTTAGAAATAACTTCTTTTCCCCCATATCCTGGGGCATTTCTTGGTCTTTATTGCTGTAAGTAGTGGGATGCATGCCGTCATACCCATTCTGATTGTATTTACACATCAGAAAGCTACAGCCTGAAATGAGGGCAGAGTTCATCAGTGTAAGGAGTGAAAAGGAAACCTCCCATCTTAACTGCTTGCGAATAACCTTCAAATAGGAACCTGAAAAGAATGACAGAATTTAGACATCCCTTGATTAAGCATCTCATCAGCAATGAGTAATTCCATTTGCTTGAGTACTTGCTTTCAAATTAATTACTATCTAGAATGCATAAAGAATTTTTAAAAATATAGATGCAAGAAATTAAATAATCCAGTCAATTAATAGATCAAAGAAATGGATTATTCTCAAAAGACCAAGTACAAATAGCCAATAAACCTGAAAAAAAATCAACTTCTTAACCATCAAAAAAAGCATAAATCAAAGCGACACTGAGATTCTATCTCACCCCAGTCAAGATGACGTTCGTCAAGAAAACAAGTGACAACAGGCACTGCTGAGGTTCTGGGGCATGGGAATCTTTATGCACTGCTGGTGGGAATGGGACTGGCTGGGCCAATGGAAACAGTGGAAGTTCCTCGGGAGAACTAGAGCAAAGGAAATAGAACTACCACAAGACAGCCTTACCAATCCTGTGCAGTAAGTAAACACCCAAAGGAATGTGAAGCAAATTATGACAGAGCCTCTCTTTATGGAAGCTCTGTTCATAATAGCTAAGCCACGAAATCTGGCTTGGCATCCATGATCAGGTAAATGGATAAAACATGCATATACATAACGCTTCACAATGAGTTGCGTTCAAGAATAAAGTTATGCTATTTGAAAAAAAAAATGAATGCAATTGAGATGTCATATTAAATGAAATAAGCCAGACATGGACAAATGTATTATGTGTTCTCTTGTGGACTCTCACATTTAAATAAAAAGAAAATTATGGATATCCAAAAAGAAAGTAGAGGTCAGGAGATGCTCTATTGAGGGTTTATAATGAAGAGCTGGCATGGAGTTTCAGTTGATAGGTAATTTAAAATTAAAAATAGACGCACCTGTCTTTCTTGAGATTCTTGAAAAATTGCTTTTGAAAAGCACAAATTTAAGTTGACTGCATTGTGCAACTCCTCAAACAGATTATTAAATGAGCTCAACATTTTTCAACCTTGCCCTTATTAAAGTGTGAACATTTATCGTGTATTTTTAAATGGCAATGCACTCTGTGTCATTTATCATAGCCAGTGACAGACATTTGATGCTGGTGTCTGGTTCATACCACCAACTTATGGTGGTAGCAGTAGATATTTTAGTGTTTATTGTATATCTAATCAGAGTTAGTGCTCATGATTCTCCTTTGGAGGCCTTGCCATTAGACGAATGGAAACAAGGTTTAGGAAACTATCCAGCTAGAACCTAGAGTCATCATTTACTTTTAACCTGTCCATCTCTTTTCTTTCCTACCATAAAAGTAGTTTTGTCTCAACAGGAGGAAGTTCTGTCCCGCGTTCCTGCTTTGACTTCCCTCAGTCGTGGGTTGTGCTAGGGAATTGTAAACTGAGGAGAAAATGTCCTCTTTTGTGGTGTTGTATCACAGCAATAGAAACCCTAATGAAGAAAGCCAGTTAAGATATACTATGTATTTTTGCATATATTAATTATGCAAGTAAGCGATTTCATCATACGGTTTTCATGCGTCATATAGGAACATACTGTGATCATATTCACTGCTACCATTTCTCTTTCTTATTCCCTCTTCTTTCCACGTTTTCTTCTGTCTTGCTGATTTCACATTTCCCTGCCCTGCTTTCCACTGCATAGTCTACCGAGGAGAGAAAAATGTTGACAGTTAGCCTGTGAAAGCGCCTTGCTTCACTTCATGTGATCTGTAGTTCTTCTCAACTTCCTGGGAAGCAACGATTTCATTCATTATAGCTCAACAAAACTCCGTTGCATGTATATTCATGCTATTCTGAATGTCTTCATAAACATGAGGAAGCAAGTATTGCTATAGTAACCCAACTTTGATACTTTGGGGTAAAATGCAGAGGCTTTATGAGTCATCATGTAATGAAATTTTGCAGAATCACATTTCTGGTTTTCCCACCACCAGCCTAATTGTCTCCCCCATCCTACAATCCCACCAACGTTTGCTGTTGAAGATTTTTCTGATGATAGCCGTGCCAACACCAAACCACAGTGTGGCTTTAATTTTCATTATTAATGTGTAAATGGGAGAATGTAGAACTTCAAGAAACAAAAGTTCTTGTCTTGATTTTTAATTTGATGACTCCAGAAAACATTAGATATCATTGTGGTTTGTGACCATCCAAAGGACAAAGGACAAAAGCAGGCTTGGTTATACCTTGTTTGGCATGGGTAGATAGAGAATCGAAGATTCCTTCAGTGACAGTAACGAGATACCACTGCTGTTTGTGAAGAACAGAGACATCTGCTGAGGAGCACCCGTTGACATGGCCCCTTGTTTAGAGAGGGAAAAGAAAAGGAAAATTATATTTAGTTTGATCTGCTGAATTGAAAACAACCACAAACAGATCGGCGATTGTAACATTAAAAAAAAAAAAAAAAAAAAAAAAAAAACTAGCTTTAGGGTAATATGTGTCACCCCATAGGAGAGTGCTTTAATTCTTTAAATTATTTAAAGATTGAAAAACAAGATTCTAAAAGCCATAAATCAAAATGGACACTGACTGAGGTGAGACCACTCAGTGTATACACTTTTTTTAGAGATACAGGAGAGAATACATGGCATTGCCGATATCCTGCCATTGGACTTCCTGCAGTAGCAACTCCACCTGGTTCAACCTGAATGGGCAGTTAGGATAACAGCATGTGGCTTGCGGACACCACTGTCTCTAACAAGCAGAATCTGCTACAGTACAGCCCTGAACATGGCTGCCCCATGGCATCGTCCAGGCCTTACTGCTTGTACAAATGTCTCATTAAGGAAACCTGGAAGACTGAATGATGGCTCATGTAGATATGGATGTGCGATGCAGGTGCCTTAAAAGCCTCAGTCTGGGCTGATTTGAGTACCGTTCAGCTGCACATGAGTGACAGGATAAAGAGATGATCAGAAGCTGGATGAGGTCATCACAGATTTTGGAATGAGGGCAGGATTGGTCTGTCCCATAGCTACAGTCTTCCGATAGACCCCTGAGCTGTAGTCAAGGCAGAGGCTACATATTGCCTGAGGACCACATAGATTTTGCTCCTGATTCCCCGTGAGTCCAGTTGGAAAACATTTTCCCTGAGAAGCTCTCCAGTGTAGAGTCTACACTGTCGAGTGCCATTCCAGTTGGAAGGAGTCATGAGGTCAAGTCCTCTTAGAAGTTCAAAAAGTTTCCCGAGTGTTGTGGAGAGTGCATGGTCCTCACTATTTCCTGCTCACTCAGAAATACCAACCTTTTTTAGCATGTGGTTCCTGAAGAACAAGTCCCCTGTGTTTCATTGGCAGTTTTGCATTTAATGCAGAATTAATGTTAATCCAAGGTTTTTGGAAGAGAGAGCTGCCTCCTGTCCTTGTGAATGTTGATTTCTCCTGGATCCTCTTAGGGCTAAGAGCCTTTGTGAACTTGTATCTCCACTTTCCCTGTTTCCAGTCCCCTGTGGCTGCCACTTCAGTGTGCTAGTTCTTGTGTTAAAGTCCCCACTAATTGCTTTATTATTTCATGAAGAGGCATTAATTGCTAATACGATGTTTCCTCTCTTCTGAATTGATTACTCTTTTAATGCAAAGTGACTGCTTCTAATTCTCTCCTGCTTATGTCCCAACTCTAACCCCCACACAGTCCCTTTTTTCCCTGTCAGTGTAGAAAGTAAGTTCACCTTTGGGAATAGCTCTGGAAGTCTCTGCCTACAGCTGGACTCTTGCTGTATAATGGAAAATTTATTCTGTGACACATCAAAGTTCTTTAGATGCCTGTTTTGATGGGGTTTTTTGTTTTATTTTGAAACAGTAAACCTCGGGCTGTGAAGCAGGTGTGAGCGGGGGATGCCAGCATGGCTCATTGTATCTAAATTTACAATGTCTATGCCAAAGGAAAAGTTCTTTGATAAATATGGATACCCTCAGATGGCCAGAAATGGCCAAGAAAAGAATCATCTGAATTCTGTCCCTATAATGGTACATTGGTTAAAATGAATCCAGTTTTAGACTCAATTCAGCTTCATTTCCAATATTTATTGTGTGGCAGTCATAGATATCACATGGTCCATGTGTATTCTCTATAGAGCTTCTCAGAGCATTGGTTACAACAATCCATTCTATTTAGGTAAGCGAAGGAACTTCCATTAGGACAGGTGCACCAAAGATAGGTAAGTAGCAAGAACAACCCATCCCTGAGTCAGTTCAGAAAACACAGCCTCTCAGGTGGCTATGGGACCTACAGGGCTTCATATCTTAAACGGTGAGCAATAGACCTGAAACACTAAAATGTAGGACTTCTAGAATGTGACTCCTCTCACACAAGAGTGGAAAGGTCTTAGCAATCTTCCTAACTACTAAGTTCTTAACATTATTTGTTTCACAAATTACTAAATACCTCTAGCTTCTCTTCTACCAATAATCAAAACTTGATTTTAATTTGCACATCCCAGGGGTCATACTTCAGAATCTGGCCCCTCTCTAAATTTTTCCATTGACAGCCATATAATCTATCATGTTAGCTACCCAAAAGCAATGCACTGTTTCTTCTATAGCACCTTTAAGCTTAGTCCCTCTGGAAACAATGTGAGACACGACTTTCTTTCCCTACCAGCCATGAAAAGATTATCTCCTAGATAGGGAGGAGCAATGGTCAATGTTGAGCCCTTGTTAGAGGAAATCATTCTAAATCCACAAAAGACATCAGATACTACTTGAATGTGCAAGCATGGTGGTCCAGGTGTCTGAAATCCAGTATGCTTATCCTAGTGACCCATGAGGAATGGCAAGTAAGTATATGGATGAAATATGTTGGTGAGTGAAGACATGCCTGAGGCCAACACATTCAACTCTTAGAGTCAGATGTGATACTGCCATTCGGGAATCTTATCATATGATACAAAATATTATCAATACAGGGAAGAATACAGGCATAATTGAAGCCACCCAGAGATATCACTGAATATTGTCAGGTGTGCCCTCTAGCCTTCTTTCCTGTGGGCATTTTACGCATTTGAGTCCTGCAGATGGACATTCCCCCTTCCCTCTTTGTCTTTCTCGCCATGGCTCACTTTGGGTGTTGGCATAACTAGACTAAGGACTATCTAGCTGACTAGCAGAGCCTTCATTCTGATAGTGAGGCCTGGGCCGCTGGTCTGCATGGGTAGACTGAGCGGAGAAGGTCCCTGCTCAATGTGCATGGTGGAATCCTCATTGTCAGACATTCTATCTGGGTCGGGTCTAGATAGAATATGAAGAGAACGATTTCTTCTCTCTATTTTTATTTTATACTGGAGTAGGGATTCCCTTCTGCCTGCCCTCAGATATCTGATCCCTAGGCTCTCTGACTTCTCACTTCTAGAACTTAAACAAATGACCCTTGGGTTTTCAGCTTTTGATCTCAGACTACAGTTAAATTATTAACATCAAAAGTTTAAGTCTTTGGGACAGGAAATGTGTCAGTTCTCCCCCCCCGTGTCACCTAGGCTATAAGGGGACTTCTCTGACTGAACAGTCTGGCGAGCCAATTGTCCTAATTGCTATTAAGTCCCTTTGCTTCTATCTATAATTTATACCTACTCTATATCTGAATGTCTGAATGTGATCCATAGCAAAGTCACCCATTTCTAGATTATCACCTTACCTCTGTCCTGTCTCTAATTTTATGTCTGCTGGGAGAACCCTGACAAACACCCCACCACCCTTTCCCCTTCCCTTTTCTGTGTTGATCCCCAGAGAATCCCCAGTTAACCGCTCACATATTATACTCTATATCCAAGACAACTTCTTGGGGGGAAACACAATAACATTTATAAGATATAGAATATTTAGTCTATATATAGACTGTTTATAGAAAAGCATTCTTCAAGCCAACTTCAATTCCAAATTATTAAAATCTTCTAATTAAAAAGATATTAAAGAACTTTGAACTCCAAATTTTCACTAAGTTATTGAACAACTACCATATTCCAACTATTATAGAACATCTCCCTTGCTGGGAGGCTGAAAATAAGTGTGTGTGTGTGTGTGTGTGTGTGTGTGTGTGTGTGTGTGTTTGTGTGTGTGTGTTATAAGGTACATATTGTGTGTACCTTGTTGTGATAAATGAGTTGTGTGGTAAGAACTATTAATGAATGTGTATGGTGTTGTTTTGTCTTGTGTATGTAGTGGACTGGAATGAGCAGTCTAAGAGATGAGAATAGGTTAACTTATAATGTGAAATTCTTGAGACTGACAAGATAAAAGCCACTGTGCATAAAATGATTTATTCTATTATTTCAAATTATTTCTATACTGCAATAAAGTTTAGGATACCTCTTTTATAGAAACAGTTTAGTATATGAATCCAGGCTTACTGCAAGGTAGAATACTGCATAGATTTCAAGGTAATGACAGCTTTATAAAAGCAATCTTATAACATATGCAATTTCTAGTATAAATGACTGTTTCTAAAAAATAGCAGAATAATTGAACTATTTGAACAAAAGAATTTTTCTAATTCTATGAAAGATATAAAATGCATATATTGAATCATTTTAACAACAAAACAAAGCAAGATCTCTCAATTCCATGTTTCAGATTGTTTGAAAATACCATTAATCTTTTTAGCCAGCCTTTTTAATGAAATGTTTCTTAGTCTGTTTGAAATTTTGTCTTGAATAAAGCTTAACATATCTCCATAATCATAGTTGACTCTGAAACTCCATTCATATTCATAGTTATGCTAAAGACTTACCAGCCCCATCCAGTCCCTTTGTTTAGCAGAGGCAGCCAGTTTCCAAACTCAGCTTTACTTGACTGCAGTCCCTTGGGAATATTGCTTTTTATTGAACCATTTTTCCTGTGAGTTTCCCTTAAGCACCAAGGCAGAGTTAAAAATAGATCAAAGATGGCTCAAATCATCTGGAACTATGGTGTGTGTTTCTTATTTATGAACTATGTAGGATTTGTCCTCATTTGTCTCCTTTTCTGAGCCTCTGCAAATTACATGTTCATTCCTGAGAGAAGCTTTAGCTTGTCAGACCGTTTGACATTTTAACAGAAATTAAATAATCTCTTTAGTAACCTTGTCAAAATAACAATATTTTAAAGGAAAATCTGACTTTTGTTTGAAAGAGTCATAGTAGGAGATTGTTGCTAAGTAAGGCAAAAACATCAACACCTTAGGCAAAGTATGTCTAATCTTTGATCTTTGAGCAGGATCATCTTCAAAGTTCATGATAAAGCGCCCACACAGTCAACTTACCAAAAAGAGAAAAATATTTTAAAAAGCAATACATTTATTTCATACTGTTGTTTATAAGTTTAAGTGCCCTTGATTTCCCAGATCTCAGAGGCAGTGTCTGCAGAATATCCTTAAATCACCATTTACTGCAAGCCCCATCCTCTTGGGTTAGTGCTGTGCATTTAATGCTAGGATTTTGCTTCCAAAATATTTTTCATCATTCCCCGAATTTAAGTGTAGATTTCATAAAATAAGCATGATCTTTAACATATCTCATATAGTCAACTCATATCAATTAGTTGTCAAGTGCAGAGAGCTACCCTGGATCTCGGACGCTTTTGGGGCCACCTTCCTGAAGCTGAGAGGAAACCGAATGACCAGTCTAAACCAGAGAGAACATTTACCTCACAGGAATGGCTCTTTCTATTCAGACAGTTCCACAAATAGCCAGGAAGAAATGGCTAACATGTCTAGTTCTCCAGGCCATTTTCTCTGAAAGATGCTCGGGAAGGGTTGAACATAGTTGAGCATCATTTTGTAAGTGGACTTGTGGGACAAGTTCCCTGTGAACTCCTGGGAACTGGATCTCCTGGAAGCCTTTATCTTCAGCCCCAGACTCTCAGAGTTTTTGGGTGATTTCTAGTTCTGGAGACTTTATATCCCTTTCTGATCAGAGCTGTCACAAGCCACTGATATATTTCAATTGTCGTGAATCTCTAACATCACCATTAAATGAGTCTAACTCCTGAACATCTATGAAACACTTTCATGTGTACATACATGTGTGTATATGTGTGTGTGTGTGTACACATATATAAAGAAATTTCATTTTCAGTGTGAATCACTGGAAATAGGAGTTCTTTGTTTCATGAGTGTCTGCATTTTGCTTGATGGACATAGCATGGGTGCATAAACGGAGTCAGCACGCCATTCTTTAAGAGCATGGCTTTAAGGTGTCGTGAATAATCACAGATCTGAAGAGCCTCTGTGAGTACAGCTTCTGCAAGTTCAGCTTCCAGTTAGTGTGGCTGCGGTGATGGATGGGATTGTCACTTGACACACAGTACAGTGTAGGGGAACAATGTGTTCATTCTCTGTGAACTCTGAGTGAGGGGCCCGAGTCGAGACACCAATTCCGACACTGACAGTGACTGATCTGTCCCACGGGGAGCTGTGACATGCGCTTTTCTTTACCTGGATGCTCATTAGGTGGATGATTTTAAGAATTGACTCTATTAGTATCAGTGTGGTAGAATATCTTTTCAGTTTATTTACTAGGGGAAAATATTTGTTTAGAGAAACCCTGTGGACCCCTCTGAATCTCAACAATCGTTTCAACACCATGGCTGTTGGTGCTGACTGTTCCCCAGGTACCCGTGTGGCAGACATACAGGGCAGTTTGTTTACTAAACAATCTGTGTGTCCACTGTTCTCTTCCAAGTGCTGGAGAAAATATACAATCATACCCTTTCTCATTATGAATAGGCAGTAATATCTGCAGCACAGATTTTTATGAAATGTTAAATATGCATAGTAACTCCGAAGAATGTCATCTTTGATCACCCGTCATAAGAATCTAATTGGAAGAAAAAATGAAGTCTCAGAGGCACTGGGATGACCTTTGACCCCACCTTTGGTTCTTTCCATCCAAATGAAGTAGACTTTTGACAGGTGATCTTTATCACCTAGAGTGTGGGGAAGGACATTGGGAGCTTGGTGGGGTAGAATAAGTACAAAAGTCTGAAATGAAGGCAAAGGTGGTTTGGAAGGAGTCAGGAGTCAAGAAGGCTAGAAAGTGGGCTAACGAGTTGGCATATATCCTAGGAGTACCTGTGACCAAGGGTGGTGAGCTTTGTATATGAGCATCTTGGTTCATCAACATCCAGGACAGCTAACAGAGGTGAATGCAGACTGAGTCTGAGCCTGAGTCTGCTGTCTCACAGACAAGAGCACAGCCCCAGGCAGAAACCTGCTTGAGCTGTTAGTGACAGTCTACTGAGCTTGCTGGAGTAAACATGACATTCTATTTCTTTGAAGTATATATCCCTATACCTTTCATATATGTTTTATTATATGCATAATATTTATATAAAGTAATATCTTCAAAATTGCCATGTTAACTATTTTAATGTACAAATTAGTATCTTTAGTACACGTATAACAATATACAGCTGTCAACATCATCCATATCCCAAATCTTTTCATCATCTACAACTGAAATTCTGTGTCCATACCATGATTTGGGAATGGAACGTGTGTTGAAATCAGATTGCTGGTCATTGTGGCAGTGCTGGGAGAGTAGCTTTTAGGAAAAAGACTGCGCTCAGCCAGCAATACCTCTCCTTAAAATTGATGTGAGACTGGGCAGTTACAGAACCCTTCCTTGCTCTCACGTACATGGGTGCTCACTTGCTTTCTTCTATGCCAATGGTTAAAACAAGAAAAGATCTTTGATAATAACAGGCTCTTGCACATCCCAGCCTCCCTAGCTATGAGCCTAGGCAAACCGTCTTCCTCATGAGTAAACTAACCCCATCTATTCAGCCTCAGCAATAGACAAGAGGCAGGTGGCCTGTTAAACAAGAACTCTCTTAACCTGCCCCTGCTTCCCTTGTCTGTGACAAGCCCTCACCTTTCTGTTCATTTTGAATTTGTCTTCTTGTATGTATCACATGTAAACAAGGCATAGGTTTTTTTAAATTTCTGTGCCTGTCTTATTTCCATTACAATCTTCGAAACTGATCTATGTTGTAGGATATTTTATTGCATTGTCATCAAAATCATCATCATTGGTGATGATGGAGGAGAAAACAGTATTTCTGAGATAGGGTCTGGTTGTGTAACCCAAGTAAGCTTCAAATTCAGAACCCTCTGACTCAGTTCCCAAGTGCTGGAATTAAATGCCTGATTCATTCTTTTAAAGGGTTAAACGTAACTACACTGTATATGGGAGCCACATTTGCTAATGCATGTAGTTATCCTTAGATATTGTTTGGCTTATTGTGAAGAATGCTGATATGAATCTTGGTATGTAAGAGACTGGTGTGTGCCTCAGTCTCTGTCTGTGGTTCTTTTGTGGGTAGACCCAGGAGTAGAGTTGCTAGACCAAAGACCATATTGCATTTAACCACCTTGCATATATGCTTTCTTCTGAACCTAAACAAAGATATAGGTGTTCCTAGCAGCAGTGATCTTGGAAGCCTGAATTGTTGGTGCGTACCAAGTGTTTAGCCATGTGTGGAAGCATGCTGGCCCCTGAACAGCTGTTGTTTGGTGCCGACTGCTGTGACCTTGTCTTGGCTCAGTGCCGGGGCATCATGACAAGCACCTGTAGGTGAGATCTGGTCATCAGCAGTATCTAACAAGTAGTAGGAACCTCACATGCCTGTGGTCTTGAGCAACCCATACTTTTTACCTTTGTGGGTTTCTGGAGCACTGTCATTCCAACAGCATTTGATCTTTTTAGCAGGTGAGGTAGCTGATTCAGCACACTGACCCCAAACCACTGAGATCTAAGGTCATAGTATCTAAATGTGTACTCCCTCAGTTTTCTATGAGGAAATAAAATGTGACTATTGGTTTTAATTGATAAATACTAATTCATAATATAAAAAGTCTGTATCCGTGTTTACAGCTCGCAAATGTCTTTCTCTGAAATGTCCTGTATGTTGACAAGAGTCTCCTGGTGGACGGACTGCCCAGAGAAGGAGATTTCAACACACAGTACTTTGAACTCAAATTGCTGTGTGCTGGTCTGAGGAAGAAAAATTTCCCTTGATGCGAAACCCAAGCATGCGAGTATGGCCATGACTAAACACCTGAATGCTCAATCCAGCTCATTTTTTCCTGTGGAAGTTAGTTCTGTTGATCCCTTGCTTCCTGTCACTGGACAGAAGTCAACTTACAAAAGCAAAGAGAAAATACTTTTAGCCCCCTTTGGCAACCTGATTTTCTAAAATAGTGAAAATTAGTCAAATATTCCATTTAAATTCTGGCATGTCAAGTCATATCCTGTGAGGGTTTCTAAGAACTGTAACAGACACACGGCGTAGAAGTGGTTCAAATAAAAGCACCACCGAGGGTCAGAAAATGTTTTACAAGATGGACTGACTGTATGGACGTGTATTCATGTCTGAAAAAAACACTAGTGTGCATTGACACCGGAAAGCATGCGTAGAACGTCTATTTTCCAAGGAATAATAATTATGTTGTTATGAATAGGTGTTTATTGAAAAGGAAAAGAAAAAGAGAGGGTGGGATCCTGTGGAAAGGACTTTGTCTAGAAGAGCAGACAAACGCGACCCTCCTCATTTGCCTCCGTCATCCGTCTTCAAATTCCCGGGAATCCTTTGGCTGTTGGAGGGTTTGTTGGAGAAAGAGACTATTAGTGTCCTCATTCAGCTCCTTCTAAAGCCTGAGGACTGTAGTGTCCCTTGCTGGACGTTCCAGACATAAAGGAAGAATCAAAGCCCCTTGGTTGCCGATACTGAAACCCCCTTATCAAAGAACAAATGCATTTTAGTCTGCCTACAGCCCTGCAAACACTTTCGGGGTCCCTGCTTTAGTGTGATGACATTTGACCTAGGGTGCAGTTCATCGATAAACAATGCACATATGCCTCCATTTCCTTCGGAGGTAAAGAGAATGCGCTGGCTAGAAGGCCCAGGGCCAGGTTGGGGGAGAGACAACTGGGGACGAAATGCCAGGGAATTGGATTAACAATGCCTGAGGGAGGCCTCCACCTCCTCCTCTCCATCCTCTCTCCTGTAGCTGAGGAACTTTCAGAAAGAGTCTTCCCTTTAGAGAGTTTTTTTTTTCTTTCCCTGAACAAGCATTTCTCCCTATTGTGATTTATGCGGATCACTTTTGAAACATGGCTGAATTTTTATAATCAGAGGGTTAATTAGCTGAAGGATCACAATGACAATAGCATAGATAAAGCACCAGAAACCTGGAGTCCTGACTGAGGCCTCCTTTCAGCCAGCACATGATGGAGAAAGAATGTGCAGCCCGGAGAATCTGCCCCCTGTCCAGCCAGGACAGGCTCAGTGTGTGCTAGCTTCAGGTAGGTCAGAGATGTTCTGATGTGGAAACAGGAAGAGAGGCCATGGCAGACACATAAGAGAGGCATCCAAGCACTGTGTGTTTATGGACGGTAGTGAGTTGTTTGTATTCTGCTTCAAAATGACATAGCCTAGTTGCTATGATATGTTCATCAAATTTACTCTTTCAAGAGGCACAGCGTCTAGCCTGTAGCACTCTACACTGAACACACAAGCCTGTCTTCACTGCAGATGTGCCCTTTTCAGATTTGTGATTGCAGCTCTAACATTCAGGTACAACACTGAATGTTCTCGTTGTGGATACTAAAATTGAGGGTCATCGTGCTATCGGATCCATGGGAAATCTCTTGGTGGTTGTTAGATTCTGCTGGGGAAACTGATGTCCACATCTGTGATTCTTAGTCTCATTAGTAAAAATGTTTATGAACGGCCTCAAACAGAAGTACCAGCCCAATTTTGTTAATCTAATAGGACCTAACATGAAGACTCTGGTCTATGACATCACTATGGAAATAGTTCATTTATAACTTTTCATAACTTCCTGATCTTCAAATTGTAGGTGAAATATGTATCGAAAACAAGGTCCCTTCATTTACTTTGATTTTAACTAAAATGTGTGTGTGTGTGTTTCTATACAATAATCTCTGTGTACATGTAACTTGTAGAGACAGAATTTATCATGACATTTTTCTTATATACACTTTTCCCCCTTTATTATCCAAGAGTGGTAGTGTTGCCTATAGGGAATAACAAGATTCAATTAGTCTTGAACAGCACCATCAGATTCCTGCTGTAGCCCTGCCCGAAACTCTGCCACGGGCTGGCTGTGATGCCAGTGAATGGGAAAGCCAGGGTAGGAGAGCTCTGGATGCTGCGTAGCTTCAATTTTCACTTACATGGTCTCAATCAGGTGGAGACAGAGCTGGCGGCTGTGTGCAGCACGCCCTCATTGTGAATGCTGATTTGATATTGTCTCCCTGTAGACAGAGCCTGGGTGCGATGCTGAATTCTAACTCAGATAATAGAGTTGATTGTGTCCGTGGTAATGGTTGGGGAGAATGACACTAACAAAACAACAGATTGTATTGGTGAGTTGTTGTTAGAATCTTGAGATCTTATAGCTACAAGGGGATAGACAGATTTCAAATAAAATCCCAGGCCTGCCTGTAAGATGACTTATTCAGAACCAGAAAGCCAAGATGACTATTATTGCATCTCTAGAACTTCTAACTCATTCCCTTTCCATTCAGCTATGCGTTATATAGATTCAATAATAATTTACACGTCCATATTGCCTGTCACACAAAATTTACATTTTATCCCTCCCACACACAGAGAGACATAGACATTTGTTTATGGCTGGGTTAGACTCCATGCTGTTAAATATCTACCTTTCTGTTCAGCCTTCATTGTTTTAACCCTCACAGTCTCTGATGAATGAATTAATAGTCACCATGGAGTGTGTGTGTGTTTGGTGTCAGATGAATATTTCTTCACTGTACTGTTTAAGATAACTTCCTCTTCTAAGAAGACAACAGGTTCATCCATGTTCTTCAACAGGTACTTACCTAGAAAAGCAAGAAAGGACAGGGTTCAAATTATTCTTACCGGAAGTGCATCTGGTGCTACTGGCATAACGGAACAGAGACAGCGCTTTTCCTCTCCCGAGAATTCTCCTCGTCTGGTCGCCCCACCTATACTTCCTGCCTGACTACTGGCCATTCGGTGTTTTATTAAACCAATATCAATGACAAATCTTTACAGGGTACAAGAGGGTTTCCCACAGCAGTTACAATGGAGAGCATATAACGCTTAATTGATTTCTAATGGCTATTTACCACTGGCAATACAGTCTTCCCTCAGTGTGCCGCCTTGTGCTGCCCAGCCTCAGAAGGAGGTCAGCGTTACCCTTACTTCACAGTTAGCACGTAGTGTGTATTTGCGTAACACCTAGTGCCGACTAGACACTTTGTGTGAAACTGAACCCTGACATGCGAGGCGGACTACAGAAGATTGCTCACAAAACTTAAGAAAGGTAGCTGCACATCTGTTTAATGACAGTGCTGGTGAAGACAATGGGCGTACAATGAGCAGTTTGCTAAGAGTCATGCGTTATGCTCAGGATTTTGTGTGGTTTGTTTAATTCCATCCTCAGAACGACTCTCAAACATAAGAGCCATTGTCACCCCCCTGGGAAGACAAAGAAGGGAAATACATGCTAAAACAGATATGGAAAATGGTATAGGCATCATCAGGAAGGCTCATTTAGAGACAAGAGCCCTCTAATTGATGCTTGATGTTAAGATATATTTTTATTTGGCTGGTTGGCTTGGGTTTTATTACTTGGAGATAGTATGGAAAGGTAAATACATTTGAATGTGTACCAAAAGGCTGGCCTTGAACTCATGCTTCTCTTTCAGCCTCCTCAGTGCTGAGATTACAGGCGTGTTGCCATCATACCCCGTTTGGCCATTTCCATTTCGGCAAATTGATTATATCATTTTCTCAATATTTCAAATTTCCCTTTGCTATAAATATTTGTTCTTTTTCCTCATAATAATAAATGTGTCTGTTTAAGCATTCAAAAATTTCTGTTACTTTTTTATTACTTCAAATTAGAAATTTAGAAAATAGGAAAGCAATGAAAATTCCATTAAGTAAATAACCCAGACAGCATAAAGCAACTCGTTCTCATTTGTTTCTTTGCGTTCATATAATCACAGTGTTTCACTAGAAGATGTGAATTTTACCGACATTAGCATTTCCTCCAGAGACCTTGTCTATTTTAAGTCTGTTTCTCAAACTGCAAGGTACTAAGCTCTGGCTTGTGGTTGTTATAATGGTGTAGCTTCCATTCCACTAAAGCTACTGAGATACTGAAGCTGCCCAGCAAACAAGGGAGAATGGGATTCCTGGCAGTCATTGCGAGTGAAGAAGGGAAGAGCCACAGAGTAGAGCAATCTCCACAGCACCAGCTAAGACTCAAAAGGAAGAGAGAGAGGTCTTAGACAACCTCACAGTGATGCTGTGAGACTGTAGTATGATGTTCACTAAAGGCTTCTGGGGAAAATAGAGGAGCCATTCCTTTAGGCACCGTGCAAACAGTACTATCCTCTCATGATAGCAACATTATGGTGTTTGGTCCACCTCTGAGGATTTATAGGCATAGCAAGTATCCCATGAAGACTTGTTCTTCTTGCAAATGTAGGTTATCTTTGCATGTTGGCAGGCTAGGACAGTGCTTTGAATGAACATTTCTAGAGCAGTTGGCCTCAGGTATGGAATACAGGGAGATGTATGTGTAGATGACAGAGTGGATCTATCAGAAAGGAGGGCTTTCAAGAGTCGTTCTTAACCACTCTTTTTCTCTACTGTTTTCTCGGGAATGAGGGGTGATGCTTGTGTGCACCCATCCCACACCCCATCTCTTTCTCCCATCTCTCTGTCCAGCAATCTAGTGGGGTGTTTTTAAACAGTTTTGTTTGTATGTTGTGGCTCATGAGTTTATGAACTCCTCTGAGGAAATAAAAAGTAAACCAGGCTCAGCGACCTACAAGTGATGAGTCTCAGTTACCCTTCACAGGGAAGAAGACACTTGTTGAATCTTTTCTCTTTTTTTCTCTCAATGCTGCACCTGAGACTTTGCACTCTAAGCCGCTGTTACCCCATGACATCTTCTCCCCTGGCAACCACCCTCCCAGTATGCTCCTGTGTGTTGCAATATTTTAAATCCTACATAAAAGTAAAGTCAATCAGTAGGGTTTTTTTGTTTTGTTTTGTTGTTTATTTTGTGTGTGTGCACCTGGATATCTCATATATGACATTCTGATCATAATATATTGAAATTTGCTGCAAGGGTAGTTACTAGTCTTTTTATTATATACACACAAAAGAGTAGAAGGGAACTATGACTATAAGGGGTTATGGAATGTTAATTACACTAACATGGTGACGTTTATACCTCTCAGAACATGTACTTGGATACATTTGACATGTGGGCTTCCTCCTTCTTATTTAGTAATCTGTTAGTTTCCTTGAGCTCCCAAGATCACTTAACTAGAGCTATTGTCTCAGAGAACAAGAATGTAAACCTGCTTAGTATGACTTTAATGTAATTCTGCATGTAATTAACTTAGTTTTTGAGTGGATAAATATGGGAATTTGCTATTTTTATATCTTCTTCCCTTCTTCTTTCTCTTTTTCTTCCTTCTTCTCCTCCTCCTCCTTCTTTTTTACCTTCTTCTATTAAGGTCTTAGTAGTATATATAAAGTAGACATAATTTTCAAAGTATTAAATTAAGTCAGTATTTTAATGTATAGGATAATTGCATGATTTGAGGGTGTTTGTGCTTGTTTCTTATAAATTTGTACATTTCATATGGAATGTGCCCACGGTGGTCAAATACTTTTTACTTAAAATAAAATGTTGGAATTTATTTTAATATTAGAAAATAATTTTTATTCTGTACTTGCCTAAATTTATATAAACACACATTTTATAATTTTTATAAAAATAACTGTATTGTTAAATTTTTATAAACATAAAAATCTGTGCTAATAACTACATGAATCTCACTGAGTTTGTGCATTGGAATTTCAGTTTTGCTAATTTGGACTTCTTTCTTGCTTTATTATTCCATGTCATTATATTGCCATTTAAATTTCTTCACCATTACTTTCTTATTATTTAAATCTATATAATTATATACAGCTTATTATTTTCTACAAAAATGGGGAAAATTATATTTTTATAAAAATTGTGATCAGGATATAGTCTTGTTTAATGGGCTTTGTCATCATAAAAAATTGAGTTTTCCAGTTTAGGGCCATGAAAAATCTTTGTGTTGACTTAGTTCACCCTTAAACAATGCCTTTTGGGAGGTTATTTTTTTAATTTAATTCTGCATATATTACATGTATTTTGATAAGTTTATTTTTAAATGTGTTTATCTTTATTGAAGAAAAATCATATTTCACCTTTATTTTTTGATTAGTTCATTTCTATAGTGTTGAAATAATTTCTTCTATCATGTCACAAACCTTACTGAACATGATTGCCAGTCTAAGATTTGTTTTCTGTACTTCAGGATTTGTTATTGCAGTATTATATCAACTGTGAGTTGAAGATAAATGTATTCCTTTATACTCCTATCTAGATGCTGCTAATTTCTGTTTCATGCCTAATTGCCTTGGTCAGGACTTTCTTCACCATGTTAAATGGAAGTGTTGAGAGCTCCCTGTTTTTATGATTATAATTTGCTCTTAGAGGGGATTACTTATAATTACATATAAATGATGTATGGTGACTGTAAAGGCAGTTCCTGTTTTCTCTCTTTATTGTTTAATTGCACTATAGTTATTACACTTTATAAGTTAAGCAAATGTTTTAACTGAATTAAAATATTAATCAGCTTCCTATTCACTATAGTAAAAGGATCCATAATTAGATTTTTATAGATTCTGTCACTACTTTATACCCTTATAAGAGAAAGCTGCACCTTTGAATATTTAGATTTTTCCTACAGGCAACATATGCACTTCTGATGAAATTCAAACAGGACCACTGTTTAAAATCTCAGTGTGGTGTTGTGTTCATAGAAAGGCATATTTGTAGTAATGTAAAGCCCACATAATGGCATACTTATAGATCACCTGAATGTCAGGGATTGTCAAATTCAAAGAAATTCAAAGATACATTATAATACAAAACATGGTATAAGCCTGCTCAGTTTGTTCCTTGCTTGTAACATCAAATTCTCATAGGTGTCAATTAAATAACCATCCACACATGCTACCTGGCAGAGTGGAGCCCCAGGTGGCTACAGTGCATCATAAACTGAATCTCCACCAGAGACACAACCACCCTCTTCTTGACTGCTCGTGTTGCCATTGTGTGGTCAGCACAAAGAGGAGAGTAGCTTCGTTTATTCTGCAGAGTTTCACATCATTAACCTTCCAGTATCACTTTTATTATACAAGTAACATTAATGGACTCATATTTGAGGAAATATACTGCAGCCTCCCCTGTGTTGAGAGAGTGCAGAGTGAGATGAACACAGTGCTTCAGCAGTGAGAGCATCTTCCCTGCATTAGACGGTTTGTTCTGTTGGTGTACATCATTAGACTGTGTGTGTCTAAGGCCCTTTGCTTGCTTTTCCTTTCAGGAAATGTCATTGACCTTGTTTCATGTACAAATTACACGAAGCAAATATTGGAAGCCATTCTTTTCATGGTTTCTAAAATATTTGAGTATGTGTCATAGACAACACTGCCTGTGATCTTTCAAGGTGTGTCAGCATATGCCTGTCTTCAGTCAGGTATCAACAAGCATGAAGCCCAGTGAAATGTATATTTCAGAGTCTGTCGTATTCCCTACATAGGTGCCCTTGTGTGTCACCAGTCCATTGAAGTCTCTACTTGTGCACAGTCATGCTGTGTTGACTTTTGAGGTCACATCATGGCATTCAAAAGACAAGAAATAAGTTATATTTTAGACCTTCTCAAGAGCAGAGTATGTTAAGCTTTTGTGGCTAGTCACAGGTAAAATTCACACAAAGTGATTTTAAAATATTAGTGTTATTTTTGTAGTTTTAGTAGTACAGAATCTGCCCTGCGACTTCTTACAGCCAGTGCTCAAAGATAGAACATGAGTAATCTCCTTTTAGAGTAAGATATACACGAGTTTATAAAATCTAGATCATTTTCCAGGGAGTGGGATTCATCTCAAGTATGTAAGCACACAAGCACATTTGTCTTTAGTCTGGTCAGACTTTCACATTTATTTCCTCAGTGTGAGTGTGTGTGTGTGTGTGTGTGTGTGTGTGTGTGTGTATGTGTGAGTGTGTGTGTGTTCCACAGTGCACATAGGGAAATGAGAAGAAAACTTGAGTTAATACTCTTCTTCCCACCATGTGGCTCCCAAGGATCTCACTCAAATCCTCAGGCTTGATACCATGCTCCTTTACCCAATGAGCTGTCGTTGGCCTTCATGTATTTATTGTATTCACCCTCCCTTTCTCTCTCTCTCTCTCTGTTATTATATTAACAATGTATCTTTGGATCTTTACCATATATTGTATTATTAAATAGAATCATTTATATTATATAATAATTTAATAATGTGATATTAATGTATACTAAATGTTATGTAAATACCATAGGTTATTAAATGTCTGATAAATGATTGGCTGAACTCACTCTAAATTAAGATATGTACAACAGATTGCTTGTTAAACTAAATCTTGAATTTATTATCTAGAAAATCAGGGGTAAAGTCAGTAATACCAGTTGGGGTGGTTCAATAACATGTTTTTGCCTATGTTCTACTTTTTCTAACTAGTTGATTTGAACTTTACGGTAACTGGATATGTTAATGCCTAGGATACCAGAACTTGCATGTGATGTGGTGAGCAATAGGGAAGGCTGGAGTGGAGATAGGCAGAGCTGGAGTTCCCACACTGCTTGTAGATTTGCTCCACACCCACTCATGGATGCCTCCAGTGAGCACCGCCGTGCAGACTAACAACTCTATAAAGTTGCAGTGGTCATGGAGCTGACCATGATGAGTAGTGGGCATATTAAACAACAGAATCAGAAAGGGAGATGGATTTGTGGTTTTTATGAAAATCTAGTTTGAGCTAGGGTATTTGAAGTATCTCTTGAGTTGGGTGCATCTGTCTTCTCTCATGGATCTTTTTTACTCAAAATCGCTGTAACTAAGAAATCATGTACTTGCATGTCCATGTTTGCTCACCTGTTCTCATCACACATGCTGCCATAAAGAAATCCAGGAACAGAAGAGATCCATGCATTGATGAGATGGCTATCACTGCCCTTACTAATACAATTGAACAGGAGCGACAAGCCACCCAGGGTGGGTAAGGAAGGCCAAAACCTACCACAGTGTGTGCTTATACATGATGCTTGATGAATGAGTTATGTATCAAATATGAGAAGGAGTGAGTTCAAGTTCATGTAACAGTAGCACAATCCCAGAACAACCAGGGAAGACAGCCCTTTTCAAAAAGAGATGTATATTGCAATTTTAAGGTTGTCTTAGTCCTGAGATACTTAGAATTATTCTTTGGAAAACACGTGACAGATTTTTTACTAATGTGTTATGTGTGACTCTATATGACTGAATGACAGACACATGCAGGTGTCCTAAGGAGGTCAGAAGAAGGTGCCAGATCCCTTTGAAATAGCTTTTCAGATGGTTGAGTGCTGCCTTACATGGGTGCTGGGAACCATAGTTAGAATCTCTGGAAGGTCAGCAATCACGTTAGCCACTGAGCTCAGCCCCGATGGAAGAATTTTCATTTCATCACTTTTTCTGAGTGAACAGACTGTCTAAACACAGGAAAGAATTTCCAGCTCTTCCGTGAAGGGGAAGACCAGAAATCAGCAGCAGGAAGGACACCATTGATACAGCTGGGGACAGGCCAGTCATGCAGCTCACTGGGCTGAATTTTAAGATGGTGGGCTGGTGAGATGGCCCAGCCGATAAGGGCACTTGCCACCAACCCTGACAACCTGAGTTTCACCCTTGTAGCCCATACGCTATAACAAGAGAACACATTCCTGCCAGTTGTTCTGACCTTCACGCTCATTCATATATGCACATAAATAAATATTATAGATGTAAGTTTAAAAACTAAGGTGAATGCAACAGAGAATTAAACCAACTACTATGTTCTCCTTGAATATGAGTCCTGTGAGATTTCATGTGACCTTGGAGCCACCTTGGATGGGGGAGTAAGTGAGAGTTGCGTTAAATTTGTGAAGGTACCAACATCCCATTAAATGAGGTTGAATGCAGGAAGACAATCTGGGTCATCTGTCTGCAGAATAGATTTGCTCTAATAAGTCTGAAGTGACTTCAACAGAAAATAAAATTGGCTGTGCCAAGGAGACACAGAGATTAAATCTTTAGCTTACCACTGTGAATTAAGCTCTAAGAAAGCTGAGTGTGGTGGTATCTAAGTGGTAGATAGTGCTTTAGGGAAAACTATATGAAGATATGGAATGGGATGGAGGTTGGACAAGAATATAGTTTGTGAGACATAAACATTCAAAATATAGAATGATTTCCTTTGTTCTACAACGGAGTCTCCCTATATCATCTGGGAAAACCTTAAGCTTGTTATTCTCCTACCTCAAATTATAAAGGTCTATATTTGCATGTATATATGGTATGTGCCATACTTGTATGAGATTCCCGGTGCACTGTCCGTGGTGCTGAATATCGGACACAGTCCCTGTGTATACTGTTCACATATTCTACCACTCCACTACAAGTCCTGTTATGGGAAATAACAGCAAGATCTATTTCTTAGTGTTCCAGCCTTAAGTTGGCCAGGCATATAAGTTGTTAACTGATATGAATATGAATAAGGAAAGCAAAATCTAAAATAATTATTTTAAACGATATATATGTTTTTATTACCTATCTAGAAAAAGTCCTAAAAGATTCAAATGCACTGGTGACTTACTGGGACGTCACTGTTATTAAATGTTGAAGTTCTGGGGTGTCTCTCCTGGCTCCCCACTCATTAAGACTGAACATTGCTTTTCTGCATTCTCAGCCTCAGCTTCTATTTTACAGTCAAGACTGACTTCAATAGGAGCTGTACTGGTTCCATTCTCCCCTGGAACATGGCTCTGGGTCTTTATTCTAATCCCTGACAATCTAGGTTAAAACTGTGGTTTTGATCTTTACCTGTTACAGATAGAAACCAAATAGAATGTTGTGCCTGCAACTCATTAAATATTAGATTTTTCCTTAAGAAAGTGAAATGACCTTTAACACTTCCTAAGAAAACATGACAGAAATGCGGGGAGGAATGATTCCTTAAAAAGTAGCTGGAATCCTCTCCCAGCAAGTCTGAAATGCCACAGGGCTTCTCCTGTGTGGGGCCTTATTATCATAAAGTTCGAATTCCTGGATAGTGCATTGCATTATCAAAGTCTCCTGCCTTGTTATGTAAAAACTGCTGTGGGCTCCACTTCCAGATGTGGTATGAAAGCTAGTGATGTTCTCTACTTGAATGTCTTTGAAACTTGATCACATTTGCTTTTTTGTGTGCCTTTGTTGCTTATGTGATTTTAGTGCTGCTCATGAATAGGTATAATTATAGGAAACCCTACTGATAAGTTATGAACAGGATTAATGTTACTCAGACTCACAGACAGGACTGCTTAGCAAAAACTTACCAGAAATGGAACTCAGACAATGCCTATTTCTCACGTCTAAGAATTTTTATGATAAGTAATTCTCAGTTTGGCTGAGTGTATGGTTCAGTGATCTTCTTACCCTGTTACAGCTGGGTAGTTTGGGATGGAAAGTGAGGTTTTACTTTGCAAACAAGTTTCTTAGATGATGCACCACTGCTGGGACCATAGACCACATTAGACTGTCAAGGATCTAGGGAGTGGAATAAAATGAAAGGGGATTTTATTTTATTTTCTCTGACCTGTGCTTTGTTTCTGTATGCAAAATAACAGGAGGCTGTTCTGTCTGGAGGGAAAAGGAATTCCATCTAGAGAAGGTGACGAGAGAGGAGGAGTGTGTCCGGGGGATATGAGAGGAAATGACAAGGTCTAACTAAAAAGGAGGAGGAAACTAGAACGAAGCCGAATAAAGGAAAAGATAGAGCAGGGGATGGTTTAAAGAAAGATGACCAGCAAACCCAAAAGAGAAAGAATAGGAGACAGGAGACCCTGGAGGATACATAAGAAGCACACATGTATGAAAATGTCACAATAAACCCTATTTCTTTGCATGCTAATAATGAAGAAACATTTTTAAATCATTTGGGCTCTCTCACTGCTCCATTACATAAAATGTTTGGCAAATGCTTATAAAATAAAGATGAAGAAAACCAGGATGAGAAGTTTAGCACACTCCCTCATAATCCCTGTCTGGAGTCATCCTGTGCTAAAATTAGTATCCATTTCTGTCTAAGGGCAGGGAAAGAGGTTGGATTTATTTTCAAAATTTCCCATCTCGGAGATTATGATTTAAAAGTCTAAATGGTGTACTCATTTCTTATCTAGCTACCTTGTATTTATTTGTTGTGTTTGTCTGTATCTTTTGTTTCCTTTCCTTTGGAATGTTTTGGGAATCTTATCTCTAGATTTAGTTTCTCCACCTGCCATGATCAATATTCTACCTTAAATTCTCATGAGATCCACTTTTTATTCATCATGGGGTTCTTAAAATTCCATCCTTACTTTCTTTTCTTGCCCTTTCATCCCTCCCAAAAGTAAGGTTTGGGTGGGGGAAAACGAAAAAAAAAAATATAAACCTGTTTTACTAAATAAATGTTATAAAACATTCTGGGAGAAGGTTTTTAAATAGTTTTTTTTAATATCTCCACTGTGTCTGCAGTTTCTGGCATCTTCTGTCTGTTTAATAAGCACCTTTTATAAGTCTAAATGGCTGTATTTACGGAGAATTGTTCCCTTTAGCCAATAAAGCTAAAATCTGTTCACTGCTGCTTTGTCTCAGGAAAACCCAAGTGTGAGCTAGACCTTACAGTGTCTTGCAGCGTGTTTCTTTTTACTAAATGCTTGTTTATGTGATCTTCATGGAACTCATGCTTCTATTTATTTATTCATTCATGTTTTTTGATACAGGGTTTCTCTGTAGCTTCGGAGTCTGTCCTGGAACTAGCTCTTGTAGACCAGGCTGTCCTCAAACTCACAGAGATCCGCCTGCCTCTTCCTCCTGAGTGCTGGTATTAAAGGCATGTGCCACCACTGCCCGAAGGTACCCTTGCATTTAAAAGCAATAGTTTAGTCTTCATTTTAACAAAGTTCAAAGGTAGCAAAAAGTCACACAGATCAGATCAAAGTCATATTAGTACTTTACTGTCGGACCTTGTTCAGTTATATTTCTAGTTTTTTCCGTGTATTCCAGTATTAATATTATCTATTCTATAGTTTTAGTGATGTCATGGAGGTGTTCTGTATCCTGAGAAATTTCTACATTGTTTTTCTTTTCTGCTATTAAGCATTTTTGTTATTTTCCAAGAGAATATTAAATTGTTTTGAGTACAACATGGCAGACATTATTTCACATGGTAATATATGACAATTTGGGGCTACATTAAAGAAAACTCATTTCCTCTTTGGCTTTATTATGTCAGATGCAGGGGCAGATTCTTTCTCTTTCTGGCTCCACATCTGCTATTTCAACCTGACATCTCAGTAACCGGGTGGTTGTTTGTTTAATACACACTGACAGGAATGCAAGGGGGAAAGCCAGATCCTGTATCAGACTGCTGTTTGCTTTCTGGAACATCTGTTGATAAGTGAACCTTTGCGATAAAACAGATACTGAGTTTTTACTTCATAACCAAAATTCCTTTTGACAGAGGAGAGCCCCAAACATTTCCAGGTGCTGAGTTACTGCCTTAGAATGACTGCCTGGGAGCAGCGAACGTCACTTTATACTGGAAGTCATTCTCAATCCTAACTAGTATCACATAAAATGAGGATTACGGAGCAAAGATTGTAATTATACATCATTTTCCTCTGTCATTAATGCAACAGAATACGAGCCAACTTCTTCATATGGCCAAAGGCCCAGGTTTTTTACCCTTAGTGTTTAGTGATTCTGAACATTGCATGTGCCACCCCTTGCTTGAGTTTCATATACTTAGTTCTCAGTGTTCTTGGTGTGTGGTACAGGCATGGCCATCTTTCCCCTGTTGCTCAGTGATTCTCATCTTGCAGCAACCGGTTATGGGATGCCACCCTGCATCATCTAGTTCACCTTGCAAAGCTCTGGAAAAGCTCAGAGAGAAAGAATACTTGATCCCATTCAAAATGCCTCCATTGCTTTGGGTACAGATAACATACCTCCTTCATCCTCTTAGAGCATGCGGCTACAGTCCTTGTGACACTGAGCAAGTGGGGGGAGACTCCATCTTCACCCCCAAAGTCCAGCCTATTTCTGTCTATTTCTTTCATGTTTTAAAGGTACCCTCTGAATACTGCTATAGAATTTCCATTAGAACTGTTGTCTTAGATTAAACGAATAGGGTTGTGTTCTCCAAAGGACTAAGAATCAAGTGCAGTTCAGTTTCTAACCACAGATGCCCTTGAATGGAGCTATTGAAATATAAGACTCCACTGTACCTGTCCCTCATCAGTACTTATCAGATCTTTTAGAAAATCTTTGTGGACAACTCAAAGATAAGGGTGTTTTCAGGCTTACTGAATGTTACTGTCTCTCTCTGCATAGGTGCCATCTGGCTAAAATGCACCTAATTCTTATTAGTGAACAGCACTTAGAGTTGTGACTACAGCACCTGCTGTTTTTGTACTTGCTTACCGTCTCTATAGCCAGCCAGAGAGCATCTCTAAGTCACCTTCTCTCTCCCATCCCCAAGGCCAAAGCACAACACAAGGCCAGGTTCCATGTGTCAGCCTCAAGTTTAGTACCTGTGGTGCTTATGGTTGTAAAGCTCCAGCTCCCACACTCCCAAGATCCCTTCCCCAGCACACTGTCATCACGGTGGAACATCTTAATTAGACCAGGATATTACAAAGAGAATTTTCTTCCCAGAAAAAGAAGCAAATGACTGCCTTTTGAGGTCTCTCACATGTCCCGCAAGGATGAATCGGGCACCCCAAATTCTGGAACATTTGTCAGAATAAAAAGTCAACTTAAACACCTGGCTGTTTAAGTCATAGCAAACATGATCCCTTCTACTACCCATCTTATAACTGTAGCCTCTGCTGCGAATGCTGATACCAGCAAGAGATACACATGTTCACGATGAGCGTAGCATTCATGTGGATCATGCACAAATAGGTGATGAATATCAGAATCAGGGTGCGAAACCAAGTGCAGGGCAAGAGGCTGCATTTGTCTTGTTAGTTGTCTTAGCATCTGGACAAGGAAAAGGTGCATTTCAGCTTACGTGTTCTAACCATAGTCCTCTATGAAGGAAAGCAGGGCAAGGAACTCAGGCCAGGGACCTGAAGGCAGGAGCTGATGCAAAGACCATAGAGGAGTGATGTGTCAGGCTTACTCCTCACGACTGGTGCAGCTCGCTTTCTCATACTATCCAGGACCAGCCACAGTGGGATGGGTGCTCACATGTCAGTCATTACTTGAGAAAATTCCCGCATAGCCTTGACTACAGGTTAATCATAGGAACACCTTCCCTCAGTTGAGGTTTTCTCCTCTCAGGACTCTAGCGTAGGTAATATTGGCAAGAACCTAGTCAGCATCGAAGGAAGGGCTTAAAGGGAGATTTTTTTCCTTAGGTAGCTCCCATAAATTTTCTTAGGTTGGTTTAAACAGTGGGTAGAAAGGAAATCAAAACAGTCTGTGTCTCGGTATTATTTAATAAGGTGGTGGATGTTCACTGAACCTTACACACAGCTATAATTAGACCTCCCTGCGGTGGGGACCTTTTGACGAGGTTCTGGTGCCTCTTTTTTTCTGCATGGCTTTCCTTAAGCAATAATCTAAGCTTCATCTTTTTCACCTGAGTGGTTTTCTGATCAGCT
The DNA here is from genome assembly GCF_903992535.2 of Arvicola amphibius. Lineage (NCBI taxonomy): Eukaryota > Metazoa > Chordata > Mammalia > Rodentia > Cricetidae > Arvicola > Arvicola amphibius. Next base: position 8,028,128 of record NC_052049.1, on the reverse strand, counting down.
TGCACCTTTTTTATAAATAGTGAGGGGCATTCCCATACTGCAGAGTGTTGCACTACAGATTCGTGTGAGGTGAGCAGACACCGGGTATCTAGCAGTACAGATACTGTGGTCCTGAAGCGAATTTACTCTTCACATTGAGATTGTCACAGCTTGCTTGTCTTGTGATTGCTGTGATAAATATCAAGGGAAAACACAACCCAAAGAGCGAGGTAGGTTGGTTATTCCAGACTGTGCTTAAACAGAAGGCAAGAAACTATCCTAAACCAAGAAGCACTGGCAAGGCAGTGAGCGCTCCTATATTCACCAGGGAGACAGAGGGGCACAGGCATATTTAACAGGCACCATTTATGATTAGTATAACGGGCATGTTTATTGTGATTAATGTCTCTGTAACAGGCATAAGTGAGTCTTCTATAACTAAATATGCCTAACTCAAGATGATTAAATTTTTTAAAATCTATTTATCTTTATTTTATGCTGATAGGTATTTTTGCCATGGTCTTAGTTCCCCTGAAACTGGAGTTACAGACAGTTGTGAATTTCCTTGTGGATGCTAGGAGTTGAACCCATGGCCTCTGAAAGAGCAGTCAGTGCTCTTAACCACTTAGCCATCTCTCATCACATGAATAATTTGAATTCTGATCTTGATTTTTTCATCAATAATTTAATTTAGACTATGATAAATTTATAATCAATTTTGAATAAGTCATATTGGCTAAGAACTTTTAGAATTCATTGTGTATAATTTTGAAAAATTTGTGGTTCCTGTCATGTATTTTGTGACACATTTTGAATAACATCACTCATGATTAGATTTATTCATAGAATAACATTTTATACATATTGAATCCTCTGAGTTTAATTGAGTCATGAAAAGAAAAGTCCTCACTGAGCATAGAGTCAATTAGAATATATGTATATACTAATAAACATGTGTGTGTGTGTGTGTGTGTGTGTGTGTATTAAACATGGGAAGATCATGGACAAGTCATTTTACAAAATAGCTTATTACTAGGACCTTGGGGAAAGTAAGAGTACTTAAAACATAACTAGAACCTTTGTGATCAGAAACAGAAGCAAATTCTTTTCTGCACTAAGTGTGCCCCTTTCTGGGACTGGAGAAAGTGCTGCACCTAAAGAGTCAGGATGCCCACCTGTGCCTGAGGGCTTGTGCAGAGAAAGAGAGCCGAAGAGTGAGCTCACAGCCCCCTCTCCTCAAAGCCCAGGCTTGGTTCTTCAGGCAGGAGAAAGCCTTTGGACCTTTCTGAGCCATTAAGGGCCTTATCATGTAAGGACATCATTGATAGCCAGATGAAGATACACTTAGAGGAAATGTACTTCGCGTTCTGTGATGACACAGTCGATTGGAATACAGTAGGAAGCTTGAAGAAATGAATAAGAGTAGATGATGAACTTAGATGAGAGAATATGCAAAACAGTATGGATATGATAATTAGAGGCTGAGGTGAGCTTTGTATCCTCTGATGTGAGCAGGAAAGAAATGCACTATTAACCCCACCTGGGCCCAAGGTAGATGGCAGTGATGAGGGAGGGGATAATCGTGGGGGGATAGTGGAAGATAAGGGCAGAAGTTTGTGTTAAATTAAGTCTTCATGCCTGTTCTTAGTAGAAATTAGAATCTTTTTTCTTAAATAATATTTTATTTATTCCTGGATAATGTGTATAATATATAATGCAATATATAAAGATTATATTCTTTTCCCTCCCCCAACTCCTCCCAGATCTGTCCCCACATCCCTACCCATCCAGGTTCATGTTCTTTCGCTCTCTTAAAAACAAAAACCATGGAGTTTGATTAGTGTTAAATGATGACTCTTGATCCTAGGGACTGCTCTGGAGTGTGACTGGTGTATTATGCAGTGTCACTCTATTGAATAAATCTGATTTTTTCTCTCCAACAAGCTATCAATTATGAATAATGTCTTGACTAGAAATTGGACTTTGTGTCCAGTTTTCCTCCTTTGTCCTGGGGTTTTGTCTGATTTGAGCTTAAGTAGGTCCTTTGCATGCTGTCCCAGTCTCATTGAGTTCATAGATGTATCTGTTCCATTGTGTCTGGAAAAGTTTCCTTGAAGTCATCAACCACCTCTGACTCTTACTCTCTTTTTGCCCTTCCTCTGTATGGATCCCTGAGCCTTGCGGGAGGGTGTGATATATGCACATCCCAGTTAGAGCTGAACATTTCAGAGTCTCTTTCTCTGCACACTTGTGTAGCTGTGGGTCATTGTGTTAATTACCATCTACAACAAGAAGAAGATTCTCTGATGAGTTTTGAATGCTGCACTGATAATATATGGGGGCTGCACTGATAATATATGGGGGCCCTGATCCTGTGTGTGTGTGTGTGTGTGTGTGTGTGTGTGTGTGTGTGTGTGTCGCCCTGACACATACTAGGGTTATCTAAGAAAGCTCAGTTAAAAAATAATGCCGCTGTAAGACTGAACTATAGGGGAGTCTTCAGGGCATTTTCTTGATTTATGATTGATATGCAAGGGCTCAGCTCATTGTGAGTCATGCCACCTCTGGACAGTTTGTCCTGGATGGTATATGAAAGCAAGGTGAACAAGCCACGAGGAGCCATCCAGTAAGCAGCACTCTCCTTCTGCTTCCGTTCTTATCTCCAGCTTCCTACTCTGGTTCTGTTCCTGCCCTGCTTTCCCTCAGTGATGGAATGGCCTGAGAGTTGCCAGATGAATTAAGCCCTTGCTTCCCCAAGTTGCCTTTAATCATGGTATTTTATCACAGCAATAGAAACCCTACATAAGACAATGTAATATGCCATCAGGCGTTTCTTTATAATAATAGTAGTAATAGGTTTCCCCTAGGCAAATGACCTCTCCTAGTTTCAGGTTCGTGACTTTATGGACAGTGCCAGATGTGGGTTACATATCATGAGGTGGAAGGTTTTGACTAATAGCTAATTCATGGACATAGATAGTCTCAGCACCTTCCAAGCAGGTAAGAATGTAGATCTTGCTTTGATTTCACATCCAGTGCTCCCAAGATCAGACCTCTTGACCAGGCTTTCCTTTTCAAACGCAGAACAACTTCCAGCCGGAATCAATCATGCAGACAGAGTTACATAAGATTCTGTTTTCTCCGTCAGATTCCTTGAGTTCAGTTTCCTAGAAGCAAATTATCAGTTTGTTCCTCACTGTACAGACAGTACTTAGAACCATGCCCAATTCATAACACTGCATATTTAATATCACGGCCAATTTGGGCATCAGCAGCAGACTATGATATCCTCATAGCTTAGAAACCTTGCATGCCTTTCAGCTCTGGAGGCTGGAAGCCTGTGATTGTGGTGAAATGGGGCTGTGTTCTTGCTATGACCTCTGCTTACATTTTAAATCTTTAGCTGTGTCCTCACATAACAAAAAATAGAGCATGCTAGCCCTCTATCATCTTGCTGTTAAATCACTAATCCTGTCCAGGATGCTCCCTTTCTTTTATTTAAATAACACATTTTTTCATTTTACCTACCAACCTGTTACCCCTCTCTCAGGTTGTAACCACTTTGGCAAACCTCTTTCTCTGAAAATATTTGCATTATGATTCATGACAATAGCAAAGTCACAGTTAATAAATAGCAACAAAAAGAATTTATGGTTGGGGGCTACCACAACACGAGGAACTGTATTAAGGGGTCACAATATTAGGAAGGATGAGAACCAGTGATTTAGAGGCTCCACAGTTACTTTTCACTGACAAGGCTGGGGACACTTTTTAGGAACACACAGTTCTAGAGTGTCATTTTCTTTCTTTCTTTCTTTTGTTAGGATTGCAATGGGATTATCTTGAAGGAGTTAATCTTGAAGGCTCCCGAGACTGTTTTCATGAGTTCTCAGGAATGCTTTGAGGAGATAAATACCATACAAAACAAAACAACCTTAAGAATCTTCAGGAATGACAGAGGCTTCTCTTGCTTTAGCTGAACCCTAGTCATGTGATTTTATGAAAGAACAAATGATCAGACAACTCCTAGCCTTACTTACTATCTGCACTAGAATAGTCAATTTTAAAGGATAGTTAAAATCTGTTTAAATACAGAAATTTGAACAATAAGAAAACTCAATAGAAGAAGAGACTTAGGAGGCAATTGACTAATAACAGATTAAGAGATGTTGTAATGGCATTTCAATTGTATTTTAATAAATAAAGCTTACCTGAATATCAGAGAGTAAAGCAAGCACACTGGTGGTCTGGTCAGCTTTACTTCCAGTTGGTGGTAACACACACATTTAATCCCAGTAGCCACACTAGTTGCCATAGAAACCGGGAGGTGCATTCCTTTAATCCCAGTGGTGCACGCTTTTAATCCCAGCCCTGGAGAGGAAAAAAAAAGGGAAGAAATAGATCTCAAACACAGTTTTATCCTGAGATTCATGGAGGCAGGATCACCATTTTTAAACTGCAGTCTAAGTCAGAGTAGTGGCTGGCTACTTTGCTTTTTGTGTCTTTAGGTTGAACCCCAATTTCAGTCTCAGAGTTTTTATTAGTGGTACAACATTTTGTTGCCCAAAGTGGTCAAAGCTAGACAGGCACAGGCCAGGGCTCTATCCAAACCTAGGTACCTGGGTTTGAGAGAAAAAATAGCACTCCCAACTCCTATCCTCCCCAGTTTAGCATCCATGTAAAGATGAAAAATACACAGAGAATCTGGATACTGTGTGTTATTGTGTTTTCTTTGAATTGTTTGACTGCTGAGGAAGAAGCAACAGTTGTTAAGGACGTGATTATAAATCCTGCTGGATTAATCCATCCTACATATTTTGAAAATGCTTTAACTTCAAAATTTAAAGTAACAAAACATAAAGATATGTTACTTTGTAGAAGAGGTTTTGCTTTCGTTTCCACAGAAAATGAGAGGCTGTGGATTCATTCTGGGTTAAGAAAAATCAGGTTTCATCAAGGAAGAGCCCCTGAAAAATCTCCAATAATAGTGGATGACTCAAATTATCCAACATTTCAGAGGACCTTTATTGCAATGTCCTCTGAGTTCTATATCCAGAACAAACCCAAGACTGCTGGCTGCAATGATCCAGGCTCACAGAATACTCCAGTCAGGACTTGGCCATATTCCTAAATGTTCTTTGGGTCCCCATAAGATTATCAACATCCTCAATCAGCAGGAAGTAACCTAGAAAACCATACCCACATTCTTCAAAAATGGATTATGGATATTTGTCTTTGTTTAGAATGTTGGTTGTAAGCTGTTAATTGATAATGGTCGTGAAAAAAAGTTAAACAAAGGAGATTAGATTCAGAGTTTTTATTTTGAAAAGATAAAAGGGGAAGTACTGTGGAATAATGCTCTTGTGCCCTGTAAAGGTTTGTTACTCATACTGGCTTAATAATATTCTGGTTGGCCAATAGCCAGGCAGGAAATATAGGTGGGGTGACAAAACTAGACAAATTCTGGGAAGAGAAAGACTCAGTCTGCAGTCACCACCAAGATGCAGAGGAAGAGAAAGACTCAGTCTGAAGTCACCACCAAGATGCAGAGGAAGCAAGTTGGTACTCACTAAGGTACCAAGCCACATGGCTAAACATAGTTTAAGAATTATAAGTTAATTTAAGTTGTAAGAGATAGTTAATAATAATCCTGAGCTAATAGGCCAAGCAGTTTATAATTAATATAAGTCTTTATTTGTTTTGCTGGGACTGAATGGCTACAGAACCAGACAGGACAGAAACTCTCTACAAGATATTAATGACTGTCATGTTCATGTTCTTTTAATGCAACCAAAGTTTATGTTTCATTAGTTGTGTCCTATCTAGCAATAATAATAATCCTTGGGGTTTTTTTTTTTGACTAGTAAATTTGGATTTTACCTGAGAAAATAAAAATAAATCAATCTGTTTATGTTATTTAGAGTCATGGTATGTCTCTGAGACACAAGATCCTAATTATTCAGAGATTGACGGGGCACTCCTGACTCGCGGCCTGGTGGTCAGTGTGTATTATGGTCTAGCTCTATGATGGATGAAGTGGACAGTGGGGTAAGCCAGATTGGTGTTAGGGCTACCTGGTGTTCACATTCCCACAGCCATAATATGCAGGTCCTCTGAGATACTCATTCCCCCATCCTCATTGTCTTCTATGGCTGACTGCTTTTAAGTCATTTTTCCTTTCCTTCTCAGCTAAGCCTAAAGGTCTATAGAAGATGGTTCTGTCTGTGAAATGAATGGGAAGAGGATCCATACTGCGCTGGCCCTGCAGAGCGCATTGGTGTTAAAATGGCGGTGGGCTGTGAAGGACTCTTGGTCTCAGCCTAGTCACTAGTTATTTAATAGCTGCTGTGCAGAGATTTTAAAGGAGGAGTCAGTTCTCTTTCAGTTCAGTTTTAACATTGAAATCTTGCCGTGTGCTGGGGATTGTGTAATGTCTCAGTGCAAGACTCGGAGCCTGTTTTACTGCAGCCAACCCCGTCGTCAGAACAGGAATGTGTGCAAGGAAGGAAAAGGCATGTGCCTTCACGGAGAAACGCATCAGGAACACGCTCTCGCCCTCTTTATAGGAGGCGTGACAGAAGTTCAGATGCAAAGGCAGATGTGCCTTGTGATGACCCCACAGAGCAGTATCTGTTTGCGGGGAGGTTGTTGTTTTAGTTTTTTCTCCCTTATAGCTGAAACAAATACTAAGAGCTGCAATGTGGAATACAGCACCAGATTGGGTAACAGTTCAGTGAAGTAATTAACCAAACTCAGAATGTATGTAATAAATATTTCAAGAAAAAAAAACTTTCTTCTAAATCAAAACAATAGAAAATAAACAACTTTCTTCTAAATAAGAACAATAGAAAATAAAACATGAGAAAACGAATTGATAAAGAGGAGCCTCATTAGTAAAACAATCAAACATTTGGAACTGAACACTACAGCAACTATAGGTGAAATACAGGTGTCCTGGATTTGTTTCAAATACTTTCAACAAGGGCTGGGGAGATGGCTCTGTAGGTAAAGTACTTGTTGCACAAGATGTGAGTTAAAATCTTCAGAGCTCACACTAGAATCCAGGCAAGCACACTGGTCACCTGTAATTCTGGGCTTGGAAGGCAAAAACTGAAGATCCCTGGACAAGCTGATTAACAGTACTAGAGAAAAGCTGAGGTCCAGCTTCAACAAGAGACCTTGCCATAGTAAGGGAGGCAGACACCCAGCATCAACCTCAGGTCCCAACATGCAGTCAGAGACACATGCACATGCACCCACAGAAAAGTATGCACACATATGCACATATTTACACCATACACAGACATACAAAAGATGGGGTCAAGGGGCTACAAAGTCTTTCAGCTGAAATAATTGGAGCAGGCTTGGTAGATAACACAAGATGGTCACAGTATTAAAAATTATTGAAGTCATGTGATAGATACCAAAGGTCAGCAAGCCTCCTCCTATATATATGTAGATGATAGATGATGGACGATAGACATTCAGACAGAGAGACAGACAGACAGACAGATGCATACTTACATACATAGGTGGATAGATATCAGAAGCAAGTTAATAAACAATAACACCACAGGTGTCTGACCTGGCTGTGACCTTTGGTGGTGGCTACAGTTTGTAAAGCAGTGGGAAATTAGAGGGATAGGAATAAACACTGTCGGTCAACTTGCATATAATCAGAATTCATATTCTGGAAACAGTAAGTTTTGAAACACCATGTAACTGTTTACTGATTTTAACTGGAGGGTTTTCTTTTTCTTTGGTGTGTGTGTGTGTGTGTGTGTGTGAGAGAGAGAGAGAGAGAGAGAGAGAGAGAGAGAGAGAGAGAGAGAGAGAGAGAGAGAGAGAGAGAGAGAGAGAGAGATTCAGTTTCTCAGGGTTCTCTAAAGGAATCCTTATCCAGAAACTTGGGCTGCACCAGGGTCCAGGAATCACTGGTGAAGCAGTTTCCAGCTCTGAAAGTCAGGAAACTCATGTATCTTTGAAGAAGTTTAATTGTTCTATTTTAAGAACTCTCTGCACAGCAGAGAAGACTCCAAATCTCATGAAGTCTGCATCTTAATGTATTCAGACTCTTAAGATAAAAATGTTCAAGATCTATCAAATGCAGTTACCAGGGGAAAAAGAATCACACTGAGGTCTTCGACTGGCCTGACCAGTGTATCAATGGCTAAGAATATCAATAGATGCTCTTCAGTGTCATCCCAGAGTCTAAGTAGTAAAGCTTCATTGTTAAAGGAGCTGCTTCAAAGAGAATAAATACAAACCTTCATGAGGTGGGGAGAGTCGGGGCAGCATAAAAATCCCAGCTATACAAAGAGAAGAGTGTGGCAGCGTCTTCCTAGCTGAGGAGAGAACCATTTGCCAGGAACAGGGGAGGCATCTCCAGCCTTAAATGAGATGTGCAGGGAAGACAGAAATGAAGTGCTGTGGCCACTGTGTCTCACACACATGCTTTCTTATTTCAGGGGAGAAAATGCAATTTCATACATCGTTTGCTGCTAGTTTTTGTTTATTTTAAAGTTTGAAGTATTCCATAGAATGGATTTACAAGGACTCTCAAAGCAATAGGCTTAGAAATAGCAACCCAATTTTAATTCAGTTGCTAAATTACAGCCTTCCAAGCCATCCTCTCCTGTTGTTGCAGTTCAGTGTTGCAATGCGTGTGCCGTCACGGAACCTAAGGATTGTCTCTCTGTTTGTTTTCAAGTCTGGGTCTAAGCCTGAGCTGATCTGTTATATGTATTTTGTTTGTTTGTTTGTTTGTTTGTTTGTTTGGCTGGTTGGTGGTGGTGGTGGTTAGAGCTAGAGCATCTTGCAATCTACTCTGCATAGTCTTCCTAACAACTCACAGAATTAAGTCACCCATCCACATCCTGTGCTGATGGGCACGGAAGCCTGTTCCATGGAAGTGGGGAGAGGAGGAGGACCGATGCTGAAAGATAATTGAATTTATCACGAAACCATTTCACTACACAGTATTACACAAGCACATCATTAATTCTTCTCGCCCAATTTCTGGATAATGTCTTATATAAACATGTAAGATTTATGTTTGACTCCAACATGCAAATCATTGTCCAAAAATAAGTCCCAGGATTGACTGTATTTTGACTGACATTTTCCTAATGTAAATCTGCTGCCTTTTCAAGAGGCTGTTGGCCCACCCTTGAATCTTTACAGACTCTTCCCATGCAGTAGAACTCTCGGGTCCCCAGGATGTCTTTTAGGCCCTAGTGCCATTAAGCCTGCTGTTCCTTTACTCAATCTAGCTGCTTTTCTATACCCCATTAGACTCAGGGATCCTTGCTTCTTTCCTCATAGCTAACCATAGTTTCTCCAGAAATCTGTGATATCAAAGGATCATTAATGGAAACATAGTATCAGAGATGCCTAGATGGTATCTCTCCACCACTGTTTATTGGACCCATGGTTTGAGTATTTAAGAATGTTTGTCCAAATATTCAGTTAATGAATTAAGACGCTGGAAGTTGAGTTTTCTATTTTCAGATGACTCAGTCTCCAAGTCTGACCAGCACAGGTTTCAGCCCCATTCTAGTGGTTGACTGAGCCTTCATCTTTTGCTAAATGTCTGGATTTCTTTGTGCCTTTTTAAATAGCCCTAGGTCCCTAACTCTGGCTATGGACCTCAAAAGGTCAAGTGAGAGAGTGGCTGTAGTTTCTAGCTCAATAATATGCTGATATCAGGCAATCAAAGCTCAGGAACTGAATGTGGGTTTGATCTTTCCTCTCTCCTGAGTATGGTTTTCAAGCTACAGCACGAGGATCTTACAGTATGAACTGACGGGTGTGGCCAAGAGTGCTCCTGGATACTACTGTGATATCGGGGCTGAAGAGGGAAGAGAAAATAGAGTGTCTATTGTAAAATCTATGCAGAATTCAGAGCATGGGTGTGAAGAGCTTCAGATCACTATGATTGGGGGCCTCTGTGTGAAAATGCAGACAATACAAAGTCCTTTAGTTCTATTATTCAAACCTCCAAGTAGAGTGTGGAAACTCTAAGTCTTTGGCTTCAAGCCATAATTTAACAAGTAGTCATTTTAAAGGTGCTGGAGAAAACGCTGGAAATACCAACAGTACTACTGCATGTCCATCCAGACAGTTTTCATGAGGGTCTCATTATTGCTCTGCTTTCATAGGACATTTTCATGCTGGCTAATGATGTGCACTGGCCATGGTTTCCCTGTGTCCAACCCTCCCATTTCCTTTCTTCCTCCACTCTACCTCTTATTCTTAGTTCCACATCTACTTTCATGTTCCTTATACACACATGATCTTATATGTCAGTACAAGATCCAGGATCCACAAATGACAGAACGCATATCATTTTTTTCCCTTGGTTCAGCTCAAAATGATAATCTCTGGTTGTTGGTTGCATATACTTTCTTACCATTGTTCTTTTCCATGGCTATAATGATGTATATATGACGTTTTCTTCATTCCTATGTTAAGTGACACTAGGCTGCACCATACTTTGGTTTTGAAATTAGTATCACTTTTCAAGTGAAATGAGTTTTACTTATTAACTCATGCTGCATATTTTAATGCCTTAAAATATTTATACCAATAATAAAACTGATCAATGAACTTACAAAATATTTCCAACTTCATGTCAGGACCAATTAAGGGAGGTTGTCAAGAGAAACCAAAGCTTAATCTTATTATCATTATTGATCCAATGGCAACTGCAGTAGCTCTACAGTCTGTAAGTCCCTCCTGTAGATGTCATGTGCTCTTTCAACACTCGAACAGAGAAACCCGTTAAGACTAGTAAAGAACTTGGACATAGAGAAGAAGAGAAGCTTTCTTCTTTCCGCCTTAGGGGTAGAAGTGAGGGAAAGGATATCTACAGCCTTGATCATTGGTAGCAAATGAGACTCCAGATCTTAATAGAAAACTGAGAACAGAAGTTTTGGAGCTTCTTCAGAATAACAAGAACCATTAGTACTACCTTAATGCTACCATAGGAAGATCATTAATATCTCCAGTTCCAGTAAAACCCAGAACATTCCCCCATTTCTGAAATGGACCTTTTTCTTGAAAGTAGGATGTTGGAATTTTAGGAAAAAAAATGGCTTCCTGACATTGAGTCTCTTCTGACACCTCTCAGAAAAGGGGGAGCATCTAAATAAGAAGTGGTGTTATTATGGCATTGTTTTGATGTTTGCAATATATGTATCCATGTGTGTGGGTATAGACATGTTGAACTGAGTGGACCACAATGAATGGCTGACTGTCCTGAGCTTGTGCCTCACAGCACAGCATCTTTAGGAAAATATTTGTTTATTTCATATCAAAAATTTTCTTCTAAATACCTCTTACAGATTTGGTTTTTAAGCCATGTGATGATAAACATTTGTAGACTAAGACTCTCCTTCACACTGCAAATAAAGCCTGCCAAAATAGCTCAGTCAAATTGAGCTTCTGAAAATGTTTGCTTCCAAAGAGGTGTGTTTTTTCTGCATATATGAACTTAAATGATACAACAGGTTTCACTGTTTAGCAACTGAAACCACCTTCCAAGTCAGGAAAGTTTTATTGTGTCACATGATCAATTATCAATGATTGTAGTGATTCTCCAATGGAAGGCTTAGGGTTTTGCTCAATCAGGATATTACGAAAACCAGTGTGTTGTTATGAATTGTAAGTACATCTTTCTTTTCCCCCAATGGGTAGATCCTAATTAACAAATTTTTAAATTGATTCAGTCTTCCGTAACTCCATACTCTACTGTAGGTTTTGTGAAAATGTTTTCAAATCACTGTGCTATTTGACAAGTTTTAAATGTTCCATATGTATTTAAGTTCTTGTGTTTAAAACCAACCAGTGCCAGCGGGGAAGTGATGCGGCTCTTTCTGTGTCTGCATGAGTGTCGGAAGAGGAGTCTCCACACAGGTAGAAGCAGGGCGTGGCTGCATATACATGTACCTGTAACCTTAGCACTGGAGGGACAGAGACAGACTGACACATGGGCTCCTTGTCATCCATTCTAGTGGCAAAGACAATCACCAGGTTCACTGAGTAATCCCTTTCATAAAGTCAAGTGGAATACAGTAGAAAACGATACCCAAGGTCAATCTCAGACCTCTACATGCATGGCGTGTATATACATGTGCAACCCACACACTCGTACACGTATCTATCATATGTATAACACACACAAATAATTAATATATCAATAATGCTAATTATCCAGATTACATGCCTCTATCTTTCCTAGATTAAGACATATACATTTCAAACTGGTATAAATGACCTCTGGGCAATTAGTCAGCTCCAGTGAAGTATCAATATTATATCTGTCTCTGTTTTACAAAGATGTTGACAAGAGTACCATTAATGTAAAGGTTTATATGTCTCTTTAGGTCATTCAGTTATTAAAACATATATATCTATGAGACTTGTGAGGCTAGACATGTTTACATCTTTTGAAGAAGGTTTTCACAGCAGCCTTGACTTAAATTTCTAGTGGATTTTATTTTTCTGGGAAACAGTTGATAAGACAGCCCCGATAGGGCTTTAGAGTTCCTTAGAAATATGGAATCTACTCTCACATCCATGTGCTTGTATCCCCAAGATCTGGCAGATTATGCTTAATAACACCAACAGTTTGTGCCGTGTGTGTGTGTGTGTGTGTGTGTGTGTGTGTGTGTGTGTGTAGGCATATATCAACTTCAGGTGGTGTTTTTTTAAAAAGTTATGATCTACTGTCATAACAAAACACTCTGAGCAAGGCAATGCAAACACTTAATTTGGGGCCCATGGTCCCCCAGGATTAGAGTTCATGACCATGTCATAGAGCATGGCAGCAGGTAGGTAGGCATGACACAGAAGCAGCAGCTGAGAGCTCACATCTTAAGGCACAACCACGAGGCAGAGAGCTAAGGAGAAATGGTATAAGCTTTTGAGCCTCAAAGTCCACTCCCAGTGATTCACTTCCTCCAACAAGACTCCACCTTCTGATCCTTACTGAAGGATTGATCTACCTACTGGAGACCAAGCATTCAAATCTACAAGCCTCTGGGACTTTTCGCCTTCAGAGCACCACAGATGATGTTCCTCTCACTGTCTTTTTTTTTTTTTTAATCTTTGGACTTTTTTAAATTTTTTTTTATTAAAAATTTCCGCCTCCTCCCTGCCTCCCATTTACCCCCCTCCCTCCTCCACTCCTGCTCCCTCTCCTGTCCAGAGAGCAGTAAGGGTTCCCTGCCCTGTGGGAAGTCCAAGTTCCTCCCCCCTCGATCCAGGTCTAGGAAGGTAAGCATCTAAACAGGCCACCCCCCTCCTCCAAAGCCAGTATGTGTAGTAAGGTCCAAATCCTGTGTCATTGTCCTTGGCTTCTCAGCAGCCCTCATTGTCTGCCATGTTCAGGGAGACAGGTTTTATCTCATGCTTTTTCAGTCCCAGTCCAGCTGGGCTTGGTAAGCTCTGAATGGATCAGCCCCACCATCTCAGTGGGTAGGAGCATTCCTCGCAGTCCAGACTTCCTTGCTCATGTTTCCCTCCTTCTGCTCTTCATTTGGACCTTGGGCGCTCAGTTCCGTGCACCAATGTGTGGCTCTGTCTTTATCTCCATCCATCGTCAGATGAAGGTTCCCTCACAGTCCTGAATTTCTTTCTCATGTTCTCCCTCCTTCTGCTCTTCGTCAGGACCTTGGGAACTCAGTCCGGTGCTCCAATGTGGGGCTCTGTCTCTATCTCCATCCATCGCCAGATGAAGATTCTATGGTGATATGCAAGATAATCATCAGTATGGCTATAGGACCTGGCCTTTTCCAACTCCCTCTCCTCAGCTGCCCACGAAACTAGCTGGGGGCATCTCACTGGATACCTGGGAAACCCTCTAGAGTCAAGTCTCTTAATAATCCTAAAATGGCTCCCTTAATTAGGATATATGCTTCCCTGCTCCCATATCCACCCTTCCTATATCCCAAGCATCCCAATCCCCTAAGCTCTCCCTATCCTCCCCTTCACGCTTTTCTCTCCCCATCTCCCCTTGCCCCCAACCCACCCCACCCCCAAGATCCCAATTTTTGCCCAGCAAACTTGTCTGCTTCCAATATCCAGGAGGATAACTATATGTTTTTCTTTGGTTTCACCTTCTTATTGTCTTCTCAAGGATCACAAATTATAGGCTTGATGTCCCTTATTTATGGCTAAAAACCGATTATGAGTGAGTACATCCCATGTTCATCTCTTTGGGTCTAGGTTACCTCACTCAGAATAGTGTTTTCTATTTCCATCCATTTGCATGCAAAATTCAAGATGTCATTGTTTTTTACCGCTGAGTAGTACTCTAATATGTATATATTCCACAGTTTCTTCATCCATTCTTCCACTGAAGGGCATCTAGGTTGTTTCCAGGTTCTGGCTATTACAAATAATGCTTCTATGAACATAGTTGAATAAATGTTTTTGTAGTATGATTGGGCATCTCTTGGGTATATTCCCAAGAGTGGAATTGCTGGGTCCTGGGGTAGGTTGATCCCGAATTTCTTGAGAAACCGCCACACTGCTTTCCAAAGTGGTTGCACAAGTGTGCATTCCCACCAGCAATGGATGAGATTACCCCTTACCCCACAACCTCTCCAGCACAGGCTATCATTGGTGTTTTTGATTTTAGCCAATCTGACAGGTGTAAGATGGTATCTCAAAGCTGTTTTGATTTGCATTTCCCTGATAGCTAAGGAGGTTGAGCATGACCTTAAGTGTCTTTTGGCCATTTGATTTTCTTCTGTTGAGAATTCTCTGTTCAGTTCAGAGCCCCATTTTTTAAATGGGTTAATTAGCAATTGGAAGTCTAATCTCTTGAGTTCCTTATATATTTTAGAGATCAGACCTTTGTCAGTTGCAGGGTTAGTGAAGATCTTTTCCCAGTCAGTGGGCTGCCTTTGTGTCTTAGTGACAGTGTCCTTTGCTTTACAGAAGCTGTTCAGCTTCAGGAGGTCCCATTTATTCAATGTTGCCCTTAATGTCTGTGCTGCTGGAGTTATACGTAGGAAACGGTCTCCTGTGCCCATATGTTGTAGAGTACTTCCCACTTTCTCCTCTATCAGGCTGTGTGTGTTCCGATTAATATTGAGGTCTTTAATCCATATGGACTTGAGTTTTGTGCATGGTGATAGATATGGATCTACTTTCATTCTTCTACAGGTTGATATCCAGTTATGCCAGCACCATTTGTTGAAGATGCCCTCTTTCTTCCATTGTGTACTTTTGGCTCCTTTATCAAAAATCAGGTGTTCATAGGTTTGTGGGTTAAGATCTGTGTCTTCTATTCGATTCCAGTTGGTCGACTTCTCTGTTTTATGCCAATACCAAGCTGTTTTCAATACTGTAGCTCTGTAATAGAGTTTGAAATCAAGAATGGTAATGCCTCCAGAATTTCCTTTATTGTATAAGATTGTTTTGGCTATCCTGGGTTTCTTGTTTTTCCATATAAAGTTGATTATTGTCCTCTCAGGTCTGTGAAGAATTTTGTTGGGACCTTGATGGGGTGTGCATTGAATCTATAGATTGCTTTTGGTAGAATTGCCATTTGGTAATCTAGCTAGCCAGTGAACCCAGGGCTTCTGTCTTTCCTGCTCTGGAGGCTCACTAGCACCAAACCAGGCTTTCTTTTTAATGTGTATTCTGGGAATTCAACCTTAAGTTCTCATGTGTGCATGGCAACCTTTTTACCAACTGAGCTACACCCCAGTTCTTACACTAATTTAATTTTAAAATAGTCTCCTTAATTTCCAAATGGAAAGTCAGATTGTGACCAATATAACCAACTGGACAAAGGACTCAGAGATGATCAAGAATTACCCAGTAATAGTAAGGATATCACATGAACAATACATATACATTTATTCCAAATTTCATATTAGACTTATTTCATAAGGAAAACTGTCTGGTTGGAAAAAGAAAGTCTGGATGCTGACAGAAATATAGATGAAATTCAGCTCCCAGGAAGGATTCCTATATGCAGACATCTGCACAGTTATCTCCAGATACATTTTGATATTTATAAATATGTATGTCATACTCACACTATTAAATAAAACTTTCCTTGAGCCAAGACCCAAGGAAGTGAAGAATGCAAAACATTCTAAAATGGGAAGCACACTAATTCAGAAGCTCATTCATGAAAGGGCATTAACACGGATTACATTTTCACCCCTTCATTCTTGACAATCTTCTCCCAAGACAAACTAGTAAAAACTCATGTTCCCCTGCCCTACTTGCTGAATTTAGAGGATATGAAAAACGTAGGCGTTAAGTGTGACTTATTAGTAGTGTACATCATGCACAGATCATGTACAAGAGAAGGGATGTTTTATGGAGCCTGAGGAAAGTATTAAAGTGAGAAGACTGGTTCCCACCTCACCCATGGAGATACCCAGTAGCTAAATTTCATGAGTCTTCACATTGCAAAGGTTATGATAATTTTTGACAGCTGTCCTTGTTCTTCTTGAAAATATTTTGCTAGGCAAGTTCTCATGCATGAAATTGTGGTGGTTTAGTGACAGTGGAGTGTCTGAGGACCAAATGTTCAATGGTAATGAGAAAGAAGCACCAAGCACAGTTGCTGAATCTTTGGATTCTGTCTAAAATACCTCACGTAAAACATTGACTTCTGCCTGGAAATCAGACTTGTCACTTTAGTATCCTTCCATTTTGGCATCAGTAACTGCTTTGTGAGTCATTGCTCGCACGGAGACCCAATTTGCTTGCCAGGGAGAGTGCACTGTGATACCTTGGATCCTTTGGTCTTTATAGAGTAGCAGGGATGAGGCAAGGTCTCAGGGATCTGTGTTCCTGTCCTCCTAGGATGCAGGGCAGTGCTAAGACTTTCTAGTCTCTGGCAAGAAGATGACTCTGCAGGTAAAATTCAAATGTTGCAATGCAACAATGAAGAGCAGAGTGCAAACCCAGTAGGCACATGTTAGTGCTGGGCCGGTGTGGAGGTGTTCACACAATAGAAGTAGAGGACTCCTGGAGAAATCTGGCTAGCAAAACTAGCTGAAGCCATGGGCTCTAGGTTCAAAAGGCAAAAGTAAGAAACCTTGCCTCAATATATAAGAGTGAGAGAATTAACCAAGCTATCCAATGTCAATCTCTGCATATATATATATATATATATATATATATTCATAAATACACATGCATGCTCATCACAACAAACACATTTGTACCTGATAAGAATACACCTACATGCACACATACATGCATGCTCACCTACACAAATGCCAGGCCTCCTTAGCCTTTTTCCTCAGAGAAAGTTGAGTGTATTGTCTGCCCATTCCGCAGCCCCATGACACAGGACAATTAGACACGATAGGGAGTCAAGTCAAAGCAGGAACTTAGTTTATTACAGTGAACATCAGCTTATATAGGTTACATGACATTGTGTGGGAGGTACCTCTAGCCAATGAGAGACAACCAAGCCCTCCCTCTGGCTGGAGGGGCCTCTACCTAGATTTTGCTGTCTCATCCCCGGTAGCATTGAGACTATCCCTCGAACTCAAACCAGGCTTTTCTCTGTCCTACAGGCCTTGAGGTACAGGCCCTGAGATAACTTTGGCCCAACATCTCCCCCTTTTGTTTTATATCTCACCCCTACCCAGTCACCAAGCTAGAATAGCCCACCAGGGAGAGAGTATGGTTCAAGGCCACCCCTATTTGAAGTTTTGGCTTGGATACCCTCAAATTGAGAGTTCATCCATGGGGTGAGATGCATCAAGCCTATCATAATGTACTTGAAGGGTCATGAGTTGTACCTGTTGTGTCTGTTTTTAAGATGCTTATTTCAGCTTTTAGAGAACTCATGGGCCAAAAAGACAGATCAATAAACAATTAGCCATTGGCCCAATTAGGGAAGAGATGAGTGTGGTTTACCATGGGGACCAATTAAACCAGGTCTCATAGGGGATCCTTGACTTAAATGAATCAATATCTTTTCTTAACTCATCTAGGATTTTTGTAACTATCCCAGAATGGTCCTCATAGAAGCAACATTCTTCCCCAAGTCCCTTGCAAATTCTTCCCTGTTTCATTAACAGCAAGCCTTTTCTATTTTGTAAGGTTACCCTTGCTAAGGAATCCAAAGACTTTTGTAAATAATGTAATGCAGTCTCTGTCTTTTCTAATTAAGTCCATCCCAGTCTGTTCATATCCCCAGGAAGAACAATAGCAATCAGGAGTCCCCCCCCCCCACAGCTTCTAATAGCAGAGGCAGCCTGGTTACTTCCTGGACATACATAAAAGGGTGTCTGCAGGAGGGCATATCTCCTAAGGACATGAAAACACCCAGGCTCATTAAGGTAAGATGCCTGGGGTATGGTGCACCCCCAAGAGCCTCCACATTCAGGTCTCCCTTCGATTCTACCTCCCCCCAAATCCAGTCTCCCACATCCCAGCTCCCATGTGCCAAATCGCAGAGGTCAAACATCAGGTCAGGTCACCACGTCCAGGGTGTCATCATCTGAGAAGTCTGGAGGTTTAGGATCCCTTCCGTGCCACCGCTTGACAAGATCCACATCACCTTCTGTGGTTGGTGGGGGCTTTCTGTCTGGACCTTGGTCCCATGAGAAGAATTAACATGATTACTGCCAAGAGGGTCATCTGAAATAAACAGGCAGCACTTTCCTCAAGGGTCAGTCTCCCTTAAGCTGTGGTGATTTTTCTTTTCTTGTGTTAAGGGTTGTCTGCCATAATCTCTTTCTTTTCTTGGGTTGTCTACCATAATCTCTTTCTTTCTTTATTGCTCATCTTGCTCTTCTCAGTTGTTCTGAGGGAAGGGGAGAGATTTTAAGTTGCGAGCGGGTAGTCATATAGGCGTTTTCTCTCTGTTTGGGAAGACACATCCATATCCTCAGCCCTGTGTCAACAAGAGATCTGGGCCCCCCCATTGGTCCTTTGACCTAACCTTCAGGCAGGACCTCGTTGGTAGCGATCCCTAATGTTTCTGAAATCTATTTTGTTGATCTGATTTTTGAAAATTGAAAATATTGATGGCTAATAATGCCTTTTGCAGTTGTAGATGGGGAAAGACTTCTACCCCTTTTTGTTTTATAAGGACCTCTGAGATATTGGTGATGTCTTTCAACAATCGCTTGACCCTGAGGGTTGTATGGGATATATTTCATATCTGGAAGAATTCTTTTAATGTTTTACTTATAAAACAGAAAACGCGCCGTTGTCGGACTTGACCTGTTGTGGTAGTCCCAAGGTACAATACATTGTTAAAAGTGGCTTTTGGCATGGGTTGCCTTTTCCCCTGAGTGGACAGTAACCTAGCATGCCTTGGAGTACGTGTCTCTGATCACAAACATGTATTTTCCTTGAGCATCTTAAGTTTAAGTTCAGGTAATGGCCACTGCTCCACCCATACCAGCTTACCAGGTACCCACCTAATGGGGGGACCCTCGGGGCAGTGGTCTCTACTTTAGGGGGTGAATCCAGGTGTCAGGGTCTGCCTGCTGACACCTTGCTCAGTTTTATCATCATAAAAGGCTAGGTGGTCAGTGGTAACATTCACATCCATTTATCCTAACAAATCTTGTCCCAGGAGGTTCTGCCCCATGTTCCTCTGTGTGAGAGTCCAAACTTTGCAGTTCCTGCCAGAGGCTGGTCTATTCATTTCCTCCTGGCAAGTATGGAGCCCTCTTATTCGTCCCCACAAAGACATTTATACCCCACATGAACACAAACGCATGCTGCACTAATACATATACCCCACTAGAACACACATCCATACCCATGCATGCATGCACACCCTCACAAACACATGTGCATTGGACATGGACTCACATACACACATGTACAAACACCATACACATTAAAA
This sequence comes from Arvicola amphibius, assembly GCF_903992535.2. Taxonomy (NCBI): domain Eukaryota; kingdom Metazoa; phylum Chordata; class Mammalia; order Rodentia; family Cricetidae; genus Arvicola; species Arvicola amphibius. Next base: position 8,008,297 of record NC_052049.1, on the reverse strand, counting down.
AATAAAAACATATTTTGGAACCTGGAAGCAGTCTTCATGAATCACAATTCCAGCTATGTTTTCTTCTAGGTTTCAGACACTGAATGTATTATGTAATAAACCTCTTTGTGCCTACCCCCCTAGTACAGTTGAGAGGCACTAATGGAAAAATGGCTGAAAGTCTAAGATGGGACTTAGAACTCAACAAATGCTATCTAACTATTTGTGCTTCCTGCAGTAAATGATCAGTCCAATTGAACACCCAAAATTCTCTTGACATCATATGGACCCCCACACATACACAAAGAGCCTGGGAGTTTCCATGTGTTGCTATAGGAGCTGCCTGATGCTAGGTTAGCTGTACCCTTGGTAGTGATAGTAATCAACATGACTTCATAATGCTCTGGGGTTTGAACTGCCACAGTCCTTATAAAAATTCATTCTGCTTTCTCAAAATCTGAAAATTGCTAATCACATTCATGACTTTTTGATTTCTTAATCATAATTGCAGCTTTCATCATAAACAGTCTCATGTTTTTATTTTAATGCACATTTATTTTGCATATTTTATCCCAAGGACAGGGCTTACTAAAAATTATGCAAGGTTTTTGATAAATGACAACTATGCATCCTGATATGTTTATTTACATTTGCTAATTAATGAGAAATCAATGTAAAGACAAATTAACAGTGCATATGAGTGTGTTTGGGTGAGTGTAGAGGTAAGTGTGTGTATGTGTGTCTGTAAAATCTATATTCTTTATCTTTATTTACTAAAATCAATACTCTTGTCAGGCACAAAATTTGAGCTATAAAATTCAAAATGAGATGGCTTGAGATATTAAGTAGTTCCATTAAATCTGTCTGGCATGTTGTGGAGCTTTTAGATTTTGTAGTTAGTGCCTAATCCATGTTTGCCAAAAACGAAATGCATAATAAGCTTGCATTTAATTTCCAAAGCTATGAAATAAATGAATAATATAAAGAGTAGCTTTCATCGTGGTCTTAGGTTTATGCACTGTAAATATCATATTAAAGATGTAACATGTTCCTCAAATATATTATTTCTTAGTAGGTAAAGCAGTTCTGAACCCTTTCAAGGAATCTTTGACTCTTAAATATTTGGTGTCAACTGAAAATCTAACCAATTTAGAATTCTTAAAATTGTTCTTGATTAATTGCGTATAGTTCTTTGTCTGTGGGTGAGACCCTGCACCATCTCACACCTTCTGCTTTAACATGCCCATTATTATTGCCATTGTTTTGCTCTTGTCCATGTGACCATGTCTGGGAAAGACTGGACAAAAATGCAGTTGTAAGTTCTGTGTAGCACATCCTCCCAAAGTGGGACTCATAGATCGTAAAGGGCTGAGATTGGGCTTTTCCTGGGGTTTGCCTGGGATGCCCACCAGATTTTACCTTTCTTTCCTGTTCAATGAGCAGATACTGAGATCTTTCTAGAGTATAAATCTGCTCCATGGCCAGGTCAGGTGGAGACACAAGGCACTGGGAAGAGCACAACAACCCTAGAAGAAGATTGACAGGCAGCCTCCATCACATTCACTGGGTTCTCACTGCGCATACAGCTGTGCCTGCAGATGATAAAGTCCCTTCCTAATAACAAATCTAGTTGGTTTCTTTATTTTAAGACTATAAATAAAATGAATTGACAAGTAAGTGTGTATTAGGACAGCTCACTGAGGCACAGAGAATAAATTCATACCACTGTAGCAGTGATTTGGGAGCCTTGCGTCAATCAGCACATTAGCTTATCACTACATATTCAGTCACGTGACCCAAAATGCGGCTTCCTAAACGGTCCGCTTCATTTCACTCCAAGCAAGGAAAAGTGTGTGCTGAAACACCCTCTGTGTAAACGTTCCTCCTCTTCTGTAACTGCCAGACGGTCATTTATTTTGGAATGTGTTTTGTTTCTCTTTTATGAGAGCAAAGCCAGTTGGCAACCTAAGAAATTCAAATAAACTAACAAATCCAGCCACGGTGTCATAGCCTGTAAGTTCTGTCTATGAATCTGGTCCCTATGGTTGAAAGTGGAAAGTGTCGTGGAGGACTTGAGCAGACACCTCACCAGTAAGAACCCAAAGATGACACATGAGCCCAGGCAGATGCTGAACATCTTCAGAACTCAGGGAAGTATCAGATTCACAGCAGTTCTGCCCACTGAACACCGTGGCAGTGCACACCGGCTGCAACCTGACAACATCAGAGCACAGGAACACTGGTATTCTTATTTGTTGCTGGAAGAAATACAAAATGCTATGAGTCTTGGCAAACATGTTGATGATTTTTTACAAAGGTACTCAGCAGGTAATTCAGAACCTCATCTTTAGACATTTATGCTGTAGAAATGCATATGTGAGCTTGTATCAGAACCTTGTGGGTTAGCTTTATCTGCTCCCATGGGTCTCAAAAAAGCGTGGCATACCAAGTTTCAGTAAGACTAAGCATTTCCCATTGTATTAAGGCTGGGCAAGGCTTCCCAATATGAAGAATAGAGTCCCAAAAGCCATTGTCAGGAGTCCCACAAGTAGACCAAGCTACACAACTCTCACATATGTGTAAAGGGTCTACATTGGTCCCATGCACACTCCCTAGTTGTCAGTTCAAACTGTGAGCTCCTGGGAACCCAGGTTAGTTGTTTCTGTGTGTTTTCTTGTGATGTCCTTGACCCCTCTGACTTGTACAATATTTCCTTCCTCTCTTCATCAGGATTTCCTGAGCTTGGCCTAATTTTTGGCTGTGGGTCTATGCATCTGTTTCTATCAGTCTATGAGTATAGCCTAATATTGTAGGCCTCATTATGTTGACATTGTTTTCCTTAAATCATGTTTGGTTCTACCTGATGTCTCTGGCCATCCAGCCTCTGGGTGCCAGCACTCCAGGCAATGTCAGGGGTGGGCTTACTCTTGTGGCATGCGGCTCAGGCTGGGCCGGTCATTGGTTGCCCACACAATTATAAACTCTAAAAAAGTGGAGAAAATTCTTGATAGATACCAGATACAAAAATTAAATCAAAATTAGATAAACAACTTAAATAGACCTATAACCTATAAGGAAATAGAAGCAGCCATTAAAAGTCTTCCAACCAAAAAGAGCTCAGAGCCATATGATTTCAGCACAGAATTCTGCCAGACTTTCAAAGAAAAGCTAATACCAATACTCATCAAATTATTCCATAAAAATAGAAACAGAAGGAACATTGCCAAATACTTTTTATGAGGTTAAAGTTACCGTGATAACCAAACTACACAAGGACTCAAAAAAAAGAGACTTACATACCAAGTTCCCTTATGAAATTGGTGCAAAAAATACTCAAGAAAATACTCACAAACCAAATCCAAGAACACATCAAAAAGATCATCCTCCTTGGATCAAGTAGGCCTTATTCCAGAGATTCAGGGATGGTTCAACATATGAAAATCTGCTATAATCCACCATATAGACAAACTGAAAGATGTTGTTTCTAAAGATGTTTAGTTGGGTTTTCTTTTGTTAATGCAAATATCTAAGTCATTTGCTAGTGTGCTGTTAGCTGCATCTAGACTTCATTTTTCAAATAGAAAGAGAATCCACATAGATATCAGGAAACTGCATTGAATATAATCAAGTATACACACGTACACAAAGACACACACATTTTGATTAGAAGTGGAATTTTAAGAGTACTGTGTCTTTCCAGTCAAACAAGAATACCTTGTTTTCTGAATGCATAAATTATTTCCTTCATTAAAAATTATAATTTAATTCTAAATTTCTTTGACCTTTTCTGATGCATCCATTCAGGACATTTTACACTGCGCAAGGCTGTAGATATTTTATCACTCAGTGGCATACACTTTTAGCCACTTACAGAAAAGTATTGCTTTTTTGTGTATATCACATCATTCTCTATTTAACTGGTTTATGGGATAGCTGGTTCTTGAAGATTTTTTTAGTTCATATTTTAGATTCTCTTGAGTGTACATGGAAGTGTAAATAGATATGAAGTGTTTGGCATGCGTCATCCTTGCACCTCATTTAGAACATTTTCATAAGTTCTTGGAGCTGTCAGTGAATATTAGGGTCCTGGCGTCGGAGCAAGCCCAGTGAACACTGTTCTCTGCACTGGCTCAAAGGTGTTTGGTTTGCAGGGGGTTATATTATTTTTCATTATATATAATCAATTTTAGGTTGGCACAGAAAGCTATGGATTTGGTGATCACATTTCTGAAGCACAGGTGTTTGTGTTTGTCCTTCTGTCCTGTCCCCACCCCCTCCCGCAGGTCCCCTTCCACTGGCTAGAAATACCCCTTCCACCCCGCTCCCACAGGTCCCCTTCCACTAGAAATACCCCTTTGGCTTTATACTCTCAGCATTCATTCCATCTAAGCTCCAGCGTCACTGGTGAGAACTTCTTTCACCTCTCTGACACCACCTCCTTCCCTCTTCTCCAAGTTTTTAAAAATTATGTCTTGGGGAAGCCTTTTCGATTTTCTGATTAACTGAATTGGAACAAGGCCTTGCCACTGTCTCTGCCACCCACCCCTGCTTTATGTTCTTTCTTTTCTTTGTCTCACTCATATCTGTTTCTAGGCAGCCCACCCCACCAGCATGTTCTAACCTTGAGACCAAGGATTTGGGGTTTCTTTATTCATTACCCTTTGTCTATTATCTAAAAGTCATCCAGTGCTTCTTTGTTTAATGAAGGAGTATAGGCGCGCATTCCTGAAGATCCCCACTCACTAAACATTTATTTATGGGTGGATATTTACCATACAAATATTATACATGTAGCTTGATTAGGAACTGGACCCTTGGAAACTTGTTACCCTGACACCACCCATGAAGATATCCCGTATATGGCAGATGTAAATCCCTCAGATGGTGGAACTGCCACAAAGATGTGATGGATGGCAGACTGTAAACAATGTGCCCTGGGAAACCACAAAATGCCAATTCCTGTCATATTGAGGTCAGTGCTGCAGTGTCCAGAGTTCACACATGAGTCTGGGTTTCATTGGTAGGAGAACATTAATTTTTTCAATAACTTTTGTACTGGTACAGAGATTTGTGCCTCAGGCCCAGAAATGCAGCAGCAAGGGAGCAGGCACTTTCTTCCTGACCCCAAGACTATGTTCTGTATTTTAAACTTACAATAAAAGGGCTATGCAAAATAATACAATAAAGAACAGCATAGTAAAATTCTCTGAACACAATTCCCTGGCATGAGAGTTTCTTGGCCATCGGCTGTCCAGCTTTCTCCATACGACCTACAGAAAGGAATGCATGTCCTACTTCTACCCACTCCATACTATTGTGATATTTAAAAGCAAACAATACTAAGTCCTCTTTGTATAAGATGCTTTTAAAAATTGCCTTTTAGTCCAGTTTTAGTTTATTTGTAGATTTTGGTGGCTGTTGATAAACTCAGGAAGAGGGTTAGACAGACAGGAAGTTAATCGAAGGCTGCTCTAGATAGCCCAGTTACCCTGGAGTCTGCTCTCTCTCGATCTAAACACTGAGATTATGCGTGGGCCCCACTCCCTCTGACCTCTACCTGGGTTTTAGAGTCCTGGACTCTGATAGTCATACTTCAGCACTTAGCAGGCTCCCTAGCCCTGCCGCCTGTCACTCTTGTTTAGACAGCAGTGCAGTTTAAAAAGAGGTACACACAACTGTAAATCTTCAAACTTGTCAAAACAAAGTGCACTGTTCATAGTTGGTCTCAAGCTCCTCAGCATGTGTGAAATCGTCCTACTGATAGCTGCCCCTGCTTTCAGGAGCCTGGTATTCAAAAGCCACTGCAAACCCCAGAGGACCATAGATTCTAATGCATCATTAGCATAGGTCAGTGATTTGCTCTCACCATCGAGGGAAACAGGGGTATATGTCTTTGGGATGTAATGAAGCAGCAATATGCCTGATTGAAGATGATCTTAAGAGTAAAGCTGTTTCCGGTACTTCACGGCAATGAGCAGATGGATCTGGTGTGGCATCCTCACAAAGCGCCCTGAGAGCACACTGCCTCCAAGGCTGAAAGCCACTTCCTCAGCAGTCCCTGCCTTCCCGAGCCACACCCTCAGATTTCACAGGCCTCACAAAGGAAATGAAACGACTTTATAGGAGTGCGGGGGCCATGGACCATTTTGAGCCATGGGTAAAATGCAAGATTTTACATTCAATCAACTGTGATAAAAACCACTTTGGTAAAGCAGATATCAAATTCATGGGTCCCCCAAGCACAGCAAAGGGAGTAGGCCCACGGTAAAGTGGATACAAGTTGATGAAATAAAGTGGGAAATTTGTAAAAAAAAAAAAAAAATTGCTGTCTTCTACAAAATAGAAGAAAAATGTGCAGACACAAATGTATGCATGCACACACGTACACACACACGATGAGGCCAGAACCCACTTGTGAATCCTACATATTAAAAACATTTTTATTGACTAGATTAGAGATCATGTGGCTTTTACCAGAGCCACACTGCCCCTGATCTTTAAGTGAATTTGGGAAGAGAACCCCTCAAAGCTGGGTGACTTGTGACATCCAGCTCAGGGTTTGCTGTCTTCATCCCTGCCTTTTTCTGAGAAACAGCGGGATGCCACAGTTCCTGGGAGGAAAGTCAGATCAGTATAAAATGGTGGAAGGATAGGTGTGTAAGGGTGTGGTGGGAGTGGAAAGACGGGCAAAACACGTTCAGCTCACCAATAGTTTTCCTTGGGTTGAGGCTGAGTTACGGTGTGAAGCTAAGTATGACCAATGGGCTTCTGAAGCCGAAGTGTGGCCAATGGGCTCATGTCTCAGAAAGGCAGGTTCTTAGTAGGCTGCACCCACCGGATGAGTCACTTGGGTCCCCCATGTTTTGAAGGCAACAGCTCAGCTCTGCTTTTGGTTTCATTTTTTGTTCTCTGCTTGCTGGGAGTGACCCATCATCTCTCTCCACTGCTTACATGATTGATCCTCTGTCCCATCATGCATTCTCCTTCCTGATGGACAGAAACCCTAGTAAAATCTTAAGTCCAAATAAATCCAGTGAGCTGCTTCTGCCTTGAAATTTCCCATAGTAATGAGGAAAGTGATGAAGAATATGGTCTATAGTCCTAACTAATGTATGTCTGCTCAACAAAGCATTAAACAAATACGTTTGTTAAAAACACAGCTGGAAAAAAATGAAATAAAGGCGCCACAGTGTTGAGAGTTAATTGTGGTTTGTGGGAGTTAATTACCATGGTAACTGTGAATAAATCAGTACCTGCTAGTAAAACAGTGAGGTGTAGAGATCTTCCTATAAAGCTGAGGAGTAAATCCACAGCACAGTCATTCAGTGGGTCTTCCTAACACTTCCTTCCAGTTCATTAAGAATAAAATCATTACAAAAGGCCTATTATTCCTATCATCAGATATCTGTACTGATGAGCACCCAATCTCTAATGCTAAAGGGTTCTTCATATCAAAGTAGGGTGCTTGACTTCAAGCAGCTCATTGTCAGCTGGAATCCACTCATCCCCAATTGGTCCTGTTTTATAATCTAGTTAAAGGAACAGACAAATATTTTTTTAAAAAAAAACTATAAATATAACAGTTACTTCAGTGGCACGCAGTTTCTCTGCTGCTTTTTCTGTGGGCATTATTAAGCTCCCTAACTTTTGGAGCTGGAAAGGTGACTCAATGGCCAAGGTCACTTCCTGCTCTTGCAGAGGACCCAGATTTGGCTACCAGCACCCACGCGGGTACTCACAACTACCTATAACTCCAGCTTTACTAGATCCAATGAAGTCTTCTGTGGGCACCAAGCATGGATGAGGCGCACAGACATACATTAAAGCACATACACAAATAAATAAATCATTTAAAAATAAATATATTTATATGCACTTTACAATGGTGTATTTATTTAAAACAGAGTTTGTTATGCATTCATTGGGAATGTCACATCATGCACCCCAATCCTGCTCACTTCCCAGTCCTTCCATAGCTGACCCTCACCCCTGCAGCACCCCCCCCCCCCCCAATGAACTAAAAACAAGATCAAACAAGCAAACAAACAAAGTGCCTCGTTCCTCCATCTTTCCCATCCCTCCTACACCTCTTCATTCACATTGACTAGGAGCTGTGGCGAGGCGTTCAGCAGACCCTCTTGTCCACTCAGCCCTCCTCACAAATGCCCGCTACAATGAGTCATTGGTCTGGTTCAAGACCTCTGGCCTGTGATTCACCATCATCACTGGGCCCTCACCAAAACTCCTCTCAGATATCCTGCTGTTGCCCCAAGTCATGGAGACCCATGGTTATCAATCCACAGGACCAGTCCTGTTGCGCACTCCAGGAGGTAATAAATGGGGTAGATGTTAGGGTGTGCCAACCTATCTCAGGCTATCGAAGGGTGGGGCCTGCTCAGGACGTGGGCTTGGATGGTGCCGAGCTAGTCAGTCTGGTGCTGGGACCTAACCCTCAGGCAAGGGGCAGAGCCAATTCTCCTAGATCTTTGCCATCGGGGCCAGTTCACCCATTTTGGTGGGCGGCAAGACCATGTACCCTGAGTGCACTGTGGGGGCCAAGGGCAGTTCTTCTACTTTAGTGTCCAGCAAGGAGCAAGGACAGTTATCTCAAGGCCAGTGAACAGTGGGGCCTGCTCAGCATGGCCCTCAGATCTCAATGGCCCCCGGCGGTACCATGTGGAACGGATTTGCTGCAGGTCCCTGGCAGCTTGCTGAGGGGTCGAGACCACGCAGCAGGTCCCCAAACCAAGGTGGCTGGTCCCCAGCCATGTGGCTTCTGGCTGGTCCCTGGTGAGCAGTGTGGGCAGAAGGCAGGTGGGAGGCACAGATGCTGCGAGTCTCCGGGACTGCTGGGGACCCTAAAGTAGCCAGTCCCAGAGACCAAGCGGCAGGGAAAGTGGCTGGTCCCCAGCGGCGGCAAATGGATAGGCGGTGGTAGGAGACACAGAGATAGACACACCATACAGAATGAAATTGGACATTTATTTGGTGTTATGGAAGGAAAGGAAAAGGGGAGGAGAGAGAGAGAGAGAGAGAGAGAGAGAGAGAGAGAGAGAGAGAGAGAGAGAGAGAGAGAGAGAGAGAGAGAGAGAGAGAGAGAGAACAAAGGGGGGCTGCGGTTGCAAGCAGGAAGGGAGTGGGCGTGGCTTGTCTCTTAAAGAGACAGAACATTACACCATGGAACATTGAAAACAGCTTTGAGTTATATGTTGAATTAATTGAATTAATTCTGAAAATATCATGTGACTATAGTACATGTCTCTTGTATTGATAAATAATTCTCTTTGAACGGAGTCCCCTACTGGATATGAAATAGGCATTATAATTGTAGAAAAAGTAACTTGTGGTCACACGGGCAAGATTGTTAGTTGCATGGCTGTGTGGCATTTTTACAGGGAAGGTTTCTCATCTTCTCTGCCTCATAATGAAAGTGTGAATATTGCTAACTTTCCTGGCCCAGCTGAGCCTCCCATCTCCTCACCTGAAAACATGAGTAATAATTTCTCTCTCACATTGTTGTTCTGAAGTTCCACTGTAGCTGTGCACTGAACTCACATGGCATGTTGCCTGGCACATGCTAAATTGTCTGAGTAATTATAGGTGAACACGGAAGGGTCAGGGGAATTCAGAAGCATCCTGAAATTCTGAGAAGTCATTAATAATGCAAGGCTATTGATAGAGTTACAAGTCCTGAAATAGATTTTCTGAGTTAATTAATCTCCCAAATCATCTACTTTAAGTCCAGCTATGTTTAGCAAAATAAACTCTTTTCCTTTTTTTCTTCATGTGACTATAGACATAAAATGCCTATGGCAACCCTACTTTAAGTATAGAAAATCAAAGTTTCATTTTATGGGCTTCTGCCCTCCAGTATCAGTTGGTTCTTTCAGCCCTGAACCACGTTATAATACATTATCTTTATGGACTTCTGTTTCCTGGTTTTGGAGCTAACTTTAATGTTTTGGGGAAATTGCAGCTCATGCAAGCTCAACATTAACTCGCTCTTCATTGGAATTCACTCTTCATGCAAGTATGTCTCCACACTTACTTGACAGCAAGGGTCTAAGAAACTAGGGATCTGTTTGCTTCTTTGTTTGCTCTGTTTGTGCATGTAAGAGACTTTTTTTCCCGTGCTCAAATGAGTGCATAATAAATACTATTAAACTCAAACTGATTGGAGATCCCAGACAAGAAACTTTTACTTATTACCTTATTTATTCATTATCTTGCTGGCTTTGGGGAGGTTGATGGATAATTGGGAATAGCAACGAATAACTCGCTCACTCTCCTTCAGTGTCTGAAACCCTGAATGTGAGCCTGAAGGAACTTTTCTAACCCCTTGCTTTGGCTGGCAAAAGCAACTGCTGTAGACCTACATTCTTAGACTCTCTGCTCATACGGAGCGTAGCTCACAGGCCCTAGTGGGAAACAAAGCTCCTGGGCCAAGTGACTTGCACCATGAAGAGAATAGTGACAGTGACTTAATGTATGCTTTCTGTCTAAATGAGTCTTCAATATTAGTCCAATGGGCAGTTAAGAATATTGTGGCTGTGGAGGCAGAACATGAAATTTGCTGGTCATTAGGGAAGAAAAATAAAAACAGGTGAACACAAGATGTCATAGAAATGTAAGTCTGGCATGCAAAACCCACAAAGGGCAGGTGCGTGCAGACTGGTACAGGGAACTCATAAGAGTCATGATGGAAAAATGAGTTAATCATCTTGCCTTTGCTGTAAGAAAATACCCAAATTCCAGAAGTTTCAGTACATGGTCACCTGGATTCACTGATTTGGGGACTGTGGCAAGACAGAGGCATCAGAATGCCATTTTTCAGGAAAGCTGCTTGCTTCCCAGCCAGGAAGCAGAAACGATGAGTCTTAATACCATAAAAAATTTCATTGACAACATTCAAGTTTTATTCTGTATCCCTTAAATAGATTAGAAGATCCTTGATAATCCTTGCTCATGTAGGTGAGGTAAGGAGAGTCATAACACTTATCCCAATGCTAGACTTGGGGCAATCAATCAATTGAATTATTAAACAAGTGAATTATAATCTATAGTAGTTAATTGTTATCTTGACCATACAAGCCATATTAGATTCTCCCTCACCAATTTCACATAGACAGGATACAAAATTCTGCAGCTAAAATCTTGAGTTTTCTTCAGATTATAGAAATAAAATGAGAGAACATGGAATTGGGAGGAGGTGAAGAAGTGTGGGAGGGGATCTGGGAGGAGATAAGGGGAGGATGGAGGAGAAAAAGGGAATGCCAAAGTAAGACCCAGATTGGTATGACTTTATAGTCTAATAAAAATCTGGGTTTTTTTCTTCCTAAAGATGTGAAGATGAACTAAATAACAATGTCATAATGAAATGTTTTTGTGGGACTCTGTTCCAGACAGATGAATTCCTTTGAGACATTTTTTTTTTTTTGGCTGCTTCTGAGTATGCAAGAGTCTGTTTGATTCTAGTTACACTTAATCACAAGTCTGCATGCTTCATAAATCTTGCTGCCATGTTAAACCTGTCGCAGAAGATTCGCTAGGAGTTGTGTCATCCCCTGTGTGCTGAAGCTGTGGCCTGTGGTTCCCAAAGGACACACCCCGGATGCTGGGATCTTAGACTTTGTTTCCTGCTGTTCCCTCTGGTGTCTTGCTATGTCCTCTCCTCTCTGGCTCTGTGCCTTATCCCTCTCTCCTTCTGGTCAGGTGTGGGCTTTTAACTTTGCATTGACTTGACTAATGTTTCTGGAAATGGCGGTAAAGCCATTTCCCCCTGCTGTTGATTTTACCAGTGCATACTGAGGAGCAGAAAGGGCAAGCGGGTCCTGATCTTTCTTTACTCCGTTAGCCTCTGCCTATGCCGCTCCTTTCAAACATCATTGTCAACTTTGGGACTGAGTCAATGTCCTTGGGATGCCCTGTAGTGCTTGAGTCTTTATGCTTGGCCCAGGGAGGATCTAGTACTTATAACAAAGTACATGAACATGCAATGCCAGTGTCACGTACGGGCTAGAAGATGCTGTAAGCTGCAGGTGGGTCTTACGGAGTTTGCATCTGCTCCTTCCTTATTCTCATTGGCTTTCTTTTGTGGAGACCATAAAATCCTTGCAAACGCTAAGGCCGTCTACTCCCCTGAAGTCCTACAGTCACAGGTCCCTGCTATACAATGAATCCTAGTCCTTCCCCCACCAAGCTTTGTCGATCTGTTTGCTCTTCCCTGCTGTGCTTTTGTAACTGCCACTAACAGCGAGCTGTGACAGTGATCAGATTTAAGCAGTAAATACCTCTCATCTTAGAGAAGACTACCAGGAAATGTTTCGTTTTTATATACTTCATTCACTCCTGGAACCTCCCTGTCACATAATTGCTGGGCGGCCTACCACTTTCTTCCTGTGTATCTTCTGCAAATCATAAAATACACTGTAATGAGAAAATCAATAACACCTGTCTCCCAAACCCATTCGAAAATCCAGTACTATAAGACCGCAAAATACAAATGAAAAACTCAAAATTATTGAGTTCTTAGAAGTTAATTAAAAAAATACCTGAAGGGCTAAATACAGAGCCTCTGGAAGTGCTTAAGTAGTAAAAAGCATAATTAGCAGAATGTTTATCAGTATCACGCAATACACTTATGTACTGAATGCAATCCTGACATGAACACAGAACAGTAAGGAAGAAGTGAGATTCCAGAGACAAACGTAAAGGAAAGTCTGCCCAGGAAAGCCAGTGAGAGAAATTAAAAGATTTTAGAAAAATATTCCAAAAAGTTAAATTTTCCTTCAGCTGTGATAGCCAAATGTTATATTACTTAGACCTAACTGGTGCCAGGGATGCCAGGAATCATGAAAAAAGTGAAGACAACTGTGGGCACAGTCTCCTGAGAGACACTGGTGTGTGTGTCACTGGTTATGAAATAAGAATTAACATTAGGGAGGGTTCTATATTCAGTTAGAAGTTGTCCATGTGGTGCGCGGATTAAATGGGTGTCTGCCTAGGAAGAGGAAATGAAGCTGCAGAGACTGAAGTCTTCACAGGGACAGCTTGAAAATTTTGTTTTGCCTTTGTTTCTGTCTTTTGTAACTTACTCTACTTTTCTTTAATTTTAAAGGTGACATCTGCACATGGTGCACACCTGTAGCCTAGCAGCAGGGAGGCTGAAGAAGACAGAATTGCAAGTTGAAGGCCAGAATAGGCTTCCTAGTGAGACACAGTCTCCAAAAAACGAAATAACAACATTAATAGTGATGAATGAGTAGATTTGCCAGGCCTATTATGGACAAAATGGAGTCAAGCATAGACCTGCATTTTGGCATACATCTTTCTAGCTTGTGACTTATTACCTCATAGCAACGCCAACATGTAAATAATCCTAATTTCCAGACTTTTTTTTGCTTCATGTTGAGAATTATTATATTAAACTTGATTTCTGCTTTTCCTGAAAGTTACATATGTTCTTTTGGGTGTTGTTAATTCCTGCTTAGGGATCAATCCTTGACAATGACAGGAAACTCCTGTGTCAAATATTCTCAGCATGATTTTGATGTGATATTTAATGGACCAGTTTGGCCTTTAGAGAATGAGCTGTCTGCGCTTTAAAAAGTCGTAGTCAATATGTGTCCATCAACTAGAGCAGGACACACTAATTAGCCACACGAGCTCAGCATTTGCCTACCATTCGCTATAGGTAAATATCTTTATCAAAACCAATATTCTCTTCCTCGAATGTGCTGTTTACAAACATTGATAAAATCGATGTGAGTTTAACAATAGGAATTGCAGCTTTCTGAATATAGACAGTCCTGTTTCTCATTTTTAACCAAAAGAAAAATATTTTTAATGCAGTAGAGAAAGACAATCAACTTTGTTTAAGTCTTTTAAGTTCAGTCCAGAAACTTGAAAATATATATTGAGATATTATAATAAGAAATTACACAGCTAAATTGAAAGCTAAAAATGCATAAAAATTATAGATTTTTTTTTCCATCTGTGATGGAGTAAAACGTAACCTTCCCTATACTAGCTGTCAGGCATCAGGAATTGACGAAGAAGAAGGAAAACATGGCTTGCACCACTGAACAAAGTCAGCATCCAGAGTGATGTGTCATGGAGGCAGTTTGCCGTCTTGCAGAGATACCAAAACACTGATCATCCAACTCCATGTCTACATCCACAAAGGAACCTAGGATGCCAGTAGTAGACCTTCTATAGGACCCCGACCAGAATCATCAGCGCATCGCCAAAATGAAACAATGAGAAACTGTCAGAGGCAAGAGGAACCTTTGGAGACATGATGGGGAAGCAGCCTTAAATGTAAAGCAGCCCTACATGCCATCCGAAACAAGTATGAGGCACTCAATTAAAAGCAAAACAAATCTAAGCAAACCAAATATGTTGTTTAATAATATGGCAATGGTTATTCAATAATTTTGACATATAGCACATTCTTATGAAATGTTAAGCATTTAGTTAAAATCAGCATGGGACACACAGAGACCCCCTGCAAGTGTCTTTTCTGACACAAAAATAGACTATTTAATAGCGCAGTGGCAACAAGAGCTGAGTGGGCTAACGCAGAATTATTCTGTGAGGTACTAAGCAGTTTGGGTGTGTCTGGACTGTGTGTGGGGCCCTGTAGGGCTAGTGGTGAAGTGGGTGTTTGGGTAGCCTTGGGAAAGCTCAAGTCAGGTAGGGCCTTACAGAATTTGGAAGAGACAGGTCAAGCACCTGCACCAGGGACACTGAACTGGAGGCCAAGGCCAAGACTCAAAAACTGTGGGATTAGCAGCTCCTTACTGAAGGGCGCATGACCAAAAGAAAGGGAAGTCTCCTATACTGGGTTTCAAGTCAAAGATGGATATTTACAAAAGTTGACAAAGTTAGGGAATGGGCCCACATGTTGAAGATACTCTTGGAAAAAGATGTATTTGTTCAGAAGGTCATGGGTAAAATATGCGGAGGGTAGAATGTGCCTGCAAAGTGGAGTTAGATTGTGTGGCCGTGGCTTTTCTAGTCCTGAATAGAGATCATATCGGTACAATGCTGCCACTGGAGCAGCTATGCAGTTTTCGCTTTGGTTTTTGCACCAAAATTGAGGGGGACCCTGAATTTATGATGTTCTACATTCAACTTACCTGACTTCCAGCAATATTTGTGACAGAGATTATTTCATCTGGTCTTCCTCCTGCACACACAAAACACAGATACCAACCCAGTGGACAATTTCCCCCCAATATTAGTACACAGCTTTCATGGAGCAGATGAAAATCCACACACACAACAGAAGGAGAGTGTCATCAAATCGTCTCAGTCCATTTTTTCCTAATAACTCAGAGCTGAAAACTGGTGAGTTGTACAGAAAAAGCAGCGTATTTTGGCTCATGTTTCTGGTTAGAGTTTTCTGGATACATCTTGTTGGTGCAACTCTATGTCTGTGGGGTGACGCTAGTGTATATGTGAATGAGTGTGTGTGAGTGTGAAGGTGTGTGTGTGTGTGTGTGTGTGTGTGTGTGTGTGTGTTCAGGTGTGTGTTTCTGGAATAAAGCCACCAGGGATCCATCATGGGTGCTGAACCCCAGTGCTTTAGTCTAATCTTAATCTCCCTAAAGCTCTACCTTTAGACATGATGGAGATTAACCTTCTGTCACACAGTAGCAGCAGCAAGGATGGCATTGCAATGTGAGGTTGCTGGAGCATGCAAAGTGTAGCTGCTTCCTACATGTCTTGGGAGTTGTAGGAAGTAGTTTTCAGCAAGATGACTTTGTGGTTATCATCTCTAGGAGCCCGACTCTGTAAGGCAACAGAAGGCAACTTCCCGACAGCATTTAGCCTTATGGAAACAAAGTGGGAAGCCATCAAATTTCACCTTACACTTTGGCTTTTAGAATTTTCCTCATACATGGTGTGCCACAGTCATTTAGGGTTGTATTTGTATAGGATTTGGTAGACATTACCCGTTTTTCCTCTTTTCAGACATGGGGCAGAAGGGAGTCTGTAAGTTGACAGGCCAGACTCAGGACCTGATGGAAGGCTTAAAGCTCTGGGTAATCACTAGTTGTCCTATGCACTTCCTTCCAGGTGAATGGCTGCAGGGCAGAACACTTTGTGTTGAAAAAAAAAATGCTTTTATCTTTGTAAATGAAACACAGAGCTTCTGTGAAGGCCATTTTCAGTTGTACCAAGGGTTTATTTCCATGGAATGTGCCATTAGGGAAGCTTTCCAAAGCTGTCATCTGCCCCTCTCGATTTACACTAACTGTTGACTTCAAGTGCTGTGCCCCGAGTCAGCCAAGTATGAAAGCTGTGGCCGCACCTCCGTCTGTGTAAGGGAATGCCAAGGAAGGACAGCAAACTTCAGCTGCACTCTGGTCATCTTTCCTCCGGTATTTTTGGAAAGGATAAGCTAGACCAGCTAAGTGGATTTAATTGCTTTAATTGGTTTTAATATTTTCCGAGTCTGCAGCGTGTGGACGGGGAAGCAGGTGTTGAGTCTCAGTGTGGCATTTCCAAGTAACGACTGCTGAAGTTGGATAGATCAGGATCCAGGCAGTCAGAAGCGGTCTCCATTCCAGTCAGTCTGGCAGAAACGAAGGTGACAGGAAGGCTGCCTGGCTTTAGTCTGTTTAATTCCTGAGCCTCAAAATTAGAGTACAGGTCATGGAAGAGTGCCCAGGTACAGAGTTCCTGCCGTAACTGTGCCTTTATTTTCTACCGTTTGCCAAAGCGTGCCTCCTACAATAATCCGCAGCAAGTCCACAGTCCTGCTCTCTCTACAGGGCGCATGAGAGTGCTCAGAGCCCACTGTGGGATGTTTTGTACTATGTCAAGGAAAGCAGTGGTGACCTCACATGCCTACACATAACAGAACTTTTTAGGCTATACTCTTGTTCTTCCTAGTGGACAAAGTAACGCAGATCTGTAACTTGAACAATAACCATGTGAAAATGTTAAATACTTTAGTGCCATCATTAAAAAAGATGTGTCTCTCACAAAACTTAGGATAATTTCAAAAAGTAAAGAAAAATTTAGAAGGGAGAAAAAAAAATCATTCAGCAAAACAAACCAAGGCCTGCAAGAAGAGGTCCACCTTAGTACGTCCCTGGAGTCCTTCTGGAATGCAGTAAGAGGGAGTCGCACCATCTGAACCTCCATCACACTCACTGCCTGCAGTGTCCCAGGCTTTCGTCAGGTAGCGTTCATGAATGGAGCCGGGCAGAGCTTACTTCCTAAGCTTTCACAATCACATACCGTGGGAAGCATATTACGTGCTATGAAGGTCTGTGAACTTGAGAAAGAGATGGCAGGGTCTCCAGAGTCATTTTCCCCCATTATAAATCTGAGGTCCACCTGGGAGACTGAGACATAGCTTATAGACGAATGTTTACCAGGTCTTTCACACCTTGGGTTTGGTCACTAGCACCACCAAAGACAAACAAATAAATAAGTGAAGAGTAAAGCTATAAAATGAAAAGATAGAATACAAAACACTAACACAACTGAAGAACTATTATTTGTGTTATTGAATTTATTCGTGTTTCTGTTGCCGTACATTTTAAGAGACAGATGAGTGGGTAGATAGATAAATGACTCTCAGTTCTGAAGAGACTTACAAGTCCATTTTCAATTTTGTACATAAATTAACATGGGGAGCAGTCCTAGGAATGTATCATATACCAAAAACAGGGTTATTATTTAAATACATTTTTCTAACTTGGCCAACAGCAATAGAATATAATTACAGTACATTTGAAATGAAATGTTGAAGGGGGAGCTTTAAACTGGCGAAGATATTATGCTGGACTTGTGTGATTAATCTCTGAGAGGAATGGCAAGCAGATTTTTAATGAGTTTTAAATGTAAGACCGAGGTTGATGGATAGTCCAGACTTGGTATTGAGACTGAAGTGTCCGGGCAAAGTCCACATGGGCCAGAAGTGTTTTCTGGGTGGTTAACTATACTGCTGTTTTTCTTATTCCTCTACACTGTAATTATTTACTATAAACCAGTGTTAAGAAACACATCGATTAGAATCATAGCCCCTCGTTTCTTTGTTGACATTCACACAGCATATCATAAAAATAAATTACTTTCCAGATCTCAGTAATAGAATTTAGCTTTCATTTATGTTTCTAACCTTGTCTTTTCTTTCTATTCCTTTTTTTTTTTTTGGATGTCTTATTGATATTTTTCCTCATAGCCTATTTCTATAGAATAATGCTTATCCTGTAGAATAAAATTAAAGACAATATTTGCTTCCTGGATGAAGTCCCGCTATCCTAAGAATCCGGCCTGAGGCTGCAAATGACAAACATTTGTCACTATCAGGTTTCCATCTACTGCCACGATAAGGGATGTGCAGCAAAGGGCTGAAGAGCCAGCAGAGACCAGTCCAGGGCCCCAGGCGAGAGACGTCTGGCATATTCCAGTGCTCTGCTGGGTGAATGTTAACAAGTCATGTCATGCCTGAAGGAGAAGAAGTACTTATCTGAGTCCTATGCCCGATTGGGCATCTAAAGCTAGGAGAAAACAAATAACTAATGATACCGTCAGAACTGGAACTGTAGCCTTTCTGGCCTTCAGTAGTTTGATTTGGCCAGGCATGTGTGTCTTGGCTTAGTATGGGTATCAGAGCCAAGCCGTGCCTTCGGATGCTAGTAGACTATAGCAAGGGTTGCCAGGTGGCATTCCTGCTCCAGTAACCCTCTGTGAAGGCTCGAACATATATTCCTATGGCTTAGTTATTTGTGAGACACTCCAGTTAAATAATCCAAAGATCTATTGCAGCTTTGAGGGTGAAGATTTTATGATATGGGTTCATTGTAGCTAGAAAATGCTCCAGATGAGTTGGGGCAATACAAATTCCACAGTAACCTTGACCTTTGTCCTCTGGCCTTATGGTGTTCTAAATAGAATTTGAAGTTCTCAAAACTGTTGGGTTGAGACACATATAGTTATAATATGAAATTTATGAGCAACCCTTACCCCTCTTCATTCTTACTAGAATTCTTGGATCCTGGTTTCCTGGAGTTGTGCTTGTGTCTAACGTGACATTGAGCTTGAGTCTGTTTCTTGTGAGCTGAGGTGGGAAGGGCTGTGCTCTCTACAGCCCAGTGCATCTGAAGATTGAGCAGGAAAGGGCTGCTCTGTTCTGCTCATCCAGATCCATTCAACACATGGATACAGGATTACCAGGGGCGCGTTTGTTCTGTGCTCTCATAGGGGCTGGAGGAGGATCAGTAAACAAAAAGGCGTGTCTGGCCTTCATCGAGATTACACCTAGGAAGATGAGAAGCCAATGAAGAACTGTAAAGAAGGGTAGAACCGAATGTAGAATAAGAGCAAGGGAGGAGGCTGTTGTATGCACTGCAGCCAGCAACGTAACAAGCAAGGAACCTTATAGGGAGAAGAAGGGGAGTGATCCATATTTGAAAGGACCTTTGCTGAGGTCCTGTGATGCTGGGAGTACAGTCCACCCAGAAATAGCCGAAGTGGGCACTTGTGCTGAGAGTAGGCAGAAAAACGCGAAGGTCCACCTTTTAATACAAAACTCGTGTTTTCAGTTTTCAAATATGAATACATTTGTCAACATTAAAATATAAAATATAAGATGTAGGGCTTTAAAATCTACCAGTCATGGTATTATCTCCATGTGGCATAAGATTTAATAGGCTGTGGGCAAGGAATACTTTGGTTTTTACCAATCTTGTATACTTGATGTGGTGTGTGTGTGTGTGTGTAGGTCGGAAGACAAATTGCCAGAATCCATTCTCTCTTTCCACAATGTGCGTCCTGATATTTAAACACATTTTCCATTTGTTGCAAGTGCTTGGACCTACTGAGTCATCTCCCTATCCCTTCTTTAAAGGTCTTAGCTCTATAAACTACACAGTGAAATATTAACATTGGTAATAAGTGAATAAATCTCACTAGAATCTTACATCTTTATGCCTGCCTAATACTTTGTAGGAGTCAGGCTCTCCCCACGGTCTCTACCCTAGCTGTTGTTCATAGTACCTTGAAAATCAGAAGCAGGCCGAGTGTCCTAGCGTAGGTCTACCCAAGCCTTAAGTATGTGTGGCTCTCAGCTGGACCTGTGAATGTGAGCTGACGTAACAAGAAGAAGGTGGCTGCCTGAACAGACATGGTAGAGAAAGCAGACGAGGAGAGAGGAGGGAAATCATGTGTCACTCATTGATGGGTTCTGTGGATGGGACCGGGGGAAGAAGAGCTCTGAAGACACCAAGAGCTGTATCCTCTCATGGCCAAGCTCATTTTGAAACAAGCAGGAGTATCAGTAAATTTGATAAGTGTCCCTGTAATGGTTCTTGAGTCTACATCCGCTCAGCCTTCCTTTCTCTGTAAGCAGTCAGGGCTGAGTATATTTATGCTTGGCCAAAACAATCAAGCTCTCCTTGAAGCAGGGAGGAAAACCAAACACAATTTTTAATCCCCTGGGGCACATCAAGAAGTAGTAGAACCTATTAAAGCGTGCCATCTAGATGATTGAATTAGATTTCAAAGGAATGATGGGAAGAAGTGCTTATTTGACCAACTGTGTAAAAATTGAACTGTAATTTGCAGTCTTGTAGATGCTGTACCGTACACAGACTAATATATAATAATAGATAAAAGTTTCAATCCTTTTCATTGTATTAATTTAGATGGTTTTTTGTTCTTTTGGCCTGTAAAGGGTTTGCTTTTTCTCTAATGAATAAGTAATTGCATGCCCATTGCCAATGGGGAAGATTTATGCTGACAGAATCTAATAGCAGATGTAATCTTGTTTCTCAAAGGCGCCTGAGCAAGCATAATCTTGGTTGGGCTGGAAAACAAAATGCTAAGCTCTTATTTCATCTGATCACTTTAATTTTGAGTGGAACAAACCTTCCTTGATAAGCATTAGTCACTTTTATTTAAAGTAAAAAGTCATGATTTCCCTCATGCCCTTCATCGCTCTCGTGTGAGGAACAGCCCCTCCCTGGAGGTCATGATTGACAGTGAACTGACACCTCAGGATGAGAGGGAGAAAGGGCCGAGCCCAGTACCACAAAACTTTCTAAGCTGTCTCTTAAGAAATTTTAAGCAGCACTCCTTACCGTTTAGTCAGAAATCCCTACTGCATCCTGGAAGTCGACAGAGTGAGCAGTCTCACCAAAGGTGAGCGAGGCCATATCCTCTCTGTACGTGGCATGATGCTTTACCTGAGGAAACATTTGGAGACTTTTCCCAGTAGCAATGAAAAGAATGAGATCAGTCATGACTTAGTAAACTGAAAAAAAAATAGGAAGGGGTTCAGAGAAGCCATTTTCTCTGTAGCCGGCAAACCATGCTTCACTGTGAAAAAAAAAAAAAAATGAGGAACATGCTGATTCCTGGTTCTGCTTCTGAGTACATCTTCTTTCTGTGTGCAGTTCACTTCTACTTTCTAACCTAATGTTTGTCTTAAAGGCTCTGAGCTCTGCATTCTTCTAAGTCAAGCCCAAAAGCACAGAACAAGAAAACCCAGGTGCTGGCTTTTGACTGTCCCATTAGATCTCAAATAAGACTCAACCTCCCATCATTAGGGTTTTGATGCAAAAGGAGAGACCAACTCTTTGCAAACAGTGTTCTCATGCTCAGAAAATGCACCCTATTTTAAGAAAGTGTCCAAAAATGCACTCTTACTTTTTTAAAAAAAAAAAATCCTTCTTTTTTATAATAACAAAAAGTCACTTAATGAAAAATACAGATAGAGCCTTCTGATACTGATATTCTTTTCATATCTTTTTTATTCAAATTGTGCTTTATTCATTTGTTCTTCTTCCATACAATACATCCCAACTGAGTCTACCTTCCGTTCTCTCCTCCCAGTCCTTCCCCATATCCCCTCTGTTTATTATATCTTAACACACAGCTTGGAGCAATCAAAAGCTCCCTCCAAAGGATGCACTTGATTTGAAGATAAAATTTGGTTTTAACACATAAACCATGCTAATTATATTTAGTTTGTTTACTATATTTTGGCAAGAAAACCTCCAATGTCACTGACAAACTCAATGGAAGACATTCACAGAGAAGCACAAAGAGAAAGTTTGTGCATTAGAACAGGCAGTTCTGCCTGTTGCTTCTCTTCAAATGTTAAAGCTTTAGGACTGACCATTTGGGGTGGATAACCAACTCCTGAGCCCTTCCCTGGGGAAGACTCTTTGTCTCGCTCTCAACGCTCCTCAGCTGCCTGTAGTGCTTTGTGTAGGACTGAGGCCTCTTGGGCTTCCTCCACCTGCTTTAGCACGTAGCTGTCGCTAGACTTGTTCAGCTGGTGTTTGTTTACGCAGTCATGATGGTGCAACCCTATGGGTGTAGTAGATGCATATACATATATACACACACATCTATGAGTGTAAAAACAGTCAATGAAGAAAGGCAGCTGTGGATTTGAGAGAGAGCAATGGAGAGGCATATGGGAAGGTGTGGAAGGAGGAAAGGCATAAGCTTTCATCATCTCCAAACGTAAAGGTAATAGTAAAAAAATAAATAAAAAGAATCATTTAAAAAGTCTTTATCGGATAAAAAGGCAGGCCTTCTCAGGCTGCTCTCTGTTCTTATCCATCAGAACTGACTGCCGGCGCTATGCTCGTCTTGTAGTCTGAACATTTTGCCGTAGACCTCAGTGGTATATGATAAACAATGATGGAGTTTGCCATGATGGGGGATTCTGAGACAATGAGGAAGAAATTGTGATTAGGTGTCAGTAGATCTACAGATGACTTCGTTTTACATTTTTTAATGTGTCTTTCTCCAAGAAGAGATGATTGAAAACCATGGGGCATCTTGGAATCCAGAGGCTGAGATGTCACTGTTAATATCTAGGTTCAGTACAAGAAAGCAGCATCTGGGGTTAGCTCTCTGGCTTCTGCGTGGTGAGTTGTGATGGCACTGTTATTTGTTGTGGAGTCGCATGTTTGTCAGAGTCCAACGGGCATCATGCGGAGCACCCAGGGTTTGACATTCCTGGCATCTGGGTTTCACCTCCAGACTCCTTTGCCGCTCTGTCTGTGAGGCCTTTGGCTTCGGTCACCTGGAGTGTGAAATGGAGAGGGTACCCCTTTCTCCTCAGGGGTGTTGGCATGTGAAGTCCCATCAATTTAGCAGGAAGTCAGCACCTTGAGCACTGATGAGTCACCGGTGTCGGGGTTGCCAGCTGGTTCTCTGGAAAGCCATTTTCTCCAGACTGACACTGGTCACTGGGATGTGCACACATTATAATGTGCTTTAAACCGGTACTTGAAGGAAATATGTGCCCAAGTCCAAAACCTCTTCAGATTTAAACAAACACTTTCAAAGACAGCTTAGGTTTCCTGTTTGAGTTTTCTCCTAAGACGAGGTGGCATTATAGGCATTAGATTAGATTAGAACACTGGTTGATGTGGAAGCCACTTTAATGGTCTCAAAGTCAGGTACATACATGTGTATTTGCATCGTTGAAAGTACCAATCAATGCGAGCAAAATAGCTTAAATGGCTGAAATCACTTTCCGGGATGTTTGTTAACCTGAACTTGACTCACTAGAACCTAAGAGGTAAAAGGAGAAAACGGAAATCCACAAAAATTTCCCTCTGACCTTCACATGTGTACAGTGCATGTGTGTAAACACACACACAGAGGCACTCAGAAAAAGATGTGATGACAATCTAAATAAGTAAACAAAATAACTTCTTAAGTGAATGAAAAATATTTTAAAATTATAAAACTACAGATCAAGCATTATAATTATGCTCGAAACCTCACATATTCTTTAGGTTTTAACAGAACTGAGCTCTATGAAGTGAAACTTCTGGGGAGGCAAAGCCCAGCAAGAGTCCACTAGCTCTTCCCTGAACGTTTTTTTGCCATAAAACTTTTTAAATTATATGACCTGAAATGTTTGAATTTCTGAAAACCTTGAGACTAGCTGGCATTTAGAAGGAGCTCATAAGTTACATTTGTTTTGCATATTTTAAAAGACAAACCATAAAATTTTAATCTGATTTTGGTTTATATTTTTCCATGGCAACTCAATTTCTCTTTGTGAAGCATAAAATGCATTTCTGTTTACCGGCATGTTCTCTTCATTAAGTCAGAAAATTTCAATAAAATTATTTCAGCCATAATAGTTGAAAGACTAGGATAAAGAAAGCAAATATTGAGTCTGTGTGCCCTTTTTATGGATATTCTTTACCCTGCCTTGTCATGCTTCCTCTGCCGGCATTGAGAACTTAGCCCAGAGGGATGTGAGAATTCTTACCCATACAAACATGTGACAGCATTAAAATAAATAACCTGCTTTCTAGTTCCTTTCTGATTTTATCATGATGCCTAAGATTATCCTTGTAATGGCTATAAAATAGATCTCATTGACTGGTCATTTGAATTCTGAGGTTACTGTTTGCATTTATCTAAACATAGATGACTAAAATAATAACGTGGGATTCTAGGGAGCATATGCCAGTGTCTTTAATTCAAGAATGTTGTGTGCACATATATTGTTCAATCTAAATATATCTTCATCAGTTAAATTTTCAAGTTAAAATAGGCAAAAAAAACAATTCATGCAACTAGATCTTAAATATGTGACTCACATAAATAATATTTTTGACTAAGCTTTCCATTATAGATAACTTGCCCAGAGGAGTAGAAACTTGTCATTCTTTGTCATTTATCAATAATCGTCATGATAAACATTGCTTTGGAAGGCCAGATTAAAGGAAAAATCTTGATGAATTTATTTAATCAAAGTTTCTTTGTGGCTTAAGAGACTGAAGAAATGAAGGCACAAGTATAGAAAAATGGTCTGCACGTAGGTGTGAAGAACAGACAGTGGTGGAGGAATGAGAATGAAGACAGGTAGACTCCAGTCTCTAGACTACAGAAGACATTTAGGTATAGACTGGTAGACTCTAGACTACAGTAGACATTTAGGTATAGACTGGTAGACTCTAGACTACAGTAGACATTTAGGTATAGACTGGTAGACTCTAGACTACAGTAGACATTTAGGTATAGACTGGTAGACTCTAGACTACAGTAGACATTTAGGTATAGACTGGTAGACTCTAGACTACAGTAGACATTTAGGTATAGACTGGTAGACTCTAGACTCTAGACTATAGTAGACATTTAAGTATAGACTTACTCACAGGTGGTAAGCAAGACGAACCCATTCCTAATCTTCTGAAAACCAGTGTGGGTGAAGGAGTCTCTGGGATAAGAGTATTTAAAGGAAAATAAGGAAGAGGTATGCTGACCATAATCAGTCCTAGGACTTGATTAACCTATCTGTGACCTACTTTCGGAGGTAAAACTCTGGGTCTAGTGCTCCTTTGGTAAATGAGGAATGGCAAGAGAGGAGGGTAGATAAGCTTATAGACACTGCTTCTGAGGACTCCCAACATTTTAAGTAAAGACAGATCTCAGGAGTGTCATATCTTGGGATGTTGTTTATTCATTCCAAATACAACTTAAGAGTTCAGCATTTTGGTATAACCATACTATCCTGAAGGCACCTAAACTCAACTAAATCTGAAGTTAGAAAGGTTTCAAGCCTGGTGGGTAGTTGAATGGGAAAGGTCAGTATTTTACTGTGATGGTATGGTAATATGGTATATCACCACCCATTAGACACGCATACCTACTTGTCTTCAGATACATCTATGAAAAAAGAAAACTATACTGTAGTTATGTTTTTAGAGTTCCTATTTCTATCTATAGCTGTGCTACCAATGTATAAGGATGATTTAAGCATGGCCATGTGCAATATAAGGATACAGAACAAATACCTACATAGTGCCACACACACAGTACCACACATAATGACAGATATTACATATAGAGAACACGTTGTCTCTGGTTAAGCTGAATATCAATAGGATTGTGTGTGTGTGTGTGTGTGTCTGTGTGTGTGTGGTGTGTGTGTGTATGGTGTGTGGGGTGTGTGTGTATGGTGTGTGTGTGTGTATGGTGTGTGTGTGTGTGTGTGTCTATCTTATGTGTAGGAGGAAACTGATTTTTTACATAAATTTTGTATTTGTAGTGATTGAGGTTATGATGATTTGATAGTTTGGTAAAGGAAGCTACTTCAACAGAATCTAATCTCTCATTACTGAAAATGATCATAATTAGCTATTTTTTCTGTTGCTGTGATAAAATGCACCATGACTAAGACAAGTTGGGGAAGAAACTGAATTCTGTTTAAGGTTCCAGAGGGAAAACAGTCCATGATTGCAGGGCAGAAGCGTGGCAGCTGGAGCGCAAAGCTAGGAGAGCTTTCTCTTTAAATCTTAAGCATGGGCCAG
Organism: Arvicola amphibius; assembly: GCF_903992535.2. Lineage (NCBI taxonomy): Eukaryota > Metazoa > Chordata > Mammalia > Rodentia > Cricetidae > Arvicola > Arvicola amphibius. Next base: position 7,982,003 of record NC_052049.1, on the reverse strand, counting down.
AGAGTGAACGAGAAGTGGGTAGGGCTTTTAATTCTCTGGGCAGCCCCAGAAACATACTTCCTTTAGCAAAGTCTTACAACCTCAACCTCCCCAAACAGTACCACCAACTAGGGACTTCGTATCCATATGCCCAAGACTATGAGGGGCACTCTCATTCCAACCACAAGAACTGAACACACTTATGTTTTTGAAAGGTTGTTTATAAAACTGCTGTGAGGCCTTAAATAAGTCTCTTTCCAGACCCCACACTTGTGAAGACAAGAGTACAAGGTGCTGTAAGGAAGCTTCTGTGTGCTGAGTCAGCGGGGCAAACTTGGGACTTGTTGGCTTCCTGTCTCCTGCACTGACACACTGGATAATGCATGTGATAACTGTCAAAGCAACTCCCGTCAGCTGTGTGAGTCACTTTCAGAGACTTAGTTTTGTTCACTGGCACCCTTGATGAAGGCATGAGTGTTCCGTGTAGAGTGTGATACTCAGCTCAGCGTGGTCGTCTCAGGAACTTGGGCATGCCATCTGGAATCACACCTTCTGTAGACTGTGTGGTAGTTTAACCAGTGCGACCTCTGACTGGCCCATGTTCAGTATGCATTACATAAATCTCAAGTGATCGAGTAGTGGGGGAAGGGAAAGACTATGATCAAAATAGTTTATATAAAAAGCCTATAGCTTAATAGAGTGATCAGGTAGATAAGTTCTTCTGTAGCCTCACTTCCTAATTAGCTTCAGCTGTCAAACTGATGCAGCCTAGAGTCACCTGGGAAGGGTATCTCTATTGAGGGACTGCCCAGATCAGACCCGTCCGTGGCCTGTGTGTTATAGTCCGTTGGTGTAGGAAGGTTCAACTGCATGTGGGTGGCACCATTTCCTAGGCAGGTGGTCTTGAACAACATAAGAAAGCTAGCAACCCATGATTCTGTAAGTGGGTTAGTGAACAGTGTTCCTGTATGGCTTTTGCTTCAAATTCCTACCCTGACTTTCCTCAGTGATGGACAGTATCCTGTCACCTGGAGTAAACCCATTTCTCCTAACAGTGCTTTTGCTCACATTGTTTTTGGCAATAGAATGTCTCTAGGATACCTAGTAATTTATCCAGGGCCTGTGTCACTCGCAGAGGGCATTCGGTCAGTGGTGGTGTGCTTCATACGTCTGAGTCTTTTTAATTGCCCTGACGCTTGGCATTAAGTCAATGCCAGGATAGCACAGTTAGCATCTTTCCGAATAACTGCTTCTGAAGTGAGTCACACAAAGCCAGCATTCTACACTGTTGGAGAGTGATTAATCATGTCACATATCCATATGTAGAAGTGAAATTTTGCCATTGTCAAGCAGCCAGTGAACAGGTGGTATGCATGTGGAATAAACGGGTGAAGTAAAAGGAAAGGAATGCCCACCCAACGCCTAGTTGGAACTGTGCCCAACTGTAAGCTTGATATTATAATGTCATCCTGGAGAAGAAACCTGTAACTCACAGTGTTTAAAACCCTCTAAAGTTGACACCATGGAGAAATAACAGACACTATATTTGCACTAGATTTTTATGTGATTTTTCAAGTACCTCCTTACAGAGTTGATTTTCCTTCCATTATTTAGAGTTACTTTTTTCTTAGGATAACAGTGTATAACTAAAGGGAATATATAGATAACTAAGAAAAAGTCAAAACAGAGTAGAAAATAAATTTAGAAGGGGAATTTTAACTACAGAATTTAATCTGCATACATCTGCATACTCATGTATAAAAGACACATGCATGTATCTTCCTTCACACACACACACACACACACACACACACAGAGAGAGAGTCTGGATTTACTGTTAAGGACAAAGACCCTGGCTTATACCAATTCCACTGGACCGGCTACTTTTCATTGAGTCACGGTAAGGCACATTCTTCAGATTCATGTGTGAGAAAATGCCGGTGGAAATCAACACACACTATTTTAATTCCCCCCGCCTGTCTTTCTTTTGTCCTCTTCAACTGCTGACATACAGTGGAGAATGTTTTGAATTACGTATGAGTGTGAAGAGTAATACATGAATATATATGCACATGTGTACTTGTGCATGCATGCACATACACATAGATAGATGATAAACGTGTGGCAGATCGCTAGATACGTAGACAAATGATAGATATATGACAGGTGGTCTTAAACTTCAGAATTGATTTCTTTTCATAGGTAGAGCATAGTACATCTGATGTTTAGCCTGGGTTCACACTTGGAGAGCTGTGAATCCTCTATAGAAGGATTTATACATTTCCCAAACCTCACCCTCAATCCAGAACTCAACTGAGATCCTCAATGAGTAAAACTCAAAGTTGATTCAAAAAGAATGCATTTTTCTCTTACTAAGAGTAAATGAATATTTTTAATTATTTTACTGAATGTATATAGTTTCACTAACATTTATTTCTGTGCCAGTTTGTTCCGCATCAATTCTTGCTGTATTTTATAATACCAAGTCACTAAACAAATATACACAAAGTATCTTTTGATTTTTTTCATAAAATACTCTGGTTTTTCCAGTCTCCCAAATATAAAACTGCATCTACAGCTACTCTGGACTTTTTTATATACAGAAACGAATTATGGTAAAAACTCAATATATACATTGTTTTAAAGTAAAATATTATTACTACATTGTATTGAACAAAATAAGTATTTTTATGTAGAATGTGTTTATTGTTTTTCCAAGCTTTAAAAGGAAGATTGTGTGGTAGGAGGCTGCTTGTTCATTTCCCAGCCACTCAGACTCACAAAATAATCACATAGAACCTATATTATTTAAATCACTGTTTGGCCAATCATTTAAGTGTATTGCTAGCTAGCTCTTACATCTAGAATGAATCCATTTCTGTTATTTTATATTTTACCACAAGGGTTGTGGCCTATCGGCAAGGTTCTAGATGACAACTCATCTCTTTCCCCTCTGGCGGCTACATGGCATCTCTCTGACTCTGCCTTCTTTCTCCCAGCATTCAGTTTAGTTTTCTGCGCTTAGCTCTGTTCCCGTATAGCTTTGTGATAGGCCCAAAGCAGTTTCTTTTTTTTATTAACCAATAAAAGCAGCACATAGACAGAAGAACCTCCCACACCAGGTGTGTTTAACAGGCTTTACATAATAAAGTATGCCTACATGAAAATGACAGTAAAGGCAAAGATGTAATCATAGCCTCAGTAATCACCCAAATATCAGGATCAAACTCCCAAAGTACTGGCATTACATCTAAAAACTTCTCCAGTCCTAATAAATAAATAAATAAATAAATAAATAAATAAATAAATAAATAAATTGCACAAACACATGCCTTACAGTATATTAAGCAAATAAAATGAGAATTCTCACACATGACAAATGTTTGTCCAGCAATCATAGACACAGCTCCTGCATTGGAGCTTCGCAAGTACATATTTTCTCACACACAAGTAAAGTTTCAATGTATTGTGTTGGAAGAACAACATTCAACACAACTTATCTGTTCACCCTGGAAACACCTTCATGAGAGGTATTGCCCACAGCATAATGGGCTTGAGAAAGCTGACAGTGCTCTTAACAGCTCTATCGATACAGAGCTCTGTTCAATCCATTTATTAGTTATTTGTTAGAAGTCATAGAGAGTGCTGCATGATAGATATCGATTACTATAAAAAGAAATTGAGTTGTTGATATTTAAGAGATTTAGAAGCATCAAAGTGAAATATTTTTATAAAACTAATAAAAAAACATTAAGGGTAGAATGGCTAATGGTTCTTTGTCAAGAGCTCATCCACAATATTTTTATAAAGTAAGGAAATAACACACTGAGAAATATAGTTATTCTTTCTTGCTCTTTTTAGGTGAAGTTGATCATAACAAAATGCATTAGCCACTTAATGTAGATATTGTTTTCAATATTTAAAAAGGTTACTTCTTTGATTTACTTGAAGAAAATTGGCACAGCAAAAATAAAGACATATTACTCTATTAACAAGTCAAATTTTCAGCATTCTAATCAATTTTGGACTTGGTCAGTGTGCAAATTATCGATTTTATATACTCATGTTAATATATGTTAAACCATTAGGGAGCTAACTTATTGAGACCCATGTCTGTATTGACTTATGTATGAATCTTAAAATTAAATTTGGACACTGAAAACTTTAAGTGAATTTGAATGCTTACCAAACTTCTTTTGTTGTTTTATTTGTATTCATTTTAAATACCTACCACTACTACATATCAACCTCTCCCACTCCTTCCCTCTCACCTCACTCTCCCTTCTACTCCTCAGAAAGGGTAAGGCCTCCCAGGGAAAGTCAACACTGCCTGGCACATCAAGTTGAGGCAGAACTAAGCCCCTCTCCCTCCACATCAAGGCTGGGTGAGGTATCCCCCCATAGGGAATGGGCTCCAAAAAGTCAGTTCATGCACCAAGGATAGACCCCACCAATAGACCAAGCCACACACTGTTACCCTCATTTAGAGGACCTCTTTTGGTCCCAAGGAGGCTCCCCAGCTGTCAGTCCAGAGTCCATGAGCTCAGGTCAACTGTCTCTGAGGATTTCTCTGTCATGATTTTGACCCCCCCCCCCCACCTTGTTCATGTAATCCCTTCTCCCTCTCTTCGACTGGACTTCCAGAGCTAGGCTCAGTACTTCCATCTCTGCATCTGCTTCCATCAGTTACTGAATTCGGTTGTGTGATAACAATTAGGATAGTGACCAATGTGATTACAGGAAAAGGCCAGTTCAGGCACCCTCTCCACTCTAGCGAGGAGTCTTAGCTGGGGTCATCCTCGCAGATTCCTGGGTATTTCCCTAGCTCCAAGTTTCTCCCCAGCCCCATAATGGCTCCCTCTATCAACATATCTCTTTCAATGTTCTCCCTCTCTGCCCCTTCCCCAACTCAACATCCCATTCGCTCATGTTATTATTCCCTATCCCCCCCTCTACTGTCCCCCACCCCAGTTCACAAAGAAGATCTTATCTATTTCCCCTTCATAGAACAATCCATACATCCTTCTTTGGGTCTTCTTTGATACCTAGCTTCTCTGGGACTGTGGATTGTAGCCTGGTTATCCTTTGCTTTACATGTAATATCCACTTATGAGTGAGTACATATCATTTTTGTTTCTGGGTTTGGGATACCTCACTCAGGATGATTTTTTTAGGTCCATTCATTTCCCTGAAATTTTCATGATGTCATTTTTTTAAAGCTAAGTAATATTCCATTGTGAAAATGTACCACATTTTTTTATCCATTCTTCTGTTAGGGGGCATCTAGTTTGTTTCCAGGTTTTAATTATTATGAATAATGCTGCTATGCACATAGTTGAACAAGTGTCTTTGTGGTGTGATGGAGCATCCTTTGGGCATATGCATAATAGTGGTATACCTGGGTCTTGAGGTAGCTTGATTCCCAATTTTCTGAGAAACCTCCAGATACTGATTTCAAAAGTGACTATACAACTTTGCACTCCCACCAACAATGGAGGAGTGTTCCCCTTATTCCACATCCTGTCTAACATAAACTGTCATCAGTGTTTTTGATCTTAGCCCTTCTCTCAGGAATAAGATGGTATCTCAGTATCATTTTAATTTTCATTTCCCTGATGACTAAGAATGTTGAGTAATTCCTTGAAGGTCTTCCAGCCATTTGAGATTCTTCTGTTGAGAATTCTCTGTTTAGATCTGTAACCCACTTTTAACGGGATTATTTGGTATCTTGATGTCTAGTTTTTTGAGTTCTTTATATATTTTGGAGATCATCCCTCTGTCTGATGTGGAGTTGGTGAAGATCTTTTACCACTCTATAGGCTGCCGTTTTGTCTTCTTTATCACATCCTTTGTTTTACAGACGTTTTTCAGTTTCACTAGGTCCCATTTATTAATTGTTGATCTCAGTATCTGTGCTACCGGTGTTATATTTATGAAGTGATCTCCTGTGCCAGTGCATTCAAGGCTAATTCCCACTTTCTCTTCTATCGGGTTTAGTATAACTGGATTTATGTTGAGGTCTTTGGTCTACTTGGACTTGACTTTTGTGCATGGTGATAGATATGGATCTATTTGTATTCTTCTACATGTCAACTTCCAGTTATGCCAACACCATTTGTTGAAGATGCTTCTTGTTTCCATTGTATAATTTTAGCTTCTTTGTCAATAATCAGGTGTTCTTAGTTGTGTAGATTAATAGTGGGGTCTTCACTTCAATTCCATTGATCCACGTGTCTTTTTTTTTTTTTCCAATACCAAGGTTTTATTACTATGGCTCTATAGTAGAGCTTGAAGTTAGGGATGGCAATGCTTCTAGAAGTTTATTGTACAGGATTGCCAAACTTCTTCTAAATAGTATTTTTGGAGAAGAAACTTACAAAATTAGTTGATAACAATTAAAGATTTTATTTTTCTCAATCGTTTTGATGCCATTTCTGTAAATCTAAGAAAAGAAACAAAGCCTCACAAAGGATATTTGTCACAGAAGGGTATCAGTCATCAAAATTTCTCAAATGTATAGTCAAGTTACAAGAAAACCAACTAAATGTTAGAAATTATAATAGTCTTGTATAAGAAATACTAAAAAAGTATAACTAATAAAAACATGTAAGTCTATAGTAATGAGAGAAAATACAGTCAAATGTCCATACGTATTTCCTGTTATTTACAAAATTCTGGATGCCTTAAATATCTTCAGTCTTACTTAAGGTTGGCCCACAAATATTTATTACTAGGTTTTTTTCCCAAAAATAATCTTAAGCAATCAAAAGACATTTCACTGAGACACACATAAAGGTCTCTCATACCCAACAACATTGGGGAAAAAGTCAGAGCAGAGGGCCACATGGGCTTATTTGCTTCTGTGAATTTTGTCAAATTCTATTAAGGAAGGAAAAGGGTGAAGATAATTATGGCCCATGATTATGATAATGGAGGTCAGGTTAGAGAAAATACTGTGTTAATACTCCTAGGTGCTGATGATTAGGGGCCAGGACGGTCTGACTGACGCTCTCCCATTCTGCCCTACAATGGAGCTGAGACATCACTCATTAGCTCCTTGGGTTCTCGGAGAAAGAATTTTTATGTCTTTTTGAGGTTTGAATGATTTTACATTTGCACACTGTAAACGTAATGAACCAGTGCTGAAAATCTAGAGAAGCCACTTTTGCATTTTTATCACCTCCTCCTAGAAAGTGAAGTCAGATATCCTGAGACCTTCAGTGCAGCTGCAAGAATAACTCTAAAAATTGCTGGTGTCTGGGTATTAATTGTCTGACCCACCTTTCAAGAAAGTAATTAGCAAGCAAGGTTCGGCCGGGTGTGCTGTTTTACAGCTTTCTGTCATAGCAAAATCATCATCACTTAAAGAAATGACTCCACCAGTCTCCAGTGGACCGTTCCACCCGGATGGTCATACAGTAGACAGCCCTGGTTGACTCTGTGAGTTACCAGAGAAAAGAAAGGGCATGATTGTAGAAGGATCAGTGAGGGAGTACTGCAGGTAGAAGAGGATTAATAAGAATGAAGTGTGAGAGTAACAAAATGCCCTATATACGGCTATGAAATTGCCAAAAGAAGGGCTGGAGAGATAGCTCAGCGGTTAAGAGCACTGACTGCTCTTGCAGAGGGCCTGCGTTCAATTCCCTGCATCCACAAGGCAGCTCACAACTGTCTGTAACTCCAAGATCTCATACCCTCACCCAGCATACTTCTAGGCAAAACATCAATGCACATAAGATAAGAATAAATAAATTATTTGAAAAAAATACATTACCAGAAGAAAGCTTAATCAGAAAAAAAAAATAGGCATCAGTAATGATGCCTTAGGTTTTTGTATTTATTTATTTCCTTGGGGGAGGGGCACACATACATGTGGAAGTTCTGGGACTCAAACTTAAGTGATTGACATGAAAGCAAGGAACTGTAATCACTGAGACATCTCCCTGCTCTCAATGACACTTTGTATCATTAGCTCCCAGATGAGCAAAAATTATATCTTTTTGAACCCAAAACCCTGCCTCTTTCTCTTGAACTTTTGCTATTTTATATGCATTATATGTTTTCACAAAAGACAATCAAAAACTGAGAAGTTTGGTTCACATGATTATATCTAAATTATATTTAAGCTCAGTCTGTAAAAGCTAAAGTGCGGTTCTACAATTTTATAGATTGGACAATATAAGGAATGGTCTGTTAGCTAAAAGTTCAATGTAAATTCTCAAAGAACCATATATCTGTCCATATTACATTTGTCTGATACGTATGTTTTTTGTCATAAATGCGTTTTTTAAAGCATACATTTGCCATGAACTGCACTACAGTTAATGTACAATAACTGTTGGCACAGATAGTTCATGTTTCCAATACTGTGAGCATTTCAAATAATAACGGAAAGCTGAGACACATTTCAGTCTCCTTAAGTCAGGCATGCCTCCCAGTAATTCTCATGTCATAATTCCTCACAGTCAATCTGTTCTTACCCAGTAACGGAATTCAGAAATGTATTTATTTGCTCTTAACTTTTCATAAACATTGAAATAGTCTTAAATAGCCTGTCTTATTAAGGGTTGTTTTTTTTTCTCACATTACAGTCTTGGCGAATGTCAGCTGGAGTCCTGTGTAATCAGCTGACTAGGAGAGTAGAAATGGAGCCGGTGGGGAAGAGAGATGTTGAAACATCTTCATGGAACCTGCTGAGTCCATTTCAAGTTACTCCTAACCTAAGGATTTAGGGCTGACCACTTGGTGTTGAATACTCAGTTAGGGAGATCATCCCTGGGGAAAACTAATTATTCTTCTCCCGGCAGTCAGTAACTGCCTGCAGCTCATCCCTGGAGCAGAACCTCATTTCTGTGCCTATGTGATGGCTGTTTTACCATGTCATTTAGCTCCTGCCATGACAGAGACTCGCTCTTTCTGCATTCCCCCAGTACAGCTGAAACGGTGATTCTTGTGCCTCCTTTTAATCATGGGGTCATGGTTGTATCTCACAGCCCAAAGTGCATCCTATACAGTCCTTTCCACCCAGCTCTAGCATCATCTAGAACTGTTGACCTGACTTAACCAAGCCGTCAATTGAATTCTTTCATGTTCCTCTCATGTTAGAAGTCTGCTATGTCAGTACTCCCATATAGTCTCTTTTCTTTTATTTTTTTAAAATTTTGTCCCACCATTTCTGTCAAGTCCTGGACCAAACCATGTTTGTACCCAGATGTCCTCCTTGGTGTAGGAAATCTGGGGGAAATTTCTCTCCAGTCCAGATCTTAACACACTTAATACATTCTGATTTATATCACTTTCTGTGTCATCATCTCTTGATAATTTGTGTGTTGTTTCCATTCTGAACTATAATTTTCGCAAAGTAATAAGACTTAGCGCTTTAATAGTTTTGCTTTAAGTCTCGATTGCAGAAACCCAGAGTATGGAGTGTATCTAGCACTCCTTTTTAAGAATTAAATAAAATACAAGATTGACTTATTCTGCAATGAAGACACTATACAGTACTTAACCCATTGTTTCTGCACATATCCTTTTATTGAGGATAAAATTGTCCTGCAGAAATTCAGGATGATTCGCACATTTAATAGTCATTTGACGAGTTCTCTTCGTATTGGCTGCCAAGGAGCACTGTGTTCTGTGCGGATATCAGTTACACCTTAACGAACCTTCCCAAGGTCAGGGGCAGCAGTACAAATGACTCGCCCCAGACCCTGTGGGTAGAGAATCTAAGTAGGGCAAACGGGGAGCTCTCATGCCGTTCCTCATGGCATTAACCAAAGTCATTCACTCTACCAGCCAAGCTCAGAAGTAAAGTTCAAGACCATTTTTCTCAAATATCTGCCAACTCAGTGTGCCTCTGGGCAGCTCCTGTCTCTCCAGCTGGCCAGCTTGGGCTTTCTCGTAGCATGGTTGTCATAGTGTAGACAAACACATCTATGGAAGCTGGTGTCTCGGAGGTACTTTTGTTTATTAAAAAGACTAACAGCTGATCTCCTAAGACCCAGCCTGCAAAGTTAGAAATTTAAAAATTGTACTCTCCCCCCCTTTCAAACCTTCCCTTTTATTAGTAGAAACAGGTCACTGGCCAGGCCAGACTCAAGGACTAAAGGCTGGGGTTGGGGTGGGGGGTGTCTAGTGGACTACTTGAGACTTGTTTCATCAGGATTAACTGCTTCATGGGAGCTGTGAAGGATCAGTCCAACAGTTACTGTTTGATTTCTTGACATCTCCATGACTTTGCAGAGTCCACCTCTATAAAACCTTTGTCACCTTTCATTTTAAGTTGTAGAACACAAACTAGGGGCATGCAAGTCACTGAACACCTGCCTTACAAAAGGAACCCAGAAGAAAAAAAAAGTGAAAGAAAGAGTCCATACAAATCCCCCGCTATGCAAATTCATCTCAGTAAAGAACAGCTGTTGGATACTTTTGACTTCACAAGAAAATGTTTCAGATGACGTTAACACATAGCACAGGCTTACTCTTTCTTTTAAACAGTTGTGAGAGCCTTTAAACTCACAGATTCAGCTGCACATCCCGACAGAATACACAGTGCCTACTGATAGCAGGAAGAGTTCTTGATTGAATCCCTACAAAGGAAGAAAATGAGAATGGTGAATATCACCCTGATGCACAGTGTATTTATTTCACCCACACACACTGAAATCTCATTCCCTGTGCATCATTAACCCTAGGGTTAGAGAATGACATTTCACAAATGTCCCCAGTCTAAATTAGGGCAAAAAGGATGGTCTTGTTTTTGTTCTTGTTGTGTGTGGTCATGGTATGGTGTGTGTGTGTGTGTGTGTGTGTGTGAGAGAGAGAGAGAGAGAGAGAGAGAGAGAGAGACTCTGTGTGTTGTGTGTATGCCTGTGCTCGTGAACTCACATATGCATGCACATGTATGAATATGCTGATTAAAAGTTCTCATATCAACATTTCACCCCGTTGTGTCTGTTTTTTACATAATGCAACACTTTCAAAGAATCACTTGATATTTCTGTAGAGAAATCAGATTAATCTTATCAATTACAAGTAAAAGAAAACAAAAGTCACATTTGATTTCCTTATTCTTTCTTCCTGACTACAAAAAAAAAAAAAAAAAAAAAAAAAAAAGGAAGCTGGACCTGGAATTGGCAGGATTTTCTCCTAGGTTGACAGCCATCAATTTCAACCTTCCCTCAAGTTCTAGAGGCCTTTCCTTCACTTCACTTATGCAACAATGTATCAGTCACCTCCTCTGAGCTCCCTTATTTCTTTCTTTTGCAATTAAGTTGTTTTTAATTACTGCACAAAACCCCAGGTTTGTAATCTCATTTGTGTACATGCCTGTTATTGCGTACGGTGCCTTTTCTGAGCAAATGACTCTGTCCAGCCATTTCTCCAGGGCTGTAAGACCCCAAGAGTCTGCTAAGAACTAAGTCAACACCACCCCTCATTTCATTTAAGGCCATTAAGCACATCAGGTGAGGAGGATTTTGCGATTTCCTCAAAAGCTGTATTAAACCAACAAATTAAAATGAAGGATGTTCTTGCTGGCTGTGCGTTTCTTCAGACCTCACTCTCGTTCCAGTTCCTTGTTGTCTTGAACAAACGGGAAGTCCTCAGGAGCAGAGCAGGGGTGTGGCAATGACAACTGCCACTGCTGAGTGTAGATTTATCTTCTTATAATTGTCCCCAGTTAGAAGCCACTGAGAACACGTCACAGAACACTGATAAGTGAAAATAATGTCTCACTTAACAGGAAGCTTCAAAGAGTGAAATATTGCAATGGGTTTAATTAGAGAGAGGAAAATTAGTTTGCTCAAGTTTATGCATTGGGCAGATAAAACTGAAAACAAAAGACATCCAGTCGTGAGGGATAACACTCAATGGTATGTGCAAAGTATGTTCTTAGTGCATGTATAGATGAAAGCTTGGTCAGGACACTGAGACATAACTTCACTTTCTCTTTTGGAAAAGAGTATACAGCTTTAAGAGAAAATGGCTGTCATCACCAATGGCTCTGGCTTTTCCAGTCTTTCTGCCCCTTCTCTTCTGCTTTACCATCTCTTCCTTCTGTGATCTTTGAGCCTTGAGGAAAGGAAGTGTGATGTGAGACAGACCTGTGTCAACTCACAGCGGTTGTGATTGAGTGATGGATGGAGAAAATGACAGAGCCCCACATAGAAGCACCGGACTGAGCTACCAAGGTCCTGATGAGGAGCAAAAGGAGGGAGATCATGAGCAAGGAAGTCAGGACCGTGAGGAGTGCGTTTACCCATTGAGACGGTGGGACAGATCTAACGGGAGACCACCAAGTCCAGTCGGAATGGGACTGATGGAACAGGGGACCAAACCGGACTCTCTGAATGTGGCTGACGGTGGAGGAGGACTGAGAAACCAAGGACAACGGCGATGAGCATGAACTCTACAGCATGGACGGGCTCTCTGTGAGCCTTGTCAGTTTGGTTGCTCACCTTCCTGGACTTAGGGGGAGCTGGGAGGACCTTGGACTTAACATAGAGAAGGGAACCCTGATGGCTCTTTGGCTTGGAGAGGGGTGGAGTGGGGGTATGGGTGGAAGGGAGGGGAGGGAAGGGGAAGGAGGAGGGGAGGAGATGGAAATTTTTAATAAAAAAAATGAGGAAAAAAAAAGACTTTCGCAACACCAAGTCAGACAAACATCCAATCATGCATTAGAGACAGTAAAACAAAGTCCCACCCCTGCCAATGGAAAGACATTGGCAATCAGTGGCTGCTAGAGGAAGGATACTCGCTTTGCTTCAGAGATGTGGGCCCTTCGAGGCTACCCATGCACCAGTGGATAGCCCAGCCCCTTGAACACAAAGGTAAGAATGTGTAGTTTTAATCATCACATAGGGTATGCATGTATGAAGTTCTCAAATACCAACTAAGGAAACAGCAGACACAAAATGGCTGTAAAATATAAATTAAAATATCGCTGTTGCTCTAAATGGTTCTGTGGGTCCACTGTTAAATATAGTTGGTGTTCTTAAACTATTGGCACTTGGGATGATGCGGGTGGGGTAGGGGGAGCAGGGCTTTTCTGACTGGTGAAAGTTTTTACTTCAAACAAGATTGTGTCAATCAAAACTTTCACTCAGTAGGTGAAAGTTTTATTCTTATTTATTCCAGCAATGTTGTTTTTTTTTTTTTAAAAAAAAAAATGGGTCCCAGGCGGCAGCTGTAGGCAGACAGAAATGCTGTAGGTCCCAATTGGTGGTAGCGGGCCATGTGGCAGCAGACAGCGGGCCCTGGGAGCAGCCAGTTCCAGGCAGAGATGGCTGCTGGTCCCAGAGCAGTGGCTGGTCCCAGGCAGGGAGACACATGGTGGGCGGGCAGGAGACAGAGACATGGATAGACACGACATGCAGAGTGAGGTTGAATATTTATTCAAGGGGTTATGAAGGGGGAAGGGAGAAGGGGGGAGAGAGAGACAGAGACAGAGAGGAGAAGAGGAGAGAGACGGGGGAGGGGAAGCGGAGAAGTGGGGAGAGAGGCAGAAGCGAAGCTGCCTCTCTGAGAGGAAGGTGGAAAAGAGAGCGAACTCAGGCTAGAAGCTGAAGATCAGCCTACCTCAGTGGGTGGGGGAGGGAGTGGGCGTGGCTTGCCTCTTAAAGGGACCAGGCACCAAAACCATTACACCAGCCATGCTTTATGACAGATATAATGAAGGGCTCACTCCCATTCTGTTGCAGTAAATATCCAAATGAGATGAACTTCTTCAAAAACACAAGTAAAAGATCCACTTAGTGAGAGGAAGCTCTGCCCTGCCTACCCTGTTGGTGACTCCCACCCAGAAGCACATGACTCATGGTGCCAATCCCCCAGCTTCCTGCCTGTGGTGGGCTTCTAAATGGATGCTGCTTGGTCTCTGTCTTCAAGGAGCTCGTGGGTCAGAAGACAAACACAGATTATCTCAACACGCTTTGATGAAATAACAAAGCAAGGGTGGAGTCTCAGAGATGCTGAGCACCATTCGTGCATCCCTAGCAGGGGCAGCTGAGATGAGGTCCTCACCCGGCAGCTTGGCGGTGTCTCCACCAGCCTACCAAGGCTCTCCAAAAGAGCTGTGTGTTGCTCTCACATCCGCGGACATCCTCTGACGGCTTGTGAGCTCAGGTCGCTTGATTGGGTTCTGCTTTAGATTCTCATTACAGTAATGCTCTGTGTAATGGGCTAGAGCAGAATCACCGCCGGCCTGAAGAGCCTGAGAGGTGGATGCAGCTAGGTGCAGAGAAACTGAAGAGAGGCACGGAGTTTTGCCCGTACTCTCTCCTCAGAACTCATATCGTTTAGTTGCTATACCATCTATCAGCCACACATTATATTGCCATAATCTCCAAATCCCAGTTCATATACAGGATAAAGTATTCAAAAGGCTTGGGGAAAGATGCTAATGAAGGTATTTAAGGGACTGGAGGTATGGGTCAGTTGGTCGCATGCTTATCTTGCAAGCACAAGAATATATGAGTATCCCTCAAAATCCCACATTAGAAAAGAACAAAAATTCTGGGCATGGTTGCACATATTTGAAATCCTAGAAGTGAGAAGTCAGAGAAAAACTAAGAATTTAAAATTGTTAGCATAGACTTTACTTTTTGTTTAGACTGTTCTGTTCCGGAGTGGTTAACTCGGTTGCTGCACCAGGGAAATCATGGAGCGCATAGTCAATGGCCTGTGCTCATGTGTGCATTCGGCTCCTCCAGCTTCAGCAGAAACACCGCACAGAGCTGCCCCCACTGTCTGACTTGTGCACTGGCATTCCCATGGTCAGCATCCTCTTACCCAGGAATCAGAACAGCCCCAGTTAAAGTCCAGCTGTGGCTACCGTGACCTCCTTCTCCCGGTCATCATTTTGTCTTGTGTGTTGGCTGACAAGGGAAGAGTAGAAGAGCTGAGATAATTCCTTGGTGGTTCACATGTCTGAGAAGGTCTTGTCGTCTTCACCCACAGCCAGCTCTGGTTCAAAGGCACTGCCTGGCCTTGTGGATCTGTGGCACTCCCGCTTTCTCCGTACTTACAGCAACATACATACTTTGTATGTGCTCTGAGTCCCAGTCATGGCTCCAGTAGGGACCATGAGAATGATCATGAGAATGAGCTTTAAGAGAGAAGCCATCCTGTGGGTTATGCATAGCACTTCCACTTACATACCTGCTCCTCTACTGACTGGAGAGTCGCTCCTGTCTTTTAGGTATAGAGCTCCATGTACCACTGCACAGGAGGCAACACAAAGTTCCTGCAACAGCCATTAGGAGTATGGGCTTCAATGGACATTTATAATGGAAAATACGCAGAAATGCTCTCAACCAGAGAGGTGTTTTAGATATCTTAAGGTGTTTTCATTTGTGGCTCTGTAAAAGATTTGAGATGTTTTGCAAGCATTGCTGTTGTTTAGCAAGAACTCTTATTCAAATCTTCCTTCCTTCATGAGCCCAGTCGTTCAGAATAAACAGCTGGTTTCTACCTGCAAAGGGAAGCGTCTGATCAAATCTTTCCATTTCAAATCTTCTGGACTGAACATTGGAGAGTGGCTTTAAATGTGTGATTTTAGTGTCTATTACAATATATATGGAAAGCAATGGATATATGTAATTAGTCAAGGAGACCAATTTCCAGGCATGCAGAGAGTGGTTTATAAGACACCCAGCGAAACAGACTCTGCAGTTACCTGCAGATTTGCAGGAAGAACGGGAGAATATCCACCAGGCAGCAGCCTACCTTTAATAAATGTTTGCAGAGAGGCAATCCATTGCATTGTGATATCTTCTGGATTTAAAGAGTATGCATAAAAACCTGCATTTTGCTCCCATATAAAAAAACCAAAATATCACTTTAAGCTTTCCTTGAAATCACAGGCCGATGATGGGAAGGAGTTTGGGGTCCTGATAAGCAGTGACTCTGAGGCATCGCCCTTGAGTTTATACCAGTGACGGCTCAGTGCTTGCCCCTGACTGGCAGTGTGATTGGTAGAGGATGTTGCTGAGATACCACCTAGGAAAGCATCAATGAGCCAGGCCAGGTCCAATCAGCTCTAGTAAGACTGAAGAACAAAAGGATAATCTCAAGTGAACAACGCCCTTTTTTCCCTTCATCTTTTCTGTCCTCCCATCTCCACCCCTTCCTTTCTCTGACATTATCCCAATATCCCTGGGCTCCATTTTGTTCTAGTTTATATTACACAAGAGAACCACTGAGCGCCATGTTGTCTTCAGAAGAAGACAGCCCAGGAGAAAGAAAACGAAGCATTGTTAAGCCATACTCCTCTTCTGTTTTGGTTTTTATCTGTAACTAGTTACAGGTCCATGGAAATACAAGATAATTTACACAGAAATGATACTTGTAACTTCTCTTCTTTCCCTCTACAATTTAATATGTAAGGCATTGGTATAATCCACAATTTTCTGTTTTTAATGTACTTCTCTCTCCCCCTCTCCCCATCTGTGTGTAAGAGAGAGCGAGAGAGGAGAAGAGAGAAGAGAGGAGAGAGAGAGAGAGAGAGAGGGAGAGAGAGAGAGAGAGAGAGAGAGAGAGAGAGAGAGAGAGAGAGAGAGAGAGAGATTTGTGTGTGCTCTTGGTTCTATGAGAATGTACCACCACCATTGTTAGTCAGAACCATTACATCATGGCATGGCTCGCTCATTCTGCAATACCCATGTTCCTGTCCCTAATATTTGGCTATCATCAATCTTTTCTCCAGTCTTCTAGTTTTGTATTTCAAGACTATAGCTTCTTTAAGGAAGCTTAGTCTTTTGAGAATCATTACCTAGTGCACATCAAAAGCCATCCTTTGCTGAAGAGGTTTCCATAGTGTGGTGCAATGATACCACTCACTGCTCAGCTGATGAGTTACGTTTGCTGGTTCTCTAGCCCTTAGTAGTTATGAATATTTGTCCATCATTGTACAATTGAATTTTCCACTAAACCTTTGGGCTTGCATGGGCTGAGGTTGCTGCTACCCTTCAGAAAGGGAAGACTGACATTGCCGTGGTCACTGTTGTCCATGGACGTCATGTGCTGTCTTCTCTAGAGAAAGTCAAAGTGGGATTTTATTTTTACAAATCATATATTGTTATTCACACTTTTTCTCTTTCTTCAGAACTAAAAGACTGGTTTTTTTGCATATATTTCCACTGAAGATCTAAGGGATAAACTTCATATATACGAACAAACTCATATTATTCAAGTCAAATCAGTACCCAGGCTTTGACATATTTGTAACATACAGACATACTAAGTAGGAATGGATAAATGAAAAGCTGGGGGATTTGTATGTAATTTACAACAGTATGCCTAGTGATCAAAAATTACAATTTACTATACTCAAATTTGTGGACTCATTGCTGACAAAGATATTATAATAGTTTATTTTCTAATGTAGTCAGAGGTATTTCTCCAACTACAATAAATGTCTTGTGTACCAGTAAAATCATTTCAAAAATAATTTCTAACCCATGCATGAGAAGGTTCTCAGGAATCTGTAGAAGGAGATACAGCATGAGAAATTCATATTTTATAATACACCATTTGTTGCTGCTTTTAATATTGGATATTATACATAATATGCCTCTTGTAATATAGCTACAATCAACTCTGAAGCTACAAAATTAATTTCAAGAAGAGAAACTTGGATTGATTTCCTTCCCATGGTAAGAGCTCAGCTTTTGTGTAGCCAGCACATTTTGGACGATGGAGCCTTCAAGCTAATTCTTTGTGTTTGCGGAAAATTCTCTCAAAGGAAAGAAACCCAAACAGAGTCCATGCTTTTTCTGTCTTCCTTAGTTCTGGCTGGCTCACCCCCACACGTGACAGTGTTGGGACCCTTTGAGATACACACAGGAGCCACTTAGACTCAGGCTGCCCTGGGGGAGCATGCATGCTTCGCCGTATCAGCTGCTTGCGAATTTTGTCAGTTATCAGTGCCAACTCAATTAGCTTAGGAATGCAGATTTCTTATGCTTCAAACTGAAAAGAAATCCGCAATAACAATGTAAGTCCTCTATATTTTCTCACATGGCTTTGGGAACAGAAAATGGTCCTGGTTTTCCCTGTAGCAAGAGTGACGGCAAATGCCAGGAGAGACAGCCTGCATGTGTAGCGCTGACTGAAGAAACTTACAGCTAAAAAGCAAGCCGCCTTTCTTTTTAAACCCTACACCCCTGTTTTACTTTCTATTTTACTTTTAGTGGAAGATACCATAAGCTCTGCAGAACCTATGATATATTCATGTGTTAGTATTTATCGGTCCCCAAGCAAAGAGAAGTTGAATTCTGTGGCTGTCCCATGGAAGCTTATGTTATGAACTCTTTCTTTCCCTGGAAACTCGTTGTTTCCCAAGTATTTGCTCCTTGGGATTCTTATTCACAACGTCCCTCATGATATCAACTCCCGTGCTCCCATCACTGTTCTCTGTGGGTTTAAGTTCTTTGCAGTCTTAATTTTCACAAGTTCCTATGAGAAAGCTATCCCTGTCTTTCAAATGAGAAAACTATTGGTTAGACAGCAGACCTGTCGAAGGCCCCCATGGGCTTGGCACAAACTCCTTTATCAGACTCTTGCTCCCAGCTCTGTGCTGGGAGACATGCCCGGAGACGACCCTACCCCATTGGCATTTACATTAATATACTTTCTGTCACTGTAACAAGACACCTGAGATAACTCATATACAAAGATTCAAATGGGTGCTTGGGCCCCCAATTTTGCAGGTTTCTGTCGGTGATTGGTTAAATGTATTCCTGATCACATCGCAATGAGAACATGTAATGAGGAAAAGTCCTCACTCCACTAGACAGACAAAAGAGAGGACGAGGCCAAAGTCCCACAATGCCTGTTTGGGGCCATCATCAGTGACTTTAAAATAAATTTCTCAAGAATGCCAATCTTTTCATAATGTCCCCTTGGGACCATGCCTTTAACACATGAGCCCTTTGGGAGCATTCAGGTAGCAAACTACAGTGAAAGTCGGGGGATCTGGTGATGTCTCCTCTCTTTCCTCAAAGCCACAAAAGGGTGCTCGCCAAGAAAATGTGTAATCCATGTTGTGGCATCCTCTTAGGACCTGTGGTGACCAGCAGTAAAGGTGCAGAATCACCATGCATGGCCGTTTCTTGTACCAGCAATTCCTCCATGATTATTCCCCTTTAGACCCCCACAGCCAACTTCCATGCGCTGTGAAGAAAAAAAAGGGAGAGTAAGCCATAATCAACCAGTTTATAATTACTGTCACTGACATTCAGTAACTTATAATAAATGGTTATAGTCATAGCCAGCTATTATTCATAAGCAATTTTAAGCCATTGCGTACGTCTTAGGTGCGCTAAGCCCCTTATCAGCACACATTCAAACACCTGAGAAAAATGAACTGGTTGAATCCTCACAGTTTATCCTTTCGTGTTCAAGTCTTGCCTACAGTATTGTGAACTGAATGTGTCAGAGCTGGGCTCCAGCTCCACAGGGTCTGCTTTCCAGAGACTGCCCTGCCTAGTACTGCACATGTGTTTCCTGATTCAGCGTGGTGCTCCTCATGCTAACTTTTGAAGCCCTGTGAAAATGTTTGCAGTAGCAATAAAATTGCATATTTTGTTGCAATAATCAAAGCAAAAGGATTTGTAATCTAAGAAAGAAATCAACATGTCATTTACATGGAGGATTCTGTGACTGCGCTGTTCGGCTAGGGCTATTTTGGGGACAGAAGCCACAGGTGGTAGCCAAAGGGAAAAGGAGAGGTGTTCACCCACAGCCTAGGAAACAGAACGCACAGTGGCCTGCAGCAAAGTACCACAAACCAGACAGACCCATTTCTCGTCGTTTTTATCATACATGTATCATTCCTACAGTATCTAAGACTTTGAACTAAGGTTATTTTATTTTGCAATCATTGCCCATAGTGTGAGGTACTGCATAGAAATTAACTATTAAAAGCTATTTTCTGTTAGAGCCAGGGTCAAGACATACAGATGCCATCAATATGAGGATCTTTGTTCCTGTAGGGTAGAATCAAACATGAGTTTGAAAGCAATTTATTTTACAATAGCTTCCCTGGCCTGTGTTTTAGGTGCTGTGCTCAGCTTCAAAGCAAACCTAACACAAGCGTCGTCATTCTGTACCTTTATTTCATTTTGAAAGAAGTTGGGAGCAATCATGCCCCACACGGTTCGGGGTAGCGACTGGTGCTTCAGGCACCCAGAAGCCATGAGGGAAAATATATTTGAGAGAAAGTATCAGTAGCGACGGCTTGCTCTGGGTCACCTCTGAACTTTCATCTCTATTCTTTATTAGAAATGGCTCGTAGGCGGGTGAGGTGATCATCGGGGAAGGCAGTGGTGGGACCCACTTTGCAGGGAACTCAGGTGATTCTTCAGTCTAAACTAGTCTCACCACACACAAACTTCATGACCTCAGAGCAGGGAAGTTATCGGTTGCCAGCTAGAAATGTTCAACGGACCTTGATTTTGCAAACATGATTCTGTCATTTTCCTCACATGTGACATGGAGGGGGAAATGAATTATGTCTTTATACAAATGAATTTCTTCCATTGTACTAAATCCACTTATATAATTGATGATGTTTACTTCAGGTAATCCCTAATCCTCGATAGGAGATTATCTGAGGCACAGGCCTGGCCCTTGATCATTTAGTGAACAGTTGAGCTTTTGGGGTTTGGGAGTTTTTTTTTTTTTAAGTTGTATCCACCTTATAGCTCTTCTTAAGGGAAGGAATCAAGCACACAAACCATGCAATTACATAGAATCCCGGGGCAGAGAAAGGAAAGTAGGCATTTAAGGAAACAAAATCCACACCAGGTTCCTCTGGGGATGTCTGCACTTTCTGATCAGTCTTACTGCTAATGCGTTTTAACTATTCGAAAGAAATCCAGGAAGCCACTGAAGTGATTAATGCTTTTTGTCTACCCCAAAGGAATAAGATTTTTTCTTCCTGAGAGTTTTCTATTGTAATAACAATAATAATAATGTTTCTTCTCCTTTCTATGACATCATAAAACTGAAACACTTTAAAAAGGGATGAACCAAAGGATGACTATATGGTAATATGGCGTTATTCAGTGTTTCACCTATTATTGTAGAGGAACAGACAAATCCCCAAAATGAGCAAAATCAGGGACCCCATCTTCTCTTTGCAGCGATTGCCTTGGGCCACTTCTATCCAGCTCCATCACCTGCAAGGCATTAGTCAAGAAGAACTGCCTGTGAACACCAACAATGATATGTTTCTCTAGTGGTTAGTGTGACGTGAGTTCTGCAGAATCAACCTTCAACTTCAGAGTTTCTACACAGCAACCCCTTATTCTCACCTGTGTTCTGTGTAGGCTGGCAGAAGTGTCCGTCCTTGTGGACCCATCCGAATACAGGGCTTAACCTGGTAGAACGTTCAGAGAACCCACGCCTGCCCTTCCGTGCTTGGGCAGGAAATGTCACCCTCCTCTTCTTCCCTTGAGGCTTTGTGTAACCCATCTACATATAATGGACAAGGGCAATGTGCATCTTAGTGTCTCACAGGGGGAGAACAGGACACAGATAACCCCAAGGGATGGGTCACTCACTTGCACTGCTTTACCCATGAGGAAGCTTAAGATGTATCCATCCTCCACACCCCAATGAGGGACCTTGAACTATGGATGAGAGGTTGGCTTCTTGTTATGCAAGTCAGTTCAAAGCCTTGATGAGACTCGTCATTGCTATATAGTCACAATCCTTAGCATCACTAAGTTCTTCTGTTAAAAGGAAGAAAAACGTTGGTGAGTGTTGAGGAAAGGACCTGCTGTATACGTGGTCTTAGTACCAAATAGTATGAAGATAGTAGCAATCCTCTCATTGTATCAGGGAAAAGTAATATTAGAGCTCTCAGAGGCTGCCGTGACAATTACCACATCTTCTTGGCTTCAGAACGACACAGATTTATTCTCACAGTTTGGAGGCTGAAAGTTTGAAGCCACTGTGTCGGCTGAGTGACAAGCCTTATAAGACAGCATAGGAAATTCCTTCCCCAAACACCTCTTCCTGATTGTGTGGTTTCCCCTGACCTGTGTCTAAGTCACCCCCGTCTTCACCCCCATCTTCACCTGGCAGTTCTCATGTCTGTGGGTCCTCTTCAATCTTTTATAAGGATCTCATGTTTAAGTCCCTCCCATACAAGATCTGACTGAAGACAGTGAACTGATAATCCATCCTCAAAGCCCTGTCTGAAAATAACTTGCCATGCATAAGTTCCAAGACTTTGACCTGGAGTTAATTTCGGTGGAACGCCACTATCCGCCCCACCTGGGTGTGTGAATGTTCTCTATTCTTGTATAAATTGATGGCATTAGATGCAGAAGGTTATACCACCTTCAAAGTCTGTCCCGCCTTAAGATACACAGTAACAAAGCTTGGATCAGCACTAAACTGATCATGAATTTCTTACTTAGTGATTCTAGCATTTAGAGCACATCGGGACTATGGAACCTTGTTGCTTACAGCAGACACTCAACTGAGCCTACATATTTTCTGAGGTTTTAGGTTTCTGGTGCCACATGTAAGAAGTGCCACAGATGATTATGAAACAAATAATATGCACTTAGAGTCACTCAGAATCAAAATGCCCAAATACTAGTACAGTTTGGGGAAAATGTCCAATGAATTGATGTGTAATATTAGAATCATGACAGCAGATGTTCAATAAATAGCATTCTTAAGGGTTTAGTGTGGCCATGATGACCGTGGTTAAGGCGTACCATGGTGATTCTTGGAGTTTTTGTGTGGAGCAGCCTTATAGTCTATGATACCTACTATGGAGCCTGCCCTCCTGGTCATTTCAGAAATATTGACTTGTGTGTTACATTCATATGGTAAGGGTGGAACTGTATGGCTACAAATAGCTTTTGTATGATTCTCTATCTCTTTAATGCGTGTAAGGGTTTCATGGAAATGAATTTGTAGTTACCTTTTTATGTGTCAGATTTGCCTTTAGTGCTTAGCATTGTTAAAGTCTTTTCCATTTTGCTAATATGAGTTGGTTCAGGAGCAAGGCATGCTGTAATAGTCATTTGTTTCTAAAGGGACCATTCTTGTTCTCATTTACATCAATCATAGCTTTTCTGAGTACTGATTTCTACCAGAATTCCCCTTCCCCACATAAACGTATTCAGAAGCTACCTCTAAGGTACAAATTAAGGGTCTAAAATTCACTTACTGTTAAGGGACTGATGAGCCATTCATAGAAGCAGCTTGATCAAGACAAAGATTTGGTGAAATGCCTGAAGAAAATCATTCTCAAAATGGTATCTGTCACTGATGGCCTTGTTTCTCCTCAGTTTTTGACAGGAAATGATAGTACCATTAGAAGAATGTACAATGGAAATTGTTCATGACCAGAAATTTCAAATGTATTTACCTATGTTATAGTTAATAAGTGATGCAAAAATAAATCAGTCATGTATGCAGGCCTATTCTGAAATGTCACTTACATATCATAGATGATAGATAGATAGATAGATGATAGATAGATAGATAGATAGATAGATAGATAGATGATAGATAGATAGATAGATGATAGATAGATAGATAGATAGATAGATGATAGATAGATAGATAGATAGATAGATAGATAGATAGATAGATAGATAGATAGATAGATAGATAGGCACTCCTAGCTGTTAGGAGAAAAGGTTCATAATGTGTGCTCAGTTGGTGGTAATATGCTATTATTTTTAAGCCACATTGTTTAAGCCACAACCATCAACTGGAAAGAAGGGTTGATAGGAAATGTTGAGATAAAGGCAAAAAGCTATTTTATTTTGTTTTTAATTAAAAGAGGATATATATTTCTTTATTTGGCTACATTACAGTGTCTAATACCATGCAGAATTATATTTCAAAATAACTAAAAATGAATAAAACTGAATTATCCATAAGCTATTGCTTAATGGATTGGATTTGTGAAAAAATGAGCTACCTTTATGAAAATTACTGAATAATGTCCATGTATCACATGGTATTACCTGTGAATCAAAAACAGATATATGTCATTATCTTTTAATGCATTACCAAATGCATTAAAATTAAGATTCTATCTCATCCAGACCCTGTTCCTTCGTGAAGACTTAAAGCAAATTCCAGGAAGCTGCCTCTCCTGCTCTGAGTTCCCTGTGTATCTTGTGTGTAGAGGCCTTTCTTTGTTACTCGGTTCATTACAGCTGTGTGTTCCCTGTGTATCCTGTGTGTAGAGGCCTTTGTTTGCTACTCAGTTCATTATAGCTGTGTGTTCTCTTTCTTGCAGTTCAGCAGGAGAGCAGTTCCATTGGCAGACACAAGGTAAAGTATGGCCATGTGATGGAATCTTACTTCTTCTAGATGCACCTCTATACTGGTTCATGTTCTCATCAACTTTAGATTTCTAAAAGTGAACTAGAAAAAGACGACAGTAGGAATTAAGTAAAGTTATGATAGCTCATGATTTGGGATGAGGGGTTAACTTCTCTTAATTTTCTGACAACTGAATCTCCTCCAAGGGTACACATAATGGATTAGCTTTTCTTTCTCTGCTTGATGTTAAGGCTTGCAAAGATGCTGTCTGTTAGGTGTAGGTCAATAATGACCCAGAGTAGTGCTTCTCAGCCTTCCTACTCCTGGGACCATTTAATATAGTTCCTCATGTTGTGATGACCCACAACCATAAAATTATTTAATTGCTACTTCATAACTGTAGTTTGCTTCTATTGTGTATTGTGGCATAAACATCTGAGGTGCAGGTTACATGCAGCCCCTGTGAAAGTGCCCTTTGATTCTTCCAAAGGGATCATGACCCACAGGTTGAGAGCTACTGACTTGGAGCTCTTAGCATCACCCTATCGTGTTGACCACTTTCTCTCTCCTTTCAGATGGACAGAAAGACATCGAAGATGAGCTCACAACAGGCCTCGAGCTGGTGGACTCCTGCATCCGCTCTCTGCAAGAGTCAGGAATTCTCGACCCACAGGATTACTCCACAGGGGAAAGTAGGTTGAACAGAAGCCTCCTCTGGGTTTCGTGTCTTGGCATCTCTTTTTTTCTTAAGGTGGTCTCACGGGGCCCAGACTGTCTTCTCACTCACTATGTGTGGGGTCAAAGAGGACCTTGAACCTCTGATCCTGGCTCCTCCATCTCTGGGATGCTGGGATTACAAACATGCGTCTCCACATACCGCAATGGAAAGTTCATACTTAGCAGGCTTGCTACAAACTGAGCTACATCCCCAGCCTCAGCAACCCCATAAAAGGGAACTAAATTAAATAAGAGTACTGTGATTTCTTAAAACATAACATCATTGCAGGTTATGCTAGTTGCTTATTGTTGTCATAAAACAGCACTACAAAAGCCAGACGGTGGTGGCGCATGCGTTTAATCCCAGCACTCAGGAGGCAGAGGCAGGCGGATCTCTGTGAGTTCAAGGCCAGCCTGGTCTACAAGAGCGAGTTAGTTCCAGGAAAGCTGGGACTGTTACACAGAGAAACCCTGTCTCGGAACACACAAAACAAAAACAAAAAAACCCACCCTGATCAAGACAACATATGGAAGAAAGAGTTTGTTTTGGCTTAGGGTTGTGGAGTGGTGGTCAGTAATGACGAGGAAGGCAGGAATAGTGGGGAGCTCTCTGATCCCATTTTGTATCACACCAGGAAACAGAGAACCAAATGGAAGTGGGGCAGGGTATATTCTCTCAAGCCCTGCCCCAGTGATGTAATTCCTCCCAGAAGTCTCCCTGTCCTAAGCCTCCCCTAACAGTGCCGCCAACTGGGAAACAAATATCAGATATAGACATTTCTTATTCAAACTGCCCCTTGAGCCATGTGTAATATAAGCTTCATAATATTTTTATCTTTCTTCTCTCTCAAAAATTCCCCCATCAACAGTTAGGTTACGAAGTCTCCAAGTCAGCAGCTAGATCTAAGTTTCTTACCAAAGTTTCGAC
Organism: Arvicola amphibius; assembly: GCF_903992535.2. NCBI lineage: Eukaryota > Metazoa > Chordata > Mammalia > Rodentia > Cricetidae > Arvicola > Arvicola amphibius. Next base: position 7,956,073 of record NC_052049.1, on the reverse strand, counting down.
ATCTAGACAAACATAGTTTATGAACGCTTATGTCTTTATTTGTTTAACTAAAACAATAACTGCACTAAAGTCAGTTGTCACAGGTATGGATCATTGCTGGCAGAGATCGTCGTGACCCCAACTGTATAACAAGATAGGTTTTCCCTATAATTATATCAATTTTAACTACTCTGCTATGCCAAAGCAATCGGCAACAGCTTCACATTTGTATATTTAAACTGCATTATTTCTATAGTATTTAAGGATTCACTCATTATTAGGTATGTTTTACACCTAGAAAGGTGGAAGCTTAGAAATAAAGAGTGCAGGTACTAGAATGAGCCCTTTCCTAATAAAGTTCTGTGGACTTATTCCAACAAAATTTCACGAATGACAATATCACATTATTAAAACACACATTTTTGTAATGCAATCATTTAAAAATCAATAAAGCTTTTTAAAAATTAAATTTTCTTGACTGCACATCAAGTTTTGTCATAAAAAAGAAATACATAAGAGTAAGATACCATAGTTGTTTTTAAAATAATTTAATTTACATACTAATTTCTCTATAGTATTATTTCTCTATAGTTTATGTAATACCACGATTATTCTAGGCAGGCATTGTGCTTACCCATACATACTCAAAGCTAAATTGCTGATTTATATCCATAGAATAGAATGCAGGGTTAGCATTATACTTGGCCTCCATATCGATATTTTAAAATGTACTGTTGTCGTTGCTTTTAATGGAGTTATAGTATCAAATTGTGTTTAACTAATATTTCAAATGCATGCACACACCTTATTATAGAGAAAGCAACATACAGTACAGCATGGCTTCTTGCTAAAGGGAGCATGAAAGTAAATGTCTCTTTTTCATACAATAGAGTAGCATATTTGATTATTAGTATTGGAAAAAAGTTATCCCTTAATAGGTAGAAAGTAGGGAAAAGATGAATAAATGAAGGAGAAAAAAATCAGATGCAAGCAAATTAAAACACAGATTTAACTTCATTATATCAACCTCACTCTTTCTATAAGCACATTGAAATATCTCCTGAAAATATCAATAATACAGGCATGCAATTAACAAAAATAAAATTGTTACATTATCTTTACATGAAACAAGATCAAGGAAATAGATAGAAATTCAAAGGCTAGGCACAACTATGCCAGCAACTGCAGTGAATGCAGAGTTAAATGAAGCAAACTGTAAGACAGAATAGAAACTAATACTAAAGACATAGTCAGGATTTTCAGGGGGCAGTGAAGGATCAAAAAGATGTGACAAACAGAAGACTCTAAAGATCAGAACAGCCCAGAGTCTAAAAGTTAAGACAGAAATTCAAAACTAATGATCAGTCCTGAAAGCATACATACAGGTAACATTATACAGCTGTTACATTTTAGAATACACACACACACACACACACACACACACACACACACACACGCCTGTATGGTTGTAGTGATAATTAATGAAGAAACATGCCATGGGTTTGAAAGATCAAGGAGAGGTATATGGGAGGGGGACTGGAGGGAGGAGAGGGAAAGGGTAAATGATGTCATAATAAATAAAAAGTACTAATTCGACCTGTTCCATGCACATTTAGATAGGATGCTGAAAGGAAAAGGAAAGGAAAAGGAAAGGAAAAGTAAGCCTTACAGTTGATAAGTAGAGAGGCTCCATTGGCAGACTGCTTATGTAGCATGCACCGAGCCAATCCCTCAGTCCCCAGGATGGGGCGTAGCTGAATCTCACTACTTTCTATATGGAGGCAGGAGGAGCAGAAAAATCAAAACTACAGAGGCCAGCCTGGATTATATGAGTTTCTATCTCAACTAATAAATAGCAAGTAAGAAAATATTTTAAAAACAATTTATTGAATATACTTTCAACTTTTCTCATTATAAAAATATCTAATTAGGAAATTTTGACATGAAGGATCAGAGAGAAAATAAAGACATCAAATAAAAAGTTCACATTCACTGTTAATAATTCACAAAATTTAAAAACATAACATTATAATACAGGGAATCATATATTTGTGTGTATGTATACACACACACACACACACACACACACACACACACACGCATTGACTCCAGTGAGAAAGTTATGCACTATTTACAAAACAAAACAAGAATATTTCATGATAAAACTTGTATTTAGTGGAAATATAAACTTCATCAAAACATATAGGAATGTTGTATTTATTTTTGGAAAATCTTAAGAGCAAACAAGAGCTGGAGAGGCAGCAAGTGGTTTCCTGTGCACGCAGCCTTTGTGGAGGACCTGAGTTTGTCTCTCAGCAGCCTGTCAGGCAGCTCACAGCCACGTCCAACTCCAGCACTAGGGATCTGCTTCTGCCCTCTGGACTCCATAGGAACCTTCATGCGCACGTACACATTCTCACTCAGATACGTACATAAACACATTAAAGATAATTTTTCAAAAGCTAAATGGATAACGACAAGAAAGGTGGAAATGGTATAAAGTATTTCAGAAATCAAACAACAAAATGAAATAGTTGAAAAGATTAAGTATGTATGATATTTTATTGTAATAAGCAACCACACTTACCTTCTCATTTGAGAGGCTCTCATAGATTTTAAGGACATTAAAGGAATGTCTAGTGAACTCGTCTCTTCTCTTGAAGTGTGTGCTCAGAAGTCATCAGATGGCATGACCCTTTTCTTCTATGCCTTACAGGCAGTTAAACACTCCAATTATTGCACATATATTTTGCCATTGTTCTGTCTTTTAAGGAAGCTTATGTACTTTCTATAATGTACTGAGTAGTCTGATTAAAGATAGCTAAGATTTTCTCCTAAGCTCTGGCATGCAGCTTTAAAGAAAGAAAAAGAAACTAAAGCAAACTGCCCTCTAGCAAGGCAGCCACTCTTCAGACCTTGGTATGCTTTCTGGGATCCATGCGAGCTCAGTCACATAGGATCTGCTTTGCATTGTAACTGTGAGATTTGTTCATTTTGTTTTGTAAAACAGTAGTTAACTTTTTCAGTACTAAATAGAGTTAGATTGTAAAAATATATTACAACTCATTGGTCCTTTGGAATGTTGATTGCTAGTTGGCTGTTTTCTAATTTGGGCTATTAAAATTCTTTACGTTTAAATGCCGGATGATGAAGGCAGCAGCACCTGAGCTTTTGTGCCAAGGGATTCTGAGCCACAACCATGTGGGGATTGTTGTCATTCAGGGAAGAAATTTGTTCTTAACAATTTCAGAAGCACTTTAAGACTTTAAAAGTCGCTGTATAAAATTTAGGGGAAAAATGAAAATGTTGGACACAGCTATAATTTGGACTATCAATATTTTGCTAATGTCAAGTGTTGAAAGGACCTGAAAATTAAAATGTTAGTCGTTCCCTGTATGTCTATCAGTTAGGGATCAGATCGAATAAAGATTCTATTCAAAGGAGTTTAACTAAAAGCAATTTAATTAAGAGACTATTTACAAAGCGATAGGCAAGATTAAAGGATCAAATAGCACACGCTGAAGCTCCCAGGAATTAGCAGCAAACAGACAGAAGCTGTCACCACCCTTGGACCTGAAGGAACTTGCTAGAACTGGTAGAAGCAGAGTCAAGCAGGAAGAATGCAGTACCAGTGAAACCTAATCTCCTTGCTGCTTTCCTAGATCCCCCACCTCCTCTGCCAGGTCCAACAAGTGCAGGGCCTCCTTCTAATGGAGGGATGGAAACGAGTGAGTGTGAAGACCCAAGGTTCAGCCGGCCCAGCAGTCCACTGTGTAGGGCCATAGTATCTGCCGTGGATGCTCTGGGTCTAGAGACAGCACATAGATGTGTAGCGCTCTCGGATACATCCGTCTAATTAGCGTAAGCACATCAGATTTGGGGAGTCCCTTGTGATTATTCAATCAATGGCTTCATTAGCTAGAATAGCTGTGAACTAGCTAATGCTAAATTGAACCTGGCATCGTGCCCTTGAGTCTCCTAATCCCTACTCAAAAAGGACTGAAACAACACTAAATAAGTCTAAATCAGCCTGGAAAAAAATTATTAAATAGAAAGCTGTTTCAATACCTGAGCAAGTGGTTACTTGATTTGCTATATTTCAAGCTTTTGTTGTTTTTCTTCCCAAGGACTGATTAAAAATAAACGTTGAATTATAGTAGACTTGTCTTTCAAAGGCCATGATAAGCAGTAACTGCCCAGCCTCACAAATGTATGGTGTAAGTTGTAAATATTTTCCAACTTTCGTTGTGAAACATGCCGTCCTGAACAGTATGTAAACCGTGAGCAACCTTTGGCTCCCTGCAGTTTCCTCAGCATGTGTCACTGAGTCAGCAGAAGGATGGCTTCCGAGATTGTAGCTTTAGTTAAATGAGACAGAACAAGTGATCAACACAAGCGGTTTATGGAGGATGCTAGGAACCACAGCTTCTCAGTGTCCTGCATGGCTTAGCCTGAATGAACATGGATCTAGAACTTCGTTTAACTCAAGCATCCTTGGAGATACAGATATGACAGATAAGGGTGATAGTATCTCAGCCAATAAATAATAAAAAATACTGTCAGTCAAAGTCATAACTAAAGCTGGACCAATATGGGAAGAAAAGGACAGCTTGGGAGAAAATAACATATAAGTTAATGAGAAATTAAGTTGTTCAATATATTTTACAAGAGTGATTATTTCTTTAGTGTACTGATGAATTTGAGGTCTACTATACTGTGGCTAATTCTTCCATTCATCGGGAAACTCATATATGAAGAATGTTTTAGAAAATGTGTATAATTTTGAGCTCTCAAATCATTGCATAAACATCAAGAATCAATCATGTATAGAATTCGACTGTGAGCAGACAGGACCCAAATAGAATATCTGCAGTGTGGTTACTGCGGGCACTTTATTCACTGCAGAGCTCCAGTCTGTCCTCTTAGTTCACGAGAGAACCTTTGAGGCATCCAGTTATTAAAATGCTGTAAAACGCAACACCACATAGCCATATGATTCAGAGTATTAAGAGTGGGGGCATTTTGTGAAGTGGCTTTCCTAGTTCCAAGAAGAAACACCACCAGCAAAGACAGAATACTAGCGATAAAAGTGAAACATATGAATCAGACTAGCTCAGCACATGGAAGCCGTGGCCAGGGGAAAGGGGATCATGTGCTTTCTTTGTCTGTCACGGTGGACACCATGTCTAGATTCAACAAGACAGAAGCCTTAGGGTCTACATGGCCGCTTTCTGAACTTTGTCCCGTATCTTCTCACATGGAGAGATACTGGGGCCCCAGCTGCAAACGTGGAGATCTCTTAAAGTGTTCTTGGGAATTCTAAGAGAGGGGCGATGTGTGTTGAGACTATTTCAGAGAGCCCTCAAAATCAAATAGTCCTCACTAATAGTCCAATTGCCTTTCCATGATTGTTTTTCTCCTACGTGACAATTCATGGGCATTTTCCTAAGACCACAAGGCAGGTACCAGCATCCATGCTGTAACAGCAGGAACTGAGGGCTTTCTAGTAGCTCATTCTAAATACTCCACCACATACCGCAGCATATAATCCACATCAATAGAAGCTGTTGAAGGTCCTCCATGATGTGAGACCAGAAAGTTTGAGAGCTACTAGAATTATTAGATGATGTATCAACAGGGTATCTCCATGTGAGAAGATAGATCATAAGAAACAGGGACAAAGTTCACAAGCAGCCTGTGACCCCAGGGACAGGGGTAAGTCCACCACTGTGAGGTATCACCATGAGCCAGTATGACCCAGACATTGACTGCTGCATTTTTCAGATTCTGTTGTAAGGCTTTTCTCCTTCATGACTGGACTCCATTAATTTTTCATTTCTTTTCAAGATTTTTGGTACAGAGGGATGAATCTGCCTTCATTGGATTATTAATTTATGAGAATATATTTAGTATTTCCTCCTCACTACACAATAGTAGTACCTAAAGATAAACAAGAAGATAAACCTTTATAAAGAACCACTCGGGAGCTACAATGTAAAATTAAAACACTGGTTACACTCCCAGGCTCTGTAAAATTCTTTACAAAGCATTGCGAACTGAAATTACATCTTTGGCTTTGTGCTTTTGACAACTATGCTTTCTCAGTCTTCTCTCTCATGTGCAGATCTAAAGGAACAAACCCTGCTTTATCTGAGACCCTTTACCAACTTTGGGTCCATGTCTCTGCATCAGTCCAGCTTGCAAAAGCAACAAGACAATGGCATTTGTTGGATTTAAGTCGGTGTAAAGTCTATGTGTGTGATCCAGGTTATTTTAGCACCATTAAAGTTTTAATTGTCACATAAATTATTTTCCAAATTGGAATCAGCTGGCAAGGGCTAGTAGAGATTCTGGATACAGAGACGGAAGTGAAACGCAAATGCCTCTCTGTTCATCGAGCATCCCCGTCAGCTCTAAGCCTGCTTATGAAAGAAGCCCCTGGAGTTCTGCCCTCGGGTACATTTTGAGGTGGTGGATGGGTTGGGCTACTATTTCTAGGGAGCCTCCTCCCTGGAACTTCTCCAAATGGCAACTCATAAATGGGTTACTAATGAAGTTCGAGAGAATATAACCAGCTTAGCACCACCAGGTACATCGTCTAAGTGTCTTGGGAAACTGACAGGTTCTTTTAGAACCCACGAAGAAGAAACCTTTGCAGTAGGTAAAAAGGACACGTGGTTCGTTTTCAGCTAAGTCAGTGTTTATATTCTGCAGAACAATTTGTGATTACTATGACCATGATAATCTTACAAATTATTACACGTCTTTCCCTTTATTTTGTAATTTGTAATAACACCTTGGTACATAATCACCACTACATGCTTCACTTAGCCCTGCCTAGTGCTTGCAGTAGGCCAGCTGTTACCCCTTTCATTTAGTATCATGGTAAGGGTTTACTCTCATTTCAAAGAAACCAAAAGAGTTCTTCATTTCCAAATTATTCTTATCTTCCGCCAAAGATCAAGTAGCAAGAATGCAGAAATGAATGCCGATTTTTCTACTGTTACAGATGTGTGTGAGATTTGGTACAGTTATTTTTCATGGCCTGCATTAAAAGTTTTGTAAATTATCTTGTAAAAAGTAAAAGTTTGACTCCAGAATGTATTTCTGGTCTTCCCGAGAAGCATAAATTTGCTAACATTGAGAGTGTGAGGAATCCCCCTTCCTGAAGTGGGCATCATCTGCATGTTTATTTTTCTGCTGATTATCCTAAATTAACAGTCTCATAAGACATCTCTTTGGGCGCCTGCTCAAGGCTTGCTCAATCCTCTTTGTTTTTTTTTTTTTTCTTAACGTACTTTTAGAATGGTAAATAATTCTTTGAAATGAACTCTGTAAACTCTGCCTCTGAAGGTCTCCTCGTGTCCTCGGCTTTTCCCACGCCTCGCAGGGGACCTTCACAGCCGCGCCCCTGCTCGCACATTTTATTTATGGATGATTGAAGCCTGTTTTTATAGAAATGACTTTGGAAATTATGAAAGATAAAATATTACATTAGCCAAGTTTCATAGAGTCTGGAGTGTCTTTAAGCGCAACAGTGAAGTCCCATCATCTTCTCGAGCTCCAGGACTGAAAAGTAATGCAATAAAGTCTCCACACGTGGGTCCAGCACACGCCTTCCTGCCACTCAGCCTTGTGCAGCCTTGTGCGAACGCGTTTCCTATCTGCTGGGTTCTTTGCTCCCCTCACTTAACCCTCACTTAAGTGAGTGTCTCCCTTCCCACCCTGTTGTCCCCCTGCTTCCACTGTGATTTCCAGACTCATGACAGAGGACTTTGTCCGCACTGCAAGGAGTTCCCAGTCTCCATCTCTACTGCCGCTCAGCATCATCCTGCTACCGCTTCAGATGCCCGTGGTCTTTATAAAAGTATCTCGTGCTAACCCACTGTGCCACCGGAGTACCCACCTTCCTATAGTTTCAGCTTCCATCCCATTTTCCAAGACCCTTTCTGGTGCAATGCAGTACACAGGATGACAATTGAAACTTCTTGGAATTGGGTCTGTGAAGAACTAAGGTAGCATGGTAGGATCCGGTTAGCTAAGGTAGCATGGCGGTATTGGGTTAGCTAAGGTAGCATGGTGGGACAAGGTTAATATTCCCTGGGCAGTTGGCCATCAGGGAAAGGTTCACGGAGGAGGTGATATTTAAGCATTTGACATTTGAGAATGAGCTTTGCAGTTAGCAGAGAAAGAAATTTCAGGTTGAGAAAACAAGAACAACTTTCTCATATTGACAAAGATTTTCTCTTTTCAACTCCTGGATGCGACATTAAGTGTCCATTTGTTCTTAATTCTTTTACTGTAGCAGGCCACTTTGCTGTATGATGTATTAGATACCCCCACCCACAGAACGCAAACAGGAAGGGTGTTGAAAGAAAGCGATAAGCACTATGTGAGACAGCCCTGTGACGTGTTTCCAGGAAAGCAATTCCCGCTCAGGGTTTTACTGCTAGCAGAGCATGACTCTGTGATTGGGCAAGTAGATAGTTAATAATGATGATGATGATGATTAATAATCATGGTAATGATAGTTAATAATAACAATATCGTATAACAGAAGTCACATAAAATCTTGAGTCAAGAATTTCCATGCTCACATTTGGAGAGGTTAAAATGTGAAGCAACACAATAATGCAAGGAGTTGGGTAGGAGCTAGACAGTCATGTTAGACGACATTACCCCTCCCCAATATCATCACTTAGTGAGTCACTTCAGCTGGGGACTCCTCAGTTCCCTCGGCAGCAGAGAGACTTGATAGCACTATTCCTGCTGAGACTGTTTTAAATGACCTTTTGTTAATAGGTGTAAGGTGCTCAGTACAGTTCTTGGGACCTAGTAAAGAGCACCTGTTGTTCCCATGACTACTCCTGCCAATAGATATGACTGTGGGAGTATGTAAGAGGACTAGCCCCACATCTGCTGACTTCTTCTTCTGGGTTGATTTTTTTTCAATACATACCCCATCATTTTACTTACATTGTTGTGATTTAAATGATGACATGCAGACATAACTTAGGGAACCTCTGGCCTTTCTGTGTTATTGGACACTGTGTAGTTTAATTGGGATTTAATGTACCTGGAACCGATTTAATATATCTGGAGCAGATGTTCAACTAAGTCAGATAAGAGCTGGAAATTTCAGATACAGTCTCCTTAAGGCTTTGCAAACATATATACGTAGTCAACCACACATGGTCATAGATATTCTTAAAGTACCCAGTTAATTTCATAAGAAACTGACTGTGTATCATGATGTCTGTGTTAATATTACCTGTAAGTGGGTCTAAAGCTCTATGTAAAAAAAAAAAAATAGCATTCCAGCCTTTGTATTTACTGAGGTTGAGCCTGCTTGATCCGCAGTAGGCAATTAGCTCCTCCCAGCCCCTGGTGGGACCCAGAAGTAAAAGTTCACTGGAAAAATAATCTAATCTGAGAAGTGAAGACCTCACCTGCTGCAGGGAACTGTCTATTTTGTAGACTGTTTCATCCTGAAATGCTGGCATGTGCATGAGACATAGTATTGTGGGTTTAAAGGACAGCAATTCCTGGGTGAGGAAACAGAAGCCTGAGGTTCAGGGTTCATTTTCAGCCCTGAGCCCAAGACATCAGCTCTAATGCTCCCTTCCCTCTCTGTTCATCTCCTGGGAACAATGAAAATGTAAAGTCAGCCTCTCTGGAAGGCTGCTGTGTGCTCTTACAGTCATTTTATATGTGTGAGAGCCTATTGAGGTGTTTCCCTCACATTCAGTAGCCTTTGCTCCCTGCATCCCATAGAAGTAGTGGGATCAACTATGGCAGTTCCTGGAAAATTTTCTCCTCCATCCAGTCAGAATGGGAAGGATTGGTTGATCAAGGACAAAAAGACTGTCTGAAACACAAACTGACCAGGTATCCCTTACCTTCAAGGAATGGTCCTTCCCAATTGACTTCTGACCCACGTTCAGGACTCTTCTTTCATGAGCTCTACAATGACCAGTCTTGACCTTCCAGCTCAGTTTTCTAGAAGCATGCATCCAGAGCATGACTTCAGCTTTCTGTAAAGGCAGAAATTATTAACCTCGGCTGCTTGGAGTTAGAGTGTCTTCCGGTGCAGTTATTGGTGCTGAAGACAGTATTTTCATCCATGGAATTTAAGGCAAAATGTCCTCTGTTTCCCCCACTAAATTCTTCCACATTACCCCATCATCCTCCAACACATACACGCCACAGCCTCAAGAATATTGCCTAAATTTGTTACTAGCCCAAGCAACTCTACATATAAATCCAAAAGTTCTAAAGGAAGAAAAGAAATAAAATTTAAATCCCTAAACTAAATTCTTTAAAAAAAATCTTTGGCAAATTTATATTTTTCTGCCTCAATACACCATAACATTAATCAAGTAATGGAAATTTGTATGCAATTTTGATTTCCATTATGAAATAATTTAGAGATATTGTGTGATTTTTTTAACCATTTTTATATTTTCATGTATGCGTGTTTTCCAAAATTGAAAGAAAAATATCTTGATCATTCGAAGTCAAATGAACAGTGGGAAGAAGACATTGTAAGGTGCACAGAGGGCCTGGGATGTTGTCCCGACTGTTTTGTCCTTGGCAGGTGACATGTCGGTATTGCAATGTGATGATACTGCTCATTGGGGCAATTATCAGTGTCAGAGCCCATCTTGGTTTCAGGGCTTGAGATGTATTAGCGGGATAATGAGATAGTGAATCTTGGTTTGTTTTCATTGAGTATTGATCAAATACATGACTGATTCTATAAAAGATGAGCAGGTTTGATTACCCCATGATGCATTTCCTCAGGAGCAGATAAACCATCATTTTAATGGCAATTCATTTTTGAAAAAGAACATGATGTTGCTTATTTGTACATTTCTGGGAATAATTGTGTGAAGTCATAGGACACAAAATTATTTAACTTGCTGCTCAGGAAAACTTCATTGGAGTAAAGTGACATACTGTCTTAAAAGGCAGATAGTTAAAATATGTGGGCATTTTGCTTTGTGGATTATGATAAATGATGTGAAATTAATGTTTCTCTCTTAATTCACTCCGTTGAGATTTCAAACTCTGCGTACTGTTGTTGTGTCTGCTATGACCTTCCTTGCCCTTGAGGTGCATTGTGGGAGGAAAGTGTGCCCAGCGCAGGTTGTTATGTGCTCATCTACTATCCTGAATGAGATAACAAACTAAGACAATGTGAAACTTCCAGTCTCTGGTAGGGAAGAGCCATTGCTCTCTCCATTGTGGTCTTCACTGAGGACCAGGATTAAAGCCCTGGGCCAGAACTCTTCACTGTTCTTCCACAGTGAAGACCTGTCTCTTCCCCGTGGACCACAACCCCACACAGTTTCCTTCTGTGCTTCCTAAAGCTTTCCCAGAACTCTGCCTGCACGTTATCTAGAATGGGGAGACAAGCTCTTTACTCTGCCGTGGCTGGCAGCTTCCACCACTGTAATCAGGACAGGGGACTTGTACTGTCCTGAAGGAAAGGGAATGCCTCTCCCCACAGAGACGGCATCATCCGGGCGATTAAGCTTGTAATACCATCAAAATAGAGCACCTGGTCTTTTTGCAAGCTGTTGAAAACATAACTGCCTGATGCATACTGTCTCCTTGGGATGATGTTTTGTGCTAAAAGAAAAAGAGTTGCACTTGCATGTTTGTAAAACCTTTCATGATAAGGTTGGGACTAAATGGAAACACAGTTTAAAACGGTATCCTCGTGTTTTGAAATCCCAACAGGGAATGAGGGAAGGCAGAGACCTTAATTAGCAAGGGTCATATGAACCAATACACCTAAAAATAGGCAAGTTAGAGTTGTCAAAGAATAGTCCCTGTCAATCCAGGGTTTCATCTGAAAGAGAATGTCATGTTTTAAAACAAACAAGAACCCTGAAATTTCTCACTTAACAGAAACGATCCTGTTATTTTGAGAAGCAAAGTGAGCGTCAAGGATGTTTCAAGACTGTCCTGTAGGCCATATGTGTTATTACTCCGCATGAATGAAGAACTGGCTCCCTACCATGTTGCAAGGAAACACGAAGACATTGGTATCGCCAAATTCTGGTTCCCCTAACACTATTCCTCCACCAGCCATCTCAGACGCACACAGGGGGAAGCTGGCAAATACATGCTCGCTTCTCGGTGAAGGTTTAAGCTCCCAAAGTGAATATTAAGTTTAAGTTTTAATTTTTTTTTCATGAAATAAATGTGTAAACTCTTACAAGAATTCAATGCAAGTGAAACACAAGAAAATAAAGCCAAACTGTATGTGCAAAATGTGATGGAATTTTAAGGCCAGGACCTGCCCATCCTCCCCTCATTCCCTATAATGTACACCGTGTTGACAGCGCCAATCTTAACGCCATAACTTTCTCTTTGTTCTCCTGCTGAGCATTTCTGTGATGGCAAAGATAACTAGTCCGCAGGGACTATATGAGACCAGGGTGAATCCTACATCGTATGAACATCTATTAATATTTTAAGCACTGTCTGCTCTCTGGCACTGTGGTATTACATCATTATTCATACAAAGGAAGCTCTTGCTGATCAGAAGTTTTTTGAGTGTTTTAGCATGCCAGTCATGAAGTGTGAGATATAATTATATTAATGAATTAAATGTACAAAAAGTGAAGCTTTTTTTTACATTATTTCAAATGTTTCTGATATTGTCTGATCCAAAAATAACTACTTGATTAATTTGCTTCATAAGAAATATCTCTATGTAGGTCAGGATGAGATCATTTGAAAAATCTACTCCTCTGAGAACTTTTAACACACACACACACACACACACACACATACACACACTCATCTCATCTGGAGCTAAATTATATGGTCATTTTAGTTCTCAGAATTCAAAGCATAGAAGTCATGTGCATGTGATAATTCTAGGCTACTCTCAATAAATAATACATGTCATTTCTGCTTCACCGAGACTGTCACTGACTGCTCTAAATGACTTTTAACGCAGGGCCCAGTCTGCTCTCCCAGAGTGCACTTCAGCTCAATTCCAAACCTGAAGGGTCTTTCCAGTATCCGGCCAGCTACCATAGCAACCAGACCCTGGCCCTGGGTGACACTGCCCCTTCTCAGCTCCCAGCACGCAGCACACAAGCCCGAGCTGCCGCCCAGAGCTTCAGCCAGGTAAGGGTCCTTTGCTCTTCTGTGGGGGTGCGCTCCCAGGGAACAGTGGCAGAGCCAGGGGCACAAGGGAGGTGGGATCCAGAAGGTCTCTGTGAATGTGTTGAACAACTTACAGAAGGTCCTTTGCTGTGAATGAATTGAAGAAACATCAAACTATGAGTGTGGAGTAATACAGAACGGGCAACATTTTCTTTAGAAATATCTGTGAATTGCTAACCTTGTGTCTCTGTTGTATGTATTTAGCTGCATGGATAAGTAAATGAGCATCTGTGTTATCAGTAGATCAGACAGTCTGGATCTCTGAGTTTACCTAGCAAAAAGACAATAGTCTTTATCCTTAAAAAGAAAAAAAAGTCATGCAATTATTCTTTGAAGTTAATCCTATCAAGGCCAGTATAAACTCTTAATCAAGTATATGGAAGTAGACTGTAGATAATTGAGATTAGCTTAGGAATAGTTACACTTTGTCAAGTCAGATTTTGAAGTATACCCTCAATTGTTTCTTTAAGGCACATAAGTATTCTTAAAATTTCATAAATTCATTATCTGTAGTTAAAGACAACTTGGATCAAAGCAGCCAGATCTAACACACGGGGTACTTATGCACAGGGGAGCATACATACACATGCACAGGCACACGCACACACACACATTGTCCTTTGAAACTTTTATACCAACCTAAAAGAAAATCTCAGGTCTATATGTATGTGGTGTGTGTGTGTGTAAGCAACATTTTTGTTCTTATGATTTGGATGTATTATATATTAAATTATAAATTAAATGTAATAATTATATTATTAAATAAATAAAATATTATATATTATATTATTAAATTCTATATAGTCAATCAATCCACCAGAACTAATATATCCTATAGTTATCTCCTTTAATGAAATTTTGAGCATATTTTCATCTATACAAGACATTCTGAAATTATATGCTTTTGATCCTGGAATGAAGGACCAACAGCTCCCAACTTTTAAATGAGGAGGTTAGTCGTTTCTTAGGCACTAATGGAGTACTGCATTTACCAGGAGCCCTTCCCAAGTGCTAGGACCCATCACTGAGTTCTCTAGCCCTTCTCTTTCACTGACTTTTATTATTCACCCAGGTGTCTTTCCAACAAAACTTAGAGGTGCTTGAAAGCCGTCTCTCCTTTACGTAGCAGTAGGACCTCGAAGGCCAGGTGGACCCCACAATGTCTGCAGAGAGATTAGATTACAGTGGCCTCATCGAGCCACTACAGCAGTCACATGTCACCCCGCACTCCGTTCCTTAAAGTTAAATCCTTCTGATAATTGTATTCAAAAATGACTTCTTTCCTAAAGCCTTGACAGGTGTGGTTTCGTAAATGTTGCAGTTTTGTGTGCTGGGCTGTAGCTGAGTAGATAAAAGTGAATTATAAAGCTGCTCATGGACTCGAATGCTTGGCTGTCTGCCTCCTGTGAAAGTTGAATCTTTGTCGGGATGTCACAGTTGTGTACGTGGCGTCATCCTGGTTGTAGTGTGAAGACGCCAGTGAGTGGGAGTGCTCAGATCTCGCTGTGGCAGGAGTCCGATGCTGTGGTGTGAGAGACAGGATCAAGGAGTCCTGATGGACTGTGAGCTTTTCCCAGCAGAGCTGAGGTGGGAGCTGACCAACTCAACTCTAAGAAGCTTGCTGGTTATTGGTGCTGTCTACGAGCAGCTGCTTTGCTGGATAGCCCAGAAGGCCTGTAATTTCAAAGTAATAGCATAGAAATGCTGAACCAGAAAACTTGCCGTTTTACCAAACCATTAGGGTTCCAGCCAGACCCCATTTCAGAAATTCACATTCAGATCCATTGGTTTTCCAAAGCCCCTGTGACGTTTTCTGGTCAATATTCGCAATGGTGTTACATCGCTCCTTCAAGCAGGATTAGTTGTTTGAATGTCTTGGAGTTAAGAAGTGCTGCAAGGGCAAGTAAGCCAAACCGTGGCTAATGGATGATGAGCTGAGTAAGATCAGTAATCAACAGTAAAAATGTTTACCCATCCTCTCTACAAATTGAAGTTCTGAAGTGATATGAGTTGTTTCGGTCTTGCTCGAGGATCCTGGGCCACTGTGACTGTGAAGCAGTGTCTAAGATTCCAGTTCCAACTTTTGGAAAGATTCTAGTTTCTCCAGCCTCCTAAGAGTTTGTGGAACGGCCATTTCCAATTCTGCAGTAGGCCTTGGGGATGGATTCTGTCCTCGTTGTATCCTCCCAGAGCCCCGTCAGTCAAAGGAGTCACCGTCAGACAGTTCCTCTGTGTTACTGGCTAGACTTTCTTCAGATGCTGTGGTGAATTCACGCAGCTGAATTGTAGGACAGCAGATATAACAGCCCACCCGGCAAATGTCACATCCAGGAAGTGATGCAGCTTATTTTACCTCCAGCTCTCTCTCCTCCATCCCAGAGGCTCTGCTCATCCAAGTTGCCCGCTTACAGTTTTTCAGCAGGCTATGTGGCCCTATCTGCTTGCTTCTTCTCAGCCAACGTTGGCTCTTATAAGGAGTCCGAGCTTCCCTCCCATTTACTTAATCTATGACCCTGTTATTCATCGATTCTTCAAGACGTTTATTCTATGCTTCTGTATATCATGAGTCTGCGTTCTTTGGATGGTGAAGTATAGAAAATAGACATGGTCCTGGTCCTCGGGGACCCTTTATTCTAGCAGTATGTGTGAAAACAAGAAAATCAGCACTTCAAGTAAGCACCGTGCATAGTATATATCGTATATTAGAAGGTGACGGTCACTGAGGGAAGGAAATGGACACAGAATAGGATAATATCCAGAGAGGGCAATAAAACACTATAGAATTTTGTGGAGAAGACATAGGAGAGATACATGGTAATCTGTGGGATGGTGAGTGTAATAGCCTCCAAGTGGAGTTGTCTGGCATATTAATAAAAAAAAAACATGTAGGTGGGGCAGCTAGAACAGGGTGCACAGATTTGCAAAGTGTCAGGGGACTTAGTGGATCCTTGGTAGAGCTCATCTTAGAGTAAGTGTCTGAGCCTAGCATGACTATATGTAAAAAGGGACAGTCCTGTCATATATTGTTGTATTAAAGGGTCCCATTAGTGTGATTCCATGCAGAGTTTTGCCTACTGTAATTAATGTCTACATCCTCCATAACTGGCCTAAGGCCCACAGAATTCCACCAGGTTCTGCCAGCATCAGGGAGATTCACCGTATTGATACCACACCAACTTCTGAATAGGTTGGAGAACAAGGAGTTAGCCTCTACATTTTGATACCATACCAGCTTCTGAGCAGGTTGGAGAAGGAGTTAGCTAGCCTCTACGTTTTTGCTCACTTCCATGCATGCAACATTTTCGGTGTCCCTGCTTGAGATGCTGTACATACAGCCTATAAAAGAACCACTCTGAAAATGATTTTTCTCACGTCTAAACATAAAGTACAATCATCCAGCAAGTCACTCCTAAAAGAAACAAAATAAATGGAAATATGAAATTACATATCTGAGGACACAACCCTAGAAGAGTAGTATCGGAGCTGAGAGATTTTTTTTCTTTTAAAGCCATTCACATGTTTCCAGGAAGGACTGAAATAGCTATGGTAATTCCAGGGAAGTGGCCTTCAAGAGGCTGAGAGTTATGTGACAGGTTTCTAAGATGACCCCAAACAGTAGTGGACATTCTAGAAGAGCAACAAGCTTTTCCATAGAACAAAATTCCTCATTTCTTTTCAATGTGGCCTGTCTGTTTAATGTTACACTGACATCATGTTTTTAAAGTCCCTGTGTATGATATATTATAATCATCAATATTCCGATGTTCAGTTCTCCCAGAGGCAGATGAGTTCATTGTTGGAACACTGGCAAGTAGGTGGCTACTTTTTTAGTGATGGTAGGGTAGACCCTAAATTCCCCTAGGGTGCAGAGGAGAAGACAGTTCCTAGCAAGGGGCATTGTATTCATTTCAGCATGGGAAAGGCCACTCTTACCTGCTTAGTTATAAGATAAACTATCTTGAAGTAATACTTTGATAGACAAGTTACCGATACAGTTAGCAAACACAGCCTTGCATAGAGGTATGCCATGTGGAATGCAAAGAATGCATCCAGCATGCAACCTTTAGAGGAGAAAGCATGTTGTTTTATGCATTTTCCTTGGCTTATCTGTGGGC
Source organism: Arvicola amphibius (assembly GCF_903992535.2). NCBI lineage: Eukaryota > Metazoa > Chordata > Mammalia > Rodentia > Cricetidae > Arvicola > Arvicola amphibius. Next base: position 7,938,791 of record NC_052049.1, on the reverse strand, counting down.
TCTGGCAGGAGGGTTTTGCTTTGGTTTTGGTTTTTACTTTTTTTTCCCTGATAGTCTTAAAATATTTGCTTCTTGTAAATCTGCGTTTCTTGCATGACTTTCAAATCTTCTCGCCTGTTTTCCCTTTCTAGCATAAATATGTTTAATCTGGCTTTGACAATTGAAGTGTTTTGTATTGCAGGGAGTGTATATTTGTGTTCCAGCGAACATTTCCTTTTCTGTGCAAATATTTAGGTTATTAGAATTGTACTGATGGAGCTTTGTGCTGAAGTGAAAGTCTTATGTGATAAATTTTTGCCAGTGTTCATGTAGACTTTGAGAAGACATGCCACTAAGACACCCTGCCTATATATTATTTATGATAAATATTTATGGGATCTTTATGTCATTGTTTCATGTTTTCTTCTCCACTTTTATTTCTATTGGGGTTTATGGAAATGGTTATATATAAAATGCTTATTAGAATATTTATGAGCTAATGAACCTATCAAATTTTTATTAAAGGGGGGATAAAAGACAGGAAAAGCAAGTATCTGAGGAACCAAGTAGCACCGTGTTTGTTCTGATGACATCTTTAAATCCTAAGGATTTAAGACTGGAGAGTTTTGCTACTCGGTAGTACCTCCTGTCTGCATTGCTAGGGGCCCAGTGGCTGGGGGAGGCTGGGGGAATCTCTCAGTATCTCTGATGTGTCCTCTCAATCTCTCTCCTCCTCTCCTTCCACACCTTTTAGTTATTAATTTGTTTGTTTGTTTATATATTTTTAAACTTCTTTATTGAATCTTTGGGGGTTTCACATCATGTACCCCAATTCTGTGCACATCCCAGTCCCCTCATAGTCCTCTCCATCCCTGTTGGATCCCCCATCCATGAAAGAAAACAAGACAAAGTAAGCAAGCAAGCAACAGCAACAAAATAACCCACACAAACAAACAAACAAAAAACCAATAAACCATAACAGAACTGAAAACCACACCCAAAACATCAAAATCTCTGCTTGTCCTCCTCCTCTCCTGCCTCTCCATCACCTCTTCACCTGTCCTGATGCCACTGGAGGTTTCGGTGTGTCATATAATGTACCACTCTGTCCCATCAGCTTGACTGTCAACTGCTCCCTTCTTTTTTATCAATTAACTTTTTACCTTTATTTTACATCCTTACCACAGCTTCTCCTCTTATCCCCTATTCTATCCTCCCACCATCCCTTTAACTTCCTCCTCAATCCACACCCCCCACCTCTGTTCAGAAAGGGGGAGGCCTCCCATGGGTGTCAACAAAGCATGATATATCAAGTGTGCCTGTATTAAAGCTGAACAACACAACCCAGCATTAGCAACAGGTTCCCAGAAGCCAGCCAAAGCAAGGCCTTCTTCTTGCTCATTCTCCTCTTCCTTCTCTCTTCCTCCTCCATTCGCTACTTTCTATAATTTACTTGGATAAAAAGTAAGTAATGTAGCAACGAGGATGGTCTCCATGGTGATCCACAGGTGATATTTGGTCTTGTGACACTTTAACTGAAGGGGGAAAAAAACTATCTTCATTTTTTTCAATAAAGTTGAATTTGACAGTGAGATGCTGCCCTCAATTTTACTAGCCCTTCATTTCCCACTGATGGCAACCACCGTGGCAGCTAATGCCTTCGGGGACAATGCAGGCCCTGTACCTAGAAGCTGTCTCTTTTCTTTATGTTGTTTATCAGTTTTTATCAAAGCCAGTACCCTTGAGAGAATCGCTAGACAAGCATCACAGCATTTTATTTGACTGTCTCCAAAATCAAATCTTTCTTACAGTACCAAGATTTTTCTTCTTTGAAATTATAGACAGACCACTGCAGAGGAAAAGGTGTTGTATTGCTATGGACAATAGTCGTAATGCAGAAGCCAGTTTTTTTTTTGTTTTTTTTTTTTTTTTTTTTTTTTTTTTTTTACAATCCAGAGAGTAAATTCAGAGAACATATTTGGGGATGTAAATTTATCCTCATAGTTACATTTCATATAATGTATTAATAAAGCAATTTACATTTTAGAGTTGGTGATTTTTCTCATTTGAAAGGTTGGAGAGCCGATCGCTTTGTCTATGCATGTGTGAACTCCTGAGCTCTAGACAAATGGCTCCTAAGAAACCGCAATGACTTCTCTAAAGCTTTAATCAGCACAGAGCTGATGTTACAAAATCACCTTACTTGATGGTTCTCAGTGAGAAATCAATGTCTCCAAAGATGTCACTGCAGTTCCTTGTCCTTCATTCTGGCTTCCCTGAGTCACTGGATGACCGGTCATCACTTCACTTTCTGATCACTTTGAAATCACCTAGACCACACTGTGTTAAGATAGTTCCTGCAAGTGTCAGCTCAAGGCCTTTCTGATGCAAGCCAGTGCTGCATTGCTGCACCTCTCTGTACAGTCTGCATGTGGAGGCTCTGCTTCCTGATGCAAGTCAGGGCTGCATCCCCGCAACTCTCTGGACAACCTGGATGCAGAGTCTCTGCTTCCTTTAAAATGTGCTGTCCACATTTTCCTTCCATGACCCTGCGCTGACCCAGAAGTGCTTCTTCCAACAGAGACTTAGTCACCACCACCCAGAGCTGTCTTTAGAGGGGGCACCTTTAGTGACAGGTCTGCCCACGTGTCATAACCACAGGAAACTGGGAAAGGAGAAAGTATGCTTTAAAAAAAAAAAAAAGCAGGTCGCAGACTCTGGTAGGCATTCAAGAGGCTCATCTTGGGAAGCCACCAACCAGTGACTTCAGTTGTCCATTCCTGACCTCACTGTGCTAGCTGCCTAGCATTCTGGGCAAACATCATTCCTCTCCCAGAGCCGGGGGTCTTATGACTACTTCAGAAAACTTGGCAGGTCTCACTGTGTCCTCGCAAGGACTGCCATAAATCAGACCCTGTTTCATAAGATGTGGTTTCATTTATTGTCATGTATACTCATGATTGGAACCCAAGATTCCTGAGAGCTTGTTAGCTGTCAGGTCACTGGAGAACTAGCCAAAAGCACTGGGGTTTGTCTTTCTTCTCTCTCTCCTTTTCCTGTACTTTGCTTTGTTTATATTGTCAAAATTCCAGGAAAAGAGAATAAAATATCATTCAGGATCTGAGAAAGGGTCCCCTTTGGTGACCTCGTTGCCATCCCTGGTTCTTTTGTAGATGGATTCAGAGTGACGATCAGGAAGCACCTGCTTGCCACTGAGGCCAGTGCAACTTTCTAAACTAAACCCGCTATATTCTCAGGGTCTCCGTTCTTCCAGAACAGAACAGCATCATGTTTGTGGCCCAGAGAGGACACAGCACACACTAAAGTGCAATGACATGATATCCGAGAAAAGGACAGTATTCAGGAGAAGTGCTAAACTCGCTTTGAGAGCATGTCTCACCGTGCCGGGCAGTCGCTCTAGTTAGTGACCAGTGAGTGAACCACCATGTCATGAGTGGATTCTGTCTTAGTTAAAAACCTGTTTGGAAGCCATGTGTGCCTTGCCTAACGTCCATGTTCAGCGTCTTTCAGTAGTGATTGGACAGTATATCCTGTACTCAACAGTTCTATCAAAAAGGCACGAATCCATTGCACACTTACAGAGAAGGCTACAACAAATAGGCAACACACACACAAATATATATATATATATATATATATATATATATATATATATATACACACACACACACAAACACAAAAATAGAATATAAAATTTATAACTATAGTATATTCTCTCTGTCCCGACTAAAACTTACATTCAAAGAGATAAGCAATTTTTTTTAGAAAAACATTTATGAGTGCATGCTTTCTATTTTTTAAGGATTTTCTAACAATAACTAGATAAAACCAGAACTACACTGAGCAGGTACCGAGATCCAACCTGCTGGATGCTATTCAATCACATCGCCTACTGGATAGCTGTTTGTCTCTGATACCTACTTCCTTCTTAGTTCCAAAGAGGTGGATCTCCACTTTCTCTGGAGACAAAGAAACTGCTGTTCCTGGACTAATCCAAGGAACTATGAAGGAAGGTATAGGGAGGAACTGCCCCTGCCAGCATCCAGAACCATGACCAAGGACAACATCAGGCCCACTCTGCTCCAATTTTTTGTGAAATGTGTTTTATTACTGTTGTTCCTTAAGGGCTTCTTCAACAATGACACATTTCTTTCCATTATCATTGCTTACAAACATCACTATAAAAAGGAGTCCAGTCCTTAATTTTTAAAACATCAAATTCTGGCTAAAATCTAATCTGAAAAGTAGACCTACATTTTTAATGTACGACTCATGCTTGAGGTACAGCCGAACCCCTAGAGGAGTGGGTTAGGGTCTTGGCATCTATTGTGTATTGTTTTCAGTTCAACAGTGGTTATAATAAACCATCCTGTGAACTGTGAAGTGGATTTGAACTGCAGCCTTATGGCTCCCAAACTGGCGAAGAGTTACTAAATGAATTTACACAGTGAAACAGAAGTGGCTACATGCTCCCAGATCAACATTTTTGCACAAATGATGAGCTGTTCTTAGACATTTATTACTCCATCAGCCTCTGTGATGGACTGCAGCACCTCTGGACCATTTGTTACGAGCTGAAGATGGGCTCGTGCAGCTGTGCAGCCCAATAAGGTAGTCTCCAGTCACATGTTACTATGTATATTGAGATTAATCATATGTACGGTAAACCAGATCTTCAGCTGACAGGCAGCGTTTGAAGCACTCAGGGAGCTTGTCTGCCTAGTGGCAGCCGTACTGGGACATACCAGTTTGGGACACTGCCCTGTACATGGCCATGCTGCTCAACAGGTCCTAGTAAGGCTGGCATCCTGGGAAGGCCAAGTGATGGAGGCTTTTACACAAATGGAAACAGCAGGCTGTGTTAAATTCGCATTTCAGTGCACAGTGAATAAACAGGACTTACTGCTTCAGAGAATGCAAAATGCCATTGCCTCTTTCTCCTTCCCCTTTTCCTTGTTAAAAATTCCTAAAATCTCACTAAACCTATTTTTGAGTTGGACACCTTTGCTTTCAAAATGTCTAGAGGTAATATGGCATTTTCCAAAATTTCTACTGAATTGGGTGCCATTTGAGGAAGCTATTATTAACATTCAACAGAATTAGTACTCTCAGGTTAGACATTCCAAAAGATCAACAGAAAGGGAAGGTGTTTATAAACTATACCTTTCCTGGCTCACACATCATTCAAATGCAGAGATATTGAGTAATTTTCCTATTTTATTAGTTAATCAGCTTATTAATTGAGTTAGTTCCTTTTAAAATTATTTTTATCAAAAATATAAGTGTGTTGCATGTACATTATTTCTACTCCTCCCTTTCCATACTCCAACTCTTCCCATGTGTCACCTCTTAAATTTATGGCCTCTTCTTCAGTTAGAATTGTCTTACAAACACATACACACACACACACACACACAGAGAGAGAGAGAGAGAGAGAGAGAGAGGTGGGGAGTGGGCACCAAGTCCGTCCAGTGTTGCTTATATGTACATGGATTTAGAGATGACCACTTGGGATTGCACCATCTCTCGGGGAGCTCACCCTTGGAGAAACCTGATTCTTCCTCTCTCAGCAGCCTGTAAGTCTTCATCTAGGGCTGGAGCCTTACGAGATTTCCTCTCTCTGCACTGACATGTTGGGACGTCAACTTGTGTGATCATTTTTCAGATCGTGTTTAGGCAGCCACATTGTTTAGATTTCATCGATGCAACGTCCCTCTCATCTATAAAAGACATTATCTCTCAGTAGATGCCTTGTCTTGGTGCTCTGGCTCTTAAAATATCACCACTCCTCTTCAGCAATGATACTTGAACCTTAAGTATAGGGGCTTCCTTATCACTTAGGTCCTACCTTCATGTTTCCGAAATGTCTAGGGTAAGTCGTGGCTGCTCTAAAATGTATTGGAAGTTCCTCTGGCAATTTGCACCTACAGTTTGATTTAGGATGTTACGTTCCATGCTCAGAATTACTGCTGGCAGAGAAGCTCCAAGCTTCTCTGGGTGAGACTGGAGCACAACCCTGGGATCCAGGGTGATAAGGGAGTTCTGCAGAGCTTGTACGTTCTTAAAACGGTCAAGGCCAAAGCCATGCGCCAAGCTTGCAAACCCCTCCTTCATGGGTGCAGCAACTGCTACTGAGGTGTCCTTTGTGGACAAGGTCCTACTGTGGTGGCTAGAGAGACATCTTTGAGCACACACTTGGGGCTTGCCTTCTGCTTTTGCTCCTACTGTTAAGCTAAAAATGATTCCAGTTCAGCTGGGGATACATAATTTCCCTATGAAATTCATATTAAGCATACATATGGTATATAAACAAATGTGTGTGAGAGAAATACACACATACACCTTCCACTGAGAATGTCTCTTAACAAATGGTTTTTCTCCCTCACCCAAAGCAGTGTTTAGAGTGTGTGTATAAGTGTGAATGTGTGTCTATGCCTGTGCATGGCCTTTGCCTAGGTTGGGGCAAGGTCAGGAGGCAGCCTTACGTGTCAATCCCTGAGTTCTGTACACCTTTCCACCACAAACACCGTCTCTCCTTGGTCCTGAGCTATTCCAAGAAGCTATGATGCTGGCAGGCCAGTTAGCCCCAGGAATGTTTAAACTGTCTAGCTCTCTAGTAAGCAGGACCCCCCATTTGCCCCTCCTTAAAGGTGGGTTTTCGGAATCAAATTGGACTCCTCAAGCTCATGAGGCCAAAGATGACTGAGATGTTGCCCCAAATGCCAACTTGTTCTTAATACAGGAACTTGATGCTGCCCGGCTAAGCCCTCAGCATTTCCCCTAACATCCCAGCCACAATTGGGAATGCTGTGTGTGTGCAGATCAAGTGCCCAGCCTCCCACTTGCCAAATGCCACCCCACAGGGCAGAGAACAACTGAAATGTTCTGTAGAGAGCATGTACCTTCTCTTCTGCCCCCCCTTCCCTTCCCTCCAGCTCCTTGCTCTCTTCCCAGCCCAAACAGAAGTCTTTGTTCCCAAACCTTTTCCAGCTTCTCCAACACAGGGAGCAATGCTACTAGCTTTTCACACACCAGGAGGGGAAGGTTAGAGGATCAAGACCTTCTCCCCAGAAGTGGTTGACCCTGTGGGGCTTTCATTGTGATGCAAATCTGTCTCAACCCTATTCAAGGAAACCGCCTTTCCCCTCAGTGATCTAACTCCACCCCAACCCTTGTCTCTTTTGTTCTAAGTGGTGGGAAGCAACTGGCTTTCAGTTGAAAGAGGCAACTGCAGGGGCTCCTAGGAGCCTGCCGGACTGAACCATCTAGAGCCCACTTTTAAAATCCAGAAAAGAGAAGCGCTTTTTGTCATTTCAATTTTAATTGACCTGCTTCCTCTAGAAGCCTATATATAGAAAAACCAAGCTTACTCTTGTGAGGTAGCATTTCTCCCTCCGTTTAACTCTTGCCCCCAAAAAGAGTCTTAACGGCAAAGCAGCAGAATAAATTCTAAGAAGTGCATCTCTTACATCCTCCATCTAAGATATGGTTCGGTCACTTTTTGGTGACTGAAAATGTGTCTCCCGAAATAATGGGAGCGTTTAATGCCTGGAGTTTTCATTAAAACTGCCAGATAGGGAGGGCGTTCTGGACAATCACCGGTTGGGTGGCCTTTAAATGTTTTTTTTTTTTTTCCTCTGTGACTAAAACCTCTTGGAATGCTGAGCAGAGACTTGCCTCTTGCCCTTTGTCAGCCTGTCTTTACGAACCCGCTCCTTTCTCCTTGGAAAGGAATTAGATTGGGCATGAGTTCGCGTCCCTCTCCTCCTGAAGCCTGCCTTTCCCGCGGCTCTGAGCGCAGAAGTTGTCCTTTGCAGCCGCGCGGGGCGGGTGGGCGGCTGCCTCTCCAGCACTGAGCGCGCGTGTTCTCTGCTCTCCCGGCACAGGGCACGACCGGTCGCGCGGGGCACCTGGCGGGGTCGGAGCCTGCACCGCCACCTCCCCCTCCGCGGGAGCCGTTCGCGCCCAGCCTGGGCAGCGCCTTCCACCTGCCCGACGCGCCGCCCGCCGCCGCCGCGCTCTACTACTCCAGCTCCACGCTGCCAGCGCCGCCGCGCGGGGGCTCCCCGCTGACCACCACGCAGGGCGGCTCGCCCACCAAGCTGCAGCGCGGAGGCTCGGCCCCTGAGGGTGCCGCCTACGCCGCGCCGCGAGGCTCCTCGCCCAAGCAGTCGCCCAGCCGCCTGGCCAAGTCCTACAGCACCAGCTCGCCCATCAACATCGTCGTGTCCTCGGCCGGCCTGTCCCCGATCCGCGTGACCTCGCCCCCCACCGTGCAGTCCACCATATCCTCTTCGCCCATCCACCAGCTGAGCTCCACCATCGGCACCTACGCCACCCTGTCGCCCACCAAGCGCCTGGTCCACGCGTCCGAGCAGTACAGCAAGCATTCGCAGGAACTGTATGCCACGGCCACCCTCCAGAGGCCGGGCAGCCTGGCAGGTAAGGGGACTGGCGCTCTGGCGCAGCTCACCTGGGTGCACGGCGGGGAACAAGGGGGACTGGATCCAAGCAGCAGGTCTGGGCATGACTTGGAAGCAGTTTTCAGATTCTGGGGCTGTGGGAGTTGTCAGGGCTTGTCTAAAAAGATTGTTAGAATCCTTCTTTAGGTGTGCCTATAGTGTGGTCTCTCAGCCTCTAACACCTACCCATCTTCCCTCTTTGCTCCCCGGAGTCTGAAGACTTAAAGCAACAAGGTTAATTTAGTAAGACCACATTAGACCCGTTACTTGCATCCAGAAAGACATCCAGGAGCTATCCCAGCGGGTAAGCTCAGAGTTAGTTGCCAGAGAAAGTTAGATTCCCTCTCCCCACCCGAAATCAGATTCTGAGCTTTCATGCCGCAGAGTGTAACCAATAGGGAAGTGTCTTTAACTTGTTACCTGTTTCATTATAGACGTGCTTAGGGTCGGGGTAGGGGGTGCACGGGGGGGGGGGGGGGCGGTGCTTTCCTCTGCCAGTGCGGAAGAGATGACATTTCTCTGGTGCCTGTCCCCATCACAGACTAAGCTGAGCTGATGACTCTGCTGTTCTCAACATATGCTCAGCTTAAACAAGGCACTGTGATTGAAAGAGGAACGCTCTCTCCTTAAACACCTGACAAGTCATCTGGATTTATTGCCTAGTTTTTCCCTTATAGAAGTATTCGGTAATTTTGTGGCTCTAGTAACAGATGCTGTGCTCGTGTGTTCCTTTTCTTGACACAAACAGATGACTGTGAGGATAAATAGGATAAAAAGAGGGAACTTGTTGCAGCCACAAGGCAGGTGGCCTAGGGCATCTTTAATTCAAACACAGTAATTGCCAGTGTGGACAAGCCTAGCCTAGCCAGATGCGGGCTGAGGTATTCTGCCCATGGAACTGTGTGGGGTGTGTTTACAGAACTGAAAATAATCGCTCTGTCTGCATCACTTGGAGAGTGACATTTTGGAGGTAGACCATCATTAATGCCCAGATCACTCTCATGTAGTCACTAGTTTGAAGAGCAGCCTGAGAGACAGGCACCAAACTTTAAATTTATGCCGTCAGACCAAGAGGCAGAGAAGTGGGAGGTCATAGGAGACCTGAGACCTCATCTCCCCACCCCTTCTGCCACCAGATACTGTGGAAAAGATTCAAGGAGTCTAGGTCCAGAGTACTAAAGACCATTTCATTTCTGAGTTTACTTGATGAAAGAAACTAAGAGTAGTTCTGTTGTGGTTGTTTGCTTGTTTGTTTTGAGGGGACAGTCCCCAGCTCTTCCCATACCTGCTAATAATGTGGGACAGACACGTGCCTGTTACATTGTTACCACCACAGTAAAGCAGAGAGTCTGGCCAGGTAGCTGAATATGTGGGGTCTTGGGGAAGGGTTTAGGGAATGGAAACACAATAACCAAGAACTCAACTGTCCCTTGTATTGTTGACTCTAGAAAAGTGTGCATTCAAGTGTCTACTGGTTAGAGGTGAGGATACTTCTCTATTTCTCTGGCCAGAAAGAGAGCACCAGTTGACCAGTTCATTTCCTCCCATCTGTTCCCCATTTTCTGGCCATATCTCATTTTTGTTACCTAGTGAGAAAAAAAAATATTCCATGTGCCACTGAAGAGCCTTAATTTTAGAGTCGCAATGAACATTTTAAGTGTTTGAATTCGTTTGTTTCACGTACGTGTTAAAATATTCATTTAGAGATGTCTCCATGCAAACTGATACTGGTGGTTTTGAGTTCAAAATTATCCTGTCAGAGTGTGTGAACATTGGACTTGAATAAGATTTCGTGCTCCATTTAGAAAATAGAGACCCATGCATGGCCAACGGGAGATCTAGGAGAGAGGCTGTGGTGTGTGTGAGCTCACAGGTAACAGACCTTTCATGCTGTGTCTGATGTCCTGTGTTTGAAAATGGTCTCAGCATCATAGAATTGGAAGTCGCCTGCTCTGCTCATTGAAATTTCACCAATACATTGAGACTACGAAGTAGATTTTGTCTCTGGAGAGCTAGGGATTGGGAGAGCTGTCGTGGACAACTAGAAGTATCAATAGAGGATAGTAACTAGTCTTAAGTCACTAATTTCACATTTCTTCAGTATGTGGCTCTTGTGTACCATCACCTGTTCAGTCTCTGGAGATTATTTAGGCTCTGAAATCTCTAACCTCCTCTCAAATAGAGAGGACAGAAAATTATTTTTAAAAAGAAATACTTTCAATGGGGTGACTAAGGAAGGCTCTTGTCAGGAAGTGACTTTTGAATCTTTTCTGAAGTGGTGAGCCAGTTAGCCCTGTGGGTGCTGGGGAAGGGTGTTCTGACCAAAGAAAGGTGAGTTCAGTGGCTGGCGACTGGGAGTGTGCCTGCTGTGCACAGCAGAAAGCAGTTAGCAGGAGGAAGGCTTGGCCAGCCAAGGAGATGGGGGGTTTTACAAGGGGCTGGAGGAGAAGGCTAGGTAGACCAGGAAGGCCTTATAAGACAAGCCATTGAGTGCGGGAGCCGAGGTGACACAGCCTGGCTTAGTTTGTAGCAGGCTCATTCTGGCTCATGTATTAGAAATAAAATTCGAGGGTCAAAGGCAAAAGTTAGACGTAATTCGGGAGTTATTACAGTCATCTAAGTTAAAGTTAACTGTGGAAGCATTATACTTAATTGAAGGTGATGAAGAACAGGGTGTGTGAGTGTGTGTGTGTGTGTGTGTGTGTGTGTGTGTGTGTGTGTATACAAGTCTGAATGCCTATGTGATTTTTGTAGATGGAGCGGCGGACTGCGTCCCACCACCTGGCTAGCTTTACCCAAAATAATTACACAGAAACTGTATTCATTTAAATACTGCCTGGCCCTTGGCCCATTATCTGTAGCTTCTTATTGGTTGATTCTCATATCTTGCTTTAACCCACATTTAGTAATTTATATAGCACCACGAGGTGGATGGCTTACCAGGAGAGATCCTAACCTGCATCCATCTCTGAGAGGAGAGTCATGGCGACTGCTTATGGCCACTGCCTGAAGCGTCTCCCCAACTCTGCTTCCTTTTTCCCACAATTCTGTTCTGTCTACTCCGCCTGCCTAATTTTCTGTCTCTTTAAGGGCCAAGGCAGTTTCTTTATTAATAATGAAAGTAACACATAGACACTCCTCCATCAGATTTTCACATGAGCTAGATGATGATGGTCAGAAAAAGATTACCAAAAGAACAGTTTAAGTGGCAGAGATGGAGCGGGTTCCAGAAGCGCATGTGTAGATGTAGGAAGTGTGGATTAATACTAAGACCTTGTACATGTGTTGGCATTCTGCCAGGACCCCTGTGCACATGTCACATAGAAAGTTGGATATGTGGGTCACAGTTTTACTCGGTACTTGTTTTATTTAGCTAAAAGGATGTCAAAGATTGCAAAATGCCATCTAAGGATTTCAGGGTGTGAGTTGGAGAAAACTCGACATCCACCTTCTCTCCTGGATCTTACTGGTGACTGCACCTTACAAATGCTAGCCCAAGGTTTCAGAGATTTCACACCTGGATTAAACCCAGGAAAGTGTAAGTTTTTGAAACTTACGTCATTGGACACCCTGATTTCTTAGTAGTTGGTGTGTGTGTGTGTGTGTGTGTGTGTGCAGTTACATCTTCTTTTATCATAAAATCCTGAATGGAAATCAGCTCTGTATCATGGGAGGTCCTGAACTTTAAACAGCTGCCTACTTAATGTAGGCAGAGGGGACACTATAGTATTTGCGCTTCCAATTTGACAAGTGACTAAGGTAATATATATGAAGTATTTGTGTATTTCTGACTGGTTAAAAGTTAACTTTAGAGTTATCTATCAGATAACCAACATGGGAGCTTAGAAATGGCTGGAAGAAACTGTGTTTTCAATAGGCAGAAAGAAACTGTGCTGAACTGGTAAGCATGCCCCATGCTGGGATTAGCATGTAAAGGAGGCATCGTGCCTGTGTTCAAAATGCATAGCTTCCGTTGAGGAAAGTAAAAAAAAAAAAAAAAAAAAAAAAAAAACCTTCTCTGCTCTGCCTCTGCCTTCGCCTCCAAGGTTCCGGGATTCCAGTCACAAGCCACCATTCTCAAGTTTTCAATAAAACTGCTCCAATTTCAGTTTTAATGCCAGTGTAGAATGAGACAGAGCTTACCTGTGATGGGAAAATCCAGAAGGGGCCAATTAGTGGGATCGCATGTGTGCCTAGCATGCGTCTTTAAGGAGACCATCCCAGAGTCTTAACTGTGAATGAGGAAAACTAGTCCAAAATATATCTGAAACGAACTCCAAACTTTGGTGTGTTTATGTGGTGAGGGGCAGGGGCAAGACATGTCAGGGGAGTGACCAGAGAAGAGAGCACAGGAGAAGAGGAAGTGATCCTCCCTGAAGGACTTGCAATGGCGTCCTTTCTGCAGGTGGCCGGCAAGGCCATCTTGGCCTGTCGTCAACTGTTCTGGGAGCTCTGTGCGAGACAGGTCAAAAATAAGGAATACGCAAGCCAACAGGAAGGGCTTAAAACTGCCCTTTCCGCCTGACCCAAGTATTACCGCGATCTGCTTCTTTCGAAGGGGTGACACTCAGTGCTGGTCACGTGTAAACGATACAGGAAGGAATCTCTCCCGATGACAGAACTTGCCTTCGACCCTGTCCTCTCCACTGTCTCATTATTTCTGTACAGTGAGTTCAGTGTCTTTATCTTAATGAATGAACACATTAAATGCGAATGATGAGCAAAACTCTATTTGGAGAACACATTTTGCGATAAAGCATTTGCTGCGCAGCCCTCAGTGGGTTGCACTCTGCAATGTGAGGATCATGTATGTGGTCCCCAACAACTGATGGAGGTCACGCGATTTTTACCTCCACCCAGGTCATGTGATTTTTACTTCCACCCCTCAGAGTCGAATGCTGAGGCTCAGAAATGACGCTGTTCCTTCAGATGTATGTCTTCAGATGGCAGGAATGTCGTTTAACCTGGGCAGTTTTGATTCGAGTCTTCATAGTCTAAGCTATACGTAGTCCACAAGTAGGAAGCTTATTTTTCTGGATGGAAAAAAAATAGTAATGCCATAGTTTTTTTTTGTTTTGTTTTGTTTTTTGTTTTTTGTTTTTTGCCTACCAACACATGTAAATCTCCAGTGATGCTGAAGGAAACAAAAGCTTCTCCCTCTCAAAAATAGATAGTTCATCATCCTATTGAGTATGACTTCACTTGTGGCAAATTTTGTTCCTTTTTGTGAAGAAAATAACATGATCTGAGTTTAGAGCCAAATGAATCCTGTTAGAAATACAAAAACAAGTTGTAAATATGTATTGAAGTTGTCAAGCTTCAGAAGCTTAGTTTGAGAGAGAAATTACACATGCAATGTAAATTCTTAGCCAGCAATTTCCATGGGGATTGGCCTTATATGGAGAATTATTTAGTCAAGACATGATCATCTCATACTCCAGCCAGATGGACCTAAACTATCCTGCTTGGAGTGGATCAAGTACTGTAAACCCTGCGTCCTAGTAATTTGGAGATAACATTCAGTCCCTGACTTACTGCGGCTCCCAGGTCTCACTTGTTTAGTAAACCAAAGGGAAAGTGCCAATCAAAACTCCTGTAGGGTCTGCTGTGCTTCATGGATTTCCTAGAGGAGATGGTCAGGAGTCGAAGGGCGTGGTCACAGGGAATGCATTTAACACTCAGCTCCTGGGATTCAGTGCAGAAGCAATGGGATGCCTGGCTCCTGTTCTTTACATCCCTCTTCCTGGAGACGATGGTGTCCTAGCCTTTGGACGAGAACAGGATGAGTCTCATAAGCATCTGCTCACTCAAGCACTAGACTTCAATGAAAATGAGAACTTACACAAAAACCATTTGGATTTGCATTTTCTGCTTATTATTTGATCAGCTGAGATCTCTTAATCAATACCTTAACTTGGTTAAGAAGACATCCTCTCAGCTGTAACATCAGCAGGTCTCTTAGGAAGAAGCTTCCTGGGCAGCTCTCCAAGCCAGCAGACACCTGCGGTTCCCTGGCTAGGCCCCTCCCCCAACCAGCCTAGAGCTTTTGTGCTGGAAGACCAGGTCCTGCCTGGGACATTTGAATCTGCGGCAAATATATCTCTCCTGCATGTGGTGGTTACACTCTGGGATCCCTTGTCTCCACCTACTTGGGGGAGTGCAGGCCATGTACCACATAGTGACCACCTTTTTCAAAACCTCAGCACCCCTACTTGGCGTTTCCTTCGAGGCACATATCATATGTTCCCTTATCCACAGGAAGGCAGACACTTGACTGCAATACACTGTCCTTCCTGTGTGCAAGTTAGCCCTGTGAAAGTCTGTCTGGCTAGCAGTGCAGAATTCCCAGAAGAACCAGATCCTCCGTAGCTGTAAGCTCCGTCGATGGAGCGAGCGTCTGCATTGCAGTCTCCTTGCTTTCTAATTTCTACCCAATCAATGGCCGGGTGAAAGCGTGGTGGGGAAGTACTGCCTTCAGCATCCTCTTCCAGGACGTTCACGGCTGCAGCCTTGAACCTGAGTTCACATTGCTGGAAGGCCTCAGAGGCCTTGCTAAGGCCATCCTATCCTTCCCACCTCATACCGCCCCTGCCAATGAAAATGCAGTAAACAGATTGACTTGTTTGAGAAAGAGAAGTGGCATCTTCCGATTGAATTCTTATAATACAGGTAGATATTTGTATCGTATTTAAATTTAGACTGAGAAATTCTAAACTAAAAACGTAACTGGAATTACAAGTAGGGGTTTAGCCGGTATCCTCTGCCTCAGATTTGCAGTCCTGTTTCTTACACACCACCCCCAAATGCAGATGTAAGGGTGCAATGGGGAATGAAGTCACAAGAGAGACAGAACGTGAACTACAGTATCACTGATAAGCAAATAAAGGGTTTAGTAAAAACCAGAAGTTAGGAGTTAGACTCAAGCTGGGGCTTCTGAGGACTCTGAGACATGGAGCTGAAGATGTGGGGGAGGAATTGAAAGTGAATGTTTGCCACGATCAATCCTAAATTGGTATCCATCTTTCCCTCTGTGTCTTCTCTCCTGCCAGAATGGCTAGGGCTTACTCCGGGAAAAAGTAATGGGAGTGTTATCTTGAATACTACCATAAACGGTGTTATAGTTAGACTCCTGATCCAGATGTTAGCATCCTGGGTGAAGTGCAAATCCCATAGGCACACACAGGGGTTGGGAGGAGGGAGGAGGAGGATGCTTACCTCGCAGTCATTGTGAGGGAAGATGTTATCATGCATGACCCTCCCTCTTTATCCTCAATTCATACTTGGAAACCATACTTCTGTTCGCACCGTGCAAAGAAGCTGCCACTGGGTTTTTCTTCCTCAAATATGATATATTAACAAGGATTACAGAGGAATGGAGAGAATTATTGGCTTGAAAAAGAGAGACTAAAATAGAAAAATAAATTATCT
Organism: Arvicola amphibius; assembly: GCF_903992535.2. Classification (NCBI taxonomy): domain Eukaryota; kingdom Metazoa; phylum Chordata; class Mammalia; order Rodentia; family Cricetidae; genus Arvicola; species Arvicola amphibius. Next base: position 7,922,901 of record NC_052049.1, on the reverse strand, counting down.
CTTAGAAGAAACAGATAATTTAAGGGATGTAAGAGATTAAAAGAAATAAGCAAAAACTTCAGGTCTGGCATTGAAGAGGATTTAGGAAGATCTTGGATTCATTAAATAAAAACTGAATAGGATATGTAGAAGAAGCAAAGAACATGAAAATCCTTTTAGGCTGTAAAAACATAACTCGTAAAACTAAAAACAAATGATAAAAGTGACTGGGAAATAGCTAAGGAAATAGCCCAGGAGGTAGAGAGTAAAGAAACAGAGACAGAAAATTGAAGAATAATGCAAGAAGAACCAAGACAACCTTGGGAGATATAATGTATGGCGGGGTCTTAGAAAGGGAGTAGAGGAGGTAAATTATCAAAGTCATAAGGTAGAATTCCTCAGCGCTCGTGCCTTAGTCAGAAACACCTTGCACTAGGAATTGAAAATGTTCCTGTTCCACATCATGAAAATTCAAAGCCCCAAGATAAAAAAGACCCCAGTGTCTCTAGAGAGAAATGAAAGACTTTACTTGACTAAGCAGTCACAGTTTTGGACAGCAGAGAAGAAGAGGTGCTTCCTGAGAAGCTAAGGGAGTAATTCTCAACCCCCAGACCGACACCCAGCCTGTGTCCCACTGTGAAGAAAAAAAAATCAAACATGCTCTAGCATGTAGCTTTTCAGAAAAGCCATCCACTCGGTACACTGTCCTAGACAAGCTACCACATTTGAAAAATGTTTCCTAGCTAAAGAAAAGCATGAAATGGGGTGGTGGTGGGGAAACAATATCCAGAAATAAAACGTACTGACTAGAAGCAGCGAAGAGAAGTCCGAGAACAGGCCCAGGCAGGAGGTTAGGAAGCCAGAGAAGGGAGGCTCAACCCAAGTCCCAGAGGACAAGTAAAATGGAAATGTCAGTATCTAAAGACAGACAACCTGAAACAGCAACCAGCTCCATTGCAGATGGAGACGAAAGAGTTGCTAGACTTTATAGAGTTGTGTACATCCAGAAGGCAGCGGTTGAGAGATTTAGCACATAGACAGATGTGTGGGCATATAGCTCCATCCCTTCTAAGCTCTGCCATGTTGTGCCATTTCAGTGAAGCCACTGTAATTTAAAAAGCATGACTTTCATGCCAGGTACTCTTCTCAGGGCTGGGGACTCACCTGTGAGCAGCAGAGGCCAGAGCCCTGATGTTCTATCAGAGGTCTATGAGACTAATCATGGATAGAGACTAGGGAACACAGAGATCAGAGACAGTTGCTGGGGACACTTCACAGAGCAAACCTCTGAAGGAAGGAGAGAGGAAGGACATTGATATTGAGAAGAGCATCTGAGGCAAAGAAAACATTGAACCCATGGGGTCTGAGGGAAAACAGTACACTGCCCATTAGGATGTAAAATGGGATTTCTCAAATTGTTGGCTTGCTTTGCCGTGTAGGAAAAAGAAAAGAATGACAATTGCCGGCTTTAAAACATGCTATGAAGTCTTCCTGTCCCTTGTTTAGCGTGTCCACAAGTGAAACAGGCTTCCTAATCAAGTTTTGTTTCCAAGGACATCATAATGTCTGGCTCTTCTGGGCATTCAGATATAGACAGGTTGGAACCGAGGACATAAGACTCAACTTAGTGGAAAGACAAAACAAATTTGATATGAGAAGGGATCTGATTGGAGGAAACCTAAGAGAGAGGCATATGGGGGTCAGGGAAGGGTTGTTAATAGAGGCAACTTTCAAGGTGCGTTGTGCCACATAGACACACGAGAGGAGTTAGCATAGCTACACACATGAGAGGAGTTAGCATAGCTACACACACGAGAGGAGTTAACATGGCCCCACACTCATGGGGATGCCTAAATAGATGATTCGCGAGTCTCGGGTACAATGCTTTGACTCCATTTGTTTGCCTCCTGTTGCCATCACAACATATTTGACTCTGACTACAAAGAAGTGTAATTTAGGTCAAGGTTTTAAAGGTTGACAGACTATGAAGGATTACATCATCGATTTGGCCTCTGTTGAGAGCCCTTACGTCATGTCACTATGTGACAGGTGACTTCAGAAGGACAGCATATGGGAGAAAAGTCACATAGTAAGAGAGGCAGCAAGAGATTCAGGAGCCATGGTTTTTTGTTTGTTTGTTTTTGTGTTTGTGTTTTCACAACCCATTGATTCAGCGTATAACCCGGGTTCCTCAAGAACTGCCTCAAGTATGTTCACAGGCAACATTCTCAGTGACTGACTTGTCTTACAACTAAGTTAGGCCCCTTCCTAAGACCCTAGCTTCCAACACATCACCCTTGGAGACAAACTATATCCAAACCACAGCAAAGCCACACATCACATTTTCTTAAGCAAGGGCCAATTTTTATTTCTGAAAGAATACTTCCTCTAGAAATCCAAATAGGGTTCTTTGCATTACCCTAAGGGTCCCCAAGAGAATGCGGGTGAATACTGACAACATCAGACACTGGAGGCAAAGTGAGAGTATGTGAGGAAATTAAAGAGGAATCAATTAAAAAAGAATTGCTTCTGGGAACAGAAAAATGAACCAAATGCCAGGAAATTTCCTGGTTCTTTGAGAAATAGGCTGCCCGGTGAATGAGCCCAATGGTTTACTGGTACTGTAAGTGTTTCTTCAGGGCTGAAGAAAGATGGATAGGACACCAACCATCTGCTGGGAAATGCTTGTCTGTACAGTCTAGAATGGCAAAAAGAAACTGTGGAATGGGAACAGAGAGACTCAGAAACAGGAATCTGCGTAGCTGGGATGCCAGGACTGGGCCTGGATGCTGTCTCCCCAACAGCCAACTGGGGAAAACAACTGGAGTTGTTGGTGAGTTTATCCTTAACTTCAGAACCTTTTACTTTTGACACCTATGTTAATGGGACATCAAGGACAAAACAGAAGAAGCATACATTTTCCCTGAAGATTACTCAAGTAGAAATATCTAAAATCTCTGTAGACTGATGCCAATGTCTGGGTCATTATATACATCACTATCATAAGTACTGACTTTGACACTAAGGAGAAAAAAAAAACAGCAAATGTACAGAGTGTTCATTTGGGCTCCTTAAAAGCAACTAATGGGATCTCTGTACTTGTAGAACATTATGTCATATGCCTCTTCCAAAAGATGACAAATCTACAAAGGTGTTGGCTGCCTATAGTAAACAGACGAGTGAATGAAATTGTATTAGTTGATAGATAACCAAAAACCATGCTAATAGTGACCAAAATGTGAATACAAAGGAATACCAGATTGTGTTAGTCAAGTTCATGTTACTATCATTAAAATATCTAAGATTTTAAAAAGAAAGAAGAAAGAAAACAAGAAGACCTCAAGAGTGAAAGATTTATTTAGCTTCCAGTGTCAGAGATTTCAGGAAGAGCTCAACCAAGTGGCTCACCTCACACCAGACATGAAGCAGAGTGATGAAGTTACAGGCTGGAGCCAGGGCAAGCTGTCACCCTAAGGAAGCACCCCAGTGACACCCTTCACAGCTCTGTCTCACCTTCCGCAATGCCTCCTCCCAAGCTTCTTCTGAAATCTTGAATTCGTCAGTGAATTAATCTATCCATTAGGTCAAAGTTCCCATGATCTAATATGTCTGGAAACACCCGCTAGAAATAGCCAGAGGTATTTCACTGATCTCCTGGGTGTTTTTTAATCCAATCAAAATGGTAACCAAAATTAACCGTCATACAGGTTCTGCCTAACGTGTGCAAAATGATAGAAATCAACCAAGGTCGACATCAGAGAGGTGGCTATGGGATATTCTCAACAGAAGAAAGGTGACTCTGTGGGACATTCTCCCACAGGGAGAGAATGTCTGTTCCTTAGCACTAAGCTTCTTCTCTCTCTAGAAAGTGCGTCTGTGTCTCTTAGGTCTCTATCTGTGAATACCTGTAAAGCAGGCCACAGAATACTGTAGGTTTATCAACCCAATGAGCAGCCACAAGTGTAACCCTGGGAAATAAGATTCTAAAACCTGACAGGACCTATTCCATAATTTTTCTTGACCTTAGGCAGTATAGTGTAGACCTTCCAGGAACCCAGGGCAAAGGGACTCTAAAGAAAACCTTCAGTAATTTGACTAAGGAGCAAGTTTGAACAAGCCATTTTTGTTTTGGCTCCCTGTCTAAATACCTTCAAAGAGACTTTCCAGCCTTGTTTTCTGCCTGCTAGTCCTCATGGATGGTCTCTGAGCCCAAGGAAGTAGGTTACCACAGAGGTAGACTCAATGCTGAGCTTTAAACAGCAGTTTCTCAGTCCAGCCTTAGCTGTGTGTGTATGGACTGGCAACATGGTGTAAGAAGGTAAACCACCCACACCAAAAGAAAGAAGCATACATTTCAACAGTTAAAAAACTGAATCATTGTTCCTTCTTATGATGAAACACACACACACACACACACACAAACACACACATATGCACTACGCACATGCTACGCATATACACTCATTCATTCAAGTTTTATGCTCAGCTTGTTAGGGATAGAAAATCTCATAGCCTTCTCTGGTCATTCCATGTTGATGTATTTATGTATTTGAGTTGCTTTAAAAATAACCACAAATGTCATCATTTTTATGCAACGTAAATGTACATGTCACAGTTCTGAAGGTTAAGTGATCTAGGACTAGAGGGGCAGTAGATTCAGTGTGGAGTGAAGCCCACTCTCTGGTCAACTGGTGGGGCCCTGAGAGAACATTCTAGGGCATATTTTATAAGAGCCAAAAATCTCAGGATTGAGGATTCTGTCTCACCCGTGTTTAACATCTTGATTTTAGACTCAACTTCAGAATTTGTGGGAGATACAAGCATAATACCGCACTCTCCGATGAGCTTGTCACTGTCGCATACTGGCAAATAGCCCCAACTCTGGTTGACAATGCACTGTCACGTTTACTCCCTTGTGGAACTTTCTATCCTAGAGACATGTCACTCGTACCGTGGGATCCTCTTCTCAGATGACTGACAGCTCGTCAGCATCTCTTCTGAATAGATTCTGAATAGAGACATCTGAGAAATGGGATGGGAGCATTGCAGCTAGACACTGGTGCTTCTCATGTAGGCTATGGCGAAGCTGATGTTTTCAAAAGGGCAACTGGCATCCAGTGGGCCATGATAGGTACTCAGTCCAGAAATTAATTAAGCTTTAAAACATATGTAATCAAAAACACATTCTAGAAATTTTAGGAAAGAATCGAAAACAAAACCCAAAGCCTCTCGGAAACTGCACATTTCATAGTATACATCCTGTCATCTCAAAGCCTTTTTGTGTACCAAATTCAATATAGGTAAAATTATCAAAATTAAGAAAACATCAAAATATGAAGAGATTACGAAATGTATACATAGTGAATAAGTAATATACTAGGTCTATCTCTGGCACTTTGTCTTTGTAAATGATGTTGTAAGTTAATGTGTCTTTTTCTTATCGAAGCCACGAAGTCCTCTTTCACCTAGTTAAACCACTACAGAAAGACAGTAGAGAAAATGCATTGCACTTGCATGTTTTTGAAGCTCAGTGTCTAATTCTTAAAAGGAGTTTGCTCAGCCTATGTATGATATAATAAAAGCAATCTAACAAAGGGCTTTTGTTTAAGATAGAGAATGTAAACCATCTCCAGTAATGTATCTTAAGAATTGCATCCCAGTGTGGTTTTGTACCTCTTTAATTCCAGCACTTGGGAAGCCGAGGCAGGTGGAGAGTTCAAGTCCCGTCTGGTCTCCTTGTGAGTTTCTGGCCAGCCAGGGGCTACACAATGAAACCTTGTCTAAGAATCTCAAAAAGCAAAACTGTAATCCATGAAAACATCTGCCAGCTGATTTCCCCTTTTGTTGAGCCAACCTCTTCTTCTTTCCCCTCTGAGAAGTCCCTTTGTGGCCTGGGGCAGAAGCCACAGAACCCAAAGGCAGACTTGTTCCCCTGGTACTCTGAAGAACTAATGAAACGTGCCTTGAGTCTCAGCCTACCTGTGCTGCTTAGCTACGAAGATGTGCTCCGCCCACCTTGCCTAACTACACCCCGTGGACACGCCCAGGATTGTCTATAATAATTTAACCAGGAACTGGCAGTCCAGATGCACTGTTCAAGAATGCACTGATGAGGTATCCCAAAGCAGCAATTGAAAAATGAAAGAATACTCAACTGAGTTTCATCCCTCCTGTTAATATAGACAAGATTGTATGTGCTTATCAGACTGACCACTAAAAACTCTGGGAAGTGACTAATTAATACATTGTCAAATCATAGATTGCTTTCATCAGCAGTTAATTAGGACAATAAGGAGGAACCAGTGAGCCAAACTTGTGATCTATTCCAGCCAGGGAAGAAATACATTTTTAAGCAAATTATGATAACTATAAAACTCCTCCTAGGTAAAAATTAAATTTCACATGCTAAGCTTCTTTGCTTGTAGATATCCAAACATTGTGATTATAAGTATGAATATGTTACTCTGTATAAAAGATAACAATTCAGTTCTCCCTGTTCTTGCCAGGAAAGGATTGGGGTGCCGGGGTGGAATCTTTTTGAAGCCCCTTTTGTCAGATTGAGTCTGAAGCTGATTGGAAAGATGCCAGCAAATCCACAGGACATTCATGAGTCAACTCTGACTCCCCTGACTCTGTAGCCTATTGCAGAGAGGCCTCAGAAGTTTATTGCCTCTGATATCGCACTTGATGCTGCTCAACGCCTTTTATCAAAAAATCCCAAACAAACAAACAAACAAACAAAAAACTGAAGAAGGGCAGGAGGCAGGGGAGGCAAGAGTGCCCTGATGTCTATACTTGGTCACTGCCTGTCAGGTCCCAGGGTTTCCCGGCAGGAAGTTAATTGCAGCACAGTGTGCATCCTGCTAGGGGCCAAGCCCACATCCTTGTTGTTCTTGTTGTTCTCAAGGGCATTGCTAGCTTTCCCCAGCAGCCCAGGAGCCACTGTGCATGTCTGTTCCAGAATGGATGTTTCCAGGGCCGTTCCAATTCCCAATTTAAAGGAATTGCCGAAGATTAGGCCTTGAACATGCACTGAAGACCCTACGTCTTGCCTCAAATCTACTTTGACCATTAAAACCAGGTCGCTTTTCAGAGGCACCCAGAAAGCGCCAACTGTTCTCTTCTCTGGGCTTTCTTCTGAGGTCCTGGTCTGGAAAGCATCTCCTGCATAAATCTTCTCTTCTAAGTCTCAGAGATGGGCATATTTTCCCAGGGTGGAGCTGTGCTGTTTGTACTCACAAAGTGGAAGATGAAGGGACCTTTGTTCTACAGGGTGCATGCACCATGGCAGTGCAGGGAACTTGCACACGTGTGCCCTTTCAGAACCATGTCAAAATCAGGACTGCCTCAGCAGAAACATCCCAGCCCATCCAGATTTTAAAAACCCTCTGATTGATAAAAAACGATGCCCATGTTTTTCCCTTTCTAGAAATGACTCTTCCTCCAGATAACTATAGCCCTATCCCTCCAGGCTATCCCGAGGAAAAGTCCTTCTAGGAGAGAAACAAAGAAATCATTTGTGGCCCCCTGGTGTAGACCTGGCCTTGGGCAGCCACAGGGCAGCTACAGGATGAGTCACCGTAGTGAACAGAGCATGAGCGTGCTGAGCCAGGCTGTGGGGCACCTGCCAAAGTCCACCTGCACAGCCAGCGTTCTGCTATACTCTGCCCTGTGTTTTCGTTGAGGTCACTTGTGTTCGCTCAAAGAGGCAGGGAAGATTATGGCATTGACATGTCTGCCTCTAGCATTCAAGATGGGTACCTAAATTGAAGTCCTCTAGCGATCAGATAGGTGTTCACAGCTAGACCTGTAGCCTCTGCCTTCTCAACCAAAGGAGAAGCAGGAGCCTCTTAAGTTGTGCAACCTCAGGTCCTCGGAAGAGCTGAGAAAGTGAGAAAGAACATGAATTCCAATCAGGACATTCTTATGCATGGTATTCAGAGAACCAACTACCAGACTACTCTCTGCCCTCGGGGGAGTAAAATTGGCTTCAGGGACAGATGCCCAAGCACCCCTGTGTCCCTGGCATGTCTCCCTCATGTCTTAGGCAGTCCATACATCTCGCAGTGGAAAGTCAAAACGTGGTCATCAAACAGCACACCTCAAGAACACAGTGCTACCAGAGGCCACATTGCTTGTACACCCTGTCGCTTCTGCTTTGCAAAAGCCTGCCTTCCACGGGAGGAAGAGGACAAAAGACGTCTGTTCTCTGAAAAGCTAAGGGAGGAATACTTCGGCTTAGGCAGGAAGTACAAGACCAGGAAACCGTGCCTGTACAGGAATGAGATCACACAGGTACCGCCACTGTAGCCTGGGCACCAGTGATTTTGGCCACTGGGTTTTTAGTTTTACTGGAACATGCTTGAGTCACAGTTCGTGACAATATTCATTTGGCAAAAAGGGAGATAGAGTAATCACAGAGAATCAAATTAGATATCTCATCAAAAAAGTGATGGGAAAGAAACCCTAGGTTTGTGCACTGCCACTTGGTTCACGGCCACAGGCTCCGTGTATATCCAAGGCCTCCATGATAGCAGCAAAGATGTATGATGTATAGATTATGAAAATCTAGTATGTGTGAGTTAGAGGCAATAGGAAGGATACTCTTTCTTTCCAAAAACCAAATCATCACGGAACAGCTTTGTATCATTGCATTGAAATTATTAGGTTACAATGCAGTTTTATTGTTGAATATATATGAATTAATAATTTCCCTCACAAATATTGATCTGAAATATGACTCTGAGTCTACATGCAAAATGTATCCATATAACTTTGTATTTATAGCTATGCAATACATTATCAAGTGAATTCAATGAATTGATGTTCATTTGCAAATAAAATTTGGTTCATGAATTTACTGCAAAAGACAGGGAGATTATTCTGGAATTCTTTTTTAATACTAAGATTAACTTTTGAATTAGCATAGGAGTAGGAAGTAAATTTGGGAATTTCAGTTTGAATCAAAAACCAAATCCAAGATGAGAACTGAGCTGAGAAGGAAGAACATTGGTGGGCTCACTTTTTAATTGCATTTCTGGTTGCTTTGTCTTGTTGAGGCGGCTTTTATTCAGGAGCTCAGACGGACCACAACCTCCCAGCACTCCTCCTGCCTCAGGCTCGTTAGTGGTAGGGTTTCCGGTGTGAGCCCCTGAACACTTCAGGTGGCTTCACTTAACTCAGAGCCTCAGATCAGTTTCAGTTCAGTGGGGTTATTTTTCCTCAGTTCCACAATAATCTTTGCGTCTTTATCTGCTTACCTGGTGTACATTTGTGAGTTCTGAGAGTAACCAAAGCTATTAGATTTTATATCTTTAACTCTTCCTGTCCATATATCACATTTTCCTCTGAGTTCCATCAAGCAGCATGATATTTTTTTCTCAAGAAAAGAAAAGCACCCTAATTGATGTTTTGTAAAACTATCAGAAGAATTTGCATCACTTAGAATGTTTCAAAATCAAATCTCCATGTTTGCGAAACTTGGACAGTGTGTGCTAGAAGAAGCACTTAACTGTTTTTTTTTTTTTTAACCAACCTGTACCTATGCACAAGATGGCTTCATTCCTAGATCTTGAAGTTCAGAGGACAAAGGACATCTGCCACTGTGACTCTACCGAGTGCAGAGCTCTCTTGCACACGATCTCTTGCTTCATACCTCTAGAGTCCTAGGTTGGACAGCGTATGTTTCTCTGTTTTATACACTTGAGGAAACTAGGGATAAGGACACTTTGGTGACTTTTCCTGTGTCACTGGAGTGGTTAGAGACTGTTCTGGGGTAGAATTCATGTCTGGTTTCAGCTCTGCTCTCAAAAACTCACACGGTGGAAGCAACACAATGTCTTTTAAAGTACTGTTTCTGTTTACATCAAAGTTTTAAACATTATGGCCAACACCCCAAAGCCACCTTTCCTGGGCATCATTAGCCACAGTGTCAACCTTCCCCATAATGATACCACATGTAAGATGGGGACTACATGGAACATGGGATGTATGAAGGCTTGGGTCCTCCAGTTCCAGCTTACCCAACTCTCAGGGCCCCTAGCATTCCTAGCACAGGACTGAACTTTTTCCTACCCTCCTCCAGCACCACAGTCAAGTGGTTTGAGCCACCTGTCAGTAACCTTAAAAAGACAGCTTGGGGCTCAGAGATAGTTCTGGTAAGAGTGGCCATGCCCCGGTACTATATCAGTGTGTGTCTCTCTCCTGGGGCTTTCTAGACCTCTGGGAGCAATGGCCTGAACAGGGGGTACTTGGAAGACACACTGTAACCGTTATGAATCACTAACTCATAATCCTGTATGTCAGGCTCACATTCCGGATGTGAGTCTTCTAACATATTTTCAGAAACATTGTGCACTTTTTTTTAATTGCCAGTGACTGAATTCTGTGGCCTCTGGGTTCCATTAAGAAATAGGAAGAGCAGGGCCACATGATAGATTTGAGTTCTGAATGTTAGAATGATTGCATAAATAAGTTATAAAATGCTGTGTATTGGCATTATTCTTGCAAAAATGTACTTCTTCAAGGGCAGGGAAAACAGTCCAGGCAATTGGTCTGGTAGTTTCATTGGTCCATTGTGTTTGGATTGCATTTTGCTACTTTTCAGCTCTGAGCTCTCAAACTTGGGTAAGGTCAAGTTCCCAGGATTGTTTGCTACCAACATAATTGGTAAGGGCACTGGACCTTGGCACTGGGGACATTTAAGACCAAGTCAAAAATTTTCCCAGCGTGTTTCTTCTTATAATAGCAGAGTTCCAGTTCCTGGGAAAGATACGTGTTCGTGAGGGGTGTTTAGCATCTTGATGGTGCTTGGAACTTGATCTCAAGTAGATCAGCTGACAACAGGAAATTTCTATCAAAGAGAAGTGCATTTTGTTTGAGTCAGAAGATATATAAAGCACCCAGTGAGATGTTGGTGCATATTCCCAGAATTGGTTTTCATGTAAATCTTTCCTTCGTATTGGCCATGACAAGGTAGATATTTATATGGATCTAACAATCCTATTTTTCCCCCTGAGCAAAGCCAGTAAAAAATTCTTTTAATGTTTGTCCCTTTGGCTTCTCTTCTGGTTCACAGCCCTTTTTGTTTGTCTAGATAATAGCTGTGTCCACCCACAAGGTCTTTAAACCTGACCACAATGGATTTTTAAAAAGTATAAACAGTGCTCTTTTTGAGAATGATTTTTTCCATGCTCTATATACAGCTTAAATGGGGAATTTAAATTACACAACTGTTCTCATGGGAAAACACTTGAACTGTTACTATTGCTAATGATATTCTAATATTTCATAATGTCATTATGGTGCTTTTGTTGATCATTTGCATTTTTTATTGTTTGAGAATTCCATATGTGTGTACAATGTATCTGATCCATCTCCTCCCCTCCAATTCCCCCTCTGTCTCTCTACCACTGCTCCCTCCCAGTCTCATACATTTCCTTTCTTTTTCTCTTTAAGCCCCCTGGGGTTCACTTAATGCTTTTAGTGCAGGGGCATGAGACCTTCTACTGGAACATGGACAATCTCTTGGGGCTCACATCTTTAAAGAAAACAGGATCTCCCTCTCCCAATTACCATCAATTGCTAGCACCCTCTCAGAGAGACTCACATCTTTAAAGAAAACAGGATCTCCCTCTCCCAATTATCATCAATTGCCAACACCCTCTCAGTTAGAGACAAGACTTTTGGAACACCACCCCACTCCATACTTGGATTTTTGTCTGGCTTGACCTTGCGTAGGCATTGACCATGCTGTCATAGATGTTGTGTGTTCATAAGTGCAGCTGACATTGATTCTGGAGATTACTGCTCCACTGTAGCTATCTACCACCTATAGCTCCTACAGCCTTCCTGCCCATTCTTCAGTCATGACCCCTGAGCCTTGGGAGGAAAGGGTATGGTATAGACATCTCATTTAGAGCCAAGCATGCTGCAGTTTCCTTCTGTCTTCACGCTGACCAGTTGTGGGTCTCTGTGTTCATTAATAACAACATTTGTGACAATGTCGTCACACTGAAAGTCTGATTTCCACAAAGACAGGCTTCATGTTAAGATACTGACTCTTCACCTAGCACTAGATTATTAATTTGGGAATGGTGCTAATAAATAAATCTCAAGAAATATTTGCACCCACGTCCCGAAGTCAGCACCAAAGTTCAGTAGCAATCCTATTTGTCCATCACTGGGTTACGGTTTTGTTTGTTTGTTTGTTTGTTTTAATCGGGGCAAAGAAATGATATTAGAGTCACCAGTCTGAGTCCTAGAATCATGCTTAATTTTAGTCAAACATGTAAGGTCAGGATGAAAGTAGTGTTTCCTTGTTTTTTAGACTTTGGAGATCTTAGCCACATAATCCGAGCCTGCAGGAAGAGCTGAGAGCAGAAACTGAAAGCACACTACTGAAATATTCCTGGCAAACCCAACCTTGAGCTCCAGTGGGGCGCTGGCATTTGGAAAATCAGATGCAAAGAACCTAATTATGCAAAACAGTTATTTCCAATCTATCATTCATCGCAACTCTGTCTAAATCTGAGATTAGTTAATTATCAACAAAGAGAAAGACCTCACCTGCCCTGATCCTTCTCTTCCTGCAAATATCTAGTGATTTTATTTTTATTTATTTATTTGAAATAAAAATATAATGGCATCATCTCCCTCCTTCCCTCCAATCCTTCCAACACAGCTCCCTTGCCCGCTCTGAAAGAGCTCCAAACCCAGGCTATTGAAAGGTAATTTGCTATTAAATCCCACGATGGCTGGTGGGTGTCAGTTTGGGGGCTGAGAGTGAACAGTCATTCCTGAAACAGACTGAAGTCCCCTGTGTTTCTAATGTGGATTCTCTGCTCAGCATAGATACATAGCACTCCTCCTTGACGCCCCAGGTCCGTGTCATGACACCATTGCCCTGACCTTTCTCCTCTGGACATTAGCTCTCAACCGGTTTCTCGTTTCCTGTCAGTCAGTGCGAGCAATGTCTAAGTATTTCCCGGTGTGGCAGGTCTTCTTTAAGAAGCGTTTCTCTCTGCGGCACGGCTCCACAGTGACACCTTGCCCAGGCTACGCAGGGAGTGTTGTGAATGAGGATTCTCGACACTGGAGAGCCGAAACACTTATGCCCATCAAGTGTGAATAAGCCAGTTAGTGGTAAGCTTTGGGACTTTGTCCAGAGGGAGACAGACTCGGTGCAAATGCTTCTGTTTGGTTAGACAGAGGGAAAGGATAAAGGATGCAGAGACCTTGTCCTTAAACACCTGCTTCTCAAAGAGCTAGGGGCCGCTGTCTCTGTCCACTCTGGCTCCTCCGTTGTCCAGGACAAAGCCTGAGGATGCTAGCAATTTCTACTTCAGTGTCTTTGCTGATGGAACCTACTGATTTTCTCACCATTTCAAATATTCTCTCTTGCACTAAATCAAAACAATGCATGGACTCTTTTTAGATTGTCCGTCTGGCTCCTTGGGTGAGGAGGCAGGCTTCACCCATCAGGCTATGGGAAAAAAAGTTTCAGTGGTCCTGTTGGGTGAGGAATTATTTGAGAAACCCCAACATCCGTCCAGTGGCATCAGCTTTGGGAGCAGAACAAGGCAGCTGGATAGGGTGATGAGCTGATTAGTCTGGCTCCTAGCTGTCATTTGGTGGTATTCATTGGTTCTTTGTAGATTTTAATCATTACACTATTCCATTCAAATGTTCTTGGATAAAATACTGTTTGGATGTTGGCTGAGTCTTAATGTGCTATATTCATTTCTTTCAGCTGGGTCCCGAGCCTCATACAGCAGCCAGCATGGGCACCTGGGCCCTGAACTGCGGGCCCTGCAGTCCCCAGAGCATCACATAGACCCCATCTATGAAGACCGTGTCTATCAGAAGCCCCCTATGAGGAGTCTCAGCCAGAGCCAAGGGGACCCTCTGCCGCCAACACACACTGGCACCTTCCGCACGAGCACAGGTGTGTATTGGAGTACATTCAGGCCTGCCCACTGGGCATGAAGGATATGTACCTCCTTGGAAGCTAAATAATTGTTCCCAAATGAAAGCTCTGTGTGTGTGTGTGTGTGTGTGTGTGTGTGTGTGTGTGTGTGACCTCAGTCAAGCCTTATAACCTGCTTCTGTCATCAGTATCTTTGATGATGATTAAAAGAGACTGTAACTCCAGCTTAGCTACCTGGTGATTCTATGGATGGTAGAAGCACTAAGGGAATTGTCATTACATCATCAAATAGAAAAACTCAAAACAAAGCAAAAGAACAAACAAAACCCCATGATTGATGTTTTCTGTGCCCTAGGTAGGCGATTTAATGAAGTATAAGTTCTCCACAAAAGGAATCACAGCCATGTCATAAGATATAGATGCATTATTTTTGTAAGACAGTTTTAATGATGCAGTCTACCTTTTAGCAAGCTTGGAGATCAAAATATTTGTTTAAAAAACTGGCATATTTTGAAAGGTAGACTTAGAATGTGTTTCATACACACTAATAGTCTAAATCATTCAGAATTGTTATTTAAACAATTTTGGATTTTGATAACTCAATAAACAGTGTAGTCTCCACCATTAAATATATATATATTAGTTGTACATAACTATAAGACACATGGAGAAGGACAGGTGTTTCCTATGACCTGTAGCCATTCATAAAATAGCCTAAGATTCCTAATGACACTGACTTTAATGATAAATACGGAGAAATTAGACAATTGTTGAGCAGTGCACTCCTTGTAAAGCCTCACCTTCCCAGATAAGCAGCAGCAATGCCTGCCTGTTAGCTGCTGATGAAGCTTACCCCTTCCTTGCTACGTGTGATCAGAGCCACGGCTGAGGCATGGGATGGATCTGTAGCTTGTAATGACCGCTGAGTACAGTGCGGTGACTTTGTTAAACCACAGGTGATGCTGGATTACATGTTTCGAAGCCGAGGAAAGCTGCCCTGTGGCTGATGATGGCTATTTACATTTCAGTGTTCCATGACACTGGGAGAGGGAAGACTCAATGTGCTCCTTGTGACATCGCCAATGCCATTCAATATTAATAATATATATTTAGACTTAGGGAAGAAAGAACACTGATTTATCCTTGTCAGACCTTTTGCTCACAGCCTGCTATATCTGCTGCTGTCTGGAGTTGGGCCACTTGAATATTTTTTTTGTAAATTATCAATTTAGATAATTTTATTTCCTTGTATATACTTTGTGAAAAAAAAGGTGACAATCACGGTGGCATTGAACACCTAATTTCAATTAAAAAAAAGACAACAAGAGTTTATTGAGTCCCTGCTCTATATATGCCTTTAGGACTGTATTTTGTTAGTAAACTTCTGAAGGATCAGTCAAAAATTAGTTACAGCAGAAAACTGCCATGCATATTTCAAGCCATAGAAAATGTTCATACTTAAATAAAAAGCAGCTGTTTCTGTCAGCTATTCTTTATTACTGTAACAAAATATCTAGGCAAAAACAAAAAAAGCCCACAACATAGAAGAGAAAAGGATTCATTTCAACTTGTATTTGCAGAAGGGAAAGGCAGGCACAGTGACAAGAAGTTGACTCAGACCATTCCACACACAAGAACAGGAACAGGAAGTAAGGTGAGGCTATAAACTCCTAAAGCCCCACCCACAGTGGCACACTGACTCCAGCAAGGCTACACATCTTAAAAGTCCCACAACCTCACAAACACCACCAGCTGGGAACCAAGCGTTTAAACCCATGAACCTAACGGTAGTATTTCCCCTTCAGCTCTCACACTGTTCTGCTCTAGGCTTAGGGAGTCTACGCCTGTGTTAGGATACGTTCCAGTGACATGAAATTTAAATTTTAGTGTCCATGTGTCAAGCTTTGGGTCACACCCTCACCCATACTTTTAAGTGTCCCCTACAGCAGCTTTGGGGCGGCAGAGGCAGCAGCATGAGGCCGTGACAGAATTCATACAGTTCATAGGACTTGGCCTTTTGCAGAAAGTTTACAAGCTTATTTCCCGGTGCCAATGGAGAGACATCTTGAGCAAAGGCATGCTGTGCTTTTCTCCTTCTTTTGAGGGCAACCAGAAGTTTCCTCAAAATGCTTCAGAGAGTCTGTTGCAATAGGAACCATGACAGAGACCTGGCAAGATGTGGCAGTCAGAGGTTTGACACCTTATGCCAGCTGACACAGTGGAACTTGACATAGTTTGTGAGCAAACGTGATGAGCCACACGATGCTGTGAGCGTCACACGATGCTGTGAGTGTCACACGGTGCTGTGAGCATCGCGCAATGCTGTGAGCATGTCTAAAAGCACAAAGAAAGAAGGAACAGGAAGTGAAGCCCAAGCCTCAAGACACAAGCTTCCAACCTGCCCGTACCCGAGAGGTCTTGTACCTGCCTCTGGCCTGCATTGTGCTCTCACACTTGTCTAACCCCAGGACCCATTGCTTTAGAGACTGAAGGTCTCAGATGATTCCGTGTGTGTGTGTGTGTGTGTGTGTGTGTGTGTGTGTGTGTGTGTGTATCCATAGTCATTTTATTCACAGCCCCCTATGTTGTACACATCCCTGTGTCTGGAGATCACTAAAACTGAGCTAAGAGACTTCCAGGGCAAAAATAATACTCTTACCCCTAGGAGAAGGGGTCACATTCTAGTGAGACCCTTAGTTTGAGGTACTTGGTTCTCCATGCTTAGCTTGAATTGATGGCTGATGTGACGTGACCAAGCAGCCTTATCTTCCTGCCTTTCAGTGACAGGGAACCGGCTGTAGCTCATTTGTTTCTGTATCCCCAAACAATACAGACAATCCTGTAGCAAACAGAAAGTGGGTCACTCTCTTTCACTGAAGCCACTCCTGGAAATAAAGATGAGGGAAAGGCACATTGATGCTTAGGGAATGAAGAGTTAGTGCTGAGAACCAAGGGTGAGGTCCTAAGAACAAAAGCAGGTGGCACATAAATATTTTGGGGACAGCCTCTAGTGCATTTAATATAGTTACGAATCCTGCAGCTAAGGTACATTTTGATGCCTTTTCTATATATCATAAAGCTGACATGGAGATGTTGCTTCCACAGTCACATAGGTTGTTTGGAGTCAATCTTTGAAATGTCATGTCTAGGCTATCTTGTCCTAGGTCCTGTTCTTCTTTGACCCCATATTTGTAAATACCATTTGAAGGCCAAACAGGTTCATTTGTTAGCCATAGAGCTTCGTGGCTTTGGATGTTCTGTTATTAAAGAGGTATTTGCTGAGATCTACTGTTGACTGGGTACACTGGCTCATCAGAGTGGCTTACAGGCTACTGCTTAACTTTGAGCCCATTTTATCTCTTATAGTCTCATTAACATAGAAGAAATTGACTAAAAAATGATGGGAATGCCTGAAAGACGAGTGTCATGGATTTCTTTTTAACTGCCTTGGTCTCCTAAGCATCGTACTAACTCCATGGCAACTGTCTCCCTGTTCTTTCCTCTTACACACTGACCTCATCTCTGGGCCGCCTTGGTGCCTGATTACAGCTATCCTGAATAATAAGTCACTCTTGAGCAGAGAGATTTTTAGGGAGAAAACTGGACAAAATAAAGAACAAAAACAAAAACAGAAATCATGCTTGCAGATGCAGAAGGGAAAGCGTGTTGAGACTACAAGCTTCTCCATCACAAGGAATGTCCCACGAGTTTCTTGTGCTCATTCATGACTCATCTTTTTCCTGTTTCTTTCCATCCTCCTTTCTCTCTTCCCTTCCATCTCAGCTTCCAGATGTAAACAGCTCATGTCTGTTGCTTTGATCTGGGGACTAAATCTCAGATGCCAGCTTAGACAGTGCCTCCTTTCTACTTTTGTGTAACCAAAAAGTTCCATGAACTCCTGAGCCATGCATGGGCTACCTAACCCTCGTGTGATTGACCTCATGAACATGTGTTTAGAAACATTCAGGGTCATGCTGGAGCATCAAGAAGCCTAAGACCCCCTCTTCATCTCTCCTCCACTATGGTCTTATGGGTGGTGAAGCACACAAACAGCCCGTTTCTCACGTAGGAATTATTTGGATTCTATAAAGCAGATGCACAGTCCACTGAAGCCATACCAGAAGCCATGTATATCACTACTTCTTCTTGAAGACTCAGCTCCAGACACAGTCTTGCTCAGGCACACCAGAACACTGCAGGGCAGAGCCTGCTCTCTCTTCCTTCCACCCAGCCTAGCAGAAGGATGCAGGCTGTAAGGATGATCTGGCAAGTCTCACTACTCCCAGATGTGTTATAAGTAGAGGTGTTTGAAGAAAGTGTATCTCTTCCCTTGCCCGAAGACAGCAGTGACAGGCAGAAGTCAGCATGGTACTCCAGAAATGCAGTGACCTAACAGAGGCCAGGATCACTTTCTGAGTCAGCAGTGGCTCCTAGCCATATATGCTGCCAGCGAGGGTCCCATCACCACACGTGAGAACTCTTCCTTGCTTTGAGAAACTATAAATGTGAATGGTGAGATGAAAGGGAAAGAGGGCTACCTACTGGCAAGTAACAAAGTTAGCCTTGTCCTGAAAGTTCCACGATAATTCCACGAGCATAGCTCTCTCATGCTTCCATCACATCAGTAGACAGAGCAGTGCTGGAGAGAATTGAAGCCAAGGATGTTGTGTCCACTGAGCAGTGAATATGATATCAGTTATAATTTTCACATAAGGGCTCAACAGCACCAGAGGTTGCAACTTAAGAACAATTAAGATTTGGACCCATAATTAGAAGTTAGCAGGTTGTACCCCCCCCCCATTCTAGACTCTATCAATTCAAATGGTTAGAATTTATTTGTATGACCATTCCAGTTCTTGGCTGTTTTTCAGATTTGCAGACAAGTGAGTAGATCAGGATTAGAGCACAGCCTACATCTGAAGTAGAAGTGTTTACTTTGTACAATAAAAATAATCACATCATCTGTAGTCCCAAGTCTACCAGATTCCAGGCTGTGCTCTTGACTCAGGTTCTTAGCTAGCTGAGAAATTTTGTTTAGATAGTTAAATTTCCACAGTATTTCTTCTTTAATTTCTTGTTCAGCAGGTAGATATTTGTATGCATATAGAATATAATATGCCTTCAAATCATAAGAACACACTTGATGTAAAGTCATTTAGTACTTAAGATAGTGGAGCATATTAGTCCTGTTCTGCAGCCATCTAGTTTTTACGGGCAGCTGTCTCCATGTTTGAACCTCCTGTAAAGCCAACTAAAGATGAGCTGTCACTAACTTTCTAGAGATGGGCAACTAGAATATCTGCTCGTTTTCTCTGTAGTCTGCCTCCCTGCCTTCTTCCTCTTATGCTATATTAGGTTTGCTCTGCACCTTTATGTCACGCTAGGCAACGGAAGTGACTCCACCATAGATACGTTAGCACTTTCCCCATTCAGCTATGCCATTTTCATCTTCATGGAGAATACTATCCAAAATCTCCGTCCGGGCCCATGAAGCTTTCAGTTGAAGGCAATTTTAGCACAGTTCTTTCCAAGTGAACAGATACTGATGAATATTTAAATAGAGCAGATAATGACTAAAGATAAAATCATACAGACTTATCTAGATCTGACATACATATAATCACCTTGTATTTTAATTTTCTTTGGATCTTCTGCAAACTATATTATCATTCAAAGCGCATGGGCTGTATTTTCTGGGCATACCCGATACTAAGTGTCCAGCAGATCAAATGGGATGAAACAGGTGGAGAAAGGTTAGTCTTCCTGGGATTTGGTCCCCATTTTACCCATCCACCTCCCACCTTCTCCCCTGTGCAATGAAGAGCTGGCATTGAGAGATGGGACCATTCACTCAGGTCATTGTTGGCTCTAAATGAGGCAGTATGTGATGGCTCATCATGTAGCACCTGCACAAAAGGAAACTCTGCATGAGGATAGTATTGATTATATTCTTTCCTCATCTCTAGTCAGGGAGGCATTGCTGTACAGAACTAATAATGGGCTCAGGGTGTTTAAAACACATGGGTATGTTATCATCCATTGGTAGCCCCACCACACACTATGTAAATGAGAAGAAATAAGAGTGTGTACCATGAAATGTGCATATAAAATTATATGGAAGAATATGTATAGCTAAGTATGAATTCACTCACTTTCCAGTGGGTCTATTCACTTGTGTCTATTTTAATTTTTAGATCAAATTCTACAAACCTACTGAATTCTGTAAACCTACCAAATTCTATGATAAGAGCTGTACCTGGATGACAATCAAGAATAGCCATTCCTAAATCTTGAAAAAGATCCTAGTATGTAATGGAAGACCGCTCATATGTTTCCAGTTACCCAGGCCTGAATAACCACACAGAAACCGTATTAATTACAATATTGTTTGGCCAATAGCTTAGGCATATTCCTAGCTAGCTCTTACATCTTGAATTAACTCATTCTATTAATCTGTGTATCACCACAAGGCTGTGGCCTACCTTTAAGTTTCCAGTGGTGACACCTTTCTCCTTCTGCAGCTACATGGTATCTCTTTGACTCCACCTACTCTCTCTCTGTTCTAATTTCCTGCCTGACTTTACACTGCTAAGCCATTAGCTTAAAAGCTTTATTCATCAACCAGTAAAAGCAACACATATACAGAAGGACATCCCACATCACTAGTAATTATTTTTTCCATTAATCCATATTTTAAGTACCTGATTAAAAAACATACTTGTTAAAAATTCTTAGAGCTGGACTTGGAGAGATTATTCAGCAGTTAAAAGTATGTGATGTTCTTGCACAGGATAGAGGTTTGATTCCCAGCACCCACCTGGCAACTCACAGTCATCTGTAACTCGTGTTTTAGGGGATTCAACACTTCCTCTTGGTATCAGGTGTACATGTGATACACAGCTACACATGAAAAAAACATTCAAACATATAACATGCCAAAAATACATAACTGTGTCTAAAACAGCATTTGTAATTCTCATTGCTGTATAAAAAGAACAAAACTGGTCACTGCTTAAAATAGGATTTTGTCCCTTTTTTTCTTTCAAACTTAATGTTGTATTCATTCATGATGCCCATGTCTGTGCATTTCTCCATCTGATTTTACATTTTGGGGGATATTTATCCTCTGTTTCCAATAAAAGAGTGAAAATATCCTGAATGTTTGTCATAAGGATTCCACCAGGAGTGTTTTACCTTGCTGAAAATGCTTCTTTTAAAAAACAATAGTGATATAAAGCTATAATACCATGTTGTATTTATTCTTAAATAGCTATCCATTGACTACAGCCTAGTTCAGACTATGCTATAGTACAGTAAGTGTAGAAACTTGGAAGACACTTACAGTCCAACTTTGCTGAGAGCATGCCAGATTGGGGACCAAAGAATTTTTATTCCTGAAGTAATGGACTTAAAAGCTCTTAGCCCCATTTTCACTAAGCCATTCTTGTATTCTGATTAGATGCAGCATTCCTTAATTACCTTCTTATATATTTCTTCTGTATTAAATTATCTAGCTAATTTGTAGATACATGCTGTGTTTTCATATTTATCTGTGAATACAAATATATATAGAAACACAATGAAAAGAAAAAAAAAACCTCAGGACCCCCAAGACCAAGTTCTCAGCACAAAGGAGGTTTATTTGCCCCAGAGGGACAGAGGGCAATTCCAGGGGGGTCTGAGGTCCTCTTCTGGTCTCTACAGACACCAAGAACTTACATGGTAACACAGGCATACACTGAGTCAAAAACACCTATACATGTAAAACAAAACGAAAAATACATAAATGTATAAAATCAAGGGTAAAAACACAAAAAGGAAATTGCTTTTCTTACTCCTTGTTGGATTCCACTTTATATTCCTCACAACAGTTTTCACAACAGTTTCTTACCGTGTGCCCAGATTCCTGGATTTTATTCTCTTCTTGTTTTTTCCCATTTCAGTAAACAATGCTTATAACCATCATTCAGAAAGCAGTGTTTGGCTTTATTAACAAGGATGCATTGTTCCTCCTTGAAATACGACACACAAAGCATCTCTCTGTTTTGCCTTGACAAACCAAGGTTTTATTTGTGTAGCTTTCAGAAAACAAACATAATTTCAGCAATGGCAGAGGTGTCTGTCGAGGTGTCAAGTCCACTGCAGAAGAGGCACTTGTTAAATCTCCCCAGAGAGGCTAACAGCACAGTTCATTGAGTTCTAAGAGCTCATGGGAGGAGAAGGGGCTGTTTGCAGAGGACGTGAGAGGAGAGGGACAAGTTTGCAGAGCTGATGAAGCGCCAACCCCTCCAAATGTTTGCCAATAGGACATTCAGTTGGCTGGAGTGACCTGCAAGGTCGATCAGTGGAGCTCTTGGAATGAGATGGGAGAAAATGTTCAGTGGCGGAAGTTAAGGGGGTGGTTATGAAATGAGAGACTTCTAATAGCGGGGTGGTAGTTGTTTATCCATGGCAGCAAACTGGCTTGATGGGTGTAAGGTGTACCAGGAGCTAACTAGCTGGACAAATCAGAGGGCAGCACTGAGCGCTGGCTCTGGCAGTGCCTTCCCGACTGCCATCCATCCGATCCCATAAAACAGCAGCTACGGCGTTGCTGTTTTTCTGAATCAGGGCTTTGCCCTGTAGCCCGGATCACCTTCTAAGTGTAGATCAGCATGGGCTTGAACTTACAATCCTCCTGCCTCAGCCTTCTGAGTACTAAGGATAGAGATGCCCATCACAATCCCCAGTCAGTTTCAATCTTCCTAATGCTGCTACAGATTTTCATCCATGCGGTATTTTGTGTACCAGATAGCCAGAGCAAACTGCGATCCCGTGGTCCCATGTTGTAGTTTGTGTAAACATTTGCCCTAAATATAAGAAACTCCATCATTGTGTTATTGAGGGTCATGGTTTTTTACATATTTTATTCTCCAAGGTCACAGGATCTGTTCTTTACATTTAAAGAGCTGTTGTTGCCCTCTTTGTATTGGTAGACACTCTATTTTCGTGGCTGGGGTATATTAATTTCACAGCATTTATTTGAATTGTGATTTTTCTATCTCAAAATTCTCAAAAACTTTCTTACTGGGACCTGAACAGAGATTTAAGTATTTATCAGGGTCTGACAGGGTAGGTCATCAGGTGAACTGCTTGCTGTCCAGTATGAGGATTGCTCTCCCATAGCCCATCAGGGAGAAACAGCTAGCTGTGGGGTTGTGAATTTGCTCTCTGAGCACTGGGGAGGTTGAGACTAGCATACCAGATGCTCAGTAACCAGTCCAGCTAGCTGAGTCAGTGAGCCCTGTATCCTGTGAGAGAGGGGGATCCTGTCTGTCAGAAGATGCAAAGTGAGAGCCCTGATCCTGGAGAAAGACACCGAAGGTTCATCTCTGGCCTTCACATGCCTGAGCCCTGACATGTTCACCTCCCCCAGCTCTATCTGCACATGCATGCAGATGTACATGTAAACTCATGCACATACAAACTCCCCTGCTCTCCCTCCATCCACCCTCTCTCTCTCTCTCTCTCTCTCTCTCTCTCTCATGTTGTGGATGATACTTTTGAAGGACCAACTCATCAAAGCCAAAATCATTGCGATTTAAAAATTAATAAGTAACTTCTGGAAAGTTGCTCATCCACCTTAAATTCTATAGCTCACCTCCTCATATCTTCACACGGTTATATCAGGGATGAGACAGAATCAAAATGCCTTAAAATTAAGATTCTTATTTGCATTCTATTTGTCTTTGGCAACTTAAATAAAAGTCAGATTTTTGGAATACTTTATATATCTTTTCTATATATCTATGTTGTACCGGCAAAGGTACCAGCGGTTATAGGGGTTAGGGAATAACCACGATAGTCCTTTATAATAAATCAGTTTTAATACAAGGGAAAATAAGGAAACTTACAGAACCAAGGGTCCAGCGGAGCAGAAGGTACGCAGGGGAGAACCAAACGGGGCTCCTTCCGGCGCCCCGATCCTATTTAAGGGGTATGCTACTCCACTGGGGCAGCCACGCCCCTGAACGCAGGGATTGGGCCAGCTGCCCCAACATCTCCCCCTTTTGTCTAAATAAGACAGATTTAGAAACCAAATACAACTATATACAATGGGAACAGATCATATAAAATTATAAGAAGTAAACAATATCAGGCGAGGAGTATATAACAAAAAATTTTTCTAATCACTCTACTTTGGGAAGTCTAAATAATCTAGAAGGTAGCTACCATTATCCAATCTTTAACCCCATCAAAGATCTGAGAAGGAGAGTAAAATTACCAAAGCAACCAGGAAGCACAAACGAGAAACTAAGGTTTTTAAGTGGATTTAGTCACCACGTTGGAGCGCCAAATGTACTGGCAAAGGTACCAGCGGTTATAGGGGTTAGGAAATAACCACGATAGTCCTTTATAATAAATCAGTTTTAATACAAGGAAAAATAAGAAAACTTACAAAACCAAGGGTCCAGCGGAGCAGAAGGTACGCAGGGGAGAACCAAACGGGGCTCCTTCTGGCGCCCCGATCCTATTTAAGGGGTATGCTACTCCGCTGGGGCAGCCACACCCCTGAACGCAGGGATTGGGCCAGCTGCCCCAACACTATGTAAATTCAAGTTTACAAAAATAATACAAATCAGTTTACACAGCAATCTATCATAATTTTTCCAGTGTGATCTTCGGGTGTTTGAGTCCTGTTACTAACCATCTTTTCATCTGCCTTTAGTTGGCATTCTGACTCCTTGTTATTAGTTAACATTTCCTCATTCTACTCAGTAACTCACAAATATTTGTCCTGGAGATTCTAAGCCTGCTCTAGAAGCTTATGTTGGTAACCATCGTGACATCTGAAGTCTAACTAACGGGGCTTAAATTCATTTTCTATTAGAGACTGACCTGCTAGGGCACTTCATTGCTCCGTGTCTCAGTTTCCCATCTATAAAGCAGAACTGGCATTCTTCCCTACTAACAGGTTGCTGAGGGAATGTGAGTTGGTACAGTGGAGCACACAGAACAGCAGGAGCATTCTGTTGCCCGGGGAGGGGGGGGCAAGGTCCTCCCGGCAACCCCGGCCCTATCCATACTTCCTTTGTGTAGGATTGTGGGTTTCTGCCTTGGTAGTAGAGTGATGACCCATTAGCGGAACATTTTCTCTATGTGACATATTGGATGTTTTTCCTGCCTGAAATTAAACAGTAATCCCAGGAGGCCATTTTACTCCCTTCCATAACTCCCAATGTTTCTTCTTGCCCAAGACTGAGGACTAGAGCCGGAGTCTACACCTGACTCCTGAAGCCAAGCACTCCGTGAGCTGCGTGGTCCTTCCCTGGAAAAAGGCCACAGTGAAAACCAAATTGGGGCCTAGAGGGCTGACTCAGTGGCTAAGAGCACTTGTTCCTCTTGCCTCGGACTCACATGGCAGCTTACCACCATGTGCATCTCCAGTCCCAGGGGATCCAATGGCCTCTTCTCATATATGCGGGAACCAGGCACACGTGTAGTGCACAGACACACATACAGGCAAAACATTCATATACCCAAGGTAATAAAATCGATCTAAACAAAACTTTAAACTCAATAGGAACTTAACCTCTCCATCACTCCTTTTGTACATGTCTAAGTTTTGCCTTAATAGAATTTTACATGTTCCCAATTTTGAGCCTGTTCCCTTGCATCCTTCCCAAGTTCGGATCTGCTACTCATCAGTGTTTTCCCCTAACCCTCCCCTCTTCTTTAGTTTAGTGTCCTTAGACACATTGGGAGACAATCATTTGTTCCTCTTACCTATCCTAGCACTAGCTAATAAACATCATTTTAAAGATGTAGGTGTGTGATATATGAGAGTGTGTACCCATGTTTCTGTGTGTGCAGGAAGACGTGTGCTTGGTATGAGAAAAGGTGCATGCCGAGCATGGAAAACAAGCTTCTGTGTCTCCTTTGAGACAAGGTCTGAAGCTCATAGATGAGTCTAGACTGGCTGGTCAGGGCGGCCCAGGGATGCTCTGTCTACCTTCCCAGCATGGGAATGGCAAGCATACACCTTGTCCAGGTTTTGTCTCGTGGGTCCTGGGAATTGAACTCAGATTCTCCTATTTTCACAGCTAGCCTTGTCCCAGCTGATCTTTTCCCAGCTTCCAGAATGCTCTCTTTAGGTTTTTAATATTTCTTGGTCTCGACTACATGTGCCTTCTTGTGTGAATCACTGGGATTAACAGCAAATACATTTTTAGAAGAGAATTTATTTTTGCCTGTAAACAATTTTCAGCAAGAATAAACACTGATGTTTGGTTTCCTGAATGAAGAATGTGCTTCTGTGAAATGAGACAGCATACCAAGTTTCTCCTTCTGCCCTTCATTTCCTGACTGCTTAACACAACTCTTGAGCAAAAGAAGATTTTATGTCTGTCTATTATTATCTAGATTTTAAGCTGCTTTGGTTATTGTATAAAGTATATTGTTCATGATAATTTAATTTTTTAATTACATTTGCTTCTTTATGGTGGTTGAGAAAGGGCACCTGCCACCCTTGTAGTCAAATACAATTTAGAAAAACTTATATAGCAGAATACCCCTAATCTTTAAAATGCTACTTCTTAGGGAATATGGACATTTTTTCTTAGAATAATTTTTATGACTATTTCAATAGTTTTCATCACGCCAAATAGCATGTTCTCCTAAGTTTTGCTCATCAAATGATAATAGTATTGCTAATTAATTGGAAAAGTAAGATCCTAAACACATAGGTTCCAATCCAGACCTCATCAGGGTTAATCTCTCCTCCAGTTTACTTTCAGCGTTTATTGTTTTGAAAGAATTCCTTGCCCGCTCTTAGCAATTGCTTCCTTGATGTGCCATAATCACCCTTGTGTTTCATTTGGTATATGGCCCGTATAGAAAAAAAAAATGCACTAAAAATAATTGCTGGCAAGTCGGAAATTTGTGCTGTGTGAGTTGGAACTGGAATCTAATTCCATATAGCACACGTGGGGTATGGATCCGTGTATGTAGACATTTGCTGTCTCTCAGCATCTGTACTAATCCAAGTTGTCACAAAGCAAATGTCCTCATCGAGATTGTTGCTAGGGCGATAAATAACTAGTCACATCCCACTCCCAAGGAAGACGTTATTTCCATTTTATATGTCAGTTTGCCTTTAGACGTAACTATTTTTGAGGGACAGATGAAAGCAGTGGCCTGGCCTTGTCTAAAAATACCCCAGGAAAGAAAAGAAATCGAGATTCAGTTTGGAAACAGTGAAACTGATCTCAGTAAGTTGTGTAAAATCTTCTCAGAGCATCCTAGACATGCTGAAGAGATGCAAAGACATTGGGGAAAGCTACGTCAATGCCCGACTCTGCCTCGCTCACTCTTGGGATGACTTGCTCCTTCCCTCACATGTCTGCTGTCTCCCGATTGCATTTGTGAAATCCTTACTGAGAAAGAGGCACGTGAAGCTTGTAGGGATGTACTTTACAGAAAGGAGAACAGCCTGGCATGGGATGCTGCCACACTAATTATTCATGTTGAGCCCTCCTCACTCCCCATCCACCTCCGGGTGAACGCCCCCCCTCCCCCTTCCTTTATTCTGGAAAATGACTTTGCTGCTAAATCTATGACAAACCCAGTAAAGTTAGGGTCCTGTTAATCCAAACACATCCTGAATGCTGTCCAGCAGGACAACACAGAACTAATTCGTCTGTTCTTCCTTATAAAATATTTGCCTCTGAAATGTATTTTAACCTGTGCTAGAGATGGAGCCCAGGGCCTTCTGCACATTACCCAAGCACTCTGCCAGAGCCACACCCCAGCCCAGGTTTGAGTTTTGAACAACGTTCTCATGCAGGATGCGTGTGCCTCCCCTTTGATTTTGGTTAGCGATGAGCCCCCAGCAGGTGTGCTTTCTGCCCGTATTTTCAGCGTACTTCTGAGACAGCATGTGAATTGTCATTTGACTAGATAGCATTGACTATGTTGGGAGACCTATGACAGATTAATTTTGTTTTATTCTTTCAAACCCCTATTTTTTTTATGTGTGTAACGTTCCCCCCCTGCCTAGACCTGGCTAACCGTTTCTGCGAGCAGGTCCTCAGTTTTTTACTTTGTCCCTACTTTCCTGTCCTAGCCCCATCTTCCCCCGGTGTCGACTCCGTCCCCTTGCAGCGCACAGGCAGCCAGCACGGGCCACAGAATGCCGCAGCAGCCACCTTCCAGAGGGCCAGCTACGCTGCTGGCCCCGCCTCCAACTACGCCGACCCCTACCGACAGCTGCAGTACTGTCCCTCCGTTGATTCTCCGTACAGCAAATCGGGCCCTGCCCTCCCACCCGAAGGCACCTTGGCCAGGTCCCCATCCATTGACAGCATTCAGAAAGATCCCAGGTGGGTAAGACCATATTTATTTACTCTGAGATGTGTAAAGAGGTTTTATAACCCAGTCTCTTCTTTGCGCTCTCAGTGACATCATTGCCTTTGCCTTCCTGCTGTTGACTGAGAATGAAAAAATTGATTTTTCTTGGATTTTACAGTTTTTTATTTGATATGATATATGGACACATAAGATGGGCCCCTATTATCTATGGGTCAACACTCAAAAATAAAACACAAAGAGCTATTAGAAGAACGCCTTTGGGTGCTTATGGTTTTAGCCATCTGATTGATGGGGTGGGGTCTTGAGTGACGTGAGAGCAGAGATGGGAGCTGGGCAAAGGTCTCGCCTGACCGTCAGTGCCACTGTCCACGTGTGCTGCTCCCATCTGAGGAGACGAATTCTGTGCCATCCTCTGTCTCTCTCTGGTTATTAGAATATAAAGATTCCCCCACCCCAAAAATTATTCACAGATTTGAGAAGTCCAAAATTAGTTGTACAGGGAATGGTGAGAAGTTGGCTGTGGATTGTTGGAGAAATGATTTGGTACAGTGTATTTCCCTCCCGCCTTCTTGTTTCCAGCGGCAGCGCGGGTTGGCGTGATGCTCTATTCCTGTAGTTGGGATTGACTCCCTGTGGATTTATGTAGATGCAGTCCCATGTGTACACACATACAGATGTGTATGCTCACACATATGTGTACATATACATCTACTCACACATACATGTAACCTTACCTGTGAACATTCTAGATAGGCCCAGATCCTGGTATTTCTTTAGGGCCGGGCTGGAGTGTGATGATAAATTTGAAATTCCTCTCCAGGCATTTCCCTGACAGAGGACACAACTTCTCATGTATTATACAGAGAATTTGCATGGTTTCTCTTATAAAAAGAAATGGCTTCTTCAGACATGAAAGGCAAATGGAAGCATTTCATAGTGTGCTTTGAGATAGCTGCCTCAGTACAGATGAAGCCCACATGAAGGGCCCTTGCTAAGTGTTGCGTGCAGTACAGCCCGCATTGTAAAGCCGTATTGGACGAAAGGCTCAGCCCCGACGGCAGGAGATTGAAAGGAGAGCTCAGCCGCAGTGCTCAGGGTTGGTCTCCGGATTCTCGAGCCTTCACAGCAGTCAGAAGCTTTTGAACTGAAACCTGCCCTTCACTTTTAAGGCATGCATGGTTAGAACGTTCTTCAGAAAGTATTTTTATCATGCTTTATTTGGAAATATTTTATACTTAACAATAAGGTAGAAATATGTAGAAGTAAGACCTTACTGAGAGCATGAGAGGTGCTCATATAGAACACTGTATCAGACTTGACACCGTTTGACTTTTAACATTGTGTTGTGTTAGATATTATGGGCTTTAGACCTCCTTCTGTTGTCCCAATAAAACAATGACCAATAGGAGCGTGTAGAAGAAAGGGCTAATTTGCTTATACTTTCCAGCCATAATCTGTCACTGGGGGAGTCAGGGCAGGAATCCGAGGAGTAGCTTGAAGCAGAAGGTATGGAGGAATTGGACTTAATAAGAAACTAAATTCATGTTTCTCTGATGCCTTCCAGCTTCTGTGTTTTATACTGCATGTTAAAGGCTCTTTATTTTATTCAATGGAGCATTCTTCCTTTTCTATATTGCTGTCACTTCCATAGGTTTGTTTCTTTCTGTATAATGTCACAGCTTTTACCTTTCCAAGTCATGGATTATGTTACCTGTATTTACTGTGCCTGCTGTGTACCAAAGAGAGGAACGCCAGTAAGACACGGGAGAAGAGTAAAGAGGTGATTGGCCACTGGTCTTTAGTATGTGTTAAATTTATATGCAAGTTAGTGCTGTGTGGATTATAAATTTACCTTTATTTTTAAGATCACTAGATGCTGGCCGTAAGAGTGAGTGTTCATTCTGAACCCCCCAGCATGCTAAGCACAAACCAAAAAAAAGGGGGGGGGGAATTATGGCAAGAACCAGAAAGGATTTGTTTTTTCTGTTCATTTGTTTGTTTGTTTTGCTGGGTTTTTTGTTGTTGTTTTTGGGGGGAAGGAGTCTTGTGGTTTTTCCCCCTTTTTTATTGATTTTTATTGAGCTCTACTTTTTTCTCTGCTCTCCCTCCTGCCTCTCCCTTCCCTTCAACCCTGTCCCAAGGTCCCCATGCTCCCAATTTACTCAGGAGATCTTGTCTTTTTCTACTTCCCATGTAGATTAGATCCATGTATGTCTCTCTTAGGGTCCTCATTGTTGTTTAAGTTCACTGAGACTGTGATTTATAGTCTGGTTTCTTTTTGCTTTATGTTTAAAAACTACTTATGAGTGAGTACATATGATACAGAACGGATTTGTAAAACACAAATAAACCCAGCAATATCTGGAATGAAGAATAAAATAAGTAATGCCTTTTTTTTCAGAGTGTCTTTCAAACTCTTATTGTTGTTATGGATTCAAAGAGTCATGTAACTCCAAGCCCAAAGTATTAACTTATAAAAGACATTTTCTATCTCTTTTTCAAATGATGATTTTTGGTTGATTCCAAGCACACACTAGAACTAAGAGATATCTAACTTTTGGGGCTCAGTGTATTCACTTTGTCATTAGAAGCTGTTGATTGGAATCCTTTGAGCCCCTTGACTCTTTTTGCGCTTCTACATAATATCCATTAGACTAGAAGGAAACATCCGGTCAGCTGTCTGCAGCTCCAGGTGCTGTCCCACACACATGACCACAAACCTACTGGTGACAGCATGAGAGCATTTTGTGATTTTGTTTGTTTGGCATGTGGTAGCGTCAGCAGTTTTGCTCCTTGCTCCTTGCTCCTTTTGGATCCTGTGTGGCTCTTTCACAGGTATGGACAGGAGTTCTGGGCAGCTGTGTATTAGCAGGGAGAATCAGGAAGTGGTTTGAGTAGCTGGCTCTCCTACAGCGTTGATTGGGAGATATCTGGTTTCAGTTTTCCAGTGTCTGGTCTGCTACTGCGATAGACAGACACACCTTCTTTTCCACTGAAGAGTTATGGAGTATTGTTCGGTAAAACATTTCCAAGAAAATACTGACTTTTTTCTTTTTTATTATTATTAATTATTATTATTAAAAATTTTTAATAAATAAAATACTGACTTTTAACATACAAATTCAAAATCCAAAGAGTCTTACTTACTCTCTGTACTGAAGCCCCAGAGACTCCCTGTCACCTGTGAGTTACCCTCAGCCTTGGGGGAAGGAAGGACTGCTCCCCAAGGCTTGGAATTTCCTTGTGGATAGTAGAGAGCTCAGTCACAGAGTCTGTGGAAATGTTGGTATTCTCTGCTTTTAACTCTTTTAGGCTCTAGCAAATGTACAGAAACCTTTTATCCAAAGAGACAGTGGCATCCAGTTTCCCATGTAAAATTAGGAATCCTGGGGAGAATGAGGTTTTTACACATACATAATTCACTTCACAGTCACATTTGCTTAAGGTATTTTTTTTAATGTAATTATATATTATTTTCTGTAAGATTTGAACCTCCCGACTTTGGGAAATGGCTGATACATCCTTTGTAATGTGATGCCAAATATTGGATTGTCTCTATGAATATGTTAAATATACATGTTTAGATATGCTTATGGATAAGTGAAATATATGTGTGAGTCATAATGGTATTATTTTAAAAGTTAAATAATAAAACTAGAAACTTAAGTAAAGAAAGATCTATCAGTGTCTACCAGCGGTACTATAAATGGTCTCATGCATAAAAGAGTAGGAAGTTATGTTTAGAACTTTTGTGGCATGATGCACAAATCAGAATACTATTATAATATATTCTATAATGGAGTTGTTTTAAGTGAAAAAAACTGATCAATAATATAAAAATAGGCATTTTAGAGAAATACATATTTATGACTGCTGCATTTTATTTGCTAATTCTATATATTATACAACCTACCATATTTGAGACATCATATTGTCTCACTAAATAATATTGCTTATCCATATTTTATCAATGGATAAACTTCAGTAAAGAACATTTTGAAGTGTTTTTTCTCATTACTCATCCATGTATATCACATATATAATATTAAATGAACCTTCAGAGAGAAAGTATGTAGGCAGAGACTGCTCTTTCATTTCACGGCCATCCAGACCCGAATAATAACACAGAAACTATATTAATTAAAACACCATTTGGCCAATAGCCTAGGCATATTTCTAGCTAACTCCTACATCTTAAATTAGCCCATTTCTATTAATCTGTGTATCCCCACGAGTCTGTGGCCTCCTGTAAGGTTCTGGCTGGTGCCTGGTGTCTTTCTCCTTCGGCAGTTATATGGTATCTTCCTGACTCCACCCACTATCTCTCTTTATCTCTGTTTGGATTTCCCACCTGACTTCACTCTACTAAGCCATGGGCAGAAACAGCTGCTTTAACAAGCAGTGGTAATAAAACATGTTCATAGCGATCAGAGGGGAATCCCACATCAATAGTAGTTTTAAAATGCTTCTAGTGGAGGTTAGAATGTTTTTTAAATCTTAATGATTAGACTGTATTACTGTGTAATTTAGATTACTGTCTTTAAGTCCCACTGCTGAGATGTTCACAGAGTATGTATAGCATTTCCATAGTCTGCTTCTCCTGGGCTACGACTCTCTGCGAATCCTAATACTCATTTCCATCACACAGTTATCACTCACCTATCTGGCCCTTCCAAGTTTAAGAATCATTCATTTCACCGAGTAGCAGCCACCCTATTCCCTTTCTCTACCCTACCCAGTTCCTGCAGCCGGCTACTCAAACTGAACTATTTTAGAGAGTTGTTGGAGAATAAACCAGACCCAATGATGTTGATGATACTGGCATTCATTTTTGATTTGTAGTTTTTATTTTGGAGAGGTCTCATGTAGCCCAGACTACCTTCAGGCCTGCTATATAGCTAGATGACCTTGAACTTCTCATTATCCTGCCTCCATTGCTCCAGTACTGAGACTGCAGGTGGCCACCGCCATACCATAGAGAGTGACATCCAGGGAATCGTGTGAGTAGACCAGCACTCTGCCAGAAAACTGCATCCCCAGCCTTCCACACTAGCATAGGTGGAAACAAAGGCTGTGTCTCTTGTGGGTTCATTCTCTGGTCTTTTCTCTTATCTTTGAGACTGTAGGAGAATGTGATGGTTTCCTCTTCAAAGAACAGTTACTTCACCCTCCCGTACCCATGATGGCCATGCCCTCTGTCCCTTGTCAAGCTACCACTGGCCTCTCACTGTTCTGTCTGGCTTTCTCATCTGCCCCACACCTCACCATTATTTGCAGAAATGGAGTCAAGGTTACCTTGGACCCCTACATTTACTGTGGTTTTACCTGCTGGTTAAATGACAGTGGTATTCATAAGTGACAATCCTCATAATTAAAAAATAACTAATAATATCACTCATGTCTGGTGTTAAACATTTTATATTCATTATTTAAGGTTTTAAGGTGCTCATCTCATGATCTCTATAGCCTGACTTGCTCTTTAATTACCAGTTAACACTCATGTTAAAGATGTTCTTGGCTATGGCTGCCTGTCTTTCATCATCCTTAACCATGTAATGCCATACATCCTGCAGGTCCTGCTTCAATACAAACCTGGTGTGATCTAATATCATCAATGCCTCTTCATTGTGATTGTTTGAGATGTGATTGTTTATCCTCCAAGTGGTCTAAGGACAGGTCTGCTGAAGTGGCTTGAAGCTTCAGAGTTCTGACTTGTGTTCATCTGGACCACTGGATTTATCTTCTTCCAGCCATATATGTGATGCATTTCCATGATAATATAACTAATGTGTGGAATAAGTCTTGACTGTCTGAGTCAAGAGAAAGGTGATGTGTTCCTAGAACAGAACCAGAGTAGATAGAGCTGGCTGTAGATAGAATAGTTAAAGGAAGCTCGGAAATGGTACCTCCTATCATCCTGCCTTGTTATTCCATCCCAAGTGGTGATGTGCAATCCTTCTTGTCTACCATGAACAACCAGCACCGATGTGTAACTCCTTGTCATTAGTCACTTTTGTTTACCATCTTGCATTGAACAATTAATTGCCCTCAAATATGGAGCACTCAAAATATTTGTTGTTGCCAGACAGGTGGTAGCTGATTGTCCATTGTTAACCAGTGACAATTAATTTCCATCGCCTCATGAAAAGTTTTGCAGCAAATTGAGGTCATTAATTTAGAAATTCTGACATTGGCAGAAAGAAGATTAGCATTTCAAAGTCAGAAGAACAATACGTTTTAGCATGGAGTTCCACTGTGCTGGGCATATTATAATTTGACAAGTCCAGTAGCTGAAAATCTTCCATCTACTGAAAACCATCCCCAACCAGTTGGACAGGCTTGCTGCACTGTGTGTGTTATCAGATCGTAAATGTGCTAGGAAGACAGAAGGGTGGGTGGGGGGGAATGAGAAAAGGCACCAGGGAGAGCTCTGGGGCACGTTTTCATGAATGAAACATGTCAATGGTTGAGACAAAAAAAATCCACATATCTTCGTCTTAGTCCTCCCTCAATTTTCTAAGGCATTCCCACATTTACTTTGTTCTTTCATTATGCCTGTCCTTTAAACTTCCATGTTAGAGCTTGTCACCTGAGCCACCAACTTAGGGGCACCTTAGAGATATGACACCACACTGATGAAGTTCACTCTGTGATAATTGGGTCACTTGAAGGAAGCCCTGAAGTGGAGATCTCAGTCTGCCCCAGGTAGCTGCAGTATGCTAAAGGGTGCTATGCTAGGGGTGGGTCTCCTGACTTTCAAAGTTAGCTTAGTGGGTCACAGTAATTTTTGACTCCATACAGCAGTTTCTTTTTGAAAACTTTATGGATACCAACAGAGACTGTCCACTCCTTTACCTTGCACAGAAGCATCCCCAATCACTTAAGACATGGGGAAGAGACATGAAATGACTCTGAATGTAGGAGAGCTGTTTCAATGGAATAAAAGTGGACTAATGAGAAAAGAAGACCAAAGTTGATTAAAGAGAGATATTTGGAAACAACTGGCATAAAAATCACAATGAGGGAGCAATCACTTCTTGAACAAGGGAGGGGTGTAAAATTAGTTTAAGACACACACACATAGCCGGGCGGTGGTGGCGCACGCCTTTAATCCCAGCACTCGGGAGGCAGAGGCAGGCGGATCTCTGTGAGTTCGAGACCAGCCTGGTCTACAAGAGCTAGCTCCAGGACAGGCTCCAAAGCCACAGAGAAACCCTGTCTCGAAAAAACCAAAAAAAAAAAAAAAGACACACACACATATATGCATATGCATATATATACATATACACACACACACACACACACACACACACACACACTCCTGTGAGTGTGAGAAGAGTCACCTTGGCCTTTTGTTTGCTTACATCTATAGACTGTTTTGAGTATTCTTGATGAACAAGTGAGTAGGAAAGCATTTCTTCTGAATACAGTTCATGCTCTCCCCTAAAAGTGACAATACTTATTTTTAATCATTTCCAATAAAATTATCAATACCTCCCATATCATATAAAATTAACAATAATGAAGTTTGAAGTTATAAACATCCAACGTGACACCCAGTAATACTGCCTTCTGGTGTTTATATCTTGTGTCAGCCTTGTCCATGTTGAATTTGAGTGGGCCTGTGTGTATGGCAGAATAATGCAGAGAGGAAATTTTGGGGTCATGAAGGCAGAAAGCAAGTCAGAATTCTAGGGACATGAAAGCAGTGCTATGAGCCAAGTTTGACGGTGCCCTACCCTCTGCCAATCTAGCCTTTGCGTCTTTCAGCTTAGCTCTTAGAAATGATGGAACAGACATAGGGGATCATCCCTGATGCATCTTGTCTTGACCATGGCTGTTTTCCAAGCTGTGCCTTCCACGACCTTGTGGGGAATGGTAAAAGTCACTTTTGTGGAGGTGGCCACTGCACTTTTGCTTTGCACTACTCCTAAAACGGGCTACTAAAGTCTATAAATATATTATAATAATATAGTGCCTAATTATAATAACTATAATGCCATGTTAAAGAATGAATGTAAAGTAGCTTTTTAAAAGAGATACCATATTATTCTGCAGAACAAAAACATTTGTTCATAGTACTTGAGAATTAGCATCTTTATGGTGATCAATTTTAGATGTTTTATTCTTTTGCTTGGCAAATATTTCTTGAGCAAACTATCAGGCACTGTTTTGGATAGTGAAAACCATTTGCATCAGGTAAATGAGGTAAGAATAGTGACTAGGAAATAAATAGGAAATGGTCATGCTTAAAATCATATAAACTTTAAATTGAATGTAAATGTAAACTTACCTTTTCCATTTATATTTAAAATTACCCTTAGTAACTACTTATGCCAACCAGCACATATTTCTTGCTAATAACCTCAGTCTGTCTCATACTGCCTCTTTGCTTCAGAGCCAAAGTTCCATCTCATGATTTCTACCTCATTTGATTTCCCCTCGCCCAAAGGACAAGGCCCAAAATCACCATAAAGGCCCCAAATGACCACAAAGGCCCAAATCACCAAGTTTTTAACGATCACCAAAGAATCTAGTAGAAAAACATCCTGTTCTCCCGGGAGCCAACAGGACTCTTCCCCCTTCACAAAGATGATGCTGTGTTTCAGGCCTGTTCTGGTTTGATTAGATAATTAATCTCCATGGTAAATGGAGTTGACAACAGCAAGGTACTTCTGACATTGAAGGGTGACATATTATAATGCCCGGGCATCTTTAGAATAAGGTGGTGTGTTTCTGCCAGGGCCTTGTAATGTGCTCATTGTCCTTTATTTTGAGGATGGTTGAAACATTAACAGATTTAAATTTGCCATAAATCAGAATGAAAATAACAGAAAATGGCAGTGTTAATATTGTAAATGGAGTCTTAGTAGCACAAATTCTGTGTGTCTGCAAAGGAATATATAAATACCTTTGTGGATATATCTACACAAATACCCACAGACACTTAAATATATTCAGATAGATACATATACACAAACATATCACACACACACACACACATTGGACCTTCTGTAGAGGAAGCTTTAAATCTAACCTTAGCTACAGGGACAAGACCCCAAATCATCCCAAAGAATGCATTTTTAGTCTCCAGAAGCAGTGCAGATGCGATTTTATTGCTGACGTCATTGGTTTGTTAAAAACGGAGGTGAACTGAGTGGCGCAGAAGAATCCCTTCAGCCCCTGAGCCTGTGCGGTGCACCAGCCATTCCGGCCCCTGCGCCAGGCCGAAGTGCCTGTGTGTGATGTGCCGCATTAGCTCATTCTGCACAGCAAACACTTAGGTTGCAGGGAATGAGAATGCACTGAGGCACGCTCAGTCAATAGGAGCCTGTTGCAAGTTTCCAGAGAGGTATGAAAGAGACAGGAAACGGGCCCACCAGCCTCAGCCAGGAGGGCCTCATTGAAAACCAGTTCACAGGCTCGGGTACAATAGAAGCTTTCGGGGCCTGGGCAGGAATGCGAGAATGGCACTGCGGGTGGAATGAGCCTGCTCTGGGCCTTTCTGCACTCTGTGGTGAGAGGTCTAGGCCCCTCTGCCCGTTCTCTGCCACCTTGCTACTCCCTCTCACCTCCCACGCCTCTCTTCCTTGTCTTGTCTCTGCTTACCAGGGCTATTATGGCAAACATTAGGCTATGCCTTAGGCCTCCACTCCTTCCTCTTTGTGCAGAACTCTCCAACACCTTGAATTCCACCTTGCTCAAGAGAGGTGTTATGGACTCGGTACTATCCTCCAAATTCCTGTGATGAAGTCTTAACTCCTAAACTCACAGTATATAGAAACAGAGTCTCCAAGAGAGTGACTAAGGAAAATTGAGATCACTGGTGAGAAAGGCTGGGTGCAGACAGTGGGAATCCAGCCATGTGCAAATTAAGAAGAGAGGCCACAGAAGGAGGGAGATGGGCTAGCAACTTGACCTTGGGTTCCAGCCTACAGAACCCTGAGGAAATGAGTGTTATGTTGTGAGCAGCATGCAGCCTCTGGCACTTGGTTGCCACAGTCCTAGCTGGGCTTAGCACCTTCAGTGAGCAGCCATGACAGTGCCAACTAGACATCAGTTGCTCAGAGATTGTGTCATCTGCCAGTGACTGAGAGTATGTCCCCTG
Organism: Arvicola amphibius; assembly: GCF_903992535.2. Classification (NCBI taxonomy): domain Eukaryota; kingdom Metazoa; phylum Chordata; class Mammalia; order Rodentia; family Cricetidae; genus Arvicola; species Arvicola amphibius. The sequence continues at coordinate 7,884,538 of NC_052049.1, read as the reverse complement.
GGCCATGTGGATCCCAAAGCTATGATGGGATGCTGCAGGAATCTTCAGAGCTGTGCCCTTAAGAAGTAAAGTTGAGTGGAGCTGTGGGTGTGACAGCTTCTCTGACAAGGCCGAAGGGTGACTGGTGTAGCTGGCCCAACCTTTTGTTCTTATAGATATGGCTTTTCTGAAGATTAACGTGGCATAGAGATAAGCTACAATGTACAGGTCAAAACAGAGCCATTTATCAGCTCTAAAAAAATGAAAATGGATATATAGGTTCTGTAAAATGAGATTTGAAAATGGGGAGTTCTATACTATTCCATGTATCTCTCTCACACACATTTTTCTCTCACACACCTCTCTCTTTCCCCCCTCTCTCATATGTATAAAAATTATCCTGATACATACATATATATATATATATCCAGTTACAGAAGTGAACTTATTTCTATAAATTATCATGTCATCACTTAAAGTTTAAAATTACTGAAAAACTGTTCACTCCAGCATATTTTGAATTTTGCATTAAAACCTATTTTACTCAAACAGATGAGCTCTAGAGTGAGAAGAACTTCCTGATATCTAGAGGCTTGCTCTCCAAAAGTGTGGACCTGTGTCTGCATGCTGGCTGGAAATTTAGAATGCTAGGCCCTGCTCCATGCCTCTGACACCACAATCTAAATCTTAACCAGACCCAAAAATGTGAGTTGTGCATGCAGAAGCTGGGGTTGCTGATTCCATCAGAAACACCCCTCAACCACCACACCCGGGTTATTGCAGAAGCCAGAAATCAAACAATGGCATTAAGATTGACCATTACAATTGATCTGATTGGACCATGTTTAATGGGCCTGGTATTATATTGCAGTGGTATGGCAGAATAAAGTATGAGGATCATTTGATTTTATAGACTTAGAATGTTTCTTAGTTGATGGAATGTCTGAATTTGAGAATGCGGGTGTTTCATGCAGTTGATAGCATGATCAACAAAATGTAAAGTCACCATTTAAAATGTCAAAGTGTAGATATTTAAGGCATACTTTACCTACTAAAATTTTTATTTTCTTGTCTTTCAAAGGTTTTCTATGCCCCATCCCTCTTCCCCCAGATATCCTCATTATTGAACCTTTCTCAGCTTAAAGAGGGAACTTTGAACTCTTCATCCCAGAATTACTTACATTTTTCAAAGCCTTATTATTCCTATAATGCTTTGTTTCATTCCCTGCCCTCTGTTGTGCCCTTGACCTCCATCGGTCCCAATGTAATTGCTATACCCAGGCTCCTCTGATTGCATCTAAGCAGGAGCATCTCTCTGCACTCTGAGATCCCTCAATCTGGACATGAACACTTTCAACATTGTCATTCTTCACAATCTTTGTGTGGATACTTGTCTCTTCCTCCCACCAGATAGATGTTTCTCCGGAAATTCAGCCATGTATTTCTAATCAGCATGGAAAAACTTTCAAGTCTGATGTCTGCAGCCAAGTGTTCTGCACTGCAGCCTGAAACTCCATGTTAGAATTGCAGAATCCTGTATCTACTCCCAGACCTACTGACCGGTATCAGCAAGACCATCCGATACTGGTTTATTTTTACATTAAAGTTTAAGAAGCTTCACTTGAAAAATCATTATTGCCCAGTCCTTTTCCTTCTGAATTATCAATAGAAGGTAACAACATTTGATATACCTTGTTACGGTGGTGCTCAATTCTTAAGGACCAAAAATGAGGGACAAAGAACTGACTTTAACCTTTGTAAGGGAAAAGAGAATATGCAGATATACCTAAAAGGAAACAGCCATGCTAGCTGTGTTGTGAGACCAGATGTTTTCAGAGACAACAATAGGAAATGCAACCTGAGTTGTGGATAAACAGCTCTCAGGCTGAGGTCGTGTGTCTGAGTGCAGGGAGACCCAGTTTGTTCAGTATCTGGCTCAGAGTCTGTACTTCTCCCAAGGCCCTTCCAAGTCACCGTCACAATTTCCCATGCAGCCTCTTCACACATACTGAACAGGGCCTCCCCTCAGAAACTCACTATATATTTACCTGTGTAGCATTTCAGAAAATATACATTTATAGAAAACAAAACTAGGATAACCAGCCTGTCTCATTCTTAAATGTTCATTCATGGGAATAAAACCATCTCAACAGAAGTTGTACTTTCAATAAAATTGTACTGTTTGTTTCTTAGCTATACCAAAATTTTATGTCTTAAGACATATTTTTGTTTAGCTGTGTCCTATTAGCCACGATATCCACTTCATTAAAAAACTATTGGATCTTTAGTGTTAGGAGAAATGAATCACACATGTATATTTATGGCTGTGTATGTTTTAATGAATTATTACAGTACTTTCTTGATCATTTCAAAGGGATAAAACATGGATATTCCTTTAACATGTGGGAATACATTGTGATCTATATTTTATTGGGTCAAATATGACTCTTTCATTAGGCCTATAAAGGAAAATAAAACTTCTGAAGGCTTCCATTAGGCCTCACCTTTGAGCCAGTTTCTCAGGAATAAGAAAAGAAACAGTCTCCACTCCTCTCAAACCCCAGTTCAGGCAGAAAAGGGGTCAGTCCTTCAGCTACAGACTTTGATTTCCATTTAAGTCTTTTACTCTTTAGAAAAACAGAATAATGTGTTGGGTTGAAAGCTGGAAAAAAAAATGAAACTTGGCCTTGAGGTTTTTTGAGAAATCTGTACCCATTCCCTAGCAGATTTCAGAAGTAAACCATTTTAGCCTCAAAATAAATACTTCCTTTTAATTAACGGACAGCAAAGGACAATGGCCGGAGTGCCTTTGAGACAAGGGCCCACTCCACACTTCCCATCCCAGGACTCTTCACATTCAACGGCACACTGTCCAAACAATGGCATGCTGCCCTCAGATGAAGAAGACTTGGGCTTTTCATCTTTTCAAGACAGCCAGAATTCTCCCCTGCCAGCAACCTGAGGTGCCCCGGCCTTGTTAGGAAAGGTACCATCTAATATCCCATTACTGTTCGCTGAAGTGAAGACCAGGTAGATGGTTTCAGATCTCCCTCCCGGCTTCTTTATACAGGCAGAAGCCAGGCTTTCTGAAGGGTATCGCAGCTCAAAAGTCCCCTAACTGCACCTGCTGGTTACTCACTTACTTACATTTTCCCTTTAAGATTTGCCACGTTTTCCCAGTGCTAACAACTGGGGAGTCATACCTTAGACAACGAGGAATGTGTCCCATTGCTTGCCAGTGTTGTGATGGGGCAAGTGGTCTCTGTCACTGTTTTCAGTCCCATTGGTGTTGGTCATGTAATCTCAGGAAAGAGTTACCAGAACCTGTGTGAAAATCCCTTTAGACCCCGCAGCACATTCAGACACTCCAAGCTCTGGAGATAACCCAGACCATGGTCAGAACACACCTAACACAGCGGAGTTCCGAATCTCAAACATTTGTCATCTCTCTCGTGATAGTCTACCTGTCACCTGGTGTCTGGAATTCTGCCATTTTAATTTGCTAAAATCCATCTAGTAGACATCTTTTCATAGCCAAACTATGAAATGCTTCTTCTCCAGGGCTGAGCCCACCTTGAAATCATAGCACTAGCCCTACACTCCCACAGACAGATGCTAACAGCATTGTGTGATCCCCATTTTTCCATAGCTTTAGGATAGCTTCCTAGGCTGGGGTGAGCTGCTTGCTCATCAGTATCTCCTGCCAAAATAGAATACCCATACTTCTGTGAAAATTATCTTGACCTGGAGCTAAGGTTCTGTTCTATGCCATGCACGCTTTGATTTTCCCACTTGTAATAAAACAGTTGCTCTCTTAAAGCGTGGAAAATGAAAATGGCTTGCATAATAAATGCATTAAAAAAACACACAAAATGTGTAATTCAATAAAATATTGAAATCTCCAAATAACTTAGGATAGGGTCACTGCTTTCTAGACACAGATTTGACATCTGATGAGGCACTTGTATGGGAAAGTACCATTCTGTCACTAATCATTTTGGTGGCAGTACACGTGTGCTTATCACATGTTGCTGGGCAATGACGCCTTCTTTATGTCAACAAAATTGGGTCAATGCTGTGACCCATTTAAATTACCAAGATGAGTAATGTATGCCTACATCTAAAAGAAACTTTGGGGTGCCTGTGGGAAAGGACAGATCAACACTTTCCATCCCGACCAATCAATGTAAGAGTGACAGGCACCGTTAGGAGAGTAGTGCAGAAGGTAAAAGGGCCGACTTTCTAGAGCAAAGGTGCTAAACTGCATTGCCAAAATGTAACGGATCACAGAGCTAACTGTGGCGTGTGAACTAATAGCAGTAGTGAAAGGTCTCTGGATGTCGGGTGATCGAACATGAATTCAAAATCAAATGTGCATTGTACCCAAGACACTTCTGGCAATGCTTGGCCGTGTTATACAATGTGACTTCACCAAAGCCTTGGCACCTAACACTATGAACACCTAGCACTGAGCAAGCCTTCAGACCACTCAACACCAACAGATGCTTCCTGCAACATACCAGTCCGACGTAATTATTCCATGTCCCAAAACAATTACTCCTGTGTTTTTATTAACCATGCAAAGTTTGTTACTGTTATAGAATTATGGCAAACAAAGACTTTTACCATTCCTCCCATCCTTCTATCATACTGGTATATCTTTGGATTATATTTCGTTAGAACATTTATTTTAAAAAGACTTTTGAGTTGCTGACTTGACTTTCATTAAAATTAAATAGATTTTGGCTTGAGATAAGGACAGTATTTCCAACTATTTAAATTATCCCAAACATATTCTGTCATTTGTACTATTTTTGTGTGAAATGGTACTCTCAACATTGAATATTATAAAATCAAAGTGTCAATCAACTGAGAAATGTTGGCGATACATACCATCTATCTACATCCTGCAGTGTCAAATATTCAGCCAACGTTTAATTATTTACATAAAAAAACATCCATCTCATTAGCATGCAAATTGCGCCATAATTATATTATAGAAGCTATAAACTACATATAAACTATATGTATATCAAGTAGCCATTTTAAAAGAAACTTCTGTATAATTTGTTATCAGTAAGTGTTGAATTTCTTTCCCTTTACCCCTAGTCATGGAAAACTTTTCTCAGATGAGAAAAGGTCTCCCACAGGAAAAAAGAAAAAGAAAAAAAACCTTAAAAAGCCATGTTCTAGAGCAAACTGCATGAGACAGTTTGAAGATAAGCAGGCCCCATAGGACATTCAGGACGAGTTTCCCACAAAGTGAAAGTGCTGTAGTTTAGGGAGACATCGAGTACCCAGCACGGAAGACACAGCTATGGAGGGAAAGTACTCTGTAGAATGTGATTCTCAACTTGACCTTGTCCTGATCAGTTTGGACCTTTTGCGTTGATGTAAACTGATGTCTTTATCATACTTCCAGCCAAGGCCCCAAAGGGTAGGAAATGGTCCTGAGTTTCATGAAGCCCCTATCTGCCTCAGGATCAGAGAGGGCTGTGTGTCAGCCAGCCTCCATATTCGCAGTCTCTAGGGAAGAATTCCGAGGAACCTCATCTGTCCGCCATGAGCACACGCAGTGTGGTTAGTGCTCTCGTCTCTTCAGAGCGGATCAGCCTGCTGGTACACGCTCCCTGACTTCCTCAGTTAACTCCAGCACTCTGTATCTCTTGAACTTCTCATAGCTTACACCATGTCAAGGCAACGTGTGCTAAGACTAGAATTTGGGATGGCTTTGCAGTAGCAATGGGAGTTTCCTAAGTAATGGAGGCTGTAGAGATGAGAGAGAGAAGTTATTATTGTGTCTCTGGCCCAGAGAATGCTGTTTGGACCTTAAAACTCTGTCCAGTTTCCACTGTCACCTAGGAGATATGTGAGGCTATACCTAAGGTTCTCCAGGATGCAGTATTGCTTTGGTTATTGACTTGGTTATTGATAAACTGTAGGTGACAAAAATGGAAAATTAAATTCTTCTTCAATGCAATAGCATGTATTTCTGTTTCATAAGTTGTTTTCCTGTTGTTTTGTAAAATAATGTCCTTTTTATGTTGGTTATTCTAGTAGCTGAAACGGTTTTGATTCTGTGGCTCTTGGTGGATGGTTCATTTCCAGTTTGGTTGTCTGTTGTGTGCTATTGGAAAGACGATAAAGCTGTGTTTTAGAATGCATTGCTGAGGTCTGCATGTATTCAAGCAAAAGAGGATTGAGCGGCATAAGCTTTGAATGTATAAAAACAAAATTTGTTGTATAAGATGTCTTGAAAACATCTTCATGCTTATCAAACTAAAGAGCAGATTGCATGAATCAATGTTAAGTTCTTTCTGCCCATTCTCGGGCACTGGTTTCACTTTAATAATGTTGAATATTAAACAGTTCTTGTTTTCAGTGTTGTTCTAACACACTTTTTCCTTTTCAGTTGCTCAGCTGATGAAATGCTTAGTATTCTGCCCGACTCCCTCACCCACAGAGCTTTTTTGAAAACCATGACATAGTCACTTGTTTGTCTAAGGATACAAATATTTAGATACAAAAATCCTAATGGAAAAGGCAAAATTGAACCAACTGTTCTTTATGTGTGGAAATGAAGGTATCAGTTCCCGAGGAACATTCCATTTCTGCCAAAATCTGTCCATTGAATCTACACAAAAGGGGGGAAAAAAGAAAAATTTAGATAAAATATTTTATTTGAAATTTATGTAATTAACTTTTGATTTATGTGGATCTTACCACTTAGTCCATGCCAGTTGAATGCAGTTAAGCAAATCCTATGACCAATAAGTTCAGGTGCAGACTCACTATAGAATGATCAGGAACCCTCCCCTCAGCTGCATTCCCAGTCAAATTCGATTAGTATTCTGAGGTATCAGGTCCATGAAGGTCACCAAAGCATTTCCATTTGAAGCCGAAGAAGCATCCCTAAAAGCTTTGTGGAGATTATCCATTGCAGAGTCCAATGGGAAGTGCCAGAGTATTCTGGATGTATGAAAAATCCAAGGCAATTCCAGATTTATCCTGTGCTTCGTCACACTTAAAACTCACCAAACGGCCTGTTGGCTCTACATACACAGTACATAGGCGCTCACAAGGTGGTCAAGGAAATGCACGTTGGAACAGACGCCTGAATAAGAGTACAGGTCAGCAGAGATGAAGGCGTCGGGCTAAAGGGAATCCAAAAGGCAAAGTCCTGAGAAACTGCAGCAAGAAAGTCTGTGAGCCTGGAAATACCAACCTGGAGAAATGGGGTAAGAAATGTAGAGGAGATTTGTGCAAGGCACAGATGTGGGGTGATCCTGTTAAGACTGGATTTGTGAAAAATCAGATGGAGAAGCAGTCAGCATTTTTACAAATATGGGTATTAGATTTTAAAGGACTGCTGGGGAATTGAGGAAAATGGTCCTGAATGGGACCAGGCTAAGGCTTGTATCGGGTACTGAAGACCTAGACTGTAAGCAAGTGGGCCGAGCATGAAGTTGAGAAGGATGGATGGCTATCAGGAGTCCTCACACTGGGAATGTACTTAAGGTGGCATCCACAGAGTCCTCTGTTGCCAAAATCTCGGTGGAGACCTCCAATTGCTGCGCACCGTGCCCCCATGTCTGCTTTTAGTGCGCTGGCACCCAGTTCGTGAGATTTAGGCAAGGGGCTGGAGGTTAAAATACACAGACACAGACAGACAGAAAGACAGTAACACGGGTCATCCTTGAATTCCCCAAGAATGCCCCCTTTATTGTGTTCAGGGGCAGATTATATAGAGATAGCCACGCCCCAGCCAAACCCACCAGAAACCACTTTCCTGCCATCAGGAACTCGTGAAGGTCTCGTGCTCAGAGCAGCTGTAGGCACTCAGATCAGGGGATTACAAGAAATTCAGGATCTGGGGTCTCACTGCTCCCAACACTCTGTGAATTTAACTTGGCATTCTCAGAGAAAGGGACTAGGATAGCCACATACTGTTGCCCTGAAAAACTGGGAAGAACCTTGTTTCTCAAGATGAGCCCTTCCAGGCAACATCCTGTGTGGGAGAAAGGAAAAGGAGAAGGACGGAAAGGTTGGAGTTGGTCCATTTCTATCCAAGTACAAATGTGGACCAGAGCTCAGAGCACAGACAGGGCTGGCAAGAAGACGTGGACATGCCAAGCCTATGACTCCACATAGGTGAGATGCTGGGTTAAGCTGTTTGCCCATATTGCAGCAGCTTTGTGACTCCTAATACGAAGGCACTGTTCTTATCCTCAGGTGACACTTGAGCAATCCCCTCAAAGCTGGCGAATAGCTTTGAACAGAGGCAAATTTGGCAGAGAAAGCTGACATGATGCCAGCCGTGGGAGAAGGAGGCCATCAAAGAGGGTGCTCAAGCGTGGATAGCACTAGAAGAAAGCAGGGTGGAGAAAGGACAAACCCGGGTCGGCTACTGCCGGGCCATCTAGTAGGGAGGGTGATGAGGAACCACCGGAGTCCGCAGCTTTAGATCTGGGATCCGGGCCAGTAAATCTCAGTCGTCTGGATTTACCAGACTAGGAAGGGAAACAATAAAGACCTCAAGTGTAGTGGCGTTTAGCACAGTGTGCCTTCAGGAAGAGAGGCAGCTGCCTTGGTTCAGAGCTGTTCCTCTCAATTAAAAGCTGCTGTGACATTAAACTGGTGACCTAACCTCTTTGTGCCGCAGTTGTCCAAATCTACTATAATAATAAGTCCTGTGCTAATATGTGCAAAATGAACAAAACGATTCCTGATATTATATGGATTATAAGGGTATTTATCATTATCAATACAGCATTGTTAGCACAGGCATCTGTGGTTATTTAGCTAAAGATGAGCATGGGGGCATGTGAGTAAGGATGAGAGAGAGAGAGAGAGAGAGAGAGAGAGAGAGAGAGAGAGAGAGAGAGAGAGAGAGAGAGAGAGAGAGATCTTTCCAGTAACAGATTTGCTAGCATGCTGTTAGCTGCTGGAAGGCAGATGCATACAATGCATGGTGAAGGCAGGTAGGGTGATAGTGAGGACTGTTGTATTTGGCTGAAAATGGATTTAGTGGTATCAAAGGAAAATGGAGTGATTTTTGTCTATTTTAATAATGAAAAAGGCCCAAGGAAATGGAAATAGGCTTGGTCAGGCAGAAGGATCTGAAGAGAGTGCCACCTGTTTTCTCACAGAACAAAGATTCCAAGTGCCTGAGGTGAGCACATGGAGAGATCTGGAATCTAGAGGTCTCAGGAAGCTATGTGGGTTCAGTGTCTTGAGTGTGGCAGGGTATTTGGGGTGGTGGTATTGCTGGTAGGGTTGAGAGGTAAGTCGTGGTGAATGAAAATGGCCATAGTGGTTTTATGTTGGCTTTCACCATGGTAGCAAACCAGAGACCACAGTCTGGATGCTGAGGTGCTGCCAGGAGGATGTGAACAGACAAGAGAGGATCCAGAGCTTAATTATAGCTGACGCTGAGCTCAAGCAGGGGATAGCCAGGACCCGAAGAATGACAGTACAAAGGTCTGTGTGGTCAACACACTTAAGAATTCTTTTGTGTTACTAAAGAAAGGGCTAGGCTCTCTTGAGTCCTTGAGCATTCCTGAGACACCCCCAGACAGACAACACTTGATCAAACTCCTAAGTTGAGGGCTCTCCAGCTCCGACAGGGGCTTCGGTACAAAAAAACCTCATTGTTCTCTATTCAGTACTGCGTTGGAGATCGTAGACTCTTCAGACATCTGAGAAAAGGGCCTCTTCACAGTCCTGCCTTGACATAGATCCTCAAGTAACATTTGATAGGAAATGCAGTATCCAAAAGTGTGTTTTAAATGTACTTATAATTAGTTCAAAATGTACTTAAAGTGGAGAAAAGCACCATACAGAACTATATAAAGGGTAATTAAGAGTTTATTACAGTTCTTCTTAGTTAGGGTTACTATTGCTGTGATAAAACACCATGACCAAAAACAACTTGGGGAGGAAAGGGTTTATTTCACTCACAGTTCCATACAGCAGTTCGTCATCAAAAGAAATGAGAGCAGGAACCTGGTGGCAGGAACCTGGAGGCAGGGGCTGATGCAGACGCCATGGATTAGTACTGTTTACTGCCTTGCTCGTCATGGCTTACCTAGACTACTTTTATATAGAACTCAGGACAACCATACCAGGGATGATACCACCCACAATGGGCTGGACCTTCCCCATCGATCACTAACTAGGAAAGTGCCTTCCAGGCCTGCCTACAACCCTATCTTTTTAAATTAGTTAATTAAAAACTAATTAATTTCTTTTACATGCCAGCTGCAGTTTCACACCCCCCCCCGAGTTCTCTCCCCACCCCCTTCAGTCCCCATCCCCAGTCCACTCCTCTGATTCTGTTGGGTGAGGGATGAGAAGGGGCAGGTCTCCCATGGACATCAACAAAACATGGCATATCAAGTTTCAGTAGGACTAAGCACCTCCCCATGTATTAAGCCTGGGCAAGGAAACCCAATATGAGAAGTAGGATCCCGGAAGCCAGAAAACGCATCAGAAATAGCCCCTGCTCCCACTAGTAGGAGTTCCACACAAAGACCAAGCTACACATCTGTAACATATGTGCAGAATGCTAGGTCAGTCTCATGCAGGTTCCCTGGTTGTTGGTTCAGTCTCTATGAGCCCCTATGAGCCAAGGTTAGTTGATTCTGTTGGGTTTTTGTGGTGTCTTTGACCCCTCTGGCTAATACAATTCTATCTTGCCATTTTCTGCAGAATTCCAAGAGCTCTGCCTAATATTGGACTGTGTATCTGCATCTGTTTCCATCAGTTGCTGAATGAAACCTCTCTGATGGCAGTTGGGCCAGGCACTAATCTATGAGTATAGCAGAATACTGTTAGGCATCATGTCATTGACATTTTATATAGTTCTGTTTGGTTCTATCCCTGGTCTAACATAAAATCCATACCAGGAGAATAAGCCCATTCCTGACACTGCCTGGACTACCAGGACCCATAGACTGAATAACCCAAAGACCTAATATACAGCTCAATCTTAGGGAGGCATTTTTTTTTCTTTTTTCGTTTTTCTTTCTTTCTTTTTTCTTAGCTTTGGATCCCATTGTGGAACCAGCTCAACTAGCTCTTGTAGACCAGGCTGGCCTTGATCTCAAAGAGATCCACCTGCCTCTGCCTCCCAAGTACTGGGATTAAAGGAGTGTGCCACCACTGCCCAGCTAGGAAGCATTTTCTTAAGTGAGGCTTCCTCCTCTCAGATGACCCTACCTTGTATCAAATTGACATAGACCTAGCCAGCACACAGGTGAAAAGGAAAAGCCTAAGGCAGATATATGCAGTGCATGCATGAATGCACCATCTCCTTAGTTCAGCCTCGTTCCTCTTGCTAACTCTTCTTCCCTCACCATCAATGCAAACCGGCCAGTATGGAAAGGAGGTAGCCTGTGGTATATAGTAGCTAAAGCAATGGGAAGTGCAAACGCAGATGGGAAGGGAAGAATCCTTGCTGTGTTAAAAGTCAGTGTCTAGTCATGATGAGGGGAGATGGGAGGAAAGGATGGAGGAAGGAGGTAGAAGGGGATAGGGGAGGAAGATGGAAGAGGTGGTAGGAGCAGGCCAGAACCAAATAGAGTATGGCTTAGTAAGATAACAAGGAAGGCAGTCGCCTTTCTGTACAAATGTCTGGGGCCATCCAGGTTTCCTCCCTGCTCCCGTAGATGTGCTGAGCGCGAAGGAGCTGCCAACCATAGACACTATAGGAGAGAGACTCCTGATTATCCATGGAGAGGTGGGGCTTAAAACCATCTACAGCATTTTAGAATGAAGGTAAACATGTCCTGGAAAGATAAAGTATCATAAGCAAAAACTCATTCAGGAAGCAGTCTATGCAAAGGGGGGGGGGGGTGCAGCTTGAGGCATTGGGGCTGGTTCTGGATAGTTTGTGTGGCACAAGTGTGAGCATGGACCTGTGAGTGTGAGGGAGTGAGTCTCTAATGTGTTAGAGTGGATGAGGGTGAGGAGAGGTGTTTGGTGTTGAGTGTGGACGCTACTGCATGTGTGTGAATATACAACAGTGTGTGAGAGTAAGGAAGTGTCTTATGTGTGACTGTGGGCACGAGTGTGTAAGAAGCTATGTATGTGTAAGAGTTTATGTGATTATGTTAGCATGAGACTATGTAGGGACTATGATTACATATATGTATGTATACAAGGAGCATGCGTGTGCGTGGGGGGCCGGTGGGGGTGTCTGTCTGTGTGTCTGTGTGTGTGTGTATAGTAGGTGTTTTCGGGGGGAATGAGTGTCTTGCTCATGAGAAGGGGCCCTCTGATCTGAACCAGATGGCAATGTCAGTGGAAGAGCTGGCCAGTCTTCCCTTGGTGGAGTCGCACGAAGAGGCAAGGACCTGTGCTTCTGAAAACCAAGAGCTCCCAGGTGTTATGAAGAAAGATTGACAGAATCAGAGCTGAGCTGCAGGAAGATTACAGCGATTTTAATGTGTAGGATGGAGTGAAGAGATGGCTCTATGAGCTGTCACAAGAGATGACTTTGGAGTTTTCAACCTCAGAAAACAGAGCTATAAATAGAGGCAATGGAGGTAGGAAGAGAAACAAAGTTTGAGGGAAACTAAGGATCCACTTCTGGTACATGGAATAGAGTATGGCAGGCCCCCGGGTCGGCTGGGAGGAAATGAGGGATATGCTGCAACCTCTGGGTGCCATGGATGGGAAGGTCCTCGAGGGCGAGTGTGGTCTATTTCTATCCAGCCACTGCTGTAACTGAGGCCCAGACCCTTGAGATGACCCAACCATGTGTTAACAAAGACTAGTATATCTGAATGGAAAGATCTAGTCTAAGCAAAAAAAAGGTTTTTTTTTGCCTGGATTTGCATTCTGTTTAGTCAGTATTTTTAATTTTTTTTTGCCTTGATTGAAGCCAAATTTATTTTTAAAAATATAAAAGTCAAACAGTTAACATTTCCTTCACATTTCCTGTATCATCTCTACCTCTGAGCTTGTGACTAACAAAACCTCAAGGGAAGTAAATCCACTTTTCCTAAATCAGGGTTGGCAAACAAAGAACCTGCAGGTGAGATCTGTTCCTATCCTGTTATTTTCAATAACATTTTATTGTCATGCTCATCTCTTTACCCACTGTGAGTGGCTCACAGCACAACCGAGCTGACTGGTTCATTCTTCAAAGCCTGAAATATTTAATCAGTGGTGACTTTTTGGAAAAATAGATAAATTACTGAACTTTCTAAAACAATAAAGAAGCCAAATGCTTATTTGCAAATGCAATATACAGATAGCCATCTCCCCCAAAGTAGTCAGAATTAATAAAGAATATATATTATTTTTTGTCTGTGCTATTGTAACAAAAAAATTCACCAATTGAGTGGTTTATAAATGGGATAAATCTTTTCTCCCATACATGGAGGCCAAGCAGCCCAAAATGAAGGGTGCCGTAAATCCAGTGTCCAATCAGGACCACCTTACATGCCAATGATCAACATTCATCGTCTGTGTCCTTGTGGCATTAAGAGACTAAAGACTTCTCAAGAGGGTGCTGTTACCTAAGGACCTCACCCTGTGACCTTCGGGATGAGGATTTCCACACATGGATCCAAAAGCAGCATGGACATTCACTCCACGGCAGCAAACACTCTGTAACCCCTTTGTGGTAACTCTGGCCAAACTCTGGGAGTGGCACTGACCTAAAACAAGGAAGAGCGTGAAGAACGCATTTTGTTTTATCCTGAACATCTGTCACTTTCCTCTACAGACCAGTGCTTTGGTTTCTGGTTTGTTTCTGTTATTTTGGGAAGACTATTTAATTAATACCAGTTAAAGTGAGCTCCACGGCTCTGTGTAGTGGTTCCTGCCTACGATTCCAGTACTTGGGAGGCTGAGGAAGGAGGAGCCCCTGAACGCTCAGAGCCACGTGGTTCTCATGAATTCATTTCAGGTCAGACTGAGCTACAGAGTAAGACTCTGTTTCAGAAAATAAAAACAATAAAAGCAAACAAAAGACAAAGTGATCCTAGGAGCTCAGTAAATAATGAATCGATATAGCGTGCACTACTAAAGAGAGTGTGGTTTAAAATCTAGGCAGCACCTGATTAGTGAAACTTCTCTTACCCACTTGACTCCAAGTCTTAAAGCAGGCCCCCAAACGGCTTCACGTGGTCTGTCTTAAGCTAAGAATAGGCCTTTCCTCCCAGCAGGCTCCTTCTAAATTTGAATACCATGCTTTGCAAGCCTGACTCATGAGTTAAAGCACTGTACTCACGCATGCGGGCACACACACACACGCACACGCACACGCACACCTCAGAGGTTAGGGTATAACCTTGGGGACAAAGGCCTCTGATCTCCCTTCACTTCATTACTGACACCGGCACAGAGAGAGTGAGGAATGACATTTCCAATCCAGTGATGTGGAAAGAATTGCCATCACCGTGAAGACAAATTTGTCTGTGGGGATGGATAAACGACTTTGAAGGCAATTCAGAAAAATGCTTTGGATCACACTTTGAGTAAGCCTGCCTCATTGAACTAAGCCGGCGGCCTCGGGGTCCACTCTGAAGGAGACTGACCACTTCCACTTTCACCTCAGAAACTTTGGTCACAATTTACGAAGAGCAAAGGTTAGCCTTGCACCCAGACTCAAGCAGTGTCAGCATTAGAAGGGGCACCATGGTCATGAAGGTGGCAGACAGCTCTGTTCTGGGGCAGAAGATTGTGACAGCTGTCACTAATGGATGGTCTAAATTTTAGACCAAACTCAATTCTTTGCTTTTTTGTTTAAGCACAATAAGCTGAACCTTTGAGATATTTTGGCATTTCAACTCAGCATCTGGTAAAAGATGACAGCATCAAACACCCCCTTGTTCAGGTGTGGAGAGAAGCACACTCTGATGTTTTAAACATAGTTGGTCTTTACATGCCAAGGTCCAGGGTCAACCTGTAAATTCTGCAAAGAGAGTAAATCAAGGAGGCAACAGTCTTTCTGTTTCCAAGGCAACAGAATTACACACACACACACACACAAAAAAAAAATCTTGATTTTTTTTTTAATCCACTAGACAGTGTGATGCTTCTTGTAACTTTTCAGTTGAAACTGTCTGTAGAAAAACAGATGTCCCAGGATTTGCCCCATGGGTCTGTTTTCCGAATAATGTTTCCAAAAGATGACCTAATAATTTTGATGGAAACAGCTTCCAAATTCTAGTATAGACCCAAGAATAGAATTTCATGTCTAGTGTAGACATGAAATATGATATGATACCAGTTACCTAGTTATATAGGATCGGTTTCAGTGGCTTGTATAAATTGTTGATAGGATCCTGAAAATATAAGCTGATGGAGGGGGAAAGAGATAGATTAGTCACAGTGCTGAGTTAAGAAGGTACAGAGTAGATCTAACCAGCAAGCCTTGAAGGATGTGTAGAAATTGGAAACAGAGAGGCAAGGAACATTGTGTAGGACGGAAGCCTCTTGGGCTCTCCTGAATCATATTAGCATGTCTGCTGTTGTTGTCTTTCTTCGGGTCATGTTCAGGCAGTCATGTTGGTGATGGTTAAGGGTGTAGCTTCTGACATTACAACTAAAGAATACTGAAAGTAGAAGACGTAATCTTCTCCGGGGAAAAACTCACCAATTGGTTATCCAACGCCAAATGGTCGGCAGGGGAAGCATGTATATCAGTGCCACTATACAGACTGAACAGGTTGTACTTGCATGACATAGACATGTGGGTGTGTATGTTTGTGTGTGTGTGTGTGTGTGTGTGTGTGTAACAAAAATTAATGAGGGGGGAGAGGTCATGAACTTGAAGAAGAGCAAGGGTCCAGAGGGAGGAAAGGGAAGGGAGAGATGATATAATTACAATCTAAAATCCTAGAAGAAATTATTTTAAAATGAGGCAAGGGACTGTAGAGGCAGGGAAAGAAGACGGCTGTCAATGGCAGCAGGAAACTGTTGCTAGCAGCTTCTTGATACCTGAGTGGGGAAGAAGGGTGGGTGACTTCAAGGAAGCTGCTCAGGTTTTGAGCAGTTGCCGCCTCTGGAATCTGGGTACTATCTTCCATCCACAGCTCTATCCTGGAATTTCTCTAATTAAAATGGAAATCGAGGGAGGTTGGGTGGGTCATAAAAGAGTTGAGGGAAGAATGAATATTATCAAAATACGTTGTAAGCAACTCTCCAAAGAAATCATAAAATATTTTTTAAAAATAAATTTAAGTAGGTTCAGGGAGTTTACAAGAAAAAATATGATTATGTACAAGGGTTATTTTTAATGGACATGATTTTTAGCCCTTCGGTGATCATCCGTAATGGTCAGGAAAACATTGTCCGTCAGCTTCCATGTTTAGTTTACTTCAAGACCCCAGTTGCTCCCTGCAAACCATGCTGTAGGATCATCTTTCTTTGTTTCTCCCCATTCTTTGTCATATGGTCAGTTTTAGTGTTTTTCCGATGTGTTTGGGGAAAGTGTATTCTTGGAGCTCACCACTTCTTGCCCCTCTGAACCGGTTTCTTTGTTGAAAGACATCTTAGCATCCCTAATCTTTCTGTCCTCCACCCAACCGTAGTTTGTAACAATGCACCAAGATCTGTGTGTTCCTCCTTGACTTCGGATTTCCCATCGCACTCCATTGTGTGAGTCATTAGCAAGCTCATGCTAGACACTGAGACATATTTATAGATAGTGTGGGAGAGTCACACTGTCTAGTGAGTTTAGGCAGGATACATAAACAATTCAATAGAGCGTGACATGTGATACAAAGGAGGTGCACCACACGACACATGGAGCCCTGTCTGGGAAGCTGCTGTAGGGGTGTTACAGGTAACAATTCAGGCTCTTACATTATTAGCCTGAAATTGAAGTGGTCTGTCCTATAGCGTGGGAATTAGGAGAAAGAGGAAAAAGAAGGGTGGAGCCTAGGGATTAGAAAGTAGGACCTATAGCCAGATGATAAGTGAGGTCTTTCTTAACTCTTGCCTTTCTGGTTTTGTAATCTGGAGAATCCACTTCACCCCCGCTCCTCCAGTGCTGGATTCTTATCCACCCAATGGAAACGATAAACGCAGTATCTGCCTTGCCAGGATGTAAGGTAGAGAAGAGCTGGAATTTGAAAAACACTCTCAACAGTGCTTTAAGTTAGCAAGAGCTGGATCAGCATGCTGCGTTGCCAGTTCGGAAATGATCAGGAGGCCATGGGAAGCCTCACTGCAGCCAGAGATGCTGCTAAGATTGCTGACTGAAAGCCGAGCAGAGTCCAGAACACCACAAGAAAATAAGGATGCAGCAGTTCATAAATTCATTTCTTGACCTCACTGGACCCTGGGTCAATGGAAAGCCAGATGGCATTGACAGAGAGAGGGGAGAATAGTTGGAGATAGAGAAACGGTAAGGGAAGGGACCCACTTCCTGCCTGTCGTAGGAGTCATAACTTGTCTACTTAAGCACAGTATGGTTATTTGATCATAGTTTTGTGTGACAAGGTTAAATTTTCTGACAGACTTTGAGGAAAGGGAGCTATGGGTTTCTATGACCACTTGGGGGGAGGAATTCTATTTTCTGAAAGACCTGAAAGACGATAAATCAAAAAAATCTTCACTTCTGAAATTTCAGATTTCACTTTGAAGTGCAATTTAGGGAGGCCAAACGATGGGTAAGACGTATTGAAAAGGATGAGAAAGAAGCTGACTGACTTCTGACCACAGTGGCCTAAGAAAAGCAAAAACACCTATACAGTTAACAAAGGACAAGATACAGTTTTGTTTTGTTTTTTTTAAAAAACAAGGGGGGGGGGAGTGGCATAACTCCATGGGCAGCTGACTGCCTTTGACAGGTAAAGAGAGACAGATATAGTCTCCTCCCTTGCAAGGATCCCTCCCACCACCTCAACATACTGTTTCTTGCCCCAGTTCTCAGCTTAAATAAATAGCCCTGAGAGAGAAACAGACAGACAGACAGACAGACAGACAGACAGACCCTGGGGGTTGACAAAATGACTCAATGGGGAAGGATGGTTGTTTTCAATACTGATCACCCTGAAGCCACATGGTCGAAGGAGGAACTTCACCCCACACATGGGCTGTGGCTTACAGACTTCACCCCACTCATGGGCTGTGGCATACAGACTTCACCCCACACATGGGCTGTAGCACACTGACTTCACCCCCAGAAATGAAGAAACATGAAAGATCTCTAATTCTGAGTAATCTTACGCTTTTGTAGAAGAACCCAAAATTACTATGCCAATTTCAGTTCTTCAAACGCTGTGTGCCTGGATAAGTGGTAGAGGATTTGGTTCTCTTTTTACAGGGCTCTGTGTTTTCTCACCAGTCAACAAATGATTGTGAAGTAAATAAAAAGGTAAAACGAGCCTTCTATGCAGTGGGACATGTATAGAAGAGTGTGTATGTATGTGTGTGTCTGTCTCTCTGTGTGTGTGTGTGTGTGTGCGTCTGCGTCTGTCTGTCTGTACTTGAAAGGCCAAGTTAAAATAACAGATTGCTTTTGCAACATTTCAGAGTAGATCAAATAACAATACTGCCATTTTTGAAGGAGCACTGTGGCCAAATATTTCCTGAATGACCACAATTCCGTTACTCTACAGAGGTGAGACTGTGAAGTCACGGTAGCTTTCTAATGGCACCTACTTCCTTCTAACAGGCATGACAAGTTCCAGGAGAAAAAGGACCTGTGGCTAGCAAGTGGAAATCATTTCCTTTTGACCAATGATAGACACTAGGAGTGGACCATGAAGTCTTACTCTATGCCACGCTCCTAACTTTAGCAACCTCTGTCTTTCATAGAACAGAGTCTTCACAAAAACCGAATGAAAGAATTTATTTTATTACTTTTTATAGAACAAGGAAACTAAGACCACAGACTATATGTGCTGACCCAGGACCTCCAAAAGTGTAAAGAGGCTAGAAGCCATCTGCTTCCCAGGATCCTGCTTGAAACCATCATGACCTTATGGCTGCCAGGGACAACCTATGCTAATCAGACTAAATGATTAGATTTTAGCTTTGTCCTGAAATGTAAAGCAATAGCCTTTCTGCCCATCTTAGTCTTGATTTGTGCCTTTAATGCCAAACAGAAGTGAAAGTCTGCCGAATGCTAAAGACTTCGCTAAATAATGTGGAAGAGAAGGGAGTTTGTGGTGCCCTGATGGCCTGAAGATGTTTACACAGTTGAAGTAAAAAGAAATACGACAGAGTTCTAGGGTTACCCAATGAGCAGTGATAGACACCGACCCGGGCTAAGAGTACAACTGCCCTTGTGAGTGTGGCTCCCTGAAGATGTTACATAGGGCAAAAGAGGAGAGACAAGCGATTCCCATGGGGAGGCGGGACTTACAAAATGGCTGTTCTCCCCGGTTTCACTCGGCTCTTGCAAGGCTTGCCAGGCAATTCTTACCAACCACAAGCGTATACTACATTAGACATCCTCTGTTTGCCCTGAGATCATTTCTATCTTGCAGCTGTCCACACAAAAGGTGGCCGCAAAGAGCTGGGAAGTTGTGGCCATGGTGGTGGTCACACCATGACATCCTCCACACAGAGAACAAGCCACGTTTTATCAAATTACTCGGAGTCCTCTTCTCCTCTGCGGCTGCCTTCTTTGTGTGACCTTAGCTAGTGTGCTTAGTTCTTGATGCTGCATCCGGTTCCTTCAGGGCTTACCATGTAGTCCCAGCACCAACTATGCCAGAGTGTGTAGACTCCCTTTTTTTTTTCTTTCTTTTTCTCCTGTGGCCACACATAACTTTGGGGCAAGAGGAACTGACGTAAGAACGACTTCCTTTGTTGAAAGACAGCACGTGCTCCTCCCAGACGGTGGCCAATAGGATCCTGAGGGTAAGAACTCTACATGCCAGAAGTGACTAAGGGATCATCATCGCCTCCACTGACCTCTAATGTGGTCTTCTACCTAGAGCGGCTGTGGTTTCCACCTGCTGCTGAGGTTCATCTGTCCTGGGAAGTTACAGCCCTCTTCTGTTTCCCATCTCCCAGCGGATAAGGCCTGACACCATTCATTTGGAATGACGGACAACAACTAATCATACCATGAGCGTGCTAGAAGCCCAGACTAAGTAAAGCCAGCTCACTGGGTCCTGCTTGACAGCCAATTGCCTGTACCAGTACAAGACTTCCTAGGTTCTGCCTCCACGCTGCCCACTTTCCTTCCTAGCATCCACTCTTACCTTCTGTGAGTTGACAGTTCTTCTAGAGGCCGTAAACCAGCCATTCAATGTTAAACCCGCTCAGAAAGAAGAAAAGACCGGTGAAGAACCAGTGAGTTCCAGAAGTGACACTGTCGAATTGGAGAAAAGGAAAACCTAAGGCGATATTCCCAAAAGGAATGCATCTTTTCTCTCTCTCTCTGCCGTGGGAAGGAGCAAAATGGGCCGAGTCCCCACTGTTTATAATGGTGCTATAGTTAGCAATGTTAACATAAAGTGTACATCTTTAGGATTAAAATTAACTAAAACAATAATGTGTTCTTACCTGTTCCCTGCCTGCTCATAAGCCATACTTTATTGCAGGGCAGAGGAAAAGTAAGAACTTAGAAATGCCATTT
Organism: Arvicola amphibius; assembly: GCF_903992535.2. Lineage (NCBI taxonomy): Eukaryota > Metazoa > Chordata > Mammalia > Rodentia > Cricetidae > Arvicola > Arvicola amphibius. The sequence goes on along the minus strand of NC_052049.1, from coordinate 7,864,005 downwards.
ATTTCCTACCAACAGTAAAACTTTAGAGGAAAAATAATGTTTGATTTCTTAGAGGAGGGTTAGGAAACAAATAAGCAAAAATGTAGCATTTGAAGAAGTCGTCCAGAAATGAGTTACCTGCAGTTGTTCTTATAAAATGCACAATATGGTGATGCGCACACATCCTGGTCAACACGCTGGCGACCGCATAGCGTGGCAACCTCATGCCGGCGACCGCATAGCGTGGGAACCACATGCCGGCGATGGACTTGGTCCTCCTCCTGGTTCTTTCACCTACTCCAGCTGAGGCCATCAAAGCTGTTTTCTGATCCCTGGGCCCTAGGATGAAGAAGCAGATGGAGGAAGACCTCATACTAAGAGTTCCTGTTTAATTCTGTTTTTATTGTCTGCTCCTGCTACCATCTTTGATGCTCTCTAATCCCAGGGAAGAATGTGCCCTAGACCCATATTGTCTGAAGATAGCTCCCTCCTGTTTCCATGCTGAGAAGTCGGTGCCCTGGAGAAGCCAGAACAAGAATCTGAGGATGCTCAAAAGAGTTGCGTACCCACTGAAGAAGGGTTGGGCTTGCTGAATAAAATAAAAGAATTCCAGTTAAGGTTGAATTTCAGGTAAACAGCAGCTACATTTTTCATCCCAGATGTTACATGAGACATCCCTCAGCTAGAAACTTTATCAGAAAGTCAAGTTTAATCAGGACTCCTAGATTTTTACTGAGAAGTCAGCAGACTGTGAGAGAAAAAGCAGAGCAGGCGATGAATATTTCTAGTCCATGGGGCCCCAAGCTTCGTCTTCATATGGAGAACAAAAGTAGCAGAACGTCTGGGGAACACGGATCCCTGCAGAGAATGGATCGTACAGAGCTGAGCTGTGAAAGTGTGGACAATGGGCTCCCATAAGGTGGCCGGTGACATTCAAGGACTGAATGTCCACAAGAATGGTCTCCTGCGCTTAACCTCCCAAGGTGGCAAATAACCCTGAGCTTTACCCGCTCACCCCTCCTCTCAGAGGGGGCAGGCTTGTTCCCACAAGCACTCCTTTCTCTGGGAGGGACAGTTACCTATACTTCCTTATCCTGGAGGCCAAAATCAATCAATCCCTCCTCCCAAGAACAAGGTTTTCACTTATTTTTCCTGTTCAAAGTATCTGAGCATTAACCACAGATTCTTCGGTGGGATAGATGCGGGCTACCGTAATACTTCCCAAAGGAAGACCAGCACTCACCCTGAGACCTCAGCTCCATAGCACTCAGCATCGGACTTAGGTCGGGACCAGTGGGCTTCAGCTCTTTGCTGTAGCATTTGCGATCTTCACTGGGCCTTAGGCTAGAAGGAACCCCTTTGAATGACGGATCAGACACACCCTTGCAGAGGGAATTTCAAAGAAGACAGGAACGGCATGACCGTCACAGGTGTTTCTTGCTAAGGAAACCAGTAATTCTGTTAATAAACAGCATAGCTTCTCCGGATACAGAGAATGGAACGAAAGCATCCAGAGGCATCAGTGGAAGGCGTGAATAGGAGTGGTTGTTGCCCTTCGTTGGCTCCTATGAAAAGGTTCAAGATCTTTCTCCATTCTGTGACTTTGGGAAAGATACTTCCCTTTCGTGTATCTTTCTCCCTTCAACAAAATCGAAGATGACAGGCCCTGCAGCATGGCTTAATGATAGTGGCTTGCCACCATGTCTGGCAATCTGTGTTGCCATCCCAGGACCCATACGGTGGAAGAAAAGAGCAGACATGAATAAAGTGTCCTGTGTCTTTATTCATTTTAAATAATAATAATATATAATATAATAAATAAAAATAATAATATTTATTATTAAACATGTCCAAGCATATTCACTGTGGCAGGATTTCACACACATACTCAATAAATGAAAATTTTAAATGCCAAAAATAAAAATAAAATGTTGATGTGAAGGTGGCAGCTTGTTGAACTAAGGCATGTTAGAAGAGCCAGAACATTTGTTTCCTGCACTGAATGTGGAACTAGCAGCTAAGCTTCCCACCTTTTAGATGGAAAAAAATTAAATTGATGAAGGATGCAGTGTAGAAAAGTCTGTTGTAATCTTAAGAGGCAATATTTAAGCAAAAAAAATGCTTATAAAATTTTTTAGAGAAAGTAGACATAGTAAAGTGATGAGTAGACCCTAATTTCCTTCTCTGCTAAGAGTTCACCAAAGGGACTCTTATCAGCTCATGTCACGCAAGCATTCTTACACTTGAACTCAAAGTTTCTGCACACTGCTGGCAAAACTGTGACCTATCAAGTATGTGTATCAATTGCATAAATAATATGTAGACATGGCTTAGTGGCTAAGCACAACTCATCTGTTCATTTTATGTCTTAATAAAACCCCTCTACTGAGTCAAGTTGTGTATGTGTCTGTGTGTCCGTGTCCGTGTGTGTGTGTCCGTGTGTGTGTGTGTGTTTGTGTGTGTGTGTGTGTGTATGGTTGCACGTGTTGTAATCCCAGCAGTCAAGAGGTTGAGGCTAGAGGATCCTGAGTGTGGAACCAGCCTGGGCTCTACAGTGGTGGAACAAATTTCTGCATCCTGAGATAACCTAGGCACAAGTACAGAGAGCCTGTAGCTTAACCTTCCCTGTTGCTACCACTTAGACCCTCCAGCCAGAGGTTCACAATATTTTTTTAAGTTTTGGACTTCCTTTTATACTTTTAAAAATTACAGGATGCTTCAGAGAGTTTTATCTATGTCATTTGTATATGTTAGTATTTATTATAAGAGACACTAAAATGTAAACATTTAATTTGGTATGTTCATTAAGTATTTGTCTTAAAGTAAAATATAAACCCAATACATATTGAAGTAAATTTCATTTAAAATGTTTATATTGTCTGTGTATAAGAATATGGCGTGGGGAGAATTAGCCTTTCCCAGGTTTGAACCCCCTTATTGGTTATCCAGTACAAAAGTGGTTCTGCCTTGAAGTCATACATGAACAAAAATAGACTCATCAGGTTGTGTTTATATTTTTGTATTTACATACATAAATATGTAGCAATAATAAAGAAAAAGAAACTGTCAATTTAAGTGTGAGATGGGCTGTCAGGGAGGGCATGGTAGAGTTTAGAGGGAGAAATGGAAAGGAGGAAAATGAGGTGATTCTATTTTATTTGAAAATGTATTTTAAAATGAAATAAAAAGAGAAAAAAAGAGGGCCTAGATTTGGTAACCTTGCAAATATAGAGAATGCTTGACTTAACAGAAACAGCTGACCTTTCATACCTGTGCCTATAGAAATCATTTATTAGAACATATTTTGTTTGAACTACATTAAGAAAATGTGCCCAAGCATTTCCATGGATGGTGTGTTAGCTCCTGTTTTCTTGCTGTGATAATGCACACTGACAAAAGCAACTTAAGGAAGAGAGGGTTTGTGTTGTCTCAGGAAATTGGAAACAGCTGAAAGGAAGAGCAGGAAGCTGGCTAGTCACATGTTCATCCAGTTCAGAGGAAATGAAGTGAACAGGAAGTGAATCCAGGCTAGCAACCCTCAAGTCCCACCCCCAGTGACATACTTTCTCCAATAAGGCTGTACTCCTAAAGGCTTTACAACCTTCAGAAACAGGGCCACCAACTGAGTACCACTCAAAATACGTGAGCCGGTGAGACACATTTCTCATTCAAACGACACTAATTGAAAACAGTATTTCCAGAGCCTTTACAAATCATTGCAGATATTCTTTGAAATTACACCACAGTTCTAAATTACATTTCCTTAAAGGTTGGCTGCAACATGGAATTGAAACACCATTCCTTTTGCTCAAAATCCATTGAATTCTCTCAGGTGAACCTTGAAGGTCATAAGTGGATTCTTTAAAATGCCATGTGATGTTGACGTAATCCTCAGTACGTCTGAATATCCTATGAATTGTCAAGAAGGAAAAAACAATTGGTATAAGTTCCTAGGTTAGACCACTTGCCTTTGATTGATAGCACCTGTCCAGCCAACAAAGCGCAGGTGGAGATGGGTTTGAGTCAGGAGTACTGCAAATAGAAGACAGGGCAGTGCTTAGTATCCAGCAAGAAACACTATTCCTTGAAGAAGGTTAGTATGTGACCGCTTCTCTATTTTCCTATTCATGTACTCAAATTGTTTCTAATAACAGCAACATAATTTTAGCTGTCAACATTCTAATGGAGGAACAGTCTAAATCTTCCTAGGATTCAATTAAGACCAATAGTTTTATTGAATCTGAAAAACAGCTGCTGTCACATCATCTGGTCCTTTTTAGGGATCCATGTGCCTTGCTTTGGTATGCCTTGTTAAAAAGATGATGAAGGTCACTTTGTGTTAAAACAGGGGGGTTCTTAGGAAGACTCCACTTTTGATTTATCTCTTTTAATGTTAAAGAGTAGTATGAGCATGGGGTTCACACCAAAGCACAAGGTGACCTCCATGATTATAAAAGTGAGGCCAATAATGGGCAAAATCGATGTTTTCAATGAAATGTCCCCTTTGATAGAATTCTTTTATACTTTGTTAAAAGCCCACTCTGAAGGTCGATTATAGTGGAACCCAAGGTCATTTTTCAGCGGACGTGATAAAATGGTAGGTGTTTATTTGTATGAGATCCTCCACATACAGCTAAAATGAGTTTCAGAGACAGGGCTTCAAGTCATCAAAGCTTGCCAATAACTCATGATACTCTTCAACTCCCTATTCTGCTTCTTCCTCCTTCAGAGTGCCAGGGCTGCAGATATGCACCACACAACTCAGAATATAATTGTAAATATAAAACTGATACATATTTACATCTGGGGAAATAGTTCATTTGGTTAAATGCTCACCTTGTGGACAGGAAGATCTAAATCAGACTACCCCAAACCCATGTTAGAAAGCCCAACCCTGTTGTGCACAGTTAAAATTAGTGCTAGGGAGACAGAGACTGATGAGCTGCCAGGTCAGCTCGCCTAAACCAGTTACCAAGTTACTAGATGGGAGAGACTTGTCTCAAACCATCAAGGTGGAAAGCCTGTGAGGACAGACGCCCAAGGTAGACCTCCGGTCTCCGCAAGCACTGCACATTTTAACTTGTGTATCCACATACACACAAACACACACAAAGCAACCATTATTTAAAGTTCTCATGGCATCCTGAAGACAAAAACAGTGAAAGGCAAGCCGTCGTGTTCATTGTTGGAGCTGAAGGGGAATGCTACAGACTTGAGCAACCAATTGTGCTGCTAAGAAACACACATACCCCAGGTACATAAGGCTTAGCTCTCACGGTACAGTCAGCATCCTGTTACAGTGTCTTACAGGGAGCTACAAACTAAATTAACAGCTGGCTTTGTTTCCATATAGCTTTTAATCTAGTCTAGGGGAAAAAAATGCAGAACCTTTAAAACTACTTAAAGAGGCCTATGGTTTAAAATGATGGATCTTTTCTCATAAGCAGAGAGCAGATTGCTCAGATTAATGTGTGCTAAGCAGCAGAGCATGGAGAAGTTTCGTGGAAGCATGTAGCTCGCATCCTGCCATTTATAAGTCAAGGACAGTACAACTTCTTGCCTTCTACAACATTTTTTTTCTCTAGACCCCATTCGATTGGTTTCAGGAGGAGCCAGGCATTTCATGACCCTGGATGGGCTTTATGATAAACCCAGAAATTACTGGAATCCCCACATCCTGGTGTAAGTAGCTATTCCACTGCTTAGCTTCTTATTCAAAGCGAAACCTGTGAGATCCTTTCCCTGGAGCTTTTGGATGTGGGCGCAAAAAGGACGATCTGCATTAATCTCAGATGGCGCACAGTGAAGAGTTCAGTCACAAGTGGCCTCTGAGGTGATGAGGAACACTTGAAGGAAGCATTGATGGGTAGCAGGGAAAGTGAGTCCCCCGAGACGCCTTTGAGTCTGCTCGTTCTGAGGTTTCAAAGTTCCTAAGAACCCAGAGAGCGATAGTGGAGCTGTTGTTCATTTACAGGTTGGTTTGCGACTTATCCTGTGGGTTGTTCTCATTTGCATGAGGAGGATTCTACGTGATGGTAAAGGACTGCTTCAGCGATCTGACCGGCAGGATAAGGCGCCCACACTCATGTTGTGGGTACTCTTTTGAAGCAAAGGAGCTGTTTCTCTGCAAGTATAGCATTTTCTCGGTGCCCTGAAGGGATACTTATGGCCTAAGTCCATTTACTAAGAGAAAATGCTCCCTTCTGGAATATAAGGAAACCTGTAATGCTCACTGGTGGGTCTTCATAGTTGCTCTTGCATTGGGCAAAGGCATCTACAAAGAAGTCTAGAACATCTGTGTAAAACAGTGGACAGACAGGATTTGGTTCCTCTTCCTTATCCCCTGTTTGGTGTCATGTCCTGCTTAGATGTTCTGGGTCCAAAGGTGAAGGAAATAAGTGCTAAGAGCCACATAGGCAAACAGCCACAAATAGATACAATCAGATTCATGGCACGATCTAGGAATGGAGAGGTATGGGAATGGGGGAAGGTTGATGGGAATGAAGCAGGACACATCAGAACTGGGATTAACCAGATTCTGTAGTGAGATGAGGGATGTTCTAGGATGGAGCCACTAAGGACAAAGGTGTGCGTGTGGCTATGCATCACTGGAGCCAGAAGAAAGTGACATATTAAGCAGAATTGATGACTTAGTGTAGGGAGAAACCTAGAGTACACTAGAGGTAAAGCAATTGAAGTTACAATTTTGCAAATATTTTATGACATTTTATTGATATTTAAAATTAAAACATGAAAATGTATTACTAAAAAATATACAACATCATAGTAAATGTATTTTTCTGGAAAACTATAAAATGAACTGCAGTTTTTAATCCTTATGATGTCATCTGTTAACTATTAAAATTAATAAATTATGGAGTATGTGATCTGGTGCTTTATGAGAAATTTGACAAAGAGTTGTAAAATCCTTGAAAGACAAGAAGGACCACCATCATCATTCCAACGTGTCTCTTTCACTTTATCAAAGAAGACAGTGAGATGCAGGGAGGATGAGTGGCTCATTCGGTTTCCTGGGAAAAGCAATCTAGACCAGTGATTTCCAAACCACGTGCTATGAAAACAAGTGTAAAACACAAAGACAAAGAGTGAAGGAAGACCACTTCGCAAGGTAGAAAAAGCTAAGTTGCAGTACAAGTAGGGAGAACAGTGTCTTGTAACCTCTGGTTTTATTTATATATGCAGTAATTATCAAATACAGATCTATGTGTTCTGGCTGCAAGGCATGGGAAAGGATGTTCTGGGCACTGGGGCCCCGAGATACAGCTGAAGTTTGGTCCATTAGCTAATGTTCCTGGAAACAGATATGCTCAGGGGCCTGTGTGGACCTAACAGATTGGCTGGTACCAATCAATCACACTCCACCCAGCAATGCAAAACCCATAGAGAGTAAGAGATAGTTCATACTTGAGCAAAAAGTGGGTAGCCATGGCCAGGGAACATAGATTAGGTTGCCCTCAATAACTTGAAAACCTACAAAGATTTTCCTGAAGGTTTTGTAATTGCAGAACAAAAGCAAATCATGAATTAAGGCACTGTTCAGTTACACTGATTGAAGCATCCAGTAGGCAGATTACAGCAGAGAAGAAAACATATCTGCTGTAGGTCTCAGGTATTATCTGATGGTATTATTAGCTTTTGAGTTAGTGGAAATTCAGTTCATTAAGTTAATAAATGTCCAAAGGTTACATGATAGTCACAGATGATAGGTCATATACAGGTGGGTAATGAATAGCTATTAAGGGCTTAAATTTTAAGTCCTTAATTTATCATGGGCCTTAAAGGATAGCCCAAGGTATTTTAACTCTGGATCTCCTACATGCCAACTCTCACAATCATCAGACTCTGACCTGCCAATGAGCCTTGTAGAGTCTTTAAATTAGGAATTTCTTTAACATGGAAATGGCGGCACCCCCTTCCCCACACACACTCACACATGTTCTTCCCACATCTCCCCCTTTCTTCCTGTTGCCCCTCTATGCCAAGGCTGCCCCTTCTTCCCTCCCTGGCACCCCACTGTCACAATGCAGCCTTGGCGGTGACTTTTCGTAATCAGTCTTCATTCTGCCCGAATTTAAGATCTTTATGAGTAGAACCCAAGAGAAAGGCTCGGGTGCAGGTTTTTTATTTAGGAAGCAGGGAGATCCAGACAGAGACTCCAGGTACTGAGTAAGGGCTGGTTGTATCTGCCTTGGAAGGAGCAGTCAGAGTCCCTTTGCTTGCAGTCTACCCAGGTAGACTTATACCTGCCAGCTCCCACTGATTGGCCTTGTCCTGAGAACCCTAACTTCGCTGTACTTCTAAGCTGTACTCAGGGGGAAGCAGATGGTTTCTGTAGCTCTAGGGGAGGCTTTGGCGGAAAACTGCAAGGCTGGGGCTCAGCTGTGCACATGAGCTCATAAGGAAATGTCCCTTGAAGTTTCAGCTCATACAAGTGTTGGATTACAAAGCCTCTGCCTTTCCCACCCTGTGGTCCTCATGATGTCTATCACATGAGGCGGCATTTGGGTGCTTTCTAGTGAAACTCACAGCCAGGAGTGGCATCCAACACCCAGATTCCTGAACAGTACCTCCTCCCACTCACCCACACTGCTGCCAGCACCATTTAGCTCCTTTCTTTTTTGTTAAATGAATTCGCCTGATAGTCCCTGGAGTGTCCGTATTTCATAGCATAGGAAACTGTATTTACACAGGCTAGTTATTTGTTTTCTGTGCAGAAAACGATTCTTTCTATCTCATTTGAATTATTTATTTTCCTTTGAAGAATGCTGAGTGTAAAGGTTCATTTACATCCCTGGCATCTCAGAATGGATCCTGTCAGGAATCCAGTGGTTACAGCTGCCTGGGAATGGTACATGCTGGGGACAGGAAGGATACCTTTCTGGGCCTTCCCACAGAGGAGGCTAGCCTGTTCTGGACTTTCCACAGCATGCATCCATCAGGCCTGTCAGCTCTTACTACAGAGTCATGTGCTAGTGTTTTCAGGAAGAATGCTATAGGATGTCTTTCTGGGCACTGTGAATATGTGTTGCTTTCATTGGTTGATAAATAAAGCTGCTTTGGCCTATGGCAAGCCAGGATAGAGCCAGGCAGGAAATCCAAGCTGAACAGAGAAGAAGGGTGGAGTCTGGGAGATGCCAGCCAACCGCTGAGAAAGCAAGACATGTAGAAAATGAGGTAATGCCATGGCTACATGGCAATACATAGATTAATAGAATTGGGTTAATTTAAATGTAAGAGTTAGGTAGTAATAAGGGTGAGCCATTGACCAGGCATTTGTAAGTAATATTAAGCTTCTGAATGATTATTTGGAAATGGCTGTGAGACTGGGCGGGACATAAAAGTCTCCATTTACAAAGAAGATTCAATGTCAGAAAGCTACCGTCCATTCTGATTAGTTCTGTAAAATTGCTTCTTCACTGGATGGAATAAAGGAACAGCAAGAGTCTAACTGTAGACAGTTTAGAAATATAAGTAAGTTTTGTGTGTTGGGCCCTCATTTCATACATCTCCTGGTTTTAGGTAGTTGGACTCACCAGTTGCACACATTGGATGGAGAAGCCTGGGATTTTCATTGTCCGTATTAATCTGCATGTCTTCTGAGACTCCTGACAAGCTTCCTTCTGCCTTACATTGAATGCTGTGTTTTTGCCGCAGCTCCTCCTCCGCCTGAGGGTTGACATCAGGGTTTGCTTTGGGAGGTGCCACCCTAGTTCCTATTGCTCCCATCCTATCCTCTTCTTACACCGTGCAGGCAGGAACTGAGAAAACTAATAACAAAGATTCCATGTCTGCCACCTGAGTGGTTACTACCAAGAAAATTGATTTGTCAATGAAAGAAAAGCATTTTCCACATGGTGCTGTTCTTTATGGTGGACCTTCACCCCCTTGTGGTCTTCTTCATGCTTCTCTTTGGAGTTTTGGCTTTTATTGACATCCTGCTCCACAAGGGCAAAGTTCCAGTTACAGATAATGGATCACTGCCCAATAAAAATGTTTCCCTCTTTAAGGATGCTTCTAGTGTAAAGCTCTGTTGACAAACTTCTGTTTGTCAGTTGTTGCTACCTTAAGACTCTGTCCACCTAGAAAGCCATCCTCGATTCTCAGCTGTGGTAACTCTCCCATCATAGCACTGCACACCCTGTATTCCACATCCTGGTTTGTTACCTATCTTCCTGTCAAGGAGCCTCCTCCTTCAGACAGGATCTGTGTCTTGCTCAATGGCTCTCCCAGACCAGTACAGAAGAGATGGGAATGCACATACTTTCCATATTGAGAGTTGGGTAGGATCTTAATGTTCTCCCATGGCTTATGTCTTGACGGCTTGACCTCCAAGCTGATAACACAATTAGGAGACAGGACCTGGCAGAAGGTAGTTAGGTTATTGGGACAGGAACATTGACCCTCCTGTTAACTTGGACACTGTTTCTGTCTCTTCGGGAGCCCTTCCTTGAGTTGATTTCTCTCTAGTCTTTTATGTCAATGAAAGCAGCTAACGTGGTTGTCTGTATTTGGTAGCACTTGAAGTCATACATCTTTTCCATAACGAAGGAAACCTATATGTCACAGCAAAAACAGAAAGCTTCATTATTTTTAGTTATAGAATTTCATATAACGAGCTTGAGATATGGTAATATTCAACTTGTGTAGCGACTGTTTCAGAGTCGTTTGAGAAGCTAGCTTTCACCTCAGTCCCACCCACTTTCTTGGCTGATTGATTTCCAGCACAGGTGTCCATCTTTATCCAGATAAAAGACTATGTAAATGGATGCACATACAATGAGGTCCATAGTATAGGTTCATCAGTGAATAAGGATCTTTGACTACCTATATAATCGTTACACTCATAAGAGCAGGGAAGAACTGATTTGCATAACAAGGGTTTTAATTAGAAATCTGTTAGCATAAGCGACATGGTGTTAAAATTAATTAGCAATTTTTTTTCCTGGGCCTTAAAGACATCACTTTAAGTTATAGCAGGAAATATTTTATGAGCTGTTTTCATAATAACAAAAGCTATGTAATGGAGATGATTTTCAATATATCTATGTCAGTTAGTGTTATATTTCCTTGGGAATTCTAGTCTGATAGGACATTAAGTATACAGTATGTGATTTTCATTCATATCCCCTTAAAATACAAACATGATGTTTTATACAAAAGGAAAATAAGCTGTAGCAATGGATCAGGCTGCAGTAGAGTCCTAAGCAAGAAGACACTCAATAATTTGTCATACCTGAATGATATCTGACATGATCCACAAATTAGAACAGCATAATTTTCTGCTAATTCATACTCACAACATACATTATAAATTATAACACACATCAGAATACAAATTCTTTGCCATTACAAAGTAAAAATGTAAAAACAACAGCCCAAGAAGAGAAAGAAATTTTAACTCTTCTAACAACCAATTGATGCAGAATTTCCTCTCTGCTGTAACAGTTTTATCTAGCTTTCAAAAATATCCAGTCATTCAAATTATAATTGAAGAAAATCAATTCATCTTCATGTGCCAGGAATGAGACATAGTCACTTGTAGAAGGGAGCAGCAGGGCTGCGTCCCACCACCCGGCCGCCGGCTAGCTTTACACCCGAAATAATTACACGGAAACTGTATTCTTTTAAAACACTGCCTGGCCCATAGTTTCAGCCTCTTATTGGCTAATTCTCACATCTTCCTTTATCCCATATTTAGTAATCCGTGTAGCACCACGAGGTGTGGCTTACCAGGAGAGATCTTAACCTGCATCCATCTTGGAGAGGAGAATCATGGAGACTCACTATGGCGAATGCCTGAAGCGTCTCCCCAACTCTGCTTCCTTGTTCCCACAATTCTGTTCTGTCTACTCCGCCTATCTAATTTTCTGTCTCTTAAAGGGCCAAGGCAGTTTTCTTTATTAATAATGAAAGTAACACATAGACACTCCTCCATCAGTCACTGTCCTGAAAAATGAGATCCACTTGAAATGCAAGTCTCAGGATTGTTTAAACCTGTCTCCTGCAGTTGCATGGCCTGCAGACTCTTTAGACAAGCCTTTGAAGACTGTGTGTAGACAGTTCTGGTGTTGTTGATGAAGAGCAGCGTACCATCATTCCCAGTTATATCGGTAGTTCAGGGAATACTTGACTGCCAGTCCCTTTGTGTCTTTGAAATACTTACATCGTCTAAATCTGTTATTTGGTATTCTCTGAGTAAACAACCAACAGAAGACATAAATGATAGATATGTAGACAGACAGACAAACAGACAGGGCAATATTTACATTGAAGAATTGGCTCATGACTCTGTAGAGTTTGAACAAGATCACAACTGCAGACAGACTTACAGAATGAAGATCCATGGGAGAGTACAAGTGTGAAGACAGTCTGCTAGAAGAAGTTCAGTTTCCAAGCGGGACATCTTTCTTCGGCTGATTGAATGAGAGTCACCTGACCCTAGGTAGTCTATATTAGTCCATCTGCTAATTTAAATGCTTATCTCATCTAAACACCTTCACAGAAAAAGCTAGGATAATGTTGAATCCAGTGTCTGGATCCTGTGGTCTAGTCTAGGTGACTGTCATGCTGAATGTGCCAGAGATCTCTAGATTCTGTCATCTAGTCCACATGACACATGGCACTGACCGTCATGATATCTCTAGATTCTGTGATATAGTCCATGTGACACATGACATGAATCCCATGTTGCTTATACCAGAGATCATACTTGAAGTTTCGTTCTGGAGTTCTGCCCATGCAGAAATATGACTGCATATTTCATTACTTTTTTCTACTTTGTAATACTTTATCAATCAGATGTATAAACTATATTTCATTATCTGTTGTCTGATCAATAGATATTTTGATATCTGTCATGCCTGTCTTACTTGTCAACCTGACACAACCTAGAGTCATTTGGAAAAAGGGAACCTCAGTTGAGAAAATGCTACCACTAAACAGACTTGTGAGTAAACCTGTGGTCCATTTTCTTCCTTGAAGATGTGGGAGGGCCTGCTCACTGAGGCAGAGCCACCCCAGTGGTCCAGGGTGCTGTAAGAAAGCAGGCTGAGCAAGCCTTGAGAAGCAAGTCAATAATGTAGTATTCTACCATGATCCACTCCACTTCCTGAATCCACATTGCTGCCCAGACTTCCCTCGGTAATAGACCTGTGAGCTGTCAACTGAAATAAACACGTTCTTCCTCATGTTGCTTCCGGCCATGGCGTTTTATCACTGCAATAGAAGTGAACATTTGTCAGGAAGCACTTGTTTGTAGGCAGATGTTGAAGTGTGTCCTGAAGGCATTTGAACTGCTGGGATAGAGGTGTATCCTCTCACATCGAAGGGTTTCCTTCCATTATCTTCTGAAATGGTTGCTTCATTTCTATGTCTGCTATAAACTTAAGCCAGTTCCTGTTTTACCATATGTATCAGTTCCTAGTCAGCCTTTTAGGCACTTGCAAATTCGGTGAGTCGGTTGCTTCAATTTGTTCAGCCATTTTCATTCTTACCCATTTGATAAGCTGGTTGCTTCCATTTGCATTTCTTCTACTATGTCTAGTATTTAGTATTTCTTGAGAACAGGAAGTATCTAAATTGTTCACGCCTACCTAACCCTATTCTAGTACTGGATTATGGGCAGTAGTGTTGGAAGTAGGCCACCTGAGCATAAAGTCCCAATATACTAGACTTGTTATCTCACTTGAATGTAATCCTTATTTCCTTAAGTCCTTTTAGTCCTTTTTTAGTCTTTAAAGTGAGACTGCTACAATTATGTATTTCATTAAGTTGTTTTGTATTGGTTTAGATATGTGTGTATACGTGTGTGTGTGTGTTGAATGCATGTGAGTGTGAGGATGCACATACGCCTGTGTATCCATGTGGAAATCAGAGCAGGACATTCAGCGTCTTCTCCGATTGTTCTCTGCATTATTGTCTGACAACAGGGTCTTTTACGTATGGAAGCTCACAGTTTTGGCTAGATTAGTTATCCAGGGAGATCTTGAGATCTGCTTCTCTCTGCCCCACCCCCACTGCTGTGGTTTATATACAAAGACAACTATTTCTGGCATTGTATGTGGGTATTGGGGATTTGAACACAGATCCCCAGGCTTCCAAGGCAAGTACACTTTCCCAATGAGTCATCTCCCCAGCCCCTGTTATATTTTTTAAAAACTTAAAGTCCTTGAACTTGCTTGGTTTGTGAGTGAGAGCCATTACTAGTGCACACAGGGGCAGCTAATACATTCTTGATAAATCGTTCCCCTTCTCTATTCTCTCTACTTATGACAATTCTCATCTTAGTCTTTTAACTTTAAATTTTAATGTATTCCACCTTTGTTCTTTTTATGTCTAAGGGATCCTCCTTTATGCTAAGTTTTAATGTCAGTCTTTTTTCCTCCTCATTAGAATTTGTAAAGTTTAATCCTTCAGATTTGTTGTTATTGCTATTATTATTATTATTATTATTAACTTCCCCAGCCTTTCACAGATTCCCCTCCCTCTCTCATCTCTGCCCAGTCCCTCCTCTCCAACCTCCCCTCTCCCCCATCCATTCCTCCTTCTTCTCTTCAGAAAAATGCAAACCTCCCATGTATATCAGCAGCCACAGCATGTCAAGTTGCAGTAAGGCTAGGCACCTCCTCTTCCATTAAGACTGGAAAAGGCAGCCCGGTAGGAGGAAAGGGTCCCCTAAGCAGGCAACAGAGTCAGAGACATCTCCAGATCTCACTGTTAGGAGTCCCACAAGAAGCTATACAACTGTAACTTATATGCATAGGGCCTAGGTCTATCCCATGGAGGCTCCCTGTTTGTCAGTTCAGTGAGCCCAGGAGCCTGAACCAGCCATCTCCTGTAACTAGACAAGACTCCTAGTAGACAACCCAGCCACTTAACCTCTGACCTACAATTTGCTCCACCTACAAGATATGCTGGGACAAAGATGGCACAGAAATTATGGGAGTGATCAACCAATGACTGGTCCAGCTTAAGCCCCATACTAAGAGAGGGAGCCCACTCCTGACACAGCCTGGAGAACCGGGACCCGGAGACCTAGAACAGAACCAAACATGACTGGCAAAAAGGAAGAAAAATAAAAGGCCAGTGAAATGAGTCATAATGATAATCTGCTACACTCATAGATCGTTGTCTAGCCCGGTTGTCATCAGAGAGGCTTCACCCAGTAACTGATGGAAGCAGACACAGAGACCCACAGCCAACCATTAAGTGGACCTCAGGGGATCCTATGGAAGAGTGGGAGAAAGGATTATGGGAGCCAGAGGGGCCAAGGGCATGACAAGAAAACCCACCAGGTCAGATTTGTTCTTGAATGGGTTTTCAGTTTATTTAGTGTATCCTATGAGATACTAATGGCACCCCGTTTCTGTTTTAGTGTATCCTATGAGATACTAATGGCACCCCGTTTCTGTTTTAGTGTATCCTATGAGATACTAATGGCACCCCGTTTCTGTGTCACTCATTTCTGGCACTCTTGCCTCTCTGATCTCTGTGATTACTTCTCGCTATATGCTGTGGCATCGGCATCTCTCTACACTCTGATGCTGTTCCGAGCTCTTGCTTTATGTTGTCTATCCATCCTTCATGACTTTTAGGATGACCTTTGCTTTGCCATCAGCTGAGTGTCCCCTCTAAGGACCCTACACCAGCATTGTATCACTGCCGTCGTCTAACCGGAGGGCTAAACCTCCTACTAGCTGCAGAGGTGTCCTCAGTACTAAATCAGTTAAGTGGGGTTTACTTATTTTCCATTTCCCAGAAATTTCTTAACAGTCACGTATTTATTTATATTGCCCATATATTAACAAAAATGGCAATCTAAGTCTTGGTCTAACAATGCTTCTTAACACATAAAAACTTCTAGAAGTTGCCCTCTATGGTAGTCATAAGCAAAGGTTCCAATTTTATTACTGGAACGGGGGGATTATCCACATTTTATCAAACTAAAATCAGGATTTTTTTCCTGAGACTTGAGCAATGATTAGACAGTCTAGGTAAAATTTCATTAGAAGTTCTCAAACAAACATGGTTAAAAATAATAAAGGCAGTAGTAGAAAGAATTAATAACTCAAAAAAAATTTAAAAATATGTTCTGTGTGCTAAAAGACTAGCCATTACATCTTTAGCCACTTGAAAGAATAGATCTGGTCTCTTAACTTACCAGATTTTTATTTTAACAAATCAGGAAGAGAGAATGCTGGACTGGAACAAATGTGACCTTGTTTTTTTGAGTCTGGAGTAAAAGTTCTCCAGCAAAATTTATTATTAAAGGGACCACAGAATAGCAGAATCTTTACTTGTCCTTTAATGTTTGAGTTAAAACTGATAGGAACAATTAAAATAGTAATAGTGTTAAATTAACTCATGGTTCATTGCTCTGTAAATATTAATTGCAGGAAAAATCTGCATATGAAAGCCTAATTTTAATCACAATTAATTGATTTTAAAAAGATATGCAAATCTACCTGCCTGGGTGATCTGAGTGAATGTTAATCACCTAGTAACTAGAGACCCGCAACCATTTTCCTGCAACCATTTTCCTGTCACATGTGCAGCAGGACATAGTTCCCAGTAGAGCAGCTCATGTTTGTTGTTAGCTAAGGCCATCACAGTCACAGCATGGGGCTGGGCGCTTGGCAGAACATCTTTGCAGTAACTTCCAGAGCAACACTTGCTCTTCCCCGCCCTATACCTAAATCAGATGTTTCCTTCTGGGGGTGGGGGATGTTACTATCTCCAGGTCCCTGGAGTCAACCTATAGAGGATACCTTCTTGGACCATTTCACAACTAGGAGTAAGTATTTTTTAAAAAAACATGATATAGTCAGCTCTCTGTGATTGGATTTATCAGCTGAGGACCAAGCTTGGACCAAGCCCTTGGAGAATGTTCCATAGCCAAATAATACCAGCTTCATTTTGCCTCTTGATTTGGGAGTCTGGGAAGTCTTAGCCTGGACTACCAAGAGCCTTTGGCTTAACCTTTGGTGCACGGAAGGAAGGCAAGAGGACATGTGAGAAAATACAGAGTGAACAGGGATCCACTCTCATGATCACTGGTCCAGTCCCATGAAAGTACATGGAAGGCATCAATCCATTCACAGGGCCTGGACCGTAACCCCAGTGGTTTCCTGGTAGGCTTTGCCTCTCCGTGTTGCTACTTAAGGAACTAGTGCTTAGCAAGGGTTTTGGCAGAAATATTTTCAAACCACTGTATTCTTGTAGGTACATTAGCTTGCAAAAGAGAACAGAGCCGTGCTAAGACATCGAGGAAGGTGTACTGAGCTACTGTTTTCTCTCACACCAAATGGAAACAAAGACATAGTAGCTCATCCGAAATAACGTTTGGTCTCTGGCCCTCAGAGTCTCTATATATCAAGTGTGAAATTCTTTAGGATTGTGTGTGTGTGTGTGTGTGTGTGTGTGTGTGTGTGTAGACATGTTTATGGGGTATTCCATATTCTCATGTTTCTCATGTGAGCTTCTACATATGGAGGCCAGACGGCGATGTCAGATGTCTACCTTGATAGCTTTGCATTTTACTTTTTGAGATAGAGTCTCCCACTGAAATGAAGGTTACTAATTCAAGTAGTCGATAAGGCCAGTGAGCTCCAGGGATCCCCTATCTCTGGCTCCCCAGAAATGGTATTGAACACAAGCACTACTGTTCCTGAAATTTGATACGATGCTAGAGATTCACACTCAGGTTCTCATGCTTGTGTGGCAAGGATGTTACTGATAGAATCATCTCCCAAACCAAACCACTCAGTATTTTTTCTTTTTTTCTTTTTTTTTTTTTTTTTTTTTTTTTGGTTTTTCAAGACAGGGTTTCTCTGCAGCTTTTTTATATTTTTTTAGTTAACACGTAAGTTATAATTTTTATAAATTAACTATTTTGCTCTTAATTGAAAAAGTCAATCATAGAACCAAGGAAAAAAACTAATTTCTGTTCTCAGCACAAGTGATACTTTTAAAAACCTAAATATTAATAAGTTATTTCATAGAGCCCTCATTTCTAATAAGTTTTGTAGGGATAGAAACATGCCTAGAAGATGATTTGATGAATATTTCTTCTTGGGCTAGCAAGATGGCTCAGCCGGGAAAGGCACTTGCCAGCAAGCCTGAAGACCGGAGTTCAAACCCAGGACCGATGTCACAGGAGAAGGCAGACTTCCAGCTGTCTTCTTGTGTCTGCATGCTTCCCCTGACACACATGTGCATCTCTCTCACCACTGCCAGAACTTATTTATTTGCAAATAAATAAGAAATGTAATTAAAAGTGTTTCCTCTCGTTGCTCCAGGAAGAAGAAAATAGACAAAAGCACAGGGCCACATTCAAGGTGTACTACATATTACACACTTTGGTTGTATGCCTGTTATCTTCAAATGCATAGGTTGCTTGTTTTCTTAAGGCTGTCAAAAGAAATTGCCATAATATTTGAAGCATAAATCAATAGAAACATCTCCCGCCTTCCTAGGGGCCAGCAATCTAAAGTCAAGGCATGAGCAGGCCCCTGAGGGCTGTCTCAGCTGTTCCCTTACCTTGTGGTTTTCATGAGGCTTCCTCCCAGGTTCTCTTTGAATCTCAAAAACCCTCTCCTTTCCCTTATAGGGGTATAGGTCTTTGAATCCATTCTAAAATGATTTTTGTCTTGAGACCTTCAATTTTATTGGCAAGGACTCAATAACAGGTAGCAATAGCACGTAGATATACTATTTTGTTGTAAGCAGATTGGCAACTCACTACATGTGTTTTCGTAATTTGAGATGCATTTTGTTTTAGATCAATATGCCATTGTTTTATGTTCTGCAAAGTCACACCATTTAAAATAATTATATAAATAAAGTTGTTTTGAGTTTCAAAAGAAATAAGGAAGCCTATGTTTTAACTGTATTTTTAAAACCATGTACCAAAAATAGATGACATGGGAATTAAAATCAGTTATTCCACAGTCTGCAAATTGTATGTTTCCCTTGATGGAATTAAATTGTCTAGAAAACACAATTAGTAAAATGTCTGTTGAAGAAATACGTTCTGTTCAATGCATTCCCCCATGGCTTGGCACAAAATAGCATCCTGATTGATTTGAAATCATCTCATTCTTCAATTCTAGCCTTTTTACAGTTTCATTTCCCTTAAATGTAGAGCTGTAGTGTTTTATGAACTAGCAGGAACCAGCAAAGGTTCTGCTTGTGGGGTGAGGGAGAGGATGCTACATCTGTTTCACTTAAGGCTTTCTCAGGCTGGGGTCTCCTTTGTGACTGGTGCTGTTCAGTGAGACAGATTACATCTTACACCTCCTCCTCAGCAACAGGGGGAAACTGGACACACACGAGAGAGAGAGAGAGAGAGAGAGGGAGAGAGAGAGAGAGAGAGAGAGAGAGAGGGAGGGAGGGAGGGAGGGAGGGAGGGAGGGAGGGAGGGAGGGAGGGAGGGAGGGAGGGAGAGGGAGAGAGGAGAGAGAGGGAAAGAGGGAGAGAAGGGGGGGAGTCGGGTACCTATCTAGAAATCCATCTGGCAGAATTCAAACCCAGGACATTAGTATTTGAACTGGCTGGTTTGGAACTAACCAAAACAATAGAAGAGGAGGTTTAGGGCTATGGTTTCTTTCCTGATTTCGCCACTGCTAATGGTAAGCAGCCGTCAGGGGCCAGTGTGGTGAAGCATTAGACATCACGTCTGGCATTGATGTCCTAGTCTTCAGTGCCGCCTCTAAGGCTCTCTTGAGCTACTTGCTAGTACATTTGTGTCTTATTTTAAAGTGGAGATAGTTGTATCGCATGACATATCCCACAAAATAAAAATGAAGTAAGTGATTTCCACATGAAGCCCAGGTAACAGGGCCTGCACTCAGAAGGGGCTGTTGAGAATAGCTGACCCCACCTTATGGCCTAACCAGAGTAAGGTTTCGTCCTGAGAACTTGAAAGCCAGCTCTTGCTCATCTACCTTTACACATGCGGTTTTGTTTTTTAATCGTGTGTGTGTGAGCGCGGGTGTGTGCATATGTGTACAGGCACACGTCTGTGTATGGTTGCACATATCCCAGAGTGGTCAGGTGAAGGTTGTGGGTCTTTGTCTTATGCTTCGTTAGCGACAAGTCTCTTGTGCACAGTTACACACTTACCAGATCAGCTGATTTGTGATCTTCCGAAGAATCTGTCCCCATATTGTCATAGTGCTGGGATTACAGCCCTGTGCTATTGAGCTCAGCTTCACATGGGTTCTGAGGACATACATTAAATGAAATGCACTCGGAAGAACTGCCCATGAAACATGAAATTTACTGGTTTTTCTCCCAACAGAAGTAGTTTCAGAAGATACACTAGTACGCATTATCGAAACACATTCTTTCTGTCTTTTACGGCTTCCTTTCAGATCTATGCTTCGAGCCTGCCTCAGATCTGTCCTTCGAAAACAATCATTTTGATTTAAAGAAAAGCTACTTATATTAAAAATATTTTTAATAGGAGACTTAAAAGCAAAGCCAAGTTAGAATATTTTATGCATGAAAGATGTTTTTTAACTTGAACTTGATTTTGGGGGCTTATAATCTATTTCTAAATATATATTATTTAATTTAGCTTGTTCTACATGACTGAGTTAAAAATAAACTGCAGATAAATCTTGTTCCAGTGAAATTTTAGTGTGTTTTGGTGTTTTCTTTTTTTTTTAATCAGCTATATTTTTGCAGAAACTTTTATTTTGTTGCATTTTCTAGTTACTCTCCAAAGTGCGTTTTAAATGTGATATTGAATATATGTTATTTCCTGCCTTGAGCTTGTCTAATGTCTTTACTGATATAGGCTATTTACTGCATAGTGTGACCACAAGACATGGGGTTTGATACAGTAGTGTCCCATGAGAAAAGCTTTTCGGCTTTGCTACAGCAGACATCGCAGCAGAATTTGGTGAGAGCCCAAAGCAGCCGCACAAACCCCGAGTGTCTATGGGCTCACGGCAGTGACAACAAGGGTTCACCATCACTGTGAAGGGCTAGATTTCACAAGGCTGCATTGGTGGCAGGGCAACTGTAGCCTCTGTGAGGATCCCAATTAGAGGCCTGGTCTCCTCCCCCAGTGAGGAGAAAGTGACTGTAGGTTGCTGTTGAAGGTTTTCACTCACAAAGTCCTGCAGAAATGTAATTCTGAGAGTGGGAGAGCATGGGAGAGTAGGTCGGGAATCACGTCATAGCAGAGTAGAAATTAAAAGCATAAATACTCCCTGGGAAATCTACATAGGCATCAGATTATGCCTTCTCTTCCGGGTGCTAAATCTTAAAACCCGAATATTCAAGAGAGCAGCACATTCTTGTAGGTAAACTTGACACGATAACGCAATGTGTTTGTTTTTGGTTTATTTCTGAGAGAAAATAATATACCAAGCCAAATGATGAGGCCTCATGGTCAACACAAAAGCAGACTATTGCATCTTGACTGTAATAAACGCAAGGCTGCACTGTAAAACCATCTACTGGGCCCAGGGGTGGGAGCTACTGGGGACCAGCTGCCCTTGCCAGGAAAGCAGGAAGCGCTCACTTGCTGGGTTGCTCATTAAGTGGAGTGCCTCCCACTGCAGAGGTGTGCAGCTTCCCCGGAGGTCAGGGGAATTCGTTAGAAAGCAGCTTTATTGGATGAAAAGCCCAGTTTTCCTTTGAGCTTATGACTCTTAATAAAAAATAATACCTAGTTATTTTTAACAAAGACATCTGCCTCACCTTAGCTCATGTTCAGAGGACTCATGTTCAGAGGACACTCTCACAGGTGGCGTGCAGAAGGACGCAAGGCTCGTAGCTCAACCAGTCGTGCCTCTCTTGTGTTCATTTCACAAGCATACACATAGCCACCCAGTGTCTTCTTTTAATTGAAAATTTATGTTTTAAGACAATACATTCTGATTGTGATTTCCCCATTCCAACTCCTCCCACCAACCCAAATCCACACCCTCTCTTGCTCTCTCATTAGAAAACAAACAGGAATCTAGAAAAAAAAGATAAATAAAAATTAAAACAAACAGGCCATAATAGGACAAAATGAATAAGCAGACAGAAAAGAAAACATACAAGGAACACACACAGATGCAGAGACACACAAATTCACATAGGCAGGGTGATGTGGGATTCCCCTCTTTGTTATATGTAATTTTACTATGTTAAAGTTAAAACCTTCCTTTTTATTTAAACAGGAAAGGAGAAGTGGTGTGGGAGGTCCTTCTGTCTATGTGTTGCTTTTATTGGTTAATGAATAAAGAAGCTGATTTTGGCCAATGACTTAACAGAATATAGCCAGGCTGAAAGAGATATATAGAGAGAGAGTAGGCGGAGTCAAGGAGACATCAAGTATCCTCCCAAGTTGCTAGCTGGAACATTGCCGGTAGGCCATGGTAAAATATAAAATAATAGAAATGGGTTAATTTAAGTTGTAAGAGTAAGCCGGTAGTACATTTAAGCTATTGGCCAAACAGTATTGCAAACAATATAGTTTGTGTGTGATTCTTTCGGTTCTGGGCAGCCAGGAATAAACAAGCAGCCTCCACTTACAACAGGGAATTCCATAAAAAACAGAAAACCAGACGGGCAGTGGTGGCACATGCCTTTAATCCCAGCACTCCGGAGGCAGTGGCAGGCAGATCTCTGTAAATTCAAGGCCAGCGTGGTCTGCAGAGTGAGTTTCAGGACAATCAGGGCTGTTACACAAAGAAACCCTGTCTCGAAAAAAAGAAAAAAATAAACAGAAAGCCAGAAACTATAATATATAAGCAAAAGATTTGCAAGGTTTAAAAAAAGAGGAAAAGCATTAAACAAACAACACCTCCAAAATTTGCATTGAGTTTGTTTTTGTTGGCATCCACTGTTAAGTGTGGGTTTGTATACCCAGTGAGACGCTGCTGGAGACAACTGGTATTTCCTTTGCAAGAGGTTATCAGCTGGTGCTAGCCTCTGTCTTAGGGATGGGGGCCTGTATCCACTCCCACTCTCAGCACTGGGACACCGTCTGGCTTAGACCTGTCCAGGCCTTGTGCACGCTGACAGTCTCTGTGAGCTCATATGTCTGTCAGTTCTATTGCACCTAGAAGGCCTTGCTTTCTTGGGTCTTCCATCATCTTTCTGCCTCCTCTTCTACAAGTTTCCCTGAATCCTGACGGGAGGGATTTGATGGAGACATAACACTCAGGTCTCAGTGTTCCAAGTTCCTCTCACTGTCTGCACATTGTCCAGCTGTGGGTTTTTGTATTAGTTCCTGTCTGCCGTAGGAGGAAGCTTCTCTGATGATGGCTGAGCAACACACTGATGCGCGAGCATAGCAGAATGTCATTGGGAGTCATTTTGTTGCTATGTTTCTTAATAGAACAGTAGTGTTTGGTTTTACCCTAGGTCCATGGCCTGTCTAATTTCGGGTTCTTGGCCACTCAAGCAGTGTCAGGCATGGGTTTCACCTCATGTAGTGGGTCTTAATTCCAATCAAATCATGGTTTGTTTCCCCCCACCCCCGAAAATACTGTGTTCAGAGTGGTACCTCCAAGATTCAGGCAAAGAACCAGCAATGTGGGGTGCCATCAGTGGTTGTACAATCAATCACATGGGTAGCTATGGTGGTGTATTGCATTGGCTCTTCGGTAATCGGAAAGAGAAATTATGTAGTTCGTTTAGATAGCAACTTCATGTTGCTCCAGTTGTTTTATGAATCTATCTGTGTACTTAGTACACAGTGATTTTTGCAATTTTTTAAGTACTTGGTATTCTAATTGACATCATGGAAAGAGTTTAGGAACTGTTTCTGAGGACAGAGAGCTTGAATTGGACTCAGCAAGAGCTGTGTTCTCCTTATGTTAGTGGGATGGTCCGTCTCTCAGAACACTACCTGCCCTTCTCTGCCTTGCTCCTTCCCTCTGATAATTACACCCAGTTTTATAAGTACTGTCACATTCTCAAAGACAAACCATGGTTCTTTCCAGTGTCTCATCTAAATCCAATATTCTCTGCTTGTCTGAATATAAAATCTTTTACGATGGTGGTGAAGGTCCCCTGATGATTAGGGTTAGACTCCAGATTAAAGCAGGTAATGGTATCATTATCACTGCGGTTTTTATCTTGTTCATGGTACTGGAAAGGTACCATGTGTGCGGAGGAAACGAGGGAGGCAAATTGTCAGAAAATCACTAATTAGAATCATCAAAAAGTTCTTTTTCCTGCTAATGCAACGTTACTCTTTAAAAGTGATTAGTGTATCACTTCTCAGACCATTAGTGATCAATACACTCTACAGATGATTTATCAGGATATGTTTACTTTGCTCCAGAGTGAAATGTATTCACACACATCCATACATATGTAACACATGTGTAGCACACACATACGTGTGTGTGTGTGTGGTGTGTGTGTGTAATTTTTGCCAACTGTAGGCTGCAATTCTTTCATGGGCAGTAAGCGCCACTTGTTAATCACAAGTGATATTTTAAAACTGATTCAGAACTGGATAAATAGAAACTTTCAGTGTACCACTCCCCTCAAGGTGATTGGTGTCTCACTTATTTACTCATACACAAACCTGGGTTTGAGTGGGTTGATAATCGTGTTTATATTCATATTTAGCTCATTCTTTTAAGTACTTAGACATGGAACTGAAACAGCGACATCAGACATGCTCCCTTTCTTTTATTACATATGTATTGCCAAGTACTAAGGCACAGTAATTATTGGTAGGTTACTAAATACAATTTATTTTCCATAAATATTTTTATTTTTGTTACACGTGGTATTTGTACAAGCTATTATTTGGTTCTCTCTCCTCTCCCAGGGTATTGTTATTGGATGTTTTTATCTGCTGTTTTACACATTCTTGCGATAATAAGGACTAAGGATTGGGTTGCAATAATCCAATCAAGGCACACAAAGGAAGTATTAGGAGTCACAGCCCAGAAGCACAATGCTGGGTACTCATTTCAGGAACAAAGATCTTGATCCTTCCTAAAGCTGCTTCTGGCGGTGCTGCGTGTTGAAGCAGGAACCTGTAGCTTTCACAGACGTTGCATCATATCTATTCTTTCCCAGCCGTGTAAAAAAATCAATCTAACCAGAAATATGACACTGGGAAAGCAGGGGAATAGTTAAGACTGCGCATTAGCGTGCTGGGCTTATGTTCTCTTTTCTACCAGGGTTTCTTCCATTGAATGTATATAATAGGATTATGGCAATGCAGTCATGTGTCTGACAGCCTGTGTCACATGATGTGTGGTGTATGTCACCAGCACTTAACAGTTGTTATAGGCTCGTGTCACATGTTGTGTGGTATATGTCTCCAGCACTTATCGGTTGGTATAGGCCCATTATATAACATACAACTTTAATGGGAGAGTTTCTGGTCATACACGTGAACAGTTGGGGCAGGGATGGAGAAAAACTCTACTGTATTCATACTTTTTGCTTATGAATAAAATAAAAATAAAAACAACCCCATTTGGAGGAAGATCTTAAAGGAACTATTCTGAGTAATTTCTATATTTATGGAAACTTGACTCAAAATTGAGGGCTTAGTTTGAATGTTGTCCACACCATTGCGAGAATTTGGTTTCTTATTTACAGTTCCTTCTGTGAGAAGCTCTTTGACTTTAATAGTTGAGTGGTTAACATTCCCAGGATTAGTGCAGCCTCAGAGCTTATGATTCCATGTCTTACATTTTTTCCATTGGAATGATGATTTTAGAAGTTGTAATTCCTGGATGAATGTGGGGTTCTGAGCATGCCTGCTTTGGGGTTATAGAAAGGCTACTGATGCCAGCCTGAGTGTCTTGGGGCAGGGGGATTACTCATATGAAGCTCATTCTACAGGGAGTCTACAGAGGGCAAGTCCAGAGGGAGCTCTGGCAGTAGTTTCCAGAAAGAGGCGCATTTTTTTAAAGGTAAGTATTTACCCTTATTTGGTCTGAATACCAGACCTCATCTTTGTGAGACCAAATACTCGGGTCTCTCTTTACATTTATGTCTAAATCTGTGTCAGCTTTAAAAACCGCATGGGCTATCTTCTGTGGTCTGGCTAAATATGGGTATGGTCATAATGTAAATTTTGGCAGAAATTTAGATTCTTCTAAATAAAGATTTTGGGGTTCGGTTTTGTTTTGTTTTAAACAAAATGCTCTGTTTATTTTGGTCAGAATCAGGTAAGTCAGGAAAGCTCTCCTGCCTAAGTCAGGTGCACTCCTGCCTCTGTTACAATGGACTAGAGATGCCAGATGCCAGATGCTGCCATAGAAGGGCTTTAGTGTACTACAAACCTGTTCTTATATACAGATATATGTACGCAATCTTTAAATTGCATGGTGAAGATTTGACATTTCAGGACTAGGCAAATAGGTTGGTCCCCTCTTGTTCTTAATCAGACTCTCACAAGGAGGCTGTGTATAAAAGAGAGCTGGTTGCTGAGGGTCTATCAAGTTAATAAAAATCTCAAGTGTGTCTTATCTGTGTCTCAGTTAATGACTGGTGACATCTAGTGGTGACTGGCGTTGAGGCACCAGCAGCTGTGCTGGAGAAGCAGATCCGTTATAAAATGTAGTGTTGGTGTTTGCAGATGGAGGTAGTCAGGCGGCAGCGTCTCGTGGCGCTGTTGCCAAGGCACCAGTTTCTACCGTAACTAGTGAGGCCATGCCCTTAGCCACCCACGCCTTGGTAAACAATACATGTTAGGGGAACTCTATTGGTCCCCTTTCTGAGAAGCCTGCCCTCCCCTTCATTCATCATTCACAGAAAGCAGTGTCAGATCTGCTCCGTGTATGCGTGGCAGGAGCAGGAGACTTGGTCTCGTTCTGATGCTCCCTGGAAGGGTTTCCACATGGGAAGCCAACCCATAATGGCAGCTTCTTTATTAAATATGTGCGGTGGAAATTATGCTAATTACACCGGAGTGTAATTATAGACTAGAAAGACTCTCACAGTCTGACTTGAATTGTTGTAGATAAATGTGCATTAACTTAATAGTGTGCAGGTAATTAGGAAAGGTAAAGGAGAGGCAGAGATGGAATCAGTTACTCGGAGTTTTAAGGATGCTTGGTCCCAGGCAGACTGTACCCATAAGGCCCAGGTATGAGGAAACCTTGCAATGAAAGTTCTCCCTCCATTCATGTCCAGAGTTTCAACACAGCACTAAAAATAGGCACTTGTCAGTGGCATTCATGACAGCAGAGAGCTGAACACTGTGGAATCGGCTGCTCTGTGTTCTGAGTATATTTATGTAGTTAATTGTTTAGAATTATTTATGCTTCTGTGTGTACTTATGATAATTATGGAAATGGAAAAAATATTCATCAGCCCAACTGATTTCAAATAGTCAACAAAAGCTGTATTCTGGGGAATAAGTTTTATTTACATGTGATTAAAGAAGTCCGAGTAGTGGTCAAAGTTACCAAGTCAAAGACTGGCATCGTTGGCCTTCTGTGGTGATGGCAAGGACATATTAGTTGTTTAGATATGCTAGTTAAAGATTTCTTAAACATGCCAGTAAGATGACACCATCAAAGACCCAGAAAATGTGAGCTGGATGGTGGTTTTTTTAAAAAAACACATGCAGATGGGGAATGCTGAATGATTTGCAGTTTTGCAAGTCATGTCAGAAAACGCAATCTTCACATGTCTTCTGAGAATGACTAATACCCAGTCAAATACTGGTATGGGGTTTGGAGAATACTTCTGTGAAGTGAACAGAGATCCAGCAGATTCAAGTGTTTAAAAGGTTTGCACTGACAGGAAGAAAAGGCCACAGCTCTGGTGCTGGCAGAGGTTCACCCTGGGGAACTGTCCTGTAGGGAAGAGGCTGTGCTGGAGGAAAGCACACCTGATCCTTCTGATTCCCTCAAACCTTAAAGAAATACTTATACTAAACCAATGGAAGCATGAAGGTGTATGCCAGGCGTTCACTGATTTCTTTAATATATTTTAGACTATATTCATCATGCAAACTACTGGGTTTCGTGACACTACCACACAAATATGTTATATACTTTATTCTTTGACCATATCTACCCTGTTACTCTTGCTATTCCACTCCCTCCTCAATTATGCCCTTATCTCTTCAAACAATCGGTCTTCTGCTTTTATGCTCAGGTATCTGAGGGTGGGGGGGGGGGGGGGAGGAGGAAGGGCCCTAGATTCCACATATGACAAAAAAATGTGATATTTGTTTTCTTGAGTCAACATGATGATCTCCAGTTCCACCTGTTTTCCTACAATTGACATCATTCTGTTAATGGCGCTTCACTGTGGACAGGCACCTTCCTTTATCCATCCCCATGTGTGATGGCAGCTAGACTGGTTCTGGCTATAATAAACAGGGTGGCAGTAAACAAGGACATGAGAGTATCTGTGTGGGTGCTGACATGGATTCCACTGGGTATATTACCGGGAGGAGCATAGCTTTATAATATGGTAATTCTTCATCATTTAGTTTTCTGGGAAAACTCCATACTGGCTTCCACAGTGGCTGCACTCACGTTCTCTCTAGAGTGTCCAAGGCTGTGTGTCTTCTTGGCGATAAAGTATTCTGACTGGAGTACCGTAGAGCCTCCGTGCAGTTCTGATTTGGCTTCACCTGATGACTAAGGATGCTGAACATACTTCATCTTCTTATTGGCCATTTGTATTTCATCTTTTGAGAGTGATCTGTTAAATTGCTGTTTTCCCATTTCTCTCATTTACATTATTCTTCTGGTCTCATACATAAAGTGTTTGAAGCACTATCAATCAAGAGCTCTCGATTTTTAATTCCCTAGATCTTTTGTGGCCGTGTTTGTCAGTTCTTTAGAACATTTACACTAATTCCTTTTCCGACTTAATAAAATTTAGCCTACACTTGTTTTGCTTTTGACATGTCATTACATTTCTTTTTTGCTAGGACAATAAAGGCATCAGAAGAGTTTTGGAAAGCTGATTATTTAATGAATATGCTTTTGATTAAAGTGGGAAATTGATCTTTCCTGTATGGTAGTATGACTGAATGGCTATACCAATGAGTTCAGCTGATTTATGCCCAGTACGAAGAGTAAGCTATATGATTTCACAAAAGATTTTTTCCTTCCAATCTCAGTTCTCTCCCCTGTGAACACTATATAATTACCTTACAGACAAATTACAGTACCCTGACCAAGTCCGCCACCCTACCTGTTTCAATAAATAAAGTTTTATTAACACAAGACCATGCCCACTTTCTTGCACCTTCCTGTACCTGCTTTCCTGCTATAATGGCAGAGTTAAATAACTGTCACAAAGACCGTGTGTGGGAAAATCCTAATATATTTATTATTTGACTACCAGAGAAATACTTCTAATTATGTATAAATCCTATG
This sequence comes from Arvicola amphibius, assembly GCF_903992535.2. Taxonomy (NCBI): domain Eukaryota; kingdom Metazoa; phylum Chordata; class Mammalia; order Rodentia; family Cricetidae; genus Arvicola; species Arvicola amphibius. The sequence goes on along the minus strand of NC_052049.1, from coordinate 7,834,678 downwards.
CATGTACATAAGCATCTATAATATACTGATTAAGTCTTCATCATGAATTTGCCACGTTGTAAAATGTCAATATATGTCAGCTATTAAAAATATCTATTAGTGTCATTTCATGAAACTTAGTTTTACTTACCTGTTTGAAAATCAGCTGTGAATAGTATTACATTTCTCATAAAAAGCATGTGAGTTAAAATATTTCTCTTTGAAAATACTTTATCAATTATTTTTGCCTATTATTTAAGCAGATTTGATAATGAAGGCATGTATCATGGCCCTTTTGCAAGAACATTAGGCCCTGGACTGCTTAAAGACCACTGTCAATGTGAGTAGTGTAAGCAACCGAATCTCAGACTCTAAAGGCAAAATGTCTGAGACTGGGGTGTCAGCATGTTCACTCTGTCTCAGAGATCCAAGAAAGACTGCCCCTGCTGCTTCCAGTTCCCTTGACGGAGGGCATAGGCTCTACTTGGCTCACAGATGCCCTACTCTAATCCCTACCTGTAGGCACTTTGCCTTCTTCCTCTTCAGAGTATCTGGATCCCAAGTCTCCTGTTGTAGAGGCTACTGGTTTGGAGCTCATTCTGTTCGTGTGGCCTATTGACTTGATGTAACCAAAAGCCCCTTTATCCAAATAAAGTCACACCCACGAATTACAGGAATTCAGATTTCAACATGGCGTCCTAGGTAATGCCATTCAGTCTAACTCCTGAGGAACTGTTATCTGGGAGAGCAGTGATTTTCTTTGTGTTTTAGACTCCAGGTTGGATTAGCTAAAATTATTAAACCAAGTATTTCAGTTAGATAGTCAGATAACAAACTAAAAATAAAAGCTGGTCAAAATGCTGTTAGCCCGACATATTTCTGAGAGAATCTGTGTGTGCTTGCCTGGAAGGTAAAGGTGAGAGCACAGATGAGAAGCCGTGACAGAGAATGTGGTTTTAGAATGTAGGTAGAGAGAGGAATTCGGAACAAAGGCCTAATCCACACCCCCAGACCCACTCACTCCCAACAGCCAGATCGGAATATGACAGAGACACATGCACAAACTGGAGTGAGTTAGAAGAGAGAACATGCCAAGGAAGGAATACTATGTGTTGGATACAATATCGTCTGAAAACTCTGAGCAGGGAGAGGCACAGTAAAGCAAGAGGGCATAAATTCACATATAAAATACTGCCTAAAGGCCCATGCTGGGATGTAGTGAAGTTGTGAAAGTTCATGCTGGGGTCTTCTAAACGGTTCCTCTGTTCAGGAACAGTTCTTGTTCTTCTAGGCTTTCTATAGTCTCCTGTTTGTTTTTCCTCTTTCTTCTCTCTCTCTCTTCCTCCAGCACACATTTGGAATATTCCCTTTATCACTTTGAGTCTTGTTTTGTTATTGGCTGTCATTTCTTGACCAATTCCCATTTATTCCATATAATTTCTGAATGTCCTTCTAATTGATTTTCAATATTCTTCCTGTGATAGCTCTATTAATCACTGTAGTTAAAATATATTTAAATTAAATCCAGAAATGTATCTTCAAAGGAGATATTACATATATTAGACAGTTTGAGATGTCAAGGATAAAGCCAGAAGGGTTGAAGCATCCTTGTTGGTCAAGAGGAAAAAGTATTGAGAGTGGATGCTTCCTAAGAGGGGCATGAGTTGACTGCTAGAAGAGAAATCTCTTGTCCTGTACATGGTGTTGTGTTTTTTCTGTAAGTTTCTACTTGGGTTAAAAGTTAGCTCTTGTAGGCACCAGGTTTTGTTCATCTCTGAAACGTTCTGTTTGCATCAGAGCCGTTGGGAGTTACTTCTGAAGACCCTGCCATGTGTAAATAAGTTAAGTGATTGTAGGACCAAAAATAAAGTCTTTTCTCAAGGCCTGGTTTTAAAAGCCTGTGTTATTGAAAGGCGTTGTAAGGATCAAGCTAATCCAGAGCTCAGTCTTTGAATGTTAAACTGATGTCAACAAAAAGTCTCACCAAACGAAGTTTCAAAGATCTAACTGGCTTTCAGTATTGATTTATAAGCCAGGCAGCATCCACTTAACAAAACGGGAAGGTGCTCTGGTGGGAGAATGCTTTGTCTTTGTAAGGCAGCTTTAGCTGGTCCAGGGAATCAGCACACACAAACCTCGTGCTGTTCGTTATCAGGTTATTTTCCTTCTGTGGCTGTCAACTGAGAGTCCATCCCTATGATGCTGCCTTAGGTTGACTCGGCCCCCTTTTGCTATGTTCTCATGAATATCTATGCTTGTTTGGTTTCCTTTTAAGCCACCCTGTTTAAGAAGTAGGTATTGTCTGTCTCTGGTTATCAGGCCAGATTTTACACATCAACTTCTCCACTTTAGCAATGGGACCCCTAAGTGTGAGTGACTGCATGGGGGGCCAGGTACTTTGCTTAACACTCATGACATATTCATAGGAATTGTAAATTAAATGGTTGATGCATGACTGGATTTTATCACATCTTGGTTAAATTAGACAGACACACACACACACACACACAGAGAGAGAGAGAGAGAGAGAGAGAGAGAGAGAGAGAGAGAGAGAGAGAGAGAGAGAGAGAGAGAGAGAAGTGTGTTTGGGGTAGGTACCCAGCATGTTATTTTATAGCATAGTGCCCATTATTTCAATCCCTAGCTGATTTACATGATAGGAAAAATTGGGAGTCTCCTTTCCCATGCTGACGACTACAAAACCCGTGATGCTCTACACTCAAGTTGTGGTTTGGAAAGCCAAGGTTTGCAGTGACAAGAGGCCACTTCTCAGCCCTCAACAAGAACGGAAGTAAGACACTTGACCTTCAGAATGCCTCACCCGCTAGAGAAATAAACAGTTCTTGGTTTCTTCAGCAGGGCCATGGGATGCTACTTTCCTGTGAAAGCGTAGTGAAAAGCCAGGACCTATTCATCTAGAGGACTTTATACCTGGGTATTTATCAGTCCTAATTGTGAACTGCCAGGAGAGCACTGGAGATAGGGAGGCTAGTGTCAAGTTTTTGGAACCATGGCTTGAGAACATAGTAATTTTGTCTCATAGTAGGAAGCACATTTTTTTCCTTTTATTGAAAATATACTGTTCCTCACACAATGTGTTCTGGTTAAGATCCCCCCTTTCTCTAATCCTCCCAGTTCCTCCATTCTCCCGATCCCATACAGTCCCCCGTTTCTGTCTCTCGTTTAAAAACAAACAGGTATTTAAAGGATAATAATAAGATAAAACAAGAACTAACACATCTGAATTGGATAAAACAAATAAACAGAAAGAGAAGGTTCAAGAAGCAGACATGCACTTAGAAATTCCATAAAAGCACTAATTGGAAGCCATAGTATATACAAAAAGGACTTTTATGGTGAGAGAGAGAGAGAGAGAGAGAGAGAGAGAGAGAGAGAGAGAGAGAGAGAGAGAGAAGAAAAATATATAAATTTAAAACTAAAAATAACAAGATATCGTTTTTTTAAAAAAAAATGAAAGACATGATGAGACAAGAACCTCCAAAGATGCCTTTGGGTTCATGTTTTCTGTTGGCGTCTACACTTGAGCACCCAGGCTGCCCTTAAGAGTAGTTTGTTTCCCCGCTGAGATTCTTTTAGAGGAAACTAAACATTCATTTGCAAGTGGTTACCAACTGGAGATAGCTTCTGGGTGAGGGAAGGGGGCATGTGTCTGCTTCTCCATGCAGCTCTGGGACCCGATCTGGTGCAGGCTCCTGCAGGCCATGTAGGCTCCTTCAGTCTCTCTGAGTTCATATGCATACTCCATTGTATAAATGTACATTTTCTTTATCCATTCTTTGTTTGAGCAGCGAGGTTGTTTCAAGGTTCTGGCTATTACAAATAAAGTTACTATGAACATAGTTGAGCAAATGCCCTTGTGGTATAATTGAGTATTCTTTGGGTATATGCCCAAGAGTGGTATACCAAGGCCTTTGGGTAGACTGATTTCCAATTTTTTGAGAAACTGCCATGTTGATTTTCAAAGCATCTGTATAAGTTTGCATTCCCACCAGCAATGGATGAGTGTTCCCCTTGCTCCACATCCTCTCCAACATAAGCTGTCATTTGTGTTTTTGAACTTAGCTATTCTGAGAGGTATGAGATGGAATCTCAGCATCATTTGAATTTTATTTCCCTAATGGCTAAGGATGTTAAACATTTCTTTAAGTGTTTCTCTGCCATTTGAGATTCTTCTGTTGAGAATTCTGTTTATGTCTGTACCCCGTTTTTTAATTAGATTATTTGGTTTTTTTATGTCTAGTTTCTTGAGTTCTTTATAAATTTTGGAGATCAGCCCTCTGTCAGATGCGTGGTTGGTAAAGATCTTTCCCCATTCTATAGACGGCCATTTTGTCCTATACCTTACAGAAACTTTCCAGTTTTAAGATGTCCCACTTATTATCATTCTTAGTATCTGTTCTACTAGTGTGCTATTCAGGAAGTTATCTCTTGTACCAATGGGAGACATCCCTTATAGGGCTGAGTGTTCCAAGGACTGTTATTCTCTGTATAATGTCTGGCTGCAGCTCTCTATTTGTTCCCTTCTTTTGCACAAGGGTGTTCCTCTGATGATGGCTGGACAAGACACTGATCTATGATTATGTCAGAATGTCATTAGGTGTCATTTTATTGCTATCTGTTCAGTAGTATTTGGTTTTACCTTAAGTTACTGGGCTATCTTGTCTCAGGTTGTTGATCATCCAAGAAGTATTGGGTATGGGTTCCATCTAATGGAGTGGATCCTAGGTCAAATCAGATACTGATTGGTTACCCCCACAAGCTTTGTGGCTGCTATAATTCTGAGCTAAAACCATTGTCCCTGGACAGTTTTTTTGGCTGAGCGTTTTAATGACTGGTTCTATTTCACAAGGGGTTAAAGGGCTGTTTAAATTGCTTATCTGATCTTAATTTAACTTTTGTAAATGGTGAATGTTGGGAAAATTATTCTTTTCTTTTAGAGTTTTCCAGTAGAGTGGCTTACAGTTTTTTAAAGTATGTTTTACTATTATGTACCTTTCATTTTTAATTTTAATACTTTGGATATTCTCTCTCTTTTAGTTAACTTATATAAGGGTTTGTCAGTCTTATTGGTTTCTTCAAAGAACCAACCTTTGTTCCACTGATTTTATTTATATATATAAATTTTATATATATATATATATATATATATGTGTGTGTGTGTGTGTGTGTGTGTGTATATATATAATATATATTCGTTTTATTGGTTTCAGCTGGAGTTTGATTATTTCTTGCAGTCTACTCTTTTGGGTGTGATTTCTTCTTTGTGTTCTAGAGCTTTCAGATATGCAGTTACATTTCTAGTATGAGATCTCTCCAATTCCTATATGTAGGTACCTAGTGCTGTGAACTTGCCTCTTAGAATGCCCTCCCTGTGCCCCGCGTGTTTGATATGTTGCATATTCATTTTCATTCTCTTCTAGAAAGTCTTTAATTTCTTTCTTATTTTCTGTCTTTCCCACTTTTCATCCATTAGTGAGAGGTTCCATTTCCATGAGTTTCTAAGATTTCTGTTGCTTCTGGTGTTGATACCCAGGTCTAATCCGTGGTGGTCTGATAGGTTGCAGGGTGTTAGTTCAGTTTTTTTGTATGTGTTGAGACTTGCTTGGTAAAGCACCATAATTTTAATCTTTAATTTTTTTCTCAAGGAAGAAACCACATTAAAATGCTTTGGGAACAAAAATGACATACACATACATATAAACTTATACATGATTGTAGCTATATATATTATTAAAAATATTAGCCCCCTAACCTGATATTGCCATATGTACCTAAAGAAAGATTCATCAGTCCAAGAAGTGTGAGCTAATGACAATTAAAATCTTCAGAGCTCTGCTCTGGGCCCATTGTAATTAGAAATATGTCAGAATTAATTTAATAACCTTTGTATGAATTAATTCTTTACCCATTAATTCATCAACTTCTTAGTAGCACTGAATTTTATATTAATTCTCCAGTTGTTGAAAAATGATCATCTTTGCAAACCTGACATTTTTCAGATTATTTTCCACTCTTTATTTTTTTAATATATAGTATATAAAATTTAAATATTTTGATATTTCAGTTTTTCCTTTTTAATGAGTTTTCATCTGAAACCATGTGTTTTTAACTTCAGCAGAAGTAACAAACTTAAAACATGTCGTTACATTATTTATTATCATAACTATTTGTTAGTTAACAGTACCTCATGGGCTAGCCTCCCAAAGAGCTACCTGTAACAAGTGTCGTTTTCTGCGTTAACCTTTCTGAGAGAATCTTTGTTGCACATTGAAGTCTTTGTCTCCCTCCGTCCTGTCTTGTCATCCTCTGTGATCCCACGTTGCTCACTCCTACTCGCACTGTGTCAAAGCAATAAATAGGAGACATGCATGCACCATTGCATATCCCATTCCAGGAAATAGGAGACATGCATGCACCATTGCATATCCCATTCCAGGAAATAGGAGACATGCATGCACCATTGCATATCCCATTCCAGGAAATAGGAGACATGCATGTACTATTGCATATCCCATTCCAGGAAATAGGAGACATGCATGTACCATTGCATATCCCATTCCAGGAAAAGCCACTGCTGCTGTTGTGAAACATCCCCACTTATTATTTTGCTGACTACATGCAGAACCCCACAGGGAATACCTCTGAGGAGCCAGAAATTTTAGGATATGGTTTCAGTTTTTCCATTTTGATATAATTTCTAGGTAGCTTAAAGTGTATTCACCCCTTAAATTTTTAATTTTATTTTATATGTATGGGTGTTTTGCCTGAATACACACACACACACACACACACACACATATGTACAACATGTATCCAAAGAGACCAGAGAGAGAGAGAAAGTGAAAGATTCCCTTCAACTAGCATTACAGACAGTTGTGAGCTGCCATGTAGGTGCTGGAACTCAAACCACGGTCTTCTGGAAGAATAACTAGTGCTCTTAATGACTGAACTATCTCTCCATCCCCACATTCTTCCCTTTTTAAATGCTAGTTACCGAGTGTAAAAGATGAAGTGCTTCCTTTGGCCCACAGTTTTGGTGCAGGTGAGCTGCGTGCATTCCACACTGTCACTGAGGGGTCATTAACAATTAGGAGATAGTCCCAAGCATCTCTCTGAAGACCTCTGACTCTTGTCTGATGGAAAAGACATTACTATGATTAACTAACTATATGGACTCCTGGCATCCCCCTTTTCAGGAGTTTTCGTCATGCCCTCAGAATACTGTATCTGGTTGCAACAAATGAGAAGATGGTTAGGTTTGAGAACAACATAGCAGAAGCTATTCCTGTATCTTCCTTGTGTGGAGCTGCATGATAAACTACCCCCAAACCCAGGTGGCTTAAAAGAAGGATGACTCATAGCCTCTCATTTCCTGGGTAGGAAAGGCTTAGGGGGGGAAGTCCTCATTTAGGTAATTTCATTAGGGCACAACAAAATGGCCATGGGCTAGTCTTCAAGTTTTATTTCTACTGCTGTGGTAAATGTGACCAAAACTGAGATGAGAAGAAGGCATTTGTTTAACTTTCAGATTGCAGTCCACCATCTAGAGGAACCAAGGCAAGTACTGAAGAACATTGCTTTTGGACTTGCTTCCTCTACCTTGCTCAGTTGCCTTCTCTGTATAGACTATGCTCTTCTTCCTAGGGATGCCACTGCCCAAAGTAGATTTAGCTCTCTTACACCATTTAATAATTGAGAAAAGGCTTCCTGGGGCTGAAGAGATGTATGGTTCAGCAGTTAAGAGTCCTCTGGCCAGTATGCCAGAGGACCTTGGTTTGATTCCCAGTACTCGTATGGTAGCTCAGTCCCTATAACTCCCATCCTTAAGGGTCTGATACCTCTGGCCTCAGTAGATACTGCATACATGTGGTGCACAGATGTCCATACAGGCAAAACATCCATGTGCATAAAAAAAATTTTAAAGAAACTGCTTCAAAAAATGGCCTCAGGCAATTTTTTTGATTAATGTTTCCTCTTATCAAATAATGTGAGGTTTGTGTTGACAGATGAAGCTATGACAGCTAGAGAGCTCAGTATCCAGTATGGGACATTCTCATGTAGGCATTTGGCTGTTCAGAGCCATTAGACGAGATCTCTGCTCCTCACACAGAAGCTGGAACCACAAGGGACCTGTCTCAAGAGATGTAGGTAGTGACTGTAGGTTTCCTAAGACTTAAGCCCTCAACCATCTCCTGTTAGTGCAGGCAGATCACACAGGCCATCCAATTTCAAAGGGAGTCTGGTGATGATTATTCTTGACTGCCAGCTTTTCAAGACTTTGAATTACTAGGGGAGAGGGGTTTCTGGAAATATCTATGAAGAATTTTCTAGATTAGGTCAGCTGACGTGGGAAGACCTGCCCTGTATGTAGATGGCACTGTGGGTTTTGGTCTTGGACTGTGAAAGGGAGAACTCAAAGACAGCAGCCACATCCATCTCCCTTGCTGCTTCCTGGCTGGGTGGAATGTAAGCAGCTTTCTCAAGATCCTGCCATGATGTCTTGAGCAGATCAGCAAACTGAGAGCCAAAGCAAACCCTTCCTTGGTTATTTTTGACAGACATGTTGTCATGATGATGAGAAAACTAGCCAAGGAATTCAGACTATGCCCCCTGATAGGAGGAGTAGTATGCGACCACAGCAGGGGGTGGGAGAGGTGTCATTGTCATTGGTACCCATTCATCTTTCTACTGCATCTACCAGCAGAAGCATTTGCGTGAGATCTGAAATGGGAGATTCCTATTTTCCCTTGGTCTTTATCTCTGGTCTCCATCAACACATGCACACACATGGGGGTGAGGACAGAGAGACAGACAGACAGACAGAGTCTAACAGTAATGTGTCTCAAAAAGAGAACTGGAACCATGATGTATCCTGTGTGTGTGTGTGTGTGTGTGTGTGAGAGAGAGAGAGAGAGAGAAAGAGAGAGAGAGAGAGAGAGAGAGAGAGAGAGAGAGAGAGAGAGAGAGAGAGAGAGAGAATCATTGTAGCTTAGCAAGTCTGAAAACTGTAGGGATGTTCACAGTGTCACAGGGCAGAAACTCTAGAAGACGTGGGTTCTATGGTTTCTTCTTCTTCTTCTTCTTCTTCTTCCTCTTCTTCTTCCTCTTCCTCTTCCTCTTCCTCCTCTCTCTCTCTCTCTCTCTCTCTCTCTCTCCTCTCTCCTCCTCCTCCTCTTTCTCTCTCTCTCTCTCTCTCGTCAGGACCACATCCAGAAACACCTTCTGAGCCACACCGATGTTTAGGTATCTTGACGTGACTGTGAGCTGTGGCCTAGTCCAGCTGACACAGAAAACAGCCTTCAATAAAAAAGACATGCTGATTCATACTCAGGCACAGCTGAAGAGCTGGAAAAAGATGCAAAATCTTTCACATAGCTAGAGATTGTGGAAGAAATCAGATGTTCAAAGAAAAGAAAAAACATTGTAGGCCATATATAAAACTTTTCTATTTAAATTCACTTTTTGAAATTTAATTCTTCCCTTTAATTTTTTTAACCAGGATATAATTTCATACCATTATGATATACCTAACCAGTATATGTTTTGTGGTTCGGTTACCCTCACATCCTCAACCCTGGAACCTCCCAGGTCTCTTCCTCTTTCATGTCCCATGGGTCTTCCTACCCAACCCCAGTCCTTTCTCATCAACTGTTCCTACATTGTCTTGGTTCTCTTTCTAGTTTTATAGACTTTACTCATGTTTACATCTGTTTACATATGTACACAATGAACATGTATAGCTAGTATTCACATGTGAGAGACAATGTATGGTTCTTGCCCTTTTTAGTTAGGGTCACCTTTCCAGCTGTGTCCACTGCTATGATCTCATTTTCCTTCACAGATGTCACAAGAGGCTTCTCTAATGAAGTCTGAGCTGCACTTACCTGTGAGAGAAGAAGAAGGATTTAGAGCATGATTAGGAATGACACCTGTTTAGAAATTGGCAGTGGTTAAGTGTTCCTCTAGGGGCCATGACCTCACCAGTCATGGGTAGTTGGCTGGGTTTTCGATACCAGGCATGAGTTATTTCCTATCGAATGGGACCTGGATGTCTTTTTTGCTCTCAGCTGGAGCCAACTCTACCAAGCAGATGCTTGTGAGAGTAATTGCAGTGCTGATGAGTAAATGTTCTTAAGGATTTGGAGGTTACCAGAAGGAAGTCACTGTGCTTCTGCGGAGAGCAAAGAAAAAGTGGGGTTGGGCTAACTAAGTGCTTTCAGCCTGGCCAGCTTTGTACCCCTGATTCTAGCCACATGCCTTTGGGCTTCCTGGCCCATGGAAGACATTGTCCCAGTTACAGAACTGCCAGGCTCCCTAAAAGAAGGGTTTTATGTTTCTCCGAAGTCTGGGTTTGTTAGAGAAAATACATCAAGGCTAAGTTGCCAATCTGGCTTTAGACAGCTGTCTTCATTAATGCCATGCTGAAAGGATCTGACTTTCAGACAGATCTAAATTTGATTGAGATGCCATAGCATTTGAGAAGCATTATTTACCCCAGGAATATGACATTAGAAAATACAGTACCAACTCAATCCCGATGGAAGATGGCCCGATTGGGTGATAAGAAGGCGAAAACAGTGTTAAAGTGCTCAGGACTCTTGGGTGTCTTCCCTATAAATAAGTATGCATACTGCAGAGTTCCTTGGAAGGAGACAGCTTAGAATAGTCATACAGTAATTCACTGAACTGTATTTGTTGAGGACTGAAAAGACCCATAAGCCATCAGGCTGTTGTTGGGGTGACTGATAAGATCTGGAAAGTTCCCTGTACCTACAGCCTCCTGGTGTTCTGTTTCTGCCCCATGGCTGATCGTTCACTTAGATTGTTTGAACCGAAGGTAACAAGAGGCCACTACTATGCATCTTCCTGCTCTTTCTTCTGTACACGCAGTTCTAGTTCCAAGCTTACTCAGCTCTAGTTCACAAAACTTGCTCTGCCATTGGCCGAGATATCAAGAGATCAAGAGATAAGTAACTAATAGATTGCATAGTGTGGCTGGGGGTGATAAGCGTGCTGGGCCTTTCTCTTGCTACTTCAGAAATCCTACTTCGTGCTTGTGTTTCTCAACAAGGTATGATGCCCTAGCCTCCTCACAAAGTATTGTGTGATATCTGCATACATTTTTATCTGGTACAGTTAAGGGGGACTATATGCTATTGGTTCCTAATTGATAGAAGCCAAGGATTCTACTTTGCGTGTTACAATACAGGGGAGCCTCTTGTTTCTAGTCATGTAATATCTGGTCCAAACTTACGTAGTGCTAAGTCTAAAAAACCCTGTCTGACACTAAGTCGTTTATCATAGTTGCCAAGAGCCCTTCCTTCTGAGGATGGGCTAGTCCTCGTTGGCATTCTGCATTTGGAGGATGTTTGGGGTCCCAAAGGCAGGATAAGAGAATGCTGAGCAGCTGGTAAGTCATCCCATGGTTCCTATCTTCCGTGAATTAGTTACATCTGCCCATCAGACACTTACTCTGTCAAAGGCAACATGTTGGACTTTGAAAACGTAGAGGTTGAGTTCTTAGAATATGCAGGAGTTAAAACTGGCAAGAACCCCATTCCAGGGGGATTACCTACCTCAGTGAGGAAACACCACAACGGCCACACAGTGAGCCTAAGGTTTCAGTGATGGAAGCGTTATGGCAGCCTTTCCATGCCGCAGAAGAGGCCAGGCAAGCTTCCATGCTGTCAAGAACTAGGCAGCATTTTCCTCAGAGGAAGCCTGACTCACAGGTGGCATTTTAATCCCGTCACCCCACCATATGGATAGGAATAGTATCAATTTGTTTTTCATTGGTGAAGACCTTTTACAGGTACTGAGAAGCCTACGGTGGCAATGGATGGGCCATTGACAGATTTGGTGACAGAATGTAGATAGTATCTCTAGAGGATGTGGGCTCGTGACTTTCACAGGGGACAGACAGACCAACAATGTAGCTGAGGGAAGAAGTAGAATGAGAAGCTGTACCGAAGTAAAGCCCCGGGGTGAGAGGGCACAGGTCAGGGCTGCTGGAAGGTCACTGAGGTAATGGAGCTCATCTTTAGAAGCCTGCAGTGGCCAGGGTATGCAGGATCAATGGAAGAGGACCCAGCCTGGAAGAGAGAGCTCTTTAGAAAATATTCAAATTTCCAAAGCACCAAGGCTTCAGGAATATTATGGAAGATGAGTTTATAGCTCTTTGATTGTGTGTTAGAAGTTACGAACCTTTCTTTTATTTGCAGTAATTATTCAGCAGTTACTGAAGTAATGGGCCTTTGAACTGTGTGTTCCTCTGGGATAATCCTGCCCTCTCTTTCTTTGCAATGTCCATTAATGGTGATAACAGCATCATGTGTTTTGCATTTCAAAGAGAAAAGAGAAAACAGATGTGGTTGAATTTTGTTTCATATAACAGTATCCCAAATTTTAATTCTAAGATAGTACAAATTTTAATTCTAAGATAGTACTTTTTTTTATTTTTGCAAAGAAAAAAAATAACTGTAACGTTCCTACCTGCTAAATGAACAGAAAATGTGCTAGGATTCCAGCATGCATCTGTGTCACGCTTCTGCCTGCTTGAAGTTCTAGTTGGCTTCTCAGAGAAGCCATTGTATGGTGTCTAAGATCTGAGAATTATGCCTAGAAATAGCTGGGGGAGGGGGGTGCGGCTGTCTCAGTAAATGGATATAAAGACGGATGTGCCATCCCTTTCTAGACCAAGCTATGGGTTGCAATGACCAGGTTAATAAAAGAAGAAGAATAGTTACTTGGTGATCATTCTGTGTGACTCAGGGGGCTTCCGTCAACCAAAGGTACAAAGGAAGAAACTACTTACCTACTCGGGTTAGGTGAGCAGGGGCAGTCATAAGCGTTTATGATGGAACAAAGAAGTGGGAACCAATGATGATGGACTGAGTGGGAAACCCAGGAAGGCCTGTTCAGATTCTTTCTGTCCTTTCTCTTCAGTCCTCTGTCCTTGTAGGTATGAGACAGGACTCCTTCTGAAATGGGGTCCTAGAACTTACTACCAAACAAGGTGGGACAGAGAATTTCTGTGTCAGTAGCTTTCATACAGAAAGATGAGGCCCAGTTAGATGAATGTATATTTTATTTTACAGCTAAGATATTAGTTATTTTTCTTACTATAAGAGCACATTAAGTTAGCTCACAGTTTAAGGATACATATATATATATGTGTGTGTGTATATATATACATATATATATATATATATATATATATATATATATATATATTCCATCATGATGGTAAAGGCATAGCAGTGGGAACATTAAATGACTGAGCACATTGCATCCACAGTCAGGAAGCAGCAATGAATACCGGTGATCCACTTAACATCCTTGGGTGATGTCACAATGAGGAAAGGTCTTCCCGTTCTTTCCTCATCAGGTATGCCTCTCATAGGTGCTCACAGAGGTAGATCTCCTAGGTGATTGTAGATCCTATCAGGATGACAGTCAAGAGTAATCATCATTACAGTTGCTTTGGTGAAAAAGGGCTCCTAGGTTCCACAACCTGCTGTGGAGTAGAGTGTGGTGGTTTGAAAGAAAATCACCTGCAGTGGGAGTGGCACTGTTAGTAAGTGTGGTTTTGTTGGAGTAGGTGTGGTCTTGTTGGAGGAAGTGTGTCACTGTGGAGGTAGGCTTTGAGGTCTCATATGTGCTCAAGCTATGCTCAGTATGACACTCAGACCACTTCCTGTTTCCTGTAAGATGTAGGAGTCTCAGTTACTTAACCAGCACCATGTCTGCCTCTACACTGTCATGTCCTACCATGATGATAATGAATTGAAACTCTGAACTGTAAGCCAGCCACCCCAAATAAGAGTTGTGTTCATTTAGAGCAGTAGAAACCCTAACTAAGACAGGGAGTTCCAGCTTTTGTGCTTCCTTTGGGAAAATCGAGGGGCGTTACAAGAGGCCAAGAGAATTGAGAGAGAAAGTTGGCTTCCAAGGCCACCTTTGAAGCCCTCATTGAGGGATACCACCCCACTGAACCCTCTCAGAGAAACCCTCACTGAAATACACAAGCACAGACAATTATCTTAAAGTAAGACTTGGTATTCCCCCACCCCTTGTCTTCTTAATGCAAACCTATCTCCCTTTGATTTAACTACAAAGGAAGTATTAACTTACACAATGAACAGTAAACTTGAAATCTCAAATATTCAAAGTCTTAAACATAAATAGGTCAAGGGATATTTAGGAAAAAGTTACAGTTGAGACGTGCATGACGGATGGAGAACAGAACACATCTTAAAATGTACCATTAACTGCTTAACTGACATGCTTAGAATAGAAATTGTAGACATATGGACAGCAAGATGGCTCACTGGGTAAAGGCAGTTGCTGCTGAGCCTGATGACCTGGCTTCAGTCTTTAGGGTTTATGTTCTAAGCTATCAAAGTGAACATGATGTTTTAATCAACCACAAGTACTTTCTTTCATGTGCAAATAAGAGCTACAGTTGACTTTCCTTACTCAGAGAAATATAGACCTTTTACCTTCCCTAGCAGATAAAAACAAACGCTCACTCTAATGATGCTAAGTGAATTTGAGAGTTCTCTGAACTCTAGGGAGCACACCTTTCCTCTGACCTAGTATAACAAAAGCTTTTTTTCTCCTCTGGCCCCTGAGCCTAGTCTGTACCTCAGATACCTAACAAATGGAGTTCAAACACTTATCAATGGGAAGCAGAAAACTGAGTGGCATTCAGTCACACTGTGTCACAGGAGCAAGGTACTCTTACTTCCTTAGGATTAAATTATTTCACTGTACACGTGGAACAATGCAGCTACCTTTACCAGGTTTAATACCCTTAGCTGCCATGGCTTTGTGTGTGGAGCAGAAGGGATGAGTCCAGCCAAGGCCGAATGGTGACCTATAAACTATGGGATCCTTTTTCAACTCTGGGCAAGTCTCTCAAGCTCCCTGGTGTTCAAGGTTTTTATCTGTCAACAGAAACAGATAAAGCCCCCAACTCCCAGCACTTTGGAGAAGACCAGCAAATTGATGCCTAAAGTTTATTGAACAGTACATTAAAATAACGCCCAGCTAAGGCTTTAGCTTGACAGAATTGCTAACTAGACAGTCAGCATTCTCTGAATGTCTATTCTGTTTCTCTAGTCATCATACTAGATTTTAATAAAAAGTTTTAGGGCAAAGTAACACTACACCAGATAAATACATGAGTGTTGAGATTGTAGAAGGTTATGTGTTTTATATTACATCATGCTTAAAGAAGATGTGAGAATTAATTCTTAGTCAGAAGATTCTGATTACCCTGGGGAAAATAATCCATTTTAGAAGACTTTAAATGTGAAAATACTAAGATTGGCAGAATAAGACAAATAATGGAAAAGTATTTTACCTGGAGGATTCCCCCCCCCCCCCACTGAACTACCAAGGAGCACAGTTCTCTAGTGCATTAGGTATGTAGACAGTCCATTTTATTTGACCACCTTGGTGATTCAATGGTTGACAGGTGACTGGCAAATGCCAGAGAAATAAAGAATGTAAATTAGGGAGGAATCTGGAGAAATAGGCTCTCTGTGGAATTGAGGCCAGATCATGAATGAGAAGCAAATAAGCTGTACAGACTTTGGGGGAGAGGACCCATCTTTCCATGCTCCATCACCAGACCCTGCTCTCCTGAGAAAGCATAAAAGTCAGTACCATAAAATGTCACCATATGGGTGACTGACATGTGTATTTTAATTACAGAACTAGATCTAAAATTGTAGTACGCCTGGTGTCTGTACTAAATCCAATAATTTCTCTTTTTTGATCCTAATGGAATTCCCAAGGGGTATAAATTTATGCCTGTTCCTGACTTGTAAAATAATAAAGAATGTGTAATGAGATGATGAGCGTCTTGGCTACGACCACAGGCACACTAACCCCCGATTATGGCCTTGAGAAAATCTGTTGAATAACTCTGAACCCTACTGGCTGCACCTACGTGGGAGAGTTAGTGTACAGTCTGATGGTAATGGGGTGCACATCAATGGGCAAGTGTAGTTCCCTGCTGTGCAGAACATGCCTAATACATGTTACCTCTTTCTAAGCTGATTTCTTTCTATGTGGAATGAAGGTATGTCAGTGCTTATTGGAAAGTAGTGCAGCATCTCACAGACAATATATCCAATAATTAGGTAATAATCATCTCTAAGGTGCAAGAGAGAGTAGAAAATATTTGGCATTTATCACCCCCTATGCAGTCAAATCCAAGATGAATTGCTTGTTACATTGACCCCAGAGCAGAACTCTCTCATCACTGAATTTGTTTGCTTTCTATGGCTCTCAGCTCTTTCGTATGATATCTCCTTCTGCAATCTAAGTTCATCACAGCCAACAAAGGCTCTGGAGAAAGGGCAAGGAATGGGGAGGAAGGAAGGCCCTTAAGATCAAATAAAAGATTGAAGATGTTAAGACCAATTTCCTACTATGAAGAGCATGTTGTATGTAATAAAAGAAATGTTTTCACTGATAGCTGCCACTAAAGTGGTGCTTTTGTCGTGAGCGTTGCATGACGCTTTGTGCCATCCTGTGACCCAGGCTGTCCGTCTGGACCGGTGCATCCAGGTCCTTGGCTCTGATTAAAAGAACTAGGGAAGTGCACACAAATAGCAAACAGTGACAAGGAGATGGCACAGTGCACACTGCAAAAGGAGCATTTGGCTCCTTTGAGGTTGAGTGCCAGGAGCAGCGAGGTACTGTTTGGGGCTTCCTTTATGGGTCACAAGAGAAGGGATTGATTGCTAAAGTAGGTGGCTTTCTGGTTTGGTTGACAGGTTTGAATCGTGCAAGCGTTTCATTGTATGTCTTCTTTCCCTTGGTACATCTGACTTTAATCATATGCATGGCCAGTCATATGTAACCAAAAAATGTTTTTCCTTTCCTAAAACTTCACTCAGAGGACAAAGGTTGACTTACTGCATATGCATCCCAAAGCAGTCCAGGCTGGAATGGCCCCCTCCCTCTAGTTCCTAGATATTTCCCTGAAGTGACTCAAAGGAAGCAGGGAGTTACTAATGGCTTCCTGCGTGATTTGGTGTGGTGTGCACTCCTGTGTAGGTGAGGGGCCCGAGATCCTAGGTGCATTGTTAGGAAGCAGGTGTGGGCTCAGGCAGGACCCTCAGTTGCTAAGCTTTCCCTACACTTGCTGCCCAGTACCCTGAGGAAAGAGGGAGGAGGAGGAGGGAGACGGGGAGGGGGGTGTTCAGAGAACACCTTAAAATGATATTCTTACCCCTTGGTTAGATAGTCATTAAGAAATGCTATGATTTATGTCCTTCATCGTGAATAGCATATTTCAAAACATATTCAGAAGAAAATTCTTAGAAATGAATGAAGTCTATTTTTCCCCAAAGAACAAATATTTACATTCAACTGACTTATCTGGTGAGTCATTTAATTGAAATTCTAAAATTAGACTTTATAGACTGACTTCCATTCATATGCTAATGATCTCCCCTTCCTCCAACAATTACTCATTATGCTAAACTTTCTCACTATGATTTAAGTAACAGCTGTAATGGAGACAGCTCCCTTACCCTTGTTCCCAAACTTTTCCGTACTAGTTTGCTCATGGACACACAGAAAGTGCTAAGGGACAGTTTAAAATATTTAAAATATTTCGAGAAAATATAACAATGCCAAGTATGTGGTAAAGCTCATATGAGCTCAGTACAGTTTCAGATGTTGATTACGACTCATTTTTGTTTTCTTTATCTCTAATCAAGTTTTTCATCACTTTGCAACATGGATTTTTAGAGGTTTCTATGATTTTAAAATAAATCAGTTGCTATCAGTAGAGGACAGGAAACGGAGACAATCTGACCTCTGCAAGGTCTGAGTTGTTTGGTACCAGAGACCTTTACCTTCCTGGAACACTGGCGATTCTTAGGTTGTTGGGATCAACCTCTGATTAAATGAAGGAGGCAGACACATCAGCCAGGGCATCATGAACACAGAGCCACCCAAGTCTCTCAAACAGTCACATTTAGGCACTGATTTGGTGCCACCAGGTTGAAAGCACCTGCAGCTTGCTGCCCTCTTTGGTCAGTCACTTCTTAGTAAAGAAATGCAGGATTTCACAATTTTGCCTGCACAGCCATTAGCTCAAGCCAAAGTCCCTAAAGGGCCACTGCTCTTACCCTTAGCGATTTCAGATTAGTGCTTATACAGTGAGCTGATAACTAGGCCATTCTTATGGATGAAAGCTTTTGGTCTTAATTAGTGAGAAAAATAACAAACATAATATATGAATTTATGACTTAGATAGATAAACCTCTATTTATCTGCCATTTTCCCTTTCCCTGCGGTGAAGCCTCTTTATCTTTCTGGTCACCCCCTGCTCATCTTACATTGTGATTGCTACGACAATACCAAGAGTCGTCCCTAAACTCACTGTGAAGTTTTAATTAATTTTCAAATTAATCAGAGCAATTCTTGTAAGAGTTAGGTACATGCTGGTCCAGTAAAAACCAGACCTAGGAACTTATTAACAAGGAGAAGCATAAGGTAAGTGGACACTATGTTTAAAATGAACCTTATTTATTATTGTTATTGTAGTTTGCATATATATATCTCATTGCCCAGCCATGGGATCCTCTAGGATAATACTCTACAGTTCCCCACTGCCACACAGCACACACCTCTTGGACTCTACCCACCGACTGACACCCATTGTCACTTATTTGATTCAGACTGAGGGGTGAAAATGCTTTCTGTGTATAAAAAATGTTGATATTTTTATACTTCAAAAAATCCAGACATTAGGTATGGATGTAAGTTAGAAGGTTTAGAGGAAAAGGCACTAGGACTGGATCAAAGAAAATCTGATCCAGGGATGAGAAGTAATCGTGCATGCACACTGACCTGGGCACTGCCATGTTCTGCTCATAGAAGGAATCAATAGCCGGAAGAATCCATGCCTTCCTTAGGCTTCCTTATCCCAGCTTAGATGCATTTTGGCTGGTTTTTTTTTTTTTTTTTGTCCGAAGCAGCAGTGGCTACAGACCTAATTAAGCTGGTGCCTTTCTGCTACTTTGCCGTGCTAGCAGCTAACCACCACTGGGTTTGTATCTCAGACTAAAATAATGTAATCTATGAATCACACTTCAGGAGTTACACGGAAGTGTCAGACTCGCTGTCTGCAACATTTCATGATATAACAATACCCAGGAGAAAGGAACTTTATACAAGCAGCGTGGCTTCCCTGAGACAGTGCAACTTATCCATCTTGGGCCCTTCTTTCATAGAACTTGTCATTTTGTTATGATGTGCAAAGGGCTTGGGACATGACTGTAGGCCGCAGAACAATACTTGAGTAGAGGCAGACAGCTTTAGAGTAGGAAGTTTCTAGGCGACATTTTCCTCTTTCTTCCTATAGTGTCAAGATCTTTTCTCTGGATAAACATTGCCTAGACTGTAGGGTGGAAATAGGTCCCTGGCAGCCCAGGACTAACTTCCACCATGGGTGGGTCATAGTGCTGGTATGCTGGGCATGAACACTCTTGTAGCTCACCAACCCCAGGCAAGGTGACTGTCTCCTGAAAGCCTCCCTGTGCTGCCTGAATGACAGGTGTTTCAGTGCCAGTCAGAGAGTGAGTGTTGTCCTGCGTGTGATTCTTTAAGGCCCCCATGCACAGTTGCATGTATACAGATAGTTCAAAACAAAACCACTCTACCGGGGCACCAGCACAGCCGAGTCCTGAAAAGCTGTTTCTGCACCAGCATAAGGCCATGCCCCTGTGGTCTTTGTGGAGTGGATTCTTCATGTTATGAGCACTAATGCCCAACTTTGTTCAACCACAGGTGTGATCTGGTAATCTTGGTTAGATCCACTGCTGTGGCACTAATGTGTTTAGAAACTCACTTTTGAGGTTTACTAAATACTACCATATATGACCTGTATTCACCAGAAAACTAACTCACAGATCATAAAGAGATGTACTAGCCTCTTCCTTGGATTGTATTTGTAGAGTATTGTATAATTCTGCCTCCTCTGTTGCTGACAATAATCCAAAGCAAGGGTTAGAGGCTGAGAGAGCATGACCAGATTTCACAGCAGATCTGGCTAGAGTCTACTGAGATGTTCTTTAAGGGCGCTCTCTCTCCTGGATGCTGTCTTAAGTAGAGATAGCACAAGTTAGGGAACTGGAAGGTAACAATAAAAGTGAATGTGTATGTGGGAAGCATGTTACAAATATTTTTAAGAGTAAACATAATATTAGGTAAGGTTATATAGTGTAGTGACTGAGGCCAAACTCAGGCAGACAACCTGAAAACCCCCATGTTTGTGTTGTTGACTTCCACTGTAAAGACTCCATGACAGGTGCCAGAGAACAAACACCTCTTTATGCCCAGGAACATACAGACTACGGTGGAGCACCAGAAGATGGTCTTATAATTGAGATGTGTACATGTGTCACTGTGTCTTCTAAGAGAAACTCCAGGCTTCAGAAGTCAGGTTCATCAGATGCACCTGAGTGCGGGCAGATTAGGTATAGTTACTTGATTCATTTTTTAAATTATTTATTTTGTTTTCTTTTAGTTTATAATATAATTATATTATCCCCTCTTCCCTTCCCTGCCTCCCAAACCCTCCCACATATCCCTTAAAAGAATACAATTTGTGTGTTATTATTTCGGGTGTAAAGCTAACCATGCGGGAGCCGGGCAGGACGAAAAGCAGCCCTGCCCGCAGCCCCTAACTACAGAACCCCTCACTACAATCCCTCCTTACTCTCTTTCAAATGTATGCCCTTTTTCATTAATTGTTGTACATAGATTTATGTACATATATATTCTTAAATATATAAATACAACCTGCTCATTCTAAATAATGCTACTAGTATGTATGTTTTCCGTGATGACCACTTGGTATTGGCTAACCATCTGATGTTCTAGCAGTCCCTGGGGAAGATTATTTCTCCCTCTTTCAGTATTCCTTAGTTGCCTGTAGGTTTTTGTGGAGGGTTGAGGCCTCATGGGCTTTCCTCTGTCCGCTTTAGCAATTCTGTTGTCCTCCTTGTTCAGCAGATGGCTAGGTAGTCAAGACTTACTCATAGTATTTCTAGTCTACTATGTAATATCCTTTCAAAATATATATATATGTGAACCGGGCGGTGGTGGCGCACGCCTTTAATCCCAGCACTCGGGAGGCAGAGGCAGGTGGATCTCTGTGAGTTCGAGACCAGCCTGGTCTACAAGAGCTAGTTCCAGGATAGGCTTCAAAGCTACAGAGAAACCCTGTCTCGAAAAACCAATATATATATATATGTGTGTGTGTGTGTGTGTGTGTGTGTGTGTGTGTGTGTGTGATTATATAGATATATATAAACGTGATATATAGTCAAGTGTTATATGGATGTATGTGTGTATAACATATAGAAATGCACATATATATGAACATGCATACATGCATGAATATTACATAAAATATCCACACAAAGCATTCTAAAGGTGACCATTTTTTTCTCATTGAACCCTTCTAATTGAATACATTTAGTAACATTAATGGATACATAACTAGTATTTTAAGTTTCATTGCCATTGTGGAGGTATTATAATAAATGGGTATCTTTTACAACCTCATGGTCTTTTGGAATATCTAGGTCTTTACTAGAAGCAGAAATCCGTTGATTTTAAACTACACGTAGTTAAAGTAAATAATAGCATTATTAAGCGATTTCCTGTTGCTATTTCCCTCATGAGCTAGGCACATATCTGTGGAGCAGGTGGCTCCCCAGGCATGAGGCTGAACCGAGGAGTCATGGCAGAGAGAATGCATGCTTGTAATAGGGCTGAGAGAATCTGTTTTACTAAAACTGTGCAGTCTGAAGATAGCCACTTCTTTCTGCAAAATTAAAACAATTCACTTCCTTTCTAGATGATCCTATTTCTAGCACTATTTATATTAAAGTAAAGAAGTTTTTAAAAAAATATAATTAACAGGTTTTTGGCAGGTTTTTGTTTGGGATTGCATAGTACTCAAGAATAAAGAGCACAACATTAATTCTTTTATGTGAGTATCATCAGATAACTTCACTTTGGTGAGTGAAAATGAAAATATCTCCTTTTTATTATTAATGAAAGCCTCTGCCTACTTTCTAATTTCATCACCTCTGAGACACTCCCAAGTTCTTCAAGATAAAGTGAAGAACAAAACAGCCTACCTCATGGCTTTGGATCTAAAAATTCAAATTAGTTCAGTCTTTAAAACTTTTAGAGTTCAAAAGTTTATAATGCTCATGGGCCTAAAAGATGGTCTAGTTGATAAAGTGCCTTCCCTACAAGTCTGAGGGGAATTTGGATTCCAAGTACCCCCATTAAGAGAGAGAGAGAGAGAGAGAGAGAGAGAGAGAGAGAGAGAGAGAGAGAGAGAGAGAGAGAGAGAGAGAGAGAGAGGTCATCTCAGCAAGCTCCAGTAATCTCAGAGCTCGAGGACGAGATGGGCAATGAGGTGATTGGCCAAGCAGCCTACCCAAAGCATTGTTCAGTGAGAGACTGTGTCAAAAAAAATAGAGGGCAATTTAGGAGGCCCCTAATATCTACTTCTTGTTTCCACACACTTGCACACATGTGTGCCTGCACACTTACATATACACACATACATGCCCGTGTGCATGCACGCACATGCACACGCACACATCCACACAAACACACACACAATTGATATTTCTTACACTAAGTACAGACAGGCACCAATGAAATTGTGCAAGAGAAGGGAGAGTGTTCACTCTGACAAGAACCTTTGCTAAAGGTGAAATTTGAATTGTGAGAACCCTAGGTGTCCTCAGGTCCTTTTCCTTGGGGAACGTGATGAAGTGTTGTGACAGCCCACCAACTCTTTGATTTTGGTGGCAGCATGGCAAAGGAAGAAATTTCAAAACAGCTAGGTCTTTAGCTCTGTGCTAAGCCTTGTCATCTTAGCAGTGCAGACAGTCCATACATGGGGGAGGGTGTATGGCAATGTTGTTGGTCTATGTGACAAGCTTTAGTGGAGGAAAGGTTACATTTGCATATTCTCCAGTCCATTGCCATCGCCAGGGTAAAGCCCAGTAACAAATGAGAGTTGCGAGTTCACCTTCTAGGAATTATAGATGGTTCTCATTTCTTATTCTTCTCTCCTTCGTCTAGTTATATGGAATCCCTGACATTTCTAAAGGGCCCACACTGGGTGCCAGCTGTAACTATTATTGCTAACCATCCCACCAGTACACGAAGGTAGGAATCTTTTTGTCACTCCAACACAAGGGCTTAGCGAGCCTCCACTCAGCCAGTGCTCCCCACCGTATTAGTGTACAGATCCAGCAGTATATAGAAGGTCATGGGGGTTCTCCAAGCCTTTCTTCTGAGACACTGGGATCTTTGGAAGGTCGGAACCAAAGGAGTGCAATCAAATTCACCCTGAAATGTCTGGGAGAGCATTGAGGTGGGAAGTGAGTACAGAGGCTGTGGATGGGGAGTGAGAGGCTACAGCCACCTTCCTTTCTCCTGTCCAGGAACAATTTTGAATGTTCTTCTGCCACATTTGAGAGAGAGAGAGAGAGAGAGAGAGAGAGAGAGAGAGAGAGAGAGAGAGAGAGAGAGAGAGAGAGAGAGAGAGAGAGAGAGAGAGAGAGAGCATGTACACACACATGGTCAAGGTTCCTAAGACTTCCTTCCTGGAGGTATTGCTCAAAAGATATTCTTTTTTTTTTTTTTTTTTTTTTTGGTTTTTCGAGACAGGGTTTCCCTGTAGTTTCTAGAGCCTGTCCTGGAGCTAGCTCTTGTAGACCATCAAAAGATATTCTTGATGTATACCCTATAAGCCATTGGCTAATAAAGCAATTACCATCTGGCTTATGAAATAAGGTGGAATGAGTTCTTTACTAATTGCCTTCTGAAAGTGTAAGTTTACCTACATTCATCTTAGAGATGCAGTGACTGTGCATGGAAGTTTAATTTATAGGTATTCTGTAGATTTGGGCTTCATTTGCATAAAGAATATAATTCTACTGGGATACTATTATGAGGACAGTGTTTTTGTTTTTTTTTTAATTACAGAGGTGATATGGAATCATGCAACAAAAAGAAATTAAATTAAGAGGAAAACGGGCTTTTCATTTTTTGACCTGTAATTTTCTTCTATGATCTCATAGGCGAGGAGGGTTCGGTGCCAGCGTCACTTAACTATCTTCAGCAAATACGTGCTCTATATGTTTTGAGAAATTTTTCAGCATGTGTATTGAAGACTTCCCCCACATGAAATCAAGTGGTTTATCTTCCCCCAATAAAAACTAACCATCTTCAGAAGCCTTCTCTTCCATTTGTCTTCAGCACCAATGTGCTCCAGGCTTTGCTCGACAGTTCTTCCAGTCGTAATAAAGGAGAGATAAAGAGGACAGGCTAGAATCTGCCAGGAAACTTTTAACCCCGGTCTCTACCTTCTCTGCCTCATTTTTCACAACTCCTCTGCTCAGGCAACAGCTTTGACCCGCAGCAGTAGGATGGATGCTTCTGAATCACTTCACCAGGAGGAGGAGTGGCTGCAAAGGCACCCCATTTCTCCTCCAGCCCATCTTTCGATTAATAGTTCCCATTGTAGCTTCTGAGGTCAGGTTTTTATCTCTGGTCTCAGAGGTTGCTTTTTATTTCTCTGTTTTAAAAAAATCAGCTCTCTGATTTCTAAGAATAGAACCCACAGAGTTCACCCTATTGGCCATGTGGTCTGCCTGAGGACCCACAGAGTTCACCCTATTGGTCATGCGGTCTGCCTGAGGGCCCACAGAGTTCACCCTATTGGCCATGTGGTCTGCCTGAGGACCCACGGAGTTCACCCTATTGGCCAGGCATCTGCCTTAGGACCCACGGAATTCACCCTATTGGCCATGTGGTCTGCCTGAGGACCCACAGGGTTCACCCTCCTGGCCATGTGGTCTGCCTAAGGACCCACAGAGTTCACCCTCCTGGCCATGTGGTCTCCCTGAGAGAACTGAGAAACTTCATAGACTAATATTCTTAGGAACAACATAAAAATGAGTTTTAGTATAGATGTAAATATTTTGGAGCCTATATCCTGAAAGTAAATAAAGAACCAACTTCTTGGACTGATTTTTTTCCTTCTTGTTACGAAGAGGACACAGAAAGGAAGACAGGACACAAAATTTGCTAGCATGCATTGAAAAGCTCTTTAAATAAATTCCCTTTTCAAAGTCATTGTGCTACTCCACTTCTAACCTCAAATAATCATGAAAGGGTCTACTCTCTTAAAAAGCTTTGAAAATAATAATAGTAAAATAGCAGTATCAGTATGCTTACTTGGTCTTGTGGCATATTAGATTGTTTTTCTAATCTGAGGATGTAAGAAAATGCTATATGCCAGATTTTGAAATTATTTATTAAAATAATGTGTCCTTTACCCATGTAAACTCAAGTAAAAATGGGGGAGGGTGGTATAAGTTATCTCTTCTTCATCTTCTGTAACTATTTAGTTGAGATATTCAGTTACATGTATGTAATCTTCATGGAGTATGAATGTATACAGATGTGGACACAGAAAAGCTGGTACCCCAGGTCTTTTCAGAAGTCTTCTCTGCACTGGACCCACCTGTGCATGAGGAAGACAGTCCAGTCATTGTGAAGTGTTGCCTTGGCTGCTAAGCACATTGAATGAGTGTTGGGAGAGCATTGCATGTGCTGGGCTTTATTCCTCATACTCTCCTTCTTCCTTTCATACAGGGAGTTTGGATGGAGAGACCCGGAGCTGCCTGAAGTGATACAGATGTTGCAGCATCAGTTCCCTTCCGTTCAGTCCAATGCCGCAGCTTACTTGCAACACCTCTGTTTCGGAGACAATAAAATTAAAGCAGAGGTAAGTGCTCCTCACATCATCGGGTGAACGGTGTTGGGTTCATAAGTACTTAGGGATATTCAGAGTTGTGTCAGACAGAGATGAAGAAAAATGACTTGTAGATTCATCCTTGAGACTGAGACGTAGCACATGTATGTGTGTATCCACCTTTTCTGTTTAGACCCTCAGGATGAGGAGACCAGGCCTGCCTGCCTGTCTTAGGGAAGCTGAGTCTTCAGCGCCTCATGCTGCTATGATTTGCTTTCTTTTCCTAATTTTGTCTTTGTGAATAATCTGTCTCTCAAGGCTAAAAATTGCAAGACATCAATTGTTATCTCCTCAGATCATAGTCAGGATTCATGATGGGTTGTCCGTCTTTGAGAACTTGTTAGTAGCATGAGCACTGTAGGTTTTGCCATAGAGCCCAATGCTCTGAACCATTTACAGGAGCAACAGTGGATGTAATATGGATATATGTGATCCATTAAAGAGCCTGTTGTCTGTGTCCATCACATAAACGGTTGTTAAAATGTTCCATGCTTTTGGAATACCCTGAGGTATGTATTACATTGTAGTGTGTTTTATTTCTAGAAAATTACCATGGTCACTGTAGCTAACCCAAATTCTTTTTTCAGATAAAGGACAAGCATTTGCATGCAAGGAGCTGAGTAATCAAGTTTTTAAAAAGATTTTTATAAACTGTAATGAGTCATCTCCATAGCATGTAAGCAACTTTGAGCATGTGTCCAAATTCGTTTAATAGGGGAAGGAAAAGACATGAGGATGTCCTTGCTTTTCATCGTGGATCTTAGCTTGCTTATGTCTGGATGTATGATTTTCCTTTAAGAAGTTGTTTCATGCCTATCATCAGAAAAACCACATTTCTTTGTAGTTCTCAGAAAGCCGTGATTTGGTGTCTGGAGACATTTTGAACTGTCGTGACTAGAGGGGGTGTGAGAGTGGAACTGGTACCCCGTGGGCAGAGACCAGCAATGCCACAGAGCATCCTGCGATGCACCTGGCAGCCACACAGTGTACAATTATCTGACCTTAAATGCTAACTAAGCAAGGGTAAAGTTTAAATGTGAAAATGGACCTACTATTAAGATGACCCAAGTCACATCAAAGTTATACAGACACCATCTTAGGACCCCTGCTTTGATATTCCAGGCCCAGTCATCATGTGCAGTGAAGGACAGATTGGGATACAAAATACTGAGAATATTCTAAGAGGAGACCTTTTGTGTTTCTCCCGAGGTCATGAAAGCTTCTTGTTTTGTCATTGGCAAAATGTTAATGCAGGAGCACTTGGAATGTCAGTCCCGTGTGGACTGGGTTTCTGTGACTCACACCCCGAGAACGCACAGTAAGGCATGTAGTTCACGTGAGGCTCTCAGGGATGGATAGAAGAGCTCTCACATAGTCCAGATGTGGCTTCTGAGAGGTATAGAAAGGACCCTGGTTCAGCCCTGTGAATGGTTGGGCAGTAGGCTCTTACCCACAGACTTGGCCTTCTCTGGTTTGACTCTCCTGATGTCAAAGGGGGAAATGTGAGCTTTCTATCACGTTGTTTGGATAAGGGACAGAAGAGGAAAAGGAAAGTGACAGCTTTTAAGCTTTCAGAAGTCAAACATGAGAAAAGGAAGTCATCCAGTCAGACTGCACAGCCTCCATGGCCCAAGGCAGTCTGAACTCACTTCTCTAACCAGCTCTGCACACGTACTCTGTGGAATGGCCTTGAGGCCTCTTGGCTGCCACGCAGCCTGGCAACAGATCTCAGACTTACTTGTAGCTATATCAGAACTACCCTCTGTACCCTGTGGGGGACAGTGGCTGTGCAGTGAGGGGAACTAACGTATCCATCAAATCTGATTGAAGAAGCTTCCCATGCCAGCAGCCAAGCCTGTCGTCTGGAACGGAAGCTATTGTCCTCTGGAGCCTCTTTGCTTATCTTTAAAATAGTGAAAGAATGGGGAGCAGAAAAACGATGTAATTAAATTTTAATGTAAAGAAATTTTTTTATTTATGTTATATGTGTGTTTGTGTGTGAGTGTACACATAAAGACAAATACATATTTGACATATATGTATAAAGTAATTTTATACTGGCTAAGTTTATATTTATATCTTTAAGTTATTCAAGTATGTGTTAAGTGCTGTGTGTGTGTATAACAACAATTAAAGAGATAGAGGCCATGGAATGAAAGAGAACAAATGTGTGAGAAGGGCAAGAGGAAGAAAAGAAAAAGGGAGAAAAAGATTCAATTACATTTTAATTAAAATTTAAAAATATTTTAGACATAAGCACGACATACTACATGTATCTTAAAATATGAACCTGGCATGGTGGTGCATTCAGAACTAGGAATTCAGAGTCAGAGACAAATCTCTATAAATTCATGATTGCCTGGTGTACAAAGCCTGTGTCAGGCCAGGAAGTGTTAAATAGTAAGATTTTGACTTTACAACTACCCCCTAAATTAAATATTAAACAATTGTAAAGTCTATGTATTTATTTTCTTTAATATATTCAAATACAGTCTTTCTAAGTCAAATTTTTAGAAACTGTTCTTTTCTGAAGACACCAGCACTATTTTTGTTTCTTGAAAGCTCTCAATCCTAAGTGTCCTTCTACTAAGAACAGATCACTTTCAATTGTGCAACACATATGATGACCTAATTTCTTCACAAATGATAAGTCCCACAGAATCAGGTGCCATAAAAGAAAGAAAAATACAATAGCAGAAACGTGTATGGAAACCTAGTGGCGCTGAAACTGTGTTGGTGATGTCTCTGTGGGATTGGAGGACTTGATTTATGTAGACGGATTAGTGAGTGGACATACGTTATCCACAATTACTAAGTTACACGTCTGAATGTGAGAACTTGTGTGTATGTGTCAGTGGGCACACATGTATGTTATATGCCAGTGTGCTTGTGAGCATATGTAGGCATGCGTTTGTCTGTGTGTACATGTGTATATGCCCATGTACATGTAAGTATGCATGTTCTTTGTGTGTGTCTGTATATGTCAGTGTGAGTGTAAGTATATGGAAGTGTGAGCATGGCGTGTGTGGTGTGTGTGTGTGTGTGTGTGTGTGTGTGTGCGCGCGCACGCACACACATTTTCACATATTATTCTTTCTTTGGCTGTGAGTGTCACTGGGCTGCCTGTATCACCTCCCATCATTGTTTGGAGTTCCTCTAACAGCCAGCACATGAAGGACAGTTAATGTTATCAATGGAACTCCTCCTCCCCACTGGTGCCCCCATCCTCAACCCTGGCTCCCCATGATGACTGGGGTGACAAGGAGGATTAGGGTCATGTAGGAGTGAGACCATGACAACACTGAGATGAGAACATGATGTGGAACGAGTCTCCCCACTTCCTGTGATCATATGGGGAGTTGGGCATCTGTGTATGAACATGTGCACACACAAGCATGTAAAGGCTGATAACATTCTGCGTGGACTTGTTTGGTCCCCTCATCCTTACTTAGAGTACAGACTGTTAGTAATTACTCCCGCTTTGTGATGGATGGCTGCCTGTCATGTTTTCATATACAGGTATTGATTTTTGTAATTACCTGTTGTCCAAATACTAATCTGGCAGGCACTAGCCTTTCCAAATTTACTCAGTCCTCTAGCCTTTCTATTGCATTTTATTGAATTGATTTAGCCCTTCAGTCTACATTTCATTATTGGTATTGACTCTGCTCACACAATGGATAGGCCATTGAGCAGAAGGCAGAATTAAATCTCCTCTACACAGAGGGCCATAAATCATAGCTCCCTCATTCCTTATCATGGTGCTTTGTACAGTTTTCTTGTAATGAAGGGGAAAAAAATCAGTTTTGTTCAAAATGATGCCAGAACTTATAGGTACAAAGTCTTGGACTCACTTTCTTAACATCAACAGATGAAAGCCAGACCTTTGCCATTTTCTCCAGAGCTAATAGGCTAATAGAGTTGAATGTGAGCATCCATGCAGCTCCCTGCAGTGCACCCAAGCTGAGGAGCATCAGCCTGATGGTGTCCAGCGACTAAAGTGAACTTTGTGTTCACTGGGTGGCCCGATCCAGGGTAGCACATTTCAGTGTGTATGCTTTGAAGATCAACAAGCCCCCGAAGGTGGGGTAAGATGCGAGGGTAACACACAGCTCCTTCAGAGTCTAAGGCACGCTCACAAGGAAGGCACCTGAAGAAACATTAGAAGAGAGCAGAGGAGGCAGAGAGGGTGGAAAGCGGGTCTGAATTCTGACTGGCGATGTCGTGTGTGAGGCTTGTCAAACACATACTCCATGCTTCCTTTCCGTGTGTGCCATAACCCCCACATTGGGAAAATTTGGCAGAAGGCCTGAATCTACCAGAAATGAAGACTTAATTTAGAGTCTTGACCTGATTCCTCCTTATAAGAAAAATTAGCGTGGCTATAAGAATCTATTACTAACCTTATGCCCTTTAAAGATAAGGAAAATTGTACTAGAAAAGCAATCCAGGTTATAGTTGCCTCCCCCCAAACAGCCCTTCCCAATGCTGTCATTCCCATTCCTAAAGCATGGTGTCGTTGTCCCAGAAAGGTAATTCTAGTGGAGAGAGAGAAAGACGCCTCAACATCTGGGTTTATCTTAAAAAAGAGATTCAAATGTTACTGATATGTAGGTTAGGGAATCCACACCCACCAGGCAATCATATGTAAGCAGCAAATTGTCATACAGGGATCACACATGTGGGAGGGCAGAGTACAGCTCCAGAGTGCTTGGAATAAGTACTTAAAGTCCAGTTGGGAAAGTTGCCTGAATTCTGCGGTGATGGGTAGCCCAAGTTAAAAAAGGAAAAAAAGAAGAAATCCGAAAATCAGAGGTTGCCAGAATAATACTATCTACAGTGCACCCACTTAAAGCTGGAGGAGGAGGTCTGAGAGTTAGCCTGCAGCTCTGGGGGTTTATTTATACCTACCTATGGAACTTACTTTTCTTTCTTTTCAGACAAGGGCTCACCATGTAGCCCAGGCTAGCTTTGATTTTCATCCTCAGCCTTCTGAGTGCTGAGACTGTAAAAGATTATAGATGTCTGTCACCATTCCCAGCTGTGTGTCTTTGTGTGTGCGCGTGTGTACGCATGATATCCAGTTTGTATCATTTATAATTTTTTCAAA
This sequence comes from Arvicola amphibius, assembly GCF_903992535.2. NCBI lineage: Eukaryota > Metazoa > Chordata > Mammalia > Rodentia > Cricetidae > Arvicola > Arvicola amphibius. Next base: position 7,803,680 of record NC_052049.1, on the reverse strand, counting down.
TATGGAAGTGTCTTCATTTAACTGGAACCCAGAAATGGATCTTTATATATAAATGTCCCTTCCTCTATAATTTTGTTTTATTCAGATGGGTTTAAAACATTTCAGATGTTAAAGAGATTGGGACTCGTTCCTGTCTACTGCACGTGAAGTATTTCCTGGGCTTATTTCACCTCTGATTCTTTCTACCTCATGTAGTCAAGGGAGGCTCTATCCATCTTTTTGCTCAGTTGCCTTTGAATGATCCCTTCTCTGTAAGTTGTCCCTCATTCCTTTGGCACAGAGCCTGTATTTGGTTGCTAGGCATCAGGAAGTAGAATACAGTTGCTCTTATCGAAAGGGTGCCCGGACCAGCACTTGAACTCTGCTTGTTGTACGACTCTGTGGCTTCAAGACCTCCAGGAAACCGCTTTGCTTCTCTGAGTCCTAGACGACCAGACTGAACAGTGGCCTGGGGGCTCTGTATCCATGTGACAAGGACACCCCTGTGCTGGCAGCGAAGAGCAGATATCTCCTGGAAGACTTTATAGTAGTTTAATGTGAAGCCAGTGTGTCTACACACCCTCCTCACCTGTCTGTCTCCTGAGGCCTGCTGGTCTCAGAGGATGCTGAACCAAGAGGTGGACCCGTTTCCAAGGATATTCCTGATCCTGTCAGATACAATCGAGGCAGGAGAAGGAACAGGCTGGAAATGTGCTTCGGGCCATAGTCAGGTCCATGGTTAACTCTATGGAAAGCGGAAAGCTTGAGAGGATCACAGCATTGCCGACGCGGGAGGAAAATGATGTGCCATCCACTGTGAGCACAGTGCTGCCAGAGCTAATATAGAATGAGTGACGATGACGGCCAATACATTTTAAAAGATTTTTCCGAAAGCCTGGTCCTTCACACATGAAGGGTGATGGAGGAGGTGGAGCACCGGTTATGGGACCTCAAAGGGAAAGAACCGTGACTCACCCTCAGTGGAGGAGATAACAGGTTGGCGATATTGCTAACAGGCTGCGGCAGAATTAGAAATAAAGAAGATAAATATGGTTTCACTGAGGCATGATGGATGAGGGAGGAAGTAAAAATTATGACCCTGTGGAATGTGGAGAAAGCAGCAGAGACAGAGACTTTTAGAAACACCAGGAGCCCCTTATTAAGAGGCTTTTCTATTTAACGGGAGGAGGCCTGGAGTGCTCCCCGTGACCCTCATCACATGCTTGCCCCGCCCTGACCCCCATCACATGCATCCCTTCATCACAGCCCCTCCACCTCCCATTGCCACCTCCTGCTCCTGTGAGTGTTCTATCCATTCCTAGGCCTGAGCCAGTCAGAGCATCCCTCAGTCGGTCAGGCTCATCTGGCCTTGGAGGTTTTTCTCAGAGGCCTGCCTTCTGGGTGTCATAGAAACCTGAGATACCAGCTTGACACTTTTAGGTGACTGATGCGATGCACCAAATAGGTACTTCTCACAGTCCCAGAGGACACAGCATCCAGACATGAGCAATTATCATACCCATGACAAAATGAGTTCATTAATACCAGGCCTAATTTGGAAAGGACCCAGTTTTTGATAGAACTATATCTTGATAGTCTCTACAGTGGCTTCATGACCACATTCACAGAACATAGCAAAGGACAGAAGTCCCACTGGGGAAAGGTAGGATGGAGGGATGGAAGAGCCGTGGTGTTTATAGGAGGCCCAGCTTCCTGAGGATTTCACATCTGAGCTGGTGCCTTGTGTTTCTAGACCAAAGGGAAGGGCCAACCGAGGATACAGCTAGTCCTAGGGATCTAGGACTGTCCTAAAATCTCAGGATTCCTCAAGTGGACCCTCACAAGGTTATGGGAGAGAGAAGAGGTTAGAAGCAAAGAGGTTTCAGCTGTGTTCCTTCTGGATCACAGCTTTGTGGAGTCAAGATAAGTCAAGCATCAGAAGACAGAGATTGAGATGGCCCACCAGCCACCTGAGCACACATGACCCACAGAGAAGATGGTGTTCTCATGACCTGCCTTTGAATAAGGGAATATGCTCTCCTTCCCTCCAGCAGAGGAGAAAGGTGTAGAGCAAGAAGGGAGGAGAGGAGAGTATGGGTATTGAGGTGCATCCAGCCTACTTTGCCAGGGGTATGTTGGGCACAGGGCGGTGGCATGGGGGTGGAGTTCTGAGTAGAAACATGGCCAGACTTGGGATTGTGTAACTGCCCTGAGGCCCTTTCAGCAGGCTGGTGGGCATCAAGGAGTCAGACCACCGTCGCAGAACTTAGCAACCCAGTGTCAGAACGAAAGACTTGACGAAATCACCAAATTTATGGTGTTCTCTGCAAGCCAGGGATGAGCCTAGAGCCCCCTCTGAAGCTGGGTGGTGACAGGGACAGCCACGTAGCCGGCGTCCTTTGAACTCTGTGACTTTTCTAGTCTTGGTTCGTTCAGTTTTCCTCTGGGTTATTTTAATTGCATTTTTTGGGGTCACCCCCGCCTCCTGTTTGAATGGATCCTCTTCTTGACCTGCCCATTCCTGGAATAGCGTCTCGTCTTTATAGTTATGAGAAAGAGAAACAAAGAGGCTGCCTAGGTACCCGTCAGTTTTTATAGTGTCAGGGGCACAGGGATTTCTCTCTAGGTTTTGTTTCCTTGGTACAGTTTATTTTTTCTAACAAGGTCTCATGTCATGTAAGCTGACTTTGAACTTCTGCTCCTGCCTCCCCCCCACCAAGTGTGGGCATGTGCCACTCTGCTTAGTTTTCCTTGCTACATTTCTGGAGATGAAGGTACATTTCATATGTACCTCCGTTTTGGTGAAGTATTTGTCTTTTGTTGTTGTTGGAGGGTTTTTTTTGCCATTTCATTATTTATTTTTTACTTATTTTTAATTTCATTTTACATTCCAGTCACAGTTCCACATCCCAGCCTCCTTCCACTCTCACCAGTTCCCAGCCCCATGGGGAGTCAACAAAGCCTGGCACATTAAGTTGCGGCAGGACCAAAGCCCTCTCCCCTGCAGCAAGGCTGAGCATGGCATCCCACCATAGAAAATGGCTGCGAAAAACTAGTTCATGCACCAGGGATAGATCCTGGTCCCACTGCCAGCAGCCCCTCAGATAGTCTAAGCTTCACCATTGTCTCCCACATATGGAGGGCCTAGTTCAGTCCCATGGAGGCTCCACGGCTGTCAGTCTAGAGTTCATGAGTTTCCATAAGCTTGGCTCAGCTGTCTCTGTAGATTTCTCCATATTCCCTTGCTCTTATAATCCCTCCTCCCTCTTTTCAATTGGTTTCCCGTTGCTTGGCTCTGATTCTCTGCATCTGCTTCCATCAGTTACTGGATGAAGGTGCTATGATAATAGTTAAGGAATACACCAATCTTATTACAAGGGAAGACCAGTTCAGGCACCCTCTCCACTGTTGCTAGGAGTCTTAGCTGGGGTCATCCTTATCGTAGACCTATATCTGAAGCATGACTCTTTCCCTCAGAATGTGATCAACTTTATATGCAACCTAAACAGGTTCACCAAGCATTCTTTGGGAGCAGTGGCAGGAAAACCCTGGCCTCTCACCTCTTGGTAGCCATTTTATTCTGAATTGTTACCAAATCATCATCATGCGGCCTCACTTCCTTGCTTAATAAAAAATCTCTAAATCATCAAACCAAGGAGGGTGCATCTTGTTTAGCTGCCATCTTTTCAGTATTTCCGTCTAAAATTCTCTAGGTTTTCATGGCACAGAGCTAAGGAGAAGATTTTCTCCAAACCATGAATGCAATGACGCAGGAAGGCTCAGGCAGCATCCTTTGTCCACGCACAGCGCACTCCCCCATAGGTTTCCATCCCATGTCTGTGCTAACAGAGTATGTCTGCTGCCTCTGTTTTTGTGAATCTGTCCTCAGTAGGTGAGCTTGACCTCACTCCCGAGTTTCAACTTTCCTGATGTTAACGCCCCATTTCATCCTAAATCAGAAGTCTCAGATCTTCCCATCCTGGTAGCACTCCCTATGTAGAACGGTGCTGCTCCCTGGGTTCCACATGGCCCTCTTGGAAGTGTCTGGTGTTTTTTTCTGAAGTTGTACACTATGAATGTTCATACAAGATGCTTTCTGTATTCTCCAAGGATCTCTATGTGGCTAATTTTAATTCCCATAACTGTTTAGGAAAACATAGAACTTTATGATTGAGTGTCATTTGGCTGATGAGCTGAGCTGGGTAGGCAAGTCTGCAGAGCCACAAAGGCTGACAGAGGAAACTTGAGACTCAGGGATGCTTGTCAACTGCTCCCAAGTGTCTCCTGGATGCTGTCCTGCAGTGAGTAGGAAACAGCAATTGATAGAGCTCCTTGGACTGCAGAGAGATTGTAGCATATATTGGGGATATTAAGGTCTATTAGACACAAGAAATAAAGAAATGGGGAAAAGATCAAAAGAGTCATGAGGCAGGAAGATAATGAAAAACAAACAAAAACAAAAACCAGAGTCATCAGCTCTGGGCATTGGTCAATGTTGTGGCCATAAATCAAGCAATGAACTCCTTGACCTTGGTGCTTCCTCCAGCAGAGCAGGTAATCATTTGTCTTGATCCTCCCAGACCTAAGTTCAGCCATGGCATTTGCAGATTACTTCATCTAGCTGCCCAGAGAGTCCCAGTAGTTGGCGCTCAGGACGATGATGTATAGGTTACTACTGTGGAGATAGGAATTTGAAGATCAGAACAAGAGGACACAGCAGCCTCCTGCTGTCCACAGATGTGCAGATAAAAGCATCTGCTTTGTTATCTACCACAGGCTGATGCGCCGCTCCTGAGAGCTTAACCCGGGCCTCAGCCACAGCCCTGAGTATCAGCTTCCTGCTGCTGCTGTAACAGATGACCACAAGTCCAACTGCTTCATTTTAAATAAAGTTGTCATCTTAAAGCTCTGGAGTACAGATATCCAAAATTGGCCTCTGTGAGCTGAAACCCACTGACTGACAAGGAGGTTTGTGTTGCTTTTCAGAATTGCCTTGGTAGAAGCGATTTGCCTTTTTTTCTTTTCTTTTCTTTCCTAACTCCTGCTGGTTTTCATTGGTCCACAGCCTCTTCAGTCTTCCAAGCCAGGGATTTCTAGTTGGATCTTCCTCCATACTGTCATCTCCGTGATTTAAACTCTTTTATCTTCCTCTGTCATAGTAGATGGAACGTTGAGATTCTCTTGGGACCGTCAAAGCAATCTAATAGAAGCCTTCTTTTTGAGGTCAGCTGATCAGCTTCTTCGTGCCATCTGTAACCTGGATTCGACATGGTCAAGTAACATAGTCACAGACACCATGCATGTCTTGTAGGTGCCTGTCTTGTTCTTAATACTGCAGCCTGTTAGAATAAAGAAATGTTTCTCTCAATAAGAGCCCTGGGAAAGTAAAAAGAAAGGAAGGAAGGAAGGAAGGAAGGAAGGAAAGAAGGAAGGAAGGAAGGGAAGGGAAGGGAAGGGAAGGGAAGGGAAGGGGAAGGGAAGGGAAGGGAAGGGAAGGGAAAGGGAAGGGAAGGGAAGGAAGGAAGGAAGGAAGGAAAGGAAAGGAAAGGAAAGGAAAGGAAAGGAAAGGAAAGGAAAGGAAAGGAAAGGAAAGGAAAGATTCCTGTTGCCTTGCTCTGTGGAGTCGCCTTCCCTCAGATAAGGTTCTGGACTCCCTGACTAGGTTATGGACATCAGTCCTTTTCTCCATGATGATTCTATGGTCTTCAACGTAATTGCATTGATCATACACTCCAACTGCTATTATGAAAAATCCCCTTTCAGCTACTTGAGTGGACAATCACAGTGTTCTGGATCTTCACATCAGTCTTGCCATTTTCTACTTCTGAGTGTCTACATTAGCCCATCACCCTTGCAGGTTATAAAATTATCTCTCAGAAAAAAAAAAAAAAACAGAGCTGATGTTTTCTTCCCCCTGCCAGTTTCCCTGGCTCTAGATAGAGTTTTTCTGCAATGAACATCCTAAGAAATGAATCAATAGATGATAATTTGTTCTGCAATTCAAATTTTCTATTTTAATATTTTAATTCTGCCTTCCACCCAGAAGAATGACAGCAGGATGGGAAGACTTCACGTTATGAATAATCTCCCTTATTGTTCTGACTTTTGTCTGCCTCTTTACTTTATAACCCAGGCATACCTCACAGAAATTGGATATTCATCTACAGACCTGAGTGAGACCTATTTCATGTGATTTTATATATTTTTATATTAGAGCAAACAAGACATCTGCATATCTATAATTAGCTAATATATTCAGCATCAGCCTCTGTAAACAAGATGCAGGTGCACATAGCACAGGAACACAGAGGTGGCATTCGCTTGTGGAAAAATTCCTGCTGTTTCACAAATGAAGTTCATAGAAAAACACTTTCTACATATGCGAAGTGTTTACCTGAGCTCCTATCTGCCTATTCAGTGCTGTATAATATTCTAGAACCCTGAAATAGTTTCTTAGGCACTGAAATTTTTATTAAAAAAAAAAAAACTTTTTCTTGTTATATGGGCTTCTTCAAAAGGGTGGAGTGACCAAACAGGATGAGTATAAAGTTTCCAAATCTAGGGTTAAATCTTCATTCTTATAAAGACTATGGTATGTCTGCTCGGTGCCAGGTAGTACCCTAGACCTTGAAAAGCTGAGTTGAAAGCTTCAGGTAATATCTCTGTCCTCACAGTGCTTATATTTTACAGACTTGGGATGGGAGCAGAAGTTCGTGGATGTGCATAAAACAATCAGGAAATAAGTGGAAAGTGTAATGAGACCCAGAGAAGGAGAGGCAAACCTAAGGCAGAGGGAAGAGGTGCCAGGTGAAATGGGCATTTCAGTAACTACTCAGGCTGGTCAGATGCCGTCGTGATGGAAAGGGAGCCATTCTATAGCCTTCATGGAGCATGTCCAGATGCCCAGAGCAACAGAAGCCAAGTGTGGTCAATGGAGATGATGGCGGCCAGAAGGCAGGGTAGAGTGGCCAGAACCAGACCCTGGGGTGATGACCTTCTAACGTGGGATGTGGAGGGTTCTTAGCAGCGACTGACACATCTGATTATGTGTGTTTAAGTAAAACAACTGTAATGATTGTGTCTCCATAATTTAAAACTCAAACCAAAACATCCCTTGGCACCATCCTGCTTTGCCACACATCATCAGGGTCTACCAGCCAGGTAAAAAGAGAGCGTGGACTTAGTACCTGCCATCTGCCAGCACACAGAACTCACAGGGCAATTCTTGAAGAATTAAAAACAGAAACCAGGTCATTTATATAGACCATGTTTCTTTAAATGCATAATTAGAAAATCACTGAAGAAAGTAACTTGATAGTTTAAACACAGGATCCGAACATTAAAGATTTTGAGTTCTTGAGAAGCTGTGCACATCAAGACGTGAAGTCTGAATGCAGAGTAAAATCTGAGCTTTTAATTACTTATAAAGTAGGTTGGTGACATTTAATCTGGCAAGCTCCAGTGAAAGTCTTTGAACTGAAGTTATTGATGTAGAGAAATCATTGTTCTCAGCCTCGGTGGCTACATTGTCTATTGGGGAGTTGCAGGCCTCACGCAGGACCTTTGGCCTTGCAAGTAATGAGTTAAAAGAACAAAGAATATTAGTGTTAGATATCTTTAATTGCAGCAAAATAAATGAGTGACTCATTTTGGTGAGGAGGCAGAGGACTTTCTTCTTTCTTTTAAAATTGTGTGTGTGTGCGTGCATGTGCGTATGTGTGCGTCTTACTTTTCTGTTGCTGTGATAAAGTTCCATTGCTAAAGCAACTTACCAAAGAAAGATCTTATTTGAGCTTATGGTTCCCTAGGGATAAGAGTCTATCATGGTGGGGAATCATGGCAGCAGGTGGCAGTCATAGTAGCAGGAACAAATGAGAGCTTGCATCTTGAACCTCAAGCAGGAATCAGAGAGTGAGCTGAAATAGCACATGCTTTTTAAAACATTAAAACCCACCCCCAGTGATACACTTCCTCCAGCAAGGCCGTAGCTCCTAAGCATACCCAAACAGTACCACCAGCTGGGAATCAAGTATTCAGACATCTGAACATCAGAGCCTACAGGGACATTTAAGCCCTCTGTGTGTGTGTGTATATGTGTATTTGTATGTATATATAATTGATATATAATATATAATTATATATAATTTTTTAAATGTTTTTGTGTGTATAGAATTTTAGTAATTTAGTATTATTGGGTTTAAAACAACTAGAAGAATGTCTAGGCCTTCAGGACCCTTGCTAAAATCTTTCAGCCATTCCCCAGAGTTATACCTCCTTCCTCCTTAAGGAATAAACAACAGGGTCAAGATGCATGTCAGTGCACTTGATGGGATGTCTTAGGACATTATTTTGCTTTTTAATTCAAAAGTCAAGGATGCATCTCACAGTATCAAACCCCTAGTGTCCTGTGACTGTTCTGGAGCTGATGGACATGGTGCTGTGTGAGTGTCACTGAATCTGCTGAGCAGCACCGCTGAGGGCTCCTACTTAAGACACCATACCGCAGAGGGACTTCTAGTCCCAGCTTGCTCTCAGTTCCAGAGAAACACAGGAAGAGTTAAGGGAAGCGTCTGATGCATGGGTTTTTAACTTGGCTCTGTCACAGTAGGTTGAGTCTGGTAGGGCCCCAGGGAACTCTGGGTGGTGGCATTGTTTTGCTCTCTTGCTCAGACTTTGGGATTCCCTGCTGGCTGACCCTCCAGATCCAGTGGCAGAGCTCAGGGGAGATCATAGGTAGGCACCATTGTTACCTTTTGGGCTCAGGAAACAGGACCATCAAATTAAAAAAAATAGCAATAATAGTTTATAGAGTTGAATTATGTGGAAACCCCCACATTTGTGGTCATATTGATGGAATCTGCAGATGTGAAGGAAAGGGAAAATGGATTCTAAGACTCACATTTACACACTACAGTGAGATCGCTGAAGTGTTTTCGCAGTACATAGTTGCCTCTGAAGCCACACCCTCCATGGCTTCTGTTTTCTGCTGAGGACCCTGAGGTTGGTTTTTCCATGCTGCCACCTGTAGGTGTGTCTTCTATCTATCTGATGATTTCACTGGATAATTAATAAAGAAACTGCCTGGCCCATTTGATTGGCCAGCCCTTAGGTGGGCGGAGTAGACAGAACAGGAAGAAGGAAGTGAGGTAGATGGCTCAGTCAGATGCTACGCCTCTCCTAAGTTAGACAGACTGCCATGCCTCTCCTCAGGGAGACAGACGCAATGAAGCTCCAGCCCACGATGGACGTAAGCTAGAAACTTCCCGGTAAGGCACCACTTTGTGGTGCTACACAGATTATTAGAAATGGGTTAAGGCAAGATGTGAGTAAGAGGCTGAAAATAATGGGCCAGGCAGTGTTTAAAAGAATACAGTTTCCGTGTAATTATTTTGGGGCATAGGGCGGCGGGAAGCCGCCCACAGCTCCACACTACAGCCACCTCCATCACTTCCACATTCACATGGATTTCAGCATCTTCCTAGTGTTTCTAGTGCCCTCAGCATCCACTCCTAGGAGGTATTCTGTTCAGGCTACTGCCACTGCCTCTCCCCCACCTCTTCAGGGCTCTCTCTTCTTGAAGTCACTCAGTGAGCCCACAAATGGCAGAGAACCAGGGCTGCTGGCCAGAGGTGCTTGCTGTAATCATGCAATTCAGTCTGGTTCTGTTTTTCCCTTTAAAATTTCTAAGAATATTAAATTCTATTCCACAAAGAAACCAAAGTATCCCCGGTGACATATCAACAGTTGAAGAAATTTGAAGATAAGGAAAACACACTGACCCTTTCCCCAAAACTGCCACCTGTGGACCCCGCCCAAAAATGTGTGACCCTCTGGCCTGGCAATTTGGCTCATTAGGTAAAGGTTCTTTCTGGCAACCTGGAGGCCCAAGTTCAGCCCTCAGAACTGACATGGAGATAGGGACGGCTGACACCTGCAGGCTGTCCTCTGATTTTCATGCATGTGCAGCAGCCCATGTGCACTCACACACTGACATAAACACTCACACACTCATGGAAACACACACGTAAACACATGCACACACTCACATAAACACATACACTCATGTAAACACACACGTAAACACACACTCATGCAAAAATACGCACACACTCACATAAACACGTAAACACACTCATGTAAACATATGCACACTCATGTAAACACATGCACACACTCACAGAAACATGCACACACTCACATAAACGTACATGTAAACACGCACACACTCATGTAAACATATGTGTAAACACATACATGCACTCACATAAACATACATATACACACCCACATACACACACTCATGTAAACACACACATACTCATATAAACACATATACTCATGTAAACACATATACACAGACTCATATAAATACATACACACACTCATGTAAACACATATACACACATAAACACATACATATGCACATAAATACACACACTCATGTAAACACACACAATCATATAAGCACACACATACACACCCACATAAATACACACAGACACTCATGTAAACACATATGTTACAAGGAGTGGCCTCTTGTTTGTCCCAGCCGCCCCACTAGCTGACACCCAAAATAACCACACAGAAACTGTATTAATTAAAACACTGCTTGGCCATTAGCTCTAACTTCTTATTACATATTAGTTTAACCCATCTCCATTAATCTGTGTATGGCCTCTTGGCAGTGGCTTACCAGAGATTCTAACTGGTGTTCATCTCCAGAGGAGGATCCATGGCTTCTCTGACTCTTCCCTTCTTCCTCCCAGCATTCAGTTATGTTTTCTCCACCTACCTAAGTTCTGCCCTATCAGCTAGGCCAAGCCAGTTTCTTTATTCATTAACCAATGAAAGCAACACATAAATAGAAGGAACTCCTATACCACACATACATATACAAACTCACATACACACACATAAACACACACATTCACATAAACACGTATACACATACTCACATAAGCACACAAAAACAAGCAAATACGCCACTGCTGTATCCTGAGCATTTTAGAGTTTGTTTGTACACTGCTTGCCTGTCTGGAAACCTTCCATGGACTTTACAGTGCAGCCTCTACCTTACTGTGAGATATGCCAGACCAGAACCAGAATTTAATAAATATTCTTTCTCAGCCGTGCTCTGGTCCCCTGGATATTGGTTATTTCTACAACAACAATCACAAAAAAGTAGGTTTTTGGAACTTGTAAGACGCTTCATAACTGCATACAAAAAGGTAAAAAATAAATGTATAACAAGAAGACCCTTTCAATCATGTAATTCTTATAATAAAGCCTATTTTTGATTCTATACAATTTCAGGAATTTTAGTGAAAATCTTACTTGAAGTGGCACTTTTTTAAAAAATACATGCAATTTTAAAATAAAATAAATGTGAGGGGAATTTCTACTAGCACTCACCGTTGCTCTTCCAGTGGAATATGTTGTGTTTTCTTATTATTTATCATCTGTTATAACTGTGGGCTAAAGATGCCAATTTCCCATTTTGCATGGATAAGGGAATAGTAATTTTTTTAATGTATGCTTTTATGTTAACACAATGAAATTTAAATGAGGGGCTGTGTCTCTCATAAGTGCTTTGCCATCTGTCAGTCAACCAAATTATGGCTGAGATGATTATCGACAGCATGCTTGTTTATTAGAAATGAAAAGGCCGAAAAAATCACAGTCGAGCCAGGATTCCTCCCTTTGACTCAGGCATCGCACTTATGGCCCTATCTACCACACAGATCTGGATTTTGACACTGTGCAAGTCATCTTCCTGTCAATCATATGGAAGGTGCTGAGTTTCTCCCACTGGGTTAGTCTTGGTGGCTTTGCCTGGTACCCAGTCTATATCCTTAGGCATATTCATTAGTTTGTATGAAAGTATTTTAGAGCAAACTTCATGTTTGCTGAGAATAAATGCAGCACCCCAGTGATGATCAAAGCCCCCACAGCCAGCCCCGCAGCGTGGTGCCGCGTCATACTGCAGCCACCCTTCTCTATCTCTATCCCTCAGCCCCAGGCCCTGACCACCTTGCTCATCCCAGTGCCCCTCATCACCAGTGTACATCCCTCAAGCAGTCTGCTGCCCCTGGCACTCACACCCTCTCTTCTGGTTCTGCCATGTCTTTGGTTCTTACTTCCTGGGTACGGGAACTGTACATACAATTCACCTGATTGTCTGTAAGGGACAACTGCAAAATGGTGACCCCGCGACTGCCGATCTCTTCCAGGTAGAGCTGCCCCCAGATTTTCCTCTTCACGCATCATACTTGCCTTCTTTATAGCTTCTTTGTCTCCGACTCCTATCTGGGTATGTTACCTCCTTAAATGGAAAGTCTTGGCCATCTAACCCTCCCCTAAAGGCTAGACAGGAGATGAATCAAATGAATCAAATTACAAAAATAAAGGCTTGAAGATAATATCTGGGGGCTTCCTATATTCTGATGTGACTTAGTAGTTTTCAGATAATTAGGTTGTATCTAAACCTTTTGGAGTTTGGATCTTCAAAATTATACTAGTGCATACATAGAACTCTGCTACATGCTAAGCCATGTGTGAATTTCAGTTCTCTCTCTCTCTCTCTCTATATATATATATATATATATATATATATATATATATATATATACACACACACACACACACACACACACACACAAAATGAATGTTAGTAATTGATAGTCTAAAGGGGGTAAGTGTTTAAACTCAAAGGAGACGTCTAACTTGTTCTCTTAAGATCGGCATCTGAAGAGCATCTGTTCAGAGTTGACACTTGTATCTTTGAATTTATCATGAACTCAAACCTGCTCAGTCCAGCCCATGTTGGCGCTGAGAGATGGGAAGGAAGGAGAGAGTAAAGGAGGTAAACAGATGAGGATGTCTCTTCCCTCAGCATGGGACTCTCACAGGTTCTGTAGCAGTCTTGTTCACACTTCTAGAGTCCTGGGTTCCAGACGCTGGAGCAATTCCTTGTGTCTGCAAACAGGTAGGGTTTTTGGAAATAAGTTACTTATATTATTATTTGTGTCCATTGTTTAGGATTCCTTGTTCATCTCTGAAGGCATTTTTATGTTCATGCCAATAATTTACCTTTATTCAGTGTATTTAGCTCTTCTTTTGTACACATGACCTATGACCACCTCCCTTATAAAGCTTCCATCATGAAATTCAATCCCCCCACACTGGCTTTTAATTTTGCCTTTTATCAGATAGCAGATTCTAATTTCTGTCAGCTATTTTTTAGCTCACCCATCCCTCATCCATTTTGACTCTGCCATCAATACTCCAATGTTTTATTTATTGAAACATTATACAATATTTATCCATGAGATAAAATAATCCCTTTTGATTCCTCTTTATTGAAAGTGGTCTTTATTGTCTGGTGTGCCAAGATTACAGATCAAAGTTATGCTATGTTCAAAAAATCCATTCTTTAGAAATTTCATTAAAACTACAACTAAATTTTGGCCAACATTAACTTTTCAATATCTAGCTTTTCATCCACGGTCTGAGCATTTTGTTCTATTTGTTGATGTATTTGTTTGTGTTGCTTAGCAGTGCTCTCTAACTCTATTCATGAGAGTTTATTCAAGGAACAAAGTTCACCAATAATAAGAGGACAATTAAAACTTGAGGCTGATGTCGTTTTTCATAAAGTATACTGGGGTGGTTGAAAGAATTCTAAAATGTGACATGTATAGGGTGACTCTTCCTCACTGCAGTAGAACATAAACTACTGTCACCTTTTAGACAGCATCAAGTGGTTGAAGACATGCAGACCCTACAGCCCGCCAACCTAAGCACATGTGGAACTGCTTTTCTGTGCACCTGTTGCTTATGTACTCCAAGAAACAGGCAGCAAAAAAAAAAAATGCCTGTTTTCATGAGACTAGATAAAGAAGCTGCAGTATACACTTTCAGAGGAGCATATCCTAGTATTAAATGCAGATGGTGAATCTGCATGATTTTGAGAGAAATACCATGTATCTCTTTACTCAAATAAACATCATCAACATGATTTGCAATCCATGCAAGTAGAGAGAAGTATGCCTACCACAATACCACTCCAAGACCCCTTGTGGATGAGTCCCAGAGGTGTCTGGGCATCAAAAGCACAAACTAGATTCACACCTACCTTGACATTCCTGACTGCCTCAGTGTCCCCATCTAGAATAAGGCTGAGAGCATTTTGTCCATCATGTTCACAGCCAGTAATTTCCTTGGTCTGCCCCTCACTAATGTTTGCCAATATGGTGAGTGTGTGCTAGGTTTTCACTGTGCCAGCTGTTTTTATGCCAGCTTAGCTCCCCCAGGAGACATTCACTCTCTCCTCCTGCAGCTCTTCCACTTTGTTCTTCATATTTATTTATCTACCTATTTCATAAGTGGGTCTCATGCATTACCCTCTGGCTTCTCACTATATAGTCAATCAAATGTCTAACCTTTTGAATTTACTTTATGCAAGTTTGAAGAATGGAAAGTGATATTCCCCTACTCTGTGATCCTGTTTTCGTTAATTCTGGGTTAAGTTCTGCTGTTTTGGGACCACATCCTAACTTTTTTTTGATAGGTGAATCTTTTGTGGTTTCTTCTCATCTTCTCTTTCCTTGCTGTCCATGAACTCTTAGTCTATAGCCATGCTATTCTGTTGATTGGCATTTTAGACTGTGTTCCTCGTGCCATAGTCCTGTAATTTCCCTGGGACTTTTCCCTGTATTAATTCCCATAACACTTCTGGTGATTTTTTTTTTACTGCCATTTTGTCGAAAACAACTTTGAAACATAACTTGACTTTGGATTAGTAGAGCTTTAGTTTTTACCCCCATGCAGGCAAATGGAAGTCTTATGGTCATAAAAGGTTTCAGAAATGTGGTCCTCCAGACACATTTATTCCGATAACTCCTTTGTACCTCAGCAATATATGTAAATTTCCACACACAGAGCCCTTAACCTTTGTTTATTTCCACAGAATTCTGTATACTATGGTCTGTTTTTATTAAAATTCTGATTCTTGTGTTGTATAAATGCATAGCAATGATATCTGCTATTGGTTTAAAGGGTTCTCTTACTCAGCCTTAAATCAAGTGTTCTCAAAGGGTAACTTAAGCCCCCAGACAGAAGCTCAGGCAAAGGAGCCCTAGGAATAGCCCAGACCCAAGGCTTCTCCCTGAAGATAAAAGATAAATGCTCTTCCTGGGAGTGCAACACCAGCACCTCTCTACCCCTAGGTAATTTGGAGTCAGGGGTTTCCTGGGAGAAAAGGAGAGATAAGCAAGGGAGACTTAAACCAGTACTGAGCACAAGAATGAGGATAACAAGTCTACCTTGAAGTGAGCTGTCAAGGGAAACTCCTCTCTACCGTGTTCTGCACATGCCTGAGAGAACAGGGAGGATTGTTCGGAGTTGTAGAACAACCCATCTGTCAGTCATTAAACACTAACCCTGTTCTCACCCCTGGGGCTCCCTCTTTCCTTCTCCTGTGTCATGAAAAGAACCCAGAAAAGACCTTGGGTCTCTTGACTCAAATGTTTTCTTGTACCATTCCCATGCTGCTTGATATAGACTAGGTTTTTTCTTGCTATTGATAGATTTCTACTTAAGTAATTGGGGATGATGGCTTAGTAACTGAGACCATGTTTTGCTCAAGCATACGGACCTCTGTTTGAACCTTCAGCTGTGGAGAATGGGACAGAAGGCTTTCCCAGGTGCTAGCCAGCCCAGGCTCAGGGAAAGATGGTCTCAAGAGATTAAGCAGAGAACAATAGAGCAGGACACCTGAGTCCATACTTGTAGAATCAGCTTGTAATTTTTCTTGTATTTTTTTTAAAAGCCCATCCATGACTGCACTAGACAGTAAAGAAAGCTGAGGTATCTTTGGGGTTCAATAATTCTGATCACCGAGGACGATGTGGAGGACATGAGACCCCAGCCCGCAGGAAGATGGCTTGAGTTGCACTTGGTGTCTGTGCTTGTTTCTTCAGCCGGTAGCCAAATGCTCACACACTCACGCCTGTCCTTACCTCATTCTCATACAGTGTAACTGGCCAGAAACCTTCATTGTGGTCATTGTTAGCAAGAGGAGAATTGTAGGCAGAGCCTTGCCATGGAGGGAACATGGATTTCTTTGTGGTGTTGCAGGTATTTTTGTGGTTTTTAAAGTAGCTTATATAAATGTGTCACTGTGTAGAAGATAGGGATTCATACTCCATCCAAAATAAAGGGCTCCCCCTTCTTTTGTCTCTACAAATGATTGGACCCTGAGGTGCTATGAACTTGAAGTTAATAAAGCAGTAAAATAGATCGTTTCAGAGGCTCCTGTGACAAATGGTTTTCTTTAACCAGTTATAGGCAGAAAACTTTACTAATATTTACTATAATCACAGCTACTTCACTTAAGTGAAAGGTAATTGAAAAAGATTAAAAATTGTAGGCAGAGGCTGCTCTTTCTTTCCCAGCTGCCTAGTCCTGAAGTAATTACACAGAAACTATATTGTTTAAATCACTGCTTAGCCAATCACTTAAGTGTATTTCTTGCTAGTTCTTATATCTTAAATTAACCCATCTCTGTTAATCTGTGCATCACCACAAGGCTGTGGCCTACAGGCAAGGTTCCAGCTGGCAACTCACATCTTCTTCCTCTGGCAGATAAATGGCATCCCATTGACTCCACCTACTTTCTCACAGCATTCAGTTTAGTTTTCCCACCTAGCTCTATTCTTTCCTATCACAGGCCAAAGCAGCTTCTTTATTCATTAACCAATAAAAAGCAACACATATACATAAGGACTTCCCACATCAAAAAATGTCAGAGTCTCTTTACCAAGGTGTTTTTCTGTCACATGTTCTGGGAGCTGCCTGTGGATGGTCTTTTCTGGTGCCAAGGAAGGACATGTTGGAGGTGTCAGAGTCTGTGTAGATAGATACCTATGGGGGGTAGCAAAGAGTTTATGAATTATGGGGACTTTAGAAAGAACTCACAAATATTAATGCATCTGTAGGCTTGTGCCCTGCTCAAGCATCCCTCTGTGCTGTCTCATTTGCTTCCTGACAATTCCCTGAGTAGACAGGGAAGAAATACACACTGCAAATCCAAGTAATTTCGTGCAAGATGCAGGTGGAGATGAAAGTCGAATCCCTGCACATCCTCCACCAAGGTTCGGGAGTAGTGCCTGGGGAAGGAAGTCTACGTAAGAGAGGACCATCTGGCCCATTTAAATTCTTACTGAGGCATCAGTTGCTATGGTTTTGTTTTCTCTTCTACTTACTGGAAGTTACTCTGTTAATTGAAGTGTTCTCTTTAGCTTATATTTCATTTAAAAAAATATAACACCTTGAAATTGAGAATCTGAGTATTTCTGCATAATCCCAGTTCTTGGCATAAAAATGAATTTTTTTCTGAAATATATAGAGAACTAGGATTGCTCAAAATCGTTTAAATGCCTTTAAGAAAATCTGCTAACTTACCATGAAAAGAAAAGCAAGCATTGCACTCCCTTTTAAAACATAAATTAATTCATTTTTCTTATATTGAGAATATAGCTAGGAAAACTCTTACTGGACAGTATTTGTGTATATAAAATTATTTCTTAAATGGCAAGTAAATCAATACAGTTGATTGGAATAATAAAGCCCCTATTGATTCCATTTATAACATTCCAGATGGGATTCTGATTGTATTACATAATATTTTTAATTTTCACTAAAACCACTTTATAAAGGTGCTACTAGAAACCGCATTCCTTCTTTTCTTGGCTACTATATTTATGTTATTCTTTCGGTAAATTAATTTACATATTGGCCAGCCAATAAGTTTAATAAGAATATCCTTTAACAAGTTGGTGTACAGTTAAAGTTTCTTAACAAGTAATCTTTTTGTAAATATTTTTATTATTAACTGGGCGGTGGTGGCACACGCCTTTAATTTCAGCACTCGGGAGGCAGAGGCAGGCGGATCTCTGTGAGTTCGAGGCCAACCTGGGCTACAAGAGCTAGTTCCAGGACAGTCTCCAAAAGCTACAGAAGAAACCCTGTCTCGAAAAAACAAATATATATATATATATATATATAATTTCTTTGAGAGCTTAGCATTATTATTTCTTTGAGGCTCAGGGGGCAGCATGGCAGAGCAGGTATTGTAGTGGTATAACCCCTTCACATGCTGTAGTGGTTAATGCTCTGGACTCTGAATCCAGTGATCCAAGTTCGTATCTTGGAGGAGCTGTTTCTTGAGGATGAGACCTGGCCAGTCATCCTCATCAACTCATGCCTTGAAAGCCAATACACCCATGCCTGCCTCAGTATTGCGGGGCGGGGGGGGGGGCATGCTTCCTTTGACCCCTTTGCCACCTTCTCCTGATCCACGCATTGCCTGGGGCATGTTTTGTTTCACCCCTTTGCCATGTTTGTGACCCCTTTGCCAGCATTTCCTCCTTCTATTCACTTCACTTTGAGTCTCTTCTTTTTAAAAATAATAATTTAAAACTCATCAAGTCTGATCTGTGCTGCTCTAATACTCTTGGGTATGAGGCTGTTGCCTAGACCATGATGATCTGACTGAATGGGGTCACAGCTTTAAAGAAGAAATGATTCTTTCCCACTAGCTCTAGATTGCAGTAGATCCTCAGCTACGGTGAAACTTCATACCAACCTTCCCTGGCACGGGCAAGAATTTTGTCCTGCTTGAATTTGCTCAGGTCTAATGCCTGCCTTCAAGGTATCATATCACTATATCCATGGATTAGTGCCATCTCTCAACCCTCATCAAAAAAGCCTCTGATCACAGCAGATATTTATTAACACAGAGACCTAGAACTGGTCAATGGGACGAGAATAGGAGCCCAAAGCTTACTTAGTCCAAATGGAACGTCTGCATCACACACCATCCTTCAGAGGCTCGGGGGCAGCACGGCAGAGCAGATGGAAAAGACTGTAAGAGACAGAAATGATGGGTGGCGTCGAGAAAACAATTTCTTAAATCTTGTTTAGTCCTGAGAACAACCAACCCTATAAAGTGCCCTCATGTTGTCCGTATTTATAGATAATAACTATCTAAAAAGGTACAGAGGAGCCACAATTTGAATTCCAGGGAATCCTGATGCTGTGCTGTGTCTCCGATACATAATTTAAACACAAATATAACAACTCGTCTTGATTGATGTATTAGCGGATTGTTTCACATAATTAGAGGGAGAGAAAGAGCAAATGGAGATTCTGTCTCAAACTCTTCACAATGTCTTCCACTGTGTAACTGAAGCACACTGTGGCCCCTCTGAAGTATACCTGTTTATTATTTGGAGGTACGCACATGGACTTATGTTAATTCAGGTTCTATAGAAGCATCTGTTGCTTCACTAATTTTATTTCACAAGCCCAGTATTCGGAAGCAAAAGGATCTTAAGTTCAAGACCATCCTGAGATACTTTTTTAAAAATGACGGAAAAAGAAAGAGCAGAGAAAAGATTATCTTGTCTGTCAACAATCCAACAGGACAACAGTTTTGCTTTGGTTAACGAACTCATACTTCATCACTGAAGGTGGAGGCCATCAGCCTGCATCCTTTTAGTTCTTGATAGACTGGATCCCATCTAGATCCTAACTAGGTAGATAAATAGGTATATCTACATAGAAACTATTGAATAAGTCAGCCATTTGTCAAAGAGCTATGCAGTAATAAACAAGTTATAGCTATCTGGGATAGGAATAAAAATTCTTTGTGATCATTTTCTGATTTTTTTCAGGTTCAGGAATGTCGTTAAGTCAAACGAGCTGTGATCGTCCCATCTGCATTTCCTATTGATTTTATTTAACCACATGCATTAGTGCAAATAAATCTGATTTATTCAGGAGATCTTAGAAGAGGGCAAACACAGGGCCATTCGACGGCACGCTTAGCAGTGCCGAGAATCCAGGCACTGAGAACATTAGCTGCTGTGCGGTCATGGAGCGGCAGGAGGTTGTAGGGGCCACACACAGTGGCACAGCAGGAGGTTGTGGGGGCCACTCACAGTGGCACAGCAGGAGGTTGTGGGGGCCACGCACAGTGGCACAGCAGGAGGTTGTGGGGGCCACGCACAGTGGCACAGCAGGAGGTGTGGCACAGTGGAACCGCAGCTGCTTTGCTAGGGTGTCCATCTTTTCTTTTGCTAGAGTTACCAAACTTTTATAAGATTAAACAATCACACTCTTGTATTTATCCAGAGGAATTCAAAACTAAATTACGTACAAAATTGAGCACATGTTTAGGTGGCTTGGTACATAAGTTTTAAAACTTGGAAGCCACCAATAATAATAACCTGTCTAATAGAGAAGCAGATAAATTCATGACAGTATATGCAGAAGCAGGATGTTATTCAATGCTAAAAAGAAAATGGAGGCAAGAAAAGAAAGAAATCTGAAATGTATACAAACTGCTCCAAAAAGAATCCACCTTGGGCATGCCATCTACCACTCTTTAATGCATAATAATTAATCTACTCACTTACAACTGAGGTGATATTCTTCACCTGGATTTTATTTTACTGTTGTAGTATATAAAACATTACATATTAGCTACCATAGAGTTGTATTTTAATAATCCATAAAAACTAAAGTCTTTTAAGATTTGACTTTTAAAGACTCATGCAGAAAGAGTTGGGGAGATACTGCAGTCATTAAAGTGTGCTATGCAAGCCAGAGGACGTGTTCAGATCCCTAGCACCTGCATAAAAACCTGGAGATGTAGTGGTTTACATATGTGATTCCAACCCTGAGAATGTGGAGACAGAGAGTCCCTGGGGCTTGCTGGTCAGTCAGTCTAGCTGAATCCATAAACACTATATTCAGTAAGAGATCCTCTCTCAAAATCTAATGTAGAGAGCTGGAATTGTTTTAGTTGGGATTTCTGTTACTGTGAAGAGATACCATGACCAAGGCAACTCCCATAAAATAAAACAGTAATTGGGGATGGCTTACAGTTCGGAGGTTTCGTTCATTATTGTCACAGTGGGAAGCAGGGGGACATGTAAGCAGACACAGTACTGAAGAAGTAGCTGAGAGTTCTACATCTCGATTGGCAGGCAGCAGGAAGAGCATGTGAGCCACTGGGCCTGGTTGAGCTTCTGAAGCCTGCTGCCAGTGACACGCTTGTTCTAACAAAGCCACACCTACTCCTGCAGAGCCACACCTCAATAATCCACTCCTTATAAGTCATTCAGACCACCACAGGAAAAGCAGTTGAGTAAGACACCCAACCTCAGCCTCTAACCTTCTCATGCGTGTGCACACATGCACACATGTGTCAGTCAAGCACATATACACATGCAAGCAAGGACCTACTGTTTAGCTTCCAGAACTGTTATTTCGTATTACTTTATTAAATTACATAAATATGAAGTGCATTATCACAAATTAAACATATTTACAAAATTAAAAAGTAACTTATTAACTTCCTCCCACTTTTAATATCTATGCCTGATATCTGGTGAGATTTATTTCTTCTTCATGGGTTCATCATTATTAGAATTCATAGAATTATAGAGCACAGAACACATATCCAAATACACACAGAGGGAAAGAAAGGGCTTTCCTTCTAGCCTTTGTGTACACATGGAGCACCCCTCTGAGTTGAGTTGATGAAGTGGCTGGGGCTGCAGTACAGACATGCTCAGTTCATCACACACACACACAGAGAGAGAGAGAGAGAGAGAGAGAGACAGAGACAGAGAGAGAGACAGAGACAGAGAGAGAGAGAGAGAGAGAGAGAGTTCTGAATGCTGCCAGACAAGCCCAGGGTAAAATTGTGAGGGAATTGTTTCCGGTTCCTTTGTTTTGTTTTGTTTTGTTTTGTTTCTTAAATCAATTCAGCAGTCCTTTCAGATGACTTCCCCAGGCATCCTTACCCCCTGCAGGCTGTGCACAGTGCACAGAAGAGAACTCCGCATTCACTCAGCAGTGCTGTGCCCTGGGAGTCCTCCCCTCTGTCTTCTCTGGTACTTTTCCCATGGGAGGCACAATACACAAAATGCTACATCATGCTTTTCGGATGAAGGAAGTGGGGTTCTGTGAGCTCTGTGAGGCTTTCTTCTGTTTCTGTTTGCATTGTGTGCATGAGTGAAAACACTTCTCGTAGGCTCCTAATGAGTCATCCGTGTTCCACCCGGTGTGCACGAAGCCTTCCTTCCCTCCTTCTGTTTGTAAGCTGGTGTGGGAAATGCCCCCTTGAGGTCCCTGCATCCTGCCTCCTGGACTGTTCACAAAAGGCCTTTTCCCCGCTCTTTCCTTTGCAGGGCATATTGCTCAATTTTGAAAAGCAATATTTTAGTAAATCTATAGAACCCTAAGGTAGCTAGTCATGTATTAATTAACTCTCCTCATTCATTCATCTCTTATGCGGTGAACATTTACCATGAGCATGGAAATGCACTTGGGATGAAAATGTATTGGTGAAGCAAATGAAGACTACAGTCCTATGGGACCGTGGGATGCTGGAGGGGGGTAGGCATGCCCAGATTGCAGCGTGAAGCATGCGGCTGAGCACCATTGAGAGAGTGGCAGGATACAGCATGTGTCCTAACACATTTCTGGGATAAATACGTTTTCTGGAATATGAAAATTAAATCTTGGAGGTGTCAGTCCTTCAATCCCTACTAACACTGCAGCCCAAAGGAAGACAAAGCAGCCCTCACAAGTGAATCAGGTGATTGTCCCCATAAACACAGCAGAGTTCAGATGTGGTTTTGCTGATGGCCATGCCAAGAAAGAGTCTGTGTATTAATGAGCTACTTTGTTCTCTTTTCGATTTAAATATTTAAATCGCCCCCAGTGTTAACAGGCAGCAAAAAGAACATAAATCTGGAATACGTATCACGAAGCATTTGTCGCGTTCATCTCTAGATGACTGTTTCCTTTCAACAAATAGAACACGGAAATATAATGTGGTCTTCACGGTTGTTAGTCAAAGACGGAAGTACGATGTGCCTTCTGGGGCCACCCATGCTGTGCCTCGCACTCCGAGTGACCTTCTTCATCCCCCAGAGCTTCTGAGACTAAATCCCTGTGTCAATTTCAGCTTTCCCATCTAACATCAGTGTCTTTTATGTGTTTGAGGTCTTCTCCTGTTGAGTAGAATACTTTCAGTGTTTTCTGTATCAACACTGCTGCCCTTGAAGACAGTGGTAAAATTCAGTAAGGTATTAGGAACGGTAATCATTCTAACCCCATGAGCATGTGACATTTTTGTTTTCTTTAAAGACATGTCTAAGGCACCCATTTTGAAGTTAAAATCATATTTCCAAGATTCTGTCTTTCAAAAGCGGTACATTCAGCTTGTTATTGGTGGGATATTAAGGTGGCTGCCTGGGATGGAATCCAACAAGAGTGCTCAGTTGTTTTCTTTCCCTTTCCTAAACCTAATTCAGTCCGGGCAGTTGTCGGTAGTGGGTTTTCTGAGAAAAACAGTGCTTGGGCTCAGACAGTGGAACTTGACTCTCCAAGGCCAAAGCTGTTTCCCTATTCTTTCAGATAAGGAGACAAGGAGGTATACAGCTCCTGGTGGACCTGCTGGATCACCGGATGACGGAAGTCCACCGTAGTGCCTGTGGGGCTCTGAGGAACTTGGTGTATGGGAAGGCTAACGATGACAACAAGATCGCCCTGAAAAACTGTGGTGGCATCCCAGCGCTGGTGAGGCTGCTTCGCAAGACCACAGACCTGGAGATCCGGGAGCTGGTCACAGGTGAGACTTCTCACTAAATGGTTCTCAAGATGCGTGTTTCGTTTTCTAGCCCAGTAGCAAATGTAAGAACCAAGTATTACAACACAGAGCCTCCCAGTTCTGATAACATAGTCATACTCCAACTTCCAATGAGTGATCAAAATACCATCAGCGGTAACTCACATAGGTTGGTCATACTCAATAATCCAGTAAAGGCAGCTATCAGCAAAATCCTGTGATCTTATTTCAGTCCTTGTCATTTGCTTTAGAAGTAGCTGAATATCTTACAAGACCCACAGGCCATCATTAGAGTAACATTAGAAATACCTGATTAAAAAAGACGAGGCATTCAAGCTATTGGCAATCAGCCGCATGTTCTGGTTTATAAGTACACTGAGCATTTTGTGCTTCTAGTGTGAATTTATTGAGTAAAATACCCCTGCGTGCTCCAAGTCCCAAGGTTGTAGTACCGAATACTAAAGAACTATTTGAAAGCTAACTTGAATGCCTTTCCACATTCACAGAACTTTGGGTTTTAGACTTAATAACGGTTGCTTGTAGATTAATGAGGGTGCAAACAGGGAGACTGTTGAAAGCAGTCAGCCCGTACCTTTCTTGGAATAATTGGACAGAGTACACATTAACCGCTAACTGTCATTCTTCACTTTGTGAGTGTGTGGGCTTAACTTGTTGGAGTTCTAATGACCTGCATGTCCCGGTATGGGACATACCAAATTGCTCTGAAGCTTCCTCTTTCTCGTTATGCTTGCTGCTGTTGTAGGTGATGTTTGGCATCTGGTTCATTAAAGTACCCCTACAAGCAAGTCTTTGACAAATGAATTCCAAATGCAACTTTCCCAAAAAGATCTCTTAATTATCCACGATACCATTGCATTGACCTTCTGTCTCAGGTCTAAAATTTCCATGTATCTATGTGGATGAAGTATGTGGAAAACTTATTTAAGGAAATCCATAGCTCAAGCTACAGAGTCATAAATAGGCATACAAGGTGGGGGCCAGACTCCCAGCTTCAGTACATCTCCTTGTGTCTTCTTCCTCCAATGGCATTCATTGTTCTATCGCTTTCTTGTTTTTAGCTAAGTTTAAACCAGACCCACATTGCCTCATTCTTTTTTATTTTCTCTTTGTTTTGTCCTCCACTAACCCTTACTTGCTTGCCGGCTTTATTTCCTCTTTGTTTTTTCTGTAAGTAGAGGTTTTTCCTTGTGGAAATAATTATTGGCAAGGGTTAGAGTATTATTAAAGTAATGTTTCACAATAAGCTCAGATGGGTCAGGCAAGGTAAAGTGGTCATTATGTGCATTCTGTGATTTTTTGAGGACTGTTTGGAGGTGAGTTAGATAATCTAAACTACTCCCTGTCATTACGGTTATGCAAGACGGCCTTTATTTTCACTTGGTTGAGTGTGAGTTGAGAATGCCTGGGAGAAAAGGTCGCAATATGTGTTATGCAAACAAGATGCTTGGTGCGTAAAGATTTTGCTACTGGATGCAGACGGCCAGGAGAATGAGAGTCTACAGTGCCTTCTGCATACGCTGTACATGCTATCTCCTGCTTGGAAAAGACATGGAATTAAGTCAGCTTTGTATTGTCTGTAACACAAAACCATTATCTTGAGGCTGCTTCAGTAGCGTTTATCCCGATGGCAAAGAGATGGTGTAAGTGTCAGAGGCAGAGAAACCCATTGCTTGAGGTGCTGCTGACACTGGCTATAAAGGAGCTGAGAGAAACCGGAGCATTCCCCTGCCGCCTTTGGAAGATCTTGGAAACTACCATTTAAACCCAAAACAATGATAGAAATGTCTCTGTGAGCTCCACTTGGACATAATAAAAAACATACATCCTTCTTGGAGGGTCAAGAAGACTCCACTTGTGGCAAAGCTTGGGCTGTGGGAAGGATGTAGTTGGTCCTTGGCTTACAGAGACCTTCCCTTCTTACTCTGCTTCTCCTGAGGAAAGCCAGACAATGTGTCCCCTTGGTGGCCAAAACTTTCTTAGCCTTCCTTCCTGAAAGGAACACTGTCTTTGAAACAGCAGTGAATCAATTATGAATAATCAAAGTTAGCACCCTAGTCGATGTTCCCTGCCTTACAAGAGGCGGAGTGTTATAGTCTCGCTGTAGCTGGAATTAGCTTTGGAGGTGATGTTAAATAGCAAACTTGGGCTGCAGTACCATTCCCACAGAAGGAAATGGGAAGAAGGAAAGCACATGTGAGGACAAGCTTGCACAGAGGGTTGGGTGCTGAGAATGCAAAACCTCCCAGGTGTTCCCAATAGCAGAGACTTGGGTGATGCCAATAAGCCTGCAGAACTCAGTTGGCTTCTGTTTAGACATCACACCAGTGATCAGGTCTAACCAAAGTCAATCCCCCAGCCCGAGGAACAGGAAATGAGGTAAATTGAAGGTATCTCAGAGAGCATTAGAGAAACATTTTCATCTTCAGCACTGGCCCATGGCATCTGCCAAAGGGGCTTCGAAGCGCTGATTCTGTTGCCTCCTGCAGAGCGTGAGGAATTCATGGTTTCAGTTCAATTAACCCAGGTTAACCCCAAAGTTATTGAACCCTCCCATTTCTCTCTCTCTCTCTCCTCCTCTGAGACACTTACCTCTGCCCAAGTCCCATGGTCTTCTTCTATTGTAACCCTCCCTGCCTATGTGAGCCCAGGAATGTCATCCATTCCGTTTATGCCTCAAGCACTTCACAGGACCCAGGTGGTGGGTAGTCTGTAGACTTGTTAACTAACCACCCTCCGTCTGGGACTCACTGCCAGGGTGAAGCCCTGCTCTGAATGACCAGTGCCTGGGTATTAATGATAAATATGTAAAGATTCTCTGATGGCTTGAATAGAAATGGCCCCCATAGACTCATGTGTTTGAATGCTTGGCCTATAAAGCGTGGTACTCTTAGGAGGTGTAGCTTCATTGGAGTACATGTATAAACTTACTAGATGAGCCATGAGGAAATCAATGTCTAGAGAGGGCAGATGAGGATGTGAAAGTGGCTTGCTTCACTTTCTTTTGCTCCAAAGAGGCTCCACAGCTACAGTTCCACAGACCGTTTGGCAATAAGGTCAAGTGTCCACGCATGAATTCTATCAAACTGTGACTTCTCATTTCTCCAGGAGGCATGATGAGAACTCATCAAGGTCTCATGACGTGGTGTGTGATAGGGTCCTCTGGGTAAGGGGAGTTGTTTCTGTCTTCTGCCCCTGAGCTCATACATACGAATACAGTGCATTGGGAAATGTTAGGGGGCCAGGGAGAGGGGTTCTTTGGAGTTGTTCTGTCTATAGTTATATGTTGGGATGTCAAGAATTGTAAGATAATGAATTGGGTGATTTGAACGTGTTTTATAAGCAGGAATTTGGATAAAATCTCGCTATTAAGTCTCGGAATCGGCCTCTGTGTCCATCATCAGGGAAATGAGTGAAGAGAAAAGCGGCATATACGCACACTGTAATTGTATTCCTCAGTAAAGGACAACATTGTGTTGGTCACAGGAAAGCGGATGCACCTAGAGATTAGCATATGAAGGAAATTATCACCCTTGCTCTCATTTGGGGGTCATAGAATTTATAGAGATTTGTAAAATCACACGTGTATATCTGACAGGAAAGTAGAGGTGAGCTCTCTGGGGAAGCTGGAGGGACTCACAGGAGAGGGAGAGATGAGAGGGCCGTGACACGGTCAAATGCCTGACATCGTAGCATTAAGATGTCCACATGAAACGCATTACCATGTGCAAGGTGTATCTACCAATTCAGAACAGATACTGAGGAAGCCAGAATGCAAACAATTGAAGAATAAAATAAAGCAGTCATCCTCCAGGTCTATAAATTGTTTATTGAATAATTTTTGGAAAATTGTTTGAACAGTAATTAAATGTTAAAATAGAGGTATCTGTGTGCAGCACACAGCCATAGATGCTGGAAAACACCTGCCTGCTCACACTGCGGCCTTGGCTCCCAGTGGCATGTATTTCTCCGCCGTGTAGTAGACCTGGGAATACATAATTTTCCTTCTATGCAATAATTATGATGAGCTAATGATCAGCCTTGTATTTAACCCCAGTCGAAGTTATTCCCTGCTGTCCATTACTCACGGTACTTGGGAGCAAACGCACCAATTAGAAATGTTGCCTGTCCTTTGGGCTTGACTAATGTAAGGTTTTCTCTCTCTCAGTGTGGAAATAATTAGCATAAATTTTGAAATACACAACTGAAGTTTTGAGAATGCTTCACAAATCATAATAAAACAGTGTTTATTGGTTAGTAGGCTTTCCATTGGGTTAAAGCAAGTGTCCTTGGGAGCATGACTTCTCGAGCAGTAGGGGGTATTCTGTTTATGCTGTATGTGCCCAAATGGTCCTTTCCTTTCATTAGGAGACCAGGCACTGACTCAACCTTGCCAATGATCTCATTTTTCTTTCTTGGTTTTTAAGTTGGCATACAAAGTAATGGGTTTCATTGCGGTGCACCATACCCCTCTGTGCTCTATGCGCCACCATACAGTTCGTGAGCCAGGCCAGGGGCTGAAGATTGAAACACACAAAGACTCAGAGACAGAGACACAGGTCATCCTTGATGCCAGAATCATTGAAACAGAATGCCCCAAGAATGCCCCCTTTATTGTATCCAGGGGCAGCTTATATAGGGATAGCCACGCCCCAGCCAAACGCACCAGAAACCATTCCCCTGCCATCAGGAACTCCTGAGGGTCTCGTGCTCAGAGCAGCTGTAGGCACTCAGATCAGGGTAAAACAAGTTGTTTACAAGAAATTCAGGATCTGCAGGTTCACTGCTCCCAACATTTCGCTACAGCATGTTCATCTATACTGTGTATTCTATTACCTGCTCTTTATTTTATTTTTCTTTCCTTAAAATATCTTCCTCCCTTTTCATGGTCCCCTTTCTGCATTTTTGCATGGCTGCACACACACACACACACACACACACACACACACACACACACACATAAATTAAGTCCTGCATATGAGAAAAAACATGCAGTTTTTGTTTCTTAATCTTTGCCCATGCTTTTTGTGATCGCTGATCTCCTTCTGTCTACTCCATATATTGTATTCAAAAGCCCCACACATCTGTCAACGTCAGGGTCCTTTTCCCCAAATCTGCTGCACAGCAGCCCCAGGTTACAATGTTCCTCTTTAGTGTTTTGCTGTCTTACATATTCCTAAAAATGGGCAATCTGGAAGTGTTATCAAGAGAACACTGTTTTAGCATCTCACATGTAAGTGAACTATACTGGATGTGGAATTTATGGTAGGAAGTTATTTTTCTTAGGAATATTTTATTAATGCAATTTTACCGTTGATACTAAAGGACTCTGGGAAGGTGTGTGCTGCTAGCTAGCTGTGTCTTTCTTTTAAAAAATCTTCCTTGGCAATGAACACTTCTGCATTAAAAAAATGACCTTCTCCAGTGCTGAAATATTGCCTTTTTACAAAAACACTAATTCCCATAACCTCTTTTTCTGTCCTCTATGTAATTAGTCAGACTTTGACCCTCAAGTTATTTTTTTTTTCTTTTCTTATGTAATCTGGAGACCTTTGCTCTCTCTGTTACATAATCACTGAAGAGTTTCCACTGCCTAATATTTATTTGTGGCATTCATTTTCTTCACTCTTTGTATAAGCCTCAGGGAGGAGGCTCGAGCAATAGGATATCATCTCTTTCATTAATTTTAAGAACTTGCTTTATGATTTTATGGCCTCTATTTTCGTTTTACTAATACATCCTGTTAAAGAATTTCTCCAAGAATGTTCTGTAGCATGAATTATCTCACTTTCCCCTAGCGTCCACTCTTCTATTTGGGGGGGGATTTTCTCTGTAGTATCACAGGCATGCTTTGGCAAGACCATCACCCTAGGTTTTTCTAACTTATAAA
This sequence comes from Arvicola amphibius, assembly GCF_903992535.2. Taxonomy (NCBI): domain Eukaryota; kingdom Metazoa; phylum Chordata; class Mammalia; order Rodentia; family Cricetidae; genus Arvicola; species Arvicola amphibius. Next base: position 7,774,086 of record NC_052049.1, on the reverse strand, counting down.
ACAGACGGAAACTGGGCTTTGTTGAGCTCTGTGCATGCAAATGTGGCATGATTGCTATGTGTTGAACCATTACTGAAGGTGAGCTGGTAGGGTAGACTGTGTGGAAGGGCCCTTAAATACCTTTTCAGGCAGGCTTTTCTTCACGACTAAATTTTCGCTAGGAAAACATTTTATCCCTCCATTATACTATCAGCTTCCTTCTCATTATTTTTTCTGAAGTTCTTCTGAGTTGTCGATTCTGTGTAATTGCTCTACCTGCCAAAATGGGCCAACACGTTCCTGCCTGTGAGTGAGCGCTGCCCTTACGTGGCTGTGGCAGAGAGAGCCGGGACTAGCCTACTGCTTCTATACAGTGCCTTCAGAGCTCCTCACTTCCTGTCTCCTTTCCATATGCCACATGCTCTCCTTCTGGGAAAATCTTCCTGAAAGTCTATTTGGAGAGCCAGTCTCCTCACTGAAACAGAGCCCCTGGCTAGACCCAGCCCTAACTGGATCCCCCACAGCCCCACTAGTCCACCAAGCTCCTTCTGTTTGCATCTTGAAGACACGGGATGAGATGTCCTTACGCTTCCACATGTCTTTCCATTCTCTTCCTAACTCCATTAGATTCCTAATGAATAATACCTTCCCTGTGTGACTTCTGAACAGTGATGGATGAAACAAAGTGTAAATATTGGTGAATATTATCCTCCTTCTTTGTGGAAGCCAGGTTGGCTGCTTGAACTTACTAATTCAAGACATTTACTACTACTACTACTACTACTACTACTACTACTACTATTATTATTATTATTATTATTATTATTATTATTATTGTGCTGCTGTGGGTTGAAGCCATATTCTACTAGCACTGGACAACTGAACTACATCCCCCAGCCCCAAGGCACTTTTCTTTTTACCCAGTTTTTTACAATCATCCAGAGGCTCCTTCACAAGCAGGCACTACATGGTTTATCATAACAGCCTTTCTTCCACCTTTATGGCTCTTAAGGGAGAGGGTCACTTAGAATTCTGGGCAGAGCGTCTATACATCACCATAAGAGTTACTGAAACGGGTCAGAAAAAGCAAGACTTTTAATCAAATTCAGAGCCATCATGTTCTCGGACTTCAAAATTAAACCCCAGTTTCCTTCCTTATTCCAAACACTACGTACCCGTGTTGTCCAGCACAGTGAGCCATGACATCGCAGTAATGAAAGACAACAACGCAGAGGTGAGAATGAATACAGAAGTCCCAGAAGGCCAGGACAACAATGCAGAAATACCAAATTCCCAAGAAGAAATTAAAAGCAAAGGGCAAAACCTATTTCATGTTGAAATCCAAAGACATGAAGTTCAAAAACAAAATCAAGTTTAAAAGGCCCATGTCCCTTGTCATTGTGTTCTAGTTCAGCGTGAGTGGGGCTGTAATCACGGGCTTCAAGGCTAAGGAGAGGACATATTTGACGGGCTGTCACTCTGCTTTACTGGAGTATCTGGACAAAGGGACACCCTTGAACTTAGGAAAAAGCAATACCAATCTGGTTTCATTTGGCTTCAAGAGTCCATTATCAGCAAACTTAAATTTAATCAGGAGAAATGCTGTCTAGATTAATGATGGTGTTAAAGGAGGTAGAGAGATGGCTCATTGGTTAAGAACACTGGCTACTCTTCCAAAGTACCCAGGTTCATGTCCAGCACTCACATGATTGCTCAAAACCATCTGTAACTCTAGTCCTTGGGGATCTGACCCCTTCTTCTGGCTTCCTCCTGTAAGGTACATACGTGGCACACAAACATACATACAGGCTAGCAAAACATGCATACACATAATAAAATTATATCAATAAGTCTTTCATTTGGTGTTAAGATTTATCTATAACCTGTCGCTTATTTTGGACAGTGGAACTGTAAGTGTTCAGGTCACCTTACAATACCAATGTGGCATGGAGGCAACCCATCCCATCATCAGCTCTATGAGCTGTAGTTACCCTGGAGGAGCAGACACCCTGGGGGTGACATGGAAAATGGACTTAACGTCAGGATTAGACCTGATATTGTCATCAGAGCTAGCAAAGAATGCTCTGTGCCGGGTGATGAGCTAGGAGGAGACACTGGTCATCAGGCTGTCATCGGGAACAAAAGCTGGACGACAACAGCGACCAACCGGACCTGGGATGACAGACCGACGTCCTCTACTGATTATGTTCCGACCATGAGTGATGGTTCAGAGCTCTCCTATGTATGGGCCTGGGGAAGCTAAGAGAAGAGATTCCGTAGGAGCAGACAGATCTGTGTGCCCATGCTGCCTCCTATCCAGAAGGGGACACGGCACAGCAATGCAAGCGTACATAGGCCAGTGTTGGCTGTGCCTTGCCTGAAATGTTCAGAACTCCTGGCTATTGCCTTGTTGGTCCCTGCCAAACTTCCGAATTCCCTGCAGACAGCCTCACCTGGAGCCAGGACGGAATGGAGTTCTTGAAAGTGTAGCGCCAGCTCAGCTCAGCTGTGACAACTTAGTATAATCCACCGTATCAGGACTGATGTGATGTAACATTCTTCCCTGAGGCATGTGTGTACTGTGAGCATGCCTGGAGCCAGGGGAGAATGGACGGATGCCTGCTGTCCTGCCCATCCATCATTCTCTCCCACAGTCCCTTGAAACGGGGTCTCTCTGAACCTGGAGCCAGGCTGCATTCTAGAAAGCTCCAGTGTTCCCCTCCCACCCAAATGCTGAGGTTACAGACCTATGTGTAGCCACACCCAGTTCTTTATGTAGGTACTGGGGACTCGCTTCCTTCCTGGCTCCAGGTGAGGCTGTCCACAGGGAAGTCAGAAGGTTGGCAGGTGCAAACAGGGCAACGGCTCAAGTCCTAACGCTTGCACAGCGGCCTCACTGAATGGACCATCCCTCCAGTCTCGGAGTTTCCCCTCCGGGAGTTTTTCCTTCACCGCTGGTGCCACAGGTAGAGGATTGTGCTGTTGGCTGGCAGCCTCCAGTTCCCCGTGGCTGGTTAGCCTTACTCATTTCTCTATCCTGTGCCACAGCAGCTGCATTTCTTGTTTGCTGTGGAACTGGCTGGATCTGACATCCCCACACTGTCTGCGAGTCAGCCTCTCCTGGTACCCACCACGGTACGGTTGCTCCATGACTCTGCCTCCCAGTTTCTGCTTCCTCAAGAGCTCTTCATGCCTCCATATTGGGACCTGTTGTTGGCTTTCCTTTCTCTATTTCAGTCTCTGGCAGATCTCCAGAAGGCTCAGCCAAGTCTCTGCATTGAACATGGATTTCCCTTTGGATTCCACAACAGGAGTTGGCCAACTCTATAGAGTTGTAGCTAGAAACCTTTCCAGCGTGCCTTTGAATCACTTAGTCTACCTTTTCAGGGAGTAGAGGAAGTAGTCAGATTGTACATACCTGCATGGGTATGAGTGACTGTATACCAGCAGAGCTTTAGTTATACATACAGGTGGCACACAGGTGGCTGTCCCTTAGGTTACAGTTGACAGAAACCTCAATCTCATCCTTCTTCCAGTACCCACTGTGGGTGGCACTATCTCCTGAGTAGAATCCTGGACTCTGTAAGCAGAGTGTATCCTAAGTGAAGATGCAGTGTGACTGGCTAGCTTCCTGCTCCTGGCACCGTACATTCTCTCCTTCTCTGCCTGCTGCCGTATCCCTGCCTTGGGGGACTAGATATCTCTCAACCGTAAGCCAAAATAAACTATTTCCCCTATAAGCTGTTTTGGTGGAAGTGTTTTATCACAGGAGAAGTGGCTAAAGCCAAGAATGTGAAGCCAAGAATGGGCACCCTCCTATGGGGCATGGCAGCTTCATGTTCCTCCTCTACCAAATGCCAGGGTACCTCTCACGGAGACCAGAGAAGCTCAAATTTCCTAGGGTTACTCTAATAAGAGGAAGAAGGTTAGAGCTCAGCCTTACCAGACAAGCCAACATGAGTGTTTTGGTTGAGCCCTCTAGCACTCTGGGAAAGAACACAGGAGTAATGAGAGATGAAGCCTGCACTCTATCACATGTGGTCCACATGATAGATTTCCTGGGGAAAAATCCTTCCTCACTAATGCATGGCTGCTAATTCCAGTCGATTGCTGAGGGGCACAGAAGATGAAGTGTGTTTGCTTAGTCTCTTACGGACCGCACAGCATCTACCCAGCTTCTAATGATTACATTCATTATGAAGACATTGCCTGTTCTTACCTGCTCTCATTTTGGCCATTTTAGAGTCATCTCTCTACTGTGATTAGTCCACGATATGCAAAGAAGCAAAAACGTACAGTCAGTCCTCAGCACTGTTCTGACGCCCAATTTCCTCCTACCCAGCTGAGTCCCGTCCAGTTAGAAAATGTGCATCAGCAAAGCCCTGCCTACATCACTCTCTGCCCTAGAGGTAGAAGCCCATGTGTGGGTTATACTCATCCCTTCCCTAAACACATTGGTGAGCGCCCACCCTAGAGATGTGAGGCCAAGGTGCTTAGCATTGCAAGAACAGAAAGCCCAGATTCCTCCTGGCCATAGGCCAGCTTTCCTGTGGATACAGATTCCTTTTCCATAGCTATGATCACAGTGAGTGTTTTTTAGAGAGCTAGATGGAAGATGGGGTTGGGAAGAAGCCAAGTAGAGAGAAAATCTGCTTTTTCAGATGAATTGTATATGAGAGAATGAACACCCTATGTAGAATTTCATAATCAGTTCATAAAACTTTTGCAAGAGGTTTCAAGCTTAAGCCCAGAGACACGCCTTCACAGATTGTGTGTCGCGGTGTATGAAACATATAGTAAACCACAGCAATAGATCTAGTGCCATGAAGTTGCAAGAACTGGCATGAAAAATCAAGTGAGTGGTTCTCCCGAGAGCAGAGAGGGACGAGGGCTTATCTACAAGATGTCTCTGCTTGAAAAGGGAAGCCTGCGTGTAGTGACATATTGAAGTAGAGGCGTGGTTCGCTTTCTCACTCTTGACGTCTGAAGGATTGTTTTAGGGTGATGCCACTGCGCAGTCGCACGGAGTCTTCATACTCATGTTCCTTCACAGCTGCGGCTCCCCTCGCGCAGCGGGGTGCCTCTCTTCCTGCTGATCAGGATTATGCCGTAGTAATATTTTGACCTAAATTTCACAGAAGAGTTATGGCTTATATTATAACCGTATCTAGACAAGTCATCCTTGCATCCCTTCTTTATAAACTATAACACAAGTCATAGCATGGAATCAAATGTCATTGATGGTGCTGTGTTGGGAGAGGGCTTAGTTTTATTATAGCCCTTTATTTACCAAGAAAACACTGTAGAGTTTCATCAAGATCCTTTATATGGGCGATACTGATGGTTCAGTTTTTGCCCTGCAAAAGTGAGGACTTGAGTATGAATTCCCCAGAACTCAGAACCATACAAGTCTGTAGCTCCAGCCCTGAGGACACAAGACAGCAGAATCCTCCAGTCCAGCCAGTGAGTAAGAGCTGGACTAAGTTAGAGACCGTCTCTTAAAATAAAACACCATCAAAGGTGGAGAAACACACACACACACACACACACACACACTGAATGCTTGTAAGCTAATGTTGAGTGATCATCCTCATCCATCCTACATATAGCCAAATCACCCGAGGTTGCCTTCACTGATCACACAACATTCATCTTCATGATCTATAGTGCTGGAGACTTAAAATGAGATTCTGTTACACACCCTTGCCAGGCATGCCGAGATCTCAGGGAGGTCCACAGGAAGGTATTGGTGAGCTCTCTCGCTTTCCGTTGGCTTCCAACCTTGAAGTGCACAGTGCATTTGTGCTCGTTAGGCCTGACAATGTGTAACTGATTTCTATCTCTACTCTGCAACTCAGGAGTAACAAGTTAATTAGAAACGCTTTTCCCTAATTATATTTGGGAGTTTGCTCTATTTGCTCTACAATTATCACAAAAATTACATTAACTAGTGTTAACAAACACAGCATATAAATCCCCACCGGATGTTGGAGGTAAGGGGCAAGGCAAACAGTGTCACCATCCCTTCCCGAACACCTGGTTTCATTCCCAACAGATGTTTTTATTCTATACTTAAAGCATCTAAAACAAGCTTCCTTCACGCTGTGTCTTAGAAGACAAAGCCAGCCTGCGAGACTGGAAGCTTCACTTCTGCTCATTCTTTACAAGGCTTGCATAGTGACTTGCTCCTGCAGTGGGCTTTCCATTGATGGCATGAATGACATTATGAAGTGCTGATGAAGCGTTTATCTAATTATTCTTTAACAATAGAAACTGGAGAGTCAGATAATGGGGTAAGAACCTGAATGATCATATAAGGGGCAGAGAATCTTTCTCAGCCCTACCCTACTACTTCCTTTGTATCTTCTCTATGTGTCCTTGGTTCTCTGAAACTCTATGGCGAATTTTGGCCAGCAAGTAGCTAGCTTCACCCTCTGATTCAAAGTAAATTTTATTGGCAGTCTCTGGAGAATTGGAGTGTGATCAAAGTATCCCCTAACAGGTGGCTGTCAGCTACATGTCCTCGAGAGAATACTCAGAGAAAGGGTCTCAGGGACATTACATCTTAGCACAGGAATCATAGTCTGGGACCTCGGGAAGCAGGGACATTGGTATAATGCCTGCCTCTTACTTTGCTGCTCTTGTACGGTATGTCTGAGCCACACTTCAGTCAAGGTATAGTAGACAGTAAAGAAAAGAGGGAGATGTGAGCTCTGCCCTCAAGGAGGGATCAGTTGAGAAGAACGGATCCGTTCTCCCTAAGATGAGCACCAGGAAAGTATAAAGAAGCCTACAGCGGGAAGTATCACCAGTCAGCTAGCTGGGGGCTCAGGGCTTTCCTTTGATATCCATTGTCGATAGTCAAGAAGTGCTCCGAGTGCCACATTGCAGTAGCTTGTGTTTCCCCCAGTGTCTGATTGTAGCAAGTAGCAGTAGCAGGCGATGCCCTCTAACTTTGCAGTTGTTGTGCCAACCTTGATATCCAGATCTTAGTCCTTGGTAATGTAGTTGTCGGAGCCTTCCTCTACAGAGTTGGCACCTCATTGGAGCATCTCTTGTGACTGTAACTTGCACATTTTCCTCTTGGCTCCTTGATATATTTGATCAGTTCCCTGAGTCCCTCTTCCTCTCTCAGCTTCTAGTTCCTTTCTTAACTCTCTGTTCCAGCTATTGGTAACTGCTGCCAAGATGATTTGGACACTTACTTGCCTCTGTCGGGAAAGCATTCTAGAGATGAGGCATGGAAGACTAGGTCCTGGGTTAGGCAAAGATCCATCAGGTTCACTGGAACCTTGGGTAGGGTCCATAAGTTGTCTGGGAAAGCAGATCTATACTGAGACCACCAGGTGAATTGGAGCCTGTGGGTGTTGCGGGTGGGTGGATCTGAAGTCTGTTTGGGAAACTCGTTTTTTTTGGCTATGGGCAGCAGTTGCCAGTGTTTTACACAGGAAATCCAGGACTTGGGCAAGCAGGGCTCCTCCAGAGTCCAGCGCTGAGTATCAGATACGGGTCACCAACTGCTGGACACCTCTGAGGCCTAGGACCTCTTCAGCTGTTGCGAAGCAGTTGTGAGGAACTCAGGTAAACGTGCCGGGCTGTTTGGAAGGCCAATGATGTAGTTCTAGGAAGTAGTGTTAGAAGGGCGCCATCTTGGGTTCAGACAGCCGCCACAATCTTCAGATGTCAGGCATAAGGGAAGCTTACACTGTGCACGTGAGCTCAAGCGGCTGCCAGTACTGAACTGAATTGAGCTCCCGTGAATTCAACATCACTGGAAATAAACCTTTATTGGACCAGATACTGACAACACATGGAAGGTGGCAGAGTGTCTCCCGACCAGTTCATGAAGTAAACTGAGTGGCCTGCTTATGTACCTGGAGAGGGAGTATTTGGGCCAGGCACAGCTGCTGTTTGAACAGTCTTTGTTTCTGGACCAGGCATACTCATGAAGGCTTATGTTTTGGATCAATCATAATCTTGCTACCAGTGATAGTTGTCTCTCCTCCAAGGGAAATGCTTCCCCTATGGCCAAAGTAAAAATGGCTCATCAAAATGTGTGATTGCAGAAAGTCTAGTTCAAACGGTTTTGACAGTTCTCCTGGCAGTAACCATGCCATCCTGAGCCAGGAAGCCACTGACAATCTTTCCATGGCTCTCTCAAGGCATCTGTAGAACGTTCCAGATTTGTGGTGCTAAGGGCAGTCTGACTGATGTTAAACTAATTGTCTTTTTGTTCAGAATAACATAGTGGCAAGAGAGAGTCCAATCTCTGCGAATTAGGAAGTTAGATTATCACATTCTCAATGTTTTTGTTTATTTGTGGGGAAATGAACCGCACAAAAAAAAAAAACCTTACAAACTTCATAGAATCCATCATTAACAGTGATAATTTAACAAAGAAATTTTTGTTTTAACAGATATTAACAATGCCTTCTCATCACCCATGGAAAGGAGTGTGTTTCTGGCCTAATCTCTAATAGAAAAGAAAACTAAAAAGATTTAAAGACAGATGCTTGGCTTTAAGGTATAGCAGAAAAAGAAAACATGAGTCAAAAAAGTTGTCACTTTCTATAAACCCGATAAAGTTAGGCAAGAATGTTTGTAAGCTTAGTCATCTGCTTGCTTATCTTGGTGCAAGTATGCAAACTTGATACACACACTCACAGATACACACACTCCCACTGAGCATAGAAAGCTTTTTCATGCCTGCCATTGCCAGCTCCTTTCACCGAGGTCTAGTGTTGCATGTTCAGTCAGTCCAGGATTCTCTCCTTATCAATATGATCCCCCTCCCCAAAATCTTATCACTGTGTGCTTCTGCAAGGAAGGGGTGATGCGAAGACAATGTGCATCCTGACCCATGTGTGTCCTACATTTTCTTTGACTTTAGTCTATGTTGAATTTTTTCCCCCTTTGGCAGCAAATGGATTTTAATTCAAGTGCTATGTTCACACACGGTGTCCAAAGTTCATCTGTGCAACTCCTTAAATGAGAGCAGAAGAAAGCCTGCATCCGAGTCAGGTGTCCACTATTAGATGATTTCACTTTGCACTGACAAGGCTCCCTCACAGTGCATGGCAAGAGTTGACAAGCACATGCATGAGGTCCTCAGGACAAGGAACTACGCTCTCTCCTCTCCCCGTGATTCAGAACCCTGCTTTTGCAATTAGTGAGAGGCAATAAGACACCGGACATACAAGGCTGAGAAATACAAACCCCCACACATTGAGAAAACATTAATAGAACAGGATACTGGGCGTGAAAATTAGCAGTTTGGTCATACTGGCGATGGGTCCTTTTAGTTGCTTTGTTGTTTTTATTTTGTTTTAGTTGTTTTACTTTTTGGATAATTTTAGTCTTAACGTGGCAGATGTTTCTGAGCATTCCCAGGGCACTGCAAAGAAAGAATGAGGAAGTAAGAAAGGATACAAAACTGAGAAAGGTTTAAGTTTAAGTAACAACATTCCTCTCCCGTACACCTGTCTCCTCCAAGACAAGAATCCACTGGCTTGCACACTCAGGCATGTATAAACACAGGGGTCTTTACACAGGTGTGCACACATGATGAGTGCTTTCTCAAGTAACAGTTGAGTGTAAATGCTTCTCTATCTCTCAGCCCTTGACCTTGACCTCAGGGCTATTTTCTGTGATGTGTAATCACCATGCACAGCTGATCCCATCAACCCTTTCTTCAGCATGTTTGTGGTAGAATTGTATCAGCCTGTTTTGCCTTCCATGTGGCCTTCAAGAGATACCTAATACTTTGTTACATTGATAGAAAGTAGGAATTTGTATTTAACACATTTTTGTGCTTTTGAGATGAACGTGAATCATTTAGGCCCTTCGAGCAGTTAATCAATTTGATAACTTTCTGCAAAACTGTCTTTGCTATTAACTTAGTTATTGGAGTGTGTAAACCCAGATGTGAAGTTTTATTGTCGGAGGAAATATCTTCACGTTGAACATGCCAAATTATTTATAAGTTGAATGAAAATGTGATTGAAAGGGGTAAACTGTGTGATTTCTGAAGGGGAACTACCCCACAGCAGGCACAAAGCCTCATTAAGCTAACCAGTGAACGGAAAGGAAGATTCTCATGTTTGCCTGTCTACTTCTGCAGTGGTTTAAATGAGAAACATTGCCATAGGCGCAGGTATTTGGACATGTAGTTCCTGTTTGGTGATAGTGTTTGGGGAGTTTAGGAGGTGTGGTTTTACAGGAGGAATTATGTCAGTGGTTGCTTAGTGTCATAAGAGGCCCATCTCTCTAGACCCATAACCCCAAATAAATTGCTTGGGTTGTGGTATTTTATCCAGGCGACAGAAAAGTAAGTTCATGCAGTCTCCAAATACTAAAAGTCTCTACCTCCAAGGAGTTCCCTCTCCATCTCCACCAAGGCTGCCTGTCTTTTATGTCTGAGGAAACAGTGTTTGCTATGGTAACAGCCAACTCTATGCAGAGTCCTTTATTTGAAACAAATAGGATTGGGCCATGGTAAGTTTGTATGACATGGAAGTTAAGTACTCCAGCTCACGCTACACTTGGAACCGCTTCCCCCACCCCAGCGTCTCTCATTAGCTACTCTTCTATGTGTTTCCTTCAGAGATAATACTACTGAATCCTTGGAGAACAGTGACATTACGAGTTGAGGGCAGGAAGGTGAGAGCCGTCCGATCACCTGTAACGTGAGCTCTCAGGCATCTATGGGTTGTGGTAAAATAAAGTCACCCAGACATGGGTAAGAGGGGCGAGAAGCTGAAATTAGAGCATAGCCATTTAAAACAACAAAGGGAAATTCGGTCTTGTACGGGGACGAGCTGTCTCGCAGGTAATCCAGTCCTGTATGGTCAGCCCTAAACACATATGCATAGGAACAATAATGAATATTCTCATCAGGTTATAGATTTATATATTTATGTGTGTGTGTATGTAGCAATAACTGAAGAATAGTAGACCTTGACTTTGAGACAATGCAGAGTAGAAGACAGCGTGAAAGGAAATGGAAGGAAAAGTGAGAGGGGAGAAATGATGCAAATATTGTACTCATATGAAGCCAACAGTTACCTCGCATACACATCTCCTCCTCGACAGCAGTTCAGTGGCTTTCACACACTGGCATGCACATGTGTGCACCCTCAGGTATGCATGTACAGGGACCAACGTACCTTTATTTATGCCTCTGCAGTATAGGGGTGCTCAGACATACATGTGTAGGCATCCAAGCCTGCATACACAGCTGTGTATGCACTAGTACACACACACACACACACACACACACACACACACCAGTCAAGGTGCCCTTGGATTTATCATGCATTTCTGAGCCTTCTCAGATGAAGTTCTGATTTGAAGAACTTCTGTTCCCAGCCTTCTGGCTGCATTTCTACATCTGTTTTGTACACCAGGCCCAGCAGATCTTCTGCAGTGCTCCTAGAGATATACTGGTCATTCTTCTGATTGTCACTGCTCCCCAGGGCACCATGATTGCTGCTCTGCTGGCTGCTGCAGTCTTACAGGTTGGTCTCCAGACAGAGTGCCCCATGGGTATCGTCCTCAAGCCCCCAGAGAGCTGTACCTACAAGCTGTTATGTGGCCCAGAAAGAATAGCTTGCTGCCCCTTGCAGTATGGCTTATATAGAAATCCCCAAAGAGTGCTCCTAAGGCCCCAGTTGTGATAAAAACAAAGATTTCCACCTCTGCCTCTTCCCCTGAGATGAGATTCAGGCGTCTCCTTGCTGAGCCAGGACAGACTGTGTTCAATTCCTTCAAGCCCAGTACCCCCATGACTGCGTTCTATCCTTGTATCTAGTAGCTGGCTTCTGTTGGGACCAGTTTCTCTCTAGGATCTTTTCTGCCCTATCAGTCAAGACTCTTCCAGTCCATTTGTCCAATCAAATAGGTCCCAGTTCTCCAAATTGTTCTGATGCCCAGTGTAGTGGCATTTCAGTTGTATTTTAATAAATAAAGACTGCCTGAAGATCTGAGAGTAAAACAATCCCAGTGGTCAGCCGCGCAGACCAGTTCATAGTAACACACACCTTTAATCCCAGTAACCACAATGACATGCACTTTTAAGCCCAGTAGCCGCACTAGTTGCCATAGAAACTGGGTGGTGCATGCCTTTAATCCCAGTGGTGCACATCTTTAATCCCAGCCCCAGAGAGGAATATAAGATGGCAGCCGGCGGGGGGTGGGAGGAGGCTCTCAGACACAGTCTCATTCTGAGATTCCTGGAAACAGGATCGCCATTTCAGACTGAGGTCGAGGTAAGAACCCGTGGCTGGCTGTTTTGCTTTTCAGGTCTTCAGGCAGCCCAGAACCTCCTGTGTCCACAGGTTGAAGATCAATTATGTGAAATGTGTCTAAACAAAGTGCTTTTAATTGTTTTTTTCATATTTTAGAGTGCATTATGAAACACACATTATGAATTATCTCTGAAATGGGACACAATCTAAGCTTGGAATTCATTTCTGTCTCATATTTCTTTTAGTGATTTCATATGTGAAACAAACTTTGCCCAACGGTAAGGGAATGGACGTGCCTCTTATTTTCTCTTGGTGATGTACCAAGTGGGGTGCCTGCATTTTTACTGCACCTTGTCACATAAAGTAGGGTGTGTCATTTTCCACCAGAGCCTCACAATAGCCCTCAAAACCTTCATAATTAGGAGCATTTTCTGTTTGAGGTTGTCAGGTTAGGACTGATTCACCTGTAGTAGATTCTGTCAGCCCTGAGTCTCCACACTGCCTAGACAGACAGGCCCTGCCTCATTTCCTCAGGGGACAGACAGAGCATTCTGTTTCACACAAGTTGCAAGGTTGTGTCACCACAAGTGCATGCATTTGTCTGGCTGTCTACAGATCTAGGCCAGGTTTCCAGTGTTTGCTAGGAAGCTTCAGGACAGAGAGTCTACCACACTGAGTCCCTGGTCAAAAATGGACTGGTTGCTGCTAACCCTATTCTTCAGGCCAGGGAAGGTCCATCTCTGCCCCGCCTCCTGCACTGATGGGACATGAACATACTATCTCATAGACAGCGTAATGCTGAAATTCCATAATATGTGACATATACAATCTTCATACTTTTATTATGTATACCTTAAAAACGAGGGACACTGAGCGTGAAGGTGGCTGAGGGAGGGACATATGACTTCTAACCTAGGGACCAAGCTCCTCTGAGGTCTTGAGATGCAGGTCGGTGAGCACCACACAGGTCCTGAAGTATTTGGCTTGGGTGCCAGAGGAAGAAGATATGGTCTCTGACCCGAGGACCACCGCGCTTTGATAAAGCTGGTGAACACTGCTGCCATTTTCCCATCATCTGCCTGACTGCATCTCAAAGTGGTCAGCTAATGACCGCTACTGTGTCCTCCTGCTAGCTTCCTCGGAACGTTAGCCCTATTGTAGACTTCTCTGTGTTTGCTGGATTCCATAGGGTCTCAGCCAATCAACAGTAAATACTTTCTTATACTGCTTTAAATATTAACTTGAAAATCCACTTCTAAGAAAGTCCTTGTGTATTAAGGCCATATATCCAATTTCCTTTGCTAGCTGCAAAGGCCCAGTGAATACTGCAAAAAATTTCTCAAGAAACAGAGCCACGGGGTTGTTATTCAAAGAAAATAAAAAGAATATTGCTGCTCCTAACCTCATGTTGGGAGGAAGGGATGTTTAAAAAAATTAATGTCATTTTTTCCAAACTAAAAGTTTCTTCTAGTTTATGGAAAAAAGTCACTTTAGAGTACAAATCAATTCTCCAAGAAAAATATGTACGATTTAAAGATGTTAAGACACTTTCCAGAAGGGTGTGAGTTAAGCATAGTCTCAGATCTGAGACCTTCTGACAGGAATAGAGGCTAGCGTATAGTTTTAAAGAATATATTTACTATATGAGATTATTCCTCTGTGAAAGAACTTAAATTGCATGTGTTGCAGATGTCAGCAATATATATGGTTAAATCTGTACGCTCTAAGGATGGTCCATATTGTAAATAGTAGCCTTGTTTTGGAAAATATTAATAAATAACTGTCTTATCTTTAACATTAAATGTCCACATCTCTTATCTTAAAAAATATTCCCACACTGAAAATAATGTAGCATCTATAGTAAAGCTATGAGAAACTATCCCGTTATCTCTAAACATGCCATCTTTATAATTAATGGCTGTAAAATATGAGTTCTCATCTCAGTTAATTTTAAATAAGTTTTTTCCAGCTATCAAAGTTCTGTGGTCTATAAAACATTGTTAAGACATGGAGTTATCTAACAAGGTCAAGAGCTCATCATGTTTTGTCTTCCCTGTACAATAAATAGGTAACAGCTATTACATTATCTTCCAGCTTTAAGTGATTAGGTCCTGTGGTCTTTCTCAGCCCAATTCAATTCAACACCAACATTTAAGTCATCATTTGAATATATCCTCTTTGAAGGAGTGAGGTCGTATGGGTTTCTGCCATCACGGCATGCCAGGATTTTCATCTGTGCTGCCTCTGTTTTGTTAGAGCTCTGTCCCCTCTGAGGCATTGTTAATCGCATTCCTGTGATCAAGACTGAGAGAACAAATTCCAAATGAGTTAAATTGCAGAAATTTGATGTCATCTCTCTCATAAACATAAATACGCCACTTCCTTAAGAGCAGAGGGAATGACATATCACCAATGAACCATCCTTGCACGAAGCTGGTGGAGAGTCCTCCAGCTTTTCCCTTAGGCTGACTCACTACATAGCTGCATGGATCTCAGCTAATATCCACTATGTCCTCCCTCTAGCTTGCTGAAACTGGCTCAGCCCATTGTAGGCATGTCTGTTCTTCCTGGCTTCTCATCTATATACCTGTGATTCCATGGTAAGACCACCCTTGCTGTGGGGGTTGTTTTGAGTAGCTGTATCCTAACACTTCTTCTGTAGGTACCTTAACGCTACTGCAGGAATGGAAATAGGCATTGAGAGATCCCATTTCATGCTCCAACAATATCCTCCCAGCTTGAATACTGAGCCAACTCTTGGTCTTCCTTCCACACTTCTACTTTATCTCTGTTACCACCAGTTCTACCATGCAACTAGATGCCAGGGATCAGCAAGTGCCTCTCTGTCCATTTGCCTTACATTAAAAAGTCAGTGCACTTTCTAAATGCATGGCTTTACGATAGAATAAATACTGTGTAATAGAATGCACAGTATTTTTCATCTAATTAGCTGGCTTTAGTCACCACTATCCATAACCTACCTAGAAAAATAATTGGTCCCACTCTCTAATTATTTCAGAAAAGAAGTACTCTACATCATGGATCATAAAAGTTATGTTTCCTAATTTTCTGAGAAATCGCCATACTGACATCCAAAGGGGCTGTACCAGTTTGCAATCCCACCAGCAATGCAGAAGTGTTCCCTTTACCCCACAACCTCTCCAGCATAAGTTGTCATCAGTGTTTTTGATCTTGGCCATTCTTACAGGTGTAAGATGGAATCTCAGAGTTATTTTGATTTGCATTTCTCTGATGGCTAAGGATGTTGAACATTTCTTTAAGTGTCTTTTAGCCATTTTAGATTCCTCTGCTGAGAGTTCTCTGTTTAGGTCTGTACCCCATTTTATTGGATTATTTGTTCTTTTGATGACCAATTTCTTGAGTTCTTTGTGTATTTTGGAGATCAGACCTCTGTCTGATGTGGGGTTAGTGAAGATATTTTCCCATTCTGTGGGCTGCCATTTTGTCTTGTTGACTGTGTCCTTTGTTTTACAGAAGCTTTTCAGTTTCAGGAGGTCCCATTCATTAATTGTTTCTCTCAGTGTCTGTGCTACTGGGATTATATTTTGGAAGTGGTCTCCTGTGCTAATGCATTCAAGTGTACTTCCCACTTTCTCTTCTATGAAGTTTAGTGTGGTCGGCTTTATGTTGAGGTCTTTGATCCATTTGGACCTGAGTTTTGTGCATGGTGATAGATATGAATCTATTTTCATTTTTCTACATGTTGATATCCAGTTATGTTAGCACTATTTGTTAAATATGCTTTCTTTTTTCCATTTTATATTTTTGCTTCTTTGTCAAAAATCAGGTGTTCGTAGGTGTGTGAATTAATATCTGCGTCTTCAATTCAGTTCCATTGATCCTGTCTGTTTTTATGCCAATACCAGGCTGATAAAACATAATCTTATTTTTTCGTGAGTCTGACCTTTAATGACTGAACCATCTCTCCAGCTTACATAACATATTCTTAATAATTTGTAATGCTTGTGTTTAGAACAATTTATATATGTATATATGCTGATTTATTTTTGTTAAACAAACTCATTACTTTTAAATAAGTAATGAATACATCTTTCAAGACACCAAGAAATTATTTTTTAGGGTGTTTCATTGTTGCTATTGTTGTTCTTTTAGGATAATAGGAGTCCCAATTCTAGTCTATGTTAGAAGCTATTGTATTATAAGTGATGGAGTTGGTCGGAAACTGAACAACAATGCCTTGAGACATATGATGATGCTCATTTACTTAGCTGGAGACCCACGGCAAGTGCTCCAGCATTCCCTCTGAGTGTGTGTCCAGTATCTACATCTCACTTCCTTATTGGGTATTTAACAGAATTTTCATAGTCTTTGACAAAAACCAAAGTGCGTTGGGATTTGTTGTGGTTATTTGAGAGATTAACACTCATCCACCTTTGTAGGTGTTTGTATACTTTGTTTATAACATTCACAACGACAGAGTTATGTGCCTGGACATTAGTCTCTCAATCCCAAGAGAGGTTGATATTAATGTTAGTTCATTTATTTTTATTAGCACTATAAGAAGTTATATGAAAACTGGTTCAGCGAATCCTACAGACTTCCTCTTCTAGATGCCCTCTGATCTGTCAGTTGTTCTCAGATCTGTGGACGATGGAGACAAGCAGATGGTGGCTGAGTAGGTCTGTGACATGAATCCCTCCTGTGTGGTAGCAACATGAATCTGACAGCAATGGCCTGAAGGATTGGCATTGTCTGCCGCGAGATAAGCAGAGGTAGTGGGAACAGTCAGGTTATTGTGATGTTTAGGGCAAGAGATCATGGCAACAAAGTTCATTTAAGTTCATTCCAGATTTGGGGTTTCTACTATTTCAAGTTAGCATGAAGTAACAATTCTTCAGAGGTAGGGTGACTTGAAAAGAGATCTGTGGAAAGAGCTCAATGCATGAGAAATGCCATCCTGCTTTCAGCAATGCAACAGTTTCCTCCTCAACCTGCAAACACAAGCCAAGCCATATGCTTACCATAACGAATGGCTAAAGGCTTTATACCCTTAGACTCTGGTGACAGAGAGAAGTTTGTTATTGAAGCTGTAAATGGTTAACACCCATTGACAGCAGTATATGAGCAGTGTCCCTTACTTTCCAGAGCCTGTGTAGACACCCTGTTTATAGTTGTTGAACCTTGTTCTAACCAGGACACTCAATAGAGAATCATGTCGGTAGGAAATAGCAAAGACCCCTCACCAGATTTTTTTAAGTAGGATTAATGATAGATAGCAAATGAATGAGGTAAAACTGCAATAAAATATATAACCGGCATCAATAGATAAAAGTCCCCACAAGGGAAAAGAAAAACTAATGGGCTTGCACATCAATACCCATTCTGATACTTTCTGAATTCTTCGGTTTAATATATTTGTTTGCTGCCAGTGCAGTCAGCTAGGAAGGGATGTTTCAAAAACTACCTGAAGGTAGCTGAAACAGAACCCTGTGGTAAGGAGACACACCATGCTGTGAGAAACCCCAATGTAAAAATAGTTGCTTGGTCCAGTTAGAGAAGACTTCACCCAGTTAGAGAAGACTTCACATTGTTGGGTGGGATTATCATAATGTTTTTGGAGCACATTGGCAATTTATTACTACTTAAAATATCCACAATATTTGCCCAGGCATTTAAGATTTTGGAGCTTATGCTCAGTAGATATTAAGAACAGGCTTCAGTGAAGTTGAGTTAAACATAAAGTGTATTTAAAACACATTGTTCATGTGATATGAACTGATAACAGAAAAGTCACAGCTTGAACATCTATCTAGGTATGTGACTGGATTAAAATGGACCACTGGTACATGCCTTTAACCCTAACAGTCAGGAGCAGGGACATGTAGATCTCCAAGTTCACAGACAGCCTGCTCTCTGTAGCCAATTCCAGGTTCACTAAGGCTACGTTGTAAGACCCTGTTCCCACTCCCCTCAATCAATAAAATTGTCCATGCAATAGACTATTACTAAGCATTAAAAGTAATACATGGCTACATATTTGTTGATACCAAAATACATCAATGCTATGTGCTGAATGTAAAAAGCTAGCAAGCAGCATGTGTGTTGATTTCTCTAAAATGACTTCTGAACGTCTGCTGGGCAGAGAGAGACCTCAGGAATCTGCCCTAGTAACTCTCAATGTCTGTAACTGGATTTCTTTTTCAGGTTATTTCTTTTTCCCTAGACTGAAGGTTTTAATCTTGCCATATATTAAAGTTAAAGATAGAAGGGGAAACTAACAGCATATACCAAGGCATGCACTTTTTGTGAACCTGAAATTGAAAAATGATTAATTACAATTTAAATTGACATTATAGACTATGTATCTCTATAGGAAAAATCAGGAATTCCAGAAATAGATGCATTGTAAAAGCTTGGTTGAAAGAGATAAAGCATGGAACCTCTACATTTTAACATAATGGCTCAGTAAAAGCTGCCTTTGATTCCCGGGAAACAATACCGTTTCCACTCACCTGAGGTTAGTCAACAGATAAATGTGTTACATGTGTTCCGCATAGTCAACAATATCTCTGCAAGTCATTTTTATCAATTTTGTGATTTACCTGGAGGAGTAATGCTGAATGTCACACGGCATTTAAATAAGCAAGATTGTCACTTTCCCTAAATTGTTTTCTGAAAATCCTATTACACTTTACATTCCAATCATAATAGCGGCCCCATCATTATGCATCCTCTGCCACGCTCTGCTTCTGCTATTGCTTTGATTCACAAAATGCCTAAAACAAGCGATTTTCTCCCCTCTTGTCATTTGTTCTGCTTATAGTCACTGAGTACCTGACGTAATGATCAACCTTCTAACTTGCATCTCTTTGTCCTCAATCAACCCACTGATGGTCTAAACCAGATGCTTTGCGATGAAAATTGATGCTCAGTTTTTGGTGGGAGTGTGTTTTGGGGGGAGTTACGCGTAATAAGGGAAGCTTACAGTCTGAGGGGATGGCTCAGTCAGTAAAATGCCTGTTTGGATCCCTAGAACCCACGTAAAAAGCAGGGCCCTGGGGCAGGTGCCTATAATCTTAGAGTATGAGGCGAGCAGAGTCAGGTGGATCTCAGAGCTAGTCACCCAGCTAGCCTAGCCAAACCCATGAACTGCAACTTTAGTAAGAGTCCTCATCTTAAAAAAAAATAAAAATAAAGATAGCAGCTGGGTGGTAGCAGTGCACGCCTTTAATCCCAGCACTCAAGAGGCAAAGACAGGCAGATCTCTGTGAGTTCAAAGCCAACCTGATCTACAAGAGCTAGTTCCAGGACAGACCCCAAAGCTACAGAGAAACCCTGTCTCAAAAATAAGTAGCATGTCTCCAGGAGAGACAGTGATGTGCCTATGTGCATATGCATGCACCGGCATATGGAGGCCAAAGGCAGACATCTTTTATAACTAAGGAGAACTATAACTATCTGTCATCAACTCTTCAAAGACCCCAAAGGGATATATTACCTAAGTAAATAGAAAGTGCATTATAAGTAACTTCCAAATCTCTAGAATTGACAGAGACATCTTGTTGCCTGGACAGTCACCCTAAGCTTTTCTGTAACATTGGGGCATCCATCTTCAGCCTACAGGTCCATAGATTCCAACAGACTTATTTGTGAAACAGGAAATTTGAAAGGCTGTTTCACCTGTATTAACAGTTTGTCAGTCACTTTCTTCTGTGTCCTGCAAAATGTCTGGCAGACTCTTTCATGAGTCAGGAACTCTGAAGGACTATCTCATTTTCTTTTGGCAAGTTCAGCAGTCATTTTTCTGTGGGTCCTGCATGTCCAGCTCATACAGCATACCATCAAGCAGTCCAGGCAAGAGCAGTTTCTTACCCAAATGACTAGCCTTGTCACATTAAAGGCAAATTCCATAATGGGTTTCTTTGATGTCCATCAACCTCTCTGAAGTAATTGGTGCTGCCAGAAGCAGACATGCCTCACTGTCGAGAAAAGTCTAGGTTCTTAAAACATTTTAAATGCTATATTCTATAGATCTTTGAAGTGTTGAAAATTATCTAACTGAAATATATCTCTGTATATCTAAAAAAACATGACTAAAAGTTTATTATAAATGACTATCTATTAATCTGTATTTCTTAATTATATATTACATTTTAAAATGAGCTGCACAAACAAACAATACCTTAAACAAGAGCAGAAATACATATACACAGTGTAAAAAATCGACCTTAAATTTGTAATAGACCAAGATCCATACCAATGCAAAAAGTATTCATCTCTATATCAGATCCCCCTTATTTCCATTACTCATATATAACCACCCTTTTAAAATGAAAACAAACATTTATAAACAATCTTTTTGGGAATGTGTACATTGTATTCTCCAAACTGCTTCCTGCTATTTATTAAGTGAAGTATTTTTAGGGTTCACATAGACCTTTCATGGGGCCTTGTTCCATCAAACCACATTAGCCTGGAAGGAATTCATAGGTTCTCATCTTCTGTGGGAACAAAAGCAGAACCTCTTTTCCAAAGTAAGAAATCCTTAGACCCAAATTTTGAAGTGAAGAAACCTTGATGTTGGTTTAAATTAGCAAACTCCAGAATCAAATGTCTCTCTTCATTCAAAAAATTCAAAGAAAACACAATAATATACATAATACAGACTCTGTATATATTCCATCTTTGCGTGGCTTGTTTTTCTCTACTCCTTTAGTCTATGAGTTTGTACTCTTTTGTATTACTTTTTCTGTCTCTTCAAAGACTTCATTTTATTTATTAAATTTGTTTCTTTTTTATAATTGTCTATACCCTTTTTCTTCTTTCTCCCAAGCCTACATACATTTTAAAACACACTATGACCCATTCAGAGGTTTATTTTGTCTGAATCTTGTATGTCTGTAATCATTTTCTGACCAGGAGTGTCTTTTTTTATTGCTAAGCAGACATGGCTAGTAGCAACCTCATGGCCCTGCCTATTGGCTCTACCCTGTCCAACATGACAGACTTATGTTCACTGCAAGCCATGCTTACCACCCCAGCTCCAGGGATGCAGTGGGTCTATGTTGCTATTAAGCAACTAGTATCATGCTGCTCACAAACCCCATTTAAGTGCAGGACCTCCCTAAAGAGCCAGAGCTATTTGTGCCACTAGCACAAACCAGGAAGCTGTCTCTCAAAGAAGTCACACAGGTTTTGCTGCTAATGTTGAGTCAGGAAGCCTTCTGTTGAAGGAGTCACACCTTTCCTTGTGGCCCACAGAGTCTATCTGAAAAAAAAATGCAGCTATCAAGAAGCTCCAATTGACTCTCATTTGTGTGGGTCAAGAAGCCCTTTGTAAGCTTTCTGGGGCTTTATGTGGGTGTACATTGCCAAATGTTTAGGCGCCATTTTTAAATGGTGACTGCATGTTTGTTTCCACATTGGGTGCCATTATGTAAGACGGAGATTGCTTGTTCATTTCCCAGCCATCCAGACCCAAATAATCACACAGAAACTATATTAATTCCAACACCATTTGTCATATTTCTTATTAACTAACTCTTACATCTTAAATTAACCCATTTCTAGTTATCTGTGTATCACCACAAGGCTATAACCTACCAGTAAGGTTACAGCATTCCTGTCTTTCTCCTTCAGAAGCCGCATGGAATCTCCTTGACTCTGCCTACTCTCTCTATCTCTATTCAGATTTACTGCCTGGCTTTGCTTTGCTAAACCATGGACCAAAACAGTTTCTTTATTAACCACTAGTAATAAAATGTATTCACAGCATACAGAGAGGAATCCCACATCAAATCTCCCCACATACCCATTAAAAGGAGACTTATACTTTCAGATTGCCTTTATATTAAAAAAAAAAGTCTGAGCAATTGTAAATTAACAGCTGAGATCAGCTGAGATCTCAGACCCATACCACTGCAAGGCTAGCAAGTCATCAATCTGAAACTTTTATAATACCTTTCTTCTGATGCCAAACTGCCTGCACCATTAGCCTCTGAAATGCCAGCCTGCTAAGGACCAGCCCTGGGCTGTTGGCTCTTTATCTAACTGTTTCTGTGATTCCATTCCACCCTGTGCCCTAAATACCACCTAAATGCTGAGGCCTCTGTGTTTCTATCTTTAGCAATGTGCTGCTGCCTCGCCCAGCAGCTGCCCGCTGCTACCTCTCCTGGATAGCTAATTGGCATCTTAAATTTAACACATCCCAACCTGGAACCCACAGTTTGATTCCAGGCTCTCTCTTTGTATCCTCCAAGGCACAACTGTCTGACTTCCTCTCCCTCCTTTAGTCCAGTCAGACAGACATTTGAACTCCACAGTTGACTGAAACATTTCTCCCACGAAATCACAATGTAACCTGCAACTTGTTTTACTAACTTCCAACCTCTTAGGAATATATAAGCACCCCAAAGCAGTGCCTCCATATACCAGCATCTTGCTAGGGTGATAGAAGCATGCTTTTCTAAGGAGGCATGGTACCTGCTCACCATTGTGAATGCATTCATGTGACTGAACTGTACATGTCAAAACTGTAAGGTGTGTGTTACAAGAGCTTCATCTTCAAATATTGACTTAAAATGTCTTTAGAATGTATTTAGGCATACACAAAAATTTAAAAGACAGATTTAATTAGTAAGATAAAATCTGAAAAAAAGGAAGTCCCAGACTGTTACACATAGTTGTTAATAAAATGTTTGCTCAACAACAGCACCAAGAAGCCTTAGCACTAAGCGGGCAGTACATATGTACAGATGATGTGCCGGGGAGAAACTAGACTTTGGAAAACAAACCTATGGGCTAGCAAGATAGCTCAGCATATTAATGTGCTTGCTTTTTATTTTGTTTTTTTAAAACAGAATTTCTCTGTGTAACAGCCCTGGCTGTTCTGGAACTCACTTTGTAGACCAGGCTGGCTTTGAACTCACAGAGATCACCTGTCTCTGTCTCCCAAGTGCAGGGATCAAAGGTATGTGCTACCATGCCTGGCATTTAAAATAAACAAAACCAGGCATTAATCATGATTGCCATCTGCTTAGCCACACCGGACTGCACTCACAGTGGATCTTCCTAGGATGCGCCTCTCCTCTCAGGTTTTCACCATGGACCCTGTAGAGATAAAAGTGGGGCAGGGGAGGCAAATAAGCTTGAATTTGCCAGAAAATCCAGTGACGGGGTCCTCTTCCAGAAAAACGATCTGCCTCACTTAGGGCTGGTCAGGCATTTGCGTCTCCTGCATAAGAGGAAAGAGTGTTTTCAGAGCCTGGGAAGACAAGGAACCATAGAAAGGTGAGGCCCTGACCAGAAAGGCTGTCAACTTCAAGTGCCTACTGAGGAGCTGGCACAGCATCCCCGCTGTCTCCCTCCATACCCTCTGAGTTTACTCGGATCCTTTTATTGGATGAACCCTGCTGCACTCAGGAAGGACATAGGTTCCAGGGAGTTCCACATCAGGACACAGTGGCACCTCACTTTTTATTAATTAACAATTGTATGCTTGTGTAGAACTATTGTGATTATACGCAGCGCTCACTGCCCTCTCCTTCCCCTCCCCCACTAACTCTTGCTAGCTCCCCTCTTACCAAGTAGCTCCCGTCCTACTCCCATATCCATCTTTGTGGGCAAACCTTGCCTTTAGAAGATTGTAGACAGCATTCGACATCAGGGTGCCATACGGTGCCTTGAATGGTATTTTCCTGTCAATCTAGACAGGCAGCAAATCACAAAAGCACAAGAATTTGCCTGAGGTCTAACACATAATACCTGTGCATATTCTCAGCTTGGAGTTACATCCTTACTGAAAGTCTCGTGACATATGGAGACATCAGATGGAGTGCACCTCACACCTCCTCCCCTGCACACCTCACTGCTAACTCCTGAGTCTGTTGGTGTTGCTATCAGGGTGACTCCTATAAGCTGTTTCGACATCCTGAGCTTGGAACTCTTGAAGAAGCATAACTACCCTGTGTCTTCCCTTTACCACCTGTTTACCACGTCACCCCCTGTTGCTCCTCCCCAGCACTGCTCCCACCTTTAAAGAAGTATAGGACACATTTGTCCTCCTGGCTCAGCCTCTCTGTCCCTTGAAGATCCACAAGGCTTGGTTCTCACTCTTTCCTCTTCTATTTCCAGCTCTAAAAACCATGCACAAATGCAGCAGAATGTTGAAAAAAACTGGTGCCCTACCGATTTTCTCTCTCTAGAGCCGTTCTCAACCTTAGAAGATTCTCAACCTTCCTACCACTGCGACTTTTTAATAGTTTGTCTTGTTGTGGTGGCCCCCAACCATAAAACTGCTTTCATTGCTACTTCATAACTGTAATGTTGCTACGGTTATGAATCATAACGTAAATATCTGATAAGCAGGATAGCTGATACGTAACCCCTGTAAACAGGTCATGTCGCCCCACAGGTCTCTCAACCCACAGGTTGAGAACCACTGCTCTAGAGCTTTGGCTACTTTGGTTGAAGACTATCCTCTTTACTGAATAAGGATGATGAACTTGGGTGATGATATTAAAGGACAACGGTCTCCCTCATCGCATCTTTTCCTCTTCACATAGTTCTTCTCTACTCCTCAAGGAGAAGTTACACGGGATCTCATGTTGACGAACTCCGTTGAGTTGGTCAGAACTAGGATACAATAATGGGCAACCTCAACAGCTCTTCCTTTCAACAATTCTGTAAATCATGGTGGCATTCTGGGCCAAAGAGATGGCTCAGCAGGGAAGATGGCTTGCTGCTCTTGCAGAGGACCCAGGTTCAGTTCCAGCACCCATGTCACAGCTCATAACCATGTATAACTCCAGTACTAGGGGATTCAATGCCCTTTTCTAGCCCCTGTGGGCACTCAACACACAAATGGCGCATATGGATATATGCAGGCAAAACACTTGTACACATACAATAGAGATAATTTTAGATAATGGTGGTGTCCACTCAGCCCCTAAGCCATTTCCATTCGAGTTGGAAACTGGGTGAGTTTTTTCTGAATTTCCTCATGGTGGAGAGGTTAACTACTTTTCTAGGATATGATTGCAATTGCCCAAATGATAGGTATCTTTTGGATAGTTAAGGGATATATCTTTTGATTCAACATTTTAGTTGGCATCTACCATGTAATTAAGCCTCCAAATACTAGGTCTCTTACCCACTCATAACTTCAAGGCTTTACTGTGTCTTTCCCTTCACCTGAACTGCCCTGTCTTTCACTGGATAACTCTGTACATCAATCAAGGGTCATTTCATGATCCACCCCTGCTATTGAGCCTTCTTTTAGTTCCTCCCGTGGAATTTTCTTACCTATATATTCTTGTCATGCTTTCTCTGATGGCTCATGAATATTATTATATAAGACCCTCTAGAGTCAGCTTCAAATTGTCCTGAGCACACGCATATACCTTTTTATCCCGTAGGTGGCCTCTGCTTCATTGACTGTCTCCAGAGTTACCAACAGAGTCACGATGCCTTGTTTTAGTAGAGTCACCAGTTATCTGCCGAAAAATTAAAACCATTAAAAATGGCACAAGGCACAGGAATGCCCCCCTAAAGTCCTGGTGAGGCGGTAGATTGACTTATGGAAACCGAGTGGGAAGAACACTTACAAGAAATCTGTAGTTGTAAAAGTGAAACCGAGAAACCTAAATTTGAGGTGATCAGGAATGATTACAGCTATCTTAATGGCTGTATCGACTGCTGTCGTATATTTCCCCTGAAGTAACCTCCAAGAGTATCTCCAAGGGGCAGTAGAGTTCAGAGAATGGGAACCAGCATTTATATTGGAGCTCTCTTATTTGTAACTTCTCTTTGAGAAATTTTTCTAAATTCTTTGATTACTGGATATAAATCTGTAAAATGACACCCCCAGCTATGCTTCTTTCCATGGTTATAATCAGAGTTATGAAATATTTCAGGCTTACAGTGCAGCAAAGTATCTTATACTTCTTATTTAACTAAAAACAGGGATACTTTTATAGTGTGTAATTATAGTAATGGGGATTTGGTTTGAAATTATTTCCCATTCCATCTTGTATTCGTTCAGCTTTCCACCACAGAAGATTATGATTATGTTGCTGTAGCTTTCGTTTTGATTTTTTTTTTAGGTAGAGATAATAGAATTAAATGTTTGCAACAAAAACAAAAGTTATTAGCAGGAGTAGTTTCGCAGCTCCGAGTCTTCTTTATTTTGAGAGTTCAAACGGCTTCTCGAAATTTCTCAAGCTGTGTGACCTGAGGCTAAACAGAAACTGGAGAAAAAAAAAAAAAGGCTAAACAGAAACTGAGTTTATACATTCCGCTCCAAAAGAGGGCAAAGCACATCGCCTCTTTAATTCAAGCTTTGGATTCACACACCTGACAGTTTTCTGATTTCTCACACGCGTCCTATCACATCTGGCCTTCATTCTCAGCCACAAGGAGAGTGACTTTGGACAGGGGACTCGACTTCTCTTCCCTGAATTTTCTTATCTGTCAAAGGCAACTGGTGAAAGTTTGCATGAGTCAGTATATATGAGGTACATGGCAAACACCCTAGAGAATAATAAGAACTCAAAATGCGGGACTGTTTGGCCATTTTAAAGATGCTTTTTCTTTATTTTCTTTATTATTGCAAATAGCTTTTTCTCATTTATGGTTTTCCTTCTTTCTAACATACTCTTCCAGCTCCTTCCCACCTCCTCTCCCATCTGGAATTGCCTTCTTTCTGAATCTCATTAGAATGTGAACAGGTTGTTAAGGGACGATAATATAATATAATATAATATAATATAATAATATGATAATTATATTATAATACACAGGAATAGGACATAACAAATACAAGGAAAAGAGGGCAAGAAACATCACATAAAACAGGTATAGATTCAGAGAAGCACTAGCTCACACACATTGGAATCCCTTAAAAACGCGAAACTGGAAGCTATTATACACATACACACACACACACACACACACACACACACACACACACACACAAAGACACTGCCTTCCCTTCCTCGGGATTCCCTTTCTCTGAGGCAAGAAATTTTAGTGTTCCAAAGCACTGAACTACAAGTATAATAGAATGACATTATGAATTATTTTATTGCTATTGTTTTTAAGAACAGTAGGATTTGGTTTTGCCCTAGGTCCCTGGCTATCTAGTCTCAGGTTCTTGGTCCCCCAAGTAGTGTTGAGTATGTGTTTTATATCATGGAGAGGGCCTTAAGTTGAATCAGATATTGGTTGATTACTCCACAAGCTTTGTGGCCACATTGCCCTAGCATGGAGGGCGCCATTGTAGACCATGGCATTTATGGCTGGGTTGGTGCTTGCATTTTCCTTCACTAACTTGCAGAGTACCATCCTTAGCAAAGATGATAGCGCATAGGGGTGAAGGCTCTATATAGGTACCGCTCGACTTCTCCATGTTCAGTGAGTTGTGTAGGTGTTGTAGAGCAACCTGTAGTCTTGGCAGAAGCTGGGTTGTTTGTGTGTGTGTGTGGGGGGGGGAATTCCAATAGGATCCCTTTGAGTAGCAACTCAACTAAGTGTAACCCAATCCCTGTCCTGGAAACTTCACTTGGTGACCAAAGATGGCCAGTTAGGGCTCTGTCTCCCCCATTATTTGGTGATTTTATTTAATCCCCTTCATATACATACATAATTGACAAAGCTTTTACTATGTTGTATTTTCATTCTGCCCCTCAAATGGCCCTTGATTTTAACTGTCTCTCCTAATATTCCCTCCCTCATCCCCCTCTTCCCACTCCCTCTCCACTTGATCCACCTGTCTCAGCCCAGCTCCATCTTTAACTATTCTATTCCCCTTTCCTAGAGAGATATAGCTTCCCCTCCCCAGTCCCTTCCTCTATACCTAATCTCTGTGGTTCTACAGATTGTAACTTTGTTATCATTGACTTAACAGCTAATGTACATATTTAAACCAGAATATACCATATTTGTCTTTCTGCATCTGGGTTACCACTTGGGATGTTTATTTTCTAGTTCCATCCACTTGCCTGTGTGTTTCATGCTTTCATTTTTTAACATCTGAGGAATAGTTCCTTGTGTAAATGTGCCACGTTTTCTTTATCCATTCATCTGTTGAGGGCTGTCTAGATTGTTTCCAGTTTTTTAGCATTATTAATAGAGTGGCAATGAACATGGTTGAACAAGGACTCTGTGGTAGGATGAAGCATCCTTTGCATATATGCCCAAGGGTGGTAGAGCTGGCTCTTGAGGTAGATCGATTCTCATCTTCCTAGGAATCGTCACACTCATTTCCTCAGTGGCTGTACAAGTTTGCACCCTCACCAGCAGTGAACGAGTGTCCCCCCTTACTTCACATCCTTGCCAGCATGAGTTGCCACTTGTTTGATTGAGCTTAACATTTGGACAGGTGTAAGATGAAATCTCAAAGTAATTTGGATTTGGATTTCCCCAATGACCAAGAGTGCTGAACATTTCTTTAAGCGTTTCTCAGCCATTTGAGTTTCTTCTTTGGGGAATTCTCTGTTTGTATTTGTACCCAGTTTTTTTTTTTTTAAATTAAGTTACTTGTTTTCTTGATACCTAGTTTTTTTATGTCCTTTATACAGTTTGAATTTTAGCTGTCTATAAAATGTAAAGTTACTAAAAGTCTTTTACCATTCTGTAGCCTGCCATATTATCCGGATGACAGTGTCATTTGCCTTGCAGAAGCTTTTCAGTTTCATGAGGTTCCATTTATTAATTATCTCTCTTAGTGCCTGTACTAATTGTGTTTGTTCAGAAAATCTTATCCTGTGCTGATGAGTTTAAGGATATTCCTCACTTTCTCTTCTATCAGGTTCAGTGTATCTGGTTTTATGCTGAGGTCTTTGATACATTTTGAGTTGAAATTTGTGCAGGCAGGGTGATAAGTATGGATCTATTTGGCTTTCTTTACATGTAGCCATCCAGGTTGACTGGTACCATTTGTTGAAGATGCTGTCTTTTTCCCACTGTCTATTTCTGGCTTCTTTATCAAACTCAGGTGTCCCCAAGTATATTAATTTATGTCTTGATCTCCAGTGATTTTTCAATGTGTTCTTATTTTGGATACCTTGCTTAACTATCTGTGTGATAATTTATATATTAGCACTTGTGTGGTCCTATAACTTCCTGTGAACACCTACAGCAGACCCAGCAGAGGCTATTTCCTAATGTTTGTGAGAACTGAAATGTCAGCTTCAGTCTTTGGTTTCCAACTGTGAGTCTTTTTATCCTGCTACATGGCTTTATAAAGGCTTCTCTTTTTGAAGTCATAAGAATAAGGATATTATTAAAAAGGACCCAATTGTTGTTCCCAGTTGCCCTCTTCCAAGAGTATATTAATTCATTTTTCAATAACATAACCACATAGCGTCTAAATCTAGATAACTTTATAAAGAAAAAATGCTTATTTAGTTTATAGTTGTGAAGACTATAAGTAAAAAAAGAAATCAGACGTCCCTTTGTTTCTAGCCTGGGCATAGCTGTCATCATAGTGAGCTTTCATAGAGGAGCAAGACTTCACAGGGCCATTCAGGAAGCCAGAAAGGCCACGTCCCAGGATACCTTCCCAGGCCACACCTACGTTGATCTAAGCACTTCCTCCAGATTCCACCTTTTAAAACTATGACCTCTACACTGAGGCCCAAACCTTTGCAAGTGAACCATTAGGAGGCAAAGCAAGTCCAAACCACAGCCCAGAGATGCTTATCTGTGAGAGGACCGAACTCTGACGCCTGTGCCAACTGCACAAGACTAGGATGCAGTTCTATGTGTGGTAAACATGGAAGTCCCCAAGGTGGCCGGCGTCCTGTTTTGTATAGAGGTTACATAGCTCTCTGTTTTCTTCTCACGAGGCCTAGAGAGAGATGCTAGAGTGGCTGTGAGAGGTATTGCCAACCTGTGAGGCTGTGTGATCTCTGAGCTGTGACAATCAATGGAGCTGCAGATGGTAAGACAGCTTACCCATCACTCTGCACCCAAGTATATCCCTAGAGTTGAAGGATCCCCTGTGCATTCAAGCACTCGCAGGCTCTGTGTTAGCCAAAGTTGAGAATCCACACCTTCTCAGACATTCATATGATTTGACAAATGTCCCAAATAGCAACAAGTAAAATATTGTTGATAAACAAAGCTAAGTTGATTAGAGCCACAGTCATGATTCATATGGTCTTAATCACAGAAGAAATGATGTCAGAGAGAGATTGTAGGGCATTAACCAGGTTCTTGGAGGCTGGGGCATTGACTGAGTAGGTAAGGGTGCTTGCTGTCCAAGCATGAGGACATGAATTTAGATCTCTGGCACCTACAACAAAAAGCTGAATACATCTACACATGCCTATAACCCCAGCATTGGGGCAAGGCAGTCAGTTGGATGCTGGGAGCTCACTGGCCAGCTAGACTAGTCAGAACAGTAGGTTTCTAGTTCAGATAGGGAACTTGTCTTAAGACAAATGGGAAGTTAAAAAAGGAAGACAGCCAGTGCCCTGTTGTGAACTACAGATGCACATACAGAAGCATGAACACACATATGTGTGCACCAGAGAAGCATGCACCACTTACACAACACATACACACA
Source organism: Arvicola amphibius (assembly GCF_903992535.2). NCBI lineage: Eukaryota > Metazoa > Chordata > Mammalia > Rodentia > Cricetidae > Arvicola > Arvicola amphibius. The sequence continues at coordinate 7,743,312 of NC_052049.1, read as the reverse complement.
CACACAGACACACAGGCACACACACGGCTCATCACTGCATGAGTAAAGATGGTTATTTCTCTGGGATGGGCAGAGTTTCTCTTGGTGGCCCAATACAGGGAGGGTATTGATATTCAATCTCTAGCTCTTGAGAAACCAGTTTTCAAGGCATCTTCTTCTTACCTCTGCAGGAAGCAGACACACCCATGGGTCACATACATGTATGCAGATCAAACACAGACAAGCAAATATTTTCAAAATAAGTAATCTTTTAGAAAATGAATATGGTTTGGTTTTCTAAATGATTAATCAAAATTTAGAAGTATATAGGTCTCTTGCCTATATTAATCTTACAAGCTTAGGTTAAACTTTCACCATATATGCTTATGATGTATGAAATTTGTGATGTAGAAATTTGAACTTGAGTTCATTGTTGGAGTCCATTCTGGCTTTAGAGCAAGAGACTGTCAATTTTAATGGCTGCGTCTTTGCAGAAAGCTGTTTTAGAATCTTAGCAATTAAAAGGCCTCATGGGAACCAGGTAGATTTTGTTCTCTCAGAGCAGAATATGACTGCTTTATGCCAAGAGAGGTCAGAATTATCCTCAAAAGTAAAAAACAAGTCATTCTTCATCCACTATGCAATTAAATTTGATGATAGACAGACAGATTGATTTTTATTTGAAGATGAGCAAAAACTTAGTTTAATCTTAGTCTTTACCTGCGTGTGGGTATTTAGAATGACCCAGGGTTTGGATCAGAAGCCGTATACAGCAGTAGTAGGATGGCAATGTGTGCTGATGTTGGGGCCAGTCCCGTTTTGTTTCCTCTTCACCCACAAGCTGACCACACCCCACAGTCCATTCCTCTCATAACTAGCTCTAAATGCTGGCATGAGCTGTAATTCCAAGAGGCTTAACCTCCACTGTGCCCCCACTGTGGAGAGCAAGGAGGTTTACTCTTTGGGAATATTAAGGAGATATACTTCCTTTGTTCTGCTTCCTCAGCCCCTGGCACTCCTGAAAGAAAGCTTGAGGGGTCTGGGCTTAATGAATTGCCCCTGGTTATAAGCATTATTATGGCAATGTGAGCATAAAGTTCAGATAAGTGATTTTGTTAAACAATATTCCATAAGTGTCCAGTGTGTCCAGAAGGACTCACACTATGGTACAATTCTCATGCACACCTTCGGGCCTTCGCATCTTAAGTGTATATCTAGACTATGTGAGCACTATTGACGTGAGCATAAATATCCAGTTGCACCTATAGACAACACAGCAGGAGGTCAGGGCTCCTAGCCTTCCATCAGCAGCTCAGTCCTACTCAGCACTATAGGAATGAATTAATCCAGGTGGGAAAGGAATCAGTAGGTTCCTTCTCGGCTCCCTTTCAGTGACCTCACTAAGCCCAACTCTGATTTTATCACAAAATAAACTCTTTGGAGGCTAGAGGTGACTTAGCAATAAAGTGCACTGGCTGCTCTCTCTGAAGACCTGAATTCGAACCGCAGCACCCACACAGTGGCTGACAACTACTTGTAACCCCAGTTTCAAAGGCTCTGACTACATCTTCTTGCTTCTGTGGGAGCTGTATGGGTGTGGGGCACAGACATACATGTAGCCAAAGTACCAAACACACACAATAAAGATATGGGGTTCTGTGGTTGTGTCTGAGCCTTGTATGTTCTGTTAACTATGTAGACCACGCTAGCTTAGAACTCAAGGAGGTTTTCCTGGCTCTTCCTTCCAAGTACTGGGATTAAAGGTGTGCACACCAGCACACCTGGCCTTAGGCCTATGTTTTTTTTTTTTAATTCAATAAAAAAAGGTTTGGATCCCATTTATCTTTTTCCACTCCCTTCCTCAGGTACACAAACTGTCACTCTCAAAATTAACTAAATGAAAGTGTTCCTTAAACTAAATCCTCATAATTGCATACATTAATTTTTCATGAACTGATTAATTTTAAATAAATAATTTTAAAACATTTAAAAGAAATTAAGCCTAGACTTCTTCTGGGCATTTTTAAGAGGCCCACCTTTTGTTGGAATTCTTTCTCAGGTTTTATAGTAAAAATCAAAAAAGCTTCAAGCGAATGGAGGGTGGAATAAAGACCTATAAGGCCTGGAAGCCATGTCAGAAGCTTGCTGCTATGAAAGTGTGGGTTTTGTTCTTTTTTTTTTCATGGAGATAGTCATCTCTTTCAGGTTAAAAAACCACAATTACCCCCTATTAAAACAAAGGATCAAATGAAAGTAATTAAGACCTTATTAAAGAAATTTTAATAAACCAATTAGTGCTTATGAATATGATAATTTCTAAGGAAAAAAGGCACCCTTTGCCTGAAATAAAAATAAAGTATCTCTTAAATATATTTAGTATACATCATTAGTTATTTAAATTTCTTCTCAACTAAATCAACTGTCAATTATATTTGGAGCAGTAATAACTTTGTACTGATAAAAGGATGCTGCTGGATGATGTAATTAATGGAACATTCCACGAAAAAAACAATTTTATTTCAGTTTACTATCAGAAATAAATTAGCATGCCTCTGTCATGTAAATTAAAATATCCCAGTTACCAATTACAATGTTTATTTTTACTTAACTTCTCATGGATGTAGATTGTTCTACAGTTTTTTCATGTGTTACAATTTGGTATCGCCCTGGATAATATAGAATTATTGGTAAGTTACTATGATGAAATTACCTGGATCATCTGCAAGAGGTGAAACTCCTAGTGCTAAACTGATTACTGTTTTTCAGGGGTATAAAGATTTCTCTGCCAGCTGCAAGTAGAATGTCTGTAGATTCAGGGCATATAATATCATCTAAGTAGTGTTTTCCTATCTGCACCTGGATTTACTATTTGTCTTGCGTCTGCTATTTTATTCTCTCAGTTCATTGCATCATCTTGCTAGCACTGGAATGCTTTAGAAGTGCTCGATGCTCAGCGCCCCTGGCATCCTGCAGGGCCGTGTCCTATAGTTACTCCTCACTCTGCTTTCTGCAGTAACTACCTGGCAAGCACCTCCTGGGTGCTAGAGCACCTTCTGTGTGCTACAGGGTGGATGCCGAAAATGTTCTGCACTTTTCCAACACACGTGCCTCCTATCCTCTCGTGGACAGCAAGGACAGATGCATCTTGGTCAGTTGAGGCGCAGCTAGCGGGGCGTGTGGAAATCCAAAGTGAGGTGAGCCCATTGGACAAAGGGAAGGGACGTGAAAAGGATCTCGGAGAGGAAGAGCAGAGTGTGAAGGAAAGGAGGTGTAACAGACAAAACCCCAGAGTTTAAGAGCTAGAAACAGCAAATGTATCTCACACAGTGTCTAGGGTCAGGGATCCAGGAGCAGCCCCATTCTGTAGCCCTGCCTCTGCTCATTTGCAAGACTCAAGTCTCCAAAGACTTGGGTGGAAGTGGAGGACTTGCTTACAAAGTGGTGTGGTCACGTGAGCTTGTTCAATGCGGGCCTTCCTCCCCACCCCAGTGACTTGTGTGTGGGATTTCTGTGGTCCTGGGGCATGAGAGCAGGCTGCACTGCCAGGGGACGCCCCAAAGGGAAATATATTACATCCGGGTGTGGGCTCTCAGTCTGCCATTCTGCTCTGTTGGCCACAAGAAGTCACTGGGTTCCCTTCTCTCTCTTGTGTTCGGGCTTTGGCTACCTAGCTTTGTAGGGACTATCAAACAATCTCTGTCACAACCTAAACCACCACAGAAGAAAGGAGGAAAGGAAAGACTAGAGAATTTGAGAAAATTCCAATTCTTATTTACTCAGAGAGGAGGAGACCAAACTTTCTAGTTTCCTACACGAATCTTGAATCATTCCCTCTAGTGAATTCTCTCTCTCTCTCTCTCTCTCTCTCTCCCTCCCTCCCTCCCTCCCTCTCCCTCCCTTCCTCCCTCCCTCCCTCCCTCCCTCTCTTCTTCCCTCCTTTTTCCCCTCCCTCCCTCCCTTATATGTTTTTGTCAGCACAACTGTGGACCCAACTCTTGCCTAATTTTGACCTCTCTCAATATATCAACCATTGCATCAACTATCTCCAGAAAGTAGTGATTCATCCTTCAAGTTTCTACTTGTGTTCAGATAATTGACCCAAACTCACATTTTGAGAGCCCCTCTCAAATAGTTGGCTGGGTTCCTTCCAGAGGAGTTGTGCTGTTGTACCCATTTTTCCAACTCTACAACTCATACCAGGGTTGTCCTGGGTGGAGTCGTGGTCCTCCCTTCAGGAGAGGTACTGTAGGTCTCAGATGCTCATGAAGCTAGGTGGAAGACGTGCAGATGCAGAGCACAGGCTTTCATAAGTTCGCCGGACTGGGGCATACCCAATAGAATCAGGTAGAAAGTTTGATAGAATAGGAGCTAAGAGACCACCCCATGGTCAAGTCTGGACTAGTCTAAACTAAGAAATTAACAAGAAAGATGAGGAAGACAAAACATTTCGGTGAAGACATCTTCTCCTTTGTCTTTCTCACTGCTTGTAAAAGATTAGTCCTTATGTTTTCCCTTGATTTTTTACTTCTTCTTTCCAACTCTTTTTTTGGTCCTTAAAATAACCAAAAAAAAATTATTTATTTTTATAAATAAATTTACAGAATGGCTTACATGTAAAAAATGTCCATTTTACTATTTAGTTATGTTTTGGTGTGAAACATCGCCCACATTTTAAAACACTCCCTTTCAGACTTGAATTTGTGTTAATATTGTCAATCAGGATCTGGTAATGAAAGTGCTCATTATCATCTGACACCATTGTTTACATACAGTGCACACCAATGCTTTCACCTGCCTTTCGGAAAGGGCACCCTCAAATACTGAGATGAAATATAATTTATTTTAATGTTCTGTAAACAGAAAGATCTATTGTTTTGCTATGAGACATAGTGACACTACCAATGAGTGCTGGTGCGCATTTTGATTATTTCAGTGATCAGGATTTAACAAAAGATTCCATCATGGATGAATGAACAGGTTTATCTTATTTTCCAAAATGATATCATATGTTAATATTTCTAGTATCACAGCTCAGCCCCGCTGGAAACATATTTTCTACACTAGCCATTTACCACTGAATGTTCTGTGTACTCGATGTGAGAAGAATAATGAGAACAAAAGTCATACACGGAGCACACGGAAAATCATTGATGAATAAAAGGGAGGGTGGTTAGACTCCTTTTTGGAAAAGACAGGATGACAAGTTGTTTGTGGACAAAAGCAGAGATAAATATGCCAATGGGCAGTGAGGTCTGGTTCAAATCCAGCTGTGTTTGTAGAAACCGGTAAACCCGACAGCCGAAAGTTTATCTCGTACGTCGTTTTTTATAGTGCTATGTAGTCACTTATTTAATTAACAATCAGATTTGTGTGATCAGTGGCTCTGTTTGGTAGAGTACGTGGAATGCAAGAATTAATTAATTAATTAATTGAGATGTCAAGAACAATGTTCTGACCCAATAGATGAGATATTTCATCTGGTTAAAAGGCTGCGAGCCCCTTAAAGAAGTAACCTGGAAGTCGCTGTCTGAAGAACAAGGCAGTCCTTCCTCTGCATCCCAGTAGGAGTTACTCCAGCTTAAGCACAGACATTTCCCTTCTATGCCGGGTATTCAGAACAAAAATAAAATAGGACAGTTATTTTAAAAGCATTTTTAAACAGCAACAAAGCATAGAGACAGTGCCAGTGACCTCATCTAGAGCTAGTTTTGCTTTAGTTAATTCATGTTGTAAATCCCAAACCATTCTGTGTGGTCAAACATTGTTGCTTTTGTTCTGTCTCCATTCATTCCTGTTATACTCAGTCTCCCACTGTCTGGTGCTCCCTCTTGAAAAATATTTTAAGATCATAATATAATCATTTCTCCCTTTCCCTTTCCACCCTCCAATCCCTCCCATATACCAACTGGCCCTCTTCTCTTTCTAATTCATGACCTCTTTGTCTTTAACTGTTGAGGGCAGGCTCTAAGACTCATGTGCTTAACCTGCCCTGTATTTTATGTTTATGTAGTGTGTGTGTGTGTGTGTGTGTGTGTGTGTGTGTGTGTGTGTGTGTGTACAGCACAAGCACACATGCAGGTGTCAGAGAACAGCTTGTTGCAGAAGTCTGAATCCTAGTGACTGAACTCAGAACATCAACCTCAGCAGCAAGCAACCTTACCTACTAAGCCATCTTGCTGGCCCAGTGCATACTATTTATTTACCCCCTCCTGCCAATGCTGTTATCTCCAGTAAGAGATGAGAAAGAGTGGTAGCATTCAGTGGCTTTCCTTGTATGTTTTCCAGGAGTCCTGTGGAACCTCTCCTCATGTGATGCACTCAAGATGCCAATCATCCAGGATGCCCTGGCGGTGTTGACCAACGCGGTGATTATCCCCCACTCGGGCTGGGAAAACTCACCTCTCCAGGACGATCGGAAAATACAGCTGCATTCATCACAGGTGCTGCGCAATGCCACTGGGTGCCTAAGGTCAGTCCCTTCCCTGTCCACCAGGGTCCTGGTGCAGGGACTTCTTTCTGTAACCTCCGTGACTGTAACATGTAAACCAACCAGGCAATTGCTTGGGGGAGAGTCTGTGACAAACGTATAGGGGTGTAACTAAATACCACCAGGAACTACTTTTATTCCGATTTTCCCCCTTCATTCTTTGTATGTTTACAAGAGTCCTTAATTGCTTAGAAATACCTCCTTAACGAGGCCCGCTTTACTTAGTGTTTCTCAAATAATAAAAAAAACTTATAAGCATCTATAATCTTTTCTACTGTATTTAAACAAATTACCACACAGAAATCTCTGTCATCTTCTTAGCATCATCTGTGAGCCTCGACTTACTTTTAGGAAAGGAGGTAGATACCAAACAAGATAGACGGTCTTCTAAAGTCAGCCTGTGCTCCTAGGGTAGGTTTGTGTTAAAGTTGGAAATTTCTACCAGATGGGGTTAATTATGGGACAGGAGCCAAAGGGCTTGTTGAACACGCCTAATCAAATAATCTGTATTTCAAATCTAAAATGTTGAGAATGGCTTTAGCTGGGCTGCCACGGACCTGCAGTTTCTCCAACAGTTGGTCTGTTTCTAGCTGTAGTTACAGTGTCTGCTAGGAAGGAACGAGAGCACATCAATGAGAATAAATGCTAACCATCTTCTGACTCTCTGTACCAATGCTCACAGCCCGGGCGTTGGCAGGGCGTCTTTCATGGGTTAGGTATATGTAGAGTAAGGCTCACAGTCAGCACCGTGAATATCTTCACATACTTAGACACAGAGCAGGACTCCTGTGAACACTTTTCATCCTCCTCATTGCATATGAACCTTTGGCATGATTTTTCTGCCACAAGCATGAGTCTCTACCACAAGCCAGATTTACGCTTCCCCCCAAATCCCTGCTGTGGCATCCTTGTGTGAGTGCAGTTGTGCTGTGCCCCGGAGCCCGCACTCTGCCTGTCGAGCTGTCTCTTCCAGTGCCAGAGCCTTACACAGGCTGGACAGGGAACAAGCACTGAGCTGCACCCCTCACCCTGCTCACAGTATATTCTCCTATTTTTTATAAGCACAGTAAGTTTGTGTTTAGGTAAGTTATGAGGCCACTCCTGACTTTTGACTCATGCCCTGAGTCTTATGCAGACCTTTTCCAATGGACCACACTGGAGAGATGTGTAAAGTCATTTGTCAAGCCCTCCTGAAATAGCGGATAACAACCAGCCAAGCAACGAATAGGCCACAAGAGTCCTGTGTGTTGGTTTACTTAATCTCCTTTCCCTTTTCCTTTTGGTGTTTTTGAGACAGGATCTTACTGTGTCATCCAAGCCAGCCTAGTACTTGCTTGTGGCAATCTTGACTCTGTCTCTGAGTGCTGGGAATTCAACATTTACCGTCATGCTCCTCCTTGATTTCTTTGTGAGCATTTACTGAGTGGCACCTGCCTAACTAGTAGACGTTCTGCCTTTAAGCGTCAGCTGCTCCTTTTTCTCTCCTTCTTGCTACTTTCCGTCTTCAGTCCTGAGGTCTTCCTGTGGTTAGATGTGAGCCGCGTCCCCATGGTCATATGCTGGGAACATGGTCCACACTCTGAAGATGTAGAGAGCTGGTGGCACCTTTAGAGATGGGAAGTGGCTGGTTCCTGGGACATTGTCTTTGTAGGAAACAGCTCTAGCTCCTAACTGGTTCCCTGAGACAGAGCCTCCCAATGAGTAACTGGAATCCTGTCCTGTTCCTGGTACCTTCCACCCTCTCCAACTATGGTGATGGATTTGCCTTGAGGTCCTCCCTAGAGAAAAACCAGAAAGCATCACCTGACATTGATCTCTGAGCCTCCAAAACTCAAAATCATCTCTTTTTGTAGAGCCTTGGACAGTTGCCCAACAAGCCCCACCTTCACTCTTCATTTGAAACGATGGATGGTCTCGAAAATGACATGTAGCTATCTATTTTAGGACGATCCTAGGTACATGTACTAGGCTCCTCCATTCTGTGACCGATGAGTTTAAGATGAGTTGATATTTTAGGCTTCTTTCTGAAACTGTGGTTTAGGATTACATAAATAAAATGAATAGAAAGGAAAATAGAACTATTTTCCTGTCACGGGTTTTTCTAACCTAGCACAGCAAATGGCAGGTAAAGACATATCGGACCATTCTTAGCCATCGTGACTCTTGACTTTGTTCGTAGAATAATTCAGACTTGTTTCGGCTACTCCAGCATAAGGGGCAAGACCAGGAATTGAAGCAGTTACTATTATCTTCACCATTTTACTTTTCAGAGATGAATTCAAATTTAAGAATTTAAGCCACACGGTTTCTCACTGTCCAAATGCTCAACAGAGAAAAATTCAAGTAAAATAAGTTTAATTTTACAAGCTAAAATCTGAATGTCCAGAAGCATATTTCCTCAGGCAACTCATAGCCCTGGTCGACAGTCTAGGTTCTTGTGTGTCCAACAGTAGATGTTCGGTGCATTCATGGATGGCCACTTCCGTCAGGTCTGGCCTGACTGGTCCATCCGTTCCTGAGAAGGGGACGTGGATTGAGGAAAGAAATAGACAAGAGACAGAAGATAGAGTCAGGAGGGCTTCCAGTGAATACTGTAACAAAAAGTCCTGAGTTTATTACTCATAGTCCTTATATACCCCGATCAAAAGGGGAGGGCACCTGACTCCCATGATACAAAGAACAAGCATGCATAATTACCTCCTTATATCTTAAAACACCTAGTAACCACGCCTTAAGTCAAACATCCTGTTGTCTGGCTTTTGAGAAGCAAAGCATCCAGTAGCCACACCTTTGGCCAAGCATTCTGTTGTTCATCCTTGAGGAGCAAGAACAGATCAAGATGGAAGGGATTCAAAATTGGGGGCCCTCACTACCCCTTCCACCCTGACCCACAGAAGCTGCATTCACAGAGCGCTCTACAGAGAAGAGCCCCTGGCCTCTGCCTTCCTGAAGAGGAATGAATTGTCTCCTGTGGACACAGCAAAAGTTAAGCACAGATGATTTGTAAAATGAAGACGCAATGCCCTCAGTCCTTTCCATATAAAAGTCATTTTGGGTAGGAAATGGAATTTTTCTCGGGCAGATCCATCTATTTGTTCCTGAAATGCCTATTTATCACTGATAAGAATAAGATAGAAATGGGGGGGCAGGGAGATCTCTTGAATTTTGTGGAAGGAATGAGTTAAGATATGACAGTGGCTGAATGGTGAGCTGGGATAGAGGGCCTCAGAGCCCTGAGTCATCAAGATGCAGGGCAGGGTAGACCTTAACTCTTCTCGCTGCCTCCACTATGTCTACCTTCCTCATCCCAAATCCAGTCACCCTCATCCGCGCTCATGTCTTCCTGTTTTGCAATGCCTTCTTCTGTTCCAATTCTGCTATGTCCAAACTTTATTTTTAAAATAAAAACCATTTTTAAAATATTGTCTAAAACAAAAGTGACAAGTATTCTGTTAGTCTTTCTCTTCCTCCTTTCATGACTCAGAACGCCTCTGGGGAAATGACTTCACGCAGACCAGGTCAGACCTAGGAATAGATTTGGGTTTGCACTGACGATTGCTTTGTTGAGCACTGTGTAATCAAATGTGTCTCTTAACCTTTGGCCATTGCAATGATCACCTTCATCTGGAAACATGTATTAACAGACTGCATGAGGCCAGATCCGATCATGTCTGTGAGCAAGTTCTTGCTGGCTGAGGTCACTGTGGTGGCTGAAATAAACATTCCTACAAAATCTTTGTCCATCTCTAACCTTGGAAAGTGACCTTTCTTGGAAATACTGTCTTTGGAGAACTCAATAATTGGATTAGTGTGGGTATACGTGTAATAGCACTATTTGAAGGAGAGATGTATGGAGGGAAAGACTTTGGGAACAGACAGGAACACTGGGGATGTCTAAAAGCCACCATAGGAAAGGCTCCCGAGAGCCTTCAGTGTGAGCATGGCCATGCTGGCATCTGGAGTTTTTTGAGATTCTATTCTGGCAGACTCAGAAAAGAAATGCATATTCCATAGTTGGAAACAGAGGGGCATGCAGAGCCAGGGGGAACCTGAGGACACATGATAGGGAAGAAAATACGTAAACCATTGTTCCCAAATGGTCCTCACAAACTGGGACAGAATGACCAAAGGGGGACTTGATTTTGTCTATGTGTAAACCAGTTGCCTCTATAGGTAAGGAACATAGGCATTACCTTTGCATGTCCAGACGTGATTGCCTCGGACTAAGAAGGTTTGCCTCCATCCTTCTTACTAGACATGCATGAAGGAAGAGACTTCCTAGGGGAGGTGTGAGTTCTGTGTGCCCTGCTCTTGCCCAGGAGTCTTTCTCTACTATCTTTCCAGATGCTTCTGAGCAGAACTTGGGTTCGCAGAAGACTCTGTGCAGCCAGAAGTCCTTCTAGGTTCCTATACAGGCAACCTTCTAGGTTCCCACAGTGTACTCCAGCAGCAATGTGCAGAATGAATGCTTCCTGAATCTTCTGAGAGAGATGGCTGTGTTTCCCATTTAACACATATAAATCAATACCCTAAAGACCCTTGGCATGGCTACAGTCATCATTTCAGAATGAGCTGTAGGCGAAGGCTTGATAATCAGCCCTTTTTTGCTCCCTTTTACTCCAGCCACTAGCTCAGTAAGATAGCTCAGATACATTCCTCTGTGGCTGTGCTGCATTTTGTCGTGGGCAGTTAGGACTTCATCAGCAGTGGGAATGTGTGCAGAAGGCTGGCTTTGTTAGCTTCCGCAGCTCCTTTGCCCATGCCACCAAGCCATTTCTTTATTTTTATTATTCTTTTCCCACTTCGGCATCTTGTCCTGAAGGACAACAATATACAACCCTAATTTTTCTCATCTATCTTGTGTACATGGGATGTTATTAAGCCTGTCGCTGTGCCTGTGCTTATGAGCATAATTAAACTCAGGTCCTCAATTAGTCATTTTAACCCATCTAATGGATGAGCGCTTGGTCCCACAGTGCCACTAATTCCGGAGTGACCTTGAGAAAACTCATCACAAAGTAATGCTTATGATAATCACACCATGGCTGGAAGGCTCTGAGGACATAATTTTATTTGGTTTACTCTTGCATTAGCCACAGGTAAGAAGAGGAAAAATTACTGTTTTTATGTTAAGGCCATGCCAGTATTATCCACCTATTCAGATGAATGTTCTTTTTAATATTTTATTTAATATCCATACATGCATATAATGTGCTTGAATCAAATCAAGCCCTTATTCTTTCCCCTCTCCTCCCTTTCTTGTCTTCCTCACTCCTTGGAACTCCCAACTTCATATACTCTCTTTTATAGCTAAGTTGGTTTAGTGCTGCCTGTATTCATACAGATTGGGACCATCTACTCAAGTATGGAGAGACTTTCAAGGCCCACCTCCCTCAAGCGTGCTGCACTCATCAGTGGGTGTGAAGACAAGAACTCACAGTGTAGTTTATTCTGTGTCCACTTAACAAAATAACGATACAGTGTTCTGACCTAGTCCTTTGGGGCCTAGTGAATGAATGGTTCCTAGGGATCCATCTTATAAAGTGATCTTTAAATCCAATCAGAAAGTTATTATTGGCTGCTCCCATAGCAATAATCAGCTTCTCCTATAACAGTTGTGCCACAGTTGCGCCAGTGATTAATATGTCAGTGGGCTTATTTCTGGATATTCTACTTTATTCTATCTCTAAATGTCTATTTGTGCTACTTTCGTCCTGTGTTTGGCACTTTGGCTCTGTGGTATAGTTTGAAGCCATGTACCATAATACCTCCAACTTCATTCCTTTTACATGCAATTGCTTTGACTATGTGGAGTCTTTCCTGTTGTCGTATGAATTCTATGATCATTCTGTCTAGGTATGAGAAGAATGTCAGAATTTTTTAATGAAGACAGCACTGAATCTGTACTCTCCTCTTGGAGGTCCAGCCGTTCAGTCACTATTAATTTAATTAGTCCATTAGCAAAGAAAGCCTTAGCATAACCAAGTGTTTCTTTAATTTGTATTTCTGTCTATGTGTTCTCATTATATGCATCTTCTACATTTGTTGGTTTTTTTCCTAAATATTTTTAATCTATTGTAAGTGATCTACTTTCCTGATTTTTTTCTTAGCAAGCTCACAATTGTATGTAGAAAAAAATCAAATTTTGTCTGTTAATTTTATATCTTTCAAATTCGGTGAAAAGTGTTTATCTGAGCTATGTATTTTAGGGGAAGTCTGTGAGTTTTTTAAGTAGAAACTCATATTTTCTACCAATAAGGATAATTTGCCTCCCCCCAGACACACACTTACATTCGCTTTTCTTCTCATATATTGTTTCTGGCTGAGATTCAAGCATTTTGATGTAAGAGCAGAGAGAAGAGACACCCGTGCTTGTTCTAGACTTAGAGGAAATCTTCTCAGAGTCCTCCATTTACTATAACATTGGTCATTTTCTCATGCACAGCTCTCTCCTATACAGATGTATTTTCCATCACTTCCTATTTCTTTTAGGACTGTTATCATGAAGTCATGTTGAACACTTTCAGAAGCTCTTTCTGGATCTGTTGAGAAGAGGTCATGTGATTTCTGTTCTTAAGTCTATTTATATCATGTGCTCTGTTTATTGATTTACATATGTTGACCCAAATCTTATAATTTTTGCATCATCAAATTAATTGGTCTATATTGTTCTTTTTTTGTTGGGTCATTATCTGGTTTTGACGTCAGGATAATTCTGGTTGTGTAAAAAGATTTTGGTAGTGGTCCTTTCCTTTACATTTTTCAAAGCAGTTTGGGAAATATTGATCTTATAAGTTCTTCCTTAAAAGTTTGGAAAACAGGCATCCCTCTGCTGGAGGTCCAGCCCTGGGAAGAGCTTAGTACTATTGTTCTGCTAAAGTAACATGCCCCCAAACTGCGTTCTACACATCCTTTAACTTTGTTTCTGGTGTTTTACTGGTTGATCTTTGAGACTCTAAAGGGGCATGGAAAGTGCATCCATCCACCCTCATTTGCCCTTGTAGGCTAAGGACACTGTTCCAGGCTGCCCAGCATATTTCCCATGATCCTTCAGAACTCACCCAGGCACTGACCTGAAAGAGTGTGTTGTTGTCTTTGGTGAAATCTCACTTTGGCATCTCTCCCCAGCTCCTGCTTCCCTTCAGCCAGTTCCCCATGAGTGTCTTATCCAGACTCCTGTCACGTTTCAATAGCCCAGACCTTCTCCCTGGCTAGTGTGTCACCTGCCTAGAAGAGCATTTCACTGGCAACAGTAGTGGAGCCAGTTGGCAGCAGCTTGGCTCCTTCTTCCTGGAGAAATTCCACCTCCGCATCATTTTATTTCCTTTAGGTCTTTCGCTTCTGTGGATAAAAGCTATTGTGTTTCCATCTTAACCTTCCTGAGGCTTTGCTCAGATGCTTCCTATGTCCTGCCAACACACCCAGAATGCTGAAATGGTAGCAAACAACGTTCAATAGCTTCAAACCTTTGTACAGCAAAATCATGCTGACTAGCATGAAGTATGTTTGACTCATTATATAGTACAAACAAAACGTTTATTTTATGACCTAAGTAAAAATAGCTAATGTTAGCTTTTAGGTCCCATTTCCAAGTGGTAATGATCATAAACACAGACTGTAAAAATGTCCTGTATGCAGGCTTCCCTGTTCATTTCCTTCCCCGGGGGGAGATGAAGCTGGAGCTCAGCACAGTGGTAGAGTGTGAAACAGGAATTCTCAGCTTAACTCTACTTCTACCAGAAGTTAATATTCGTAGAGTGACTTCTTCAAGCTAGTTAGTGAAAGAGAGAATCATAGTCTTGTATGACACCAGAGCTAGGCTCCTTACTCCATGCAAGACAGAGACAAGCCCTTCTCAAATACACCTGTGTATTTATGGCGAGATAGATATGCTGGCTCAGTCCAGAGTCCTCCAAAATCATCAAAAGGAAATTAGCAGTTCCTGGAAGGTATCTGTTCAGATACCACACCTCTAAGGGAAAATGGACATAGGAACCAGGAGAGCCATCAAAGCAAGATACAGGTTTCCCTCAAATAAGAAAAGGGAAGGGAGATGGTGAGAGAGGGAGGAAGGAATGAGGCAAAGAGGTGGCACTGGAATGTCAGGCTGACAGAACTCATCCAGCCTCTGGAGAGGTCTTTAGCCCAGACCTCTTCACGGGAGCTGAGTCTCCTGTATATGAGCCTGCCTCATGGGTGCTGCTAAGATCTCAGTCAACTGGCTGCAGCATATGTGGGAAATGAAACCTTCATCTGAAGGCAGACACAGGGATGCATTTCAGGGCACAGCAGCCAGGGCCTGTCAGTCCGTGACACTCCTTCATCTGTAATCTAGCCAAGCACGCTCATGGAGTCTACACCAGCATTTCACTCTCTGTGGACTGACTGCATAAAGTACCAGTGCATAATCAGGAAGTTTCCTGGTGAAATCCAGGCCAGAAGAGTGTGTTACATCAACTGAAAGCCCGGTTCTCTTTGCGGATATTCCTTTGGGTGTCCTTCATGCTCCAAGCCATGGACTATGTGCTGTGGTCATGCTGATAAGCAAATGGGACAGTGTCCACAGATTAGCAGCAGACATCCTTGCCTATCCATCCTGAGGTAGACAGATGTGTGTATTTTCTCAAATTAGCACAAAACAGAGTATCTCTCTTTTCTCTCTGTGTACGTGTGTATCTGTGTGTGCGTGCATGTGTGTG
This sequence comes from Arvicola amphibius, assembly GCF_903992535.2. Lineage (NCBI taxonomy): Eukaryota > Metazoa > Chordata > Mammalia > Rodentia > Cricetidae > Arvicola > Arvicola amphibius. The sequence continues at coordinate 7,728,147 of NC_052049.1, read as the reverse complement.
TGTATATGTTTTCCAGTGTATTTGTGCGCATGTATTGGCTATAAGTCAATGTTAGGTGTCTTCCTCAGTTTCCTGCTGTCTTATTTTTTGAAACAGGGTCTAGCAGACCAACTGGCCAGACTGGCTGGCCAACAAGCCCCATGAATCTTCATGCCTGTCTCCCTGTGGCTGTGATTATAGACACACACTGCCATTCCTGGGTTTTACATGGTTGCCGTGTATATTGTTCCCTAGCTCAGGTCCTCATGCTGTTATGGAAAGGATTTACTCTAATTATCCATAGTTTTTTCCAGCATTCATATTGCATGAACCAGTAATGAGGACCACTTCTTCCCAAACAATATGTTGTTTCACTTAGTCAGAAAAGGTGAGCATATAATGATTTCACCTTAAAGATAACTGATTAGCATAAATATCCCATAATATGCTATTCATTCCATTTTACAGGCAATAACTAAAGTTTAAAATGTTTCTTTATTTTAATTTGGTTGTAAGTGTTGGTTTCTTTTATTCATTTTTTTTTCTAGCTATACTTGGATCTAATCTCAATACTTAGGAATAGAGGCAGGAAGATGGAAGTTTCCAATGCAGCCTAAATTTTGTTGCGTTCCAGGCCACCCTGAGCTATAGACTGAGACCTTGTCTCAAAAGGTCAAAAAAGCAAAAATCGTTCTTCCTGTCAGCATATAAATACTCTGATAGTTCCATTACATTTTTAAATGTGAAGAAATTGCTTCCTTAAAAAAAAACTCAGTGAAATGTAATTCATTCCCAACCAATATGTCAAAATATTAAATATTTTAGACTTTTTTATTGATTCTTTCTGGATTTCAAGTCATGCATTCTGATCCCATTCATTTCCCCATCCCTTCATATCCACCTCTGCCCTAGCAACCCCCACCCATAATACAATGAATTTAAAATGAACGCAAAAACCAAAACAAAAACCTAGAAGAAAAGTCTCAGTGTGGCAGCTGTAGTGTGTGTGACAAAGTGAGTCACACCGTACACCCTTTAGTCCATGTAGATTTACTTGGAAGTGTCCTTTGCAATGTGTCATTGGTTCGAGACCTCTTACCTCTGCTGTACCCTCAATACTGGGCCCTCACTGGGACTCCTCTGGGATGTCTTGTTGTTGTCTTGTGTCATGGTGGATCTGTAGATCCGGCCTCTTCACATGCTCCAGCAGCTAATAGATGAGGTGGATGCTGGGGTGGACCAACTCATAGCCCTGGTTCTCAGCCTGAGTGTTAGCTGGATTGGGCAGCCTGCCAATTTTCCCTCATTGACGCCACCAGGGCCAGCTCTCCAGCATTGCCCTGCAAGCTCACCCACTGTAGTAGGCAGCAAGGAGTGGGGCCAGTTCTCCTGCTCTCCTGCCCTCAGGGCCTGGGGGTGTGGGTAAGCTGGCTCTGAATACCTGAGAACGGGAGAGCTAGCCTCATGTCTGTGTCCCCTAGCAACTGCAGCTGGAAAAGCTGGTTCCAAAGACAGGCGAGTGGGAAGACTGACCTGCCCCTCACCAACTGCAGCCCTTGGGAGAGTGGGCCTTGAACTTCGCCTGGGCAGCTCAATAGAGCTAACCCAGTGGATGGGGGGAGCACGATGACAGGTGATCCGGTGCCATGAACTGGGTGGGAGGTCTGGCCCCACCCCTCATCTACCATGTGGGGACGAGGTACTTAATATTTATTTTTATAAAACATTTTTTATAAGAGAGAGCGTGTCCTTCAGAAATAAATAATGTAGTTCATCCTTTAAATCATCACAATTTCTTGATATGATATATATATATATATGTATATAGTGTATGTATATATGATATACACATATATGTGTGTGTGTATATATATACATCATCCCAGATTGCTTTGCCAATACTGTGTAAAGAACAGTTTCTCTGAAGATGCAAAGAAGCAACTCTAGTACCTGACAGTGCACGATGAAAAAACTCAACCTTTTTACCTTATAGTTTACATCCTAAACCTTTGTAATACCTTAACATGTCTGCTTGTATGCACTTCTCCTTTGCAAAGTGGGATTATGTTAAAATAGTTAGCAGCAAGCGTAGTTGGAACCAAAGCACAAAGTGAGTATGGTTCACACAAGAGCAGAGACCAACTGATGATGGTTCCCCACCCCCCCGCCCCTGCTTGCTTGTGTGAGTCCTTTTAGAAGAAGAGAAGCTTAACAAATGAGAGAGCCCTCAAAAGCGTTGCAGATGTGTGAGTCAGAGGTCTCACCACCGACACACTGGCTTGTGAGCTCAGAGCTGGATGCTTGAGCCAGTACTGCACTGTGCCTCATGCTGACTTGTGAGCTCAGAGCTGGATGCTTGAGCCAGTACTGCACTGTGCCTCATGCTGTCTTGCGAGCTCAGAGCTGGATGCTTAAGCCAGTGTTGCACCATGTTGCTTCATTCTGCCGCCCCTCATTCTCATTTCCTGATCCCGTTCATCCTTAGGCAACAAAAATATTCACAATTGATTCCGGTTCCTTTTACTGGAAGATTAAATTAAGAATACGAAGGGGAAAGGTGAAAAAACAAGTGAATACCTTTACCTTCATGTTGTTGGACTCTGAGCTTTTCTGACTGCGTCATGAATGTATTTCTCCATCTCTTGATCTGCTAAGTAAGAGAACAGACTAGCTAAGACTTCTGATTAACCTGTGCTCTTCATTATTGTTCCCGGGAGGGGCAACTGCATCATTATTCCCCATTAACAAGCTCTGCACCGGCACTGAAGACATGATGTCACCGAGGTACTGACTGGAGCTAATGAATTCTCTACAATTAATCACGTTTCTCTTTAGGTAACCTATTACCGGGAAGAAGCTAGGCTAGCATAAAGACTGTCTGTGCAACTGGCTATTCCCTGAGGAGGCCAGCTGATTGGTCATGCCCTGTGATGCTCCACAGGCATGCTACGTTGACTTTCATGTCCTGGCCATTGTTCTTCCCAGGGTTACATTTTTACCTGACCTTCTTTTGGTAAACAGTGTAACCACTAATTGCAAGCTAATTTAATTTAAGCCAATGAAGGTCCTGTCACATGGGCCACCAGAAGTAGTCCTGACTGATCTTACAGCTCTGTTGGCACAAGGGTGGGTCAGGTGGTTGGAGCAAATTACCTTTCTGGAAAAGGTAATTACCTCAAGTAAGAGGAAAAGGCACCGTGACCTTTTGGAGTGCGCCAGGAGGTGTGGCTTGTGGCCTGTCACAGTGAGTGAGTACCCATGGCTGTGGGAGGAACCTGGCTCTGGCCCTTGGCTCAGTCTGGCAGCACCTGAAGGTCAGGCTTTCTCCCTAGCGTGTGGGAAAGTGGCACCAATGAGCTACTTTCTAGAACAGAAAGGAATTTTACTTCTTTTCCACTGTGAGTAGCACTGTCTTCAGGGCTGGTCAGCATGATTAAGTGTCATTTGTTTTTGACCCCTGTCACTCTAAGCAGATGAAGCAGATGGACAGGACAACACTCCCCAGTCAGATGGGGCAAAAAGTCTCATCCTGCCCTGAAGCAATGGGTTTAATAGGGAAAAGATGCGATTTATTCGGATTTCCCAAGGCTAATTCTCATTTGAGGACAGATCATTGAGACCGATGATTCTCTTGTTTCCCACCAAGCAGTCGGTGGGGAAGTTCTGCAGCTGCTGAGGGAGACTTTTTGAGACTGCCTGTCTGAGAATCCATCCCAGGGCTTGGAACGTGCAACAGTTCCCACAGGAAACAGACCGGTGGAGAGAGGGGCACCTTGCTTCTCCCCTCGCAGGCTTCTTCCTCTTCCTTTAGTAACTCACTGGGCTGTGAAGACTATTTCAGGAGACTCCACAGACCATCAGGATCACAGGGACTCCTAGAGATCCAGCTTTTCAGGCATGAGTGCAATTCTAGCCAGCAGAAAAGTTAGACCCAACAGCTAAGTTCTGTCGTAATCCCCCATCCCATGGGCATTTCCTTCACTTAACTTTTGTTGTGTTTTGTTTTCATAAAAACTCAAGTGAAAAATCATATGGCGTAAAGCTATTTTAAAGAACTGCAAACCACTAGTGTCTAATTCCAAACTGTGGCGCCTGCAAAGGGAGCCATGGCCTCATGAAGCGGACAGTCACCCTGCCCTCTTCCCAGGCCCTGGCAGTTCCAACCTGTGCTTTATTTCCTTGGATTTACCTGTTCTGTGTATTTCACATCCATGGAATCATGCAATGCATGGAGATTGCTTACATGTAATATATGTTCTGGGTTCATCCATTTTCTGGTTAGTTTTTGTGAGCAGTAAATCAAATGAGAACTTGTATCTCAGTGTCTTACTCCTTTGTGTCTGAATAATACCCCTTTGTGAATACACTGTCCCGGGTACTCAATCATTAAGTTAGGCTGTGTCCATTCCTTGGACACTAGGAATAACCCTGATATTAGTACCCTTCTATGGGTGTTTGTTTTTAATTCTTTAGGGTAGATGGCTAGGAGCAGAATTTCAGGGTCACATATTGTAGGCGGAGACTGCTCGTTCGTTTCCTGGCCACCCTGACCCGAAGAATCACGTAGAAGCTGTATTAATTGCAACACTATTTGACCAATGTCTCAGGCGTATTTCTCTATCGCTCTTTAATCTTAAATTAACCCATCTTGATAAATCTATGTATCACCACAGGCTGTGGCCTATCGGGAAGGTTTCGGCCAGCCTGTTCTTTTCCTTCAGCAGCTACATGGCATCTCCTTGACTCCACTTACTCTCTCTACACAGCTCTTCCAGCCTGGCTATAGTCTGCCCTGCTATAGGCTGAAGTAACTTCTTTATTGACCAATGGTAATAAAACATATTCATAGCATACAGAGGGCCAATTGAATGAGGCTTTATGAGAAAGAGTCAAGGACCAGAAGCATATACTGCTGACAAGTTAAGCATCCTGGCACATGACAGAGTAACTGTTAGGGAAACCTCCAAATCAGTCCATCTCTGGTTAAAACCTCCTATCTTTATCTCCACTGTTCTCTCTCTCTCTCTCTCTCTCTCTCTCTCTCTCTCTCTCTCTCTCTCTCTCTCTCACTCCTTCTCTCTCTTCCCTCCATCCTTCTTTCCCTCCCTCCCTCTCTCCCTGCCTGCTTCCCGCTTCCCATCTCTTCTTTCACATCTCTCCATCATGGCAGGCACAGATTCACTTTGGGTAAGCCTGTGTTTTCCGCCTATTATTTCTTTTCTGTTCATTACTAACTTAATCCGTGGTCTCCATGGCAAATCAATCCATAGCTAAAAGGGAAAAGAAAGGGCTCGCTATCTTCATGCAGGTTGCTATGACAAGATACTTGCACTCACGTAATTCAAAAACAACAGAAATGTTTTCCTCTGTCCCAGAGGCTGAGATGATGGAGGTGGCCAACCCAGCCAGTGTCTCAGGATGGTTGCTTGCTATATCATACATCGTGCCTTCTTGCTGTGTCTTCCCATGAGGAAAGGGACAAGCATTCTCCCCCGGGCTTCTCTTGTAAGATCTCGTTCATGAGGGTTCCACTTTCCACCTAATCACCTCCCAGACACATCACCTCTGAATACCCTCACCCTGAAGGTTAGCTTCAACATAAGATCTTGGGGTTGGATAAGGGCTAACACAAATATGCACGCCTTCTTCCCATTGGCCAGTACTGCTGCAGAGGTAGATGCTGCTGCCTAACCCTTCTCCAAAACTCAGATCCAATGAAGAGCTCATCCCCAGTGTTTGTAGCTGCATGGAAACCATGGTACACCTTGCAGTGTGCAACCAGGGTTGGTAGAGACCAAGAGCCATGGACACACAGCCTTTCGGATGTGTCCATGTGCAACACAAGACAGGAACTTGTAATTTCTTTTAACTTGGAATAAACTAACGTTGTGATTTGATTTTTTTCACATTCTATAAAAATATTCCAAGTTGAGTACTTATGATTAAAATTAAAGTGGCACAGTGTGTTTTGGGGGGATTTTAGCAAATTATCAGATTAAGTGAAGCCAATCAGTGCCTAGTTGCAGCAGCTATAGCGTATACATTTGTATGACATATAAAGATCCTCTAGCAGTATATATTTTAAACAAAATGTTCACCTACTCTGCCTTCTTGTAGCTGTGTTTTTTACTGGCTAGAGGATCTCTAAAATCTTTCTATTTTAATACTCATGAAAGGGTTAGTCATAAAAGCAATTAGATTAGGATGAGATTTAAGAAAATCTCAAGTTTCTGGCTTCTAGGTTATTGCTGCACCATGCTGATGTCTTGTTATGGTTTGTCCCAGGCATCTAAGAATCCTAATTATCTACAAAGTACAGTGAGGATGTGACAGGGAGGTGTGCCTAGGCTTGAGTGTGAAGAAAAACACCTTCTCTTCTGTACTTTGATTTTCCTTGGGGAAGAAAATAAGTTGGTTAAATGTATAATTTTCAAATAAAATATTTATATTTGCTCCAAACCAAAAGAGATGAAGGAACGACACACAGATTAAAAACCCTTCGATGGTGGCACTCGTTAGGTGTTCTTAGTTTAAATCATGAAGCTCAGCTCTTCACAGCCACCTCATGACCTGCCTAGAATGTTGCTTTGTGGATCCGCAGCGTGCCTTTGCATCTGACCTTATGACACAGCTGGTACTGTCCCTGGAATTCCAAAGCATCACTCCTCCCACAGCCACAGCAGTCAAATAAGATGATACACCCTGCCATGGGTATTGTTATCCTGCACTCACTGAGTGCCCCATCTGGTGGCAGTGAACATGGGGCGTTACTCTTGGGTCCTGCCTAAGGTTGATGAGAATCCTGCTCAGATTGAATTGTCGCAACAAGTGGCATCTAAAAGCCCTGATGACTATCTCCCATCTTGTTAAAAGTATTTAAAATGTTCCCATAAGAAGAACCATAAGACTGCTCTAGTATCAATTAAGTCTGCATGTGGCAATGTTAAAATGAACATGTATGCAAAATTGCCTGATGAGGTTCAGGCTCTGATGGGCTGTCGAGACAAATTACCGCAAACTAAAGTCACAGAATGTACGGTTCTATAATCACAAAGTTCTGTGCCCCAGAAGGACAGCATTCACCTAGCAGAACTACACAGTTGTCTCTAACCCATCTACTGGAATCTGGATTTTCATACTAGTTGTGACATTCTTTGGCCCACGTAACATCACCAAATGAGTTTTCAAGCTTAAGTCATGATTTAAGAGTTTGCAGAGATGTGTACATTTCTAAGGCAATATATATATATATATATATATATATATATATATCCTAATTTTTAAATTACTTCTATTTTGGATACAGTTTTTAATCTTTTGGTCCAATGACATTTTTAGTAGCATTTTTATCATAAATTAAGAGCCCTCCTCCCTACTTCCCCTCGCAAGGAAGAATTATAAGAAAATAGTCATAGTTAATTCAGGCTTCCATGACAAAGTATAGCAGCTGGGTAGCTTATAACCACAAAGATTTGTCACTACTCTGAAGACGGCATCTGAGAGCAGAGGATGTGAATGGATTGATTCTCACAAGTGTCGTGTTCTAGAAACAGGTAGTGGCTTCTCCTGTGCATTCCCGAGGTAGAGGAAGAACTAACCAAATCTCTAGAGTCTTTTCTCCTTCATGAGAGCGGTGATTCCTTCAGGTAGGCTCCACTTTTATAACCTAAAGGACAACAAAGACGCCACCTCCCAATATTGTCACCCTGAGAGAAACTCAACATTCAAATGTTGTTGAGTTCACCATCAACACCAAACACTCAGAAGGAAAAGGACATTAAATGGGCCTGGCCTGAATTAACAGAACGTGGGCTTTCGACTGTTCTGCTCCTAGCTACTTAACCCAGCCATTCCACCCAGCCAGGCAGGGCAAGAACCCCGAAGTCAGGATGGGGAAATGCTGATGGCAAGCAGTTAGGAGGGCTGGGGAGTTACACAGGAGGAGCGGCTAAGTTATAAAGGCACAGACAGTTCTTTTCTCTGAATATGCTTTCAGGGTTCTTGTGGTTGTTATTGGTACCCAATAAGCTATGACTGCATGATCAAAGCTGTCATGTAAATAAGAGTCATGCCTGGAGGAAGACTTAGCATCCAGATAAGTAAGCTTTTAGAAACCCCTTAGATTCCCAGCTTTACTAAGGCTTTGAAGTACAGTTTGTTAAAAATTTCCTTCAAATAAATAAATATAAAAGATTACATGACTGCATATAGGGAATTAGGCGAAGAGGAGAAATGCCTATTAAAAGGCTCGTTTTAATATCTATTAATAACCCAGATCTTGAGAGTCTTCAGACCAATTCTAGTGATCCCTTTCTTGTCAGTTTTGTTCTTCTGCTCCCCAAAAGATGGAGGCAGCGACCTCCATAGGAGCAACTACAAGGGAGTGACTGCTGAAGGAGCAGGCCCAAGCCAGAGGCATCTGCGGTACAGGGGCCCAAGCCAGGGACACCTTCAGGAATAGACCTGAGCCAACAATCTCCACCAGAGCAGGCCTGAGCCAGTGACCTCCGTCAGAGCAGGCCTAAGGCAGCAACCTCCACAGGAGCAGATACAAGGGAGGGACCGCTGAGGGAGCAGGCCCAAGCCAGAGACCTCTGTGGTGGCATATACCTTTAATCCTAGCACTTAAGAGGCAGAGGCAGGTGGATCTCTGTGAGTTTGAGGCCAGCCTAGGCTACATAATAAGTTACAGGCAGGTAGGCCTATGTAGAGAGACCCTGCCTCAAAAAATTTATGAAGAGTTCATACTACAAGGAGTTGGATTATGTCATCATTTGATGCTTCTCTTCCTGGAGGCTCAATAAAATTAGTATTGAATTTATATTTTCATTGTTCCTTTTGACGGCAAACACAGGTCTCACTTCAAAGACAAGAAGAGACACATTATTCTTGAACTAAAGATGAGTGACCATGACCCTGAAAACACAGATTCTCATTGCCCTGAAAACCATGTTCCAAAATAGAAATGGTCTCGTGAAGCTTTTACAGCGACACGAGGAAAGAAACTCACAAATCAAACCATTTTCAAATACGTTGGTGGGAACATCAGGTTCTGCTGAAGCGGGGAAATTGATTTTAGGCTTCAGATTCTGTCTGAGAATATTCTTAGCTTTGGGGTTGATGATCTACTAAGTTAACACATTCCAGAAGGTTGTATCTGAGATTCACAAGCATATGAGACCACAGACAGAAACAGGCAGCGAGTGGCCGTTGAGGACGCTAGTGATGGCCCAAGATAACCTGACCCTGGATCTGTAACGGTGCAGTGCTCTGCAGTCACAGTTCTGAGTAGTCATTGTCCTGGCTTCCTTTCTGTTGCTGTGATGCGATGGGACCAAAACACAGCTGAGAGGAGAAAGGGTTTATTTGGATCACAGCCCCGGGCTATAGTTAATTGTTGAGGGAAAGTTAGAGCAAGAACTTGAGTGCCCTGCTCACAGCACAGTCAAGAGCAGAGAGAAAGAAATACATGTCATACCCTGCTTGTTCTGAGCTTCATCTCTTCACTTATGTACAGTTCAGACACCTTGCCTAGGGAATGGCTTCACCCACTATGGGCTGGGTCTTCCAAGATCGGTTAATTTAGTTACGACAATGTCCCACAGACCAGCCCAAAACAGAAAATACTTAACTGAGACTCTTTCCAAGTGATCATAGACTGTGTCAAGTTGACAACTGAAATCAGTCACCATAGTAGTAGTATCTTCAACACAGGCGTGGATTTTGCCGGGGACCTCAATTTCCGTGCCCTCGCATGTTAATTATATACATATACATGTTCACATTATGCAACACACATATTCATATGTGTATAATATAGGTATAAAGCTCAAGTTGTCCGATGTCTCATATGAAACCACATCTGGCTGATGAATAATTTGGATCAATCAGCAGAAAAGGGAAGGAAATATTTACTACTTTTTATTTGTGAACTTCATTCACTTTGGATCTTTGCCTTTTTTCTTGAGCAGTTAGTACTTTTATAACTGGGCCATCACCAGCCCACTACTTAGCGTGGTGTAAATGCTTGCTGCAGTGGTGTGTGAATTTCACCAAGGTACAGTTGCCAGATCTGTAGTTCATATGGGCATTTCCATACTAATACTCGGGTCTTCGGGTCAGTCACATGTAAGTATAACTTTGGATGTTAGTGTAATCAAAGGAGGTGGGCATTATCTGAACCACATGAAAACACTCTTCAGTTCTGGAAGTGGTCACCAAAAGATCAAATGCCAGAGAGTACAGCTCATGCTGTTAGTACAGCCAGATAGGAAACAAATGTGAACAGAGTGGGCATGTTTGGGGAGCTCAAAGGGCCACATGCACAATTAGGTTCCCAGCTAATGGCTTTAGCCACACAGCATTCGTGTTCTTAGCCCTGTGATTTCCCTGTAATTTAGCCCAACGGAAAACTTTCAGCAGACATTTCATGGAGCCGTTAACTCCATGGCAACCATCTAGTCTAATTGGAATCATGTAGCTAAAGCCCCAGGTAGTACTTGACAGTGAAAGGGGGGGTCTTTCAACTCAGGTACCTCTGGTTCTGCTTTGGGCTTCCCTGGAACAATGTTCCCTGATGCATGGCTGACTGCAGAAGGCACATACCCAGGCAGTCTTAAAAAGGGACAGTGTTTAATCGTCAATGAAAGATGAGCTTATCCATCTCCTTCTGCTACTTTTCGTTTATGAGGTGACCTGGGGACCGTGGGGGAGTCCGTGCAGCAACGGATGCTCGGAGTACGGAATAGCAGCAGGATTCTCTGCTGGCCGCAGTAGGTAGCTGGTCTTTGGCCACTGAAGCATTCTGTCCCTGCAGCTCAGCAAAGCAATTACCAAGCCCTTGTCATCTTGATTTATAAAGAAATTGCCTTCCTCGAGAGAAGACAGCCAGGTGCACAGTAATCCAAATAGCAAGGCTGTGCTAATCCTTTAAAAATTAAGGAAATGTGTTTCTCAGGAAACAGCTCTGACTGGGCTGTGATGAGGTACCATTTGTACTCAGCTGTGGGGGTTGGAGATGTGGGGGTTGGGGAGAACAGGAGCTCTTAAGTCACTTCTACTCCCCAGTGAAAGTATACAGAGCTATGGCTAATCCTAATGTGTTTAATATTTCTCAATATGTTTGACTGGCATTTCAGATAATACTTTTCTAAAACTTTGATCATCTTCAGTTAGCACAGAAAGTAAAAGCTGTGGTTACAGATTTTCATAGATAAGTGTTTGGTTGATTCTCCTCCCATTTTATCCCAAATCTGTCCTACTTGTACCTCTGTTCCTCTGGGAGCCTCCTTTGTGCTTTTGCGTCACAGGTGCCCCGTTATAAACACATGTGCATGTGGTTGCCTCCTTAAACCTCTTTCTTTTGTTTAGTTTCAGAATCTACACCCCACACTTCACACTGACACACACGTGTATTTGCACACACACACACACACACACACACACAATTTGATATTAAAAGCAAAGCTCTACATTTGAACGAGAACACGCAGTGTTTGTCCTTCTAAGACATTACAGTCCTTTGCAGGATGATTTCTAGGATGACCGAGTTTCCTCAAACCTTTATAACTTTGCTTTGAAGCTGAATAAAAATCTATTACATGCATGTTTCATTCTACATTCATCGGAAGATGGACACCTGAGATAGTTCTGTTACCTTGCTATGACAGAGATGAGCAGATATCTTTGGGTTTTGACAGAGTCACTTGAGTCTAGGCCCGCAAGTGATATAGCTTACGTCATGTTTTTGTTCTAGTTCCAGCTTACTGAGAAGTCTTCATACTGATTTCTGTAGTAGCTAAGCCAGGTGCCACTCCAGCCAGCAGTGAAGAAGGATTCCTCTTTTTCCACTTTCTTGGCAGGAGCTTTTTCTTTCTTTTTTTTTTCTTTCTTTCTTTCTTTTTTTTTTTTTTTTTTGATAGCCGCTCTGACTGAAACAGAACGGGATCGTGTTTTCTAGGAATGTCTGTATTTTCTTTCAAATATAGAATTGTGTTATCTAAAAAGAGGGAAAATCTGACTTCTTCCCTCTCGATCTATATCCATTTCTATCTTTCTCATGTCTTATTCCATGGCCTTCAAGTCACAGTGGCTAGGAATGAAAAGATTGGGCACCCTTGTCTTGTTTTTTTCTTATTTTAGAGGATATCCTATTCTTTGTTTTTATTCCTACTTGGATCAGTATTATTGATAGACTTGCTATATTCTGCCTTTGTTATGTAGACATATGAACTCATCTATTCTTAATTTCTTCAGTACTTTTATCATGGCAAAATATTGAACTTTGAGGTGATTTCCGCCCTTGAGACAATTTATATGATTAAATGTATTTAATGATATAGTAAACTAACATTGAATCCCTAGAATGAAACCAATGTGATGATAATCTGTGATCCACTAACATTTTCTTGAATTGAGTTTGAAAGTATTTTGTTATGAAATTTTATATCTGTGTTCATCAAGAAAATTGGTCTGCCATTTCCTTTCTCCCTGCCTGCCCGCCTTCCTCCTTCCCTCCCTCCCTTCCTTGATTGATTGCTAGCTTTTGCCTTACTTCTTTATCAGATTTGGGTATCATGGTAATACTCGCTTTCTAGAATACCTTTGGTGGTGTCCTTTCCTTTGTATTTTGTGTAAGAAGTGTGATTGTTAGATCTTATAAACTTTGGTAGAATTGGCCTTTTCTTTGTGGAGAGATTTCTATTACTGTATCAATCTTATTGCTTCCTATGGGTGTGTTGAAATTTTCTATATATCTTGATTTTAATTTTGGTAGGTCATATAAGTTTAGAAGTATATCTTTTTCTTTTAGATTTTCAAATATAAGTTTTTAAAACATTCACTACACTTGAGCCTGTTGTAACAATTCTCTCTTCATTTCTAATTGTATTAATTTGTTAATTGTCTCAAAAAGCCAGATCTTTGTTGGATTGATTCTATGTATTTTCTTTTAATGTTTGTTTCATTAATTTGTATCCTGGTATCTTTTATTTCTTAATGCCTACTGCATTTGAATCTGCCTTCTTGTTTTTCTAAAACTCCGAGGCACACTGGGTTATTTATTTAAGATTTCCGAGGACCTGTTTGTCAATATTTGCCTGGCATACATTCAAAAAAAATTATAGGAGAAAAGATCCAAACCTAGAGAAGGAAATGGACATTCATATAAAAGAGACATGAAGAAGTCCAGAAAAGACTCTTTCTATGATATGACATAGTCAAGATGTCAGAAGTACAGATCCCAAAGTTTATGTTCAGTTGTGCCATCATTTTCATATGATTATGGGAATTGTTTAGTCCCTTCTTTGTCCCACTTTCTTCAGTGAGCCATTTCACCATCTAACTTTATTATTGAGTCTCCAGGTATTTGTGTTGTTTCTCAGGCTTCTCTCACAGTTTATTTCTAGTTTTATTTGGCTGTGGTTGGGTGAGCTATCAGGAAGTATTTCAGTTGGGTCTTGTTTCACTTTTTTTTGTCATGAAAGCTTGCTTTGTAGCCTATGACATGTTCAAGTTTAGACAAAGTGCCACCAGCTGTAGAGGGAAGTACAGCCCAGATCTGTCAGCGATCTTCGTCTGCTGATGTCTGTTAAATCCAGCTGACCCATGGTGTGTCTAGCTCTGACTTTCTTTTCTAAGTTTTAGTTTGGAAAAACTTCCTAAATATGAGAGTAAGATATTGAAGTCTCCAAGTATCATTTTGTCAGAAACCATGCGGTATCTTTTTTTTTTTTTAATGAAATTGGGAGCTGCAAGATTTGGTGCATAAATATTTACAGTAGAAATATCTTCTCAATGAATTGTTCTCTTTATTAAATTCTAAAGGTCCTCTTTATATCTTCCTAACTAGTTTTGTTTCAATATCTATTTTATGAGATATAAGAATTGATATGCCAACTGGTTTGCAGCTTGTCTTCCTGGGAAGTAATTTCCATCCATTGACTATCATGTTTTGAATTTCTTTACCACATCAGTGTATCTCTCCTAGACAGCACACAGTTGGATCTTAATTTTTAACCCAGTCAGTTAGTCTGTATTGCTTAATTGGTGAATTGAGACCATTTGCATTTTAGGTGGTTACTGAGAAAAGTTTGCTATTTATTGTGGTTCTCCTCATTTATATACTGATTGACTGGGATACTGACATTTCTCTTCCCCTTCACCTATTAGCTAGCATTGGAAGTTTACTGGTTTTGTGTGTTGGCCATGATTGGTTCCTTCCCAGTTTGTCTTTGTCCATTTGTTCCTCTTGTGTAATATATTGCTTCCTATGTTCTCATAAATGAGATGGCCTTTCTTCCTACTCCCTTACACTATGCCTTTAAAATTTTTCTGAGGAGCTGGCTAGTTTGGCATGAATTGTCTTAAATTTGTTCTTGAAATGTTGACTTAGTTTTAGCAGTTTTAAAACATAACTTTGCTAGGTACACCAAGCACATGATTTTGGTTAGCATTTACTTTCATGACTTGGCATATCTTTCCTTGCTTTTAGGGTAGCTGAAGAAAGTCCTGATATTATTCTTGCATTTCTCCCTTTTCATATGAGTTAGCATTTTTCCTTATAGCTTTTTATATTGTTGCTTTTTAATTTTAGCATATTGACTATGACATATCATAGAAAGATTCTTCACTTGTCTTTTCTACTTGGAATTGTTTATGCTTCATTTAGTTAGATATTTATTTCCCTAGGCATGGGAAATTTTCTGCTCTAATTTCATTGAATAAAACTGTCTATGACTTTGGACCTTATCTCAATTCCTTTTATTCCATGGTTACTTAGGTTTGGTCACTTGAACGTATCACAAATGTCTTTGAAGTTTGGATCATAATTGTTAAAAAGAATTTTTTTATGTTTGTCTGAATTTATTTTATGTTTGTCTCAATTTCACCTTCCGTAAAGTCTTCTGAAAGGAAGTAGTTTGCCACCACCATGAGCTTGAACAGAAAAATGGCTGAGGTTATCAGTGAAGAGGAAGTAAGGGTGCTAGGGTGTGTGTGAGTCATCTCTAAAAAGTCTGGGTTCCATAATTGTTTGGGAAAACTCACCCGCCAAGCAAGAATCACACACCCCTTGCTGCCCAGCATTCCTCGTGCCATGAAATTTTTGACAAGTTTCCTGAACGTCTACAAAGCTCAACCTGGTGGAAATCATTTCTAGGTGGCATGATCTATAACATTCTTTTAGAATTTCCCTTCTGGCTTAGAATGACACCACCGTGCCGCTCACAGATTTTTCCTAACAGACAGTTACTCCTCTCCTGCTTCATCTGCACCAGATACCTTCTCAGAAACAGAGACTGGGATTTACAAGAATTCACATTAAAATGTTTTTAATATTTACCCAGTTGCCTTATCTAAGCAACTAAAATCTTCTATTTATATTTTAAGATCAGTAAAAAAATCCTATTTAAATTGAATAACCTTTCACAGTGTTATATTAAAGTATTGATTGATCCTATTTTAACCCACCCTATAAAACATTTAGATATCAAAGTAAATAGTTAGGATCAGTAGCCTTTTAACAGCATTACACCTGTTTTCTTTTCATTAAATTAAAATCCCAAACAGAACCAATCATCCAGATCCCGCACCAGCCACGTAGTGCTCCAGTTTCCCTCCTCCACTGACTCGGGTTTCATTGCATCCCCTTCACTGACTCCCAAAACCTCTGTTGGGGCTCAGCTCCTTCGTCTTCAAATAAGTTCAGTGTCCACTGATACTGGGAGTGAAACGAGAGAGAGCACATGCCAGTCAGCTGATGGAATGAAGTCACCCTTGCTGCCTTCACTCCAGACTCTGCCCAAAAGCAAGATTCTTGTAGTTAGCCTCTTCAGCTCCCAACAGTCCGCAAAGAACACCACTCCTGCAGTAAACTCATCCATGGAGTTAGAGTACAGATGTCATGCTCTGTCATGCCCTGTCATGCTCTGTCGTGCTCTAGGAGGTGCATGTTATCCCCCTCCATCCAAGATTTTAGCGTCAGATTCCAAAGAAGAGTGCAACACTACATTCTAGCTGCCTTCAAGGTCATCATCAGGATTTCCAACTTTGAGAGCCATGGCACTCTCTCGCCCTCTTACCCTTGTTTCCCAGGTGCTCTCCAATTCTTCCAATCTTGTGCCTTCCAGCATTCTTTCTGTATTGTCCGTAGTCGTTGAAAAAAAAGTCTCAGTTGGAGCTGAATCATAAATGTAAATAGAACGTTTTTAGGTGACAGAATAAATAAACAGCACTCCCAAAGATTCTCTCTGATAACCTGCCAGGGATTCTTATCTACTAGGACATCACACGTCTTTTGTAGAGCTAGAAGAATGTCTGCTTAACCATGTGAGGTATTAAACAGGCTCCTTCAGTTGCCTTTAGCTCAGGATATGTAACACGGGAAAGAGTGTGGTGTACCTCCTTCCTATGGGCTATGTCAGAGACATCCCAATGACACAGAAAAGTTATGTTCCTAGAATGAACAAGTATACTCTGGTACGGGGGTAAAAGGTATATGTAAAAAGCATAAAAAAATAGATCTCTAAGGTATTTAGTAAGTTGGAAGCTCTGTGAAAATACTTGAGATTTCTTAAAGAAGAATGTTCAAAAAGCTTCTGATTCCTTCTTCAGTTGTAAGTGATGTTGAGCCTCTGAAGTTTCTAGAAGTCTTTAATCCTCAAGAGTCCTAGGACTCTGACATAGCTTGTTGGGAATTCTGCATTCTCTCTTTAACAAGTTGCAATAGATGCTTATGAATTAGCTCCAAGATGTGTTTGTTGAAGCCACATCTACTTGGTAAAACTAAGCATTTTAAATGGGAAAATAGCATTCTTCTTAAGGGTGGTCTCTTGGCAGCTGTCTGAAGGTCACTGTCATGTTCCTTTGCCTTTCAGGAATGTAAGTTCAGCTGGAGAGGAGGCCCGCCGGAGGATGCGGGAGTGTGATGGGCTCACGGATGCCTTGCTGTATGTGATTCAGTCTGCGCTGGGGAGCAGTGAGATCGATAGCAAGGTTGGTGTTGTTTGCATAGATACAGCTTCTTAGCGGTTAAAGGTGCTCCTGGAATTAAACAAGGGCTACCAGCCAAGGGAAGCTATCACTCAGCTTCATACTGACGTTCCGAGCTCTGTCCGGATAGGATGCCAGCGTTGACCAAACCTCTAAAGGGATGCTCACTGTAGCTTAGACCAGCATTTGAAAATTGCTGTTTCGGAAAATTCGGTAAGCTAAAGTGAAATTTAGATTGTTGTGAGTAAACACAACCGTGGGTGTCCTGGGTGAGTAAACTCGCACAAATCTGAGCCTCTGGCTTGCACTCTTAAAAAAATAATAATCTACTTGTAAAGATGAAGATATTAAAATTCTCTGAGATTTGAATAAATATAAATTCTTATAAATTAAATTTTAATAACTAACTATATTAATTATACTAAGGGCTGTTTTTAAGTGACTGCAAAACCTTTTTCTAATTTTCAAAGTGCTTCCGGCGTGCTGTGCTCAGTGTCACTGCACTGCGTTGGTTCACAAACTCAGAGAGAATCCGTTATTAGGTGGGCCTCTCCAGTACTTGAGATATTTTGTTTTATCTTAATTAAATTAGTTATTCACGACAATTAGAAAGTTGTGATCTTGTAGGATCCTGGTATATGGCCATATGCCATGTAGACTTTTACAAATAATGCATGTGACAAGTGTCGCTCTCTAACAGGGACTTATCAAGAGCTCCTACTGTAGACATCTGGAGCAGAGCAAGCCTCTGTTGTGAGAGTCTGTGCACTGGACTTGCTCAGCACACTTTCCGGCCTCTGTCTACCCACTAAATGCCAACAGCTTTCCCCACTCCCATCTACCACCATGGTACAGTGGACACAAAAACACAACCGTTAACTCAAAGGCCATAAGACAGTTTAATGTGGAGCCAGATTTTAGTGACCATGATCTGGGAACATGGATTCATGTTACTCCAAGTTCTAATTTTTCAACACAGAATCAGTTTCACGGAGTTTTTAAAGTACTAGAACCCAGGAAATTACAAGTCGTGGTTTTAAGAACGCACTGGTGGGAACTTCGGAGAGGCGGGCCACAACACACTGGAAAGAACTAGAGTTTAGGCCTTAGGTGCTGCGTGAAAACACTCCTCGTCCTTTCACTGGGAGAGAGCTAGAGTTCTGTGAACGCATCCCAAAAGGTTTGGCTCGTCACGGGTCGTTAGATCTCCTGGTAGGACAGGCCAAGAAGGTAGAGTGGTTGCGTAGTGAGTTAAAGGTTACCCATAATTAATTGTACTTAGACTCGATCTGTAGCTTTCCTAGCGCTCCACAGTGGTGGAAGTTTTCATCACTCGGTCTGTGCAGCCATATTCTCTTCAGGAATTCTCATCCATAGTGCCAAACAACAGTGTCCCCAAACACGGAACATGTCCTGTGAGGAGCTCAGCTGGTATTGCTGAGAGCCACTGCCTTGATCCCGTGGTTTCCAGCGCTAACTCTTCATCAGAACTGCCTTTGAAACAACTGGGGAAGATACCTGCGAGGACCCCATTTCCACCTTCCAAATCTGATTATCCAACTCTGGCCTCAAGGATTTACCCATGTAAAAATGAATCATGATCTGATGATATTATGGATTAAATTCTTGCCTGAGTAGATGGAGTTTTGAAATGAACTACTTAGAAAGGGTACATAAGGGAATATGATTGTAAAGTCAGATGGAAAGCAAATAGGTGGGGTTCAGTTTGTATGGCGTGTGCTTACAGTGCCTGCAGGAGGTCCTGTGTGCAAGCTCCAGCACCACATAAACAGCATGAGTCACACACACCGGAATTCCAGCTCTTGGGAAGCAAAGGCTGGAAGATCAGAAGTTTATGGTCATCCTCGGCTACACTGAATTCAGTGTGGACCTAGGGTATATAAAACCTGTCTCAAAGAAAGGATAACAACAAAAGAACAATAATTTGGGGGCTAGAGAGGCGACTCAGCAGTTAAGAGCAATTGCTGCTCTTGCAGAGAACCTGAGTTCAGTTTTCAGATCCCACACTGCAGTTCATAACTGTCTATAACTCCCGTTCCAGGGGACCAATGCCCTCTTCTGGCTTTGTAAGTATCAGGCATACACATGCTATACATACTTACATGCAATGAAACAATCGTGCACATAAAATAAAAATAAATCTTAAATAATAATTCAGTATCCTCAGCCATTAATTAGCCTTATGGGTGAGTTATCATAACCCTTCTTAACTCTGACTATACATTACAGTTACTAAGAAACTTAGAAAATTTTGCTGATATCTGAACCCTGAAGAGTTGGGCCCAAGGTGTCTTCCAGGAGTACGGTCCTGTGAACACTGGCTCCATCCAGTTGTAAACACTGCTGTCCTCCCATCCCTGATGCTCCCTGGTCCTAGGGTCAGTCATGCACCACATACTACTAATTCCAAGGATGAGATGTTATATAACAAAGACAAGCATCCCTCTTCTGGAAAGGCCCTTAATAACTGTTGTAGACCTATTAATACTGTTGACAAGAAAATTAAATCCCCAAAGTTGTGACCAGTCAAGAAATCTTGAGTATTTACGGGAGCCTGTTGGTGCAATAGACACGTGTAGGTAGTTCACTGCCGTGGCCGTGCTGAACACTTTAATATTCACAGCAGCAAAAGACTAAGGCATGGAGACACTAAGCCTGTGAGTTTGATGGATCCAAAACACTTTCCCTTTGTCTAGACCTTGCAGGTGGATAGAATAAAAGCCACTGCCTCATGCCTCCGCCAAACTCTCCTGCTCCCCTCTCAGGAGGTTTCGGCAGTTTGCGGAGCACAGGGCGGGAGCACCATCATGCTCTGTGGCCTAAGCGTCATTGTCTGGCTGCTTGGATGAGCAGACGCCTAATACCCCTGGGAGACTGGGAGATGATCTCTTTTAATGTCTATGTTTTTTTTCTAAGAGATGAAGTTGGCGTGGAGGACTTCTCCAGGCTTGAGTGAGAAGACTTGGAGTATCCCTGATGAGTAGGGAGTGGGCTGAACATCAGGACAGGGCCCTCTCCATCCCCCACTCTCTAGAGCACTGTACTCAAGTGCTCTTAACTGGTGACAGGAAGGACCCTCATAACCACATGCCCTGACTGTTGAAGGGCTCCATCCAGTGTGGTGTTAAATTACTCCACCATGCCTTGCTGGCTGGATCGTACTATTGACTTTTAACATATTATTATTGCACCATAATTTTCCACTCAGCCCTCAGCTTGGCCGCTTCTGAGCTTTCACAGTGACAAGTTAGAGGGGGAGACATGACTGCACATTCTCTTTAAGGCCAAAGAAGTTAATGAATAAGAGCCTGCATTCCATGCAAGCTCGTGGCTCTGCTCCTATAATTGGGAGACTTTATTGAATGGGTAACATATGGTGGAGCGCTCCACAGATGACTCCCAAATTAGCCTGTTCTAATAGAAAATAAGGAGTCCAAATGACCCTGGTGACCAAGAAGAGCACTAAAAAGCACTGTTGACAGTAATGGATGTCACAAACATATCCACCAGACGCCACACGCCTGCTGGTGCCAATGGTCTTTCTTTTCTTCTTTTCCACACTCTGTTTAGAGAAGTGCTCTTGAACTGGGAACCTAGCTAACCCCCAACTCCAGGAGGCTTTATAAGAAGCACAACTTTCCTCTCTAGGCCCTCTCTGCTTCCTGTCTCCAGCTCCTCCTCACACCATCTCCCTAAATGCAGACTGATTGCAAAGCTTTCTTTGAACCTCCAGATTTAGTCTCCCTAGTCCTGTTCCAAGAACACCGAAGCCCCAGGGAGGATAAACAACATCATGAGAAGGAAGCTTAGTCTCCAGAGTCCTTGATGGAAGAGAAATCAGTTTGAGATGATTTGAAAATTGTCCCGACCTATACCCTAACATTTCCCTTTCAAGGAGAGACGTGTCTGTCTTTATTGTGTCCTCCTGTGCTTACCTGCTTTCATGCCGGCTCCCTTGCCTGATGTGGAAAGGATGCTCCAAACAGAAAATGAAGTTGGCTCAAAGCCTGTGGGATTAGCAGTCATGAAACCTTGGCAAGCTGGGAAAAAAAATAGCTGAGGATGGCATGGACCCCAGAGTGAATCCTGAGAACCACTTTTCTTGATTGACAGTCACAGCACCCCTAATCAGGTAAAGAGCACAGGCTGCCCTTTACCTGCATCCTGCCAATGAGGGCAACAGGCCACAATCTGAGTCCCGTGTCCTCTGCCTGTGCTGGCACTGAGCCCAGACTGAAGAGGGATGGCTTTCATCAGTGAGCAGCCTCTAGTTGTCTCCACCCATCCCCTTCCCTCTTCAGCATGAAATTAGGTTTCTTGTTTTTAGTATTCACATAGTGGGTCTCGGAAACATAACCGCCAAGGTGCAAGGGTTTGTTTTCAACTTCCCCTAATTGTTTTCCCTGAGAATAAAATTTAAAAGGTCAATTTTGAGGCCCCATGATATGGCTCAGCCTGTAAAGATGTTTGCTGCACACGGCTGCTGGCAGCTTGACTTTGATCCACAAAACACATAGTGAAAGGAAAGAAACTTCTCCAGGAGGCAGTCTTCTGATCTCCACGTGTGTGCTGTGGCAAACAGAGACACATACAGACACAGATACGTAGACACGGATATACAGACATACAAACACAGACACAGTAAATAAAACGTGTTCTTAAAAGTCGGCTTTCTTTCAGGGAAGCACTTTCTACAGTGGGTCAAAGGACAAGTGTGGGTCCCACAATCTCTGTCTCAATTCTGTTGTTCCTGATAGCAGTCCTGGGATATGTTTTGCTCTCTGCAGGGGTGGTCATAAACACATGGGCCTGCCAGATTTGTGAAAGCATTGTAGTAAGACTAGCCTCAGGTTGGCTCCAGCCTGCAGGATGCAGCTTCCTGAACCTTGCTCTCAGCTTCTAGAAGCCACTAGAACTTGTTTTGCCTTACCTCCCCAACTTAGCGGTGACAGCAACAAGTGGACACCAGGTCTCTAAATTCATCCTGTCCTGTGCACAGTCCTGTGGTGCTGGAGCATGTATCATTACTGGCTTGCCAATGAAGAAACAGAGGCACGAAAGGGGTAGTCACTGTGCACAGAGCCACACAGCCACTGGGCAGAGCTAGGATTCACACCAAAGCCAAGACAATGTTGAAAGTCCCAGGCTAATGGACTCCCCTGTGTGGTCTCCAGCATTACTGAAACTGTATTATTCCTTGGTAAATGATATGCAAAGGCATCCCCAACCAGAGCGGAACTAAACCCACCCCCTGTGGTATAGTGACTTGGGTTCCTAAACTCCTGGCTGGAGTTGCCTGTAAATGGTGATCTTGTAGTTATGAGTTTTTCCAGTTCTCACAAATGTATTTTGATTTCCTATGACTGGTGTTTGTTAAAGTACCCAGGGTTGATGATTATTGTCTGTCAAGAGAGACATGGTTTTAGGACCTTCCAACTTTATCCAAATTCTTCCAGTTGTAGCTGCTAGTGGAGCCCTTGAGAGCAGGAGCTAAATGCAGTGAGGACCATTGTGTCCTTCCAGGGTGGAGGCGTCTGCTGATTGGCTTACACTCACTCCTCCCCGCCTTTCCAGTGCAGGCGCCTGCTGATTGACTTATACTCACCCCTCCGTTTCCCTTTTTCTTTTGGGGATGCTACAGACCGTTGAAAACTGTGTGTGCATCTTGAGGAACCTCTCCTACCGGCTAGCAGCAGAAACGTCTCAGGGACAGCACATGGGCACAGACGAGCTGGACGGGCTGCTCTGTGGGGAGGCCAACGGCAAGGATGCAGAGAGTTCCGGGTGCTGGGGCAAGAAGAAGAAGAAAAAGAAATCCCAGGACCAGGTGATGCTACCTGCTCGCAGCTGCATGCAATTATCCCCTTCCTCACTACGATATTAAAGCCGCATTGGTATATAGAAAGAAACAGGGCTCTGCTTTTACAATGTATGGTGAAAATCGCTAGCGTGTCTGCATCATTTTCCTTTCTTCTAGTTCAGGCTGGGTAGAAACTTCCCAAGTAAAGAAAAAGCCATCAACATACTCCAGTGACCCAGTTCCTAGAGTGTAGGTAGAGGCATAGAGGCAGGTATGACACCTGTATGTTGAGTGACAAATGTATTCAGTCCCCTTTGAGGGTGGGGAAAGGCAGCTGCCATGAAGGTGACGGAATGCCAAGGACAGGAAAAGGTGGGTAAGCAGGGAAGTTGACAGAAGAGGCATGATATTCAGTGTATGTTTGACAACAGGTTCAGAAGGTTGGGTTGTTGTCATGTTTAACCCCCGGGAGGTGGGGATAAGAATCTGTAGGCTTAACAAGTGGGTGATGTCAGAACTTTGGTCTTGGGAGCATTTTGGTAAATCCAGAACGCTGTAGCTAGAGAAGGAAGCCTCCTCCACATAGAATGCTCTGTTCTGTAGACACCTATGGGACGGTTCCCCTGCTGCACAGTGAAGGCCATTAGGCAACTCTCCTCGGGGTGGTGGTGAGGATAGCAGACAGAGCCTTCAGTCTGTCCCTGGGGTCTCTGGGGTATGAAAGCCCTCACCCCCAGTGCCTCTGGAAGAAGGCATGGTGGAGCTGCCCATCTGCAAGCAGCGGGGAAGCCTGCACTGGAGTAGGCTGCTCAGACAATGCACCTGTCCGATGGACACGGGCCTCTAGTCTTCCCCTCCACGCTGCACAGCGTGTCCACCTTCCCTCACACAGGAAAGTCTCATGTTCAGCACTCACACGTCCAGTGTCCTCCTCTGGACACTGAGGTCACATGGCCGGCTTTTTCTGGACACCGAACTAATGCATCCAATTGGTGAGAATTTTGTCAGCCCATGACCTGATTAACCTGAAGAAGTGGCTGCTAAGAAGAGACAGGGCCCGTAGCCATCTCTGTAGCCAAACTTTGAATCCAAGAAGATATATTTGTTTACTAATATATTTGTATTCATATATGTATATATATGAATAGTACAGTATTCTAAATGATGTGAGAAATAGTTTTGCTTCAAGTAAAGAAAGTGTTTTCCTTTCTTTAAATAAATAAGGATTAGCAGGAATGCCCTTTAAATCTCCTTTCTAAATTTACCTGAAAGGCCGGCCTCAGTATTAGATAGAAGTCCACAGCTGGGAATACCAGCTAAGTGCAGCTCCTGAGAGTTTCTTTCCCAGGTGCTTCCCACAACATCTGGACCTGCACGTCCTACTTACCCATGCCTCTGAAAGGGCCATTCCCTGAGCCTTGGGCAGAGCCTTCCCACTCAGAGATCTGAGCCCCAGTTCTGCCTTTTTCCTCTGTCAGAAATCAAAGCTTTGCATCTCTAATGTCCCTGAAAGGACTGAAGGACCGAATTGTGATTCTTAACCCAGCCACTTATACCCTCCCACCATAGGGCTGCCAAGGGCATCTTGTCGGTGTTCACTCAATATTTTAATGCTGGCATTATATACTAGCTGCCATGTTATCCGTCAGTGCTGTGCTAGGACATCAGGGAGCCAGGAAATACAGTTCTGCTCATTCTGCCCTTGAGCCAACTAAAGCAGGACCTTATGGAAATACAATGGGTTCTCCCTGTCTGTAGCCATGCTCCGTGACCACAGGGCCCACACTGCTTTCCCCTGGAAATAACAGCCATGGCATAAGGATACAGAGGAAAAAGCATCTCCCACCATCTAGGATTGTGCTGGGGAAGCCCCAAAGGCTGGAAGACACTTTCAGGAAGCAACTCTAAAATACCAGTCTCAACGGGTGTGATTTTTGCCAGAAGTCAACATTAAATTGTTAGTGCTCCATTGCTCCCATGTTGTCTAAGACTTTCCTGGAAGAATGTTTTGCTGAGACCCCTAACAGTTATCGTGCAGTGGAACGAGTCTGCAAAGACTCCTCGCACTTAAATGACAACCAAATCGTAGATTTTTGTTTTTGATTGTTTGGTTGATTGGTTTGTTTGTTTGTTTGTTTTAGATTTTTCACCATGAACTAAATATATGCAAAAAATTATGTGGAAGTTCCAGAAATTCATTGTAAACCTTAACTGGGGGTGTAAACTGACAACTATGCTTGTTTGGAAAACCGTTCAGTGTGTTTTGTCTATTTCAATATCTCTTTCAAATAGTTGGAAGTGGAAACTCTCTATCTTGCAGCTACAGACTGATGGAGAGAAAACAAGGGTGAAAGACCAAAGATTGTAACAGGGTGATGGCAGAATATGAGAGAAATGAGAGATGCAGGCAAGGTTTGGGGACTTCCTGCTATCTGCAAGGGAGAGAACTGTGCTATGTGTTGCTACCACTGGGGCCAGTTCAGCTTCTCCAGGTTAGACTAGGCAGTGATTTCCCCAGGCATATCCTGCAGTTCTTTGCACATGGGGGATAAGGCCGCCATACGGAAACAGGAGTGAAGGAGCTTATAGGAATTAGAGGCAGGACCCAGGGCCCCAGTTCATCACTGTTACCAGCATGCAGCACACTGAGCAATGCAGATAGATATGCCAAGGCCTCTGCAGGACAAAGCATAGCTGTCTTCTCTGACTCCAGAACAGCAGACTGCCGTCTGCCCTGGAAATTACCAAATTTGCCTAGAAGCATCCAGAGAGTCCTATGTATATAGCTTTAAAGATAGACAAAATATCATCTGACCCCAGTATCTCTACTGCCCCGAAGTCAAGAGTTGACTCTGCCTTGCATTTGCTCTTAGCTGCTGTGTATGCTGGACAAGGGCTCAGCCCCAGCCACACCACCACCCCTCAAACCTGGGTTTTTAAGTGGTTTGAAAAAAAGTACATAATGTAAGCTTTCAAAAGTGGTAGAAAGCATTTGTATATACAAATATAGCTACATAGATGACAAAGATACAGATGACCCTTCCTCAATTTTGCGATATGTATGTCGTATGAAAAATAAGATGTATGTGTGCAAAGTATTCTAGAAAAATACAAGGTCCAAGATTGACTAGTTCTGATCACACTTAGTGATGTCATTTAAATGTCAGCTTGGTGCCTGTGGTACACACCTGTATCCCAACAGTCAGGAGCCTGAGCAGGAGGATAGCCATGAGTTCAAATGCAGCCTAGCCCGCAGCGCAAGATCCTCTCTCTAAACAAAACCAAGATACTGGGATACTGTTCAGCTGTAGAAAGTTTCCCAGCAGACATAAGGCCCCAGGTCTGATGCCCAACACTGCAGTATAGTTATAACTCCAAAAGGCCCTGGGTAGTGTGTAGATGGAGCGGCGGAGGGCCGCTTTCCTCCACCCGGCTAGCTTTACCCAAAATAATTACACAGAAACTGTATTAATTTAAAACACTGCCTGGCCCATTAGTTTCACCCTCTTATTGGATAATTCTAACATCTTGCTTTAACCCATATTTAGTAATCTGTGTAGCACCACGAGGTGGTAGCTTACCAGGAAAGATCTTAACCTGCATCTGTCTCAGAGAGGAGAGTCATGGCGTCTGCCTGAGGCGTCTGCCTTACTCTGCTTTCTTCCTTCCAGCATTCTGTTCTGTTTACTCTGCCTACCTAATTTTCTGTCCTATCAGAGGGCCAAGGCAGTTTCTTTATTAACCAATGAAAGTAACACATAGACAGATGACCCTCCTCCATCAGTAGTGAATTCTGTGTATTACTATAAAAATGCATAACTCTTTTCCTGTTATATTTAAGATGCCTCAGAGAAGGGTAGAAAGACTATTATAAAATCAAAGAGTCTATATCCACCATGCAGACCTCCCACTACAGAGGAGCCAAGTCATGACTTCAGGATCAGTATAATGATGGATCTGGACTTTTCTGTTTTCTAGACATTTGCATCCGCCCTTAAATTTGGCTTTAGTGACCAGGCAGGGACGCACACTCCTTTAATCCCAGCTCTTGGGAGACAGAGGCAAGCGGGTCTCTGTTTGAGGCCAGACTGATCTACACAGCAAGTTCTAGGCCAGCCAAGACCACATGGTGATATACAGCTTTAAAAAAAAAAAAAAAGTGGCATTTGTGTTTTGAACCTTAGAAGAACCTATACCATTCTACAGGTCAGACTGAGATATAGGATAAAAGTCTCAGAAGTGTTTCCTGTTATTTCCTTGGTAGGGATAATTTAGAGAAATGTACACTATGAAGGTATATCACATTTTTGCTTTCATTTAAGTAGTTGCTATGGAAACATACCTGAACTGTCGCCCTGAGGACTCATCTATATGAACGGTGCATGTTTTGCCCTCGCCCATAAAAGCTCTTGGCAGCTGACTCTGCTCATAGTCTGTTGCTGAACACCAAAGCCCATAGTTCCTGGTGTCCCTTCCTGGATAAAACTTCCCAAAGTGACAACTCATCAGGCTTCTCTCTGTCCCACAGTACAGTTTTGTGATGACAATCTAGCCTCTCAGGGCAATAGAGCAACCTAAAAATGTAGAAGACAAAATTAATACTTCTTATTTTATATAAAGAATCCCGGGGCTGGAGAGATGGCTCAGAGGTTAAGAGCTCTGCCTGCTCTTCCAAAGTTCCTGAGTTCAATTCCCAGCAACCACATGGTGGCTCACAACCATCTGTAATGGGGTCTGGCGCCCTCTTCTGGCCTGCAGGCATACACACAGACAGAATATTGTACACATAATAAATAAATAAATATTTTTTAAAAAAAGAATCCCTTTGGGGTTTGTTTTTCAACTTGGCATGTGACTGAGGACACAGTAACAGCACACTGATGGGTTCTGCTCCATCGTAGCTGAAGGGTCACACCACACTGTCCTACTATTGGCTACAGGCCAAGCTGACCTAGGTCTCACTCAGCATGAGTCAGGCACCAGAAAATAACCACAGGGCCAAAGCAGCAAAGGCAACTGGGAACTCGGGAGCTCAACTCCCTGTCCCAGGAGTCCCAGACGCTCTCCTCTCAAAGGGATGAAAAGTCAGGTGTGTGTTCAAATGAGTGACAGGGAATTGATCAGACTTCATCCAACATGATTCCGACCCAGTCTTTACACACACATAGGGTAGATTTTCTGTTGTGATCATCTTTGTTGCGTGATCTATTGCAGCATTATCACTGGAAGAGATAATGTTTGGCTTTGTGCAGATCTCCTCCTTTGGTTGTAGATGCTAGATGCTTAGTTTAGTGAGAAGTTTCATCTCTTAAACTCTCCTTGGCATTTCTTCACGACTTCACTGGGAGAATGATTCCTCACAAGCAAACAAAATCTCAGCCACACCCTTCCAAAGCAACCCCATGTGAATCTGCTCACTGGTCCCTAACCTACTCCATGTCTTTATGTAGTTAGACTGCTCTCATAGTCTCTGAAGTTGGGTACATCAGCGGGTCTTACAGAGGGTAGATAGAAGGTCTGTATGGAACTTATCTCTATATGTGACTTTCAGGCCAACACCTGGCACCAGTTACACTGTCTGGCCATCAGGGTGTGGCCTCCAGTGCCTCTAGGGCTTGCCAGAGTTTTGTTTTAAGTGGGTGTTCACAACCAGGGTTTGTCCAGTCTCAATTTTTTCTTTCTTGAAAAGATTTTATGTTTAAGTGGCCATGAGATGGTATCCCCTATGGTCTTCTCTTTCCTGGATTTTCATCTCCTCTACATGATATCACATTGATAGTTGGTATCTAGACTTACCAAGAAACCTAACCTAATACAATTCTACATTATCATCATTTAAGATCTTAGAATATGTGGCCTGGGATGATGATTCAGTCAATAAAGTAGTGAGTTCTCTCTCTAAAATCTGGGTAAAATTTTAAAGGTAGATTTGCCTTAAGAACAACACCTGAAGTTATCCTCTGGTCTACATACATGCAAACACACCCAACACAGACATGCAAACCCACACACATGCACACACACACACACACACACACACACA
Source organism: Arvicola amphibius (assembly GCF_903992535.2). Taxonomy (NCBI): domain Eukaryota; kingdom Metazoa; phylum Chordata; class Mammalia; order Rodentia; family Cricetidae; genus Arvicola; species Arvicola amphibius. The sequence continues at coordinate 7,699,315 of NC_052049.1, read as the reverse complement.
CACACATACATACATATATACATTCATACATACATAACTTAGAATTGCATGCATGTAGTATAAATGTGTGTCAAAGCATCCTTGCAAATGCTATTTTAGATCATAGTGGAATGAAGGAATACTTTGCCCTCGAGGGGTTAGCACAGCATTCTTGAATGCTACCATGGACCCCATCACCCGCCACATTTTCTTGAGTCTTCAGGATTTTAGCACTGGGCTTTAGCCTTTTGGAAGCCCACCAACTCATGTGTATGATATTGGCCTGAAAATGAGAATCTGAGCCAAAATAACATGCAATATCTCAAGGCACAAATGTTAATTTTAATACTCATTCAGAATGTTACATTAGAGATTTGAATTTATCTGACAGTGTTTCCTGTCAGACAAAGCAAATGTTAATTAAGAAAAGAAATCCAAGTGGCTTTCACCTCTGGATTCTGTATTGGCATATGCAACCAACAACAGACAAAATACGCAGGAAAAATGTCTGTTCCAAACATGTTCAGACTCTTGCAGGTGGTCCTGAAATAATTTAGCACAGCAGCTTAGTACACACAATTTATGCAATGTTATTTACTTTTCATTCTGCATACATCCATAGCTTTGTCTGACACTTCAGAGTACAGTGACGTGTTGGTTGGGTGCACACACATAGGTTCTTCTGGTAAGTGTTTCCCACTGGTGCAGACCACCATCCTATAGTTGGCAGGAGCAGATGCTAGATCTCTTTCAGAGTTCTTATCTTTAGGATCCTGAACTTCTCTTCCTGGTCCCAGAACTCTTCTCATCTGCAGTCCACGAGCAAAAACAGAAGACAAGCATTTCTGCCCTTCTGGATGCGTCACTGGTCTCCAGGTAGCCTGTGCATCAGAGCAGAGCCTTATCAAAGTATAGAGCTTTTCCTAGAACAGCCTGGATCCTCTGCAAATTATCCTTCAGCAATGCTTCAGTGAGCAAAAAGGGATGCCCTGGAGTATTAAGTAGGTCCAGTGGGGGAAACCTCTCAGAGAGAAGTATTGTTCAAATTGTGTAACAATGCCTACTCAAGGTAGTCATAATAGATCTCTTATTCATTTCATTGTTCATAAACTCTCTGCAAAGAATGCAGCCCCTTCTTACCGACTCTCGGGCCACCTCTCCTCTACCTGCCTGGACCCACCTGTGATGGCTAAAAGTGTAGGGAAGACCCACTGTTCTACTGCCAGCCGCTTGTCACCTGATACAGCACGGCCTGTCTCCTTCCTGGCAGATAGCCCTTTAGCCTGGGAAGCAGAAAAGCTACTGCAAATCCCATCCTGGACTCATGCCATGGTGTGCTGGACTCATACCTTTACCAGTAGAAATTTTCGCTGTAGTAAACATCTGTATAGTCAACGCTCACCTACCTCTTTAATCACTTTTTAAAAATGTATCCACCAGGAAGCATCGAGAACAGATGAATGTCTTAAGGCTTTTGACACCCAAACTACTATTTATGTTTTTGCATGTGAATGGCACATGTAAATATGATTGTGTTCAAATGTAAATATACATGCTCATGTATGCGTGTGTTTGCACATGCATGTGGAAGCCACAGATTCTTCACGTGCATGCCTCGTTTTCCTTATTTTTAGACAGGGTTTCTCACTGCACCAGTAGCTTAGCCATGTGACTAGGTCAGTGGCGTCAACCAGCCCCAGACATCCTTTGTCGTTGTCTGCCCATGTGTGGGGATTGCAAGTGGATGCCACTCTACCTGACTTTCTTCAGTGGCTGCTGCTGGGTTTCCAAACTTAAGTTTGAACACGCTGACTGAGCCCCCAATATTTGTCTTCATTACTCTGTGAGTGGTAATTTAAATAGATGAATTTGGTTTTACATATATAATCACCTCGTGACTCTGTCCTTTATGGCACTATTGGTGACCTTAAATTTTCATGTCTTGATGTCACAACTGTCTTCTTCTTTCCAGACAATTTTCTTTTCCTTATTAGCAGCCACAGTTTTATTTTGCTGCTTAATACCACTTCCTTTCTGGCCATCTGCTGCTTTCTGTCCCTTCTGCTGTTGGCTCCAGCTTTGTCTCACTCTGCTCTCACCCCACCATATGCTAGGATGTTGTTGACTTAAGAACCACATTCAGCATCCCAGAAGCGGCACAGTGCACATTCCCATGAAGACTGGCTGCACGGTCTCACTGTTCCCATCCATGCCCGACATTCTTCTCCTTCTTCATTACTGCTAGCAGCACCTCAAAGGAGCTCAGAGACCGAAACACATGTCCCATTTAATTTGCTGAGGTATATCTTACTGCTCACTACTCCTGGCCATCAAAAAATGGTTTCTTAGCCTATTGGACAAGGTCTAGCACTGAAAACACTTTGTGCTGGATAATTCTGTGTTTGGTCTGCCCTGTGTGTTAGTGTTTGTCGGCCTCCCTGGGCTCCACCAGTAGGTGCCAGTAACACCTCTTCCACCACATATGACAACCAAAACCTCCAGATATTGCCCGTAGTCCAGTGAGCAAGACCATCTGAGTCACCAACCAAATAACCAAGTCAACAGAGTTATGAAAAAGGTATTAACACACCAGAGACACTGCTTCTGCAGAGATCAGACTTCAGGTTTCCCTAGGCTGAGATGGGAAGGAGCAGGAGAAGAACTCAGGATAAACATAGTGCTGCTCCAGTAATCGCAACACAGCGATGTAGAAAATGGTCCAAATGGATCCAGTAAGGTTGAGCTGCCCTGGCAACACATCTTCTATCCTGAGGGATGTATGCCCAGCCCCCAGGGCTATCCCCAGGGCTATCCTGCAATGCCTTTGTCCTGATACTTTGTAACAAAAGCCCTCCTCCTTGACACAGGTGTCTAGTCTCTTGCCATGGTCTATAAGCTGAGCCTGGAGACAGTGCAGTGTCTGGAAAACACAGCTGACTGGGCCTGTCAACTCTGCCCAGCCTCAGCTGTGCACTGTGGCTCTGGATAGCGCTTGCAGAAATCCACACAACTGAGCTACCTTCACTTTTGGAACCCCAAGAGACAGCATGAAATAGTCTTTCCCTCTGGCTTACAGTTAGAGTTTTTAAGTCCCCATTTCCACCATCTTTCTCCTACCACACCCCCATCCCCAAAAGGTTAGGAGTGATCAAAGAATATACCCTGAAGGCAAAAATCATGATGTGCTATTCAGACCACACCTGCAACAATGACAGTGGAGGTATTCGGGGTTGGATTGTTACCTGTAGAGGCATTTTATCCAGGCTGCAGCCCAATTAAATTAAACCCAGTTTGAGAAAATATCCTGCATAATAAAGTACTTTGTCTTCCTACATTTTACAACCTGTGACTTCCCTGGGAAGAAAACTATGGGATCGTAAGTCAGACTGCTCCCCATTGCTGCACATTCTCTCCCTTTATCTCGCGGCAGTTCCTGCCTCACTTGTTCTTGTAGTTGGCTGGAATTCCTTTAGGTGGAGTTTGCCTGTGCAGACATAATGTGGTTGTCCCTCATTGGCCAAGAAATCTAGAAACTATGGATACATTCTGCTGCTGTCTGTGATCCTCCGAAACAATTCACCAAGAAGACATATTTTTGGAGCATAAATTTCCCTGGCTGAGATTAGAGTGAGGTTATGACGCTTAGGGCAGAAGAAGCCGGTCTTTTCACACTTCCCCTTTGGTGGCAATCCTTCTACCTGTGGAATAGGTGGTTTTCACTTGTTAGCAAGTCCATGGTATACAGCCTAGGGCACGTGAGACCAGACAAGGAGGACACTGAGATCTGGTAAGGAAGAGCTGAAAGTTTCCTGTAGTTCTCCATATTCAGCATGATCTTTGGAATGTAATAAAGAGAATGATAGCGTGAGTCTTCTTAGGACCTGTCTGCAAAGTCCCTTTGTAAACTGTATTGACATTGTCACCTAGTTTTTTTTTTATTATTATTATTGGTTTCTGATTTTTAGCCCTAAGTTATGTCTTTCTCTTCGTATAAAGGACAAATGACTTCTATCTTTAATCCTCAACTTAACTGTAGTAGAAACATTTTAGGTAGAATCCGAACCCAACAAGGACACCAAAGAGAATTTTGATGGTTTTACCTGCCCCTTGGCAGTTGTACATACTTGGGGGCACAGGATGATATTCCAGTCCACGTGAGCAGTTACAGTAATCGCACAGGTGACATACTCATCTCCTAAAGCTTGTGTCGTTTCCTTGTGCTGGAACCATTCAAACTCCACTCTGCTAGTTATCTTTAAAGCATTTTTAATACATTTGTTTTCTTCTTTTATTGAAATAGGTTTTCTACAAGGTATTCATACTCACTGTATAGCTGAGGCTGGGCTGCGACCTCTTAGCCTCCTACCTTCAGCTCCTAAGTGGAGATTACAGGCATGTGTCACCATGTGTCAGCATCCCATGCACCGCCACGCCAGCATCCCATGCACAACCAGGCCAGCATCCCATGCACCACCATACCAGCCACCATTCCAGCATCCCATACACCACTATTCCAGCATTTTATGTACTACCATGCCAGCATCCCATACACCACTATGCCAGCATCCCATGCACCACCATGCCAGCATCCTATACACTACCATTCCAGCATCCCATGCACCGCCATGCCAGCATCCCTAATGCTTTTGTATTCCAGCTTGTCATATTCCAGCTTGTATGGTTTTGTTTATCCTAGTTTTATTATTATTTTTTATATGCCAAGATCTTGATGATAAACCTGACAGTGCTCGGGAAGCATAAACAGTACCCCACACAATGTAAACACAAGAAATGACATTCTGAATAGAACTCCACTCGTTCAGGAATTAAAGCCAATAGTTAGCAAATGGGACCTCGTAAAACTAAAAACTTGTATACAGCAAAGAACATACTCCACCAGGTGAAGAGAAAACCCACAGAATGGAGGGGAGGGAAATTCTCTCAACTCTGCATGTGATAGGGGATTAATAACCTTTATCAACAAATAAAAAAAAAGAATCAAGAAAACAAATGAACAGATTTTAAAATTTGGGCTATAAATCTGAACAGAAAATTCACAAAAGAAGAACTGAAAATGGATAATATCTTTAAAAGTATCCTAAAAAATTAGGGAAATACAAATTTTAACTACTTTGAGATTTTATCTTACCCCAGTTAGAATGGCTAGGTTCAAGAAAACAACAACCAGAAGGAGGAACTAGGGAGAGAAATGACGTACATGCAGTACTAATATCTGGAAGGGTTTTCAGGATTACTGTATAGCACCATGTGATCTACTTTTAGCTTTATGAGAATTCTCAAAACTGATTTCCAGAATGGCTGATCCAGTTTGCAATCAAAATAATAAATGGTAATCTCCTTTCCTCCATGTACCTGTCAGCGTTTGCTGTTCATATGTAGAGATATGAACACACACCCCATCACTGAAGACACCACACACCTTTGACACAGGACTTGCAGAAGTACATGGAACCAGCGCAAAGTTTGGGAACTGACTCTGATAGTATCTAAAGGTTCCATGAAGCTGCCAAAGGAGAAAAGCCAATCAGTAGTCCTAGGCCACTGTAAAGTGAACCACAGCAATGGATTGAAGCACAGCAATGATCAACATGGCAAGATCTCCACAAGGGTACAGTAGTGGCACCTACATCTTGAAAGTAACCGACAGTTGTCTAATTATGGTTGTAAGTCCTGTAAACCCTGATACTGTAAACTCTCCAGCTAATCTTGGCTGGTGAGGTGATTGGCCCTGGAGGAGAGCCTACTGCTGTCTCCTAATTAGTTTAATTTGTAACTTTACTCTAAACACTCAACCTTATACACAGAGATAAGTGTAGATCTCACCCATTATCAATGAAGGAAGGTCTTTTTTCCCCCTGCAGATAGAAACCATTGCAGAAACCCACAACTTGTCAAAATCCAGAGAACAAGTGACTGTGGAATACCCAGCTATGGTGGATACATCCACGGTGCCCTTCTGCACCTGAGGTTCAAGGAGTACTGTAGAAAACTGGGCAGAAAGACTGTCAGAACCAGAAGACTAGACCATCTGCTGGGAGACACGGTCAGCTGTGTACTACCGGGATGCTGTACCTGTGAAATCCCAAAACCAGAGTCACCTAAACAAAACCAGCACCAGTGGACATGCCAACATGAATGGAAGGAGTTTCACAAGGCCTCACCCCTAAATGAAGGGCTCCAGGTGGTTCATGGCTGTTGAGAAAGGGAGACTCAGTCTTCTCGAAGGTCAAACCCCCGATTAGATTTTTAATTCCAAGCAGTCAGCTGCAAACACATATATACATATGAGCAATGCTAAATGGACTCAGCAGAGTGCATTCTTTCATATATACTCAACAATAATGATTGAAGAAGGAAAAGATCATGCATTTGAGAGGGAATCCTGGGGACGGGGAGGAGTTGGAGAGGGAGAAGATGTAGAAGTCATGTAAATACAGCACTCATGTGTGAAATGCTAAAGGAAATAACAAACAGTTGCTACATGTAGAATAGTTTCACCTGCACCTGCATCCGTTAAATCCATGCCAGCATTGACCTACACCTTCCTGGTGTTGATTAGCCAGCTAAACAAGGTCGCATATATTGACACAGGTCTTAAAGAATGCTCCCAACTGTTTCTAATGGAAAATTGATGCTTTCCCTTTGATTAACTTGATAAAAGTTTGCAGAAAGTGCCCAGATAAAGGTCTGTTATATTGACTGGCTTTGAAATGGTTCTTTTTCTTCAGTATTAACACATGTGGGTTTCACCAACTTTCTGAAATCACAGTGATTCCCCCCTTTGAACGCCAGCCCCTGGTCACTATCAAAGATTTTCCACGTGCACGCCAGTTGTTCTTTTATTCCCTCGGATTGCCTCTGAAGCTGTTAAGACATGATTATAATAAAAGGTATTTAAGGCTTGCAGAGAAGACATGTCAGAGCAGAAGAAAGGTGTCTAGTGATCTAATCATTTACCCTGCTTTGTAGAGCAGGAGCTGGGAAAAGGGGAACGAGATGAATCCCAGCCAAAGCGAACGTGGCTGTCGTTCCCATGCACCTCAGCTGCCACATCCCATAGCAAGCGTCCCAACACACCCTCCTTCCGTGTGTGTGTGTGTGTGTGTGTGTGTGTGTGTGTGTGTGTGTTCTGACAGAGGCAAAGCTCGTCCGGGCTTATCTGAAATTTTATATTCTGATTTCTGTGAATATTATTAGACTTTTAAAACTTGAAATGTTCTAAGAGATAACAGACTAGAAAATGAAACAAACAGAAAAACAAATAAAATCTTTGTCTATCTCTCGTACTAGCAGATAGACTCACTCTGCCAGTCTGGACTCTTGAGAAGCCCGTGTTATTCCTGCTCGGCCTTGAAGCAGGCAAAGTTACAGAATGACTGCTCATTCTCTGGTGCTGTCTTTCTCTTCATTTGTGACAAGCTAGTTTCGAATAACAAGCCAGGAGCAGTGTGGCAGGGCTGGGTTGCTTTCCTCCTAATATTTAAAAGGCATAGATAGGCCTCTCCTATGGGTGGCTGTTCACAGACGTGGGGCTTCTTGCAGCAGTCAAGATGAGACTTTGATGAAAAGAACAAGAAGCCTCATACACTGAGTGCCCTGATTACAAAGTTGAAATTTCATGTCAAGCTAATTAGGAATGACCTTTTATGGCTTAGCCACCGTCCATCGGTGGGATGTCATTTATTGCCAGGCCGCAGCCTTGACTTAAACCAAGCTACAGCATAATTGAGAGAAACAAGACAGGAGTGCTTTATCTTTATCTCGGCAAATAATGAAATTCTTGAAACTATTATGAAATTCTTGAAACTATTATAACAAAGTCTCTCTCACATCTCCATTTTTATGTAACAAGGATACTAGGCAAGCCAGCCTCTTCCTCTGATGGAAACTTAAACACTTCATGTGCTTATTCTAATTCTGAAATATAGTAATATTTTCATGTTGGCTCACCTGTAGACATATCTACAGATATATCTATGTACATAAAATGTATCCAAGAACACTAAATATATATACACATATATATATCAACTGTGTTTACTTTGATGTAATTATTAAGGTATACAATAAGTCAAATAGCTTAGCATCTCTACTCCAAACCTGAAAGAAATTGCTTTGTCTATAAGTTATCTCAGGATTAAATGTAATATTTGTGTGTGTGTGTGTGTGTGTGTGTGTATGCATGTACATAGATATAGATATATAATTTGACCTGTGCTCCCTGCCTTTGGTTTTCACAGAAGATAAGATTTATGTGATCAAAGATGAGTATAATTATTTTAATGTTGATATTTTTAAAAATAAGTGTGATACAAGATTATGCTGGGTGGTGGTGGCACACGCCTTTAATCCTAGCACTCAGGAGGTAGAGGCAGGCAGATCTCCGTGGGTTCAAGGCCAGCCTGGTCTACAAAAGCTAGTTCCAGGACAGGCTCCAAGGCTACACAAAGAAATGCCAAAGAATACACAAATACACAAAGAAACAATGTAAGATTTGATATGCAAAAGATAGAATTGAATCATTTTATTAAAACCTTTCACTATTATTATTATAGACTTTTCTAATGCATTTGCTTAGGATAAAATATTAACCCCCACACCTTCACTTTACTTCATTTATTTAACTTTTATTGTTACCATTTGTCCAAAATACCACAGTCCTCATGGCTGCCATTTTTAATGGTGAACTGGTATATCTTTGTGAATATAAGCCATAATTTTTAAGCTATATGCAGTTAGGTTTTGGTTACAAATTCTCTTATTATTCATTATATTTGGCAGAAAGTAAATGTAACTATCAGGATGGCAGTAAGATCTATCTAAATTTGCCACCTGGTATGGTTGTGTATACCTTTAATCCTAGCACTGGGAAGGCAGAGGAGGGCAGATCTCTATGAGTTCAAAGCCAGTCTGATCTACATAATGAGCTTCAGTACAGCCAGGACTACATTTGCATAGTTCATGTGAATATATATATACTAAATATAACAATTTGCTCTCCATTGCACATTTTTATGTGTTTGTTAGAAACAGTAACTGTAACCTACATCATATGTAAGCCTAAGACATATGGAAACTTACCAGGCTTATGCAAAAGTTATCATGCTTATGCAAAATAAGTGAAGGTGTTGGGCTGGTAGCTTGTCACTTCTGTACAGTGTCTGCCATGTGCTAATAATAAAATATGTGACCTTGATCTTGCCGTTCTTGCAGTCCAGAATGTTGCGTCTCTGTCTCCTTCCTTGACCTAACAATTGTGTTGGAGTATTTCCAAGAGCGGACCCCCCTTCAAATGCTAGGCACAGCTACTTCTGAACATAGGCTAACCCCATCCTCCCTTGATCAAAAGTTCTGTATCAAGAATAGCTCTGTGGTTTTCGGTGGTTCTTCAACTGCCGACCCTCTGAGCTTCATTGGTTTGGACAGAATGCTATAATGCCTGCTTTTGTGTTTACCCGTGATTTGTGTAGGAGGCGGTATTGTAAAGCATAAAGATGTTAAAGATATTTACTGTCTCGTTTTTCTTTCCCCAGTGGGATGGAGTAGGACCTCTTCCAGACTGTGCAGAACCACCCAAAGGGATCCAGATGCTGTGGCACCCGTCCATAGTCAAACCCTACCTCACACTGCTGTCTGAGTGCTCAAACCCAGACACGCTGGAAGGGGCAGCAGGCGCCTTGCAGAACTTGGCTGCAGGGAGCTGGAAGGTACGGCTAGTTCATTACCATACAAAAACAATCTGGAATTATGAGCAAGTTTTAAAAATGGTACAAGTATAGGTTTGAAAAGATGTAATTCTAATAAATATTTTTAAGCCATTAGAGAAAACCAATTCTTTTGAGCTGCCGGACTTAGAATGCCCTTAAAAATTTTTTTAGGTACTCGAGTGTCTTTGAAGACCATTGTAAATGTAGAGAAATAGACAAGAGAACAGCCATTAAAAACATTCTAAAATGCTTATCATTTTCCATGGATAGCTAGCCTGCTTATCTTTCAGGAATTATTACGATATGTTGATGTTTCAAAGCATTACCACTGACCATCAAGGGAGGTGAATCTAAACACCTTTCCTAAAGCACCATGTGAACAGTTCCTGGCCCTTAAAGCTAAGAAAAAGTCCAGACTTAAAGAAAGGAGACAGCAAATGCATGACTGCAATGATCAGAAAGAGACCCCTTTTTCTCCAAGCTGTTGCAAACTGTGCCCCTGGTTGATTTTCATGAGAAATCATCATCCCTTCATTTGGGGTAGAAAGGATTCTCCTTATTAAAGAAACCATGGGTGCATTCGCTAACAGTTCCGTGCACCAGCCAGAGGATGTATGGGAGAAAGGCCAGGAAAAGAGATCAAACATTTTGAGTTTTCTCATCATGCTCCATTCATTTAATATCAGTGCCTGAGTGTGGGATGTCCATCATCGCTTTATTCCTTTGACATCCGTTCTCTTCAACACACATTCCTGTTGACATGCAGAAACATGGTCTTCAGAATCATGTGCCAGAGATGCACAGGACACAATGCGGCTGCACACTCCTGCTCAGACCTCCCCGAAGTCTGCCTTTCTCCTCTCACCTTGTCCCTACTTGCCATAGATGGTGCCTGTGCTTTTTTGTGTTTCCTTTTATCTCCCCCCTGATGTCCTAGCTCTCCGGGCTCAGCCCTAGTGAGGTCTCTTGATGCTGCTCATGGTGAGTAAGCTCACCTCTTCTCTCAAAGACCTTAGGGTTTACCAGGTGGTGGTGGCACACGCCTTTCATCCCAGCACCCAGGAGGCAAAGGCAGGCAGATCTCTGTGAGTTTGAGACTAACCTGGTCTACAGAGCGAGTTCCAGAATAGGCTCCAAAGCTAAACAGAGAAGCCCTGTCTCAGAAAACAAACAAACAAACAAAAAAAAAAGGACTGATCATTTCACTCTGACCATGAGGCACCTCCAGTGCTTAAAGAATTCAGGTTGGGATGGGTTGCAGATGAAGCTGTCTCTAATTTTCAAACAGAGTTTGGGAGAGAAGTTTTAAAAGAAGAGTCCTGCTCTTCAGAAGGCCTGCCAGCACACGTGTGGCTAGGAAAGAGGTAACAATGGAAGCCACGCCTTTGAGCTAGCCCGCAGGCCTTGCATCTCTCTAAGCTTTCAGGCACTCAGAAGCTTTGATTTGCATCACAGTTCAAACCTAGGCTGGCCCCATCTTTTCTGAGCATGAGAAGACCAGTCTTGTATGTCACATGACTTATTGAACAGAGGCCATGTGACTGCCACATGCTGCAGCATGCAGGGCCATCAGGACACTGATGCTGAAATGGTAGATGTAGCAGATCAGGCAGCTGTCTGTCTGTGAGATCAAGAGCACCCCACGTGCACAGGTCCCCTCCGGCTTCCCTTCCTCAGTGCACCTATGGACAAGCATACTTGGGTGAGCCTGACCTGAGGCATGAAGATTTACATAATAGCAAACCACATATTCTATTTTAAGATACAGTTTTAAATAAATTATTGTATTTGTCAGTATACTTTTCTGCTTTTATTATTTTTCATGTTCCTTAAGAAATTCATATGTTCTTAAGACAAGTTAACAGTGAAGACGTGTCTTGGACACTACAAGATTTTGAATGCAAAGATTTTAACTTAAATTCTGTATTTCATGTGTTCTAAAAGTTAAGGGGAGTTATGTAGATGACCTAAATCAAAGCTCTGGAGTCTTGAAAGTAGTGTCTGAAATTAAAACTGCATAGAATAAAATTAATGGCAGACTAAATAATGCAAATGGGTAAAAAAAAAGTCAAAGAACTTGAAGACAGTATAAGAAACCATAGAAAATGAAACACACAGAGAAGAAAAATAATGTAGGCACAGTTGTACTCGGTAGGCTGATATGTGTAATGTTTCCCCATATAAGAGAGCAAGGAAGAGAGCAGAGAATAGCTTTTAAAAAGTGAGTACTTTTTATATTTAATGAAACCACACATTTATATATCAAGGAAGTTAGGAAAGTCTAAGCACACACACAAAATGGAGGGAACTATACGAAGAACATTGTAATCAAATTGCTCTAAGCTGGTAATAAAGAGAAAATGTTAAACGTATTCAGAGGAAAGAAAATTGTACACAAAGTGCCGCACTGTGTCTAACCCAGCATGCAATCAATGTCACTTGCCATCCATTCATTCAGGATGTAAGGCCTCGCTGAGCCACCAGCTGCTCTCTAGGAGGGGGTGTGGTCCGCGAGGCCCTGAGCAACTGATGCCGTGAGCACTTCTCTCTTTGTGCTCTACTGACTGCCCTTTGCTTGGAGTAGCTGAAGCTCTCAAACACTAGCACTCAGCCCCAGCAGCATCTGCCCACACATCTCTGTACACAGCTCTCAGTGTTGACTCCTAGGTATCAGTAAGACGTTTAGAGCATACATTCCTCCCCAGGCTATCCTTAGAGGGTCACAGTTCCGGACTCTTCATTTGATTTTGAGTATTTGATTCTGATAGCAACATGCTCCGTTATTTTCATCTCTTTCTCTCTCGTGTGTGCGTGTATGTATGTGTGTGATAGAGAGAGTCTGTCATAGCATATATGTGGAGATCAGACAACCACTTGCAAGAGTTAATTTTCTCCTTCTACCATGTGGGTCCCAGAGATTGAATTTGGGTCTTCAGGACTGGCACAGGTGCTTTTTCTCATTGACCTTCTCAGCAGCCTATGGCGTGCCTTTACACATTGAGTCATCTCATCTCAGCAGCCTATGGCGTGCCTTTACACATTGAGTCATCTCTTCTCAGCAGCCTATGGCGTGCCTTTACACATTGAGTCATCTCTTCTCAGCAGCCTATGGCGTGCTTTTTATGTGAAACTGCTCAAGAGGAGTCACAGGAGAATGATTGTTTCACTCTCCTAGGCTCAGCAATGCCCAGTAGTGCAACCTAGATCAACAGCATCTGCCTGAAATGAGGGATATTTTGTGTTACTTACCAGTCTCTGTCTTAGGGTAACCAGGGTAGTTTGCAGAGTTAATGAGACATGCCTGAGTCCTTAATTAGAAGGAGAAAATGATAGGGTTTTAAAACATTTGCTATTTTTATATTTTCAAATTCTTTCCTACTTTGGATCATATAATGCAAGGAATGAAAGATGTGTGACATGACCCCGGGACTTCAGCCAATCACATCGTGCTCCTCTCAGCCCTTGGACCTGCACATTAGTGCAGCACAGATCTGTGTCTATCCCCACATGGCCAGAGGACATTTATTTACTAAATTTTCTGTTACTAAAGTGAAGATTAGTAAACAGGAGAGAGAAGTGCTTAAGAGAGATAAACTCGCCATCACAGAAAGCTGGATAAAGTTTAAGGACTCTGACCATTGAACTTTTCGAGTCTGTATTCAATCATGAACATGAATTAGAAAATGCAAAGTCTTAAACTTGCAACAAGGAGATGCACCACAATGGCAACATCCCAATGGCAAAGGGAAAAGTTAGACAAGAAAGAAAAGTGCCAGAAATCATTCCAAGACTCTCTGTGCCTTAGCTTCTACCACTGTCATCAGGATGTCTAGTTGTTGTTGGCTATTGCAAAGGTAGAATTTTAGAAAGATTCCTATCCCAGTTGTACAAAGTAGAATATTGACTCTTAGGGTGTCAGTCTTACTGCAAACACTTCTTCCCTGACAATTCTAGACAAATGTGTTGGTCCTCTTTCACACAAATGTGTCAGAGTTGAAGGCTTCCGAGTAATGTTGCTGTGCATTTACAAATATGCACACATACGGAGATCTTATTCACTGGATCCCACATGTGTGTGCGGGAATCAAGAATATGCACATTCCTACCGCCTACTAGACACTTCATTCACTCTATAGGGGAAAGGAGATAGAGGGTTCTTAGAGGATATTAAAGAAGAATATTGATACACCAAACAATGATGTATAATTATAATCAAAGAGATTAAGAAAGTCTAATATAAAAACTGAACAGAAAAATCCTCACTTGACAGAGTCAGTCTCAGGTCAAGGGAGATGACTGTCGCTTGCTCGACAAGCCTAAGACCCTATTTCTAGAATCCACATAAAAAGCCACTGCAATGCCAAGTGCTGGGAGATGGAGAAGCTCCATGGAGCTTGCTTTCCAGCCGGTCTAGCCATACAGATGAGCCCTAGATACAGTGAAAATCTCTGTCTCAAAAACTAAGGTGGAGAGTGACTGAGAGGAGACGTGGTGTTGACTCCAGGCCTCTGCATGCACCTTCACACAAGCATGTAACCATGTACATGTACATACATCACACTCACAAATGCAGAGATGGTTTTTAAAAAGCATAATTAACCAGGGCTATGGCAGGGCACACAGAGGCTTCCACACAGCACTGCCCTCAGCAAGCGAGCCCTCTAAGAATGTGTTTTTATAGCAACTGTCAAATTTTAGTGGCATTTCTTAGTAGTCCTTAACATTTTATGACCCAACAAAGCAGAAATGAGGAGGTAAAACTGGAGAATTTTGCATGGAGAGAGCTCTTTATGGACCTCCTTGTCTGACACAGTAACTTCCGTTTATGAGAAGAGTGTGATCACTCTTTGGCGATGACAAATTGACTAGCAAACTAGATCTTCCTAATGGCCCTTATCACTTCCTAAACTTTAAACTGTTCATCGTGTGCTTCATGAACATCGACAAAGATAACGAAATTATGGCAGAAACAAAGTGAAGAATGTCTCTCGGAACCAGCGTGGACGTTAGTTGCACTTTTCTTGTTCACAGACAGTGAAGTTGTTTGCAGCCAGGTATTAAAATGAGTGATCCGGTAGTTTGAAGATTTCCGAAGTGTGAGCGAAACTCTTCCAGCTCCTGTTTGTAGATTCTTCCCGTTGTAATTGAGGCTTACGAAAACCCAGGCTTTGAAATGTGGAGCTGGATGTGTGATGACGAGGAAGGTAAACATGTAAATGGCCTCAGCCTATTTCTGCTAAAATGTGCATATTTTCTAGGAATATTATCAGGCGGTTTATAGTTTAAAATAAGGTGGAATAAAAGTCACATAGATAAGATCATATATTTTCTTAAGTGACAAGATAACAATGTAAAATTAAGGAGAAAGAAACAGAATCATTGGCCATACGACCCAAATGAAATTTTTTAGTTGTAAGATCACTCGGAAGTTTGGTACTTATCCTTAGAGAAAGGAAGGGCAACCTTGAGAGGGTCAGTGAGTTTAGCTTAGTCTAGCAGTTTCTGTGTTAGAGAACCAGAGCAGATTAGTAGGACTGCCACAAAAAAAAGCAAGACTCGTGGTTTGGCATCTTAGGTGCAGGGAGTTATCTTTGCCCTAGTTTTTGGCACAAGCCGAAGCATAAATTTTAAAAGCAGAGAAGAGTTTTAGAAAATGAATTTTAAAAATGGAACTCGAAGTATCATGCCTGATAGATGAAAATAAAAATAAAAACTGTCCCAGAATAAACATAAAGGCTGTCTGAAGGCTCTGCCCACGTGGAGTGCATGAGAAACAGTATGTCAGGAGACAGGACTAGGGTGAAGAACCAAGCCTAGGGCCAGCTCTTGGCCTTTGTCATGCATGACTCAGCAGCTTCTCCCCCACGTGAACCAAGAAGTTCAACTGAGTCATGAACTGCAACATATTGCAAATGCCACCTACATTGACGTCAGCTCCAGAGGTGACCCGTGCTGCTAACGATGCTGGGTCTGTACTGTCAGGACAGATTCTGACTCCCACTCCAGCTCTGATGTAAGTGTCACAGAACTCCTGAACTAGATTGGCAGGCAGAGTGACAGGGTCCAAATTTACCTTCTTCTAAAGAAAACTAATAAAAAGAAATAGAACATTGGGGTTTTGACAGAGAACTTGAGGACAGGAAATAAAAAATGTGATCCCTGAAATTAAAATAGGTAGAGTTCACGGGATGAAACTTTGAAGATTCTGAATTGACTCAGGAAAGTCCCCTCTAACATTCTGCAGGGAACTCTTAGCACTTGCCTGTGAGAAAACCGCCTAAGCCTGCCAAAGGCCACCTGAAATTACAAGAGCAAAACTTGGCTCCTAAGTGAGATGGACATAGTATGTGTTTCCAGGTGTCATATGGGAAAAACAATTCACGGGCCATTGGCTAAAGCACACAGAAAAGTCTTGTTTATTGTGAAGAATATTAGCCATGGACTGGGTGTGTTTCATTCTTTCCTATAGAACCTTATAAACAAGATCCAAATTTATCAACAGTTTCAAAGTTTATTGATTGCAGTCTAAACAAAACCTTAAAGCTTCTATGGGAATGCAGGAATTTTCAATATCCCATGAGCTAAAATTGGGGATGCCTGCTGTTCATCTGGAAATTACACTGCCAACAAATGAAAAAGAAAATGTAGTCAATGAAAGAAAGAAAGAAAGAAAGAAAGAAAGAAAGAAAGAAAGAGAGAGAGAGAGAGAGAGAGAGAGGGAGGGAGGGAGGGAGGGAGGGAGGGGGGAGGGAGGGAGGAAGAAAGAAAGAAAGAAAGAAAGAAAGAGAAAGAAAGAAAGAAAGAAAGAAAGAAAGAAAGAAAGAAAGAAAGAAAGAAAGAAAGAAAGAGAGCAAGCGAGCGAGCTCAGGACTGACAGATGTTAAAATTAGCAAGCATGATAAAATTATGATGGCCTCATGTATGTTCAGAAAGTTAGAGATAGAGGACATGTGTTTGAAAAACCAAATGAAACATGTTGAGTTAAAAGTATCATGTTTGAATGAAAAATACATGAGATGCAATAAATACCAGATTAAACATCACACAGAAAAAATTAGCACACTTCAGGACAGTGATGCATCCATAAACCTCAGCTGGCCCAATGCACACATCATTGGCCTCCCCAAACCAAAAGACATGAGAAGGATCAAGAGAATAGAAAAAAAAATTGGCAGGAGGAACAGTTAAAATTTTTCCAAACATAGTGGAAATCATAGACTCACAAATCCAAGAAGTTTAAAGAATCCCAAACACAAGGAAACTGATTAAATTGTAGCAAGTACTTTATAGTCAGCTCACTCAAACTCAGCATTAACAAGAAAGGCTCCCCATTCCTCTGGGGTGAAGATTTGGGGGCGTGGGGGGAAGCTGCTCTCATCAGCAGGTCTCAGTCAGCACCATGGACAGCAAAAGGCATTTCTAACAGTGGCTGAGGAAATGAAAGTCTTACAAAGGCAGACACAACTTCACTTAGAAAAGTTGTAAAGCTACTTTCTGAGTCTTTTCTGAGACATGAACTATGCCAAAAGCAGACACTGTCAATCGCCCATGTAGTCAAGCCAGAGGGAAATCGGGGCATAAGAACTTGAGTTGGATTGCTATAGCATTGATTAGAGTATTGGGCAAAGCAGCTCAATATTCTGATCTTCCCATCCTGAATAAAAGCATCTATTCATGAGATCCTAGTCAGTGGGCCTAGCTCCACAGATAGGGTTACAGGATTAAAGGATTAGTTTGCTACAGAAAAAAAAAAAAAAAAACTCCCACAAGAGCACATAACCACTTATGACCTGGATTTTTTTTTTTTTCCCCTGTGGAAATGGTTGGAAATCTCTGGCCCCATCAGTGATTGTACTGTCTTAGATCTTTAAGGCATAGACCCTTCCGTGGAGATAGTGCTGCCTTACATAACAAGGACTTGGTATTGAAAATCAGGCAGGCGCTTTCTTTCATCAATTAAACACTTCCATCTTCTACTGTAGTCCAGAAACTGAAGACAACTAAAGCAAAGAGATGAATGTAACTTTATCTCTCCTTTACTCTGTAGTAAAGATGTAAGTAAAAAGTTCGGAAGGTCATTGTCAACGGTGTGATGAGAGTATATCAGGTCCGGGAGTGACCCTGGGGTCACTTTTACAAGAAAGCAGTAAGGAGGAGCCACACGCTCCCCGCATTGCTGCTTCAAACTCCAGGATAGAAGCCGATGGTTTCGAATGACTTCAGCAGACTAATACAAGTGGTCTGTTATTTAAAGGAAGGCCAGCTGCGATGGCGTTCAGACCCCCAAATACAGAAAGTCTCAGATGAGATAGAAGGCAGAATTTATCCTCTCCTGATCTCAGAGGGAAGGTCAGTGGGCAGCAGGAAGCAGTTCACGCAGGCTGAGAGTGGTTCTGTCATCTTCAACATGTGACTCCAAGACTACTCCCCTTGTTACACCCACCAGAAAGAAACAAGGAAAAACAAAATTCAGTCCCCGGCAAGAAATATTCTCCGTGCAAACCCCAGTGGCAGCTGTGTTCCCTGCTGATAGTCTAGGGTCCGCCGGGGGCTGGGGGAATGGACACTTGCTTTCGGTTTTGCTCCCACCAAAATGGAGAAGAATTGTAGGAAGGTCCTGTAAATCTAGATTCAAGAATAAGGTCATCTCCTTTCATGAAAAAAAGGAAAAGCTTTCACTAATATAGTCCCCTTATGCTGAGGAACAAAGCATTGTATTCGTTGAAAGTCATTGCGAGTGAGTGCTGCTGCTGCATCGGTATCCACAGAAACTGTACTTTATGGTTACAAGAATAAAGGCCTCATCGTTGTGGCCTCTCCAGACTGCTCCATATAACAAAATACAGATTTCCTCCACCCCTGTCATCAAAAGAAAAAACGTTTTAATATCTCCAAAGCGGAATTCTCCTGACTCCATGAGAAAGATATGAAGACCAGTCCCCTGTTTTCATGAGAAACTACATTTACAAATGTAAACTTAAGTGGGATTTTTGACATGATATCAAATAAGGGAAAAGTAAGCTATTTGAGTTACTTCCCTTGTCTCATATTGAATAAAAATAGTGGCCAGCTCAGCCTTGGAGCCTGCCACCTCCACTGCACCCTGCTGGTTCGAGGGCAGGGTGCTGCCAGTCTCCCCTCCTCGAGGATGTGTTTACACAGCGCTCTCCAGGGGGAAATACTCGTGGCTCGGGGTGAGATCTGAGGCAGCCTTAGTTTCATGCATGCAAGACCGCTGGCCAGAAACAGGTGCATCAGATTCCCTGGAAGGCATTTCTAAATGGCAGCTACACACAGTGTTTCAGAGAAAAAAAAAAAGAAAAAAAAAAAACTTCAGAAGGTTCGTGTGTAAAGATAAGTTGTTGTAATTGATAATTGCTGCTCTTCGCCATGGCTGAGGATGGGTTATAGGTATTTGTTCAGCTTAATGAATGCTTTCCCTAGGTCACTGTGAGTTGAGCCTCACCTTCTTTACTTCTTCATGGAAACACAGCAACATCCCTTTCCTTCCCGGAAACCCTTCTATTGCCTGGACATTAGTGTTTCCAGCAAATACATGTGACAAAGCTCAGTCTTTGCCGTACCCTGACTTACATGTGAGAAGCATGGGCAGGGTTAGGCAAAACCTACCCTTTAAGCACACAATGTCTGCTGCCGCATTAGCCAGTGTCTCTGTTTATAAATTATAGCTTTGCAAGCGAGGAAATTCTTTACTAGTGCCCTTGACCAGAGATTTCATTTCTGAAACTAAATATTGAAATTTTGAAGATAACAGTGTATAATCTTATTACATGACTGAATTAAAAGTGCAGCACATGGAGGCTGGAGAGATGGCTCAGGGGTTAAGAGCACTGGCTGCTCTTCCGGAGGTCCTGAGTTCAATTCCCAGCAACCACATGGTGGCTCACAACCATCTGTACTGAGATCTGGCACCCTCCTCTGGCGTGCGGGCATACATCGAGGCAGAATGTTGTATACATAATAAATAAATAAATCTTTTTTTAAAAAAAAAGTGCAGCACATGAATGCCGTCAATGTAGAGGAACCCTCATGGGGAGGGCTTTGTGCTGACATTACCCAACTACTCCCTGAATTCATTAGTAGCCACCAATCACAGTTATATCTCAACTATAAAGGCTTAGTAACTCAGACAATTAGTAATAATAGTAACAATAGTAGTAGCATGAGCCATATAATAGAAACCATGTGTTTTCTGAATATTTAATATATTCTTTTTGTAATAAAACTTTTAGCAAAGTAACACTGAATAAATAATTTGGCCAGTGAGATATGTTATGCCCTAATATAATGCTAATTTGATTGCCAAGAAAATAACATGGCATTATAAATAAATTCAGAAGCAAATTTTAGACTCTCATAATTTACACTAAAGTTGTTGTTAGGTGTTTTTCATTTTATGGGATAAGAATTAAGTACATTGAGGCCCTACGACAGCGGAAGATGCTAGAATACTTCTGAAATATTAAATTATGGGCTGAGAGAAATGAGTTCGTAAGGTACTTGCCCTGCAAGTATGAGAACCTGACTTCAATCCCCAGAAACCATGAATAAACTGGGGACTTATCATGCATGGGGGTGGGTATTAAATTTTATCTGAAATCATTAGGTTTTAAAATGGGACATTTCTTTACCATGTCAAGAGATAAAGTGCGAAAATGTCTACTTTAATAATTCCAATGGAGATATGTCTGCCATTTAACATAAGATTTTTAATAGCTAATGACTGTACTACTAAAGCAATAGAAAATGTAAGGACTAGAAAATTCATCAGTTCAGAATTTTAGCACTCTTGGGTTCAGCTTCAAAAGAGACTATTTTGTTCTTAATGGAAAACACTGTCTTCAGTTATTTAGTGCAGTATAAGAATTTCAAGGTGAGGGGAGTAACCTAGGGAAATTACCTCTTACCTGTATAAATCAGCTTTAATGGAATTATTTCATTTTAATGTGTGATAATTTTTAGAGTTATCATAAGCATCATTTATGTTTTATTCTGGCTGATATTTTTAAATTAAGTCCCAGGAAATCCACAATTGAATTAGGCAGCTTATATTTAAAGAATTAAAACAAAATACTGACTTTACTTGATCTTTGAATTCCTCTGAGTAAGGAAATTGATTAGACACACAAATAACTGTTCTGGATAGTTCTTTTTAGGTTCATCTCTGAGCTTCATTTTGCCTAAAACAGCAAAAGTGGTAAAGCAACCATCTAAACCCTTATAGGCAAACTCAGCAAAGGGCAGCTTTCCCATGTTGGCATCCCTCATCCTCTGCTAACCTCGAGGTGATGCTGGCCTTGGGTTCTGTGAGCGGAACTCTGTAGTTGGGTAGGGGTTGGATCCTGCATTGATTTTGTTTCTCTGTCTGGAGTCAGCCTTATCCTCCAGTGCCTCCAGTCTGGGGCACATAATGGTGTGGGGGTTGGTGGCTGGACCACCTCTGCTTTGCTGTACTCTCTCAACCTTGTCTCACTGTTGAGCATCCTTGGATGCAGCTATATCTCCTCCATGCTAACCATTCTTATGTGTCACCTGCTTCCTAGTCAAGGAACGCCTCTCTAGTTCTTATCTGTGGCTCTTTTCTCCTCCACACTCAACCCATTGAAGCCCTCAGGGCTACCCTGGTGACACTGGGGTCAAGAAGCCATTCATTCTTCATGGATCCCTCCAGGATGGTCCTGAGAACTTCACTAGTTAGTTTTTGGCCTCTTCTGTAGTTCAGTAAGAGAAGTCATTCGTTGACTCCCCATTCTGCCATCTTGGTTGAGGAGGAGGGAAAAAGTAACACTGCACCCTGACCCATATCAGCGGCTTGTGCCTAGACACTCCAGCATCATGATGAGAGCTCACAAAGTACTGTTGCATCTCTGACGTCTTCCCATGATGCGCCCCACACCAGTGTGGAGACTCTGTGTGGGCTCTGAAAAGTGGACACGTTTTCTGCTCCTTCTAATCCCCTTTCAATCTATCCAAGCTTTTACCTGGTGTGCTGGCCTTAAAAACAACCATTTGCTTTTTCTTCTCTGTCCCATTCTGACAACATCTTGTGGAGCTGAACAATGGCCCAATTCTGACCAGGAGAAAAAAGAACACAACGTTTATTCTCTGAAGTACTGTCTCATTCCATGTACACAAAAGTGACCGTTTTCTGACACAAACAAGATATTCCACTTACATGTGGCTTTTGTGTCAGCCCTAGTGAATAAGGACAGCTCCTCCCAAGAATAGATTCTAGTGTCGAGTGGGCCAATTTATAGTGCTTAACTATCTTTACCTCAGGAGTTTAGAGGGAAGTTAAATGGATTATTGGCAACCAGAAATAATAAAATGGAAAATGGCATTAGTTTATCAACTCGTGAGGAGTTCTGTAAACTGAAATGAAGATGTTCATCACTGACGCTGTCCTTCTGAGTGTGCGACGGAAAATGAATGTCAAGTACACTGACTCAGAGATAGTGCTTCATGGGTTGAAGACCAAGTTGAGTACTCCCGACCTCCATCATGCTGCACTTCCCTAGTCTCCCCGGTAAAATAGGACTGGTGATGGTGCCTGCTTCCCAGACTTGAGGATGGAATGAGTCCAAACATACCAAGATGTCAGAATGTCTCCTGCAAATGTGTTGTTAGATGTTAGCTAGAATGCTTTGAGGGAACTTGCCCTTCTGAGCCATCTTTGGGAAATCACCACATAGGGACAATTTGAATCTGGCGTCCTGTTTCTGCTTTTGTGCTCAGTCCTCGGGTTCTTCCTTCCTCTTCTCCTTCTCCCTGATCTTGCCTTTCCCTCTTTCTCTGCTGGTGACAACACTGAGCATCTTATCTTGATCATGGGTCAGTCTTCTCAGCGGTGTCCTTGCCACACCTGGTTTGTCTCTCCCCTTCTTGCTGCCCAGCTCAGTGCATACTACCTTCAATCTGTTGACAGAACATCAGGGCTCGGTCAGGTAACTTACCCCAATCAGGATGGGTTATGTGCACCTTTCTCCATTGTCTACCCACTTCGTTGACACCCATACTTTCGGATTAAAGCTTCTGGCAGCACATACACCTTTCAAGCCACTACTGCGCTTAAGGAGAAGCAGCTCCGTTCTCTTCTGGAACACTGAGCCTCCTGCTTCTATACTACTTGCACATGTGAAGCGTTCCACAGTTCCCAGGCATCTGTATCTCCCTTATGCCCCCTGTTCTTTTAACTTCTTCCTGCTGACTCATGGGTTTCCAGCACACTCCCTGGCTGATGGACTTAAAGCATTGCGACCACCTATCTTGGAAAGCCTAGAAAAACTCATGCAGACTTGCAGCACCTTTTGAATATGATGAAGATGGCAGGCTTTAGACTGTGGTGATATGAGAAGACACCCACAAACACACACATGTACACACACACTACAACACACACACACACACACACACACACATATACACACACACACCAAAAAAAAAAGCAAAAAGTTCCAAAAACAAAAGAAGAAAGTTCTGTTCTTAGACCACTTGAGTGCCAAATCCATTGCCAGGCTATCACTTTTCATATCGCAAAGTGGATATGTGGAACTCACTGGAAGTCTGCATGGTCACCTTTTGGTTCAGTTTTGCTTTGTTTACCCCCGTGTTCCCATCAGAGTTAAAGAGACTCTCTCCATTCTCCACTTACCAGGCTGTCTTTCCATCCATCGTAGGGGAAGTGAGTGTAGTACTGGACCTTCCATGAATGTCATAGCTGTCACGTTTAGGGACGTTAAAGATGTGGCAGTGTAGAGGATGGAGGTCAAGGGTAAACCAGAGTTTGAAGGCTGATTGTAGAAGATTACATGGTCAGGAGGAGCAACAGCAGCAAAGAGGGAGAGCATGATATCTTCAGCCAAAGGAAACACAGATTCAGGGCCAAGGGTATCTCTTGTGATAAGGTTATTTAATATTTTACATTTAAATATCCCTGTTGATAAAATGATAATGCAGATATTCCTGTGTTTTGGGGAATTGGAAGAGACCTCAACTGTATACACCAAGAGCATAGTGAAGGGGCGTGGTTGATCGATAATTAACCAGACCAGCTCAATACAAAAAATTTAGTTTTTAATAATTGGGAAAAAGGGGAAAACTTATATGACCAAAGATCCCATGAACACCAGGAGCGCAGGGAACAAAGAGAGAGAAGCAAGCACACCTGAATGTTTTTATTTGTTTTCTGTGGCCCCAGGGGGACACACCCTAAACAGAATGTGATTGGCTGAAGTTCCCCATCAGCATAGGAGCTGGAAAGCTTGGTAGGGGAAAGGGAGCCATCTCTAAGGCCTGTGCTTAGGGTGCCAGGAACTGTTTGCAATGGTCTTTCAGGACAAAAGTATCCCAGTATTATTTATTACTAATGTACACTTCTAAATCCCTCCTTGTTGATGCAAACTCTGAATCCCATTGTCTTAACTCCAGGTTCTCTCCTTAGTTTTATAGACGAGGCCAACCATAAGCGGCTGCATAAGCTTAGGCTTCTGTTTCTGGGTTGGGTGCTAGACACTCGGACAGATAAAGCAGTGTGTCTAGAGGAGGCGCTATTTCTACGTGAGGAGCAAACGCACACGTGGAAATGGGCACTTGATGCCAAGAGGAGCACCCCTCCTCTGGGAACTGGTGTCAGAGCCACACAACGCGATCTAGCTTAGTGGTTCCCAGACCTTGGAGTTTCTCCATTGTCGATTGGGCTCCTGAATGTTGTTCCCCTGGCTTCTGTCAGTGGGGCCTTTGGATTGGCTGAGAGGTGCCATGGTGAGTTTACTGCGTGCCTCCTCCACAGGCACAGAGGGGAGAAGAGAAGCAGCGTGCCTTCCTAGATGATAGTGTTGAAAAGAATGTGAATGTGATATGTAACGTAGGACAGGATGAAGTTGTTTGTTTTTTTTTTAATCTCATATTTCATGCAGGGCTGGGCTGAGGATGTGGCAGGCATGGCGTATGCCCTACGTTCACTGCCAGAGGGGGCTCCCTGCCTGCCACAGGTGAGAGCCAGCTCTGGGGTGCCTGTCCCTATGGGGAATTGGGGGGCTGGAGTGGGCCTGGTGGGGGGAGGGGCAGGGAAGGACTGGTTCCCTCCAAATCCGAATCCTTTCTCCTGAATGTATTTTTTCCAGATCATAAATGGAATTGCCACCCTTCAAACTCTGACAGTCAGTCTTTCCTCACAGCTGTCTCTGGAACACTATGGAACAGTACAAAACATGTGTGCATGTCTACAAGGCTCAGGCTACCTGCTTTGTTAAATGACTGAGGCCGGGGGCTTTATCTGCCCAACAAGGGCACCAGCCCCAAACCAAAACAAATCATGTCTTTAAAAAATAGGACATCGGATGATAGCCCTGGAAATAATACATTTTTATCGTAATGTTCTTATTTCACAAAGTGTTATCATTCTCACTCTTGCTTCTCAAGGTCCTATTTTCCTCTCCCCAGTCCCATACTCTCTTTTCTCCTTATTTCTCCTCCATTGGTGAACAAGGCCCCCTCCCTTGCATGCATGGCGGTTGATCTCTATGGGCCACCTCAGAGCTCTTTTCAAAGACCACCTGTATGCAGTCCACACCACTTCCTGTGTGTGGTGGTTCTTTCTTGATTTCTCTAATATCGGTGGGGTCGGCTCTGCCCACCCCAAACCTCCACATCATACAGCATCACGTGCACATCCTCTAGGTGGCTTTCGGCCCCCTGTCCTGAAAACACTGCCACCATAGAAAGGAACTGTGGTCCATGGAGCGACCCTGGAACCTCCCAGTGCATGTCTAACCTACTCAGCCTGTTCTGCAGCTAGGTCATGGCAAGTCAACCTTTTTGGCTCCTGCTAACAGAACAGCCGCCTGGCGACCCTCAGAGCTGTCGGCTTTATAGGGCTTCTCACCTCTGTTTCTAATCTCCTTTGCCTTCCCTCTTTTGGCAGTGGTCTGTCTATATCCGAGCCGCTGTCCGGAAAGAGAAAGGCCTGCCCATCCTTGTGGAGCTCCTCCGAATAGACAACGACCGTGTAGTGTGTGCAGTGGCCACGGCGCTCCGGAACATGGCCTTGGATGTCAGAAATAAGGAGCTCATCGGTACGTTCTCTCACTCAGTGTTTTTTGCACAGGCGTGTGTGGGGCTGAATGCCCCTTGAGAGTGTGTGCGTGTGTGGGAAATATGTTTATTAGGAGCTTTGTGTGCTTCCCACTCTCCTGTTTCCATCAGTGCACTGGTTGGTTGATCCTTTAGAATCTAAAGGAAAATGTGGTTTCTAGTCCTTGCAAATGGAAAGTGAACTCTGCGCTTCATGTTTGATCCTGTCCTCCCAATATTCCGAAGCTCTGCTGTGCTGTTTGTTTGCCTCCTGCTTGGTGAAATTAGGAAGCCTGATAGGGTACTTGCTCCTTTTCTCTCTCTCTCTCTCTGTTCTCATCCATTTATATGTTTGGGTACCTATTTCTGTATTGCTTATCTATTTTCATCCTACTTAAAATGAAATAATATCCCCTAAGAAATGTCAGAGATCTTTTATTAAAGGGGGCATTAAAGAGGTAATATTTTATGTGCCTCTTCTATTAGTTCCAGGCCTGATCTAGGTCCAGAGAGTTCTCCCAATGAGTGAAACAGACAGGAAGCCTTGGGATACTCTATACAAGAACCAAAACAAATCAATGAATCGCATGCCTAGAAGTGTTCTTTGGGGGAAAGGGCAAAGAAGGCTGTCCTTGGTGAGCTTGCGATTTTTTTCAGTTGTGTGTAAATTTACATAACTACTTAGCCATTTTAAAATGTGCAAGTCCACGACATTGGGTGTTTTTCCAATGCCATATAATTGCCACCTCTTCATTCCAAAACATTGTCTTCATCCATGACCTGGACAATTCTTATATGTAGATTCGTGGAATGTATGAGCTTATGTGTCTTGTGAATGATTCTTGGAATGGTTGTGGGTTGATTTATCATTCATTAATAAATTATAATTGTATAATTAGAACACAGAATGGCATTAGCACATACAAAATGTGGAATAGTCAGATCAAGTTACAGTTAACATAGTACCTCACAAGCTTTGCCAAGGTCTCCACAGACAGCACATGCTGCCTTTAGGTGGGTTGAATAGCCAAGGCTAGCCTCGAAGTTATAAACACTTTACCTTGGCCTCCCTAGTGCTAGGGTTATAGACCTGAACCATCATGCGGGAATCAATATTTATTTATAATAGAACACTTGAAATGTTACTCAGTAATTAAAAATAAAAATTTTTAAAATCTGGATTTTCTTTTAATTTTACCCTTTGACCAATATCAACCTACGTCTCCCAGCTGGCAGCCTCCTCCGGTAACCAACATTCTGCTCTTGCGTCTAAGGGTTCATTCATTTTATTCTACATTTATATTTCCCTTGCCATGGATGGCCTACAGCTCCATCCATGTAGTCACAAATGTCCTTGTTTCCTTTCAGTTTAAGTCTCAGGATCAATCTATTGGATTCCCCACTCTCTTTATGCACTTGGCCATTGATGAAAAGGTTGTGCATGTGTACCCAGAAATTGAATTGCTGGATCATACGGTCACTCTATTCTTTTTTAATGTAGCTCCCAGAACATTGTCCATAATGTCTGTGTTAATTTATAATCCCACCATCAAGACATGAAGAAAAGTTCCCTCTTCTCACACTTATTTTTTATTTATAGAAGCTATCTTGACAGGTGTGAGGTGATGTCTCACTGCAGCTAAATTTTCATTTCCATAATGATCAGTAATATTGACAATGTTCTCAACTATGCCTTGGCCATCTGTATGTCTCCTTTTGAGACATGTCTAGTCATAGCCTTTGCTCAGTTTTGAAATGAGCTGTTTACTCGCCATTGGTGTTGATTTTGAGTGTGATTCAGTATTAACCCCTTGTCGGGTGTGGGCTCTGAAACATTTCATCTCCACCCACAGGTGGTGTCAATCATTCACATTCTTAGCAGGGCTTTGGCAGCTCAGTGCAATATGGCATGTGTGTTTTGAGTTTTCTTGCTGAGCTTTTGGAGTCAGATCTGTAAAAAAACTAATGATCAGACCAGCTTTCCCCTATACGCTTTCTTTAAAACATCGTGCAATTTCACATTTAACTATGTAATATATTTCAAGCTTAGTTTTTAATATATTGATGGAGATAGGGCTCATTTTCACTCCCTTGTATGCAACTTTTCCACTTTACAGCCATTGTTTTAAATGAGGTTAAGTTGGAAGTAGTTGATTAAAAAAAAAGCTTTCAGACTTAAAAGCTTCTGTAAAGCAAAGGAGACGGTCAACAAGACAAAATGACAGCCTGCAGAATGGGAAAAGATTTTCACTAACCCCACATCAGACAGAGGTCTGGTCTCCAAAATATGCAAAGAAATCAAGAAATGGTCATCAAAACAACAAATAATCCAATTTTTTAAAAAATGGAGTACATACCTAAATAGAAAACTCTCAACAGAGGAATCTAAAATGGCTGAAAGACACTTAAGGAAATGCTCAACATCCTTAGTCATCAGAGAAATGCAAATCAAAACAACTCTGAGATTCCATCTTACACCTGTAAGAATGGCCAAGATAAAAATCACTGAAAACAACTTAATGCTGGAGAGGCTGTGGGGTAAAGGGAACACTTCTGTATTACTGTTAGGAATGCAAGCTGGTACAACCCCTTTGGATATCAGTGTGGCTATTTCTCAGAAAATTAGGAAACAACCTTCCTCAAGACCCAGCAATACCACTTTGGGGTATATATCCAAAGGATGCTCAGTCGTAGCACAAGGACATGTGCTCAGCTATGTTCATAGCAGCATTGTTTGTCATGGCCAGAACCTGGAAACAACCTAAATGCCCCTCGACCAAAGAATGGATAAGGAAAATGTGGTGCATTTACACAATGGAGTACTACACAGCAGAAAAAATGATGTCATCTTGAAATTTGCAGGCAAATGGATGGAGCTAGAAAACTTCATAGTGAGTGAGGCAACCCAGACCCAGAAAGAAATTATCATATGTACTCACTTGTAAGTGGTTATTAGACATAAAACAAAGAAAACCAGACTACAAATCACAATCCCAGAGAACCTAGCAACAATGACAGCCCTAAGAGAGACTTATATAGATCTAATCTACATGGGTAGTAGAAAAAGACAAGATCTCCTGAGCAAATTGGGAGCATGGGGACCATAGGAGAGGGTTGAAGGGGAGAGGAAGGGCAGGGAGGGGAGCAGAGAAAAATGTATAGCTCAATAAAATAAAAAACAAAAAGCTTTCAGTAAAGGCATAAAGGAAAGTGGTTCTGCAGATGTGTAGAGGGAAGAGAGACCTTCTTGTGCCTCTCTCAGAAAATGGGAAGGTGTAGGACAAAGGCTGCTTGATGTCTGAAAACTGAATCTCAGAAACATACAGAGAAATGGCACGAACTCCATAGATCACCATTACAAGGGTGGCACTGGAACTGAGGAGATGGCAGAGTTCCTATTGGGCTTCCTGTATGACTCCTGGGCAGTTTACCGGCTTCCACCCAAAGGCATTGCAGCAGGTGACAGTGGTCAGTAGATGGGATCTGGAATCTGAGCAGCAGGAAGCTGGACCAACCACGGCAGGCACAGTGCAGCCTACTGTACCGCCTGGCAGTTTGGAGACAAGAGATGTGAGTGGGCAAAACTCTATCACTGGATAGTTGAAGAACCAGGCACGATGTGTTGAATAAATGCTCAGTGATCCAGGAACCTAACACCTTTCCCATGCCTTTTCCCAGTGTACATCATATCCTCCACTCTGAACCAAAGTATGTGTGGGTTTCCAGCCATTTATTTACTCAGAAGAAAATCAGACTTCAGGTTCAGTGTCTCCTGAGTCCGCTCACTCATCATCCTAATAATATATTATAAAGAAGGATTTAAACTTGCAAATTTGGTATTTGTACTTAGTTTGGGCTTAATTTTAGTATTTGCAGACTCAGTGTGCTTTGCATATTTAAACCAAGCTAGTAAATCAAAAGGTCAAAGAACCCTCTGCATATACATGTTTCCTTTCCTTAAATAGCTGCTGCAGACAGAACCAGCACCAGGCCTTCCAATAAAAGCCCCATAGCTTCTCTATAACATAGAGGGAAAAATCAATAGCTAATCAGTCTACTGCCTGGATGCTAAACACTAGGTATTGTGCACTTGCGTGTTTTATGTCTTTTGGTGGATTAATTTATAACAAAATACTGAAGTATTGATTGGCTTTCAAGCTCCCAGGCATCTTTTTATTCTGTGAAGCCAGTTATCCAGTGGTCCATCTGAGCTCGGAGCACTTGAAGCTCCAAATTGTCTATGAAGCTATTACTATCAGATGTCACCAAGGAGGAAATGGAGGCGGCCATTCAGAAACAGAGCTGAAAGCACTGAAGCCCGGGCTTCATGAGAGCAGTAGCTTTTTTGTGAATGAGAAGCAGTAGCTTTTTTGTGAATGAGAAGAATAGAATTTACCAAATTGTTAAGATTCTGTTTAGGAGAAAGCACACATGACTCTTGTCAACTGGCTGACTCTAAATACTGTATCAAAGTGACTGTATCGAGAAGTGATACATAGCACTTTGTACATTGAAAACAATGACTTTGAACTAAGGACAACGGCAACCGCACAAAGAAAGACAAGTGTGGCCGTTTTGTCCTTTCTGTCAACTGTCTCTAAAAGTTTTGGTGACCTCATCTGGGTTCATGACCTTAAAAGATCCTCTTCCGAGGTGTCACACACTGGGCCCTCACCCCAGCAAATGCCACTTTCCCGAGAGAAGCTTTGCTGCACAGCATCCATCAGCCCACCCCACCTTCTTCCCCAATTGATTTTTAATAGACTTGATCCTATTTAAGATGGCCTTTCGATTTTATGACCATAGGCACCCAGAAGAAACTTTTTTGAATTTTTGAATTTTCCTTTTATCTCATGCTGACGGTTCATCATGCAATCTTCGTTTTCAGTGCTGGGCTGTGGCATTAAGCGACAGCTCCCAAATCTGCCATGGATCAGTAGGGGAAAGATTCATGTTCTGCCGTGCACTGTGTTGCACTGTGATGTTCATTAAGTTAGGTGTGTTACATGCATATGCTTATAATGTTCTCAGCTTATAATGCCATGTTGTGACATGACCCCAACATGATGAGGATCTCCCTATGCAATGATAGGACCTCCCCATCATCCCCCTCCACTTGGACACGTGCTAATAAAGAGCAAATGTCTTGTCTTATATTCTGATGCAGTCCTTGTGCCTGGAACTGTATGTGACCCCCAACAGGGACTTGATAAATATATGCAGAATGCATAGCTGAGATAGATTTTTTTCCTGTCCAACTATCATCTTATACTCCATTTCAGGAAAAAAAAAATAAGTAAAAGAAAACATTGACCAAAGAAAAGGATTTTGTGTCAACAAATGACCAAAGAGTTACGTCATTTTCTCCTTAGCTGTTCTAGATACATGCAGGCTCTCAGAATTTCAGAAGGAATCCAGATTTTCCCATCACTGGTTCTGAGGTTTCAGTTTAAATTATAGCTGTCTCAGACTAGTCTCTTAATTGGCAAGAGAGCAGGCAGACAGCCACATTTGCACTGGGGGATAGATCATCTTCAGACAACTCCCCTACAGGAAACTGATGAGTGAGCAGTAGTCACACTCCCCATAGATCTACTGAGAAGTGAATGGTATTGCGCTCAGGAGCAGAGCCGCCTCCACTCGTCTTCCCACTGGGCTGTTCCCATGATCATGTGTACATTTCTGCAAACTGATGACGAGTGTGCTATACATAGATCTGAATTCCTCTTAATGGCATGGCTCAGTAGCCGAGGTACATACATACTTGGCAACTTTCAGAAGTGTTAATTATCCTCCTATGTAATGAAGGTTGTTCAAAAGAATGGTAGTAATTAGCTTCCATGGAAAGGGCAGACCCTACCACCTCATTTCATTTCCAGTTTGCCTCCTGTGTCAGCATTTGGACAGTTCCCAGTGGGGGCCCAATCCCCACCCATCTTGGACAAACCCAACAGAACAGAAGCCCTAAGGCATGTGTGACCTTATCTCTCCTGACCTCCTGCATCATTAGAAGCCCAGCTCAGGTATTCCTCCCTGATGGAAACTCTTTCCTCACCTCAGCTTTGTAGGAGCAAATACTTGAAAAGTCTTTCAGCTGCGCATTGTGTGATCTTCACACTTTCACACTGCGCTCTTCCCTGAAGCAGGGAGGGATAGAGTTGTATTTAATTATTTATTATTTTGAAATTTAAATTTTGTTTCAAGAATTTTATACACAAGCATTGTCTTTATTTATATTTTCCTCTTCCCTTCAATTCCCCCCCATGTCTCTCACTTACTCCCTCTCAGATTATTGACCTCTTATTTAATTAATCAATATTATTATTATTGCTACATGTGTATACACATACCTGCTAAATTCAGATAATGTTGCCAATGCATATATGTGTTTAAAGCTGACTCTTTGTGATTGGATAATCTATCAGGGTTCATTCCTGAGTTGTATTTATTTTTATTTTGATGTTCCACAATGCCTGGAGCTTTTCTAACGCCCATAAGAGGCACTCAACATATGTATGCTGAATGGGTTCACAAAGGAATGAATAGCACATGCTAGTTATTCTGAAGAGTGGATCTGGGGAGGGGGGGAGTGAGGATCAGAAGTGAGAAGAGAATGACTGGAGGAATTGCCTGGTTCAGCCTTTTTTCCAGAGCCCCAGAACACAGAAGGACAGTGCAAACACTCTGTCAAATCCAGGATTCTAAGCAGACTTGGTCTCCTGCTGATTTAGATGAGATTGGGTGGGAAATAACACTTTCTACGTGTCACTCAGCCACTGCCAAATCGTCTGTGTTGGCAAGGCCCCTGCATCCCCAGAGTGTGTCCACAGAGCCCATGGAGTGCCTCCCTGGGCTCCCTTGGGTGGTGGTTCCTGGCCACATCTCAGGCAGGCAAGCCAGGACTGGGATGCTGTCAGCATCCTTCTAACTTTTGTGCATCTCCCTGAGCCGAAGAGGACAGCCTCTCCACCACTTCATGAGCCAGAGCCTGTTTGCCTCTGCCTTCTGTCTTGTAAGACTACACACACACACAGACACACACACACACACACACACACACTGGAGTGTTCCCACAGGGTCACTTGGTATACCCCCACTGTTGTAAGCCACAAGAACACAGCTATTCCTAGGCTGGTCCAAATGTACAGTCATGTTATATGAGCCATTCTTCACTGAACTTTTGGCTCTGTCAGCTAGTCGGGCTTCTCTCTAGTCATAGCCCTCACCACTAAGAGAAGCGCAAGGCAGACCAAGCTTTTTCTGAAGCCATCAAGGAGCTGTTTCCTACATTCTGTCCCTAAAAGATGGGCACAAGCAGAACACTGTCTCTCCATGTGTACCAGGAAATATGCAGCTCGCACTTCCGTAGGGGATTGAGATCTGGAATGAAGCAGGGGCCGCTTCTTACCTTTGAGTCCCTTTCTCTCTCAACAGCAAACCCACTACAGTTCTTTCACCTGTGAAGGTTTGGAATCGCACCTTTCTGTCATTACGGGAAGTTCAGTGGGAAGGTCTAGAATACTCTTTCCTAACTTTCTTTTCTTGCCCCAATTTATCTTAAATATCTAGATTAAAAAATATATATATAGTTTTTTGGCCACTCTAAAGACTACTTAGAGCTTGCTGGAAATATTTGAAGAATGACAGAAAATGTTCTGTGTTTAACCAAAATCAATGAGTGGGTGATGGGCGGAGGAAGTAGGAATGTTGCCCATAGGATCGCAAGTCCCTCTTCCCCACACCAGATCTTAGTTAGTGAGACGCTGTGCTTTCTCTTGGGGACCCCGCAGAGCTGTGAGGAGGATGAAGGGCAGGGAGTCTTCACTGTGTCAGAGAGATCACTATCCTGAGTGATGCATGGCTTGGTGAACTTCCTTTTTCATTTACTCAACCCATGGCTGAATTCTTGATGAATGGCTGCACCTGTACATTTCCAGACCTGTTGATGCTTCCTTTCATTGAAACTCTGACACACGTTCTTACCCAACCCAGAAATCACAACTGTGTGTTCTTGCTTGAAAGACTGAACAGGTAGTCGCGCCTTTGACCCTGCCTCCGTAACAGTGACTTCACCCGAAATCATTCTCAAAACTCTGCGTAAATTTGGAGGCTTAGGATTGGGAACATCTTGGTGTCTGGTGTTGTACTGTGTCTCCTGGCAGAACTGAAAGGCAGAGGGAGGTCTCAATAAGACTTTCTCAGTGAAATTGTACCTACATGCTTGTGGGCCTGCATGGTGATTTTCCCGTCTCAAAGCCAATAGATGAGGGGTAGCAAAGGCTCCTGGGCATCATCACCTCTGCTCCAGGAAGCGGACCTGCCACCCACTGTCCATCATATGACACCATAAGCACTGTCTTCATCTGTGCCCTGACCCTGACAGATTCCATCTGTGTCCAGGGACAGTCTTGAGACTCTAGAAACCTCAGAACACTCCGGGAGGCAATGTGCCATTTCTAATTCCCAGAATGGATAAACTTCATTTTATTAAGTAGATGTGAGGAAATTTTAGAAACTTACCTTCTCTGCATCTCAAAACATGCTCTTCAGCCCAGGGCAGATGCTGTTTTAATTAAAACACATGTAATTCCCATTAGTATTTTAAGAAGAGGCCCGATTTCACAGACAGGGTGATTTATGAGAACACTCTGCCGTCTCGCTTTAGTGATTTAGTCTCCCAAGCCAGACCAGCAGAAGGAAAGCTCAGCTTCAGCCAAAACTTCACATCTTCAGATCCCTTGTTTGCATCCTGACCCTCAGAACTCAGTCTCACAAAAGCCGCTTCTCTTTCCTGTAAAGCCATACAACTTCCTTGTTAATTAAGTTTGAACACCTGCCTATTTGGGAGACGCTGGCATCTGGTCTGTAAAATAAGACTTCTTTGAAAGGGTACTTATAGATAAATCAAAGAGTCAAAAATTATTTTATTAGCCCGGCGGTGGTGGCGCACGCCTTTAATCCCGGCACTCGGGAGGCAGAGGCAGGCGGATCTCTGTGAGTTCGAGACCAGCCTGGTCTACAAGAGCTAGTTCCAGGACAGGCTCTAAAGCTGCAGAGAAACCCTGTCTCGAAAAAACAAACAAAAAAAATTATTTTATTAGACAGGAGTTTAAAGGTTTATTCTTGGAAATGTTTCACATAAGTAAAATGCAAAAATGAGAAATTTCCAGTTGATTCCAATTCAGGTCCAAGACCTCAGAGAAGAGGAGGTGGGGCTTCATGTTGACTGGGCATTCGTGTAATGCCTGGCCAAACAACTTGAAGAAAATGCTTCGAGAGGAGGATACGTGAGAAATGAGGTGGCTCTCTGCAAACGTCCCATCAAATCTTGAGAACTTAAAAGTAGAGAGGACGACTTTAGGAGGAAAAGTTGTTTAAATTGCTTTCCTGTTGAAGCATGAACTGCCTGCCACCCTGTCCCCTTGTCCCCCGCCCCACTCCCAGGTGCCACACACACACGAATTCCTGATCATATGGAGAGAAAGTTTTATGTTCTAATACTAAAAATAATGTCGTACAAAGACCTTACAATTTTTAAGATGAGTATTCTTTTAGCTGTCATAGTTTATGTTTGTTATTTGTCCTGCTGGATCTAGAGGAAAGACTAAGCAAGTGAGTACACTTGTTATTAAGCAATCAGATTTAAGAGTGACATGGTGTCAGATGAGCCAAAGGTTCTGCCCTGACTGTGCACAAGAGGCACCCGGGGTGGGGGTGGGGGAGGCAGCTGTTGCAGATGTGAGCAGTCATAAAGGAGAGAGGACACAGTGACTCCCTAGGTACAGGCCAGGGAAGGAATGAGCGAGAAGCTCTGAGATACAGACAGGAGCCAATGGAACAACGAGAAAGGAGCAGGGCATCCAGGAGCCTGTCCTAGACTCTCCTGAACACTCTTCATAGACAAACAATGTACAGAGGGGTTTCTGTCCCTCACACCCTAGGAA
Source organism: Arvicola amphibius (assembly GCF_903992535.2). Classification (NCBI taxonomy): domain Eukaryota; kingdom Metazoa; phylum Chordata; class Mammalia; order Rodentia; family Cricetidae; genus Arvicola; species Arvicola amphibius. The sequence continues at coordinate 7,663,572 of NC_052049.1, read as the reverse complement.
GATCATGATCCATTACTGTGTGATAGAAAATGCCTGTCTTTTATTTGTAATAAATTACTCATTTAATTTTGTATAGTATGCCTTTAATAAGCAACAGGTAGAATGAATAACTTTAATTGTTGAAAAGTACAGCAATTAAAAAGACAAAAGAAATCCATCCCCTAGTGTACACGTATCCTCTGAACCTCTGGCAATATCCTTGTCGTCATTTGGTAAACACTAACCTCCATCGTGTGCTGTGCTGACTTTAAGTAGCAATGAGTGATATTGCAGCTCCAACGTTAGAGGGTATCCTGTGCTTAAGACAGACCGAAAGGTAAAAACCCCAGTGGTCCTCGCCTTGAGATTGGAAACACTTTAATTTGCTTGTCAGAAAGACAAGGTATAGCCATGGACAGAAAAGGAATGGTACTAAATCTTTAATTAAGGTCACAGACAAATGGACCTGGTGCCTGTGTGTGAGTCAGGCCATTTTAAAAGTGACCTTATTACTTTTAAACGTTAGGAACCCGATGATTTTAAACTTCCAGTCACCATGGAGTTCACTCCTCTAATTTGAGCCCTAACTGGGCTTGCTGCCTTTTTCTCAGTGAAGAATGCATTGAAATGCAGACTTCTTTCCTCCCTTTTTCTTCTGCAAATCCTCTTCTCCAGTTTTCCTCCCACCCAATGCATCTCTCTTTCAGCTCCAGCCAATGCCCAGCCAAGTGCCCAGAGTCCGTTCCCTGTCCCTCCCTCCACACAGACCTCCCCCATCATCGTTGCCGTCCTGTTAACTTTAAGTGGCTTCAGCTGCAAAGGATTCAGGGTTCCCTAATGTAAATGATGCAAAATAAACCAACTGCCTGAATTTCTCAGGCAAATTAGTTTCTCACTCAAGAATCTTCATGCTGATTCTTAGTACAATAGCCCCTTTTTAATATATATATATATATATATACATTAATATATATTAAAAATATAAATAATATATATGTTTCTTTAATTTTTTGAGATCAGAGCTGCTCCCATAAAGTCTCAGCAATGTGGTTGCATAAACATGAACTGAATAAGGACCCCAGTAGATATGCTAATGTGTGCGGGGGTGGGGCTCAGGAAGCCACAACCCAAAAGAACTACAGGCAACTAAGAAATACTGAGAGCAGGAGAAATAGTCTTATTTGGAGCACAATTTTTTTCATATAGCTCTACCTGTCCAGTAGCATTTGATAGATTTATAATCTTCATTTCTCAGACACACATTGCCTAGCCTCCTCTCTCTTTTGCCCCTTCCTGCTTTCTCTCCACCTTGTTTCAGGGCTCTAAATCTGCCCCTTCCCCTCCCCTCTCCTTTCTTTTTGTTTATAGAGTACCTCTAAGACCTCACTTCTATTTTGTATCTGGTTTCTTCATGTCCTCAACCCATCCTATGTGATTCAGCCACATCTGGAGCAAGTCTCCTCTTCCTGAATGAAGTCCTTCCATACTTCCTGTACTGATGGTCTTTGAGGATTAATTCCCTTGGGCATTTTCCCTTCTGAAACTATTTGTTTATTTATTTATTTATTTATTGGCCATGCAGGACCTCTCAGCTTGTGGATTCTAGAATGCTGCCCCCTGCTCCCAGCCTTGAGTACTTTAAAGATACCATGGTGCTGACTTTTGCTCTCCATCACTTTTTTATATTTTATTCTTTGGCAAGCTCATACTTTTACTAATAAGTCATTCGTTCTTACTGCTGTTACATTGGGTGTGTGTGTTTTATGCTCGCTGGCTTAAGGTAACTGGTGATATTTACACTACCATTTTGTCTATGTCCAACTTGCTTTCTGGGATTCTGGCTATGTATATGTCACATAAGTCTCACTGTTTCGGATATTCCAGCCCTCTCTCATATAGCGTTTCGTTTGGATAAATCTCAAGTCTGTGCCTTCTTGTTTGTGGTCCTTTAAGGACTGCTGTCAATCTTCTGTAAAGTATCCTATGAATCCCTCATTCTGAAGTGTTTTCTGATTCCTTGATTTCTACTTCATGCTTGGAAATTTTCTCAGTTCCCTGCTGATCCTGTTCATTTTTCTCACATTCTCCTTCTTCCCTCGGTAGAAGTTTCACACTTGTCCCACATAAAGTCCTTTTCCATTGTCCAGCACCTGGATTAGCACAGATTTGCCTGTGATTCTTTCTTCTTACGCTCTGGTTTCATCTTTATTCTCCACATCTTGTTATGCTATGCCAGGAATTTTGTGTTAAAAGAATACAGTAGACTGAATTAAATAACTCCTTCAGTAAATAACACCCCATTTCTTTTCCTGGGTTGCTTGGTAGGGGGTGGGGTAGGTTAGTTTAATGCACAGTTAAACCTTACTCCACTTTACTTCAAGTCTGTCAGGCCACACTTTTCATTAGATTGACTTGTCACAGAAGTCAAACGTTCCAAGAAGATGATCAGTGTTTAACTTTCAGTTGGGCTGAAAGGTTCCAGAGATTTCTACACACTCCACGGCCCTGCCAGGCACCATCTTTCTGGACCTTTCTCTTCCTCATAATTTTCTTTCCGTCTGGCTCTTCCCACCTCAGTAGTGAAATTCAGCTTTAGCCTTATGAACAGGTGCATCACCAGCATTTTTTTTTTTTTTGGCTGTAAATAACATTGTTTCTGCTGTGTGGATCTTCATCACCCACATTTCCGACCTTAAGTAACATTGTTTGTGTTGTGTGGATCTTCATCACCCACATTTCCAGTCTTAAGTAACATTGTTTCTGCTGTATGGTTCTTTATCACTACATTTTGGGTCTTAAGTAACATTGTTTCTGCTGTGTGAATCTTCATCACCCACATTTCCAGTCTTAAGTAACATTGTTTCAACTGTATGGCTCTTTATCGCTACATTTTGGGTCTTAAGTAACATTGTGTCTACTGTGTGGCTCTTCACCACATTTCCGGTCTTAAGTAACATTGTTTCTACTGTGTGAATCTTTAGCTCACAGCCTTCCTTCCTACTGTGCATTCCCTTGTTTCCACTCGGTTCCCATTCAGCTCCTACACTTCAGGTATTTCTCTAATGGCTCCTTCACCTCTTCTCTATCCCTCCCTGACCATCTTCAAAAATATTCCAGTACCACTCTTTCGCAAACCACCTGGGAGAATGCCAACTTTCCCCAGATTTGAGTTCTTTCCTTTTTGTGTATATGGACTCTGAATCTAGCACTTTGGGGATGGTGAGGAAAACAGTCTGCTATCTCTGTGCAAATCAAGAGTCCTGGGGTCATCCCCTTATCTAAGTGACTTTTTAAGATGAGAAAAATAACATTCTTTGTTTTCACTTTCTGTGCTTCTTTTGAAAGCCCTGACTAAACCTAGTGTTGTGTAACACAGCAGTCATGGCACGTGTTTGGATCATTTCACCCTAAAGACATGAACTCCACTAGAACATACACAGTATCTTCCTCGTTTGCTGCTACATCCCCAGAACAGAGCCGTTCTGGTACCCGGGGTACTAACGACACCTGAAAATAGGGTGACTTGAACTCCAAAGTATTAGGATTTCACAAACCAAGCTTTTATCATTTATAGATTAAAAAACGTTTTCAGTAAGTTTGGAGTTAGAGTCTTACTATATCTTCTTTTGTAGCTTAGAACTGCTTAGATTCACCTTCTTTCCTATCTTGAGTAGCACCGCCCTTCAAAGCACAACTATAGACCTGACCCTCTCTATGTGAACCAACGCGGAACAGCAGCATCCTTGGCAGGGCGTAGCTCCTAACCTCAGAGATAAACTGTGATCTGGGCCCGCACCGAGATCTCAGAAATAGCACATATTTTAAGATTTTCTGAATAGTTCTAAATACTCAAGGATGAAAACCACTAACTTAAAGTTTGTAAAACCCATCATCGAGAAAAACATCTGGAAACTGTCTTCTTCCAATTTTGAAATATTTGTATTGAATACATTGTAAACGGTTTTCTCTGACATATATATTTGATCAGAAAAGACAAAAATTGTACAAAAATTAAACATTATCAACAGTCCTTGTGGTGGTGTGGTGAGTTGAAAGAAAATGGCCCCAAAGGGAATGGCACTACTAGGAAGGATGGCCTTGTTAGGGGAAGTGTGTCACTGTGGGGCAGGCTGTGAGGTCTCCTTTGCTCAAGCTGCCCCCAATGTCACGGTCAACTTCCTGTTGCTTGCAAGATGTAGGACATGGCTATTTCTCCAGTACCATGTCTACCTGCATATCTTCACGCTCATCCATGATAAAAATGAACTGAACCTCTGAACTGTAAGCAAGTCCCTTCAATTAAATTGTCTTCTTTGAAATAGTTGCCATGATAATGGTCTCTCTTCACAGCGATAAGAACCCTAACTAAGATAGAATTTGGCACCAAGGACTGGGAGATTGCTGTCATAGGCCTGACCATACTTTTGTTTGAAGGAATGTGGACCTTGGGACTGTGGATTAGAAAAACAGTTGAATGTTTTAAGTGTTGGCATTAAGGGAAGACTTGGAGCGTGGAAGACGGAGGTACTGAGTGTGATTTAAATCGTAGATGCCTGGAGCAAGAGGTTTCAGAGGAGAAAAAGCCGAGAGACCAGGCTTGTAATATTTTGGTGAAGCATGTGGCTGCTTTTTGCACTCATCAAAGAGTCTGCCTGAGGCTAACGTGAAGAACTTTAGATTAATTCTGTTGGCAGAAGAAATCTCGAAACAAACTAGTATAGACTGTCTTATGTGGATATCAGTGTTAACTCTGATGAAGATTTATAATGAAAAGAAGCAAGCTGAGAAGGATAAATTGCAAAATGTACAGATTGAGAAAAGGACCATCAGTAAGTGGAATCCTGTGCTCAAGAAGATAAACAGATTTAGAAACGGAATAAAGGGAGTGGTAAACTTAGGGTAAGATCCCACCAGGCTAAGTTTCCAACTAAGAAAAGCTTAAAGCAGCGTATGATGGTACTTGCCTTTAATCCTAACACTGGGAAGGCAGAGGTTGGTGGATCTCTGAGTCTAAAGACAGCCTGGTCTACAGATCCAGTTTCAGGACAGCCAAGGTTAGGAAGTGAAGGAAGCAATCAAAAACAGAGAGTTGGTGAAGATGTAAATGAATGAGGGAGCCACATTCCAGCCTCAGCAAGTAGCAGAACTTGGCAGCTTCAGCCATGTGGTTCTGCGTTATAGTAAAGGATAGAAGAAAGGTGTTATAGAATGGAAGGAAAGCTGCTGAGGCCAGGCATCTAACAGGGTGTCCCTGAATGGAGGCCTGGAGATTCCATTGTATGAAGCTATGAAGAAGCCTGGTTTGCCTTGGAGACTCCAAGATGTTGGAGATGCCAAAGCCATGAGATACCTGCTGTGAACTGCTAGCAGGGATTGGAACTAGCCTAAGAGAAAGAAGTGTGTTGCAGTCAACAAGCTGAATGGAGTTGGAGATCTGAAGAGTATTTTGACATCAGCCATATAGATGCAGAGTTTGGAGTTTTCCCAGATGGTTTCCATTCCTGCTTTGGTACAGTGTTGCCTCATTATACTCCCTTCCCAAAGTTTTGGAATAATAATGTATATCCTGTGCCATTATATGCTGGAAGTATGTGATCTGCTTTTTGATTTTTATTTTTACAGGTGGATTACAATTAAGAGATTGCATGAATCTCAGAAGAGACTTTAAACTTTAGACTTTTAAATAAATTTGAAACTGTTAAAAACTAGGGGACTTTTGAAATTTAACTGAATGCATTTTGTAGTATGATATGACTGCAAGCCTTTGGGGGCTGTCAGGGTCCAGCTTCTATGGGTTTGTGCATTCTAGGGTAGTGGCATGTAGGCTAGAAATGTTGGACAGGAAAAACAGAGACACAAAAGAAATAGACAGAGACATAGGATTGTCGGCAGAGGTTTCTGTCCCGCCAGGTCCCACAGCCATTGGTCCCAAAGAAATACACAGAGGCTTACATTAATTATAAACTGGTTGGCCTATTAGGATAGGCTCAGGATTCTTATTAACTCTTACATCCGACATTACCCCATAATTCTTGTCTGTGTTAGCCATGTGGCTTGGTACCTTTTATCATCTTGCTTCCCCTGTGTCTGGGTGACGACTGTAGACTGAGCCTTTCCTCTTCCCAGAATTCTCCTGTTCTGGTCACCCTGCCTAAACTTCCTGCCTGGTTATTGACCAATCAGCATTTTATTAAACAGTAAAACTGACAAACCTTTATAGGATACAAGACCGTTTTCCCACAGCACAGGATAGAGTTGAGAGGGCAACCCAGTGAATACTGAATCCACTCACATTTATTTCTCATAGGTTTTATATACCCCAATCCAAAGAGGAGGGGAATCTAAATAATAATAATAATAATAAAATAGAATAAAAATGAAAACCAGGATAATACAAAACAAACAAACAGAAAACAGAGCCGAAGAAAATGGACGAGAAACACATGTAGGTACAGAGACACACACATTTTCACACATAAAAATCACGTAAAAGCAAAATCAGAAACCACAATATATAAGCAAAAGACCCGTAAGATAAAGAGGGGCAAAGTGCCTGACAAAACATTATGTGACCCAAATAAACCCAAAATACCATTGAGTTTGTTTTGTGTTGGCCATCTACCGCATGGAGGCTATTCTTAAATGTAAAAAGACAGCCTTTTAACTATACCTCAGACAGTCTGTATGCCAATGGTGTCATATCTGCTATTACCGTCATCTTTAACAATATGTAAAAAATTCTCATTAATGGAATTAAGTTTATTAATTTCAGATCATCTTTTCACTTCTGTGAGCCCAGGCTCTTTTCACAGAGCCCCCTCTCCAGATTTTGACAATTTGTGCATTTTGTACTCCAAAGTCTCGTATTGATAGTTTTTACATTAAAAAATTAAAGTTAAAATTTAATTTTGAACATTTCTCATGATACCAGTCTTTAAACAATCAATGTCCTAATTGTTATTTCTTTATTACTTTATCTGTTACTATACATATTAGCATATTTTGATGACAGTTCATCAAAATAATATGTATGCCATAAATCTTAATTAAAAATTCATATATGAAAGTAAAATTTTATTGGAAATGCATTCCTTAGATGAATAGGCTATTTTTCCTCAAACAATTTATATATCCCAAACTGAATTGCATGGATGAACAGGGCTCAGTGTCATTGTGTTTCCATTGTTATTTTGTTTTGATTCGTAGATTTGAATCTAGGAAGCAGCCTTCATGTGTCTAAGGTTAAGGGTTGGCAAAGCCCTTCCTGTAGCTGTGAACAAACTCTTTGACTTTCTTCAAAAGTCTATCAATGGAATCTGTTTTCAGTTGCCTTTTAAGGGACACCTTGATTTGATCTCCCTTTGATGTGGTTGATAGAACTGAAAATTCCATCTTAGAAAATATGGCTTAGACATATTACTGACTATCTCTCACAATTAAGTTAGCCCATTTCTACTAATCTGTGCATTGCCACATGGCCATGGCTTACCAGTGATGTCCTTCGGCAACTACATGGCATCTCCCCAACTCTGCCTTGTTTTTCTCTGTATCTTTGTTTCGATTTCCCACCTGTCTCTATTCTGCCTGGCCATTGGCTGAAACAGCTTTGTTCATCAACCAATGAAAGAGACACATATTCACAGCACACAGAAGGACATCCTGCATCACACTGTGGTACCTTAGTTTCATCCCACAGGCTGTGAACCATTCCGGAGCACAGAGCAGTTTGGGTCATGTAAAGAAAGAAAGGAAACATCATGAAGAACATACCTGCATGTTTTCTATCCAGTGGTCTTTCTGGTATAGTAAATAGGGAAACTGAGAGTCTGGCATGGCTTTTATAGACCCCCCACATTCCCTCCAGACAAACTGCATGGGATCTCAGAACCCATGGACTACATTTACAAAACACTATCCTATAACAACTGGGTCTGATAGAACAGCTCCAAGGCTGTTGCCACAGCCCAAGGTTAGCTTTGGGAAGACATGCCTCTCAGGGGCATGCACCCCGATTTTCCCAAGCCATTTCCCCGAGTGACCTTTTTGTACCTCGGATCCCCAGAGGGAACATACTGTGAGAAAAACACCCACGGAGTGGAGTGTGGACACAGGGTGAGATTTACAAGTTACATTTTAAGATAATAAGTCTGCAGGATGGGTTTTATGCTAGATCATCATTTCTTATCTACACATAGAGAGTCATTATTGGGGAAATGAGTGTATTATTTAAAACTTTCTGGAGACCAGTAAGATATAAAGAGAAGTCTGGCTTTCCGACTGCTGGTGTCACAGTCCAGCTCTTATGCCATAAAAGTCTAATAGCCTGTTTAACGTAATTGTCATGGCCCTGTATTAAAAATAGCTAACTATCGGGAGCGTAATGTCATGTTATTTTCTCCTTGTCTATTGACTTCCAAGAAATGGAATTAATTTATTTATTCATTTGAGCAATAATTGTTGATGCCTGCCGTGCATCGGTCGCAGTTCGGCACCGAGTATTCTACTTCATGGAGCCATGGTCTGCTGCGTCAGACAGTCTCCCGAGCAAGCAACCAGAGACGATAAAATAGGATAAGGGGTCACGGAGTATCAAGGAGAAAGGGTATTCAGTGTAGTGTGCGGGAAACGACTCTTGGAGAGGAACTAATCATGGAAGTATCTCCAAGGTCTGTGGAAATAAGAGAGCATCGCGTGCAAAGCCCATAGTGTGGGGGGCAACTGGCATGCAGCAAAATGGGGCGTGCATTCCGGCTGGCATCTGAGCAGGGAACAGTTGGGTGCTGATGCTGTGTGTCTTGCACGGGCAAGGAACTCGATTGCTCCTCTGGTCCTTTGTGCCAAAGCGATCAAGCCTGGATTGACATAAGAGTATCTCCTGGATGTCAGACGGATTCTAGGCTGTAGGGAAGGAGAGTGATCAGGAAGACTTGGCTGCAGAATCAGGGAGGTGGCAGAGCAGCCGGGAAAGAAATTTTTAGAGTGGGACCGACAAAACACGCTGATGGCTGGAGAGCAAACCGCTGTCAACAGGAGAAGAAGAGAGGAGAGGAGGGGTAATCGGATCAGGAGTCCAATTTTGAACTGAAAGTTTGGAATTTCTACTAGACATGAAAGGGAAGCAGACAAATAGAAAGCTGATAATATGATTTGTAGATCAGGACAGTGGTACTTAAATCCCCTATATTAAGTTAAAAAGCAAAGTTTAATATGTTAGTTCCCTAAGTACAGAAAAACAATCTCATGGAAGCTTCGTCTGAAAATGAAATGGCCAGGGTGCTGGAGAGATGGCTCAGTGGTTAAGAGCACTGGCTGTGCTTCCATGTGGTTGGGTTAGGTTGTCAACATGCACATGGTGGCTCACACGATTGTAACTCCAGTTCCAGGGCATCCGATGACCTCTGCAATGCTCCATGGCATCAGGCATACACATGGTGTGGACATACACGCAGGCAAAGCACCCATACACACACACGCGCATGCACGCGCACGCGCGCGCGCACACACACATTAAAAATAAAAATGAATTATCAAATAAGTACCTAGCCACTGGTAGGCAGGCAGCAGATATTATAATAGCTCATTAACCAAAAACAAGGTGGGTTTTTTTTTATTGTTGTTGTTGTTGTCGTCGTTGTTGTTTTGCTTTTTGTTTTTTATTTTTTGGGTTTTCTCTGTGTAACAGCCCTGGCTGTTTTGAAACTCACTCTCTCACTCTGTAGACCAGGCTGGTCTCAAACTTACAGAGATCCTGCCTTTACCTCCCGAGTGCTGGGATTAAAGGCATGCACCAACACCCAGCTTCTTGTTTCTTTCTTACTCTTTAAAACAAAGTAGTAGTGTTTCTTCCTGAAAGATCTAAGCCCACATATGTTCCCATAATTTTGAGATGACCTGTAGGCTATATTGTGAAGTATTTTGAATGTCATCATCCTTATATAATTATTTTCCTTAACCATGAGCTCATGGATATAGTACATAAGACCCAGTGCGTTAACCAGCCATGGAGAAGCCAATCAGCCTACAGGGCTGGGAAGTGAGGGCCTCCAGTCACCAGCCTGCACTCACTCGTTGGCTAATATTTGCTTCCTTATGTTCACTAATCCAAATGGTCATATTTTGCTAGTGAAGTCTTCATCCGCCCTATGGTGCGAGCGGTTACCCTTCATCTTATCACTTGGGGACTTGATGGGCACATACAGAGGGGACAGGTGGCCCTCGTCACTCTGTCTTTTCAGTTTTGTTGGGACATTACTTTTGAAGGCTGTATATGAAATGTCACATTACTTATTCATGGGATATATTATAATGACTATAACTGGGTGTGCATCTTTGCTGGTATCTCTGTAGTGCAGAGAGGGTGCCTCTCTCCTCCATGGTGACCCCCAAATTCTCTGGCTGTGAATAAGCTCCTGATTTTCAGCTGAATGCGAGACTTGGTGGGAGACATTTAGAAGTGAGAATAACCTGTAGAGAGGCAGATGCTTCTGGGATGGATGAATTTAATTGATGGAGGATCATGGGAGGCACTTTGTAGTCAAGGTCTCTTCGTTTTCCAAGAAAAGGAAACACTGCAATTCCTTTTCTGATTTTAGGTAAGGTTTAATACTCTACACAGTATACTTCTCTATGCATGCTATATTTATGTGTGTATATGAAATAGAATTTCTGTGGTACTTTTTCTCATAAATTTAGTGCTCCTTCACTTCATTTGAATTTTAGTTGGCTATGAGTGAATCATTTTCTTCATTGCGTGTGTGTGTGTGTGTGTGTGTGTATCTTGCTATGCCTCGGGGCTTTTTACATATTTTTTTCCAAAGCTATATTCAGAGTCGTGTGTGAATAGGAATAAGAACATATAAGAAATCATGTTGGTTCTGTCTTTAAATTCCCAGGAGACCCTTTCCATGTTGGTTTATGACTGAGACTCAATTCTACAGTACTAATGATCTACACAAGAAGCTCCAATATTCACCTTCAAACTGTTCCCATTCACTTCATTATTACTGTTCTACTGAGACTCAGTCCTGGCTAAGACAGCTTAGGATGTTATTCGTGGCAGAAGGAAGGCTGTTGACAAAGATATGTGATTTCTATTATTTGAATCATGGGGCATCCAAAGTTATGGCTCACAGATAGACAGACATTACTGCAGTATGGCACAAGGCAGGATTCTACATGCTGTGGTTAATTAAAATTGTTCAGCATGCAGCCCATCACCCTCAGAAGCATCTAGGATGGTATGTGCCCTGGACTGACCCCAGCACTCACGAGCCCCATCTCTTTCAATGGCCCTGGGCATCCATCGGTCTGAGAGCCTCACAGGCACCGCTCATGCGTAGTCCAGGCTGAGCTGGTGTGTGATTCTCACCAGATCAGCCTCCCTCATCTGAGGATGCTTCTCTTTTCTCTCTTGTGGGAATGCTATGTTTTGAGCCCTAACTTATTGCTTACAAAGGCTTTTAAAACCTTAGAGGAAGCCTAAACAACATGCCGTTAAGATGATGTAACATGAGCATGTGTTTAAAACACTTAGCCAATTGAGTGACAACTGGGTTATTGTTATACACAAGGATAAAAATCTACCCTCGTTCTCATTCTAATATTTCCTTATTAGTAATTATATTCCGTCAGTGAACATTAACTGAGGGATTGCCGTATTTAAGACATCAGGCTGGGGTTTGTGATTCCGTGCCCATTATCTACTTCGATTCTCAGTTCGAAAGGATTGCAAAGTAATATAGAAAGGTGAATATAGGAAGTGCTTATTATTCCCAGTAATAAAAACTGTTGCTCAAACATCTTTTTTAATTCAAGCAAATGCTTAGCAACGTACCAGGGGTAGGCAACATCTACAGCATACCATATCTGCTTGGACCATGAAGCAGACCTCTTTCTGAAGGCTGGAGGCCAAATAAGCTAAGCTTGGTACTACAGGTTGATTTTATGTCTTCTCAACACATAGGCATCCAGCCTGGTATGAATACGTAGCCTGGGCAGTCTGCTGGGGCTCCGTCCTTGCCCAGAGGAATCTCAGATATGCTGATAGGTGTCTGTCCCTTGCTTCACCCCGCCTACATTTTCTTTGTTTAAAATCACTTAGCACAGTCCAGCCAAGCACAGCTGATTCTATAGCAGCTCAGGGTGCTTCGGCAGTTGTGACCAGGGACACCCAGCTCAGTTCCTGATGGTTTTACAAAGTATTCTGTATTAAATACTCGAGCTACCAACCTGGTGGAAGAAGGAGAGGTGGGTTGATGATATCAGGTTATCAAGAGGAGGCAAGTGTTTTTCACAGGCCTGTAAGTAAGTCACTGAACAATTGGGGGCATTAACAGGGAAAGGGGGAGGTGGGGCTGGCTCCATCTGGTAAAAAGCAGACTTGGAAGAACTCAGTGGTAGTATAGGTGCAGTTTCTCACCCAGTGCTGGGCATCACTCTCCCTGCCTGGAGACTCCCTAGAGGGAATTTAAATCAGTTTAATTTTCAGAAAGCTCTGCCTTCGAAGAGGAGGCTGCTTCTAAGCTTTATCTTTAACTGCTCTAAGGTTCACCCAGGGTCTTGGCAGGGACGTTTAGGAACCTTCCCTTCAGCCTCTATGTTCTTAACCACTTTGGTCCCGTTGCTTTCTTTTCCCTCACTCCTTTACCAGTCTTAGAGGGCACAAAAAGGAAGCAGATCTTGGCGGACTTTGGACAAGCCCTGTGAGACGGAGAGGAAACAGGACCCTTAGTGTTGCCAGGCTCTTGGCTAATACAAAGCTGAATTTGTTGTGCACAATTCTGTGGTGCAGGAGGACTGTACCCAAGGACCTCAGGGGAGGACAGTACCCAAGGGCCGGGGCGGGGCTTGGAAGGGTAGAGGAGATTTTAGACTCTGAAGCGTGGTGTACAAGGCAGACCTTTCAACGCTGGAACTGGCCAGAATTCAGGGCTGGTAAAAGCAGGAATTCAGAGTCTTGGGGTACAAGCTTCTCCTTTGATACGTGCAGTTAAAGCATTGATAGGTCTTTTCACAACTTTCTGTATTGAACAATCAAGCCATTTGCCTGGGTCAGAATAGCAAGTGATGCTAATTAGGATAATTAAGTAATGTTAATGAGGAGAGCCAGACTTTCTTGCCAGTTCATTGTGAAGTAGTGTGTGTGTGTGTGTGTGTGTGTGTGTGTGTGTGTGTGTGTGTAGGAGCAACAAGGAAGTGAAGTTGGTGATACAGGGAGATGGGGCTCCTCTTTGGTGCTTCGGGGCTCTTAGTATCATTAATAGAAGAATTTAGGAATGGACTCAAAAGTACAGGGACAGACTTAGGATATAAAAGAAAAGCCCAAGTATGGGCAAGGCATAAAACCTCAGCAGCTGTCTGGAGGAGAGGGGAGGGGAGAAGAAAAAGGCCATGCCATTTCAGCTGGCAGAGACCTGCTGCCGCATTACAAGGAAGGAGGCTTTTTCCAAATGTTGAGAGGAATTCCCAAGGTATTAAGGAAAGCACTCTTTACAGCATGCAGAGTGACTAAACCAGACCAGCTGGAATGTTAGGTCTCAACCCAGACCAGACAGTGTTCTCTCTAGCCCACGTAGGCTCCTAGTTTCAGTTCTCTGCAGTCTGGAAGGAAGCATACATCCCCAAACTGCTGCTTCATATACATCGGTAGCCTGCCGAGACTGAAGAAAAGCCACGCCCAGATTGATTCTCTGGTCTCAAGGAGTGGCTCATGGCTGGAGGCTGATCATTCACCCATTTTAAATGCTTCTTACATGTTCACATCACTGAGATGCGTGTTGGGAAGGGACTGTGGGAGTTGATATAAGAAAGGCATGGTGGGATGGCAGTACGTTCTGCCAGCAAGATGATCCAAAGGGTAAAGGTGTTTCCAACACAAACCTGGGGTCCTGAGTTCGAGTCCCAGAAGCCACATTTAAGTGGAAGGAGAGAACCAGTTTCATAGTTGCCCTCTGACCTCGTCTATATGCATACACACGCATTCTAAGAAAAAAGAGTTTTTAAAGTACAGCTACAGCTCACAGAGAACCAATCAGCAACAACTATGGGTTTTAAATCACAGTTTAAAGCTGTGTTTTAGTCACTCTTAACGCATGGCTCTTATTTGTCTTCTGAACGAGTCCAAAGCAACAAGATTTCAGTCTGTCGAAGATTATTCGTGGAGCTGAAAGGTGATTGGCATTCCTGCTTTAAGTTCATAGAAAGCAGGCACGGCAGGAGCTACAGGTTGAAAATGCTGGGGAAAGTGAGATGACCCAACTCTCGGAAGACTTACACGGTACCTGGTTACCCAACAACTCTCGGAAGACTTACACGGTACCCCGGTTACCCAACTCTCGGAAGACTTACACGGTACCCCGGTTACTCTCGGGACACTCTGTCATACACTGCACACACTGACTGGTCAGGATCTGATGTCAGCATTTTTCTATCCAGGACCTCTAAGAGATACAGACATATCAGGGGATGTCCTAAATCTCTGAGACTGAGCACACACTTACAGTGTGGTTCATGTTCTTGTCAGTGAACGCGAACACAACTGTCAACTCTTCTTTCGTTCTTACCAAGATCAGCAGAATGAACCAGGGAGCCGCCCTGGCTCTTCATTTCTCACAGGCTCTTTGCCTGGCCAAGTTCCTTGCTGATTTCCTATCTCTCATCCAAGATTCTCATCAGCTTCAGGCAGCCCTTGTATCTCTGCATGTGCTGTCCTCCCAGGGCACCAATTGGCAGTCTGGTCATTGAGCAAACATGTTCCAGCCTAGAGACGGCAGTAATAGTTAACAAAGAGCCTTTTGAAGACCTGAGGAGGAAATCCACTAGACACTGTGGGCAGTTTATAATGTTGATAAGGTCAGCTCCTTTACCTTTCTTTGGTGGAAAAGGTCATGTACTCTAAACTTAATCATAGCAGGGAATCCAGCTACCATGATTTGAACTTGCCAGGCATCTAAAGGCAGAGGCATAGAAGCTATTCCAGTACATTCTTGGTCAAATATATCTGTGTGCTCATATGTGTGTGCATGTATGTATGCATGTTGTGTGTGTGTTTGCATATGTGTGTGTTGGGAGTGCCTTTGTGTACCCTGATTGGAGGCTGACAGCCCAGGGAAGCTGAGACAGCAGGATGTTCTGAAGGATATATATATATATAATATATATATATATATTATATATGTCTGTGTGTGTGTGTGTCCTTTTTTAGTTCTAAATTAGAAACAAGTTCAAAAATTAGAGACTGGCCATTTTCAGCCAGTTATTAATGGAACTTCTAAATGGTGCTTAGAGTTAGCGTTCTGCTTTCCTGCAGGAATGATTTTTAACAGACCAACTTCAAGGGTCGTTTATTATAGAGACGATTCTGGTTTCCTGGTCAGGTGGCTGTAGACTGTGGGTCTGTTTTGCTTTAGAGTCTGACCATTGTCCATTTATATGTTTAGCCTTTCAGTGGAGAAACATGAGAGATTCTTCCCAGAGCTGAGGACCAGACCCAGCACATTGGGTTCTCTAGGCAAGCACTCTACTTCTGACTAAATCTCCCACCCTGAAAAGTCAGTTTGATGGCAAGAAAACTCTTATTCTAAAGTATTTTATATTAATTTTAGTTCCAGTTGTAACAAAATTAAACATGGGTATTTTGGAATAAATTATGCCCTTGCTCTGAGTGTCTCCTCTCCTGTGTTGTGTATAGAGATCCCGTCTGTAGATGTAGAGAGAGGGAACTTAGAGGACAGGATCTTAGAGACAGAAGGGCCAGGCCAAATCAGTGCAAGCCCCTGACACAGCTTAGGGGCTCAGTCTGCCTCCTCTTGATTCCCACCGTAGTGGACACTGGGGAGTGAGTTTCTAGTGGGAAAGTGTTCGTGGTTCCTTGGGACATAGTGTAGGAGTCATTAGAGAGAAGAGGTACAGTGCACTTAAAGAAGTGAGAACACGCTTCCAAGGCTTAGTAAGTAAGGAGAAAGAACGCGCACACTCAAAATTCCAGGGCTACAAAATGTACAACGTGCTTCTATAGCCTAAACCATTTTTTTAAAACCAACTCATAAGAATACGTGTGGAGAAGAACCACATTATTCAGTTTCCCTGACTCTTCCTGTAAGCTCTGTCGGGTCCTGCTATGAGCCTGGTGCCAACGACACCTCCCTGTGATTTGTGAGTGGTTATCTATCATTCCACAGGAGCACAGCATATATCTTCAGTAAGACGAATTGATTGTAGCCTACAGTTTCCCTATTTAAATGGAATAACAACAAAGAGATATAAATGGTAACACATACTCTACTTAAGAAAAAGGCAAGTTTTATGGTAGCTTCATAAAACTGCTATGAAATCTGGTTATTTACTAAAGGTATATAGTGAAGCAAGGGGCATAACCATGCGGCTGTAGAGTGGACAGTGCTTACAAACTTGAAGGCATTTCAGGGCACCTTACAGATGAGGGACACACACACACACACACACACACACACACACACACATCTTCAGTGCAAGGGAAGATGCATGAGCAGTAACTCGGGGCTTTCCAGTATCTCAGGGGATCCCTGGGGAGTTATCACAGTGCATTTGACAAGTCTTACATTTTCTTTTTTTTTGTGTTTTTTTTCTTTTTTTGTGTTTTTTTTTATATAAGTCTTACATTTTCATTCCTCAGGTTAAAAGTTTTCCTGCCTGGCTGCTATTCCTGTGCATGCTTACACACTTATTTTCCTACATAGTTTCTGTTCCTGTGCATGCTTACACACTTATTTTCCTGTATGGCTACTGTTCCTGTTCATGCTTACACACTTATTTTCCTGCATGGCTGCTGTTCCTGTGCATGCTTATGCACTTATTTTCCTACATAGTTTCTGTTCCTGTGCATGCTTACACACTTATTTCCCTGCATGGCTGCTGTTCCAGTGCATGCTTGCACACTTATTTTCCTACGTAGCTTCTGTTCCTGTGCATGCCTACACGCTTATTTTCCTACATAGTTTCTGTTCCTGTGCATGCTTACACACTTATTTCACTGCATGGCTTCTGTTCCAGTGCATGCTTGCACACTTATTTTCCTACATAGCTTCTGTTCCTGTGCATGCTTAACACACTTATTTTTCTATGTAGCTTTTGTTCCTGTGCATGCTTACACACTTATTTTTCTGCATAACATCTATTCCAGCATATGCTTACACATTTGTTTTGCTACATAGTTTCGTTCCAGTGAGTATTTGTACACTTGTTTTCCTGGATAGTGTTTGATCCAGTGCTTGCTTGCACACTTATTTTCCTACATAGCTTCTGTTCCATTGAATGTTTGCACACTTATTTTCCTGCATGGCTTCTATTCCAGTGCATGCTTACACACTTATTTTCTTCTGTGCAAATGTTTGCCATGATTGCACTCTATGTAGACAAGTGAGGAGGAATTGCAAGCAAATTGTCATGTGTCTGTTACACCAAATCACATCTCCTGTCTACCCTCTGATCACACCAAAAAACCACGAGGCATGAAGTGCCCAGAACTTGTGAGGTTACTGAGCCAATGAGAGGAATACAGATGAGAAGAGATGCCAGGACACTTTGGTACGTGGCTTTCAGAAGGTGAATTGCCTACCACCTTTCCAGAAGTTACCTGTTCCCGCGCAGACTCTCTGGATCCATTGCCCTTTACAGGTGACACTTACTTTGATTCTCTCTGGACACATTTAACAATGCCTGGAAATTGTTTGGAGCCCAAAGAGTATAAATAGAGGCCAGCCATGCATAGGACAGTCCTCACCACCAAGCATGATCCAGCCCCAAATGTTGGTAGCACCAAGAGTATCAGCAATAGACTAGGGGCCACCAAAGATCTTTGTGTGTGCGTGCGTGCGTGCGTGTGTATGTGTGTGTGTAGGGGATGCCATACAGTACACTGAAACATTTGATCTGTCCCTCTCATATAGACAAGGTCATCTTGGTAGACAATTCTCTGCCATGCCATAAACTCACAGCCCAGCATAATCTCTTTTATGTGGGAAAACAAATACAAAAACCTTATTTGCCGTTACTCTGTGTGATGAACTCTGTGAGACAGAGCAGTGGCCCAGCCTTCTCTTGGGACGCTTCCCCCTGGACAGATGGAAGTGGGCATTGGCGGTTTTCTCTGCTTCTTTGAAGCAGTCGGAGCACTGCTCCCAAGTCGCCTTTAATTTCCAGAATAAAGACCCTAAGCACATATGCATTTCCCTGAGAAAAATCACAGCCTCACAGAGATATTTGCAGTAATGAAACCCATCTAATTAACCCTTCTGGAATCCCCGAGGAAACCAAATCTGAGAGGGATCACTTGGGATAAAGATGAAATTCCTTTTCTATTTCCAGTACTGCTGGTGGTTCCTTCATTGACTTGATGCACTGTTGACAGCTTGGTAGAGACAGAGCTACTGGGCTTGCTTCCTGGATCTCACAGCTCATTCTTGTCGGTGCCGTAGGACGGCAGAACACACAGTAGTGACAGAAGCTGATGGAGTGAAGCTTGTGTGCATTCCTTTGTCTTAAACATTAACCTTACCTTAATGGTGGACATGCCCTTCAAGGAGATTTCCAGTAGTGCTCAGAGGCAGGACAAATTATGTGGACCCCCCTGTAAGTGGCAGTTCGTGCATAGTCGTCAATGAAAACAAAGTGCCATGAACTGTTAGCGGCTCCTGCTCAGACTATCTGCTGCAAACATGTCCTTAAACCTGCATATTGACCCAGGCATTGGCTTGCTAGGGCTGCCATGGGGAGCTAGCACATGGGGTAGGTTAAGCACACTGTTGGTGAGTTAGAAGCAAGTCTTGAGAGGAGATCATTCTGAAGAGTTCATGTAGATCCTAAATCCAAAGACACAGGAAAGGAGACAATGTCCTTATGGAGGAGATGACCATGCAGTGTAGCCCCACTCTGCACAGGTGAAGAAGTGCAGTCTTCTCTGCACATCAAGGGCATGCAGCCCTACCTGAACTTTGATTTCAGACTCAAAGCTTCTAGGATAGTGGAAAGATATCTGTCTGACTCTAAAGCAGGTCAGATCATTTGATGAAGCAACCACAGGAAACCAATGCAGAAGGAATAGAGGACGTTCCGTGTATAGTGTCCTTGATGTCAGCACCCCAAAGTCCCTCCTTGTTCCCCAGCTTTGCCCCAGCCAGTTGGTCTGAGCTGAGCCATTTGCTGGTCCTGCACATCTATAAAACCTAATATGATTACAAGCTTGACTATTATATTAATCTGTATTTCTTAATTACACATTACATTTTAAATGAGCTACACAAACACAATACCTTAATGAAGAGCATAAATATACATATAACAAAATTGATAGTAAATTTGTATCAATAGATCAAGATCCATATCAATGCAATGTATTCATCTCTATATCATATCCCTCTTTAAATGTAAACAAACATTTATAAATGATATTTGGGAATTTGGGCATAGTTCTCTCCAAACTGCTTCCTGCTTTTTGTTGGGAAGTATGTTTTAGGTGTTTACAGTGACCTTTCAGATGGTCTTGGTCCATCTAACCATGTTAGTCTTGAAGGAAGCCACAGGTTCTCGTTCTTTGTGGAAACAAAAGCAGAACCTCTTTCTTAAAGCAACTAATCCTTAGACCCAAATTTTGAAGTCAAGATAACTTTAAAATATATATGTTGGTGTAACTTAGCAGCTCATATAATGAAATGTTTTCTGTACTTAGCTCATTCACAGTCAAAAAATTCAAAGAAAACACAATAATATACATAATCCAAACTGTGTATTTTCCATCTTTATGTGGCTTTTTTTTACTTCTTTAATCTATGACTGCCTGTATCTTTTATATTATAACTGTCTATACTCTTTTTCCTAAGCCTACATACATTTATCCAACACTGTGACCCATTCAGAGGTCTTTTTCATCTGAATATGTCTTTATTGCATAACTGTAATCCTTTTCTGACCACGACTGCTTTTTAAAATGCTACGTGGCATGGCTAGGGCTAAGGCTGCTTTGCCTTTTGGCTCTGCCCAGTCCAACATGGCAGAGGTCCATTCACTGCCTCTGAGACCGTCAGGTGGGAGTCATCCTCACCACCTCAACTCTGGTAAGCAGTTGGCCCATGTAACTTACAGCACATTGCCCACAAACCCCATTCAAGTTCCTGGTCTCCTGAAAGAGCCAGAGTTGGTGCTGGCAGCACAAACCAGCAAGTCTTTTTAAAGGAGTGGTACAGTTTTTGTTGCTGCTGCTGAGTCTGGAAACCTCTTATAGAAGCCACAGTGCCCCTGCTCACTGCGAGAAAATAGAGCCTATCTGAAAATTTTAAAAAAAAAAAAAAAAAAGCACTACAAAGAAGTTGTACTAAACTCTCTTTGTTGGTACTAATTTCTAGAAGGTTAGGAGAGGATGGTCTATGGGACCCACAGGAGGTATGAAGCTATAGCTTAGACAAGTTTGGGGGTATGGGGTCTCCTTGGGGAAGAGAGAGAACAGAGACGGTCTATGGGCAGTCTACCTGGTCTTCTGGCAGGCGTGGCCTGTGATTGCTTATCTGCCCAAGCTGGGAGCTGAGACCCAGAGACAAGTAGAAGGAGGGAGGCCAGGAGGGATCCACAGGAGGCTTGCACAGTGGGGAAAGGAATCTGCAGTTGGTGTTCTGTTGCCAAGCGAGGGATGAGCCCAAGGGATTGGGTCTGCTGGGGAGCAGAGAGAGCAGAGAAAGTCTGCAGGCATGCTACCTGCTCTTCTGGCCCAGATCTTTCGAATATGCTTAAAATGTCTAATTGTTTTAAGTGTAATATAACGGGCTGTTCAGAAGTGCAGAATGTATGTTGAAAATACTCTTCTAATATGAAGATGCCCTACTCACATTTGGCTAACAAGAAGTTTGACTTTCAAATTTGGTTTTAATTTGTTGGTACTAACCATGATCATTAAATAATGATAACTAAACTATCTGTAGGTCGAAGTGCCCTCTCTTGCATGATCCTTGCAGGTAATTATTTCCTTTGCTGTTCCCTGGCCAAGCATGCTGAAACGCACTTGAGAGAATGTCAGGGCAGTGTGCAGTACACACTCAGTGTCCGTACTTTAGAAGGTAACACTCCTAGGGTGACATTCTTACCAACATCGAGAACAGTCAGAATAAAGAAGGGCCGAGGCATCTCTCCCCTGTTCCCCAAATAGCCCCTGGAAGATGTGAAGCCATAGCCCTGTGAGCTAGTCACTCCCAGACTTCTGTGATTGACAGTGTCACCACCCCTTGCTTGAGCTCCACAGTGGGCAAGACAAATAGACCCTTGGATATTTCAGAAACGGACTGCATTGGTAAGAAAGCTAAAACTCCAAGTGTTTGTTGCATTTTGGAACAGTTGAACTGCAGATACCCAGGGCCTAATATTTTTCTGCTTTTTTTAATCTTCCATGCAATCTCTCCCATTCATCATGTCTTTCTTCTCCTTTGCAGCAAGAGAAATCCCACCACAATAACGAAATTGCCAAAGGACTGTCCAGTGCCTTTTTCTTTCCCTAGAATTTTTCCGTGTTAAATATTGCTTGTAATAAGTGGGTTATCCACCGGCCTTGGATCTCATGTGGAGCTGCTTTGATGGAAGGGGATTAGCAAAAGCAAACTTCGATCTGCTCTTTGTCCTCAAAACTCATTTTTGTTTCTGTTACATCTACGTGGTCTCTTATTTACTCTTTCTCTTTATATCTGCTTCTCAGTAGTTCATATAATTGTTCTAATTGTTGCTGCTTTTTACTACATCACAAATACAAAAACTTTTAAACTCATCAAATACAAATCCAATAAGGTTCCATTTTTTCACACATATCAAAAGCCTGCAGCGTATGTGCTGGCAGATTAATAATGCTGGCAGTGCCATTCGGAATGTCCACTGTGGTTAATTCACAAGGAAGCACTCAATATTATGTGGCCCAAGACATTTTTGAAGTTCATAGAAACACTGTTTTCGCAAGCTAGGGAATTGGGAGAAATAGCTAAAACATAAGCCAACTGTTATTAAAATAATTTTTCAATATCTTTGAGTTCTAATGTTCTTTCTCTCAAATTCCATGTATTGCAAAAATATGAAAAATGCTGAGAGTCTTAATCATGGAAAAAGCACCTAATATATCAGTGGGCAGAAACAACATAGTAAGCTTGATGTAAACTTCAGGCTCTATAAATTTGTACTAATAACAAAAAAGAGTGGATAATGAGAAGGTTTTTTTTGCCTTTTGCGTTAAGCAAAGGAGCTGGTTCATTTAGCTGTCAACTTGACACAGCCCAAAGTTATTTAGGGGAGTCTCAATTAAGGAATTGCCCTGATCAGATTGGCCTGTGCCTATGTCTGTGAGAGATTGATGGTTGACAATTGATATGGAAGGGCACAGCCTATTGTAGGCAGCACCATCCCTAGGAAGATCGGCGTGGGCTCTATACAAAGGCCAGCGGGGTACGAGCAAATAAAGGATTAGTAAACTGCCTTCTTCCCTGGCTTCTGCTTCAAGCTGCTAACTTGGACTCATGCCCCGACTTTCCTCAACAGTGAACTGTGACCTGAAAGCATAGAGGAAATAAATTCTATCCTCCAAGAGTTGTTTGGGGCTAGAGTGTTTTATCACAGAAACAGAAACGCAAATTCAAACAAAGCTATTGCTTTCCTTAGAAGAGGCTGAGCCCAACCCCTTAAACCGTGTGTTAATTAGGGTTTCTATCACTGCGAAGAGACACCATGACCACGGCACTTCTTATAAAGGAAAACATTTAATCGGGTGACTGACTGACAGTTCAGAGGTTCAGTCCATTATCATCATGGTGGGACATGGCAGCGTGCAGGCAGACCTGGCGCTGGAGAGGCAGCTGGGAGTTCTGCATCAGGAACAGGAAGTGGTCTGTCTAACTGGGCGTGGCTTGAGCATATATGAGACCTCTCTAAGCCCATCTCCACTGTAACACACTTCCTTCAACAAGGCCACACCTACTCCAACAAGGTCATACCTCCTAATAGTGTTCCTCCCTTTGGTGGCCATTTTTTTCAAACCAGGATAGGGGATTATCCCTGAAGGGTATGGAGAAACAAGTGTTTCAAAAGATCTGGAGGCATGGTTGGGTCTGGTGGCCTGTAATTTATGATCCATCTTGTTTCCAAAAAAAGAGATGAAGCAACTGTCCAGTCAGCACCACCCCCACAACCCAACCCCATATCGCCTCATCAAAATTTCTGTCTCCTGAGGCTGACTGTGGCTGGAAGTTTTCTCTATGCCGCTGGTCACTGGACCAGTTTCTCTCCAGCTTGCTAGTTCCTGCAGCTGCTTACAAAATAATTGCTCAGAGGCTAATATATTAAATATAATGGTTTGGGTGATGGCTTAGACTTCTTACTGGCTAGCTCTAACTATAACTTAACGCATTTCTATCAGTTTATATTTTACCATGAGGCTCATGACTTGCTGGTAATGTTCAAACCTCTTTCTCCTTTGGCAGCTACACGGTGTTTCCTCTACTCTGCCTACTCTCTCTCTCTCTATCTCTGTTCTGATTTCCCACCTAGCTTTACTCTGCTAAGTAAAAGCTGGCCAAAACAGCTTTTTCATTAACCAGTAAAAGCAATACATATACAGAAGGACTTTCCTCATCAGCTGACCTCTGCTCTACAAAAGATCTTCACAGGCTGAAACAGCAGAATCATGTACTAGAAACCAGTTACAGGACATCACATAAGACCCTCTGTTCTGACAGCACATAGTATGAGCAGAAGGAAAATTAGGGCTGACTGCTGGAGACTGGTAGTTAGCTTGTTGGTAGGCACCAAAAAAAACTGGTTTTAAGACAACAAAATCTTGAATGAATTTAACACAGAAAACTTCCTGCCTCTGAGTAATGACACTGGGAATTCTTTCATATCTACCTAATTGGTTAGGAAGAGGATGAAAGTTTAGGGATATATTGTGTCTTCCTTATGCATCTTCATCTCTCTGAGCAAGGCATGAGTGTGGAGAGTCCAAGGAAGGGTGCATATCTGAAGTCTGGATAAGGCAGGTGCACTTAGGAGTAGGATGCCTAGATGCTCCCATCAGCCGATGTAAGCATACATTTCCTCTGCCATCTTGTTAATGTCTGAAAATTTCACATGTTCATATAATGTGCTTGGATCAAATATACTTCCGTTCTCCCCTGTCCCCAAAATTCTACCATATCTTCCCTACTATTTATCCTTCTCAGTTTTATGTGCTCTTTAAAACCCACTGAGTTCATTTGCGCATGGGTATAGGACTATCTGCTGGAGCGTTAGTAATCTCTCAGGGCCTACATCCCTGAAGAAAACTAGCCCTCGTCATGCAACCACCACTTAGCAATAACTCCTCACCTAGGAGTGACTAAGACTCCCATGTCTGTGCTGATGTTTTTCTGACTTGATCTCACATGGGGCTGTGTATGCTGTCATACTATGAGCTCATATGTGCAATGGCCCTGACAGGTCCAGCAAATGCCACTTTGCTGTAGATATTCTCTACCCTCTGGGTTTTACAATAGTGCGCCCCCACAGTGATCCCTGAGCCTTGGAGAGAGGGGTGTGACGTAGATGTCCTATGACAGTAGAGCGTCCCTAAGCTCTTATTCTGCATATTGACCAGTTGTGGGTTTCTACATTAATCTCCATCTACCACAAAGAGAGTCTTCTCTGCTGAGGATCGAGGAATGCACTACTCCATTAATATAAAGGTAAAAAACCTTAAGGGGAAATTTATATCTGTGTCCATTTAGAAGAAGGTCCTCACCTAGGACCTAGGACCTAGCCAGGCATGAGGTTTGGCCCAGTTAATGGTGCCAGACATGAGATCCATCTTGAGGCACTGGCTTTAAACCAGATGAGAACGTGGCTGACTCTCGTACCTTCATGCTACTGTTGTTCCCGCGGGAACGTGTCATCGGGCCTCACAGTCTGCTATCTTGTTTTCACGGTCAGAGGGATTCCACACATCCTTATTTTTATTGATATTAACTCCCATTGCTGTGAAATTTACACGTGTTTGGTCATAAAGAACCAGGAGTGCATAGAAATTGCTGCATAAACCTAAGAGTGGGGAGCAGAGACAGCAGGGGATCTCTAGAATCATGATTACCAAGAAGCATGTTTTCTCTGTTCACACAAATTTGGAGAAGCCTGGGTTAAGCTTATTTAGCCAAGGAGCTGCCTTTTTATGTATTAGATAGTGTAGGACATTTTCTTTTCTAACTTGAAGTAAACATGCTAATATCTTGAGTACAACAGTTTCCACATTCAGACTACATGAACCCGTTTTAGCAGCATCTTGTAGCAATCGTGTTCCCAAGACTTTTCTTGGAGGTGGGCGGCTGTAGTGGGAGGAAAGGCATGAATGCAATTCTCAGAGGTCAGAGCACTCATTGCTCCTACATTGTGCGTTCTAAGGGTGCATCCCAGGTGTGAATTAGTTGGCCAGGAGACATCAGGTCCATTTACAACAGCGTCAGAAAGGGACGTCCAGCCAGCATACCATCACGAGCTGGCCCTCTGATGAGTGTCTATGGAATCCCCGACTGAATAAACAATGGTTGAAAACTGTCCCAACTACTGAAAGGTCTCTCCTGTGAAAGAGCTTGAGGGAAGGACTGAGGAGGGTCATAGCGCATGGAAAAGCTCCTCCACGTGAGACTTGCAGGTACCAAGATGCAAGAGACAATCTGCCCTGTGTCATTTCCCTTCTTGAACTGCGTTTGTCTTATGCAGGAGCTGGAAATTGTGTGTCTCCTTTCTGGACCCCTCAGGGCAATGCAAAGCCAAAGTGACAATAACAGACATGAGTGTTCTTGAACAAGTAAGGCCCCTGTGTCATGCCAATGATGCGAAGTTGCATATTCCTCTCTTAAGTAGCCTCAATTGAAGCTGCTCCCCCACTTTGGCAGTGTGCAAATCAGTTTGCTAAGCCAAGAATGAAAACATGTGATTTTGAAATTCATCGTTAGGCTATCGTTGTGCTCAATACACTTTCCCAGTGTGCTCAAGTCAGACTTCATTCCTGAAATCAATTTTTTATTTGGAAATACTAACTCATTCTCCTAGGGCAGACTATTGTTTTATGAAATTTTTATCTTGGGAGAATGCTTGGCTCTTGATAGATATCAATTCTAACCAAGAAGAAAAGCCCTTCCATATGTTTTTCTCTCCTGAAGCTATAATTAGCTAAGTGTGAATATGATCACTTCTCCTAAAATTGGGCGATGATTGAGATAATTATTTTGAGGGCTATCATACTTAATATTTAATCAAGTTAGCTGAATCCTGTTTGAATGTATATCAGCTGCTTGCATCATTTTCAATATTTCTAAAACTCAATTCATTTCTGGTTCAGAAAAGTACTACATCCAGCCTCCTTTTAATTAGCTACCATCTTTATTTTTAGGATAATTCTCATGCTACTTAAATGTGCATAACCTAACCACCTTCTTGCTGGCATTTCCACTCATTTCCTTCCAGTCCTTGACACTCAACAGTATGGGAATTCCTCAGATCTAATTCAGGGACTCCTCTGGATGGAACCTTGGGGTGTCAAAAATACAATTCATCTTGTATTCTCGACATATGAGGAAGGTTATTTATCGGGGGTGAATAGCTGACAGGAAAGCTGCATTCTACACGGAGTGAACATGGAGGATTCTGCCTCACTTAGTATTACTTCTTTCTCAAAGGGTTAGTCACCCTTTGAATCACTTTCTCGGGCCAGCTGCTCATCAATTCTGGCATGTAATGCAGGTTCTTGTATATGTTATAAGTTGGTAATTGTTTTGGGAAACTACAGTTAGTAGATAAAGCAAAAGAAACTATAACTTGCCTTTTAGACTGTATCTCAACCTCTGCCCACACCAGCCATCAGATTCCCTACTTCCAAAGGATTCCTCCTAACCATGCCCTGCCTCCACATTTTTCCTCCTGTTAAAAGTCTCTAATCAAGTAACAGATGCATTAAAAGAAAAAGATCATTTAAAAATAATTCATATCTGGCAATATCTGTTTGAATGTACCACATGCGGAGCAGGTCTCCTGCTGGAACGGGATCTGGTATGGTTCAACCAAATGACTGCTCTTGTCGCTGCCGTGTTCCACCTGTGGAGGGAGAGCTGAAGAGAATGCAGCAAGAGAGGAACCGAAAAAAACGTAATTTTACCTTCGTAGCGGATATCAGTTGGAGATGGCTCCTTGGTGACGGGTGGGAGCCCATGTCCACTCCCCCCTTATCATTCTGCGACCCCATTCTACCTGAGCCTGTGCAGGTTCTGTTCTTGCTGCGCTCATACGTGCATCGTCCTGTTGTGTTGGGAGACACTGTTTCCTTGCAGTCCTCCATCCTCTTTGCCTCTTAGATCTAAACCCTGTGCCCAGCAGTAGAGGGCTAACACAAAATGAACTCAGCGGTGGTTCTGTAGACGTTTTGTCTCATATTGCTTCGTTTGGGTGTTTTTGTTTGTTTGGTTTTGGTCTTGTCTTACTGGCCTTTTTGCTTGAATATTAATTATAGTTTCCAATTTTGTGTGTTTATGTTTTCGTTTATTAGTGTGACTTGCTTTTGTTTCTTTTTCAAAATTCCAGTTTGTTTTTTGTTTGTTTTCTAAAGAGAGAGAAAGTATTTAAAGCTGGGTGGGGAGGGAGGTGGACAGGATCTAGATGGAGTTGGGAGAGGGGAAATGGTGATCAGAATAATTTGTATGAAATGTTTTCAGTAAAGATAAGAGAGAATTTTACCTATGAATTATTAGAAGGGAGCCAGCCTTAATAACTGGTGCCCATATTTGGACTAAAAGAGTGCACGTTTCTCATGATGTATCATGATGCTCGCCCTGCACCGAACAAACAGGCTCATCATAGGATAACCTTGCTATCATCTGCAAGGATATAGTCCATGTCGGAGATGAAGTAGGTTAGAAGCCCAGTGCGGGGCTGTAGGAATGTGATGGTGTATATATGTTGCTCTTTTTCTCCTCTTTATTCCCTAAGCTAATCTTCTGTGCTGTGCTGTGTTTATGTTGATGTGCATGCTGCCAGGGGGCAGACAGGCTAGGGACTGGTTTTCCTTACTAGTCTTCTCTCATACTGAAGTGCAAGATGCTACCATAGATGTCTGCTTAGCTGTATTGTTTGCGGCCATTTGTTGAACGTCTTTGCTGTTTTATAGACACGGACATAGCCAGCAGGACTGATCCATTCAGAAAAACTTCTTTGTGGTTAGCAAGGTGAGAAGCGTAAGCAACAAGTCTCAACAGTTAGCTTTTTCTCTTGATGGAAATGCTCCATTCCTTTTCATCTCAGCTACCAAGGCCAGGCACACAAAACCTTCAGGAATGAGCTTTGCCTCTTCCAAGTCTCTCCTCCTTTGCCTACTTCAGAGATTACTCCAGGTTCTTAGCTCATGGTCATGTTCTGACCATGCTACCTGTAGGCTGAAATCCCCTAAACCATGAAACGTGAGCCAAGCCAGTGTCCTAGGAGGAGGCTGCAGATAACCAATTTCACATGCAAAATGCTCTATCTAGTTCCTTAATGGCCTTGTCATGTCTAATTAAATTTTATTTGCCTTTGAATGTAACATAGCTGGTAAGGTCCATGGTTACAGATTTTATTTACCTAATTACATGCTGGTGAGACTCAGACTCATTATATACCATGAATGCCTATAGCTAAGGAAAGGACACAGATAGAAAAGGCATTCGATACGTATAAAACTCCTACTCTGAGTTGTTTTAACTCAGGCTGATCAATGTGTATCGTTACATTTCCAGGCTTCGTTGCTGTAGTAGTCATTGTTGTCGTTGCTGATAACTGTTTGTCTTCTCATGTGTCTTAGAAACTTTCACAAGGATCTTTTCAATGAACTCTGAATGATTCATTAGAAGAGGGTTCCATTTGGATAAAGTGTTGTTCAAATTTTACAGTGTAACCTGTCAGAGGAGGCAATAAAGACAGTGGAAGTGGGAAGAAGGCTTTTATAATGAGACTCATTTGAAATGTGATGTTAGCCACAGTTATGTGTGTTTCACTTTGGTCTTAGATCTTTATTTTATTGATCTTGGATTAGTAAGCCATCCAGCTTCTCTGGTGGTCTGACTGGAATCTGAATGAGCTGTGGGAATCCCCGACTTCTGCATTGTTGTTGATGATGTCGGTTTTGACTGTCAGCAACAGCCTAGTGTTTTTCACTGTGTGTGAGCATCCTGTAAGCAGGCTTCTACTTAGATACTTTTTTACAAAGGCACAGTGGGTGAGCTGAGTCTTAGGCAAGCAGGAGAGAACATCAGGAATCCCCTGCTACCAGTGAAGCTGGGTATCTGCAGTTGCGTTGCCATCCTAACCAGTCATACCAAGGCTGTGACACGTGTCCTACCACGGGAGTTAGTTGGCGCCCCACGTGAGAGCAAGCACACTTGGTATAAGTGTAGATGCAGACATGGGAGGGTGTGAGACAGCTCCAGGCCTTCTGCTCATCCATCCAAGTGCACTCCAGGATTCCCAGCAAAGGAAATGGCTCTCTGATACCTTTGTATTAAAAGGTTGCATTCTTTAAAGATAAGAGAACATATGTCTCTCTGGAAGACTGACAGTCATTGCTGACACCTGATCAGGATGAGGATACTGGTCACATGATGAGGATGGGAGCTGAGTTTCTCCTTTTGTTCCCTGGTCAACCATTTTGTGTTGGCTTAATTGTTTCTCTTTGTCGTCGTCGTCATCATCATCATCATTATATTGTGTCAGCCTGACCTCTAACTTTATGTCAATCTCCAAGTTCTAGGATTCTGAATGAGAGCCATCACACCCAACTCTTGTGTCAGACTCTTGATAAACAAGACAGTTATCACCACAAATGTTACATCATATAAGAATCTGCAGAACACCATACATATCTAAAGTTTTGCATCCCATAGTTCCTAAGGTTCTTTTGTGTCTAGGAAACTCCTAAAATGGTTCACATTATTTATTTTACTTTATTTACTTGCTTATTTACATTTTATTAGCTTGATTATGGGATGTAAATTTGGAGAAGGCACTTTCAAACACAGTTCTTAAAGGACACAAGACATGAACGTTAACCCTGAGTAGCTAAAGACAAGATACACTAATAAATCTGGTTTGATTCAGAATGATAAGATTTAAAATAAAACAGTAGCGGCAATGATAGCAAACTCACCTCACCCATCTATTCTTTTCATTTTTATGTTTTTCTTATTTTGGTGTATGCAAGGATCCTTTGGTAAATATTAAACTAAAGCATTCAACTATAGAATTTTCTCAGTGTTCCTTTAGCCCACCAGCTGAGAGGCGGAAGAGAGACAGGCTACTGAGTGGGTATTCATGGAACCCAACACAAACATTACAGAAAAGTTGTGTCTCGTTTAGGCTTTACAGATTGGGAGGCTATGAAGAAATCACACATTCACAATTATCCAATGTAGGTTCATTTATTTACTTAATTACTTAGAGACAAGGTCTCAAGTAGTCTCGGCTGGCCTCAAACCTTCTGTTTATGCAAGGATGAATGACCTTGAACTTTTTATCGTTCTGGCCCCACCTCCCAAGTGCTAAGGCTCACACCTAGTGTTTTGTGCATGCTAGACAAGCCCTCTTCCAACGAAGCCACATCCTTTGCACCTGGCATTTTTAAGCCAAAACAGCAGCCCAAACAAAGAAATTCTGCAGATAAGTCTCTTCTCAACATTTTTGCCTTCAACCATGGCAATATTAAGGTCACAGGACCAGTCTTCCACATTCAAAGTGTGAATGTCCCACATACTCGATGGTTTAAGTGTCTCTCTGTCCTAGGCTTCAGAACTTCCTGCATCACTTCCCTTACAGGGGCAGGGAGGAAAGGACATGTCCGGGCATCTCCTTTCGTCGATGGCTGACAGATTGTCTTCCGGTGGCTTATGATAGAACCGCAGGCATGCTGAGCTCGACAGAAGCAAGCTCTTCGTCAGAGTTGAGTTGATTTAACGATAAATATATCAAGCAATTTGCTGTGAGGACTATCCACACACAAAGCATCCTCTGCAAGCCACTTTGAATGCTGTCATTAGAAAATAAATACGCCACTTTGGGGGGTTTCAAGTCAAAGCGCTTCTCTCAGACACTTCCTCTACTGTCATCAACTGAATGCAGACGCTCTTCTATTTCCGTAATTTAAACATCAGCGTTTTCTGTCCCTGCTAAAATAAGCCACTAAAATAAGGATAAGAGCAGATATCAAAATATCATATTATAGAGCCCTATGTTTTATTTATTACTGCCTGGAGCTAAGATACTGCCTATTCCCGTGGGATTCTTTCTCCTGCCCCGCGTTGCCACACACTGGGCAGTTTCTCAGCAGAAGGAGGTGTCCTTTAGGGGTCTGTTGCAGGCAAAGTATTTCCTGTAACTATTAGCAGCTGACTGCATATGTCTAGTCCTGGGGTGGGAGGTAAATAAGGGACCTGACTTGGAACACTTGCCAATTCTGCCCAAAATAATTCAGGGACAGCAGACTTTGCTGCAGGCTCTTGTTTACTTCCAGAAGTAAATTAAAGGAACAGAATTGGAAGCTGCGGGTGGGATGCATTAATTGTCCTGCTGGGCTGTTGGTAATGTCTAAAGTGCTTTGTATTCTAAAAACACTCCATAAATCTGTCACTGTAAGTACCTTTATCATTGGGAGAGGCAAGACCGGTAATGATAAAGTGAATTAAGTAAGCAAAGTTGGGTTTTATTTTACCTTTACAAGAAGAAAAACATGCCAGGTTAGTTAATGCTGTATTACAGAATCGTGCAATAAAAGCTCTTCGGAGAGACAAGGTGACCAGAGTACATAGGCTACTGCATTAGACAATTTGTCAAAGTTGCCTCCCCTACAACTGCTGTTACATTATACAGATCCCAGTCTAAGTTCATGTGGTTGTGCCCATCACCATACATTTTATTTACATCCGGGGATATCAACATGGCATCTGTTGAAGCAGTGTTCTTTCTTAATTATGGAATAAATGCTTTCCATGAATTTCCTAAGTTCATCTTTAAGATAATCTTATAGATTTCGTGTCATTATTGTTCTTGCTTTTAAAACTGAAATCAGTGAAGGTTAGAGCCAAAGAGAACCAGTCCTACATCTATGGACGACCAGACCCTGGGCCTTGGCTGTGAGCAACTGCAGTTGTTCCTCAGTACTGCGTATGCCTCAGCCAGGACTCATCCACCTGCAGGTCGAAATCATTTGATTAATATTCATTACATTAGTCGTGTGCAGAATTTGTAGTAATATGACGTCAACTGCTTTTACACAGCATTAACATTGAACTGAGTCAGAGAAGTGATTTAAAGTGTGAGGACATATGGATGTGTGCTGCTTTGTGTGAGACCCAGGTTTCCATGGATTTGAATATCCACAGTGTGGTGGTGAGGATGTCCTGGACCCAGTGGCCGCCGGTGGGCAACCTTCCTGTGCCTTCTGAAATCTCCCTACACAGAACAGGCAGTGCCTTCCTGCACCCACTTTTCCTCTTTTGTTCCCAGCTCTCTGTTGTCCCTCTCCTTCCACCTTCACCTTCCCTAAACTGTTCCCTTCATTTTCTTTCCTAAAGGCAAATATGCCATGCGAGACCTGGTCCACCGGCTTCCTGGAGGGAACAACAGCAACAACGCAGGGAGCAAGGCCATGTCAGATGACACCGTGACAGCCGTGTGCTGCACCCTGCACGAAGTGATCACCAAGAACATGGAGAATGCCAAGGCCTTACGGGATGCTGGCGGCATCGAGAAGTTGGTCGGCATCTCCAAAAGCAAAGGAGATAAGTAAGTCAAGGGGCAATGTGGTCTTTGGGTTAGAGTAAGTCAGGGGCAGCATTGCCTGTGCATTGGAGTAAGTCAGGGTCAGCATTGTCTTTGCCTTGGAGTAAGTCAGGGTCAGCATTGTATTTGCATTGCTAAGAAAGACTTCACATCCCAGGGCAGCCAGCCAGTTTAGTCTGGAAATATGACATTGTCTCCCTGCTGTTGTTTTCTCAAATGTGCTTGCCGGTCCCTGTATCAATGGACCTGTATCCTTAGGTTCTGTGTTCCAAGTCATCACACAGACGTCTTCTCTGTGTGTCCTTCCTATGGAGTCAGAGAGAACTAATTCTACTAAAGTCTACTCCTTTAACCGCTGTGAGATTCTGGGCAGGTAATTTGCTATGTTCTTGCTTTCTAACCTAAAACTGAAGGCAGGCCTGGCATGATACCCTTCCTGGAATCAAGAGTCATCAAATCTGAAAGGATAAATAGAAATTCCCCAGGCAGAGAGGCAATATTCCCTGTGATTTAAGAATCAAGGGTATCTTACTGTATACAACAAAAAAAAAAGAAAAAAAAACTTCATCAGCTAGGATGTTAGTGTATCAGCTAGTATATCAACCTTTACAGAAACCTTCACTATCCTTAATTAAATTTTGTCTTCTGCAAGTCCCTCAGTGTAATCAAAGAAGATTAAATGGGTAAACTTTTTATTATCAAGGGCCTGCCGACTTCTTGCCTTTTCATTCCCTGCCTCCCATTCCTTTACATCTAAATGCTAAATAATTAATTTTTCTTTTGTTATTGAAGATGGTGAGGAATGCTCTTTGAGACTCTCTGGAAACTCTGTCTCATTATTTCATTTAACTCGAGTTATTGGCAATGTGTTATAAAAGTTTCGGGGGGAGGTTTTTAAATACCCTGAGATCCTTAAATAGGCTCGTTCAGCAATTCAGCATTAGATTTGAATACGTTCTTGTGTCAAGGGGTGAAGCCCATCAGACTCAGGCAATTGTGCAGTGTAGATTTGGGACTTGAATTATATACAGCTTGTGATGTTCTGTCTGGAAATAAAGCATCATGGTTCACAGCCAGAAAGCTACATAGTTTCCTTCTTCATACAGCGCAGCAGACCTGTGGGTCTCAAGGAAAAGAAATGCTGGCTTGCTTTGAGCATTGTGAGCCCAATATATTGTTGCTGGGACCACTTTTCTTTAAGGCATATACACTTAGGAGACACAGTAAAACCCCAGTCAACAGGAGCACTCTATTCGCCTGTAGTTATGAGACATCCCAAGGTTAAAGTACATTCTCTGAATTTAAAGACAAGAAGGGAAGGGAGTGGCAGGGTATCTATCAAGTCCCTTCGGTTGTCTTGAGTTTCTCCACAGCAGTAACTGGCACTCAATGGGGCTTGAGTACAAAAGATGCTGTGGTCAGACTTATAGCCGAAGAAAACTATTTGGTGAAACTACTTTGAAAAGTCTGTTTGGAGAAATGACCTGTGAAATCTTGCAGCTCTTCCGTGGTGGCTGTGAGTTGTCCTTCAAGGTGTGGCCCAGACTTGGTGGTTGCAAAGGGGCAGGTGTTTTTATCTGTCGGTGATCTCACGAGTGTCCTTTAGTTTGACTAAACATTTCTTCGTGCACAGTCACTCATTTCATCGAATTCTTCCTTCATCTTTTTTTTTACTCTTTGCCACCAGCCTGGAATTATGACTTTAATAACAAGTGTTAAATTGAACTGAATCAGGTCTCTTACAATTGGAGTTCTCACACTTAGTCAGCCCTTCCATTTTCCACGTGGGTTGTCTCTTTGGTATACGAATATCCTGACTAATTGGAGCTTCAAAACAAGGTTTTTATAACCTCTCGCTTCGTACCTACACTTCCGTTTATAATTGCTTTTCACTGCTTTTGAAACAAAATGAGACCAGGAGAGCTGCTCTGATTCTCAGCATGAAACTTGTATTTGTCGCTCAGTCCTATGGTGTCAACAAGCATTGGGGTTCCCTTGAAGCTCTCAATGTGTTTTAGTAAAACAAAAAAACCTTTTCAGGAGTAGAATTTTTGAGCTCAGGAGTCAGTAGCATAGAAAAAATATCAGTTCATTCCAGTTAACCTATACAACTATCACAAATATGTCCGCACAAAATTGTTCTTAAAAACTTGCTCATAGAGCTAAGTTCAGTTCAAGTCTGGTTTTTATTTGAAGCAGCATGCAAACAAACATGGCAACGCAAACAAACAAGAGCATAGAACAAAACGCAAATATGCCTAGCTGCGGTCCTCAAGTTTTAAATATTTTTACATTTTACTTCGAAGTATGAGCAAACCTAACCATGCGGTCATGGGACCACAGTACACCGGAACCACAACCCCTGTGGCGCTAGGAAGTCATTCAGGGCACCTGGTACTCTGCGGTGCTACTCCGATGTGACCGAGTTGTACAGCCATGAGGAATCGCACCATGAGACATCTCCAGCCACCCTAGATTTGACAGCTCCCAGGAAAATCAAAGCTCTGTGCAATTGTTATCAACACTTATAGGAGCAGAGTGCACCCTGTTTTGAAGTCTGATGACTTACTATTTTCGTATCATTTTTAAACATGCACTGCAGACATTCTATCATGTCCATCCGTTCCAAATATTTACTTTCATGATTTCAATAGTTACATGGGAAATTGTGTTGAATGTGTCATTGTATTTATCATAAGGCAGAGAAGCTATTAATAGTCTGGATTGTTGCTTGTCAGTATAGAGCTGTGTGCTATGGCTCGGGTTATAATCACTTAGGAACATTCAGTTTTTCTAGTCCTTCTGTTGACAGTTACAGCTTTTCAAGTAGATATTTTTATGACGCTAGTCAGTGGAGGGATCAAAAGGAAAGACGAAGAAGAGGGCAGTGTGCCTTTTGACCTTCATGCTGCTAAAACACCATGCTATTCTGGCATTTTAATTGAGAAGCTAACCTGTTTCTCATACGCATTCACAGTCTCTATTTTGTAACTAAAGAAGAAGTTGAAACAAACAAAAAAAATTACACTGCGTCTGAGGAATTTTTCATGCTAAATGTGTCAGCCACACCACCATTACCTGAATTCTAATAATGTTCCTCCAGGGTTGCCTGGGCATTGCCAGAGACAAATTACCGAGTAGCAGCAGTAAAAACACAAGAGCATTTAGTCTTTGTTTAACCTTGGTTATGCAAGGCCAACTGGGGCTCTAATCTGTATCCTTGAAAAGGTTTACATTTCTCTAAGTTACAGGAACTTAAAACTATAGCTGGAGCATAGTATTATCATAAATTATAGAATAATTAAACATCCATTCATTTTAGTGAAATAGAACAAATGTTACATGATTGTAGCTAATGTATTAATGTATTATGGACAAGAAAATGGAATTCGTAGGCCCTCATTTTTGTTGTCGTCGTTGTTATAATACAGCCAAAGTTGGATTGTTTCTCAGAAACAGGGAGCAGTCACTGTTGCTCGTCAGTCAATGGATGCAGGAGCTTTAACCTTAGCTTGTGTAAATTACAAACGTGAAGACCCAGAGAAACAGCAGCCGTGCTCTCTGCATGTCCTGCCGTTCCATGACTTCATCATAGAGTACCTGTCGTAGATGTTCGTTTATTTCAGCTCTCAAATTCAAGCCCACCCCAGCCCATCCACCATCTGCTTCCTTTGCATTTCAAAGGCCTTTTTATTTCAAATATATCTTTTTATTTAACATTTTGAGAATTTCATACATGAGTTCTGTATAATCCCACCCTCCCTCTCCCCCTTCCAAACTCCCCATCCCCCAACCCCCTCTCAAATTCATGGTCTCTTAAGACTCCTATAATTTTTATTGTTGTGTGTTGGGGGGGATGATCTGCTCCCATATAATGCTGCTCTAATATACATGTTTGGGGCTGACCACTGGGGAATGAATAGCTCACCTGGGGCCCTGCTCCCAATGAACACCTGTTCATCCCCTCTTGACAGCCATTGGTTGCCTGTAGTTCTTCATATTGGGGTGGGACCTTATGAGATGTCAACCTCCGATTCACATTGATTTGTCCCCTGGTGTTGTCATTGTGAAGGTCTAGCTTAGGCCGCCATATTGTTGAGATTCCATGGGTACAGCATCCCTTTCATTGTTAGAAGACCCTATCTAGAAGCAGGTGTCCCAGTTCTCTGATTCTTTAGGAAGAGAGGCCAACAAAGAGGGTGTAAGAGTCAAAGACATTTTTGGTCTCACTTCAGAGACTTGTCAGTGGCCCTGTCATATGAGGAATCAGATTTCTGAACTCTCCATTGCTTTGGAGGCCTTATTACTTGGTTACAAGAAAAAAATCTATATACTATATCTATGAGTTCCTGTGACATTGATCCAAAAGGACCAAACTTGAGGAGCACACAGGGCTTCATAGATTCTTGTTTACGAGCATTCTTAGGTATCCATGTTAGGGTGTGTGTGTGTGTGTGTGTGTGTGTGTGTGTGTACGCTCATCTGTGTGTCTGTGCCCATCCGTGTGTGTGTGCACGCTCATTTCTCTGTGTGTGTATGTGTGCTCATCTGTGTCTGTGCCTCTCTCTCTCATGTGTGTGTGTGTGTGTGTGTGTGTTATGTATGCTTAGCATCCACAGGCAACAGAAGCAGTTGCTGTGCTCACACAGGCCATGATGCCAGCCCCATACCTGTACCTGTGCCCTGGGGATATGGCTGTCTCCATCCTTCTTCTTACCCATGTGTGGCCTAACACTGCTGTAAAAAATCCCTAGACTCATTTAGTGCTGCAGAATCACTTTTTTTCATATTTCTCTTCCATTTTGTATAATTGGAGACTATATCTGTTTTCACCCTGAGTGTCATGGTTCAGGTGTTTGCGTATGGAATGTCTTTGCCAAATTCTAGTGCCCTCCTGCGGTCACCTCCAGATGAGTCATTGAGAAGAACAGGACTAGGAAAGCAATAGTCTGCTGAAGAGAAACACCCAGAGGATGTGGATTTTATTCTCTTCTGGTGAGACAATGTGCTTCCAAACTAGATGCCATTGGTCATCTGCATTTCCTGTCTTTTCTTTATCAGGCACTCTCCAAAGGTGGTTAAGGCTGCATCTCAGGTCCTAAACAGCATGTGGCAGTACCGAGATCTGAGGAGTCTCTACAAAAAGGTAAGGGCTGCTTTCTTCCTTTTTCTAACCTGAGGCTCCTGAGCTCACAGGTTTTAGGGCCAAAGGTGCCAAATATGAGCATCATAAGAAGCATCCCAGATATAGTCAGTGTTTGTTCAGAAGCCTTGGGACCTGAAACAAGAAAGAGAAAGATGCCATCCATATACCAACATACAACATGTGAGCCTTCTTGACTAAACAGATCTAAACTTATGTAGCCTTACACCAAATCATCTTTTTTGATTCCCTAAGAGTCTATAATTTCTTTTCAAATTTCTAATTTATCATCATCATCATTATTATTCTTACTAGTGTGTGTTTTTGATGTATATGGGCACTATGCTGTGGTGTACGTATGGAAGTCAGAGGACAATTTGTGGAACTGGTCCCCTCTTCCACCTTTATGTGGGTTCCAAGAACTGAGCACAGGTGTCAGGACTGGCTCAGCCAGCACCTATGCCTGCCGAGCCATCTCACTGGTCCCTGTGAGTTCTTTTATTTTCAGATATTCATTTACTTATTCATTTGCTTCTTTATTTTATGTCTGAGCATGTGAGTATGAGTGTGAATGTGTCTGTGTGTGTATCTATGTGCTACTCATAGATGTGGGATACCACAGAGATCAGAAGACATGGAATCCCCTGAATCTAGAGTTCCAGGAGATTGTGAGCCACCATGTGAGTGCTAGGAAAGGAAGGAACCAGTGTCTTCTGAAGATTAAAGAGTGATCTGAGCCACTGAGATGCCATCCTCTTCTTCCATTTCTAATTAACACATAATACATATACATATTTAGAGAGTACAGCATGCTGGTTCAAAGCATGTATTTATTGGTTATTGGCCCACTCAAGGTATTTACCTCAGCCATTCTCTTAAGCACGTATCATTCTTTATGGTTAAAACTTCAAGGTTCACCCGTCGAGCTGTTTTGAAATGCATAATTATATATTTTGAATAACACTAATTCACTTTATAGGAGGGGGAAAAAAAGCACTGTTTTTAGAGCTTGTGTATTCCAAAGTAGACCCAAAGGTCATAAATTTAGAGATTTTGAAAAAAAAATTTAAAAGTATCAACAAATTTGAACAAGTAATTTCAGAGAGGACAGAGGAAAAATAAACAGCTCAAGAGAAGCTGAGGAAGTCAAAATATATGACGGCTGGAAAAAATCACCTACACGATGCAGAACCTTCTCTGTGTTCCGGGTCCTGATGACGTTACTACATGGCTGCCCAGAGGATAGAGATGAAGGTCTGCCTGGCCTCCATAACCACAGGAGGCTTGGTTGTTCTGTATGCTTGTGAGGCAAGCAGGAATTCATATTTTGCATTTAAAAAAACATCTTCACTCTCCGTGTGGATCAAAAATAAAATGAAAAACCAAAAAAAAAAAAAAGAAAAGAAAAAAAAAGAAAACCTGAAAAGTACCACTTTTGGGGATGTTGGTGCTGTCCATTGTGGCCAAGTTCTGTGAAGAAAGGTTGCTTTAGAAGCTGGTGGTCAGGCAGGTCTTCATTGTTTGGTTGGTTTGGTTTGCTTTTTGTTTGTTTGGCAATAATTTTTATTGAGAATTTTATATACGAGCATTGCATCTGTACCACTTGTACTCCTCCCTCACCCACTCAGCTCCTTCTGTGTCTTCTCACCCTCTCAAATTTATAAACTCTTCTTTCATAATTATTGTTACATGGATGCACATATTCTTAACAATATCTTTCAGGGTGCTGTTTTGGTATTTTGCTATCCCTACCTAAGCAAGTGGGGAAAATTTAAATGTCACTAGTAAGTAGAGATGTGGGACATCATAAACACAAGAAAAACACTAGGGTTCAGAAAGGAAAAGCCAGGCTGGAGAAGTAGGTGACTTTCTTCTACCATGGCTGAGGACCCTCCTGCTGAGAGAGCCTGCACCTGTGGGCATCCCTCATCACCAGCCCCTGCTGCGCAGGCACCCTCATCACCAGCCCCTGCGTGCCTGCAGCTCCTTGGGCAGGGGTGTGAGTTCGCACACAGTGTCCCATATCAGAAGGAATGAGACCCATCTTGCCAGAGGCACATTTTGTCTTTCTCTAAGCCTGTAAAATATTTAATACCTGGCTCTCCTGTGTTTTAGTCTATTTTTAGGTCTCCCCAATGGCCCTTCTTCTTCCCTTGAGCACTCAGCACTTTAAGTTGATAAAATTTAACATATGCATGTCTCTTTCCAAGTTTTCCTGTGCTTCTAGACATGACGTTTGGAACAGAGATCATAAAATTAGGAGTTAGGGACTATACCAGATTGGTGAGAAATCTTTCTAAATATTTTCCTCTTAAAGATGAGCAAGTGTGTGTGGGGGGTGTTCTTTTCTGTTTTGCTTGAAATTCGTACCCCCGCTCCCCATGGTCTCTGCTCAGCTCCTTCTTGAAGCTAAGTGAAATCTCCTTCATAGCTGCGCAATGGTAGCACATCCCTTTAGTCCCAGCACTCAGGAAGCAGAGCCAGGTGGATCTCTGTAAGTTCAAGGCCAGCTGGTCTATAAGAGCTAACTCCAGAACAGCTAGGACTGTTACAAGGAGAAACCTTGTCTTGAAAACAAAAGCAAAAGAAAGAGACAAAAAGAAAAAAAGAAAAGAAGTCTCCCTCAGTAAAGGTCATTGAACTAAGCAGGGGAGCAAACATGGCTGAGCTAAGCAGGTGGGCAGACATGGTGTTGCCCCATAAACTGGAGTGGAGCCAGTAGTTCTGAGCCCCTGGCTGAAGGAGCTCCAGGAGCCCCTGCCTTACAGGAAGCCACCGGCTCACCTCCCAGCTTTTCACTCCTCTGCAGTGCACCTGCTCACAATCTGTGCACCGTGGGAAAGCAGCTCTGAGACCTCCTCAAGCTATTTAGTGAATGGCAGAGCAAGCTTTTCACTTTAGGGCAATTTTTTTTCCTCTGTTGGTAGTAGAGTTCAAGAAGTGTAATTGTCTTTGTATTACCACAAATAGAAGGGTGTGTTGACAGAAACTTAATGGAGTTAAAACTCAAGAGCTAAGTTGGTTTAAAATAACGTGTTTCATGTGAGCACATTCAAGAAAGATGGGCTGGAGAAATCAATGTGATGTTTTTCGTTGGTCCATGATTAAAAAATGTTGAGAAAGAGTTGTTCTTAATCATTTCCAAATTATGCAGTTGTGAAATGAAACAGGGACCTCTGAGCTCTGTGTCATGAGCTCTCCTGATAAAGCCCTGCATTCATAATTATTTTCCCTTTAAAAGACCTGCGAAAAAGCCCAGTTCGTTCTTCCTCTTCAATTGTCTTTAATCGGCAGGGAGGCCGATTTCTGTCCTGTTCTTCATTGACAATTTGCATACCTTTGAAAGCTTGTGTGATCCATATCTTTTAATTATCCTTATGTCAAATCTACTTATTAGAATCCATTAGAGATCAGAAACTGAAGGGCTCCAAGGAAAACTCAAGACACAGAGGCCGCAGCTGTGGGCAAGTGTAAAAGATGGAGCAATTGTCGGCAATTCTATTACTTTCTGAATTATATTCTTTAGGTGTTAAAGCACGGATCAAAGGGAAGAAAACTATAGAGCTAAATCTTGAAGAATGTTTAGAATTTGTATAATTAAGAGTTTGGGGTGAGGGCATTAGAAGAGGAAAAACATAGTTGGGAGATGGAATTTAGGATGTGGCTCCATCCATCACTGGCTACACAAAAGCCAGACGTGCATAACATTAGCTCAACTGTTTTATTTTCCAGATATGCATTTAATCAGCTAGGATACCTTGGCTATCTGGGTTCTGACCAAAACAAAGCTGTGGTTTATTCACGATGCATTTGACGCCCCCAAACACATTTGCGTTATCTGAATCTTCAACTTGAGTGGAGCCCATCTGGATGATCCACTTTGGGAAAGATGAGCAGAGGTTATCCTGGTTATGTAACCCATCAGCTTTTCTAAACAGCCCTGCTTAGAAGTGTGAAATCCTTTATCATCTGTGAACGGCCGGTGGATGGTTCATAAAGCAATGAAGGGATTTGCAAACCTGCTGGTTATGTAGGACGTCAGAAGTGCTCGTCTCTCTAGACACTTCGGATTAAAGACAAGTCCCTTGACAAAATGGAGTGCCTGTGTTTGACGGTGTTTGGGAAGTCTCACGATGGGTGGCTTGGGGAAGAGTAATAAACTTGGGAGGAGGATATAAAATCCAAAAACAACTGTCTAAATGCTATGTGGCATCACCAAGAAATAGAATGAGATGTAAACAAAGTCACTGACCAGACAGCTCAGCTATAGATGATCCACTTAAGTAGCTACTTCTCCTGCCATGGGCCGAGATCAGACAGGAAGCCTCTGCTCTCTCGCGTGCCTCTGCCACGAACTATAGATTCAATCCTTTCTGTGTAAGTTAAACATATTGACTCGTCCTCCCTCTCCACCCTGTGGAAGAGAGAGCTGGGCAGGCAAAGAAAAGGAAGCTGCTGAGCTCCTGCCTGCTCATATCCAGGGATCTAGGACTCGGCCTGGGCCTACACTCAGCTGCCAGGGTGTCCCAGAGAAGTGGTTTGCCATAAACCCTTTGACAATTCTATAGCAGTAGAGAACCAGTCTAGGCTCCAGCAGTCATTTCTCTTGTTCAGATACCCCTGGCGTCAGTTGCCAACCTGATCTAGCAAAGCAAGTTATTCTACTTCAGGGTAACTGCAGTTAACCAGAACTCTGCATGTCTGTGAGGCGCACGCCCTTTTACCCGCTGCTTCTCCCTCCAAACCACACTGAGCAAGTCCAAGTTCTCATCTCTGTGACAGAAGAGCCATCTGTCTCCAGACCTCCGAGAGGTCACACCTTGGCGGCTGGACATTCTGAGTTCTAATACACCAAGATAGCCTGAGCCTTTGCCACTGCTGCAACTCGTGACTGTGGGCATGCGAGTCCTTC
This sequence comes from Arvicola amphibius, assembly GCF_903992535.2. NCBI lineage: Eukaryota > Metazoa > Chordata > Mammalia > Rodentia > Cricetidae > Arvicola > Arvicola amphibius. The sequence continues at coordinate 7,620,721 of NC_052049.1, read as the reverse complement.
CACAGCTCCTGTGTGATGGAACCTTCCTGAATGGATACGGGCTTCAGGTTTCTACGAGACAGAGGAGGCCAAGGGAGGCTAGGCTTCCCTGGCTCTGGGCCCTGCGTGTCTACTAGCAACGTTTGTCTTCAGATTCAATCCCGAAAGCCTTGTCATCTTACTTGGAAAAATAGAAAGAGCAGTAGACCCAGAATCAAATGGCCCAAGGTCAGAGGCACAGCCCTACCATTTCCTGGCATCATGACCTCAGGTAAATCACTTGCCAAGACTGTAGGCAGACGCAAGATGCAGCAAACTTCACACCAACACAAAGGTAGAGTAGATTGTCTTCCATTCTCCCACCCCTGACAAATGCCAGAGCATTGACTAACCTCTTCCAGTACTCTACTCCAACGTATGTTCTGCCAGCGGAATCTTCTGTCCAGGCAGCTGGGCATGCACACAGGACCCGGAAGGTGCTTATATCAGATCTGGGAACTTTCCTCAATCTCCACCAAACCCTTTGCACCCTCCGATGAAGTCCTTGGGCATGTATGTATCCCTCGGGCCCTCTCCATCTGTAATATCCCCCATGAGTGACATAAAAGCCATAACCCCTGCCTGTCTGGGATTGCTGATGGTCAGATGGAGAGCAGTCACCAAGATGCTTTGCATACCCAAAGTGACAAACCCAAGGTCGCTCATGGTGATTGAAATTCTTTTCATGCCATTTGGTGCACACCACCCTGATCCTCTCTCTCTCTCTCTTTCTACAAGCTGCTGGGGGGTTGGCATTGAAGATTTCGTTCTGTCATGATCTCTACCAAGATTGGCTTCCATCGCCATTTTCGCTGCTGCTTTTCCCTTGGTCCCCTGCTCCCTCCTACTGTCTGTAGATGCTAATGCCCTATCCTTTACCCACAGTCTTGCTCCTAAGCGACTCCACCTGCCAACCATTGCTTGGTAATGGAGCCCAGCAGGAAGAACCACACATATGGAGGCTTAGTAAAGCAAACCACAGGCTCGGTGTTTTAGGATGGGACCGTGGGAAGCAAACTGCCATGGTTTTGGTGGGTGGCTGTTTCTGTTGTGTCAGCGCTGAGTGCATGTGCACAGTGGGGTGGGTATACATACTGAAGACTCCTGTTACCTGGAAGGTCAGAGTGAGGCCTAAGGAAGAGCGAGGTACGCAGTCAAGCAAAGCCTATCGCTGCCCTCCTCCCCACGACTGTCCCCATTTTGGTCCCATATGCTGCTCCTTTGAAGTGTCGCGGAACAAGTGAGCAAAAGCAAGTCTTCTCATGTAACTCCCATTACACGCCAGTCCTCCCTTTTGCCTCAGGCTCCCCACTGCCTCTTCTCCATCCTTGAGCACCTCATCTTCCTGTTCATTCCTTACATTTCGGTGTCTCGAGCTCTTGATGCTTGGGACTCGGTTGTCTGGTCTGCGTATTTCCCGAGTGGCCAGAACTCTCCCCGCTGGGTGCAGTTAACCAAATGTGGCTGTACCTGCAATCTCTCTCCTAGCCCTCACTCTTTAGATCATTAGACATCTACACAGCCCATTTAAATAGCTTTTCTGCAGTGCCCCACTGAAACCAGATCCCGGAAAGTCTGCTCCTCCTAAATTCAGCTGCTCTTCCCCGATCCCCTGCACTTCATCGTGAGATAACACTGCTCTCCATACTGGTGCCAGGAGCCATTCCTGACTCTATCTCAGGCTCTGCCCACCTCTTTTGACGTTCAGGGACTTATAAGCAGCCGCTTCTTTGCTGCTGGATCGTCGGGCTGAGCTCTGATCTGCGCTTCTCGTCTTTAGACTTGGCCTTCGCCAGTCTGCTCTCCAAAGGGCTGCAGGAATAAACCGTCTAAAGGGTCAGTGTGATTCATGCCTTCTCATGGCCCTCTTGGTCCTCAGTATGGTGTCTAAACATCTTGGCATGGCTCGTGAGTCCTTCCAAGACCAGCCTAGGCCTCTTTCTAAATCATTCCATCCCTTGCAAGTACTTATGTAGCTATATCTGACCTTCCCCTCAGACCATCCCTTAAATCTGTGTTCTGTCCCATGGCACATCTCACCCTTCATTCTCCCTGTGGTTTTGATACTACCTCCCTTGAACATAAACTTTATGAACTCTTTAATCCAAGTTAATAGCACTGCTTAGTAACCTAAAACAGTTTTTAAAAAATGATGAGTTTAAATAATTTTTAATTTTTACTTGAATTGCTTTTCAGTATTATAAACCCATGACTAAACATATTCCAGTTTACTGGCACTATACCATTTAATGACTACATAAGTATTTATGCTTCTGGTAGAAACAGCTTCCATTCCTGGCTCAGATACTTGTCGTGGGAGAGTTTTCACCATCAACTTACTTACGTGGCAAGTCATCCATCCCTTCATAACCATTGACATCACACTCATCTCTGACCCTGGAGCAATTAATATCCACCCTAGTGAAAAGCACCAAGTGCGGGTATCCCCCAAATATATAAAAGGCAAGATGAAGATATGCCTCTGGGAAGAGACTTCATCTGTATGCATGAGAAATAAGACTGTAATCAATGAGAGAAACCAGAGCTGTGTCACTGGCAAAGGTAATGGAGATGCTTTTTAACTTTTCCTTTTAATAAAAAGTCACACTTCTTAGTTTATCTCAACTACTTTGATTACCCGCTGTGCCAAACTTAAAAGTTTCTTCTTCCAGACACCAGTGTCTGTGAAGATACAGCCTATGGTTTAATGGAATAGAAAATTGAAGCTTATCTCATCCTCAGCCAGTGTTTTATGGGTCTTCATGGAGCATTATGCTCATGACCACTTTAGCAGACCTTCCTGAATGCAGACCCGCTAACAGACGTTGACTTTAAATTTCACACAGCCCATTCAGCTTCCAAAGCATTATATACACAGCAGCTGCCTGAAGCAGAAGCTTCATTTATCATTTGGACTCTGGGTTTTTGTTATTTGGGGAAGTTTATTGTTCCCCATTAAAGTTTAAATCTTTGTGTTTCTTAGGATGGTTTTAGGTTCATACAGAAACTAAAGGGAGATTCAGACTTCCCATGTGCCCCCATCTGTAGATGGAAATTTCTGTCCCACCTGGTCCTCTCTGTATGCTATGAATATGTTTTATTACCACTGGTTAATAAAGAAGCTGCTTCGGCCGATGACTCAGGCATATTTCTAGCTAGTTCTTATATCCTTAATTAGCCCATTTCTATTAATCTGTGTATCACCATGAGGCTATGACTTACCAGTAAGATTCCGGGATCTTTCTCCTTCAGTAGCTGTGCGGCATCTGCCTGACTCCACCTTCTTTCTTCCTGCATTCAGTTTAGTTTTCCCGCCTACCTATATCCTGTCCTGCCACAGGCCAAAGCCGCTATTTTTCTTCCTGAATCACTTGATGTCAAGTAAGGGTAGCGAAAGAAAAGGCTGAGGTTCAACTCAGCTACGAAACAGTCCCCTCCATAAATCTGGGAATTTACTGGTGATGTTTGTATTGACAAAGAAGGTCTTTCTTCATGAGGTCCCTTGACCTCTAAAAGATAATTCTTAGATGCTCATCATATAATATCTGTCCAAAATCAAATGTACAAATGGGAATAGTAGCAAAAATCAATTGTTCAAAAGTGAAAATCAATGTACGTGGCAGTTACTGAACAAGAAATGACTAAATTACACCTCTCCCTCAGACAGATCCCCAAGAAAGGGAACCCCATGTAGCTACACCCAAATTAAACATTTCCTCTTTAATCCACTCTTATCACAAAACTTCTCCCGTACAGTTTTAAGTCAGAAATTGCAGAGACAAAAAGCAGGGGGAAAAAGACTCGATCAAGCACGAGAAAAGCCAACAGGGTGAATGTAGGTTTACATACACACAGGAACTCACCTTGTGATATCAACTCAAACTCAACCACTTGTTTTCTGCCAGATCAGGATAAACTGGGTGGTGTTACAGCTACCCTAGTTTCTCCTCGCCTCTGTCTTTCGTATGCTGAACTTTTGCCCGTCCCATACCTGCCAAGCTGGTTAAATAGAGGAAGAAATGGCTCCACAGTGAGGAAAGCCAGCCTGGCTAGCAGAGTTTCACCTGGCTTTGGTCACTCTGCCCGGGAGACGTGCCCATGTTGCCTCCTTCTCTCCTGGGGTCAGTGGTATCGTTTGTTTGGAGACGTACCAATCACTGAGCCTCTCCCATCTGTTGATGGATCACTTATGCCTGGACGTCTTCACTGGGCTACTCAGAATTGTCCATCAGCCTCAGGCATTTGCTAAACCTCTACAAGCAAATTACACTAGATACAAAGTCTATAGCTTTATATCTGATGCCATTTAAGAAGTCCTGTTTAAAGGAAATGCTTATAATCATAAGATCGTGTACAACTCTTGAAAGTGTGTCATGCAGTGGCTCCAGCTGAAGCTTAAGCCACAGGAACAACAGTCATTTCAACCTCTGTCACTCAACGTGTAGATCACCCTGCTAACACCACTTAAGACGATAACCCCGCAGCCCCCAAGTTTTCAAGTACATAGTTCATACTCCTTTTGTCTATGCTCAGAATGTCTAAGAACGTGCTCTCTGTCCCACATCTTCCATCTCGGTGAAAATGCTATAGTAGTTACCAGTAGCTTCAACCTTAACAGCTACTCACACCCATGGTTCCTCAGTCCTGCCCAAGATCAGTGTCCTAGGAAACAAGATGTCTTCAGACGCTCCATCATGGAGTGAACAATATGAAAACTATCATCGGTGGCCGAGGGAGAAGGAAAGTCAAAGAATTCGGAATCTCGATGCTTCTTTTTGGTGCTACTGGTCCTGTAGGAGGGTGACACCCTTGACATGGTTTCCATGAACTCCTGAGAGAGACACTGAAGCCCACTTCCCCAGCTCCCACCTTCCTGCCCTGAGTGCCCCCTCCCAATCCGACTAGTAAAGAGCCATTTCCGTATTCATTCAGCACATAACTGGATTCCTATTCCCTTGGTTGTCTTCTAGGCTCTGGGAATTTCTAAATGGGTTTATTTTTATTGGATTTCCTTTCCCTGTTACTTAAGCATATGATTCCCAACAGTTATTTCTTGAATGCTTTACACTTAATTTTTTCTGGACTATTGCAAAACAGATATATGTTTCTCTTGTTCTGGTCTGGAATTCTGAAGCAAATGTTCCACGTTTGCTATCAGGAGAAGCTTCTTTAATAAGAGCTGGGTAGTTACACTTATCTGTAGGTGTAAGGATAGGGTTTAGAATGTCATGAGGGATTGTGCTAGGCTAGAAAAGTTGCAGTAGGAGATTCTTTTCTAAGGTCCGTGACCTCACTAGCCCTGGGAGGCTGGCTGGACTTACAGTACCAGGCAGGCTTTGCCTCATGCTGAGCCGGCCTTTAGTTAAGTCAGACAGCTGTTGCTGGCCACCAGCGTGTACATGGACTCACTGCATCTTCATGCATATCTCGCCACGCTGGTGACGTCATGGTTCATAGGTGCTGTAGCTAGGTAGGACTGCTTAGCTGCCTCCATCCTGTGGCATAGTATTTTCTGGAATCACAGACGCTAAACCACAGAAAAGAGGCTGTCATATCAAGTGATGTCTTCAGTAATAGGGGCCCACCCTCAATTCCCAAGAGGCAACCAAAGACTACATCAATAGTCTGTATTGTTTGGGGAGTCACTTCGACACCCCTAACCAGCCCTTTCAAAGGAGTTTTCGTGTGCCTGATACTGGGATTTTATTAGTCTGTGGTTCTTGTGGAAAACGTCAGTCCAAGGGCTCAGCTCATACACACATGTATTTATACACATGTATGTAAACACACACATTCATATGTATTGTGTATAATTTTAGGTAAATATAAAACATTATCTTTTGAGGCTTTATCACACAATCTTGGTGTTATTCATCCCTCCTTCTCCTTCAATATTGGCTTCCCTCTCTCCTCCTTAGTTTTAGCCCCGTCCCATTCTGTGTTTCCCCCTTTATATCACCTGTATCCTGCCGTTCCCTCTCGTGATCCCCCATTATGATCCCTTCATACTTTCCTGGTTCTGCGGCTGCTCCATGCTGTATACTCATCTCTGAGGATGTGGAACCAGGAACCACGGGTAAGAGAGAACATGCGGTGTTTGTCTTTCTGTGTTTGGGTTAACTCGGTGTGATCCTTTCTAGTTCCTTCCATTCATATTCAGTTTCATGGTATCGTTTTTCTTTATAGCTGGAGAGTGTATATGTGGCACGTTTTCATTCTCTACTCCTCTGGTGAAAGACATTTATGACCCAGCCCCTCACTCATTGACATATGCCCAAAGGACTCAACATTCTGCCCCACAGATCCTTGCCCAGCTGTGGTCATTGCCATCCTATTCACAAATAGAAAATGAAAGTCCACTGTTTTATTTAAACTCCCAAAGTGGCACCATAAAAGAGGCTGGCTTGATCTTCTGGTGTCTCAAGGTCTTTGTTTTTCTTCTTTTGGTACCTGTTGGATCCTGACAAGTCATGGTGGTTTACCCTCTTTGACTAAAGTCCATGCATTCCATCACAGTTTGTCGGATCTTCTTGATGATAATAGGTCTTCAGGATTAGCCCAACTGAATTAAACTGAGTTCATAAAATTGATTTATAAGTATTTGCTTTTAAAACATAGTATTTCAGAAGAGCCACATCCTAATATATACTGTACCTTTAGAGCCCAAATCAATTTAATTAAATTTCTTTAAAAGCTGAAACAAAGTAATGAAAGTCAGGGGTCTGTCAGGTAGTATTTATTTCTGCATTAAACCGCAAACACTCCCTTTTGGCCCTTAACATTTAGTTTAAATATTTAACGCTAATGGCTTCTGGAATTGTTGGTGGAATTTAATGAATCCTTAACAAACAGTTTACCTTTAAAATAGAGATAATTTTGTATTTTATTACATCAAAGAACAGCAGAAGGTAGCATCGCTGTGAGAAATCTGACTTGGTCTTCAGTCACACTAGCTGTGTATCAAACATTCATTCTCTGTTCTTCCCATGCCGGTGAGTGTTTTAGATTGAAATGAAGACATAAGGCAGTAACTCCACCAATTCAGAATGCTTTCTTTCTCTGCTTAGTGTACTTATATTAATGAGTTCCTTCTACCTAGAAATGACTGGAAAACAGCACCTCTCTGAACAAGCATTTTTCATGTATGAGGGCAATCTGGCCTTTTTCAGAAGGTGGCCACAATGTATGTTTTGACTATTATTTGCACATTTGTTTCCCCAATGAAGAAGTCTGGGATGCGGATGTGAGTGACAGGCTCCAAGTGTATGAGGCTGATGAGTGGACGAGCTTGAGTTACTAAAAGCCCAGAGGATTTGCAACACACATTCCTTTCTATTTCAAGCCGCTCGAAGAAAATTAGAATTGACAGACTTTATGGACTGTAGAGCCTTCAAGGACAGCAAAGGCAAAAAAAAAAAAAAAAAAAAAAAAAACTTGTATTTTTTACTTCAACACCAAGTAGTTTCTGGATGTCCACTGAGAAATCATTGTTCTGAAGCCAAATAAATCTTATCAGAGGAAGAAAATTTGAGAGCTGTTTATAAACAAGAAGGAAAGGCCCAGCGCCCATACGTGAACGACCACTGCTTAGTGTTTATGTCGGGTTTCAGCGGATGTCCCCTGTGTGCATAGACAGTGTTGATTGTCAAAGTCAATTATTTATTGAACTCCGTGCCAGTCAGAGATGTCTTTATCATAAGAAAAGAGTTTGCCAAATCTAAAGTCTAAGTCTAGAAAGCGATACACCAAAACTGGCTTTGGCGAGTGCTGTGAGCAGGGCCTTCAGCATGGACCTTGTGTGGGCTGTCACTCTTCGCTGTCACCCTTGTTCCCACTCTGGCATGGTTTCCAAAGCCCATCCTCCAGAAGCAGAGGTCAGAGGTCACAAAACAAGTAACCCTAAGTCCTGTGCTGTGCTCACCCTCACCTGATTAGTGAGAATTTGCTATGTCACCCCATTTTCTCTCTACCGAAGACCAAGTCTCTCTCCAACTTGCCTTTTAGCAGCCTTTGAGACATGTCTCTTCCTTCCACCTTCTCATAAGCCCTATTCTGTGGCCTGAGCCAACTCATACCCCAAATCCCCCTCCTCCTGTGATGTGAATTATAGTTGCTCATTCTTCTCTGATTGAGTGGGAGTTCTCCTCCCATCCTACCCAAATGCTCTCCAGCCCTCTGGATAACATGGCTATCGCACTTCCTGGAATATGACTCTGTGTCACTGTTCCCTAGCCAGTAGGGGTCCCACCAGGTAATGCCTTCAGGAACCCGCCCCTCGGTATGTTAGGCACACTTCTGCAGTGGGTGTGAGTGTCTGTACCCAACCTTGAAGGAAACTGGAGCACAACTAATGAGAGCTGTGATGTGTTCTCCTCCTTTCTCCCCAGCTCTCCCAAGGCTTTGTGAGCAGGGAAAGCTGAGTGTCTTCATGATGGGTGGGAACTTGTATTTCCTAAAACAGCAGAGATGAGGGAGCAGGGCCACATGCTCTAAAAGATGGACATGGGATTGGCATCAGTCAGGGACCAAATGTATGGGTAGATGGATGCTTCAGAATTCCTCTCAAGGTTAGATTTAAAAGGAGACAAGTTCATGTACTCCACACCTAAACATAGGCAGCCCAGAGAAGCCGCCACTGCCACTGCTGGAGCTGAGCTAAAGTTCCTCCTGAACTGGTTCAGCAGAACCCACGCTGCTTTGCAGCCCAGCTGTGTCTATGTCATGAACCAACAACAGAAATAAGATTCTCGCGTGATTACTTTCTACTAAAACAGTATCAAAAAGATGGTGAGGCTCTGATTATCCTCGTGACACAACCAGAGAGTACAAAGACCGTGAAGCTGGCGGCAACACCTGTGGAATTGATGAGCCCTTGGTTTTGCAATAATTGCTGCATTATCTTACAGCATAAAATCCAACTAGCATATGTCAGGCATAGCTGTGTCCCGGCATTAAGCCCAGCACCAGAATCTCAGAAACCAACAGGGCTCTCTGTTTCACAGCTGGGAGGCAGGCAGACAGGATCGCTACAGTCTGTAGCGTGATGTGAACATGCAGAGTTAGTGGGGAATGGAAGTCGAAGTGGATTTTCTAGACACTCCCGAGGCTGGAGGCAACACACGTTTAGCTGCTGTGATTTGATGCGCCTGCATTTCCTGCCTCCTGTTTACCTGGCACAAAGCAGAGCCAGGCGGGTGTACTGAACAGATTGGAATAAAGAAGGTGTTGTGCTAGGTCTCTGCGGTAACAGCTAGGAGGTGTGCACATGTAAAGCCGAATCCCAGGGTCAGTGAGGCTCCGTACTCAGCTGTGACCGGGCTGATATGAGTACGGTATCTCTCAGCTCTGAGATTGTGGCCTAGGCTTGTCCCCACAGAAGTCAACATTGAGAATGCTTTATATGACATTCCCAAATACACTAGGAGAGTGGAAGACTTTGTTTATGCTCATGTGTGTTCCACCCAGCTGCCACATCTGCCTGTGCAGAGAAACTACAGGAGCGGCTTGCAACTAGGGCAAGTCATTAGCATCAGCCAGAGGGAGAGGGGAGATCCTGCCAGGACTTATGCCTGGGCCTTCCTCAGAGCAATGCGAAGGTTCTCATGCTTGCAGAGGCACAGGTGTTGTGACACTTTAAGCCCCGTGCTCATGAGTTCTGTCGCCCTTGTTTTATGGAGGAGAGAGAAACTAAAGAAGAGATTCTAACACTGGCGAGAGGAGCTGAGTCCTCCCCGGCCTCGCTCCTCCTCTCCATGATGTGAGCCCTCTCCAATAGGGCAGAGTGTGATCCTAAGAGCAGTTTGGGCCTCAACCAGCAGCTCTCTGGCTCAGCTTATGAAGACACCTAGCAAACTCCATACTGATATGGCTTTAGTGCCTTGTGATTTCTCTAAGAAGAAGTTATGGGCAAAGGTATGCTGTCCGAAGCAGTTTGTAAGGGACTCAGCCCCGCGTCTCACCCTGTCAGGGAGGTCCCTCCACTGGTAGCATTCTGCTTGGCAGTGTTCACTGTGTGTTCAAAACTAGAATGGAAATGGCTCAGCGGGTACGGTACCTATTCTGCAAGCATGAGAACCTGAGTTTAGATCACCGGCACCCACATACAAAGTCTGGTATACAACATACATCTGTGTCCAGTGCCAGGAGGAAGAGACAAGAGGTTCCTGGGGGCTCGCTGACCACCTAGTCTACCCAAGTGGTGAACTCTGGGATCAGTTAAAGCACCTGGCTCAAATCTAAGGTGATGGAGGGAGACATTAAGATTGAACTCTGTCCTCCACACATGCACTTATGGGTATACAAGTATATATCACACATGGGGTGGGTGTGTGTGTGTGTGTGTGTGTGTGTGTGTGTGTGTGTGTGTGTCCAGTTCACACGCACACACACCACAGTCCTCATCCTACGGGAGCAGCTACAGTCTCCAAGCACGCGTGTTCCTGAGACGGTAAAGTTGAGCATGGGTTCATAAAGTTGACCTGGTTCCCCTGTGCTTAGAATCCCCGAAAATTCCACTGTAGGAAGCCACAACTTTGATGGGTAATAAACTTCTTAGAGAAACGAATAAGAAACTTTGACACAGAAGCCGCAGCTGGTGGGACGACAACAGGAGGATGTGGAGAAAGGGGTGGGTGATTCCTAGTGGCGGGTTAGGACTTTGGGCTTCTCTTTGAATTTCTGTTTCTGTCTATGTGGGACAATTTAACAGCCTCCAGTTTTAAATTTAATGTGTTAAAAATAAAAACCAATTTGACCTGCCAGATATCATATCACATTTCTGACGGCTTAGCTGAGTCTCTAGCTAAAGGGCACATCTTCTGGGTCACTGCTCAAGGTCTGCAGAGTCATGGACATTTCAAAAGTTCCTTATCGTCAGCCTTAGGGATTAACAGCTCTTCCCTGGCTACTGTGGCCATTCCTCGTTCTCCATTTTTCTTCCCTGAGCTTTCTTATCAAATCCCAGCAAGCCATAGGGAATGTACAAAGGGATCTTTGGTTAAGCATTTAATATAATAGAATGCAAACACGTGCATGCACAGACACACACACACACACACAGAGAGAGAGAGAGAGAGACTATGGCCAATAATGAGTTAAAATTTAAACAAGAAAGGCTAGCAAGCAAAGAGACAAATGATAAAGGAAACTATCTCCCGAAGTTGTGTACTTGTGTAAACCAATTTTAAGTCTTTGTAAGTGACAGCAAGAAGTAAGGAAATGATAGTTTATTGCTAGCTAGATTGCAGATATGTACATGGCTAGCGGGACCATGTGCGGTTAGCAATAATGTTCCCCTCAAAAATACATATCTTCATTATATGAGCTTATTTAGTACACAAAGAAAGAATCGAATGATCAAAATTTGCCCAGTAGACAATATGGGAAGCAGTGAGGCTTCACAGCTACTGATGAGCCAGAGACCGTGCTTGGAATCAGCTGTGATCTGTCTCCACCTGGACCAGCTGCATGCTGGTCTCTAGCATCCGGTGTTACACCATGCTGTGACATTTGTAAGCATGTGCCATCAGAATAGGAAGCTTAATGTCCCATCCAGGCTTCTCCAGATGCAGTCAAATGCAGTCATATCAGCGTTCTACAGCTTGGCCATTCCAAGATTCCTGCTTCAGTAAATGGGAGGGAAGAGAGAAAAGGTCACCTCTCATCCAGGGTTGTTGTTTGTATGCTGTGTGTGTGTGTTGTGTGTGTGCATGCATGTATGTGTACCCATGTGTTCACATGCATGCATGTGTGTGCATGTGTACGTGTGTATGCACATATGCATGTATTTGCATGTAGGTCTATTGTAGGTCTATGTGTGTGTTCGTATGCATGTGTAGAGGTATACATGTGTATGTGGGCCTGTGGAGGCCCGAGGTTGATATCGGATTTCTTCTCTGATTACTCTATGTCTTATAGACAGGGTTTCTCTTTTCCCCTTCAACCCAGAGTTCACCAATTGGGCTAGTCTAGCTGCCAGATGCTCTAGGGATTTAATTTCACTGCTGGAGCACTGGCATTTCAGGTGGACCAACATGCCTGCTCAGCATTTCCATGGGTGCTGGGGATCTGAACTCCAGTCCTCATGCTCGCTTTGTGTGGTACACATTGTACCCCCTGAACCTTCTCTCTGGCCCCAAGACCCCTTGCTTCCCACTTAGCTCTGGGACTGAACCCCTCCGCAGTTTTCAACCCCCTCCTATTTTCCCCTCCGGTTGTCTAAGCTATTTTCCTTTGCTTTCAGAGGATGACCTCATTTCTCATTTTCACTGAAGAAAAAAAAAACATGCAAAAACCAAGAAAGAAGATTTCACTCTTCTGTCCTCAAATCTCCCCACTTCCCTATCTCTTGGCTGGACAGACTGTCTCCTCACCCTTTCCTCGTAGCCAGCAACCCCTCGGTCCCTTGCATCCTACACATCCTATACTGTCCTGTAATGGTCTCTTCTCCCCTGTGTCACCAGCTTCTTTGTCTTGGATGTTGACTCATTCCCATCAGCACAAACAATGCCTGAATGCCTTTCGGGTGATCTCTTTAGGAATCTCTCCATCCCTCACTCTCTTCGAGCCCTATTTTTCTGCTTCCCTCAATCCTAGAACTTCACCAAGAGTTGTCCATACTCAGGCTTCCTTCATCCATTCATATAATCCTCTGAGCCCGCTTGAGTTAGATTTAACCAAACTTGTCAAAGCAAGCACCTCAGTCCCACCACAGTGGTTTCGAACTCTCCAAGAGCAATGCTTGCCTTTGCTGTCTGCTCAGTCTCCTCTTATCCATCTTTCCTCGCTGATGTCACACCTACCTCCACCTCCTCCCCAATGCTCCATTCAGTTCCTCTCATCCTCCTTCGAAGCTGCTCTGACTCTGATTACTGAAGCGTCCCTAGTAGGCTCGCTTAGCCTCTGCTTTATGCTCTTCTTAATTTCCATCCACTCTCCAGGTTCTTTCTGTTCTCTTGCCTTGGGTAATATCTGTGTTCAGAACTCCAGAATGTTACTTCTGATCCTGCTCCTGAGAGCCAGACTTGCAGATTCGGCCTGATTCTTTATCTTGCATCCGTATCTTTCAGGCATCTCTAATCCAGCACACTCCCAAAGCAGTCTTGGTTTTCCTTCCAAAGCTGTTTCTCTGCCCCTTAGGCTCACAGCAGAAACACAGAATGAAGCACGATTTCTCTGTCTAACACCCACAGGCCAAGGCATCAGGTCTTCCAACAGAGATGCAAACATTCCACTTCTCCATCTGAGTCAGTTGCTCACGTGCGCTCTTGTGCTCTCCAGAGTTGCTGTGGTCTGCTCTGTGGTCTATAAGCTGTCTTCAGTTCCCAACACTCAGAAGGCAGTGTGCCTTTCTGTACCCTTGTTCACTCCTCAGTCATGGCGACCATTCTGTTTCCATCCAGTACCTTCACACCTGTTTTTTCCTTGACTTGGAAGCCGAATTTAGTGACTGGGTCCACGTCACTGTAGTGTGAACTCTTCACCTTGACGGAATTTCACGACGCAGCTGCTCTCACACTCTGCTCACCTCTGACTGCTGTCTCCTCTTCCAAGTGTAAGAGCTCCACTTTTAACCTCAGCATCCTTAGCTTGCTTCCTTGTGCAGTCTGCGTGTCCTCGCTGCCGTTCTTCTCTGTGAAACGGAATCTAGCTCTTGGATAGAATCTTGCCACATAGTTACTTACCCAGGGCGTGCTAGGTAATCTCTTCCAAAAGAGCCTACTTCTAATCCTGGCTTTATCATATGAGTAAGAACAGGAATTACCAAAATGAGATAAAGAAAGACATAAACAAATATTGAAATGAATATAAATTTTTTTCTTAATTTCCATCTATTAATTTGCAATGATTCAGCACGGGATCCTTGGGAGAAGGTTGAAGAGGAGGGGGAGGCAGGGAGGGGAGCAGAGAAAAATGTAGAGCTCAATAAAATCAATACAAAAAATAAAATAAAATAACAAATATAAAAAATTTTACAGTGATTCTTCATAGAACATCAAATTATTTTAAAGTCTAGATATTATCTTTTAAGAGACAACTAAAAGAGTTGGAAAGAGTTGTCTCCATGAAGAGGGAATCGGGAGCAGGGCACATGCCCACTGTTCTTTCTTGCTATGCTAGCACTCCTTGGGACAGTACTTTGATAGAAATACAATTGAATTAAAGAAGAAAGACTGGAAGGGAAAGCCTATGACATGTTAACAAGAGTTAACTCGTTAACTCTCTGCAGTTGCGAGGACTTAAACCATCAGCTGTTTTAGTTTTCTTCTTTGTTCTCTATGAATTCACAAATGGCCTGTAATGCATTTGTGTGGGTCTTATAATAAGATATACATTTCACATGCTGACCAGATAGTGGAAAAATAGGGAAGACGTGGTGGGAAGCATTTTGAGAATGCTCTGATTGGAAGTGGAATTCCCAGGATCTTCTGGGAATGTATCATCCATTTGGTGTCTTACCAGAGCCTTGAGGTCCTAAGGCAGGAGGACTAGGTTTCTGTGATGTAGAATGAGATTGGTAATTATGTAAAGGTGATAGATGACATGGCAGGATGCTGTCACAGGATATTGCTCACAGATCTGTCCTAAAAATAAGAAAGTAACACTTGAGAAAGGTTAGTTAGCAAATGGAGAGCAAGCAGGCAGAGATGAAACCAGGTAGGCAAAGATAGACATTTCGAGCCATCTGACTTTGAAAGAGCAGTGCATTTGCCTTTAATAATGCATATGGCCAAAAAAGTTGGCACAGAAACCATTATTCAATATTTGGGGCAGAGGGAAACAGACACAAACCGCCCACCTTTCTGGGCCAGGCTGTCTTGGGGAGAGAGAGGTGTGTCCTCAATTCCCACTGGTCTGGGTTAAGCCTTGGTGATGTGCGGGGCTCTGTAATCTCTTCTGACACCTGCAGAAATGTTTTGCAAATTCAAATGCTTGGAACTCTGCAGAGTCAGGAGGTGAAGCGTGCCTTTTCTGTTTAATAGGAGTACGCTGTCTTTTGCAGGATGGATGGTCACAATACCACTTTGTAGCCTCATCTTCAACCATTGAGAGGGATCGACAAAGGCCCTACTCCTCCTCCCGCACACCCTCCATCTCTCCTGTGCGTGTGTCTCCCAACAACCGCTCAGGTAAGACCCAGCTCAGGCCGTGCTTTCCTCCTGAGCCGAGGAATTCAGGCCCAGCCCCTCATCTGGTCACCACTCTGAGAATAGCTGTCTGGCTTGCACACTGCGTAGTCTGTGGTGTATTTTCTGTTGTGGTGGGCAACTCTGTTGGCTACACACAGACCAAGAACCAGTCTCTGCTGAGCTTGCTTCCTATCTGTGGAATGTCCTTGTGCACTCAATGAGTAAGAAGTCTAAAGGAAGCGTTCACACATCACAGTTACACAAGTATTGCTAACTATCCCATACTCAACTCACTTCCTATAAACTATGAGTCATCAGTAAATTTATATCACTGCTAACATTTACTCATAATTTTTCTCTCATTTTGTCACATCCCTAGCACTTTAATTTTGATCTCAAAATTTTGTTTCTAAAATATTTTATATGATTTTCCAGTCATTTTGAGTAAATCCAATGATACGGAAATATGAAAAGTCAATTATGTGTGTCATTTGGTAAGATAAGCATCCTATTGCTCTCTGAAGCATGAATAAAAACTCAGAGAGAAAAATCGGGGTTCAACCTGAAGGTCAGAAAAGCAAAACAGCCAGCCATTGGCTATTACCTCTACCTCAGTCCAAAATGGCAATCCTGCCTCCAGGAATCTCAGAAGGAGACTGAGTTTGAGAGCTGTTTCCTGCCATTTTATAATCCTCTCTAGGACCGGGATTAAAAGGTATTCACTGCCTGGTTTCTATGACAACTACTGTGGCTACTGGAATTAAAGGTGTGCGTCACCACTGCCTGGCCTGTAAGGATGACCACTAGGGCTGTTTTACTCTCTGATCTTCAGGAAAGTTTTATTTATTAAAATACAAATGAAATACCACTACAGTTCTAAGCTTATCTTTTCATGCCTGAATGTTTATTTCTTTGGCTGAGGAATGAGTGAAGACTCAATTAATCAGATGTCCTCACGCATGCCCTGATGTCTAGACTCTTATTTGTGACAAGCTTCTCTTCCCTGCCCCACCCCTGACCCCCACTGAGGAAGCCCTTTTCTCTGAAACAGCATTTTGGAGGGTTGAGCAAAAATATCTGCTCGTCTAAGTGGCTTTTGTGTCCCTGAGGATGACTGTCCTCCAACTATGACAGATTCACTTGTCAAACAGTTGAGGAAAAGCAGAAACAAAGAGAGACATTTTGAATGAAATCAGTTCCACTCTCCAAGCTCCATGAAAGTTTGTATATTCAAGGGGTGGTTTTTGCTTAGGACATTTGATCCAACCGTAGATGAGAATCAGGAACCCCCTATAACTTGGAAGCACAGAGGTGGGCACATGCTTCTAACGCTACAATTCTGAAGGCTTAAAGCGCATCTGGGGCACTTAGGAGGCTGGTTTTTTAAAGGCTCTACCTAACTAAGAGCTACATTCAAACAACCAGAGTCGGAAGATGAAGTGATAGAGGAGATGGGAAGGGTGTGGAGTAAGGAAGAGCCGTGTCTGGAGCAGGCAGACAAGGGCCAGACTGGGGACGCATTCAACAAGTGTTTGCCGTGGTATTCCCTAGGCCAGGCACATCAGGACACCTAATAAACAGTTGCTCGCATGAATTGATCTTTCCTGGAGCTTAAGCCTGATTTACTGAAGACTCGGGGCATCACCGTGTGCAAGGTCTCAGGAGATAATTACACACTTCATGTAGCTTAATAAACGCCGCCATCTGTGCAATATTAGACTCTCATTTTAAAAGCTTTGGTCAAAAGGCTCCAAAATACTGTGCCTTCTTGATGGATAGCACTAACACTAAGTGGCCAGGTTCTATGCAAGGATACCCAGGACCAGAGGAACAAGGACAAAAAAAAGGTGTTTCCCAGAAGAAAAAGTTTAAGCAGAAGAGAGAGAAGGCCTGCAGCTGATGGGCAAGAACGGGAAGGATGGACGGAGCACAGCCAAGCTGGGGGCTCATTGGAGCCTTGGTTGTTCTCACAGTAATTTCCCTTTGAGCTCAGTATCATAAAGATGCAGAAAATGCAGTCCTTTTGCCATGCCCTGAATCTAATCCAGCCTGAACCAGACAGCAGCCAGGTCCTTCTCTGTCCCCGCCTTCATCGGGCGCGGATTCCTTGTTGAAGAGCCCGAGTCCCTGTGTAGCGGGAAAATGCACCCTTGAGTCAGATCACTAAGATTTCAGGTGCATCCAGGAGAGACACTGAAGGCTGTCATGTCCCATGCTCCTGGATTCCCACTGGGTGCTTTTGACCCAACTGGTATTGTGTGGGGCTCAAGCATCTATTTTTTTAGGAATTTGGGCAATTCTTTCTGATAAGTAGTTGGGGCAGGAAATCTCCAAGTACCTCGAGAGCTGAGCAGTGAGCCCATGTTTCATTTTGATCCATTTGGGATGTGTAGTGAGTTTCTTTTGGGGCAGCCGAACAGCACCACTGCTTGCTTTCCCGGCATTTGGATGTGACTTTTCCTAACTTTCCCCTCCAGTTCTAAAGTCTCGCATGTCTATTTCCCTGCTGTACTGGGATACCCCGAGTTTGGTGGGCATGCTACACTTCCCATCCCCGCAGCTGACTCTGGCTGGCACAGGGATTTACACACAGAATTTATTAAGTTTTACAGAATCCAATGGCTCGCATGATGGAAAGAGGTACTTTCAGGGTAGAAGCCAGCCCTGTGTGCCGGGGCTGAGAAACCTTGTACAGGATTCAAATGATGCTCTGAAAGGTAAACTGAGGCATGGTTGGAAAAGCAGCTTAGACACTAGCAAAGAAGGCTTTATGTTAAAAGTCAGTTTCCAAAAAAAAAAAAAAAAACCTGCAGCCTTATTCATCACCAGCTGTGCTTGTTAAGAGTGAATTCCAAGGACTTTCTGTGGAAAATTCAAACCAAAAAGGGTCAGGATTTGGTGGGAAAGCCCTAAACTTTCAGGCAGATATCTGAGTGGATCAAGAGTATGGGACACTGCCCTGGGGCTTAGGAAGTCAAAGGAAAATGGAAGATAAATGCACACCATGGCCACGGCCCTCATATTGCATCTGATGTCCCCCATCATGGTGAGACTAGGCCTGGCTCACACCCCTATAGCACCAACCCTATTTTCTGCCTCTTCCCACATCAGCTCACTGTTGAGTTGCTACCAAGCCACCCCATGAACTGTGGTTTCCATGTTTCTGGTGCCAGTTTACTTAAAATAATGTGGAATTCCCCAGGGAGTCTTTCCTAGAATTACAACCCATCTCCTTTAGAAATAGGAACATGGCCATGGTGGGGTCCATTCCTTATGCCCAGCATTCTACAAGTAGCTGAAATGTAAGGGGTGCATGAAACATTATTGACATAATCACCCCAAGAGCTGAGCCCTGTAAGGAAATAAAAGCAAAAAGCAAAAACAAACAAACAAAAAAAAAAAAAACATTCTTCCACTTATCCCAGGCTACCTGGAGAAGAGCCTCATGGGTAACATAGTTCCAACGCCGCAAGTTCCCTTCATGGGAGACATTGCTTCAGTCTTATGTAAGGCAGCATCTGGGCAACTCTGTGTTGAAATCACATTGTATTCTTTTCATCAGGGACTTTTCTGTGTCACTCTGGTTCAATGTCCTTTATCAAAATGGCAAAGACCAGGAATGTTTCAGGTTTCTCATTTTTAAATATTTTTTTGAGCCTGGAATAATTTCATATATATCTGGAGACACCGAGCAGAGAACACAAGTCTAAACACAAAATGTATTCCTGTTCCCTTATGGACCTTTCCCACAGCCTGGAGTCAATTGTATAACATAGTCTACGTTAGTTGGGGTGCTCTGACTGCAGCCTGTGTTATGGGGCAGAGTGTGGAATTTTCCACCTCAGTTACCATGTCAGTGCTCAGAAAGTTTTCTATCTCAGAGTGTTTGTACTTGGGGTTTTCAAATTAGTGATGCTCAAACTGCAGCAGCTCCTTTGAAGCATATCTAATTAAACAATAAAGTGAGGGCGAGGGGGAGAGAAGGGGGAAAAAGCTCAGAAGACCAGTCTCCTTCCGAAAGCCCTTGTGTACACCTAGCAAGGGCCGTGTATCCGCCATTTCTACCCAAGGAAGATGATTCCAGCATGTAATCCTCAGTTGCCCACCTCCAAGTCAAACTGCCCCTGTTACGATGAAGCAGCAGTTGCCATGGATGGAGGGAAGAGGGTAAAAACAAGAGTCAAGAGAGGTAAAAGTGAAAACTGAATGACCCATATACCGTACTGACACAGGCCAGGCCGTGTGTATTTGTGAACCGTTAACGTGAAAAGCCTTGTGTGCCATGGAGTGAGACACAGAATAATATCTTTCTCCTTTCTTTACATAGCAAGTGCCCCAGCTTCACCTCGGGAAATGATCAGCCTCAAAGAAAGGAAAACAGACTATGAGTCCACTGGCAACAATGCCACCTACCATGGAACTAAAGGAGAACACACTTCCAGAAAAGACGCCATGACAGGTAAGCCCCATCATGACTTAGGATCAGTGACCTTGATCAGGATCATTGCTGACGGCAAGGAGGACTGTCAGAGCACTTGAGATCTTGAGAATACCCGGAACTGGAGGAAAAAGACAAGGGTATCACAGGATTCTCATTGAGACATTTTCTTCTCCTACCATGATCTCTTATATGACAATGCCCATGAAGCATCTAGAGAACAGATGAGCTTTTGTCTTCATCCCACCTCAATCGGAGCCATCATCCTTTTCCATTCCTTAAGCTGGGACTTTAGGGAAGCCAAAGTGAATACACTCAGTGCTGGCTAGTTCTTTTCCCAGAATGCCTTGCTCGTCTTGACTCGTAAGTGGGCGTGGCCTTACGTATCCTTTGTACAGTTTTTCTTGGGGATTTACAGTCATCTTCGGGGTCCGAATACACTCCCTTCCACTGATAGCTTCTTTTAAGAACACAGATATAGAGATGGAAGAGGGGAAGCGGGACATAGGAGGCTCTTGTAAGGGGTTTAGATCATTCAAACTAGATTCTCAGAGCCACGTGACTTCAACCAGGGACCAATGCATTTCTTTACCACATAAAGATGAAAATGGTTCCTTCCTGAAGACAGACTGTGAGTAATGGGCCTTTAAGAGGAGATCAGGTGATCATACCATTGATAAAATGGGGTGCAAGGGGTGTAACCCTAAAGTGGCGCAGAGATGCTTTCATCGGAGCACGCTCCAAAAGCACAGGGCTTGGGTCTCTGATGTTATTTATGCACAGACCTGCAGGGAAGCAGAGTAGACAAATTGGATGATTTATTAAATGTCTCCCAAACCCAGGACAGATAAGATAAATTTTTGCAATAACAAATATATTTACCCCAGCAGCAGTGTCTTCCTTGTTAACCCTGCACAGCTGTGTAAAGTAACATGCGACGAAGATGTATGTCCCGCCTGCACCCCCAGGACCACATTCTGCCTCCGTGCGCAGATCCCACATGCCACCCTTGATCCTGAAATGCCTCTTGAATGGGAGAGATGAATTCATTTCGCCACCATAGCCTATCCTTCTTTTTCATTGTGTTTTTCCCGGCCCTATAAATGTTGCTCTCGCCGTCACTGAATATGAACCAACAATGTCGAGAATCTGGAATCTGAGTACTCAGCATAGAGGTCCCCAGTGGCAAATCTAATTCATACTGATGAGCCTGAATTAACAATGACAGAAAATCCATCTGACCAGTCCAGTTTATAATTATTCTTGCCCTGGGTAGCCACAGCACCAGAATCTGGGATAATGGATTGAGATTATAGTTACAAGACTAATTGTTGGATTGATTGTATGACTGCCATTTGAGTTTATTGTTGGTCTTCTGCTCTCTGGCCCAGCGGCATCATCCCAATGGATTTTAAGAGCAATATGTTTATGTTGAACTAATTCTAGTGATGCATGAGTTTGCCCACACACACACAGTAAAATAAAACATAAAATGTCTCATGTGCCTGATAGTCCTCCTGCCTAGGAAATGGCCAAGATCTTGACAGCCCCACTACATCTTAAGTATGGAATTCTTTAAACCTACTTAGAGGCTCGAAAAGCTTAGGTTAGTTCAAAATAATGCTATCAGTCATGTAGTCAACCTAGAAGAACACTGAGCTCTTTACTGAATGTGTGTATATAAGATGTCCTTCTCAAGTCGTTGGTTTTATATAAAAGCTGGTTGTTATCAGGGGCAGCAGCGAGGGTGGGGAAGCAATCAGGGCAGTGGAGGCGATGGCAGTGGGAGCAAGAAGAGAAGAGAAGGGGCAGAGAGGCAGTGGGAGCAGTGAGCAAACTGGAGGTGACTGAGTGCTAATGAGAGAACTGGTGTGGTGGTGGTCGTGGTTGGTGTGGAGGTGGTGGTGTTGGTGGTAATGGTTGGTGTGGAGGTGGTGGTCGTGGTTGGTGTGGAGGTGGTGATATTGGTGGTAGTGGTTGGTGTGGAGGTGGTGGTAATGGTTGGTGGGGAGGTGGTGATATTGGTGGTAGTGGTTGGTGTGGAGGTGGTGGTGATGTTAGTAATAGTTGGTGTGGAGGTGGTGGTGGTTGTGGTTGGTATGGAGGTGGTAGTAGTGGTTGGTGTGGAGGTGGTGGTAGTAGTTGGTTGGTGTGGTGGTGGTTGGTGTTGGTGGTGGTAGTAGTTGGTGTGGGAGGTAGTGATGTTGGTGGTAGTGGTTAGTGTGGAGGTGGTGGTAGTAGTGGTTGGTGTAGAGGCAGTGGTGTTGGTAGTGGTTGGTGTGGAGGTAGTAATATTGGTGGTAGTGGTTGGTGTGGAGGTGGGTGGTGATGTTAGTAATAGTTGGTGTGGAGGTGGTAGTGGTAGTGGTTGGTATGGAGGTGTTGGTAGTGGTTGGTGTGGAGGTGGTGGTAGTAGTTGGTGTGGAGGGAGTGGTGATAGTGGTTGGTGTGGAGGCGGTGGTGTTGGGAGTGGTTGGTGTGGAGGCTGTGGTGTTGGGAGTGGTTGGGTGTGGAGGTGGTGGTAGTAGTTGGTGTGGAGGGAGTGGTGATAGTGGTTGGTGTGGAGGCGGTGGTGTTGGGAGTGGTTGGTGTGGAGGCTGTGGTGTTGGTAGTGGTTGGTGTGGAGGTGGTGGTAGTGGTTGGTGTGGAGGTGGTAGTAGTGGTTGGTGTGGAGGCGGTGGTGTTGGGAGTGGTTGGTGTGGAGGCTGTGGTATTGGGAGTGGTTGGTGTGGAGGTGGTGGTAGTGGTTGGTGTGGAGGCTGTGGTATTGGGAGTGGTTGGTGTGGAGGTGGTGGTAGTGGTTGGTGTGGAGGCGGTGGTGTTGGGAGTGGTTGGTGTGGTGGTA
The DNA here is from genome assembly GCF_903992535.2 of Arvicola amphibius. Lineage (NCBI taxonomy): Eukaryota > Metazoa > Chordata > Mammalia > Rodentia > Cricetidae > Arvicola > Arvicola amphibius. The sequence continues at coordinate 7,598,292 of NC_052049.1, read as the reverse complement.
GTGATGGTGGTGGTAGTGGTTGGTGAAGTAACAAGAGAAGGGAAGGTGATCGTGCTGGTCATGTCATGACCATGGTCATAGTGCTATGAGATAGGTTGTTAGCAAGGATGCTGATGATGGAGGTCCAGCTCCATGACGGAGTGTTAAGGGCAGAGGTGAATGTGTCGGTAATGCCGGAGTGTGCTGGGAATGATGTTAATATGCTGGCGAGGATGAGAGTGCAGGTTTTGGTGATGAGCCTGATGGTCGTGATTGCCTCCTTTCAGTGGTGTAAGTCAAGTCACCAGCCGAGCCACAATGGCACCAACACAAGGTCACACTGGAATAGAAAAGCTGTTTCACCAACTTCCACTCTGGAAACTTGGGGAAATGCCCATCATTCAAGAATTCACTTATCAAGTCGGATTTCTTAGGATGTCCACATCAAAACTAGTCATTGTTTTTCTCGTTTAAGATTAAACCCAAGATGTGGTAGGGTTTGGTGGAGACAAAAAGACCTCAAATGTCTCTACCTTCCTTGGTCCTGAGGGACCAGTGATGCCCTGCCATTCCCCAGTGGGGAGAGGCTGTCGGTTGTGGGAAACAATGGGCCACCTGCCCTCACAGGCAACATTGGAACACTGACAGTAGACACAGTCGCTCACCTGTGTGTCCTTGCCTATCTTGGACCTCAGATCCAGATCCGTGTGGATGTTCCTCCCAGCCACCCCCAGCTCTCCTTCTTTCCTAGCTTCTGTCACGTCTCTGAGAATACCATCTCCCTCCCCTTGTGTTTCTGCAACCAAAGGGCCCTGAGAATCCCAACGTCAGCTGTGCAGTCAAGCATGCCAGATGCTGGCAGCTATTTCTCCAGCTGTGGTTGCTTAGGAACCTCTTTGTGCCACCTGATCCCTGGCGATGCAACCCAATGTTTACGTTTATCTGGGGACTTCACCTCCCCATGTGAACTTCCCTTTTCATCAGTGACGCCTGCGGGTTTTGTCAATGTCCTTCTTAGGCCTTTTAAAGCCATTCCAAACCTTTCAGCTAGAACTGGAGTGTTTAGGGAAGGACAGGAAAAGGAAGGCACTTCTCATGAAGAGCATCCTCGAAGCCCTCTGCTTCGTAGGCCTGCGAATGGAGTTCACTGTCAACCAGAGTCTCTTTTACACGGGCGAGCCAGCCAAAGAGCTCAAGACAGAACTTTCAACAGAAGCATCTTCCACTTAAAAACGAACAACACAACAGGAAAAGAGGCTAAGATGTTCCAGCCCCCCTGAATACATTGTTCCAAATACTGGAAAAACCTTTCACCTTGACCTTAAAGTGACATTTTTATCAGCAATACATAGGGCAGATAATATCAATTTCTAAGATATATGCCTTCATTCAGTCATTCAGTAATTACATAGCTTGCTCTGTGAAGAGCCTCTGAGACCAGGCCTGTAGTAGGAAAGCTGTTAGTTCATTCCAATTGCTCAATCCTGAAATAACCACACAGAAACTGTATTAATTAAATTACTGCTTGGCCTATTAGCTATAGCTTCTTATTGGCTAACTCTTACATCTTAATTTAACCCATTTCTATTAATTTGTGTATTATTACGTGGCTGTGGCTTACTGTCAAGGTTCTGGCTCATCTGTCCCTGGCGGGGACTACATAACTTCTCTCTTACTCCACCTCCTTCCTCCAAGCATTCAGTTTATTTTTCCCCGCCTAGCTCTATTCTACCCTATCACAGGCCAAGGCAGATTCTTTATTCATTAACCAATAAAAGCAACACGTATACAGAAGGACTTCCCACACCACAAGCCCCTTCCCAGAGACACACAAGCAGAAAGCACAAGACATGGTTATCTGTTTTTAATGGGCCCTCTGCTCTCGTAAACAGAGGCCTTCAATAAACAAGGTCAGCAGCAGAACAAATTCTCCACAAAGTGGAGATCACATGGTCACATGATGCTGATCATGACGAGGGGCTAAACAGATATGGAGACAGAGGAGGCCAGGTGGGAAGGGCAGCTTTTCATGCCGTGGGTAGCAGAGAGGCATCTCAGCTGATACTGAGATGGGTAATCGGCCCAATCCCACAATCTGGAATAACGGAGAATTTGCAGGTACAGTCTTCCCGGGGGCACACAAGCTTGACTCACTCAACAGAGCAAAGAGGAGAAGCAGGGTGGCCAAGGCTCCATAACTAGAGAGAGAATGGTTGAGAAATATGGTGGAAAGTGGGGTGGGGCAGATCCTGTGGAGAGCACTCGAGTATTACCAAGCAGGGAAGAGTGACGCAATCCAATCGCCCTGCCTGTGGAAGATTGGTCAATAGTGAAGACAGGACAGACAGGAAGTTGAGCCTGTTAGGAAGAGTCAATGAGCCAGGAAAGAGTAAGAAAGATAGACAGGCGCAATGTGTATTTATCCATAGAGGGTGACAGAGAAGAGAGGCTAGAGAAATTGCCCTTTGCACGCATGAGGACCTGAGAGTAGAGCTCACATTCACACCTAAGGAGCTGGGCTTGCCCGCCTGTGCCTGTAACCCCAGCACTGGAGGGGCAGAGGCAGGCAGCCTGGCCAAAGAGCTTCAGTGACAAGGAAATAAGGTAGAGAGCAGTGGGGGACATCTGATGTTCTGCCTGTCCACATGCGTGAGCAGAGGCTCGCATTCCGTATACATTCGGCATACACAGGGGTAAAGAGAAAGCTGAAAATGAGCATTACTCTCGCTCCGTGTGCAGATTTTAACTGCACAGCTGCTCTATGCCTTTTAGGCAATAATAGTGGCAATGGGTGGTATGAAGTTAACCCTTGATACTCTGTCCTGATCCGGTGTGCTTTTGATTCTAAGAGAGTAGGGGTGTGCAGATTTCTCTGTCCTCAGTTCCTGGAAGCCAGGGGTATTTTAAAAGATTTTTGTGTGATCTATTGACTATGAACCAGTAGCATTCCCAGACCTTTCTTAAGCCATGACCCCTCAGTATCTGTGAGAGGAGCGGTGACCTTCACCTGGGCCTGTGGCGTGTGCCTCTGAGGTACCATCTGAGGAAATGGACCTCCTCTAGAGTGTGACACCTCCCCCCCACACCCGCCACCTAGAGGCAGGTGTGAAGACAGCGTGAGCTTGTCTCTGTACCCAAGAGGATTCTGAAGCTCCCTATCCCTTCCACCACCAGACGTGCAAGGGTTGTTAAGATAGTGCTGGCGCCAGCGCAGCCTTCAGGCTTTAGAGAGTGAACTGTCTGAGAGATGACCAAGCATCTGTGTTCGTGCACGTTAGAAACTGCATTCTTGTCATTCCCTAGCTAAAAGCTAAGCTGCTGATCAAGCTCCTGCAAGCTCCAACGCAGGTGACTAGCTCTTATTATCCTTTGGTTTTTACCAGGAAAGAGAGCAGTAAAACTTGCAAGATGACCATCTGTTAGCCACAGCCTCCCTGACCCTGACCATGATACGAACATTATTAGAATAAGCTGTCAGGCTATGGGAGTTCGCAGCATGGTTTCTCTTCTTCCAGAGTATGTAAAAGGGGATTTGGGGACAAAGCGGTCCTTCCACTTGGAATGGTCCGCGATAAACCAAGCTGTATGAGGCCAAGACTCTGCCTCAGTGCCCATCCTTCCATCCTTGGCACTTGGCTTTTATTGCTGATTATTTTGTTTTCCTTTTGCTTTCAGCTCAAAACACTGGAGTCTCAACTTTGTATAGGAATTCCTACGGTGCGCCCGCTGAAGACATCAAACACAACCAGGTGAAGTGCAAGCAACACGCTTGTTTTCTCGTTCCTGTTGACTCGCGTGGCCTAGAATCCCAAATTGGTTTCTCAAGGAGTAAATTGGCTTCTGCCTCGCATTCATCAAAACAAAAGCCGCCCAGCGTTCTGTCCTCATATCCAGTATATAGCGCACCTGCTCGTGGTACGGTCACAGGCTTTAAACAGCCTGGGGCTTCAGAACAGCTCTTGGCTTCGCTGTCACTTCCTATCTGGCAGGAGAAAGTAGGCGTCGCACTATGGTACTGTCTGGTTCGGATGTGGTATATCCCCAGGGTTCATGTGCCGGGCATGTGGCCTTCAGTATGGCAGTGCTTAGGATGTAGGACCTTTAAGAAGTGGAGTCTGGTGGAAATTCATGGACAACACTGGCCCTGAAAATGACTCCAGTAGTCCCTATGAGGCCCAGAGTTAGCTTCCTTGGGATCCACCCCTTTCTCCTGAGGGACAGCCCCATCCCCAGGCAGTCCCCCCTTATGCACATAAATGTACTCTAGCCGGCGCCATGCCCTCTGAAGTCATCACCGGGTAGTCCAGTGCTGACACCGTGCCCTTGGACATCCTGAACTAAGAGATAAATTGTCGTCTTTCTTTGATTAAACTTCAAATGTCCCATGATACAAGTGAGAAACACAGACTACAAGTTGAACCTAAAAAGAAAGCCCCAGCTAGACAAGTGTAAGATGCCAGTGACTGAAACAGTTAGTGTCTCTTCCCCGGTCATCTGTGATTAACACAAAAACTTTTCATTACACATAATATTTACCCATAACAAAAACACCTCTAAAAAACTAAACAGAAGACCTAAGTGTATGTAGTCTGAGTCTCTATTTGCTCCGTTCGGGAACTGTTCGTTAAAGGGTCATTTTGCCCGTTTCTATGGGACTGTAAGAGCAGAGACAGAGGCTGGGCCTCCCTGACACACAGCCATTTGTTGCTCTCACTTCTGTGGTGGGCATCAGAGCAAGTCTGGCTCTCTGCTGCTAATTAGCCTCTGTGGATGCCTTCAATTCTTGTCACACTTCAGAAAAGTCACATGGAGATGAAGAAGCGAAAGCCACATGCCTGATTGCAATGGCTAGGGGTAGGAAAGCTTGGAGAGCACGTGGCTTTAGAATAATACCAGCACCCAGGAAAGCAGCACCCCCCTCTAGCAGTTGGACATGTCCTGTGCGGTCCTGTTTCTAAGGAAGGGTAGGAGAACACTTAACTGTCCTTGAACTGCAGTTGGATTTCATGTCTGATGAACCATCAGCAGGAAATGAGACCCTTAGCAGAGGCGTCACCCTCCTGCCTTCTGTGTTCCGGTCTGTGCACACCCACTCCAGAAGACATCTGGCACTGTTATCACCCTCCCACCCATGAATGCAGTGGTTCAAGAGCCTGCCTGGCTGGCATATTGCTAATGGCGAACTGCCTCCCTTCAATTCTGGGCTTTACTGAAAGCAAAAACAGCCAGTGAGTAGATAAACTGGATCGTGAGCAGTAGACAGGAAATCGCCAAGTGGCCCCAACTGCTTTCTTGAACAATGAACCTGCCTCCCTGTAAAGATGGGGCCAAAGTGTGCTAGAGATATCAGCTCTGGTAATGGAAATAAACTCTTTCTCCTTATAGTAAAAACCATGAAATTCTGTAGCTATGTGGAGGGAACAGAGGCTCTTAGGCTCTCAAAGAGATCTGCAGGGGTGAGAGGAAACTCTTGATTTTGCAGCCGAGAGTACAGGTTTACCTTTAACTACCCAGGTAGCGAGAAGCTCGCTCCAGAATCATCGCATCCCACGGCAGCCAGCCTTCCTGTCCACGCAATCCTGCGGTACTTGGTAATTAAAACATAGCTGGTGTAGCCCAGGCCCGGTCTGCCTGCAGTAGCTCCAAAGACTGTTCCCTGTATTTGTAGAGCAGTCTGTAATGTTCTCAAAAGTACATTTTAAAGAATGTTCTGGCCATTTATGAAAACTAAAACTAAGATTTGCAAAGTACTCGAGAACAGACACCTAATATAGGCCAGGTATGGTTCCTCAAACCCATAATACCAGCACTCAGGATGCCATTGCCATTAGTTCAAAGCCAGCCTAGGCTACATAGTAAGTTCTAAGCTAGACAGGGCTGTAGAACCTACCTCTAAAGGAAGCAGTCACAGAGCAGGGACAGACAGCAGCTGGCCTTAGAGAGGTGGGTCTCCAGGACGATGTGGAAGACTGGAGTCCCGAGAAGAGGGCACAAGTGCCAGCACCTGATGTGTGGGCTGGCATGGTAGGGTAGGGAAGGAGCCCTGAACCACACTGCTGTGATTCCTCAGAAAAGGAGCAGGGCTCTGGGGCACAAGTCATGCGACTCCCAAGAACTCCTTGCACATTCTCAGGAGCTACGTACATGAAGTCTCCCAGGAGAAACAACCAAGAGTGTAAAGTAAAGTTGATGATCCTTGCTTCTTATGCCTGGTGAAAGGTCACATATGTTATTTTGACACACCCCAAAGTCCCCGTAAATTTCTACTCATCAATACCATGCTTATAAATGCAAATATGTCTAACTTCGCGTGCCTGTCTGGCAGGGAGAGTTTTGTTCATAAGCTCTCAGTAAAGGAGGTTCATGTTTTGATGAACTTATATTTATACTTAAACCATGACCTTGAGGACTGTTGTTGTCATTGTCCTGAGTCCCAATCTCCAGTAAGCACACAAGTCTAACTGTCACAAGAGATAAGGAAATGATTATCCAGGGACAGGGTTTACCTTCAGTCCTCCACCTGGGAAGAACCAAGGATTCAAACCGATTCTTCTGTCTGTGTCCTACTTCCTGTCTCTTGTCCCAGTGGCCTTAAAATCTGGGCATGAGTCCCCACTCCCCCTCCATTTCTCGCCTCTCTACCCCCACTACCACCACCCAATGCTATCAAACCATAAATCTGTGGCCCCCAAACCAGACTGATTCAGCAGATATGGGGTTTAGCCCAAGAATGTACATCTTGAACAACCTCCTGCTGCGGTGACAGCATTGAGACCCAAGAAACAGAATAAAACGGAAGTCCTTCCCGCTTGGCCCACTGCATTAACGTTCTGAATCTTCAGTTTTCCGGAATGGAAAACACTGAGGATCCTGTTATCCGCAGCTATTCTTGCTTGTGTTCGAAATAAATCCAGCTCGCTAGTCAGTCTTGATCTTTTTTTCTCTGATGCTGTAACAAAATGCTGGAAGCTGGGTGCTACGTAAAGGAAATAAGTTTAGCTCCTAGTTGGGGAAGCTGAAGGAAGAAGATCGAGAGGCCCCGTCTGTTCAGTGTCTTGTAAAACCCATCCTGGCTGCACAGTGTGCCTGAGAAGCAGAAAGTAGATGTGTTTGCTGTAGGTGAGGCCAACAGAGTAGGAGTCAGACGGGCAGACAGATGCAAGACACAGACACAGGTCTCTGTGGCATGCACACGCGTGCACTTCTGCGACACTTTGAGGAAGAGGAAAAGAACAGTTTATTCAATACTGAAGGTGGTGCCAACTGAAGTATTGACAGTTAGTTCTAGTAAGTTCCCTGTGCGAGTGTCTAAGCCCTCTGACTGGACCCTGCAGTGCTCCGAGCTCGGACTACAGCAGTCTCACGGAGCACACTGCTCTTTCTGGAACGGGAAGGGCGCCCTCCCGTGCAGGCAGCCTGCTAGACCTGGCCTTCATGCATGTTGCAGGCTACTTCCGAAATTCCTCTCAGGCCCAGAGTCTGGGGCTAGCAGAGGTTAATGCTCCATGAACATCCGGACTTTCACAGGCCGACTGAAGTCTCGCTTATTTGCTACCACTAACTGGAGGTATGAGGCACCCTGGACAGCCTTCTGTGGAGAACCGATCGATTGCTGGTATAAATCAATCCTATATAAAAGATGGAGTTTCTCTTGAAAGAAGAATTCTATGTGGCTCATTAGAGGCATTCATTTACACACACTGTGCTAATAACAAATCACTACCTATTAGCTAAAGCCATTTCCAAAGGCGGCCACCACACTCAACCTTAGCAAAATTAATAGGGAATTACCGAGTCTGCTGGATAGTCATCAAACTGTATCTTCCCCCAGTGTTTTGTAATCCGTGCCAGACATCCTGGCTATTACAGGCTAGAGCTTTACACATCACCGTGGACACTGGCTGTGAGGTCCCCCTCATCCCACACCTGGGGCAGGTACCTGAAAAGGAATCCTAGAGTCTCTCAAAACAGAGATGGAAGGCTGCCGGGCGGGGGCAGCCGGCTAATGTATTATTGGCCCAGGAACGTTTCTTATCTTCCTCTCACTAAAACCAAGCAGAGGAACCCATTCTTGACTCCTAACCAGGCTCTAGTGACCTTTGAATGTTTCGAGTCCCTACATCAGATAGCAACCCACAGAGGCCAAGGCCAGGGAGTACTGAGTTGGGCGGAGACACCAGAGGGCACTGCAGACACCACCGTCTAGGAAAAGCTTCAGAACGCCGTGAAGTACTGAGGATCAAACCCAAGGCCTCGATAGGCAGGTGTTCCTCCATTGAGCTGCACCCTTGACCATCTGGAACTTTAGCTTTGGGGCAGTCACAGTCGAGTTGCTAAGGCTGGCCTTGAACTTCTGCCCCAGCCTCCCTCCGCTGTGGCTTTTCAGGTGTAAACCATTGTTCCGCAGCCTTCTTTAATTTAATTAGTTCTTAGTTGCACCAAGTGTTAGGAAACGTTTGGTCTTCCAGAAGGTAGAATATTTGGAGTGCAAGTCTGTCTGAGGTCCTAGTCACTTTGGGCAGGTGTGATGGAGTGGACCAACCACGGGGAAGGCACAATTCCTTACATAACCACAGGAATGTGTCGTAAGCAGGAGAGAGTGGCCCTCAGACCTTGTGCATTTCCAGCCTCTGATATGCAGCACCTGAGTCTGATGCCGACAAACGTAGAAAGATAAAGGGGATACCCTGTATCACCCTGTATCCATAGCGCTCAGCCCACATTCACTCCACAGCTCACCCCAGACGACAGCAGAGCTGCTAGGACAAACAGTTGGGGGTGCCTCACAGGGCTACACCTAGAGTCATCATCTGATCCAGGGCACACACCCACAAAACCAAACGGGGGGAGGGCTCTTAATAGACAGAAGGACATCCAGTTATCCCATTTGGTTTTGGATGAACAAAATGTGGCGTGTCCATTTTTTTTTTTTTCGTTCTTCAAAAAAAAAAAAATCTGACAAATTGAACATGTAGAAGTGATGAAAACTTACTGGCGGAAGAAAGCCAGACACACAGCGTACATGCTGTGTGGTTGACTCATGTGAGACAGAAGGTGGGCACATCCGTAGAGACGGAAACCACCTGGACATTGCCAAGATCTAGGAGTGGGCAATAGGTTTAATGAGTATAAAACCTGGAGCCACCAAGCCTGTCTAGCCAGCTTGCCCCAGGGATGCCCTGTCTCTGGCTCTCTGGTAAAGAGACTATAAACATCCACCACACCTTGATATGGGTTCTGGGAATCCAAACTCGGGTCTTCAATTTCGTGCCAAGACCTTATCCATTGAAGCATCTTCCTAGTCCCGTGGACCAATTATCAAACCTCTCCTGGCCCTCTCTTTCCTGGCTAGGACATCAGAAAGATCAAACATATTCGTTCTCCTACAGGGATGCTAAAAAAAAAAAAATCAAGTTACTTTCACAGAAGAAGCATAGACTAGTGGTCAGCTGAGTCAGGAAGAGTGGAGAGGAAGAGAGAGAGGGATGCCAGATAAGGACTCCCTGGCCCCCATGAGACAGGGGAGTGAGCACTCACATTGCAGTACCACAGCATGACACTCGCCTTCTAAAGAACCAGAAGGGGAAGAGCTTGAAGATTTCCAGCGCAAGGAAATAAGTGGCCAGGGAGGTTGAAATGCTAGTCAGCACATTGAATACTAGCATCAAATCGCCAAACCCGCACCCCATAGATACGAAATTAAAATTAAGAAGTCAAATTACATGGAAAGAACACAGCCCCTGGCACTGTGTGCAGAAAGCCCCAAGCAGGCTCCAGCCCTTCCTGTGCCGGGCTGTAGAGTGGCATGGGGAAAGAGGGTGGGCTAGGGACCGGCTAACACAGAGTGACACTTTCTCTCTGGCAGGTTTCAGCACAGCCTGTCCCCCAGGAGCCTAGCAGGAAAGACTATGAGACCTACCAGCCGTTCCAGAATTCCACACGAAATTACGAGGAGTCCTTCTTTGAGGACCAGGTCCACCACCGCCCTCCAGCCAGCGAGTACACCATGCACCTGGGCCTCAAGTCCACGGGCAACTATGTCGACTTCTACTCCGCTGCCCGCCCTTACAGCGAACTGAACTACGAAACGAGCCACTACCCGGCCTCGCCCGACTCCTGGGTGTGAGGGAGAGGAGCCAGGCGGCGCGAGGCACTCCGGGAACAGTGCATGTGCATGCATACCACGGGACATTCCGTTTCTTTTCTTTTCCTTTTCTCCCCCTGCAGATTTAGTTTGTTAAAGCCTGTTCCATAGGAAGGCTGTGATAACCAGAAAGAAATACTCAGAGCTATTTTAGAAAGTGAAACGAATCGAGAGTTAACTGGGAAATCGAGAGGATGCTAAACGCAATCCTAAATGTGACTATATTCTACACCTTTCTAGTTTGAACTGTAGAGGTTTCAAAGTGCTTTATAGGCCATGTGGCTGAAGGAAGGAGGGAGGGGACGGTCAGGGTGGTGGGCGTGGAGGTTATCGCTAAGCACAAGACGGAATAGTTTCCACTATGGGGGACGGCTTCTCACGCTTCGTTACTCCCTTCATCCGTGTGACTCTAGGCTTCCAGTTGCATTGGGGTTTCTCTGTACAGCAAGACGTCTCTTGCCTTTTGTTAATGCATTGTTGTAAAGTATTCGATGTACATTACAGATTAAAGAAGAAGACAGCGTTGTGTATATTACACCAATGCCGCCGTGTTTCCTCATCAATGGTTCTAAATATTGCTTCAACTTCAAACTTTTGAAAGATGTATGGATTTCCAGTTTTCTTTTCTTTTCTTTCTCCCAGTATGTTTTAACAAAAAAAAAAAGAAGAAAAAAAAAACAGGGAAAAAAAGGAATATTTAGCAGTATTGTTCGTCCTGATGTGTGATGTTTGTGGCAACTAAACAAGGCATCCAGCAGTTTCTCACAGCTAACACGTCATTCCACACCCTTGTCAACGAAGTGCTTTTTCACTGCCCAGAATTTTAGATGTAGATATTTGAAATAGACTTTTTTTCATTTATACCAGTTTTCTTTATGATGATACAGTGTTAAAAGAAAATAAATTACAATTGATCTGTCATCCATACTTGCTAAGAATGTCTGTTTCCATGGACCAACCTTACAAGATACGCATTCTTGCTTGTGTGTCTGTGCGTGTGTGGGGGTGCGTATGTCGGTGTATGTGCAATGCCCCGTGTGGGATTTCCTTTGGATAGAAGCGACTTCATCTGCTGTCCATCTTGTCCAGGCCTTTTGTTTTTCCAGCATCCGTGTGCATCGGTTTGTTCCTTTTGTAATGTATCTACTCTTCTCACCATCTAGTGGCTCAGGATATTAGCCCAGCTGAAGGAAAGTAGGATTCTCACATGTTCACACATTCTTGGGTACCAACTCTTTCTACCGGTCAACCCCTTCCACATTTTATGCCCTCGGAACATGCTAAACCATGGCCAACTCGGTAGTTTCCCTTTGGGGCCAATTACTTGAAGTATCCATAGAAGATGTAAACTGCTCGCCTTATTCCCTCTCTGACGTTTTTGTTCATGTGGCAGGGAGCAGTAGACAATTATGGGCTAGATGATTTAAAACTGAACTTGAAGCTAATGTTAGACTAGTGGTTAACAGAGCTAAGAAATAAGGCTAACCATTTCAGAGAACGTGGGCTGTGGGTAAATTAGCTTTGCTCTTTAGATGCAAGTGACTGAGGCCAACAGGTGCCTGGCAAATGTTAACTGTTCTTGGAAAAAAATAAAAAAATAAATAATGAAAGAAATTGGCTGCCATCTTCCTTTAAAACCTGATCTCCCTACCACCACCACCTTTGTCTACACAGTTTAATCCACCTCAAAGTTGAAAAGCAATGGCTTCAAAGTTAACAATGACTCGAATATACTTTATTCATGTAGCATTTGGGGAAAATAAAAGTTAAATTTCCTGAGTAGAACAGCAGGCAGACATGGGAATTGTCCTATAAATTGCATACCGTGTTGTTTTGTCTATTAAGGACTCTTGAGTTCCCTCGAAGAAGTGTGTTCCCATCCATGCAGAGAGATAAATGTGTAGCGTCAAGGACAAGGACACGCCGTATTTCCTGTGTCACGGGATGAAATAGTCATGTTTATCAAGGCAGAGACTAGTGTCACTTACCACAGCCTAATGGCTGGTTTAGTCTTTTCGGTTGCTCGTTCCGAGCTAAGCGGAGGGAAATAAACACACGTGTTGAGAATCTCCTTCTTCCAAAAAGAACCTGCTATTTTCTTCTCGATTCTGAGTCTCAAAGCATGGCTCTCACATCAGCAATTCCTGAAGACCAAAGGATTTCTTCGCTATCTGTAGTTCTTTACGAGTGCATCGTACCAGGCTATGATTAGCTAACTCATCTGGCATCATAGATAAAGATACAAAAGAAGATTCAGAATGGTCACGCTTATTTAATGCAACCCATTTTTCTTTTTTGAATATGTTCGTACAGACATAGACACAAGACAAATGTAGCCTGACTGTGAGGGAGAGAAAGATGATCAACATGGAAGGAAGGAGTGGGTGAATAGGTAGTTAGTGGGTGGAAAGGCTTGACCTGAACTCTAAAGTAGCCCAAAGCCCCCATAGGCTTCTTTGGTCAGCAGTTGAGTCATGATTTGTAGCATGATACACTACACACTGGATAAAATATCAAGGTGGAGAGGGACTCTTCTGTGGTTTTCCTTTCATTGTGTTGATGACCACATGCGACATTCCATCCCAAGTGGCTGCCTCTATAATCTGGATTCCCCCTACTGAGAAAAGAATGGTGGTTTTTAGAAGAATATATGGGAACCCCAACATTTCTTTTTCTATTTAATCCTTATAATAGAAAACTCAATTTACTTAATAGATAAAATTCAGACCTTATGTATGAAAAATAGACACCCTTTTCACTTGAGAATGTCATCAGCAGAAGCTAAGGAGCGCTTGGCATTGTACTGAAAGCTCTTAGTTCACAGGCTAAGATACTGGATAGATTGTAATGCCACCCAGTACTTTGATCCTTATTAACAAGCAGTGCAACTGGAAGGCCGAGTTTAAACTCAGCAGTAAAGCAGACACCATCAAAAGCTCTGTGTATTTTATGTCCTGTTTCTCTTACCTCAGCTCTCCTTTGTCGTGTGGTGCTGTTACCCTGGGTCCTGGGAATTGTGCCTCCAGAGGTACAATTTCTGTCTGGAGAAACTAGGTATTGTTCACGTGGGTAGAGGAAATACACACAGCCTGTGCCTGAGAAGCCTGTTTTCAGCATTACTCCCCCAGACCAACAAAGGACACTCTGGCCAATCCCTCTCACCTGTGACGCGGAGGATGCAGTGGCCAGTCTATTAACCCAAGGCTAGCATTACCAACTAATCCTGACCGCCCAGCCGACAGCCATGCTAGACTCTCCGTAAGACCAAAGAGAAAAGCAAGCCAAGCTTCTAGGAAGCACACATTGTATGTTAGAGATCAATGGTTGTCCAGTCCACCCACATCCAGAAAGATTTTCTGGGGAAATGTGTTCCTGTAACTCTGGTCTCCGAAATGCTATTGGTGGTCAGCTTCTTCCTCGGGATCATGCGAATGAATTCCTCAAGCCAGCAGCTATTAATGCAGCTTGCTTTGGGGCAAACAGTCTGTGCATCTCCAAGAGCTTCATGGTCTGTGCTTACCATTTGTCTGGTGACCACTAGGCTAGTTCTCCTGTGAAGACAGACACTTAAAAGAAATCCCACGGGCTGGAGAGGTGGCTCAGTGGTTAAGAGCACCGCCTGCTATTCCAAAGGTCCTGTGTTCAATTCCCAGCAACCACATGGTGATCTCACAACCATCTGTAATGAGATCTGGTGCCCTCTTCTGGCAGGCGGGCGGGCATACATGGAGGCAGAATGTTGTATACATAATAAATAAATAAATCTAGAAAGAAAGAAAGAAAGAAAGAAAGAAAGAAAGAAAGAAAGAAAGAAAGAAAGAAAGAAAGAAAGAAAGAAAGAAAGAAAGAAAGAAATCCCACACTAGCTCAGAATTGAGAAATAGTTATTTATTTAGGGGTAAACTCACAAATCAGAATCCTCTGCTGGAACGGAGATCTGAAACCGAAATCTGCAACCGGAACAGAGGGAGAGGCCGGAAAAGAGGCCAGACACATGCTCTGCATCAGCATACATAGTATAAGAGGCCACATCCCAGTAGGCAGGTAACCACAAGTGTAAGACTTCCTACAGCACTCCCGTCCATGTTTGGGCACCAGGTGCTGCCCAGACTGTTCTGTTAGGGAGTTTATGGTGCGCACCTGATCCCATTGGAATATCTGAACCTTTCGTCTCTCATTTACCCTGAAGTTCCCACACCGACAAACTAGTACTTGAACCCTTAATAAGAGAACTGGCCCTTGGGTTGCCAAGGCTTCATTTGGGTCATAGAAACCAGCTCCTTTCACCTCAGACCAGGATCTCACCGGCCTTGGAGAAGACTCTGTGGGCAGTCTCCACATGGAGTATCCTCCTATATCCTGTAAAACTAAGTGAAAAGTGTAATGTCCTTGGCCTTACAAAGAGAAGTGAACAAGATCTCTTGCTGTTACATCAGCTGTGACTGGAAGACTCCAAGGTGTGGACATGTATGCCCTTCATATTCCAGTGACACCAGGCCTGCAATCCCAGATACTTGGGAAGCTGAGAGAGGAGAATCACAAGTTCAAATCTAGCCTGAGCAAGTTAGTGAGACGCTGCTTGGAAGGAAATGTGATTTTGTTCAGTAGCAAACCACTTAATTACCATGCAATGAGGTTCTGGGTCCAATGCCCAGGAAGGGGGGGAAATCCTGTGAAATGTGATTTCCGTAAGTTAGTAGTAATGACTGCCCCTTGATTGATAGAGGCACCTGAAGATCCTGCTGAGATGTGAGCCTGAGTTTCCAAATGCCTAGAGATATAAAACCTGTCCTTAGGAGTTAGAAATAACATTTGCAGCAAAGAAAATTCACCGTAATTGAATACTTGGTGTCACCAGTGTTGATGGTAAATTCAAAGGGGATGTTGCAAGAAACCAGTAGAAACCAGGACTATGAAAGGAGATAAAAGAGTTAAGTATCATCTCCCTAGGGTGGAGAGTTGAAGAGCTGACATGGGTAGAAAATACATTTCTGTATTGAGAAAAGAGCGTTGGAATGGCGGAGGTCCTGAGGGAATGCCGGACTCTAGCTCCAGCAGGTCATAGAAATGGAGGAGGAGATGTGGGGCCAGCAGCTACACAAACACACAAAGGACAAAATTTAATTCTTGTTTCTTTCTTTTTTTCTTCTGTCTCTTTATTTTTCTCTTATCCTTTTTGTACCACCTAACACAAATTCTCTATGCAAGAAGGAACTATCTCACAACCACAAGTTCCATGTTTTCAGAAAACAAAATCTTTACACAGGAGGAAATCACATTAGAATCACAAGTTACATGTATTTCATAGAAGCCCACATATAGTGAAACATTTTCCTTTGTATTAATTTTCCCACCATAACGACTTAGCCCCAAAAGCAATGGTTCTATTATTGATCAACAAAGTTTTAAGCAAGCCAAAGTCATTAATCATGGAGGAGAAGCTTCAGCTTACTGAACAAGCATTATCCCTAACTACATTCTAAATGTTTATTTTTATACCCGAGATAAGAAGAACCTTCATCCCTCATCAAGGAAACTGCTCTTTGCATCAGACAGAGACCTTTACAGAAAACCATAACCAATCAAAATGCAGAGTTGTGGAGCCTTGTCCCGCCTGATATATCTATAATACTGCTATTAATACCTGGGGAGCATTGTGTAAGAGGGGACAGAAAGATTGTAAGAGGCAGAAGAACAGGGAGTTTGCTCTGTGATTGTGTCTTGTAGAAAGGTCAGAAGACCTTGCCCAATAAAGTCTCACTAACGTGACCGTCTAAACATAACAAGAACAGGGATGACACCAAGCATACAGATGGAGGAAAACCTCTGAGGTCTCAGTTCTTTGCAAAGAACTACAAACAACCACAGCATGCCAGAAGTGGTGAAGTGGTCTTCCCCAGGCAATATTACACCAGTAAGTTATCCAGTATCAAATGGACAGCCCTGGAGGTCTACATACAAGTAACATTATATAGACTGAGCAGGCTGTATTTGTATATTTATGAACGAATGTACACACACATATGTGTACACAGAAATATGTACGTGCATAAAAAATTAATGAAATAGAGGACACTTTTTTTAGTTTCTCAAGATAAGATTTCTCTTTGTAACCACCATGCTGTCATGGAACTCGCTTTGTAGACCAGACTGACCTCAAAGTCATGGAGATCCGTCTGCCTCTTCCTCCCAAGAGTTGGGATTAAAGGTGTGCACCCCCTTACTACCTGGGTAAGACAAGCATTTAAAAGAAAACAAGGGGATATATGAGAGAGTTTAAAGGAAGTAAATTATATAATATTATAATCTCAAAAATAAAATATAATTTAAAATCAAGGCTGAACTTAATGAAATAGAAAAGAAGAAAGCATCAATTCAATGAAGAGTTGGTTTTCAAAAGGATCAACAAGATTGGCAAACCTTTAGAAAAATTAACTGAAAGAAAGAGATCAATATTAGCCGGGCAGTGGTGGCGCACGCCTTTAATCCCAGCACTCGGGAGGCAGAGGCAGGCGGATCTCTGTGAGTTCGAGGCCAGCCTGGTCTACAAGAGCTAGTTCCAGGACAGGCTCTAAAGCTGCAGAGAAACCCTGTCTCGAAAAACCAAAAAAAAAAAAAAGAAAGAAAGAAAAAAGAAAGAGATCAATATTAATGAAATTATTTTCAAAGGGAGACATTACAACAGATGCAGAGGAAATTTAGAGGCTCAAAAGTACATCCTTTAAAAATATATAATCCACTAAAATAGAAAATCTGAAAGAAATATATGACTTTATAGATAGATTTGACCCACCAAAGCTTAATCAAGATGAATTAAATAATTTAAGTAGACCCATAACATCCAATGACAGAGGGGTAATAGTTTAGCTACTTAAACATAATTGATTCAACTATAAAAATAGAGTTGAAAATCATACACATATAATTTAAGCCATGCGCTTTTCGATTATTTCCTACTGTGCAACAAATTTCTCCAAACATTGTTTAAGAATTTGCATTGCGGGGGCTGGAGAGGGGTAAAGAAGCTTGCTGCACAAGCATGAAAACTCGTGTTCAGATCTACACACTTACATAGAAAGCCAGGCATGGTTGAGCCTGTGTTTATAACCCCAGTGCTAGGGAATGAGGCGGAGACGGGAGAATTATTGGGCTTGCTAAGGACAGGTCTAGCTCTAGATTCAATGAGACCTTTTATCCAGAACAAAGCAGAGAGTGGTAGTAGAAGACACCCAACATTCTCCTCTGGCCTCTGCCCCTGTGTGTACAGCATCCGCACCTGCATGCACTCATACTTAAAACACACACTCATCAATCAGCATTGGGAATTATATCAGTAGTTATTATTGTGAAAGCATATAGTAAAATTACAACGAGAATATACATTGACATATCCAGAGAAGCAAGAGAAGACAACAATTTTTGTAGGTAAAGAGAAAGAGTTATTGTCATTGTTCTAAGATAGTTATCCTAGGCTACAAACATCAAAACCAGGATGGCATCAGTCCAAGGCTGAACAGATAGCTCTGAACATGTGCCCTCTTGGAAGTGTATCCTGGGTATGACTGAGTGTTCCTTGTACAAGTTGTGATTCTGACAGAACCCTTTGTGCCAGAGATATTGTCCTCTTCTCCCCCCCCCCCCTCTCTTTTATTCTGGTTTAACACAAGTGAACCCATCTTAATTATAACAGTCTTCACAAAGCAAGGCCATTAGCCTCATACCCAAAGTAAATCTGGTGTACAGATATTTCCTGGTTTTGCAAGTCAATTGTATGGCCCTGAAAGTAAGGGGTGCTCTGGAAAGAACACCAAATAACAGGCATCTTTGGTAGCCTATGGGATCTTGGGACTCTTCCTCCATGATCTGGAGCCCCAACCTCAGGCTCCTGTTGCTTGACAGACTCACCTGCTTCCTTGGAGGCTATCAGAAAAATCTAGATTTCATTAGGAAAAGCTGGTGTCAGTTAGAGTAATGATTGCAATAACCATTTTCACCAAGGGCACCGCAACATGGTGCTGTTGCCCTTTAGTCTTTTAGCAAGGGTTGGCAAAGCTAATTAGCAAGTAGGTGATGGCATAGAGGTAGCATAGGAAGAAAAGGAAAGCTCCCATGAATCCACACTGTGACTGAGCACAGGCTGGGAAGGCTGCCTTTCTTTGGCTCATGCTGCCCCTGAGGCCCAGGGTTGGCACTGGCAGCCGCAGGCCAGATGCTAGAGTCAGTCCGAAGACATTTTAGTTATTCATTATTGACCAAACTCTCAGCACCCAAAGAGAGCCCTAAAGATGCTGCTGCTGTGGTTTTTAGGGTACCATCTCTAAGCTGATAGCTGCCGAAATCATCCAGCAGAAATTTCAAGTCAAGGTATCCTTGAAGTAAGGAAAAAAGCTGTCCTGGGATCTAAGAAGAGGTAGATAATTAGGAACAGATTTGCTCTCGGTGGCTCCATGCATGGAAGAATGAAAACAGAGCTGCCAGGTTGGGAACTGACATTAAACAATGACAACAGAGCTATAAGGACATGAGCCTGTCTCTCTGAAGCACTGCGGCTGTCACAGTCTTGTGTTGCATGTGACCGAAACCGTGATCCAGATTTGAATTAGATGTCACACGTAAACGAGAACCCTAGGCATGATTAGGCTTTGGGCATGGCAGGATTCGGGGACCAGAGTCATCCCGCCTTGTTTCTCTCCAGCTCTCAAGTCTGTCTCCAGCTGTCTAGGTTTTCATCTCCAAGTTCAGAGGTAATAAGGTTTCCAGGAATCTTTTGCTCACAGCCTTGAATCCATTAAGTAAGAATAAATTCAAGAAACCTAAACAAAACAGTTGGGTATCTCATTATTGTATGGTCATATGCTCTTCCCTGAATGAGTCTGATGGGAAAATGGAAACCTCTCAAGACACAAACTATGCTTTTAAGAGAGTCGTTGGGTGCAAAGTACCACACTAGAGGCTCCACTGTGCATTTCTTAAATGGATTTTTAAAACAATTCCTAAGAAATATCTTTGATCTTTCTGATCTTCTAGGCAGGCTCAGAGAGATTAAATAGCTTGTCCAGCGCACTGAAGTGATGGCTCAGTGGATAAAGTGCTTGCTACACAGTGTGGGGACCAGAGCTGGGATCCCCAGAACCCACATAAAAGCTAGCCAAGCATAGCAGCTGCCTGTAGTCCCAGTGCTCAGAAGGAAGGGACAGAATTAGGGGTAAGCTGCCAAGGTAGACTAGACAGAACTGACTAACCACAGTCTCAATGGTTACAGTTGATAGCAATCAAGAAATACACCTGACATAAACATGAGTTCTCCATGTGCATACACACATCCACCCACATTCATGTAAACATTCATATAAACATAGGTGCAACACATACACACACACATGCAAATAACATATCCAGAGTTGCAGAGTAAATGGTGGGATTTGAAGGGTACTGCTGGACTTGGGACTCTTACGATTGAGTCACACTAGAGCTTCCTAGTGCAAAGCAGAGTGGTCCACGGAATCCTTGACAGCTAGTCACTGTTTTACATGGATGTGGTAGAAACTGTCAGCTGGCCTACCCAAGCTGCAGTTGCCCTGGCCAAGCCAGCCCACATGAGCACACATGGCAGGGACTTCATCCCCAAGCCAACCTAAAGTGTGCTGCTACACTCAGAGACTATTGACTCAGAGACACCTGACCGGAGATCCCAGGAGGAAAGGACAGTACAGCAGAGTCAGCTGCCTGAGCCAACAAAACCTTGGGAGGAGGTACAAGAGGCCTGCCCATACCCTCAATATATGAATAGCTTTTGCTACTCACCTGACTCCCAGAGTCTATGTCATTGGCTCAGTGCCTTCTTGCCCCCTCTCCTTAGAGGTGCCCATGCAGGGTCGTCTGCAACACATGCATGCATACTAAGTTGTCAGCCCAATTAATAAAGTAAATGGAAAGACAGCTAGCTAGGATTGTACCTGCCTCGGCACTTGCTATCAGACATGGTTCTAGGTCTGTTGGGACCTGTTTCTCGGCTGATTCATTCAGCCTAAGTTTCCTTTCTGTTTATTCTACAGATCTCATGCACCCAACACCTCAGTCTCCTGAAATTCTAGGTCTTATGGTTTGGCTTCACTTCATGTTCATTTTTCTAGATATGAACCCGTGTTACCAAGAGCCTCTCTTCTTACATCTACGCACTTGATCTTTTCAGTCACAGTTAAATTTCATCCTGTCCCACCTCTGCTTTTGAGCCTACTACAGTGCTCACAATATGCCTACCACAGACCTTCATCTGGCTCTCATGTTTGAAAGCAAATTGCCCATTCAGAGGCATGTAGACCCAAGAAACATTTCAGAGCCAATTTTATTGGTGACGACTATTGCTTGGGCCATGTATAGCACAAAGAAGCCAAGTGAGTCTTGCCTGACCAGTATTTCCAATAGTTGTTGATCACAAGGACCACATTATGTAGGAACAGCATCACAATGGCCTCTGTCTTAGAGTTTCTACTGCTGTGAAGAGAAATCTTGATCACAGCAACTCTTATGAAGGAAAACATTTAATTGGGGTGGCTTAAATTTTCAGAGGTGTAGTCCATTATCATCATGGTGCAACATGGTAGCCTGCAGACAGACATGGTTCTAGAGAAGAAGTTGAGTGGCCTACATTTTGGTTTTCAGGCAACAGGAAGTGGTCTGTGTCACTGGGTGTAGCTTGAACATAGGAGACTTAAAGCATATCCCCACAGTGACACACTTTCTCCAACAAGGTCACACCTCCTCATATTGCTATAGCATAAGAGCTTATTGGGGCCAATTACATTCAAATTACCACAATATCACAATAGCCACCTTAAGTAGTAACAGTGTCAGGCAGTGGTGGCATATGCCTTTAATCCCAGTACTCAGGAGGCAGAGGCAGGTGAATCTCTGTGAGTTCAAGACCTGGTCTACAGAGTTCCAGGATAGCCAGGGCTGTTACACAGAGAAACCCTGTCTCGAAAACAAAAAAAAAAAAAAAGTAGTAACTGCATCACAATGACCACATTATAAAGTAACAGCATCACAATGGCCGTATGAGGTAGTAACATCACAATGACCTCATTATGTGGTAACAGCATCACAATGACCTCATTATGTGGTAACAGCATTACAATGGCCACATTATATAGTAACAGTACCACAATGGCCACATTAGGTGGTAACAGCATCACAATGACCACATTAGGTGGTAACAGCATCACAATGATCACATTATGTAGTAACATTATTTCATCCTTAAAGTTCTTATGGTTCTCCAAACTTTTAAATTGTGTATCTAGACTAAATATGCTTGCCTTTGTCTTTATAGACAGCTATAACCAAAATACCATAGACCAATTGGCTTTAACAGAAATACTTCCTTTTCACAGTTCTGGAAGTTGAAAGACTCAGATAGAGACATCAATAGATTTGGGGTCTGAGTCTATGTTATCAGAAAACCATATTTTTCACCATGGCTTCTTTCTATAGTGGAAATGAGGGAGGGGCAGAGGCAGAGAGAGAGAGAGAGAGAGAGAGAGAGAGAGAGAGAGAGAGAGAGAGAGAGACAGAGAGAGACAGAGACAGAGACAGAGAGACAGAAAGACAGAGAGACAGAGAGAGACAGAGACAGAGACAGAGAGAGACAGAGAGAATGTGTGTGTGTGTGTTTGCATATGACCACCATATCTGAAGGTCATCTTCCACCTTATTTGAAGCAAGGTTTCCTCTGTGTTCACACTGGGTACACCAGCTAACTGGCTTGTGAGCTCATGAACCTCTCTGCCTCCACCTCATCTCACCCTAAGAATGCTGGGATTACAGACATGCTCTTCCATATCTGGCCTTTACCTGAGTTCTGGGGATTAGAATTCAGGTCTTCAACTTTGGGCAAATGCTTTACCCACTGAGCCATCTTCTGGTCCAGCAAATTACTTTCTTGCCTGAGCCTCTGTTTTCTCCATCACCAAAATAAGAGGGTTATTTTGTCCGAGAGACTCCCAAAGTCCTTTCCAGCAGATTTACTCTCTAATATCTGTATGCTCAGTGATGCTTTCCTTTCTTGCTATTATAGTTTTGAATTCAGACACTATTTTTAAAACAAAATTTCGTGCAAGGATAAACAACAGTTCACACAATGTGTCCCCTGTCATCTGTGCAGCCCATCCATTCTTTTTTTTTTCCATTCTCTTGCCTGATTTGGAAGGTCTTTTGCAACAAAGCAGCCCTTTACCTATCTATAAAAATCTTGCCAAGTACTTCTTGGTGATGAGAAAAGTGCGCTGCTCCGATTTCTAATATACACCTCTGCTCTGCCAGCTCCCTCCGGAAACTCAGTGACACGCTTTCTATTGCAGGACCGGAATAGATCATCTATTAGAAAAGACTGGGCTGATCAGGTGGTTCAGTCTGTAGAGTGCTGGCTGTCTAAGCAGAGGACCTGTATTCAATCCCCAGCATCTACTTTTAAAATGCCTGGGGTGGTGGCATACGCTCATGATCCCAGGACTGGGGAAGGGAAGACGGGATCCCTGGGAGCTCCTGGCCAATCACACTAGCTGAATCAGTGAGTTTAAGATGAAAGTGGGAGACCTTGTCTCAAAAACCAAAGTGGAGAGCAATAAAGGAAAACACTCACCTAGCTAGCTACACACATGCACATCCCCACATGAACGTGTGCATGCACGCGCGCACACACACACATACACACACCCTGGAAAATAAACCTCACTGACTTCTTTTTTTTTTTCCTCTCACTGACTTCTTGAAGCTGCCTCTTCAACAGATACCTCGGTTGACATCTTAAAGTCTAGGGACTTCCTCTTCCAGCCACACTCCTCCGTGTTTCAAATGATGCACAATTACCCATGCAAATAACCTTGGTCCCCGCAGCATGTGAGACATATTCATCTCTCAAAAGAACGAATTGCAAACACAGTGCTTCGTGTTTAGCTTAGGAATGCAAAGGGAAAGAAAAGTCACAAAATATATGATGCCAGTTCCAGATCACCCAAGAGAGGGAGAGAGCCATTCGTCAAATGTCCGCACCCCACTCCTTGATTACAAATGTCCACCTATAGAGACACCGGTGAAGCAGAGAAACTTACTCGGAGAATACAATTTTTAAACTGCCAGCATGGGTTATTAAACTATCCAAAAATAATAAAATAAAATAAAATAAAACTGACATAAGTTTTATTTCAGGTAGAAAACAATTATTATAATTGACAACAAAAAGAGGTAAGACCTAAAACAGTTTATGCTTACACATTTTTCTGGCCTTCAGCATCAGCCTGTGACATTCACGGATGGCACATAGGTAGGACTTTTATCTCCTTGGGAGCACTTGGTTGAATTTTGCCTGTCTTTATTTCACCAGGCACTGTTCTGTTTTCTAGAAACACATCTGTTGATAATTTGTTTCTTAGCAAAATATGATCACAACCAAGCCATAAGCTTTTCAGGTGAGAGTGTCTGAGTGATAACAGAAAAGAGGGGATCCACAGGATGCTGGGAACCCTGGAAACACGGGCAGGAAGACGGTCCCATCGTAGGAGCTGGAACACAACCACAGAGCAGGGCAAGCAGGAGCAACTGTGGACCCCAGCGGACATCGCATTCAATCGCCTTCAACCATGGAGACCCAGGACAGGCCAAGGGAGGATGCCCAGCACTCTACCAGGAAAAGGCCTCCTTATTGGGTGTCTCTGTTCTCCTTACCCTCTCAGTTCCTCGCTCCCAGCCGTGTGTGCCCTCTGTAAAGGCCAAGAAAACTCTGTGTGTGTGTGTGTGTGTGTGTGTGTGTGTGTGTGTGTGCACGTGTGTGTGTGAGTGTGTGTGTGCATGCGTGCATGTGTGTGTGTGCGTGCGCGCACGTGTGTGTGGTGTGTGTGTGTGTGTGTGTGTGTGTGTGTGTGTGTGTCTACATAGGAAGACCTACAGATGAGTCCTGTGGTGAGAACAATGTCTATGGACTGGGGAGAAACCCCAGCCAGGACTGACTCAGTAGAAGGAAGTGTCCAAAGACCAGTGAAGCCAAAGGGGGCTGAATCCGTGTGACAGAGGCAGGGAAGAAGAGCTGAGAGAGGCAAGCCAGTGCTACACCCTGAGCATCTGTGCCTCCCCCCAGAAATATGTGTTGAAATTCTAAGTCAAAAGCATTTGGAGGTAGGGCCTTTGGGTGGTGATTAAGCCATGGGGAGAGTCCTTACTCTGTGATCAGAGAGCTAAAAGGAGATTCACACAATACCTGTGACTTCTCTGCTTTACCTGAAGCTGGTTCTTCCCATCACTTAGAAAGACAGATCATTGTTAGAGATACTTTCTTCCAAACATGGCTTTGGGTCCCCATTTCTCGAGGCTCTATGATGGGAAATACTGTCAAATCACATCAGTCACATTTCGTGGGATTCTTTTTTCATGTGCAGCAATGTACATCATGAGTTTCCAGGGTTCATTTGACAACATATCTCTCACGTGGCAGCTCTTAACATGCCAGGAAACCTGTGTTCTGAAGAATTCACAAATCCCAGGGACAGCCCTG
Source organism: Arvicola amphibius (assembly GCF_903992535.2). NCBI lineage: Eukaryota > Metazoa > Chordata > Mammalia > Rodentia > Cricetidae > Arvicola > Arvicola amphibius. The sequence goes on along the minus strand of NC_052049.1, from coordinate 7,573,624 downwards.
CTTTTCCTGCCATCTCAGAGAGAAGAACAGTACACAGCTCCTTTGCAAAAACCAGTTTATCAGACGTGGGATGCCTGCCAGCTCTCTGATGACACGGTTCTCAAGATCCCCATGCAATCTCTATGGAATATTCTGGAGAGGAACAGCAAGATAAAGAGGATGAGCTCAGATGAGGCTTCACGTCGAGGGACTCTGGCTATCGTCGGAAACTTTATAACAGTTTGGGGTAGGTGGTAAAATGGGAATTAGGAGAGACCAGAGAAGTGGACAGAGGTGATGAACAATTCCAATTAAATTTAGAACACTCTTGGAGATAATAAGACACATGATGCTCACGCATTCCATAAGAATACTGATAATGGAGCAGGCGCCTATCAATGAGGAGTGAAAGGATACTTTTAATCACTTATTAACACCTTTTCTCTTTCTGATAGACACTGTCATATCTTTAAATCATCACCATGGGAACAAACTTCACGGGTAGCAAGCCTTCATATCATTTTGAAAGTCGTCATCCTTGCACTGATCAAGAGCACACACACTGTTTCGAGAACCTGGAAGAAACAGAAAGGACGGCTGACAACGAATGCTATCAATGAACCTACAAATACTTGCACAGCCGACCACAGCTCTTCTGTACATTGTAGGATGCGTTGTGCCTGCTGAAGTCATAACTGACTTCCATTGTGTCTGGAACACTGAATATGTACTTGAGCAGATGAGACTTTTAAATATAAAAATCAATAAAATGGGTATCTGCTCTGGAATGCCGATGAAGATGGGCACTGAGTGACTTGCCATGCACAGTGGGGCATTTTTTCATGTGACTACAATCCCTTGTATCCTCCTTATCTTGTCTCATAACTTATCCCGAATTGAGAGTACACATTATCAGGTATGGGCTGTATGTTATAATAATAAATTAAAGGTGGGTAATCATTACTCCTGCATTAGGCCTTTCAAAACGAATAAAAGCGATGGCTAAGTGTGAAAATTAAAAGATTAAAACAAGCAATGGTGAGACGTGGGACATAGAGGAGAGACGGGGAAAGGCCGAGCAAAGGAGCCATTCTGGGCAGAGGTCATAGGGTCTGGGGCCCTGGCTTCCTCCCACCCGGGCGCTCCCACTCCCAAGTGGGCTTGTTTTGTGCTAATGGTTCCGTGGTGTGGTGAGTAATGTAGTTGTTGGCTGGAGCCTTGAGCTCAGAAATACAATTGGCCTGCAGAAGAGAGGAACTGAGTTGGTATGTCAACCTCAAATTTACTTAGTCTACACATTCAGGGTGAATATGTTTGAAGACGTTTTCTGAAATGGGTAAAAGTATTTTTAAGCAAACCTGTGCCCCACTCATCTGTGTATTGAACTAAAAGCAGGCAATCAGTCCTAGTTGTGTGGGTACCGGAATGTTCAGCCAATCAGCACACCTCACAGCATGACGGTGTCCTCTTATTGTAGAATCTAAAGCTGAAGCCAGAAGTGATGAGAGAGCCGGAGGCTGTGCAGTGCCAGCTGGTCAGTGCACTGATGAGCGAGGAGCAGCCTATTATACCGCTTTATGTGCATCGATCATTTCCCATAGAAAACAAATAGTGGGTGCCTGTTCTAAAAGAAATCACAATGGAAAGTTCCCGAGCTGGTCTGATAAACTGAAAATTGAGACAAATGAAAGCAAAAGAAGGTTTATAGGAGCACTGGTAGGAAAACTGGTCTAGGAATATTCAAGAAGAAAAACAAATGCTGGCGCATGAAACACATCAGAGAAGCTCATTCCCCATAGACTTTGTGAAAATTCATATAATATTGCAGTGATTGAGAAAACTTGTAAAAAAAAAATCCAACTATTCCCAAGTATTTTAGTTGTTCAAGTTTTTTCTAAACAGTTAAAAATATTTCCCGCATGCCCCTAGAAAAGAAGCAGCCTTCTCCAAGGTATAGAACACAGAGGCCGTAATGTATGACACTCCATCTTCTTCAACCACGCAGACAAGACCCCTCATGATAGAGAAGGTCCTCCAGGTTTGGGGATTTGTGTAGTAGAAGGAGTAGCTTCCATTCTTTGCAAACAACTCACATGGAGGAAAAACCAATAGAATGAGTACCAGAGAGTGTAGGCATGCCAGCACCACCTGGAACAATATGGTCACGAACGGAATTTTCTGGAATAATCCTAGTCTTTCCTCTTATCCCTGACTCTTTTCTGGGCATTTCTTTGTATTCTTCCTCCCTGGTTTAATGCCTAAGCAGTAAACTTCCTATAGCTCCTCTCCTTTCTGCTCTGGCTTCCGCTCATCATCTGCACAGCTGTCTACAATTGCCTAAGTGAACAGAAGTTCCTGTCCTCAGTCAGGACCCGGGTCTAGAGTTGCAGACATCATAAATTGTCTCTTACCCATCTCGTGCAACAACTCTTACACAACTCAGTGGGCAACACACAACAAGACAATTTGAAACTGGGGGAACTTGTTTAAGGGGAAGGAAAGATTTCAGCAGGTGAGGGATAGGGTAAGAAGAGAATGCAGATGCAAACAGCTAGAATTCATTACACGTGTATATGAAACTACCAAAGAAATTAATAGGAAAAGTTACAGACTCTAGAGTGGGCCTGCCTTGTCAAGCTCTCTGCTAGACCTCCTATGCATGCCAGGTGTCCCTGTAAACTTGCACCGCTAAACTGCCACCTGTGCAGCTATAGGATGCATTCTTCCTCCTCCCATGCTCTGCCTGTTTTAGTGTGGAGGCCCAAAAATGTGAGCCTATCCCCACCTTGTCTGATGGTCAGAGAGTTTGGAAGTTGCTCAATATTTAAGAACAACAAGAGCTACACATACTGACTCAGGAAGTGGCTACTTGGTGCTTTTGACTTTACAGTGGCACACACAAGTAGATCCACTCCATCCTGACATGGATATGCAAGTGGACTTCTGCTCCTTCTTTTGTAATAGGAGGTTACCCGGGGAGTGGCTGCTTTACCTTGGTCTAGGGTGGGTTCATTGCCTAAACAACAGAATGCTAATGACTTGATGCCTCAAAGTGTTGAAGCAATTAACTGTTTGAGTAGTCCTTTGTATCACGTTAAAGAAGTCTTTTGTTGCCTTCTTCCCCTCTTTGTATTGTGGTATAAAAGCATGTAGAAAATTAAATGTGGGTATTTCAGTATTCACTGGAAGTCCCTCCTGATACTATCTGATGTTTTCTGTTTTATTATTTTTATTCATATCTTTGTCCTCTTTACTACTTTTCTGATCCCCATGCCCCTACCCTGGCAAGATGTCTTTTTGTCCAGGCTGGTCCCTAGCATTTTAGTGAGCAGTTTAAAGCTGGGTACGCTCCAATCCTTCATTTCATCTTTCCACCACCTCTCCTTCTAGCCAGCCCTATTTCCTCCCTCCTGGCTCACCGCAGAGAATCTCCAGTGTCTTCTACTCCATAGACTGATGGACCCTCTGGGTCCCACCATCTACTTTTATACTGGATTTACCTCCTCAACATAAATCCAGTCCCTTTACTACATTTTCAAGACCTTCTAGGATAAAGTCTGAACTTCAAGAGTCTTCATATCAGAAACTGCCTTGACAGCAACTCCTTCAGCTGTGTGCCTGGATCTACACCTCTACCAACACCAAGCTCTTAGCCATGCCATAAGCCTTCATGACTTACCACTTGGTGAGCATTCTGCTGCCATTTGGTGCTGACACACACTTATCTTCCAGCTTTGCTTGAAAGTCGTGTCCTCTAAGCAGGGTTCTCTGGTGCTATGACCTGACTTCCTCCCATTATATCTCCATCTCCTTGAGCTGCAGGCACTTTACATTTGCTTGGCAGACTTCCTAAAAGACATCAGCAAGTCAAGTCCATCTTGAGTGTCTTATGATCTTGACATTCTGGTACAGTGTCTGGCACATGATGACCAATAAATGTAGTGGCATAGAAACGTTTGTGTCAAGGGCAGTTACTGTGATGATAAAGAGGCTGTACAACGCCAAGGAGTTTTTGCTCTGAAAGTCTCTCACACTTGGATGAGATGTGGGTGTGCAAACTGGCAAAGAATGCAGTTAGAGAAACGGAACCACAGTTCCTGGGACTTTAGGGGTCAGGGGCAATGCTTATCAGATTTCTCCAGAGATAAGGCAGATGACAGATTTGGGTTCCTTCAAGAGGAAAAATTAGAGGCAGAGGCAGGCAAATCTCTATGAGTTTGAGGTCAGCCTGGTATGGAGAGCAAATTCCAGGACAGCCAAGGCTATACAAAGAAACCCTATCTTTTAAAAAAAAAAACAAAACAAAAAAAAAAGGAAAAGTCTCAAGTAAGCCAACAATCAATATGGCTTTTATTCCATGAAGTAAATGTTTTATTAAACTAAAATAACAGATAAACCCCATGCACAGTTTTCTAAAATAACCCTAGAATGCTATCATGGTTGTATTTAGAGAAGATAACCATCTTTTGGTTGATTTAATTATTTTTTTATTCTTTAGCAATTTCACGAATATATGCAATACAGTTTGGTCATTTTCATAACACATTGGTCTTCCTCAGGCTCCACTCCAACACTTACTAACCTGTTCTCTCCCATCAGGTCCTCTTTCTCATGTAACATATCCTTGGTTTTCTTTGAAGGTTTGGTTAGTTGGTCACCCACTGAGTTTAATTAGGGTTGCTTGTGTGAGCAAGGGCAGAGGGTTCTTGACTGGAGCATGGGCAAGTTGCCAGTGACTACCCCACTCCGTGAAATGATACCCCCTCCCCCAGCACTCACTACCTGCCGATAACTCCTAAGGGAGGGGCGGAGCCTGTGATGGAATATCTGTAGGCCCCGTTTTGTATAGGTCTTATGCAGAAAACCACCGCAGTGAGTCTGTGAGCTCAACGTACACATCTCGTCCAGAAGAGAGCATTTGGCAGCTCTCTTCCTCATCCTCCTGCTCTTCTATTCTTTATGCCCCCTCTTCTGTGATGCTCACAAAACATACAGGGGCTGATACTGATGTTAATGGCTGAGCACTCAGCAGTTACTTATCCCGTATTCTCTGGCCAGTCGTGAATCTCAGTACTGACTACTGCCCACGGCATGGGCAAGCTCTCTGACCAAGGCTGAGAATACCACTCATCAGCACATATCAGAGTCTGCAACCCTCTTCTTTGACGATTATTCCCCACTGAAAATCATTAAGTATTTACCTTGTCAATGCAGTTTTTCAAATCCTAAGAACCTTTATTTCCTCTGGCATAAGTTGAATATCTTAATGTACCTGAAGTACAAAGAACGCAAGAAAGACAAGTGCATGATGGGCATGATGGGCGTTGACAGAGGTTCAGGGGTTTAACTGTTTCTCATTTAGCAGAGAGAAGCCCACAAGCCTCCCACCCATCAGGAGAATTTTCAAACTTCAGTAAGCACCAGGACACCAAAGCCATTTCCCTTATCCACTTCGTGACCTCACATGTAAGAACAGAAAAGTTCAGACATTAAAACACCATTAACATCACTTTGGTTGTAGGATTCCCACAGGCTCAGCAGATCTGGGTCTAATTACTGCTGCCTTAAATGTGAAAAGAGGGTATTCCAGTATTGCTTACAGGAGGATCTCAGATGGTATTTTTTTTAAAAAAAGCAACTGAAAATCAACAGTGAGAGAACAGACTGTAGCTTAATTAAACATAGCTTCTGGTGAGAAAAGCAAACTGTACTCAGGACTGCTGATGCTGGAAACTGAGATACCTGAAGTGGCCTGATAATTAAACAATCAAAACTCCCTAGCACTTCTGTATTCCTTGTGTTCCTTCATAAAAGAGAAATTGATGCTCAAAAGACCAAGGGTAACATCCAGAGAGGCCAAAGAAAATAAAATTTGCAGAGGCAAACCTCCAAGTAGAAAAGAACATGGGGTATTTATCCCCCTTCTCACCCACTGCAATCCGAGGACTGCCTGGGGCATCCCTCAGCAATTCTGACCTCTGCAGCAACCCCAGGGAAAGCCCCTGTGGTCCCCCTTGGCTGGTCTGGGATAGTAAGTGTCTGGGTAAAAAGAACAAGAGGCTGAACATTTCAGCCTCCGAGATCTGGAGTCACCGGCTCAGGGAAGGCAGCACTGTTCCCCTGCCTCATCAGTGAAACTTCAGGAGTCTTTGGAGCTTCCTTACTGCTAACATCCTATGCCACTATCCCATCTGACATCCTATCTCCAGCTGAGGTGGAAACAAAGTGGGGACATTTCCCTGGACTTGAAGAGCCATGGCCAAGGCAGAGCTGAAAAAAGCAGGTGAAGATACCAATGTGATTATGGTTCTAAATCCGTGGAATCACAAGCGAGGAACGCCAAGGGGCTTGCTCCCGGAAAGTGGGGAGGCACATATTAGAAGCTGAGCTCCTACAAACTTTTAGTGCCTCAGAGGCTGGATCACACAGTTACAAAGAGAGGCCACCTGCGAGTCACCACTACAGACAAGACACAACATGTGACTACCTTTTGCCACTGGGCTCTGTGACATAAGCAACTCATCCAATGGTGCACCACTCTGTTACTGAACATTCTTAGAACATTACCGCTTGAACAGGACCCCAGGGAAAGCAGGGACTTACTCTTCAAACTGTGTATGGCCTTTAACTTTGAGTGATGTCCGCCATACTGTAGGCTACAGCGCAGACTTGTAAAGGGAATATACATTGAACTGCAGCCTCCTGTACCGTTGTTTCTTCTGCCATCAATCCCCACCCCTTCCCCTAATGCCTCTTTTCACTCCATTCTCGCCTCCTCCCAAATTCATGTCAAGATTTGCTCAACATTGATTTAGCTCTGTGCCAGGTTCATATTTCTTGGTCCAGAGACCACGGTAAGCCCCACACTGACCATGACTCTCACTCAATGATGACAGAGAAGCAAAAACCTTGATGCATTGTTATCTCCAACACACTCCATTTAAAAAAAAAAAACAAACATCCCTTTATCACTATGCAGAAAGTCAAAAACCAGGAACAATATGCGACAAGAAAATGATGACATGACAAGTCTCCATTTCTGCCACCTAATTAGGTAGCAATACCAACTATCTTCAAACTACTGGAAGAGTCATGACTCTACATGAGCTATAGTTCCGCCTGGAAGTGACACGTTAGTGACTGTCTCATTCCTGGCTCTCGTAGTTAAAAATTCCACCACTCAAAGAGATTCCAACAGTATCCCAACATCATAATTATGAAAGCTCATTCTCAAAAAACCATATTCTATTGGAGGTTGGTAGGGGTAAATAGGTCTCAGTGTGTCTCCCAAAGGTTCTCAACACTACCAGCTTGTTCTCCGGTGTGGCAGGACTGAGAGATGGTGGAATCTTTGAAAGGTGATGCCTAACGGAAGATAGTCTGGCTGTTGAGAGCATCGCCCATAGAAGGGAGTCTTGCAGGTCTCGTGGGACTAGACGGGTCTCCACAAGAGTGAGTCACAATTGCGAGCATCCTGCCTGTCCCTAGCCCATTGTCCATGCCATTCTCACGTGTCACACGCTCCTCACTAAAGCTGAAGAGGTGCTCTTGAAACACTAGCACTGTGAGGGAGGAAACATCTGTTTATACTAATAGAAAAAATACTGACATGCTACTTTAGTAGGGATAAATGTTCATAAATATATAATAGCTGAGATAAAAATAATACCTCAGCAGGCATGAAATCTACCTCCTTTATTCATGTTAAACCCCTTCATCTATGAGACCGATCCCTGTTCTTAAGGAGCCATCAACGCACCTCCTGCCTCTGATCCTCTTCCAATGTCGTAGCATCTCTTTGATGTGCATCTTTTTGAACTCACAACCTCAATTTATCCATTACCTTACCCAAGAATTCACCTTTTATTCTGCTCTGACACATCTCAACACTGCAAATGTTATGGCATGCAGACAAATGACACTTGCTGACCATTTCTAGTTTTGTTTTTCCCTAAAACCAAATGGGCATAGCTGGAGAGCTCCAAGGAACCTAGGTACTCTGACTTTGGCTGAGCCTGGGCTAATGCACAAACGCAGCAGGAATCTCCTAGCTGGTCTCCACAGAGAGAGCTGATGGCATCTAGCAGTAACTGGCTGTGGGAGTGGATGGGGTGCTTGTGATGGCATACAAGAGCCTGTTTTCACACTGCTATTTATTTTTTGTGAAGAGACAAATCGTACTCTTTGCAATGAAATCTAGAAGGGGACTTCATGATCCCTGTGGGACACAATGCTCCCAAGGACTTAAAAGAGATCAATATTTGACTATCCAGGGTTCAGGATATCAAGTATGAAAACCTTGCAGATGATGACTCAAGACTACTGCAGCTGGAATCCCAGGGGAACTGAAGTGGCTACAACTTTCTAAACAGGATGAAAGCTCTAGATGCCACCCATGCCTCTGAGATCCCATTTCATGCTGAAGGCCGGCACCCCTTTCTTTACTGGGTAAGAATTTCCATTCCTACTTGCTAGATCTGCAAAACACTAGCATTCCTTTCAAGGGTGGCCACAAGGCCCTTACTGACATCCTCCAGGGTGGATATGAGATAGCCCGTTATAGAGCAGGGGTCTTTGGTCAGAGTGAGTGTTTGCAGTATCAGGAGGCCTTGAGTGAGCTGGCCACTGTGGTCAAAGCTCGAATTGGGAGCTCTCAGAGACAAACAACACCAACCAGCAGCCAAAGACCTAACTGAGTCACCTGAAATGTTGCCAACAAATCCAAGTCACATACCTCCCCTACAGTCAGAAGAGCAAACGTCCTAAGCACTTCCTCGGACTGAAGAGCTTTAAGGACAACTATAACACACTGGAGAGGACTCTGTGATGGAGCTGCAGACGCCACCTGTGCGGCCTTCACGCTGTCTGGCTCAGCAGGCCCAGACTTTGCCAGCCAAAGCGTTTGTTGAGGCCAGAGTTCCTACAGAGCTAGGTCTGAAAGGTCATTCCCCAGTCCTTTCTTAGGGGCATTTTCAAATACTGGCTAAGACCTCATTATCTCCCCAAAGCACTTTTTCTGAATGTGAATTTCGATGTCATTAATGTTTCTGTCAAAGCTTCCTTGAAAAGCTCTACTCGTTCTTGGCTGTAATTCACCTACCCTGCTCAATGCTGTTTAGTCCCAAAGGTATGAACTGAGGCGAGAGGTCTTCTATGTCTACTCTACTGCACTCAATTGAATAGAAATATTTGGGTTTAGAGCATTCCAGATTTGATTGGTGGGAAAGTTAGGCAGGACCTCGTGAGGAAAAGGGAATGAGGAAGTGGGGAGAATGTCCTCTGGAATTTTGCTGCTCCATTTAAAGCAGGTGTATGAACACAACTTTCCTGAAGTGGGAGAATCTGTCCCGCCATCACCCACTACTATGACAAGTAGATGGGAATGTTCTGGCACTTGGCATCACCTATCCAAGACAGTGAGACAACATGAGTGGCTTCCCCTAATGTCAGTGCATTAGTCTCAGTTCACAAATTATTTAATAAAATTAACTACTAAAAAAAAAAAGGAAATGACAACACTTGACTGCTATTGCGTAATGGGGGGGGGGGGGATGAGAGGAAAAAAGGCCCCTGGAGAATTCCCTAGCCAGAGATGATCAGAGCCTCGCCTGCAGCTCCTGACCTGGATCCAACATAGATTAAAAACAGCAGTATGTTCCTGGGTCTGTGCAAGCATGCCCCCCTCATGGGCACCACAGAGATACTGGCACTTGCTCAGTGATGCTGATGGGTGTGTATCTGGCGCTCTGCTGGTGTGAACACAGAGGCTACTGAGAAACCTGGTAGTGGCCCTACCTGATGTGATGAGAACAGAGAGAAACTTAGACTTATAGATAATTGTTGGGCTAATTGGTGATGAAAACAATTAACGTGCCTCTTGCTGTTCAGTCGTAGCTGGAGGGATGATGAAGGCCAAAAAGTAGTTTCTCTGCCCAAGTCTCATCCTCTACATAGGCTCTGACTTCATCCCTTGCTTATATTCAGTCCTGGGTGGGAGAAGTCTTCTGTGAGTTGCTATAGCTGATGAGGTGGGGATTTCTCTTCAAACAAGGCAGTCAAGCAGCCCTGAAACCCTCTTTGAAAGCCCCACCTTCAGTAGCTTCTCAAGGGGCTGAGACCGAGAACCTTCTACACACTCAAGGTGTAGGTGAAGGGTGCTACACAATCCTACTTGTGACAAAAATCATAATCCCGTGTCCCTGTGGCACATTATATCACAGGAGCATGAGTGAAGCTCCTTTTATATCCCGAGTGCCACAGAGCAAACTCTCTCACTGCCCAGACAGCCCTCATTGCTCTCCTGGGAGGTTTAATTGAAGAGTTAATTTCAAGGCCCTGTTGCAGCTCCAGGCAGGCCAAGCACACCTGAAAAACAACAAGAAACATTTGTCAAAAACAGCATAATTCCAAAAAGACAGATACATAATTCTTTTTTTTTAACCTACCTTCTATTTAGCTCTATTTCTAGAACTAAAATTACAGACTTGCTTTGCTGCAGGCCGTGGCACCAAATGCAGACAAAAGCTCCCCTGGCAGCCCCACAGCAAATTCGTCTGACCCAAGCCCTCCTCTGTGTGTGGATTGGCACCTCCATGCCTCTCCACACGAAGATACAAACCGTGAGAGGTCAGAAGCGGGTGAGTCCAGCTGTCAGTCCGTTCAAGTCTGCATTTCTCTGAATAGAATTTCTTTCTTGCTTTTAAAAACAGTGCATATCTGTTCATTTGTAATCTCCATGCTACTGTGAGACATTAAGTCAAATCTATTTTGCTGTTTGGCCGTTTTTGCAGAAGTGTCTTCATCTCAAGTCCTGCCCTCAGCGGAAGGTTAACATCTTTATCTCTCAAGACAGCATTTTACTCAAATTCCTGCAGTTAGTTAGATGATACACGTTTATGACATCACTATAATTTATTTGAACATGGAGTTCATGCCACATCCAGGGGATGGACAGTCATGTAATGCATAGTGAGGACTCGGGAAAGATTTGCTGAAGTAATTTATGTCTGGACAAATATCAAGAGCACGTAGGAAACTAAGCCATGACAATGGTCGCCCCTTAGGTGGCAGTCGCTGGCTCCCAGTGCTGGTCTTCACTGAACAGGCTCTGGGGCTAGGTACTGCCCTCGTAACTGAAGTGACAAAGGTAATGGCATCTGGTCCTCACTCCACTTCGTGTCAGTTTAGACACTTCTCACACTCTACACACTCCAACAACCACATCTGCCTTGGCGACACATTTGGGGATTCAGTGCCCTAGCCACAGTCTATATGTGTAAACCAAAATGACGAATGCTTACACCAACTAAACATAAGATAAAATAACTGAAAATGTATAGATCAAAATTAGTTGTCATGTTGGGCCTGAAACAAATACTATGTTCTGCCATAAAAAATTTTTACAACGTTTCTCTGATCCTCATCTATGACTGAAGTGGTCATGGTTTTAGTTTTTGAAAAATGTTGTACTTCTGAGCTTTGGTACCAAAAACTCCAAGGCATTAGCCTGTTCTTGGTCTCCAGCCAAACTTAAAGAAGTCCTAGACTCTTAATTGTCTTAATCAGCATGCTTGTCTCTGTGTCTCTCTAATGAACTATTTTATCACCCCATGGGGTCACCTAGGGTCAATTAGAGTTATACTAAATCTTATCATGTTCCCAAAAGAAAAAAAAATGTCTAGAAAAGGCACTGTTGAAAATGAGATTTTTTCCAGAAGACCCCACAGGGAGCCCACAAGCCTGATGCCCCCACTGAGTAAACGCTCTGGCCCCACTGCTCCTCCCAGGCACATGGTAATCTCTACCCTGCGAACCAACCCATCATACTCTTGACTCGGTATTGTATCATTGAGAAAAGGAAATCCTCATGAAGATGTGCATCAAGCGGAGGGGTTTCCATGTCTGTAAAAGGGAAAACAGATCCGGAAAGAAATGCGAACAGAAATGATCCATCTTATCACAGGTCTGTCAAGCCACAGACACATCTGTCTAGAGCCGGCTGCAGTGCTAACGTCATAAACAGAAACCATCTTTTCTGAAGGGTTGTCGAGACACACGGAAAGATGAGCATAAAGACTCGTGGTCCTCTCCACAGGGAACACAATCCAAGAACAGATTTCAACAGGAGGAAACTATGCATCACGGTGAATGAAGAGTATCAAATTCAAGTGCAAAAGAAGGAAGGGCTGGGCTGAGAGACACAGGGCAGACGCTGACACCAAGAAAACCCAGCGCTGACAGTTGCTGACATTATTCCTGAAATTGAAAATGTGATTAAGAGGGCCTTCTTGAAATACAGAAAATGCTTATAATCATATTAAGTAAAATGGGAAAAATTAAAAAGCAACAGACCATGGTTATGGATTAGAGTTGCTTAAAAATATGTGTGTGGAAAAGGTTTGAAAGTGCTCTTAGAATTTAAAAGAGGCCAGCCACCCAAAAGCTTTTAGATTAAGACTTTTTTCCTATAAAAAATTACTTAATGCCTACTTCATCAGTTTTTTAATTTAAAAGAACAAAAAGTGTTTTTACTTCCAAAGTAAAATCTCTCTCTCAAATCTCTCTTTCTCTCTCTCTCTCTCTCTCTCTCTCTCTCTCTCTCTCTCTCTCTCTCTCTCTCTCTCTCTCCTTTCTCTCTCCCTCCCTCTCCCCCCCTCTTTCTCTCTGTTTGTGTATGTATGTAGGTGTGCATGCTCTCAGAACTACGGTTCAAACCCAGGGCCCTACATGTTATACCACAGAGCCACATCTCCAGCCCCAGAATCCCAAGCAAACCTAATGTAGCAGTCCATGCGCATCACCCCTGAGCTGCTGCACACGGAAAGCGAACACACCTTTGGGGGAGCATTCTAAGGACAGCCTTCCACAGAGATCCTTCCAAGTGTTAAACAAACTTTCTTTCACCTTCCCACAACTGAACCAACCGCCAGTATAAAGGAGGCCGACGGCAGACCCGGCTCCATCTCTGCCTCAAAAATGTTTTAAGATCATGGTAGAATAAAGCCATTTCATCAGTATTTGCACTTTGCCGTCCAAACATGGTCTTAAAGAAATGGCTGGCGGGAAACGACTGGAAAGGGGTTCTCGAACCTTTTGAAGTGTTGCCTGGAAGAGAAGCTGGAAGAGAAGGGACCTATGACACATTACAGCACCCAGACAAGAAGTGGACACAGCTAGAGTCTAGATGGGCTTCACAAAGCAGGTGCTGGGTCTCCGATGGGCTTTCATCCTCCTTCAGATCCTGCAGCTCATTAACCAGTCGCCTGAAATAAAGAAAATGTGACATTGGGGGACTTATAGGACGTAATAATGAAAGAAATTGAGGTCACTCATTTCAGCTCTCCTCCCGCCCACCTTTCTTTTATTTAGGTTTGGACAAGATACTACTAGTAAACTTTCCCATCCATCTAGAATCAAAGCCCCAACATCAATCTTTATGTGACACAGGATGCTCCCAAGCTGAGTGCGGCGTTTCTCCCTCTGCGCTAGGGAAACAATCCCATAGGCGAAAGAAGCCCTGGGGTGGGACCAGCCGCTGTTATTGGCAGCCAAAGGGAACGGAAGCTGTGGCTGCTAAGGAGACCACTTGGGCAAGTAGCAGATCTTTGTGGTGGATGTGGCTGATCATGAGATTTCCAAATGACTTGGCGTGAGCCAGACTGAACCCTAGTGTAGTAAAGGTGCTAAGACTTCAACGTTCAATACATTTCAGAGCAATCAGAATTGAGCAAGGAGAAAATAGATCACCCTGGTAGAAGAGGATGGGCAAAGCCCATCCCGGCTAATGTGTGTTAGTGAAAGAGCTGCTGGCCACTGGACCAACGTAAGCAGACCTGGCATTGTGTGGAAATGCAGAAAAGTGTGCCTGAAGGCATCTCAACAGGCCGAGTGGAAAGACTAATACAGAGGAGTTGACTGCACTCCCCCCAAATGTCCCTTGCCCAAACACCTTTGACATGAATCTGGAGGTTAGATTCTCTATCTGTGAACTTTATCAGACACATGGAACTTGTATCGGCTGCCTCATGCCACCTCCACTGCCCTTTGCTGCGTTTGAGAAGATGTTTCCCGTGGTAAGTGATGCGCAGCTCTGATCTTAGAGGGAAGGTCTTGATGTGTCAGAGAGATATTCAAGCCCATGACCACTTCCTCCTCTGAATCTGCTCACACTGTAGCATTCAGCAGTACTCACCAGTGTGTTTGCAATTCATTCTGAAAACAACTGCCACCTACCACCACCCACCAGCCATTACCGCCTACTGCCGGCCACCGCCTGCCACCACCAGCCACCACTACCTGCCACCACTGACCAACACCACCCAACACCCAACACCACCACCCACCACCATCGCCGCCACCACTGCCCACCGCCACCCACCGCCGCCCACCACCGCCCACCACCGCCCATCATCCTTGCCTGCCCTTCATTCTCAGCAAATAGCATAGCAAGATTTTTATTTGTAAATTATTTCCCTGTCTGCTTGTAAATGTGTTGCTGGAAAGAAGAGGTGACCTGACAAACTTACCGAAAATTTTATTTATGATTTAAACTGTGTACAAAACTCCTTCATTTCAAACATGATGAAATTTTTCTGTCCTCCAGAGTTACAAATTCTGCATGAATTTGCCTGGTTAGACATCTTCCTCTTTTCCCCCATTGCTGTGGAGAAGTGAGAACTAGGCGCGCGGGTGACAGCTGGTAGAGTTACACCTGGCAAGTTCTCGGCATCATGTCAGGGAAGAGATGTCGCCGTATCAGTAAAATCAGCTCAAATGACTAAAATTTGTGGATGAGAAAAAAGCCTCCATGGTGAACATTAGAGGAGAAAAATAAGAAGGTTGGTTTTAGAGAAGGATGAAGATAGTAAGTATATCCGTTTCCTGAGTCCAACAAATAGCACTGGGGCCGGAAGGCTGCAGTCAAGAGCAGGCTCTCACGGGTGTAATCAGTTGAAAAAATTAACCCGAAGCTAGAGTGGGCTCAAAAGACAACAGCTGATATGTTTATATGACAAATAAAAATTAATTTCAGTGTGAAGCCAGGAGAGCACCCGGGGTTCTCCCCGGAGAAAGAAGGCAGCACATCTGGGCACAGTGATTGTGACATCTTGTGCTCAAAACATTTTTTGAATATGAGATATGAATATGAGATATACAGAGCCAAAGTGTGAAAAATATGAGATATACAGAGCAAAAAAAGCATCTTGAAAAAAGGCTTTCAAGATGCTAAGAAATTTAAGCCCCAAAACAATACAGTTACATAGTTAAAATGAGAAACAGAAGCAACTGTCAACTCAGAATGAATGCAAGGCTAAGAAAAGTACCTCTCAAAATTTAAGATAAATTAAAAGATTTTTTTTGCCAATGAACTTCACTAAAATAAAAGGATTATTTTCAGACAGAAGAAATAGAATATTAGCTCAAAACACAGAAATGCCAATAGGACATAAAATGAAAAGGCAATATAAAATATAAATAAATCTAACTGATGCATAAGATGATAAGGATGTCTTATAACACTTGAAGCATACAAAATTAAAATAAACAGTGACAGTTCTGGAAACACAGTCTGTGGCAAATGATAAATTTAAAAGGGATCTGTATGTTCTTGCTGCTCCAGAAGTGAACCAAGGCAACACTGGTGGCAAGTAAGTCAGATCTGAGGTGAAGGGATCAGGAGTCCATGCTACCTTCCCCACAGAAATCACTAGAAGAATAGTAAAAGGATGTAACTAGAGAAGGGTCATGGCATAATGATAAAAATCAAGCCCTGAAAATTCCAAAAGAAGTGTAAGTTCAAAAAAAGAAAGAAAGAAAGAAAGAAAGAAGGAAGGAAGGAAGGAAGGAAGGAAGGAAGGAAGGAAGGAAGGAAGGAAAAAAGGAAGGAAGGAAAAAAGGAAGGAAGGAAGGAAGGAAAGAAAGAAAGAAAGAAAGAAAGAAAGAAAGAAAGAAAGAAAGAAAGAAAGAAACCCAAGTAAAATTAAATGTGAAACACATAAACTATGGTGACCAGAAGTCCCAGTGTGTTAGTGGTTATATCACACCTGGAACGACAAAACATCTTCAGGAACAGAAAAACACTGCAAGGCTGAACTAAAAGAAAAACTATGTTTAACCACACACTGGCAGCCCAAGATGTACCTGAAAATAAGAAAACTGCAGCAATTAAACCCAAAATACAATTAACTGCTGAAGTGCTGGTCAAGATAGCACGTGCCTGTAGTCCCAGGGCCCCGGAAGCTACAGGTAGGAGAATTATTTGACTTCAGAGGTCAAGACCAGCCCAGACAGCACACCAAGACGCTGTCACAAAACCAAAGAAAAATCTGACACAAACCTAGTTGGTCAAGGAAAATAGATTAGGTCGCATGCATTCCTGGGGATGTGGAGAAACATCTCATACAGAAAAACAAACCTGAAAACACAGCTTAGAGACCCAAAGGAAAGACTGACAGACCTGCGCTGAAACCAGAGCAGCCAGGCATGTTCACCATCCCCCCAGAAACTGACAGTACACAGGGACATAGTGAACAATAAAGCAGACTGGACCGTGGTTAACGAACACGTTATAACTGTCATACATGTGTAAGCCAAGCGTTGTGTGACATGAAAGCAATAACAAAGAGGAGAGGATGGGACGGGAGAACCATGAGTTCAAGACCAGCCAGGCTTGCGTAATCAGACTGCTTCAAAACCCACCAACCAAACAGAAGCCAGCAACTACAACCACAACCACAACAAAATCCAAGTAGGGAGCAGGGGGAAACATGCTACCATCGACTATACAATGAAGACTATCTCAACCACTCAAAATGTCTTAAGCCCCACTAGGACTGAGCTAAACTTGATTTAAAAATTACTACAGAATCCTAAAATGTCTGAAATTAAACAAAAGATGGATAAAAATAATTATAGGCATCGATTTCATTGTGTGTCTACCAATGTGATGGAGTCTTAGGCTCCATAGAAGCCAAGAAAATTTAAAAAAAAATTCTATTTTCTGCTTATAAATATAAAGGTTTTAAGATGTGAACATTTTTAAAGTAACTTTTGTAAACCTGTGTTTTAGGTGTCTCTGCTTTCTGTTGTTCAAGGGTAAGGTTTGGTACTTGCTCTTCCTCCATTTTTAAAATTAAAGATAAAAGACAAACATTGTAAAAACTGCTGTTTTGATCACCCGTGTTCATATTAGGGAAAAGACTTGGCATTCTTTAACATTTCTTTGGGATTTAAATGTTTAGCCTCTGCATGAGTTGTTTGGAATATTTTTGACACAAGGTTGCTGCTGGCCTACTCAATGAAAGGTAGAATTCTTGACACAAGGTCTCGCTGGCCTACTCAATGAAAGGTAGAATTCTTGACACAAGGTCTTGCTGGCCCAGGCTGGCCTGAATCTTGTCACTCTTCCATGCCAGCATCTTGAGTGCTGGGATGACAGAGACACGCCTCCAAACCTGGCCTTCCTATCTCACTTCTTATCCCACGCGCCTGCTCATGACACTGCCCACCATTTTATATGTGCCATCTGGTATTTTGTTATCACAGGAATGGCTTCAGAGGAGCTGGTAATGGTAACCCTTAGTGTCATGTTCTTTCTTGGGAAGGACTGTGCAGCTATCAATGGAAGGGCTGTCCCAGCAAGAAAGACTTTCCCAGTGCATGACCAAGCACAAATTGATGGCCACTGGCGCTAAGGAAGAGTGCATACCTCAAGGATGAGGCTTTTCAGGTTCTATTTACATCCTTAACATTAATAGAATGCTATACCTTTAAGCCGAAAGGTAGGAAAGTGCTCAGGCCATACACAAAGTAGGTCAAATGTGTGTGTGGTGGAGATCCTCCATAGATGAGCTGTCCTGCTCTCTCTACGATATGGCCTACAGAGACCGTCAACCCAGAGCTGCTCCCTATGATTTGGCATAAATACTGATTGGCAAGGACATAGCAGGACAAAGGGCAAGAGCAGAGAAGTCAACACCAGCTGCTACTTCCTCGACACTCACGCTGTCAGCAGGGAGAAGCCAATCAAAAGTCTACCCACCAGCCCCGGATGCTCATCACCCTTAACGTGGAAGAAAGAGTAGGTGATTGGCAAAACCTGGAAGAGCGTGATATTTTCTCCAGTGCCTGACCCTGATTCTGGAGAGACAGTCTCACTCCAGACGAGATAATTTTTTTTCTTAAGCATTATCTTTAAACTAATGTGTTTGGTGCCCTAGCCTATATATTTGAGAATAAAATCAATACAGAAGAGTGAATTAAAATCAGCGACTAATTGAGCTGATGTCAGTAGAGAGAAAATGCAATCTACCAACAGCCACATTAGTGACAAGTGCGGCCCTGATTTTCTACAGCTTCTCATCAGGAGAGGAGAAACTCTTTTGATTTTAGCCTTTTTCTTCCTGCTGCGTATGATTGCTCTTTGTGGCTTTTTTGCTATTAGCAAGATCCACGGAGACCCTCATTTCAACCTGGTGTTGCAATGCAGCACTGTGAAATTTGTGATATAAATTGCCAACCTGCATGGAATTACTCATAGAAGGATTGATTTAGCTGCACAGAACTGTGGACGTGAGGACCATATTCCAGAGACGAACTTCATCAAGCTTCTATTTTAGGTAAAAAGGGAACTTCTTTCTCAGGTCTGGCCTATAGTAATCTCATGATGATTATTTATTTCCTTGAAAATCAAAAAGATCCTAGGATATTTTCTCTTCGTGGTGTGCCCATGGACAAATAAATTTTGAGAATAAGTATTTGGCCGGGTCTTGGCAGAATTCAAAACTAATTTGATCACCTGACGCCCAAACTAGATAGTGAGGTCATAGGTCCTTTTTCATGCCCCTCCTCTTCCAGTAACCAACTAACCCAGATAGAGTTATGAAATAAATTACTTTGGTTTCTATGCACCTCTTCCTTCCTTCCTTCCTTCCTTCCTTCCTTCCTTCCTTCCTTCCTTCCTCCCTCCCTCCCACCCTCCCTCCCTCCCTCCTCTTCTCTCTTTCTCTTTCTTGCTCTCTTCCTTCCCTCCTTTCTTTTCTTAATATTCCTTGTCTTAAGCCCTGTCTTTACCTGCATTTCCTTGGTCTTCTGACAACAGTCAGCACCAAGCTGATCTGGGACTCATTTACTGCTGCAAGCTTCCAGCAAAGGTGAGCGATTCTGATGGCACATAGTGATTTCATGAGCTCCGGCTGGTGGGGATATTTCTGGTGAATAAACAGATGAGTGGGTAAGCTTATAGCTCTCTGCTATGTCTGAATGTCCAGTCTCCATCCATAAACAGTCAATATTAAGAAAGAATTCTCAGGAAACCCATAGTGAAGAACAAAAAGAAAAAAATCCAAATTCTCAAAACAGAGGGAAATAAGGCCAGCTGAAGACCAATGGTCTCACTTGGCAGTTTCTGTAAGCAAGGAAACAACCAAGATCTGAATCATCAGTAAACTAAACACAGATACTAGGCATGTCACACAGGCCACCGCATTTCAGAAAACATACTTTACACATGTTCATCTTGCTTTCTATGATCATCCTGTGTCCTTCAATGCCTGTCAGCTCACGGAACACCTCAGAAGATCAGGTTCCCCCGAACAGAGGCTCCTTTTGCTGTGGCCACAATGACTATTGTTCTGTTTACTGCTGTGGGTACCTCTGACACGAAAATTCCGAGTTCTGGATAAAGAGAAGGGGTGTAAAGACTAGTGGCTTTCTAAACGGTCATCACTTCCATACATCAGCTTTAAAAAAAGTGTCTTTGCATTGGTATTAAAGGGGAAATCAGAAACCCAAGAAAATACAAAGAACATTTACTAAAATAACTACCAAACAGATCATAGGCCCTTCACAAGCACGACAAATGACTACATTTTATGTTACATGCATTTACATCAACCAAAATATTCTAAAGTACAACCTTCTTGATGGTTTTTCTTCCTTCACAGTCTGAAAACTTTGACTCATTTTAAAATATTTTATGAACATCCGAGTATCATTTTTATAGAATCCTTTGTATATTATTCTCTACCGTGTCTAAGTATGGCCAGACCACTGACTTGATGGTAGCAACTGTCACGAAGAAATACTTACTGCATTTTCTCTTCAAAATTTGTAAAGTTAAACTGCATGAGTTTCGGTGCGGATGACTGTTAAGAAAATTAGCTTTGAAAACAACACCAATAACAGCAATAATTGTCAGCCTCATGCTGCTAATTAAAGCCAATAGGATGAAAAACTAGACCCTGGTACTATTGTGTTACTTGAGGCCAGGAAACTTGTCAAAATATGATGTGTGTTGTGTGGAGCGTTTACTGTGCGAGTGTATTTATTGCTCACTCATCCCACTTTTCTTCCCTTCTCCCTGGAGTTAAAAAAGGGAGACCGACATCCTTAAATTACACCTTTTCAGGTATAAATTGGATAGATGCTTTCCTGGGGCTTCCCTTGAAGATTCTCAGGGTCTATTCATTGAAGACAGTCCTGTACAAGGACAGATACTCAATCACCTTGTGTCGTGAGGGCAAACAGAGACTCAAGCCAACAGCCTGCCGCGAAGCATTCCCTGTCTGACCGGTTTCCAAATGTTGACTTTAACTCCTATCTCTTTCCTCGCTTTGATCTCGGCCTTACCTCCCTTACTGGCTCTTTTTATTTGCAAGTGTTTGCTTAACTCCATGTCAATGCTTCAGGGATGCACAGTGAATAAGCAAATTATCTTAGCTAATGTGAAGGAGGACAGAGCAACCACAGCTGAAGAAAAGGAAAACCCACAGAACACATTTCCAGCATCCTCCTTCTCCTCCTCCTCCTCCTCCTCCTCCTCCTCCTCCCCTCCTCCTCCTCCTCCTCCTCCTCCTCCTCCTCCTCCTCCTCCTCCTCCTCCTCCTCCTCCTCCTCCTCCTCCTTTTTGTTCTACACTGGGCTCAAATATAGTTATTGCGTCCTTCTAATTGCTAACCTGCTTTTTGTTTTCTGTTTGAATTTTCCTCTTTTCTACTGAACATGACTTTGTATAAATGATTTTTGTAAGCTAAGTGGTGATTGTGTCAAAGAGAGAAGAGTTTTTGTATAATCTGGACTTGCTGTTTTGTTTTTGTTTTTTGTTTTTTAAAGGAATTACTGTGTATATATATGTGGGAATTTTGTCTGCAATTATGTCTGCATTCTATGTGCTTGTCTTGTGCCTACAGAAGTCAGAAGGGGGCATCAGACACCCTGGAACTAGAGTTACAGGTTACAGGTTGTTTTATGGGTACTGGAAAATCCAGGTCCTATGGAAGAGAAGTCAGTGTTCTTAACTGCTGAGTCATCTCTCCAGCACCCACCCTGGAGGTTCTAAATAATCACCCTTGAGGTTTGAACAGCAGTTTACCAATGTAATGCCAAATGTATTGTCTGACTCACCCCTAGATGTGACAATGCGGACTTTGGGGAAACTTGAGTGGCAGGCACCTTCCCAGGTCATTCCTTTAACTGTCTGATGTCACCTCTGCCTGCTGCCCTTCCTGCTGTGCTGACCTCCCAGCAAGACAGGACAGAGTCCTCTGAAACTCTGTCAGCTGCTGTTCACTGTCACCTTTCCAAGGGTCCCAATACAGACAGGGGAGTCATAAATGACTATACCAGAACCTTATTTTGTCCCCTCTGAACCTAAGAAAACTTCATATTTGGGTAGTGGATAGCAGTTTTCCTAGATAAGTCAACTTAAACGTTTGTTTAATTAAAAATATGCTCACAAACGTGACTGGAGCCAGTGGTTTGTGAAATAATACATTTCGATAGTGTTACAGTGACAACCCTCTTGGAAGTTACTCTCTACAAGTGTCCCTGTCACGCAGCAGAGTAAAAGGGAAGTCAGCAGATACTGGGTGTGGGCTTCTGAGGTCTTGGGCAAAGGACACATGCTTCTATATCAATAGGAGACATGAGATGGAGGTCTCTCTTTTTTTAATCTTTTTAATTTAAACAACACTTCTTTCATTTATTTTACATACCAGCCAGTTTCCCCTCCCTTCTCTCCTCCCATTCCCTCCTCTTCCTCAGCTGCCTCCTCTCCATCTGCTCCTCTATCTCCGTTCAGAAAGGATCAGGCCTCCCATGGATTTGTACAAAGCATGGCACATGAAGTTGGGGCAGGGCCTAGCACCATCCCTTACACTGAGATGGGGCCAGGTAATCCAGCATGGGGAACAGGTTACCAAAAAACGGCTAAGCACCAGGGAGAGGTCCTGCTCCCACTGTTATGAGCCTTGGTTGGTCCCATACAGGCTGCTAGATGTTAATCAGGCTAGATGTTAATCTTGCAAGCTCCGGTCTGCTGTCTCTGTGGGTTCCCCCACCATGACTCCCCTTGCTCATACATTCCCTCCTCCCTTTCTTCCACAAGACTCTCAGAGTTCAGCAAAGCATTTGTCTGTGGGTCTCTGCCTCTGCTTCCATCAATTACTGGATAGAGTATCTCTGATGACAGTTAGGGAAGTCACCGATCTGCTTACAGTAGATGGCCAGTTCAGGCAGCCTTTCTACTATTGCTAGGAGTTCTAGTTGGGGTCATCTTTGTGGATTTCTAGGGTTTTCCTGGCCCCAGGTTTCTCCCTAGCCCTAAAATTCACCCCATCAAGATGTCTCTTTTGTTACTCTTCTCCTCCATCCAGCCTCCAGCACCCAGCCTGCCCAACCTGCTCCCTCGTGTTCCCATCCCTCCATCTCCCCAACCCCCATTTACCTAGAAAATCTTTACTACTTCCCCTTCCCGGGGAAATCCATGCATCCTTTTTTTGGGCCCTCATTGTTATGTAGACTCTCTGAGGCTGTGGATTGTAGGTTGGTTATCCTATCCTTTAGTCCTAATAACCACCTATGAGTGAGTACATATTATGTTTGTCTTTCTGGGTCTTGGTTACCTCACTCAGAATGATTTTTTTAATATTTATTTATTATGTATACAATATTCTGTATATGTGTGTATGCCCGCATGCCAGAAGAGGGCACCAGACCTCATTACAGATGGTTGTGAGCCACCATGTGGTTGCTGGGAATTGAACTCAGGACCTTTGGTAGAACAGGCAATGCTCTTAACCTCTGAGCCATCTCTCCAGCCCCAGAATGATTTTTTTTCTTGTTCCATCCATTTTTCTGCAAATTTCATGAGGTCATCACTTTGTACAGCTGAGTAATACTCCATTGTGTAAATATACCACATTTTCTTTATCCATTCATCAGTTGAGGGGCATCTAGGTTGTTTCCAGGTTCTGACTATTATGAATAACACTGCTATGAACAGAGTTGAGTGAGTGTCCTTATGGTATGACTGCGTATCCTTTGGGTATATATATATATATATATATATATATATACCAAAATTGGTATAGCTGGGCCTTGAGGAAGATTGATTTCCAATTTTCTAAGAAATTTCCAAACCAATTTCCAAAGTTACTGGAGAAGTTTGTACTCCCACCAGCAGTGTAGGAGTGTTCCCCTTACTCCACATCCTCTCCAACATAAGCTGTCATCAGTGTTTTTGATTTTAGTCATTCAAGGGCTCTCAACAGCGTGGTGTCCATACCTACCAGCACTGCCTTATCTACTTGAAAACTGCTCGCAATCTGATTGGTAAGTGAGAGATAATGTGTATATTGATTAATTTCATTCATTATTCTGCAGTGTGAGTTTATGTCAAAACATCTTTGTGCTCCTATAAGCACACACACTTTTTGTTTGTTAATTAAATAATAGTAGTTAATAATTCTTGGTGCTAAGTATTTTTAGAATAGTTACTCTCCATATAAAAGCTTGTGATAGGTCACTGTGGTCGTGTCCATATGCAAGCTTGTCACTGTGGTCATAGTCTTTTGCCGCAAGTTTTCTGGTCCATTCCATAGTCAATGATGGAGTCAGAGACATTGCTTTTAACAACCATGCTAAGTTCACCAAAAAGCAATATGTTTCCTGTGGAAAAGAACTGCTTTGTGCTGCTATACAACCCCTAAGTGTGGGGTCCTGAAAATATGCTTATGGTACAGTCAAATGAGGGATTAAAAAAACAAGGTGCTGAGCTGGGCAGTGGTGGTGCACGCCTTTAATCCTAGCACTCAGGAGGCAGAGGCAGGTGGATGTCTCTGAGTTCAAGGCCAGCCTGGTCTACAAGAGCTAGTTCCAGGACAGGCTCCAAAGCTACAGAGAAACCCGGTCTCGAAAAACAAAAACAAAAACAAAAACCAAACAAAACAAAGTGTTGACTGGAGGATGTAACTCAGTGGAAGAGCACTTGACTTACATTACATGCCATCCTGGGTTCAGTACAGGAGAGCAGCATCAACAACAACAACAAACAAATCAGCAAATACAATATTTAGTTTGATGTTATCAACATAAAAGGAAAACATGTATGCAAGTATATATATACATACACAGGCACACACTCATACATGCACATATACATAAAAATATCTGTTAAACAAAAGAGTATTCAGGACACGTACTGGATTAACTCAACAATGTGCAGACAATGAGACTCTCCAAAGTCTAAATTAGTCCTAAGTGGGATGTCTTCATCAAGCTCCTCCCCTCTAGGCTCAGGGAGCTCTGCAGAAGAGGGGCTGGGGAAATCCCAAGAGTCAGAGGAGGTGAGTGATTCTAAAGAAACAGTGTCTCCCAGACACAGCAGGACTGGTGTACATACAAACACACGGACACTGTGACAGTGCCCGCAAGACCTGCACATGAATAAGCCAGACAGGGTCTCACCACTAAGAGGGGGAAGTGGATATGGCTTCTACCCCTAACCAAGAAGCTATTTGTAATCGATACCTGCGGGAAGAGGAAAAATCAGTTTTCTCCAGTGGGGTGTCAATGGGTATATGAATCACACTCCAGGGCTGGCCCCGTGCCCAGGAAAAGTTGGCCAACACAGAATGAACTCCATGGGGGGTTTTCATGGGCTTTGTTTTTTTCAATTTGGCATGTCATCTTAAGGGATTTTTTTGTTTGTTTTTATTTTAATATTGTGGGGTTTCTAATTAGTTTTCAAAAGAGTGAACGAGAGAGAAAAACATAAAATTGGTTCGTTAGGGAGGTGGGAAAGATTTGGTAGGAGCTGTAGAAGGAACAAACCTGATCAAAATATATTGTTTTTAAAAAATAAAATTATTCTAGAAACTACAGGGAAACCCTGTCTCGAAAAACCAAAAAATAAAAAATAAAAAAAAAATAAAAAAAAAATAAAAAAATAAAATTATAAGAAAGAAGAAAGCTTATCAAATTGTTACATTCAGGGTAGTATTAGAGGGATGGATGGGGATAATTTAAGATTGACTATCTAACAAAACTCCCGTACCAAGCGTAGAAACCTCCTCTTGAGTTGGCCAGGGGAGTCTGAGAAATCCCCCCAAACAATAGAGTCTGTTACTGT
This sequence comes from Arvicola amphibius, assembly GCF_903992535.2. NCBI lineage: Eukaryota > Metazoa > Chordata > Mammalia > Rodentia > Cricetidae > Arvicola > Arvicola amphibius. Next base: position 7,548,237 of record NC_052049.1, on the reverse strand, counting down.
TGCACTTAGTGTCCTCCCAGAACCTGAAGATAGGACCCAATTTCTGAAGGCCCACATGCTCTCTGGGCATAGGACTTGGAGGTCTCCTCCTTGAGGACCAGCTCCCTTCGGAGCCAAAGTTGCTGCATAAGCTGCCAAGAGAGAAAAGCAGTCAGTAGTTCGACTGGACAGTAAAGCCTATGATCCACAAGGATCAGCCCACTGAGGTGTCAGGTTCACATCTTGAGCATCAGGACCCCTGGACTTGGATAGCGAGGAAATGATGGGGCTGGCTGGGCTGGCTGGGCTGGCCGCCTCATAAGGCTGGCTGTGCTGGCCGCCTCACTGGGAGGAACCTACATAACCACCATGGGTGGAGCCTTCTACTTAGACTCGCAGCTGACTCGTGACTGGAAACGGCAACCACATAATTACAAAGTTGAGATTCCTGAATGATGAATGGGATGTGGTGGCTTCGTTCTGTGTAAGTCCGGCTTACAGCTGCCTTACCTTAAATACAGCCCCTTCTAAATAAATCACAGTGCGCACCGGGGACTGGAAAAGTGAATTATGGTGAAAATGAATCCCCTAAATCCATTTTTCCCTCTGTGCAAACTTGCCAAAGTTCTATAGCTTGTGTTCACGCGGGCCTCTTGTTCTGGTGTCTACTCAAAATACGGGCTACAAATCAGGACCGCCCTTTCCTTAACTGAATTTTTGTATCAGGAGAGAATCTTAACACTTTTCCATCTACACAACTAAAGGAACTTGTAGAGAAGGAGCTCCCATTGCTCTGCCGCGTGCCCACTCAGCCAGCAAGCACTGAGATGCCCTGGAAGGAAGCCAGGCATCCTCTTCACCCCTCTTCCTCTTCCTTTCTTTTCTTTGTCTTTTTTTTATTCTTCCTTTCTTTTTAAAAAATGTATTGAAATTGAATACACATAGCAGAGTATTTACCACCATAACCCCCTTTCACGGTACTATTCACTAGAGTTAAGCAAACTCACCGTGTTGGACAGGCAGTCCGTCTCTAGAATGTTCTCATCTTGCTAAAATAAAACTCCAACTCATTCAACAAAACTTCCCATACCCACCCCCTCTTAAATAGATGGCAGCCATCATTATACTTATCCCAAGGATTTTAGCTACTGTTTACCTTTTGTAAGTGGAATTGCAAGGAGTATACTCTTTTGTGACCGGTTCATCTTATCCAATATACTATCTCAAGGTTTATCCATGTTACGAATGTCTCAAGACTTCCCTCCTTTTAAAATAGAGGCATATTCCATTATACCATATATCGCTTTTTGTTAGTCCTCCTCTGTCAAGGGACACAAGTTGCTTTCCTCTTCCGGCTGTTGTAGAAATGTTATTATTGCAAATACACGTTTAGGAGCCTGGCTTTAACTCCTTTCGCCTTAGCCTCATTCCAAAATGCCGTATGCGAATGAACGAGTGTTCTGAAACTCCCATGTTCAGACAGCGCAAACTGAGCTGTTTTTTATAAATGAGGATGAATGAAGCAGATCAATAAACAAAGAGGTCAGAGTGTGGAGAACATATCCAGGTGAGGGGCTCTAGAGACTAGGAAACAGGGAGGGGAAGAGAAGTCTTGCTTGTAAGGGCAAAGTTGAGGAAAGCCCTGGGGGAGCTGGGTATGAAAGGCTGAGGGAAGAGAGCCCTGGGTAAAGAAAACACTTCACACAGAGGCCTTGAGTCACTTTCACGGCTGATGCTTGAGGCTAGGGGTGAATGCCAAAAAAAATGCTTAATGTAATTTATTATTTGCATAAGAATAGACCTTAATCAGTTAACATCTTTTATAGAATAAAATATACTATTTCCCTAAAGGGTTTTGTTTTCATCTTTAAGATAAAAACCACAGACTATATCTCTTTCTTCTATTTTCTTGCAGCAGAATATTCATGAAGATTAGAGATAAGTCATGTTAAGTTGCGTCTTTCTCCGTACTGGGTGGCTTCTTAATAGGGAGCTAATAAGGCTACTTGAGCTGATCTTTTTAAGTGGCTACTCACATTTCATATTGTGTGCTCTCCTTTCCTTACCCTGAGGTAACAGGTAAGAACACACACCCACACACTCGCACAAATAGATTCACTTATAAATGTTGCCAATTAATTCCATTCTCAATTGACATTATTAAATAACCTGGCGTCATTTTATATAAAGTCTACTTAAATCCACATTGTCTTTAACATAACCTCTTCTAAATGAACCACACCCACCATACATTGGAGACCAGAAAAATAAATGGTGCTGAAAATGAATCTTCTGCCAGAAACCATAATTTTGAGTCGTGCTTCCAATGACTGAAGAGCCATACAATGTGGAGAGACTTTAATAACCTTGACAATTACAGTGACAGACGCTTCCAGAGCCCTGGTGATACATCAGGTGTGCTATTAGGTGTGCTTCATTTGGTCCTCACAGCTCTAAGGGCTATATGATTAATTACTGTCTGCTGTTCCTCTGCAAAGGCCAAGGCTTAAGAAACACTTTGCCTGAGATTCCAACGCAGTCTTGTCTGGATCCTGGTGAGCACACTCGTGAACCACACTCTGTCCCTGGACTCTTTAACTCATCCCTTCCCCTGCTGGCGACTGTCATGCACAATTTTATTTTTGAAACTTATGTAAATTTCCCTATAAAATGTGTTGAGTTTTGTTGTCGGAGGCTGCTTGTTTGTTCCTGTTTGTGGCGGTATCTGAGGCCCTGCAGAGCCTCTGTGAGGCCAGTCAATGAAGGAGTGAGGATGAAGTCTAGCTGCAGTAGAGAGGGCGGGTTATTGGGACTGACAGGTCAGTGAGACAGCTGCTGTTTTCCCCTGCCCTGCTTTGGGAATGCAGGTTCTCTGCCATTGTATGGTAGGTATGTATAACTGGCTTCTTGATTTACAGGCACTCACATTAAAGAGTTTTTCTTCAGTGTCAGAGAGATTTCATGATTTTGAATGTTGCTGGTACTGTTAAGACCTCGAGGACTCTTAATGTTAGAATAAATGCATCTCTCATTACTAGGTAGTAGAAGCTTTTGGAGCTACAGAAGAGTGTAATGATTGGAGTCTGAAATGCTTCCCACAGGATCTTATCTTGAGTTATCGATCATCATTTGATAGTAGTTGTGGGTGGAGGTAGGGAATATTATAGAACCTTTGTGCTCACTAGGCCTCTGTGGTGACTAGGGAGAGATGAACTTTGAATGTCACACCCACTTCTGGTCCAGCAGGTGCTGTCTGCCTCCTGATCCATCACAGAACAAACTGTCACCATAAGCACACACTGCTGTGCACTGAGCTGCTCCCTCCACAGTGCTTCCCCTGCCATGATAGGACACACTCTCTGTGTGAGCCAACAAAAGCCTCCCCGCACCTAAGCTGATTCTGCCAGGTATTTGTCACAAAGGCAAGGAAGATAACTCAAACCTAAACAAACTTTGTGAACTTTCTTTTCCCCTAGTGATTTGAGATGTTGCTTCTTTTCATTGTATTTACTTGAGTTCTATCTAGGGTCTCTTCTTCAATGACCAACCCTGATGTCTGACAGCAGCACTAGACTGTTTTAAATATGTGATAACATAACTTAATGTTATAGCAATAGTGCAATTAAAATTTCACTATATTTTCCATGTATTCTTTAAAAATATGTAGGAGAAGCCAGGCAGTGGTGGCGCATGCCTTTAATCCCAGCATTCAGGAGGCAGAGGCAGGCGGATCTCTGTGAGCTCGAGGCCAGCCTGGTCTACATAGCTAGTCTCAGGACAGGCACCAAAACTACAGACAAATCCTGTCTTGAAAATGTCGTGACAATGATTTTCTCTGAGGAAGGAAAGTGATCAAGGGAAAATACAAGAGTCTCAACTGTATTGGCACTGTTTAATGTCTTAACCAAGATTGCGGTCCCAAAGCACATGCATGGTTTACTAATACTGTCCAGTATGTTGGATATTTTATACTAAATTATAAGCAAAATCACTATCACTTTTGTGTGATCATTTTGTAACAGGATAGCTTATTTAATTTTCCTTTTGTTTCTATGAATATGTTCATTGTCTATTGGTGGGGTTTTCAGTGAGTGAATCATATCATAACTGAAATTACTGTCCATGTCTTACTAAAGTATAGAAAACTGATTGAATTTTCCATAAATTTTACTATCCAGAACATTTTACAATGATGGCTATAGAAGTTACCTATTCTATTGTTCATCATCAAGCATATATAGTTTATTATTCCAGTATAATGATAAGACATACAAAATCGTGTGGGGCATGTAGGTGATGGAATACATATTCCATGTGCATATACTGTTGTTTCTGAGCTCACCTTACTACAAGGAAACTCATTTATTTTGAGTTGTGCTGCCGCAAGCGCTTCTACAATTCAAGGAGGATTGGATCGAGCAGTTTTGTTCTGTGCTCTCTGTAATACAGTTGGACAGGCATCCATAAGGAATAAGAAAACTTCATTCTTTCTGCTTTAGGGGAAGAGCCTAGGATTTATCAGTTCCTTAAAGACGTGGAAGCATTCCCTTGGAGAGCATAAACTTTGAAGTGAAATATGTAGCGTCCTTTTTTGACCATTTTCTCATTTTCTCCATTTTTTTAGAAATTTCTTTCAATCTTTAGAAATAAGTCTAAACACAGTGTCATCTCTGTGTTTAGAAAAAAAAGTGTGCAATTTTACGCACTTCTCTTGCAGACACAATGACTCGTGCAGGCAGAAGGCGTATTTGGCCACCTGTACAACGAGTGTTTTATTTGTAGAACTTTTTCCCCCAGACTTCTCTTTTGAATACTACCAAATCACTTTCATCCTCCTTCCCTGTTATGATTACCCACATGGAAGATGGTGGAGTAGAGAGGAAAACACCAGTCTTTCATCTGGGATACGAGAACTTCAATATGCCCGGCGGCAGATTTTCAGCTAGTTATAGAACATGAGTAAGATTAGTGTTCTTCTTTCTAGGACAGGAAAGTCTGTTTCTGTTCATATGGAATAGAGTATTTTCTAGTACCTTGACTATTTAAGCATTGTGGGCTGAGCTGACAGACTCGGGAGCTTATAGCTCCAATCCCAACACTAGAGACTTATAACTTCATGTTCTCCAGACAAAGGCACAATGCTCTGAGCTCTGATTTCCAGCGGGCTGGCACCCAACCCTAGCTAATGAAATCTTGGCTCAAAGCAGTGGTCAGTATTCAGTGCCAGCTGGTGTGATGGTTCCTAAGTATTGGGTCTCAAGACATGTGGTGCCCAACAATGAATGGTATTGCAGCTTGCATTGCGGCATTTAGGTTTCAGGACCCTCCAGCCGTCGCAGTGGTTCCTGCTACGCTTCTCAGACTTTGGGACCCTTGAGCTGCAGGGCAGAGTAGCTCTCTGGGATTTCCCAGCAGATGCAGCCCATCTTCAGTTCCACATGTCTTCTGCCTCTTGCTGTCTTGGCAACCCCATCTTCTCTCCCTTTCTCTCTTCTTCTATTGGCATTTGACATCTTTACCCTAGTGGCATCCAGGACCGCCCGGGCTGCCTTTGTGCTCCCTCTGTTGCTGTTGTAGCCTCTTTATAGTTCCACCTCTGTCTACTCTATTCATAATGAAGGTCAGAAGTGGACAAGAATACTCTTTACTTGGGTCCCAATGTCACAACACCAAGGACAGGGTTACTTGGGTCCCAGTGTCACAACACCAAGTACAACATAGGAGAATGTTTCCTACTGACTTGAAAAATAGGATAAACACTATGGTTATATAAACAGAAAAGAGGTGTGTGTGTGAGAGAGAGAGAGAGAGAGAGAGAGAGAGAGAGAGAGAGAGAGAGAGAGAGAGAGAGAGAGAAGTACAGCATTTTCATTTGCATGGACCACTGCGTTTCTTCCCGGTTTCCCAACTGTAAGCTTACATATTGACCAAATATGCAGGGCTCCCATGACAAACTCCACTCTGAGCCACCAAGAGAGGTCCACCCTTCTTGGACTGATTGAGAATAGTTCAAGGGTCATTTAGAGTGTAAAAGGTATGGCCCAGAGTGATGTATGCTAAGACTGCACAGGCCGTCTGGAATAGCCATGACTAGAACAAGCGGCTGAAGCAACAGTTGTGGCTATGGTGATGTAATTGCTGGGATTCTCTCACAGTGGCAGGAAAGTGCCTACGTCCACCAGGCCCGCCCTGGAGGCCATCTGGCCAGCTGCCAAAGAAGGGGCAGTTTTCTCAGAACAGTCTGACAGTCTATCTGGCTGCTGTTTAAGTGATCTACGGCCCAATTCTGACCATTTCGGTAACTCACAAAAATAATAAGCAATGAATGGTGCCTTCAAAAAAGACCCAAAAGCTGAATTCCAAACTAAGAGTCTTAGCAACATTGAATGACCCCTAGCCCTGGCTGAGAGCTGAAGAAAACTGAGGTAGCTCTACTATGTCTCAAACCGGTGAAACACAGGCTGGGGCACCAAAGGCAAACGTAGATGTTTGCGTGGTGGTATATCAAGATGGCAGCCATAACAACCCTGCATTTCCTTCTGAATTTGATACAGTTCTACCAAGAGATGGACACTGAAGATCAATTAAGATTTTTTGTTGAAAAATTTTAGGTAGGATAATAAAAATATCCCTCAATTAGAGTATTAGGAGCAAAGTGAACACATATTAATTTGTGGTCAAAACTTTCCATATCATGGTCAGAATACTGCTGAAAATACCTTTTAACCCTCTTTTCTTTCTTTTGAGACAAGGTCTCACCCTGAAACCTAGGCTGGCCTTGAACACCAGGATGAGGGGCTTGTACCATCGTGCTTGCTAAATTTGATTTTTTTTTTAAAAGTCATCTTAGATGGTTTTATGATGAACTCAGAACAGAATTTATGAGGGACAATTAAGATTGCCGCCATCATTTTGTAAGTGTCCTGGTCAACATGTACCAAAATTGATTAGATGGTTTTAGTTATTAAAAAAAAAAATATGTAAGTGCCAAGCCGCAAAGACCTGGAAGCTCACTGTCCTTTCCTTATGTAGTTCTGAAGTACTGACTGTAGCCTCCCGAAGCCTAAGTACTAGCTCAGCAATGTGTTCACAGTGTGCGTTTGTGTGACCAGCGTCTCCTCCCCGACCTTGTTTCCCCCCACCCCATGTTTGTACTTTAGCTTTTTCTGGCCCGTTCTATGCACGATGCTTGACCTGTCTGCCACTGTACATGTGCAAAACTGGCAGGAGGCAAGAACTTGGCTGTCATTATCATTATTACAGAGTCCTTCTCAGCTTCCACGCTGCTTAATTCTTCATCGAGTCTTTCAGTTCTTCCATTTCCTTCAGGAACATTCAGCAAATTCATCTCTAAACACCTGTCATCCTGTCACAAAGATGCTCTCTCCGTGGGTAAACAAGGATTGAACATGATGACATTGGCTCCTCCCAGTCCCTGCCCCCACTTCCCCTCTCTCTCTCTCTCTCTCTCTCTCTCTCTCTCTCTCTCTCTCTCTCTCTCTCTCCCTCTCTCTCTCTCTCTCTCTCTCTCTCTCTCTCGATCAACTCCTCCTCTGTTTTCCTTAAAAAAAAAAATGCAGCAGACCTCCCATGGATGTCCACAGAGCATGGCCTCACAAGAGAAAATAAGACCAAGTAAAAACCCTCATATCACAGCTGGAGGGAGGAACCCAGTAGGAGGGAATGAGTTCCATCACAGGTGAAAGAGTCAGAGACACTCCCACTCCCCTTGTTGGGAGTCCCACAAGAGCACCAAGCTACGCAACCATAAGTTATATGCAGACGACCTAGCTCAGACTATACAGGCTTGGTATTTGTTGTTTCAGTCTCTGAGCCCCTATGAGCCCTGCTTAGTTGATTCTGTGACCTGTGTTCCCGTGGTGTCCTTGACCCCTCTAGCTCCTAAATTCCTTCCTCCCCCCTCTTCTGTAGGGTTCCATAACTCCACCTAGTTAAATAGTATGTTCTTATTTGGAGTATTTTATTGTCTAATGATTCTTGAATATTCTTTCAAAAACCTTGACAAAGTACTCCAAACATCTTTTCTCTTAAATTCCCAAAATAAAGTATTTCAAGTCCCATTCAAGTTTAACAAGAATGTTATGTTCTTGTTATAATTATGATCTTTTAAAGTGCTGTTGTCTGGATCACAGGAATGACAGAAGACCACGAGCTCTTTGAGAAGAATGTGTGCATAAGCTGAGTGTTTATGTTCTCTCTGAATGGGTTGAAATTCAACTTCCAAGGTCATGGCATTAGGAAGTAGAGCCTTCAAGAGGTGGTTAGGTCATGTGTTGTGCGATGTTTTGATTGCATTCTGACAATAAAGTTTGCTTTGAGTGAGAGGGCAAAGCTAGCCACTAACTGACCAAAATTAACCATAGAGATTTTGGAAAACTGAGGACAGTTAGGAGACAGGAGGTAGTAAGATAGGACTGAGAGATACTCTCAGCCCTTTTGGATGGAGGACTGGAAGGGATAGGAGGTCACTGGTGTTTCTCCATGTCTTGGATCATTCAGGTTTTCACCCTGATATCTGACTCCTGATTTTTTATTGATAAAGAATAATTAGATAAACGTATCAGTCATGAGGCAGAGTCATCATGGATAGGATTAGTGCTCTCAATAAGCAGATCCTAGAACGTTAGCTTGTCCTTTCTGCAAACACATCAAGGAGGTCCTGCTTATGAATCAGGAGGCCGTCCATCACCAGATAGCACTTCTGCTGGTACCTTGGTCTTGGACTTCCCAGCCACAGAAGTACAAGAAATAAGGTTTTTTTTTTTGTTGTTGTTGATGATGAGACACATGATCCACGGTATTTTTTTAAAAATAAAATCCCCATCAGACTAAGACCTGCATGAGTTTCTGTGAAATCTAAATCTAAGTCATCTAGCTGTGGACTTCACGGGGATCTCATGGTACTTTGAACAAAGAACCCTGACAGGAGAACTGAGTTGTCATTGAGTACTAAGGAGCATAGTCAAGCTGAATCAGCCCCTTGCTCTATCTGTGAACTTCTCATTCACCTGCAGTAGGTGGAGGGCTAAGGTTGCCACCTGGAGCGATGTGTTGGAAGAGGACCATGGCAGGCCTGAAATGGTGGCATTATTTATTAAAATAATACTTTCATGCTTCACCATTAAACCTGGGGCCACTTTTGTGTTAAAGACTTTTTTTCAAAATAACTCATCATGGACTTTAAATGAGACTATCATTCAAAATGAACACTTAAAACCCGTAATTAATACTGAAAAAGTACATTCTATTGTAATATTGCCAGGCACCCTTTTAAGTGCTTTTAAAACATCATTTATGTATGTGCATACATCATACCCTTTAATTCTTCAACCCTAAGAGGGAAGGATGCTGTTTCATCCTGGTTTTATACATGAAGAGAGCATGACTTTAATATCTGCAATTTTAAGAACCATCCAGTGAAATTTTCACGATGACAGTCACTCAGATGATGGGTCTCTCTCAAGAAAGTTTTAATACAGTCTAACTGGACCAAAATGTAAATTCTTTCTTAAATCCATGACCTAAGAATATTGTAGTTGTTTCTAATCTGAGGTAGATTTAAATATTTTTAAGTAAACTGTGGAGGGTCAAAATAGTTTCATAGCATCCATGTATGCTATACTTGAAAGCCCAGTGGGCAGCAATTCTCTCACTCCCTCACTTGGGTCCAGCAGCGGTCCTCCGTCAATGTCCAATATGAGTTTGTTTGCTTGTTTTTTGTATTGTTTTGTTTCTATCACAGACTGGGGCTTTAGAAAACTGTGAAAGCACACACCACTCCAACTCCAAGGCAAAGTCCCAGTGTTTAGTGTAGCAGGTCACTTACTCACCCCAAACTTAGCTGTGATTTATACCACACATGGATCCATTTTCTAAGCAAGTACTTTCCTCTGGGAGGTCCAGAATCTCTGTCTTCCATGCCTGTTTGCACTCTGGACAGAACATGCTGGACTCAGCCTACAATAAATGCTCAGTTGATGCCTATTAAATAAATGTGCTTTAAAAAAAAAAAAAAAACTAGCCAAAGACAAAGAGCACCCAACACAGCAAATCTACCTTCCCGTGTGTTTCACGAAGTCCTGTTGGGTTCTCCAAGCTCGCTGCAGCACCTCTCCTGAGCATTCACTTGAGGGGTGCACAGGTGTCTATAAGGACGTACCGCTCATTGAAGGGCAGGGAGCATGCGAATGAGCAGGTATCTTGAGTAGCTCATTAGGCCCTCTTTTCTTTGCATTAGAGTCTACCACTGTGCCACATTTTGTTCAATTATGCTCTCTGATATTGACTAATCAGAACCTGCCCTCCCATCCAGTGCAATGAGATATATGACTAGTGTTTTTAATCTTCACTTTCCCATGGGTTACTGAGGTCAAGACGACTTAAACCCCTTACTTAATGTCACCTAAGTTAGAACAGACATCAGAACAGTTTTCAGGTGTTTCTCATGGAACCTTGGCCATCTGGGTTAAAAGCAACAGGAACACACAACTCACATTTCCAGTCTACTGGTACCTTCCTAAACACTTAGACCACCCTCAGATTTACACTGTGCTTCTGCAATGGATGAATAAGTGCATAAATTCATGGCTCTAGGACCCATACATAGAGGATAAATACCCATATACTGTGCCCTACAGTTACAGAACAGAGAAATTAGCTTGAGCTGCTTTGTGGAGGAAAGCCACAAGGTGATTCATGAGACTATTTGGAGATGATACAGGACTCTGGAGAGATCCTTGCCAAAAATGGAATACCACAATATGCTCTAAAAGAAGCAGCAATTGGGATCTTGGCTCATGAGGCAGACAACATGGGAACAGCCTGAGACGCCACTTGGCTCCGTGCCTGCACTTTCCCTAATCCTCTCAATAAATGTAACAAGGGCCTCAAAGGAAGGTCGATGAGGTTTGTCCTCACAGTCTCAGAGCAGAGACCCTCCTCTTCCAGTCCTCAGATGCCTTATGGGCCAAACGAAAACAGCAGAAGATACCACACCCCCGCTTTGCAAACTCCTTTGGTGGAGAGAAGGAAGATCCCAGAGGTCACGCACTGAGGAGCAGGCAGCCGCACCGGGTCAGAGCTTGAGGTAAGGTTCAATGCTGAATACAATGGAGGCTGAACCCAGCTGTACCCAGTGCCAGTAAATGCTTTGGTTCCAGACCAGCCTTGCTTGCATAACCTGCCCATCTTTCAAGAACTGGCCTCTGACTCTTCCAAACAATCTTGAAATGGAGTGTCCAATTTGGGCATCTTTTCTAGTCTTCCAAGTTTATGCGTCAACTTCTAAACATCCCACATCATCCTCAACATTTTTAGAAAAGTCACTCTGAGCGAGTTTCTCTCTTGAGATGAAGGAAAGATATTTTCTTCGAACTTTATTTTTCCTTTCTGTTGGTTCACAGAGCAGGAGAAGTCGGCCCACTTTTAACAGACCTCTAAGATAAGTCAAGTGAACACGTACACAGGAAACTAGTTACCCACTGTCCACTTTGTGGGCCTAGGGTCTCCACTGATTCCTCCCCGATTCTATCTGCATGTCCAGTGCTGCCCTGTCTACTAGTCACCAAGGTGCTGCACACTGAACAGCTGCAGATTCTAAAGATGTCAGCCACGGTGAATTCAGACTTGAATACCTTTCCTCACTCTGGTTTTTCGTTAAGGACGAGTTTTCTGTTTATCTTTGAGAATGAAGCGCAAGAGGCAGAATGGGGGAGCAGAGAAAAATGTAGACCTCAATAAAAATCAACTTAAAAAAAAAGAATGAAGCACACCATTGAAAGACAGAACACCCTAAACAGTCACACTTGAGAACACGGGACTCAGGTAGACCCTTGGGCAGTAACCACCTGCTGTTCCTCATCCCTTTCTTCAACACAAACCCAACTCTCGACTTCCTCTCTGCAAGGAATTCTTTCATCTTCCTTATTTTTTAAACTTTTTTCTAAAAAGAAAATCTCATTAGCACATTTTTTTGTCTTCTCCCAAGAATGTTACTGAGTTCTAGCCATAACAAAGAAATTCTGTAATCAGCTATTTATTATCTCTTAATAATTCTCCTTTAGTCTGTAGGCAGGATGAAATCATCAAAACAATCTTTGAACCCAAGATGACAGCAGCCATCATGAGCAGACACAGAAAAATGTATCTGGTGGATAAGCTTCACTGAGTCATAGAACAATAACAATGAGCCACCATGCAAGGCCAAGACAAAGGAATTATTAGGAAAGAAATCATTTCATACACAACGTAGGCCCTCCACCCTTTTCCACAGTGGGCCACATAAGCACATTATGTCAGTAATGGAGTCTGTTTGCAGGCTCTCCTACTGCCCCTGTCTTTTGCTAGATCATCACCCAAAGGATTCCACAGTCAGTAGCTTCATAGAAAATCCTTTCTGTCCTGAGAATGGGTTTCAGAGTCTTTCTTGAATGAATGAATGAATGAATGAATGAATGAATGAATGGCTACAAGCCAGACTTTGTCTGTAAGGAACTTGGAATGCTGCAACTTAGTGTTGTAGAGTCCCAGCCACCATTAATTCACCAGAACTCACTTACAGGGCCAACCCAGGAACTAAGCATGTAATGGAGTCAGGAAGTAACGTTTTGCTTCTTTAAGAGTTTATAGATAGATGATAGATGATAGATAGATAGATAGATAGATAGATAGATAGGATTATAGATACATATAAACATACATACATACATATATACACAGATACAGATATAGGAGAAAAATAATTTCTTAAGGGAATTGGCTCATGAAACTATGGAGACTGAGAAATACACCATATACTGTCTGTGCTCTGAAGACCTAAGAAAAACCATGGTGTACAATTTAGGACATCAGAACCAGAGAAACTACTGGTGTAACCCTCAGCCCAAGGTTGAAGACCCTAGAGCCTAGAATTTTAAGTTCCAGGACCAAAGGATAGAGACCCTGAAGTTATGCTACCCAGGACATGAGAAGAAGGACGGCCCAGCATCACAAGAGTGGGAAACTCTGCCCTTCCTCTCTGTTCCAACCAGGCCCTCAGTTAAGCTGGTGCCCAGAAATGCCACTATCTGTGCATTTCTTCATCCAGTCAAGTTGAAACCTAAAGTTAACCACCCAGACAATAATAGCTTAAAGTTCATTTAATTTATGAAAACAGCTCAATTTTATTGAAATCAAGTATTTTAAAATGCCCCTCTTGTCAGTTTTTTTTTTTTTTTTTAAGAAAGAGCACAAGACTGAACACTTGGTGTTGGATAACCAATGGGTGTGCTCTTCCTCATGAAAGACTGTTTCTTCTGCTCTCAACTTTCCTCAGTGGCCTGTGGTTCTTTGAATAGGCTTGAGGCCCTGTGGTCTTTCTCCTGTCCACTTCAGCATGTCTACTGTTATTATCCAATGCCAAATGGTCATCCCTTAAAACATTCATAGAAGTAACATCATCCAGACTGAGCAGGTTGTAATTAGGAGGCAGGGGAGAGAAGAGGGGAAATGCATACATGTGACAGCAATTAATGAAGAAAGGCTATGACTTTAAAAGAGGGGAAGAAGGATATAGGAGGATTTCAAAGGAGGAAAAACAAGTGGAAGATCATGCAACTACATTATAATCTCAAAAAGATAAAGCAACAAAAAAGAAATAAGCACAAAACAAAATGTTTTTAAATAAAGAATTTTATAGCAGAGTTAAAACTATGTCCACATCACCTCTCTCTAGTCTAATCCCTCATAGTTAGTGCTGGTAAAGAATTTCAATGAAAAGAACGATGTCGCATCAAGCTGAGATTGTCCATCAACGCTGCCCACTTGAAGAGTGAAAATGGCAGCACGGTGTCGCTGTGGATTCACCTCCGCTCTTGGCCTCTCTCATGCCAACAGTAGATGGGAGAAACAGTGATGCTCTGTGCCTTGGGGTCCTCACATGTGCTCCACACTTGGCGGCAGTTTCATTCTCATCTAGATGAACTCAGTCCCAGCATGCTGCAGACGCATCTCCCTGGGTGTGCTGTGAGCATCCCAGACATCTGAACGCTGAAGCGTTCACCAGCTCGACGCCCCAGCTTCTGACTTATCCTGCCTCTGTCTTTCCAGGCTACTGAGTCAGAAAACCAGATGTCATTCCAGCCCCAGTGTCTCTGACTCACATCTCACCCGAATTTACTATCACACCCTACGGATTTTCCTCTCTAACCCTCCCTTCAGCCTTCTGAGTAACTCCCTAGCTTCATCTGCTCCTCCACAGAGTGCAGCAATTCATCCAATTCTTTCTCCAAGAAGACACCCCAGATCTCTGTCTCCCCATATCCCTAGTGCTTCTGCTCTTCCTGATAGGAAAACCAGCTCCCAGTAGATGCCCAGCTCTCTGTGTTCTTTAGAAGAGCCAAGGTATCCTCCTCATCCTCTTGGTGTCAGAATAAATGCCATTTGTTCAAGGAAGCTGTGCCCTGATCACTCATAAAAATGGAACGCACATACATGATGGAGGATTCCCATTGGCTAATAAAGAAACTGCCTGGCCCATTTGATTGGCCAGCCTTTAGGTGGGCGGAGTAGACAGAACAGGAAGAAGGAAGTGAGGTAGATGGCTCAGTCGGATGCTATGCCTCTCCTAAGTTAGACAGACTGCCGTGCCTCTCCTCAGAGAGATGCCAGATGCGATGAAGCTCCAGCCCAAGATGGATGTATGCTAGAAACTAAACGGTAAGGCACCACTTCGTGGTGCTACACAGATTATTAGATATGGGTTAATCAAGATGTGAGTAAGAGGCTGAAAATAATGGGCCAGGCAGTATTTAAAAGAATATAATTTGTGTGTTGTTATTTTGGGGTATAAGCTAGCCGGTGGCCGGGAGCTGGGCAGCGGGAATGCGGTCCATCTGCCCCTCACTACACATACACTTACACTTGTTTATAGCATCATAGAATCCTACCCATAGCACAGCTTCTTAATATATAGTTACTTTGGCATCTTTTTTAAAATCCAAGTCTTCTATTAAATTATGAATCAGTTTAGCTTCTACTCTGCCCCTTGCACTGGACCTGATATTCAACAGAATAAGCAGCCAAAAAGAACTTGTTGAAGAGAGAACCAACGGTGTCTTTTAAACTGACCTTCTCGCTAAGCCCCTTCAGCACTTCATCCTCAAGCTGGAGGGGTCTTCTTAAACTGTGACCTCATCATTCTGCTCCTTGAGAGTTTTAGAAGGGCGTGGGCATGGTGGCACACCCTGCAGCCGCAGTACTTGGTCAGGATATAAGTTCAAAGTCAACCTGAGCCCTACAGCGAGACCTTGCCATGATGCTGGCTCCTATGTGGGTTGCCTTGGGTTGCTACGAAGAGAACATTAGCTGTACAATTCTCGTGGCTCTCCTCAAATGTAGGACGTTTTAATTTTTCTGCCTTCAGCATCTGAGTCATCTTCTCTTGTCTTCCTGCCAAGGGAATAAAGTTCAATTTTCTTATTCGGGCATCATATTGCATTGAAAATGCACATATTCGGAGCTCCTTGTTTGGATCTTCTGTCTTCCAGTTCACTGGGCTCAGCATTTTCTGGATTATTAGAACTCTCTTGTTTATTACAGAATCCCAGTTTATGTTTTCCAACATGGTATTTCTCAGATGACAAACACCGGACAGTAAATACATTACATGTCACTATCTGACAGTGTAGTCTTATTTGCTTTGTTGATTCTGTCTGCTTCTTTGCTGTGGAGTTATAATTTCATGTATTCCCGGGGACTGGCTTAATTGAACATTGGATTGGCAGCGAAAGGGTAACACATATCTCAATGGCATAACTGAAACGTGGGGGCAACTCTTCAACAAGCTCGGGGTTCTCAGGAGAGGAAGCTCACCACATGTGGGGTGGGGCAGATGAGGCTACTGTCACTTTAAATGACTGTGGAAGCTAGGCACACAAGGCAGTTTCTGCCTGGTCGATGAAAAGAAAACCAGGACAAGGGTGGAAACACTGAGCCCCGAGACAGAGCTTTCTACAGACACCAGGGATGCTTCCTGTTGCTGAACCAGACGTTTTGAAAGAAAGTGGAAGAGGAACGGGTAGAGAGAATTGAGACAGACAGCAGGGGATTTCGTGCAGCAGTGGGGTGCATCTGGACCTCCAAGGATATGCGGGATTTCAACAGAGGAAAAGGAAGAGCATCCCAGAAGGGGAACACAGAGAGAGATTTTTGGCCCAAGTGAAAAGAGCCTGGAGTCTGATCAGAGAAAACCTTGTAGTAAGAGGTGGGAAAAAGAAAAAGCATCACCAAGGTGGCTGGGATGCTGTTGAAGTTGCCCTGGCTTCTTGCTGATCATATGAGAGCTAGAGAGAGAGAGAGATCGAGAGAGAGAGAAGAGCAGAGAGAGAGAGAGAGGAGAGAGAGAGAGAGAACGAAGAACAGAAGAAAAGAACAGACATACGATAAGACAAGTCCCTTAAACCCCCTCGATCTCTCCATACCTCTCTCTCTCTCTCTCTCTCTCTCTCTCTCTCTCTCTCTCTCTCTCTCTCTCTTTCTCTCTCTCATCTACCCCCAACAAAGTCTGTCCTTGGACACTGCTGTAGTTTCACTGCTCCGGAATCTCCAAACTCTCATTCACAAAAGGCAACCAACTACTAGCAGTTCTTCAGTTAGAGGCGGGACTTCATGGCCACCTCCCCCTCTGTGCGAAGATCTTTTGTCTTTGAGCTTGAGCAGGTCTTGTGAGTACTATGACAAATTTCCTGGGTTCATTTTTGCAACTGCTCTGTTGTCTCTGGGAAGCACCGCTTTCTTTACTCATCCCTGACCTCTGGGTCTTAGAATCTTTCCCCCTTCTCTTCCACAATGATTCCTGAGTCTGGGAGAAAGAGAAGCAATGAGTGTAACCCACATATAACCCAAGCACTCTACGGTCTCTTACTCTCTGCACCTTGGTCAGCTGCGGGTGTCCATGTGAATCACCGTCTACCGTGTGTGATGACGTCTGAGAGATCCATTGATCTCTAGGTATAACGAGAGTCACTGGGAGTGGATTTGATACTGTGTTCTCTTAGCAGAGCATTAGGAGTAGATTCTCCACTAGGGTCTGCAGCTGCAAGGAGCAGGTAGTTACTTTTCTCTAAGAATACAGCCACTTACGTCCAGCATACTCCCGTGGTGGCTACCCACCCAAGAGTGCATAGCAAGCGCTGAACTGGATTTTTTTTAAAATGAGGGCATAAAGTTGAGTGGCAATGAGGAGAGTCTGGGAGGAATTGGGGAAGGGGAATGAATAAGATCAAAATAAAATGTATGAAATTCTGAAAGAATTAATAATAAAAAGGAGGTTAAATTTTTAAATAAAAAGGACAGAATCATTCAATAAAATGGAATATACAAGATTTTTTTAATCCAGACAACAAATCAGGTTGGTGACTACCCTAACTGTCATCATAGAGCCTTCATCCAGTAGCTAACAGAAGCTGATGCAGAGATCCACAGCCCAGCACAGGCCAAGCTCCTGGAGTCCTGCCGAAGAGAGGGAGGAAGGATTATATGAACAAGGAGGGTCAAGACCATTGACAGAAATTACAGAGACAGCTGAATGAAGCTCATGGGGACTCATGAACTCTATACTGTCAGTTTGTGGAGCCTGTATGGGACTGAGCTGGGCCCTCTGCATGTGGACGACAGTTATATGACTTGGTCTGCTCGCAGAGAGGGGCTGACAGTGGGACCAGGATCTGCCCCTGGTGCATGAGCTGGCTTTTTGGAGCCCATTCCCTATGCTAGGATGTCTTGCTTGGCCTTGGCACGGGTGGGGGTGGGGGGCTTGGTCCTGCCTCAACTTAATGTGCCAGGCTTTGTTGACTCCCCATGGGAGGGTTGGATGGGGAGAAGGAGGCAATGGGGTGGATGGGGAGTCGGGGGAATGAGGACAGACTGTAGTTGGACTGTAAGAAACAGCTTACCTGAGTTAAGGAGGGCTTGCTGACTCTTGACTGACAATGTGGGAACCAGCATAAGACCAAACTAGCCCTTCTGAATGTGGGTAACAGTTGTATGGTTGGGGCAGACTGCAGAGTCACTGGCAGTGGGACCAGGATTTATCCCTAGTGCTTGAACTGGCTTTTTGGAGCCCATTCTTTTTGAAGGGATACCTTGTTCAGCTTAGATACAGTAGGGAGGGCCTTCTTCTTGCCTCAAAGTGATGTGTTAGACTTTGTTGATTCCCCATGGGAAGCCTGATCCTCTCTGAGGAGTGGATGGGGATGGGGCTGAAGGGCAGGGGGGGGGCATGGGATTGGTATATAAAATGAGAAAAGATTGTTTTTTAAAAAATCAATAAATTTTCAAAAATGAAACAATTTTTAAAAAAATTCAGACAACTGATTGGTTAAGATACACAGGCCAGGGAAGTTTGGGATGTATGCGGGAGTGTGTTGAACAGATTTGAACATAGACATAACCTGTTTTAGGGGAACTAATTGAGAAGTGACTAGAGGTTGAGGATGCAGACAATAAGGCTAGAGAGAGTTAGAAAAGACTGCAGGGGACACCCAGGAAGGCAGAAAGAGGTTGGCATCATAAAGCCTTCCAAGGAATAAAGCCAGAGGAACGTGAGAACAGAATATCATGGAACAGCCAAGCGGGTAGAGGGAAGGAGAAGGCCACTTAGCAACTGAAGGTTTCTTAGGCATACCAGGGGGGTGAAACAAATTAGATAAGCTATAAATTTCAGATAGGAGGCAATTAGATGTTATGGTGATGCTGGGCTTGGAGAAGTTCTGCTTCTAGTAGCAGTGGGCATCCCTTTGGAAGAATTTACTAGGACTTGACCCCCTTTCTGTAAATGGAGTGGGAGAGCGCATCTGCCCCAGGGTTGCTGGCACACTGAATGAAATAAGAAAGTAGAAAGAGGCGGATCAGGACCTCACTCGACATCCTGCGCTCGCTGGGGAAAGCACTGAGGGCTGCTGATCCTCCCTGAGCGCAGCACCGCAGGGCAGAGCCTTCTGTGTTTATGTAGAGCAGGCTGGCTCAGCTCCTCAGATGAGACTGCACCCCTCTGCCAGCTCGGCACCGTGTCTCCTCTCCTGCACTCATGAGCTAATTCTCCAGAGGACTTGTGTCTTAGAACTGCTTTGTTCAAAATACATCTTTTCCCATCCTTGGCAAAATAAAGCAGACTTGACAAGAAGTTCTGGTAATTACTCCCCAAACAATAAATCACTCTGCTGCTGAACCATATGAACTCCATGTGGGGCACGAGAACATTTCACGGGAAGCACGCTGAAGAAAAAAAAAAAGGCACCCAGTGAGGTGATTACAGCTCACACAGACAAGGTTCTGCTGACTGTCAGGTTGGCAGGAGCCATCCAGGGGGCTGTCGCAGAGACAGGGGAGATCTCTTCTCACCCCACTGCTCCTCCTCCTTGGAAAAATCAGGGGGCACTGGAGGGAAGTTTTCAGTTTTTCTCCTTCCCTGACTCATCCCCTCATCCATCCATCCATCCATCCATCCATCCCCCCCTCCCTCCATCCACTCAGTTGTCAGCTACAAGCTGAAGCTCAGCTGATACACAGCTGTGGGGGTGAACATTCTTAACAGCCAGCCAGTGTCTGTTATACTCATTGGCTGTTATTGCCTTGCTGTACAGGATGCTGATTCTTGCAGATACCACCCTATTATTCAACTTAATCAAATCAAATTCTCTATAGTCTGGAAGAACAATGACGGTACCGCAAATATATACATGTATGACCTGAGAGTCATCTTAAGGAGTATACCGACAGGGAGGGAGATGTTGCAGCTTAAGAAAGATAAAGCCCTCCCAAATATTTACGTTTAGTATAAGCAGAAGTAGCACCAAGGCCCAAGGTTTAAAATGAAGAAAACATGGAAGGAACATGGGAGGGGTAGATCCAATGGGCTTGATTCATGTGAGAAAGGGTAGCTGTCTAGGATGGTGTAGTGGTTTAAAGGAGAATGTCTCCCGTAGGCTCAGGTATTTGAACACTTGGTCCCAGTTGGTGGTACATTTTCGGGGAGGGACTAAAGGTATGTGGCCTTGCTAGAGAAAGTGTGTCACTGCGAAGAATACAAAGTTTCACCTTACTTCCGGCCTGCTGTCTCTGCTTCCTGCTTGCATTTGAAGATGTGAATGCTCAGCTTCCTGCTCCCACTGCCATGCTTGCTGCTCAGGGACATGCCTTCCTACTGTAATGGACGCTTGTCCTTCTGGAAACTTAAGCCAAAATAAACTCTTCCTTTTGTAAATTGCCTAAGCTGTGTGGTGTTTTATCGTAGGAACAAAAAAGTAACCAATACAGACAGTAACCTGAAAAGACTATCGAGGTGTGTCCTTAACTGTGCAAGGGAGGAAGCGGGTGGCATGACATTAATGGGTTCTTGCAATTCTCTTGTTAAAATCTTTCTTCTTTTACCCTCCCTCCCTCCCTCTTTCCCTTCCTTCTTTCCTTTTTCCCTCCCTCTTTCCCTTCCTCCTTTCCTCTCTCCCTCCCTCATTCCTCTCTTTCTTCTTTCTTCTCTTCCTCCAGAAGAATGGAGACACATGCTCCCCCAGAACAAGCAGGCAGACTGGACACTGGGCTGCAGAGCCCCTAGGGTCTAGCTCCAGAATTCTTTTCACCAGGTCACTGGCTTCATAAGTGAGATACAAGCACTCTGAAGTTTTAAATATAAGAGCAGCAACTAACAGCCACGAGGATCTGGGCTTGGCGCTGTGCTAACAATTGTATTAATACCCTCAAGCCTCCCAATGAATCTGCACCATAGATTCATCCTCTCCCTCTCAGGTGAACAGACTGAGCCATTTTGTTAGCCAGACTTACTGTTGCTGAGACAAATATCTGAGAAAAACATCTTATGGGGATAAAATTGTTATTTTCGCTCACAGATCCAGAGGTTTCTGTGATTCATTCATTTTGATAAACAGAAAGAGGTGAAATTAAGTTAAAAGAGCTAGTGGGACAAGCCTAAGCTAAGGCTGAGCATTCATAATTAGTAAGTCTACGTGTCTTTACATGGGAACTGGTTGGTGGCCCAAAGGAAAGCCCAAACACAGAACACTGTTTGCATCAGCGACCCAGCCTTTAATGCAGGAGCCTTTTGCAGGCACACTTCACATCCAAACACCAGCAAGCGCCCAGATATTGCTGAATCCATCCCCGTCAGCAACTGGTAGGGCTCGACTTTGATACTAGGCAAGTTTCTGTCAGCATCCAAATCAACACATCTGTTGTAGTCTGGTCCAGCCTGTTCTGCCAAAACAGATTACTGTAGATTCGGATTCTTGTAAAGAACAGAAGTTTATTTCCTTGGGGTTCTGGAGGCTGGATGTGCCAGGTCGTCACATCATCTCCTGTCAAGACAAGAGTATGGGAGGCAACAGAGGGATGCTAACCTGAGGAGCCCGGCCCGCAACATTAAACCCACCTGGGGCAACAGAATTAGCCCAATCACTCTGTTCTGTATACGCAGTTGCCGCACATGCGACCCCATCTTCCAACACTGTTGCATTGGGGCTTATTCACGTTCTCAGAATGAACCCTGGGCATCAGCCTCAATCACTGCACTCTCGCTGAGCACTGTTGCCCTGCTGTGATTGTTCACCTTGACCTGAGGGAGGCGCCACGGTGGTTTCCAGATCCTGAGTCCCAAACACTTATGAGGTAGCATGGGGGGTAGGATTTTCACCTAGACGAGAGGGCAGAGCCCATTTCTTGGATTCAAGCTATTAGGGATAAAAGATCAATTTCAGTTTGTTTCACTGTTCTCCGAGAAGTTATAGGGTATTTATTCTAGTTTAATTTTATTG
Organism: Arvicola amphibius; assembly: GCF_903992535.2. Classification (NCBI taxonomy): domain Eukaryota; kingdom Metazoa; phylum Chordata; class Mammalia; order Rodentia; family Cricetidae; genus Arvicola; species Arvicola amphibius. The sequence goes on along the minus strand of NC_052049.1, from coordinate 7,526,437 downwards.
TTTATATGATGGGCTTCCTGAGATATTTCACTTTGCACCTCCCCACAGGGAGTTGTTTTCTTCCATCGGTTCTGTTTCCCCAAGGGAGCCTTGGCTTGGGTCACATGCTCGTTATCTTCAATTTATTAATAGCCACCTCTGTCCAAAGGCAGGGAGCTGATCTTCTAATGGGAACGCGGAGAGTAAAGAACACTGTGTTCTTTTGAGCTGAAATAAATATGAAGACTGTGTGGGAAGGGTGGCGCCATGAATTAAGGAGGAGAGAGTGTCGTATATGTCGCAAGAAATAAACACACACTGTCCTCCTGAAAAATGAGTCAGACAACTGAGCAGGAATTCCACCTCTGCCTGCCAGAGACAAACCTCGGGGCCTTTTTTCCCCCTAGTGACCCATCTTGTGATACAAGATGGTCTGGAAAATATCTGTTCTGCTCCACTTTTCTTCCCCATCTCTTGGGCTGGAGCGGGAGTCTGGATCCTCACACACCAGGATGCTCTGGGCTTTTCTAAGAACTGTGCCAAGGAGGAAGCCAACTGCGGGGAAGGATGCTCCAGCGTGAGTCACTGACGGCGCTGGAGAGAAGAGTCACCGATGGCTGACCAGGAGCAGGGCCTTCTCCAGAGTGGAGATGGTTGCAGCATCATTGTCAGAGAGCTAAAGAGGACACAAAGGTGTCTCCTGACGACCGCAAGAATGAAGAACAACAACTCCCCAATGTCTCAGTTAGGGTTTCTATTGCTGTGAAGAGACACCCTAACCGCGGCAACTCTTCCAAAGGAAACAGTTAAGTGAGGGTGGCTCCCTTACAGTTTGAGAGGTTCAGTCAACTGTCATCATGGCAGGGCGTGGCGGTGGGCAGGTGGGTGTGTGCTGGAGCTGAGAGTTCTACAGCTTGACTCAGAGGCAACAGGAAGTCAACTGACACACTGGGCTGTATTCTGAGTATATGAAACCTCAAAGCCCACACCCACAATGACACATTTCCTCCAGAAGATGTGGCCTCCAGTCTCAAGGTCTGGATTTAAGGCAAGTGTCATCCAGCCTCCTCCAAAACCATACTTCCTCAAAAAAGGCCACACCGCCTAATAGTGCCACTCCCTTTGAGCTTACGGGGTCAAATGCATTCAAACTACCACACGGAAGCTATATTGTTTTGGTGTTTTATTGGTGTGTATGTTGTGTGTGAGTATAAGCACAGAGAATACACATATGGAAGTCATAGAACAACTTTGGTTATCTGTTCCATCCTTCCTCAATGCAGAAACCCCAGGGCTAAGACTATGGGGCAAGTGATTTTACCTCCTGAGCTGTCTTGCTGCCCGAGTTACTCTTAAAACAGTTTCTCTCAACTCCCATTTCCTCCCAAAATGAATCAGCCAAAATCTTAATTCTTCCTCCCACACCACACCCCACCCCACAGACACCAAAGCTCCCTGGGTTTCTGTTGTCTGGTACCCTAGTTTACAGAAAGAAAGGACCAGGGATGAAAGGATGTTTATAAGTTCAGAGAGAGAGAGAACAAGCATGGTGTCCCTGCATTGTCACCCATGGGTCCCACCCACACTGCCCCTGCCATGGTGACTAACATCTCCAAGTGACGCCTCCAGGTCATTTAACTGGCACAATGTGCCCTGTTTCCTGACAAAGAGTGGGTGGGGTGGGGAAGGCCATCTCTGTTGACCTAACAAGAACTTCAGAACACTGAGGTGAGCAGAACTTCAGAACACTGGGGTAAACAGAGGGAAACAGAGGATGCCAAGTCCAGTCCAGCCGTGGCTTGTGAGGACAGGCTCATTCCTGGAACTCCAGAACTGGGAACTTCTTGTAAGAGACAAAGATTCCCAGGGAAGGTGTTACTGAAAGAACCGAGGTGGGAGAGAAACACAGGGGACCAGTGACGCACCCAACAGGGGACTAGCGAGGCGCAGGACCAGCACTCAAACAGATTGCCAGTGCCAAAGGGGCAGCTGGGTTCTTGGAGACCAACACAAAGAATAAAGGCCTCCGAAGCAGACATTTGCTTTTGTTTTCCTACAGGAATAGTTTCACATCACTACAGACAGCTTCACCATGTTGTGCAGGATGGGGAAGGAACACTTTCTTCCAGCATCCTGCTCCTGACTTAGACCAGTTGTAAACCGATGCTGATCTTGAAGCAGGGCTGATCAGCCTGCCCACATCTGACCTTAAAGGGCACTGCTCAGCCGTTTTACCTTCACAGCTTTTTTTTTTATTGCATTTGGTTATGTGTGCATGTGTGCATACTTGTCTGTATGTGTACTGCATGTTTGTGGGTTTACATGGAAGTCGGAGGAGGGTTCTGATACTTTGAAACTGGATTCCTGGTGGTGAAAAGTTGCCCACTGTGGGTGCTGGGAGCTAACCTCTGGTCCTCAGTAAGGGCAGGCGCTCCTATCTGCTGAGTCATCTTTTTTGAAAATGATACAATCAACAGGAAGACAACCCCAGTGGTCACTCACCTCTCCCCAGTAACAGTATCACATAATGAAGGGGTTTGCTCCTCTCCGGTTGGAGCCCAGGCAACCCCTTGTGTGGGTGAACTTGGTGAGAAGGAAAGTATTGGCTCAGGACCCCTGAGACTACGTTCTCAGCACGAAAGAGATTTATTTGCCCTAGAGGGACAGAGGGCAGGGAATAGTGAGAAACACAAGAGATGAATGACAAGGGAGAAGGGATAGGGAAAGAAAGGGGCTTGGGTGTTTGTCCTGGAGCACAAAGAACTGCCTCTGGATAGAGAGGGGACAGACATGACATATAGGAAAATGGCAATTTATAAACACAGAAGGGGAAACCCCATGTTAGGATGAGGGGTTTAATTTCAATTGGGCTCATTAATTAGAAGGACCAAAGGGGACTATCGATTGCCGTACTTCAATACTTTGACAGTTGGGCCTTGGTAATCAACCTCAGGAGGGGAAAGTAGCCAAATAAGGGAACAGACCATGGGGGCTAGCTTCAGGGATGTAATCTAATGGTTTTTAGCAAGGCAGAGGGGATGTGCAAGGCCCCCCAGAGCCATGCTCACCATGCTGGGACATTCAGAGTCCCTTGAGTTGGTAAGGCAGGAACTCTGTAAACACATGTGCTCCTGGGACCCTAACAAACAGGTTGGAGCACAGGTGACAGGCACAGCCATTGGCAAGAGCTCAGCGGCGTCTGCAGCCACCCCCAGTTGTGCTTCTCTGTCTCCGTGACAGAGCTCAGACACATACCAGGGACTAAGAAACATCTCTGCCAAGTGTGCTCCTTCAGGCAAAGTGTCAGCCATTAGCACGCATCCTTCCACACCAGATTCTACAGCGTCTAATGAAAACAATTGCTCACAACATTCACAACATTGCCATTGATGCTTTGTTGCATAGACAGGAAAGGGAGCTTTAGATGCCTCCTGTGCCCATGGTGTGCAGTTCAAGCCTTAACGCAGGGGAAAAGATATAAAGAACCCAAAAGGAGAGTTTCAGAGAAACTCAGAGCGCCTTTTCCTAAACACGCAGCCAATAAGGGAATAATTGGTTTATTTGGTGCTGCAAGTATTCCAATAAACTAGCTTTTTGAGGAACTGAGATATGAGTACATTTATCATAATAAAAGTTTCCCTGTTTCAAAAATATGAACAGCAAAGCATTTATGGGTTTTGATCAAGAACAATGACTCAATTATTCAATTAAAGAAAAAAAAATATGCCCAAACTACAAGTCCATACAGATCTGTGTCAAGCAGCCAGAGTAAGTAACTACACTGCAGTTTCTGACAAAGCTTCCGTGTGATGGACTACCCACGTGCCAGAGGGTGACCCCTAAACCCAGGCACACACTGAAAGCACCAAGTGAACTCAGAGGATTTCAGGAAGCACACGTGGGAAGAAAAGTGGTGGGGTGGGGTTGAAAGGAAAGAAGCAAGGAGTGGATTTGATTAAAGCAGATGGTTTGCCTGTACGAAATGCTCAAACATTCAAATCTTCAAAAGAGTGAGTATTTTTAAATTTCTTAAGGAGTGACATGAAAATGACACATTAGAAACTGTTATAGTGCAACCTACAGTCTGCATTATCTGTGCCCAGCGAAAGCAAAAGAAACAAAGAACAAATGACATCTCCTCTTGGAAATGACAAAATGTAGCGAACTCACACACCAGTCTCCTGTGGCGACCATAACAAAACACCATAGACTGGCTGCTTAAATCCCAGAAATTTGTTTTTTGACAATTCCGGAGACCGGAAGACAGAGCCACGCTGTCAGCAGGACATGTTTCTGCTGAATCCTGTCTCCTTGGCTTGCAGTATTTCTCCCTGAGCCTCCCGGCCTCTCTCATATGCCTCCAGCATGGGTGTCGCCTCCCCCTCTTATAAGGACATTTATCATGTGTGGTTATTGTCCCACCCTTATGACCTCATCCAACCTGTTTCTGACTGCAGTGGCCTTAGAGGTCATGGCTTTGACCTGAATTTTGAGGACAACACGATTCAATCTCTAACAGCTCCTCGTCAACCAGAGCACAATTCTTCAAGAACAAAGCGTATTCAAACATACCCTTTTATAGTTATCAAATCAGAGAGAGGATTCCATCAATTTATCTGAAGCCACAAAGAACTGTTTGGAATTAATTGATAATTATTTCACCACCATTTCTGCAAATCGCAGAGATTAAGAAAGACATAGAAAGAAAGACATAGAAAGAATTTGCCCTCCTGATGTCCCTGAGTGAACAAATAGCTGTGTATATTTGACTTGGTGAACACAAGTGGGCTTCACTGTGACGTGTTCATATGTGGATAGACTTTGCACACAGTCAGCTCCCACTGTCATGTCTTGTTACCCAGCCTTCTCCATCTTCTGTTACCCTCCCCCTCCCACACAGTTCCCCTTTGTGATGGTTAGCCTCAGCTGTCAGCTCGATGGGATCTAGAAACACCAGGTACATGGACCTCTAGGCTGGGGGATTATCTTGATTACACTGATTATGGATCATCACTGTGTGAGGCAACATTTACTGGGAGAGGCCTCTGAACTCTATAGAAATGAGAAAAGTGAGCTGAACGTAAGCCATGCTCTGCTTCCTGATTGCAGGTCCAGTGTACTGGATCACCTCAAGCTCCTGCCACAGTGACGCCCCCTCCACGACAGACTGTAAGCTCAAACTGTGAGCTGAAGTTAGTCCCTTATTCCTTAACTGGCTTTTGTTGAAGTACTTCATCACAGCAGCAAGAAGAGTAACTAATACTTTCATGTCATACAGATTATTTTTCCATTTAGATTCCATGTATAAGAGGGACATTTCCGCCTTCTAAAAATGACAGGGAAGCTACACACATCATAACTTGACAATATGACTGACTAAATAAAACCCAAACAATAGATAAGCTAACAGGGAAAAAGAAATCTCCTAAGGTCCTGCTCCTAGACAAAGAACTGCAGGCAACTAATGACTGCTGAGAGAGGGAGAATTAGTCTCTCCCAGAATGAGCCCTTAACTGGTAATCTAACACAAAGGGATCAGCCCCAAACCATATACACATAAATAACAAACACAGACTCAGAGGGTTTGATAGATAGATAGATAGATAGATAGATAGATAGATAGATAGATAGATAGATGTAGACATATGGATAGATAGATACATAGATAGATGAAAGATGAAAGATAGATTATAGATAGATATGATTTATTAATAATAATAAAAAGAAGAGGTGATAAATTTGAAAGAGTGAGGGGACGTGAAAGATGCTCATGGGAAGGGGTATGGAAGGAGAAGAGGGGAGACAAAGCTGATGTAATTAAATTTTAATTAAAATTTTAAAAGACTTTTTCAAAGGAAACTTTGCTCTCTGAGTCTGCCTTGTTTTGGTGAGTATGCTGATTCCTAGTTCCATACATTTTCCTACACATGACATAATCTCACTGCTCTTTATGGCTAGTAAAACTATGGGTTTTTTTTTTTTTGTGTGTGTGTGTGTGTGTGTGTATGTGTGTGCATGTATGTGAGTCGTGTGGGGTGAGAGGTGTGGTGTGTGTATAGTGTATGTGTGTAGTGTGTATGGTGTTTGTGTGTGTGGTGTGGAGGGGAGGGGTGTGGTGTGTGTATGGTGTGTGTGTGTGTGTGTGTGTGTGTGTGTTGTATGTATGGTGTGTATGTACGGTGTTTATGGTGTGGGTGTGTCTGTGTGTATCTTGTTTTCTTCACCCATTCACTGTTGATAGACACATAAGTAGATCCATATATTGGCCTCTATGAATCACGCCACAGTAAACACGGACATGCTGACAACTCTTGCTTCTGAATCACGGGGCAGTTAGATTTTCGGTTATGTTGTAGAGCCTCCGTGCTTACTTCCACAGTAACTAAAATAACTCCTATTCCCACCAGCAGCATGTGAAGTCACTTTTTCTCCACATCCTGGCTAACACTTGCTGTTGCTTATTTTCCTGATGGCAGTCAGCCTAGATAAGATAGATTCTCAATGCAATTTTGATTTGTATTTCCATGATGGCTAAGGATAATGAATATCTTATATATTTATTGTAAACTTATTGATTAGATATTGGTAATGGTGTTGACACTTAATTTTTAGAGTTGTTTATATATTCTGGATATGAATCCTGTCTGGTACACAGTTAGCAAAGATTTTCTTCCACTCTATGGCGTGTCTCCTTGTTAATTGCCACCTTCCTGGGCAGCTGCTTTATGATTTCATGTAACCTCTTAGAGTCTTGATATCAGAGCCCTTTTCAGACATCCCTTGCCCTCACCTGTGACTTGAGATGTTCTCCTTGTCTTTACCTTTAGTAGTTTCAAAGTCTCGATCTTTAATCCATTTTGAATTCATCTTTGTGTAGGGTGAGAGTTAAGATCTAATTTCTCTCCTTAATGGATGAATATCCAATTTTCCCAGCACAATTTGTTGTAGAAACTATTATTTTTCTTCAGTGTAAATTCTAGGCACATTTTTAAAAAATAGTGACTGTAACCATGTGGGCTCATTTCTGGGTCTTTTGTTCATTCTGTTGGGCTGTATGTCTGGTTTTGTGCCAGTACCTCTCAACTCTATACTATAATTTGAAATTGAGTGTTATGGTACCTTCTCTCTAGGCCCAGGATTGCCTTGGTTATTTGGGAGCGCTTGTGCTTTCGCGTGAGTTTAGAATTGCTTTTCTTCTGAGTTCTGTAGAAAATGGTGCTGTAATTTTAATGGGGTTTACACTGACTCGATAGATCACCCTTGCTTACACAGCCATTTTCACGATATTAATTCTGAAAATCTGTCTGTGTGGGAGATCTTTCCGTCTTCTCCTTGTCTTCCTCAATTTCTTTCAGGATTGTGAAGTTTCTAGCATAGACAGCCTTCACCATCTTGGTTAGGTTTAATCCCAGATTTTTTTGGAAGATATTTCAAGTGGGATCATGGCCTACGGTTTTGTCTCCGTATGTCCTCTGTGGGTATATTGAGAAACTACCGCTCTCCTATGTTGATGTTGGAACTTTGTTGAAAGTGAACATTAGTCTCAGAGTTTTCTGGAGGAATCTTTTTTGGCCTTTAAATTATAGAACCTCGTCTACAAACACAGATGATTCAGCTTCTTCTTTTCCTATCTGTCCCTTGTACTTGTCTTGTTACTCTTCAGGCTAAGAATGTAAGCATTATATTAACTAAGAATGAAGTGAGCACAACCTTTCTCTCATTCCTGATGTTAGTTAAATGTTGAACTCTACCCATTCAGAGTAATGTCAGTTTAAGGTTTGTCATATGTAGCCCGTTATGCTCAAGAATGTTCCTCCTACTTCTAGCTTCTTTAGGGTTGTCACCACAACTACACATTTGAATATGACCCTTCAGAAAATTAATCAGATTGAGCCATAAATGTAACTTGATGGTACAATACTGTGTAAGGCCCTGGGTTTAAACCCCAATATTCAAATACATAAATAAATAAATAAATAAATAAATAAATAAATAAATAAATAAATAATGCCTTATAATTATGAACCAGAGTTTATTATTATTTTAATTGCTTTTATTTGGGGTTAATGGTTATTTTTAACTTACATTAATTTCCATTCATTTAAACTGTTGGCAGTTTAAGTAAGTATGACAATATGCTCTTAAAATTCATTGCTCTATAAACTTGCACATTCCTGGGTATTTCTGGATATGTCAGCATTTTTTTCTATTCTAACAATATTTAATGTGCAATAAGGAGGGATTATCACTGAACTATGGGTAATGCTGGGATGTACGTACATTCTGTTATGCTTTGCAACTCATCAGCCTGTGTTCCTGCCCCTACTGTGGTGTTGATTTCTTGTGCCAAGCACAGCACATCACTCCTCGCTGGCCATCAGGTGTACAATTATCTTCTTCCTGAAGCCTTGAACCCTCAAGCTACTTCTCTGTTTTACTCTTAATCCCATCTCTCATCTCCCTGATGATGTTAAGACTGGGAGATGGCCACACCCACTCTCACTAACAGCTTTATCTGCCAATAGAGAATCATAGAAAGGTTTTGTGTGGCCCCTTTCTATCTCTCAAAGGCCTCATTGCTTTGATGATGACCCACGTCCAGTGAGGTTTTGGATACTGGATCTTCATACCACTTGACCCTAGACACTTGTTTGCTCCACGCTACCTCAGACTAGGGAGTCCCAGGAATGCATGGGCTTCAGTGGTCCCAACTATACTATATTTCTGCATCTGGATGCTCAATACAGGTCATGAGAATTGGAGGGCTTATGAATTTTGATGTAGGAAGTTTTAGTACATGACACTCCCATATGTCTTTTCTTCCTAAACACTCAGTGAGAAAGAACACAAAAGACAATCTAGAAAATCATAACAACAAAGAAAAATGTCATTTACCTTTTCGTTCTACATACCTCATCCTTGGCTCTTTGCACATGAAGCTGTGAGTTCATGCAGCCATTCTTGTATCCTGCTTTCCACTTAAGATGCGATAGCGGATTCATAGCCTGAACTGACCATTTCCTGTGACCAGGAAGACTTCTAGTGGATGGACTGGGTCACCTTTGACCTACAGTCTGCCCTGTCTATGAGATGTGCTGGGCTAAGTGTGGCTCAGAGATCGAGGCAGTGACCAACAAATAACTGGTCCAGAGATCTAGGATAGAACCAAACATGACTGGAGAAAAAATATCAGTGTAATGATACCTAACAACATTCTGCTATACTCATGGATTGGTGCCTAGCCCAATTGTTATCAGAGAGTCTTCATCCAGCAGCTGATGGAAACAGATGCAGAGACCCACAGCCAAACATTAGGCTGAACTCAGAGAATCCTGTGGAAGAGAGGGAGGAAGGATTGTAGGAGCCAGAGGGGTCAAGGAAATCACAAGAAAACCCACAGATTCAACTAACCTGGACTCATAGGAGCTCACCGAGTCTGAACTGACAACCACGGAGCCTGCATGGGACTGACAAAGCCCTTTTGCATGTATGGATCAGTTATGATTTCTTGTAGGACTTCTAACAGCAAAAGCAGGGGCTATCTCTAACTCTTTTATTGACTTTTGGGACCCTATTCCTCATACTGGGTTGCTTTGCCCAGCCTTGCCTAGCTTTGCCAAGCCTCCCTATGCAAGGGGATGTGCTTAGTCTTATTACAACTTGAAATACAATGTTTTGTTGATATCCATGGGAGGCCTGCCCTTTTCTGAACAGAAACAGAAAAGGAGTGGACAGACCAGGGGCAGGCAGAGAGGGGACGGGGGGAAAGGAGGGAGAGGATACTGTGATTAGGATGTAAAATAAATAAAAATTTAAAAAAGATTATGTAATCGTCCCCATAAGTTAGTAACTATAATTTAAAACTTTCGTGATTCTATTCTTTATCTACAGTTAAATAAAATTTATGGGCAAAGCCATTATTCAGACTGAACTCTATGTTATGCCCCAGATCAAACAGACTCACTCATGCTCACATTCCAGATCCCTTATTAGTGTGGTTTATTAGAGCAGTATAGTGGCCAAATCCCCCAGAGGCCAATTTCAGCCAGCTCAATAAAACAAGATATCAAGAAATCAATCTCAAACTGACCAGGAAGCTCTCTCCCTGCTATTTAGCGTCCGTAGACCTGGAAATTGCTCTGCAGGCTGCTGGGGAATGAAGGACCTCAGTGGTTTTACTCACTACTGGGCCTTACATACTACAACACCAAGCTGTCAGGCAAATGATATTGAATGGTGCAGTATTGGTGTGATGGTTATGGAGATAACCAAGCGCTTTATGACTGAAGGTGAAACCTGCTTCATAGGGGAAAGACATGTCTGCTACTGTGAACCTGGTCAAAAGCCCGAGACAGAATCCATCACAAGCCCTAGGGGGTATTCTACTGATATTATTACACTAAATGGTTGTGCTGTCAAACTAGTATACTTTATATTTATGTTTAGATGCATAGATTTGTGTTGCTCTCAACCTGGGTCAGGGAAGCTTCTTTTTGCATTGGATAGTAGTTAGAGCAGACTCTTGTCATAGCGTAGAATGATTGGCTGTGAGCACTCGGCCAGACATAGGTCATCAACATCCTCCTGCCAAAGCTCAGAAGCATCATAGGAAAGTGGACAGAAAGGACGAGGAAGCTGGAAGATGGGGAAAGGAGCTGTGAGATGCTGTCTCCAGCCATAGCATGGCTGGTATCGCAGCAGCTGTGTAGGCACACACAAGGTGAAACAGTCCAAATATACCAGCATGGGCACTGAGAGGCTCCCTATGCCCACCACCTAGCTGAGGAGCTGTTAACCATTTGTGGCTGCTGAGGGACTAGAAGTCACTTTTCTTTGGAGATGTGGGTACTGGTAGATTTCCCATACCTTAGTGGATAGCCTGACACCTATTCACACATGGTCAGAAATAACTGGACTGGGATCTGGTACTATTACTACTAATAATAACAATAGTAGTTTAAAACAGGACATGAATTCAGGGGGAGATATATTAGTGTTTCTGAAAAGAGTGGGAAAGAGGTAGTGGGGGTAGATAAAAGGTAAATACATTGAAATAATGTATTTATTACATTATATATAAATACATTATTTGAAATAAATTTGTTAGTATTTTTCTATTAATATGGTAAAATCCCATAACAAAGTATTCAGTTGGGTTTACAGTTCCAGGGGGGCTAGAGTCCATGAATGATGTCCGGAATAACTGAGAGCTGCTATCTCAAACTGCAAACAGGAGGCAGATAGAACAGGCTCAGAATAGCATGAGTCTTTTGAAACCTCCAAGCACACCCCATAACACCCTTCTCCAACAAGGCCACACTGCCTGATCCTTCCCGGTTCCACCAACTGGGGACCAAGTGTTTAACTAGCCTAAGGAAGTCATTCTCATTCAAACCACCACTAAAAATTAATATATTATTTTGGAAAATTTTATTAGAGGGGTTGAAATTATCAAAAGAGCCAGAGGGCCAGGACATCTGCTGTGAAATTATGTCTTCTATATATGACAAGAAAGTTGCATGTGTGAAATCTCAAAGAGGAAAACAACTGGATAAGACGCATACCATGACAATACCCGTTGGCATGCCAAGACGGATGGGGAAATCTCACACAGTCCTATACCGAAGTGAAGAGTGTCTTAGTTGGGGTTAATGAAACACCACAACCAAAAACAAAGTGAGAAGAAAAAGGGTTATTTGACTTATACTTCCAAATCATTTTTCATTATTGGAAGAATTCAAAATAGGACTCACGTAGGGCAGGCACTTGGATGAGGAACTGATCCAGAGGTCATGGAGGAGCACTGCTTACTGGCTTGTTCCTCCTGATTTTCTCAGCCTGCTTTCTTATACCCATGACCACCAGCCAAGAGCGACACAACCCATAACGGGCTGGGTCCTTCTACATTAATCACTAATTAAGAAAAGGCCTTACAGCTGGATCTTATGGAGGCATTTCTCAAGAAAGGCTCCCTTCTCTCAGACGAGTGCAGCTTATGCTAAGTTGACACGGAATTAGCCAGTCCAGAGAGCTATAGACAGTCTATGGCTGCTGTAGCTACTGAGAGAGGAAGAGGCAGTGTTCTCCAGGGATGAGCCCCCGACAGGTTAGCCAATCTCAAGCAGTCAACCCTAAAAAATTGCACATATGAGGAACACTAAATGGACTCAACACACCGTGTGTGTGTGTGTGTGTGTGTGTGTGTAGCACGTCTGTGTGGTACATTAGCTGTGAAAACTCCAATCGTTAAGAGAAGACTCACCTTTGAAGATGTGCTGGGAGGGTCCAAGGAGAAAGCTTGGCTTCTGGGGATGCTCTGGCCTTGCTGTGCAGCCTGTGTAGCCAAATGCTGGGCCGACTTGCACAGGTTTCTCAGAGTAAGCAGGATTCTGTCCAAAATTATACTTAGCTTCTAATGTGTAGGGTTCTAATCAGCTAACTGCTGTTGGGAGACACGGAGAACTGTTGCCTCTCAGAGCTGAGGATGAAAAGGAATAGCACGCTGTGTGGTTAGCACATAAACACTTTCAAATGTGCATGAGCGTTTGAAGAGGGAGAGAATTATTGCAATGCCCTCCCTCCATGTCTAGTCCCCAGCCACCACTCACATATGCAGTTCAACCAAAACCACTAAATTGCACCTGAGAACTCTTAGGCAAGCCACTCCCACTCCTGTAGCCTCCGTTTGATATTAACATGGGATTGCAGTGAGAATTAATATATGTACCTGAAGTCCTGAGATAGGGCAGCCTCTTGAAAATCAAAATATATTAAACAGCAAGTGTTTTGTTAAATAGTACATGTTTAATTTGCCCAGACAGGATACTCAGAATAGGAGCTCAGCTTCCTTCTGGCTATGCGACACAGAAAGGTTATCCCAAATCTCTGAGCTTCCTTCCTCTCCAAAGTAAAGAGATGTACTGGAACATCATAAAAAAAAAAAAAAAAGAAAAAAAGAAAAAAGAAAAGAAAAAAAAAAAACAATTACAGTGTTTGTTTGTTTCTTAAGAGTAAAACAGCATATCCAAAATCTGAACATAATGTCTGCCATATGCTACATTCTTAGGACACTTTTTTAATATAGCAAGAAGAAAAAAGACTCTATAAAAGCCGCTAATCCCACTGGGAAATGGCGTGGAAGCACCCACAGGAAATGGGTTGTTTTTAGGAGTTAGCAGCTCAAGTCTCCCTCTAGTGCCAGCCCTCTAAAGCGCTCAGTGTGGTGGGGGCTCTTGGATCTCCATGATGTCTTCCCACCGTTCAAGGGGACCCGGACTCCGAGTCAACAAGAAATACGACTGCTCCACACTAACCAGGATGTTCTCCATGGAGACGGAAGGGGATCCAGCGAGATGGTGAGCATTGCTGTGGTTTGTGTCTGAAGTATCTCCACTCCTGCTCCTGGTCCCTCACACAAGTTACAAAGAGGGGTTTTTGGGAGAGTGACTTTCTACAACCTCTGTCCAAAAACAGCCAGTGTCCCCTAGTGTTATACACGTTGTATAAGCCGCCCCAGGCTCCATATTCTCTGGCTGCACGATTCATGGACTGCTTCTCCCTTCCCAGACTGGGCCAGCTCCGTCGTGACTGAGCCTGAATCCCATCCCAGGCGTTCTCGTACAGGCTCCTGCCTCATTTTTCTGGTTAGCATTTGCCAGCTTGACAGAAAGAGTGATGGAGGAAGAGGGGCCATCGACTAAGGCACTGCTGCCATTGAGGTGGCCCGAGGACCTAACTGGGGGGCATTTTCTTGATCACTACGAAATGTAGGACTCAGTCCACTGTGGGTGGCATCATCCCTGCGTGGGTGGACCTGGGCTGTAAACTGAAGGTAACTGACAAGCTAACCTGTCCACAACTTCCCTTCAATGGTTTCTGCTTCAGCTCCTGCCTCTGTGTTCCTGCTTGGGTTACTGTCCTCAATGATAGACATGCAAGGAAGGACATGTAAGTCAAATAAACCCTTTCTGCCCAAAAGGTGGTTTGGGTCAATGTGTTATTACAGCATCCGATTCCCTATCTGAATAACGAGGTTATTCATCCATCCTCTTCTCGGAGCCGGTTGCTCTTCAGTAGCTCTCTGCTTTGAGGAGAGCCTGTCTAGCCTCCAAGCTTCTATTTATCAGTCATTGTAATTCTTACACTCTTAACTATTCCTTTTTTCTAATACCTAGCTATGCTATGGTGGTCAATTTTGTGTTAATCTTTACATAGATCCATACCAGTACTAGATTATAATATCATTTAAGGCCAGGAAGACCACTCACCTAGCCCGAATTTCACAGCATACCCACTAAAATATGTGTTGAATTTTAATATTTTTTAATTCAATCCAGAAGATAGTTCAAATAATTTTTGTGGGTTTTATCTTAAAATATAATTCAAATATTCATTTAGTAATCATTTCTTGCATGCTTTTTTCTATTCGTTGTTGTTTTTGATGAGATTTGAGATGACATCTATATAGTAGGGTTGACTGGGAAGTTAATTGCAAAAACACAAGGCGCAGGCAGCCAATGATGAACAGTGCGTGATGTGCATTGGGAGGCTTAAGGGAGCTAGGCTTGTTATGGCAAGGACATTTCTTAATTTCTTGTGTGTGTTCATGGACAAAGTGCCAACCAAAAATACATAATCATATCTCTGAAAATTTTTAAGCTCCCTAAGTGGTTCTAATATTCAGTGAAGGTTAGCAAGCAGTGCATTCGTAAGTCTGGGGTCCCAAAAGAGCCGGAAACGCTCCATAATCCACCTGCCTGATTTTCCTGCTCCTCTTCCTCTTCCTCCGTCTGTCTTACTCCCACCCTGGAGACTTTTGTTCAAGGCATGCATGTGAAGGATATCTACCACTGGGGACAATGCCCATCCCCATCACAGACTGCACTTGGTAATACATGAGGACAATTTTGTTTCTCAGCCCTGGAGGCCCTATGACTAGAATACGCAGTGTGGGAGCCAGGGATGCTGATAACTACGCAGAATGCACAAGCAGCTGCACAACAGACATCAGTGGTACCTAGGGCGCAAACCTTTGTCTCCAGAGAGAGAAAACAGGCTGTGGTAGCCTTAGACCCATGCTGCTCCAGCCTAGGCCTGGGAAGGGGCAAAGGAGACAGAGCACAGACTTCAGGCTCTAATTCTCCTCATTCACATTCCATGTGGAGTAGTCTGCTTTTATCAAAGTAAGCCAGATAAAGCGCTACAACCAAGAAAGAAAAAAATCCGAAGAGATTGGGGTTGGGGGGAGATAGGGAAGAGAAAAGGAGATAGAGATAAGAGAGGGAGAAGGAGGGAGGTAAGGAGGGGAAGGAGAGAGAGAGGAGAGAGAGAGAGAGAGAGAGAGAGAGAGAGAGAGAGTTGCAAAGTCCATAAACTCAGCAGGTATATCATAGCTGCGCAAAACTATTAGCCCATGAAAAATTAATTCTAGTTTTCATTCAGTAGCAACTGACATTAAAATGAAAATAAGACCACTCAAGTAATTTTGAACAGCATCATCTCCGCCAAGGCAAAGTGGTGGACTATCTGGGGAAGAAGGCGCTGTCAGTCACCAGGCCCACGAAGCAGAAAAACAGTCATTTCAGAGGGCTTGCGAAACACCCAAACAGCAGCCTGCTTGCTCTTCGCTTTCCCATTTAAAAGCATTCAAGAATCAGTTCGATGGAAAGCACCCCTCAGAAAATTTAAGATAGTGGGTTTATTGGTTCTCTTCAGACCAAAAGAGAGGAAATAAGGCAGCCGGCACGGAGCAAATGAAGTGTGCGTTTCCCTCGGTGGCGCCTAATGAATGGGCTAGTTGGGTGAGTGACTCGGCTGGGCTCCGAAAATGAGCTGCCTATGCTTGGTTTGCAGCTGCAAGCAGTAGGTTCCAGAGCCAAAAACAGGGGCCTGCTTCCTGACGAATAAAAACGCGGCCTTGGGGGAAACGTGGGTATCTGTGGAGCGAGGCCGAGGCTGCTGCTCTGAAGACCAACAGCCGCACGTCCAGTCCCCAAGAGAGCTGGGACATCACTTGAAGATGAGTATCCCGCCAGAGATTTTACAGGCAAATCCTGGACTCTAAGACCCCTAGCAAGCTAGGCTTCCTACTTGCCTTCAATAGATTAATGGTTTGAGATAGAATGTGAAAAATTGCTCAATATGCTCACAAAGGAGAGAGAGAAAGATATCTAGTGGTCTCCCGTCTTTGGTTGAGTAGTAGTACGAAGTTTCAGGTTAAATAAAGAGCAAGAGGTGTATATCGCAAAGCAGTCCCGGTCAAGGGCGGTCTTCGAACACCAGCACTCTATCTGCCGGCTCCTGAGGCCAGGTCTGTCCTACATGTTGTCAGCACCATGTGTATTCTGTTTCCAAGAGATAAACGGCCCCTCTGGGTTGACCGTGGTGAGGCACACCTTAATCCTAACACTCGGGTGGCAGAAACAGGCAAATCTCTCTGAGTTCAATGCCACCCTAGTCTACATAGTAAATTCTAGAACAACCAAAGATACACAGGGAAGCCATGGCTCAAAAAACTATAAATAAATAAAAAACTGCCCCTCTGACTGACGCAAGGGCCCTAGCTCTTTTCTCCCCCAGGACAAGACTCCGTGAACATTCCAATCCCTTGGATTCCGTCTGAGCACTGAAGAGAGGTGAACGCGTCTGTCTTTAGAATATCTTCACTTCTAAGACTACACTTTCAGGGATCATTTCTATAGTCCGTTACTAGACTATCTTCTCTTCCGTCCAAATGGCTATAGTTCTTATTCTGTTTGGAAGTGGGGTCTTCCTAGTTGACAAGTATTGACAAGAGCAAACAATTGTCTGGTGAGGGACTGGTTTTAAGGTGTCACCTTTGAGATAGTATGGGAAGCTCCGCCTATAAAGTGAACTTAGAAACTTTATTGCCATCTTTGCTCTTCCCACAGTGGAGCCCACTGAAGGAGGAACTGTCACCCACAAAGGTTCCAAGAATGTCCTTCCTGGGTTCCAGGTGCTTTGTATCATTCTCCAGAGTTTCTCTCCTTATCTGGTTTCCCTGGAGTCTCTGGCTCTGAGACCACAGACAATGATGAAATAGACAGGGCCGAACACTTACAGCCACCTATAGCTCCAATATAAAAACCTTCCAAGTGTATTCAAAGAAACGGGGCGTGGCCTGAGCAGCGAAATCTAAGGGAGGTGGACAGGGAGGGTTGCGCAGACAAGGAAGGTTGCGCAGACACGGATGGCTGCCACCCATTACTGCCACTGAATAAAGGGGTTTTGGGTTTACACGTTGTCACAACGACCCAAAGTTAAATTTCAATTGCACAATGAACCTGGGATGTGGCTGGCAGCACTCACCTGTGTGACATCACCGCAACCTTGATTCTGAACACCCAACATTCGAGCTGCATAACACACGCCACCATGCCATGCCAGAAACCTTGATTCTGAACACCCAGCATTTGAATCGCATGACTCATGCCACTGTGCCATGCGATACCAGCACAAACTTCTTAAAATGGACCTTGACTTGGATTCGGGACACTGTGTTCTATGGATCACAGTGTCTTTACTATACACTTAATTTACTTAATTACAGAAAAGATTTATTTGACCTTTCCATGTCTTGTTCCTCAGCATGTGAGCATCAAATCAGTGTGTCTTTGGATTATATTCTATTAGAACATTTGATTTCAAAAAGTCATCATTTTAGTTGCTGACTGGAATTTCACTTCAAAAGATCACTGAATAAATTTTGTCTTGTGATTTGATTGGGCAGAATTTCCAAAATCATCCTGAAAAATTTATATTACGTATTAATATGAAGAATTCTGAGCACTGGCAATTATAATCAAAATATCAATCAAGTCTGAAAACATTGAGGATGTTCACCCTGCAATATCAAATATTGGGCCAAGCCTTAGTCCTTTCTGTGAAATAATCAAGACATCTACATTACAGATATACAAATTTAATCTCAAATTTAATAAATGGCAAAATTGCATACACCAGAGAATGAATCTAAAATACATTTATTGGTGGTTTCTTATCAGTAAATATTTGCTCTACATACCTATTAACCTGAGGTTACGTAACAACATCTAGATTGAAGGGTCCCAGGAAGGAACAGTTTAAGAAGGCCTGGTTTTCCTCATGTATAGATTGTTTCCTTCGCTAGACAGAAGCCTTTTAGTTCCATACTGTCCCCCTTGTCAGCTATTGGCTGTAACGCTTGCTCATGGAGCCCTACTCAGAAAGTCCTGCCCTGCATCTCTACCCTGCCTGTGTTCTCTTCTAGCAGTTTAAGTGTTTGGGTTGAGAAGGAGGGAGGGGGAAGGATATGGGAGGTGTGGAAGGAAGGAGACACAGGAGGGTTTGGAGAGATGTCATGAGGTAATTATATTTTAATTTTTTTAAATGTAATAACTAAACTAGGAAGAGAAGGGGTCCCCATTCTAGAAAACTGTTAGCGTGAGCACAAGGCAGGGGTATTACCTACATAGCAGCTTGGAGAAGCTGAAGATGCATTGCACAGCTGGGTAACCTCAGAAATTTATTATTTTTAAGTCAGCTCAGAGTTAGTGAAGCCAGAGGGCTCACTGAATTGTTAAGAAAGGCTTCCTGACTCTTGTTAATGGCAGGAAGGCAGACTCTGTTGAGGGTAACAATGGCCGGGGGGGGGGGGTAAGTGGGAGGGGGTTGCAGTAGCAGAGATGAATGGGCTCATTTCCTAAATACATGAGCAAATGAAGATTTTTTTTTTGTAGGCAAGGAGCAGAATAGTGGAGAACAGGAATAAAATCACTAAGAGGAAACACTAAAATAAGGAAGTCTTGTATGATGGACCCAGAATGGTTGCTGCTGAAGCAGGCCGGGGAGATAAGAGGTGGGGAGCGAGGGGAGGAATTTGATCCCATATCAAGTATGGAGAATTTTTCATTTAACCAACCCACAAGGTAAAAGTCAAATGTCAGGACTTTGAGAGATTTGATTATCTTGACAAGAATCAGGTGGAGGAGAGAACCTTTGCCTTGTAGAGGAAGTGCTACAGTCTGGGTCCAGAAAGGCCTACAAAGGCCTACGTGTTCAGTCCTGGTCTCCTTGCTCCTAGTGCTATTGGGACCTTACACAGCTGGGGACTAGTCAAGAGAAGTTAGGTTACTGGTGACACAGTCACGAAGGGGATATTGGGAAACTCTCTGTCTCTCTTTGCTTCCTTGCCTTCATGAGAAGAATGGGCTTCTGTGAGAGCCAAAGTTAAGTTTTAATTACTGTGCTTAAGAGTTTCGTGAAGTAAACGTTCCTCCACCCTGTAAGCCCCTTGCCCAAGGACAGATACTTCCTGAAATGCTGGAGGCTGATGTTTATAGACAATAACAAACCACCTGCCTTCATTCCTCTAAGCAAGTTTGACCCAACTATACCAAGTGTGCTCCATCACCTGTGGGCAGGAGTTACGTAGGCAAGAAATACGTCAGAATATATGCTTGCCCCTGATTGGATGTAGATGGGAGATACACAGGATGAAGTAAGTCAGGATATATGCTTGTCCCTGATTGGACCTGATGGGAAATACACAGGATGAAGTAAGTCAGGATATATGCTTGTCCCTGATTGGAGGTAGATGGGATTTACATGGTGCTATGATTCGAGCCACACAGCGTGGCTGGCACTCCCGGGTTCCAGGGCCACGCATGTTCAGGTAAGCACTGAGGCAAAATACTTAGCCGCCCTGGGGACCTTAAAAAAAAAAGGTGAGACACTATAGCCCTTTTTGGACAGGAAATTTAAAAGAGCGGAGGTATCAGTTTTGCTAATCTCCAAGGATGGACTGCAAAGTAAAATATCATCAACATACTGTATGAGTTTAGACTTAGGGAGAGACGTGAGAGACGATCAGAAGCTAAAGCCTGACCAAACAGGTGTGGGCTGTCCCAGAATCCCTGGGGAAGGATGGTCCAGGTGAGCTATGTGGAGAGGTGAGTGTCGGGGTCGGTCCAGGTGAAGGCAAAGGTGTTTTGAGATTGAGAGCTGAGAGGAATAGAGGAAAAAGCATCCTTGAGGTCTAGAACTGAGAAGTAGGAGGTTCCTGGAGGGGGAATGGAAAGAAGTGTGTAAGGCTTAGGCACTGCAGGATGAAGAGGGACCACTGCAGAGTTAATGGCACCAATGAAATTACCTGGCGCAAGTGAAAAGCACCCAACAAACCTGCTTAGGGGTTTGACATTAGAGGTGGCATGTATAGGCCTGGGAAGTCGGTGTGCAGAAAGACGGAGCTGAAGAACGGCACGTCCAGCTTTTAAAGGATGCCGAACGCATGCGCACAGGGGGTTGATGTAGGTACATCATATGCAGATGATGGAGCTCATGCATGCACACAAGGGTTCACATAGCTGCATCATACGTAGTGATGCATGCTGCACTTAGGTCATGCAGGGCCTTTTAAGGTCCCTGGGGTGGCTAAGTATTTTGCCTGAGCGCTTGTCCTCACATGTGTGGTCCTCTAACGGGGAAGTGCCAGCCAGGCTGTGTGGCTGGAATCATAACACACAGGATGAAGTAAGTCAGGATATATGCTTGCCCCTGATTGGACCTGACGGAAATACAATGGCTCCGTGGTTTTACCTTTTTAATCCCCTGCAAAATATAACCCATGGCCATTTCCTGGCAAACCTGGAAAGGCAAACCAGAGTCCATCAACCTGGCCAGTATTTAATTAAAACTTGCTTCAAATTTGACTTTAAATTGTGGTAGTGGTCTTATTTTCAACGGGAGAAGCTAATACTTCCTCTACTATGCACCAACACAACAGACCGTGCTGACACGGGCCTGAAGTAGGAGCATCAAGAACTAAGGGTTTAAGCCATGAGCCAAAATAAACTTTTTTTCCTTTAACTCATCTCATATATTTTATAAAGTAATTCAAATATACCACAGAATTAAACAAAAGTCAGTGAGCGGTTTGGAAAGCACCTTGTCTAAGTATGTCTTTGAACTAGGCTGCAGATACACTACACTCAAACCCTAAGCAACCTGACCTTTGGCTTTTTTTTTTCCTAAAATATTTTTCATTAACTTCTGCTTGACTTTCTACGTAACTAATTATTTTCTGCAAACCCCTCAGAGACTGGAACAATACCATGCCTGTTTTTTTTTTTTTTTTTTTTTAAGGCAGTTTGACTTTAGCAGGCACCAACCAGAGTTTCTTACTAACAAGTGATATCATTTCCAACTCTCCTTTCTGGTTTGTAGCTATAAATACCAGCAGAACTTTGACAACTCTCACAGCTTTTCACAATTGCTCGGATCCATGTTTGCCAAGATTACATTCCTAATTAGCCCCACGCAAATGCCATTTTCTTCACTCTCCGCCAGGCTGATTTTATTCTCAATCAACAGTCCTGAGACATTGGATTTCAAGTCTCATCTCTGAACTGGTAGGGCTGGAATCTGAAATTATCTCCAGCAGTGTTTCAGATGCCCCTTCACCAGCTGGTGGCTCTGTTTGGAGACGTGGGGCCCAGACAGAAGCAGGTCGTCAGAGGAAGACCTCTGGACACTGACCTGGCCTCTGGTTCCTGCCACTCTGCGCCTTCTGCTGGGTGCAGAGAAGCCTCCACCACAATCCTCCACCACGATTTCAGCAGTTCTGCCTCGAATTCCGTGGCATGATGGATGGAAACCTTCTGACATTGTAAGTCAAAAATCAATCTTTATCTATTTAGTTGTCCCCACAGAGTATTTTGTTCGCAGTGCTCAAAAGCACATGATGAACAACACCGGAGAAGCATGTTCTCGCTGTGACTAAACCCGGCCTACAGGGTCTGGGCCTTCGGAACTACTTGTGGGAGGAGCTTAAAGAATGTGCAGATGTGCACTGCGAGGCCCTAGAATCTCTGAGTAACCCTGAAGGGCAACTCTGGCAGGCGTGTAGAAGAGGCCATTTATGTCATGTTCTTGCACAGGGTCTGCCCACATTCAGTCAAAGGAAGCACCCACATCCTGAAATGTTGAGTGAGGCTGAATTCAGAAATAATAAACTAATCAATTTGGTGGAAAGAACTTCCAAACAGCATGGCACTGAGACTGTGCTGTGGTTACTGCTTGCAGCTTCCAGCTAAGTTTACACCGGGAATTGGAAGTAAAAAAAAAAAAAAATGGAAAAGATGTGGGGGAAATATGCTGTTTGGCCAGTAGAAGGGAGTGCACGTGTTTATGGCTGCAGGCAAAGAGGACCTGCGCCTAGGCACTAAAGAGATGAAAATCTTGCACGGTTTAAGCATGAAATGTCCTCCACAGTTTGAGCACTTTGGCCTTAGCTTGTGAAACTGGGGAAGTCACAACCTTAGGGTGAAAGACATGACTGGTAGCCACGGTAGTGAGTCACAGGGACCGGCTTGGGGGTCACAGTCTGACTCTGTCTGGCCTGAGCTCTGCTCCACAAATGTGTGAACAAATTATACCACAAACTCTTGCCACCATGGGCTGACCCATCCCAGTCACCACCCTCCTCACCGTGATGGACTGTGTGTCTAACTATGACCCCCAGAAAGCCTGTCCTTCCTTAGTGGCATATATCACCACAAGGCAAGTAGCTTACTCAGGATCCTGTAAAGAGAAAGTGATGAGCACCGGGCCAATAGGAAAGATGCCCTGGGAGCATTTCGGGACTTGGCAAGGCTCCGCCCATTTCAGGTTCCAGGGTCTGAAACTGCAAACTCACTTAGAAACCTGTCTTTGGAAAAGAGAGGCCATCCAAGCTGCCCTGTTCAAAACAGGCCACACGAAGAAGTGTTTCCCAGGCTCATCATCCAGGGAGTCAGAGGGAATTTCAGTTGCTCAGTGGAAATTCATCTACTGCCTTGGCTGGCAGCAACACTTGGCACCATCCACATGGTAAGAAGAATGCATAAGTTACACCACCAGCTTATTCCACTTGAAAGGTGCCTTCCAAATTTCTAAGGCATCTGAAAACCAAATAAATGTTCCCAGTCTTCACTTTGCCTTAACTGAATAGGTGAAACCACTTTATCCCGGGACTTCTTGCTTACGCTGACATGGTTCTATCACTCAATGGCCCACATCAACACTCCCTTATTTTTCGAGGGAATTCTTGCCCAGAGGAAGGTACTGTAGTCTATATTTCCTTAGCCTCATGACAATCTGTTTGTCCAAATGATGGCTGGCTCATCGAGATGCTATCAGGGTAGCATCTCACATCTTAGCTTTCCAAGTGTTCACTCCTCAGTCTCCTTCAACCTGGCCTGTTATATATACCATGAATCATATAATCACATTTTTCTCAACTCCAATTAGCACCTCCTTTCCAGACATGGAAAAAAATTACCCTAAATGTACCCTAAGAACTTCAAGAATAATTCCCTTCCCTGCCACTCACCAAGCCTTTGAAGCAACTCTAAAACTGTTGATGTTAGAGAATTGCTACAGTGCATGGTTTCACACAGTTGTTACCAGGGTTCAGCTTGATTCCCAAGTTCCTCTGGTGGCCCTTTAAAAAATATATCAACCTCCCTGAGCAGTGGTAGCACACACCTTTAATCCCAGCATCTGAGGGGTAGAGGCAGGTGGAGCTCTGAGCTCAAAGTCAGTCTGGTCTACAGAGTGAGTTCTGGGAGAGTCAGGACTACCCAGAGAAACCCTGTCTCAGGGAAAAGAATTACACTCTATGGTGCATGTTAGAATGGCTGTTATGGGCATCCTGAGCCTCTTTGGAGTGTCGTCAGGGGAAGCCAGTAAGAAACTACTCAGACACTTGGGTGCTCAGTTTATAACTGAAAATCATGAATGGCTAGCTCATCCTCATAATTCACACACACACACACACACACACACACAGGTTATACACATCTCCTACCTGAAAACCTGATATTGTAAATACTTCAAAGTCTAAAACTTCTGAGCATCAGCCTATCGTTACAAGTTGAAAATGGCCACATCTGACCTCATGTGGTGGGTTGTAATGTAGTGAGGAGCAGACGGGCTGCGTTCCTGCCACCCTGGCTCCCGCACGGCTAGGTTTACACGCGAAATAACAACACACAAACTATATTCTTTTAAACACTGCCTGGCTCATTAGTTTCAGCCTTTTACTCACATCTTGACTAACCCATATCTAATTATCTGTGTAACACCACGAGCGGTGTCTTACCGGGAAAGATTCAGCATGTCTGACCTGGCTGCTGGCTTCATCACATCTTGCTCCCTGAGGAGAGGCTTGGCAGTCTGCCCCAGAGAAGAGAGGCGGGGCAACTGTCTGAGCCATCTACCTCACTTCCTTTTCCCTGTTCTGTCTACTCCACATATCTAAATTTTGCCCTATCAAAAAGCCAAGGCAGTTTGTTTATTAGCCAATGAGAACCCTCCATCATTGTAGTCAAATCACAGGCATTAAAACTACCTAATAACACATCTGAGCTATTGTAGGTCACATGTGGAACTCAAAGGGATTTCATGTTTAGAATTGCATCTAAGATTTCACATTCATGTGGAATACTCCAAATCTTTAAAACTTTCCAAAACCCTACTTCTGGGCCTTAAACGTCTTAGATAAGGGATCCATAGTCACAGCTTGGGGGGTCCTTGTATGGCACCATCCGAGAGAGGTGGGGGCCAGAGCAAGAGGCACATGGCATCTATTCCACATATGAAGATTGGGCTCTAAATCAGGACAAGGGGAGGGGGATGCAGCCTGGAACTCTGTAAAGAACCAGGAGTGGAAAGTCAAGAGTTCCTAAATCTGACACAATTCCCCCTGTTGCTCAGCTTTCCTGGGTAGAAGCAGGCTCGGAGCTCCCCTTCGCATTCCTACTTATGCCTCCTCCCAGTAGCCCTGCCCTCCACTAGCCCTGATAGGATGAGACCTCTGCCTGGAAAGAAAGAGCAGCTATGCCGTTCTCCATGCAGAATAAACCACTGCCAGGCTCAGACACCGCAAGAACCTGTCTAGCTGCTGGATCACGAGCATTGAGTTTTGGTTAATAGAAATATTTCATACCCCATGTAATTTTATCCCCATCCCTGTATTTAGGACTTGGGGACTAACCATGGGGAAATAATGAATAAGTTTCTAGAATCTTCCTATAAAAAAAAAAAAGAAAACTCCTGGTTAGTAGATGGCTGACTCTGAATGATTTGGCATTCCCCAAGCAAAATCGTGGTCTTGTGTTTGCAATGCACGCATTTTAAAAACTTCCAAAAATGCTGAGTTGTCAATATTCATTTTACCAACTTTCCACATCTTGGAAAACAATATTTTAGGAGAAAACACACTACAGATAGGCTCTTCTGTACTCTTGGAAACCTTGGGGGCATTAAGTGGAGAACTTCTGTGAAGATTCAGGGACAAAAATCCAAAATCACTTGTCTAGGTAAATGACAGAAATCCCTCATCCGCTAGAGTGTCTTTCCATATCTGTCCCATTTGACCTGTAGCTCAGCTGCGTCTCCTAGCAGGCTGGACAGACGACATGCACAGTTCATTGTGACACTGCCTTGAAGGCTTATGAAACCCACCTTGTTCAGCATTTCCTTAAAGGCTGTCCCCTCCCACAGGTGCACTGGTTTATCCATGCAGATGAGTCTTTGAACAGCCTGAAAGAAGTAGCGTCTGAGCCTGTCCAGCTAGTTTTTACATCCCCCCTAGTTACAGGCTTGCTCTGTCTGCAAGGAGGGGACCAGCTGCTGCTTCCTTTTCCATTAAAAAAAAAATGAAGAGATGGGGAGGTAGCTCTGTAGAGCACTTCCAGGTCATGCAGGGAGACCTGGGTTCAACCTTCAATATTACATACATTGAACATGGTGGCATAGGCCTGTAATCTCAGCACTCAGATTATAAAATCTGTCTAATTAGATACCCAAGATTATTCCCAGCTTCATTTTGCAAGTTCAAGGCAACCTAGGGCTACAAAGAGTTCTGCCCAGGTCCTTCTCCACTCTGCCCTGTAGGAGGGACTTCCTGGTTCAGGCCTTTAGAAATGTTAAGTGAGGGTTGAGGGCATGCATCTCTCAATGAGCCAACACCAGCAATCTGGGTCTCGGAAAGTGTGAAGGATTCAGCAAGTGGAAGGAGGGAAGAGTGAGTGGCTTTCAGTTCCCTGACAGCTGCAGGCTTCCTCAGTGCTTCTCCTTGCTTCTTTCTTAGCATCCCAGGGCCAGCACTCAGTTGCCCTGACCACTCTTTCTCCCTTCCTTGATGAAATATTTATTGAGCAACTGCTTTCAGTAAGAAGGGGATTTTGACTCCTACGCAGCTGGGTCTCCAGCTTGAGAGACAAGATAGATAAGCACCCATGAAATATTTAATAATGATACAAAGGCCAGAACAAGCAATTCAGAAATAATGATAGCCGTAGGATTCTGGGGAGAAAAAGAGCTACAAGGGTCAAGATGCTTCAGAGAGGCTTTCTAGAAGATACCAGACAGGATGAACTTTGGGCAGTGCAAACGCTAGGGAGAAGCCACTCCAGGGGCACCAGAGAGAGACAAGGAGAAAATGAGCTGATAGGTTTTGCTTTGTTTTGCTTTAACACAATATAGCTTTTATTTCTTTTCATTGGCATACAGTCACTGTAGACAACGCTGACTGTCGTGAGACACGTGCTTTGTCCAGCATATTGTGTGTTTTGTTCACACCCATTCCCTATGCCCTTCACTTTCTTCTTCCTCCCTTTCCCCCTCCCACTAGTATCCTTCCTTTCCCCCATCTCCCTTCTGCTTTCACACTATATGGGGGCTTTGGAGAAGCACTAAGATTATGTTGAGCCTAGGAGAGTCACACTGGGCTCTCCGGGGGAAAAAAGTGTGCTTGACGCAGGCTGGCAGTCTATGGATGGCTTAGACTTCTCTAGACTTGCTTCTCATTTCCCTCCAGCAGACACTATCAGAGTGTGTGCCACCCCAAAGCCATGGCTGGATTTTGGCTTTTGCTTTTATCTTGAAAACCTGAAAATCAGGATAGGATATAATTAGGATGAACTCAGGACATCCCTTCATCTATGAAGGGAACAAACCAAGGTATTCAAGATGCTGTGATTAAAGGGGAGCTATTAGGGTGAGAGGAGAGAGGCCAGTGGTAGAGCACTTACCTAGATTTTATGATCCCCAACATTATTCTAAGAAAGAAGGAAGGAAGGGAGGGACGGAGGGAGGGAGGGACGGAGGAAGGAAGGAAGGAAGGAAGGAAGGAAGGAAGGAAGGAAGGGGAAGGGAAGGAGGGAGGAAGGGAAGGAAGAATGAACAAAAGAAGAAGAAAGAAAACTACAACAATAATTATCTTAATGGTACAAATTTTTTAGAAGCATACAAATGTAAGAAGGGTCACAATTTCTTATTTTCCCTAAATCAAGTTACATTCAGTGAAACATAAAATTGTAGAGAGTCCTGCAGACACACATCACTTAACATGTGACCACAATGACTTCACAGGTGAGGGCAGGAAGAAGGGAGGGGTCAAGTGGAACCTTCTAATTAAAGAGAATCTTCTACCCTCACACCATCCAAAATAATCAATTCCAGAGAGGCTGCACATCTATAAGATTGCACAAGACTTCTAACTTTGAAACCAGGAAAAAAATCATAAAATTGCACACGATGACATTCGCTCAAAAGAAGATGAATAAGGTAGAACAGGTTGAAATTAGGAGATCTTCCTTCATTACAAGGTGACTTTAAGAGAGTGAATGGGAACCCAGGGAGGAAGAGAGAATACTTTCAGGGCACATGAATCAGTTCGGGATGCTATCTCATAATGATGTAGAGTAAGTGGTTGATAACCATCACAATTCACCCCTCAGAGTTCTGGAGGCTGAGACATCAGACATGCCTGAACATGTTATTCCCCTGAAGACTTGCTTAGTGGTCACTAGGTTGTTTGCCTTCTCTTTACCCCTTTCTCCCATGCTGGAAAGCTCACAGAGCGCTCTCTCTCTCTCTCTCTCTCTCTCTCTCTCTCTCCCTCTCTCTCTCCCTCTCTCTCCCCCTCCCTCTCTCCCTCTCTCCCTCTCTCCCTCTCTCTTTCTCTCTCTCTCGGTGTCTAAAATGCTAGGGCTCATGTTTAGGAAGTTTCCACCTTCAGGACCCTATCCTCTCCCAAATCTCCAACCTCTAAATCCTGTCATATGAGGGATTAGGGTTCCATGAGTAAATTCGGAGACCACCTGTTTGCTTGCACTCCGATACAGGAGCCGTGCGTGCCCAGAACCCTTGCAGAATGTCTTCAAACCAGCAAGACACTCTGCCCAAAGGAACGACAAAGAAATGGCCCAGCTTGGAGACTCGTGAAGAGTAAACACAAACTTGCAGTGGAATACAGAATTATGCAAGCTCATCAGTAACTGGAGAGATGTAAATTACAGCTATAGTTAGATATGCGTCCTTCAGAATGGCTAAATTGGAAAATCTAACAATGTTGTGTGCTGACAAGAACCTGGGGCAGTCAGAATTCTCATACAATGATAGCAAATGAGTAGGTTTATACAAAATTTTGCTTGTTTGCTGTTTGGGGTTTTTTATTTTTAGATTTAAAAATGTTTTATTTGAGCTCTATGTTTTTCTTAAGTTATCTATCCATATTTTACTAAGTTGGACTTTATAATTTTCTCAGACTTACAATAATAGCTACGATGGGTGTTATTTTTTTTAAGAAAAACTAGCCTTAAATTGGCAAAAATCTTTAAAGTCAGAGAAATCTGAACGTTGAATACGTACCATTGAATATGGACTTAATTTTTCTTACAAAAGAGCTTGTTTAATATCTTCCAATCCATAAATGAGTTTTTGAAGTACCCTTGCATTCTCCAATTTACAAGATATTTTAGTATATTTTTATTATTCTTTAAGAATTTCATATATGAATATAGAGAATTTTGATCACATTCTATCCTCCCTCCTTGGGATCCCTCCTGAACCTTCATCCTAGTCTCTTTTACATTTTCATGACTCTTTAATAGTAATTTAGTAAGTTTGGTTAGTGCTGTGCACATATACGTGGGTGTGGGCCCATCCACTAGACTATGAGTAGTGCACCAGAGGCCACACTTAGGAGCAGCAATTAGGTCCTTAGCCTGGGTGAAAGAAAAGAAAACACAAACTATAAATTACATTATAGTCAAAAAATAAGCCCTAAAAATAATCTAAGTACTTGAATGTTTTTTAAGGATAATTTTATTTTTATTTTATTTGTATCAGTGTCTTGCCTGTGTGTATGTGTGTGCACCGTGTACATGCAGGTGACCACAGCAGCCAAAGGGGGGCTAGCAAAAGAACCTCTAGAACTAGAGTTACAGATGGTTGTGAGCCACCAAGAAGGTGCTAAAAACTGAACCCTGGTCCTCTGCAACAGGAGGGGTTTCCCCAAAGTCAATGGGTCTCCCAAGTGTTCTTAATTGCTGTGCCATCTCTCTGGCCCACATGTTAATCTTTGAATCATTTAACTTCATATAGCAACAGCAACTTTGCAGATTACTTAGTAAAGGCAGGTGAAGGGAAAAGGTGATGTTATGGGGACACAGAGATTGGAGTGGTGATACTTGAAGATAAAAGATGGGGCCATAAGCCAAGGAATTCAAGGAGCCACTATCAGCTGGGAAGGCTACAAAAGGGATCTTCCCCTGGAGCCACCACAGGCATTATAACCCTGCCAACACCTCAACTTTAACTTGATGATGCCCATCTCAGACTTCCAGCCTCCAGAACTGTAAAAGAATCCATTTAAGGCAACAGGTATGGCCACAGTTAACAACAATGATAAGAAACTTGCTTAAAAGATTTTCAAACACTGACAAGACCAAATTGAGTCTCTCTATCTGACAGGTTGCCTTGCCATGGAGAGCAGCCATTAGGCAGCGCCAGGTAGGTCCCGCTCACCAGGGACAGCTGCCTGCTAGGTCACACTATTCATTTGTCAAGAGGGAAATTTTATTTTACGGCCCATTACCTTCCCAGTGACGCTTACTCAACACTGAATGTCAAGTTTTGGGATTCAAAGATTGGATTTTGTTGCTGTATACAATTTTCCTGCATGAGAAACAACCCGGCGCACAGTCATAAATCAATAGGTACATGCTATGATTCAAGTTCAAACTTTGGCCAGAATCTGTGATGGGGCAGATCGTCAGGAAGCGCGGATCCTGGTGAGGATATCTTTTAATATCAACTAAAATTGCCAGTGTACAAACTGAGATCGCCTTGGCTTGTTGCCATTTTTATTAAACACTAAAGAAATGTAAGTAACAAAAAGGTTTCTAATACAAATGAACCAAGCTACTGTACACTTCAAAAATTGCTCTCAATTGGATACATGGATCATTTGAAAGATTCAAAATTGTCCAATAGAGTATACTAATCTTAACTGATTTTTGCTTCACATAAAATTATTCCGAGATGTATTTTTACCTAAAACAGTTTCCCGGGTACAAGGGGAAAGGTGTATAAATACTCTACAATTTCCCACTCTTATTTTCAAAGTTTTCCTTTCAATGTGTAAGTTTTGATCTTTTTTTTAACTTAAGAAAGAAGCTGCATCTGAGACAGGAGTTCTTGGTGGTGGGTTGCAGCTGCTTCCTTGGTGGTCACAGCATCAGCATCTTTCTCCCAGTCCTGGGTATCGTCATCATCTAGAGGCTTTGCGGTGTGGGGATAGGACATGCGAGTTACTGGTGCACTCTCCTCCAGAAAGGATGCTTCTGGAAGGGAAGAGCTAAGAGGTCTGTGTGGAATGGGATCAGACAGGAGAAATTTACCCAGAGTTCTCAGCACCTCTTCACTGATGATGGAGCCAAGACTCTCTACATCTCTAAGCAGGGCCACATAAAATAACCCATCTCCACAGTGCCTGTGCTATGGGTCCTGAAGAGAAGGGAAACGCCACAAAAACTCACAGCCTGACCTTGCGGAGAGCCTTGCCTTCAGATACCCCAAACACATAACATCTTCACTGCATCTCTGATAAGATGTGTTATAAATAATTTCCAGAATCAGGCTCTTCAAAGAAGAGAAGAAACTGGAATGGAAAGAAAACTACACTTGAGGTTAAAATGTTGCTCTTGCTCCCGACCCCTCAGCCGCACTGGTGCGGGTCGGTCCTTGCCCTCCCTCCCTCACACACACTCACACTCCGTTTTCTCTCTCAAATAGACTCAAGGAATCATTTCAGTATCTTTTCCAAGGCCTTTATTTTTTTTAATCCCATTTCTCCCCTGGGGGGAAAAAAAACTTTTTCTCTTCCTTCTTTCACACTTGAGCTCTCTGTTTACACAAGTTTCCTGACAACAGCCATGTGGGAGGCTTTTCCATGGACTCTTCCTGGATGCTGCTTTCTCTGCTCTCCCACCGCCCATCTCCTTTCTGCCTCCTGGCACGGGATGCACGGTCATCTGTTCTTCGCTACTAAGCAAACAGATCCATGGCATTGTCTTTCTGCTCAGCTGTGAAAAATAGACAGCGACCAGAACTAGCACTCTCTAGAACTGTGAGCCCTTAGCGCTCTTGCCTCTGTTAAACAGGGCTCATCATAAGAAGGCTTTTATAGAAAAGTGTGTAGGGTTTGGTTACAGACTGGCTTTTTTATGTCGATGTCTGAATTTGAAGCTCAAATGTAATTCTATGCTAGAGTCGAGTTCTAGGTGGAGGGCAAGGAAGGAAGAAAAATTAGGATGGAAGTCAGGTGAAAGGTTCATGGGGAAACTTGAAGGTAATTGTTGTACATAACCCAGGGATGCTCCCTAAATTGCAAGAGTTTCTATCCACTTTATCCCATAATGGATCACTAATTTTGCTAATCATTCCTCCAAATTATCCAAATGCCAGGAGAATTCCCTGTGGTTTTGCATCTCTGCAGCGAAGGCCATCAGATCATCATGGGGCCTATTTTCATGGGCTATGGAGTCTGGGATAAGGGGCAATGCCCAAGGAAGGGACAGCACACAGTCAATGGATGGTGTCCTGAACATTCTCTCAAGCATACATACTCCTTGGAGGTCAGTTCATCACTGACCTGCTGGAAGATTCCACACCAAGGGGCTCTGGTTGACCATGCTGCCTGCCTACAAAGGGCTCTTGGTGATTGGAGAGACAACCACAAAGAGAAGTTGCTGAGGAAAAGGATGGTTTGAAGAAGTTGCATTTGGTCATACAACAGCAGGCATAGTACTGATGTAGGATAGATGCTCTGGAGCTACTCCAAGGGGCTCAGTGGAAGCCATGAGCCAAAGAACCAAAAGGACAGATGTGTTCCACAAATCTGAGGATTGTGTCCCTTGTTACACCCATAGGGTGGGTGTACAAGCCAAAAGTAGGGGAACCAGTGGTGCCAGTGAAGAACTCTTAAGAACTTAAACCAACTTTAAAAGAGGGTGTCTATCACCAACCCGGTTCTTTTTAAAGGTACCTCTCTTCCCTGGGGCAGCCATGCCCCTGAACGCAGGGATTGGGCCAGCTGCCCCAACATGCCTCTAAGTGTGGAGTACACGGAAAGATGTCTCCTTGACTCTGACATTGCTTCAGTCTTTGGCATCAATTCTTGTCCCTGCAGTATCCTTACGATGGATGTGATCTCTACCTGGCCGTGTATAAACATTAAGAAAACTTGGGGTTTGGGCGAGTACTCTTTATACGGCTGTTGTTGCACAATGTGTTATTCTCCAAAGAATGTAGACTTTATGATAGCTGGGAGCCGTTTGGTACTTCCGCCATAATTCTCAGTCAGGGGATTTTATGCAGCAGTAACTCTAAAGTCTTCCAGCCCTTCATCTTCACCTCTCTCTCTCTCTCTCTCTCTCTCTCTCTCTCTCTCTCTCTCTCTCTCTCTCTCTCTCTCTCTCTCTCTCCAGTCTTTCTTTCCTTGATCTCAACCTGTAACTGAGGTAGAGCTAACTGCTAACATCGGGAAGTACTTTACAGTATACAAAGTATTTTTTTTTATCTGCTGCCTGAAGTCATTTGATTTGGCTTATGGTTTCCAAATGTTCCACTCCTGTGACTCCACCCACAATGATTGTTTCGATAAACACCACTGAGGGAGGCCTCCCAACCCCCAGCAAAGATCAGACCCAAGGGAACCGTCAGGAAGCATCCCCAAAAGACCCTCAAGGGGTGAGCAGAGAAGAATGGCACAAAGTGGACAATCAGGTGAAGTCAGGCGTGGTTTGGTCCCCTCAGGCCTCTGGAGGGGACTCTGCACCTTAAGTTTACCCCAGCTCCAAGCAAAGGACCATCTTGCCTAGTGAGCCATGGACTGATCTTGAGAGGGAGAAACGTGGTTTATAAATACAGGTACTGCCACTGTTGTTTACAGACCTGGGGGAGGGACGCGGTCCCCAGAGAAAATCTTCCAAAGTCACAGGTAGCCTTCGCTGGGAAAGAGAGAAATGGCAATAGGCTAAACAGTGTACTGGGCTGGAGACATTGCCATCAGACCTGCAACTGACTCCACCTGTTCCCTGTGGTGCACGGGCCTTCATCCTCCTTTCTCACATTGCCCCTTATCCACCGAATCTAGCTCAGGTATTGGTGGCATTTGCCTTGACTGCTGGTCACCCCAAAAGCAAACTCTGTTCTTTCACTTCCCTTGTTTACCTTGAGCATCCGCCTAAGAGGGGAGCTACTCATTATCAGCTTAATGAGTCTTACCCTGGTGTCAGCCGCGCTCCCTGTTCTAGGGCTGATGCTAGGTAACGGACGTCCATACATCACTCTAAGACCCTAATTATCTCCAGGGAGGCAGTTGGGGAAATGGACTCACTAGATGACAATGACTAATGTTAGCACCATGACTCTTAGCCATTGTGAAGTTTGTGTTCTTTACCGCATAACACATTGTGTGTCAAGACCTTTCTACAGAGTGTTTCTCAAAACCGTAAGCATTCCTCATTGTCACAAATACTCAAGTGGTGAACACCTCTGTCGTTGGGGTGCTGTGTGGATGTTGGAGCTTATACCAACAAGCAAAGCAATGCCGTGGGCAAGAGGATAATTTTCCTTTTGCGTCATGCTTGGTTGTGCATTTCACTTGAGTCCCAAGCAGAAACACAGTCAACTAATAATTTCGGTCTTCAAAATTCTCCTTTAAGCTACATTCAAGCAAGCTCATGAGTGTTTGACAAGATACGTGGACTGAAGGAGAGAAAGAGAGAGGAGATCAGTCTGCTGCTCAGAGAGGATCTGGGTCAATTTTATAGATTTACACCCACATGAAATACACAGAAGCACAGAATTTGGGAGATACCACTTAAAAGAAAAATTGTAACAACTATCAGAATAAGTTAAATTGCTGGATGCTTACAGTTCAGTAAATGGAAACTATCCAGGATCTTGCATCTTACAGAATTTCCTTGGGATTCCGGTATAACTTTAAACACACACAAACATACGCTCGTGTGTATGTTCTCTCTCTCTCTGTCTGTCTCTCTGTCTCTCTCTGTCTCTCTCTCTCTCTCTCTCTCTCACACACACACACACACACACACACACACACACACACACACACACACACACACAAACACTGTTCCTGAGAAGCAAAGCAGCAAAAACTTCCACTTTCACTCGTCAGGATTCCAATTGATTTTACTCGAACAAGCTGTCCACTCAATTCACACTGATTAACCTCCACTCAATCACTGGAAATCTGCAGTTCCAGGATATGCTTTTAATTGTCTCCATAATGTACTTGGAAGGTCGCTGGGGAAACTGCATACACATTTCCTGTAGGGCAGTCTGACAAAATAAAGACCCCGAGCTGTGGCACCCAGGAAAGCAGAGCCTCATCCCAAACTGGCCTCTTCTTGTTTTCTCTTTCCTGAATTCCTCGTTGCTTCTTTCTTCATGGATATTTATGTAGATGTAGGCTACATCCCTGACTCTGTAGAGTTTGTTCTTCCCCAGAGCTCGAAGACAAAAGCAGCTGTTCAGCCAAAAACCCTGAAATTTTTTATTCTCCCTCTATCTGTAGCAAAAATTAGGCTTGCCTGACAAATTTATGGGAATGCCAAAAAGCTCAATAATCAAGATAAATAATGTCTGAAGGCATTGCTTTCCCAAATCAGAATGAATGCGAATGAATTAGAGTATGATGAATAAAGAATCAAAATTTCAACACCTCTACCTCGGCAGGGACTCAGCGGTGGTCATAAGTTATTATTAGTGCTTTTTGGCCCATAATGCATTGCTTCTGATTCCCCAGTCAATATAGATAGGGACATGTGACCAGTTCTAGTCAATGCGTCCAAGCAGAAATAGCCACTGTTACTTGTAGATGGGAGCGTGTGTTTTCAAGATCATCCAAGAACTCTTTTTCTTTGATTCACAGCAATGGACAAATTTATAGACTAGCAATATTGCATTGCAAAATTCCTAAACAGGTTAAACAGAGCCTTCCTACAAATCCACAGCAGCTATGTGTTTAAAGCAGTAAATAAATCTGAATATTTCAAGGTATGTAGGTTCTGGGGAATGTTTGTCACAGCAGCTGGCCAAGCTTCTGACTGATGCAGACTACAAGCAAGGTTCTTACTTGGGTTTTCTCAGTACTCCAAGTGAGAGAAACAACACTGTCTCTAGCACCAAGGCTCTGCTAAAACTTCCTGACCGAGAGCAAACTGCTTCTCTTCTCCTGGAGATGATATTCTTAAATCCAATGTCTTTGTCATTGGACAAACACAGTTTGGAAAACCCATTGTACATCTTACAAGCACCTAGAATTTCAGACAGCTCCTGAGAAGAGTCTGAGTTGCGAGGTCTGTAAAGCCAGGCCAGAAGCCTTCCCACCCGGAGTAGCTATGAAACTAACTAAGGTAGCACATGGAATCTCCGGAAGCCAGGGGAAGAGGTGTTTCAGTGACTCAGGGCAGCAAAGGGTGTCAGGACCTCCAGATTTTCCTTAGCAAACACAGTCAACTGTTCTTTCAGTGTCGGAAACCAAACTCCTCTGTAGTGATATTTTGTGTTCTAACAAATCAAGCTTGTCTGAAGATCAGAGTGCAGAGCAAGCCACTACTTAGTCAGAGACCAGACAGTGATGGTCCACACCTTTAATCCCAGCAGACAGAGGCAGGTAGATCTCTGAGTTCAAGGCCACCCTGGGTTACACTAGATTGATCCAGTCTCAAAGAGAAACAAAGCCAGGCAGTGGTGACTCACACCTTTAATGTCAGCACCAGGGAGGTGGAGACAAGAATGATGTGGTTGTGCAGAGAGAGGAATAGAAGGTGGGAGGAGACAGGGGTTCATTGCATTCTAGGCAACAGTCAGTCTAGGCAACAGTCAGTCTCAAGCAGCAGTCAGTCTTAGGCAGCAGTCTGAGAATAGGACTGCCCGTTTGGTCTGAGCATTGGTAGAGGTAAGAACTCTCTAGTGACTGACCAGTCTGTTTCTCTGGTGCTTCAATTTTCATCCCCTAATATCTGACTCTGAGTTTTTATTATTAAGAACAGTTAGAACCCATGCTACACTTCTCCCCCCATTCAAACCACCACACCTTGAGTCACTGGAGGACAAAATGGACATCTGTGGGGTTTTCCCTAAGGTCTGTAATAGCGTGTCCAAAGGATACTGGACATCATCACATGCCATTTCCTGTTTCACGCTAGGTTCGCATGCCATCTGTGACCAGATGCCAGCTGGTAGCAGCTGCCTGAGATCAGAAGGACACCTCAGGATGTTTGGGAGGTCTTCCTGGGTTGGGTCTTAGGGGACATTCATATCCAGCAGAAATTATAGGCAGGAGGGTGACAGATCATGTCATCTGTAAATGTTCCCAGGAGCTAAGTTGATACCCAAGGCTGGCAGCGGGAGTCAGGCAGAGAAAGCATCCCTCACCTTAGTGATCAGGAGCCACTTAAAGGCCATGAATATAAATGATAAGAATTGTGTGTCACCCATGGCTCTTTCGCAGAACAAGCTAGACACTGGGAAGGCCTGGAAGTGAGCACAGAGCTCACAAACCAGTCAAGGACGACATTGGTTTCTATCCTAAGGGAGAGACCCAGCACTCCCACTTCTCAGGGGACAGGTGATAGGGGAAGTCTTCGGGAGATGAGAAGAATTTCATCTGAGGGTGTCTGTGGTAGAGGCTGCGGTGTTCCCATCCATGACCTGTTCTTCTAATCTTCCTTACAGCAAAGACTGCTGAGAAGCCTGGCATTGGGTCCCTGCTTCAGACGCGCATGGCCATGAGATACCCATGTATTTACAGGGCCCCGTGATGTCATAGAGGCTTGAAATGGCAATATTCTATTGCCCCAGAGTTCCGGAGTGAAAAATCCAAGTCAAGGTATTGGCAGAGCTCTACTCCCTATGAAGACTGCAGGGAAATCTTTGCCCTGCTTCTCTGGGCTTTTGTTGGTTCTTCAGTATGCCTTAGTCTGCAGTAGCTTTTCTCTATTCTCTACCCCTTTGACTGTGTGGTTTCTGGTGTGCTCCACAACACACGGCAGGACGTGTGCAGGGGTCACTGGCAGAGCTTCTGAGGAAAGCTTAAATGTGGCGATAGAATTCACACACTACTAAGGTTTCTCTTGCTTACGTCACTGTTGTTTGAGTTTTCCGTGATCTGCAGCTGAATTGAATCCTAAGTCATCCAGGTACGCTGGCTTTCCCAAGGCAATAGCTGCAGTGTCTCAGTCAGCTTTCTATAAAAGCACCACGAGCAAAGGCACCTTGAGGAGCAAAGGGGGTATTCATTTCATCTCCCGGCTTGCTCATCCAGAGAAGTTGGGGCAAGAGCTGAAACAGGACAGGAACCTGGAGACAGGAACTGACGCAGAAGATGTGGAGGAGTTCTTTGTGGCCTTCTCAGCCTGCTTTCTTACATCATTCAGGCCCACTTGCCCAAGGCTGGCACCACCCCCCCGGTAGGTTAAGCTCTCCTACATTAATCATTAACCAAGGCCAACAGATTTGGCTACAGGCCAGTCTTAGAGGCATTTGCTCAGTTAAGAGAAAATGACCCAAGCTTGTGTCCAATTGATATAAAACTAACCAGGATATGTGGGATACAAGAAGATGGGAGGAGTGAGTGTGATTAATGGCCAGAGTGGCTCATTTGCCGAGCTTGAATCCGCCACAACCACTGCTCCAGGCACTCGGGTTTCTGTGGTCCAGGGGCAGTCAGTCCAAGAGCAAAGCCGGAGGAACAGGTGATGGGGTCCCTGACTACCAAGCTTGCCACTGATTGCGGCAGGAGCCGGAGCTTCCACGCATGTCCGTGCTCTTTGGGGGTTTCAGCTGCAGCTGATTCTAACCATAGTGCGTTGCCAGAAAGGAGACAGAAGGTCTTGTATGGAATACCTTTCTTCCTGGATTCTCAAGCAGGGTACTGAAGGATTCCTGCGAAGAGCTCAATACCAAATGTCTTGAGTTTGGGTGAGAGATACATTAGTTAATACATTAGTTACTTTTCTGTTCTCCATCATGGTAAGATCCAACAGGCACAACTTGAGGGAAGAACTTACTTTCAGCTTGAGCCTTCAGAAGGTCTCCGAACATGCCAGAGAAAGCAAAGCCAGCAGTCCAGACGTGGAATCAGGAGCATGATGGCTTCTCATGTCCTGGATGACAGGAAGCACCAAGGAAAGGCTGGAACCAGGCGTCTAACCTTCATGATGTCTAACCTTGTCCCTGATGACCTACTTCGAGCAGGCAAGCCTTATCTCTAACTCATCCACAGCCTCTGAATAGTACACAAGCTGGAGACCAAGTATTCAGAACATGGGCCTGTGGGTGATGGTCCAGCATCAAACCACACAAGGGACATACTGCCCCACTGTTTCTTCTCAACTCTGTCATCCTCCTCTTAAGCAGCCAGAAACAATATGTAAATGCACAGCCATAGTTGTTACTGTTTGTAAATGTCACACACATGCACACACAGGGGCACACACACACACACACACACACACACACACACTCCCCCATATTTAAGTGTTGCCAATACAATCACACCAAAAGACAGAGACTGGGAGATACCTAGACCACGTGTGAGCACCGCCTGTGAGTATTCATCACATAAGCGAGGGTTTGACCAGTTCCTAGATTTATCAATAAAGTTTTATTGGTCCACAGTCCACCCATGCGTTCACATGTTTACATCTGCTTTTGTGCTGCATTGAAAAGGAGCATCATCATGACAGGCAATAGCCATCAACACCTGAAGTCTTCCTTCACTAGCTGTCTCTTCACAGAAAACCCTTGCTGAGTCCTGGCCCAAGCAACTGCCCAGGCTGAGAGCTAACTCTGGAGGCAATGCTAGCCCTATTACCTGTGCCTGCCACTCTGAGAGTCCTCTGCTGCAGGCATTCCTGTAGGAATCAGGGACTTCCCTTCATCTCTCCTTCATCATAGGGTCGATATACCAGTGTGTTCAAGGCTCACTATTCACCAGGAGTCCCCAAAGACTAAAGAGAAAACTTTCCTTCTCAGCCCTAGTTGCACCGAAGGCTGCTTAGCTCTGCATCCATTGCTCTGACACTGACGGTCAACATTGAAGACAGGTCACCTAATGAGAGGCACAGAGACTAAAGATTCCTCTTAGTTAGGGCTGCCAAGGAGTTACCTTCTGTTGTCTGCACAGCGGTATTGGGCCTATCTTGGCTTTCTAACATGTATCTTCTGTGTAGTTCAAGTTAAGGAATCTCCAGGGTTCATGGGGATGGCCCACCAGGGTTCTTGCACATGAAGGCTCCAAAAGATAAAGAAAGTCCACAGATGAGAAGTCCCGAGTGTGGGAAAGTTGCTAGGAAAGGTGAATGTATATTTGCATGTTTGCCTTTTCACATGCCCCCCTGTGGATTTGAACTTGCTCTTGTTCGAAGGAGTGTAACAAACACCAAGTGAAGTATTAAAAAAAAAACAAAAAAGCTATTTCATCCGAATCTCCGTGTGATAGTGAGAGCACAAGGCAGTAAGTCCTAAGGATTTCTGCCCCATGAAGGATTCCACAAGCAAGGCAGACAGATGGCCCTCTCAACAGAGATACTTCCACTGTATGAAACAACAAGGGACTGATGTCTAGAATAAACAAAGAATGTCTTTAAATTGTTCTTTAAACCAGAAGGTGTTTCTCTGAGTGGGGGACTCTCTGGTGAGTGCACACAGAGAGAAACCCTGGAAATTTCCTGTAAAACGTGGAAAACAGAAAGGGTGGTGAAAACCCGCCCCAGAATATAGGCCACTGGGAGGGACCCTTCCAGCTGTGGGAGAGCCTGTGAGGAGAGACACTCGCGTGAGCCTCGGCAGCCATGGGAGCCATCTGTAGGGGTCTGAGAAGCTAGGCACACTGTCCCCAGTCTTGGCATGCACACCTGATGACTGCTCGCCCAGGCCTCAGTCACTCCAGTCCATGGCTCAACGTGCAAGGAAACACACAGAGGCTGTGCCTGTGGTCACATCAAGGCAGGGACAATCTGTTGTCATTTGGTAGGTGGCTGGACTCAGTGGTAGCTCCACTATGAACAGGAAGGAGAGAGCTAGGTGAGTGAACAGTCCAGACAGGTAAAGCTCAGTGGGACACCCAGGGAGTGTGAGCATGAAGAATAATGCTCAAGGAGGTTTTACACACACACACACACACACACACACAGAGAGAGAGAGAGAGAGAGAGAGAGAGAGAGAGAGAGAGAGAGAGAGAGAGAGAGAGAGAGAGAGAGAGAGAGAGACTCACACATGATTACATATGCTATGCAGATACCCTCTAGGATGGGTACCTAAATGCAGATCTTGAGAGAGGGTTGGATGCTACCAACTCACTAAGGAAGGCCTGCAGGGAGAAAGAAGGAAGGAAGCAGGATAAAGCAGATAGCAGAGTAGCAAGGGGAAGGGGGAGGCTAGAAAGGCCTCTTGGAGGAACTGTGGGGCATTCATCATATCCCAGACTTGTTCTTTTGTCTCCAGAGGACTGGCCTTTCACACCCTCTATTACACAGGTCTTGGTTGGAGCAGGGGAGGGACTCTCAGCAAGGGTCACTCTCACGGTCTGGAGTCAGCAGTCATAAGAGTACTCTGAGCCAGCTCCTGGGACAAATGAGGAGGGCACTGGGAAAGGACAAAATGACAGAAAATATAACAGAGCAGATCTCAGACAGCAGGGCGGCAGGAACACGCCAGAAATAAGAATGCGGTTAACCTCAGGACCCCAGGCCCCTGCCTTGTAACATAATAGAGAGGGAGGCAGTCAGGACAGATGGTGCTCCAAGCAAACCCTGGAAGCTTCCATCAAAAATGAGCAGGATGGACACCCTGCCCCCTGCTGGCAGATGGCACAGTACAGATTCTGCGCTTCTGGAAGAAGCAGGGCTCTGGGCCCGGGTTTATTTGTGAACAAAGAAATCGGAGAATTCAAATCCCCTCTCTGTGAGGTAAAATATGTATAGCCTCAAAACAAGTGCCCATCGAGGGGAAGAGCAACAAAGGCGAGAGGACTCTAAGCTTCCCTCTGTGTGATCCATACAGAAAGGCAGAGCCGAAATGAAAGGCTAACTGGAGAGCTTCGCTGGGCAGGTAGGAAGCAGCAAGCGCAAGATAATCAGAGCCAAAGATGAAGAGATCTCTCACACAAAAAGAGACTGCTACAAGTGGAGGGCAGAATTCAAACCGTTGAGATTATTCTTGCCACCTTTGTGGAGGAGCGGCAGGGGCTGGTGGCTTTGTCTTGCCTAAGTAAAGCAAAGCAAAAACACTCAAGACTGTGTTATGCATGGGTGGCACCCAAACCATGACTGCACACAGGTACCTGCATATTCCTGCACACAGTTGCATGCTTATCCACATACACTTGCCTGCGTTTGCACAGGATGGATACATGCAGTAATATATGTGTGCACACATGAAATTCCACCTCCCTCTTTTCTGAATCTCATCTTCCCACAGGGATGATGTTGGGGACTCCTCTATTTCATAGGAACCATCACTTCAAGTTTCTACCCAGGTTTATAAGGACCGAGACTCAGGCCCAGGGGCTGGACTCAGCCTTTGACATCCTGCCAGTCTCAAGGCACACACCGACTTCCGTATGATTTCCCGGCATCAGAACTCCCACGTGCGTGTGAAATAGTTTCTGGAAACTCCTTGTTATCCTCTCAGGTCGTCAGTCCTGCCCAGACTCAACCTGATGAGATCCCATCAAGTCACGTGGCTCAGACAAGCGAGACTTGAAGCATGATCCACAACGAGGGAAGCTTATCAGCCGTACCTGCTCTCAAATCCCACCCGGACTTAGACTTTTAAACAAGACGGGGAATGTGTGAGCCTCAGAGGGCAGGAATGGCTGTCCACATCCTGGAAGCCTAGAAAGAGATGAGGATTTGGCTGGTCAGAAAGGACTGGGGCATTGCTGTCCCTTCAAAAGAAGGGACGTAGGAGGTGAGGAAATATTGAAGGAAAGACTCTGCAGGAGAGCATAGAGGCCCGACTCCTCAGGGAGCTGCTAAGCATTGCCTTACCCTAAATCTTGTCCCACAAGAGAGGATACACTGTCACCATGTCAGCCAGCAGGTCATGGGCTAGGGGCTGCCCTCCGGGTACTGTAAGCCCTGGGCAGGGCAGCTTCCGTCCCTCAGGCAGCAGCTCAGGGTTGTAAGCCTCCCAAATACCAGCAGCCAGAATGCCAGCCAGGAGAGGGACAAGAGCTGGGTGCCCCTCTCTCTTGACCAGCCTCTTGGTCCCTGCACTGTTCTGAGCTGTCAGGACATCAGCCCCAAGAACTGATGGGGAGAAGTGGATTGGTGGGTAATTCCTTGAGTCTTCTCATTTCCTTAGACTGCTGGAGGAAAGCGGAGCAAAGCGGGTGGTTTAAAAAGAATGTAAACCTTCCCGTCTCCAGCTGCCGTAGGGAGAGGAGCCGCTCTGCATCAGTTTCCTGACCAAGATGAATAAGCAGACGAATAGCACCAAGCCCAGTAATCTTAAAGTCCACAACTCCTAGCCGGGCGGTGGCGGCGCACGCCTTTAATCCCAGCACTCGGGAGGCAGAGGCAGGCGGATCTCTGTGAGTTCGAGACCAGCCTGGTCTACAAGAGCTAGCTCCAGGACAGGCTCTAAAGCTGCAGAGAAACCCTGTCTCGAAAAAAAAAAAAAGTTCACAACTCCTTCTGCAGCAATGGGCTGCTTCACCTCAAGACTGTGGGGGTTCAGCCTGCGGCCGATGGCCGGGGGTTATGGTGGTCATGAAACACAGATCCGGTCAGTGAAAAACAGCTACTTCTTACATAAGGACCAACGACAAGAATGCACAAATGTCGGGCACATGATGCGAAGCAACAAGTAGACCCCTGCTCTCTGCATGGCAGCAGTCTGCTGGGCCAGTGTTGTCCTTAGAAGCCAGACACGTGGGGTGGTGGAGAGGAAACCGACCCACCCCACCAAGAGCTCCTGAGTCCCATACCCCAGAAGAAATGAGTCCACTGAATTTCTAAACAACCATCCCCCAAAAAACAAAAACAAAACAAGCAAAGCCCACAGACATGTTCTCTCACAGTTTTGTAAGTTTGAAAGCCAAAACCATGGCTTTTGAGGAGGTTCTGTTCCCTTCAGAGTCTCTTCAAGGTTCAGGGTCTTCATGTCCCTTGGTGTTGAGATGTGCCTCTCCAACCCCTGCCTCTAACGCTGCATGCCTCTTCCCAAGCATCTCTGTCTAATGTTCCCTCTCCTTTTCCTCAGAAAGGAGAGGTAGGCACTCCCTGAAGTCGACCCTTCACACCTCCAAAGACTATTCCAAACATGTTCTACAGGCTAGAACTTTGACCCATCTTTGAAGCAGATGCAATTCAGCTCAGAACAATGAGGATGACTTGAAAGCCCATGCTTTTAATAGATGCAGAGACCGCCATACCCCAGGGGATGCTATGAGAAACTCAAAGCTGGTTCTCCAGCAAGGAAGTTGCAAACATGAAATCCACGGCTGATTCCAAGCAGTTTGAAGAATCCTGGGCTCAGCTGGCCTTCTGGAAAAGATACCTGTGCTGGCAGGGAGCCCTCCTTTCATGGTGATGCCCCTTAGTAGAGTGGGCAGAGTTTGGTCCCACAGAGCTTTAGATAGACAGACAGACAGTAGAGGCAATGACTAACAACCATGCCTCATTGGAAGTGAGATGGACTAGTGCTGGCAAGGCTGGGGAACACTGATGACTTCTGGAGCCAAATCATGATCTAACAATACCAGTGTTATCCTGAGTTGTCATTTCTGCCCTGAGTTTTCCTCTCCATTAAAACAAGATGGTGAGGGCCCAGGCTCCCAGCTGCAGGGAAGACCAGTGGGTCTTAACAAGGCAACAGCATGAACAATTGACCTTTCCACCTAGAATCTGGGCAGCCAGTGTCTGGAGACAGGGAACAGAGGCAGGATCATGGAAACCAGGGATGTGGCTACAAGGTACAGGCAGGAAAGAAAGGAAAGGGGGCTTGTATTCACATCAAATCAAGATCCACGGTAAGGAAACCTACAGCAAAGAATCCAGCC
Source organism: Arvicola amphibius (assembly GCF_903992535.2). Lineage (NCBI taxonomy): Eukaryota > Metazoa > Chordata > Mammalia > Rodentia > Cricetidae > Arvicola > Arvicola amphibius. The sequence goes on along the minus strand of NC_052049.1, from coordinate 7,482,027 downwards.
CAAGACACACATGAGGACAGATGGTGTCCAGGGCTTAGAGCGTTCAAAGGGGCCAGAGCACAGCCGATGTGTCTGACTATCAGGAGGAAGGAAGCTGCCTCCCGAGGTCCCTACGGCTGTGCTCTGGGTTCACCAGGGAACCAGAACCAACAGACATCCAAGTGCACAAGGAGATGAGAGGTAGGGAAACAAACAGAGAAAGAAAGCAGAGAGGAAAGAGAAGAGAAAGATAGAGGAGAGAGAAACAGGGGAGGCTCACATATGGGGACTAGGCTGCCTTGGGTAGACAGGGTACCCAGCTGACCCAAAGTCCCTCTCCCATGTGAGACGGACAAAGACAGACATTCCTGTTGTTAATGTGAGATGAAAGGGAACTGGCTCTCAAGGGCTGGAATGGTGAAAGGACCCTGCTAGGAGCCCAGGCACGATGGGACCTGACAGAGTCTGAAGAGGCTAAGCCTAGACGTAGGCAAGATGAAGCCCGCAGGAACAGCTGTCCAACTCCGCTCGATGGAATAGCCTGCTGTCCACCATTGCCAGAGGTCAACTCCCAGTCCAGACGGTTTGCCTCCCTGCCTTGCTTGCTAGAAAGCACATCACCCCCAAGAGAAAATTATTCAGAACCATGAACTAACTTATTACCCCTCCCCTAAGAGGTACCAAGCTTTAAGCCAGCTTTAAGCTTGCCAGAACAAGCTGGAATCAGATCAGCAAGATAAAGTTCTCTGCATGTGTAGACGTGAGGGTCTGTGAACTAAATTAAACACAATTATAAAACAATAAAGAAAGATACATTTCTGCACACTAGAAGTTTACAGTCGTGAAGTTTGCACCTCCCTTGCAAGGACTGGAATTGTGAGTCAAGACAGTGTGATGTATTCATGCTGCCTCTTCCAGGGAAGCAACGTGGTTTATGGATTCAGGAAAATGGAAGCATGTGTCTAGCAGAGCTGTAGGATCTGTCTCTGCTTATAGTTCAGCCTGACACTCTCCCTCAAAGCCAGAGTCCCATAGCAGTATTAGTTATGACTCTTTGGGCCACCTGTGACAAAATCCCTAACTCAAATAAGCTTAAGGCAAGAAAAACAAAGGATTTCTTCATTCAGAAAGCTGAAGAATCCCAAGGGCGCTGCTGCTTCAGGCATAGCTTGATCCAGGCTGCACACAGTCTCTCAGGGATGAGCATCTGCCCCCGAACTTCTCAGTCCTGACTAACCGATGCTCAGGACCCATGTGCTCACAAGAAACTGGCCACAGTTCCAGCCCAGTGACCCTTTCAGATGCATGCCAACAGGAAAAGAAACAGCCTTCCTGATCGTTCTAATGAAAATAACTTCTTCTCAGATGTGGGCATCAGGTGGCCACCACAAAGCCAATCTCTCTGGTGTCAAAGGATGGAACGTGATGATTGACAACCAGAGAGTCAGCTTTGCCCTGGACTCATTGGAGAATGGGGAGCACCCAAGGACTCCCCAGGGGGTGTACGGGCTTGATCGTGACTAAGCAAATGTCTAGTAGTCTATCTCAAAATACAGTTCAGAGTTTGGTCAGCTACTGTAACTGGCAGCTTTCCAGTTGTTTGCCCCAATGAAGTGATAAGATACTGAGGAGCTCCTTGGATTTGTTAACGTCACAGGTTGAAAGCAACACCGACCAATGCAGCTCTCTTTATGACAAAGATGGGAGGGAGGGAAGCCAACAGAGAGAGGGGAAGAGAAGCAGAGGACAGAGGACAGGGAAAGGGACAGACAGAGAGTAGAGGAACGAGAATAGGGAGGGGCGCGCAGGAGAAAGGAAAAGGGACCATATTGTCAAGTATAGAGGGATCATGGAGACTCAAAGAAAGGGTCTGCATCAAGTCCCAAGCTCCAGGCCCCAAGAGCCTTTCTGTTTCCTGCTTTATTTTTTCTGTGTGTTCATGTCAGCTGGTTACCCTTCTGTGCCTCTGTCTGTCTGTCTGTCTGTCTGTCTGTCTGTCTATCTATCTATCTATTTATCTGTCTATCTATCCCTCTATCATCTATTGTCTATCTGTCTGTCTATCTATCATCTATCTATCATATACCTGTCTATCTATCCATCTATCTATCATCTATTGTCTATCTGTCTGTCTGTCTATCTATCTATTTATCTGTCTATCTATCCATCTATCTATTTATCATCTATTGTCTGTCTGTCTATCTATCTATCTATCTATTTATCTGTCTATCCATCCATCTATTTATCATCTATTGTCTATCTGTCTGTCTGTCTATCTATCTATCTATCCATCTATTTATCATCTATTGTCTATCTGTCTGTCTATCATCTATCTATCATATACCTGTCTATCTATCTATCCATCTATTTATCATCTATTGTCTGTCTATCTATCTATCTATCTGTCTATCTATCCATCTATTTATCATCTATTGTCTATCTGTCTATCTATCCATCTATCTATTTATCATCTATTGTCTGTCTATCATCTATCTATCGCATTATGTCTCTTTCACTTACAGTTTTGCTCTTCATGATTGCTAGCAGTGATGTTCATTAACAGACAGAAAATAAATGGAGTAGGAAGAATTACCCTTTCCACTCACATACAAAAAGGACAGCTAAGCATTGAATTCACAGGGATGAGCTGCATAGCTCGGGGTGTCTTCCTTTCCACCAGCGTGTTCCATTCTGTAGGGATTCTCCATACTGACCACAGTGCATTACAAAACCCTGTCTTCAACAGGTGGGTGAAATCTCAGGTTTTGGTACTGCAAGAGGCTGCAGAAGTTCCAATCGATGACTCCAGGCTAAAGTGCATATCATATATTGCATATCATTTCCCAAAAGTCCCACCAAAAATGTCCTCCCACCTCTCTGACTCTGCTTGAATCACTTGCCGACACCTGTGCCAACCGCTGTAGCTAGGAAGACATACTGCTCTGACCGTGGCCCACCTGGAGCTAAAGCTGGAGTCAAAAAAACTTGGAAAATAGGAAAAACAACGAGGGACTGCTTTGAGGTGCTAAATGTCCACAGACCCCAGAAGCCATAGGATACCATGCAGAGACATTTCCTTCCGTGGGCACCTCCACTAGCAGAGAACTTGGATGCTGTGTTCCACTCGACATCATCAGCATATTCCCTACTGGTGTCCCTGGCTGCGTGCTTCCTCCTTGGTGAAAATACTCAGCAATTATTACATACTATGTTTCTCACTGTGCACAACTTTCCTCAGCTTTCTGAAGCCCCAGGGAGCTGGAGCCCCACCTGCAGAGACACCTATCAACAGCCAAATCCCAGATGCACTCAGCCATGCAGAAAGATTTAAAACCTTCATCCGAAGTCTCCACAGGTTAATTGAATCTGCTTCTCTTTTTAAATTTTATTTATAATCAGTGTGCTAGAACATGTGTGAGGGCACAAGGATGACACGGTGTGCATGTGGAGGGCAGAGGACGACTTTTTGGAGCTGGTTTTCCCCATGTCCCCTATACGGGTTCTGGCTGCCAGCTTATGTGGGAAGGCTTGCATGACAAGTGGCTTTGCTAGCTGAGCCATATCACCAGCCCTGGATCAGTTTCTTATCATTTGTGATGGATTGAATGCTTATATTTTACCACCACCCAGAAAAGTTCAAATACTAATGTTCTGATCTCTGACACAACGTTATTTAAAGGGAAATACTGTGGGATAGTGCTCTTGTACCCTGTAAAGATTTGTCACTTACATTGATTTAATAAAATGCTGATTGGCCAGTAGCCAGGAAAAAAAGTATAGGCAGGACCACCAGACTAGGAGAAGAGGAAAGGCTCAGTCTGCAGTCACCAGCCAGATGTAAAGGAAGAAAGATGAGAACGCCTCACTGAGTAAGGTACCAAGACATGTGACTAAACATAGACAAGAATTATGGGTTAATTTAAGTTGTAAAGGCTAGTTAATAATAAGCCTGAGCTAATAGGCCAACTAGTTTATAATTAATATAACTAATTCTTGTGTTTTGTTGGGACTGAATGGCTACAGGACCAAGCAGAACAGAAACTTCTGCTTACAGGGGAATTTGGGGGAGCCATTAGACATAGGTGAAGACATGCGGCTGTAGCCTTAGTGACGGAATTAATGTGATCAGACAAGAAGAAAATCAACTCCCCTCCTCTTCTCCTCCTTCCCCTCCACTCCTCTTCCTCCTTCTCATCCTTCTCCTTAGTTTTCTCTCCCTCCTCGTCTCTCTGCCCCTACCTCTTTGCTCCCCTATGTAAGGACATAGTGAGAAATGAGCCCAAGCTGGACCAAAGGCCTTCTCCAGGAACTGGCCATGCTAGTCCCCTAATTATGGATGCCTAGCCTTCAGAATTGTTATTTAAGTCACCTGGTCTCTATTATTTTCTCAGAGAAAAACCAATGTCTCTTGGCCTGAAAAGTTAAGAGTCACCAAGGTAAAAGGAAAGAAGGAACGCTTTTCTTTTCTTAATGTCGGTATTTTCAGGGTCAAATTTAGATATAAATATATTCTGATATAGCAAGGGAAGTTTTTCTCAGACACAGCTTGCATTCAAACGTTATTTAAATCATCAAAATGTATTCAGCTTTGCAAATCAGCGAGGATTGCGGCAGTTCCAATGTAAACAGGGAACAGGTGCAGGGCGCTGTGAGCGGTAACCAGCGGCAAAGGACTGCGCAATGCTGAGTGGCAAATGGGAGCGGGAAGGCAAAGCAGAGGAAGCCTCGCTATTGAAAAATGTATGTAGGCAACTGCTGTGTAGTCAGTCAGGTTTCAGTCAAAGAAGCAGAGCCCTGGAAATGTCTAGAAATACATGTCCACGTGTATGTATTTACACTGCATACCACATGCCCTGTGCTGTATTTATGTGTTAGACAGCAAATGGCCTACGCTTTTCTTTAATTTTTATCAGTTCTTTGAGAGTTTCATAGGATGTGTTTGGATCATATTTGTTCGCTCCCCAACTCTTCCACAATTCATCCCCCTTTCCTCACCCACTCAACTTTGTCTTCTTTTTTTAAGCCTCTAAAACCAATTTGCCCAAATGTTCTTGGATGTGCAGACTTTCACTGGAGAAAGATGAACTTCTCAGGGTTCGGATCAGCTTTCACCAGAGAGTGACCAACATTCCTAGAGAACATTATCCCTTCCTCTCTCAGCAGCTAGCAATTGCCAATAACTTCATGGCTTAGCATGGGATTGTGTGCCCAGCTCCCCTCTTCATGCTGAGATCTTGTCTGGCTTGGGCTTGAGTAGGTTTTAAACATGCTGTTACAAGTGCCAGGAGTTCATCTGAGAAGCTACTTGGATGTGTCTAGAAGATAATGTTTTCTTGTAGAAATCTGTATTATGGTTCTCTAAAGGAACATAACTGATAGACTGAATCTACATATATAGAGATATATTATATATATAATATATGGAGGTTATTAGAATAACTTACAGGCTGTTGTTAATGGAGGTTTTTCTATCCCGTACCATCCCACAGCCACTTCTAAATAATCACTCAGAAGTTTTAATGTTAATTACAAATTGTTTGGCCTACAGCTCAGGCTTATTACTAACTAGCTCTTATACTTAAATTAACCCATTTCTGTTAGTTTATGTATTGCCAGGTGGCCGTGGCATCATCAGTCTGCTGGCATCTTGCTTCTTGGGTGGCCAGCTTGTGTCTCCTGACTCTGCCCTTTTTTCTCCCTGTATTCAGTTTGGCTTTCCCACCTAGCTATATCCTGCCTTGCTAAAAGCCAAAGCAGCTTTTATTATCAACCAATGAGAACAACATATATTCACAGAATATAGAAGGGTTACCCCACAGCAGGCTGTGGTCCAGCTAGTCCAATAAATGGTTTATCTATCAGTGAAAGATCCAAGAATCCAATAGTTGTTCAGTCCATGAGGCTAGATATCTCAGCGGCTCTTCAGTATATGCCAGAATCCTGGATAAGCGTTGTTCTAATGCCAATGAAGGAATGGACCAGCCAGGCAAAGAGTGAAAGCTTCCTTCTTCCATGTTCTCTACATAGGCTGCCAGCAGAAGACGTGACCAAAATTAACAGTAGATCCTTCCACCTCAAAAGATCCAGATTAGCAGACAAAAGAGTTGACCCTCTCCCTTACCGGCTGCAGTACTCCCGAAAGTGAGCCCTGTTTCTCACCTAGGCATCACAGCAGAGCTACCCAATGGTTGGAGGTGAGGGTGACCCAGCCCTGATGTTGTGAGCATGGGAGAACTGTCCCCATTACTCATATGACATGTGGCAGCATGGGCAGAGGAGAGATGCCCTCCTTAAACCCCTCACTCATTAATACCTGAGATGCATAGAGAAGCTGGTCCTGGAGTCACAAGAGTGGTAGGGCTGTCCCAGGCCTTTGTCAGCTGCCGCACTGGGGAGAGTGGCCCTTGTACCTCACCTGGGCAAGACAATAGTGCTGGCCCTGATGGTGTAGGTGTGGGAGAGCCAACCCTGAGGGCATGAAAGCAGGAGAACTGGCCCCATTCCTCCCTCATTGTTGTAGGAAGTGAATTAGCAGGAGTTACGCTGGAGAGCTCATTCTGGTGGTGACAACAGGAGAGAACTGGTGGGCAGATCAACCCTGCAGCTGCCCAGGCCCAGAACCAGGGTTGGAACTTGACCCGCCCCAACATCCACCCCATCTGTGATCTGATGGAGCAGATGAAGGGACCTGACCAGAAGACTCAAAGCTGCAGGATCTCCGCAACACAAGGCAATAAAAAGATAATCAAGAAGAGTCCTAATGAGGGCCCCAGCATTGATAGTTAGTAAAAATCAGAGGCCTCGACCAGACCAATGACTCTTTGCAATGAGCACATGCAGGTAAAGCTATACGGACAAAGGGCTATATGGTGTGACTCACTGTGTCATACTACTGCTTCCACAAAGAGATTTTTACTTTTTTCTCTTTTATCTCTACTTTTTTCCTCTTAAATTTTGTTTTATTTTGGGGGTCCAAAGTGGTAGAGGGTGGATGCAAAGGGACAAGGGAATGAATGGGATCAAGATATATGATGTAAAAAATGCTTCAAATAAATAATAAGAAAGTTATCTGGCCCATTAGTTTCAGTCTCTTACTCACATCTTGATTAACCCATATCTAATAATACCATATCTGTGTAGCACCACGAAGTGGTGCCTTACCAGGAAGATTCTAGTGTACGTCCATCTTGGGCTGGAGCTTCATCGCGACTGGCTTCCTGAGGAGAGGCACGGCATCTGTCTCAGAGAGGAGAGGCGGGGCAATTTGACTGAGCCAATCTACCTCACTTCCTTCTTCCTGCTCTGTCTGCTCCACCCACCTAAGGGCGGGCCAATTAAATGGGCCAAGGCAGTATTCTTTATTCACGAATGAAATCAACACAAACAGAAGACTCTCCCACATCATCTGTGCCTTGTGGATGACAGTGTTAAGCACCATCTACTGCCAATAGATGCTCAACATAGACGCTCAACAGATAAGCACTGAGAAGTGCATTGATCTATGGGCAGAACAATGAATCAGTAGGCGTTGGTTCAATACTATGTCCATTTAGCAGAGTAGAAGTTGGAGGTTTGCCCCTAGGACCTATGACCTATATAGTCATAGACTCTTAGCACAATAATGGCTTCAAGTATGAATTTCATCTTATGGTTGATTACTTCTATGATGTTTGTGCCACCCTTGCATGAGTGGGCATTTCTTCCCAGGCCAGTCATTACTTGAGCTTGTAGAACCCATGGTTGGGTATCACTGGTGATGACTTTTCTCCTCTACTAGCTTGAACAGCACCTTTCAGAGCTATGAAAGCGAGCCAGTTAGGATGAAGCATCAGTAGTCCAAAAGTCTGAGATAAAGGTATCCATGGACTGATTCCTTCAGGAGCTGGGATGCAGAGTCTGATGGGATGCAGAGTTTCTTGGCTTTGAAAGTTGACTGGTAATCTCTCTTGGTTTAGACAAGGAACATCTCACTTTCTACTTTCATGTTCATGTGTACAAGTGTGTGTACACATGTGTACATATGTGTATGTGTGTATATGTGTTGTGTGTGAATGTACTGTATTTCAATTTCCCTTTATAAAGAAGCCATTTGTGTTGATTGGAGCCAACTGTAAGGCCAATTTCACCTTTGCTACCTTGATGAAGACCCTCTTGTTTCATCTGAGGTTCTGGCAGTTAGGGTCCTACCCATTTGTGGAAGGAGACAACTCAACCCATGTCCTCATTTCAGAATAAAGAGAGTATATATCAGATTTTAAGCACATTTAAGATAGAGTTAGTATGCCCTAAAATCAACAAGTTCTAGAAAATTCTCAGTGATGACATTTATTTCCTTCTGGAACACTTTCAGATGCTATTAACATTTTAATCTCTCATTGAAAGGAACATTTAATAGCTTCCAACTGTTAACACAACATGATCATGGTCTGTCTCTTAGCTGTACAGCTTTCATTTTGACCTTGTATAGCAGGTTCCCCTTTCTGTGGTACTAATAATGGACAAACAGACCCATCTAGTAGTGATAGATGCTCATTGTCACACATCACTCTGAGTTCTTTTCCAAACAGCATTACTGTGACATGAGATGACTGCATCATCATGGGGAGGAAAAGGAGAGAAGAAGCACTATATATGTATTCAAAAAGAAAAGGCACACAAGAACATGGAGTCTCCTTTGTGTTGACCAACTGCTCCTAGGGATAAGGACTGCCCTGGAGTGTGGTTGATAGACCCAGGGTCACCCCATTGGTGCAAACTGATTTTTCTTCTCCCAACAGGTACTAGTTACAAATATCTTCTGGTTAGGAGTGGGACTTTGTGCCCGCTTTGCCTTTCTGTGATGGCATTTTATCGGGATGAAACGTGTGCAGGAATTGTGTGTACCGTCAGAGTCTCTGTGTGTTCATGTGTGTAGCAGCCCCATTGTGCCTTTAAGATCCTGTTTCATTGGAGTCGACCATTACCTCTGACTCTTACAATGTTTCTGCCTCCTCTTCTGTATATATTCCTGAGGCTTGAGAAGAAGGATATGAAAAGAGATCCCATTTAGGACTGGCTGATCCAAGGTCTTTCGCTCTCGGCACATTGCCCAGTTGTGAGTCTCCATGTTAATTACTATCTACTACAAGAAGTTTCTCTGAGAGGGTTGAGCAAAGAGCTCATTGGCAGAGGAACGATAATCCATCAATAGTGCAGGCATTAAGACCAACAATTAGTAAATGGCCCTTGTGAAGCCAAAAATCTCCACAGCAAAGGACACAGCAAAGACGCAGCCTACAGAATGGGGAAACATCTTTACCAACTATACATCAGAATCAGACAGAGCGTTAATATCCAGGGTACACAAAGAACTAAAAAAGCTAAACATCAAGAAAACAAATAAGCCAATTTTAAAATGGGATATAGAACTAAACAGTGCATTCTCATAAAATGAAGCACACGTGACTGAGAAACATTTTTTTAAATGTCCAACATACTCAGTCATCAGGGAAATGCAAATTATAACGACTCTGAGATTTCATCTTACCCCAATCGGAATGACTAAGATTAATAAAACAAATGACAGTAGATGCCAGCAAAAAATGTGCGGAAAAAATTACTTTTTCATTGCTGGTGTAGAGCAAACTCATACAGACACTGGAAATTGTTGTGGAGGTTTCTCAAAGTGCTGAAAATCAACCTATCCAAGATCCAGCTATCCCAACCCTTGAGCACATACCCAAAGAAGCACAGACCCTACTAGAGAGATACTTGCTCCTCTATGTTCATTGCTGCTCTGTTCATAATAGACAGAAAATGAAAACAAGTTAGATGTCCATCAACCGATGAATGGATAATGAAAATGTGGTTTGTTTACACAATGGAATGTCACTCAGATTCTAAGAAAAGTGAAATTATTAATTAAGCAGATCAAAGGATGGAGCTAGAAACCATCATCCTAAGAGACGTAACTAAGACTCAGACAAACTTTGCATGGCATCTTCTCTTTTATATAGATGTGAGTTTTTGTGCTTTAGTTCTGTTTAGAATAGCTACAGGAGTTCAATAGATACTAAGGAACTGGGGAGAGACGAATACTACTAAAGAAGGGGAAATATAACGCTATAAAGAGATAAAGGGGAAATTATACTGGGAGGATTAAATGGGGGTGGGATGGAAGGGCAAGGTAAATGGAATATGGGGAGAGACAACTGACTCTAAAGACTTTTTGAAAAGCTATATGGAAAACTGCTACTGCATAGTCTTTCTAAATTACGTGTCTAGTAAGAGGAATTTCAAAGAGTCACCATTGGAGGACACACTCCCCCGACTGGACAGTATATGCTACCGAGAGTAAGACACCCAATACCAGGAACTGGTTACATATTTTTGTGTAGTTGACCAAAGGAGTTCCATAAATGCCACTAAACATTACAGGCTATTGCCAACACTACTGGATACCCTCTATGACTTAATGCTAAGGCCTTCTTGCTGAACAGAACTTATTTATGTTATTGAATGTGGAGACAACAAGCCGGTGCCCAACCAAAAGCCTCACCCTCCCCGCAGACTAGTGCTAGAAGAGGAGAGAAGTAATTATCAGGCTCAACCTGCTGTGGAATCTGCAAGCTACAATAACTGACCTGCCCACAAGATACACTGGTACAATAGTGGCACAAGTATGGGAATAACTAACCGTTTTTTGATTGGATTTAAGGTCTACTCCATGACATGGAACTCACACCTGATACTGTTAATGAAGTCAGGAACCAGGACTAAATAGGTCATGAGTCCTAGTGGAAAACCTGATGTGGTCATCTAATTATTCCTTATCAATATAAATTCAGAAGTCAGATGTTGGGGCAAGAACCGGAAGGACCCAAGAAGGAGAGCAGCCACTGGGCCTCTCCTATCTGCTTCTCACCTCCCTCCAAAAGGGCTGAGATCCCTCTCTGCCCTGCATTACTATATTCTGTCCTATCTGTCTTCAGTCCTCCAAAACCTCTGTGGTTAATTTTGGTCAGCCAGTGGCTAGCTCCACCCTGTGACTCCAAGCAAGCTTTATTTGTCAGAACACAATCAAAATATCACACAACATTTCCTTCTTTTAAGAACAGAGCAGGTTGGAGAAGCAGGGTGGCTTATTCATTTCTCTGATTTTTCCCTGATATCTGAGTACTGAATTTTTATTGGTAAAGAATAATTGGAATAATGCTTCAAAAACCTACTATTATTTTTCTGCTAAATGAACATAGCAACAAGATGACTCCTAATAGCATATTTCTAAACCATAGATTTCATTTATATAAAACTGTAAAAACAAGCAAAGCAAAAGCACACCGCTGGCACTCAGAGAAAAGTTCCCTTTGAACTGCTGGCTTTCCAAATCTTGTTCAAGGCTGAAGACACGTGGGTATATTCCATCGCTGAACACTTATTGCATAAATTTTTCTCTTTACTTGGTATATTTCAGCTTGTTTTTCTCAGTTAAAGTGAGATTGGAATGGCTGTATTGGACGGCGAGGGTAGAGAATGATATGGAAGGCATTTATGGTTCACATTTTTGCCTTGCATTACATTCTGTTTGAAGAAAGACAAATTGGAAATCTAAGACAGTGAAGATCAAGTCATTCCAACTACTCAAGAAGCTGAGGATGTCTTGTGCCTAGGAGACCCTGAGTCCAAAATGAATAAATGACTGTAAACACACCTTAGAACAGGCAGAGAAGCAATGCCCTTTATAAACTACAGAACTGATAAAGGACACTCTTGGCTTACTTATCACTGTGGAGAACACACACACACACACACATATACACGCGCTGGAAGAGCAGAGAGCATAGTTAAAAAGAAAGAGTGCGGACGGCATCCCTCCTCTCAGCATGGTCGGATGCTGTTGGAGACCAGCAGGATCTTGAGTCTGCAAAAGGCATGACCTCGTGAAAACTCTAACTGTTCGACTCCCTCACTATGGAATAAGACTAAGAACACCTACCATGCAGTAGTTTTAAGGAACAAACGGCACGAACTGTCAGAGGGTATCTTTCAGCCACAAGGTGCCTCGCCGTGGAAGGTGTCCACTTTAAGAGGTTTTATTCTGTGCTTTTCACAAACCAGACAAAAGTCCGTGAGGCCACTTGCGGTCACGCTGAACTTCTGCTCTGAATGCTGGAGTGTGTTTCTGAGCTTGAAGTTAAAATTACTCAGCCCAAGCACAAGACCTTGGGATGCCGGTCCATCACTCATTCTCGAAACTTTTATTTAAGGCACGAGATGCCAAGACTTCGAGACAACACCATTTTAATTCAGAATTGCCCTTGCTAATCCTGCAGGGAAGTGAGAGATTGCCTCATTATCCCGCGTGAGGCGACTGGCTTCATCACTTTGGGACCAGCGTTGCTTGCACTTCCCCGCTTTACGAGGCCCTTCTTCCAAGGCTGTGGCACCTAATTCTAATTTACTCTAATTTTGGAACCACAAATATAAACTTGTGTGGCATTTCACTTCTCTCTAAAGTAAAGTTATTGCTCTGGTTCTAAGTTCCCTTCTTAGAGCACATTATTGTTTGCTGAGTTATTGATCTTACTTGGAAAATTAGAATATTAGCATTCTTGTCCTTCACGTTAAAATGTCATTTGTTAATTTGCATTAAGTAGCTGGCATTATGGGCCCACTGTGGATTAATTTTGCTTCTAGCTGTTACTAATTATTAACATTTTTTTTTTTATCTTTGTGCTTCAAGTGTTTGTTTTGATATCCTGCTTTCCTGTCTGTTCCGAGGCGTAACATCGGGGAGGAAGTGATTAATCAGCCAGATTGCCCCAATGGCATTCATCCTAGGAGATCGTTTATATTATGAACTAGAGATTACCTCTTAACAACTGGTAAAGATCAATCTGTTTCAATATTGAGAACTGAAATACAGAGACTTCTTGATGCTTAATTATGCTGCGTGGGACCGACCAGGGCCTTCTGCCTGACTTTGATTTCTGGCACTAGGGAGAGAACAAGCTGCCGGGGACATCCACTTCCTCCTAAAATACAGAGAAACCCTGGAGATGTGAGAGGCATTTAGAAGAAGATGAGTTCTCAAGAGAAAGCTGTGGTGTCTGCTCAGTCAGTGAACTGTGCCTGCCCTGTAAGCTTAGGGACCTGAGAGCAGCCCCGGAATCCATGAACTTCCTGGGGAGGAAGAATCTCGGGATCTCACTGGCTACTCGAACCAGGAAGCTCCAGGCCACGAGAGACCTTGTCTCAAAAAACTGACCTCTGGTCTTCATGTGCATGTGTACATACGTTCACTCGCCCCTCACACACACATGTACCACATGAATGCGCACACAGACACATATGTACATATATACACATTTTACTTTTTTAGGTAGAGAGAGAGAGAGAGTCCCTAGCTTATGAAGTTTCAACTTAAGATTTTTCAACCTCATAATGATTGCCTCCAAAAGAGTATTTATCCAGTAGAAAATATGTGTCCAGTTTTGATCTGTCCTGTGGCTAGAGATATGTGGTGAGGTATTCCTTTACATGGTCCTGTACCTCATCAGCAGGCTGTCCCTTCCCATCATCCCAGAATTCCTAAAGGGAGACAGCCAACTAGACACAGAGTACTGTGTAACGAAAACACACACTTTGCAACCCAGACAGATTGATGCTTCTACAAATTGTGGTGGATTTATGGAGCTATAACTCCATCCAAATCAAGGAATACCTGCATATGTACTGAAAGTGTCTCTAAGAGGAATAAATACAGGGAGGAGCCAAAATGCTCACAAGACTGAAGCAATAGAGGAAGGGAAGCAGGAGCTATCTAGAAACTGTGGTTCTCTGAGAAGGATGCTGGTCAAGACACTCAAGCAAGATGAAGCTATTTTCATGTCTCCTGGTCTGCATTTGATTTGTGACCTCACCTTAAATGGGGATTTCTATTTCCTGGGGCCACAGAAAGGCTCCTGCTAGGTGCCTGAGCCCTGGTTTCTCCTGTACATCCCTGAGGATCCTGGCTCGGACTCCCTTCTAGAGTCTTCTGAAATCACCTGGATGGCATTTTCCACGCATTTCTTTTCTTTCCCATTTGGAATCCTGTAGAAAATGTTGGAAGCAGTGGTAAAGTTAGTTAGATTTAGCTGAGTAAAGGGCCTGGAGACACAGCAAGTAAAGCGGAGCACAACAGGGTGTAATGCAACCCAACAGAAGGCTTACAAGTGCAGGGGTCGACGGACATCTCGGGGTCAAAATAGGAAAAGAGAAATTGGAGAGGCAGTGATGACATTTTTAAAAACAGACTCAAGTTAGACCATTCAAAACTATACAAGCCCAAAGGGAAGAGTCCTTTATAATCCGTCAAGGATCTCCTACATCTTGGTGGCAGGTAGACAACTGACTACTAAGCTCCCTGATCCTAGCCAGGTCTGCTGACTCTCCTCTACCTGTGATGCTTGCTCTGCTTACTAACACATGCAGAAAACCCCTGAACTACAACAGCAGCCATGATGCTTCTGAGTAAAATCACTGTTGCTCCTCCCATCCTCATTCCTGTAGCAGAATTGAGCATCACTTCTTCCTGGTTCTGTATCCAGCATTCTCTTCCCACGTCCACCCTCTCTCTCCTCAGTCTGCTTCCTGGGCTCCTTGGTCTCCGCTGGCCTCTGGGTGATGAATGTCTCTCACTCTTTTTCCCCAGACATTCCAGGTTCTGAGACTAAATCTCTAGTCTTCAACTGTTGCATAATGCCGTGTCTACTGCCTTTGAATGGCACCAAGCTGAAGACCAAACCTGTGACCCATAGGGACATTCCAGATCTTAGGACTCAGTCAACTCTGTAATTCTGCAATTCCCATGTGGCACAGAAGCATTTGGGGTGGGGAGGTCCATGGTCTAGAAGTGTGTGCACCAGAGGCAGCCAGCACAGCTCCTCATAATGGGGGCTCCCAGTGCAGCCAGCAGAAGGGACAGTTTTCCCACACCCCACTCATAGCTCAGTGAACTGGTTATCTGCCCCATGCCCCTGTGAGCTCATTCAGCAGCCAATAGCACTCAGAGGAGCACAGAGCAATGGGCAGTGTGACCCAAGTGTACAGACTAGAGAATTCGATTAACAAAACCATTTTCCTTTGTTGGAAATTGCATGGCTCCCTTTCCCCCTAAACATAATTAGTTCTTTTAAAAAGTACTTTTAACTTAAAAACAAAAGTCAAGCCTGTTGAGTTTGACAGGATTTGTTGCCGACATGTAAGGTCCCAGCCGTACTGTATCTAGTGTATACCCCGCACTTTCAAAACTGCACTTCATTTTCACAGAACTGTGAGCTAAGCAGATCTGGTTCCGCTATTTTCACTCTCAGATGAAGGGACTTGGATATTGAAAGCTTAAGCCCCTGGCTTTGGCTCAGGTGACAAAACAGCAGGGATATAAACACCCACCTTGAGATTCTCATTACAGCCGTGTCCATCACGCTACAAAGCCCGCATTGACGGAGGCGCGGGTCTCCAGCACGCCGCAGTGATCAGGTCTCCACTCCTCCTGAGAATCTGGTGTTCGACAAAGATGGGAGATAGAGAGCCAAATATCAAAAGCAATAGATTCTGTCTGAACTTGAAAACGTAGAGCATGAAGGGGGTGGGGGGAGAAAGACAGCAGAATACAATGGCTCAAGCGAAATCAGATAATCCTTAAAAGTTCCACCTAGACAAACGTCCACATGTCCATCAAATTTTAGACTGATGTTAAAGCCTTGGAAATGCAGCCATTTACAGACAAGCTGTGGAAAGCCTCAGGAGTTATGCAAGGGGTCCTGGGTAGATGGTTTGAAAAAGGAAGGAAGTTGGAGTATGGCCAAAGGGTCTGAAGAAGGCCAAGGGTCCTCAAGGGTCCTCAGTTCCTTGCCTTCTAGTTCCTCATGTGCGCTGACATACCCCCTGTGCAGAGCCCCGGTGGGAAAGATAGTCCCCAGCTTTCATGTTGAGATATGTATGGCCTGTGGGAAACGTGGGTTGCGATGGAAAGGATTGGGCCAGCCGGGAGCCCCACCTGGCCCCGCTTCCGCTATTGACCAGGCGTCAGCCCCCAGAGGCACTCCGTATTCACTATAAACGATGGATTGAAGCAGCCCATCTTAAAGGTCACCTCTGCTTTGAACTTCAGTAAGCCAGGGAAGATGAAAAGAAAGGCAATAAATCCCTGAGATTTACCCAGTCCCTAGGAGCTCTAGCCTTCCTTTCTCCACCTTGGCCAGGCAGAACCTTTGCTTTCCCCCCTCTTGAAGCAGGCTAGGATCCAACCCCAGCATCTGAGCACAGACAGAGAGCCTTTGTCTCCCCACTATGTTTATGTTGCAAACTCTTGGGTCTACATTTACCTAGACGAAGCCAAGACCAAGAGTAGAAACTTGATGGACACCATGGGAGGCACAAGAATTATATATATATATATATATGCTCTTTCTAAGCCTTATCCTGTAGGTAACCTGGCTGGGATCATTGAAGAAAATCTGAGGTTGAGTCAAAGAGAAATGTGGAAGAGGGTTGTTTTTTCTTGCCTTCCACACGTTTCCCTTCTCCAAACCCAATTATTTCCCAGAAAGATACTGAAGAGGATAGCACACATGCAGAGAGTTCTAGGTGCCAGGACACACACGTGAAGAACCTTCTTGTCCTTGGGGCTTAACTGTCTAAAGTCCATCATCCCTGGTCCCTCACATCTGAAAAACTGTGTTTCTTCATTATTCAGGAACGAGGCGGTTTACAGTGCACTTTTACCCTGTCAGCTGGAAACAATAAACCACATCCTTGCTTGCAGGGATATAAGAACGCACTGGGACTCCAGATGCTGGTGTGTCTCCATCAGAGCAGACGGGCTATGCAAGCCTAGCTTTTCTGCATGTGTGTCTGTCTGCTGACCTTCCTTCCTTCCCACACCACTCTGGTTAGGTCAATCTCTAAAGCCATGCAGGTCGTAGTAGTCAGTGGATATCCGGTCCTGCCGTTTTTCACTATAGAATTGCAGGATCTCATTCACACATGTCTGTACCCCCATAGAATTGCAGGATCTCATTCATACACATGTCAGTACCCCCAAACATCAGGACTTAACTGTGAGTGTGTACAAAACGTTCCTTTCCAGAACTCCTGCTTCCTGCACCCTCTGGGATTTTCTGTGTTCTGCTTTAGGCTGCCAAGCACAGCCTCTCACACCTGGGTCTCCCAAGCTCTGCCCATGGATTCTTCAATGTGTGTTCTTTCCTAGAGCTTTTCTTATACCAGCTTATAATATTAGGAGCTCCATTCCCAGCTTACTGCATGTAGACTTGAACTAGGAGAAGAAGGAAGTGTGTGGCTCACAGGAGGAAGATGAGGCCCCAAGGCTTTGAGGACATGGCCCTGCCCTCTGATTTTTGCCGGCCCTTTCCTTTAGCCTCATTTCCTTGCCATCTCTCATTTCATTCTAGTCCAATAGCTGCAATTAACTGAGAAAGTATGTAACTCGAAACACATGAGTAATTAAGAAGAGCATGGAATTCAACCCCAGCTCTAGAATCTAATGGCTTGTTGGGAAACTGTTCCTTATGGATAGATATTCATTTTAAATACAGTTATAAACCATTTATCCACAATGATTAAAAGTGCATCTTTGTAGTAGGGTACAAGTTCATGGCCCAACTCAAGATGGAGTGATCTACAGGGAGAAAAAAATGGAAAGTTGGAAAGGATTCTAGAAAGGGATTTGAGGGTGTCATTTGTTTGTTTGTTTGTTTGTTTGTTTGTTTGTTTTTGTGAAAGAGGCCACTCCTGGTCTGAAAGCGACTTGTTTGTTGTCATTTTCAGAAGCGAAGGTTTTAGAAGCGAGGATAATCAAAGATACATGGACTGTTATTAACACAAATAAATGAACACACCTCCCAAGGAATTCATGTGAGTTTCTTCCTTTTGCTAGAAATAAAACATTTAACCTTCACAGTCATGCAAGAAAGAAAAAGAGTCAGAAAAACAGAGTCAGAAAAACAGAGTCAGAAAAAAAATTGAAAAATAGCCGTGTATCAGAATGTTTCAAAATAAAGCAAGAAACAGTGACTCTGTGTATCAGTCAGCTGGAGGCAGGCCACAAGCAGCTTCCCAAATAAGCGGTTAATAATTCCTGCACTTTAGAGAACAGGAGCGGCAGGGAAGTGTTGCTTCAGACTCAGCAACTTAAACAAAGCAGCATTTCATACTGGGTCAGCAAGCTCTCGCTATGCAAATACACACGGGCTCTGTGACCCGGGAAGAAGCAGGAGCCGGTGTCTTCACCCTCTGCTGAGTCATTACAGCTCTTAACTGAACAAATGACAACTGTCTCCAGTCTGCTTCCGAAACATCAGTGCTGTCTGTCAAACCCAGTTAACAGGACAAACCATCCACCATTCCACATTACCATAGAGGGAATAGATTTTGCATGTGTGCACATTTTGAGTAGAATTTTAGTTAAAGTATTTTTTACAGCACATTTCTCTTTACATAATGGAATATCCAGGAGGCTAACAAGATGGCCAACAGATCAAGGTCAGAATTTCTTTCTCATCCATCTCTCTCTCTCTCTCACTTGTGTGCCTATACATTTACACACACATACGTGTGTGAGAGCGCATATGTGTGTGCACCCGCATGTGATGTGCAATTTATAGCTCCTTTCTTCCATACATAGGGTGAGAAACTCATTCCAGTATGTCTGGAAACCTCGGTTTGGGTACTGGGTAACTTAGACAGGTTTCCCACCCTTAGCCTCTGCCTTCCCACGTTACCAATACTGTAACATGTAGTTCATGAAGGAAAGCCCTGCCACCTTAAGGAAGCCATGAAGATCTATTTATATCCTGTCCTACATATACTTGACTTTCTCATGAAACTGGAGGCAAGCTGCTGGAAACAGCATGGGCAGTTCATATGCCTGCCCCACGTATACTCCCCTAGGCTCACAAGACTTCAGACTGTTCTTTCTTCACAGGCCAATAGGATACCTAAGGCAAAGCCCCATCCACTCCTTCACAAAATCCAGTGAGTGGCCCTGACAGGTTGTGGTGACCCTGGTTCTTCTCTTAGTTCTTCTGCTCTAAGTAGTTGTGTGACCTCTGGGCTCAGGGCCCTCACCTCAGGCACCTACCATGGATTATCCTCGGGAGGCCGTTCAAAGAATATGTAAACATTATTTAGATGATGGTGTTATCTGTATCCTGACTAATTCATTGGGGAGATTGTACATGATACCAAATATCTTTGATTTTATGCAAACCATCTGCCAGTGCCGTATCTGAATCCAGATCATTTAAAGTGCTAGGTTACACTATTGCTTGGAAAATAAATTGCTCATTCTATCAAGAATCTAACCCCTGTTTCATAATTTCTTATGCATTTCTCCTCACAGTTGGACATGAAGCAAGAATGCAGACCCTTCACTAAGGCATTTTTCTTCAGACGGTTGCTCAGCCTTTACGGGAGAGATGAGACTACTGACCAGCAGTGTTCTAGAACCCAACTGGCCTCAACACCTCTCTGAAAACTCTAGGACCACAGCTTCTTCCGAATGGAAACAAGTCCCTGAGTGATACAGCGCCTCTCTGTTGTTAGTGAGGAGGTGGCAGTAAGGAATCAACCAATCAAAGCAGACTAGAACGACGTTGGTGAAGAAGGCCTTTGCTTTCAGGGCCTGAATGTATTTTCATCTTAATGCTTAATGCTTTGCTTTTTCCCATTAAAACTTGATTCTCCTTGCTTTCGTTATAAGTCTCAACATAGCCTCTAATACTAAAAGTCAGCTTTTGTCACACCAGGTAGAAGTGACACAGAACCGCGCTGAAACCGCATCCTCTGTAACTGGCCCTCGAGCGGCGGGTTCCCACACCCTACAGCTCTGTGGAGACTGAAGGGAATCAGCTTCTCCCCATCTTCACGCCCCGACTTCAGAAGTTCTGTGAGATGCCTCCTTCATCTCCTCACACCTGTGAGGCTGGAGGAGGAGGAGGTCAGTAGAAATTAATTAAAAGAGTCACTTAAGCATAAAAGTGAAATTTACCAAGCAATCTCCCAGTTCTTAGTGAACATCCCGTCCTCAGCCATGCCTACTGAACAAGTGGCTTTATTTCGCGGTTTAACAGTAGGACAGTAGGGTGTTTCGCAGCCCATCCGATTTGCATCCATTTTCACACTGACTGAACAAATGCAATTAGCTTGCAGTGAGCCAAGTAATGGTTTTCTTCAAGGACTGGGAACACTTCTTAGACTCTAATGTGTACGAACGTCGGCAGGGCCTTTTCCACCCAGACTCCTGATTGTGTAACCACATGTCTTTTCCGCTGGACCAACACAAAAGTTCTGTGGCACAGAAGCAATCTTATGGGACTGGAGAGCCCGTTGAGACTGAGAGGCGACGGGCTCCCTCTCACTCCTAGGTTGTGTCTTGACCTGGAAAGAAACACTACCAAATGCTGGGCCTTGCACCGATGTGCTGCCATACAATAAACAAGCATGCCAGAACCTCAGGTCTGCCAGATCAGAGACCATAGCGGACCTTACCACCATTGCATCTACAGCGTGCAGGGGAAGTCCTTAGAATGTTTACCGTAGAGCTATTCCCAACAGCCAGGTCCCAGTGGCCTTCAGGGGATGAGTGAGTAAAGGAAGTGTGGTGTGTGGACACCATAGAGTGTCATTCAGCTGCAAAGAAGGAAACCGTGGCATTGGCAAGAAGCATGAGCAGAGCTAGAAATTATCAAGAAAAGTGAAAAGAAATCTAGATGTGGGGGCATGAGGAAAGAAGGAAAAAGGAAGGGGGAAGAAAGGAAAAAAGGAGGGAGGGAGGAAGCGAGGGAGGAAGGGAGGGAGGGAGGGAGGGAGGGAGGGAGGGAGGGAGGGAGGGAGGGAGGGAGGGAGGGAGGAAATTTAATTTTAGGTAGTTTCATTTCTACTTCTTTGTGTTCCTTAGATGGGGAAGTTGGCCTTTCCTGGAAAGATGCCAAAGACTTCCTAATTATCACATCTAATGATATTTAATGCGGAATCTTATACATTTTTTAGCTATAAAATCTTAATCAGAAAAGGAAAGCCTAGTTCTTGAAAGGCTCCTGTACCACTATCAGAGCAGAGACTGAGAAAGGGGAGCACGAGGTAAAAGGATGGAAGGGCTGAACAGCCAGCTTCCCACAACATCAGTATTGGTGCAGGGTTCCAGGGGCCTGCAAGCTCTGAATGTCTATGCAGTGAATGAATGGGTGGATGAATGAATGAATGGATGAATGGATTAGCTGAAGGTACAGTAGTGTGAGAAACAGCTTTGTTAAAAATAAAGCTAACAGTTCCCAAACCATAGAGTATTAAGAATAACTGTCTATCGGGAAGCATGATGTGAAAACCACAAAGAATCACTAAAAGTTTATTAAAAATAATTTAAATAATTTAAGTGAACCAGGCAAAGTGTCACACACCCTAATCCCAGTCCTCAGAAGGCTGAATCAGGAGGTTCATGAGTTCAAAGCCAACATAGAAAGACCCTATCAAAAACAAGAGGAAGAGGGGAGAGAATGCAAAGAAGAAGCCTGCGTGGATTTTCACTGTATGGAAAGATGGAGCAAACTAAGATGAAATTCATCTATGTAGACAGAGACTGCTTACTAAGTTCCCCATCACCCAGACCCGAATAATCACACAGAAACTGTATTAATTCCAACACTGTTTGGCTAAAGGCTCAAGCATATTCCTGGCTAACTCTTATGTCTTGAATTAGCCCATTTCTATTAATCGGTGTATCACCATAAGGGAGCGGCTCACTGGTAAGGTTCCAGCATCTCTCTCCTTCGGCAGCTACATGGCATCTCTTTTACTCCACCTACTCTCTATATCTTTGTTTGGATTTCCTGCCTGACTTTATTCTGCCCTGCCATAGGCCAAAGCAGTTTCTTTATTAACCAATGGTAATAAAACAGGTTTGCAGCATACAGTAGGGAATCCCACATCACATCTGTTTCTGGGAGGGTCATGGGTGGGACACTGTGACTTGTGGAGTGAGAAAATGAGTGTGTTCGCATAGGTTACGGAAGCAAAGCAAGCAGAGCTGGAATGAACTTCCTAACAAGGATTTTAAGAGTTAGAAACGTCAGGTGCTATGTATAGTCGTCTGGTATCGATTTTGCCAGACCCAAAAGAAGTCCACAATGCATCCCAACCTAGAGCGCTTCACCATTTGTTTCCTGGAGAATGCCAAGCCCGTGGGACGATGGTGGCCAAGACCAACCTCCAGTCTGTGAGCCTTTGCCCAGAATACGTTCTCCTGTGAAAGGTGTGTCCTGGGACTCCTGCAGAAAGGTCAAGGGCCTCGCTATCAGGTCTGAGTCCCGAGATCAGCTGGAATAGTGGCCACCAGTGAACAATGGTCATGTTGCATCTCTGCATCAAGGTGTAGTCTGTAGACTCCACCCTTAAGGGGTGGAGCCCACTGTCGGAAGCTGCCAGGGAGGGAGGGAGCTGGAGGCCCCCAGCCTGTCTCCTTTTCCTAGCACTTGGCCCCGCGAGAACTGGAGAAAAGCGGAGTTGGGAGCTGGTCCCTGCTGTGCCTCAGGTGTGAGAGGCGGCGCTGTCACTTAGGCGGGGATTGCTGAATCTTTGTTTCTGGAAATGAGGTGAGAAATAGTGCACAGCTGGATGTTCTGACCACAGGTGGGGTTTATAAGGCTTAGGGGCGTGGAGGGGAGCTGTCTTTTTCTGTGCTGACTGAACAGTCAGGCTGGGAGTCAAAATCCATAAACTCGAAAAGGAAATCCCACGTTTTTGTACAGCTTACCCATCTCAGTTGGGGAGAGTCTTGAAAAATAAATGGCAATTTTGTTTGAGGTAATTAAATGAGACAAGCAAGAATCCCCCCAAAGTGAAAATCGTTGAATATAAATAATTTCAATATAACTCCTGTCTTTTCTTTACAGGCAGTCTATATATTTCCTGAGAGAGGAGATGTTTGTCCACCTCCTTTATTGTCCATGCTACAATTTATCATGACACACATGGCAGGAATGAATATTTATTTTTGGAAAGCATTTAAAAAAAAAAAAACCACAACTCAGATACAGCCCTACTCTCCACCAAAAAGGGGGAAATCGTAAAACAGAAACCTGGGGAGTATACACAATAAAGTGTGTGTACCTACTGCATTAGGGAAGAAATGCTTGCGGCAGACAGGACAAGGAGTTCACATAAGTAGACCTGAGTTCAAATCCAGCTTTATAAAAAGGTTATTCTGTTTCTGTGAAAGCAGCCTAATGACTGCAGCGTTTTCATGTTCCATGGGAACGTAAGTCAGAGCTGTCATAACCGGTTCTAACATCTCCCACAATGACTTCATACCTGCTGGCACGTAAAAACCAGTGCCACATCAAGAACTAAAAGTCAGGGATATGAGGTTCATGTCCGTGCTCTCAGTACTTGGAACACCGAGGGTGTTAGTTCAAAACCCATCTCCCTTACATGATGAATAAGCTCCTGGCCAACAAAACAAAACAAGAACTTAAAAGTTTTTGCACGATCCACCCCTCACCTCCCTGAGTTCATCTCAGCTCCTCATCGCCTTGTGCCCTGTGACATCCCTTTGGGTCACAAACTGCTTTCTTTTCTTCCTTAGTTGACTTCTACACCAGCCCCTTCACCATGCAGCAGACTGAGAGGCCATGAAGCATAATCCAGAAGTGAGACGGAGTACCCTTCAATCAATAGAAAGAGAAACTGGGAGGAAGCCAAACAAATAGATTCTGCTCTTCGGTGAATGCACCAAGACAGTCTTCTCCTGTGCACTCCACAGAGCCCTGGCAGGCCAAGGAGAAGGCACCTGCTGTGCTCGTGGAGACTGGTGGTCCCAGGGCCAGCTGAGGGCACAGGTCATTGTTCACCTGGTCTCCCCCGCCCTCCCTCCCCCTCTCTCTCCCACCTTGCGCCTTGTGCCTGCAAAAGCCTCACCTCAGCCTTCTTCAGCATGGAACTGATCCTCTATATTCTGCTGCTTCTCTATCTTCTGTCTTCCTTCTAGAAAACAAACTCCAGAAGGGCAGAGGCTCCCATTTATCCACAGCAGGTAGTAGAATGCTACCCGGCACTCGGTATCTGTCACATGAGTGGATGAGTTCCGGGTATCACATCTGCCACCAAATATCTGTTTCCACAAACTGAGACTGTTAACATTTTCACAATTTCTGTGATATTCTGTGTTTTGTATACTTCAAACACACACACACACACACACAAACCACACAATCTTTTTCTAGGGTAAAATAATCTGTATTAAGAAGTACCTTCATGTATTTTTAAGACACGCTTTCATCTTTTATCATATTTTTAATTGTATATTATCTCCAGTATTCCTCCCATTATAAAATATAAACATGACCAAGAAAAGGAGATAGAACAACCATGGTCCTGTAGACCGGCACTTAGGAGGCTACGACAGAAGAATTGGGAACTTGGAGCCAGCCCTGGTGACACAGCAAGACACTGTGGAGAGAAAGGGAACAGCAGACAAAGTCAAGGAGTGGAGAAAACCTTGAGTAAGCGTCATGGAGTAGAGTTACTAGGATCTATGAGAAAGAACATTCCTGAATGCTGTGGCAATCTATATAGGGAAAGAGAGAAGGAGACAGCAGGAAGGAAAGAAAGAGCCAGATGGACGAACAAACACAGACAGACAGACAGGAAATAAAGGAAGAGGAAGGCGGTGAGCGGGAGATAGAGAGAGATTTGCACAGTTCTTTCAGCTCCACAGAGTTAACATTATGACTGGAACACTTGAAATTTGCTTTATTTTTCTCATGTTCCCAGGAGAGATCAGCAACCGCCCTGGTACCGACCTCCACAATCTCAGATTCAGATCCCAAACATTTGAGTTCATAATACAAATAAGATTATAATATATAATAAATGATAAAGTATACTATGTTCGTTTGTTATTAATATACTGTTTATTAATAGAAATATGATAATAAAATAATGTAAATAAGTTCTCGATATAAATAAGGTTTTACTTTATGCTTGCATATCCAGAAAATTCAACACATCGACAGAAAGCATACCACGACGCCAAAAGTATTTAGTGAGATTGCAATACTTAAAATTAACAAACAAAAATAATCATTAAATGTTAAAAATAAAAAAAAACAGTAAGACTATGTAACAGAAGACCATGCTTCCATTATTTTGTCTAATTCTTTATTTGTTTTCCTGTTTGTTCCTTTTTTTAAGCACATCTTACCATGTAACCAGGCCCTCAACTGCTTGGCCCTCCTGCCTCCATCTGCCATGTGCTGGGATTGCAGATACCTGCCTTGCCTGCACTCCTGGCCTTGAAGACCTCACTAATGACGGGAGAGACAACGCGGAAATGTGTCTAACTTACTAAGGAGCAGTTAAGGCCTATGTGAAGGACACTGGTAAACATCCTGAAAGACACAAGATGCACTTGATGCGATGGGAAGACGTCCATGTTCCTCCATGGGAGCACTGTGCATATCCAAAGAATACTCTCAGCTAATACGTAAGTCTACGTGACCAGGAGTCTTAGGTGGGCCAGTGCAGTCAGGCTGAACTCATTAGTAATAAACTCGGAGTCACGGTAAGGTGTCAGAGTCACATTACAGAAGAGTGACCCAGATTTGAGTTCTCTAGTTCTTGCTTCTGTGTCTCCATCACCCTGTCTGCATGTATCTGAACCTGTGCCTGCTTGAATACTGTCTTGTGAGTCTGTCTGTCCTTGTCTCTGTGTCTTAGGAAAAATCCCTAACAAAGGATTTTTCTCTCCCTTGTATTGAGCAGCGCAGAAAGCATCACATGAGAAGGGGGGCTTCAGAGAGTCTGAAGGGAGGGGAAGTCACTGAGTCAGATAACACACACACATACACACAGAGGGAGACACACATATACACTCGGGGAGATACACACAAATACACACACATATATACTCAGAGGGAGACACACATACACACACATACACACCGAAGAGTACATGATTTTAATATTACAGCTAGACACTAGCTTAGGTTGTAAAAGTTGGTTCCATGGGAAATCCAAGGCAAGAAAGGTTGATTGCAACATTGTTCCCTTAAAGACAGGTTAAGCCAGTGGCTAAGTACACAGTAGGGTAGCAGTCTTTTAAGTCTTAAGTGACCTTAAGGTGTGTTATTAACTCTGACCCTCCAGGCCCAGCAAAAGTTCCAAAGTTCCGGTTGCTTAGAATGTAGGAGGTGTTTTCATAATAATGCATCACCACAGGTCAGGGAGTCTGATTATACAGTTCATTTAAATAACAAACAAGCTTGCCTCGCCTCAAGAAAGAAGGGCAGTGGGGGGCGCGGGGGGGGGGGGGGGGGGGGGGGGAGCGACCCGACAGCAGCTAGACTTCTCAGGGACTAAAACACAATGTGAAGCTTCCCTCTTTCAGAAAGCTTTAATCTGGTGCTCAGACAATCCAGACTCACGTGAGAAAAACATCGCAAAAAAAAAAAAAAAAAAAAAAAAAAAAAAAAAAAAAAAAAAAAAAAAAAGTCATCTCGCTAAACCAGTAAAGACAAAAGACAAGTGGAAAATATTTTATATACTTAAATATGTATATATTAGATGAAAATGTGGATAAGTTCTTCTTTAAGCTGAGAATTAAGAAAATTTCCCAATTATGATCTGGAATCTAGAAGAGATAAAGGAAAGATCAGCAGAGGAGAGGGTATCTGTGCAGCTTGGCGAAGGCCGCCTGTCAAACACTTTCTGTGCAGCACAAACTGGACTTGACCGGTGAAAATCATAGCTTCTGGGAGTTGGATTGGTAAGGAATGAGAGTGGATCTGGGAGAGGCTGGCGGGGAGGGCGAGAAGGGTCAAAACACACTGTACAAACTTCTCAAAAAGCTAATTAAAAATAAGGGAAATTTAGTTTATTTAATTATCTGTAAAACCTCTTTGTTCCCCTATTTACTTTTGAAAACTTCACACATATTTTACAGTTATATTATGATTATATTTCCCCCGCATTGCTCTTTATTTATAGGAACAAAAAAACCTCAAGAAAGAAAGTAAAAACGAAAACTAATACACCAAGAAAATGCAAAGATCCGCGAAGTTAATTTGTAAAGACATTCTAGTAAAGGAAGACCAACACTGGCACTTCACGGTAACCTAGAAATATTAAGCAGAACGTTTGTGGAGAAATGAATGCAGCCAACTCACTGACAGACGGAAAGATGCTCCACTTTGGTTATAATAAGACAAGTGCCAATTAACATTGTCCCAAGATAACATGGGATTGAGATGCTTTTAACAATACAGACAGATGAGAGAAGAGTTTCCTGGGATGCCTGTGGAGGATGCCTGAGAGCCGATTCTTTACAGTAAAAGTCAGCAAGCAAAGAGAAAGACTCAACCACCAGCCCTGACTTTATTAAAAGTCTGTCGTTGGGTGCACTCAGAGATGTGATAGAGGGAACGGTCTCCAGACTATGAATAAAGAAAAGATGGCATTTAAACATCACCATTTTGCAACCTCTAATGAATTCATACATTGGCAGAAAATCAAATTGACAAGATAAGTACCTTTAGCCCACTTTTGGGATCTAACCCAATGAGCTACTGGCAAGAATTTGAAAATAAAAATTCCAAGGGCTATTCATTGAAGCATCTTCAGTTAGATGCACAAAGCATAGAACAGCCCAATTGCCTATCAATCAATTTCTCAGTAAATTATCTGGGTGCCACAGTACCACATAGTACTAAGGTACCTTGGAGCCATACAGAATGATGAGTATATTCCCATCATGATGATTTCTACAGTAACGATGGAGAGAGACTAGTAGATGGAGTGGGCTAAGGAAAGGAAAAGATATGACTGTATGGAAAATTCGCATAAATTCTTTTAAACACAAGAATACAAACACTTAGAAAGTCACCTACAGAAAAAAAAAAGGAAGTAATAAAATAGAAAGGATAGGAGAGAAATCAGAGTCTGCGGAGGTGGCTCAGGCAATGAAGCGCTTGCTGCATTGGGACCTGAGATAATCACCAACACCTACAGAAAGAAAGACAGGCGGGTGGAGGAGAGAAGGAAAGAAAGCTGGCCACAGTAGAGCTCACTTGTAACCTTAACACTGGGGAGGCAACGACAGGAGGGTCCTTGGGGCTGGCTGGTCAGCTGGTTGCATTATCACCAAATTTCAGATTCAGTGGAAGACCCTGTCTCCAAAACTCAAGCAGAGAGTGAGGGGCAAAGGCACCCAGTGTTGACCTCTGTTCTCCGTACACACGCACACACACATGACCTTCTACCCATCCGTAGATACACAAAGAAATAGAAAGTTAAATAAGGTGAAACAAACCTTATTTCATAAATTTCACTTTAGGACATAATCTAAAACAAATTTAATAATAAAAAAAAAATAAACCTTAGAAACGGGAAGGTAAGTGAACCCGAGAGAATTCAATAGCATCCAGGCAACAGCAGAGCCAACGGGGGGGGGGGAGGGGGGACTATCCAAAGGCTGCTAGAATTCCGTCTGCACATCTCTTGGAACAAGTTCACAGTGTGACAATAGCCACCAGATCTTACGCTGCTTTCGCTCACCAATTGCTCCTCCAGTGTTGATGCCGTGGAGGCTGCGCGTGCACTCGAACACTCTCCGTGGCATATACTGTGCCTTTCCCACTCATCTCTAGCTGGGCTTTCCAGTATAGGAGCCCACATCCATCCAGGGCAGCCTCATTCCACAACATAGAATCACACACACGCACGCGCGCACACAGACACACGCACACACATATACGCACACACACGTGCACACACACACACGCACACATACGCACACACGCACGCACACACACACGCGCACACACGCACACGCGCGCGCGCGCACACACACACACACACACACACATACGCACACACATACACACTGTTGAAATGTGTTTGCTACAGGTAGGGGTAAACGATCACTCTCCCTCTTCCCCAACAAGTCACAGCGTGTTGGAGTCCCAACCCCCAAGGTTTCAGAATGCAACCTCATTTAGAAAATTATCTTCAAGCTTTATTTAAAAGGTGTGTATGGACATAAACGAGTCATTTGAACTTGGTTCTCATCTCCAAGATTTTCTAGTGTATGTCTCTGTGTGTGTGTGTTTCTGTGTTTGTGTGTCTGTGTGTGTACATGCAAATATTTCAAAATCTAAAATAATACCCAGCACCTAAACACTCTTGGTCCCAAGCACTTTAGATATACTCTGTGCTAACAGCCATGGCAGAAAACCACAGCTGAGAACTCCCTATTGTCACCTTGTCTGACTCAGGCTCCACCCTACCCCTGGCATTACCACCACTGCCATGACTGGCAGGGACAGGTTGTGTGGTCTGATTCATGCTGCAGAACGACTCTGGGACCCAGAAAAAGGTGGTCGGATATCCTCTCTGTGTACTTAGCTTCCTGCCTTTCCTGCCTGGTCCATCTTCCCTTCTCCCGAGGGCCTTTCCTTTATTGATCCCTTGCACAAGATCCCTAGGCTTATAGTCAGGGGAATCTAGTTCAAAGCCTTGGCCTGTGAGTCAGGCCTTTTGGTACCCACAGACGCTTCCCAGCCTGGAGGTATCTGCCTGGTCCTGCTGCTGTACAAAGCCTCCAGTTTGACATGTTCATGTGACAGGCTAGGGGAGACAGAAAGGAAATGCCAGCGGCAAGGTTGGGGGGTCTTAAAGTCATGCTGGTTTAACAGTCACTGGGGAAGGGAGCTGCGGAGACAGTTCAGACAGTGAAAGTACAAAGACATTTTTCGGTGGAACTCGAAAGCTGGATGTGGCAGCACACGTTTGTGATAGCAGGGCTGGCTGGGGAAGTTGCTATAAACATAGTTCAGCACATGGCCATGATCAAAAACACTGATGACAGCTTATGCTGGAGAGGTTGTGGGGTAAAGGAAACACTCCTCCATTTCTGGTGGGAGTGCAAGCTGGTATAGTCCCTTTGGATATCAATATGGCAATTTCTCAGAAAATTAGGAAAAACTTTCCTCAAGACCCAGTAATACCACTTATATATCCAAAGGATGCTCAATTGTGTCACAAAGGCATGTGCTCAACCGTGTTCATAGGAGCATTGTTTGTCATAGCCAGAACATGGAAACAACCTAAATGCCCCTCGACCAAAGAATGGATAAGGAAAATGTGGTACATTTACACAAGGGAGTACTACACAGCAGAAAAACATAATGACATCTTGAAATTTTCAGGCAAATGGATGGAGCTCGAAAACATCATATTGAGTGAGGTAACCCAGACCCAGAAAGACAATTATCAAATGTACTCACTCATAAGTGGCTTTTAAACATAAAGCAAAGAAAACCAGCCTACAATTCACAATCCCAGAGAACCTAGACAACAATGAGGACCCTAAAAGAGACATACATAGACCTAATCTACATGGGAAGTAGAAAAAGACAAGATCTCCTGAGTAAACTGGGAGCATGGGGACCATGGGAGAGGACCGAAGGGGAGGGGAGAGTCAGGGAAGGGAGCAGAGAAAAATGTAGAGCTCAATAAAATAATAATAATAAAAAACTTGGGAGCCGTTAAAACACCATGGAGAAGAGAGTAAAGTGTGAGTCTGCTCAGCTGCCATAGCAGAATGGCACAGGCTTGGAGACTTGGAGTGCGGACAGTTTCTCACAGTCCTAGAAACAGGGAGGGTTGAATGTCAAGGGATAAGTGGGTGTGGTTTCTTCTGAAGCCTTTTGCCTTGCCTTGTGGGTGACTATCTTCTCCGTGTTTACTCATGGTCAACCTAAGCATGTCTGTACCATAACCTCCTCCAAGAGGATGCTGACCAAACTGGACTCAACAATACGTAAAGACCTCAACAGCCTTCACCCCATCTTCAAATACAGTTGACTGAGGTTCTGGGTTAGAACTTGAATGAAGCTCCTATCATGTGATGGTTTCATTAAACTGCTGAATTAGCCCGCTCTGGTCTTCACTAGTCTCAGTGGCCTCCACCTTGCGGCGTGAATCCTCGTTAACGAGTCTGTTATAGCCCACAGCACACCCATTGGTAGAAAACTCTTCGCTTTTTGTGAAAACCTCTGGGTCCTCCTTGGTTTATTTCTCCCCATTTTTTTGTTTTGTGTTGTTGTTTTGCCCAGATTGAGGGTAGATTCTGGAGGGTTCCTGTGCAGAACCCCGAGTACTGGTGGTCTCCCCATGAGAACATGTTATATACCCACGAAGCATCCTCTTGGAACTGCTAGCCGCTGTATACAATGACCTATGTTTGCAGCGACAAGACAGGAAGGGAGGGTCTGTTAACTAAGGACTGTTGACTCTCCTACAAAGTGCCTTTGGGTTTGTTTTGGCTTCAGTTCTGGCCCTCTAGAGAAGCAAGAAACAAACCCAAATCCCTGACTCACTCTGACTCACTCTTTACATGATTTAGAGTCTACTCAGCTCATTACTGATACTGAACGTTTTACCCAGAGGCCTTCCACAATCCACCACCTTTGAAGCACGAATGCATGACCTTTACCTGTGCATGCCAACTTACATGTCTGCATCTACATTTGTAGATCGGTCTTTCCTATGAGAATATGTATGTTCTCCCCTCAGTCACAATCTGTAGCGTACCACACCGTCTGCGCTCTGTGCGCTACCATACAGTTCGTGAACCAGGCAAGGTGCTGGAGATTGAAACACACAGAGACTCACAGACAGAGACATCCTTGAAACAGGAATGCCCCCTTTATTGTGTACCAGAGCCACTTATATAGGGATCCTTAACTGATAGCCACGCCCCAGCCAAACCCACCAGAAACCACTCCCCTGCCATCAAGAACTCTGAAGGTCTCCTGCTCAGAGCAGCTGCAGGCTGTCTCAGAGCAGAGGAAAACAAATTGTTTTCTTCGGGATCTGGGGAGTTTACGGCTCCCAACAACAATCCCTTGCTTTCCTAGTTTGAGGGGCACTGCATTGAGAATGGTCCTTCCTTACTGCGAGCAATAAACCCTAGCCCACTGCTACTCTCCTAGCCAAGCTTGTACCACTGTGCAACAGAGACAGAAGAACCTGAACAAGTCAACACGCTTTCCTGATGGTCAAAGCCTACATTTGTTCTGCAGTCTCTGAGTTGAGTCTTCACAGGAGGTAGGCTAAAAAGGGAAAATTGAAGGGTAGAGAGAAGAGACAAACTTCCTCATCCTGGGATCTAGTTTGAGTTTCCTGCTGCCCAGAGTCAACTCCACACAACAGATAAAATCCAAACTGCCTACACAGATGGCACTTATCTTCCTAAAGATGCCTCAAACAACAGGTGTGTTCAAATCACTTAACGAGTCTCCTTAGGGCCTGAATGTTTGTGGCCTTGTGTTTAATTGTGTTAGTAATCCACCTTACAATTTTATCTTTGAAAGGGAAATTCTTAAAGAGAAGAGAGATAGCCTAGGGCTGGGGAGATAGCTCAGTCAGAGAGTGCCAACCCGGACAGGCAGGAAACCTGACTTGGATCAACAGAGCCAAGTAAAGACGGTAGTGCTTGCAATCCCAGCACTGGGAGAGGCAGTTTCTGGACTCTCAGTCCAGTCAGCGTAGCCTACCTGTTGAGCTCTCTTTTAAAAAAAAACAAGAGCAAGGCACTGAGGTACCACACCCAACCTTGACCTCTGACCTCCACATGCATAAACACGTACATACCTCCACACACATGAACAGACACCCTCAGCAAAGAGAAGATAAACAAAGCATGGTTTTTTTTTCAGTTCATTTTTAAATTTTGCCAATTCTTTAATCTTGTTGTAGATTGTATCCTTGGAGAAAATGTAACTTAAAAAAACACAATCATATATATTTCTATTGTAAAGACTAAAACATGACACTTTAGCACTCGCTCTCTCTCTCTTGCTCGCTCTGTCTCTCTCTCTCTCTCTCTCTCTCTCTCTCTCTCTCTCTCTCTCTCTCTCTCTCTCTCTCTCTCTCTCTGTCTTGCTCTCCAGATCCATGTATTGGTATGCATTGTACTTTCCCTGTGTGTGTGTGTGTGTGTGTACACGCTTCCGAAATGGCACAGCTTAAAGCCAAAACATGTTCCATCCCTTGTCTCTACTTAACAAACTCACTAACCTGATGTCAGTCTGACTTTTCCTAAAGTTGTTTTCAACATAGCAAGATCCACTTTGCCTGAGCAGAGGTCCCAAGGGATGCTGGGAAGAACTCCTTGGGATGCTGGTGGCACTGCACAGCTGCATCTCACTGCTATAATGGACACCAGAGACTCCTCCCCACATCTGTATTACCCAGGAGCCTGTGCTCTAAACCTGAGACAGAGCTCCAGCTGTGATTTGCTGGCTTCCTCCAGTTCTCTGCGTCTGCCAGCCTGCTTTTGTGTTATGAGACAGAGTATTTTTCCATTGAGAAGCAAGTAGGTAAACCACTGGGCCACATGCTGTTCTTCTAGGTCCATTCTCCTGGCACGGACAGGAAGCAGGAGCAGTAGTAGCAATATTTCATGGTGCATCACGCCGTCCCTTCACAGTTTATAAAACATTTTCACACATGCTGTCAAACTTCATCCTCAAAGTGATGACTAAGTGGAGCGGACATAACTGTTCTTATTTTACAGAGGAAATATATTTGTAGAGGATTACTGGTTGGACAGAGGTCAAAGGATAAAGGTTTGGAACAAGTAAAGATCAAATCCAGAATCATTTACTTTGTGTTCCTCTAATTCAGTTCTACTTGAAGTCTTAGTCTTTAAGTTATACAGGTATTAAGTACCATAGGTCAATAGTCATTCATGTTTGTCATACTTACAGTTAGACTAATCAGGTTCTTTAGATAGATAGAGATTGTATTCTACATAGATTGGTAATCTTCAACCACTTCAAAGAACTGTAGAATGTGGCATTTAAATAACTTAAGGTTCTGTTGACTGAGACACAATTGCTCCTGGCAGCACCTGAGAGAATGTTGAGCACCGAAGACACTCCACTTGGAGCTTGTTTTCTTCTTGGCAAAACCAGCCTTTGAACTCCCCATGCCTTGACCACTGACAAAATGCATGATGTCTGGACAGGACAAGCAGGATACAAGAAAAAGACTGTCAAACCTTGCCTAGACAGGTAAAACAGTTCTGAAACTTTTCCTGCCTCAGAAAATTCTGTCTGTTAATCTAGACCTTAGCCAAAGTTGTTTGCTTCAACATTGCAAATGACAATTTGGGTGATTGCCCAGGTAGCCAGTTGTCTCTGTTATCTACTGCACATTTTGGAAATTGTTTAATTGCACTTCCTGCCTACTCAAGTAATATAATCTCCCTTCTCAGGTCTTTGATGGGGTTGAAGGTTAGATAGTTGTAGTTATTTTCCTCTTATGATTTAGTCATGCCATTTCTAATACAAACTTAGACTCCTTAGGATAGAATGATTATTGAAACATTTAGCATATGTTCCTTGATACTGCTTATGCTGGTTGTAATTCTAATTTTTATACTTGATATTTGTTCTTATTACATATAGTTTTGCATTAGAACTCTTTTATTTAAACAAAAGGGGGAGATGCTGTAGGTATTCCTTCAGTCAGAAGCCTTTAAGATAGCAGCCTACTTGGGCATGGCCTCTTTGTTGGCAGAGGCTGCTAGTTCATTTCTCGACCACCCTGACTCAAAATAATGACACAGAAACTGTATGATTTGCAATACTGTTTGGCCAATAGCTTGAACATATTTCTAGCTAGTTCTTATATCCAAAACTAGCCCATCTCTATTAATCTGTGTATCACCATGAGGTCATGGCCTACCAGCAAAATTTTCCAGCTGGTGGCTCACGTCTTTCTCCTCTGGCAACTACATAAATTCTCCCTGACTAGGCAAGGCCATGAGAACAAGAGAATTCTGAAAAGAGGAAAGGTTCAGTGTGCAGTCCTCAGATGCAGAGGAAGCAAGATGAGAATGCATCACTGATAAGAGGTACCAAACCACCTGTCTAACACAGACAAGAATTAGGGGTTAATGTAAGATGTAAGAGTTAGTTAATAAGAAGCCTGAGCTACTAGGTCAACAGGTTTATAATTAATGTAGGCCTCTGTGTGTTTCTTTGGGACTAAACAGCTGGGCTGCAGGACTGGGTGGGACAGAAACCTCTATCAACACTTAACCAATCTTTCTTTATCCCTCAGGACTTGGGAGTTGCCTGAGATGCATGTGAGGAAGAAACTAAAAATGTTCCTGTCCTGCTTAGAAGAGACAAAATGGGGTCAGATTGGTGCCCAACAGTGGGAACCTCTCACACTTTGATTTGCTGTGCTTAATTTATTACAGTTCCAGGAATCTCTGGTATATTCTGCTAAGAATTCCTTTCAGCTTGTTTCTTCTCGAGCTCTATATGGAAATGAGGAACAGAAAATAAGGCAAGGTAGTATTTATAAAAGTGATGAATGACTGTGCTCAGCAGAAGATAAAGTGCAGAAACCCAAGAGGCAAGTCACGGGTAGGGTGGGGATGGGGGCACAGTAAGGGGTGAAACTAAGATTTATTAGGGGAAAGGGGGAGTCTCACAGTGATGAAACTAAGATTGATTTAGTGAGCTGACTAAACAACAGAAAACATTAACTTTATTTACAAAATGCTTACTGTTCTTCAGGAATATCGGCTAGTTATTCATAATTAATCGAATGCCTCCAAATTCTGTGCCTGCAAACCAGACTCATCAGTTCTGAGTCTGATGGTTGGTTCTGCTCATTTGGGACTTTTAGTCTGATTGGCTCATGTGCCTGCAGTGGCAGGGGGCTAGTCACAGGCTGGTTGAAGCTGACTCCAGCTGAGACAGCTTGGTGCTACCACATACCAGCTTTCATCCTCTAAGAGTCTGTCTGGGTCTCGTTGTCATGGCAATCCGAGGACCACGGGAGCGAGTGGATATTTGTCAGACATCTGTAGGCCCAGGCTTAGGTCTACTACCCTGCCATATTTGTTGCTTTATTGGATCTAAGGCAAGTCATAAACTGGGATATACCCAGGGGTCAAGAAACTAAGCCACCTACTGATATGAAGAGCTTTAAAACCCCATAACAAGGGGCTGGGGAAGAAGGAGAGGTAGGAAGGGGGTGTTGATGGACATGTGCTGAATTTGAGGGCCAGTGGAACACTGTGTGAGATTGGCATGGTCTTTCTTACTTTATAGAAAGTAATCACAAGCCACTTTGTGACCTGTGAATGCCCACTAAGAAAGACTATGTAGAAAAGCAGCAGTGAACATGATCTTCATCAGTAGGAGGCAGGGGTACGAGACAGTGGAGGAATGGCTCAGCATCTAAGAAGACTTGCTGTCTTGCGAAGTTCTGTTCACAGCATCCACTTCAAGTGGATCACAATTGCCTGTGGCTCTAGTTTCAGGGGCTCAGATACCTCTAGTATGGGCACCCAGGCACACTCTCAGCACACATACAGGCACACGAGCAAAAACACCGATACACACAAAAAATAAATTAAAAATTAATCAGTTTTATATAAGAGAAGGCAGTGGCATTATACTCAAAAATAAAAGAACAGACCAAGAAAGCTATTGCAAGTCAAGGTTAGGGCCAGCAGCAGCTCCTGGTACCTGGTACAGAGGCATGGGGGACTCAGCCAGCTGTCCACAACCAGACACGGTGCGAGTTATGTGAGAAGGGCCTTCAACACAGAGCTGTGCTTTTGTTGGTTGTCAAAGCACATAAAAGTAAAAAAATTCAAGGATTTGTTGCCAAGTTTTGTTCAGCACATTTCTGAGAACTCTGATGGAGGGCGCATACTTGGGTTTATCTGAGATGTGTCAGGAACACTTCCTCTACAGAAGTTAATGGGAGCCTTTCTATACTTCCTGTTCCACAAAAG
Source organism: Arvicola amphibius (assembly GCF_903992535.2). Classification (NCBI taxonomy): domain Eukaryota; kingdom Metazoa; phylum Chordata; class Mammalia; order Rodentia; family Cricetidae; genus Arvicola; species Arvicola amphibius. Next base: position 7,445,180 of record NC_052049.1, on the reverse strand, counting down.
ACATTGTTGCTATTTCTGGCCAGGCCCCTCAGAGCTTTCCAATATTTTAAAGCTTCACATCCTTTTATTCAAGACCAAAATATATGGTCAGAAAAAAAAAAAAAAAAAAGGATATCTGAAACAGGTTGCCCTAAATTTATTTTTTTTATTTGTTTTATTTATTTATTTATTTATTTATTTATTTATTTATTTATTTATTTATTTGGTTTTTCGAGACAGGGTTTCTCTGCAGCTTTTTTAGAGCCTGGCCTGGAACTAGCTCTTGTAGACCAGGCTGGCCTCGAACTCACAGAGATCCACCTGCCTCTGCCTCCCGAGTGCTGGGATTAAAGGCTGAATTTATTTTTTATCATGCAATTAGCCAATGATTTTACAGAGTGCTAATATTAGACAACTCAAGAAAAGGAGAAAACTGGTCATCTCTCAGGGAATCCAATCCCAGCTGTGTCTGTTTCCCTCTGTGAACTGTGTGTGTGTTCCCTGCAGTAGTGTTCTGATTCACCAAATAAGAAATACCTTTGCAACGATTGTCAATAGGTGGAAGGTATAGATTTAGGAGGAAATCCTTGGGGAATGTTTTAATTATGAAATTCACAAACATGCAACATTCAAGCACGTTTGCTTTTAGCAGTCAGCAATAAAATGCCATTGCATGCCCAGACAAACAAGAGATTGCAACTAAGAGAAGGATATAACCAAGGTCTGATTTGACCTCTAAGACAATTCCTGCTTAGGGAAAGCAAAATGCTTCTTGCTTGATAGAGGCAGACAGAAGGCATTCGCCGCTGTGGCTCTGTCTTTATTGTGTTATTTGTTCTTCACACACTGTTTGAGAACCTGATTTGTACAACAGACTCCTTGGAGATCCCAAACACCATCTTCTCCTGTCTGGAACACTTTGGAGGCCCAGGTGAATGGATGGGAACACAGAGCTAGCCTCTGCAGTGGGTAGCGTTCGCCTCACTTCAGCTGTGCCTACCCTGATGCTGTGGTGTCTACAGCCCCTGCATGCACTTGGCACATTTTTTTGCCTCTGTTCAGATATGTTCTGTGCCTCTTCCTGCAGCTCATCCCAGTAGCCAATATTTTGTCACCTGTCAAGGAAAACCCATGCACAGTATCCACCCACCAGAAGAACAGTGTGTATCCCAAGTCAGAGAAGGATGTGGGATAGACTTGAGCTGCCCTGGCTGAGCCGGGGGGGGGGGGGCTTGAGCAAATTCTCTCTCTCTCTCTCTCTCTCTCTCTCTCCTCCCCTCACTCCCTCCCTCCATCCCTCTACCTCCCTCTCTCTATCTATCTCGCTCTCGCTCTGTGTCTGTCTGTCTGTCTGTCTATCTGTCTCCCCACCTCTCTCCCAGATTTACTTTCCCCCTAAGAAGAGCAAGAGACTGATTAGCAGATGGACGCCTCTTAGGGTGCTGATCTGTTGAATGGGCATGAAAGGATCATCCTCTTTGCTCAGAAAACTCTGATATCAAATGATGCTAGTGTCCAATAACACCGCAGGCTCCACAATGATGGAGTCCAGGCCAATATCCTCATCCTTGCCTCAGAAGACAGGCCTTCCTGAATACACTTGAGTTATAATATTGGTTAAAGCAGTACTCACATTAGAGGTGATAGAAAGTAGCACATAAATGGAAACGGTTCATCTGGTCCCTGAATAAATTTAGCTGAGAGCTTAGACCTTTAGTGTCCAGTTGTTTCTGTCACTTGCTGGCTATGGGCAAGTTACTTCCCCTCTTTGAGACTGCTTCTCAAGACTCAGTGGGAATTCTAGGAACTTTTCTCAGTGTGTCTCTGTAAAGTTTAAAGGGATTACTACCCATAAAGACTGTGGAGGTAAGAGCAGGCAAGAAACCATGAGCACACACCAGGGCAGAGCAGCCTGGTCTCAGAGCACAGGGAGGGGCCTAATACTCCTGCCCGTCTCTGAGTATAAACTCAGAGCTCCACTCCTACCAGCACTGACAGCAGAAACTGCAGAAACCAAGGTCTGAACCAAAGCTCAGGCCTTGAGGCCAATCTACGTTCCACTGGCCAGAAGCCAAAAGGCTTACAGAAGAACCCAGAGAACGTGCAGCACCGGAAGCTAAACAGATGCTGCTATATCTCTTGACCAGACGCCATGTCTTCTCAGTTCCTAGGTGTTCTTTTGAGTAGTAAGAAAGGAGACAAGAAGAGGGGAGGAATGAGGAAGGAGTGATTCAGATCTTCCCAGTCTTCTGAGAATCTCCAGCCCTCAGTTCCCCACTGCACCGAGGAGTCTGGGTAGCGGTTTTACCCAAGCTGGGGGACTCCCAGCCTGACACTCAGATGGGAGAGAAAGAAAGAGCATGTGAGGTAGCTGGTACTTACCTCAGGTGTAACAGAACACAGAAGTGCATGTGCTCACAGGTCCACATGAGAACACCCATGCATAGCTACATAACATTGTCATGCATACGTGTGCTACACATACTCATGTGCATACCTGTGTATATGTGTGTTCACATATAGATATAAAGAAGCATGCATGCACATGAGCAAATCCATGCACATGTGTGTCTAGATATAAGCACACATGGGCTCAGTGATGTACAGAAGTATTTTAATGAACGAACCTACAAATTCAAGACCATGCAATTGAACACAGATAGATGTCCATGTACACATAGGCTCATATAGGTGCACAAAGATAAATACAAGCTCTCATGTACAAGTACACAGACATACAGACATACAGACACAGTGCACACACAGGTACATACACACAACTCTTGTAGACAGAAGTTTCTGTCCAGCTAGGGCCCACAGTCATTCAGTCCCAAAGAAACACACAGAAGCTTATATTAATTATAAAGTTTGACCTATTGATCAGGCTTGTTACTAATTACCTCTTACAACTTAAATTAACTCATAATTCTTATCTATGTTTAGCCATATGGTTTGGTACCTTTTCTTAGTAAGGCATTCTCATCTTGCTTCCTCTGCATCTGGCTGGTGACTACATCTCTGCCTTTCCTCTTCCCAGAATTCTCCTAGTCTGGTTGCCCCATCTATACTTCCTGCCTGGCTGCTGGCCAATCAGTGTTTTATTAAACCCATATGAGTGACAAATCTTTACAGGGTGCAAGAGCATTCTCTCACAGCAAACTCCCTAATGTACAATGACACACACAAACATACTACACAGGAACAATAGTGAGCATAAACATAGAATCCCACACAGGTATGATCACACGGGTATACTCAGAGGAACAGCCACACCTACCAGCTGAGGAGTGGACCAGACAGCGGCAGTAGGAATGTCTGGCTCGTAATAGTGTCTTCATCTGGTGATGAAAACCCACATCCATTTTCTGGATGCCAACTTTCTCTCCAACACTCGACATCTAGGGTTTGAAATATGAACTGATAGCCACAGGCACCGAAGGGTGTTACCATCTAAAATCCAGCTCTCTGGGAAAGGAGTGAAGCAGCCTTGACTTTAGGGTGTTGTAGAGTTTGCTTATTCCCATGCTGCAGACAGGTTCAAGCTGCCACTATGAGTTAAAGCCGAAAGCAGAGTTAAGGACACTAGCAACAGCTCTTGTGAACAGCATCAGCACACACAGGTACCCAGGAGCCGTGTGGCTCCACGTAAAAGGTGGATGCCTGAAACCAACAGAAAACAGATGCCACACCGCCTCACTTGCCAGCCGAGGCTTACTTATTCTGTTGACACTGTTTACTCAGTAAACCAAAACAGTAGGGGAATCTTATGGAGGAAGGCTTCCCTCTGACTCCTGGCACAACATGCAGCTAGCAAATGTGGCAAATTTTCCATGCAGAAATCGGCAAGGCGACAAAGAGCAGTGAGTGAGGTCTGAGGGACAGCTACTCTTGCTTGCTTTGCTCTGGTTTCGCTTGTTCTAACTTTGAGCAGCTTTATCTCGTATCAAGTTTGGGGTGGGGGAATCATATTAGAGACGCAGTTCGATCTAGAAGACACCCATGCGGAAAGAGTCTCCACGGCACATGGGAGGTGATTTTGCAGATTGATGGTCACCTGAGCCCCGGGGAATGGCCAACTCTGTGGACAAAAGCAGTACCCCCTGCCTAAGAAATCGACTCAAGCAGCGGCCTTGCACTGTTATTTTGCAAAATGCGCACGAAACAACTTCTCTCCATGCCTCTGCTTCCACGGGATTGTTTGCAGCTCGCACTATTAGGCTTTCTGGATGCCAACCCGAGGTGGCTCCCAACACAAACAGAGAGAGCGCTCCGTTGCAGTCCATTTGAAAAAGCTGCACACTGGAATAGGGAAATAGAAAACACACTCTGTATTTATCCAAAAGCAATGGAGCCTCAAACAATAAGTTAAGATTGTATTCTTGAGGGAGGCAAAATCCTCAATTCTAATATAAGCTACATGACTGGTTATCTCTCTACATCATTAACAAAGTTCCCCAGCCAGATGAACTAAATATTCTCTGGGTGGAGGAGCTCCTCTACAGAAAACCAGTCAGGCCATAGACAAAGAGGAAATTAGAAACAGGGGTTCTCATCCTGCACTGACCTCCACACAGAAGGGCACAGATAAATTTGTGGATGCAAAACAAAGCTCTTGACTCAAAGGAAATAAAGGCTGCTTTATTCTGAAGCTCAAATATGAGTGACCATGCCCCAGGAATATCAATTTAGCTAATCCCAAATACGGTGTTCCCACGTGGAAGGAGTTTTATGGAGTTTTTATTGTAACAGAACAAAGGAAGTTATAAATCAAGGCAGTTTTTAGATGGATGGGAACCTCAGAGGTGGGTTGCCCTAAGATAGAAGAATCTTCACCATAGACTTCCGCTGTTACTGGGTAGCATTCTTAGCCCTTCCAGCAGGGGAGGATAGGGCTTTGTTGAGTTAATACACTCCAAAAATGCTTATCTCTGTAGGATCTTAGGTCTGATGCACAGAACAGAGCAAGAAGTTCTTAGGGTGGGGGATGAGGCGGTAAAGACAGTCCAGGGGAAATTGCAATTAGGATCCCAACCTTAACAACAACACCAAACTCTCCCCAGCTGAAGCTTTGATGGGCCTTGGTGACACAGCTCTCTCTCAGGAATTCTCCTTCACAGCTGTGAATGTAACCTGCTGTACCCTAGCCGTCGGTTAATGGTCAGTGAGCCGCAGATAAATATTTAAACCTCATTTTGTCAGAAGAAAGAATTCAAGGACTATGGGTGTGACCATTTTAAGGGACATCCAAGCCTTACTCCCACAGCCACAAGCAAACCGGGAAGGAAGACTAAGGAACCAGTTCCTTTGGCCTTGGTCAGAACAAGCTTCCACTCCACACCATACTGAGGAAACCAAGCCTTGGGAAAGTAAACTTTACTAGCACCCCCATAGCTGGGCTGGGCTGGCTGCTGATACCGTGTTATTAAAATATTCTCTAATTGTCTCTTTAACAATAATGCCCCCTTCCTGACTGTCAAAGTTACAAGCCTTTGGGTCCAAAGGAGATTCCAATTCCCAAGATTCCAGAAGGCCATCTAAATATTCAGAAATAAGGCTTAACCTGGACTACAGGAGGATTTCTGGTGATTGGATAAAAGCCAGCATTCATCGGGAACTTAGGTAGCCTATTTCCCTCTACCTAGCCTGTTTCCCTCTACCGAAAGAAGTCATTTTCCTTATCTCTAGCAGAAGGGACAAATGGCTCCCTGTGGTTCCTATTAACATATCAAAGTGCTTGCTAGCCTCCAGGTTCCCTCAGTACCAGGAGTACTGTTACATTTCAAAGTCCCTGCTACTGTCCTTTCCCTTCTTATCTCCCTCCCTACTCTAAGCTCCCTCCAGCCGAGGCTTCCTGCCTCTCCACCCACCCGTACTCATTCTCCTTACAACCCTGCTGTTTTCATGCTTTTTCCCCGCCCTCTTTCTCTGCTACTCTCCGTTCTCCGTTCCGGGTTACTCTACCTGCTCTTGCAGAGAGCACTGTCCTGTCCAGTCTGCTGGCCACGTGCAGCCTACTTCTCTGTCTCTGTCTCTGTCTCTGTCCTCTCTCTCTCTCTCTCTCTCTCTCTCTCTCTCTCTCTCTCTCTGGTCTGGACTCCTCCAGAGGCCTCTGGCTGTTCTCTAACCCTCATATCTACAGTGAAAATCTCCCCCTTAACCGTACCAGGGAGCTCTCATGTCATCAATGTATACAGAAACTTTTATTTTACGGATATTCTAGAACCTGTGCTTTCAACAAATTGAGATGAGCCTGTTTTTCCAGGTAACGAGAAAATGCAGTGGGGTCGGGGCAAGGAGGTAGAGATTTGAAGCCCTGAGTTTACCAGAATGCTGAGACAGGCGTATCCTGGAATGTTGAGGGGATTCCCATTCCCAAGCAGGGAACCTCGTGAGCCTTCCCTTGGCTTCATTTCAAGTTACATCTTGTCTCTCCTAAACTCATTAACTCAAATGCTACCTTGATGGAGGCTATGAAGCAAACATAGGAGGAGGAAGAGTGGGTAAAAGTAGATTGGGTTTCATCAAGGTAGACTGTGGGCAAGAGCAGAAGCATCGCACTAAATCCCATTAATGTGTGCAGTTAATACATGGTAGAAACCAAAGGAGCTAAAACGGAGGCACTAAGGGGGTCATTTCAGAGCAGTGCCCAGGATCATACGTGTCTCAAGGGAGAGGGAGGGACACTTGCAAGAAGAACAATATAAGGTCATGCAAAGGAGCTACAGTATTAGATAAAGTGGTGTCCTAGGTACTTTCTATTGCTGTGATAAACATCATGAACAAAGAAACTTTGAGAAACGAGGGTTTATTTCATCCATCACTGAGGGAAGCCAGGGCAGGAAGCTGGAGGCACAGGCTGAAGCACGGGCTACAACGGAATGCTGATTATTGGCTTGTTCCTATAGCACCCGATACTACCACTTTGGGGGTAGCACTGCCCATAGTGAACTGGGCCCTTCCTCATTAATCATGAATCAAGAAAATGTATTACACTCTTGTCCACAGTCCAATCTAGTGGGGGGCCTTTCCCAATTGAGGTTTCTTTTTCCCAAACAACGTTAGTTTGTGTCAAGTTGCCATCAAACACAATTGTCAACAACATTTAAACAAAAACAGTAACAGAAAGTTAGTTTGTCATGATTTCCACCTCCATCTTGGCTCAGTAGAAAGAGTGTAAAAGACTCCAGATGAGATTCTCTGTGATGTTAGTTGAGCCCCAGAAAAACAAGGGCCCCGCAGAGAGCCACCTCTCCTTCCCAGGATTCAAGGGCTGCTATCTATCCCACACAGAATAGCCTTTCCAATGTGACAACACTCGCTCTGCGGTGTCCCCCAGATTGGCTGTGGTCTTTCCATGGCAGGCAGGACCATGCAGGCCTGACACTCCCGTTTCCTAGCATGTTAGACCACTGGGATTTGTGCCACACTCAAGATCCTCGGGGTGCAAACGGATGAGGCTCTTAAGAAACGTTCCTCCCTTGTTCCTGGGCACTGTGTTCCAGGACAGCAGCCTGACCTGATCTTCCACCTAACCATAAATAAATGACACTGTTTGACTCTCAACCTGGGGTCCTTCCTGCTTTTGTCAAACAACCTGGACTGACTCTGCAGAAGCTGAAGGGGGAGGAAGAGCAGGCATGAGAGTGTGGAAGGGTGGGGAGCCAAGGCAGTCTCATTCCCCTCCGCAGTCACCTCAGAGCTCCGCCTCATTCTCGAGGCTCTGCAGCGGAGAGTCAGGGGTCATTTCGTAGAGGTGTCCAGGACGGGGTGGGGGGGGGAACCCTTGCAAGAGGCACCTCCCACTGGAAGTCACCTGGTTTCATGACTGAGGAAATTCACTAGTAAGTGAGAGAGGATGCTACAAGGAGCCTGCTTCAGTGTCAAAGGAGTGGGAGTTTACTGTTAGTAAAACAGGAGTCAGGTTCGGGGGTTCTCACTAGGAGACCCTAGAAAGACACACACACTCATGCTCAAATCCATACGCGCATACCCCTCGCTATCCTGTGTTATTATCGTCATGGTGTCTGCCGTTACCTAAACGTGTTATTTACTTGTACTAAGAGTTCAGCTTGTGCTCTGATAGGATTCCATGGAAGGACACCAGTCCCAGGAGCCCCGGGGTTTTATTTATTGGGAGCACATTAAGCTAATTCATTTCAGAGGATGGTGTACAATTTTACCCCCAGTTTGCAATGGAACGCTTAAGATGCTCATTAGAAAATTAAAGGGCTCTAAGGAGATGGTCCTCGTGGTCAGAAGATCTAGATTATTCTATTCAGGCAAAGGAGGGATTCTTAGAGTGGGAAGGGATAAAAATTTTTTTTTATGGTCATCTGCCACTGTGAAAGAAGCACATAAAAACTGGCTACAAAGGAAACATGATAAGGCCCCTAAGCAAATATTGGCTTCAGTGTTGGTTAATTGTTCCCCAACAGTTGATCATCCAATATGAATAACATTGATTCTGGGGTCATTCCAACTTAGACAGGCATCACACCCTAGCATTACCAATTATAGAGTGTGGCTAAATTTTCTAAGTTTCTTTAACCCTCTGTTTTATCATCCCTAAATCAGATGTTATAACAACTCCTTCAAAGGTTGAAATAAAACTGAATGGTACACATGAAACACTTAGTATGGACAGAAAGCACCCAGCAAACATTGTCTGTAACTTCTGTCTAATCCCAGAGTGCTAAAATACTTTTTAGGTAAAGGCCTTGTTATATACATTTGATTATGATGCCTTCCCAAAGGGGGTGTATGTTGGATTCCTGATTTCCAGGACCTCCAAATGTGAAGTTGCTGGCATTATGGGCTTTACAGAGGTGACAAAGCCTCCTAACACAGAGAAATTAGATGTGCATTAGAGGAAGCCAATGAGAATGCACAAAAGGAAGAACATGGCTTCCTACAAGTCAATGAAAACGTTAGAGTGGACGCTCCCTCGGAATGAACCAGCACTGTGGCTTCTGTAGCTTGACTACTCCCCAATGGCCCCTGTGTCAAAAGCTTGGTCCCCGTTCTGTGGCACTTTGGGATGTAGTAGAACCTTGAGGAAGAACAGCCTAGTAGGAGGCAGTGCATTCACTCGGGGACTATGCTCTCAAAAGGGATACTTAAACTCTCCTCTCCACGCTGATCATTTTGGCTTGCTGGCACAATCTCCCAGGTGTTTCTGTCATGATTTAGTTTGCTGCTGAAGGCACAGCAGGGCCAAGCAACCATGCCCAAAACTTTTCCTTATAAAGTCTGTTGTCTTGGGCACCTTTGTCACCATGTGGAAAGCTAGCACACCTGCTGATCCGTGGCTGTCAGACTTCCAGCCTCCAGGTCTGGGATACGCTAACCTTCTGCTGCTTCAGCCACCAATCCGGGAGCTACAACCATAGTACAGACTGGGCGTGTCTAACCCACAGCCACGGCAGCCATGCATGCTAGCACAGTTGCATGAATGTGGCCCAGCACTTCTGTAGATTACAATTCCACATCGCAGTGATAAGAGATTGGATACGCCAGGATATGATCCCAAGACTCAGCCATCACTGGAGTAGAAGCTGTTAGAAGCAGAGTTCTGTGTCACCACTAGACACCCTCGCCCAGCTGCGTCCAGCCTGCGCCCTGACTGTATGTTTTAGTCTTTGTTTACAGAAAGTGAACAGTTGGCTTAGAGCTGCTGCTGCCTTTGCTGTCAGGGGACACAGCACCAAGAAGAAAGTTGTGTCTCTGTGCAGCTCCAGCTCTAGATGGGTCTAAGTTCATGCCCTTATACAGAAAGTATCTTTGTTTCAAAAGTCCATGCATGTGGATTAGCAGAGAAAAACAATAGAGCCACTTCCAATGGGGGCCAGTTTCTTCCAGACCACCACAAAGTGTAGGCCCAATTAAAAGCTTCCTGCCGGGCGGTGGTGGCACACGCCTTTTTTATCCCAGCACTCGGGAGGCAGAGGCAGGCGGATCTCTGAGTTCGAGGCCAGCCTGGTCTACAAGAGCTAGTTCCAGGACAGACTCTAGAAACTACAGGGAAACCCTGTCTCGAAAAAACCATAGTGTTTCAGCACAGCAATAGGAAAGCAGCTGAAACAGAAGCTTATTGGGTCACGGTTCTGGAGGCCAGAAAGTCCAGGACTGAGATGCCAGGGCCTGGTGACAGCCTTCCTTCTGCCTCATCCACAGAAAAAGACAGTGGGTAGAAAGCAAAGTCTGAGGACATGAACGAGTGCTTTTGTACAGAACACATATGCTCTGGTACTGGGTCAGACTCATCTCGTGGTCCCTGCACAGATAATAACATGTATTCTGCATGAAGATAAGGCAAAAATTAAAGTTAAATATTCAATAGAACTAATCTGACAAAGCCTTAAGTGAACATTCTTAAAGTGATTTACCATAAAGAAGAAAGAGCTTACTACGGCATCTACAAATTTCATATTAAGAGGCCATATTAGCAATCACTGTCCAAATGAGGCAGGTGTGACCCATGAGCTCTGTCATCTATAATCATTTAAAAAGTGGCATGAAACTGTTGAATCCATGAGCTGAAGGTGGAAAGATCTGGAATTCGGTCTAATGATAAATTTACTCCTAATCAACTAGACCCAGGTGCGAGGGTTAATCTTGATTTGATTACATGGGAAGAAGTGAAGGGGACAATAAAGCACACCTCTGGGTGTGTCTGAGAGGGTATTCCCAGAGGTGATTAATGTGTGGGGCAGTAATAGGGAGGTGTTGTCCTGAAGGCTTCTCACTTTCTGGAAGTTCAAGTTCCCTGAAAGCCGTGGATTTTTACATGATGCTCCATAGCTCTGAATCCTGACCGCAGCCCAGTCACCAGTGAGCATCCTGTCATGAGCATCAGAGTGTCCGCGCAGCCCAGTCACCAGTGAGCAGCACGTCATGAGCATCAGAGTGTCCAGCTTGATGAGCCCGAGGCTGGATGAGAACGTGAAGAGCTTTGCGAGCTTTCGATGACGTTTATCCTGCTGGCCTGGGGACCACACTCTCAGAACTGCCTCTCTGAAGAAGGGAACAACAACAAAAGCCAAATGAATGCTTTCGGTGTTGCAGCTGGGACCACCCGTACTGCAACCACTCCATGTGCTGTTCCAAGGCAGAAACCACCATTGGCAGTGCATTGTGTGCAGTGTGGCTGTGCTCCAGCAAGCATTTGGATATAAACACAGGCAGCAGGTTGAATCTGGCCTCATGCCACAGTTTACTGATCCTTCCAGGGAGAATGAAGGATTCTTCAAAAGACTCACATGGAGGAGCAACGGAAAGGGATAAAGTCTATGCAGGCGGTACCTCGCTAACCCATACTTCTTCCTAAATGCATGCAATTAGAACCACAAGTACGGTGACACCGCCTTTTACCTTCGGAACTCTGTCCCAAGGAACCATAGCGTCTGAACAGAAAGAACTCACACTCATGTCACAAGGCTTCAGAAGGAGAGGTGTTACTCAGCTTTGCAACTTGTTTTAGAGACTGTTGTAGCCTGTTTCTGCCACTTGTCAACACGCCGTGTGAGCCTCCAATGGGCAGGGCTGCACATACCATCAAAGTGGGGACCTTACCTTGACATTCAAGAAAGCCTCTTGGCATTTGGCCTATACTAAAAATATGAGTGGAATGAAGGAAAATCTGTAAGATCAGTATTCCTTCTGGTCTTACGATATCTAAACTTGGCCTGGGAAGGCCTGGTGCCAACTGTGTTTCCCTCCTTGCCGTGACAGTCCCAGGATTCTAGGAGCAAAGGGGGACCATAGGATCAGGCGTGTTTATATAGACAAGACCACCACACTTGGAGAGATGACAAGGACAGTATTTCTTTTGTTCTGGAGTGTTTGGGGAGCCACACAGTAGATGATATATGTCACCATGGGATTTGTAGTTCCTGGGTTTTTGGCCTCATTAATAAAAGAATTCAAGAGCAAACTCAGATGGAAAGTCATGGACAGTTTTCTTATTATTTAAAAGAAAAACAACAGGACAGGCAAGCTGGAAATCTCAGCAGCTGTCAATACAGGGGAGATGGAGAACAGGAGAGAAAGCCATGGCATTTGAGTTAGGTGTGGAAGTCAGCCATGTGGCAGACGAGTAGCCGCATGGCAAGGATAGGAAGAGCTTCAGAGGAAGTGTGGGCAAACCTAGAGGACCAGCAACAGAACATCCAGGCTCTGGCAAACAGTTAAGGAAAAAGGAAAAGGTGTGCTTTTCTGAGTCACTGGAATAGCAGGCAGGCTTAAGAAAGCCAATGGTAGAAGCCTTGCAAGCAGCTGTCCTGAGGGCAGGAGTCAGGACAAAGGCTGAGACCCTAGGGCCATTAGTGGGCAGGGCCTGGAGAGGGCGCTGCATCTGATGGGACAGGTCAGACTTGGGAACAGAGAGGTCAGCTGGGTAATGCTGGGAGTAATGTGGGAGTAAGGAGTCAGTTGCCCAGAAGTAAGAAAGGTAATTATGTACCTAAAGCCGTTGAAAACAAGGAAACATGTGCTATGTGGAACAGGCACCAAGAAATTGTTTGTAAAAGATGAAGACCTGGAATCCCTCCTTTGCTTCACACATGCCTCCTTTGTCTTAAAACTTCCAGTCATTCTGGTGTTTAACTCTGCCTGCTGGAAGTTACCAACCCACAAGGTGACTTCTCTAGATAATGGCTGCCTGACTAGCTCAGTGGTGAAGCCTGCGACTTGAAGCCTAGAGATAGCTAACCTAGTCCATCCCCCTTCGGGGATGAAGCGCAAAGATAGAGCAACCAGAGTCTTACTGTCGGCTTTTACAGCGTCCAATTTCCTCCTGAAAATCTGCAGTCCTCCTCTTGGGCAGGCACCCCCCTGGTACTCTAGAAAGAGCAGAGTATCACGAACAAGGTCACGCAGGGCATCCACAGTCATCCCTTGAGGGACAGCTTCGGATCGTCTCACATAACCAGAACTGAGATAAAGACTCTCCGGCCCGCACTGTGACCAAGACGACTTAATCATCCCTACGGCTCACCTCTGACCCCAGTACTCCCTCTTTTTGAACCCAAACCAGTGTCCCAAAGGTGGACTGAAATACACGCTTTCTACCTTTTCCCGGACGGCCATTTTTATCGGAACCCTTTCTTAGATTTTCAACATTACTTTTGCTTGCTTTCTTTGACGGTGTCTAGAGTAGGCATTTGGCAACCAGCTAGGGCTGTAGCCACACGTGCAACCACTTAGAGGTCCTTGAGGGAATTGTTTCAAGTGAGCTAATACAGTCACAGAAGGGCAAATACTGTACAATTCCACTTAAAGGAGAAATTGTGGATGGAGATTGCACTTTTGTCTCCCGGCCGCCCACACCCGAATAATCACACAGAATCTATATTAATTACAAGACGGTTTGGCCTATTAGCTCAGACTTTTTATTAACTCTTACATCTTAAATTAATCCATTTCTATTATTTTATATTTTGGGCAGCTACATGGCATCTCCTTGACTCTGCCCACTCTATCTACATATTTCTCTGTTCAGATTTCCCACCTGGCTTTACTCTGCTAAGCAATTGGCCAAAACAGCTTTATTCATTAACCAATAAAAGCAACACATATACAGAAGGACATCCCACATCAAGAAATGTAAAGTAAGTTGGTATGGGTTGATGGAGAGAGGCATGGAGATGCCAATCAACTTGATTGATATGGTGCTTCCCCTATCCAAGTCGAGTGCATTCCCAGGTACAACTCTGGGCCTGTTGGGGACAGTCCTGCATTGCACACTTGCTTTGTGAAAAGTGTCACTATGATGTTTGATGTTCCTTTCATACTTTAACAAGCCACCAGAACTTTATTTTAATTCTGTGAGGTTTGAGAGAATTTCCACAGACATATAATCTAGTGATTTGCCAAATGACTAAAGCCAGGGAGTTAGCTCTTCATTAACAGTAGGCGGCTGGTGAACAAGAACAGGTTCCCACAAGGGACAGGGCTTAGAGCCTCATAAAATGCTCTTAAGTTTCTTTTCCATCTTGGAGCTACAAGGTATGAGACCCAGGAGTTTTGTTCTTGGAGATCAAAGGCAGCACCAAAGGACAGAGATGCTGTTATCTGCTGACATCAAATTATAGAACCATCGGATAGGGTGCATCAGAACCTTGGAGTAGATTTCCTGGGAATAGGCAACTCCAGTGTGGCCTGAGACCTGATTATCAGCTAATGAGGCTCCTGCCCTTGCTGTGGTCATTGGGTTGTAAGCATTGTCCCTGCTTCTGCTTACTGATTAAGACCCGGAAAGATCACATCGCATAGCTCCCGATCCCCAGTGAGCTAAAGCCACAGGATGCTTGCTGCATGCTCTCTGGAATAGAGGGATTGTTTAAAAGAGAGGAATGGAATGTGTGATCAAGGGCCCTCCAGAGACGCAGGATCAGGAAGGGTGTGAATATGTGTACTACACGCATACCATACACACACACATACATACACACACACACACACACACACACACACACACACACAAACAACTGTGTGGGTAAAGAAATGCAGAGACAGGTCCAGAGAGAAACTGCCTTAGCTGCTTTTCTCATTGCTGTGGCCAAATATCCAATAAGAAGCAACTTAAAGAAGTATTTCTTTTAACCTATAGTGTGAGAGGCCATTGTGGTAGAGAAGGCATAGGGACAGGAGTGTGAAGTGGTCGGTCACATTGTGTCCACAGTTAGGAAGCAGAATTATGGGGGTGTCTGTAGGCACAGCAGGGTCTCCTGAAATGGAAGAAAGCCCATGGGGAACATGTGGAGTCAGTGTGTGGCACTGATGGTCTTTCCTCTGTTCATGTGCTCCACAGCTGGACACACCATTACCAGGGCATCAAGGAGGGTCCTCATCACCTTCACTCCAGATTCACCAACTGAAATACCCATCCAATCTGAAAACTCTCTCCCTACAAAACCTAAGGAATCACATTTGACCAAATATCTGGGCACTGCGGCTCAGTCGCGCTAACACTTAGGATAGAGGGCCACAATGTGTCATCCACTAACAGTGTCCTGAGAGAGGATGCTCTTGCCATGTCCAGAACTTTCTGGTCATTGCTGAGGCTTCAGACATCTTTCCTTAACCCCAGGAACCCCTGCTGTGCTCTATAAAGCTTCCCAGAATGTTTTAGAATGTTCTCTTCCAAAATGGATAAGTGGAAAGAAAATGAGAAGGACAGCACTCCTATGTGACAAAAAATCAGTAGGTAAGCAAATCTAAGACCGGCCCAGAGCATCATCCTGCGGTGTGTTGCTGAGTGGTGTCTTAGAGCATCATCCTGCGGTGTGTTGCTGAGTGGTATCTTGCTAAGCAGTATCTTTTCCACAGCCTTGCATGGAAAACTCAAGGGTAGCATTTCTTCCCAGGTCCCATAGCTCTTCACTAAGATAAAGAAGATGGGAAGGAACCCAATGAGCTACGAAAATTGCATCTTGTGTTTTCCCTGGCAAAGGTAGTCTATTAATTTGTGCCAGGGAAAAGCTCCAGAATGGCACCCAGAGGGTCCTTCCACCCCAGAAGGATGGGTGGAGATTTGTCCTTAGCTGGATTAACAGCCATTGTATTTCTCAAGCTTGAACTTTCTCTAGTATTGAACAAGCACAACACAGGCTTTGTCGTGACACTGAGGACCGGGATGTGACAGAAGTCATTATTTACAGCTTTCCCCAGCCTGCAAAGTTACACAGACGACACTCTGGTGGGTGCAGAATAATCAATCAGTGATGGGGAATCACCAACAGAGAAGAAAAATGGTTTTGAAAGAAACCCAAGTAATTTCAGCAGGAAAAATAGCCTTTAAATTTGTTAGGAATATTGCTTTGCCACCTCTAACCTCCGGAGACAGAGAATGAGGAAGAGATGAAGAAAGCCACAGGAAGTATCTTCCAGAACCGCGTCTAGAGATAAGCTTGTTAATATAGGCTCTTAGCAACTATTGTGGGACTCAGACTAATAGCATGTTGGTCTGTTTTTTCATTACTAACAGGAAATACCTGAGGTGGACCATTTTAAAAAGAAGGGAAGGTCTATTTCCACACACAGCATAAGATCCAGAGGCCTCATCTAACAATGACCTTCTGTGTTGGCCCTCTCTGGCCAGCACACACATCATGGATGAGAGATAAGCACTTTGTGTGTGTGTGTGTTCTTAACGCTCTTCCTCTCTTTATAAATCTGCAAAGATACAATGGTGGGGCCTTCACTGTGATGAATTCAATCCTCTTTTGAATGCCCCACCTCTAAACAGCAACCTCATGGCAAGCCTCCATCCTTTCTCTGGGGATGGAATTTCCATTAATGAAGTCCTGAGGGCATTCACACCATAGCCAAACACAAAAAGTCAGCCAGTTCACAGTGATTACTAAAAAGGGTCTTATTGCACCAATATGTTAGCTTTCACCTTACAAAACTGCCATATTTCAAAACCCTATCCATCAGTGGGGTGATAAAGGTCACCAGCTCCTGTGACAAGACACACTGACAGGATGTTCCTCCTTGCCTAGTATGAGGGCAATGTCCCAGGAGCGTCCTCCTCGGTCCGACAGCTACTGTTAATGAGGAAAACGTCCAACATCCACTGAGAGAGAGAGAGAGAGAGACGCTCTACAGAAAGAGAGTGGGAAAAGGATCGTCGCTCACCCTTGTCTGGTGGTCTGGATGGGCACACGAAAGGACGTGGTAGCCAGCTCCATAGACTGGTTATGTAGGATGTCCTTCCGTATGCTGCAACTATGTGTTTCTCTTATTGGTTGATGAATAAAGCTGTTTTGGTCAATGGGCAGGCAAAATATAGCTAGGTGGGAAGTCGAAACAGAGATACAGAGAGAAAGAAGGTGGAGTCAGAGAGATGCCATGTAGCTGCCGGGAAAGCCAAATGTAAGATAACAAACCACGAGTCTCATGGTAAAATATAAACTAATAGAAATGGGCTAATTTATAGTTAGAGCTAGCCAGTAAGAAGTCTAAGCCATTGGCCAAACAATCGTAACTGATAATAAGCCTCAGAGTGGTTATTTCATAAACCGCAGGGACCTGGTGGGCGGTGGGACAGAAAAGACTTCCCACTACACTGGTGGGAAGTGCTGACCAAGTGCTGGCTTGCTCTACTCTTCAGATGTGACTCTGCTATTTAGGTTTGACAAAGGACCTTGTTTTGTAGTTTTCTTCCAAAATGCACTCGGATTATGTCCTCATTTCCTGAAAGCAGTTCAGACATCCATGTGGCAAGTTGAGAGAAGCCATAGAACAGAGCTTTGGAGGGAACAAAGTAGCAGCAGCCTCTGGCGGAGTCCTTTTTCTCTTCCTCTCAGGGGAGCCCTGAGATAGAGAAGTGGGTGCACTAACACACGCAGAGTTCTGACAGTCCTCCACACAGATGTGCAGAGCAGGGGCCCAGAGACACCTGGGGCTGCAGCAGAGACCTGGGGCTGCAGCAGACACCTGGGGCTGCAGCAGAGACCTGGAGCTGCAGCAGAGACAGACCTGGGGCTGCAGCAGAGACCCGAGGCTGCAGCAGAGCCCACACAGCCTTCCACTGAAGGGGCTGCCCAGCAAACTGTGAGGCTGAAGAGGGGAAGGTCTTAGAGCTCACCCATTGATTGGCATATTCACTGGCTAGTGTGCTGATATCCCCATGGCCTTTGCTGTTTTTAAGCCTTTTTTCTCTTTTTCTACTTTTCTTGTGTGCCTGGAATGTACATGTATGTGTACACATGCTTTTGCATGTGGGTAGGTGTGCGTGCTCATGTGTGCATGCATGTGGGTGTCAGAGGTTGAGGTCATAGTCATCCTTCATTGCTTTTCATTTTGTTCACTGAGACAGTCTTTTGATCAAAACACAGATTGCACCCAAGAGGCTAGTCTTGCTAGCTAGCTTGTCCCTGTGCCTTATGAAACTGGAATTATAGTGGGCAGATATACCCACACAGGTTTTGGGTGATCCAGACTCCAGTCCTCATGCCTGGGCAGCAAGGGCTTTAACTGCTGCATCATCTTCCCAGTGAGTTATCTTTATTCTGTATTTTCAGGCCATGTCAAAGGACTGGTCTACAGCAACAGTTCACAGATCATCCTGGGAAAACGGGGGGCCGTGAGAAGAGGCTAGACTCAGACAGAATGACTAGGAGATTATGTGTATAATGTACTAAAATCTTACCGTTTCCCACTCTGTCTCAGGCAACTGTGGAGCTTGTCGCTGCAGGATGGGATATGCCGAGGTCATAAATGCAGGTACGAAGAGCATGCAGCTCTCTGGACTTAGGACAGGGCCTCCTATGTCTGCTCACTACGCTCTCACATCAAGTGTGGTAAGAACATGGCCCTCTGTCTCCACCTGCTGCGCCTCTGCTCTGTGCTGCCTCATTGTGAACACCCTTCCACCTCCAGTCAAGCAGAAAGGCTCACTCTCACGGCCTTGAACACCTTTCTCCTCACCTTTTCCTAAGCCAGCACAAAACAGTGGGAACCTATTACTATTCTAGCATGTTAATTGGATTCTGCCCTGTGTTGTACTTCATTTTTTTTCCCTCTAAAATCTCTAAACAAGCAACATGCTTTGAATAGACTTAAGGCTTACCCAGCACTCTCTGTATGTTATATTATCAACCTACACATGTCTCAGAGACATTCTAGAGGGTGAATTACAATCTGTGTTAAGACTGGGACATTGAGTCACAGGGAGCGTGACATTTCTGGAGCTCATACATGGATATGCAGTCAGGATGAATCCTAATATGTCTACAGATCTCCTTCATGGACTCTTCATTCTGGTCTGCCCGCACAGGAAAAGTCCAAGCAGAGCCCTGTGGGCTTGCAAAGGTCATGGTGACCTCCACACCCTCCTGGTGTTTGTCTCACACCCATGCTCTCTGAAATTGATGGGCTTCCAGGCAAAGAACCTTCCGGAAGGGTTTTATGTGTGTTTAAGGGCAGTGTTATGTCTTAGCAGCTCTGTCTCCTGGATAGATTCTTTAAAGACAAAGTAACAAAAATATTTTATTATTCAATTTTAGTTGCTGGGCTCCCCTGAGATTATTTTGTCTTGCTGAAAGCCTCTTTATCCTTCACGTCTTTGTCTTGTTTATTTTTATACTTATAGCAATTTATATACCCTTGTAAGAAATTTTATATAAGGAGATAAATGCTGTGCCATAATATTGAATAACTATTTGAATCCCTAAGATAAGTATTATTGCCTCTGGTACAGAATCATAATCACAGACTGTACAAGGAGCTTCCACAAGGTCAAATCATGGCTCACAGGACAAGCTGGAAATGCCGTTTGTCCACACCTTTCCCCTTGTGTCCCCATTAAACACATCTTTTCACAAATAATCGGGAGCACATCTGGAGTGCTGCAGGGAACCGGTACTCATAGTGCCATGACTCTCATCTTCTTTATGGTTTCTATTTTCTCACGTCCAAATAAAGATAAGAGGATGTTTGCTAGGGTTCAGGTTGGTCATTTCTTTCTTCAAATGTCTTTTACTAAACTATAAGTTCATATGGAGCTGAAATTGACTCCGGGTTATTAGCTATTGAAGCACTTCTGAAAATGCCCTGGGTGGTTCCTCAATCACCCGTGTGACTGAGGACAAGTTGAAACCTCAGGGATTGCTTGCCTCTGTGCCCATGCGTACGCTTTTGTGTGTGTTTGCGTGTGTTTGTATGTGTGTAACATATGCCACAATCTTGTTTTTCTTTGGCTTTTGGAACTTGTGTGGGATTTTCTCCCCATGTGTTTTATATGTGTGGATGCCAAATCAATTATATTTTATTTTATTTTTAATTTCTATGGCAAAATAAAGAAATACCTTTAATGCTACAAAGTTGAGTCAGGAATGAAAGCTACCCTTCCCTTATGAGACTAATTCACAGTGTGAAAGAATTCTGTGTAGTAAGAATATAAAAATTCTTATTCCTAAGACAGCAGCAGAGGAAGACAAAAAGTCGAGGCTAGAAGAAGAAAGCAGCTGAACTGACCGGTACAGAGTTATTTTAATACACCATGGGGCAATTCCTGTATTTTACACACAGCGATAAAAAAATTCCATTGCAGAAACAAAATTATATTCTCTAGCGTGTTGTTTTACTAGTGTTTCCAAACATGCAATCTGAACAAGGTAAAGAGCGGGGTTCTCTCCGGTCAGCTGACCTTAAGAGTTGGTTGTGATGCAGGAAGCAGTGGATCCTGTGGGAGTCTGGAGGAAACGGTGCTCACTGATGGAAATGGTAGATTCTAAGACCGAAAGAATTGCCCTGTCCCTCTAGGAAGCCCCAGAACGGCCAGTGTGGGCCAAGGAGCCATGAGCAATGAGGTGATAGTTTGCCAGACCCCATCACGAAAGAGCCTGGTGGGCTGTATGTACTACAGGTTGCATTTGGCATCTGTAAGGACTTCAAAACTGGGAAACATCTCTACTGAGAATTTGTTCTCTACACAAGCCTGTAAAACACCTGCCTCGTGAGAACTGTAAGCTAAGTAAATACCTCTTTTTATGAGTCACCCAGACTCAAACACTAGTATAGGAGAGAGCACCCAAGGAACGTGTAGGGAAGAGAGCTGATACTGATGCTTTGGAGATGCGAATATTTACAGGTCTACAGGGAAGCCGGCCAAGCGGAATGGCAAGCCAGGGTGGCCTCCGGACTGGACAAGGCACAGCATCCCTAAAGCTAAAGAGAATCCGCAGTTGTCTCCAAT
The DNA here is from genome assembly GCF_903992535.2 of Arvicola amphibius. Lineage (NCBI taxonomy): Eukaryota > Metazoa > Chordata > Mammalia > Rodentia > Cricetidae > Arvicola > Arvicola amphibius. The sequence continues at coordinate 7,424,500 of NC_052049.1, read as the reverse complement.
ACTACTACGAGATCAAGGGCACTGGATAAGTGATAGAGGGATTTGGCAGCATGGGGTCAGGGAGGGTACTAGTCAACACGTTATAGGTTGAAAAAAGAGTAGGAAGGGTGTGGCACCCGGCCTCTTTGAATAGCTGTGTCGTCGAAGGTACATATGTAACCCAAAGGGGATGGTTGGGGCTGGAGAGATGGCTCAGAGGTTAAGAGCATTGCCTGCTCTTCCAAAGGTCCTGAGTTCAATTCCCAGCAACCACATGGTGGCTCACAACCATCTGTAATGGGATCTGGTGCCCTCTTCTGGCCTGCAGACATACACACGGACAGAACATTGTATACATAATAAATAAATAAATATTAAAAAAAAAAAAACAAAGGGGATAGTGGCAGGCCTTTTCCTACTGCTGAAATGTGCCACTGCTGATCTTTGTAGAGCTGCGAGTTCTGGAAAGTCACCGGATGGGTCGCGCAGCGGAATGGGCCAAGGAGCCATGGGCGATGAACTGTTAGTTGAGAGACGAGGCAGGCCGCTGTCATCTCTGAACGAAACCGGGCGCTGAGGTCTCGAACCACCGGCGGGCGACGCTTCCCTCGGAGACAGCTAGGCGGAGGAGCCTCATTGCTCGTCCAGCTCTCCAGCGATCGCGGAGCCGCGCGCCCTCCACGGACACGCGCCTTGTCACTCTGCCCGGCTAGCTGCCAGGAGATAGACGTGGCGCTGGCCGCTGCGCACGCTCCACACGGCCAGGGCGGGGCAGGGCGGGGCGGCTCGCCCAGCGCGAGTGGGCGTGGCCGTGCCACGCAACCGCCCAGAGCCACGCCCTCGGCCCAAGGCGGCAGTGCGCGTCCCCGAGCCGCGCGCGCCCCACGACTTCGTTCCCTCCGGGGCCTCGCGCGCGCGTTGCCGCCCACCCCTCCGCCGCCGCCGTCGTCGCCCCTCGAGCCAGCGGCGCCATGTCTTCGCCTCCAGAAGGGAAGCTGGAGACCAAAGCCGGACACCCGCCCGCCGGTACTGACTGGTTTGCACTTTGTCTCGGGGCGCCGGGCGGGGGCGGGGCAGGATCGGGGTTCCCCCGGGTCCCGGACCGGGGCGATGCGGAAGCGCGCAGGTGAGCGGGGGCTCCGGGTCGCAGGTGAGCGGGACGCGGTCATCCAGCCACGTAGCCACCTCGGGAGTCGCCGCGAGTGCCCGCGCTAAGCCCAGTTGTACAACTCTGAACTCAAACGTCGGCAGCTTCCGCTGAGATTGTACAGATGTTTCGGGGGAGTCCCCAACAATTAAAAGGCAGTGTTATGCCGTGATGATTAATCGTGGGCTGACAGCGTTTCACACTGACAGACCAAAGGAGCGGAAATAATCCCCATCACTAATCACCTGGCATGGCTTTCTCTCCTCATTTTCTTTTCTCATCCAGCTTTCTCTTGAAAGTGGTTAAAGTAATATTTTTAAAGCAAACCCTCAAACTCTAAGCCAAGGCAGTTAGTTAAGTTCAGGAAAGAGGCACCTTTCTTAGGAAATGGCAAGCAACCTTGGTGCGCGTTGGGCGCCGCCTCCACTCAGTTCCTGTTTGTTCCTCCGTGGCTGCCACGCTGGTGGGGCTAGGTGGCAAGGATGCCTGTGAGAGCACCCCTGAGAGGCGGCTCCGAGGCCGCGGGTCCCAGAAGCCAGATCTTCTTAGAGCTCCTCCAGGTCTTGACTGCACACGCTCTAAACCAGGGCTTATCCCAGCAAACCTTAGAGGAATGTACTGGGTGGGAGACACATCTGTGCCATCTGTCACACCTCTGCAGCTGCTGGCCCCCACGGGAGGACAGGAGTGATGGGGGAGGAAAGGAGGTGCATTGTGACAGCGCCTCTCCGCTAACCTCACAGGGTGTAGGAGTTAGAAAAGGATCCCGCTGTGGTGGAAACACTTTGTGTTTGCTGTAAGATTCCATCATGGAGTTTGTAACGATCTGGGTTCAATCCTTGCTTCGGACCAAACAAAACCACCCTTGGAAAGACTTCCTTTAAGACACAGACTCCTGCCCCTAACCAAGCCTATCCAAAACTAGTGCCCGTTTTTGCAAAGGAAAAATTAGTCTTCTCCAATGGAGTCTCACTTATCAGAGTAGGCCCCATGCTACGTAGGTAGATGACCAACGGAAAATGAACTCAATGGTATTTTTTTGTAGATTTCCTGTCTTGTGTTGCTTTGGGTTTTTGTTTGTTTGTTTGTTTGTTTTGTGAGGTTTTTTTTTTTTGGTTTGTTGGTGTTTTTTTCTTGTCTTATTAGTCTTTTGCTTTGTGTGTTTTGGTTTCTGGTTTTGTGGTTTGTGTGTGTGTGTTTAATTTTCTCTTTTAAAAAAAAGTGAAGTTGGGTGGGTAGGGAAGTGGGGGAGGAGTTGGGGAGGGGAAAATCATAATCAGACTATATTGTGTAAAAACTTTTCTATTAAAATTTAAGAAGCGCAAAACCAAAGAACAACAAAGAAAGATTTCCCTTAAGGAAAACCCTGACCTTTAACTCTTAAAGGAGTAGTTTGAGTCCAGCTGCCTGTGGATCTGTGCTGAGGCGAGGGGCCTGTGCTCAACAGAGACTCAGCGGAGTCTCCCTGGAGAAGGAGTTCATTAATGTGTGCCTCTTAGAAAGACAATGAGTCAGAACAACATTGATTAAATTGCCCACAGAGACTATGAGGCACGTCTCTGGATCAGAGGAAGGAAAAGCTCACTTGGAGAAACTGGAGAGTTCTGGCTTACTTCAGTTTGCAAACAGGCTTTTGAATTAGCAGTGGAATACCTTGTTTGTGCCTACAGAGATAACCACCTTGCTGTGCCTGTGGAGCTGTGCACTTGGGCTCTAAGTTTAGAATTTGGGGGCATGACATTGTGCTTCTCTGGGACTCAGGGGTCTCCTCACCTGACTTTAGAGGCTTGACCAGATGGGGTAGCCTTTGGTGGGGTCTGGCCTTGGGACTGTAACTTTTGCTCCTTTGCCTGTTTGTTCCTCTTGTTAATCAAACAGATCTCGTGACCTTAGGGCAAGCCCTTTAACTCACCTGACCCAAAGGTCTAGTGATAAAGCTGCTGTCAGGCCACCTAGACCCATGAGCCCAGAGGGATGGGTGGGACCGCGCTGTTAGCGGGCTGTGCTTCTCAGCAGCACCCTCCTGTGTAGTGTGTGTTTCTCCTTATCTGCAGAAGTTCCTTTCTGCGGCCGGGAGGCCAGAGTGTGCCCTTTTTTGTCTGGCAATATGAGAGGGCAGCAGTGGTGCAGGATAAATGTTTGTAGAAAGAAGAAAGGGCCACCCACTAGTAAAGAATAATAAAGGGTTGCCAAGAACACAGTCCATAAGTCAAAACAACTGCCTTAAGAACTTCGGGAAAGCTTTCATTAAGTGCTTACATTGTATAACAGACTTGTGCTTAAATCTTTCATTGGAAATAATAAAATCCTCTTACCACGCCTCTTTTGCTGTCCTCTCTTGTGTTCTCTCTTTATTGACCTCTCCAGTCCCTACAATGTCCGTTTTCCTCGCTGCACCTACCTCCAGTCTCTCCCACTCTCCTGGCTTCCTGCCTGCCTGTGTCTGTACCTTCAGGGGCTGGCAACACTACTTAGAATGAGACTCTTAGTAAACTGCTCCAGGAAAGTTTCCCCAAGGCCTGCCCCCACCCCCCACCCCACTCCCTAATGCCACGCCTGCAGCTTCCCTGCTGTCCTCATTTGCACAGGTAGTGCTATCAGCGGCGTGGTGGAAGCAGTAACTAGAGTCTGGTCAGTGTTACAACATACCACCAAGTATTTAAGTGCTAGGCGCTTTGACTGCAGTGGTCTATCGTCAAAATACTGTGGGCAGTGCCATTTAGCTCATCGGCAGAGCAATTTGGGGTGATGTACTAACCTCTAAGAGCTGGTTATGGGAGGTGGGGGACTGGCCTGAAGGACCTCAGCAGCCTGACAGTGTCCATCGCTCGACAGAAGCCACTCCCAAGCTGTGAGGTTACCGAGGTGGTTTTCAAAGAGGATGGAAGGACGGGCTGCACAGAGACCTTCCTGGGATGGATGGCACTTCACTGTGCTCTGCACGCATCTCCCTCCCTGACAGCAAGCCAGGCAGCCCAGACTGCAGCCCCGACTGCTGATGCTCACCAGAAAATGTGTATGGAGAACTCGGGTGAGCCCATTGGTTTCACTACTGTTGCTAAGGCAGCAGCAGCCGTGGCCTTCCCGGCTGCCCACGCTGCCCAGACTACACGCGATGACTCATCCCTACCAGTCCCATGTGAACTGGATAAAGACTCGCTTGGCAGATACACGTTTCAGGCTTATAGCCCCCACCACGTGTACCCATTGCCCAGGGGAGCCAAAACGATAAGTCGAGTTTCATAAATCTGATAACATGATCTCATCACGTGTTGCTGATTTTCTGTAGGGCTTTCCCCCAGAAGTTGTCAAATGAGAATATGAACGTGGCTGTTTATGTCAAGGACGGCGGGAAATGGGCCACTTGCTGTTTTCAGCAACACTGATAATTCAGCTCCATTGCATTAATCATTCAGACATGGCTTCAGGATGCATTAAAGCCTGTGGATGATAACTGACCCTGAAGTACTCTCTTGCAGGAAGTTTTTGGGTTATCCAGGCTGTTCTGTTGCCATAAATGAAAGGTGAATTTGCCTTTTTGTAGCGAGCATCCTGTCATGCACATGGTAAACAGGTTCCCATGTTCAGCCAGGGAACCCAGCCATTGACCACCGGTTGAAGGGAGCACGCGCCCTCTGCTTCCACTCCCAGCATGCCACGGGGCACACCATACTTTAGCGACTGTTTGCTCTTATTTGTTTCCATCAGGGTTGACCTAGCATTTGTAATGCGGTTACAGTTACCTCCCCTATTCCTTAGACAGCTCCGGCTGTCTTCCCTTTCTGGAGCCTGCTGTATGAGTCCTGTTCATTTCAGCCACCGCCCTGTGTCCTGACATATGGGTGGCCGTCTCCTATCCACATCTCAGACATCTTTTTGCTTACACAGGGAATATTCACTTTTTGAAACAGTCCTTTTAGGTGAGCGGAAGAAGCCAAAGTTCCTTTTTCTCCTGTTGAACCTCCAACAGGGAGCAGCGTGGAGTGGCGGACACTTTCTGCGCCATGACGCTGCCATGTCTGCACAGGCTGCCACAGAGGGTTGAATGTGGTAGAATATCAGGTCTCTGGCGGGGCCGTGAGAGGCAGGCTTTGCTGTGGTAGTTTCTGCAGGTAATTATAGTAAACTTGGTGGTTTTAGACCACGATGAGCTTAGTCACTAGACAAACGATTGTGTTTATTTCAAGTCGAGTGGGAAATAGTGCACTTTGCTCTTTTTAGTCCTACAACTTTGCTTTTTTTTTTTTTTTATCTCAGTAAATGCAAAATAATTCAGTTCTTCCTTGCCCCGTCTGGGAAGAGTCTAGAGTAGGTGTCACAATGCTCAGGCCAAGGTGTGAGCAGGGCTGTTGTCCTCTGGAGACTCTGGGGGGAGCCTTCTCTCTGGACCTTCTCTGTGTTGAGTTCACCCGCATGCCTTGGTTTGTAGCCCCTTCCTCCATTCCCACTGGGACCCTGACTCTTCTCCTTCCTCTTTTCACATCTAAAGACCTTTCTGATTACATGTCCACGTGGCTAATCGAGAGTAATCTTAGCTTCAGACGATTGGCTTTCAGTTCCCTCTGCAACCATACTTTCACCTTGCCATAGAACACATTCGTAAGTTCTGGGGAGAGGAGACATTATCCTGTGACATTAAAAGTAACACCACAGTCACTGTTCCCTGTTCTGTTGCCCATGACCCAGCTAAGTGGTCCAGTCGCAACGCGGGTCCAGAGGTGGCTTCGGCCAACACCTAACAGTCCCTGCCTCCAGGATTTCAGATGACAGTTCTCCCCAGCACCTCCAGCAGTCGGGTCCTGCTTTCCCTTGTGACTCACGAGACAGCTGTGCGGTGCCTCTGCTCTCAGACACAGTGATGTGGAAGATGGACACAGCCTTCTTTGGTCACACCCTGTCCCTTAACTTCATTTCCACCCCGGCCTGTGTGGCTTAAATCAGCAGCCTGTACCCTAACCAAAGAGCGTTGCTCTCTTCCATTTTTCCCTTAGCTTCCTTAGTGATGAGCTGTCTGAGGTGCAGGATCAGGGCATCTGGGAGGGGCTCATTAATTTTTAGCGCATACCACGGAGAGCCTCTGTGGAGACCCCTGGAGCAGAGGGTTCTCAATGGGATTTCCCACAACTGACACGTAGATAGGCCAGACATCAGCACCCAGTGTCCACCCTTGCTGCTGCCCCTCGCATTCCCACCTTTGATTTACAGACCTCACACCCTGGGCTGCGTGAGTGTCTACTGAAGGGAGGCCCTTCCTTGCCCGGTAATGTAGAAACACTTCTAATGAAGACAGACTGCATTCCTTTGCCCTGTTCCCTTCCATTTTAAGCTCCCGTCCTGCATGTCTTAGGGAAGGTCCAATTCCACCTCCCCTTACTTCCCATGCTTCTGCGGTGCACTTCCTGGGCTTATTTCTTACCTACAGCTTGCTGGCTCTTTTGTGTTCTCACCTCCCAAGGGTAGATGAGCCTCCTGTTAGTACCATTTCAGCAGCTCTTCTCCAGGAAGAGCCAAGGCAGCTGCCCTTCAAAGCATCTTTTAGGATCCGCACTGAAGCTTTGGAGCCATGGGTGTGTGTTATTAACAGCTAAACCCGTTAGTTCACTGTTAGCTACTCTGCCCATAGTCTGCAGGATCCTGGAAGACCTTTCTCTCTTTCTACTGTCCTGCTACAGATTTTTCCAGCCTCTTGCTGAGCCTTCACAGTAACTGCCCTGACTGCCTCTGGCAGCTCAACACTGTAACAGCTGAGGGGAACTTCCGCCAGGAATGGCAGGGAGTCACCGCCCCCTCCGTTTGCTCCCAGGGCCAGTCTGACCAAGGAAGGTTCCTCTACCCTCTTCCCGTTTGGACAGGATGTTGTTCCACTGATTAGTTGTTGGTTTTTTTTTTTTTTTTTTTTTTTTTTTCGAGACAGGGTTTCTCTGTAGCTTTGGAGCCTGTCCTGGAACTAGCTCTTGTAGACCAGGCTGGTCTCGAACTCACAGAGATCCGCCTGCCTCTGCCTCCCGAGTGCTGGGATTAAAGGCGTGCGCCACCACCGCCCGGCTCACAGATTAGTTTTGTACTTCAAACTTTCCTCCTGCCTACAGGTGATCTAATGATCGGGACCTGACCACTGTCTGTCTGCACACTGCTTGGAAGGGTTCCCGGTGATTAAGGGTGTTGGTCATCTAGATCTATCTGGTCCACCTGTGCCTCTTACAGACTGTGCCCCTGGGGGAACTGGGCCCTAGCACAGGGTGACTCAAGTGTGATGCTGGTGTGGTTAGTTGGGTGCCTAGAACATCGCAACAGTGACAAAGGAGATGTGGCAGAATCACCCAGGACCTGAGAGTCTCTGGAAGAGTCCTTACCTAGCAGTGGCTCCCTGATGATTGTCGCTGATTGTCAGCCCTCACATATCAGTACCACAGTGGCCTCCTTCCCTGTGGTCCTATTCCCTCCACAGTTGGGAGATGTTCAAGCACACGGGATTTGAGTCCATGAGCGCTTTCTAAGCTCTGAGTTCTCATCTCAGTGTATGCTTGCTAGAGGGGAGCATATCATGTATGCCAGCTCTCTCAAATGTTTCAGGAGCTAATTGAGTTATCCTCAGATGTCTCTTGAGAGGGAGGGACATTGTTATTCTCTTCACAGGTAGAGGGCCCTGAGACCTAATGTGAGACACACACGTGCATACATTCCCACAAGTACGGGCAGAGCTGGGGTTTGAACCTGCAGGCCCAGAATCCAGGCCTAAACCTGGCATGATGCTCAACCTAAAAGGAAGCTGTCACACTTCAAATGCAAATCCTCTCAGTAACAACCACAAAGCAAAAGTCTGTAATTTACCTTTTCTAGTGTCTCAAAAACAAAACAAAATGAAACAAAAACCTAGATTAGCAAATGGTCCTACAGATTTTTTTAGTTTTTCAAACAGAATTCTAGATAAACTGATAGGACCATGCAACATGCTGTCATAACATTTGGCATTGTTGCGACCTAAAATAAATCTGCCTCAGCCTCGAGTTATTATTACCACTGCCACTTTTTATCGCTGTATCAATCACAAACATGCTGAGACGGATTGATGAAGTTAGTTGCTGTTAGAAACTGAACTAAACGTAAGTGCTGATGGTAACTGGGCTGTGGCACCAGGGGCTTCTGCAGAGGAGTGGACAAGCTGTGCCAGGGGCACCTCCAGAGATGTGACCATTTCAGATGTCACCTTGACGTCGTTACCAGGTCTCTTTGTCTGCGTGGCACAGACCTTTTCTCTTGTGGTTGATTTGAGGAGTGTGTCTGCAAACTGCCGCCTTGAAACGGTCCAGAGACGCCCTTTGCCGGTGCTCACCCCCTGCCACCACCTCTGTAGCAGAACGCCGCAGCTGGGCCGCTCCTGTGGCAGACATTTCTTTCCTGTGGTTCTGGAGGCTGGAGGTCCAAGGTGAAGGTGTTGACAAACCTGGTTTCTCCTGAGCCTACTTCCTCTCCCTCCCCCCATCTGGCAGATGAACTCACATGGCCTTTTCTCCATGCATGTGCACTCCAGTGCACAAGTTCAGTTGTATTGGAATTCACGTTCAATGTTAACTTATCTCTTTAAAGGCCCTGATGCCAAATACCATCACAATCTTAAGGCTGTGGCTACTATTAACAGTTCACCATAAGTATTTGGTGACCATATGTATTTGGTGGCAATACCATCACAATCTTAAAGCTAAGGCTATTAATACTTCACCCTATGTATTTCATGACACAACAGCATCTTCCATTGGTTTCTGGTGGGCATGGGCAGGAGGAAGAAAGTATATTCTAAAAAGCACTTAGGGGCAGTTCTAGATCTTGGATTTCTCAAAAACATCCACCATTCTCAGGTAGAAAACCATAGCATACCACAGAACTTTGATCTAAGTCTCCATTTCAAGTGGGGCTAGAAGTCTTAGGTTAAAAATTCGCCTACAAATGGTGGCTCTTTTGTTTTCTTTAGCTTTTTTTTAACTCTGAACTCAAAGTGATGGACCACTAAGGACCAGGAACAAAGAAGGAACTGAAATTGAGACTTGGAACGTAGTGGGTGGGGTTTGGGACCCCAGATCCCAACATAAAGCTGGATGCTTAGAGGTCAAACCCTGTGGAGGAGGGTTTGGCACAGTGAGACAGCAAGAAGCAGAACTCCTTTAGCCCAGGCTCCAGATGGGAATAAAATCTGAGAATTTGTGAACACAGGAATGCTTTTAGTGTGAGTTAAGTTGGAATATACATTATATGGTGTGTTCACTGCCTTTCTGGTCTATGAAAAGAATATATACCAAAAGCAACATGAAGGAGGAAAGATGAATTCTGGCTCACAATCTTAGTCTCTTGAAGCCAGGCAGGTATGGCAGAGTTCACAATGACTGGAGGCTTACCATTTCTTGGCAGATCAAGAGACAGTGCCCAGTACTGGAACCAGGGCTGAGTTATGATCTCCAAAGCCTCCCTGCCCCCTCTAACTGTCTGTGTGCATCTGCTAGGCAGCATGTCTCAATGGTCCACGGTCTAAGCAACCAGAGGCCAAGGGCTTCGAACACAGCTGCGTGGGGCATGCCACATTCAAACCTTGGCATCCGCTGTTGCCCTTCCCATGCTAAGAAATCCATCAGAAGAATGAGAGGACCTGGATGGAAACAGTCACAGCCTCTCACTCCACAGAGCTGCTGCCCCCACCAGTAGTGACTCTTGCTGTCTTGGGCAGGGAAGACAGCACATGAGCCCCAGCCACCAAGCTCAGGGACAGAGGTAGACAGCAAAGGTCAGCGCACAGAGACCTCAGTTGAGGAAATAGCAGGACAGGCAGCTGTAGGACAGATGTGCCTGAAACAGATACATGGTTAGAAACAAGGGAGGACCAAGTCCCCAGCAAAGACCCGATGATAACGTGGAGACAAACTAAGCCCTTTAAAGAGACAGAAAGTTACTGAAAATCGGTTGTTGAGATAAAAGGCAGATTTCTGGGAGCATTGTTAAACAGGATCCATTTTTCTCCCGGAGTAGCATGGTGTTCCCGCATTAAAGGGTGAGACACCAAGGTTTTAGTTTCAAGCCCAGATTGGCAGATACGCCATTTAAGCACAGCCCTCTGATCCACTGGTCCATTCTTTTGCCTTCTGTGAACAGCCCCAGGGTTCTGCAGACCATGAGAAACCAGCATCCTTGTCTTTCCAAACCTAAGGCTAGCCATGTTTCCCGGGAAAATCAGAGTCATGAGAAGACCTTCACCTGCTCCTCCCTGTCTACCCGTACTGTAACCTTGCCCATTCCCCGTGACCTGACAGGAACCCCAGAGACTAGCTGACTCTGTTCCATGAGATACTGGCTGTGCTGTAGTAGAAGAGTAGGTAGCAGTCCTCAGGAGGAAAGGCAGGGCTCTGTGTGCCCACAGAAGAGACCCATGTCAGGGCACTACTCTGTCCTCGTTTAGGGGTCTCTATCTTAGGGCTCCCCGTCTCTGGCAAGTGCGTACAATGGAAAATAATTCTACTTCAAAGCAAACAGTTTATCCTGAGTCAGGTTCCTGTGTAGCAGGAACACGGGTTTGGGTGACTGACATAACCCAGGTGAAAGACTTAACTGAGCTTCTGTAGCCTCAGGAGAAGTCACCAGTCAGTACAGTCAGCAGATGCCTTGTTGGGAGTATTGGGTAGGTGGGCTGTCCCCAAGTGGGAAATCTTTCCTATAGGTTTCGGATAGTACTTCATTCTTAGTTTTAGGTCTGGTAGAGGCTATGGGTCTGCTGGGCTTAGCATAAATACATTCTTAGAGAGCTGTCCAAGTCTTGAAAACATTAGTTTAGATGCAGAGGTTGAAAGTCAATGACTGTTAATGACTGAATGTAACCAAGGTAATTTTGCCTCTCAGCCTACAAGATTCTACACACTGTCACAGTGCTCAACCTGGGCTAGCTCAGGCATTCTCCAGGGTCTTGAGACAGATCAGCTTTACAGAACTTGAGCACCACACCATGGTACAAGACTTGGTGAGCATAGGGTACATGCAAAGCCTGTCCTGGAACAATGCTACTAAAAGATGATACCCAGGCTTATTGGGGGGGGGGTCTGCTGTCAGATATATTTGGGGAGACTTCATTGTTGTCTGAGGTTTCTGTCCTGCCCGGTTCCCGCAGTCGTTAAGTCCCAAAGAAATCACACAGAAGACTACATTAATCATAAACTGATTGGCCCATTAGCTCAGGCTTCTTATCAACTCTTATAACTTACATTAGCCCATTATTCTTATCTGCGTTAGCCACATGGCTCCGTACCTTTGTCAGTGGTGTAGTTACATCTTGCTTCTTGTGTGCTAGACAGGACTGTAGAGGGAGCTTCCCTCTTCCCAGAATTCTCCTGTTCTCAATGACCTGCCTCTACTTCCTGTCTGGTTGTCCCGCCAATACTTCTTGCCTGGCTACTGGCTAATCAGCGTTTATTTAAAAAATAATTGACAGAATAGAGACAATTGTCCCACACCACTTCATGTTCCATCCCACCTAAAAGCTTCTTGATGCACATTAGCGCAGCGAAGGCTCATCAAATCTCCCTTGGACCCATCTGGGGCTGGGGAGATGGCTGAGCTGGTAATGTGCTTGCTCCAAAAGCCTGAGGATCTGATTTCAGATTCCTGGCACCCACGTAGAAGCTAGTTCATGTCTGTAATTGCAGCACTAGGGAGGTGGAGATAGACGGCTCCTCAGAACCTGCTTCTCTCAAAAACAACAGGTGGAGGAAAGACTGAGAAACAGTGTCCCGGAAAAATATCTAGTATCCACCCCCAGCCTCTACACTCATGCATGCACGGTAATCCATTGGATTCTGTCTACCTGGCTTTTCCTCATCTTTTCCATCCTACACTTTCCAGCTCCACCCCTTCTTCCCTGGCTAGCTTGACTACAGTTACAGATAACAAGTGGGTACACGTGTAGAAATCAGAGGCCCCACTGGTCATTTCTCAGTAGGATACACAGGGTTCCTATGGAACCCAGTTATCCCATGCCTATATACAGACCCAAGGAAATGAACACACAGACACAGAAAATTATAGAAAGGTTATCCAGCACTGCAGTGCTCATAACGACCCAAACTGCCAACACCCTAAGTGCCCATCACGTGGTGATAGGGTAAATCAAAATGTGCTATATCCGTGCAGAGGACTGTATTTGGCATTAAGGCATGAAGCCCTAATATATGGGATAACATAGGTGAACTTTGAAAATAAAGGAAAAGAGCCAATGACCAAATTCTGTGTGTTCTGTGATTTCTTCTCCACCCTAGAGTAGGAATATGTGACTGATGGTTACCAGGAGCCAAGGAGCGATGGGCGGGGAAGGCTCTTCGTGGGTGTGGGATTTCTGTGTGGGATGACATAAAGTAATGAAAGCGTGGTCTCACCGCTCTGAATACACTCAGGCCGTGTTAGACCGTCTGAACAGGCGAGCTCCGTGGTACAGGAAGTGTGTTTAAAAGCTGCTTTTAGAGAGAAGATGGCTTCTGCCAACAGCAGTCTTTTGGAGCGTTGTTTGGGAAGGAGGGTTGTTCTGAATGGCTTTGCGGCCCATGGCTGGGCTCTAGGATTCACCCAGTACCAGTCTCTTTTGAGAAGAACCCACTGGAGCTGAGAGAACGGCCATTTCAGCCCAGGGCTTATTCTGAAAGCCTGCGGACTTGAGTTCGGATTCCTGGCACCCACCCAGAGGCTGGGCGTGATTCATGTCCGTAACCCCAGTGCGAGGCGATTTCCCAGAACTTGCTGGGCAGCCATGGCTGTGTCACCCTGGTATTTGAAGAAATCAGATCACGAGGCAGGCTTTAAGCGGCCCGTGTTTCGTCCGTATGACACAGAGAACCCAGAGCAGCCAGGTTGTCACCTGGCTTATGTTCCCTTCACACTGCTGTTCTTAGAAAGTACGTAGAGGTGATCGGACAGGAACGCAGGAGCCGTGGGAAGTTTCTAAGATATAAAAGGGCACCGAGGACTGTATCATGTCCGTGTCCTCTGCATCGCGCTACCCTCCCCCTGTTTATGATTGTTACTGTCCCCGGCGTCCATTCGATACCCTGACCTTGCATCAGGTGCCCCAGATCCACAGGCAGACACCCCTCCATCCTGGTCACCCCGCCTTTGTTTTTATTTCAGTGAAAGCCGGCGGAATGCGGATTGTGCAGAAACACCCACACACGGGAGATGGGAAGGAAGAAAAAGACAAAGACGAGCAAGAATGGGAAAGCACCAGGTGAGAGACATCAGGTGATGCGAGCCGACCGTGCAAGTGACCACTCGGTTAAATATTAATGTCTGCCTGTGCGTCCAGCACCTCCTGGACTTTCAGCCCTCACACCGTGTGCTTTCCTTTCCCGTTGTGAGGCAGGGTTCTGTGCTAGCAGGAGGGAGACGGTGCATCTGGAGTGTACCATCTGGCTCACCTCCGCCAAACACCCTGTCCTCTGGTCTGACCAGGGCTGCTGGGCCCAGGAGCTGAGCGGAGCATAGCCTCACCCTGTAGCCCTTTAGTCTGGCACTCTGGAGGGGGCAAGGGGACACAGCTTCCACCCCTCCTGGCAGGTCACAGGGTGCCTGATGGTTCTTGGTGCTCAGGTCTCTGCCCAGTCCAGAGACGTGTGCCCATCTGTGGACAGGAGCTCCCCACTAGGGCTGCAGCCTGAAGCTCCCCAGAAGCTCCTGTGACCGCTCACACAGTGGAACCTCAGCATCCTCACAGGCAGCGTAGGGAACTGACTTGGGAAATGCTCTGCAGGCAGATCTGCAATAAGCAAGTAACCGTGTGTGTCCTTCAGTGACAGCCCCAGCCCTCCAGGGTCCTACATTCTGTTTGCCTCTCTCTGTCGGCCACCTGTTTTCCTTGAAGGTCCTGGTCTTGAAGCTTGGTTTGAGGGCTGCATCCTTCATCGTGAGTAACCGTGTTGTACCATCGTCACCTCAGACACAACCGTGAATACATCCATGTGGAAGAGCGTCCGCGGCAGCGTTCCACTGCACATGGTGTCTCCACTCTAGCAAGAAGGAATGTGGGGAGGGCTGTCCAGGAAAGAGGGTAGTCCAGCCTCTAGATTTCGAGGGATGGAAAGTTACCTGTGTGTAGGAGCCAAGACAGGGCGGCCCCTTGCGCTTCTTCTGACTTTCCGATGAGCGGAAATGCAGCAGCTGTAGGAGAGGAGCAGCTAAAATCACGGAGGAGTGGCGTTGAGAGGAAGATGGGGTGTGCCCGCCTTAGATTACAGCATCCTCTTCTCCTGAAGGATTAATCAATCCCCCCCCCCCACACACACACACACACATCTGTAGAGCCGGGGAGGATGGAGCAAGCTGATTGCAGAGTCGAGTCTGCAGAGATGCAGGCAAAGTCTCTGTTGTGCTACCCTGGAGTCAGATTGCTGTGTTCCTTGTGGGTATATTGGCCCTGGCTTGGCTCTTCACCAATGTGGCTAAGCCATGTGACCTAATGGGAGCACATCCCGAGTGGGAGAAGTCTGCACACCAGGCTGCTGACTTGTGGTGCTGATGCAGGCATGGGTCCTGGTGCCCCTTGTGATGGTGCAAGCTTGACTTTTGCCTCCCTCCCTGTTCTGTGCTGGGTGTCTGATAATCATAGTCAGCATGTTCAGTAATGATTATCGCTGTTGCTTCTTTAGGGCTTTTGAAAATTCTTCTTATTGCTTTTCTGTGTGTGTGCACATGTGCCACAGTCCCCCTGTGGAGGCCAGAGACAGCCTTCAGGAGCTGTTTCTCTCCTTGCACCATGTAGATCCCAGGACTTGACCTCAGGTCATCAGGGTTGGCAACAGGTGCCTTTATCCACTGAGCTGTCTTGCTGGCCCTACTTTTTAAAACTCTTTCTGGTTTTTGTTTGTTTGTTTGTTTTGTTTTTGTTTTTCGAGACAGGGTTTCTCTGCAGCTTTAGAGCCTGTCCTGGAGCTAGCTCTTGTAGACCAGGCTGGTCTCGAACTCACAGAGAGCCGCCTGCCTCTGCCCCGCCCCCCCCCCCCCCCTGAGTGCTGGGATTAAAGGCGTGCACCACCACCGCCCGGCTTCTTTCTGGTTTTTGTTTTGTTTTTCGAGACAGCCCAGCTTGGCTTCAGACTCATAATCCTGCTCCTGTCTCCTGAGTGTCGGACATACGGGTGTATGCCACCACACCAATTAATGATGGCCGATTTGTGGTGTGTAAGGAGCCTGCCTGTTCTGAACAGTCCATCCACCTTACACCTAGGACTCTGGCCACTCTTTATTGTTTTCTCTGTTTCAGAACGGGCTATTGTCCCCATTCAAGGACCCCCTCCTTAGCTTCCAGAGAATACACTGAGCTTCCTTCCATGGGCTCTTCGCAAATGTGCAGAGTGCAGGCAGCTGGCTCCTTGTTCCTCATGGTCAGCCTCCAGGCTGTGCTGATCAGTTCCGCCCCTGTTGGGGATGGATATTTGCTGACAAATTCCCATCACTTGACACCTCCTGAAACAGTCTCACTATGCCCGTGGTGTGGATGACGGAAGCAAGACTTAGGGAGGTCGGTCAGCTCACTGATGCTTAGCCTGTCAGTGTTCTGGCCACACAGACTGCATCTGGAGCCTTCTCTCTCTGAAAGGGATTAGTTCTGAAAGTCTGTACTTCTCAGATCCATAATCTTCCCTTACTTCTGTACCTTCACCGTAAAGAGATTGGGGAGTTATCAGTTTTCAGCGTGGCTACAGGGACAGGGCTGGCATCGCTTTTATACATGGAAAGGCCCTGATTATTTCCAGAATGTACAGAGTATGTAGTCATCCTCCGGGGAGTGGCATTGGGTCCAGATGTGAAAACAAGCCTGCTGTCTACGTCACGTCAGTCTCCCCCTTAGAGCCACACTTGCAAACTCCCTTTTAAACATCTCCTGGATATTTAAGACTGCGTGCCAACTCATTGCTGGTGGCTTCCTCCTTCCTCTTGGAGACAGAGCAGTGATTACACAGAAGATGAACGTTCAGAGCCCCGAGGAGGTCATTTTGTGACCCAAGGTGTCTCACAACCTCCCTGGCAATTATTTCTTCGCATGAGCTTATGCAGCCCTTAATCTTTAATTTTCCAGAGATTTAGAAATGCCTCATGCTGCCGGGCTGCTTTGAGATATTACATTTAAGAGAAAAATGAAAACCACGAAAATCGGGGCTGGAGAGATGGCCCAGTGATCAAGAGCACTGGCCGCTCTTGCAGAGGAACCATGTTCGATTCCCAGCACCCTTATGGAGCCTTCCAAGCATCTCTGACTCCAGCAAGATTCCAGTGGCTCTCTGGCCTCTCCAGGCACTAAACACATGTGATCCATAAACATATATGTAGATAAAATGCTCAGCACTAGGCGCATTGGATATACATACATATATGCAGACAAAATGCCCATGCTCCTAAAATAATAAAAGGTGAAACCACAAAGCCCTGAAACTAAGACCACTCTCTCGTGGTGCTCCTGCTCTCCTGCCGATATATTGTGTGGGAACTGCCTAACCACACCTCTCCTGAGGACCAAGCCTTCGTCTGTAGCACTTGCTGTTTTGTGAGCTAAATACTCCCTCCACAGCCTGCTTTGAGTAGAAACATGGTGTCACTAGCACAGGTCTGTGAAGAGGAACCTCTAGTCCGTGCTCACAGTGAAGCTTCGAGCATGTCAGCATGTCAGGGGCTGCGGTCCCCTTGCACATAGTCATGTTTGTTGTTTATAGTTGGTAGTCTTGACAGCAGTCAAAGAGATGAAGTCATATGTATTCTGCCTGGTGTTTTCTACAGTGAAGGTGTGTGTCTTGGAAATGGGCCAAGTCATCCCCTCAGACACTCCTGAGTTGAAATTCAGCCCCCACTGTAAGGCAGAGACGGTGGAAAGGTCAGACTAACGGGCTCTAAGAGGTGGTTATGGAAGTCACGGCCTGGGCCCCATGAATGAATTCTGGTGGCTTTGTACACAAGATGGGGGCACCGGAAAGTGATACATATGCCATACCCCCAAGCTGCCCCACACCCCCTTGGAGCTGTCACCAGACACAGCCCCTGACCTTGGACTAGACCATGAGCCGAGGTAGACGCTCTTTTCTTTACAATTCCGTTACTACATTATATGGCAGAAAATGGGCTGTGACAGAGTGTCTCTTGGGGATGAGTTCTTTCGTCTCTCATCTGTCTGAAAACGTATTTGTTCTGCTTTAGCTCTGGAACGAAGGTGTGTTTGTTAGCCTCCTTGTCCCTGGGACAGAACACATAAACAGCTTAGGAGGAGGAGAGAATGCTGTTGCAGAGGGACTGTGTCTGCTCGTCCGGCTCTGTGCTGGAGGAGTCTGTGCTGGCACAGGTCTTCCCTTAGGATGCGCAGGAGTAGAGGGCTCTGGATCATGGCAACGGTGTCTCCGTGTGCTGGGTTTGCAGGCTTTCCCGCTCTGTCTCACTGTCTCACAGCTACACTGACACACATCCTCCTGTTCTGCCACGCCCTCCCTTCCATGATGGACTGAGCTTTCCAACCTACGCCCAAACCATTCTTTCTTTCGGTTGTTTTTGTCAGGCATTTGGTCACATGATAAAACCAGGCAGAGAACTGGAACTAGCAATGGGGTCATCTCTGTGCCGGCCTGGCTGTGTGAACCAGCAAGAGTGTGGAGGTGCAGAGGAGAGATGTAACACATGGTCCTAGGGCTTTACATAGGAACGGGAGGTCTCCTGAGCACCCATCCTTCCCCCACAAGAGAAGCCTGATCTCCTGAGGCGTTGTGGAAGTGATCCACAGCTGCTCTGCTTCAGGGTGGCACTGGCCATGCCCAGCCTGGAAGAAGCGGCTTCCGCCAGCCAGCAGTGTCTGGTGTCCACGACTTGGAGACCTCACACACGCCGCCTCGTCCCGTCACATGTCTCCATGTCCACATTTCCCCTAATTCCTGCATAAGGGTGACCTGGTGACCTTCCTCTGCCTGTCTCTGTGAAGACCCTGTTTCCAAATAATGGAGTTTGAAAACTTAAAGGTTTAAGATTTCACCACAGCCCCTTTAGAATGAGCCCCAAACAAATGCCAAATTATGATCCATTGAGATCTTACTGGTTCTCTCCATACGTTATCTGCTGGGATAAGAAATAGGGGAACTGAGAACTCTGAAGCCAGAGGCTTACACAGCTGTTTGTCACCTAGGTCACAAGGCCCCCCCGCACGAGACTGTTTATCTCTGGGCTGTGGTCTGGGTGTGTGAACCCTGGTGGCTCCGTGTGGTTGACTAATGTGTAAACCATCTGTAAGTTCAGCATTGTCTCTAAGTCCCCCGACATGTATGCAGATACAGGCAGACCAGGGCTGCTTGGTGCCAGCAGACCAAACTCAGTGTTATATCGGGGCCCCGGTGACATGGCAGCAAGAGCTGACCCAGGTTTGTGTGCAGTGGGCCCTGGAACCTTGCGCTGCACCAAAGGCTCCGTGTCCGTGTATTCAGGGCCTTATGTGACATGAAAGATCTTTACGGAGGGCTGACTGGTGGCCCCTGCTTATGGACTGAGATGACGCAGCTGTCAACAAGACCCTCAGAACAAAGCGTATCTGAGGTACCGTGTGTGAAGTTCCTACAGCAAAGGAGCCCTCTGCCAGCATTCACTCTTGTCCTGACTGAGCACTATAGCTACCTGTCTTCCAGGCCAGATGTTCTGTCCAGAGGACATGGCCCCACATTTCGATTTCATGCCCCATCAATTTTAAAGAATATTTTCTGTATTCATTCTGTTGGATTGTTTGAGAAAGGTCTCACTATGTAGTCAAGGCTGACCTCAAACTTGAGATTCCCTTTGCCTGAGTCTCCTAAGTGCTGGAGTTATTGGCTTGTGCCACCATGCCTGGGTCATTTTTCCATTACACACACACACACACACACACACACACACACACTGTTTAGTGCTATAACTCCATTCTGTAAGTTATATGCTATCTATAAAATAGATGGCAACCTAATTGGTAAAGGTGAATAGCAATAGCAACCTGACCCTATCATCAGCTGTTAAGTCAAGGTCCGACCACCCTTGTAGTGAAGTTTCCCATTAATGATTCAGGATGTGAGTTTAAATTTGTAATGACCTTCTGGGCAATTTCAGGTTCAGTGGGGGCGGGCTGCTGCTTGTCAAATCCAATTAGATCATTGGCATCTGCCACATTGTTGGTGATGAACTGAGATGAGGCTTCCTTTCCTTTCTGCTCCCAAGTGTTCATTTAGATGAGCTTCATTGTAAGCCGCTTGTCCGTTTTCTGAAAACTCGCTTAAATTCATTCCTAAGGCGGCATCTGAACACAGTTCTAGGCACTTGGGATGAGTCCAGGACGAAGCGAGACAGTTTGCCCCAGGAAACCATCAGCCACGTGCATTGCACACCTATTGCAAGGTGCTGAGGGCAGGTGAAGGGACATGGGTCTGGGAGGGGTCACCCCATCACCTTCCATGGGAGCCCTCAGGACCGCGAGACCTAGTGATAGACAGCCCGTGTGCTAGGTGGTAGCCGATTTAGCTTAATACGGCTTGTTTCTTCAGGGCAAACGGGTGTGAATGGACGGGGTCCTCGTGTCCATTGCTCTCCAAAGTTAAGCCCGCCTTCTTCACCGATTGGCTCACACCCCAGTGCCCGCCTTGTCATTGTGCACAGCAGGAGTTAAACCTTTCTTCCCAAACACACAGAGTACGAGTTTTACATGATAGGCAAGACTATAACTGCCTTTAAGAAGTTCTAGTTAGGATCTCCTTACGAGCCGAGCAGGGCGTGTGTGGCAAACAGCAGCATCAAGAGTTGTTGCTTTTCCCTCATCCAGCCTGATTCCTCTCACTAAGTGGGCGGCCGCAGAGGGTTGTATTTGGTGCACAGCCAATCAAGGTGTCCCCACACAGTGATGGAGCATGCATCACAGAATCCAGGCTGACCTCTTTGAGGCTGGGATGAGAAAGAAGTATGAAGTCTCAGCTTCCACACTGCTGCTTGATGGACTTGCAGCATCTGGCTGTTTGTTTATCCAGCGTCTGGCTGCCAAGCAGGTGTGGAAACCAGAAGTGGTTTGTTAGCTTCTCAGTGGCCCTTAGAAGCCAGATGCACCCTCCCTTCTGGTAGGGCTCCTCTCAGCACGTGGAAGAGGGAAGAAAGAAATAAGGCTTTTCTGTGTATCCGCTCCGGGGCTGGCCTCTCTGTTCTGTCTGTGGAGACTCCAAGAGTTACCCTGTGTATCAGGAGTGTTTGCTTACCATGAACATGTGGTTTGTAAAATGAAATATGTAACAATAACTACATGGAAAACAGAGCTTTGGTTGAGTCTGCTGCCTCATTATTACCCTGAACCTTTCTGCTCTTTTAAACGAGCCTGTTGGTTTCAGCTGCCCAACAGCACAAGAAGACGTCTGGCAGATTTTTTAAACCTAAGAAACCTGCTAACTCGCTGACACCTCCAGCTGGTGGGCCTGGCAAATGGCCTGGTGCCTGTGTAGGGAAAGAGCCCTCTTCACCTTCTTAGCCGTGTTCTGTTGTTGCTCAACTCTCTTGAGGCAAAACGCTCATTGATTTTTATTTGTGTTCATCCCTTAGGGCAGGGTTTAGTCATTAAAGGTGAATTACTGTGGATTGAAAGTCTGAGAGTAATGTCACACTTGGAAAGGTCTCCTATTCACAGGACAGTGACTGTGCCTGGGGACGCTGCCCCAGGAGTAGTTGACATGCCCCCCTTCTTCATTCATTGTTGTAGCCTATAAAGGCTGTTTGTACCCCCAAAATAATAGTTCTGTGAGGACATACACTCAAATATTATCTTGAGTTTTAAAGGGGAGAAATCGTGTCTCATGCCACAGCAAAGAGGATCTTGAGGTACTGTGCCAAGTGAAAGAAGCCGGGGCCAAAAGGACACAGCCCTCGGGATCCCATTGGCGGGTCCAGTGCATCCCACTGTAGATTAGGACCAGGATGGACGTTACCAAGGGTGTGGGCAGAATGGGGAGGGGTGTTCAGGGTGCAGTCTTGATGCCGAGAGGCAAAGGCTTTGTCTCAGCACTGTGAACACACTCAGCACTACAGAGCGGTACGCGAGAGTGGCAAAGGCGATCAGTTTGTTTCTTACCATTGTAGGTGGTAAACAACGGAGCAAAGAGGCCTCCGTGCCAGATTACCAGGTTGGTCAGAAGAACACAATTCATAAGAGACTAAGTGTAAATAAATACCAGTGACAAACAAATAAAAATAAGACCTCACTTTTCTTGCATTAAAAGAGAAGGGAGGGGGGGGAGAGAGAAAGAATGATAACCAGGCTAGGGAGATGGTTCAGTCAGTAAATCCTTTGACACATAACATGAAAACTGTTCAGTCCCCTGCATCCTCCCAAAAGCTGGGCATAATGGTTTGTGCCTGGCGACACAGAAGATCCCTGGGGCTTACTAGTGAGCATAGCTGAGCTGCAGAGACCTAGGTTCAGTGAGATGGCCTGGTCTCAAGCATAAGAAGGTAGAAAGCCATCAAGGAAGAAACTGTATCCGCCTCCAGCGAGCAGGCTTGTGCACAGCTGGGGCAGGGAGAAAGTTTCCTCCTCCTCGCTACTGTTTCTTGTCTGTTCCTTGCTTCTTGGTTGGCTGCTGTCTCTGGATGCAGAAACATCAGACCACTGCAGACTGAGCATGCTTGAACTCTCTCCCCTTCCTGCTTCCAAGGCACCCTGTTGAGCTCTCCTGCTGGAACCAGGAGAAAGTCCCCTCCTCACCAAAAACAAGGCCACAGCCCCGTTCTTCATACACCTCACTCCTGAGTACTGTGGTCCCTCCTTAGGTCTGAATGCTGTGGTCCAGCAGGCTGGGAAACACTTGGATTTGGGGCTCACATAAGTCCCTGGGCCTCCCTCTGTCACAGCACTGACTTGATGGTGGCTGTCTTTCTACTCACAAGCTCCTGGAGCTGCCTCTGTCATATCCTGCTGTGTCAGCCACCTGCTGTCCTGACGTGTTGAGAGTCAGTTCTCCTGGATACCTCACAGTTCTGCAATCTGGATCCTTAGAGCCAAGACCCACCACCAAGATGGCATTGCTGTGTGCAGATACATTCCAGGCCTCGGAGGCTTAAGCACCATTCCTTCCCAGGTCCATCCTGGATAGAGGGGGAAAGAGCCACCCCTCATCCCTGAGAAAGCTGCTGGTGCCTGCAGTCAAGGAGAGCTGTCTCCATGTCCCCAGAGAAGACAGAGGGATGTCACCAGAGCCCTGTACAACATCACCCAGCCTCATTTCAGGGGTTCCCTCCTGGGAGGGTTCCACTGCATGCACAGGTGACTCCTGGTGCTCACGACACCACTGTCTCACTGGGAACTGATGCTTAAGGGGCTGCTGTTATAGAATCACTGACTTGGTTTCTATTCCTGTTTCTCTGGAAATGATGGCTGTTTTTCTCTGATCTAGAGAGAAGAGAAGCCTTGTATCTTTGTTCTCTCTCCCAATCTCTCTTCACTCTGAATTCTCTTAAGTCTTTCTCTCTCTCTCTCTCTCTCTCTCTCTCTCTCTCTCTCTCTCTCTCTCTCTCTCTCTCTCTCTCTCTCTCACACACACACACACACACTCACACACATAGTGGTAGACTAGCATGTTGAGGCCGAGGCTGAACAGTACTCAGAGGCCTGGTGTCCTGCATCCTGGGACGGACTTCACCAGCCATGGCCTTCCTCCTCTGGGTGACAGGGAGTGGACAGAACCTCTCCCACTAATGTGATTGCAGACTACAGGCCAATCTGTATCCTTGGATCTGTGGACCTGAGACGCATTTCCCTTTACCCTCAGGGCACTTAGAGGGGAGCCTTCCCCTAAGGTGTACACATACCCCAGCCTGTGTAGTGCACGCTCTAAGATGTAGACCCTCCTTCGTGAGCCTTATTAGAACTCACTGATAGACTTGAGGGTTTGCTGTTCTCCTGCAGGGAAGAGGAGGCCGAGACAGGAGACCTGTCCACAGAGCAGCGTTGAAGATGTTTTTCATGGGACTCTAATCTGCTTTGCAAAGTATGTCATTTAGCCTACTGAATTTGTAATTACACTGTGTCCTCTCTGGGCCCTGGAGGAGAAGAGGTTTAGAAGGTCATCGTGGATGTTGAACAAGCAATTCTGCCTTGTTCAGAAAGTCTCATAACCAAATAATGGCCACTGAAAACTACCCTCAGGCTCGGCTAGTTAGTTTTCTCCCATCTGCGTATCCTGCAGGGAAGCTGATGCGCCTCCATTTATGGTTGAAGAGTTCAGCCCAGAAAGGCTAAGGATGTGTTCTCAGTCACACTCAAAGAACTGGTGGAGCTAGGATTTGACTCGAGCGTCTAATTGAGGAGAGGGGTGTGCCACTCTCGGGCACACCACCTCTGTTCTGGTGATGAGTGGTGTTTCCCCAAAGACCTGGGCCCGATTATTGAGAAGGGTGTGTGGGGTCTGCCTGTAACTTTCCAATTCAGAAGCATCTTTGCAGGATACGATTGCATTGCTGGACGCTGGTTCCCAGCTTAGGTCGTCTCAGACAGGGACACTGCTGATGTTTCCACTTACCGAGTGTCAGCTCAGGCCCTGGGTGTCACAGGCACTGGGGCAGTGGGTGTGCAAGTGTGTGTGTGCAAATAGCACAGGCTTCTGTGGGGATGGCTTTTTCCTCGGCTGCTATTGTGGAATGACAGTCCACATCCAAACCAGCCGGTCTAGGATCTGAGACCCTGTCCTTCCAGACAGGACAAGCTGGTACACGGGTGGACACCCTGATGTCAGAGACTGGAACTCTCCAAGGCTGTTGCAGAGGAAAGAAATCAGGAGGGAGAAATACAAATATGGGGAAGTTTGAGTCAGGGTCAAAGCGATGACTCACGGCTGAGAAAGCCTGTTGTGACCCTAAGTGGGAAACATAAAACGTGCCTTAAAAGAGAAGGGTGGCACCACCGGGACCACAAGCGAAGACAGACGAGGAATTAAGTTTGTTTTCCCTGGGCCGATCTGTTCCATGTGAGACTGTAGATGGAAAGGAAGGAGGAACATTCTGGCTCTGGCAAGACAGCGAGCACCCACAAAATGGCAGCGTCAGGCAGGAAATAGGCAGGATGGGGAAGGGCAGCAGGCCGCCCTGGAATCCCCAGGTATCTTTGGGGTGGTTCAAACCTTGCCTGTGGGTGCAGATCCGTTCTCTTGAGAGGCCTGGACAGCCCAAAGCAGGGAAGCAAAGAGCCTCTTCTCTTGCAGCCTTCCTCCAACCCCCACCCCATCACAGGTTTGAGCTTGACTCTTTCCTGTTAGGCTTTACAATTTCCTTTTCAGTCAGTGACTACATGCATGACGCTAAATTAGACAACTGAGGGGCATGTCACCTCCAAGAGTCAGGGTTATGCATGG
Source organism: Arvicola amphibius (assembly GCF_903992535.2). Lineage (NCBI taxonomy): Eukaryota > Metazoa > Chordata > Mammalia > Rodentia > Cricetidae > Arvicola > Arvicola amphibius. The sequence continues at coordinate 7,399,990 of NC_052049.1, read as the reverse complement.
GCCATTTTCGGCCTAAGCAAAGGAGCTGCCTGGGGTTCTGGCCCCTGGCCCCCAGCTTGTCTCCAGGATTCTGACCTGTGACCGCTGGGTGGCACAGGCAGGTCACTAAGCTTTGGTGCCTGTGCCCTTGTCTAGAGCCCAGAATTTTTACCTGTGTCTCTTTCCCTGCTGAGACACTTGTGGTGGAAAGAAAGCAAGATGAACACAAGGATCTGTTTTTCTGTCGTGAAAAGTGTTCAAAGCTCAGTGTGCTTTAGTGACTCCCTATTCGCGATGTTCCTGAAGCCCGTCTAAAGACCAGAGGAGACCGCAAAGCAGAAGTTGGGCTACAGACAGCTTGCCTGTTGAACCTTGCAAAACTCGCTCTGTGGGGAGGCTAGTTTCCAGATAGTTAGAAATTCCTCCACCCCAGAATTAGTGGTGCTGTAGAGTTTTTTAATTTAAAAAGATGGGATTTATTTATTCATTCATTGTGTGTCTGAGTCTTCTGTCTGCCTGTGTGTATGTGTACCATATGTGTGCCTTATGCCTGCCAAGGTCAGAAGAGAGCACTGGCTCTCCTGGAACTAGAGTTCCAGTTCTGTTAACATCTACACCCCCTTCCCAGCCTTGTGCCATAAAGGCTTCACAGAAAATGATTGTGCAACCTTTGTACAGAGCACAAGAAGTGCGCGCTGCGCTCAGCAGGACGTTAGTCACACATCACAGGGCCACTTTCGTGCTGTACGTTTTTTCTTCGCACCCCCCACAATGCACCGTTTGTAGTTGGGCATTGGCTGAGTCCTCTTCCAGACAGACGCCTGCCAAAGAGTGTGACAAGCAGCCCCTGAGATGCAGAGCTGGATAGACAAACCCCTCTTCAGTGTCTAGCATAGAAGGCTTTACCGTTCAGCATTCTCGGGAGAGTAAGATGAAGGCCTGTGGTAAGATGCACAGCCACTGCAGCCCAGAGAGTTGATAGGAGCCCGATTTCCCACTTTTATTCCTTTACCTGAGTGTCTGTCCTGGAGCCGGTGACAGAGTCTCCCTCAGGAAAGGACTGTGGTAATTAGCAGTCTAGCTTGCAGTCCCTTCACTGAAAATGCTCAGCACCTCTTGTGGGGTTTTTGTGTCTTTATTGCTGTACTGATTTGTTCAACCGTGTACATGTGCGTCAGTATACATGAGTACAGGTAACTGTGGGGACCAGAGCCACCAAGTCCTCCGGAGTGTGAGTTACAGTGGTCATGAGCCACCCAATGTGGGTGCTAGGCGCCAAACTCGGGCTTTTGGGAGGAGCAGTACATACCGCTCTTAACCACTGGGCCAGCCCAGGAACTCTTGACTTACCGGTTTATCTGGGTCTTCTTAATGGGCGCAGCTGCCAAGCGCCTCCTGCCCTTGTGGGCTCTGCCTTTCCCCAGGGTCCAAAGGACACACAGGGCACACACTTACCCAGAGCAAGTCATGGTCCTGGTAGGACGGCCGAGAGAGAAAGGACTGCTGTTCTGTAAGTTGAGTGGATCTTACAGAAGGCATCACAGAGAAATGCAAGTCCTGCTGGAAAACCTGGGCTGCCAGCGAACTATGAGTATCAAAGTATAGGGGTGTGTGTGTGTGTGTGTGTAGTTAAGTGTCCAGGGTTTAATTTTTTTTTATTTGAGGGGGGAATGATACAGAGTTTCCTGTGTCAGGGTTAAAGGTCTCCTCACATACTGCCTGAGAGGGACTGATACGCAGCTGCTTTCAAAGGCTTGCTCTTCCTTAGAGGTGACCGTGGTGGCCGGAGGAAACGGTGACACGCTGTGCAGGGCACGTCTCTCTGCATTGCTTCACCACTGACAATGCCATCAATGAGTACAGCTTTGAGGAGTGCTGTCCCTGACCGTGTTGGGGCTTTGGGGCTGCAGTGGCTGGACGCATGATGTGTAAAGAGGATTTCTTGGGACATCAAACTCTGGCCACCCCATGCTGCGACTTGAGTGACTGATACCCAGCCCTGTGGGCTCTTTCCCCACTGGCACGAGTACCAGGCGCTGGGTACTGGGGTGAGAAGGCCATCATGTTAGTGGTTAAAGTGTCTTCATAGTGGCTTCCAGCCTGGGTGTAGTGTGGCCTCCGACAGCCACCCTCCTGCAGAGTGAATATTTCGGGTTGCCATGATAGAGGGGAGATAGGTTTAAAAGACTCGTTCTTGGTACCCGAAGACACCTAGACTTCAATTTAGGTTGTACACTGGCTTTGTGTTTCTGAGTTGTTGCTCTTCTTCATCTTTTTTTTTTCTTTTTTTCTTTTTATATTTTTGGGCATATTTATTTTCTCACTCATTCTTCATGAGACAGGTAATTTCTGTATCTCACTGTCATACTCTTTTTGTCCCTAAAATTTGGTGTGCAATAATTTCTTAAGCCATTGGCTGTCACATTTGCAAGCACTGGCCCCACTGCCCACTAAGCCAGGCCAGTGTTGCCGTGAGGTGGACACCAGGCAATCCTGGGCCAATATGTGTTTCCCTGTTGGAAAAAAATTAACGTTGTTTATCTCTGCGGAATCCGGGCATGATGTATCAAGAGACACACTTGTCAGGCCCAATTTAGGATCATCAGATTAACTATTCCATGTGACAGGTTGACGTGTGCAGAAAGTGGTAAATAGCTCGTGCTGAATTCTGCGGTGGGCTCTTGTGGTTAGGGGCACAGGTGATGAGCTAGGCTGGCCTCCCTCCTGCCTGCTGTGGTCTGCCTTCTTCGTTCCATGGAGTCAGAGAACTGTTTCTCCAGACTCGTTACCCGCATGCTCCGTGATGCTTGTGTTTGAAGTGTGTTTGAATTGCTTGAGAGGGCTGCTGTTGCCTAGTGTTGACCCAACAGCTATTTCCAGCAAGTATCTGTGGGGGAGCAGAGGGCTAGAGAGATGCCGCAGTGGCTACGAGCACTTGCTACTCTTCCAGAGGATGCAGGTTCAATTCCCAGCGCCACACGGTGGTTCACAACCATCTCTAAACTCCAGTTCCGAGGGACCCAACACCGTCTTCTAGTCTCCAAAGTCACCAGGCATGTATGTCATACACAGGCGTATAAGCAGATAAAACCACCATATACGTATAATAAAATAAAGTAAAATAAAAGAATTTTTAAAGAATTTTTGTGGGTGGCTGGGGGTGTAGCTCAGTGGCAGATAGAATGTTTGCCCAACACCATCAAAATTAACAGAAGACATTTGCCAGGGCCTCAGGACATTGCCAGTGGTGGGTCTCAAGGTCAACAGATGTCACTGGGGACTCGTCACTGACCTGCTTCTCCACCTCTGAGCACAGGAGGACTTCTTGCAGGGGAGGCACACTGCCCAGTCTCAGTTCCCCCTTTCCTTTTCAAGCAGGGAAACGCTGAGCAGACCGAGGAGTCCCCGTGCAGTAAGAGTCCCTGTGTTTTTCCCACTACCATCCATAAGAAGGCTCGCCTCTCTCCTTGCCCTAGGCATTTCTGAGTGAGAGGTACCGTCGCCTCCCTGGCTCCAGGACTGTGTCTCTACGCGTACACTGAACAGGCCTACTGCCTGGAGGGACCGCTCTTGGTGTTCAGCAGCCCCTCCACCTAGAGAAGAGGGCAGCGTGGTGGGTGCATAGCTAGGAGTGGGGAGTTAGGTGTGGTGAGCCCCAGCCCTGTGGGACCGTGGAGAGGCATCCCATCCCCCGGAGCCCGAGGTTCTGGGTCAGATATGAAACCAACTAAGAATCTGTCATGTGGAACGATGCAGCATGTTATGGCTTGTGGTCCTGGTCATTCTCAGCGGTGACCATGCACTGATGGCTTATCAGCTGTGACCTGCTCGGTCACTTACCCACAGCTATCATGTTGTTCCGCTGAGAGGGGCTGGGACCGGGACCACTCATGTTCAAAGCACAAAGGTACAGCAGTTGACAAGCAGCCCAGACTAGGTTTCCATCCTGGCTTGCCCTTACCACAGCCTGGGCATTTTCCCCTGGCCAGGCCACAGGCTCCAGTGAGAAGTACCATCTGCCCCCAGCCTCCAGCTAAGCCAGGCAGAGGGCCGAGAATATTCTTTGTACAGCATCATCAGAAGCCAGCTTCTTAGGAAGCTGGTCCTAACAAGCCCTCCAGTAAAGAGCCTCATGGTCAGGGGGTCCTGGGCATCCAGCAAACACCCTCCTCCTACGGCACATCTTAGAAATTCACAGGGCACCATGGCATGGGGTCTGCTTAAGGGGAGGCCCTTGCCTCAGAGAAACCCACTAAACTTCGCCCCACAGCACCGTTCTGCTGCGCAGCACTTTCTGGTCACTGCCGGGAGGTGGGAGAGGGTGTGAGACCTCCAATGGCAGCGTCTGCGTGGTGTCTCGCCTGATCGCTGTGCCCCTGTCTGGGAGTCCGCCACGTCTGGGTCTTACACACCAGGCAAGAGTAAACACGGTATAGACAGGACAGTCTGTGCACCGCTGGAACTGGGCCTCTGTGTGTCTTCTGTAACAGGCAGCTCCTGTCAGTCTTTGTAGGACGTGTGTGTGTGTGTGTGTGTGTGTGTGTGTGTGTGTAGTAAACAAACATTTGCAAGCACTGCACCCCATGGTGTGATACCTCAGCACTGCTCGTGAACCGTCATCTGTTCTGCATCTACTGACCTGCATCTACTGACCGAGTGAGAGAGCATGTGGGGCTCTCTTTCAGACTGCAGTCGGAGCCTGTCTAGAGCAAACGTGATTTATGCACTGGTAGAAGTGTCTAATAAACATACCAATTTGTCTACAGATTCCTATTATGGGATGTTTCTAATTTCCTTCCAAAGTCTTGTTTTCTTGGGGTCTTTAACATTCTCCTGCCATCTTGCTCATCTTGCTCATGTAGTCGGTAGCCCTCTGGCAAACACAAACTTGGAATCAGTGCAGGACCTGAGCTTGTAGTCTGTCGGGAAACTCGTCCCCCTTAGGGACACACACCAGCCTTCTGTGCTGCAGTGTCTGCAGCTGCAGGTTCTGAGAACCCGCTCCGGTGGTCACAGACCCACCCTCACGGCAGCCCTATGGTGCATGTGTGTTAGTCCCGTCTTCCGTGACTGTGACACTGCCAGAGGAAACAAGTTAGAGAGGGAGCTGTGTAGTCTGGCTCCCGGTTCCTACCCATAGTCCTTGGCGCCATTGAGTCGAGGCCCGAGGTGAGACACAGCATCGTGGTGTAAGCGCGTGAGGCAGAGGCCACTTACTCGTGGTAGACAAGAGGCAGAGAGGGAGGCCAGAAACAAGGGCCAGCCCCTTGGGCATGCCCCCAGCAAGCTTCCTCCAGCTGGCCTCTACCTCTCGTAAGTTTCCAAAACCTCTAAAAACAGCACTGTCAATGAGGGACCAAGCCTTCAGCAATGAGCCTGGGGGGGTGGGTGGGGTCATATAGCATAGCAGGGACTGTCCTGCATTTCAGTTTGAAGAGCACCATCGATGGCTAGAAGCCCAGGCTTTGGTGACAAAACCATGTTTGGATCCTGAATCTTCCATTGCTGCTTTTGTAGCTACTTTTTTTTTTAAATGTATTAATTTGTTTGGTGTGTGTGTGTGTGTGTCTTCAAGAGATAAGGACCAGGGGTCCCATCACCCTAATATCAGGGAAACCAAGAATTAGTGTCGTGGGCGACAATACTGAGGTTGCACCTGCAGCAGCTGCACAGACAGAGTCCTGTGACCACAGGCTAGATCCTGTCATCTCTCAGCCTGCTCTTCTCTGTGGAGTGAGGTTGGTGCTGTGTGTCCCTGGCCTGCATACATAGGCGGCTGATGGACCATAGGCAGACAGACAGTCATCAGTGAAAGACCATAATGCCAGGGTGTTCCTCCTTAGTAAGGTCAACACAGAAAAGAGCAAGCCGAGGCTGGCAGTTGGGAGGGTTGTACCCTTCCCTCTGCCTGGCAGGTGGTTTTATTTGAGAATCTAGTGTTGCTCTTTGCAGATCGTGTGTGAGATTGCACATAAGGTTTCTAGGCAGTCCAAGGGAAAGCCTCCTGATAGTTTTACCATCTCGTCTCTGCCAGGTTCATTCCTCTGTCTTAATCGGTGGCATAGAAACACGTAGGCTACAGAGCGCAGAAAGTGCCAGTGTCGGCAGGGTAGGCAGATGAACAGTGCAGAGGGCTTGGGAATCGGCACCGATTTCACAATTCCGAGCTAAAATGTACCTGCTGATGGCAGTGCCACTGAGGTGAGCTCCAGGCCCTGTTCCTCCTCCTCAGCCTGATGCTGTGTTTTTCTGCCGACAGATGAATACGTTTTTAGATGGAGTGTTGCGAAGGTCCTCCCCCCAAGGGTGCTCTTCACACTTACGGAGCATGTGCCCTTTATAACATCTGAGACGCTAGGGTCCAGTGAGGTGACTCTGGTGAGGAAAAAAGCACTTGCCTTGCAAACCTAATGAGCTAAATTCAATCCCCAGAAACACCGCCCCCCCCCCCCAAAAAAAAAATCCTGGATGCAGGGGCGCTGGAACCATAGTGCTCCTTGAGCAAGATGAGCTTTAGAGACAGGAGAATCATCCAGAAGCTCATGAACCAGCCAGCCATGAGTACCCCAGAGCAGCCAAAACAATAGATAGCTTGCTTCAATAAGGTAGAGCGAGAACCAACTCCCGAAAGTCATCCTCTGGCCTCCACCTGCACACCGCAGCTCACACATGCCCCCACAACACCGCACCATAGTAACAAATCGTTTCTGCAGCTCTGGAAGCCCTGCTGTTCCTGGTAGAAGAGACCGGAGCTGCAGTGGAAACTGAGACAGAGTGTTGCGAACCAAGTGCGCCCTTTCCTGCCCTGAGTGTTGGAGGGACATGTTCTGTCCCTTGGCCCAGCAGGAGGCCCTGATGTCTGCAGTGCTTCTCGCTGACGCGTTGAGTGCTGAGGGCCACTCTTCTGAAGACTCTTGACTCTCCTGCACCCATGCCTGTCTGTCAAGATGCCATTGGCACATGTCCCAGGATGCTAGCTGCTGCTGTAGCCAGCAGGGCCTTGTTGTACCCGTCCATTATGAATTATTGAATTGCATGCATATTTATAGCAACTTCCTAGTAGTTTAATAATTTATTCATCCCGTATGGCTCCTTCGGTCTATTGCTTTTAATTGTTCGGGGAGTCTTTTTAGAGCGAACTCCACCAGGTTGCTCTCTCAGAATGACACTTCCAGAATTCTAAAATAGAATCCCACACACTTGTCCCTGGTTGGAAACACCTGCTGCCCAGTAACTAGGACTCCAGACAGGAGTCCAAAGCATGTTCCCGGCCCACACACATCGCTTCTGCTACGAGTCTGTAGGAACAGCCGGCTCTCCTCTTAGCCCTTGGAGATCAGGATACAAACATGCATTACGCTGCCCTTGAATTTTGTGTAAGATGAGACAGATCTAAGGCATCATCTATAAGAAGAAAAGATCCTTCTGTGCCTCAACACCCCAGATTTTCTAGCTGAAGACAAGGCTAGCACTCATACATCTTTGTGTTGAGAACAGGCCTTGGACATAGTGGTCTCGTTCACACTGAGTTGAGTCTCTTGTCGTGAATGACATCACACAGTAAAGACATCAGTTTCTTTACACGACAGATATCTTCTATGCCCGAGTCTGATGTTGGTCACCTGAACTTTCAGAACCATTCCAGATTTTTAGGGACATACGGGGAGAGTCCTGTGAAGAAAGCCAGCCATTGCTGGCCAGTGCCATGAGTTAGCATACAGCATGGAGACAGGCTTGTTTCTTGTTAAGTTTGACTCAGTGTCTTGAAAGTGGCCTTCAGCTGGTACACACTTTGTCCTTCTCTTCCTTTCTGCCCCCACCTGCTGTCCTTATGGATTCAACTCCTGGCCCCAGCCCCATTCTCCAGTCCTCTGGAGAAACGCTCCTTAGCCTGCACTCATGGTAGGCAGAGGAGGAGCAGAAGCTGGGGGGAGAACCCGTTAACGTGGGCTCCAGGGTAGCGCCCTGTTGCCCATGGATCCAGCTCAGCCGGGTCATTAGGTAACAAAACAGAATCCGCGCATCTCCAGCTACGCTTTTCCAAGCTTTTGAGGCTGACAGTGCACAGCTAGGTGCGTACATTGCTAACAAGGAAACAGTTAAGCCACCTCTGGTTCCTTAACTCCCTCTGTGACTGAAATCCTGTGCTAAGCTTAATGTCACTCTCTGATGAGGCTCCCGGCACCTAAGGAGCATCTGTGTGTGCCAGGCAGTGTGCTGGGCACTAGGTGCACAAACTCTCCAAAATCCCTGACCTTCAGAGGGAGCCAGGGTGCAGAAGCCTCTGTCATATCAAGTCTTGGTTAAATGGGAGGCTCTTGTGGAAACACAGCTGCCTTGAATCAGTTCTGCCCTTGGAGAGTCAGGGAAAGCCAGAACGGTAGCAGGTGTGGTAGCTTTTGAAGTTGGTGTTGACTAGCTGGCTCGAACATCAAGGTCAGGGTAGGCAGAGGAAATATGAGCATTTACAGCCTGAGTAAAGATGAGGCCGTTCTGTACATCTGTCTCGACTTGGAATGGCTTGCGATGTTAGTGTGTGTGCCTTTAATAAGGAAAGGGGGCGCTGTCAATCACTACCCTGGACAGACTGTCCCCGAGGCAAGGCCACTCTCCAGAAGACCCCAGGCCTCCTATTTCCCTGAATAAAGTGTCTTCTCCCTCTGCTGGTCAGCAGGGAGACAGCAGCAGTTGGGAGTGATTTCATTTGTTAAATTGATTTAGACTAAAAGGAAGGAAGACAGATACAGTGCCGTCTGCCGTTAGGTCATTTCTGAAACGACAGTGCTCAGGCCCCTCTCTCCCTCCCTCCCTCTCTCCCTCTCTCCCTCCCTCCCTTCCTCCCTCCCTCTCTCCCTCCTTCCCTTCCTCCCTTTCTCCCTCCCTCCCCCTCTCCCTCTCTCCCTCCCTCCCTCTCTCCCTCCCTCCCTCCCTTCCTCCCTCCCTCTCTCCCCCTCTCCTCCCCTCTCTCCCCCTCTCTCTATCTCCCTCTCCTTCTCTCTCCCTCTCTCTCCCTCTCTTTCCCATCAGTTGCTGGGTGAAGCCTCTGATGACAACCGGACGAGGCACCAATGTACAAGTATAGCAGAATATAGTTAGCAATCCTTTCACTGAGTTTTTTTGTTTGTTTCTGTGTTTTGTTTTTTGTTGTTATTGTCGTTGTTTGGGGGGCTGCCAGTTATGTTTGGGTCTATCCAGCCCCATGTGCTAAGGCAGTGCTTCCCCTGCTGCTGCCCGGCATCCCACATAAGCAGGTGTCTTTCTGCATCGCACCACACACAGAAGATGATCTGCGTTTCCCGGGTTACTCTGAGCTCCAGGCAGGATGCTTGGCTCCTTGTTTCACAAGGGAAACTGGGGTTCAAAGACTTTAAGTGGTCATCGTGCTTGGCTCTGGGTTAGATACAGATCTTCTGCCTGCTGGCCTTGGTCTCTTTCAGCGTTTGAGAATGCCTGTCAGTCTGTCTTCTGTCTTCTCACTTTACAACAGTAAAGACAGACTGCATCATCACTGAGGTCAGCTGTCCTAGGGAAGGCACGGGGAAGGAGACACCCCACTGTCCCAAGGAAAGCGTAGGGAAGGAGACACCCCACTGTCCCAGGGAAAGCTGGGGAAGGAGACATCCCATTGTCCCAGGGAAAGCATGGGGAAGGAGATACCTGGAGGAACAGAGTTCCTGGCAGGAGGGAAGAGGAAGACTCTGAGAGCATTATTCTAATCCATGCCCCTCCTCCTCCAACACCTGAAGTCCTTATTTGCCAAGTTCACAGAGATGCTGTGGTTCTCCATGTACCCTAAAAATATCTCCATGGGGTGGGGGACAGACATCTCAGTAGATCCTCTGTCTCGTGGGAATGTAGTACATACTCAGGGTTTTCATGGTTTCCACAGAGACTGGCCACACTGAAACTGGACAATTCTGTTTCTGGAAAATTCTAACGACCTTCCGACCTTCCATCTCGGCTCCTGGCTAACTTCACAGGTTGTTTTGCTGGCCTTCTGATGGATCTAAAGCAGCCTTTTGGGAAACAGTCCTTATCTTTACCCCATCTGTAAACAGGGCCCCAGTGCTTGTCACTGTCTTCTTGCTAGGGCAGAGGAGGGAGATGATATCATGAGGAGGGAGGACAAGCCCTACCCCTCCAGCTACTGATCAAGCAGGAAGCTCTCCAGAGGCCGCACAAGCACTGCCCAGATTGAGTACACAAGCCAACCTTAGGGCCCTGAATGTTGATCGACTCAAAGTGAGCCAAGATCAGAGAACATTATTGTTAGTCTTTGTCAGGGAGGGGGCGGCACCTTTGCCAAGGCACTGAGCACCCTCAGAGACAGACTTGGGGGGTGGGGGTGGGGGTGGGGAAGCTCTGGTTCTCTTCTGCACCACATAAGCAGGTGCCTGCCCCACTGCAGTCCGTGCCTGGCTCTGAACATGAACATGTCAAGGCACCCGGGTGGATGGAAGTCATCCTCTTCACTGGCTGCTTTTAAAAGGGAGCAGAATTGGTGGTGGGTTGGGTTTTCTTCATACTTGGCTCTCTTTTTTGCTACTTCTGGAAGAAGGGCAAGCGGCTGCTATGATCTAAGGAGGGGTCCTAAGCTAGCATCTCCACACAGGTAGCACTGAGTCTGCGCATCTCCAGAGCAGGCTGGCGATGAGCTGTCCTCTCAGAAGCCAGAGGAGAGCGATGCTCGCAGCTCATCAAGGCCCTCTCCACCACGAGTGACGAAGAGGGTTACATCATCCTGTGTGTCCGGCAGTAAAGAAGTCATAGCCCTCCTACTGGGTACATAATCTGCATGCCAGGCTCGGACCCCTGCTGTCCTCTTGGCCATGTTTTGATTCTTGCTAGATGCATAGCTTCATGGCCTCGCGGTTGGCAGAAGGTAGCCCGAGGAGGTGAAATCACCACTTCTCCGCTCTTGTTGCTGGGTTCTGCCTCTGTCACCGCTGACTTGAAGATGGAAGCAGATGTATATGGTGTGTGGGTCCGGGTTTGATCATCCGCCCTAGCTGGTGGGAGCTCCAGTAGCAGGTGTCGCGTCAGGGTTTTCTCCTTTGGGAGCCATAGTCAAGCTTGAGTCTAGAACCACACACTTTGTCCTTTGAACTGTGGATACCCCCCCCCCCAGAAACCCTGTCGTTGTAAAGCACGACCCTCGAACCTGGATTTTATTTCCAGGCGTAACAATTAACAGCCGAGTTTTCAGTACCTGCCTAGTCAGCACCGGCGATTCTGTGGACTTCCTTGTCATTGAAATTCAAAAGAATACCCTAAAAACACCGCTGTTTTCAGAAGCAAAGATGGGGGAGCTCTAAGTGTGCTGCTTACTGAAATCAAGGAGCCTGTAAAGCCTTTAATGTGTGTGTGGTTTTATGCACGGCCTGATGATCACACAGACTGTTCCCAGGCTCTCCGGGTAACAGCACGCAGGTATCTCCTACCTGATTCCAGCATGCTTTCCAGACATCACTAAAGACAGGTCCCACTCCTGACACTTCATGTGCAGGGGCTGCCTTCCACCAACAGAAACTTTCAACCATAGTTCACCTTCCATTCCTTCTCCCACCCCACCCTCGCCTCCTCCCCAGCCCAACCCCTACCCACTCCTCCCAAAGGGTAAGGCCTCCCATGGCACATTAAGTTGAGGTAGGACCAAGCCCCTGTCCGCTACATCAAGGCTAAGCATGGCATTCCGCCATAGGGAATGGCTCCAAAAAACTAGCTCATGCACCAGGGCTAGATCCTGGTCCCACTGCCAGGGGACCCTAAAATAGACGAAGCCACACAACTGTCACCCACTTGCAGAGAGCCTAGTTTGGTCCCATGCGGGATCCACAGCTGCCAATCTAGAGTTCTGAGTTTCCACGAGCTTGGTTCAGCTGTCTCTGTAGATTTCCTGTCATGACCTTGTACCCTCCCCCATCCCCCCCCCAGCCTTGCTCACATAATCCCTCCTCCCTCTCTTTGACCTGGTGCTTGACTGTGGATCTCTACATCTGGTTCCATCAGTTACTGGATGAAGGCTCTATGATGAGAGTTGGGTATTCACCAGTCTGATTACAGGGGAAGGCCAGTTCCAGCACCCTCTCTACTATTGCTAGGAGACTTAGCTGGGGTCATCCTTGTGGATTCTTGGAAATTTCCCTAGCACCAGGTTTCTCCCTCACCCCATAATGGCTCCCTCTATCAAGATATCTCTTTCATTGCTCTCCTACTCTTCCCTCTTCCCCACCCCCAATCATCCTGTTCCCTCACAATCTCATCCCTTATCCCCTTCCCTCTACTGCCCCCCCACCCCAAGTTTACTTGGGAGGTCTCATCTAATTCCCCTCCCCAGGGCGATCCATGCGTCCCTCTTAGTGTCCCCCTGGGAGGAAATCTTAAGTGACGGTTCAGAAGACAAAATTAATTCCACCGTTGCCCCCAAATGTGAGCTTGCAGACAGGTGTGTACTACACACAGCCACAGGGTTATTCATTTAAGCTTCCAGCTGTCGCACAAGTGGACCTCACTCCCATTTTACAGACAGATAATGAAGCCAGGAAGCTGCCCATCTGGCCCCAGAGCCTTTGTCTCCATAACCCACACCCTCCAGCGCCCCTTCACACACTTAGTCTGTGCTCCAGAGCGGTGAAAGCAGAGACAGCAGGGATGGACTTGCATGGCCTGGGGTCTCTCCTCTACTGTGGGACGAAGGGAGTGACTCTTGGGCGCCGAGGTCCTCACCACAGCTAGAGTCTGTGAGGAGAGGTCAGTCATGGAGGACCGGTGATGACTGTCCTCTGTGTCAGGGAAAGAGGCAAGAAAAGGGGGGCAGAGAAAGGGTTCGGTGTTTTGGTCCTAAGAGTCCTAGCCAAGAACAGCTCTCGGGAACTCCCTAGTGATAAGGCGAAGGTCACAGGCCCTCCTGAAGCAGCTGGCGGTTCTCACATTGTGTCCTGAGTGAGTGCACAGTGAGGCGTTAAGTGGAAGCCAAGCTGACCCTCACCCAGCCCTAGGAGTTAAGCTTCTCTTATGTGGAAGGTTCAGCCTTCAAGATCCAGTCAGCCAAGCCTTAGAGAGAAGTGCGTTAGAGCCCCAAGCAGGAGCCCTGGCCCTGGCCCTGGCCACCTCTGGACACTTGGGAGAACGGACTGAGTGAGGTTTTGTCCTGCAGAGGCAGGCCCTGGACTTAGGATATCTGTAGGAAGGAGTAGGCACTTGGGACCAACTCCAGTGAGGAAGCTTCTCGTTGCCAAGCAGCTCTAAGACCAGACTGACCGTGAACATCTGCTAGCCCTCTTGAGAAACACGGCCAGTGGCATGTAACAAAGAGAGGGCTTGGGTCCTTCGCTCTCGGGTTAGCCACACTGGCAGTGCTCAGGTTGAGTTCCACCTCCACCGAGACCCACCTGACAATGATCCCCTTAGAAAATGCTGGGCTTCCTGATGCTCTGAGAGGACCAACGGCGCCACCTGGTGGGGACATCCAGAGCAAGCGGGAAGCAGCCTCCGACGGCACACTTGAAGAATACCATTACAAACCCCGTCTGGGTGCAGTGGGGTGAGACAGGAGCCTCCACGCACCAGCCATACTAATGAGTATTCAGGTGTCCGTGAAATTAATAACCCCAGTAGTAGAAGACCAGGCCAGAAAGGTATTAAAAGGACAGAGAGTGGCAGGAAAGGACTCTTCCGCCTGTTTGTTTGGAGATGCTTTGGGAAACACCCCAGGTGGGAACTCTGGGGGCACACAAGGCCACAGGTCCCAAACAAAGCTGAAATAAACACCCAGGGTTTGCTCCTAAGGTGTCATAACTCTGCGTCCATGCAAAGGGTAGTCAAGAAGCAAAGGGTAGTCAAGAAGTATGCGTTCCACGAGAGCCACCCGGCAACTGGGCCCTTCTTTTAGTTTGTCCTTCTTCCTCTCAGCATGGAGTCCTCGGGTCTGTCACACTCACAGAGCGCAACCGTAACATCCAAGGGTCAGCACCGCTGCCCCACAAAGTCGCCAGCTCAGAGCAGCACAGCTGTGCCCACTCAGGGACTTAGCGCCATTCCAGCCCCTGCCTGAGGCCGCCTAGCCCTGCCTGAAGCTGAGCCCCGCCCTGGCAATATGCTCCCCTTGCTGGTGGGAAGTGGCCGTCGGTTTCAGTGAAGGTGGGGGCATGATTCCACAGCCCCTCCGAGGGACTGTGATGTCCTCGCCACTCAGCGTGAGCCCTGTTGGTCCAGTAGCAATAAGACATGCCCTGGAAGTGCCCAGTGGTGCTACTGGCTGACTTTAGTGTCTTCTTTTACCTGGATGTCAGGCCTGTGAGGGGCTTCCTGGTGCCGGGTCAGCCTGGCAATCCCTGGAAGCGTGTTTCAGGTGAAGGAGGACTCTGCCACAGGTTTGGTCTCAGGAAAGGCACCCGCTCGTGCCACTGCTAAACCTTTCTAGAAACAGACGTCAAGACTCTGGCACCCTGCCCCTGCCTTGCCAGGCGACATTCTAGAGGGAAATCCTTTTCTGAACACTCATGTACCTTCCCACCAGGACAGCCCTCCCGGTCCCTCGGGAAACTTTCTGGATGTGGCTACATGCAGCTGACCTGTCGTATCCCAGCATGGGTCCCTTTAGGCAGTTTCCTGCTCAGGTGGCAGAGCTGGTAGCTCATTGTTGAGGCCAAAGCCAGGGCCCAGCTATAGCTTTTCACTGCCCTTGGGCACCAAGTCCCTTTCTTTCAAGTCTTGACTTGGGTAAACTAGGAGCTGAAGCAGCAGCTGTGAGGATCAGGTCAGACCCAGACCAAGCAGAGTGAGGCTGAGGCTGTCTGTCCTTCACGTGCAGTGCGGGGTTGGGGTTGGTGATGGCGTCTTTTCTGATTGGAGACCTTTCCCCGCTTACTGTGCTTAAGCAGGGTGGGACTCCATATGTCTGGAGGAGCTGAGGATAAAACACCCAAGCTGTTTAGAAATGCATGCCCGGGAAGCAGGTGGGGACTCGTCCCCGTCACCGTCGTCATCATCTTAGCAGCTGACTTAGGGAGTGCGTGCTGTCTGCTAGGCCCTATGAGTGTGTTGCACACCCACACAAGCACCTGAGGAAGTAGGGTGTGGTGCCATCCTTGTTACACACAACTAAGCCACACCACGGTCTGCCAGCTAGCTCAGCAGCAGAGCTGGGATCCCAGCAGACCATCGGAGAACCTGGCCCTACCCTCTGGTGACTGGAAGCCACCTTCCCTCTGGCCCTTCCCCTCGGGCCTGTCCTCCGTACTGTGATTCAGTGCAGTTTGGAGCCTTTCTTTGCTCCACTGTGCTCTTGAAGGTCATAAATTGAGCTGTTTGAGACACTGGGGCAAGTTACCAGGCAGGAGGGTGGCCTGAGAGCCCCTGAGCTCAGCACCAGGACTCAGAACAAGTCTGCAGCTCTTGGGCCTG
Organism: Arvicola amphibius; assembly: GCF_903992535.2. NCBI lineage: Eukaryota > Metazoa > Chordata > Mammalia > Rodentia > Cricetidae > Arvicola > Arvicola amphibius. The sequence continues at coordinate 7,384,606 of NC_052049.1, read as the reverse complement.
CCGTTTCCTCCGTCAGACTAAAGTGATACTTGCCGGGAAGACTCGATGAGCTAGTAACCTACACATCAGCTCCCTGTGGGTTGCTTAAATGTTGTAGGCATAATTGGCAGTTTTTAAAAGAAAAAAAATTACGTCAAAAAGCAAATATTTAAATAGATTTGAATGAGGTCCATCAAATAAGGGCTTCTTTGATTGCATTTACTGCTTCCCTTAAAAAGCTGTATCTTAAAGTCACATACAGAAGAAAATACCCCAAGTGTGAGGCTCTTCAGACTAAAGGTGCCTGTGATGGTGGCCATGGGCCCTGGACAACCTGGGGACTGAGTGTGGCTTCCAGGACTAACCTGCTATCCCGAGCACTTAAGAGGAGGAGAGAATAGGCAGAGTCAGTGAGAAGCCATGTGGCTGCCACTGGAGACAGACACCTCCACTGGAGCCTGCTGAAACTTTGCCAGTAGCCCACGACCTCATGGGATGCACAGATTAATGGAGATGGGTTAGTTTAGGATGTAAGAGCTAGCCAATAAGAAGCTGGAGCTAATAGGCCAAGCAGTCATTTAATTAATATAGCTTCTGTGTGATTATTTGGGTCTGAGCGGCTGGGAAACGAACAAGCAGCCTCTGACAACAGACCCTGTTGAGAGTTCAATGTGGATTTTGATGGGAAAATGGCACTGACCTGTGTGTGGGACACCTGGTGTCACCATCCTGGTGACAAAGAAGCTGCCTCCCTCAGTGGCTAGGAAATACTCCTGCCTCTAATAGGAACTAACTCCTTCTGGCCCACAGTTCCTCAAAATCTTTGTTCAGTTTTCTGTTTGTATGTCTGTCTGTTTTTTTGAGACAGGGTTTCTCTGTGTAACACCTGGTTGTCCTGGAACTCACTTTGTAGACCAGGCCAGCCTCGAACTCTGAGATCCGCCTGTCTCTGCTTCCCAAGTGCTGGGATTACAGGTGTGCACCACTGCTTCCTGCCTAGTTCCTTGAAATCTTACTAAGTGATTTTAAAGATTGGAGAGGCTTGGGGCTGGAGAGATGGCTCAGAGGTTAAGAGCATTGCCTGCTCTTCCAAAGGTCCTGAGTTCAATTCCCAGCAACCACATGGTGGCTCACAACCATCTGTAATGGGGTCTGGTGCCCTCTTCTGGCCTGCAGGCATACACACAGACAGAATATTGTATACATAATAAATAAAAATTGAGGCCAAGGGAGGGCAGGGGTGGCTGCCGTTTCTTGAGAGAAAACAATGGCGAGTCTTCCAAACAGCACCGGCCAGAAAGATTTCCATCAGAGAAATGGAGCCTGCAAAGTAGGTGCTTGTGGCTGTAGACCCTCGGGCACGTAGGGGTGCAGTATCTGGAGCCCTGGAGCGCTCAGTCCAGCTCCTTACCACAGAGCTCCACCATCATGCACTTTGGTTTGAGCTACCCACTCTTCAAGGGTTGTCCTTGAGCTCCCCGTGGGTCCTCAGCTTATGACCGTCGTGTCCCCAAGCCTCCCTGTGATAGATGGGATAGAGAGGTCATTCTTACCCCTGCAGTCTCCTTCCAGCCCTCAAGCCCTTGCAACCATTTAAGGTTATGAGGGGGAGACTCAGGGAGTGGTAGCATGTTAAAGTGGGGCCCGGGAAAAGGCTTGTCTCCAACCTGCCCTGGAGCCACATCTGTTTCCTCCTATCCTGATTCTCACACCTCCTGTCACTCAGTGCAAAGCTCCACCCACTTGTCCTGCTTGACTCAGCAAATACCCGCAGGCCGTGACTAGAGTGGAGATAGAGGAGGCAGGTAGAGGGATAGTACCCAAAAGGCAGCCTTGCGGTATGATCAACTGTTCTTGATGCCCGGGAGCAGGTGCTGATGGGAGGTCCCTGGTACCTGATTTCCAGACAACTTGGACAGCAGCTATGACACAGTAATTCAGGGTTCCAAGCCATTTTAACACAGTGAATCTTGGGGCTAGAGTGGTAAGTTCCTTGGTGTGTAAGAAGGGGTTAGACTCATCCTTTCCAGTCTCTGATTACTTCCTCACCGTGGTACCAGGACAGCAGCCCTCCCCAAAGACTCCTCAGAGCTGGCTGCACATCGGACAGATGGGCCTGGTGCCTTTGCAGCTGCAGCTCCCAGGGTGGTCCCTGCCAGAAGTAGCCAGCATGTTCTGAGACTGCGCAGCCACAGCCCCTTTGCTACATGAGGAGGTTTGGAATTAGCAAGCTGACTCCTCTCTGCAGTTAAATTGGCATGCAGTAGAGAAAGCTCTGACCCAGTTAGCCCCACCACAAGCAGTCAGCGAAACCAAGAGACACCGGGATGTTTGAGCTGTTCAGTAAGGTGAAGTTTCTTCAACTCCTGGAGCAACAGAAACTACTTGAGGAATTTCAAGTGGTTTTGCTATAGTCGCTAGGATGTAAGCATTCGTGCACTTTCTAAATAGTAGGACCTTTGCCTACACACACACACACACACACACACACACACACACACACAGCCTAGCTGTAGCTTCCTTCAGAGGAGCCCTGCGGTATAACCCAGATACAGAACTATGGGAGGTGGGCTAGAAGCTCACAAGATACTTCAACCATTGCCTAGCAAGCCTGGCACTGAGCACAACAGCGTCCCAAGGATCTCCCTTTGGTCCCATGTTCTGCCCCAGTCTTTCTGGGCTGTGACTTTGTCCCTAGTCTGCCTCTGAATGCTTCCACATACCATCAGAACAAAATGCAGCTCCTGCTTCAAATGTAGTAAGAGCGTTTATTCCAAAAAAGTGACTGCATTCCCTAGAAGTTAATATGGTCCAGGAACGCGAGTTCAGATCGCTTCCAATGAATTGTTCAACCACAGAAGCAATTACACAAACCAAAGAAAGTCCTAAATCAGTGCATTTGAGTAGGAGAGAGGTCTGATGCCAAAGCCCCTGCCGTACAGGCGTGATGGCCGAGTCCCAGAACCCAGCTCAGAAGGTGTGGGGGAGTGCACTGTGATCCCGTGCTGGGGACATGGGTACAGGCAGTTCCCTGGACTCACTGACCAGCCGGCCAGACCTGTCCTGCACACGCTAAGCCAGCGAGAGGTCCTATGTCAAACAAACATAATAGGGTGGATGGTGCTTGAGGAATAACCCAAGGCTGGCCTCTGGCCTCTATACACACAAGTACACAGAGACATCAATGTACCTACCAGGTTCATCAGTAGGGAGGGGGTCGTCGCAAAACGGCGTTCACGCTGTAGGTTTCAGACTGTTCGGGGCTGGTGGCAGCTAGTGGCCTAGTCATGCTTAGTTAACACCTTCCAAAGTGTTTGTGTAGTAGTCAAAAGAGCAGAGGTAGACAATGAAGGGCTTTTAAAATAACCAGAGCGCCCAAACTCATTTAGATCAATCTCAAACCCAGGTGTGGCTCTGTCGGGGACGTTAGTTCATGGTGCCCCGCTCCCTGCTTCCGACTCGTCGTGGTTATGAACTGTGCTCCATGCATCTCTCCCAGAAATCAGTGCCCATAACAGGATTTTATATGTACACATATGCCTGCCATATCTCAGGTTCTGACACAGTGTGATTACTTTTGTAAGGGGAAAAAAAATGAAGAAAAGAATACGACCAGATCCACAGGAATTGGGAAGGAGAGCCGCCGCAGTAGCTGCGTGAGGCTGCAGCAATTGAACGTGTTTGGGCTCATCTCTTTTCCCTCAGGGAACACGTATTCCTTCGATGCTACATTCTGCCCCTCAGTACTGTAGACAGTTTCAGGGAGCTTAATATGAATTAAGGTGTTAAGAATTGACACTAACACAAAGAAAACGTATACAATTAATATGTCCTATTAAAGTTTTTTAAAAACACAAAATGCTGGGGGCACTACAGAGAGGCGGAACCTGGGGGCTCCCTGGCCGTCCAGCCTACACTTGCCAGGTTCAGGCTAGAGAGGCCTTGTCTGAAGAACTGCGTTCTGCTCCTGAGGTTGACCTCTGACCTTCACACACACACACACAACACTTATGTTTCAAGTTGTGAGGCAGGAGAGATTGTTCAACACCTATTAACACTGGCTGCTCTTCCAGAGGGCCTGGGTTCCATTTCCACCACCCATAGGGCAATTCACAGGCACCTCCAGCTCTGAGGGATCTGACGCCCTCTTCTGGCCTCTCTGGGCACCAAGCACACAAGCGCTACACAGAAGCATGCAGGAAAATACCCATAAACATAATTTTGGTTTTTCGTTTTCAGTGGTTTTTGCCTTTATAATTCTTGGGGGGTTGGGGGAGGCACCAAGGCCAGGAGTTTGCTTTGACTCTGAGTCTCCCAACTTAGAAACTTCCAGAAGCCATGAACTCTGGGAACCCTATAATACCCCGTGTGAAGCTATTTCTGCTCCGCTTCAGGGAAGCCTGTTTTCCAGTCTCATAGACTCACAGTCTCACTCATTCTAGCAACAAAAGAATCGGTGCTTTTATGTAATTCAGCTGTTATTTGCTGCAATCCATTTCCACTCTCTTCCTGGACTAACCTCAGAAGTGGCCCCACAGCACCCTGAGCCCCACGTCCCCCTGAGCCCTGCCGCTCTGAGCCCCTTATCTCCTGAGTCCCATGGCCCCGAAGCCTTGCAGCCCCCCAACCCCCTTCCCAGCCTGGTTGTTGACAAAGCAACAGAGGAAAGAGGTCGGCTTCCCCGTTCCTCTTTTCCCTCCTCGGTGGCAGAAGCCGCCACTGCTCATTCTGGACTCTCCACAGCTGCTTTGCTCTTTTTTCCCTTGTGTGAATCATTCATTAAATCCTCATTTTTTCCCCCATCTGTTTTCCAGCCTGCCCAAACCAACAGTGTACATCTCCGGTGTTATTGCCCGGGTAAGTGTGACCTCTGCACACAGACATCAGAGCGGCGCGGTCCTGCACCTGATCCGCTCCTGGAAGAGTGTGGGCGCATGAACTCTCATGCAATCTCTTCTTGCCTGCGCCTTTAATAAGCACTAGTGCTTCAGTGACGCCCACAGCTGAGCACCTGCCTCCGTGCAGCCGAATCACCTGTCACCGCAGGCTAGGGCTCTGGGCCTTAAGTAGCCTGGCCTGCACACGTTTTCCCAGCGTCAGTACAGCGGATGACAAAGGAGGCTTACATGAAATACCAGTTCAGCATGCCCATGTGTGTCCTGCCTGACTGCTTTTGTTTGCTTGCCCTCAGACTACACTCATGTTTTCTGCCACACCATGTACCTTTGAGGAAGCCACCATTGCTGGGGACAACTTTGCCAACAGAACTGTCACAGCCATCTAAGACATAGGGCCAGCCAGCCCACGGCAGGTCGACTGTGGACATGGGGCCAGATTCATCCTTGATTACACGGTTCTGTCTACCCTTGCCCAGATCAAACCCCGCTGTTGGCATAAGAAGCAGAACATAGCCCACCCTTTTCTCCGGGTCCCGGCAGGCTTCTCCCACCCGTTCTTCCTCAGGCCTGCCCACAGCCCTGCTGCCAGATCCTAGTTTGAGACTCTGCATTTGGCCCGTCCAGTTCAGATGACAGAAACAGACCTGGAAGGGACAAAAGCTGGATCTTCTCCAGGCAAACCTGCAGGCACCATCACTGTTCCATGGGGACTCGAGCCTCCGCTCCGTGGTTCTGTTAGCCGCAGAGGTAGCCTGATAGCCACTCATCCCCAGCCCTGCAGCAAAGGGTTTGGAGAACGGTCTCTCTACCCCTTTCACTTCCTGTTAACCAGCTTGTGTGTTGTCTCCTCGCAGGGTGACAAAGACTTTCCCCCGGCGGCTGCACAAGTGGCCCACCAGAAGCCGCATGCCTCTATGGACAAGCATGTTTCTCCAAGAACACAGCATATCCAACAACCTCGCAAGTGACCTGCGCCCAGGCCCCAGTGCCCTCTGCAGCCGCAGCACCCAGGCCTGCCCCCTACGATGCTCCCCTGACCAAAGGAACTTGTGCTTTCCGGGCAGTTTACTAAGTTCAGAAGCCTAAGACAAAGCAAAGTGAACCGCCACGGTCTCAGATCTCCATATTTAAAACTAGAGAGGCTCCAACTGCAAAAGTTTTCCTAGAGTCCGAGTTATGTGTCACTGAAGGGTCACCGTACCATGACCCCTCCCTCCCCCCAGAAGTGCCACTGGCAGAACATGGCGAGTCCTGAGGAAGTCCTTCCTACTGGCAATCACTTAAAGTACTTACTCTTGGGTCCTAAAAGGAAGAAGCCACCTTGGAGAGATTTGATAAGGTTAGAAAAGCAAAACACTATGATAAGGATTTTATAAATTGTGATTTCCTGCCCTACCATACCCTGTACTGGCCCCGGTCCATGGTTGCAGAAAAGTTAAAGGGCTCCTTTAGCCGTACATAGAACCTTCTAGAGTGCTGCTCACAGAGTACTCCTGGCTGTCCCGATGCTCTGTGACCTGCAGCATCTGCACCACCAGCCATTCTGGAACTATTCACCAGGCCTGTGCTATTTCACTGAAGGAGGGGCCGGCTCCTTGAATCTTATGATCAACTTGGTATCCCGGGAGTGGGCCTAACAGGGAGCAGGACATACATACACCTCGAGACCCTGTTTGGTCAGTCTCTTCGTTCTTAATTACTGAAGGCCTCTTCAGTACCAAGAACCAAGGCTCATACTAGAGACCCAGGCTTGGGTGCAGCACTGCCATGGAACCCACAGCCTTGCTCTGTCCTATGGGACCAAATATAGGAAAGACCTTAGAGCAGGTAACACCAGGTCCCCTGTGCAGACCTTCTTCCCTTCTGGTACCTAACTCCTGAAACGTCCATAGTCCCTTTTAGTTCAACAACCTGAGGGGCCGCCCATGTTCCGTGTACTCTGAGCTATCCCTGGTGTGCCTCTGTGGGCTCTAGGTCGCTGAATGTGACATGTTTCTCTAAATAAATTTAATAATCTTAATGACATTGAGAATATGTTGATTATAATAAAGCTCCTGCATTCTGCCTCTGTCTCCCTTTTATGTCTCAGATTCCCTTTTCAGCTCCCCAGGGCTGCCGGCTCTTTCAGTGGAAGTACAGACAGGCACACGTGATGGATATCATCAACGCCAATTTCCCACACAGAGCTGAACTGTTGGGCACTGGGCAAGTTGAGCATAGTCGCCTCTGTAACTGTCAGAAACGGAAAGGCTTAATTCAGTTGATTGACGTGTCCTGCATGGGTCCAGCAGCTGGCCCTGTGCCGGGTAGGTCCTTCCAGGCATTAAAAGAATTAGTAGTAGTAAGCCCAGGGGTGATACTGAACAGCTCCTGATATGCACAACACTTACCTATTTCAGGTCTTCAGACTAGAAAGTCCTCTTATTGCTAAGGCTGGAGCCCCGGCATCAGGCCGCTTGAACCCAGTTACCGAGCTTCGGGCAAGGGGCTGGAAGTTAAAATACACAGACACACACAGACCGAGAGACGGCGACACGAGTCATCCTTGAATCCCCAAGAATGCCCCCTTTATTGTGTTCAGGGGCAGCTTATATAGAGATAGCCACGCCCAAGCCAAACCCACCAGAAACCACTCTCCTGCCATCAGGAACTCCTGAAGGTCTCGTGCTCAGAGCAGCTGTAAGCACTCAGATCAGGGGAAAACAAGTTAACAAGAAATTCAGGATCTGGAGTCTCACTGCTCCCAACATCTCCCCCCCTAAATTTTTTATAAAACAGAAGACCCTCCTGACCACACAGCCTTTTGGTCACTTTGATTGAACCTATACTCAGGAAAGAGTGACAGCATCTCCTCAGGAGAATACTGGCTTTTAGGGAACACAAGAGAGCAACTTAAGCCTGTAAGACAGGTAGACTCAAGTATCCCAGAGACTGTTGGTTCCTCATACTATTTCCCACACACCCTCTTCCCCTCAAGTGAACAGAGGTGTGTGACCATATCAGACTAGGGACTTTTAGGAGTGGCTTTGCCATGGCCCCAGGAGCAGTCAGAAACCACTGCTCCTTCAGCAGTCCCCTAAATAACACACCCCAGCTGCCATACCCCCGTGGCGCATTCATTCTTGTCAGCTGAGTGCATGGAAGACACCTTCTCGCTCGTGCACCTCTTTGGCTTCCCTAGCAGCCCAGCTGATCCTGCTTCTGCTAAGTGACCATATGCTGCATTCTCATGGGTTGTCTGATCTTACACAGGATTTAAAGATGAATGCCCATGGCAACAGACGTTCAGATTGCCAGCAGCAGGGTCCCCAGTCACCACTGGACCCAACCTCCCATTTGAGCTATGGTATTCAACCATCCCTTTGGCTAAACAGTACAATCTGGTGTGCCAATTGTAACATTTCAACGGTTATTCAAGTAACCATTAAGTTGTTTACCACATAAGAGGCATTAGCAATATTAACAGATATCATACAAATGGAATAATGAACAAGACATTTGTTGTACTAGCCATTAGTCCACCTACTCCTACAATAGGGTAGTCTCTTGATTTAAATTCACTCTGTCACAGACTCTTCAGCGTGCAGAGCCTAGAACTGCCATTGCCTTTTCCTGGCCCCGCTGCTGCGTTCTTGGGCAGCCCAGTGGGGTCTGTGCTCCAGCTTGTCTCAGCTCCAGCACTTGTTGCATTTGCTGATACTTCTGGCACTGCTGTGGCATCCGCCAGGCTAGGCACCGACTGGGCTGAGGCAATGTGCCGTCCACTACAGCCACCTAGCAAAGCTCTGCTCCAGCTGCCTTCTAGTCCCAGCTGCATTCGTTCTGGGTCCAAACTGGTGCATGAAGTGGAGCAGAACTCAGGGAAGCAGGCTTGCTGCTCTGCAACCACTGAAGGGGCCCCACTTAGGGAATTTGGGCATTGTCAATCTGTCTGGCTACTTCCTGCTGAGCGGGGACGCTGCATTCTTGGGGGTATTTACTGTAACACTTCAGGAGGTCTCCGTGATTCAAACCACATGAATCTCGAATAAATCCTCAGGTTCTCATCGTCTTTGGAGACAAAAAACAGAACCTCTTTTCCAAAGCATCAAATTCTTAAGCCCATATTTTAAAGTCAAAATACCTTTCTTAGTAGTTCCTAGAATCAAATGTCTTTCTCCAGTCCAGAACACAAAAGACAACACAATCAACATATCATACATCTGTACACTTTATCTTTTTTAAAGCTAAATACATTCTATCTTTTCCCAATATATATGTCCCCTCCGGCCAGGGACAACCCTGTTCGTTTACCCCTCTTTCTCCGTTGGAGTTCCACTTGCTGCCAAACCAAGCGAAGGACGTCAGGATTAACACATATACCCCAGTCCACCCTCACCTTCTGAGGGCAACCTCTCAGCGTTCCCTAGTTCCCAATATCTCGGCTGGGACCTCCAATTGCCGAAATCTTGGTGGAGACCTTCAATTGCCGCACACCGCACCCCCGTGTCTGCGCTCCGTGTGCTTGGACCCAGTTACCGAGCTTCGGGCAAGGGGCTGGAGGTTAAAATACAGACACACACAGACCAAGAGACAGCGACACGGGTCATCCTTGAATCCCCAAGAATGCCCCCTTTATTGTGTTCAGGAGCAGATTATACAGAGATAGCCATGCCCCAGCCAAACCCACCAGAAACCACTCTCCTGCCATCAGGAACTCCTGAAGGTCTCGTGCTCAGAGCAGCTGTAGGCACTCAGATCAGGGGAAAACAAGTTGTTAACAAGAAATTCAGGATCTGGGGTCTCACTGCTCCCAACATAGAAAGTCCTCCTGATTGCTAAGGCTGGAGCCCCGGCATCAGGCCGCTGAAGTTTTCCCACCCACAGCGAGATGTAAATCAAGGAAGACTTGAGAGGCTGGGTAAAGGAAGATCAGGAGTTGAAGGCCACCTGGCATGTGGCTGGTTCTGCACTTTGGCTAGTCTGGTCACTCATGGAGGCCACTGTCGTTCTGCGTGTGTCTTGAGTCATAAAGAACAGCAATGTTGATCTTCATTTTGCATCCAGGGACAGAGAGCTGTTCTTGGTAACTAAGTGTGATCTGTAGACACCGTAACACGCCTGAACTTTTCACCTGTTGTAGGTTTCAGAACTAGCCCCAGAACGGACAGGCAGAGAGAGAAGACAGAGACAGAAGCACTGGAGCCCCACACTGGGAGCAACTGCCCTGGGTACAGTGTCTTCTGCTGTTTGTGGTTCAGTCGCATGCCTGCAGTCCCAGGGCTCCCTGTGGTTCAGGATCACCTTTGCACTGTGTGACCTATCAGTGGGTGTGTTCTAGTGTGAGGGGAGACAAAATGAATCTCCATGGTCAGTAAGTCCCATTATCAAAGGCTTCTGATAAGATACACTGATGGCCAGTAAGCACATAAAAAGGGACATATCCTAGCTGGGCATGGTGGCACATGCCCGTAATCCCAGCACCTGAGAGGCTAAGAAAGGAGGATCGTGAGTTCAAGGCTGTCTTGTGCTGCATAGTGAGACCTTGTCCCAAAGAAATTAAAAATAAATAATAAAGTAAAAAGATGTTCCTCTTTAGTCATCATGGAAACCGAATGTAGACTTGATGGAGGAGAGTTATCTGTTTATGTTACTTTCATTGGTTAATTAATAAAGAAAACTGCCTTGGCCCTTTAAGAGACAGAAAATTAGGTAGGTGGAGTAGACAGAACAGAATTCTGGGAAAGAGAGGGGAGACGCTTCAGGCAGTCACCATGATTCTCCTCTCTGAGATGGACGCAGGTTAAGATCTCTCCTGGTAAGCCACACCTCGTGGTACTACACGGATTACTAAATATGGGTTAAAGGAAGATGTGAGAATTAACCAATAAGAGGCTACAGATAATGGGCCAGGCAGTGTTTTAAAAGAATACAGTTTCCGTGTAATTATTTTGGGTAAAGCTAGCCGGGTGGCGGGACACAGCCCCGCTGCTCCCTTCTACATAGACCCACAAGGAAACACTGCGGCAGAAAAATAGCTAAAACCAAGGTCAGACCGTTACAGGTGCTGACAAGGGTGCGCGGAAATCAGTCCTCTTAGGGGCCAGCTGGGAGTGTAAAGTGGTGCTGCCCCTCGCGGAAAGAATCTGGCAGTTCCCTGAGCAATTCAGCATGACGCTACCAGCTACTTACTGCTGGGCACTGGGCTTTTTGAATTAGGAATGCTCGTATAAGAGACTACAACTCAATAATAGGAAATGAAACATGATGAGCCCAGGAAACTATGCCAGTCAAAGAAGACGGCCACCAAAGATCACAGGTTATATAAGGTCACCCCTGTGCAATGTCCAGAATGGAAATCTAGAAGAGGGGCAGTCAGGATGTGGGCAGAGGGAATAGGAAAGTCACAGCTAGTAGACATAGAGATAGCTCAGTTGAGCGTGTTCGCTGGTCTTGAGGTCGCAAGTACAGTTCCCAGCAACCACACTGGGAGGCTCAGACCTGCCTGTATCATTCCAGCTCCGGGAGGTCTGAGGGCCCCCTTTCTTGCCTCTCTGCACACCTGCATACATGCTTGCATATACACAAAGAAACACGCATAATTAAAAATATGTGCAATGGGAATCACATCTCAATAAAGATTGTTTCTTTAAAGGTCACTCTTAGCTAATGCATCCACATTGTTCTGAGCCTCGAGCCTCTGGTCACGTGGCTGTGGGGAGGAAGAGCTACTGCCTGTCTGGTCACAAAGTGTGAGAGGCAAGACTGCTGCCTTGCTTTCAGGCCTGTAGCCAAGCTATTGGGGACCGTGACACTAACAGGAACATGGCTGGAGAAAGAACTTGGATGGGAGATAAGAGACCACTCGTGGCTGACTCTTATGTGGCCTCAAGCAGAGCTTCTGATCCGAGTTTGACAAGTTGAAATGAAGACTGGGCTAGACGCCAAGGCTGGCATGGAAATGCTAATGAAGGTTCGGGGTTTGGTGAGGGAGAGAGTGTGGACACTCCCCTGGAAACACTACAGAGGTGACCATGGAGGCGCCAGGGAGGCAGGATGGAGGCATGCCAGTATGCCCATATGGCAGATGAAAGACTGAACAAGACCAGGAAGCTAAGGAGGTGACCCTGGGCTAAGAAAGCTCCCATAGGTAACGCTGGGGGCATACAACAGAGGAAAACCCGACACTGCCTCCTCACATCCAAGGACAGATGCTGAATTCAACTGAGTCCTGGATTTGCTCTAGGTGGATGAACACTCATCCGTTTTATAGGTTTTCCTTAGCTCCTAGAGCCTGGGACAACAGAACCCAGAGCTCGGGATGAGCCTGCTTTGTCTGCTTGGTACCCCCAAGACCTTAAGAAGCTTGTTTTATCATCATAACACATGGAATTTTGCAGAACCTCCCAGAAGTCCCCAGATAGCCCTGGTACACGCTAAGACAGTTCCCTGTTAACACCGATATGTCACCATTCTTGTTTATAAAGCAAGGTCAGAGATGCCATGGATTCTGCCCAATCATCAAATCCCAAGAGGAGGCTGGGGAAGAGAAGGGGAAACCAGCCCTCCTGAGAAGTACCTGAACATAGTCAGACATCACAAGCCTCGCTGCTACCCGGAAGGGGCATGGTACTGCCCTGCACACCTGCCCTTCACTCCTCCATGTGTCCAGGTGTGGAAGCCTTAGCGTGCATCAAAGAGCAGAGACACTGGTGGGACATGCCAGTTTCCAGTAACCCCAGCCACTGGACAGTGGAAAGGACCTTCAGCCAAGCAGGGCATAACCTGGGGGAGCCTGGAGCTCGGACGCCCTAGAGCTGGGTGGCCGGCAGATATTGGCAGACCCAGCAGGTTTGTGATTAATTTATTATTTTCGAAACATCTGCCTCCTGCCAGCACAGCCCATGGCGTCCTGCTGTTCTGCAGATTCCCTAACTTCCCAGCTGCTGTGCTGAGACATCCTGCTGGCCTCTGCAGGATCAAAACACAAACCAAACAAAAACCTAGGCCTTTCACAAGGCTCCAGAGTGGCATCGACAGCCATATGCTCCTGCAGAACCAGGAGACAGCAGTGGGAACTCTGAGTTCATCCTAACTACGGCCTGGGCCGGGAGTCCCTGGAGAACCAAAGCCAAACTACGTGACCTACAGACACCACTCATAGCGGTGTGGTCAGTGATCAGCCTCCTTTATCTCATTCTGTATCCTGGGTGTTTCCATGCGATTGCATCACCTAGGGACACCGCACCTGTCACGGCTGTGTAAATACACACGCAGTTTGAAAATGGCAAAATCATGTCATGGCTCATTTCTCAGAGCAAACACCTGTTCTTAAGCAGTATCTAACTCTGCACACATACACGCACAAACACATTCATCGAAACTTTTTTCCCCTTATTTACAGTCTCCTATCCATACACAATGTGGGTTTTTTCATTTTTATTTGTGTGTGCATATACATATGTGTATGTGTGAGTGTGTGTACACAAATGTGTGTGTGTCTGTGTGTGTGTGTGTATGCGGTATATGGGCACCTATTGGAAGGTTACATATGTGTATGCGTGAGTGCATGTATACATGTGTGTGTGTGTGTGTACGCTGTATATGGGCACCTAGTGGAAGGTTACATATGTGTATGCGTGAGTGCGTGTATACATGTGTGTGTGTGTGTGTGTGTACGCAGTATATGGACACCTAGTGAAAGATTACGTCCCTGAGCACAAGCAGAAACCAGAGAAGGTCACCAAGTGTCCTGTTCCCTCAGTCTCTGCTCTATTCTCTTGGGACAAGTTCTCTCACTGAACCTTATGCTAGCAGCCAGCAAGCTATAGTGATCCTGCTGTCTCACTCCACACAGCACTGGAGTTACCGGGATGCACAGCCAAGACTGCATGTCGGGGAGGGATGGTTTGAACTTGGGTCTTCATTTTCTGAAGCAAGCCCTCTTGACGCTAAGCCAGCTCCCAGCCCTACATTGTTGGTTTGTTTTTGAGTTTCATATACACAATGTATTGACCAGATTCATCCTATTCCCTGGTCTGTCATTCTTGACCAAACCCTGTCTTCCAACTACACCCTCTCCTACTTTTATGCCTTGTTGTGGTGGTGGTGGTGGTGGAGGTGGTGGTGGTGGTGGTGGTGGTGGAGGATGAGAAGGAGGAGGTGGCAGTGGTAGTGGTGGTTTTAAAACAGTCTGTGTAGGCATGACTGGCCTGCAGTATGCTAAGTAGACCAGGTTGGTTGTGTCTTCTTTAACGCTGGAATTACAAGCATAAATCAGCAGGTGTGGTGGTGCACACCTGTAATCCAGTACTGCAGAGGAAGGGCAGGCAGACCTATGTGAATTCAAGGCCAGCCTAGTCTACAGAGTGCATTCCAACACAGCCAGGGCTATATAGAGGGATCAAGTCTCAAAAACAAACAAGAGTGAGCCTCCATTCTCCGTAGGAAAAAAACTCATAAAAAGAACTGGCTGGTGAACCTACAGAGACTGGCAAGTGCGCTCTGCAGACTCTGCTGGTAGGATGCAGACCTGGGAAAAGCTGAGGTGGCCGCAGGAGCCCAGGGCTTGTCTGTGAGAGACCTCCATGAAGCATCAGCCTTGGAGGGACTGCTGGAGGCTCAGCCACATGACAGAGGACAGTTTGCTTTTGTCAGAGTCCACCAATTTAAACCCCGTTCAGAAGAGCCCACACAGACAGCGTGCATGCCGCTTAACCAAATACCGGGACGCCTGAACACTGCAGCATGTTGACACAGAGAATGAACCCACATGCACTCACCACACTCATGTTTAGCCCGGTCGCAGATCGCTTTGGATGTTTCCTTCTGACAGCACGGACGCGTCTGCAGGTCCTGGCCGCGTTCTGTCTAGCATTGAACTTGCTCTCCAAGCAGGCATTCTAAAATTCGATTAACCACATTCATGACAAGAGAAAATACTATTCCTGCTTCTTCCCCTTTAATCCTAAATATTATGGTAATTCCAACTGTCATGCTTTAAAAAAAATATCCAATTCGTCAACTGGAAAAAACTCAACACCATCTGATAAAATAAACTAATATAATCAGTAGGACTGAGAAGCCCTAAATGAGATTTTTTTTAATTACATTTTAGCACTGTTATTATGTACTGTTGCGGGTCACTTGGAAGAGACAGGCCAGCATTCTAAGGCAGAGGGCTCAGTTTCTCATGCAAATCACAGGAACCCTTCATGGTCTCTTCCAGAGAGATTCTTGAAACTATGGGAATGTGTTTGGAGAATCAGTAAGGACCCTCTTTATCCCAAGAAGGTGGTTGCTACCTAGGAGTGATATCATCCTAACAGGGAACATTTGGCAAAGTCTGGAGACAAATGTGTCACAGCTAGGAAGCTGGGGGAGGGGCTAGTTGGTAGCATCCCCTTGCACAGAGAGGGCCCCACTCAAAAGGTCAGCAATGCCAAGACCATCAAAGTCACATGTGTCTGCCCTATTCTAGAACCCTCTAGTTTATTATAATGTAACCAAACAGCCAAAGGCAATTTTCTCTTGATCTGGAATCTTGGAAACACATAATCCGTGTTTCCATAATGGAGGCACGTTCAGTGGAAGCGGCTGCCACCACCTTCCCAGTCCTGGAAGCGCGGGGAGCAAATTGCCGTGATACAGATTCACTCCTGGATGCTTTAGATAGAGCAAATCTCTTCCTTCTGGGAGAGCGTGCAGCAGTGCTACACTGTAACGGCTGTTTTCTCCGATGCAGATACAAAGAACCGAGATAAATGTCCCCTGGTGGCTTCCTCAGCCAATTCGCAGAGGGCAGGCAGGACAAGCTGAAGAGCTTTTGGCTCAGCTATTTAAATTTTCTCTAAGAAAGGTCTCAAAGCCTCTTTTTGAATGGTTGCCGCCTATTTTCCAACGTGAACGGTATGCACTCAAGATGATTAACCTCAGGGCCATCAGGGCTCACTGCAAAAAGACAAGCAGCTAAAGAACACAGTGTCTCTCTGTAGAACGGGCTGCCCGGAAAGACGCTTGAGTCCCTGCAGATAGAGGGGTCGTTGGCCTTGGCCTGGGTCCTTGTCTTCTAGCAGAGCCCTCGCTTCTGTCCTGAGGAGCAAAGACTATTCAGGAACTGAAGAGATAAGAACGAAAACTTTTCCACCCCCGAGAGGGCACAGGTCACAGACCAAGGACTTGACTTCACCCAAGTCAGCTTGGTGAACTGAGATTCCTGGGCTTCCTCACAAGAGCATGGGTGAGGACTTCCTTACATGAAGTGATATTTCATGTGTCTTTTAATAAGTAAAGCTTGCCTGAAGATCAGAGAGGAGAATAGTTCCATTAGTCAGCCTTACAGACCAGGCAGTGGTGACACATCTTTAATCCCAGTAGCCACACCAGTTTACCACAGAAACCAGGCGGTAGTGGTGCACGCCTTTAATCCCAGTACTAGAGAAGAATATAAGATGGGAGGAGACAGCTCTCAGTCAGTTTCATTCTGAAATTTCTGGAGGCAGGATCACCATTTGAGACTGAGGTAGAGGTAAGAGCCAGTGGCCGGCTGTTTTGCTTTTCTGACCTTCAGACTGAACCCCAATATCTGTCTCTGGGTTTTTATTAGCCCTGCAACACTCACAGGTGTGCAGGTGAGCGCTTCCTCGCAGGTCCATGGGTGAGTTGGCAGCTGTACCACTGACAGCCAACCCCAACGTGGATACCACTCATGAAAACGTCAGCCCAGGAGTCCCCTCCACAGCCTGCAGGTATCACTAAGATTTGCCTCTCTTCTTACATATCCCTGGGGAGGTTTTACCTTTCTCCTGAGTTCTCCTAACTTTCTTTTGTTGTTTGATAAGCCTCCCCTTTCTCCCTCCAGGAGGAGGAATCTAGTAGAGCCAATCTAGCCCACAGAATTCTTGGGGAGAGTGCTCACTTAGCCCCACACCACCTGAAGATGATCATGGAACTCGGCTTCCTTGACAGTGCCCCTGCAATGAAGTATACAGCTGTTCTAGTTTCAGCTGCTAGGTATGTCCGCACAGCCGTAAATGGCAAGTTTCAGAGCACCGGATAAAGCAAACTGTAAAAGCCTACTGTTTTCTCATCAGCTTTACTCCCCACCATGATGCTGCCTCCACCTTCACCTGACAAGACTGGAAGCCAGTGCAGGAAAATTCCCTCCTGAGGCACGCTTCATCTCAGACCCTCAAAGGAAAGAGGATGGCAAAACAAGAACAACTGTGAGAAGCAAGGCGCAGTTCCATGCTGTGTAAGAAGGAGCCCTCTTTGAATGCCTTGCAGTGTCCTTCCAATGATTTGCCGTGCCTTCCTACTCATGTAACACCCCGGGGGTGCCAACATAACTGTGACAGCTGGCTGTCCCCCAGAAACCGGCTGCTTTGATGTCACAGCTTAATACTAACATTCTTCAAGATAGCAAGTTAGACTCGTTAACTCTTCTTAAAGCCATTCTCATCACAAAGGGAAAAATGCCCAGTTTTCCCAGGACGGTTGGAATGATGGCTCGGGGAGTAAAAGTGCTTACTGAACAAGCCCAGCGACCTGATTTCGATCCCCAGATCCCACTTCGAGCTAGAAGGAGAGAATTGACAATACAGAGTTGTCTTCTGACTTCCACGTGTGACCTGTGGCATGCATGTCCACACATACCACACACACATACACACACACACACACACACACACACACACACAGTGTAATTTTTTTAAAAGTTAGCCCAGAAAAGAACAACAAAACCAAAAGACCATGACATTGTGGGCACAAAACAATTAGCATCCTTAAGACCGGGAGCTGGCATCAATTCAGTGAAGAAATTATCTTCTCCAACGACATCTAGTCGACCTAAGCATAAGGAGATGATAAGGAGTGGGCACTTATTTGCTTTGTTTAAACAGCGTAAACATAACACTGTATTTTGTTAATCACAGACACGTTGAACTAGACAGAGCACAGTAAGTCTAGGGGTACACCACCTCTGTGATCAGCCACACAGTGCCACCATCATCGTTAGCGTATCATCAGAACCCTCAGACCACCAACGCTGGCATCTCCGTCTTCATCATCCCCATCTTTATCAACCTTCCCACATTCATTGACCTTACTAAGTGCCAGACCTTCTCAGCAACCCTACTTGCTACACTTTGTCATTTTGCCAATGAGAAAGACAAAGTTTACTGAAGTCAAAGCCTGACTCACACAGTTAGGTAGCAAAGCTTTGGCTAACCTAACACAAAATTCTATGCTTTCTAATGCTAATGCTTCACTCCCCCCCCATCTCTCAAGACAAGAGATCATGCTAGCCCAGGCTAACCTCAAGTTCACAACTTTATTATATAGCCCTAGCTTACCTCTGTCTTACACTGACTCTCTTGGCTCAGGCTCCCCTGTGCTGGCATTATAGGCATGGACCACCACACCCAGCTGTCCAGCACCAAAATACAGGCTTTGAGACTGAACACCGAGCTGCTTCTCAGCATCTCCTTTTATTAGTACCAAGATCTCCTAGGTACTTGTCCTCTTTGTCTTCAGTTCTCCCATCTGTAAGATGAGACTAATAACAGTCCCTGGATTTCAGTATTCTAACATGCCTGGCCAATGGTCTGTGTAGAAGATACTTTTTAACTGTATTGTTGTTATCTTTTACATGGAATTGGCCCTTACCCGACCTGATACAGATGCTCAAAAGGCCCAAGTTTCCTCTTAAAGAATGAGGAGATACTGCTACCTCCTTGCTCCCTTTCAGCTTCTCTATGGAACCACAAGGAAAACCAGCCAGAGGCTCCCTGCAAGGAGGACGCTCTAGTGTGTGACCTGTTTCACCAGATTGCCCAGTTTCACACAAGAGAGGATCTTCAAGGGTGTGTGAGAGAGGAGGAGGAAGAGCCAGGGACGAGGCTGTGGGGAGCCAGGGCCAGTGGAGAACGGCTGGTGGTGTGTCTCTGGGGATGCCTGTCATACACCACACATCCCCATCCCCCTAAGCTTGCACCAGTTCCGCAGCACTGGACGTGAGCGTGGCTCCCAGTTCTGCTTCAGCTTCCTCTGCTCTCTTCCCACATCCTGACCTTAGGGTGTGACTGGAAGGGATCAGACAGCCTCCTACGACTTCTTTCTTTCTTCAGCACGGAGCCTGGTGTATAGCGACATCTCCACCTGCAGGTAAACAGTTCAGAGCCCCTCGCTGACACCAGAGTTCATACAGGGCTGAAACCAAGTGGGTCTAGCCTCTGTCTTCCCTGAGGATTACAATTCAGGAAGCCTTTGAAACACACATCTCTTTCTGCTCCCTGCGGGCCATATTTTGCTACCCAATTCTCCATCAGGTATCACTGGGGCTCTTGAGAGATATCCCCGGTGGTCTGAAAAGCTTGAGAGCTGAGGAGCTTTGGAGACTCCCTGAGCATCCCAAAGACACTGGACACTGAGGCTATGCTCAGAGTCACTCCCAGAAGGCCACTCTCCGGGACTCAAGAATGCGTTCAGGATTCACAGCTTCACTAACAAAACACATATCACAGAGGAAACATATAATCAAGACTGGCCTCCCGTCTGTCTGCCTCCAAAGGCTTCCTCACACAGCTTAGAATATGCGTGGTGTCATCTGGTTTAATTAAGCAAGGCAAGCATCTCCTTCCCCGTATGCCTTTCTGGGAGAAGAGCCAGGCTGGGTCTAATAAAGCTGGGTATTTTCCACATTGTGTCTTCAACTGAGCTGACTTGGCTGGTTTTTATTATTGTCCAACATTCTCCTAGCAAAATGCCAATGCCCTTATTAATATAGTCCAATCTGCAATGTCCAGGCAGGCATTTCATAGGACAGTCACCAAGTCCATGCTACTGTTTGGCGAGCCCCTTCTCTGACTCCTGGGTAGAAGAGGTAGGTAGGCAATGGGAGCCTTCCTATGAGAGTTCACCTCGGGGAATGATGGGAGCTCTCTGCTGGCAATGCTGGGTGCCAGAGAGAGACGCGCAGAAAGAACAGGATGACCAGACAGGGCAGGGCCACGAGGCGGCAGTGAGGTAAGGGGTTCCCATTACGCACACGGGCTAGAGGAGAAGCAAGCCACGTGCTAGATTTCTGGTGTGGGGCTGGGTCTTCCGGCTGAGGTGGAGCCATGAGCATGGTCCAGCTTTTGTCCCGTCTGCCTCCGGGCTCATGGTTTTCAAAGGACTCCGCTCACAGTGCACAGACACAGTGCACACAGTGGGACAACTGCTACTCCTCAAACCCAGGAAGGACAAAGATGTCATCACCCGCTTAGTGGGTATGGGGGGCGGGGGGCAGACGGTAGGGGACATGAGAAGGTAGGGTGTAGGGAAGACTGGTGGGGCCTCTGCTCAGTGGCCAGTGCAAACCAACAGACACTGAGTGAAGGCTGAGTGAGTGACTGACCCGCAAGATCTGAGCGCCGCTGGCTCGGGGACAAAAGATTCCCGTCTACGCGGAAGAAAAACTGTTGCATCCGTATGACGTCATGGGCGCAGGAAGGGCTGGGAGCAGGGGGCAACGGGAGATCTGACTGCCTGTGGAAAGGCTGAGAGATGATAGAGCCTTCAGGAAGTGGGCCCCAGCAACCGGGAGTGCGTCCTTGAATAGGATCTCTCTTACCTTATTGGTTCCCCCTCCCTTCTCCCTCTTCTACAGCTTCCCTACCTTGACGTTCTGCCTCTTCATGGCCCCAACACAACAGAGCAGCTGTACATCGCTCTTCCTTTAAGTTGACTTTCAGGTGTTACTGTGTCTAGTAGCCATACTCCAATCTACCTTTTGTGTTTTATAGTGCTTTGGTTTGGTTTTTTGTATCATTGATTTACTTGTTTTAAGTTTGTTTGTTTTGGTTTTCAGGTTTTGGTTTTTGTAGCTTTCTTTGGGTTTTTTCTTTGAGAGGGAATAAGAATGTGAATTTGGGTGGGTAGGCATGTGGGGGGATCTGGGAGGAGTTGGGGAGAGGACAGAATATGATCAAAATATACTGTATAGAAAAAATTCAATTAAAAAAATTAAAGAGAAAGTAAAATGCCTTATTTCCTTCTACCTAACAAGTACTGTTTCTTTATTCATACAAATACACACACACACACACACACAGAGGATATTTTATTATCTCTAAAGGGTAATATCCAAGAACATTTAACATTCCATCAATGAGGAGATGGCTGGCCAATCATAGTTCACTTCCACTCTGGACTTTTATACAGTAAAGAAAATGGAAAAGATCTAAAATGTTCCCTGCAAACAGTGTGTTCACAAAACAGTGTGACAGGGACCTTGTTTGACAACAAAGGAAAAACACTCCAAGGACACAGTTCTAGGGATGACTTAGTGATTAAGAACACTTACAACCATCTGTAATAGAGTCTGGTGCCCTCCTCTGGCCTGCAGGTATGCACACAGACAGAATATTGTATACATAATAAATAAATAAATATTTTTTTAAAAAAAAGAACACTTGCTAAAAAAAAAAAAAAAAAAAAAAAAGGAAGACACCTTGTTCCTACAGAGGACCTGGACTTGATTCCCAGTACTCACATGGTGGCTCACAGCCATCTGCAACTCCAGTTCCAAGGGATATCATATCATATTCTGACCTCTGAGGGCACCAGGCACACACAGTTCAGATGGACATGCCAGCAAAACACCCTCTCCTAGGGTTTCTATTGCTGTGAGGAGACACCACGACCATGGCAGCTCTTATAAAGGAAAAACATTTTAACTGGGGAGGCTTAGTCCGTTATCATAGTTACAACACACCAGCTGGAGTGTTCTACATCTTGGCTTGCAGGTAACAGGAAGTGATCTCAGACACTGGGCATGGCTTGAGCACGGATGAGACCTCAAAGCCCACCCCCACAGTGACACACTTTCTCCAACAAGGCCACACCTCCTAAGAGTGTCACTCCCTTTGGGGACCATTTTCTTTTAAATAACCACACACCGATACACATAAATAAATCTTTAAAAAATTAAAACCACAGCTCTATACAGTATAAGCCCGTGTCTACATGTAAGGGACAACATTCATCTATATGCATATGTACACACACACATGTATGTATGTATATATGCATATGTATTAACACATATATGTATGTGTGTATGCATATGTATACACACATATATGTATGCATGCATATGTACACACACATACACATTAATCTGTGAGTGTGGGTAAAGTCCCAAAGTTTAGGAAGGACATTGAGAGGATAATAGCAGGAAATGAAGAAGGATGGGGTTCAGGCAGTACACGTGGGACATGAAAGAAGACAGACAGCTAATGTTTTTCTAGTTTCACAGTGCATTTGTGATTTCAACTTTCTGTGCATTGAAGCAGCAAGAACCATTTTGCATTTCAAAAGAATCCAGCATATGTTATTCCTCTGAGCCAGTGAGTGTGGAAGCTAGGCTTCCTTTAATTCCATTGACCGTTCATGAAAGAGGAATTAGACATGACTAGTCACACGGACCCAACTTTGTAAGATGGTTTGTAAAAATTCGCTCTGGGGGAGGGGTTTTGTAACCTGATTTTTTTCTTTTTTTTCTTCTATTCAGAACTGTATCAATGCTATTATAATGTTATTTGACATCTAAGTTGTATTATATGTAAAATACAGTTTTTAAAAATAAAGACACATGGCTGGAGAGACGGTTCAGCTGTTACTGGCTCGTCTTCTAAGGGTCCTAGGTTTGATTCCTAGTACCCACATGGCAGCTGGTAGCCATCTGTAACCCATTCCAGAAGATCTGAGAGCACCAGGCATACAAAACATTCATATACATAAAGTAAAATAATAAATTTTTAATGAGAAGTTAAAATGAAGATCCAGTTCTAGAAGGATCACAGCAGCTGCTCCGGAGCAGCCTCGGGTGCTGAGGAGTCTCTTCCTCACAGACCCTTCACCGTGGTTTCTTGTCCCCCCTCAGGGTGGCTATCTTTGGTTCTGTGAAAACTACTTTTTAAAAATATTTTAAACAAGCTGTGGTAATACATAAAAATAGAACATGCTGAAGGGGCAGAGGCAGGAGGATCGCAAATTTGAGGCCAACCTGAAGTACATCTTTAGACTGGGAAGACAGCTGTGAGCCAAGGGAGCAGCCAAGCCTGGTCACGTGAGTTTGATCTCTAGTAACTGCCTGGTGGAAGGAGAGGTTCAGCTTCCACAATTGTCCTCTAACCCACTACACCAAAGGCAAGTGTGTCACACACGTGCGCACACATACATACACACAAATAAGTCATAAATATAAAACTACATTTCTAAATTACTTTTAAAACTCCACAAAGAAATATTAATGATTTTTAAAAATCCTGAATGATAACACATATGGCGTGCCACTCAGGTAAAGGGAGACAGGAAACCTGGGGTGCCTTCTGTCTGAGGGGTGTGCCTTCTGGAAGGGGTGGACCATGGTCCTTATGAGGTACAAGGAAGCACTCACAAGAAACACCCATGAAAATAACGTGGAAAGCCGGGTGGTGGTGGCGCACGCCTTTAATCCCAGCACTCGGGAGGCAGAGGCAGGCGGATCTCTGTGAGTTCGAGGCCAGCCTGGTCTACAAGAGCTAGTTCCAGGAAAGGCTCTAAAAAAGCTGCAGAGAAACCCTGTCTTGAAAAACCAAAAAAAAAAGAAAAGAAAATAACATGGAAGAATGTGGAAACAAAACGTATAGAACCGCTTCAGCCAAAGCAAATGACAGGAAAATACCATACATTCAATAGTATTTTAAAATAATACATTTATTCAAATATCACAATTTTATACCATAATGTTTATTTTACAGGTGATTTTTAAATTTTTTTACCATTGGTTTATTTTTTTTCTATTGTCTCTTTTTTCTACACTTTTGCAACAGAATTTGTCAGAAGTTGAAAGAGAGAAACACATTCCTCTTACTGAATAATATATCACATTTAACTTCGAGATTATAGAATTGAAGCTGCTGGGGGTGGGGTCACACTTATTAGTGGGTCCCAAGTTCCCTGAGGTCTAAATAGGAAAATATCCCATTATAAACTGTAGCAAAATTCTCATCTCAAAATAAACCACTCTGAAATTTACAATGATATCCACATTCAACATCTGTACAGCATCCAAAAACTCACGGGGGGGGGGGGGGGGGAGTTAGGATGACAAAGGAAATGGCTTCACATTCAGTAAACAGAGCTCAAACCAGAAGGCAGACCCTGAACCCTGGCGGTGCAGAAATCGGCTCCATTCCTCACCGTCCGTCTCCCTCCGCTGAAAGCAGAGACTCTCCCACACCAGCAAATCCTAGGCCCAACTCTCTTCTTGTCGTTGCTTGTTTTTAGAATTATTTGGACCAAGAAAGCTCCGGTCGTCGTCGGCTTTGCCATCACTCGAATGGAGCCCTGGGCTCTAACTCCACAGCAGGCCCCAGGTCGGTGGTAGAGAGGATGACAGTGCCATTTCTGGACATGTGGTGTCCACTCACTCTCCCCGTCGCGTGTACCCAGAGTCACACCGTTGTGAGCTAGTTTCTAGAACCTTCTAACTGGTGTGCGTTAGGTGCCTGATTTACTACTCCTCAAATCCATACAGGGTCAGGTCAGCACAGCCTGCTGCTCTGCCTGGGATGGACAGCTTCACGTCTCAGCCATCTAAACAATGCAAGTCACGTGACAGCCAAGAGAACGTTTTTCCAGAACCAGAGCTAGCCAGCCGATCTAATACCAAGGCAGACTGGAAAATCCCAACCCTTCCTTAGAGTACCGTTCTGTTCTAGGGCTTCACCTGTGTCAAGTCCCACAGAAAATACGCCCCCTCCCCCAAGCAGGACAGCAGCTATGGGAGGCCATGGGAGCTCTCCGGGGGGGTGCTCTTGGGTCTGGGCCCCTCACACAATTGACACGCATCAAAGCCAGAGTTGACCCATACACAACTGAGTTATTTGCTCTTAGCCACCTGGGACAGCATCATTTCCTAGTAGGACAGCCTAGGGTGTAGAAACTCCAGCCAAGTCAGGCTTCACGTTGTTTGGGGAACTCTGGGTAGACCCGCAGGCCTTGCAATCCGCTTGAGTACACACACACCTCAAACAGGTCACAGAGACTCTCCCTGAGGGCCACCGTGAGCCACTGCAGCTAGGACATTTACATGCAGAGTTCTGGCCTCCAGCTTGCATTTTTAAGTGGATGGCATGCACGGACCCCATTAATATAACCTGCTGCTGAGGGCAGCCAGCAGACAACAGGGGTTCACCTTTCATTATGGTCTTACTTCAGGTTGGGGCAGGGTGTGAAAATTGCATGTGCAGCACCTGGCCTCCAGCAGCCACACCTGAAAACCAGCCAAACCCATCCAGCCAGACCAAAGCAGGTAGCATTCCCAATAGCACTGCTAAGTCTTTAAATAATAACAATCAATAAAACAAAGCCTCCGGAGAAATTTTCAGTCATGTATCGAAAATGTTAAGGAATAAACATGTGAAGTTGGGGGCTTAGAATTTAGCTCAGTGGTAGAGCGCTTGCCTAGCAAGCACAAGCCCTGGGTTTAGTTCTCAGCTCAAAAAAATAAATAAAAAAGGTAAATAAACATGTGAATTTAACAGCAAATAGGTGAAATGACTCGGGTTACATAGATGTGCAGAGTTGCCCAGGGTGACTAAGAATTTGGGGCAAACTCCACCCTCACTCTGACAGCCCCAGTAATTCTTCTGTTATGTGTGACTTTGTTGTTTCTTTAAGGATCCATGTGCTCAGTGTTCCTGCCTTCACGCTCTAGAAGCCATGGCCCTCCACACTGTTGCCTGGCTTGAAGGAGCCAAGGGCTAGCAGCACGGATCAGAACCCAGACAGTGACCAGCACTGGAGAATTCACGGAGAACCTGCTGGAATTTCCCAGACGCTAGAAAAGCCCCTCACCGTATGAGAGGAGGGAATTTATGGTGAGACACCATCACTCTGGGGAATAACTATGGATGCTTCCAGACGCCTGGGGACTGGAGCCAGCCTCCTCCCCACAAGCCTCTCTCTTGTCTAACAGCCTTAGTGCCACCCCAGAGACCTGGTTCCAGCTGCCGCCGGGATGGAATGGGCACAGGCCTCCTGGCACACCCTTTCTGAGTCTATAAAACCCAGTTTCTAGCCCACATCATGAATCCTCTCTTTCTTGATATATGAGATGAGTCTGGGGAATCCAAAGCCGAGATGGAAAATACCTTGCCATTCTGACTTTTTCCCCCCGAGGTATCAGGAGTGGCCCAGGAGCCTGGAAGGAGCTGAAGAAGGAGGTGCAAAGTCTCTCCTGCCACCTACTATCCTGCTCCAGCACAGCAAGCACACTGTCCATGGGGGTCATTGGCGGACCAAGGGTACAGAGTGTCCCTCACCCTTCCTTCCTGAGGAGCCCGATCCTTCCTGAGGCACTCTGTGAGCTCCCGTACAATGACTGTGGCCATCTTATCCTAAAAGCAAGGAGAATAGACCAGGGGCTCAGAGAACAGCTCTGGGGGGTGGGTACAGATTGCCCATCTGGGCATCGGTCACCTCTGCCTACCTGGAGGCAACTGTTAACACAACGGTCACAGCTAGAAGCAGCGGCTGAGAGACACAACTGTGGTGTCATATGCACAGCCATTCCTACCGCCGAGGTCCCCATAAATCTCTACAGAGACAAGTCCCAAGATCTCCCTTAGAAACAACAGCTTTGACACTATCTTGGAAATATTTCTTTCATCCAGTTTAACCCTAATCGACTTCACCATCAAAAAGATTTAAACTACACTTCAACTCCTCCCCTAACTATATTTATGTATAAATCCCTGAGAAGACACCTGTCCACTTGGCATTCACTATTTACAATTAATACACACAAGGCCAAGCAGGCCCCCAGGCCTGTGCCTCGGCTCTGCCAAGTCAGGAAAGCAGACCAGGTCTCCTTTCCAAAAGCAGAAGGCAGAGCCAATGTCCTGTTGTCACAGCCCTGCCTTCCGTCCTCTCCTGGGATCTAGAGGTCTCAGCCTCATAGTGCAGTGGGAAAAGCAAGGGCTTTCTCAAGAGCCTTTGTTTCTCTGCCTTTTTAGATCTAAGGTCTGACTGTCCTATTTTATAGTGTTTCGGGGAAGGCTAGTGGGAGAGCTCTCGTTGCCCGATGCCTAATGGCACCAAGTATGAAGGATTAAGTCAGTACCACCCTCATTCTCCCCGCAGTGTAAGACGGACCTCAGCAAAGGGCTTCCATATCAGTCTGTAATATTCTGAATCTATGGCTACCAAGTAGTTACATTAAATATCCAAATAAAGTGCGTGTGTGACTGATATGCTAAGACTCAGCTGGTTTTTTTTTTCCCAATGCTTTGGAGCTAAAAGAAAGAAAGGTATAGAAAGAAACCTTCCACTGAGAGATTGGCACCCAAGGCAAAGCCCATCCTGGCCTGAGTCTCCACATATTGGAAGTTCTACAAAGTTGGCGTGGGGATGAACTGAACATTGGGGCTCATCAAGGGGAAACTAACTCAAAACACATAAGGGACTCCCTGGAGGAGAGGACCACCCGAGTGTAGATCACTGCAGGGAAACCTTCCCCAAACTGCTGTCCAGTATCCAGGGTGTTCCACCTGTCCTAGAAGTCATCTGTCTGCCCTTCAACAGTTTGCAGCATCCCTGCCCTCTGCATCTTGGACATTGTTAAGGATACCCACATTTGTTTCTTCCTGGGCATATATGATTGTGTTTCTACTTCTCATTTGTTAAATCTGCCCCCTGCTAAATAACTGTTTTCCTCAAATCACCTGGAGGATGGTCTGTCTATCCAAGCCTCTTGCTTTAAATGAGTTTGGTCCCAGCAACACACGCACTTCTGCAATGGGCCGTGGTCACTTTCAATGACTGACGGTGATGACGGCGGTCGGAACAAAAGGCTTAAGAAATGAAACGAAAGGAAGACTTCCATCTCACCTGGGCATTTGGAATAGAAGTCAGTGCCCTCAAGTAGGAGCAGGCGTTTGGCCTCACTCAAGCCAATAGGAAAAGCCAGGTGTGTCCATGGGACACAAGAAGGCAAAAGCCAGAATCCAAGGGCGAAAGGGGAGAATCCCAGAGTTCTGTGTGATTCACACAATCATTACAAGTATTTATTGCTAGAGGCAGCATTTTAAACAAAGGGTCTCCAAACACAGGTATCAAAACTGCCTTAATTACAAAGAGCCCATCACTTGTAAAATGCTGCAATTTTTCATAAATAACAAAATACAAAAGTATGCGAAAATGCCCTTTGATAAATTAGGTTTTTTTAATTTTTAATTGGGGTCCTTTAAGGGGTGACTTCTGGTAAACTGCCCTTTGGGTGTATAGACTGCTCAGGGAACTAGTTTTAAGCAAAAGCCATCCATGCTCTTCAATTCTGTCTTGGGGAAACTGCTTCGTGAGTCTAGGGAAAAATGACCCAGAGGTTGTGTAATGCGGCAGAGAGGAGCACCCCTCTCTGTGGTGCTTCTACACCACCCGCAGTCTCCCAGCTGGATCCCTGCGCTGCCTCCCACACCAGGCACACACGCAGTGGGTATCACGGCCCCTTCACGTCCTTTTCCTCCAACGTGGCGCCCGCTTTTCCTTCTGAGCCTCTTCCTGGCGTTTCTTCTCCGCCTCCTCCGCCTTCCTCTTCTCCTCCTTGGCCTCCTTGTACCGCCACTTGGGGATCTGCAGGTGTACACTGTCCTTGGTATTGCCTTTGGGGGCTGGGCGCTCGGGCTGGAAGGTGGGTGCAGGGGCCTTGCTGATGCGTACCCTGGGAACCACCACTCCTGGCCGCACGCTGCTCCTCCGCAGCAGCTGCAAGGGCAGGAGGCTGGCCTTCCGTGAGACAGGGGCAGGGGTGGGTCCTGGGACCCCAGAGGGCTGGGACGACCAGGGATTCACTCTGGGAGTCCCCAAGGTCTGGGATTGCAGTTCAGAGCTATCCTGAGCATAGGTGTCCGGGTTCCCCCTAGCTGCTAGGATTTCCTGCACTGCCGGGCGCCGTTTCCCCACACAGGGAGGGTTCTCGGGGCACACAGTCTGGCATACGACAGCAATGGCGGGGCTATAAAGGCTTGTAGTCATCCTGACCATGTGATCAAGGACACCTCCATCCGCCAGACCCTGGCCTGAGCGGGAGGTCAGAGTGGACCGCAGGAACTCTGTGAATCTCTGAAAGCAGTTTTTGGAACGTGCTGGTTTCAAGACTGCCTCAGCGGGAAGCGGCAATTCTGGCTTGTACTTGTCCCCAAACTGCTCTGGGCAGGGCCGCTCCATCAGCCTCTGCATGACACGAACAGCCTCCACTCGGCCAGTGTATGCAGCCCACTCCTGTGGTGACATCCCACGGCGGGGATCCCTCGCTTGAACATCTGCCCCTGAAAAACAAAAACACACATTGCTCCAGTGGGTCAGGCGGCCAGGAGGCTCTTCCACAGATGAAGAATGGTGGCAGAATCTGGAACAGTTATGCTGGTTAATTTTGCATTCTCTTGGCCAGGCCAGAGTAACCAGTGGTTTGACCAAATCCTGAGCTGGGCTTGTGCCTGGAGAGATTGGACTCAGAGTCACAATGGTTACTTACTTTCCAAAAGAGATGGAGCGTCATCATATCAGCTGCAGGGTGTAAGAGCAACCAGAGGTTTCCTGGAGCGCCGAGCTGGTTGCTCCTGTACACCCCCTATCAATTTCAGACTCCCCAATTCCCACGATTACATAAGACAACTCTTTAAAAGGAACCACTTATGTGCCCTGTTGGCTGTTTCTTTAGAGACAATGGTCACTCCCTGGAAAATCTCTCTTCCATGTCTCCTTCCCCAAAAGATACTGCAGACTTAAACCCCAGCTCAGCTGAGATTCCAACTGTTGCCTACAGAAATGGATGCAGAACCGCAGTTCGGTTCATCTCGGTCCAATCTCAGCTCAGCATAGTTAAAAATCATGCAGGAGTCCAAGTCCCATTACTCTCTGCTGGCAAAGCATCCAGAACTAGGGCAATTATCTAATCTGTGAGCTCCCCAGGGTCCCAGTCAGCATGGGCACCTTCATTTAGATCTCACACAGACCCACGTGTCTAACATGGTGGCTGATCAGTTGCTCTGAGTCAAGAGCATGGGGCTCAACCCCACCCTGCAGGCCCACATCAGCCTCGTGGCTGGAAGACCACCTCCCTAGCTCACCTGCTAAAAGCCTTAGTCCCGCGACACATTAAATACCAGTCTTCGGAAAGTGGCAATTACTTGGAACTGGAATTCAGGAGGAACTCATTAGCTAGAGCACAATTTATAAACTAGGAAAATGGAAAGGGGGCAGTAAAAATGCCACCGCAAAAATAGATGACACATTAAACCTTAATTAATTGCATGTCACTTTAAAAGGGAACAAACTGCGAAATTAAAACTTTAATGAACACTGCATGAAAGAGACATTTTTTAAAGGCTAATGAAAAAATGAAAGGAATGGCTGTCCAGAGCTTAGCCGTCTTCCTCCTACCTTTTAACATGATCAGAAAACAAATGGTATAAATCAAGAAGAGGAGCCAGTCCTACTACAGCAGCAGCCCCGGACACCCTGGTCACAGAGCTCCATGTTAGTGACCCACCTCCTCGGGGAAACTGCTGCTAAGGGTAACAGCAACTAAACCATGAGTGATAGCACAGCTGTCCCTGGCCTCCACGAGGGACTGGACCCGAGACCCCCACTGGATACCAAATTCTAAGGTGGCTCAGTCCCACATATAAAATGTCACCTTTGCATAGAATCTATGCATATCAGCCTATATACCGATACACTGAAACATCTTCTGATTACCCATAATCCTAACTCAATACAAATGCTATGTATCATTGTTACACTGTGTTTAGGGGATGGCAACAAAAGAGGTCTGATCGTGGTGTGTGTGTGTGTGTGTGTGTGTGTGATGTGTGTGATGATGTGATGTGTGCGTGTGTGTGTTCTATCAGAGCCAGCTGAACCCACAGATATAGACTCTAAGACATGGAGCTGGAAGAATGTGTTGCAGTACTGAGGATTGAACCTAGGACCTTGCACATACCAGGCAAATGCTCTATCAACCTAAAAGATGATTCACACTTTACATTGATACCTTTCAAAGAGTAACAGGAACTTGGGAAATGCTGCTGGACCCATCTCCTTACAGTGGCTCACCTGAGTTCCACTCCTAGCCAGCATCATTCCACCCACTGAACAAAACTGGAGACATGACTTGGGCTCTCACTGTGGTGGCTACTGGCTGCCATGCTGTATGCCGTAAGTTACCTGTACAAAATGCTCTACTACACTCAAGAAAGCATTATACTCAAATATACACACTACATCATGATTGGTCTAACCTAGGCTTCCTCAGTGTTGAAATACTGGAATTTTTGGCCAATTACTTCTTTGTTATGGGGTTAGCCTGTGCACTGTGGGAACTCTAACACCACCGCTGGTCTCTGACTAAAAGATGCCAGTAGTAGCTCATTTGCTGTGACAGCCAAACTCTTCTCTGGCCATTGTCAAATATCACCTAGGAGAAAACACTGCCTATCTCAGAATCACCGGTCCAACCTAAGGTCCTGCTTCCCAGCCAGCCAGCCTCCTGTGGCCCAGTACCCAGGAGTGATCAGTAAGTCTTAATGAGTTGTTTGCCTCCTGCTGCTGTTGATTTCTACCTGAAACACAGACCAGGAGCCCAGAGGTCTAGTGACTTCCACAGAGACCAGGTGTTAAATGGGGCTGGTAAGATGGTAGGGTAGATAAACCGTTACCACGTGATCATAAAGACCTGAATGGATTCCCAGCCCATGTAAAAGCCAGGCACTGGGCATGTTGGAGAGCACCTAAAACCCCAGTGCTGGAGAGGCAGAGACAGGGGGATCCCTGGAGCTCATGACTAGTTAATCAAGCTAAATCAGAAAGCTCCAGGTTCAGCAAGAAACCATGCTCAAAAAGCAAGGTGGAGAGCAAAAGAAGACACTAAACACCAACCTCTTACCTCTGCACACATTCACATGTATGCACACCCATGCACGAATGTGCACACATGTGTAAACACACACACACCAATGTATACATATACATACATACATACACACCAACGTACACACATGTATGTATAAACACACACAAGAGCAAGGTGATAAGTCGACAGACTAAGGAGAACTGGTGAACAAAGGAAAAGAAGCAGGGTGTGTGATGTCATGGAACCCAGGTCAACCCTGGGTAGGATCTGCTGACCCATGGCTTCTACTGAGCTGGGAGAAACCGATGTATGCCTTCTTTAAGTCATTCCTAGGATGGGATATCTTGTTACCGGAACCATTGAAAGTGAGCACTATGGAGAACAGGTGGGCCTTCTAATACTCGTCTCAGGGACACTCTCCCCTGGGAGGCGTGAAGACCCAGGCCCAGAGGGCCAATGAGAGGGAGATAGAGCAGGAAGCAGGAATGTGTCACTTCCTCTTTCCTTTTCTGTCCCAGTAGCTACACTCCAC
Organism: Arvicola amphibius; assembly: GCF_903992535.2. Classification (NCBI taxonomy): domain Eukaryota; kingdom Metazoa; phylum Chordata; class Mammalia; order Rodentia; family Cricetidae; genus Arvicola; species Arvicola amphibius. The sequence goes on along the minus strand of NC_052049.1, from coordinate 7,352,277 downwards.
GCTATCTGTCCTACAGAAACCCAGCTGAGGCCTCCCTCCTGGCACAGCAGACCAGTCCTTGACATCATTGCCAATGTGCCTGCTCTGACCTATAACTTAGGCCCTGGAAGTACAGTCAATTGTCATGCAAGGGCCACCTGCCAACACAGTGGGGATGGCAAGTCTCCCGTGACACTCAGCAAGTGGGGACCTGGCACTACCGGGAGGTAAGCCGGAGGATGCACCACACAGCTTCCCTGGGCCTTCAGCTGGCATTCCTGGGGGGTCAGAGCCTCTCAGAGTCCAGGCTGCCATCCAGTGGCCCACAAGGGAACCGCCGCTCTCGCCTCCCTCCCCTCAGTGCCTCTTCCTAAGGTCGCATTCTATAAAAACTACTCCAGGGTCTCTTCAGCGCAGAGTCCGTGCCAGCAGGCATCTTCTGGGCTCATAACTTGAATAGGCAATTTCTGTCTTCCTTATAAACTGAAAGCAACTTCTGTGTTGACACAAATCGCCTGGTTTCTGAGAAGCAAGCCATGAGGGTTTGTCTAAGAGGAGAGCACACACACAAGGACTAGTGTCTGCAATATGCTCCTCATCTCCCTTTCAATCTGTTTGGTTGCCAAGAACCACAGGGGGATGCTAGGCTTCACATTCTTCCTCCCGAGGCTGCAGCAATTACATCACACTTCAGGAATAAAGTGAACTCTGTTAAGCGGGTCTGGAACCTGGCAACCTCCATGGGGGGAAGAAATCACATCGTTGACACAGCTCCTCAGAGCCACTTACGGAAATAGACCTGTCACTTCGACGCATTAATATTCCAGCAGGTTAACAAGGTGCCGCATGTCCCTTTCGATGCTTATCAGAATGGCTGACATTATCAGGAAGCCTGTCCAAACAGCCACTGGGTCGGTTTGCAGAATTGGCTGCATCTGTCATTAAATTCAGAGTTCCGATAATCCCAACATTATTTTATCCTACCTGACAATGCAGATAAGGGCTACTGTGTGCCCGTGTGTTGCCGATTGTGGAAAAAGCTAAAGGGTTTAGGAGGTCAGCCAATTCAATCATTCATCATCCTAGGAGAAGTGGTTACAACTGAACGTGATAAAATTGCAAGCCAGAAACTCAAATCTGGTGTTAAAAGCACCCAGGAACCAAAGAATCCTGCATTTAAAAAAAAATGAGATACATGTGTTTTACACTAGTATGTAGTATTGTGTGTGCCTTTAAAAAAAATAACCATGGGCCGGGCGGTGGTGGCGCACGCCTTTAATCCCAGCACTCGGGAGGCAGAGGCAGGCGGATCTCTGAGTTCGAGGCCAGCCTGGTCTACAAGAACTAGTTCCAGGACAGGCTCTAGAAACTACAGGGAAACCCTGTCTCGAAAAACAAAAAAACAAAAAAACAAAAAAAAAAAAACAAAAAAAAAAAAAAACCATGGGCTAATTCTGCTTCTGAGTCACTGTCCTCTCCTGTACTTAAATGCACTCTATGCTGAGGGGTTAATTTCAAGAAAAGCACGGGCAACTGGTTCTTAGGAATGCCTCCATTTTCCTAATATTACTGTATTTAAATGGTAATAAGAAATCAAAATAGTGGTGAATATTTGAAAATATCCCAGCAGGCATCCTTACTGCTGTCTAACAAACCCAGGGAGGCTATACATCTCCTCAAAAAAAAAAAAAAAAAAAAAAAAAAAAGCAAAGCTCAGCTTCCTGATAATTATAAGCTAAGACAGGTGCGAACGAGAACATTCCAGAGGCTAAGCACTCCTATCAGACTTCTCAAGGAGCTCAAATGCACCCTAAGGGAGGTGGAGTCCAGAACGAGCTGGCTGGCCAAGGAGGAGGATGGCAGACAAGAACAGGAAGGTCTCTTCCTCCTTTTTTTTTTTTTTAATTTATCGTATCCCACTTTAATTAATTGTATCTGTGGCTCTTGGTGAGAGACAACCACATCCCTGGGGGTCATCTGCAATATTCGTGGGCATTTTTGGGGTGTCCCAGCTGGGGGGTGCTCCAGTCATCTGGTAAATGGAAGCCCTACATTGGCAAGATGGGCTCCACAAGGACTGAGCTAGTTCCACGTGTCACTAGTGTCAAGAAGCTACGCTCTTCTTAGCATGAACACCTTATCCCAAGGATGATTTTCAAAGAGAAAACTATGCTCTATTTTTCATTCATTCACAAGTAACTCCTGACCGTGTAAATGTACCAACAATGAAAGCTGATTGTATCCAGCATGTATTCACAGCTTGCTCCAAGGTAGGCACCCTGTCCTCACGTGAACAAAATCCTACCTACAACTTCCTGTGATACGGCTGCCGTCAGGCCTCTGTCTTCATCTGAGGCCCGGAGAGGTAAGAGACAGGTCCACGCACAGGTAAGCAGCAGGCTGCACAGGAAGCTGCACTCCTGACAATTATTCTAGACTTCAGTGGAGGGGAGAAGCTCGCGGTGGTTGTGGAGGTCAATGGGGAAGAGTTATGTTTAAAGACCTTATGTCAAATCTGTAAGCAAAGAGCAGGCAGGGGTGGAAAGAGTGATGTTAACATGAAGCCCAAAATGGCCTCATCTTCTAGAGGCTTTGTGAGGCATTTCTGAGAAACTTTAAAGGCTTCAGCTGAGCCTGAAACTGCAGGACAGGAAGAAATGACAGGAATAGTGACTTGACTTCCTGCCAAAAGAGAATCGATAGTTCAAATTAATTAATTGTGGGGAATGCACTTGATGAGATTGACACCCTAACTTTTGGGTTGAAGAACATAAAATCATTAAAGATCTACATCTAGCTATAACTAGATCTTGACACAGTGAAAATGGACAAAGCTTTCATCCAGCACAATAGCCTCAGATAATCACCATTTAATTAGAAATGACTACTTCTCATTGAAATGGGACAGGAGGACCTTACCTCTGCTGACCCTGATATCTAGCTTTTAAAAACTGAACTCAGTTGAATGAAAGGCACAATCGGTGGGATTCATTTTAAAATACCCTTTAACATGTATGTATTTATTGAATGTGTATATGCACATACATCCACACACACCAAGCTTGCATGTGGAGGTCAGAGAACAACTTGCAGGAATTGATTCTCTTCCACCATATGGGTCCTAGGATCTAATCTGTCCCAGGAGTCAATCCTAATTATGATTTTTTTTTCCAAGAGAGTTTTCTATCTTCTAAGCTTCTTTTGCTGTTTATTAAATCTGGGGTGTTTTTCTTAAAGTATTTTCAAAGACATATAGATTAAAGCAGGAGGGAAAAAATCCAAGGTCGTGAACCCCTGGACAACTGCAGATTAATCACAAGAATAAGGTGGAGAGATGCTGCACAAGGCGCAAACAACTGGTACAGACAGAGCAACTGGCACAGACAGAATGGAACAGAGGACATGGGACCCACACGTGGGAGCCAGCCAGGGACACGGAACAGAAATAGGGACCAATGTCTAGAACAATGTCACCACCCTTGGGTAACTAGGGTCAGAGGAGACTTGTGATCTGACCTTGGTGTCCTCAAAAACTCACAGGCTGGGACTTTGTACCCACTGTGATGGTATTAAGAGCTGGGAACCTTAGGACATGCCCTGTCCAGAGAGTGAGGCCCACAAATGGGATTCGTGTCCTTTGGAAAGAATCTTCAGAGGGACAGCTTGACCCTGCTATGTGAAGACACAAGGACTGGATTCCTCGCAGACATCAGATCTGCTGGTGCCTTGATGTCAGGCTTCCCAGCCTCTAGAACTGAGAACAGCACTCAGAGACTGTTAATAAGCCCCAACTCTTCATTAAGTAACAGCAGCACCTTCTGCAGTGTTAGATGTTAACTCCGAACCCACTATTGTGTGCTTTACGTTCTTTTTTTCTCAATTAATTCTCAAAGACACCTGCTCGTGTTGACCTAGCCATGATCTTTTTCAGGTTCGAGTCAGGAAAAGGACTGAAGAGATCAGTCCCAAGGACCTTCTCATGGGGGGTTTATCAAATGTCTACAAAGTGCTATCATATTCTGTCTCAGGGAGAAGGGAGAGAAAGATGAGGACAGGGAAGTCTTTGGGGATCAAGGACAGGTGGCATAAGGGTACAGTCTTGCTGATCCAGCTTGTGGCCTAACGATAGACCCATGGAGGTTCTGCAGGAGCAGCCCCCCCAACCCATCCCCATCACATAGGTCATCTTCCTTAGGACACAGGTGAGGCCAGAATGAACATTTCTTTCCATGTACATGTGTGTTCCGGTGCATGTACACACATGCACATAAGGAGGTATGCATGTGGAGGCCCACTAGACGTCAGGAATCCTCATCCTGGAGCGCCTCCATTCAGCTAGTCTGGCTAACCAGCTTGTTCCTGAGATTCCCTTCCTGTCTTCATCTCCCCAGTGTGGAGTCCCAGTTGGGCTGCCATGTCCATTTATGGGGGTTCTTGGAATCCCAATCCCAGTGCTCAGGCATGTGGCACATCGCTCTGCCCACTGAGCTATCAGCCCAGCCCCCAGAATATTCACTCTTGAGGAATAAACCTGAGCACAGTTAGAAGGCCGATAGACTGGTGAGAGAAGATGTCAGCTGGGAGCAGTGGGGGGGTTCAGGAAACAGCCAGGGCTGTGGTCACCCCTCATTGGCCAGCCCTGACGTCATTTACTTTGGACTCTACCACATGTAGACAAGATCTCAGGTATCTCGGGCTGGCCTTAGACTTGCTTTGTAACAGGATTGCTTTGAACTCCTTATCCTCCCGCCTCTGCATCTTGAGTGCTGGGGTTGCAGGCACCCATCACCACAGCTAGTTTTGTATTGTGCTAGGACTAGATCTCAGGGGTCTGTGTGTGCGGTAAAAACGTGCTGCTGACCGAGCTACATAACCCAGCTTACTTTCGGCTTTTCAAACTCAAAGGATGACAACCATACAGTGTGTGTGTGTGTGTGTGTGTGTGTGTGTGTGTGTGTGTGTGTATATATCACTGTTTCTGTGAATGGCACAGGACTATTGGTCTATTTAAGATGAATTCTTTCAAGGAGCTCCCTTGGTATATCATGAGCCTACTGACCACACTGGACAGGCGGACCTTACCTGCCAACATCAGGGCTCGCACACATTCCGTTCTGCCCTGCATGGCCGCTTTCATAAGGGCTGTGAAGCCGAATATATTCCGTCGCTCTAGGTCCAGACCAGGGTAATAATTCAGCAAGTAGTTGGTGATGGTGGCATGCCCTGAAAAAGAATTAGACACACATGTAGATCCAGGTAACCACAAAGGTAATCACTTCTGTGTGGCAGAGAAAGACAGAAACTGCTCATCGCCAACCGTATTGGCTGTCACCTGTGTGTGTGCTCACTCGATCTCCATCACAAATCTCCAGGTCATAGGGAGCCGAGGAGAGTGGGAGACACTGCTCAGCACACACAGTGTAGGTCACTTGCGGCCCTTCAGTTTCCCTCCCGGGAGGCAGGGGCAGAAGCAGAGGCAGACTGCACAGCCATGTGGGGAGAGGAGTTGACTTCCCCACAGGCACGGTGCAGTCAACTCCCAGTGGGAGTCACCATGGCAAACAGAAGCCAGGCTGAAAGGGAGCCTGGGAAATGTCTCCAAGGATGGAGCTTCAGTGGGAAAATCCATCAAAGCAAGACTGTATCTTAATTCATGCTGGGCACCGCTGGTTACCACCTGTAATAGGGTGTATTTCTGCCTCCCTTTGCTCCTCCTCACCCCTACTACACACTACCGTATGTATGTGCATGTACACACACACACACACACACACACACGTACACATACACGTATACACACAAGCAGGCACGGCCATGAAAATCTTTCTCAGCTTGTTCCTCACAAACAGAATATGGTTTCTGCTCACTCCCCAGAACTTTTGAACACCAGGCACTTGCCAGCAGACCTGCATAGCAGAAATGACTGCTGAATCTCCCACCCCAGCTACTCTCGGCCGGCCAACTCGCCCACCTTCCCTAGTCCTTCCGTGATTTATTCCTCCCTACCCACCCTAAGGGATCAAAATCAGTTACAGTAGCCTTGTCACCGGAGCTGGATAACCACAGGGGCTGACTTACACACTACAATCTGGCTAGCCGTATTCTTGGCCTGCACCCCCAGAACACATGAGCAACCAAACACCACTCCTCCACAACCAAGAAAGTAGACATTACCTCGCGCTCTCTGAAGGGGGCTATGGAAGGTCACTTCCATTGCTATCGCTATTTCAAGACCATCCACATCAGACAAAACGACAGTTTTCTTTGCCTCCCTCCCTGTGTTCAAGGGCTCCCCCTCCCTTTACCTTCTATCTCCATCCTGACCCTGCAGATGGCAGGCAATGAGAGACTGTAGAAGTCCCTCTATCTTGGGGGAGCTTCCGGGTACCCAAAACCACTCCATTCTTGTGCCGCTCAGGCCGTCTGAGTCTCCCTCCTCTACCCCACTCTACCCACGCTCTTTTCAGCTCTACTGTCAGACCCACAGGCACGGGGCCTCAGGGGCATCCCCACCCTCTCTGTACATCACCCTTCCCTAGACCTCTACACTTAGGGAACTCAGACTGCTGGGGCCCAGAGTCCCCTTCCCAGCGTGATTCTGGGGCAGAGGCGGAATGGGTAGTACAGCACAGAACCAAGAAACACCTAGGGGGCTCCCCTGCTTGCCATACACGTCTCAGTCTGCAGTTGGTGGCAGCTCTGAGAATCCGACTCCCTGATCTGGCTGCAATCCCAGCAAAGCGTGTTTCAGGATGGAGGTAGAAGGGAGAGGGGGCACATATGTCCTCAGCCTTCATCCCCTTCCCAGTCCTTCCACTGTGAGCACAATACTAAATCAACCCAATACACCGAGTGCCTTCAGTCAGTCCAACCACACCCAAGTGACACAGATATCCAGACTGGAACATCTGTGACCCCTTGCATAGGACACTGTATACTCCAGGCCACTGTCACGCTGTGCAAACTTAATCCTTGGAGTTGGCCCGTTACCAACTTAAAAGTTAAAACAAACAAGCATGTAAACCAGAGTTTTGATTCTTAGGAAGCAGGGCTATGGCTTACTACCAAACTCAGCCACAGCGTGAAATGGTGGGTCCCAATTACAAAGCCAACAAGACCCAGGCTGTGGCTCCAGGCTATCTAGCACACAGGTTCCTAGTTGACACTGCGCTTTTAGGACTCACTAGTCCCTAGGCCTCCTCTGTGCAAGGGGGTTAGGATGAAGCTGGGGTCACGAGACCACGGTAACGCAATGGCTCTAAAGCCAGTGAAGTAGTAGACAACCTTCGATCTCAAGTTAGCTTGTGTTCCGCGTGAACGCTTGTCACACAACAGTCAGACTTAGACCGAGTCTCAGTGAAACGAATTGCCATTTGTTTCAGTCTTTTTCTATCAAAGTGTGACACTGTCCATCACAATCTGCAGCAGGTGCTGTTTGTGTACACACATACACACCCTTGGCAAGTTGAATGGGCAGAGAGAAGAAAACAAAATCTAGAGCCAAAAGCCCATTATACGGATATTTTATGTATACTGTGTTAAGGTCAGAAAATCTAACATGGGGAGCAGACTGCAGTCTGGAGCTCTGATGGTTCAAGAGTCACTCCCCTGCCCCAGACTTTTCCAGAGAGGAGAACAGCACCTCTGCTGTTCAGTAGAACAGTACTGAACACATGGCTGCGTTCAGTGCGCTGGAACCCTGTTCGTGAGCTTCGGGCAAGGGACTGAAGGTTAAAATACACAAACACATACAGATAGAGAGACAAACAACACGGGTCATCCTTGAATTCCCCAAGAATGCCCCCTTTATTGTGTTCAGGGGCAGCTTATATAGAGATAGCCACGCCCGAGCCAAACCCACCAGAAACCACTCTGCCATCAGGAACTCCTGAAGGTCTTGTGCTCAGAACAGCTGTAGGCACTCAGATCAGGGGATTACAAGAAATTCAGGATCTGGGGTCTCACTGTTCCCAACACACCTACACCTACACACACACACACACACACACACACACACACGGAAGGCAGAGGCAGACGTTCAAGGTCATCTGCAGTTAGTCTGGAACACATAGAGGTCAGCCTCAAAAAAGCAAATAACAAACAAAAACCAAACAAGCAAAAAAAAAAAAAAAAAAAAAAAAAAAAAACCAGGCATAGAAACTGAAGAACCTGAACAGGCCCCCCACTGTCACCAGGCAGAAGTGAATTTTCTTACTCCTGACTTGAGGGCTGAGCCTGGAGTCAGCTCTCCAGAGTTGTATGACACCGGAGGGGGAATGGGAAGAGCAAGCTCACTGTGGAGAAACTGGTCGCTGCTACTGAGCCAGGTGACCCAAGTTGTTATTGTAGTGTGTGTGTGGAGGGGGGGGGACACTTGTCAACTTTAATGGGAATACTACAACAATAACAATGTTTTTTCTTTTCCCAAGCATATTTGTGTGAGACACATGGGTATGTGCAGCTATGTATGTATTGGTATGGTGGTGCAGATATGCAAATGTGCACATGTGTGGGCGTGCATGTAGCTACCCAAGGTTGGCACTGAGGTCTTCCTCAATCACTCTCTACCTTATTTCTCGAGATGGGAATCTCTCAGTTGAATCCAGAGCTCACTGACACAGTGAGCTGATGGCTCCAGGGACCCCATTCTCTGCCTTCTGAGCAGAGACTTACAGGTGGATCACCACACCCACGCAGCACACAGTGAGTTCTGGGGGTCCGAACGCTGGTCCTCACACTTGGACAGCAGACACTTTAACAACTGAGCCATCTCTTCCAGCAAAAATACCATTAATCAAAGATGCCAGCCTCCCAACTCTACAGTAGCAACAACAGCCACGACCATGATGACACGGTTATTAAGATGCCAACCTGTCATCGTACACCTCCTGGGCCTGAGAGCCACCTGTGCCCGCTTTCCTGGAATATTTCACCATCATTTGCCTCTGCTCACCAATCACACCCTCCTTGCAGACACATTCCCACCAGACTGCAGGATGGCCCACAGTTCCTCACCCTGTCCCTTGCTGTGTGACATATTCCCTGGGACACAAGGAACTCAGTCCCATGGGATATTTGCAGGTAGGAATCCAGCAGAAGTTCAGAGGTACTAACCCAGACTCTCCTCATGTTGGGGCCTCAGCTCTTCCCCAAGAAGATCCTTCCCCAGATGGCTCAGTGCTCCCAAAAGGAGCATGAGAAGAAACACTAGAAAAACACCAGCCTTGGATAAAGTGACCAAGAGCAGGGTCCCCAGTTTAACCACAGGTGTGAGTAATAAAATCAAGACCAGTGGATCTCTAGCCTATCCACAGAAGTGTACAACAATAATGTCCCAAACTCAACTCTGTCGGGGCAGTAGCTAGCTGGCACGCATGCTCCAGGCACTCATCTTTCTGTGGCTAGGGAGATGGCTGTGCTGTTAAGAGTGAGTACGGTTCGTATAGAGTTCAGTTCCCAGCACGTATGTCAAGCAACCCACAACCACTTGTAATGGTCTCTGGGATCTACTGCCCCCTTCTGGCGTCCTCGGGCACCTGCACTCACATACACAGATCCATACAGTGGTGAGCCCACAGAATTACACAGTAAATGCACAGCTGACATCTACTGAATTATCTACGAGACGTGTATACGTACACTCTCCATGGACTGACCCACTTTTGCAGAGCTCCGGGAACATCTGTCCTTTAGATAAGTCACTGTCAATTCTGTAAAAATCTTGTGAAATCATGGCTTGCCTTCTCCTGTAGTCTCCCAACAGTGTATAAAACCAACTTTTCCTGTAGGGCAATCCATACCTCCCCCCACACCATGAAGCCGCGGTGTGAAAAGGAGTCAGTCAAGCCTCGGTTCTCATAGCCAACATCTACATAACAATAGCCTCCCACAAACTTTCTTTATGACAGAACTCACCGATAAGAAAGGAACCTCACACAGGAGGCAATGTGTCTGCTCTAACAGCAGATGCAGCAAGGTGTGAGCTACTCCGGCTCTGACTCAAGGGGCTACTAATATTCTGTATCCACCCTTCACCTTGGTTTCAACTAACATAATATCATAGCCCAGGAAATTAACTGTTTATACAGGAAAAAGGCCTGAGTCACTAAAACTAGCTTCAGAGAGAGAGGAATTCTCACCTGGGCACTCCGCTGGAGTCCCCAGAAAGAGATTCCTTTTAACTCAGAACAGCTAGATGCTAATGCAAATCAAGCCCTCAGGTTAGCACAGCTGCCTAGGCTGAGTTCCCAGCCGCAGGGGAGCGTCACAGCCACGCCCCATCTGAGACTGAAGGTGCCTTCTCCTTACCGGATCCACGGGTTTCTTGTGACTCTGGGAAAATGCATGCTTGATATTATTGTTACCACCTACGGGACTGTTAAATTGTCCGTAGCCTATATAAATTGAAAGCTTTGTGGAGACCACCCCCTTTCTTCAGGCCCCCTTTTACCCCTTTCTTTTACCCTCATACCCTTATCACTTCAAACCTTATGCTCTTATTCCTCCAAGGAATAAAGAAACATGCAGGAAAAGCCTGCAGTGAGCTTGTTCTACCCCTCAGATCCCGTGCCCGGGTCAGTCTTCGCTGGTCGGAAAAGTCCTATTCTGACCCCTGAGAGAGTGCTGAGGCTGGAACTCAGCAGCTCTTGATAACATGCATATACGTAATTAATAGTAGAAAACATCTATTTCCACCAATAACCCTGTGGGCCTGTCTTCACACACAGCCACCCACCAACAATTATTTCACTCCTTTCAGTCCTGTGCTCACTTGTGGTAATATTGTTTGTGCTTTAGCAGATAAAGCCTGCCTGAGTATCAGAGCTAAGCCACTAGAGGCCTGGCAGTGGTGGCACACTCCTTTAATACCAGGACTCAGGAGACTGGGAGACAAATCTCTGTGAGTTCAAGGCCACCCTGGGCTACACCAGATTGTCTAAAAAAGAAAGAGCCAGGCAGTGGCGCTGGCTCACACCTTTAATCCCAATACTTGGGATCACATGCCTTTAATCCCAGCACTAGAGAGGTGGAGACAGGAGTACTAAGGCTGGGTGGAGAAAGGAAAGTAAGGTGGGAGGAGACAGGAGCTCCGATGCAGGCTGAGGCAGCAGTCTGAAGCAGTCAGTCTGAGGCAGCAGTCTGAAACCACAAGTCTGAGGACAGGATGGCCCCTTTGGTCTGAACATTGGTAGAGGTAAGAACCAGTGGCTGACCGCTCTGCTTCTCTGTTCCTTCAGCTTTCACCCCTATATCTGTCTCTGGGATTTTACTATAAAGACCAATTAGGATTCAAGCAGCATTCACCTGGTACTGACACCCCTCAAACTCTGTCGGAATCCTCCCAACAACCCTCCAGCGACCCCTTGTGGCGAACTCAATGGCTGTCCATTCTGATACTTGACATTCACAGAACGGTCTCCCCTGAGTACTCCAGGATCGCTCCCTCTGCTCCTGAGACGATGCAGAGGCCCTCTCCTCATCCCACACGCTCTCCTGCCATCAGCCCCACGCTCCATGCACTCAGTTATTATCCCCAAATCTCCAACTCACCCACATCTCCTTCTGTCCTTTCTTAGTTTCGCACCTAAATATCTGTCTACCGGATATTTATCACGGGTGTCCCACGACTAAGCCAAACCCGTTGCATCACATCCCAAACACCTTCCTTTCCGACCCACTCCTCTCCCCCAGCACATCCTCCGTGATGGATAGCACTAGATATCTAAGCCAGAAGTCTGGGCTTCATCCCAAACCTTCCCCATCTCCCACGTGCCACCAGTCAGCAATTCTGCCAACCCCACCCCCATTCCCTGTCTCCCAACACGTCCCATCCTGGCTTCTCTGTGCCCGTGTCTACCCACTGATCTGGGCTACTGTATTTCCTCTGTCTGCAGCCACTCCTCTGACTTGCCGCCCTGGCTTCCCTGCTGCCCATTCTCCACCTATAGCATGTGCAGTCCAGGAAGAAGCCTCTCTGACCACAGCAGCCACTCAGAACCCTCAGAGGCTTGTGCACCTCGGACAACATTCACCTCTGTGGTGAGCGCCTCTTCTTCACCCTCTGTCCCCCAACCACACCCGCCTGGTGACCTCACAGCTCGCTTTTGTGTTACGGTTTGGGTTCTTTCCCAAGTCTACTCTCACTTCTCCCACCCCTCCCCCATTCCGTTAGCTCCCTTAGAGCAGTGGTTCCCAACCTTCCTGAAGCTGCAACCCTTTAATACAGTTCCTCATGCCGTGCTAACCGACCCCCAACCACAAGATTATTCTATTGCTACTTCATAACTGCACACCTGTTACTGTTATAGACACCTGATCGTCGACCCCTGTGAGGTCTCGACCCCCGGGTTGAGAACCACTGTTGTTTATTTCTGCTTTGGTGCTGTGGGTGTGTGCATGGCCGTGTAGCCGCTATACAGAATAAGGAGCCATGACTGAGAAATGCATACAAGATTTGTCTTTCTGGAAATTTGACTCCAGTCGTATCCATTTTCCTACCAAAAATATAACTTCCTTTTTACAGCTGAAAAAGGTCTGTTATGTACATATACCGCATTTCTTTATACAGCCCAGTTGCTGCACGCCTGGGTTTGGTGTATAACTTTGCTACTATGAATAGCGGCCCCATGGGCGCTGATATACAAGCATCTCTGGGGTGTCTACAGCTCCTCTGCTAAGCCCTCAGGAACTCTCTAACCTGTTGTCTCTGTATACACCCCCCACCCCGGGCCACAACACCCAGCCTCCCTTTGCCTGGCTGCCTGCTGGACCGTCCTTCCCAACACTCCTTCTTCCCTGGGTTTGCAACAGGACTTGAACCCACTGGTGACAGGGTGAGCCACAGCCCTCCAACTGGCTGCAGACTCCAAGCTCAGTGAATTCCTGTCCAATAAGAAGGTCAAAACATGCCCACTTCTCCCTCGGGAGGCGCTCCCTCGTCAGACACTTCATGGTCACCAAGCCATGAGTTCCATCATTTAAGATTAAATGGCCACCAACGTAATTAATCACCGTCTCATTCAACATTGTCACAAGCACCAATTATGGCTGGGTCTTGCTGTCACTAAGAACAGGGGCAGGTGAAAAATGTCTTCCTTTATTCAAGGCTGCTTTCAAAATGGAAAAGGCTGTTGGAGAATCTTAGAATCTGGGTGGTCCGTAGTCTTGTCTGGTTTGACTCCCTGCAGTTCTCCACAGCAGGCCAGTAGAGGGAGCTGTTGGCTTTGGAAACGCAGCCTCCTAGCCGGACAGGGATTCCCGGGGAACCCCTACCAGAAAAGGGGAGATACCAGAGCTGGGGCATCAGGGGCTGGAGGAAGACACGCCTCCCGTCCTGTCTTCCAAGGTACAAGAGGAGAGCAAAGTGGCTGGAACTGCCCTCGGGCACAGGGGCAGTATGCCATGGGTATGAAAGCTGGGTTTACAGGAAGCGGCTGGGCAGGGCAGGGCTAGGAAAGCAAAGGCTTGCCAAAATTCTAATCTGTTCTTTAAAACAATAGAAGAGAGAAAGAGGAGAGAGAAGGAGAGAGGTAAAACAAGACCCTGACGACTGGAGGTGATAGGCAGATTATTTTAAAATATTTTAAAATGCATGCATGAACATACACATGCACGCATGCACGCATGCACACACCATTTAAAAATGATAAAAGGAAATCTGCTTTTTAAATAGGGCTGGAAAGATGCTGGATGATCAAGAGTATGTACTGCTCTTGTAGAGGATCCAGGGTTGGTCCTAAGCTCCTATATCGAGTGGTTCTCAATCACCGTAACTCCAGTTCCGGGGAAATATAATGGATGTCTCTGGCCTCCCTGAGTACCTGGGCTTGTAAGCACATTTGATGGAGGAGAGTTATCTGTCTATGTTTCTTTCATTGGTTAATTAATAAAGAAAACTGCCTTGGCCCTTTAAGAACAGAAAATTAGGTAGGTGGAGTAGACAGAACAGAATTGTGGGAACAAGGAAGTAGAGTGGGGGAGACACTTCAGGCAGTCGCGATAGTGAGTCTCCATGCTGCGCCTCTCCGAGATGGACGCAGGTTAAGATCTCTCCTGGTAAGCCACACCTCGTGGTGCTACCCAGATTACTAAATATGGGTTAAAGAAAGATATGAGAATTAGCCAATAAGAGGCTGAAACTATGGGCCAGGCAGTATTTAAAAGAATACAGTTTCCGTGTAATTATTTCGGGTGTAAAGCTAGCCGGTGGCTGGGTGGCCAGACGCAGCCCTGCCGCTTCACACTACAGTTTGGCGCTCCAACGTGGTGACTAAATCCACGTAAAAACCTGAAAAAGCTTCAGTTTAACACAGCTTTCTGCTGTTTGCCTGGACGTGCCGTAGAGAGATTTTCTGTTTCGGCAATAGCAGCAGAGAAAAAGCTGAGTCATTTTAAAACGCGGCTTCCTGGGCACAGCCAGTGCGAACTCTGGCTTTAAAGCATTTCAGTGGCTTTTATGGACTGGATGTTTGTGTGCCTGCTTGGGATCGTAAAGAAAGTGCTCTGAGACCATGCCAATGGCTCGCTGCTCCCCGCCTGCACCTGGGCAGATGGCGGAATCAGGCTTAGGCAAGCGGGAGAGCATGGCGGATTTCTGCCGATGTTTCCAGGCTGCGCGGTACTCTGCGCGTCAGATTTGGCTGTAACTTGGATGAAATGAGTTTCTGTGCCACACACTCAGTCTCAGAATTAAAGTGCTGAGTGTGGCTCCTACCTGGAGGCCCCAGAGCTAGTAGAAAATGGTACATCCTCCATTTTGAAATTGGAGAGAGGTGGAGCCAATATTCAGAACAGCCCAGCGGCTCTGCAGCTCAGAGGTGCAACCGATTCAGAGTCACAAGTGGCTCCGCCATGTTGGACTGGGCGGGGCAAGCCCGCAGTACCTGTTTTTGACCTAGGAATGTCACAGCTTAGAGTCTTAAGCGCTTAGCAATGTAAAGGCTCAAATCAAACAAGTTTCTCGACAGTAAAAAAATTACAGATTCACAATAGGACAGATTCAGACATAAAAGACTTTTAAATGAGTCACAGTGTTGGATGAATGTATGTAGGCTTGAGAGAGAGAAGAAGAAAATATAAAAAAATAAAGTTAATGCCTAAAAAAAGGCTAAAGTCTTTAAAGAGACAGAATAAAGTAAAGTGATAGAATGAAAATAAGCCGCATAAAAATGGAAAATTCACAGAGAGTCTGGATTATGTATTTTGTTGTGTTTTCTTTGATTTTTTTGACTGTAAAGGAGCTAAGTACAGAGAGACATTTCATTATATGGGCTGCCAGTCTAGACCAGAATGGACATTTTAATGGTATGACTTCAGGATTTGGATCTAGGAACATGATGCTTTGGAAAAGAGTTTCTTCTTTTGTTTTCACAGAGGACGAGACTCTGTGGATTGCTTCTATCCCAATATGGTATGATAGACCACGCCCTCCTGAAAGGTTGCTGTGAACATCTTCAAAAAATTACTTCACTCAACTGCCAACTGAGAGGAACCTAGCACACAGGTTACACCATGAAAGACCTAAATAACAGCGCCCCCATTCAGCAGGAAGCAGTTTGGAGAGAAAAAACTGCGCCCATTTTCCCAAATATTGCTTATAATTGTTCTTTTACATTTAAAGGGGGAGATGATATAGATATGAATTTGCATTGGTATAGATTTTAAGGTCAATTTTGTTATATGTATATGTATTTCTGATCTTGATTAAGCTATTGTGATTGTAGTTCATTTTAAAAACTGTAATGTATAATTAGGAAATATAGGTTGTTAATGGTTAATCATTGATAATGGTTAAGCTTGTAGTCATGTTATTAGATTTTCTAGATATGTAGATATATTTCAGTTAGATAGACATTCTTCATATCTTTCAAAGACTACAGAATATGGCATTTAATGTTTTAATAACTTAGGGTTTTTCATGACAATGAGACACGTCTGCTCCTGGCAGCATCAATCTACTTCAAGAGGAAGATGGGCATCGAAGAGGCTACTTATGGAATTTGTTAGCCATTTGGGCAAGAAACTGCTCTTGGCTGGACTGTTCCATAAACTGGACACAAAGAACCCGCAGAGAGAGGACTGCTGAACTTGCCTAAAGGTGAGATGGTCTTTCGGGGTTCCTGATTCATGAAAGAGTCTGCGAGATGTTCTGCAGGACACAGCAGAAAGTGACTGAACTGTCTTTGGAATTTCCTGCTTCATGAAAAAGTCTGCTGGACACTATGGGCCTGAAGGCTGAAGATGGATGCCCCAACGGTACAGAGGAACTTTGGGTGACTGTCCAGGCAGCGAGTTGTCTCTGTCATTTCTAGAGTTTTATAAGTTACTTATTTCTTGTTTACTTAGGTAGCATTATATCCTTCTGGAGTCTTTGATGGAGTTGAAGAATAAATAGATAGTTATAGCTTTCCTTAGTTATGATAAAAGATAAAATAGATTTAAATATTGTAACTGTAATACTTACTTGATAACTGTTTTGTTATATGTAATTTTGCTATGTTAAAGTTGAAGCCTTTCTTTTTTGTTTAAACAGAAAAAGGGGAAATGATGGAGGAGAGTTATCTGTCTATGTTTCTTTCATTGGTTAATTAATAAAGAAAACTGCCTTGGCCCTTTAAGAACAGAAAATTAGGTAGGTGGAGTAGACAGAACAGAATTGTGGGAACAAGGAAGTAGAGTGGGGGAAACGCTTCAGGCAGTCGCGATAGTGAGTCTCCATGCTGCGCCTCTCCGAGATGGACGCAGGTTAAGATCTCTCCTGGTAAGCCACACCTCGTGGTGCTACCCAGATTACTAAATATGGGTTAAAGAAAGATATGAGAATTAGCCAATAAGAGGCTGAAACTATGGGCCAGGCAGTATTTAAAAGAATACAGTTTCCGTGTAATTATTTCGGGTGTAAAGCTAGCCGGTGGCTGGGTAGCCGGACGCAGCCCCGCCGCTTCACACTACACACATTATTACACACACACACACACACAATTTGAAAATAAACCTGTTGTACAAATGAAGCATCTGGCACAGTGGAACAAGCCTGAAGTTTTACTAGGACAGCAGTTAAGTCGAAAGTCAGCTGGCCTATGTAGTGGGACCACGTCTCAAAGGAACAAGAGGGCTGTGGATGTGGTTCAGTGACCTCCGGCTGGTCCTCAGTTCTCCCCTCCTAAGGGCATGGGAGCTGGAGAAACAGCTCAGTGTGACAAGAACTCTGCTCTCCAGAAAACCTAAGCTTGGCCCCCAGCACCCACGTCAGGCAGCTCTCTCCCAACTGCCACCAGGCCACGTGGTCATTTCTTGTCTATGACTGTGGTAAAATGCCCTGACAAAAGGCAATTTGGAGGAGAAAGGGTTTATTCAGCTGACAATTCTGGGTCACAGTCCATCACTAAGGGGAAACTGAGGCAGGAGTTCAAGCGGCTAGTCACATCACATCCACAGTCAAGAGCAGAGAGAATGAATACATACGTGCTTTCTTCTCTCTACATTTCTACGCTCCAGAACCCACACCCAGGGAATGGTGCCACCTGCAATCTTCCTGTATCGATTAATGTAACCAAAACAATTCCCCACAGACATGCTCACGGGTCATCCTGATCTAGACAGTTCTCCGTTGGACTCCTGTCTCAGGTTATTCTGATAATTTGACCCTTTAACACAGTTGCTGCTACTCCCTGACTGCAATTTTGCTGCTGTTATGAAGGGTGATGATGTAAACATCTGATATGCAGGAGATCTGATATGTGACCCTGTGAAAGGGGTCATTTGACCCCGAGGGCTTTGTGACTCACAGGTGGAGGAACCACTGTTCTAGACTGCGTAAAGTTCGCAAAATTAACCACTGCTCTAGTTCCACACTTGACATCTAGGTGAAAACAGACGTGAGCCCAGCGTGCCATGAAGACCACACAATGCTGGGAGCGGTCCATAGAAAGAGCTCAGGGCCAGATCAAGGGGAATGGTTACAATCACAATCGCAAGGGCATTATCCTAGTCATGTATGGTGGTTTGAATGAGAATGGTCTGGTCCCCGTAGGCTCATATGTTTGAATGTTGGACCACAGTTGGTGGAACTGTTTGGGAAGGATTAGGAGGTGTGGCTTTGTTGGAGGGGGTGTGTCACTGGGGGCGGGCTTTGAGGTTGCAAAGGACAGAGAATAAAGGATGATGCTATAAAGCCGAACACTGAATGGCATGGTTACCATGGTTACGGGGGGACATGCTGAGTGCAGATTTGAAGAGTACTAAACGGGGAAAGGAGTTCTCTCCCATACACAATTTGTAGTGACTTTACTGCAAGCAGCAATTTCTAAATAATGGTTGAAATCAAGAAATCAAGCAGACAAGAGGCTCTGGCCTCCCTGGAAAGCCACGGCAGCCTCACTTTCCTGTTTTGCATTTGAAATTACCAACGCCTTTGTGCCCCTCTAAAGTCATGGGGGTCAATGGTGCTGCCACTGAGTGGCTCCCTGGCAGTCCCCCCCCCATGACATCTGCTAGGAGATATCTGAGCGAGCCAGGCCCTCAAAGCGGGTCCCCTAATCAGGACACTAGCATCCCCAACATTGGCAATAGGCCTGGAGTGTTAAAACACAAAGCCCATCTGAGAGGAGGGAGCCTCCACTGAGCTAAGGCCTCCATGGGATCAGGCTGCAAGCAAGCTCCCCTCCGTGGCCTCTGCATCAGCTCCTGCCTCCAGGTTCCTGCCCTGTTTGAGTTCCTGTCCTGACTTCCTTGTGATGCAGTGATGTGGAAGCGTAGGCCAAATATATTAACCCTTTCCTCCCCAAGTTGCTTTGACCGTGGCGTTTCAACACAGCAATGGCAACCCTAAGACACCACCCAAGACCCCCACACCCTTCAGGGCACAGAGGCCTCTTCCTCCTGGCTCAGCCACAGGCAGCTGTGTTCCTTGCCGCTAAGAACCTGACTGATGAAAACAGAAGGACAGGACCAGGACCCTTGTGGATACCAAAGCCCTCAGGTTCTCAAGGCTGGAGAGACGGCTCCCGGGTTATGAGCACTCACTGCTCTTCCAGAGGACCAAGGTTTGTTTCTCAGCACCCACATGGTGGCTCATGACCAACAGTAATTCCAGTCCCAAGGGATCCACCGCCCTCTTCTGGCCTCCACGGGTACTGCATGAGTGTGGCACACAGACATACAAGCAGGCAAAATGCACATAAAATAATTTTTACATTTTTAAAAAGAGCGTTGTACTGGCATATAACCTACGCAATCCTCTTGTGAGCTTGAAACATCCCCACATTACCCACAATAACGAGTGCAGCATAAATATGACATGAATATGTGTTACACTGTATTTTAAGCCGGTAACGACAAGGAAAGCCGTCTGTATGTGTTTAATGCTGACATACTATTTTTATTTGCGTGGGGTTTTGTTATTGCTGCTGTTTGTTTCATTCAGGCCTTATATTTGGTTTGCAAGCGCTTTATCACTAAGCTATCTATAGCCCCTGCTCTGGATCCAGTTAAAACAATGTGTTGTCTATCCATGTTGAATATGCAGACAAAAAAAAATCTCAAAATACAATGGGCTGACTATGATCTATAGAAGCTAAAAATGTAGGAAAGATCAGTTACACAACTGTTTGAGACAGTGTAAGCATTTATGTTAAAGTGATTGGAATATATATATATATATATATATATATGTATACACACACAAATTTTTTTATTTATTTTCTTATTTAGCTATTTGGAGTCAGGGCCTCACATATTCCAAGCTGGTCTCTAACTTCAAATACAGCCAAGGATGACCTTGTGATCCTAAGCTTCGACCCCAGGGCACCCACCTCCTGAGTGCTGGCGTCACAGATAAGCACAGCTGAGCCCTGGCTTGGGCAGCGCCAGGGATCGAGCGCAGGGCATTCAGCCTGCTAGGCAAGCATTCTACCAACTGAGCGACATCCCCACCCCCTGCATGCAGTGCAAGCAAAGCCACGGAAGCCGCAGTGCATTAGGTCCTGGTGGAGACGACCGTGACACGTACTTGGAACCACATTCACACGATTCTAATTTCGTCTCACTCTGGTACCTGAATTCTCTGAAGCTCGGAGAGCTGTCCCTGGTGTTTCTTTATAGGTGAAGCGTAAGGTCACCTTCTCAGTGTACCCAATTACATAACTGTTAGTAAAGCACGTGACTGCGACGCCTGCCCGCCGGCACCATGCCACCCCGTCTTGGAGGGTCAGTGCTCTGAGTGGCAGGCGAGCCTGCCTTCCAGAGTGTGGTGAAGACGCTGGCTGGGGGAAGCTCCATTCTGAATCCTCCCTGAGTGGGTAAACACACTATCCCAGGAGCGTGGGAGAATGGGTGCCCCCTCCTGGTGCCTGCTGCTAGCAGATCAGTTTCCATCTTTCGGGAGCCACGGGCGCCCACACTACCCGGGGAGATGAAGGCCGGCTCTTACCTGCCTGTGCAGCCGTGATGAGAGCTGTGTTCCCTTCGCTGTCCTGCCAGTTGACGTCGACATGGGGGCACTCCGCTAGGGCCACCACAGTGTCCACGAAGCCATGATAGCACGCAACAATAAGGCCAGTCTAGAAAGGAAGAGGGGACATGGGTCAGAGGCACACAGCCCAGGCATGATCAATGAGCTCTGGGGACCCTGAGGGGAAGAGCTGTCCTCCCGGAGCTGGAGAAGAGGCAGCAAGGACCTCAAGTCCCCAGTTCTCAACGTTTTCAACTTTTAGGTCAACCATTTACTTCTCCGCAAATGAGCAGAGACCATCACCATGAGGCACAAGGCTAGATCTCTGCCCTCAAGAGTGTTTCCCCCGATGGGAAAGAAAGCGCGCGCACTACTGGCTTCATGTGTGTTAGACGGCTGTGGGTGCATGGCAGGATCTAGGGGTGCAGCAGACTCACAGGGAGTGTCTGGACCCAGTTTTGAAGGAGGCAAGGGAACACATGTCCCTGGAACAAGGATAGGAAACAACTCAGTCAGAAAAACAGCAGGAGCAAAGCCAGACCTGGGCAGGTCCACCAGAGCATTCCCAGGTGGCCCAGAGGCTGGGGCAACGTGAACTGAGGGAGGGGTACCCAAGCCCTCTGGGCAGCCAAGAGCCCTGCAGCACTTTCGACTGTGGGTGGTCAATCTTCCGCATTAACTCTGAGTGCTGGGCAGAAATTGGCCCCAGGAGACCAGAGAAGCATGTACTATAGAAGCTGAGCAGGTGGCAGTGGCCCAAGCTGGAGATATGTATGGATTCTCTATCGTGAAGACAGATTTGCTGTTAGAATAGACTCAGGGTGTGTGAGAGGACACAGAACCAAGATGACGCCAAAGTCTCATCCTAAACAATTGGGTGTCTCCCAGGAGGAGGCTCTGGGGAGAGCAGCCATGCAGACCACAGCACACAGCATCTGAGAGGAAGAGCTAGTCCCAGGACAATCAGGATTATACAGAAGAACACTGTCTCAAAAACAAAAACAAAAAAAGAATACATAACAGTAAGAAACTTCAACATTGCCAGAGGAGTGCAAACAACTGAAATCACTATGGAAATTGGTGCGAAAGCTCCTCACAAAATCTGAAAACAGATGCCAACTGACTCAGTTATACCTCTCCTGAGCACATGCCCCAGGGACTCAAGGTCAGCCCTTGGCAAAAATCTCTGCACAGCCATGTCATGCAGTGCTATTCATGGTGGCCGAGACAAGGACTCCATTTTTGTAGCTCAGCGATATTCTCTCATGTGTCTGAGGAATTACAAAACCAAGGCTTAGTTAGCTTCATCTGTAGATCAAGTCAGAAGTAGACCAGGGGAGTG
The DNA here is from genome assembly GCF_903992535.2 of Arvicola amphibius. Classification (NCBI taxonomy): domain Eukaryota; kingdom Metazoa; phylum Chordata; class Mammalia; order Rodentia; family Cricetidae; genus Arvicola; species Arvicola amphibius. Next base: position 7,330,507 of record NC_052049.1, on the reverse strand, counting down.
GTGATTCCATGCTGCCCTTTGAAAACATGTAAGAGAAATATCCAGGCATGACATCTTACACACACACACACACACACACACACACACTTTTGAGAAAAGTATTGGGTAGATAACTCAAGAAAGTACAAACCCGAGACCCAATGCAAGGAGACACCTCTCTGTCCCCAAAGGCTTTACTGGAGGGCGGGTGCCATAGACAGATGGCTTGTGTCTTCTTTCCAGTCACCTCCGGACTCCTAACCCACCGTGGGATGGCATTAGAAGGTAGGACCTAACATGAGGATGGCACTATCATGAATGGGATTAGTGCCCCCAGAATAGGGACCTCAGACAACTCTCTGGACCCTTTCCCAGCATTCAAGGACATAGAAAGAAGGTGGTCATCTGAGACCTGAAGAGGCCCTCATCAGAACAGAGCCCCCCAAAACGCTGACCTCTGGCCTCCACAGCCTACAAAACTGCAAAGAAACGTCCACTGTCCATAAGTCACATTCCACAGTGTTTTGTTACAGCAACCTCAGCTGACCAAAGCATGTCTAATAGCCAAGACATGGGGTTACCATCTGACACCCAAATTAATAATCTCCTAATATGGGCTCTCGGGAGCCAGATTTGATGATTACAGCTCTTTCAGCCCAGCCAATGCATGTTCTGCTGCATGGAGGTTGTCAAGTTGAAGTTCAGAGCAATCCCACGGTGGCCCGGCACTGTTACAACCAGATTGTCAATCAAAATGTCATCCATACATAAATTAAATTTTTTTTCAGTTCTTTACTTTTAAAGAGAAAGAGCACAGAGCACTGCAGGAAGCCTAGATGAGCAAGCTGCTGGAGTTTGCAGTCTTCCTGCCAGCCCAGTCACTGTACCGACTTCTTCATCCTCCTTGCTCAACTGTTAGTTCACATTTGCACGAATGAGCCAGGATGCTCTCTGCGCCACCTGGGAGCACCCGAACTCTTCCCAAACATCTCTGGGTAGAAGCATTGCTCTAGTATTTGACAGTTTCCTGACTTAGAAATACGATGTACTGAATACACTGTAACTTCCTCTTTATGTACTAAGTGTGTGTGTGCGTGCACATGTGTGAGTGCACGCGTCCGTGTCTGTGTGTGTGTGTGTGTGCGCATGCGTGCGTGTGTGTGTGTGTTCTTCAAAGTAAAAGAAGATTCTTTGCTATATGCTTCTGGCCTTTTTACATCGGCAAAAGCACCCCTGAAAACAACTCGTAGATCTAGAGGATTAAACTCAGTTACTGAAAAGCCCTTCTGTTTCTCCCTTAGGAGTGTATGGAAGGCCATGGGCCGAAGGCTTGCTGCACTGGGTCCTGCTGCTCCTGGGAGTCATCCATGCAGCATGCCTGGATTAACGGAACAGAGACTAACAGCTTTGTACACACAGCCCAAGTGCCCTTGAGAAAAGTCCTCGGCAGCAGCTGCAGCTGCCGCCCCAACAGGATCCTCCTCCAGTAAATACTCCATCCAGTTCCATAGGTGGTTACCTGTCTCTTGGGGTCCCTGGGTCATGACCAGCCCTTCTTTTGGGACTGCTGTCACTGCGGTGCTAACACTGCGGGGTCTGTTCCACCCACCACCTGAGGAAGAGTTCTCAGAACAGGAAACAGGCTTGGATGACGACAGCCCGATGTGTGGTCAGAAATGAAGACTGCCAGAGAAGAAAGAGATGACTAAACACGGGGTTCGGGATGAAACAGCAGGAGACAGGAAGCAGTGACGCTCGTCTCTACCCCAGGGCCTTGGTGACTACGCAAAATGAAGACCTTCGTTGCCTGTCTTCTTGGGCCCTGGTCCAAAAGACCAGCATCTCCACGTTTAAAACTCTAGTTCACACTCCAGAAGGAACGGGGAGCTGCTCTCGGGGCCCCAGCTCTAGCAGAGGAGCTACTGATAATTGAAGACTTCCGGAGAGGAAGAGCCAGTTTTCTTAAAGGACGCCAGCCTTAGTGGGCTGCCTATGCCCCAGTAGATGGCCCTGCGTCCACGCACGAGGCAGCTCAGTGCATTGCACAAAGGACACGGGTGTGAGAGTAGGGAAGGTGGAATTACAGGGAGAGAGATGATAATGCACACTGTAAACACAACTGAAGTTCTCAAAGAATAAAAAAATCAATTCGTATTCAACTAGTTTAAATCCTGTCTTGGCACCTGTGTTCTTGTGATTCTGGTTTGCACTGCCCCAGTTTTAACTAAGACTAAACACCTCCGAAGTCTGTCGCCTTTGTCCATTTCTGACTGGCTTCTGCATCTTTTCCTCATTGATCAGGCTAAGCTCTTCATGTGCTCAAAGTCAGCACTGTCCAAGAGAAACAGAACAGGTGTGGCCAATGAGAGTCGCATAAAATGTTCTAATGGCCCCATTGATGAAAGCAGTTATCCTGACAGTGTACTTTATTTAACTCAACATTTCCAAAATATTTCCATTTCAACAGCAGTCAATATAAGGGAAGAGAAGGACCTAGCTTCCAATCTTCCTATTTACCTTATATTTTGCCATCAACTTTTCCACTTAATGTAATAAAATGATTAGTGTTTTCCAGTATGGTAATGCTTTTTGTGATTTGAGAAATTCTGCTTGGGCTGCAGAAATGACTCAGTAGGCAACGGCACTTGTCACGAAAGCCTGACAACCCGAGTCTGAGCTCCAGAGCCCACACATGGGTGGAAGAAGAGAACTGACTCCTCAAAGCTGTCCCCTGACCTCCACATGTGTGCTGGGTCACTTATACAGACACACACACACACATATACACACATACACATATACACACATACACATATACACACATACACACATACACACATGCACACACATACACATGCACACACACATACATATACACACATGCACATACACATGCACACATGCACATACATATATACACATGCACGTACACATACACACATATACACACATGCATTCACACATACACATACACACATATATACACACATGCACATGCACACATGCACATACGCATATGCACACATACATATATACACACATATGTACACATACACACGTGCACATATACACATACATACACACACGCATACGCACACACATACATATATAAACACACATATACACATACATACACATATACACGTACATACACGTGCACACACGTACACATATACACATACACACATGCATACACACATATACACACACACACATACACAAGTAATAATTTTTTAAAGACAGAAATCCCTTCTGCTTGGGCATGGTGTATATATATTCCTGTAACCCCAATACTGAGAAGGTGGAAGCAGAAGGATTGGGGATTCAAGGCCAGCCCCAGTTATATGAGAACCTAACAAAAGACAAAAATAAAATACCTCCTTTGTCCTAAAGCACCACAAAGGTACTCATATTTCATTGGAAAGATCCAGAGTTTACTTTCAAATCTTTAGGTTTAATCACTATTGCCTTGTCTTCTACTGGTGATCTTTGTAGAGGTCTAATTTCCTTCTTCCACATGGTGAGCCAATGTTGTCATCCACCATTTGTGAACAAATTCACCTCCACTGGCCAGTAACACTACACTCAGGCGTGTCCAGTGTCACACAATGCCAGTGCACTCAGGCGTGTCCAGTGTCACACAACGCCAGTGCACTCAGGTGTGTCCCAGGGTCACATGGATGCCGGAGTGCTCTCCCAGCCCCTGACTTCACACTATAGTCTGTAGTGAGGAGCTGCGGGCAGCTTCCTGCCACCATGCTCTTGGCCACTGGCTAGCTTATGCCGCAAAATAACAACACACAAACTATATTCATTTAAACACTGCCTGGCCCATGAGTTCCAGCCTCTTATTAGCTAATTCTCACATCTCTTGCTTTAACCCATATCTAATAATCTGTGTAACACCACGAATGGTGTCTTACCGGGAAAGATTCAGCACGTCTGACCTGGTGGCTGGCTTCATCGCATCTCTCTCCCTGAGGAGAGGCACTGTGGTCTGTCCCAGAGAGGAGAGGCGGGGCAATTGTCTGAGCCATCTACCTCACTTCCTTTTTCCTGTTCTGTCTACTCCACCTATCTAAATCTTGCCCTATCAAAAAGGCAAGGCAGTTTGTTTATTAGCCAATGAGAGTCCTCCATCGATAGTCTTGCTCCTCTCCACTCTCACACTGTGTCAAAAATCACTATGAGGTTTGACCGTGTTGGAAACTAAACGTGCAAAGTGACAGCGTGAACCGGGACACTCTCAAGTGTGGACTGATGCCGGTTACGTGAAGGCAGCAAGTGGAACTCTTGCTTCTCAAGCAAGCAGGCTCGTACGCACCTCTCCATTCTGCCACAGAATGACATAGCAAGAAAGCCTCTGCCGAACATGGCTCCTTGACCAACAATTACCTGCTTCCCAAAGCCCAAAGTCAAAGCTTCTATTGTTTATATGTTACTCAATGGATATCAATTTGTTACAGTAGAATGAAACAGACTAAAATGAGGACCAAGTTTTGGTTTTGTTTTTTAAGTCAAATCACCTGAAGGGTGGAAAAAGTAAGTAAGCCATGTAGAACACCAGGTCACAGCCATGAGAGGACAGCCCGGGATGATGCCCGGGCTGCACGAACAGGCATTTTGGACATCTCCTAGGGAAGGACAAAAGGAAGGAACTCTTCAGAGTCACACTATAAACACGAGGGGTTCACAGAATCTAGAGACAAAAGTAGTAGAAAGTCAAACCCATCCAGTGTTTCTCTCGGACCCACGCAATACTCAATACAGTTTTCCTAGGAGTGTCTCAAAGTCACGATGGAGACCCCAGAATACTGAAGACGTCAGAAAAATGGGACATTCGTGAGACAGGCTGCAGACAGTGCGAAGTGCCTCAAGAGAGAGGCCACAGGTGCCACGGGCAACACTGTCTGAGACACAGGGCTAGCCAAGTCCAAGGAACCCAGATGATGACACCATAAGCCCTGATAGACAAACGTGGAGCCACACGTTGGTGGTCTTGCTTCAGTCAGCTCTGTCCTCGCTAACCTTCTGCCCCACCCCCTTTCAGAACGGGAATGCTCGCTCCGCACCTCTGTATCCTGGAAGTGCACACATGTGTTAGTCGCTTCTCTTTCCACTGTAACTGAATACCTGACAACAGTCAACTTCAGAGAAGATGAAGGGATACAATCAACTGTGGTGGGGAAGCCACAAAGGCGGCAGGAGACAGTTGATCACATTGTACCTGTCACTGGGAAGCGGAAAGAAGCCAGCAAGAAGAGCCAAGCTCTAGAACCTCAAAAACCTGCCCCCAGCAATGAGGTTAAACCTCGAAGGTTCCATAGCTGGGGACCGTGAGCTAAACCAAAAGGTCTACAAACCAGGCATGGCAGTGCGTGCCTTTAACCCTGACACTCTGGAGACAGAGGCAGGCAGAGTCTGTGAGTTCCAGGATAGACGTCTACATAGTGATACTCTGCCTCAAGATCAAATACCATCAAGTAAAGGACCTATGGCACTGGTTCTCAACCTGTGGGTCTCAAATGACCCTCTCACAGCGGTTGCCTAAAACCGTCAGAAATTATCAGATATTTACATTATGATTCATTACAGTTATGAAGTAGCAACGAAAACAGTTTTATGGCTGGGGGTCACCACAACATGAGGAACTGTACTAAAAGGTTGCAGCATTGGGAAGGTTGAGAACCACTGGCCTATGGAGACATTTCACACTAAAACCACAATGGTATCTAGTTTGGTTTTGATTTTCACAAGAGCTGACAGCTGAGAGACGACTGTGAGTCTCGGAGGTGACTTTGGACTTGGAGTTTTGAATATGTTAGGATGGCTAGGACTCTGGGGACTTGAGAGATGGACTAAATGCATATGGCATTGAGATCAATACGAGACTTTAGAGCCCTGGGGTAGGAGTCAGGTTGACTAAAGGCAAGGCTTGTGATGGTTGGCTCTGACTGTCCACTTGACTGGACTAAGAAACACCCAAGGAAGTGGTTCCCAACCGTCCTAATGCTGTGACCCTTTAATACAGCTCTTCATGTTGTGGTGGCCCCAAGCAAAAAGTTATTTTTGTTGCTACTTCATAACTGTCATTTTGTTACTGTTATGAATTGTAATATGAATATCTGTTTTCCGATGGTCTTAGGTGACCTCTGTGAAAAGGTCGTTTAACCCCCAAAGGGGTCACAACCCACAGGTTAAGAACTGCTGGCCTAGGGCATTAAGGACATATACTTTGGTCTTGAATGTGAGGGTGTTTCCAAAGGTGTTCAACTGAGAGGTGAAGGTCTACACTAAATGTAAGTGGCACTACCCCATGAACTGGGGTTTTAGGTTGAATAAAAAAGAAAAAATACAGTTGAACACCAGCAATCCCTTCCCCTGCTTCCTAATCCGCCCAGATGTGAACAAGCAACTCCCACTACTAGGCCTGACCTGGTCCCTCTGCCAGTCCTCCACTGCCTAGATGGATGGCCTCCCCTAAACCAGGAGCCAAAATGCTTTCTCCCTTAAGTTGCTTCTTGTGGGCTATTTGGTAGTAATGATAAGAAGAGCTAACATACTGAAATACATAATCATTGTTGTCTTGTCAATAATCATAAATTTTACTAGATGTTATATCCGCTGTGATTGGAGACATATAACTAATTCCACTTATCAGCTTGGAAAATTTCTCTGGGCTTCAATCAGGACTTTCCATATGCTTAGACAGAGAGCATTGCAGTTTCTTCACCCAAAACAGTGATCTTCTTTGGAAATTAGGACAAAGAGTTAAAGAACTATTTTTCTATTGTATAATCTCATTAAACATTTAAAATGAGATGTATGAAGGATTTTAATAAAAGGAAAGTACTAAACAGTAAAATAAATTAAAAATAGCTAAAACTTTTATATAAAAAACTGAAAAAATAACTTAATGCATAGGGTGGGGGGATGGGAAGAAAGACAACAGGATTTCGGTTTGACCGCTCTGAATGAGGCTGCTTACTAGGTGTAGTGGGCTAGATGAGAATGTCCCCCACAGTCTCAGACATTCAAAACTGGATTCTCAATTGGTGGCACAGTTTAGGGGGTCATGGAGCCTTTGGGGGATGCAGCCTTGCTGGCGAAGGTACATGGCTGGGGCCAGTTCCCAGAGTGTCTCACTTCATCCCCTCCATAACCCACTAAATAAATACCCACTTTCTCTGCATGGTGTGCCTACCCATCTCGGTTTCTCACCCACCATGGGGCTCCGTGCCTAGGACCCGCGGGCCACTTGGGGAAGTGTCATTTTATTTATTTTTACAGTTATAGTTTTCCCCTTCTGTAGCTGCTTCCAGCTGACCTACTGCAGGCTTCTCCTTAGTGATAAATAAAGCCCTGCTCTGTGTGTGTGTGTGTGTGTGACTGTCTAATGTGTGTTAGTGTATGTCTCTGTGTGCATGTATCTGCATGTGTGTATCTGTGTGTGTCTGTGTATGACTGTCTATGTGTGTGTCGGTACATGTCTGTGTGTGTTGTGTGTGTGTGCATTCTGGCGCATAAAGACCCATGTATGCACATGTGGAGTTTAGAGGCTGATGTCACGTGTTCTTTTGGCACAGGGTCTTTTCGCTGAACCTGGAGTTCACTGGTTGTCTGGTCAGTAAACCCCTGGGACCCATTTGTTGCCTGTCCCACACTTGGAACTTAGGTCCTCAGGAGGCTAGGCTGGCCAGCCCTTTGTACATTAAACCTGTCTCCCAGTTTCCCTGTTCCCACAATGTTTTAGAAGACTGTTTCCACAAATCCCGGGCTGGATTCGCAGACTCTAGCTTACACCATATGAACCTGTGCAAAGGGTGGAGAATGGACAAGTTGATTGGTGATTCCCTCAGACAACTAACCTGGTTGGTTCAGCTTCTGCCCCAGCCACTCAAGGGAGGTCTCTGGATCCGAAACACCAGTGTTGCCAGGAGTTGAAGAGAAATGCAAACCTCAGGTCCCAGCTCCAGCCTCCTGAGTCAGAACTTACACTTTTAAATAAGCTCCCAAGTGGGCTGTGGGCCATAAGACAGGAAGGTGCAGGTAAGGGTACTGGGTGAGTGAGACTCTTGGCAGGGCACACTGCCCACACTGCCCAGGAGCCTGGGTCCACACACCTCTCCCTCATTCAGCGATGCCAGACATAGCGTTCACCTCACTTTTCTGTTCTCCTTTGACTGTGACTGGTTTCTTTTTTCTTTGAATGAGGAGGCACACCCACTCTCTTGCCTTGTCCAGTCATTCTCGTGGTGTATTCTAATAAATGCTTGCCTAGTTCCAGCCTAGGTACCCAGAGTCACCCTCAAATGCCTCCCTCATACTAGTGCCAACAGACTACCTCCTTGAGAACACATGAAAGTCCCTTGTGACAGGCGGGCTGCAATGGTCATGAAGAAAGGCAGGAAATGGTGGCTTATACTTAGTCTTTTAGATTTAAGAATATATAGGCATAGTTCCATTTGCTAAGAATAGGTAACTAATCAAATATCCACAGAAAGAGGCCCCAGGGGGGGAAAGCCTGAATAATCTTCATCCACTACCAACAGGCAGGCACTGGCAGGAAGTGGAAACAGAAAGAGGAGCCAAGAAGACGGACACAGAAGGTCCTTCCTGTGGGTACACTGGGCCTAGGGAAGGAGCCCGGGAAGCAAACAATGCAATGTGAGCGGGGCCAGGGGACAGTGGGTGAGGCAGAGCAGGAGGAAATCGTCCCATGCCTGGGAAGGGTTGGCACAGTGCAGGTCACCAGAGGAAGAGGGAGGACAGGACCATGTCACAAATGCACAGAAGCCTCCAGGTGAAGGTTGTCACAGTGTGTGGGCTGAGGTGACCTCATCAGGGAGAGCCACAGCGCGGTGAAGGGTCTTCACAGCATGGAGTATCCCCAAAAGCCTGGTTCCCCAGCGGGAGAAGAAGATGAAAGACAGCCTTTCATTTTCTTTTATTTTCAAAATAGTCTCTAAATACATGTCCCTCCCCGCCTTTTTTTTTTTAACCAAGCTGCTGACTCATTTGTGATCTCAGATATAACTGAAACTGACACCTGTCTGTCTGACTCATAACTGTCGGGGCAGATGACCGGGATGGGACGTGCTGGGCTTTGGCACGCCTGTGCTTTCAGGTGTGCGCTAACGTCTCCTAATGTGATTCCCTTATGTAAAAGCATTTAAATTATAACCTTTCCCAAATGTGAAGGTGCTCGATATCATTAGTCACCAGGGAGATGCAAATGGAACCCACAAAGAGACAGCACCGCACACCCACCAGAACGGCTAAAATTAAAAAGACTGACGATCCCAAATGTTGGCGAGGGTGTGGAGCGCTCGTGCTCCCGCAGGTGGGGGTGTGGAGTGGAGGCCACCACTGGAAATCTGGTTGCTCTTCAAGCCTACACGTGCCTACCTCATGACACAGCAATGCTCACAGACACACTCTGGAGAAATACCACCTTGTGCTCAAATTAAGACAAATACAGGGACATTGGGAGCCTGATTCACAACTCACAGGCCCAAATGGCACACAGTGTCAACATTCATGGTTAAGACACCTAACAAAGATGGGTACAACAGCTCATGCTTGCTAGCCTATTTCTTGGGCTACATGGAGAAGAGAAGAGGAGGAGGAACAGGTAAACCTGGAAATACACAAATTTACAGAACATGCTTAAGAATAAAAGAACAAAATCTTGCTACATGCAACAACTGATAGACCTTGAACAGTCCACTGAACAAACAGCCAAGTCCCAAGGAGTGTTTGCTGCCATACAACTCAGCAATTCCAGCCCTAGGTACACATCCAAGGGAGGTTAAATCGGAAACACAAAGAGGGACCTGCGCACTTGGGTTCAGAACCGCTTTATTCACAATAACGAAAGCACCCAAGGCTTTGGCAGATGATAAACAACATGTGAGGTACACATAGAAGGCGATTTTCCCATTCTATAAAGGAAGGGAATCCTAATACACGCTACAACATAAGTAGTCCTTGAAAATACTACACACGTGACATACTCCAGGCACAAGAGAGCACATGGACCCCTCTGTGCATGAGCTGTTTCCATTGCTGGGATAACATAGCATGGCGGAAAGAAACCTGTGGAAGTTAGGGTTCCTGTCAGTTTGTGTTCCATGGGGGAAGTCTATAATGATAAGGAAGGCATGGCGGGGGTGGGGGGCAGCAGGAGCATGCAGCTGATCACAGTTTGTCCCACAGGAAGCTGGGAGAGCTGATTGATTAAGGGGTGAGCCTAGAAACCCTCACAGCCCACTCATAGTGATGTGCTTCTCTAGCAGGACCGACCCTCCTAAAGATTCCATGACTTCCCCCAAAGTCCCACCAACTGGTGACGAATGTTCAAATGCCTAAGCCTGTGGGGGACGCCGCTCATCCACTGCATTCTGTCTGTGTGAAACACGGCATAAGCAAACCGTACAGACAGAGTAGGTTAGAGAGCACAGACCCTGAGTGGGGAGGGAGTTGGTGATGGCTTCCCGGTCACAGGGTTGCTTTTGGTGACAAATCTTTGGAAACAGGGGTGATGGTCGCATAGCTTAACGCCACTGATGAGCACTCTCCCAACAGTGGTTAAAGGGGCCAGTTCCACTACACATATTCACCACAACGTTTAAAAACAACAAAATAGGCAAAAAAAAAAAATTGAACATTTCCTTTAAACAGGTAAACTAACATGTGAACTGTTTCTCACTTCAGCTATTCTCAGAGGGCACACCTACGTCAGCGGTGCACGACCAACCTGTTGAAAGCTTGCAGCTGTTAGAATACACGCGCTTTGCTGTGTGTAAGCAGCACCTCTGTAAAGCACACAGTGGGAAAGACCAAGCGCAGTCAGAGCTGGCAGAGCAGGGTTACCAGCCGGAGCTAACAGCACTGTGGCCACTGAGTGAGAAGGCAGCATTTCCTCAGGGTAGAGAGAAAGCAACCAAAGAAAGAGAGTGAGCAGGGTGGGGAACAGAAGGCAGAGGGACCTATCTGACTGGGCCCCTGACAAAGAAAACATTGAGGAAAAAAATCTAGGTCTCTTTGTAAACACACCAAGGTCCAGAAATCCAAAACCATTAGAATGCCCATGTACACACTCAACATATATCAAGTTGAAGTACAGGCTCATACTTAACACCCAGTTGAAGTAGGGCTTCATAATAGCAAGTATAATTAATGCTGGGATTACAAATGCACACACAATGACGTCATTCTTTTGCTTTGGTGTGTTTTCTTCCTTGCCTGGAACAGGCTGTCCAGCTCACTCCAGGAACAATAGATGCCCCAGGCACAACCAAGAAGTTGCCAACTTGTGAGGTCTACCATGCCCTGGATGAATTTCCCTCAGAAAGCACTTCCCCCTCCAAGAAGGGTGCTCCCCACCTCTCAGCTCTTCAGCTTCAGGCTGACACCATCCATGGAAAAGGAAAAAGCTGGTGATTTCCAGAGTTAGAATTGACTAGAAGGTGATGACCAGGACAGACAGGAAAATGTCAGGGCAGGGACTCAAAACTGAGGACAGAACCCTGGGAAAGCAGGCATGACCCTTGAGGGGTGCATGTGAAACCTTGTTATCCAGGGTTCTCAGCCTGCTCCCCTCTCCTTCAGTCACTACGGAAGTAACCATATTAGACATAGTTTAATTTACTGCTCTGGAATAGTAATAAAGACATTTGCAGCAGGGCACAATGGCACAAACGGGGATCTTAGCCTTGGAGAAGCCAGTGCAGGAGGATCCCAAGTTTGAGGCTAACTTGGGTTTTCTGGTGGGGTACTGTCTCAAAACAGAGGGATATCTTAGCCCTTGGTATCCACGAATGTGATCTTATTTGGAAATAGTCCCTTTGTGGATAAAAACATATCCAGGAGGTCTGAGAAAGAGAGAAAACAACATGAAAATCGGGGTGGTTTTTGGAGCAATGCCACTACACACCCAGGAGTGCTATGCTAGGGACAAGAAGAGACACAAGAGCTGAGCATAGGAGACAGGGAGTGTGGCTCTGCTGTCACCTGGATTTCTGACTTACCAGACTTCAGAACTGAGGGTTCAGGGCCCAGTCTGGGAGAGAGTAAGGAGAGAGGCCGGAATCAAACCCCACCCAGCACCAGGCTAGCCTTAGTTCCTCCCCTGAACCTCATCACATTTTCAGGGTGTCCCCGTTGCCCCAGTTCAAGGCCCTCATCCCAGACTGTGGGAGCCAGCCATGAAAAGCTAAGTATGAGCAGGTCACCTAAAAGAAGTTCTTTACTCCCAACCTTTATCACCTGACAGAGAAGAACTTTGACATGGATATATTTAGAGGCCTGAGTCTCAGGAGTTTACCCTGAAGCAATACCTGGCTGCAGAATCAAACCGAGATTAAGGAAATGCCTAACATTCCAACCACTGTAGATAGGACCACCTACCAGAACACACTCACCAGGACACTCCCAGACAAATGTCAGCCAATCAGGGGTCCTAAGCCTCAGAAACCCCTCGCCCCAACCTTTACTACTATAAAAACCCAACTCTAACTGAGCTCAGGGCTCTCCATTTATTCCAAAACGTTGAACATGCGGAGATTTTGCAAACTTGCTGAAAATAAAGGCTCTTTGCTTTTACATATGGGACCTGGTCTCCTTGTTAGTTTTGGTGGGGACTTTGTGGATTTGGGCATAACAGACACTGCTCAGCTCCCTCTGTGGGCTCACAGACACACACAAACCCCCCTCACTGAAACTTACTCCTCTATAGCCCCTCCCATTAAAAGGCTGCTCACTTCCCCTGAGTCCCAAGTCCCAGGCCTAAGTATGGTTGCTCATCACAGGGTTCCCAGCAACAGTAAGGATTACAGGTGATTTGTTCAGAAGTCCCCTCAAAGAACAAAGCAAGCAGACCGAATGGTGAGTGACTACCCTCCAGGGGCCTCAGAACTCTGGAGGGTTTCCCTTCTCACAGGGCCAGCGGCAGTGCTCTTGTGGCCTGCAAACACTTTTCTCACTTCCCAGCGAGCCAGCGAGGGAGGGCATGTCTAGAGACAGCAGCTTTTAAAAGCACTATGGATCCTTTCTGCTTGTCAGTCCCTTCAATGCAGTTATTCAACCCCCATGAGCCCTGGGAGGCCTTGGGAGCCACGAGGGACGTGGGGGCTCCTGAAGTCCCTAGAGATGTTTCTTTTACTGGGTAGGGTAAGTCAGGAAGCTATAAAGAATGACTTCTTGGCAGAGAAGGAGGTGACCGGAAAGGAGTTTAGAGAGGGATGCCAGGAACCCAGAGCTGCTGGGACTGGGTGAGATCAGCGGAGAGCCCTGGTAGGGAGGGTGCAGAGTGGGCAGGATCCAGCCACAGAGGAGGGAAGGGAAGGGAAGGCGGCTTTAGAGCACTGGTGGCAGAACTGGAGGTATTCTGTCAGGGTCAGGCGTGGGCCAGGGTAGGAGGGTGACTGCAGGAGGCCACAGGGGACAGAATTTCGGTCTAGGAGAGCAAGCTGGGGAAACTGAGCCATAGTGCAGGTGAACGGGGAGATCGGCCCAGAGAGGGGCCAGGGCTTCTGGGTTTCCTGGTTTCTGTTCTTTATAGGAAAACTTATTGTAGAGATAAATGTATATATGAGACACAAAGGAGGTGGAAGAGGAAGAGAGAAACTGGCGAGTTGTCTTGTAAATTTTAGCATTTTAAGAGGCAAGATGATTAAAAACCTGAGGCCAGTCTGGGCTAAACAGGGAGTTAGTTCTACGCAGAGAGAAACTGTGTCTGTAAACACAAGTCTCCAAGAACGCCAAGTGAGTGGACAAACCTGCTTCCAGAGGCGATTTCACGGCCCACCTGAGCGCCCTGCTAAAACTACCAGGGAGTGATCGATGCTGTTCCCCTCTGCATACCAGGGGGCGGATTCCTTCCTTCACCCCACTGCCCTCTCAAGGGGGCACACCTTGCAGCCGATCTTACCTTTCCTCTTTACCATCATGCACCATGCCACGCTTTGCCCGTTGTTCAGCCCCTGGAAACTCTACTCTTTCTAGCAGGCGCTCCAAACACTCCACCCTCTTCCTTTAGTCAAGAGATTTTTTTTTTCCTTAAGGGTAATATAAATAGTAAACACAAGTACTTATAAATTAATCAGCTCAAATAAATATATCAGTTATACATAAAATAAACCAAAATAAGGGTCTTAAAAAAGTATAATTTAAAAAAAAACAGCAATTCACTCAATGAGTACATAGAAAGAGAGACGTCTCCCAGCTCCCATGCCCGTGGTGGGTGGGGTCCTGTCAGCCTCAGCGGTCCCCTGTCACTGACACCTGTTGTAAAAGTAGGTATTTGTTTGGCACATATGCAAAAAAAAAACAAAAAAAAAAAAACAAAAACTAAAATCTGACTGTACGACACACGCCTATACTCAAAACACTTGGTCATTTGCCTACCTTTTCTTCTCCAGCTACCGGAAGGCTGGTAGACGGCCAACAAGAAGGACAAGCAGCTGACTGAGGAGACACACAGGACAAACACTTTGCAAATGTCACACACACACTGCCCCCTTTCAAACCAGTAAAGGAAAATGCAAACGAAGCCAGTAGGGCAGCACAGAACAGCATCAGGGAGATCCCGGGGTTCAGCAGGGCAGGTGATAGCACCCGCCACCAGGTCTGGTGAGCAGAATTGTCCTCTGACCTTCACCCATGCACCACGGTGATGGCGTGTGCACACACAGGCCATCTGTTTAGTCTAAGACCCTCACTCAATACTTAGAGAGTTCTACTCAAGAATCACCTACGCACGAGCTGCTAGTGACTCCCCGAGGTAGTACTGTCTTCACCTCTGGCTACATCTGCCTGCTTGCGGCTGTAACACATCTGTGTGTGCGCCCCTTAGGTCATGGTAGCCTCAGGGACATGCAGGAGTTGATCACGGGCCTCAAACACTTGCTTTCTAATACCTGAAGCAGTGTCTGACCTAAGGGAGCTTCCTTCTTTGTAAAGAATACTGAGTTAATAGCTATGATTTTATAGCCAAAACAAGGATAATGACCACGTAAAATACATGCTGTGGTAATTTAAAATGTATCACCAAGGAGAAAAGAGAAGGGGATACTGTCTCGCCAGGATCCCCAGCAAAGTGATGGACGCTGAGTTACAGCAATACAAATTTTACTTCCTAGTTTGTAAAAATCAACCTAGAAGTTGAGATAAAAGCATGGTTAGAAGTCAAGAAAACGGGGGCTGGAGAGATGGCTCAGTGGTTAAGAGTATTGCCTGCTCTTCCAAAGGTCCTGAGTTCAATAATAATAAATAAATATTTAAAAAAAAAAAAGAAGTCAAGAAAATGTTGCTAATCTTCTCCACAGGAGAGTGCTAAAGACAGAATGAGAGGTGGACAAGGAGAGAGGTGGAGGATTAAAAATGGCGTTAACCACCAGAGAAGCTGGGAAAACAAAAAACGAAAAACAAACAAACAAACAAACAAACAAAAAACCAGCCAGCACTGGTATGGACAGACAAAGGTGGGCGGGCATGGTGGCATGCATCTATGACTCTGGAGCCTGACACCAAAGAATCTCAAATTTGAGGCTAGCCTGGGCCATATAGGTTGCAAACATGTCCCAAATACACACATACATGCATGCGCGCGCACGCGCACACACACACACACACACACACACACACACGCATGCGCCATACAAGGATTGAGAATAACACATATGAAATAATGCTGATGGGTGGCTGGGATCTGACTCAGGGTGGGGGGAAACAGGGATAGGAACAAAAAACTCCATCTGCCACCACAGCAAGTCATGAGCGTCACCCCAAACTCATGACTCAAGACTCATCATGAGTGAGCAGGTTCCCTGGCAGAAGGGCATCCGGTTCTTGCCACATGGAACAAAGTGAAAGTGAGAACGGTAGAAAAAGTGGCCTGGCACTGTAAGCAGCAACCACGCCAGAGGTCCGGGGCAAATAACTGCCACTTTCTCCCGCAAGCTCACGGGCTTCTGAACGGTTTTCTGAATGCATGTGTCGGTTACTTGAGTGAAATGGGGCAGAAGAAAACAAACACAGGAATAAGAACACAAACGAATGGGATGTGGGTAGAGCAGAGGACCCAGAAAAAGTCCTTTGTCTTTAAAGGTTAAGTGTTAAAAGAAACGACCTGGACCATGGATTGAACACACAAGCAGCTTTGCTGGGCAAGTTAATGACTAAGTAATAAAATTTGTATAAAGCCAGGTGTGGTGGCGTGTGCCTGCAATCCCAGCGCTCAAAAGGAAACAGCACAAATGAGATGTCTAGGGTATCCCAGGATAAACACTGAAAACTTGTCTCCCTCCCTCCCTCTCTCTCTCTTTCTCTCTCTCTCTCTCTCTCTCTCTCTCTCTCTCTCTCTCTCTCTCTCTCTCACACACACACACACACACACACAAGCATGAGAGCTCACATCTCTAATCCCAGTACTTGACAGGTTGCACTGTGAGCTAGAGACCATCCTGAACTACACAGCAACTTCCAAACCAGCCTGGGCTACAGGGCAAAACCTTATCTCAAAGCAGGAGAAAATACTTGAGGTGCTCAGTAAGACGGTTCGTCAAGGAGAGGTGCTTGCCACCAACACTGGTTAGCTAAGTTCCATCGCCAGGACCCACATGATAGGAATATAGAAGGGAGTCCCTGCAGGCTGTCTTCTGACACACACACACACACACATGTGCCACAGATGCCATGGCATGCACCCCATCCCCCTCTCCACAGGCTCATGAAAACAGCATCAATCAATGTTTAAAACTTAAGAGCAAAAATAAACGCATATACATACGTACATATACACATATATAAATACATATACACATAGTAAAAAACAATTCATTCATCAATGAGACAGAGACATTTTGAGAGCATAGAAACAATGAAATAAATAAAATATATAAAAATAAAATAAATAAATAAAATATATAATATAAATGTACTAGACAAAAAATATAACATTCCTTTGAATAAAAACAATTAAAAGCAAAATTAAAAGGCCATTGAAGAACAGCAATCAAAATTCACAGTGCACAGGGGTTTATTTGAAAAATCTACAGGAGCATATTAAATATCAGCCTGAAGAACCAACTGTGTAATTATGATATTATAATTATAATCACCCAAATGGGTAAAGAACAGAACAACCAAAGACAGGCAAAGAGCTAACGAGCACGTGTGAGCACACCGACTCCTCAGCAGGCAGAGAAGGTAAATTAAAGCATTAACAAGATGACGAGTACTCACAATAAAGATAAAATAGCACGGAGAAATCACATATCCAGTGGCTGGTGCTGTCTCTGGGGGGAAAGCGAGGCCGGATCTTTACCTGGTGTCTAAGCCCAAAAATGAATCAATAAACATACGGCCACAAAGACACTGGGGGGAAATTCAGGCGACTCCTTCCGCAAACATGGCTTACAAAGGGTGGCTCGGCCTGGCAGTAATGGTCTTTGGTCCTTTAATCCCAGCACTTGGGAGGCAGCGGCAGGTGGATCTCAGTGAGTTCAAGGTCAGCCTGGTCTACAAAGCAAGTTCCAGGACAACCAGGTCTGTTAGATAAACCCTGTCTCAAAAAACCAAAAAAAGGAAGGAAGGAAGGAAGGAAGGAAGGGTGGGTGCCTTGAAGCTCAGTGTCAAACCCCAAACCCTAAAGAAATAAAATTCTCCTCAGCAAGAGACTGCTGGTTTCAGATGCTATACAGGGCAGCACTCAGACCCTCTCCTATATAAAGACGACTCAATATTTTGGTCCACAGCTGAGGGTGCGGTGCACGCCGTTAAGAGGCAGATGCAGAGGAACCAACTTAGTCTACATAGTGAGTACCAGGCCAGCCAAGTCAGCTACATCGTAATGTGCTAGCTCAAGGAAACAGGAATCTAGTGGAGACATCCACCTTCCAGCCAAGCAGGTCTGCAAGCCCGGTCTGGGAAAGGTGAAATCCCTGAGCCCAGCTTCAGGCTCCCTCCGGAGGGCTGTTTACTCACAAGGCTGCATCAGAGAAGCCAAGCAGGAAGCCAGCAAAAAAGGATCAGAGGAAAACAGTCCGGTGTGGAATTAACGACAGAACGACAGCAAACATGCAAAGCATGCCAGTGCGGTAGGAAACCCAAAGCTAGACTGCCGGATAAGGCAGGCCAGGAGAATGCACTTGCAATGGTCACAAGCTGGCCTGCAACAGTCTGCCCTGTTCTGTCTGCCTGTGGCAACTCTCTGGAGGGAGGTCAGCCACCCAGCGCTACAATATAATAGAATACAGGGGAAGAAATGACCAGACAAACCAGGAGACAAGACCAAGAGAAACCATCTCCAAGAGACACTGTATACTAACTAAAGCTGTTAGACTTTAAAATAACTTGTTACATTAAAAAAAAAAAGAAGAAACACAAAAAACTGATCAATGGAAGAAAGCATTTTTCTAGCAAAGACTGAAGCCAAAAAGGGCAGCGGGGACAAAATAATGGTTAGAAAGATACCTTAGTGGTTGAGTGCTTGTCAGCACACACAAGGTTCTAGAAGGTTCAGTGCCCAGAGCTGGAAAGGGGGGAAATAAAGGAGGGGGAGAAGAAAGAGGAGGAAGATATTATAAGTGAAATATGGAAGTAATTTTAAGAATTTAAAAGCAGGTGAGAGGGATAGGGAGAGACTAGTCAGTGGGTCCTGAGATAGTTACTCCAGGGCCCGTTGCCTAGTGGGGCAACCACAGCTACAGTAGGGAATCTTGAAAATCCAGAAGGAAATGTCTGAAAATTATCTGTCATAAGGGTGTGGCATCTATGTGAAGAGACCTCACCGAGACTTGAACATCACACATTACATGAAGGCACCAAAATGTTGCTTTTATTATGTATAATTTTGGTGGTCCATGTATCAGTCAAAAGCAACTTTTTTAAAAGGATTTAAAAACCAAGAGAAAATAAGGCAGGAACAGGAGAGAAGATAGATATTGGGGCAGTACTAGTCTGAATAAAAGTCGTGATAATAAGCACGGCGGTCCCTTTCTGGGGGAGGCAGTTTGTCTTGGTCAGTGCGTGCTAGGTAACAATGGAGTAACAAGCAAGCCCCAGACCCAATGGCGTGAATGACAAGCATCTCCTTCTTGTTCACACTGCATGCCACCTGCAGGTTGCTTCTACCTCTTTTCCACACTGGCTCAGGGTGGTGGAATAGACTCTACCTGGAACTGTAGGCCTCCTCGAAGAGGGAGGAGAGAGATGACCCAGAAGGTACTGCCACCAGGCCTGGGTAAGGCCTCAGCAGCAGAGGAGGTGGGAGGGGTGGAAAGTTTGCACATTCTGTTCTTTTGAGGGGAGGGGAAGACTACTGCAGGAATAATCATGGATGAAACTCAGGTAGGGGGATCATGACTGGGACCCCACAAGGTCCCTTCGGAGTTACAACCTAAAGAATCCGTACCACACTAAAAACCCTTTCAAAGCATTAACATCAGTAGCCTTTTCTTGCCAAGAAAACTTCACACACCCCAAATGTCTCTCAGCAAAAGAGTGTCTCCCCACTCCTTAGACAAGCACCCACCACTAGTGAGCTAAAAGTCAGCAACCATGTGAATAATGTCCTGGTACATGTAGATGTATGGGAAAGATACCCGTTTACACTGTGAAGTCAAACACCAGATGTGAGTCATGCCCCGGGGATGTAAATGGATGAGGCCCGTATTTACCCGGAGAAGATCGACATTTGAATCTGGCTCTGACTGCAGGAGACAGCAGCTTTCCAAATTATGCATCCCAGTGCCTCACAGGAAGACTTGCTCAGCACTAAAAGACGGATGAGAACAGTACTTTGATCTAAATGTCATCTTACGGAGTGTTTGGAAAATTGAGGGAAGAAAGTAACACACACACAGGCACAGTAACGGGTGTCCCAGGCACACTTTATTCTAACATTGCATCAAATCCAGTGGTTTCTAAGCAAGTAGCGGTCACTGGCTGTGACACCAATGCCACCTTCCTCCTTTCTTCTCCACATCCAGCTAGGCTTTTCCACATCATCACCTGGTGGCAGAAACAGCAGCAACTGGCAATGAACACAGACAACAGAGGAATCTCATGAGCCACTTGAACCAACATTATCATAGAGAGGTCATCACAGGGACTGGCTAGAAGGAAAACTGATAGATACCCTGGGGATGGAGGAGGGGTCGGGCTACAAGGTGAGGCTAGAACTACAGCTGTCATCTTCTGCCTCACACGCCCCTGCGGTCAGCTATCACAGGTGACTATTGCCTGCCACACGCCACAGCCCGGGGAAAGCGGTCACCAAGCACGCCTGGTGCAACCGGCAGCCAGGCATGCCTTCAGGCAGCAGGCTATAGGGCTGGAGAAGGCAGGACACCCACAGAGGGCTTTCTTGTCTCAGGCTCCCGCCTGCTTCTTTCTCCACCCAGAGCAAATGAAGCCTCCTCATCCACACACACAGTCACACCCCGAACCCTTGTATGTCCCACAGCGGTGGTCACACCACTGGAAGACACCACTGGAAGCTACCACCGTGAATCCCAGGTCCCTCCTGCCTTTGTTCCCGCCAGTGTCTCTGCTCCACACCAAAGCCTCTACCTTTCTTGTCTTTTTAGAAAAGTCCAAGCTCTCCCATCAATTCCTCCAAAAATGCTCATTCCCTAGATGCCACGCACCGCACCCCCGTGTCTGCGTTCGCTGCGCTGGCACCCAGTTCGCGAGATTCAGGCAAGGGGCAGGAGGTTAAAATACACAAACACATACAGACAGAGAGACAGAGACACGGGTCATCCTTGAATTCCCCAAGAATGCCCCCTTTATTATGTTCAGGGGCAGATTATATAGAGATAGCCACACCCCAGCCAAACCCACCAGAAACCACTCTGCCATCAGGAACTCCTGAAGGGCTCGTGCTCAGAACAGCTGTAGGCACTCAGATCAGGGGATTACAAGAAATTCAGGATCTGGGGTCTCACTGCTCCCAATACCTAGAAACAACATGGTGAGGTGTTTCTCTAGCTTCTGTCTTTCATCAAGGGTTTCTTCCTCAGCAAAGAGGGGAAGTTTCATCATGAACCAAACCCTGCAAGAGCTCCAAGTCACTGCCTGCTTATCTTTTGTTCTGAGAACTCACCACCCTCCCCAGGGAAGCAGTTCTCATGTTTTACTTGAGCGTTCCAGTAATCCCTCACAACAGCACAGATTGCGTGAAAGCAGCAGGGTCCTCTGCTCAGCATCCTCCCCACCAGAACCGCCCAACGTGGGTACATACGCTCAAGAGAAAATAAACACATTAAACTCAAAAGGCGACTGTATGAAAACTCTAGCATGTTTATGCAAGCCCTTTTTGGCTTCAAGTAGTACTAGTTATTAAAAATCCATTTGAAAAAGTGAAAAAATAAAAAATAATGTATGCCAGGGATGTAGTACATGTCTGTAGTCCCAGCATTTGGGAAGGTGAGGAAGGAAGATGGCAAATTCAAGAGGAGTTTGGGTTACACGGTGAGACTGCCACACACACACACACACACACACACACACACACACACACGTACACAGCAGGGTTGCAGCTCTCTTGGGAAAATACAGATCACACAATCACAGAAGGGATGAAGCAGCCACCTACAGCTTCTAGCTAGCTCCCCCATGAGCTGCAGCCTCCCTGAGCACAGGCTGGCTGCCTCCGCTTGTCCTCTGTGCCTGCAAGCACTGGAGAACTGTGGAAGGGTGAGAAGGAAATCTGGAGTGTTTACAGAATTAAGAGGAGAGGTTTTACGCCTCCAGGGACTAATCCCCTCAATTTGGGAGTTTCGCGCGTTCTTTTACTCTGTTACAATCCCAAGAGGAAAATATAGTCTAGCGTCAATATTCAAACAATAAAATTCCAAATAGTGCACGCCCTTAATCCCAGCATTTGGGGAGGCAGAGGCAGGCAGAACACGCCTTTAATCCCAGGCAGCTGGATCTCTGTGAGTTCAGGGACAGCCTGGTTTACAAGAGCTAGTTCCAAGACAGGCTCCAAAGCTACAGAGAAGGACCCAGAAGCATTCACAGAAAGGGGATATCTGAGGGCAAAGTGAAGCCAGAGGAAGAGGACGTGTCCCATGGTGACAAAGAGGTAGTGCCGGCTTCTGTGACAGGAAGGGAAGCTAGGAGCCACTGGATGAAGCTGAGTGAACAGTAGGACGTGGCCTTGAAGGACGAGACTCCGAAGACAGTCTTGTTGACAAAGGCTGGAGGTAAATCCAGATGTGGAGGCAGGTCAGATCAAAGGTCAGGGAGGGAGCATGAATCTAAGTGACAGCCCATTGAACACTGGGAGCCCAGATGGTGGAATTACTTTGAGGGACCTGAGAAAAGGTGGGTGATCTTCAGGGTTGCAGCCAGAGGCAGGGACGTAATCAGAACCAGGTGCGAATGTACACTTCAGGGCAAGGTAAAATAGCAAGCCCCACCAGGCACCACGTTGCTTCTCCGTACTCCCAGGTGTGTGAAGTTGAAATAGAAAGACCAGAGTTTGGGGTCAACCTGGACTACACAGTGAGGACCCACCTCTAAAAAAGGGGAAAGGGGAAAGGAGCTGGGGAAGGAGAAGTGGGAAAGGGAGAAGAGGAAGAAGGGAAAAAGAAAAAGAAGGAGGAAGAGGAAGGAGGCGGCAAGGTGGACCCCAGTCTGAAATCATCAAGAATTTCTAGCAGTTACAGCAGAGTATTGGCCCAGGGGTCCTGGGAAGCCCAGGCCAGCCGCACAGGCCACACCCCCTAAGCCTGGGGAAGCAGCAATATGGGAAGTGGGAGAAAACAGAGAGGAGAATCCTGCTGATCCAACTGTGAGAGACCCTCAGGACAGCAGCCAGGGCTGAGCAGACAGCTTGGAGGCTTGGCCAGCAGCAGATCACACTGCTAAGCTAAGGCAGAACCAGCCAGGGCTCTCCAGAGACTCAGAACCAATAGGAGGTTCAGGCGTGGATTGATTTATTTTAAGGAGCTGGCTCACATGATTGTGAGGTCGGCCAAGTCCAAAACCCACAGGGCAACCCTGGAGGCTGAAGATAGGCAGGAGTTAATGCAGCGGGGCTGTTGGGTTTCGGGTTGTCTGTCTGTGCTGTGTTATGGGTGTTGCATGTGCATATTCCTGTAGGCATGTGTGGGTCTATGTGGGAGGGCACATATGCATGTGTGTGCATGCAGGTGGAGATCAGAGGTTGATAGAAAGCGTCATGGTCCAATTAAACATTGAGCTCACTGATTTGGCTAGGTGGGCTGGTCAGTTGGGTCCAGGGAGCTGCCAGGGTTACAGACTCGCACCTTCCACGGCCAGCTTTTGCACAGATGCTGGGGTCTTAACTCACTTCTCCGTGCTTGTGTGGCGAGCCTTCTCTCGCCGAGTCATCCCCTAAACCCTGCTTTTGTTTTTATACATTAGAGGCAGGGTCTTACTCTAACTCACGCTGACCTAGAACTCAGGATGAACTTGCCCAAATTCTCCTGCCTCAGCCTCCCAAATGCTAGGATTGAAGGCTAGAGCGGTCATAGAGTCTACTGATCAGATGAGGCCCCCCCCCCCCCCGCCGCCCATTACAAAGGTGACTATTGATACTGATAGACCACAGCTCCAAGTCCCTAGGAAGCAATATCTAGACCGGTGTCTGATTAACTGCATCACTACTACAGCTAGCCAAGCTGATTCAGAAAATGAGACTGCACAGGAAGAAGAGCCTAGACTCGGGAAAGGGCCTCGGAGGGAAGGAAAGAACTGAAGGCCTGTAGACCAGGTGACCCAGGAGGGGCCAGGAAACAGGCAAATGGGAAGCCAAGCAAGATACAGGGCTGCAAGCAGGAAGCAGCAGAGAATTGAATTTCTGATTGAGACTATTTCTGGGGGTGGTTGTTTGGTTTTGCTTTTTGTTGTATTTTGGTTTTGTGACTTTCAGAGCTGGAGAGAGTGGAACACACTTGTGATCCTGGCACTCGTGAGGAGGAGACAAGGGGATCATTCTGAATTTAGGGCCATCTGTATTACCAAATCAGTTCAAGGCCAGTCTCAAAAATAAAATAAAGAAAAAATAAAGAAAAAAAGAAAAAGAAAAATGGCTGGAAAATCATGCACATATCATTCTAGTGATGTGTTCTCAAACTGCACGTCTCTTCTGCAGCAGAGATACTTAAACACAAACACACAGTGCTCTTCTTATCCCTTCAGCGTCCGATGCTGTTCTCGTAGCAGAAGCTTTGACACAGCCATTCTCTTTACGAATGCCATAGCTCAGCAGTGACTTTCCATGTCATTGAGAAATGCAGAGGCTTCCTGCATTTGCTGGTGTGCACACCACACACAGTCCAACCCACTGCAAACAAAGCCGGCATGATGAAAGGTCCCCTCCGTGAACTAAGGCTAAGGAATAGAAAGAGTGTCTTCAGGGTTGAAGATCCCAATATAATTGTTCACAGAACTTAGGTCCCTGCGAGTGACAGCCTCTAACAAGTAAAGTAGGCTTTATATTTTTATGATCGCCCCAAATGCTTCCACACCTCCCTGCAAATAAACCCAAAGGATTCAGATTCATTTATCCACAAAAGGAAACTAAAAATGATTTTTTTGTTTGTTTTGTTTTGTTTTTTTGAGACAGGGTTTCTCTGTGTAACAGCTCTGACTATCCTGGAACTCGCTTTGTAGACCATGCAGGTCTCAAACTCACAGAGATCCACCTGCCTCTACCTCCCAAGTCCACCTGCCTCTACTTCCTGAGTTCTGGGGTAAGGGCGTGTACCACCAATGCCTGGCTAGAGATTATTATTTTTATTAAAAACAGAGTCACCAGTTTCTCTAGTGTGTCTAATGTCAGAGTGTCCTACAGAATCTATTTACTTCTCCTGTGACAGGAGCTAGAAGCCTTAACTCCCCTCCCCGACTCTTACCAGGGCTCTCTACCCCCCAAGAAGACAGCTCTGCTCTGTGTCCCCCTGCTGCATGATGGCTTTCGTATGACAAAGCGCACGCTGTAGGGCTGGAAGAAGGCCCACTGGGGATAAAGTGTTGGTTACATAAGCATTAGGACCCGAGTCTGGATCCCAGTCCTCACGTAAATGACAGGAGTGATGTGTGCACATCTGTAACCTCGGTGCTGGAAGGATGAAGGGCACAGAGGCCAGTGGATCTGGACTCACCGGCTAGCCAGTCTGGGTAAAATGGAGAGCTTCAGGTTCAGTGAGAGACCCTGACTCTAAAACTACAGTGGGGTGTGATCAGGTGATCGCAGAAGGCAGCCCGACATACGTCCAGTCTCCACGAGCACAGACTCAGTGAGTGTACGCTCACAGATGAACGAACACGTACGTGCACACACAAACACAAAATCCCAGTGTAAACTGAATGCCTGGTCCTGCTGGTGCCTGCTGGGGGAACCCCCACCATCACAGCCAACCAATCAGCAAGGCCTGGTGCAGCCCACCATGAAACAGGACATAAAGATGACACAATGTGCAAGAGTCTCTTCTTCCCCTGCCTCACAGTGCCCACTGAGGGCCTTAGAAACTTCTGGAAACACGCTCCGGCCTGCTCAGGGTGTTTGTACACCAGGGAGAAGAAGGTCACCACAGTTCAGCAAGCTGGGCTCAATTATTAACTAGGTGAGTGAGCCTGGCTTTTCTGCACCTGGGACTCACTTTCCAGAAACCCACCCATGTTCTCAAGCCAAACAAAAGAAGCTAGCGCCACTACAAGCCACAGCTGGGGGACAGCCAGGTCAGTGCCTGCTATTTTAGCAGATGACTATCGTCCCATGAGTTGTCAGGCAGTGATGTTGAAGCATTAGGCAGAAACGGTGGAGTGGGCGGGCGGGAAGGGTCCTTTGGGGCTGGCACTGGGCCCACACTGAGGGAAACAGAAGTTGGAAACTTCTAAACTCCACCGCAGCCGCTCGTTGACCCCAACCTCAGACCCAGGATGGGTCAGTAAAACAGGAACCTTTGCTCTGACTGATACTCAAGGAAGATGAAAACCTGTGGCCATCACTGACAGGACAGCTGCAGTCTCTCAGCGATTCTCCCTCCAAGGTCTGGGTGCCTCTGGCTGCCTCCAGGCCCATCTGCCTCTCCTCTGCTTACTACAGCAACACCTCAGTGCCCACTCGCTCTGAGTCGGGGTGCACCCAGGTATGTGCCGCAGCTGCCCTTTCTAGGAGAACAAGAGTCCTTGACACATGACTGTGCAAGAATTCCACTCTCTGTATAACCGAGGATGACCCTGAACTCCTGGTCCTCCTGTCCCTACCTCCAAAGGGCTGGTGTTAGAACATGTACCACACCAGCTTACATTTTTTTCCCATCTATCCATCCTTCCTTCCTTCCTGACAATGTCTCTCACACTACAGCCCAGACTGGCCTTCAGATTCACAGCAAGCAATCCTCCTGCCTCAGCCTCTTAAATGCTAGGATCACAGGTGTAAGCCACCACAACCAGTTTCCTTAATTACCCCCTTTGGCTTAAACGTTTGCTTTGCTTCCACCCGATTCCAGGCTAAAGTGCAGCCAGCAATACTGAGAAACAACCTGGATAGTAATTCACTCCCAGAAGCCATAGCTGTCGATTGAACATCTACCACCGAGCGAAAGCTTCCTATTTAAGGACCTCACGTATCCCCACAGAAGCATGGGAAGGTGCTGCCGTTCCCATGGACCTTTCCGTTTCAGACCTACAGAAAACCAGATCAGAGAGCAGGTGCTGGGTGGGAGAAGACGCTTGTTGTTAAGCCTGACGACAGAACTGATACCTTCTTGTGGCTCTCTGACCCCCACGGGCACCGTGGTACACATCTGTCCACACACATACAAAGAAAACAAATAAGTATAAAAAGTATTTTACAGGGCTGGAGCATTGGCTCAGCCACTAAAGATGCTCGTTGTTCATGCACAGAACTGGGCTTGGTTTCCAGCACTCATATGGTGGCTTACAACCATCTTAACTCCAGTACCAAGGAACCCAAAGCCCTCTTCTGGCTTCGAGGGCACCAGGCATGCACATGGTTCTCATACATACATGCAGGAAAAACACTCATACCCACAAAATAGCAAAATAAGTCAATCTTTAAGAATATATTTTAAGGTCTTTGATCCATTTGAACTTAAGTTTTGTGCATAATGATAGATATAAATCTATTTGCACTCTTTTACGTGTTGATATCCAAAGACCTCAACATAAAATCAACCACTCTGAACCTCATGGAAGAGAAAGTAAGATGTATACTTGAACGCATTAGCACAGGAGGCCACTTCCTAAATATAACCCCAGTAGCACAGACACTGAGAGCAACAATTAATCAATAGGACCTCCTGAAACTGAAAAGCTTCTGTAAAGCAAAGGACACAGTCAACAAGACAAAACGACAGCCTACAGAATGGGAGAAGATCTTCACTAACCCCACATCAGACAGAGGTCTGATCTCCAAAATATACAAAGAACTCAAGAAATTGGTCATCAAAAGAACAAATAATCCAATAAAAAATGGGGTACAGACCTAAACAGAGAACTCTCAACAGTTGAATCTAAAATGGCTGAAAGATACTTAAGGAATTATGTTCAATATCCTTAGCCATCAGAGAAATGCAAATCAAAACAACTCTGAGATTCCATTTCATACCTGTAAGAATGGCCAAGATTAAAAACAATGATGACAATTTATGCTGGAGAGGATGTGGGGTAAAGGGAACACTCCTGCATGGCTGGTGGAGTGTAAGCTGGTACAGCCACTTTGGATATCAGCATGGCAATTTCTCAGAAAATTAGGAAACAATCTACCTCAAGACCCAGCAATACCACTTTTGGGTACATATCCAAAGAAAGCTCATTCATACCACAGGACATGTGCTGAACTATGTTCATAACAGCATTATTTGTCATAGTCAGAACCTGGAAACAACCTAGATGCTGCTCAACGGAAGAATGGGCAAGGAAAATGTGGTACATTTACACAATGGAGTACAACTCAGAAGTAAAAAATAATGAAATCTTGAAATTTGCAGGCAAATGGAAGAATCTAGAAAAAAAACACTGAGGTAACCCAGACTCAGAAAGACAAATATAATATGTACTCACTCATAAGTGGCTTTTAGACATAAAGCAAAGACAAACCAGCCTACAATCCACAACCCTAGAGAACCTAGACAACAAAGAGGACTCTAAGAGAGACAGACACAGATCTAAATAGGAAGGAGAAAAAGACAAGATCTCCTGAGTAAATCAGGAGCGTGGGGGGTCACAGAAGAGGGTAGAAAGGGAGAGGGGAGGAAGGGAGGGGAGTGGAGAGAAATGTTAGTGCAATAAAAATATTATAAAATCATAAAAAACAAAATCTCTTTCATATATATTTCACATATATATGAAAGAGATATTTTTTATATATAATTTTAAAGACAGATTAAAAAAAAAAGAAGATGACTGTTTTTGAGCATTCCTGCCAAAGCAGTCAGAAGAAAGACCTGGGAAGGGGGTATGAGAAGAGGGTGCGGGAAGGGGGTGTGGGAAGGGGATACGGGAAGGGGGTGCGGGAAGGCGGTGCGGGAAGGACACTGGAAAGATAAAGATCAGCACTCAACTGTGGCTTCACTCCTGCTCTGAGCCCACATAGCATCCAGCAAAGACAACAGCAGTTGGCAGAGACGATAAGAGGGCTAGCATCTGGTGGTAGAGGGCACCTGAAGCTGCAGCATCTGTATTCAGCGGTCTGGGTTGGGGTGGCTCTCCGTAGCCAAGAGGCCGCTTCCTGGGTCAGCAGCCTAGGGAGGCTCGAGACACTGAGCATAGGAACGCCACACTCTGGGCTGGGCTCATTTCAGTCACGTCACCAAAGGTAAATGTAAGCAGAAAGCGAAGGTGGCATCAAGGGGGAACCCCCACTAACATCTTGAAATAGTTAACGGGCCCACAGGAAGTTGCGCTCTTCAACGTTTGTCCTTGATGCCAGTACCCCTGCGTATGACACAACAGCACTACCAGGAACTTGACATTGCTGCAAACCACAGATGGAGTCAGGCTGTACCTGTACTGCAAGTATGTATGTGTGAGCATATGTGTTAATGTGCGTATATATGTATACATGCACGGTGGGCAAGAGTATGTGCATATACACTATGTCAAAGTGTGTCCACGCATATGTGTACTGGAGTATGTGAATGCATGTGTATTTACACGTGGATGTAAGGATGCAAGCCTGCATTGTGTGAGAGGGTGCGTGCATACATGTGTATGAGTGTGTCTGTGTGTCTCTATGTGAGGGTATGTGCACAAATGTGTGTGAAGGCATGTGCATGCCTGTGTTTAATTCCATGCACTTTAACCCGCATATGTTAGGTGCAGAACAGTCCCATCCCCGGGGCTCCTCCAGTTGTCTTTCTGCAGCAGCTCCGCCTTCTCCAACTTAGAGTTGTCCTCCGTCTCTACAGTCACACTATTTATTCAAGAGTGTCAGTCTTTAACGAGCTCTTTTCATCAGAACTGGATACTGGGCCCAGGGCCCCACATGCTACATGAACTATTACCACTGAGATGCACCCCTCCTTTGACTTGAGATAGAGTCTCAGTAAGCTGCCCAGGCTGGCCTTGAACTTTTGATCCTCCTGTCTCAACTTTCTCAGAAACTGAGATTACAGGCTTGCACATTAGGAGTCTCAACTTCTCTATTTTAACCAACTTTATGGAAGAACACTCTCCTAGCATGAGGCCCGAGGTTCCAACCTCAGCATCACTAACTAAATAAACAACAAATACATATTGTTGGAGAAATGGGTACTATAAATGCAACACCCTTAACTGATACTTCCCAAGAGCACAAGGAGATGGATACTCCCACTTCATCATCCACACACCCGTCTGTGCCTCGCTCAGCTGAGACATCCCAGGACGGGTGCTGGGAACTAAACTCAAGGCTTCTGGAAAGGCAGGAAGAACTTTCAACCTCTAAGCCATCTCTCTTCCCAAATCCTTAATATCTTTTTTTAATATTTATTTATTATGTATACAGTATTCTGTCTGTGTGTATGTCTGCAGGCCAGAAGTGGGCCCCAGACCTCATTACAGATGGTGGTGAGCCACCATGTGGTTGCCAGGAATTGAACTCAGGACCTTTGGAAGAGCAGGCAATGCTCTTAACCACTAAGCCATCTCTCCAGCCCCAATCCTTAATATCTTATCTCATCTACAACGCAAGCTCCTGAGAGTGACAAAAGGCTCTAGGATCACATTCACACCGTCTTTCCCATGTTCCTCACAACTCTGTGGCTCCCACCCGTCACCCTCCCTGCCAGTCCTTTTCCTTAGCATTGCTAGGTGTCCACATAGGTATCTGCACACTTGACAGGCATTGGGTATGGATGGACCCCTCCCTCATAGTTAATTCCTTGTAAAAACCAAGAAGTGGAGCAGTAAGACTCAAAAGACCCACCAAAGGAAAGGGACCTGAGTTCTAGCTCTGGCCCTGGGAGGAGACATGACATTCTGGACTTCCTGGAAGGTCACCAATCTATCAGTATCTAGCACTGCTTCCAGGAATTCTGACTCCTTCAGGACACTAACAGGAGATTTTACACACCATTGTTCCCTCCTGGGAGAGTCAAGCCAAACATGCCTGTCAATCACCTGACAGGACAATGACCATTGGGAAGGCTGTTCCAGAGACTTTTTGCAATAGTATAAAATCTGCCTGAAATATAAGCTGGGAAAATGACCTCTCTGGCCACTCTTCATGCTCACCCAGGAAGAGTGTCCTACAGAGTAGTATCTCTAGCCATGGCCCATGCTCAGCCATTGAGAGAATTCTGCTCTGCAATGGTCTCTTCGGCCACTGGACAACCTCACCCACTGAGAATGATGCAATTTACTCTGTAATAAATTCCTACACCATACACACCATTCTGTGTATCTCATCTGAATTCTTTCCATGGAGATCAGAAAGCTAAGGGAAGGCAAGAGGATGGCACTGATTACACATGGGTGTGTGTGCGTGTATACATGTGTATATATACTACATACACACACATGAATTATTTCCCAACCTTCTTGAATGAAAAACATTGCCTTTGCTCAATTCAACAACTTGTTTTCTTCTTATTCTTTCTAATAAAAAATAAGATAACATATTGTTTTACATAAGGGATTTATTTTGACTTATGTATGCTCTGTGGCTATGATTGTAAAATTCCCACCCCAATAAGCTGAAACAGCAGTCCACAAGAAATTAAAAGAGAGAGGCCGGGCGGTGGTGGCACACGCCTTTAATCCCAGCACTCAGGAGGCAGAGGCAGGTGGATCTCTGTGAGTTTGAGACCAGCCTGGTCTACAAGAGCTAGCTCCAGGACAGGCTCTAAAGCTGCAGAGAAACCCTGTCTCAAAAAACCAAAAAAAAAAAAAAAAAAAAAAAAAAAAATTAAAAGAGAGGGCTAAAGGCAAATCTAAGCAAAAAGACTAAGGCCTCTGCATACCCAATCTCAAGCTAAACTACAGAGATATAGCAACAAGAACAACATGGTATTAGCACAGAAACAGACATGTAAATAGACTAAAGAACCCAGATTTACATCCACACAACCACAGTCACCTAATTCTTTACAAAGACCAAATTTAACAAGAAGAAAACAACTTCAACAAATGATTGTCGGAGAAACTGGACAGCAGAAGAAAGGAGCTGAACCCTTATCTCTCACTGTATAAAAACCAACTCCAAGTGAATCAAAAACCTCCATGTAAAACCTGAAGCTGCTGGAAGAGACAGGAGAGAGTGCACTGTAACACACAAACACAGGTAAAGATGTCTAAATAGGAATCCAGTTGCTCAGGAAATGAGGCCAACAATTGAAAACAGGACCACATGGAACCCAGAGGCTTCTGGACAGCAAAAGAAACAGTCAATCAAGAGAAGCAGCAGTCAACACAGTGGGAGAAAACCTTTGCCAGCTAAGATGGATGTCTGTGTGCTAACATCCCAGAGCCCCTATGTAGAAGTCAGGAAAACTGAGATTCTTGAATGTGGCAGCAAGCGGCTCTATCCTCTAAGCCTTCCTGCCTGCCCCAGCCCTCCTGTTACCAGCTATGACATGAAAGGGGTCTATACATGATCTCACTATAAAATGGACATTAAGTGTTCCTCAAAGGTTCATGTGTTGAAGGCTTGATCCTAGCTTGGATCACTACTAAGATGTGATAAAACTTTAGGAGGGGGAGCCTACTGGGAGGACGTTAGAGCGTTAGGGAAAAGTTTTTGAATGAATAATAGCACCTCAGCCCCCTTTTCTTTCTCTGCTGTTTGACAGCCATGAAGTGAGCAGCCTCCCCCACCTTATGTTCCCACCACGCTGTACCATGCAGCCCAGGCCTAACCCAACAGGCGCAAGTGACTGAAACCTTTGAAACTATGAGCCAAGATAAACCATTTCCTGGAGTACGCGCGACTCGGCATGCATGTGGGGAGGGAGGGTCAGAGGACAACGTTTTCCTGTCAGTTCTCTCCTCCCACCCTTATGACAGCTCCCGGGATTAAACTCAGGTTGTTAGCCATGTGTAGCAAGCGCCTTTCCCTGCTGAGCCATCTTTTCAACCCCTCACCTGTTCTGAAATAACCACCCACTCATCACTGCCTCTTGGAAGCTGAACTCTGAGTCAAAGGCTGTTTCAGTGGCCTGGAAGTCCCAGGCATCCTCGAGACGTGGAGATTGAATGAGCATCATTAAACCAACTCAGAGAAGCCAACAGAGAGCAACCCCCACCAGCGCAACCACACTGCTCTAACAGGGTTGCCCTCGAGCCATGACCTCCTGAACGCCCAAGTACCTGCCCAGAACTCAAATAGACACACACATACACCACGGCTCAGCAGGTAAATATCCAAAGGCCTGAAATCTGATGGAGACACCCAGGGAAGGGCACATCGTAGTCCTATTAACCTCATCTTCCCTCAGGAAGTCTGACAGCAATAAGAGCCTCTCTCCCCTGCACCCCCAGCGCACAGTTCCCCCACTGAGAGAAGTCTGTTGTCTCCACTTGAACTTGACCTGTGACTTACTTCAGCAGAAGTGGAATTAAACCTGGGCCAAAATTGGCCTTCCTGAACCTGCGTGTCCCACAGAAAGCCAGCAGGACCAGCCTGCTGGAAGCGGAGCGGTCACGAGGAGCAGAGATGAGTCATCAGCAGGGACCATCCTGGTCCTGCCATCTGCAGTTCGCCACCAGCTGGGAGCAAATGGAAAATCTCGCCTCCATAGGCTGCACTTGGTTAGCCTCAGCAGAGCGGTTACTACTGAACCCCTGGGGGGGGTGAGTTCCATGGTGCTATCTATGACTGTGTAAATGTCCTATACAGCTCCTGGGTTAAAAACTTGGTAGTACTCCTACTAAACAGAAGGTGGGGCCAGGCATGAGGTTCTTATAGTCCTCAAAGAAGACGACAAGACTGAGGGGCCTCCTGCTGCATCCTGGGAAACTTCCTGGACCATGGCCTTGCAGTCCCGGCCATCCTGCATGCAGAGACAAAAAGTGATAGGCCTATATGGGCTTGGGCTGGGAGCTGCACAAGGATGAAGCCAGAAGAATATATTTTTCTCAAATATGTTTTTGTAGGTACACAGGTCTGAGTAACATATATATCACTACACAGCCACAGATAACTGATATTCTCATACCTAACCTATAAGCTCCTCTCTATGGATGGTAGGCCTGGACACAGCCCCAAGGTCACCAGAAGGAAGAGCTGGCCACCTACCACAGGCCCAGTTTCCCTAGGCTCACTTGAGCTGATTCACGTTTATTATATTATTATTATTATTATTATTATTATTAAATGTTTTCCTTTATTTTACATACCAACCAAAGTTTCCCCCCTTCTCTCTTCCTGTTCCCTCTCCCCGCTCCCATCTACCCCCACCCCAGTCCTCTCCTCCTCCGTTCCATGGGAGTCAACAAAACATGGCATATCATGCTGACCAGGACCAAACTCATCTCCCTGCAATGAGGCGGAAGGAGGCTTAGAGAATAGGTTCCCAAAAGCTGAGCTGATTCACTTTTAATGCAATCCTTGGAGTTCCCAGTACAACATTATCCAATGCCCCTTTCTCTCCTTCCTGGCACTTCAGGGTGAAACCCAAACAAGAACACAGTGGGCCAGGGAGGAGGCTCAGTGGGTAAGGTAAAGCCTTAGCCACACAAGCACAAGGACCTAAGTTTGAACCCCTTGGACCCACATAAAGCCAAGCTCCAACTGCGGGGCTTGCAATCCATCACAACGTTCCTACGACAAGATGGGAGGCAGACAACAGCAAAGGAAGCCTTTCCCTATGTGCATGGCCCCTGGCAAGTGCTGGAGGGTCGAGGCCAGAACCCACTCTCCATTGTAACTAGCACAGACCTGAAAGCTCAGCTTCCCTGTGAGTAAGACAGTTTCTCATGCGCAGGTCATTTGAGGCCTAGGAGGATGGAGGGCTGGGCATGAATCCCAATGCTGTGACCCTCACTTTAGGAAGAGGAGAGTCCTACATTCATCACAAATCCTTCATTAAAAATATGCAACAAGGGGCTGGAGAGATGGCTCAGTGGTTAAGAGCATTGCCTGCGCTTCCAGAGGTCCTGAGTTCAATTCCCAGCAACCACATGGTGGCTCACAACCATCTACAATGAGATCTGATGCCCTCTTCTGGCCTGCAAGCAGACACACAGACACACAGACAGAATATTGTATAATAAACAAACAAATAAATAAATAAAATATGCAACAAATTTCTCAACTGCGTTTCAAGGGTTGATCACACCCAAGTATCCTGTAAAACAGGAGATACAAGCCTCTTGCGTGAGGGGAGGCACCCCACGCTGGAGGACTTTGCTGTGCTTGTAATAAATGAACAGTGACTTTGGGAAATTTCCTGAGATGTCACCATACAGAGGCACTTTAAGCTTTACAGACATAGTCTGGCCCAGGTGTCTGACATCAGACTGCCCTTCCACCACAACTACAATGATACAAATATGTCTTCCGTTTTGTTGTTAAGGAAGGAGAGCCGCCAGGGCTGCAGGAGTAAGCCTGGCTTACACGCTACAATACGAAGAAAACCATTAGGGAAAGGGTTTCTGGAGAGTTTCACCGTCCTTTAATGAGAGGAACCAAACAACCTCTGCCCAAAACAGGAAGAGCATGTGTTCAGTGCTCCTGGAAAGTTAAGTGATAAATATTTAAATGCTACACAGTCGATCCTGAGATCCTTCCAGAACACTGATTTGGCAACAAATTTGCATGGCCAGTAACATCCCCTAGTTTCCCATGCGGTTCTCAGCTACCTGTAGCTCAGACTGGGCCTCTGAAGAAATGAGCCATTCAACAACTTCAACAGCCTTCAAAAGCCTCCACAGCCATGGTTCCCAACCTTCCTGATGCTGTGGCCCTTTCATACAGTTCCCCATGTTGTGGTGACCCCCCAACCATAAAATTATTAGTTGTTATTTCATAACTGTAATTTTACTACTGTTATGAATCATAATATAAATGTCTGACATTTGACTACCATGAAAGGGCTATTCAAAGGGGTCTCGACCCACAGGTTGAGAAGCACTGCTTCAGAGGCTCCTGTTGGAAGCTGGCCCTAAGCAGAGACATTCACCAACTGTCACCCGCCCCATTATTATTCTGCCAAAGCTCTTAGACCTGCTTTAAAGTTTACATTAGGACAAATGATCAACCCATAGACCAGGCTGGGACACTCACTGCTCCTGCCTCAGGCAGGACCTTTGTACTTTTCCTCTCTGCCCAAAGACAGTCCTCCTGGTGCCCAAATGACACCTACCAGCAAATGACCATCTTAGAGACAATCTCAGTCCTTGGTGTCTCAACACATGGCTAAGCCAGCTCTGGGCTTAGATGGGGGGGGGGGGGAGAGGGTGGAAAGGCCTTCCACAGAAAGTACCTTAAGACAGAGACATAGTGAGGAAGTGAGTCACGTGATCACTAGAAGGCACGTGAACTGCTAGAGACCGGAGGGGTCCCTGGTGAGCGGACACTCTAGTTTCCCGTATTTCTCAGGCAGCTAGAGAGGCTGGGTACTCTTCACCTTGCCTTGGTGGCCCTGTCTAGCCTTAGCTCCCACAGGCCCTCGTCTCTGCTCCAGGCCATGACCAAACCACAGCTCACCTGCCACCAGCCCCTGACTCCACCTGCCTGACCAAAATGTCTTCTGACACCCGACTCCCTAAGTCTCTTGCTTTCTCCTTAATAACTAACGGTAAGAATGCAATCTGGGGGCTGGAGAGATGGCTTAACAGTTAAGAGCACTGGCTATTCTTCCAGGGGACTCAGGTTCAATTCCCAGCACTCACAGGGCAGCTCACAACTGTCTGTAGCTCCAGTTCCAGGGGATCTGACACCTTCACACAGACATACATGCAGGCAAAGCACCAATGCACATAAAATAAAAATAATTTTCTTAGCCGGGCGGTGGTGGCGCACGCCTTTAATCCCAGCACTCGGGAGGCAGAGGCAGGCGGATCTCTGTGAGTTCGAGGCCAGCCTGGTCTACAAGAGCTAGTTCCAGGACAGGCTCTAAAAAAAAAGCTGCAGAGAAACCCTGTCTCGAAAAACAAACAAAAAAAAATAATAATTTTCTTTTTTAGAAAAAAGAATGCAGTCTGTTGCTTTCACAGGGTCCACAGAACACGGTTCTAGTCCTCTGACACAGAGATTAAAAAGCCCAGGGCCCTTTCCTCGGGTGTCCAGGGGCATCTGATGGGTACAAAGAGGTGGAGGCTCAAAGCAGAACCAAGGCCCTTCAGTCTCAATCTTCATAACCAAGGGAAGGAAAAAAAAAAAACGAGCAAAATACCTAGCACAAGGCTGGACTACATTCTCTTCAGAACAAGAGAGAAGCAAATAACGGAGTAATGGGGAGAGAGAAGGTAAACGAGGGCTGAGCCTGCCGGACTTCTCCGGGCTCCGCGGTAGGGCGGACTTCAGCCTCACAAACTTTGCAGAAGGGACTGTCTCTAGGGGAAAACAGGAACTGCTCGGAGGCTCCTACCTGGCCCCGGGCCTCCGGGCGGGGGAGGGGCTCTACAGGGGTCCTGGAATTAGATCTGCCCTGCTCAAGCCTCCCGGGTGGCTTGACTTCTCAGCTTTTCTCGCGGCTTTCAAACTTTGATTATTGTTTGTTTGTCCGCCCGTCCCCCTAAAGAAAGCACAATAAACCTCAAGAGGCCAGTGGTCACTCACAGGTGAAGGCTTCCAGTGAAGACGACCCCAAACATAGAGACCCTAGGTTACAGGCGATCGTTTCAAGACGTGGCTCTGCTTGCTCAGAAAGGAGAGGTTTCTACTGGGAACACCTGACCCGGAAAACTCGCTTAGTTAAACTGAAAGTGGAGCAGAGAAACAGCCTCTGGAGCCTTTCCTCCTACGGCATGCCAGCTGGAACAGCCACCACAGGGCACCAGGGTGGTACTGCCTTCCTCATACAGGTCTCCCTGACATATCACAAGCACGAACCGTTCCTCCAAGTTCAGTGCTGCCGGGTTATCGAAAGCCAGAAAGTGACACACTGGTTTCATACTTGCCAAAGTCTGACCCAGACTGCAGTCAGGGGCAAACCACTGCATACACACAGCCCCAAGATAAGCCAAAGGCACGCACGGGGTCACCACGTCCCTATATTAAAGCGCTTACTGTCAGCTGTGACCCCCAAGCAGAAGCACAGGCGTCCCTAATTTGTGCAAGGCTGAGTCTGCAGAAACCCCGGGGCCTCCGGGAACATGGAAATCAGGTGAGCTTGTTTGTCCACCCAGAAGAGACTAATGGGGTCACTTTCCTTGTCCGTGATCAGTGGGAAGAGCTCTCCAACTTTTCCTTTCCTGCTTTGAAACTTTCTTGCTTTTTCTCTGAACCTTGGCGTAATTAGTGGAGACTGACTCGCTCCCTGCTTCCCTGAGTGCCCACCACCAGTGTGCGCCGCTACTGTGCTGCGCAGCACCGGACCAGCCTGAAGGGTGGCTGTGAGGGCTCGCAGGCTTCGACCTGCAGCGGTGACCGCAGATAAGGCTGGCAGGTCGCCGCGCGGGCCGTTAGGAGAAGCAAGGGAAGACAGGGCGGTTTGGGTAGGAAAGGAGCTTTCAGAGCTTACTCCGGACACCAACGTGTTAGGCAAAGGCAGCGGGAAGGGCCGAGGGGACAAACGAGACTGGAGAGCGAGGTTAAGAAAAGGTGGTCCCCTGCAGAGGAGCAGAGACCGTCACCTACCTGGGACCTGGGGAAATGTAGCAGTCATTAAGGCACTGAATAGAAGGGACTCCGGGACCCTCTCCCAGCCTCCAGGGAGAAGTAGGGGATCCCCGGGGCGGAAAAGGGACCGGGACCGGGACCGGGACCGGGATACATTTTAGGAAGCTAGGATAGGTCATCTTCCGCAGGTTCCGCTCCTGAGCAGAGCAAATAGTGTCCCAGTACCGTATGCCACACAGGAAGGAAAGGGTGCTCTGGGCGGCAGTCGATCCAGAAATGGGGTGCCACGGGGGTCTGGGCGAGGGAGGAGAGTGGAGGGGACCCAACCCAAACCCAGGCTTACCCGGCCGTTGCGGTCAGTCTCTCGTACCTCCTCGGAACTCGGCCCGCGCAGCACTAGCGCCCGCAGCAGCCCCACGTCGTTGGTGCTGGCGGCGCGCAGGAGGGTCGCCGCCTCGGGGACGCCCTCCGGGACGCACTCGGCGCTCCCCGAGCCGCACTCCTCCTCGCCTCCGGGAGGATAGAAGGAATCGTCTGATGCTATGCTGCGGGTGTCCGGCAGACTCGAGAAGTCTTCGTACTCTTCGTAGTCCCCTGGGTCGTCGTCCCCTGTCTGAGCTCCCCGGGGTGGCGTCGGCGACTGCGGGGACGACAAGCAGCGTGTCCCGCCGCCCTCCGGCCCGGGCCCAGCCAGCAGCACCATGCTGGAGGCTTAGGCGCGGGCCGGGGGCTGGGGTGCGGGTTAAGGGACCCGGACTCGGGGCGCGCCCCGAGGTCACCGATTCTTGCCCCTTGAGTTCGCAGAAGAGCCAGGGGCCCCTGCGCGACCCAGCCTGGAGGAAAGCGGCGCCAGGCGGCTGCGCTCCAGAAGCAAACTCGCTGGCGACTGGAGAAAAGCCCCTGGGGTGGGAGGAGCCGCGGGGGCTTTCCCCGCGCTGCCGCCGGGAGGGGTGGAAGCTGAGCGGCGGGCGGGGCGCCTTCCCAGCTGGTGTCCGGAGCTCAGCGGGGGTTCTCTCCTGACCGCGCCACTGCCGTCCCGCCGCTTTTGCCCGGAGCAAGGAAAGGCACGCGCGGGAGAACTCGAAGCTGTAACTCGAGAGGCTGAAAGCCAACGTGAGGAACAGAGGGCGCCCCGCCCCTCGCAGGGCGGCTCCCTGGGGACCCCGGTGTTGAAGGGGTCCCGGGACGCCAAGAGCTGAGCGGGTTTCCTAGCTTCGGAAAGTACCTGTCCCGGGAGAGCCACCCCCTTCTCACCCCACGGAGTGCTCTGTAACCAGCCCCGGGGCGGGAGGAGGAGCAATTTCTCCTGCAGCAGCACGACCTGTCACCTCCCGGGAAGCCAGAGCTTTAGGGCCAGTTGCCACCCAGGAGACTGCCTGAACAGGCTCATGGAGCACCAAAAGGCGTCCGTCCACTCTGGGGCGGGCGGTGGAGCCGTTCACATTGGAGGAAACTCCCCCTGGGGGAGAACCTGCTCCAGCGACGATCTTGTTCCAAATAGGAACTGGAGGCTGATTTGGTACGACTTACCCGAAAGGGAGACTGGGGTCTGTAGACTCTTAAAATAATGCAGAACCCATGCAGGCTGGTTGTGGCTGGCTGGTTGGCCTGAAAGAGATCTTGGAGAGATGAAAAGGTGACCAGGACCTCAGGGGAGGACGTCTGGATGAGGAGGGACAGCACCCCAGGGTCAAAGCTGTGAGGGGCTTCACGGGATCTAATGGATCCTGGCAGATTGAAAGAGAAGGGTTTGATCCCAGGGCTGCAGCCAAACAGTTTAGAAACTGCAACCACGGGCCGCGGATACCGCCAAGTACCAATGGCACCCGAAGGCCCTTGCGTGTCTGTCCCGGGGGCTGTCTGTCGGAAACGTCTTTAAGGATTTGCCACCTGGAGTCCCTCACTTTGAAGAGGAGGAGCTGTGGCCTTGTTCTAGGGGTCATCCCGGCTGTGTCTCACGAGATGATGAGAAGCCCCTCACTTCTCTCTCACCGGTGACACTGCCTCCTCTTCATTTCCACCAATCCTGACAACGCGCCCACCAAATGAACGTGTGGGAGGCCGAAAGGTGAATAAGACTGAGACATGGGAAACAAGACGAAAGGACCCTGGTTGCAGGCGGGCAAGTCCAAGGGCGTCGTGGGAAAGCGCATGCATTGCGCTTCTGACTGGCACTGTAGGTCGAGAGACGTTTGACCCTCGAGGTCCTAGAGCAGTACCTGGTGCCACCGGCCCTGAGCCAGTCACCCTGTGTGGTGCACTCGGGGCTTTCTTTCCGAACCACCCCACCCCATCACGGTTCAGCTTCTCTGTGTCTGTTACTATCCGCAGCTGCGTGAATTCCCAAAGGAAATTTCCCTTTCCTTGTCGACTTACGTTACAGGGGATTTACAAGGGGCAGTTGCCCCCCTCCCTGCCGCACCCCGCCGTGTTCTACAGTGGGCTTGCTGGCTTTACTCTCCTCCCTGCTTGGCAGAGGGTTGTTTTAAACTCAGAATCCACAACACCACCGCAAGTCCAGGGGACCACTTGGGCGGGGGCTTGGGGAGAGGGCTGTTTCTGAGGATGGGGGAGAAGATAAACGCACCGCAGCCTGGAGCGGGGAGGTGTTACCCTGAAGCCAGCTGCAGCTTATCACTGAAGTGGAGGGGCTGTTGGTTTTCCACTTCCTTTTTTCTTTCTCGGAAATTTAGGTCCAAATAGTGCTGGAATCATTCGCCAAATAAAGATAAACTAGAATGAGACTAGGGTATAGCTCAGGGGTAAAATTCCTGTCTAGCATGCCGGAGGTTGTACGGAGGTTACAGGTTTGGTTCCCAGCACTTGAGGGGTGGAAGGACTAAATAATACAACTCCAAAGAGAGTCCTGGTTTTCTTTTACTTGCTTTTCCCAATGTCGTTAAAAGCATATCCTTGCTCAGCCTGGCATTCACTGTGCCTGGAACCCCAGTAGGGCGCTGAAGAGAGAACAGTTCAAGGTCATCCTCAGCTACAGGGCAAATTTGAGGCCAGCCTGGCCTCCTAAAGACAATCTCAAACAGGGCGGTGGTGGTGCACGCCTTTAATCCCAGCACTCGGGAGGCAGAGGCAGGCGGATCTCTGTGAGTTCCAGACCAGCCTGGTCTACAAGAGCTAGCTCCAGGACAGGCTCTAAAGCTGCAGAGAAACCCTGTCTCGAAAAAAAAAAAAAAGACTCAATCTCAAAAAACAATCATGTATATATGTGTGATATATACACACTCCTTTATCACGAGGGCAACAGATGCTTCATCTTTGAGAAGGTAGAGAAAAGAAACACAAAATCAATATATAGATAGATGAGAGAGAGAGAACTTCTATTCTTTTCAAAGTCAAAATTTATATATTGTGTGTACAAAATTCATGTGACAAGGAGGGAACCACTTACCAAAACTTTAGATAGACACAGGCTCATTTTAAGATCAATAACATTGAGGGAAATTGTTTTGTGTTTCAAAGGTGATATGTCATATCATATATATATGTATATGTAATATACATATGTATACATATATGTGTGTGTATGTATTCACTTTGACTATATAGTTTAATAATTTGTCTTTACAACTTTGAAGTATTTTCAGCACTACCTTGGTAAGAGCTCTGTATCAGGCTTTTCAAACTCAGAGTATGAGGCTGGGGAGGTGACTCAGTAAAGGCCCTTGCCTCTAAGCCTAACAACCTGGGTTTAATCCCTGGAATACATGTGGTGCAAGGAGAAAATCAGCTCCAGAAAGTTGTCCTCTGACCTCTATACAAGCATGCACACACACACACACACACACACACACACACACAAATAAATAAATGCAAAACTATAGCGTAAAGCCAGGCATGGAGCTGCACACCTCCACATAGGAGATGGGGGTAAACAGATTGCTGCAAGTCTCAAAAAAGAAACGGTAGGGGTGGGGAGCTGGCTCAGAGGCCCAGCAGATAAGAACTGTACATCTCTAGCAGAGGATCCAAGTCTGGATCCCAGCACCAGTAGTGAGCAGTTCACAACTATTTGTAACTCCACTTCCAAGGGATCTGATACACTCTTCTTGCCTCCATGGGTGCTGCTCTCGTGAGCACAGATTCTCACGTTCACATACACACTCCCAAATAGGAAAAAATCTTTAGGGCTGAGAGGTGGCTCAGTGACTTCCACTCTTGCAGGGGACTGGGGTTTGGTTCCTAGTGTCTTATAACCACCTGTAATTTCAGGTCCAGGGAAGTTAGCATCGTATCGTGGCCTCAGGCACCAGGCACACACATGCTGCACATACATAAATGCAGACAAAACGTTCATACATGTATAATAAAAACAAATTTTTTAAAAATAAAAATATCAAAATGGCAATGTTTATCCCTGGAGATGTTGAGCATGCGTACCCCCTATACTCCTCTTTCCCCCTTTGTTTGCAGGGGGCAGGAAACCCTAGCAGCAGAGCAAAATGCCCATCCTAAATTCATAAAATAACAACCTACTGGTTGGTCATGGTGGCACACTCCTGTAATCCCAGCACTTGGGAAGCTGAAGCAAAAGGCATGCTTGGGGTTCAAGGCCAGCTGGGGCTACTGAATAAGACTATCTCAAAACATTAAAATGGAGAAACAATAATGACCCCCTGTGGGGGCTGGAATTCCCAGCCTTTGAAGCTTTGCTCCTAGGTGGAATTCAGCCTTACCTTCAAGGGTTAACTTTGCTATTGTGAGGGTTAAAATATCCCACCTCCTTGATGGAGTAAGTCACTCTGCGGAAGCCTTCTCCACGTTGGTGAGTTCTTTCGACAAGAAAAGCATCCCACCAGAGTCAATAAGAAGTATTTTTTATGTTATCCTATGGAAGGCAGCTTGACCGGGGCCAAAAGCACATTATGCCGTTGGTCAGCCTGGCTGGCCAGTAGCACCATTGCGAAGCCACCACGGCAGTGGGCCTAGTTTCTGTACGTACGTTCCTAGGAGTTTACAGCGTTTGCTTGGCTAAATCCCCTACTCATTTTCCCTGTAGGGGAGGGCGGGGGGGGGTGTGGATGACGGGTCTCAGGTAACTGGGGCTGACCTTGAACTCACGACCACCCCCCCACCCCCACTCCCCCCCCACCCCCGCCTTCTTTTCTGAAGGACTGGGTGTACAGGCAAGCATCACCACACCAACAGATAGCCTGCTCTGGACAGTTAAGGTGTTTCTAGCATTCCCCAAGGTGTATGCAATTTTGCAGGTATTTCTTTTGAAGAACATTTCATCTCATCTGAAGTGGCTTGGTCTCCTTAAACCCCAACCTGCTTGTTTGTTTGGATTTCACTGTTGTTTTTTTAATTAGTTCTTTAAGAATTTTTGTTTGTTTGTTTTTCGAGACAGGGTTTCTCTGTAGCTTTGGAGCCTGTCCTGGAACTAGCTCTTGTAGAGCAGGCTGTTCTCGAACTTACAGAGATCTGACTGCTTCTACTGCCCAAGTGCTGGGATTAAAGGCGTGTGCCACCGCTGCCCAGCTTTTAACCATCTTCACCAGCTCCTCCCAAATCCATGCCTCCCTTCCCTACGCACTCAACTGTGTATCTTTTATTTTTTCCTCATCCATCAAATCCAATTTGTGCTACTCTTTTATTCCTGGATATATGACCTTTCATTGGTGCATGGGCAACTTAGGATGTATTAAAGAAAACCGACTTTCTGGCCAGGCAGA
This sequence comes from Arvicola amphibius, assembly GCF_903992535.2. Lineage (NCBI taxonomy): Eukaryota > Metazoa > Chordata > Mammalia > Rodentia > Cricetidae > Arvicola > Arvicola amphibius. The sequence goes on along the minus strand of NC_052049.1, from coordinate 7,286,626 downwards.
GACAGGTGGATCTCTGAGTCTGAGGCCAGCCCGGCCTAAGGAGTGAGTTCCATGACAGCCAGGGATACAGATTCTCCACCTGCCAGCAGTTACCAATCACCAATAGTCCCTCCACTAGGGGTGGGACTTCACGACCCTTCTCCTCTCCAGGCTGGGATTTGGTTGGTGTGAAACTGCATGGGACTTTGTGCATGCTGTCATAACTGCTGAGTTTGTATGTGCAGCTGCCCTGCTCTGTCCAAAGGACAATGTTCCCTTGAATTCATTCTCTGCCTCTGGCTCTTCCTGTCTCTGCTTCCTGTTCCCAAAAAGCCTTGGGGGTGGGGGGGGTGTCGCTGTGGTAGATGTTTCGCTTAGGGCTGAGCTTTCTGAAGGCTCTCATTCTCCACACCTTGGCTCTTTGTGGGTCCCATGTGGCATCATCTACTGAAAACAGAAGCTTCTCTGATGAGGATTGAGAGGTGCCTGGATCCATAGATGAAACCATGTCCGTTTAAAATTATGTCAATTAGCAGAAAAATAGGAGTGGGCTTTCCCCTCATGCCTCTGACCTGTCTCGCTACAAATTCCTCACCCAACAATAGCAGTGCCAGGTATGAGTCTCATTTTGTGGGTCACAACTTAAATCCAACCAGAAAGTGGTTATTTTGTGAAATCAAGTTTTGCTGGGTAGCCTCAGCTTGCTTTGGATTCTTAGCAATCCTCCCACCCTGGCCTTAAGAACCCTGAAATTTCAGACATGCACCACCAAACCTAGCTTTACCTCGATTATTTTGCACATTGCTACATTTAAAAAGGTAAGTCCAGACTAGGGTACTGGAAAGGCTTGGGGCTGTAATCATAAGTGTCTCACGCTGTTCTAAAATGTAACCAGACTCCAGGGAAGACTCCAAGGAAGCATGAAAACAAAATGAATCCCAAGCAGATCCCCCGAGATAAGGTGTTTCTGACAAGCCCCTGTGTTGATAAGTTGTACAGTGTTGCTTTGCCATTTCTAGCAATGATTTTTAAAAGTTAACTGGGGGGGGAGGGACGACAATTGTTGGGAAAACATTCCTTGTGCAGTGTGTTAGTGGGAGTTGATTCCTAGCCAGATGCAGGGGGATGGCTTGCAGATCCAGAGAGCTGAGTCTGTTTACTCCTTCTGTTAGCCCTGCCATCTCCAGGTGAGCGGGAGTTCAACAGGACCAAGCCTGGAGCTCTCAGATGGGAGTCTGACACTGGAGGACTGCCATGAGTTCAAACCCAACTTGGCCTACAGTAATGAATATCGGGATGAAAAATGGGGGGAGGGGCTGGGCCGCCGGCTCAGGAGTTAAGAGCCCTTGTGCTCTTGAGGAAGACCCACTTTGGCTCCCAGCACCTACCACCCACACTATATAGCTCACAACCAACTGTAATTCCAGCTCCAGGGAACCTGATACCCTCTCCTAGCCTTTGTAAGCAGCCACATGCATGTGGGCACACACAATTAACAATTTTTATTTTTTTAAATATTTATTTATTTAGTATACAATATTCTGTCTCTGTGTATGTCTGAATACCAGTAGGGGGCACTAGATCTCACTACAGATGGTTGTGAGCCACCATGTGGTTGCTGGGAATTGAACTCAGGACCTTTGGAAGAGCAGGCAATGCTCTTAACCTCTGAGCCATCTCTCCAGCAACAATTTTTAATGACATAAAAAGGACCTGTTGGCCGGGCGGTAGTGGTGCACACCTTTAATCCCAGCACTCAGGAGGCAGAGGCAATCAGATCTCTGTGAGTTCGAGGCCAGCTTGGTCTATAGAAGCTAGTTCCAGGACAGACTCCAAAACTACAGAGAAACCCTGTCTCAACAAAACAAACAAACAAAAAAAGGAACTGTTGACTTGCCTTTGAGGCTGGTAGCCAGGCATGCAGAAAGGAATGCTTTTTCTGTTTTGTTTTGTTTTTCGGAACAGGGTTTCTCTGTGTAATAGTCCTGACTGTCCTGGAACTCACACTGTTAGAAACAGCCCAGGTTTAATGGATGCCAGCGCTCCTGGGAGGCCCTCTGGGAAAAGGGGAAGGAAAATCAGAGAGACTACGTGTTTGTTCTCTGGGGTGGGGCTGGGAGCTTAAATAGCCTGTGGGAGTGGTCTTGACCCTCTCTGGGGAGAGGTCACCATTTGGCGTGCTTTCTCAGAGATGGAGTTTGGACTGAGGCAACTCCCAGGGGAGGGGGCTTGAAATGGAGCTTCCCACTCACACATTCCAAAATGAGTGTTAGGGGCTGGGGTGACACTTCCAACCAAACAGAACCCTCTTAGAAGAATGAACGGAGCAGTGGTCTAAGCAGAAGAGAGGAAGAAGGGCGTCTATGGAGTTGGACATCAGAAAAGCAACGGGGACCTGGCTGAGAAGCTGACCTGGGGGCTCGGTTTCAGGAAGGGGGTCATCCATTGCTCACACTCAACTTCCTCTCAGCTTCTAGATAATGGGGCTGGGGGTTCCCCTTACCCTCCCAGATGCCAGATGCTCCCCAGCTCTGGCTGCCTCCAAAGAAGCAACAAGGCAGGGATAGGGCACCTCAGTCATCCATGCATGCAACTCGAGAATTCCACTTTCTCTCAGGATAGAAGATACAGTTCCTATCTGAATCAAGATATGGATTTTAAAAACCAGTTTACGCCGACTGGAGACAAGTGGGGGCCTATTAAGATCAGCAGGAGACTCTCCGTGACCCACCTCCTCCAAGATGGGTTTGGGCATGGGATAGGAAGGGGGCTAGGGATGTACACCTTCCCCCATCCTAGCGCCTCTCTACGAGCTCTGTAACAGTTTTTGCAAAATTTCCCAATGATTTTTGTGCAAAACTATCATCTCTTGTCACCAGGTCTCATTCATCTCCCTTAGCTCCATCATCCGCAAAGGACGCTTGCCATCTTGGAGGCTTGCCATCTTGGGGGATACTTAACAAGTCCCAGCTGGATGAACGAGAAGGCGGTGCCTCCTAAGTTCTGCTACTTCCTCCCCTGCACCTCATCTTGAGCAGCTGGTTGGGAAGACACCCTTTCTTCGTCATTTACATTTCAAAGTCTTTGGATCATCAGGAATGTATCTGAAGCCTATCACCGTAACTAGCAAGAGGGAATGCCCCAGGGTTACACCAGATTGTGGGACCACTTCTTTTTTTTTAATTTTTTTAAACTTTAACTTATCATATTTTACGTATGCAAGCTCTGCCTGTATCTACAGGCCAGAAGAGAGCATCAGATCCTGTTATAGACGGCTGTGAGTCACCATGTGGGTGCTGGGAATTGAACTCAGAACCTCTGGAAGAACAGCCAGTGCTCTTAACCTCAGAGCCATCTCTCCAGACCCTGTGGACCACGTCTAGAATCCGGTGGTTCTCTATAAAGCCAGGTTCACATCTCGCCACTGTTTGTAGACTACCAGAGATGAACAGAAAGGCTTGGGCATCGCCCAGTGCTGATGCTAACACCCCCTGGGTGGATGAGATCTGTCTTCTACCTAACAGTATCAATTCAGTAACCAAAGTCAGGCTGCATCAGAATTTAACAGTCACCACTGTGAACTGCAATTTGCCTTATTCTTTCTTAAGTTTGAAACCAAATAGTGTCCGTGGAAACGAAACTCAAGATGGGAGAAACTTGGCTGGATTGCGATGTATATTGGTTGGGAAGACCACACTCTCCATTCCCGACCTCTCAAAGACCTCTCCATAACCTAAGTGATCTTGTCTAGAAGAAATTAAATAAAATTTAAATAATTATCTGTCATCTCTCCGTCTGGGGTTTCCCTAATGAAACACCATACACCCACACACTGGTGCTTTAAACTGTAGAAACCACTGTCCCTTACTTGAGTCTCAGGGTTCAAAATCAGGGTGTCCCCAGTTTGTTCCTTCTGAGAACTTTGAGGGTGACTGTACCCAAGCTATCTTTCCACAACAGTTTGCTGTCTACCTTTGCTCCACGGCTGTGTGAAAATATCACCCCAGCCTCTCCTTTCATCTCCTGTGTGTCTGTGTCCAATCTCCCCTTCCTGTGGGGATGCAGCCAGGCAGGGGGGAATCCACTCTAATGGTGTCTGCATGGCCCTCTTTCCCAGGGAGGCCATGCTTTGAGGAGGAGGTTGTTGAAATACAACACGACTATGAAAAGCCTCCAACTGAGCCCACAGCATCTGCTTTTGGGGGGCTTCCGTTCTGTTGGGGTTTAATAGAGAAAAGCAGGGTCCCTTTTGTATTCTCGACTTCATTTTAAAAAGAATTTAAAATCAGACTCAGAAGGAAGTTCAAGGGTGATTTTATTAGCATTTGAGAGAAAACCAGTAGCACAGGAGAACCGAACATCCTGGCAGGCTCCAGAGGGAGGAAGACGGAGAAAGTCATGCTTTTCAGAGACACGGCGAGAAGGCCCCGGTTATCAGGGGCAGCATGCTTACCGCTGAAACAGAGCAAAGGATTGTGATGGGGGAATAGAAATAAGACGGAAAGGCCGGGCGGTGGTGGCGCACGCCTTTAATCCCAGCACTCGGGAGGCAGAGGCAGGCGGATCTCTGTGAGTTTAAGGCCAGCCTGGTCTAGAAGAGCTAGTTCCGGGACAGGCTCCAAAGCCAAAGAGAAACCTTGTCTCGAAAAACCAAAACAAACAAACGAAAAAGAAATAAGACAGAAAGAAAGGAAAAGCACTCCCAGATGGGATGGGCTAGCAGTTGAAGAGAGTGTGAGAGCCCACAGGTTAGGATCCGTTCCATCTTGACTAAAGATCAGAGAGTTCAAGCCTATTCTTACTCCTCAGGGACAAACAACAGGATGTTGGAGCAAAGGTGTGGCTATTAGGTGTCTTGCTATTTAAAAGCCAGACAACAAGATGTTTGACTTAAGGCATGGTTACCAGGTGTTTTGTGATGTAAGGGGGTTTGTGATATATGGGGGTTTGTGATGTAAGGGGGTAATTATACGTGCTTGTTCTTTGTATCATGAAAGTCTGTGCCCTACCTGTTTGATTGGGATATATAAGGATGTGTGTAATAAACTCAGGAATATTTGTTATAGCATTTGCTGGAAGCCCTCCAGACTCCTATCTTCTGTCTCTTGGTTTCTTTCCTCAATCCACACTCCCCTTCTCAGGAATGTATGTACATAAGGACCTGTCTAGCTGGACCCAACAGGAAAGAGCCTGAAAGGTATGTGGTCACTCAGAAAATAGTACTTTATAGGGCCCTAATAGTCCTCACCTTTCCCATTTATATGCTCTGATCATGAGGGTAAGGGAAAGGCTTCCAGTCTTCCTCAGCAAACTGGCTTCTTTGATATGTTAATTTTTAAAATATAATATTTTATTGTGTTGTTATTGTTGTTGTTGTGTAACAGTTTCCAATGAGATCGAAGCATTCCATCTTTCAGGGAAGCTTCTTAAGCAGGAAAGTAAACAAATCGCGATAGCTTCAGGACGTGCCTGAGACTGACCAAATTCCCTCTAGGCCCTCCCTGCCAGAGTAAGCAATAGAAAGAGAGCTTCAGGACAAAGGGTTTATTTCAGCTTACTGTTTTGAAGCTTCATGTTTGGTCAGTGTCTGGCTGGCCTAATTGCTTTGGGCCAATGGAGACGCCATGGTAGGGTACTTAGTAGAGAGAAAGAAAAAAACACTCATCTCATAGCTGGGCAGTGGAAGAGATGAAGAGGAAGAGCTCAGCTGCCACAGCCCCTTCAGGTGCACGAATCCCGTGACCTGAGGAGCTCCCACCGTGTGACACCCCTTCAAGTCTACCGCCATTCGATAGCACCACCCCAGGGACCAAGCTTTGCTGCACAGGCCTCTGGAGGTCACGTGTGTGTTGTCCTGCAGCATATATGTGTGTGTGCACACATGTGCATCGGTGCCCCCTGAAGAGAGAGCATCAGATTCCCTGGAGTTGGCGGTAGTCTGCTGTGAGCTGCGTGATGTGAGTGCTGGGAACCAAACTTGGGTCCTTGGAAGAGCAGCACACTCCCCTACTGCTGAATCATCTCTCCAGCCCCTGGAGTGTTAATGCTGATATTTCTCAGGCCACTTTGACAAGACCTGTAAAGTAAAAGATGATAGGTCATTAATTGTTGGGTTCTTGAGTCAGAGTCAAGTTGGACATCTCACAGTAGTGAAGGACGAGGGGGTACCGTAGAAGGCAGGCCTGCAAGGCTAAGGGAGAGTACCAAAGCAGCTCCCTGCATGCAGTCAGGAGGGGTGTTAAGAATGAGCATATGGTTGTTGTTGCCTTTTCTTTGGGGGTGGTTGATTTTTGACTGTTGGCTTTAAGTACATTCTTTTATCAGTCATATGTAAAGTATGCATTGCTATGAACTTGATCTTCATTGCTAATGTGACTGTTGATGGAGAATAATGATTGTGTGTTGGCTCCGATGGGAGTATAGACTTAGGAAAGCCGGGTAAAATTTTCCAACAGGGAGGAAGAACCAGCCAATGAGAAAGAGAAAAGACTGAACTCAGTGCACACGGTGATGGTCTCCACAGTAGGTATTTCCGTTCTGAGCCCATTGACCAGGCAGAGTTTATGGTGGAACCTGGTCTAGGAAATGACTTTGGTTCTCCCGGGGAGGTAGATAGGTTGTCATCTTTGGGCCTGTAACTTTGGCCACCTACAAAGCTTACTCCTAACTCTAACTGAAATACACAGTGTGTTGAGTAACGCCACACGCCCAGGGGAGGACTGAGCAGGGATGGAAAACAGGAGGATCCATGGCAGGGTTTTAGACGAGAAAGCCAGGAGAGGTCCCATGGAGAAGATGGTTTAGGATCAAGACCCTAATGAAACTGAGAACAAGCCACGCCGGTGTAGGAATTCCAATCCATCCCCACCCCGTCCTCAGGGTCATCCTTGGAAGTATGTGTTTGGAATCTCCAGCTTGGGAGGCTTCCAGGCCAGGCCTTCAGCACACCAAGCAGCAGCCTCATTCCAGACTCTGCCCCTGAGAAAACCCCTACCATCACTGGCTCCGCCCCCAGAGACGCCAGGAACCACGCCTACCAGCTATTTTAGACCCAGCCCATAGATCTGCCGCATGCGCTCTTGTGTTCTGTCCCCTGCCTTCCTGAGGGCCACCTGGGGGTGCCCGCATTGCATTGCTGTTTATTAAATTTGGATTTATTAATTTGGCTTGATTTGGCTTATTGCATTGGCGGTGGAGGAACCCAACAACTGGGGGATCCAGTGGTTATCAATAGGCAGAGTTAGTCCTAATCCCTCACTCTAGCCCCGTGTGCCTGTTGGCCTCGCCCCAGACAACCTTAGCTCAGGCAGCCCTAGCTGCCAGTCCCCAAGGTGACCTTCTCACAAAGCCCCACTCCCCTCCCACCTAATCCCCTTCCACCTAAATCCTCCCTCTGGTTCTGTGGAGAGGGTGGAGGCTGACCTCCTATATGAACACCTGGAGTCTCCTCAGGCCAACCGCAGTCCCCCTTTGTCGCTTCTTGAACTCCAAACCCCAAACCCTCTGGATTCTGGATGGCCTCACTCACCCCTTCGCGGGGTCTTTTGCCTCAGCCACTCACTCAGACAGCCTCTACTTCCGCCTCCCTTCCCCCAGGTTACCCAGAGTCACGTTTGAACAAACTCTAATCTACCTCCCTAATCTTGTTTATCTTTGAGGACAGAATATCTGGAGACCCGAAATCCCTCTTCAGGTAGGCTGGCTGAAACTGGTTGAGTCTTAGGTGGCTTGCCAGAGTGATTGATACCAGACAAACGATTAACTTCATGATAATATGATAATCCCCTTTGCATACAAAACAACACGACCCCGACCCCCTGCGTATGCCGAGACAGTTGACAACAGCCAAGGCTATAGCTGAGAAAGAAAAAAAGAGAAATGAGCAGAGCCTTAATTCCAGAAAATCCATTTATTTCCAGGAAAGACAAGAATATTCTTCACTTTTATTAGCTTATCCCTTCCCCAGACTAGCCTCAAACTCATGACCATGCTCCTGCCTTGGCCCACTCAAGTGTTGGGATTGCCAGAACGTGCTACTATGTCTGCTTCCCCGTATTTTCTCATTACCTTGTATCTGTAATCACCATCATCCCCTCTGCCTACTCCTCCTCTTCCTTCCTCTTCCCTCACTGCTCAGTTGGTGCTCCATTGGTTCCAAAAAGGGAAGAAAAAGTCCACTTTGAAGGCGAAGCTGTTGCAGCCGGCCCTGTGCAGAGCACATCCGCCCCACAAGCTGTACCCCTGTCTTTCAGCTACTTCTTTTAAAATATATTTGGAGATTATAAAAGTACTCCATGCTTCTAGGGACCCTAGCAAGTGTCATGGTCTTTAGAAAAAAGAAAACAGTCTTCCCCTTGCTGTTTGCACCTGCGTTTTCCAGCACCTGCTGCCTGCTTCTGCGAGGCCCTCCCTCCCCTCGGCTGCTCCCGGAGGAAGCCTGAAGCTGCTTCCCGGTTCTGCGCACATCTCCAAATCGGAGCCTTGTGTGACACTGAGCCAGTTCCTGTGTGTCTATACAGTGAGAAAATGCCATACCGTGGTCGCCCAGTTCTGTTGGGGACTCGCATACTTCTTGTCCTGAGGTTGCTGGACCGAGAAGGGAATTAGTCCATTTCCTCCCACGGGGCTACGGAAGGGCATGGCCGCTAATCTGGAATTAAACTGTCTTCTCAGACTCCTTCGTATCTGCAACTGTGTGTGACCCCCGATTCAGAAATGTCCAATGAATCAGTAATGAATGGACAGCTGAGCAAGCCCAGCCTTCTCAAGCAAGCGGCCCCACTACCCAACGGGCCAGCGCAGCCGCTGAGAGTTCTTGGCAATCCAGGAACCAGGGTCCTGGCTTGAGGCAGGAGCCAGGCTGAGAATTCACAACTCTGGTTTGGCGCTTTCTTTGCACTGTCGCTGGTCGTTTTATGCCTATAAGAGCTCTTAAACAACTTACCAGAACATTCCTGCATTTTATTTTCAGGACCAAAAATATCCCGTCAATAAAGATAAATATGCCTGCCGCCTATATCCTTCCATCTCCTAGTCCGTAAGCACCCAGTCAAGCGGCTTTGGAGCACAGCAGATGCGCGGGCCGCTCTAGCGGACACATTTCTTTCCTCGCTGATTTCCTCATCCTCCCTCCCCCAGTGACTCACGCCCGCGTTCCCTGCAGGCAGCTGGCTCCCTGGCCCTCCCAGCCTGCAGGGAGGCCTCAAAGGCTGGCTCCCTTTGAGACTGGGCTCTCCATTAATGCTAGACCTTTTACTCCTTCCTCCCTGAGCCTCTTAACTGTTATTAATTAAGCGCTGATTTACTGCTTATGTATTCCTCCCAATGTCCACTGCAGGCAGGGGAGGACAGAGGAATGTCCCGACAAGCCCTGCCTATAGTTGCACAAGGTGGAAGTTGTCTGAGCCTGCAGCCTTCTCCCAAGGTGGAAGCTAGAAATCTGAGAATCACTGTGTCCTCAAATCCGTAAGACAGGAAGAGTGGACAGGTTCTCCTCAAGAGGGACAATGCTCCTGAGAAGAACAGGACCCCTTAAAGTCCTAGAGAGAAGTAGTGTTACTGAGGTGATCTCAAGAAAAGGCAGGCTGGGAGGAGCGTCATTACCCCAGCTGGAGGCGTGGCAGGTGGACATTGGCTGGCTGGCTGGCCATCATCAGAGTCAGAATACACACAAGCCAATCCCGTGCCTCCTCTGCCTTTACTGAGGCCCAACTTGTGCCTTGGGAATGTTGGTGGTGAGGAGGGCTAAGAAGACTATTCTTGTCACACTGGCTGTTCCTCCCCATCCCTCAGCAGTCTCCAAAGAGCTCAGTGAAGTTCTCCTAGCAGTCTGAAAGAGCTATGTCACACACATGTGGACACACACACACATGAAAGCATACATGTGCAGACACGCATCCACACGCACTCTTTGTAAAGACTTGGTTTGTTATGCGTCTGCCACTCCTCCGTCTCTCTGGTGCTGGTGAATTATCTACTTGCCCAAAGTAGCCAGTTCTTGAAGATTGAGATGGTGGTGTTCTATAGTTCCAGAGTGTTCCGGGGAATGTGGAAAAGATAGGATTTTGATTTAGTCACAGAAGTCGGGGGAGGGCATGTGGCACCCTCTTCTCGTGATGCTCAGGGGATCAGGGCTTCATTCAGCTGACCTCTTGCAAAGTTGACAGCTTTGCTAAGCTCTGCAGTCTCCCCTCTGTTCCACACTCTTTTTAATTTTTTTTAAAACTTTATTTAATTTTTTATGTATGAGTACTCTGCATGTGCACCTGCGTGTCAGAAGATCCTGTTGTAGATGGTCATGAGCCACCATGTGGGTGCTGGGAATTGAACTCAGGACCTCTGGAAGAACAGCCCGTGCTCTTAACCGCTGAGCCATCTCTCCTGCCCCTCTGTTCCACACTCTTATTCTTGTCTTTTTTCCTTTTTCTGCTTTAGCTTAATTTTCTGAGGTCTCCTCTGAAGTCCTGTTATCCAACTCTGTTTCATTGCCTTATCCTTGACTCTCCCTGCGACAGCCAGATCTCTGCTGTGGAGCAACCTTTTTTCACTGTAAATATGTATTACTCTCATTGGTTAATAAAGAGCTGACTGGCCGGTAGCTGGGCAGGAAGAGATTGGGCCAGAGAGTTAGACTAGGAGAACGCTGGGAAGAAGAAGGGCAGAGTCAGAGTGAGCAGGACGGGAAGGGCGTACATGAGATAAAGGAGCCTCCTAGGCTCGTAGGTACCACATAGATTAATAGCAACAGGTTCATTTAAATTCTAAGAGCTAGCTGAAAAAAAAAAGCTAAGCTATCAGCTAAGTGTTTATACTTAATAATAAGTCTCTGCATTGTCATTTGGGGAGCAGCTCTGCCTACAGATTCCCCCACCCCGGGGCTCATACTGCCCATTCATCCTTTCCACACATTCTCACCGTGTGGTGGCACCAGCAAGACTGTGCCCACCAAACAAGCGCAGCATTGTATGTGTTCTGTACACAGGGAGGTCAGGCCCATAGCCTGCCTTGCTTCCCAAGCCTGCAGGGCTCTCCCCCTGCACTGTCTGGTCTGTGCTGTCACCTCATCCTGACCTATTGGTTCCTGGCTCTTCTATTTCTGTCCATCACTCCTGGGTGATAGCATATCCACACCCATGGTTCCAGAGTCCAGAATATAATCCTCTCAGTAGTACAACATAAGAAAACATAACACTAGATGTATTTTGGGAACAGGGCAACTTCAGACTAAGTCTCCTATAGCCCAGGCTGCCCACAAACTCTTTGTAAAGCTGAAAATGACCTTGAACTCCTGATCCTCCTGCCTCCACTCCCAGATGCTAAGCCTCCAGACACACACCACCACACAGGCATCTTGAGACTCTCCAGGGTCAGACCAAACTCATGTTTGCCCCACAGTGGCTCCTCCTGCCACCCTGTATGTCATGTTTAGGGATCCCCCCATCTACCGAAGACCCCACTGCTATTCCTCACTCTCTATAACCCTCCATGCCCCCAAGGCTCGAGATGCCATGGTACCCAGTGCCATCTGCAGAGTTCTTGAGTTTAGAGTGAGCACATCAGGGTCCAAAACACCATGTAGTGTTCTCACTCACGGGCCTCAGAGTTGCTACTGCAGCATACACCCAGTCCGAGATTCATGTGTGACCCGCAAAACATAGGCTCTGGAATAGTCACAGAAGCTCCATCAGGTGGTGCTGAGGAATGTCGCTGGGGAAAGAGCAAATATTGTACCCACTGGTTACATGAGGTAGCTGTGGCCTCTTCATACAGCGGAGCTCTGTGCAGCAGTGAAACAAATGGGCCTCGCTGCCCATGACTTGAATGGGCACCACCATCAAAAGTTTGGACCCAGAAAGGCCAAGCCCAGGAGGTCACGTGATAGACGATTTCATTTGCATAACATTTAGGAACTTAATCAAAACTAATGCCTAGCATTAGAAATGCAGTAGTGTCTACCTCAGAGTGGGTAGGAGTGAGTGGGATGGAGGAGGAATGTCCAGGGAACGCTGAGAATGGGATTGGTGTGAGCAGTGGTCATGCGGGTGAGCTCAGGATGGCTTATCTGAAGCACGGGACACATCAAGCCAGCTTTTTTTTTTTTTTTTTTTCCGAGACAGGGTTTCTCTGCAGCTTTTTTAGAGCCTGTCCTGGAACTAGCTCTTGTAGACCAGGCTGGCCTCGAACTCACAGAGATCCGCCTGCCTCTGCCTCCCGAGTGCTGGGATTAAAGGCGTGCGCCACCACCGCCCAGCTCAAGCCAGTTTTTAAAAGCTTAGTCTTCCATGCCTGTCTCTGCTTTCAGGGCTGAGAAGGGCAGTGCATGTAAAAAAGGGCCAGGTAAAGCTGGGTGGTGGTGGGGCACGCCTTTAATCCCAGCAGAGGCAGGCGGATCTCTGTGAGTTCAAGGCCAGCCTGGTCTACAAGAGCTAGTTCCAGGACAGCCTCCAAAGCTACCGAGAAACCCTGTCTCAAAAAAAAAAAAAACAAAACAAACAAAAAAAAAACAAAAACAAAACAAACAAGCATACAAACAACAAAACCAGGGTGGGGTCAGGTAAAACCCCTAATTCACTAAGCACTTGATTAATAGCTGTTATTAATTGGTACTCGGTAAACATCTAAGGAGTTAAACTGTATGTAGCCAAGCTCTCTGCCACTCTGAACTCAGTCTCCATGCTAGAGACCTGCCCTTCTAAAGGTCACTGTACCTTCATCATTGCTGCTCCCCCTGTATCCCCAATCCCTATGGAGAATGGTGCCTCCACCCCACCCAGCAGTTCAGAATGGCCTCCTCCAGGTCCCTGACCCCTGCAGAAGGGGTTCCCTGAACTGGTGCGTTACCACCTAGTCATTCCTCCTAGGCTGAGCCATAACTGTGACCCATGGCATTTCTACTCTCAATTTCCCCAAACCAGATATCAGATGAGGAATTCCTGCCCTGTGGTCCCACAAAGTTCCTGATGTGCATTTAACACAAGGAACAACTGATGGAGGAGAGTTATCTGTCTATGTTACTTTCATTGGTTAATTAATAAAGAAAACTGCCTTGGCCCTTTAAGAGAACAGAAAATTAGGTAGGCGGAGTAGACAGAACAGAATTCTGGGAAAGAGGGGGAGACACTTCAGGCAGTCGCCATAGTGAGGCTCCATGCTTCTCCTCTCCGAGATGGACGCAGGTTAAGATCTCTCCTGGTAAGCCACACCTCGTGGTGCTACACAGATTACTAAATATGGGTTAAAGGAAGATGTGAGAATTAGCCAATAAGAGACTACAGATAATGGGCCAGGCAGTGTTTAAAAGAATACAGTTTCCATGTAATTATTTTGGGTGTAAAGCTAGCTGGCGGCCGGGTGGCGGGACGCAGCCCTGCCGCTTCATTCTACAAAAGTCCTGGGAGCTTCCTCATCTGCACGGAACCCTTGGGGAAACAGCATCCAGAGGATGCAAAGAAACTGGAGGGGCAAGGAGAAACAGACCTGTGAAGCCTGGGTACAGGGGAAAGGGGAGGGGAGGGGAAGGGAAGGGAAAAAGAAGGAAAGGGGAGGGAAGGGGAGAGAAAGGACAGGAAGGGAAGGAAGGGAAGGGAAGAGGATAGAAAATCAACTTGGCACACGCTAGAGTCCTTTGGGCAGAAGGACTCTCAGCTGAGAAAATACCCCCATAAAACCTTTCTGTAGGGTGAGTCTGTGGGACATCCTCTTGATTATTGATTGATGTGGGTGGGCCCAGCTCACTGTGGGCAGTGCCATCTCAGGGCAGGGGACTCTCGTAATATAAACAGGCAGACTGAGTAAGGCTTGCAAAGCAAGCCAGTAAGCTAGTTAATGGTGCTTCTCCATGACCTCCGCATCAGCTCCTGCCTCCAGGTTCCTGCCCTGACTTCCGTGTGTGATGGACTGCATGCTTTAAAATAAACCCTTTCCTCCCCAAGTTGCTTTTGCTCACGGTGTGTATCACACCCAGCAACAGGCCGCCCTCACTAAGACAGCCTGCAGACCCAGCTAGGGCCAGAGCAAAGCTTCCCAGAGAGAGTGTGCCAGGAGCTGGGGGAGCGAGGAAGGTCCTCCCTTGAGCCTTCAGAAAACACGTGGTTTCTGAAGCTGGGAGGTGGGTGATTTCTGGGATCTCACATCATTTCTGGCACTGTGGTATGGTAACCTGGGAAACTGACAATTACTAATAATTATTCTCTGAGATCTGAAATAGCTCAGAAATGAGACTGAGGACCTGGAGCCAGGTAACCAGGCAATCTGCTGTTGGTGAGGCATAGTAGGGTTGTCCCCAACATTCAAACTGCCGATTTATCATTCTCTCAGGAATGTGTCCGTATGGGAAGCCCACTGACGGCCGAACATTCACTCACTTGTGTGTGGGAGGTTGGTGAGCCATTGCCTGTAACTGTGTAACGGAGACACGATTCCCCATTCCAAATAAATCTCTCACAACATATGTTAAGAATCACCTTCATTCATAACCTGAGATGCCGTCCTGTTTTGGTTTCACATCCTTAAACCAAAACGACATTACTGAGGCTCGCAGAACACCTCTTGCTTCCACGAGACTCGTTGCCAAGCTGTGACGTACTAATCGCGCCTCCTTCCTTACGCCCTGTGAGGAGGGGACGTGATAGAATACGGGCAACAAGGCAATAAACTTTGATGAAACGTAGTATTCCTAGCTACTACACACAGACGCCCCTCCGTTCATGATGGGGTCCCCACAGTCCTCTACATGGCCCAGGGTAAGGTGAATACAGAGAAAACGCCGTTAAGTCACCAGCAATCCTAGCTCAACAACACTGCTCACCTGCTCACCTCGGAGCTCTGGGTCGCTGCTGCAGTTCCCGACCCGGTGAGGGCGTGGCATTTCAGGCTTAGCACCCAGAGAGCTGGCAATTCCAAGCATTTTCTGGGGAAGGAGCGCACATCCGTCTTATGTAGTGGCTAGGCTGAGAAGTAGAAGTTGAAGTAACGTTAGGTGGTCATCTTTCCACAAACATGGCACCGGGCATCTGACCATTTATCTCCATGATCTTCTCAGAGAGGACAAGAGAGCAGGGATGGTGGCGGGGCTTGAGAATGTCCCACAAAGACTGAGCACTGCGGGGCTTGAGAGTGTCCCACAAAGACTGAGCACTGGAAGCTCGGTCCAGTTGTGGAGATGTTAGAGGGCAGAGCCCAGGGGAGCCATGGGAGCACCTCCCTCGGAGGGAGTCAAGTCGTTCTTCTCACAGGACCCCAGTTAGTTCTCATGCTATTTCATTATTAAAAACCTCCGTGCCACTCAGCAGCTGAGTGGCTTCCTGTCTGTGGTATGACCTCTCTCCCTCAAGGGAGCACCCATCATCGTGATACCAGCTACTATTTGGTTGCTAATATCCCCACACTGATGCTCAGGTGTGTGCTATGAACCCAGTCAGAGAAAGAGAGAGAGAGAGAGAGAGAGAGAGAGAGAGAGAGAGAGAGAGAGAGAGAGAGAGGTTCTGGAGAGCCAACAACCCAGGCACCACATCCCTGCACTCTGCCACCAAGCTGTACCCTCTGCCCAAACCTCCTTTCTTTTAATTCATTGTTTGTTTTGTTTGTAGAGGCGTTGGGTAACCCAGGCTGACTACAAACTTCTCTGTAACAGGGAATAGCCTTGAACTAAGCTTTGAAACCCCCTGCATCTGCCTCCTATGTGCTGGGATGACAAGTGTGACCACCACACCCCGGTTATGTAGTGCTGTGCATCTTGCTTGTCAGATGAGCACCTGCCCACAGCTACCTCTCCAGCCCCAAACTTCATCCATTGATAAGTACTCAGTTTCGGGTATTTTGTTATAGCAGTGGAAAGAACTAACGTGAGGAAGGCATTGAAGACAGCATCAAAAAGTTTGACACTGTTTCTTGTCATTCATGGATTCATGCAGAAGGATGGATTATCTTATTATATGTAGTATAATTATGCCAGAAATTCTTGATTTAAATAACGCCTGAGTCAAAATATTTTAAGAAGGAGTATTTTGTGTTTACAGCTTGTGTTTCCTGAAGACGCACGTTCTCAGCAGCACGTGAGATCGACAGAACTAGAATTTAAGACCAGTCACCTGCAAGGTACAGAAGGCTCTGCCTGGTTCAGCTTTTTCCAGCACTGAGCTCACAGCCATAAAGCCACCATTTGTCGTGGCAGAGGAGATGTGTGAAAATCTCCATCCTGACAACTGTCAAAGCTCCTTGGAGAGGGATCATACAGAAAACTAAAACAGGTGTTTAGCAAATCCAGATCTTCAATCAAATAATGGTTCAATCAATTATCTTATCACAGGAAGCTTTGGATCTTGCAAAAGATTGAATTGACTCCCCTTTTCTATCTGTTATTTAGGATTGAAAAAAATACAGGAAACTGAGCATTGAATTTGTTTAAGAACCAAAGCCCAGGGCTGGAGAGATGGCTCAGAGGTTAAGGGTACTGCCTGCTCTTCCAAAGGTCCTGAGTTCAATTCCCAGCAACCACATGGTGGCTCACAACCATCTGTAATGAGATCTGATGCCCTCTTCTGGCCTGAGGGCATACACACAGACAGAATATTGTATAAATAATAAATAAATAAATAAATAAATAATTTTAAAAAAAGAACCAAAGCCCAGAAGTTTTTTTTTTAAACGAGGACTTGGGGGATGGCTTAGTGGAGAGGGGCTTGCTGGGCATGGCAAGTGCATAGGTCTGAACCCCAGTACCAGCACTACTGTGTCTGTCTGTCTGTCTGTCTGTCTGTCTCTCTCTCTCTCTCTCTCTCTCTCTCTCTCACACACACACACACACACACACAGAGAGAGAGAGAGAAACAGAGACAGAGATAGGCAGAGACATAGAGAGACAGAGACAAAGACACAGAGCTAGAGATACTAGAGATACAGAGAGATTGTAAATGGTCATCAAGAAAGGGAAAGAGACTAGAAAGCAATTGACTTAGGACAATTCAGGCCTTTATTTGGGGGAAACTTTGCTGAGGGGGTCTCTAAAAATCAGAGCCCACTGTGGGCTCACAAGCTGGGGAGCTTATAGACAGAAGCAAGAAGGGGGTTGAAGTTTCCCTTTCGCCCCAAGTTTTGCCGTAGCTAGGGGTAACCAACGAACAATCAGAAAACATTAGATGGTCCATAAGCATCTTTTCTGGTCGACCATTGCTGGAGCCCATGGGGCAGGAAGGCAAGAGACTCAAAACATGAGTCACTTCAGTTGTGGGGATCAAGTTGCTGTAGTTATGGGAATTATTACCGCTAATTACACGGAGGAGCTCCACAAAACACTGTGGCTTGCGGATAATGGATGGGGGGGGGAGTGTGGTTTTCTCGGGTCTGAAGATTATCACAAAAGCTCATGTTTTTGAAGTGATCTGAACATTCTTCAAATAAACTTGACCAAATAGGAAGAGAAAGAGAAGTAGGGAGTGAGGGGAGAAAGGAAGGAAGAGGGAACAGAAATAGGAGGGAGGAAGGAAGGACACTACACACACACACACACACACACACACACACACACACACACACAAATAGAGTCTTGGTTGACTGTGCATCAGAAGTTCCGAAGTGCTGGGCTTTGCAGAGATAGTGAGGAAACCAAGAGGAACTACTCATCTCTGGTCCACACTGCATCAAGCTTGATGTTCTCATCAAAAACTGCCCAGGAATTCATATGAAACCTGCCTTGTGTTAATCAATTGTATGAGCAGCTCTCAGACCCGCTATGACTTGCCTTACTGAGCAGGGATTGGAAGCCCATCTGAGAGCCCTGGTCCACAGACAGCTGTGGAAAGGCAATAGACTTCTTCACCTACTGCAGACGGCAGGTGCCCTCGTCAGGGAACACTGGAGAAAAGGGAAACAGCTGGCAACTCCTGCATGTATTTTTCAATAAACCATATTATATCAGACAGCTACACCCCTTATTAACATATCCAGACCCACACTGAGCCATGAATGTTGGGAATTGTTACTAAAATTACCTTTTATGTATGTTTTCACCTTTAAAACTTAAAAAACAATGTTCTTTAAATAAATTTTGTAGGAGGGGGAGAACCCTTTCATTGACTGCATATGGAGGCTGAACATGGGGGTGCGTTCCCAGCTGTAATCTTCCTTTGAAGTTCAGCAGACTCTCCTCACTTTCCCTAATATCCCATCTGCTCGAAAATATCTCCAAGGAGAATTTTCAAAGTTTGGCCTTCTGCAAAAGGCAACTGGCAGAAGGTCACTGGAAGTCCCCTTTTGTGGCCTGCTGAGAATGTCTATTGACCTTTGCCCCTCTTGGGCCTAACTATATTTTCATTTAGGTTCACACCCTCCTCCCCGGGGAGCCCAGGCAGGGCTGGGACTCTAGATCCTTGCCAATAAACACAGCGTCCGATCCGGTGGCAGTCATCATTTCTAACGATGTCCACCCTTCCCACTGCACGAGGAGAGTGAGGAGGAGGGCTGTGAGCAAACAGACCTCAGAGGGAGAAGGAGAGGGAGGACACCAAAGACATAGCAGACAGACGGGCTGTGCTGACAGGGTAGTGACTGCGGTGGCCTGCCTGGAGATCTGACGTGACCTCTGGGCTTCCGCTAGCCGGGGCTAGTGAGCCCTTTGTCATCCATGACAGATTAGGGTTCAGTTATTTGCCACTTAAAGAACTCACGTGGAACAAAAATAAGGCATTAAAAAAAAGAAGAATTTTGCTGAATCTGAATTTGGGCGAGGAGGTGGTGCATCCCAACAATAACCACTAAATACTAAAATCCCTTCACTAGCAATGACAACACCTTTTAACCTCCTGTTCTCTTCAAATAGTAACGGACACTGAACGTGGAGTCTTGTGAACTAGCCAAGCACTTACACTGAGTGTATCAGTGGTATCTTTTTTTTTTTGAGACACAACTAAGTTGTGCAGTTCTGACCAAGTTATATAGCCCAGACAGGCCTTACACCCCCTAACTTGCCACCTCAGCCTCCAGAATAGCTAGAATTACATGTGTGTGCCATCAGGCCTGGCTCCCCTTCAGAAACTGGCATATTTGGTTATGTTCTTGCAACACAGTTAATTAAACTCCCTTCAATTATATCATAGAAAACAGGCCATATGTGTACTGTGATAGCTTTATGGGATTTGGTAGGAAATGTTCTAGAATATGCTGGGTAACTCTTGATTGAATTTTAAGTTAAAGATGAGAAGAACTTTAGCTTGGACTGAAATAGTGTTAATCCCACCGGTCAAGAATAAGACCGTTACCACAGTTTAAAGCCAAATCTGAAGCAAGCTTTAATGAAATACTGGTCAGGTAGATGGACTTTGGCCAAATCCATACCTAGGTTCCCAGAAAAATGGCCCCGAGTCATGCTTTGCGGCAGCTTAAGAAGGAAAACCCATAATTCATTGCATTTCCATCAGGTCCACTCAGGGGCAACCATGCATCCTGACTACTTCCAGTCTACATCCAGTCAGGAGCAAATGCGTATCCTTAATACTTCCTGCCTGTGAAGGTCCCGCCCACACGCGATCAAGCACATCTGGTGCAAATGGGTCAAACAAACTTGCTTAGGAGACGGAAAAACAGAGACTTGCTATCTCCCATAAACTGCAGCCTCCAGCATTTCAGGAACTGTCTGTCCTTGGGCATGGGGCTGGCAAATCAGAGGAATTTTTGTTTCATGGATCCCTTAGGCATAGTAATTAAAACTTAAAATGAAATGTTGACGGTCACTCTGTAGACCAGGCTGGCCTCAAACTCACAGAGATCCTCCTGTCTCTGCTTTCTGAGGGCTGTAATTAAAGGTGTGTGCCACTACGGCCTGGCTAAACTGTTTCTTTTAAGACTTAGATATGTGTGTTTCAATCCGAATAAACACAGAGGTTGAGTAACTAGTGAGCACTTGAGGGAAAGGGGATCGTCCAAGGATAAGAAACAGAATATGGTGTTGTAAAGAGGTAAAGGGGACACTAGAATAGAAGATTAAATAGGAAGGGGTGGAAGAGAAGGATATATGGGGAGGGACAACTAACACTAAAGGCCATTTGAAAAATCACATAGAAACCTACGGCTATAGAAGATTCCTGAAATATATACTATATGAGAGGAATTTAAATGGAGTGCAAATATGAGGGAGACAATGCCCCAGCCAGACATCATATACCACCAAATAGAATGTCCAATGCAAGAAATGGTTACATGTTTTTGAATCATTTGACCACATGGGTCTCTTAGTCACCCCCCACCAAACGGCACAGGCGACTGACAAGACTATTAGCTACTCTCTACAACTTCATGGTAAGACCCTATTGCTGAAGAGTTCACTTAAGTCATTGGAGAAATTGAGCTTGTGCCCATCTAGAAGCTTCACCCCTATTGGCTAGCATTTATAGTGCTGGGAGGTAATTTGCATGTCTCCAGAGGAGACAAGTAATCATTAATATCACCCAGCTACAAACTCTACGACATTACAGCAGAGACCTATCTGCAAGATTTACTGGTGTAATAGTGGCACAAATGTTATTGGGGTAACTAGCCATTTTTTAAAAATCGAATTTAAGGCCCATTCCATGAAATAGAACCCATTCCTTACACGGCTAAAGTGGCCAAGAACCTGAAACTATATAGGTCATGGGTCCTAGGGGAAGATCTACTGCTGTTATTCTGTTAAAGCACATAGAAATAAGATGAATCCTAATGACATACTGCTATACCCATAGGACTGAGCATCTCTCACCCTCCGTCAAGAAGCTTCTTGTTGAAGTCGGTTAAACTCACACAGAAGCCCACAGCTGAATGACACAGAGAGTGAGAGACTTTTGGAACACTCGGCCCTAAATGGGTCGTTTTTAACAAATCTGTCCCACAGGACTTGGGGATCTGGGTGGAAGAAGGGGCAGAAATGTCAAGAGCCAGAGGTGATGGATGACTCCAAAGAAACAGTGTCTCCCAGAAAGAATAAACTGGTGTATAGATGAACTCACAGAGACTGTGACAACATGCATAAGAACTGCACAGATTCAAGCCAGAAAGGGTCCCTGTGCTGAAAAAGGAAAGTGGACACTAAGAAGCTGTTTGCAATGGAAAAGGAAAACCCATTTTCTCCAGTGGAGTGCCATTGGGTACATGAGCCACCATCCAGGGCAGGTCCCATGTACAGGAGTAGTTAGGGAACACAAAATGAGCTCCACAACTTTTTTTTCTGCATGTTTTGTTCAGGTATTTTTTTTGTTCTTTGTCTTTTTGATTTTTATGGCTAGTTTTTTGTTTGTTTGGGGCTTGGGGAGAGATAAAGAACATGAAGCTGGGGGCTGGAGAGATGGCTCAGCGGTTAAGAGCATTACCTGCTCTTCCAAAGGTCCTGAGTTCAATTCCCAGCAACCACATGGTGGCTCACAACCATCTGTAATGAGATCTGGTACCCTCTTCTGGCCTGCAGGCATATACACAGACAGAATATTGTATACTTAATAAATAAATAAATATTTTAAAAAAGAACATGAAGCTGGGTGAGTAGGGAGGTGGGGGGAATCTGAGGAGTTGGGGAGGGGAAAGAATATGATCAAAATATATTGTCTAGGAAAAAATGGATTAACAATATTGTGTCTGCACCGAGCACATGCAGACACTTGCTCTGGTCCTTGCTCCCTATGCAATGCAGCGCAGTTGCTGCGAGCACCGACTTACGGCAGGGTTTATAAGTCCTCTAGAGAGGATTTGAGCTGTGTAAGAGAATAAGCAGAGGTTACATGCAAATGCTGCACTTTTTGTTGTTTTTAGAGATAGGCTCATTAGCCCAGGCTGGCCTACAACTCATAGTGATCCCTCTGTCTCAACTTTCCAGCTTACCGTTTTGCTTTGAGACAGGTTCTTGCTAAGGTATGTAGGCAGGCCTGAATTTCCAATTCTCCTGCATCAGTCTCCCAGGAGCAGCACATGACCCAGGGAGCACCACACACCCCAGGGAGCACCGCACACCCCAGGGAGCACCGCACCTGTTGCAGGCTTTACCTCACTAGTCCTGATCCTACACCCAAGCGCCACACCCACCTGAGCCTGCCTATCAAAATGATTGCAATGCAAATGAACCTGATACCGAATCTCCCGCTGTTTGTATTTAAATGTTGCCTGTGTACAGCAAGGGTTAATTCACCCGGAGTTCCGGGTTGCAGGCAACAAAATTCTGCCAAAACAAAACTGCCATCAAGAGAGGTAGAAAGTGGGTTATTATGAGGCTGGATAGTTTGCAGAATGTCCCCAGAGCTCCTGGGTCATAGGCTGATCGTCCCAATGCTTATGGCCCGAGGTTTTCCTCTTTATGACTAATTTTTAAGTGTGTGTGGGGAATTGGGTGTGTGCAGGTGTGTGCGTGTGAGGAGGAGGAGTCAGAGGTGTCAGACCCCACTGGTGGAACTCTGGTCAACCCAGGGCTCTCCCAGCCCCTGCTCTGCCCTTGGATGATGTCTCGGTTTCCATTTCTGTTCCTGCCACAGGCACCTTCAAAACCAAGGCGCTGGCAGCAAAGCCCTTCCCTGGCTGGGCAGAGCTCCCCATGCCAGCCCTCTGTAGCCCTCCATGTGTGGTCTCTAGCTTGAGAGCCCACCCACCCGCAGCAGAGTCAAGTGACAGGGCCAACCCATGGTACGAGTTCTGTGAGATGAGGCTGTGGGCATCGCAGGAAGCGGGGGGTCAGGCGGCATATGGTCAGGGAGGATGCACACCTTGGGGTGTGGAGATGGTGGGTTCCTCAACACAGGGGAGTACGCTGAAGTCTTGACAGCAGTTGCCTGAACCCCAGCCACATCCCCATGAGCTAGATCTGTCCTGTGGAAGCGATGAACAGCATTCATCCTGTTAAATTCTATATATACATGCTTTATAAAACCACCCCAAGCTTATTGTCAAATGTGTCCTGCTCTGGGTTGAATTTTACCCAGCTATTTTTAAATGCATGTTTGCTAGTGTAGGGGGTAGGGAGCCCAGAGTGATCCTACAGTGATGCTTGCAGCGGCTCATTGGAAGGAGACTGACATCAAATAATGAGGAAGAGCATTAATTAAGCCTTGGAGTGATGGAGCCTTGGCTGGGGTTGCTCCCACATCTGCCTAAAACTCAGCCGTCAGTCACCCTCCCTCCGCCTGCCGCAGCCCTGGGCGTGGGAGGCGTGGGAGCTTCTATTTGTTCCTGTTCCACCTTGCACAGCATGTTCTTCTAGCAAGAAGTTCATTCCCATCTTAGCACCAGGGTGTCCTAGATGGAGCGTGTAGCTCAGACTCACCCTAAGGGTATGGGGCACCTGCAGATGCCACCAAGGTCAGAGGCCCAGGAAGCCTTGAGAAAGGAGCCTGATCCCTCACAGAGGTGTCCTTCATTCAAGGGTGACGTGCGTGCTGCAGAGTCACACACTTACACATGCACACACGTGTTCTCACGCCCTTGTTCTACCCCTCTCAAATATGCACACTCAACCTACACTTGCTCACCTGCATTCTTTCACACTCAAGCACACACTGAACACATTCACACTCCAACACAATCCTGCATAGAAGACCCCAGGAGGAAGGAGTGTGTGTATGAGAGAGAGGAGAGAGAGAGAGAGAGAGAGAGAGAGAGAGAGAGAGAGAGAGAGAGAGAGAGAGAGAGAGAGAGATTCAGAGAGAGAGAGAGATTCAGAGAGAGAGATACAGAGAGAGAGAAAGAGAGACAGAGACACAAACAGCGAGACCAAGAGGGACACGGAGTGCATGCGTTCAAGTATGATTGTGCATGTGAGTGTTCCTAGAACTGTAGCCATATGTACATGACAGAGAAAGGGTGTGACAATGTGGGTGGCTGTGACAGTGAGTGTGGAACTCATAGTTAATATAGGGACGGCTACGACGGCCCTGTTCAGAGCAGGTGCTGGATTACATAAGAATCCATGTAAAAAAGAAGAGGAAAGAAACCCTGGCAGAGATGGCTGTGTCCTGCTTTCTGCTCCTTGTAGCTCATGAACCAGGCAGTGATTGACAAGAGACAACAACAGCCCTTCAGAAGATTGTGACACCAGGCCCTCACAGAGAGCCTTGGCAAAGGCAATGAAGGCTGCTAGGGTTCAGGAGAGCATGGCCAGTGACATGGACGTTTTGCTGAATAACACCCAATCTGAAAGCAGAAGCAGACCTCCTCTTTTTGGTTTAAGAATGCCCATGCCCAAAGCCGGGCGGTGGTGGCGCACGCCTTTAATCCCAGCACTCGGGAGGCAGAGGCAGGCGGATCTCTGTGAGTTCGAGGCCAGCCTGGTCTACAAGAGCTAGTTCCAGGACAGGCTCTAAGAAAGCTGCAGAGAAACCCTGTCTCGAAAAACCAAAAAAAAAAAAAAAAAAAAAAAAAAAAAAGAATGCCCATGCCCAGAAGGTTCTGTGAAGCACGTGGAAATTAAGATATCACTGGGGAAGAGGTAGGACCCAAGTTCAGCTCCCAGCCCCACATCAGGCAGCTCACAACCACTTGCAACTCCAGCTCAAGGGGATACGATCAATCCCCTCTTCTAGCCTCCCATGGCGACTGCACTCCTGTGTTCCTGTCCTCACACAGACTGCACACATGTAATTAACAAGGGTGTCCCCTGTTCATGGACATTCCTCTAACTGCAAGGGAGATCGGCTCAGAAGCACATTCTCAATTGTGAGGGTGGAGTCAGCCTCAGTTAAAGCTGGCAAACAAAATCATAATGAAATCAGACTGGGGTACACATGTATTTAAGCTTAGGAAATATAAAGTCTGGGGGATGGAGGTGAACACAGAGAAAACTGCGTCCTTGAGGTCTAGAGCCAGAGCTTGTGATCGGATCAGAGGTTGTGTGTGAGTGGGGGATGAGGGGGTGCCGGGAGCAGGCTCCTCCAAAGGGGCAACTGGAAGCACAAGACATGTTTTAGACTGTCATTGGCTTGGCGACACGGTTGATTAGCTCCCTACAAAGTAACCAGTGAAAGTGATATCGAACTTTGGAGACTCCCTCTGCAGCCCCCGCTTCTTCTCAAGAAAGCATCTTTCCTGTGTGATCCTGAGGAGAGATGCTTGTAGAAGGGCGTGTTTCCTCCTCTCTGCCAGGACACAGGCTTCAGATCGTTCACTGCCCAGAAGTCAGGAGTCAGAAGCCTCAGAGCTGTACTTTGAGCAGCAGCCGCTTTCCAACAAGAGCTACGAACCATGTGGAATGAGATTGTTCTAAGGAGAGACGTGCTGGGAGCCGGGCATGCAGACAGAATTCTTAAGGCTTAGTCACAAAAGCACGTCTACTTAGCTAATACGTTTATGTTGGTTGTGTATCGGAATGCTCATCTTCTCAATATTTTGAATAAAATAAACTATTATAAGCAAAGAAAGTCAGTGACTAGGGCACCGTACTGTCACATCGTTGCTGGGTGTCGATTCGGTGGTAGTTAGAGTCACCTGGGAGATGGGCCTCCGGAGGTGTCTGTGGGGGTTTATCTTGACTGCGTGGGAAGAAATGCCCACTGTAAGCGGCACCATTCCCTAGACAGGGATTCCAGGCTGTGTAGACTTGGAGATTGAACGGAGTGCCAACACTGAGTGCATCTGTGGCTCTGTTCTTGACTGTAACGAGACCAGCTCCCTCAGGCTCTTGCCACTGTGGCTCCCTGCCGCGATGCTCTGAAGTACGGAACCACGAGCCAAAGCAAACTCGTCTCCCTTAAGTGCCTGCTCCTGAACATTTTATCACAGCCGCAAGGAAAGAAATAAAGGCACCAGTACAATGCGTAAGTCATGCTATCCTATACAAATTAACACATACAACCATTACACCCTAGCATTATATACAAAAGATAGATATACATACATCATACTATTTTCTTATTATCCTATATTTGATTTCTTTTGTTTCTATGATGCAGAGAATTGACCCCAGCGCCTCACTAACACATGCCACGGGAGTGCTCTCGTGCTGGCCTGAATCTCTGTCCGTGTTTGTTACTGTACAGTATTGTGTGACACCACAGAGCGTATGAAGCGTAGAAGTCATTGTACTTTAGAGAGTAGGTCGCCACAAGACAGCCTTTTCAAAGAGCCCAAGCATCTCACCCCGTCATGTCCACCACTCTCCATGAAGACTGAGTTAAGGATGCCTTTGCTAATGGACAGCCTTACACTGCCTTTGGTCCCCAAGACAAAGTATCAGAAGACAAGGACACCCCCACAGCATCTGCCTGTGCTGGAATGTCCCTGGTGCTACCACTTCCTGCTCCCACCCTATGACTGCCCGGGCCTATGTCAGAGAGGAACAGTAGCAGCAGCAGGTCTCAAGAGGGCTGTCAGAGGCTGTTGGTCCTACCACACTGAGGTCCCCAGCCCGGGGGTTCCCTGCTGAGTCAAGTGGTGACATATGATCAGGGCTGTGGTTCTTCTGAAATCTGGCTTCTCTTCCTGCCATCCGGGGTGTTTCAGAATTGCTCTCAGTAGCCACGCAGCAGATATTATGTCCCCAAACAAACACCTGGAATTTAATACTGAGCTCACCGGGGTCTCTTTACAGCTAGTAACCTTCCAGAAAGGAATGTTCACCTTACGTACCAAGTATACTGTGATGGACAGGAAAAGAGAAAACACAGTTTGGGGTTTAATCTAAAACATACAAAAACAAAAATCTATGTTACACATTTCCTTCAGAGGACCTGGAATTGGCTCTGTCAAGGTCAGGGTTTAAGCGACCTGCTGGCCAAGCTGGAGCTGAAATAAACTGACTTCCCTGGAAAGTCAGATGGCCTTGTCCCTCCAAAGTCCATGTGATACTCTGACGGACAGAGAGAAATACCCTTCCATTCAGGTTTACACATCTCTCTCTGACACTGAGAGGAGACATCTATGATGTTCCAGGTGCAGAGAGAGAGAGACAGACAGAGAGGCAGAGAGAGAGAGAGAGAGAGAGAGAGAGAGAGAGAGAGAGAGAGAGAGGCAGAGAGAGAGAGAGAGAGAGAGAGAGAGAGAGAGAGAGAGAGAGAGAGAGAGAGAGGCAGGCAGCAGAGGAGGAGAATTCGGGGTGATTTTCTCAGGGTCCCACTAGAAAGCCCACCCACTACAACTCTTCTACAAAACTTAAAGATTTTTTTTTTTTGACATGCCCATGTTCCTGGTGGGGACATCACAGTAGGACCAGCCCTCTTTCTACTTGTCACTTCCTTGCTGCCCGCTTCAAGCCCTTTCAAACTTCCTCCCCTGTTTCTGGGTCCCCAGATTCCCAGAAGGACAAGTAAGGTGCTGGCCTTGGACTGAGAAGCCTGAGTGTGTCCCCTCTGACCCCTCCATCCAGAACTTCTGTAGCAGGGACATCAGTGAAGGTGGGAAGGGCTCAGGGAAGGTGCTGAGAGGATCTTAAGGAGGAAAGGTGCAGAGAGAGACAAATCCCACTGACTTCATCCTTTCTGTGTGTGGGATGCATTTCTAAAACGGCTTGCAGATCCCAAAGCCTCCTTGCTTTTTATAGCACATCAGTCCTGGTCCCAAATTAGCAACCCCTAATCTCCCTCCGCTCTAGTTCTGAGGGGACACTAAGCAGCCAGTGAGGAGGCCTCTCCTCTGCACATCGAGATCATCCGGCCAGGGTGGGAGACTGCGCGTGTGCGAACCATACAGGCGGTGAGCTGCAGGGGAGGCTGGTGTCCAGTAAAAGCGGTGGAGGCCGGGAAGCAGGGGCACTGGGGAGTGACTGCCATAGGGACTGTGGCTCTGCATCTGGGCACCGGAACTAACCATGTTCTGAATCTGTGGCTCTTTCCTCTGCTGACCCAGGAAGAGGCTGTTGTGTTGGCCTGGACCCCTTCAGTCGTGGTTTCTGTCCTTGGTCCCTGTGTAGTGAGTTGGGAGACCCTGTTTTAAAACAAACAAACAACTAAAAAAACCCAACCAGAACAGACTGGATCTCCAAATTCTGGGCACTGTCGTCCCTGTCCTACTTGATCTGGGGCAGGGGTTTGCTTCTTTTAGCTTGGCATTCCCATGAGCCCCCGCAGCTCCTCGGCAACATCCTTGTCTAGACAATCTGTTTGAGCTGGGGCAGCAAGCAGAGGTTCCTGGCCTTGACTCGATGTATACATACCCTGTAGATGCCAGAACAAAATATCACAAGCTGGTGTCTTGGGAACAGCCAACTTATGTTCTCTGGGCAGTGGACACTAGAACTCCAAATATCAATGGCACTGAACCCTGCAGAATGACAGTGGGAAGACCCCGTCCCTGGCCTCCTTCCATAAGGCTGATCTCACTGTCACACTTCTGTGTTCCCTGTGGACACACAAACCAGGTCACTGCCACCCGTCTTTGGGATCATAGGCCCTTTCTCACTATTCGTTGGCGGCTCACCTGAATATCTTCAAGACATGTCTTAAGGTCACTGGTCATATTGTGTTAGAGGCCACCCTATTCCAGTACAATGTCATTTTAACCAAAGACCCTATTCCAAATGAGGACCTTCTCTGTTACAAGAGGCCAGGAAATTTGGGGATGCCATTCAATGGCATACAAGCAGTAACAGCCGCTTCCCAGGTTCAGATAAGAAATCTACCAGCTTTCCTCTCCCTGTATCGGGGCAACATAAAGCCAACAACAGCAAGAAGAGAAGGGGTAGTGAAAATTAAGTCACATAAAGGTGAAGACCAATGAGGTCCTTCACAGCATCTTCTGGGGGGGGGGGCGCTACCTGGGGCTTCCTCCCCTGGGGGATCTCCTGTCCTTGCCTAACCAGAAGACAACTTCCTTCTAGAAATGTTTGTCTTTCTTTATCATTTTCATTTATTTCTTTGATAAGGGGTTTCATCATGTAATCTCAGTTGTTCTTAGCTCATGATGCTCTTGCCTCAGCCTCTTGAGTGTTGGGATTGCAAACCTGTACCACCAGATACTTGGAACCAGAAGTAGCCACCAGGATGGATGAATTTCTCACGATCCGGCACATAAGACCACCATCTTCACAGACACCGAGGATTCCAGCATCGTGTTGAGCTGAGCCAAGTCGTCAAGGCTGTCCTTAAGTGGCTGCTGATGAGCCGTGGCCGTCCAAGGATAGCCAGCTCCTTGATGATGGGAAAACTCTGGGGAGTGTGACCAGCCAGCCAGTCACATTCCCCAGCCACAGGGGACTCGGGTTCTGAGCAGATGACGCCTTCAAAGCCCTGCGCTATGAGCCCTTCTCCAACCCTCTGGAGCTTCTGGATGTGATTAAGCCACGGGATTCTGGAGGCTGTGCCAATGAACAAGCTGTGCAGGGAGGCCCCAGGCCCACCCTCCTGAGGCCCAGCTCCCTAACAAATAAGTCTGTGCCACCATGGCTTAAACTGACTGATTATATCATTATAAGATGCATAGTGCACTACCTAGAAATTTCCTCAAGCTCGAGAGGAGGCATCATTCTGCCACTCTCCACACTTCAGTGAATCCATTATCCATATACACACTTTTTAAAAACCTAAAACTGGGTTAATCCCACTGCCACCCATCACACGTTGAGATCAGAGTAGTGTTACTTTTTTACTTGTTCTCATTGGCTTGTCCACTGCAACCTCTGCCTCTACCTTTACACTGCATCCTCGTGTGTGTGTGTGTGTGTGTGTGTGTGTGTGTGCATGCAAGCATCCTCTTTCTAGAAGGGCAGCAGGCATACTGCATCAGGCCCATCCTAGTCTAGCACAATCTCATGCCATTTACCTACAGATCAACCTTTTGCCCCCTGACCGAGTGAGGACTTACTTCAGCAGGGAGTGGTGAGCACAGGTCACCCACAGTAGGATCTAGTCTCCGCCACTGCTTGCTCATGGATGCCACGTGAGACGGTGACATAAGGAGGTGCAGGTTTGGACATGCGAAGCTCTGATGTGTTCTCAGCCTTCCTACACACATCCTACAGATTCATTCACTTGGCTACAGCGCAGCCTTTGGGAGGCTTTGGGTGAGAACGACGCTAATTAGAATGTGTTTCAGGTTGAGGGAATGCTCACTCCTGTGGCATATCCAAATTTCTGACCTCAGGGCGGTCTCTGTACATTGCCTACAAGAAAGGCGAATCTGTAACTGCCCTCAGAATGGCTTAATCATAGCTGTTATTTTCCTTTCTGACAAGAGCATTAGACAGATGGCCCTGGGTGGGTTTCTCATGAACACGGGATTAGTGGAGTCATTATAGCTCCGCATCCATTACTGTCTCTTTAAACAGCTCCTAACTGACAAGTTCTCTAGCAGTCCAGGGCAGCCGCCCTAAATTCACACAGCAAAGGCAAGGTTATAAAGTTAACCCCACAGGAAGAAAAGAAGGAAGATGGGAGGAGGAGACAAGAGGGAGGGAATCAACCTCCCTAGTGACCCGAAGCCCTTCACTGACCATTAAGAACTTGGGAGTTGGGTGCAGCCATGCAAGGCAGCGAGCTGGTGCTATGGGAGAGCTGGGAGGCCAATCCGACCCACCCGCTGTGAGACTTCCGAAAAGTTACTCAGCCACTCTAAATTTGGGGGTTCCAATGTATGAAAGAGGGAGATTAAGACCTTGCTGTCAAGGTTGCCATGGAAATGGAATGAGGTGATGAACATAGCAAAGCGGAAGACTCCTCATGCCCCTGACAGGGGCATTGACCAGCACTGTCCAGTTCCTGGCTCCAGCTTATGGGGCACATGCAAACTCCAGCCTGGCTTCAAACTGTAGCTTCTCCTGTCTCAGTGTCCCAAGTGCTGCGATTTCCAGGGTCATCCTTACCATGGCCAGCTCAACACTGCAATGTTGAGTTGCTTTGGTGTGTTTTATAGTCAGAGACTAACATTATATTAGAGCCACTGATCCCAAAATTCTTTAACAAGATCTGCCAGTCTTATGGATCTCTGGTTCCTTCCACCTTTCCTCCGAGTGTTTTGGGGTGTTTTCATCTTCCCCAAAGCTCCACTTAGCAGTTACTGAATGGGGAAATAGTCGGTGCGTTAAGTCATTCTGGGCCTGATGCTGGGAGAAGGGGCCAGCACAAATTCTCTTTGTCTTGTGTGTTGTCACCAAGGACCCAACCTTGTCTTCATCCTTGCCAGTTGGACTCTTTGTTCTAAGGCTTGTTTCTTGTTTGCATAAGGGCTACCGTAGCTCCAGACATTGTACATACCATTGGAAATCAAGGAATGACAGGAAGACATGTACATTTTTGTGCCTCCTATCGGAAAACCCAGATTTCAGAGAAATCTGTTGGCTTTAGCTTTCACTTAATATTCCTCTGGCTACAAGGGGAATAAATTTCACTATGGTAACTAGAGGCCCTCTCAGAAGATAGAGGGGGACATGGACTTGGCTGGACTGATAATGAGTTTGCCACAGAAACTCAAGGTGACCTGAATGTCATTATTCAGGAGAGAGTCTAGGAAATAAATCACAACTTTAATCTAGCAAACGCTTTGTCCCAGTAAATAAATCCCACCTTTGTCCTGTGGCAGGGCCAGAGTTGGTGGTTCAGCAGCAACTCCTTCTGAAGACAGAGGAGACAGAACGTGGAACCCATCAGCAGACACCAAAACTTACTGCTTTCTGAAGCTAAAATGTTTGGGGTGACTTGGTATCTCTTAATGGGAGCCTGGGCATGCCCTCAAAGAACGTAACTACATTGCCACATAGGTAGATGTTGTTCCCAGCTGTACAGAGACAACCACATTTAGTTATTTATTTATTGGGAGGCGGCATCATACCATAGAGTGTGTGTGGAAGTCACAGAACAATATGTGGGAGTTGGGTCACTCCTTCTACTGTGCAGGCACTAGGGATCGAACTTAGGGTGTCAGACCTAGCCATGAAGGCCTTTACTCCCTGAGCCATCCCAGTGCCCCAGGAAATGCACTTTTGATAAACATACCACCCCTGTCAAGGGAATCTGCATTTGATTTGGAAAATCAGGCTGGGAGTCACAGAAACCAGTTTGATGGCTGTAAAGGCATTCCTCAATTCCCACCTAAAAATGCATGCTCTCAAGCTGATCACCAGCCTGGCTCCCCAGACATAGCTCTTTCTAGAACTTAATCAACACTCAGAGAATGACACCGTTTCTGTTTGTTTGGTTGGTTGTTTTTTTGTTTGTTTGTTTTTTGTTTAGTTTTCTCCCATGGGCACATATGGAAACAATGTGTCACAGGTTTGAAAGCAGCTCGTGGACTTGGACCCCTGATACACACATTCTCCTGAATCCTGGGTTCTTGAGGCAGATCCAGTCTGAGGTCTATGCCACTGAGACCCATTCCTGGCGGCGGCAGGAGACCCACACATCAAATCCACAGTTCCACAGTTGGAAACTGACGATGGCGCCTGTCCTTGTTAGGATTTCTGCTGCTGTGAGGAGACACCAGGACCACAGCAACTCTATGAAGGAAAACATTCAGTGGGATGATGTCTGTTTTCAGAGGTGTAGTCCAGCATCATCGTGGAGTGACACGGTGGCGTGCAGACAGACATGGTGCTGGAGCTGAGCCCTGCATCTTGATTGGCAGGCAACAGGAAGTGAACTGAGAACACTGGCTGTGACTTGAGCAGATATAAGAACTCAAAGCCCACCCCCACAGTGACACACTTCCTCCAACGTGTCCACACCCACTCCGACAAAGCCACACCTCCTAACAGTGCCACTCCCTTTGGGGGCCAATTTTTTCAAACCACCACAGTGCCTGTATCTGAGGCCTTAAGAGTATTCCCAAATGAAAGCCGAGGGAACCAGCGTCCTCTAGGCAAGCTGCCGTCCCCCAAGCGCTCCAAAGTGTGAGTCCAAGTGCTTGACAGCCCTCAATTAGGCTAGAGCAGAAGGTGCCTGCTAAGTCCAGGGATGCCACAAATAGGGTCAATGACCAGAAAGGTCAACAATGGTGGCTTTCCCAGGACAAGCTGCCACAGGGTCTGTGGTTGCCAAAGACAAAGGCTACTCAGTTGTCTTAGTTTTCTGTAATGTCAGAGGCCAATTCCAAGATTCTCATGGTCTCCACCAGGTATGACAACTGCCAGTCATATACATAGGCTTGTCGGGGAGGCGTTCTTGGGGGCAGGTGCCAACCCAACCCTGCAATACAAAGGATGGCAGGCCAGCCAGCTGTTGCTATGTTCCCCAATGCCTTCCCTTCCAATCTACAAAACCAGGGACTGAGCCAGCGCAGCCGTGCAGGGGTGGCGTTTGAAATCCCAGCTGCCTCCAGCTGAGAGGTTTAAATTGGAAAGATTTTAATTAGGTCCTCATAACTGCCTGTGCCTTTATCCAGTTATTCATTCACCCCCTTATTAAGAACCCACTAAGTGCAATGATGGGCACAATGAGGCTTAACCATTCGGGAGCCCAGAGTGATTATAATATAATCTCCTTTCTGGTGGAGCAGTGGCTGTTGCAAACGTCTTTTATGGGACAGCCATCAAATCATGGTCTTTAATAAAGGCAGATGGCTCACACAGATTTGCTGTGCAATAGGAGTTTATTGTAAGTAGGGGTTTTCATCAAAGTAATTTCAAGGTTCTGAAAACTGCTCGCCACCTCCCTTGGCTTGGTTGTCTTGTATGACCGAGGATCGCCTCTCCAGGCTGTGTTGCTGAGGAGAACCTAGCCATAGGAGAGAACTGTTGCCATTCGGGGACCAGAAAAAGTAAGGATAAAAGCTGGAGGCCACTCACCTGCCCAGGACGTGTGAAATCAACCCGGAGAGAGTTAACAGACTCTAAGAGACACACGCATGCATCTGCACTGGGGCACGGGGTTCCAAACCTTCTGATACCTGCCCTGCAGGTAGGTGTAGAAGGTGGGAGAGAGCCCCTGTCCTAGCAGGTGATCTGAGGGGCAGCAGAACCCTGAGAACAGTCTAGATTGTTCTAAGCCCACCACATATGTTCCCACCCACTGTCTAGGAGGAGACTTTGGTGACAGCCTGGTGGTTGTCATTGGATGCCCAGCCTACACTGCAGACTCTCAAATATCTATTAGAGACATCACCTCTGTTTTCCTAGGGCCACGTGTCTCTCGAAACACACTACAGACTCTCATATACACAAAGAACTAAATTAATGTGCACCCAAACCAACCTCGCTGTCTTCTCAATTCCTGACTTCTCTCCCTCTGGAGAGGCACTGTCCCCAACTCCATCAGGCCCCTTGGCAGAAGCCCCGCAACTCTTCCAGTGTAAAGGAACACTGGGTCAGCGAGAAGCAGAGAAACAGAGAAACATAGCCTGTCTTTCTCAACTATCCCCCTGTGGGACAAAGACATGTACAAGGGCCCTGAAGCTAGCATTATTAAATCCTCCTGTGGTCAGTCCCTGGCTAGCCTGTGCTGGTCACCAATGGCAGAAACACTACTGCACTTCTAATGAGCTGTTTGTGCGTGGATACCCTAAGCTCCACAGCTGGAGGCAACTACTGTCCTAACTGCACAGAGAGGTCAGGTCACTCTCCTGAGGCTACAGAGCTAGGGACTGGAGCCAGGTACTGTGGCTCTACAGCTTGCTGTGTTCAGAAGGACCCCATCTCACCAAGGGCCTATTCCCAGAGTTCCCTCAACTAACAATGCCCCATGCTGGCTTGTGCCCTCTCTGCCTATGCTACATAATGACCATGCCCAACAACTCCCAGAGGCAAGAATGAGATCATCGGTTCACAGGTTCCAGGGGTCAAGGGTACAGACTTTGGGTGAGGCACAGTGGGTCTACCTGGGTCCCAGCAGAAAAAGTGAGGGTGACAAGGGCTGAGCATAGCAGGATCCTTTACTCTCAGCACCCAAGTGGGCTGATCTGAAGGTGGGGTTACCGGAGCCCCTCTGTGAAAGGCACCTGCCTTCCTCCCCCAAGTTCAGAAGGAAGAATGTTCCAAGCAGGAGCGTCCTGAAGACCACATCGAGAGGCATCAGAGCCTCAGAACTGTTCTGACCTCGGCCTTGGGAGCCGTGAAGCCTCTCTTCTGTCACACTGCCAGTCTGAGTTCCAGAGATAGAGAGGAAACAGCACCCTTCCCTTCCTCCCTCCCTCCTACCCTCCCTCCCTCCTTCCCTCCCTCCCTTCCTTCCTCCTTCCTCCTTCCTTCCATTCCTGTCCTCCCTCCCTCCTTCCCTCCCTCCCTCCTTCCCTCCCTTCCTTCCTGTTTCTTCCTTCCTTTCTTGACAAAGTCTCATGTAGCCCAGGCTGGCTTCAAATTAACTAAAGATGACCTTGAACATCTGGTCTTCTTGCCTTCCACTTGCAAGTACTGATTACAGATGGGTGTCCCAGTACATGGGTAGTGCAGTACTGGGGCCTGAACTTGGCCCTTGCGCATGCTAGGCAAGCTCTTTACCAACTGAGATACATTTGCTTTTTGTTTTTTATTACATTTTATCCACTTATTTCGAGGGGGTGAGTTCACACACACCACCACCCACAGCAGAGGTTAAAAAAGACAGCTTGGAGTCAAACCGTGTGGATATTGGCATTGAACTTGGGTCATCAGGCATGGGTAGACAGCACCTTAACCTGATCAGCCTTTTCACCACCTGAGGGGTGAAAGCTATCACCTGCTCACTTCAGTCATGTTAATGGGGCAAACTTCTCGAGGTCACTGGAAACAAGGGGAAACCCAATCACTCCCAGCAAGGGCTCCCTCCCCATGCTGTTCCTGAGTCTGCCCTGCAGTTGGATTTGAAAACAGCCAAACTGCACTTGAGCTTCCAAACTGTTCTCTCCTAGGTCAGATGGCTTTGAAACTTCTCTGACTCTGTAACACCAGAGCCTGAAAGTGCCTGTCCAGGTAGTGGCTTGAGCCAACACTTGAAGCTCTGTCTCCCAAATGAGAGCCTGTGTCGCGTGCTTGCTGAAGGCCTCAGCAGATGCTGGCACCATGTCCTTGAACTCTCAGCCCCAGAGCCCTGAACTAAATAGGTCTTCATTCTTTATAAACTGCTGGTCCTGTGGTATTTGTCGCAGCATCAGAAAATAGTCTAAGGCAGGTGGAGGCCTTCACTGCCCACCAGATGGGTCATTGTTTGTCTCCAGAAGCCATGTAGGTGACAGTTGCTCAGGCCAGGTCCCAGTCAGCGACAACATTGTCTTTTTTAAAAACTAGGGCATCTGATTTGTCACTTGCCCATTAGCCAAGGACAAGTCGCTACCAATGCTAAGGAGGAGGAGGGGTGAGAGTAAAGGCGTCTGCTGCTAAGCCCCACAGCCCAGGTTCAACCCCCAGGACCCACACTATGGAAAGGAACAAACCCCTACAAATCATCCTCTGATTCTCACCCTGATTCTGTGGCGTGCTATCCACACACATGAACACCGAAGGAAACTGTAACACATAAGGAAACTGGGGTCCTCCTCAGCAGCATAAAGAAAATGGTGCGGGTTCTCTTAGCTGGGGCCTGAGTTCCTTTGCGGTGAGCGGCAGGCGCTGTGTGAAGACACAGCTGGTTGTGCACACAGCAGTCTCACAAGGTCAAGAGTCAAGAACCAAGGGCGGTCCTCCAAGGACAGCTGGCAGGCAGCTGGTCCCCAGAGGGGAAGGAAGGAGTCTCCCTGCTCCAAGGCTCCCTTCTCCTCACAGTGCTCAAGCAGTGTGGGAAAGGTTCACATCTCTAGTGCTGCTTCCT
This sequence comes from Arvicola amphibius, assembly GCF_903992535.2. Lineage (NCBI taxonomy): Eukaryota > Metazoa > Chordata > Mammalia > Rodentia > Cricetidae > Arvicola > Arvicola amphibius. The sequence goes on along the minus strand of NC_052049.1, from coordinate 7,250,069 downwards.
TCGTCCTCAGGAGTGTGTGTCCTCCTGAAGGCTGTGCATCCTCCCAAATTTTAGTCTGGTGGCCGCCTTCCCACAGAAATGCACGAACTTGAACAAGTAGTGTTTTACAGACTAATTTATTTCGTTGTAAAATATTTATTTATTTATTTGTTTATTTATTTATTATGTATATAACATTCAGTCTGTGTGTATGCCTGAAGGCCAGAAGAGGGCACAAGACCTCATTACAGATGGTTGTGAGCCACCATATGGTTGCTGGGAATTGAACTCAGGACCTTTGGAGGAGCAGGCAATGCTCTTAACCACTGAGCCATCTAATCTATTTCTATTTAATGTGTATGAGTGATTTATCTGCATGTATGTCCGTAAATCACTTAGGTGCCTGAAGCCCACAAATACCAGAAGAGGACATAGGATCCCCAGGAGCCAGAGCTACGGAGGCTCATGAGCCACAATACGGGTGCAAAGAATCAACTGACTGGGCCATATTCTTTCTTTAAATATGGAAGAAAACTCACAAATAAGTTTTTTAAAAAGTTTACATGAGTCCTTTGCCCACATTTCCTGATTTCCCTTCCTTTTTCTTTTCTCTTTTATTCTCTCCTCCTCTTTCTCTTCTTCTCTGATTCCCCTTCTTGAGACAGAGTGTGGCCCATTGAGTCTTACGGCATCTATGTACAAGTGCTGAGATTTTAGGCACAATACCCGCCCACACTCCAGTTTTTTCCCTTTGCCCATTTCTTTCTTTTTCTTGATATTCGTTTATTGATTTTATTGAGCTCTACGTTTTTCTTTGTTCCCCTCCCTGCCTCTCCCCTCCCTTTCAACCCTCTCCCATGGTCCCCATGGTCCCAATTTACTCAGATCTTGTCTTTTTCTATTTTCCATGTAGATTAGGTCTATGTATGTCTCTCTTAGGGTCCTCATTGTTGTCTAGGTTCTCTGGGATTGTGATTTGTAGGCTGGTTTTCTTTGCTTTATGTTTACAAACCACTTATGAGTGAGTACATATGATAATTGTCTTTCTGGGTCTGTGTTACCTCACTCAATAAGATGTTTTCTAGCTCCATTCATTTGCCTGCAAATTTCAAGATGTCTTTACTTTTTTTCTGCTGTGTAGTACTCCCTTGTGTAAATGTACCACATTTTCCTTATCCATTCTTCAGTCAAGGGGCATTTAGGTTGTTTCCAGGTTCTGGCTATGACAAACAATTCTGCTATGAACATAACTGAGCACATGTGCTTGTGGCATGATTGAGCATTCTTTGGATATATACCCAAAAGTGGTATTGCTGGGTCTTGAGGAAGTTTTTTTTTCCTGATTTTTCTGAGAAATTGCCACACTGACATCCAAAGGGGCTGTACCAGCTTGCATTCCCACCAGCAATGCAGAAGTGCTTCCTTTTCCCCACCACCTCTCCAGCATAAGTTGTCAGTAGTGTTTTTGATCTTGGCCATTCTTACAGGTATAAGATGGAATCTCAGAGTTGTTTTGATTTGCATTTCTCTGATGACGCCCTTTGCCCATTTCTACATTGAGTTCTGATTATTGCTGAGTTGAGCAAGTCCAGCATATATATTTTTTTTCCAGGCATCAGACTCTTCCGTGATAAATGATTTACGAATCTTCCCTCCCATTCTGTGGGTTGCTGAAGATTAAGTTTTAATTGTAGTTTTATCAAGGCTTCCTGTCTTGTATTTGGAATTTTGGTGTCTTATCTTAGAAGCCAAATGTAGCATCATGAATTTTGCATTTAGATCTTGATCCAGTTCAGTGGAACAGAAACTCCCGTATTTGTTGAAAAGCTGTTCTTTCCCCATGACTGCTCCTGGTACTGTAGCTAACTCACCGGACCGCAGGCCTGCAAGCCCTCTTGGAGGCCCTCAGCTCTGGTCCCTGGACTGCACGGCTACCTGATGCCCATCCCACACTGCTTTGATTCCATCGCCATGGAATGTGGTCAGAATCCAGACGCGAGGACTGCCCTACCCTGTCTGTCTTCTGGATCATTTTAGCCTACCAGATAATCCATTTGTTTTCTGAGGGGAGGAGTGGCATTTGTACGTGTTGTATGCCATGTGTGACTGTGCGCATGTGGAGTGTGTGTGCAAACTCCTGTGTGAACACATGTGGAGGCCAGATGAAGACCTTCTGGGTGTCCTGCTCTACTGTCTTATGCCCTCGGGAGAGGGTTTCACTGAGCCTAAAGCTTTCAGTTTTCATGCTAGGCCAGGGAGTCCCAGCAATGCTCTCATCTCTGCTCTCCCTCCTGTGTTCGAGCCAGTGCTTCCCAACACTCGGATTACAGCTGTGCTCTGCCACACTCAGCTGTTTACATGGGTGCTGGGGATTTGAACTCAGGAACTCAAGCTTACATACAAACACGCCTACACACTGAGCCATCTTCCTGGCTCCCACCAGCTTTCTATGTGATGTAGGTGCTGGTGGTCTGAGCTGCAATGTGTTAAATTCACTAGTGAGTCCATCTATTGAAACAGATACCTTTTTTAATTATTTTGTTTTATTTTATTTGGTTTTAGAGACAGGATTTCTCTGTAGCTTTGGAGCCTGGAACCCGTCCTGGAGCTAGCTGTAGACCAGGCTGGCCTTGAACTCTGAGGGACCCACCTGCCTCTCTTGAGAGCTGGGATTAAAGGTTTACACCACCACCGCCTGGTTAACCTTTTTTTTAAAAAAAATTGCTTTTGTAAATTTCCAGCAAGTTGGGATTTCTTCAGACCTACTTCGTGACCATTTTATTGACATTTCTGCCCATGATTATACTCATCCACTTATACATATAAAAATACTAACGCTAGTGCAAAAGAGGTATTTATTATGCGCCTTTGTGACTGTGGAACAAACTCTGGTCACCTATGAGAGACTGCGGGGCTGCAGGGACTCTGGGCCAGGCAGCTGGTTGGCCAACCATCCACTTTGTAACAGAAGCCCAGGGGGGGCCTGGGGTCTTGACTCCTCACATAAGCAGTTTGAGTGCACTCATCCCGGACATTCCTGAGAGCGGTCAGCCCTGAGATCTGCTCTCCTCCATCTCCATTGCCTTAGGCGCCATGCTTTCTGCCACATTCTCCAGGAGAGCTAGCCTGGAATCAGTGATAAGGTGTTTAAGAGCAGAGAGGGCTGGGTCTTGGGGCGTGCGTGCATGCGTGCGTGCGTGCGTGCGTGCGTGTGGTGTCCAGGAGCAGCAAGCATCTCCACGCGCTTCTACAGACTGTGTGTTGGAGTCCTAGGCTTGGTGAGTCTCTGGGAGGACTGAGAGGACAGACTTTGGGTTACGCGCCCGGCTAAGACTTGTTCCGAGAAAAAGATGTGCAGTGACTATTGAGCGAAGCAGAGTCTTTGTTCCAAAGGAAACAAGAAATGTCTTATTATGAAGCTGAGTATGAGTGACCACAGGAACATGGATCCAAATACCCCCAGAATGGCACACCCCCTCTGGGAGCCGTTGCAGGAGCCTTTTTACTTACAGGACCAAAGAAAGCTACACCTGAGCAGATTTACCTGGTACATCAGTGGCAGCGCCAGGTAGGCAAGGAGAGCAGAGAGAGCAGAGTCCCTGCTGCAAGGCTCTCATGGCGTCCTAGGCTTCATTGATAGTCACAGGAACGGCAGCTCAGACACAGAAGTGGCCGCTAAGAGACTGAGGGCTAAAGACCAAGGTAACTTGGCTCTGGCCTTGCAATATTCCAACTCTACGATCCTAGAGTTCTCGGTAATCCATCTGCCTGTCAGCTCTTCAGCGCCAATGTGACAACGTTCCCGGGAAGCTTCCATTCACATCTGGGGAATGGCGCATCTGCAGGAGCCCGGGACAGGCTCCTTAGAGTCTCTCATTGTGGAGAGCTTGCTTTCTGCCAGATAATTCCAGAGGCATATGCAGAGGACCTCTGCCCAGGGAAACCCAGGTGGCCACCAAGGCTTCCATGAGGGTTAGCCAGGTGAATACATCCTGCTGTTAGCCATGGCTCCTGTAACTCGGGGCTCGGCAATGAGACCATGAGTACATGACGGACCCAGACACTTGTGCAGACTCTCTGAGGCAAGCAGGACACGCTGCAGGCACTCTGCTTGATGACTTGGCTCAGTATACTAGCGCGAAACTTCTGTCACGCCTTGAACCAAGCTGCGAGTCCAATCTGTCCTATGTATTGGTAACACTGATAATATTAGCAGCAATTGTTCACCTCTGATGAGGGCCATTCACTCAGCAAACACCTGTTGGCTGTATATCCTCAACGAGGCACTAAATCTGAACAAGCAAACAGGAGCCAAAGCAGATTAGGCAGACACAGCTCTTGTCCACCTGTCCTCCATGCGAGGGCTTCACTACAGAAACTAGTCTTGGGTGAACTAAACAAGTTGGTTGCCCTTTTCTGGAACCTTCGGAGAACAAGCCCCTGCAAAAGCCTAAGCTTTGAACTCCTGGCCTCCAAAATGGAAAGAATTTGTTTCTGCTACCTCAAGCCACTCTTGGTCTCAGTCTTTTGTCACAATAGCCCCAGGAAAGGTTTACATCTCTAAGAAACTAGTCCACAGGTCCAGATCTGACAGGCTGTGGAGGACCCAGATCCAGGTCCATTCCACAGAGCCTAGCTGCTAGCCCGTGTCTCACACGGACCCGATGGGTGTTAGCACTGACTGGCCCATGGCTTCCACACAGGCGTTTGCTCTCTGCTGCAACAGCTCTCCTTACTCTGAGATGTTTCCATGGAAGGCTGTGTGGGTTTTCAGATTGGAAGAAAAGGTTTAAATGAGCAGAGTATCTTTTAGGAAAATACACACCTGCTGCCTAGTTCTCTCCCAGCATACGACAGACACAGAGCACACGGCCTCATACTGTTGCCCGGCAACTCATTCCGTCTCGTTTAGATGCTGGCAAGTAAACCTTGTCTTTTCCTCCCTTCCCCTTCTCTTCCCCCTTCCTCTTACCGTCCCCCTTCTCTTTCTCTTCCCTCTTCCCCCTTCCTCTCCTCTTCCCCTTCCTCTTCTCCCCCTTCCTTCTGTCTTCCCCCTTCCTCTCCTCTTCCCCTTCCTCTTCTCCCCCCTCCCTTTCTTCCTTCCTCTTCCCTCTTCCATCTCACCTTTCCTCCCTTCTCTTCCTGCCCTCCTTTCCTTCCTCCTCCATCCCTCCATCCTCCCTCTCCCTTCCCCCTCACTCCTGTCCTCTTCTCTGCCTCTTCTCCTTCCCTCCCTTCCTTCCTGTAACTTGGACTGTGTCCTCCAATTCCTCCCAACTGCAGAGAGTTCGGCTGAGCCCAGGGCTCCACTCCCCAATGGCCTCCACAAGCTCTGCTAACCTGTGTCCTGCTGACCCAGATTCCCCGCACCCCTCCCCCGCCCAGCGCCATAATCTCAGAGTCGAGGATATAGTCTGGCTGTTCTGATGCCATGAAGCTGATTTCATCAGACAGATGGCTTTTGCTAAGCACATCAAGTCTCTTAAGATGTCCATTAGAATAAATGTCACTCAACTGATTTGAAATGGCCAGCAAACACTGTCCAGGTCCAGCTGTAGAGACAGGAAGTCAGGGGCAGCCCAGGGGAAAGTGCTGATGCTCAGCAAGTACGACATGGCGTAGAGGTTTCTTATTTCGCTTACTCCATAATCCCACGCCCATGGTGAGCACCTAGCCGGCTGTCAGTCATCAGGCACACCAAGGAATGGAATGCCGTTGCTTTAGTTTGCCTTCTACTGCTGTGATTGACACTAGGACCCGAAGCAGCGGCACGGGGAGGAAGGGTTTATCTGCCTTACAGGCCACAGTCTATCATGATGCAGGCAGGAACCTAAACAAAGGCCACGGAAGAACATTGCTCACCAGCCTGTTCCTTCTGGCTTGCTCAGCCTTTCTTACACACCTCACCCCTGCCCACAGTGGAACGGGTCCTCCCATAGGCTTGCCTACAGGCCAATTCAATGGAGGCAATTTCTCAACCGATGGACGTTCCTTCTTCTCAGGTGATCCTGGCTGTGTCCCTTTGACAAAACCCTGCCCAGCATCTTGGTCTTTATAGCAGTGAGCAGTTTGGGATGAAGTAACTGATGAAGTAGATGAAACTCCATGGAAGACTACAAAAGTATTTAACGTTAGACAACTATGGATTTGGGGGGGGGGGGGTAGGAAATCATGGAGTTCACTTGACAGCCTTGAGAACAGGAGCTTCCCAGATCCTGAGAGACCCATGCATCCCCTCAGGCAGTGACGCGTTCAGGTCACTTTGTATTTCTCTGTGTATTCTCTTGATAGTCAAGGAAGCACGAAGGTTTGACAGGACAATGGGTCTCCGACATTAAAATGGTGGCCCTGGATAGCTTGCAAGCAGCATTGTTTCCTGGGGCTACCACTGTTTGATCCTGGAGATGGCCATTATGTTCTGTTTCTGATAAAAAAAAAAATCTGATAGTTCTCAATAAAATCGTCACAGTCTCCTTTGTGCTGTGGCCCCTCCAACCTGGGCTGACTTCATTCCTCACAGCCCTATCAGGTGACCTTGGCCTGCTAATTGAGAGTGGGTGCTTACAATGTTTAAAATTTGTTTTTATTGGAGGGTATGTATGTGCCCATGTGTGTGTGCGCGCATGTGTATGTGTGTGTGTTGTGAGGTCCAGTCTGCCAACGCAGATGCCTGTAATCAGCCTAGGCCCTCGCGACAGTAGGCTGGCCGCCACCAGCCAGCTTTCCACCGACCTCGGAGTCATCTGTTAACCTTCTCTGGAAGCGTTTAGAAATATGACAAATGGTGCAGGACATAGGAGATGGCTCCGGAAGGAGATCCAAAAGGAAAACCTCCCAAAAACACAATATCTAACCGGGCTCCCCCAGGCCTGTTGGGGGTCTAGTCAGCAGACATCTATCTTTCTGCAGGAATTGCCACCCTGAGCCCTGCTCACGGGGCTGCCCTCACTGAGCCCCAGGGGTCTGCTCCAGGCCTCTCTGCTGGCTGCAGGTGGCTTGGAGGGGATGTTTGGCATTTCTTCGCTTGTAGAGGAACGGCATGAGTTCCACTTTGTGTAGCTGTCTGCCCCTTCCTTCAGGGAGGGGTACCTTCTCCAGTCTGGCCTTTTCCCAACTTAAAGAACTGGTACCCCCGTTCAGTAACCCTATTTCCAAATAAAGTAGCTCTAAGGTCTCTGAGCCTGGGGTGTCAACACATAAGCTTGGAGGAGACACAACTCAACCCATAAACTCTGTGGTGGCACAAATATCAGCACTTAGAGGTAAAGGCAGGGGGATCACGAGTTCAAGGCGAGCCTGGATTACATCATTTTAAAACATCACCACCAACAAAACAACACCAACCAAAAAAATCCTTTAAAAAAGCAACAAAAGTTGCATCTTAATGTATTCATGCGGCCTTCAGTGGGTTTTATATGTGTAACAATAAGGGCTGTGGAAATCTTTGGTAGATATAATTACCTTGAAACTCTGCAAGTTTTCCAAAAGCTATGCACACCCACACTGCACACCGCCTCATATCCACCTCAGGACTGCCAGTGAGAAGTGTGTGTGTGTGTGAGAGAGAGAGAGAGAGAGAGAGAGAGAGAGAGAGAGAGAGAGAGAGAGAGAGAGAGTGTAAATGAGGTCAAGGGGTGGTTTCTGGCATACATCGGATAAGAGTACCAGCTGATTGGATAAAGAAGAGGTCAAAGGGCCAAGGGCACCCTCACTACATGTAGTACACAAGGAAGTGAAGCCATGCTCAGATCAGAAACAAGACGCTAGCTAGTCTTGGTGAGATTCTCAGATTTAGAGCTGGGAAGGAACGAGGTTAAACTCACTCATCTTGTGTGCTGAGTCTTAAGCATGTTTGCTGCTGTTTTAACATCCTTATTAAAGTGTCTCTGTGTGAAGAGTCTTGATTGCCCCAAAGCAGGCGATTATCACAGAGCATTCGTTGGGCCAATACTCTCGACTCTCAGCTGGCAAAAGGGTTTGATGAGAGTCTCATGTGCCCTTAATTTTCCCTGATTCCATCCTTGCTTCGCCCTTTCCTGGTCTAGATCCTGCTGCCCAGGTATAGGGGCATCCTTAGGAAGACCATCTCTGCTGCGCCTGCCCTACCCCTTCCTCACTGGCCACGCCGCTCGCCTTGCGGCCTGCACTTTGCTGCCAGTGGCATCCCCTCCCAGGCCCTCCAGGGAGGATGCCTCCTGAAGGAGAGTGTGCAGACGTGTGGGGGAGGCCCGTGGGGGAGGCAAGAGTTTGGGTCTCGGTCCAGCGATTATTAACTGCTGGCGGGGTCTCTTCTCTCCCACCTGGGCAGGTACAGACAGGAAAAGGAAGTGAGGACTGTGCTTCCTAACACTGCCCTGTATCTGCTACCAACCAGGTCCAGCTTGAGGGTTCTGGCATAATTCAAGAGCCACTTCCCAGCTGTCCTGGTGTCTTTCCCGATGGTGGTGGCCTTCTGAATGAGATTGGCTCCCACAGGCCCATGTGTTTGAATGTGTGGTCCCCATTTAGTGGACCGTTGAAGAGAGAAATGTGGTCTTATTGGAAGAGATGTGTCACCAGGGCAGGCTTTGAGGTTTCAAAGGCCCACATCCTGCCCAGTTAGCTCTCTTTCCCCCTTTCCTCCCTCCCTCTGCCTCCTGTGTATGGATCAGATGTGAGCTCTCAGCTACTGCTCTAGCACCGTGCCTGCCAGCTGCCGTGCTCCTGGCCATGATGCTCATGGACTCACCCTCTGAAACTGGGAGCCCCAATAAACTCTTTCTTCTTGAAGTTGCCTTGATTGTGGTATTTTATCATGGCAATAAAAAAGTAACTAAGACTCTAGCCTAAAGTGGCTGTGAGAATCACCCCCAAGAAAGTCCATTGTGCCAGGTTAGGACCTGGGGCTCTAGGAGTCCAGTCTTGCTGTCATTGGAACAGCCTGGGGCACTGAGACAATTTCCAGAGTCTAGGTCGCTCTTCACTCAGTCAGGATCTCGAGCATGTCTCAGGCTCTGGTCATTGAGGTAACATAGGGGGTGTCTGGATGCAGCTGGACCCCGCTGAGGTCCCCACATAGATAAGTCTCCCACATTCCAGTACACTATAATGACCCAAAAGGTCCTTGAAAATACAGGTTCTGGGCTGCTCTGAGGTTCTTGAGACTGGGCAAAGCAGGACCCTTGGGTGCTTGTCACCTGGGAACTTGTGAGATCCCCAGAATCTCACTTCCCACCCAGGATCTGTGGGATGGACACACAGGCAAGCTTGAGCAACTTGCTCCAGCCCAAAGCCTCTGCGGTGACTTAATTCAAATGCTCTGGGAAATGTGCTCGCCACCCACGCAAAAGCTGTCTTGCTCCTGCTCGCTCATGCTCCTGAAAGACTCCTATTTCTCTGAAAATTGATGACCTCAGGCTGTGTACAAAGGTTCCTCACCCTGGCACATGTAAACCAGGCACAAAGTTCAGAACAACAGGGAGAGGAAAGAGCAGACACAGGGATTAAAAAAAAAAATTACAAAATACAACCAAATGATGCTCTCTTTTTACCTCTTAGGTTAAAAAATACCTAGATGGGGGAGGGGAATGCTGGCTTAGTTTGCAAAGTTCCTGGGTTTAATCCTAACATGAGAGAAAGAAAGAGAGAGAAAGAGAGAGAGAGAGAGAGAGAGAGAGAGAGAGAGAGAGAGAGAGAACAAAGGGCAGCAGGAACAGCGGCTGAAGAAGCCCAGAGACCTGGGTGTAGCTAAGTGATCACTGGCCAACCATATGCAAGGCTCTGTGTTCAACCCCCAGCGCTTGGGAGCTGGTGTAGAGAAGTATGGAAAAAAGAACAGGGTACTCTCTGGGAAGATGTGGACGGCTTGCCCTCAGAAGCATCAACCACATTCCGCCCAGCGTGGGGAGAAAGATGGACATCCTTCGGCTCTCAGTGCAGGCATATAGTGAGACGACAAAAATCGGAGGGAAAGGCCAGGGCCCAAAGCCGCGCCTCTTCCTGTTTCAGAGCCTGCGGGAATGGAATGATTTGGGTTAGCCGGAAGCTGGTGGCCCTGAGGGCACAACAGGGAGCCTTTACTTCCCTAGTCTGGATCCCAGTTTTTGGAAATGGCCAGAAATTGTTTAGAATCACATCAGCAGATTGAGGTGATTAAGCTCCGCGCTCAGAGATAAGTTTGAAATGTGTCAATAATGTGGCATCTCCGTGCCTTCCTGCAGGTTGTCACCTTGAGTGAGGAGTGGGTCCCTAACTGTCGCATCCCCGCTGTCTCCCATCTCCATCTCGGTTCCTACCCAGTGGTCTGCTGTTGTCTATGACACCGCTTTGCCTTGTGATAAAGCCCTGTCCAGTTGCTATGCTGCAGTCCGGGGATCTCATCTGAATTCCCTCCGTGGAGATCATAAAGACCACAAAGCTCTAGGGAGTCCAGAGCAAAAGCTCAGTGACGATGTCTGTGGAGTCTTGGTCATCTAAGGACCAGCTACAGTACCCAGGAAGTAAAGCCTGCGTATCAGGAGAGCCTTGTGTGGCTTAGGGAAGAGGGGGTAGGGACCAGTGTCCATCATTGCCAGATCAAGCTGGCATGTGGCCCCAGAAGGAAACCTGTACCCCTTCACCTTCTCAGGCTCCCCAAGGAGGACCCCCGCGGAGATCATTGGGCGCTGATCCCAGAACCAATTGAGAGAAGATCTGCCCTCATTTCCTTTGAATGTTAATACAAGCTCTCTTGTGTGTCCAGGGGGTTGGAAGCAGATTCAAAGGCTGCTCCAGACGTGCAGAAGCAGTCTCCATTTCCCTCTAAGACCCCCGGGCCCACCCCAGGGAGAGGAGCTTACAGAAACAGCTGCAGGGTCTGCCCCTCCCCTCCTCCACACACTCTGCTCTTTTCTCTCCCAACAGGCGAGCGCAGGCTGCCTAGGAACCAGCATGTCGTTTGGAAGCCAAGCGGTGTTCATTTGGTTTATTTATCTTCTTGGAGCTTCGTCTATTTTGGGTCTCAGCCATTCTGAAAAGGCTTGGGCTGTTGTACTTGCTCAGGATGGGGTAAGAGTGCCGGAGTTAAAGTTGAGGAACATTTCTGTGCCTACTCATGGAGCTTGTGGGCTTGCCCAGCATCGGGCGGGCCCAGCATGTCCACCTGGCTGCCTGCCCAGTAATCGACGCAGACCATCAGGGTCAGGCCCTTCCCACACCCATATCTGTTGTTCTCAAAAAAGAAAGAGAGCTCTGCCCTTTCCTCTAGAAACGTTCTCTTCTGGGTGGGGCAGGGCCTCTTCCTCACCGCACGCCACGCCTCCCTCCATCGCTCACACGGCGGTCACGTGATTCAGGCATGCCTCTGTAGTGGAATTTGTGTGGTGATTGACCCAGTGCTGCTAGGTGGCTGAAGCTAGCCCATTCACGGTGTGTGGAGCTGCTCACACTGAGCTTGAATGGGTCTGTTTGAGGGACTTGTATACTGTAATGACGTCGATAAGCACGCCCCGTCTCAAGGTGGGCCACCCCGGTTTTCTCCTGTTCAGCAGTTTCCTGTACACCCCCAGGAGCTGTGCCCATCTCAGACAAGCCACATATCAAAGTCGGTGCCTGAGGAAGTCTTCACTTCCTCCCCGATGAGTGTTCCAGTCCTGAAGGCCCCGGAGCTTGCCAGAATCCGAAAGCATTGCCCTTTCAGTCTGAACCGCTTTGAACCTGATTTGTCATTTGCCCACTAAAAAAGTTCCAGCGCCTTCCCATCGTGGAAGTCTTTCAGTGACTGCCGTGGTGGAGACAGGACCTTAAGCTCCCAACGTGGCTCATGCCCTGTGTTTCCTCCCGTGGAAACACAGCACCAATCCTTGATCTTCGAAGGCGAGAGTGCCTACAGCGTGCCCCTGGTCCTGGGTTCCCTCTGGATGCCACAGCATCTGCACCTGGAGAGCTGCACTGCGCTGTCGCACAGCAATCAACTACATCTGTGTTTCCTCTGCTTCTCTGTGCACCTGAGAGCCTGTAGCCACAGCAGTTTTGGAATCCCATAATGTCTCTAACACAATACACACGGAGCATCCAAACTCTCCTTGAGGCTTTCGAACCCAGTGTCTGTGAACAAACTGTGTTGTAGTAGATGCTTGCAGACGCGCACTTCAAGAAAAGCCATGCTCTACTACATGATTTATCTTTTTTATATACTTTCATAAAGTGGTGGCTGGAGATTGCTCAGTGGTTAAGAACACCTGCTCCTCTTGCAGACGACCAGAGTTTAGTGCCTGCACCCACAGTAGGCAGCTCACAACCGCCTGTTAACTCCAGCTCCAAGGTTATGACGCCCTCTTCTGGACTCCACGGGCAACTGCACACATGCAAGCCCACACGTGCACACACACAGTTAAAAAGTAAGATCTGAAAGAGACAGTTTCATAAACGGAAGGATAGCGGGCTGCTTCATCTGTAAAGGAGGCAGCCCTGAATTTCAAGGTCCCCACGGCTGCTCACTTGCTTCTTTACATCAAGCATATGCTAGTATTACTAAGACTTTAGTATAATCTGGCAATAAAATAAAATAAAATAAACAACTTTTAAGTCACATTTTCAAAATTTTCTTCAGTATATTTACTACTTAAAAGCTTAATTTTCATAAAATGTAAGTGAGCTACTGTGAAGTAGGTTATACCAGTTTGGGAGAACAAAATAAAATTATTCATTCCACTGCTTGTTTTAAAGAAAACCCCGAATAGTCAAAGCAATCCTAAAGAGAAAGCTCACCGCTGGAGGTGGCACAATGCCTGACTTCACATTATAGTGCAGTGCTCTGGGGACAATGCTAGCCTGGCACTGACATTAAAAACAGGTTGACCAATGGAATGGAAGAGTGGGGATGAGAAGGCCAGGGCCATCTAACTTTTCACAAGTGGTAACAAAAACATATAGTGGGAAAAGATACAAGTCAAGCTGGCAAAAGTGGAAATCCCCATGTAAGAAGAATGAAATCAGATCCTCATCTTTTATCTTATACAAAAATCAACTCAGAAGCCACCTGTGGTGTGGCATGTGCCATTAGTAACAGAACTCGGGAGATGGAAGCAGGCTGATCACTGGGTTCAAGGGCTAGCCTGGTCTACATAGCAAGGTCTAGACCACTTAGAGATACATAGTGAGACCTGGTCTCAAAAACGGAGAAAGAAAAGGGGGGGGGTTGTGCTAAATCTGAACTGGAACAAGGACCTCAATTTAAAGTCTGAGGATACTAGAAGAAAACAAGGGTAAGCTTCAGTGTCAGCCAGAACCTGACAGGACCCCCCCCACACACACACACACATACACACACACAGCTTGGGGACTGCCGCCAAGAAGCGGTAGATGAGTGTCCTGACCTTTGAAGGTTTCTGTAGAGCAGGAGAAACAGCCCACAGAGCCTGCAGCCCGCAGGACAGCAGAGTCCTGAGCAGCTATGCTTCAGACAGAGGGTTAACATGCAGAACTTACAACCCTAGCCTGAACACCAAGGAAACAAAACTGCCAATAACAAATGGGCTAATTCAAGAAATGAAGAAGTGCAAATAGCCCAGAAGTATTTTCAAAAGTGATCAACCTTCTTAGTTGTCAGGGCAGTGTAAATTAAAGCTATTTTGAGAGACCACTTAACCTAAGCCCAGCCCAAAGTGGTTATCATTAAGACATCTAACAGCAAACAACAGCAAAGCTATGGAGAGGGGAAGAACCTCTTTTCACTCTTGGTGGGAGTGCATATTAATACAGCCAACACGGAAGCCAGTTTGGAGATTGCTCAAAAGATTAAAAATAGAACTACCATATGACCCAGCCGTTCCACTCCTGGGCGCGTACCCAGAGATTTCCATCCCCTACTGTGGAGATATTTGTACATCCATGATTATTGCTACTCTAGTCATGAGAGCAAGGAAATGGAACCAACCAAGCTGTCCATCAACAGAAAAATAGATAATGAAAATGTGGTCTATATACGCATGGGATATCATTCAACTATACAATTTGGCTGTAAAGAACAATGAAATCATAAAACTTCTAGGAAAGATGAACGCACCTAGAAGGTGATGAGGCTGGAGAGATGACTCATTGATTAAGAGCAGAAGATCCTCCAGAAGATCTGGGTTCAGTTCCCAGAACCCATTAAAAAAAAAAAAAAAAAAAAAAAACAAAGCACGGTGACCTAAACTCAGAAAGACAAGAATCCCGTGTTTCCCCCATATACAGGTCCTAGCCTATAATATGTGTCTGTGGCTGTGAAAACAGGAATGAGTGGAGATAAAGTTTAAGCACTTAGAAAGGAGGTCAAGAGTGGCATGGTTAGATCATGAGTGGGGTTGCACTGTAGGATACACAGCTCCCGAATGAGGATAGAAAGTTAATGCTTTCTGGTTCTACTCCGTCACACTTTGTGTCCCCTCCATAGTGAACACGTGAGGTCCCACCACTTGAACTGCTAGCGAGATCAGAACAAACTGGGAAAGACACAAATCTCTGAAGCTGCAAAGTCTGCCCCCAGGGATATGTTTCCTCCAGCAAGCCCACACCTCCTACACCTGTCCAAATAGTGCTATCCACCCAGGACCCAGCATTCAAAAGTCCAAGACTACAGGGGACATCTTCTCTGCCAGTCGCCTGGGCGTTCATAGGTCCTGTTACTGCCCCCTGAGCTTCCGAGACAGGCTACTGAGAAGAAACCATTCAGCCATACAAGGGACTTCTGATGAACCCCCCACTGTGATTTAAACAATTTTTGAATGTTCTATTTATTTATTCACGGTACGTACGTGTGCTCCATACCACAGTATGTGTGTGGAGGTCAGGAGTTTGTGCTCTCCATCTACCATGTGGGGGCCAGGGCTCAAACGCAGACTGTCAGGCTTGGTGGCAGGTGGGTTGACCCACTGAGCCAGCTCCTGGGTGACAGAGCTATCCACAGACACAGAGAAAAGACTACGTCACTGGGCATACACTTCTTCCTTCTGACTGTCCTTTACCCTGTGACAGCACCTAGTTTTCCCTGAAGATCCCATAGTCCCCACAGAATCAAAAAAAAAAAAAAATAGTGATCAGAATCCAAGAGGGACCTGTCATACTGCAAAGGCCACTAATGATGGGAGCTGAGTCCTCCAGCCCAGTGCTATGGTTCTGACATGATTCGTGGCCCCAAAGGCACTGGTGTAGACAGTCGGAGAAAGTAGGTCCTTGGGGGCCTACTCTGTAGAATATTTGGGGACTCTGGATCTTTCTGTACCCCACCCCAAGCCCCCACCCACTACCTTTCACCCCCATTTCTCCTCTGCTCTCTGCAAGTCTTTCCTGTCCACTATGACCCCCTGTCATGGAGGTGTGAATGACCCCTGAAGTCATAAATCTCGGTCCTAGTGTGTTAACTACTTTGTTTCAGTAGCCAAAGAGTAGAAGGAGACTGTCCTCTGGCTTCAGTGCATACATGACTCATGTAGGTATCCTCAGACAGGCAAAGGCTACCTTTCTAATGAGTTGGGGTCAGGGGTGGTGGTTTGAAATCAAGACAACCGCCCCCCTCCACAGAAAATCCCACAGACTAACCTGATTTAGAGAATCCTTCCTCAGAACTCTTTCAAGGTGATTCTGGATTGTGTCAAGTCAGTGAAAACTAGCCATCACCAGCTGTGCCCTCTGCAGAGTCTAGGGATTTTTCTAGAGCAGAAAGGTTTGCCCTGGGTGATTTTATCAGAAGCTACCTCCAGCCTCTATAATGGTCCCATATCGATTACTTCACACACAGTTGGGGGTCGAGAAACTGATTTTTTTTAATTAATGAAAGAGTCTACCAGGATACATGTTTGTGTACACTGTAGCTCTGGGGACAGTCTCAGCAGAAGTGGCTCTATTTGTTTACAGTCAATTACATTTATTCATTTATTTCCTCTTGGAGGTATTTGGGAAGCTCTATTTTTAGCATCTCCCCTACTCGGGCTAGGATGTCTTTCTCTAGATGATAATTCCTAGCCTCTCCTGCAGGACGAGTCATACAGCCACCAGGAGGAATTAGTGAGGCAGGAGCTTCCTCTCCCCAAGTCAAGAGAGGCAGACACGGTGGCCGTGGAGTCAGTAGGGCTGTCCCCTCTTTCCACCTTGGACACCTCCGTTCTGCTCTCCATGAGGTTCCCCAGAGGCAGCTATGCCACCTTGGACACCTCCGTTCTACTCTCCATGAGGTTCCCCGGAGGCAGCTATGCCTCCCTGAATATTCTTCTGCTGGCAAAGAGAAGCCTGTGGGTATCGACACCACAGTCCCTTCCTCCACCTCCATTTATAGCTCTGCCAAGGCATCTTGTGCAAGCAGCAGTTGATAAGGCTCCCTGGAAACTGCGGGACTATCCAAATGGAGCACAAACCCCATCTTAATCCTGGAGACATATTTGACGAAGGAGAGTCACGACAGATATGACCAGGGCCCAGCACTAGGGTTTTCCGACTCCGAGAAGATGGCTAGACTCTGAAGTGTCTACATGGCAGGGTCTTCACTTCTACAAGCCGGCCCCACCTTGGCTTGTATTCCCAGAAGCGGAAGGGGCTATTATTACACACTCCGAAACGACTGGTTCACGCCTCAGACATTCATAAAGCCCATCTAGTTGTTCAGTTAGTTGTTTTAGTTTTGTTTTGAATTTGCCGTTTGGTAGGTTTTTTTTTTAATACTTATTTTAAAAACTTTTGACTAATTAAATTTTTTTACTGATTTTTAAAAAAGTTTTGGTGTTTAATAATTGAGACAACTGACCAAGATGTGAAGATGCCAAGTTTGAGAAACTGGGGGATGAGGGGGTACTCTATAGACTACACAGGCTGTAGAAGAATACAGGTTTCATACACCTATCAACACATAGTAGTTCGTTGCAGAAAGCCCACATGGTAGCAGGAAAGAACCATCTCCCAAAACATGGCCTCTCACCTTTGTAATATATTAATTAACATTAATTAAAAATTGTTAATTAGCCGGGCAGTGGTGGCGCACGCCTTTAATCCCAGCACTCGGGAGGCAGAGGCAGGCGGATCTCTGAGTTCGAGGCCAGCCTGGTCTACAAGAGCTAGTTCCAGGACAGGCTCTAGAAACTACAGGGAAACCCTGTCTTGAAAAAAAAATTTGTTAATTAAAAAATTAAAAGAAAATCAACAACCTAATGGGGCATGGTGGTGCATGCCTTTAATCCCAGTTCTCGAGAGGTTGAGGCATGTGGAGTTCAGGAGCTCTGTGAGTTCATGGCCATCCTGGTCTACATGGTGAGTTCCAGGCCAGCCAAGGCTATACAGTGAGACTCTGTGAAAAATGGGGGCGGGGAGAGCAGTCCAACATATATGCAGAGGTGAGCACTGGATTACACCGCGTCCCTTTGGCTGCTGCAGCCTTAAACCCTGCCAGGATCTCTGCACAAGGCCCCGCTTGCAAACAGAGTCTTTGCTGGTGCGGCTCAGATGGTGCTCTATGGTAAGGTGAGCATCTTATGAGAGCTGCAGGATGAAGATGAAGAGGGAGGCGGGGATGTCAGTGATGCATCCATAAGCCCAGGACTACTAAGGATTGCCAGAGGCCAGCAGAACCTAGAAGAAGCAGGGAAGGACTCATCCTTGGGACCCTGGGAGAAAGACGACCCAGCCAGCACCTACTCTGGCTTTCTATCACCAGCCCAAGGTAGTCAGGTGCTGTAGCCCCTGGAGTCTGGTACGGGACGGGGGCTGAGGTCAAAGTGCTCAGAGGCAGCTCCGGAGGCTGTGACCGAGCGGTCGCACTGTCTTCCTGTCCATCTTCCCAGCGCTGGCAGCTGCTTTCCCTCTGCAGGAGCAGATGCAGTCACGGCAACGTCCGCAAGACCCGAAAATACTCACGTACGGTACAGAGAATGCAGCCTGCTGGAAGCAGCCAGGTCCCCTCCCTCGCTACCACCTGTCCCATCCCAGGAAATACGGATGCCAGGGCCCAGCACGGCACCGTCATGACGCCAGCAAAACCCAGGCCTCATGTTCATCCCCGTCCCGGATGGCCAGGCAGCCACACACTGCTCTGGAAGGTGGATCACCTGAGCAGGATAACGGAAGGCCTCAGCAAGGCAACACCATGAGCAGCTCCTGTCTGACCAGGGCTCCCTCTGCAGTGGGCTCTATGCTCTCAGGCTGGGTACCAAGAGTACCAGGATAAACACCCTCTTGCCAAGGCAGAGTGGTGGATGCCCTCTGTCCTTCACTTCTAGGAGACCAATCATTTGAGCATTATCCCACATCGTCAGGCCCTGTGAGTGCCCAGCTAAGCCCAAACCTACCTTCCCTTCCTGATGACCGCATGACATTGTCCCATGTTATGCTGTGCACAGTCGTGTTATTTAGCAGGAATGACAGGAGCAGAACCTACCTCCCAGGGGAAGGTGCAGAGTCCCAGCATGGCGCCTGGGACCGTCAGTGCTCAGATGTTATTATGTCGGGAGATGACTCTAAAAAAATTAAAGAGCATCCGGGTCAGTTGCCTAAAGTTCACAGGGTGGGAGTTAAGTATAAACAGTGAGTTAAGATACTAGATATATTTAAATAGCTGAAAGGGTGGGGCATAACGCTTAATGCTGCAAACTTATATGAACTTGTAACTGGTGTTGGACAATAAAGGGTTTCTTAGGTTTATTTTTATAGTATGTGTCTAAGTGTTTTGCTTGCATTGTGTAAGTGCACCACTTGGGTACCGGGTGACCCTGGAGGCCAGAAGACCTTCGGTCGTCTGGAACTGAAGTTATAGATGGTGGTGGGTCACCATGTAGGTAGTGGGGACTGAATCCTGGTCCTCTGCAAGAGCAGCGTCTACTTCTAGCCACTCATCTCTCCAGCCCCAGCAATAAAGTTCCATTGGACACAGGTGTGCTCTTCATTGCCACAGAGTTGATGGGGACAAGCGACCTGCAAATCCTAAACTATTTTCTGATTATTGTTCTACTGAGAACACTTGCTGGACTCCAGCAACCAAATTGTCTGACTTGGAGCTTTAAATCCACTCTGACTGGCTTTGTAGCATTAGGTCAGTTATCCCTCACATTCTGCCTCCAGTTCTCCAGCTCTGGTGGCCATGACAGTCTCATGTCAAGACATTTTTATGAAGTTTAGGGAGATCAGTATTTTCAAAGTCTTTCCGTGGTGCCTGAAACACTGACTTGCTGTAGATAGTGTATCTGTCGGCTCCCTGTGACTATGAAGAAACCGATGTGGGACGTCCTTCTGTACGCTGCAAATGCATGTTTTATTGGCTGTTTCAGCCAATGGACAGGGAAAAATATAGCTAGGTGGGAAGTCCAAACAAAGATTCAGGGAGAGAAAGGGCAGAGTCAGAGAGATGCCATGTAGCTGGCCGGGAAGCAAGATGTGAGGCAACAAACCACAAGCCTCACAGTAAATATAAACTAATAGAAATGGGTTAATTTATAGTTAGAGCTAGCCAATAATAGCCTAATCCACTGGCCCAACAATTGTAACTGATAATAAGCCTCAGTGTGGTTATTCGGAAACAGGCAGGCAGAGAGAAACCAATCCAGGGGGACCAGCAGGACGGAAAATATTTCTAGCTACACAAAACACCTGAAATCACAAACTTACAAAGTGAGGTTTGTTTCAGCTCATGATTTGGGGGGTTCTACTCAATGACTGAGCAAACCTTTAGCTTTGAAACTTCTGCTGGGGGCAGAGGACATTATCCAAGAGCGTGAAGTTAAAGCTGCTTAATTCATAGCTAGCCAGTAAACGCTATCAAGGATGGGGCTTCAACCCGGTGACCTAAGGACCGCCCTCCCCACAGGCCCCACCTCCTCCAGGTTTCACCTTTTCCCAGCGGCACGGGTGGATAGACATTAACACAGATCCAGAGTATAGCCGATGTACTGTGTGACTCCCTAGGCATTATTTGGGTCGTTATTCTCCTGAAATTCTTACACCCCCCGTTGGTCTTTCACATAAGCACTGAAAACCTCCAGCCGCCTCCCCACTTCGTGCCCAAAAGTTCTTCAAAACTGACTCATCGTTTTCTGAACTTTCTACCATTGCTCCATATGCAAACAGACTCAGGAAACCTGAGCTCGGATTTCTCAAGTCTCAGATGGTTTCTAATTTGTTACGTGGGAGGAAAACTCTGTATTCCCTAGCAGATGTACAAGGACTGTTTTCTTCATCTCTTCACCACTTCCGACTTTGCAGCACGGAAAGTTGGTTTGTTTTTCTCAAGCTCTATTGGTCTTAATTCTAAAAATGTTAAAACCAGATGATGGGGTATGGGTTTCCCACCAAGCCAAGGCTGTTACCGGACTGTCTGTGGGCTGTGCACCTGGACCCTTGCTCTGTGATTCAGGGAGGAAGAGATGGAATGGGGTGGAGGATGTTGACAGCTGTCAGCCATGTGATACAGCCAGGCGGGCACGGGGCTGCTCTGCTGGAGATCCCAGCAGGCTGGGCATGTCAGCATGGGCACATGACTCAGTCTGCCTAGCCCCTCCCAGAAGGCCAATGGAAGAGACAAACAGCACCTCTGAATCTGGGTCTTAAGACATGACCGTGTGCTCTGATTCTTTGAGCTGCCCCCTCTTCCTGTGTCTTCCTCTTCAAACAACTTCCTCCTCCTGTGGACTGTAACCGCGTAGAGAGGAGACAGTCTCAGGATGGCAAAGCAAGAGTGTTGTGGAATATTAGTTTAAGGTGTGTTGCATTTGTTTATGCTGTGGAAAATTTGTTTAATGAAGCAAAGATGTGTTGCATTCTTTGATGTTGCATTTGTTTAACTCCGTGAAGCTGTGTTACTTTGCCTGTCTAAAACACCTGATTGGTCTAATAAAGAGCTGAATGGCCAATACCTGGGCCAGAGAGAGAAATAGTCAGGGCTGGCAGGCAGAGAATACACAGGAGAAATCTAGGCTTGGAAGAAGAGAAGAGGGAGGAGCAAGAAAAGGAGAAGGAGAGGAGGATGCCAGGGGCCAGCCACCCAATCACACAACCAGCCGTGGAGCAAGAAAGAGAGGAAGACATTTAGAATGAAGAATGGTAAAAAGCTCAGAGACAAAACATAAAGAGAAACGGGATAATTTAAGTTAGAGAAGCTGGCTAGAAACAAGCCAAGCTAAGGCTGGTCATCATAAGTAAGAGTAAGTCTCCATGTATTAATTTGGGAGCTTGGTGGCAGGCCACCAAAGAGTAAAAGAAAAACAAGCTACGGAGGAGGATGAAGGCACCCACTTCCCTGAAGGACCCATGGCACACAGCAGCTTCACCATCAAGAAGCCCTCGTCCTAGGGTCCCTAGAGAGAGAGAGCCAGCTATGTGCTTTAAGGCACAACGTGATTATGTGACTTTGATACAGCCTAGACGTCTACATGGAGACCATGTGTTCCATTATCTTCTGCAGACTACAAATGATGGCAAACATTGAGTGGCTCCCCTTCCTAAGCCCCAAACTTAGTTGTGAAGCCAGTATCCCACCTTCAATATTGTCTGCCGGTTAGAGATGGAGGGTGTCTCTGAAGCTGCCTGTGGTGTGCTGGTGGGCATCAGGAGAGGAGAAAGAGGCCACGCCAGCATGCTGTTTCTGCAGGCATCTCAAACCAACAATCCACTTTTGTTCCTCTGCCTGAATTTTCTTTAGCTGCTTTCAAACTCTTTTTTAGACTGATGTGTGATTCTATTTGAAGCACAAACCCGTACATAACATGGATCATGAGAACAAGACAAGAAAAAGGCAGGGTCAAGGGCTGAGCTCAGTGGCTGCTGGGGAAGCTGGTGGGCATCGTGCGGGTTGTTTGAGGCTCTTTGCTAGACGAAGCTCTTGTGCAGCCTTGGGACCCTGGGAGGTCTCCCTCAGTAAGGCAGGCACCACCTTGGATCCCAGAACCATGAGAGGTAGAAATCTACATGCTTTGTAAGCAATCTGGTCTGTGGAATTGTTATAGCAATGAAAATGAACCAAGACAACTCCCCCACACTTGGTGAATAATTTTCCATGAAACCTTCCTCTCAAATTCTATTCAAGGGTTCCTCACAAGCAGCCTGTTCTACACACGATTCTGACTAGAAATCAAGAAATAACTCCTACCCCACCCTGCCATCGCCCCCTTCCTAGGAGTCACCTTTCTCTTCTTTGATTTCAAAAGCAGGCTGCCCAGGTTTATAGTCTTACCACCCCATCCCCATTTTAACTAACCTCGGACAAGGAGCTGGGAATTTATCCATAAAATGTGGGTGGCAGGAGCCTCTTTCTGAGCGTGAGAACTCAGTGGGATGCAAGGCTCTTACTTGACACAGGATCCAGCCCATAACAGGTGCTAGGGAAATGTATTTTCGCCCAAGCCCAGGTGCTATCCCAGCACAAGTGTCTTTCCGGTCTCCAGGCTTCCCTTGGGAACATCTGCCAGGCCCCTCCCTGCCACTTCTGTGTTGCTCTGAACGTGAGGTTAGCGCTGGGGTGGTGGCTGACTGGGACAGCAGCCCAGAAGAAGCTCTTCTCCCTCTGAGGTCAGCTGGCTCCAAGTTGACTCCCTCCTGGTGGGCTGGGCACAGCCACCCTCTTGAGATCCCTAGGAAGACTGGCATCAACGTGTCACATTGCTCAATGTATTTTACCTGTTGGGTCTTCTGATTTCACGGCAGGTCAGAGAGAGGGCAGATGCCAGAAATGCTGGCTCGTGTAGAAACTAGAGTAGGACGGACGTGTGGGCTAGGAGGGTGCGTCTGAATCTGGGGCAGGAAGCCCGAGTGTCCCTCTTCTTCCCTGGAAAGACGGTAAGCTCTTTGGTGGCTTGCCCCTGGGAGATCTATGGGGAATCCCTTCCCGACTGAGGAGAGCCCGCTGTGCAGAGCAGGTGAGAAAGTTCGGGTTCTGCTTCAAGGGCTCTGAGCCCAGCTCAGTTCCCAGATGCTGGGGCAGAGATTCAGACCTGCAAGTGTCTCAAGGGCCTGTGGAAATGATGAGACTCTGGAAAAGAATGACTGGCTGCAAATTACTGAAGAAGCAGACTCATTCTGCTTGAATGATTAATTTATATATTCATCCCCATTAATTGCTAAATTGAGATAAAAAAAAAATCTGAGTACATTTGAAAACCATTTGTAAGCAAGATTTTCCCACTTTACCAGAAATCCCAAGTATGCTACCAAGTGACAGGAAATAACAGCTGATCAGGAACTAAATGAGGGGTTGCAGTAGCAGATGCTTGGGCCTGCCCCTCCTCAGCACCCCTCACACCAGGTTATATTCACACCACCACGCCTTCACACCGGGTGATCGCATATTTCCAGTCATCCCTTCTTCATCCCTTCTGCTTTTTTTTACATGCCATAAACACCTATAGGAAAGAAAAAAATGATGCTCAATATTTCCTCAGAGAGCAGATAGATTGATAGATATCAATAGATGTTCACAGAGAGACAGACAGGCAGACTGAGAGGCTTCAGAGGCATAAGGCTGAAACCTTAAGAAATTTTGCATCCGATGTATAGTGTGCATGCCTGCAGTCCAGCACCCACGCACTCAGGAGGACGACTGAACTTAAAGTGCGGCTTGAGCTAAAACCCTGTCTCAAAACCACAAAAAGTGGGCTTGGCGAGAGCTCACGTTTACTGTGCAAACATGAGAACCTCAATTTGGATCCTCAGCACCTACATGAAAACAGCTGAGCATGCCCAAGCTCATGCGCATGCCTGTAGCCTTGACATTAGAGGAAAAGGGCGTGGAGACAGAGATCCCAGGAGCTAGGTTCCCAGACTAGCCAAAATAGTGAGCTTTGGGTGTTTGGAAGAAACCCTGGAAAATAAGGTGGAGATGAAATTTAGGAAGACACCTGATATCAACTTCTGTCCTCTACACGTGTTTGAAGGGGCAAGAATATACATACGTGCACAGGCATACCAACCCCCACAATCCCCCACATGTAACTTCTGGTTTTCCAATTCCTCATCCCCATCTCCATCCCAGAGATATTAGCCAGATATTTTTTCAAAGCCATGTGTATTTGCTCATTTTTGTCGTTGTTGTTGCTACAGTAAACTATCTGAAGTGGGGTAACTTTTATAAAGGAAGGGGGCTTCTTTAGCTCACAAGCTTGGAAGTTCAAGGGCATGGTGACCCTGGCAGAGGTCTGACTCTGGCAAGGATGTAGAGGTAGGAGCACATGGGAGACAGAGAGATCACATCACCAGATGAGCCAGAGCATAGGAGATGCAGAGGTCCTCGTGATCACGGATAAGCACTAGGGGAACCAGGGATGTCAAACACAAAGGCTGTCTCTTCAAAGAAAGAGATGTATAGCCCTTATTTTCTACATCAGACTAGGGACTGACCTAGTTGATAGCCTGGTGACCTTTGCACTATCTATGTGACTGAGAGCACACCAGATTTCCTCCTAAGCCCTTATCATGATCTTGTCAATCTATAGAACCCATTTTTATGGAAGATGTCATGTGTACTTTATGAAGAGTTTCTATGTAGTCATGTCTAAGCTTTATCTAACTTGGGATTGAGTTAATTGTCACCAGGAAAGGTTTTTTTCCACAGTGCACTGTGCTTAAACATGTCTAAAATAAACTACCCAATGTCAGACTCTCAAAGTTTGAACATCCACAGTGAGCCATGTTGAATCAGACTTCCTTCTTGCCTCTCATGGATCAACACTCTGTTGGCTATGGTGTTGCCCCCCCTTTAGGCAAACTTTTCTGTCCCAGCAGCCATTTCCCTAATAACCACACTGAGATTTATTATTAACTATAAATAATGCTTAGCCAATAGTTTAGGCTTATTACCAACTAGCTCTTACATTTTAAATTAACCCATTTTTATTTGATTTCTATTCTTTTACTTGCCTCCATGTGGCTCATGGCTTGTTACCTCAGTTTTGTACACGTCCTACTTCCTCTATATCTGGCTTGTGACTCCCAAGACTCCACCCTTTTTCTTCCCAACATCCTCCTAATCTGGCTTTCCCACCCAGTCTCTTCCTGCCCAACTATAGACCAGTCAGCTCTTTAGTAACCAATGAGAGTAATACATCTTTATGGTGTACAAAAACTGATCCACAGCACCCCCCAATACACGAACACACACAAGAGACTCTGGGGATCAGGCCTGTTCTTACTGCTCACTCTTGTGAAAACTAACACAGGGCCTCCAAATCTCTACCATAATCCCTTCTGAGAGGGGAAGCCCCAGTTAGGCTCTGACTTGTTTTAGAAAATTAAAATTATAGTTAATTATGTGTATATATGAGGGAGGGAGGTACATGCATGCATCAGCACAGGTGCCCTCAGAGTCCAGAAGAGGACGTCTCGTCCCCTGGAGCTGGAATGACAGGAAGCTGGCAGCTTCTTGGTACAGGTACTGGGACCTGAATTTGGGTTTCTGCAAAAGCTCCAAGTGTCCTTAACCCCCAAGCCATCTCCCCAACACCCCGTTGGCACCACCTCTTAAACACTAACCTCTCCTGACACTAGGACTCTGAGGACCCAGCTTCCAACACGCGACCCTCAGGGAGCAAACACAAGCAATGAATAAGCCTTGGCTCCATGTCTTTCAGACACCAGGGCTGGATTATCCTGGTGGAGAGGTTCATCATCATCATCATCATCAGGTTTTAACTGAAAAAAAATCTTCTTTGCCTCCTGAGTTGCTAAACCCCAAGGGGCGGCTGCCTCCTTTCCCATGTGTGGAGACCCGGACTCCTCTCCTCAGAGCAGAACATCTATGGAACCGTCAGGGTCCTCACAGATCCCAGTCTCCTGCAGCAAAGGTGTGACTCTGGCTTTTTCCAAACACACCAGTCGCTTGGCCAGTTCTGTCTGACTGTTGAGCACACTGTGACGGTTACAGCACAGCGGCCGGCCATCAAACCCCTTTGCACAGGCACACACTTCCCCGGGGGTGGGGGGTGGGGGTTACTAATCTGACTGAAGGCCCAGCTTCTTCGGTTGTTTAACAAGAAGTCACTGCAGGGGGTACAGATGCCTCTGCTTGTCCTGGGTGAGGTGAAGCTGCGTTCGAAGGGAAAGCGGTCTCTGTAATGAGGGGAAGCTGTGCATTATGGAACTGGGAGCCAGGTACACTGTGAGGAAGCCATCTGGTTTTGCCTTAGACAAGCATGGGGCCTGAATTGGGTTCTAGAAGAAGGTACTTGAAGATCCTGGACAAAAATGGGTTAGAAAATGATTTGCTTTATGTGTTACTAAACACTACTGCTTACTTTGCACCTTTGGGGGAGCTTAGCCTCTCTGGCAGGACACGGTGGGGGTGGGGGGTGGAGTGGCTGGATCTGAGCTGAGCAGCCAGGGCCAGAGGGGGATAACAGACTCCTGAGGGAGAGATGGAGACAGAATATGGAGGTGACCCTGGTGTGTGATGACCCAAAGGGGAGTCGCCACTGTATCCCTTGCTTGGTTAGCCAGTGACCCCCATTAGGAGGACAGGAATGCAGTAGACAGACACCCCCAAATCCTCTTTAGACCTAGAGTCCACTGCAAAGTACATTCTTGAAACCTAACTAAGAACTGGCTGATGAGATTTACTCTCAGAAATAGAGCTTGAGGGTTGGTCACCATTCTGAGACGATGCATGTGTTCAGGTGGTGTGAACTAGACAAAGGCCAGTTGTGGTGGTTTGGACATAATTGGCCCCATAAGCTCATAGGGAGTGACACTAATAGGAGGTGTGGCTTTGTTGGAGTAGGTGTGGCCTTCTTAGAGTTAGTGTGTTACTGTAGGGGTGGGCTTTGAGGTCTCATTCAATGCTCAAGTCATAGTCAGTGTCTCAGACCACTTCCTCTCAGCTCCTTCTCCAGCACCATCTCTGCCTGCACGACACCATGTGTAAAGCCAGCCCACACTGTGCTGCTGTTACAGAACGTGAGCCTCAGGCAGGAGCCTGGAGATTTAAAAACACACAGACAGATGGGGACATGGGTCATCCTTGATACAAGAATGCCAACTTTATTGTGCTCCAGGGAAGCTTATATAGAGATCCTTAACTGATAGCCACGCCCCAGCTCTCAAGATCTTTCAGCTGCAGGCCTCACCAGAAGCCACTCCCCTGCCATCAGGGTCTCTCAGAGCAGCTGCAGGCACAGGTAAACATTCACTCCATCAGGCAAAGGGTCTGAGGCAGGCAAAGAAAGTCAAGGGGCCAGGAGTCTGCAGCCCCTAACAACCATTCCCCACCATGATCACAATGGGCTAAACCTCTGAAACTGGAAGCCACTCCAGTTAAATCTTTTCCTTTATAAGAGCTGCCAACGTCATGGTGTCTCTTCACAGCAACAGAAACCCTAAGACACCAGGATTATGTCTTTCTTTTTGTTAGCAGTTCATGACCTAACTTTTTAGGTCAAAACAATTTGGGAGAGTTAAACACAAAGGAATGTGATATTGGTTCATTTGTGTTCCTTTCCAAATTCATGTGCTGAAAGTCCCAACCCCCATTTCCTTAGAAAGTGACCATATGTGCACAGAAGGGCTTTAAAGGTTGTGACATTCAAAAGAAGTCATCGGGACAGATCCTTGATCCAGCATGACTCTTGCTAAGAGGAAAGCAGGGCAGAGTGTGCAGAGGAAACACAGAGAAGCCAAGATGGCAGAGTCAAAACATGAGAGAGACTCCTGAGACTCCTAGGAAGTAAGAGAGACTTACAAGGCACAGAGTTCCTGAAACTTATAGGACTCAGGAGGCTCCTTCTCAGGGTTATATAAAGTAATAGTAATTGCTGGGGATAGGAGACTCCAATTGGCCAAGCTGCCTGGAAGTCAGGCAGGGAGCTCATGGGATACAGCTTCTGCTTCCCACGCTCCTGAAAGTAATCCAGCAAACTCACTGGTACTCCAAGCTGAGCTCGGGGGGGGGGGGGACTCGGGTGGAATCACACTTCAGTCTGCTGACAGTTCACATCCCAGCTGGGCGTCGGGAGGCGAATTTTTGTTCCAATATCCCCAGAAAAAGTTTCAGCGTCATGAAAACTAGTCCTTCTCAACTTTAGGGGCTTCCTGGCCTCTAGAAATGAGGAACCGGTTTCTGTTGTCTGTACCACCCAGGCTGTAGTACTTTTCTATAACTGCCCAAGCAAATGGTCCCAGAATGTGACTTCCAGCTCTAAGGATACCATTGCTATAATCCATCCTCGCAGGCAAAAGCCTTTAGGACGCACAACTACCAGGTGCTGACTTAACCATACCACAACAAGTCCCAACAAGTCCTAGTATGGATGGATATGTCTTATTACTCAATACCTCTCTCTCTCTCTCTCTCTCTCTCTCTCTCTCTCTCTCTCTCTCTCTCTCTCTCTCTCTTTTACTCCTTTATTTTTGAGACAGGGTCTTAATATATAGATCAGGCTAGCCTCAAAATTTACTGAGATCTGCTGGGATTAAATGCATGTACCACTGTGCCCTGTCATAGTTTTTGGGTTTTTTGTTTGTTTTATTTTTCTTTAAATAGATGAAAGTCTCTCCTTGTCCAGACTTTCATCCTGGAGGCTATTGGCTGGTTTGCACTCAGATCTACAAAGCTGATATCCAAATCTGCCTCCCCAGCCCAGAGATACTGTGCTACAAGTGGACCTGAGCCTGGCAGGCTAGCAGTTCTGGGACCCATGGGCAGCCTCAGTGAGGAGAGGAAGTGGGTTTCTGTTGCCCACACTGTCAGCTCTGGACAAGACAGACAGAATTAAGTATCATCCCAAACTCCGCCAATCAGACTGTATTTACAAGCAGGTCCTGTGGGCACTATGCAACCCGTGCCCCTGGTTCAGGAAGTGTCTATTTGGTCCTCAGGCCCCTGACAGCCAATGAATGAGGTCACCTCTGCTGACTTCTCATGACCAGAATAGCAGCCCTCTCATGGGCCAGGTTACAGAATCTCACAGGCCTGGTCAGAGGCCCGCAAGAAGGAAACCCAGGCTCATAGGAATCCATTACACAGGAAGACTATCTCCTTCTTGCACGGACTCTGCTTTCTCATATTTTGATACCTCCTTCTCCCCACCCGAGTCTCAGTATATAGGCCAGCAGGCCTGGAACTCACAGTCCGCCAGCCTCCGACTCCAAGTGCTGTGATCACAGGTATGTACCGCACTCCATCTCTCTTCTTTGCCGATCAGGCCTTTGGAGACCAGCCCATGTTCTCTGCCTTCCACCACCTCAGCTCCATGGGCCATGCTTGAATCCTAGTGCCCACTGAAATCACTCAAACACCCCACCGCTAAGCTGCCTTAGTGTCCCTATCTTGCCCCTCTCCTTCCTTGAAGACTGGACGTGGCTCACCCTGTTGAGGGCTAGGGCAGTCTGGGGCTTTTCCTGAAGCCATGATGCATGGAGAAGGAATTTAGCTCCTTGTCTACATCCAGGAATATGGTAAGGCCTGTAATGGCCTGGGGCCAGGGTCCTGGGGGAGCTATAGCTCTGGACCCTGAGCACCCAACATTTCCCACCCTAAAGTCCTATGGCTACCAGTTCCAAGGCTGCTGTGTGCTTGGTCTCTACACCCTTAAGGGATCCTGTGTTCTCTTTGTGCAGCACTGTTTGATTAGCTTCTTGCTGACTGTGTCCCATTGAATAATAGCTTTTGCTGACACTGTCCCGTTTCTTCCAGGAAAACTGTATGTAAGATGCTGCATTTCTTAATAAATTTGCTTGCATGGGCCATCAACTTATGCAAGACCTCCCAACCCCAAACTTGCTAGTCTTCTCCATCCTTCTCTTCCCCTGGCCCTCCCCTCTGCTCTCAGGAACCTGTCACTAAGGAATGATCTACTACTGGTCCAGATCACAGCTCTTTCCTCTCTTCCTCTTCCTCCAGATCCATGTGGACCCGTGTGGGTGATGTATTCCCCCATATCTAGAAACATGTCTCTTCAGACAATTATTTCTTTTGCTATCTTACCATACATGACTCTGCCTGGCTGTATTTTTAGCACATTCCCTGAAGCAGAGTCCTTCAGAAAGGGGCCCATTTTAGAAGGGAAGGGAGAAGATGGAATGGGCTGATGCACCCAGACACCATGTCTATTGGCATGCTGTCCAAGGGATCTCCAATAGGCAGTCCGCTGCTTCAGGGCTGGAGGAAAAGAGGAAGTCAGTTATTCTAAAGGTTAAAGTACAGTTAAGGAGGAGAGTAGTGTATTGAAGAGTATTCCCCCAAAGGGATGTGCATATATCCTGACCCCCAGATCCCATGACTGTTGTCTTTAGAAAAGGGGTAATCAAGAGATGAGGTTCAGAGAGATGGATCAGTGGGTCATGGCGCCTGCCACCAAACCTGATGACTTGAGTTCCATCTCCAGGACCTACATGGCAGAAGAAGAGAACTGACTTATGCTGTTTATCCTGTGATGTCCACAGATGCATGCACACATGCACGTGTGCACACACACATGTAATAAAAATGTCTTTAAAATAGTGACAGGACCATTCTGTCATTCAGAGAGGTCCTAACCGCTGTGGCAAGAGAAATAGAAGAAATGGAGGCTGAGGTGGGAAGCCCCAGGACACCTGGAGCTGCCGGCAGCTGAGGACGCAAACATCCTCGCCTCCTTCACAGGAAACAGTGGCCCACAGCTTGACCTTGAACATGGGGCTCAAATTGTGTGAGGATAAATCCCTCTATTTCCAACTGAAGTGTTGAAGCGCTCCCTTGTCACAGCAGCCACAGGAAACCACAAAAGAGGAGCCCTGAAGGAAGAGATAGCCAGGCGCGCAGCCTTTCCGTCGTGCCCCCACCAGTAGACGCTTTCCTGTAACTCCGGGCTGAGGTGCAGCTTCTGCTCAATTGCTAACTCCAGGTTTACCACCTGATGCTGTAACAAATGCCCCAAGCTAGTCCTTTACTAGAGAAAAGGTTTGTTCGGTTTCCGGCTCTGGGCCAAGGGTCTCCTGGCTGCCACCCAGCATGGAGGAGGAGCAGGAGAGAAGCATATATTGTAGCTTCATTTTATGACAAATCTCTCAGCGCACCTGCTGTCCCAGTGCCTGGGGAGCCAACCGAAAAGGAGGAAGAGCTTGTGAGCAGTCTATGCTGTGATGTACCTAGACCCTCTGACCAAAACAATACAGGAAATGACAGTTACAGTTGCCCCAGTATTCTGAGGACTAACTCTGTGAAGTCATCTGTGATGGTTAGCTCATTCTCTCAACTTGACATAACCAAGCATCACCTGGAAAGTCTCCACAAGGGATGATCTAGTTCAAGCTTGTCTTTAGGAATGTCTGTGGGGGGATGTCTTAATTATATTAGCTGATGTGAGAAAATCCAATATCCTGTGGAGAAGCCCAGGTGTCCTGTGAGGGAGTTCAGGTGTCCTGTGGGGGAGCCCAGGTGTCCTGTGTCCTGTGGGGGAGCCCAGGTGTCCTGTGTCCTGTGGGGGAGCCTAGATGTCTTGTGTTCCATGGGGGAGCCCAGGTGTCCTGTGTCCCATGGGGGAGCCCAGGTGTCCTGTGGGGGAGCCCAGGTGTCCTGTGTCCTGTGGGGGAGCCCAGCTGTCTTGTGTCCTCTGGGGGAGCCTAGATGTCTTGTGTTCCATGGGGGAGCCCAGGTGTCCTGTGTCCCATGGGGGAGCCCAGGTGTTCCTGTGTTCCGTGGGGGAGCCCCAGGTGTCCTGTGGGGGAGCCCAGGTGTCCTGTGGTGGAGCCCAGGTGTCCTGTGGCGGAGCCCAGGTGTCTTGTGTCCCGTGGGGGAGCCCAAGTGTCCCATGGGGGAGCCCAGGTGTCCTGTGGGGGAGCCCAGGTGTCCTGTGAGGTGCGGCACAGTCTCTGGGTTTGAGTCCTGGAGAGGTATCCGAGTAAGCATGCGTACATCCATCCCATCTGTGTTTGCTGTGGACATGACCAGCTGCTTCAGATTCCTGTCACCCTAATGTTCTCCCTCTTACATGTGCCACCAACTCACCACCACCACCACCACAAGGAACCCAGCTCCAGCACCTGAGCCTTCCAGAAACCACACTCTAGAACCTTCTAGAGAGCCAAACAAAGCCCAGTTCTGGAAAAACAAACTTTTTAACTGAACTCGCCAGGTATGGTGTGATGTGCATGGGAGGCAAAGGCAGGAGAATAAAAGTAAGTTCAAGGCTAGCCTGGTCTACATATAAGTTAGTTCAAGGCTAGCCTGGTCTCCAGTTCCACACCATTCAAAGATACAGATCCTGTGTCAAAACGGGGGGGGGGGCGGGGCAATAGCTCTCAGGGCCCCACTTTCTCAGCTTAAAAACAGATACGCATTGCCTTATGCTGGCTTCCATTAAGGTCATCCTGTTTCCGCCTCATGTGGGCACTGCCAAGGCTTAGCTTTCCTGCAGTTATGGCTCACTATACAGTATGAATAAAAGCAGGCCTGGACGTTGTGCTCTGAGGGACCCGCCCAGACCCCGTGGATTTCTCTCTGGTTTTCTCTCGGAGTTGTCCAGTCTCGGGTCTCTCAGCCTGAGAGGGGCACAGCATGGGTCAGGGAAGTGGCATCTGGGAAAGAGGCCGAAGGGACTATAGTACAGACACTGAAAATAACCCACTGCTTGCATCCTGTCCCACCTCTGAAGAGGGGTGTCTCAATAGAAAGGGGGCAGACAGGAGGGCATTTGTGAGGGAGGGGCTCAGCCACCATGGCAGGGTCAGAACAACAACTGACAGGGCCCGCATTACTCAGGGAGAGGCTCATCTGTCCCATCAAGGATTTCACCTCACATTTAGTGTTACGTTGTTATTTATAAAGTGGGGATAGGAGGATCCAAAGTTCAAGGTCATCCTTGGTTACGTAGTGAGTTTGAGGATTTGACTCTGACTCAAACAAACAAATTCTGTTGATTGCACAGAACGAGCAGGGAAGGGTGACTATCACGGAGAGCTCCATAAAAACCATATCAGGCTGGGGACGTGGCTCAGAGGTGAAAGGCAACCACCGCTCTTGCAGAGACCCGGAGGATGATTCCCAGCACCCACAGCGGGCAGCTCACAGTCACCTGTAACTCCAGTGCCGAGGGTCTGATGCCCTCTTCTGGCCCCAGAGAACACGCTCACACATGCACAGACACACAGGTGTGCATTTTTGAGACAATCTTATATCAGCTGAGGAGACTTGCTTTTAGACTGTTGGCTAGTGTTCTCTGTGTGACGTTCAACAGCAGAGGAGACACTTCCAGTGTTTGCCTTCTCAGCAAGGGTGGGGCGGGGTGGGGCGGGGTGGGGCGGGGCGGGGGACCTGGGCCTTTGTGCTTTAGCATGCTACCATAGAGTTACTTCCCCCAAACAGAACTATTGTCTCTCTTTTCTTCTACCCCAACCCTGCTCCAACTCTGTTATTTCTTGAGCCAGCTCTTCAGGGTTATAGCTTTTAAAATGTACACATCTCATCCAGATTAGAAAACGTTTCCCAGCTATGAATGCACTTGTCACAGAAGGCCCAACTTCCAGGGGAGTCTCGGCATCGGGGAGCAAGTGTCTGTGCATTCCAGAAGGGCTGGACACTTAAAAGTTCCCACTCCACTTCCTTCCCTGCACTCCTGTGCCACTCTGAGGCTGTCACCTG
This sequence comes from Arvicola amphibius, assembly GCF_903992535.2. Classification (NCBI taxonomy): domain Eukaryota; kingdom Metazoa; phylum Chordata; class Mammalia; order Rodentia; family Cricetidae; genus Arvicola; species Arvicola amphibius. Next base: position 7,216,582 of record NC_052049.1, on the reverse strand, counting down.
TATGGCCTTCCCAAGACACAGTGAGAAGCAGTCACTAGCGGTCCCATGAGCACCTGCCACACTACAGCTCCACTGAGAAAGAGTCACACATCACACAGACGTGGTTAATGGCAGGCTGTATTTGGCGCCCAGGTTTTCAAAGGCGCTGCATTAACTGTGCTCTTCTCTGTACTAGTGGTCTATTCTTCAGAGCTTTCTCTTCAAGCCTTCCTATATTGTCTTTTTTGCAACAAAGAAGTCCGAAAGTCCTATCATGCCATTCTTCCTAGATTCTCTGGAAAACAGATGGAGATGTCATTAGAAATGTCACTTAACAGGGTACCATGTAACCGACAAGGTTATCTCAAGCACTGGGCACTTGAGATGCCTCACCACAGACTCCTGCCAACAAGCAACAGTTCCGAGCAGAACAGCTCTATTTACTTGTACAAGAGTGGGTATTTTTTTCCTAGGTAAAACATTAAATGCTAGGAAGCCACCCTTACGTTAGCAAGTGGGCAAAAGTTGCTCAGAACACACTGTGGCTCTCATGACAGGCAGTGACCACTGTGACCGTCCCATGCCTCCCACAGTAACTCTCTGTTGCCGATAATCTCTGAGAGGCTGTTCCCCTTCGACACTGTTGGAACCAAGGCGAGCATCCCTGCCTTCCTTCCACCAGGGGCACGTTCTCAGTAAAGAGGTGGATTCTCCAATTCAGCCCACCTGAACCCACAAAGAACTGTACTTACGACTTCTCTTTTAAAGTGGCAAGATAGGTCTCCGTCTCCGAGGCCGGGAGTTCTGGGTCCAGTGAGGTCAAGTACTGGTAGATGTAGGCAAAAGTATCAAATGGAATCTGAGCAGGCCCACCCTCTGGGTCAGCAGTGAGGATCTCACAGACATTCTTCATGGCGGTGTTCAGTGTCTAGGCAGGAAATGCGACAAGGACAGGACACAGTCACTCTTGGGGTCACAGAGTCTTAAAGGCAATAACGGCAACAGAAACCCAAGTGTGCTCTCCATCTTGGGGAAGAGATCTAGGTGGATGCATAGCTTCCACAGCATAAAGCAAGAAGGCAGGCTTGACCAGGATGCAACTGACCAGACACGGTGAATTCGTGGATTTTATACCTGTTGTAATCTGCTGACCTAGCCTGTCACCTGGGTATCCTGTCCCACCCACTCCCAGCACCCCCCCCCCCACTTCCTGGGAGGAAAGCCATCTCCCATACCCTCTCCAGCCTGTGCTCTCTCTCTTTGCCCTTCTTCTGGAGAGGCAGCTTCCACCTACCTCTCGTCTCCTTCTCCCTCCCCTGCTTCATAACTCCTTACTCTTAGGCCATTCCCATTACTCACTAAATAAACTCAGTACCCAAGCTCTCTCTGCATGGCATATCTGTGTGTCTCTTGCCCGCCAAGGGAACCCACGCCTGCCTTGGGTCACCTGCTGCCACCCCTCCTGGCACAGACCTCGGGTCACCCACGTTATGGATAACAATATCAAATGGAAATGACTGCCATAGACAAGACAAGTGTACTGGCTGGTTTTGTGTGTCAGCTTGACACAAGCCAGAGTCATCAGAGAGGAAGGAGCCTCCGTTGAGGACATTCTTCCATGAGATCCAGCTGTAAGGCATTTCTCAATGGGGGAGGGCCCAGCCCTCAGTGGGTGGTGCCCTCTCTGAGCTGCTGGTCCTGGGTTCTATAAGAAAGGAGGCTGGGTAAGTCACAGGAAACAAGCCAGTAAGCAGCACCCCTCTCCATGACCTCCGCTTCAGCCCCTGTCTCCAGGTTTCTGTTCCTATCTTGACCTCCATCAATAATGAACAGCAACTGTGGAAGTGTAGGCTAAATAAAGCCTTTCCTCTCCATCTTGCTTTTTAGTCATGGTGTTTGCTCGTAGCAATAGAAACCCTAAGACAATAAACATACCACTTTTAACCATGGACCTCGTCCATATCGTTCTGGGTTGGGAGTCCAGCGCCATTTAAACACAAATTTTAGTCACTGCGACCCCACTGGATCCAGAAAAACACTCTGCACGACGCCTAGGGACCCTGAGAACCAGTGCTCACCAGAAGAGGGCACGGCTAGCAGAGCAGAGGTCACGCAGAGCAGGGGCACATGCCAGGGCAGAGGTCATGCAGAACAGGGGCACATGCCAGGGCAGAGGTCACGCAGAGCAGGGGCACATGCCAGGCCCCGTGTGTCTCAACGCCCCTGCTGCTCAGTTCCCACCTCACTCTCACAGAGGCTTCAGGTCTCTGTTCCTTCAAGAACCTTAATTAGTTGGACTATAATGGCTCCTAAGAGAAGCTAAGGGCACAGAGGGTATGCTGCACAAAACCCAGCCAGTGCAGAACTTAGAAGGGTCTCCGTGACACTAACACAGCATCCAAAGGGACCCCGTGAGCAGGCAGGAAGCCGCTACTATTCACTTCTTGTGTGGTACTGGATCCCCAGCTGGTGCTGCCATTTCGGGAGCCTGTGGGACCCTTAGGAGGTGGGACTGAGCTCGAGGAAGTGGGCTTCCAAGAGGGCTCAATTGGAGCCTCAAGTCTCAGCTTCCTGATCCGAGGATGTGAGAACACTCACCTCTGCCTTCCCTCCACCACTGGAGCCTTGCCGACCACGACGAACAGCATCTCAAGCCGGAGCCAGCATCTGCCTGCTCCCTTTCACTGCCTCCTGACGGGCTCTGGGATAGAAGTGATAGCACCCAGCACGCCCACCAGCTCCTTTTGGAAGGTAGTGTTCGCAAAGCAGACAATGAGATGATCTCTCTTGAGAACCTTAAAGTGTTCTTAGTGTACGTCCAGGCCACAGAGGCAACACAGGCTGCACACGTGGAGCCTGCACGGGCAGCCGTGGTACTGTCAGCGTGCTAGTGACCATATGGGGCTTGGGTACCTCCCTGCAAGCACAGCCCACACTGAGACAGAGCTCACTCTCCACAGTGTGGGGTGGGGCGGGGCAGGGCGGAGCCGACCCCTCTGTACACAGAGGCGATGGTAGGAAAGGCTCTGCGCTCTCAGCGGCACTTGGCCCAAGCCACACTCTAGCACCTCCATGGTATCTGTTACCCAAGAGAATTAAGGCAAGCAGCAAGGTCAGTGCCAAAAAGTCACCTAGGTTAGGGGGCAGGAAGACACGTACGGTGACGTAAACTGATTTCCTAAGAACTAAGTAGTATAGAAAACAGGAACTTGGGTTTTGACGTAGTCATGGTGGAAGATGAAGCTCCATTCTTTACAAAATGGTGCCACCTAGCGTCACTAACTGAATACATCTCGGATTTATTTTCATGACTGAAGAGGTGGGACAGAATAATTCATAAATCATGAATTATCCTGTTGTTTCTCATTGTTAATTCTCATGTTAATATCAATTTTTCATGCCATTTTTAGAGGCATATGCCATCAAAATTAACTCCAAATGTTAGATATTAATTCCATGCTCTGAAAATGCTAATTTCGGAGTTCCTGATGAGCCAGGTGACAGTTTCTCTAATAATCAATCACATCTGACTTTGTCTTTCCAGGGAATTCCCACTGGGCAGCACATCCCTTGTGAGGACTCTTGGTTTGGCAGAGCCCATGCCTCAGCACAATGAGGCCAGGGGCTGACCAGAAACCACATACCCAACCATTGCTGGACCTGCAGCCACCAGCCCGACACCTGCCTTCTCTCAAGGGACAGACATGCGGGAGCTACAGTGGACAAAGGGACACAGCAAGGCCACTGGGGATGAAGGGGAGTTTTAGCAGATGCCTGCAGACGATCCCATCAGAAAGGGAACACCAGCTCGGGTGGTATACTTCCTGGGACATGGGTGAAAGCATGTATCTAATGCAAAGGAGCAGAAAGTGTGACGTTGGCAGGCAGGAAGGGCAGCAGGAGAGGGCACACACTACAAGTTCAAATTATATTTGCTAAATATGCTCCTATTTTGTCATATTGTACGCATGCATGTTTCTACCTCTGCTTAAGACATTTTGTATATTGCTACAATTTATGATATATTTATCATATTGCATTATACACTTCTTCCTCTGATCAAGATACTTATACATTGTTTACATTTTGAGGACATTGTCCTTATTTGATGCATAATTTTTTAAAGATTGTCTAATATAAAGTTTTAGTCTTTACGTTATATAGGTATTAAAAATTATAGGTTAATAGTCATCCATGTTTGTCTCACTTATAGTTAAATTAATCAGGCTCTTTAGACACATAGAGATTGTATTCTGCATAGAAAGGTAATCTTCAACCACTTCAAAGAGTTGTAGAACATGGCATTTAAATAACGTAGGGTAAAATAAATAAATAAATAAATAAATAAATAAATAAATAAATAACGTAGGGTTCTATGGACGTGAGACACAATTGCTCCTGGCAGCACCGATCTATTCCCGGGAGAATGATGAGCAACAAAAACAGTCCACTTGGAGCTTGTTTTCTTCTTGGCAAAACTGGCCTTTGGACAAGGAACTGCCCATGCCTTGACCACTGACAAAATGCACAATGTCCAAACAGGACAAGCAGGATACAAGAAAAAAGACTGTCAAACCTTGCCAAAACATGGTAAGACAGTTTTAAATTTTTTCCTGCCTCTCAAAATGGTCTGTCAGTCACTCTAGGCCTTAGTCAAAGTTGGTTGCTCCAACATTGCAAATGAGACTTTGGGTGATTGCCCAGGTAGCCAGTTGTCTGTCATTTACTGTACATTTTAAAAGCTGCTTGATTGTACTTCCTGCCTACTCCAATAATATTATCTCCCTTCCCAGGTCTTTAATGGGGTTAAAGACTAGACAGTCATAGTTACCTTCTTCTTATGACTTAGCCAAGCCATTTCTAATACAAGATTTAGACTCCTTAAAATAAAATAATTATTAAAAAAGTTAACATATGTTTCTTGCTTAGTATTGTTTATGCTGGTTGTAATTCTAATTTTTATACTTGATATCTGTTCTTATTGTATATAGTTTTGTATTGGGTTTAAAACTCTCTTATTTAGACAAAAGGGGGAGCTGATGGGAAACCTCCTTCAGCCAGTGGCCTGAGAGGCTGGACCAGGTTGGGCGTGGCCTTCGGTACCAAAAAAGTGCAGTGCCACCCCCCCACCCTGCTTTCACACCTGATGTTGGATTCAGTTCCTGTTCCCCGCTGTGATCTGTGAGTTCCCCTTTAAATAAAGAACCCTTTATTATACCCAATTCGGAGCTATTGTGAGATTACTTGCCTTCCCCTTCAAGTTCATGCTTGGCAATTCTATGCAGAGAAACTTTTTACAAAGTAAAACTGAATAAGAAACTTGCACGTGGAGCAAAGCTGGGGAAGAAGGGAACAGAAGCAATGGCAGGTTAAGTGCCCTTCCAGAAGGCCTGAGCTCAGTTCCCAGCACCCATGTCAGGAGGCTAACAAGGGATCCAGCACCCTATTCTGGCCTCCAGAGGCATTCATTCATGTTTACAACCCCCAACCCCCACACATACAAATTTAAAAATTATTAAAAAATTAAATAAAGACCCTTTTTAAAAGATGAGTGGACATTAAACAAGGATTATGAAGTACTGAAGTACGTACAGTTATCTAACGAGGAGTGTAGAGACTGAAGGAGCAATACAACATGCTTATCCAGCCAGCAGAAGGCTGCTTCCCCTCCTGTAGTCCCTTTCTTGGCAAACACCAAATTACCGTTCACTTCACCACACGCTGATCACACTGGGGCCTCCACAGCCTTCCACACCAGCCTGGGACCACCCACCTCATGCCCAAGTCCCCAGGTTCACAAATGCCAGTGATCCTCAACCATCCTGCTGTCTTAGTCCTAAACTGCTGGAGTTACATTGTAACTGCAGGACAGTTACACTGTATCTACTACTTATCAGTACTCGATAATAAGTCAAATGCAATGGAATTTAATGTCTCTTCCCACAGATGAAGACATCTGTTACCAGATTTCAAAATCATCCTGTTTAATAAGAACTCATTGGTCCCCATTTGAAAGCCTAGATGGATCCAAGAGCATCCATGTGTTTGCTTCATTCTTAACATCTTTTGACTTGAGGTCTTCATCACATAACTAAGCCTGGAAAAACATCGTTTCCAGAAAAATTTGATTTTTTTCCTGAGAACGTTAATAAAGTAATCAAAGTGTTTTCTGTAGCTAGTTAAACCCAAAGTATTTTTTGACCCAAATTATTTTTAAGCCAGGCACATAATTAATTACACAGATTATGAGATAATTATAATATCAGATGCTATTTAAGGTACGTACGCCGCCTAGGGAGCTGCAGCCAAGTGCTAGAAACTTTATCCACTCGATCTTGTCGTCACCCGGGTCCAGCTCCAGGAGTGCTCTCAGCTTTTCCACCGGCAGGCACAAATTCTTCCACTTCTTCTCGAGATCGCTTAATTCCACGTACTGTTTGTGGCTGCACTGTTTAGGAGACACAATATGACACGCTCAGTGTAAGCGGGGAAAGCACGAGAAACTAAAATGATGCTTCTGAAGGCTGGGCGGAGTAATCAAAGTGTTTTCCCATGTGCACGCGGAGGGGGATGGGCTGTAGATGGGGGACTGCATCCACCTGGTGATGAAAGGGGGGAAGGGGGCAGCTAGAGGACGGCTCAGTGGAAAGTGCTTGCCACTCAAACACCCACCGAAAAGCTGGGTGTGGTGGCATATACTTTAAAATCTGGTGTCACATCCTCAGGGTTTGCGAACCTGAAACATTGTGCTCTAGGTTTAGTGAGAGACCCTGTCTCAAAAAATAAGGTGGAGAATATACAGGAAGATATGTGAGTTGACTTCTGGCAAACACACTGCAGACTTGTGCACACTCATGGACAGACAATCAAGTATGCATGCATACACATGCACATACATACACATAAGGAAGGAGGCGGGAATTAAGGAGAGGAGAGGAGAGGTGAGGAGAGGGAAGGGAAGGAGAGGGGAAGGGAGGGGAGGAGAGGGACAATTAAGAAAACAGCTCTGCCCAAATGAACATGCAGACATCCAGCACATCTTTCCTACTGTCCAGATTATTTCCCAGTAAAAAAAAAGGAGCTTCAAAACCAGAGAGGAATGCACATCTGTAGTCCTCGCACTCGGGAAGCTGAGACAGGAGGGTCACCTCAAGTTTGAGGATTTCCTGGACTATATGGCAAGTTCCTGTCTCAAAAAACTAAATTATGAAACAAATGTGTGGGTGTGTTGATCTCTGGTACACGCACAGCACACATACTTGCACACACACAAACATATCCATACACACGCTCAACACACATTCACCAAATGAAAGGAAAATCTATACATGAAAAGCTAGCTACTGGGGTTCTTTCCAAGAAACAAAGTCATCTTCAAATGTGGCAGGACAGGCCTCGGGACAAGGGGTAGCTGTCCCAATGTTGCAAGGGGCACAGTATGGTATCCGAAGCACGGGCAGTTAAGGGGGTCACCCACCTGCTTGTGCAGGACTTTCAGGAGCCCCTGGGTCAGGCCTGTGTCGGTCTTCTGAGTGGCCACAGGCATTTCAATTCTGTCCTTTACAGGAAGTGGGTCTCCTCTGGACAGGGCTGAAAAATACCTGGAAAGAGAGACATCGCTGAAGAGCATCAGTACGCAGGCAGCGCCCGAGCACGCAGAGACACCCAGCAGAAGTGGCCAGAGCTCCCAAGGCCAGCTGCAAACACCCAAGTCCTGGTACCTGTAGTGCCATCTCTAATTGGTCTTAATGATAAAAACCCCGAGTCTAATAGAGGAGTAAATGCTGAGAGACTGAGAAGCAGAGCAGCCAGCTGCTAGGTCCTCCCTTTACTCAATCCTCAGACCGAACGGGCAATCTTGTCTCTGGGACTCCTCAGACTGAATGCCTTGAGCTCCCATCTCCTCCTTCCTGTATATATTCCCCTCTGCTATGCTTCCCGTCTCTACCGCCCTAGTGCTGGGATTAAAGGCATGTGACTCCGAAGTACTGGGATTAAAGGTGTGAGCCACCACCGCCTGGTCTGTGAGGCTGACCAGTGCGGCTGTTTTACTCTCTGATCTTCAGGCGATCTTTATTTGTTAAAATACAAATGAAATGCTGCTCCAGCCACTGCCTGCCTCTATGGCTAACTAGTGGCCCGCTCCACGCTCTGATCCTCAAGCAAGTTTTGTTAGAGCACAAAATACCACCGCAGGTACCTCCGCTGAGAAATCCTTTACTGTGTGCCCTGGCTTCCCTATCAGCAAAGCAAACGTGACGATTGATATCTGAGGCTCCCGGAAGCACCAAGTGACAGAGAACTCGGGTGGGAGCCAGGGGACCTCACTGTACCATCTCATTGTCCCACTTCCTCCGAGAGCTTTGAAAACGTGGACACAGGGACCACAACCCAATGCTGTGCTACTCCACTTTTTAAAACAAGACCTTTATTTTTAGCATAGATAGTCTACATGTGGGTAGGGGCACAGGAGTGCAGATGTCCTTGGAGTCAGATGTCCTGGGAAATACAGACCACTGTGAGCTGTGTGACAAGGTGCTAGGGGTTTAATTCAGGTCCTTAGGAAAAAGCAAGCAACTACTCTTAAGGCTGGCTCATCTCTCTGGGCGCCCCGTGCCTAAGGCTATTCATTTTTTGATAGCTGCTTTCTGAAGTATTTGACATTAAACACCTGGGCATACAAAGGTCACCTACTTTCCATTTTTCCTTCAGTTGCCAGGTACTTTCCCCTCAATTGTTTCTTTCAAGGACACTGGAAATGCCCTGGCTAAAGGCAAACACAGAAATGGCTTAGGGCAACCATTCAAGAGTGAACTCACACCAGGTTTGGCCAGACGAGGGAGGTGTACCCTACAGGGTCTTGGGCTACAGTTGTTAACCAAAGAACTTGTAGCCAGCAAAACAAAACAACAGCAAAATGAACTTAAAACACCAGGGCAACAGGTATGTATGAGCCGCCAAACACTGTCTAAATCTGTCACATAGGCGGATGTGGACAGTGGAGACAGTAGACCAGAAGAAACCCTCTCTGCTGGCCCCTTAGTGTCCACTCTGCCTACACGGCTAAGACTTTTGTTATTCTAAGGAGTGGTTTTAGAAGTGGCAAAAAGCTCTCTTGTAAAAACCAAAAGTAGTAAGATAATAATGGTCTGGTCCCAGCTAAGGTTTATGCTTCTGTTACGAGGGTGTTAATGTTTTGCTCGCTGTGAGCTGTGTTGTCCAATTTTCGTGGATGACAGCCTTTGCACACCTCATCCTGGGGAGGAGGCGGCTAAGCACACTGCTCTAGGCGGTTTCATTTATAAACGCCCCTGTAGCTGATTTTTTTTTGGGGGGGGGTGTTGATTTTTTTTCGAGACAGGGTTTCCCTGTAGTTTCTAGAGTCTGTCCTGGAACTAGCTCTTGTAGACCAGGCTGGCCTCGAACTCAGAGATCCGCCTGCCTCTGCCTCCCGAGTGCTGGGATTAAAGGCATGCGCCACCACCGCCTGTCCCTGTAGCTGATTTTTTAACTGAGTCTGTAAGCTTTAGTCTACACTCACAACTGAGGCGTCTGTACTCGGTAACCGAGTGAGGTTCTCAGCCAGCGCTTACCCCGCTGACCACTGCAGAACGTCCACCGGCTGCGTGCGGATGGCAGCCTTGGTGAACTGCTTCAGGATGTCGGGCAGCTCCGGGGGAATGTGGATCTGCTGTGCGCAGAACATGGTGTCGGGCAGCGGCATCGCTCTGAGCAGACCGCACCGGCGGCCAGGGACGACCCGGTGTGCTGCGGAGAGGAGAGGCCGGAGTCAGCGCAGCGGCCGGGCTCCGCTTCTCACAGGCTCCTCCGCCTGCTCCTGGGGAACTGAGGCCCAACCGCTCTCCGCCCAAGAGCGCGCGCGCGCGATTGTGGCGTGAGGTATCCAGGCAACCCGAGCTGCGCAAGCGCACAGTCATGGCGAGCTAAGGGAGGATACCAGCCCTGGTTTAAGTGACCACCCCTGCATTGGGGAGAGCGGTGTTTTCCTAAAACACTAGGTTGAGCTAATTTGAATCCCAGGAGGTCATCTACTGTTTTCTGAAACCAGGGCCTTGGCTTGGCACCTCTTGCTGTGGACTAGGCTCCATCTGGTCCACATGCACCCTGTCCCCCATATGAACTTTTCCAAAATAAAACAGCTTTGGTAAAAACCATTTACGTTGATAGAATGATTAAGAACTCTCAGACAGTGTTGACAGAAATGCTCACATATCTGGGGACTACAGAATTTCCTGATGCCTTAGTACACTGCTAGTATAGATAATAATATATTTATCCTACAAAAGAACCTAAGCCTGAGTATGAGGAATAAATAAAAATGTCCAAGGGAACTGGCACACAGCATGGTTTCAGTGACTCAGGCTGGGGTAGGGCTGAGTTGGGAGACCAGCCTGGGCAACCAGTCTGTCCCCAGCCCACACCACCAACACCAACACCACCACTACAAAAAAATTAGGCACATGACCCATAAAGCTGGAAATACCGTAGAACAATTTGGACACCAAGGCACTTGTTCTTTTTATTCTTAGTGAAGTCTCTCAGATGTTTAAATTTTGACAATTTTTTTCCTTAAATGAATATATCTTTTTTATGAATATCTTTTTAAAAAACTGTGTGCCTAGCTCACGACTGACATTCAAAAAATCATTTTCCTCCAGGAGTTGCCGTTTTGGGCCTTACTTGGGGCTACCTCACTTTGCCCTTAATTAGCACTTACCTGTGGTGTCAATTGGTTTATCAGCTTGCTTTTCCTTCTGTAACCAACATCCAATTACTCCAGTTTTCTCAGCATCTATGCACTGCTGTGAAGAATTCACTGTCTACCTATGGGAGTGTGTTCTTTACCAGACCCACAGACAGCTGCAAGGAACTTGCCACCTAAGCTAAAAACTTGTTCCTTAGCAAGAAGCTCCTAGCTCCTCCTCCAAGGGTGTCCTAAACAAATGAATATAGGTACTCTTATATAGGCAAAGAAAAGGATTCATAAATGAACTGTAAACTGATGCAAAGAGCTACGGATTCTCTGAAGGAAGCGGTGAGGTCCCAGCAGTCTGCCTGTGTGCTGGCCCGGGCATCTGACGTGCCCCTCCCATCTTTTAGTCACTAGTCTTCACTGGTCCTTGAAGGCAGACATCTTCCGTAAGAGACTAATTTCTTGGTCTCTTGACACACTCTGTTTGAAATGAGTGGGTAAGAATTAACGGCCAATTTTCTGAGTACTGATTGCTTTGATGAACTTACAGCTTCACAGATTAAAAGATGTCTGTGAGTCAGAGCATTTTTTCACCACTCCCACATTAAGTAACAATGTATCTAATTGGGTGGAAATAAGAAAAATGTTCAATGTTTTTGGGAAAAAAAATTGAACTTAGAAATAAAAAAAAAATCAAAAATGGCCCCTAAAATCAAAAGAGCTTTTTACCGTAAAGGAGAAAAAAGTCGTGTAACCCTTTCATTCTCTGGTACATGGTCTCTGACACGTCCTTAGCACATCTCCATCATCATGGCATGAAGATGAAGGAAGGGGGCAGTTCAGCCTGGGGCACAAGTGGAGGGGCATCACTCATCCCAGTAGAATGCTCTGCACTCGGGTTCAGAGTAAAAACACACAACCAAAAAGAAAACGAGGCTACAACTAACATTCACTTTATTCAATTCTGTTCTCCTTAACTCAGAAGGCAACAAATGACCACATAAAAAAGGGAGCATTTTTGAATATATATACATAAAATTGGTCTGGGAAGAGGTGTTTGCGGCAATAGAAAACTGACATCCCACATCACTGAGTGTTCTATCTCACTCCTACAACAGACACTCCTAGGTCTTAGTCGTTCATTTCCATCTAAGGTACAAGGGACTGTCATGATTAAAAATGAGGCACTCATACAAACAGACAGGAATGGAAACACACGTATCTTGTATACAGCCTATCTTTATACTAATGCCAAAGCTATTGTTGGAGAGTATTTCAAAGAAGCCCTTACTCATGACAGCTGTTTGAAGATTTGACACAGCAATACGCTGAAAACAAAACAAAACATCTGACTGACAGGGCAAACAGTGTGTGGATGGGGCAGCTCCAGCCCCGTCATAAATGAGGTCTTCACAATACTTCAGTGGTACTTTGCTTTCATCTTTTCCCTTGATAATGATTGAACTGTTAAGATTCTAGGACTGTTTTAGACAAGAACTTTGAATGTCACAATGTAAAAGTGAGGCATCCCAGGAACTAGCCTAATACTCTCCATCCTGGAGAGGAAAGGAAGAAGCTACTTTGCAGCACCGTGACAAGGGCCAGAGTTCTTGCATAAGGGCACCAGCTCCTGTGTCTGCAAACACAATAGTGTAGAAGCAGCCAAATGCATCTTTTGTGTTTGTCTTAAAAATTCAACAGTCCAACCTAAATTTAAGACTAAGACTTTGACTACTAGATAAACTCATCAGAGAAAAGTTACTTTGTTACTTATGTGAGGAGAAGGACAATCAAAGATTTCATAGTAGTACTAATCAAACCAAATGTTGAAATAAAAATTACTTGTTCACATCTGGAATAGAGATGTCCTAGCTCCTTCTTTCCTCTAGAGCATGGGAGTCGGGGGTGGGGGCCACGACCATAAACACAACTTTAAGGTTGGCTACATACAAAGTTTACATTGGCATTTTCTTCTGCTTTCACCTAGACTATTAGGACATTGTCATTTAAAAATCAACCCATAATTTGCTAATAATGAACAACTACATATTTCAAACTGACCATCTAATAACTGGTCATGTAAAACTAATCCCAAATGGTGATTTGTCTTCAAATTACAATAGAGCACAAAGGTCTTTTCTAGTAAACTTTCTTGAAGACTGGGTTAGCCCAATTCAAAATGAAGCAGAACTCTTTAAATTCCCTGTAAAAACAGGCAGCAAATAGAAACCCAGTTTCTGAACTGAGGGTTTTAATGTTGGTGATATATGCATGCCACCCTAGCAAACGTTATTCACGTTAATCCTTGAGAATATATTTAACTCAAAGCCACAGGACACAAACAACACAACCGAAACCTTGGAGAAGTTCCTCAGGAAGAGAGCAGTCTCCTGCCACTAATATGGGGCAAACTTTGGTAACCTGTACTGTTTGTGTTTGTTTCTCAACAAAACAAGGTTCATTTAAAATTTTGGAGGATTAATAATTTTTAACTTTTTGTGGTAGATCCATATTCTTTAAAATTAAAAATGAAACATAAATAATATTATATGCCCAATTCAGTGACATCTTTCTCCCCAAAAGATTCGGTTTTATAGTCCTATCCCATGACAGGTGGCACCACATCTTAAAATGCTAATTCTTTTTTTTTTTTTTTTTCTTATTTCTTTTTTTGGTTTTTCGAGACAGGGTTTCTCTGCAGCTTTAGAGCCTGTCCTGGAACTAGCTCTTGTAGACCAGGCTGGCCTCGAACTCACAGAGATCCGCCTGCCTCTGCCTCCCGAGTGCTGGGATTAAAGGCGTGCGCCACCACCGCCCGGCTTGCTAATTCTTTATAACAGGACTGAGTCTGTAAGCAAAGGTGGGTTTGCTAGAGGGACCCTACTTTACACACCAGAGAAAGAACTGCTACAAAGTGACAGACAGTGTTAACACTGGATCCCATGGCTTCTTGTTTTAAATATACTGTGTTTTAAAACAAAGTATCTGCTTATCACTTGGTGAATAAAAAAAACAACAAAAGCAGAACACATTGCTCTTAATTTTGGTAGCTTATGTTTGGCTTTTGTACTTAAAAAGAGAGGGGAAAAAACAAAAAACTCTACCTGCGGGTTTTAATACTCTGTGGAATCCCTTTACAGCCTAGGAAAGCTACCACTACCCTTACAGTACACCTTCACCATTAAACACTTGGATGTAGGGGAGGTAGGCTGAGCATTCTCTTCTCTACGATTCACAGCACGTCTCCAATGCGATCCTTCCTATGGGAAACACCAGCTCAGCTTGCTTCCTTTCCACAAATAAAACATAGTTTTATCTGCAGTTTACCACAAACAAACGGCTTTGGAAACTGAGATTTCCCGATGCATTCACTAAGCCTCAGCGGCAGCTCACTAGCACCATGGTGGGTGTTCCAAGTCCCACAACACGGCCCACCGTGAGCCTCCCATGCATACTGATGTATGACGGTATCCCCTAAGACTGCCCACCTGGCGTGACACTTTTGGCCACTGCTGACAGAAAGAGAGCTGTATGAAGGGGAAGAAACTAATGAAAATCTTCACTGATAGTTTATCTTTCTACGCACAAACATGCCCCTAACAAGCAAAAACCCCAACTCCCAATGCTAATCATTAGGAATGGTAAATTATCAAAATTAAAAATAATTTCCTCATCTAGCACAACATACTATACAATATTACAAACACAGACACATGAAAACAATTGGGCAGTAGAAAACGTACAACAGCTTTGGTGTTACAGGGAATGACTTCCACACACGGCTGTCTGTGAGGCACTCTGTCCATGCCCCTTACCAGACTCCACCGCTATGCAGCTCCTGGTAAGGAAGTACTGACCAGACAAGGCCAGGATGCAGTGACCTGGTGAGAATTGCCGGCAACACCGTGAACTGTGCTCCACGGACGTCACTCAGTCTCGCCTATGCACTACTGCTCTGTGGCACATTTTCCTGTCGATCACAGCAGGTCCAAAATAAAGTGACAACTAGATTTAATAAATTAATATACATTTGTTAAAGATGTACAATGCACATTCTGTTTAATCCAAGGTTTAGGGCATCGAGGAACTCCTATTTACACATGTACAGATCTCAGACAGCAGTGATGTCGCAGATGCAGGGAGGAGTAGCAGTGCCAGATGCGCCGCTCTCCGAGCGCTGAGGACACAAGTCAAGTACGTTTAACTTAAAGACGATGCTGAGAGATCATGGGGAGAATCTCCAAAGTGAGAAGTCCACAAAAAAGGACACGGGAAGGCAAGGAGAAGGTCAAGGAGCTGAGATAAGTACTTTATTCTTGGGACGACTGTGGAGGTGGCGTGGATGGGCCTTGCTTGCCAGATTTGCGTTCATAGTTAACCAGGCGCTGCCCCACAAGGTACCTAGAATGCAAAAACAGGTTGGTTACTTTCCTGTACAACTCACACATACACCATTCTTCCAGGGAGCAGCCAGGGACACCTTACTGGGAGCAAGGCTTGCTGTAAGGAGTGGTCTGTGGGAGCGTGCTCATGGTATGCAGGGGTGAAGCCTTTCTTGCACTTGGGGAGGTTAGAGGTTCCCCTAACTGCAGACACTTGTTCCAGAGAGGGTACGGCAAACACATGAAGGCATTTCCCTTTTTCAGTCTGTTAGAGTTCACACTATATAAGCCACCTTAGCATTCTAGACTTTAGGAAGCAGACTACGAATATGATGGGTAAAGGGCTGGGAAGTGGAAAAAGCAGGACCTGAAAAACTCTGGTTCTAGAGCAAGGGGGCAATGAAGGGCCGATTTCAGAAGGGTCAAAGGTGCTGGTGAGACCGAGTCATGGGAATGAACACAAGAGTGCTGCTGACTTAAGTGCTGTGAAGAGGGAAGGGGCGATGGCAAATAGGGGGGCTCTAATAGTGAGGTACATGGTACTGAGGCTGGAGAACCTCCACAAGGAGACTGACAGCCCCTACTCCCCAGCAGGCCAGAGAAGCTGCAAAGAAGGCTCACTGAGAAAACAGATGTCCTGGGCACCCACACCTGGGACGGCAGGTGACAAAGTCCAACAGCAGCAAGTTGTCAGAGAAGGGAACACACACTGGAGGCTCCAGCACTGACAGACGTGCGCGCTGAGACTAGTGGAAAATGGAGCCTGCATGTGATAAGCTGTCAGAAGAGGGGGCTGGGACCCCAGTTTACTTGTCAGTGACAAAAGAATGGTAATACCACGCCACGTGATTATTTTGAAGCTAGGAAAACATACAAAGCCATGACAAAGACTTGGCACATGGTTAGAGGCAGCTCCATGCGGCTACCTCTGGTTCTAACCACTTCATGTATCACTTTTCTGTCAATGCACATGAGCCTAAGACATCGCTCAACTCCTGCCTACATCACCAGTTATAATGCCCACAAGTCTTACTGCTTGGTGTTCATGATCTCAGAATCTTAATTCCTTTCCTCACAGCTAGTTCTTTTCTGACATTAACCATTCCTTAGCCGACTGATGCCCAACAAAGCAGTGGTTTTTGAAACTGAGGATTTTATAAATGTCCTAAATGCTGGTGCTATCTGACAGAATCCATGGAACTGTACCCAACACACATCATCACATGTATCATGATATGTCAAGAATGGGGGCAGTACCACAGCAACAAAAAGGCAAAGAAATACAAGTACGTACAGATGAAGTGATGGTAATTTGCCTAAAACCCAAGCTGATTCAGTGGCAGAAACAAAGTTCTGAGCTGTGCTCTACTCTTCAGCCCAAGTCCCCCCCCCCCCCTCTCTCTCTCTGTGCTCCCACAGCACATCACGCTATGCTGAGCAGCACATACACAGACAAACAACACATGCTGAAGAGGGCACTGGGCCACGCAATGGAAAATAAAGCGTGGGAACTTTTCCTCTGTGACACAAAACCAGAAAGTGGTTACAGGAGGGAAAAGGGAAAGAAACAAAAACGATGCCTGGAAATGCTATGATGAAACAGTATTCTGTCTGCTAATTAAAACTAACAACAACCTAAGAGACAGGTGGGCACAGAGCTGGGAAGACTGAAAAGGGTTGGCATGAGGATGGGAGGACGATCCCAGAATGAAGAGGGAGTAGGAAAATTCTGCAGTACTCCTCTACCAAAGCAGTGATTAAAAACTGACCACACTAACACCATCCTCCTCGACTGTCCTTTATACTCCGCCTGCCAGTACATGTATCTTTACTGTCACTACATTTTCAGAGAAGCCTTATCCTCCATGGAAACATTTCTTTTAGGTAACCTCAGAATAAGGAAGGTGCTATGGAATCTGTCTGTCTCAAGCAGGGCATGCACAAATGAAGGGCAGCACTATTAATACTGCTGTGATGGCTCCAGACACACAGGCACAGGCAGTTATGAACTTGCTGTCTTTGTAAGACACATGACAGGGCACTCAGACTTCTCTCAAGCCAGGGAAGTTTGATGTGGGACGTCCTTCTGTATATCTGATGCTTTTTTATTGGTTGATAAATAAATCTGCTTTGGCTAATGGCTTAGCAGAGTAAAGCCAGATGGGAAATCCGAACAGAGACAGAGAGAGAGCAGAAGGAGTCAAAGAGACACCATGCAGCCACTGATGGAGAAAGATGACAGAACATTACCGGTAAGTCAAAGCCTCGTGGTGATACTAAATTAAGAGAAATGGGTTAATTTAAGATATAAGGGCTAGCTAGGAATATGCCTAAGTCATTGACCACAATGTTGTAATTAATAGTTTCGGTGTGATTACTCGGATCTGAGCGGCTGGGAAATGAAAGTGCAGTCTCTGTTTACAGAAGTTCCCCAGTTTTACCCTCCCCAGGATGCCCTTATTTCCAGCCATAAAAACTCCACACGCTCAATCTGTTAGCAAACCCTGCTACAAAGTAGCACTTCATTTTTCTCATATGATTTATCATGCCACAAAATGACACCACCTTAAGAGAGTAGCTAGATGGGGGCTGGAGAGATGGCTCAGAGGTTAACAGTACTGGCTGCTCTTCCAGAGGTCCTGAGTTCAATTCCCAGCAACCACATGGTGGCTCACAACCATCTGCAGAAAGATCTGGTGCCCTCTTCTGGCCTGCAGGCATACATGCAGATGGAATACTCCATACATAATAACTAAATCTTTTTAAAAAAAAGAGTGGCTAGAGGAACAGAATTCTTGACTTACTTGTCATTTTTAATGTGTTCATAAAGGCGCTTAAACTGGCGGACCTGGAAGGACAGGATCCCCATCAACACAACGACCATCAGTAAAAACGGATAAATCCGCCGGTGGACTAAGTTCTGCATTTCCGCAGTAACACCTGGTAAACCAAACAAAGACAATTTTATTAAAGAGCCTGTGGAGTAAGAAGAGGTCAGGCCTTTCCCAAGGAAGAGGAATCTGGGTACAGCACAGAGACTTCACAAATGCTGACTGACTTGCAGACTGCACACAGGCAGTGAGCCATACACTAACATCTGTGAGATAACTTGAGAGCAGGTAGGTGTTGCACAGGTTCATCAAATGCAGACATCCTGGATTCCACAAGCAGTTGGTAGTGTCATCTATACATTTCAGCTATGTCACCATTTAAACGGCATTGGTACAGTGTTGGGACTAATGAGTTCTGGCCTTCAGCTGCTCTTCCCTCCTAGAACCTTCTGATTTAAGTTACTAGAAGCTGTGCCTATCTTAGAGGATCAAAGGATGGGATTTTCACCTGTTGGCCATTGACTGCAGTGTATTCAAGCCTACATGGTGCTATTAAAGATGGGCTTTGGTATCAGCGTTGGAAAGTCTGTGTGTCAGTCTGTCTCTGCGTATGTATTCTCAACCTCCAGCCCCTTGCCCGAAGCTCGCGAACTGAGGTCTAGCGTATAGAGCGCAGCCCGGGGCCGCGATGCGCAGCAGTACCATGGTTGACCAGCTGGGTCCCATAGCAGCACTCCACAAACCAGGCATAGTGGGACACACATAGAATCCCATTTTATATCATTTAAATACTTCCTTTTCAAATTCCAGCTAAAGAGTTTTAACTTTCCTTTGGAATAAGGGAAACTATAAAACCAGAGGAAGTATTCTGAAGGAAGTCTCACAGCTGGCTTACCCATGCGCTCTAGAGCCCAGTGTAGCTTGAATGTCCTTCTACTCCATTCCTTAAAATCCACAATTTAGGGAAGATGCTCAATCTCTATGACCTTCAATTTCCTCATCTCTAAATTGAAGTAGATAAAACCTTCAAGAGGTCTTCTAAGAACAAGAGCCAGGGGTGGAGAGATGGACTAGACAGAGGAGAACCTGGGTCTGACTCCTGAACCCACACGGGAAATTTGTAGTAACGCTGCTGCAGAGGTAGAAACAGACAGATCCTGGGTTCAGTGGCTAGCTACCTTGCCTAGTAAGTGAGCTCTAGAACATGAAAGCGCCCGTTTCAAAACAGCTCTTTATTGTTATCTAAGTAACAATATCCAGAGCTGTTCTCTAGCTTCCCCTAACACACACACACACTGAAAAATAATATAACAGTAACAATGTAAAGCACCAAGACAGTGCCAATAAGTGCTTTACTATTCATTTACTACTGTTCCTCCTTTTATTGAGAGTTTCCCAAGAGGTATAATAAAATTCACTTTTCCCCCTTTCATTCAGACAGGATCTTGATGTTAGTACAAACTGGTTTCAAACTTAAAATATTCAAGCTTTAGCCTCCCAAGCGCTTGGGTTATTTGGCACCCATCCTACATTTCCAATGAAATTTCTAATCCATTTATGAAAAGGTTAGGTATGGAAATCAAACAGTAATACTGTGTGTGTGTGTGTGTGTGTGTGTGTGTGTGTGTGTCTGTGTGTCTGTGTGTGTTTTCAGAAAGGGTTTCTCTGTTTAGCCTTGGCTGTGCTGGAGCTCACTCTGTAGAACAGGCTGGCCTCAAACTTACAGAGATCCGCCAGTCTCTGCCTCCCGAGTGCTGAGATTAAAGGTGTGTGCCGTCATGGCCCAGCTTCAAATAGTAATTCTCAAGTCTACATACTATCAATGGGGAAACTATAATGTACCTCAATAAACATAAACATAAAACAATAGCAAGTAGCCAAAATGGCAACAAGCTAACTTTTGTTTAACATTAGTATTTTAGTGTTCTAATAAAAGGACCCTTTGAAAGCTTCACAAGGAGCATTACCCACCTAGAAGAGGAACCACACCAGAAGCTATGACATATGGTACACACAGGGAAAGTAGGAGCACAGAGATCACTGGAGCTGCCAGCTTACGAACGATATAATGAAGGTCGATGTTCCGAATGCCATTTGCATAAACCTGAAATGTGGAAAAGTAATGGTCAGGGTGTGGGACACTGAAATGTTCAGAAGACAACGGTGGTTGCCAACAAGCCAAAAATCCTGAGTTTGATCCCCCGGACCCACATGACATCAGGAGAGAACTGCCTCTCCCAGCTTGTCTTCTGGCCTTCACATGAGTGCTGTGGCCCCCAGGAAACACTAATTATCTTCAGAAATGCTACTATGTTCTGCAGGGATTAAAAAAATGGATGAAAGTGGGAAGCCATGAAAATGAAAACACTGCTGTAGACAGAGGGATAAGACAGAACTGTCTTTATTTTCCTCTCTTGGCTTCATAGCTTCTTAGAAGCTAGGGTGTGGCCCAACTCAAGTCCTTACTCCAAGATCTGAAGAACAAGCAGGCTTAAACCTCTAAAGACACGGCCCACCTCCCAGTAAAGCAACCCACATGTACCATCACTACGGAGCAGGCATCCCAGTGCTTCTCAGTCAGCCTGCACTACTGCTTCTCATCTGTGTCCCCTTGTCCCACCCCCCAACTCTAAAGTACAACAGACAAAGGGATCCCACAAACAAGGTTTCATAGCTCCCAACTACAAATAAACCTTATTTGTGGGCATCTGTGCAGAAGTCAGAGAGTTTCAACTGGGAGACATTGTAGTGGACAGGCTCCTGTTTCTCCTGGAAGGGATATGCTGCCACAGGCACACACAGAGTGGCCTTCTGATGTACTATTTTCTGGCCCCACTCTTGATATGAGAATCAAGAGCTTGAGGGTCCAGGATTTATCTCAATGATTTTCTCATGTATGCTGGCCAGAGAGAACTACTGTCTTCAATGTCTATACGTCAGGAAGAGGTGTGTCTTTAAACTGCTGCAGAGCTGTAAGACTATCTGCCTAGCAATCTCCTAAGAATAAAAAAGTTGAGTTATCCTTGAGTACATTTTCCAGATAACTCAAGTTTAAAGAAGCAAGTACTAAAATCTCTAATTAGGCTATTCAGATGGAAGACATCTTTCTGATATGGATTACTGTGCTTCCTACTGATCAGTGTTCAAAAACACCACCTACTTTTCTCAGGTTAGCACCATGATAGCCAAGTTTCCTGACAGCGCCCCAGTACAGCGGCAGTCGTAGATGCTATGCAATCAGAGTACTCCTAAGCAGCCCGGCCCTATCTGTTACTGAGTAGTACCTTACTTTTGTCAGGACAGGCTAAGAAGTACGAATACCAAGCTGCATCATAACGTCTGTAGTAAAAACGACTAGGAGCAGCTTTGCCTCTGCTTTAGACAAAGTTATAGGTATCTTAGTTTACTGGCTAACCTTCAGGTGGGCTATGGGGGACTGACAAATCCCGCCATAATGAGTGAAAGCGGAGTAAATGCCTTGACATTTTTGGCATAAGGATGGTGTTAAGCAAGAGGCAACTGGAAGGCAAGTGGAATGAAAGCACCCAATCCTTCCCCTCTTTACATAAAAGCCAGGTCACCCTACTAACCCGACACTATTGAGGGCAAATGTCAGCTAGAGACATCCCGAACCTGAAAGCCTAGAAAGGACCACAGCAAAGAACCCTGATAAACCTCATTATACACTCTCCCCGGCTTTTTGAAATAGAGCCTCATGTGGCCCAGGCTGTTCCTAAACTTGCTATATAATTGAGGATGACCTTGAACATGATCCTCCTGCCTTTGACATCTCAAGTGCAGGAATACAACAGCAGACATGGCTATTAACCAGCTTTTTTTTTAATCATTTTTTTCTCTTTTCCCAAAAGGCTGCTTGCAGTCTCAAAATCCCTTTTTTTTTGGCTTATCAGTTCTCTAAAATTGATGGAGGAGGGTCGTCTGTCTATGTGCTACTTTCATTGGTTAATAAACAAACTGCCTTGGCCCTTTGATAGGACAGAAAATTAGGTAGGTGGAGTAAACAGAACAGGAAGCTGGGTAGAAGGCAGTTGCCATGATTCTTTGACCAGAGACGGATTATAGGCTAGAATCTTCCCAGTAAGCCACCACTTTATTAATCTGTGGTGCTACACAGATTAATAGAAATGGGTTAATCAAGATGTGAGAGTTAGCCAGTAAGAGGCTAGAGCTAATGGGCCAAGCAGTGTTTAAAAGAATACAATTTGTGTGTTGTTATTTCGGGGCATAAGCTAGCCAGGCAGCTGGGAGCTGGGTGGTGGGACGCAGCCCACTGCTCCTTCTAAAGTCTTTCTTAAAAAAAAAATAAATAAATAAAACTACATTAGCTAGAATTCAAAGCTACTTCCTTAAAAATTACTCATTCTCAAGGCATATTTTATTTTAACAACTATACATCAGAAAACAAAACCCTTTTTAAAAAAAAGGAAAAAGAGGCTGGCAAGTTGGCATAGTGGGTAAAAGCAATTGCTATGCAACCCTTGAAAGCCCAAAAGTTGTTCTACATAGGTACACACACACACACACACACACTTAAAAAAAGAAAGAAAAAACTATAGGTGCACATTAATGAAAACAGAGAGCTCAGAAAAGCAGAATCATGGAAACTACAACTCCACTAGCTAAGTACAACCACAGTCTACTTCAAATACATTTCTCTGAACTGGCTTACCTGTTCAATGACAGTTTTCAGCCACCACTGAGGACCCATCAGAGTTATAGCTGCGATAATTTTGGCATGTAGCACTCCTAGTGCCCAATCCTACAGTTAGAAGAAACCAAGAACATTTAACACATCTTCACTGACTTTGACATAAGCCTACACAATGCTGTTCAGTTTCAAAATGGAACTGCACAGAATCAGGAACATGTAGTTAAGCAACTGACAGCTGACAGCTTCTGGGAAGAAAGAGTTTTCTTTAAGAGTTCTAGTTGACCAAAAGGGAGGCAGAGGCAGGCGGATCTCTGTGAGTTCAAGGCCAGCCTTGACTGAGTTTGAGGACATCCAGGACTGTTACACACAAACACACACACAAAAGAAATTCTTTGCTGGTGGGTAAAAGTCACACTCCCATGAGTATATATGGGCAGCACATATTTGATGGATTAAAAATACTTTTCTTCCCAAAGGAACCAAGTTGAGAGCCAGTAAAGAAAAGGGAAATGAATTTGGGAAGGGATGAATATGATCAAATGATCAAATACATTGTACAAAACTCTCAAAACAAGGGATGGGGAATAATATATAAAAGCTCCTTTAGAAACCTAACACTTTTTTTGAGAGAATATAGAAGTTTGAGCAAGTAAAACAAATGCTATTATTTTAACAACCATTATTCTTGTTGCTTTTCCTGTGTTACTGGTATGGACTGAGCTAACTTACGCCATAATAAAACATTTTAGACCTAAGAAATTACTCCAAAGGCAGTTTCAAAGGCAAGCTCAGGCATTTGTGGTTTCCTGAACTATTACCAGAACAGGATATCTTCCATTCCCAGTACCACTGAAACCAGGGTCCTCATGGTATCCTGCCTCCAGCCTCTCCCCTTCAGCTGGCCAGTGACTACCCATGCCTCCCATCCCATCGAGGCATTTTAAACAAAGTACAGCAGACCCTACAAGCACTCGTCCCCACTTAGCACCATAAATCCTTACCACGATACTCCCTTAAATTTTTTTCTTTATTTCATTATTTATTTTAGGGAGACAGGAACAAGGGCATCCCATGGCATAGGCACAGACTAGTTCTTCATATATGTGAGTCCTAGACAGCAAGCTCAATGAAGAGCAACATTTTAATCCCCAAAGTATTCTGAGGGAACGACTTATGAGGCCTTCACATTTTATTTTAACAACTTTACAAGGGTTCCTAGAATAGGAAAACAATCTTCCTAAACAAACTGCATAAACTAAAATAACCAAGATTTTTTTTTTTTTGATACCAAACCATTGGCAACAATCACAAGGATAACACACATACCTGCCAAGGGTAGAAAAGGGGAGTCTGATCAAGAGGGACCCTCAGAGGAGCAACAATAACCAGCTCAAACAGGAGCCCCAGGAGCAGTGGGACGACCCCAGCCAGCAGCACAGCAACTATCAAAGTCTTCATTATCTAGTAGGAAACAGGACACCTAATTATTACAAAGGAGACTCTGTTCTAACAAACTTCAGTCACTGTAAGGCTTGTTCCCTCTTTGGCCTGATGTCCAAAGGGGCAAATTATACTATTTTATAAAATTATACTATTTTAAACAACATATACACACATTTTTATGTTATATATTTCAGTGGGGTTTATTTTCTAATGCATATATGTACATGTGCTGGATGCAACTGTACCCCAACTGTACAACCATAATTGAAATCAGAGGAAAATCTCAAATGTCACCCCCCTCCTTTGTGAAAAGTGTCTCACTGGCACAGAACTCATCGATTAAGTCAGGTTGGTCAGTCAGCGAACTCAACCAGCAAGTCCCCCTGTTTCTGCCTCTTCATCACTGAGATTACAAGAACAAGTCACCACACTCAGCATGTTATCTGGGTTCTCCAGCTTGCCAGGCAAGAGTTTTATCAGCCTCGTCATCCCCAAACCCATTAAGTGACCTTGCTAGAGTGCACGAATGCAGAGCTCTAGCTGCAACGAAACCTATTACTATTATGGATTGTTGCTATAAAACATACTTTTCCCCAAAATTTCATCTAGTGTTATATTCAATAAACAAGATGACTTTGATGTTTTCTTCAAAATATCCTTCTCTGTACTTGCCTTTCATTTATTTATTTGTTTGTTTGTTTGTTTATTTTGGTTTTCCGAGACAGGCTTTCTCTGTAGCTTTGGGGCCTCGAACTCAGAGATCCGCCTGCCTCTGCCTCCCGAGTGCTGGGATTAAAGGCATGCACAACCACCATCCGGCTCTGTACCTGGCTTTTATTTGTCTGCAAAAGCCTACTGATTTGCCAAAACCCTGATCCAACAGCTACCTAACTCATTAGCTGATCTGTGAGTCCTCGGGTGAACTGGTGGTTTAACCTGACTCTAGTTAAACTTATTCATCAAACCAATTAGACTGACCCCACTAAAATAGTCTGGCTTTCTGGTGAAGAAATGATGCCTATCTTGTCAATACATTAACAACTATAGCTAGTGCATTCACAATAGAGCTTTAGATTTGGGTTAAGTAGCAAAATAAGAAAATATTGATAAAAGGAACTAGAAAATACTTGCAATAAAATCAGTCTTAAAGTGACTTTGGGTTTTGGTGACCTTTTCATAAGGTGGTTTCAGTGAATACAACTATTCTAATATATGACCAAGCACAGTATTTGTGGAATGCATACTACCTCTTTATATGGCGTTTATGATGATAGACTACCAAATGAAACTACAGTTAGCTGGAAAGAAGCAGGATGTGACCTGCCAGCTGAAAAAGGTACGGAGCCATATGGCTAAAATAGATCATAATAATGGGTTAATATAAGCTACAAGAGCTAATAAGTAGCCTGGCCTAATGGGCCAATCAGCTTTATAACTTATAGAGATCTCTGTGTGATTTTCTTTGGGGCTTGCTGGCTGTGGGGTACCAGATGGGACAGAAACCCCAACAAGCAGGCCCCCTTCATGTTACAAGCTGAGTTCTGTATTAAATATTGATAAGTTGCAGATTACCCTCAGGACTAAGGAGCAATTAACTCCCTCCACTCATAACCTACAATAATCAACAATATCTTACTACACACAAGGATTTTATCAACACACAGTAATTGTACAATGATGGAAAAGTGAAATGTTACAGTCTGATTAGAATATACTCATATACACATAGTATGTGCAAATAACAAGTAAAACTATAAAATATTAAAAATGATTTCAGCATAAATATAAATGCATAAATTCTAAGAGAAAGCAAAATAAACTCAGGTCAGAAATCAGAGCTAATTACCCAGATGACTAGGCAAAGAAGTGCCCTACCGTATTTGCCAGCCCAGCCAACAGTGTGTACAAGTATTATTCCCCACACTCAGAAAAGGATCTGTCTGTATCTGTGTGCAATCAGGGTTTTGAGAATGACTTCCATTACTTGTGCATTCACATCTCCAAAAGCATATTCTGAAATTCTTAATTATCTCACAAGATCACTGAGCAGCGGTCGTCTGTTAACTCAAGTGCATCTGGGTAAAGAACTGTGGTTTGGGGAAACGGAAGGCTGCTATCGTAAAGGAATATTCCTTCTGATGAAAAGATAAACTCTCCTGCAAACCAGTGACACAAGAGAAGACAATGGGAAGCAACTGTTAAGTACTCATTACCACCAGATAGGATCAGTATCTTATTACAGAAACCTACCATGAGGGACCACTCCTTAACCTTCTGGAAAATCACTCTGCGTCCCTGGGGCATCCAGGCTACCAGCACCGTCACTGCCCTTATGGTCAGCCAACATACATAGAGACCACAAGCAGCCGTGTACAGCTCATGGATTTTGGCAGTCCCCGTCCAAAATGACATTAACCAACGACCAGCAAATACTGAAAATAGAAAGGCTGACAAATGAGACACATGGCTAGGTAAAGAGAACTGTAATCTTGACATTCTACAAATATTTTCACATCAGAATAAACAAAAACAATTCTCTAGAAAACAGAATGACTTGACTAAGAAATACCCCAAATACAGTCAATGAGCTGATTCCCCCAGAATATAAACCCTGATGTGCCATGCCATTTACTAATTTCTCCTAGCCTGGGAAGTTATGAGCATTGGTGCTTACATTATTTTTATTACCAACTGTAATTATTATGCTAATAAATTAAAGACAGAAATTTTCTATTATTTGTGCTGTAAACACTTTATCTAGGAACCTTACAAATAATTTAGGTTTTCTTCCAAATGATCCATTCATTTGCACAGAAAACTCAGCTTGTTAAAAGAATGCGGTAGGCACAGTAACATTTCAAGACACAGTATCAAAGAAAACTGTATAAACTTTCTTTAAAAATCAATACCAAAATAGAACAAGACACAGAACTGAGATCTTTCTAAAGGTTGTTAGTTTTGTGCTTTTTCCTTTGTTTTGAGACAGGGTTTGACACTATAGTCAAAGGTGGTCTCAAACTCAAAAGCAATTTTCCTGCCTCAACTTCCTGAGTGCTGAGATCTCAAGTGTGAGGCACAGATGCAGTGAAGAGAGGTTAGGAATAAACTCCAAGGTATAGTCATATAGTTAACTGCTCAAGTATATCTTATAGAATTCCTTAACTATATGTACATAACTTGTTCTCAATAAAGCTTGAGAGAGGAACAAGATCTCTGGTGTTTTATTATGTACTGCCTTCCTAATACTAAGTCTCAATACTTAAGCAGAGCTGGTCAGTATGCTGACCATTTCCCGCCTATCATCTCATCCATTCCCCAACGGTTAACCCTTCATCCAACACAGACATGACCTATACCTGAAAGATAGAGACAAGGCTCTGCCACAGGCCTTGACCCATTGGTTACATAGTAGAAAATTTATCTGAATGCATGTCCACATGATAAAGCTCGTATTTTTCCTGATGGTACTGTGTACTATCTCTTGGTCAAACTAAGCTAGCTCAACAGTCAAACCTTACAAGCCATAACCATAATAAATATAGACTTCATATCCACTAACAAAATAGTCTGAACATGGAAATGGCTCTTTTAAAGATGGAGAACAGTCAAGCATTCCGTAAGCCCGAGGTTCAGCCCACAACAACAACAACAGAGGATGACTATATCTGTTTCATGAAAGAGCAATGTGCATATTAGTCCTAAGCCACCAAAATCACCACCGACACCCTGTCAGTGTTCAGTGCACTATAAGTGTCCATTCTAGGGTCTGTCTCTGAAATTTTTCTATTAGTTTTATATTTAATAGCCAATTTCTACTCCCTCTAACTTCCTTCTGTTCTCCCTCTCTGTTCCCTCTGCTTCTGAGAAGACAGTGGTAGCTTTCAGCCTATCAGTTGAGTTGTAGCTAAGGGTTATTAACCAATGGGAAGAAGCAAGGCCCCATTAGCCTCCAAAGTGCACCTTGTTGAAGGTTTTCTGTAATCAACCGCAACTATTCTATCATGTGGAACCAGACTAAAGGGAAATGTTCAAATAACAGTATTCAATGACACTGAATTACTTTCATATTACTAAGCTCAAACATAAAAATTAGTTTCCTTTATTAATTTTTTAAATACTGGCAAAAACATGGGACTGGAACATAAAAACTATGAGTATGTTCACAATGTAGCTAGGTAGTTAGCCAGCTGTGATAGCTAAGGACATCTAAGGACAGGGATGTCAGAAGTCTTCAAGTAGAGTGTTAGCCAAGAGGACATTTGTATCACTCATGCATTCCCATGCCATTCCCCACGGGTCAGAGTTCATTGAGGAAGAGGGAACAGAAAATGTCAACACAGCACAACAGGACCACTGCACTCACCAACTAACTAACTGCACATGATCTCAACAAGATCAAGCCAATCAACTTCTAGCATGGAGTAGAAAGAAGGGCATGAGCCCTACCCCTAACTAAGGAACAGCTGAGGCTACTAGGGAAGAATCTGTTTTCTTTAAGGGTAGTGGTACCTGGCAAGATGACCACTGTGTGGTGTTGGGCAGTGGTGGCACACGCCTTTAATCCCAGAACTTGGGAGGCAGGGGCAGTCTGGTCTACAAAGCAAGTTTCAGAATAGCTAGAGCTACAGAGAAACCCTATCTCGAAAAACCAAAACAAAGTTCTCAAAGAATCAATAAAATCTTTTTAAAATCTCCATGTATAAATAGTAAAATGTTTCTTTTAACCAAATGAAGGTAAAAATCGTAATTTCTTCAAATTAAAAAAATGTTTATTTTTTTAGAAACTTTGCTTTAAAGTAATTTTAATGTCCCTAGTTGTTCTTTCCCAGCCTTTTAACAACTCAAGGAACAAATTTTAAAGCAAATTTGATGTATAAATTATTAAGTATGTATTACAATCAAGACTTATTCAATATACCAGTTAGTGGATAACAACTATCAGCACGATTTGGAATGTCCTGAGGGGGCATAAACAACAGGACAAGCTCTTCTATGATTTGTCACTGGCTTTGTACACTCCATCCCACTGAAGGCTGATCCTCTGGAGAGGACGACAAGCTACTGTATTCAACCAGAGCAGCTCACTAGTTAAATGAAGAAATACTGTTTTGTTGAAATTTCTAACAATTAATTAATGCCAGAGAAAATCAACATTTATGAATCCCAGAGTAGAGGAAACAGTCTAACTTTTAAAGTTCTTTACATACTGACTGGGAAAATGTCTTAAATCTTACAAATGACTTTGAAAACCCACAGTGTGGGGACCATAAAAACTGAAAGGCTGTAATGCCATCCTCTGGAATAAACCCAAAACATGATGAGGGATTCCCCTCTGTATATTGTGAATACCATTGGTTAATAAACAATCTGTCTTGGGCCTGGCAGGGCAGAATAGAGGTAGGTGGGGAAAACTAAACTGAATGCTGAGAGAAAGAAGGCAGAGTCAAGGAGACTTCATGGAGTCCAAGGAGCCATGGAGCCACCAGAGGAGAAAAACACAAGACACCAGCTGGAACCTTGCCAGTAGACCACAAGCCTCATGGTAAAATATAAAATAATAGAAATGGGTTAATTCTACATGTAAGAGCTAGCTAGCAATATGCTTAAGTGATTGGTCAAGTAGTGATTTAAATAATATAGTTTATGAGTGATTATTTCAGGGGTCTGGGCAGCTGGGAATAAACAAGTGGCCTCCAACAACAACATGGTGTGCTAGCTAAATCCACATAAAACCTGAAAGGGTTTGGAAAGAAATTCTAGACACTACAAAACAAAGTTTAGCCACGTTTTTTTTTTTTTTTTTTTTTTTTTTTTTTTTTTCCCCCCCAGATGGGCTCTGTTTGCTGGCCATAGCTCCTTTAAGAGAAGTCTTCCTGACTCAGCAGTAGCAGAAAAAAAATCTTGCATGGTTTAAAACAGCAGCTTCCTGGGCCATGCTGCTTAGAACAAACTCTTGCTCTTTCGGGAGGCCAAGCATTTAAATGGAAATCTATGATTATAATTATTTTTCAACTCCACCAAAGACTCCAGAAGGATATAATATTACCTAAGTAAACAGGAAGTGCATTGTAAGTAACTTCCAGAATATGGCATTTAAAATGTTTTAATAACTTAGGACTTTTCGTGACAATGAGACACATATGCTCCTGGCAGCACCAATTAATTTAAGAGGAAGATGAGCATCGAAGAGGCTCCTTATGGAGTTTGCTAGCCATGTGGGCAAGAAACTGCTCTTGCCTGGACTACTTGAAAACTGGACATGCAGGACCCACAGAGAAATGACTGAAGTTGTCTAAAGAAGGTGAGACAGTCCTTCAAGGTTCCTGCTTCATGAAAGAGTCTTGTCAGACATTCTGCAGAACACAGAAGACAAACTGCATAACTGCCTTTGAAATTTCCTGCTTCATGGGAAAGTATGCTAGATATTGTGGGCCTGTAGGCTAAAGATGGATGCCCCAATGGTACAGAAAAAACTTTGGGTGACTGTCCAGGTAGCAAGATGTCTCTGTCAATTCTAGAGTATTGGAAGATACTTACAATGTACTTCCTGTTTACTTACGTAATATTATATCCTGATGGAGTTGAAAAATAGTTATAATCATAGATTTTCTTAGTTATGATAAAAGATAAAGTAGATAATTATTGTAACTGTAATTCTTGTTTGATACCTGTTTTGTTATATGTAATTTTACTATGTTAAAACCTTTTTATTTAGACAGAAAGGGGGAGGTGATGTGGAATTCCCCTCTGTATGTTGTGAATACTATTGGTTAATAAAGAATCTGTATTGGGCCAGCCTGGCACGGCAGAACAGAGGTAGGTGGAGAAAACTGAATGTTGGGAGAAAGAAGGCAGAGTCAAGAAGAAGCCATGGAGTCACCAGCTGGAACCTTGCAGGTAGGCCACAAGTCTCATGGTAAAATATAAAATAATGGAAATGTATTAATTCTAGATGCAAGAGCTAGCTAGCGATGCCCTAAAGTGATTGGCCAAGCAGTGATTTAATTGAGTCTGGGCAGCTAGGAACGAAAAAGAGGCTTCCTACTACACTAACTGTTTCTGGAACTCGTGGACCTATGCTCTATGCTCTATGGAGTCCAACAGGATGAAGTACCCCTAAGGATCAAACATTAGGTCTGTAAACCAAACATTAGGTCCAGTTTCTATTTGATGATAAATCTCTTCTCTATAAGATACAACCTGTTTTGAGAAAAGAATCTTAACATTTAATAGCTGAGTCTAGGATAATCTCATACCTGGTAAAGTAAGGCAAATGAGGCTGGCAATTAGTAGTGTTATGCACATGAAGACAATCAGAAGAAATATCTGTAAGAAAAAACAAAGTCCATAAGTGGTTCACATGTCCTCACTGGATTCTGATACTCTTTAAAGCATTCACATAACACTTCCTCTATAAAAGCATGCTGCTGGGCACAGGGACACATTGCCTATAATCACAGAACTGAGGAGAGAAAGAAAGAAGGGAGGAGACAGCCTGCACCTGTGCTTTCAGGGGAAGAGGCAGCCTGCACCTGTGCTTTCAGGGGAGGAGGCAGCCTGCACCTGTGCTTTCAGGGGAGGAGGCAGCCTGCACCTGTGCTTTCAGGGGAGGAGGCAGCCTGCACCTGTGCTTTCAGGGGAGGAGGCAGCCTGCACTTGTGCTTTCAGGGGAGGGAGGCAGTCTACACCTGTGCTTTCGGGGGGAATAGGCAGCCTGCACCTGTGCTTTCGGGGGAGGGAGGCAGCCTGCACCTGTGCTTTCAGGGGAGGGAGGCAGCCTGCACCTGTGCTTTCAGGTGCTTTCGGGGGAGTAGGCAGTCTGCACCTGTGCTTTCAGGGAAGGGAAATAGCCTATGTAAAATAAGTGTGTGTTTTCACACAATCAGATATACCCACAAGAAAGAAGCAAACATTTGTACTCAGCCAAACAAACTCACCCAAAATTTAGTATAACAAATTGAAAATACCTATCCTTCTAAACTCAGTAACAGTGCTATTCAATCAGCTGTTCTGTGTGGTGATAGGAACATTTAGTTCTGCCTGTCCAGCAAACAGCAGTCACTGGCCACGTGCAGCTTTTGAACTCCTGACATGTGAATAGCATACTGTAATAACAGAATTTCAAATTTTATTTTCATTATTCTATTTATTTATTTATTTATTTGTTTATTTATTTAGTCATTTATTTGTTTGTTTGTTTGTTTATTTATTATGTATGCAATATTCTGTCTGCGTGCATGCCTGAAGAGGGCACCAGATCTCATTACAGATGGTTGTGAGCCACCATGTGGTTGCTGGGAATTGAACTCAGGACCTTTGGAAGAGCAGACAATGCTCTTAACCACTGAGCCATCTCTCCAGCCCCTATTTTCATTATTCTTAACTATAAATAAATGCACGTAGCCAGTGGCTACTGTCCTGGAACGTGACGATGGAACAGCAGCACACAGGGAAGAGGAGACCCTTTGCTGGTGGACTGAAAGGCAGCACTGCAGTTCATTTCTTACCTTACCATGAACATGAGCCCTAAGATCAGAGGGCAGAGTTCTTGATGAGAAAAAACTCATAACACTCCAGCTTTGCTTGCCTAAAAAGCCTTAGCAATTCTGCGATTCTGTATTGATGGCTTTTTTTTTTTTTTTTTTTTTTTTTGGTTTTTTAACAGTTTCTCTGTAGCTTAGCAGTCTGTCCTGGAATTCACTCTGAGACCAGGCTGGCCTCAAACTCACAGATCCACCTGTCTCTGCTTCCCCAGTGCTGGGATTATAGGCATGTGCTACCACTCAACAAGAGGATTGAGTGAAGAACAGGGAAAAGTGAAACAGGTGTTCTCTATGAGGCCTGCTTTTAGGATTCACAGACAAAGGTACTAAAGACCTTGTTTCCTCCACTATTATAAGCAACATTTTCTAGGATAAGTTGTTGCATCTAAATAGATGTGTTTCTCAGTGGGGCAAGAAGTGTAAAATCATGAGTGACAACTGTACACATGACATTCAAGAATCTCCACTTGGGTGCTGCCCAGTCCAGAGTCCTGTCTGTCAGTTTCTTTTTCTCTCATCTCTCCTCTGCATACGCCCCCACCCTCTAAATCACAACCAGTTACCAGCAGTTCCAAGCTTGACATGCCCCATGTGCCCTTTCCTCGCATATGGCTGGAATGTCCTTCCTACTTTTCATTTCTTGATCTACTTGTCCTCTTAGCATTAAAGACAGCTTAGGTACCACCTCCTACATGAAGATTTCTGCACACTTGTACTACAAACCAACGGCCCCTGCCCAACAGTGCCCTCAGGAAACATCTATGCTGAGAACTCAAATTTGCTACTCTTTGGTTTTGCTTTGTAATCTCCCAAAGTGGTCTGAAAGTGGTTTCAGGGCAAAGACAGCATGCATGATCTCTATAACCCTAACACAGATCAAAAATATCAGACAAGGTGTGCTTAGGCAATGGCTACATATGACCCACAGGTAACTGAAAAATAAGAACAGGGATTTGAAATATAACAAACTGCATGTAAATGGCACTAATCATCAGGATAAATTTCTGTCAAGACTTTGAATCACAGAATGACTGCTAGCTTCAAGACCATGAAACAGGCATATTTTTAGCCAAGCTGATCTTTACTTTCATTATCTATCAACATGCGATGACTGCCCACATCTGACATACGGCAGGTCCTTAAGCATACACTGAACATGGTAACCTGGAACTGCAGGCAACTGTATTTAGGAGACAGAATATACAGAGGAGAGGTGAGGGACCAGGGAAGCTGTGACATACAACCGTCTGGGATGGGCAGGAGTCAGAATGAAGAGCCTTGAAGGCCACACATGCTTGCTTCATGCTCACTGTACTGTGCTTTGCACTCAGGAACACAGTTCTGGTTCTGATCCAATAGCTGTGAGTGGTGATTAAATCAGAGACAAGCGCTAACACATCATTACATTTCTAACACACAGACCTGAAATGCTATCCATCATGCTAGCTTCTTCTAACTTACAGTCTTTTTCTCAAACAGTAAGAGCTAAAGTCCATGGGATTCTAATTCCACAGCGTCCATCTCCAAAATCTGATGAATCTATTTTGAACATTTAAGCTATATAATGAATAATAAAACAGGTTTGTTTTTAATAACCATGATTTTAACAGTATTAATTCTCAGTAGAAAATTGAAAGAAAAAAATTAATTTACAGAAGTCAGGCTGTATAGACTCACCCTGAGTGGGAAATTGAAAGGCCGGCGGTAAGGCTGAAAGCCGACAGGTCCTCCCTGCTGGAGTATGGCTTGGTGGGCCGCATGCAGACCCTCCCCAGCTGGGACAGCATTGTTGTTTCGAGCAGGCTGGTTATTGTTGACCTGCTGATTTGCACTGTTCTCGTTTTCTTCCTGGTCTCCCAGTAAGTAGGAATGTAGGTCCCTATACAAGTTACACCAGTGAGCCTCATTTCAGGTCAGAGTGAAAATGACAAGCATAATGTATTTTCTTAAAGAATAGAAAACATGTATGTGGATTCAACATAGAGCATTACTCCTGCTATCTAGACTAAATGCTAGTGTTTGCTTCAAATTAAACCCTAAACTATTAGCTAGCTTGTGGGACACTCCACAAATTCAACCTATTTTGTTTCTTCACTCAACACCTGGGAAGAAACCAGTTATTTAGAGGAAAACACTGACAGTTGGCATTAGGCTCCACAGAGTGAAAAATCTCCTGTATAAGCTACAAATCAATTCAGACAAAGAGTAGCACTGGGGGGAAGGGTGGTGTTTAATCATATATAACCAAATCTACACCACACAGTAATTTTACCACAGTATGTCAAATATTTCACAGAAACTCCCCTATCTTATAAGTTCAATAAATAAATGCAGAAGAATAAATACAAATGGCTGTGGGAGGTTAACCCTGATCATCAACCTGACAAGATCTAGAGTCAATAGTGTTGGCCAGTTTTATGCCAACTTGACACAGGCTACAGTCATCTGGAAAGAGGGAACATAATAAATTAAGAATATGCCCCCACCAGACTGGTCTGTGCATAAGCCTATAGTGCATATACTTGATTCATGATTGATGTGGGAGGGAGTAGGTGCCATCCATGAGCAGGTGGTTTGAGAGAGAGAGGAATATAAGGAACAGGATGATAAAGCCATAAGAATCAAGACAATAAACACCATTCCTTTACGGACTCTGCATCCTTGTTGCCTACAGATTCCTGTCGAGTTCTCACCCTGACTTTCCTCAGTGATGGACTGCTACCTGGAAGTGTAAGATGAAATAAACCCCTCTTTCCAAAGTTGCTTTTGGTCATGGTGCTTTATCACAGCAATGGGAACCCTAACTAAAGACAGAACCTAGGAGACAGGCTTCTGGAATGCCAGTGAGAGAATGTCTATACGAGGCTAAGGGGGAAAAAACCTAAAAGTGGATGATACCATCCACTGGGCAGGCCAAGGATCCTGAACAGAATAAATTAGGAAAGCTAGCCGTAGACTAGCATTTCTTTCTCTCTGCTTCCTGAATGCAAACACAAGAGCAAATGCCTCAAGCTCCTGCTGCCAAGACTACCCCACCACAATGGATTCTACCCTCAAAATGTACGCCAAAACAAACACAATCCCTTAAACTGCTTCTGTTGAGTATTTTATCACAGCAGCATAAAAAGTAACAAACAAACAAAAAAATCAAACCTTAGAAAACCTTACCTGGTTAGAATCCCTAAAAGAAAGTAAGCCAGTTTGTCTTTAAATACACTGCATTTTTTTTAACTTTTAGGTTAATGTGTGTGAATGGAACTGTCGCATTCCTACATAAGTACACCATGTAGTCTAACTGTGCTGGCCTGGCCCCAATACCCTTTGTTTGCCACATCTACAGCACAAAAGGTACAGCAGTGAGCCTGCATAGAGGGGACAGTATGCACACACCCTCCTTGAAAGGGCAACCTGCAGACAGCACTCAACTGCTTCTTGTTAAACCTAGAGTTTTCTAAGAGTTTATATGTACATATGTGTATGTATGCCACGTGTGTGTAGGTGCCCACAGGGCCAGAAAAGGTACCAGATTCCCAGATGTGGACTCACTGACAGTTATGAGTAGCCTAATACTAGTTCTGGGGAATGAATTGGGTTCTCTGGAAGAACAGCAAGAATTCTTACTGCTGAGTCATCTCTCTGGCCTCTAAAACTACTTTTTATTGATTGGAACATAGAACACACTTCTTTCAGAAAGGTTATAAAACAAGATAGGCCATGGTGGCAAATGTGCTCTCAGCACTAGGGAGACTAGGGCATGGGGACGCTAGGGTTATAGCTTGAGTAAGAATGTCTCAAGATGGAAAAAGAAAAGTTATGGGCACAGACAACACATATGGAGCTGCCATACTCACAGCAAGTATCCAGCAGTAACGGTCCATGCACGCACAAGCCCCTTCAGCCACTGCCTCGTGTGTCCCTGTTCCAGCAACGCTGGCAAGACGACCTGCAGCAGGAGCAGCTCCAGGGACAGCTCACTCACCGGAGCATCACTACAACAGTGACAGGTTTACGACATGAGTCCTATTTCCATTTTAACTTATAAAACATCTAATTAAACAGGTCTCCAAGCCAAATGAACCCATTGTTTTTATTGCCTTTCTCCCACTCTCTCTTCAAGTCAGTGAGACTGTCCTCTCAAACTCCACCAAAGCTGCTCCTGGCCCCTTGGTGTCCACCAATGGTCATGCCACAATGCTCACTTGCATTATGAGAGTAACATGTTACAGAGCTGCTCACCCTTCTTCCTGACATCTTCCTCAACAGCTTCCAAACCAGCTGCTTCTCCAGTCTAGAAATATGAGGGCCCAGTTCTGTCCTCTTTCTCAGCCAAGCTTACTCCTTGTGCAACTGTGACTCATCTGGCTTGAATGCCACCGTCACCTACTCCTGACATTTCTCCCGACTGCTAACTTGTATACCCAGAGTGGAACTCGGTGCTCCACGCTGATGTGCATTATCACGCTGAGAACAAGCATCCAACCAAACCGTTGCTAACCTCTTCCCACTCTCACCTCCACCTCACTTTCTCATGCTAACAACAGAACTTCTGATTTCTGACTTCCTTCTTTACACCTCACAGGTACACTGCTAGACTCCTTTGACTTGGCAATATCATGAATCCCAACTGCTTCTTAGCTTCCATCGCTACCTCCTTCACCCATCCCTTCCCAATTCCACTGGGATCATCACATTATACTCCGGCTACCCTCCTGCTTCTAACCTGATCATCCCCACTCTATGTCTTAACACTGAGAAGCCAGAGTGAGCCTCATAGCCAAACTGCTTATTACAGCCCCCAAAGAAGCTCAAAGAGCTGGCTTTCAAGGACTTCTCTGACTTCACAGCCAGCTACTTTGATTTCTTTTTCTTAGCCAAACTAGGCTATCAAATAGGCCTGCGTGCTACTGTGCCCACCTGAATCCGTATCAAGGGATCCATATGGTTCAACAGCCCTTCCTCACCTCCCATCAGGGCTTTCCTCAACTGTCACCTCAGACTTATCAGTTACTCCTTCTAAATTAAAGCCCCATCCTGGACATTTGCTATTCTTTTCTCTCCTTTTCTCTAGAGCAGCAATGATTTTAAGCATACTATATATTTTATCTGTTTTAAAGCCTTTCTTCCCTGCCCATAAATGTAACCTCTACTATGGAGAAACTACTGACAACTTTTTAACAGGGGAATAATATAACCAAACTTTCAGAAAATCTAGGGACAGCAGGGATAAGGGTGGGCTATAAATGGAGAACAAAGGGAGACAGAAACGAAGCTAATGAGTGGTAAATGAGTTGGTTTAGTGCAAGGTCTTAAGGGCCTAGAACTGACAAGACTTAAAAAGACAGAAGTAAATTTGAGGAAGCAATCTCATTCCCATAGCTCGAGGTCATGGGGTAATGAAGTCACTGGAACGTTTAAACCCAAAAGGATGAAAGCCTTGAGTCTTAGTTCATAGTTAAAGGTGCACACAAAGAAAAACAATGCTACTAATTCTCATTAAGTGTGGTAAAATGTTTTAAATAAATGCAAAAACAAGTCTTCCTTTGAAAAATGTAACTTCTAACACGCATGTGACTATGACTATGGTAAAATGGAATTCTCACATAAAAAGCTCAATGTAATCTGAATATTAAATTTCCAACAGTGATATATCATTACAGCTTTTCTAAGTCTTAAAAATTTATCTATAGGGTTTGGGGATACCACTCAGTGGTATGGTACTTGGTTAACATACTAGCACTGAGTTCAATCCCTCAAATAATCACAAAAACAACAATCCTTACCTGTAGAGCATGACATTGTAGGGAAGAAAATTAGGCAAGAGACTCTTAATAATACGTATAGGAAGCCAGAGCATCAGAAGCACAATGGAGCCAAAGACAATCTGCAGTAAGAAAGAGGCATAGCCTTACTCTGAGTCCAGCACACTACGTGGTGAGCATATCCCATGCATGGGCTTAGGCAAGTATAGTCAGTATGCTTCCCAGCCCTCCTAATCTAAAAGAATACAAACAACAAAAACACTGTATAAAAAAAAGGTAGTATGCTTAGATAAAAAGACCTGCTCACCACTGACAAGATAAATCTTCGGAGATGCCTGTAAATGGGCAAGTGGATCATTTCCTGTACTGGATTAAAATCTGGATCATTCAAATTCCTCAGAAACCATAAGACACCAGGTCGAAGTACCTGCAGACATATTTAAAGTGTGACAGATACTCAATAACATCATTATGTTAGCTATGCACATGAACACTAACAGAAGAATAATATCCTAAAGAATTTACAACTGTCATGAAAAAAAGTTCCTCAGCCAGAAATTCTATCAAATTACTGTGCTTTTGATGCTTTTAGTCGTAAACTAGAAAACACTCACTGAGAACAATTTATCAAAAAATCTAGATCACTGAGGTAAAATATGAACATTATCACACTACTATGATTTAGGGGAAGGATGCAGACCCATCCCCATCCTCCTCAAACTTTTCACAGAGTAAAGTACAAATGACATGTAGCCTCTACGACTTCATTCCCACTGGCTCTGTAGGCTTTCTCCTAAGTCACCATCTGAGCAGAGTAAGCTAATCTGTTCAAAGGATTTACTCATTTCCAAGACAGAGGAGAAGAGGAATTGTGCCTTTGTTTCTCATTATTACAGCATAGAATCTGTAGCTTGAGATGTATATTAAGGAAACACTAATCTCCCCTCATTTTTAAACCAATTAGAAGAGGATCTGTGAAGGTCCTGGGATCATAAAGAATCCTCACTATAATTCTGTACTTCAAATGTCATTTTCCAAATATTTTGGTATTTTAAATCTTATAA
Organism: Arvicola amphibius; assembly: GCF_903992535.2. NCBI lineage: Eukaryota > Metazoa > Chordata > Mammalia > Rodentia > Cricetidae > Arvicola > Arvicola amphibius. The sequence continues at coordinate 7,177,195 of NC_052049.1, read as the reverse complement.
AACCTCTCTTGGGGATGAAATCTAAAATCAATTTATTATCATAACCACTTTTAGGAGTTTACAAAAGAGGGTAAGAATGATGCATATCAAGTAAGAACTTGGGTTTTAAACTAGCCTTGATCATTTTTAAAATTCTGGGTTTTTTTAAAGATAAATGTCAATTTAAAGTAATCAAACCAAACTCTACTATTAGTTATTCCCTCTTAGAATAGTAGAGAATATGGTTTAGTTTAGTTTAGGAAACGTCCTAACTAAACCAAGAAAACATCCTTTGACTGGTGGTCAAAGCCCGTCTAAAAAACACAGAACATCACAACACATCCCTACAGGACCTACCTCTCTCAGTAACAGGATGAAGGAGGCAAAGTAGAACACGTACACCATTCCCACCAGCCAATGCAGAAACATCGTAGTTCCTGGAGCCGACTGAAAGCTCAGTTCTCTGTCTTTCAGAGTAGCATCAAACATTTCCTGAGTCAAAACACAACAGGTTAGAGATCTGTGCCACCTACATTTGCAATGCTTACTACTTCCACCACTAAGAGTAAGTTCACCAGATGTACATAATGTCAGTGTTTTGGTTTTCGGTTCTCTTGATGCCACTTCACAGTGGCACAGAACTATGTAGAGTGCATCATACTTTAAAATCTTGGAGCATGGGCAGTGGGTGAAGGCACTTGAGTTCAAGCCCTGAGACTCACATGGTAGGAAAGTGGACTACTTCAAATTGTGCTCTCACCATCCTATGAGCAAATACTCAAAATAAATAATGCAATTAAAAACCATGAAGCATAAATAATTAGTTTCACTAGTTCATTTTTTTGTCTATGACAGGGTCTCACGTATCTTAGGCTGGCCTAGAACTTGCTATAAAGCAGAAGGAAACCTGGAAGTTCTGACCCTCCTGGCTCTTCCTCCTCAGTGCTACGATTACAGACACCGCCATCACACTTAGTTTATGTGGTGCTGGGGATTGAACCCAGAACTTCATGTATCCTAGGCAAGCATTCTAACAACTGACCTAGGCTTTCAGCCCTTTACTAGTAAAAACTATTCTCTTCATATAAAATATTGATTTCTTAGTTATAGGTCTGCATTCACAAGATGTTTTAAATAGTAAAGAATAAGAAATAAACGTCAATCTCAAAGCAGCTTTTCTACATATATTTTTTTAAAAATCAAAACTAGGAATCATTAACATCTAGCATCATAGTTTTAAAAACTGGGCAACATTAGTATAAAATTTAGGAGGGAAAATTATTAACAAAATTCTCCAACAGTTATTATAAAAGCTCTAATTAAAATACCCTGACATTCAAATACATATAAAACATTAAACAATAAAAGACAAACTAATGATATTTAGACTCAATATTGTCACATTCCAAGAATAAGTAAATCACCAAATATTTTCTTTAAAAGGAATGTCTTCTATGACAGTGGAACTCAACTCACCAGAGAACAAATATCCAGCCACCAGCCACAAATGAGAGGGAAGACTCCAATTTCTACCACAACTAACAAAGAAACCTTAATTAAACAGAAATAAAGTCATCAGTATCAACCAAATGGAGGACAAACTACTTTGGGCTCTAATTTACAACTGCATTACCTTAACCACAATATAGCAGACTCCCAGCAAGCGTCGAGACCTATGAAACTTGACAAGAGTTGCCAAGGCCTGCAGCATCTAGTCAAGGAGTCTGAACACTTGAGAGTGGGAGACAGAAACTCTTCAGGTTATATGGATGTAATAACAAGTTTCATTTGTTTCAAATTCTTCCTACACTCATCCCTTCACAAACACTAACCTTTATGAAGACATAGTGGAAAGCGGCTTTATTGTTAATGAGAACTCCTTGGTATGAACAGCACTGTACTCCAAGCTGACTCATTAAAGGATACATGACAAATTATCAGTGTTATTGCTAAAAGTATATATCCAACAATCGTTGTGATTAGACCTTCAAAATGAGATGCTTGGACCTGAAAATAAAACAAATAAATAAAATAAAGCTTTCCCTCATGGTTGTTAACCCAGTTTTTAAGCATACTAAGTGATCTGAATGATAAAAAGTAAACTGTTAATTCAAGATATTTATAATTTAAAAATTGAAATCTCCTTTATAAAGTATCTGTAAACCAGAGTCTCATATACAGACCTAAACACTACTGAAGACTATAGAAATAGTAACGAATAACATTTTATTTAGAGTCAAAATAAGAGAGCGAATGAAATCTCCCAATAAGACCTTAATCTCAGCAGCCAGTCCTCATTCTCACAAAGATGCACTTGGTAAGGGCTGACCTCAAACATGCTGCTCAAGTTGACCACTTGCCTGGTAACATCCTGACCACACCTTCCCATACCCCCAGAAGTAACTGTTTAAGTTTCTCTAACTCTCCATAACTGTTCTAGAGACATGCAGAAAGCTAATATTTGGAGAATGACAAAGATTTCGCATTGCTATCTTTTCATTTCCTGAGTTACGAGAAATAAGTAGAAACAGTTCAGAAAGTCAGTATCTGCTGAAACTATTTATCTCAGTCTTCTAGGTTCTTATCAGCAACCAGTAAGAGGTATCGGAGCAGTAGCAGATAACAGAACATTTCCAAAAAAAGTCATCTCTGAACTCACACACACAGAGAACACTAGACCCTACTCAGGTCCTCCTTATAAGAGAAATCCTCAGAGCCCATAAAAACAGCCATTCTCCATGGATCTTTTGGACCTCTAGCTGTGGCAGCCCCTTAGTAGAGAATTGTTCATGGGCAATGCCATTATCATCTAATTACTATCAGAGTCAGACTAACATCCTTTACAGCTAAGGAGCTGGTGGACGCCAGGTTACTGGAGTGTTTGTCTAAACTATTAAAATGTTTTAGAAAAAAAGGAAAGCAAGAATCTATCCAAATATTTATCCATCATTAGGGAATGACAAAATGTAAAAGATCAGCAAACTCTTGAGAAAATACTATAGTTCATTACCCCAAGAGAGTCTTCTATTCCCTTTCTGAAAATTGATAAATATACTGATACCTTTCAAAATCTACTTTGGACCACCTGAGCAAAGGGATAGAACGGACACACAGGTTCATCAAGAGAGGGAAAAGCAATCTATGAGAAACGCCTTGCAGTGTGCCTCAGGACCACCACACAGGACTCACAGCCTACCTGTAATGGCTAGCGTATTGGCATGCTACTTCCTGTTCAGTTTTTAACAGAAAGAACAAGACTGTGCTGGCTAACTGTTCCTGTGCACAAAATACACTGAGAAGTGAACTCTTGAAAATAGTCCTTATTGGGCTGGAGACATGGCTCAGCAATATTAAGAGCACTTGTTGCTCTTGCAGAAAACCTGGGTCCACTTCTCAGCATCAGTACAATGGCTCACGAGCTTCCATAACCGCAGTTCCACGGGATCCAACAAGACACACGTGTGAAGCGTTACTCTAATTACTCTTTATCAATAAAAATGCAGGGGTCGGATATTGAGGTAAAAGTCTGAAAGATCAGAGAAGTAGAGAAGCCCCAGTCCTCCCTACCTGTTCTTTTCCTTCCTCCAAACAGCGAGCCAGATCCTTCTCCGCCCTGCCTTACTACTTCCTCTCCTATCTGTCCTCAGTCTTCCAAAACCTCTGTGGTCAATTCTGGTCGACTAGTGGCTACCTCCTCCAACTCCAAGCAAGCTTTGTCAGAACACAATCAAAATATCACACAAAACATGTGATGTACATACATGCCAGCAAAGCATGTATACACATAAAATATTCCTAGCTGGGCAATGGTGGTGCACACCTTTAATCCCAGCACTTGGGAGGCAGAAGCAGGCAGATCTCTGAGTTGAGGCCAGCCTGGTCTACAAAGTGAGTTCTAAGACAGCCAGGGCTACCCAAAGAAACCCTAACGCAAAAAAACAAAAATAAAATATTCTTTAGAAAATAACAAACTTGGGGATAATTAGTAGAAGTAAAATTCTCTGAAAGTATTATACTCACATGTTCCTCAAATCCCAAACCAACAAGGGAGAAATGACCGATGTGGTAAGGACAAAATGCTAAGAGAGAGGAGAAAACTTATCATTAAAACAATGAGCACTTTTAACATAATCTCCACTAAAAGAACAAGGGACTTCTTTGAGAACAGAAAATTCTCAGAGGAAAAACCAAAACTATACCTGGCACAATAAAACATAAAGGTCTAATAGGACCCTATCATAAAGACACAAAACCACTCTGAAGAGGATGTCACTGGCATTTTAAAAGGGCTGATATGAGCACTAAAAATTAAAAACCACCACCCAAATGACCAAAATTGATGGGAACAATAGAAACCAAACCTGTGAGCTCTTCTTAATATTCAAAGCTCCAAATACCAAAGACAAAGGAAAAAAAAAAAAAAAAAACAGTTCGTGTCTGAGAAGGGACTCGTGCACAAGCTCCTTCCTCTGGACTAACTACTCAGAGGATACCTGCCTGGCATCTCCTGGGAACCAACTGCACACTAACTGAATTGTTCCTGCTGATGAAAATGAACTCTTCTTTATAGAAAAGCTAGACAAGAAAGATCTTGAAAATGCCAGAATTTGAATCAGGTGGCATTTTTGCAACACCTGAAGAGGACTGACGTAGTCACTGGGTGATAGGATAAGAACCCACTAGCCCCATGACACTAAAGTATCATCCCACAGATTTCTTTCTTGATGTGAACAGAAAATGAAAAATTCCAGGGGGCAGAAATGGATAAAGTCACATACCTCTTCCTATCTCACACTCTAAGTCAAAATATGTGCCCAACAGCCTTGTGAAAGACGACTGAGCCTGATCTGATCAAGCTTTTTAATTTGACTTCCAGTTTAGAAAACATGGTAGGCAGAGAATGAGGGTTGAGAACATCAAAAAAGTCATCACATGTGCACAATACACAATATCACAGCAGAGTGAAGCAGGAAGCAAAAGGAGTGTTCCAGCTCCCCAGTAATGTGTGCACATTATTTGGGATTTTATTCAACAAACCAACTATAAAATGGCATTTAAGTGAACAACTTAAAGATTACAAATATGATGGATTATTGATAAACAATGAATTCTAGTAAGTTTTAGACGACACTATAGTTAAATTACAAAGTACACTTAAATTCTTATTGAAGATTGTTATGCTTCTCTTTTCCTGAATCCTTTCTAGTCAAATTTCAGTTTGTTCTGAATAAATTCTCATTTCTCCATGGTAATAATAAACACCCTAATAGATAAACAGGGCAGAGGATGATTCAATCACTGAATAAAAGTCTGGGAATGTAGTAGGGATCTGGGGTCTAAGTCCACATTGTATGTTTCTTAATATTCCTAAAGCACAAAACAAAAACCTGCAACAAGACTCCCAGAAAGCCAAACTTCTATCATGATACCACAAACACTAAACGCATAGGCACAACTTACCAAAGACAAGAATGAACAATGTGTTTAAAGACACCACCCAGAACACGTGCTCCTACAGGAGAAAGCATTAGTAAGATCAATTAATGATATCTCATGCTCAACTGAACAATTTCACTTAGTCATAGCTAATATGAAAATAACACTATTTTTTTTTTTTTAATTTTCGAGACAGGGATTTTCAATGTAGCCCTGGCTGTCCTGGAACTCGCACTGTGGACCAGCCTTGCTTTGAACTCACAGAGATCTGCTTGCTTCTATCTCCCAAGTGCTGGGACTACAGACTCACACCACTATACCCTGAACATTTTGAAAACTTGATCAACTTTAAAACGTTGTTGAAAGCAGAATCCTATTTCATTCACCTCTACTTCTGATTCCCCTGAAACTGTATAAGGAATGAAGTCAGGCTGCAAATGACTTTCCTATTTGACCTTAACAACTTCTGCCATTCTTATGAAATACAAAAGAGGTAAAGGATGTTACCTGAGTAAATAGCAACAGACAGATATTATCTGGGTTTTTATAACATTGCTGGGCCATTGGATCATGCAACCCTCAAGTCTATGCTTCCTCTGGGCTTCCTGTTATTGCCATGTCTCCACCTGTGGCGGTTCTGCTGCTGCACATAAGCCCTAATCCCAAATAACAAACAATTGTGCCTTACATGACCTAAAAACACCATGTTTCTTTTAAAGAATAAACTTCTTGAAAGAACTACCCCTCCTTTAAAGACATGCCTTTATTATCCTGTAGTGTGTGTGTGCGTGTCTGTCTTGTCTGTACAGGAGTAGGTGCATGTTACTACAGGTACCAAGGAGCCCCAAACTGTTAGTGTCAGATCCTCTAGAGCTGGAGTTAAAGGAAGTTAACTGACACTGGAGCTAAGAACCACACTCGGGTCCTCGGGAAGAGCAGTGCGTGTTCTCAATTGATGAGCCTCATCTCCAGCCATCTACTTTTTTTGGTTTTTCGAGGCAGGGTTTCTCTGCGGCTTTGGAGCCTGTCCTGGAACTAGCTCTTGTAGACCAGGCTGGTCTCCAGCCATCTACTTTTATGTTGTTGCTTTTGCACCAAGCAGAGCAGTGCTTTAAGCCCAGCACTTAGGAGGTAGAAACCTGTAAGTTCATGGTTTACAGTGCGAGTTCCAGGACAGGCTCTGGAGCTACACAGAGAAACCCTGTCTCAAAAACAAAACAAAACAAAACAAAACAAAAAAAAACGGGGGGGGGGATTTGTGGCCTTTTGGGGTACAGTGCTTACTGGAAACCTGATGATCTGAGTTTGTCCCCAGCTCTCACAGTGGAAGGAGATAACACATAAAAGACTCTGGCCTTCACATACCATACACTAGTAAATAAAGAACCTAAAAATTAAAAACCATAAAATAAAACAAGAAAATGTAAGCCCTACTCCTATGGCAGACTTCCAGATAAGAGTGTGCCTCTCGCCTGTGGAACAGACAAGGCTGCTTTTTGTTCCCAATGGTGCAGGTATTAAACATTTAAGATCCAACTTCAAACATCAAGTTCTTTTAACTGCTATTAACTCTGGAATTTTTTTCAAATATTTAGCAAATTTGTTTTTAAATAACATTTTAAATATTTAAATATTTCTAGTATTGTCAACATACAAAATATGCTTTCAAATATCAAATAATCAAAAGCTAAAGGGTTGTTTTGACATTTAGCTTAAAAAGCATACTCCAAGATTTTAAGAGTCAATGGATAACAAAAATGACTCTTAATTCTATCAAAGCAATACTTCCACTTACCAGAAAAACTAGTGATCCATCAAGTCCAAGCATCTAAAATAAAAGATAATGAGCATCAATTTAAGATGCAGTAGGACCTTCTTTTCTTACAGGAAGACGGCTTTCCTATCAGGGTCACTAAACAGTTTTCTAAACCTACCAGTCATAGGTTAAAAACAAAACAAAACAAACCCTGTGTATTTAGGTATTAGACTTTGGGCCCCTTTTACCCTAGGTCATACAGCAAATATCCTCTAGAAATTTCCATCAAGAGCAGACAGAGGAAGACCTGTGTTCCTAACACTAGGGAAGCTAATGCAGCTATTGAAACAGAGCCTGAATCTGTGTCAAAGAGCTAGTAGGTGAAGTCCAATGACAGAGTGCTGGCCTAGCATCTCCAAGGCCATGGGTTTATATGTCCAACACTACAAAAAGAAAAAAACACCCATTCTGAGTTTCTTACACTAGGGAGAACCAACCACAACTTTATTATAGAATTAATTTTATTTTCCTAATTCATTTTACTGAATTTTCACCAACTCCACAATTTGAGGTCAAAATGGCTCTGTAGAGCAAGGTCTGTACTCAAGGCAGAAAACAGACTTCACTGCCACTGTCTTCATCCCAGCTGTACATCACTTGATTTTTGTAGAAATTAAATTCCCATTAACCTGTTTTCATCAAATTTAACTATGAAATTCGTGTTTATAGCTAAATATGCCAAACTTCAAAATACACCTTAGGATTACAATACAAGAACATGTAACAGAGAAAGTTCTTACTCTTTCCCAAGTAAGCTCTTCTGCAGCCCGGTCCCACTCCAGAGCATTCCAGTTCATGTCATCTGGAAATGCAATTGCAAAGTCAAGACTACTGACAGATATAAAAGCTACTTTTAATTACAATCAGTTGAGAACTTGAGCCATGTTTAAAATTTTATCAAACAAATTTACTTACTAGTTTATAAGTTCTACAAATAAATACATACGTATAAATAAGTAGTAACATAAAATAAGACAATCCCAGACTGTGGTAGAAAATTAATAAATAGAAGTATATGAAAGACAAATCTAAATGCTGTGGGTTAGAAATGAATCTAGTAGATTTAAGGAAAAAGAAGGAAGTCAAGGGATAACTTTCTAATGAATTAGCAAATTAGCAGAAGATAAAGTACAAAACTCAGGCCTGTCAGTGGTTAAGAATTCAGACTGTTCTTCTAATAGACCTGATTTATTTCCTAGTACTACTCATGTCAGGTGCCTTGCAACTCCCTGGAACTCCAGTTCTAGAGAAGCACCTTCATCTGGCCTCCATGGGCACAAAACACACAAACACAAACCCACACAGACATACATGTAGACACATAATTAGAAATAAATATATAAATTTAAAATGTAAGAGCTAAATCAGGTGGTACAAAGCCTGCAATCCTACCACTCCGGAGGTTGAAGCAGACGATCTGCAAGTTCTGGGCCAGCCTGGACTACACAGTGAGCTCCTGTCTCGAGAGGAGGGGAGGGGAGGGGAGAGGAGGGGGGGGAAGAGGGGAGAGGAGAGGGGAAGGGAGGGGAGGGGAAGGGGAGAGGAGAGGGGAGGGGAGAGAGAAGGAGGAGGAGGAGGAGGAGGAGGAGGAGGAGGAGGAGGAGAGGAGAAGAGAAAGAGGAAGGGGAAGGGGAAGGGGAAGGAGGAGAAGAAAAAGCAGCAGCAGCAGTATCAGTAGTAGTAGCAGCAGTATGCAAAACAGCCAGGAATTAAATCAGGCAGGTGACCGCCAAGCCCTTGGGCAGCAGTACCAAAAGAGGTTGTCTCAGAGCCTCGGATCTTTCCCTTGGAAAGTCGACTGCTCCCATTATGAATTTTGTTTCTTCTTATCTTTCAGTTCTCAGCCCCAAAGTCACTTACTCTGAGCTTCCTGGTAAACCTTATTTAGGACACATATAACTTCAGAGCAACCCATACACACTCAACAGATCTCCTACCTCCTCTCTAGCCCAGAACCTCCCAGAATGCAGGCAGGCATTTTGTTCACAACTGGATACTTTGTCTCAAATGTCTGTTACTATGAACACAGACATAAGCAAGGTGGATTCAATGAAAACACAAGAAGACAGGCAATGAGCTAACAATGGAACACAGATCTGGATCTCATTTCACATTCCAAAGTTCCCACTGACAGAAAATGAAAAGATGATTTCCAAAGGTGGCACCTGGCCTGCAGTATACACTTCAGGGTTTTCTTCATTTGAAAAGTACAGTAACCCCATGCAGGCGGAAGAAAACACACACAGAGACATACAACAAACAAACACCCCAGGGAATTCTAGACCAAGTTCCTTCTTCAAAACATATACCTGGTGACATATGACTATTTTCCCCTATCCATCTAATGGACAGAGAGGGAGAGAGAGAGAGAAAGGGAAAGATGGAGAGGGAGGAAAGAAGGGAGAGAGGAGAATGGTCCTGTGTAAAGGGCTGTAATATACAAAATGTTCCCTGTTTCACAGAAAGCACACTTATGTACATGTCTACCCTTAACTGCTAGCTTGTCAAAACAGGAATCGGTCATAACAGAGCTCTGGCACATCATAAAACATGAAACACCACTGTCTCTGTCTCCAGTGCAAGTTAGGAATGATGAGTCCTGAAGAGTGAGTGAGGGCATGGAGCAGCCCCTACCTTGGGCTCCATTGTTGGCATCCGCAGCATCTTCCACACCCGCATCATCTTCCTCCTCATTGTCCTCCTCCTCCTCTTCTGCTTGACCGTCCTGGGCATCGGGGTTCTCACCCAGCACCGCATTCTCACCTGCTGCGTTAGCTGGCTGATCAGCAGCAGCGTTTTCAGCACCATTTCCCCCTACAGGAGCCTAAAATGAGAGAAAAGTCTGGGAATTCACCTACTTGGCTCAGTTTTACTCTAGTTCCAAATCATACTTTACCCTGCAAGAAAAAGAAAACCAGTAAACAAGACAATCCCACTAAAGTTAAAAATAGAAGTACCTTTCAGAGTCATCTCTTTAAAAATGCATCTAATTTAGGACCAACGTGGTCCCTAAGAATGTGAACTCACTTTTCAGAGGACACACTTCAGAAAGCACTACAGGAGCTGGGCGGTGGTGGCGCACGCCTTTAATCCCAGCACGCGGGAGGCAGAGGCAGGCGGATCTCTGTGAGTTCGAGGCCAGCCTGGTCTACAAGAGCTAGGTCCAGGACAGGGTCTAAAAAAAGCTGCAGAGAAACCCTGTCTCAAAAAACCAAAAAAAAAAAAAAAAAAAAAAAGAAAGCACTACAGGGCTGGGGAGGTGGCTTCTGTGGGAAAGGCACTTGCCACACCAATGTGAGGATCTGACTGGATTCCCAGAACTCATGTAAAGCTGGGCACAGCTGAGCATCTACAATCCTATGCTCCAACATGAAAGTTAATGGACCAGCTAGCAAAGAATCTAAGACCCTGTCTATCTCCAATAAGGTAGAGGACAAGAACTTACACCAAAGATTGTCTTCTGACCTTCACATGCACAACAAGGACACATGCACAAATACACTTGTACACATGAGCACATACTTGTAAACGTGGGTACACACATACACACACACACACACACACACAAGAAAAAAAGCATTATAAAATATGGGCTTATAAATCTGGCTATCTTAAACACATCATCCATAATTTTTTATAAATATGACTAGTGTGTCTAACTCCCTTAGGGATGAAAACACATTTTTAAAAAAATATTTATTTATTTATTATGTATACAATATTCTGTCTGTGTGTATGCCTGCAAGCCAGAAGAGAGCATCAGACCCCATTACAGATGGTTGTGAGCCACCATGTGGTTGCTGGGAATTGAACTCAGGACCTTTGGAAGAGCAGGCAATGCTCTTAACCGCTGAGCCATCTCTCCAGCCCATGAAAACACATTTTTAAATAAATGTATGTACATGTATACATACATATACACCTTAATTTGCTGCTATTAACACTTGAGTAACTGATTTTGAGCTAAAGACAAGGATTTTCCATATATGGCCTCATCACTTCCTAAATGAATTTTCTTCTGGCTCTTCTGGGACACCAAGCCAAACACGGTGGTCCAGTGTGGTGATTCCAGCGACTGTAAGGAAAGGTGGATTTGAAGCAGGAGAATCATTAAGCTTGAGGCCTGCTGTTGGACTTGCTCAGATTCTTGTCTCAAAATAAATAAATAAATAAATAAATAAATAAATAAATAAATAAATAAATAGGCAGGCTTGAAGATGTGGCTCAATGGCATATGTGTGAGGCCTTGGACTCAATTCTCAATTCCAGAAAATTTTTTTAAAAAAATCAAAATTCTGTTACCAATCAAATGCAAAGACATTAATTATATTTAATTCTTAAGTTAAAACACAATTCCTGGAGCTGGATAGATGGCTTGGTGATTAAGAACACTGTCTATTCTTCCAGAGGACCTGGGTTTAATTCCCAGCACCCACATGGCAGCTCACAACTGTCTGTAACTCCAGTTCCAGAGAATCTGATACCTTCACATCAATACACATAAATTTAAATAAACTATTTAAAAAACAATTCCCTTGGATTTAATGAAAGTTCTAAAGCAAAACTACATTAAATGCTTTCAATTATGAGGCAGACTGACAGCAGTACTGACTCTAACCTTCTCTCACAGCACCTCATGGGCATGATGGTACCCACTACTCTGGGGAAGGAGGGGAATAGGAGTTTGAAACCAGTTTGGGTTACATATCAAGAGCCAATCTAAAAATGAACAAAAGACCAGGATATTTGCCCAGTATGTTCAAGGCCCTGGGTTCCCTCCCCAGAACAGAGGGTGTATGCTAGGGCTTGTGATGCTGCGTTCATCTACGTATAATTTTCCAAGGAAAAGGTGCACTCCATAGTAAATAGGATTATAGGCTTGATAAACTCAATCTACATATTAAAAAACATATCATAGGAACAAAGATTAGTTACCAATGAATAGTTTGTGACCAACTATTTCACTAAAAAGGATATGAAGTGTCAACCTGTCACTTCCCAGAGCAGTAACTGTGTGACACTCTTGGCCCTACAGTTCCCACCAGGCACGACACTAAAGACCTCCTGCTATGCCCGATACGTGTGTGTGTGTGTGTGTGTGTGTGTGTGTACACGTCAGCTCACGCATAAGAAAACTGCACACGTACACATATACACATCTGCACATGCCACAGAACATGTATGGAAGTGACGAGACAGCTTGTCTCTGTGCACATCTTCCTACTGTACCATGTGACTGGCCAAGTTTCCTACTTTTGATAAAAATTCTTCTAACATAGCAGAAAAGATAAGGTGCTTCACATAAAAAGCTGGGATAGGTGTAGAACACTCCTCAATGTTGTGCAGTATGTCAGAAACCGATCTAAGAAGTTGTATCTCACGCATGGGCGCATGCTTTTGTGTTTAAAGACAGGGCCTCTCTACTGTGTAGCCCTGGCTATCTTGGAGCCCACCGAGCTCCATCTGCCTCCTGCGCTCGATTACAGGTGTAGCCACCACTCAGTTATATACAGGAAGATTCTTACCTTCCAGGCCCAAGCTAAGCTGCTGACCCAAGCAAAGAGAATGGAAGAGTGTTTTAGTATTCTCTCTAGCACTGTGCCCAATCTAGCAAGAACATTAAGAGGCAATCAGAGAAACATTCTTTTACTTCCACAGCCCTCCTAAACCCCCAAACTTCCTGGTGTGGGAAGTCCTTCTGTATACGCGTTGCTTTTATTGGTTAATGAATAAAAAAACTGCTTTGGCCTGTGATAAGGGTAGAAGAGAGCTAGGCAGGGAAGACTGACTGAATGCTGGGAGGAAGAAGGCGGAGTCAGTGAGCCGCCATAGAGCCACCAGAGGAGAAAGACATAAGAACCTTGTTGAGAGGCCACGAGCCTCATGGTAAAATATAAAATAATAGAAATGGGTTAATCCTAGATGTAAGAGCTAGCTAGCAATATGCTTAAGTGATTGGCCAAGCAGTGATTTAATAAATACAGTCTCTGAGTGATTATTTTGGTTCTGGGCAGCTGGGAACGAACAAGCAGCCCTCCTACAACACGTTCCCACTGTCTTCTTCTGTGGCATGAACACAGTTATGAGGCACAGGAAAGTCAAGGGTTTGGATCATAGAGGGTAGAATGACTTTCAGATCCTGCCCAAATTAGATATATTTCAGGTGAAGGGCTTACCTCATTTTGGTGGTGTCCAGCAGCATTGAAGGGTGGAGCAGCATGCTCCAGCCAAATTGGTGCTCCCCCATGGACTATCTGCTCTCGTAACCACACCAGGCTGATGAATGCACAAAGTGTGCATGTCACCACAAAACATCCCTGCAAGCAATCTGCCAACAAATTTTCCCTGTTAAAAAAAAAAAAATTAGACACAATTCACTCCAAAGAACACTTGTAAAAACAACTAGAAAAATCTTTAATTTTTCAGTAAAATTCAGTTGCTTCTCCAGGACTATTCATAATGATATTGAAATTTTATCTTGTAAGCTAGCTAATATGTTCATTTATATACTTTTGTTACTCTATACTTACATTAAGTAGATATAAAATAACATCAGAATATACAGTTATTAACATACAGCCTATCCTTTTAGCATAGCAAAAAAAAAAAAAAAAAAAAAACAGGAGTGTAAGAAAAAAAATCCAGCAAAACACTCAACAAATTGCATTTATATAATTTACTAAATTAGGTGAACAATTCTGCTTCTGCTCAATCCTTTTAACAGAATCTTAACACTTAACTGACAGGGGTGACTAACACAGAAGTACATAAATAAAAACACTCAATAAAAAAGAGGAGGGAAGCTCCCTCAGTGATTGGAAACATGGAAATGTAAAGAAAAGAAGGCTGAGCCAGGCGTGGTAGTGCACACCTTTTATCCCAGCACTCAGGAGGCAGGGGCAGGTGGATCTCTGTGAGTTCAAGGGCAGCCTGGTCTGCAGAGTAAGTTCCAGGGCAGTCAAAGTACACAGAGAAACCTTGTCTCGAGAAAAAGAAAAGACACTCAGTACACCGTGGACCAGATGTAGGAACTCACACTACATGACAAACCTAGTTTTAATGGTAGCTGCAAAAATACCAAAATAAATCCAAAGAAGCAGAGTGTGGTTCTTTAGTAACCAAACATGGAAATGTGAGATTTGTAACACTTGGGAGCCTTTGTTCCTTCTTTTCTGAAGAATCTTATCATTCACTATTAATGTCTGTGATTTCAGAATACTAACAGATGTTAGAAAGTTGACTACTTTTTTTGTCCCTGGTGAACAGAAGGAAAGGTGAGTCTGAGAGACCTCAGCTTAGTGGCCCCACACTGTAATATCTCTCTCTCTCTGCAGTATCTCCAAACCTTACTAAAGGACTTCTATACCATCAAAATAAGGATAAGGTGGGGCTGAAATAATCCTTCTCCATTTCTTCCTTGCCAAACAACTGACTGCTTTTTGTAGTTTTAAATGGAGTCAAACTTGAGAGCCCTTTTCTCTAATGCTTTCGTTCTGAAGTAGCTTCATGCTTGCCTAGAGCTGAGGTGAAGATGCCTACGTTCTAGAGCCTAGAAAAGGGCTGATGGGCTCCCGCTATTCCAGTTTCAGAACGCTGCCCCAAGTCCCTCTTGGGAGAGGCATCCACTAGCCTTCTGAAGAGGAAAGGCCATGTGAATAAGTACGGCACATCAGACAGACCTTTCCAGCTCCAGAAAGACACGTGTGACTCAGGAAAGATCAGAGATGACCTTCCCAACTAAGCCCACAAAAAGTTTGACCTCCAGAATTATGGTAAGCAAAATGGCAGCTGTCTGACACCATGATGTCTCAGAACTGTTTTGTACATTTGTGTAAATGAGATGGTTTGTCTTGAGATGACCCAACTCAAGTATACACAACACTGCTGCTACATCGGGGACATCAGCAAAATTTTGTCAGGAACAAGTTGCAACCTATAGAGACTATGTAGAACTCTCCTTCAGCCCTAGCCTTTTTCTGTGAGTAGTCTGACCTTTGAGGGAAGCAGCCCATAAGCTAGTCAATGGACATGCCAACACAGGCCCAGCAAGGTGCTAATGTCACGGGAAGAGAAAAGCTATAGCAAACAAGTTCTATGCTCAGCACACAAATTCAGCAGCATGCAATTCAAACTGCATACAATGTCTTCTTTTTACATGTCCTGCCAACATTACAAAAAGTTTCCTTAAATTCTTGTTTTCAAGAAATAGAACTTACACATACCAATTTCGACTGTAGCTACAACTGTTAGAAAAGAAAAAAATGAATTGCTGTTCTTAGGTGAATTTTCAAGTAATAAGAATACACAGGCTAGGTGTGGTGACACATGCCTTTAAACCTAGCGCTTGGGAGGCAGAAGCAAGTGGATCTCGGTGGGTTCAAGGCCAGACAGGTCTAAAGAGTAAGTTTCAGGACAACCAGGGCTGTTATACCACAAAGAAACCCTGTCTCAAAAAAATAAAACAAACAAAACAGAATAAATACAAGAGGAAAAACATCATTACATTGCCCAAACTTCACTCTCAGAACCAATACTCACGTTGACAGCATGTCTAGCGGCAGTGTCAGTAGTGAGCTCACGGAGCCAGTAAACAAGCACTTGTAGATGCGGCCTGCAAACAAAGGCATAGTCACAACTAGCATCACACACTCACACAAGTGTGTGGCTCGAGGAAGCAGAGGTAAAGTGGAACATTACCGACACCAAGAAAACAAGCATTCTTATTCTTTGTATGTCTGAGTCATATTGGATTTAGTTTTTTATTTTCATGTGTATGTGTGTGTGCATGGTTGTCTGAGTATGAGCACCCACATACCATGGTGTGTATGGAGGTCAGAAGACAACTTTCTGGAGTTGGTTTTCACACTCTGTATACCAGTAAAGAGGGAGCAACCTCTGTTCAACTCTAGGAACCCATATAAATCTGAAGGAGACACGCATTCCACCAAGTTGTTCTGACTTTTACACACACCATGGTAAAACAACACACACATAGAAAATTGTTTTTAAAACACTTTTAAAATGCATGCATACATACATACACACATACATACAGAAAGACAGTTTCAAAAGATCTCAAAAAATATCTTAAATTATAAACATGGAGGGTAAACACAAGGATATAAGAATTCACTGCCATCCCTTGCCCTCTTATTCAGAAAAGATAGAATGGTTTTTAGTGAGAGAGGCAGAATTCTAGAGAGAATGTGCTAACAAGACTACAGCTTTTCAAAGACTAAGGAGACACTGAGGTTTTCCTTCAGAACACTTCTGGCACATTTGTTTAAGTACTGTCCTTAGTCTTATATCAGACATTTTCATGAGTTCAATGGCTTCTTTTACAGGTCAAGTCAAAAGGACAGACTAGTAAAGAGTACCCATAATGGAAATTACTCAGGGTCCTATATAAAGGAAACAAGCACGATCCCAGTAAGACTCACAAACCATCGTCAGTAGGTAAATGGGCTGAGCAGCATTAAGACTCCATAAACCTCTGACATGTACTAAGAAAGAGAGACGGGGAACAGAATCATAGAGTCTGGAGGCTGGAGAGATGGCTAGCGGTTAAGAGGTCCTGAGTTCAATTACCAGCAATCACATGGTGGCTCACAGCCATCTGTAGTGGGATCTGATGCCCTCTTCTGGCATAAAGTCGTGCATGCAGATAAAGCACTCATACATTAAATAAAAAATTAAAAAAAGAAGAGTCTGTAAGAGTATATATTATAATGATGCATATGTGTATATGCAAAGTCAGGACAGAAACCAAGCTTGTTAAAATGAACTCAAGCGTTCACTTGTGCGCAACTATGCGGTCTGTTGGTTTTGAGAAAGGCATGCTGTCTTCCACTTTAACTGAAAATTTCCTTCTGTTTCATTTCCTATGCTCCTTGTAGACCAACCTGGCCTCCCACTGGGGATCCTCCTGCTTCAGCCTCCAGAGTGATAGAATTAAGGTGTGCATTACTTAAAAGTTTAAGGTGGCACACATTCTGAACACTTAAGTCTAAGGAAGTGTCTGTATTCTGTTCTTCCAACTGAGTATATTTGGAGGGGTTGAGGAACTTAAAACTGTCATATCTGGAACTTGACACTGTCTTCTAGCATTCAACAAGCTGATTTTATATCTGATTTTCTCCACTTTGTAGGACAATCTGGGAGTATAATATCACCATACACCATCACCACCCTACCTAGTTCTGGAAAACTTGAGGCTATTTAGGCGTGTAGTCTCCTTGCTAACAGAAATGAGGAACTCCTCATCTCCAATAATCTTACCCTGTAGAACAACAAGCTATGCAGTTACTAAAGTGCCAGCTCCAGCTCTCCCATAGCTCCTCATTTGTCTCACACTAGAACTGCGTTGTCTCTGAGTTATAGCACAGGAGAGCTCACTGGCCTAAGTCACTCTCCATCAGTGCTTATGGTCTTCATCTTCATAGGCAGTCAAGCTAGTTTTAGTTAAGGAGAGAAGAGGATGTAAATTACATGTACTTAAAACCCTTGCTTGTTTTATTTTTATTTATTATTTTTTTTTTTTTGGTATTTTTTCAAGACAGTGTTTCTCTGTAGCTTTGGTGCCTGTCCTGGAACTAGCTCTTGTAGACCAGGCTGGCCTCAAACTCAGAGATCCGCCTGCCTCTGCCTCCCGAGTGCTGGGATTAAAGGCATGCGCCACCACCGCCCGGCTCCCTTGCTTGTTTTAAAGTCCACAGAATCGTATCTATAACTCTGCCACTCATGAATTATCAATACTGCTCTATGTCTTTAAGAAAAACACCTAGGCCGGGCGGCGGTGGCGCACGCCTTTAATCCCAGCACTCAGGAGGCAGAGGCAGGCGGATCTCTGTGAGTTCGAGACCAGCCTGGTCTACAAGAGCTAGTTCCAGGACAGGCTCCAAAGCCACAGAGAAACCCTGTCTCGAAAAACCAAAAAAAAAAAAAAAACCAAAAAAAAAAAAACCCAAGAAAAACACCTTTCCCTCCTCCAGAAACAACTCAGTGAGGACATTTCCTAAACAAGGTCTTCCAAATATATGATAATATAAATCAAATAAATAATTAAACATCATTCACAGTATTAGGAAACATAACTAAAATAGCAAATAGTTATAGAATGTTTAAATGACTCCAGAAAAGTTATGACTACTCACATGCTGTAAGAGGAACAACTCCCAACCATGCAAAGGCCACAAGTGTATAATGAAACCAGTATCGTATTGCAGTGCCAATACTTGTAACCAGTCCAGCAAATATGTCTTGGATTGGTAGCCGTGATGGCATATCTGGAGAATAAACTGTAAGAAGAAAAAAATATGCAGGATTTCATGAGAACTTTTAAATGACATAATTCAGAAATACAAAGTAGAGATATTGCGCTTAAGTGTTTTTCTATAAGGCACTGAAAATCAAATCATTACAATAATACTACATTTATACAAGACATCTATTTATACAAATCACAACTAAAATATGGAAATGAACAAAAAAAGGCCACTGAGCAGAGGAAAAAGCAGCAGGAGGAAGAAATCTAACCTCCCCTGCTCACACAGCCTTGAATTTCAAGCAGAGTCAGTTTACACATATGTAACATGTAAGCCATACAATGATCTGGCTTCTCAAACTATAAAGGATTAAGAAAAGGTAAGAAGTGCAAAAGCAATCTGAAGTATGTTATCTCAGAACCCCCCAAATGCAGGCTTAGACACAGCATCCCGACAATCCTGGGACAGTCATTTCATGAGGTGTCAGCCAACCCTCATCCAATTCTAACATCTTACTTTAATTTTCAAACAATAAATTCAGACATCTTTGTGAAATGTAATTCATTCGAGAATAGTCCCACGTTTTAGAAAATATCTTCACAATTGTTTCAGTAAAAACTGCTATTTACTAAAACTACTCAGGATAATATGCATTGTCTTTCAAACACCTCTTTTCTCCAATGGAGCAAAAACGGACAAAAACAGGGCAAAAACAGGAATTGTTATATAAAACCAATGGTCTAAAATTTATAAAACAGAGCTCGGGGAGGGGAAAAAAAAAAACTAAAACTAGACTAACCAAAAAGACAAGGCTGGGGTGTATCTCAGACAGAAAGTACTTGCTTAGGTTTAATCCTAAGCAGTCAAAAGATAATACAAACAAAACATTCAAAAGCAGTGCCACAAAACTATTCCTCTACAAACATAAGGAGTAAGACTTAAATGGCAAGTCTGTCCATGCCGCAGATCCCCCAGCCGACAGTATACTTGGTGTAAAGAACAGCAGAGTTTCCTGGGGAAGGACTACAGAAAACAGCCCACAAATGTCAGAAGAGTATGCAAACAAAGGGTGTTTTTATTGGTCTCAAAGTAAAAGTCCACAGGGTATTTTCTACCAGTCAAACTTCATAAAGAATTTAATCATGCAGTCTTAGTTTGCTATAAATCTTCACAATTAATAATAAGATTATACATCAGAGAAAATAAGGACTATGAACAAATACAAGTGACATTTTTTACTAGCAACGAATAAAGAAAACACAGTAACTTTAATTATCCATGCTTGTCAGATATCAAGTAAAACTAGTGATTAAGTTACAGTATTTGCGCTGAGAAGGACAAGAGTCTTATAAAAAATCAGGTGCAATGTACAAGGATCCCAGCCAGCATGAAAAATTGTGCTTTAGATTTTTAGTAATTTGCCAATACAGTGCTGTTTATTCAATAGACACAAGTATTACAACTAAAATTTTAGACATCTGAAAAATAGTTATTGAAGCCTTACAACACGTGAGCTTAAAAGTTAGTTTACCAAGGCTGGGGAAATAGCTTGCAAGCATGAAGATAGCATTAGGCTCTCCAACATCCACAGTATGCATGCTGGGTGGGCATGGAAGCCTTGTTCTGCCTGTATCCAGTGCTCAAAAGGTGGGGACAGGAGATCTAGCTGGCTAGACTTGTTGAGGTGAGGAGTTCAGGACTTAAAATGATAATATATAAAATAGAGGGGGGAAAAAAAAACAAGGACATGCCAGCCAGCCATAATGCCACATGCCTTTAATCCTAGCACTCGGGAGTTAGAAGCAGGTCTCCGGGAGTTTGAGCCTGGCACGTACTACATAGTGAGTTCAAGGACAGCCAGGGCTGTCCCTGTCTAAAAAAAAGGAAACCCCACATCTATCTCTGGCAACTCAAGTGCACTCGATACACATGCGTGCACCCACACACAAACACATACACCCCTCCTACACACACGTGCACCCGCACAAACACACATACATAGATATTTTAAAAAGTTGGTTTCAGAAAGAAAAACTGCTCTAAGACTCGCTCTTCACCACTGTGTTTATTCTCACAGCTCCAAATCAGAGGAGTTGAAGCTGAACAGCTGAACGGCATTAGATTCTGATGAACTCAAGGCATCACTGTTTCTGCAGAGATAATAATGTTTCTTAAAAGGAAGAAATGTTGACACATACTGAGAATGTATAGATGAAATTAAAACTCAGAATTTTTTTTTAAAAAGGACAGCCTAAAAAAATTAAAGACTATAATAAGAAATGAGAGCACAGATAAAAAGAGACAGGCCATGTGAGTTGAGAAGTAAGTACAATTGCCAGGCGGTGGCAGCACACACCTTTAATCCCAGCTCTCAGGAGGCAGAGATTGGCGAATGTTCAAGGTGTGTTCGAGGCCAGCCTGGTCTATGGAATGAGTTCCAGGACACACTGCATAGCTACTAAGAAACCCTATCTTGAAACAGCAAAAAAAGAAAAGAAAAAGAAAAAGAAAAAAAGAAAAAGAGAAAGAAAAAAAAGCAATAGAACTAAGTGATGGGTTTTCACAAGCACGCACAATACCTCTGTGTATGTTTACACTTGTCTGTAACTAAGCAAAAACATAAAGAAAAATGAAAACGGCCCACAAAACAAGCATGAGTATATGAAATTGAAAGATGACTGCTTTTAAATATCCTAAGTGCAACAGTTTTTTTCTATTACTATCAAAGACAATGAAGTTGAAGATTTTTGTTTTCAAATTCTTTAAACAAGCTGGGCGGTGGTGGCGCACGCCTTTAATCCCAGCACTCGGGAGGCAGAGGCAGGTGGATCTCTGAGTTCGAGACCAGCCTGGTCTACAAGAGCTAGTTCCAGGACAGGCTCCAAAGCCACAGAGAAACCCTGTCTCGAAAAACCAAAAAAATAAAAATAAGAAATAAATTCTTTAAACACCTTTTGTTGCCAGAAATAACAAAAGAAAACTGTAGTGAAAATGTCAAACAAACTTACTTGGTGTGAAAGCAAATCTGTGCTTGCATAATTCACAGTATTCTTTTCGACTGTGTTTCAACCATTGAACTAAGCTGTAATTACAAATACATTCATGAATACAATATTAAAAACAAAACTTTAAGGTTTCATTGAAAACTAGTGCTTTTATTAAAATTTTTGTATCATAGACCTTTTATAGTTTTCAGTATTTCAAATATGAAACATTTTAACTTTTTATCTGTGCCTTCTAAGAGTATAAAACTTAAAAACAGATAATACAAATTAGTATACAATATATTAATAAAAATATTTAATTAGCCAAAATTCTAACCTCTTCAGAGCTAAACGAATACCGAATTAACAATTAGTTTAGCATTAGTTTTGATACTGGTCTCACAAGGCTCACAGCTGGTAACCAGGTCTGAATTCCCATTCTCCCCTTAGCAAGGATATGTGCTTAGGACAAATCACTCAACCTGTCAGTGCACCATTTCTTCACCCATATAATAATGTTCCAGAAAAGGAGTTTAAGATATGTAAAGTACAGAAGACAGTTCTTGGCATAGAATGGTGAATAAGCTATAATTATGCCACTCGAAATCAGAGAAGCATAATTCTTTCCATGAACAAAACAAGTTCTCATGCTAGAAATAAACAATAAGCTGTCATTACCATATCCATAATATACCAAAATTGTTTGGTAGTAACTATGGGTAAATACTTAGTCAAACTATAAATTGTTATAGATTTTTATAGTAAAAGTTTTAAATATAATGAATTACAGGTCAACTTCACTGAAATGATCACTTTTATTAGAGATGACAAAATTGAATTTAAGAGTTATACAATTTTCCAAATGACTTACCATTCTTGATGAATAAACTTAATACTGCCAGTACATACACAAGGATGATAAAGAGGTTTCTCGGGTGTTCCTTCTGACCGACACACTCGACATATATCTAATAACAGAAGAAAAATGGAATTACCTCTGGTTATGATTTTTATATAAGAAGACCAACAAAACAAGAATATTTTGTGCTAAAGATGAAATCTATCACATCAGTCAACAGGATGAAGATCTAAAAACTGTGATGGAACTTTTATTAAGGACATATCAGACCCTAAGAACATTCCTTCAAAATGCATAAAGACAAGCTGTTCCTTAGAAAGTGCTGTATATAAAGCTGAAAATAACAAAAAACAGTTTCATTTATCTATACTTACATTATCATGTAACAAACACTCAATGAAATAAGAAGAATCAGGTCACCTAGCCACAAATATTAGTGTTCCTACAGTGTACCTTTTTAAAGTCTAAATCCAGTCCTAAGGGCTTAAGCACCACAAAAACATCTGAGAGGAAAGGGGAAAATGAACCCAAAATACACTGACATACATGAAAATGCATCAATGAAGCCTGCTGCTTTGTATGCCAACCTCAAAATTATTTTTTAAATATTTATTTGTTTGTTTGTTTGTTTATTATGTATACAATATTCTGTCTGTGTGTATGTCTGCAGGCCAGAAGCGGGCACCAGACCTCATTACAGATGGTTGTGAGCCACCATGTGGTTGCTGGGAATTGAACTCAGGACCTTTGGAAGAGCAGGCAATGCTCTTAACTGCTGAGCCATCTCTCCAGCCCTCAAAATTATTTTTAAAATAAAATTATTTCTAAAATTAAATTTCAGCGAGGAGAGACGGCTTGATGGTGAAGGGCACACTGGCTGCTCTTCCAAAGGACTCGGGTTTGTTTTCTAGCATCCACTTGGTAGCTCACAACTGTCTGTAACTCCAGTCTCAGGGGACCTGACACCTTCTTTTCTCTGCCAGCACTAGTGGCATGAGCATAGTACATGCAGTCAAAATACCCATACACATTAAAGGAAAAATAATTTTTAAAATAATTATATTTTTTAAAAAACCATGTCTGAGGTCTTAGGACAGCAACAGCAGAGGAACACACAGTACATTCTCTTTTCTTGCTTCACATACAAGGAATGAAAGTAGAAACAGATAAGCACACACACTTGTGTGCACACACATCACTAGGACCCAAGGAAGGTACCTCAGGACTAGCAGACTCCTACCAGGGAAAAGGGAACCAGGAGCTTCTTTAAGTAGGAGCTATAGGAGCCCAGGACGTGCATCCCAAAGGGCTCTAGGCACACACACATGTCCTGCCCTCCCATAGCTGTAGCCTGCAAGCCGCATGGAGGAGACTCTTGGGAGATCTTTGTGCTCTCTTGTTCATTTCCTAAAGCTCCTCTGCGTTCCACACACTGAAATTTCACTACTGCTATTACTAGTTTTCTCAGCCATCCCTCACCACCAAGTGCCAATTAATCCCAAGAGCAAGTATCAATGTTCAAAGGGGCAAAGACTTTTTGTTTCTGGCTGCCTGTCTTAAGGGGAATTCCTCACTCAAAGGAAAAGAGCTATGACTCTGATCCCTGCTTCACTGAGAGAGGCTGTGGTAGCCTTTGGATTAGAAGACACACAAGAAGAGCATTACGGTGCACCAATTCTAGCCACCTGCGAACATTATAGACTTGCTGGCTGTTCATTCTTGAGTGACAAAATGCTGCTTATCCAAGCCAAGAGACACCAAACACTCAGGAAAACCTAACTGGTCACTACACTACTCTCTCTGGTTACCAAGCAACCAGACAAGTCTCTTCACCAATATGGAAAAGTCACACTTCCTTGCCCACAGAAGAGCTATCTCATAGCTCAGTCTCTGGCAGAGTTCAGTGAGGCAGCACTCACTGCCCTTTCCTGCTTGGAGTTAGTAATATGCATGCCCCTGCCTTTTTTTGAGAGAGTTAGTTTAGCAAGGGCTCCACTGTGAAAACGAACCAAGATTCCCCATCACCTCCATTCCAGTCACTGCCACAGCACAAAGTGCAACCAACACAAAAAGGTGACAAGGTCATGCATGGGTGTTTACAGCTGAACAAGGTTATCTACAAGTACCAGAGCCACTAGTGTTGTGGACGCAGATTAACTTTAAAGTTACCAGTTTTCCAGGCAGGAGATGAATGCTGCCCAATGTCCTACACACCACCACCAAACTGAATACTGACAGAGGCATTCATCACTATAGATCAACCAAGGGGACTGGATGGTGTGAATTGATACAGGTGGATCAGTACCAGATATGGATCCTGTATCAATGGCTCCTTTGAGAATGCTCCATGGGAACAAGATGTAAAGAAAAGAGCAGTAACAAAGCTAGGCTCATATAAATATAAATATGGATTGCCACATCACCCACCCTCCAGGGAGAAACATGGTGACAGGTCGGCTACCAAGTATGGTTTTGGTAAAGCGAGGATGCAACTCACTGGTACGCTGTGGTTGGCAAGAGACAAGGACTAGCGTGAGTGATAAAGCATATGGACATGGTTGATCAGTTCAAGGCAACACAATTCTGTGTGCTGAGAAAGCTGTGCTGGAGACAAGACGATGGTAAACCCCAGGGGTGCTCCTGTGCAGGAGAAGGACTGAGGTGGGGAGATCTTAGGAGGCCCAATACACACCTGGCGAGGACACTGATTTTTCAGAAGGTCTCCATCCTTCTCAGAGACAGACCAACAAACACAACGCCATACACAGACAACCTACTCAAACTCAAACCAGTGCTAATGTGTAGCAGAGAAGCTGGATCCTTGGAGTTCTGTAGTCCCTTTCTTATTTAGAGAACAAAAAGTCAGAACTAATTTTTAGAAATCCTGAATATTCTCTTTTAGTCACTGGTGAGCCCATTCTTTCTTTTTTCTTTTAAGACAGGATCTTAATCTGTAGCCCAGACTGAGCCCAGACTCAGTGCTCTCCTGTGACAGTCTCCAAATGCTTGGATTATAGACATAAAACACCACATCCAGCTTACAGTGGTGTTTGTAGAGGGCACATGATATGATATATTGGATGATACCACAGATATTTTAAATCCAGCTGTTGTTCTATTATTTATTACACTTAAAGACAATTGTAAATATAAACTGGAAATGGTGGTACCTTCCTTTAATTCTAGCACTTAGGAGGCAGAGGCAGGCAGATCTCACTTGAAGACAATCAGGGCTACATAAAGGGACATCTCAAAAAAATTGTAATATAAAATATACCCACTCTTCTCAATTTGGGGGATTTGGAAGATAGAGTTTTATGAAAAATAGTATTGCATTATCATAATGAATATGGTATTTAAGTAAAATTAAAAATGGTTCCATTTTATTTTCTTTTTAAAAATATTTATTTATTATGTATACAATATTCTGCCTGAAGGCCAGAAGAGGGCACCAGACCTCATTACAAATGGTTGTGAGCCACGATGTGGTTGCTGGGAATTGAACTCAGGACCTTTGGAAGAGCAGGCAATGCTCTTAACTGCTGAGCCATCTCTCCAGCCCCCACTTTATTTTCTTATGTAACAAAGTTCTTCCAAGGCCTTTAAGAGTATAAACATTGTGTTAAAACCTTAAAAGTTTGAGAGCCAGGCAGGGCCACGGTGACAGCTCAGCAGGTAACAGCATGACTCACACAAGTCTGACAACTGATTGTGACCTCTGGAACTCAGTAAAAGCTGCATGCAGTCACCTGCATCTGCAATCCCAGCACCTGTATAGCAAGATGGACGGTGTAGGCGAAAACTGCCTGAAAGCTCACAGACTACCTAGCCTGGAGTACACAGCACAACAGCAGAAATTAGTTTCAATACAGTTGAGTGGAGGAAAAATCAACTCCTGAGCGCTATCCCCTGACCTCAGTACAGGCACCGCAGCACTTGTGTGTGTGTGAACAACACGCACCTTTGTTTTTAAGAGCCACTGTTCATTAGCAATTGCTCTGATACATTTTTTAGCTCTTTGAAGAAGGTGGGAGGGGTCAGATAATGGTAATGATCCTTTCCAAACAAACATACGTGAAATTATTAAGGCCTCCTATAGTTAGACTAATTCTATGGGAGAAAAAGTAAGGTAATTGTAGACTGCTCATCCATTTTGTTTCAAAACCATGGAAATCACTTTATAATTATAAAACAAAATTATATCAAAATGGGAAATAAGCAATTCCTAAATGAAAACACAAATTAATAAACTCAAGCATATATCATAACTAATCACAAAAAAATTAAGACACTTTAAGATAGCAGTATGGAGCCAGTGAGATGGTTCAGCAAGTTAAAGTACTTGCTATGCAAGCCAGATGTACCCATGTACATGTAAAAAAGAACAGACTCCACAAAGTTATCCTTTGACCTCCACTGAGTCACATCCATGCCCACAGATACACACACAATAATAAACAGATACAGCACTAAAAAAAATAAATAAATAAGAAAGGAAGGGAGGGAGGGAGGGAGGGAAATACAGACAGACAGACCAACCAGAAACGGCTGGAGAGAACGCAAAGGCTTAAAGCATTTGCTACTCTTGTAAAGACAACTCACAACTCTTAACTCCAGTTCAAAAGCATCTGACACTTCTGTGGGTACTGGCACACACAGGTACACAATTATTCAAGCACACACACGCGCACGCGCACGCGCACGCGCGCGCGCACACACACACACACACACCAAATAAAATGAATAAATCTTAATTAAAAAATTAAAGCCAGCAATATATTCATACATCCCTCATAGACTATACTCTAAGACAGAGGAAATGCAAAGAAATCCTACACATATTAACTGTTTATAGAAACAAAAAAGCAGAATATAAATAATATTTGTGGTCATAGGACACTGTAAGAAAGCTCTAGTATGTGGTTAAACTTAATGCATACAAGAAAATAGGAAAATTCATGCTAATAATTTTCTCATTTCACTGACCCATCTTTTTATCTTTTTAGCATAATAAGCACTGCACTGGATAAATTGTATTCGCAATAGTTCCATCAGGGGAAGAAAGAGAAAACTTAAATAGTATTTGCCTCAACATTCCCAAAAGTCAACAATCTAATTCAGCTTCTACCACTGCACCCAAAACAATGCCACATGAAAAAGAATGTGATCCTAGCCATCCCTCTGCCAATGAAAGTCCACAAAACATCAACCACCTAACAAGTATACAACCCACCAAGATTTTTAAAAAACAAAAACAAACAAACAAAAAACTTATTGTGACTACAGCTTTCACAAATAAGGAACCATTTTTCTCGCCCTGTGGTATCGGGAGGGGCCTGCCAGGGATCCGGAAATCCTAAAAGAGCAACAACAAAATCAAAGCACCATGACTAACATCAAAAGGGATCAAAGGGGGAGGAAGGAACTTTCACTTCCAGCTGGTGGTAATGACAGTGCCTCTTCTACCTGCACATCATAAAAAAAGACCTGTTTAAAGCAAACCCCCAAACATTTTAGTAAGAATGAGAGGCTACACACAACCAAAAATATCCACAATCCAACTCAAAAATCACTCATGCTAAGCATAAGTAAAACCCCAGCCTAAATGAAAAAAACACAACCAATAGATGTTAACATGGCAGCCATCATAAAAATGATTCTGGCTGGGTACTTTAATACCAGCACTTGGGAGACTGAGGCAGGCAGATTTCTATGAGTTTGAAGCCAGCCTAGTCTACAGAGAGAGTGCCAGGACAGGCTCCAAAGTTACACAGAGAAACTGTCTCAGAGAAAAAAAAAAAAAAAAAGAGAAGAAAAAAGGAAAAAAAATGATTCCATCAGCAATAACAAACATATTTAAAAGACATAAAAGATCAAGTTTTGAGAGACATAGAAGATAAAAAACCCAGTGTAAATTTTGAATAAAATAAGCAAAACCCAAAAACATTTACTGGAAAAAAATATAAATGTAAGATTTGACAATAGAAGCTTCTCAATTTCAATAGCGAGAATACTTGAAAGACCTTAGTGACTATAACAAAGTATATAACATTTCTGTCAACAGAGCATTAGGAGAGAAAGGAGGTGGAGTAAACAAAACTTTCTCTTTACCCACAGCAAACAAGCACCAAGACCAGTGAGTGCCCCACATATACTAGCCTTTCTTACATGCACAAATCAATGGAGGTGCACTCACACACACAGGGTAACAGGAAAGGCTAAGCAACAATAATAAGGGAACAGGCAATCATCGTAATAACTGGTAACAGACTCACAAGCATCAATAATGATTAAGTAAAGTGAGAGATTTTTGCATGTGACAGCATCACAGCTGACTGTTAACTTGGGTGATAATGAGGAATGGGTGGTCAGCATAAACAGTGCAGAAGCACTAGGTGGAGGGTGCCTCAGCCTAGACACAAGTTCATTAACCTGACACTGACACACCAGAGCTGAATCTACCCATTTGTTTCCTTAAGTCACTCTTATTGTATAAAAACAAGGACAGGCAAGGTCTCAAGTAGGAAAAACACTAAAGGGATTCTAAAGTATCAGTTTCCCACCAACAATTAAGGATTCTTTACCAGTTATATAATGCAAGAGTTGACCATCACTCTTTATTGCTAAAAATATAAAATTTTAGCCAAGTGTCTTTTCCACTAGCTCCATTTATCCTCACAGTTACATATTAAGTACTTTACCTACTGAGTGAGCCATTTCTCCAGTCCTGTTTTTTTCTTATAATTATTTTATGTAAGATGATCTGAAGAGCTCTCAGTTCTTCTGTTAATGATAAATGTGATGATTTCAGAATTTACTATTATTACTAATAGACTTTTATAGAATAGTCAGACTTACAAAAATTATAAGAGACTGTTAGAAAATTCAGCACGTAGTGTCTCTTATTATTAATTTCTTATTAGGATTTGTTACACCTTCTTTAATTTAATAACCCAATACTGATACATTATCATTGAGGTCCATCGTTGATTCAGAATCCCTTAGTCTTTACCTGATGCTCTTTTCCTGTACACTCACTCCATACACACGCCATATACACTTAGTAGTCATGTCTCCTTGGGTTTCCTCAGATCTGGGAGTTTCTCACTTTTCCTGATTTTGATGACCATGACTTGAAAAGCTACTGTTCACCACCCTACACTGGAAACGGTCTCGTTCCTCACTGGTTTGGAGCAGGGAATGAAGGCATACACACTATCACTCTCACATGCTACCCTGAGCAGACAGCAGCAATATGATCCACACAGTGTTACCGAAATATATTGTTCTTATTTGTCAGAAAAATGTTCACAATTTGTAGCTTCAACATAATAGACAAATATTAAAAATGTATAACTGAAAACATTATGCTGGATATTTTTAGTTAGTCTATACACAACGATATAAATTGTATACTTTTACCTTATGGATTTTTTACTATATATATAGTTCATTTAAAACTATATGTGCACATAGAAAAATGCAGATTAACTAAACAAAGCAGAAATAAAAAATTAAAAAAATAAATAAGGTCACAGCCTAAAAAATAAAATGTAAAAATTGGTGCCATTATAATTGGTTAGAAGAGAATTTGCTAAGATCCAGAGGATGGAGGACACCAGGGAAACAAGGCCTTCTACACACAGCATGATAGATATACATACACAAGCACTCACCGAGACTGGGGCAGTGTGCACATGGCCTGCACAGGTCTGAAACAGATGGGGTCCTAGAGCTGAGAGAAGCAGACAAACACGCCATCCCTAACCCAGAAGCTAGCAGCAACTGATAACCACTTGCAACTAAAAAATTAAGTTTTCCCCAAGGGGGTCTCCCTGGGGAAACAAATCACCCTTAAGGGTAGGTAGGCCCATGGCACCAGTACCAACACAAAATGAACTCGACAACTTTGGAGGGCCATTGTCTCATAATGCTGTGTTGGGACTTTTTTCTTTTCTCTTTTTTTCACCTTACAAGTCCTTTGCTTGTTTTCATGGGATACCTGTGTGTGCAAACAAGTCTGTCTCTGCGTCTATACGTGTTTCCATCCTTTTTCTTTAGCTATTTTTCTACCGTTGGTTTGTGTTTTATCTCATTATTATCCCTTAGATACCCACTGTTTTCCTAAGTAGAGACAGAAAGGGTATGGATCTGGATGGGAAGAGAGATGGAGAGGAACGGGGAGGATCTGGGGGAAGGGGAAACTGTAATCAGAATATATTATATTTTTAAAAATCTATTTTCAATAAAAAAGAAACAAAAGTTTCTCAAAGTAGCTAGTGTTTTTGCTGCTACTTTACAATTATAACAGAATAAAATATTTTAGCCGCTCAAATTCTATTTTTAAAAATTTATTTTTGCTAAGTATGATAGCACAAAAATCCTAGTGCTTAGAAAGTGGATATCCACAATCGGTCTCATCCCCATAGAAACTTTAAGGACAACCTACCTAAGCCTATGATACCCTGTCTCAACCTTGGCTATGATCCTCAAATTCTTTGCCTATGAAAATGTTATTTATTACTTAATTTGGGAAGCAGGCCTTACACATTGTTGAAAATTCCAATCCCCAGGCTTACAAGGAGCTCAGCTGGTAATAGCATTGCATTTGAAGCATAAGCCTGGCCAGCCCCCAAAGCCATATAAAACTGGAGGACAAGAAATGACTCTACAACCCTGTCCTCTGATTCCACATTCCCATGCATTTAGATCACATACAGTAATAAACATTAAAATTCTGATTCCTTGTGTATGTATTACCTTTCCAGATTACTATCATTAGAAACCAATACATACATTCACCTCACTTAAAATAATAAACATTAAGATTCTGATTCCCTATGTATTACCTTTTCAGATTACTATAATTACAAAACAATAACCTTTACTGTTATTCTTGGAAGTCTGGAAACTACACTTTCTGGCCTCCTTAAAGACTAAAACTGTGTTAAGGTTCTGTCTATAAGAAGCACTTCAGAAAGCAGGATGAAGGAAAGAAACTTTGTACAAGTCCAGTCTGAACAACTGGCAGAGACAGCTAATTTACAGGTACAGGGCTCCAACCTGTTAAAGAGGTTAGGAGGGGATTCTGCCAGTAGCTTGGGGGGGGAAGAGTCAGCAGCAGAAGCAATAGCTACTCTCAGCCTAAGTTACCTGAACAACACTGAAGCTCCTTCAGCACCCCTTTCTCAGTCCAGTTCTGTAGGTAAGGGGTGCTGGTGGGCATTTAAGAGGAAAAGGGTGCTTTCCGCCTCCTGCTGCACGGCGGGTGGTTTAAGGATCACTTTCCCACAGTCCCACTTCGGACCTTACACAGCAACAGAGGGAACACTTGTTTGGTCAAGTTATCAGATCATTTTAGCCACCCTATTTAGAATGTCAGAAATACAATTTAACTTTTTAAAGTATAATATACTTTATATACCATGAAGTTAAATGTAACTGTGCAAGACAACAATCAAGTTCTTAACAGTTGTACACCATGACCACCTTTACACAACACACCATGTGGCAGAAGTAAAGGAAGGTCAGAAAAATAAAAAAGGCTGCAATACTGGGGTTAAGCAATAATAAATAAAAGTAGAGGAAATGTGGCCAGATGGTGGTGGTGCACACCTTTAATCCCAGCACTTGGAAGGAAGATGCAGGTGGATCTTTTTGAGTGAGGCCAGCCTGGTCTACAGAGTTCCAGGACAGCCAGGCCTACATAGAGAAACCGGGGGGGGGGGGGGGGGAAGGAGTGTGTGTGTGTGTGTGTGTGTGTGTGTGTGTGTGTGTGAGAGAGAGAGAATGACAACAAAAAAGCAAACAAACAAACAAAAAGGTAGAGAAAACGCTTCACTGATGTCTGAGCCTTCAAGAACTGAGTATGCCTGCTTTATCCCTCCCACCAGAAACCTCTCAGATATGACTAGATTTGAAGAGGTGGTTATGTCACCGTGTAGTTGTTAGTGTGGGACTGAGACATAGATCTGTGCAGGTGGAGACCACATTAACACACATAGGAGAGGACACCACCTGTCAACACCTCCATGCAAAGCTTCTGTCCGGCAGGACAGTGCTCAGTTAGCACACAGCCTATGGCACTGTCGTGGTATTTGACAAGTGGAAAACTAAAGCCATTATCAACTACTGAGTCAAGGGTTATACTGACCTGCTTTATGTACATTCCATTCCCACTATCTGAATTCAAACTTCCACGGTCCACTAAAATACAATAGACATTTACAAGAAGCTTCCCTGGTGAATGACTTCTTATTCCCTTCTAAGACCTCATTCTCCATCACACTATGAGTGCTCTTCATGTCCTTAGGGAAGAATGGGATAAAGGAAACTGAGAAACAGCCTCTGGGTAGCACAGCATTCACAGCAGCATTCCAATCAGCTCAGCCAGGCAGCAGGCATCCTTTGGAACATCTGGCCAGCTGAAGACAATGCAATCAGTTTTGCTTTTTTTATTACCTTTCCCACCAACACCTTGCTTCTTGGATCAAAATGAGTTAGTCATATTCTAGCTCCCAGAAATTCGGAGTGAGCTCCTAGTACCAAACAAGTCTACACAGGGAAAGTAACCAGTGACAAAGTGCCAAGAAAGTTTGTATGTTACCTCTGTTCTAGCTAAAGGGAACTTTTCTAGAGGCCCTATCTCCTAAGAGGGCTACAGACAGTCCCTCACTGGTGCCCCCTAGACAACCACCACAAATGTCTTCATGATGTACCTGTTATCCCAAAGCTCATTCACCCCCCCAGAGACATGCCTTCCTAGTGGTTTCCTGACATTCTGAGCATGCTTGTACCTTAGAAGCTACTCCTGCTCTACCCACAAAGCATTTGCAGGGACAACTCCTCCTATGCCCTATCTATTGTGTCTTCTGCTGTCAAAACTGTAGGCTCTTCATGCTTGCTATTCTAAACAACACATGGCACCTTCTATTTATACATGCCACATAGTTTATTTGATACTTGTTTTCCCTTCCTCACCTACTAAATTAATTGGATTTAAGCTCTATGAAAAAAAAGAACCTTCTTCGTTTGTTTCCTTCCTAATTCAAGTACACCAACTGTCTGGACTCAAAGATATGCCAGACGAATGCATGCATGCTTGGTTCACAGGTTGTGGACAGGATGAAGCAGGCGTGTCTGGAAACAGGTGAAACATTCTAAAAAAGGAAGCTACCTGTCTGACTCTGACATCAGTCCATCTTTTTTAATGCCTTTCTCCTAAACTTAAACCACTCCAAGTTTTTGCCATAATGTTAAACAGTGTGATCAGTCACAATACAGGTCACCTTCATACTTTTAAAAATGAGGATTTTCCAGGGCCAGACATGCTGGTGAACGCCACCGATCTCAGGCAGCACTTGGGACCTCTCAGCCAGCCTTGTAGTGATATTTCATTCGCATTTTAATAAATAAAGCTTGCCTGAAGATCAGAGAGTAAAATAGTTCCATTAGTCAGCCTTACAGACCAGGCAGTGGTGACACACACCTTTAATCCCAGTAGCCATACTAGTTTGCCGTAGAAACCAGGTGGTAGCGGTGCTTGCTTTTAACCCCAGCCCTAGAGAGGAATATAAGAGGGTAGGAGACAATCTCATTCTGAGGATTCTTGGAGGCAGAATCACCATTTCAGACTGAGGTAGAGGTAAGAGTCAGTGGCAGGCTGTTTTGTTTTTCTGACCTTCAGATGGAACCCCAATATCTGTCTCTGAGTTTGTATTAATTATGCTACACAGCCTGATTTACATAGTGAGTTCTAGGGCAGCTAGAGCTATAGAGATCCAAATAAATACACACATTTAAAAAACGAATATTTTTCATCATAAAGCACAAAACAGAACTTTTAGTTTCCCACAAAAATATGAATAAATGTGTGTTATGTCCACTAGTAGTTATTTAGCAAAATGGAAAACAAAATGCATCATCGGGCTGAAATATAGCATTCATCTGTAGCAAAATATTTAATATTTTTATGAGAGCTTCAGACATAAGTTCTTAATTGCAACATCTATTCCAACACTGTAGCACTTTTCCTTTAAGAAAAACAATGTATCTTTGAGCACAGTATAGAAATGGTTTTCTGAAATTTAAAAATCTCAGTGCATTGCAGGATTAGACTCCTGACCCATAAAAGGAAGAGGACAGATGGCTAAGTTCTCCTCTAGCTTGAAGTTTAAAGAAGTGATGCCAGTAGTTTACGTAACACACCTGTACTCCTGCAAACTATATACAGATGAGTCACCTGCCAAATACACAAGTGAACTGAAAACTTGCTGATTTGACAAACATATAATTCAATATACTTAGTACTTTAGCAATCTTTAAAATCTGGTAATTATGCTGGGCGGTGGTGGCATGGGCCTTTAATCTGAGCTCTTGGAAGGCAGAGGCAGGCATAACTCTGAGTTCGAGACCAGCCTGATCAACACAGCTAGTCAGGACAGCCAGGGCTACACAGAGAAACCCTGTCTCAAAAAACCAAAAAATATTAAAAAAAAAAAAAAAAAGGAAATCATTTACTATGAACAGAAAATTATAAAATAAACAATTTACTGCAAATACAAATATTCCGGGCATTACAGCATTGTAGATGGTCTATCGGAAGAACACAACATGCTATTGTTAAGAGTAACATTCAGTTTCTGTGGTGGATCATTTACCCACCACAATCATTTTTCATAGAATGGTTTTTAAAAATTAGCATTTCCTTAAATAGGAGATAGTATTAACAGATTTTTTTAAGAGTTATTCTTTTCTTCATGTGTATGTGTATCTGTTATGTATGTTGGTATACAAGGGGCAAGGGGGTTGGGAGGTTTGCCCTAAGAGGCCAGGAGAGTATGTTGGCTCCCTTGAAACTGGCATTAGAGGCACTTGTGAGACACCTGACAAGGGGGCTGGGAAGTAAACTAGGGTCCTCTAGAAGAACATGAAAAAATAAAAATGAACGAACTTTAGTTTTTTTTCTTAATTTGTGTAGATATTTTGCCTGGATATATGTCTGTTCACCAAATGCATACCTGGTGCCCTTAGAGGTCAGAAAAGAGCAATGAATTCTCTGGAACTGAAGTTACAAACAGTTGTGAGCTGACATGTGGGTGCTAGGACTAGATCTCAAGTCCTCAGGAAGAGCAGCTAGTGACCTTAACTACTGAGCCCTCTCTCCAGCCCTGTATGCACTCTTCATGACTGAGCCCTCTCTCCATCCATATAGTATGCACTCTTACTAACGGATATTTAGATAATCAATTGGTGCAGGGCGGTGGTGGTGCACACATTTAATCCCAGCACTCAGGAGGCGGAGGCAGGCGGATCTCTTTGAGTTCAAAGCCAGCTTGGTCTACAAGTACTAGTTCCAGGACAGGCCCCAAAGTTACAGATAAACCCTGCCTCGAAAATAAATAAATAAATAATAAACTATCAATTTGTGAAGTCATGGAGCTGGCTCACCAGGTAAAGGTGCCTGTTACTAAAGCTAACAACCTGAGTTCGGTACACAGGACACACATGGTTGAAGGAGAGAATCAACTCCCACAAATTGTCCTCTGACCACCATTAATTGCACCATGAAATGGGCTTACACACACACACACACACACACACACACACACACACACATGCTCTAAATAAGTAAATGAATAAATAAAAGTAGTAAAGAATTTAATTTGCTCTCTGTTAAGTCATACTTTCCAAACACAAAAAACCAATAAACTGCCTCTTCGCAGAGGACCTGGGTTCAGTTCTCATTACCCACAGGGAAGCTTACAGATATTCAAAACTCCAGTTCCAGGGGATCCAATGCCCTCTGGCCTCTATGGCACAGCATACATGTGGGGTACACACATATACATGCATGCAGTCAAAATACCCGTAATAATAAACCTTTAATCAAAAATAAATCTTTTAAAATAAATCCCCTGCAGTAACTAAGCAGGGAAACTGCTGTCCACAAGCTTCTGCCACCTTCACTTTATGTCATAAAGTACCCTCCAGCTATTTCAAGTCAATTTAAATGTGAACATTTCAAAAAGACTTCCAACTTGAAACTTTACAAAAGTGGACATGAGAACTATTAATTTCACTTTCTTGTGCCTAGAGACATGGCTCATCAGCTGAAGTGACCTGATGTTCAACTCCTGGAACCCACTTGGTGGAAGGAGAAAATCGACTCCCATTGGTTGTCCTTTGACTGCCACATACATACAAATAAATAAATAAAATATCAAAATTAACTTTCACAAATAGTAGTTACACAGAACAGCTGAAAAGTAAGGTCTTGCTAACTTATACTACTGATTCATCCTATATAAACGAAATCTCACTGCAGAACAGGTGATAAATGTCTAAGTATGAGATCTCACGTGAGTGTGAATCTTTCTCTTGCCAGTTTCTACCTGAGTGAACCTGGCAAAGTTAGTCAAGCTAAACCTTAGTTCCTTCTTCACCAGAATAATAGCAGGTTTCTGCCTTCCTGAACATGTGGACAGAATTGAGAAGCAAGATACAGTGTTTACTAAGGGGAAGTACAGAGTGACTCCTTGGTAAGTATTAGTTACTTTGAGTACGATATCAAAAATCAACTTTAAGCTGGGCAGTGGTGGCACACGCCTTTAATTCCAGCACTCAGGAGGCAGAGGCAGGCGGATCTCTGAGTTCGAGGCCAGCCTGGTCTACAAGAGCTAGTTCCAGGACAGGCTCTAGAAAGAAACTACAGGGAAACCCTGTCTCAAAAAACAAAACAAAACAAAAAAAATCAACTTTAAAAATCACTTCTATCTTATCCTTAAGCACTACATGACACCAGAGACCCTCAATTTCTCAATCCCTGAGTAATAATAACTATGGTCATACCATAAGTCTATGCAAGTACTAAGTGCCCAGGTGAGAAGAATCAGGATTTCGTATAACATGCTGGTACAAAGCAAGTAACATACTCATGGCTTACTAGATTAATTAAAATTTAAGGAGCAAGAGAGGTGGAGCAGCAGTTAAGAGCACTTGCTCTCACAGGGCAGGGGTCTGTGCCCCGGCACCCACACAGCAGCTTACGGCCGTCCGTACACGTGAATAAAACACTCGGGTAGGTAAATGGACGAATAGGGAGAATTCTTTCTTAGAAGACAAACACCGAATATTCACTAAAAGGATGTGAAATCTACGGAGATGTACGCTTACAGGATAAACCTGGGTGACTGTCAATCTTCAGGAGTTTCATTTACAGTCTTTCCAAAAGTGGTCTCCAATGGCAACCAGCTTCACTCGCTGCACCTAAGAGCCACACTGTAGCCTAACGAACTGACAGCGACAAGCAATGACAACAGGGGCAACTGTCCCCTACTACCTGGTGAACCTTAAACAAGCTATTAAAATAAGCCGCAATTCCCACAGCCGTGAAAGGTTAACACACGCATTCTCTCCCGGGCCGTAGGAACTTCAAAGTGAAGGCTCCTGAGCAGGTTCTGTAAACTAGACAATTTTATTAAGGAAAGACAATTTAAAAAAAAAAAATCAAGTTTTACCAACTCATCACATTAACATAAAACTTTTTATTACTCTAATGACTTCAATACAGTGCTTGATTCAACCGCATTGAAAGTTGCCCAAATAAACCATTAGGCAGGAAAAAGACACTCGTTCTAACAAAAACATACCCGAAGTGTTAAGTATCCGCACTGGTAAGTAAGTATACGATCAATAATTTCCTCTACAGACCCGCTGATCAATCAGCGACTCTACAAACGTGAAAGCGCTTTGAAAACACCCCGCCACCGTCTGGGCGGCATCTACTTTCTACACTCACGTCCCTCCGTGTTCTGCGCTCATTCCCAACAACCACATCCACGAGACACGCTCACAAACCAACCGCCCCTGGCTCGCTGGTGTCAAGCGGTAAAAGAGAAACGTAAACATTAGCAGCCGTCCCTCCCATGGCCTCTCAGGGCCCTTGCCTCCCGGGTCAGGGCGATGCACTTTGGGGTAAGGTGAGCCGAGGGCAAGGTGTTACAACATGGGTGGGGAGGGGGGGGGTCAGGCCAGTTCAGTCCCCTCGGCCGTCATCACCTGACCGTGGATTTTCCGCGAACTTTCAAAGTCAACAAAGAAGTTCTGTGG
The DNA here is from genome assembly GCF_903992535.2 of Arvicola amphibius. NCBI lineage: Eukaryota > Metazoa > Chordata > Mammalia > Rodentia > Cricetidae > Arvicola > Arvicola amphibius. Next base: position 7,138,747 of record NC_052049.1, on the reverse strand, counting down.
CACAGAGGTAGGGCCTCCAGGACAATCGGCAAACACCAGAACACAGAAGAAGGGAAAAAAACAGTGGGGGATGGGGAGTGGAAAACGCCCCCGGCCTCCGCACCGCCGCCCCCTCCTCTACGGACGGCGGGGATGGCGGAGGCTGAGGCCCTGGTGCCCGGCACCGTCAGATCCCGGCACCCCAACGTCTCGGGCACCCCACTTCCCGGCACCTCCGTGTCTCAGGCACCCCACTTCCCGGCACCTCCGTGTCTCAGGCACCCCACTTCCCGGCACCTCCGTGTCTCGGACACCCAAGTCCAGGCACTCCCGCGTCGTCGGCCGAGGGAACCGGCGGGGGGCGCGCAGAGGGTCACCTTCGGACCCGAGCCCGGGGGACGACCGGCTCGACCCGCGCGCCCGCCGAGCCGCCGAGCAAACCGCCCCCCGGGGGACGCCGGCCGCCGCGAGCGCCCCGGCCCCGACTGGAGCGCGGGCGCCGCTGCAAGGGCGCGGGCGCCGCCGCCTCACCTTCCTCGGCGGTGTCCATCTTGTCTGGGGGGCGGCGGTGACGCAGCCGCGGAGGCGCCCGCGACCCGGCAGAGCCTTCGGGCCGAGGTGGGGGGGAAGGCGGGAGGGGGGTCGGACAGGGGAGGAGGAAGAGGACGCGGGCCGGGCAGGTGCGTGCGCTCAGGTGCGAGACGAAGCCGGACGGCGGGCGACGGGGAACAGGACAGCGGCTGACAGAGAGCGAGCGCCGCGGAGGGGGAGGGGCGCGCAGCCGAGAGACGGGCCTGGGCGGGGCGCGCGGCGGAAAAGGCGGGGCGCCGGGGCTCCAGGCGTCACTTCCGGCGCGCGCACTCGGCTCGCTCGCGGCGGGCGGCAGCGGCGGTGGCGGCGGGAGAGGAAGAGGTGAGCGGTCGTGCTGGCGAGAGCTGCGCGGCACTGGGGCTTGGAAGCCGAGGCAGCGTCCCGTGGACGTGCGGCGTGTGTCCCGGGACAAAGGAGCGCGGGAGCCCCGGGGGCGAGCGCGGCAACCGGGCGCGCCCCCGAGCGGGCGTCCCGGACAAAGATCCCCGGCGTGGGGTACTCGACCGTGACTCCCAGGATGGGCTGCATGGGCCCCGGAACAAGCATTTTGGTTCCTCACCAGCGTGGCTCCGGCGCTCCGTTTAAAAGGCGCACGAAAGCGTCCCTGAAAACGATGAGCACCCAGATTATTAAAATCTCTCCTGGGGAGGCTTATGCAACTGATGGGAAAGGACGCTTCACAGCCGAATGCCGAAATGGAATTCGCCGCGAAGGGGAATTGGTCTAGGTGGCGATACAATTAGGAACGCTTAGTTGGCCAGAGCTAAGTTGCTGATGAAAGGATGATGAAAAATTGGGCTCTGCTCGCATCAGATGGCCAGCGTTCCTCACGTTATCCTTAGAGTGTTCTCTAAGTAAGCAAGCTAGTACAGACCAGAAGCAAAGAAGGCTCTCCAACCTCAACGCTTAATAGTCTGTGTGAGTAGGAATTGGGAAGACCCTTCTTTCGATCCTCACCTAAGGCTTAAAATGATGAAAATGAGCCCTTCAAAAAGACAGCAACGCTCGAATAAGGTCATTGATTTGTCTTCTGTATTACTGTAGTGTGGTAACTTACTGCCACAATAATGGAGATACACTGTTTGTAGAGGCTGACCTTGAGAACTGGGGTGCCATTGAGAAAAGACTCAAAAAAAAAAACACAATTATATTCAAAGGCAGCTCTTTCCCAACCATACCCTTCCCACGTGATCGCAGTTAAACTTCAGTTAATGTAAGGCCTATCACAGCACACTTTGAGCCAGCGGAGACCAGGGACACAAAACCAGAACTCAAGCCTTTCAGCCTGGGAAGAAGGATTCTGGAGAAAATGTTTTACTGAAGGAGTGCTATTAATAGTATTCAGGGCTGTGTAAATGTCTTGGCCGTGGATGGTGTTAGGTCGTAGAGTGGAGGGCTTTCTTTCGATTTCCTGTTTTCTCTTGGGAACTCAAGGGAAAGAACTTTTCACCAGGTTTCTCTTCCACATAGCAATACAATGCACAGTTATGTTCCTTTTCTGTGAATAAAATAGTAGTTAGGGCTGGAGAGATGGCTCAGCTTCCAAAGGTCCTGAGTTCAATTCCCAGCAACCCATATGGTGTCTCACAACCGTCTGTAATGAGATCTGGTGCCCTCTACTGGCTTGCAAGTATACACGCAGGCAGAATACTATACATAATAAATTTTTTAAAAAGGAATAATTAGACAGTATTTGTTTAACTCCTACTATGTGCTGTTAAATTGTGTAAATCAGTCAGACCTAGCCAGACATGATAGAAGTTTAACTGTGTTTGAGCTAAAAGGAGGAAAGCATTCTCAACGTGAACTTCAAGGATAGGAAGTTTCCTGGGCCCCAGGGCTGCTAGGCTCAGTCTTTCTTCCTCATCCTCAGCTTGACCTTTTTGGGCACAGCCTCTTCCATATGGCTGAATACAATACATTGAGAGTCCTCAGCTTTAAAGCTTCAGCCTTACCATTAAACAGTGAGCTGTGAGGCTCTACTCCCAAGGTAGAAGATGACTCAGAGAGGACATGTGGGAAGATACACTGTAATTTTTTGAGCAAGAACTATGACAATAGCAAACGAATAATAACAGTAATTAACCAAAGTCCCTATTACGGCCAATGAATATCAATAGCGATTCCTCAAAGTAAATACACCCGTTTCCCAGATGAGCCATCAGATCCACAGCAGGTCGCTGACGCAGGGAAAGAGGAAGCAGCATTAAGGCACAGCTCTGCCTGACTCCAGGGACTGGTTTAGCACTAGCAACTTCTCACTGTCATGACATCCTCAGCTCTATTTTTTGCCGTCAACTTGAGTGTGTCTCCAAGCTGTGACCTTGCAACAGTGGCACAGAACTCTCCTGAAGAAGCAGAGGTCCAGCAAGATCCAAGAGCTGTACCACGGCTGTGATGTTATGAAAGTTAACATGACTGAGGGCAATAATGGGGCTACCTTAAACTCTTCCTTTCCCACTTCACTTCCCCTCCTTTCTTCACCTTCATTCCTGTCTACTTTTCCATTCCTCTTCCTTGAAGTGAGACCCAGAAGCAAGGAGGGCAAGAAGAGTGTGCAGGTGAAAGAGAGAAACCTGGTGTGGCTAGACAATCTGTCGTACTGTGCAACTAAAGACGTGGAGAGCGAAGTGGCCAGATTTCCCAGCAACAGAAAATAGAGGTGTAGAAAGAGGGAAGGCTAGAAATATGCCTGAAATGAAGTTCATGAGTCAGTCTTGGCATGAACCAAAGCTCAGACTCGGCTGTTGGAGATCAAATAATCTCAGGCAATGAGTTTGGTAAAACAAGTTTGGGCCCAAGCCTGGTGGCACACACATTGGGATACAGGCAAGCAGATCTCTGAGTCTAAGGCCAGCCTGGTCTATACAATGAGTTCTAGACCATTCAGGACTAATAATGAAACCCTGTCTTAAAAAAAAAAAAAAAAAAAAAAAAAAAAAAAGCTTGGGTTATGAGGTCCTTAAGCTCCTGACAAGAGTAAACATGAATTCTGGATGTGATAGTAGAAATCACCCCCATGGAATTCCTCCTCATCCCTGGGTCTCACCCAGCCTGAATATACAAGCCTCCCTGCATACAGTGTTAGGTATCTGCTGTGGTCACCTCGGTCACCCACCACCTGGTACAGTCACTATGCCCTGAGTCCAAACCTCCGATGAATGCCTTCGTTCATAATCTTCACAGTAGGTGCTGTTTCAAATTCTTTAACTTGCAATTGAGAGTCTCAAAAGTCTCCCAAGTGTTACCTCTCTCAGGGTTGCTGTGATAAATCACTCTGGCCAGGTGCCGGATGGAAGTGTCTGAGTGCTCATGAAGCACATGGTTGTGGGAGGAGTGTGGCAGCAGGCTGGCAGCCACCACACTCTAGCAACAGTCGAGCTCTCATCCCAAACTACAAACAGGAAGCAGAGAGAGCTTACTTGAAATGGCAGCAGTTCTTTGAAACCTCAAAGCCTGCCCTCAGTGACATACTTTCTCTAGCAAGGCCACACTTGCTAATCGTCCCCAGATAGCCACCAACTGGGGACCAAGTACTCAAATGCCTGAGGCTTCTGGGGACATCTCATTCAAACCACGATTTTTAGCATCCAGGCACACTTGGCCCCACCCCTTGGGAACCTGGCAGTGTGTCAACCCTGCACATGGCAGGCAGTACCCTGGAATGCTGTGTGATCTCACCCTGTCCCTTTAAAAGGCAAAACTCCACCTACTCCTACCTCTTCCTCTCTGCATCTCTCTGTGTCTCCCCCCTCCCCACACTCTCTTCCCTCCCTTCCCTTCTCCCAGGAAGCTCTGTCTGCACGTTTGTCCATCACCCACCGTGGTTTGAACCTACTCGCCAAGGTCCAATCTTGCACCGAATCATAACAATATCCAAAACTTTTCTCACTCTTACAGAGTCATACCTCTGTCAGACATGTTGGGGCAGAAAAGGAAGGAGCTTGAGACAGAGCCATGAGCACCCATGCCCTGTAAGTCCTGCCCAACTGGCCACATTTGTTTCATGTTGGTCCTGTTTTGTCAGAGGATTAGCGACCTCGCCTTTAACATCAGAAGAGCCTTCCTCCCTAGCTCACCCCTTCCATCGCTTTCCTGAGTCTCCAAATAGGAAAGCCCTCAAGCTTTCTCTCCACCTTCCCACGTGCCCCGCTTTTTTGTTTTTTTTTTTTTTTTGTTTGTTTGTTTTTTTTTTTTTTTTTTTTGGTTTTTCGAGACAGGGTTTCTCTGTAGCTTTGAAGCCTATCCTGGAACTAGCTCTTGTAGACCAGGCTGGTCTCGAACTCACAGAGATCCGCCTGCCTCTGCCTCCCGAGTGCTGGGATTAAAGGCGTGCGCCACCACCGCCCGGCTTGCCCCGCTTCTTTGTTAACTGGATTTTGAGCACCCGCCTCTGGAGCTCTCTAACTCTGGGTATTCCCTGAGAACCTGCTTATGTAAGAAGTAGATGCTGGCCAGACCATTTGTGACAATAGAACTCTGTCCCACAATCTGCCGCAGCCTAGTTCAGAAAGCATGTTCCGTTCTCTGCATAAGGGAACTGACACAGCCAGGTCAGGATTTAATCTATAGCTCTTACTCCGTATGTGTCTGCTGCTGCTCCTGCTCCAGGACCAGCCAGAGAAAGGCAAATGCGCTCCCAGTCCTGCCACATAGATGCCCTGACTCTTAGCCCCCTGTACCTCATTCACACCGCCCCCGTCTTGCCAAGTCCCATCTGTACCCACCCCAGCTTTCCTTTTTTTCTTTACAAAGATTTTTCACTTTTCTGCTTGCCTTTAGTCTCTGCCAAACACAAATGGAAATGGTGGACCCCTTTTCCACAGAATAGTTTTTGCTTGCTCTCGTTTGGGTGACCTTTGTTTATTTTTATCTAATTTTAGTCACTAATTTTGAGGTCTTATAGCTGGAATCTTACCCACCCCGACCTTCTGACTCTCGGAGTGCTCTTCCCCAGCCTTCGGTCTGTCTCATTTCAGCAGGAATGACGGTGCCGGAGAATTAGCCCTTACTTTCAGTGACTCATCAGTTTTTTCGTTGTGTCAGTGGAGAATCCAATCACTGTTGGACACCCACAGAGCCTCATTTTAGCCCCAGTGCTAGGGAGGCAGTTGCCATGGTGATAGATGCAGCACACAGGCTCTCTGCAGAGTGACTGGCTACAAGCAGCCCATGCCAGTAGAGGCCAAGCCTTCTGCGTGTTCTGTGTTACTCAAAGGGCCCAACCAATCCCCAACCCCTGAGAGTACAAGGAGGCAGAGAATCTCCCGTGCCTGTCATTCTTAGAGCCTTTCTTTAGCATACCCCCCACGTTGGTTCTTAATGGTTATCCTCACTGGGTTGTGCAGCTCAAACTGTGTTGCTCAGCATCGAAATAAGATAAATGCAACCTCCACTGAATGTGTAAGAATACCTCAGTTTTTTCAAGAGGGCGTGGATCTAAGTGCTCCATGCTAGGGTGAGGGTAGAGCCATCTAAGCCTTCTCAAAGGAAGGTTAAGAATGAGCAGAGCAAGAGCACAATGTCAGTGCACGTGAGCGCACACACGCACATGCATGTGTGCTCACTGCTGAGCCCAGATCCCTTCATCTCAGCAACAAGACGATCCCATTCAGTCGTTGATCCTCTTCTACATTTGAAATAATTCCCAGCTTAACAAGAACATCGAAACCTGTAGTACAAATTCTTACAGATAACTTCACCCACAGTAGCCAAAAATTACTATTTTGCACATTTTCTTTACTGTTTCTCTCAGTGTCTGTATAATGTGTCAATTTATTTTAAAAACCATTTGAGAGATTATAAATATACATTCTTACCCCTAAATACTTCAATGTATATATGCATATTTTAAGGATTACTTTGTTTTTAATTATGTAGTGGTGGGGGTTTGTATATGAGAGTGCAGATGCGCTCAGAGGCCAGACATGTTTGCTCTCTGGCAGCTTGAGTTACAGGTGGCTGTGATGCCCATTGTGGGTACTGGAAACCGAACTTGGATCCTCTGCAACAGCAATACTTAACTGCTGAGCCAGCCCCCGATGTGTGTGTATATAATTTTTATTATGTTTTTGTTGATTTAGTTTGAATGTGGGGTCGGGGAGGAGCATACCACCGTTCACAGGTGGAGGTCAGAGAATGGCTGTAGGAGTTGTCAGTCTTCGTCCACCATGTAGGCCCCAGAGGTCAAACTCTAGTTGCCAGCCTTGGCAGCAAGTGTCTGCACCTGCTAAGCCATTTCACCAGCCTCCTTGCTTTTTTTTTAGAGCAGAGTCTCACTGTGTAGCCCTCGCTAGCTTAGAATGCACTATGTGGAACAAGATTGACAGTGATGGAATCCAGGTGCCAGAGTCTGATTTGCTGGCACCAAGAATTTGAAAACAGTTCCTTAAATGTTGGAAACCATGGGCCTGGGAACATGGCAGAGTTGCAGGTCCTTTGCCCCCGCCCAAGGACCTTCAGTGGCCTCAGGAGCCTTCTCTAATCTCCCTGCTGCCTCACCACGGAGGAGAGAGAGGAGGAAGCATGGAATAAAGGGGAGGTGATGGAGGGAGAGCCTGGAGCTGTCTCTCTGTGCTCTCCTGACTTAGACAATAAGTTACAAACACTTGTAGGCTCCCTTGGGCCTGACTAACTGTTCTGCAAGGATACAGTTTGGTGGCTTTGTTTGTTAAAGCAGTTGAGGAACCCTGACACAATCCATCTTATCCATTTTCCTGGAAGAAAGCCATCCCCACTGCAATCACACACTCCTCCGGTCACTGACAGCTGCTGATCCGCTTTCCGACGGCAGAGTGGACTGTTTCGGATACTGCGTTGACTTGAATGAGAAGGCCCCCATGGGCTCCTATATTTGAATCCACAGTTTGGAACTGTTAGAGAAGGATTAAGAGGTGTGGCCTTGTTGCAGGAGGTGTGTCTCTGAAGGTGGGCTTGGTTTCTCAGCTATCGCTGCCTTGTGGTTATAGCTCCATGATGTAAGTTCTCTGTTATGGCTCCAGTTCCATGCCTGCCTGTCTATTGCTGTTCTGCCTGCCACAATGGTCAAGGACTCACTATCTGAAACCATAAATCCCAATAAACTCTTTCTTCTACAAGTTTGTTGTTGTTCACGGTGTCTTCACAGCAATAGAAAAGTAACTAAGACAGAGCATGTGATCTTTCATATCTAGCCTTTTTTATGTAACATGCTTCCAAGGCCCACTTGTGGTATCGCATGAATAAGCTTTCATTCCTTTCTATTGCCACATAATAGCCCATTGTATTAATTCACCCCATTTTGTACATATCGTCCTCGGGTATTGAATGCTCAGATTGTTTCTGCGTTTTTGCTCTTGTGAAAAGTCATAACAATCATGTGGAATGGTGTGGTTGTATGATTTTAGTTCCTTTGACTTTTCCCTTCGAAGCAAAACTGATGAGGTCAAGTGGTAAGTGACTTTGAGGGACTGTGGGGAAGAGCGAGCAATTTCAAAAGCAAACGGGTGGTGAGATGACCCAACAGGTAAGAGTGCTTGCTGCCAAATCTGATGACCCGTGTTTGACCCCCAGGATCTAGGAGGTGAAAGGGAACTCCAACTTCCACAATTTCCTCCATGCTTTGGCCACAACATGCACACGCGCGCGCGCACACACACACACACACACACACACACACACACTGAATAAAATTAATTGTAGCCTAAGAGGAGACTACAGACCTGCACAGCACTGAAAACTTCCCTCCTGGGGATTTAAGGAGAGCTTTTCTACAGATATCCCAGAATGCAAGAAAGAGGAGATGGAACAGAAGAACACCAGGGGAATAAGCATCCCATCCTCCTCCGGGGTGGGAGGGAGGGAGACACCCCAACTGGTAGCCACAACCCATCCCAGATGTTTCAGCTAGAAGTGAAAAATTCACAGGGGTGCCTGAGAGAGGCCAGCTCTGCTAAAGGATCTGCCAGGTCTGGGGAGGAACTCAGCAGCTGAGATAATATTTGCTTTGACCTCCCAAAGAGTCTGTGTGTTGGCAGCAACTCAGAAAAGAGGCTTCTGGGAAGGAAGACCAGACTGCATTAAAACTTAGTCATGTCTGAGTATTTGATACATATAGCAGTAGTGAGAAGAGAGGGTAAACCGAGGCACAAAGTCAATGTTGCACCAAGAAGTTTGGAGGGTAACCTGGAGGTCTTGGGTACTACTTACTTTCCCTGGGCAGGTGGTCCCCTCATATCCAGGTGATCTTGGAGGTAGAGAACTAGGGAGCCCGGTGTGTGTGTGGGGGGGGGGGTTCTCACCTGGCTGCTGTCTGGGAGACAATGAAGGGGAGGAGGTAAATGCCTAACAGTGGACCGTGGTGAGTGAGGAGAGTCACATTGCTTTGCTGAGGTTTCGTTTACATTTTCCAGAGAAAGAACAACAAGACTGACAATCTCAGCTCTTGCAGCATGCGTTGTCCCTAACTGCTTCTTATGTTTGCAGTGTAAACAAGTCGCCAGAACTTGTGTGTTTGAAACTTGGTCTCTAGCTGATGGCACTACTTGGGGAGGAAGTTACACCCCTCGCCTTGGGAGGTGTGACCGCGACCATGTCCTGCTTCTGCCTGCTCCTCTCTTCCTGCCACCAAGCAGGTTGCTGCTATACCTTCCCCTCCAGGAGGAACTCTGGTCTCAAACTGTGAACCAAAATAAACGCTTCCGTCTTCAGGTTGCTCTCTGGAGTCATTGGATGCTCAGGAGGCGGAGTCAGAAATGCAGAGCTTTAAGAGCACCAGAGAGAGAAGTTAGCTTCAGGAGGAGACTTGGAGTTTGGAAGGAGGTCACATCTGCCTTGCTGGGAGCTGCCCAAGACGGCTCTTTCTACAACATACCCCTCACCCCTACCCCATGCCCAGCAAGGACAGCCAGTGTCACCTCAACGTCACCTGCCATGGGGACAGAAGCCCCGTGCCTCCTGTCTCTTTTTCTTCCTCCTTTCCTCTTTTCTCTTTCATGTTCCTTTGCTCTGTTTGCCTGCTCATCAGTAAGTACCAGTCACTCTCCACTGGCCCAAGAGACTGGCATCTCAGCGTGGCCTCATGTCTCCGCTAACATTCAGGGTGTGGGTTTAGTCTAAGGATCAGGGTCCTAGTGAGGGTCCTAACTCAAAGTCAGAGGGGAAAAAAATCCATGGATGGATATTGCTAAAATTTGGGCTTAAACTATAGAATGGCAGGCCAGAAAGTACAAAATTCCAAAACCTTGATCATGTTCTTGATTTCCATTAAATGTTTTTGAGGGCCAAGTTCATGGCCAAAGAGGACTGTTAGTGCAAAGACTTTGAAATAAAGAGGTTAGCAAGGGTGAATCATTGCACAGGCTGGCCTTTGGTTTCCTAACTGTGGTGTTTCTGCACAGTACCATCTTCCAGGGATTTCTTGGAATGAGCCCAGGCTGCAGAGGTGATTGGGTGTTACTGTGGAGCTGGTCTCCATCCAAGCATGCCTTCTTATTGCTAGAGCTCTGGTTTGGTGTGGCTTGGCAGGGCATAGGGGTGTGTGAGAGACTAGTCTGAACATGATGTGGAAAGATCATCCAGGTCTTTCTCTGCGCTGCCCACCAGGGCCACCGTAGCTGAGCTCCTAGTACTGTAGCTAAGCTCCGGTGCATCACAAAGTTCAAGTTTGACCTCAACCTTCTTGGAATCGGATCCTTTGCTTGTTCTACAATATTGGGCAATGTTTAGACGTCAGGAAACCAAAGAGATTACATAATTACGTCATAACAGTACATTTTAAAATAGTGAATGGAGCCGGTGGTGTTTTTTATTAGTTCATAATGAAAAACCTCATTTAAAATAGGGAATCCTTGATGTCCATCAATCCATGAAAATGGGGTGCACAGTCACCATGGAATTTTATGCAGCTGTAAAGAAACATGTAATTTGCAGGGAAGTGAATATAACTGGAAAATACTATGTCAAGTAGGGTAACTTGGGAAGACATCCATGTACTCTCATATATGGCTCTGGTTACATGTGTGTATTTATGTGGAGTAGGTGTGGGCAGAGGTCAGGAAAGCAGGAAGGGACCGGAGAGGAGGAAAGAAAAGAGCTTTAAGGGAGCTGGGAGGGAGGGTAACAGAACATGTGACAGGAAGGTGGAAAGAGAAGTACTGGGGACAAAAGGGACAGAATGGGGGTACAGAGATAGGGAATGGAGGGAGGGGTCAGCAAAACCCAACTAAACAAGTATGAAATGTATGAGGAAATGTGTTGTTTTCCATGCTAATCTAAAACAACGACAAAGCAAAAATAGAGGTGGGGCTGAGGAGAGGACTCAGGCCGAGTCTGTCCCCAGAAACAACGTAAGAAGCCAGACATTGCTGCACCCATAACCCCAGCAGGGGGCAGCTAGCTGGGAGAAGGTCTGGGCTGCAGAAATAAGAGGAGCCTCAACTTGGTGGGAGGCGAGTCTTGGCTTCATAAAGCTGCCTTCTGCTCTCTTCATGCGTGTTGTGCCATCCCTGGATACATATACATGCACACACATGCACACATATGCACACAAGCAAACCTATGTACACCCATGCGCACACACAAAGTATGTAAGTAGTTAAAAACAAATAAAACCACAGGAAATAATATTTCTCACCTTCATCTACAACTAATTTGTGATGTTTCTTAAATGATTAATTCCATTAAAATTTCACTGAATGTAAATTTTCCATTCAAAATATAGACATTTTAGCCTAATTTCACCCAGTTCACAGTTTTAGAGCTAAGGGCTTAATGGCGCACACCTTTAGTCTCAGCACTGGGGAGACAGAGGCAGTGAATCTCTGCGGGTTGGAGAGCAGCCTGATGTTCTACATAGTAAGCTTCAGGACAGCCAGAACTATATGATAGAGAAACCCTGTCTGAAAAAAATAATAAAACAAGCTGCGCAGTGGTGGCGCACCTTTAATTCCAGCAGTTTGAGGGCAGAGGCAGGTTTATCTCTGTGAGGTCAAGGACAGCCTGGTCTATAGAGGAGTTCCAGGACAGGCTCCAAAGCTACAGAGAAACCCTGTCTCAAAAAACCAAAACAAACAAACACAAAGAGCGAATTGAGCTCACTGTTTCTAAAGTGTTAGATGTTCCTGGGAAAGGTAGTTGAAGGTTACAGTTAGGGCCCAGCAAATGGTGTGCCTGTATCTTCTACTCCTTTGCAGTATTACCATCTGCCATGGCTCTGTAAGTCACTTTAAATAAAATGTTACAGAAACAGTGTCTTGCAAGCTCTGAGTCCAGGCCTCCAGAGAGACGATGTGAACAAGATCTCATGTAGCCCAGACTGACCTCAAACTCATGATGGAGGGTGACCTTAAACTTCTGACCCTTCTGCACCCACCACCTCTTGAAGGCTGGGATTACAAGTGTGTGCACTCATACTTACTTAAGCAGTTCTGGGACTCAAACCCAGGGCCTCATCGATGTATTATGTTGTAGAAACTGTCACATCTCATCAGCTCTGCCTACAGTTTCAGCTTCCAGAACACTGAATGGGTCAGGCCAGCTAAAGCCTTTCGAGGCCCGTGTCTGTCATTCATGTCTACTTGCCATGTTGTAGGCTATGGGGGTAATTTGTTTCCTTCTATGTTGGAGGAGTATTCCATTGTGCAGATGTACAACAGCTTGTTGAATCATCCGTTAGGTGTTAAGGTTGGCTCTGATTCAGCATGATTATTTATAGAGCTATTATAAACCTTTCGTCGTTTTAATTCATAAAAACTGCAATGTTTTCAAAACTACTTTTATCAGCAGAAATTAACAGCCATTTCTAATGTCTGACTTTATATGTCAAGGCTTTACCTTAGTAGTTTGGGGAGTGTTAAATAAGGATACCCTTTTTATTATGCTTTTTAAATGTACACGAATTACAAAAGATTGATGATTTTCATTATCACATTTATTGGAGACATGTTGTCACACAACCCAGGCTGGCCTCCAATTCGTTATGTAGCTAAGGATGACTGTGTACTTGTAATTCTCCTGCCTACACCTCCCATGTGCTGGGATTGCAGGTACGTGCCACTGTGCCTGGTTTTCCTGCCGGCACTCTCATACAAACATGCTTTCCTCACACTCACCCGCACACTGTACAGTTTGCCTCCAACCTTCGGGCCCTCTCCCTGCCTGGCCTCAATAGTTCCCTTTCTGTTGCATAGTCTGTTTTTCTAGAGTCTACATATGAAAGATGCTGTCCTTATCTTTGTCATTTGAAAAATAGCTACATGTGGCCATTTGTACTAAGCAGGCTGTGGTGACAACAGACTGAAAAGCTTAGCACTGGGATCAGCTGAACAACTGTGTGTGACAAAGTGTCGATTCTGTTCTGTCTGTCACTTAGGGGTTTTCCAGAAAAACAGAACTGTCTTAGTCACTGTTTCTGTTGCTGCAACAAAACACCATGACAAAAAAAAGCAAGCTGGGAAGGGAAGGGAAGGGAAGGGAAGGGAAGGGAAGGGAAGGGAAGGGAAGGGAAGGGAAGGGAAGGGAAGGGAAGGGTGTATTCAGGTCACACTTCCACATCACTGTTCATCACAGAAGGAAGTCAGGACAGGAACTAACGCAGCAGGAGCCAGGAGGCAGGAGCTGACGCAGAGGCCATGGTGAGGGGTGATGCTTACTGGTGTGCTTCCCCTGGCTTGCTCAGTCTGATTTCTTTTAGAATCTAGGACCATCAGCCCAGAGTTGGCACTATACGCTGTGAGCTCCCCTATTGATCACAGATTAAGAAAATGCCTTACAACCAGATCTTATGGTGGCATTTTCTCAATTAAGATTCACTCCTTTCAGATAACTCCAGTTTGTGGGTCTACCCTGTGGCGATATTTTGCTCCTGATGTAACAAATAAAGCTTGCCTGAAGATCAGAGTGTGGAGCTAAGCCACTGGTTACCATAGTGACCGCACGCCTTTAATCCCAGCACTCTGGGAAGCAGAGGCAGGCGGACCTCTGAGAGTTCAAGGTCACCCTGGGCTACTCGAGGTTGAACCAGTTTCAAAAGAGAAACAGAACCGTGTGGTGACAGCCCACACCTTTAATCTCAGCATTCAGAAGAAGGGGGCAGACGAGATGTGACTGAGCAGAAAGAGGAATCTAAGAAGGGAATAGACAGGAGTTCAGGCAGTTAGTCTGAGGATTCGGAGGAACAGGAGCTCCCCTTTGGTTTGAGGAACCAGTGGAGGTAAGTAGTCTCTTTAGTGGCTGCTGCTCTGCTTCTCTATCTTTCAGCCTTCACTCTCGATGTCTGACTCCGGGTTTTTATTTTTATTTATTTATTTATTTTTTTTTTTTGGTTTTTCGAGACAGAGTTTTCCGGGTTTTTATTATTAAGATCAATTCCAGTCGCACCACACTACCCAGTACAACTGACCCCTTGTCAACTTGACACACAAACACATCACCGTTAAGCCACACCTTTTCTTTCTTAATTCATCCCCAAGATCTCACATTAAAAAATAAAAATAAGCCGGGTGGTGGTGGCGCACGCCTTTAATCCCAGCACTCGGGAGGCAGAGGCAGGCGGATCTCTGAGTTCGAGGCCAGCCTGGTCTACAAGAGCTAGTTCCAGGACAGGCTCTAGAAACTACAGGGAAACCCTGTCTCGAAAAGCCAAATAATAATAATAATAATAAAATAAAAATAAAAATAAAAATAAATAAAAATAACGCAATCCTTACAAATTCAAACATTAAAATTTCAGTCTCTTTAAAATATCCAATCTCTCTAAAAATTCAAAATCTCTTTTAAAAGATCAAAGTCTTTCCATTGTGGGCCTCTATAAAAATCATAAGTAAATTAGATATCTTCTCCAAGACGAAAGAACCAGGGCACAGTTACAACCTGAGCCAAGCAAAACCAAACTCCAATAGTGTAAATAAGTCCATGTCCACTATCTGGGATCCACTCAGGATCTTCTGGGCTCCTCCAAGGAGCTTGAGTGACTTCTCCAGCTCTGCCCTCTGAAGCAGGCACAGCTTGTCTTCTGGGTTCTGGCTGACTTCACCTACTGATGCTGCTTGGTGGTCATCCCTTGGTACTGGCATCTCCAAAATGCTGAGGACCCTTGCTGCAGCTGGGCTGCGCTTTTACCAATGGCCTCTCCTGGATGCTCACAGTGCTAAGCCTCAACTTTTCTCCGTGACCCCGTCATGCCTTCAAAACCAGGACCACCTGGGTGACTTGCACTACCAAGTTCTGCTGCCGGCACAAAGTACAGCTTCAGCTGCTTCTGGAACACAGCTTGTGTGTGCCAACCCTGAGGAAACACTTCCCAGAAGATTTCACCTCAGTGATGCTGGTCTCTTACAATCACGGCTAATTTCTTAGCTCCAGCTGAGCAGCATCCATTATTGCCAGTGATGCAAAGGTTTCACTTCAGCGTTGCCAATCTTTTGTTAATGGTGCTGAATCTTCAGCCCTAGCTGACCAGAACAACAGAATCTTTTTTTATTCTTTTATTATTATTATTATTTTATTTTATTACTTAAAAAAATACCAACCCAAATTCCCACTCCCTCCCCTCCTCCCACTCCCTCTACACACCCTCCCACCCCACGCTCCTCCAGTCCTAAGAGAGGGCAAGGCATCCTGCCCTGAGGAAAGTCCAAGGCCCTCGTTACTACACCTAGATTGACCAAAGAGAATAGGATCCCAAAAAGCCAGTATATGCAGTAGAGACAAATCCCAGTGCCCCTCAGTCTGCCCCAGCTGTCAACCACATTCAGAGGAACCAGTTTGAACCCATGCTCGTTCACTCCTAGTCCAGTTGGAGTTGGTGAGCTCCCATTAGCTCAGGCAAACTGTCTCAGTGGATGACCCCTTCATGGTCTTGACTTCCTTGCTCATATTCTCACTCCTTCCACTCTTCAACTGGACCTTGGGAGCTCAGTCCAGAGCTCCAATGTGGGTCTCTGCCTTTGTTTCCACCAGAACAACAGAATCTTAGTTCAAAATAGCAAACCACCCATCGAGTCTTTAAACTTCCCTCTGAAGCATCACGAGCCAGGCCTCCATCCTCTGCACTGCTCTCGACCTTTGTATCTTCCAAGCGCATACAGAACCGCTCACTGAGCTCTCAACAAAGTACCAAAGTCCTTCCACCTAAAACACACTTAGGTCTGCCACAGCAATATACCACAATCTTGGTACCAGCTTGTCTTAATTAGGGTTTCTATTGCTGCTATAAAACACCATGACCAAAAGCAAGTTGTGGGGGAAACGGTTCATTTGGTTTACACATTTTTGTTTGATAGGACGGGTCTATAGAGTTCTGTTTGGATTATGCCTGTCCCTGAACTCAAATGTTGAAGAAGTTCCCCTCACTGAGACTGAGTTTGAAGGTAGAGCCTTGAGGGAAGTAATGAAGGCAAAATGAGGTCGTGGGCTGAGGCCTGGGGACAAAAGGATGACTGTCTTTCTAGGAGAGAAAGAGACAAACGGTGTCTCTCTTTTTCCACGGGTGTGCTGATGAAAAGTCACGTGAGGACGTGCAGAAGGCAGCTGTGTGAGAGGCAGGAAGGAAACCTCCCCAGACACAAACTATGACAGCACTTTGATCTTGAACTTCTGTCCTCCGTAACTGTAAGAAAATAAATGTCCGTTGTTGGAGTCACCCAATCTGTAGTGCTTAGTTATGATAATCCTGGTAGAAAAGGGTGGGTAGATGGGTGGATTTGAATGTATTTTAGGGAACTGGTGTGTGCAGTTGTCCAGCCTGGTGTGTGCAGTTGTGTAGTCCAGCATGATGGAATTCTTTTTTTTTTTTTTTTTTTTTGGTTTTTCGAGACAGGGTTTCTCTGTGGCTTTGGAGCCTGTCCTGGAACTAGCTCTTGTAGACCAGGCTGGTCTCGAACTCACAGAGATCCGCCTGCCTCTGCCTCCTGAGTGCTGGGATTAAAGGCGTGCGCCACCACCGCCCGGCCAATGATGGAATTCTTCAAGGCAACTTGTCACACTCACAATTTAATGGGGCAGGGACTGTTCTCACAGCCCGTTCACCAAAGCTGTTGTTTGAACAAGCGTGGAGCCCAGTCCATTGCTTGGCCCTGAGCAGCCTTGTCAAAGGGAGTGACAAGTTCTGTTTCTGTTCAGCCCAGTGTGGGTGAGCCTGTGCACTGTGAGCTTGCCGTCTCGTGAGGGCAGCACAGAGACCCTGAGGTTCTCAAACGACTGTGGAGTTTTATCAAGAACCAGGCAATGCTCTGGGCACTTTGTGTCACGTTATTTAGTCCTCAGAAGGTCCTCATGAGACCATGAGTTAAACACAGGAGCAGAGCTGGGATGCACTCAGTCTGGCGCCAGAGCTCAGAGTTCTGCCATTTGGTTCTTTTGATTTAACACAGCTCTATGGCCCACACAGGCCATGTATGCCCATACCACAGACATGAACAAAATCAGGCAGTGATTTGGAGCACGCAGTTATGCATAGATCATGCGTGATACAAAACTTGTTTGTTTTTCCTTTGTGTTCTCGTTATCAATGAAGTTGACAGAAACAACTTCAAGGTCTATTTGGGGTCACTTTCTGGAAGTTTCAGACCATCATGGCAGGGTGGTGGGCACGGTGCTCCCCACGATGGCCAAATGTGAGGCAGTGGCTGGTCACATTGTGATGGACTAGGAGGCAGGTTAGACCCGGAGTGGGCATAACCAACTGCCAAAGAATTACCCTGCTGGCCAAACTCTACAGCTGCACAGTAGTGCCCCAAACTGAGGACCAAGCTCTCAACATGTGGGTCCATAGAAAAACATGCAGACTCAAGAGAATGTTAACTTGATGCATTTCAGCTGGACACTAGAATGTTTTCCACATCTTAAAGATTATTGGTTAACAAGGCTTTCCCCATCACAGCATGGTCTACAGAGCCAGTTCCACTGATTATTAACATCTTTGTTACTGGTATACAGAAAGACTACTGATTTATTTTTGTATCCTTTGCTGAAAGTGTTAGCCAGATCTAAGGGTTGTCTAGTGGAGTCTTTAGGGTCTCTCATGTATCATCTACCCATAAAGACTTCTGCTTTTTCGTTTCCTATTTGTCTCCCTCCTGTTCCCCTTTAGTATTGTTGCTCTAGCTAAGAACTCAAGTACTGTATTGCATATGAGAAAGTGGACACCATTGTCTGTTCCTGATTTGGGTGGAATTGCTTTGATTTTTACCATTTAGTATAATTGGGATATAAGTTCATTCTTATAAGCCATTATCATGTGAGGCACAGTCCTTCTATTTCTAGTTTTTTTGAGAACTTTTGGTGAAGAAATTTGGGCTTTTGTCAGAAGTTTGTTTTGCATCTTTGAGATGATAGTGAGATTTCTGTCTTGAGTTTATTTATGGGACATACACCATTATTGATATACACACATTAAACCATCTTTGTATCATCTTTGAGATGATAGTGAGATTTCTGTCTTGAGTTTATTTATGGGATGTATACCACTATTGATATACATGTGTTAAACCATCTCTGTATCATCTTTGAGAAGATAATGGAATTTCTGTCTGGAGTTTATTTATGGGATGTATAACATTATTAATATACATATGTTAAACCATCTCTGTATCACTGGGGAGAAGCCATGTTGAACATGATGAATGATCTTTTTGATGTGTACTTGAATTCAGCTTGCAAGTATTTTACTGAGAATGTTTGCATCTGTGTTCACCAGGGAGACTTGCCTGTAATTGTGTGTGTGTGTGTGTGTGTGTGTGTGTGTGTGTGTGTTGTTTTAGGGTTAGGGTAAATCTGGCCCTATGTGGAGAATGGTAGCCTTCTTCCTGGGTCTATTTTATGGAGTGGTTTGATAAAAATTTGGTATTAGTTCTTTAAAAGTCTGGTAGAGTTGAGCAGTCAGTCCTCCAAAGTCTGAGCTTTGTTTAGCAGAGATAATGTTTATTACTGCTCTGCAAAATGAAGTTGTTTTCTCAAGTGGTTTGATTTAGGTAGACTCTGTGAATCTAGAAATTTGTGCAGTTTTAAAGATTTTTTGCAGTTTGGTGGAAGATCACTGATTTTCTGACATAATGTCTCCGTAAAGAACACCTTTCTTGTTTCCATGGGAAGAAGCAGGCAAGGCAGGGTGAGGCTGGCCAATCTGAGTGAGGTTGGAAAGTTCCAGACGTAAGGGCTATCTCTGGGTGTCTAGCATCTGACCTTGGTGTTAAGAGCTGGTGGTCAGTGTTCTGAGTAGGAGAGCCCAGCAGCACCTGATAAAGGAGCCCTGAGATCTGATTCGACATTGGTTAGTTGGCCCATGAAAGGTACCCTAGCTCCAGGAATCAGCCAGCCCTGGAGGGACACGCTGAAGTTGGCCCTTGCCAACCCAACTGCCAACGCATCAGAAACACGCAATTTAACACAAATACCGCCAGGCGGGATAGTAGATGACTGTGGTCAGCCCACAGGAGGGTGAGGCAGGAAGATTGCAAGTTCAAAGTCAGCATGGGCTGCATTGAGACAGAGCTTGTTCTCAACAAATGAATGCTACCCACCAACACTTAGTAGTTCATATACCTTCTAAGTGTCAGGAATCTGAACGCCCTAGCTCAGTGGCTCTTACTCAGAGTTTCTCAGGAAGTTAGCTTCAGTACGTATCCAGGGGTGCAATCTTCTGGTGCTTTACTAGGGTCCAAGAATCTGTTTCCCAAATGGATAGCTGTAGGAGGGGGCTGCTTGTTCATCCAGGCCGCCCAGAACCAAAATAACCACACAGAAACTATATTAATTAAAACACTGCTTGGCCCATTAGCTCTAGCTTTTTATTGGCTAACTCTTATATATTAATTTAACCCATTTCTATTAATATGTATAGCACCACGTGGCAGTGGCTTACCAGCAGAGATTCGGCATGTCTGATTCTGGCGGCTCCATGGTTTCTCTCTCTCCACCTTCCTTCTCCCCAGCATTCCATTTACTTTTCCCTGTCTATCTCTGTTCCCCTACAGCTATGCTATAGGCCCAAAGCAGTTCCTTTATTAACCAATGAAAGCAACACATAGACAGAAGGACTTCCTACACCAGAAAGCCACGTGACCAATTGGAGAGAATCTTCAGCTCTGTGCTGACCTTTGCCTTGGTTCTTCATCATGAGGCCTCTTGGTACTGGCCTCTTCTAGAGCAAAAGGATTAACAAGAGGGAGAGCAAGATGGAGGGAGGGGGAATGGGCCTGAGCATGAAGGTGAAAGTCACATTTACAAAAAAATAAATGACTGTCAGGAGTAATGCCTACCTGCCTCCCTTAGTGGGGCTCCAATTCTGGAAACAGTGTGTGCTGAGCAGGGCATCAGCCCTGAGGGCATTGTGGAGGAGTTCCCCACCAAGGCACTGACTGCTTGGTCTGGGAGGTGTGCTCTTAATCTCAGTGAAGGACCATTTGATTGAATAAGGTTGTCTGAGGTGATGCCTTTTATATTTCTGATGTTTGTGTGTATATGTATGTGTGCTGTGCACATGTATGTTCAGGTGTTCATGTATCTATGTGCACCGACATGTGGGAGCCCAGTGCCAATGTCGTGTGTCTTTCCTTGATCGTTCTCCACCTTGATTTTTTGATAGAGTCTTTCACAGAACCGGAAACTCCTCAGTTCAGCTCTGCTGGATCTGCTCCCCTTCTCACAAGGCTGGAGTTACAGGCTGGTGCTTGGCAAACCCAGATCTATCTATACCTGGGTTTTTCAGACCTGAAGTCAAGTCTTTAGATTGCAGGGCAAGCATTTTACTTTCTGAGCTATCTCCCCTGCTCCTGAAATCATATATATATCTCTCTCTCTCTCTCTCTCTCTCTCTCTCTCTCTCTCTCTCTCTCTCTCTCTCTCTCTCACACACACACACACACACACATACACACACACACATACGCACATATGTTTCATGGTCATGCCTACAAATCTCTGGGTGACAGCTTTCATGGCACACTCCTGTATCTGATCTTTGCTTGGAAGCCATTTCACACTTGGGCATAGTTTGCTTCTTAGAAGGCTGACGATTTCCAAAGACCCAGCTTCTGCTATGTAGCAGTTTCCTCTGTTAAGACCCAATGGCTCACCGGGCAGTGGTGGCGCACGCCTTTAATCCCAGCACTTGGGAGGCAGAGGCAGGCAGATCTCTGTGAGTTCGAGACCAGCCTGGTCTACAAGAGCTAGCTCCAGGACAGGCTCTAAAGCTGCAGAGAAACCCTGTCTCGAAAAACCAAAAAAAAAAAAAAAAAAAAAAAAAGACCCAATGACTTCTAAAGAAGGCTCTTCAGACTCAAGTAAACAACTAAAGACTCCCAGGAAGTCCCTGAAACTGACCGTATCACAGCTCATCAGACCCCACAGTCCGATAAGCAGAAGTGACTCAGACCAGACTGGTTGCCCCAAGAGACACTCTCCAACCCGTTGAGCTGTCTACGAGGTACGGTGAGCTCAGCATTCAGCGTTTATGAGCTGTTACTCACGTTGGGGTGGGCTTCTCATGACACAGCTGCCTGTGAGTTATTTCTCATTCTATAAATGGCCTCTCACCCAATAAACTCATTGGCTTGCCCTTATTTTGGTCTGTCATCTGGGGTGAAGAGACACTTGTCCAGTTCTTCCCAGGTACAGTGCCAACTGCCAACTGCTTTTTCTGCTGAAGTGTCCCCATCAGCATCTTCCTTGAAGCAACTGGAGGAAACAGGCAAACCCCAACATTCCAATTTGAAATTCCCCAGTAAAGCACCCAGTAATCTGCTTCCATCCCTGTGGCGGTGGCAGAGAGCACTGCTCAGTGGTGGCTGCTCTAGAAGAGCCCATTCTTTTTTGGTTTTTTAAATATTTATTTATTTATTTATTTATTTATTTATTTATTTATTTATTTATTATGTATACGATATTCTGTCTGTGTGTATGCCTGAAGGCCAGAAGAGGGCACCAGACTTCATTATAGATGGTTGTGAGCCACCATGTGGTTGCTGGGAATTGAACTCAGGATCTTTGGAAGAGCAGGCAATGCTCCTAACCACTGCACCATCTCTCCAGCCCAGAAGAGCCCATTCTTGCATTTCTTTTCTTTTCTTTTTTCTTTTGTTTGTTTGTTTGAGACAGGTTTCTTTGTGTAGCCCTGGCTATCCTGGAACTCGCTCTGTAGACCGGGCTGGTCTCGAACTCACAGAGATTCGCCTGCCTCTACTTCCTAAGTGCTAGGATTAAAGAAAGGTACCACTACCACCAGGCCCATCCTTGCATTTCTCACAGCCTAGGCCTTGCTTTCCTGCAAGCACGGGAAGCATGCCAAGGTTAACCAAGGCTCTTAGCCACTCTCAGCAAAGTCTCTTGTCCATTTCCAAAGCCACTTCCACTGGGGAGGTTTAGTAAAAGCAGCACCTACTTCAGATACCGATAATCACTAAATTTAGCCCCCATCTTAGTGGGGTGAAACCGTAAACATTGTTGTATATTGTGACTGTCAGGTTTCTGCTTCTGGGAGAGGGAGGCCTGGCTGTGTGATACAGCCTGTGTTTCAGGTGTGAGCAGGAGACCCATGCTATGTCATATAAGCCCACGGGGCCACACCAAGAAAGCATGGCTGCTATTTCCCTAAAATAGAAATGTGACAAGTGAGGTGGAGAGAGAAAGAGAGAGAGAGAGAGAGAGAAAGAGAGAGAGAGAGAGAGAGAGAGAGAGAGAGAGAGAGAGAGAGAGAGAGAGAGAGAAATAAGCAAATAAGCAACCCCCCCATGCCTGTCCTGCACGTGGGGGTGGCACTTCCTAGTCGCCTCTCTTCAGCTGCAGCCTATAAGTGGGAACAGATGAGGTGGGAGTGCTCTCCTCAGGTACTTTCCCCAGATACCCTGAAGGTGTTTCCGATTTGTTTCCATTTTCTTTGGAGAGGTGGTTCAGAAGGAATTCTTTTTCTAACCTTGTGATCAAGGGCAGCGGCCTTCACAGGGGCTGGCGCAGTCAGCAGTTTTGTTTAACTTTGCCCTTGTTTTTTTTTTTTTTTTTTTTTTTTTTTTGTTAACTCAGCTTGGACTCATCGGTCCCTGGAATTTGGTTCCTTATTTTCTAATGAAAAATCAAAACAACATTGCAAGAGTAACTTGCAGCAACTGTGGAGTTCGACCCCGAAGCTTGGTGCTCACTCCACTGGGAGAGCTCATCCGGGAACCCGCACTGGCTTTAATTAACTATTCGCAGTGGGATGGGTTTCCAATGGAGCCAGACAGGAAGCAGCTGATGCCAGAAAGCTGCCACTTCCGGTGTTACAGCCCCTACCCCCACCCCCAGCCGCCCCAGAAAGAATTGGTGACTACGACGGGACTTCAGTCATTCTAGGTGGTAACACCTTGGTGGCTTCTTTTCGTTATTCTGATGTTTAAAAGTAAGACATCAGGTTTGGAGAGTGGTTAAAGAGAGTGGGTTAAAGCCCAGTGGTTAAACGCATTCGCCCCTCCTCCTCCGGAGAACTTCTGTTCTATTCCCAGGACCCACTCCGGTGATTCCCTACTGCCTGTAAGTCCAGCTCCCGGAAATCCAATGCTCTTCTCTGTGGGCATCCACACATATACATGGCACACAAACACTCAGATACGTAAATAGAAATAAGTCTTTTGCCGGGCGGTGGTGGCGCACGCCTTTAATCCCTGCACTCAGGAGGCAGAGACAGGCGGATCTCTGTGAGTTTGAGGCCAGCTTGGTCTACAAAGTGAGTTCCAGGCCAACCTGGGCTACCTAGTGAGACCCTGTCTCAAAAAACGCAAAGAAAACAAAACAAAATGAACAACAAAAACAAAATAACAGCAGCAGCAGCAACAACAACAAAAACCCTAAAATATACCTATTGTCTATTTCAGGCAAGTCTCAAGGCAGTATATAATTCCACTACAGACACATCAGACTAGCTCATGAAGGATTCTGTTTGCAGGTGAACCAGCTGTACGGAAGAGCATTTGAGCGTGCCTGAACTGTCTCCAGGCATAGAGTCAGACAGAACAAAACCGTTCTAAATTGAGTGAGTTACACAACAAACATGCCTCAGGCAGCCGTGAGCCTGAGGTAAGGTAATATAGTAGAAGTAGCATCTTATTTCTGGTTCTGTACTCTGGTCCCTTCTGGGCACTAACACTATTTGGAGCTCCTTCTGGAGACTGCGCCTCCTAATCCCCCACCGGGAGAGTTAAGATCAGCATCTGAACGGGATGTGTAGAGGTCCGCTAAGGCATCCACCATGGTGCGGTGGTTTGGCAATGCGTCCCCTGTCGTAGACTGAGCCGTATTTCCTAGAGTTCCCTTTGCTGTGTTCCCAGGTTGGGTGAGATGGGAGGAATGTGCTCTCTAGAGCGGTGGAGCGAGGAAGGCTGGAGCCTTTCTGTAGCGCTCCCTGTGGCACTGCTCTGCCGCCTGACGCGGCAGCAGGACTAACAATCTAGCATTCGCCTAGTGTGCCGCCTCTCTGCCCAACTGTAAGAGTTAAGTTTTACGAAGAACAGCTCTCCGTTTTTGCAAGGCTCCCTCATCATCCCTGCGAGAAGCAGGCAGGACGAGCACCGGCTCTTTTTCATCATCGGGTGTCGCTGACTCACGATCTTTTCTTACCATCTCTCCGCCTTACGTGTCACCTTTGGCCTTTAACATTAGAAATGGTTACCTAGCAACACTTCACCGCCAGCTTGTGTAAATAAGCCAAACCCTCACAACGACAGAGTGCGGTGTGCGCTTCTGTGTCAGGCTCGAGGGCCTCAGTGTCTGAGACTCATCTGGACGCCCGGATGGGAAGCTCTGTGGTCAGCGTTTAGTCAGCCGCCCCTGGGAAGAGTAGAAGGGCCAAACCCAGTGTAATCCCGACTTTGCAGTTAAGAGGACAGATGCAAAGAGCAGAGGCGGTTCTTTGGGTCGCTGAGAGCAGGGGTGGTTCTTTGGGTCGCTGAGAGCAGGGGTAGGAGAACTGTTAGTGACGACTTATTGCACCAATAACACAAACCCAGAGACAGGTCTTGGGGTTCAAGCTGAAGATCAGAAAAGCAAAGCAGCCGACCACTAGAGAGACCTTTCACCTCTGCCAAATCCAGACAGAAAGGGCAGGATCCTGTCTCCATGAATCCTCAGACTCCTCACTCCAGTGAGTTCCTGTCTCTTTCCCTTTATGCTCTGTTCTCCGCTCAGCCATATCACTCCTGTCTCCACCTCCCTAGTGCTGGGATTTAAAGTGTCTGACTCCCAAACACTGGGATTAAAGATGTGAGCTACTACCACCAGGATTTGTTTCTAGATGGATCCTGTGTAGCCCAGGGTAGCCTTGAACTCACAGAGATCCTTCTACCTGTGTCTCCCGAGTCCTGGGATTTAAGGTTTGTGACACCATTCCCTGGCCTCTAGTGGTTTAGCTTTGCATTCTGATCTTCAGGCAGACTTAAAGCAAAGTATCACTAGAATGACTCTTGTGAAGAGCAGGCTTTCCTCGACCAGAAGATGGTCTCTGAGGCACCAGTCCAGTGACAGGATCCAGCTTCTCTCCATCACCACGCTCCTCCAGCCCCTCGTGCCAGGCTCCTCACAGGCTGGCAAACTGTGGAAAGGCAGAGTCCTTAGAATATAAAATCCCATCTATTAATAACAGTGTTATTAAGTTAGAAACTAGAACTGATGCTGGGGGAGCTAAATTTAGCAAACAGAGAAAAATGATATGTAATTAGTCATATCTATTATTTCAAAGACGTGAAACAACACTTGAAAATGGTTTTTGTTGTGTGTTTTAATGCTCCAGTATCTCATGTAACCCAGGCTGGCCTCAAATCCACCATGTAGCCAAGGAAGACTTGGAACTTTTTCTTGACCTCCACCCCTGAGTGCAGGGATCAAGGCAATATACCAATGCTCCTGATTTTATTATGCAGTACTGGGAAATCCAAGCCAGGCTGTGCCTGTCAGGCAAACGCTCGGCCTACTGAGCTACAGGCTTAGCCCTTGAAAATGCTCTTACAGGTTTTGAGTTCGTTACGGTCCATGAATACTAGTCCACTCCCGTTCGTAGGCGTGCTTTCCTCTTATTTTATATTTATTTACTTACTTACTTAGAGACGGGCACACTATATAGCTAAGTTGCTCTAGCTGTCCTAGAACTTGCTATGTAGACCAGGCTGGCCTCAAACTTACAGAGATCCACCTGCCTCTGCCTCCCGAGTGCTGGGAGTAAAGACCTGCGCCACCCCATCTGGCCTGCTTTCCTTTTCTTCACATACTGTCTCTATTTCTGTTTCTTAAGAAAAAAAAGCGAAGAGCTGGAATGCAGCTCGGTAGGTATATGCTGCTCTTCCGGAGGACCCAGGTTTGGTTCCCCACACCCACAGAGTAGCTCACAGCCGGAGTCTAAGTGAAGTTCCAGGGGATCCGATGTCCTCATTGAGGCTTGAAGACTATCAGGCAACCACATGGTGCACATGCATACACATACATACATACATACATACATACATACATGTGTCAGGTCCCCAAGAAACTAGGGACAAATGGCTAACTGTGGTACCTATTAGCATATCAAATCACACACAGGCCTCCTGGCTCACTCAGTACCAATGGCACCTCTCAGCTTTTTTTTTTTTATCATGCCCAGGGACTTGACTTTCCCTCCCCTCCCCTCCTACTACCTCTCTTCTCCTTCCCTCCCATCTCCTCTCATTCCCTCCCTTGTCTAACTTCTCTTTCCTATAGAACCCTACCATTTCAGCCACATTCTCTCTCTTAATTCTGTTGGTTCTTTCCTTTCTTGACCCCTCTCTCTTTTCTCCATTCTTACGTCACCCCCCCCCCTCCTCTCATGGACCCGGTCCATTCTGCTCACTGTATTCAATCTGGACTTTTCCAAGAGCCTCTGATGTTCTCTCCCTCGTATCTGCAATAAGAACCTTCTTAACCATACCATGGAGTGGTCATGTCCTTATTTCATTCAACATGCAGGCAAAACACACACACACACACACACACACACACACACACATTTTAAAAAAGAGAGAAGGGAGGAAAAGTCATATAGTTTGTGTTGTGACACATACCGCGGCCCAGCACTTGGGAGGCAGGAATATCAGGAGTTCAAGGCCAGACAAGACTATAGGGCAAGCCAGGCGGTGGTGGCACAGGCCTTTAATCCCAGCACTTGGGAGGCAGAGGCAGGCGGATCTCTGTGAGTTCGAGGCCAGCCTGGTCTACAAGAGCTAGTTCCAGGACAGGCCCTAAAGCTACAGAGGGCAAATTCAAGGCCAACCTGGCCTTCACACAGGGAGACTCAGTCTCAGAAACAAACAAACAAACAGAGGCTGGAAAGACGGCTCAGCAGTCAAGAGCCCTTGCGGCCTTGCGGTTCTTCCAGAGAACACAGGCTTGGTTCTGAGCACTCACACAGGGGCTCACAACTGTCTATTACTCCAGTCCCAGGGGGTTCACTGCTCTCTTCTGGCCTCTAGGGGCACCAGGCACGCAGACACACCTGCAGGCAAAATACCCATACACAAAGTTAAAAAATGAAAATAAAACAAACAAACCCAAATAAATCTCCCTCTCTCTCACACACACACTTTCTGAGGAGAAAAAAAATTGATTTAGTGGAAAACTGATGAAGGGCACCCTCCCCTCCATTGTGCTGGCTTTTGACAGTTCATAACAGAGGAACAATCCTGTCCCACCTGAGGTGTTGAACGGAGCTCAGGGATCTCTGCTGTGAGTCACCTCTCTTAGCAAAGACATGCCTGCTCTCGGGGCTCTTTTTGTTTGTACCGTCTAGCTTGTCTTGAAGACGGGGCTGCCCAGAGCAAGGTCACAAGCCTGCACGCCCATCTTCGCGACTGCACAGAAAAATTAACACAGTTTCCTTGCCTTTGTTTGGGGATGTTGGGGGAAGGTTGGGGCAACAGGAAGCTGCTACCCACTCCATCTTCTTTTCTCGGGGTTTTCTTTCACTACTTTCCTTCCTCCTTAGTGACCCAAGTCACATGAAGAGAACATGGACATGGGAGTTAAGTACACAAATATAGTAGCTTATTCCTTGACATAGCCTGATTGTGATTGACAGCCGAGAAGCACAGGTCCCAGCAGACAGGCACCGGGCAGCATCCCAGGCTCCCCTCCCTGTCTCCTCAGGCCCTTGCTTTTCTCCTATCACCTCTCTTCCCACCCCGCCCTCTCTTGCCGCCATCCCAGAGCAAGCCCCTTCGCGGTCACTGCAGACCCCGATTTCAGGTCTCCTCCTTTTCTTCCTCCTCCCCTGCTCCCTTGGCTTGGACTTTCCCCCGGAATACAGGTCACCGGGCCGCCCGTCACCGCGTCCACTTCCCGTGCTGGACGAGGCTCCTCCCTCCCTCTGCACGTCCCTCCCCTCGCAATTAGCTCCAGAGTGTCTGTCTCCCGCTGCCTGCCTCTTTCTTCACCACCAGACAAGGTAGGTGCAGGTCGCTGGGGACCAACAAGCCTGCTGGACCTTGTGTGTGGGTTTGCATTGAAGCAAAGGGTTTTTGCTGGTGTAGAGGTGAGACACTTTCCAAGTCCGTTTTCCAAATGAACTTTCATGACTGTATATTTGTCCTTGCAAAAAGACAAGGACCACACCCTGATCCAGACCTAGGCAGCCACCCTTTACTTATGAGTATACTTTCATGTAGGTGTTCAGATGTCAGCTTTTAAAACAGCTGAGAGCCTGTAGACCAACTTGTGTTCCCAAGGAAACTTTCTCCCTCCCCTTAAATACTATTTTTAGGCCGGGTCTTTTGATTGTATGGTTTTTGTGAATATGGAACCGTGAACAAACAGCACCTTTGCATCAAAATCAGTACCCACGTCTGGAAGATCTGTGCTGCGAAGAGGTGCTGTCATATGAGAATCCGACATCCTAGATGGCGGGTCAGTCTTGCCAAGACAGACAGTGCGGTTTTACACTGCATGGCCACTGGGTCTGACCCAGGCTGAAGAGACTGGCTGATGCAGTTTATATCCACTTGCTGACAGAAAAGGCCACCTGTTGTTTTCAGAGCCCATTTAAAACAGGAGAGTCAGAAAGGAGCCCTGTGCACGCACACACGCAGGACAGCCTGCTGGGCCTGCAGCAGAGAACAGGCCAAAGGCAGGGCTGTGATTGGCATGTTTAAAGAGGTTGCTACGTGCCTCTTACCTTAGCTTTCTATCTACTGCCATCCAAACAATAGACCTCTTGCAAACTGCTGGCACAGTCAGGAAAGCTAAGTACTTGGAAGAGGGACAGCAGAATCACCTAAGGTTAAGAGTTGGCTCTGCCTTCCCCCGGGCAGGACTCAAAATCAAGAGCAGTGGAGTTTCTGCAACATTTGACCTGGCAAACTGCCAAGGCCTCCCTGTTAAACACCAGTTTTCTACAAAATCAAATGCATCCTGAGCCCTGTCTTATGATTCTTATTTGTAAACATTGCTTTTGCAATCCTGTTTGTGCCTTCAGCTTGGTGAACTTTTTTTCCCCCCATTTCTTTTGGTCAACTTCATTGTGTGATCTGACTTCTGAGCTACACACATCCTTAAATATTACGAAGTCAGGAAGCTCACATTCCGACATGGTTTACTGACCGGTCTGACTCCAGGGGGGACGTGATACTGAGTTCTGCTGCTAAAAGACTGTTTCCCACAAAAGGTTTCTCCAGGCAGGTGTAAAAATAAACATGTTTTGTGTTTGTCATGACAGAGGAGACAGATGTCCTAGCTGGCTCAACAAAGTCAGAAAGTGCAGACTTATATCTAGTAAAGGAAGACCCCAGAGAGGTGCCTGTGAGAAATGAGGCATGGGAAGCCCTTGGAGGAGATATGGGAGTCGTTAGAGGGACTGATGGAGCCCTTGGAGGGGCTTATGGAGCCCTTGGAGGGATGAGGGAGCCCTTGTAGGGATGAGGGATGTAGGGATGAGCTCTTGGGTGGGCTGAAGAAGCCCTTGAAATTTGCATATCACACCTACAACAGGAATCCTCTTTGAGTCCTCCCCCTCATTTTTCAAGACAGAGTTTCTCTGTATAGCCCTGGCTGTCCTGTACCTCACTCTGTAGAGTAGGCTGGCCTCAGACTCACAGAGATCTGCCTGCCCCTGCCTCCAGAATGCTGGGATTAAAGGTGTGTGCCACAACTGCCCAGCTAAACGAGTAGCCCAGGCTGGCCTCAAACTTCTGTCTTTGCCTTCTTCAGCAAATCCTACTGGCATTCGAAACCACAAGTGACTTGTTTTTATTTTTAAAGACAGGGTCACTAACTAGCCTAGGCTGGCCTCAAGTTCCCTGTGTAGCAAAGGACAACCCCAACCTTGCTCTCCATCCCCGCAGTGCTCAGATTACAGGTCTGTGCCACCATGCTGTATTTTGGGAGATCTGGGGATTGGAGCCCCAGCACCCCACCAGCTGAGTGATACACCCAGCCCACCTTGTCTTTTGGCTGGTAATTTACAGAGGAATTTGCCTGTGGGAGGCAGGCTTGTAGGGGCAACGTATGTCCTGCTGCAAGAGATTTATACATTTGCAGTGCCTTCCGTGAATGTTTATGGGGAAGCCAGAACTTTGTGCTGCTAGCCACTGTAGCTCTGGCCAGAGGC
This sequence comes from Arvicola amphibius, assembly GCF_903992535.2. Lineage (NCBI taxonomy): Eukaryota > Metazoa > Chordata > Mammalia > Rodentia > Cricetidae > Arvicola > Arvicola amphibius. The sequence goes on along the minus strand of NC_052049.1, from coordinate 7,108,626 downwards.
GTAATCATCAGAATGTCCTCCATAGGGAATGTCCTTATATTTCCTGGTGCCACCAAGAGCTCCCTGAGTTCTGGAGGCTCTGCCAGTGGCAACTATGGGCCTGATCTAAGGGTGTGTCCTCAAACACACAGTTAATGAGCCTATCCCTATATGGGAGGTACAGGAACCCTCCCGCTCCCGTGCAGAAGAGGCCTTGCTTCAGTGCAAAGTGTCCTTCCTCTTTGGCTCACTCTCTGGTTCTTTGGAGTCCAGCCCTATTCTGTGTATCCGAGTCATTTTGCAATTCTAGGTCATGGGTAACTGGTAGACTGATAAATTTCTAAATTACATCCTGCTTGTTACACAATTAATCTCCTTCCTCCCTTCCTTGGAAAGAAAACTTGTATCCATGTGAACTTCATCCCACCTTCATGGGGGGGCATGCACTCCAGCCAGTTAGAGCATCTCCCCCTTTCTCTCCCGTCACCCCAGGTGCGAACTTATAGTGAGCTATGGATGGGGCAGAGTGCAGAATGTTCTTCACACAAGGTGGCCTTCAGGAAAAAATTGCATAAACGATCATAAGTGAATGTAGCCAAAAGCAAGGACATGAAGGAATGCCCTGGTATGTCCACAGTATCTTTGTGGTAAAGGCAAAGGCCTGGGGAGAATATTCCTGGCTCTTTTCACCACAGGACCAAAGATGATAAGGTATAGCACCAGGTGCATTACCTTGCTTAAGCTGATTGTAAAGGTCATCTTGCGTTTTTCTTGCTTTAGTAATAAAACTGAGAAGTACTTTGTGCTGCCCTTGAGCTCAGAAGCCTAGAGTCCCATGGTTTGTCCCCACTCAGATCCTTTGATTCTTGAAACTAGCTAGTCTCACTGTCCCTGAGTGAGTCTAGTTTTTATGTCTGTATGGGAGTGAGGCCTTTACTTTATCCTGAACTCTGTCTTATAGAAAATGTGTTATGGGACAAAGCAAAAATCCTGCAGATAGACCCAGAAAACATGGGCTGCCAAGGGTCAAACGCACCTTCCCGATTCTTAACCTGGACCCCAACAGGCCAGACCGTGGGTAGAAGCTGCCTGCTCTGTCCAGAATACATTTGGCTCCTGCTTCACAGGCTGGGCTCGGGAGCTGAGACCATGTGAAAGAGCCGGGCAGGACTCCAGCCTTCCACACATGGCATTCTTGGGCCTATGTTGGCTTTATCCCATTCTGTGGGAGAAAAACCTTGGCACTCCTGGATGTAAAAATTCCTTTTGTAATTGGAGCTCAAGTCAAAAGAGCCCGTTACCAGTTGCCTTGGAGAGGCTAGACTCTCCTGGGTCCTCACAGGCGAGCACAGGTAAGAAAGCAGCTCCTGGGACCAGTTCCTTCCTTCTTTCTCTTCTTTTGTTTTGAGATAGGGTCTCTCACCCAGGCTGGCTTCCATGCCAGCTTGTAATCCTCCTGCGATCAAACACCATGACCAAAAGATAGCTGGACAGCAAAGGGTTTATTTGGCCTTCACATCACCATTCAACGCTGAGGGAAGTCGAGGCAGGAACTCAGTGCAGGAGCCTTGATGCAGGAACTGAAGCAGGGGCATGGAGGAATGCTGTCTACCAGCTTGCTCCCCTTGCCTTTCTCAGCCTTCTTGCTTGCTTCCTTCTGTCTTGTTTGGAAGATTTCCCCTCTGCCCAGAGCAGTGTATAGGGTGCTCTTTTCCTGACTTGTTAGGATGATTGAGAACCACAGATATAGGCCAGTATCACCTTCCCGCAACCCTATTATGCGTCTGTGTTTTTTGAGACGGGGTCTCATTATGTAGCTCTGTTTGTCCTATAACTCAGCATGTAGACCAGGTTGGCCTCGAACTCACTGAGATCTGCCTTGTGAGTTCAAGGCCAGCCTAGTCCACAAAGCAAGTTCCCAGGACAGCCAGAGCTTTTACACAGAGAAACCCTGTCTTAAAAATCAACAACAATGAAAAGAATGTTGTTTCTTCACTAATGTGTGGTAGTGTGTGCACATCTCCCTGTGACTTTCTCTAGGACACAGGACACACATCTAGTCTATGTTGTTTCTTCTCCTTGTATGAAATATCTGACTTTTTATGGAGTCTTTTAATAGTTTTTTGTTGTTTTCGAGGCAGGGTTTCTTTGTGTAACAGCTCCAGCTGTCCCGGAACTAGTAACTAGTTCTTGTAGACCAGGCTAGCCTTGAACTCACAGAGATCCACCTGCCTCTACCTCCCGAGTATTGGGATTAAAGGTGTGCACCGCCACTGCTCAGCACCTTTTAATATGTGTGTGTGTGTGTGTGTGTGTGTGTGTGTGTGTGTGTGTGTGCCAGTCTGGCCTCATGCTCAAGAGCACTGATCATTTGTATCTCCTGATTAAAGGTATGTATCACCACACCCTTTGCCTTTTAATCTTGTCATTCATCCTAATTATTTCTTAGTAACTTTATTGTTTTCTCTATAGTGAACATTTGGAAACTTGTACTATCTAAGTAGAGAGACTAGGGCAACCTTGAACTCACAACCCACTGAAGACTGATGAAACAGAGGCTATCTCCCCTCCTCACCCACCACATAGGGAAACAAGTCCCAGATATCCTCATCTGTCTCTGAAAGATAGGATCCTGCCCTGCTGCCACGGTACCCTCCCTCACCCAGCATAGCCGCAGTCCTTCACATCTTCATATCTACTTAATGTTCAGTTTTCTGTAGTTTTATTTATTTTTTTGTTTTTGTTTTGTTGTTTTGTTTTTGAGACATTTCTCTGTATGTAGCCCCAACTGGGAACTCGCTCTATAGACCAGGTTGGCCTCAGATTAATGGAGATCTGTCTGCCTCTGCCTTCCGAGTGCTGGGGTAAAGTGTACTCGGCTTGGTTTTATTCCTTAAAAAATGATTCACTATCTCTCTGTGTGTGTGTGCCTGCGTAAGTTTATGTGCACTGTGTGCATATTGTGTCCCAAGGGTCAGAGGGCCTCAGATCTCCTGGAACTGGAGTTCCAGGTCACCTAACCTGAATCCTAGGAACTGAACTCAGGTCCTCTGCAAGAACAGTCAGTGCTTTTAGGCACTGAATCATCTGTATAGTCTGTTGACCAAGGTTTCTGTCCCATAAGACCGCATAGCCATTTAGTCCCAAAATCAACACACGGAGGTCTACATTAATTATAAACTGATTGGCCCAGTAGCTCAGGCTTCTTATTAACTCTTATAACTTATATTAGCCCATAATACTTGTCTATGTTAGCCATGTGGCTTGGCACTTTTTTGATGAGGCAGTCACATCTTGCTTGCTCTGTGTCTGGCTTCCTCTGTGTCTGGGTGACGACTGCAGACTGAAACTTCCCTCTTTCAGAATTCTCATTGCCCCGCCTCTACTTCCTGACTGGTTGGCCTGCCTTTACTTCCTGCCTGGCTACTGGCCAATCAGTGTTTTTTTTTAAACACAAGAGACAGGGTACAGACCATTGTCCCACAGCACCAGTCCCACTTTTTTTTTTTTAAATTCCTGAGCAGTTAGTTAAAGTAAACTGAAATTTGATAATCTTTTTCCTTGATGATAGTATGAGTTTGAGGTCTCATTTAAGAAATCAGGCCTTAGTCCAATGTTAGGAAAGATGTCCCCTGCATGTGCATGGAACAGGCTAATTCTGCATCCTCTGCTGGATTCCGAGTCTTGGAGTGTGATCTGTGCTGTGCAGTGAGGGGTCCCTGTGACTTGTTTTCTCAGCTGGGCCACTCCATGTGACTGTTATTCCTTCCCTGGCCAGTCTGTCCTTCCCATGTGGATCGACTGTGTCTTGCTGGCCTCTGGGTTGACTCTACAGAACCCCACTGTGCCTTTCTGTGCACCTGACACCTTAGTGGACAAACAAGGCTTAGGGTGTCTAGAACAGTGTCCTGTTGTCCTCTCCACCCCGTTCCCACCTCTCTGTAGTTCTGTGAGCAAATGAAGCAGCTCTGCTCTTCCACAGTCCCCCTCCTTGGCTCCCTGGACTTTTACCACTAATTCCAGATGGCTTATGTTTTATTTCTTTGTGCATGTGTCTGTGTGTTCACATGTACAGGTGTATATGAGAGCCCCAAGACAACCTTGGGGAACATTCTTCAGGTGTGAACACCTTTTACATTTTATTTTATTTTTTTATTTTTTATTTTTTATTTTTTGGTTTTTCGAGACAGGGTTTCTCTGTAGCTTTGGAGCCTGTCCTGGAACTAGCTCTTGCAGACCAGGCTGGTCTCGAACTCACAGAGATCCGCCTGCCTCTGCCTCCCGAGTGCTGGGATTAAAGGCGTGTGCCACCGCCGCCCGGCTACATTTTATTTTTTTAAATTTGTTTTTTACTTCCTTTCCACTGCTCCTCTGAGCACGACCCACGCTTCCTTCTGTGTTATTCCTCTCTCTCCTTCTTCCCCCTTCTCTCTCTCTTCCTCTCCCTCTCTCTCTTTTTCTCTCACTCACATCTTGGCTGTGTATGAGCCTGGTTTAGAACTCTTCAAAGATTCAGGATTTAATGTTCTCAGTTTCTTCTGTTGTTTATCTCTTTGAAGGATTTGTTAGATCTGAATGTACGTGTGCTTTCAAAGTAATCACACAGAAATGTTATCCTGAAGGCGACTTTAGCAGGAGGTGGCGCCTGTGGGAGAGGAAAGGTCACAAGGGCCCAGCTCCTCTTAGGATTTTATGAGCACTCTCGTAAGAGACTCCAGAGGACTGTCTGTCCGCTCCTCCCATGTGAGGACACAGGAGGGAGGTGGTGTCAGAAAGAGTGCCTGCCACAGACAACAGAGTGACTGCCACTTTGACCACGGCTCCTCGGTCCCTCAGTCTTCAGGACCATGGGCTCCTCGCTCCCTCAGTCAGCAGGACCATGGGCTCCTCAGTCCCTCAGTCTGCAGGACCACGGGCTCCTCGGTCCCTCAGTCTGCAGGGCCATGGGCTCCTCGTCCCTCAGTCTGCAGGACCATGGGCTCCTCGGTCCCTCAGTCTGCAGGACCATGGGCTCCTCGCTCCCTCAGTCAGCAGGACTATGGGCTCCTCAGTCCCTCAGTCTGCAGGATCATGGGCTCCTCGATCCCTCATTCTGCAGGACCACGCCATTGCTTTTAATCTGCTGTATTTTGTGACAGCCTAGGGGGCCTCATTTCATGTGTCTCATTGGGGCGGAACTCATTTTCACTCTGTCTTCCTGAATACTTGCAGTGTGGACTGGACAGTTCTCTGCAGTGCAATGTACTGACTTACTGACCTAAGTATGTACGGCTTCCATTGTAGCTGATTTCTAAACCCTTTGAGTTCTTATTATGTTCTTGTTATATTTAGCGAATTAGTTTTGAGACATGGTCTCTCCCATGGTCTGCCATGTAGCTGAGGATAACCTTAAACTTCTCATCCTTCTGCCACTACCTCCTAAATGCTGGTCCAGTTACCAGTCAGGGTAACTGCTCAGGGTCTGGACCAGGCATGTTCAGGCTATCTGTCTCTTATTCAAGGACTTGAAATAAAGGTTTGCATGAATCCGTAAACACTAGGCAATGTTATTTAAAACAAAACAACAGAACAGGTCGGCTCCACCATCAAGAGTGGCAGTAGAGCACAGGGTTGAGAAAGCACCTGACAACTCTGATCATGGCGTGGGCCTTCTTTTTGTAGAGTTTGAGAGGAGGGAGTGTTTAGTCAAGGGGGATGATTTGGGTGGTCTTATATTTTGTGTTTGTTTTAAGACAGGGTCTTACTATGTTACTCTGGCTGTCATGGAACTATGTAGATCAGGCTGGCCTTGAACTGGAAGAGATCCTCCCTCATCTAACTCCCAAGTGCTGGGATTAAAGGCATGTACCGCTATGCCTGGACCTTCCTTTTTCTTTCTTTTTCTGTGTGATTCTCTACTTCAGTTTTTAAGCTCTGTAGTCTTTTCTTTATTGTGCACATCTCTTCCCACAATGTACCCGATTTTAATCATATGTATGCTCAGTAGTGATTAGGCACAAGACGGCAAACCAAGGAATCTTCCTAAAAGTTCTGTTAGAAGATAGAGCTTTACTGCAAATGCTGCCCCCCACCAAACCAGTTGAAACCAGACCAGCCTCTCCTACTGTAACATAACTGGAGCATGACTGAATAGAATCTAAGTATGAAGACTGTAAGGAGAGGAGAAACTTATTCCATTGTTCCGAGGGGCTATGCACACAGCTTGATGCCAGGGGGAGTCTTGGTTGCTGTGTGCCTTGTTCAGAGTGGGTATGTGTGCACATATGTACAGGGAAGGTTTCCAGGCTGTTAGGTGTGCTATCAGAAGGGAGGTGTATGCCTATCTCAACCTGAGTGGAGTCTTAAGTTGTTATTCCCCGTGCTTGCCTGACTTGGCTGGTTTCCGGGTGCACACCACACCTGGCTTATGACAGGGATCTAACGTTGGGTTCCATGCACTCTAGCCGGTGCTGTAGGAAATCCTATAGCCAGTAGCCTTTAAGTTACCCGCCCACTTGGGCGTGGCCTCTAATGCTATTTATGCCAATGTAAAGCTCATCTGGACTTTTTTTCCCCCGGCTGTGGGATTCGGTTGCTGTTTTCCGTTCCAGCAGAGGATTCTGATTTGTGAGTCTACCCCTAAATAAATAACCCTCTATTATTATCAGTTCTGAGTTAGTGTGGGATTTCTTCTAAGCATCCTTCTTCAGCTGAGTGCTTTAGTAAGTGAGTTATGTTTCCAGTTTGGTCTTTCATCAAACTTGTAACATTTACATAACATATTTGTAGAGATTTATACCAAAGTTACTATAGGGAAAGTTTGTTCATATCCGTTTGAAAAGACTGTCCTGGCCAATGCTTCATGAGGGCATCACCTGTGTATGTCCTGATACAAAACCATCAAGGGACCAATCTGTTAAACAGTCCTAATACTATGAATTAATTGTCTCTGGAGATGGCAGGCTCACTAAACCCCTAGGTGTCTCTTAATCCAGTCAAATTCACAGTCAACATCAGCGGACACACCACCAAGTTATTTCAGAATAAATGTCACACAGGAGTTAGATGTTTTTCTATAAATTTTGATGATAATTTATCTAGTATAGATTATCTTTAGATCTGTACCAGTCAGCATGTAATGCATATTTTATTTCCTCTGTAGCCTGACATCAAGACCCCAATGGCTAATGAAGCTAACCCCTGTCCGTGTGACATTGGTCACAAGCTAGAGTATGGTGGCATGGGCCAGGAAGTTCAGGTCGAGCACATCAGGGCATATATCACCAAATCCCCCGTGGATGCAGGCAAAGCTGTGATTGTCGTCCAGGATATATATGGCTGGCAGCTGCCCAACACCCGGTATGTGGCCGACATGATTGCTGGAAACGGATACACGTACGTATGAAGTTCTCTTCTTTGCTTCAATTCATGTGAATCTCTGTGGCCTGCTTTGTTCCCTTCAGAAAGACAAACCCAAAAGCCTAACGCAGCCTGAGCTGTATTCTCGTTTACGTGATCTGTTTCCTTATCTCAGTCATGGGAACTGGGAGCTATCCTTTGAAATTTAACACTGACCTGATGGAGCCAAGTCTTCCCAACAGGATCCCTGGGCATCAGGTCCCCAGTGGTATCTGACCCTACAGACGTGTTGGACAGAGGGTCCCCACAAAGGGTTCCACCCAGGCACAGGCCAACACACCTGTGCACACTCAAGCACCCCAGCCTAAGGGTGGGTTTCACAGGTCTCAGTGGAAGGTGACTCAGAACAAAAGAAAGTCACAGGTCAAGGCACTTTTAAAAAAGTACGTGGGTGGAACTATCAGGTAGGTGAGTTCTAGCAAAGCCTGCTGCTGTGGTGTCACTTGATAGCGCTTAGAGATTGTGTCAGTGGATGCTACTGCCCTGTGACTGCATTCCAAGGTGATTTAGCTGACAGTCACAGGGTGTTGGGTCTGACAAAGACGGTGCTGAGTAGATGAGGAGGCTGAAGACACCCAGGGGACCTGGGCTCTGGACCTGCAGCACCCCGAATTCTCCACAGTGGTGAAGCTCCAATCAGTTTACTAGTCTAGCGCCCCATTTTGCATAGGTGAGGTGGCTTCTTTTCTGGGAACTTGAGTTCATAGTCCCCAGAAAGTTGGAAGTCCAGGGTGAGCCTGTCTTCTTCCCCCACTGAGCTTTGATACAAACCAACCTAGGGATGAAGAGACGACCTTGAGGAGAGTGGGCCAGTTTCCAGGGGGAAGTCTCTAAATAAACCTCTAAAGCCCACGTGCAGAGGGACCCTAACCCTTGCAGCCGTCCTGGGTGGAAGGGATAGCACCTTCCCCATTTTACAGATTGGGAAGTCCAGGCACAAAGACAGAGGCTCTTAGTTGCTCTGGGTGAACTGTAAGCAGCTGATTGAACAGGATTAGGGTTTACAAGGCCCTGACCTTAATTACTCACCGTCAAGCAATCTGGGGCTGGGCAGTGCTCATTTCTGTCTGTTTGATCAAGAATGCGAGGCTAGGGACTGGAGAGATGGATCAGTGGTTAAAAGTACTTGATGACTTGATAGAAAACTCAGGTTTGGTTCTGAGGACACACATGGCAGCTCACAAGTGTCCCTAACTGTTACAGGGGATGTGACACCTTCTTCTGGCCTCTGCAGGCAACAGGCATGTACATAATACATGCAAACAAGCATTCATGCACGTACAGATAAATCATAAAGAACGCGAGGGCTGACAGTGGTCAGTGATTTGCCAGGGTCTCACTACAGGACAGGGGTTACTGAGATGTGAACCTGACCTTTCTGGCCCAGGCCCTGGTGCTCTGCCCAGCTGTGCAGCGGAGGAGGGGCTGGTCCCTTGAATCACAGCCACAGCCAACTCTTTACTTTGGGAGGCTGTGGCCCCGGCTCCATCCCTCCTGAGTTGACTTCTAGGAGAATGGTAGGGACTCCAATGTGCAATCCCGTCTCTTCTCTTCGTAATATCCATGCTTTCCAAACTGTGCCAGTTACCCATGCCGGGTCCTCAGTCATTTGATCCTCTCTATGATCTGTGCATGATGAATATATGTGTATACGAGTGAGTGTTCGTGCTTACCACAGCGTGTAAATAGAGGGCAGAGGACAACCTCTGTTAGTCTTCCCTTTGCTTGTTTACTTTTTCTCTGGCCTGTTCTAGAACCTGCTGTGGACCTTATTCTTGGGGCAGGAAACTGTTTGGTAGCCTGTGCAGAGGCAGGGGTGGGGGTGGGGCACATTACTTGATCACGGTGACTAGTCATATTTCTCAGGGATGACCTTTGGTCCAAGCTAGTGTTCAAGGCCAGGACAGTCCGGAGCTGGCTGAGAACAGCTAACTTCATGGAGGAAGGAAGGGTATCTGAGGGTACATACCCTTGCCCACCAGTCCAGGCCTCCTTCTGTACCCGAATAGCTCTTGAGAAGTGTCCCCGCTGGTGGCTGGCTCACTTGCTAACGCAGTATCTCACCCAAGCTGCTGGAAGCCTGTGTACCTGCGGTTGTGGAGTCTGAGGCAATCTGGCCTGGCTCCAGATGACCTTTATGTACTTAAGGGTGGCTTCATGGCCCAGGTCCTTTCTTCCCTCTGCCTGGGATTGGCAGCCTACCAGGGCACTAATTAAGGCAACCTTCATAAGCCTGGACAAACATTGAGTTGGCGTGATCAAAGGCTTATTCATGTTCGTATTTTACAGAACCATTGTTCCAGACTTCTTTGTGGGGCGAGAACCATGGGACCCAGCTGCTGACTGGTCCACCTTCCCTGAGTGGATAAAATCAAGAAATGCCAGAGAAGTCAATCGGTACGTAACACGGCCCAAGGAGGAGGTGGGCTTCACCAGACTCCCCCCGCCCCCTGCCGTGGGGTAGGTGTCCTTTGGCCCTTGACAAGTCCTTCCAACAGTACAACAAAAGAGCTGGGCTCTGGCAGGCACACAATGAGCTGTGAATGGAGGCTGATAAGCACTCCTGGCCCCACTGCCCCAGCAAGCATAGCTGCTCACCAGCCTTACAAGGGATGAGTTCAAAGTCGGGTGTCCACATGGGTGCTTGTTTGCAGGCATTAGGACACTTATCCCAAGTGGATCAGCAGTTCAAAGAAAGATTGTTTATAGAACCAAGGAAATCAGCTGGGGGCTCAAGTAGCAATTGGCCCATAGCGTAAAGGTATCCCCAATTCTCATTCTTCCCTGGCTGCTCAGCCTCACTCCCTGTGTGCTGGCTTCACCCTCAGGTTCTCACCTCAGAGGCAGCCCAGTCTTCCATAGCCTCTTTCCCAGCAACCCGGAGAGCACCATGTTCTGTCCCTCCCCCTCCCCATCCCCCAGGTTATGACTGGTTCTGCATCCTGCAAACCCATCATTCAGGCCAGGAGACTGCTCTTCTCTGGTTGGTCAGGTATAAGCCACAGACTACTTGCAACCAGAGATTTGGTTTACCCCAGTTTCCACATTCTACTATGGAAGCAGCTTCCCGAAGGTTTTATAGTAACAGAACCAAGATAAGTTCTAAACGAAGACAGTTTCCAAATACATTGGTGGAAACAGTAATTAGGTGGCTGCAGCAGAATAAAGAAATCTCGGCTGTAGGGCCCAGATGCTATCTTAACAGTATTCTTAGCTCTCTGATTGGTGGAGAACAGGGTTTTATTGAGTTGATACATTCCAAAGGTTTTTTTTTTATCTGTTTATCAGTATGCTAGGCTCAGCTTTATCTGCTAATTACAGGCCTGAGGGCCAGCAGAGGTGGGCAAGAAATCAGGATAGGTTGTAATTAGGCTCTAGGCCGTGGCCTTCCACTCCCCACAGGGCTCCCGCTCTTATTTTAAGCAGGCTGTCAGCCTTGCAGCTACAGCTTCTTTCTGGAATTCTTATTCTCACCACTAAACAAGAAAAAACAACAACAAAAACAAACAAACAAACAAACAAACAAACAAAAACCCAGGGTAATCCGGCCACCAAAACCCTGAAGGTTCCTGAATCAGCCCTCTCTTTCCAACGCCCTTTCTTTCTGTTCTAGAGAGGTCGAGGCTGTCCTGAGGTATCTGAAACAAAAGTGTCATGCCCAGAAGATTGGCATTGTAGGCTTCTGCTGGGGGGGTACCGTTGTGCACCACGTGATGCTGAGATACCCGGAAGTCAGGGCGGGGGTGTCTGTTTATGGTAAGTGCCCAGTGCATTTTACTCAGTGAAAGGAGGGTGGCTGCAGTACAAAACACAGTGGTGTGAGGTAAGCCAGCTTGGCGTGGCTTTCTGGATCTGAAAACAGAATCAGGTAGGTGGCTCAGTTTGTATAGTTCTTGTCCTGCAATAGAGTTCCTGAATTTGGTCCCCAGAACCTATGTTAAGGAGGCAGAGACAGGTGATATTTTTGCTTACTGGGCACTTTGTCTAGCCTACTTGGTCCTAGATCCCGTCTCGAAAATCTAGGTGGGAAGGCTTCCCAGGAACACATCCAGGGTTCCTGACTCCCACAGACACGTGCACCTATGCACCAGCAACAGTAAATGCAAGTGCATGCAAGTGTGTGTATGCGTGTACACACCCACAAAAAAAAAGCAAAGTCCACTTTAAAGTGCAAACTGCAACTTTCACCCCCTTCTTTTTTTCTTTTGGTTTTCTGAGACAGGGTTTCTCTGTAGCTTTGGAGCCTGTCCTGGAACTAGCTCTTTAGACCAAGCTGCCGTCATACTCACAGAGATCGGCCTGCCTCTGCTGGGATTAAAGGTGTGTGCCACCACCGCCCGGCTTCACTTTTTTTAAAATTAGCAAATTTAAAAATTTTGTATGGGCATGTTACGTACATGTCTGTGCACCATGTTTGTGCCTGGTACCCATGGAGGCCAGAAGGTTGTCAGTCACCATGGGGTGCTAGGAATTGAATCTGGGGTCCTCTGGAGGAGCAGCTGGTAACTGCTGAGCCATTTCTCCCACTCCAGCTTTTACAGGTTAGCCAGAAGAAGACAAGTTATTCTAGCCATGATATAAAACTCTGTATCTGTTGGCAGAAGCAGCAGTAAGCGCACAATTTAAAAGCATCCAGACTAAAATATGTCAAAATGGAAGATGACTGCTATTTTGAAGTTGTAGTATAGCAAATGGGCTCCTTGAGTTGGCACTACTCACACCAAAAACCACACACACTTGTAATCCAGTATTTGGGAGACTGAAGCAGGATTGGAAATTTCTGCCCAGTATGAGCTATATAGTGAGAGCCATTCTCAACCAACAAAACAAATTCAATAAATCACCAGTTGGCCTCATACACCAGGCCAAGAGTGTGTATGGGTGAATCGGAAGGTTGCTTCTGGGTGCACGTCTCTCTGGCGCCACCTGCTGATTGCTGTTGTGTGAGTGGAAGGTTATGGCAGGAATTGGGCACGAGACATCCACCAATGTCCAGACCCATGATGTGGCTTTGCCAGAGTTGGGCAGGGAGTTTGGCCATCCTCCTGTGGCTTGCTGCCTTCTGGAGAGGAGTAATGGGGAAGAGACGCTGTGTGCTGTCACCCTGGCAGGAAGCAAGAAGTTGTTTTTCTCACACCTTTTAAAATCATGATCGTGTTTGTGCGCAGTGTGTTGGGGTCTGCATGCAACGCCTGTGTGAAAGCCAGACAACTTTATGCGGGTTCTGGGATCAAACTCAGGCCTTAGGCTGTGTGGCAAGCGAGTCCTCTGACTAGCCATTTCCTGCCCAGTCTTCCAGCTGGCCATGGACGGGCTTTTACCCCCATGCAAACACCTGGGGGTTGCCCGGGCCTGGCAGTCAATACTTTGTACTTGGATGGACACTGAATGTCATACAATGACCTGAGGAGCATCGGGGTCTTTTTGGATTAATATCCTGCTCCAAGGCTGCTGTTCTCATGAATAAAACTGTCTAGTTCATTGAAACCAGAATAAGTGGGGCCTATATAGAAATTTCTAGGGCAATGGTTTGAAAATTATGACCTGACCGACTTAACAGCCACCTCGAGAGGGAGCACCTCTCAGATTGCTGTCCTCAGATACTAAGCAGCCCACAGCAGTTTGGTTCCTGATGAACAAGGCACAGAGTACGAACAGTACAAAGGTTTGGCTAGTCAGCTGCACTTTCCCAGTTCATAGGTCAGGCTCCTGTGGAAATAAACCAAGGGCTAGGAAGATGGTTAATGCCGGGAGTACTGATTGCATATCCATAAAAACCCGAGTCCAGATCCCTGGCAGCTGCATAAAAATCTGCTGGGGGACAGTCCCTCACCCCCACACAGACAGGTTCCTCAAGACCACTGGTCAGTCTAGAAACCTCTGAGCTCTAGGTCAATGAGACCCTGTAGCAAAAAGCAGGATGGAGAGCAACACTGCATACACACGTGCACAGACCAGACCCCACGTGGACGTGCACAGAAACACACGCACGTCCACCTCCCCCACCACACGGAAATTTTTCTTTTCTTTTAAAGACAAGGTTTCTTTGTGTAGCTTTGGAGCCTGTTCTGGCACTTGGCTCTGTAGACCAGGCGACCTTGAACTCAGAGATCTGCCTACCTCTGCTGGGATTAAAGGCTTGCGCCACCACCGCCCGGCTGGAAATCTCTTAATACATGCTTTTCTTTGTTAAAAACCACACCAAATCGAGGCAGCTTTCTGTGGCAGTCAATCTCCCTCAACTCTTCCCAGGCATCATCAAAGACAGTGAAGATGTTTATAATTTGAAGAACCCGACGTTGTTCATTTTTGCGGAAAATGATGCCGTGATCCCACTTGAGCAGGTGAGTGGGCAGCCTTCATAGCGTATCCTGACACTTAAAAGTTCCAAAGAACGCATTCATCATTGTAACTGTTTCCAATGATGAAAACTTACTAAAGACTGGAACTTGAGCCCAGATTGGGTCTGTTCAGAGTGAGAGCTGAAGGAAATGTTCCTGACACCACCTATTCACTGAGAAGGAAAGGTCCCTACAGTAGGCCACTGGTACCATATAATGACATATATGACAAGATAAAGCCCAGGAAGTTGATAAGGAAAGTCTAAGTTAAAGCAGTCATTTGTAAACCATTCTCAACAGTCCTCAGCTTCAGATCAGTTGCTTTAATTTTACTCTAGTGTGAAAGTAACATATAGAAGGCCAAACTTCAGCTCTTTTCCTGGCAGAGGCTACTCCTGTATAAGGTCTCATGATGTTGATAGCTGGGATAAAGAACATCTTACCAACAGCCCCATGGTCACTAAGGAAACCAGCAAGTCTCATTGTGCTTTGCTATGCTAGACTGTCAGTAGGGCAGTTGTGTTGAATGCCTGCCCTGCCTGATGCTGTAGGAGACTGCACCCAGCAGGCTTCATACATGCATCCATCCTTTTTAGACTAAGGTCTCATGACAGAGACCTGGCTGGCCTCAGGCAGAGATCTGCCTGCCTCTGCTTCTCCGCTGGGGATAAGAATGTCCACCACCAAGCCCAGTGAACTTTTGATTTGTTGGGTCTCAGCCCCAGGCATAATGTAGGAGCTTCTGTTAACTGGTGTGCCACCAACCTTACCCTGCTCTGCAATTCCTCTGACAGAGGCTAGGAACCGTGAGTCAGTTCAGCAGCTGTGGACCCTGTTTACTGTGCAGTGTGTCAGCTCAGGGTTAATGTCACACCATCTCACCTTTTTTTTTTTTTTTTGGTGCACTAGGTCTCCGTGCTGACTCAGAAACTGAAAAAACACTGCATAGTTAATTACCAAGTTAAAACATTTTCTGGGCAAACTCATGGCTTTGTGCATCGGAAGAGAGAAGACTGCTCCCCTGCTGACAAGCCCTACATTGAGGAGGCGAGGAGGAATCTCATTGAGTGGCTGAACAAGTACATGTAACAGTACTCAAGCACAGGGCAGCTGTCATTCAGATTTTCTTGGGAATAATTAGCCATCTGATTTCTTACTTTACATAAAATATAGGGATCTTAAAATTCTTCTGAAACACAAATACAAAAGAAACTAAACTAAAAGATACTTAACACGCAATAGAAAAATTTTTCTTTTGGTTTTTCAAGACAGGGTTTCTCTGTGTAGCTTTGGAACCTTTCCTGGTCTTGTAGACCAGGCTGGCCTCGAACTCATGGAGGTCCGCCTGCCTCTGCTTCCCGATTGCTCGGACTAAAGGTGTGCACCACCACTGCCCGGCACAATAGAAATTTTTTTTTTTTTTTTGGTTTTTCGAGACAGAGTTTCTCTGTGGCTTTGGAGCCTATCCTGGAACTAGCTCTTGTAGACCAGGCTGGCCTCGAACTCACAGACACAATAGAAATTTTTAATAAATGTTCGGTACCCGAAGAACTCAAATGATGGTTTAACTGTAATTATTAGGGGGAATCTGGGTCCATTCAGGGAGCAGCTACGTTTTCAGACATGGCCTTACATTGTTAGTTGAACTCTGTTAAAACAATTCATGTGCAAAGCCAGAAAGATCACGAGTCACCAACTAGGTGGGTTAACCCTCCCTGATGCTGTGGGCTTTGGGGAAAGCTCAATGCCTCCCATATGCACTTCAGTGTGAGTGGTGTGGATTGCTTTCCCACAGGCCCAATTATTCAACCTAATAAACTGATGTTTTTAAACTTTATGAATTTTTAGCTTCACTTTTAAACAAACACTTGTGTATATGCGCCACTATGTGTAGAGGTTAAAGGATAATGCATGGCAGTCTTCCCACCACATGGCACATGCAAGGCAGCAACTTTTAGCCTGAACCATCTTGCAGGCCTTCTTTGACAAAAAATGGCAAGCTAGCTAGCATCCTGCTGTGTCATACACTTCCCTCAAGCACTGGTATTTTTTGTCCAAGACCGGGCTAAAAGTGTCCATTAAACAGGTGGCGGTAGAGGGCAGAGTTCATAGTCTAAGTCTGCAAGGAACAAGGCTCCAGATGTCAACAGTGTTCTGTTTTTCATGGGATCCATTGAAACAGTGAATGCCAGGTTACCGGGTCTGGCTTAAGCATTATGCCACACCAGCCACAAAAAGTACCCGTGTTTCAGCTGCCCTCAAAGCATATACCAGAGGGACAGCACTGCCCATGCCAGTTCTGACTGGCACCTGAGCTAACTGTGGCCACTGTTCAGCATACTAGGGGCCATGTGAGAGTCTCCAGCACTGGTTTCATCAATCCTACAGTGCTTGTGCAACCCAAATACTCATGCCAGGACTACCCCCCTGCTTCCTGATGGGTAGCTTATCTCATCAACTGTGAAGCAAAACCCATGGTTAACTCTGCGGATGAAGGATGCTTTAAGACACCTGATCAACACGGAAGCTGTGAGGTTGTACCCTGCACTGAGCTCTGAACAAGGGAACAGGTACCAAACAGCAGCTTTTTATTCAGCATCTACAGGCTGTGAGAGGACCAGTGGTAACTGCGGACACAGCACAACACCCCTTCTTTAGTCACAGTGGTGGATGGGATGATTTATTCTTCAGATTCTCCAGGCTTACGAATGTCATCAATCTTCAGAATCATTCTAACCATCTGTGTGGCAAGAGAGATCTGCTGCTTTTTGCCAATCAAGGTTTCTATGACATGCTGATGCTGCATATCTGAAAAACAAACACAGCAATCAGTGGTCCCCAGAGCACACACATTTACTATCAATAAGCAGCTTCAATTTATGTAGTTACAATAGAGTGAAAGAAACATAGCAGGCTGCAATGTGCATCTCTGTGTTCCTAACTACGGAGGAGGCTGAGGTTCAAGGTCAGCCTGGACAACATAGCAAAATTCCATTTCAAAAACAAAAACAGTTTAAGACTGTGCCATTTGTCAGTTCACGGACAGAGAGAGGCTCTCCCTGCTAAACTATCAGCCCCTGGTGGACTTTGGGTGATCTTTGCCTTCCGTTGCATCCGTGGGTGAGCCCACCATGCTCCAATGGACAGTTTTACAAACTGTCTAAGAGACTGTCCTGGTTAAACGCAAATAGAACAGAAGGCAGGAATGTGGGAAAGGGACTTAAGGGAGGAAACGGTGTGGGGCGAGAGTATTCAGAAAACATACCTACATCTATATCCACCTATCTATAGCAATATCAAAGCGCTAAACAATGAAGTAATATAGGTAAAAGTAAATATAAAAAAGTAATATAGTAAAATAGGTAAAAGGGGTTGGAGATGCTCAGTGATTAAGAGCATCAAGTGGACTTCTATTCCTAGCATAGCATGCTTACACCCATCCAATTAACTCCTGGTCCAGGGGATCCAGTGCCCTTTTTTGGTCCTCAAGAGTACCAAAGACACACACACACACACACACACACACATTACACTACACTACACTACACTACACTTAAATGCATGCGGGCAAAATACTCATGCACATAGAAATCCTGTCTCCAAAAATTTTCTTTATGTGTAGACCTGGCTGTCTTGGAACTCGCTCTGTAGACTAGGCTGGCCTCAAACTCAAGAGATCTGACTGCTTCTGCCTCTGGAGTGCTGTGATTAAAAGTGTGCACCACCACTGCATGGCTAATAAATCTTAACAGATAAAACCCCAAACGAAAAATCCCAAAGCTGTAGTGGTCAACTGGCTACAAATTTCCCTATGTCATTTTCAGAACTGCCAGTGCTCACGACAAGGAAGCTAGTCAGTGACATGACACCTCAGAGCACCCAGAGGGACTGCAATGAAATCCAGTCTTTGCAACGCTGAGCCAGTAGACACTTCATGTCAGAACAAGAGCTGCTATTTTGTTTTGGATGCAGGTGTAGACTGAACCCTGGTCTCCTGCTGGATGCTGGAGCCACTACTGTCAAAATCCTTTCATAAACTTTCAAGTTCTGTGGTTGGATTCATTGCAGGAATGCAGGCATGGTCTATTAGTAAGAAATGTAGCGAAGTTTTAGCAAGCTAAATGTATGCCACCTTTTAAACAGCTGACCTGCCAGGCTGCTACAGAGAATTCAAAGTTACCAAACACTGCACAGCCACAGACATCCAGGTGGTATGCTGTGAAGGGGACAACTGTGTAAGGAACGTGAGACATCGGTGTGAAGGAAGACAGTGTTGCACTGCAGTCAAATGAGTGTCACCAAGTCTAGGTCCTACAGCAGTCTAACAACTAAAACCAAGAACTCACAATGGGCAGCCTCGTGGCACGAACTACTCAGCACAGCCAGAGTACAGCATCTAAGTCAATGGAAACTGGGCTCACTCAAAAACCGACAAGCAGCTCACCATTTGTGCCCTTATGCAGACAGTCAATGCCAAGGGCAGGGTTGGACTCCTTCACTTGTTTGGCTCGGACTTCAGTCATGGTCTGGATGGGATTCATGCCACTGTTTTCCGAAAGGGCCATGGGGATGACCTCCAAGGCGTCCGCGAAAGCTCTCATGGCATACTGCTCCAAAGTTGGGCACTGGAAGGCACAAGGGTAGTGAGTGCACTAGGCAAGAGCCACCCGACCCAACAACAGTTCAACAACAGTACCTACGCAGACACCAGAAAAGTTAGCCAGGCAAGCTTAATAAACCATGGTGACTTCATCTACAGGATGAAGGTGGCAGGATAGAAAACACATCTGAAACCACAGACACAGCAGTTCCCACTGTGACTCTGCCCGTTACCTTATCCGCTTCTTTACTGACTGCCAGGGCGCATGATATTTCAGCAGCCCCTCCTCCATACACAACTCGATTGTCGCGGATGAGGTTCCGGATGACACATAAGGCATCGTGGAGGGATCGTTTTGCTTCTTCAATGATCTGGGGAGAAGAGCATGCTTCAGTGCCTCATGCAGGCAGAGCAAGACCCTGGAGCCACTGAGCCACCTCCCAGCCCAACAACAGATTATCCTCACCATCTTGTTGCCTCCTCTGATGAAAATGGTCACAGCTCTAGAGTTCTTACACTTCTCAATGACCAACATTTTGTCTTTTGTGGTGCCAAATGAGATCTCACGCACCACACCAGCGAAGCCTAGCTTCTCGGACGTAAGCTCTGAGAACCTTGGGACGATTCGTCCTCCTGTTGCAATGGCGATCAGCTATTAGAGGACACAGATGTGGTCAATGCTAGTGACCTTCCAAAGCTGGACCACAGTGAGCTACATCTAACCTAGGACCACCCTGTTCACCAGACGGGCAAAGCGTTTTGTTAGACCAACAGGCTCTGGGGGCTGGTGTACCCAGTTCTATTGTCAACTCCCAACTCAAAGTCTCTTACAGTCTGGGTGGCCCTGTCTGCGAACCCAGCTCACATGTCCCCCGCAGCACAGCAAGTGCAGAAGGAAAGGGAAGCAAGGCTTGTCCAGATCAGGGCTTAAGAGAGCTGTTCTGCTACTCCAGAAGGTACAGTACCAGGCTATTCTACCCCCAAGAGTCAGAGAAGCCCTGAGAGTTGACTGCAGCACCAGAAATACAAAGCATCGTGATTCAATAAAGATGATTCTCTAGCATTCTTCCAGTTACTCTTCCTCTAAGTTGTTGCTTTTCGTGTGTGGTGGTGGTTTCAGGCAGTGCTGTCCAAGTGGCACCAAATACCAGCATACACTGCAGGTTCACCCCACACCCAGCACGGGCTGAGTGATAGCCTCCTACCTCAATCTCGGGTCCTCCTACCCAGCGAACCGCAGGGAGGTCGTTCTGAAGAAGTAAATGATTGGCTTCATCATCAAAACCCCACTGGCAAATAGCCAGGTTAGCACCAGTTTTTTTAATCTGGGGAAAGAAATGCCACAAGTCTCATCAATAACAAGTAGTTGTTCCTTGTTACAGGACCTGAAAACAAGGGAGATGCACAGCAGTGTGGAGCCAGTGCACTGAAAGGAACCACAGGAAAGAACACACCGAGAAGGAACATACACGTGTGTGTCTTTACCGGATCTTTCTAACGCTAACACCTGCCAATGGAAACTATGCTTTCATTCCTGTTCCTTCACAGCTCTTGCCTGCTCCACTCAAGCCCAGGGGAACTGGTACGAAAGGCACAGCTAGGACGCCACACTCACAAGGCAGCCCAGGAAAACCAACCTCTTTCCTAATATGCCATTCGACTTTTCTTACTGTACTTATTTGTTTCAGACTGACACCGAACACAGGCAACACTGCCTGCTATTTGTAACCATGTGACAAAGTCCCCAGACGGTAGTTCAGTTAGTTCCCGTGGAGTTGGTTCAGGGAGCACTGCAGGACTCACCTGCTGAATCATCTCCTCGAACTTTTCCTTTTCGTATTTCTGCAGGGCTTTGTAGTCCTCCACAGAGGTCACATCCAGCTTGTGCTTTGTCTTTGGCTTAGGTGGCTCAAATGGACACGTGAGAATGGCAATCTTAGCATCTTTCACTTCCTGTGGGGAGGAGAGAACCCCTAAGTGGTGGTCGTAGTCAGCAGCACTGTCCAAGTGTAAGAGCACTGACTTACTTTAGGCATCTGCGGGTGACTGAAGTCCTTATCCACAATCACACCCTTTATAAGTTTGGTGTCCTCCAGCCTCCCGCCCACTTTGCCTTCCACTTTGATGAGCTCAAAGTCAACGTCTCTCCGCTCCATATCTGCCACTGTGAGGACGGCATTCACAGCGATCTCAGCCATTTGTCGATGACAGCTGTTAACCCTGATGAAAACAAACAGCTTTCACATTCCTCAAACATCACCACATGCAACTCAACAAAACTCCCGGGAAAATCAGTGCTGCTTCCAAGTTCAGAGCCAACTTGGGCTAATAACGGCCTACGCAAAGCAGTAAACACGAGCCGTGTGAACCCTTTATGATCCTCCTCTTACATGTCTTGAAACTTAAGTGACTGTCACCTGGTGGTGGCCAGGTCCACCTGAAAGCAGGATAAAAAAAACATAGACAGATAACTCTCCTCCATCAGGTGATCTACTCGGATACCAACTACATTATGTTAACTTTATTTCTGTTGTGGACATCTGGACCTTCGCTGCAGGTGCTCAGCTGTCCTGTGTTTTCTCAGAGAGAACGAGCAGTCCCTAGACGTCTCACAGTTCAGGTTTATCACAGCTGCCTCTATGCTGAGACCACTCCTTCTGCTAAAGCTACCAGGTACAGAAACTTCAACAGCTCCGCCATTAAACACCGCTCATTAAGTGATGCAACAGTGGGTTACAAGAATGGCGAGATGGCTCAAGGGTCAAAGCACTTGCTCCCCAGCCTGCTGACTCACCCGGCAGGAGAGAGCAGACCCCATAAGCTGTACATGCACACACAAAATGAATGTAATTAGAGCACTAAGTGGGAAATCAGAGGGCAAAAAGGAGAGAATAAAGACACCACCAAATACTCTCTCACACGAAGAATATTTACATTAAAAAAAAATGGTATCAAGCAGGAGGTGACAAACAGGAGCAAAGTCATGAAACGCTCTGGTGAAGGTCCTACTAGGAGCGACTAAAGAGTCATGTGTAGTTATGCTTTTGCTGGGTTTAAATATCATGTAATAGCAGCAGACTGGAGTGTCTGCCACTGCAGACAGGAACACCCCCTAGGCTGAGACCACTTAAGTCTTCAGAGCAGATGTTAGGAAATATTGACAGAAATTGTAAGATGGGAAGGTCAATTTTAAAACCACCCTAATTACATCTTTAGAGCAGTACATTTTGCTTACTGAATAAAAAAATATGCTTCGCCAGAATGACTTCCTAGTGAAGAGGTGATGGGAGGAAGTGTCAGAAGAACTTAACAGTCAGGGTGATTTACTAACTTAACCAGCAAATCTAGCCTCCAACAAAAACACAGGAAAACAAGCAAACCACACTGCTGCCTTTTAGAACAGGCGAACAGTCCTCCAAAGGGCAGGCTTGCAAACCATACCGCTTTACTGATAGGACACGTACACTTTGGAGCCCAGCGTGGTTTTTGCAGTCTGAATCAGGGGTTCAGGGTTCTTTATGTCAACAAGGACACTATCACTGATCTTGTCCAGGTGATCTATAGCAATTCGGGCAGCCTGTTCATAGCCGTCAGCGATTCTGATTGGGTGGATGCCTCGGTCCAGCAGCTGCTCGGCTTCTTCCAACAAGGCACCAGCCAGGACTGCAACCAACAATAGACAACTAGTTTAAGTTACAGCCTTATATGCTACACCCAAACTAATTCTAGAATTGGGCTGAATGTAATCTTAGAAGCTAGGGTTATGACTGAAAGGGAGGTCATTTCTCTTAGTTTTGATCTTAGTAAAAGTTCAATAGGCTGCCCTTTAAAGATGAATTTGATACAAAAACTTAGGCAGTGGGGGCAGTGAGATGTATCTGTGGCTTAAGGCACCTCCTGCCATATCGACAGCACCAGAATTCCCACATAGGAGAACTGAGTCCCAAAGTTGTCTTCTGTTCTTCATGTGACCCTCCCCACAATAAACATATACAAAATGTAGGCCACAATGTAAGAACAACAGTTTAATTGGAAAGCAGAACATTTTGTTTCTGTGGCCAGGGACTTCTGCTCAGTGAGGGCATCCTGGCTTGTGGAGGCCTGCCGAGCGCCTGCTCCCTAACCAACCTGGCTCCCCTCCGCTCTTGTGTACAGAAATGAATTTGGTTCTGCTAATGTTTAACTTGCTGCATTCCAAGTAAGTCACCAAGAAAAACTATGGCAAATTCCAAGAGTGTTGACTTAAATTAGCCATAGATGTGTTTTCATCTCCTTTGATTTGCACATCTGCACAAGCATGTGCGGGTGTGGAGCTGAGGAGTCAGCTCTCTCCTTTTACAATGTGGATCCCAAGGGTCAAGCTTGGGTGTTTAGGCTTTGCTGGTGAGCAAGCACCTTTACTGGCTAGCTGAACCATCTTGCTGGCCCTCAAACTCTGGATCGTTCTGAAGATTTCAAATCTCAGAGGAAAAAAATGCTAAGAACAGTAAAACAACAGCAACAACAAAAAAGAACCAAACGTGATAACCCATGTTTTATCCTCCAATTAACTCTTTGAGAATTAGTTGCAGGAATCAAGGCATGTCACTCTCCTTCTGTATTCTGGTATGAGAACCATTTCATGATGTATAACCGTGATGTAGCTCAAGGACAATGGACATTAATACAATAACCTACAACCCAAAAATTTGCCTCTTGCACATTTATCTCAACAACTTTTGCAGCTTAAAAAGGACACATTACAAATTGTCCTGTCTCTGTGCCTGCTTCCTTTCTGCTCTTTCCCAACACTCACTTCCCAAAGTCTGGCTCACTTGTGCTATGTGTTCCCCAACTTCAGCCTGTCCCATTGTCCTCATGACTGGATACAGAAACACTGGCTCTTGTGATGCCTTTAAACCCTCTTAAGTTAGGAAGGTCGCTTCCTTTCTTACCAACCACTCCTGTGGTTCCATCTCCAATTTCATCGTCTTGGGATTTGGACAGTTCAACCATTAGTTTGGCAATCTGATGATCAACATCCATCATGCTGAGAATGGTGGCACCATCATTTGTTACGGTGACATCGCCATCCTTATCTACCATCATCTTGTCCAGCCCTGAAAGACAAAAGTTCAGCAAAATGATATGTAACCAAGGGCTAGAAAGAGCATCTCAAACAATTCTTACTGTGACATTCATTAGAAACAAACAGTCCAACACACATAAGACGTCCACCAAAGAAAGCCTTCTACCAGCTAATCCAAACTCTACATTGGAAACAGGCTAAGTGTCTCAAACCAAAGAAATGCGACCAACCACCACATACAGAACACTATTGAATACAGCATTAACTCAGGACATAGGTGTGCTCTGGAACACGCTAATGAAGGGAAGAAAAGCCCATCTCAAGCTGTGAGCACACTAAACTGCGAGGAGCCCGGATATTTAGAGCTTCTTGACTGAACAGAGCTGCGGGACCGCCCCACTGCATTTCTGAAGGTGTTACTGACTGTACCATGAAGTCAAACCTTTATTAATGATACCAATGGTTCTCTCACCGTTTGGTCCCAGAGACGTTCTCATTGTGTTTGCCACAGCTTTTGCAGCCATTATGTGAGACTAAATGAAACAGAAAAAGCAAATATCAGCAAGTTACAGGTCATTTCAACAATTAAAGGCATGCAGCTGATGTTTACAGAAAAAAGACTTGATGTAATTTCTAAAAAAAAATTCTAGAAATTTCCACACTAACAGAGAGGTCTGACTTAAGCAGGAACTTTCACAATGATAAGCTTTGTGTTTTACATTCTCAGCAGAGGAGGAGGCAGGCTCTCCATTACTGACCTGGAGAACAGAAAGGCCAACTGTAAACACAACACCAAAGCTCACCGTAGTAGAGAAACACTGCATTAACCCCACAGGACAGCCACCCCCGCTAACATTCTTAGCAAATACTATTTTCAAAAGTTCTGAATGATGGCTAAAAATTTAGTATCAATGACCCTATGAGGACAGGACCCCGAGACTGCTGTTTTAAACTGCTCTACAATTCATCTTCCACCTGAAATCCTTGTACAGATGACAGACCAAACTTAGCTGTGAGAGATACTAGTGTGAGGTTGGAAGGTTAGCTCACTGACAGAGTGGCTGAGATAGCTGTGGTCAAGAGCATTTGCTCTTGCAGAAGACCCAGGTTCAGTTCCCAGCTCCCAATGGTCTGTATTCTAGTTCCAGGTGATCAGATGCCCTCTTCTGGCCACCACAGGCACCAGAGTGCACACACATACATGAAAGTACTCACACATACATATAAAGTAAATAAACCTAAAATAAAAAATACACAGTACAGACATCTTGTTATTACACAAATCTGCCCTGTGCTTAATATAAAAACAGTAAAGTTACATATATAACAAACATTGTTTAAAAGTAATGTTGTTTTATGATTTAGTCTCAGTAAAAGTTTGATCTGTATACCTATTTTACATATATCTATACCCTGGGTTATGTAGAACTTCACAGGAAAAAGATGTAAAAGCCCTATCCATATAAGCATTATGGTCATGTAACCTTCACCTATGGCAAGCAGATGGTCATCTTGGGTGACCCCCAGTGCATCAGAAGTTCTATGATATCAAGGGCCAACTAAATGTCCCTAGACAGAAAAGCCTGAATATTCAAAGGTGCTGCCCCAGAACACCCAATTCCTAATACTCATGTTACCATCCTCACAGGCCCGAGATCTTGATCCTTACACTCTAGGAATGCGAGCCACAGCTCCACTGCAACATCTGGTCTGGTTCGTTCATTTTCATTGAAATTCTTGTAACTCAGGAGTTAATTACAACAATCTCCCCACACCAAAATTTATATCAATGTTATTAAAATATTCATGGTACAAGCCTGAAAGGACCCTTCACTGTCCCCAGACATACCTGGCTCTCATTTCCTTCAATGCCATCTTCTTTTATACTTGCCACCACCAATTCAGGTTAATATCATCCTACAGAATTCCAAGACTATATCCCCTCCTCTTCCTATTCACTAATTAACTTATTTTCTAAGAAGCCCTTTGACAATTCCAAAGGCAGAAAAGGACTCTTGGTGATTGAGCACTAAAGCTGGACAGCAAAGCCCTCTGGAGCAGTTCTGGCTCTCTCTCAACTCCTCTTCTGGGGGGCAGGTGGATGCACACTTTTCTAACCACAGAAATCTTGGGTGTTTTCAGAGCTGTGCAAGCATACATGTTCATTAACGTCTCTCCTCACCCCCAATGGCAGACTAGAAAACACCAAGTTCATTTTGTCTTTGCAAACTCTGGGGTCTCTTAAAATGCACTTTGCAAGTATGTGTTCGTAAGAGGCTTTTTGAACAACCATCACTGGTTAATATTTCTCTGGGTGCCCAAGGATACTGGGCACCTGAGCTTATTTTTGGTTGGCTACCTGGGTATGTATTATTGAGCTGAGGTCAACAGTTTAACACCTCACACAGAACAAGCCTCTACTACAAATAATCTGGCCCCGAACGCCAAGGCTAAGCTCACTGCTCTGCACCACTAGCTCTGACTTGGAAGTAGACTGACATCATGGCCCTTCTCTAGCACAGCAGCTGGGACATCTTTGGAGATTTCTCTGTCCCTAAGTGCCTAATTCTGTAAGCAGACCTGCCCCGAGCGAGGACCACTACAACAGTCCACGCAGTTAGCACAAACAGCAGACACAACACAGCTGTCAACATTAATTACATCGGTAAAATTCCTCCCACCCTGAGGTGGGGATAAAAATGGAACTCAACACATAATACATTCAACCTGAAAAAAAAATCCCCTAGAAAGCAAACAGAACCAAGCATCTATAGTTGCTCTGGCCACTTCTTTGGCTACTCCAATACATCTGTCAAGTCCTTGGCATGAAAGAAAACCTGGAGGCATGACTGGCACACGTGAAACCTAAGAAGGGGCTCCGTGGCAACACCTGTCAGTGACTTTTTTTTTTAGGGTTTAATTAAGTTTATTTTATGTGCATTGGTGTGAAGGTGTCAGATTCCCTACAACTGGATCTTTAGACGGTTGTGAGCTGCCATCTGGGTGCTGGGAATTTAACCCGGGTCCTCTGGAAGAGCAGTCAGTGCTCTTAACCACTGAGCCATCTCTCCAGCCCCGTAAAATTGTTTCTTATCTGGGATCTGTCCTTTTTTTATTCCTTTCATTTACAGGACATCCCTTTCTACTCAACAATTCGGCTCTGCCTTTCCTCAGGGTAACGTCTTTGTTCCCTTATGATGGGGCTCAAGAGCTCCAACTTTGGGGAAAATTATCATAATTTGCAGCCAACTGTGTGTGCTCCATTGAAACTGTCTCCTTCCACTCCAAAATTACGTGTTTTCTGGCCCACAAAAATCTACCATTTCCTCTGAACAAACACAAGGTTCTGGCCCAAACACGTGTGTGTGTGTGTGTGTGTCTGGCAGTTTCTTCTCTCAAAAGTTGGAAGAGCTCCCTCCACTGTCATCCTCCAAGTAGCCATTCGGAAAGCACACGGCATGTCACGCGCGTGCCCCTTTTCTGCGCCTTTAAGTTTCTCCCTTTACGGGACGGCACCCTCTACGGCACATGCCATTTACAACCGCACCGCCAGTGACTCCACCTTCCGTTTGGGATCCGCGGGCCGGCTCCCCAGGTGAGCTGATGCATGCGGCCTCACCCGGCTCGGAAGGGCCACCCCACCTTCGGGCTGAGGCCTCGACGACCTCTCCCCCTCCCAGAGGGTGGGTGTGCACACGGAACCCACAAAGGCACCACGGAACCGGGGATTCTCGACCTTTCGGGCCAGCACATGGCTGAACCGCTCCCAAGCCAGCGCAGGCGCAGAAGAGCGCTCCGGCCGCCTCCCTTCATCCCGCTGCCTGGCGTTGCGGGCCGTTACCTTGAGGGCCTCAAGCCCCATGAGACGGGACTTGCGGTCCTGATCCTTGATGATGAGGAAGGGGCGCCCATACTCATCGAAGGCGAGGGTCCCAACGGACGCCATGGTGGGCAAACTAGAAGAACAGGCGCTTCCCAACAACCGGCAAGGGACCACTCCGGAATAGAGAAGGCACCTTTCTCTCGCGAGACGACGCAAAATCTCGCGCGCGTGCGCAGTACAGACCGTGCGCGATTTTTTTTCTTTTCTAGTGTGACTTTTTTAACGCCGCAGAGTGCTTTCTGGAATCCGCCGCTCTTGGAAACTTCTATCATCCAGGAAGCTAGGGGGGTTATTCCAAAACTAGGAAGGCAACTTAAAGGACCCAAATACTAATACTAGACCCAGTTCAGTCACTTATTAAAGGTTGTGATTTATGAGACTTTTTTGAAGACAGGGTCTCAGTGCAGAGCTAATTTCCTTAAGACATTTTCTCCGTTCTTCCCACCCGGCTCTGGGAAGATGGTAGGTCCCACTTCCGGTCTCCCCGGAAGTTTCGCGATGGAGAGAGGAGGTGAGGTTTGGCCCGCATGGCGGTGGGTTCCTCGCTTGACTGTGGTGCAGGCTGGCTTGGGAGTGGGTGCACGGCTGTCAGCCGG
This sequence comes from Arvicola amphibius, assembly GCF_903992535.2. Taxonomy (NCBI): domain Eukaryota; kingdom Metazoa; phylum Chordata; class Mammalia; order Rodentia; family Cricetidae; genus Arvicola; species Arvicola amphibius. Next base: position 7,080,761 of record NC_052049.1, on the reverse strand, counting down.
TGTGGTTGCGGGCGGGCGTGGGTGCCGCGCTCTCCTCCTCCACCGTCCTCCACTCCCCTGCCGGTCTTAGCTGGGTTGCGACGACCGCAGTGCTTGCCGGAGACTGGTTTCCCGTTTCCGTGCACAAGAATTATGGTGCCTCAGTCCGATCTTACGACTCAGGGCTGCTGGAATCAAAGCCCTGTCGTGGACTAGCTGCTGCTTGGGTGTTACTGAGTCTGCGGTTTTATTTTCTTGTCCGCAAAAATGGCAGTAATAATATTGCCTACTTGACAGGGTTGCTGGAAGTGTTCAGGCAGAACAGTGCCTGATCTCTCGCTGTATTTGTTCTTAACGCCCCATGTTGCACAGATCCTGTGACTTGCCCAGGGGTGCTAGGTGGAGACAATGTAGCACGGTCTTGGGCTCAGAGTCTCTTCACCCCAGAGTTTTGGTGCTAGAAAAATACCGTAACGCTATAAGCCCAAAGTAGAGACGATAAAGACTAAAAGTCCTGACTACTTAGTGCAGGTGGCAGAGGGTGGGTGGGGAGATGACAGCTAAAGGGCCATGGAAATGCTCTAAAACTGACTGAAGAGGTTACATACATCTATACTGGAACCTATTAAATTGTGCACATTCAATGGGCAAACTATTAATTGTGTCCCAGTAAAGTCTAAAAAGCTGGGTTTCTAAGCTGAGGGTAGTGGTGAATACCTGTAATCCTAGAAGTTGGGAGGCTGAGGCAAGCATGGCCCTCATAGCAAGACTGTCTCAAAAAGAAAAAATGGAACCTCCACTCCTCCAAATGGTAGTCTTCAAGGATGGCAGTTAAGAGTTGCTGCACAGTCTTTCGGTTTATATTTCAATTGTGTTCATTGAAACGTGGTAATCAGAAGGATAGTAGTATTATCAAACCCTTTCTTAAGTTTTGAATTGTGCAGCAAAAAAACCCCAAAAATTTCTTGGTTAGCAAGCCATACTATAGTAGCAGCTTATCAGATGTTAAACAGCTGGCGTAGGTTCTGAGACACCAGGACTGGTCTTAAATGTGTTTGTAGACTATGCTGTGTTCTATTGGGATGATCCTAGAGGACAATGCATGAAAGCAAGGCAAATGAGCCTTGACTTCTGTCAAATAAGCAAATGTGCAATGACTATAGCATATTCTTCCACACAGTGTCAAAATTATAACTGCAATTGCTGAAGGTTTCTGTTATCAAACACCTAAAGGTAACCTTATACATCTTGATGGCAGCATCAGCAGCAGACCCTTGCATCACAGACAGCATCAGCAGCAGACCCCCCATCAGAGCAATAACAGCAGACCCCCCCATCACAGCATCAACAGCAGACCCTCCATCACAGCATCAGCAGCAGACCCCCATCACAGCATCAGCAGCAGACCCCCCCATCACAGCATCAACAGCAGACCCCCCCATCACAGCATCAACAGCAGACCCTCCATCACAGCATCAGCAGCAGACCCCCCATCACAGCATCAGCAGCAGACCCCCCCCATCACAGCGTCAACAGCAGACCCTCCATCACAGCATCAGCAGCAGACCCCCCATCACAGCATCAGCAGCAGACCCCCCCATCACAGCATCAACAGCAGACCCCCCCCATCACAGCATCAACAGCAGACCCCCATCACAGCATCAACAGCAGGCCCCCCATCAGAGCAATAACAGCAGACCCCCCCCATCACAGCATCAACAGCAGACCCCCCATCACAGCATCAGCAGCAGACCCCCCCATCACAGCATCAGCAGCAGTCCCCCATCACAGCATCAGCAGCAGACCCTATCACAGCATCAGCAGCAGACTTGCACTCCCACCCCCACGATCACAACATCAACAGTAAAATTACTTCCCTTCATGATCACAGCATCAGCAACAACCTTACTTCTCACGTTCGCTCTCTTACCACAAAGGCAGCTCTAAAACTCATTTTAAGGGGGTGTCAGAAGCAGAGCGTAAAGCTATGCTGAACTAAGGAAGCTGAGTATTGAGAGCTGTCCTGGATTGTGACCTGTTGCTGTGTGGCAGCTTTTATTGTGTCCTGTGTTTAGAGTTTTAACTCAGCAGAATAGATTGTTACCACTCTGCGGGTGTAGTGTGTGAATATCAACCCCCTCCCCCAATATATGAATTCTAACTGGTGTAGCCTGTGTGAATGTGATTGAAGATCTTGGATCAGAAATTATCTTGCACTAACTAGGTGTGCACACTCTTGTCGAAAAGAAGGGCAGGAATGGGAGAAAGGAGCTATCAGGATGGAAGAAGGGGTTGGAGTGCTGTGGGGTTAAAATCAAAGAATGTAGCTTTTGAAAGCTGGAAATTGCAAAGGAACTGATCTTCTATCTAAAGGCCTTAGGAGTACTGCAGCCTGTAGCACAAATAATAAAGAGTCAGCTATTGGGGTTCAACCCCAAAACCAGAAAAGCAAAGCAGCCAAGCCTCTAGAGAAGTGTTACCTCTACCAAGGCTGGGTGACCACGTACTTAACAGACAGCCTCTCTCTTTTATATCTCCTCTTGTGCTGGGATTAAGGCAGTATGACTCCCTAGCACTGGAATTAAAGGTGTAGGCCACCACCACCTGGATTTGTTTCTGCATTGATTTTTGTATAGCCCAGAGTGGCCTTGAACCCTAGGATTAAAGGTGTGTGTCACCATTGCCTGTCTTCTAGTGGCTTTAGCTTTGCCTCTGGTCTTCAGGCAAGGTTTGTTTATTAAAACACAAATAATATGCCACTACTGAATCTTATCTATCGGGGGCCTCTGAGTGCCAGCCTCAGTGTCCCCTTCAGGGTTCAGAAGAAGACTTACAGCAAACACAGGATTTAGATTTGAGGGCGAAATGAATTCTTCACTACGTACTTTTCTGCATCAGTTTCTTTATTCCCACTGTGTTGTTGGAGGCTGCTTGTTCCCGGCTGCTCAGCCCCAAAATAATCACACAGAAACCATATTATTTGCAATACTGTTTGGGCAATACCTTAAGCATATTTCTGTCTAACTCATATCTTAAATTAACCCATCTCCATTAATCTGTGTATTGCCACAAGGCTATGACTTACTGGGTAAAGTTCTGTCATCTGTCTCTGGCTGGGCCACATGGCTTCTCACTGACTCCCGCCTTCTTTCTCCCAGCATTCAGTTTAGTTTTCCTCAACTACCTAAGTTCTGCCTTGCGCAGGCCTAAGACAGTTTCTTTGTTAACTAATGGTATTCACAGCAAACAGAGGGGAATCCCATATCACCATTGGAATTCCCAGAGAATGGGGGTCGTGGTGGTCCAATATACCAGTACCTGGGAAAGAATTGTGCCCAATAATCCATACTCTGCTGAATCTTGTACAAGGGAGAGTGCTTATGGCTTCACAAGAGGTCCACTGTCAGTATGCAAAAGAAGGTAGACCAGCACCTTGCAAACTGGGTTTCTCTCCATCAGAACGCATTCGTCCTGGTGTGTCAGCCTTCTGTCCTATCAGCTGAGATCTCATTGCATCACCTGCGGACTGTAGCACTTGTCAGCCCACTGCTGACGTCTGACCTCCGCTGGATGGTGAGAAATAAGGCTGTGGTCCCTTCTTACAGCAGCTTGAAGTAAACCCTGCAGGCCTTTTGAATGACTTTCTGATAGCTGGGACCAGCCATATGTGAACAGCAAGCATCTGCTGTCCCTCCTCTGATTGTTTCCTGCTTCCTGTGGATTCATGCATTGTCAGTCTTACCCACAGCAGTGATCTGTTTGCTGTGGGGTTCCACATTGTTCCAGTAATGTGTAAATAGTTGACACACTGGGTGTCCCTGCTTCCTGTGTGCCTGCCTGAGCCTCAGGAGCCTTACCTGCACCTGCTCAGTCACTCCCCCAGCTGTTCTCAGGCCCACAGGTGGAGGATCATCAGGAAGACTGAGGTCACATGGTTTCACTGCAACAGAGCTGGCACCTTGTCTGGCTTTTAGCTGTGCTTTGCTTGTCCTTAATCAACTTCCTCTCCCTTTAGTTTTGCATCCCACAAGGTTGCATTTTAAAGTGCCAGCTCAGGATGAGGAATAGTACAGTGACATTCATTTCCCCTGCAGTCAGATGAGAGCTTGTCGGCTTTCTTCTGGGCTGAGAGCATTGAAATGACCCGCCTGCCATGTGCTTTCAAATTTTTTTATTGCCATATTTATTAAACAACACTTTGGCAAAATCTGATTTTCATCTCTGATTGCCTCAAATTTGTAGCTGTACAACTAGATTATAGATGCTAGCACGGTTTTGGTGTGTAATGCCTTCAGCATATTTTAAATGGGCAATAACTGGACATTTTAATGCTTGTTTTTCCTTGAAGCTTTCTTTGTTTAGACTAAAAATGTGAAGTTTATGATTAAAACATGCAATAATGGATTTTGAGATAACACATTAATTACTAGAGTCCTAGATATATAAACCAGTACAATGGAAAGAAAAGATTTTAATCTTTCATTAGTATTGAAGAATTTCCCCCAAATCTCTTTAATTTTGTTGGTGGGGTTTAGAAGTCATTGCAGAATTTTATCTTGTAAATTAGATTATACCCAGTGAATGTATCCTTTAAAAAGATGAGTTAGACTGGAGAGGTTCTTCTGTGGTTAGGAGCACTTGTTGCTCTTGGAGAGGACCCAAGCTCACTTCCCATCACCCGTGCCAGGCAGCCATGCCACCTGTAACTGCAGCTTCAGGGACTGACATCTCTGCTGGCCTCTGTGGGCACCTGCACAGGCCCATGCACACACACACACACACACGTATGCATATGCGCATGCATGTACACCCACATGTACACAAGTAAACATAAACAAGAAACGTGTGTCAGAAGAGTTGTCGGGAAGATGAAGCCTTGACTTTGTAATGTGTGCTCTGTGTTTCTGCTTTCTTTCAACAACGGTTTGTACCTAGAAACGCCTGAGGAAGAAAGGCAGTCTGGCCATCATGTTCTGCCTACCAGTCTGGAATCCGACAGTTTGAAGAAGAGCAATTGGGGGTTCTTGTTTACTGGGATCATTGGTGGGGTACTGGTGACAGTGTACGCTGTGGCCACCCCATTTATCACACCGGCCCTGCGGAAAGTTTGCTTGCCGTTTGTGCCTGCCACTTCGAAGCAGATTGAAAATGTCGTGAAGATGTTGCGGCACAGAAGAGGCTCCCTGGTGGACATCGGCAGTGGTGACGGACGCATTGTGAGTCACATAAAAACTTCTACAGGGTTGGAGCCACAACTGTTAGGATTTCTACATTATGTTTCTTAGGAGGCTTCTGCAAAGATTTGCCAAATGCAATGGTTTGAAAAGTGTGTGTTTCATTTTGTGTTTAGCCAGACTGTTGGACCACCAGCATGTGTTTAGAGTTCATTTTTCTCTGATTGATTTTTTTTTCTCCTGGAGGAAAGTACTCTGTAAACATGCCAGATAGAAAGAATCAGTTAATTGCTAATTACCAAATGTCTATTAGAATTTTTGGTCCAGTAAATGTGGCATGATTACAAGAAACGTGGAGTTGGGGAGTTAAATTACCTTTACTCTTTTGCAGTTTAGATGCTTGCTTTATGTTTCTCTGTAGCGATACATGTGTAAGTAATGATTCCCAGGAGCTGATAGAAAGCTAAAAATAAGAAGGGCCATTGGAGAAGCCCAGCTTGACTAAAGATAGGAATTCAGGGTGGGCATAGTTACATGTAGCTAAAATCCTAGTATTTGGGAGGTGGAGTCAGAAGAATCATGGCTTCAAGGCTAGCCTCTGCTAGGTACAGAATTTGGGCTACACGAGGCCTTGCCAAAAAAAAAAAAAAATCAGATTTTTAGTGACTGTAACGTGTTGTGTGATCCTGGCCTGAATCTCTGAGTAAAGAAAAAGTCACTGGCTGGCAGGTGAGTGATCCTTAGCGAGGAAGGTGGCCACATCCTTAGACCTCGTCCTTATGGTGACAGGAGTGGAGTGAGCATGGGGATGTGTCCTGGCATCATGTGTGCGGACCAGCAGTGCTGCACCATGGTCGCTCGTCCTGTGGACCCTGGCTTTGTGATTGACACCTGCCTGCAGTCACGCCAGAGACACTGAAAAGTGACTCAGGCTCTCTAGACATACAGTGTGGCAAAAATATTACAAACTGTAATCGTAACCATTTTTATTATTTTATTTTATTTTATTATTTTATTGTGATGGGAAGTTATTCCCGTTGTTGGGTTGTCACCATTGCCCACCACTGAGTGCTGTCACCTGCCAGGGGTGGGCCTGTGAGCTCCTCTCCCCCTTCCAAGCTAGATTGACTGGCTTGATCTCGTACAGGTCCCATACAGGCGACCACAGCTGCTGTGAGTTCCTGGGTGCTGCAGCTTTTGGACAGGTCATTTTCATTGCGCATTATCCATGATTCGCTTTCATTTCCCTGTCTGCTCTGCCAGCCACTGCTGGAGAGAGGTGCACATTTTCAGCCATGGTTTTCTACCACTAGGGTTAGCTGAGCCAGAACCAGGGATGTCTTCTGATACACAAGGCAAGATCTTTGACAAAACACAGAAAACTTTGGGTTAATCATGTCTTTTTTTTTTTTTTTTTTTTTTTTTTTTTTTAACAATTCTTGTAGCGCCTGTCTGTGGGGCAGAACTTTTTTAAATTTTTATTTATTTATTTTTCTTTTAATTTATTTTATTGAGCTCTACATTTTTCTCTCTGTCTCTCCCTTCCCTGCTTCAACCGTCCCCCAAGGTCCCAAATTTACTCAGGAGATCTTGTCTTTTTCTACATTCTACTTCCCATGTAGATTAGATCCATGTAAGTATCTCTTAGTGTCCTCATTGTTGTCTAGGTTCTCTGGGATTGTGGTTTGTATGAGTGAGTGCATGTGATAATTGTCTGTGTCTGGGTTACCTCACTCAATGTTTTCTAGCTCCATCCATTTTTCTGCAAAATTTAAGATGTCATTATTTTTTTTTTCTGCTGTGTAGTAGTCCATTTTGTAAATGTACCACATTTTCTTTATCCATTCTTTGGTTGAGGGGCATTTAGGTTGTTTCTAGGTTCTGGCTATGACAAACAAAGCTACTATGAACATGGTTGAGCACATGTCCTTGTGTCACAATTAAGCATCCATTGGATATATACCCAAAAGTGGTATTACTGGGTCTTGAGGAAGGTTGTTTCCTAATTTTCTGAGAAATTGCCACATTGACATCCAAAGGGACTGTACCAACTTGCACTCCCACCAGCAATGCAGAAGTGTTCCCTTTTCCCCACAACCTCTCCAGCATAAGTTGTCATCAGTGTTTTTGATCTTGGCCATTCTTACAGGTGTAAGATGGAATCTCAGAGTTGTTTTGATTTGTATTTCTCTAATGGCTAAGGATGTTGAACATTTCCGGGTTAGTCGTGTCTTGTCCATGAACTATAGAACTATAGATAAAACATTTTTACATGGGATCTTCATCTAAAGGAGTAGTAGTCTTTTTAAATATTATATTAATTCTATGAAATAATGGGTTTCATTGTGAAATTTTGTCCATGTACATAATGCACTTTGATCCTGCTCATTCCCCTTCTATCTCTTAGCTCCTGTTTTAGTTATTTTTCTATTGCTGTGGTAAGACATCATAACCAAGGCAATTTATAGAAAAAAAGTGTTGGGCTTACAGGGTTAGAGTCCATCACCATTACAGGGGATCACGGCTGCAGGCGGGGTGTTGGAATAGTAGCTGAGAACTCCCGACTGACCTATAGGCAAAAGACAGAGAGCCAGCTAGGAATGGCATGGGCTTTTGAGACCTCAGAGCCCACTCCCAGTGACATATCTCCTTGAACAATGTCTCTCTTTTTTGTTCTTTTGAGACAGGGTTTCTCTGTGTAGCCCTGGCTGTCTTGGAACCCTCTCTGTAGATCTTGAACTCAGAGATCTGCCTTCCGAGTGCTGGCATGTGTCAGCACCGTTGGCAAGGCCACTCGTACTAATCCTTCCTAAACAGTTTCACTAACTGGGGACCAAGTATTCAATTATATGAGCTTATGGGACCATTTTCATTAAAATTACTGTATTTCCCCTCTCCCCATCTCTTCTTCTTTCCCAGTAGCTCTGAAGAAGTACCTTTTGCTGGGCAGAGGCCAGCCTGGTCTACAAGAGTTAGTTCTATGACAGGCTCTGAAAAAACCACAGCGAAACCCTGTCTTGAAAAACCAAAAAAAAAAAAAAAAAAAAAAAAAAAACCAAAAAAAAAAAAAAGAAGTATGTTTTAGTGGAGTATTTTAGGCCTATAAACCCTAAGTAGGGAACTCTTATGCAAGATGACAATTTTCTTTTGCTGGCTCCCACTCTGTCCAGGTGATTGCAGCTGCAAAGGAAGGATTCCCAGCTGTCGGCTATGAGCTGAACCCTTGGCTAGTCTGGTACTCTAGGTACCGTGCCTGGAGAGAAGGGGTGCACGGCTCTGCCAGGTTTTACATCTCAGATCTGTGGAAGGTATGTAACGCCAAGGGCGGTGCTGGAGAAGCTAGTGGACCTTCTTTACTCATGTTAGTGTATGGCTCTGCCACGTTCTACATCTCAGATCTGTGGAAGGTGTGGAACATGGGGGTGGTGCGAGCTCATTTCATAGGCCTTCTCTAGTCATCATTGGTGTGACGGACAAGAAAGTGGGTTGAAAGAAAAGTGAAGTCCAAAGGAATATTTTGGTGTAAATGCATTTTTAGCCTGATAGATTTATAGGAGGTTGTACATTAGTGTAGAAGCTTCAAGTTTTTTTTTTTTTTTTTTTTTTTTTTGAGACAGGGTTTCTCTGTAGCTTTAGAGCCTGTCCTGGAACTAGCTCTTGTAGACCAGGCTGGCCTCGAACTCACAAAGATCCGCCTGCCTCTGCCTCCCGAGTGCTGGGATTAAAGGCGTGCACCACCACCGCCCGGCCAAGCTTCAAGTTTTGATAAAAGTCATATGAATGCTAAGAATTTATTGACTAAATTAAAGCATTTTCATTTCTCTTTGTGAAATAATGAGATATTTCACTTGGAAATCAGATTATTCTTGATAAATCTTTGGCTTCTCCATGTGTGTGCTCGCGTGTTAAGAGGGAGACGGGTGGATGAGAGAAGGAAGTGTGCCTCGTGCTGTGGTGGCTCCGTGTAATCATAAAGTAAAAACATTGTAACTATGTTTGTACTCTTTATTTTTATATATTTTTAAATTTATTTTTATTCTTTTCTCATCTATTATATCCCGACTGCAGCCCCCCCACCACACTGCCTTTCACCCCCACCTTCCCTCTCTCTCAGATCCTTCCTCCCTCCATCTCCCCTCAGAAAAGAGCAGGCCTCCTAGGGACATCAGCCAAACATGGCATCATATGCTACTGTAAGACCAGACACATACTATTTTTTTTTTAAATATTCATTTATTTGTTATATTGTATATTGTATACAATATTCTATCTGCGTGTATGCCTGCGGGCCAGAAGAGGGCACCAGACCTTATTACCGATGGTTGTGAGCCACCATGTGGTTGCTGGGAATTGAACTCAGGACCTTTGGAAGAGCAGGCAATGCTCTTAACCACTGAGCCATCTCTCCAGCCCCCAGACACATACTATTAAATCAAGGCTAGATGAGGCAACCCAGTAGGAGGAAAAGGGGTTCCATACAGACAAAAGAGTCAGGTACTGCCTGCGCTCCTGCTGCTAGGAGTCCCGCAAGAACACCAGGCTACTCAGCCATAGCATACAGAGGACGTAGGTCAGACCTTACAGGCTCCCTGATTGCTGAGAGCCCCGTGAGTCAGCTGATCCTGTGGGCTGTGTTCTAATGTTGTCCTTGCCCCCTTTGGTTCCTCTGATCCATCCTCCCTGTCTCCGCAGAGCTCCCTGAGCTTGACCTAATGTTTGACAGTGGGTCTCTGCATCTGCCCCCGTCACTTGCTGGATGACGTCTCTGGTCTCTTTGTTGAGGAGTCTGCTAGGCTGTGGTCCTAGAACACTGCAGGCAGTGGAAGCTGTAGGTTTATAGCTGGGTTGGGGTCCCAGTTCCTCCACTTGAGGCCTTGTTTGGTTACATAACCTGTCCGGCTGGCTCAGGTTCCATGTCCCTCACTGCTAGGGTCTCTCTCTTAGTGTCCTTTGTGCTAGGTATCACATCACCCCTGAAGTGGGTGTGAACTGTAGCATGATTCCCTTAATTTACAGTTGGCATCCAGTTACAGGTGAGTGCATGCCATGTTCGTCTTTCTGGGTCTGGTCACCTCACTCCGGACGATTTTTCAAGTTCCAGCCATTTGCCTGCAAATTTCATGATGTCATTGTTTTTTTTTTTTGTACTACTGAGTAGTACTCCATTGTGTAAATGCACCACATTTTCCGTATCCATTCTTCAGTTGAGGGACATCTAGGTTGTTTCCAGGTTCAGGCTAGTATAAATAAAGCCGCTATGAATATAGTTGAGCAAGTGTCCTTGTGATAGGATGGAGCATCCTTTGGGTATATGCCCAGGAGTGGTATAGCTGAGTCTTGAGGTAGATTGATTCCCAATTTTCTGAGAAACTGCCGTATTGATTTCCAAAGAGGCTGAACAGTCTGCACTCGCACCAGCAGTGGAGGAGGTTCCTCTTGCTCTGCATCCTCTCCAGCATGAGATGTCACTTGTGGTTTGATCCTAGCCATTCTGACAGGTGTGAGGTGGGATTTCAAAGTTGTTTTGATTTACATTTCCCTGATGACTAAGGATATTGAACATTTCTTTAATTGTTTCTCAGCCATTTGAGTTTCCTCTGTTGAGAATTCTCTGTTTAAATCTGTACCCCATTTTTTAACTGGATTTTTTTTCTTGATGGCTTCCTTCTTTATTCTTCCTTCTTTCATGTTCTTTCTTTGTTCTTTCTACTGTATATTTTTTTCTATAGAATGTATACTCCAGCAAAGTCTTTCAGGCAATATAAGAATTACAATGTGGTTACATTATGTTTTTCAAGTGAATGATTATAATGAATACAAAACAAACAGTAATTGGATTATGTAGTTTGTTGGTGTCTAGTTTCTTGACTTCTTTATATATTTTGGATATTAGCTGTCTGTCAGATGTGGAGTTGCTGACGATCTTTTCCCATTCTGTGACTGCCTTTTTTTCCTATTGATGCTGTTTTTTGCCTTTCAGAAGCTTTTTAGTTTCATGAGGTCCCATTTATTAATTGTTGATTTTAGTGCCTGTTTTATTGGTGTTTAAAAAAAGCCCGTGACTTGTGTTATGAAGCACTTCACAAAGTGCTTTTCCTTATGTGACAATTCCCGCTGTGGCACTGTCCTCAGCAGCTGATGAAGACGCACTTGGATTCTGCCCGCATTGTTTTCAGGCTGTGTATGACTAAACGGTCTCACAGAGTAAATATGACTTTTATTGGGCAATAAGAATTCTGACTGGCAAAGCACTTTTTCCCCGTTTTTCAACTGCTGCAAAAACTATTTTATTGATCTTTCAGTGCACTGTTTAGGGAAGAGGAAGATCAGGGGTCTGAAGATGCTGGGTGTGGAGCGGTGGCTCTAGGTGAATTGACTATCAGCAGGCAGAGCCCCTGTCTTGATGGAGTCCCTGTGAGGACAGGAGATGAGGCCCAGGATGCATTAGGAGGCTATTGGGGAGAGTGTGGGAACCTGCCTCCTGGCCTTGTGGGCTCCAGGGAGACAGGTTGGTTGTGACGCTTGACTTCTTAGGATTAATACATCTGCTCTCCACCTTGTTTAGGTCACCTTTGCACAGTACTCCAATGTCGTCGTTTTTGGTGTGCCCCAGATGGTGAGTATGCACCCCGTTCTCTGTTGCTCTTACGAGGCAGTGATGGCTTCCCAAAGCTTTGGGGGAACCCTGGTTCAGTGAACTACTAAGGACCTTACAAGTGTAGTCATTAAAACTTCAGCTGCATTAAATTAAAATTTTAGTTTCAGAGAAAAAATTCTCAATGATCCACCAAAGCCTTACCAATCCCAGGTTGGAAACTGCTTTACGAGGCCCCAGCATTGAGTGAAGTTGGTGATTTTCACGGCTGTTCGCTTACAGCTGCTGCAATCACTTGGGGGAAGTTAATGGAATGTTCCCTTTGAATTGATCATTCTCCAGTTTTGCTGGAAGATAATTTTAAGGTCGATGAGCATTGACTGGTTTCAATCTCCTCCCAGTCACAGATTTGCTAAAGAGCTGAGTGTTGAACTTTGATTATGTACTTTCAAAGTGAAGACGCCACATTATTGTACTGAAAATGGGCATCTCTAGCCCTTGCAGAGATGCTCAGGGTAGGATGCTTCACTGCCATTTCTGGTTTGGAGACCAGACAAATCAATCCCCTTTACTTCTCAAAGTCTGTAATTGTAGTCATAATAGTCTTGGCAGGATTGGATGTTTGCTGAAATGGCACTGTATAACTGACAGCGTTTTTAATTTAAAATAAAAAGGAAATTTCATTTTTGTTCTTTTGTTTTCTTATTTTTGCCTTAGATTTTTATTGTTGCTTTTTGAGCTGGAGTATCACTGTGTATGTAGCCCTGGCTGGCTGGCCTGGAAATTGCTGTGTACTCAGGCTGGCTTTCAACCTGCAGCCTCCGATTCCCAAGGGTCTGGGTTATGGTCATGTGCTGCCATGCCCAGCTCTGCCTGGGACTTTATACACAGTGTTTAACTGTGCGAGAAACTGACCCCACACTGGAGCTTTCAGTGTGATGGCACATTCTTTTTACAAACCAGAAGTGTTGTTTTTACAAAAGTGACTGTGTACCGTATGTCTGCTATGGGACCCATATTAACTGTGTACTTGTTCTGAAAGTGAAGGCAGGTGTGAGGTCTTGGTCCCTGATCACTTAAAGCTTGCTCAGGTCAGGCCTGGGCTCACACCTGTACTTCCAGCACTCAGGAGGCCTAGGGAGGAGGGTTATTGTAAATTTGAGGCCAGCCTGGGTTACAGAATAAGAAGACCCTGTTTCAGTTCTCCCCACCCCACAAATAAAAATAATTTGGGATCATAGACTAGATAGGGAATTTTGATGGTGGCTTACTACTTATAATGTATGGGCTTTTCCTTCTAAGATGTAATGAGTAGCATATTGGAGACAAGTAACTCTAATGTAAAAGTAGAAAAGTGTATTCACTGAGAATCCTACCCTGTCTGGAGAGAGGAAGTTAAGCTGAGCGGTGGTTCTGAGGTTCTGCTGCCGTACCCCAGCTGGGGGCAGCAGTGGCCTTTGTAATGCGGAGTGGAGGCTGCTCTGCCCAGGCAGGCTTGGTTTGCACTGTTTTGGGGCTGTTTCCTCAGGGGCAGTATGGGTCTTGCTATTTTGAAAAACACATTTGCAATTATTGTTTATTCTCCTGAACACAGACAAATCTTAACCAAGGAATCCCAGCATTTCACTGTTTGCAGGAAAAAGAGGAGCAGTGGGAATCCACAGAGCATTCTTGTTCCTTAAAAAAGATCCTGCTAGCCCATGTTTTGTGTGCAGTGGGTTGGCGGGAGCTCATTTGGCATCTGTTAAGCTGGAGTGTCACGTGTGGGATCCCCACTTTCAGCTGGCATCAAATTCTGATCAACTGGAAGTAGCAAAGGGCAGGACAGAACGCTGGCTGGGAAGATGGAGACCACCAGTTTTGTCCTCTGATAGATGTGTGGCCCTGGGAAAGTCCTGTACCTGACTGTGTAAGGATGCTATTGAATTGTACACCAATCAGTACTCCTGACATGGGCTGATGGCCTTCCAGAACCAACACATCATGAGAAGCGTCTCAGGGTAGCTAATGCTCAGTGGGCTCCTGGAGAGCCAGGAGGAGCCTTAGGGCAGTGTGGAGGAGGACAGCCAGCATTGGAACTCCTCAGCTCTGCTTTTGACACCAACTGGATTATTTCTGATAGCACAGTGCAGTTGTAAGTGGAAATTAGAGCTAACACTTCAATATAAAGTATGTGTCAAGTACGGCGAGGAGTCCCATGTGGACCTGGTGAACACTACGAAAGTGCCAAATGCTCTATTCAGCGAGAATTTATGCACCAAGAGGCGCTTTTCAAAATGTGAAAAAGAGCAGGTTAATTTGGTCTTTGTTTAAAACCCTCTGTGAGGCTGCAGACGTAGCTCAGGTGGGAAGAGTGTTTGCCTACTGTGCATGAATCCCTGAGTTCGGTCCCCAGCACTCCTGAGCCACATGTGCTGGTGCATGCTGTAGTCCTTGCACTTGGGAGGCAGAGGCACAGCATCAGGAGTTCAAGGCCATCCTTGGCTGTGCAGCCTGTTCGAGGTCAGCCTGGATTACATGAGACCTTGTCTCAAACAAGCACCCCAAAATCCCAAACATCAAACACTAAACCCTCTGTGACTTCTTGCTAACTTAGGGAAAAGGTCCAAGCATGCCATAGGACCCAGACTGGCCTGGAGTGGCCCTTCCCCACTTGTGACCTTGTCTTAGTCCTTTTTTTTTTTTTTTTTTTACTTCTCTGTACAATTCTTCATCTTGGCTATGCTGCTCCTCAGAGCCTGCGCCATCCATTCTTGTTGACACCAGGCCCACTCTGCACTGGACTTAGTGAACACCTACCCTTTCCTCTGTGAAGCTGTCCTCAGTGGTCCCAAGAAGTGGGTCTTAGTGCTCCCTACCTTCCGCTCTGTGGCATAAATACTGTATGCTGTGCCCTTCTGTGCCTGCAGGCTTTGCTCATGCAGTAGGTATGGCAGCTGCACAGGAGATAGGTCTCTTTATCTCTTAACTACATAAGTGAGCAACAAAACGTGACTATTGTGTGATGCCTTGTCTTCGCTCTAGAGGTGGTGGGACCTGGGAGAAGGCAGACTAAAGTCACATGCAATAGCTAACTCTATTCAGAGCCTCAGACAGTTTATGCTTTAAGGGTTAAGAAAGCTCACAGGAGTAAAGTTGTCATGCGCACAAGCTGTCTACAATCGCAAGGACAAGCCGCATGTGGCAAAAACACGTTTTCCATAGAGTCATGGAAAGGATAGTTTAAAGGTTTAATTCAGTAACCACAAGCAATAATGAGTAATCTGAAGTAGACTCTCTCCTACCCACTACACCTGGGAGCAACACAAACACAGTCTGAGAACAACTCATTGTTTTAAAGGAACTGAGGTCACAAGACCT
Organism: Arvicola amphibius; assembly: GCF_903992535.2. Taxonomy (NCBI): domain Eukaryota; kingdom Metazoa; phylum Chordata; class Mammalia; order Rodentia; family Cricetidae; genus Arvicola; species Arvicola amphibius. Next base: position 7,065,653 of record NC_052049.1, on the reverse strand, counting down.
TTGTCTTGTTTTCTTGGGGTGCTCTCACAAAAGCACTCCAAGTTCTTCTCACACGATTCCATTCTTGGACCGCGTTCTGACAGTGGAAAGATTATATGTTAAATGAGACATCTACAGAGAAGATGCTGTATCCTAGAGGAGAGTACCGTCTGCGTCTGTGGTGTTATCGAGGACAGGAAAGAAGCAGGGCTGGGTCAGTATCCCTGGAAGGATACCCCCCATGACCTGCAGTTGCACAGTGGCAGATTGGTGTGTACACCTGTTGGCTGGAGAGCACTAAGCAAGTGCAGATGATGAGGGTGATGTCAGTTTGAGAGGAGTCATGGAATAGGACCAGCACATGAAGGATGCTGGTCCTTCCAAGGGAAGGAGCTGTTGAGGGTAAGCAGAGAGCATAGAGACTGGTTAGGCAGACAGACCACCACTGCATGGAGGTCAGACCCAGACATTAGAGATTGGGAGATGTGCACTATTGGGTGTCCAGGTGACAGACTGAGGCGCAGTCTAGTGTGGGTTAGCTGTACTATAGAGAGAAACTCAGCAGAAGTATGGGGCATCTCCAGCAGAGGAGTCCAGGCCAGCTGCTGCTTGTCTTCTGCTTTTGGAAGTTTGGGTTGCCAGGAGCTGAGTTGGGAGAGTACAGGTAGAGCCATCTGTGGCAGCTCTGTGTGTGCTCCTGAAGTTGTACTAACAGTCTTGGGTAAGGAGGAGTCTGGCGCTCAGGTGCACTTCCTGACTGTACAACCATGGGCAGGTCCAGGAAGCAGGCAGGTCTCAGGGAGGATCTGCCCAAGGCCTGAGCTTTATCTGGGAAGTGAGACATAATCAGCCAAGGCTTCTGGAGATCCTCAGTAAGGATGGCACCACCCTGGGAACCAAGTGGAGGAGGAAGGAGGCTTCTGGGTCGTGGGTCAGCACTGTCAGACACAGGTCTGTCTTATGCTGTTAGCTGATTCAAGGCGTGCCTCAAATTCTGAAGATGTGATTAGAATATGATGAGTTTGTGTCACTTTGAAACCCATAATGATATGAATAATTTTGAATTCTATTAGACAGGCATGACACATCACTACTCTTCGTGTGTGATATCAGAACAGATTTGATGCATATTTATGTGTAATTTAGTCAGTTAATTTCTTAGGATTGAAATAGCTTCTTTCATTTTTAGGTTTATCTTGACTTAGCATATGACAGTCACTCTGAAATAAAAGAAACTATAAGAGAGAAAAGAATAGGAATGTGAATACATTTACAATTATCTTCTTATGAACAAAATTACCATAAGAAACCTGATATTTTGAAAAAAATGCATGTTGTCTTATTTTTTGCTTATTTAATTCTTCCCTCAAGGAATAATTTCTTTCCCTTTTTTTTTTGTAATTCTTGACTAGCCATTAGAAGAATAGACATCTTTTCTCCTTAATGGAATTTAAACTCCATTATCAATTCTATTAATGCATTAAATTTTTGGCTTATCCCATGGTTTTTTTTCTAAGTCATTTTTGTAAGATGCTGGTCAAGAATAAAACCTTCACAAGAGCCCTGATGGTTTCTCTATCTTGCTGTAGTTACTTTTAGAGGGAGTAGTTTTTGCTTAGATCTTCATTTCTAAGTATCATTTTTCACTACAGGGAACTAGGAATCCTTGAGAATAGCTGACCTAGGGTTACAGGAGGGAAGGTACAAAAGATTGGAACATTTTATTGAGCCAAAACATGAGGAAGTACTCAAAGTATTTAATGGGAGTATGTCCAAAGGATGGAGCAGCCGGACGCAAGAGGTGCTCCATGGCCAAATCAGTACAGTTTGAACATCAGCATAAGCAAGGCCAACACTGAATTGTGATCCATTGAATGAAATTAGAATATGATATGTATATTTGCAGTAGATAGATGTTACAGGCAGAGAGGCAGAGGAACAAGGAAGGGAAAGCTCTCCCTTGCAACATAATGCTAACTGTTCATCTAGAGCAGCGGTTCTCAACCTTCTTAATGTTGTGACCCTTTAATACAGTTCCTCGTGAGGTGACCCCCCAATCATGAAATTATTTTTCTTGCTACTTCATTGTTAGGAGCACACACACAGAGGTTCTTGTACTCACAGAGAAGCACTAAGAGAGCTAGGAATATTAGTCATGCAGGGGGCATCTTCTCACTGGAGGAGATAAAATCAAATGCTTGCATCCCATCCAGAAAGTTGAGAGTGGATTTTGTTAAGGACCTGGTGACCTTTTTGCTACCTGTGGAGGCAGACCTCACCCACCTTCTTCTATAGAGGGAGACCTCACCCCAATTCCCCAGACTCTTCCCTCCCTAGACCATTATCCACCTTTAGGGGAGATGTCACAAGTACTCTATGGCCTGCTGACCTCTATGCTGTATTGGTCAGGGACCACACTAGATTCTAGGCCTTTAGCTTTAGAACCCATTCTTGTGGTCACATGTAACTTTGTGGAAGTGTCTATGGAGTCACACCTTAAGTTATTGTGCACCTGATTGAACTGGTTGGACCGATTGTTGCCTGGAAACCTTTTCTCAAGTTGTACTGTGTTTTAAATATGCTGACAGTGAGCCACTGTTCTCCGATGTCTGATCCAGGCTAATGAAGTCACTCTATGCTGGGTTTTCATTCTTACCTCTTTGCAGATCACTGCATTGACACCTACTGGGACCTCCACACATCATAGCTGTAATTTTGCTATTGTTATGAATCATAGTGTAAATATCAGTGTTTTCTGGTGTCTTAGGGGATCCCTATGAAAGTGTTGCCACATTGCAACCTTTATAGTAAAAATTGACTGCAGTCAGAGTCCTCAATGTCTGCTATTCTAGGCAGAGATGGTCTGAGGAAAGGTGCTTACAGTTTCTTTCAACGTCACTAAGGGAAAGGGAAGACAGTAATACATTACAGAGATTCCAGATTCACCTGAGCAAGTGGTTGATGTCACCATTGGGAGCAGGAGGGCCTCCTGGGCTTCTGGAGTTCTGATAAGTTCAAAGGCTTTGCCAAAGACCCACTGAGCCATCAGGAGCAAATGGCAGAGGAGCCTGAAGTGAGGGTAATTGGTCCATTGTCATGAAAGACAAGAAAGGTAGGAACTGTCTCAGGTCAGAAAAGACCGAGTGGGGTATAGCTGGAGGTGGAGCTCTGGGTCAGCATGCACAAGGCTGATTATCCACTACTACCACAAAACAAAACATAAAAACAGACAAAAACCTAAAACTAGGAGACCAAAGAAACCATATTGCTGCAGGACAATGGTCTTTTATCCTGTCACTTGTACTATTTTTAATAAAATGCTGATTGGCCAGTAGCCAGGCAGAAAGTATGGTGAGGTGACCAGGCAGGAAGTAGAGGTGGGGCAATGAGAACAGGAGAATTCTGGGAAGAGCAAAGATTCAGTCTGCAGTTGTCACCCAGACACAGAGGAAGAAGATGAGAATGCCTCTCTGAAAAAGGTGCCAACCCTTCCTTGTGGCTAACACAGACAAGAATTATGGGCTAAGATGTAAGAATTAAGGAGAAGCCTGAGCTAATAGGCCAACCAGTCATGATTAATGTAGACCTCTGTGTGTTTCTTGGGACTGAACGGCTGCGGGACCAAGTGGGACAGAAACCTCGGTTAACACCTTATGGCTGAGCAAAGAACTCCTTCCTGAGTGGCACAGGACACCACTGGGAGAAAAACGCTGAATTGTTCTGGGGTTACTGTGGGCAGAATAAGTTCCTGGGTGTGAGCCTCACGTGGAGTGTGTAAGAAACAGAGTGTCGTATGCAGCCTCTTCTCAGAGGTTTAGAGATGGTTCATGGGGAAGAGGGCGGTAGTGAGTAGGAGGCAGCAGCGCTGGAACTCCACCGGGGTGGACTGCGTACGGTTCCTTTGTTCAGTTCTTGCAGCTTGTCTGCAAATGGATACCGTCTCAAAGTCAGTTAAAAGTAGAGTGAGACAGACATATTTTTAGAATATGAGGGTGCCCATACATTTTTACAAACTACAGATAATTTAAAATGTTTGTTGATTATAATTAAAATGTTAATACTTTCAGTAAATATCACTTTTTTGGTAGATAGGGTAATAAAATTATATGAGATTGATATAATCTCTATTGTTTAGAAATTCACGGGTTTAGCTGCAGGTGTAGCTTAGTGGGAGAGGAGTGTCTAGTGTGTGAGGTCCTGGCTGCACTTTATAGACTGAGCACCCGTGAGGGAGGACATGTGTCATCAGGACCTTATACACACGTGAAAGGATAGTTCATGCTTATTCTTTTGGCTTTTCGAGACAGGGTTTCTTTGTAGTCCTGGCTCTCCTGGGACTCGTGTGTAGACCAAGCTGGCCTAGAACTCACCAAGATCTGCCTGCCTGCTGAATGCTGGGATCAAAGGCATGCTACCGTCACTTGGCTTAAAATTATTTCTAAATGGTAGAATGTGTACCTTTTCATGGTCTAATTAGACAGTATTTCACCAACCTTAAATGTTGATTCCACAGTGTATTGATATTAATGAGAAAAAAAACAGTGATTGTAATTCTGTTGTTTAATGTGTTCCAATTCAGAGATGTTAAAAGTATAGAAAAATATGTCTTAAATACATGAAATACATGCTATATTGAAGTGCTTAAGTAGGTAAATCATGTAAAATAATTAGTATTTTGATTATTGCCATATCATGATTTTTGTCTGAAAACCAGGAGTTTATGATCTACATCTGCTGAAATTGCTTATTTTATAATTGGTCCTGGAAGATGTCCTTGTGACTACTGTTATGGTGTCATCTTGTGTTGTTGGGACCATTTGGAGTCCTGGCCTCCAGCTGCTCTTCCCTGCTAGAGATCTTTACTTTCCTTCTGATTTGAGTTACTGAAAGCTGTGTCAAAGTTGTTTACCAGCTCTGCTTCACGAGCACGAGCCTTGGCCTTGAGGATCAGAGGATGAGGTTTTCACCTGTTGGCCCACCTGACTGTTGGGTATATAAGCCTCCAGGGTGCTATTGAATAAGGGGCTTCTTACCAGTGGCTAGAGGTCCATGTCTCTGTCTGTATTTGTTTGTGTGTTTCAACCTCCAGCCCCCTTACCTGAAGCTCGTGAGCTGTATGCACAGACAGGCGTTGTGCGCTGCATTGTGTTAGTAAGTGTCTGCCTGAGCTATGTGTTTGTATTGCCGGGCACTTTGACGTCATCTCCTCTGCTGTTGTTCTTCACAGATGCTGCAGCTGGAGAGGAAGCTGGAGCTTGAACTTGAGGATGGTGCTAGAGTTATTGCCTGCCGGTTCCCTTTCCCACACTGGACTCCAGACCACACTGCTGGAGAGGGGATCGATACCGTGTGGGCGTACGACGTGGACAGTTTCAGAGGACGGGAAAAGAGGTCTTGATCACGAGCTCTGTAGGGCCATCCAGTCCAGCAAACTGCCCTTGACACGGGATGAGAAGTCATGCTGCTAGCCTTACCTTTTGGAGAAAATGAACAGGAGCGCAGAAAAACATTTAGGTGTAAAGGCAATTTCACATAGCCTGGGTTGGCCTCGAATTTTCTGTGTAGCTTAGAATGGCTTGAACTTCTGATCCTTCCTCCTCTACCTTCCCAGTAAAATTTGCTCTTAGTGGAATATTTTGAATGAGTCTACCTTTTCATACCATAGGATGCTTGAAGATACAGTAACTGAGCTGTGTCTGTGGGCCAGAAGGTTGTCATCTCTCAGCAGCGTGGTTTGATGCCACAGAAGAGAAAGGGGGGACTCATGCAGACATCTGCAGTTTCCTGTAGTTTTGTTCACGGGTGAAATTTGTCTCCCTTCTGTAGTTTGTAGCTAAATCAATTTTCTAAAAGGCTTAGAGAGTGGCATTTGTATTTTATAATATTTATAAGTACTATTTTGCCCTAATGCTGGTGGCTTTCTATACTTTGTTGATTGACTCTGTACATGTCCACCTGTGTGTAAACAGACGGTGTAACATGCACATGTTTTAAACTGAGGGAAATGTTCCAGATAGCATGTGGCTTTAATTGGCGGTGTGGTCCATTTGCCGTCATTGTGTTACCATGAGTGGCATCTTAGATTTGACGAGGCATTTAGAGAAGCTCCCTGGCCCAGGGAGAAGTTAGTAAGGGCTTCCTGTCTCTCAGCTTTGGTGTCTGCTACCAGGACAGTCCTGGTAGGATCTGTTTTTAAAATCCGCTGCACAGTCTTTGGTCTGTAAGTGATACCCACATTTTAGAGCTGAGGGAAAAGATCATACAGGGAAGTGCAGATTATTTCTGTTAGCCCCTTCTCTTATTTTATGAGAACAGCCATTTATTTAGCATTTCCCACTTATGAGAAAAGACTGATTTAGATAGCAGGCAAGTTAGGGAAAACCTTTGTGAGTAGACAGGCTTCATAGAAGTCCACGCCCAGTCAACATGTTCTCCACGGAGTCACCTGACATTAGACTTGCCCTGGATCCTGAAGTTCCTTCTGTAGACGGAAAGCAGAAGCTGGACAGCCACTTGGTGGGGATGTTGCAGAAACAATGTTTGCAGCATGCTTGAGTCACAGATGAACCAAAACAGTGGTTTATTTTCCACTTTCTGTAGGGCCTGTTGAATCATTTGAACAGACCTCTAACGTCAGTATAATAAGGTGGAGCATAATTCTGAAATTCTGACAGAACTTCCCATCCCTACAAATGTAAGTTGCTCATTACTGTTTTTCACTGTAGGTCTGCAGAAAAGATGGTCAGAATACTGGGATGCTGATGAATCAAGTTAAATTATACCAGAATGGCCATGACTTATGAGGCCTCAGGAAAGCTGGGCTCAAAAATTTCAGGACTGGGGGTTAGCTAGAATGGGTGTAGCTCATTTAAAAAAATATCTTTTTACACTATATTTGTGTGTGTGCATGGTATGTGCGGGGTACCACTGGACACATTGGTTCTGTGTGAACACATGGGTCCTAGGGATCCAACTCAGTTCATCAGGCTTGGTGGCTAGGGCCTTTACTCACTGAGCCTTGCTGGCTCATGAGCATAGTTCTTGAAGCCTCTTGTCCGCATAGGTCACTAATGGTTCCTTATCCTCCCTTAAGGGACACTGTCTACTATCTGTCTTGTCAAGAGAGCAACCATATGGGACCCAAACATCCTTCCAAACCTCCTGCAATCATTTGGAACATGGTTGAGTATCTGAGTTGAGTCTGGATACTCTTGGCGGGTGGACTGTTTGCTGACAGAAGTGAGGAATTACTTGGACTCTATTAGACTAGGGTACATAAAGACGGTACAGACATCATAGTCAAGGGCTAGGGGCTGAGGCCAGAGGAACTTCAGTGCTTATTGGAAGGACAAGTAAACAGACTCCTGAGCAGGTCCACACGTCATAGTCCCGATTGGGAGAAGTCAGGTCACAGGACCAGAGACCCTTGGGAACAGTTTAATCTGCCTTTATTTGCTCTGAGGAAGTAAACTGCTCTTGGAAGGATTCTATTTATAAAATAGGTAACTTTTAGAACCAATGAAAATACAACTTGCCAAAATAGGTATTAAGCACAGGGAACTTACTATCCCTAAAGACAGCGTGGACCATATACTTAAACAGGAAGCAGATATTTGTCTAAACAAAAGGTAGCTGCATCTAAATAACACAGTAATGTCTCCAGCTTGGAGACCTCCAGTGGCTTGAGAGTCCTCTTAGGCAGAACACCTTCCTTTAGATTGAGGTGCTCTGTAATAATGACACATTACGATGCTCTTGGAAGCAGCACACTTGTGACTCAATGGACTGATGCAAATTGAACATGAACAAAAGGACCATATAACTTTTATAGGTGGGAAATTAGATGTCTTATTTTTCTAACTTAATATTATGGTGTGAACATTATCCAGGAAGGACTGATCAAACAATGGCTCATTGATCTCCGAGTTTAGTCCAAGGGTGGAAGGGAGACACTGAGTTAGTTTTCTTATCTGTCATATTGCGATAGAAAATAAGTGTCAAGTCCAAGTCCTTATGAAAACACAAGCTCCAAAAAAGTCTCAGAACTGCACACATCTCTGCAATTTGGTGGGTACGTTTAGGTAGTGGGGCCTTCCAGGGTTTGTTGTAAACTCTGTGTGTGTGTGTGTGTGTGTGTGTGTGTGTGTGTGCGCGCGCGTGCAGAATGACAGTGTGGCAGATCTAAATCCCCGAGTGTAAGTGTCAGTTGTGCCCCCCACAACTGGTCCCTGGTGTGTTACAGATCATTTTTTTGTTCACATGGCCACTGGTGTTTGACTTAAGCCGTGGATTACTTGCTGTTCTTTTCAAAGGTATTCACATTTTGTCAAAGACTCTCCTTAATGTAAGTTTGATTTTGGTAAGACTGAAGAAAGCTAATTTGTAATGGGGAAATGTCAGGTTCACTTCTGCAGTTCCTGCTCACCACGCTGTATACCTGTGGCAGCTCAGAAAGGCAAAGCTGGCCCACTGTGAGTTTTCTCTTCCTGACATGTTAGTGATGAGAAGTCTACAGCTGAGAAGCTATGATGATGGCTGCCATTGTATGTTAACTGTCCACCACAGGCCTTACGCACAGGAGGATTTCATGGGTGTGTTGGTATACAGCCGTAATTCCACACTTGGGAGATGGAGGCAGAAGGTCATACATACTCAGATACACAGTAAATTCAAGGGCAACCTAGATTATATGAAACCTCATTTCAAAAAAAGGGGGGGAAAGAAAATTATCATGTGAGCTCTGCAATGTAGACATGACATTTCTCTGTTGGATAAATTAAGGCATGTAGTCATGCCACATTTGGCAAGAAACATGCAGTACTTAAATCTCCTAATGCTGGCTGACAGTAAAGACACACATGTGTTTTCCTTATTTGTACGTCTTGGCCAGGGCCTGGGGAAGGCACTGCTGCTATGAGCCAATCCCTTTGACTGCATGAGCTCATTATTAGCAGCGTCTGTGCAGCTCCAAGGCTTGGGTTCGGAGCCACTTTGAATCAGGCTTCCTTTGGCAGCAAAGGGCGATCCTCAATTGAAGGCACATGCTGGAGGATGAAGCTGCAGATCTGATGGACTTCTACCCGCTTTAAAGAAGGTTAGCAAAGCAGTATCTTCTAAGAACAGAGCTGCTTTACAGTTTCCTCACAGACACTCTGGGGCAAACATATCACCATATTAGAAAATCAACATGGTATGCACATGTATGTCTCGATTAGGTGGAGCTGCCGTGACGTACACAGACTGGGAGTTAAACAACAGAAATAGATTCCTCATCTCTGGAGACAGGAGTCTAAAGTGCCACTGCTGTTGGGGTTGGTTTCTCTGGAGGCTTCTCTGCTAGGCTTGTGGATAGCTGCCTTCTTGCTGTGTCTTCACGTAGATTTTCCTGTGTCCATGTCCCTGGTGTCTCGTTGTGTGCCTAGTCTGCTCTTCTAGTATGGAAACCAGACAGATTAGATTAGGGCTCACTCTAATGACCCATTTAAACTTCCTCGTGTGTTGAGGCATGCATGCCTATGTGCTGGTATGTGCACATGTCTGTGCATGCTTCTGTGGGAGTCAGAGGTTCATGTTGAGTGTCTTCCTCTGTGGTCTTCACCTTATTTTTTGAGACAAGGTTTCTCATTGAACCTAAGTTATGGATTTGGCTAAATTTGGTAGCAAGTCCCCAGTGCCCTCCTATCTCTGTCCTCCTACCCTCCTAGTACTAGTGTTAGAGACGTCCACTGTCATGTCCAGTCTTCACATGTATGCTGGGTGCAAACTCACGTCCTCATGCCTGCCCAGCAAACACTCGTTGAGTCATCTCCCCAGTCCTTACCTCTTTACCCTGTTTTCAAACAGTGTCACACTATGTGACACCGGGTGATAAAAGATCAGCATGTGCATTTGGGACTATGATGGCTAAACCTCATTGTCAGCTTGATAGGACTTAGTGTCACTAGAGAAAGACACTTTAGGTATATCCGTGAGGATGTTTCCAGAGAGTTCTAATCGAGGAAGGAAGACCCATCCTGAATGTAAGCAGAACTATTACATGATGTGAGGTCCTGGCCCGAGTAAAGAAGAGTGGACAGCATTCACTTCTCGGTGCTTGCTAACTGCAGGTGTGACGTGACCAGCTGCTCCAAGCCCCTGCTGCCCCACAGTGATGTGCTGCACCCTCAAACTGTGACACATAATAAATCCTTGCCTTAAATTGCTTTTGTGATGTGTTTTGTCACAGTAGAGAAAAAAGTAGTCAATACAGAAAATTGTTATCAGAAGTGGGGTAATTGTTATGCTAAAACCTTATATGATTTAGATCTTTTTTTTTTGTTTGTTTTTCGTTGTTTTGAGACAGGGTTTCTCTGTAGCTTTGGAGCCTGTCCTGGAACTAGCTGTTGTAGACCAGGCTGGCCTTGAACTCACAGAGATCCGCCTGCCTCTGCCTCCCGAGTGCTCAGATTGAAGGCGTGCGCCACCACCGCCCGCCCGGCTGTGATTTAAATCTTTGAAACTAGGTTATGGGATGGATGTAGAAGAATTTGGAGCTTTGGCCTCATGAAGACATAGAATGCTGCACAGAGAGCTTCTTGGGATGTTCTGGGGAGAGTCTCGAGGCCCAGAATGTGGAGAGATGCAGACTGTAAAGACTCAGCTTCTGTCTGAGGTTTCATGGGGGAATAAGGACTCTACCAGAAATGAGTGACCGGCCATTTGTCTTATATTCCAATAAAGAATTTGGCTACATCCGGCCTGTGTTTCAAGAAATAGACTGAGGCTAAATTAAAAAATTAATGGACTAATTTATTTAGTAGAAGAGTCTTGACAGGCTAGCACTCAGATTTTGGAGTGGCTATTGCTCATTTCCTTATCCAGGTTGACAGAGAGGGAGCAACAGCTGGAGAAGAAAGATGGAAGATGTGTAGTTTGCTGAGGAGAGGAGTCTGAGTGGGTCGCAGCTGTGAACAAGGTGAATAGGGCGTGTAACAGCTGTTGAAGAACTTAGCCCTGCGTCGGTTTGAATGAGAATGTCTCCATACGATTGGACATTTGAACATTTGATCACCACTTGGTGACCCTGTTAGGTTTACAAGGTGTGGCCTAGGTAGCAGAACCGTGCCACTGGGGTGAAGACTTTGAGAATTCCTAGTTTGTCCTCTGCTTCCTGCTTGCCATTCAAGATGTGAGCCCTTAGAGTCCTGCTCCAGCTTCCATGCCTGCCCCTCTTCATGATGAGCTCTCACCCTTCTGGAACCACAAACTCCTCTAAACCCTTTCTTCTATAACTTGGTCACAGTGTTTTCTCACAGCAGTGGAAAGATGATGAATGTAAGCCCCACTAAGGAGAGACTACTCACTTTGCACTGGGCCACTACGAGAAATGTCCTGATGTCAAGACTCTACCCATCAAGGGCTTTAACTTGTGAAAATGGAGAGAGCCTGAACCTGGAGTGGCACCGCAGAGGATCCCTGTTCAAAAATAACTGCCTAGGGTAGTGCTTCCCAGCGTCAGTCCTTGAATGCATACAGAGCTCAGGAGGCCAGGCTATGTCTCAAGGTGGCAGCAGGACTTGGGAGCTTTAGTCACATGAAACTACTCTTTTTGTCAGACGTGATAAATGCATAATTGAGGGGTCATGGAGACTTGAGCGAAGGGTCCAGGAAATGTGAGGCATTACCTGCTGAGGCCAGTGTGATGTAGTGCATCACAAGGAGCAGTTATCGGATAGGCCACTGCAGAAAGTGGTGAAGGTGAAGTCCAAGTTACAGTGGAGACTACAGGATGTTGAGATGCCAGGGTCATGGGCTATCTACTAAGAAAAACTGCAGGCGTAGAGTAGCGTTGGCCAAAGAGAGATCACATGTGCTGTGAATGACACAACTGGAGGGCTGTTGGAGCCCGGATAATTGTATTCATCTGCTACAGGTGGAGTTGGAGGTGTTTGCCTGTTAGGCACTGGTGTAACCTTTCGAAGGTGTAGTCTAGCTGAAGGAAGTCAGGTCACTGGTGACATTCCCTGGAACAGAATTTGGGAGAATCAGCCTCTTCCCGTTTCTCTTTGACTTCCTTGCCACCCTGGGATGTGTGACTTCTACCATGTGTTCTTCCTCTTCCCTATTTGATGTTAGGCTTTGCTTTAGGCTGAGAACTATGGGTCTAAGCTATGAGGAGGAGTAGTGGGTAAATAGTGTTCACTCATCATTAAAAGACAATCTACTGGGTGGCGCTGGCACACACCTTTAATCCCATGTGGGAGGCAGAGACAGGTAGCTCTCTAAGTTCGAGGCCAGCCTGGTCTACAGAGAAAGTTCCAGGTCAACTAGGGGTACACAGAGAACCCTGTCTTGAGAGAACCAAAATGAAATAAAATAATTGTGTGTGTGTGTGTGTGTGTGTGTGTGTGTGCGCGCGCGCGCTTGCTCGCTCACGTGTGCATACTGTAGCATGTAGGTGAAGGTCAGAATCTACCATTGTGGAGTTAGTTCTCTCCACATTTCCGTTAGTTTCAGTAATCAAACCCAGGTCAATAGCCCTGTGTGGTTTAGTGGCTTTACCTGCTGAGTCATATAGCATGTCTCCTGATATTTTTTATGTTAGAATCTTTCTTGCCATTTGTCCTGCTTTGCCTTCATAATAAAATGAAAATTATAACAGAAAGAAACAAAATTTTTGAGATTTAATCAGCAGCCCAAAGAAACAAAAAGTCAGAGTTAGGCAGCAACCTGAGACTCACCAGGAGTGAGAGGAGCAGTGTTGGTAGGCCACCTAGAGCTGACAGCTTCCCACTGCCCTCCCTGCTTCACATTCTGGCTCGCTAATGCTCATGTCCTCCCTCCAGGAGATGGTGGTTTTCCTTCAGTGACTTTGCTCACCTTCTCTGAGAGTTAGTTTATGACCAGCAACAACTTCTGATCATGGCATAAAGGGCAAGGCTTTCTCTGCCCTTAGTGTTGTTTAGCAAAGGAACTGTTAGGCAGAAGAGAAACTATCATCCATGGACGGTGTTGAATGGTGCAACTGCCAACACCTGTCTGAAGCACCTCTGACTGTAAACTCCCACCAATACCTGTTTGAAGCATTACTGACTGTAAACAATTACCAACACCTGTCTGAAGTGCAGTGTTCAGGGCTGGGTAGTTCATTTTGAGTCTTTTCTTTTTGGGACTGAGTTTCACTGCGTAGCTCAAGTTGGCTTGAAAACCCCTGTGTAGAATGGGCTGGTCTTGAACTCACAGAGACTTGCCTGCCTGTGTCTCCTGAATGCTAGGGTTAAAGGAGTGCACCACCACACCTGACTCCTACCAATTTTTAAGGCAACCCTTTTTAACATAGGGCTAAACTTCTTGTACCTGGTTGAAACCTGCCACCCTGTCACTTCCCCTCTGCCATTGCCCTAATTTCATCTTTAGAGCAACCTAGAACATACTGAATGCTTTCTTCATGACTCCGACTTCAGGCACCCAAAGGATACCCTCCTGCCCCTAGTGAATCTTTCTCCTATTCCCAGTTCTTGTTCAGGCTGCCAACTATTCTTAACCTTAGGCTGTGTGCCCTCTGTTCAAGTGGCTGATGAAGGTGGACCTAGACCCCAGGCGTGGCCCCAAGTGGAAAGAATAGACTCTCCCATTATCTTCAATCTGTCTTCAAACAAGACTGGACTGTCATCTCACTGGGACTTCCAGTCATGCTTCCGGGAAGCCCTATTTCCCACATACTGTTTGCTTTTGTTTGCTTGTTTTGCTTCTTAGATAAACCACATAAGTGGAGGTATTTTCTGATCCAAGTGTGTTTTATGTTTCTGAAGCAAGTGAGGACCTTTAATACATATTCTCTTAAAAATTGTTACCATGTTAGATCTGCCCACTGCTGTGGATTTTAAGGGCTTTTTTTTGGGGGGGGGGAGCTAATTATCACTCATCTTTTGGTTGACCTGGGTACTTTGCCACTGGAAGCTTAATAACCTGTGCAGGTGTTCCCATCTGTGTTGTTGGTGAGAAACAGTCTCAGACTGAATGAGACAGGGATGCTGTCAGATTCTAGATGTTTCCACTGCGCCATTCTGTTTGGCTCCGTTGATGGCACTTTTGGAGATTGCTCTTCTAGTAAATGGTCTACTTGGGGTCTCAACTCTAAAAGCCACGAAGGCGAGTATGTCACCAGGATGTCAGCCGTCCATGGTCAGTTTGGAGCAGCATGCCTGCCCACATCTTTTAGGTGGTCTGCGGATGTCCCTGGACTGACTATCTGGGAGGAGGCTGTTAGGAGGAGGGGGCCCCCTGTCTTACCATGCTACACCCATGCTCTTACTAGATTGCTTCTTGTCTTTTGTGCTGGGGCTGAAGCCCTGGAATTTGTTTGTGTGAGGCAAAGGCTCTCCCACCAAGAGAGTTACATCCTAGATCCACTATTTCCTTTTTATCCCAGACACTAGTGGTTTTATCCCAGACAATGTAGTCATGCTGATGCTGATCGGCTCCTGTAACTCATACCTTGTCATATACCCAGCTTCCTGTTGCAGTCTGCAGAACCCCTCCAAGTCCCACTGTCCCCACAAGTGAACACAGGTTCCCTTTGGGCTGACGTTTCAGAGATGATTTTGCCCACTCTTTCTTCTCACGGTTCATGCCAGGCCTCCGTCTCCTCTTGTTTTACATTTTCTCCAGCATCCTCAGTAAGAATTTATCTGCTTTCTTTATAGGTGTGCTCGGGTCTTTGGATAATAGTGCATGTGCTTGCACGCTTGGAGCTTGGCTGGTGATACCGCATCTGCTTACATGTTTGGTCCCTTCACAGCAGGCAGCGGCTGTGCTGTCCCTCTGTGGGTTAAAAATCCCTAGTTGGAATACATTTTGCTCTCTGTGGGTTAAAAATCCCTAGTTGGAATACATTTTGCTCTTTGTTTAGCTTTCTAATTTTTTTACTTTTTTTAAAACTTTTTATGACTATGGAGTTCTAGCAGTGTTAGCTTCTTCCTGTGTTATTGGATTCAAATTAGGAAATTATAATTTTTAAATTGCATTAGTTTATTCATTATGTATGTGATGCACACAGCAGCATGTGGAGGTCAGAGGATGACTTACGGGAGTTGGTTTTCTCCTGTCATTGTGTGGATCCTGGAGGTCAAACTCAGGCTGGCAGGTTTGGCAGCAAGCATCTTTGACCGGTAATTCTGCTGGTCTGAAATTTATAACTTTTAATAAAAATTTTTTTAACAAACAATTAGCTAGGAGAGTATTTTTTCTACTAGCCATTTTTTCCTTGCTGTGTTAATTAAAATATGTACTTTGAGGTAGTAGACTCCAGAAGTATGAATTTAATGTTTGCCATGCTCCTGCTTTTAGTGCATGTAACTAACCCTTTCCTGCTAGACAGTTTTGCATCTGGTGGAGAGTTAAGCTGCCGTTAACTTCCTCTCTCTGACATTCAGCTTGGTGTTGCTTTGCTGTGTCTTAGACCTTGGGTCCTCCGTGCCCTGGTTTGTGCCATGAGCTTTTTCTGTTCTCGGTGGAGGCTTTTTCCTTCCACAATTTAATTTTTCAGAATTTAGAACTTTAGATTCCAAGATTCAGGCCCCACTGAAACCTCCTTGCTTTGCTCACCATTTGCTAGGTGGCATCTTGTTTTCAATGTGCGATGTGTTGGGCCCTGTCTGCTGATACAGCATCTCTGTGGTTTTCAGTAAATGAACGGCAAACATTTCCACCCATTAGTGCTGAGAAACAAAGAAGAGGAGCCACCCAGGCGCTCAGCACAGATTGGGATGAGATAAGTGTGCAATAGATTTATATTTTACTTGGCTTGGTCAAGTGACTCACATGTGGGGATTTGTATTTTCAATTGTTTAGTGATGATTTCTTCAGGTTTTTAATTTTTTTTTAATTTGGTGCCACTTAAGACATGACTTTGACCCTGTACATGGAGAGTTTCTAGAAATAGAGATGGTTCTGCTTTTTATTTTGAGCAGAAAGAATCCCTATAGATTATATTTAGATTGATATCAATAAACGAACATTTCAGATCATCCATGCGACTACTGGCTGGATCCTGCAAACTGCTAACAAGCTTGAAACAACGCAGATGAATTTTGATAAAACCTCTCTCCAAAGCAAACAAACAGTCGCCAGAACGTGAGCTAAAAGGAAGGGTTTCTGCTCGGCTTGTAGCTGAAGGGAAACGAAGGACCATGATTTGCAATTTCGGGCATTCCTGCTCCCACTGCAGGAGGAGCTTCAAAGCTAGCTTGGTATTTTCTGTATGTCTTCAGTCCTCTGTTCAGAAAAGCTAACACTCTGTGCTAAGAAACCGGAACTGTCTTCTGTGCATAGGCTGTTAATGACGATATATACTAACACTACAGAAATGTAATCTCAGAGTCGGAGGTGTCTGTGATAAATTAGAAACGCCGTCTACTTTTACGTGTAAGCTATAATTTGCATGGAAAACCTCACACCCTTTAGTTCCCAGTGCTGTGAGTTTTGACAGCTCAGAGTCACGTGACTATCACCACAATTAAGACATAGAATGAACCCATTATTCACTAAATTCCCTTGTGGCCTTCTGAAGATGGCGCCTGTCCCCAACTCCCGCCTGGCGACCATGGGTTCATTTTCTGTGCCTGGACTTTGCGTCGTCCAGGATGTTGGATGAGTGACATCAAGGAGACAGCTCTTTGAACTGGCTCCTTTTACTTGGGCTCATGCATCTGAGATTCCTTCATGTTACGCAGTAGGGGCCATTGTGTGGATGTACCCTGCTTTGCTGAAGAAGGTTTGCTTTCTTTTCTTTTTCTTTTTGATGGTTACAGATGAAACAGCAGGAGGAGGATTGCTCAGGACATGCCACCTTTATAGGAAAGTGCCAGACTGAGCCTGGAAGCTTGTGACAGTAGCAGGTGCCCCCACCTCAGCCCCTGACTCCTTCTTCCTGCTGTGTTCTGCTGGTTTCCGTGGTGTACACTGTGGGACACCTCACATGCTTTTGCTACCTTGAGGTGTCTGTGTGAAACTTCTGTCTGTCTTGGAATTTAGATTATTTGTTTATTTCACATTGAACCTTGATAGGTCTTTAGTTATAATAGAAACTTTTTTTTTAAAAAAAGATTTATTTTATTTATTAGGTATACAGTGTTTTCTCTGCATGTTTGCCTGCGCTCCAGAAGAGGGCATCAGATCTCATTATACATGGTTGTAAGCCACCTTGTGGTTATGGGAATTGAACACAGGACCTCTTGAATGCTCTTAACCTCTGAGCCATCTCTCCTGCTCCCATAGAATAGAAATTCTTCATCAGGTTTGATTTCCAATGTTTTTCCCAGTCTGTGGTGTTTCTTTTTACCCTTCACAATATCCTTTGCAGGGCAGGAGTTTTGAATTTTGATAAAGTCAATATAATTAAGTTTTTTAAATAATTGGATTGTTTTGGTAGGTGCTCGTTAAGAAGGGCATAGGGCTTTTCCAGGTACATTTAATTGGAGAAGTTTTTTACCTTTTGTTTTGCAGTTAGGTCTCTGGTTCACTTTGAGTTAATATTTGTTTAAAGAGTGAGGTGTAGATTAAAGGGTATGCCTTTGCTGCTGGCTTCTTTCTCACCTGAGTTATTGTGATTTTCCCTGTGTTGAAAATCAGCTGGTGAGGCCAGGTGTGTTGGTGCATGCTGTAATCCCAGTGTCTGGGAGGCCGAGGCAGGAGGATTGTCACAAGTTTAGGCTAGCCAAAATTGTCTTCTTTGTTGTTTTATGGTTTCAGGAGACAAATCTTGCACATATCAGATATGATTATTTATGGAGCTCTCAGGATTTCCTTAGGTGTAGGGGACACTTCCCATTTCCAGCAGCAAATGCACTCTTAGCTGTGGGCTTTGAACACCGTTTTTTATCCAGGTCAGGAAGCTCTCCTCTCATCCTAGTTCGTTAAAATGTTGTTTTCATGAAATGTTGTCAGATGCTGTCAGATGCTGTGTGTGTGTGTGTGTGTGTCCCTCCTGTCACTATGTTGTATTACTTTGGTAGAGTTTCATGTATTGAGTCAGTCTTGTGCTCCTAGGATAGATCCCACTCAGTGATGGTGAGGCATTTTTGCATGTTCCTGCAGTTTTTGCATGCTCTAGTGCTTAGCTGAGGACTTGGGACTGTAGTCATAAATGATGTTGCTAGGTAGCTTTCTTTTCTCATGATGACTTTGTCTGTTTTGGGATTAGGGTGACTCAGATGTGCTTGGAAAGGTTCCTTCTTCCTTGATATACTTTTGTTATGTTTAATGAAACAGGGTTTCACTCCTCAGCCCTGTGTCCCTGGAACTCTGCATGGAGTCTGACTGGCCTTGAATTTCCAGTGGTTCTCTGTCTTCACCTCCTAAGGACTGGGATTAAAGGCATCAGCCACCACACCTCCCCTTTTGATGTTGTTATGTGGAATTTTTAAGGCACTGAAAATTTTAAGGCATTTTTTTTAACATTTTGTAAAATTCACTAGTGAAGCCATTTACATGTGCTTCCCATGACCTTGAGTCATGTTAACGATTGTGTTTTAATGTGCTCCCACTTTAACACTTGCTTTCTTACATCTCCTTAGAAACAGCTCAGATCCTGAAAGGCAAACTTTGTTAACAATTGACTGCCTGCAGAACTTTCAGCTTTGTCAGACCACGGAGTTATTTTGGATGGACTCAGTTCTTTTGATCTGATTAAATTCAGTAATTGAACAAACCCACTCGTTTGGCAAGGTTTATGGTGCATCCATCATGGGTTAGATTTAGAAGGGAGATTTTGACATGAGGTGATGTTCTCATTTGTTGCTCCTGGAGAGATGTTAGCTGAAGTATCTTTTTTATCATCCACCCATCTGTCCATTCATCTGTCTGTCTGTCTGCCTGCCTGTCTGTCTATCTGCATACCTAGATATATGCTGATAAAATAAATGTTTCTAATTATTAAAAATATTTATTTGCTCGATGATGATTTATTTGATAGATATGATTTTAATTTGTCCAACTCTTATTCTTGTAATCTGGTGTTTATTTGTTCCTTTTGGAAAATTTGACTATTTCCACTTAATACTGTCATTGTTTGATAATAACCAAGAAATTATGTAAATTTTCTGTTCTCTTAGAGCTTGTTACAGCTGACATTTATTCTTTCGATATTAATTGATATTAATTAAATTGTGGCTTAGTAAAGAGGAGTTGACCTCAGTATTCTAATTAGTAGGCATTTATTCTTGGGAGGATTATTATTACCATGGAGCGAAGAAAATTAGCAGGAAAATAAGATGCAAAGAAACTTTGGTTATTGATGACATGGTAGTTTCCTTTCATATGTATTATTGTCACCATCCGTTAAACAAGCACCAAGGAGATTATTCTTAGGTAGATAAAAGGATCCCTTTCATATGTTAAAAGCAATTTAGCTGATGCCTAAACAGTTAATCGTACTGTTCTCCACTTCAGAGAATTCAGAAGTACTTAGTCTGAATGAAGTTCTTTAGGTGGAGAGGAGAGACATTCTGCCACGGCAGAGCTGCGAGAAACCTGCCGCAGGATGAATCGTTAATCAGTCTTCAAGGTCCAATTCTTCTTATTGGATTTCCTTCTTCTGGCCCACTGACACATCCAGTGAAGGATCAGGATTCTATACAATTAATTCTGTGACTATAAGGACTGAGAGAAGAGAGGTTATTAATACTCAGGAGGCTTCTGTGCTCCAGTAAAACCATTAAGAAGGAACTAATGTGATAATAAAGTGAAAAGCAATTCAAAACTTATCAGCCTAATAAAGAGTATAACCAAATATCTTATAGCAATAAAAATCTCTGGAAATGGAACAGGGGGAGAAAAGACTTTCCCGCTCAGACCCACGTTGTTACGATGGGTTTGGCCTTCGTTAAAGCAGCGCGGTATCTTGAAGAGGATATTTGATTACCAGGGGACTTGTAACCATATTCAATGGAGAGTCATGGGTGGGAGCCGGTGTTTGGATGTCTGCCCTACACATACAAAGTCCAGCCACAGCACTGTCTCCTGCCTTTTCTGTGGTTCAGTTAGAAGCAATTCGTCCCACAGCGTGGGAGTGAGTTATACGTGCGCATTGAAATAACACCATTCTGCCAAGAAGCACAGAGCATTTCATCTATATGAAGGGAGTCGGATGTCAAGAAATGCTTTGTGGCAGATGGCAATATACACAGGCTTCTCATCTTCCATTTTTACAACCCTGAGGGGAAGAGAGAAGTAGGTGATCGGCACCAAGCCGCTAACTTGTTCCTACAGACGCCTGGCTTTCCTTGAAGTGACTGGTGCCCATTCTGTCTCCAGCCTCTGCAGGAGTTACAGGGTATGTGGACCTTCCAAGCCACAGCCACCAGAAGCCATTAAGGGGCTGTCACGGGTGATCAGAGTCACAGTGAAGCTGGGCAGGCTCCTGCTGTGACTTCCTCTTCTTAAACTCATGGGGTTCCTCTTTGGCATCTCTTTATTTCTTCTATTTCTCCTCTTTTCTCCTCTTCTTTTTACTTTGCTTTTGTGAGACAGGGTCTTACTATATAGCCCGGGCTGTTCTAAAACTTTTTATGTAGACTAGGCTAGCCTTAAATTCAAAAAGCTCTGTCTGCCCCGTGCTCCAGAACGTTGGGATTAGAGGCTTGCACCACCATGGCCCTGTTTGAGCTTTTGTTACTTTCTCCGACATCTCCTTTGTCAGGTCATTTGTCCTTCTACAACTGGCCTTTGTTTCTTCTGGATTCCAGTATCTCATGATGCTGGGGTCCCCTCTCCTAAAAAACAATGCTAATAAGAGGTGAATTTTTTCCATCTCTATATCAAAGAATTACAGATTGGAATGAGTTTTAAGAAAATTCGATCCAATTTCTTCATGTTAAATAAGAGGCAATGGGAAAAGTGGTGTGTTCAAGGTCATAGAACATTGTTGCATTAGCACAGGGAAGCCTATGGTCCCAGTATTCCTTCATGTATGCCTGGCTGGTTGCAGCCAATGCCAGCACATGGTCAAGCCTCCAAATTGCTTGGTGTAGGCATAGAAAGCCAGAGAATGAAAGTCATGGCCCATTTCCCTAAAGCATCACCTGGAACTGCCTTGGGGCAGAAAGGATGTGTGGCAGCCAATCAGTTGTTGCCTCTCTGCTTCCCTCCTTCCCACCCACCTCTGCTCAGGCTGATGCTGCCCACTCGGAGACAGCAAACACATTGCTGTTTTGCCAGCTGCTTCCCCATCGATCCTGCCAAAATGTGTGCTGGATAGAGGCGGCAAGCCTCAAGACATGTGCTGCCTGGATGGGGCGGCAAACCTGGTGTGGGAATGGGAAGACCTCCCTTCTTGTTTCCTCTTGCTGGCCATGGAGTCCGCTGCCTCCTGGAGTCATCTTTTGGAAGCAATGCTTACTTTCATGTTGCAGTTTCTCCGCACGTCTGGAATTGCATTGGCTTCTCACCTTCCAGTAATGCCAGCAGAGACCCCTTTCTCAGCCCCCTCCTCTTAGTTTCAGCTATTTCATAAGCCTAAACTCTGCTTTAGCTGCCCAGGTCTGATGTCTTAGTTACTCTCTGCTTTTTAAAGGCAATCAATATTTGACTGTCATCTCCTTATGTTAAATTCTTAGTTAAACAGTGGGCACACTTTGTTTCTGATCTGAGTGGCACGTGTCCCTAGTGATAGAAGCACCACTCAGTATCCTCTACCTTTTTAGTATAATCCTGATTATTTGCAGAGTATGCACAAAATGTATTACGTATGAAAGAGAACAAGAACAGGAAGGAGCTGCAGACTGCTTTGACAGAGCATCCCTTCTCCCTGTGGGTACTGCCAGCGACTGCTGTAAGGGGTACCACAGTGGGAAGGTTTGAGAGGTCGGGCTCAAGGCTTCTTCCGGGAGGGATATGAGGCAAGGCAGGGAACAGTCTGTGTTTTAGGAGATGGAGAAGGTACTTTGGCTGGGAGGATAATTTTTTAATTAAAAATTTATTACATTTTATTTAGTGTGTGCATGTGTGTGCTCGTATGTGTACAAGAGACCCTGAGTGCCACAGTGTGCTTGTGGATGCCAGAGAACTTGTGGGAGTGTTTTTTTTTCCTGCCACCACGTGGGGCCCAGGAATTGAAGTGAGGTCATGCAGGTTTGTGGGCTACCCACTGAGCCATGTCCCTGGCCAGGGAGGATTATTTAAAAAATCATCTTCTTGATTCTAGAGAATTTCATCCATGCATACAATGGAGTGTGATCAAATCTACCTTCATTTCCCCACTACAGCTCCTCCCATATTCCCTTCAACATTCCTTTCCCCAACTATTAATTCTTTTTTTTTTTTTAAATGTATTTTATGTCTGAGTGCTCTGTCTGCATGTATGTCTGCATGCCAGAAGAGGACATCGGGCCCCACTATGGATGGTCATGAGCTGCCATGTGGTTGCTGGGAACTGCTCAGGACCTCTGGAAGAGCAGCCAGCTCTTAAACGCTGAGTCATCTCTCCAGCCCCCATTCCCAACTATTTTTTTAAATGTTAATTTTTATGACCCACTAAGTCCAATCAGTGCTGCCCATACATGCATGGGTGTGAGGCCATCTTCTGGGGCACAAGAGGACAACCGGTGGCCCCATTCTCAAAAATAAATAAAAGGAGTGATTCTTCCTTTCCCCCAAACTATCAGTTGCCAGTATCTACTCAGGAGGGGATGAGGCCTGGAGATCATCTACCCCACCCATGCTAGGATCTTTGGCAGGCTTGATCTTGTGTAGGCAACTCTACTGTTTTGAGTTCAAGATGTGACAGCTACGTTATGTCTAGGAGACAGCACTTGTCCCGCCTTCCTGCTCCACCTTCTTCCTCCTGCCTTTCCTGAGATGTTACCCTGCCTTTGGTGTATGAGAATTAACTGGGCGCTCTCAGCCCTTTGACCAGCCGTGCCCTCTCTCCCTATTGCCTGCTGCTCTTGCAAAAGGAAGCCTCCAGGCAGGGCTGGGAGGAGCCCAGGTCTGTGGTCTACACAGTCTTTAGAAGGCACTCTGACAGCATGATCATTTAGCAAAATAACAATATCAGCTTCTGTCCTAAGGCCTGTGACTGGTGGGTAATTTTTAACAGCTCTAACTTCTACTGTGAGTAAGTCAGATTGTATTTTGGAAGATTAAAAAAAAATATGTGACTTCAAACAGAGCTGCTAACTCATCATTAGAACATGGTTATGGATTGGTAGCAGGAACCTGTTTTCTTGGACTTGATAAAATGTGAATAGAAAGCCCTAGACCTCGCCGAGTTGCCTACCCCATATGGCCCGAGTGGCTCATGCATGAATCAGAGCTTTAACCAGCCCTTGGAGATGGCACAAGTCACAAATTGTGAGGTGAGCCAGAACTAAGCTAGCAGCTGCGGTTCATTCTGTTCACTGAGCAGTGCAGCTTCTGTC
Organism: Arvicola amphibius; assembly: GCF_903992535.2. NCBI lineage: Eukaryota > Metazoa > Chordata > Mammalia > Rodentia > Cricetidae > Arvicola > Arvicola amphibius. The sequence goes on along the minus strand of NC_052049.1, from coordinate 7,042,278 downwards.
TCGCATTGGAATACCCATATGCATGTACTCGGCAGGCTGGCTGAGTCTCGTTTGCAACTCCCGGAGAAGACATAACCATGGAGCGTTATCCTTCATGAGTGTGTGCCCAATGTTTTTGAAGTAAATAAGGCAAGAGTATAGAGAGGAACGTTGTTCTTGACAATATATAACAAGTTCTCGGTTTTCATAATGCACTTAGCAATAGAGCTGAGATGGTCTTGTGCTTCTTAGGTCCTGAACGTCGTATTAACTCAGGTACAAGTGCATACAGGGCTTTCAGTACTCCACAGGGAAAACCAGAACACAGTATTTACACCAAGAAGGGCTCTAGGAATGGTGGATAGCAATATAGTACCAACAATGGAGTACAATCAAGATAGGTTCCACTGGTTGAGTTTGGGCCACACCCTGGGTGATAAGGAACGTAGGTATGACGTTCTGTTGGTAAATGACTAAAATCACCTCCATGCAGACTACAAATGTGATATTTGGGAGAAAAGATTTTCTGAAAACCTTCAGCATTGTGCTGAAGAGAAATAGACCCAACTGCTCATTGCTGACTGATGGAAGTCAAGCAGGAACTGAAGAGAGTCTATGGTGGGATAATTATCTACATGAAAACACCAGACATCCTTGTACCAACTGGAAACTGCCTCCCTTCACCAGGGAAACACAGAATGGGTCGTGTGACATGCCGAAGCAGAATGGACCTCTCCAGATACTGATAATTCCATATCTTCCAAAATAACCAAGGCAAGAATTATTTCCCAAGCCAACACAACCTAGAACGGATTCACTTACCAAAGTGTAGTTTTAAAGATAAAAGCCATGATTTCCCACACATACATGCCTCATGCTACAGGTCCATGAGATGCTCCTGAGTGGATCTGTAGTGAAGAAATTGTCCTCCATCATACACATCTTTGTCAACATTGTCACAACACATTTATTTTTTTCACATAGCATCTCCTAAAATCCAGTGGGACTTGAGTGTTGAGACCATGCTGGGAAATGGCCTGAGATTCTCATGCATATAGAAGCATAGATGAAGATAGGCATGGCCTTTTAGATCTAGACTTGTGGTAAGTTGTTTGGAGCTTATCCCAAAGCACCCTGGTTTAACACAAGCCACCAAAAAGAATGTTAGACACACAGACTGCTTATTCCTATCCTGATATTGTAATTTCCAGGGACAAGGTAAGGCTGGGCTTCCCTATTACAATTAGACACGGTCATGTGACTTGAGTTGGTCAATAAAGTGTCATCAAAAGTCTGGAAGATCTAATATACCAATTACAGTCACATTTTCTGACCATAACAGTTCCGATAGTGGGGACTTGTCAGATGAACATGAAGCCATCGGCTCCTTCCCACCTCCAGCTAATTCATAATGAGGATGTCACTTGAAAAAGAAATCATTATTTATTTTTTCCAGAATTTGCTTCTATTCTGACCAGTTCATACATTGTTAGTGGAAGCAGGGTAGAAACATAATTAGAGAAGCATAGTTTGTCATTAGTTGAAGGACAAGTTGCAGGCTGTGGAGAGAGCATTGCAAAGTCTTGGAGGATGACAGGTGACCCAGCAGCAAGAGTCTTGGTTAAACTTCTGCCCCCAGTGGCTCAGAAGGCAGATTCTATATGAATTGATAGCTATAGGGAAATGCAATTGTAGTAATGTGTTTTGGTTTCTGTTGGTTGACTTTGACAAGGCGTTTGTAAGGAACAAGGTCACAAAAGAATTAGCTGGGTTCCAAGCAGGAATTAATGGAAAGTGTGAAGCATCACAGTGTCAGAAAGGCTGACTGATTTCAGGTGCCAAGCAGTAGGGGATAAAACTGGGAAAGCTTCTTGGTGATAAAAATATATTAAAGCTGAGCCTTGCAACAAAGGGTGTGACCTGTACATCTACCTTCAAAAACCACTCACCTGATTATATTTCATTTGCTATCTCATCATTATCAAAGCCTGCAAAAGGACTAAAGTGTAGCAGAGTGAAGGCCAAGGAAGTCTTTGAAGAAAATTGTAGGTGTGGTTGTTAGCACATGAACTGTCATCAGGCAGATACAAAGCAGATGGGGTCACTGCGAGAGGTGTCCTACAAAGGGGCCACCAGATAGAATGAAAGAAGTGTAGAGACTTGAAATGATCTAAGGACCAGAAATAATTTGGAGCAGGATGTGAAATGAGAGAGATGGGCAGCCTTCAAGCTTAGGGTGTTCTTGGTCACCTAGTTTACAGTGCCATGAAGTGTAACAGGAAAAGAAGCCAGAGACTGCAGAGGAGTATAGGGAATGTGGCTTTCCTCACTGAGCAATTCCCTACGTGGACCTTACATTGTTTGTTCAGGGACTTTCAGAGATGCTTACACTCAGGGTTGCTGTCCACCCCCTCTTCTCTCTTCTTAAATAGGAGTGCTTCTTGGAGGTATTTGTTTCCTTTTTCACCTTTGTAAATGGGGCATATAGGTAGTAGATAACTTGTCTTCTTAGTTCATGGTCTCCAGAACAATAGGTGACCATCCATCCCCAGTTCAGGTACCCTATCACCTCTTGCTAAGGACTACATTGCATCCTTCAGAATTTACATTGAAGGCTTAACACCCAGTGGGATTAGATTTAGAAACAGTGATTTTAAGAGGATATTTAGGGTTATATGATGTCACAAGACTAGGTCTTAGTCCAATAAGACTGGCGGCTTTATAAGAAGATAAAAACAACAGAGGAAAGGCTACATGTCACACGAGAATACTGTTGTGGGATAATCTTTTTGTACACTGTTAAGATATTTCTGTGTAAGGTGCCCCCTTGAGACATGGTTTCTCTTTGTAATAACTCTAGCTGTCCTGAAACTAACTCTGTAGACAAGGCTGACCTTGAACTTGTAGAGATCTGCCTGCCTCTGCCTCTTGAGTGCTGGGATTAAAGGTGTGCACCACCACTGCCCAGCATAAAGGTGCTTTTTTAATTGGTTTAATAAGGAGCTGAATGGGCAATTGTTAGGCAGGAGAGGTTAGGTGTGACTTCTGGGCAGAGAGAGGAACTCAGAGGGTTGTAATCTAAGCATTCTGGAGATGGCAGAGAGTCTCTGAAGAAGTAAGACACATGGCACAAAGGAGAGGTGACTGAGCCACATGCAGAATATAGATTAGTAGAGACAGGTTAATTTAAGTTGTAAGAGTTAGTTGGGGGAAAGTAAGCTAAAGGTCAAGCTTTCATAATGAATGATAAATCTCCGTGTCATTATTTGTGAGATGGTGGCCCAAAGGAAAGTTGGCCTATATTTGGCACCCAACATGGGGCACAGCTACACAGGAGAAGTCACATGAGCCAGCACTGCTGCAGTCACCACCTGGGCCTCTCTGCAAGCACTCACAACAGTTGGTTGCCACTTGTGGGGACTCCAGAAACAGCATCCCAGAGCTGGGATGGTTAGACTCAGCTGGGAAGGTTAGGCATGGCTACCATTGGTGCCTGCAGACCTGAAGTGGGCAGAACCAGCCACCAGCATCATGTGCTAACCTGAGCTATGTGGGGGGCGGGTAGCCTAACTGCCACCTAGAAGTTTAAGGTTTGTCTTCTGTGGTCAGAGAATGTTGCAGGTGTGTGGCTGCAGCCATGCAAAAAGTCAGATCAAGACCAAAAAAAACCTCTAAACAGGTACAGTATGTTTAAAAATGTGCTTAGGTGCTAAAGAAAAGAAAATGGATATAAACAGTCATAAAAATAGTTTAATAAAATAAAGTCTACTCAATTGGTAGAGCATGGGATTCTTAATCGCAGGGTCATGGGTTCAAGCCCCATGTTGGGTACCATTTGTAGTAGTTCTCTTTTGTCAGGCCTGCAAATGGTGACTCAGAGACTTGGTATTCATTACGAAAACTTGGCCTTTAGCTTGGACTTTTCCCCAACTAGCTCTTAGAACTTAAATTAACCTGTCTTTATTAATCTATATTCTGCCACACGGATTTTACCTTTTCTCATTCTGTATGTTTGACTTGTTCTGCATCTTGCTGGTGTCTCCACCTCTCTTCCTGCCAGAGTCCTCTCTCTCCATGGGAGTCCTGCCTATTCTCTCCTGTCTAGCTGTTTGTCATTCAGCTCTTTATTAAACCAATCAGAAGGCACATTAGGCAGAGACCTATCCTTAAAGTATTTAAAAAGATTATTCCACAAAAGGATACAATGAGAAGATGGCTATCAGCAAGCTAGGGAGACAGGCCACAGGAGAAATTAAGCCCAAGAGGCCTTGATCATAGACGAATTGTGAGACACTTTTCTCCTTTCTAAGCCACCCAGTCTATGGTATTTTGTTACAGTGGCCATAACAAACAATGAATCATGATAGAGATATGAAGAACATCACCATAAGTTCCTAACACATGACTAGGTGAGGATTTTGAAGTCCTTCTCTTGGGGAGAGAATAAATGAAACCAGCTGAATACTGGGTGACCAGATGGTAGGTTGTGGTCACCATTGGGGCTTTTCGTTAGTATTCTATTATGGTAGGTTGGTATGGGCACCCGGCTCATCTGGCCAAAGCAATGTGGGGAGAGGTGATGGATGCTTCTTCTGTAGAGAATCCTCTTGTTTAGTTTTGTGTTGAAATGGGTCTCGTGTAGACCAGGATAGACTTGAACTCCTGATTTTCCTCCTGTCTCTACTCCCAAGTGCTGGGATTACAGGTATCTGCTGCTTGCATATGGACTGTCTGATCCACGGAGGCACCATTTGCTGCTTTCTCCCCCCTCATCACGGCAATCTGTGATATCCAGATGGCAGAGTGTCTGTCGGCCTGTATTCCAGCGAGCCTGCAGTAGTCACGGGTATAGGAGAGATGCAATAGTTAAAGCCACTCAAGTTGTAAGGACTGTTTACGACAGTGGCACAAACAAATCTGTCTTGACTGATCAGATCAATAAAGAAGGTAGAGAAAAATTTCCAGATTCTCATAGAATTTGAATGTCTATGATCAAGTAATTCGATATATTAGAGTTTGTTCTTCGTTAATTGGATAAACAGCGCTAACCTCAGAGGATGCCTGTCAATCAGCGTGCTACACTTTGCTTTAAGGTAAATGCTATTGAGTCCTGGTCGGAGGATTGTCCTCCAAGTGAGGTTCTTAATAGTGATGATTAAAACTCTCTTAAAACCACTCAGTCCTCTGCTCAGTGGTCTCCAGATAGCCAAGCAAGGACGGTGTGTAATCACCAATCCAAGCCAAGCCTGGGCTCATTCCCATAGCATTAGTTCTGCTCACTTTGGCCTGCAGTGACACTGGAGGAACTGACTCTGAGCTACCAAAACCCTCTGGACTGTGGTGAGGTTAAATGTGAACCACAAGCCAGGAGCAGGGTCGGATTATGCAGGACTCTCAATAGTTGTCAGATGAGAGCATAGCAGCCCCACTAAGTTCTGTATATTTTTACAAATGATGAGATTTATAAGGAACTTAACACTCATTCTGTGATGTTACAATAGAGAGTTAAGACTAGCTGGAGATATTTTAAAGGTTTGAACACTTGGTAGCCTTTGTAGTCCAGAAAACAGATTCTCAAGGAAAGAAGCAAGAGAATCAGGGAGGGAAACAACCTCAAGGGGACTCCTGGGAAAGACTGCATATGAGGGAGAGGGTAGAACTGAAAGTCAGATCAAAGCATTACCCGTCCTTCTGGAAGCTTCCAGATGTCTTCCGCCACGTCTACTCTAGAAGCCATTTTGTAAAACTCAGCTCTGGCTGTGTGCCCTCGTCTTCATCTCGGGTGGTGAAATGGCTAAAGTCCTGGCCCGAGGAGCCAGTTTGGATAAGTTCTCCATAGGTTGTCATAACCCATCTTTCTGCAAACCCTTCTCTAACCTTTCTGCACTCGCGGATCATAATGGCCCACAGATCATAATTAAAGCAACACAGCCATTACCGAGAGAAATGGAAGAACCGAGCGTGTGGCAGGACATTTGTCCCAAATTAGTGCTTGCTTATCTGAGAGTCTGAGAGTCCGTAAGCTTGTGCCCTGGGTTGGTTGCTTGGTGTCTTATCGTATTGAGTGCCTGTCCTTTTATGTAGGAAGGATCCTCAGATGGCCTCTGGTCCTGTCACCTTATGTCTCTGTATGACATCTTACTCTGTTCTTTTTTTAAAAAATATTTATTTATTTATTTATTTATTTATTATGTATACAGTTTTCTGTCTGTGTGTATGTCTGCAGGCCAGAAGAGGGCACCAGACCCCATTACAGATGGTTGTGAGCCACCATGTGGTTGCTGGGAATTAAACTCAGGGCCTTTGGAAGAGCAGGCAATGCTCTTAAGCACTGAGCCATCTCTCCAGCCCCCACTCTGTTCTTTTATATACTTCTGCAGTGCAGTATCATTTTGTAGTAAATTTTTAAAATAAATATTTTATGTGGGTGACTGTTTGCCTCAATGTATGTGTGCATACCTTGCATGTGCCCGGTGCTTTCAGAGGTCAGAGAAAGATATAGAATCCCCTGAAACTAGAGTTACAGATAGTTGTGAACCTCCACATGGGTGTGGGGAACTGGACCTGGGTCCTCTGTAAGAACAGCAAACACACTTAACCAGTGAGCCAAACTGTGGTTTGTTGTATTGTCATTTTCTTAGAATGGAAATATCCCCTTCTTGAGGGAGGAGAGAGGCACCAGTGACGCAGGAAGCTCAGAAGGTGACAGGACTCACAAACCCTTTCTAACGATTATGTAACAGTGACCTGCTGCTTCCTGGAGGACTCTTCTGTGGAACCGCCTACGAATTGGTGAGGAAGCTCTGGGGCCAGCTTTCCCAGATCGTCATTACCTAGGCGGGTGCTGGGTGGCCATCCCAGTGATGGAGAGGAATGGTGAGGGAGGAGGAAAAGGACTCGAGTTGATAGCTTACAATTGGATGTCCACTAGATGTTTGAGAATGGAAATTATTTTGGGATTTATGTATTTACATGTTAAAAATTGACAGTGACCAGAAAATTCATCATGCTGAGTTTTTAATCCAGCAGTAGGAGTGGCCCGTTTAAAGGGGGAAATGGAGAGTCTCAGAGGGGAGCATGCTCAGTCTGGCTTGTCGTTACCCTTCCAACATCGAGCTTCATGTTAATCCTTTTCTTGCTGAAAGCCTTTCGTGGGTGCATGGCAGCTTGATCTAAAACAGAATTGCTGTAACTCACAAAATTGAACACTCGCTCCCATTGTCTGATTGTCTACAAAGACTTTGGCAGACCCGCTATTCCCAAAGGGCAGTAACATCTGTAGCAGGTCTTGAGCGCCAGAGTCCGGCGGCAGGTGATAGAGGAGCAGGGTCAGTTCCCCCAGGACCTTCCTTCTGGCTTCTAGCATTATCAGCACTCTTCAGTGTCAGCAAACTGTGGAGGGAGAGCGCTGTGGAGCCGTGTTTCTGGGCGCCTCGGGATGCCTGGGCAGAGGCCTTTCACCATGGTGCTCCTGGCGTTATTGGAAGGGTCATCATTGTCCAGGGAACCATTAAAGCAGCCATCCCTTCCAAACACCATTGAAGCCAGCTAACGTCTGGAAGAGCCGAGTTGCTGGAGCCCAGCAAAGACTCTGAGCTGGCCGGAGGGGGACTGCTGGATGTGCCGTAGTTAGAGCCCTGGGACCGTTCTGAGCTGAGTCAGCTGCAGAAGTTGGTGCGGCCAAGGTCTGAAACTGCATCGCTTTTAACCCTCTGAGTGAGTGAAGGCGACTCAGAGCTATGAAGTTAGGGGCAGCGGTATGCTGGGGTGATAAGTGATGGCGTCCAACGATAGTGGGACCAGCAGCGCTTTCCCACCATGCCTGCCATGCTGTGGCCGATTTGTCGCATCTGTTGCTGGAGCTTCTGGGCCGTTCTCAGCTGTTCTTTGTCCCTCTATGAACCACCACAGTTGACTGCTTTGGGGATAAGCAAACCTCGGTGGCGTAGTGCTTTGCCTTGCTAGGTGTCTGTACCACGGCTCTTGGTGTAAAGATCGTAAATGCATATCTTTGGCTCAGACCGTCAGGTTCCTGTGATACCCGGGTCTCTTCAGTCTGTCCAAGCAATACGAGCATGGCGTGGCTGTCATCTTCAGTACATTCTTGGATACATTGATCATACCGTTCATTACTGATTGTACTGTTGATTATCACTCATTATGCCATCAGCCAGCTTCCTCCTGTGTCCCCATTCCTGTCACAGTCAGCAGGTTTCATTTGTACAGCATGAGGCGTCCCTGGGACGACTGCCATGGTCTGAAGAGATGCTGTGTCAGGTACAAAACGTAACAGAATCTCACCTTGTGTTCTGGAGGTGCTGTTCTAGCTTCATTTCTGTGGTTTTAATGAAACACCCTGACAAAAAGCAACACAGGGAAGGAAGGGTTTATTTGGATTACACTTCCAGGTTGCAGTCCATCATCGAGGGGAAGCCAAACAGCTGGTGGTAGCACCAATAATAAAAACCCAGAGACAGATATTGGGGTTCAGCCTAAAGGTCAGAAAAGCAAAGCCACTAGAGAGCTCTTACTTTGAAATCTTCAGATTGAAAGAGAGCGAGTTCCTGTCTCACACTGCCTTATATTTTTCTCTTGTCCGGGGGTTTAGAGGCATGTATCGCCACCACCTGGTCCCTATGGCTGACTAGTGTGACTGCTTTGCACTGACTTTCAGGCAAGCCTTATTTATTAAGACACAAATAATATACCACTATAGCTGGTCACATCACATCCACAGAGAAGAGCAGAGAGAGAATAAATGCATCATTGCTAGCCTGTGCATGCTAGGTTGCAAGGCCCAGTCCATGCAATGATGTCACCCAAATCAGGCTGGATCTTCCCACCTCGATTAACAATCAAGACAGTCCCCTGTAGACATACACAAGCCAACTTTATGCAGACAATTTTTTCCTTTTTTTTTAAAATACTTATTTATTATGTATACAATATTCTGTCAGTGTGTGTGCCCACAGGCCAGAGGAGGGCACCAGACCTCATTATAGATGGTTGTGAGCCACCATGTGGTTGCCGGGAATTGAACTCAGGACCTTTGGAAGAGCAGGCAGTGCTCTTAACCGCTGAGCCATTTCTCCAGCCCCCAGACAATTTTTTTCAATTGAGATTCTAGGTTGTGGCAAGTTGACAGAAGGGTTTGGCCCCTTTTCCTTAAGGTTCCGATTTCATAGACAGCATCATATAGGTCAAAGATTTCAGTCATTCTCATACCAGGTCTTGGAATGCCGACCACAAACATTATTAGCACTGAGATTTAGGTGGTCTGAGTGGCCCAAGGTGCCATTCGTGTTATCCGAGCAGTAGCTGCTCCCGTGCCTGCTGCTACCTCCGCTGTTGTGTCTCTGAAGCAGCTGCCACCACCATGTCCTGGGGGAGTCTCTGCATCCACCACTGATGCAGCTGCAGCAACTATAACTGCATAGCAGAACCTTGTTCCGATGCCGAGGGCATTCAATTCTAGGCCACTGTCCATCACTTGAATGCTACGGATCCATTGTCTTAATGATACCTATTGGCACTGAAGAGAAATCAGTGCCTCTGTAATGACCACTTCTATTTGTGAACACCTTACAGAAGGGACAGGGTAGCTGCCCTTAGTTGGGGTGTCATTTCAGGCTGTCTATATAGCAAGCAGCTTTGGAAGATAAAGACCATATCTCCCCCAGAACAGGTGGGGGTTTGTTTAGAACCTCAGAAGTTATAGGTGGTGTTCCCTGTGAACCTTAAGCTCCTCAGAACACGCTGATAGAGTTCCCATTCCCCCACACTATGTGTTCTGGGAGATACCTTTAAGCCCAGCTTTGTATTCTGTTTTCTTTTGTGCTTTTGTCTTGTAGTGAGGGGACTGTTTTCTGCATCATCAGAGGCTTTAAAGTGGAAACAATCAGTTTAATGAACTTTCCTCCTGTTACGCAGCTTCTAGGTGGTGGCAGAAACAGTTCTGGAGTTGCTGTTCTCAGGGCAGTTTCTATTGGTAGTTCTTGATTACCCAGATTGGCCTGCCTGCCTGCCTGCCTGCCTGCCTGCCTGCCTGCCTGCCTGCCTGCCTGCCTGCCTGCCTTCCTTCCTTCCTTCCTTCCTTCCTTCCTTCCTTCCTTCCTTCCTTCCTTCCTTCCTTCCTTCCTTCCTTCCTTCCTCTGTGGTACTGAGATTAAACTCATGTCCTTGTCCATGGTAGACGAGCTCTCTCATGGGTTACACGCTTTGCCATCCATGTCAAGGCTGTGTGTGTGTAGCCGGGAACCTCATGCATGCTAGGTGTATCCTCTGCCACTGAGCAACACCCCTCACCTCTGCTGAGGCTGATTGTAATTTTAGTAAACATTTTATTTTTCTCCTTGGTGTTTACCTCAGAGTCCCCACCCTGTTTCTGGCTTTTCTAGATGTCCTTCCCTCTGCTCTCCCTCAGAGGCTGTGCCGTGGCTGCCGTGATGACGGCGCCATTTCATGCTCCACATTCTCCCTTTCCCTCCCTGCTCTTGCTCGATGGCTTACAGTTTCCATTTTATGACTATTCGCTTCTTCAAGCTGCCCTTTATTGCTGAGAGTTCCACACTGTAATTTGAGAAGAAGGACACTAAAATATCCATTCTGAGTCATCTGCTAACTACAGGGCTGTAATTGTATCCGAGGTTGATATTTAGCTAAAACTTTTAACTATTTTATCCAACTTGAGAGGTGTTTTTCTACCTAATTATTTCTACTCATGACTTTGCTTAGAGCTTTTATTTTACAGTTATAGATATATTTTTATACAGCATTAGATGTTTTCCCATCTATTTTCAGGAATCTAGATAAAAGTGTTAACAAAGACATAAAAGTCATACGTTAAACCAGGACCATAGACTGCATCCTCTTGCTTTTATTCCCCCTGAGATTTATCATCGTGGAGGAGATTCCACCCAAGAATAATGTCTACCACAATTCTCAAACACCTAACATTATGAAGCTAAAGCCTCTTTTATATGCTTACCGGGACCAAAAGGGAAATGATGTTCAGACGAACCACCTATGACAGGAAGAGGAATGCCAGTCGTGTGGTGAGCCGTCTTGCTGTGTGCTTCGCTTGGTGTTGTTTTAGCGTGACCGTGTTTCAGTGCTTCTTATTCCTTTAGTGATTTCCAGTTACACACTTTCCCGGAGGGAGACAATGGGAGGAAGACACAGACCCCTGCATCAAAGAACAGAGGCTTCCTACCTGGGACTCAAGGGGCCCCAGAGGCTCATAGAAAGCAGGGATAACTGGAAAAGGCAGGTTTCTTAATCTTTCTGTCTCATACAGAAAATAGAACTAATAATTATTGTTGTAGTGATTCAATGTGTTAATATATATGTTCGCACAGCATTTAACAAATCATAGATATTACATACATCTATTTGCATGGTGTGTGTGTGTCTCATAAACTTACTGTGGTTCAGTTCTGTAGAGGAAACCCTGGGGCAGCCAGGAGTCCTTCCCAATGGCAGGCCACACAGCCTTTACCCTCATAGCTCCTGTCCTCATGGCCTTTATCCTAAAGACATAAAAGAAAAAGCCTGAAAATCTGAGCCCATGTTCCCTGGACAATGCCCACTCCATGCTGGAGGTGTTGGCTCTGACATTGGAGGACATGTTCATGAGAAACGGGGAAGGCATTTGGTGATGTCTGGATTTTATTTGCACCCTTATTTTAGGCATACCTTTGACCCTGCTCACTGGCTGCTTGATGAGAAATCACAGGGAAAGCAGCTTTAAGTAAGACCCTACCTTTATTAATTCTGAGCTTGAAACCCAGATAGACCGAGTCTGCTGGGGTGGTGGGTAGTCTCCTGAGATGGAAGGGTTCTTGGCCATCACTGGAGGTGGATGTAGCTGTTTTCAGAGGAGGAAATTGGGGATAGCTGATGTCAAGTTAGTGAGGACAAAGACTTGATTGACATCCGGGTCATTTTGTATGAGGCATCCACAATGCAAGGGCATCCCAGCATGCTGAGAGCGTGGAAGGTAAGCCTGGAGAGTGGACTGTCTCTGCTTCAGGCCACTGTTCTATGGAGTCTTGCTGCCCAGTCTTCACATAGATTCTGACAGTGACCGGTTAGGACTAGGACATCCTGCTGCCTCTTGTTCCTCTAATTTCATAATAAAGAGTCACCACTTAGGAAACCTGGGGCTGCCTTTTCTCTTCTCCCATGGTGACCTTGTTGTTGATGCCCTTGGAGCTGCCCCATTCATTTGTCCATCTGTTTAGTAACGGTCAGCTTAGGGGTTGGGAATAGACTTCTCCAGTGGTAACAGTGGTGGTCAGTAGGCATAGAAAAGGTATTCAAGCCAGGTCAACAAAGGGGAAGATGAAAATTGCTTGCCAGTGGGGGTAGCTAGCTTGCCTTCTGCAATAGATCCTATCTTGCTGCATTAACAGTCACTGCCTGAACCCCTAAAGGCAGAGTACCCTGGAAGACACCTGGAGGGTCAACAAGTGAAGGTTGTTCCCACACAAAAGCTACAGGGCTCTGTGGGAAGGCTATGTTTTGGGGTGACTCTGAGCCTCTAGCATGGACATTATCAAGATCCTGGAGGCAGGAGCTGATACAGGGCCCATGAAGGGGTGCTGCTTACTACTGGCTTGCTCCTCATGTCTTACTCAGCCTGCTTTCTTCTAGAACTTAGGACCACCAGCTCAGGGATGGCACCACCCACCAGGGGCTAGATCCTCCACCATCAACCACTAATTAAGAACATTCTCTCCAGCTGAATCTTATGGAAGTGTTTTCTCAAGTGAGGTTCCCTCCTTCCAGATGACTCCAGCTTGTGTCAGGTTGACATAAAGCCAGCCAGGGCTGTCATTGATATTTTACAGGTTGTGTGTCACCTGTGGAGGATGTTGGCAGATATTAGCATTTTCACTTCTTCACAGTCCTTTTCTTTGAAATGGAAGGTGTCAATTCTGGGTTTCCTTTCCTCACGACTGGGAAAAATTCTGGAAATATTTGCTCCATGGTGTAATATTGTGTGGGTCACTGGTGATTTCTTAAGCATCTTATTCTGAGTCACGCTCAGTTGTAGGCTGAGGATACAAGATGGTACAGTTCAAGCCAGCTAGGGTACGCTAGTTGCTGCAACAAAGGGATAGGGCAGAGCTGCTGAATACATCAGAGGGTTTGTCACAGTTCTGAGGGATTTAGTGGGTGGCTTTGCTCTGTCTGGTCATTCAAGGATGTGGCTCGGCAATTTTCTTTTTTTTTTTCTTTTTTTTTTAATTTTTTTATTTTTTTATTTTATTTATTTTATTTTTTTTTTGGAAATTTTCAACACAGTACAACGTTACCCAGGCATCAGGAAGGAGAGAAAGAATGTGCTCTGTTGGGAGGGGATTCCTTCAGGTTCTAGGAACCCAGCCTGGAGGCAGTATGCCTCCTTCTCTCCTTTTCCTGGGGGATGCTCTTTTTTCTCATCATCTGCTGGGCTTGACAGGAGGAACAGTGTATGAACAACTGGCAGAGAGGAACTGGTTTTTCAACCTCAGCCTGTGCATCACACTATAGCAAGAAGAGCTGGTCCAGAGACAAGACTCTAACATGAAAACACAGTCTCCTGAAAACACAGAACGCATCGTATTCAAATATCACTTGCCTCATGTATCTATCTAGTTCAGTATTCCTGGTTACTAGTGATGTTCAATATATTCGCTTTCTTGCATTCCTGACCATTCTTAGCATTATTGAAGTATATTGAAGAATTACAATGTTCCAGGTTTACATTTCTGCTCCTCTTCCAAAATTAACTATCACACATACGTGTATAGTGATATTGCTATTTTATTCCATAGGAAAGGACACTGAGGCTCAGAAAGCTTAGGGCTCTTCATTAAGATTGTGTGCCAGTCAACATAGTCAGCTTATAAAACCAGCCTGGCTGCTTATCAATAAATGAATGGATAAAGGAAATGAATTTGTGTACACAATGGAGTATCATGCCATAAAGAGGAATGAATTATACCATTGGCAGGAAAATGGGTAGAGCTGGAAATTGCACTGTTAAGCAAAACAAATCAGACTCAGAAGGATAATTTCATGTTTCCTCTCATATATGGATCCTAGATTATAGGATGAATATGTAGATGAATGACATGAAAGTATAAAGGGGCTCTTGGGGGGAAGAAAGGGAACTAAATAGAAAGGGGAACGAGAGAGTAATTAGGGTGCTGGTGAATATGGTTGAAGTACGTGACAGTGCCGAGCAGTTTCATGCCAGCTCGACATAAGACAGGGTCATTTGGGAGGAGGGACGCCCAATTGAGAACATGCCCCATGAGATTGGTGCATTTTCTTGATTGATGATTGATGAGGGAGAGCTCAGCTCACAGCGGGTGGTGCCAGCCTTAGGGTGGTGGTCCTGGGTTCTATAAGAAGGTAGGCTGGAGAAGCCATGAGGAGCAAGCCAATGGGCAGTGCTCCTCTGATCAGTGGCTCTCGACCTTCCTAATGCAGCAACCCTTTAATTCAGTTCCTCATGCTGTGGTTACTACTTTATAATTGTAATTTTGATACTGTTATGAATCATCATGTAGATATCTGATGTGCAGGATACATGATGTGTAAACCCAAAGGGGTTGCAATCCATATGTTGAGAGCCACTGGTCTATGGCTTCTGCTTCAGTTCCTGCCTCCAAGTCCCTGCTTTGAGTTCCGGCCCTGACTTCTCTGGATGGTCAGCTACAAATTTTAAGTTGATATAAACCCTTTTATTCCCAAGTTGCTTTTGGTTGTGGTGTTTTATCAAAGCAATAGAAACCCAACGAAGACAATGATTTACTTGCATGGAAATGTCTTCATGAAACTCAGCACTGTACAGTGAATACACACTAATAAAAGGAACATTGTGCATTTATTACAGTGCAGAAGGCCATAAAAATGCAAAGACTGCCACATGCTAATGCACAGGTCAGTAATGGATGGGATTTCAGAGCAACGAGAAGCTGATTTGGGGCTGGAGACTCCCAGGGACAAAGCAGGGTGTTAGGTCTTGTTAGTTGCTGTGTTAAGCATGGCTATCAGACATAGACTTGCTGATATGTCTATGAGTGATATGTCACACGAGTGAGACATGTCCAGTTGGAATTGCTCTAGCTGGTGGGTGGCTTCTGATGCTGGGTCACTTCTGTCTCGTGCACAGGAAACCCCCAGCATCCAGATGTGTTTTGGACCTGGCCATTACCTTTTTATTAGTTTGGAGTCCTATCCTTCTTTATGCATAAACTGCTGCAGACCTTCTTGCCTGTATTGATCCATCTATTTTTGCAAATCCTTGGTGCACTGGGACATTAAACAGTATTAGGAAAAAATAGTGCTTATGAAAGTTGGTGTGGGACCTTTGTTTGGTTCCCAATTTTCTACTTCAAAGAAGTAGCAGAGAAGCAGCCTATTTTCAGCTCTAGTTGAAGCACTAGCCTTCTGTTTTCAGTAAAACTGCAATTCCCGACAGCATCTTCTTTGCTGTACCTCTCCCCTGCTCCCTTTCCTCCTCCAGAGCTGGCCTCTGCAGGTGTTTTGACAGATGCCTGGCTCCAGCCAGTGCCCATAGCGAGCACGGATGTTCCCGGCAGTTCATGTTCCTGCTCAGGCTATTAACAGCTCCTGAAATGGGCTCACCAAAACTCAGTTCAGCCCCAACAAGCCTTTTCAAGTTTGTCGGCCTGGGGTGAGGATGTTGCTGGCGCTTTCCGTGGCTCTTGGAACTGTTTTCTGCATTTAGCTGCTTATCATAAAAATTCCACCCTGGTTAGGAAAGAAAGGCGACCTGGCCCTAGAATCAAGACAACGAAAAGAAACTTTTATAGTTCATCATTACTGATCCTTTTTTAGTGAGCCCCTTTGGAACCAAAAAGAAGAGAACTCAAATTGAAAAGCAAGGCAAGAGGACTGAAGCAGAGAGTGGATATAACCCCACTGTGTGCTGAATGCAGAGGGTAAGATATATCCCCACTGTGTGCTGAATGCAGAGGGTGGATATAACCCCACTGTGTGCTAAGTAGAGAGGGTGGATATAACCCCACTGTGTGCCGAGTAATTTGCAGTGAATTACTTACCTCTAAAGACTGGGCCATAGCCATACTAGTTTCTTAGCCACTTGCTTCTAAGATGTGCACCATCTCAATGGTCACAGCTGCTGTTGTGTTTTCTAGAACCCCGGAGGGGATGCTGTGCCCACCAGTGCCCTCTACACATCCGGTTGGCTATTCGACTGACTGCATCAGGAACCGCATCATGGGTGCTGGGGCTACAGCATTCTTAAAACTGGGGTCAAGCGAATTTGCTGTTGAGCTCAGGAGGCTGGCTGCTTCCTGTCTGGTGACAGCCTGGTTGCTGTCTTGGCTTATTTGGCCTCCGGTAGGGAGCAGGTCTAATGGGAAAGCTTATCCTCCCCACCGCCCGCACCTGCACAAGTGGAACCACTAGGTGGCTGATGGGATGGGAGTAGAAGACACTTGATTACATGGCCTGTGTGGCAAGCTGAGCTTAACCTCTCAGCGTTGCCTCTCATTTTGTGGCAAATGCATTTTAAATCATGGCAATTGTTGAGTTTCCTTGATTCTAAGATGTTACTGATTGTAAAACACATTATCTTTTTAATGACAGTAGGGAGGGGCAGGGGAGAGAAGGAAATACTGCTTAAAATATGCAATTTGACTACAAAGCACACTTCAAATTTTGAAATGATAAACGTGGTAAATGGGAAAATGTTTCAGCTGAGCAATTGCGTTAGCAGAGAAGATTTACTGCTCCCGTTTAGAGCGCGGCCAGCTTCTCGGGCAGCAGGAGAGGCATTTTTTTTCCTTCTGCAGGTTAGTTATCCCTTTTCCTGGCAGTGGTTTTGGGTCTGCAATTACCGGAGTGGGCAGAGGCCAGCAGCTCCCACTGCTCCTGAGGGGCGATTTGTGGCTGTAATTTCTCGCTGTTGTCTGTTCTGCCGCCCACCTAGCAAGTGCTGAAACCCCACTGGTGGGCCAGCGTCCCCGGGAGAGTGAATTTGCAGGAAGATAAATTCCCTGTTCCCTGCCTACATTTGAATGCTATTGTGAGCCAGAATAGAATACAGATCACTCCCAAATTGAATTCTGTGTACCTGCTCTGCTAAGTAGAAAATTGCATATCAAATAGCGGTTCCTCAACTCGCCTCCGTCTAGACACAGAACTTGCTTACCGTTTTCAACGTTCTCTGTTGTTCAGGCACACGAACCCTCTGGCACCCTCACCTCAGAACCTTGGGCACTTTCTTTTGGAACTATTTTCACTGCCAG
Source organism: Arvicola amphibius (assembly GCF_903992535.2). NCBI lineage: Eukaryota > Metazoa > Chordata > Mammalia > Rodentia > Cricetidae > Arvicola > Arvicola amphibius. The sequence continues at coordinate 7,025,008 of NC_052049.1, read as the reverse complement.
CTTCTGCCCACGCCCTCCGTGGTGTTCTTGAAAACACTGTTTATCGGTCACGGCACTGTGCATCTTGTGATGGAGAGGCTGGATTGTGGGCGCTGGTTCTCTCACTCGTGGCGTTCAGCATTAGGGCCACCAAACAGCAGGTGACCAATAAATGTCTGTTGAAATCGGGACTTCGTGAATGCAGGGAGAACTGGCTGGCATAAGTACCCTTAAAGCCTTTCCATCGTGTAGCCTTTGGCCTGGAAGGGAGCAGGAGGACCCTGCTTTTATGCGTATGATGTGTGCTCAATGTGCTAATTAGCGTGTGATTGGCATTTCTCCACGACATAATTCCTCATTAGACCTCTTGTCTCTTTCTCCTTTAACTATTTAAATGTTGTGGCCCAGGGACGCCTGGGGTGACTGCCTGAGCCAGTGCAGCTGTGGCAGGCCCCTCCAGTCTCCAGACAGCTGCAGGATCCGGCAGAGGGAGATGCCAAACACAGAGTGAAGAAACACCGACCCCGGCTCTGAGCCTAGGAGCAGTGCCTGGAGTGAGCAGCTGGGTGTGTCCGGGTACCAGAGCCCTCTACGTCAACAGGAGACCCGGCAGGTCCTCCAAATCTCCAAAAGTGCTTTTGTCTTTAGCATTAGTGCCCCGTTCCTTTGATCCTGAAGCTTCTATTCTGAGTCATAAGTATAATACAGTTTCATGGCTATGCATAGAGGTGCACACCTTTAGTTCCTGCACCAGAAGGCAGAGGCAGGCGGATCTCTGTGAGTTTGAGGCCAACCTGGTCTACATAGTGAGTTTAAGATAGCTAGAGCTACAACAGTAACACCCTGTCTCAAAACAAACAAGCAAAACAGAACAAAACAAAACTTCAGAAAGAAAACACTAAAATTTGTTGATCTTTAGCAGGAAGAGTGAGGGTGGAGGAGATGAAGTGTGTACCAAAGAAATTAAAACTCAAACCTAGAATCTGTTTGGAGATGGTTTGCCAAGAGCTATGTTCTGGACTGAATATGGCAAGACGCAATAATGTGATATAGCAGAAATCTCCCTCAGCAGGGGTCTGCCTGACGGACAGGGGCATCACAAAAGAATGGCTTCATCCACAGACGCTCTCAGCCTCTCTGAAACGCTCTCCTCCCCCAGGACGCTGTTCTTCAGGGTGCTTTGTGAGGACAGTGGCAAAAAGACAAACTCTGCTGGTTTCCGTGAACCTAGGTCAGGATTATCATAGCCTACACTGCGAGAGGCTGATCCATCTTCCCTCCTGCCTTTGTGGCTTCCATGTTCGTGAAGATTCTAAGGACAGCGGCCACCTCCGGGCACTGTTTTATATTCTGTAGTGCTGTGTTCCCTGGTTATCTCAGCTGAGAGGTGTACGTACCACACAAGATTTCCTTCCCCTCTTTGCGCCAAGGTAGTCAGGGCACTGTGTTCACTGTTTCTAAAGTTATGCTGTGGTAGGTTGTGTGTGTACCATCCTGACCGTTTCTGACCACTGTCACCATTTTGAGTGTGCACTTCAGTAGTGTTTAGCATATTTCTTTGCTCTAAGTAGAATGCTGTCATTTTGTATGTGTGTGAGAAACCCTGCACCCACACATTCCCTGGCCTCCACCATCCAACTTTCTGTTCCTATGAGTCTGACTGTTCTGCACACTTACATCGGAGGATTTCAATAGTCACTGCATTCCTGTGTTCGAGAGAATGTCCTTAAGTTCCTCCAGGTTGTACCGCAGCACAGGGTTTCCTGTCTGGTAAAGACTGAGTCGTGTTGCAGTCCGCACATACACCTCATTTTGTCTATCCATTGGTTTGTCAGTGAGTGTTCAGCTGCTTCCATCTCTTGGCTGTGTGAACGCAAATATGTCATTGAAATACCACCTCAAATTCTTCTGACTGCATACCCAGAAAGAGGATTACTGGATCATATGGCTGTTCTGTTTTACATTTTTTGAAAATGGAACAGATAGATACCTATGCTAGCCATAATGGTGGCATCATCATCATTTAGACCCATGGCAGTTCTAGTTTGTCCATGTTCTTTTTGCCGATACTTGTTATTTTCTGCATTTTTGATAGTAGCTACCCTAGTGGGTGCTATGTTGGTTGCATTTTTAATGAATTACATTTCAAGACACAGTAAAGGGGTAGTGTGTTATACAAGGGGGTGCTGAGCTTAAAAATGGAAGAACAACCGTTCTAGTGTCTCTCTCCATAGTTTAAGGAAGTTATGTCAAAATATTATTTTCATAGCTCTTTGGGAAACAATTTAGCCCTCTGCAGCGAGGACACTCCCCACGCAGCTCATACCTCAGTGCGATTTTCACAGGCATTTTGTTCTCTGTGGAAGTAACTATATTTTTTTCTCTTCTGCATGGGTGATGAGTAATCTTTCTATTAAGTGGCAGGACAGAACACCTGTTTTGGCACTACATCTATGACATTTCCATGTAGTAGGCATTAGTGGGTAGGATTTCATGCTTGAGCTAGAGTGGATTTCCTGGTGGACACTGGTCTTGAGGACACAAAAATGAAACCTTCATCCCTTGAACCCTGGTTGCCCTCCAGATGCTTTATTGGTGTGGACCTATGGGCTTTAGAGACTGCTGACAGTCTACCATCTTCCTTCAAGTGTGTACAACAGTGGTATGTACTAATATGTTAAAGAGGCAGGGCATTTGGTTTAGAGCCTTGTGGGTAGTGATGTGGACTATTGCAGTGTAGACAGACACAGAAATAATCTTGGTTGGCCTGTCTGTCCCAGTACTTCCGTCTTGGGGTACATCCACTAAAGCCCATCTGCATCAACATGGGGTTCACCTAGGATTTCCACAGTCCTCACCTCTGGATGTCTTCTCTGACCAGGGGACTGGGGATATGGCTCAATTGGTAGACTCCTTTCCTTGCTTGCATTAAGTCCTGGATTCAGTCCACAACATTGCATAAACTGGACACAGTGGCATCACCTGGCATTCTAGGATGGTGGGGGCAAGAGGATCAAGACTTCAAGGCCCCCCCTCATCGCTGATACAGCAAATTTGAGGCCAGCCTGGGCTACATGAGACCAGAAAGCAACAGAATATGACAAAATACCCCAAAGAAGCTAACCTTGGATACATTTTGTTGTTGATCTTTTCTTAGTAACCTTTGGTCTCAGTCTCATAAATAAAATTTTCTTTAGCGTGTCAGCGATCAAAAGATGTAGATGAAAAAAAAATTATTACAATTTCTCACTTGAAATGGTGCAGATGATGCCAAGAGTCTTCTTCCCTTTTTTAGTGTCGGTATTTGTGGATGTTCAATTAGACAGCCACCCAACAGTAGCGAGCCCACCACTATTTCTAAATGTTCCATCTTGGTGTTTGTAGCTCTCCATATGTTTGAAGTATGACATAATCCTTATGGAACACATTCAAGTTGTTGCTTCCCAGCTTCAATAGAGGCAGTTCAGTCTGTCTCCTCTTAGACAAATGGTTAATGAAAAGGTAGCTGAACAATCATTTTCTTGTAATATGCAATTCTGTCTCCTTAAATACAGGAGCCTGACAGAGCCACTCAGCAGTTAGTACTTTCTCTCTACAACTGAACTCTCTCTGACCCCCAGAAACTAACAACTGGAGAAAAAAGAGAGGGAGAGGGGGAAAGTCAGCTAAAAATAAATGCTCACCTGTAATGCATATTACCCTGAGAACTGAATGGAAGGTGTATTTTACTTGATTTTTTTTCAGATAGTGTATGAATAACTGCCTTCTGTTGCCAAATGTATTTTTAAGGATTTCGAAGCATTTCATGATGTTGATGCAGTGTTTGGAAACTGGTGGGATTATCTGAAGGATTCAGAATTTAGAGTCCCCAACTTTCTCTCTGTCACCCTGTGCCAGCGTGTTGGGCTGTGGCCCAGATGCACAATGGCACCTTCTGCCTGCACCTGAGGAGGAGAAAACAGAAAGTTTGTTCATCCATCCCAAGACAGCGTGAAATTTAATTTTATACTATAGTTTTCAATATCTTCAAGCATTTCTCAAATAGAACCAAGCAAAGTCGGCCTTATCTTTTACCCAGTGGTATCTTCAGGGAGTGGCCTAGAATAATGATTGGTAGCTCTTGTCTGCTCCATGCCAATCCTGGATCTAGGCTAGCTGTACACATTTGGGTGGACAATGTCAATCACTTCCATTGGATAGATGGAGAGAAGTGAATCAGAGAAATTAATGAACTCTGTCAAGGTCACCCAGGAGATTGTGGCAGAGCCAGTGTTTACACTTGAGGCAGTTGTGACTTTCGATTCTCACACAGCAGCGTGACGCTGAAGAATCCAGTGTGCGAAACCTCCTCAGTTCTGATTGTCCCAGAGGCGGAGGGGAAGAGTAGCCTGAGTCGGAGAGAAGGTTTGAAAGGAAACACCTGTACCTCCAAGGTGGATGCAAATTAAGTTGGGGTATACAAATTAGGCCTGAGTCTAGAAGATATTATTTACTGTTTGTTCATAACAACTTTGTTTTTCCATTCTGGGTCCTAATTCAGGGCCTCCTAGCCAACTGGAAAGCACTGTACCGTTGGGCTACAGTTCAAATGTCTGCTCTTTAGAATGTGTCTTGGACTGGAGGTGTGGCTCAGTGACTCAGAGCATCTCCTTCAGCAGCTACGTGGCATCTCTCTGACTCCACCTACTCTCTCTCTCTCTCTCTCTCTCTCTCTCTCTCTCTCTCTCTCTCTCTCTCTCTCTTTCAGCCTGGCTATATTCTGCCCTGCTACAGGCCAAAGCAGCTTCTTTATTAACCAATGGTAGCAAAACATATTCATAGCATACAGAGGGAGCCCCCACATCAGTACTATCTTTCCAATGGACCCAAGTTCAGTTTCCATCACCATGTCAGCCCGCACCAGACTTCCTTTTCTGGACTCTCCTACAAACGTTCACATTCCCACCCCATATATGCCAATAAAATGTAAAAATAAAAACCATAACACCGCCATAGTGTACCTTTTTCTCTGTTATTCTGCTCTACATTTTTCGTAGACCAGATGTGAGTTGTTCATACACTGGAGTCTTAGTTAGGGTTTCTATCACTGTGATGAGACACCATGAGCAAACAGCAGGTTGTGGGGGGAGAGTTTACTCTGTCATTCCCACAGCACTGCTCGTCACTGAAGGAAGCTCGTACTGAAACCCAACAGGGCAGGAACCAGGGGCCAGGACCTGATGCAGGAGCCATGGAGGGGTGCTGCTTATTGGTTTGTCCCTATGGCTTGCTCAGCTTCTTTAGTCTAGAACCCAGGACCACTGGTCCAGGGATGGTACCACCCATCATGGGCTGGGCCCTCCCTCATCAATCTCTAATTAAGAAAATGTCCTACAGCTGGACCTTATGGAGACATTGTGGTTTTCTGTGATGGACCCAGTTTCTGTAAAGAGAAGCTTCTTTAACGAGGCGTGGTGGCTGCTCTTCCCTGTGGGTATTCGGAGAAGTGTAAGGACGCAGTCAGGGACTGCTGCAGTATAGTAAGTGGCAGTAGTAGTCTCTTTTAAGATCCGTGACCTCAGCAGTCCTGGGTAGTTGGCGAAGTTTCTAGAGCCAGGTGAGAGGGCCTTGAATTAAATTAGGCAGTTGCTGGTTACTGCCAGCATATGAGCGCCACTCTTGCGCCTTTAGGGATATCTTGACATGCTGGCCATTGCTGTGGTTCATAGGCATCAAGCTGATTAGGCCTGTTGATTGCTTCTTTCCTTTTACAGCATGTGTAGTGCTTTCTGATACTGTGGAGTTAAACCCCAGGAAGGAGGCTTTCAGGATAGGTCTAGCTCAAATCTTCCGAGTTCTGTGCCCTAAGTACGTGGTGTTTTCAGAAACAGGGATTTATTGAAACCTCTGAGAGGAAACCAAGGGCAACAGCAGTGGTTTGTGTTATTTTGGGAGTCAGTTAATGTATCCTGATCAACCCCTCCAATGCATGTTTCTCAGGTCGTGTGTGTGTGTGTGTGTGTGTGTGTGTGTGTTTGGTAGTCTATGGCTCTTGTGGGAACATTGCATTGCAAACCCTAGTGACATAACTTCATTTAAGACTTATATATTATATATTATATGTAATATACATACACTATATATAGTGTATATATTTTATATATTGTGTATAATTTTAGGTAATTATAAAATAATATCAAACAACCTTGGTTTTTGTTATTTGCCTCTCTTCCCTTCTCCTGTGTTGACCTCCCTCCTCATCTCCAGTTAGAGCCTCATTCCCCATTTGTCCCATTTCCTCCTTTGGTTTGTCCCTATCCTTTTATTTCCTCTGATGTCCCACCTCTATGGTCCCTTACACTTTCCCATTTTCTTTATTTACTTCAGGCTAAACATCTGAAGATTTGAAACTAGGAACTGCAGATGAGAGAGAACATGCGGCGGTTGGCTTTCTGGGTCTGAATTATCTCACTAAAGATATCTTTTCTAGTTCAATTCATTTACCTACAAATTTCATCTTTAATTACAGCTGAATAGTATTCCACTGTCTATTTGTATCACATTTTCATTATCCACTCACCTGTCAAAGGATGTTTAGGTTGTTTCCATTTCTGGATTTTAAAAAGTGTCATTAGCTCTGGCCTGTTTCCTCATGGTGGAAGCAATGGCTGTTTTGTTCTCTGTCTGACCATAGCACTCACATAGACACCCAGGCAGTAGAAACCAGCTTCTTTGCCATCACCCAGAGCCAGCCTTGGGTCTCTGGTCTCCCTTCCCTCCCCTCCACTCGGAACATGGTGTTTGTGCTTCAGCTGGTCCTTTCACTCCCGTTTTCCCCTCTAGTCCACCAATGGCCCCCATGTTACACACTCGTCGTTTCTCTTACTTAAAGCAGAACACAGCAACAACAGCGGCTCACAGATGGAGTCAGTGAAACCCAGTGTCCTCGCTGCCCGGATGCTGAAAGCTGTTTATCATCACCTTTACCTTTCCGGCGCCTCCTCGCCTGCTCATCGTGCCCTTAGCCCGAGAACGTATGTGTCCTGTTATGTTCACCTCTGTGCTTTGATTACTGCTGAGGCCGCAACCCCTCACTCCTTGTCCTCTTATTTGCTCGTTGATCTCATACTTGTGAAGCCGTCTTCCAAGTGGGCGGCAGCAGACGGCTCCTCCCGTGTCCCCAGTGACTGCCGGGCACCTTGTTCACACTGCACTTTGTGCCCGGTTGTCCCAGCTGACTTGAGCCGCTGGAGCTGGGACTTGCATGCAACTTTAGATGCATTGGCGTCTGGTGCTGTCCGAGGTTCAGAGCCGTCATTAGTGAATGTGTGAGCGTGGAGGGCAGTATGAAAGGAGGAGCCGTGTTAATGCTTGGGAGATGGCATGGGTGACAGCCCTGTGGATGGTGACATGCAGACATCTAAAGAACTACTGCCTCTAGGGAGCTGTAGTGGCTCAGACCTTGTGGTAGACTTTTACGTGCCGTAGAACTTGGCCCTGTTGCCAGCAATTTTTAGAAAAGCCCCAGCCCTAATGCTTAAACACATTGCTGTAATTCCACTCTCCATAAAGTGATCTTTAAATTGTGTTTCGAGGCTGGGAAGTGCGCGTCGGTGACATGCTTAACTGTATAGCCTCCGCAAAACAGGAATCTAGACCCATCTGTATGCAAATACGATGCTTCAAGTTCATTATTGTTATTAGGAAATGGAAATACAGCCAGAGCAGAAATCACAGTGTGTTTCCCTCTGTCTAGGTGGTGCTTTCATCGATGGAGCTCCTGAAGGACTTGGTGCATTTAGTAACCCATTACAATGAATGATTTTATATCCTAATGTAAAATTAAAGGAATTCAAGGATCTGCCTAGAAGATACACTTGCTTAAACCTCTACCAGTGTCTCTGCTGGCGCTGTTAGCTAGGCTAGTGGAGGATTATGGTACAAGAAAATGTTCAGGTCATATGAACGCTTTCTAAATTCCAGTGTGTTTATTTTTTGAGCAGGTACTGAGCTGAGTTTCTTGCCTTTTGTATGACACATAAGACCCAAAGACAACGGGCAAACCACCCTTAGAGGTGAGCACCGTCAATGCCTTGTTTTTTCAACCTCATCTTTTCTCTTCTCGATTTTCCTTTCTGATGAACATTCCTGGCTTCTGGCTCTCATGTCTGTCTCAATTATGGTTTCTATTGCTGTGAAGAGACACCATGACCATGGCAACTCTTAGAAAGGAAAACATTTAACTGAAGCTGGCTTACAGTTCAGAGGCTTAATCTATTGTTGTCATGGCAGAAAACATGACAGCAGGCAGACATGGAGCTGGAAAGGTAGCTGAGATCATCAGGCAGCAGAAAGAGACAGACACTGGGTCTGAACTGAGTTTCTGAGACCTCAAAGCCCACCCTCCAGTGACATACTTCTTCCAGCAAGGCTGTGTCTCCTTATAGTGCCGCTCCTATGAGCCTACAGGGGCCATTTTCATTCAAACCATCAGGGCCTATCAGTTTCTTGTCTACAGCCCATCAGGCAGGATTTATTGTGCCCACCAAGGCATCCCCCAGGTTGTCTGGCATCCTATGCAAATATCCTTTCATGTGGCTCTTGTCCATGTGAACTCTTCAACTCTAGAACATGTCCCGGAGGAAATGAGGTGTGACCTTTAGCCTTGTCCTCGTGGATGCTCAAGCCATGGAAGACTTAGAAAATAGTGAAAGGAGAGATGTTTGCTTAAAATTCATCATTTTATTTAAATGATATTTTATCTACTATTCATACTTGCACATTGTATGTTTGGATCAAATCCACCATCCATTCCTTCCCCATCTTCTACTATTTTTCCCTCTCAACTTCATGTGGTTTCCGTCTCTATTGCTTTCTCTCTAAATACCCAGAATCCACTTAGCGCTGCCTATATGTGTAAGGGTGTAGAACCATCTACTGGAGCACAGGTGGCCTCTTAGAGCCCTCATCGATGGGGGGGAATACATCACTCTCGCAAGCCATCTTCCAGAGAAAACCCTTTTTGAGACCATGAGGCTTGTAAATAAGGCCTGCGTGTCCCCTCAAAGCCGGGGAAAGCCCGTGTCCCTGCCTCTCCCTGGAATACTTTTCTCCATCATGCGGTACATGTTGGGGTCCCCCTCCCACATTTGGAACCTGCTTTGCCTCTGCTGCCCAATCCATCTTAGCACCAGCACTCAGCGCTGCGCTGTACGGTTTCCGTGTTGTGTCCACAGGGCGCCTACTCCAGGTACGCGCCTGTGAGAGCCGCAGAGCTGTGTGTTTCACTCTTCCAGTAGGTGGCAGTAAACGGACTGCTTCCAACTAAGGTCAGGCTTAGTACAGGCATGTCTTGAATAAGACTTGTCTTTAATGACTTGCAGGAAAGGGCTGTGTGGCTTAGGGAGGCCTTGGAGTACCTCCGACCACAACGCAGCACCATCCGTGCCCTTCATCTTGAGAAGCACCTCCATTCCTTCCTAGCTGGCTCCATTTACTCTTTCAAAAGGGGTTTGAACGGCTGTAATGCGCTGGAATTCATAGAATTTTGAGGGTCTCATAAAATATCTCTACTCCTGTTAGAGGCCGTCTAATTAAAACTTCGGGGGCTCTTCCCACTCTGTATGGCATCCCAACCCCTTTGCATCCCAGGCCACAGAGTATGAAGAGGAAGTAGAGTGTTGTCTCCGTGGTGAGCACTGAGTCCCACTGGTTCTCCCAGAAGCCACTGGGGCTCCCTCAGTCCAGAGAGGAGGGGGTGCTTTTTGTGGAGTTGTAGTAGTTGATGTTGTGTAGCTAATGGTCCTTCTCTGGTGCTTGGCTTTGGGAGTGGTCTGCTATTGAGTAATCTTGATTAGCGTGGTAGATGTAAGCACGACTTGCCCTTTAACAAACCTGAGTTCAAGCTCCAGTGTGGTCCCTTATTAGCTTAGCGACCTTAACAGCTCAATTTCTTGTCCTGTAAAGCGTGACATAAGATAGTTATGGCCATCTCTCCTGGTGGGCGTGAAGCTTCAGGGCATGCACAGAGCGAGCGAGCCATGCTGGACACATACAGTACTTGGTGATCCTTGTGTTACTCCCAGGACCCTGTGGCAGTGCAGGGAGCACAGCTGTGGGTTAGAGAATAGGCTGCCCGAGTCCATCTCTGTGAGCTGTGTGATCTTCTGGACGTTAAAAACTTTCTTCTTGGGAAGTGGTTTCCTCATTACTTACTTGGGGACAACAGTCTCTTCCTTACAGGAATGTTGTAAGGATGAGATTAAAGGCAGGATCTGCAGAATAGACGCTCAGAGCAGTGACCAAATGGTGGCCTCCAGAAAGATACGTCTGTACTCTTAGCCCTGGAACTTGAGAAGGTCACCTTATGTGGGAAAAGGGTCTGTGTGGCTATAATCAGGATAAAGATGTTGAGACCATCCCATCTTGGGGTTTTCCAGCTGGATTCCCAATCCAGGGATAGGCACCCTTGTGGCGGAGGACAGAGACATGTGGGGATGATGCAGATCTGGAGGGATGCAGCCAGAAGATGGGAAATGTTCGGAGCCAGTGTGCTGCAAGAGACAAGGAAAGAGCCTGCGGAGCCTTTGGAGGGTTGCAGCCCTGCCTAGCCCTCCATCTAGGCTTTTAGTCTCTGGAGCTGAGGGAGAATGTGTGTTCTCTGAAGCCACCGTTTGCTGTGGTTTGCCTCAGGGAACTGCGGCTCGGGGTTGTTACAGATGTAATCCTCATTGTTGCTGGAGGGCTGGAGGAGGTAGGCAGACATACTCCTGAGAGGGTAGAGAGGCTGGGATGAACAGGTCAGGTCCTCTAGTGGCCTGGGGTGGGTTGATAAACATTTCGGTAAAGGTCAGTAAGCTAATTATTTTCTGTCTTTTCTTTTTTGGTTTGGTTTTTGAGATAGGGTGGATAATATGGCTCAGGCTGACCTCAGACTCACGGCGTAGCAAGATGGTCTTGTGTGCCTGGCTTCCCGCCTCTACTGCCCACATGCTGAGGTTTTAGGTGTTTGCTCCCATCGGGTTTGCTAATGATTCTCGTTACCATTCCACAGCATTCTATCATAGGAGCAGCTCCCAGCAATGGATAGTGGATTTGGTCTGTTTGGGCGCAGTCACTGGCTTTCGCCCTAGGTGGTATTTGTGGAGGGTGGATGTGAGCTGGCAGTTCCAGGATGGTTTGTCACTTTCTGCCGTGTAGTTTACAGAATGCAGAGGGATGAGAAACCACAGCTAGAATGATTTTACAGCTGTCACAACAGTGATAAAATGTGCAGATGTCTCTTTTGCAGCATGGCTTCCCCCCTTCACTCTTCTAGTGACTTTTGATTACTAATTTTTCACAAATGTGTCAGTCTATGGCCCATTAGACATCAAGTCCTGGTCTTTACTCACAGGTAGTTTGAGAAGATTTCAGATGGGTTCGTTATCCTAGAAGAAGGTTGCTATGGAAGCAAGTTAAGCTTCCTTGTCTCTCTTGCCTGCCTTCTGTATTATGAGGCTGCTGAAAGGCCTGACCACACCGGCGTCATGGCTAGGGACTTCATAGTCTCTACACCGGCTCTATTAAGTTACCCACTGTGTGGCGTTATCTTATAACAGGAAGTAGACTACAGCATGCCATTGTAGGGGTCATTAGGAAGATGCCCAAGGCTTTACTGGACCCTGGAGGCAGCAGCCCTGGACCCAAGGATGGGACATACATGTGGAACAATCTTGGATTTGTGATTGCAAATAAAACCAAGATGTCATTTAGTCAAGGAGAAGGTGGCCTGGCCAGAGATCCTCCAGACCTGGAGGATGCATCAGTGCAGCGCAGTGGAAGAGAATGACATCAGATGGATCCCTGCAGTGAGAACTGTTTCTCTGCGTGATCTTCTAGTGATGAGATTCTTGGGATTAACTATAACTATGAACCAAATAAAACTTTATGTGTCAATGGAGTGACTCTATAGAAGTTGACTTCTCTCTCAATTCAGAGCTGCATAAGGATGCTTTTGGTTGGTAACTTAGGGATCCAGGCTCCTTCCTCAGAGAAGGGGGTACACCTATGCATTAACACTGGGATCCCAGGACCAGAGTGGTGAAGGTGATGGCTTAGCCCCATTATTTGTATTCCCATGTGGCTCGTGAGAACAGATTATTGCCTTTCACCCGTTTCACGAGAGCTATTGAAAGGCTACAGGTGTTTTCTATTGCATCAAGATGTAATTTGCACCGGGAATGAGGTGGGGGCTGGGTGATTCCTTAGGAAGATGCCAGGTTCTGTTAGGGAGGAGCTTGGACACTCAGCTCAAAGATATGTCTAGCCCAGGACAAAATGGTCCTCACGGAGGGTAGGTGGTGCTAAATCCAGGTATCAGCACACAAATGGCTTTTCGTAGAAGGCAGAACCATAGGTATACCATTGGGGACTTTGTGCTGCCAGGGCACACACCAGAATAGATATGGGGACAGGCTCATCTCACCTGGAATCTTGGTGGTGTGTGCCAGCAGGACTGTGTGGAGCACACTGCCAGCATGAAACCCAGCAGCCAGAACCCTGCTCTCCCGAGAAGACAGATGCCAGTGAACTCTTGCCCAGTTCTTCTGTCTCTCACTGACAGTTGCTGAAGGACAGTGGGTCTGAAGGACAGTCCGTTTTGAGATACAAGTGACCCAGTTTTTCAGTGTGGATAATGGATGCCAAATCTGGGCCTCGCACCGACTCTAAGAAAGGGAGCCAGGATAGGTGGGGACGGGAGCTCGTTCTTGTTTCTCAGGGAAGCTTCCTTTTCCTCTTGTCCCTTAGTTATCTTCTGTTTCACTGAATTCAGAGAGTCCCACGTCTAGGGGATGCCGTGTTCTTACCCATGCCGTCTACACTCAGTATGGGTAATCGCCACCAGGTTTTCCCTCTCCGCATCTCTGAATTCACCAGTGCCCTGTCACCTACATGTGAACATGGAAACGGAGGCATGGGATGATGTAAACCCCAAACGGGGGTAAGTTCCAGAGCGCGCAGGGCCAGGAATCTCCTGGCATACATCTTTCCTCTGGAGCGGCACTGCCTCTGCCCTCCACCTGGCTGCAGAGTCACGATGCCGTTCATTAGGGGCAGGAGGATTTCTGCTTGTCTGATCCAGCAGTCGTAAGCAAGCCTCTAGTAAATAAATAGTTGGGTTCCCAGTGAAATTGCCTATGCTGGAATTTGTGCCTTTAGAAGAGATATGAATAATGACCAGGACAGAACATCCTTTTATTCGAACCCAGATAATTTCAACGGCGATTGTAGCAAAGTGAGAAAGCCCCAGCTAAGTGTATTCTTTGGGTCATAAATTCCTTTTCTCCCTAATGTCCCGGGCTTATCTGGAGACTCTTGGCTGTGCGCTCTCCTTTTACTTCTGTCTTCCCTATTCACCGAGCTCCTTTCTCTGATTTCCCTTGCTCAGCAGCTGCAGCTGAACTGAGCCAAGAATGCTCGCTTAGGGAGGCCAAGAAAGACGCAGGCTGGGACTGCCTTGCTTTACCTCCCTGGCCAGTTCTCTCTCAGCACACTGGTCCCCTTATGTAACGCTGGCCCTTTCAGAGCCAACTTGGCCATAGCTGGGTTTAAGAAAAAGTCAGTGGATGACAGGGTCCCAGTTGGCTTTCATTTGCTGCTTTTTTAAAAAACCAAGTATCTTGCACGACTTTCACCCTAGCGTGTCCTTCAGCTGTGTCTGCGGAATACTTCAGACTGTACCATGATGATTTTTTTTTCAACAAAGGAACGGGGTGACCAGATGCATTTTTAACATAGTGAGTTCACTGCAACTGTCTTCTTGAGCAAGGGATTTTGCTCCTGGGTGGTGGAGGGAAAGCGGGTCTGCAGCTGGTCTCTCGCTAGCTTTAGATCTCGTGTTTAAAAGACATTCTGTGTGCTAGCTGGGGAGGGCAGCTGCCTTCTTCACATAACTGAATCTGTCCTGGACACTTTGATTGAACTTGAAGACACCTGAGGCTACAGAATTAGCTGTTCAGAGGAGCAAAGAGAAGCCGGGCTCAGGGAAGACCGAGGACAGGCAGAGCAAAGCTGGGTAAAGAGGAAGGGAGATGCCATGATGGTAGAATCAAGTCCAAACAGATCATCAGGACAACACGAGAGTGAAACCAGGCTGACGAAGAATGCACAGAAAGTCGAAAATTTAGCAAAAGAATGTAGCAATATTCATACATTCAGATGCATTATAACTCAAGGGGAAAAGTATTAAGGATAAGCCAGACAGTTCATGCTCACGAGTGAAGACGTACCCAGAAGGGATAGTGCTTTCCAGACTGTTGTCACCTCCTCCCCTCCTCCCAAGACAGGGATGATTGACAGGTTGGAAGGACTTGGACATGTCCTTTTTCAGTAATATAAATAGTAACCATGGACATATTTATACACCTTAATTCCTGAGATCCCTTAATCTTCTCTAAATATTATATTTGGGAAAATAGGTAACTACAGATGTGATTAATTTACGAATCCTGAAATGAGATCATCCAGGTGGGCTCTCGGTGCTATTGCACGGATCCCTGTAGGAGAGGGGCCCAGGAAAAGTGGGTTCACAGAAGGGGAGCCAAGACTAGACAAGGATGGAAGTAGAGGGGGCCGTGTAGTCGTAAGCCAAAGAATGCCAAGGGAAGTGGGCAGCCACCTCGAACCCGAGGGTCATAGGACAAATTCTTTCCCAGAATCTCCCACAGGTATGGCCAGCCTGTGAGGGATAGTTATAAATGTGTCCTACAACTAAACTGTAAAGTTATTAAAACATGATCCCCCGGCGCTGTAAGTCAGTTGTGTGATTTTTGAGAAGGACGGCTGCAGATGACAATGGGAAGCCCCAAAGGGATGACATGCTTGTGAGAGCTGAGTCTTGCCGACATGTTGGTTATGGATTTCTGACCTGGTGCATGAGTTTGTGGTCATTTGTCATGGTAGCCATGGGAAATGAATATAATTATAAAAACCTAACTTACAGGTGCTGGAGCTATGACTCAGTGATTAAGAACACTTGCTGATCTTCCAGAGGACCTGAGTTTGTTCTCAACACCCACACCAAGCAGCTCACAATTGCTTATAACTTTAGCTCTAGGATCTGAAACCCTCTTCTGCCTTCCTGACCTGCCTGCACAAACATGGGACACATATAGAGACACACACATTAAAAAAAATTACAGAAAGGGTAAGGCAACTGTTGGTATGTAAAATGAAAAAAAACTTTTAAATAAAAAAAACCCAATGCAACCAATCAATCAAACAAACAAAAGATTTTACAAATGTAACTTTATAACTTTATAGCCGGTGTAGTTTGCTCATTTTTAAAATATGTAAATATATTTATTAAAAATTAAACATGTATGCACTTGACAGTGAAGACACTCCTGGATGTTTTAAAGTCTTCTTTCTAACAGAGGCAAAGCAAAGAAGAAAAAAAGTAACCAATGCTATATAGCAGAATATCCCACTTAGAAGGAGAAAGTTAAAAAGAACCCTTCTAAATTACAAGTGTCTTAGAATCAAAACAAGTGCCACAGTATTTGACACTAGAGGACATAGAAGGTTGGTATGTAAAAGGCTGCAGGATCAGATACCCAGAGAAGAATGCGGAGCCAGAAATAGGAATCAGAAGAGAGGAAAGAGTGGGAGAAATTACCTAAGATTTTAGCAAGAAATTAGTGAAAAGAACACCAAAACCCAAAGAAAGTGGAATAAAGGGAAGAAATTAAAGCAGAAATTGATAAAATAGCAGGGAAGTCTAGGGGAGTTAATAAATATTCTGAAATCATTAATATAGTAGACAAGGTTTCAGCACTTACAATTAATAAAAAGAAGAATATATCGTGAGGAAGCATGAGAGGGTCTGTAGATGTGAATTTAATCAATCTTTAAATTTATGAATTTATCTGTCATCTTTGTATCTTTGATCTATGTATCTATGTATGTACGCATCTATCTAATCTATCATCTGTGTATCTATGTACCTATGTATGTATGTATGTATGTATGTATCTATCATCTATCATTCTAATCTACCATCTATGTATCTATGTTCCTATGTATGTATGTGTGTATGTATATATGTATCTATCTAATCTATCATCTATGTATCTTTGTATGTATGTATATTGTCTATCTATCTATCTATCTATCTATCTATCTATCTATCTATCTATCTATCTATCTATATCTATCCATCTATCTAGATAGTGATGCCAGTGATTCAACCTAAGTTTTTGTGCATACTTAGCACATACTTTAACAATGAGCTACAACTCCATCCCTGAGTGAATATATTTTTATTGAACACTACTAGTAGCCGATAATGAGAGTTTCCTCAGATATCACACACAATCACAATTTACCGAAGTCCAGGCACTTGAATAGAGAGGTAGTCACAAACTAAATGAACATGAATGACAAAGAGCAAGAACAAGAGTCACTAACCCTGCCCCTGGCTTAATAGATGAGTTCTAGAAGACATTCCAGGACCTGGAAGCTCAGGTATGGCGGAACTGTTGTAGAGTTGAAAAGATGAAAAGCTAACCAAGCATTTTATAAAGTGAATGGAAACCCATTACCCAAACCAAACAAAGCAGCCTGAGAAAATCCCAAAGGCTCCTGTGTAAGCAGATTTTTCTCTGTCCCTTCAGCCAACACCCAAGTAAACGACATGGAGACTTATTAATTATGAAAGCTCGGCTGAGTTTAGACTTGTTTCTAACTAGTTCTTACAACTTAAATTAGCCCATTTCTATTCATTTACTTGCTGCCACGTGACTTATGGCTTGTTGCCTCATCTTCTACATGTCACGCTTCCTCTGTGTCTCCTCATGATTCTGCCCTTCTTCCCAGTGTCCTCTCTGCTTTGAAAATCCTGCCTAGTCATTGGTTGTTCAGCTTTTTATTAACTCAGTCAGATAGACACTTCTTCACAGTGCACAAAAAGATTATTTCACAAAACTTCTGGAAAATGGTAAAGGGAAATAGTAATAAGTTAAATCCCCCAGTTTTATAATAATATGTTTTTAAGCACTATAATAGTTGGTTCAACAAGGAATATCTAGCTGTGTATTCAACTGCTACTCTAGTTAACCAGATGGAGACGTTCTATAATTTTCGCAGTAAAGGTTGCCTTTTGAGTCCCTTCTCAGTAAGCATTCATTCACAACAGAAACACCTAGAAAACTAAGGAAAAGGAAATTCATTGAGTTGATAAATAGGAAAAACTATAGACTCCATCAGAGCTAATTGTGTGACAAACTTAAAGTCAAGTAAATTCTCAAAAATTATGTCATAACCAAAATCCAATAACAGAAATAAAAATTGGAAAGGAACAAACACAATTATTATTATTTTCAGATGCTATAATTATTCAATTTGAAAAATCCAAAGTCTCACTTGGCAAATGATTAGAATCAATAAACTACTGTAGCAAGAGCGTAGTGTGAGTCGACTGTGTAAAGATCAGTGATTTTTCTTCTGCTGGAATAGGCAAGCAGAAACTGTAGTAGAAAGAACATTGTGGTCATAGAAATAACAGAATTATTTACTGGGTACCTTAAATAGACCTGTGCCCATCAGCCATGGACCTAGACTCTCTCTCTCTCTCTCTCTCTCTCTCTCTCTCTCTCTCTCTCTCTCTCTCTCTCTCTCTCTCTCTCTCTAAACCATCATATTAAGATGCCCACCTGTCTGCCTGAAATCGATTCTTTCCCGCATCTTCTGCAGCCACATCTGGTCGTGGTATCGAGTTGCTGAAACGCGGGCGAGTCAGGGTGTGAACACAAACTCGCAGCAGCAAGTGTGTTTGATGGAAAGTCCCAAAAGGATTGGCTTGGTTCACTGCAGCCAGCGCTGTGGTGCTCTGCCATCATGGCGGCAGCTTGTTGGCTGTTGCCCTGCTGGCCTAGGAGTTCATTGTGCCCCTTTCCTCTAGAACGAATGATGGTTCCATTCTGAGTTGCAGGCCATGAGGTTTGCTGCCATCTGCACAAGGGACCATTCCAAATTAGGCTTGAAATACAATGATGTCGGCTGCCAGCTCCATTCTCTGACATGGTGAAGTTGTGGTTGCTGATAAGGAGTCATACAAGTGAGGGAAGAGAGACTTAGATTTCCTGTTTTGTGATGTGTGTGTGTGTGTGTGTGTGTGTGTGTGTGTAGTATGTGTCTGCTCATGCACACGGAAGTCAGAGGACAACCTTGGCTGTCATCCCTCAGGCTCCTTTCATCTTACTGTTTTGAGGTAGGGTCTCTCACTCTCTGAACCTTGCCAAGCAGACCAGACTGCTTGCTCATGGCCTTGGCCATCACGCCCCTGGGGCCTGCCTGTTTTGGCCTGTCCACCTGCATCTGCCTCCTAGCCCTGGGATACTGAATCCATCCTGCCGTGCCTGGCTTTTATTGAATGTGGGTTCTGGGAAATCAAACCGAGTTCCCTATGCTTGCGTGGCAAGTAATTTTACCAGCTGAGCTCTTGCTCCAGTCCAAGACTCCTATTGTTTATGAACCACTGGGACCAAGCTTGTGATGGATAACAGATTTGCTTCAAAAGGCAATTGCCAATTTATCTAACAGGGATTCTTGAAAGTTTTGTAAAAGTCACTCCAAGCTGGGAGCAACATTCAGGTATGTGTGGGGAGGCAATTTGAGGTGAAGAAGTGATTCTTTTGACAGAACAAAGAGAAGGCGGTGGGTGGAGTGAAACAGGCCAGCCCCCAGCGAGCATTCTTCCCAGGCTCTGGCCTCTTAATGCTGGGAGAGCCCCAGGCACGGGTCCTAGTGGGCCCATTACAAGGAAGTCAGACACTAAAGGAGGCTGGATAACTAAAATACATTTCACTTTGACAGCACATCAGGGGTTGAGAGTCTGCACCAGGCCTGGTTGTGGGCTGTAGGTGGAGCGTCTGGGTTGCTGGAGCGGCTGATCAATAAGGAGGGAGGTTATGACAGGGTGAAGGGGGAGATGGACATTAGGGCAATGGTTCTCCTGGCTTCTCTGAAGTTTCCACGGACCATTTGGTGGCTTGTTCACTGTGAGAATTTCATGGTTGATAAGACACAGTCGTCATCCAGAGAGTTCTGCCTTTTGAGCTCCAATACCAATGTAATTCAGGGTGATGAGCAGAACAGAGAACACTGTGCAGAAATGCTGTCCCAGAACAGGGGATGATCTGGGAGGACTTCCCAGAGCTGGGGACATCTCCACTGATTTGCAGGAGAGTGAACAGAGGCTGCGGGAGGGAAGGGTTTCCCCAGCGGTGCTTTGGAGAGTAATGGGAAGGCAAGAAGCCCAACGCTTCCTTCCCACTGTGAAGTGTCTTGTTTGGGACATCAAGGACACACAGTGATGAAAATTCCTGTTTGTTTCAGAAACAGCCGAGAGTCACCCTTCTCTCCTGAACTAATTAAGATGTTTTTACGTTTAGAGCACAGATGGAGTGTGTTTTTTTTTTTTTTTCAAAAATATTTCTAGAATAGTTGAATGGTTATTTCTTTTCTTTTTGAGTTAAACCAATTTGGAAAATGTGCATTTTAAGTGCAAACAGAATGTAACTAATGGGTTGGTGTTGGGCAACACGCCTTGGCAGGCATGTCTCTGTGAGGTGGCAGAAGGTATCTGTGGTTCCTCGTTCCATTTCACACTGTTACTTAAAAGAATACAGTCTATACTGCTTCCCGAGTGGTCAGGTGAAATTCCCAGTTCAGCCCTGATCCTGAGGACAAACCTCTCAATGAGAGATCAGCACCCTGCTCTTAGTGAGGTCCCAGCCCAGGGCCTCAGGTGACAGCGTGGGTATTCATTCTCTTGTTGGGTGGGGGTGGGGTGGGGGTGGCTCAACATTCATTTGCATTTCAGACATTGCCTGTGGAGCCCTAAGGAAGCTCTTCATTCTTTGGCCTTGGCTTCTTTGAGAAGTGGGGACACTCTCCTAGCTGGATGGTCTGCTAAATGGGTGAGGGGCCCCTGGGCAATGAGACCACTGGTGAAGTAAATACCTCTCACAGGCTGGGCCTTCACTATGGTGTAGAGACAGGAGACTGTGGTGGGCTCAGTCCGAGGCAGCAAGGGGACCAGAGTAAACAGAGCAGGCACACTAGGCTCTAGGGTAGGAGTTAGGGGGCTTTGGTTCTTGGAGTACATTGCCTTTAGTGTGTCTTTGCAGTGTAAGCCTGATACAAGGCATGAGTCCTGTAGAATGAGAACTTCCTTGAGGCAGGCACAGAGCCAGTGAGGGAATCCTGGTGGACACTGCAGGCTTTTGAGCAATGGGGAGAATGCCTTGAGCAGGGAAGGGTTTCTGGATGAGAGAAGGAAGTTAGAGGGTCTGCCTGTCGGCAGAGATTAGAACACCCAGAGGTCCCCAGGAGACCCCTCTTCTTATCCTTCTGCCATATCCTTGGGCCTCAGACACTCGGGCAGGTTTCAGACCTTCTGCACCCACACGTAAGGAAGCAATTGCCCTTCCTCCAGCCTCTTCTCTTCTTGGGCTGACTGGCCCTTTGGCTGTGTCCTTGGCTTGTCTGTTTTGCCCACAGCAGTTTCGCAGACTTAGAGGGGGATGCTGAATGATGGTCTTTAAATTATTAATGACTCCAGCCTTTTGTAATTAAAATGCTCATTTTCTCCATGAATTTTAAGCATTCATATATCACAAATACAGATAGAATGTATTTTAATGAATAACATTAAAACACTCAATTCCAAGTAATGAGGTTATCTCCCTGTCTGGGCTGATAGTCCATATTTGAATCGCTCATTTATTTATCCATCCTCTCACTAAATATTTTTGCCCCCTACCATGGGTAAAAGTATTAATAAATTATGACGAAACAAATCTTGCATGCCTGAATAGCTCATAATTGGTCTTGTGGAAGATACTTGGTAATTTCCAGATTTCAGCACCCGAAAACACTTGGGTAGGAGAGGAGAAATTTCTGAGGTTGTGGTCAGGAGGACAAAGAGAGCGAGGAGTTAAGTCGCATAGTAAAGTTAGCTGAATACTGAGTAGGCTGAGAGACTAAGGAGGAGGGAGAAGAGGAAGGGTGGTGGACAATGTGGAGCTCATAGCATGAGACCTAATGGTGGCACCCATCCAGTAGGGTCTTCTGTCAAGAGCTGGAGTCTCTGCCCTCTTTGTCTAGACTCTGGGTAAGCATTTTTGGTCAGCAGAGTGATGTAGGACGTCCTTCTGTATGTGTGTTGCTTTTATTGGTTAATGAATAAAGAAACTGTCTCTGTCTGTGATAGGGCAAAAGAGTAGAGCTAGGCGGGGGGAAAACTAAACTTAATGCTGGGAGAAAGAAGGTGGAGTCAGAGAGATGCCATGTAGCCGCTGGAGGGGAAAGATGCCAGCTGCCAGCTGGAACTTTGCTGGTAGGTCATGATCCTAGTTATAAAATAAAAACTAACAGAAATGAGTAATTCTAGATGTAAGAGCTAGCTAGCAATATGCTTAAGCTATTGGCCAAGCAGTGATTCAAATGATATAGTTTCTGTGTGATTATTTTGGGAGTCTGGGCAGCTGGGAAACGAACAAGCAGCCTCACACTACAGTGGAGCCCAGCAGAAGTGTCATCATGTGACTTTGAAAGTTTAAAAGGCCTGGTAACAGTGCCGAGCACTTCTCCCATGCTCTCCATGATACTCGTGCTTAGCACTGGTGGCCATGTTATGAAGCAGCCTCAACGAGCCCAGGCGAAGTCCTCAGGGAGAGACCGTGTGTGTAGGGGTGCTATCTTCACAGTCTTCCAACACTGTGCTGGCTAAATTTGTGCCAACTTGACACAAGCTAGAGTCATTTGGGAAGAGGGAACTTGAATGGAGAAAATGGCCCCACCATATTGGCTTGTGAAGCTAGGCTCTGGAGTGGTTTCTAGATTGATGTTTGATATGGGATTGCCCAGCTCACTGTGGGTGGTGCCACTCCTAGTCTGGTAGTCCTGGTTACTTTACTAAAGCAGATTGAGCAAGCCATGGAGAGCAAACCAGTTAGCAGTATTCATCCATGGCTTCTGCTTCAGTTCCTGCCTTCAGGTTCCTACCCTGCGTGCATGTTCTGATTTCCCTAAGTGATGGAGTGTGGCTTGAGAGTTGCATGCCAAAGTAGACCCTTGCCTCCCCAAGTGTAGTGTGGAGCTGCGGGCAGCTTCCCGCCACCCTGCTCTTGGCCACCAGCTAGCTTATGCCCCGAAATAACAACACACAAATTGTATTCTTTTAAATACTGCCTGGCCCATTATTTTCAGCCTCTTACTCACATCTTGACTAACCCATATCTAATAAACTGTGTAGCACCACAAAGTGGTGCCTTACCAGGTAGATTCTAGCATACGTCCATCTTGGGCTGGAGCTTCATCGCGTCTGGCTTCTCTCTTACTGAGGAGAGGCATGATGGTCTGTATAACTTAGGAGAGGTGTGGCATCTGACTGAGCCATCTACCTCACTTCCTTCTTCCTGTTCTGTCTACTCCACCCAAGGGCCGGTCTATCAGATGGGCCAGGCAGTTTCTTTATTAATTATCCAATGAAATCATCAGATAGATAGAAGACACACCTACATCACCCAAGTTACTTTTGGCCATGGTGCTTTATTACAGCCTAAGGCAGTGATTGACCGAGAGCACTGGATGTGAGTGAAGATGCCTGAAAGTAACTGCAGATCTGTTCGTGAAGTCCTGAGCATCCTGCAAGTCCTTCGAGAAGATGCCCCGGGCATCACAAACACTTCTGTTACTTCCTCCTCATCTGGCTTGTTCTGAAATGGACAGGGGTCTTTTGGTACTGGCTGATCCTGTGGCTCCAACCAAAGATATCCCCTTCCTTTCCCCTTGTGCTCTGTCAGAGAGTTTTGGTTTCATTTTATTCTTCTTAGGATGCCTGGAGGCAGAAGGAGGAAGAGGAGGGGATGAAGGATGAAGGGGAAAAGGAAGAAGAGGAGGAGGAAGGAGGGAGGAGAAAGGGGAAGGGAAGAAGAGGGGGAGAGGGAGGAGGAGGAAGGGGAGGAAGGCTTTGTCTTTCTGTTGAACTCTCTTGTCTCTAAATGATGTACTCTCCTCAGGGAGCATGTCATCCCGGCAGAGGCCAGGGCCTTCCTGTGCTCACCACCACACCACTTCCCCTCTCTGCGGCAGGCAGGACCCATGATGATCTCTGAAGCATTCTACCCAGCCGTGGAGGGCAACACTACAGGGTGAGTGTGGGCTGGGGCTGGCATAGCCTGAGAAGGAACAGTGAGTCACAGGGCCTGTTGGGTCCAGCTAAATGAGGAATGTTCCTGCAGCAACCCTTCCCTTTCCCTTCCTTTCTTCCCTCTTCCTTGGTTCCCGTCCCTTTCCCTTTCTTTCTTCCTTCCCCTGTAAAAGTAACATGTCTACCCATCTGGGGTTAGAGGACTAAATAGCACAGAGAACACACAATGCCGCTCACCTGTCTTTGCTCCACTCCCTCCTCGGCCTGGTTCATCTCTCCCAGCAAAGCTGCCCTTAACAGTCTGTCTTCTTTAATCACCTGGCAGTTACCTCCACATCTCTAAACGATTGCTCTTGCAGCTCTCTTGATTTATCAACACTAAACACCATCTATCCGCTTCCTGCTGGAACAGATGAGGCTCTGCCTTCAGCCCTCCTGCCTTCCCCTTCCTGAAAGCTGTACCACCTATTAAGTTCTACTTTTAATTGGGTAACTCTAAACAATGCATCTAAGCATCTAATTCCTGCTTCATCCACGGGAGGAGCCCTCCCTTCTTCTCCGCCCCCAAGATGTTTCATTACCTGGATTGGAAGGTTATGATGCTCTACCCTTAGAGCTGGCTCTTCATTAAAGCTTGTGTCAAGTCCCCTCTGTCCCCTGAGATTTATAGTGGAGGGCCTAGTGGCCATCGGCTCTCATGGGCAGACAGCACGCATGGAGCTTCTCCCGGCTTCTCAGAGCAGCCTGATTTTGCAGTGTGTGTCCTCTGAGCATGACTTCTGGAAACAGATGGTCGGTACCCGCTCTGCTGTGCTCTGCATACTGCTCCTGGCTCGTGTGAGCCACATAGCTGGGCTTCTGTTGTCCACTGTCCTACTGTTAAAATGGAGACGTTAGTTCCCAGTCTAGCACAGCTTGGTTGTAGAAACCTGGCTGAAGATGAAAGAAGGACAGACAGACACATGTACAGAAAAGCCGGGATTAGGTGGGCCATGCCCGCTCCGACACAACTCAGATCAGTATCTTTATTATGTGCAGCAGGAGAAGGATACCTTGGTGAGCCTTGGTGGGAGGTCTCTGCAGGGAGCAGTCTGGGGTTCCAGTCATCCAGGAGGAGGAAGCTGCAGCGGCTAACTTTCGCATAGACTGGTTGATCTTTTGTGATACTCTTAGACCAGAGGAAGGCTTTTCTATGACTCCGGGAGTCACTCTGGGAGCCTCACTGGGACGAAGGTTTTGGGTCTGAGGCGTTGGTCCTTGTCAGCCATACAGGTTGACTCAGAACTGACTGCACCTTCCCCCACAGCCCCATCCTCTTTTCCCACCCCTTACTCATTTACTTATCTTTTTTGCTAGAGCACATCCTCAGGTGGTTTTGAAGAAAGGACACAGAGAAAGAAAAATTCGTCACTTTCTGTGCTCATTTTCTTTAGTTCTCATATAGTATGCTACACCTGACACCCATTTGCTGTCTTGCAAATTGAGCATCCCTCCGCCCCTGCCAGGACTGAGGTTCCATTGGCTTGTTATAGGTCAGCAGGGACTTAAACCTCCAGAGGCTGGTCTCCTCCCTCTCCCTGCCCCTGACCTTTCCCCATCTTCAGGGCTAGTACAGCCAGGGCTGGCTATTTCCATCTTACTGAGCTTCTTTCTGCCTCTCCATCTTGGCTGCCCTCCATCCATGATGGTCCTTTGCATCCAGGGACCATGTGACCAGGTGGGGGTCTCCCTGGGTTACCTGCATCTGGAACACAAAATTTCCACGGATCATGGGCTGGCTGTATACTTCTAAACTGCACATCATTTCCTCTGTGTTGCAGGCTGTGATGGTGTGAGGGGTCCGGAACTTTGGGAGGTGATTTTGTCATCAGGCAGAACTATGCGAATGGGATGAGGACCATTATAAGGGGACTCGGAGAGCTCTCTCAACCGTCCCGGCATTTGCGAGAATCCAAGGAGAGGTCCCACCTCTCAAGCAGGTGCTGGACATGGAATCTGTCCTGATCCTGAACTTCCCAGCCTCTAGAACTGTGGGAAATGCATCTCTGTTGTCTGAGATCCTCCCAGTATCTGTTAAGCTCACAGACATAGACTGAGACAAGGCCTAAACCCACAAAGCCAAGGCGATGAGCCTGGGAAGCAGGCTTCTCTAGTGTGCTATGTGATATACTAGCCACAGGGGCCCTTTTATTTCCACCCTTGTTTCCTGGGTCCAAGCTCCTGCCTGAGAGATCGATGATGCTGTAGCCTAACCATTGGTTTGATCCTTAGACTTTAGGGTGCCACTTTTCTTATTACCTCCTAGATTGTCCCCCTGCCCTGGGCTTTTAGAAGACCATTCCTTTCATTTTTCTGCAAAGTGAATTGCTTCTGAAGGCTAGCAAGTGGCAAGCCTGGGGGATTCTACGTGTGCTAGACCATTGTATCATGTCCTTTATTACAACCACCGTGCAAGGACAAATCAGGCAATGCTTCATCGAGGTGATAAAAGCTAGGCTGCCAGCAAGGGCTGAGTGGACATCACGTAGCCTTAGCTGGAAGGACAGAGCATCATTCAGGAATGGCATAACCTTAATCCAGCCACAAAGAGGCACAGAACACGCAGCCGTGAGTGTTCTTTTAGAAACCGATTGTATTCCTCAACAACGTCAGCACCTAAGAGACCAGGCAAGAGTGTGGAAATGTTCCAGGATAAATGGGATCCAGGAGTCATGAAAACTAAAGGCAACCTAAGTATTTTGTAGAAGAGTCAAAAAAAAAAAAAAAAAAAGAAAAAGAAAAAAAACCTCTAAAGGACATTTTGGGGTCAGCTGGTAAAATGGAATATGGAAAGCAGCTTGAATGAAGCCGTTTCCATGCAAAATTTGCTTAAGCTGAAAAAGTTACCGCGGCTATTGAAGACAGAATCCTTAGGAATGCTCTCTAAGGGGTGAGGATGAGAGGCTCTCAGGTCAGAAGTCTTCGTTCCTGTGATTAAGGGACAGTGGAGGATGGTGATGAGAATGGAATAATTTGTTAACTCAGAGTCCAGGCAAATGGCTTGTGAGCATGTGATGGACTGTTTTCATTCTTGTAGTGTTTTGTAAATGTGAATTATTTTCAAATAAAAAGTGAAAAAAAATTGTGAGCAACAGAACAACCCCGCGGCAAACAGCCTTACATCTCAGGACAATTACATCACTTTGAGGGGAATTCTTCGCTTTATTCTAAATAGAACTGCTCCATCTAAAGACTGCCATGCTAAAGTGCTTGGTTGCTGCTGCCAAATTGCCAAATTTTGGCTCCAGATCTCAAGACGGAATGTCATTGAAATGAACGGCACTGTTGTGAAGGAATCACGTGACCGAAGAGGCCTTAAAGGTGGTGTGGGTATGGGTCCCACCTTTCCTGACTGTGATGGCTAATGCTGACGGCCAACATAACAGGAGACAAGCCTCGGGGCCTGGCTGTGAGGGATTGTCTAGACTAGACAATGGAGGTGGTAAGAACCCACTTCACCGCGGGAGGCTGGGTACCTGGACTGAGAAGAGAGGAGCGTGAAAGGAGCTCCAGCTCACGCAATCGACTCCCTCAGTGTAGAGGCAGTGTGATGGGTGTCCGAGCGCTGGTTGCCATGGCCCCCCTGCCACGCTGGACCGGAGTGTGAGTGCAACTGAAGGCTTTTCCGGTTAAGCTGGTTTCGTCAGAGCCGCAGAGGAAGTCAGAAAGACGCCGTCTTTGTGCTCCCAATGGAAGTCAGTTGCTCTGTCACCACAGTGACAAAATCCTGGACAAAAGTGACTTAAGGAAGTACGGGTCTGCTCTGGCTCCCAGTTCAAGGGTGAGGCCGGTCATGGCAAGGGAACATGGCAGCGGGAGCCAGAGGCAGCGGGAGCTAGAGGCAGCGGGTGACATTGTGTCTGTGGTCAGGAAGCCGAGCGAGGTCAACGCTGGTGCTCAGCTCTCAGCTCTCTGTATCCCTTATACTCAGCCCAGGCCCTGTCTGTGGAATGCTGCCCCCCTATGATGAGGGAGGGTCTCTCTGACTAGCTCTCATCTCCTCCATACTGACTCCCGTCTGTCTTTGCCCACCTTCCTTTTTCTTCCGGATCCGTTCACATGGGCACTCCATCTTGGAGCTTCTCCCATCGTCTTCAGCCAGGCTTTGTCCGCCGATCTTCGTCTCCTTGAGTCACTGGTGAGGACATCGGATTCTGAGAAGCTGGATGCTCCCAGCACACTGGTTTGTCCTTGTCCAGAGATGAAGCTTTCAGTCCAGCGTGCAATTAACAAATGATGAACTTCATTTTTATAGTCCAAATACAATCCTAAGGACACATCATAGTCCCCTCCCTGTTCATTGTACCTGACTCACAAGTCTTGCTGGGAACTAGGCTCTCGGGCTGTGGTACTGAGAAGAACTCGGACCAGGGTCCGTGGAACACAAAACGGATCAGACTCAGGACAAATACAGAAAAAATGACAACTAGGGGTCAGATGTTCTTGTTGGTATAGCGTTATGTGAGCAGGGGGGACAGATGTTCATGCAAGTGCAGCATCCTGTGGGCAGAGGCAGATGTTCACACAAACACTTGGGTAAGGGAGGAATGTGCTCCACAGAGAAGATGCGGTAGGTTATCTTAAGACATGATGGTTGAAATCAAGCACGTGGGTTCCAGGGGGAGTCTGGGCTGGACTCGCATAGCCGAAGCTCACACTGGAAACCAGGCTGGTGAGGCCTGTAGTTTGCGTTCACCTCCCTCCACTCAATGCAGAATTTGAAAATGAGCCGAGCTGAATCAGCAGGTAGCAGTATGAATAGAAGGCCTTCTACCCTTGGAGCCCTGTATTTTATATTGAAATTCTGATTTAAACTCCTACACATAGCTACAGCTCTCTTGGGGCCCTCTACTGCTTTGACCAGAGGTCTTTAACTGGTGTGTCTGTACACAGACTCCCCCTGCTGCCGTCATACCTCTCTAAGTGCCCTTTAATGCTGATCATGCTGGCGCTGTCCTGCGGGCATTGCTGTATCCAAATATTCCCTTTCAAATTGAAAATCCCAGTAGCTCAAAATCATCAGAATGGAATGAAGCAGATGAAAGTCTGATTTAATATCCTCTCAGCAAAGTTTGCAGGCAGGTGAGGAAATCAGGGGCCCAGGGACTTCTTCAGGACAGAGAGCAGCTGGAGGCAGGAGGCAGCCACACCGTCATGGGCCACAGAGGGAGAGATGGAGAGACAAGCCAATATGGCAATTGAGATGCAGGGAGCCTCCTTGGGAGTGACTAAGGAATGAGACTCAGACGCTGGAGTCATCTTCCTTACTTAACTTTTTTCCTTTTTTTGAGACAGGGTTTCATGTAGCTCATGCTGGCCTCGAACTTGCTGTATAGTCAGGAATGACCTTGAATTTTTGATCCTTCTGCCTCCATCCCCTGAGTGCTGGGATACCAGACTAACTTATAAAAAAACGGCAATACAACCCAGGGTTTTGTGTGTGCTAGGCAAGTACTTTGCCGACTGAGCTCTATCCCTTCTCTGCATCTTGCTTTCTACCCCCTCCTTGGCCTCTTTACTGAACCAAAGAGTCTCCTTTATTGAGCTCAGTGTGTTCAGATTAATATTGAGGTCTTTAATCCATTTAGACTTGACTTTTGTGCATGGTGATAGATATGGATCTACTTTCATTCTTCTACAGGTTGACATCCAGTTATGCCAGCACCATTTGTTGAAGATGCCCTCTTTCTTCCATTGTGTACTTTTGGCTCCTTTATCAAAAATCAGGTGTTCATAGGTTTGTGGTTTAAGATCCGGGTCTTCTATACGATTCCATTGGTCGACTTCTCTGTTTTTATGCCAATACCAAGCTGTTTTCAATACTGTAGCTCTGTAATAGAGTTTGAAGTCAGGGATGGTAATGCCTCCAGAAGTACCTTTATTGTATAAGATTGTTTTGGCTATCCTGGGTTTCTTGCTTTTCCCTATAAAGTTGATTATTGTCCTCTCAATATCTGTGAAGAATTTTGATGGGACCCTGATGGGGATTGCATTGAATCTATAGATTGCTTTTGGTAGAATTGACATTTTTACTATGTTGATCCTCCCAATCCATGAACAAGGGAGATCCTTCCATTTTCTGGTATCCTCTTCAATTTCTTTCTTCAAAGACTTAAAGTTCTTGTCAAATAAATCCTTCACTTCCTTGGTTAGAGTTATTCCAAGATATTTTATGCTATTTGTGGCTATTGTGAAAGGTGATACTTCTCTGATTTCCCTCTCTGCTTCCTTATCCTTTTGTACTCACTCATAATCGGTTTCTAGCCATAATTAAAGGACATCGAGCCTATAATTCGGGATCCTTGAGAAGATAATAAGAAGGTGAACCCAAAGAAAAACATATAGTAATCCTCCTGGATATTGGAAGTAGACACGATCGCCGGGCAAAAATTGGGAACTTGGAGGTGGGGCGCAATGGGGCCAAGGGGAGATGGGGCGAGAAAAGCGTGAAGGGGAGAACGGGGAGAGCTCGGGGGAATGGGATGCTTGGGATATAGGAAGGGTGGATATGGGAGCAGGGAAGCATATATCTTAATTAAGGGAGCCATCTGAGGGTTGTCAAGAGACTTGACTCTAGAGGGGTTCCCGGGTTTCCAGGGAGACGCCCCCAGCTAGTTCCTTGGGCAGCTGAGGAGAGGGAGCCGGAAAAAGCCAGATCCTATAGCCATACTGATGAATTTCTTGCATATCATCATAGAACCTCCACCTGGCGATAGATGAAGAAAATGACTGAGCCCCACATTGGAGCACCGGACTGAGCTCCCAAGGTCCTGATGAGGAGCAGAAGGAGGGAGAACATGAGAAAGAAAGTCAGGACTGTGAGGGGTGCGTTCACCCATGGAGACGGTGGGACAGAACTAACGGGAGATCACCAACTCCAGTTGGAATGGGACTGATGGAACATGCGACCAAACCGGATTCTCTGAATGTGGCCGACGGTCGAGGCTGACTGAGAAGCCAAGGACAATGGCGATGGGCTTGGATTCTACGGCATGGACGGGCTCTGTGTGGGCCTTGTCAGCTTGGTTGATCACCTTCCTGGACCTGGGGGGAGTTGGGAGGACCTTGGACTTAACATAGAGTAGGGAACCCGGATGGCTCCTTGGCCTGGAGAGGGAGGGAGGCGGGTATGGGTGGAGGGGAGGGGAGGGAAAGGGGAGAAGGAGGGGAGGAGATGGAAATTTTTAAATTAAAAAAAAAAACCATGAAAAAGATTAAAAAAAAGAGTCTCCTTTCCTCCGTCCCTCAGAAGCCATGTCCATCTGGAGCCTCGGAAGGTGACTTTGTTTGGAAACGGACTGTTGGCATTTGTAACGACTAAGTGAGGGTGTGCTGGCTCAGGGTGGTGGGTGAGAGTGTATGATTGACATCCAGAGGGGAAGGGCTAACAGATACAGTGATGAAGAAGAAGGTCTGTGATGATGGAGGAGACGGTGTGACATAGCCAAAGTCAAAAACTGCTGAAGATGGAAGAAACAAGGGCCGGTTTTCCCTGAAGTCCCAGGCCTTGGGGTGGCCCTGCTGATGCGTGTATTCCTGGTATGGTCCTGCTGATGCCTGTATTTTTCATTTATTACAATGACCTTAAAAGGGGACAGCTATTTCAGGGCAACTTGAAAAGCAAAGCTTGTCTGTATTTTCAGGTGGCCAAGTGATGATTTGACATGGCCCATCTGTGCTTCCACCGTGACCTGCGCTGCTGAAATCAGGTTGGTTTTGGGAGTGGAGCTCTGAGATACGGCTTATTTCAGGGTGGATGCGATTTGATTTGCTACCAAGGCAGGCAGAAGCTCCACAGATTTCTGTATTTCATGAGAATATAATCTCCCCAAACACTGGATGGTGTTCACTGCACTGTGTCTGCTGCTGTGGCTCTCATGACTTTGGTATGAAGGGTTTGGATCAACAGAGAAGGGGGAAAGACCAAGAGCAAAGATATGGGGGGCGGGATCAAAAGATGGGGGATTGACCACCAGAGGGCAGATGTTCAGGGGAGGATGCGGCAGGCAAGGCAGGCAGGCTAAGCTGTCCTCTTGGGTGACTGGAGTGCTGGGAAGGGTGATTAAAAGTGTCTGCATTAGTACCAGCTTTTGCAGGATAGGTCAGGAAGGAAGGGCCTGCAGGTAGAGAGGAATAGAAACCCATCTGGACAGCTGTTTTTCCTGACTCTGTGCTGTGATGAGACACTGGCTTAAGCCATTGTCCACAGGAGAGCCCCACTCTAAAGCAGCAGAGGACAGATGCCACTCAGGGCTTCCAGATTCCAGATTCCGCTCTCACTCTGGGTTCCAGCTTGTCTACAGACCCCAGCGTCCCTCTCTCTTTCCCTCTCCTCTCCCCATCCTCTCCTCTCCCCTCCCCTTTTACTCTCCTCTCAACTCTCAACTCCTCCCTATTTTTCTCTTTCTCTTCTTCCAAACAACTTAGGTCCTGTGCAGTTTCAAGTGTGTGTGAACAGTGACAGGAGCTGGGACAGGCTGGGACGGGTCTGTGTCACCTTCTGTCTCAGAGCCTCTCGTTCTCCTTGCTCTCCATGGCTCTCCTGGGAAGGACGGATAGCAAACAGGTGTCACGATGGCCTGTGGGTAATGTAAGGATTCTGACTGATTTTCCTTTCACCTCTGTCTTTGAGAGCAAATTTCCTGTATCCATTGGCCACTCAGCAACAAGACAAGGGGTAATGGACGTGTGTGGATGTAACATTTCATCAAAATCCAATCCATCGAAATCTGGGGCATCTGTGGCAAAGGTGGGAATATGATCGTGGTTTCTTGTCAATGAAGTGTTGATCAGCGATCAGATCTGATGCCCTTGGCATCTCACTTCATTTTACAACTCTTATAATAGTTTTACTTGTGAAAATTGTTTGACTGGTTCAGACAGAAATTGTCATTTCCCTTCAATTTATTTTTCATTTAAAATTCTCTCTCTTCTCTCCTCTCTCTCTCTCCTCTCTCCTCTCTCTCTCTCTCTCTCTCCTCTTCCGTCAGGCCTCTGCGGTACTGCCTCTGCTCTCTCTCAGCTCTCGTCCTCTCTCACTCTCCTCGCTGTGCTCTACATGCCTCTCTTCTACTCACTCTCTCTCGGCTCTCTCTGCTCTCTCTCTCTCTCTGCTGTGTGTTGTGTGTGTGTGTTGCAGGTGAGTCAGGGCCTTCAAGAGGGCCAAGAAGAGAGCATTCGACTTTACTGAAAGTCACAGGCAGTTGTGAGCTGCCCTGTGGGTGCTGGGAGCTGAATCCAGGTTCCTCTGCAAGAGAAGCAGTGTGTTTGGTCACTGGGAGCTGGTCCCTCCCGAGCTGTCCCCCCAGTTTTTGGTCAAGTGCTGTGTAGCATCCTCTCCTTACTTAGTTCCCCAAATGTGTTCAACACTCTACGAAGGAAGCTTAATTCTCTTCCCCCTGCCTCTTGGCCACAGCAGCAATTTCCAGTCTTCAGTTTCCTTCCCCTCGGTGGATTACCATGGCCTGGTATTTCATATAAGTGGAATGAGATCTTTGTGCTGGGGTTCTTTCCCTTAGCACAGTGTCTTTAAAACCTATGCAACATTGCACTGTGTATCAATACTCCATTCTTTTTTATGGTGAATTATATTCTACCACATGGATATGCCACAGTAATGTGTATCCATCGGTGGACATTTAGGTTGTCCCAGTCATTGCCTGTTGTGAATAATGTGGCATGACTGTGCATGCATGTTATATGCACACACACATATTTTGCATTGATTAGTTTTTATATTTGGGTGTGCATTGTGTGCATTTGCTTAGGTGCCAGTTTTCAATTCTTTGGGGTATCTGTCCTAAGTGTAGTGCTACCCGGGCCACATAGCAATTTTGTGCTTAACTTTCTGAAGACCTGCCAAGCTACTTTCTTGTAGCAGCTGTGCCGTTTTTTCCATTCCCACCCGCTGTGCGCCAGGTGCACTTCTAGGAGCCATTGGTCCCAGGAGAGTTTTCCTCCTCTGCCTTCCTGCTGATAGGAGAAAATAGAAAAGCCCGATGCATGTTGGGAATGCCCTTAGCACTGACAATTTGCTTAATAGTTTTTCTGTTGTCTATAAAATTGGCATACACCTTTCCTCTGCTTTAGTTACGCTCAACTGTGCTTCCTGGCTTTTGTCACTCAAGGTATCTGCAGAAAATGACAGCTTCTGTGCAGCCTCAGGGAGGAGGGTGCCCATGGCTGCAGGTGAGGGGTCTGGACCTCTGATATTGTGCAGGAAGAGGGGGCCTAATCCCATGACAAAGTTCTAAGCCACTGTGTTGGGACATTGTTTTCTTCTCAAGGGCTGTTTCCAGGTTTAACGTCACTTGTCCTTATAGAGGTTCTGTCTCAGACGTTTTTATTTATGCACGAGTGATGTGTGCAGTAAGGCAGCAAGTTGTAACACGCTGCCCAGAGACGTGTCATGACTGCACACAGGAGCTAAGATTTTAGATTCGTCAGTCCAAACACAGAGCGCCGCCTTGCTTTGGTCTCCGAGGTGTCCAGTTTGTCAAAGCAACACTTAAGTTACCACAAAGGGCACCCCTCACTCCTCCAGTCACTTAATCATGAAAATGGTGTGTTAGACGGAGGTTGCTGCTGCTCACACCACACTTTCTGCGCATGGGCAGGTCAGTCCTCTGGTTGGAAAGTACTATCTCGTCATTGATTTATAGATCCCGACACCCACAGAGAGTTTCATGAAACCATTTGACAGTGGAGGTCTGGAGTTAGACCAATAAATCAGAGTTAAGTGGAAAGGGTTCTGCAGGCCTCCCTGGACTATCATCTAGGCTGCAGAGAATCTTCAGAAGGTGTGCAGGAGCTGTCACCATCAATCCCTGTTGTTGTTAGTGGAGGCAGAGGTAGAAAAAGATTGAAGGTCTGTCAGTGCCCTCCGATCCTGTTTCTATCAGGGAAACACATTCCCTTGACGGCAGCAGAGCAGGTTCTGGTACCTGTAAGTCCCGAGGAGAGAAGCTCATTGGGTAAGTAGATGGCCAATGGGAAGTCAAGAACTGTCAAAAGACACAGAGAAATGGAGATCTAAACAGAAGAATCAATAGCGCCCAACTAACTGACAGAATCTAGCCTACTGGATGGATGGCACAAATAATTCAACTACAAAGGCATGGGGGGGGGGGAAGGTCACAGAGTTTGGAATGAAATACTTGGTGAAATAAAAAGAGGCAACCAGTTGTCCTCAGCTCCTGATCCTCCTGCCTTTAGAGGGGGAGCAGAACGTGGAGCAAGCTAAGTGATTTTGGTTGTTTTCTTTGGCTGTAATAGAACTCGTGATGCAGTGTGAAACAAGGAGCTTTACTTAACTCACAGTTTGGGAGGCTGAAGATTTAAGACTGAGGGGGTCCCTTCTGTTAGGTTGCTCATGGTGATGGCTTCATGGAAGTAGGGTGGGCGATCACATGGCTGGACAGTTGTAACTGGCCATTTATAACAACCTCTTCTTGTGAGAACTCTATTGTCTCTAGAACTCCCCTACTCCCATCAAGAGCATGATGCCAGCGACCTAACCAAATTCTATCAAGCCCTCATTCTCTCTTAAAGGTCAGATCGTAGCCTCTTGTGCCACCACAATGAAGATTAAACTCCTAGTGCTTGGATCTCCAGGGGATGCACTGAAATCATATCCAAACCACAGCAACACTGGAGCAGTGTTTGCTGAACGAATGAACGAGCACACTCTGTGCTGCTTCTGCCTCCCCCTGAGCTTAGCTGTGTCCATCTAGCTAGTGTCTTGAAGCGCTATGCACTTTAGCACACACTGACCTGTACCTTCGAAACTGCCGGACCAAACGCGAAGACAAATGGAGTCTCACTACAAACACCCAGAGGGAGAAGACGTCCCAGTAGGGCCACACTAGAGCCTTGTCTAATGTGTCTATGGGTCTATAGGGGCCCTTACAGGCGTTTTCATGCATCTGTGTTAGGAACCCACAGACAGACGTGCTCAAGCCTCATTGAACACAGAATCAACAAAGCACATGTAAAACGTAGGTGATGGCGAATCTTGCCCACAGCTCAGTCTTCCTTGATCCTCCTACGTGTTCTGTCTGTCTACTTCCCGTATTTCTTATTCTCTCTTTTCTTTAGAACCCTCACCCTGAAGTCTCAGGGCCCCACGACGGCATCTCAAGCTATTATACAAAGCATTTCATTTATTCCCTTTTGTTCTGCCCCAGCTTTGCCCTGGCAGCTTCCTCCGACGTGGTCAGTTCATATCATTTAATATTCTCTTTGCCTTTCCTAGTGTGTGCCCACTCAACATGGCACACTGGTTTGGTCCAGGCACTCCTGTGAAGATTATTCAGCCCCCCCTCCAAATTTCTCTGAGTTAGAACTCATCTTCTACTGTTTTTATATCTTCAAATTTATAATTTTCTGAAAAATTCCTCATCTAGTTCACTTTGCCATGCTCATCCTAACTTATTGAGAGTTGGACGTTAATTAATTTCTCTTTCTCTCTTCTTTTTTAATCCTGCTGAGCTTTGCTGAGCACTTTCTCGTAGATACTGATGTGTGATTATTTGTTATCATTCTCTTTTATTCAACTGTTTATGCATATTTCTTATTTTTCTGGATGGAATTGGCATCTTTTAAAATTTTGATTTGATTTTCAAGTCACAGCTTCAGAGTATGATGAGCCTAGAAATTCCCACATCTTCTTCCTCCCTGGAGGTTCCTTTTCTGCCTGACCAGGACAGTTGTCATTGCACTTTCATGGGTACTTAAATGAAAGGATTGGTTTTTCATTCCAGGTTCTGTGTGCAAAAATACATATATGTATTCTTATGTACATAGGAGTCAAACCCGCCTCATAAATTATGCTGCTTACATATTCTTTGGCTCATGTATGGAAGACAGGGGAGAGTCACACACACTATGAGCTTTGTGTCTTTATTATGAAATTGTACCATTTGTTATGGAAAAATAAAAATTGCTGCAGGATCCTTGGTAGTGGCAGTGGCAGAAATGCTGCCTGAGTGGTGGCAGGCAGGGGGCAGTGGGTCCCGAGAGCAGCCAGTCCCAGGCAGGGACAGCACATGAGACCACTTGGCAGGAAGGTCTCCGAAGGTGGCTGGTTCCCGGCAGTGAGGTGGTGAGCCATGTGGCTGCGGCAGGCAGGGCAAGAGACACATGGATAGGCACATCATGCAGAGTGAGGTTGGGCATTTATTTAGTGAGTTATGGAAGGGAAGGAAGAAGGGGAGAAGAACAGAGAGGGAGAGAGAGAGAGAAAGAGAGAGAGAGAGAAAGAGAGAGAGAGAAGACGTAGAGATCGACGTAGTTAGCTAAGATAGAGCGAGCGACCTAAGGGCTTGCCAGCCCGGTAAGGACGAACCTTCCTGCCTAGTGGAATGGTGGAGGAATGTGGGCGTTGGCTTGTCTCTCTAAAGGAGACAGAACGATCATTACAACACCGTTAACCCTTTTAAGGTGTTTGTTTTTATACTTATTTCCTTAGTATAAAGTGTCTGTTTTTGTCTTTCTGTTTTGCCACTCTACAAGACTAACACTCCATCTCAAGTGATACTACGTCCAGCCTTACTTCTTTCGTTTGTAGTTGAGTGATATGTAATGTAAACGTAATCACACACACACCCCACACCACACACACACGCACACGCACACCGCACCACGCACACGCATACGCACACCACACACCACACCACCCACACACCATCACGGCACCCATATGCCTAAATGTCAAAGGGACAAAACATACAGGAGTTGGTTTTCTCTTTTCACTGTGTGGGATTAGGAGAATGAACTCAGGTCGTCAGGCTTCTTGACAGCACCTTTGTGTCTTCAGAGTATAATGCTAGCCCGGAGATGACTTTTCCATAGAACAGATTGTGTTCATTCTGTAAAACACCTCACAGATATTTTCTCATCATCCTGCTGTTAAAGTGAGCAAACTGGAAAGAGGTGTCCACAATTTCCCCTTTAAAAGGCTGGATCACTACTATTTAGTCGAGGAGTTAATCAAACACCGCTTGCTATCTCTCTACCCCCGATGTATAGAATACAGTTTCATTATAGAGATTTGCTTTGTCTTTCAAAGTTTTGTAAACGTTTCCTGAGTTATTTGTCTGTTCCATCATTTGGGATTCCAGTTATGAATAACCTTGCATAACATTGAAGTCTTCTGGTCTACAAGTTCCTCTCAAATTCAAGCATTCTTGACTTCCTTTAAAACGTTCCCCCATGCTTCTCAGACATTTCCAGGCTCCTTTCATTCACGACCGTCAGTCTGGACGCTCAGTTTTCTCTGTGTTCAGCTCGGATTTGTTTCTCTTGTGGAGTCACCATCCTGCTGACAGGCATTCTGAACTTCCTGTATCAGACTGTGAGCCTTGTGACCCACAGGTTGAGAACCACTGCCCTAGGCCCTCTTCTACAGAAAGGAAGAAAGGTGTGCTCCTTCCTTTCAACATATGATTGCCCCGCGTTTTCCTTACAGTTTCTTTCTGTTTCCCTTTTCCCTTTTGAGACAGGGTCTCATTGTGGACTGCTCGCTGGTCAAGAACTCACGATGTAACTTCTCGGGCCTTTGCACTCACACAGAATCCGCCTGCCTCCTGAGTGCTGTTTAAAAAGGCGTGCACCAAACCCTTCCTGCTCAGTTCTGTTCTGAGAGTGGCCGAGACAGACATGATCGGCTTTCTGAGATGTGGCTTTAGACCAATGGCTTCTTCCAGTGAAAACCTGAGGGTTTCTGTCCAGTTGACCTTCCGGCCTGCCTACCGCACCCCCACCCCCCCTTGCCATCTGTGACTATTGAACTGTGGGCAAGGCTGTCCACAGCAGTGGGTCCTGGGCTTCGTTTCCTTACCTTCAGGAAGTTGCATCTCTCTCCTCTCTCTCTCCTCTCTCTCTCTCTCATTCTCTCTCCTCTCGTCTGTCTCTCGGCGTACTCTCCGTCTCTCTCCGTCTCCTCTCTCTCTCTCCTCTGTGTGTGTTTCAAGACAGGGTTTCTCTGTAGCTTTGGAGCCTGTTGTCCTGGAACTAGCTCTTGCAGACCAGGCTGGCCTCGAACTCACAGAGATCCGCCTGCCTCGGCCTCCTGAGTGCGCCACCAGCACTGGGCTTCCATGCGTTTTGATGACATTACACACTGTACTTTCCTTCCACATGGCCTGTGCTTGGTTGCAGCTGTACTTATTGACCGTACACACTGAATATTTGTATATTACATTTTTCTTCAAATCTCATGGAAAGTAAAGTTTCTGAGTTCATATTTCTTAATATATATATATATATATAATTTCTAGGAGAAGGCAAGAAATATGAATATGCTCACAATTGAAATCAATCTCTGCATTTTAGAATAATCTTTATGATTTCATTTGACGTGTAACTCTGACAAGCCACCAGGAAATTACTTAGTATAAATATGAGTTTTTTATATAGATTTATATAAATATGCATATACGCAGTAAATAAATCTATTACACACATATTCCACATGATAGTTGATGCAAAGACCCCACAGTTCTAAGGGAAAAGGAGAGCATTTATTCTGGAGCCATTTTGAGTAATCATAGTCCAAGAACATCCGCTTGGATTATCCCAAATTCCATGTTTCAATGTGGAAAGAGTTTAATAGTTTACAAAGCAAAGAAAGTCATAAACCAAGGGTAATTTAAAATATGCTGGTGAGTACATCAGAGGGGCAGGCCCAGAGAGGTGGAGGAAACCCTCCTGTAGGCCTCTGAAGCTATCTGACGTCATCCTTAGCTTCCGCGTTGTTGGAAGCTGGCGGTCTGTTAAATTAACATAATTTCAAAGGCTTTTTTCTGTTAGTCACAGTGT
Organism: Arvicola amphibius; assembly: GCF_903992535.2. Classification (NCBI taxonomy): domain Eukaryota; kingdom Metazoa; phylum Chordata; class Mammalia; order Rodentia; family Cricetidae; genus Arvicola; species Arvicola amphibius. The sequence goes on along the minus strand of NC_052049.1, from coordinate 6,985,995 downwards.
ATTTGGACAGAGGTGGGCAAGGAATGGATTTTCTTCAGGGGGCTAACGTTAGCTGAGATGAGGTAATTAGCCTCGGTACCTGCAGTATTCCATCCCGTGTCACTGTATTCCTCATCAGTCAGTCGGTGCAGACGCGGCTCCTTTCCAGGTATTTCCATCCGCACGACTATTCACATATCTATGCACACATGTAGCCATGTTCTAGCTGTATTAATATCTTTTATTGCTTAGTCTCACTCAGCCTTGCTGATTGCGTTTAAATGACATGTTTATCATGTGCTCAATTCTTAAACTTACTCTTTTTAGAGTGTTTTATTATGACTGTTCCTTCAGTTATTATTGACACATTGTTTTAATGTTGTGTGTATTATGATTTTTGTGTCTTCTTTTTCTGAATTTATTTCCTGTCTTTCCCCCCAGGTCCATGAAGTGAAATAATTCTGTGTTTATTCTATATCTAGCATTATTTGAAAAGATTGAACAAGGGTGTCTATCTTTTGAGGCTCATACTCAATAAAGCACAACCTGAGAAATCCTAATCATGCTGAGTAGGAACGGATCTATGATGTTAAAAAGTATTAGTTTCTGTTTGCCTAAATCCTTTTAAGAGTCAGAAAGGAGATTAAATTTAGCATCCTTTTAGAAGTCTCATTTTCTGGATGGAGCTAGAAATATCATTTTAAGTGAGGTAACCCAGACCCAGAAAGACAATTATCACATGTACTCACTCATAAGTGTTTTTCTTTTATAGAGTTCTTTTTTTTTAAAAAAAAAGATTTATTTATTTATTTATTTATTTATTTATTTATTATGTATACAGCATTCTGTCTGCATGGATGTCTGTAGGTCAGAAGAGGGCACCAGATCTCATTACAGATGGTTGTGAGCCACAGTGTGGTTGCTGGGAATTGAACTCAGGACCTTTGGGAGAGCAGCCAGTGCTCTTAACCTCTGAGTCATCTTTCCAGCCCCATGGTTTTTAAACATAAAGCAAAGAAAACCAGCCTATAAATCACAATCCCAGAGAACCTAGACAACAATGAGGACCCTAAGAGAGATATACATAGATCTAATCTACATGGAAAGTAGAAAAAGACAAGATCTCCTGAGTAAATTGGGAGCATGGGGACCTTGGGAGAGGACTGAATGGGAGTGAAGAGGCAGGGAGGGGAGCAGAGAAAAATGTAGAGTTCAATTAAAAATAATCAATAAAATTAAGGAATAAAGAGAGTTAGAAGAAAAATATCAATAATGAAAGTATTAGGAGGAAAACATTAAGAGAGTTAGAGAGGGGGAAAAAAGTCTCATTTTCTCCCATTGACCTGCTATTATGGTTAAACAAGCTTGGGGTTCTATTCTCCAGCAATCACCTGCATCTCCCCACTGTCAGCCATGTGCTTAGGGTTCGCATTGTCTTGTATAGTTCTAGATCTGGTACAATGCTATTTTTACACCTACACATCTGACATAGTTGACCAACTGTTCAGTGTCTTCTTTGGAGCCAAGACGAAATGGCCCTGGCATCTTTGGGATGCCTGGGTGAGTGTGACCAGTTCCAGTTAATGGACTGTGGGACTCTGGGAAATCTTGTCAGCCTTGGTGGATTCAGATGACCAGACGGACACAATCACAGGGTGACAGATTGTGGCTGGCGCATGGGGACAACACAGGGAGAATTTGTAGGTGGCACTGTCCTCCATCCTCCAGACTCCCCCTTTCCCTACTAACTTAATTTCCAGACAAGCAGCACCAGGTTGCAGTTGAGAGGGAGGCACTTACCACATCAAGTTATGCTATTTTTTTATATCTAATGATTTTAAAACATTTTCTGCATCTGTAACTATAATTCATTTTTTGATGCTGAACATTGTGTATTTGTGTCCCCCTCCCATTTTTCTTGACTTTACTGATTTTGGCTTTGCTCAACTTATCTGTTTTCTAAACTTTGGATTTGCTTACCAACGGAGCTGCTTTTCTATCTTGTTATGTGTTTGGTTTCATTGTTTTTATCTCCTTTTTCTATTTTGCTATTATTGATATTTTTCTAGCTTCCAGACTCCATTGCTTATTTCATTGACTTCTACTTTTTGTTTAGTACTAAAAACATTCAAAGTTAGAAATTTCTCTCCAAGTACTTAACATTCGATTGATATCGAGGCTGGGAAGCCAAGGCTGTGGGCCAAATCCATTCTGTGCCTGTAAATGAAGCCTTGTCAGAGCGCATCCATACCCATCCACCCACACACTGCTGCTGGCTGTTCCATGCCAGTGTGGCACGGCATGGAAGAACAAGAGTCATTATGGCTAATAAGCCTGAATATGTATTATGGCAATTTACAGGAAAGGCTTGATCCCTATAAAACATCACATAACTTCTGCTATGTAGCTTTGTTGTTTTTATTTTCTAAATTATCTGCAACTAGTAACCACCCCAAGTTATTTAGGAAGATGTTTTAATTTCTCATTTGCTATCTCTCAGTCATAATTTTATTAATTTCTCTCTTTTATTGTGTTTGGCCAGACGCTATGACCTATGTGGCTTCTGTTTTTATTTGGTTATAGGAAGATGATTTCTTATCGTATAAAATATGAACACTTTTTAGAGCTGCCCTAAAGACATTGAAAACGAATACATGTTCTCCACAGTGAAGTTACTATTTGTTGATCTTAATTGTTACACATTGGAACTCTGTTTCCGCACTTGCTTATTGTTTATATAAAGATTGGGAATTTGCCATAAAATTATGCATGTGATTTTTATTGGCAGCTTCTTATATTCCTTGTAGCTTTAGCTTAGATTATTTTGATGTTAAGCCACCTGACAGATAAACTTTTGTGTAAGCATGAGGAGCACTGAATTGAAAGGTCCCCCGCTCCTGGGACATGCTCTCTCTTTGCTCTTGGGCTCAGTCCACTGTCCTTGTGCAGATGAGCCCTGGCCAGAGTGAGATGCAGGCAGCCCAGCGGCCACCGGTTTCTGTGTTGGCCTTTCTGGAGGTTAACCACGCTAGGTAAGGGGCAGCTGATCACAGAGGAAGAACGAACCCTAAGTGCATTAGAACAGTCCCTCTGAGCACAATCCAAATTGCCTGTCTGTTGAGCACGGTGGTAAGCAAACACACGGTGCTTGTTGATGTCATGAGGTTCTAGCATGCTTTACTACATGGCATAAGTAAAATTTCACTGGGAAGTTGCCCTTTTGCCAGGGTAAAATCTTAACCAATACTCAACTTTCCTATGTAGTTTATTTCACTGGCACTGCCTGTGGGCTTTCTTCTGATTGCAGTTTTGGTTATGGTTTTGATCAATTTTTTTGTGTGTGGGGGGGTCTGAATTGTTATTTTGTTTACATGTGCCATGACATGTTATTTTTTCCCCAAATGGCTAAACATTCTCTTCATCCGCAAGCTAATTTTTGCAGCGGGCACTCTGCATTCTTCTCACAGAGAAGAGGGGTCTACGTTCTTTTCCCTCGAATGCTAGTTGACCTGGGACAGCAGCAGCAGCGACACAACAGAGCTTGAAGGCCACCAGAGGACTCCTGGCACCCACTGGTTCTCTTGGCCTCTTGCCCAAAGCCAAGGTACTACAGTGCCCACGCAGGTATGTCCTCGTCCACACAGCCAGGCAGCCACTTCCACACAGCTGTGTCCATGCACCATGCTGGCTTCAGACTCACACATTTGCTGCTTCCCTGGAATGTTCTTTCATTCTGCATTTTACAAGGTGCATTTCCATGGCAAACGACCGAGATACCGCTGTGGAGAAGGTGGCTTCCCATGGTCGCTACTCTACCCCCTCATGGCCTGCTTTCCTTTCCTGTTGGGTGGCTGTTCCAGCCTGATACTGTAGTATCCATGTGTTACATGCATAGACCTGTATTCCCGACTGGAATACAGACCTCTGAGAGTTGAGATTTTAGTAGTGCAATCTTTGCAACTGCATCCCTGTGTTGGTTTTGGAGGAGGCTGTCAGACAGTATCTGTTGACCAAGAACACACATTATCTGTTCTTTTTCATGATTAGATTATTCCCTCTATTTCCTGTCAACATTCGAGAAGAGCTGGAGGACTGAGAGTGAGATCCATACACGTCGTGAGGTCTGGGGACGGGAGGCTGCTTTCTTTTCTCCACTGAAAGACACTGATTAATGCCTGATCCATTGAGTAGGAGGCAGGGCTCATGACTTTTTCATTCTAATTGTATTTAATTTTTTATTTACTCTTGAGAATTTCATACACATATACAATGAAATATGTTCACAACGACTTCCCGTTTTCTGTCTTCCCCTATATCCTTCCTTAACATTGCCTTCTCCCGGTCTCATATCTTTCTTATTTTCTGTCTTCCTCCCTTCCTCCCCTGCTTTAAAGATTTATTCATTTATTATGTATACAGTGTTCTGCTGCTATGTATGCCCGCACGCTAGAAGAGGGCACCAGATCTTATTACAGATGGTTGTGAGTCACCGTGCGGTAGCTGGGAATTGAACTCAGGACCTCTGGGAGAGCAGCCAGGGATCTTAATCTCTGAGCTGTCTCTCCAGCCCTCTCTCTTTTCGATAACTCACCAAGTCCACTACTGTTGCCCTTATGTGCCTGGGTGTGGAACTACCCACTGGATCATGGGAAACAGCCCTGTGGTCATACTCTCAAGACAGAATGACACTCCTGTGTCACAGTTCCCCAGTAATAAGGGTGGGTTGGGGCTGGAGATCACTGCCTTCGCCTATTTGGCACATGAGTTACTTTAGCTGATAAACCATGAGCAGGTATAACATGTGACGTGCAGCATCCAGACTCCTTGAAGGACAGGCTGCTCAGACATTCTCACTATTCCCACCGAGACAAACCTGGCCCACAGCTCAGGCATACATGTGCTGCCCAATGGCCTGACATATGTACTGATGCTTTTAAATACATAATATCATATATTTTATATATAAATAAATACCATTTGCAACAAGACTGGCCTTCAGACTTTCAGAAGAGAAAGCTTTCTGAATTTGTCTGTAACTGGAGCCAACAGGGCTCTGTGACTTGAAATCTGCCTTCCAGCCCAGCATGAGCCACACTCCCTGCGCGTATTCAACTGCTTCAAGCCAGTGTTTAAGGCTAGTTAGTGAACGTCATGCTGCTCAGCTTCCCATTTGACTGAGATGGAAATCTTCCCCAAATATGCTTCTATTTTGGTAAAGTACAGTCAGTAGGTGGGACGTGAACGGTGTGAGGTCCTATTGTCCTTGTGTGGGTGACTGTGTGGAAGGTGTAGGTTAAATTAAGTGATACAGGCACTTATGAGATGACAAACTGGATCCTAAACAAGTACCCAGAAATTATTATTGTACATGGGAAAATCTATACTTGGTTGCTCTAGGGTAGATAACTACTTTTTAAGTATAATTTTTATTTTTTCTTGAGAATTTCATATGTGCATACATTGAAATATGAACCTGTCTACCCCCATTTCTGTCTACCAACTCTCCTCATACCCTCTACTATATCCCCTTTTCAATTTCATGTCTTTTTTGGGGTGCTGTGTTTTTAACACATGTGCTCACCAAGACTGTGCTGAGTATCCACCTGTGCAAGCATTTTTAGGGGCAGGGGATACAGGGTAGAGCCAACCGGGCATGGGACCTCATGGGTGTAGGGGAGCAGACTCTGTCCAGCATCAGGTGCTGACTGATGAGAATGGGGTGGAGTTGGAAAGATGGCATAGCCATCAGCTCAGTGGGCAAGACATTTCAAACTCAGGATGTGGCCATCATTTTACTCGGCTCCCATTTCACTTACTCTTCCTACACTGCCTTACAGAACAGCTGCCCCGCCCTGTACCTTTACCAGGGGGACACAGAGTCCCCAAAGTCCAACCTAATGTAGACTATTTTCCAACATGGTATTTTTTGACAGTTTCATGGATATATTGATCTTATGGGTTGTTCCCATAACATTTGTGCCACTGTTGCACGAGGGGGTACAACGTGACATTTTAAAAATATAGTCAACTTTGACAGTAAAAATTAACACAGCTGGGCAGGCTAGGCTCAGAGACTTGGCTCTGCTTCATATACCTCATCTGTCCAGCTGTGTTAATGGCTGTCTATGGCTATGGCAAAAGCACAAGAATGCAAGCCAAAGCGTACCAGGGCACTTGGCCTGGGGTTTTATACTAGTGCACCATTTCTCTTGTGTTCTGTCAACACCATTCACACACCCAGGCTGGGATCAGAGGGGAGAGTATTTCCTGCCTACTTGGTAAAGTGCACATTAACCATGGCATCCCACTTAAGGTGACTTAGAGAAGTGGCTTCCTTGATGGACACTGGGAGGGGGGGTACACCATGTTACCCGTTTGTTTCTTATGTTCTTAAATTATGAATACAACCCACAAGAGAATAGCGGTTTGCATACAGCTTTGTTCTGGTGCTTGATGGCAGTGAGTACTTTAATAAATCCTTTAGAAAATAGATTCCATTTTTCAAGACGCCTCAGCTGTCAAAATCTGATTTCCTGGTTGGGTGAAATGGCCTTGTTATTCAGATCCTTTGGGTCTAAATTTATTTTACATGAATTTACTCAAGAAATTGATTGCAATTCCCTTCCCACCTTGTGTCGTGGGTTGTGTAATTGGAAGTTTAGAGAGAAGATTGAAATAGCTTTAAATGGCACCTCCCCCCACACTCCCAGAATAGGAGACTTTTGGCTTACTTAACATCTTCAGTCCTTTAAAAACATCAATGTCCGTTGGGCATTTAGAGACAAACTCAAAGGCTTGTAGTTGCTTGCCATTCTTCTCCTCTTTGCAATCGGCAATGCCAAGGCTCAGGGAGAGAAATCTGAGACTTTGTATCCTCTTTGTCATGTGTCATTCAAGACGAATCCTGTTTGTTTCTTTCGGTGCCTCGTGCTGTCAGTGATGGAGATATGGATAGGCTCAAGTTTCAGTGTGATATCAAATGCTTTCCACTCGTTCAAAATCTATTAGGATCTTCACAGCAGAAGAACATCTTAGGAGATTTGGAACAAATCTTTGGCACTGGAATGCCCTGAGCCCACAGGATGCGATCGGGGCCAAGTACTCTATTTATATAGCTAAAGGATGTAAGAAAAACACTGGGAAAATCTGACTTAAAAGTGAAGATTAACCCCATGGGGCATGGAGCAGGCTTGAGGAAGTGTTTAGAAATAAGGACATCTGTGACGGACTGAACGTAGCTGGGAAGTGATAGTTGTTTTATGAGGGATAGTAACAGTGTTGGCGCTTGCTTCTGTGTTGCATGGGACTTGTGAATTGCTATACTGGTCAAAGTTCTTAAGTCCCAGTCATGGCCAGTCATTTGGTCCTGTAGCCTTACGATGCTCCGTGTCTGTTCCACATGTCCTTTCTGTTGCCATTGCTATTCTGGTAATGCTTGCCATGAACAGACCGATAGAAAGCGGAGCTCATGGGACTGTGTGGCGCATCCTGCCAATTGCAGCTTGAGTTCTAAGTTTTCCTTTTTCTCATCCACACTCCTTATTCTCTCTGCTGTGACCCTTCCATATACTGGCAGAGAGATTATTTTCTGGTTTCTATTTTCCCCCCAGGCTTTAATGCTTGGCCTGTTTTTCTGAACACAATCGTATTGCATTCCTGCTGCCTTGGATACACACTTGCAGCTCAGTCAACAGGAGGATGTCCAAGGATAGTGTTCTCATTGTATCCTAACCTAGTCAGTTCTGGGGAGTGGACACTGGACAGGTCTGCTCTTCGTGTATCCTTTATGCCACTCAGTGTCTTTTTCTAGTTCTCAGACATGCCCCTCCCATTTTGACCTAGGGTCATATACATGTTGGACAAGCTTTCTATCACATTTCCAGCATTCTTTTTTCTTATCCTTCTGATTCAGCCTCTCAAGTAGCTGGTATTTATAGGCTCACACCACTGGGCAAGTGTAGGCAAAATCTGCTCGTTCATTTCCCCACCGCCCAGAGCTGAATGATCACACAGAAACTATATTAATTATAATACTGATTGGCCAATAGCTGGTCGTATTCCTTGCTAACTCTTACATCTTGAATTAATCCATTTCTATTAATCTATGTATTGCCATGAGGCTGTGACCTATGGTAAGGTTCTGTCTGACGTCTGTCTCCTTAGGCAGCTCCATGGCATCTACCTGATTCCGCCTGCTCTCTCTCTATATCTCCTCCAGCCTGGCTATATTCTGCCCTGCCATAGGTCAAATCAACTTCTTTATTCACCAATGGTAATAGAACATACTCACAGCAAACAGAGGGGAATCCTGCATCAGGCAAGCTTCTCAGGGCTCTTCTCACTTTTGCTTTTCACACACATCCTCGTACACACACCTGCAGCGCCCTGCACGTCTGTTCACAGACCTGGTCACACCCCATTGGGATATGTGTCTTCACCACTAGGGAGCTTCCGTGACTCATCAACTGTAGTCTAAACCCACAGCTATTTACTGAACACTTTTTTTCCTTCGGAGGCAGGGTTTCTCTGTGTAGCCTTGGCTGGCCTGGAATTCCAGGTTGGTCTTGAACTCAGAGACCTACCTGCTTCTGCCTGCCGTGTTCTTGGATTAAAGGTATATGCTTTAATCCCAGCACCCTTAATGAATTTAATGACTATTTTTATATGTCAGCTTGGCTTAGTCAAATCTATAGTCTAGATGTTTCATCAAAGGTAGCTTTTTACACAAGATTAATCTTTAAATAAATAATAATAATAATAATAATAATAATAATAAAAGAAAATGGCCCTACAAGTGTGGTAGACCTCATTCAATCTGTTGAAGACCCCAAGGGAAAAATATTTATGCCCTAGCGAACAAGTCAACCTCCAGTCTGCTCCCCCCACTCAGGTGATAGCTCAAATCTTCCTTGTTTCTAGCCTTCTAGACAATTCTGCAACATGTGGGCTTGTCATCCCCACAGATATGAAGTTCGAAGCTTTAAAGCAATTCTTTTTTTCTAGATGCACAGCCTGCCAGTTCTGTTTCTCCAGAGGATTGGCTAATCTGTGCTAAGAGCAACACGTTACCTCCCGTGGCCCTTGCGGCAGCCTCCTAAACGGTGTGTTGAGAGGCAAAGGTCTGCCCACGGCCATGTAGTTTGAATGTGGCAGAGGGGGGACGCCAGCCGCAGCTTAGTTTATGTTCGAACCAAGGCTCTTGACACAATGCCTTCTTGCCTGTCTTAGACTCTACCTGCTTACCCAGCACCCGATACTAGCAGGAGGCTACAAGACAGTTGATCGACGAATAAAGTCACAGACGTCCCTTATTTTGTTACCTCTTTAGCCTATCAAAAAAAATGACCTAAAATTTTAGAGGCGCCTGTGACTTCATAGTCCTGTAAGTTTTGCTAGAGGTCCTCTGCTTCCTGTAACACATCTCCATGGCGTGCCTCCATGGCAACCGTGGAAACATGGCATGCCTCCATAGCAACCGTGGAAATATGGCGTGCCTCCATGGCAACGTTGGAAATGTGCAGTTGAACCTTTGTTGGCTCCTTAGTGTATTTTTTGCTCTTTGCTCGCCATAGTACTGACATTGGTCTGTGGTTCTTTGCCATTTTCCTTGAGAACAACCAGGAAGAGGAGGAAACCCCAGGGTGAATCACTGAAGTTGGAGCAGTGCAGCCCAAGTCCCTGGCAGGGCTGGCCCTTTCTTGGTGTATTTTCTCCCAGTTTCACTGTTACTCTTTATTTCCATTGCAAGGTCATCGATTCGCTCCGTAAACTCTGACCGTGTGCAGAGTTCTCTGAAGTTTATTAATCCGGAGCTTTCTGTCCTGTGAAGATGTCTACACAATCCTTTCATGACTGACTTGAGTCTAGGAAAGCCTCCCACTCCTCAGATTGTGTATTTTTCTTTTATGTCATTTAATTCCAGGACACTATAGATGACAGTTTTAAAAACCAAATTTATGCTTGTTGCTCATCAAATAAAAATCCATAGGAAGATATTTTGCTAAAAAAATAGTGCTGTAAGTTGTTCTCAAGTCTCTGTCTTATTTACTTCTTCTGTTTCTGTGAATAAAGGTTTCCCGAGAAAAGCAACTTACAAGAGAAAGGGTTTATTCTGGTTCAGAGTTCACGGGTACAGTCCGGCATGGCCCAGAAGACATGATGACTGTTGGTGCCCCTCTTGCTTTCCTCTTTCGTGCAGAGCCCAGGACTCAAGCTCAAAGAAATGCTACCACCTACTTGCAGGGTGAGTCTTCCCACCTCTGTGGTGATATATTGTTTGTTCTTTAACAAATAAAGCTTGCCTGAAGATCAGAGTGTGGAGCGAGCCACTACTTAGTAATAGAGTCCAGGGAGTGGGCACACACCTTTAATCAAGCACACTCGGTAGACAGAGTAGATGGATCTCTGTTAGTTCAAGGCCACCCTGGGTTACACTAGACTGGTCCAGTCTCAAAGAGAAACAGCCATGAAATGCTGGTGCACAACTTGAATCCCAGAACATGGGAGTCACACACCTTTGAGGTTCCGTGGAGAAGGCATTCAGTCTGAGGACTTGTAGAGACAGGACACCCCATTTGGTCTGAGGATTTTGTAGAGGTAAGAACCTGTGGCTGGCTGTTCTGCTTCTCTGATCTTTCAGCTTTCATCCCCTAATATGTAACTCTGGGTTTTTATTATTAAGACCAATTAGAATCCAAGCTACATACCTCAATTAACCTAATCTAGATGTCTTGGTGATAGATCCTGTCAGTTTGGTAGTCAGCATGAACCATCACCCATCAGGTTGTGGTCAACAACAACCACGATTGTTGTTGGTAGCTAACCTCAACCATGGTGACCTGTGAGGTGTTAACTCTAGAAGGGACTTTGGACATCAAGTAGTATCTTTGTTCAAACTTTCACAATGAGCAAGCTGAGGGCCAGAGAGCTATGTGACACTTTGACTTCAGTGGGATGATGTCCTGATAAACTCTTCTGAAACTGAAGATGCATTCAATGTGGCATCTGTGGTGGGAATGCCCCCAGGGTCACAGGATGACTGGTAATAGAGACAGGTTCCGAACACAGGGTTATAACTTTTGGGGTGTTCTCTGCACGTGACTAAAATAGCAAAGGCTTCATTGTCACCTACCAATTTATTGTGCATTTGAGCACATACAGGGTTAAAGGAAAGCTGCGGGACATCACTCTTTGCTTTTACAACACATTTATCGTTTAACTGAAGTATTTTTCTAATCATAAACGCGAGACACCGGTGTTCTTTTTAAGCAAGACCCTTATAGTGCTAAGTTCTCTCACTATGAGTATATAAAAACTTGTTAAACATTCCATGTAAACAATTCTAGCAAAGCACATGAGGTTGAGGGGGAAAATGAGGAATTAGAGAAGAGGGGTCCGGAGGGAAGTTGATCGGAATACATGATAAGCATATATGAAATTCTGAAACAATAAAAAGTAACTTAAAAGAGTTAAGTTTAATCATTGAATGTTTTCTGGTATTCATCATCATCATTATTATTTTAAAAGGGCATTAAGTATGCTAAGACAGTTTAAGGGAAGTCAGATGTTGTTACAGAGGGTCCAAAGACAAGTTGGCACTATTCCTTTGATGCTGTTTGGAATGTGCTAGAAGGTATGTAAAACTGGGCCGTATGTCCTGGAAGGGCACATTTCTAGGGAGCGGCTGCAGCCTGCATAGCAAGCTGCGTGCACTCTGGTTGACTTTGTTGAATTTCCAGAAATGAGAGTTTAATGAATTCCAGATGGGGAAATGTTAGTTCCGCACAGATTTAAACCATCTTCTCAGGACCGCGTCCGGCAGCCAGTGGGGCTTCCCGAAGATGCTGAGTGCACTGACGTTGAAATGTGAAGTGACTCTAGGCAGGTAGGTAAACTGGAGCTGCAGTCCGAATCCCATCTCCAATACGGAAGGCGTGGCTGCCCCTTCTTCCACCGGCGAACACAGGCGCCCACTGTCGCCATGGTCAGGTGTGGATACAGCGTTACGGGAGACACTAGCAGATGGAACCTGATTTCACAGGAGTTTAGTGCTCTGCTTCAACAAGATTAATGCACCTGACCTAGGCAAGCAATCCCCAGCGATAATAGATATCAACCGCAAAGAGCGACAGCGTGGATGTTGTGAGGAGGGAAAGAGGCCAGCTTGGCCGGATGGTTCTGTCTCCTGTCTGGAGACAGCTCTGATTGTCCCGGTTTGCACGAAGCCTGTGCTAATGATACTCAACGGTGATAATATTGACCATTCTACAACTCACAGAACATCCCTGCTGCAAAGGAACATTTCCTTTAACACGGCAATGTGCTAAGCTTGAGAAATTCAAGTGAGCCCGTGCACACTGAAGGATGAGACGGGCTTCGAGAGGAGGTGAGAAGCTGTCTTCCTCTTCATTCATCCTCATAGTTTCTTGACACTTAGTGTCCACTCCTCACCAGAATCTCTTTTATCCTGAGATACAGTACGGGATGAATGATACAAGTTCCATGCCCATGGATTTTGTGGGTTAGAATGAAACAAACATTTTAGGAAGAAGTTAAAGTATAGTTATGATGATCAAGGCTCCAACACACCACAGAGAGGCCTAGCTGAAACCGCGAGAACCTGGGTGAGCCTTGCTGCAGAGTGCCAGATGCCAGGGCAGACTGTCACTCTGACGCACAAAGATTCCAAACATTTCAAATAAAAATGGACTTGGAACATACGATCTCAGGGGAAAATGGGCATTTCAGGGCACATGGTTATCAACTATTCTCCCATCCCTGGAAGGTGGGGGCCCATTGGTACAGTGTCTGGGAAGGCAGAATTCAAAGTCACAATGTCAAGGTCATTTAAGGGTGGCTGCAGCAGAGTTGTTGTGGTTTTTTTTTTTTTTTTTTTTTTTGGTTATCCCTTTGAGATGCAGGTATTTATACCTGTAGCATAATTTGTAAGAGTCCTACAGAAAATTATTAGCTAAAGGGAGAAGCATTCTCTGAAAGGATGAAGCTTTCTAAACATTTTAGGTAATGTATAAGTCTTACCTAGCAAGACACTTCCATTAGCACAAAGAAATAGTGGCCTTTTCCTCCAAGATGACTGTCACAGAGAAAAAAATGTCGGCAGCCAGATGATTTATTCGCTCCACATTTGAGTTTATTCATGGGGAGATTCACCTTGTGAACCGATAATTTTCTGGGCAAAGAAAAAGCAGCGGGTGGTTTTCTTTTAAGGAAATGTCTATTTTTTATTTATTTATTTATTTTTTACTGTGAGTTTCTTTAGGCTTAGGAAATCGTCTAGGTCTATGGCTTTGATATCAGGGGAGAGACTTCTTCCAATGGCTTTAACCTTTTTAAAAAAGTGACCCGTAGGGATAAATGTTCTCATGCTGAGAATCGAGGTTCTCGGCAGCGTCAAAAGCAATGTAGGCCATGCAGGGAGCACATAGGGTTCTGAAGTAATTTAGGGAAAATTCAACTTCCTGAACTGAAGAAAGGAATTTTTTTTGAGGGGGGAGGGTAGGGGAGGTTTGGTTTAACACCATACTCAAGTCTATCAAATGTGCAGATTTATATATGTATATATGTCAAACTAGTCCCTCTGAAAGAGGTTGACAATTGTATGGCTGGGGCAGACGGAGGGGCCACTGGCAGTGCCACCAGGATTTATCCCTAATGCTTGTACTGGCTTTTTGGGAACCTATTCTCTTTGGATGGATACCTTGCTCAGCCTAGATGTAGTAGAGAGGGCCTTGGACCTTCCACAAAGCAATGTGCCTTACCCTCTCTGAGGAGTGGATGAGGGTGGGGTGGGAGGGTGTGTGGAGGGAATGGGAGGAGGGGAGAGAGTGGGAACTTGGATTGGTATGTATAATGAAAAAAGATAGTTTGTTTTCTTTTTTTAAAAAATAATATTAAAAAACTGAAAAAGTGGCGGGAATATTGATTAGTGATAGAGTACTTGCCTGGCAGTGTGAGTCCCTAAGTCTCATCTGCAGTGTTCCAACACGAATCTCTCTCTCTCTCTCTCTCTCTCTCTCTCTCTCTCTCTCTCTTTCTCTCTCTCACACACACACTCTCTCACCTCTCTCTAACCTCTCTCTCTCTTTCTCTCTCTCTCTCTCTCTCTCTCTCTCTCTCTCTCTCTCTCTCTCTCACACACACACACACACACACACACAATTCTCATGGCATGTTGTGAAAACAACCTGAAGAACATTCTGTCAGATTATTTTTCCTCTGTTGTGTCCAAACCAAAACAACAACAACAACACAGAGGTCGGGATTTTAGGGGACCAGCAAGGACAGGGAGGTGTGGACAGGTACAGGACTGGGTCTTGAGAAGCAGAGGTCAGCCTGTGGACTCAGAGACATTAGCATAGAACTCACACGTCATCCAGGTCTGGTGTCTGGTTGAGTCTTTGGTAACCATGGTAACCATGCTGCAGGCCCTCTGCTCAGATGAACAGGTGGTCTAGTCTGCCTACTACTTCTAGCCAGAGCTTCTGGGTACTAAGTACAAAAGCCATTCTATTTCCCATGAGCCCTTGGTTATAAGGTTCCAGCAGACTATGACTGCGGTTTCTCCTGTTACCATTCTTTAGTGACACACAACCACTTAGTCATTTGGACCTGCATGGGATTTTCCTGAAATGCTAGGTTTAAACAAACATTTCTCACATGATAGCATGTCACCTGGAGTCTCAGGCAGGCTCTTCAAGGGACCCTCAGGGGACCCGATTTGGATCCCCAAAGCTCAGGGATCCTGACCTTTTTGTACTGTTCTCCCAAACTTGGACCAGAAACCTGAACTTCAATACTTAGGGATAACCAGGGAGATATAGCTTCTTATTTGAAATCTTTCTTGTCCCACCCATCCCCTAGTGGATGCAAACATATTTGCTGGTGATTCCATTAGGGTGGCTATTACTGCCTGTCAGCTGGGTGATAACCACCAAATGGAGGGGAGCTTGCCCTTATTGTGGGGATGAATGCAGTGAAAATGTCTTGGCTGTAAGATGGCCAGTTTGGTCACACACATTTTTTCCCTCCCTCCCTCCCTCCTCCATCCCTCCCTCCCTCCCTCTCCCCTCCCTCCCTCCCTCCCTCCCTCCCTCCCTCCCTCCCTCCCTCCCTCCCTCCCTCCTCCATCCCTCCCTCCCCCCTCCCTCCCTCCCTCCCTCCCTCCCTCCCTCCCTCCCTCCCTTCCTTCTTTTCTTGGAAGATTTGAGAAGCAACTAAAGATTTGAGGCAGGTAAGTCCTGGCCTCGTCCCTTGCCTAATTCCTGGTGTGGAACAGCGAGACTCAGAGCAGCTTTGGCCATACATAAAGAAGTATTAACTCACCACAAGCCTCACAGTGCTCATGAGCCTGAATTGCAAGCTCACTGGGGTCCCAGCTGCCTGTCTCTTGGGTGCCCTGACTGCCATCGAGCAGAAAGATCTGCAAAGCAAAGGCCTGAGTTTTCAAGCTGTTTGTGACTGGCTGAGTCCCCACCATCTTTATCCGAGTTCTACTTTGCAAAGAACCATTCATCAATTTTTAAATATCTAAGTTATTTGAAGCAGGTCATTCATGGAAAATGCTAAAGTAAAAGCAAAATCGAGGAGAACCTGGGGGCTCTGAGGGCTTTTCTTAACTTGTGGCCATTTTCTGCCTTTAAAAGCACTGGCTTGGCTTTTACTAGCGGCTGTAGAATAATCTAACAGAAAATGGAAGGTAAGTACAGTCGTCCCTTTCAATATTTTATGCCGTATTCAGATATGCATTTTTCAAAGATCATTTCCTTGACATTTTCTGGGGGTATATTTCCTGGAGAATAAAATAAATATATTTGGTTGGTGCTCATGCCAATTTATTTCGAGCTATAAATAAGATAGAGATGGTTCTTGTCATTTGTACTAGAAAATATAAGAAATCAGAGGAATATCCTTGGAGGACCGGGCAGAGGATTAATCATTCTGTTCAGATCATACTGAGGTTGGTTGCAGTGTTAAGCCTTTTAGCCCATTCTGTTATGGGCATACTGGAGTCCTCAGACGACCAGAGCTCTGGCAAGAGATAAGATAGCAGTGCTCCAGGCAACACAATTCATTAGGGGCACCCGAGACATAGAGCTGGATTTTTAAACCTTTCGAGTCCCTGCAGGTCACACCACCTCTCCAACTGCAAGCGGATTATCTGGTATTGGAGTCATTCTGCGTGCTTCCCCCAGGCCACGGATGACCTGGAAGAGCTAAGCTGGCTAGTTCCAACTGAAGGCTGAGATACGTGTGTGAAACTCCAGGAGAAATAGGAAAGGAACATTCTCCCTGCTGTTTTTCAGCAAGGAGTCTGCTCAGGCGCTGAATCTACAGAATCATTGCATTGCTGCTGGGGGTTGGGGGATAGGGTGGGGAGATGGTAGAAATGGCTTCCCTGGGGCGGTGGCTGGGGAAGGAAGGAACCTGGAAGTGCATATAATCAACCAGAAGCCTGTGTAGGAGACCTTGGGCAAGTGAGGGCAGACCTTAGCAAGAATGGTGAGAGCTCAGAGAAGAGGCCACAAAGCCTGGATGGAATGGTGATGGCTCCAGGGAGGCAAATAGGCAGAGGACAGCACAGAGGGTGGGAAGGATGATGTCGATGTCGCTTGGTGGAGAAAAAGGGTGCCCGTGGCACAGGAGAGGAAGGGGCAAGACACAGGGAAGCATCTTCAAGATAAGGAAATACTTTCCTACTGACTGGTGTCTGCGTTAAGAAGTGTGGTGCACACACAACAGAGTACCCCTCAGCCTGAAAAAGTGAGTTCGACCACGTGACTTGTCGGTGGCCTTGTCAGAGGAGCAGCAGGTGGCAGTTGAGTTCATGGTGGCAGCCCATCAGGAGGAGACCCCCTGATGGGTGACTATGTCCTTTGCCTCTGCTGTGCCTGCCATCTTTCTGTGGTATCTGGCACAGTGTAAATGGGTGTGGGGAGAGCCCTACTGCCTGTAATGGAGTGTGTTATCTCATGGAAACATCCCATTCTACTGGGCATTTGCACCTGTGGACTATAATGAAGATGATTTCTTCCTAAGTTGTGCTGTCTACTTGATAATAATGATGCTAGCTTAAATAGAGTTTTGATGATACAAATGTAAACAAGAAAGTGTCACACAGCTAGAGCACATGCGTTTCTATTGAGGAGCCATATAGACAGCAGCTTAGGTTAATGATTAAGAAAAACAACTGAATCCCAGTAGCCCAGCTAGCTGAAATTCTTTTCATCTTAACGCTGGGAGATGTGTTCACAGGTTTCGGAGTGCATCACAGCTGAAACAAAGCTTTGAAATAACTTAATGTTAGACTAAGATGTTTTTGTCAAATAGCTTTGAGGTAAAAACCCCAAGAAGACAATTTAAAGTTTTAGAAAGGCCCAGAGTTGAGTGAGGAGCTCGTTAAGGTCAGGGAACAAGAATAAAGCAGCCCAATTACCATTGACTGACTATTCTCCTTGCTGTGTTTGGTTGATGACCAAAGGTGATGATTAACTCCTTATACCCGCTTCTGCCCTGGATCTCCTGATATAAAAAACTGTGGATATGTATCCTAAAGATTTAAAGTAGAGCTGACTGATTTTTTTTCATATATAAAAGTTTAGATTTGTGATTCCTTTAAGATTCCTTCTAAGATTACCTTTCAAGATAGGTAATAAAGTGATTGTTCTTTCTTTGTAACTACAAAATGCAGCCTGCCAGTAAAAGAATATCTTGCTTGCTTATATGCTGTTAATCTATAACAAGTTGTTGGGTATGAATGTAGGTGAGTTCTTGGGATAATTTGTTCTTCTCCAGTAATATGTAAAATGTTTAATAATGTAAGGGATAAGGAAAACATGCTGTTTTTTTACTTGTGTTCATTGTAATCATTCATTTGAAAAACACATTGTAATTGTTATATTGCCTGAAAGATTTTCCTGGGGTATATAAACTGTAAGGGAAAGAATAAAGATGGAGTTAAAATGAATTGGAAAAAAACATCAAGAATGAGGGAGTGTTGGGGAATATTATTTTCAGGTGTGTGACTTTTGTTTATGCTGCATTTGTTTAACTCTGTGAGACTGTGATTCTTTGCCTGTCTAAAACACCCGATGGTCCTAATAAAGAGCTGAATGGCCAGTAACGAGGCAGAAGCAAGGATAGGTGGGGCTGGCAGGCAGAGAGGATAAACAGAAGGAGAAACAAGAAGAAAGTGGAGCAAGAGAACAAGGAGAGGAGGACTTTAGGGGCCATCAAGAAAGAAATAAAGTAAGACATACAGAAGTAAGAAAGATAAAAGCCCAGAGGCAAAAGGTAGATGGGATAAGAAAAGCCTTATTAGAAACAAGCCAAGCCACAGTCACATGTACTCACTCATAAGTGCTTTTTAAACATAAAACAAAGAAAACCAGCCTACAAATCACAATCCCAGAGAACCTAGACAACAATGAGGACCCTAAGAGAGACATAGATGGATCTAATCTACATGGGAAGTAGAAAAAGACAAGATCTCCTAAGTAAATTGGGAGCATGGGGACCTTGGGAGAGGGTTAAAGGGGAAGGGAGAGGCAAAGAGGAAGGGAGAGGCAGGGAGGGGAGTAGAGAAAAATGTAAAGCTTAATAAAAATCAATAAAAAATAAAAAATACATGGGAAGTAAAAAAAGAGAGAATAAACAATTATACATGGGCTTACAAAAAGAAAGAAGTCAAGCTAAGGCCACACCTTCATAACTAAGAATAAGCTTCCATGTGTGATTTATTTGGGAGCTGGGTGGGTCCCCTCTCCTCTCCCCCCCCCAAAAAAAAACCAAAAAACAAAAGAGGGAGTTAAAATGAGTAGAAGGAAAACATAAAGAATGAGAGCGTTAAAATGGGTTAGAAGGAAAGCATCAAGAATGACAGAATAAGGAAGAATAAAGATAGAAGGAAAACATCAAGAATGAGCGAAGGAACTTACCAGGAAAGTAAGGAATAGAGAATGCAAAAGAAGAATAAAGAAAAGGTCTGAAGGAAACCACCAAGAGAGTGTGTGAGTCTCTTAACCCTTTCAGATTAAAACAAACAACAAACAAACAAAAAACCCAGTAAGCGCTGCCAACTCTGTGGATTCCCATTGAGCCCTGCGCTGCTGGGGGCTAGCCCCCTCCCCCTGGAAGCCACAGGGACACATCCCAGGTGAGCCAGGACACTATGGCAAGTGGCTGACTTCTACACAGGAAGATGACTACTCTGCAGTCTCACTGTGTGGAATCTATGATTGTGAAACTCACAGAGGGACAGCGACTAGAGGGGAGGTTGCCAGGGACGTAGTGGGTGGGTGGAGTTGGTCAAGTGGCGTAGAGTTTTCCTATGGAAGCCTAAAATGCAAATATTGCTGTGGTTAGCATCACCATACTGTGTGCGCTATGTTTAAGACTTTAGATCTTAATATCCCACCCCACACAGGAAACACGGTTTCACTCTTTAGATGTACAGAGTTTTATTTGTTGTTTATACCCCAATAATACTAGAAAGGGGGGCCCATTATTACAGAGAGGAGGAGAAGAAGAAAAGTGGGGGAAGAGGGAGGGAAGCGGGGCAAGCTGATGACTAGCTGTGTGCCCGGCATGGAGAGATGGGCGGGAGGAGGACTGGAAAGAGGGTGTGGCTAAGCAGCACGCTGATCCCAGAGAGCTCAGGCTTGAAGGCAACAGGAGGTAAGAGATGGTTTTTGAAATAAATGAAATCAGATAGGAAACAGCTCAGGGGAACACAGGTTTCTAAAGAAGTCTTATAAATCCTTTCCCAAAACAGAGAAGAATCATCAGATAAATGCAGTACAACTTTTAAATTATCTTAATTTTTCTTGTACCTCCTATTGTCCTGAATTAGGCAGAACTCAACTCTCTTTTATCTCTCCACTGAGACAGGTCTATCCTGCAAAACGTGAGGTGGGGGAGAAGGGGCAAAGCAAACATTAAATAGAGAACAGAGCAAAGCTGCCATATCTTTGAGTTTTGTGTTAGAACTGAAAACTAACTTTTCAATTTTAGGGTGGCGTATTCAGAGTCACAGCCATTTCAGAAGCTTGGGAGACTTTTTCAGAGCTGAAGAATCAGCTGTGATTAACAAGAGATCAGCATCATTGAAGTGAGACCTTTGCTTTGCTGGGGGAATGGCTGGCTGGTCAGCTGGGGCTGAGAAATTAGCAGAGATTAAGAAGAGACCATTGGTGAAGTCTTCTGGGAAGTGTTTCCTGGGGATCAGCACACACAGGCTGTGTTAGAGGCAGCCAAAGTTGTACCTTTATTCTGGGAGCCAAACTTGGTAGCGGAAGAGTCTCCCAGGTGGTGCTGGTTTTGAAGGCATGAAGGGTGTAAGTCGGGCTTCTCTAAAGTAACAGAACTTACAGCATGAATCTCTCTGTATGAAAGGGGGTTTAACAGAGTGACTTACAGGCTGTCATCAAGCTAATTCAACAATGGCTGCTTATGAAGAACCAAGAATCCAGTAAGTGTTCAGTCCACGAGGCTGGATATCTCAGCTGGCCTTTATTATACCCTGGAATCCAAAGAAGTAGCCACTAATGCCAGTGACGCAGTGGACTTGCTAGCGAGGCGAACATAAGCAGGCAAACAGCGAAACTTGCTTTTTTATGTTTTTGTGTGGGTCTTCCCACCTCAAAATCTGGATTTAAAATGTGGTTTCCCACCTCAAAGATCTGGATTAGAGGTAGATCTTCCCACTTTAAATTAAACAAAACTCCCTCACAGGTGTGCCCCATTGTTTTGGGGGTTTTGTTAATTCCAGATGTAGTCAAGTGGACAACCAAGAAGAGCCGTCACAAATGGGTCATGGGAAACAGCTGAGGCTTGACATCGGGAGAGGGCAGTAGAGGCCATCGGTGACAGTGCAGCCCGGTTGCGGCAGATGACCAAGCATTTTGGAGACGTCAGGACCGTGGGATGGCCACCAAAAGGAGCAGCAGCTGTGAAGTGGAGCTAACTGGAACCCGAAAGACAAGCTGTGCCTGCTGCAGAGGGCGGAGCTGGAGAAGCGGCCCAGCCCTTGGAGGAGCCCAGAAGATCTGCGTGGATCCCAGATCTTGGACATTGAGTTATTTACACTGATGGAGTTTGGTTTTGCTTTGTTCAGATTGTGACAGTGTCCTGGTTTTTCCCTCTTAAAGTCAGGCAACATTTAACTTAATTTTGATTTTACAGGAGCTCACAGCTGAAAGGCTTTGAACTTATTTATAAGAGTCTTGATTTTTAGAGACTGCCTAGTTTAAAAAAGAACTTTTAATGTGTTTGAATGTATAAGACGGTGGGACATTTAAAGTTGATTATGTTTGATATTATGGTATTAATATGAACATGCTATCTTTGAGGATAAATGAGAAAGGAAGGGTTCTAAGTGAAAAGTGATGTTTGTGTGTCAAGACGACAAGGGGCCAGTTGTGCTGGCCAGTGCTGTGTCAGCTTGACCCAAGCTAGGATCACTAGAGACGAGAGACCCTCAGTTGGAAAAATGCCTCCATAAGATCAGGCTGTAGGCAACCCTGTACGGCATGTTCTTAGTGATGAATGCAGGGGAGAAGGGCATCCCATTGTAGGTGGGGCCACTCCTGGTTTGGTGGTTCTGGGTTCTATAAGAAAGCAGGCTGAGCATGTCAGGAGAGAGCCAGCAAGAAGTCCTCCTCCATGGCCTCTGCATCAGGTCCTGCCACTGGCCTCCACCCTGTTTGAGTTCCTGTTCTGACTTCCTTCATTGATGGACTATGATGTATAAGCAAAATAGATCCTTTCCTCCCCCAGTTGCTTTGATCATGGTGTTTATCATAGCAATAGAAATACTAACTAACGAAGACAAATATATTAACCTATTGCTTTCTTTTGAGGAGGATACTGGAGACCAAACCCAGAGACCTGTGCATGTTGGACAAGGGGCATACTAAGGAGCTGTGGCCTCAGACCTTGGATTTTTGAGTCAGGGACTTGATATGTATCTTAGACAGATTGCTCTAGAACTCACTCTGTATCTAAGGCTGGCCTTAAATTCCCAACCTTCCTACCTCAAGCTCTCAAGAGCTGGGCTTACCAGCATGTATTCCCTCTTCCAGCTCCAGAAAAAAAAAAAAAATTGAGGTGCATAATAGTTCATCCTACTAAGCTTTGTCAGTGGTCAAGTTGCTTTCTGGAGACCTGGCCATCCTGAGGGGCCTGTAGGAGTCTGAGGAGAGTCATCTGGGTGTGTTAACATCAGCAGCCACCTTCCCGTGTGCCCCAGGATACACTCTCTTCCATCTCCCTACGTGTTCTAACTTCCTACTTCAAGGCAGTACTGAGATTCTGCCATTTGCTGCTGGAGGATCGGTTACTGCACTGAGCCTGCAGAAGGCATTCCTCTTACAAAAGGTAGGACCTTGTTGTAACCGATACCGCAATTAAAGGTCCTATTAACCCTTGACTCTAAGACAGGTTGGAATCTTCTGAGATGAGATGTCTGCCAAACAGCTGTCAGAGAAAATAAAGGCGCTAAATCTGCCAGTGACTTCAAGGTGTCTGAAGGGGCTCTGACTATCCAAAAATGTAGCCTTGATGCACGACAGGCCTGCCAAACCCCGTTATCTGCTTTGTATTTTGATCTGAGTTCTTGCTCAGTTTCCTGCGGTGAGTCTTTGTCAGTATCTGCCAAGAGGATTAGCTTGTTCATTAATGTGTCACTGAAGTTTAAAAATGCCCCTTCCCTGTTCCTCGGGTAATTACTGCAGACAGGTTTGGGGGAGTAGTGTGAACAGCGAGATTCTCAGTAAAAGGAGATTGGAGAGGCAGACAAGGACAGGCATGCTTCACTTTTAACTAGCTGGGCTCCCGGGACCCCGAGTTAAGGCTGCGCGAACATCCGCAGTCAGACACTCTTTTCCTTTTCCTTCTATAGGCTCTGTTTGTTTCACTGATTTCTGGCTTGGAGTCTCTGCGTATCAGGTACTCCTTCCTATAGGCCTGAGAGGAACCTCATTTTATTTTTTAACTGTTCTTTTTGGGTATGTCTCTCACGTGCATTTGTGTGGTGTGTGTGTGTGTGTGTGTGTGTGTGTGTGTGTGTGTGTAACTTTGTAGTAGAGCATGTTCCTGGTCTACCCCGGGGAAGCGGCTTGGGTTGGATCTGCAGCAGCACGAAGGATAAAGAGTTCAAATCACTTTGGTTCCTTTAGCATGCCATCTCCTTTGTGTGGTCTCTTCCTTGTTCACTTCTTCTGGAGGCCATGTTCCCAATAAGATATACTGAGACATTGTGCTCGCTAGTTCCATGTCAGTTTGACACAGGCTATAGGCATATGAGAGGAGGGAACCCCAATTGAGAAAAGGCTTCCATAAGATCCAGCTGTAGGCAAGGCTGTCGAGCATTTTCTTACTGATTAACTGGGGAGGGTCTAGCCCACTGTGTTGAGATTAATCCCTGGGTTGGTGGTCCAGGGTTCTAGAAGAGAGCAGGCTGAGCAGGGAAGCAAGTCAGTAAGCAGCACACCTCCACAGCTCCTGCATCAGCTCCTGCATCTAGGTTCCTGCCCCGAGTGAGTTCCTTTCCTGACTTCCTTCAGTGATGGACTAAGGAAGTGGAGGCATAGGCCAAATAGACCCTTTCCTTCCAGCCTGGCTTTTGGTCACATCAACAGTCACCCTAACTAAGACAAATGTCAACACCCCACAATGGGGCCTTCAGACGTTTGACTGGTTGGTGTTGCTGACACTGGCCTCTCATTTGGCTTTTTACTTTGCCTCATTTCCCATATCATTAGCGTTTTTCTTTTTCTTCCCTCTTCTTCCTCCCCGCCTTCTTTCTCTCTACCCCCAGACTCCACACCCCACATTCCCAAGTCTTACTGTGTAGCCCAGGCTGACTTACAACCCTTGATCCTCAGTCTTAAGGAGACAGGCATGCACCACCATACTTAGATCATTCTTCTTAAGACTCTTTAAAGAGATCAGTAAGATAAGTAAAGTATAAACCGGCTCCTCTACTCTTCATGTCTAATTTTGGGACAACGTGCCGAGCTCTCCATTGTTGTGGCATTCTTTAGTCTGTCTTCTTTCAATGAACCATCTGGAAGTCTCCCTGTATCCTTAGCAAGCACATTCATTTGACTGTAAGGAGTATTTGTGATGGAAATGATGCAGAGAAATGGTTTCCTGAGGACACCTATGTACCAATGAATAAGGACACAAAATACTCTTTCAGGAGGGATGGTTATAAAGGCGAGGCTTGAAACGTTCACACTCAGGTGCTGGGGGACCGAGCCCCACACCTGCTGTGTTCTGCTTTACCTTCTTTCCCATACCTATAAGATGGCTTCTTAGATATGTCCAAAGAAGGGAAGAAATTGGTAAGGACTGGCCAGATAGGTCCAGTGACCGAGACTATTTCCTCTGAGCTGGTTGCCTGGGGATTTCCATCACCACTTGCATTTGGTGAGATTCAGCTAGCCTACAGTGGGAAAGCCAGACTCCACAGTTAAAAACAGAGGATTCTGGCAGACTGGACTGTTGGCTGGCACGGGGTGGGGATAGGGGTCAAGAAGTTGAAGTCACTAACTAGAATCTGGGTGCTTAAGTGGCGTATTACAGAAGCACATTTGGTGTATTCTAGTTAATGCCTTCAACTTATAAGAGTAAGGACATTTAAGTTAGGATTATATTATTTAGCAATGGCAATTCAGTCATAAATTAAGCATTTTCTTCATTTAATTATTAGTTATTTATTTAAATGACATTTAATGACCTCTGTAGGCCTGTTGGTTTTAAGTCAGCAAATGATGTGCTACTTCGAGTATTTAGCGTTTTCTTGTAGGTATGCAGCTGTACACGAGAGCCCAGGGACTGCCACCTCCATCCCTCGTCTCTACAGCCCCAGGATGTCTGTCAAACCCTTTGTTCTTAGTCTGTGTGATGGTTAATTTTCATGGCCACCATGCCTCAAATTGCAGTGGCCTAAGGGATCCATCTTTGGGCGTGCCTGTGAGGATGTTTTCAGAGAGGCTGAGGGAGGAAGACCCACCTCAAGTACTGGGGGCACCACCATGTGTGCCAGAGCTGTGAAATGAAGGAGAAGGGAAGCAAGAGAAAGTGAGCTGAATGCTAACATTCACCTTCCTGCTTCCTGGCTGCAGCTACGATGTAACAGACTCTCTTGATGTTCCTGCTGCCATCTCTGTCATGGCAGACTGTACCTTCACACTGCTGAACCAAATAGGAGCAGTAACTAATCCATCATTCATTATGAAGACAGCAATGTCATTTTCTCCAGCCATATTCTTCCAGTTCTAAATTCTACATTTCATTTTTTCGTACGATATATTCTTGTATTCTCATTATGATTTTCCCTCCCCAACTCTTCCCAGTTCCTCCCCTACTCCTCATCCCCCAAATCTACACTTATTCCTTTTCTCTCTCTCATTAGAATATAAATAGGCATATAATAAAAAATAAAACAAGATAAAATAATAAACAAGCAAACCAGAATAGGATGAAGTAAATAAACTACCAGGAGAAAGAATCAAAGAAAAGTACAAGAAACACATGTGCGCACACATACACACACACAATTTGAACACACAAAAATTTCATTAGAAAAATATCGGTAACACTGGAAACTATAGCATGTATGCAAAAGACATGTAAGGGAAAAAGTAAAACATTAAAAAATAAAAATAATGCCCAGACAAGGCAAAAGGAACCTTCAAAGATGCCTCTGAGTTTGTTTTGTGTTGGCCACCTACTGTTGGGCACAGAGTCTGCATGTAAGGGTCCTTTTTATGTCCCATGATCCCCTTGATCTTCATTGTCTTATTGTTCTACCTAAGACTCTACGTAAATATTGAATAAATATGGAGAGAATGAACAACCTTGTCTTGTTCCTGATTTTAGTGGAAATACTTTGAGTTTTTCTCTGTTTAGGTTGATGTTGACTGTGGGCTTGTTGTTTTTTTATGTTGAGGTGTGTCGCTTGTATCCCTAACCTCTCCAGGACTTTTATCATGAAGGGCTGTTAAACTTTGTCAAAGGCCTTGTTTGGCATCTAATGAGATGATCATGTGGGTTTGCCTTTTATTTTGTTTATAAGGTAGATCACACTTATTCATTTACATATGTAGAACCATCCCTGCATCTCTGGGATGAAAACTACTTGACCATGGTGGATAATCTTTTTGATGTATTGTTCTTGAATTTGGTTTGCAAACATATTATTGAAAGGTTTTGCATTTGTGTTTATAAGGGAATCTCATCTGCAATCTATTTCTTTGTTGGGTCTTTTTGTTGTTTGGGTATCAGGGTAACTTGGGTCTCATAAAAAGAATTGGACAATGTTCTTTCTGTTTCTACTTTGTGGAATAATTTGAGGAGTATTGGTGTTAATTATTTGAAATTCTGATAAAATTCTGCATTGCAAGCATCTGGACCTGGGCTTTTTTGTTTGGGGGATTTTTGATGACTGTTTCTATTTCATTAGGGGTTATAGGTCTGTTTAAACTGCTTATCTGGTCTTCATTTAACTTTGATATGTGGTATATATCAAGAAAAACATCAATTTCTTTTGGACTTTCTAGTTTGGTAGAGTACAGGTTTTAAAGTATGTTTTTATGATTCTCTGGATCTCCTCAGTGTGCTTTGCTATGTCCCCTTCTAGTTTTCAGTTTTGTTCACTTGGTTCTTCAATTTCCATCTTTTAGTTACTCTGGCTAAGACTGTCTCTTACTGATTTTTCTCAAAGAACCAACCCTTTCAATTCTTTGTATTTTTTGTCTGTTTTGCTTTTCCTGTTTTTTTGAGTTCATCCCTGAGTTTGATTCTTTCTTGCCGTCTTCTCCTTTTGGGTGTTCTTTTTGTCTAGAATTTTCAGGTGTGCCAATAAGATACTAACATGAGATAGTTCTATTTTTTCTAAATGTAGACACTTAGTGCTACAAACTTGTCTCTTCTTTGTGTCCCTAAGTTTGCGTATATTGTGGTTTCATTTTCATCTAAGTATAAAGTGTTTTTCTTTCTTGACACATTTTTTTCATTTAGTAGTAAGCTGTACAGTTTCCATGATTTTGTAAGCTTTCCATTGCTTTTGTTTTTGATATTCAGCTTTAGCTCATGTAGTAGGATGCTAGGTGTTATTTCACTTTTTTTATTTGTTGAGACTTGCTTTGTGTCCAAGTATGCAATCAATTTTGGGGGAAATTCCATGAGATGCTGAGAAGATAAATTCTTTTGTGTCTGGGGGAAATGTTCTATAGATGTCTGTTAGGTTAATTTTGTTAATGACATCAGTTAATGTCTGTTAGGTTAATCACACCAGTTAGCCACAGTATTTATCTGCTTAGTTTTTGTCTGCATGACTTCTCTGTGGGGAAACTGTGGTATTGTTGTTACCCACTGTCTTAATTAGTGCTCTGTCGCTGAAAAGACACCATGACCTTGGGCAACTCTTAGAAAAGAAAGCACTTAATTTGGGGTTTGTTTATGTTATGCCCAGATTGCGGGTTCTCCCCAAAACACCATGGAGTCTGCACTCATCTGTAAAAGCAAAGAGCCTTTATTCAAGTTTAAGTTGGACTCTCTCTGTCTGACACAACAGTGGAGAGCAGAGAGTGCCCAACCCAGTTA
Organism: Arvicola amphibius; assembly: GCF_903992535.2. Taxonomy (NCBI): domain Eukaryota; kingdom Metazoa; phylum Chordata; class Mammalia; order Rodentia; family Cricetidae; genus Arvicola; species Arvicola amphibius. The sequence goes on along the minus strand of NC_052049.1, from coordinate 6,958,389 downwards.
GTGTAGGGTTTTTTTTTTTTTTTTTTTTTTTTTTTTTTTTTTTTTTTTTTTTTTTTATCATAGTAGAGGCTGGGGCAAGGGGATTTCTAAAGTCGAGGACCCTAATTGGCTGACTTTTGTCTAGGGGTATGGCATCTTTGCAAAAGGGGAATAAATTTGTACTGGGTCCAGTGACATCAGTGATCTTTTCTAATGTTTGGAATGTTAGGTACTTCCCGTGAGATGCTGGCCCTCCCTGGGTGGTGTCAGCTTATGGCTTTCCCTGGAACCCAGGGTTGCCTGCCAGTAAACGGAAACTCAGGTCTACTTTTTAGCTGTTTTGTGTGTGTGTGTGTGTGCGCGTGTGTGTGTTATGACAGCAGTGTGGCCAAGCTGTTCTGAGCCCATGTAGACAAGCTGTACTGGGTCCCACACTTACAGTTTCAGAGATTAGTTCATTATCATCATGGTGAGGAACATGTTTGGGAACATGGAGGTCATGGTGCTATAGAAGTAACTGATTCACAGGCAGCAGCAGCAGGAGGGGGGCAGAGAGAGCAAGAAAGAGAAAGAGAGATTGTGCTTGGCATGGGTTTTTGAAACCTCAAAGCCCACCCCCAGTGGCACATTTACTTTAACAAGTCTACCCTCCCTAATCCTTCTAATCCTGTCAAACAGTTCCACTCTCTGGTGATTAAGGATTCAAATATATGAGCCGATGGGGACCATTCTTATTCAGACTGTCACTTTCTATTCCCTGGCCCCTATAGGCTCTAGCCACATCATAATACAAAAATGCATTCAGTCCAATTTTGAAAGTCCATATATTCTGTCACAGTCTGAACACTGTTTAAAAGTCCAAAGTTAAAGTCTCTTCTAAGACTCAAGGTGATCTCTTAACTATAATCTCTGTAAAAGCAAAAGTACAAAGCAAACCACATAATTCCAAACATACAATGGCACAGAATATATGTTACTATTTCAAAGCGGAGGAATAGGGGCATAGTGAGGAAATACTGGACCAAACTATGTCCAAACCCCATCAGAGCAAACTCTACATTCTGCATCTTCATGTCTAAGGTCAAGGGCAATTTCAGGTTTCCAACTCCTTTCCACTTTGTCAACTGCAACACACTTCTCTTTCTTGGGCTGGTTCTACACCCTGTCTCTAAAGCCAGAAGCACGTGGCTGAAGCTGCCAAGTTCTGACATTGGATGAGACTAGAACTTGCCCACCCCTTTCAACTACATTTGCATCGGTTTTCTGTCATTGATGGGTCACTTTGCTGCTTACATTTTCCTTTAATTCTTTTCACAAGTTGAAAGCTTAGCAGAGTAGGGTCTTGTCCTGAGATCACCACACCCTTTGTTTCATTTAGCAGCAGGTGTTTCTTAACTTTTTTTTTTTAACCTTCTTTAGTACTGGGCTTAGCTCCATTACTCTTCCCAGTGTGCCTTTTCTTCTCAAGCAGAATATTTTGTATTCATCTTTGCCTAGATCACTCCTTCCCATTGTAGATCTGCAAAAGAGTTACCAGTGCCAACTCCATGACACAGTCCATACTGGGCTGTATTAAAAGCTCTCCATGCTGTTAACTCAAACATTTCAATTTAGCCTCAGGCAGATTTTAGGACAAAGGCAAAAAGTAGTCACATTCTTTGCCATATATTATTTGGCTGTAGTAATGTTTCTTTTATGAACTTGAGCATCCTTGTGTTGGGTGTATAGATGTTTAGAACTGCAGTGTCCTCTCAGGGGATTTCTCCTTTGAGTACCCTTCCCTATCTCTTCTGATTAGTTTTGGTTTGAAGTCTGTCAGGTATTATTATAATGGCCATGCCTACTTACTTCTTGGGTCCATTTGCTTGGAATATCTTTTTCCATCCTTTTACCCTGGGGAGATGTCTATCCTTGATGTTAAGGTGTATTTCTTGGAGTCAGCGGAAGGATGGATCCTGTTTTCCCATCAACTCTGTTAGTCTATGCTTTTTATTGGGGAATTGAGACCACTGATGGTAAGAGTTATCAATGATCCATGTTTGTCAATTCTTGTTATTTTGTTGAGGTGGTGTACCCCACCCTCTACCCTTTTCATTTGCTGGTTTTAGATGATTTATTCCTTCTGTGTTCCTAGGTGTGATTAACCTCTTCAGGTTCAAGTTTTCCTTCTAGTGCCTTCTGTAGAGCAGGTGTGTATAGATACCCTTTAAATTTGGTTTTATCACAGAATATTTTTCTTTCTTAATTACTGTGATTGAAAGTTTTGCTAGGTATAGTAGTCTGGGCTGGCATCTATGGTCTCTTAGGATTTGCAGAACATTCATCCGGGTCCATAGAGCTTTTAGAGTCGCCATTAAAGAGCCAGGTGTTACTCTAATAGCTCTGCCTTTATATATTGTATTTTTTCTCTTTCTGCTTTACATATTCTTTCTTTCTCCTGTACATTTAGTGTTTTGATTATTATGTACCTCCAGGTGCAATGAGATGGTGTGAGAGAGGAGGGGCTGAATTCAGAGATCTGTGGAGTCCTCTGGGAGTGGGGCAGAAGAGCTGCTCCAGGGTTGGGGATGAGACTGGGGGAATGGGCTTGGGGGACAAGAGGGAGAGTAGAGACCACCCCCCTGATTCTGCTAAGTTCTAGCTTATTGATTTAATAACCAAGGTCCTTGCCAGTGGGAATCTATCATCAGGCCACTTCTGACTTTCTGATTGGTCCCTGAGTTAGGTGTTTGCACCTGATCTTACGAGCTGTGGAACTTTGGTTGGGTTCCTTCAGGCTGCCCCGTTTATGGGCTTGGGGTCTGATTTGGACTTGCCTTCTGGATCCGATCTGAGGCTTTACCAATGCAGAGATAAGAGTATAGGCCTTTCAGGCCCTTTCTGTCCTGACCTCTGGCTGGGGTGGCTGTCAGAGATCCCTCAGGATCTGCCTGTCTCTGCTTCCTCAATCCTGGGGTACAGGCACTTGTGACCATGCTGGTTTTCTAGGATACAGACTCAGGTCTTCAGCTTAATAATGAACAATAGCACCTCCCACTGAGCCATCTCCCTACCTAGGCCAAGTTGATTTCTAAGACAAGATCCCATGCTGTAGCTCAGGCTGGTCTCAAACTCACAGCAATGCTCCTATATCCTCCTCCTGGATGCAGAGATACAAGTGTAATCTATGTAAGCAGTGACCTAGGCTTGACAGCAGTGCTGATTGACAGAACTGATGGGTGCACCTGCTAAAACCGTCACTGGGCTGCAAAGTGATGAGAAGGACCAACCCTGGGAATGAATTCTGCACTTGCATGCAACAGCAAAGAACTTTTCAAAGAGAAATTGCCACCTTTTGGCTTTAAATGGAGGTCTAGTTGCCATTTCAGGGATGGAATTAGAGTTAAGGGGCACATCCTTGTTTGTATGGAAGACTCCAGTCCTTTGTTTTGTCTGCTGTGCTCTGCACGGAACCCTTGTTCATAGACATTGACGTACTCACTTGACATCAGATTGTTCTTTAAGCCACTTCATTCAAGGCAGAGCTTTGCCAGGCATAAGCAGACCTGGTGTCTGTCAGACTCCCCTCTGGTTCTGTTGTGGCGCTCCGCTGTGGTTGTCATGCTAGTGACACCTGCGTTCTCCCGAGTCTTCGCTCCTATTCAGATCACTTCCTGAAATCCCCCATGTCCTCTGCTTGCTGTAACACATTCACTTAAATTTGAATCTTCACATTTTTAGCTCTTTGCTCTCCTGTGAAATGTGGAGGGTAATTGGCTGAAGGCCAGCTCCTCATTACTGTTGGCAAATTAAGAGAACACCGTGGACGCAGCCTTAGGTGAGTGCAGAGGCTCACAGGCAGAGTTAATAAGATGCCCTCATCATCTGTGTTCCTCCTGCTGTTAGGATTGTGCGGCTGGTGGCGCCGGGGCTGGCAGCAGAAAGAAATATGATGTTCAGCTAATGGCTTGAGAAGGGGAGGGAAGGACTTGGGGTCACTTGTGGCATATCCTATTTTGAGCCGAGCCAAAGGAGATTAATGCTGTCACTTGCTTGATTAGCGTTGCCACTTGCCTGGCTCTCAACTTCCAAATGTATTAATTCCGAGAGAGCAGCTTGCATCAGAGTCATCTTGTCCGTGTTGGCAACTAACCTTGTAAAATCTCCCAGCAGTACACTGAGTGCAGGCTGGGGCTGAGACCCTGGGATGCTGTGGTTGTCTTTTTGTTTGCTTGCATGACAGAGGCATTCACAACAATGTCCAGTTTCTTAAGCCCACATCTACAAGGTAATTGGTGTTTTGTGTCTCAAGTTAAAGCTCTTTTTAGAAGATTTCTACATCAAGAACCTTATATCTGTTTTGATGTGTACATGCATTTATTCATTTGAATGTCAGGAGTTTTCTTGTTAATACAACCTTGTTTGGGGTTTCTCCCTAGCCCCGCAATGGCTCCCTCTATTGAGATATCTCTTTTCTTGCCCTCCCACCTCATCCCTCCTCCAACTCAACCATCCTGTTCCTTCATGCTCTCATCCCCCATCCCCTCGCCTTTACCATCCTTTCCCCCAGTTTACCCAGGAGATCTTATCTATTTCTCCTTCCCAGGGTGATCCACGTGTCCCTCTTCGGGTACTCCCTGTTACCTAGCTTCTCTGGAGCTGTAGATTTTATCCTGGTTATCCTTTTACATCTAATATCCAATTATGAGTGAATAAAGACAATATTTGTCTTTCTGGGTCTATATTACCTCACTCAGAATGATTTTTTTCAAGTTCCATCCATTTGCCTGCAAATTTCATGATTTTTTTTTCTACTGCTGAGTAATACTCCATTGTGTAAACATCCCACATCTTCTTTATACATTCTTCAGTTGAGGGTCATCTAGGTTGTTTCCAGGTTCTGGCTATTATAAATAATGCTGCTTTGAACATAGTTGAGCAAGTGTCCTTGTGGTATGATGGGAATCCTTTGGGTATATGCCTAAGCGTGTTATAGTCTTGAAGCAGATTGATTCCCAACTTTCTGAGAAGCTGCAGTAATGATTTCCAGAGTGGCTGTGCACATTTCACCTCATCAGCAGTGGAGGAGTGTTCCCCTTACTCCACAACATGTGCTATCATCAGTGTTTTTGATCTTAGCCATTCTGACAGGTATAAGATGGTATCTCAGAGTCATTTTGATTTGCATTTCTCTGATAACTAAGGGTTCCAGGAATCCACAGGGATGACACCCGCTAAGATCCCTAGCAGTAGTGGAGAGGGTGTCTAAAGTGGCCTTTTCCTGTAATCAGAGTGGTGACTACCCTAACTGTCATCATAGAATCTTCATTTAGTAACTGATGGAAGCAAATGCAGAGATCCACATCCCAGCACCAGGCCGAGCTACAGGAGTCCAGTCAAAGAGAGGGAGGAGAAATTATATAAGCAAGGGTGGGGGGGGGTTCAAGATCATGATGGGGTGTTGTTGGAGGCTGCTTATTTGTTTCCCAGCTACCCAGACTCCTGAAATAATCATACAGAAACTATATTATTTGCAATACTGTTTGGTCAATAGCTTAAGCGTATTGCTAGCTAGCTCTTACATCTAGAATTAACCCATTTCCATTATTTTATATTTTACCATGAGGCTCATGGCCTACCGGCAAGGTTCCACCTGGCAGCTCATGTCTTTCCCCTCTGGCAGCTAATGTGGTGTCTTGTGACTCCACCTTCTTTCTCCCAGGATTCAGTTTAGTTTTCCTCACTTGTCTCTACTCTATCCTCTCACAGGCCAAACCAGCTTCTTTATTAGTTAACCAATAAAAGCAACACATAAACAGAATGACTTCCTACACCAATGGGGAATCCCACAGAGACAGTCAAACCCTTGTGGGAGCTCAAGGACTCTAGACCAACAGCAGGGGATCCTGCATGGGACTGAACCAGGCCCTCTGCATGTGGGTGACAGTTTTGTAGCCTGGTCTGTTTGTGGACCCCCTGGAAGTGGGACCAGGATCTATCCCTAATGTATTAGCTTGCCTTTTGAAGTTCATTTCATATGGTGGGATGCCTTGCTCAGCCTTGATGTGGGGGGAAGAGGGGACAAGCTTAATCCTGCCTCAACTAAATGGAGCCAGGCATTATTGACTCCTTGTGGGAGTCCTTACTGTTTCTGAGGAGTGAATGGGGAATTTGGAAGAATTGGAGGAAAAGGGAGGGAGAGGGAACTGTGATTAGTATGTAAAATGAATAAAAAGATAAAATTAAAAAATAAAAAGATAACCTTGCTAAATACATTCTTGTGATGTGAATCATAATGTATATTTTGAATTTTCAGTGAATTGTCTCACCTGGCTCAGTTCTTGGGTATCATGCAGACTAATTGTGGCTTTGACAGAGATAGTGGAAATGGTAGGCATCCCCTTTGCCAATGGATAGAAAAAGGGTCTATGCTTTGATAGACCCATTATTGCTGGAATTGACAGACTTGGGTTCCCATTTGGATAAAGTATAATAATTCTCATTGAATAACAGAGTATCTTTTTTTGAAGCCCTTTGATATGTATTGTTACTTTTCCATTAGAAAGAACATGCCAGCTTTGTCCTTTGTGCTTGTACTAAGAGAATCACCAGATATTATTTAGAAAATTCTGCATAGCATATAGGAACATTGTTCTGCTATTGTTTTAGTGTGTGATGCTTGGATTATTTGTGAGGATAAACACATTTCCTGCATAGGTCCATCAGCTTTTCACTGTTTCCGTATGGAATTGCCTGTTGATATTTTTGCCATTCCCCTTGCTTGCTTTTTCTTCCTCAACACAATGAGATAATATTGATGTTTAAAAAAATCACACTCGCAAACAACAAAAACAACAAAAATACACTTGCCTTTGAAAGTTGCAATGATATGGACATAATCGCCCACCACAATTCCAAAATACTTTGTATAAATCGGGTGCAGTGCTGGGACAGCACATGGTTTGGATTTGCCATTTGGCAGGAGGGTTTTTTGTAGTGCCATGTTTTTTTCTTTATCACAGGAGGTATTCTCAGCCATTCTTCTTCTCCATTTTCTTCTTATTTGATCACATTAAAATGCCTCCAGTATTTCCTACCTAAACCACACATCCCTGGCCTTTTAGCACTGGGCATGCTGGGACATGGATCTCTTCTTTTGGCACACCCTGGGTACCCATCACTTAGGCATCCAACCTTCCACTTCTTGGCTCTGATTTGGCATTCACTTGGATCTGAGTAGAATACTGGTGGTTTGAAAGAAAATGACCTCCAAAGGGAATGACACTGTTAGGTGTGGTTCTGTTGGAATGAAGTGTGCCTCTGTGTAGGCAGGCTTTGGGGTCTCATATATGCTCAAGCAACACCCAGTGTCTCAGTTCACTTCCTGTTGTCTGCAAGATGTAGAACTCTCAGCTCCTTCTCTAGCACCATCTCTGCTTGTACATTGCCTTGTCCTGCTATGATGATAATGGACTAAACCCCTGAAAATGTAAGCCACCCCAATTAAATGGTTTTTCTTTATAAGAGTCGCTGTGGTCATAGTGTCATTTTACAAGCAATAGAAATCTTAACTAAGACAGAAGTTGGTACCAGGGACTGGGGTATTTCTATGATAAATCTAACCATGTTTTTGTTTGGAGGAATTTAGGCTTTGGTACTATTGGTGAGGAAAACAGTAGAATGCTTTTAGCATTGCTTAATGGGTCACACTAGCAGGAACATGGAGGACAATGATGCCAAGACTTGAATTGGGTAGAGGGGGGATGGCTCAAGAGGTTTCAGAGGAGAAGAATATCAATATGTGGTCTAGATATCATTCTTATGGTATTTTGGTGAAGAATTTGGCTGCCTCTTGCCCTTGTCCAAAAGGTCTGCCATAGGCTAAAGTGAAGAGTTTTGGATTAATTCCCTCAGCAGAGGAAATCTCAAAACAACCTAGTATAGACTCTATTGTGTGGTTATTAGTGCTAACTGTAATAAAGATTTGCAATAAAATGGAGCAATCTGAGCATTGAAAAATGTTTGAGGAGAAAAGAAACACCAGAAACTGGAATGGAGTTAAGTCCTCTATTCAAGGAGATAAACAGATAAAAAAAAATGAAAAAAAAAAAAAAAGAAGTGACTTCAGGGCAAGATCCCACCCAGCTAAATTTCCAAGTTGTTAAAAGTAGTAAAAAGCTTATATTTGGGTGTGGTGGTTCTTGACTTTAATCCCACCACTCAAGAGGCAGAGGCTGGCAGATCTCTGAGTTTGAGGCCAGGCTGCTCTACAGAGCAAGTTACAGAACAGCCAAGCTTAGGCAGTGAAGGAAATCACCAAAAACTGAAAGTTGGTGAAGATGTAATTGAAGGAGGGGGCCATGTTCCAAACCCTGTAAGTAGCTTCAGTCACATAGTTCTGGCTTTAGAGTTAAGGACAGAAAAAAAGGGACTATAGACTTGGTGGTGGTGGTGCATGCCTTTAATCCCAGCATTTAGGAGGCAGAGTCAGGTGGCTCTCTGTGAGTTCAAGGCCAGCCTGGTTCTACAGAGTGAGTTCCAGGATATCCAGAGCTACTCAGAGAAAACCTGTTTCAAACAACAACAACAACAACAAAACAGAGAAGAAGAAGAGGAAGAGGAAGAGGAGGAAGAAGAAGAAGAAGAAGAAGAAGAAGAAGAGAAAAAGAAGAGAAAAAGAAGAAAAGAAGAAAGGAGCTATGAAACTCCATGACTAAGGAAAACTGCTGAGGACAGGCATATGTCAAAATGTCCCTGAATGGAGACCTGGAGAGACCATTGTGTGAAGCTGTGAATTTGAAGCCTTGATTTCCCTTGGAGACGTCAAGGTGTTGGAGATGCCAGAGTTGTAGAATACCTGGCAAAGAAAGCTCCTAACAGGGACTGGAACCAGCCCAAGGGAAAGAAGTGTGCTACAGTCAACAAAGCTGAAAGGAGCTATAGGCATGAAGAGCTCTTTGACATCAGACACGGAGATGCAGAGTTTGGAGCTTTCCAAGATTGGTTTTGATCTTGTTTTGGTCTATTATTTCCTCAGTATCCTTCTTTCCATCCACTTTAGAATGATAATGCATATTCTGTGCTACTATATGTTGGAAGTATATGATCTGCTTTTTGAAATTAATTTCACAGGTGATTACAGTTAAGAGATTGCATGACTGTCAGAAGAGACTTTGAACTTTAGACTTTTAAATAAGTGTGAGACTGTTATAGACTATGGGGACTCTTGAATTTGGACTGGATGCATTTTTGCATTATGATAGGATACAGGCCTTTGAGGGCCAGGGAGTAAAATGTAGTGTTTGAAAGAAAATGCCCCTCAAAGAGAATGGCATTATTGGGAGGTGTGACCTTGTTGGAGTAGATGTGGAAGTCTGTCACTGTGGAGGCAGGCTTTGAGGTCTCACATATTCTCAATCTACACCCAGTGTCTCAGCTCAATTCCTGATGCCTGCAGGATGTAGAACTCTCAGCTCCTTCTCTAGCACCATGTCTGCCTGCATGTTGCCATGTACTGTCATGACAATAATGAACAAAACCTCTGAATATGTAAGCCACCCCAATTAAGTGGATTTTCCTTTGTAAGAGTTGCCATAGTCATGGTGTCTCTTCACAGCAATAGAAACCCTAAGTAAAACAAAGACCATTTATGTACAGAAGAAATAGTTCTCATAACCATCTGGTAAATGTTAACTGAGGAGCTCCATGTCAGAAGCTTTGCACTGAGTGCCAGCGCATAGTCATGAGGAATTTCCAGCCTCACAAAGCCACACTTAGAGCAGGAGCATTTTATGCTCTGAACAGGACTCCCGTGGGGAGTATATCAGAAGAAGGCATGTGGGAGAGAAGGGTAGAGGCAGATGCAGAGGTTAAGGCAGAGCAGCGTTGTGGCTTTATATGGAGTAAGAGTAGATGGCTACTCTGGGATGACTCATGCCAACGAGGGAGTGGCCCTGTGGACCTCGGAGGAAAGTGTGTTTCAGGTGGAAGCCTAGCAGGGATCAAGGGTCTGAGTGTGGAGCCATGGGAGTCAGAAAGAAAGGTAAGGAACAAGGGATAAAGAGTAGAATGCTATTCAACGAAACTACTTCCAGGAGACCAGATCATAGAGTTCCGTTGACCATTTGGTGGTCTAGTTTTTGTTCTGGGTGGAAGGAGAATCCATGGAGGATCAGGAAATAGGTAACATACACACACGCACACACATTTATATAGATACCTTCTGTGCTGAGAGTAGAGGACATCAAAGAGAAGAGCAAGGCTAGAAGTAGGGAGGAAACAGGAGGCTACTCCATGAATCCTAGGAGGTCAGATTAGCAGAATGGAAGAAGGAGGACGTTAAAGATGTCCTCAGAAGAGCTGCTGTTAATTGTATGAGAGCTGTGCATCATCATTGCATGTAGGTGTTTTAGGTTTCTATGATTGTGAAGAGACACCATGACCATGACAACTCTTATAAAGGAAAATCATTTAATTTGGGTGGCTTACATATTCAGAGGTTTAGTCCGTTATCATCATGGTGCGACATGATGACGTGCAAACTGACATGGTTCTGGAGAAAGAACTGACAGTCCTGCGTCTTGACTTGCGGGCAACAGAAAGTGGTCTGTTTCATCGGGTATAGTCTGAGCATACATGGGGCCTCAAAAACCCATCTCCAGAGTGACACACTTCCTCCAACAAGATCATACCTACTCCAACAAGGTCACATTTCCTAATGGTGTCATTCCCTTTGGGGGAACATTTTCCTTCAAAGCACCACATTACACTCCTTGGCCCCCAAAGGTTTGTAACCATATCATAATGCAAAATGCATTTAGTTCAACACTGAAGTCCCCATAGTCTCTAACAGTCTCAAACTTATTTAAGTCTAAAGTCTCTTCTGAGATTTCTGTACTCTCTTAACTGTAATGCTCTTTCAAATTAAAATAAAAAAGCAGATCACATATTTCTAGCATAAAATGGCATAGGATATGCATTACTTTTCCAAAATGGAGGGAACGGAGGATACTGAGGAAATGCTGGATCAAAGCAAGACTAAAAACCAGCTGGGCAAACTCTAACGTCTGCATCCCCATGTCTGATGTCAAAATGCTCTTCAGATCTTCAACTCCTCTCAGCTTCACTGACTGTAACACACTTCTTTCCCTTGAGCTGGTTCTAGTCCCTGTTAGCAGCTGTTGGCAGTTATCCTATGACTCTGGCATCTCCAACACCTTGGGGTTTCCAAGGCAAATCAGGCATCAACTTCAGAGCTTCACACAATGGCCTCTCCATGCCTCCATTCAGGGACACCCCGACACATGATTGGCCTCAGCAGCTTTCTTTAGTATTGGAGGCAAATTCCATAGCCTCTCTCTTCTTTCCTTAACTCCAGAATCACGTGGACAAGGTTGGCAAGTTTGCTGCTTAGTGAGGTTATAACATGGTCCCCTCATTCAATTACATTGTCACCAACTTTCTGTTTTCAATGGTGTCCTTCACTGCCTAACCTTGGTTGTTTTGAAACTGGATCTGTAGATCAGGCTGGCCTTGAACTCAGAGTTCTTTCAATTACAGCTTCATCAGCTTTCTGTTTTCAATGAATTCCTTCACTCTCTAAACTTGGCTATTCTCGAATTTGGTCTGTGGAACAGGTCTGCCAGCCTGGGATTAAAGGCATGCACCACCACACCCAGCTCTAAATTTTTCTTGAATTCCTTTTTCAAAAATTGGAAATTTAGCTTTGTGGGATTTTGCCCTGAGGTCACCACTTTCTCTATTCCGTTTCTTAATCTGTCTGCTTGAATAGAGGATTTAGCTCTATTCCACTTTCTTGTGTTCCTTTTCTTCTAAAATATTTTTCTTGCTCAGCTTGCTTTTTTTCATTGATATATCTTCATTAGAGTTACCACTAGTAACCACATGACAGAGTCTATACTAGGCTGCTCTGAGATTTCCTCTGCCAATAGAATTAATCCAATACTCTTCACTTTAGCCTCAGGCAAACTTTTCAGACAAGGGCAAAAGCAGCCACATTCTTTAGCAAAATATCACTAGGCAGCACACTAAAATTCTTCTCTGAAACCTCTTGAGCCATACCCACCACAGTCCAAATCATTTTCAGCACCAAATCTTCTTTTTTCTTTTCTTTTTTTTTTAGATTTATTTATTTTTATTATGTATACAATATTCTGTCTGAGTGTATGCCTGAAGGCCAGAAGAGGGCACCAGACCTCATTACAGATGGTTGTGAGCCACCATGTGGTTGCTGGGAATTGAACTCAGGACCTTTGGAAGAGTCAGCACCAAATCTTCAATGCTTCTCTTAGTATGCCCCATGAAGTAGCGCTTTAAGCATTCTACTGCTTTCCTAACTAAACTCCCACAGTCCAAATTCCTCTAAACAAAAGCATGGCCAGACCTTTCATAGCAATACCCTAGTCCCTGGTATCAACTTCTGTCTTAGTCATAATTTCTATTGCTGTGAAGAGACACCATGACCATGGCAACTCCAGGGGGCTAGCAGACTCCTTTGGTGTGCTGGAAAAAAAAATCATCAATCTCCTCAGACCACACTGTGAAGTATCTGGCCAATTTCTGCCCTAAGGCCAGCTTTCTATCACTCTTGCTTATGAACTAAGTAGCTAGGATAGGATAGAACCAGAGGGAAGATTTTTCAGTCTTAAATGCCAATTAAATAATTGATAATCTGGTTCCAGGAATAAGCCAGCTTAGAATTCACAGTGACCTTTCCATTTTCTGCCATCTTGCCACCTCTATTTTTTAAAAGAAGAATACATTTTATTATACATATATTTATTTGTTCTTTGAGAATTCCATATTTGCATAAATTAAAAAAATTATACCTACTCTCCATTTCTCCCCTCCAATTCCCTGATCACAAAATAATCCCACATTAGTTCAGAATTACATATAATAAAGTGTTATTTATTTAGGGGTAGACTCACAGATCACAGTCCTAGATCACAGTCCTCTGTACAAATGGGGAACAGGAACCGAATCCGGCAGCTGGAAGCAAGAGAGTGAGCACGCACTTTATAGCTGCATTTGTAGTATAAGAGACCACACCCAAGTGGGCTGGTATCTTAAAGGTATTGGCTGAAGGAGCTCCTGCAGCAATTCCCCCTGGACTCCCACCAACATGTTCCTCTCCCAACATTTTCCCCCTTATATCTCACTGAGTCCAACTAGTGCTGCCCCTATGTGCATGGATGTGTGAACAACCACTGGATTGAGGGGAACTTCCAGTGGCTATACTCCCAAAGAAAAATGACTCCCTCTCTCCCAGCAGCCACCAAATGCCGATAGCTCTGAGGTAGGATTGGGACCTTGTGATCTCCTCAGAATCTCTGCTATGATCTTCTCCACAATCTCTGCTGTGATCTCCTCCACAATCTCTGCTGCGATCTTCTCCACAGTCTATGCTGTGATCTTCTCCACAGTCACTGCTGTGATCTCCTCAGAATCTCTGATGTGATCTCCCCACAATCTATGCTGTGATCTCCCCCACAGTCTATGCTGTGATCACCTCCATAATCTATGCTGTATTGTTGATTGGCTTGATCTTGTGTAGGTCTTGTATGGGTGACCATAGTTGTGAGTTTATGAGTGTAACAGCTATGCCATGTTCAGAAGATAACATTTCACAGTACCCTTCCTCATCCTCTGGCTCTCACATTTTTCCTGTTCTTTCTTCTGTTCCCTGGGATTTAGTGGTGGAGAGGTGATAAATATGCCCTATTTGAGACTAAGTGCTCACATTCACTGACTCTTAGCACTTTGACCAGTTATCTCATTATTTTTATCCACTGCTGTCTACTCCCAAAAGAAACTACTCTGATCAAGGTTGAAAGCAGTACAAATATATGGATTTATTATGTAAACAGAGAATGCTCCTTCATTTCCTGGCTACCCAGACCTGAATAATCACTAGAAAATATATTAATTACAACACTATTTGGCCAATAGCTTAAGCATACTCCTAGTCAACTCTTACATCTTAAATCAACCCATTTCTATTAGTCTGTGTATCGCCAAAGGCTATGGCCTACTGGTAAGTTTCCAGCATCTTTCTCCTTCAGCAGCTACATGGTGCCTGCCTGACTCTGCCTTCCTTCTCCCGGCCTTCAGTTTAGTTTTTTCTCCTAGCTCTATTCTGCCCTTCCACAGACCGAAGCAACTTTTTTTTATTGACCAATGGTAATAAAACATATTAAGAGCATACAGAGGGGAATCTCACATCAGGTTTAAACATAAATATTTAGAAGTAAGTTTGACTATATGGCCCTTTAGCAAAGTAATAGTAGGTTTTCTTCTAGGGATGCCTTTTGACCAGAAATATAGAATCAGCCATGAATTAACTCCTGTGGAATGAGCCTCATATATAACCAGAAAGTGATTGGTTACCATCCTAACAGTCATACCTCTATTGCACCAGTTGGTGCACCTTGCCTGGTAGGTCGGTATTGTAGTATGCTGGGAAAGACCACTGACATCTTTTCTCCTGCAGGTGTATACGTAGCACCTTCTGACACTGTGAAAGCTCCCCCCAGCAGGGAAGTTTTCTGGTCAGTTTGAGACTGAGTTCCCTGTGACCCATAACCAATGTATACTGTTTGGTGGAAACCCCAGAAGTCTACAAAATCATGCATGCTGCTTCTACTGCTCTTTGTTTTCCATCACATAGTAAGATATGATTTCTACCTCTCTCTTGATACACATCACCTTCTCTGATAACACCCAATGAAATCTTTTAACAAGTGCCAGGAATTCTGTTCTGTTTTTATTCAGAGATGAGGCTCTTTGAGTTCATGATTTCTCCTGGAGGGTTGTATAAGAAGCAGACCTAACTATTTCTACCATATCAAAATATAATTTCTGGTTCCATTTCTAGCCTTGGGGTCTGCAGGCCACAACAATGCCAGCCACTCTTCCACCTTCCTAGGACAGCTAGGGATTTCTCTATCATTATTAGATAAATCCATACATCTTTTCCTTTAAAAAATCTTCACACATGTATATGTGTGTTTGCATATGTCTAGGTATAAATGCATGTGTGTGTATGCATGTACATTTGTCTGCATGCTTGAGGTTAATGTGGAAAGTCAAAGTTGACCCCTCTTCCATCTTATTCTTTGAGACAGGGTCTCAATAAAAGTTCAGAGTTTGCTGATATAGCTTTAAAAATCCCCTGTTTCTGTTTCTCTAGGCTGGAATTACAGATTAGTGCCTCACTAACCTGGGATTTTACGTGAATTCTAGGACTCTGAGCTCCTGTCCTCTTTTGAGTGTGGTGAATGCTTTAATGGCCAACCCATCTCCCTAGTCCCACACTATCCTTTTTAAACTCTAAAATATTTTTCAAAAGAAAGCAGAGGGAAGTATATATCCTATGAATAAAATCACCTCATAGAAGTTTTCCAGTCTGTGTTGGATCATTGTGGGTTATCTGCAAATTTCCCCCTTCCACTGGGTTTAAACATTTAATCCCATACATCTATCTTGTCTTTTTGTGGTGCTAATATGTAACAGTTAGATTCCAAGGAGATAAAGTATGAGGGAAGACCTAAATTTATGAATTTCCCTGATGCATCCTGGTAAAGTCACAATGCACAACAGGGTTTTAAAAGGCAGCTGCCTGAGGTACTTTATCACGTCCAGCTACAGCAAGTACCAGTTTGGCTTGGAAAAGTAAAGGCTGAACCAGAAGTCCTTGTGACTTGAATAGGAACAAACTATTTCTCATGTTCATAGGAACAAAAGAATGCACTAAATCTAAACTAACCTTGATGCACAGACTCAAGGGCTAGCTTCATCACCAGACTGGCTATTAGTGGCCATTCACCAGTGACTATTGGTGGTTTTCACTGAAGATCACCTGTCTGACTATTGGTGGCATTCCCTGGAGCTCACCTGTCTGACTATTGGTGGCATTCATTGGCGCTCACCTGTGCCAGTCCTCTGGAGATTATATCTGGTGGCTTACCTATCCAGGTCATCTCTCAATTCATTCTGAACCCGAGAGCCACAGACAAAGTTGTTTTGACCTTTAACAACTGTGCAGTGTTCTATAGAATGAGAAGTTTTAAAATGTGTTAATCCGCATTCTACCTCATTGTATCACCAAGTTTTGTAAATGCTAGATAAGAGCTTGTATTCTGGGGATAATATTATAAACTTTCAACAAACATCATTAATTATATTGCTCAAATTGTTTCAGATTTAAAATATGCACACAAATATGCAATTATCTACTTGACAGATCAATTGATAACATTTCTGTATGTGAACATTTTTTATAGAATTGTTGGCTTAGACTTTTCTATAGTAGTTTTACCAGTTTTGCTTTGTGCATTTAGGTTGATTTTCTTAGTTACATACAGGTTTCAAATCATATTTTCCTGGTAAATTAAAACTGTAATTTTGTTAGCATTCTATGTTTAAAAATGCTTTTTGGCCTATATTTTGTATATCTAATATATAAGTTTATATACATGTGTGTTTGTATCTATATGCATCTATGTATCACATATATATGTTATATTTATGTTCTATCTCTCTCTCTATCTATCTATCTATCTATCTATCTATCTATCTATCTATCATCTATCTATCTATCGTCTGTCTGTCTATCTATCTATCTATCTATCTATCTATTATCTATCTATCTATCTATCTATCTATCATCTATCTATCTATCATCTATCTATCTATCTATCTATCTATCTCTATCATCTATCTATCTATCATCTATCTATCTATCTATCTATCTATCTATCTATCTATCTATCTATCTATCTATCTATCTATCTATCTATCGATCCACCCATCTTCTATCTTCTGGCCTATAAAATGCCCATAGCTTTCTTTAGGTTACATTTTTTAAACCTTTTTTCACCTATATTTTTTCCTTTGACCCTTTGGTATTCTTTTATTTCCTTTGGGCATTTTTGTAAACTGTATGCAGTTGTCTATTTTAATTGAGTCTGATGACTTTTGTTTTAAATGGGAAGTTTCATTTGCATTATCATGACACACAGATGCATTAATATCTGCCACATGCATCCATCCTTATTACTTTTCCCTTTTCTCAATCTATTTATTTTCATGATGACTAGTTTAGGTGTTCTGTACTGCTTTTTGATTCTTTTAGTATCTGCTTTTGAAATTTTAATTCTAAAGCTAACTGTGATGGCTGATTGTTGTTTCTCATCTTGGTTGACATGCTCAGGAAGAAGGAGATTTCACTGGAGTTGCCCCAAAAGACAGGTCTGTGGGCGTTTTCTTGCTTGATAATTTATGTAGGAGGACAGGCTTACTATGGTACCATTGTTAAGTAGGTTGACCTGGGATGTATTTGAATGAACCAGGAAGTAAGCTGTAAGCAATATACCTCCAAAGTTTCTACTTCTGCTTCCAGTTCCTGCCTTGAGTCCCTGCCTCAAGGTTCCTGCTTAAGTTCCTGCCCTGACTTCCCCCAATGATGCCCTGTGACATGGAAGCACATGGCAAACAACCCCTTTCCTCCCCTAGTTGGCTTTAGTCAGTATTGTATAAATTAGGACACTGGTTATCCAGTTCTCTGTTTTCTCAGGAGAAGACGTTACTTTCTAGGCTTTCAGTAATGTCCTCAGAGGGTGTTTTAGGCATAGTCCAGTACCTGTAGTTATTTTAGTAGAATGTTGGCCAATATAGCAAGTCTTTGATATTGTTCAAAGTGGAAATGCTGAGTGGATCTTGATTTCTATTTAAAATATAATTTTCCTTGTTATAAAAACAGTTTGGAAATATTAAAAGTTAGGGACTACATACAAGTGAACATAAAAAAAACCTCTTTCTTATCATTACACCACTTTTAAAACTTAGGCAACATTATTTCTGAGAGAGAGAGAGAGAGAGAGAGAGAGAGAGAGAGAGAGAGAGAGAGAGAGAGAGAGAGAACTCTTTTATATTTTAAAAGCCGAGAGAAGATGTTATTATCTATGCTAGCCAGTCAGGTGTTGTCCCATCATTAATGCCAACATTTCCATATTGGATTGTTCTGGATTTTCTAGCCAACCACTAAGTCCCAGTATACTAGACTTGTTTAAGCTGAACCTCAGCCCTTAGTACACAGGGCTCTGACTGTGGAGTCCTCAGTTCAAGGCAAAGTTGACTCCATTGAGTTGTAAAGAAACTCAGATCAGGCTGAATGATGCTTCCCCTTCTGAAGCTGTCAGATTTATTCCTGTGGTGTCATTTAACTTGATTTCCTCTCCTCCACATGTCTTCTTGACCAGAAGGTGCCTCTATAGGATGAATAGTTGCAAATCACATATTTTTCACTGGAATCATGTTGGCATGATACATGTTGCATTGGGACACATAATATTTTGATGACATTATAATGTCTTTGACCAGTAGGTTGCAGTAATCACAGCCTAATTGATTCCCTCTGTGACACACCTATTGGTTATCCTTATTAGAAGATCGTTTGCATGGTGCAACTCTGGCACCATATGAATGTCCAGTTCTCATCAGCCATGTACCTGAGAGCTTATGCATGATTTGGACATCTTGGCCTGTGTGATGTTTTCTTAGAAGGCCAATTTCCTGATTCTGTGATCCCCTCTTGCTAGTTAATCTGGCAGTCTTCTGTAAACTTGATCTTTCCGCAGCAACCAGATGGCAGATTTCTGTGGAACGCTTTTAACTGGCAAGACTTGACTGAAGCTGAATTCTTTCATTGTGGTCACTAATTTTCAAATTAATCTATGGCAAATAATGATAGGAAATTTCTCTCTACTCTTCATTCTGAAGTGTCATTATGAACTGCTTTGATCCACTATAATTGACATTTTTGATTGTTCTGAAGCTTGGATAGATTGCTCAGTACTCAAAACTAGGTTGGCATCCTAGCAACTCTAAAATTTTTAAAAATTATATGATATACTATTTTTAGAAAATATATCACGAAAAACCATAACCAATTCATATAAAAATTATTTTTGACTATAAGATAAATCTTAATTTTAGAGATCTCAGTGTAATAAAAAGGCTAATGTTAAGTTCGGAGCAATAATCTTACATTGTGAATTCATGAGTTTATATTAATAGTTTCAACTTAATTTGGTAGTCAACTTCTTGTTTCCTGCAGGATGTAGGACTCTCAGCTACTCCATCACCATGTCTGCCTGCATGCCACCATGCTCCTCGTCGTGATGATCTTAGATTGAATCTCTGAAAGTGTAAGCAAGTCACCCTGATTAAATGTTTTCTTTATAAGAGCTGCTGTGGTCATGGTGTCCCTCCACAGCAATAACAACCCTAACTAAGACATATAGAAACTAACTCTATAAAATATTTACCGTATTGGTATGCGGAATATGGAGTAAGCCAAACCTGTGTTTCCAGGCCATGGCTGCTCATATTTAACTCCATATAATCTGTGTTCTTTCATGTTGACAATTCCAGCCTCTTCGTGTGGATTTCCTGTGGCAGCTGTCAGCTGTTGTGAAGAACTTGACATTTGTTCTCCCACAGGTCAGAAGTCTGAGTCAGCGTCACCGGTGGGATGGCTAAGCTTCAGAGCACCCCCTAGAGGTTCTCAGGGAGAAGCCTCGCCGTGTTCGCTGCAGCTTTTGGTGGCTGCCAGCCTCTCATGGCAGCTGAGCTCCAGCCTCCTCCTCTCTTTCCTCAACTGCCCTCTGCCTGACCGGGCTGTGGCTCCTGTCGTCTCCAGGTTCACTACACTCATCAGAGTATCGGCACTCACTCACGCCTGAGGACTGTGGCTACCGCTTCTTTATGCGGATATGTCCCTTTCTCTTCTTTCTTTTCAGAACTTTTCATTTCCTTCTAACCTGTCTGATGAAATTTCCCATGCTTCTTTTAGCCTCCACCCTACCAAGACCTGGGCAACTTGTGGAGGTATTAGTGTTTAAGACTAGAGACCCTGTGAGAGTAGACCTCATACCACAGCTGTGAGGAGTTTGTTCATCATGAAAACCCCTACGGCTCTTGCGGTAAAGTCAGTTAGTCCTGACTGGTTTTTTAGCAGTTGCGAAACTAAGTCCTTCTGATCGTGTTGCACCACAGATGTGGTTCATTCCTCATTTAGTGGATTATGTGGCATAACAAATGAATAGGAGAGCCTTTAACGGGTAGAGGTGAAGGTCAGGTGTTCGTGGAGGTTAGCTATTTGGAGGTGTGGCTCTTGGAAAGATTAATACAGCTCCTGGCAGGCTTTGGGTTGGTCTCTGTAAGCGTGAGTCAGAAAAGAACAAGGCTAGTTTCTCCATCTTGCTGGCTTCCTGTCTTATCACGTGATTCTTCTGGCAGTGCTCTCACCTGGCAGTGTATCCACCAAAAGGCCCTCAACAGAGAAGGCAGGTAGTGGGACATCTGATATTGGACCTCGAGCCTTCAAAATTGTGACTTATATATACTTCTTTTTACATTGTATAGACTTGAGTGTTTTGTTATTGCAACAGGAAATGGTCCATGATGTTATATAGACTTATCTTTTTATATATTCTGTGTCTGTGTGCTCTTGTTTTTCTATTCGATGTCTTTTGGAGAAATATCAAACTTGAACCTATTGAGGAAAAATAATGCCCTTTCGTGATGGAGAGATCCCATGTTCCTAGAGATGGTATGTGGTTCACGGAGTGTCTTTTTATCTGGAACACACAAATGGAACAAAGCGGTGATTACGAAGCCTGACATCTGTGGGAAGTTGGGATTTTTTTGTAACTCATGATACTTCTTTATACTGTTTCACTCATGTGGTATGAAATCTACTTTATACAAAGCACTGGCGACTCGGGGGTAGTTGGGATTGTCCTCATGTCTTTGTGTTTGTTGACTTTTTATCCTAGTTCGGCAAATCTAAGTCTTTCTGGGAGATTTAATAGAATTCAGACTATTTCCCCCATCCTGTCTTGATTATGTGACTTGGGAAGGGAAATATGATGACTAAAATAATTTAGAATACTTTCTGTGATGAAAACTCTGGCTATTGTCATGATGCACTTGAAGTTATGCTGTTACTGTCTTTAAGTATTAATTCCATTTCCTGAAATAATGAACTAAAGAATTCAAGCACTTTGGAAGCACATGGGTGAGAAACTATGTCCTCAGAAGAGAAAATGGCCAGAAGGTGAAGTAGCCGCTCTGCCAGCATGCAGACACTGCACCCTTCGGAAGGCTTCAGGCTGTTTAGCGTCAGACTCCAGGATGTGCTTTGACAGAGTGTAGTAGCTTTGAGGGTATGGCAAGTGATTAATGTTGTACTTAGTGGGATTGTTTCTTAGAAACGAGTTAGAATTCTTAGATGTTGAAATTTGCCTTGACTGTCCCAGTACATGTGAGGAACAACTGTGGAACAAAGGTTAGTCTCAGAAGTAAAAATTCTGTAATAGTTTATTTGATTGGAATTGCTTATCAGATCCTTAGCTACACATGCCAGGAAAAAACGGAACAGATGCCTTACTGACAAAAGGCATATTTCAGGGTCCTGTCCAGCACATATTTCCTCAATGGAGTTCTGTTTCCTCTGCTATGATGGAGTGACTCATCACATGTCTAAGAACAACTGAATCAAATGACAACCTGAAACCATGAGCTCAGGCTGATTTCTGTTGGGTCTTTTAAGTTGATTATATATTTATCACACATTTTTCAGCCAGGGTCTTAATGGGGAATGTCTCTCTGTATGCTGTGAATATGTGTCATTACCATTGGTTAATAAAGAAGCTGATTTGGCCAATAGCCAGGAAGAATACAGTCAGGTGGGAAATCAAACAGATACAGGGAGATAAAGGATGGAGTCAGGGAGATGCCAACAGTTTCCAGGGAAGCAAGATGTGAGGTAAAAGGCCAGAAGCCTTGTGGTAAAATATAGCATAACAGAAATGGGTTAATTTAAGTTGTAAGAACTAGTTAATAATAAACCTTAGCTAATGGGTCAAACAGTTTGTAATTAATATTAAGCCTCAGAGTGGTTATTTGGGAACTGGCAGGTAGGAGAGAAACTTCCAGTTACAAATGGTCTCACTATGATGATCTATGTTGGGTGTAGTCTCAACTGGTTTGTAAATTCTAGGGTAGGGACATGTGGATTAGAAGTGTTAGTCAGAAAGGCCAGAGATACAAAAGAAAAGGACAGAGACACAGAATAGAGTCAGAGGGCAACCGAGTGAATACCAAATCCGTCCACATTTATTTTTTGTATGCTTTATATACAATTACCTCTTCAGTACCTGAAACATCACGTAACTATATCCCAAGTTAAGTATTCTGTTGTTTAGGCAGGACATGCAGTGACCACACCCTAGGCCAAGCATCCTGTAGGTAGCCACACCCTGAGTCAAACCTCCTCTCAGAACCTTGAAGGAGCAAGAATAGGCCTGAGCTCTCTGACCTTTAGTCAAGGTACAATGGATCCACTTTGGTGGGCTCTGACAGATCTAGTGATTAAATTCATAGCTGGCCTTAAATTCAATCTGTTGGATATTTTCTTGTATAATAGAAATTTGATTATCATATAACCCCAGTCAGAGTTTTCTTGCTCTCCTTTAGTCTGAATATTCTATATGATTTTTTGCCCCTAAAATAAATCATGGCAATCCAGGTATTATTTTAAGTTGATTTCCATAGATGTGAGTCACTATGCATCCCAGAGCCAAGGTCAGAAAGCATCAGAGGATGTTTCTAAGAGGAGAAAAGAGGAAGCAGGCTGGGCAGGCAAGAGACGTTCACCATATGCTTTTCCAAAGACTTTCACCTGAACAGCATTTCAGCGAATGCTTTACCACATTGGTATAAATGGTGCATTAGGAAATGTTTCCCTTCCATCTCTGAATTCACATGCAGAAGTTCTGACCCCCGGCAGGATGGGCCTTCAGCAAGTGGTAGGTTATATGTGGTCGTGAGATGTCTCTCTGCTACAGTAAGAAACAGCCAGCCAGGAAGAGAGTCCTCCCTAGGCATCGGGTCTGCAGGTGCTGATTCTATTCTGGACTTCTGATATCCAGAACTGTGAGAGGTGAATGTTTGGTGCTTCAGTCTGTAGTCTATGACATTTTCTTACAGCAGGGTCTTAGTCACTGTCTTGTTGCTGTGAAGAAGCATCACGACCAAGACAAATTAAGAAAAAGTGTTTAATCAGACTTGCTTACATTTTCAGACAGTCAGCCAATGACTTTCAGGGCAGAAAACAGGCAGCATGGTGGGAGATCACATCTACAGTGCAGAGCCACATCAGGTAAGACAAGTGACAGACACTCCCCTCTGCAGTGCCGCTCCCACAGCCAGAGCATCCTGAAGGTTTTATATGTAGTGAATTCTGCAGCTTTGCTGGGTATACTGCTTGGCTTCCTGCCCTCATTGCAAGAGTGTGAAAGGGATGGGTATTGGTCAAACCCTGGGCTCTCCTTGCTCACACCCACTGAGGCAGATTCTAGAAGGAGGATATGGCATTTTAATAAAGTTCCCTGGAGCCTCAGAAGGACAGGAACATTTAGGCTCCACTGGCTTTTGGTCTGCAGAGCCCTTCCTCTTTGTGGCGGTGTGACGTGCATCCGCCTAGCCTTCAGAACTCCGCTGTGCATTGCCATTGTGCTGAAATCTTATGCTGTTTGAGAGGACCCTTACTGGGCATTGCCTTGCTGGCACATTGACCTCGGGCTCCTGTTAGTGTGGGGATAGGTGTGTACCAACGAGGAGAAATACTCAAGGAAGGTCTTTATCAAGGATCCTGTACCCATTTCAAATACTTCCCATTCAGTTCTGATCTGTTAGCAATGGGTGTTACCTGCTTTCCAAGCCTCTAAACCACAACCTTGCTTGTAGGGTCATATCCTATGTGTGTGCGCATGTGTATATGTGTGTGCATGTGTGTGTGTGACAGACTGTATGTGTGCAGTGATACAGAGGGAGGTC
Organism: Arvicola amphibius; assembly: GCF_903992535.2. Lineage (NCBI taxonomy): Eukaryota > Metazoa > Chordata > Mammalia > Rodentia > Cricetidae > Arvicola > Arvicola amphibius. The sequence goes on along the minus strand of NC_052049.1, from coordinate 6,934,506 downwards.
TTCCTCAGTCCAGTTAGGTTTAGGGTACCCAGGGACCTTAGGGTCTGGGAGCTCTGAGCTTGGACTGACTTTGTGAATGTAAGGGCTCTTGGGAAAGGGGATCAGGAAAGAAACGGGGCACTTGTGTGAGAACGGCTAGAGGATCTGTGCTCCAGACCAAAGAGCCTTGAAAGTCAGATGGAGGATTTTTTTGACAAGATGGAAGGCCATAATTCATTGGCACCATTAAGTCATATCAGCTCTTACCTCAACCAGTCGCCTGAAAAGTCTTAGCACAAATCTGCTTTAGGCTGACTCTGGCTGAAATGAACCTGGGTGCCGAGCACACACATCTGCCCCGCCTCTGTGGCTCTGTGTTAAGGATGAAGGTCAGGGTTGAATGCGATGCTACCTAGACTAGGGTAGTGATGCCACAGAGACTCATGCTTCTACCAAAAGTTCCGAGCCACTGGACTTGCCTGGGAAGGGTGTGTAATTAAAGTTCTGTCTCACACCCAAAGAGCACATGGCAACTGACTTAAGACTGGAACCCCCCAATTTTTTTTTTTGTTGCTTTTTAAATTTTCCTTTCCATTGATACCCACAATAAATAATCTATGAAAACACGCAGTTATCCGTGGTCCTTTATTCTGTAAAACAATTGACATGTACGGGTAATTGGTCTGTAGTTGACGATTGCTGTATCTTCATAATGAACCAGCTTTTGACTACTGCTGCAGACTGTAGTGGTGTGACTGAGAATGTCTCCATGGGCTCTGGTATTTGAATACTTGATCTCTAGTCACTGTTTGGGGGAAGTTTGGGAAGTGTGGTCTTGCTGGAGGAAGTATATCACTTGGGGTAGGATTTAAAGTTTCAAAGTCTTGAGCCATTCCCAGTTGGCTGTCTCTGTTTCATGCTCATGGTTGGAGATGGGAGCTCTCATATCTTAGCTTCCTGCCCTAGTTGCTGTGTCTGCTGCCTACTGCATAGTGTCTTCACCATTATGGACCCCAAAGTCTTCTGGGACGGCCAATCTGAACAACTCTTCTTTGATAAGTTATTGTGGCATGGTGTTTTGTAACAGCAATAGAAAGGTGACGAATATACAACCAAGGGGTTCTAAGGATAGAACCTGGTGCACTGAAGACCAGCGATAGACCAGTTCTGGAGGCAGCCCTCAGTGTGGGTTACGTACTGGGAGTAGCTTTTCCTAGCCTCAAGGTCTCCTCTTTCTCTGGGGGGTGGAGCCTGTCCCCTGCTCAGCTTCTGCCAGATTCTATTTCCCATCCCCCTAAGTGTCCTTTTCTCTATGTCTGCCAGGCTCTGTCTCCAACCCAGTATACTGTTTGTTTTTCAAAGACAGGGTTTTACTCTGCAGCTGAGGTGGCCTAGAGGTCTTTCTGCCTCAGCTTCTCTTGTATGCAGCAGAAGGATGGATGTTGCTTTTGTATCCATTCTGTGAGCCTGTGTCTTTTTATGGGCGAATTGAATCCATTGATATTAAGAGATATTAATGATCAGTGATTGTTAATTCCTATTATTATTATTATTTTTTGTTTTCAGTAGTAGTGTGTGTGTGTGTATTCTTTCTTTGGGATTTGCTGATGTGGGATTATTTATTATCTGGGTTTTCGTGGGTACAACTAACTTCCTTGGGTTGGAGTTTTCCTTCTAGTACTTTCTGAAGAGCTGGTTTTGTCATGGAATATCTTGTTTTTGGAGCCTGAAATTAATTCAGGGGCAGGCACTATTCCCCATACCCTGTCTCCTTTTATTATCTTTCTTAGGATGCTTGCTTAGGATGGCAGAAGGAGGCGTTTCCTCCCGGGCTCTCACCATACTCTGGATACTGCCTAGGCACTTTGGCCATTTCACCTTTGGCTCCCATTTTATTTGATGGAACTCGCCGGGGCCTCTGAGTTTGCCTGGTGGGCAGGAGAGTGAACATAGCATTCAGTTTTAGATGTCATCAGGAATATCCCTTCCAATCAGATGTAGAATCATTTTACAGCAGAATTTCTACCCCTCAAACCATGTGTGATCTTGAGGTTTTCTGAAATGGAAGTGTCCATGTTTGAAATGGAAAGTGTTCTGTACCTGGGGCTATTGGGATGCCAGGGGAGTTTGAGCAGGGTTTAAAGTGCCTTAGTTTCATTTGCCAATCACCATGGAAGGAGTTTAGTAAATGGCGAATCAGGAACTTTTGCTCCAAAGGGCTGGCTGTAACACAATTAGCATTTTCGTTTTTAATAGTGGGACCCGAGGTTCTGGAAAATCAGAAACTCAGGAATGTGTATTTGTCTTTTATCCAAGTCCTGCCTTCTGCTCTCCGAGGTCAACACAGGATGCCGTCACCATGCTTGGTTGGTGCCCTTCAGTTCACCTCTGTTGACTTCTCAAAGGGAGGCAGCATGGTCTTTGCTCCTTTGATAGTCTTCAGGACTCCATCTCCCCCACCCCCCGTCCCCAGGGTGGAGGGTTTTATACCAGCTGACCTTCTGATTAGCCAGGGGAGGCATAAATGTGGGGGTATCGATTGGCTTTGACTTTCCAGAAATAAGACAAAGGTACTTTCTGCTGATAGCTAAAACTAATTACAACCCAGGACAGCTGGGCTTTCAGCATCTTAAAGCAATGCCCTCAGGTCTCTTAGCAAATAAATAGAAGCTAAGAGCAAAGGGAGAATGAAATGGGGGTGAGGGAGAGACAGGCTCCTTTTCTGCCCTCTGCTATTTGACTTCTGCAGCCAAGGTTTCTCTTGCAAAGGCTGATGCAACGTCATGGCTGCATTCCTTCTATACGGAACATGCATGGTGGCTATGTTCTCCTCCATGTAGACTGTGAAGCAGGACTTGGTGTCTTCAAGTATCCCTAGGCCTCGTGTTCTGACCATGCATTAGTGAAAGGGCCCTTTGGCTCCTGACAGAAAATTCACATTTCTGGCTTCACAGGCGAGCCTGAGTCAAAGTCCCTTTGAATACTCTTGTCAACATCTTTTGCCATCCAGACCCAACATGCTCTCTACAGCTTTCTTGTCTTCTGGATCAGTGTTGGCTGGTAGCCTGTGTGCTCACTCAGCAGAGGAGGAGCTGGGGAGCTGAGAAGCTGCCATCTGTTCAGTCCCTAGGCAGGCCCCGTGAACTGGTTCATCTCATTTGGCTTCATGTGCCTCCTGAGTACCCCTCCTCCTCTCATTGCGCCATTGGCTGAGTCTGATGCCCAACAGCCCTCTGCTCTTTCATGACTGGTCTGTGGAAACGCCTGTGGTGGTTTGAATGAGAACAACAGCCACTGGTTCATATATTTAAATACTTGGGCCCCAGTTGGTGGAACTGTTTGGGAGAGATTAGAAGGTGGGGCTTTGCTGGAGGAAGGCTATCACTGGTTTCAAAGGCTTATGCCAGGCCCATTCTCCTCTTCTCTCTGCCTCAGCCATTGCTCTGGTGCCAGGCCTGCCTGCCTACTGTGATATTCCCTACTGTGATGGTCATGGACTTACTCTCTGAAGCTGTATGCAAGCCCCCAAGTAAATGCTGTCTTTTATAAGTTAAGTTACTTTGGTTGTGGTGTCTCTTCATAGTAATAGGAGGTGAAGTAAGGTAGCACCCAACTGTTAACCATGCTGCTTCAGAGACCAGAGGCATCTGCATGCGCCCTGGGAATCGCTTAAGTTCTCCGGCAGCTCTACGTTTCTTCCACCTTGCAAGAAGTTCTGCTCTATCTCCCCATAGGTAGAAATCTTTTCGACCTCTTCTGGGGTCCTAATTTCCCCTTGAACCTTGATTATTTTTCTGGGACCCCATTTTTGCTATGACAATGCACCATCTAATTGCAGGTATTGTGGTTGGCTTTAATGTCAACATGTCACAAATTAGAATCCCCTGAGCAGGAAGCTTTACATGAAAAAGTGTCCTGATCACCTGGATTGATATGGGAAGACCCACCCCGACTGTGGGCAGCACCTCTGGGTAGCAGCTCAGATTCTAAGGGCGTTTCAGAAGGAAGCTGATTGCATCTTCTGCTGGCTTGTCCTTTCTCTTGCCACTCAAGCTGATTTACTCTGTTGTTGCTGCCTCTGAAGAGCCCTGACAGCAGAATCAGCATCTCCACGCTTTCCTTGTAGATAGGGCCCAGTCACTCTCTAGGAACTTTCCAGGCTCCCACTGCCAGGTTGGGACTTCTGAGGCATCCCGCCTTGCTGACTGGGCAACTACCAGTTGTCAACCCCCAGCTAGAGACAGCTATGTGGGATTTCTATTACTCTTACAATGACCAGCCTCAAAGACTCCGAATCTCAGGGATGATTGGGCTATCATTATTATTTTAAGAGTCACATAGTTAATTTTGGCACACACACATTCAGTATGCACACATTCCCTCCCTCTTTCTCTCTTTCTCACATCTCTTTGGTTCTCTCCCTCGTGACTAAACAATAGGTCTCCTGAGCTTGGCTGACACTTGACTTTGTTTTTGGAATGCCATTCTAGATTCTTAAGTTTCTCTGGTACTCGGGAATCCTGCTCCAATTGTTCCTACTCTTGATTCCTACTGATTGCTCCTTCTGTTCTCATGATACCACCTTCTGCAGATCGAGTGTGGAAGTAGAACAGCACAGCTCACACAAAGGGAAGTCCCATCTGGATCCCAGGAACCTGTAAAGAGGTTACATAGAAAACAGGAGTCAAAGTCACAGATGGAAGTCAAGTTGCCAAAGGGCAGATGGAGACATTAGCCAGATGGGCTCAGTGCTACCCAAGTGTCATCCCATCTGTGCCTATGTTCTCGCAGTGGGAAAGAAGTCGCAGTAATTCCATGTGGACCTAGCATATCGTTTATTGCTGGCTTGGGAGACAGAATCAGGGGCAATAGTGGGACGTTGCTCATTGGTGCTGCTGCTCCAGCTGTTCCTGTCCCTGTGGACTAGTGGTTACAGGGTCAAGCCCATCACAGTCATGGAGATTTCTTTATCATGGTCCTGTTGCCGTGGCTACTATGAGCATTGTTTGATTGATGACTAAGCATTAAGCACTGACTGGGGAGCACAGTTGAGATAGCATTTTGCTATGTAGCCCAGGCTGGCCTTATATTTGAAGCAGGTTCCCTGCTTTGGCCTCTTGAAGTGGCTAGAATTACAGATGTATACCACCATGCCTTACTACTATTTTAACTGAGCCCCTGGGTTTGTTAAAGTTCTAGCCTGCGCAAGGTGCTTACCAGGGGCGGTGACACGTACGCAGCTAGTAGCTAGTCAGGTGGTACAGAGCCAGTGATGGAGTATGACGAGTTGGAGAAATGCATGGGGCTGAGCCAGGAGGGCTCTTAGTACATGCTGGGAACTCGTAATGTTTCAGCCACTGAGTGTGGATCTCTTCTGTGTTGGGACCATTTGGAGTCCTGGTTTTCAGCTGCTCTTCTCCGCTAGTTCCCTTTTGATTTGAGCTTCTGAGAGCTGTGTCAAAGTTGTTTACCAACCCTGCTTCCTGAGCATGCATTCATTGCCCTGATCGAGGATCAGGTGATGAGGTCTTCACCTGTTGACCCACCTGGCTGGGTTAGGTATAAAACCTCCGTGGTGCTGTTCATTAAAGGGCTTCTTCTACCAGCAGCTTGAGAGGTGTATGCGTGTTCAATCCTGACGTCCTTCGCTCACTTTCGGTTCCAGGCTGTGCAGGCGCGGCACTTCTGTGTTTGGAAAGGCATTTGTGGAGCTTTGTGAAGGTAGGATCCTTGAGAGGAAGGCAGGAGGTCAGTGAGGAGGCTCTGAAGGACGACCGGGTGAAGGAAGGTGGTGGAGGTCAGGTCTGGGGTTTATTGGGTAGGGCTCATCATCAAGGTTAAGTGATGGTTTAGAAATGGAAAATGAGAGAGGAAGGAACCTATAGGGAGTTAGATGCATTCCTGGTATTGCCCAGTGCTGTGCTAGCAAATTACCATGAATAAGATGGCTTAACATGACATCGGCTTATCATCACATGGTTCTGGAGGCCAGAAGTCTCAACATTAGTGTCAGCAGGATTCATTTATTCTTTGATGGCCCTGCAGCAGAATTTGTTCCATGTTCTTTCTTGCTTTTCAGCTGCTACGTCTGGCCATTGGTATTCTTTGCCTTCGAGACAAATCTTTCCGGTCTCTTCCTCAGTTTTCACACAGCCTTTCTTCCTGGGTATGTCTGAATTTCAGCTCTCTTCTCTGTCTTTCTCTAAAAGGTCCTCTCCAGTCTTAGAGCTTTACCCTACATTTAGGATGATCCTCATTTTTATATCCTTCATTTAATTATATTTCAAAGATGTGATTTCAAGTAATGCCACAGTCTGATGTTCCAGCTGCTCACATCATTTAGAGGGAAGAGTGCCATTTGACACTACTCAATTTGGTTTGTACCTCATCTGAAGAAGGAGGTTGACAAGGAATCATGGGTATCGCTTCAGGTATGTGGAGTTTGGATTGTGCATGGGATATATGTGCAGAGATTGCTGAGGACGCATGAACTGAGAGCTGACGAGAGGGACTTAGCATCACATATATATTTGGTAGTGACGGATGAGTTTTACCATTCAAAGAAATCATGTACAATGGGAAAGTTAGTGGGACAATGGTAGACGCTGTAGAAATGTCAGTTCAGAGACATGGAAGATATAACATCCATTAACGTTACCAAGGAGGAGTGGTCATGAGGACAGGAGGAAAACCAGGAGCTGGTTCTAATGCCGACACAAAGAACACTTCAAGGAGAGCGCCCCCTGGAGGTGTCAAGCACAATAGGGAGGCAGAGGCAATTGCTGAGTTCCAAAGCGTCTCAGCAGCCATGTCTATGTGGACAAGAATTCAAAAATCAAAACACCCCTGTTACTTCCACTTATCTGGTTGAGTGTCTGCTCATATTTTCTGTGACAATCGATAATAATGGACAACACAATGTGTACAACGAGGAATGACTTGACTCTATGTGGGAGGCTCTAAATTCTGGTTGTGGTATTTGAATTTCATGATAATTTCTCTAATTGGGTAGGGCAATACCTAAATGGATCTAATTTCTTCTTACAAACTTCTGTCTGCTCTAATGCTCCTAATTACTGCAATTATAAGGCTGTTTGAGGGTAAAAGGTGGCTAGAAAAAAAGTCGCAGTAAATTAGTGAAGAACAAGCAGTTGAAAGCAGGAAAGAGGGGACATGATTTTGTGTCATTGTCTGAGAACTATGGAGCTGGCGTGTGGGCAAAGTGCTTGCTGTACAATCATAAAGACCCAGGTTTGGATCTGAAGCACCTATGCAAAGCTGGGCCCAGAGGTGTATCTTTGTAACCCCAGCACCGAGGGGCAGGGACAGGTGAGTCCTAGGGCTTGCTGTCCGGCTGTCCACCTGTCCAGCTGTCCACCAGAATGGGAGCTCTTGGTTCAGTGAGAGATCCCGTCTCAAACAGTAAGTGAGTGAGGAAGGCATTCTAACATTAACCTCTGGCCTGTACAACTCATGCATATGAGAGAGTGGGCGTGTATGCATGTGTGTGTGTGTGTGTGTGTGTGTGTGTGTGTTGTCTCAGAGAAATGATTTGGCACCATGGCCCACTTATCTGATGGTGACGGTATTTCTTACAAGTGTTCAAGGCAATGAATGGCCTGGAATGCTTGGTGCTGATTAGGGCTGATTAGTCATGGTTTGGTCTTCCAGCCCTAAACTGGCTGACTCTCAACTTCATAAGAATTATGCTGTCATAATCTGATTAGTCATGGCACTTGCTTGCCCAAATCTTGAAGAACCAAAAAAAAAAAAAAAAATCCTACTAATTGTGAGATGTGGTACCCAATGTCAAAGGCTGGTTTTGCCTTGATAGCTGGATGTGGTTGCTCTTAAATTTAATTGAGGATACTGAATGTTTTAATTAGGATAGATGGGTTTTACTGGAGCCAGAAACAGTCCCAATGTAAGACAGTATGGGTGGATACTTTCATTTGTGAGCTAGGATGATGGATACTGTGTCTTATTTTTAAAGATAAGATGACTTCTCATTATGCTGCTTGGCTGGTCTTGAGTTCTTGGGTTCAGGAAGTCCTGATTCCTGAGTATTTGAGACTGTAAACTCACATCACCATGCTATCTTCTTTTTCTTTTCTTTTCTTTTCTCTTCTTTCTTTCTTCCTTCTTTCTTTCTTTCTTTCTTTCTTTCTTTCTCTCTCTCTTTCTTTTTTGAGACAGGGTTTCTCTGTAGCTTTGGAGCCTATCCTGGAACTAGCTCCTGTAGACCAGGCTGGCCTCGAACTCAGAGATCTGCCTGCCTCTGCTTCCCAAGTGCTGGGATTAAAGATGCGCACCACAACCACCCAGTTGCTTTTATCATCTTAAGTGTACTATTCACAACAATGATCCCACCACTCTGCAATTTTCCTCCCTCCCTCCTTTCCTCCCTCCCTCCCTGTCTCCCTCCCTCCTCCCCTCTCTCCCTCCTCCTCTCTCTCCCTCCTTTCCTTCCTTCCTCCTTCCCTACCTCTCTCTGAGAGAGCGAGAGAGCGAGCATGAGAAGAAGAAAATGACGATGATGATGATGGGCACTTGTGTCTGCTGGGGACTAGCATAATGAACACTAATGGTCTAAACCCTTCCGTCTCAGGTCATTGTTTAATTCTCCCTGGGTGCTCACCTACCCCCCACCTCCATAATGTCAATAGTTTTCCTGAGACTCTTTTCAGAGGAACTACTTATTTCTGAGTGTGTAAGTAAACACAACCAAGATGTCTGGCCTATCAAATTAGCCCATTCTACCTTCTCACACAGCCCTTGGCTATTTCCTAGTTCCAAGTGTGATTCCTGAGAAATCCGAGGGAAGCATCTTTTTATAAACCACACTGAATGAGTTAGTTTGAGTGGTTACACATTTGGTAGAAATGAAAGGAAACGGAGTTGCCTTCATTTGTGCACCTGGAATTGCTGTATGCTCGGGTGTCAATTGTTCCTTGGGTCCTGCCACCCGAGGCATCTGCCAATCCTTAGGAACAAGGGCTGACATAGGTTCAGTTTTTGCCATGGCAGCGTGACCTCAGTCAGAGACTCTCACAAGCCAGCAGGCTGCTGTCGTCTTTCCTCGGTGAAAGGGAGCCATTTCAGAGTGTAGGTTTGGAAGACTTCCTATGTGGTTTTTCTAGGGCTCAGTAGGAGTCTACCACCCCAGGCCATGGTCAAGGCAGGACATGTATGCTTCAGACAGAAAAATGCAAGAGATATGCATGCATTTGGGAGTCTCTGGCTAACAGAGCGGACGGCAGAAATTTCACTCTATAACCTATGATCCATGCGACCAACACTGGGGCCAGCTTTGCCCTGATGGTTGGTGTTATGGACATCTCAGACAGAGATTTAATATTACTAAGCATTCTCAATTAAATCCTCCAAGTAGTACCTGATATACTAATTAAAAAGTTTAAAAAAAAAACCCCATTAGCAGTGAATCACTAAAGACTTTTTCTGGAAAGGCTGTCTTGGAAGGAGTCAGCAGAGACCAGGAGCTGAAGCCGCTTCCTTGTGTTGAAATGCCAGTTTGCTGATCATGGCATCCTTCTGTGGTGTGTATCAGAAATATATGTGAGATAGTGTTTTGTGCTTATGGTTCTTTGTTATATACTTTATCAGCTTTCTTTGCACTGAAATATATACTCCTAAATTTTACTTGACTCCTTGTGGCAGAATACTGGAAGTCAAGAGCGGGGTTTGGAGAGGGAGTGACGAGGGGAGGAAGCGAGAGTTGGTTGTGGGTGGGGCTTACAGGTTGTGGAGAGCTGTTGCACAATGGGCACCAGAGGCCACAGCTGGGCACGGTGCATTTCAAAAAGTTAAGCAAAAATCTTTTGAATGTTTTCCCAAAGTATAATCCACGCACCATATACCGCATGGTACCCTGAGTATAAACACATACACGTTTTAGGGCTTGATTTTGTTATTATTTTAATTTATGTCTATGTGTGTGTGAATGTGCTCACATGAGTGTAGAGGGCCATGCAGGTCAGAAGAGGGGGTCAAACTCCCTGGAGCTGGAGTTACAGGCGGCTCTAGGCTTCCTGATGTGGGAGCTGGGAACTGAACTTGCTCCTGTACTGTACAAGAGCAGTGCACACATACATTTTATTTTACTGCATAGTGACTGAACGTTGCTAAAAGATCACGTTACATGAATTTTTACTGTCTTTATCTCGGATTCTCAAGGACTTTTGACATTGCTGGCAACACTCAAGCTTGTTGGCAGAAAAACAGCCGGATTGTTGAAGTCGTTGGCGATTCCTGTCTGGGGTCTACTATGGAATGCTCGGGAACAGAGTCCAGAACCCAGTTCTCCAAGCTGCTTCCTTGGCCTTCATTAAGTTCTTTCTTACCATTATTTTGTTGATTTCCTAATTAATTGAAAAAATGATTTTTTTCCATGCCGGTTGTTCTTCAGCAGAATTTTGTAGTGAGCTCCTTGCTTGGATGGAGAGGCTGGACTGTAGGGTAGAATATGTTAGCCCTGAACCCAGAACCAAGGAAACACACCTTTACCCCGAAACCAGTGCCAGTGAAAGAAATATGCCCTGGTCTTGAACTTAGAACAAAAAGGTTAAAAAGGGCCAGTGAAAGAAACACACTTTGACCCTGAAAGCAGAGCCACATCTGCCCCGACCAACTAAACAGAAAACCAACCAATCCCTGTGCTAGGAAATGAACCAGTCCCTTAGCAGAAAACCAACGAATCCCTGAGCACGAGATCTAGCCAATCTGAGCTCAAGGGACTGAAATCTGACCAATTCCCACCCTGAAAATCTTCTCTCTGGAAAAGCCCTGTCCCTAAGAAGCCCTGTAGAAGCCCTGTGCCTGTTCAGTTTGCTGCTGCCCCCTTTCCACACTGGCAGAGGCAGCCACTCTCCATCTGAGCTGCAATGCCTACGTAGATTCCCAAAACATTTTCACATTAAGTAGAGACTTTCAGAACTAAGATGTTCTCATAGGTGAATAGACCCAAATCAGTTCTAAGGGAATCCCTCAGCCTTTTAGCAATGATCCTGTGACACTGGGATGTTATGTCTTAGCCCCAAGCCTGGGTCCTCAAGTATGGAATTGGAACATTAAACATGGTGATGGTGATAAAGGTTCTCAGCTTCCATGTTCCTCTTCAGTACAGGAGAGAAGGTTCCAGGGGCTTGCCTGAGACTCTCACCCACACCGAAAGACACCAAACAACCTCAGAACTGTAAGTCAGGCTCCTCTGAACTTTCTGTGTCGCTAAACAGTGGATTTCGATTTCCATACGAGACACTGTTTTCATTGTTTATTCAAAGCACAATTCAAATCAATATTTGTCAGCTACAAAGGGCAGCATGGGAAAGCGATTTCCTAAAAGGCCCCTGGACTATTAGAGCCAGGTCTGGCCGAGGCTATATTTAGAATACCCGTGGGCTCCATTTACCATGATGACATCTCCCTCCCTTGCGCAGTGACCTTCATACGTATAGTAGATACACGCTAATATTTTGGTCTTTGATGCGGTGTACATTAACCCACTTGTTTCTGGAGAAGTACCATGATCCCGTCACGGGGAAGTGACTGTCAGGACCGTGTGTCTGGAATGATCAGTGGGGACTTGAGGGAGACAGATCTAGCATAGAGTGTGTGTGTGTGTGTGTGTGTAGGGTGGATTAGAGAACCGCGGCTAGAAGGGGCAGGTGAGCTTGGAGGGTTGTTCACGAGCTGGAGGGTGTAATTGAATCATGACTGGAGACATGGATTTGATTCTAGAAACTTCATGGGGCACAAATCTGGAGCAATTTGGAACCTGCAAGTCTGTGACAGATTCTGATGAAGTTCAGTTTTACCTAAGCTGACCCTTGAGCAGACAGACTCAGAGTCAAGATCTCTAGGGAGAGCAGCTGCAGTTGGCAAGCCTCAGCCCCGCCCACTGTCTCCTCTTCTCAGGTGAAGGCTCTGTGAGAGGGTGTACTCACCCTTCACCTCTGCCTGGCTTTCTGGGGCTCATTCCGAGAGTTGGAGGCCTTGGTAGTTCCTGTCCACAGAGCCACCGCATCCCGGGTCAGTGCAAAGTGTCTTCCTCAGGCTGTCCCCTGGAGGACACCCATCCCTGTAGTATTCCATCCCTAGGCCCGCAGGTAGCTGCTCTTTGTAGAAGGCCTAGGAGGAGGGCAGGAATGTCCACAGACGTGCACATAACAGCTCTGAGAAAACATCTTCCATCTTGAGTTTGACCTTCCTGGTCATTTACAGCTGTAGTTGACAAAGTCATTGAAAAGAAGCTGATTAGCCTCCAAGTTTGTTGGCTTGAGACATGGAAACACATGGGCCTGCATGTTTCTCTTGCCCTGGGAATTACGAGAGTGGGTTTGATAGTTTAAATACTCAGAAGGGTGAAGTATTTTTACCCCATCTCTTACACATTATAGTACATATTTGTGTGTAAATAATTGATGTGCCCCTCACATCCTACTGGCTACTCGGGGATTCCGAAAGAATTCTGTCTATGTGTGTTTAACGGGCCTCTATATTTCTATGGGAATTCAGAAGCCAGCAGATTTGGCTGGCTCTCCTCAGGCAGTCTCTGCTCTCCTCTGCCTCATTCATAAGGCATTCCAGAATGAGGACCCGTGTGCTGGGCCCACTCCTGTATCCAGCTCTACACTGCTCCCCCTCCTCTCAGTTTTAGCATCAGTTCTGGATTCTAAAAGTTTCCCCCAACTCTTTTGGCAAGAGGAGAGAAATAAAGAATGCCTTTGGCATGGTTGATGAGCCAGGCTTTATTCTAAGCACTCTATGGATTTTGAGATCAGCTGACAACCTGTGGGACCCAGGCGTTTTTCCCTGGTTGCTTTAATCCTCATGGCAACATTTTGAGCTTTTGTTCTAAGCCTGCTTAAGAAATAAGAGTATGAGGTATGGAAGGATGGGGGCGAGCAAGCCACAGACACAGAGTGAAAGCAGCACAGCTAAGATTTGAACTCTGTCGTCCTCGGCTCTTTGGCAGTGTGCTTGGTTGTCTCCTTCGGGAGGAGAGTGTGGGTCATGTGACAATCACACATCCTGATGAACCGTTCTGTTGAAGTCTGGACCTTCGCCACTTTCTTGTCTAGTTGTGACTAGCTGTTTCTAGCTCTTGGACCCCAATTCACAGCGTTTACACTGAAAATAAATCAGAAGAACCAGGAATAAACTGACCCCACCCCAGTAACGTATTGGTCTCGAATTCAATTGTAATTTAAACATCTTCTCCCCTACTCCCATATAAACCAAGATGCCTAATAAGATTTTAAGGGAAAAAAAATCAATCTTGTCCTGAGAGAGTCTTCAGCGCTAAGAAAATCAGATTTTCTTCATATTGTTATGGTAACCAAATTACATTTCCTTTAAAATATTCCACATTTAGAGCTCGTTTCATTAGTCCAAAGCTGCGAGCTTGTATTGCAGGCTGTTCCAGATTCCAGGCAATCATGATAAATGAAGAACTTATTATGGTCCATTTTGATTCACTTGATGTTTCAATACACGTCGAGGGGGTCGCGGTGCAGAAATGATTTCCCTGTTTTATGGGAACATACTTCCTGCCAACAAATTTTGCCAAGAAATTAATCTTATGTCAAGAAACATTATTGGGTGAATGAGAAAACATGACACACCATCCTCTGGGAGCATACCTCAGCAATGCTCTCCCACGACACTGGAAATGAAGCCAGACTATTATTAGAACAAACGGCCGATTCCACAGCATCCGTATCAGGAACTACAATGGGAAATGCATCTTCTGAAAGAAGTTGGGATTTTGGGTAAGTGCTTAACTGGACTGCTCATTCCTCCACCGAGGCCCCTCTCCCAGGTCTAAATTGTGTGATGGTGGGACTCTATTTTATATTCTCCAGTCTCCCTTCCCGCGTCTCTAGGCTCCTACGCAAAGGAATGTCCATAAATTGTTTTGAGTGCTAGGGGTATGGAGGAAGGGGCAAAGATTGAAGGAGAAAGGAAATCCGTTTGGGAAAGTTTAAAATAAATTAAATAGATCTGATTAGTAAAGGAAGACAGCTATACTTTAGCAAGACAGGAAATGTTCTGCACAAATCATTTTATGATGATTAAGCAGTATGCTGTAATTTCTTTTCTAAATTGAATGGGCTACAGTGAAAAATGGTCCTTGGCCCACCCTGAACAAAAACTTCTCTCTGAAGACCTTTACTGTGAATTGAGATTTTTAAATTAGATGGAGAAATAATAATGCATGACGTTGCTTAGCAACAATTATGTCTGTTAGTAATAAAGACTCCAAAATGGATAAGATTAGGGTCAGTTTCTGAGGATAAATAAACTAATTACTTGAGACAAAATTAAATGAATCTCCAAAAAGCTAAACTTGGGCTAACCCATCTATTCATGTATTTTGCCAAGGAGAGACATTTTTATGATTGTGAGGGCTCAGGATTTAGGTCTCAGCTCATTGCTCCTCTGTAGGCTTGGAGTCAGTCTGTGGGCAGACTGGTCATGTGACTGTACATCAGGTTTGCCGCTGGGGAAGATCACAGGGACTTGATGTGGTCATGTTCGTGGATGTAGATTACTTGCGAGAGTTGACGGTAAAGAAGGCTCAGACTGGGCCCTGTACCTAAGTGAGCTCTGTTTAGCAAGGGGCACGAAACTGAATCTTGAAAGCTTGGGAGAAATCCCAGCTCTTTGTCCCCAGCCCCTTTGACAGAACAGAGTCAACTTAGGCATTTTCTGGAATCCAAGTCTTAATGTCATCAAAGGCCACATGCTAGAGTGTCAGCAGAATCCTATTCCCTGTTTGTACCCGGAAGAGGGACCTGAAAGATGCTGTTGGCCAATCACATACTTTCAACAACAGTGAAGCCCTACCAACAGTGGTTTCTGCCATCTTCTGGCGTCCTTGGCAAACCTTTTGATTCTGAGCCGAGGGATCTGGTTGTCAGGTTCTGCATGGGCCCAAGAGGCCCCTCTCCAGCTTCCGGAGGGAGATCCGTGACTGGGTTGTTGAAAACAGTGACCCATTCACTGGCTGGAGTAGTAAATGTGTGTCCTTTGTCAACTCCAAGATTCTATTACTTGTATGACACTATGGATTTCTGCATTTATTTATTATTTTTGAAGTCAGGGTTTCCAGCTCCGGGGCACCACTGTTTGATGCTTCACAGTGGGTGAGAGAAAAGGCTGGCGGTAAACCGTCCCAGAGGCCTCAGCACCGTCGTGTAAAATTACTCATCGAGAGAGCAATTTGTTCTTTCTTTTTAAACTGGAGGTTGACCATGTCCATAGATCAGGAGGGAAAAGCCTAAGTGAGAAAGTGCTTGGTTTCCTGAAAGCCAGTCTAGGAAAACGACTGTCTTCAATCAGTTTTGTGTGTGTGTGTGTGTTGTTGTTGTTGTTGGGTGTCCATGAAAGCCAGAAGAAGGTGACAGAGCTGGACACTTATTGGCATTTGTGAGCTGCCAACATGGGTGCTGGGAACTGAACTGAGGTCCCCTGGAAGAGCAATCTGTGCTCTTAACCGCTGAGTCATCTCATGTCCCTGAGTGGAAGTCTCCTTTTCTTTATAGTGTTCTTTGGGCCATGAGCACACTGATGACCCACATTTCTTAAAAATGAAATCCAGCGCTGCCAAGTTGCTTACTAAGACCCCAGCAGCGATGGTGTTGGTAATATTTGGGGTTCAGAGGTGGTTTCAGAAAATGTCATAAAAGCCACAAAAACATTAAATGTGGTAGTGACTTTTTAATGTAGAATGAGAGACACAAATCACAAAACACAAAGATGCAAAGCTAAATTTTGCAACAAAACCCAAAAAATACCACCTATGGTATAAAATACTGAAAAATAGTGTAAGCACTCTCATGGCTTCCTCTGAGTATGATTTCCCCTCCTTTTCTAGGCTGTCCACTCGGTGACTGTCCCGGTTTATTGAACTGTATAACTATCATTCAATTTCTTTTATAGTATGTATATTGACTGACCGTTCAATATGAAGATCCGTTCCACATTGAACCCCTGAGTGTCCTGACTGTCTCCCTGTGTTAGCTCTATTTTGTAGCTGTTTCATGGAAGGCAGCCAGATTCCATCAGGATGTGACGCTGTCATTACACAGAGAAACCTCCCCTACTGGAAGACACAGACCTCATCTGCTTCGATGTTTGTAACAGCCGCTGTTTGACTTCTTAAAAGGAAATTCCAATAAATTCCAATTTGAGTTCTTTTCATAAAAAGCATGAGTTGTAAACATATCACTTCCCCCCTCCACGGATGCCCCTTATGTTTCCACAAGAATCCACAATAAACATTTTATTGTAATTTTACATCTCTGAAGACGAGAAGAAATTGTACAGACTTGCTGTACCTCATGTGTCCAACCTTGGTTTTCCCTTCATGACCTCTGCTTGAAGTGCCAGGACTGAGTATGTCTGCTCTAGATGCCATCCCCAAACAATGTAGAGTTTGTGCTCAAAACCGGAAGTTGTTTTTCCACAGTTTGGTGGCTCAGAATTGGAGGATAAGTCGCTGGCAGATCTGTTTCTCCTGAGGCCTCTCTCCTTGGCATGTAGATGGCCTTTTTATGTTTGTATCCTCACATGGCTTCTACTCTGTGTGCTTGTGCACCCTGGCATCTCAAGACTCGGGTGACACTGAAACTAGGGTCCCGCCTGTGTCACCTCAACTACCTCCTGTGGTGGTTTTCACTTGGTGTGAGTGCAGCCTTCCAAGGCTTGTGTGCTGGAAGCGGGGACTGCAGTGTGGCAGTGTTGAGTGATAGAGGTGGGCTGCCTCAGGTGCCAGCTAGGGCAAGGGGGTTAGATCAATGGAGGCATCACAAGGGGCTTCACTTGGCTCCTTTGAGAATGAGATATAAAAATGAGCAAACACGGCCCCACCCAATCCTGGATCCTCCTGGCTTCTGGGCTTGCCATGTGAGCTCTTGCTTTGGCCTATGTTCCCTTTATGACACCTGCCATGTTGAAACATGACCAAAAAGCCCTTTCCAGGGCCAAGGGAACACCCACAGCGTGCCTCTAGTGCTCCGGAACAAAGCTATCAATAAAGCCAATTATTTATCAAGTACACAGTCTCAGGTACTTAGTTTGTAGCAACAGGAAATAATTGAAGAGATGCTCCAAACAAATAAGTTACAATGGATCACAGGACTATAACCTATGTATTTTAGGGGGCACAGTCCATAACAGGACCATACACACTGCTGGATCAGATCTGACCTCTGTCTATCTACATTTATGTCATGATTCTAGACGAGGAGCTCCGGGTCCCGCAGGGGAATTCTACTATGGCGTCTAACAACTGCTCAGCCATGGACATGATTGAACTGTGCAAAACTCACCCGACTGCATCTGCTAACTCAAACCGTCAGCTTCTCCCACTCGGCTTCTTGTTCGGGTCCCCCCAATGCTTATTGTGTTTGTCACCACGGCACAGCGTGAGAAGTAGGATGAGAACAAATTGGAACAGAAGCCCTACTCACAATATTTGTTAGGTGTTAGGTTTTGAGATTTTACTTCTGCCAGGAGCAATGAGGGCCTCAGCAGGGTCCTGTGCGAACTCGAACAAGGCCCAAAGCTAAAGGTTATTGTGTTCTTGGTAAATTCATCTCTGAGGACTGATTTTGCTGGCAATTGTGGGCGTGTCTCAGGATACAACCAATTTACCATTCCCAGCCACTCTTTGAAAACACACAACTTTTAAGGGTTAAGGAGGATCCTGCTTAGTTTGCAGGATTGCCTCGTAAATTTCGTGCATCTACCTTGAAGATGTTTCAGTCATGTTTCCAATTTTGAGATCCCTGTGGCTTCCTGTGCAGCTGCCAGAGATCGCATAGTCCCATCCATAGTGCCTGTGACCTAGTTTCCTCTTGTGAGACCATCTTGTAGGATCAGAACCTCATGTCACAACCAGAATGTGGACGCTGACCCCGTGAGGCTGTTGTCTTCCCACAGGCTTATCCTTTTTCCTCCCGCTGTGCCCGCCCCTAGACACACACCCCCACTCTGCTCTCCACTACCAAACCTTTCAATTCTGGGGATATTCTATAAGCAAAGCCATACAATATGTACCTGGCTTTTGTATATCTCCTGTTTACTTTGTCCCTGCCACATTTCAGACTCTTCTTGTACTTCTTTTCTATAGATTGTTTATTTTTTTACAATCTGCCTTTAGTGAGAAGAATCCAAAATCAGAGTCTTCTGTCTTGTGGGGGCAGGTAGCTCCCGCCATATTTGAAATCGAGTGCAACCTCACCAGAAACCAAGGTTGTTGGGAGTCTCAACTGGAGATTTTGCGGTCTGCAGAATAGCACACAGATCTAATTTACTAATTTCTGTTTATTAGTCACTCACGTGATGGCTCTAGGATGTGGTAAAATGGATTTTTTTTGAAAGCTCTCACTGTGTAGCCTGACTGCTCTCTGCTTGCTGTGGGGAACCGGGCTTGCCTCTAACTCACAGAGACCCACCTGAGTCTGCCTCCCAAATGCTGGGATTAAGAGAATGTACCACCACACCTGGCAAAATATTTTTTTTAATAGCAGCTTCAATGAAATAAGATTAAGGCAAAACAAACAAAACAACAAAACAAACCAAAGATCAAGGCAGTCTCTCAGTTATCCACCATTTGTGGTTTATGAGACTTCTAGGCTCCCAACTCTCATTTGCTAGTCAGAGGACATTCGAAATAAAAAAAAAAAATGGAACACTTAAAAGGGAGATTTGTGTATACAGTCAGAGAGAGAGAGAGAGAGAGAGAGAGAGAGAGAGAGAGAGAGAGAGAGAGAGAGAGAGAGAGAGAGAGAGATTGAGTATGGATATGAATAGCCTGGATTTGTGATGTAGGACCAAACAGTCTGGGTCAAACCAACAGAGGGCCCAGGAGCCAGAATGACCATTCAGAGCTGGCCCTAGACAGCCCGTCCTTTGTACACCTGCATGGAGAAGAGAACATCCACCCAGGAGACTCTCGGTGGACATGCTGTCCCTCGGAAACTGACCACAAAGGTCTCCGAGCAGCCAAGCGAGGTATCTTTAATTAAAGAATGTTCCGGTACCTGGCCGCATCCCGCAGTGTGTCACTATCACATACGTGTTGAAGATCCACTTTCAGACTTGCTCTGCTCTGTGGGACACGCCCTAAAAGAGCGGGCGACCACTGTCACAGAAAAGAGCGGGCGACCACTGTCACAGAAGTCTGTGTGGGGACACTGCAGCGTCTCAGCTCTGCGGCTCACGGCTCTGCTGTGTTCTCCGAGCTTCTTTTAATCTTGAAGTTGCCCCTCACCCTTCCTTCAAATATGCAGCATCTTTATCATTCAAGCTAAGATTCAATTTTTTCAAATAAAACTTAAAGAATCTTGTTTTCCTTAAACCTATCTACACCCTACTTATAAATCTTACTGTTCTTTTCATAAATCCGCCAAATCGCACCCATTCGGTTCCAGGTGCTTTTATGGCTTTTCAGTTGAACAGGCAGATCCACCTTAAATAATCAGCCACATTTACAACTTGTTTAATTAAATTCTTTTAAACATTTTTACTGCATTTATAAATATAATATATTTGACTTCTCCTCTGTAGTTAATGTAATAAATTAAACTTATGAATATAGTAAATCTCAAGTCCTCCTAAGCTGCTCAACGCTATTTGAAGCCTAGCCAAAGTTTCTTAAACCTCCCAGCTTAAAATCTCAAGTCAAAAATAAATCACACATTTTAATGGGATCTCAGTGCTAATCTGTTGGTTTTGATAGGTCAAATTATTTCCGAGCATTTAAATCCCCAGCACACATGCAGATTGTTCTCTACTGGTAACATGCAGGCCTTCTGCGTCGCTGCCACTGAGCACTCCCGGCTGAATTTCTGCAGACTCCCCGTTTCTTTTGGGCAGATGAGGATTGCTCACCACGTCGTAAGGAAAGCAGATTGCAGAGGGTGCACCTTCCATCTGGACATGTGCTAGCCAGCATATCCAATCAAGCCCCTGAGGTCAGTGTAGTTGCTGGCCTCCGTTTAAAAAGAAACTAAATAGGTAAAACAGGCAAATTCATACATATTGGGTACGACATGATGCTCTGAGATATGTACGCCATTCAGAATAACCAAATAGAGAGCACTGGCATTTGCATTGCCTCGGCTCCTTATCATGCTTCAAATGTTCTCTGCCAGGTGAAGGGTCAACCACCCTGTACAGAAAGAAGGTAACAGGGAGCAAATACGGCTGAACCTACAGGATAAATGTTTCTCAATTAGATAGCTGTTTATGGGGCTCTTAATATATCAAGTGTTTTTTCTGATTCATTGTTTATTTGGTCATGAAGTATGGAGACTGTGATCTAAGCATTTGCTCAGCCACATAACGTAGGCACTAGTACATTCACCCATGGTGAATCAATGTATTATTATTATTATAAAATAAATAAGGATACTTATTTTTTTTTACTGATACCTATTTATAGGGTGTGATGTGATACTTAATACATGAATCTGATAAATCAAGATAACTAGTATGCCCATTTTTTATGTTTGGAACTTTTGAGCCAGGTGGTCATAAAATACACGATAGGTTATTTTGCGGCACCATCAGCCCTCTGTTATGGACCTATTTAACTGTGTAAAAGTGTGTTACATTTGTTTATGCAGTGGACTGTTACTTTAACTGTGTAAAGGTGTGTTACTTTTGTTTATGCTGTGGACTATTTCACTGTGTAAATGTGTGTTACTTTTGTTTATGCTGTGGACTATTTAACTATGTAAAGATGTGTTACACTTGTGTATGCTGTGGACTATTTAACTGTGTAAAGGTGTGTTACTTTTGTTTATGCTGTGGACTATTACTTTAACTGTGCAAAGGTGTGTTACTTTTGTTTATGCTGTGGACATTTAACTGTGTAAAGGTGTTTTACTTTTGTTTATGCTGTGGACATTTAACTGTGTAAAGGTATGTTACTTTTGTTTATGCTGTGGACTATTTAACTGTGTAAAGTTGTGTTACTTTTGTTTATGCTATGGACTATTTAACTGGGTAAAGTTGTGTTACTTTTTTTATGCTGTGGACTATTTCACTGCGTAAAGGTATGTTACTCTTGTTTATGCTGTGGACTATTTAACTGTGCAAAAGTGTTACTTTTGTTTATGCCATGGACTATTACTTTAACTGTGTAAAGGTGTGTTACTTTTCTTTATGCTGTGGAGTATTTCACTGTGTAAATGTGTGTTACTTTTGTGTATGCTGTGGACTATTTAACTGTGTAAAGGTGTGTTACTTTTGTTAATGCTGTGGACTATTTAACTGTGCAAAGGTGTGTTACTTTTGTTTATGCTGTGGACTATTTAATTGTGTAAAGGTGTGTTACTTTTGTTTATGCTGTGGACTATTTTACTGTATAAAGGTGTGTTACTTTTGTTTTTGCTGTGGACTATTTAACTGCGTAAAGGTGTGTTACTTTTGTTTATGCCGTGGACTATTTCACTGTGTAAACGTGTGTAACTTTTGTTTATGCTGTGGACTATTTAACTATGTAAAGATGTGTTACTTTTGTTTATGCTGTGGACTATTACTTTTTCTGTGTAAAGGTGTGTTACTTTTGTTTTTGCTGTGGACTATTACTTTAACTGTGTAAAGGTGTGTTACTTTTGTTTATGCTGTGGAGTATTTCACTGTGTAAATGTGTGTTACTTTTGTTTATGCTGTGGACTATTTAACTGTGTAAAGATGTGTTACATTTGTTTATGCTGTGGACTATTTAACTATGTAAAGATGTGTTACTTTTGTTTATGCTGTGGACTATTACTTTAACTGTGTAAAGGTGTGTTACTTTTGTTTATGCTGTGGACTATGACTTTAACTGTGTAAAATGTACGTTACTTTTGTTTATGCTGTGGACTATTTCACTGTGTAAATGTTTGTTACTTTTGTTTATGCTGTGGATTTTTTAACTATGTAAAGATGTGTTAATTTTGTTTATGCTGTGGACTGTAACTGTTAAAGGTGTGTTACTTTTGTTTATGCTCTGGACTATTATTTCACTGTTTAAAGGTGTGTTGCTTTTGTTTATGCTATGGACTATTACTTTAACTGTGCAAAGGTGTGTTACTTTTGTTTATGCTGTGGACTATTTCACTGTGTAAATGCGAGTTACTTTTGTTTATGCTGTGGACTATTTAACTGTGTAAAGGTGTGTTACACTTGTGTATGCTGTTGACTATTTCACTGTGTAAAGCTGTGTTACTTTTGTTTATGCTGTGGAATATTACTTTAACTTTGTAAAGGTGTTCTACTTTTGTTTATGCTGTTGACTATTTAACTGTGTAAAGATGTGTTACTTTTGTTTATGCTGTGGATTATTTAACTGTGTAAATGTGTGTTACTTTTGTTTATGCTGTGGACTATTTAACTATGTAAAGGTGTTCTACTTTTGTTTATGCTGTTGACTATTTAACTTTGTAAAGATGTGTTACTTTTGTTTATGCTGTGGACTATTTAACTGTGTAAAGGTGTGTTACACTTGTGTATGCTGTGGACTATTTAACTGTGTAAAGGTGTGTTACTTTTGTTTATGCGTTGGACTATTTAACTGTGCAAAGGTGTGTTACTTTTGTTTATGCTGTGGACTATTAATTTAACTGTGTAAAGGTGTGTTACATTTGTTTATGCGGTGGACTATAACTTTAACTGTGTAAAGGTGTGTTACTTTTGTTTATGCTGTGGACACTTACTTAAACTGTGTAAATGTGTGTTACTTTTGTTTATGCTGTGGACTATTTAACTGTGTAAAGGTGTGTTACACTTGTGTATGCTGTGGACTATTTAACTGTGTGAAGGTGTGTTACTTTTGTTTATGGTGTGGAGTATTTAACTGTGCAAAGTTGTGTTACTTTTGTTTTTGCTGTGGACTATTACTTTAACTGTGTAAAGGTGTGTTACTTTTGTTTATGCTGTGGAGTATTTCACTTGGTAAATGTGTGTTCCTTTTGTTTATGCTGTGGACTATTTAACTGTGTAAAGGTGTGTTACTTTTGTTTATGCTGTGGACTATTACTTTAACTGTGTAAAGATATGTTACTTTTTTTTATGCTGTGGACTATTTAACTGTGTAAAGGTGTGTTACTTTTGTTTATGCTGTGAACTATTACTTTAACTGTGTAAAGGTGTGTTACTTTTGTTTATACTATGGACTATTACTTTAACTGTGCAAAGCTGTGTTACTTTTGTTTATGCTGTGGACTATTACTTTAACTGTGTAAAGGTGTGTTACTTTTGTTTATGCTGTGGAGTATTTCACTTGGTAAATGTGTGTTCCTTTTGTTTATGCTGTGGACTATTTAACTGTGTAAAGGTGTGTTACTTTTGTTTATGCTGTGGACTATTTCACTGTGTAAATGTTCGTTACTTTTGTTTATGCTGTGGACTTTTTAACTATGTAAAGATGTGTTAATTTTGTTTATGCTGTGGACTGTAACTGTTAAAGGAGTGTTACTTTTGTTTATGCTCTGGACTATTACTTTACCGGTGCAAAGGTGTGTTACTTTTGTTTATGCTATGGACTATTACTTTAACTGTGTAAAATGTACGTTACTTTTGTTTATGCTGTGGACTATTTCACTGTGTAAATGTTTGTTACTTTTGTTTATGCTGTGGACTTTTTAACTATGTAAAGATGTGTTAATTTTATTTATGCTGTGGACTGTAACTGTTAAAGGTGTCTTACTTTTGTTTCTGCTCTGGACTATTATTTCACTGTTTAAAGGTGTGTTGCTTGTGTTTATGCTCTGGACTATTACTTTAACAGTGCAAAGGGGTGTTACTTTTGTTTATGCTATGGACTATTACTTTAACTGTGTAAAGGTGTGTTACTTTGGTTTATGCTGTGGACTATTTAACTGTGTAAAGGTGTGTTACTTTTGTTTATGCTGTGGACTATTTCACTGTGTAAATGTTTGTTACTTTTGTTTATGCTGTGGACTTTTTAACTATGTAAAGATGTGTTAATTTTATTTATGCTGTGGACTGTAACTGTTAAAGGTGTCTTACTTTTGTTTCTGCTCTGGACTATTATTTCACTGTTTAAAGGTGTGTTGCTTGTGTTTATGCTCTGGACTATTACTTTAACAGTGCAAAGGGGTGTTACTTTTGTTTATGCTATGGACTATTACTTTAACTGTGTAAAGGTGTGTTACTTTGGTTTATGCTGTGGACTATTTAACTGTGTAAAGGTGTGTTACTTTTGTTTATGCTGTGGATTATTTAACTGTGTAAAGATGTGTTACTTTTGTTTATGCTATGGACTATTTCACTGTGTAAAGGTGTGTTACTTTTGTTTATGCTCTGGACTATTATTTCACTGTTTAAAGGTGTGTTACTTTTGTTTATGCTCTGGACTATTATTTCACTGTTTAAAGGTGTGTTACTTTTGTTTATGCTCTGGACTATTATTTTAACTGTGCAAAGGTGTGTTACTTTTGTTTATGCTGTGGATTATTTAACTGTGTAAAGGTGTGTTACTTTTGTTTATGCTGTGGAATATTACTTTAACTGTGTAAAGGTGTGTTACTTTTGTTTATGCTGTGGACTATTTAACTGCGTAAACATGTGTTACACTTGTGTATGCTGTGGAGTATTTAACTGTGTAAAGGTGTGTTACTTTTGTTTATGGTGTGGAGTATTTAACTGTGCAAAAGTATGTTACTTTTGTTTATGCTGTGGACTATTTCACTGTGCAAAGGTTTGTTACTTTTGTTTATGGTGTGGAGTATTTAACTGTGTAAAGGGGTGTTACTTTTGTTTATGCTGTGGACTATTTAACTGTGCAAAGGTGTGTTACTTTTGTTTATGCTGTGGACTATTACTTTAACTGTGTAAAGGTGTGTTACTTTTGTTTATGCTGTGGACTATTTAACTTTGTAAAGATGTGTTACTTTTGTTTATGCTGTGGACTGTAACTGTTAAAGGTGTGTTACTTTTGTTTATGCTGTGGACTATTTAACTGCGTAAACATGTGTTACACTTGTGTATGCTGTGGAGTATTTAACTGTGTAAAGGTGTGTTACTTTTGTTTATGGTGTGGAGTATTTAACTGTGCAAAGGTGTGTTACACTTTTGTATGCTGTGGAGTATTTAACTGTGTAAAGGTGTGTTACTTTTGTTTATGGTGTGGAGTATTTAACTGTGCAAAGGTATGTTACTTTTGTTTATGCTGTGGACTATTTAACTGTGGAAAGGTGTGTTACTTTTGTGTATGCTGTGGACTATTTAACTGTGCAAAGGTGTGTTACTTTTGTGTATGCTGTGGAGTATTTAACTGTGCAAAGGTGTGTTACTTTTGTTTATGCTGTGGACTATTACTTTAACTGTGTAAATGTGTGTTACTTTTGTTTATGCCATAGACTATTACTTTAACTGTGTAAAGGTGTGTTACTTTTGTGTATGCTGTGGACTATTTAACTGTGCAAAGGTGTGCTACTTTTGTTTATGCTGTGGACTATTTAACTCTGTAAAGATGTGTTACTTTTGTTTATGCTGTGGACTATTTAAATGTGTAAAGTTGTGTTACTTTTGTGTATGCTATGGACTATTTAATTGTGTAAAGGTGTGTTACTTTTTTTATGCTGTGGACTATTTTACTGTATAAAGGTGTGTTACTTTTGTTTTTGCTGTGGACTATTACTTTAACTGTGTAAAGGTGTGTTACTTTTGTTTATGCTATGGACTATTACTTTTACTGTGTAAAGGTGTGTTACTTTTGTTTATGCTGTTGAGTATTTAACTGTGCAAAAGTGTTACTTTTGTTTATGCTATGGACTATTACTTTAACTGTGTAAAGGTGTGTTACTTTTATACTGTGGAGTATTTCACTGTGTAAATGTGTGTTACTTATGTTTATGCTGTGGACTATTTAACTATGTAAAGATGTGTTAATTTTGTTTATGCTGTGGACTGTAACTGTTAAAGGTGTATTACTTTTGTTTATGCTGTGTACTATTTAACTGTGCAAAGGTGTGTTACTTTTGTTTATGCTGTGGACTATTTAACTGCGTAAACATGTGTTACACTTGTTTATGCTGTGGACTATTTAACTGTGCAAAGGTGTGTTACTTTTGTTTATGGTGTGGACTATTACTTTAACTGTGTAAAGGTGTGTTACTTTTGTTTATGCTGTGGACTATTGAATTGTGCAAACATGTGTTACACTTGTTTATGCTGTGGACTATTTGTGTGTAAAGGAATGTTATTTTGTTTATGCTGTGGACTATTTAACTGTGTAAAGGTGTGTTACTTTTGTTTATGCTGTGGACTATTTAACTGTGTAAAGGTGTGTTACTTTTGTTTATGCTGTGGACTATTTAACTGTGTAAAGGTGTGTTACACTTGTGTATGCTGTGGACTATTTAACTGTGTAAAGGTGTGTTACTTTTTTTTACGCTGTGGACTATTTAACTGTCCAAAGGTGTGCTACTTTTGTTTATGCTGTGGACTATTACTTTAACTGTGTAAAGGTGTGTTACTTTTGTTTATGCCGTAGACTATTACTTTAACTGTGTAAAGGTGTGCTACTTTTGTTTATGCTGTGGACTATTACTTTAACTGTGTAAAGTTGTTCCACTTTTGTTTATGCTGTGGACTATTTAACTGTGTAAATTTGTGTTACTTTTGTTTATGCTATGGACTATTTAACTGGGGAAAGTTGTGTTACTTTTTTATGCTGTGGACTATTTCACTGCGTAAAAGTATGTTACTCTTGTTTATGCTGTGGACTTTTTAACTGTGCAAAAGTGTTACTTTTGTTTATGCTATGTACTATTTAACTGTGTAAAGATGTTTTACACTTGTGTATGCTGTGGACTATTTAACTGCGTAAAGGGGTGTTACTTTTGTTTATGCTGTGGACTATTTAACTGTGTAAGGTGTGTTACTTTTGTTTATGCTGTGGACTATTTAATTGTGTAAAGGTGTGTTACTTTTGTTTATGCTGTGGACTATTTTAGTGTATAAAGGTGTGTTACTTTTGTTTTTGCTGTGGACTATTAAGTTAACTGTGTAAAGGTGTGTTACTTTTGTTTATGCTGTGGAATATTACTTTAACTGTTTAAAGGTGTGTTACTTTTGTTTATGCTGTGGACTATTACTTTAACTAAAGATGTATTACTTTTGTTTATGCTATGGACTATTTAACTGTGTAAAGGTGTGTTACTACTGTTTATGCTGTGGAGTATTTCACTGTGTAAATGTGTGTTACTTTTTGTTATGCTGTGGACTATTTAACTGTGTAAATGTGTGTTACTTTTGTTTATGCTGTGGACTATTTAACTGTGCAAAGGTGTGCTAATTTTGTTTATGCTGTGGACTATTTAACTGTGTAAATTTGTGTTACTTTCGTTTATGCTATGGACTATTTAACTGGGTAAAGTTGTGTTACTTTTTTTATGCTGTGGACTATTTCACTGCGTAAAAGTATGTTACTCTTGTTTATGCTGTGGACTTTTTAACTGTGCAAAAGTGTTACTTTTGTTTATGCTTTGGACTATTTAAATGTGTAAAGATGTTTTACACTTGTGTATGCTGTGGACTATTTAACTGTGTAAAGGTGTGTTACTTTTGTTTATGCTGTGGAATATTACTTTAACTGTGTAAAGGTGTGTTACTTTTGTTTATGCTGTGGACTATTTTACTGTATAAAGGTGTGTTACTTTTGTTTTTGCTGTGGACTATTACTTTAACTGTGTAAAGGTGTGTTACTTTTGTTTATGCTGTGGACTATTAACTGTGCAAAAGTGTTACTTTTGTTTATGCTATGGACTATTACTTTAACTGTGTAAAGGTGTGTTACTTTTATGCTGTGGAGTTATTCACTGTGTAAATGTGTGTTACTTATGTTTATGCTGTGGACTATTTAACTATGTAAAGATGTGTTAATTTTGTTTATGCTGTGGACTGTAACTGTTAAAGGTGTATTACTTTTGTTTATGCTGTGTACTATTTAACTGTGCAAAGGTGTGTTACTTTTGTTTATGCTGTGGACTATTTAACTGCGTAAACATGTGTTACACTTGTTTATGCTGTGGACTATTTAACTGTGTAAAGGTGTGTTACTTTTGTTTATGGTGTGGACTATTTAACTGTGCAAAGGTGTGTTACTTTTGTTTATGCTGTGGACTATTTCACTGTGTAAAGGTATGTTACTTTTGTTTATGCTGTGGACTATTGAATTGTGCAAACATGTGTTACACTTGTTTATGCTGTGGACTATTTGTGTGTAAAGGAATGTTATTTTGTTTATGCTGTGGACTATTTAACTGTGTAAAGGTGTGTAACTCTTGTTTATGCTGTGGACTATTTAACTGTGTAAAGGTGTGTTACTTTTGTTTATGCTGTGGACTATTTAACTGTGTAAAGGTGTGTTACACTTGTGTATGCTGTGGACTATTTAACTGTGTAAAGGTGTGTTACTTTTTTTTACGCTGTGGACTATTTAACTGTCCAAAGGTGTGCTACTTTTGTTTATGCTGTGGACTATTACTTTAACTGTGTAAAGGTGTGTTACTTTTGTTTATGCCGTAGACTATTACTTTAACTGTGTAAAGGTGTGTTACTTTTGTTTATGCTGTGGACTATTTAACCGTGCAAAGGTGTGCTACTTTTGTTTATGCTGTGGACTATTACTTTAACTGTGTAAAGTTGTTCCACTTTTGTTTATGCTGTGGACTATTTAACTGTGTAAATTTGTGTTACTTTTGTTTATGCTATGGACTATTTAACTGGGGAAAGTTGTGTTACTTTTTTTATGCTGTGGACTATTTCACTGCGTAAAAGTATGTTACTCTTGTTTATGCTGTGGACTTTTTAACTGTGCAAAAGTGTTACTTTTGTTTATGCTATGTACTATTTAACTGTGTAAAGATGTTTTACACTTGTGTATGCTGTGGACTATTTAACTGCGTAAAGGGGTGTTACTTTTGTTTATGCTGTGGACTATTTAACTGTGTAAGGTGTGTTACTTTTGTTTATGCTGTGGACTATTTAATTGTGTAAAGGTGTGTTACTTTTGTTTATGCTGTGGACTATTTTAGTGTATAAAGGTGTGTTACTTTTGTTTTTGCTGTGGACTATTAAGTTAACTGTGTAAAGGTGTGTTACTTTTGTTTATGCTGTGGAATATTACTTTAACTGTTTAAAGGTGTGTTACTTTTGTTTATGCTGTGGACTATTACTTTAACTAAAGATGTATTACTTTTGTTTATGCTATGGACTATTTAACTGTGTAAAGGTGTGTTACTACTGTTTATGCTGTGGAGTATTTCACTGTGTAAATGTGTGTTACTTTTTGTTATGCTGTGGACTATTTAACTGTGTAAATGTGTGTTACTTTTGTTTATGCTGTGGACTATTTAACTGTGCAAAGGTGTGCTAATTTTGTTTATGCTGTGGACTATTTAACTGTGTAAATTTGTGTTACTTTCGTTTATGCTATGGACTATTTAACTGGGTAAAGTTGTGTTACTTTTTTTATGCTGTGGACTATTTCACTGCGTAAAAGTATGTTACTCTTGTTTATGCTGTGGACTTTTTAACTGTGCAAAAGTGTTACTTTTGTTTATGCTTTGGACTATTTAAATGTGTAAAGATGTTTTACACTTGTGTATGCTGTGGACTATTTAACTGTGTAAAGGTGTGTTACTTTTGTTTATGCTGTGGACTATTTAACTGTGTAAGGTGTGTTACTTTTGTTTATGCTGTGGACTATTTCACTGTTTAAAGGTGTGTTACTTTTGTTTATGCTGTGGACTATTTTACTGTATAAAGGGGTGTTACTTTTGTTTTTGCTGTGGACTATTAAGTTAACTGTGTAATGGTGTGTTACTTTTGTTTATGCTGTGGAATATTACTTTACCTGTTTAAAGGTGTGTTACTTTTGTTTATGCTGTGGAGTATTTCACTGTGTAAATGTGTGTTACTTTTGTTTATGCTGTGGACTATTTAACTGTGCAAAAGTGTTACTTTTGTTTATGCCATCGAGTATTACTTTAACTGTGTAAAGGTGTGTTACTACTGTTTATGCTGTGGAGTATTTCACTGTGTAAATGTGTGTTACTTTTGTTTATGCTGTGGACTATTTAACTGTGTAAATGTGTGTTACTTTTGTTTATGCTGTGGACTATTTAACTGTTCAAAGGTGTGCTACTTTTGTTTATGCTATGGACTATTTAACTGGGGAAAGTTGTGTTACTTTTTTTATGCTGTGGACTATTTCACTGCGTAAAAGTATGTTACTCTTGTTTATGCTCTGGACTTTTTAACTGTGCAAAAGTGTTACTTTTGTTTATGCTATGGACTATTTAATTGCGTAAAGATGTTTTATACTTGTGTATGCTGTGGACTATTTAACTGTGTAAAGGGGTGTTACTTTTGTTTATGCTGTGGACTATTTAACTGTGTAAGGTGTGTTACTTTTGTTTATGCTGTGGACTATTTAACTGTGCAAAAGTGTTACTTTTGTTTATGCTATCGACTATTACTTTAAATGTGTAAAGGTGTGTTACTTTTGTTTATTCTGTGGAGTATTTCACTGTGTAGATGTGTGTTACTTTTGTTTATGCTGTGGACTATTTAACTATGTAAAGATGTGTTAATTTTGTTTATGCTGTGGATTGTAACTGTTAAAGGTGTGTTACTTTTGTTTATGCTCTGGACTATTATTTCACTGTTTAAAGGTGTGTTACTTTTGTTTATGCTATGGACTATTACTTTAACTGTGTAAAGGTGTGTTACTTTTGTTTATGCTATGGACTATTACTTTAACTGTGTAAAGGTGTGTTACTTTTGTTTATGCTGTGGAGTATTTCACTGTGTAAATGTGTGTTACTTTTGTTTATGATGTGGAGTATTTAACTGTGTAAAGAGGTGTTACTTTTGTTTATGCTGTGGACTATTTAACTGTGCAAAGGTGTGTTACTTTTGTTTATGCTGTGGACTATTACTTTAACTGTGTAAAGGTGTGTTACTTTTGTTTATGCTGTGGACTATTTAACTATGTAAAGATGTGTTAATTTTGTTTATGCTGTGGACTGTAACGGTTAAAGGTGTGTTACTTTTGTTTATGCTGTGGACTATTTAACTGTGCAAAGGTGTGTTACTTTTGTTTATGCTGTGGACTATTTAACTGCGTAAACATGTGTTACACTTGTTTATGCTGTGGACTATTTAACTGTGCAAAGGTGTGTTACTTTTGTTTATGGTGTGGACTATTACATTAACTGTGTAAAGGTGTGTTACTTTTGTTTATGCTGTGGACTATTTCACTGTGTAAAGGTGTGTTACTTTTGTTTATGCTGTGGACTATTTAACTCTGTAAAGATGTGTTACTTTTGTTTATGCTGTGGACTGTAACTGTTAAAGGTGTATTACTTTTGTTCATGCTGTGGACTATTGAACTGCGTAAACATGTGTTACACTTGTTTATGCTGTGGACTATTTAACTGTGCAAAGGTGTGTTACTTTTGTTTATGGTGTGGACTATTACATTAACTGTGTAAAGGTGTGTTACTTTTGTTTATGCTGTGGAGTATTTCACTGTGTAAATGTGTGTTACTTTTGTTTATGCTGTGGACTATTTAACTCTGTAAAGATGTGTTACTTTTGTTTATGCTGTGGACTGTAACTGTTAAAGGTGTATTACTTTTGTTCATGCTGTGGACTATTGAACTGTGTAAACATGTGTTACACTTGTTTATGCTGTGGACTATTTGTGTGTAAAGGAATGTTATTTTGTTTATGCTGTGGACTATTTAACTGTGTAAAGATGTGTTACTTTTATTTATGCTGTGGACTATTTAACTGTGTAAAGGTGTGTAACTTTTGTTTATGCTGTGGACTATTTAACTGTGTAAAGGTGTGTTACTTTTGTTTATGCTGTGGACTATTTAACTGTGTAAAGGTGTGTTACTTTTGTTTATGCTGTGGACTATTTCACTGTGTAAATGTGTGTTACTTTTGTTTATGCTTTGGACTATTTAACTATGTAAAGATGTGTTACTTTTGTTTATGCTGTGGACTATTTAACTGTGTAAATGTGTGTTACTTTTGTTTATGCTGTGGACTATTTAACTGTGTAAATGTGTGTTACTTTTGTTTATGCTGTGGACTATTTAACTGTGCAAAGGTGTGTTACTTTTGTTTATGCTGTGGACTATTACTTTAACTGTGTAAAGGTGTGTTACTTTTGTTTATGCTGTGGACTATTTAACTGTGTAAGTTGTGTTACTTTTGTTCATGCTCTGGACTATTTAACTGTGCAAAGGTGTGTTACTTTTGTTTTTGCTGTGGACCATTTAATTGTGTAAAGGTGTGTTACTCTTTTGTATGCTGTGGACTATTTTACTGTATAAAGGTGTGTTACTTTTGTTTTTGCTGTGGACTATTACTTTAACTGTAAAGGTGTGTTACTTTTGTTTATTCTGTGGAGTATTTCACTGTGTAAAGGTGTGTTACTTTTGTTTATGCTGTGGAGTATTTAACTGTGCAAAATTGTTACTTTTGTTTATGCTATGGACTATTAATTTAACTGTGTAAAGGTGTGTTACTATTGTTTATGCTGTGGAGTATTTCACTTTGTACATGTGTGTTACTTTTGTTTATGCTGTGGACTATTTAACTATGTAAAGATGTGTTACTTTTGTTTATGCTGTGGACTGTAACTGTTAAAGGTGTGTTACTTTTGTTTATGCTGTGGACTATTTTACTGTGTAAATGTGTGTTACTTTTGTTTATGCTGTGGACTATTTAACTGCGTAAACATGTGTTACACTTGTGTATGCTGTGGAGTATTTAACTGTGCAAAGGTATGTTACTTTTGTTTATGCTGTGTACTATTTAACTGTGCAAAGGTGTGTTACTTTTGTTTATGCTGTGGAGTATTTAACTGTGTAAAGGTATGTTACTTTTGTTTATGCTGTGGACTATTTAGCTGTGCAAAGGTGTGTTACTTCTGTTTATGCTGTGGACTATTTAACTGCGTAAACATGTGTTACACTTGTTTATGCTTGGACTATTTAACTGTGCAAAGGTGTGTTACTTTTGTTTATGCTGTGGACTATTACTTTAACTGTGTAAAGGTGTGTTACTTTTGTTTATGCTATAGACTATTACTTTAACTGTGTAAAGGTGTGTTACTTTTGTTTATGCATGGAGTATGACTTTAACTGTGTAAAAGGTACGTTACTTTTGTTTATGCTGTGTACTTTTTAACTATGTAAAGGTGTGTTAATTTTGTTTATGCTATGGACTGTAATTGTTAAAGGTGTGTTACTTTTGTTTTTGCTCTGGACTGTTATTTCACTGTTTAATGATGTGTTACTTTTGTTTATGCTCTGGACTATTACTTTCACTGTGCAAAGGTGTGTTACTTTTGTTTATGCTATGGACTATTACTTTAACTGTGTAAAGGTGTGTTACTTTTGTTTATGCTGTGGACTATTACTTTAACTGTGTAAAGGTGTGTTACTTTTGTTCATGCTGTGGACTATTTCACTGTGTAAATGTGTGTTACTTTTGTTTATGCTGTGGACTATTTAACTGTGTAAAGGTGTGTTACACTTGTGTATTCTGTGGAGTATTTAACTGTGTAAAGGTGTGTTACTTTTGTTTATGGTGTGGAGTATTTAACTGTGCAAAGGTATGTTACTGTTGTTTATGCTGTGGACTATTTAACTGTGCAAAGGTGTGTTACTTTTGTTTATGCTGTGGACTATTTAACTGTGCAAAATTGTGTTACTTTTGTTTATGCTGTGGACTATTTAACTTTGCAAAGGTGTGTTACTTTTGTTTATGCTGTGGACTATTACTTTAACTGTGTAAAGGTGTGTTACTTTTGTTTATGCCATAGACTATTACTTTAACTGTGTAAAGGTGTGTTACTTTTGTTTATGCTGTGGACTACTTAACTGTGCAAAGGTGTGCTACTTTTCTTTATGCTGTGGACTATTACTTTAACTGTGTAAAGGTGTTCTACTTTTGTTTATGCTGTTGACTATTTAACTGTGTAAAGATGTGTTACTTTTGTTTATTCTGTGGACTATTTAACTGTGTAAAGTTGTGTTACTTTTGTTTATGCTATGGACTATTTAACTGGGTAAAGTTGTGTTACTTTTTTTATGCTGTGGACTATTTCACTGCGTAAAAGTATGTTACTCTTGTTTATGCTGTGGACTATTTAACTGTGCAAAGGTGTGTTACTTTTGTTTATGCTATGGACTATTTAACTGTGTAAAGATGTGTTACTGTTGTTTATGCTGTGGACTATTGCACTGTGTAAATGTGTGTTACTTTTGTTTATGCTGTGGACTATTTAACTGTGTAAAGGGGTGTTACTTTTGTTTATGCTGTGGACTATTACTTTAACTGTGTAAAGGTGTGTTACTTTTGTTTATGCTGTGGAATATTACTTTAACTGTGTAAATGTGTGTTACTTTTGTTTATGCTGTGGACTATTTAACTGTGTAAAGGTGTGTTACTTTTGTTTATGCTGTGGACTATTTAACTATGTAAAGATGTGTTAATTTTGTTTATGCTGTCGACTATTTAACTGTGCAAAGGTGTGTTACTTTTGTTTATGCTGTGGACTATTACATTAACTGTGTAAAGGTGTGTTACTTTTGTTTATGCTGTGGACTATTTAACTGTGCAAAGGTGTGTTACTTTTGTTTATGCTGTGGACTATTACTTTAACTGTGTAAAGGTGTTCTACTTTTGTTTATGCTGTGGACTATTTAACTGTGTAAATTTGTGTTACTTTTGTTTATGCTATGGACTATTTAACTGGGGAAAGTTGTGTTACTTTTTTTATGCTGTGGACTTTTTCACTGCGTAAAAGTATGTTACTCTTGTTTATGCTGTGGACTTTTTAACTGTGCGAAAGTGTTACTTTTGTTTATGCTTTGGACTATTTAACTGTGTAAAGATGTTTTACACTTGTGTATGCTGTGGACTATTTAACTGTGTAAAGGGGTGTTACTTTTGTTTATGCTGTGGACTATTTAACTGTGTAAGGTGTGTTACTTTTGTTTATGCTGTGGACTATTTCACTGTTTAAAGATGTGTTACTTTTGTTTATGCTGTGGACTATTAATTTAACTGTGTAAAGGTGTGTTACTTTTGTTTATGCTGTGGAGTATTTCACTGTGTAAATGTGTGTTACTTTTGTTTATGCTGTGGACTATTTAACTGTGCAAAAGTGTTACTTTTGTTTATGCTATGGACTATTTAACTGTGTAAAGATGTGTTACTTTTGTTTATGCTGTGGAGTATTTAACTGTGCAAAAGTGTTACTTTTGTTTATGCTATGGAGTATTACTTTAACTGTGTAAAGGTGTGTTACTTTTGTTTTTGCTGTGGAGTATTTCACTATGTAAAGATGTGTTACTTTTGTTTATGCTGTGGACTGTAACTGTTAAAGGTGTTTTACTTTTGTTTATGCTGTGGACTATTTAACTGTGCAAAGGTGTGTTACTTTTGTTTATGCATGGACTATGACTTTAACTGTGTAAAAGGTACGTTACTTTTGTTTATGCTGTGGACTATTTCACTGTGTAAATGTGTATTACTTTTGTTTATGCTGTGGACTTTTTAACTATGTAAAGATGTGTTAATTTTGTTTATGCTATGGACTGTAACTGTTAAAGGTGTGTTACTTTTGTTTATGCTCTGGACTGTTATTTCACTGTTTAAAGGTGTGTTGCTTTTGTTGATGCTGTGGACTATTACTTTAACTGTGTAAAGGTGTGTTACTTTTGTTTATGTTGTGGACTATTACTTTAACTGTGTAAAGGTGTGTTACTTTTGTTTATGCTGTGGACTATTACTTTAACTGTGTAAAGGTGTGTTACTTTTTTTTATGCTATGGACTATTACTTTAACTGTGTAAAGGTGTGTTACACTTGTGTATGCTGTGGACTATTTAACTGTGTAAAGGTGTGTTACTTTTGTTTATGGTGTGGAGTATTTAACTGTGTAAAGGGGTGTTACTTTTGTTCATGCTGTGGACTATTTAACTGTGCAAAGGTGTGTTACTTTTGTTTATGCTGTGGACTATTTCTTTAACTGTGTAAAGGTGTGTTACTTTTGTTTATGCCATAGACTATTACTTTAACTGTGTAAAGGTGTGTTACTTTTGTTTATGCTGTGGACTATTTAACTGTGCAAACGTGTGCTACTTTTGTTTATGCTGTGGACTATTTAACTGTGTAAAGGTGTTCTACTTTTGTTTATGCTGTTGACTATTTAACTGTGTAAAGATGTGTTACTTTTGTTTATGCTGTCGACTATTTAACTGTGTATAGTTGTGTTACTTTTGTTTATGCTATGGACTATTTAACTGGGTAAAGTTGTGTTAGTTTTTTTATGCTGTGGACTATTTCACTGCCTAAAGGTATGTTACTCTTGTTTATTATGTGTACTATTTTACTGTGCAAAAGTGTTACTTTTGTTTATGCTATGGACTATTACTTTAACTGTGTAAAGGTGTGTTACTTTTGTTTATGCTGTGGACTATTACTTTAACTCTGTAAAGGTGTGCTACTTTTATTTATGCTGTGGACTATTTAACTGTGCAAAGGTGTGCTACTTTTGTTTATGCTGTGGACTATTACTTTAACTGTGTAAAGGTGTGTTACTTTTGTTTATGCTGTGGACTATTACTTTAACTCTGTAAAGGTGTGCTACTTTTATTTATGCTGTGGACTATTTAACTGTGCAAAGGTGTGCTACTTTTGTTTATGCTGTGGACTATTACTTTAACTGTGTAAAGGTGTGTTACTTTTGTTTATGCTGTGGACTATTACTTTAACTGTGTAAAGGTGTTCTACTTTTGTTTATGCTGTTGACTATTTAACTGTGTAAAGATGTGTTACTTTTGTTTATGCTGTGGACTATTTAACTGTGTAAAGTTGTGTTACTTTTGTTCATGCTGTGGACTATTTAACTGTGCAAAGTTGTGTTACTTTTGTTTATGGTGTGGACTATTTAACTGTGTAAAGCTATGTTACTGTTGTTTATGCTCCATTTGTTTAACTATGAAAAGACGTGTGACATTTGTTTTACCTTGCCTGTTTAAGGAGCGTGAGTGGTTTAATAAAGAGCCGTATGACCATTTGGTAGGCAGGAGATAGAATAGGTGGGGCTCCCAGACAGAGAATAAATAGGGGAGAACTCTAGGCTGAAGAAGAGAAGAATGAGAGAAGGAAGAGAACTAGGGACACCCTGGGCAGGAAGTCAGGCAGATGCCAGCCAGCCAGAGAAGCAGTGAAAGGAAGTTATACAGAAGAAAGAAAGGCCATAAGCCCTGAGGTAAAAGGCAGAGAAAGAGAAGCAGATTAAGTTAAAATAGCCAGAAACATGCCTAAGCTAGGCCCAGCATTCAAAGCTGATAACATGTCTCCGTCATGATTTGGGAGCTGGCTGGTGATCTAAAAGAAAAAGCCTGGTACACCCATCTGCTGTGAGCCATGAGCGAGACCTTACTGCCCTCATTTGTGTTTTGATACATCCTTACTACATTAATTACAGTAACTTTTGGTGCTGATGGAGGCTTGTAGTGGCATTTCATTTGTATTTTAATCGTTTGTCTGAGGATCAGAAAAGTTAAACAGCCACACTGGCCAGCCTTACAGACTAGGCAACAATGACACCTTTAATCCCGGTAGCTACACTAGTTTGCCATAGAAACCAGGTGATGGTGGTGCACATCCTTAATCCCAGAACTAGAGAGGAATATAAGAAGGGAGGAGACAATTCTCAGTCTCAGCCTTATTCTGAGGTTTCCTGGAGGCAGGATCACCATTTTTGGACTGAGGTCAAGGTAAGAGCCTGTGGCTGGCTGCTTTGCTTTTCTGGTCTTCTGGTTGAACCCCAGTATCTGTCTCTGAGCTTTACTAATTGTGCTTCAGAGACTTGCAGGCTGTGGTCCTCTGGTGTGCGGCTTGCTGACCTCTGAAAGGGCGTTCTTGATCAGGCTGCTGGGTAAGGCTTAAGTGTAGCTCAGACTTACAGAGTATTGTGCAGTGTATGCTAAAGTATTTTAAAGTTGATCAAATACGTCTTTTCACCTTCAGAGAGTTAAACGCTACTCATTTAAACAGTACCTTTGCTGTTCTGGGTATATTACACTCCCCAGGTGTAAAGATGTTATTTCTCCAGAGGAAAATTTTGTATGGGATCCAGGCCTAGTCACTTTAGTCTTTTTGCATTTGGTATGCATGTGCTGGGTTTTTAATGGTTATCTTTGAGGATGTGTCAGGGCTTCTAGACCATGCTCTGATATAGACTAGTCTTGGACCCATTCCTGTCAGTTTAAGTTACTGCTCAGTAATAACAGAATTAACTATGAATTAAAACTGAGTGTGCACACCACCCTGTGAGGCTACCATGTTACTATATTCTTCCTTAGGGGTTTCATTTCCTTTTTTTTTTTTTAAAAAAAAACTTTTATTTTTTATTTTATTTTTTCATTCTGACTGCAGCTTTCCCACCCTCCTCTACTCTCAGTCCCCACCCCACATCCCCTCTATCCCTGCATCCGCTCCTTCTCTGTTTCTCTTCAGAAAAGGGCAGGCCTCCCAGAGATATCAATCAAACACAGCATATCAGGTTGTAGTAAGGATAGGCACCTCCTCTCATATTAAGACTGCACGAGGCAAGCCAGTATGAGTAGGGTCCTCAAAGCAGGAAAGAGTCAGAGAGCCCCTTCTCCCACTGTTAGGAGTCCCACAAGAAGACCAAGCTATACAGCTGTAACATGTATGCAGAGGGCCTAGGTCAGTCCCATGCAGGCTCCTTGGCTGTCAGTTCAATCTCTGAGCCCCTATGAGCTCAGGTTAGTTGGTGCTGTGGGTTTTCCTGTGATGTCCTTGGCCTTTCTGACTCCCACAGTCTTTCATTCCCCTCTTCCACAGGATTCCCTGAGTTCTGTCGTTCTCTGTGTCTGTTTCCTTCAGTTGCTGGGTGGAGCCTGTCTGATGACAGTTGGGCTAGGCATCAGTCTATGAGTAGAGCAGAACTGCAATAGGAATCATTTCATTGACTTTTCCCCCCAGCTGTGTTTGGGTCTATCCTGGGTCTCTGGGCTATCCAGCCTCTGGGTCCTGGCCCTCCAGGCAGTGTCAGGGATGGGCTTCCTCTTGTAGCATGGGTCTCAGGCTAGACCAGTCATTGTTTGGCCACTTGCACAATTGCTATGCCACCTTTGGCGTTTTATTTCTCTAGCTCTTACAATTCATTTTCCATAGTAAATGGGCCATAGAGTTATTTCATCAAGTCTGTAGTGAGTCAATCTTCTCTTCTTTTTCCTATTTTATGCTTTTATGTTGGTTATATAATATTAATCTAGACAGAAAGTCATTTTTAGACTATACCTGTTATGAAGTCTAAAAGTACAGCAAACACCAGGGACACTGAGATACAAAAGTAGACCCAAGGACAGATGAAGGAAGTCATCAGTAGATTAGTTGGCTTTGCATCACCATGACAACACTGAGAACAACAATTGAAGGTGGAAAGGCTAACTTGCCTCGTGGCTCAGTGCACAGCTGCTAACTGGCTCCAGGTTTGGGTTTTTGCCTTTTAGGCTACGGTGAGGCCAAACATCATGGTTCAAGGACACACGGTAGGAAACCACTTAAATCATAGCAGCCAGGGAGCTGAAAGAGAGGAGGTGCTGGAGCCAAGGTACACCCTGCAGGGCTGTGCTCCCAGTGACCTTCCTTTGATGGTCTGCTCTTCAGTTTTTACCACCTTTCAACAAAACCATCACATGAACTCATCACTAGATCAATCTATTGACTTTACCAAAACCTAAAGATCCAACCACGTCTCAAAAGCCCCAGCTCTGGCCATTGCTCTGGGGACCAAGCCTTCAATACTTGGTTATTTTGGAAACATTTTGTGTCCAACATGATATCTTTTCTCACTCTCCAAATGCTCTGTCTTATAATAAAAAATGCATTTAGTCCAGATCCAAGAATCCCCAAAGTCTGAACAGCTAGTTCCAGCGTTCTTCATAAATGAAAATTCAAAGTCTCCTCTGAGATACAAGGCAGACTCCAGCTGTGAGCCCCTGGAAACTAGAAAAAAAAATGTGCTTCCAAACATAATAGCTCAAAGTATTGCTATTCCAGAGAGGAGCATTGGACATAGAAAGGAAGACTCAGACCGAATTAAGAACATGACTTGGAAGGGCAGATGTTCAGTCCTGTGGATTCACATCTGGCCCTGGGGCCTGCAATATAGCAATGTGAGATCTGAAAAGCTGGGGAGCTCTGGGCAGACTGTGGGCTACACAACCTCTTCCAGTTCTCGCCGTTTCCCTACAGTGCCATCAAATTGGGAGCTGGCAATAGATTAATCTATTGATTAGTTCTGGAGATCCTGAAATAAGGTCTTCTGGGCATAAAATATATGTAAGGTGTAAATGCCAATATGAAGATCTACATTTAACCTCTCCCCCTGTGTCTCTCTCTTAATATTAAATTCCGAGGAAGGAAAGTCAGATTGGCCTGACTTGGTTCCATTGCTGATGCTTTTTCAGGATGTGGGGGCTCCTAGGGTTTGGAACCCCAAGTGGGGAATAGTTTCCCTAAAGAGTGGTATGAGGTAGACCTAGCAGACATCCGTCAAACATGTAAGCAAGGAGGTGCTGGCGCAGCTTCGCTGGGCTCCGTTCCCACATATTACCACCTGTATCCTGCGTGTGCTCTACGCTTCCTTTGCATTTAGAAGGTGTGAGCCATTCATCTATT
Organism: Arvicola amphibius; assembly: GCF_903992535.2. NCBI lineage: Eukaryota > Metazoa > Chordata > Mammalia > Rodentia > Cricetidae > Arvicola > Arvicola amphibius. The sequence goes on along the minus strand of NC_052049.1, from coordinate 6,893,731 downwards.
CTCCAAGCTTGCTTTTTTATGTAGAAAATCCTTGAACACTGGTTACATATCATTTTCAACCTTTCCAGTTTCCCAGTATTGGAACAGGTTTTCTTTGAAGGAGAATCATTGAGCTGTTGCTGACACTTCTTCAAAGACCCTTTGTGGCTCCTGATACCACACTTCTAAGAATCCTGGCCCACGGCCCCAGGGCCGCAGTCCAGTCCATCTGGTGTTTATTTTGTGAGGGAAATAGATACAGTACTTGATCCTGTTTTGAACTATGTATGATCTATCTGAGCTGCTGAGAAGGATTTGTGTATGGACCAGGGGGACAGAAGAAGATGGAAAAAGGCCCACGCGGTGGTTTGAATGAGAATGGTTTCTACAGGCTCATATATTTGAGTGTTCATCCCCAGTGGGTGGCCTGTTTGGGAAAGTTAAGGTATGGCCTTATTGGAGAAGGTATGTCATTGGGAGTGGGCTTTGAGGTGTCAAAAGCCCATACCAGGCCCAATCTTTTTCTGTCTCCATCTCACAGATCAGATGTGAGCTCTCGCTTGCTGCTCCAGCTCCATGCCTGCCTGCTTGCTACCCTGATGATCAGGGACTAACCCTTTGAAACTGTAAGCCAGCCTATAGTTTAATGCTTTCTTTCATTGGTTGCGTTGGTCGTGGTTTCTCTTCAAAGGCAGCCAAAATAGCAGCTTTTTCCTGGAAAAGGAAACACAAGCCAGAACCAATCCTGGGGAAAGATGCTAAAGGAGACTTTGATACCTTAGGGGCCTGGAATTGCCAAGGCCTACTGTGGCGTGGATGCTTGGCTCCTCTGCAGTGTGGACCAAGCTTTTCTGCTTCTTATATACTCTGGAAGGTTCTAGTTTTTAACCCTAATTTTTTTGTTTCTTTTTTTTTTTGGTATAACCTTGATACATGTAGCAAAATTTTAATAAGTTTCATTTCAGGGACTAATGTGTCAGGCCCTGCTTAGCTTTTGGTGTACATGTTTTATTAAAATTGGACTAGTCCTGTAACTAAGTCTTTTCTTCCCTCTTTCTTTAAAATCATCTATAGAGAGATGGCACAGCGGTTAAGTCTTCCAAAGGTTTTGAGTTCAATTCCTAGCAACCATATGGTGTCTCACGACCAGCTTTAATGAGATCTGGCGCCCTCTTCTGGCCTGGAGGCATATATTGAATAAATAAATCCTAAAAAAAAGAAAAGAAAAAAAGAAAATCATTTATGATAGTTCTTGGTGATAAGGTCTCTGGAACTAGCATGGTTTTCTGCCTACTGTCATACTTGAGGAAAAATGATAAATTTTCAATAAAAACAATTTCCTCTCCCACTTCAGTTTGTGGATCCCACAAACTCAGAGCACCCAATACCACCTGTCGTCTGTGACCTCAAAGCTGATGTTGGTTGGCAGTGAGGCACGCCAGAAGGGAAGAGTAGGAATTACCAAACCAGAGCCCAGCCTTCCTTAGTTGTCAGAGGAAAGGCTTTCTAGACTGTGGAAATTATAACATACCCCTCAGAAGGGGAAAATGTTCCTGAGAGAGGGATCTCTTTGGAATGGGTGGTGGAGAGGTGGGTTGGAAAGCCACGTGATATGAACTCTTATCCCTAGATAAGTGCAGGTTGGCATGACTTGTTTTGGGTCTGGATTTCTTTCCCAGATACTTACAGACAAGGGCGTGAATTCCCAGGGACAGCTCTGACTTGTCACCCACAATGCAATGGCCCATTGGAATGATTTAATGGGGCTCTCGACGGCACAGTTGAGATTTATGTGGATAATCACCTCAGTGGTGCGAATGATAAGTTATCACGTTTATTATTTGCATATAGAAAGGTCCTCCATGGATTCTATGGCTCCTCACAATTCAGCTTGATACTCGAGAAGAAGGTGAGCGGTTCCTGGGTTTAATTAGAGTCTCAGAGAGGTATATTTATAAGGGTCAGAATATCAGCAGTAGGTTATGTATTCAAGCTCGCAGAAAAGGGAGGACATCTGCTCGCTAAAATGGGTAAACATGAAGCAGACACTGCGGTCACTGAGGCTCGAGTGGAGGCAGCGACCATGGTCGGGCATGCATGCATGTGGCTGCAATTGCTGGACGGATTTTATAGTTAGTACATTACAGCATCAGCGGGAGCCATGCTGCTGAAGGGAATTCGTGCAAAGACTCTGAGGCGCTGCATATCTTCTCATTTATACACAGATACATTGTATTCACAATGTATTCAAAAAGGGTCCTTGAAAATGGTAGGGACGTTACTCTCGGAGGAGGATCTGCAATTGCTTCCATAGAAATGCTATTTCAGATTTATTCTCAGCACATTTCCAGACGCATTAACCTGTTCCGTCACTGATACAGCACATCCCAGAAGCGTGACTTTTATGACACCGTGTACTCAGCTTTAGAGCATGGCTATATTTGCTCCTCTTTTCCATTTTTCCCAATAAGTCCTTGTTATAAAGATACTAGACTCTCAGTATTTAAGTTCAGATCCAGTATTTCTTGTGAGCTTATGTTCATAGATAAACTTGAATTTGTAGGTGGTAACTGGTTGTAAAGGTTTTAGGTGGCAGTAGTTTCTAGGGAGATTTGACTTCAAGTTCAATAAAACAAGAGAAGAAACTGAACAGGTTTTTAACTCATCCTTTGAAGGTGCAAGATGGGGGTGGTGTAATTTGTTGGGGAGGAACAGTCATTCTGGGGCAGATTTTTATGTCACACACACATGTGCACATGCACACACATACACGTGTTCATGTGCATGCATACACACTGGCTCTTTGGACCAGTGGCATGTAGAGATTTGATCGAACCTACTGTGCTATCCTTTCAACTCTTTTCTAATCTATGAGAGTGACTGGCTTGTGAGTGTGGTGGGGGAAACACCAAGGGTCAGAGGTTGGGACCCAGGGGCAAAAGGGCTTTGGACCAAGGCTCCAAGTCCTGGCTTCTGCACATAAGATGCCAGAATCATCTCAAGGAATCTTTCCTTTTTTTCTTTGCCCATCTGAAATGGAATTTTGGGTCCTTTAAAAACATTTTTTCATTAGCAGTCAAAATAATGGGTTACCATTACCTGATGACATTTTTATGCAAGTATATCATGTATTTTGCTCATATTTTCCCCCATTCCCCTCCCCACCTGGCCCCTTTTCGACCCCAAGTAGTTTTCCTTTGCTTTTATATCATATTTATTTTAAACAGATTCCATGTTTAAGAGGAAATACTATGTTTGTGTTTCATTTTAATATCCCTTGTCATCCCTCAGTCATTTTGTCCCCTCTCCAGACCCCTTCCTCCTCTCGGTTGTCCCACATTTACACACACACACACACACACACACACAGAGAGAGAGAGAGAGAGAGAGAGAGAGAGAGAGAGAGAGAGAGAGAGAGAGAGGGAGGAGAGAGAGAGAGAGAGAGAGAGAGAGAGAGAGAGAGAGAGAGAGACCATATATGAGGAAAAACCACGTGATGTTTGTGAGTGTGGCTTCCATAGCTCAGTGTGATGGTTTTTCATTCTGTCAGTTCTCTTGCAAATGCCAAGCTTCCTTCCTCTGGATGGTGGACTGACACCCCATTGTGTGTCTGTACTGCATCTTCTTTATCCACTCAGATGGCAGAGGGTGTCTAGGCTCGTTCTCGACCTTGAATGCTGTGAACCGTGCCACAGGAAACACGGATGTGCAGGTATGCTTACATATGCTGACTCAGACTCTTTGGGGTATGTACCCATAGCAGTGGTGTAGCTGGGTCACACGATACTTCTGTTTTCAGGTTCTTGGGGGAAGTTGTGCAGATTTCCATAGCGGCACATCAGTTTACAACCCCACTGGCGGTGAGCGAAGGTTCCTTTTCCTCTGTGTTCTCATCAGCATTTGTTAACTTTTTCTTGATGTTAGCCATTCTGACTATGGGGAGATGGAATTTCAATGTTGTTTTTATTTTCATTTTATTGCACTGAGGATGAGCTTATCCCAGCATAAAAATCAGCTTGATGACTGTATTGGATTAACTAAGGATACAGGATGGTTAATGGTTGCTGTTCAATACCATGGTTTTACATAGATACAGTACTTAGCCACAGAGATCTCAGGCTTGAGAACCGTAACAGTGAAATATGCCTATAACTAAATGTGTCCCTGCCCTATCCATTCCTGATGCTGTACTCGTAAGGATCATTGTAAGACCGTGTGAGGACTAGCCTTCTTAATTAGGTTCAGCCTCAGGGTGGTGAGAGGAGGCTGCGAATATAAGTTTTAGAAAAGCTTGTTCAAAGCCAGGAAAGATCTGACCTCCTGGAGGGAGGATTCGCCCACGTAGTGTTCCCAGCAGGAAAGTTTTATAGAGTGTAGCTGGGCTTTCAGAGATGGCCTCCTGGAAGAAGTGCTCAGAAGTCAACTGTTGCACTGGCCTCTGTAACTTTTATATGGAACAAGCACATGGGGTTGGCTCCTACGTGGCCACCCAGTGACTGTGGTTGGCTATAGAAGTTGGTGACAGAGGTAAGGTAAGGGGTGGCTGGCAGCCACTGCTTCAGCAGAAGATCACCCCCTTTCCTTCTCCTTTTCTTTCTTTTGTTGATATATCTCACGTGATATATCCTGACTATGGTTTCCCTTCCTTCCATTTTTCTCAGTTTTTCCCCATCTCCTACTCAGATCCACTCCATTTCTGTCTCCTTAGAAAACACACAGGCATTGACATGGCTTCTGGCTGCAGCATGGACCACGGACATCAGCATGGTCTCCCAAGGCAAATGGCTTCTGGCAGAGGTGGGGGTGGGGAAGGACTCAGTTCTCTTTAAGGAACTGGCTATTGGGAGTTTGACCATGCTCCAATGAGTATATGGGCAACACAAATTGGAATTGGTATTTTTTTTGGGGGGGGGGAGGATGCAAGTTTGGAAGGGTAGATCTGGGAGGAATGGGAATTGAGTGTGATCAGGGTGTATTGTATGAAATTCCCAAATAATTAATAAAAATATTATATTGGGTAAAAGCAAACAAATAGGCTTTTAAGGGATAATGACATAATTTAATACCATAAAACAAATAATAACACATTGTAATTGGACAAAACCAAACCAATAAGAGCATTAAAAGCAAAACAGGAAAGAACCCGAGAGAAGGCACAAGAATCAGAGACACACTTCTTTGCACACTCAGGAATCTCATAAAAGCGCTAAGCTGGAAGCCATAGTGTGTATGCAAAGAACCTGGTGCAGACCCGCGTGGGCTGTGCATGCTGCTTCAGTTGCTGTGCGTTCATGTGAGTTTGCTCTTGTTGATTCAGAAGGCCTTGTTTTCTTGGTGTCCTCCATCCCCTCTGGCTCTGACATTCTTTCCACCTCCTCTTCCACAGGACTCCCTGAGCCCTGAGGGGAGGGATTAGCTGGAGACATTTCCTTTAGGGATGAATGTTCAGAGGTGTCTTACTCTGCATGATGCCTGGCTGTGGGTCTCTGCTTTTGTTCGCATTGCTGCAGGAGGAAGCTCCTCTGCTGATGGCCGGGCAGGCACTGATCTGTTTCCCTGACTGAAGCGCAGGATAACCTGTCTTAACACAGCTGGTTTACACAATTGTATTACCATTTCAGCAAGGAGACCAGAGTGAGAAAGTGTTTCCATTTCCTGTGAGTTTCCTTTACAGCAGGGTTTCTCAAACGCAGCTTGGCGATTCTGGAAGGATCTTTCCTTGTTGTGTGTGTGGGGGGGGAGGGGGGGGCGGGGGAGCTGACTGTGTGAGCATGGACATTTGACAGCATCCTAGCTTCTGTTTGCTAGATGCCAGTCATGTCCTCCAGCTTATGAAAATAAAAGTACTTCCTAAGGGTGGGAAGCAAATCTTCCCTGGTTGAAAACATCTAGGGTATATCAGCTACCAAACTTCGGCCACACACAGTTGTGATCAAGTGTTGTCGAGCGTAGCACAGTTTTCAACCTTCAGCCCAAATCCCGAAGATCGTTCACACACTCGGCAGAGCCTGGACTCACAGGTGAGAAAGGTGAGCAGAACAGAAGTACTTTGTCACTTTTTGTCACTTGACATTTCTCCCCTAGGTGTGGTAAAGAGGACAATTCAGACTGCACGAATCTTTTGTCCATCCATTGCTTTATCAGTAGATTCTGGTTGCTCCACTCTTTGGTTTTGGTAGACAGTGTTGTTTATGAACATGAGTATTTAATGACCCTCTTGAGAGGCTTCTGGGTCTGTGTCTAGTGGCCTGCCCACTTTATCATGCTCTCTCTTTGACTTTTGGACTGGAAGTACACTTTCCCATAGCGGCACAGCCTCGTATGTTTCCCCCTCTGCACAAGGGTTCCAGTCTCCCCACGTTATTCCGGCACATTTTATCTTCTCTATTTTTTTTTTTTTTTGCTTGCAGCCATCCTAAGGTGCGGTGATGTTTTTCTTCACTATGCTTCCCTAAATATTAGTGATTCCGAACCCTTTGCAGGTACTCGTTGGTCACGTGTGTGTGTTGTGGAATGTTTATTCATGTCTTTTGTCTATTTTTAAGATTGTTTTGCTTTTGCTGTTTTGATTGATGGCGATAGATGCTTTTGCTGTTCAAAATGTAAAGCATCTCAATGTCTGAGAAAATGTCAGAACCATTAGGATGAAGAAGAGGTCTATGGACATGGGATGTCCTAAGGATAAGAACATGGGAAGGGCTCAGGAAAAGGTTCACAGCAGAGCCATATGAATCGGCCGATGCCTTGAATGATGGCCCTTTGCAGAGTCCCTCCATGTTCCCTCATTCTCCACACAGTGCCTTTTGTGTTGGAGCAAGGCTCAGATCCTACTAACATGTACTCTTGATTTTCTTGAGACACAATGAAGTTTTGAGAAGGCAGGAACTTGTGGGCCTTCAGGCCATTTACTTATTGCCCATCTGCTTGCTCTTCAAGGAGCCAGAGCAGGACTCATTAGACGCACTCCTCACAGAGGCCTTTTCAGTGAGGAGCAAACATAGAAACAGGTTAATTAAAAGCAGGTCTTGCTAAACAAAGGTAATTGTTCCTTTGATTATAATTACTGATTTTGTGGCAGGACTAGAATGAGAGGAGAGACCTTAATTTAGGTGGCAGCTTGACATTCTGCCACTGCATTATGCTCCTCAGAGGTGGGAAGTACAAGTGGAATTAAATCCCCCCAAAATGAGTTAATTCTCAGAGAAGGTCAAGCAACGGTGGCTTCTTGATGAGGAATGACGTGGGCGAGTGGCACGCATGCTCGGGGTGCGAATTTGGTTCATTCCGCTCACTGGTTTTATTAACCTAAACTTTGTAACTGCTCAATGGGCTCGGCCCTGCTCACTGGTTTTTTATTAACCTAAACTTTGTAATTGCTCTGTGGGCTCGGCACAAAGTCCATCTTCTGGACCTTAAATTCTTGACACAAACATTTGTTGAAAGTATGAACATGGGAAGGAAAGAGCCAAGGTGGAGTGTTTAGGTTGACATCAAGGTCACGAGCACTCGTTCCATGCAAATCTGGATCCAGGCCAAGTTAGATTTTCCTCCTTTTCGATGCTGCTCTCCTCTCCGGGGACAGAGGCAGTTGTCCTTGGTAATTAGAGCAGAGACTCCGCCACACGTCCTCTTGTCTACCTTCCTTCCTTACTTCTTTTTTCACTCTGGTAGGCTTGGGAACAAAGGGAATGACATGCCACAGGCCCTAACTTAGCACACAGGGTGTTAAAATCCTCTTAATTCCTGGAAAGTCAGCTTTTTCAGGGCCATGGGTCTCATGGGCTGCTCTTTCGGCACTCACAGACATAGGATGTCCTGAAGTCTGGAGCCAAGAAAAAGTCTCCCTTCTCTTTTGCCAACTGGAGTCTCAATTTGAAGGGGCTGTGTTGTGAGAATTCATTCAGCCAATAGCCTTTTAGATACCAGCCCATTAGGGCATGGTCTGAGGTACTATAAGCACAGACAAGAAGCATGCTTGGCCATTTTTTTAGGGGGGTGTGCATATGTGGACCTCCTTTTATTATGCTACAGGGTTCCTAGACCCAAAAAATGTAATTAGGAAAAACTATCTTAAAGGGAAATTTTTCTGTCTTCAGTAGTATAAGACATCAGAAAACTGGTTACTATAAGAGAAATACAAATGGCATGTGTTATCAACAGAGAAGATGCTTGCATTAAGGAGGCAAAATTTGATTTGAAGGAAGGTAGAAACACAGCAAAAACTGCATATTTAAAAGGACTCGAGGTAGGGAGGGCAAGGTGGTGAAGAAAAAAAAGATTGAGAAACGTAGTTGCATTCATATTCTTCGTGAAAATTCAGGGCTGGGGAAGAGCTCAGTGGTGGAGTACCTGCCTGTTCACATATGTGAATCCCAGGTTCAACGTTCCACACTAGGGCTGTCATGTGTTTGCTGTATGTGTTTGTCACGTTATGTCCTTGACGTGTGCCTCAACTTCCTCCTTCCCAGCCAGGCCTCTGAGAAACTGATAGCCCGTTTGCTTATTCTATACCTCTATATTTCACACAACAAGATTTCATATGTAAGTGAGATCATGCAACATTTTATTAGCTATTCTTTGTGTCTTGTTTAACGCAGCATGATGTCATACCCGCGTTTCCTGACCTAATTCAAAATCTAAACAGAATCAAACAGCATGAAATGCTAATAATAATAAAGCCAGGTAAGGTTGGGATGCTATTTCAAAAACAAACATGGGGAAGCGTGCTTTCCTTCCTCTGTCCCTCATAGCCGGGAGTGTTTTATTTTCCTTTGTTGGAAGTGAGATGGATGCTTCTGTCCTTTCTGTTTGCCTGGTGTTATTTGCTTAGCGGTTCCTTAGCAAAGGAAATTATGGTCTGTCTCAGTCAACTGACTCTCAGACCTGCTGTTATCAGGGATATGGAAATGTTTTCTTCCTGAAACCTTGGCCTGAAGAAAGTGGGTCGGGGAAGGCGGTGTTGATGCTACCGTTACTTTAGGACGAGAAGTAGACTTTCTTCTCCAAATTGCTTCAAGGGCACAGGTGATTTTACCCAGACTATTTTTGGAATAATCTAAACAAACTTTGAGTGGACATCAGTGCTGTTTCCATAGCAGTGTGTGCTGTTCTTTCCCATTTTAGGTCAGGTTTTCAGAAAAAGGTAAGACACTCAGCAGATTTTAATAATGAGGCACAGTTTGAGTTATTAACCCAGTTCACTGTGTACTGTGTCAGCAACAAAGTTCCAGCTTTCCTTGGTCAGGAGTCGGAAACGAGGCACCTCTGGGTACCTCCTACCATCTCGCTGATGGTCTGCTGAGATGGGAAGATGGCTGTCAGTCATTGGGGTCCTGCCATCAGGAGGTCCTCCAACTATTTTGGCAGGGAACTCAGTGAAGTTAAACTTTCTGGTCCTAGTAACTAGAAGTCAGTGGTAGCCACCATAGAAAGGGGAAAGTTTCACAGGCAGAACCAAGGACCTCGAAACCTCTTTGGCTCTTATCAGATTCACATCGTTGAGATATTGACGTAACATAGACGGAATTCCCAATCGAGGAGAAAGACGGCTGCCTGGAGCTACAGGGGCAGGATATTTCATTGTGACTGGTTCTGTTTATGAGCTCTGGGTTTGATTGAGAGACCCTGCATCAAAGAGTAAGGTAGAAGAGAGATGGAACAAGTCTCCCAATATCAACCTCAGACCTGCCTATGCACTCTTGTACACATGCATGTGTGCCCATACATGTAGAAATACACACCATACAAATACACATAGAAAAGGGGAAAATGATTTAGAATGACTTTATAAATCTTTTTAAAACACATAGGAAAAATAACCAGTTGAAACAAAAGGAACGAGAAACAGTAAGACTAAAGCAAAACACACATACACAGAGGAAAAGAACATCATGCAGTGAAGTAACAATCAAATAATTTCCTTAGAGAAGACGCTTGAAGCTCGTCAAGTGGAATGGGACCTTCCTGTTTTTAGAATAAATTAGACTCCTTGGCACCATGCCAGTTTTCCCACTCAAATCCTAACTCCAAGAAGCAAAGTTCGCTCTGTTAACTGGCTAAACAAGTCTATCCTGCATGGTACCCTTTCTTTAGTCTTTGCTTTTGAGATAATCCATCTAGTTCTACCCCACCGTGGAAATGATAAGACCATTGTGAGAGGCTGCAGGTGTTTGCTGCAGGGACTGGCAGGGGTGGGGGTGGGGTGAAGGGAGTAGTAAGGAAATGATCTGCCCAGCTTCTGTGGCCCTGATTCCTCCCCACACATAAGCTCTCAAGCAGGCTGTGATGTATAATGCATACATATTGACAAAGCGCTGCCTATAGAGGCTCCAGGACAGGCGTTAATAGATGTGACTCACGTGAACTTGTTTCTCAAATAAAAACTATAAGCAAAGATTACCTTAATTGATGGCATGCTGACCTGAGAGCCCTTGCTCACCCTTCAGACACAGTGGCCAGTTTCTTTGTGATACCTGAAGGCCTCCACAGCACGGAAGGTCCCTGTCAGGGATATCTAGCTGGGGGAGAATGGCTGCCCTTTGCCTTGACATCCCAGGTGTAAAGGGGGATCCTGGGGATAGGAGTTCAGAAACTGAGCACCAAGTGGCTGTGTGTGATTGGAGTTTTGATTTGGGATGAATCACTTGGTCTTTAATGTTTCATTGTCTCAGAATAAAAAGAGCTGAATGACCCCTACTTCTTGTCCGACCTTCTTCTCTGACCTTGTCATTAAGTGGAGAGTGCGGAAGACAAGAGGGCACGTGGTGGCTGCTGCTGGGTGCCTCACCTCTTCTAGTAGAACAGGGCTGTAAGCTAGCTGTTGGGAATAGAGGAGGGTAAAATGGGGTCGGGTCGAGGAGGATTATCCTTGGTAGCTAGGATGGTGCAGCTGTCTAGAAGGGTTCCCCTTTTCAATTCATTTCATTTCTTCAACACAGAGATCAGACCTATAACATTATTTACAATGCCTTTGTATTATTTTTTTTTAAATTAGCTTTTGAAAAGTTTTATATTACAGGTATCATATTTATGTCATTTCTAGCCCTTCATTTCCTTCTTCCAAGTCTTTCCACATCTGGCCCAGCAAGTGTTGTAAGAAGGCCGCTTGTTGGTTCCTGAATGCTCAGCCCCAAAATAATCACACAGAGACTGTATTAATTAAATCACTGCTTGGCCCATTAGCTCTAGCTTCTTATTGGCTAACTCTTACATACGCATTTAACCCATCTCCATTAATCTATGTATCACCACTTGGCAGTGGCTTACTGAGTAAAGTTCCGGCATCTGTCTCTGGTGGGGCTACATGGCTTCTCCTGACTCCGCCCTTCTTTTTCCCAACATTCAGTTTAGTTTTCCCCACCAAGCTCTGTTCTACCCTATCAGGCCAAGCCTACCATTTCTTTATTCATTAATGGTAATCACAGCATACAGAGGGAAATCCCACATCAAGCAAGATATCCACAATGGTGTCATAGTGGCACTTATGCTTTGGAAGGTCACCAACAACCATCTAATCAGACTTAATGCCTGCCAATAGGTGAAATCCACGCCTAAACCTAAGCAACTGCCTGAGGCTGGAGAGGTCATCAGTTCTGGAGGGGAAGCTGCTATTGCTGGTTTCCTAAACCAATGTGGCTTCTGACTCTGTTCTAAATATGCTTGTACGGCTTGCATTCTTTCTGCTTCTGCATGTGCTTATGGGGACCACACCCTCATTCCACTATGTGATGCTCTGTAGTACACCAGTACTTGGATATGTTCTCCTGAGCAAGAATTACTCTCATAGACAATTAACTTATTGTTAATCTTCCCATGCTATTTTTAATAATCCTCATCCTTCTAAAGTTTCTGGATTAACAAACAACTCCATTTTTATAGACACTGTGTTGGTTCTAGGGAGGGGTTATTTATTTAGCAGATCTCCTAATGAAGCCCCCCCCCCTTTTTTTGAAAGAATAAGTATAAAAAAAATCAAACTCTCCTATAATTGAATTTCTCCAATGTTTTTTAACCATCATTATGTGGAATAGAACACTATAAAAACTTCTGAATTTTAGCATTGCTGCACTTAAACCAATAGACTAAAACGTAGTTTGAAGTATAGCCATGAAACTTCATTATTCTAGAAGTAATTCCAGCACAAATAACGTAAAAAGATGATTTTAAAATTTAGCTCCCCCCATTCTTCCTCAGATGGCTCCCGTGGAAGCTCAAACGCAAGGTGTGCTGAATAAAGCTCATTTTTGAATCCCTCATCCCTATGCCCACACTGGTGTTGATCAAAGTATTTGACTTCACATCTTGATACGCCCAGGCTTTTGAGCAGCCGTTGGGTTTGAATTTTGTCTCTAGTCCTGGTTATCAGAATAGCTGACAGATCAGGTTTCAGTCTTTATTTGTGCATCCCAGGAGATCCAGGAGTAGTTTTTTCTTCCCCCCTTTTCTTTCTTTCTTTCTTTCTTTCTTTCTTTCTTTCTTTCTTTCTTTCTTTCTTTCTTTCTTTCTTTCTTTCTTTCTGTCTCTCTCTCTCTCTCTCTCTTTTCCTTCCTTCCTTCCTTCCTTCCTTCCTTCCTTCCTTCCTTCCTTCCTTCTTTCCTCCTCCTCCTCCTCCTCCTCCTCCTCCTCCTCCTCCTCCTCCTCCTCCTCCTCTTCCTCCTCCTCCTTCTTTTGTGTGTGTGTGTGTGTGTGGTGTGGGGATTGAAAACAGGACCTGTCCATACTAGGCAAACATTCTACTACTAAGCTGGCCTTTTTTTTAAAAAAAAATACTAAATTTACTTTTAATTAAAAATTGTGTGTGCTTACAGAGTTAAGAGGTAACTTGTAGAAGTCAGTTCTCTTCTTCCATCTTGTGAGTTCTGAGAATCAAACTCGTGTTGCCCATCTTGGCAGCAGACACCTTTGCTCTCTGGGATATCTGACCGTGATGACTTTTAAGTTTCGAGTCACGATTGTTCTTGAGACTATCTTACTTTGGAACTCTGGCTTGGAATGCATTTTGTAGATCAGGCTGGCCTGAGAGCCACAGGATCCCCTATTTCTGTCTCCTGAGTGCTGGGGTTAAAGGCATGTACCCACATACCTGACTTTTGAGACAGGGTCCTGCTAAGCTTCCTAGGCTGGCCTGGAGCTCTCTCTGTAGTCTAAGTAGGCAGAGCTGGTGGCCTTGTGATCATCATGGTTTGGCCTTCTGAGTAGCTGGGATTACAGGTTCATGCTCCTAGGTCCTGGTGAGGTTTGATTACTCAAAAGGAGAAGATGCTTGAAAGAAGTGTTCTAAAGCTGCCCGCACAGAGGATATTTGACTTGAGGACAGACTGAAGAAGCAGCAAGAGAAAGGCGCCTGCTGCTTCAGACTAGGAGCAGCATTAGGTCAAGTACTTTATCCTTCAGTCTTCAGAAATCCTCGATCTCACAACAGTCTGGTTTGTGTAGTGTGTACTTTGTATTGACTGTTGTACAAACCTCGGCAGATACTGAACCCTATGTGTGCCCACAATGAACATTCATTTTCTTACTAGTTACTGTAGTTCAAATTTAGCACCCAGACTAGGAAAACCCAGTGTGTGTGTGTGTGTGTGTGTGTGTGTGTGTACCTGTGTGTATGCATGTATTACATGTGTCTGTGTAGGTCAATCAAGGTTGGGTGTGTCATCCTCAATCACTATCTTTTTCCTTTTTTGTTTCTGAGACAAGATCTCCTACAGAACCCAGGTCTTGCCAATTTGGCCATGCAGACCAGCCAGTGAGCTCAAGGAACCCGCCTGCCTCTGCTACCTCAGGACAGGGCTTATGATTTACATATTCACTCTCATGGATGGCTGGTTTGTGAAAAGGGTTTCAATTTGTCCCCACCCATATTTGTTGTTAAATTGCTTTTTTGATCATTCCTATTCTGATTTGCATAAGATTAAATATCAGTGTGGTTTTGATCCGTGCTTCTCTGATGGCTGCTAGTGAGGCTGATATATATATATACATACAGATATATATGTTCATTTTATATAGAGAGAGCAGATATATGCATATGTGATGAATATATATATATTCATTAGTCATCCGTACTTCATCTTTGAGAACTGTCAGTTGACATCCTTAGCTCATTGATTGATTGCATTGATTTCTCTTGTTTTCTATACCATCTAGATATGAATCCTATGTCAGATGTATAGCTAGCAAATATTCTCTCCAATTATTCAAACTGTTTTTTTAGTTGACTGTTTCTATTTCTGTGTAGAAATCCTTTAATTTTATGAGGTTCCAGCTGACAGTTGTTGGCCTCATTTCCCTGGATACTGTGGTCCTCTTGAGAGCATCCTCAACTATGTGTTACCCTGGATACTGTGGTCCTGTTGACAGCATCCTCGTCTATGTGTTTTGAAGCGCTTCCCCCCCCTTTTTGTCCTCGGATGTTTCAGAGTTCTAGGTCTCATGTTAAGGCTGGAGCTGATTTATCTGCAGAGTGCATGACGAATGTGGTTTCTACTGCTTGTGGATATTCAGTTTTCCTGGCATTGTTTATTGGGGGAATAAAGACTCTCATCCTTAGACACAAACAAGATGCATTTGCTTTTCTCCCTCCTTAGTGTCTATATCAGGGTATTTTTAGTTACAACTCACAAAAATCCAACTCAAGTTTATGTGATTTGTATCACAGAAGCCCAGACCACTTGAGAAGAGTACAGATTTGAGGGGCGCCTGCCATGAAACCAGCATATCTCCTCTCACCTCCCCACCTTTTGAATCCCCTGAGCCATCTTCTCTTCAGGCCGATTCTACAGATGGTGGCAAAGATGGCCCCTAGCGGAACTGTATGCTCAGCTGCCTGGTGATGAGATTCTCAGCAGGCTCTGAATACTGGGGATAGTGTCTGCTTCCCACCAATGTGAACAAAATCCTCCCTCAGGTGATCGTCTCTACCTGAGGTAACTGCTCTGGCCATAGGCATGGGGAAGGACTTGAGCATCTAACACATCTAATTTTTTTTGAGAGGAAAGGCTTTATTTGACTATACTTTCACCTCACAATCCATCATCGAAGGAAGTCAGGGCAGCACTCAAATAGGGCAGGAGCCTGGAGGCAGGAGCTGATGCAGATGCCATGGAGGTGTGCTGCTTACTGGCTTTCTCAGTATGCTTTCTTATAGAACTCAGGACCACCAGTCCAGGCATGACACTACCCACAATGGGCTAGGCCCTCCCAACATCAATTACTAATCAAGAAAATGCACCAAAGGCTTGCCTGTATCTTATGGGTACCGTGTCTTAACTGGGATTCCTGAAGGTATTCTTATGACATGTCTGTTACAGAGAGGAGAGGGTAGAATGAGCATTACAGCTCGACAGTAACAGCCTACCATCAACTTGACAGAAGTCCAAACAAGACACCTTCGGGCGTCTGAATTCTTCCTTATTAATGGGACCTGCAGAGTGCCCATGCTTTGTGCCTTTCTACATTTTCTCTCATGAGAGACGTGATGAGGAGGACATCTAAGTGACTCTTTTGCATATGTATGCATAAAAGACATTTTAAGGAATAGCTGAGGCTTCAGTGTTCAGGTTTGAAGTTAATGAGCCCCACTCAGGAATGTTAATGTATGCAGAAGAACATGTCCTGTGGAGGGTCAGGGTTTAGGGTTATGGTTAATATGTAGGTGTATTCCCACAAAGAAGGAAACATTCAGGCTTTGTGGTGTCTCACACCTGATAATTGAATGTTATTTTGAGCTTGAAATGTCCATTTATTGAGAAACAGATACTTTCCCAATGCCTTACATAAAGAAGGAAAATGGATTGTCAACAAACTCGTGGTTTGGATGTTATTTCTCAGAATAAATTGCACAGAGAAAATGGTGTTTATGAGGGTGTTGATATATTTTTAATAGGAACTCTTCATCCCTGGTACAGTAGATTACAAATGTTTCCAAGGGAAAATGTTTTAACAGGTTTATCATATAAGCACTTTCTGCTGGGTTTTGTAAATTGAGTTTCTTCCATGGCAGGGAAATCTGATAGCATTTCCTAAACAAGAAACACACAACACGTTCTCCATCACTGAGATTTTAAGCTGTGTGCTCTGCCATCATTTTTAATTACTTGGAGAAATTATGCACAAGAAAAACAACCAGCCAGATTCAGTTAATGGGGCTCTAAGAAAAAGAAACTCATAAAAGTTTAGTATTTTTAATTCTTCACTTAGAGTTTTGACCCAGCCACAAAGCAGTCTGCGCATCTGATCTGCTCTTGCTTCATACTGGGTGGGCTTTAGAGCAGTTAGAGAAAGCAATTTTGGGGTGAGGGCTGCAAAGTCTAGCTAGTTCTGGCAGAGGGAAGTTGGATGCTCCTGTGGTGGGGTGTGGAGAGAGCTGTAGTTTCTTTGCGACAGCTTGTTCTTACCCTGGATCGTGCTGTACCTGGAGTAAGAGGGCCTGTCAGGACCATGGAGGTATCATGATTTCATCTAACTCCTGGGGCTTGGCTGATATGAAGCAGGTGAGAAAAACCAGGTGCAACAGAGGGCTGGAGGGCTGGAGGAGAAAACCTGCAGAGCCCAGAATGTCAGGACCCTACAAACTAGCGGATGATTGCTTTGGACATCCAAGCAAAGGTTCAGGATCTTAAACTCCAGTAGCCACTGAAGTGCTGAAGGCCTTATCCCTGTTTACGGGCACAAAATAGTTCATTCACACATGCAGGCTGCAGAAGAGCTCACACATGGTTGACACAGGGCTGTATGAATAGTGCAACGGAGTCTTCCATCACTTTAGAAGATTACAGAAGGGAGTATGCTAAAGATAACTAAGTCTGCATTCTAGAGGGACACTCTGAGGTCTAGCTAGAAACATCTAAACAATGTATGAGACAGCACAATGTAACATAATGTGTGGTGGTTTGAAAGAAAAAGTCCCCCCAAAGGAATGGCACTATTAGGAAGTGTGGCTTTCTTGGAGGAAGTACATCACTGTGGGGGTGGGCTTTGAGGTCTCCTTTGTTCAAGCTTCACTCAGTGTGGCAGTCTACTTCCTGTTACCTGCATATCAACATATAGCAGCTCTTTCTCTACCACCGTGTCTGCCTGCATGTCACCATGTTCCCCACCATGATAATAACGGGCTAAAACCTCTGAAACTGTAAGCTGCCATTTCAGGCAAATGTTTTCCTTTATAAGAGTTGGTGTGGTCATGGTGTCTTTTCACAGTGATAGAAACCCTAAGTAAGACATTATGTTTCCATCTTGCATTTGTATGTGCCATGCTATGTAGGATGCATGTGACTGAACATGCATCCACTTAATGAAACTCACAAATGATGCTGTGGGCTTTCTATTTTCCTCAGCTCTGCAGAGGACTTCTGGATTTACGGGGCTGTGGAAACTCTTATTCTGGTCCATCTGGATTCTTCTGCCCCAGGTTCTGCTTGTCCTCCTCTGAGTTCCATTGCCTTTGGGCTGAGATCTGGCCCCTGTGTTTCTAAGCCTCTGTTACTGACTATAGAGCATTGTAGATCTGCTAGTAAGACTCAGACTTAGGAACCATTTTTCATAGTGGATTTCCCTAGCTGCTTTCACTATGCCTTAGAGTGTCTTCAAGAGACAGAAGCAGTTCTTAAAGATGCTGGGATCTGTATCCAGAGCTACTGATCATTACATTTGCCTGTGCTGATTTAAACAGAATCATTTTATTGTATTGGATTTGGGACTACGTTCATTGTTCTCTGGAGACAAATTCACATTCAAGAATAAGTTTTAAAAAAAACAGCATAGGTCCTGTGTAGCTCTGTGTGTCTCATTTTTGTGATACCATCTATCTTTGACTTTCAAAAGAGTGGGCAGCTCCAAAGGCTTTGTTTGAGCATAGGTTATTTCACAATGGCTCCGTTTATTACAGGTATAGCTCTGGTCCAGGATTGAAGTCTTGCCCCTGCCCGATTCTCTTGTCTGTGGTTCCTGGCCATACCTGCTGCTCAGAGGGAGCGGATGAAATTGTGGCACAGCTACCTCGGGCTGGAGCCGAGAGCTCTGAAACCTAATTCTTTTCCACCTCTGCTCTCAGTTTGATTCAGACCTGCGGCATTGCCTAGGAACTTGTTAGAGATGTGACCTCTAGACACAAGGCAGAGAGCAGCATCACAGCTCCTACATCCATTGCTCAGGGAACATGGAGGAAGAGGAGGTGGAAAGATTGTAAGAACCAGAGTACCAGGAAGTCTGCTGTGTCACAGTGTCTCCTACAAATAGCTCCATAAACAGGGCCAGAACAATGGAAAATTTCATAACATGTTAATAAAAAAGGAGAAAATCTCATAGGGTCCCATCCCTCAACAGAGAACTATAGGCAACTAATGGGTGCTGAGAGAGGGAGAATTAGCTTTTCCTAGGAATGAGCCCCCTACTTAATTATCTAATACAAAATGGTCAGTCTGAAATCATATATACACAAACAACAAAAACAGACACAACAGGTTGTATTTATATATGTGTGCATACTGATACATGCATGCATATGTATGTTACTAATAATCAAAGAAGGGGAGGTGTCTTAGGGTTTCTATTTGCAATGAAGAGACACTATGACCATGGCAACTTTTATAAAGGAAACATTTAATTGGGTGGCTTAGAAGTCAGAGGTTCAGTCCATTATCAGTGGACTGAACAACATGTACGCAGACAGGGTGCTGGAGAGGTAGCTGAGAGTCTTACCTGTTGTTCAGGCAACAAAAGTGAACAGAGAAATTGTCAGTATTTTAAGCATAGAAGACATCAAAGTACACCCCCACAGAGATACACTTCCTCCAACAAGGCCACACCCAATTCACCAAGGTCTTACTTCCTAATGGTTCTCTTCTCTATGAGTTTATGGGGGTCAATTACATTCAAACTGCCACATTCCACTCCATGACCCCCATAAGCGTGTAACAATACCACAATGTAAAATGCAATGAATCCAACTTTAAAAGTTCGCATAATCTATCACAGTCTCAACAATGCTTTAAAGTCCAAAGTTCAAAGTCTCTGTATGAAATTCATGAACTCTCTGAACTATAATCCCCTATAAAATCAAAAAGCATTATATGCTTCCAACATATAATGCCATAAGATATTCATTACTGTTCCAAAATATAGGGAAATACAGTGAGGAAATACTGTACCAAAACAGAATGAAAACCAGCTGAGTTTACACTAAACTCCGCATTTCCATGTCTGATGTCAAAACTCTCATCAGATCTCCAACATGTTTCAGCTTTGTTGACTGCAAAACACTTTCTTCTTTTGGGCTGGTTCCACTCCCTGTTAGGAGCTCTCCATTTCTTTGGCATCTCCAACATCTTGGGATCTCCAAGGTAATGCAGGCTTCAACTTTACAGCCTCTCTAGGCCTCCATTCAGGGATACCACTGGTACATTCCTGGCCTCAATGGTTTTCTTTAATTGTAGAGGCAAATTCCACAATCCCTTTATTCTATCCTTAACTGTAGAACCTCATGACCAAAGCTGTCAAGTTCTGCTGCTTGCTGGGATTAGAGCATGGCCCACTTGTTCAGTTACATCTTCATCAACTTTGGTTTTGATGGTTTCTTTCACTGCCTAAGCTTGGCTGTTTTGGAATTTGCTCTGTAGACCAACCTAGCTGGCCTCAAACTCTGAGACCCACCAGCCTCTGCCTCTGGAGTGCTGGAATTAAAGGTGTGCACCACCATACCCAACTCTAAGCTTTTCTTTAATTCCTTTTCAAAAGTTGGAAATTTAACTGTGTGGGATCTTGCCCTGAGGTCACCACTCCCTTTATTCCATTTTTGAATCTGTTTATCTTCTTGAATACAGGACTTAGCTCCATTCCACCGCCCAGTGTTACTTTTCTTCTCAAATTGTACATTTTATAATTTATCCTGATAAGCTTGATCCTTTTCATCATACATCTTCATTAAAGTTAGCACTAGTAACCACACAACAGAATCTATACTAGATTGTTTTGAGATTTACTCTGCCAAGAGAATTAATTCAAAACTCTTTACTTTAGCCTACAGTAGACTCTTTGGAAAAGGACTAAAGGCAGCCACATTCCTCACCAAAATATCACAAGAATGATCTCTAGGCCGCATATTAATATTCTTCTTCTCTGAAATCTCGTGTGCCAGCCCCACCACAGTTGAATTCTCAGCATCATTGTCTTCCATGATCCTACTAGTATGGCCCAATAAGCAGAGCTTAAAGCATTCCTAACCCATAGTACCAAAGTCCTAATTCCTTCAAACAAAAATATGGTCAGGCCTTTTACAGCAAGACCCCAGTCTGTGGCACAAACTTTTGTCTTAGTTAGGGTTTCTGTTGCTGTGAAGAGACACCATGACCATGCCAACTTTTATAAGGGAAAACACTTAATTGGGTGGCTTACAGTTCAGAGGTTCAGTGTATTATCATCATGGTGGGACATGGCAGTGTACAGGTGCATATGGTGCTGGAGAGGAAGCCAAGAGCACAGGCAACAGGAAGTGAATTGAGATATAGTATATCTTGAGCAAAAGAGACCCAAAGCCCACCTCTACTGTGACATACTTCCTCCAACAAGGCCACACCTACTTCAACAAGGCCATGCATGCTTTTCAATAGTGCCATTCCCTATGAGCATACAGGGACAATTACATTCAAACTGCCATGGGAGGCTATCAATTTGAGAATGATGTACAACATGGAAGAAGTTGGAGGGAGGGGAACTGGAAGGAACTGGAGAGGGAAGAGTGATGTAATTATACTTTAATTTACAGTGTATGAAATGTTTAGTGAATACCAGGGAGATGGCTCAGTGAATAAAGGCACTATTTCCCCTAAACCCCATCCCCCAAAAGGAAAGAAATGTGAAGTCCATCTAAAATCTCATGGTTGTGACACAGCCATCTCTCACACACTCCATCTTCCAAGAAAGCCTGACTTGGTCCAGGTCTGAGAACCTGTGCTGCAGGTGCCAGCTGGTACCTTAGTCTTCAGTTAGGCAGACAGACATGGACTGTCCCAAACTACTAAAAAAAAAATGGGAGCTGGTAGAAGAGTGTGTTATGAATAAAACTTGGGAAGGAGGGTTTGTCTCATGGTTTTGGGGTGTAATCCATCATGGTGAGACAGAAACATGAGGCAGCTTGTCACATGGTGTCCATCAGGAAGCAGACAGTCTGGGACCCCAGGTCATGGAACGGCACTACATTGAGAGTGTGTGTTCCCTCATAGACATGCCAGGAGAAAGGGACATGGAGGGGCTCATGGGTACCTGTGTGGTAGCTGACCACATAGACACGTAGATATATTGTGGACAGCCACTATCCACACCATGGGAAACTACAACTCTGCTGCTCCCGGTTTGTGGGTCTTGGCAAATAAATACTTGAAACATTTAGGGTTAATTTTGGTGAACTGGCCTAAATTCTAATCAGCACAAAAGAAGTTCTTAAGCACAGTTCATCTGTCGGGGGGGGGGGGGGGTTGCTGTCTTACACTATACCGAAAGCTCTCTGTCCCATTAACAGTTGGTTGAGATGTGCAGTTCTTCCTTCTTCAGAGTAAGCAAGCTGGCATTTCACGCGAGTTTTAAGTGACTTCAGCATCATGAAATAGGTTGTCAGAAAACCAGTATTTTAGGTTTTATGGCACCTTTGACCTTTTGTATCTTTGTTTTCTTTATGAATTGCACTTTATAAATGCTGCCACCCTTAGGAGTTTTCATTTGTTTGGAACTATAAATCAACACAATTAGTTTCTAAAAGAAAAGCCTTGGCTAAAAATAAAAGGAAATTAACGTATAGGTAGGGGGAAGATTTGATCCATGTTTTTCTTTTCCAATTAGCCCAATTAGTCAGTGACTCCTAGGACTGGTCTCCCAGAAATAACGATGGGTTGGAAGTCCAGTTCTCAACTTTAATGAGCTGTTTCAAGGGAACTGGTCTTCTGCACAAGTACAGAAGTACCGTGTGCTTGGTAATAATTCCAAGTGTTTATGTGGTTCTTCTACTTGTTCATTAAGCTTTTGTAAATTAAATTAAGGCTTTAAACATCTTGACAGAAGTAATTTTTCATTAGTTTTACATATAACTGCCAAAAGATCACAGTTTTCTAGCAGTATATTTTATTCTAGACTCTTTTCAATATAAATTGTACACCTGTCAACATATGAACACACACACACACACACACACACACACACACACACACTCCTTACACCACATTTGAGTGGGTAAGATTGGTAAAAGGTGACAGCAAAGTTGTCCCTGTTGTTGGCACCTAGTCATCTAGTGTCACACTCTCCAGGTTCTCATCCTGAGAGTGAAGTATATATTCCACACCTGACAACTTGCAAGGGGGCAGGGATGGTTCCATTCTTCTACAATTTAGCAGTTACCTTGGATGAAAACTGCAATCAAGCATCTTCATAGAAGAAGAAATGCTTCAGAAGTGGGAACTGTAGTGACCAGCTCTCTTCAGCGTGCGGCTGTAAATTGAAGCAATATTTCCTTTATCTGAAAAGCAGTAGGACTTCCAGTTTTTCCCAGTAGGTACTTGACTCTTCAAATAGACCCTGGCGTGTTTTGAGGATCTCCTGGTATTTGAGCTCTTTGTGCCATTTGTCTCTTATTTTCTCATCACTCCTCTATGGCTCCTGTTGACCTCATGAGGTCATCTGGATGGACATAACACCCGTCTCTTGATGGAGGCCAAAGTGCTACCACTCTGGCCATGAGAGGGGGGCATTATTGACCCATGTTGTCTCTCCAGTCCCAAGTACAAGAAACTACAGAGTTCCTAGTAGGCTGGCGTCAGGCTTCAATATTGCTGAGGTTCTGGGGAATGCTGTGGACTGTAAGATGGGAGCTTAATCATCCTGCGTAGTGTCTGTCATTAGGAGGTGCAGTTTCCAGAGGAGGACCACTCCTCTTGCCTATTACATGAAAACCATTCCAAGTCCCACTACTACAAGATGAAAGAACCCTGAGACAGGCCCCATCTGTTTACCAGCTGAAGGTCCACCTCTAGGGCTTGCATCTTTTGTTTCCAGGGCTGGTTCTTCTGGAAGGGATGGATTTTGGAAATGTATACTCATTCCTAGGTGTACTGCTCACTGTTCAATCTAGGGGCTCTAAGGACAATCAAGCCAGAATGAAACACTTTTCATCATTAGGGCAGTCTTTAAAGCCTAGAACCCGTTCATGAAGATTCTGTCAGTGAGCAGGTTAACTATGCAGGACAGTTTGTCTTCAGTCTACTTGGCTTTTAAGCCAAATATCTTTGTGTCTCTCCTGAAGGTCCAGGTACCATGAGCTACTATAAAGCACTGGCATATATCCACAGTGATACTCTTTATAAAATTTACATGAAACCAAAAGTCATTTCTTTTCTCTCTTCTTCCTGTCCCTGTTCAACCAAAAGCCAACAAAGCTGCAGTTCAGAATCAATGATATATAGGCACACATGGTTGAAATGATGTGGAGGTTTTGTGAGTTTTACACCACCAGACAATTTTATCACTGTACAGACAGCATAGTGTGCACCCACACAAACCTGTGCCATAGCCTTGCTGCATACCCAGGCTATAAACCAGTTCATGAGTTACTACATTAGTATTGTAAGCAATTAGAACACAATGGTGTTTATGTGTCTAAAGTCATACAAACATATAAAAGATGGAGTAAAATATTAGATAACAAGAACTCTTTGGTTCCTTTGTAGAATTGCCACACACGAGGCCCATTGTTAACTAAACTGTCTTGTGCTTGTGACTTCATCATCATCTCATTTTTATTGCTCACCTCGATTTTCCATGTCAGCAATGACTATGTGAGTGTGTTCATTGCAAACCTTTGACTCTGAAGCAGGCTTCAGAACAGATGGTCAGTCCTATTGGGGAGTGCAGAGAGAAAGAGACCTGCCCAGGGCATATCTCCACCGAGGTGTCCACACAGGCTTGTTCTCTTGAAAGGCTTCTCAGTGTCTTCATGTCTTGATATAACTATCTGATGACTGCTTTGACAGGCTTACTATGTCCTTGCTGCACGTGTGTCAAACAACAGTTTATCAATAATCCATTGGATGTGCGCTGGGGTTTTCAGAAATGAGAAAGTATGGACCAGAAGAGAGAAATAGCCCAGTGAGTAAAGAATTTCTTTGTTGTGAATTTAGAATCTAGAGCGCTCATTTCTTCTTCTAACCCTTGAGGATGAATGGAGCCCATATTTTCAATTTCTCTGGCTGTTTGTTTCACACGGTTCTCCTCAGATTGCCTGGGTTCTCAGGCAGGCTCTGTGGTCTCTTCTGTGTAAGCAACAGTTGTTGATTGTCTTAGTGGAGGATCTTGTGGGAAGAGTTTTGAACCATTAGCTAAAAATAGCTTGTTAGATTATTGCTGGTTTTTTTTAAAATATTTATTTATTTATTATGTATACAATATTCTGTTTGTGTGTCTGCCTGCAGGCCAGAAGAGGGCACCAGACCCCATTACAGATGGTTGTGAGCCACCATGTGGTTGCTGGGAATTGAACTCAGGACCTTTGGAAGAGCAGGCAATGCTCTTAACCTCTGAGCCATCTCTCCAGCCCTATTGCTGGTTTTTTATTGCCCATGTTTGTCTGTCTTCTGATGCTGTAGTAACTGAAACACAAAGCTAGCTTGGCAGAGCTCCAAGCGTCACCTGCCATTCTGTGTTTCTATGGCCTTTGTGATTTGTTACTTTAGGGTGGCATCTCATTAGACTAAGACTTCTTTAGAAATCATTTGTCATTAAAGGAAGGAAGGAAAAAAGGAAGGAAGGAAGAAAGGAAGGAAGAAATTTTATTGTTACAGTCTCAAGAGCAGCTGTTACTGGTGTTGCCTACTTATAGCTGGCGCGTGTATTTTCTTTTATCCACAAAAGGGCTTTGACCACAAGGTCATCTTGCTCATTGCAAGTTCTCTCTCTCTCTCTCTCTCTCTCTCTCTCTCTCTCTCTCTCTCTCTCTCTCTCTCTCTCTCCCTCCCTTCCTCCTTATCCCCTCCCTCTCCCCCTCTCCTTCCCTCTCTCCCTTCTCCCTCTTTCTTTCTGTGTTTCTCTCTCTCTCTCTCTCTCTCTCTCTCTCTCTCTCTCTCGCTGTTTGTACTGAGGGATCCTTGATCCCAGGCTGTAATGCTTTTGTCAGTGAGCCTGACTCACAGTTCCCCGAGGTATCACTCATGTTTTCAGGATGTCTGCAAGGAGGAATATCTGTACATCATATGTGACTCCATAGATATCTTCTGAGCAGTGGAGAACTGGAATTATAGAGTCTAAATACCTGTATTTCATCCATTCAAGATTTCAAGTAGAAACATTAAAGTGGAAATGTATGAAAGGAGAAAGAAGTCTAAAGAGTTGTGGACACAACTTACTCAAAGGGAGCTGAGGGGTTGTTATGACATTATTTATGGTCAGTGTGAGGAACTTTGGATATTGTGTGAAATATTAAACAATATTTAATTAATAAAAATATTAAACAATTTTAATTGGGGTTATCTAGAGAAACAGAACCAAATGGTGGACAGGGGTCATACATCATATTATAACATCCGGGTCAACAGTAGCCAGCATGGACAGTGGTGGTTCCCTAAGATGGTATCACCTAGTGATACTTTGACTTGGATTGATGATGTGGGATTCCCCACTGTACACTATGAATATGTGTTATTGTCATTGGTTAATAAAAAAGCTGCTTTCAGCTAATGGCTTAACAGAATATAGCCAGGCTGGAAAAGATATATAGAGTGAGTAGGCGGAGTCAGAGAGAAGCCATGTAGCCCTGGAGGAAAAAGATGTGAACTGCCACCTTGCAGGTAAACCATGAGTCTCGTGGTAATACATAGAATAATAGAAATGGGTTAAGATATAAGAGTTAGCTAGAAATATGCATAAGCTAATAGGCTAAACATATTGTAATTAACACAGTTTCTGTGTGATTATTTCGGGTCTGGGCAGCCAGGAATGAACTAGCAGCCTCCACCAACAGACTGGGCACTACTTTGATACCTGCAAATCCTGAGAGCATTGCTATTGTTTTCATTGTTATTTTGTGGCTATTTTTATTTAGCGTTTTTTTTCTTATTTCTTTTTGTAAACAGGGTCTCACTATGAGACCCTGGCTGACCTTGAACTCAGAAATTCCCCTGCCTCTGCTTCCTAGATGCTACGATTTAATGCTTATTTCACCACACCTGGCTTGATTTGCTTTTGGCTATTGCTGTTGTTAAGTGATGTATAACAACATATTGTTCTGAGAATTAATTCAGCCAATAGCCTTTTAGATACCAGCCCATTAGGGCTTGATCTGAGGAACTGTAAGCACAGACAGGAAATGTACTCGCCCCTTTAACCTTTACGCTTGGTTGGTGGTCAGAGTTTGGTTTGCAGCTCCCAGCACCCACAGAGAAGAGGAACGCAGTGGCTTTCTATTGTGAGTGATCCCCAATAAGCATTTGTTACCTTGTATTATGGGCTTTCATGCAGAGGGGTTGACCTATACTGGGTAAGTGGCAGAAAGGCAGTATCCTGGGGGCATATGTTGGATGAGGTGACACCAGGAATATTGTTCTCTTCCTGTCAGTCACTGAAAGGCTCCAAATCCTGAGTTTGGGTGCGTGTTCCCCTTCTGGTAGATCTTTGGGGGTCTGTAGGATAAATACACAGACGCTTATTGGGAACAATTGGAACAATTGGTGCTGCTGCGTATTCTGTCTGAGGTTTGTACCCTTCTGTATTTTTTTTTAAATCTGTAACTTGGATAGATAGAAAGGCACACTTGCTAACATCTTTTTATGCAGTGAGTTTCAACTGGGCAGTGAATCAATGATCAACATACAAGAAAGACCTAGGACAGTGTGGAGGGATTCTAATGAGAGCTTGAATCTGTGTGAAAACCAATGGAACAGCCCTGAGTTTTCCAGAACTTTTGCAAGTAAAGGAAGGAACTATAGCTGTGGCTTTGAACATAACACATGTAAGGCAAAGCTGGTTTTCCAAGGTGGATTGGACGAGAGGACATCAAAGCTGTATAGGTGCCTAGAAAGTACCAGCTGATCCTGCTCATCAGGTCCTTGTGGCTGCCCAGAAGGGAGCTGCCCTCAGCAGAGGGTCACAGAATAATCAGCCATGCTGTTTGGCCATCAAGGGCTTCAATAGCACGTCTCAAAAGGGCTTTCACAAACGCTGCTTAAGGAGATGTTTCCCTATGCCTGTATTGATGCTGTCATGTTCTTTAAAACCCAGCACTGAGACGTTTCCACGCTGGAAGGCTTTATAGTACAAATCCATTTGCGAGGGCAAATGTATCTCTATTAGGGTATTTTAGCTTAAATCAATTATATAAGTGCTTTGTAAGACATTTATTCTGCCCAGTGTTTCATCTGCGTGAAGGGTTTGAGGAACTGTTTGATCTCTCCTTCTCTGAAATTCCTTTACATGAGTGATGGGTTTACTAAAATTTACTGTGAAAGTAACCTGATTACTTTGAGCTATCTGTAGGAGGATTAGCTTGTTCAGGGGAGGATACAGTCTAATCCCATGACTAATATTTTGGCCAATATAGTACAATTCCTTTTGATTATGTAAATTGGTTAGTAACCATTTTAGCATGCTCTGTCCTTTTCTGGCTACACTGAGCGGGGATTAAAGTGTTTCTGTGGGATGTGCTATAGGTTGGAGCCACACTGAACTAATCACTGTGTGGGAGGGAGGCTTGCCATGTGGCAGGAGGGACCAAGGGCAAAAGTCTTTTGGTTGTTGACGACTGTATGGGCTCATTCTATCCAAGTGTTTCCCATTATTTAATCAAGGTTGAATTTTGAATGCCGAGTGCAGTGGTGGCGGCCACGCTGGTCTCAGAGGGAGGTGATCTTTACCAGGTTGGAATTCGGTTTCCAGGGTAAGGTTTCCAAAGGGTTTCCTTGTTTAAATAAGAAGAAGATGAAGAAGTCTGTTTGTGTTTGTTATGCTCCTCATGCTGAAGTTGACAGGGGATCTAAGATTCAGAACATTAATTTATCTCAGCTTTCAAGTTGAAGAGGGTGCCTTGCAGACTTGGCGGTCTCATTTCTGGGAATAAATACTCTTGATCTGATTAATAAAAGTTAGTGATACTCTTGAGATGCAGGAAATCTGGAAATAGGGTTTGGTGATCAAAACAATGGATCTGTTTAGGGAGTTTATAAAGACATCAGAGAATATTGAGATTGCGACTATGCTAATGAAGCTATACTAACCCAGTTTCCCTTGTTTCCTGCCTCCTGTCATCTAATGGGTCCTGTCATTCATTACTCCCTACTGCCTAAGCGTCACCAGGCTGTTCAGTCTGGAGAATGGAGCGTCATTTTGACTCCTCCTCCATGCAGAGTTCTCTCCACTGCCATGTCTCCTGTGTCCGAGCCACGGTCAGATCTTACATGGACAGAGATAGCAATCCAATACACCCCCAAATTCACTCTCCAGCTCTCGGCAGCCTGCTCTTCAAATGCACCCTGTTGTGTTTAGCCCATGTTGAGACCCCCTGGCTATTCACCATCATCCTTCAGATATGATCTACAGCATCCCGGTCAGGCCCCAGGGTACCATTACAGCTTCATCACCCACTCTCCACTGGTTCTCTGAACAGAAGGTCCCAGTGCAAGGCTCATGTGTGTATTTTCAGTGCCTGGATCATCCTCTTTCAGCTCCACCTCACATGTTATTGGCTGACACCCACGTGGGGTTCAGTTCTCGTGAAATGTACTTCCCAGGCTTTCCGACTCCTTTTCCAAATAAACATCTTAACCTTACACATACTTATGGACCCAGCATGATTTTTTGGCTCATATATCAGGGTAGTTGATATACTCAGCATCTCATCTATTGCTTCTCTTGTGAGAATCCCAAATTCTCATAAACATTTTGAAATATTATAATACACAGAACATTGGGATGTGCACCTCCTGTCTAACTTATTATTAAGAATGTGTACATGCATGTATGTGTATGTGTGTGTATGTATGCACACATGTGCATATGTGTGTGCATGCCCCAGTGTTTGCCACAGTGTATTTATGGAGGCCAGAGGACAACTCACTAATTTTGGCTCTCTTAAGTAATCCTCTGTCTTTTACTCTCATTTCCCTTTCTCACCTCTGGTATACATATGAATGGGTGCCACACTTCCTTTATCGACTCACCCGTTGATAGGCATCTATGCCGATCCTGTATCATAGCTACGTAAAAGAAGAAGATAATAGAAGAGAAAAATATGTTTGGCTCATATTTGCTTAAAGTATTCTCCCCCACAAGAATAAGTCCCATTTTTTGTTATTGGTTACTAACCTTCCAGGTTCATGAGAGGTCCCCATGGCACAGTGAACTCATCTCTCAGATTTTTGTTTATATTTCTGCCCAACAACTAGGTAGTGGATCCCTGCAAATACTGTACCATGCATGAGTTCAGAATAGAAAGCAAAGTAGACACAGTGCCCGCCTCAGGGACTTAGTGTGTAGGAGTCAGGGAGGTGCTAAAGCTCCCCTTAGTCACCTGTCCCGCTGCAGTAAGGGTAACACAGGGTAAACGTACCAGGTGCAGGGTGAGCCAATGGCGGGGACATATCAGATTTCAGGAGCAAATGCGTATGATTATAAGAGCAGGTGGAAGTTTCTCAAAGAAGAGAAAATGTCAATCTACTGTGGGGCATAGACTCAGAGAAAAGAAAATCAGGATTTCAGAAACATCCATGTTTATTTTGAAAAGAGAAAGAGTATTCTCTCTATACCCTTTATTGCTGGCCCCTCTTTTGCTTTCGTGAAATATTTACCATTGCCATCTTGTTCCCTTCTCTCTTTGGTCATCTCCCTCTGTTGTGTGATGTTTTGCTCTTTTGGTATTTTGAGGAGCCCATGACCCACCTCCCAAATAAATCACACACAGAAGTTTATTCTTAGTTATGAATGCCTGTCCTTAGCTTGGTTTGCTTCTAGCCAGCTCTTCTTATCTTAAATGAACCCATCTACCTTTTCCCTCTGGTCCTTTATCGTCCTCTATCTACCTTTCTTTGCTTCTTTCCCTGTGGCTTGTTGCGTAGATGGGTGGCTGGCTTCTGATGTCCTCCTTGCCTTGTACTCTGGCTCTTCTTTCTCTCAGATTTCTCCTTCTGTTTATCCTCTCTGCCTGCCTGCCCCGCCTGTCCTTGCTCCTGCCTTACTATTGGCCATTCAGCGCCTTATTAAACCATCAGGTGTTTTAGACAGGCAAAGTAACACAGCGTCACAGCGTTAGACAAATGCAGTGTAAACAAAAGCAACACACCTTAAAATAATATTCCCCAACAACCCTCCTTTCTTATGTCTCCTTTCTTCTTCCATCACATACACATTGATGAATTAAAATTTTTATCTCATATACACAAGAAAGATAAAATATGATACTTTTTGGTTCTAGCTTATTTAATTTAGCATGATCATCTCCAGTTTCATCTGTTTTTCTCAAAATGTCTCATATATATATACATATATATATATCACACACACACACACACACACACACACACACACACACACACACACTCACTGCATTTTCTTTACCCATCCATCTGTTCATTGACATCTATGCCAGTCCCATCTCATGGCTATTGTGAGCAGTTCAGCAGGAGTCGTGGTTGTGCAAGTATCTCAGAGGCCTTTAGTACATGCACAAGAGTGGTACAGTTGGGTCTGATGGTGGATATTTTTTTTAAGTTTTATGAAAAACTTCCATACTGATTGATTCTCATAGTAACTGCACATTTTATGTCCCTACTAAAAGTGAGGGTGGTTGTTTCTTCTAGCTCCACTCATTTACCTGCAAATTTCATTTTTCTCTAATGCTGAATAATCTTCCACAGTGTAAATGTCCCACATTTTTATTACCCATTCATCAATTGATGGAGATATCTAGACTGTTTCTAATTTTTGATTGCTAAAGCTAGAAGAGCAATGAACATGGATGAGCAGGTGTCTCTGTAGTAAGCTGTTGGGACCATTTGGAGTCCTGGTCTCCAGCTGCTCTTCCCTGCTAGAGATCTTTACTTTCCTTCTGATTTGAGTTACTGAAAGCTGTGTCAAAGTTGTTTACCAGCTCTGCTTCATGAGCACGTGTTGCCTTGGCCTTGAGGATCAGAGGATAAGGTTTTCACCTGTTGGCCCACCTGACTGTTGGGGGTATATAAGCCTTCATGGTGCTATTGAATAAAGGGCTTCTTTACCAGTGACTAGAGGTCCATGTCCCTGTTTGTCTCTGTGTGAGTCTTTGTGTGTTTCAACCTCTAGCCCCTTGCCCGAAGCTCGGGAGCTGTATGGTAGTGCATAGAGTGCAGACAGGCGTTGTGAGCTGTAGTAAGGTGTAGAGTCCTGTGGGTGTATGCCCAAGATCAGTGTAGCTGGATCTTGTGTCAGATCCATTTTCAGCCTTTTGTGGAAACTTCATGCTGATTTCTGTAGTGGCTGTACCAGCTTACACTCCCACCAGTAATGGATGAGTTCCCCGTGTCCTTCCAGCTTGTGATAAGTTCTCCGTGTTCTTACAGTATGTGATAAGTTCCCGTGTCCTTCCAGCATGTGATGTTTCCCATGTCCTTCCAACATGCACTGCTGTTTTATTTTATTGATCTTGGCCCTTCTGACTGGAGTAAGATGGGATTTCAAAGTAGTTTTGGTTAGTTCCCTGATAGCTAAGGATACGAAACTTTATTAGGTGTTTATTAACCATTTGTGTTTCATCTTTTGGGAACTCTGTTTAGTTCTCCACTCCACTTTTTGTTTGGGTTATCTGTTTCCTTGATGTTCAGTTCTTTTTAGTTCTTTGTATATTCTAGAATTAGTAATTCCCCCATTCTGTATGCTGCCTCTTTTCTTGAATGATGGTGTCCTTTGCTAGACAGAAGTTTTTTTTAGCTTTATGAGGTCACGCTTATTAATTATTGGTCTTAATGTCATGCTATTAGTGTCCTGTTCAGAAAATCCTTCCCTGTGCCAACGAGTTCAAGCCTATTTCCTACTTTCTGTTCTGTCTGAGTGAGTGTATCAAGTCTTTTGTTGAGGTCTTTGATCTATTTGGAGTTGAGTTTTGTGCAAAGTGATAAATCTTACGGGAGTAACCAGCCACCCCTTGGTGGGATTTAAGGCACATGCCATGAGATGAAACCTGACACTGGCAATGAGACAAAGAAAGAGCCTGGGACTACATAGGTCATGGGCCCCAGGGGTGAACTACTGCAGCTATTCTTCCAAGTGAGCACAACAGTGAATGAGTCCCCATATCATATTGCTCCGCCCATCAGTCAGTTCATCGCTGAGTCATCGTCAGACAGGCTTCTGCAGGTGATGGTAATTAATGCAGAGGCCCACAGCTGGACAATGTACAGGGAGTGAGAGGCGCTGCTCTAGATGGGAGTCTTCAGCATCTCTCCAAGGCTCAGGGGTCTATACAGAAGAGGAGGCAGATGGGATCTGGAAGGAGCTGGGGGCAGGGAATGAATATGGCCAAAATATGTTGTAAGAAAAAAATGTTTTAAACAAAGAAGTGTATATGGGTTCTTCTTGCCCCCATCCTTGGCCAAGCCTGTTGCTGGTTTTCTAAATGATAGCTATTTATGACTAGGATTTCAAAGCAGGTTTGAAATTTTTCTGGTTGCTAAGGAAGTCAAACCCCTTTTCAAATACTTGTTATCCACTTGTCAATTCAATTCATTAGCTCTTCGGTTGATTGGGTGAATTGTTTTGTATTTTATTTTTGAAGTTTAAAAAATATAGATTGCGGATACTATTACCCTGTCAGATGTAGTTTTCAAAGACTCCCTCCCACTCTGTGGACGGTCTTTTGACTTTGCTGTCATTGGTGGTGTAGAGCTCGTCCATCCCATACAATCCCCTCTGTCAATTCGGGAGATAATTTTCTGTGCTGCTGGTGTTCTTTTAAAGTATTTTTTTGAAATTAAAATACAATAACAGCATTTGTCTCTTTCTTATTCTTCCCTCCAACCCCTCTCATGTGTACCCCCCCATCTCAAACTCAGGGCTTCTGGACTCTTTTTCTTTAAATGTTTACATTTATGTGATATCTGATATATAGATGTACACACACTATACATTTATATGTATATGTCACATACACACACAGTTTCTCTCTATGTGTTCCTAAATATATAAACACAACCTGCATAGTCTGTAGAGTGTTACTTGTTTGTGTGTTTTCAGGTATCAGATAGCCAGCTGGTGCTGTCTTCCCTGGTGGAGACCATTTCCCCCACTCAGAACGTTCTTTAGTTTTCAGTCCATTCTAGCTTCCCCCTTCCCGATGGTCATGAAGACCTTACCACTGCCTGTGCCTTGAAGGAACTGTTTTCTGTACGATTTTCTCTAAAGTTTCAGATACTATATAAGAGTCTTTTAGTCAAACTAACCAAAAGGAAAAAAGATTCATATCAATAAAATTAGAAAAAAAGCATTGAAAATATCAAATCTCAATGAAATCCAGAGTATCAGTAGTGAGACCTCTGTAAATTTATGTTAATATGTAAATTATGTAAATTTGAGTTGCTTTTTGAAATGCAGAGTGATATGAATCTAATTTCATCTCGTGCCCTCTTTCTTTTCCTTTTGTTCTGTGTGCTACTGGGAGTTGAACCTAGGACCTTGCACACGATAAGCTTTACTATGGAGCTATCCTTAGTTTTCTTTAAACTTCAAACATTTTTTTAAAAGGTGGGTTCTTACCAAGTAGCTCAGGCTGGTCTGACCTCACTGTGTAGCCCAGGCAGGTCTTGGGCTCACAATTCTCCGACCTCAGCCTTTTCAGCAGCTGGAACCACAGGCTTGGGCCACCAGACCTAGGTTAGTTTTGCTCTTCTATCTAGTTTTCTAGCGCCATTTATCCAGCATATGTTTTTCATATTTTTGTAAAATATTGGGCAGCTATAACTGTAAGTGTAGGTTTCCGGGTCCTCTGTGCTCTTCCTGTGGCCCGCGTGTCTGTCTGTTCCTACACGATGCTGTCGCTTAGCCGCTAGTGCTCCAGTAATTATTGGCGGTCAGGTATGTGACAGCTTGAGCATTGCTTTCCTCTAAGGATGGCTGTGGCCATTCAGGGTATTTTGTGCTTCCAAATGAATTGCAGGCTGTTTTCTAGCTTTGTGAAGAATGTCGTGGGGATCTTGATGAGGATTGCGCTGTATCTGTAGGTCACTCTGGTTAACAGCCACCTTCGCAGTGTTATTATTTCTACCAGTCTACAGATATGGAGGCATTTTTTTTCATCGTCCAGTGTCTTCTTCAGTGGTGTTTCTTTTATGGTGTTTATTGAGATAAAATTTTTTTATTATACGTTTTTCACGTTCTTAGTTATGTTTCTTCCCCTAGATTTTTGATTCTAGTGTGAATGGGATTTCCATGCCCTCATTTGTATTTTGGTATATTGGAAAGCTGCTGATCTTTGTAGGTTGGTCTTGCTTGTTCTGCATTTTGCTACATTGATGTAACAGCTTAGCAGACCTAGCGCGTTTGCCTGCTGGGGTCCTTTGGGTGTTGTACGTGTAATGTCTCTGTGCATAAGGATGTGTTGACTTCTTGCTTTCACGTTTGTATCTTTTTAAAAAAATTTTCTTTCTCTCATCTTATTGCTGAAATTGAGTATTTGAGTAAGTGTGGTGGCAGTGATCACTATTGACTTTTAGATGTGTCTAGCTTTTCTGCATTGAAGGTAGTGTTGGCTACAGGCTTTCTGTATATAAAATGTTTTGTGTTGAGATACGCATCTTCTGTTCCTGATTTCATCACACTTTTATTAGGAAGGCATATGAAACTTTATTAACGACCTTTGCCAACTCTGTTGAGATGATCATATGGTTTAAGTCCTCTAGCCTAGTTCTGCCTTATGTTACACTTTTTGTATTTGTGTATGTAGAACCAGCATTGCGCTTCTGGGATAAAACCAATGTGGTCATGGTGTATGATCTCAGTGTGTGGTTGAATTTAATTTATAAAAATTTTATTGAGAACTGAGTCTGTGCCCATGAACAAAATTGGTCTGCTGTTGTCTTTTGTTGTTTCCTCGTCCAGTTATGGAGTCAGGGTAATTCTGGCCTCACAGAATGTGTGTGAAGTGTACCCCCTCTTTGTGTTATGTGGAACATTTGAGAAGTATTGGGTTTAACTCTCTTTTAAAGGTTGGTAGAATTTGGCATTAAATTTGTCTGGTTCTGGGCTTTCTTTGTGTGGAGACTTTTTATTGTCATTTATATCTTATGGTTGTTATGAGTCCCCTCAATTGTTTATAACTTTTTGTTTTTTTGTAGGTCACAAGTAATAACTTGATTACATATTAACATAAATTTACAGAGGTCTCACTACTGATACTCTGGATTTCATTGAGATTTGATATTTTCAATGCTTTTTTTCTAATTTTATTGATATGAATCTTTTTTCCTTTTGGTTAGTTTGACTAAATGTCTGTAATACTTGTTTATACAAAAAAAGCTTTCAAAAGTTGATTCTGTCTGTTGTTCTTTTAGTCCCATTATTAATTGCTACCTCATCTTTATTTCTGCTACTGGGACATCTTTATTGTTGCTGATTTTATATTTGGTCTGTTCTTGTTTTTTTCTGAGACCTGGAGTTTTTCACTGGGCTATTTACTTGAGATCTCCCTGAGTTCTTAACATCAACTCTCATAGTTATAAACTTTCTGTTAGAAATGCCTTAGTTATATCTGACAGGGTTCATTAAGTTGTGCTTTCATTTTCATTTGATTATAGAAATTTTTGGATTTTTTTTCCAATGGCCCACTAGTCAGTCATTCATTAGTTTATTTCATGGAAGCAGCCCTAAGCAAAAAGAACAATTCTGGGGACTCTCCATGCCTGAGTTCAAGTCATACTACAGATTCATAATAACAAAACATCATTGTGCTAGAACAAAACCAGATGTGTAGATCAATGGGATCAAATAAAGGACTTTATCCTACAGAGTGACAATCCATCTGAATCTTAATAAAGACACCACAAACATGCACTGGAGAAAAGACAGCCCTTCAATGAAGTGTGCTGAGAAAGCAGGATACCCACCTGACGAAGAAATAAACTAGGCCCACACCTCTAACTCTATTTAAGGTAAGAACTGAAACTCTGAAAAAGATAGAGAAGGAGTAAGGAGAGCATTCCAGGATGTACGTGTCGTGGGCAATGTCCAAGGACCCCAGCCACTCAGGAAAAAAAGCCAACACTGACAAATATAATCTTATGAAATTAAAAGGCTTCTTCACAGCAAGTGGAACAATCAAGAGAAGACACTCTGCAGAATGCGAGCCAGTTTGGGCTAGCTATACTTATGATAGAGGGTTGTTCAGAATACATTAAAAAAATGGGACATCAAGAAGTCAAACAACTGATTAATAAATGGGCTAGTGAAATGAGCAGACTCTCTTCAAAAGATAAAATATGAATGACCCATAAGCATGTAAAATAAATGTTCACTACCATCAGCTGTCAGGACAATGCACATTCAAAATACATGGAGACTGCATCTTACTCTAATGAGAAAGGCGGTTGTTAAAAAAACCACAACAAATGCTGGCAAGGGTGTGGCTCAAAGGGAACTGTTGTATGCACTGGTGGGAATGCAAACTAGTCCACTTACTGTGGGACTTAGAATGGAAGTTCCTTGAAAAACTGAAAATGGTCCACCATATGGCCTTGAAAGATTCTAAGTCAGAGATACCCACACATCAGTGTTGGTCACAGAACTTTTTTCAACAGCTAAGTTTTGAGACCAGCTAAAGGCTGGGCAGTGCTTGGTGGGTATAGATAGAGCTTGCTCTATAAACATAAAGATTTGAGTATGGATTCCCAACAACCATGTAAAAGCTAGACATGCTGCTATGGGTCTATAATCCAGGCACAAGGGATATAGGACAGGCAGATCCTAGGGGCTCACCATCCTGCTATCTAGCCCAAGTGGCAAGCTCTAGAGATCCTGCCTCAACAATTAGAGTGGAGAAGTGGTTGAAAAAGCGATGCCAACCTCTGATCTCCACATGTGTCTATGTGGGAAAGCACACCTGCATTTATGGACAACACACACACACACACACACACACACACAGAGAGAGAGAGAGAGAGAGAGAGAGAGAGAGAGAGAGAGAGAGAGAGAGCAAAATGGAGGGGAGAAAGAAGGGAGGAGATGGGAGGAGAGAGAGAGAGAGAGACACTGACTCAAAGACATACCCAACTTTGAAGATGGATGGAAGATCCATGAAGGAAAGCATGCAAGCAACTTTCCAGAATGTGATATAAATAACAAAACAAAACAAAAATGTCCTTAGGCTTCTGTAAAGAATATAGCCTTGCTGACAGCACGATTTGAGGCTCGGAAGACTTATTTAATTTTTGACCCCTGAACTGCATAATAGTTAATTACACAAAGCCACTACATTTGTCTGACTGTGTGTAATGGCATTAGGAAACTAAAAAAAAAAAAAAAAACCTTTTATTTAAAATGTGCCACAGGATTTCCAAGTCTGTCAATACATTCTTTTATCTTCACTGGTAATTTGTCAATAGAGAGCTCTACTCTCATTTATTTATTGATCTACGGCTGAATGTTTAGCCCATGTTCTGGGATTTTGTTTGCTATAGCAAACACCACTGCAGTTAACAGCCTTGATGTACATCTGTCCTTTTCCCTGCTTTTGGATATTTCTTTCTTGGAAATATCTAGAGCAAAGACCTGGGAGCTGTACATTTTGAAGGTTTGCGACATCTGGTAACATTTGATTTTGAAATACATTTTCCACGGCCATTTTTCATGGCTTCTTCAGTCCTTTTCTCTGAAATGGTGACCATTAGGTTTACTGAAATAAAGCATCGCTTGATTGCTGAGCACAGTCCCCTCTTACTGCTATTCTCCTTCTGCAGCAGAAGGGGCTGCTAAGAGGTTTCCTGCTGGAGGTGACATTCGTAGGAATTCCTCCTGGACAATAGAAATGGGCTGCTCAGGCACAGCTGGGGCGAAAGGACTTGAACCAATAAGTCAAATGAGCTTTGAAAAAAACCTACGAGATTTTCCTGGCTTGCCTGTCCTGTGTGGACGTGAGTCTGCCCACCTGTGACCAGGAGATGCTTCAGAGCAGTCCAAGGTCACATGCAGAGACAGCTGAATGCTTACAGCTGAGACTGCTCTGCTGTGGCTTTTTGGGGGGAGCATTTTAGGAATATTAATCATATCTTCACGTTTTATGATCTAATATAGCAGTTTTCAGGGTTAAGGGATTAAGGTAACAAGGGTTCTGCACTGGGGAAAGTTCTAACAAACCCAGAGATTTAACAGTTTGGGGTTTGAATTTGGAACGCTTTTCCATACTTGCTTTGTTACAGTAGCCTTTATTTCTTTCTGAAATACGAAGGATAGAGCTGAGAAGACGGCTCATTGAGTGAAGCGCTTGCTGTGTAAGTGTGGGATTTGAACTTGAATTCTCAGAACCTGTGCAAAGTCAGGTGCAGTAGCAAGTACCTGTAACTGTGGTGCTCCTACAAGAGACAGGGTGCAGAGGCAGGAGACTGCCCAGGAGCTTGCAGTCTGGCTAGTCTGGTGTTCTCACTAGAGACCAACAAAGAGACCCTGCCTCAAGCAAGGTCAAGGAAAGAACCAGTGCCTGAGGTTGTCTTCTGACCTCCACAGGTGCACCATGTCACTTGTGTGCCTGCACACACACACACACACACACACACACACACACACACACACGGTTAAACAAATCTAAGGATTAAAGATAAACTATGCAGAATGATACATAGAAGAGCGGGAGGAACAAGGTAGGATGTGTGAAGAGGATTCTTTGATAAGTCCCAATATGTTAAAACACATCTATGAAAAGCTCTGGCACACATGGGTTCTTGGGTAGTGAGTCTCTATTCAGTCCTGTTATGAACATTAGCCTGGGATTATGAAGTTCTGCCATATTTATTATCAGTACTGATATAAAAATGATGCTAGCTGCATATCAGATACCCACATATACTATTAAGGGTCTGTTGACCACACACCAAAGAAGTCTGTCTGGAAGAGTTCAAACATGTAGAAATAAAAAGCAATAAATCTCACGTTTATTGTCATTATGGGAACTGTACAGTTACTGTGAAATAAGCAAGTGTTTGAACTCCTCACTTTTTCCCGAATGTTTTATTTGTCACTTAAAAACCTCTTGGAAACACACCCCTTTCCTATGGCTCCCCTGTTAGGCTGCATGAGATTAGAATAAGAAATTTATGGTTTGTGTAGGGAAGCCCTGTGCTGGTTTTCTAGGGTTACTGTACCAAGC
Organism: Arvicola amphibius; assembly: GCF_903992535.2. Lineage (NCBI taxonomy): Eukaryota > Metazoa > Chordata > Mammalia > Rodentia > Cricetidae > Arvicola > Arvicola amphibius. Next base: position 6,854,415 of record NC_052049.1, on the reverse strand, counting down.
TGGCACGTGTTTCAGAGACCCATGTTTGTCCTGTCACAGTTCTGGGACCCCGAAGTCAAACAGGGATGTGCTGCGAAGGCGCTGGGACCCCAAAGTCAAACAGGGATGTGCTGCGAAGGCGCTGGGACCTCAAAGTCAAACAGGGATGTGCTGTGAAGGCGGATCACAGTGAGGCCCTAGCATGTGTCTGCCTAGCTTCCTCCAGACCCTGGTGGCTCTTGGCATCTGGAACTTGTGGCTGCCTCAGTTCAGGCGAGGCCTCCATTTCCTTGGGATTTTTCTCTAGTGGTCTTCTCTTCTATCTCGTTGAAGAACTCTGCTGTGGCATAAAGAGATCTTCCGGGCAAACCAGGGTTATGTTATATTGGGAGCCTTGTGCTATTGTATCTCTGAAGTAATATTTCATTTGTATTTTAATAAATAAAGCCTGCCTGATGTTCAGAGAGTAAAACAGCTGCACTGGTCAGCCTTACAGACCAGGCAGTGGGGACACACACCTTTAATCCCAGCAGTTGCTGTAGGAACCGGGCGATAGTGGTGCACACCCTTAATACTAGCACTAGAGAGGAAGATAAGACAGGAGGAGACAGCTCTCACGCACAGTCTCCTTCTGAGATTCTCATAGGCAGGATCATTTCAGACTGTGGTAGAGGTAAGAGCCAGTGGCTGGATGTTTGCTTTTCTGACCTTCAAGTTGGACCCCAATTTCTGTCTCTGGGTTTTTATTAATTGTGCTACAAGTCTGAAAACATTTTTTTTTTACAGATAAGATCACATCCCATTTCTGGAGACTGGAGTGCACATTTGGGGGCAGCATTCACCCTTCCCTAGCAATGCATCTTTTTGCTCCTGGGTGATGTGGGGAGTAGTCAGAATTAGCTGGTTAACTTGCCAGAGACAAGGAATGGTCTAACCATAGACTTTTTTAAAAAAGAGCTATAATTCATAATTTACAGACCTTGTCTCAAGAAACTAACCTGCAGTCTCTAGTCACCAACCTAGGGAGCCAGGATCCCTTCTCTGCGTCAGCTTTGGAGGACGTACATATGACTGCCATCTATATGTAGTAGTTCATTTTTTATGACGTAAGAAATGCCAGAGGCAGGGCGACTTTAGAAGCAGAAAGGTTTATCTAGATCCCAAGTTGAGAGTTACAACATAAACCACGCAGTAGAAGCTCCGGGAAATGCCTCAGTGCAGATGGTGGGAAAGCTGTGGGAATGACAGACCCCTTCCCAGAGAAGAAGCACAAGACTAGATTATTGCCAAGGGGTCACCCTTCACCCATTTCCCTAATGCCCTCACTAGATTCAACCAATCAAAGGCCCCACTTCTCAACTTTGATCCGTAGAAGGCTCAGTTCGACACATAGAGCCCTTGGAGGACACTCTTAACCTGTGTCTAAATCTCAGCACTTTAGTAACCAACTAAGAAATCACCCAATGTCTGTGACAGTCATCCCCAAGTGGCCAGGACTTGATTCATAACTGACAGGCTCTGTAACCAGCCCCACCTCACTTCTAAATTAGGACCAGCCAGAAAAAGCCATCCAATCAATCCCACAAGGTGCCCCCCTTCTATTCTCCCATTAACAGCTTCCATATTGGCAGCAGCTTCAAACCAGTGCATGCTGGGATCTGTCTCCTTGCCAGTCTTAAGTTCTTCCCTCCTCCGCTTGCCTTCGGAGTCCTGCTGAAGGCTGGCAGTCTTGGCTGACTCACAGCCAGCTCCTTCCTCTTTCCACGATGCCTGCGCTATTTTCTTCATGAAGTAAACATCCCTGACTGGGGCAATGTTTTCCTGTAATGTCCCATCCCTTTCCAGCCCTTGCAGCGTCTCTCTGCCGCCAAGCATGGACCGTGTCACGTGATGGAGTTGGATGGCAGTGCTGAGCAAGTCTAGGAACACAATGAACAAACAGCTCAGAAGCCAGTAACAGGGTCTGTGACAGATGTCAGAACACACTACAGAAGCCGTTAAGCCCCATGCTCGGATCTATGCACAATAAAAGCAGCTCATGTGTGCAAACCAGACCTATTATAAGGGGTGTTATTTTACAGATCTTTTTTTCCTTTTCTTTTCCTGGTCCTTCCTTAGTGACATAATGGCATTCTTTTTGGGATACACCAGTCTGGATTTTTTTCTTACCCTGTAGCTGTAGAACACTCAGGAGAGGCACATTAGCACCCCTGGAGTGTGGTTGACTGATTGATCTTTTTGAAGTGCTTGGCTGTATGAAGATGGGTCTAAAGAATAGAGGGGAGACTGGCGTGGGGATGGGAGCTTGAAAACCTCAGGTCATGGGTATGGGAGAAGAAAGGAAGACGCTGCATGAGAGGTGGAAGGGGCTGTGTGGTTGTGCATAAACAGCGTGTACCCTGGAGCCAGGAATTTGGTGATGTCAGATTAGGGCCAATTTATAGCGCCTTTGCTGCTCCCTTCTGCCCCATAACTCATGCTCCCGTCCCAGCATGACATTTGCCCAAGGAGACAATCATCTTGGTGTCCATTGAGTCATGTGACAGGCTCCAGTTTTCATTATAAACAACATTCTGGAGTGACAGCCAATGGACTCTAACAGCTCCAAGGACGGGGCGAGCAGGAAATTTCCAACAGAACTCCGGGGTTGTGGGGCAGTGCACAGGTTTTCCAGGGTCGCTTGGGGCGGCAGCTAGCCAGACACTGAGGTCTCATCCTCTGTTGATCCAAATGACTTCATTTTTCTTAGTGCTGCATGATGGGCTCTGGCTACACTTCCCTCTGAAGACATTTTCACTCAACTAAACATCTTGTAGACATTGAAGGGACACACGGTGGGAGGTACATCACAGAGCCGCTGTAACTTAGGTTCTGTCTTTTCTAGAACACTCTTGATCTCCTGCCTTCAGCTCTGTTGCTGTGTGCTGAACACAGGCTTCAACAGGAAATGTCTTACAGTGGTCTTGCTCGATTGCCCACTTTGTAGATGTCTGGATCCTTCTACGGGGCTCTGTTCAAGCCACTGACTGCTGATAAACAATGAAAATTAGCTCATCCTTGAGGCAAGTGGTCGTGTGGCAGCCCTGGAGAAAAGTGGCGATTAACTCTGTTCTACAGACAAGAAGCTGGGCATGCACAGTAGTTAAAAGATGCTCAGCATGGTCAGGAGTGGGTCATTAGGACAATCAGGATTGCAAGTCCCCAGACTAACGTGATGGCGTCTGAGCAGCTGGCTTTTTAACTGTAGTCTGCTGCTTCTGACCGAGGAGGCAGGAGGGCTGTAATTGCTGACTCTTGTTGCCAGCAGTTCACACACACACTGGACTCCCTTCTAATGATGCCAGGGTTTCACTACTGAATGTCTCCCCCAGGGGCAACTGAAGTCAGACACAGACAGGGTAGCTATTCTGTGCTCTCCCTTCTCTGGACCCCATCACTGTCCTTGCAGATGTGGACTGTGCAGCTTCAATGACCTCATTCGGGGTCACTGTGGCTACTGCGTTTTAACTGGCCAGAGCTCACTGAAGACAAGGAGCTTCATCAGTCCACTGGATGAGGCGCAAAAAGGAAAGGATTCGCCTGCCTGCTGTGGCAAGTTACCATGGACAATAGTTTAAAACAACCCACCTTCCTCTGAGGATTACAGAAATGCAGATCTCCCTACCACATTCCTTCTGGAGGCTCCACAAATGGGAGAGGTAGGAGCCAGCTGCCCTAGTCAATTCTGTGCACAGCACCGAGAACCCCCCAGCTTGCCCTAGCTAGTTCTGTGCACAGCACCGAGAACCCCCAGCTTGCACTAGCCAGTTCTGTGCACAGCACCGAGAACTCCCAGCTTGCCCTAGCCAGTTCTATGGAGAGCTCTGAGAACACATCTATGCAGGCTAAAGCAGCCCATGTGGTCCCTCACTGTGGGCAGCAGGAACCATGATGGCCACTCATCTTTCCTTTTTATTTATTCTGTAAATTTGTTTTTCTTGCATATATTTATTCTTTTCCCATAAATTACATCTGAATACAGTTTCCCCTTTCCCCTCTCCTCCCAGTTCTTCTCCCTGACATACCCCCTCCCCAAGATTCATTCCTTTAGAAATTCCTTTAGAAAAGGGCAGGCCATCTAGGATATCAACCAAACGTGGCATGTCAAGTTATAAGATCAGGCACATCCCCTCATATTAAGGCAGGACAAGGCAACCCAGTAGGAAGAAAAGGATCTCAGGCAAAAGAGTCCGAGACAGACCCCATGCCTACTGTTAGGAGTCCCACAGGAACACCAAGCTGCACAACCATAAAATATATTCAGTGAACGTAGGTGAGACCCATACAGGCTTCCTGACTGTCGTTTGAGTCTCCGTGAGTCCTGGTTAGTGGATTCTGTGGGCTGTTTGTTGTTGTGTCCTGACCACACTGGCTTCTACAATCCTTCCTTGCCGTCTTCTGCAGGGTTCCCCGAGCTCTGCCTAATGTTTGCTGTGGGTCTACATCTGCTCCCATCAGTTGCTGGAGAAAGCCTCCCTAACGATGATTGTGCTAGGCTCCAGTCTACAAATATAGTAGGACCGCTTATCTCTTGACTATGCTGTGATGTCACCTAATTCTGCCATAGGGCAAGGCAGGACCAGGCCCTGAGATCCTTTATCCCATCTGAACGATACTCTCAGTCTTCCTTTCCAATGGTCTAGATGATCTCAGGGCCCCAAGCTCCGAACAAAATGTGGATCCCAGAGGATGGCTCATCCATGGAAGGCAGAGTGCTGCTTCATTGTCATGCAGGGCCAGCCTTCTACGGGTCACTTAAACAAATCGCTCCACCACAGCCCACGGCCGGGCCTTTCCCAACAGCTCCAGCCGCCTTTCCAGACCACCCTTCCCAATGGCGCTCAAGTGTGGACACAAGTGTAAAGCCACAGGGTTGGAAGATTGGGCGTGAGGATGTGAGTGTGACGTCGGGCTCAGTGGCGTGCAGGGCACCCTCTTACACTTCTAATCCCTAGTAACCCCGTTCCCCGCCCACAGCTCACCGATTTCTACCTGCCACGAATCTCTCTGTCCCCGTCGCGCTCACCGTCCACTCTTTTCCTAAACTGTGACCCAGTCACATCAGGATTATTATCTGTGTCCGCCCTCCTTTCCTACTTCTCTGGATGAGCCCAGACCACAAACCAAACCAGGACAAGCGGGCTCCTTCGCATCTGGCTGAGCAGGGTGCTAGGTGATGCTCATTACAACCCGGAATCAGGGGTGAGCCGAACCTTTCTGGAACCCACTAGAGGTAATTTGAATAGCACCGGGTGCTTCTGGGATCCTGGCGGTGCTGTACCCTGCAGAATCTCCGAGACCACCTCCCTCCCCCCAGGCTCCTCCCATTAGGCCTCCTTCATTGCCTTTTAGGACCCTAATGACGTGTTCTTTTGCTAGGCTGTTTTGGGTTCTAGTCATTATGGCTGGAACTATAGTCATCATTGACTTTCTGCTTTCACTGCAGAGTTCACTTACCTCAGAACATTTTCTGGCAGGTTCTAAGATGAAGACTTGTACAGTATTGCTGAGAGAAGGCACTCTGTGTCCAAGCGGCAGACACCAGAGCCGCTGAGAGCAGAGTGGGCGGCGGTGGCCACTGTCATCCCAGGCTTTTAGAAGCAGTGAGCGTTTGGACAGGTCGGCTTTGGGTCACCGTGACAATTACCTGAGACAAACAGCTTTGCAGGGTGGTAGGTGCATGCTGGCAGACGGTGTTGAGTTGCAGACCACTGTTGCTTGGTTCTGCTGCAGGCCCGAGGCAGCTGAGTGCACCCTGGTAGAAACAGCAGGGAAGCTCTTCACCTCATGGGACCAGGAGAGAAGGAGAGGAAGAAGGGAGGAGGAGTCCCAATATGCACTTCAAAAACATGACTCCGTGACGGTTTCTTCAAGTCCCCTTCTCCTAACAGTTTCTACACCATCCAGTAGGGCCCTAGCTGGGGACCAGCCTTCAATATGTGATTTTTTTTTTTTAATTGGAGGAGATTTCAGATCTAAGCTCTACCAGATTTACAGTAGAATTTTCATGGGAACATCAGGCCACTATTTAACTAAAATTTTAAAAATGTAACCATGAGTGAGAGTTTTTTCCAGCCCACACGTTACAAATAGCCACTTTCTGACAGGGCAGAAGTGTTTATGAGAGTTGACATACCGTGGGGAAAGTCATGAGTCTCTCTTGCTGCCCTCACCTCTGCTTCTGAGCAGGTGGTGAGTACCGCTGGGAACAGTTGCTGAACCCACTGGGTCAATCTGGAGTTTCATTGCTGTTTAGTGGTTTAGGGGTTCTGGGTTGAGCGCTTTTGTTTTGTTTTATTTTTTCAGACATGGTTTCTCTGTGTAGCCCTGGCTGTCCTAGAACTAGCTCTATAGCCCACGCTTGCCTCTAACTCACAGGGATCTGTCTGCCTGCCTCCCAACTGCTGGGATTAAAGGTGTGTGCCACTACTGCCTCGCTTGTCTTCAGAATTATAAGAGAATAAATTTCTAATTAAAAACAATTGTTTTATTATTTATTTGTTTATTTATTTATTTTTATTTTGTGTGTGTGCTCTGAGGTAGACACATGAAAAAGGACTTGAAGACAGGTCACCTTTTGAAATGGAGGCTCTCTCCGATTCCTCTGACTCTTTATACTGGCCTTCAACCTTCAGGGTGATCCAGCTGTACCTTTGCCATTTAAGATGCCAGTCGGCCTTAACAATCATTCTTCAGCAAATGATGTGGTTTATACTAGAATAGCAGAAAGTTCCTTGGCACGGCTTTTTATTATGATTTTAAACGCAACATAGGAGCCAAATATTAAAATTTAAGAACAGGTGACAACTATTGAAAAACTACAGGATATGTGTGCTGTGTGTCATGATTACTACTGATTGTCAACTTGTAAGGATGTAGTCTGCGAGAGATTATCTGCACAAGGTTAGCCTTGAGATGCCTGTGAGGGAGTGTCTGGAGAAGGCTGACTGAGGTGAGAAGACCTACACTAACTGCTATACAGATGAGAAGGATGGACAGAGCTGATCATGAGTTTTGTTGGGTCTCTGCTGTTTTCCTGCAGACACAATGTGAGCAGCTGCCTAAACTCCTGCCACCATGGCTTCCCTTCCATGATGGACTATACTCTTGAAATACGAGCCACAGTATAGTTTCTCCCTCAAGTTAACCTTTGTCATTGTGTTTAAACAAGCAGTAGGACCTATAACTGGGACACCATGGAGCATAATTACATCAAAATTCATCTCACAGTGTATCTAAAATCCTGATCTCATTGGGTACCTGTCTTCACCTGTCAACCTTACTGAATGATTTTCATCCCCAGCACTGGATTTGCCGATCCAGCTCATCTTCAAAGTCATCAAGACCTCCCCTGTCACGGGAGACTCCTCCTCCTCTCATGGATGTTTACCACACAACGAATGACTTGGATGCTCATGCGTGAAGCTTGTGCTGGCTGATTTTATGACCACTTGACATAACCTAGATTTATCTGAAAGGAGGGAACCGCCGTTGAGAAAATGACTCCATTGTTGAGGGAGGACCCTAGCCCATCATGGGTGGCGCCATCCCTGGGCTAGTGGTCCAGGGTTCTATAAGAAAGCAGACTGAGCAAGCTTAAAGAAGCACCTCTCCATGGCTCTTGACTCCAGGTTACTTCCCTGCTTGAGCTCTTGCCCTCACTGCCTTTGATGACGAACTGTTATATGAAATTGTGAGTGAAATAAACCCCAAGTTAATTTTGGTATGGTGTTTCATCACAGCAATAATAGCCCTAGCTAAGACAAGTGGACACCAGTACAGTAGAGTAACGCTGTGACAGACCTGACCACATTATTCTGAAGAGGATGGAGAAAGGACTTGGAAGCTTGGCCCAGGAGACTCATGAGTGTTGAGAACTCAGTGGGTTGTTCTGTCGGAGCCTGGAAGCTAAGAAGGTTGAAGGCAGTGCAGGCTGTGGAGTCCCGGCTTGTGAAGTTTCAGAAGGAAGCGAAGACTCTACTGGGCCTTTTGTTTGAGGAACCTGTGGTGTCTGGTCAGCTGGAGATGAAGAATCAGCTGTGATTAACAGGAGACCAGAACCACTAAAGCAAAACCTTTGCTTGGCTGGCACAATGGATGCTGTCAGCTGGTACTGAAGAATCAGCTGTGGTTAATAAGAGGCCAGCATCACTGAGGTGAAATCTCCCAGGAAGCATTTCCTCAGAGCCGGAACACAAAGGCTGTGCTTCAGAGGCGGTCAAGGCTGTGCCTGGTGCTGGCAGCTGAACTGGTAGTGTCAGAGTCGCCCAGTTGATGCTGATTTTGAAGGCATGAAGGGGCCATAGAGAGGAGCTGAAGTGCTCGCTGCACTGTGTGGCAAGATTGGAGTCCCTGAAGAGAGCCCAGGAGAGGATATTGGTGAACGTGCATTCCAGTTGCAACAAAGGACCCCAGTAGTTTTGCAGATACCAGTACTGTGTGATGACCAGCAAGAACGGCAGCAGAAGTGGAGAGGAACCAGTGAGATCCTGGAAGACAAACCGTATGGTGGAGAGAGCAGAGCCAGAGAAGTCCCCAAGCCCTTTGGAAGCACCCAGAAGACTGTGAGTGAATCTTAAACATTAGACATCGAGTTATTTACACTGCCGGAGTTTGGTTTTGCTTTGTTCAGAATGTGACTGTGCCCTGGTTCTTCTCTCTTGAAGAAAGAATTTAATTTACTTTTGATTTTGCAGATGCCCATGGTAGAGAGACTTTAAATTTTAAAAGCACTTGGATTTGAAAAGAGACTGGTTAGAGACTGAACTTTTAAAGACTCTGAAATTTATGAAATTGGAATGTTTACACTGTCATGCTGATATTAGTGTGTGGTCTTGGGGAAGAACAAGAAAAGAAAGGTTACGGCTTCACAGTGATGTGTTTGTGTGTTAAATTGACGAGAGATCAATTATGCTGGCTACTTTTATGTCACCTTGACACAAGCTAGAGTCATCTGAAAGAAAAGAAAGAAACTCAGTTGAGAAATGTCTCGATAAAATCCATCTGTAAGGTGTTTTCTTGAGTAATGACTGATGGGGGAGGACCAAGCCCATTGGGGGTGGTACTGTCCCTGGGCTGGTGGTCCTGGGTTCTATTAAAAAGCAGGCAGAACAAGCCACATTGAGCAAGCCAGTAAGCAGTATCCCCTTATGGCTCCTGCATCAGTTCCTGCCCCCAGGTTCCTGACCTGTGTCAGTTCCTGCCCTCACTGCTTTTGATGATGAAAAATGATAAGGAAGAGTAAGGGGATCCCTCTCAAGTTACTTTTGATAATGGTGTTTCATCTCAGCAAAAGCGACTCTCAGTAAGACAAGGCTGCTTCTAGGTTAGCGGCTTGCTGGGCAGGCCATTCTGTCTTCCTCCTTTTCCTGCTCTGTGGGCCATTCTTCTTCCCAGCTTAAGCACAGAGGACCTTCCTAGCCTTCCGTTGATCTTGCTTCCCTCCTGACCAAAATTACTCCACTAAGTTCCTAATGATTGTGTTTGTATCTCCTTTATTAATATTGGGGGTCAACCTTAACAGCTGTGATCCATGTTCTGATTTAATTAAGATACACTTGGCTTGGTCTACAACCATTTATAAATTTTAATTAAACTGCATATATATTAAGCAGAATTATTATACAAGAGCCCACGTATTTGATAAGAAATGCAATTATCTGTGTTTGAAATGCTATAGTTTTATATAATATTTTCAAATCCCCATTTTAAAAGAGAAGTAATTTTAGGTTAGCTTCAGCCTCAAGTAAGCACTGAGGACATTTCTAGCTTTGATTTCAATTCATATTATCTTTCCATTTTGGAGAGTATTAGTCACTCATTCATTAATTCATTATTGCATTCTTTCTTCACCCCACACTTAAAGTCCTTTAGTATTAGGCACTGTGTAAGTGTCCTTATCGGGAGCTCAAATCTATAGCCATGGGAATTGTGAATGTGAGTTGTTAACTTGGGTCCCTGGTTTTTGTTTTTGGTTTTTTTTTTTTTTTTTTTTTTTTGCTATTATTTACACACTTAACTCTGCTATTATCTAGGAAAAACATTTGGGTAAAAAATATGTATGTCAATCAAAGAGGTCAAGACCATGATGGGGATGCCCACTGAAACAGCTTGCCTGAGCTAATGGAAGCTTTCCAACTCCAGCCTGATAGTGAGGGAACCAGCATAGGACCAAACTTGCCCTCTGAATGTGGGTGGCAGTTGTATGGCTGGGGCAGACTGTGGGGCCACCGTCAGTGTGACCAGGATTTGTCCCTACTGCTTGTTTTGTTGTTTTGGAGCCCATTCTCTCTGGAGGGGTACCTTGCTCAGCCTACATATAGTGGGGAGGGCCCTGGTTCTGCCTCAAAGCAATGTGCTAGACTTTGTTGACTCCCTATTAGAAACATCACCCTCTCTGAGGAGTGGATGGGAGGTGGGATGGGGCTGGGGGAGGTGGAGGGAGCAGGAGGAGCGGAGGGAATGGGAAATGGATTTGGCATGTAAAACGAGAAAAGATAGGTTTTTCAAAAAAAAACCAATAAAGACTATGTATGTTGAGCGCCTCACTCACGGAAGGGATCATCACGATCATCACTTTTCCCTCCCCTTTTCTTAGTGACGATTGTCCGACTGGCGAGGACTGTGTCTAGGAGGTGTGACGATACCCTCTATCATGCTGGAAATAGGATTTCTAGGAGGCGCGGAAGGGTAAACAAGGCGTGTGGATGGGACCTAAGCTGGCAGAACTTTCCCAAGGCCCTCACCAGAGCCTGGCTGTGTTGACATTCTCACCTGGGATTTTGAACCCCAGAATGGTGAGAATACACCGCTTAAGCTTTAGCCACCCTGCCTGCTGCATTTTGTCATGGGAGCGAGCTGATTAGGGGGTGAGGCTTGGGTGGGTTTCCCAGGGCCAGTTGGTGCTGGAGCCTGGGATAGTGAGCCCTCTTGGCTTTTTCTGCAGCAGTTTCCACAAAGCCAGTTCCTGAGAACAGCATGCGTTTATCACCAGGGTTGGTGACACGGCCTCTGGCCTTGGAGGAAAGTGAATTAGTGTGTCCTTGCATTGACTCATGACCTTGACCCACTCCCGTTACATCTTGACTGAGTGGACATTTCACCCTAGTCTCTTGGGATGTGCAATCCTTACTCTCCAAGGGAAGACAAATTTCGGGCCCAATGGCCAGGGCTCAGGGCTGGCTTCCCTTCTGCTCAGGGAAATTGGCTCTATTAGAAGACGTATTCATTCTTTCCCTGTTTCTATGTGTCCTATTGAGTCTCATGTCAACAGACCTTAGAACATGGAGGGGAGGATTTGCAGTTCGGCTTAATATTTTATACTGCGTTTACACCGCTGCGTCCAGTGCAGTCTTGAAAGCATGGCGCGGCTCTTTCCCTCAGAGTCCCACCTTCTCCCCCGTTTGAAGCACTAAAATGCTCTCCCTGGATCAATGCTGAGCGCCAGCCCTCCAGACATTGAGCTGTGACAGGAAATCAATGTGCGGTGAGGACAGTTGAGGATAACCTTAAATAACGTCTTAAAAAAGAATCAGCCCTCAGCAGGTCCCCCTCGCCCAAGTGCCTACAGAGAAGGCCGGCAGAGATCACACCAGTGAGCATGCGCATTTCGTCTTTGCGGGCAGAGGTTTAGGCAAACCAGCAGATGGGAACTCCAGGTAGCAGCCCCATTAGGAAGCACTTGGCTTTCAGATTTTTCTCACACACACCTTGCCTCATTCCGCGGCAAGACTGTTTAGATATACTGAACTCGGTGCTTGATTAAGTCATGCTGAGACCTATGGGGCATGTCTTATTTTCTTTTAAAAGCAACACTTAGCAACATTTGCTTGCTGGCATCACCTGGCACCAAGATCAGTGAGCACATCCCTCTGGTGTGTGCCACAGGCTGCTTCACTGAGGCTGGGTGAGCAGCAGGAGGAGGTTGAGAGTACCCCACATTGGTTCCTTACGAATACGGCTTGATAAAATTGTCAGTTATGAAAGGATCTATGTTGGGGGAATACCAGATACATGCAATTGCCTTTAAGACACACGTGGCACTAGAGATTTGCTAGCCCCCCGGGGGACTAGCTCACTAGCTTCAGTTTCTCCTTCACAGACTGAATGGGGACCACACTGTAAGCAGTGGGGCACACCTTTAATCCCAGCACTCAGGAGGCAGTGGCAGGCCGATCTTTGTCAGTTTGAGGCCACCCTGGTCTACAAAGCAAGTTCTAGGACAGCCAGAGCTACACAGAGAAACCCTGTCTCAAAAAACAAAACAGAATAAAACAACACACAAACAAAATGGCAGCAAAACTTCTTAAGTGCCGAGAACTGGACAAAGATGAGAGTCTTGGAGGCTGTAGCTTTTGTACACTAGTTCATGAAGCTGTGCTTGGTAAAACAAGGACACCACCACCTGCACACTCACCTCCTCCTCCTCCACCACCACCTGCACATTCACCTCCTCCTCCTCCTCCACCATCATCACCACCACCACCTGCACACTCACCTCCTCCTCCTCCACCACCATCATCACCACCACCACCTGCACACTCACCTCCTCCTCCTCCACCACCATCATCACCACCACCACCTGCACACTCACCTCCTCCTCCTCCTCCTCCTCCTCCTCCTCCTCCTCCACCAACACCTCCACCACCACCATCACCACCATCTCCACCCCCACCATCTCCACCACCACTTCCTCCACCTCCACCACCCCCAACACCACCACCACCTCCACCACCCCCACCTACTCCTCTTCCACCACCCCTACCACCTCCACCACCCCTACCACCTCCACCACCTCCACCTCTACCACCACCACCTCCACCATCTCCACCACCCTCACCTCCTCCTCCTCTACCCCCACCACCTCCACCACCACTTTCTCCACCTCCACCACTGCCTCCTCCTCCACCACCACATGTAGCACGAATGAGAAACTCCAGGGCACTGACGTGCTATGGCACCATGGCTCCAGATGTTGACTGGCAGGACTGCATCACTGTGCTCCAGTGGGCATTCGTGGGTGTTCAGTGGCAAGAGTGAGGTACAGAGTGCATTCCAGTGGAGCGTGCGTGTGTAGAATGTGAGGGAGAGGCAGGAGACTGCCGAGTAGTCCTAGACAAGTTGCATTCAAGGAATCGCAGAGCAGATCATTGTGTGAATCAAATGTGTACCTACCGGCATCTGCCTTGAAGCTGGATTCTTGGCACTGCTGGGGAACACCCTTGAGGCAGAGGAAAGGAATCAAGGAGGGAGGCAGAATCCTGGGGACTGGTCTCCAGGAGTTTTACCCGTATACCTTGAGTGGTTGTCAGCCTTTTCAAGCCTCCTCTGCTTGTGAGCAGGTAGATACCCTGAATAGCATGTTCCAGCAGAAAGAAGCCCTGTGTGACAGGAAGCAAGAATCACGATTTCTCCCCTTCATACCCTCTTCTGCACACCTACACTTCTCTGGTGTCCTAGCCGTTTTTCCATCTGGGCAGCATCCCGACTCACAAATGACTTGATTATAAAAGCAGGCCTTTGCCTCTGTAAGAGTTAAACTTGGGGGATTTGGCATTCAAGCGCCCCCAAGCTGTGTATGGTGATTTCCAGCTAGTCTGTGCTCTGGGCTTCTGATCGCTCAGCCATCTCACATAAGCAATCTAGCCATTGCTGACTCAGGGCAAAACAGGCCTGATCTGCAGGAGATGTCAGTGGGCTGGGGAAGATGAAAAATTCCACTTCTCAAGGGTTTCGAAGCTGGCTGCCTGTTTCCTTCGGGAGGCTGGAGGCGGGGGGGGGGGGGGGGGCTTGAAGGGTGGGACAGGACCGTGCACTGCTTCCTCATGTCCCAGGACACCTGCACCCTTAGCTTCCCTCAGGCACAGGCAGGGAGAATAGCCGCATGAAGGTCACAGACAGCTGCAGTGTATCGCGGGGACATGTTCTCGTTCACTGTCCCTTGGTCACTGCTTACTGTATTGTTGTTCAACCTTGAAAACTATTTACAAAACTTCAAAAGTTTCCCTTCGATGATCTGAATTCACTATTTCTTAAAATAGCTTTCTGCTCTCATTTTAGCAAAGATAATTCTTTAAGCCTTTAGTTAGACGTAAACTTCCAAATCAGCTTCACATGCACATTTATCTTAAGAATAATTTTTTACCCATTGTTTGGATTTCATGATGTATATAATGCGTCTTGATAAAATTCATTGCTTGCTTCTCCCTCCCAGCACCTTCTCTCACAAATACACCTTGCCCCACAACTTCACCTCCCTAACAACACTCTCTCCCCTGCTTTAGTTTTTAGGAATCTACCAAGTCCCCTTCATGCTTCCAGTATGTGACGGGTGTAGGTTCACACTGCAAGGGGTGCCTGTACAACCTTAATTTTACCACAGCAAATGGCATTCTAGGCCTTCCTGAGCCAAACTCTAATAAATAGCCACCACCGCAGTCCTTCGCCTGGGTGTCACCCTAAAAAACCCGGAGGCCTCACCCCTACACAAGGAACCACAGTAAGGAATGCTGAGAGTGAGAGATTGGTTTTCTCTAGAGAAGAACAGACCGACTGGTTACCCAATAGGAAGTGGCCAGTCCTGAAAACATACCTAGAAGTAACACTGTACACACAGAACAGTATATGTGTAGATGTATGCATACATGTAACAGTAATGAATAAAAAAGAGCTCATGCTTTTGAAAGAGAGCAAGGAAGGATACAGAGGAGGGCTTGGAGGGAGGAAAGCGAAGGGAGAGATGATGTAATTATATTTTGATTTTAAAAGTAAGAAAATACCTTGAACTGTATATAAAAAAGTCATTTCTGTTTGGAGAATGCCTGGGGTTTCTGCCTCCATTGGGTTTGTCTCTTTACCTGGGCCATGGATAGTAGCGTGTCTCTTCTGAGGGAGCTTCTGCATTGCAGCTAATACCTCATGTACTGCACACGCTCATCATGACAGGCACTTGGTGCAAAAACAGTTCTGCGTAACAGTTAATCAGTATTAGACGTTCAGCCCCTCCCTCCCAGACTAATTATTTTGTCTTCCAGAATGAACTGCCCTTGCCATCTGGTGGCCCGATTACCTAAATGATTCAAATTCCTTTCAGCCTGGCCACACAGCTCCTCATTCTTCTTCCCAAGGTTCATTTGAATGTGCAGTAGATTCCAGAGCCCCGACCTGGTCCTGGTCCTGGTCCTGGTCCTGGTCCTGGTCGGAGCCTCATTCCTTGAAGGAGTCTAGTGGCTTCTTGGTGAATTTGAACGTGAATGCAGAGGTCATCTTGCTTCAGGTTCTAAGATAGTGCTTGACTTGTTTTTTTTGTTAGCTACTGTCTCGTCCTGCATTACCTGTCCCTTGAAACGTTACGTGGAGCCTCTTTTGAGCATTCAAATAAAGCTGCATGATGCCTATTTGATTGATCCCGCCCCATATGGCTTGTGTGTATGTGCGCGCATGCGTCAACACGCGTATGCGCAGGAGCTCAGCTTGACTGCTTATGGCTGGCTGGCTGAATGGTCTGTGGGCTTCAGGAAAATACGTGTCTGCCTCCTCTCTTGTTCTAAGAGCCCTGGGATTACGGATGTCCACTAGTGTGTCCAGCTTTATGTGGGGTTTGGGGATTTGAACTTAGGTCGTCACAGTTGCCGGATAAGCACTTTGCTCGCCCAGTTCCTCACCCCCTCCTTCTATTTCTCTTTTATTCAATTCCAGGTGCATTTTTTGTTGTTTTTTGGGAATACTGTCTAAAAAATCAAATTCGAGGAGGTTAGTTGGGAATGACCTTTTCACTCCTGGACTCCTTTTACTTTAGGCATTTTTCCCTTTTATTTGTTTGATTGGTTTTTGAAAACAGCTTTCTTTCCAGGTTAGTTAGCTAGCAGAAATTTATTTTGCATTCCGAATCATTGTGATTTGTTCAGTTTTCTGGTATGTGTGCACACACTGTTCACGCTGGGCTCAGTTAATCTCGAAACTGGACATGTAGGCAGAGAGCATCCGTGTGAGCACAGGGTTCCCACGGGGTGCAGTGCTCAGGCAGGTGCCAGCATGAACAGAATGCTTTGAAACTGGGCGTCCAGGGGGCTCGCGTTTGGATCTCCTCACAGCCTTGGTCCATCTTCTTCATGCAGATCTTATTTATTTATTATAAAAAAGCAAAAGGTTTGGGGTGGGGACAAAACAAAGCAAAATAAACAAAACCAAGAAAAGCAATTAAAAAAAAAACCAGACAAAACATTATGAGCTAACAATTCTTCAAAGACCTTTGAGTTTGTTTTACGTTATCTGTCTCCTATTAAGAGTGTTTGGTGTACCCAGAGAGATTCCCTTGGAGAAAACTAACTTTTCATTTGGAAGTGATTATCAACTGGAGCTCACTTCTGCGTTGGGGATGGGGTTGTGACCATGTCCCGTCTCAGTGCTGGGACCTTGTCTGGCCTAGACCTGTGCAGGCCCTGGGCATGCCGTCACAGTCTCTGCGAGCTCATGCGTCCTGCAGTGGCTGGAAGGTTGTTTTCTTGGTGTTCTCTGTTCCTCACTCTGCTGCTTGTTAATCTCAACTCTGACTTCTCACTTTATCTACAGAATTGCCTGCAGTTCTAGTTACCGTTGAGACTTAATGACTGGGTGACACACACACACACAAAATTATGATTCCTTTGGTCAACGTATAAGAGTTTAAAATATCAGCTCTAAACATGAAATATCTCATAATTAATTGGTCTGCTAATTGCCCATGTGGTAATTTCTGCAGAAAATCTGACAAAGGAGAAACAACTTTAAAAATTCCCTTTTCAAAATGAAAGTAGATTTTTAAATAACATTTTACGCGTATGGCAATAACACAGGCTTATATAAACAGTAGTTTAAGGTGCTATGGAGAGAGATGTGGAAACAATGCTTTAGACAGCTTGGAACACAGGTTTCTCACACCCACTGCACATGGCTAGGACTGAATACCAGACTGGGCAGTTTATACAGAAAAGAAGTTTGGCCTGTTTGTGATTCTGGAGGCTGGGAAGTGTGGTGCTGGTGTCTGGTGAGGCGTCCTGCTTCCTGACAACTTGTTACCGGGTCTCGTGTGAGTACGGAATGCAAGCTCAGGGGACTTTCTAATAAACCACTGTTGCACTCTGGGGCCCCTGAAGTCTCATCCCAGTTCCCTTCCAAAGGGCTCCCCTACAAACAGCGCTGGCATTCCACTCTGGTGGTGAAACTTCACACGAGGTTTGGAGGGGGACAGACACCCAGGCAATAGGCAGCCTCCTGTCCTTTTGTTTGTTTATGGTGTCTGTCATTTGGATTTTGCTTCACAGAGAACTATCTGAAAATCGGTAGCATGAAATCCTAACCATTTTCATGTGATTCTTCAGGTTGACCATAAGTATTGGGTTCACCTGGGCAGTCGTTAAGTGAATCTAGCTGGGTTGGCTCCTAAGTGGGAAGTTATTTGGGGGACTGGCCTTGACTGGCAGAGGTTGGGGAATATGGGCTTTTCTTCAGTGACCTCTTTTCCTCCCAGAGACCATTGTCTTAGTCCAGGTGGCCTTCGGTTTCAAGAGCAGGAGAAAGATAAAACCAGTCTTCAAGAGCTTTTCAAGCCACTGCTTGTGTAGCGTCCTTTGATACCTCCTCCCCCCGTGAAGATGCACAGCTCAGCCTAAAGTTTACCTACTGGGCCCTCTCTCCATGGCGACCCCTCTCTAGAACAGAAGTTAAGGGAAGTTCAAACCAAACACTGCTCAGATTCGAAAACGTTACTTTTTGCTCATCCCCCCAGCTTCTAAAGTGCATGTGCTTTGCTCGTCAAACAAGACAGTCCTCCCAGTGGTGTCGGCAGCAAGGGCTGATGGTGCCAGGACGGCCCAGCACGGCATCTACTTCCAGTCCTCCCTGCTGGCATTGTATGCATTACAGATCTGTTTTGAGAAACCACCCAAAGACACCATCCCACAGACAGGAAAATCAATAAGTAATTTCTTTCTTGCATGTAGCTCTGTGGGTGAGGACGGCCTAGACCCACTCATGACTGTGAGGGCGTCAGCCGTGAGTAAAAGACAGCACACTGCAGGCCTCTAAATGAAAATAAAGACAAATGGGAATGCCACGAAAGCGGTGAGCAGACAGCGTGGGTGCAGAGAGAGGCATTTTTCATAGGCATTTAATCTGACCTCGCCCAGGCACTTTTGTATGAGGGTTTCTTGCTGTTGGAGCTCGACTTCTATTTACACACTGACAGCACAGAGTATTTTTCAGGGTAAAGTGTGCGTCTTTAGTCTCTCGAACGGCAGCCTTTCCCACAGCGTGCCCGTCTTTCCCAGTTTGGAGAGTACTCTACAGAAATTGCAAAGGAATGATGAAATGTGAGTTGAGAGGGAAGGGGCGGCCTCTTGCCAGGCTGGAGTGGCCGCACAGCACAGCACACCACACACCGCAATCTATCCCGGTCTGCTTCCAGCCTCTCCGGTTGCAGAGCTGACTCCGCTGCAGAAACAGCAGCGGGATCAAGGGGAGGCTTCTCCGCGCTTCCCGTGGACACATGCTTATCTTTCCTTGGCCTTTCTGAAGCGTGTTTTATGGACAAATCTCTTGAATCTGTCCTTTCAGGGAGTGGAAACTACCAAACCTTTCCTGTCTTCGCTGAGGTGTCATTCTGCATAAACACACTCGGGTGCCAGGGCCATTTCTGACGCTAGTAAACATTCATTCTCCAGGAGAACCAGGGAGCTTTGTATTCCTCACGGGCCTGTCTCTGAAGGTGACAGAATGCAGCTCCAGGGCATCTTCAGATCTCTGAGGAGGCAGCAGGGATGCTCTCGACACAATCCTTGATCCATTAATAGAATTAACGATCCCGTTATGGCATCTAACATGTTTTATTTCCTCGGTGTGCTGAGGAGCATAAAATTATCATGTAAATAATGTCACATCTGTGCAAACAATTTACTAGTTCTCCAGATCCAAACGCAGCGGCGGTGACTCCCCCTTTGTTAACCCTTGTGGTCCCTGAAGATTTCTCCCACCACCTGTGGAGACTGCGCACTGATCGCCACTGAGGCTCAGCCCTTTGTGAGCTCAAGAACTAGGGGAAAGTGTCCAACAGCCTCGCTTAGAATTAAGATTTCTATGAGCCTCGGGTTGTAAGGATTTCGCCAGAATCCCCAGGTGCTCCATAGCACTCTTAAAGGCAATTTAATTTTCCTTTTTTTCACATTCGCCAAGCTTGTTTTTATGTCTTAGTATCTGTGAACGGGTCTCTGTGGCCTCCTAGTTTCCAGATTATTCTCGGTGGGACGCTACAAGGTAACTGCCTAGGCAGTCTGATGCCGCTAGGAGTGGATTAGCACGGCAGAAACGTGTACACCCTAACCCGCAAGCAGGCTCTTACTGCGCAGGTAAGTTCAAGTCCCAGAATGCTGCGCGGTAAACTCGAGAGGTGCTTCTTCCTAGAGAATGCTGTTCAGGTGTTGGTATTTGCTTACACTTGTAAAGCCACCCTACCCCCATCTCGCACACCCACCATCTTTGCTGGGAACTTGTGTGAAGGAGCAACGGAAATCCTCAGTAGTATTCTAAAGAAAATGAGAGCACCTTCCAGGCCTTTGAGGCTGGAGCGGCTCATGCCTCACGTCATCCCATTAAACTGAGGTCTCGGCACGCAGGAATGCAGTTTCCTTAGCCGGACGGCTATTTCCAAGGTGCCCTTTGTTCTGGACTCAAATCCCCTCTGAGGAGTGTGTCATTTATGCTTTGCACAGGGGTCCCACTGGTCCTGCTGCAACAGGGCTTCATTGCACACTCGTATTCAGCACCAGGCTAATTGCAAATCGAGTCTGAGCATCTCAAGGATGTGAGGGCTGGAAAATATTTTCTCCTGTCACTTGGGTTCTGGCAGAGTAACAAGATAACAATTTTCTGGTCCTCCCCTCCACCTGCATTATTAAAGAGGCTGTCATTAGGAGAGGCTTTTTAGAGTGTGGACAGTGTGCTTATGTGCCCGTGCAGGGACAGATGGAGATAGGCAGACAGAGAAAGACAGAGACAGAGACAGAGACAGAGACAGAGAGAGATAGAGGCAGGGGTTGATGATTAAGAAAGGAGGCCAGCGTGAAGAGAGGATACAAAAGGGTACAGCGGGCTCAGCCACAAAGACAGACGGACCACTTCATGAAGTTGGTAGGCCAGATAGCTAGTTCCAATAATAATCAGAATTTGCATGCGTACTTTCCTATTCAACCTTCGACGTGACTTACAACTCACGGAAGTGAGTGCACTGCTCTGTGACCGCTCGAGGCTAGCAATTGCCATGTGGTTGCACGGTCGGTTTGACGGTGTGGCTCATGTTCTGTTCAACATACAATTTGCCCATGGCTCCTTGGACATGCACAGACAGTTTCTTCTCTACTCAGTGACAACTCGAGACAGATGCTTTCCGAGAGCCCTTCTCACTAAAGACTTAGTGAGACCTCCCAGGGGTGATTCCCTGTTCCAGGTGTTTATTGCCTCTGTGGGTACCATAGGGACAAAACCCAGAGTCCACTGAAAAAGCGCTGGAGAGCTACTCTCCGAAATTATGCTCCTCTATAATAAAAATGGGGGCTTTGGAATTATCTCCATTATTTATGTGTCCTGGGTCACTGGCACAGATACAGCTATCCACGCATGAAGTGATTTCAGAGAGCATTGCCACTGATTGCATTTATTTTTATGACAGTTTGTCAGGAAAATGAAAAACTCTAGTGTCATTTTCTGTCACCTTTGAATCATTTACAAATATGCCCTTGCAAGGAGTCTTGGGAGCTACATGAAAAATGACACCTGTACCCTTTCCCTCACCACCTGCTGCCCCTCGGCAGCTGCTCCCGTGTTGGCGCTTACGGACAGGGTCTCTCAACTGTCTGACGGGGCAGATGGACTTGAAATTCCAGTGCCCACATCCGCGCCTCACCTTCGGCAAGGTCACAGAGACATGTGTGCTCTTCCTTCTCACGCCACCCAGAAGTCGTCTGTTCAGTTCATCCATGCATGTGCTTGCTCCACGATGAGTCAAGGTCACTGTTTTCTGAGAACCTATAAAAAAATTTGATGTGACATCACCTGTCCTTTAGCACAGCCATTTGTAAGCTAAACAGAAGAATATGAAGGCATAGGCTTGTAGTTTGCTAGCTCAGTGTTTTCTCTAACCACTGTGGATTAAACACCTATGGTATGCCAGGCTCTGTTTTCACTAAATGAAACAAAGACAGGTTCTACCTTCTTTCAGATCAGAATCCCGAGGAGGAAAGTATCAGGAAAGATACGAAAGTGTGCATGGGGTTGGAGTTGTGACCCATGGTGTAGACCCTGAGAGGAAGGCTGTGGAGACTTCTGAGCTGGCCTTGAGGGCCATCAATGCCCTGAAAGCCTTGGCCTTCCAACAGAAGGCCTCTAGTCAAGCTCAAAAGAGGGTACACCAGCTGTGGACAGGGTCTGGGACAGGATCCCGCCAAGGCCAGAGGGTGAGCAGGGAGAGGTTCAGGCCCTGGAGAGGCATGGTGTGGCTTTGGGTAAGCAGTGCTTCTGAAGTTACATCTGGTGCTTCTTGCCAGCTAACAAGCAACTGTGGAGACCTGGCCTCAGTTTCCCATTTGAATCCCGAGTACTTTGTCCTGCTCGTGTAAAAGCTGGTAGTATTCCGGAATGAATCTTTGAAATACAACACACACGCACGCATGCACACACACACACACACACACACACACACACACACACACACACACACACGGCATACTGTACCATGCCACACAGAAGTGAGTCTCCAGGTCTTGTTGTGTATTGAAGTGGCTGTCGACCTGGAAGATGGAAACTTTACTGGTTCATTTTCCTCTGCAAACTGGGAAGTTAGGGGGTTTGGCCTTAACAGCAGCGTGTACTTGTCTATGTGAGCCTAAGACCATCCTCTCATGTGAACCATGTGTGTCTCTCCGTGTGAGTGTGAAAAAGCCTTGCACATTTTCCTATGTAAGTCCTTGCTGATATATCCATGTGCATTCTCCCCATTTGAGTCTGTGTGCATCTTTTCACATGCACCTGTAAGCATCTATGTGAGCCCATACATGGAGCTCCATTTGAAACATCTTCCCATGTGAACCCTACAATGTGTTTCCGTTTGAGCCCATGTGCCTGCTCTCTCTCTGAACCTGTGTGCCTCTCTCTGTGTGAGTCTGCACAGGTCCCTGTGGACCTATCTGTGTTTCTAGCAGGGCCACATGTGTTCTCTTGCAAACCCAAATTCAGTCTCTCGAGCACATACACTCCGCTCTTAGGACCTTGCCTATTCTCTCTGGAATGCTAACGCACTTCCTGAAGCTTGGCTTAGAGGACCATAATAACACACTGCTGGGAGACCAAGGCTTCCAGGGCACTTGAAGGGTATACTCTTACCCCCTTCAGCAGTGATTTCCTTCAGGGTTTTCATCTGGGTAAAATGTCCTAGAGTCTGGAGATTGGCTATCAGTTTTATTGGGGGAATTCCATGGACCCTCTGTAGGATGAGGTATCCACATAGTTCTCATGCTGACATTTTGGAATGCTCAGCTAAGCAAGGTCACACAGAGCACTGAATGACAGCCAAAAGAGCCCATTGGGAAACATGCACCTCTGGTTGTCACCTTGATACCCACCATGCCCAGCACACAGCACTCACTAAATACTACTGCTAAGAACTGCTCTGATGTGGTGAGTCAAGATAGCCTTGGATTCTTCTTCACTGGACAATGAATGGTCAAGTCATCTGAGGTAGTTGAAGGTCAGCTATGAACCCCAAACTGGCCACTGATTTTAGACGTATTTTAAGCCAATTTTACCATTTACAGAAAGTAGGCTAGACCAATTCATAAGAAGATACTCTAAGCCTAGCAAAACATCAGCCTTATCTCCTAGGTGATTTCCTCATGCTTTACAGGGAAGGCTCAATGACATGTAGATGACAGTTTTTCATTGACAGGATACTGCTATCACATACGGTTTTAGGTGCCTAAAGTCTCCAAGTCAGTTGCTGTCAATGGGACCAAATAAGCTTTCCTGCATCCCTTTGGGTGGGGCTCCAGTCTTCAAATGCAGCCATTAAATATGAAAATACTTTTACAGTAATAAAGGAGAAAGATTAGAAATCTATCTTCTTTCAGAGACGCATGAACGCTAACATTTTGATGGTGCGAAAGGAACGGCTCTCTCTTGACAACTTTGTTTCTAAAAGACAGATAATCTGAGTTGTGGGAGATAGCTCTCCCCTCACCCATTCACACCCCCTGGAGATTCCCCACAGCTATTTCCCTAGGACTGAAATGCGTTATGATTGGAAATGTTGCCCACAGCCCTTGTAGGAGAAATGTTCCAGGTGCCAGAGGGAGCAGGAAGATGGGACGCTTGTGGGTAGGAGGGTGGAGGAGAATATAAAGGAGCAGAAATGGTATTTTTGGGGAGGATGGGATGGGCGGAGCTAACTAGCATGTATACACACACGCGCAAGAACTTGGCATTATTATTGTCTGTCTATTATTCTCCAGGGACCCCACCTCCCTGCACCTGGCTCAGGACACCCACCAGATTCCTGGTTTCCTAGGGCAGAAGCTGCCAGTAATGGCCTTTGTGGAGTCCCGGGAGTGTGGTGATATTGTGTTTATGCTATAACAAATAAAGCTTGCCTGGAGTGTGGAGCTAATCCACTAGTTAGCAATAGAGGTCAGGCAGTGGTGGCACGTGCCTTTAATCCCAGTACTTCGCAGACAGAGTGAGTTCAAGGCCACCCTGGGGCTACACAAGATTGAATCTGTCTAAAAGAGAAACAGAGCTCACAGGAAGGTGATCCCAGCCTTGGGGATCACATGCCTTTAATCTCAACACTAGGGAGGTGGAGACAGGAGTGTGGCTGGACAGAGAAAGGAATGTAAGGCTGGAGGAGGCAGGAGCTCAGAGCAGTTTGAGGATGCAGTTTGAGGATTGGTAGGGACAGGATCACTCCCTTTGTTCTGAGCATTGGTAGAGGTAAGAACTCTAGTGCTGGCTGCACTGCTTCTCTGATCCCTCAGCTTTCACCCCCTGACAGCGGACTGAGTTTTTACTATGCAGACCAATTAGAATTCGTGCTATAAAGGAGAGCATGCAAACCACTACACTTTGATTCTGTCAGGGGAGGGGAGGCCGGATGCCCTGTGTGTGTGGCTTTTCTTCTTAAGCTCTGACTCTCAGTCCTGTTTGGCCCCAGACATGATTCCTGTGCAGGGCCATGTCGGTCCTAGGAGGCAGTGCACAGAGGTGCTGCTTTGGAGCTCAGCCCTTGCTCATCTGTCCCAAGGGAACTGCCATCCAAGCATGCATAAATTAGCCACGAATGTGCATCCTGTATCCTCCTCATTGCTGTGCCCTCTGGGCTCTACTGTAGCATGCTTGTGGATTATAAATGTGTACACTTCCACTTTCTTAATTTAGTGGTTGCATGACATTTTCAGTTTTTGATTTAAGCATATCATTCCTTCTTGCTTTTCTTCTCCATTTACCTCTAGCTCATGCCCACAATAAACCTGACTTCAGTAGAGTTCGAGGTTCTGTCATGGGCTGAGTGATGGCTCCTTCAAAGACGCCAAGGTTCTCAGCCTCAGAGCCTGGGGATATATTACCCTCCATGGGCAGTAGGGACTTTGCTGCTGTGGTAAAGAATTTGGGTGGCATGGGCTAAGGAGATGGCTCAGCGGGTAGGCGTGAGCCCCGGAGTTCCAATCCTTAACATCCAGGCAAATGCTGGGCGAGATGGTGGTGTTTGAAATGCCAGCATTTGGGAGGCAGAGACTGGGTTCCCCCAAGCAGCTTAGCTAGCCTGACTAGCTGAATCTGTGAGTTTGCACTCAGGTGGGAGGCCTGCCTTGCCATACAAGGTGGAGTGTGATCGAGGAAGACAACTACTATCAAGCTCTGGCTTGTACCGGTGCATTTGCACCCATATATATGAACAAACACACACATGCAAGCATACCATACGCATGTGTATAGAAAGGCAAAACATTAAAAGCAAAACGGAACTGTAGGCCTATAGTGCTCTGCATTGTGGAGGGGGCTATGAGACAAGCCCAGGCATTCTTTTAGCAGAGATAAGGACATTTGGGGCTGGAGCAGGCCTTGTGATGACAGACCCAGCGGATGTGGGATGAGATGTGATCGCTGGCTTTGAGGAGAGAGAGAGGGACTGTGGGCCAAGGAATGCGGCCTGACTTTAGAAGCTGAAAAGGGCAAGAAACAGATCCTTCGCAGAGCCCCTGGGAGGAAGGAGGCCGGATCTGCTGTCAGCTTGATTCCCGCCCGGTGGGGTGCATTGTTTTCTGACTCCTGACACTCACAATTATAAGAAAACAAATTGGTGTTGTTTTAAGCCTCTGTCTTTGTGGCAGTTTGCTACAGCTGCTGTGGGAATTATGCTGGAATATATGGGGGTTGAAAATACAGTCACAGGGAAGTAATTTTCCCACACTAGTGAGAGAAGGGAAAGGCAGAGTTGGGGTACAGGAATCTGAAGAATCTGCACCCTGGCCCCGAAGCCTGAGATGCAGGGACAGAATTGCTTCCCAGGGTACCTACAGCTTATCACATCTGAACCGGATGCAGCGTTTTCTTCCCTGGCTCAGTCATGCTAGTCCCCGTGTGGTGCCCGGAGCTCCCCCTTTCCATGAGCCTGGCTCAACACATAGGCAGCTGTGACAATCTAGCCTTTGCTGCCTTCTCTGAGTTCTGCTGTTCCATCTCTCACCAAGACCGAGCTGGTTTTCATTTTAGAGCCCCTGGGGAAGTTCTTCACCTAGCTGACTCCTGGTGGCTTGTTGGGTCTCAGCTCTAGAGATCTTCCCATTCCGGGGTCCCTGTAGGGCACCATTCTCTGTCACTTTCTCTTGTTTTATTTCCTTGTAGTTTTGACCCTACCCTAAATGGTCTCATCTGCTGGATTTATGCTTTTTATTGTCTTTCCTGAGAGTTGGAAAAGTCGGGATTTCTGGGTTCATTCCTGAGGCACGCAAACCACAGCAATGTCTGCGGGAGGCCATTGCTCTGCGGCCCGAGAATGTCTGCAGGATTTGTGAGATTCTCACCTTCAGCCCCATCGTCTCTTCTCTCTTGACTGACAGCTGGAGATATTTTACAAAGGAGCATGCTCTGAATAGTATCTGGTTCATATCAGCTGGAGGAATCGTTTATTTTCAGCCAGCCAATGGGGAGAAAGCAAATGTCGAGACAGTTTTCCTCAGTAGAGACTCCATAGAAGAACCGCATGATTCTTGTGTTAAGACAGTTAAGGCAAAGTGATGGAAGTAATTTATGAGTTAAATACACAAATTAAATGTCTTATCCATTAAACATCTATCCATTTAATAAACAATGTATTTTTGGTGCACTGATGTTTTAAGTTTGGAACAAATTATTTGTGAAAACATCTTCCTTCCCTTTGGCAAATATAGCAAGAGATTGGCCTTAAACAGGCTTAAACACAAGACATTCCTTCCATCTTAACGCTCCTCCTCTTCTCTGTGCCCCAGTAGATGAAGAAGGTGACTTCCCCCACCTGCTACTACTGCTGTCTGTCACTACCACAACGGCCGCTGTTGCTGCAGAAGGATGACTTCGTCCTTATTGGTCTCCAGGAGCCTGGCCTTGCAAGGTCCTGTAAGAGTTTCTGTTCCTTAATTATGTTGTTTAAAACTGCATTTTGGAATAACTGTAGATTCATAATAGTTTATATTTATGCAAATTAAAACTATATACACAGGAGTTCCTATGTCCCTTTTGACCAGGTCCCCTCATGGTGATATTCCATGTGTGTTTCTAGTCTAACATCAAAGGCAGCAAATGGACATTGGCATTTCTTTTCAATTTAATCAAGGCCAAATCAATCTTTAAAGCTCATGTCTCTTACTCTCTGCGTCCATGCTTATTCTGAGCAAGAAGTAGGTACTGCGTGCTTCGTTCTCAGTGGGTATTACTGTTCTGTGGATCGTGAGGCATCTCTCCCACAATGCCTCTCTTCTCCGTTTCCTTCTCTCATCCTGGAGTAAGCCCCGTCCCCAGCTGCACTAGGGCTGGATGGACATCCTTGCACTTGGCACGCAGGCTGAGACAGCTGAGCAGCACCTCTGGCCCCTGTGAGCAAATCTCTGGTGAAATGCTTAAACATCAGTGTTGGGAAATTGGAGTCTCCGGCTTGGCTCATTGTATCTTTGATTTTCCCCTCCAGTTTTTCCCCAACTGTTACTTTCAATAGCAGGTAATAAGTCCACCCGTGTTATTTTATAACAAAAGGTCTTGACATTTTATTTTAGCCAGATGAAAAATCTTAATATGACAGCATTTTGTTAATAAAGATATTGAGGCAGTATGACATTTCTTCTACCCAGAGTGGTGGTGTTGTTTGCTAGGAGGTTCCAGGAATTTAGAGCTAGTTTCTATTTCTCACCAGGACACTTGTAGCCTCTGCCAGAGGGACGTAGGCTGGCAAATTTCCAGGTAACAACTTTGTTATGCTCTGGAGCCATTCAATGGATAGATTTTTGCGACAGCTCCTCTGGAAGCTGGCAGAGTTAGGCAGAACAACTTTGGCCAAAAGGGCCTCACAAGATTGGTGTCAGGCTCAATGAATTTCTTACCGAAGTTTTCCTGGCTTAAGGCAAGACGGGTCACATTCAAACCGGCGTCCTGAAGGCTTCAGTTACCTCCTCGGGTGTGCAGAGGGGGTAACTCTTCCCTTTGTGTGTGCTTTCATCTCTATGACAACATTGCTTTCTTTTGAGGGGAAGGCAGATAAAGCATTTGTACAGCACCCCATGTTTCAGGAGAAGGAGACCCTCTGAGACTGAAGGGTGCTTCAAGATCCCTTGGGCATGGAGCTCTCTTGAAGTCAGAGGATGTGCAAAGCTACTAGGTAACTTGCTCATCCCAAGCACTGCTCCTGTCAGTGGAAGGACGTGTTGAAACAGGGTCATTTTCCCCAGGAGACTGAGTGTGGTATCTTCCTGGAGGGTTGGGTGCAGAAAGGGGCTCCTTTGCTGAGATGTGACATACACAGTCCATCTCAGTCCTCATGAGGCTATTTTTTCCCCATAAGAATCAAGGGGCAAGGAACCAGGGGATGGAAATACAACCGCACCCTATGCCCAGGCTTCACCTGCAGAGGGACAGGAGGAAATTCTGGATACCCAGTGTTGGGCAAGGCTACTTCTATTATTGGAATTCCTCACTGTGGCCACCACACTGTGGTAGAGTTTCTGGGAAGAACCTAGTCTAGAGAGTCAGAGAGGAGCATGGGGAGATCATCCCCATTGCCTCCCTAGCAGCCGCATCACGCTACAAGAGGCACTGTGCATTTGTGCAATTGACTTCAATGGTTTGAAGCATCATCATATCGCTAGCTAGTCTCCTCTGCCTCCTTTCTAATACAGCTTTATCTCGTGCCTTAAAAGACTGCAAAATCCCAGAATGCACAAGTGGGATTGTCAACACCTGGGATCAAAAAAAGAATTGCCTTCTCGAAGGCTTACCACTGCTCGAGTGAGCTGGTCTTCTGTAATCATGACTCTTATCTCTTTTTTTCCAATCCCACTAGAAGCCACTCATCAATTATATATAGGAAATGTAAAGGTTGGGTTTCCTGCCTTGCATTCATCATGGAGATGTATAGTAAACGCAGGGAAATTGGTTGCTAAACTTGAGTTTGCTTTCAATCAAATTGACCTTTAAATTATCCTTCAAACTCTCCCCCCATCCTCCGTCCTTAAATAGCAGTCGGTCCATAGAACAACTTTTACTAATGACATATTGAATTAGATTAACTTTAGTCCAGCCCCAGCTGGAAAGGTGGGAAAGTAACTTTTATTGCATGCTCTAGGTGAAATCTAATGCAATGTATTATATTAATATGCTATTTGATTCTCCAGCTGAGATAAGGAAACAGAATTATGTTGGAGAATGGAAATCACAGTGCAGTCTCAGCTGGAAAAAGTCATCAAAGCTAAAGGATAAATTTCTAAAAATCAAAGCCAGAAAGAAGCAGCGTGTTTAGAGGCCATGCCCCCTCCCCTGCATGGGTAGTGATATCTGTGGCTTATTACCAGGGAGCCCCGCCCCATCCCAGTCACTGGGTGATGATACTCATCTGTGATCTTCTGCCAGGTCTTCTCGGTCTCTAAATGTGCTTGGCTGTTCTTCTGTCTATTCCTGATCTTTGCAGGAGGTAGATTTGCAAGTGCAGCACTTTTGAAAAGCCCCTGACATGTCCCTTGACCCACAGCCTAATCCAGGGAAATTTTGCTACTACATAGAAAATTAGGCTGCTACCTAGCAACCTACAGCAACTGCTCATTCTGTAGGGACGACAGCAGTGTTCTCTCTCATTTTCCCGTCCGTCTTCTCCAAGTCCCCTCTTCTAGGGAGTACCATAGCTTGAGAGAACATGCCTTTGAAAAGTACTTCCTCCCACACGCCTCTGAAGGAGTCCTAATCTGTTCTTTCAGAGATGTTCTTCATACCCTCTGCAAAAGTACAGGATTGAAGGGAAGTCACAGACCCTGGAACACATTTCCAGTGCATCCAAGAAGCGTCTCTGCCTCCTTTCTATGTGGACACCGCTTTGTAAACTCTGTTCTTCATTTCTCCATCTGAAGAGTGGGGAAGCCAAGAGTAAATGCTCAACAGGGTTTTATGTCTGTGTGTAAGTGCACACACATATGTGTATGCAGGAGTGTATGCATGTGTGTGTGGGCCAATGGCAAGGGGTGTCTTCCTTTATTTCTCTCTACTTTATATACTGAGGTAGAATCTCTCATTTGAGCCCAAAGCTCACCTGTTAAGAGTGTCTGACTAGCCCACTTGTTTGGGGACCATGTCTGCCTCCTCCTGCCGAGTGACAGAATTACAGGCTGGCTATCAGGCCTGCTTGGCATTAGCATGGACTATGCAGTCCTGAATTCTGGTCCACACGTTTGTATTTGCATGCTTTACCTACTGGGCTCTCTCCTCTGTCACAGAAGAGTTTTTTTGAGGCCTGAACATGTAAGTCATGTAACACTGCTGGATATGGAAGCAGCCATGACCGTTAGTTGAGAGCTGTAGTTAACTTTGATGTCATTTTATGATAGCTGTGTTTACATTTAGAAGAGTAAGATAGACAGTGGTTTTTAAAGAACTGAACAAATGAATAAAGAGATGTTTCCATTCCTTACATATTTATTACAGACTGCTTTGTGTCACGATTGTCAATTTTTAAAAATTTCATTTGTTGAATTTCTAGCTCTCTGTACCTCAATACATTACCTCATTTGAAACAAAGCCATTACAGATGTAAGTAGTTAGAAGAAGCTTAAGGTTTGCTCTAAGCCAATGTCTGATGTTCTTATAAAGAGGGGAAGTTTGGACACAGAAAAATCAATCAATGTGAAATGAAGCATATGAAACATAACCATTGGGGTAGTTGTATGAAGATGACGATGAGCGGATGAGTCCTCACAGAATCAGGGCAACCAACCCATTCAGTGCCTTCAACTGGGTTCTAGCCTCGGGAACTGCAAGATGGTAAACTTCTGTTCTTAATGGTGTGTGTTCCTCTTTTGTAGTAGTTCTAGTAAGCAAAAAAATAAAATAATAAAATAAAATAAAAAATAGGGCGATGGGGTCAGAAAGGAAAGAAGAAAGAAAAAAATGAAATGAGAAAGTATACATTTATTGTGAATTTTAGGTCCCATGTTTATGTCATTTGAAATATTCCATGAAGCAGGTACCTAAATTGCATTTTATAGAAGAAAATTCTGAAGCCTAGGCTGTTTAGCAACTACTCAGGATAGCATCAAGTTGGGGATCAAAGGTCTAAAACTAAGTCTGCTAAACAGTTTGTCATGTCCAGGATGAAATGCATATGTTCTAACTAACTTTAAAAGAGACCAGCAAAGTTGTGATTATAGTACGGTCATTGCTGGTTCTTTATCAATTAAAATACAATTCCATCATTTCCCCTCTTCTGTTCCCTCCCTCTAACCCATCCCACATGCCCCGGCCCCCATTGTCTCTTGAATGTATGACATCTTTTGAAGGAATACTGGGAGCAGGAGAGACCATATTTTTCAAGGAGGAACTCCCAGTTCTTTATCCAGTGTTAAGTGGTCACCATTTTTGTTTTTTGTTGCGGCTTTGGTAGCTCTGAGAATTCCACAATGGTCACCTGAAAGAGGG
The DNA here is from genome assembly GCF_903992535.2 of Arvicola amphibius. Taxonomy (NCBI): domain Eukaryota; kingdom Metazoa; phylum Chordata; class Mammalia; order Rodentia; family Cricetidae; genus Arvicola; species Arvicola amphibius. Next base: position 6,823,176 of record NC_052049.1, on the reverse strand, counting down.
CTGTTGAGTTTTTCTTTTTTCCTTTACTGAGAATCTCAGTGACAGAGTTCATGAAAATCCTCTCAAAAATGGAATTCACTTATTCCCTGCCTAGAACTTAGACCTTATGGAAATCCATTCAGAAATGGAGTTCCTCTGCTCCCTGCATAGAGTTGTGAATGTCACGACATTCCCATGACCTCTGACCCTGTCCCCCATGGTCTGTCTGCTGGCTCCAGTCCATCTTGGACTTCAGGTGTTTGTGTTCTTGTGCAACTCAACCTCTTGTTAAGTGTGGATGGCAGATATAATTGCTTATAACCCGTGGAATACAACAGAGGTGCTGGCTATCACTTCTAAGATGGAAACATCTTTCATATTACTTCTGTTCTCTCTGTTTCTTTCCAGTTTGCATGCATACGTGACCAGCCATATTAGAATGGTCATGAGCCCAGAAATTGCAGGCAGCCTAACAGTCAACAGAGAGACCCCAGATTCAACAGTAGGTGGCTAACAGTTCCAGCAAGCCCACCAGTGGATCCCACCCACTAAAACTTTCAGTTGAGACCTCAGCTCTGGCCGTGAACCTGACTTTAGTCCGTGAGAGGACCTTGACACAGAGGATGTGATATGCAGAGGCTGGAGTTTAAGCCCCAGATGCTGTGAGGTAACAACCACAAGGCGTTTTTCACACACTGCCAAACTTGTGGTTCCTCATCACACTGGACTCACTTTCTAATTTCTACTTGGCTCTCCATGGCTACTATAGGTACTTCCTTCTGATCCTGACCTCCCTCTGTGACCCAATAATATCTGTTATCCCTATTTTTTAAAGATTATTATATCTTTTATTTTGTGTTTATTTTTTGAGAATTTCATACTTGCTTGCCATATATTTTGAGCATATTAATCCTCTTACTCCTCATAATTCCTCCCAGGTTCTTGACCTCCCCTCCACTCCACTCTCCCAACTTTGTGTTATCTCTCCTTTAAAAAAAAAAGCACTATATACTCATGGGTCTGAGACCATCCACTGGAGCACAATGAACTTAAAGAAAACTCTTCCTGAGTAGTTCTCAACTGCCAAGAGCTCGTCAGCTAGGCTGTGACTTACTTGCCCCTCTCTATTGGTGCAGAGATGCTGGTTGACTTGATCTCTTGTAGCCCTTGTTTAGATGAACACAGCTGCTAAGAATACAGGGGTCCTGGCACGTTCGGGAGACTCTGTTTTGCATGGATACTCTGCATCCTTTCATCTTTTTTTCTCTGCCTCTTCTTCCTCAAGTCTTATTTGGGATGGGGGTATGATATTGATGTTTCATTGATGTGAGAGTCCCCTCTGTGTGTTGTGATTACCATTAATGAATGAAGAAACTGCCTTGGCCTATTGATAGGGCAGAATCTAGGTAGGTGGGGGAAACTGGACTGAATGCTGGGAGAAAGAAGACAGAATCGGGGAGATGCCATGGAGCCGCCAGAGTCAGACATGCCAAATCTTTGCCAGTAAGCCATTGCCACGTGGCAATATACAGATTACTAAAAATGGGTTAAATTAATATAAGAGTTAGCCAATAAGAAGCTAGAGCTAATAGGCCAAGCAGTGTTTTAACTTATACAATTTCTGTGTGATTATTTTGGTTCTGTGCAGCCAGGATGAACAAACAGCTCCTCCTTCTACATTCCATTTATGGCAGAGCACTCCACAGACACTTATTTTCTGTACTTTGATCAGTGATAAGTATCTTTGCCTTATCTGCCATCCACTGCCAGGGAAGTTTCTCTGATGTGGGCCGAGAGTTACATAAATCTATGGGTATGGATATGTTTATTGAGAAATAAGTTTGACACTAGGCCAGTTTAGCAAAATAATAATAATAATAATAATAATAATAATAATAATAATAATAATAATAGGTTTACCCTCAGGGCCCATGATTTTTCAGAGAAGTTTTTTTTTTCAAGGCAATGTTAGGCAGAAAGTACAAAAAGCTCCCATACATTCTAATGCACCCAGGAACACACGGCCTGAAATATCTCACTTCAGAGCTGCCTATTTATCTGTGAATCAACACTGATATCACATTGCCACCCACAGTTGTGCAGTCACATCCTGCCTTGTTCTGAGTGCTATGCTTCCTACCAGTCTTGAGAAATGTGCAGTGGCGGGCATGCACTGCTTTAGTATCATCCTGAGTAGATTCGTTGTCCTGAGCATCTTCTGTTCCTACCTATCCATCCTCTGCCCACTGGTAGAGTTTCCTTCTTTAATGCAATGCCAGTGTCGCTGTATGTAGCCATTTCTGATTGTTTGCTTTTATCTCACAGTAATCATGTAAGGCTTTTCCATTTGTTTTACGGCTTGATAGGGTGCTGTCTTTAGTGCCAAATACTATTCCATTTTCTTACATGACAGTTTATTTATCCATTCACTTAGGGAAGGGATCTTAGTTGACTCCAGAATTGGGCAGTTATAGATAAAGCCGCTATAGCTATCTGTGTGGAAACATTTTAAAACTCCTTTAGATAAATACCGAGGAGTGAAAGTGGTGGATGGCACAGCATGGGATGTGCTTTATTTTATATGAAACTGCCAAGCCACTTTCAGGGCTTGGTATTTTGTATCCTACCTCCAGTGATTAGGGATCCTGTTACTCCACACACTCATCAGCAAATTCAGTACTCCTAGTTCTGGCTATTTTGATAGTGATGTAGCTGTGTCTTATTTGATTTTGTAATTCCTTAGTGACACAGTATGGCACGTCTTTTCTATGCTTGTTTGCAACTTCTGTCTTTTCTTTGATGATGTGTTTGTTCAGATCTTTTACCCAGTTTTAGATTTGCCTGGTCATTTCTTTGTCTTGGAGTTTTTACACTGTGTAAAACAGTCTTTTTTCAGATATATATCTTGCAGATACTTTCTTATGAACCATGACTTGTCTACTCATTCAATACTGCTGCCAAGTATTTAAGAAATACTTGGCAGTATTGTGTGCAAAGAAGGTGTTTTTAATTTTAATAAATCTGTCTTCCAGGGATTCTGACTGTAGTGTTGTATTTAAAACATTACTACCATTTGCCTAAGATATGTTAGATTTTCTATTTATCTTTCGGGTATTTCATATATATTAGTTTGATGATTCACTTTGGGACAATCAAGTCAACGTTAAGAGTCATCTCTTGATTTATGGCATGTGTACAAGACCATTTGTTCTACTGTCTTTATTAGAATGGCCATTTTTGGAAGGTATCATTTAACTGCTGGGCAGCAAAGATCCCAGTGGCCTTTCCCAGTGCTGGAACCTGTACATTGCCATCTCAATCTGCCAAGCAAATGTGCCCACTGGTGCAGCAGTGAGATGACTGGAATGGGGTGACTAATGCCTTTTTTATTGGATTTGAGGCCTTGTCTACAGGAGGAGGCTCATGTCTGTTACTGGAATTCTGCTTAATGGCCCGTGGCTGGGGAGGTCATAGGCTCTAGGGTAGAGCCTGCTATTGTTATTTTGCTAACTGGTCATGCAGTCAAGGTGCCTTTTAAATATTTGTGTTCATAAGCATAAATCTGGAACACTATTAATCTTGGCCATAGAGACTTTTTTTGCAGTCAATAGAGTGATGTATAACTGGGTAAAGTTCTGACACTAAGAGACCACATGCTCTTCCCTAAATGAAACAACTGTATTAACTTTACACCAATGGTCAGGGAACATTTCAGAAGAGGAGCCAAAAAGAATATAAGAGCAGCAGGAGGAGCGTTCTGAAATGCTATCTTGTGGACAGGACTTTATTATTATGGAGTTAAAGTAACCGTGGTTTGTAAACAGACGTTTCTGTCCCACCTGGTCCCACAGCCATTCAGTCCCAAAGAAACAAATAGAGGCTTATATTAATCATAAACTGTTTGGCCAGTTAGCTCAGGGTTATTATTAACTAGCTCTTACCACTTACATTAACCCATAATTCTTATTCATGTCCAGCCATATGGCTTGGTACCTTTTCTCAATAAGGCATTCTCATATTGCTCCCTTTGCATCTGGTTGGTGACTATATTTCTTTTCCCAGAATTTTCTTAGTCTGGTTGTCCCTCCTATGCTTCCCTCCTGACTACTGACCAATCAACATTTTATTTAACCAATGGAAGTAACAAATCCTTACAGGGTACAAGGGCACTGTCCCACAGCAGTGGTTACTGTATATGACCCACATAAGATCAAGCCAGCCAAAATTCTGGCAGAAATGGGGAGGTGCTCTCCACACCCTACTCTTTACTGGAGAGCCACTCATTGTGGAGAGTTGCTGGAGAGAGAATCATCCTTTTTTGAGGGTGTGGTCACTGAGAGGTTTCCCATATATCAGTGGATAGTCCCATTTCCATGCACATATGGGCAGCACTAGAATTAGTGTGAAGCATGATTGATAAAGAGAGAAAGAGAGAGAGAGAGAGAGAGAGAGAGAGAGAGAGAGAGAGAGAGAGAGAGAAAATGGGGTTCAACCTAAAGATCTGAAAAGCAAAGCAACCAGCCACTGTCTCTTACCACTACCTCAGTCCAAAATGGCGGTCCCGACTCCAGGAATCTCAGAAGGAGACTGTCTGAGAGCTGTGTCCTCCCATCTTATATTCTTCTCTCGGGATGGGATTGAAGGTGTGCACCACTACCATCTGGTTTCTATGGCAAACTAGTGTAACTACTGGGATTAAAGGTGTGTGTTACCACTGCCTGGTCTGTAAGACTGATGGATGGGGCATTTTACTCTCTGACCTCCAGGCAAGCTTTATTTATTAAAATACAAATGAATGTTATTATATTAGTGGTTTATTAAACAAAACAAGATCAAAGTGTATCACGTTGCTGTTTCTTTACTTGGTTGTTCCTCTTCTGTGTTAAAACTTCAAGGCTCATGTGATGCCATTGTTAGTTCTTAGTTAATTTCTTGAGCTCCTGGGATCTTCTTTTTAGAAAGTCCTTGCCTATATGTCTTTAATTGATTTATGTGTATTTTCTTCTGTCATTGTCAAGAGTTTTAGTTCTCTGATTAAGGCATTTGATCTGTTTCAAGTTGATGTTCATACAAAGTACAGTTTGTATTTAATAAATGGCAAAGAGTGTGTAAATTGCCTTTCTGTACTACTTACTGACTGAACATTTTTACTGTTTTTGAGAAGTATTTATTAAACTCTTCATTCATTTATTGATTGTATTTTTGTGATGTTTAATTTTTGGGTTCTTTACATATTTTGGACATTAATCCCCTATTAGATGAATAGCTGGTAAAGATTTCTCCCATTCTTTGCTAGATTAGTTGTTTGCTATGAATTTTTAATTTCATGAAATCACATTTGTAAATTTCTGTTATTATTTTTTTGAGCTGTTAGACTCCTTCTATAAACATCCATGCCTGTACCTTGGTCTTTCCGCCCCTTTTCTGTATGGCCCCTGCTGCTGTAGGGAGGGGTGTGTTCCATTTGTATCTAGGCACTGCACAGCACCGTCATTTATTCCCCACACATTGACCTGTTGTGGGTTTCCAAATTAATCATCATTCACTGCAGAAAGAAATATATCTGATGTACTAATATATCAGTGGAGATTTGTGGATTTAGAGGTTTATTTAGCAAAATAAAAACAGTAGGTTCACATATGGGGCCTGTCCAACCCCCAACCATGCATTCTAGTCAGGTTTGAAATACCAGACACTTATTTCCTCCTTCAATCAAATCAGAGAGTGTTTGGTCACTCCCATAAAATTTGGGCCACTGTTGAATACATATTTCGCCACTCTGGTCGTTATTGCAGTATATGTTTTGACATCTAATTGCTGTTAAGATGAAGGGGTGACATTCAGGCTCACTCTATACTGGACCAGAAACCAGAAGACAATGTTTTAAAAAAATTATGTCATGCGTTGCTAGCTGGCCAAATTGCAGTCACTGATGATCTAACCCTGTGGATGTTGATTAATGCGTAGGGCTTGTGATTCTGAGATCTGGAGATAGGACAACCCTGTGGGGGAAAAACTCAAAATGAATATTCTAGCACATATCACTACTACAAAAGTTGCTGAAATGACTTCAGATATGTGCAATTAGTACATGGTTAAATGATAACCTTATGAATAGGAAATGAATGTTGAATACTTTACAGCTCAACTAGAATTTAGTAAGGTTGAGTAGTGCAGTATGCTATTCAACTCTACAGTGAGTTTAAGAGTGTAAAGCTTATTCCTAATATCAAATGTGATATGTTGGCATTCTCTGCTGGTGAAATGCATGAGGCAGAGGTAATATCAGATAGTAATAGACGGTTAGTGGCAACGGTATCTTGCAGTTCACTAAGTCCAATATTTCTAAAAGTCTTCCACTTCATGTCTGTTGGCCTGGACTTAGGAAGATGATAAACTGCTTAGTGCCAAAGCAATTATTCGGTGGTCAGTTAAGGCAAAAATCCATGGGGGGAAAGACGAAGGACAATCTATTATATAAGGCACCTGCCAAAGCTATTTTTCTCTGCTCTCCACAAAACGAGTGGAACGACTTTATTTCTAGTCTCTCCAGGTCACTTTGGCTTAGACTCCAGACCCATGTCACTTCTTGCTTACACAGCTGAGATAATTTCCTATGGGTTGTTCTACTTTCTGCCCTTGACTCCTCCAATGTGCTCACTCTGCATGAGGGTTACTCTCCAAGATTATTGTATTTATAATGCACATTCCTCTTTTAAAAGCTTTCAATGCCACCCTTGCAGATAGAGCAGAACGTAAAGCTTACCCATGTCTTCAGCCTCCACATGTGGTCACGGTATTCTTTTTTCCTGTTTCTCGTCACCACCCTTCACGTCTGGCCACATGGTTTTTCCAGATTAACAAATGCGTATCTCCATACTGAAGTTATACCTGAATCCTGGTCTTCCCTAGGTGGTGGTGTTGTCTCTGCCTGTACAGAGCATGAGCTAGCTTTGCACCCCAACAGAGCGTGAACTAGCTTTGCACCCCAACAGATCATGAGCTAGCTTTGCACCCCACCAGACTGTCCTATAAGAATCAAGCTTTACTCTAAAATTTTAACTGGCCTTTTTCCAGTGATTCATCTTGTCCAGTCTCTATGTTGTTTTTGTATTAAGATATCTATTTGAATTAACATGCTCATCACCTCTTACAGCCAATTTTTATGATTTTAATACCAAGTGCAGTATTACAACTATTTAAAAGCTAAAGCTATGTCCTGCTTTTCTCTGAGGATGTCTCATGGCCTACCCATGTTCTACATAGAAGAACTTGCCAAAAGCTTGATGAATGAGTAAGAGGCACAACATGAAACTGTTGTGCACCTGAATCATGGTATTGGTAGCATGGGCTTCAAGAGAAGATGAAGTTCCAAACAGATATTTCTCAGAAACAGGTTGTCCTTGATAAATAGCTATCAGGACCAAATGAAGCCAGTAATGCTCTTTCCAATGCAAATTATATCCCCTTGAGTACGAGCATTATAAGAAGGAGAGAAATCCCTTCTTTCTAACAAAATGTGTTGGTTATATAATGTGGCACATTTCAGCTTCCTTGCATGCGGTGCCACATTTCACTATAGAAAGGGATAAAATCAGTCAGTCCATTCTGGGACAGAACCCAAGGCTAGAGGCCACCTTTGGATGATGCCGGGCCATTCGCACTATCTGTGCACATCTGCGCTTTTAGCTATTGCTCCAACAGATGCTCTACAAATTACAAAGCATCTATAGGAGTCATTTCAAGACATCAATAAGAAAGCACCTAAAATAGATACTCTATATGTCTGTCCTTAGTGCATTCTCACTGAAAGTTCCACTGTCAACTGTCTTGCTGGCTTATTTTTAGGCTGGGGATGGAACTAACCCTTTGGTACCTGAATTCAGAAAAGCTGGGCTGTGCAAACTTGGAGTGGAATAGCGAGTGGCCCTCTGTACTCTCCTGCTGCTTTTGTATCTTGTGTGCAGATTCAATACCAAACACATAAGGATATCCAGCTCATTTTTCTTCAAAATATTTTATTAGATATGGTCTAAAATATTTACCTGTGTGAGCTAGTTAGCGTTGCTTTATGGCTGAGGGGTTGTTTATTAGTATTTGTAGTGTCCCCCAGAGGAATACGCCTTCTGATAGCAGGCACAGTTAGCATTTTAAAGATGTTGAACAAGAATTCACAGAGTTTACTCTACAAATCTTCAACCACTCTAATCAGAAAGTCTCAGTGTTGGGGTGAGGACGTTAGTACAAAGATTGATGGTGATGACCTTTATGGAGGGGAGTGTGTGGTTCTCAAGATAGTTGCTGTGTTGTCAGGCTTTTCTGTGCCTCTGGGCAGGAGTGCAGGCATCTGGAGGACCCGTGTCCTCCTGGGCGGGAGTGCAGGCAGCTGGGGGACCCGTGTTCTCCTGGGCAGGAGTGCAGGCAGCTGGGGGACCCGTGTTCTCCTGGGCAGGAGTGCAAGCAGCTGGGGGACCTGTGTCCTCCTGGGCAAGAGTGCAGGCAGCTGGAGGACCCGTGTCCTCCTGGGCAGGAGTGCAGGCATCTGGAGGACCCGTGTTCTCCTGAGCAGGAGTGCAGGCAGCTGGGGGACCCGTGTTCTCCTGGGCAGGTCTGTCCTTGGCTTCACACTTTCTCACTTTGTCTTGATTGCTGATTCAGTCTCAACTCTGCCAAGAACTCAAGGAATTCCTGAGGGCGCACGAGCTAGGTCTGCAGTTTCCAGGAACAGATTGATACCTTCTTGCCAGGAACGTTGGTATGTGTGATAGAATTTTCTGAGAAACCCATTTGCCTGATGTGCCATCTGGAGGTGACAGAGGGGTATGGGGTAGACATTGCCATTCCTTTTTGTCACCAGAGGAAGCTGGCCACATCTCCCTGCAAGAATAGATTTAGCTCAGGAGGAAGCTGAACATCGCATTTGCCTGTAGATTCTACCTTATTCCTCTGGCTTAAGGAATTCCCTCTTATCCTGCATCCAAGATCCCAGAATACCTTGTGAAGCTAAGATTACATCAGCATGCCACAAAATGGGGGTGCTTTAAAATTGAGGCCTCCTCATGTCAGGAAGGGTACTCTTTGCAGCGAGTAGTTTACTCACACATTCCCTTCATTAGGCGGAGAGTGGATGTTTATCTTGGATGTTATTTTAGACCCGAAATGCTATCGGCTTATTCCGAGCAACTGATAGGCAATGAAAAATGCATCCATTTAATTAACCTAAGCTATGTATTAGTGGTTTAAAGCTCAGTCATTAGGGGAAGAAAGGTGCTTGCAGAACCATAAGCAGGCTACTTGGGATTCTGGAACAAGTTCCTGTGTAATTAGAAAACACATTGTATGAAATTCAGAGGATTAATTAAAGTTAAAATTTGAGGGACTATATTGAAGATGCGTTCTCATCCTGTGTTTTGCCTTTAAGTGCTGTGTTTATGGACCAATGAAAAGCAGAAAACAGTTCTGTAGCCTGCAGGCTTCTCGTGACTTTATCTTTTGTTCCCTTCAGATAAATTGTTCAGTGACTTTCACCATCTTCCTAGCACGGTTTCAACTGCTTGGCCAGCTAAAGCAGAGGGAGCCTGTTTAATAAAGCCAAATGCCCTCTTTCTGCTGATAATTCAGGAAAAAAATGAGCTGTCCTAGGAATGGGAATTATGATCTCATAAAACCCGTCTTTAGGCTGAAGTAGAATCCCTGCCTAGTATGCTGTTCACAGAACATTACTGAGGTTGAAACCGCCAGTGCCTCTCCACATTCTGGGCATGATGTGCCACCGTTTGCATCCTGACCTCCGGGGTTACAGGCAGATCTCCCTGCACTCTGCTTTCAGAGTTCACACCACACTTTAGAGTCACTTAGTCGGCCCACAGAGGGGCTGTGCTTCCGATGTAACCCCCATTTTCACCTTGAGAAGGAATGAGGAAGTGCCAGGTGCGAGACAGCAGGTCTGTGAAAAACCCACATTCATCATCCAATTTTAGTAACCAAAGCGAACGGATGCTTCTGAAGGATTAAAAAAATAAAGCCCTTGCTTCTTACACAGGTATTTCTTTCAGGTTATTTTGGTAAATCAGTGACCCCCCCCCCCCCCCCACACACAAGTGTTTGAAGATTATCTGAATGTAAACACTGGAGAATTCCAATGACTATACTTGTCATTCGGATGAAGAAGAACACTGGATTCAGTGATGATGCTGTTGGGGGATGGTAGTTTTATTCTATATCTGAGTATCTGGAGGCTCAAGGAAATTAAATAATTTGCTGAGGTTACAGATATGGTAGATCATTAACCATTCCCCACTGAATGCATTTTGAACTTTCTTTACACCATTAGCAGTGCCCCCCTCTAAATTACTAACTAGAGGGAGTACATAGACTATCCCGAGTCTTCTGGGGGAAGCAGCCACATTCCTGGTGTTCCTGAAGTCTGATAATAATAACTTCCCACTGTACAAATACATGCATGTGGACATATGTTGAATCATTGGCCTGCAGACATATTCGCCAGGATTGTTTGTTCACTGGAGCCATGCTATGGTTCTCTCTTTAGCCCTGATGTTCATGCTCTTAGGGGAGGCACAGTAGTATGGACAGTTACCAAGCATCTCTGTGTTCAGAAATTATGGTCATTCCTTAGGGAGCTACAAAATGGTTCATTTTAAAAATTAATTTATATATGAAATTTATTCTTTGATATTTGCACACATGTAGAAAGTGAATTTTAATTAGTCTTACCCTCAGACCTAACGCATCCTCCAGACTCCCCACAAACCCCTTTCCTGCATTTGTAGCCTTTGGTTTCGTTTTGTGACCCACTGAGTTTAACCAGGGCTGCTTGTGTGAGTATGGATTAGTTAGAATTCCCAAATAGATAAACCAAGAGAAAGTAGGTAAGGAACTAGACAGAGAGAGCCTGGATCAATGGGTAGATATCTGGGACTTACTGAAAGGATGGTCTCATGATATTACAGAAGCTGAGAGGTCTCCTAACAGGTCATTTGCAAGATGAAGACCCTGGGAGACTGGTGGTGTGGCTCAATCCATGTCTAAAAGTTAGCAAACATAAGCAGATGATGTCATTCTCAGCCAAAGGTCAAAGAGCCAGACCCGGTGGGGGGGCATGGTGAACATTCTGCAGCCCCTATGCTTGAGGAGTTCCCATATACAGGCCTGGAGGGGAGAGAGAGAGAGGGGGGGAGAGAGAGGGGAGAGAGAGAGAGAGAGAGAGAGAGAGAGAGAGAGAGAGAGAGAGAGAGAGAGAAAAGAGGATTCCTTTCTCTGTCTTCTTCATTTTTGCTGCCTTCTCTGGGCTGTCAGCTGGTTGGATGATGTCTTCCCCCAGTCAATTCACACTATTTCCTCCAGAAACACCCAGAGTGAGGCTGGCCAGCCCCCTAACTATTCATCAATCCCATCCATTGGAGACCTAAAGTCCAATTAAGTATGAAGAAAAGAGGTTCTTGTGTCAATGAGCTTTGGATACAAAAAATGAGCAGTTAGATGCAGAAAATACTGTCCCAGAAAACGTGCCTGGGGAGATGCCGGGAATCTAGCGTGATTCCCAGTTCTTGTTTCTAGGGGACAAAGTAAAGACTTTAGGCTAGGAAGCCACTGACTAGAAGAAGGTGGTAGAAAGGTCATAATGGTTAGGGAAACAAATGTAGGTATGGCAAGAGGGCTTGAAGGGCACGGCTAGTTTGTAAACTAACCCAAACCAACTGAAGTGGTTGAAGTTCAGCTGTTTCCCTGTGTCCTCAATGTTACATTCTCAAGAAATCAAGTCTTGGTGAAAATTTGGTACCTATCTGGATGGTTCCTATATAAATGTCTATTAAGAAAGATGAAAGACAATCCACTTGGGTCTGTAAAGTGAAGGAAATTGAGTTTGATGCGCTTGCGTGTCTTCTGTGAGAAGCAGGCTCCAACTCTGTGGTCACCCTGTATAAGCAGAAAACTCAGGCGCTGGTGGTTAAATGAGAAACAGAAGGACACAGTCTCACCTTATTCTCTAGAGGAAAGCAGTAAGCCTCTGAGGATTCGTGTCCTTGTGTAGGGGGAGGGTGTCCAAACATATTTGCCAGTACACAGGGATTGTACACAGGGATTTCTTGAATACCTGTAATTTTAATAGAAATTAGAAACTATTTCTAATATTCCTAATGGAAGTTTTATAAACCTACATTTTAACCAGTGGACTTGCATCCCTGATACTGAGTATGTGTGTGAGAGAGTACGGCAGTGTAGAGGTTGATGCTCGGGTAACAGATACAGTACAGAGGCTGATACTTTGGTAACAGATGCAGTTTGGAGGCTGATACTTGGGTAACAGGTACAGTGTGGAGGCTGATACTTGAGTAACAGATACAATGTAGAGGTTGGTGCTCAGGTAACAGGTAGTGTGGAGATTGATACTCAGGTAACAGATACAGTACAGAGGTTGATACTTGGGTAACAGATAAACTTGTCTTATGGAATGCTGGCTGTTATCTAGGACTTATCCAGACCACCACTGGCTTCTTCATTTTGTTAATTAAAACAATGTCTTTTAATGTATTCATGCGTGTGGTGTGAATGTGACATGTATCATGTGTATTCATGCTCACATGTACATGGGTTCACATGTGGGATTCATTTGTGGGAGCCTGCGTTTGATGCCGTGAATCTTTCCTTCCTGGTCACTCTTCTGCTTTATTCCTTTGAGGCCAGGTCCTTTAATCAAACTCAGTGCTCACTTAATGGCTCCTTTCTCTGTCCAGATTGCTTCAGAAATCTCCTGCTTCTGCCTTCTGTGGATGGAATTACAGGTGAGCCACCATGCCTACCTGGCGTTTACGCGTAGTCTTGGGATCTGACCTCTGGTATTCTTGCTTAAGAACAAAAGCTTTGACAGCTGAGCCATCTCCTCAGCCCTCTAGTTTTTTTTTTTTTTTTTGTTTTTGTTTTTGTTTTTGTTTTTCATTAGGGCAACTGACACTTCTAAAATTGTAATTTAAATGAACTGGCACACATACAATATCCTACTGTCTGTGATAAAAATATTTTTAAGAGCATTCCAGGCAGTGTACTGAAAGGTTGTTGGGCAGGGGCAGACCTGTTGATAGAGCGCCTGGAAGGACAGACTTCATATATTGGATTTGCAAGACAACAGATCTGTGATAGTTATTATTCACTCCTAAAAGTCTAGGCCAAATAAATAAAAAAATGAACTCTCTGGGCTTTGCTTCTGCAGGGTTTTTGAGACTGCCTGCTGCCCAGCAAAGCCGCAGTGAATTCATTGGGCCACAGCCACTGCCTCATGGCAGGGGGTATTGACTTTCAAAGATGATAGTGGTGCCTTTATCTGTGCATTTCCTCAGAAAAAGAAGCTATTTTCTCTTACAACTCTGCGTCGTATTTATAATGGCTTATTGATCAAAGGCAGGTCCACTTTCAAAGCAGGAGGAAGTCAGGTGCCTCTGCCTCATGCATTGGCTTTGCATCAGAGGTATTAGTCTTGCATTCCTGGCTTCTCTTCCTGTGACATAGTGCTGGTAGTTTCATGTCAACTTGATACAAGTTAGAGTCATTTGGGAAGAGGGACTCTCAATTGAGAAAATGCTCCCAACAGATTGGCTTGTGAGCAAGTCTGTGCTGCATTTTCTTAATTATTTATTGACGTGGGAGAGCCCAGCCCATTGTGGGTGGTACCACCCCTGGGCAGGTGGACCTGCATGGTATAAGAAAACACGCCAAGCAAGACATGGGAGGCAGCTAGTAAGCAACACTCTTCTATGGCCCCCGCTTTAGCCCCTGCCTCCAAGTTCCTGCCCTACCTTCCCTCAGCGATGGTCTGTGATATGGGACTGTAAACCGCAAAACAAAAACAAACAAACAAAATACAAAACCCCTTTTCCTCCACAAGTTGCTTTTGGTCGTGGTGTTTTACCACAGCAATAGACACCCTAACAAAATTGGTGTCAGGAGTAGGGTATGGCATAACCATATTGCTTTGGAGATGATTGGGAAATGACTTTAGAACTTTGGGATGGAAAAGCCATTGAGGATTCAAATCTTTGTGAGCTGAGCTGCTATGGGAATGAAAAAGATACAACTGAGAACAGCGCAGGCAATGGAGGGCCAGGTTGCGAAATTTAAGGGGAAAGTTTAAGAGGCCCCTGTAGAATCCATTGGGGCTGTGGTTACTCTGAATTAAGGATCTGTGTGTGATTCTGGTTATCTGGGACTGAAGAACTGGCTGTGATGAAGGAGAGACCAGTACCACTGAAGCAGAACTTTGGCTTTACTGGAGCAACTGTGCTGGTTAGCTTGGGCTGAGAAACTAGTGTGGTTAGGAAGAAAGCAGCATCTTTCAGGGCTGTAAATCTGGACGTATTTCCTCAGCATCAGCACACAGAACCTGTGTTCCAGATGGTACCAAAGCTGTATCTCCTGCTGGCTGCCAAACTTGGAAGTGTATGAGTCGCTCAGGAGGGACTGGCTTGGAAGGATGGAGGGATAATGGAGAGGGGCTGATGTTTGGCACCACAAGAGACTAGGAGAGGACATTGGTAGAGGTACAATCTCAGGTGAAGCTTAAGTTTTAGGATTAAAGGGGCCATGGAGAGAGGCTGAAGCCTGGTGCCATGCCGCAGGGTTAGAGTCCCTGAGGAGAGTCTAGGAGAGGCTGTTGGGCAAAGCACATCCCAGCTTCAGGGGAGACCCAAACAGCTTGAGATGTCAGTACTACCGTGTGAGTACCAAGAACAGCAGCAGCCGTGAAGCGGAGTGGGTCTGAGCCTAGGAGACAAGGCTTGTACTATGATGGTGGACCTGGAGGACTGGAACTGACCAGGCTCTCTGGAAACCAGAAGGCCATGAGTCTTAGAAGTCTGACCCGGAGCCAGACATAGAACAGCCAAGGAACACGGGGGCCATTGTCTTATTTCGATATATGAGAAGCACGTGTGGGCCGCCTTTTCGCATTCAGGTTTAAATTTTAGAAATGTATCCTATCTCTTTAGAAAGCTTGGAAATAGTCTCATGAACCTCGCCGGGAATTTGCATCTTGTCTAGAAAGGTGCTAATCGAACAGTTTCGAGAGACAGCTGGACGACTTCCGCCTGGTGCCGGAAGACTGACTGTGCCGTGTGTGGCGTTTGCAGTGTTCAATAATGGGGTCTTTGGGTTGCCTTAGCATCTCTAGACAACTAGACTGGAATTGAGCACCTTGCATTACTTCACTATAACTGCCATAACAAATTACCGCACTCTGGGCACTGAAACAGCAGTAATTTATTTTCTCAGTCCTAAGGCTCGACGTGTTGGCCCGAGTGGTTTCTTCTGAGATCTCTCTCCTCAGTTTCTCTCTGTGTCCTCACATGGACTTCTCATTTCCCGCTGTCTGATGGGTTCTGTTGTGGGTTCACACCTCTTCTGATAAAGACACAATCACTTGGAGTATGGTGCATGAGAAGGAGTTCATTTTAATTTAATTTAAAAAAGACTTTCTATAAGGCTAGCTTGAGAGACACAGGGGTCAGGACCTTAACATAAGAATGCTCACATACAACACTTGATAGGCATGTTTCACCATCCTCCAGGGCGTCAAGACCACGGTCAGCACAGGGTGTCAGGAGGTCTATCTCACATCCAGCTGACCTCAGTGCTGTGAAGAGCTTTTAAAAGATGCAAGAGACCTTCCAGAGTTTTAGTCAGTGGATACATCTCTGGTATCTGTGCTGACTGCAGAGATCACAGCAGCCCTTGGTCTAGACGGCCAAATGGAAATATTCATTTGGTTCCCTCTTGTTTCATATGGGAAGGTTTCGGAGGCGAAGGGGCCTTTATTATATGTACACATTTCTTTTGTGTGTGCATGTATGCTTATGTGGGGGTGTGCACGGGTATGTGCATGCATATGCATGTCTGTGAGTGTTCATGTGGAGTCCGTGGGCAACACCGAGAAGCTTTCTTGAGTCTTCAGCTTATGCTTTGAGATAGGATTTTTCAATGAATCTGGAGCTCAGCTAGCCTGGGTGGCTAGCAAGCCAAGCCCACCCCTCCCTGAGGATTCCTCCTGACCCCGCCTCCCTGGTGCTGAGTAGAGATCCACTGCTTTGTACCTGTGCGCTGGTGATCCATACCAGTTCCTTATACTTGCATGCTAAGCACTGTACTGACTGAGGGCTCTTCTCAGCCTTACATGTATATTTTACTATAAAAAATGAAAGCTATTAATTTAAAACCAAAGAGAATTTTTCAGGTGAATGACTGGACTGGTCAATTGTAAAAATTATAGTTGTATTGACATTGGCCTCCAGAAGCTTACTATTATTTTAATGAACACCTAGAACTTTTTTTTAAAAAATTGATACATAATATACATATTTATTGGATACAGTGAGAGACAGAATCAGGGTCATTGGGTTATACACTGCTTCATACGTCTATAACTTTTTTGTGCCGGGGACATTAAGATTTTTTTTCTACTAGGTGTTTTAAAATACAGACTCAATTTTTGTCAATTGTAGCTACCCAGTTTTGCCATAGAGTAATAGAAATGGTACTGCTATCTAGTGTGATGTAGGTGTGTCTTCTATCTGTTGATTTCATTTGTTAATAAAGAAACTGCCTTGGCCAGCCCTTAGGTGGGTGGAGTAGACGGAACAGGAAGAAGGAAGTGAGGTAGATGGCTCAGACAATTGCCCCGCCTCTCCTAGGTGAGGCAGACCGCCATGCCTCTCCTCAGAGAGATGCCAGATGCGATGAAGCCAGCCGCCAGGTCAGAGATGCTGAATATTTCCCAGTAAGACACCATTCATGGTGTTACACAGATTATTAGATATGGGTTAAAGCAAGAGATGTGAGAATTAGACAAAAAGAGGCTGAAACTAATATGGGCCAGGCAGTATTTAAAAGAATACAATTTGTGTGTTGTTATTTCGGGTGTAAAGCTAACCATGCGGGAGCCGGGCGGGATGAAAAGCAGACCTGCCCGCAGCTCCACACTACACTAGTGTCACCTGCATCAGCCGACCCATCCACTCTGCTCCTTTGGTAACCACGGCTCTACCCTACTGTGGGGTAAATCTTTTTAACAGCACATGTTGATGAGAACATCCAATTTGCCTTTCCATGCCTAACTCACTTCATTCAGTCTACTGTCCTCCGGTTCCATCATGGTGCAGTAAATTAGAGACTTTTATCCTTTTTATGAATGAGTATTATTTGTCTTCTCTCTTTGTTCATGGGTGCTTGACACCACATCTTGGCTCTTGTGAACGGTGCCGCAGGAGGTCTGATAACTGCACATGTCTCCAGCTACTACTGATTTCTTTTCCCTTGGATGTGGATCCCAGGAGTGGAATTACTGGATCATGTGATTTTGTCATCTACTTTAACTTCCAGATTCAGAGGAATGGCCATATTGATTTTCCCAGTGGCAGGACTGACTGACATGCATCAACAATGTGTGGATGTCCTTTGCTCTGATTACTACTAGTGTTTATTATTGTTTTTAAATGACAGTCATTGTAATTGATTGAGATGATATCTCATCATGTTCTGACTCATATTTCTCTGTCATTAGTGATGGTTAGCATTTTCATGAACCCGTTTGTTATCTGCCCATCTTCTTAGAAATATCTATTCAGATAATTTTTTTTAAAATTTATTTGGTATTTAGTTGTTGTGTGGTCTAGATATTAATCCCCACTAAATAAATAGTTTTGCTATTTTCTCAATTTTCTATTAATTATATTATTTACTATGCTGTGCAAATTTTTCTGATTTTTTTATAATACCATCAATAAATCTTTGTTTTTGTTATCTGTGACTATAGGGTTATAGGAAAACATTTTTACTAAACCCAGTGTCCTTAGTTATTCTCTCTCTGTTTTCCTCTAGTAATTTCATTATCCATTAATCAGTTGAAGGGCATTTAGTTTTCATTTTTCCCATTTATTAGCTATTGTGAACAGTACTGTGGACTAGCTGTTGAGTCCTTTGGGCATACAGCAAGCAGTGGTATAGCTGGGTCATATGGTAAATTTATTTTTAGCTCTTAGAGAGTCCTTCACACTTCTATCCAGAGTGGCTGAAGCAGTTGGCGAGCCCAATGGTGTATCCCCTTTCCTCATGTCCTCTCTAGCATTTCGTGTTGGTCATTTTGTTGATCTTAGCCATTATGGCTGGGATAAGATGAAATCTTACATATGTTTTTATTATTGTTACCTCAGTGGCTATGGATAATTAATATTTTCTGTGATTTGTCTTAGCTGCTTTCATTTCTTCCCTTGAGAGCTCTCTGTTCATGCCCGTAGCCCACTTTTAAGATTTTTTTCTCTATTTTTGAGTTCCTTATCTATTGTGAATGTTAGTCCTCTGTCTGAAGTATGACTGGATGCTTCCATTCTGCTGGCTTCCTCTTCACCCAGTTGATTGTTTCCTTAGCTGTGCGGAGGTTTTTTACTTTTATGAGGTTTCACTTATCAGTTGTTATCTGAATTCTTGGGCAAATGGAATCTTCCTCAGGAAGCCCTTCCTATACCTCTACCATGTATGATACTGCTTGTGTTTTCTTCCAGCAATTTCAGATTTCATGTTAAAGTTTTTTTTTCATATTTTGCATTTTCATATTTGTTTTTCAGTTAATTTATAGTTATCAAGGACAATTCTCCCAACTTTGAGGCATGTGAAGGATATGGAAATCTATGTGCAATCATCTGCAATTGCAATAGCAACTGTGCTGACTAGTTTTACGCTAACTTGATGCAAGCTTGAGTCATCTGAAAGGAGAAAAATCTCAATTGAAAAAAAAAATGCCTCCATAAGATCTGGCTGTTAGGCATTTTCTTAATTAGCCATTGATGGGGCGGGTTCAGTCCATTGTGGTGCTATCATTCCTGGGCTGGTGGCTCTGGGTTTTGTTAACAAAATAAGCAGAACAAGTCATGAGGAGCAGACCCGTGAGCAGCGCTCCTTCATGGCCTCTGCTCAGCTCCTGTCTTCATGTTTCTCTCCTGTTCGAATTTCTTTCCTGATTTCCTTCAACAATGAACAGTGATTTGGAAGTATAAACCATATAAACCCTTTCCTCTCCAAGTTGTTTTCGATTATGACGTTTCATCACAGTAGTAGAAACCCTCACTAGAACGGGGACCACTCGGGGTTTCAGCTGCTTCTCTGAGGAGATGTTTATTTTGACCCCGAGATGATGTAGACAGCCGAGACAATGTAGGAGCAGCAGCAAGGCTTGCTCTCTTCTCTCTTGCAGTATTTTGGATTTTCATGTACTAGTGGTAAGCTCACCATTTCCTCCAGCTTGCTTCCTTAGTTACTACGGTTAGAATATAATAATTAATGTAGTTCTTTTCTAGTTATGGGGAGAGGAGTGGGAAACAATAATGGCCATCTTATTAATGACATTGTAGGAGCCTGGACTTGGACTTCAAAGAAGTTATTGTATCATGGCCAACAGTCATTTAGGCCACGGAGTTTGAAGATAAAGAATTGAGATGGGTTTGGGGTGATCAGAACAGACTGGAAGGTTCAGACAGAGCACAGGGACCTATTGATGGATAGAGGGAGACAGTGGATGGGCTGGGCCAACCAAAGCATTGCCTAGGTACCAAATAAAGTAGCTTAACATGTAGACTTCTTCTGCCCTGGCGTCAGTGGTTCTTAACTCTGGTTGTGTGGAATGACTATCTGAAGACTCATTCCCGAAGGTGGCTGCGTTGGTCTGGATAGAAATGTGGAAATGACTGGGTTCTGAAACATGCCCAGATTGATGGGTCACATGGTCTTTGCTGGAGTCTGACCAGTGGCCAGGCATATCTCCTTTGCTCCTAGAATCTCTGATAATGTTGTCCACTATCAACAGAGAGCTAAAGGATCAGCTGTGTGCCCTAGTCTTCTTGAGTAGGACTGTTTTTTTTTTTTTTTCATGGTAAGTCTTGTACCTTCTTGCTTTCACCAGTTCAGGAGGTTAGAGAAAGCTTAAGTGGAAAGAGTCAGCAGAGAAAATATTTTCTTCAGACAGTTCTAGATGTGGAACAGTGGAGGGGGTACCAAGTGCAGAGATTCTGGGAAAAGGTGTTCACTACACATCTGGCCTCAACTGCGGATTCTCAGGCTTGGTTACACTTTAGCATCTCTATGGAACTTGAAGTAGCTCAGTGAGGACACACACATCCAAAACTATAAACTTAATACACCACTATCTTCTTTAATTGTTGCTGCCTTTCAGCTATGGCTATCCTGGTCAGCCACTGCAACTTTGCTTCTACCAGCAGTGGTTAGGCCACAAGAGTTGCAGCCTGAGGAAATTCTGTTCCCTCAGGCACCGACTCTTTCAAAGCTACAAACGAAACTTATTTAAATCTCTGTCCCTCTAAAGACATCAAGATTCAAAGGTTGAAGTAGAATCCTGCTCCTCAAAAAAGCTGAATAGCAGCTCCCAAGAAGTTCTCGTGCTGCTTCTCTCCTCTCCATAAAAATCCTTCTCCACCTGGCTCCTCCCTACAGCTTCCTGTCAGCTTGTTGCTGACTCAGCTTCCTGACTACAGGTGAATTTTATTTAATCAAACACATCTTTGCATCATTAAACAAATGTTCCAGAGCACAAACAAAAGTAACACACCTTAAAACAATATTCTACAACAATATGCCATTGTCTTCATCTGTGGACATCCCCAAACTGAGCTCTGAGAAGTGTACTAGGTTGTTGCCTCTCAGAGGAGAGTCCACGTGGAAGAGCAGAATTCCACATAATGTCTAATGAAGTTTGACTGTGGTTCAACTTCTACACTGAACCTGTAGAGCCTGGAGTCTCTGTTAAGGCTGACTTATGACCAAATACGGCACAGCAACCCATAAAATGATGACCAGTAAATCTCACCAAGTTAGCCACTTAAATACGGAATTGTCAAGGAAGAAAAGGAAGGAAGGCAAGGCTGCCCGAAAATGATTCCTTTCCATGGGCTCTCTCGTGTGTCAAATACCGCTCCTTGTGGAGTCATGCTCTTGCTGACTTTAAACACATCCTTCTTCCTTGTCACCAAAGGAGACTCTGGAATGATGCCGCAGAGGATACTGAGCTATGTTCTTTATTACTGTGGGCCAGAAACATGAACGCTCTAATGGGATGAGTTTAAAAGGCAGGGAGGCGGATGTCGTGTTGAAGTGTGGAAAGATGATAACGGATGAGAAAGTTGTACCAGCGAGGGCGTCTTCTGGAGTTACTGGGCTCTTAGATGTTAAGTGGCTTGTGGGATCCTTAAAAGCTCTGGGTCTTGGGAATCCTGGAGCTTAAATCTTTGAACCAGGTAGGCACTGTGATGAAACATTTGAGTTGGATATTATAGATTGTTGATTGTGTAGAGCTTTGTGCTCTTAAACGGAGTGCAGGCCGCTTATTTTGGGAAAGATATGAAGTTCCAGTGTCTTTGTACCTTGCATTCTCTAGTTCCTCTGGAGTTGGAAGTGTGTCCAACTCAGCATGGTCCTGAAGCGGTAGGGTTTCTGAATGGGTTCCGTTTCTACCTCTCTCTGTCCTATTAACACCCACCCTTCATTACCTGTTACTCCCAGTGACTGGCCAGTTCAAACCTTTGAATCTGACCTCTCTCAGTTTCATGCAACAACTTGACATTGCTACTTGGCTTTTCAACTACACCTTCCTGTCGCTTGAAAGTTGATCCCTTCTCTCCGTACAAGCCCGGTTCTCTGGGTTTTGTCATGAATACGACCATTAGCTGTTTGCATAGCTAATACAGACTGGAGAGCTTTTGTTGGGTTTTGTCCTACTAAGCTTTGACTGTCAAGTTGGCATAGCCTAGGGTTACCCAGGAAGGGAGGGAGTGCGTAGTTCAGATCGACTGTGGACATTCTGTGGGGGATCGTCTTGAGTGTTAATTGGTATAGGAGGGCCTAGCTTGCAAGCTAGCAAGTAACATCCCTCTCTAATTTTGCTTTAAGTCTTGTTTTAAGTTCCTTCCCTGATTTCTCTAAATGATGAACTGGAATCTAGAAATATAATCCAAATGACATCTTTTATTCCTTTTATTTTTGATTGGAGTGTTTTATTGCAGAAACAGGAAGTAATAACCACCCTTCATCACGAGCCTGGGTTAATCCCTTTCCAAATTTGGATGACCCCCATATCTACTCCTCCTACTTCCTCCCATCCATCAAAGGTGCCTTCATCTTCCTTAATCTCCTAACACTCCTTTGCACATGTTTATTCAAGAAAATCTGCTTCATACTGGAAAGTCACATTCGATAAAGTAAAAATGGAAATTTACTTATGCAGTTTTCCATATTCTAACAAAATCCACTGAGCAAAAAGCCTCTATGTGGTGTGTGGTGTCCTCATTCAAACTGTAACTCAATGGCTTAACTCAAAATGGAAGCCTTGTTTTCCTGGTGGGGTATAGTGCTCAATTCTGCGTTTGAGTCTCTTGGCCAAAGTTGAGCTTTCTGGAGTCCCTCTCACGAGCCTGTGAGTGCAAGTCAGTGAAATGTGGACACTAGGTTTTGGGATGTCCCTGCCATTTATATTCTAATAAAACTTCAGTTGGTTTGGGGAGTTTGTTTTAGCGATTATATTTTAATTACAGTATTTTCCATTCCTTCCTCCAAATCTTCCATATACCCCTCTCTGCTCGCCTTCAAATTCTTGATTCCTTTTTTCATTAATTGTTACTGCATGCATATATGTATTACACATACACACACGATTCAATTCCTATAATGTTACTTGTATATATATTTTCAGGGTTGACCATTTAGACTGGACAACCAATTGATATACTTTCCCTGGAAGACCACCTTTCCTGTTTTCAGCTTTCCTCAGTTACCTTAGTTCTTTGAATAGGTCTGAAGCCTCATGTGCTTCCTCCTATTCACGTTGGCATGTCCATTGGTGTTATCCCTGTTTGGTTTATGTTTGGGCAGTCATGTTGGCAAGGCTTTATGGATGTAGCTTCTGCTATTTCTAGAAGACACAATCTCACGGCAAGGTCTGTGATCCTCTGGCTTTTATAGTCTTTCCATCCCCTCTTTTGCAGGGTCCCCTGAGTCAAAGATGCAGGAGTATTTTGCAGATGTAGCCACTGGGACTGCATTTTGATTGGTTGAGGTGTTTTTTTTTTTTTTCAGTATCTCCATCTGTTGTAGAGAAGATTCCTTGTTAAGGGAGGAAGACTACACTTATCTCTGTGTATAAAGACACATGTGTATGGATTGTTTTTCGTCTGGCTTAGTGAATTAGTGGTTGTAGATGAGAATGACTTCACTGGTGACTTCGGGTTTTCATCTGTGTGCATGGGCATCTACCTTCAAAACTGGGGAACACACCCATCCTGTTCTTCCTTAAAACTCAAATTCCTCTATTACTAGACTGTTCTTGTCATTATTGATGCCTTCAGTGAGTTGCTTATGGTACCTGATACCAAGTTTATAGGTCTTTATATTTTAAAGAAGATATTTTTTTACACATATAGTTTGGAGGAAGGTTGTTCCCTATGAGTTACTTAGCCATCATAGCCATTATGTTCCCAAGGTGGCCTCCAAGTGTCTATGGGTGTCACTTTCTCATCATGACTTAAACTCCGTTTCCAGCTAGTGAAATACTCTACCTTAAGTCTGCATGCTTCAGGCATAAGCATGTCAATGCATTCTTATGGACTGATTAATTTTTAAAATAGTTTGGCAGACTGTGGGAAGTTCAGGATAATAGAAGTCTTTTCCAATTTCATGGAAGTTTTAGAATTAACAGAGAACTTCAAGCCTCTGGGCTTTGGGGAAGTGACCTGACAGAGGAAATGTAGGCCAGATTGTGTAATGATTTTCCAGTCCACACTTTGTGGTAGCAAAGGCTTTCTCTGTAGGACTCAAGAAAGAGGGAAAAAGACCTTCCGGGACATCTGCAGCCAGGCGCTCCTTGTGGAGGTTTACCTGAGCTTGAGTGGTGGAGGAAAACACGGACAAGGGTGCCCCCATGCAAAGGTGCGGGGGAGAAAGTACATCTGTGGATACACTCCTTGCCTGAGAGGGAGGTTTTTCAGACTATGGAGGTTATGGAGCAGGTGGGGAATAGAAGACCCAGTGGTTTGGGGTCAGGCCAGGATGATCTTTGGGTCATCCAACTTTACTGTGTCTGTTTCTGGTTGGCCCAGGGCCATCTTTCAGCCCCATCAGTGAAGCCTTGCCAAACTCCCTGTTATCCACCCCTTTCCTGGAATACTCCCAGACATCGTTCATGATTCTGCTCAAAGGTCCATCCACTGCACTATCTTTCCAAACAAGCTGACCTCTTCATTCTTATGGCTGTGCTATACATGCTTATTTCTTCAGAATTTCTTGTTATGTTTATTGAACTCACTGCTCTGCTTGTTGGCATATTTTCTCTGAGGGACTGTGATATCCGTGGGAACAGTGTTCATTCTTAAGGCTAGGTTGGTGACAAGCACAGAGTAGACCTCAGACAAATGGATGCTGTTCTAACCAATGGGTAGATGAGTGACAGATTGTCATGAAGGTGCGTGGTTGATCGGCAGTTATGATTCACCAGACAAGCTTTAATATATATAATTCAGTTTTAATAAAGGAAAGGAAAGGGAACTTACAAATCCAAGGTTCCAGCGAGGAGGGCAGGAAAACAAAGAGCAGGCAGGCCGCAGGCCCGCAAGATTTTATAAGTCAATATTAGCCTAAGGGGTACACGCCTAAGAGGGACACGCCTTTAGACCAAGGGGGACACGCCTTACAAAACAAGGTTTTGGGCTAGGCTTCCCCTTCATCTCCCCCTTTTGTCTAAATAAGACAGAACCAAACCAAATACAACTATATTCAATAGGAACAAATAATAAATATAAAATTACAAACAATATTAAGAAGAAACATATAACAAAAGTTTTACTAAGCATTCTATTTCAAGGAGTCTAAATAATATAGAGGGTAACTACAATTATCTAATCTTCAACCCCATCAAAGATCTGAGAAGGGAAGTAATATTACTTAAGCAACCAGGAAGTACAAACAAGAAACTTCCAAAATGTGCAACAAATGACAGAGACAACTAACTACCTGGGCAGTCACCCAAAGTTTCGTTTTGCAATGTTGAGGCAACCAACTTTGGCTAAGGCCTAACACAACTGACATAACATTTTCAAAGGCAAGGAACTTTTTGTAGAACTGTCCAACTCTGTCTTGGCAAGATAAGACAATCCTGTTTTTATCCATTTACGGATACTCTGAAACTCTGTCAGTGGTCGAGGTATGGGCTTTTTCTTTGCCTAAAGGCCACTTCTGCCAAGAAGAAGACAAGCTCCCAGTGGAGTGTCTTTGGTGCTCAACATTCTCTCGGGAGTAGAGTGGTGTTGCCAGGAGTGATTGTGTCTCATAAGTACCAAACTCTAGGTTAGATTAAAGGCCATGTTCTACAGCTCTTCAAAGAGGTCGAAGATTATACTATCTATACTAAATATAATTTCTATGTATCTAAAAAACCTGAAAAACAACTGTGCAATAAATGAGGACAATATCCCCAAACGTAAACAATGTCATTATACAAATAATATCAGAGGTAGAAATGTACATTGCAATATGATAAATATCTCAATATAACAATTGTTTTAAACAGAGGTAGAAGCATACTCTCATACAATAGAGGTAGAAGCATACTCACATACAATGTTCAATATACAAGAATCAACACCAATGCAATTTTCTAATAACAATAATTCACAAATACTAATCATCCCATCAAACCAGGTAATTCCCCCCCCCCTTTTTTTTCATAAACACCCCTGAGTCCATATAATACCTCCCCCATCCCCTCAACTCTATACCATCTACTAAATGATGTCCCTAAACCAGAGGGCAAACTCTGTTGGGAGAGGGGGCGTCGTCCTCTAAGATTGCTTCTAGCTGACATGGGGGCGACGTTCTTCTCAGGGGGTTCCATGAAAGCAAATGATGGTAAAATTCCCAGAATAACATTTTGTCGAGGAAATTGTAACTAGCCTCTGAGTGTTTTGAGGAGGTCCGGCCAGAGTGTTGTCAAAATTGTACACCATTTGAAACTGTCTTGTGTAGTTGGTACCAAAAAAAAAAAAAAAAAACCAAAAAAAGGTCTAATTTTAGCGCTATTAAAAACATGATGTCATAGTAACCAGGTGAAATTGATGTTGTGGGGCCCCATCTTCATCCTGGAAACTTCAAAGATTACTGAAGGAAAATTTGTTGTTTGTTACAGGAAAGGTAAACATTATCTACAAAGACATATACAGACATATATATTCGATGGAAGGTATAATAAAGACAGACAGATATGAGGAAAGGCAAAGAAAGTTTATCAAGTATCATCATCATCATTATCATTATTATTATTATTATTATTATTATTATTATTACTATTATTATTATTCTGTCCCATTTCATGGCTCCTGACCTGAGACAGAAACTCTGAGATATCTCTTATAAACAGGCTTGGAATTGAAGAAGGACTGAGCCATAGTCCAACTCCAAAACCAGCTCTATATACATATAAATAAAGGCACAGTATATATGTAAAAAAATGTTTTATACTTACTAAACATATTCGGGTTCTGTGTTGATCCATATTAGGTTGTAACTAGTGTCCATGAATCAGTATTTAAATATCCAGGGTCCATTAAGTTCTTTGAAGATGAGTGGTTTCCTGTGGAGATAAGAAAAGAACCCTGCCCCCAACCTATATGCTTTTCTTACCATCAGTATGATCATCATCCTTGTGAATGAATTATTTTTCTTTTCCAAGGGGCTTCTTCTCTTCAAACCGAACCTTTATTAATTTTGACGGTATCCACAATTTTTCCTCTCCTGTGGAGACAAGAGCAAAACCCCTTCCCCAACGCAGCACATCTCCTGGCTTCCATGCTGAACTTGCCTAAAAGTGAGATGATCTTTCGGGATTCCTGATTCATGAAAGAGTCTGCGAGACATTCTGCAGGACACAGCAGATAGTGAGTGAACTGTCATTGAAATTTCCTGCTTCATGGGAAAGTCTGCTGGATACTGTGGGCCTATAGGCCGAAGATAGATGCCCCAACAATACAAAAGAACTTTGGGTGACTGTCCAGGCAGCGAGATGTCTCTATCATTTCTAGAGTTATATGGAAATTGCATATTTCTTATTTACTTAGGTAATATTGTGCTCTTCTGGAGTCTTTGATGGAGCTGAAGAATAGATAGATAGTTATAGTTGTTTTCCTTTGTTATGATAAAAGATAAAGTAGATATAAATATTGTAACTGTAATTTTTGCATGAAACTGTTTTATTATATGTAATTTTACTATGTTAAAGTGAAAGCTTTTCTTTTTTGTTTAAACAGAAAAAGGGGAAATGATGTAGGTATGTCTTCTATCTATCTGATGATTTCATTGGATAATTAATAAAGAAACTGCCTGGCCCATCTGATAGACCGGCCTTTAGGTGGGTGGAGTAGACAGAACAGGAAGAAGGAAGTGAGGTATATGGCTCAGTCAGATGCCACGCCTCTCTTAAGTTAGGCAGACCACCGTGCCTCTCCTCAGGGAGACAGATGCGATGAAGCTCCAGCCCAAGATGGACGTATGCTAGAAACTTCCGGGTAAGACACCGCTCATGGTGTTACATATATTATTATATATGGGTTAGTCAAGATGTGAATAAGAGGCTGAAAATAATGGGCCAGGCAGTGTTTAAAAGAATACAATTTGTGTGATGTTATTTCGGGGCATAAGCTAGCCGGCGATCAGGAGCAGGGTGGCAGGAACGCAGCCCGCAGCTCCTCACTACATTGTCAAGGGAAGGTTGTCAGGATGGGAGTCATGTTAGAAACTCAGGTAGCAGATGAAAAAGCCTCATGTGACAAACGGTGTACCAGACTAAATTGTACCTACTGCAGATAGTCAAAAGGCTGAGGTTTGAAGGCTGTAGGGACAGCAGGAAGAAAGAATTCATGTTCTTTGAAGGGAAGGTGCATTCAATGGCAGCACTTGGTTGTGTGGTTGTGTGGTTGTTGTAGTCTGAAGTATTTGCCCACTGGTCATTAAAAGGGCACTGTCAAAAAATGCATTTCATAGCTGCCTGTGGTCACTTGTTAACAGTGTGATAAACATGTCACATGGCTAGAATTAAATCAACAACGAAGTAAAGGAAACCATGCCTCTTACGCTCTGTAGAGGAGCAGGAATTGGTCTGGTTACTTTAGAAAACTTCTTGGCAGTCTCCACAGCAGAGAACTAACTACTTCACACTTGTGCTTTCATGATGCCACCTCTGATGGAGATGGCTCCACGCCGCACCAATAAATACATATGATCCTAATATGAAGGCTTCTCGAATGCCCATCAGTTGGAGGAAGAGTAGCTTTATTGCAGACTTCATGCAGTGGACTTCAGCTGAGTCATGAAACCAGTGAATTCTGTAGCATACAACACAGGTAGTTTTCAGTGACAAATGAAGAAGCCAGTCCCCATAGAACACTATATGGTGAGATTTACCATTTATTTCAGTCTTAAAAATCACAAGATACTACTCTGAGGTGTTGGGAGAAGGTAATGAGGTTCCCCTTGCGAAAAATCTTAGGGGAAGTAGTTGGGAGGAGTCTGAGTTGGCTTTTGGGTGTGGGAATATTGTATTTGTTGACGCTGGTGACAGGTGCCTGGCTGTTTCACACTCTGTTGTTGACATGCACACATAGCACCTGTAGTGTTTTCATGCGTGTGCTAACAAAAGGACGCAGTCCAAGAACCTAGGAATCACATTTCTAAGTTTGTGGCACATAGACTTTGTTCTCAATCTTCTTAACACCATTTCTCAATTTGGTTGTGCTAGTAGTTGTACTGACCTTTCTTCTCTTAAATGCTAAAATGAATTGATTGGAAGGGAGATGGGACAGGGCATCCTAGAGGGAATTGGAAGGGATAATGGTGAATGGACATGATAAAAATACAATTGTATAAATATATGACGTTCTCAAAGAATAAATAAAAATATTATTAAGTGAGTACTTTGCTAATTTTGTTTGAGAAATTAAATCCACGTTTTCTTTATTTTCATGAGCCTTTATCTACTTACCTCTAAGGTTGATTTTCAACAATGTATTTTTCTCCCTGATTCCAACTCCTCTGACTCAAAGCAATTTGTTCACCACATCTATTAAAAATTATCAACCCGTTCTTGTTACCATAAGCATAAGTCTATTTGGATAACACTATAAAGGAGACAGCAGCGTCTTATGCGTTAGCGTGTATCTCCTCCCAATGTGCTATTTCTAGTTCAGTTTCTTAAACACACAAACCCAACACCACATGTCACTGAAAGCTGTTTGATCAGAGTCAGGGTAATTTCAGAAGTGAGGTCATTTATTATAGCTAGAGACTGAAGTCCATGACATTAAATAATTTCTATTTTCCCTACATAAAATGAGGGAAAGAAATTAATATTCTCCTGGGTTAGTAAAGTCAGCAGTTTCTGAATTTCTAAATGATCACAAATTTTGTATATTTTTTAACCAAATGACTGTACTTGTATTTAACTTTTTTACAAAGAAAATAAGAAATCTTAACTTCATAATTATTGTAAAAAAAATGTAGCAGGCTTCCTCTGTCCTGCCAGTTAGTTCCCACACCATAACAGGGAGACTACTTATTAGTTATGGATGTTTGGCCTTATCTTATGCTTGTCCCACTAGCTCTTAGAACTGAATTTAACCTGTTTCTCTTCATCTACTTTTGCCTTTTTAAAAAAAATTTATTTTATTCTATATGTCCCACTTCTTTGCTTACTCCATGTCTGTCTACGTGGCAGATGTCTGACTAGCCCTGAATGGCTCCTTTTCTTTCTCCCTTGGTCTCTTTTCCTTCTCTCGAGCTTAGATTGCTCCTGCTACTTATTCTTTCTGCTCTCCAGCCCTACCTATCCCTCTCCTGCCTGGATATTGGCCAATCAGCTTTGTATTAGAACAATCAGGTGAGCAGGCAAGGTGAAACAACAATACACCATCACATAGTTAGACAAAGGCAGCAGAAATAGATGCAACACACCTTTACACAGCTGAAGCAATATTCCACCACATAAACAAATGTGACACATCTTTACATAGTTAAAATTTATTCTACAATAAAAAATAAAAGTTTCATTGAGCATAAATTATTCAACATTACAGAGGCAATAGTGTTCTGATTATCAATGTGGGCTCTTGGTCAGATGGCTGGGGTTCAAATCCAGCACATATATTAGCTGCAGTGAACTGTTGCCTTTGTGTGGCTAATGCGTAGACTTTTAGCCTGTGATATGCTCATCAGACCACAAACAAATGATCACAGATGGTTATTAGTTACAATCTTTGTCAACACCGTTCGTTCATTGATGGGTTGGAAGTGACCTCGGAGTACAACTATCTGCAGAATGCATGAACATAGTCCCTAGGTAAACTGAGTATCTCAGTTTGTTTCTAACGTACTTCAAAGATTTAAAGCATTTATCTACTTGTAGATCTTGATATAATACCTGGTATACAGCAGGCGCTCAATAAACAATAGTTGTTTTGTTACCACTGTTACATTAGCTGAGATGTTATTTAGGAGGCAGGGTGGATGCCTGTTTGGAAGTGACACCATGTCTTCTGAGTTGCAGGGTGTTCGTGTGATGATAAAATAGGGATGATATTGGTTACAGGGACTGTAAAAGAAATGATTCTTCTTGACCTATGACTGACTCCTAGAAAGTTAGAATTATTCTGAAGCCAGAGCTTAAGCAAGGGGTGTCAACTGAAAGGGACAGATCTGTGGGTGAGGATACTGTGATTGTCATCCCAACAGTGTAATAGCAGAGAGAGCCTTAGCATAGACTGTCTACCCAGAATAGTGCTGTGGTGGGGATAATGGGACAGTTCAGATCAACAGACACAGAGGCTCCTCGTCCATTTCCCTAAGCACATGGGAAATTTTGGCTCACATCTATAACTGTCCCTGGACCTGTAGCTGACTGCAGATGCATGTGTGAATCCATTTAGGATCAAAATTATCATGGAAACAGACCCAGGAGAAGTCATGAAGTCTATTATCTAAGATACTGGTGTTTTGATGCATATTATATATATATATATATATATATATATATATATATATATATATATATATATATATATATAAAAAACAGCCATAGCTAACTAATGTAACTGATTTGGACTTCAGGGAGGAACAATGTTACCAAATTCTTAATATCTAGCCAATCAGTTCTGAGTGTGTTTCCGGTTGCCTTCTCAGTTTGCCTTCATTTGAATCTGATGTGGTCCCCGTTTGTTCTGACTCTATCTGGCATGTGGTGTATCTGATGTGGTCTCCCGTTTGTTCTGACTCTATCTGGCGTGTGGTGTATCTCGAGACAGCTTTGGTGTACAGCATTCCCTTGCCTGCAGTTCTGACTCCACATGGCCTATCCAGTCCCTCTTTCCTTGCTTCTGAACTCTGAGGATCTGACACTGTATCTATTTTTACTTTGACTTTGTGCCTCAACATCTGACCTTGGCAGGAGTAGATCTGCTACTATGATCATGTGCTAGTGTCTGAAGGTATTCTTGGTTATCTGTGTTGTTATAGGTCCCCTCTAGATGGAGGTCAGGGATGCTGGTCCCCATTCTCTAGAGGATAAGACAGCCCCGACCACATAGTGTTGGTGCACAGGATGTCAGGAATGTCAGTAGGAACCTCCACTCTAGAACAGGTGATAATCTCCATTTTCATTTTACTGGGTACCAGATATTTTCTGCAGGTCTCAGGAGCAAAGGATTTTTTCTTTAAGAGGCATGGTTCATTCTCATGGAGTCCAAGGTCCTCAAGAAGAAGATGTCTGCTCAGTTTCCAAGTTAACCTGTTTACAGCCTCTTGTTAAGACTAACAGACATCCGAGACCGGCCCATAATTCCACAGCCTAGGATGTTTTCAGGATCCAGGAGATGACAAATTCTTTTCTCTTGAAGTATAGTTTATGTGTCCTTAGCAACCGATGCTCTTAAACATGATAAAAGCTTCTCCAATGGGGTCCAGGTCTATGGAATGCAACTGTGTTTAACAGATTCTATGGCTTCTTCCGAGGATGCTCACCTTGTCTTTATTGTTGAAACAGTACAAATCAAACCTGGTCAGTAAGAAACTAAGTAGACAAGACAGTCTTCATTATTTATTCTCTATCAGTTGTAAAATATTGGCTCCATGACTAAAACCAGCACAGCTTCTGGTATTCAGCAAAAGAATTTGCCAATGTACGTACATCTTGATCCCATGAACGGGATGGCTCTCGTGGGTGAAGAAAGCTGTAAACACATCCTGAAGCATCATTTTTGACCTCTGAAATGCTTTGTATTCTCTCAACAGATTTATATGGCCACCGCTTATCAAATATGTCAAATGAACACGTTACTTAGAGTTGCATAACTGAGCGTGACAGTCACGAAAGATTTAGCAAGAGTAAAGCAGTTTCTGAATGTCCAGCACCAAAAATTAATTCTGTTTCAGATTCCTAAGGAGTCTGATGGGTTTCTGGCAGTTCTTGAATATGCTGTGTCATGTACATTCACTACAGCCTTGATTCCCAGCACACACCATACACACTTTGCTCCTCACATACGATCACACCATGGAACACAAGCAAATGGCTGAGAAACCTTGGCTCAGGTTCCAGATGGTTGCCCATTCCTAATTATAGTATTTTCACTGCACATACAAAACAGCCTACACTTATTGAAATGTAATAGTTTAATTCTAGAAATAAAGGCTCCAAATGTTTTCCTATCATCAATTTTCATCATGTAAATATAAAAGTATATTTATATAAATGTAATATTATATATTACTATAATGGTATATAATACATTTATATATTAATATGAATATAAAATGCCCACAGGTAAGTGTAGCTCTCAACAGTCATCAAAGAGGCTTCTTTTTGCAGCAGATGGTGACCATTGCAAAAGCAACAATCAGTCAAAATGCAGAGAACATCTGACCATGGGGTGCCTAGCCCCAACTGATATATTCACAGCATAACTCCTGTACTCAAGGTTCAGGGAATGTTGAGAAAGTGGAAACAGCAGGATTTCTAGAGCCAGAAGACCAGGAAGTCTGCTGTGAGATTATGCCTTTTAGCTATGACAGGAAAACTGCACCATAAAGTCTCAGCAATATGGCTGCCTATATAAGACCTGAACAATTCTATACCTGTTGAAATCCTAGAATAGATGAGGGAAAATCTCATGTGTGTCCATTCCTACATAAAGAATTGCAAATAATTAACACCTTCTGACAGAGAGGGAGAATTAGTCTTCTCTAAGGGTGAAAGTCCCCCTATTGACTACCCAATGTGAAGTGGTTATTTCTAGAAACACACACATGAAGACAATGGATGGTGTGGAATGCCCTTCTGTATGCTGTGAATATATTTATTGACATTGGTTAACAAAGAAGCTGATTTGGCCATTAGCCAGTCAGAATATAGCTAGGCAGAAAATCCAAACAGAGAGATGGGGCAGGGTTAGGGTTGGGGAAGAAGGTGGAGTCAGAAAGATACCAACAGCCACTGGGGAAGTAAGATGTGAGGTAAAGCCACAAGTCTCATGATAAAATATAGAATAATAGAAATGGGTTAATTTAAGTTGTAAGAGCTAGTAAATAATAACCATGAGTTAATAGGCCAAGCAGTTTGTAATTAATATTAAGCCAATTCAGGAATTGGCAGGCAGCAGAGAAACCTCCAGTTGCAAATGGACTCAGCAGGTTGTATTTTATATGCTTATTCATATAAACACAAATAAATAACATATAATAACATATGTATATATATACATGCATATATATATATGTGTAATAGCAGTTGCTAAGGAAAAGTTGGTTGGGAATTTGAGAAGGAAGGGTAGGAGGGAGGAAAGGAAATGACATAATCATATTTTAATTAAAAATTTAAAAGCACCTTGGGGGTGGGGTGGGTTGGGGGCAAGGGGAGATGGGGAGAGCAAAGCGTGAAGGGGAGGATAGGGAGAGCTTGGGGGAATGGGATGCTTGGGATATAGGAAGGGTGGATATGGGAGCAGGGAAGCATATATCCTAATTAAGGGAGCCATCTTAGGATTATTAAGAGACTTGACTCTAGAGGGGTTCCCAGGTATTCAGGGAGATGCCCCCAGCTAGTTCTGTGGGCAGCTGAGGAGAGGGAGTTGGAAAAGGCCAGATCCTATAGCCATACTGATGATTATCTTGCATATCACCATAGAGCCTTCACCTGGAGATGGATGGAGACAGAGACAGAGCCCCACATTGGAGCACCAGACTGAGCTCCCAAGGTCCTGACGAGGAGCAGAAGGAGGGAGAACATGTGAAAGAAAGTCAGGACTGTGAGGGAACCTTCATCTGGCGATGAATGGAGATAGAGACAGAGCCACACATTGGTGCACCGGACTGAGCTCTCAGGTCCAAATGAGGAGCAGAAGGAGGGAAAACATGAGCAAGGAAGTCTGGACTGCGAGGGGTGCTCCCACCCACTGAGATGGTGAGGCTGATCCATTAGGAGCTTACCAAGCCCAGCTGGACTGGGACTGAAAAAGCATGGGATAAAACCGGACTCCCTGAACATGGTGGACAATGAGGGCTGCTGAGAAGCCAATGACAATGACACTGGATTTGGATCCTACTACGCATACTGGCTTTGGGGGGTGGGGGCTGGCCTGTTTGGATGCTCACCTTCCCGGACCTGGATGGAGGGGGGAGGAACTTGGACTTCCCACAGGGCAGGGAACCCTTACTGCTCTCTGGACAGGAGAGGGAGGGAGAGTGGAGGGGGGAGGGAGGGGGTAAATGGGAGGCGGGGAGGAGGCGGAAATTTTTAATAAAAATAAAAAAAATTTAAAGGCACAAAATGAATTTTGGTTGTAATTAGAGCAGACCTTTCAACCGTTTCTGAAATGGCCCTAAACATACTTCTGTCATTTTGTGCTACATATAGCTGATTATGACATCAAAATATCAATCAACTCTGAAGACTGTTGAGGATGCACTATGCCCAGTAGCAAATACTCAGTCCAGATGCAATTCTTGACGAAAAAGTAAAGCAAGTGCAATTCATTAGGGTGCAAATTTGCTTCCACCTTTCAAAGATTATAAAATTATATGTATATTAGAGAATTATTTTAAAATAAATCTCTTTATTATTTATTCTCAGTAAGTGTTTGACTTGGATACCTATTTAACTCAAGCTTGCGTGAAATTTCTTTAGTGAAAAGCGGTCATGAATACAAAGAACTTAGGTTGCTTTGCTCCAGGCCAGAGAAGCAGAACGGCATGGAGTGTAGAGTCTGAAGGTGATTTTTTAGGACTCGCGATTTAGGCCAGCAGCAGATACAGGTGTTGCCAGCGCCTTCTCGCCAAGTAAAAGGTGGGGCCTGGTAGATGGCTGACTGTGGATGAGCATCAGACACACTCAGCCCCACAGGTGAACTGGTACCCACTAGAGAAGCTGTCGCTTGTGGCTGCCCATTGCCTGCTCCATCCGCTGCTGGGCTGACAGACAGGCGCTCAGGGTTCAGGAAGGCTGGAGGGAGGTGGAGCTCTCTCAGCCTGTGAGGGAGGATTATTGATTCTCCTTTGGGCTCAGGTTGTAGAGCAATTCATCTCAGCACCATCCCACTCCGTTTAATGGCTTTTGTTTGTTTGTTTTGTTAACCACTTTTGTGTCCCCTTAGATGTTGTTCACCTCACCCATTCCTATCTCTGCTTGTGGACATAAAAGGGGATGAGGGTTTGCATGCCATTGTGTCGCTACCAGGGGTTGTTAGGCTGCCGATTGTGTAGAAGCCCTCAGCATGGGCCTCTTGCACACAGCTCCAGAGTGGAAGGCACTGCTTCTTGATGTCCAATCAAATCGGGAACGCAGTGCCCCTGAGGGCAGCAGGAACTCAGGACTACACAAGGAAAGGGATGGGAGGAAAGCCCTTTCAGTTTAGCCGACGCGGGTAGAAGGCACTGCCGACTTCCCGCATTTGTGCATGACTTTATCATTTTCTATGGAAGGTCTTGTTGGGAGCCTCCAGATTGTCCAACCTCTTCTAAACTGTTTCTTCAGACTGCCCAGCTGGTTCCCTCATCCCTTACAATATTCCTGTGTTCCTAACCCATTAGACGTGGGGACCTAGGAGGCAGGAACCACACGACATGACTAAAAACAGCAGCAGGGATGGCTTTTCAGGGACCATATTGTCTAAGAGAGCAGATGGCTGCTGCTTAGATACCGGGTTCTTGGTTTCCGTCCAAATGCTCTCAGGTTCTCTTCCTTTCTGGTTTCATCTCTATGTTCGTGGATTGCATCTGGCAGCTAGGCTGGGTCTTGAGTGAGCGAGTGCATTCTGGTGGCCTCGATGGCTCCTCCTGGAACTCTGGACCCTGCCGCGCCAGGTGCTTCCGGGTGGATGCGGGTGTGGGTGGAGAGCTATTGAGAGATGTGTTGCTGTTTCAAAGTATCGGGGAGAGTCAGTGGGTTGCACCGCTTTGCGGTGCATTCCGTCTCCTGTAGAACAGTGTCACGCTGAGGGAACCACTTCCTTTTCAGACTGCAGCACACTGAAAACCCTTTAGTGACTCCTGTCCTCCATGTATGGCGGTCGGCACAACTGTCCTTGACTTCCAGTGCCATTGTTTCTCGCCGATCATGCCTGCTTCTTGCGGAGAAAGCATGCTAACGCATGCCCCCTCACGAGGAGGTGAGCAACAGCAGACCAGAGGACTCCTTTTTGCTAACCTGTCACGGGATTCGTATTCTGTTGATGTTCTGTTTGGCTTTAAAAAGGGGAGAGAGGAGGACGAACTTCACAGTTCTATCTCAGCCGGCAACCCCTGCTGAGTTGCCCTACAGTAAGGGGTCCCTCAGCAGACTTTGCCAAACACTTCCAACAGTTACATTTGATTCAGCCCTACCGAGATGAGTACTGCTCAAAGCACGTGCAGCCTGCCGCGGAGATGGCTGTTAATTCTCCTCGAAGGCATAGGCCAGAGACCCTGCAGCAGCGCAGGCGTCCATGCTGATGACCACATTACTTCTTGGGCTTATTTCTAAATGTATTCATTGGAAGCCTTCACGTGGGTATTGTAATACCTACGGAGGTTTTGTATTTAAAAAGTTCAAACGATATAGGGAGAGTGAGGTGTACTTTGCATATTGAATTTTATTCACAGGGGCAATATTAAACTTTATTGGTAGGATAGAAATAATTCCAAAGTATCTTCTGTGTTTGGGAAAGGACAAGGGAAAGAAAAGGTAAATTAATGGTAGGAAAGACAGCTTGGGGAGAAAAAGGTAATCATTTTCTAAAAGAAATGCTTCAATGTTCAGTCTGCGAGAACAGTGTGTGTGAAGAAAGTCCTGGAAACATATGGCTAACTCTGTGCTAAGTGTGCCTTGTGGGGGTTTGACATCAGAGCAGTTGTGTTTGAGTGGGGGTCTGTGCACACTGTGGCCTCACATTCCTGTCTGAGGAGCAATGAAGAAAACGGGGAGGGAGCATATTGAAAAGGAGTTCCTAGAACTTCATACTCCACGTGACCTGTGTAGACACATCTGGAGTACTTCTGGTCTCCGCTCTTCTTCCCTTCGCCTGCACAAAGAGCTCGGACTTGGACACGTGCAAGGACTTACGATGCCATGTTCAAAGAGGAGAGAATTCCTTTGGGATCTCTGGAGCTACGTAGTCTCCCCTGCCTGGCCTCACCTCCAGCTTCTGATGTCCCTTCTGCAGCTGTTGTTACTGCCTATTCTCACCCCTCCAGGAATGTCAAATCCATAATTTTTGAAATTAAGAAGTCATTAAAATGTTATGATTTGCATTTTAGTTTAGTTCCTTCCATCTGTTTTTCATAAAAGATTTTCATCAGAGGTATTTGGCAAAGGTTTATTTAATAATAACATTAAAGACCCCACCCACCATCACAAGCAACATTCGCTACTCACAACGGGAGAGACTATGCTGCTGGCTGTTGCAGATTTTGTGTGCAGAGAGAAGGAACCTTTCCTGTGGCTTCTGTGAAGAAGGGATTGGTAGCCAAATTTCTAAGAGCCGTGATGGATTTCAACAGCTCTAATTAAAGGGCAGGAAACATTCAGACCTGAAACTGCCATCTTGGCGGCTGTAAAGAAGGCAGCGCGGGATGATCTAACTGCTCACCTCACGTGTCCTCTGAGGCAGCCACCCATCAGTCATTCTCTCCGGACGCTGCTGCACATCACCCCTTTCTTCTGCAAGGTCCCAGAGGCCAGCCTCCTCCAGCAGGCAGCTGGCTGGAGTTCCCAGGCCTTTGTTCTTTCGAAGCTCTCTAAGCATAAAAGAGCCCTCTTCTACCTGTGTTTGCTTTCTGGTGCCCATTGGGTTTTGGCTTTGCATCTGTGGCTCCAGATGCCGAGAGGGGATGTCACTCTACAGGGCCCAGCAGAGAGCTGGACAGAGATGAAAGCCTGGCCAAGTTTCCCTTCATCCCTGTACCTTGTTAGACCTTCTTTGAAAAGTTGTGGTCATTTGAGTTGGAGTGTCATCACAGAAACAGGGTGAGAGGTTAACTGATACGACATGGGATAGCAGTGGTTCCGGTGGGGTGGAGCCCTTTGCTTCATAGACCCTGTCACCAGGGCACACCTGCTAAGGTTCCCTGAATATCAATCTCCAAAACATCTTCGTTTCAACCCTCCACAAAGGAACTGGTGCTCACCTTGTGGAATCTCTTAACCACCTTTCCCTCACGCCCTATCCCCTTTGACCTTGTTCCACAGCTGAGCCATTGACTGGCAGTTGACTGTTCAGACTTCCGCACAGTGCTCAATGCTTCCTGGTAATACCTCACTTCTGACTTCCCACCAAGCCCAGGATGGTGCTGTGGGGCAAGCTTGGGGGTTTTGCACTGCATGATGGTCTAGGAGAGAGAGAGAGCACAGCCTCTTGTGATGCTGCACTCTGTGAAGTCTGCATGCTGTTGCACTCATGCAACCTGCTGCTTGCTAGGTTCGTATATGCTCCCAAAGGCTCAAGTGTGGAAGGCTTGATTGGTGTCAAGCCAGTTGACCCGATCATTGAGAAGGGATTGCATCCTGAGGGCTCTGACTTTGTCAGTAGATTAACCCCTGATGGAATTAAGAGTTTGATAGTACCACTGAGAGTCAGTGAAGTCCAGGAGAAGGGTGGAGCTCATTCTACCCACAGCCTTGTTTGATTTGACTTACATGGAGTTATCAAATACTTATATCCAAATGGCTGTAGGTGAGATGCCACCTTTCCAGTTCGCCCCTTCCTCTTGGCTCCTGAATGCTTCTGCTAAGATCTACCTGCTTTTTATAATTATCTTTGCAGTTAAATGGAGGGAAAATATGATGCCTGTCTCCTAATTTTCAAGACACTTCCCGCACACTGTATGCTCTGGTATACACAGTTGGTTTTTCCTTTATGTAGATGTCACACAATGAAATGCCAGCCACAGCTTCCCCTGTGGTGGTACCCTAAGCACGGTACAATGTTTTAGAAGGACCCAGCACGATGAGCTGGCGAGGAGAGCTGGCTCCGATGACTAATGTCCGTTCATACCACCCTGTGGGAAAAATTGAAATTAATTGGTTTGGTTTGAAGAACAAAAGTTGATGGGATCAACTAAAGGTAAGATCAATATATGGCCTTTACAGAACCTGCATCTTGCTATCCTGAGAAGCAGGAAAATGAGTTGAGAGAGACGGGCTTAATGTTCAGGCCTAGCAGAGGTGGCGTTTGTAGCCATATCTTTTGGCTCATGCCTGGGGCTTTCACCCGAGTATCAAGGTCTTTTGGTTTAGGGACTCAGACATAGCACAAAACCCACTAACACTGTTTACAAGGAGAAACAAAAATCTTTTTCAAAGGAGAAGAGGAAAACTCTATGGTTGAAACGTCCTGTAGTGAGAGACAGAGGTGGGCCCTTAGTGGGACTTCAGTGTTGTGATGTGGCCCTGCATGGTCTAACCCGGAGCATGACGGCAGACACTAGAGCTCGGCAGAGGCTGTCAGTTGTAGGGTATCAGCAAACAGAAGCCAATGTAGTTATCTAGATTTTTAAAAATTTATTTAAGGAAGTGACAGCAATGATTTTTTTTTCTGATGCACACAGCATTGCCATGTAGGACTTTAAAGAAAAGTAGAATAAAACCAATGTCCTGTGCCATCCTCATAAATCAGATGACTTTAAAAGTAATTTATCTTTATTGGCATACAAAGTCCTAGGTATCATTATGGCATTTTAAAACAAATTTTGTTCTAATTGATTCTTATTTCTCCTCCTCTTCCCCATTCCCATTGCCCGTGTACTCTACTCCTCCCTTTACCCTCATTTACAGTTTTTTAAAAAAGATGTTTCTAATTCAAATAGAGTCATATCACCTTCCCCCTTCCCTCTGTCCATCCCTCCCCAGGTACCTTCCGTCAAACCCCTCCCACTCAAGTTAATAATCTCTTTTTGTTTGATTATTATTATCGGCATGTGCATGTGTGTGCATGTGTGTGTGCATTCGTGTGTGAGTGTATGTGTGCATGTGCGTAT
Organism: Arvicola amphibius; assembly: GCF_903992535.2. NCBI lineage: Eukaryota > Metazoa > Chordata > Mammalia > Rodentia > Cricetidae > Arvicola > Arvicola amphibius. The sequence goes on along the minus strand of NC_052049.1, from coordinate 6,782,598 downwards.
GTGTGCTCCAGTTTTGTGGACTCTAACGCACACCCACTCCCATTTGTAACCGTTACATACATACATTAAAGGCTAGGATCTGGATATTAGAGAGAACATGTAGCTTTTATCTTTTTGAGTTAACCAACAGCCTTTTGCAAGCCAGAGCCAAGCAGAAGTGATCTCCAAGGGCAAACAGCTCTTATAAACTGAGGAACAACAATAACAACAAACACCAAGTTGGCAAATTTCTAATAATAATCTAGAAAAAATTGAGCGCATAATTTTAAAATATCAAATACAAAGGAAATACATTGTTAAATTTTCTGTGCTTGATTTTTTTTTTGCAACAATTCTGTTGGTATGGGAACACTTATTTGGTGCTGCAGATGATATTAAACGCTTACTGCCTGGTTCCTCCTAATAATATCTTGTTCCTTCCTTTGTGTTTGCTCCATCTTCACCCTCATTCCCATCCAGGATGCAATCATCTTTCTCCCAGTCCTTGGCAAACTGATAGGAGACTTTTGAAACTGTTTCAAATGTTTGTAATGTCCCCTCAGTATGGGAGCAGGTAAGTAGACAATATCCTTGGTCTAACAATGGCTTCTTTTCTCTCTATGTGGCAGACAAAGCCAGCCATATGCTTCTGGTTGTGTGAACTCTGAGGGAGGCCTTCCAAAATCAGCCGTAAATGACCCTCAGGGACAGTTGATAAAAGACTAGACCACAGAGAGACACCAGACTCAGGGGAGCCCTCCAATGGGACCACCCAGACTAGATGTAGCAGGTGACAACTGACTCCTGGGTGTGTGAGTAGGACCACACCCACCTGTCCACATTCCTTCTCCTTTCTGTTAGTGTCAACAATGGCGGGAAGAATTCATCCTCAGGACTAATCAGCCGGTAAGCTTGGAAAACAAACAGTTCAACATCTGCGTGTGACTTAGTCTACCCTGTTTCTAAATCTATTGACATACATGAAGCATTTTTAAAAATGCAGCAGGAACTATTTGCTGACTTCTTTTTCTAAAGTCATAATACTATAAAAAAGTGTTTATATGGAAGTCTGGAAACAAAAAATATGTGTATATAAATATATTTACTTTCATGACTCTAGAGAAAGCTATGTATTATGGTGGATATTTATACACATGTGTAACTTTGTTATACTATGAAATTTACACTTTCAATGTTAGCAATATGTCAAGATTATTTCCTATCATTTTACTGTTATTGATTTTCTTTTTGCCCTGAACATATATCCATATAGAAGATGTAATCTTTGATCATGGTGTTCTGTAGCAATAGACAGATTTTAAAACTTCAGCTAGGCAATTTACGTCTCATCATGCAGTCTGTGTGCAGGAATCATGGTTTTGTTTTGTTTTGTCTTTTTCATTTTAAAAGGCTTAGCAATATCCACTTGCTCATGGAGAATGCCTGGCTACTATGGACCTGGCAGCTGTCAATCAACGGTCCTCCCTTTTGGGGTAGATGACAGGGTTTCAGGTGACATCTTTTCAGATGTGAAAAGAGGAAGATTCTGGAGTGAAACCCCTACTATGAACATCCTAGGTCCCCTTTGTCCTGGAGCAGTCTGTCCTGATTGTGAGCGGCGGTGGAAGTGGGGGTGCTGGGGTGACAAGGAGACCACAAGCCTGGTTGTTCTGGTGAGCCAGGCTCGGGGTCTTTAGCTTTGGATCAGGAAAAGTGGATACTGTGGTCATTCTTTGTTCAAATCTTCCTTCCGGTAGTGGTGGTGGCATCAACTGAAGAAAACATGATGCCCAAGTGAAGGCAGCCAGGTTCTGAATTATTGGTCATTCCTCCACTAACCTTGGCAAGGATTTGGTCAAATACTAATTCATACCACAACAAGAACTATTTGGGAGGGACCCTGCCCCTTCAACAGGGGACTCTGAATGCCTCCTCTGCCACAGTTCTTCTCTTTCAAAGATTTCCTGATAACTTTGTTTGTTCTGATAACGTCCTAGAGATTTCATTTGGCTCCTGTTTTCCTTGGAAGGAGAGTGCTTACCAGCTGTGCGCATGAGACCTTGCAGTAACCAGCTGGGTGTTCCAAACGGTGCCCATTTCATTCTCCTAATTCTTCTGGTACTTACATTGTAGAATGAACGCTTCTTCAAGATAATAGTTTCCGTGTATTTTAAGTAAACTTAATTTTCTCTGTGACACTTAGGGTGGTGACTTCATAGGCTTGACATGCATCTCTCTCCCTGTTTTGTGTATTTAACCCTCTTGCCCCTGAGATCCTGATCTCTGGACACTGAGCTTTTGGTAGGCACCACCAGCATCCCGTCTTCATCTTCCGGGAAATTGGAACCCGTCCTCCATTATTTTTAGTTCATACTGAGTCCTGATTGTGCTCTGCCATTGCATGAATCATGCATGCATCATGATATTTCCATGTCTGCTATTACTTATCAGCCAAGAAAGCCCCGGGAGACTAGATCTATGTACTAACTGCCTCTGTATCCCAGGTGTCTGGAAATTATGCAGAAGGTGCGATACGAAGCAACCCATTAAGTGGAAGGTTGTGGACAGAGAGGCACCTGGGTCTTGTGACTGACATCATAAGCAGACCATTCAAAGGTAATACAGTAAAAACAAGAACCAAGGGTAGCCAGCCTGTTCATGTGAAGCCAGAGAAAATGTGGAGAAAGGGGAGGGACTGAAGCCAAGAACCTGGTTTGGTATTTTACAAGTCCAGGATTCCAGGTGCTGTGAGCTGTCTAAGAACTGGGCAGGATGTTGAGATCCAGTTATGGAGCCGGAAGACGAGAGCAAGACCAGAGCTGTAAGAGTCTGTGGGAAACCAGGTGCTAGTATTTGCCCGTCCCTCCCCACACGGTCACAGAGGACAGGTTTAACTCCCCACAGCACTGAGTTGTGACAAATATGTATGGCAGGCTGCCAAGCAGGGTGCTTGCTGGAGGCTGACCACATGGGCACTTTCCTCCTGTCTGGTGTGTACAGAAACTCCAGATTCCCAGAAGGAAAGCAAGCATGGAGCACAAACCAGTTGCTTCAATACTTTAGACTCCAGAATCGGTGCTTACCCTTTCAGAAACCCTCTTGAACCTTAAGCCTCCTGATGCCAGAAGCAGACCATTCAAGGGCTACAGTCAAGTCTGCTGTGCAAAAGCTTTTCTGCATAGGCTATTATTCTAAAATTCCCTGACATTATCATTAGTTTTATTACATATGTTGAAAACTCACATGTCACCCCCCACACATTCTTTGCTTTTGGTTGACTATATTGTATTTGGATCCTGAGAGAGTAATGGAAAAAGTCAGAGAGCATGTATGTGCACACATATGTAGACTTACAGCTGAAGGCTTCAAGGGACTAACTAGGAATGGGCATGTCTGGGTCTGATACATGAAAGGGCAGATAATGCCAGCTGTCTGGAATTAGGAGCTGATTTTTTTTATATGAAGCAGATTCAGAATCATAGAGCAAGCATACAAGCAAAGTTATTCATAATTTCACAAAGGCTGAAGCAGCAAGAATTGGTCAGAGGAACTGAGGGGAAGTCCTGTGATCATGCCAGGTTCCGGCTGCAATGATGAAGACACACACATACACCCTCTGAGTGAGGAGAACAAGAAACATCTGTCACTGAAGACCAAAACCAGCTTCCAGCTGACTCAGTCCCGTACAGGAGCAAAGTCATTTTCCAGCATAGAGATGGAATATTCCTGGAGAGCGATAACCTTATCCGAAGCCTCTGATTATATCTCTCTTTTCTCATATACGATATGTGGCATATAAGAAAAAAGACATAGAAAAACAAACAATACTAGAAGAAAAACAGATCACAGAAAGAGATGCAGAAACACAAAGGTACGTTCTTTGCTTTAATATTAAATACCAAAAATTAATACATGAAAGAAAGTTGTAAGATAAAAAGTCCTACAAAGAACTGAAAAGCATGGAAACAACTAGACCACTTCTAATAGCACTCTTAAAATGGAAATATGAAAATAAATTAAATTTAACTTTAAATAACTGAGCATAGCCTCATGGCCGTGAACTCTAGAGAGAGAGTCGGGGTCAGAAACAAAGCTTAGAGAAGGAAAACACAAACTGTACGGGACAATGAGAGCCATATGCATGGAGAGAGAGGAGAGACACCATGGATGGAAACAGCGCTTGATGAAACACTGCCCAACTGTTTAAAAAATAGCAGGAAGCATTCACCGTCCAAACCGCGGCCTCTGAGCCTTGAACATGGCAACTACAAAGACTCCATGGCTTGGTTCTACCATTGTCACTTCGGAATCCAAAGACAAAAGGGAACATTCAAGGCATCCGGGTGTTGTGAAGCAGATTACTCTGTCAGGGGACAAAAGACCAGTGAAGACTTCTGAGAACAGTGGGGACTGTCACTCAATTGAACTTTTCTGAAAGCATTGACAGCAAGTGACTGGGAACTGTTGTGGACTATTATTTTAACTGAGGAAAGATGTGTTACTGTTGTTTATGCTGGGGAATATTTAACTGTGTAAAGGTGTGTTACTGTTGTTTATTCTGGGGAATATTACTCTAACTGTGTAAAGGTGTGTTACTGTTGTTTATTCTGGGGAATATTACTTTAACTGTGTAAAGCTGTGTTACTGTTGTTTATGCTGCACTTGTTTAATTATGAAAAGATGTGTTGCATCTGTTTCATCTTGCCTGCTTAAGGCACCTGATGGGCCTCGTGAGCGGCTGAATGGCCAATAGCTAGGCAGGAGAGATGGGGCCTCCAGGCAGAGTGAATAAGTAGGAGGAGAAATCTAGGCTCGAGAGTGAAGATGAGAGAAGAGAAGGAGAGACCAGGGGACACGCTTCGGGCCAGAAATCAGGCAACTGTCAGCCAGGGGATACAAGAAGCAATGAAAATAAGATATACAGAAGAAAGGTAATAAGCCCCGAGGCAAAAGGTGGCCAAAGAGAAACAGGTTAATTTAAATTAAAAGTGCTAGCTAGAAAAGAGCCTAAGCTAGGCCAAGCAATTATAACTAAGATGTCTCCGCGTCATGATTTGGGAGCTGGTTGGTGACCTAAAAGAAAAAGCCTGGTACAGGGAACCAAGGCTTCTGAGCAAAAAATCTGAATTCGAAGATGAAACAAAACAAAACAACCCACTTTCTGAGAAGCAGTAGCTAAGCAAACTATGTAGCAGCTCATCTACTCGCGGGAAGGCAGATGAACTCCTCCTGGGAAGAGGAGGGAGATCCCAGATGGCAGCAGAACGCAGAGGGTGAGCCGGAGACGGGTGAGTACTAACATGTAAAATCAGCATGTTGAGATGCTCAGTACGCATGGACACCTCGGGTGTGTGACAAGACTGGCCTGGTCAGAGGGGAGAGTGGGTCAAGAGCGTGATGTAAATTGTGATTGTGAATCTGTGGGAGTGACCTCAAGCCTTGACTCTGTTCTGTTGATTTTTTTCTCATGGTTCTGTATTCCTTTCTCCTTTCCCTAGTCTACAGCCTATCCCAGGCCCCATCAGCTCTCTTTGGAAGACTACAGTTTGGTCCTGACCTCCCTGGCTCCCCCTGCTCCCTACCCACCAACCCCAGTGATCCTCTGACAGCATCCAAAGCGATTTCCTTCCTTGTCTTCCTTGCCCTCCTCCTATGGACATAGTTATTCCTAAAATGCTCCCTGCTCAGCTGAGGTGGGGAGGGGTGAGGAGGTCATCCACCAACTTCCTGGGCCACCACAGCTTGTCACCCAAAGACCTTGCTTTGTTATGAGGACGCTATGCCTTTTAAACTCTGCATAGGGCCCATCCTTGTGTTGTAGACTAGATGTCCATCTGTATGTATTTTGCCAGATTACATTGTATAGAAACATGAGGCCATATCACTGGGAACTTCACCTTCCAATAAGGAATGGGATTTCTTCTAAGGCTACCCTCTTCCTATCAGGTGAGAATGCTGACATGAACCTCCCTCTCTTTCTCTATCCCCCTCCCTGCCACATTCTTAGTGACTTAATTCTCTCTGGCTCAGTCCAGCTTCTTGACCTCTCCTTTGGGGATGTATTTATGTTTTCTTTCCCCCAAGAAAGTCACAGTGGGATAAATACCCTCTTCCCACTCCCAGAAGACATTATTAAAGAAAGCTTGTATTTGGATTTAGCTTAGGAACATATTTTCTAACCAAGATTTTTGCCAGAGGTTGTATAGTAGGAGCCTGCTTGTTTGTTTTTCTGGATGCCCAGACTCCTGAAATAATCACACAGAAACCTTATTATTTAAATCACTGCTTGGCCAATCACTTAAGTGATTGCTAGCTAGCTCTTACATCTTGTATTAGCCCATTTCCAGTATTTTATATTTTATTATGAGGTTCGTGGCCTACTGGCAAGGTTCCAACATGTCTGTCTCTGGCAGCTCCATAGCTTCTCCTTGACTCTGCTGCCTTCCTCCCAGCATTCAGTTTAGTTTTCCCCACCTAGCTCTACTCTACCCTATCAGACCAAGCCAGTTTCTTTATTAACCAATGGTATTCACAGCATACAGAGGGGAATCCCACATCATAGGGGTTGTTAAAAACTTGCTCAACTAGTCACTAGCATAGACCCTGGACCCTTATCTCTAAATTGCCATTGGCTACACTCTTCATAGACTGGACTTTTGAGGGAACAGTGTATGTGCATATTGCCTCATGCCTGTCACCACCACCATCAAACATGGCACTAGTACAAATGACTCCTGTGGGTAGGACAATCCAGAAGGAATCATCCCAGTTGTCTCTTGCTCTAAGAATCTGGCCTATAGTGTGAGACCTGTCTCGTGTTTGGAGTGCAGAGTACTGAATACTGAGGACTGGATGTGAGTCAGGGAATGGGGGTTGAGTTCTAGACCTATAAAGAAAAGGAAGTCTACACACCAAGTTCAGTAATACTCTCTAGGGTTTGGCTGGACTCTGTATAAAATGAGAGGACTGGACCAGTCCAGTGATGTCCTGTTAGAATGTCAGCAGGAGGTGGCTGAAGGGCAAATGGTGCTTTGTTTGAAAAGCACATTTAACATTGGATTAATTTTATATTCCAGGGACAGCCTTCCTTTATTTCTATTATATGCTTTAGAGAATTTGAAGCTTATTTTAAGCCCTTTAGCTGCTAGGTGTGTTGAGTGAAAGACCCCTGCAGGGTGGGAGTGGGTCTGAGCTGAGAGCCACGATGGGGCCTTCGGAGGGGAGACACATTTCTTATATAAACTAAGAGGTGAAAATATTTTAAAGTCAGTCAAGGGGAAAGCTGAAAGCACAGTGGCTTCTCTTCTTTTCTGACCCAACATGGTCAGTCATCCTATACCTTCTCACCCCAGGGAACAGGCAGTCATGTGACAGACATACACAGAGGAGCTTGCATGACACTAGACGCTGACGGCTACTGGCTTCCCTTTGTCCCCATCTGCTTCTCCAGTCAGGGCCAGCAGAGCAAGCTACCTAGAAGCCAATGGCAAGAGCCCTGCTTCTTGCCCAGCCTAGACTCAACTTTGACCAGGTTTCCCCTTCTAGTCCAGCTTGACTTGAAGCTCACTCCCTAGCCCAGACTGTCAAAATGTCGAACTCATGACAGTGCCCTTGCCCCAGCCTCTTGGACGCTCAGATGACAGGTGTGATCCCGGTCCCACCATCTGTCTCCCACATCCATCTCCCAACTTTGATTTTTAAAATGATTTATTTTTATTATTTTAATTGTATGTGTGCGTGTGCATGTGTGCACATGTGCACACATACACATGGGTATGTACATGCAAGTGCAAGTGCTCTCGGAGCCCAGAGGCATCAGATTCCCTTGGAGTTACAGGCAGTTGTGAGCCATTCAACACGTGTGCGGAGACCTGAACTCAGGTCTTCTGTGAGAGCAGAACGCGCTCTTACTGAGCCAGCCCCAGCCTTGTGGCTCTGACTTTAACAGCGGCGAGGTTTAGCCTCAAAACACAGACATTCCCTGCTCCTTTAGCTGGAGAGGACATAGTGGATACAAGACAGTGAGAAATGAGATGAAAAATTGGCTCATATTTTAAACCTTATGTTCCCTGTTTTTAGCAAGTAAAATGGACTTTGAAGGGGGCCCGTTTTCTCCTAATGGGTTTGCCAGGCCCTCCTCTAATCAGATCGCACGGGTCCTCTCTGCTTTATCATCTGGTAGTCATTTTCAGAGCGGGTGAGGCACCACAGGGGACGGGCCTCTGGCAGCCGTTCACAGTTTGATTTGCAACATTTGTCCATGTGCATTTTTATGCCATTTGAGGGCTTCGTATCACATCATCGCCAAGCGCAATTCTCCCCGTTATGCCTAAGTGTATGTGAGCTCTGGGCCGAGGACCCCTCACGCCTGGCTTCCTTGGAACACTGCCCAGAGACTATTTTGTAGCCATACTGCAGACTGAGCTGGGGCCAGGGAAGGAGCAGAGATAAGTTCAGAGCAAACCCACACTTTCATTCTGATTAGGGGAGGGGTGAAAATCCCACAGAAGGTGCAGGGCAGGCCGTGGTGGAGTCCTCTCTGTACACGCTAGCATTCACCCGGTTTGTGGCTGCGGTCCTCAGAACAAACAGTGCCAAATGAAGTGTCTGGTTCTCCCCTTCTCCTGGCTTGGGCGTGGTGCAAGGCTAACCCCAGGCAGAACTCTGAGAGGAATATGGCTCTTCACTTCCACCCACCCCAAATTGCTTCTAAAACTGTACCATTGTAGCTCTGTGTTTTACCGGACAAATACTTATTTATTGATGAGCTGTTGTATTCCTGTGGTATTCAAAAGTAATTAATTTATATCAGTGGCCCAAGCAGATGAGATTGTTCTCCTTGGGGGATATGGAATTCTTATTTGATGTGTGTGTGTATGTGTGTGTGCATGTGCGCGCGCGCGCGCGTGTGTGCATGCACGTGCGTGCAAATGTGCTCACACACATGTTTGTGCAAATGAGCCCAAATGCGTTCAAATGACCGGAGGTGACAACCAGTACATCAGTGACAGGGACTGTTCTAGCCTCACCAGGCCTGTGTCCAACTAGAGAGTGGCTGTCACCTGACAGAGGCAGGGCTTCTCTCCCATGAGGGAAGCTGGTCCCTTGCACATTGAGTCAGGGAAAGCTGAAAATGTGTGCTCTTAGAGCACTAACTCTCCTGTGCTTTTTAAAAATAGATTTATTTATTTTACATCCAGGCCTCAGTTTCCCCTCCCTCCTATTCTAGTCCCTCCTTTCACCCCCTTATACTCCCTCTGTTTCCATCCTCATTCACTCCCCCATTTCTGTTTAGGAAAGGGCAGGTCTCCCATGAGCATCAACTCTTTGTTTCAATGATAGTAATTAGATCAAAAGTTTTAAAAAACACCGGCTAGTACTCAGATTCAGAGAGAAGAATAACAAAAGCCAAGCAAGAATCACAACTGGCGTGTCCTTCCCTGACCCTCCTCCCCTCCCCGCAGCACTCAGCTCTTTGAGCTTGGTTTAACAGCTAAAAGGCCTCTTACCATGTGACCCATAGAGGGTGGGACATTTCTTGAGGCACAGCAGCCTCCAGCTTATTCTGAAAGCATGTTCAGCCCATGACCCTGTCTTCTGCACACCTTCTCTATCTGCTCTGACCCACCCCCTACACAGGCTGTTACCAGCACATTGCTGAGCATGGCTGGGTACTGAGGCATGATACAGCTTCAGTTGACTCATAGACTGCCCATAAACTCTTCCAAGCCATCGTTCCTGTTATAGGAGATTTGATGTATGTGCACACATGTTTGTGGGTATACACAAATATGTATGTGGATATGCGCACATGTGTATGGGTATGCACATGCATGTATGTGGGTATTGTGATTATTCAGCCACAAATAAGGCTGCACTTCCAGGTTCTAGAGTCATGCATGCTCTCAGGCAAAAGTGCCTGAATGTTAACAGGCCCCACATGACCCCCATGCGCACATGTGTGGTTACATCCACTGTGACTCAGCTAAGAACTTGTGTGCGCATGAGCCTGTCATCTGTGCCATCTGCTTTTGACGTAGTCACGCCAACCCCGTGTGCATGTGCTAGGCAACTTTTAAAAAGCTGGACATGCCATCTTTCTCTCTCTCTCTGCACACTGATTCCCGAGGCCTGTACATGCCCCCTCTAAAAAACTCCTAAGTGGGTTTGTTCTGTGTTTCGTGTTTCCTTCTCACTTGTGCCAGGTAATTTCAGGTATGCACACATGTGTATGTGAGTATGGACACACGTGTATTTGGCTATGCACATATATGAGAATGTCAGAGGAGTACTTGGATATCCTGATTCCTCCCTCTCTGCTTTATTTCCTTGAGACAGGGTATCTCAGCTAAGCCTGTGCTAGTCTGGCAACCAGTAAGACCCAGTGACCCTCAGTCTCTACCCCTAATAACCCTGCATCTACAAGCATGTGTTCTGTGGCCTGACTCTTTATTGGGGGCTGGGGACTAACCTGGTCCACATGTGTGCACAGGTACCCTCAGCCCCAATCTCTTTTCACAAATCCTATCATTTCCTTTCCCACTGTGAGACCTGCTGTGGCTTGGAGGGTCTTCCTAATTTTGCCTACCCTCCCCTTAATCCTTTGCACATCTAGTACTCAACAGACCTGAAGCTACAGAAGGTTCCTGAAGGCTCAAACTGAATGAGATCCACTTTACCAGACCCAATTTCTCAGGAACTCAGCATGAAATTCCATACCATTTCCCCCTCCCCTAACTTGCGACTTGATATCTTAGGCAGATTAAAAAATTCTCAGAGCCCGGGGACCTAGGGTGGGGATCAAGGAGACTGAGAGGGAGTTTGAGGGGTGTGGAAGTGGGGGACAGGGCAGTGACAAGCCTCTTGTGACAGGAATAGCTTAGGCTAAGAGATGGAGGGGGTGAGGTTCAACATATCATAGAGGAAACACGTAGGAAATATTTGACTTCTTTCATGAGACCAGTTCTCACACCAGCTTCTTCCAGGATTCACCCAAGTTATTTACTCACAGGACTCTGGCCTCTTTTCTTGTTTCTGCTTTGAACTCCTTTCTAGTCCTACCTCTCCTCCCCCTTCCCCTTATTTCTGCTTTCTTCACTTAAAATCCTCATGCTTCAAGCTCAGGCTCCTGAACATTCACATTGGCAGATGGGAAATTTGCTTCACGGTGGTAGTAAACGATAGCGTTGTTGACTTGATCTTCTGTGACAGTGCACGTGGTTCATTCAGTTCCTGTGCACTGAAGTCCCAGTCATTTCTATTTGTTTAGATCTTTGCTCTATCCTGTGAATGAAGTACCAATCATGCGTGCAGCGATGATACTGGGTGGCACAGTTGAACCCACTTGCCCCAGTGCCCAGAGGATGTCTTCTAGACAGTAAGGAGACTCACGGCCGGCACATGTACTCTGAGAATTGCTGAAGTAATTCATCCAGCTATATAGAAGGGACAGCCAGCGACCAAGATTATAATGGGTAGCTTTTATCTGGGTCTTCGGCGCCACTTTTCTCAAATGTATGTGACTCGGGACAGAACAAGTGGCCAGTCTTCCAGTCAGCCAGATGACAACAGATCCATGCCTTGCAGGAGCAGATGCAAAAATCAATGGGATATTATAAACAAAACCACCCGGGATACTATATCACTCTAAACAAGAGACACTTGAGGTTCTAAGTGATGACCAGCCTGCTCTCTGAAAATCAAAATGTCATTTGTAAATGAAAGTGTCTTGTTAGGCTCAGAGGCACTCTGGCAGTGATCCTCCGTTCCTCACACTGGTTTCTTTCTGCAGAGTAACGTCTATGCTGCCAATCCGGGCTTTCTCTTTGCTTGATTTTTTTGTGGCTTTTTTCTTTGTTACCTTGACCTTGTAATTCCAGTTTGGGTTACTTGGAATTATAGACATATTGGGGGACCAACGGACGTGGCTGACACCAGAACAAGGTGGGTATTAGGTGGAGATTTAATTGTCCCTGTCAGGAAAGATGGGACCATTTTAATGAAAAGGTTTTGAACTGGGAGGAAATTAGTAAACGATCGCTTAAGGAAGGACTATTATTGTTCTTCTATCTGACACTTTAAACACAGCTATTAAACCATCTACCTCACACTGAGATGTGAAAACCAGCAGTCAGCTTCTTTTCCGGCACCCGATTGTGCAAGATTGCTTACAGCTTGTCTGTCACCTACCAATTCTGGCTTTCATTTTCCAAATCCAAGACTTTGAAGAGACAATATGTTTTACGGTAATTGTCTTTGTTTTACTTTGAAATACCCACACAGAAGAGCACAGGAGATACACACGCCCTGTTCAGGATAATCTGTGAACGGAGAGCCTGGTTAAACCATAGTCTCAGAAAACAGCCTCCTTGGACCCCCAAATCCCTCCCCCCTGCACTGCTCCCTTAGGGACTAACTCCAGTTCTGCTACCTCGATAATCTTTCCCTTGCTTTCCAAACATGTTTTCATCTCGTAAACTGCACTAGCAAATTACTAAATGTTTTAGAATGTGTAGAGTTGGAATTCGTATCCTGAATGTGGCATACTCAAATCAATGTCACGTTGGTGTCAGGTTTTATTCAATGTCACGTTTGTGCGCTTTAGCCATTACTGTGTAGGCCACTGAGAGTCCAAAGCGCAGTTTTCTGCTGGTGCGTTTGTTATCCACCAACCAACCCTAGGCAGGCAGCCGGGAAGCAAGAACGAGGCCCTCAGCTGTGGATAGAGGAGGGGGAGGGGGAGGGGGAGGTGAGTGCTGGATGTTTCCTTACATCCAAACACTAGGAGTGCCCCAGTAAGACTCCACACTGGAACCCCTAGACTTAGCCTCCTGGCCTGGCCAGGCCCAGCTTCCTAATAGTCTCCAGGATCACCTCCATGCCAGGGCAATTCTAGCAGCCTCAGGAATGTAGACAGACTCTGTATAGAAATGACCCTAGCAACCCTGACTCTGTCCATTTTGGTTAAGGGGAGGTTCCAGTGGCAGATCAGCCCAGATTCAGGCTGTAGGCCTGTTCCACGGTCAGGCCAACCACAGCAGACCCACATTCCAGACCATTCTTAGCACCAGTCTGTCCCCTGTGGCCGCAAATAACAGACCCACTACCGCATCAGCCTGGTGACCAGTGCTGGCCAGGCAGACGTCTGCGCATCTAGGTGCTAGACCTTCCACACTGGTCCGCTTCTGTCTTCTTAGATATTATCTTGGAAAAAAACAGCACACTCGATGCATCACAGTGTAATCAATATCTTGCTTTTTAACTCAGACAATATAGAGCATCGGTGTCTCTCCTCACCCCTGAACTGCTTGCATTTGTATTGCTGCTTTATTTAGTCATGCAAGGCTTCATTTATATTGCTTCATATGGCCAGTGTTTTAACCATTTTTATGATGCAATTTTGTTTAATTTTTTTCATTCTCATCTTCTTTTGTAGCTGTTTTCCTTTTTCCTAATGCACGTATTTCAGAATTTTAAAAATTAAATTCTGCACATGATAAAGAAGAGAGGGAGGAGCAATATTAGGAGTAAAGGGGCTAAGACCATGATGGGGACACCCACAGAAACAGCTGACCTGAGCCAGTGGGAGCTCACTGATTCCAGACTGACAGCTGGGGAATCTGCATAAGACTGAACCAGGCCCTTTGAATGTGGTGACAGCTGTGTGGCTTGGGCAGACTGCGGGGGGGGGGGGGGGGGGGGGGGGGGGGAGCACTGGCAGTGGGACCAGGATTTATCCCTAGGGCTTGAACTGACTTTTTGGAGCCCATTCCCTATGGAGGGATTTCCTGCTCAGCCTAGATATAGTGGGGAGGGCCTTGGTCCTGCCCCAAAGTGATGTAGCAGACATTATTGACTCTTCATGGGAAGGCTTACTCTCTCTGAGGAGTGGATAAGGGGTGGGGTGCAGGGAAGGTGGGGGGAGTGGGAAGAGGGGAGGGAGTGGGAATTGGAATTGGCACATAAAATAAATTAATAGTAATAAAGAGTGCATCTATACATTTCCTGAGAGTGTATTTTGCCCTCATTCTTCAGCTGTATTTTGAGGATCCAATGTTATTTCCTTTCAGCTTAATTGAAAATATGAGACTACTGTACTCTAACTTTCATTGTTGCTATGAAGAAACCAGCGGGTTTTTTTTTTTTTTTAAGAAATTAAGCTACTTATTTGACAATTTCATATATGTAGACACTGCCTTCTGGGAACTTGCTCTTCTTACCATTTTCTATCTTCTTTCTCTCCCTAACTCTCCTCCTTATTTATCCCTTTCCCAGACTGATGCCTTCTGAAGAGTTTTGCTTTGTGATCCATTTACTGACACTCAGGGCCATTGGTGTGGCCATTGATTTGGGATTTCCGTGGAAGCCAGGGGTACACAAATGAAGGCAATGGTACCCCGTCCCTGAATCTGTTAGTAAGAAATACTGTTAAGTCATGTTCGGGTGATATTCCTGGGAGGCCCACTCTTTTTTTAAAATGGAAATGGAGGGGGATGGATCTGGGGGAGAATGGAGATGTGTGTGTGGGGGGGAGTCTGGGAGGAGTTGGAGGGGGGAGGAAACTGTGGTCAGGATCTACCATGTGAGAGAAGATAGAAAGAAATAGTTCAGCCCTGAGGGATACGGCCCTCTGAACTCTTCCTCCACTCGTCCCTGGCTGCTGATGGACCATCCGTGTATAGATCCAGTACACTCCTCTACTTATGATGTTTCCTGCTTCTCTCATAGTGGAAATGCATTCAGTCCGTCTCTAATAGTCTCCAGAGTCCTAACATTGTTTACATTGTTTAAAAAGAGCCCAGAGTCGACAGGCTCTTGTGAGACTCAAAGCAGTCTCTTGAATGTGAGCTCCTATTAAAAATATTAAAAAATAAGTTTCATGCTTACAGTACACAGTGATACAGAATAGACACACCTATTTCAGGAGGAAGTAGAGGTGTAGCAAGGAAATATCAAAATGCAGCAGGGAAAATGCAAAACCCTGAAGCCTCATGCTGGCATGTAGGACTCAGGATGGAGTCATACAGGCTCCAACCGTCGTAGGTGTCTCCACTCCCCAGTCTCTGTGACAAACTCCACAGCTTTCTACAGTGACTCTTCAGGGCCTCTTTGAATGGCCTTTGACCCCGCCACAAGCTCTTCCCACACAACTCTGAGGCTTATCTAGTCTACAGTTCCATGCTTTTCCAAATTCCCGCATGAGCCAATTTCAAAGGCTTGCAAACCGCCTATTCAAGTAGGCACAGAAATAGCCCCACATCTCAGGAAGCAGAGAGAAGGACCTCATCCTTCAGTGCTACACACATTCAGGGCACAGCTTGCTTCCCCAGAAGCCTGTGGAGGCACCTTCATGAACACTGCCAGAAGCCCTTCTCCTAGGTGCTTCTGAATTCCCTCAAGCTGACACTCAGGATCAACCGCCACACCTCAGCGTGTAAAGACTGACTCATGACTTCTTCCTTTTCTTAGGAATGTGCCTTTTCCTTTATACTTCCAAAGACAGCTTCCTCTGAAGACTCTTTCACACGGTGAAGGAAACATTTACTTGTAGCACTGCTCTCCTGAGCTCCTATTCCTTTCTCCAAGCTCACCACGAGGAAAAACTCCATTTAGTGTCTCCATTAGAAACCCTTGGCATTGGCTCTCGTCTCTCATGTTACACATGGAGGCTTCTGAAGCAAGACAGCAGCTTCTAGGTCCAGGCAGAACCCATGGTCCATGTAGGTGAAACTTCCTATAGCTGGTTCTTTAGATCTTTGCCATGCTTAGATTTTTATTTCATTTTTTAAACATCTTGACAGTTTTTAAATTGTTATGAGGAGATATTTTTAATATTGCACCAAGTATTTGTTTTTATTTGGTGGTATTGTTCTGATAAACCATTATTGGAAATGGAAGTGACTGAATTCTTTTTTAAAACCAAAATATAACTTCAATATTTTGTATTATTAAAAATTTATTTTTTTATGCCCAAGGTGCAGAGAAATGAACACAAACTAAAAAAAAAAAAATCATGTTTTCCAAAACAGGAAAGTCATCCTTGATAAAATTCAGAATGTAGGTCTATCAAATCTCCCAACCCTCCTCAGGATTCCAGGGAGCGATCAAGCCCTAAGGAGGAAGGTACCTACTGGACAGAGTGGGTGTCTCTCCGGGGCACCCAGGGTGCTTCATCGGGTGAGCTTGAGAGTCCTTGTTCCCAGGCATGGCTTGAGGCAGGAGCCACTGTAGCTCTTTCACGGGGAGCTCTCAGCCTGCTGGGGTGGACTGGGTATCCTTATAGAACTGTAGGCACAGGCTTTTCAGGGTGAGAGAGTACTAGACCTTCAGTTTTGATGGCTTCACTGCAAAGCTTTTATTCTTTTCTGATTTTTACAGACTTACTCCACACCCGGTTATATAACTCCTTACTGCCATATTTCAGCTTTGATCATCTGGTTCTGACAGCCTGGTTTCTCTGTGTCTGGTGACCCTTCAGGCTTTTTCACTTTTGACTTTTTTTAATTTTTGAAAATTCTGGCCTTTGATTATCCCCTTGACTCTGAGTACCCCAATCTTGGTCTTAATTTCCTTTATTGTTACTTTCCTCTACTTCACCTTTGACCTTTGCTGTGTGACCCTGGCAGACTAGGCCTGGGGCTTCCAGCTGGGGATGGATGGACAGCGGATTGTTGCAACCGTCTCACGCTAGCGAGCACTATGTGTTGAGCCACAAAAACTCAAATTTGTGTTTTGAAGTTCTAGAGCTCAGAAACGTGGAATGTGGCTGGGGAACTGCTGGGTTATTGCAGGGCCTGGATTATAGAAAACTGGGTCCCTAGTCAATAGTGATGGCATGTCTACTAAACAGGAAATTTATATAAAGAGACACACTTAGGGGAGGATGAAATGGAGACATGAAGTGATGTGGGGATGACGCGTGGATGAGCTACCAGCTGAGCTCTGTGCGGATTCGGATAGCAAGCCATAGAACTGAAGGGAAGAGCCATGACAGAGGTGCTCCTGCACATTGCTCTTGAGCTGTCCATTGATAAGTTCATGGAGGTGCTCCCGCTCATTGCTCTTGAGCTGTCCATTGATAAATAAGTTCATGGAGGTGCTCCTGCACATTGCTCTCAAGCTGTCCATTGATAAGTTCATGGAGGTGCTCCCACTCACTGCTTTCGAGCTGTCCATTAATAAATAAGTCCTGTTGTTGGAGCTATATAGTATGGTGTCCTAGATGATTTTATTGTCAATTTCACACAACTGTGTCCCATAGAAAAAGGAAACCTCAAAAAATGCATCTATCAAACTGGCCTATAAGGAATTGTTTTGACTGAGATTGGTGTGGGAAGGCCAAGCCCACAGTGGGTGGAACCATCCCGAGGGCTGTAGGACTGGACTGTATAATAAAGCTGGCAGGGGGTATAAGCCAGATAGATAGACGATAACCAATATTCCTTCATGGTTTCTGCTTCAGTTCCTTTTCTGACTTCCTTCAGTAATGGACTGTGACGTGGAAGGGGAGGCCAAATAAACCCTTTCCTCCCAAAGTTGCTATATGTTGCTGTATCATAGCTACAGAAAGCAAGTTAAAACATACGGGGTTTCCATCAAACTAATATAGAGAGATTGTGTGAGTTACATTGAAAGGTTGAGTGATTAAAATAGCTAAGAGTCTTCTCCATTTAGAGCAACACATCATAGGGAGTCAGCTTGGAGGTCCAGCGGTTATCAATCTCATTGAACTCATTGCCCCTAAATATGCTTAGTGTGTGTGTATGTGTGCGCATGTGCACACACGTGCATGCTGTAACCCTCCATCAGTATTCTGCATCAATTCTTTAGCCTCTAATACTGTATGTGTGCTCTCACAGGATCCATTGTGTGCTTTCCAACAAACGTTTGCTCATGACCTTGCAGTCCAACTTGTTCCAGTGAAAAAGCCTACAATACATTCAAGGGCTCCTGTGTATCTGGGGACAAAGCCTACGTATAAAGTCATGTTTTCATCCTGGCATACCAAACATTACACTTTCGGCAAGAGGCAAAGTCAACACTTCCTTGTCCCATGTATCCCACATATCTCAGATCCCTCCTGCAAATCCCAGGCACAAAGTCAAAGAATGATTTTCCTTATGTGTTTTCCAGGGCCCAAACACTTCCTACATGAGCTAGCTCAACTAGGAACCTTAGTGATGGTTACCTGGGAGAAGCATCACACTTGTTCACTGACTGGGAATTATGCCAACGGGATAAATGAGGCACGGCTTTTTCTTACTGCAAAAAGGAAGGCAGAGATAGAAGCCACTAGTTCAAGTTAAGCCAAGGTTGAAAGTCAGTGTCATTTGTCACCATTTGACACTGTACACGGGTGTCAGTGCTGTGATGAACCCACCAGTCCTCATGGGCTATTTCCTGGTTGTCTCATTTTAGACAGGATTTATGCTTCTGTGTCTTGCTGTCAATTACTTTGGGGACAGATGAAAGGAAACCATTTATAATTGTTTAACATGTGCGCACAGGTCAACACTTCCCACCTCCGAATTATCTGCCTTCTCAGGAATCACAGGTCTCTGGAGATTTATAGGAGATGCTGAGCTTCAGTCACAGCCTCAGATTTAGTGACCTTTGAGGGCAACAGCAGCAGATTACGGCGTCCTCAGCTCGTCCATGCCAGGAGTCAGCCATTCATCCTGCCACCAGACAAACACACATTGCAGGGACTTGTGCTTGAAGGAGGAGAGACCAGAAGCAAAAATCCCAGGTGGCGAGAAGGCATTTAGACACATCTGTGACCTGCAGGTCGAGTTACTGCAGGAAGGATGCCAACGTTAAACTCTCGGATTAATTCTAACTTTGCACATCAGGAAAAAGATGAAGTCCTGAATATTATTGGAAGTTCTAGAAATCACACTTGCAAGCAAACCAAACTGGAGGCTGATTTCTTTAAAACATTTTACCTAGTTTATCTAAAACCTCCTCCAGGACAGGCCTTGACTCAATATTGAAGACGAAGTTACTTTCCTTGGATAGCTGAGACTTATGTCAATCTGCATAGGTTTTTGGTTTTTTGATGCTTAGGAAAGACAACATCCGTAGCCATGGCAGTAAGGTAGCTCCTCTGCATCAGCCCGTCAAGCTATCTGCCCTGGCTCTGGTCTCTCTCTGCACCGTATTCTTCATGGATTCTTAATCCCTAGTGCAGCCTCTGTCTGGAGCTGCCTGCCAACAAGGAGTGACTTTTTAAAGGTCGGTGGTAAACAGAGTGAATGAGTTTTATCTATGGAGAAGCACCTGGCACTCTTAGTGCGACCAGAAAGGCATCAGGTTCTTAGGGCTCTTGGCTTCCAAGTGTCATGGCCCAGAATGTAGTTCCTCCCAGAGACTGAGTACCACCCAACATCAGGCAGTGTACTGGTCCAGCCATGGGGCCTCCTGCTGGCTGTCAAACACTGACTTGGCTCTACAATCTGTTTCCTCTTATGTGGGTTTTGTGGAATATTCCAAAGATGACAAGCCAGGATGCTAATATTTCCTTTCTTGTATTCCAACTGAGTCCTGGGTATTTTAGAGTTTGAGGAGTAAGGATTAGATCCCAGCAGGACAGATGGCTGTGAGACACATGGATCATGTATCAGTGCATCTCTGAGTTGTCTTCAGCATCTAAAAGGAGAACAGAACTGAAGCGCTTTAGGGTTGTAGGTGGTATGATTCCTTTGTCAATTTTAAGCTGTTAAATCTGTAATGTACGCCAAAGGCCATGCTGGTTGCTCCTGATGCTACCTTTGCCGTCTATCCAGCCTACATTATCAGACAACTGAGATAACTAAGTCAATAAAGACTTCCAGCCTGGGTTCTGACATTACTGCAAGGAGACTGTCAATAAAGTGGATGTTGGGTGCATGATTCCTCTCTCTGAGCCTGTTCCATGGGATGTGGCTCATAGAATTGGCTTCAGTGGGAAGAGTTTAAACTTATTCATCCCTGTGTGTGGAGGTGTGTTGGTCCCTGAGAGAACTGCCTTTCAACTTCCAGTTCCCTGGCAGCCACATAAGTTCTAAGGCATGGATTTAGCTGGTGCTTAAAGAAGCCTTAAAGCTAATCTCCGACGGGGGGAGAGAAAGCACCTCACCCCGGTTCCAGGGACATCACCAGCCAAAGCTTTAGAGGGAGACAGTGTTTTGCTTTCTTTCCAACTCTTTTTCATACTCATCTTCTGTCTCTGAAACCAGGACTCTTTAATTATGGCTTGTGAAATTAGCATATAAAAGTAATTCCTGTGCAACCCCTATGACGTGTTGCTCTTTGGACACGGGTGACGCTGTCTGTAAGAGACAAGTCTTTCATTAGGAGCTCCAAACTGATGTGCACGCTTAGTGCCTGGTGCAATTGCACTTGTGCCCATCTGTTTGGGTGGCGGGAGGCCTGTGGAGAACGATGCAAGCCAGTTCTGAGGAGGCCCACTTGCCGATGGAAGAGCAGGTTCGGGGGCACAGCCCGCCCAGCACAGCATGTGCCAATATGCCTGCCAAGAGAACCTTCTGTTTGGCAACCGCGTCAGGACAGGGCAGTGTGCTGCTCTCGATGGGCAACATCTGTGGGTGGAAGCTGGTGCAGAGTGTCGCTCTCTGACTAATTCTGCGGCACCCCCCAGGGACCCGACACTCTTTAGAACAAGTTCGGTGAATAAAGGCCACACAAAAGCAATTCAATCTCAACATGGCGACCGCGGACCGCGTTAGTTACTGTTCTTGTTGTAACAAAATACCTACAAAGGCAGCTTGCAGAGAGGGTGGTTTATTTAGGCAGAGTGTGAGAGTGCAGTCCATTGTGGTGGGAACGGGACAAGGCCGAGAGTATCAGACTTCTGGTTGCCCGGTAGCCACAGCCACAAAGCCGGGACAGGCCAATGCTTGCGCTTGCCTCTTTCTTTTAAGTAAGTATGGGACCTCAGCCCATGAGACAGTGCCATCTGCATTCAGGGCTTCTCTTCTGTTAAACGTTTTTGGAAACACTCTTGTAGACACACCCAGAGCTGTGTTTCCATGGTGACTCCAGTCAAGCTGGCAGTGAAGATTAGCTATTACAGATACCTGTCCTGCAAACATTCACTGAGAGGGTCCTACTTGCCTCTATGCTTGATGCTTAAGAATGATGTAGTTGACTTTGACAGAGGCCTTGTTTTATCTATTAATTTATCTGTTAAATATTACATCCCAATATTTTTGCAGTTTTCCCTCCATTCATTCCTCCCATTCTGTCCCCATCACCTTCCCTCTTCATCCACTTCTCCTTTCTCTTCAGAAAACCACAGGCTACCCAAGGAAATCAACCAAACATGGCATATCAAGTCACAGGGCCATGGTTTTAGGAGTTTATGGTTATAACAAGAAACAAGGACTGTCTATTATAACCCTACACACACACACACACACACACACACACACTCATGCATGCACGCACGCATGTACACATGCAACCATGCATGTGTATACCCCAAAGACTCAAAAAAATGCTTTTGGAGGGAAGGGGTATTTTGGGAGGAGGCCAACAGTAGGCAAGAGTACAGAGCTGGAAGGTATTGCATGTTCAGGTGACAGAAAATGAAGTGTGCCGTGAACTAAGGGAGAATTGAAGGGGTTGGAAAGTTATATCAAAGGTAGACCATGAGGGACCAGAATATCAGGATGAGCCATGACTTCAGAAATCTGGTCAAATAAGGACAGAGTTAAGTGTTTGATTAGGGCCCCACAGTGACTTGTACTGGCTTCAGTGCCAAGAGCCACATTTGGGCCTTCCTAATGCATCAGTTGTGCGACATCGATTGAACTCTTTTATGTGGACTGAGTAATATTTGGCCTCTGTACCCAGGAAGAGAGATGTTTAAGAAACATTTGCAATGCATCCCAGTAGGATAGAAAGAAGTTACAGACAGGATTCCTGTGGCAAGCTGCAAATTCAGAGGAGGACTTTGAGAAGCCGCTGAAAGCCATCCACGGAGCAGAAGGCAGAGTGACATCCTGAGCTGAGTTTGTGCTTGCCACGTGGCGTGGGGGAGTCTCACTACCTGCACTTTCTCCCACTTTCTCCTCCTTTGTAGAATGTTCTTAGTGACAGTGTCTAATTGATGAGGTGGAACACTGAGTGGCGTATGCACAACGTAGAGAACATACTTGACTTCCAGAGTTGGAGCAGGACACGTGACCTTTCTTTTCCTTGTGTCACATTGCAACTAACCCAGAATAGGGACTTAGCAAATGACCGCGTCCCTCACCTGGATCTGGAGCAAGGGAGAGGCTCCACTGGCTTGTAGGCTTCACACTAAGCTCAGTTCTGATCCGTTCAGGGGTCTCTTCAGTCTGGATCCCAGAGACCTCTCCATCCTGGAATCACAATACCACAGAATGCTGGGGTTCAAAGCAAGCAGCATGTCTCCCCACGGATGCCAGATTCCTCTCATTTCTAATGTGAAGAAAACACCTGAAGAGCAGGTAGGGAGGGGACATTACATACACGATAGGGAAACACAGTTTATCGTATCTGTCATGATGTGTGTGCTTTGTAAGAAAAAGGTCTCCAAAGGGAGTAGCACTGTTAAGAAGTATGGCCTTTTTGGAGTAGCTGTGGTCTTGGAGGAAGTGTGTCACTATGGAGATGGCTTTGAGATCTCATGTATGCTCAAGATACTGCCCACTGTCTCAGATCACTTCATGTTTCTTGCAAGCCAAGATGTAGGATACTCAGCTACTCCCCCAGCATCCTGTCTCCCTGCTCACCACGTTACACCACGATGGTAATGGACTAAATCTCTGAAAATGTAAGCCAGCCCAATTGAACGATTTTCCTTTATAAGAGTTGCCTTGGTCATGGTGTCTCTTCACAGCAGTAGAAACCCTAACAAAGACATGTGGACAGGGTTTTGAGGAGGTCATGGGAATAGGCTGAAAACATTTTGATGTAGGTATATTCATTTGAGGCAACAACAAAAGGCCCAAGCAAACAAATAAAAAAGCACAGAACTGACTGGGTTGTGACAAGTGCTAGGCAGACGTCTTTTTTTCCTCGTTTGTGCCCCAGCTTTATTAACATACAATGGACAAGTAGATTGCATATAAGCTTGTAGTACATGATATGATTTTTTTGCTATTTACATATGTTGTGAAATAATTAAAATCACGTGCTTGACAGAATAGAGGGAAGCACACTGCACACAAGCAGAAACTCATCCCAGCCTTCTGATGGAGTTGGCTTAAGGCAAGATGGTCTAGAATGTAGGGATCCAGAACAAGGACCTTATTTCTTCATGGGTTCAGAAGTCTAAAGGTGAGGGGACAGGCCATAGTTATATAGAAATAAAAAGGGTCTAAAATTGACCATTTTATCACATATAACATTTCATGTATAGTTAGGTATGGACAAGGGGGAGGAGGTAGAATATTTCTAGTGGCTTAAATATGAATAAGAAACAAATGTTACTAACACAAGGGGGACCGCGTGGAAAGTGAAGGGGTGGTTATTTTGGAGACAGTGCAACTTGGGCCTTGTTGGTGAGCTTTTGTGGTATGTAGAGACATCTGTGACAGATGTAGCTCTTCAGAACTGGCAGGTGAGACACGCTCTGGGAACTGTTTGCCCAGTGTGCAGCAGTTACATCAGAGAGGCCGAGGAGGTTCTGAAGTGTAGCGTCCATGCTACTACGTGTACTATGGTCCTGTAGTGCCTGTACTACGTGTACTATGGTACTATGCCTGTAGTGTAAAGCCTGAACTACTGGTCGGTTTGCAAGCTGGGCAAGGACTTAGAGATTCACACACACACCACACACACACACACACACACACACACACACACACACACACACACACACACGGAGAGACAGAGAGATAGAGACATGGGTCATCCTTGAAACAAGAATTCCCCCTTTATTGTTGTCCAGAGCAGCTTATATAGGGATCCTTAACTGATAGCCACGCCCCAGCCAAATCCACCAGAAACCACTCCCTGCCATTAGGAACTCCTGAGGATTTCTTCCTCAGAGCAGCTGCAAATACAGGAAAACCAGTTGCTTTGCTCAGAGCAGCTGCAAGCATAACAAGTTGTTTACAGGAGATTCAGGGTCTGGGGGTCTACAGCCCCCAACATTGAACAGACCAGGAAACTTTACATGGCCAAAGAGTGAACCTGGAGGCGATCCTCACTTATACCTGGGAGCAAAGCAGACTTGAAAGAGAAAAAAAAGGAGAGAGAATAGTGTGCTGGAAGCTTCAAAAGGGTCAAACAGGCATGAGTATACACATCTTCCCTGGTTTTTATTAGTCAACTGCATTTGGCTTGGATTAAACCTTGGTATTTTGATGCTTTAGCCCTGTGATAGATTGAGTGAGAAATGTCCCCCATAGTCTAGGGCAGTAGTTCTCAACCTGTGGGTCTCCACCCCTTTGGGGGTCAAATGATGTTTTCATAGGGGGTCTCCTAAGGCATCCAAAAACACAGGCACTTATTTATATTACAATTCACAACAGTAGCAAAATTATAGTTATGAAGTAGCAACGAAAATAATTTTTTTTTTTTTTTGGTTTTTCGAGACAGGGTTTCTCTGCAGCTTTAGAGCCTGTCCTGGAGCTAGCTCTTGTAGACCAGGCTGGTCTCAAACTCACAGAGATCCACCTGCCTCTGCCTCCCGAGTGCTGGGATTAAAGGCGTGCGCCACCACCGCCCGGCTCGAAAATAATTTTATAGTGTTGCGGGTCACCACAGCATGAGGAACTGTATTAAAGGGTTGCAGCATTAGGAAGGTTGAGGGCCACTGGTCTAGGCCACTCGATCACTTGGGACCCCTTGGTGACACTGTTTGGGGAGGGTTAGGTGTTGTAACCTTGCTGGAAGAGTATGCCACTGTGGGCAGGCTCTGAGATTAAAAGCCTGGTGCCACTTGCCGTTTGCCGTCCTTGCCTGGTGCTTATGGTTGACGCTGTGAGTTCGGCTGTGTGCTTCCTGATGCGGTCTCTCAACCCTCCTGCCCTTGCCTCCATGCCACGATGGACTCTCACCTCTCTGTAAGTTGCCATGGTCATGGTGTTGTTTATACAACAGAACAGTTACTAACATAGAGCTCAAGACCCTTTACTCTCTAAGTGGTATTCATTCGTGTACGTGTACGTCTGTACGTGTACGTCTGTACGTGTACATCCATGTTTCGTGAAAGGTGCAGATGTGGTTGGACGGTCCCAAGTCAGTGCAGATCTCAGACAGATACCTGTTCATGGCAATGGCGAGCACTGAGCATTTGAAGGGAGATGTGTATGTGGTAGCTGATAGGCACAGGGGCTTTATTCGGTTCATCATTGTTCCTCCTTCTTCGAGGAGAGAGATCTACAAAGGTTCTCCTGTCAGTTGTTTGTAGACCTAACACAACCTGGAGCCTTCTGGGAAGAGGACCCGCTACTGAGGAAAAGTCTCAATTAGATAATCCTGTATGCAAGTCTAGGGGCGTTTTCTTAACTAATGGGGGAAGTCTCCGCCCACTGCAGGCTGTGTTACTCGGGGAAGGGGTTCCCATATGGTACAGGAAGGCAAACTGAGCAAGCCAGTAGGCAGCATTCCTCCAGAGCCTCTGATTCAGTTCCTGCCTCCAGGCTCTTCCCTGGATTTCCATCCTGGCTATTCTTGAGGATGGACTGTAAGCTACAAGATAATGAACCTTTACCTTTGGGTTTTGGTCGGTGTTTTATCACAGCAATAGAGAGTGAACTGAGACGAAAGGCAATGTGACATGTCAGATAGACACAGACATTGCAATTCCAGGGTTAGAGACTATCAGGGACAGTCACAGACTCTGAGGAGGAGACCAGATAAGACAATGTTACTGTCTTGTGAGCATCTGCTTTCTTATTTCCCAGAGACAGGGCGTGGTTTGCAGAGAAGATTACGGAAAGCAGTCAGCAACGCTCCCACGTCAGGAACTCATCCTCGCATGGTCTGCGACTTATCTCTGATTTTCTTTCCGCATTCAAAGACCTTCTTTGTTCTCTCTAGCTTGTCAGCAGAAGTCACCTTCCTGGCTCATATAAATCTCACCTCCTTATATTTGTGTTATATTTTTTTTCCTGCTATTTAAAAACATTTGATTGCTTTCATCTTCCCACACGTTCCTGGAAGCAGTTGGTCCCAGAAGTGAAGCAATGTCTTCAGACTTGTACAAATGTAGGGATATTTTTCACTTCTTTTGCATTTTATTTGTAGAACTGGGGCAGCGCTGGCCTTTCATTTGGTTAGTTTTGGTTTTGTTTCTGTTTTGGGGTGGTTTCCCTTGAGTGCGCTTACTTAAGAGGAATTTTTGGCTCCGCTATCAACAAACATCCTGCTCATGGGTAATCCTGGTTAATAAGAGCACCACGGATGGCCCACTGGGTGCCAACCATGTCACCCTGCCACCCATCAGCCGGTAATTAACTCAGGCTTCCTTTGCAAACGATCCGCCTCTGTCTTGGTTTTAGGCTCTACTGTCTCTCTTCAACTCTCCTGCTTTCCAAATGGGATGTCCCGCATTGTCTGTCACGTGTCCGAAGCACTCGGGACCCAGTTCTGCAACACTGGTGCAACGTATCCTTTAAAGACATAGCACACAAGACAAGCAGGGTGGCTGCCCATGTCTCTGGAGATCTGGAGATTCCACTCTGCTTTGAAACTTTCCCAGAAACCAGTTTCACTTGCCATTCGTTGAATGTTTGCTGGACACACAGTTCAGGTCTAGGTTGTGTGGAGGAGATCAATCATAGTAGACTCTCAAACATTTAATACATATTAACCTGTAAAACAATTATACCACTCACATCCAATCTAAGAGATAGTCCCGGCATCAGGGCCGTACGATAGTAATAAATTCCATGACAAGGAAAGTTGACAGGAAGAAATTGCTGGGATTTATTTGTGGTGAGCTTTTTTTTCTAGCAGACGAGGGAGAATTAACTTGCTGACCATATTCACATCAGCAGCGCCGGCCACAGCTGGAGTTCAGTGCAGACTGTGGCGTGCTGGTAAATGTTTTAATCACTGGCTTTCTGGAGGGTGGGGCTGCCTGTCAATATTGACAGCGTTTGACCACTGCTGTGGAGTAAACGTACCATTTATGGCTGTTTCCAGGCTGTTTGCTGGGCTTTATTGTATGCGTGATAGGGAAGAAATGCACATAGGTGCACCTCCTGTGCTGGTGTGAGCATCTCCATCACACCACTGAAGACAGGACCAGTGTGGCATCTTGGTGTTTTCTAAATCTGTCCTTACATTTATCATGTGTTAAAAAAGAAGACAGATTTCCATTATGTTATAGAAACGGAGCTGCACGGTGGGACTGTATCTTCTTCGTGGATTAAGTTTATCATCTGATATTCTGGTGGCAGACTGAGTAGAGAGATTGAAAAGATAGGGAGCAATGGACCACATTTTCAGACCCTTGGCCCTCCAGAAGGAAAGGTACGTGCAGGTGTTGACCCTGAAGTTTAATGACATTGGTCCCTAAGAACAGAGTGGATGCATTTACTTTTCATTCTAATTATGTTAACGATAGATCAATGCAGGATGTCAGGCAACGTGTCAAGTGCCCACTGTGGATGCCTGAGGACAGTCTGAGTTGGAAGTGAGCCGTTCTCTCTCGAGGGAGAGGTGAAGCGTGAGGAATTTTCTTTTGCGTGGGATCAGTCGTGAGTTTGCACAGCCTCTCCGCGTCTCACGTTGAGGCAAGAAGCCGTGGAGCTGCCATGCCAAGCCATGATGGGAACCACACTGCAATCTCATTGGCTGGTAATCATGGCCCATAGAAGTAACTATTCTGGGAGGACAAAAGTGGTGAGCAGAGCTGATGATGGTGTAGGGAAACTAAAGTTGCCTTCCCTTAGGTGTGTCCCAACAATTCACGCATCACATTCAGTAATATGCATGAAATTGGCCAGGATCTGAAGAGCTGCTACGTATCAGAAGGCGGGGAAACTGACTGTCTTGACTGAAGTAATTATTGTGACACATGTGACACTTTTCTCAAGGGTGCATTTATCCCTAGAGACAGCACCACGCATAGACACCAGTGTCCCTCCCTCCCTTCTGCTGTACAAAACTCAGTACTGCCGATGTTAAGTCAGTGGAGAATTTCGTTCTGTCCTTTTGTTATTGATGGCTGGGATAGAACTTGAAATCATTTTGCACTTATGGATTCCTCAAGCTCAATTTCTCATGTCTCAATGCGTAAAAACACCTGCCGCCTTTTGCAATCGCCAGGGATGGGATGGGGGCAGTTCTGAGGCATTCCGTCATGTTGCCGAAGCTTCGCGTTCCGTATTTTGTCTGCAGGAAGAAGGGAGTTATGGATGAGGTTTTCATTCACCTAGAGAATCCACTCATCTTTATAAAGAGCCGATGCCTGTCTCTAGGTATTTCATTGTTTTCTAAAACAGAATGGTATTATATCGCTTGCTTTTTGTATGAGTTCTCACAGTTTGCCATTTTACATGGCAATCCAAGTGTCAAAACCTGACATTCAGGCAGAATGTTCCTTGTCTCCCTCCCCTGTGCTCATCCCACCCCTGATACTGCAACAGCTGTGAGCTCCCCATCACGGCCTCTTGGATTTCTACAGCTGAGTCTTCTCTCCTAGCTGCTGCTCAGCCTGGCTTCATCTTAGCGGCACCAACGCGGACCTACCTCACAATAAGTATGCAATGATCACAAGTCAAGAACTTGATTTTGAGAGCAGCGTCTACTATAGGCTTCAGCAGGGAACACTGTAGCCTGGGCTTGCACAGTCTCTTGAAGTCTGAAGCCTGAGCTTCCAACCTCCCAGCCACGGGTGTTTAGGATTCTAGTTAAACGCCCTGCTGATGTTTAAACACACCACAGAGAATACACTGTCAGTCAGTGTTCCAAATGTGAATCATTTGCAGCTCTGAAAATGACCTTTGGAGACCAGGCTGCCTCCAGAGTGAGATCATTGCTTCTTACTCTCCTCCTAAAAAATTTATCTCGGTGCAGCATCCTTTTCGCTGGATGCCTATGACGTGATGCCCAGGAGAGCTAATGTGCTCGGCAGCATTTAACGCTTTTAGCTCCTCTGACCTGGTCTGTCTCTGTAACGGTGGATATTAAAATCAGGCTATTGTCGGTGCTAACTCTGCACCAGTAAAGAACAGGATTCTGCATCTCGGGAGCCGCTGAGCATCGTGAAGGCTTAACTGTCAAGTACCACCGTGTGTGTAATATGTGTTCTCTATGCATGTGTGTGAGCAGCTGCATACCAGGGCACATGCTAGCGAATATCAGAGGAGGGCTCTGTGTATCCCACTGTATCATTTTCTCCTTTATTCCACTCAGATATGGTCTAACACTGAACCTGTAGCTTTCTATCCTCTTCTAGGCTTGACCGACAAGCAAACCCCAGTGAGCTTCCTGTCTGCATAGACTCAAACCCAGAGATGCGCTGACAGCCTGAGTTTTGTTTGAGTGTCGGGATTGATACTCAGGTCCTCATGTTAGGGCTTTTATACCATGAGCCGTCCTCAGCTCTGCTTTTAACTTTGCATATGGGGTGTGAAAAAAATGGACTCAGCAGAGGGTATAGGATACAGGTCTCTTCTTTCAGTTAGGCGGAGATGTAAGAGAGAGATGGCCTAGGTCAGTCTCTCCCCTTCCTTCTTATTTCTCACAACTCTCCTCTGACTGATGTCCCTGGGGTGAGATGAAGATAAGACATGGATGTAGAGTTCAGTCGGGGCAGATTGGAGCATCCATAGCCTTCTAGGACAGTTTTGTAGATTTATTTCTAGATTGCCCTGGTACCCAAACCACATGAAGAATTACAGACCAATCTCCCTCATGAACATGGATGCAAAAATACTCAATAAAATACTGGCAAGCTGAATCCAAGAACACATCAAAACAATCATTCACCATGATCAAGTTGGCTTCATCCTTCAGATGCAGGGTTGGTTCAACATACAAAAATCTGTCAGTGTAATCTACCATATAAATAAACTGAAAGAAAAAAATTCATACGATCATCTTATTAGATGCTGAAAAAGCATTTGACAAAATCCAACACCCCTTCATGATAAAAGTCTTGAAGAGATCACTGATATAAGGAATGTATTAAACCATAATAAAAACAATATACAGCCAGTCAGCAGCCACCATCAAAATAAATGGAGAGAAACTCAAAGCGATTCCATTAAAATCAGGAACAAGACAAGGCTTTCCACTCTCTCCATATCTCTTCAAGATAGCCTCATTTCAAACCCATAAAATCCCAGGATCGGTGTCTTCCCTGAACTTTCCACCATGATCCTGATCATAACCTTGGCTTGGAAACTCCCACTCCGGGACTGGCATGCTTGTCCTTCCCGTGAGCCTGGTGAGACATTCACTGTAGCCTGAGCTTTTCTCCTGTGTGCCCAGAAGGAAGAAGCAAAGGCTAGGGTTAGGTATAGGAGAGACTAGAGACTGTGAAAGGCAGATTGTCCTCCTCACCATTGTGGTGATTTGAATGAGAATAAACCCCATAGGTTTATATATTTAAATGCTTGGTCCACAGCTGGTAGAACTGTTTGGAAAGGATTAGGAGGTGTGGCCTTGTGGAGAAGGTGTGTGTGTGGGGGGGGGCTTTGAGGTCTCCAAAGCCCACGCCTTTCCCTGATAACTCTATCTCGTGGTTGTCTCATCGTGTAAGTTATTGGCTACTGCTTTAGCGCCATGCCTGCCTGCCTGCTGCCATGCTCCCTGCCCTGAGGATTATGGATTTGATTACCCTCTGGAACTCTGAGCCCCAAACAAAATGCTTTCTTTTATAAGTTGCCTTGGCCATACATGGTGTTTTGTCATGGTAATATAAAAGTAACTGAGACAACCGGTACACATTTGTTCATCCGACACGTGTCTTTTTGTTTCTACTGCATGCTGCTGCTTTTCTAAGTGCTGGGGGCAGAGCGACAGACAAGACAGACAACACATGAGACATAACAACACATAACATATCTCAGCACATTGCAGGCATATGGAGAGATGTGTAATAAACTAAATGCCAGAAGCCCAAATGGCTGTTAGTGTATGGGAAGCACTGGTCTAATGATGAAGAATGCGTCTCAGAACACATGTCCTTTGAGGAAAATAGAATTGAGAAGAGAGATTGGAGTGCATGGCCGAAAGGGTTTGCAGGGACGAGGGAACTGTCTTGCAGAGGAAGAGTCCTGAGCCTGGAAAGCGGATATGGAGTCACCTGACAGTTATGGCTATCAGGAAGACCTCCATGCTCTCCTCTTGTGAGTGAAGAACAAGATACTGCACATTTATTTCCTTCTAAGAGGATGGCCATCAATGAGCCATCAACAAACATTCTGATTATTGCTTTACTCTTAACTGCTTACGGTGTAAGGGTACCCACGCCATCTTCTAGCTAAGCACTACCCACGGCCTTTGCTAGTCTGTGATTCTACTGCCCTCATGAAATCAGGAAGCCCACTGTGGACAGGACCTTCACCCATAGAGCACAGCCACCAGAAACGTTTAAGAATGCAAGTCCCCCTCCTTTCCTAATTCCATAATGAGAGTCTCAGGGATGGGGGTGGTTTTCTGTGCATGTGTGGTGGTGGTGGTGGTGGTGGTGATGGTGTGTGTGTTGTAAAGTGTATGTATATGTGTGGTGCATGTATGTAAATACACACATGGGCATGTGGATGCTGGTTGCGTGCATATTAGGCACATGCATGTGGATGCCAGCACAGCATGCCCAGTAGTCTACCATTGTGTGCCTTACAATTATCTTGACAGGGGGTCTCTTATTGAGACAAAACTTATCTTTCAGCCAGGGAGCTCTTGGGCTCTGACTATATCTCCTCCCAGTGCTGGCGTTACAGGATAAGACACACACAGCCATGCTCTGTTTCTTATGTGGGTACTAGGGATTCACACTCAGGTCCTCTTGCTTACAAAGCAAGCTCTCTTACCCCCGCCCCCACGCACACACATGCACACAATTTTCTTTTTTTTAAACAGCACACCCAGAACACTGACTATATCTGGCTCTGGTGATGAACTTCTTCCCAAGTTCTCCCAGTGGTGTTTCCTGTGTTATCATTCCTGACATCACAAATCTCTCTGGAATCAGGGAAATAAGTGAAGATAAATTCCATGCAATGTTACAGCCCTAGCGTGGTCCGTGCCCTCTGCCTCGCTCCCCTCCTGGAACACATTGCAGTCTGCAGGAGGAAGAGGCTGTCAGGGTGGCAGGCAGGGCGCTCAGCTGCCCTTGCCTTTCTTTGGCAAAGTTTCATTTGTAGCTGGATGTCTGGCCGTATGATGTCATCCATGGTGTTGACATCCTGCTGGGAAGGAGAGCTGAATTCTTTTCTTCCAAATTGGCTGTGTTGGCAGTTGAATGGGTGACAACAAGCAATTATTCCTTTTCTTCTTTTGCCCGTGTTCTCTGGTCTTTTTCACAGGCACAAAAGGAAAACATTTCTGCAGTGGAGTGCCAGAGGGTTGCTGTGAACGGGTCAGAGCCAGTGATGCCCAGAGAATATGGAGCAGGATATCTCCAGCATTTCCCAAGTGAGAGTCTGTGTCTGCTTGTCTCATAGCGGAGAGATCTTTCTGGATGCCGAGGAAAGAAGTTTCCATAAACCCCCTGCCCAGCTCATCAACCATCACCAGGCTTCTGGTCTTTCAAACATCCCTCATTGTGCATGGACACACCTGTCCCTTTCAAAGCCAAAGGCCCCGTGCCTTCTCTGAGCTCACACTGGAAGAGGGAACTTTCAATTTTCTTTGACATTTATGAGCCTCGGGAGCCTGGGGACAGATGTTTTTCTGTGCTGTGGCCTTGCCCTGGGGAGCCGGCTGCCAATCCATTTCTAACCTGTTGCTGTGTAGCTCAGGCCTTATGAAAAAGACTTAATCTTCGATGATTAAACTTTAAGATCCTTCTTCCCATTTAAACATTGGACGCGTTTTACGATCGTGAAAGCAGCAGTTAAGCAAGGGGAGAGAGGTTTACTGTGTCTTAACTTGTGCAGCAAATTGAATGTCTATTGATGAGAAGTACTGCTCGCCCTAAGAACTTTCCAGGAGCATGGACTGAGGAAGGTGGGCAGAGGTTTGCGGCTTTAAGAAGAGCAACAATGCAGTAATAACATCTACAGAGATGAAAACTGTCGGCACTGCCTCTAATCCTGCAGATTGATTTGATAGGCTTCTTTCTATCACGTGGGGAGGGGGATATTGCTTGCATCCCCGGAGAATGAATTGAGATGAAACCAGACGAATGTGCAGGTTTGCTGTAGTTACTGGTCTCTGATCTTTATTCCCCCCCCCCCCCCATTCTACACAGCCTTATCTGTAGGTGTGAACACATTAGCACAGGTATCTGTACTCTGGGCACTTTGTGTGTGTGTGTGTGTGTATGTGTGTGTGTGTGTGTTCAGAACGAACAACTTTTCTTTCCTGGAATTCCATGCATCCCCTAAAGGTTAAACCACAACAACTGGTAATATTTACTGAGCTGATGTGTTAGACACTGTTTGTTCTAGAAGCCTCCCATGTGCTATTTCATGCTCTGAGATTGATTGGTATCCGGGGACTCTGATTTCCAACGAGGCAGGATGTCAAGGGAGCCACACGGCTGGCGTTTGAGGCCAGAGAGGCTGAGTCTTGGCCTCGCTGCCCACTGCACTGACCTCAGCTTGCCTTCCTCTCCTTCCATTCAGGGGATCTTTTGCTCTGGTGGGATTAGTGAGCCTAAAGCAGGAAGCCTGGAACAGGGATGTGGTAGGGACTGGGGGAGTTGGCTAAGGTGTGATATGACCCAGAGATGAACAACAGGACACAGCAGTGGCTTCCTGGGGAGAAGCTGCTCACTGAAGGGAGGGTGCTGTCCAGCTGTAGCAGCTTGGAGCAATGGAGTCCACACTAACTTCTGAGGTCTCCCCGCCCCCTCATCAGTTAGGGTGTCTGGAGCTATAATAAAGGATCATTTGAAGGTGAGTGACCTGACTGTCCCTCACTCAGAGGGGAAGTATAGGCATTTTGTATATTTGTAGTAAGGAGGCTGCTTGTTCATCCCAGCTGCCCAGAACCAAAATAACCACACAGAAACTATATTATTTAAAACACTGCTTGGCCCATTAGCTCTAACTTCTTATTGGCTAACTCTTACATCTTAATTTAACCCATTTCTAGTAATCTGTGTATTGCCACGGGGCTGTGGCTTTCTGGCAAGATTCCAACAGGTGTCTGTCTCTGGCATGGCTGTATGGTTTCTCCTGACTCCGCCCTTCTTTCTCCCAGCATTCAGTTTAGTTTTCCACGCCTATCTATATTCCCTGTACAGGCCCAAGACAGTTTCTTTATTAGCCATTGGTATTCACAGGATACATAGGGAAATCCCACATCATATATTAATGTATTGGGATAAACCATTTTAAACTTCCAGTATCGAACTCCTCAGCCTACTGAAGCAGCAATTTCATGCTGGGCCAGCCTTACATTTAGACCGTATTAATAGTGACAGGTGATTTCCCCGTCACATGAGCCCATTTGGTGGAATGGCTTTTTCTCTGCACCACCAGGCATTTTCCTTCTTTTAAAGTTATTTATTCTTAATCCTCTTTTCTCTTTCTGGGAGCATCACAACACCTCTTTTCATCTGATATAAATGTCAGTCAGCTTTTTTTTTATTTGCGTGTATCCAAGAAAACTCAGGCCACCTTTGTGTTTTTAACACTGTGGCTCCCTTGGCTGAGCATTGACTTTTCACGACTCACAGAGAATCTTAGCTAATAAAGAACACTTGCTGGTAATATCGAAAAAGTTAAAAAGCAAAAAAACAACCACCCACAAAACCCACAGATAAAGAATCCTTTCATTGTGTTATTTCTGTTTTGATTTGGTGTGCGTGTATCTGTGCTCATAAATGAACAGATGTGTGCATGCGGTATCCAAAGGAAAATCTTTAGCATTGCTCCTCAAGCTACCTTGCTTTTTGATACAGGATCTCTTATTAGTCTGGAAAAGTCTGATTTATCTGGTTAGTGAAGCCCAGAGATTTGCCTGCCTCTGGCTCCTGAGAACTGAGATTATAAATGTTCCATCATGCCTGGCTTTTTCCCGTGGGCACGGGACTTTGAACTTAACAGGTCCAGATGTTCGCACAGCAAGTACTCAACCAACCAAGCCATCTCCACAGACCTGCATCTTTCATTTCTTAAAATCATTCCCATGTCGACATTGGCCAGCCTGTGCTGTGTTGGGTATTGTCTCTGGGAGTCTTCCTCGGCATCAAATGGTAAGAGCATGGTGGTTCTTGTTTTTATAGGAATCATTAGATCTGTGGATGAATAAAACAAGAGCTAGCGAGTTAAAATTTTAATGCCTTTGATTATTCAAACATTTTATCTCCAGAGTTTCTGGAGCAATTTTGGCCTCTGGCTAAACAATTACTACACTGTGGTAGTTTTCCTACTTAGCAGTATGTAGCCTTGTGTCCACTGGCACCCTTTCCAAAATAAATCCATTTATTTCAGATCCTCTAAACATCTGAGGTTGTTGTCAGTGGTTGATCGTCATGCACACCCTGCAGAAACACGGTGTCCATGGCACGGCTCAGGCATCAATCTCCACCTCCCGGGGAAGCTCCAAAAACAAAGGTCTGTTCACCAAGCAGACAGAATAAAACAAACTCTGCTGGTCATAAGTGAAATTAAAGCATCAAAAAGAAAAGAAATAATAAAAAATGAAAAACAGAAATTCATAAACAAACAAAAAACTACCCCACACCTTATTTTGGAGTTTGTCACAACTGAACACACTTCACGACTGATAGAGTCATATCTATGTTTTAAGTAGGTTAGGACTACAGATATATGAAAAGAGCATAATTTATATAATTTAATTAAAATAGCTGCTTGAAATGACCTAGACCTAGAGTCAAGTGCATCATTCCGAGAGAACTCTCTCAGTTTTCTATATATAACTTTATCAGTTATAAACCACACTTGGGCTAGAAATAGCGTTCGAGGGGATAGCTTGTGTGAGGCTTCAGATTCAATCTTTTGTACCAGAAGCAAGGAAGGAAGGAAGCAAGGAAGGAAGAAAGGAAGCCAGGAAGGAAGGAAGCAAGCAAGCAAGCAAGGAAGGAAGGAAGGGAGGGAGGAAGGAAGGAAGGGAGGAAGGAAGGAAGGAAGGAAGGAAGGAAGGAAGGAAGGAAGGAAGGAAGGAAGGAAGGGATATGTTTTAAACTCAGCTCGCAGAAAAGTTGGGATGCAAACTAAACCAAGGATCAATAGTTTCCTCTCAAGGATGAACTCAGTTTGCAGATAATCTTGCTACAGATGAACAATTATTTGATATTGGTGGTGGACATTCACTGTGAGTCTGCTTCCTATCAGTCCCTACCCTTGGTCTATTGGAAACATCCATGAGTTTGCTTACTCTGCTCCAATTCTCAGACCCCTGGTTGTAATAATTAAGACATAGGAATGCTATGAACTAAGCCCTTGGGGTAAAGGGCAAACATAATATCTGTCAGAGAAAACAACTTGGCCTAGAAAAAGCCTTAGGAGTTATTTGGGATTCTAGAAAAGAAAAGGAAATTTTATCCAGACTGAATTTGGTTGAGGGAACTTGTGGAAGGTTATTAGTCTTGAATGTCAGGAGGTCAGTTCTGGACTTTATTGTGAGTATGGTAAGAAGCTGTTGAATTTTAATGAGAGGAATGCCGAGATTTCATTTCTATTTTAAAATGACTATTCTGTATTCAGCCCAGAGACTGAGAAAGGATGAAAGAGGAGGTGTCGTACTGGACCAGATGAGACCCCAGACTTGCCCTGCCCAGGTGCCCTGCCCAGGTGCCCTGGAATAGTGTGGTGAAGGCAGATCCAAGAGTATTTGGATCAGTTGGACCTAGAGCAGGGGGGAAGATGGCAATCTAGTCAGGAAAGTTTATGAGGCACTATTTCTAACACGCAAAGTGGGGTACAGAGGGATGATGAGCTCCGAGTCAGCTTGCTGAATGTGCAATGTGTGGGGACAGACAGTGGGAGAGTTTGGCCACAGTGGTACGTGTTTCCAGGACTTAGGAAACAGGTCACCATCCCAGACCTGACAGAGCTCAGGAACTAGGTCAGAAACAGGGCAGAGTTTCATGTGTGGGTGGAAGCAAATCCAGAGATGGTGTGTGGACTAGGAGCTGTGAACTCCCATAGGTAGGAGATGGAGAGAAAGAGCAGATATCAGCGGAACCCGAGAACTACAGGAAAGCAAGGGTGGTCTGGTGCCACACAAATAAAAGGGAATATTTGGCAAAGAAGCATGATTAGCAAATGCCAAATGTTGCCTACGAGACTACCACTTATTTTACCTTTAAAAATATTTTTGTGGTTAATATAAGTAATTAAGCATTGAAATAACATGTTTTAATATATGACTATAAATATGGGACTTGTGCTAGGAAATAGCCCTCCTGAGGCAGCAATTCAAGGCATCCCTTGTTTGAAGTTAGAAAGGAGGGAAATGGAACTTAACCTGGTCTTTTGGGAAGGGTTTGTAATTGTGACACTCCAAATCATCTCGTTTGTCGAGGGAAGGTTACAGAAGCATGCTGGCTGCTTGCAACTGGGGCTTGG
The DNA here is from genome assembly GCF_903992535.2 of Arvicola amphibius. Classification (NCBI taxonomy): domain Eukaryota; kingdom Metazoa; phylum Chordata; class Mammalia; order Rodentia; family Cricetidae; genus Arvicola; species Arvicola amphibius. Next base: position 6,744,979 of record NC_052049.1, on the reverse strand, counting down.
GTTCATCGCTGTCTCCTCATAGCAAGGCAGAACTGCTTTGGGAAGACTCAGATTGGTTCAAAATCACTGGGTGAGGGGTAGGCGGGGCTGAAGTGAGGCCACCCAGCACTGTCCTAGAGCACCTCCCGTTGTCGGAAGGGCTGTTTATGTGCACGGGTCCATACAGGAGGAAACAGCATTTTCACTGCTGTGGCTAGCACATATGACAGGGCTTAGTGATGCAGGACATGGGACCGAGTGTCACCCACTCCTGCGGTGTAATTATTTCAGCAAAGCATCAGCTGGGACTTTGGGTCTAACTTCCATGTTATCAGAAATGCAAAGGAAGGAGCAGCAAGCTAAACAGCACTGCAGGAAAGTGGTTGGCTGTCCAGAAGGCAAATGCTGCACAGTCTTCTACTGGCTGCTCTTCTTAAGTCAGCGACTTGAGGGGGGTTATGTTCTGGGTTGGAGGAGAGCTAAGAGCCAGAATGCATGGCCTCTCCCGTGTGTGTGTGTGTGTGTGTGTGTGTGTGTGTGTGTGTGTGTGTGTGTAGGGCACTGGACACTGTTGGGAGATATCACCATGCACCGAGTATCATATGACTTTGTGGGTGACTGTCAGCTTTATAGGTGAGCTCTGTGGTTTGGGAAGTGTCTGCGTGTGCACAGCTACAGATCTCTGGGCACGTGGTTCCTCCACCACAGCTTCTGCTCTCTTGAGGCTCCAGCCATCGCTTTCTCCTCTCTTCCCACTCCAAGAGAAACTCAGTGGCAACAACTTCCTGCAGAGTGTCCAATACTCTTCTGTGTTCTCTCCATGCTCATACTCCATAGGAGGGCCATTGAGTCATCTGGTGTCACACGCCTTCATGTTGGTTCCAGATGGACACATTTGAAAGTCTAACAGAGTCTGTGTTCGATGCTTGGGATGAAGTAAGAGAAAATGTTCTATTTGTTTTGTTTTTCTGTTGGTAGGTAAAGAAAATCTTGCTAATCCTATGCCTAGAGCAAAGCTGCATACCCTACATTGAACCAGATAATCACTTGCCAGATGGATGTCCCAGCTCAGGGCATTGTTTAAATTTCATAGTTGGTAGAGATTAGGAGCAAATGTCTACAATATTTAAGAAGGCTCTTAAAATGCCAATAATGAAAGAGGAAAATGGAGAACAATCGGCTCCCAATTGCCTCCTCCCCAGACACTCGGTTACACTTTCCACTCCAACCAACAGGGGGTGCTGCACAGCTTTTCTGGTAAATACTAATTAAAAACAAAAACCCAAACCAGGTCTCTGCCTTTATTCAAGTATATATTTCCTTTTCTTAGTGAACAGCTGTGGGTTTTCTACATGACTGTTGTGTCTTCTTGTTCTGCTTTATAAATCTCAGTGTTTGGAGGCTGGGGAATAGCTCTTCTGTGAGTGGAGTGAGCTGTGGCTCCTTCCCCTGTGCTATGCTGTGATATTCTTTACTTCCTGAGCTCTGTGGCCGTTAGGATGCTTTTTAAAGATTATGGCCATTTCTTTTTATGTTTATTGACTCATAATATGTTTACATATTCATTGTTGCACAAATTTTAAGAGTAAAAGAATAAGAACGTTCCCCTAATATCATGGGTGGGGCCTCCCCTGAAGTTCTATGTAACGGTGAATAAATAAATTATACAAACTCCCAGATGGATGTTTGTGTGGAAAGGTGAGTCAAATGACAAGCGTGCATATACTCTCTAGAAATGAACATTGCAATATACAGGTGTGAGATACCGAGATAAGGGACTCCGTCCCTGAGAAGGCAGGAAATAGGGCTCTAGTCCGAGCGGTAAGGAATTTCCACTCTCATGTGAGAGGGTCAGATACTGGGTCAGAAAGTGGAGTTAGCGGTACCCTGGTGAGCAGAACACAGTAAAGGGGAGTGGGCCTGCGCAAAGATCCCAAGGAGGAAGAGAGGCTGGCGCACTTGGGGAAAACACAGTTGTAGGAGTTGATGGTGACCCCAGCAGTGTGGCACTTTCTCAGTCCACTGGAGTGTGCTCTTTCCTCTTGAGGGTGACCTTCCCGTCACATCTGAGACGGTATTTTAATGTGGAGTGTGTTTGCTGTACTTTCCGTTTTTTCTCAGGACGTGTGGTGGCCTTGAGGCTTGTGAAAGAAACTCTGACATAGGAAGTAACTTCAAGGCCTTTCTTTATGTCATAGGCTGGGAATTCGTGGAGGGTAAATAGAATGAAAATGTTTCCTCTTGTGTCTCTTTTTTATTATAAAAAGTTTTAAAGTAAGTGTATATGATGTAACTAAGTACAAAGTATGTTCTTAAACAATACTCAAAGTGACTGATTCTCAACTTCTTTATCCTAGAGGCAACATCTGTTATCAATTTCGTCTAAGTTCTTCCAAAAGCATTCCAGTGGCCATAACATCTGAGAGAGAGAGAGAGAGAGAGAGAGAGAGAGAGAGAGAGAGAGAGAGAGAGAGAGCCTGTGCACAGGTTGCCCATGCATGTGGTGTACATCTGTGTGTGTGTGTGTGTGTGAGAGAGAGAGAGAGAGACAGAGAGAGACAGAGAGAGACAGAGAGAGACAGAGAGACAGAGACAGAGAGGTCTATCTTTGATGTCATTCATCAGATACTATATACTTTGTTTTAAGAGAAAAGATGTCTCACTGGGTGGGACTTGTGGCATGCTACTAGGCTAAGCTGGCTGGCCCATGTGCCCCAGGGATCCTCTTGTCTATACTTCATTTATACTGAGATTACAATCATAAAGTTCTGTGCATGGATTTTTTTTTATTGTGGTGCTGAGGCTTGAAATCAGCTCTTCTTGGTTTCATGGCAAGCACTTTGCCAACTGATCCCCCTCCCAGACCCTGCCGTAGCATCTTGAACCCCTTCACCGTCCTACTCAGCCATCTTACATCTAAAACCCTACCTAGTTCCCTGAGTCTCCTTCCTTGCTCCTGCCTATGAACTTCCTGCATCTGTCTCAACATCTCCAGACACATAGCACTTCATCCTATGAAGAAACAAACCATGATAGGCCGTCCATCTGTCCATTGCAGAAGTCTCATCAAAATCCATTCCTCCACTCTCCCTCAGCTTCAAAGTATTGTCATGGATACCTATGCCCGGACTTGGAGGCTGTTCCAACCGTGGATTGCAGAGGGAGCATGGAGTAGCGATCTTGTGGCTTCTCTCTGCCCTCTGGTGGGTTGAATGCATCTCGTCTGGAATTGACAGCTGGAAGGGGATGAGGTCGAGAGGCGGAGCAACTGCCTCAGCAGCGTCAGTCCTGTCTGCTTGCTGCTTTCTGCACTCAGAACCCAGATGCGTTCTCCAAGCTGCGGTTCTTTACCTCCGTCACCGGCAGGGTCCATACTGTCTCTCCCCACCTGTGAATCTTTACATCTCAGCGAGCACCAACCGGGAGTCACTTCTTTTCCTGCCTTCCTGGCAGGTTTTCTCTGACTCTTGTATTTTTGTGTTTCTGGGTAGCTCAGACGCTGGAGTGCCCAGGAACGTGCATGCGCAGAAGCATAACTTACAGTCCGGTGCTGGGGAGTGCTGGGCTTGTGGGCCCGAGCAGCTTTCCAGCAGATGTCTGGAGGACAGAAAACGTTTTCTTGCTTTTGTTCTTCTGTTATTACCCAGAGGAATCTGTTTCATAGAGTTGAAATTTGCAGCAAATGAAGCCAGAGTGGATTCATCCTAAACACTTTGTGTTCCCTGAGGTTGTCTCTTCTCAGACGGAGGAATGGACATCTCGTAAGGGCCAAGCTCTAGGGTCTGCAGTTGTGCTCCTTAGGAGAGAGGATAGAGGACTCTGGAAACCACCCTTTCTGAATGTAAATGATTAGATAATCTTTGTGAACAATCTTTCTGGTGATTTCAATTTATTTTATTAAGTTGATGTCTCATAACTGACGATGATTTCCTTCTTATTGGCCACTTTGTATTCTCACTATTCTAATGAAGAGTTCACAATGAATGCGCGTAAATGAGACTGTTCATAAGTTGTAAACACAGTCGCATGTTTCCCTATGTCCTGAAATGGCAGGGGACATGTTTCCCCGTACACTGTCTGGTTCTCCTCCTCCTGTGAGACTCAGACCCTGCTGCATCATTCTAGAATAGGAAATGCCTCTTTCACGGTTCCCCTCTATTGGCTTCCTTTCCATGTGACTGATTCTGGCCAATGGCATGTGAGTAGAAGTGACCCGAGCAAACTCCAGGACCCACAAACTTCTTTGATGGAGGGGGACTGTTTGCATTGTCTTCTTTTCCCCCTCCAGCCTTGGGGCTAGGATGTGAACATGAGAGCTGGCGTGTGTTCCCACCTCATACAGTGAGGCAGATCCCTGTGTGTTTCTACAGTGAGGCTGATTCCTTTGTGTTTGTGCAGTGAGGCTGAGCCCTGTGTGTTTATGCAGTGAGGCTGAGCCCTGTGTGTTTATACAGTGGAGCTGAGCCGTGGCAGGGAGGAGTAAGGGGCACCTGAGTGTGCTTATAAGGCACTGACTTATTATTCCAGAGCTGGGCTGCCTAGGTCAGAGCAAATTAATTTCTATCCTGTTAACAACCTTTTGGTGGGGTTTTTGTCATTTCCACCTTCATGCAAGCTTGTTATATTAATCAGGGAAACACTAAAGTCCTAGAGTTCAAGATTGATGAGGACATAGATAGAGAGAGGAACTGAGATCCCGGAGAGTAAAGAAGTTAGACCCTAACAAGATTAGCTCCCTCAGAGGGTTCCCCTCCAGGACTAGCTGAGATTATGGGATCTGCTTCAACAGACTGCATTGTCTGTTAGAACATTAGCTGAAGCCAGACGGGGTAAACACAGTGACCTCATGCTCATGTAAGGAAACCGAACTTCCCAGACATAGGGAGAGGCTGGCTAAAATGGCAGGCTTCTGCCCAGTCCCAAACCTCCTGACTCACAGTGCCTGAGGATGCAGACTGAGTAGTATTTAGTCAGTTTATTGAATGATCCTGGGGAGAGGACACGATTGGGACCTTTGCCCTAACTGCTGCATTTTAAGATAATTACTTTGTTGTCCAGGACCTTTTTCAGTTCAGCCTGTGAAATTGAGCCCATATAAAACAGATACAAAGAAACACATGATGTAACCAGCTCGCTCTATCTTTGAGGACTGGGAAACTGAGGCACACATGTGGCCTGTGACTTTAACAAACACAGCCCGGCATATTCCCTGGCTCAGTTACTGGAGAGCTGAGTCTCCATCTTTAGCTTCTTCCAGCAGCCCTTGTCCAAAGATGCTGAGTCAGCTCTCTTCTTCCTCTAGTTCTTGGGAGTCAGCTCTCCTGGGAAGGCAACAGGACACAGTGGGAGGTGCAGCCACATCGCAGCTCCTTTGGGGGATGCTTTCTCTGGTGGAAACACTTTCAGTGCTCTATGGCTTTGGAGGCATTCTGTTCCTTGTGTCTCTCCGGTAGGGCTGGCTCTTCAAACTGAGAGCCCATTGATTCTCACATGTTCACAGTTTCCCCAACTTGTATCACAATTCTCACAATGCTGCTCTACCCCTTCCAGTGAGAAACGAGGCCTGATTCCCCTTTCCCTGGGTCCAAACTGGCCTGTGTCCTGAGTGACCACCTCAAGCTCTCTGTGTAGGTACTGGCCTTACAAACATCACTTGTCCCCTTGGAATGATGTCCCGTTGTACAAAGAGTCCAGGATTGGGCAGAGAAGGGGAATCATTCAGCCACCAGACCAGCCTGATCAGCTGCCAGCTGAGCCACAAGGGCCTTGTCTGAGAGCTGAAGAATCATAAGCTACATATATCTTAGTTGTCTTGAGTACCAAATTCTGTGTTAGTTGTTCAACAAAAGCCAGGGAGTATAGACATCGACAGGGGCTACTAAGAGTGTGTGTGTGGGGAGCTGGGCATGGCCATACTGACATGTCCTAAAGTGTGGTCTCCCAAATCTGATCCTGCATAACTGAGGACATTTCCTGTCATAATGAGACAAGAAAATTCTTTCCCAGGAGTCTCCTTTAATGCGGGCTGATGATTCTGTCTGCTCAACTCCTACTTGATTCTCAAAAGCTCAGCTGTGGGAGAGAAGGCCCTGAGGACGCCAATCCTGAAGACACCACAGCCTCTGCTAATTGTCCCTATCTGCGTTTGGCACCATGCTCTGCCACTGAGCCAGAATGAGGCACAGTGATGATGCAGGAGACGGAGGATGCAGTCCAGAAAGCTCAGTCCTACATCTGAGGCACTTTCTGCAATGCCTTCTGGCTTTGTTTAGAAATATAATTCACATAGAATAAAATTCTCACCCTAAAGTACTACAGCACAGTGTGTGGCTTTACTGAGTGGCAGAGGAACATAGCCACAACCACCATCTAATTCTTGAGCATGCCCCAGACAAAAATATATGCCTTTTTAAATCATATCAAGTTTTCATTAAAAGGCAAACTTTTCTCAAGAAAGCAGCAAGGTATAGAACAAGCACAGAACTAAAAGACACAGGTATGTGTGAAATAAAAATAAAGTTTGGTCTCGTGCCAGCATGCGGTAGCATTGCTGCACTCAGCTGAGGGTGTCTCTCTGTGACTGGCGCTGATGCTCATGCACAGAAAATTTAAACACTGTGTGGGTTTGCATCTAATTTATAATATTCTGCCAAGCAGACAAACCCGAGACTCTTTTTTGAAGATTTTGAATCACATAGACACAGTGAAGTGTGATACAGAGCAAATGGAAATACTAGACAGTTTTGGGGGACATCGTATACTGAAACTGTTCTTTAAAAATATCTTTGTCTATTCTCCAAGAATTTCACACAAGCATACAATGCATTCATATCATATTTTATTCCCCACTCCCCATCTCTAATGTCTTTGGATCCCTTCACCACACTCTCAACTTCATGTCCTCTTTTTTTGGTGTGAATTTGGAGCCTCTGAGTCTAGTTAGCTGCTGCCCGTATATGCGCGGGTATGAGGCTACCTGTCAGAACACAGTCAGTCTCCTCTAGAGGGCTACCTCTCTAAGGAAAGCTGGCTCTCCTTCCCCTAGAAGCCATCAACTCTCAAACGCTCCTCAGGTATGTAAGGGGGACACATGTGTCCCTCTCCTATCCATACTGGCCTGGCTTGATCTTGTGTGGATCTCCTTAGGCAACCACAGTTGTCGTGAGTTCATGAGTTCAACGGTCCTATCATTCCCAGAAGGCGTTACTGCCCAGTAGCATGCCTAGACATCTGGCTCTTAACACTCCACCCTGTCTTCCGTGACGCTCCCTGAGCCTCGAAGGAAGCATGTGATATAGGTGGGTGTTCCACCTAGAGCCGAGCACTTCACAGTCACGTTTTCTCTGCTCTTCCACCAGTGTGTCCTGTTATTAATCACTGTCTGCCACACAGAGGGGCACTTCTGATGAGGACTGAGATTATTTATGGGTATTGAGACACATATTTAGAAGACAGTTTGATCCCAAGTCCATTTAGCAAAATAGTAATCATTGGTTTATCCCTAGAGCCTATGAATTTCCCAGCTATGGATTCTCGGTCAGATTTATAACACTAGGCATGTGTTTCTTCTTACAGAATAAACCATGAATTCAATCACTGCTTACCCCTCTAACTTCCATGCCACTAGAGCACACATGGGCATATCTTGCCCATAACTTTGGTATGTCTATCGGGGATCACAGCGGGGGAAGAGTATTGATGAGTATCAATTCTCCCCCAGGAGCTGACACAGAGCCTCCTGGTGCAAGGAAAGCTTATCTGCAGGGAGGAGGTTTCCAATACCAACTGTGTCTTGTAGGCAGTTTGGGAGCGGGAGAGAATGAAGCAAATAGGACCCTTTATAATCAGACTGATTGCAAGTTAACCACGGTTGCCCTTAGTATATTTTATTTGAATATGTATTTTGTAGCACCGTAATGTAAATACTAAACCTAAGCATCGTGGCACCTTTATAAGAAAGTTATCCTTGAAATATAAAAATTATAAATTATATCATCATTGGAACAATGGACTGTTTTAGGTTTTCTGGCTCTTGTGCATACCTAGAGAGACTTTTCTGTCTTCTGAACAGGCCAGAAGGGTGGAATGCCATGTAGTAATGTTGCTTTTTATCACATATCACAGTGAAATATTTCTCCTGGAGGACACCACTCCTCCTGATAGGCATCTCGCATGAACAGGAATACCATGCTGTCTTGAGGGACGTTTTACAAAAAGAAAGCAAGAGGCGTTCCATTTATGTTTAGTTGCGCTTGGAGACTATTTTCATAGAGGGATTTTATATTACACTTTAATTCTGCTTCATCCCTAGTCACTATTTTGTGCTTATTTTAGTTTCAACATCTTTATGTTGATATTAGATTAGATCTTTATTGTCTTTAGTTCAGACAATGACCCAATAAAATCAATTACAATTCATCACCCTATCAGACTAATATTCCATGCTACCTTTGCAAATACCATGGCCTAGAAAAACATGTTTTTACTTGGTCATGTTGGAAGGCAGGAAGGCAGACAGCACTGTGTAGGTGACAGATGGTAAACTGTGCATCATAAGGCGGACATTGCCTAATGGAACTTATTTTATTTAAAAAGTTCTATAACAATGACATAATCTTTAAGAGCAGACGTTTTCACGTTGATGGCCTAGGTAATACTAATACATGACAGGTAATCTTAAAAATGGGTCTGCTCCTGTACACAATGTTGGTTATTAGGCAAGTACTTGTACTAAAGGGTTTTCTTGAAATTTGCTTCCATGGTGTGCAAATTTCAAGAAGATTAATGAGCCTAAGAGAGGGACTAGTTCACATTTTCAAACAGTTGGAAGGACAGAGAGCCCAGGAACAGAAATAGAGGATTTTTTTTAAGCTTGAATTTCCTGAAGAGTTGATGTTTTGGGAGAAAAAACACAAAGACTGTTGATCTTGAGGTATTTTCTGATTACTGAGAAGCTAACCCAACAATATGCTGGAAATACACACAAGCTTTAGGCATCCATGTTTGAAGTTGTCCTGGCTTTTGAAGTTGTTTCTCATATGGCTCTTTCTGAACGCTGAAAGTAAATTTAACTAAAAAAGCAGGACAGACTCACAGACTCTTCAGCAGCTGTTTTTGTCTACGTTTCTTCCCTGTGCTTTGCGGCAGACATACATAACCAAAGTTGTTTGCTAAGGGGCTGCAAGTCCATCCGCAGGGCTGTCTTTCTGTAGCTTTGTTCTGATGGCTTGGCTTCCAGAATTAAATGAAAGTATACAAACACATTTAGTTGTATGAGCATGAAGATCAGAGAGAGAGAGAGAGAGAGAGGAAGGGAAGGGAGGTCAAAAAATAGAGGGGAGGAAATGGGAGGGGAGGAGAGACAAGACAGGGGTGGAATAGCAGAAACAGAGGAAAGTGGAGACGAAAAGATGGGAGGGCTGCTCATGGTCACCAATCTGAGCTCAAGACTTCAGACACAAATACGTTTGTTTCCAGTGCTGGCCAGCATCTATCTGCCTTTCTGACATTTTCTTTCTGTCCTGGGAAGTCTGACTTCCATGGCAGTCATTTCTCTGCTAGCTGCCCAATCTGGTCCTCATCTCCGAGTGTCATGGACTCTGATTTACTACTTTGATCAGTTACGATCTCCTTTTCCATTTCTTTAGTGAAGTTTATTTGGAAGGCTTTTAGGGAGCTTAATTACATTTTCTTTTATACATTTGAAAATAAATTAAATAGCATTTCGTTTACACAGCCCATGTGTTCACCATTCTGCCTCGCCTCCTCCAGACACACCATGCAAGAGAAAGAAGGAGAAACAGCACATTAAGTTGTGTATTTTACACAGAAATTTCAGAATGTCCTGACAGATTGCAGAAATAAATGTTAAACAATAACAGTGTTTATGCTCAGTAATGAGATAATTTATTACTAAATGAATGGAATTTTGCTTTCTCTGCTTTGAAAATGAGGAGGCAAAGACAGGGAAAGGATATTCCCCCAAGGTCATATGCATTCTCTCTGACAGAGCCAGGGAAAGAATTGTGCTATTTCCACATTTTATCTTCTCTTTAGCTCAACTAAACTTCTGCAAGTGAAAACAGGCGACAGAGAAGATAAGTTGGGTCATTGTTGAATGGTCCAGATGCTTCCATGTTGCCCATCATCCTAAAGAGGAAAGGAAGATAGAACAGATCAGTCTGCTTCTGCAGAGCAATGGCTCAGTGAGTTTTAATTTTGATCTGGAATGTAGACTCTTCTTCCATCTAATTTTCATGGGTTATCTGCATGAGAAACAGGCTTCAGAACATGAAGACAGATCACACTGAAAACTCGAAAACCATCCGAGGTTGATGTGCAGAATTGCAAGCAGATATTCCAGCATAGACGGAAGTTCTGCTGTAGACAGTTCTTAACATGAGAGAATTCAATCACCACCGGGTGCTGCACTTTTGGGGTCTTTCTCTTTCACTTCTATTGATCAAGGGAAGTCAGGCAACCAGGAGAGAGAGTTGGGAAGAGAGTAGGAAGAGAGAGGGAGGTAGGGAGAAAGAAAGAGAGAGGGGGGGAGAGGAGAGAAAAGAAGACAGGAGAGTGCAGAGACAATTGCCTGCAATGCTTGGGGGTCTGAGGGACCTCACTCAACAACTCCAAAAGAGGTAACCAGGCCTGCCACTGGGCTATTTGCTAGCCTGTACATATAGTAGGGGCATTCTTCTCCTGTTATAGGGAAGTTCTATTTAAATTGTGTGTGTGTGTGTGTGTGTGTGTGTGTATGCATGCATACATAGTAGGGAGTTTCTATAGATGTGGGCTTTCATATAGCAATTTGGTAAGGCCTTCAGTGGTATTTATCCCACCCTCTACCCTGCCTTCCCATCACCACCACATTTAACACTTCCAGTTCCATTATCCACCTCAACCCCCTTTCACCACTGCCTTCTACTCCCCCTGCCTCGCTGTCCCCCAGACTCCATGAGACTCGTTTCCTGCCTGCTGTGGGGATCCCAAATGGAAAGTGCATATCTGGAGATCCAGATAGTTTCTTCCAAGTTATATGATGCTAAAATGCATCTGCTTTTAAAGGATAAAGGAGATAAAGGAGAAAGGAGAAAGGAGAAAAACCTACAATCCCCTCAAAAAGCCACTGGGAGAGAAATGTGCTTAACGACCCTCAGGATTCAGCACTTCCTCTTTGGTACCATCACATCTTCATTTCCTTAAGTATGCCAGGATCTTTCTCTTCTGACTTAAATGTAATTGGGAGAATTACACCCTCATTCAGTAATGCAGCGACAGCGTGAATTACTTCGGGGTACACGTGAAAGAGCACTGTGGTAAGACACAGCTGCGTTATTTCAGTAAGAAACAATGAGATATCTCTGGACTGCTGCGCATCGCTCCTTCTGCTGCTGCCATGGAAACCACAGCCCCTGTAACAAATGTCGGCCCTCGGCCCTCGGCCCCTCTGATAGCTTCCTACCTCTGGGCATTCTCATTCCGCACAGCCTGGTGAGATTACCCCTACCTGGCAAGGAAATTCTTATTGGGTGGTATCCATTCACGTGAGATAAAGGAGGATGTGTGATTGTTGTTTATATTTGGTTAATTAGTTTAAGGTATGTATAATGGGAAGTCATGAATGAAAAATGACCATATTTTAAATTAGAGTCAAAATTGTGCTATTTTTGCAGTTATTGTTTTCAGGGTCCTAAAAGGGATACGGGCAAGAACCCCAGATGATATAGGTGTGTATGAGGAGCTAGCCACAGAAGTGAGAGATGTCAGTTGCTGCTTCCTTGACTCTGCAGGAGATGAGGGCAAGGGTCTTCCCGGAGACACTAGTGTTGAGTGCAAGCAGAGCCCTCTGGACTGTGAGGAGGAGGAGGAGCTTTGGAGAGAGAGTGCTTTAGCTGTTGTGTGGTCCCGGGCTTTATTTGCGTTGTAGCGGCCACTACAGCCTCTGTGAGCCAAGCATGATGCAGCCATATAAAGGCATGGTCTGCGCCTAGGAGTTAAAGTAGCCATCTGCTCTTCCTATGAAGTGCGGATGCTCAAAGGAGATGGGAGTTTGCAAAGTGGCCCCAAGAGAGTTCAGTGTAAATCTAAATACCTTGTCTTACACAGACAGCAAGCGGGGTTGTGTGGGTGACGTCACCTGGCCACTGTGGTTACTATAGCAACCTATACTGTATACTAATTGTCCCTGATGTCTAGGGTGGGTAGGCAAGAGCACCCTTCTGTTGACCAGAACTTCTCAGTGTTAATATTCTCTTATTTCTCCCCCAAACCCAAGTGATGTTTTTATTTCTAGAAATAATGAGACTGTGTGGCAGAGGATGTGATAATTGTGCAAGGCCTGAGATGCCTTGTTTTAAACAACTTTACAGGCTCTACGACCAGCCCTTATGCTGACATTGCATTCTTTGCCGTGGGGGTTGTTTTGTAAATTGTAGGGTGTGATAACAGTACCCCAGGCTGCTACCCACTAGATGTCATAGCAGAACTTAAAGCTGTAACAACCTACAGTGCCTCTTAACACTGCTAAATGTTGTAATGCGGGGGCGGGGGGTGGGAATATAGTTTCCCAGTTGAGCTGGTTTAGGGCAGGTAGCACCTTGCCCTCTCATGCCATTAAGGCGGAGGATTGGTGAGCAAGTCAGGACCCTCTATGGAGCAGGAGGATGCTAAGGAAGCATCCTGCAGGTGGGTCAATGTCATCCTATGGCATTAGCAACACTCGTTCAGCACACTGTTCAAGACGGGACAGTGTGTGATGGGATGTGTCTTTGGGGCAGTAGGGCATTCTTATGAGGAACATGTGGGTAGAAACATGACAGTTTGTGGGGGAGGGGAAACCCTTTGACTTCACCCCTTTGGAATCAATTACTGTTTGAGTTAAAACGACCTCTTACCAGAAGGCCACAAGTGCCATGTGACAAAGACCAATGCTGTGGTTTCCTGGCAGGGGGATTCTTTGAAGTGGAGAGCAACCCTCTATACAGAGCTTCCTTATGTGATCTGAGGAGTCACGTCTTTAAAGGAATTCTGGGCCACTACCTTGTCTGGCTTAGCTTAGAACTGAGCTCCAAACCCTTCCCAGGCAGATGTCTGGAGCTTCTCATTAAGCTCAGCCAGGCACCCAACAGACCTTCAGGCACCCTGCTCAGAAGATGCTGTCTGGGTGAATCTTAATGCTGGCTACATCACCTTGAAGAGTCCTATCGGTATTGATATCCGAGCCTCCAGGTCCTTTACATGAAGCTACAGGCACCTTACCTGACCGGGGCTGGTGCATGAAGCCCGAGGGTGGGAGTGAGTGGTGGGTTCAGGAAATAGTTCTCTCTATAGTAGGGATTTCAAAGACATTTTCTGCAAGACTTTGCTGAAGTATAACTGTGTAAGTCCTAATCTTCCATGTTTAACTCCCTAATCTGCCATTTCAAATACCATTAACATCTCTATTGGGGTGCCTGGAAAGCCAGACCACTAACACCTCTCTGTTGGATGAAGTTCAGCTTGCTCTTTGAGAATCATCTTAAGGTCCCTACCAGTCACTGTCCTCTTCCACGGGGTTAATCCACACACATGCCTTTAGATTCCAGCCCACAGGTTCTAGGATATAGGCACACATTGTTGAGTTTGTGCATGGAAGGGACTGGGAAATATCTGGAGTGGTTAACTGTCATTACTCTATGACTCTTGGGCCCTGAGCAAGTAAGTCAGAAGCTAGGGGAGGCCTCCTCCCTCTAGAATTGTGATAGTTATGTTTATCTTCAGTTCCAAACACAAGTTCAAAGACTCTTTCTGAAGGGTCCCTCATATAGGGACCAGTGTCAGCACCTTGAAGAACACTTCAGGGACCCCTGTGATCTGGGTTGAGTTTGTAAATGGTGGCTCAAGAGCATGACGAAGACCAAGGGGAGGAGTCTCTTAGACAAAGAGCTGCTTCTCTGCTTTGCCTGAGATGGCCCTCCAGGTACCAAGCATTACCATGGAAGGGTGGAGGAAGGGAGGTTGTGTCCAAAGCCGCGGATCTCAACCTTCCTCATGCTCCAACCCTTTACTACAGGTCTTCATGTTGTGACAACCCCCAAACCATAAAATTAATTTCATCTGGCTACTGTTATGAATCATAGTGTAAGTACTTTTGGAGATAGCGATTTGCCAAAGGGGTCATGACCCACAGATTGAGAAACGCTCGCCTAAGTGAATGCTTAGCTTCAAATCTTCTAAAGGCCTTCATACGTGTGCCTTGACTATTTTAGTTTTCCTCTTGAAGGAAGAAGGCAATTAAAGTTTAACATTCAGAGCTGATACTGAGGAAGTCCAGTTGTATTGAACACTGTGCTGGGTGCAGTGCTTGGAGTATAATTGTAAACAGCTTTCAGCTTTGGGGGAGTTCCTTTTCTCTCCACCCTCAGGGAAAACACCTCCCAGAAGTGGGGTAGTCTTAGCTGTCAAGTCCAGAGACACGTTACAGTGACATTGGCTGAGCACACATGACTCTAGACTTCAAGCCAGTAGGAAGGAGGGCCAGAGAGTAAATGTTCCCATTGCTGTGCAACACACCGATCAGGCAGGACAGCTGTGCTTCTCCAATAGTGACCCAAGAAGCTGTCACTTGGATGGAGTTATTGAGGGTATTTGTTGCACGGATATACCTTGGGTGCTGCATTGGAAAGGTCGTGTGTGAGGCGGGCGAGGCTTAAAAGTCAGATGAAATGTTGGACCCATTTTTCTCCTATTGAGTAACTAATAAAACTCCTGAAAAAAAAAAAAACCTAGTTGTATGTCAAAACGAAATACGACACCTTTTAGAGTCTGTTGGAAGTATACAAACATTAATTAAGATTTTTGAAAATAAGGTTTTGTCTCAGGAAAGGTGGTATTTTTAGTGTGATAATTTATTTACGTCAATGTTCAGCCAAAAATTTCCCCTTTCCTTGAGCTGCTACAATGATACATTTGTTTCAATAAGCTTAGCAATTTTCATATAAAAATAAGTCTGACTACTTGAACTTCTTAGTATTTGTTTGATTAACTCAGAAACTGAAGAAATGATATTTACTTGAATAGTCAACTAAACTTAGACTTAATTAAATTTTGAAAAAAAAATTATTTTTAACTGTGTGCATGTGTGTCCATGTGTACCCCAAAGCCAGAAATGGTTGTTAGGTCCCTCAGAGTTGAAGTTACAGGAAGCTGTGAGTCACCCAACCTGGGTGCTAAGAAGTAAGCTTATTTCTTCTAAAAGAACAACACTCTCACTGCTGAGCTGTCTCTTTATCCCCTTTAATCAGTGAAATTATTGAAGGCATGTTACATGGATTTCCAAAACTTACTACATATGAAACACGTTATATCCCTTCCAGGAAAGACTTATGAACGGGAGAGATGAGGTCCTTTCAGGTACTCACTCATATTTCTTATGTGTACTGAACAGATAAATGACGTTCTTTGGAGTTCAAGCACTTTTCTAAAAAATAAACTTAATTTTCTAATTGCTTTCAAAGTAAAACCAAAAGTCTAGAATCAAGCCTTCCAGTCAAGCACTAAGACCGTTGTGTCACTGATGTGGGTTTCCCCTCTGTGTGCTGTGAATACCATTGGTGAATGAAGAAACTGCCTTGGCCTGTTGATAGGGCAGAGCTTAGGTAGGTGGGGAAAACTAAACTGAATGCTGGGAGAAAGGAGGCAGAGTGAGAGAGAAGTCACGGAGATGCTGCCAGAGACAGATGCGCTGAAACTTTGCTGGTAGGCCACTACCTCGTAGTGATGCACAGATTTATGGAGATAGGTTAAATTAATATGTAAGAGTTAGCCAATAAGAAGCTAGAGCTAATGGGCCAAGCAGTGATTTAAATAATACAGTTTCTATGTGATTATTTCAGGGCTGAGCAGCCAGGCACCAACAAGTGGCCTCCTTGCAACATGTCACAAGCTTTATGTATGCTGAAACCCACAGATGTTTCAAAGGGCTTAAAGACACTCAAGAGTTAGCTTTGGATGGTCACATAGTTCATTCCTAAACCAAGCATGGAAGTGCTAATACCTTGGGTTAGGTTGACTTTATTCTCTCTGTAATTTTTCTGGGCCCTGTTGATTGGAAGGTTATTTAGATTTGCAGCTATGGCATGGCTCTGAAATGCCTCTTGAGGTCCAGGTTAGGCTTTTGGGTCTCAATCCAGATTCAGTATCTAAAAACCCAGAATGACCTGTTCATGGGGTGAGAAGGTTTCTCCTGGCCTCAGTTTTAACACTTTCTGCTAATTTGTGCTATCTCCTCACCTACTTTTCATAAATAGCAACCTGATCATCGGCAACTTTCAGTTCTGCCTTGACAGATGGCACCATGTGTGTTCCTCACAGGGCTGCGTCTGGCTTCTCTCCAGCTTGACTACACTCTGTAGTCAAGGCCCAGGGCCCCTTCCCCACGCTGCAGACCCGCTCATGATCTGATCAAGAACTTTCACAGCACACCTACATGGCTCTGGCTTCTGGGTATGTTTGCTGAGCCTTCCAAAATCTGCTTCGTTATCTCCCATCAGAGCCTAATACCCTCCTTGTCTGTCAGTCCTTGAGGTGCTCTGGGTCTCCCCATTTACTGTATTTTGTTTCTTTTGAAGTGATCAAAGCCTGCTTTTGTTTTTGTGACTCGAGTTGAAAGAACAGTCTCCTCTGGTTTTGCCATTACACCCTAGGTAGGGAGGAGTTGCCGCGAGAACAAAAATTCCCTAACATGAACGTCTTGCTCCCTTTTATCTTCACTTATTTTATGTCATCTTTAATGCCTAGAATATACTTCAGCCCAGTTTCCAACCTGGCTGCACCTACCCGCCCCCACTCCTGTCTGCTGACAGAACTCACGTGACAAAGAAATGCCTGGTCCTTCTGAGCTGTGCTTCTCCCTTGCCCCACCTTCCAGTTCCCCATCCACTGGTATCCGCAGCCCCTCGAGGTGTCTCCATTTGAGCTCAGTGCTGTGTTTTTAGGTAGGCTCCCTAAGTCTGTGTATGCCGGTCCCACTCAGGACACATTCTTCATACCACCACATCACTCCTACTAGCACGAAAACGATGGCTTCTTTATTAATTATGGGTTCATTTCTACTTCTGAGTCTGGACTTGTAGATTGAGGGCAAGCGAGCAATCTGATCGGAGCATCCCATTTAAAGACAAGAGCTGGGTAGAGGAAGAGTGTGTACCGAGGGCCCTTCTCTTCTTCTCCCCAATGTGTTCTCTTCTTCATCTCCTGGAGCTGGAGTCACAGTTCCTGTAGAGATCCTTTTCCATCCCAGTCACTACTTTCCCCGCGAGATTGATGATGGCCTCTGTGTTTCCTCGCATGCTCTCAGGCAGGAGGAGTCATTGGGGAGCTTCATAGAGATGGAGCGTTGACACCTGAGCAAAGAAATATGGGCTCGCCCATGTTCCCTTGCACTTTTGAATTTCATATCCGTTTGCAAGGAGAGGTCTTTGTCAAGTGTTGCCGTGTAGGTAATCTTTCTGCTTCAAACGTCTGGCTGATGGTTGCAGGCATTTGCAGCCCATCTTGAGGTAGGTGAGACATTTCAAAGCTAAAGCACATAAAGAAAGTGCTTTCTCCAGGAACCGTGTCAGCAACAACAAGCTTTATTTATAGATCAGCAGAGGAACAGCCGGGTTCCTTCTGTATCTATGGCCCTTGGCAAATGAAGACACTTTTTAATAGGGCAGAAGTTTTTGTGTCTTCAGATTGCCACCGTTGAATGAGAACAGTATTGCCTCTCATCTCTGAAGCTAAACATGTAGACACATTTAACATGTATGTGTGTGTGTCTGAAGCTAAACATATAGACACGTTTAACATGTATGTGTGTGTCTGTAGATAAACATATAGACTTGTTTAACATGTATATGTGTGTGTCTGTAGATAAACATATAGAATATTTAACATGTATATATGTGTGTGTCTGTAGAGAAACATATAGATATATTTAACATGTATGTGTGTGTATATATGTATAGCACGTACACTCTTTTTGTTTGTTTCTTTTTTGAGACAGGGTTTCTCTGTAGCTTTGGAGCCTGTCCTGAAACTAGCTCTTGTAGACCAGGTTGGCCTTGAACTCACAGAGATCCACCTGCCTCTGCCTCCCAAGTGCTGGGGTTAAAGGCGTGCACCACCACTGCCTGGCTGCATACACATTTTTAAAGTGCTCTGATAAAGCATATGTAGATGGTCCATGTTCTGATAAGTGATAAAGTCTCCACTGCTTGTATTTTATTGCAATATTAGGCTTCCCTTACATAGCACTACACGGCATCACAAGAGGGAAACAATTTGGAAGCAGAGGGAATCTAAAAGACAAAGGATCCTCTCAGACTTTCTGAGTATGGAAAAATACAGAAGATTTTGAAAGTATTCAGGGGGAGATGCTAAGGAGAAGGTCTATGTGTACAGCCCTGGCTGCATGATGTAGGGACTTGAGTTTAGATCCAGAATCCACATAAAGCTGAATGTGATATCATATGCATGCGATTCTAGTTCTCCTGTATCAAGATGAGGTGGAGATAGGAGATTCCTTCAAAGCTCATGAGCTAGCTAGCCTTGTGCATGAGATCCTGTTCCAAACAAGGTGGGAGGTAAGGGCTAACACCAATGGTTATCTTCTGACCTCCATGTGTGCACTGTAGGCCACATATGTCTGCACTCACACACACACACGAATGTGCATGGGCACACATAAACACAGATAAAATAGTCAGTGCAATATAAATTTGCAATCTCAAGGTCAAAAAACCTAGTTTAAGAACTCTTGATTTAAAAAAAAATACTCTCAATTTGAGTTTTTCCTCTCTAGAATCAAAAGAGAAGTTGGGAGAAGATCTCTCACAATTACAATCAGGAGCTGTTTACTAATAATGTTTTCATTTATATTCAAAGTAATGGTTACTGTTGTGGTGTTTTCATGTGTATATTGTATATTGTTCTTATCCCTCAACATTGCCTTTGCCCTTGCCCACCTTACAGTGCTCCCTCCTCCCCCCAAATAGTTCCCCTTCAATCCATGACAGAAAAATAACTGATGAAGTGTGAACGAAATGAGTTGCTTGTTTACTTCCAGAGGACCTGGTGAGAGGTGTTGTTGTGGAATATTAGTTTAAGGTGTGCTGCATTCGTTTATGCTGTGGAAAATTTGTTTAATGATGCAAAGATGTGTTGTATTCTTTTATGTTACCTTTGTTTAACTCTGTAAAGCCGTGTTACTTTGCCTGTTTGAAACACCTGATTGATCCAATAAAGAGCTGAACAGCCAATAGCTAGGCAGGAGAGGGATAGGATGGGCTGCCATGCAGCGAGAATAAAAGAAGAGGGAAGAAGGAGAGCAGGAAAAGGAGAACAATAAGTGATGAAGTAGGAAATAAAGAAAGGTATATAGAATAGAGAAAAGAAAAGGCCCAGAGGTAAAAAGCAGGTGGGATAGTTTAAGTTAAGAAACGCTCGCTAGAAGTAAGCCAAGTTAAGGCTGGGCATTCTTAAGTAAGAATAAGTCTCCATGGATTTATTTGGGAGCTGGGTGGCAGAATAGGAAAAAAAAAACAAACTACAATGTGTTCCAAAGAGGGTTTTGTCACCCTCAGAATCGGGAAGCATCATGGGGTGGGGCAGATGTCACTGCTGTCAACATCAGTCAAACTAGAGCCCCCCTCTGTTACTTGGATCCCCGTTCTTATTGGTTCTGTCTCCTAAGCAACACATCTGTTCCTCTCCCCTGCCTATCACATCAGAATACATTTCCATAGTGATCTCAGTTCAGAGGAGGGTTGTGTGCACCTGTGGCCCCGCTGAAATTTCTATCAGAACAACACTCACCTGAAGAAGCATTTAAAAATTGCCATGTCACGGACTGAACCCTCCAAAACCTGGAGCCAAGATAAAGTGCATGAGAGTCCACAGTTTGGAATCTGTTCCATCTTGACTAAAGTCAGAGTTCAGACCTCTTGTTGCTCCTCAAGGATGAACACCAAGATGTTTGACCAAGGGTGTGGCTACTGGATGCTTTGCTCCTCAAAGGCCAGTCAACATGATGTTTGACTTAGGCCGTGGTTACCAGGTGCTCTGAGATGTAAAGAGGTAATTACTCTTGTTTGTTCTTTATATCATGGAAGTCTTGTGCTCTCCCCTTTTGTTTGGGATATATAAAGACTGTGAGTAATAAACTCAGGGATTTTTGTTACAGTATTCACGAGAAGCCCTCCTGACTCTATCTTCTGTCTCTTGTCTATTTTTTCCTCAATCCACCTCCCCTTCTCAGGAACGGATGGACAGGTAGGGCAGTCTTGACGAAAGTGTGTCTCTATAAGGTGGTTCTCAGATACTCACTCCATTAAAGAACAACAGACAGCTTTGTTTCTCAGGACACTGGAGGGTGCAGCCACGGGGGAGTTGTTCAAGCTGCCCATGTCACCAGAGTTGTTTGGTTTGGGAGAACACCCCTCACGTTGACAGGATGGATAAGTTGCTGTAAGCTGGGGTGGGAATGAGTCACTGACAGGCTATCTGCCTGCTCATCTTTACTGTATTTGCTGTGAATACCAAGTACGAGGACACAGGTATTATCTTTATAAAACCATGGCAGGAAGAGGGCAAGGGCTGGGCCTTGTGTAGAAGCACACAGATAACTAGACACAGCCCCTGCTTAGTGCGCTGGAGGCGCTAATTACTTTAAAGCCACCCTTTGTGGTTTTCTCTTGATTTTCCCTCCATGTCTTATAATGAAAAATTACAGAGAACGTGTATTCTATTCTTAGAAACAAAACGTTTTTATTTTTCTCTTATAGCCTCCCCTCCATATTCTTTCCTAACGCATTCTGTCTAACCATCTTTAAAGGGGTTTACTGTGTAGCTGAAGTCAACCCACAACCTATGCATGGCTCCAAATTTCTCTTGGAAATGAGGTGAAAGTCAAGGCAAAGTGAATGAAATTATATTTCCTCTCCATGTTCTGTCTCTTTTTTTCTTCCTTTTTTAGAGACAAGGATCTTAATGGAAGCCCTCCACTCACCCTTCCCCATTGGAAACTCTTAAAGTTTTGAGAATTAGCTCTCAAGGACTTTTAGGTTAAAGATAAGCGTGTCCAGGCTCGATGAGTAGCAAAATCAGCCATGTCATCAGGGTTTACCTGGTGGCCTTGAGTCTGTTTGTAGGGCACAGTGGAAGCGTTGGACAGGACCGTCGGTCCAGCTGGTACAGTCAGTCTACTTTAAGCTGCCGGTGGGCAGAGTCAACGTTTTGAAAATCAGTTCATGCATTTGGACAGTGCAAATAGCCAATTTAGATTTTGCCAGCAGAGAACTCCAGTGTAAGGTGGCAAATTTAGATTGGACACACATGTACCTCTCCGTATGATCCTTCTGCAAGCAATCATTAAGCTCTCTGGATTCTCAGCTTATCTGCAAGAGGAAAGGCCTGGGCGACACCGTCTATTGCTCTCTTTGAATGCTGCCCACCCTGTAATTGTGCTGCATTCTCTCTGCATGTGGCTGTCAACAGCCCTCAGCAGGCTCGCTGTGTGCCTGGCATCCTAAAATAACTTGGATTGTGACACGGCAAACTTGACAGTATACGTAAGGCATCTGCCATGCAGGCATCATCGGCCAAATCACCCTCATTCGACAGAGCCCAATACAGAGTGCTGTAGACTTGCCAGAATCCCAGACAAGAACCTCATCTTGGCGAGCCCACGCTGTGCATGGCAGGAGTCTGCCCCTGCCTAGCACTGCTAACTCAGGTGCAGACACTCTCTGGGGGCCTCTCTCTGGGGTGCTTGTTTTTTAAGTAGGTCTGACAGAGCCTCTTGCAAAGTTGTTGGGAGGGAGCAGCCCGGGGCTTGCTTAGCACACAAGAGTTGTTAGGGCTCTAATTGTCTGGAAAGACCTGCAAGGAATACATTATCGGGTTCTGATGTCTCTGAAGTGCCGCTGCTGTTTGGCTACTGAGTTTACAAGGGATTGATTAGTCAGAGGAGCAAATATTTGCAGTCCCGAATCATAGGGCATGTTAGTGCTCTAAGGGGAACTGTGGGGCAGCTTGTCAAAAATAAGCATCTTCTTTTCCACCAAACAAAGTAGTAGTAGGAGGAGGAGGAGGAAGAAGAAGAGGAGGAGGAAGAGGAGGGGGAGTTGATGTGTCTACTAAGATATCCTTACATTGCTTCGTTTTTAAAAATAAGCAGAGTGATTTATAAAGGCAACCATACATACAGGTGGTTGTGCTTACCCCCTTTAAACATGGAGCTCTCGTTTAAACATTCTGGGGCAATAACTTCTGTACAGCCTGTCAAGATGAGAGTTTCCCAGTCCTCCAGTGTGGGGCAATGATGTCTGTTTCCTAAACTCTACTGTTTCCTGACGTCACCACTGACCATCTCTTGAGCCAGGCACCAGGTAACAAGATGGAAGTCAAGTGAATGGGGCAACCTTGGCTTGTCTGATGTTCATGCGTTTAAGAGGCACCATCTCCTTCCAAACAGAGTCTTGAATGCAGTGTTGGGAGTCCATTCCATAACCGATCAGAAAGGAAACCTCACAGAAATGGACCATTTGGATTGAATTGTCAAAAAAGGAGTAGAAGCCAGTTAGGAAAGGACCTGGGAAAGGAAGAAAACAACGGAGGAGAGAACTGGTATGAGTTACAGAAGGGCTGTCTTCCATCCCAGCACGTGGTTGGAGGAGCTAGAAGTCGGGCTGCAGGAGACGGTGACAGGCAACACAACCACACTACTAAGTCAGGGAGGTTACCTTTCCTCCTTAGCGCTAGCTCATTTCAGAAGTACTTCTAATTTCTAGCAGCCTTAAGCCTTTTTCAATTGACTTTTGCAGTGGCGACATCAGTTGCATGAAAGGACACTCAAGAACCATGTGCGACCTTGAATTGAAGCAACAGCAAGGGCCAGGAACGCTCCTCTATCGACATGCTGCGCCAGCACTGTGAGCTCTGCCTCGGCTGCTCACAATGTTCAGCCCAGGCTCAGAACCCCACTGTTGTCTGTGCTGACTGCAAAGGAATGGACGGACTCTAGTTCTGCATCATCGAAGTTCCCATCCCCTCCTTGTATAGATGCTGCTGCGTGGTTTTGTGCACTGGAGCTCCAGGGTCTTTGCCAGAGAATGATAAACCCCAGGAGGCTGCTCCCAGACATGGTGACCATGTGTGTTGACCTCAGCTATGGGACAGTTCCCCAGGGCACCCCTGTCATCCTTAACTCCTGCCCCAAGCTCCAGGTTCCTGCTCTCTGCTTCCTGAAGCCAGACTGTGTTCATGTTTCTGATCAGCCACAAAAAAACCAGACCACGGGGGGGGGGGGGGGGTTGTGGGATGTGAAAGTCAAGCACCTGAACTCAGTAACAAAGGGACATTAGAACAGGCTTGTCTAGAGTGTCTAGGTTCCTGGATTTGTTAAAACTTTATGTTTGTTTTTTTTGTTGTTGTTGTTTTATTTTGCTTTGTTTGGGGGGACTTATTTTTGTTTTTATTTTTAATTTTGTTTGCCTTATTTCATTATGTTATGTATTTATAAAGGTTGGAACAATCAGTTTGGCAACTGTTCTGGCTGGTCTTATGTCAACTTGACTCAAGGTAGAGTCATCTAAAAGGAGGGAACCTCAATTGAGAAAATGTCCCCATAAGATATTGCTATAGGGAATTTTCTTAATTAAGAATTGATGAGGGAGGACCAAGCCCGTTATGGATGGTGCCACCCCTGGGCTGGCAGTCCTGGGTTTTATAAGAAAGCAGGATAAGAAAGCCAACAAATAGCTCCATGGCCTCTGCATCAGCACCTGTCTCCAGGTTCCTGCCCTGCTTGAGTTCCTGCCCTCACTGCTTTGGATGGAGCTGTGGGTGAAACAAACCCTTCCCTCCCGAAGTTGCTTTTGGTTGTGGTGTGTTATCACTGCCATCGTCACCCTAAGACAGTAACAACCACACACAGATTTCCTGAGCCAAGTCTAACAAAGGTCATGGTGCTGCCCTTCTGACCCTTAAGGTGATACGGAGGGAGGGTGGAGGCAATTAGTTCAAACAGGGTTCGAATTCTTAGCCTGACCACTAAGCTGTTTGCCCAAGTCTTCTTCATTTCTGAGTCTCCCTCCTTGACTGCAGGTGGGAGCTGGACCTCACTCGACGTGGCTAAGTGATGTAATGGCTTATGAGGAAGGCTGCACATAGGCCCTGCAGTCCCCAAATGTCACCATCCTTTCCTGGCAGGAACAGGGCTCTTGTGTGACACCGATGCTATTAGACTTGACTCGAGAGCTCTGGACACAGTAGACATTTCTGGTACTTGTGCTCCATTTCAGGCACTGCACTGGCCTCGCTCTGAAAAGCCGTGTGTAGAGAAGTGAGATCCCGTCCTACGTGTTCTGAGATGATCGCTGTTGATTGCTGGTTAATGCCCACACTGCAGGATATGTAAAACAAACACCAAAAATGCCGCCTTTTATCCTCCTAAGGTAGCTCAGCAGGACTCCCACCAGATGTTATTGTGGCTTAGAAAAGGCACTCGGAATGATTGATTCTGACTTTGTCAGACTGTAGCTGCAACTTCCCAGACGCTGCATCTATAGGCTATGCATTGCTGGCAGCACAGGTGTGTGTGGGAGCATGGAAGACAGAGACACGCCATTGGCAACCCAGCTCACTCTGGAGGTGGAGCAGGCAGGAGGAGGAGCTGGTGGGGAAGTGGTACACTGGGGATATCCTGCAGATCTTGCTCCAGTAGCAGTACTGTCTGTCTTCATGAAGAAATTCATTCAAACGCATCCTCTCTAATTTCCCAGGCATACTATTCTGGATGGAAAAGCATCTCACAAATTACATATGTTGAAACCCCATAGTTTTATTTAGACACAAGGATTAGTTGAGATGGTAGAGGATCAGGTTGCCCCTATTCCATTGTGTCTGATGCCCTTATGTAAAGATGGATTCATAAAGACAGGTTAACAGGGATGGTCACATAAAGTCTCTTCTCTCTAGGGTCAGAGGATGCCCAGGCCTGCTGACACCTCTATTTCAGACTTCTAGTTCCAGAACTGACTGGGAGATAGTCCGTATATTCTATTGCTGTCTGCTGTGTTACCACTATGAGACTTTGTCATAGCAGACCTGTGGGAGTGGGAGATAAAGGCAGGCACAATTCTTGGCCCTGTTTTATATCCTGATGCTTTGTATTCAACAGAATCTTGTGCCTATCTTCCCATAGCCTTGAGTTTCAGCTGTCATAGCCAGGGTTGTCTTTTATCTCTACTTAGACAGTAAGAACAAGAACGTATTTTGTGTGGTGTACATTGACCTTCTAGTTATGCCAGAATCTTGTTACTCTCTGTGTTTTCTCTGGGAAGTCTGGCACTGTGGGGATATATTTCACAACAGTGGACTGGAAGGATGGGCTCTTGCAATGTGCTGACTGTGGTCCCTTCTTTCCCTGTGTTGAATGCCCACTGCTTCTGTGATGGGCCCTTCTGGACCTACATCTGGTATTGGATATACTGGCATTTAAGGTATCCAAAAAAAAAAAAAAAGTGTCCTGGCACACAAATCTATGACTGACCAGGAGTTGTGTCTAGTCAAGGACTCTCAGAGTGTCTTATGTGGGGAGACTTTGGTCTGTTGCCAGTCTGGAATATTGGGGGCTTTTCCTCATTCAGGGGAATTCCAAAGACCATGAGTATATTTCCTGTTTACTAGTATGGATAAGACCAGAAGTGGATTTGTAACTATTAAAGAGAGTTAAGAGCTATCTATGTCATCTCCCCTAGCCCCAGGGAACACTGGAAGAGGAGGCAGCAAGATCGTAAGGGCAGAGGAAGAGAAAGAATGCTATGAGATGTTGTCCCCTTGATATGACATGGCCTTTGAGATCATGAGCACATAGTAACTATAGTAACTGTAGCCCCCTGCACCAGTCCTGCACACATAAGAAGACACTTACAAGCAGGAGGGGCTCTGTTTGGGAAGAAGGGTACCAATAAGGGAAGAGGGGATGCGATACGGTAGTGGGGATGATTAAAGTCATGGGCATTGTATGTGATTAGGAACTTCAAAAGGAAAAACAAGAAAATGGTGAGCTAATGTTTCTAGCAAACATTTGTACTGCACGACTGTAATATTAAGATCCAGCCACGATTCTTCACAGTCTTCCCTGAGCTGAGCCTCACAGCATCTTAACGCCATGGCTACTGTTAGCATCTTTATTTTACTAATGAAAACTGAAGCACAGAGAGGTTCAGTCATCTGCATAAAATCAGAGAGCCAGGAAGCAAGGTAGCAGGGGTTTGAATCCAGGTAGCAGGGCACTGGAGACTGTTTTAGCAGTCCTGGACAGCCTGGTCTCCCAGACCTCCACTCTCGAGAGTGTGCGGTCATACAAACGGCTTTGCATCCCTTAACTCCTTCACTGTGTGTGAGTGATGTTTTCCAAAACATGAACACATGAACTGAGGTTGGGTCAGTGTGGGGGCCCTTAGTGACTCAGTATTCTTCCTGATGGGATCTCATGCCATCTTGCCAGTCATTGTTTAAAGCAGTAGAAGTAACAAAGACAGAAAAAGATGGAACAATCTTATTCTCTCCACAAGTCCCGTGATTCCTTCATTTTAGAGGACACCAGGATGGCCCTTTCATCAGGAAGGGGGAAAGACACGGGCTGTTGAATTCACACTGCAGGTTCATGATATGTCTGCCCATAGTAAGCAGAACCCTGGCCTCACAGCAGAGGCCAGATGGACATGCTCTGGGCCAGGGAGGAGGCTCCTGGCTGGGCCAGCAGGGCAGCTGCACAGGCTGAGCTGACCAGATGTGGTTAGATGAAGGGCTCATCTCACAGCCTACTATGTTCTGTGGACAGTATGGCCTTTTTAAAGAGCCAAGGAATTAAAGTAGAATCATTGAGACCATCTTCCCAGATGCCTGAGTGAATTGACGAGTGGAGGAGTGACACATGTTACAATGATGCTTCTTTGAGGAAAGGAGAGCCGGGCGAGGCAAGCAGTTAAATGGCTGGATTTAAAAGTTAATGGAGTATTCACAAGCCAACGGAGTATGGCAGGCGAAGGCGATGGGGCTGCGGAGCTTTGATGAAGACAGGAAACAGGCCTCTACACGGCAAGGGGGACCAGAGGCCAGAGACAGCTGCAAACGTTTGTTAGGCCCGGCATCTCCCACTGGAGAGTCAGGACGCACCTCCCTCTCGTTGAGAGTTTGTCCTCCCTACTTCTTTTCTTTGGGGGAAGGTTTCCTGGATTTTACTGCAGCTTGTAAAAGCTTTGCCTTTTACCCTGGGAGTTTCCAGATAAGCATCACTCCCTCTTTCCCCAAGGATGTTTTCTATAAGCAAGAGTCTTTCATTTTAAGATGAAATGCGTAGACCCAGCATTACAAAGAAAAGGAATAACGCTTGCCTTTGAGAGATGTTTGAGTCACAGGGAAGGAAGGCTTGGGCTCCTTGGGCACAATTTTGAGTTCCCAGCTAATATGTGCGTCAATAATGAGGACACAATGTCCCTTCCGTGGTGGCTGGGGGCTGAGCAACAGGCAGAACCCACATTCAGACAGCATGTGCGGTGTGCAGAGGGGTCAGATCCGTCCCAGTGAGGTCAGGGCTGACTGAGAGTAAGGCTTCTCTACGGGATGCTTTCTCAGGGGAACATGAGCTCTGGATGTCTGTATGTGTGGAGGGGTAGGGAGAGACATTTGCTAGCCAGAGGCACAGGTGAGTGCCTCATTCTCTAATGGTAGAGAGGAGGGAAGAAAGGAAGGGGGAGACAGACAGACAGACAGACAGACAGACAGACAGACAGAATCAACACATTAGAAAACATATTGACCAAAGCATCCATTCCTCAAATATGGACCAGGAGTTATTCTGTGTGTTTGGGAACTATAAGGGAGAAACACACACACACACACACACACACACACACACACACACACACACAAGGATTCACCCATATTATTTGAAGGGACAGCTAGATATTAAGTGCAGTGAGGCTGGGAGGGGGCAGTAGGTACCCGGGTGAGACAGCCACAGACACGAGGAAGAGAAGACCAGGGCAGGGACAGTCAATGCTGGGCAGGATGGGTCACTATAGGCTTAAGTGACATACCCAGGGAGCCTGGTACAGAATGAACATTTGGATGAAGACCTGAAGGAGGTGGAGTTGCTATGAGGGGGTTAGGGGAAAGCATCTAAGATAGTGAAAGAACTCCGGGGTCTAAGCCCTGGGAAAACTACGTCCGCTGCCCTCCAGAAGCATGGGCAGCCAGCGCGGTGGTCAGAGTGAATATCCTGAGTCACGGGGGAAGCGGGTCCCGATCAGGCCTGGGAGGTGCAGTGGGGCCTAGGACCTAGGGCTGTGCAGCTGGCAGTGCAGTGAAGCCTACCACGCAGAAACACTTTGCTTTAGATCCCATGCTCCGAGGGTCACTCTGGTAGCTGGGTTGTGATCAGCTGTCATCAGTCATCAAAGCTGAAAGTGGCTGCAGCGGCTACAGCTCTAACTGGGAGAAAAGGGCTGGTGCCAGGGACAGGCATCTGGACGCTAGAAGTCATGAGAAAGGCAGACTTCACAGTGAATTAGTGAGGCTAAGGATGGCTGAGAAGCTTGAAGATGGGAAGACTGCTAAGGTAGAGCTGCCACCAAAAGAGATGCCGAAGTCTGCACACAAAGCTTAGCCTTACCACTGTGCTGGGTAGCAAAGCAGAGACATGGAGTGAGCTAATCTATGCTTCAAAAGATGAAGATAAAAACTACTGCCGGGCGGTGGTGGCGCACGCCTTTAATCCCAGCACTCGGGAGGCAGAGGCAGGCGGATCTCTGAGTTCGAGGCCAGCCTGGTCTACAAGAGCTAGTTCCAGGACAGGCTCTAGAAACTACAGGGAAACCCTGTCTCGAAAAACCAAAAAAAAAAAAAAAAAAAAAAAAAAAAAAAAAAACTACTGGGAAGTCGCGCCACCATGTCAGTGTGACTAGATCACTACACATGCCCACAAGATCTCGAGTGTGCGCGCACACACGCATACACACACACACACAGTCACACGGACCACACGGACACACTTGATTTACCTTCAGGAATTGTATTTTGTGTAAATATCAGAGCCAGCAAGTTTACTGAGCATAGAACAAGGCAGCGGGATAGAAACTGAGGCAGGAATCGACACCACAGCATTGAAGTGGAATTCATGATGGGCTGTTAGCAAGGTC
Organism: Arvicola amphibius; assembly: GCF_903992535.2. Lineage (NCBI taxonomy): Eukaryota > Metazoa > Chordata > Mammalia > Rodentia > Cricetidae > Arvicola > Arvicola amphibius. Next base: position 6,715,769 of record NC_052049.1, on the reverse strand, counting down.
AGGTTTGTCAGACATAGAACCCTGGCTCATTTTGCTCCTCATTTCTCCCAGATTCACCAACCCTTTGTCTTTTCTGGAATCCCTAAGGACTATGAGCACACCCTGTACCATACCTCACTCTAACAATCATTGAGTTCACATGTTCACAGAAGCCTGCCTTTGCCTGATGATCAGAGGTGTCTGATGCACACTCAAGTTTAACAGCCCTTGCTGGAGACATGCGCACACTCCTCTCAAAGGCCAGCCCTCCTGACTGACCCACATGTCTCTTCCTACTGAAGAACTTCGTCTACTGCACCTCTATTTCTCCACTTCCTTCAAGGTCATTACCGCCAGCACAGAAGCCTACCTTTAACAGCCTCAGTGCACAAAATCAACAACAGCAGCAGCAAAACCAGACTTACTCTTTCTGCTTACAGTCACCCCACCCCATTCTCTTGTCCTTTATAAAACAATTAAAGCAACACTGATGGAATTCATTGTTGTTGTTGTTGTTGCTTGTTTTATTTTTAGACGGGGTTACTCTGTGTAGCCCTGGCTGTCCTGGAAATCACTCTGTAGATGAGGCTGGCCTTGAACTTGTGTGCACACAACCACTTGGCATGAACTTTTTTTTTTAAATTAAGATACTTTTAAATTTTCAAATTCCTTCCTTTGAGATTCTACTATCTCTTTATTGATTTGGACCCTTGTCTCAGTCACCTAGAATTTCCATGTTGTAAAATACAGAGTTCCATTCTGAAGTTTGGGTTCCCTTCAATGTCTGGTTATCAGTTTCATGTGATCCAGCTGGGCCCTATCTTCGCTGGTCTACATCCCTCACTCGGCATCTGTCCCTGCTGTATCACTGCCTTCTACATCTTCCCATCTAGAGTTAGAGGTTATTCTGCGCTGAGGCTCGGAGGACATGAAGGTAGGGGAGAGGAAGGGTGAAAGGTAAAGAGGGATGGAGATGGGGTAGCCAAGAAAAAGAGGCAGGGATGGGGGGCGAGAGGGAAGAGGAAGGAAGAGGGCAAGGGAAGAGGGAGAAAGAAGGACACACACACAGAGACACGGGGGGGGGGGGGGGGAGAGAGAGAAGGTAGGAGGAAGCAGTGCATGGAGGATGTGTTGGGTGTTGTGAAACAGGAGGTCCCGTGATTGGTGATCTGCACGGCTCAGGAACATCTTGGAAACAGATGCCATCCCACGACCATGTTTTAGACCCAGGAGGGAATGTGGACTAACCAAAAGAGGGCAGACACTGTTGTAACACAGGAATGATTAGGTCTGGTTTATGTCCCTTCACCCTGGCTGCCACAAAGAAGATAAACTCTGATGGGGCCAGGGTCCTGTCTGCCGGTGTTTGCTCTGTTTCAGCACGCCCTAAGCTTATCAGCAGTTCTGCAAAAGAACGGGAAATGGATTTGCCTTGGCTGGTAAGTGGGAGCGCTGGGATTGGAGTCCTGGCTGGCTGGAGACTGTACCGCCTGCAGTGCTGCACATCAGACAAGATCTGCATAGCTCAGATGAAGAAAGAAGCAAGCAGGAGAGCTTATGGCCAGAATATGTTCTCAAGATAACAGGCAGGATGTGGCTCGCCTAGGAGGAAAGAGATACCGATTAGTGGTGGAGGATGCCTAGATTGGGGCCGGGGAGATGGGTTTTGATGACATTTGTGTAATGGGAAAATTGACAAAAGAAACATTTGGAGGCAGGAGTTACAGGCTTTGCATGTGGGTTGGAGATGACTTCCAGAACCCAGGGGCACTGCCGGGTAAGCAGTTGGACCCACTCACCAGGGCGGGGCATAGCTGCACAGGGACTCTGGGCACCACCCTTATGAGGATGGCATTTGACAGAGGGAAAGAAAGCATGTGGAAGAATGAGAGGAGTGTATAAGCCCGAGCTTGACATGAGCCGACCTCACAGGTCCCTGAAAGGAGGAGGTTTGGTAAAGGAGAGCCAGAAAGAGCAGCTGGGTGGGGGAGGGAAGCACTGGAGGATTCTGCAGCTTCCCCTGCACAATTCAACTCCCTTCTCCAAGCCATGGGAATTTACTACTTCGTTTCTATTTGCACGTCCTGTGTCTATTGACTGCATTCATAAACAGATGTGGTAGCCACTGCTTGGAGTCAATCCTGCAGTTCATAATATCCCACAGGAGAAGCCTTCAAACCCAGGCGTTAATCACAAGGGTTTCCACCACAGAGGTGAAAGGCGTTGTTCACATGCAGAGAGAGCACTGCCTTCACCGTGTCCAGCTGACAGCTGTGTTCCTGGGGGACACTGCTGGCTGTGGAGGATGGACATTCATCTGTGGTCACAGTACCACTCTGCCCTGTGAGAGCCATCTAGCTAAGATGGCTTCTGAGACACCCAGGGAGGCAGGTGGGGTGGGATGATCTCAAAATGGCTGTAAGTGGGAAATCCTGTTCTGTAAATTTATTTGAGTCTTTGTCCTTGCCTCCTTCCAGCATTCCTGCGACTTCTGCCTGCAGTCTGTTATAGTCTTGATCCTTAGCCAGCTGCAAATTTACAAAGAAAATATTCTAAATACCCCTTTCCTACATGTTTTGGCTTCACACAGTAACTGATTTTGAATTTCAAGTAAACACTTGTAAATATTTATTTAACATCTTTCTGCATTAAAAATATTAAACACCTACATATTCAGCATTATCTCCATGTGTCGAAGGTTTTCAGTGACAAAATTTAAATGTTCCATTATGTTGCTTTTCTGGATGGATGACAATGATTTACTTTTGAAAACACACGACAAGATCTCTGGCTTCTTATGCTGTATTGCTGCATAAAATTTAACTGTTTCATGTGGAGACAATGATGAATAAATCTAAAAAGGCCAAGTAGCATCCTGACTGTGGATAGCTCAGCCTGGTATGATCACAGACTACAAGGGGAAAATGCAATTCAGATAAAATTTTAATGGGATGGAATGAAGGCCTATTTCTTATTGCCGCAGGCCACCTACATGTACATTTGACACATCGATGTTTTCTTCTTTGGGTGATCTAGCCTATGTCCTTGTGGGATGTGAAGACACGGCTTTAATGATATGCTCTCAATTTATTCCAGGGGCACTGATGTGGGAACTCACTGTAGAATGAGGTGTCGGGTCGTTTATTCTTGTATTACGTCTTCTATTATTTTCATCTCTCTGTGTGTCTAGCTGTTTGTGAATCTGCCACCATGATGAAGGACCTCTCCAGTGCTAACCATGCCATCTGACTTGCATCAGAGAATCATTTTCTGCATTTGGAGCAATCCTCTTCATGATAGAGGATGCTGAGGATCAGTTCTGTGCTTGCAATATTCCCAAACTCGTGAGAAAGGTTGATCAGACAGCACATTTAAAAGTTCTGACTTTAGCTGACTGATCATGGTACCAATTTGTGATATTTGGTGTGGCACTTACAAACATACTACATTAGTGACTTTCTATTGCTATGGTAACACACCATAACCAAAGCAACTTCTCCACAGTCTTCCAAAAACCAGCATGGTCAGGTCTGTCAGCTCTAGATTATTTTTTGGCACCAACTTCTGTATTGGTTGTTTTTCTATTGCTGTGCTGAAACACCACGGCCAAGGTAGTTTACTGAAGAAAGGATTTATCTGGGCTATGGTTCCAAGAGGGTAAGAGTCCATGGGACAGAGGCCTTCTAACAGGAGCAGGAGTTTGAGGTCTCATATTTTGAACTAGAACTAGGTGAGATTTCACTCTCAAAGCCCACCTCAAGTGACAAACTTCCTCTGACAAGACCACATCTCCTAAACATCCCCCGACAGGGTCAACAATAGTGGACCAATTATCCCAATGCCCAAAACTCGGGGGATATCTCATTCAGACCACTGAACACACTTAGTGTGTCATAGTCAAGTCAGAGCAATTGAAGTCACTGCACCCCAAGGCTTCACTTATTTGTCTTGGGAAATGTATAGCCCTCTCTTATAGCTACTTTGAAATGGATAAATCACTTGGAATGATCTTTGCCTACTCTGCTATAGGCCTCTGGAACTCACTCTTCTTTTCCTGTGGTTTTTGGAGCCTGTTATCCTAGCTCTCTCAGTCTCTGGTAATTAAGCAATATTAATCAATATTCTTTGGAGATGAACTTGTTTAAGTTCCACATATGAAGGAGTATATATACTATTATTGTGTTTCTGTGCTTGGTTTATGTCACATAACAGAATGTCCTCCAGGATCATCCATGTATGTCACCTGACAAATGACACAGTATGCTCTCACCCTCTGTTTTGTATGGCTGCAGAGTTCAGTTTTGAAGGTTCCATGGCTACTTCTATTGCATGTACTTGGATCTGGCTTATTCTTACCTTGTGCTATTGCTGAATGTGACACTTGAGATATATTGTTTTAATTAAATTATTCTATACCATCATACCTAGAGGCATGCTCAGATTCAAGTGATGAACTGGTCTTCGCTAATGCAAGAATCAGTCTTATTCACAGTTCACTATTGTTCTAAACATAATGATGACACTTTGTTAATTTTTTTTATTTCAATGTTTATGTTGTTATTATTGTTATAAAAAATGACTAGTGCCTAGTGCTCATTTTGTAGACATTTTAATATGTCATGGGTTTTGGTCAGCCAGGGAACCACTAGTAACTTGTTTGTTGACTTTCATGCTTATTCTGGTGTGTGTGTGTTTGTGTGTGTGTGTGTCTGTGTGTGAGTGAGTGATAGGGAGAGAGAGAGAGAGAGAGACAGAAAGAGAGAGAGATTTTAACATTTATAATACTCTAAAGGTTATTTCTACTCTGTATCAATGATGTATTTTCAACATGTTCATTGTTAAATCCCCTGAAGCTGAGCTTCTGTGTTAGATCTCAAGGCTAGGTCATGATTTATTTAACTCTTCCTCAGAGAAAGATGTTCATGTAGTTGCCAGTTTCTTCATTTGTTTTTTGAGGGATGCCCTAAGCAACTTTGTGCATCTATCCTGCTTAACACCTCTGGCATCTTCTTTAGGCCAGGCTTTTAGAAACAGGATCACCAGGTCCTGTGCGATGAGCCCCTGATGGGTTTGTCTAGAGGAGTTCTTAGCTCACACTGTTTCTGTGGAGGTGGACCCAGAGAGGGCATGATCAGATGCTTTCCTGCCATTTGTGAGGCTGACCATATTAGTAAAGATGCCTGCAAACATTTGAGCACAGTCTCCTTCTTTTCAAATATCTCCTTTTTGTTTGATTGATTTTTTTTTTTTTAGAATAAACTTCTGCATTGAAGCTGTGAGTCCCCCAGTCTGCTATGAGCATCAATTTGTTGGAAGTAGGGAGTTTCAGTCTTCACTGCTGTCTTTGCAGGTATTTTAATGAACTGTTGGGAGCAGCTCAGATATACTAGGTGAGATTATTTTAATCTTGGAGATCTAAATCATATCAGGTCACTTTCATCTCGGAGATACTGACCCTCAAAGAGACTCTGAGATTTCTATAGAACAAAGCACGGTGGATGCTGTGTGAGACTCTGGTCACATAGACTGGGAAAGGGCAAGAACCACATACATCGGTATATGTTTAGGGAGGTTTCAGATGCACACATTACAACCCTTCTGAACTAGTGAATAAGTAATTCTGGATTTCGCATTTAATCTTTCCTGAACCTGTTTACCTCGGGCAGATCTGAGTCATCGCTGTACTTCAGGGTTCCATGCCACCCTGCATCTGACTGTAAACACATGCTTTCTTGTCCTTTTGAAGAGCCACGGTGTACAACTCCAGGCGAGATAAAGGCTTAGGAGGTCATGTCAGTCTTCCCTTTAATCTCAGTGTCTTTTGTTCATCGTCCTTAAATTGAGAAGCAATTAGGTGCCTGCGTTATTTTCCCTTTTGAATTTCTACTCACATTAACTCGTATTTTCCGTATTGTCTCCCCAGCTAAACAGTGTTCCTGCAGATCGGCGAGGAGCGCACAGCGATTCACTTCAAGACGGTGTTTATCTTGAATTTCCTCCCTCCATCTTCTTTCATAGCACAGGAGAACGCCCCATCCCTGGGGTTCTGATTCCTTTGTTGTGCAGCGGGTTCACATGTCTCATCTCCCTTCACTGTCTTTGTTCTCCTGATCCTCGCTTCCCACTGTGCCCCCTGGCAGAGCAGGTTTTCTGATGCTGCACATCTGGCTTGTTTATAGGCTGTAACTTCCCATTGTTCCCTTTCTAGGCTTCTGTTCCCATCCATTGAGTCATAGAGTGAATGCCGTTGTAGACATTTTTCCCTCGCAGAACCTTTCTACGACCCCCTTTCTCCTCTGCTTTGAAAGTGCTATCTTCTGGCTCTGCAAATTCAGGAGGTTTTGTTTGTTTGCTTTCTTTTGTTTTTTTTTTTTTTTGTCTGAACGCATCACCTATGAAGAGGCTAGAGTTTGAGCTTTAGTTATCTTAATGTTTTTGTAGACAAGGGTTCCAGTGAGGAAGGGCTGTGGGAAGTGGGATTTTGTTTTGTTGTTGTTGTTTTTCCCTTTTTTTTTTTTGATAACAACTCTCTGGGGAATTCTTTGTTTCCAATTTAGACAGAGCTTTTCATCCCAGAGGAATTAGCTCCTAAGTGAGGTAGACACAGGCCGAGCTGCAAGTGACTCTCTAGGGACAGAGGCTGGCTGTGAATGTCTTCCTCCGTTGGTGTGGACTCTGATCACCCCTCCCCTTTAGAATTCTAAAGAGCAGCTGTCAAGTCTAGATCTGTTAGCAGCTTTCAGGTTGTCTTTTAAAGATGGGGGAACAAAAGGACAAGATTAAGGGCTTTGCAAACTGTTACAGAGAAACCCATTCTGGAAAAACAAAAGTTCCCAGGTCTGTGTTGTGATTGACTTGACTGTTCACCTCCATTCACAGCAGCCTCCTCATCACTGGGAATAGAGGCCTGGCTAGTGGCATATTGTAGGTTGGAATGTTTTCCAGCTTAATACCGTTTCCTTGCAAGGTTGGTAATAGAAGGCAGATTTAAGTGATTTTAATGACCTAGGACTGGATCCTCTGGATCGACTGAGAGATGGAAAAGGGATAATATCCTGTTCTGTGCCCTTATGTGCAGAAATTGCTTTGAACAGGCATTTAGTTTCTTAGGTTTCTTCTGTTGTTTGGGTTGTATAGGTAGAGGTGGAGCCATCAAAAGCGTGCAGATAGGCTGACCCTGCCGCTGCAGCCTGCTGCGTGGAATTTCTTTGATTATTGCCAGCACCGGGTTGGAGAGAGGCTCTTCTTAGACCGAGGGGGAGCCTCAGCTCTTGTGGACTCCTGTGACTTGTCAAGAGCCTTAATGCTTTGGAGGACAGAGCAATGACTGAGGGGATGACAGAAACTCCAAGGACACTCAACACCAGCCTGAAATTGCTGCCCCTCAGACAAACAGCTCCCAAAGCCACGTCCGTCCGAAAGGGTTGGGGAGCAGGAATGGCCAGATTTCAGGGTTGTGGGAATCTGTTCAGTGGGAACTCCCCTCAAAGCAGAATAAGCCAAGCTTCATACATGAAGACTGCCTGAGGTGAGGCTAAGACAGGTCTGCACAGTTGTGCTGGGTTCAGTGTGGTGATTACAGGTTCAGCAGCAGGGTGGCAATTCCTCTCGCAAACCTGGCATTTGGTTGTGCACACACATCATCAGAGAGCAGACACACAGACACACAGACATCACAGTCCACTGCATAAATGAGCACAGACATTCTAGTTTCAACCAAATGACTTCGAACTCAGGTGGATGAGGCTTAGAGAACATGACAACCCGCTATTGTTCACGCCGTATGTCTAGGCAGAAAGCAAATGTGGTCAGTGTCTCTGGGAAGAAGCTTCAACACAAGTTCCTTCATCTTTCCTGTCTCTTATAGTAATGTGAAGGTTGGAGTCTCCCAACTGCCATCTTATAAAGCCACACAGCTACAGTTTCCTTTATTCAACTGTAGAGCGTTTTTGTTCTGACACGTGAACGTAGCTGCTGTGTCGTCTCTGCTAGTTAGGTCCTCTGTTCTTTGATTTCTGGCTCTCATTTCCTGTCTCTCCTCTCACAGAGTATAAAATAAGAGAAAGGAAAAGACACGTGGTCTTCCTGTAGAGTTCTGTTCATTTCTCAAGGGAACGTGGATGCTGACTCCTTTTGGTCATGAACTTAGAGTCTGTGTGTTTGGACTAACATTTTTCCACAGTGAAAGACCAATTGCTCTTGATAGCAGCTGCCTCTGGCGTGCCCACTACACCCACGACATCAGGACCTCCCTTGCTGAAACTTGGTGCTGATTTTGGAGGTTATTTTGACATTTTTCTATATCAGCACATCACTTATGAATGAAGACACTTTTATTTCCTTTTTTCTAATCAGAATAACTTTTACTCTTCCTTCTTCTTGCAATAGTTATGATTTATCACAAGATAGTTTGTAAGAATGCTAAGAAAGGTAATCTAAGATTTCCCTTGAATTAACAGGAGACACGGGTTTGACCTCTTTCAACATGATATAACCAAAGGTATTTTTTTAGATGTTTTAAAGTCAAATTTTGAAGAAGAAAATTTATTTCTATTTTAAATGTACTTGGTGGTTTCTGTTTTGCTTTTCCCCCACGACTGAGTATTTAATCTTGTTAAATGCTTTTATAGCACCAATGGGCATATTCCATGTAGTTATTATTTGCCTACCTGGTAAATTATAAAAAAATAGTTTTGACTTTTGAAACAGCCTGGAATACGTAGAATATTTCCCGCTTGATTCTGATATATTTTTTTTTTTAAAAAAAACTTTTCTGGATTTATTTGCTAATATTTCACTAGGGGCTTTTATATTTATGCTCATGATACAGATACCTTTTTGTCAGAAATAATATTTTCTTGTCTGGCTTAGGTTTTGCTGGTTAGGGCAGTGCTGACTGGTCCTCATCGCCAAAGAGAGTGCCAATAGTTTATGTTATTTCTTCCTGAACTGTTCTATAGAATTCACCAGTGAATCCAGGTTGACTAACTATCTCCTGTTTGAGAATGTTCTTAATACTGTTTACATAACTTAGCTAATAATATGTTAGGAGGAGCCAAGGGAAACCTCCTAGGCATTCTTGTTGGTTTTGAGAATTTCATACATGAATACTGTATTCACACCATTTCTACCCCTCCATCTTCTCTCGTTCTCCCCAACTCTGTCTCAAATTCATGACCCCTTTTAAAACTACTGTTGCTGCATTTATCTATACACATGTATATGCATATATAAAGACAACCTGCAAAAGCCATTTAGTGTTCCTCTCATATCTGTGTTTAGGGCTGACCCCTTGTAATTAGGTACCTTATCTGTGTCTCTTCCCTAAAGAGGGCTGAACTGCCCTCTCTCCATAGCCATTGGTAGCCGGTATCTCTTGATCTAGGGGTCAACATGGTCTACATCCATGTTGTCATGTCAAATGCTGTTCTTTAGATTATGTTGAGATGCTATCTGCCATGTCCTCCCTCTCTAAAACAGAAAGGAGGAAGGAGTGAGGCGGGGAGAATGAGCTTTTGAGTCAATTGTGATAGCATCAGTTTTATTTGTAAAAAAAATTGTTCCATTGCAACCAAGTTATCAAATTCACGGTGTATCCTTATTCCTTGTGATGCATTATGAATGCTTTCTCTGTCCAGAAAATTAGTAGTGACAACCTCTTTTATTTGTGTCTTCTATTTTCTCATTCTTCTTTTTAAAGACTTACTTATTTATGTCCATGTGTGCATCTATGCACACATTCGTGGGCGTGCCTGAAGAGGCCACAAGAGGGCACCAGGTCCCCTGAAGCTGGACTTAGAGCTAACTGAGAGCTGAGTGCTGTGGGTGCTGGGAATTGAACTCTCATGCTCTGCCGGAGGATGGAGATGGCCAGTACAGAAACAGTCCACATCTACAGCCTCTAATGCAACAATGCGCTATTACAATAGACAGTTATCCGTCGGTTATCCAAATTATTGAACCAATATATTCTGACAATTGCAAAAATCAAATTTTAAGTAATTGTAATTAGGTGTTTTAAAGAACAGGTGACAGGTAGGATGTCTCATCAGTAGGACCAAAGAAAGAGCATGGCATCCATATCTGCACTGACGTCTTCCGCTCTGGTAGCTCATGCAGGATGCTCCGCAGTCATTCGTGTAGCGTGAGCATGTTCTAGGTCAGATCTTTAAATATTAATTACCCCATGAGTAAATGAAAATAAACTCTTTCAAATCTGTTGAAATTATATTAAAGTCATGAAGTCTTTTGAAAATTATTCTTTACTAGTTTTGGAATCCCAATGAGGCACCAAGATTTATATGATCCTGGCTGGGTCAGCATGGGTGTATGTTTTCTTGGCATGTGTACTAAATGGCCACAAAAATCATTTTTTCTCTCCCCATCTTCCCTTGGCCCCGTCTCACCCCTGGGGGGAGCTCAGAGGAATGGGATGCTTGGGATACAGGAAGGGTGGATATGAGAGCAGGGAAGCATATATCTTAATTTAGGGAGCCATCTGAGGGTTGTCAAGAGACTTGACTCTAGAGGGGTTCCCGGGTTTCCAGGGAGACACCCCCAGCTAGTTCCTTGGGCAGCTGAGGAGAGGGAGCCTGAAAAGGCCAGTTCCTATAGCCATACTGATGAATTTCTTGCATATCACCATAGAACCTCCACCTGGCGATAGATGAAGAAAATGACTGAGCCCCACATTGGAGCACCAGACTGAGCTCCCAAGGTCCTGATGAGGAGCAGAAAGAGGGAGAACATGAGAAAGAAAGTCAGGACCGTGAGGGGTGCGTTCACTCATGGAGACGGTGGGACAGAACTAACAGGAGATCACCAACTCCAGTTGGAATGGGACTGATGGAACATGAGACCAAACCGGACTCTGAATGTGGCCGATGGTGGAGGCTGACTGAGAAGCCAAGGACAATGGCACTGGGCTTTGATTCTTCTGCATGGACGGGCTCTGTGGGAGCCTTCTCAGCTTGGTTGATCACCTTCCTGGACCTGGGGGGAGTTGGGGAGGACCTTGGTCTTAACATAGAGTAGGGAACCCGGATGGCTCCTTGGCCTGGAGAGGGAGGGAGGGGGGGTATGGGTGGAGGGGAGGGGAGGGAAGAGGGAGGAGGAGGGGAGGAGATGGAAATTTTTAAATATAAAGAAATAAACCATATAAAAATAAATTTAAAAAATAATTTTTTTAAATTTAATTTTATTTTTAATTTTTTTAAAAAACAAACTATCTTTTTTCATTTTACATAACAATCCTAGTTCCCACTCCCTCCCCTCCTCCCATTCTCCCCACCTTCCCTCCCCCACACCACCCCCCCCCATTCACTCCCCAGAGAGGATAAGGCAAATTGTTTTGGGGAAGGTCCAAGGTCCTCTATGTTATATCAAGGCTGAGTGAGGTATCCATCCAAAGAGAATTGGTTCCCAAAAAGCCAGTACAAGAAGTAGGAATAAATCCTGGTGCCACTGGTCCTGCAGTCTTCCCCAGCCATACAACTGTCACCCACATTCAGATGGTCTAGTTTGGTCCTATGCGTGTTCTTTTCCTGTCTGGCTGCAGTTGGTGAGCTCCCATTAGCTCAGGTAAACTGTTTCAGTGGGTGTCTCCATCATGATCTTGACCTCTTTACTCAGATTCTCACTTCTCCCACTCTTTGACTGGACTTTGGGAGCTCAGGCCTGTGCTCTGCTGAGGGTCTCTGCTTCTGTTTCCATCAGTTGCTGAATGAAGGGTCCATGGTGACATTTAAGATATTCATCAATCCAGTCTGACTACAGGGCAAGGCCAGCTCTGGCCCCCTCTCCTCTATTGTTTAGGGTCTTAGCTGGGGTCATCCTTGTGGATTACTGGAAATTTCTCTAGTGCCAGATTTCTTGCTCGACCCATAATGGCTCCCTCAATCAAAATATCTTTTTCCTTGCTCTCATCTCTGTCCTTTCTCCATCTCAACTATCCTGTTCCCTCAAGTTATCCTCCCCCTCCCCTTCTTCCCTCTTTGTCCTCTTCTGTCCTCCCTTCTCCCACCACCCCATTGCTCCCAATTTTGTTAGGAAATGTCTATTTTCCCTTTCCAGGTGGATCTATATATGTTTTTCTTAAGGTTCACCTTGTTACTTAGTTTCTCTAGGGTCATGGACTGTGTTTTTCCTTTGTTTGATTTATAGCTAATATCCACTTATGAGTGAGAACATACCTGTTCATCTTTCTGTGTCTGGATTACCTCACTAAAGATGTTTTTTTCTAGTTCTATCCATTTACATCAAATTTCAAGATGTCATTCTTTTTACTGCTGAGTAATACTCCATTGTGTAAATGTACCACATTTTCTTTATCTATTCTTAGGCCGAGGGGCATCTAGGTTGTTTCCAGGTTCTGGCTATTACAAATAATGCTGCTGTGAACATACTTGAACAAATGTCCTTGTAGTATGGTTGAGAATCCTTTAGGTATATACCCCAGAGTGGTATTGCTGTGTCCTGAGATAGGCTGATTCCCAATTTTCTGAGAAACTATCATGCTCATTTCCAGAGTGATTGTACAAGTTTGCATTCCCACCAGCAATGGAGGAGTGTTCCTCTTACTCCAGCATAAGGTATCATTGGTGATTTTGATCTTAGCCATTCTGACTGGTGTAAGATGGTATCTCAGAGGTTTTTTTTTTTTTTTTTTTTTTTTTTTTTTTTTTTTTTTTTTGATTTGTATTTTCTTGATGGCTAAGAATGTCAAACATTTCCTTAAGTGTCTTTTGGCCATTTGAGATTCTTCTCTTGAGAATTCTGTTTAGTTCTGTACTCGATTTTTAAATTGTAATTTAAAATTATTTGGAATTTTGATGTATAATTTCTTGAGTTTTTTTAAAAATATATTTTGGAGATCATTGCTCTGTCTGATGTGGGGTTGATAAAGAACTTTTTCCCTTCAGTAGGCTGCCTGTTTGTTTTATTGACTATGTCCTTTTTTTTTATAGAAGCGTCTTATTTTCAGGAGGTCCCATTTATTTATTGTTGCTCTCAATGTCTATGCTACTGGGGTTATATTTAGGAAGTGGTCTCCATGCACATGCATTGAATGCTACTTCCCACTTTCTCTCTCCCATCAGATTCAGTATGGTTGGATTTATATTAAAGTCTTTAATCCATTTGGACTCGAGTTTTGTGCATGGCGATAGATATTTTCATTCTTCTATATGTTGAATCCAGTTATGCAGCACCATTTGTTGAAGATGCTTTCTTGTTTTTTATTGTATAATTTTAGCTTCTTTGTCAAAAATCAGGAGTTCATAGGTGTGTGGATTAATATTTGGGTCTTTGATTCAATTTCATTGGTCAACCTGTCTTTTTTTTTTAAATGACAAATACCAAGCTGTTTTCTTTACTGTAGTTCTAAAATAGAGCTTGATGTCAGGAATGGTGATGCCTCTGGAAGTTCCTTTATTGTACAGGGATTGTTTTGGCTATCTTGGGTTTTTTTCATATGAAGTTGATTATTGTTCTTTCAAGGTTTGTGAAGAATTGTGTTGGGATATTGATGGGGATTACATTAAATCTATAGATTGCTTTTGAGAGGATTGCCATTTTTATTATGTTGATCCTTCCTATGCAAGGGCATGGGAGATCTTTTTATTTTCTGGTATCTTCTTCAATTCTTTCTTTAAAGACTTAAAGTTCTTGTCAAATAGGTCTTTCACTTCTTTGGTTAGTGTTACTCCAAGATATTTTGTTATTTGTGGCTATTGTGAAGGGTGATGTTTCTCTGATTTCTTTCTCAGCTTTTTTATAATTTGTATTTAGGGGGCCTACTGATTTTTTTTGAGTTGATCGTGTATTTTGCCACATTACTGAAGGTATTTATTAGCTGTATGATTTCCCTAGTAGAGTTTTTTGGGTTACTTATGTATACTATCTTATCATCTGCAAATAGCAAAAGTTTCACTTCTTCCTTTCCAATTTGAATTCCTTTGATCTCCTTTTGTTGTCTTATTGCTCAAGCCACAACTTCAGGAACTATTTTGAAGAGATATGGAGAGAGTGGAAAGCCTTGTCTTGTTCCTGATTTTAATGAAATCCCTTTGAGTTTCTCTCCATTTATTTTGATGGTGGCTGCTGACTTGCTGTATATTGCTTTTATTATGTTTAGATATGTTCCTTGTATCCCTGATCTCTCCAAGACCTTTATCATGAACAGGTGCTGGATTTTGTCAAATGCTTGTTCAACATCTAATGAGATGATCATATGTTTTTTTCTTTCAGTTTATTTATATGGTGGATTACATCGATAGATTTTCATATGTTCAACCATCCCTGCCTCTGTGGGATGAAACTGACTTGATCATGGTGAGTAAATTTTGATGTGTTCTTGGATTTGGCTTGCCAGTATTTTATTGAGTATTTTTGCATCTACATTCATAAGTGAGATTGGTCTGTAATTCTCTTTCTTGGTTGAGTCTTTGTATGGTTTTAGTATCAGGGTAACTGTAACCTCATAAAAAGAGTTTGGCAATTTTCTTTCTGTTTCTATTGTGTGGAACAATTTGAGTAGTATAAGTATTAGCTTTTCTTTGAAGCTCTGGTAGAATTCTGCACCGAAACTATCTGGCTCTGGACTTTTTTTGGTTGGGAGGCTTTTGATGACTGTTTTAATTTCCTTGCAGGTTATAGGTCTATTTAAATTGTTTGCATGGTCTTGATTTAATTTTAGTATGTGATAACTATCCAGAAAATTGCCCATTTCTTTTACATTTTCCAATTTTGTGGAGTTATAGGTTTTTTTGTATGACATAATGATTCACTGGATTTCCTCAGTGTCTGTTGTTATGCCCCTCTTTTCATTTCTGATTTGCTAATTTGGATATCTTCTCTCTGCCTTTTGATTAGTTTTGATAAGGGTTCTTCTGCCTTGTTGATTTTCCCAAAGAACCAGCTCTTTTTTTTTTTTTTTCGAGATAGGGTTTCCCTGTAGTTTCTAGAACCTGTCCTGAAACTAGCTCTTGTAGACCAGGCTGGCCTCTAACTCAGAGATCCGCCTGCCTCTGCCTCCCGAGTGCTGGGATTAAAGGCGTGCGCCACCACCACCCGGCTAGAACCAGCTCTTTATTTCATTGATTCTTTGTATTGTTTTCTTTGTTTCTATTTTATTGATTTCAGCCCTCAGTTTGATTATTTCCTGTCATCTACTCCTCCTGGGTAAGTCTGCTTCTTTTTGTTCTAGAGCTTTCAGGTGTGATGCTAATTTACTAGTATGAGATTTCTTCCTTTATGTGGGCACTTAGTGCTATAAACTTTCCTCTTAGCACTGCTTTCATAGTGTCCCATAGGTTTGGGTACACTGTGCCTGCATTTTCATTGAATTCTAGGAAATGTTTAATTTCTTTATTTCACCCTTGACCTAGGGATGGTTCAATTGAGCACTGTTCAATTTCCATGAGTTTGCAGGCTTTCTGCAATTAGTGTTGTTGTTAAATTCTATCTTTAAACCATGATGATCCGATAAGATACAGAGGGTTATTCCTATCTTTTTGCATCTGTTGAGGTTTGCTTTGTTATCAAGTATGTGTTCAATTTTAGAGAAGGCTGCATGAGGTGTTGAGAAGAAATATTCTTTTGTGTTTGGATGGAATATTCTGTAGATGTCTGTTAAGTTCATTTGAATCATGACATGTGTTAGTTCTCTTAATTCTTTGCTAAGTTTCTGTCTGATTGACCTGTCCATTAGATAGAGTAGGATGTTGATAATACTGCTAATAGTATGTGGGTTCTGATGTGCAATTTAAACTTTAGTAATACTTTTTTTTTAATAGGTGTGGGTGCTCTTGTATTTGGGGCATACATGTTCAGGATTCAGACTGCATCTTGATGGATTGCTCCTGTTATGAGTATAAAGTGTCCTTCTCCATCTCTTCTGATTGATTTTTGTTTGAAATCTATTTTGTTAGATATTAGGGTAGCTACACCCACTTATTTCTTTGGTCCATTTAATTGGAAATTTTTTTCCCAGCCCTTTACTCTGAGGCAATGTCTGTCTTTGAGGTTGAGGTGTGTTTCTTGAATACAGCAGACGGATGGCTCCTGCTTTATATCCATTCTCTTAGCCTGTGTCTTTTTATAGGTGAATTGAGTCCATTAATACTAAGAGGTATTACTGACCAGTGATTGTTAATTCCTGTTATTTTTTGGTGGTAGTGTTAGTGTGTTTCCCTTCTTTGGGATTTGCTGGTGGGAGGTTATCTGTTGCCTGTGTTTTTGTGGGTACAATTAAGTTCTTTGGGTTGGAGTTTTTCTTCTAGTACTTTATGTAGGGCTGGGTTTGTGGTTAGGTATTACTTAAATCTGGTTTCTTCACAGAATATCTTGTATTCTCCATCAATGGTGATTGAAAGCTTTGCTAGGTATAGTAGTCTGAGCTTCCATCCATGGTGTCTTAGTGTCTATAGTACATCTGTCCAGGATCATCTGACTTTCATGGTTTCCACTGAGAAGTCAGGTGTAATTCTGAGAGGTCTGTGTTTATATGTTACTTGACCATTTTTCTTTTCAGCTCTAATATTCTTTCTTTATTCTGTATGTTATGTGTTTTGATTATTATATGGTTAGGGGACTTTTTTTTGTTCATTCTATTTGGTGTTCTGTAAGCTTTTTGTACCTTCATAGGAATATCCTTCTTTAGGTTGGGAAAGTTTTCTTCTATAATTTTGTTGAATATATATTCTGGGCCTGTGAGCTGGAATTCTTCTCCTTCTTCTACCCCTATTATTCTCAGGTTTGGTCTTTTTATGGTGTCCCAGATTTCTTGGATGTTTTGTATTAAGAATTAGTTGGATTTAATGTTTTCTTTGACCAATGAATCTATTTCCTGAATAGTATCTTTAGCACCTGAGATTCTCTTTTCCATCTTTTATATTCTGTTGGTTATGCTTGCCTCTGTAGTTCCCGTTGGTTTACCCAGCTTTTCCATATCCAGATCCCCCCGGTTTGTGTTTTCTTTATTGTCTCTATTTCAGTCTTCAAGTCTTGAACTGTTGGAACTGTTTGCTTCACCTGTTTTATTGTGTTTTTTCTTGATTTTTTTTGGGTTTCTTTGAGAGACATTGATTTCTTCCAATTTCTTGCTTGTCTTTTTCTCCATTTCTTTAATGGAATTTTTCATTTCCTCTCTAAAGGTCTCCATCATCCTCATAAAGTTACATTTAAAATTGTTTTCTTCTGCTTCTCCTGGGTTAGGATGACCAAGTCTTCCTGTTGTATGACCACCGGGTTCTGGTGTTACCGTGTTGCATTTTAGGGTGTTGAATGAATTCTTGCATTGACAGTGATACACCTCTTTCTGCAGTTGGTGCTGGCTAGGTCTTTGCCTCTTGCAGGGGCTGTCTGTGTCTCGGGGAGCCACTGAAGTCTCTCTTGGCCTGCTTTCTTGGTCTGCTCTCTTAGTTTGCTCTCTTGGTCCTCTCTGTGTACTCACAGTCTGTGCTTCAAGGTTCCTCTCTTGTCCTCGCTGTGTAATTGCAGCTTGTGTTTTTGAGTTCCTCTGAGGTTGCAGGGGGATAGGAGAGTTTGGGGGCAGAGTGGAACTTGTAGTTTACAGGGTCCAATGGATGGGATGGGGGTATTGGAGCAGCCTACCTGCAGGAAACTTGCCTGCTGGCTGGCTAGAGAAGCTGATGCAGGTGGAAGAGGGGACAGGGGTTTTGCTCCAGTATGGAGAGTCTATAAAGTGGGGTGTCTCGCCGGGTGGGTGGTCACTCACCTCTTGGACCTCTCTGAATTTGCAGCCTGTCAGCTATAACACCTTAACATTGCTGATGCTCTGTTTGGTGCTTTACCCCTCTTCCTGATTTTAGATATCTATATAAAATCTAGGAACCACAAATGAGATTAAACTTATGTTGTTTGTCTTTTTGACTCTGTCCTAATTCTCTCGTTAGTATTGCTCATACAGAGGCTGTTTTATGCCCATGTTGCAGGCAATAGTTGCTGGGAGTTTGGCTCTCTGTGGCAGTGCGTTGTGTCTGCAGAGAGACAATAGAGAAACGCTCTCCACTGGGTGAGAGACAACAGTGTATTTGTTCAGTCCTTGCCTTTTTACTATTTTGAGCTTTAGTCAGTTGGGAATTTGTGGAGAGGAGCGGAGGTCCTTGAGCGTGGGCTGGAGTTCTAGTGTGTCCTGTTTACCTTTGACCTGAGCTAACATTCAGTACCGAAGCTGAAGTTTTCTGTGGCTTCATGTCCCTGTGTGGACATAGATGAAAGAAGCCTTGCGTGCTTACTGTGTGTGTATGATTCCTCCACTCCAGAGGACACTGACAAATTAGACTTTTATATCTCTTAAATTAAGGGAGCTCTAATCTTGTTACATACAGAGACGACTATAAAGTTGATATTCTTAGAGTGTCCCCGAATGAAGTCACAGAGAGAACAGTTAGTTCAAACTTCCTAGCATTTTATAGACTTTAGGTCAGAGTTTTATGAAATCTGAAATGAAGGCAAATTTTGTATAAAAAGTAATGAATTTAAAGCTCCAACTCTGTTTATTTTGATGGGTTTATTTCCTTGGTTTACTGATTGAGGCCTTAGTTTGGAAGATGAAAGATAGCTTGTTCCTTTTTATGAAATCTGTTAAGGCAGCAGAGAATCTGTGCCTACAGGAAGAGGTTTCTGTGCTTTACGATTGATTTTAGTATGTCTTTGTTGTTAGAAAAAAACAAGACACAAAGTTTTCTTACTTGTGGAAAAGTTATGGCCCTTGTTAGTGTTTTACCTTCCAGTTGGACTTCAAAATATTTTGTTTCAGTCCAATTACACTCATTACTGTACACTCCTTTCTCAGGGGCCATGATCCAGGAAGACTTACCTGTGCAGCCCTTCCTCTGGCAACTCTTGATTTTTGTGCTATTAAGGTTTGTTTGATGGTGTGTTCAGAAAAAAAGTCAGATACCTAAAGCTATCTCTGAGATTGCACAAAAGCCCCAGAACAATGAAAAAGGGTTATTTTTTATTTTATAAAAAGACAAACATTCTAAGTAACTATTTAATAAGTGGTATACTTCTTGAATTAGCTCAATGAAATTGCAAGAACAGTTTAGGAAGAACCACCCCATTAGAGAAGATGTTTTACCTTCTCTTGAGTTCACTGAGGTACAATGTTATGAATATACATATTTCAAAGAACATATGCCCTATAAGGAGACCTTGGAGACTTCGCTTACCCACAAAGGAGGCGTTGATCAAACCCTTATGAAATAAAGATGAGCTGCCCTCCAACAGGGGACTTGTACTCCTAAATTCCAATATTATTAATGATGGTAATAAATTGACTACATCCATTAAGTCTGTGTCACCTATGGATAATTTTTGTTTTACTCTGGTGCTTCCCCAAAGGCTTTGCTATCACACAAAGGCCAGAGGTTTAGTCTGCAGCCTTAAGTCTCATGGAGAGAGTCATAGAAGGGGTTGTGAGCTACTGGAGCTCCCAAGTGAAGATTCTGGTCCTTTTTATTTATGTATGAGTTAATTTTAACATTCTCTTAACTAGACCCTACTTTTGTAAAGGAACATTAGATATTTGAAATGATAATTGATTTTCATTCACCAACCAATAAGTTTCTTTGTTTTTTTTTTTGTGGAAGTATAGTTAATATGTGATTTTATACAGATATGTCTGCCGTTTTAAAATTTGATTAATTTGTTTAAAAGTAAGTGTGTGTGTGTGTGTGTGTGTGTGTGTGTGTGTGTGTGTGTGCAGGTGACAATGGAGAGCAGAATGGGGTATCTGATCCTCTGGGACTGGAATGATAAGAAGTTGTAAACTGCCCAAAATGGGTGCTGAAAGCTGCACTTCTATCCCCTGGAAAAGTGGTGCATGTTCTTAACCACTGAGCCATCTCTCCCAAAATATTCCCATGTTTTTTTTTTTTTTTTTATCAGAATACATTCGCTCTGTACAACTGAGACCATAGAGGGAGGGTTATGTCTGATAAGAACTTTCATCTGATCAGGTGTGACAAGCTACTGCAAAGAAAAGGGTTCACTCTTTGGAAAACCCGCCTTCAGGTCTCAGTCTTGCAGATAGTGAAGGTCACATCTCAGCAGGATAAGGGAGATGGGGAGCAGCATGCAGTCTAACTTTCTGGTGGAAAATGTTGCTCGGCTTGGTTTCCTGGCCTCTGGACAGCAGATAATAGAGGCTTTAAAAATGAAATTCAATTTCCTTAGGAAAACTTCCACACAGAAGTTCATTCTGTGGCCTTGTTAGCTTAGGACTGCGTGGTTCCCAATTTACAAAGCAAATAGGTTGTTGATTAACAGCCCTGTAGCCACATATGTAAGAAGGGCAAACCTAATGAGAACAAGAGTTCTGTTGCAGCATACTTTAGAGGATGGTATTATGACCCCAAACATATATTTATTAGGAACAACGTTGAGAACTTTGAGATGGGAAAAAATTATAGGGTGTCTTTTTAATAGAAGCACATATGTGTTTACTAGACCCTCTGGGGTTATCTAGCCCTGAATAGTTCTGCTGCTCAACTGTGTTTGACTGGAGTAATCTTATGACCATGTAGATTTTAGAGAACTGGCAGAAGCAGAAACGATATTTTATAGAAAGGCAAATGGGCTTTGTTTGGCAGAGATACACGGATTTCTTCTACATTATTACTAGAATTACAGTGTCTTCTTGAGTAATGTTTGGGGGTTTGTTTTGTATAGGCATCAAAAGGACTCCAGCACTGAGGTGGCCTATGTCTGTGTGTCAATACGTTCCTCTATTACAGTGGTCCTCAACATTCCTAACGCTGTGACCCTTTAATGCAGTTCCTCGTGTTGTGGTGACTCCCAGCCACAGAAATATATCATTGCTATTCCTGCCTGTAATGTTGCTAATGTGATGAAGTTTAGTGTAAATACCTGTGTTTTCCAATGGTCTTAGGAAACCTCTGAGGGTCGCGTCCTACAGGTTGGGAGCCATTGCTTTGGTGCTTATATAATAGTCACAAATGACACTGTGAGTTTGAAACTGGTCATTTCTGAAAACCCTTCTGCTTGCAAAATACCAAAGGCAATAGAAAAAGGGCTCGGTCATCAGGGACTGACAACTTGTTCTCACCTGAGGCTGGGAAGGCAGTTGTAGCTCGGTGGTGGAAGGCTTGCCTAGCAGGTTTAAACCTGACCATCTCAAAACAAACAACCCATCTCCAACAGTTGAAAGGGGAACACACCAGATGAAAGGGAATGTGAATAAAATAATCCCACACTAGCTTCAATAGGGCATAATAAGGGGTTCTTTACATAAGGGGGAGAACTCACAGATCACAGGTCTCTGTATGAACCAGGAACAGGAATGGAATCCAGAATCCAGGTGTGAGAGCAGGGTGGGGGAGGGGTGCAGGCAGGCCCATGCCTTTTTGGTACCCAATGCCATGCCCAACTTGCTCCAGCCTCTCCAAGGCCATTGACTGAAGGAGGCTCCCCATCACCTCCCCCTTTTGTCTAAATAAGTTCCAAACCCAATACAAACTATATACAATAAGAAGAGATATCAAGAATAAAAATTAGAATTACAACCGGCATAAACAATATTAAGCAAGAAATAATGCTAAACATTTTAATAACTATTCTATCCTAAGGAGTCTAAGTCTTGTATTAGAAATGGCTTGGCTAAGTCATAAGAGGAAAGTAACTATGACTATCTAGTCTTTAATCCCATTGAAGACCTGAGGAGGGTGATAATGTTACTTGAGCAGGCAGGAAGTGCAATCAAACAGCTTCCAAAATGTGCAGTTGATGGTGGAGACAACTGGCTACCTGGGCAGTCACCCAGTCTGTTTGCAACGTTGGAGCAACCAACTTTGACTAAAGCCTAGAGTAACTGACAGACCATTTTCAGAGGCAGGAAAAAATTTAAAACCATCTTATTCTGTCTTGGCAAGGTTTGGCAGTCTTCTTAATTTTATTTATTTATTTATTTATATTTATTTATTTATTTATTTATTTATTTATTTAGTTTTTGTATCCTGTTTGTCCTATCCGGACAGTATGCATTTTGTCAGTGGTCGAGGTATGAGCAGTTCCTTGCCCAAAGGCTAGTTTTGCCAAGAAGAAAACAAGCTCCAAGTCTTAGGTGCTCAACATTCTCTTGGGAATAGATTAATGCTGCCAGGAACAATCATGTCTCATGTCAACAGAACTCTAGGTTATTTAAATGCTGTATTCTACAGTTCTTTGAAGTGGATGAAGATTATACCTATGTAGAATAGCATCTCTATGTATCTAAAGAATCTGATTAGTTTAATTATGTGTGACAAACATGGATGACTATTGACCTATAATTTTAATACCTGTATAACTTAAAGACTAAGACTTCATCTTAGAATATTAAACAATCTTTTAATGACTGTGCATCAAAGGAGGACAAAGATCTCAAAATGTAAACAACATATAAGTATCTTGATCAGAGGTAGAAATGTATAATGTAATAAGATAAATTTATCCTAAAATTGTATCAATATACAAAATGTCTTAAACAAAGGTAGAAACATGCATGTATACAATATGATAAAATAAATTTTCAAAGGTGTAAAAATAATATAAACAAAAATAGGAGCATATTTAATGGAGAACTATACCCATATACCCAAATATTGTTTATAAATGTTTGTTTACATTTAAAGGGGTATTTGCTATAGAGATGAATACTTTGCACTAGTATGGATCTTGGTTTATTGATACAAATTTAAAGTTAATTTTTTATATCTATATTTCTGCTCTTGATTAAGGTCTTGTGTTTGTATAGCTCTTTTAAAAATGTAATGTATAATTAAGAAATACAGATTAATAGATAGTCATCTATAATAGTCAAGCTTGTAGTTATGTTAGTTAGATTTTCTAGGTGTACAGAGATACTTTTCAGAAGGATAGTTATTCTTCAAACCTTTCAAAGACTAACAGAATATGGCATTTAAAATGTTTAAAAAACTTAGGACTTTTCATGACAATGAGACATATCTGCTCCTGGCAGCACCAATCTACTTCAAGAGGATGATGGGCATTGAAGAGGCTCCTTATGGAGTTGGCTAGCCATTTGGGCAAGAAACTTGTCTTGCCTGGACTGCTTGATGGTATACTGTATAAACTGGACATGCAGGACCCACAGAAAAATAACTGCTGAAGTTTCCTAAAGAAGGTGAGACCATCTTTCAGGTTTCCTGCTTCATGAAAGAATCTTCCAGACATTCTGCAAGATACACACACAAAAAAAGTGACTGACAAACTGCCAATATAGGTAAAACTGTCTTTATAATTTCCTGCTTTGTGGAAAAGTCTGCCAGATACTATGGGCCTGTAGGCTAAAGATGGGTGCCCCAATATTACAGAAGAACTTTGGGTGAGGGGGGCTGGAGAGATGGCTCAGAGGTTAAGAGCACTGGCTGCTCTTCCAGAGGTCCTGAGTTCAATTCCCAGCAACCACATGGTGGCTCACAACCATCTGTACTGAGATGGGTGCCCTCTTCTGGTGTGCGAGGCAGACTGTTGTATACATAATAAATAAATCTTAAAAAAAAAATTTTGGTGACTGTCCAGGCAGTGAGATGTCTCTGTCATTTCTAGAGTTTTCAAAGTTGCTTACTATGCACTTCCTGTTTACTTAGGTAATATTATATCCCTCTGGAGTTAAAGAGTAGATAGTTATAGTTTTTCCTAGTTATGATAAAAGATAGATATAAAATTGTAACTATGATTCTTGTTTGATACCTGTTTTGTTATATGTAATTTTACTATGTTAAAGTTAAAATCTTTCTTATTTAGACAGAAAAACGGAGATGATGATATATAAAGTCCTTCTGTATATGTGTTGTATTTATTGGTTAATAAATAAAAAAAGTTCCTTGGGCCTATGGCAGGGCAAAATATACCTAGGCAAAAAACCTAAACTAAATGCTGAAAAAAAAAAAAGAGGAGTCAGAGAGATGCCATGGAGCCACAGCAAGAGACAGAAGCCTCAAAATCTTACTGGTAAACCATGAGCCTTGTGGTAAATGTAAAATAACAAAATGGGTTAATTTAGGATGTAAAAGCTAGCTGAAAATATGCTTAAGCTGTTGGCCAAACAGTACTATAATTGATATAGTTTATGTGTGATTATTTCGGGTCTGGGCGGCTGGGAACGAATGAGCGTCCTCCAACAACAAACAGTGAAACAGGAAATGACGAAGCAGCCACACAAGGACAAAGAACCAACTCTGATGTTCATGACACATCAGACTCACATCATTCTTCTAAAATGAATCAGCTTTTGGATCCACTCAGACCAAATGTTCAGATCCTTCGTCCCTGCCGCTAAGTCCATAGTCAGGCTTCCCCTCACGGCAGTGCTTTCCTAGCTCACAGGCACTGGGGCGATGAAGCACACAACCGCGGTGCTAGTTCATCTGATCAATCCCAGGCCTCATAACAAGATCAACACCCAAAGTGGAAGTCACAAAAAGTTCATGCTCGACGAGGATGCATAGACGATTCCACAGGGAAGGGCCCCCTTGCTTTGTGCAAATGCAGTGCGCTATGTGAAAGCCGAGATAAGGAAGAACTGCAGCTGCCAGGGAAAGAAAGGGTCCGGGCTTACAGATGTTAGGAAAACTGGGGTGGGATGCAGAGAGATCAGTCACTTAGGGAAAATGGAGTTATCAGTGGAACCACCCATGCTTCAGAGAGCAGATCTCTGAATCATGCCCATCTCTGCTGTTGCTACGGCTACTGTGGGCTGAGGGAACCACAAAGAGCAGTACACAAACATTCTCTGAGACTCCCCATACCAACTCCAGTCTAAAGATAGAGCCATCCTCAGCTCATGCACTCTCAAGATGCCCGAACGGAAAGAACCCGTAACAACAGAAACCTTCTTTCCACCCTCTGATGTATGCCGATGGGAACTGACCATGGTTTTCAGGTAAGTTTTCCCTCTCCTTTGTTTCCATGGGGAAATGCTGACCATAACGCTGGATGTTCCAAGCTTTTCCTGGTGGGCTTCTTTGTGGAAACTGAAAGTGGGGGAAAGCTAAGACTTTGCTAGGATTATCTGCAGTGTGCTCCCAAGGATCTGATGCACAATTAGCCCCGGAGTTAATTAGAATGCTAGCAAAGCTAGACTTGTGCTTAATTAAAGCAAGCGGACAACGACACTGAGAGCGAGTGCTTTCGGTACTTTGGGACATTCAAGGCTGAGAATGTGGCCTATTAAAGGACTCTCTTAACCATTTAAACCTTTCTTCTTTGGGCAAGTGTTTGTGCAGCGCAATTACTGTCTACTTCAGTGGGCATTTGGAATCACAGTTCAGAGGTTTTGCATGCCTTAAAATATGTCTTCCAACTTCACTTAGAGGAAATCATAGCTTATCTCTTATTTTGTAGAGTCACTGAGAACAAAGGAAAATATGGAGATAAAACATGGGAGGGACCCAACAGAGAAGATAATTTATGACAGATGTTTCTGTGACCTTCTAAATATGATGTATTAAAAACACTAAGAGAGGAGAATATGAAGTTAGATGTGAAGATCTGTTTAGCCCCAATTGTACATTCCCTCTATGCTGAGACGATCTCATTTTCTGGGCATGTGAGCTATATCCTTCCAGGGTGAGAGAATAACTGGAAATATAGTGGGGACATTATATTCTTTCAGTGTTAATTCTGAAAGAATCAGGTGACATTCTACAAGCCTGTGGATTATTTTTCAAGATAAGGAATCTTGCATGCATGTGTTGCACACATCCGTACACTCATATGTACATGCATATGTGCATACATGGGTATGCATGTTTTTCTTATGAGATCTGTGAATTTTTCTGTAAAACCATGCAATAATATAGCTATAGCTATATCTGTATGTCACAGGGTCAAAACCCTTGATCTAGTAGTCTCAGTTTGCATGCCAGGGAATAGGCTGTAATTGGAGAGATCAGGTGATCTCTGGGCACCCAGAGCCATGACTGTAGCTCTGTGCTTCTTCTGTATACCTGGGCATTAAGAACTAGTCAGGATTGTTGTGCCTGTGTTTGTTTGGACTTTGTAATCACTCTGCAGACAAAGCATTTAAAGATAGACTGTATTACCTTCTGCCCCTCTGTGACATGTGTGTAGTTGCTTGGTGGGAGCTGCCCCAGGATTTGTCTGTGGGGACAAAGTCAATCAGTACAACAGGAGGCCTGCACTTGCCTTACTTTTCTAAAGAACTAATGATTAATTTTATTTAGCATTGGAGGGAACAGTTATCGCAATCTGATTGCCAATTTGGGGGTTAATTTGGTAATTTTGTGTTTGATCACAGCTTTTGGGAGAGCTCCAGGAATTGGCAATTATAACTCAAAGGAAATGGGGGAACTGCTGCTTCCTAGAGATGGGAGTGCAGAGGGCCCTCTCTGTAATCACCAAATAAATCATCTTACATCACTGCTGTGATAGAAGACCAGGCTCTACCATTTGAGAAACTGTTTGTCCTGGACTATCAGAAGGATTGAAGGTCTTACTTGGTTCCTGTGTAGTTAAGGAAGGCATGGAACTAATTCTAGTCAACAACTGTAATTGGAAGTGATGTGGGCCTCTTCTAAGTCAAGACATTTAAAATCCAGGTGGTCACAGAGATTAGGGGCCAGACCAACTTTCTGTTTTGAGGGAGTAACATGGTAATGAACTCTGAACACTCTTGAGTTAAGCAGCAGTGGGGAGGCACCACAGAATCTAGGCTTCAAGAGATAATGAACAAGGCATGGCTGTGAGGAAGGAGAGGGAGGGAGAAGAATGGGAGGGGGAGGAACTGAAGAAGGAGAGAAAAGGAAGACAGGAAAAGAAGAAAGGAAAGGTATGGAGGGTAGATGGGGAGGGGAAAGGAGGGAAAGAGAAGAGAGGAGGGGAAAGAAGAGGTGGAGAAGAGGAGGAATATCAGCCTCTAAAATGCTCTCTAACCCCTCCCATTACTCATATTACTCCCATCGCTCAGTGGTCCTTGGAAGAAGGATGCAGCCATGTCACCATGATCCCAGAGAAACCAAGTGCAGGATTGGTGCCCCAGGTATACATTAGTCTCCCGCTGGTGCATCCCATTGATTGAGTACTGTGAGAAGCCGTAGTACAGCAGGGCTCACTGTATATCACACTCAGATCATCCCCCTGTGTCCCAGAGCAGGCGGGAGAAAGGAAGTTGAAGATAAGGAACTCTGGGGAGAGGTGTCCAGCATGGAAGCTCTACAGTCCCCTCCTACCCCCAGTGCCTATTATGTGTTGAGTTGGAGGAAATGAAGGTTCAAGACAGCACGAAAGGCTTTCCATTGCCTGGAAGACACCAACTTCACTTCCAAGAGCTCCTGCAGCCACAAATAGCTTCACATGAGTAAATGATTTTTGTGAGATTTTCTTGTTGTTTGCCCTTGGCTTTTGAAGCAGCTTCTTTCAGCTGTAACTTTAGGGAAGTAGCTGTAAAGCTGTTGTTCTTCTGCTACAAAACAGTCCCTTCAGCAGCTAGACCCTGAGGGGAAATGCATCTTGTTTCCTTGTGCATTTTTTAGCCCAGAGGCCAGTAGTCTGACCTCCCATCACCAGTGAGTCATATGGCTACTGTTTCTATTCATTCCTTTTGATATCTTTAAGTGTCTGGAAATTCAATACCTAAAATGTGCATGTGACATACATAATCAATAATTCAAATCTTTTCTAGTATTGGCCACTTCATTGTGCCATGCTCAGTTCATCAGAGCTATTGATCGCCCTTTTATCCACTTAACCTCATGCTTCTTTGGAAACCGTCATCGGCATTTAAAATGTTCCCTCCAGTAGTGATGGCCACCTTGGGCCAATGCCCAACACCAACATCAAATACTACAAGGGCAGCTTTTGTCTTAGTGATAGGCAGGCTGAGCCACAACTCGATAATGTGTGAGTCCTTCCAGCTGGTTCATTCCTTGCCAATCCTGTTCTAGTCACAATCAAGTTGGGCATTTCACAGGTTGTTTTTGGATCTTGTGTGATACAAAGCTTATTAATAAAATGCATAGAAGGAAACACTGTGCCAGGAAACAATTTAGATCTACCGAAGCTGCAGTATTTCCCCCTGGTGGAAACAGAAGAAGAGAGTAGTATGAGGACTGCCGGGGTAAGCAGGCATCCCTCCAGTTTTGAGAGATTCTGATGATAGGAGAGGGGGATTTGTGGAAGAGTGGAAAGGGCATTAAAAATGGTTCCTGAAGAGAGAACATGAGAAAGAAAGTCAGGAACGTGAGGGGTGCGTTCACTCATGGAGACGGTGGGACAGAACTAATGGGAGATCACCAACTCCAGTTGGAATGGGACTGATGGATCATGCGACCAAACCCGGCTCTCTGAATGTGGCCAACAGCGGGGGCTGACTGAGAAGCAAAGGACAATGGCGCTGGGCTCTGATTCTTCTGCATGGACGGGCTCTGCGGGAGCCTTCTCAGCTTGGTTGATCACCTTCCTGGACCTGGGGGGAGTTGGGAGGACCTTGGTCTTAGCATAGAGTAGGGAACCCTGATGGCTCCTTGGCCTTGAGAGGGAGGGAGGGGAGGTATGGGTGGAGGGGAGGGGAGGGAAGGGGGAGGAGGAGGGGAGGGAGGGGGGAGGAGGAGGGAAGGAGATGGAAATTTTTAAATATAAAAATATAAACCATGAAAAAAAGAAAAAAAAAGAAAAAAGAAAAATAAAGATGGTTAACAAATATGTAAAAAAAAATAAAAAAAAAAAACCAAAAAAAATGTTTCCTGAAAACAACCTATTTTCTGGAACCTCCACAGAAGAATGGGAAGAGAAAATGTGGCACACTTACACAAAGGAGTATTACTCAGCTGTGAAAAACAATGACATCATGAAATTTGCAGGCAAATGGGATGGAACTAGAAAAAAAAAATCATCCTGAGTGAGGTAACCCAGACCCAGGAACAAGCACAGAATGTATTCACTCATGAGTGGATACTACATGTAAAGCTAAGGATGGCCAGGGTGCAACCCTCAGCCCCAGAGAAGCTACGTAACAAGGAGGACCCTAAGAGGGACTTATGGATTGCCCTGGGAAGGGGAAATAGATAAGATCTCCTGGGTAGACTGGTGGTGGGGAGTGGTAGATGAGAGAGAATGGGGAATGGGAGCATGAGAGGATGGGATGGTGGAGTTGGGGGAGGGTTGGAGCTGGAGAGCAATTAAAGACATATCTTGAAAGGGGGAGCCATTATGGGGTTAGGGAGAAACCTGGTGCTAGGGAAATTCCCAGGAATCCACAAAGGTAGCCCCAGCTAAGACTCTGAGCAATAGTGGAGAAGCTGTCTGAACTGGCCTTCCCCTGTAATCAGATTGGTGAATACCCTGTCTTCATAGAACTGCTGTGGGATAATGTTTGAATGCCTTTCTTAGAAAAGACACCACGACACATGGATAAATAGAGATAAGAATTATGGATTAATTTAGGTTGTAGGAACTAGTTAATAATAAGCCTGAGCTAATAGGACAAACAGTTTATAATTAATTTAAGCTTCTATGTGTTTCTTTGGAACTGAACAGCTATGGGACTGGAAAGGAGAGAAACTTCGGTCCACAAATGCTGCTCAAACATTTGGCAAAAATTTCCACATAAAGTCTGAGAAAGTTTTTTTTTGTTGTTGTTTTTTAAAAAAAGATTCTAGACAGACAAGAACAGAGTCTTAGCTTCTTGGTAACCGTCTTGACTCTGGTGGGCTCTGTTTGCTGATGGTGAGAAAAGCCATGGCTCCTTTCAGAGTGGCTTCCTGACTCAACATTAATGGCAAAAACCTTGTAGCTCTTTTAAAAGGCCCTGCCACCAAATTCTTAAATGGTGTTTATGAGTAGCCAGTAGCAGGCTTCTTGGTTATGGACCTAGAAACTCCTCAGAGTTGTGGCAATAAACATGACTCCTGTCAGTACCTCCACCATGAAGCTAGACTCTCAGAAAGCTAAGGAGTGGGTGGAGCCATTTCCAAAGCCCCAGCTTTAATCCTGGCCATGCTGCTTGGCAGATTAAAGAGTCATGTTCTCAGGAAAAGATAGAGATATACAGTAAAGGCAGATTCAGATGGGAACAAAACAAAAACCTCTAAATGGTTTACAGTGTGTTTAAAAATATATGTAGGCTTGGGAGAGAAAAAGAAAAAGGATAGAAAGTCCTTTTAAAAAAAGAAATAGAGTATTCAGATGTGGTGGCACACCCCTTTAATCCCAACACTTCGGAGGCAGAGGCAGGTGGATCTGATCTGTGAGCTTGAGGCCAGCCTGGTCTACAGAGTGAGTTCCAGGACAGCCAGGGGTGTTACACAGAGAAACCCTGTTTTGAAAAACAAAACAAACAAACAACCCCCCCCCCCAAAAAAAACCCAAAAACAAATAAAACCAAAACAAAATGGGGTCAAGATCATGATGGAGAAACCCACAGAGACAATTGACATGAACTTACAGGCACTCAGGGACTCTAGACTGACATCTGGGGTCCTGTGTGGGAGAGAGCTAGTCCCTCTGCATGTGAGCCACAGTTATGTAGATTGGTCTGTTTGAGGGGCCTCTGGTGCATGAGATAGCTATTTGGAGCCCATTCCCTATGGTGAATGCCTTGCTCAGCCTTGATGCAGTGGGGACAGGCTTGGTCCTGCCTCAACTTCACATGCCAGACTTTGTGACTACCCATGAGAAGCCTTACCCTTTCGGAGAAGTGGATGGAGGATGGGTTGAGGGGAAGTGAAAGGGAGAGCAGGAGGAGGAATAACTAAGAATGGTATGTAAAATGAATAAAAAGTCTTTTAAAAAAATAAAAAAATACTTCCTGTGAATTACAAATGTGATCTTGCCTAATGTTGAGCATCAGATAAAATTATAATTACTTTCTTAGCTAAAGTAAACTGCTGGATTATAATTTTATAAATTCAAATCTATGCTGAGATGATAATATCTGAGACTGTAGGAGCTATTTGGCTTAAATGCTAGAATGATTCTCCCCTTTTTCACAATTAAGAATTCATATGAATTCATCTATTTACCAGGATAATTAAAATCAGAAGGTAGTAATTCTGTCCTTCAGTTTTCCTCCACTAGGTTAAAGAATTCGCTGGCAAGAACTGTGGCTGTGTTTTCTCACCACTCACACTGACATCCTTCCCTTGACATCTGCCCCTCCCTCCATCTTGGTGCTGGGTCCAGTTCAGCTTGTTGGGACCTCAGGACACAAGGCATCCCCTTGGGTATCCATATTCATCTTCTGTACTGACAAAGCATACCAACAGTTCCCTCACAGCATGATTCCCTGACATCCCAGTTCATTGCTTCTCTCTATTTCTTCACCCCGCGACTTTCCACTTGACCCTTCTTCACTAAGCCTTGTTGGCTTATCTCTTTCAAGTCCCTGGTAATATCCATGGTGTAAAATCCAGGGCCCACTCATCTACCCTGCTTTATTTCCCAGCAGCATTTGGTACTTCATGTAGTATCCACTTTCTTATACCGTCTTATGGCTTTAAATCTTCTTAGTTTTCTTTGTATTCTTTTTTTTTGTCTATAAACATAGTCTTCCTCTTTGTAGGTTTTCTTTTTGTCCTTTATTTTAAATATTTTTAATTCAATCCCAATTCTACACATTTACTTTGGATGTTGATATACTCAGTGACCTCCATCTCCATCCATAATTTAATGTGCTCAAATTTGTTTCTAAAAAATAAGTATCTCCTGTGACATCTACAACTGTTTATTATTATCTCCTGCAATCCCATACAACCTCTCTGTCTCAGTTAGGTTTCTATCACTATGATAAAATATCATGATCAAAAATAGCTTGGGGAGGAAAGATTTATTTCTATTTTACAGCTTCCAGATCACAACCCATCAATGGAAGAAGTTGGGACAGAAATTCAAGGCAAGAACTGGAGGCAGAAACTGAAGCAGAGACCATGGAGGGATGTTGCTTGCTAGCTTGCTCAGTTTGAATTTTTTCCTAACACTCCATGACCACTTGCTCAGGAGCGGCACCACTCACAGTGAGCTGTACCTTTACAGATCAATCTTCAATGAAGAAAATGCCCCAGAAGCTTGCAGTGGCCTACAGGTCAACCTGATGGGGCATTTTCTCAGATGAGGTTCCCTCTTCTCAGATGACTTTCACTTGGGTCAAGTTGATAAAACAACACAAAACCAACCAAAATACTTTCCCATTGCAGACATAAATCCAACTGAAGACTCATTGTATTACATCAACCATTTTTATTTCTGACTTAATAAAAGTATCTCATGTTCTACTGAATGATTGTCATCTAGTCTGTTGTCCAGATTTATAGTTTGGCATCCTCATGAACATTTTCCACTTCTCTCCCTCCAAGTCTCTAGCTACTGTCGGTACAACCTTCCAACTGTCCCTAGACCTCATCCATTGTCTCCATCCCCACTATCACTAGCCATAAAGCCCATTGCGTGTCCTGCTGTGCTCATGCAAGGGCTCCCTACGTGGCTCTCCCCTATCCCCTCTCAACCATGTCATTGCCAACACTGTACTGGCAGACACTTTACACAAGCGCAAACGCTGACACAGGAGTTTCTCAGTGACACTTTCATCTTTGCAAGATGATGGCCTAACCTTTCCTCACCTAACCTCATCTCTCAAGCAGAAATCTATAACTTGAAATCAGAAACAGGTGGGTTTATCTTTAATCTAGTGTAACTTTAGATTGTAAAGGTTTAGGTTTGTTAATTATTTTTGACAGTTTCTATAAACTTCCCCATGCCATTATACAGTTACTATAAAAGCCTAATTGACTCACATGGAGAATTTAAATATGAAGAACACCTTATGGATCTTGGGACTCAGAGAAAAGACTGCTTTGTGTTTTGTGTTGCCCGGTGTATAATATCCTTTTGTCACCACCTCCATGGATTAGGAGGTGGGTGTCTTTGGTGGCCATGATTTTCACTAGCATAGCTATAAAGAAATCAGACAAAACCCTTTTCTGTCACGGATCTTAAGAGACGCCATGAGAGACTTGGCAGCTCATTACTGTACAGTCAAAATTTTGCTAAATGATCTCCTTGCTTGAGAAGGCATTTCTGACCTTCATGGTCAACTCTCTCTGAGCACACTGTCAGGTTGGGAGGGTATAGATGCTCCTAGCTTAGGGAGTGACCACAGACAGTTGATAACAAATGGCTGAATATACCGTACCAGGGTTTTAACCAATATTTTCCATTTCTATCTTTACCAGAGCTAACACAGCTACTACTTAATTGTATTTTTGTTATATACTAAGCAAATGTTAATAGCCTCTTTACATAGTACTAGACCCTAACCGGGAAGATCTGCAAGAGAAGTCAGTCAATTGTGCATGGTTCCAAAGCATAGGAGGATGAGGCTCTAGGGTATGAACTGCATTGTTTAAGTTTTGGTCTTTTGAAATCATGTTCTGTTTTGGAAAGCACAGAAGTGAAATTACGTGTACTACCCATAGCAATATGCTAATTTAATGAATTTCCAAATGAGTTCCAAACAGAGCATGCTCCCCACATGCCTTCAGAAACACCCACCCCAATGCTTCTTCTTAAAGTGTATCAGAAGGCGGCAGACTTGGTATTGGTGAGAGCACGTAAGACCCTCTGGGAACATGTGCCAAGTCTCTGTCATGTGCAAGGACCATCTCTCCAGAGGTGCCATGAGACACTCACATTCATGCGATTCTGTGGTGCATTCTGCACACTCATCTCTGTTTCCATGACCGACTGGAAACAACACTAATTACACAGCTAGCAGAAAGGTGTAAAGTGATACCTATGATGATTTTGTCAGCAGCAGGGCGATTGTAAGCTGTTTCGTCAAGAAATCCTCCAAATTCACCTATCGTTTCCCCATCGCCAATAGGAATGAGTAATACTGCCCAAGCGAGACAGTAGGACTTGGAAACTCACTCCTTCAGCAGCGTCCAGAGGAGAATCCTGAGGGAGAAGGAAAGAAATGCCTCTTGCACTTTTCTTAAAGATAGTGGGTGGAGCCAATGTGGAGTTATTGGCAGAGCAGTGGGGTCATTGGGCTGGGAAATGGAAAAGCAGTGGAAGTCCTGGCATTTTCCACATTACCTACTGCCCTCCAGGTGCCAGCAGCCTCAGGCTGGTGATTCTGACTGTCTCCTGACAGGTGCTTATCTGCTAAGTGTTGTCATATCTTCCTCACCTGGAAGTTACTGCCTCCCGTGTTCCCTGTTGTCTCCGTGTTGGGTTTCCACATGATCTAGAGATACAATCTTTACTTGTTTTCTGGGTCCCTATGCCTTGCCTACTTCAGGCAGGCAAATCAGAGTGGCTTTGGTACACCTGAGTCATTGCCACCTGATGAAACGTCTCTTTCAGAGTCTCCATGGCTGTCAGTAATGCGGCTCCTGGAAGAACAGGTAGAATTTCAGCTCAAACAAAGCCAAAGTACAGTGGAAAAAAGAGAAAAAAAAAGCCATGTGTTTTATTTTGTTGAGAGAACCAACACTGAATTTTGCATTGTTTTTCATGGGTCTTTAATGATATAGAAACGAGAACAAGTCAGACTCTAGGGAGAAATTCAAGGATATTTTGTTCCTCTGAAACACTGACCCAAAAATGTGGTGCTTTTCCTGTTTCTGTGTGGTTGGGGAAGCAGGCAATATGGTGCTGGGGAGGCAGATGAACGTGTGGGGATGTTTCCAGGGAGCTGCAGCTTTGCTGAGATCTCACAGCAGGTGTGTTGCATGGCACTTCCGAGTCAGAACTGAGGCACACGCATACTTCTAACACCTAAAGTCTTCCGGAGCCTGATCCTCAGCAGGCCAAGTGAGAGTACTCCCCTATGTCTGAGCTTAAGAAGTCGTCTGTTAGAAAAGCTGGTAAGAAACAGGAGCTATTACTTAAAGCCTTATTTAAAGTTTCATTTGAGCTGGCTTTTGCTCCAGGATGGGAGAGAGCACCACACAGGATTTTAACCCTGTCGAAAGAGCCTGCCTTCAAAGTACAAGGCAGGTGAGCGGAGGCTGAGGTTCTGAATTGGAATTTCAGAGGTCCTTGGGTTTCAACCTTCTTGACAGGCAACCGCTTATCAGTCTGCTGTAGACTCCAGGGGTCATAGGAGTTACCAGGACTAGTCACACTGAAAAACAGGAAGCCCATCTGAGACTCTTTCTGTCTGCCTCACATGCTCTTCCCTCAAACACCTGTTTTCCAAAATACACGAGATAAAGCCATTAAGTTCTTCATATAAACCTCCCTTAAGTCACTCCTCACTCCACACTCTCCTATCTCTCTCTCTCCTCTCTTTCTTATTAAATTCATACAGTACATTCTGATTACGGCTTCCCCTTTCCCATCTCCTCTCATATTCTTCTCTTTCTCTTTTCTTGGCTTACAGAGCAGCATGCTTCTCTGTGGCACTTTCACGCCTCCTTTGTTTTGCTTGGCTCTCCCCATCCAGTCATCCACAGCTTTTTATCTCTCCTGCTTGGACCCTTCCTCTCCCTGGACCCCCTTTCTTCAAATATCGGGTGTTCTGTCTCTCCCCTCCCCGTTCCTCTAAGGCCACTTTATACCTCCTTTCATAAGTCCTAGAAAATATTATGTTAAGTCAGTTAACCTGGGCTCAGAAAGGCAAACACTGCATGTTCTCCCTCAGTTGTGGAGCCTCGTTTCTCATTTTCCTAGGTGTCCTTGTGTGTGAGCGAGTGTGCAGAGCCAGAAAACCTTTGGGTTATTTTCTAAGCTTAAGAGCTTTCCTCGTTTTGATGCATTCCATGTCAACTGAAGAGGGCAGAAATATTTGTCATTGCTTGGAAAGAATGGATGCTTTGCCATAGATTTTCAGTTACCAAAAGTCGCCCCCATTCAAAGGGTTGTCTCTGGTTTCCGTGGGATTCTGGGATGGACCTTGGGTGTGAAATGTGGATCCTATTGACCAATGGTGAGTCTTAGAGAAGCCCATTCAGATCTGTCTTTGATCCACCACAAGGAAGTATGAAGATGGACCTCAGATTCCCATCTGGTTTTGAAGTCCTGATGTGTGCAGTTGAATTGGAAATTCTGAGTTCTCTGAAGACAGGTGTGATTGCTCTAGCCACCCTGTGGGATTTTGCATTAGCAGTGATTTGTGGAATGTTTGTAGAGTAAATGTTATAATGATCCTACCTAAGTGGCAGGGACTGGCTGATGAAGACTGGCATGGGAAGGGAAAAATAGCTAATTCCTTCTTGGGGTTTAATGAGAGGTTGTACCGGGGCTGAGTTCTGTGTACGGTTATGTCCCACCTGGGACTAATGCTACCGTTAATAAATGACTCCGGGTTCCTCTGCTGTCACCAGGAGCCATCAAAAGAACTAATTACTTAGAATTTTGCTTAATGGTGCTTATCTAAATAACTTAGGAGCTTTTGAGTGAAAACAATAAAAATGCAAATGATTATGCCATGTTGCAATGTAATAAGGATATTTTCATAATCACAGGCAAAGGAGCATCAAAGCCTGGGGCAGCAGGCTTCTGACAATACCTGGCCTCTTGAGGGATTCACGGCTCTGAATGTTCCTTGATATCTGCTCTCTATCTCCCCGCTTCCCCCGAATGCTTGGGTCCTCCAACATGCACTCTACTATCTCAAAGGAAAGGGAGTAGGCCCTCTGAATGTCGCAGTGCAGAAAAAGGCGTCATGCTGCGTGTGGGCTCCTACCGAAAAGTCGTCTTTGGCTTCCACTTAGTTTTTAGTTTTGAAGTTATGGGGAGCGCATCAGGTAGCCGTACCGCGGAGCCTGGATGTGTTTCACTGAAAACAGAAGCAAAGACAGTGCCACCTCCTGAAGATCTGGACCTGGAGCAGAAGACCTAGCCTGCTCTCCTGACGTCACTGGCTCCTCCCCCCCGGGGGGAGCTGTGGGCGTGGTTGTGTAATCATCACTTGGAGACTTACTCAGGGCCATCTCTATTTTAAATCAGTCACAGGGGAGAAGCTTTTGTCAAACCAGCGACAGAAATCTTGCAAACCCATCACCCTCCCAGTAAACCTATTGTTTGTTTCTAGTCGAGCAGGAGAAGTATTGGAGAAACTTTGAGAAGCTCTTTCCCAAATGTTCTTTGTGAAAATTTTACGCTTGTATACAATGTATCTTATTCACACCCACCCCTCACTGCCTGCCCACAAGTCACGTCACCTCCCAACACATCTACCTCCCAACTTCAAGCCTTTTATTTTTTAATAGTATATATTGAGTTCAGTTAGTGCTCCCTGTATGCTCACAGGGACCCGGCCATCCACTGGAGCATGGGCCTAAAGAAAAGTGACCCCCCCACACTCAGTTATCACCTGCCAATAATTCCACATCTGAGGTGTGGCCTCGGGATCTTCTCCCCCATCCCAGCTGTGATTTTCCCTAGCCAGAGAGAGACCTTTTCAGCAAGCTTCTAATATGAAGGAGCATCCTTAGGGAACATGGGGATCAGGGACTTCTGTGACCCTCCCAGTGCTGTGGACAGTGAACACAATGGGATTTCTGCTGATTTTGGGAAAAGCAATTGAGAAGGAAATTGAACACATTACAGACTTAACCTTTTCCCAGAAGACCTGGAACTCTGGGAGAATTACCTTTGTTCCTATGTTTCACCGAATTAAAAATGTCATTGTTTATAAAAACACACCATTATTCTATGTATGTATGTATTATGTATGTACTACTAAAAAAGCCATTAGTTAAACGCTAATGTGGCTTATGATGTAAGACCGATTCTGTTTTAATGTTTAAAGTTCCTTGAAGTTCTGCCCCTAAGCTCTGAATTTGGAATTCTACTGTCCCTAGGCTCAGAAAGAGGGATCAGGCAAGAGGCATTGGAAAGAAATTTTAAGCATTGAAAAGTCTCAGTTAGGATAGAATTTCTTAATAAATAAAAATTTTGCACCAATGACTTTGACTTTCTTTGTGTCTTATCTGCCTCTTATGGCTCAAATAACTAAGATGCAACACAGTTGGGTGTGGCCTAGCATGACCCAGCGAGTGTGAAGAATTTTGGATCTGGTATAGATCTGCATGACAAGAAACAATTGTGGCTACTCTAAAACGTCATTTCCATTCATCGTTAGTGTCACCGACTCTCTCTTCTAGTGACTGAATGTAGACTGTAGTTTGGGTTTCCTGGTGCTGTACTTTAGAGCCCCTCAAGGAGGTGAGGCTGGACCACCCTGGCATGTGGACCCACTAACCATTGCAGGTTAGACCACAGTGGGATAAAGTAATGCAAACAAGAGGATCTGACACGCTGAGAAGCCGCAGCTTCCACGGCTCAAGCCAGGTCCAAGACAGCCGGATTTGAGCTTGTAGGGACGAAGAGCCAGACGTCCTGTAAATGCAGGGATACAAAGGGGTCTCTCGGGAAAAGGAGTTTGGGAATGTGACCAAGTTCCCACAGGGATATGGTTGAAGGCTGCTGTGTTTTGCATTGCCAGTTAGATTTTTTTAGTTATAGTCAGGCAATGCAAAGTTTTGGTTTTTAATTTGTTTTTACTATGTTAAAAGCTAGGAAAAATGATAGGAAGATGTGCTGACAGCAGCTTCAAATGAAAATTATTGGCAGGGTTTATCTCTGTAGACTGAGAGAAGGAGAGGGAGGAGCAAGAGGAGGAGACATAGAAAGACTGTGTGTGTGTGTGTGTGTGTGTGTGTGTGTGTGTGTGTGTGTAAGAGAGAGGGGGCTGTAACTAAAGCCGGGTCTTGGCATAATACCGCACAGGAAGGGGAGCTTCTTAGTAGAATATTTTCAAGCATCTTAAAGACCTATTGGTGCTAAAGGAGGTTCTTCGTGGGCCCCGTGTCTGCTGACGTTTATTTCATTAGACATTTATCTGAGGCAAGGCATTAAATATTAGATATCTATGCAGAGTTGGTACCACAGGGATGTTCTGGTATGATGTGTTATTCCCATTACCAGCTTTGTTTGAATCCATTCATCAGCTAGCATGCTGGGTATCTGCTCGTGCCCAGAAGAAATCAATGAGCAGTGTGAGTCATCTGACAGTAGTTGATTGGCTAGTGACAGGTGCCCTATTTAAGCAAGGTGCTTCGGTTAGGATAATGTTTAGAGACCCACTAGAGGACTATGTTTTGGTCTTTGGTCTAGAGTCTAGGAGAACATCCTTCCCTGAACATCTACCTCCCAGTTCTCTGGTCCATTTGTCAGGAAACATGGTGACTACAGGCCCCCCCAGTTGAGGTTTTTACAGTTCAGGGACATTTGGAAGCCATCGCATTCTATGCAGCAGAATTGGCTTGGCTCCGTTCAGATCAGCTCCCATTCCTTGGACTTAGAGATGGATAAAAGGGAAGCAATAGTTTCCCCCAAAATAATATTTCCCTGAGAAGTGAAAAAGTGTGTTTATTCAACCAGACCCTGAAAAGAGGAAAACATTGAGTCCCAGAGAAAGAGGAAAAGGAAAGGTGGAAGGGAGGAGAGGAAGAGGGAACCAATCAGAAAAGGAAAGGGGTAGAAGAGTAGGGGGATAGAGGCGGAGGAGAAGATTGTGAACTATGTTTTGGCAGTGGAGCAGCAGGATAATATAAGCGTATAACCATGGGGTAGTTTTTTTATGCATGCCCTCTCTGTGAGTCCTGGACGTAGCTCCCCTTCAAACACAGTGACAGCATCAGTACAGACTAATAGACACGGGCAGAGGATGGGTGATGAGGACCAGGTCATGGTGTTACATGAGTCCACCTTGGGTCTCAGAGGATTTTTCAGTGCCTTTGACTTATGAAGAGGCTTCTGACTTCTGCATGAAAAGGTTCCTTGAGCCTCGGTCCTCTGGAGCCTTAGTGTGCTGCTGACTGTGGTTGGATCAGTTTGAATGATAAGTCATCCAGCTCCACCCCATCTGTGACTCACTTGATCTCTTTGTCTGCACTGCCATCTAGGAGGAGCCAGCATGCAGACAACTGCCTAGTTCCTGTATAGTCTGTGTGGCCAGCACTACCTAGTGCTCACATTTCTGCCCCATTCTTGAGATCAGTCCTGGAGGCTGTGCCATTTTAGGGAATCACAGATACTCTTGACACCTGCCAAGAGCCTTTGTCATGCCAGGGTGCCCTTATGAGTTCATCTAACACCACGAAGACCTATGAGACCATTACTGCTATCGCTGACTACTTCAAAGGGATGATGCTGAAGCAGAGAGAAGTTTAGTTACTTATATAAGCTCACTCAGGCACAGGTGGGACAAATTCCTTCAGACTCCAGATGGCAGAGCTGCATCCACTTATAGGGCCAGTCAACATTTCTACTGTGGTAGTTTTTAGTTAGTTTTTTAGTTAGCATATGAAATAATAGGTTCTATTGTTGCATTTCCATACAGACACATACTCAGTTCTTATTAATACCACTGCTACTCTTCTCTGTTCCTTTACACCATCTTGGTTCTCCCTGATGAGTCCTTCCTGACCTATATTTTGTTAATGTCTTTTATTTCAAACTCTTCCTTCCCTGTCATACTTTCTTTTCCCAATGCTGTGGCAAAATGCCCTGACCAAAGCAACTCAAGGGATAAAGGGTTTATTTTGGTTTATAGTTCAAGGGTCCAAACAATTACAGCAGGGAAAACTGAGCAGGATGAACTTGAAACTCATCATACCCATAAACACAAGGCAGAGACAGGAATTCAGTCATCAGCTCCAGCCTTTTCTCCATTTATTCAGTCCATGACCTCAGCCAGGGAATGGTGCCGCCCATAGTGGGCAACACTTCCCACCTCAATTAGAACAATTACTAACCAACCACAAGCATGGCCAGACCCCGCTTTCCAGATGATTCTAGATCTTTTCACTTTGAGATTAAGCATCATACTCTCTCTAGATCTCTTATCTCTTCACATTTTCTTCTTCTTCCACTCATTCTCTCTCTCTCTCTCTCTCTCTCTCTCTCTCTCTCTCTCTCCATACACACACGCACGCACACACGCACGCACACATGCACACACACACGCACACATAAACACGTATATATACCTTCAAATCTAGATTGTATATATGAGAAAAAGTGTGTGGTATTTGGCTTCCTATATATCTCAGTCACTGTTCTATTGCTGTGAAGAAACACCATGACCAAGTCACCCCTTATTTAAAAAAGCATTTAGTTGGGGACTTGCTTGCAGTTTCAGAAAATTAATTCATTATCATCATAGCAGGAACTGGGAACTTTAATCCTGATTCACAGGCAACAGGTAGAGAGTGACTCTGGACCTGGATTGGGCTTTTAAAACCTCAAAGCCCACCCCCAGTGACACACATCCTTCAACAATTACATACCTCTTCCAACAAAAACCACACTTCCTAATCCTTCCCAAGCAATTCCACTACCTGGGGACCAAGCATTCAAACACATGAGCCAAGGGGGTCGTTCTCATTCAGACCACCACACTAGGC
Organism: Arvicola amphibius; assembly: GCF_903992535.2. NCBI lineage: Eukaryota > Metazoa > Chordata > Mammalia > Rodentia > Cricetidae > Arvicola > Arvicola amphibius. The sequence continues at coordinate 6,674,367 of NC_052049.1, read as the reverse complement.
CTGACTTATTTCACATAACCTAATCATCTCCAACTCCATGAATTTTCTGTCAAATATTATAATTTCATTTTTCTTTACACCTTGAGTAGACTTCCATTGTTATTACCTATATGCACTACTTTTTACCTGTCCATTCACCAACTAATGGGCCTGCAGGCTTGTTCCATGTCTTGGCAGTTATGAATAATATAGCAAGTAGTATGGATATGTAAGTGGTTTACTGTATTAGACTCCTCCCAGGTTTATACCCAGGAATGGTATATCTGGCTCATATAGTAATTCTATTTTTAGCATATTATAATATCCCTACTGATTTCTGTTGTGACTTCTGTAGTTTTCATTCCCACCAGCTCTGTGTTAGGGCTGTTTCTCTACCTCACCAGCATTTCTTGTCTTTTTCTTTCTTTCTTTTTTTATTTTATGATAGTCATTCTGATTGGGGTGATATGGAATCTCAATGCATTTTAAATATAAAACACTAATGTTAATAGGGAAAGGAATCTGGTTCTTGTCTGAGTACAAACGGAACAGCATAAAGACCATGCCTGCTTATAGCACTTAGAGTTGCACACTTGCAGACCTCGAGACAGCAGCACCAGCCGCGCAGCCTCTGTCTACCCACTTGCACTGCTCCAGTGCCGACTCCAGGAAATGACAGATGAAAATTACAGAGCTACTAAAACAAACTTAGACCTTAAAACATATTCCTGGGAAGAACTAAAGAGCCAACTATGGAGAGTGTATCAAAAGGTCAAGATAGCTTTGGAGCAAGGAGAACAAGCCCTGCCATCCCCTGTGTCCTCTGCCATTTCTGCCATTCCTGCCATTCCCCTGCCATCTCTGCCATCCCATGCCATGCCCTTCCATCCCCTTCCATCCCCTGCCACCCCCTGCCACCCCCTGCCACCCCCTGCCATCCCTTGCCACCCCCGCCACCCCTTGGATCCCCTGCCATCCCCTGCCGTCCCGTGCCATCCCCTGCCATCCCCTGCCATCCCCTGCCATCCGCTACCTGAGCTTGCATGACATTTTCAGAAAACTTTCCCGAGGTGGCTCTTCCCACCCAGGTGACACAGCTATGCCCCGCTGAGTATCTACAGGACTTGATAGTGTTGAACATGTTACTGAAATTGACATTCGTAGTAAGTGTTCCCGTGGTGATGAGAAGTGAGGATGTACTGTGCAGCAATGGGCTCACTTTGGCCTCGCTAGCAGAGGACGAGAGAAGGGTCTGACCAGAACACTGTATTTGAGAGGCTTTCCCAGGAAGCATCAAATTGGAAGTTGGTTTTGTTGTGCACAACTTGGAGAAAGGCAGGTGCCACCAAGAAGAAAATCACCTCTGAGGCCACCTGGAGCACAGTTCCCCCAGGGAACTCTGGGAGATGGCACAGAGCACGAGCCGGAGGAGTGGACCACAGGGAGCAAGAGGAGCTGCCATGTTGGCCCTCAACTCTCAGCCCAGAGCTTAAGGCCAGCCTGCCTCACAGGAAAGCAGATGTTATGAGGGTGAGCGCTGAGCCAGACTGCAGAGAAATGATTGGCAGTGAGGGGACACGGCCTGGTGGGAACCGAGAGCAGGTGCAAGGCTGATTCTCTGCATCCCACAGACACGACAGCTAAAAAGGCAAGGCCGGTGAGAAGGCTGATGAGCAGCTTTGCCACCGGCAGGTCAGGTACGAAGAGGGGGAGTCTTAGGTGCTCAGATCCCCACAGGGTCTGTGAAAGCTGCCAGGAAGGGCAGGGGCTGTTGGACTGTTGTAGTATAAAACTGTTTGTTAATGACATCCTGCAACGAGCCGAAAGCATTTTTCCAGAAAATGCAAACAACAGCAGCAGACACTTGGTGAGAGATGTACAGGAAGAGAAAGCAGGGCAGCTGTATGGCTGCTAATTGGGATAGATGGCTCTTTGTCAGCGTCGGCAAAGGATGCTGGGCGCACGGATCCTAATGTGCTTGTCTTCTCTGTTACTGGCCGGAGGAAAGGGAACAGAGCGAAGGGAATGCCGATTGTCACAGGATGCCCACTCAAGGACCCTGCAGTCCTGGGCGATGAGCTTAAAAAGATAGCCTCCTGTAGTGAAGAGGAGAGCAGGCCTGCTTTTCATCACGCCCCAGTTTTCTTTATTAATTAACCAATGAAACAACAGATATACAGATGACCCTTCTCCATCAGCCTCCCTACAAGCCAAAGTGCCCGGAATAAATGATAGTGTGGTACTTAGCCCCAAATGGCATTCCCAATACATGCTCCAATATGACATCCCAAGGTTGGAGAACCTTGTAGAAGCAGAAAGAATATAAGGGCCAGAGTATGAGGACAGATGCATTTAAAGGATGTCTCTGGACAAGATGTGACCATTGCACTCACAAACACCCTGCAGCTGTGGTTAGCTACCTGAGTTGGGGCTGTTAACTCCTCAACATGAAGGAGGAAGATGCTCACGAGGCCCTGGCCCTCCTAAGGGACTCAGGCCAGTTATTGGTTGCTGCAGGGGGAAGTGTCGCTTTCTTCAGCGATGTGGCCACTTATAATTTCCCATGTGCCAGAAAATAACCTCACAGCCACACACGTGCACAACCCAAATTAAACTCAGTGGGTCACACACAAAGAGAAGACATGAAAGTGGTGGAGAGGGGCTTTTTTTAGAAAGAAGAAGGGTTTCACTTGGAGCAGGAGAGGAAGGAAAGAGGGCACCTGGGTGCTGAGAATGAGTAAAATTCATTATGTATACATATGAAACTGTCAGAGAATAAACATCCAATTCAGATGACTCAAGAGGAATGTAGCTATATAATTTGTTATTTCAGAGTACCAATTTCTATCTTCTTACAGCTAGGGCTATGGCTTCCCAGAGTGGCTAAGAGAAGGCGATGTGGATCGGAGTGAGTGTGTCCTAAGAGCTAGGTTGTCTTGATTTATCATTTGGAAATCCAAGACACAAATGTATGCAAATGTGGGGATTCTTCAGAGATTATAGGGACTTTGTACGCTGAATGCTCAGCCTGGAACTTGGTATGCACCAAGGTTACAATACCTGCTTGGAAACTCACCATGACTGATTTTTGTCTGAAAAAACATTTGTCTTTCCTGTTGTTTAGTGAAGTCAATTTGGAGTTTATTTGGAAAAAGGTTTTGATACAGACAGATTTGTATGTGTGTGTGTGTGTGTGTGTGTGTGTGTGTGTGCGTGCGCACGCATGTGCATGAGAGAGAGAAGGAGAGAGAGAGAGAATCAGAGACAGAGAGAGTAAAAAAGAGACAAAGACATGAAAAGACAAGGGCTTAGGAAAATAGTAATTGCAAGCACCCAAGAAGGGCGGATATATAGTCTTCTCAAGGAAGAGAATTGCTATCATTTTATTTAATTTTTTGCTAATACTGTTTAATTAAAATTTTCTTTCATGTGAAATGTAAAAATAAATCCCACAGAATATTATTAAAATTCTATGAATTTTTTTCAGTCCTTCTCAGAGAAGATTTTCAAATATTATTTGGCTCAGATGTAGGTTAATGATTGAGATGTCAGAATCCACTTATTTTGGCAGTTTATTCTAGAAGAGGAAGGGGGTGGTAGTTTTCCACCGATAAGACAAACTCTTCTCAGATACCAAGTGACAGACAAAATGCAGAAGAGATTATATAGGAAGCTACTTTATTAACATTTAAACTTTTATAATATGCTCTAATCAGAAAGAATTGCAAATTTTCAGGAGTTATTTTTCTCCATCTTGGAAGTGATGATTAACTGCTTAGAAATTGAGTGACACCAAGCCTGTCACTGCCCACGACATTTGGCGAACTGCTGTGTTTTGTGCTGTGGGACAATGTTCTTGTACCCTGTAAAGATTTGTCAGCTCTATTGGTTTAAGAAAATGCTGATTGGCCAGTAGCCAGGCAGGAAGTATAGGTGGGGTGACCAGAACAGTAGAATTCTGGGAAGAGGAAAGGCTCTGTCTTCAGTCATCACTCAGACCAAGAGGAAACAAGATAAGAATGCCTCACCGATAAAAGGTCAAGCCATGTGGCTAACACAGACAAGAATTGTGGGTTAGTGTAAGATGTAAGAGTTAAGAAGAAGCCTGAGCTAATAGGTCAACCAGTTTATAATTAATGTAGCCCTCTGTGTGTTTCTTTGGGATTGGGTGGGACAGAAACCTCAGGCAACAGTTTTATCTTCTTGGTATTATCTCCTCACATATACAAATTGCTGGGAGCTTGGTTGAGAATGATTAGTCTGGGTTTATGGTCTGGAATCTCTAGGCTTTCATTTTTGAGCAATGAGATCCCAGTTGTCTAATGCCAGAATATGCAAACTGCTTTAAACTCACATGCAGCCATCTTGTGCTTCTTTGCTTTGGTGGTACCTCTTGTCATCTTTAATCCTTTTAATATCTCCCCAACTTCTTCCTGGGCTCAGATTGGCTCAATCTGAATTCTAAGTCTTCCCCTAAGCATCAACAGTTACCTTGCTTGAGTACCTCTGAGAAAGGAAGGGAGCCCAGGGCCCAGCAAACTCTCTGCAAGGGACCAGAAAGAAAGCACCATACACCTCTATCATCAGTACAGTTTCTATCATCAGTACTGATCCCTGAAGTTGTCACACAAAAGCAGTTACAGATAGGGCATAGTATCTGGTTGTATTGTGAATCAGTTATCCGGGAGCTACTAAGAAGGTATTTGATGACACAGTAACTCTCTTCAAACAGTAGAGTGTAAGGAAAGATTTTCATCGGTGATATGGGTGGGCCTCATTCGACCAGTTGGAGACTTTCAGAGGGAAAAACCAACAACAACACAACAATAAGGTATCCTGTGGAAGAAAACATTTGGCTTCAACACCACTGCTGTCTGAGTTTGCAGTCCTCTGGCCCACCCTTCAACAATGAAGCTGATTCCTTGACATAGATCTTACTACATATATACTTTATTGGTGCTGTTTCTCCAGAGAATCCTTGGCTGATTCAGGAAACAATATGCCTAGAGCATATCTTTCACTCTGAAAACTCATTCTTTACTGTGTTATTTACTTTTACCAATTTGTCCAACCATCCATCCATCTATCCATCCATCTATCCATCCATCCATCTATCCATCCATCCATCCATCCATCCACTGAAAACAAATATTCTTGGTGTCACACAAAGAAACACAAGAATAGCATGAGAGTAACTTGGGCAAGACAATTCCTATTTAGAAAAAAAAAAACCAAAACACTACAACCCACACCAGGCTAACAAGCATACTAAAACAGGAAGTTCACTTTATTTTTATTCTAAAGCAGGACATAACTATGTCTTCTCCTCAAGGGTGGGTTTGAACTCACCATCTTTCATACTTGACTAGTTTCAAAAGAATCAGCACAAAGGAAGGAAAAGAAAGGGTTAAACGAGAAGGGGTCAGCTGTTCTGGACCAACAGGTTCCCAGAATGCAATGTGGGGGGGGCATTTATATAAACAAAAGTTTTTCCTGGTAGGGAGGTTAAAAGATCCTAATAAAAATTTTATAAGATGGGAAGATTAAAATTTTGAATTCTTTTACATAAAACTTTTACATGGAGTGGGACATTTGTAGAATATTGGTCCTTGGCAGGTTGGCTATCTTCGACAGAAGAAATAAATTCATACACATCCAAGCAAGCCATCCAGCCAGCCACCTAGCCCGTCACAATCTACCCTGCTATTAGCCCCATGATATCCAACAACGTCCCATCCTTCTGCTTTGCCTCGGAAACCTGTCCTTCCTGCCTCACCCTCTTTCTGGGACTCCACCCTATTCCCATGCTCCTCTGAAATTTTTGCCTCATGGGCTCACACCCAATTTCGATAATGCCTATAGGGCCTTAGAAACCACAAATCAAGTGTGGTAATTCCCTTAAGTCTATTCAGTGGCCCCTTATTTCACTCACAAAGGCACGAAAATGCTTTACACACCTGCCTTGGTGGTCTTTATACCCCTCTCGCAAATCTCAGCTCCTTCAGTGCTTTGGGGCGCTGGCCTGTGAACATCCCTAAAGTCTCCCTTGTCCTTGTATCCGAACCTCCCATATTACTGCGTTTAGTGATATCCCGTGTTTCTCATCTGTTCCTCCTCTCTGTTCACATGAGATTAATGCCCACTTCTCCCCCCCCCCCACTTCTGTTAGAGCCTCCCTCATTCTCAGCATCGTAGTCTTCAATCTATGTGCGTCTTTAGACCTGTCTCCTGAACTAAATGCCAATCACTGAGAGCAGGAGTCTTTCCTAGGTGGTGCACAGCCTGTCACTGGCGATGACCTAATAAAAATATGTACACCAGAGGTCAACAGCTGAAGTTCAAGGTCTCTGAAATTTATAAAACCAAATAGGTACTACTCCCGGAAGCTTGTAATCTGGGGAAGGGAGGATGGCCAACCCATGAAACTGATACAAGTGAGACAAATAGGCATCTTTTTAGTGCTATGAAGAGACACACGGAGTATATAAACGGATAATCTTTCAGGGGTCAGCAATCACTATGTTGAGGAAAAGTAACTTGACCAGACCTGAAAGCCGAATAGCATTTCTTTAGGGAAGTGTTTGAAGGAAGGCGCATTCCAGAAAAGGGGATCTGGACGTGTACCAGAGCCCGGTGCAGCAAGAGTGCAGCACGCTCAAGACACAACAGCGCAGCCAGCACGGCAGAAGCACAGAGGGAAGTTTGCGATGATGATGGGGAGGCTGGCGCTGGCACGGCAGGCTCTGGGAGCTGGAGGCTTGGGCACCGTGTTTGTTTTATTCATCCCACCTGCAGGGCAATGGATGGCATGATGAGGGCCAGACCGAGGGGGCAATGCCACAATCCAATTTGTGCTTTCTGTGTTGAGTCTGGCTTCAGTGTGGGCCAGATGAAGGTGGGCATAGCCTCTCTGGCATTTCTAGATGTAATTTCACAGCAAAAAATATTTCCTGGTCCTCTGTCATTTAGAATTATTCTGTCTCTTCTTCTGCAGTGAATCCTGGTGTGGGATAGGCACGGGAAGGAGTGGTGCTGTAGATGGATCAGCTGGGACTGGGCACTGCACAGTCTCTAGTTCTCCGTACTTTGATTGGTTGTGCTTCTCTGTAATGGTCTCCGTGCTTTACAGAGAGAAGTTTCTTTGACACAGGGTGAGAACTATACTTCTCTAAACTGAGGAATATCGAGAGTGTGAGAAAATGTCTTTCCAGAGAAGAGTCCTGCCCCCATTGCCTATCTAACACTAGGTGCTCATTTCTGGGATCGTACACATACAGAAAATATTGTATGAAGTAAGAAGGTTGACTTGGTTGTGTGTATGTGCATGTGTGTGTGTGTGCATCAATAAGTAAAGAAAAAGAAGTCATGGATTTGAAAGAGAACAAGGGAAGGTACATGAGGAGTTGGCTGGAGAAAAGGGAAGGTGTATTATATTATATTATAGTTTCATTATATTATATATAGTTTATGTATATGATATTGTAATTTCAAATTTCTTAGTTCAAAGCCACACTTACACTTTCATCCTAAAGACACATCTGACCGAAAGGAGGAGAATACTTGCCAATAAATGGGTCAGTTCATTGACCACACTGCTGTTTGCACTACAATATACTGACTATTAAGCTATACTGATTCAAGTAAGAATAATATATACAGGTTATATTATAGTTTCAAAATATAAAAAGCGTTTTTAAAAGTTGGCATGGAGAGCAGGGAAACAGAGATGTTGGTGAGGGTTGTTGAGGGCTGACAAAGCTTTGAATGACACAGTCATGGGGAAAAAGTGGAATTGTCTGAGTAGGAATCGGGAAGTCAACAGGCATGGAGTCAACGGTCTAGGGGCAGCATGGGGGAAGGAAGGGGTGGGTTTGTTCTATGGGAAAATTCTGTAGCCTGTTGGGGAAGAGGTAGTGGGAATGGGCTTTAGTTTGTCCGGGTATCACCTGCAACACCACATGAACATCTGGACCTCACGTTCTTGAAGATTCAAAAGTCAAAGGAGAACTGAGCACCCCGAGGGACAGGAGACACTCTGCTGCCGCCAAGCAGCATCACATAGGGAACACACTTAGGCCACCAGGATCCATGTTGGAGACAGGGGGTCTTGCAGCCACAGTGTTTCCTGCACAGGTGTGATGCACTTGCCTTTGTGTGCTCCATTGGAACCATGGGTAAAATAAAGATGTGACCACGTTTTTCCATATTATTCCCCAATGACCATCACATAAGGATAGATTTATGTCTTGATATCCTTGTACTCAAAGCCAAGTTTTAAATATCTTTCCTGAGTTTACCTGCCAACTTCACTATGAGGTTCAAAGAGATGTCAACAGTGGAAAAAACCAAATCTTGTAAAGAAAACAGCTGGGGTGTGCTTTTTCTCTGAGCCTCCTCTTCAAGTTCACAGTGACATGTGGAGCCCATGTGTGTTAACTCCACCCTCCGATCTTTTATGGTGTCAACACTGAAGGTAACTGACAGCAGGCATCTACGTGGATGTTGAACGGGTTTGTTACTGAGGGTACTAGTACACATGTGTTTATAAACTCTCAATTTCCTCTCCCAGAATGTCTCAATTCTTTCCTCCCTTATCTGCCTATTAATCATTCTAGCATTTGGTACAGCTATATTATACAAAACTGTAAAAATTCTCTGTAGCTATCACCATGAAAAGAAGTGGAAGAAGGGGGAGAAAGCTTACTAGTCACTATACTGTAACTCACAGCAGCCTGGCCACCGAATTGACCTATCTATTGGCAAGTATTCTCCTCCTTACTGTCAAATATAGCCTAGGATGCTAGTGTAAGTGTGGCTTTGAACTGAGAAGCAAGCCGAACATTAATCTCTAACCTTTAAACACAATTCCTGGGTAAAGACAGATGGCAAAAATATCATGGAAGGAAATGCACGTGCCTGGTTTCCAAGCACTGCCTCCAATTTTACAAGGGCTGTCTCCAACCCTACTGCTCTGTTCAAGCTCATAAAGGACCGTGTGGCCCTTTCAGATTTCTAGAAGCTTCTCTACAGCTGCTAGACAAAATCTTAGGCATGGAGGGCAACGTTTGCACTGAGGTATTGTCTAGGATGATGGGAATCTAGAACAGAGAAGAAATGCATTGAAGGTGGGTCAGAAAGGCAGAAATGAAGGACAGTGCTGAAGGCAGCTTTTGCTGACCTGCATAGGCACTGGAAGCTAAAGCAGAGGCCTTGGGGATGGGGTGAAAGAAGTGGAAGATGCAGCCTAAGACAGGGAGCTCTGCTAACCAGCCACTGAAGGAAGGATCTGGCATTGCGAATGAGTCAGACTGACTGACCCACCGGTCCCATCCCTGGGGTAAAGCATCATTCCAAGTGATGGGCTCTGGTGTCAAACACTGTCCTAGCTATGTTCCTGTTTGCTGTCATAAAGCAGTATCACCAAGGCAACTTGTAGAAGGAAGAATTAATTTGGACCTTAGAGTTCCAGAGAGATATAGTCCGTTACGATGGGCAGGTGGCAGGTGGGTGGTGACTGGAGCATCTGAGAGCCTACAAGAAGCAGTGAGAACACACTGAAGATGGCATGTGGGTTTTGCAACCTCAAAGTCAATAGACAGTGGCATATATCCTCCAGCAAATCACAACTTCCTCAAATAAGCCACCAACTGGGGATCAAATGCCCAAGACTATTGGGGGACATCTCATTCAAGCCACCATAGGCATCACGGCCCCCTCTTGGAATGGGTTGGGATGAGGATGAGTGAAATGTTTACAGACCTCTGTTTTGTGGTCTTCAATGGTTATCACCTGCTGAGCACACGCATGTGTGCGTGACTGGCTGGTCTATAGGTTGGCAAGACCTGTGTCCATCCTTGCTTTACCTGTGAGTATGAATTTTAATAAAGGGTTTGAAACACCTTAGAGTTGGAGGAGGTGGAGGCACAGAGGTCCTCGGGAACCAGTGGATTCTGGGTTTTCCTTCTCATTAATCAAGAAGGGAACCCCTGGGTAGACTTTAGACAGATGCTGGACTGCTGCCACTTGCAACAGGGAGACTTCATCAATCTAAAAGGAGAGAGCAAACCCTAGCCACCCACTGGTCTGTTTCCCTCCTGGGAAGTACCCAGGAGTCTTGTTCCTCCAGGTTCCAGCTGCCCACATATCTTCTCAAAAAATGGAGAGCATAAACCCAGATTGTCAGGTCTCTGGCTTGGGGCTACGAAAGGAATAGAAAGAGGACATGAGACCTGCTTAGAATAATTCCATGTAGTCTCGGATGGCTCCATCCTTGTTTGGGGCTGGGGAGTAGACTCTTGCCTCAGCAGCTCCCAGCAGATTCTGTTTCTCAGGGTGAGGTGGGCACCCTGGTGGGGAGCACTTCCACAAGTATGGATGTACTGCTTGGTGTTTTGTGGAGTTCACTTCCGTGCGTCAGAGACTCCTTAGGTGTCTCTCACAGTCTGTGTGAAGACACGATCCATCTCAGTCTCGGCAGAGCATGCTTTCTCTTCTTGATGAGCTTGCTGAAGGCCAATATAAAGTCTACATTCAGAGCCCATTCATAGTGAGGTAGACTTTAAAATAGGTCCCTCCTCCCTACCCACCTTTTACAAACAATCAGGTATAGAAGTTTCTCTTAGCCCATTAAGTAATTTATATTCTATATCACTGATGAAAGAGATGCTGAAAACGTATATCATTTTAATGTAATGAAAATGTTTGAGAAGCCAAAGTAAGAATGAGGCAGCTAAAATAAAAACAGATCCAGAAGAAGGACCACCTGACACACCATAAAACCTCGTATATAGGTGGTGGTAGAGAAGAACTTTGGATCTGGGTCAAAGGTACTAACAGGAAGATGTATGTGAAATCAGGGTTTCATTTTAATAGGTTGTGGACCATGTGGGTTTTTAGGAGCTGTTTGTCCCTAACTCCTTCTGACTTCAGAAACCCTCTGCAGCAGAGGGATGGGTGCAGTTCTTAGCCGCCTCCCCACAGGTCAAAGACTGGGACATGCCTCGTGCTCCATCACGTGGTGATTCTTTGTTTTCCTTCCTCTAGCCTTGTATCCTGTGTAAGAGCTTCCCCCAGGGCTGAGAGACCCAAGAAATACTAGGACCTCCATCCTGCCTCCACTCCACCCATTAGCTTCAGAGGCAAGTTTTCCACTTAGGAATAGGGCAGTCTTCAAAGGGTGCGTGTGGTGGAGGTTGCAAGCGCCAGAAGCATCCTGGGAGCAGACTACTGTGTCCGGCATTTTCACAGCCTGAAAGACCAACCACCTCTGTGATGAAATACAGGCAGAGAAGTGGACAGCACCTGTCTAGGGGTTCATCTGGAGTGACGATGCTGGGCATATTCTAAGCACCAATTATTCAGCCTCGACACCCATGTAACCTGTGATTGAGCTTGGTCAAGAACTTGGAGATTCTAAATACCATGAGGTGTTTTTCTGCAGTCGACTGAGGCAGTTGTACAATGATCAGAGCAGCAGAAAGGGGCTCAGAAGACGGGAAAGCACAAGGGAGGAGAGTGTGGGGATTTACACCTCTGCTTTGCCAACCTGGATGCTGAAGCTTACGGTCACGGTCTGTTCTGCATCAGTATAAGGTAATTCCTACACAGGCGAAACTTCGTGAAGAGGGGCATATTCTGAATCACACTTCCAGGGGCCCAGGGTCGAGGGTCATGTCAGTGGTGATCCCAAGGTACTAAGGACCTCTGTGCAGAGTGCAGAAGCCTCCATATGTGTCTCTTTCAGTTTCCTTCTCTCTTACAAAGACACTAGGAGTCAAATACGGATGACTGTGTCTGACTATATTATCAGAGTAAGTTTCTACAATGGGACTTCAGACTCTTGAACCCAGAAGCCATACTCATTCTTGTAAACTCCGAGGGCCTTCCCACTAGAGAAGGAGAGTTCCTCCCTGTCCCTGGACACTGAGATTGACTAGATGGTTTTCTTTGGCCAAGGGACAAACCACTGGGAGTCAGTTCTCTTCTGCCACATGGTAGGACCTAGGGATCAAATGCAGGTCCTCAGGTCCTTGGACAAGTGCCATTTTGAGCCATCTTGCCAGACTGAAATACAAAGTCAGGCAGGCACCCAAAGGGCCAAGTGCTGCTGCCCATCCAAGCACAAGAAAGGCTTGTAGACAAAACATGGGGGCACCCACACCCATAAACTCTCACCACACCCACGTCAAATGTTTCTACACGGGTGGTATTTACTTTGATCACGTGGTTAAATGCTGCACGGTTCCCTGTTGTCTACCAAGTACCGTTCTCTGCTGTAGAAATCGCAGGAGATGCCTTGAGTTTGCGCAGAGAGTCTGCTCGTCATCAGTATTCCACCCAGGCGTCCCAGGGATAATCAATCATCCTGTGCTTGTTGCCTAGCCCTATCTCTGCCTTGATAGCTGCAAAATGATGATTCTTCTGCCCACCTGATTCCTTTGCTAATCAGCTCTCAATAAGAGCAATCAGAACTACTCTTCCCTAGTCACTCATTTGTGGATTATAGGCTCAGAATGCTCGTTCCAGTGGGATAATATTCACTAATATGCCCTGCTTTTCATCGTTTGTTCTGTCCTCCCTCCCTCCCTCCCTCCCTCCCTCCCTCCCTCCCTCCTGTCTGTCTCTCAATTGTCCATGTTACTCCAGCATGTTCAGTTTGTTTGGGACTTGATGAAATACATAGGTTCACTGTGTCTCTGCTCTGCCTCTCACCTGGAATCACTCATTTCTCTAACATGTCTATTCTGACCCTGTCTCTCAAACTTCGTAGGAAATGAGGTTTGAGCTTCCCCATGTCTTCTTACAAGAAGATCAGCATCTCTCGTATTTTCTTTCTTCTTTGTGCAGAATATGGCATATCATGGACACCACCTTTCACTTAGATTTCCTAGAAACTCAGAAACAACTGTAAAGCCTCTTGTTATTGGTTTAGAGATTGCCTGCTGGTTGCTTTTTATGGCTACCCAGTACTCCATTGCTTGAATGTAGCACAGTGTGCCTAACTGATGCCTCTCTTGCTGTAGTTTCTTCTCATGGTCTGAAATTATAGATGAGGTCATAAAAACCTTGTGTTTTTGTTCAACCAGATTTGGGGGGATGAGTAGACTGCTGTGCTTCATGTCCAGTTATGGGATGTTGTCAAGCTGACCTTTGGTTTTGTGTTACCTTGCCTTCACTTTATAGTATGAGATGCTCACTCCCCGGTCTTGGAACTAGGCTCCACATTCCTGATGCAGAGAAATCATATCAGGGCCCAGTTAATAAACACTTCTCTTACTGTGAGTAAAATTAAAGTTCTTTCATATGTGCTCAGGATATTTACAGACTTCTTTCACAAGTTTTCCTTCCATGTCTTGTCTATCCGTAGGACGTTCGGTATACTGATCCTTGGTTTGACAAAGTTCTTATACATTATTGATATAGCCTCTTATTTGTGATGTATATCACAAATAGTTTTGTCTACCCTGCCAGTTTTGATACATAAAATTTAGAAAATTAATTCCTAATCTTGAATGTATCCATCTTTTATTTCAGTGTATGGTGTGGTGAGCTGGAGGTAGCTCAGTATTCTGATTATTGTATGAGCCACCCGTATTCCTTCCTACTGTGTTTCTGGGTTCTGCTGCTGTTTGCTCTTTGAATTTGCATCTCTGATCCGTTAGGGGATGACTTTGAAGATAGCTGAGGATGGATCTTTCATTGTTTCATGTCTTTCCAGGTTGAAACTTCCTTCATCTCCTCTCTTCCCTGACTTTTAATCCTGTCCCTTTGATGCCCTTCACTCATGTGCCGGCCCTGCTCTGGTCTAATTGTGTAGGATTAGTATCGTGCTCCAGTGTTTGGTGAGCCAGAGTCTACCTCCCCATGGCTCTCGTGAATGTTTTCCTAGCTCTTCTTATGTGTGACTATTTCCAATTTGTCTGTTGTCATTTAAAAGCTCCCTGGAATTTTAATCAGGGCTTCATGACACGTGTAAATTAACCTTGGAGGAACCGACAGTCTAACGACATGAGATTGTCCAAAGTGAGAACACTGGTTCTAGTCTCAGGTCTCACTATGCATCCCTGGCTGCCCTGGGACTCTCTACGTAGACCAGGCTAGCTGCAAACTCACAGAGATCTGCCTGCCTCTGCCTCCTGAGCTCTAGGATTAGAGGTTTGCACATCTGACTTTCAGTCTCAATTTGTGTTTCTGCAGGATCCTTGTTTTTGTTCTTTGAACCCTCTTTTCTGTCCCTGCTCATCTTCAGAGGGCAGTGTGTCTTTCCATGCTATCAGCTTCTGCGTCTGTGGGTTCTGCATCCATGTATTCAATGAATTTATACTGCACTGTCTCCGCAAATGTCTCCCATTCAGAGTGCAGTATAGGCATTCTTTAACACTAGACAGTTAAATTAGGAAAAGAGAAGTTATTATTTCCATAGATAAAGAGAAAATGAAAACCCTACAAATCAGAATTCTCCAGGAGAGGGGCAGACTTCACAGGTCCTTGGGGATATTCTTATAGCTGACCCAGAGGCCCCTTCCTTGCTCACTCTTTGTTCTGAGCATTGAAAGTCCTAGTATCTTATTTTTAGCTGGTGCCTTTTCCTGGAGCCGTTCTACTTAGATGGAGAGGGAGGGCAAATGGCTTCATCCCTTCCTTTGATGGAAAGAGAATCCACTGCAACCATGTCATTGGCTGATGTCATGGCTCATCCCCATCAGTGAACTTTTAGAAATGTGTCTGTGTGTGCCGACCAAGGCCAGAAGAGGGTATCCGAGCCTCCGGATCTGGAGTTTCAGACAGCTGAGCTGCCTGATTTGGGTTCTGGGAACTGAATTCTAGTTCTCTGGGCAGGCAGCATGTCCTGTCAGCTGCTGAAGCTCCTCTCCAGGTCTCTTTTAATGAGCTTTATTCACAAATGTGGATGTACATGCTATATCATATGTATACACATGTATCATCTTGTATAATACATATCTATCATATCCATCTGTACATATTTAGATGTAGAAATAAAGTTATACATGCGATTTGCACACGTGTTACCTGTAGACGCAGATTCTGTTTGCTATACCAGCCATTTAACCTTTTTGTAGGCCAAAACGATATGTTCAGCTCCTTGTTTTGGAGTCCGAGGGGAGTTTATTCTGTTCTCCTCCTGAAGGTTCAGACAGAACCTCAGTCTAAGGGGAGTGGTAGAAACCATATCCTGTTATAAGCACTTGCTACCATTTTTGGTCACCAAGTCCTTACATCAATGTTTGAATGTATCATGATTTATCCCCGTGCTTGTTTTCCAAGGATACTTCTCTTAATTTTGCAGAGTGTTGGGGTCCAAGGAGGTACAAGATCTTGACAAGATCATGGAGCTGGTGAGGCTAGCTGGCTCAGGATGGGGTGCAGCTCTGAGTTCTGGGCTTCAGAACTCAACCTCAGATGCGCCATAACACCAGAGGCATCCGTTCAGCACAGACAGACGGTGCTCTCCCTGAAGTGCTGGTTAAAAAGTTCTGCTGGGACCTTGTGTTTGTTCTCAGGCACGCTGATATGGGGCTCGCTGTATTCCCTGGAAACACGGGGGATGTTATCTTCCTCTCATCTACAGATGCAATGCAGAGGAAAGACTGCAAAGCATTGCCCCATAGGGAGGGGAAGCAGGCAGTCTGTCTAGGGGGGATCTGTTCAAACTCCCAGCGTCTCTGTGGATATTGATTTTGCCATGAAGCTGCTTATGCACATGAGGAAGAAATTGTGGGCAATAGCAAGTGCTGCAGGGAAGGCTCTGTGCTAGGTGGGAAAAGCTCTTCCATGTGTGGTTCCCGCGTCCACACAGCGGAAGGGGCCACCTTCCCGCGTCCACACTGCGGAAGGGGCCACCTTCCTGCGGAAGGGGCCACCTTCCTGCGTCCACACAGCGGAAGGGGCCACCATCACTTTTCTCTGTCGAGATAAAAATATTGCTCTATTGGCCTTCAGTGAAGTAAGTTTTCAGCAAATAATTATATTTACAATAGCAGAGCAAAGAAACTTCATTTGTTGAGCTTGCTAATTGTCTCACCTTTTTGTGGCAATGAGCCAGGGCTCGGTCTTTAGCTGTGAACCACTCGCCTGAAGGATCATAAACGGCCCCGTTCCCCTGTTGTTTTAACTCCCTCATCGCTCTTAACTGCGCCGTGTGCACTTTTCCCTCCCTGACCTTCTAGCACATTCCAGGCTTTCCTGAGCTTTGTACTTGAGTTATTAAATTACAAAAGAAATGGCGCAACAGGACTGAGATATATTTCTCAGGAACGCAGCTGCGCCAGCCACGGGCGCCGCGTGTGAAGTATGTTTCTTAGCCCACTCTGCTCATCACACTTCGGCAGATAAATCCCACTCTCTGTGGAACGATTCTGGTGTTAGCACAAAGTAATTCAAAACAGCGTTGCGGGGAGAAGCATAATTATGACCGTCAGAAGATGCGTTTGCAAAAGCTGTGCATGGAATGACTTGGTTGGGAGGATGCTTTCCCAGAATGCCAGGGAATCCTTCTGTGTCCCCTAAATCACCAGACATTTATTCTTGTCTATAGTGATTCCCATGATAACGATATAAAACTACTCACACCTGAGACTCTTCTCTGTTTGTTCTCCACGGTGATAGGCTAGGACTTGTCCATTCGCTCGTTGATATGACAGAAGGTTCAGTTCCAGCTCTCTTGGCCACATAAAGGGGGTTGTTATGTCCCTGCCTGGTGTCAGATGGGGAGGGGACTGAGTAGGGGTGACCAGCGGTGGAGATGGATCCCAGGGCCTGACCAGCTCCTCACGCATTCGAGGGTGACTATTAGAAAGAAGGGGGTCATATTGAAAACTTCTCAGGTATGGAAGTAGAATTTGTGGGAACAAGGAGGAGCAGGAAGGATCAAGGACAGGGCCATGGGCAGGGGTGGGTGACTGGTGGCATGAGGTACATGGGAGGGCATTAGTGTGATCATAGAGCTTTCCAGAGATAGAAAACCAAGGGAGAAAGGGAAATGAGAAGGAGGGGGAAGGGAGGGGGAGAGGGAGGGAAGGGGAGAGGGAGGGAGAGAGAGATCACCAAACGGGGCACTCAAAGTCCCTAGCAGTAACCCCCTGGGGCCCTGCCTTTAAAGCAGCCCTCTGGAGGACTCCGTGGAGAGTTCCAAGCAGAACAGAGAGTCTCCTTCAATGAGATTTCCAAATAAAAGAGCAAATAAGAACAGGAGAGAGAGAGAGAGAGAGAGAGAGAGAGAGAGAGAGAGAGAGAGAGAGAGAGAGAGAGAGAGAGAACGCCTGCAGAAACCAGTTGGGGACGTTGAGGCAGTCCGCTGAGTTCCCAATGAAGATTTGTCTCCATGGCTAAATTCTCTTTTCCACTAAACGCATTTTGGTTTTGTGAGTTTGTGAGTTGACCATGATGTATTTTTATTTGTTTGTGTATTTGTGTGTGAGTGCAGGTACCCATGGAGGCCAGAAGAGGGCGGTGGAGTTCTCGAAACTGAAGTTACAGGCAGTTGTAAGCTGCCTGTCGAGGGTGCTGGGACTGGAACTCTACAAGAGCCGCAAATTCTCTTAACCCCTGAGTCACCTTCCCAGCCCCTTCTCTGGTGGACATGGCTGATCTCACAGCTTTTCTCAAGGGCATAGTGATTCTGTTCTTGGGCTGTTTACTATATTTTCCTCTCTGTCACAAAGTTAGCCAGGGAGGGGTATATTAAAACCCAGTGAATGGTCCTTGGTGGACAGTTGGAGACGCACATTCTTGTGTCTGAAATGGAGGGACAGCCCAACTCCAGAGATGGTGTTCAGTGAGCTCAAACAACACATGACCACTTGCCAATACCATGTGCCCACAGGAAGGACCCAGGAATTCTCGGGGCAGAGAGTCTCTGGCATCTCCTGAATTTTCCAGCCTTTGCATAGCACATAACTGTGGGAACTGATGCTTAGGACTGTGGCAGCTACTTTGTGATAATGGTAGGGAGGGGATATGCCCAGAGCCTGGGTGTCTGATGATAGTACCGAGCCAGCCATCAATTCCACAATTTCTTCCATAAACAATGAATATCTTAAGGAATTAAGTCTTGTGAGTTGACCATTCTTTAACTTGCTGCTGAGAGTACTCCGGAATGTAAAGGCAGACAGAGGCCGGGTTCCTGGCTCAAAGTCGAAATGCTTTATGGGTGGGTAAATCGAAACTGTGAATGGTATGGAAGACTCAGGCCTGTGCTGTCACATCCCTGTTGAACGTGGCCGTTTCTGAGACCTCTCGCTAAAGCGATAAACCAGCAGACCACAGACAGATCAGGGGAGTGTTTAAACAGGTCAGCTTTCGGTGGTGAGCGAGTGCCTAGATGGTGTGACCAGTGAGTGACCAGATGGTGCTACGACACGGTTGGCATGTGGCAGAAGCCAGTGACGCTGTCACTGTGGCGTGGGAAAGACTAAATGGAAACCCTTTGTATTTTCAAAGCATATCTTAATGGAAATAGAATTCTATCACGTTTCCTCTATCTCTGTCCTTCCTCCAGCCCCTCCCAGGTATCCTCCCTCCTACCCACTATGTTTCTCCACTCTGGTTTACAGCTTCTTTTATTATTATTATTATTATTATTATTATTATTATTATTATTATTATTAATACACATAGATGTATGTATGTATATGTATGCACAATTACATAACTACAAGCTCCCAAGTCTGTTTTGCTGTTTGTGTGTGTATTGTTTCAGGGTTCACAAGTCAGCATTGGAGTAACGGGGCTCAATCCCAGGAGGGGCTAACTCTCCATACCCCTCCCCCCCCCCCCCGCCATTAGTTGCCTGTGGTTCTTGGTCTAGGGCTGGGACCCCATGGAATTTTCTGCTTTCCATGTTAGCATATCTGAGGCTATCACCACTGTCAGGTCTGGTTCACAGCAGACTGTACCTCTTCTGATTCTTAGCATCTCTCCACCCCCTCTTCTGCAATGCTCCCTGAGTCACAGATGCGGATGTGTCCACGGGGGCTGGGCTGCCCACAATTCAGTGATGTCTGCATTGCATCCGAGATTTTCCGTGATGGTTTCCACTGACTGTAAAGAGAGGCTGCTTTGACGAGGGGTGGTAGCTATACTTATCTACAGGTGTGAGTAAGAAGAGAGCGTATCAGGGAATTACTCCG
The DNA here is from genome assembly GCF_903992535.2 of Arvicola amphibius. Classification (NCBI taxonomy): domain Eukaryota; kingdom Metazoa; phylum Chordata; class Mammalia; order Rodentia; family Cricetidae; genus Arvicola; species Arvicola amphibius. Next base: position 6,655,240 of record NC_052049.1, on the reverse strand, counting down.
GTCTGGGAAAGTGGTGGTAATGGCTCCTTTTCTAAGGTCCATGACCTTCCACTCCCTGGGAGGCTGGCTAGGTTTCCAGGACCAAGCATGGTTTCCCTCCTGTTGAGTGGGTTAAGGAAAGCCTGTTGTTTTGTGAGCAAATTAATTTTCCTTTGCTCTCTTCCTGTGGTTTTCCTCCTATGATAAGTTTCCCTCGAGGAAGACAGCTCCTCTACTTTTGCAAAAGAAAACTTCACAGGCAAGATGAAAACTAAGTGAATGGAATTGGGCCTGCAATGTGGCATAGCGTCTCAGGGATTCTCATTTGAGAACTGAGGTGAAGTGACAGCCAGTAGCCAGCCTGCGTCTGCTGCCCCAGTGATATGCTTGCTCCCATTTCGGCTCTGGGACTTGACAGTCAAACAGCTTTTGCTGGCCAGTTAATTTCATTTGAAGAATATTCCATGGGCCCTTCTTTGATTTTTCTTTGGACTTTGAAGTCTATTTCGGTTTTCTAGGCTCCCTTCAAATGATGATACACCCTGGCTAGGAGCTTGCAGAGCTAAAGGCAGGCTATTTATGGTCAAGTTCTCTCCAGTCCCCTCTTTCATTAAGTTCTAAGAGAAGGATTCAAACTGAGCCTCTGGGAGTGAGCTCAGTTGGCTGCCACAGTCAGGCTTTGCATGAGAAGTGTAAGCAGATGGAATTGTTTGGACCAGAGAATGTGACAGGTGCGTTTCTGAGAGCATTGTGGCCCCTGCATGGCCACTAACCTTTGAGAACATCATGGCTCCTGCGTGGCCATTAATCTTAGTATGTTGCATTGCCTTCTTCCCTGAGTTGTAGTAGAATATTCTACTGGTTTCAAATGTTACAAAGTACAAAAGTTCAAGAGCAGGCTCAGGACAAGAGTGATGGGTGGATGTTGACTCCTCTCTCAGGTCTAAGAATTGCCTTTGGACCAATTGGTTGTCTGGACTGTTGTTATGAGTGATTGATTATGGGAGGTTTGGGAGGCCATTGATTTCTTAGATGATAAGGACAGACACTCTGGCTATTTTCCTTCTTGGAGGTCTGGAAGTTTGACCTACAATTCAGGTGAACTAAGAGCTCAGGTGCTGTTAGACATACCCACATTGTCCTTTTCTGCCATCTTTCCGTTCTCCTACCACCATTCAGAGCCTGTCCCAGGAAATCTTCCTGTCTGTACCTGGAAGCTCCTCTTCCCCATGGACATGCAACCTCTGTTAGAAATACGGCCCTTCGGCACAACAGAATTGCCAGTCTTGTTGGTGGAGGTGGAGAGCTGTCTCCACTATTTCATCTGTCATACATATGTGTGGGTGGGGGAGAGATATACTCACTCACCCCTCACCCCTCACCCCTTACTGCCTGTGACAGGCTAGCAAGCTGACCCCCTCCCCCCTTTACCTGCTCAGCACTTGGGAAAGTAGACCCTGCAGCTTACCTGGGTGGCACAGTAGAGTTGGCTCTGTTGGCAGAGGTGTGGGTGAGCCAACTCCAATGTTGTGAGCAAGGAAGCGCAGTCCCCATGACTCATCTGTCGTGTAGTGTGTAGTAGCATGGGCAGGGGAGAGATGCCCACCTCATCTATGCCTGAGGCAGGTGGAAGAGCTGGCCCTGAGGTCATAAGAGTGGGAGCGCTGGCCCTGCCCCTCGTTAGCTGCAGCACTCAGGAGATCGGCCCCTAGACTTCATCTGAAGAATGCAGCATAGTTAACCCTGACAGTGTAGGTATAGAAGACCCAATCCTGAGGACAGGAAAGCCAGGGAAATGGCCCCTTTCTCATTGCTGCAAGGAGTAAACTAGCTAGGATAATACGGGAGAGCTCACCCTGGTGTGAAGGAAGACAGGGGAGAGTTGGTAGGCTGACCAACCCTGAGACTACCCAGGCCCAGAGCCAGAGCCAGGGTTAAGTGTTGGCCCACTCCAACATCCACCCCATCTGTGAGGGAAGGGAGTGGGGTCAGTCCTGTAGACCCAGGGTTACAGGATCTCCATGACACAGGGCAGCAACAGGATGTCCAGAAAGAGTCCCAGTAAGGGCCCAGCATCAGGGGTATAGCTGAGATCGTGGGCCTTGAACCAGACCAATGATGCTTTGTGGTGAATGCCTGTGTGTAAAATGTATGGATGAATGGGTAAGCTTCCATGATAACATTTTTCCTCCCCCTATTCCACCTTTTTTCTCTTAAATTTTATTTTTTTTTTATTTTAGGAAGGAAAGAGGAAGATGGGTGGGACTGGGAGGCATGATATGAAAAATACAAAGATAAATAAAAGTTAAAAAAAGAAATACAGCTCTTTACAGAGATGGTGTGTGTGTGTGTGTGTGTGTGTGTGTGTGTGTGTGTGTGTGTCGAGGGGACACCCTGGGGCCTGTTGTCAGTAAGTTTAGCTTACTTGGAGAGTTCTTGAGAACGAGAGACCCCCCACCCCCACCCACACAGAAGGGGATTGTGTTTAGGGAATGACACCAGAATGATCTGGCTTCATCAGATATACACATACACACAGGCACCTGAGCACACTTATGTGTGCGTGCACATGCGCGTGCGCACACACACATATGCACATGCACGATGAGACCTTCCCGTTGGAGACGATCTGGAATCTTCCACTGTGCGGAGAGACAGCTGACATGGAGGCACACATCCAGTGGAGCCAATGGAGAAAGGACAACTCACCTCTGGAGGCCAAGGACCAATGGGACACTGGGGGGGGGGGTATAGGCAGGCCCACTTTCTGCATTAAATGAGTCTGCTCCTGCTACTCACCTGACTCGCAGCGTCTGTGTTATTGACTCCAGGCCTTCTTGCCCCCTTCCCCAAGGGCAACACCCCAACAGCTGAGGACCTCTGAAGACAGCTTGATGACTCTTTGTCTGTGTGGAGAGTCACAGCCTTTCATGGGCGGCTGATGTCCGAGGGACTCGGCTAACTTTATGTTGATTTAAGAAAAAAATCCCTAACTTCTGAGTTCAGTAATGCTGTTGGCCTTTAGCTAATCATGTCTCCGTAGAAAGCGAGTAGTGAGGAATCAGGAATAGTATATCACAGTTAAAATAGCATAAATTGACAGGAAGAAGAAAGGACAGGGCCACCAGGTCGTGCTGCAGTGTGCCAGGTCTGGGCAGGCGTCAGACACGTCGTGAAAGGATTCCTTGACTTCTCCGAGTCACTAAGGTCCTCTAAGTGTGCTTAGAATAAAAGTTTTAGATGCTGGAGAAGGGGGAAACACTTCCCAGGATCCCTGAGACCATGTGAGTTTTAGTGATTGAATCTGACTTTGGCTTTTGATGTGAATATGGTTTTTTTGGTGGTGGTTCAGGGGCATCAGACATAAGTAATGAAGTGAGATTGTATCTTTTCAACTTGTAAAAGTCTTCCCCAGAGCCGTAAGCTGCCCTTAGAAGTTAGCCAGCTTCACGGACTACATATTAATAGGAGCATGAAAGCATTGGAGAGACTGACTCAGGTCGTGGATGTTCGCAGAGTTAATGGGAGCTCTCATTAGCTGTACACGCTCGACCATTTAGCTTGTTGACTTTGAGCAGCACCTCCAGTGCCTGCCTCCACTGCAGAGTGTGTGGGTCACTGCAAACGGATTTATGCTAAAATGTTTGGCCTAGTCTATTCCTTTACCTATTAGCTTACCTGTATTGCTTTATACAGACATCTGACACCTTGGAATCCTTCCAGTTCAGTCCAGTGAGAATACATTGACATAAGAGGGGACCTGTATTTCACCTTTTTAATATTTTATTTGATGCATATGAGCGTTTGCTTGGACGTATGTCTGTGTACCACATGTATGCAGCGTATAGTGCCTAGAGAGGTCAGATGAAGGGGTCAGATTCCCTGGAGCTGGAGTTACAGGTGGCCATGAGCTGCCCTACTGGGAACCAAGCCTGCGTCCTCGGCAGGAACCCCAAGTGCTCTTAACCACTGAGCTGTCTCTCTGACGCCCAGCTTACTTTTTATGCCAGATCTCCTGCATTGTAAAGGTATCCGCGTGTCAGCGCCGCCTCCAGAGTGCAGCCAGGCACTCTGTGGCATACGCTGGTGGTCCCAGAAGGTTCTGGGAGCGGATGAAACGTTCTTTTGCCTGGTGACATTGTGGCTGTTTCAGTGTCACAGAGATGTGGTGATGCCTCATGGGTAAACCGGCGGCTGATGCCTCCACTGGTCCGAAAGCTGCGGTGCCTGTAGCAATGGGAGCATAAAATCACGAGGACATAGAGGACACAGTACTTAGGGCAGGTCACAAGCAGCTGTTACCTGCTTGGGGAATGACGGCACCGCAGATTTTAGAATAGGCTCCATCTATTTATGAAAAAATAAAAACACTGATAAACACCATGTCCTATTATGCCAGCAGCTACCTCACTCTTTTGCTCCCAGAGGCCCCACCAAATGCTGACCTACGCCTTCTAGGTTTGCATACGTGAATTCTGTGATGTTCAGGAGACAAGGGATTGATGCAAAGACACATTGCTCCAATGATCCCCCACCTTTGGGTGCTTCATGACCATATGTTCTTTACGTCATTATACACGCTCATATATAACATTTGAGTAGTGGTCAAAAAATATTAAAATTCACACAAAATGTCTGCACGATCGTTTTCTTTGAAAAGGGATACTTAAAACGGTAAGTATCCCTTCATGAGTTTCTGCGCTTTGGTCAAGTATGGTCCAGGCACTTACCTCTGGCGCTTACAGAGCTCCTCACACTCAGGAGGAAGCATTCCCAGTGTCACGGTGCCCTGTATGTCATCTCTAGCACTAAGTGTTTCTCTTCGCAGAACCCCTGACCTCTCGAGGGCTCAGGTTTTTTGATAAACACCTCTTTCCTCCTTTCCCACATTTTTTTCTGCTACAGCTTGTTTTTGAGTTTTAAATGGAAGCTGAGAAATTTGTCTAGAGTTTAGCAAAAACAAAGCCCTGAAGCTCGACAGAAAGGTTTCTCTTCAGCTTCAGAAACACAGTAACCTGGAGCGTTGGAGTTCTAGCTGCGGCCTGGTGCATTTGGAAGAGGAACCATGGTTATTTTATGGTTGTGCCCACGAGGACCTTCTGTTTCCTGGGGTGGAGGCTAGTCATGTTGTGTTGATAGCTGTACTGAGGTTTCTCTCTGACATTTAAGACTTTTATTCAAGGATTTAAGTCTATTTTTATGTAATGGTTTGCAACCTTTGCCTCTGCCTTCTTTTTTTAATATTGATTTTTTTTACTACATTTATCTATTGTGTGTGTGTTTGTGTATGTGTGTGTTTCTGCCTGTGCATGTGTGTGTACATGTGCATTCATGTGCTACAGCAGGAATGTGGAAACTGGAGGACAACTTGTAGGAATGGGTTGATTCTGTGCAGCATGAGGATCCCAGGGAGCAAACACAAGTCATGAAGCTTGGCAGCAAACATTCTTACTGATGAGCCGTCTTTCTGGCCCTGCCTTACCCTTCTTTAATGTACATTTTATTTTGTTTACATCTTATTATACAAGCATTAATTAGGTAAAATAATAATGATTGACAATTATTTTATTCCTAATTTACTTGGGATATCATAATATTATTTTTTTCTTTTGTTTTCTGTTCTTTTTGAGAAAGTCACATGTAGCTCTGGCTGGCCTTGAACTTCCTATGTAATCAAGACTGTCCTTGACCTTGTTCTCATGCATCTACCCACCATCCAGGTGTGGATTTTGGATGTGTCCATCATGCCTAGTTCCTGGATTCTTTATTCTCCACTGCATAAATTTTTACTCTTACAAATAAATAAAAGCATAACACTCATATTTCTTAACGTATAAAACTATACTAATTGATTCCATAGCACCAGAGTAATCTTGCGTCAGTGAAGTCTGTGAGCTTTTATGGGTTGCATGTCTCACCCTGTGTAACGGGAGCTTGTTCAGCATCTGCTTTTCCAGGACGGCTGGACACTGGCTCTGCTCACCGTTGTGGCACATGGGCCTGATGCTTTTCTCCCAGGTCCATGAAAGGAGCTGGCAAGTTTGGCTGTGTAATGTCTAAACAATTTGCAAATTCATGGAATACTTTTTCTTGGCATATACAAAGACTTTGTCTATAAAATGCTCCCTAAGGCATTATGGGTACAGCTTATCACCAGAATCTTTTTCTTTCTTTTCTTCTTGGCTTCTTTTGTCCAGATACACATATTCATAGTAGTAATTCATTTTATTTGAAAATCTTCATCATATGATATTGTTCAATGATATTCTTGCAAGACAGTCTGTAATTTTAAAGACAATTTTTCCTGATTTTTAAAATCATTTTTGTTCTGTGTCTTTTTTTTTTTTTGTCTTGAGAATTGTCTATACTATTTTACAAGGGACATCTTTTTGATTGAATTTGCATTCAGAGTTCCTTGTAGTCCCACCCTGCCCATTCCCCGCCTCCTTCCTTCTTTCTGGGTTGCTTTCCTCTCTCCTCTCTCTGGCAGATGGTTTAGCTTATTCATCTCCTTCATCTCATTTGTAGCAATGCCACTCAAAGCCGGGAATTTCCCTCTGATTATACATTTGCTTGTGTGTGTGCTTTAATTTTTGTACATTCCATCCTCATTTTTGTCATTATATTTATGATAGAATGATTTTGATGTAGTTTTAAATCAGTGTTTATGCAGAATGTTTAATAACTGTGAGGTTCTTGTGAAGTAATGAAGGCATTACTAAAATCTTGCCTTGCCTTTGACTTGGGAGGTCAAGCTGAAAACTGTGCCCTTGTGGTGTTTCCCATGTGGCTGGCACTTCTCCAAACACGCTGGTCATGAGGCTACTGGTCTCAGTTTTACATGTCTTTGCTTCTGGCTTCCAGCATCCCAGGACGCTGTCACCTCTTTCAGTGTTCCCCTGTGGCCTCCTTCCATTTCACTGTGTTTTCCTCATGGAAGTCCTTTTCCTTGTCCCTCCCAACCTCTGACTGCCCTTTTACACACCCAGTTCTAAGAGCTGATTTTCTTGTTCACACTCAATTCTAAGCACGGTCCCCCTAGTTCACACCCAGTTCTAAGCACTGGTCCCCTTGTTCACACCCAGTTCTAAGTGCTGATCCCCTTGTTCACACCCAGTTCTAAGCACTGGTCCCCTTGTTCACACCCAGTCCTAAGTGCGGATCCCCTGGTTCACACCCAGTTCTAAGTGCTGATCCCCTGGTTCACACCCAGTTCTAAGCTCTGATCCCCTAGTTCACACCCAGTTCTAAGCGCTAATTCCATCATTGACAAATGTCTATCCTCCAGGTGGCACCCTCCTTATAAGGACCTCAACTGAAGAACTGGTTGGGTACCAGCTTTTTGTTCCCATGGTCACCCCTGAGTAGAGTTCCCAGAGGCCTGCCACAGTCTTGCTGTGAGTCTCTAGACCCTCCCAGCCTCACCCACCATCCCATTGACAGCTTAAGCAGAGTCCATCCTAGGGTGCTATCAAAGCCACCAACTGCCCCTTAAGTTTATATTGAGCTTAAGTTTATATTGTATACATTTTTCTACTCCTCTCCTTTTCTCCCCTCTCCTGTGACCCCTGTGATCCCAATTTACTCAGGAGATCTTTTCTTTTTCTCCTTCCTATGTGGGTAGATCCATATAGGTCTCTCTTAGTGTCCTTTTCTCGATCAGTCCCATCAGCTCAGAACTGAGATAAATTCCTTTCTAGTTCTATACATAGATCCATAACCTACTTAGACCAATGTGGAGGTGGTTTTATGTGTGTGTGTTTGTTTTGATGAATTTTCACACTTGAGTCTTCAAGGTTGTTTTTATTGAAAAAGAATGGGGCATTTTGGGATTATCACAAGACAGCAGAAGCCACCAAATCAATGTTCATGTTAACTACTAACTACAGCAACCACAGTAGAGAGCAGCTGCTTGGTTAAAAGTGCCTCATGCTCAGGCCTAGACAAGGGGTAACAACTGTTTTGTCTCACTCGCCCTGTTAGATATCACTATTCTTTCTTTGTCAATAGGGAAGGTCACAGGGTAGTGGGGTCACAAAGCAGGCAGATGAGATATGACCCCGGTGCTGCCTCTGGAGTCAGCGCTGACTGCTGTGAACTGGAACAATCCAGTTCAGGAGGAACCCCGAAATTCTTTGATAATACTCTAGTGCAAGGAGTTGATTTTAAAACTGGAGATGGATGACTTCACAGAAATTTGCTGGAAGTGGGGAGCAGTGAGAGACATCCTGGGAACGAAGCCCCTGTAATAGCTCACACGGACTATGAGGATCAACATGACCTTGGCTAAACAATAAGAACCCAAGTTTGGTTTCTCCGGTTTCCCAGTTAGTTTGTATGCATCAGCCCCTCGGTGATTACGCTGCCACTGAGGAAACTTTTCTTTGCAGAAATTGTGACTTCTTAAACAGGATTTAAAATAAGCACTGCACACACAGTCACCCTCTGCCCTGGACCACCCTGAGTCACGCTGTCACTCACCATCCACCACATGAAGAGGCTTCTCTGGGGAGGTCTGAGAGGGGCAGGAGCAGAGATAAGAATTTAGAGGGCAGTTGATCCTCTCTCCATTTAGCCAAATAATGGCAGGACGCTTATCCTTTAAGAGAATATTAAAAAACCTAGGTAGAATCACAGGCAAATAATAGAAAATGATCTTTTAAAATACTGTAGAGTCAGAAATCATACCGGCTTAGTTTCTTTTCTACGGCCGTGAAAAGACGCCATGGCATCTTAGAAAGGAAAGTGCTTAATTTGGGCTTAGAGTTTTGGGGGTGTTAGTGTCCACAGTGGCTGAACAAGGCACGACAGGAGGAACATTGAGAGCCCACATCTTGATGCACAGCGAACACTGGAAATGGTGCAAGTCTTTAGAAACCTTAAAGCCCAGCCCAGTGACACACCCCCTCCAATACACCCACACCTTCTAACCCTTCCCATACAGTCCCACTGAGGACCAAAGTATTCAAATATATGAGCCATTATCACCCAAATGACCATGGTACCTATTAAAATGTTTAAATCAAAATTAGAGAAACTCCTCTTTGTAAATAAGATAACGAAACCCCATTTTCCTGTTGTTTTACATCATAACAGAAGGAAATATTTCCTCTAGGCCCTAGTTTTGCAACCCCTACGCTAGACACAAAAAGTCACATTGAGTTCAGCCCTGGGCTGGTTTTCAGCTACTGAAGTCTCTTTCCCTTTGATCTCATCTTAACTTCAGCCCCATTTCCCAGCATTACAGCTTGCTTGATTGCATTTGTTCCAATTTTGACCATTTATCATCTGCCTTCCTGTTGTCAACATCCGCAAATATCTTTGATGCTGTCTTTAAAAGGGTCAATTTTGTGATTCATTTTTGTCTTAGTTTTAGCAAAGGGGACCTAATTAGTTACAAATCTCCCTTTGTGAACTGCCAGAAAACAGCTCTCGTACGGTAACAGATCTTTTCAAAGAAGATGTCTCTCAGGAGGAAAAGTCATAAAAAACCCAACTTATTCTTCTCAGTATACCTTTGTGATTTCTTTGATGATGCATTTGGAGGTGAGGGAGATGGGGTTCATCCGATTGAAGTGTACTGCGTTCTAAACTATAATTGAGCAGTTGAGCATGCTAGCAGGTGGTTGTGTTACTTAAACTGCCCACACTACAAACAAACCAGTCTCTGAATGAGCCAAAGTGGGGTGTCAGCTGGCTGTCTGGTGTTGGTTGTTCAATGGGAGTGCACCTGTTTTGGGGGAAAGTACCAGGATTGAGATCATGGTGTTATTGAGTAACAGAAATATTTAAGATCAAATTTAAGTATAAAAGGTTTATCTCTTTATTATACACACACACACACACACACACACACACACACACACACACACACATATTCAATCAAACAAACAAAAGGCTTGCAGGAGCTTTTGCGAATGCCTACAGGAGAACTAGCAGGGAAGACTTTCAAGTCAGTTTCAGCTCAGATTCTCTGAGGCCTCTGTCTAATGAATGTATGTGGTGTCTCAGCAATAGGAACTTACCTTTAACTTTGGGGAAGCAACCAAGGGCAAGAGCAATGGTCTAAAGTTTTTGAGAGTCTCTTGGATTCCCTTGACTACCAAGACTTAAAAAGGTTTGTCATGCCCAGTACTTAGGTTTTGTTAGGTAATCCATAGCTCTTGGAGGTACAAATATATATATATATATATATATAATTTCAATATATATTTAATAATTTTAGGTATAAATTTTTCTATGAATATTGATTTCCATGTCTTTTCCAATTCTCTTTAAAATGTATTTTCCTCTTCTCCCTTATCTTTTTTCCCCTCCCCATTTTCCCCATTTCCTTTTGCACCTCTTACATCCTACTGCTCTCCCCACTGCCATGGCCCTTTGGACTTTCCTGGCCTGCACTGTTGCTCCAGGATATGTTGTCTCTTCTGAAGATTTGGAGCTAGAAGGCTCGGATAAGGCAGAACAGGTGGTGCTTGTCTTTCTGGGTCTAGGTTACTTCACTCAACATAATCTTTTCTAGCTCTATCTATTGATCTGTCAATTTCATGAATCATTTTTTTTATAGCTCAACAGTATTTCGTAGTGTTTACGCGTCATATGTCATTATTCTCTAACCATTGGGAAGGACATTTAGATCGTTTCTATTCCCTAGCTTTTGTGAATGAAGCAGTAATGAACACGGCTGAGCAAGTGTCTGCAGAGTAGAATGTCAAACCCTTTGGACATATGACAGAGAATGGTATAACGGCGTCATTTTTATTTTTAAGCCTTTTTTGAGTGTTTTCCATACTCACTTCCAGAGTGTCTCAGCAGGTTGTATTTCTGTTCATTCATTTATATGTCTATATGACAATTGTTAAAGAAAAAGAAGCATGATTTTGAGGGGCATGGATGAAATAGATATGCGGGAGGGGACAAATATTATAATTACATTTTAATTGAATACAAGATAAAAATTTAAATTCCTTTCTGAAGCCAAATTTTTAATCGCTGCACAGCTCTTCTGTCTTGATTAGATTGGCACATTTTCATTTTCACCCCATAGATGGAGTGGGGTGATTTACTATCACGTTACAGAATGATTTGCTGGTCGGGGCTTCTTCATGCTATTGATGCGAAACTTTGGAAAAGCCCTCCTCATGGAAATCATTGAGTAGGGGAGGGATGTCGGTGAGAGAGGTGAGAAAAAGTGGGGGAAGTATAGGGGAAGGGACTGTCAACATGGCTGTGGTCTGGGGTTGTTTTTGTAGGTCTTCCACCTCTCTATGGCATGATGGTTAATCTCCATTGAGAGACTCTTAGAGAACAGAAACTTCATCTGGGAAGGAGTTCAGAGGTAGAAACTTGCAGCAGTGATCGAGCTTAGACAAAGCCATAAGGGTGAAACCCAGTATTGATTCCTGGTGCTTTCTAAGAAGAGGACCAGGGACCATGGCTCTTGAGGGATGATGCCTCACACAGCCTTAGGATATAACCAGCAGAAAGGCTGTTATTACCTGACATACGAACTTGCCCTTGCCCTTCTGTAACATGAACCAGCATAGACCCATCTCTTTCGTAACTCACCTAGTCTGTGGAACTGTATTATTAGCAACACAAAACAGTCTGATTCAACTAGATATCTCCTTACACTCATCCATTCCAGCGTGAGTACCAGATGCCCTTAGTTACTGCCACCTTCCTTGGTAAATAGGCCTGAAAAAAATTAAGTGGAAAAACTAGAGTGGAAAAGAAAATAAGATGAGGCCAAGATGAGGTTAATAGGAGAGAAGAGGGGCAATAGGTAGCGCCATGCCACACCTGTCACCTGTGCTGTCCCTAGAGCATAAACACCTGGTCAAAGGAACTGCTCGCTTTTGGCACAAGGACCTGACACTGGCACTGTCCCATGAAGATAAAGCACCGTGGCGTAGCCTATGATACTTTGGCTACAAAGTCAGCAAACTTGTAGCACTATTGTGTTGAGTATTCCTTCCCTGTCGGAGTCAACAGTAAAACCCTAAATACGTTTTCACATGAAACCAAACAAGGTGGCCAGGCCTGTGTTTCCTTGGTCTTCTGATTTACATGCAGAATACACAGTATTTAGAAGCCCTCAATTTTTTCCTCTGTGAGCCACTAAAAGTTTGCACACAAGCATAACCAGTAACCTGAGGCTCGAGGTCCCCAACTCTGTCAGATGCAGAATGAACTTGTAGCCCTACTTTTCAAGAACTGCCAATTCGTTGTCAAATTAAAAAGAAAGGTATGTGTCACTCGGAGAGCCCTCTGTGCAGTTAACTCTTAGTATCTTTGGACTTAACCAACTACATATGAAACATGTTCAATAGAATGCTCCATTGTTGCTGGCTTGTATCAATCTAACACGGTTGTGTCTCATGTAAATGTAGGCTTTTGTTTTTACTGTTTCCTAAACAGCACCCAGTAACAACTGTTTGTGCATCTTTGGTAGGCATTATGAGTTGTCTGGAGGCAAGTTAGCACACAAAGGGTTATATGAAAATTATATGCAACTTCTACACTTCATTCTATACACGTTGTATTATGATATGTAAAGGACTTGGCAATCCTTGGATTTTGGTGTCCATGTAAGTCTTGTAAATGTCTCCCATGGATGCTGAAAGACCACAGTACATAGTTATTTTCTGGGCTACTAAGAGATACTTCTTGCCTGCTGGTATATTCCATATAAGCTCTGGTAGGCACCTGAAATGTAGGCATCCTTTGTCACCCAAGAGGAGTGGAATAATCTTTAATAATCACTGGACCTGGGTTCAGAATGAGCAACTGGATGAGAAGCTGGACAAAGACTCACTCAGAAACGCTGCCAAGGTGTTGTGGAGCTGAGAACAGAGTCTAGACTTCTTGACAATAGAATTTGTGTGGACTGCAAAGGATAGTGGAGTGGGACTTGTCTGAGCCTGAGGTGAGAGAGGCCTGGTCTAGATATATCTCATCTCTGCCTCGTGTACTGGAAACTGTTCTCTTAGGCATTCTGCCCTCCATGTTGGCTTTATTACTGACAGTAAAGTGCCTTCAAGATTGTTAAAATCTGAGTTAAGTTCCCATTTGTCAATTCATACATGAAGACCTCAGAAACAGGACCAAATGCCTTCTTTTATCTTACTGAGGTAAAAGTATTAAAGTGTCTTCCTGAGCTGACCACCAGTTCTGCCCAGCCAGGGTTAAAGCAGACTCTAACTTTGGCTTCTCTGTGACCACACCAGTTATTCCCTGCAGCACAAAATAAAAGCAGCCTCCTAAATCTTCTGCCGTCTTCTAAGAGGTACAGAGGCACCAGCCATCTTCAAAAGTATCTGTTGACTTCCTGAGGTGGCTGCAATAATGTACCACAAACTGGCCATCTCAGGAAATAGAAACCATTTGCTATTTTGGAGGCCAGAAGCCTGACAAAAAAGTACCCATGGGGCTCCACTCCCTCCTGAGACTCCAGTGAGTATCCTTTCTGGTGCCCGCAGGGCTCCTCTCCCTCCTGAGACTACAGTGAGCATTCTTCCTGGCTCTTCCAGCATCAGGAACTCTGCCTCTGCTTCCACTTGGCCCTACCTTGTACTTTCCTGTGTAAGGATGTTGTGACTGCCTGAAAATCCCTGATGCCCTGCCACCCATGATTATCAACCTGATCCCTTCTGCAAATAATGTGCCATCTGCCAACAGCTCTGATGATTAGGCAATTAGATACCCAGAGGGGTCCCTATCCTGTGCCTATGACTTGTAATCTCCACAGGACTGGGCTTCCTGCCTTGACTGTAAAGAGTAAGCATGCAATAGGAGAGTAATATTGGCTGGCTTTGAGTCATCTCAGTTCACATCTATGGTGCAGGGGGCCAAAGGTGGTGCCTCCCCTAGGTCTGATGTTGGCGATGACTTCCTGTCCATCCTGCATTGTCAGTACAGGATGCTTTGCTTAGGAGGATGAGCGCCCAGGCAACATGGGCAAAGCCGTGACAGACCCCGAAACCTCCCCTATATCCAGTGAGCAGCTCACAGAGCACCCCAGCCTTCTTCACCTCCCTCTCTCCATATTTGAATTGAGCAATAGGAAGACTGGTCAAGAGATACATATCAACGCTTTTAATTAAAAATGAAGCCAATGCTTTTTTTTTCCTGACAGAAATTAAGGCTGTCTTTGTGAGTTTGACAGTGGTGGCTCATTTGGCTAATTAGAAATCATGGGCTAAGTTGTGTGTTTAATTTTAATAAGACTGTATTGAAAGTGCCTGTTGAGACAAAATCACTTTAGAGTCACTGTATTGCTTATATCCAAGGATGAATGTGTGTTTGAGAGTGCATACAAATACTGCTCTTTACAATATAAAACAGTGTATATAGCCAAACTTTATAGTATACAACAATCTATACAGCCAACTTTACAGTATACAACAGACAATGTATATAGCCAAACTCCTCGTCACGGGTGTCCTTGGAAAATCATAGCCTTTGTACCCCTTTTATTCTTTAACAATTGTTCAAAGGTCTGTTTGTTTTTATTTTATGTGTTTGTATGAATGGGGGTGTGTGTGTGTGCATTCCTGGAGCTCCTGGATTCAGGAGAAGGTCTTCGAGCCTCTGAAACTGTAATTACAACAGTGGTGGGTACCGGGAACCTGACCTGAGGCCTCTGCCAGAGTAGTGCTGCTGAGCTCTCTTTGACCTTTGCACTCTGGAACTCAGAGCCTCTGTGGCTCTATGCACAAGGTCTGCATGCTGCTGTGTTCTTCAGCACACAGCATTCTAGATGCGGACAGAGTTCATGGGCCCCACCCTTCCCTGAGGATGGATATGCAGAACATGGTTGATGGAGGACGGGCAGAAAGATTACTTTCTTCAGTAATGTAACCTCGGTAAGACAGTCACACTGATGTAAATAAACTCCCAGCCACAGTCCTGTGAGCAACCCCAATGGAACTCTCTGGGTCACAAAACAAAACAAATACAAAATAAAGCCACAAAAGTAAAAATGGGGCTAGTTGGGAAGAGTTGAGATCCTCAGGAGTAGGAGGGGCACAAGAGGAGGTGGTGGGAGTCTGGGCATATGATTGAAATACATCTTTGCAGGTGTGCACGAAAATATCATAATGAAACACATTACTGCATTTAATTGATATGCTAATAGAGCATTAAAAAGCTATTACGCTGTAATATATTTCACAACACTTGATTTTCCTGACTGTTTATGGGTAAACTAAACAATGCAAGGAACACTTCAACAGTGTCGTCTGGCGAGTTGGATAAACACTTTGAATGATATTATTTTTTTTATCAGAAAATTCTTTTTAAATAGGGGAACAAACCTGTTGTGAGTTGAGCTGATCCTAATTTTTCCCCACAAACATAAAGTTGTATTTTCAGTTGATTCACAATAATTTTGAAGCTGGCTTGCTGAGTGATTGCATGATACAACTTAGAGGAATGTTGATGAGTTGAGTATAGGTTATCTTAACAAATACCGGTTTCCTCCCATGTCTTCACATAGCTTTTCAACACCTAAAACATGCTAATAAGATCAGTGCTGCCTCCTAGCTCATTACTATGGTGTACAAGACCATCGCTCCATCTGAGGGCCTGCGAGCCAGTGGGAGGGGTCCTCTTGTTAAGAGATAAGCTTGCTGGGCTTTATTTTTATTGAACCACACACACATACACACACAATATAATCATATATATTATATTCACACTATATATACACAATATAATATATGTGTAATATATTGTTTAAGCAGCCATTTATTATATTTGTGAAATTATAATGACTCCAAAGAAACATTTAATTTTTATAATATTTGACAGAGGGCATTTTAAAATGATGTTTTACACACACACACACACACACACACACACACACACACATAATCTTTATTGAAGAGGAGTATAATAGAACAACCAATAAGACTCCAACATAAAATGTCTATCACATTGTGATACCGTCTGTGGTAAAAGCAAGCAAGCAGCAAAAGCAATGCTGCCCAGCCTTTCTGACTGTCAGAAAGAGTTGTGCTAAAGACAGACATACTTGGATGGCCTCTGCTGGGTGCTAACACCCTACGGCAGGGGTTTTCTCTTTGAGCTGTTTCAGAATCACCTAGGTAGGTAGAGACATTGATTTTAGATGGGAGGCAGGAAGGCAGGCAGATGGAAGACAGCTGGGATAGCGGAGCCGATGTGGCTCTGGAATGGTCTCTGGGATCATCTCGCTGATCGAGAACCTTTAATTGCCTGTGCCATCCATCAGCCTGATGCTAGTACAGTGATGGAGAGAGTCACCTTTGCTGACTTTTCTCTTGTTGGGGTCTGGCTAAGACACTGCTGTTCAGTACCAAAGAGGCCCATACCTGCACCAGCACTGGAGGACTTTGAAGAGGCCTCATTTCTCCTGTGGGTGTTTTGTTTTAGTTTTGAGACAGAGTTGTAGTGCCAGCGGGGCTGATACTCAGCTGTATAGACCAGGCTTGCCTCACCTCGATCTCTTGCCTGTCTTGCAAGTGTTGGATTACTGGTGTGCTCCGCCATGCCATTGCAGGTGGGTTCTTCTTGCCAGCTTTGTGACTATGGAAAGCTTCAGAGAATGTGAGAGTGTGAACTCACCTCCTAGTGCTGGGAGAGACATTGTCACAAGTCGTGGACTTGTGCCCATCTCTGTGCACAGCTGTGCACGCCTCTGACCTGACAAGTGAGCTGGAGGGAGCATGGCCACAGGGAGCAGGACAATAGAACAAAGAAGGAAAAATATGCCCGTGCTAGGATCCTGAGCTCTTCACCTGAGCACTGCCTGGCCCTTCTTCCTGTTCAGCCACAGCAATCCATCAACCTGCCAGATCTGGGGGCGGGGCCAGGGGTGGAGAAGACATGGGAGCAAATGGTAAACATTACTCACAAGTCAACAACACATCCAGTGCCAGTTAGAAGTGCCTGTGTTCCCTCTTTTGCTCATGGGACTGTTGATAAAACTTCAGTGTGAATACCACAATCAGCAGTAAGTTTGGTAAGGCCTATGGACATTCATATTTTTTTTTGTTTTTTTGTTTTTTGAGACAGGGTTTCTCTGCAGCTTTTTTAGAACCTGTCCTGGAACTAGCTCTTGTAAACCAGGCTGGCCTCGAACTCACAGAGATCCGCCTGCCTCTGCCTCCCGAGTGCTGGGATTAAAGGCGTGCGCCACCACCGCCCGGCGACATTCATATTTTTAAAACTAATTTTGCTATGGTTGCTATCATTGCCTCTGAACCTGCTTCTAGGTTCTGAGTCACGGCCGGATATGCTAGATTTTGTGGGCAGACTCAGCTGACTACATCCAGTGGATTCTGTGCATTCTACTTTGTAGCGGCATTTCAAATGTATTTTAATAAATAAAGATTTTAATAAATAAAGATCGCCTGAAGATCTGAGAAGAAAACAGCCCCACTGGTCAGCCTTACAGACCAGGTTATGGTAACACACACCCTTAATCCCAGTAGCCACAGTGACCTGCGCCTTTAATCCCAGTAACCATAGAAATCAGGTGGTGCCTGTCTTTAATCCCAGCGGTGCTTTCCTTAAATCCCAGCTGCAGAGAGGAATGTGAGACTGGGTGAGACAGCTCTCAGGGATAGTCTCCTTCTGAGATTCCTGGAGGCAGGTTCGCCATTTCAGACTGAGGTCAAGGTTAAGAGCCAGTGACTGGTTGTTTTGCTTTTCAGATCTTCAGGTTGAACCTCAAATTCTCTCTTTGAGTTTTTATTAATCGTGATTCACTATTTAAAGTACATCATATGGTAATTACTCTTAGTTAGCATATGTAATGTGCATTAGGGCATATATTTGAATTATATATTAACAACTCAAATCATCATCTTTCTATTGATCAAAGAAACATCGCAATTTTGAATACTGGCTGGAAGTTCTGCCTGTGCTTAAACACACAGAAAGTGATGATATGTTTTAAGTACATATAGCTTTGTTACTCCACTGTTAAGGCAATGAATGTTTATTTGGAGGATAATAACCAGAATAGGACATTTAAGGGGAAATAAATATAATTCACCAACACTGTTAACCAAGACATCTTTACTACTTCTCGGCTTCCTTTCTATCCTCACTTCCTGTATACCGAGTGTGTTTCCAAGTGATTGCAATTGATCTGACAAGCACTCCTTCAGATTCTGTGTTTAAAAGCTCACCATTGTTGAGGAGGATTTCCCTATCATGTTACGATTTTCAGAAAGCAGGTTTCAGCTGTTACAGTCTCTGTCTCCTGGATAAGATAATTTATCTGCACAATGTTCCTTTCTGTGGTCTTTCGGAAGTCATCTTTTCTTCCCCTTCCTTCCCCTGCCTGCTTCCCGGCTTAGCCTTACCCTCTCACTTCCCCCCATTCCTTAATATTGTGTGTGTGTGTGTGTGTGTCTGTATATGTGTGTGTGTCTGTATGTGTGTGTGTCTGTGTGTGTGTCTGTGTGTGTGTGTGTGTGTCTGTGTGTATGTATATGTGTGTGTGTCTGTGTCTGTGTGTGTGTCTGTATGTGTGTCTGTCTGTCTGTCTGTCTGTCTGTCTGTGTCTGTATGTGTGTGTGTCTGTATGTGTGTGTATGGTTTTTTGAGACAGGGTTTCTCTGAGTAACAGTCCTGGCATCTGCTTTGGAGACAAACTCATAGAGCTCCACCTGCCTCTGCCTCCTGAGTGCTGGGGTTAAAGATATGTGCCACCCCCCAAACTTCTTAATATTTTTCTATTTGATGTTTCATATTGTATATTTTGATCATGTTTTCCCCTCCCCTAACTCCTCCCAAATCGTACCAACCTCCTCCCTACCCACTCAACTTCATTCTCCCTCTCTTCCTCTCTAAAACATAAAACAAAACAAAATTAAAACAAACAAAAAATCCAAATGACTCTCCCTGCAAAACCCATGAAGTCCATTTTGTGTTGGCCAACTCCCTCTGGGTGTGGAGTTTGCCCTGAGGTGTCACTGATATACCTAGTGACGCTCTGTTGGAGAAAATTGATTTCCCCTTCCCAGCAGGTATCAACTGCAAATAGCTTCTAGGTTAGGGATGGGATCTTGTGGAAAAAAACCCTTCTTGTGCTGGTATTGTCTGGTTTGAACCTGTCCCGGTCTTGTATGTGCTGCCAGTCTCTGTGAGTTCATGTGTGCCTCAGTCCGGCTGTGTCTGTAGAACACTGTCTGCTCCGGGTCATCTACCACCTCCCTCTTGGAATCTCTCCAGGACCTTTTCCACATAGACACCTGAGGCTGGGAGGAGGGAGATGATAAAGGCATCCACTGAGGACCGAGTGCTCCCAGGGTCTCACTCTATGTCCACTGTCTACTTGTGGGCCTGCATTAATCCCACAGCAAGAAGGAAAGAACCCTCCCTTTCTCTTTCCTCGCTTTCTTGTAAATAAAGCTGTTCTGAGCATCAGACTGCAGGCCTTGAGTGTAGTTAAACAGGACAGTCCTTTTCAAGGGCACACCAGGATCCAGTCTCTGGGAGTGACCCCATGGGCACTCCGTCTGAGGATCCAGACCCCATCGATCCCATCCTTACCACTAAGTCAACATTTCTTCTTCAAGAATAATAACCTTTCAATAGCTATACTTTCCCCCATGGTAACAGTTTTGTACTGTTAGTGACATACTGGCATTCAGTGGCTTTGAAGGTACTGAGGGGTAAAGGACCAACTAGAAATCAAATAACCAGTTGGACAAATTTATTCACTTGCAGCTTAAATGGTTGAATCAAAATGATGCTTATGGGCCTACAGGACTTGCCTATGAGACCAAATGCTGCTCACTTCTGTATGTAAGCAGATAGGTCGCTGAAGCCATTTCTCAAGCAATATTCTCTGGGCACTGTGCAGTGAGCACATTCTCTCCTGGAATACATTATCTGATCAGGCAAGATTTGGCCGTATGTGTGCAGAAACCATCCAAGGTTTTGAGCTGTTTGATGCATATATAAGATCATTATCCTGCTTAAACCAGGACATGATTTTAGATACAGGGTACAGACAGTTTGTGGGTCTGCATTCTCGGTTTCCTAAACATATTTTGTCTGGTTCATTTTTTACAAGCATGTTCATAATACAGCAAATATAGTGAAATGTTGCATAGACAGTTATAATAGTCTATATTGTATATAAAATATAGCATTGCTTTTATAAATATTGATGCTATCTTATAAATATTTATGTACATTTCTACAAATACATAAATATAAGTCATGTCAGATATATAGCTCTCCAAGTTTGTCCCCTTAACATAATTCCTGTCTAGATAAGCTATCTGTTTTGTGGCCAGCTGATCTATTTTGAAGCAAAGTTCTTGCTTTTCTCATATTCTCAGCTGCAGTTGTTTAAGATGGCTAAACTGCTCCCCAGCACGTTCGTGAGCGAGGGAGCCATCTGGTTAGTCTCCCTGCTCCCGGGGCTGGGCCTGTCAACTTTGCCCTGCCGCCTCTGTTTCTGAGATGCCCTTTCTGATCTCAGGGTTGTGAATATTCCCTGTGAAGTCACGCTGCATCCCATGGCTACTCACTGGTTCTGCCTGTCCTGCTGCCCACTATGAGCCACAGCAAACCCTAGAACGGGAGGGAGATGTCTGCAAGGCACCACAATTAGTCGAGGGAGCCTTGAATTCTGGCTGGAGTAGGTTACATCTAAGTCAGGGCAGCAGTCTGCTGTGATCAATTAGTAATGCCTGCCACAGGCAGTGGCTAGAGGTATATGGACATGCATGCTAAGTATTTTACATGCTACATTGCTAACATGGGTCACTTTCCAGAGGATCAGGTAAATTGCCCTGGCTGCTTTCTTGATCATTTGGCTGGGTTTCTGGTATGTAGATAAACCCACCCATCTGTCCCAGGACACCAGCTACACGGACGGTTATATCTACAAGCAAAACTTCTAAAACATTGGCTATTGATAACCTTTACTGACATACATACATATATATGTATGCGCACACACACATATGACTAGGGGCAAAATCATATCACGTTCTTAGGATCATCTATGCATGGGATTTGAATCACATGCTCACTAACTTTGCACAAAGCTGGGTATATGCAGAACATGCCATTAGCCTGCTTGAGGACTCCATAGGAGATGAAAATACATAGAAGGTTATTATAATGCTCACTAAAATGTTGCATTATTAGGCTGTATGTTGCATTAGGATATTCTACCGGTGATTTTCAGGAGAGGAACCAATCTTTTGCACTGAATAGTAGAGAACGAGCAAAGGGCAAAGAAGTCTTCTAACAGCGTGACAAGGGCCTGCGTGCGCATGTGTTGACTGCATCATGGCACGTTTTCAGCTTGATGGGCTGGCATGCCCTAGTAATTTCACTGCTTAGGAGACTTAGGCAGAATAAGCTGATGTCACCTTAAGTGGCACAGAGAGACCTTGTCTCAAACGACAACAACAGAAGAAGAGAAAATTGAAAAGATATCATGTTCCTAAGACTCAGAATTCAGCTCCTTGCTGCCTTCTTCCTAGGAGTCATGGTGAATTTAGATGCCAATATGTCTCATAGAATGTCATTTTTCTAGTACATAAGGCAGAACTTATTGGAACCCCTGAGGCTTCCCGGAAGATGTAAAACACAATGCCGGCTCCAATGCCGACTCCTGGGGGCACTACCAAGTGAGGTAGGCATTTTAGACCATCTGAAACTGCCGCCAAAGCAATTCTGATCTAGTTTGACTTCCAAGAGAGTCAGTTGAAGGAGGCAGGCTCCGGCCAAGCTTAGTCCTTGTCTGTTCTCCGTCCGATGTCAGCGACGGGGCCTGTCTTGAATTTTCTGCAGCAGATGGGCACATTGTTGGTTTCACCAGGGTCACACGGTGTGACGAAGGGGATGAGATGACCTTGGCTCGGAGACAGACGTGCCAGAGGATGCTGGCTGACCCTTCTTCCATCCCACAGGCCACACGGATTGCACAAAGTGAAATTACCTTGGGTTCTGTGAGAGCTGCTTCTCGCACTCCAGGGGAAACTTCTGGCAAGCGTTCTCTGTGCCTGACGCTTGGAGAAGTATAAAGCCGCAGCTGAGCACTACAGCAAAGCCGTGCTTTGCCAGTTCAGCACTGTCAGCAATAAATTTAATGTTTTGTACATAATCTGCCTGACCCTCGGCTATCTCTCGGTTCCTCCCCAGTTTTGGCAAGGAAAAACGGTGCTAGATGTTAACCTACAAAAGTCGTAAACTTTTGCAGCACAGCCTCTCACTTAATGTGTGCTTGGGCTAGACATTAATTCAGTTCTGTTCCCACGACTGTCCCAGATAGTCCAATCTCACTGCAGATAAAGTACAAAGAACAAAGAATCAGTTCCATCTTTAGTGGGTTTATAGCTTGGAGAGGAAACTGGTAATTAAAAATAAAATCAGAGGAGCATGTGCTAGGGGCTTGAGAAGAGCAGACGTGTAGATGAGCCAAGTGCTTTCGATAGCACGTGACCGCAGGCCCCACGTCTAAAGATGCAGCTTTTTGCTGCTGGAGTTTAGAGTAAGCTGAGATTTAGCAATTCAAAGGGGTTTCCAGTCCCTCCTGTGCCATCCCTTGCAAACCACTCAGGGTAGGAGGGTGGACAGTTCCATTCCAGAGGAATTTAGAGCAGAGAAAGGGAGGGCTCCTCATCCTTCCTGTAAGGGGGAGGCACTTATCTGAGCAGAGGACCTGAATCCCCAAGATGGCCGATGTTGGGAGCAGTGAGACCCCAGATCCTGAATTTCTTGTTAATTCTATTTCTTACTAGTCCCAATTGCCGCGCACCACGCCCCCGTGTCTGTGTTCGATGCGTTTTTTACCCAGTTACTGAGCTTCGGGCAAGGGGCTGGAGGTTAAAAACACAGACTCACACAGACAGAGAGACAGCGACACGGGTCATCCTTGAATTCCCCAAGAATGCCCCCTTTATTGTGTTCAGGGGCAGCTTATATAGAGATAGCCACGCCCCAGCCAAACCCACCAGAAACCACTCTCCTGCCATCAGGAACTCCTGAAGGTCTCATGCTCAGAGCAGCTGTAGGCACTCAGATCAGGGGATTACAAGAAATTCAGGATCTGGGGTCTCACTGCTCCCAACAGGCCTCCTCAGATCAGAAATCTGAGGGAAGGAGCTGTCAGGCAGAAGCAACAGTCCTGAGGAAACCAGCTGGGGAAGAGCCTCGTGTGTGGGGTTTCTGTGTGGCTATTTTTTCTTGTTTTCGTTTTTAGGAAATATTCTTGAGCAGAATGTGGGTTATAGAGGGAAGAGAGATGAGGGATCACAGACAATACTAAAGCTGGATTTCCACACTACCCTCTAACTAATAAGAAGTTATGAAGGACTTAAAAGCAGTTTTTATGACCTACTTTAAAGTTTACTAGATTTTAACTTTCAGAACAATCTTGAATTTACAAGCCAACTCGGAAAGTCCCACTAAGGAACCTCATATTCTACGCTGCCGTTTCTCCCCACTGTCCACACTGTGCACTGATCCCATAGATATCTCTGTTGCATTAATAAATGAATACTGATGCATATCTTCACTAAAATTCATACTTTACTCAGTGTTTCCATTTTGTATACCTAGTGCCTTTTTTATGTCCCAAATATTGCAGGATGCCACATGACACTTAATTGTCATTTTTCCCTGTCTCCTCTTCTCTCTGACAGTATCTTGGCTGGGCACTAGGAAAATGAGGGAACTAATAGACCATTGTGATCCCATCAGGTCAAGGGTGCATAATCCTAACAGGAATGTTTGGCTGCTGGTGTTGCCCAGCCTCCTAATTGAATTAGGTCTGGGCAGTTTGTACCTCTCTAAACTTACGCTCCCCTCCCCCATTCTTTCTAGAGTTCTGGTTTGCGAAGGTTGTCAGGGTGTCCAACAGTTCTCTTGTGTGCGATGTGTGCTCCCATTCCTCGAAACAAGAATCTCAACATGGACTAGGTGTATGTTTTACACCTCACACACGCCATGGCATCCATGTGGAGGTCAGAGGATGATTTTTGAGAATTGTTTTATTCCTTTTCTTTCAGCTGGGGAGGGAACTCGGCTTGCCAGTCTTGATAGCAAACACCTTTAGCTGCTGAGGCAGCCAGCTGGCTCTGTCTGTTGCTACATGGGAGCTGTCTCTTCTTCCCATCTGGAGGCTTATTTAATGGCTTTTTTCCATGGATGCAGACCCTGGATACTGGCTTCGCTGTGGTTTTGTTTGCCCTCATTTACACGTGTCTGAGCACTTTTTCTGCGGACGCAGTGTTTAAGAACGACTCTTCCTGCAGCTTTTGAGTCCCATTGACAGACTTCGGTCCCCGTGGAATTTTCCTTTCCATATTTCCCTCCTGCCAGGCTTG
The DNA here is from genome assembly GCF_903992535.2 of Arvicola amphibius. Classification (NCBI taxonomy): domain Eukaryota; kingdom Metazoa; phylum Chordata; class Mammalia; order Rodentia; family Cricetidae; genus Arvicola; species Arvicola amphibius. The sequence goes on along the minus strand of NC_052049.1, from coordinate 6,630,911 downwards.
TAGATGTGCCTGGCTCCTCTTGTGTGTCTCCTGACCCATCCTAGAACTGTCCATTTCCCCCAGGAGTCTCAGCTGTCTCTGTAGGATGGCAGCCTAAGATCTGGATGCTGACTCCACTCCTTGCTGCAAGGGTTTTGTTTCTTTCAGGTTTCCAGCCAATAAAGCAAAGAAGCCTAGGGACACAGGCCAACCTCCACTGTCTGTAGCTGTTTAGACATATAACCACTAACGCAGGAATAAGCTAACTTAACTACAAGTTTATACTGGTGTTTGTAGCTAACTCACTATGACACGGACCATTCTAGATGTCTCCCTCTTCTTGTTTGCAAAGTCTCATTCCTTCAGTGTGTTCAGTTTGAGTGGTGTGTGTGTGTGTGTGTGTGTGTGTGTGTGCGTGTGAATGCATGCATGCGTGTGTGTGTGCGTGTGTGTGCGTATGTGTGCGTGTGCGTGTGTTTATTAGTCTCCCTATCACTAACTTACTGCCCTGCTCGAGTTCCATGTTTGTATGCCATCCCTTTTATCTTTATTTTTGTAGTTTCCTCCTCTCCAGCATCATGTGATCCAGAACTCTCTCTCTCTCTTCTAGGATGTCTTTTGCTGTGCTGGTTTCACAGTTACCTCCTTTAGTTGAAAGCTGAATTCCTCCCTGGCATGTCCCAACTTCTTCGATCATTTTGGAGTTTGCATGCACTGAGGTTGATTCCTTGATCTCTAAACTAGGGATTTTGACAGACGCACAGTGTTCTGTATTTTCCTTTAGTGGCACACAGATCACTGACTGCTCCGCGTGTCTATGTCTCACGCTTTCCTCTTGGCCCGCAAATAACCGCTGAAAACCATCTTCATTGGTTTTGACATTTTAAAAATGCTACAATGCATTTGGTATGACACAGGACATAACCTTCTAAGAATGGCCTCTTTCAGTTGTCGGTGTGGACTTGGGTTCCTCACACATCTTTCTGTAGCTGATAGCTCATTATATTTTGCTCCTGAATAGTATTCCATGGTACAGGCACGTCACAGTTTACGATCTCACTCATTAAATGGTCTATTACTTTTAGTTTGGATGATTATGAATGAAGTTGCTAAAACATCCATACCTATGTTTTTGCACGGACACGCGTTCTAACACATGGGATACGTGTCTCTAAGTAGCACTGAGGGATCGCATGAGATCATGGTTTGAAAGAGATCGCCAGTTGTTTTCCGAGGATCTTACAGCATCTTGTATTCCTATGAGGACTGGTTACAAGTGGCTCTGGTTCCCCATTTGAAGGGTTGGTATTGTAAGTCCTTTTGATGATGCCATCTGATGGGTGAGAATGACATTGGTCTATCTTTGGTGAAATATGGTCCAGTTTGCTCAGGGTTAAGACAAAATTTTTATTTTCTTATCTTTTAGATTTAAGAGTTCTCTGAACATTTTGGATACAGCCACTTGTGTCATATGTTCACATGCTTTTAATGTATATAGCTATTGCTTTATTATTTAAACTGTGTTTATTATTTAACGCATGTGGTCAATAGGTTCTTCATTATTATGCCACTTTATGCCTTTGTGAATAACTGAAATGTTTTATAGTGTCTACTTAATTCAAAATTAATTCAAGATTAAATGGCATGAAAGCATTGGTCGTGGCTCTCCAGTAGAAACTGACAGTGGGCGTGTAAAATGCAGCAGTTTTCATCAGTGCATACATTTTGACACACGTGGGCAGAGGTTTTGGGGAGCATGGCTGTCCTACCACTTGTTAAGAGATGTTTCGCAGCTCTCTACTGACAGGGCACAGCAAGAGAGCCACAAGGGGACTGGAATCTTGCGAGCTGCCTCCTCTACCTGCCTGAGCACTCTTCCCCAAAGTGAGATGAAGACTGAAAGAAGCAACCATCTCACGACACTAGGGTTCTGTAGCTCCCTCCCCCTTTAAAAAAAAATTCCAGAGAAGCTCATCAAAATCTTCGAATGGACCGTTTTCAATTTCTAGTCATAAGAAATAAAAATACAGTTTTAAAAGTTTCTTGAGATGAATTGCACTTTATGTCTCCCTGGATCTGAGCGTGTATAGATACAATAGTGCAACGAGCAGGGTTTTACCAAGAAAGAGCACACAGGTTTGACGGTGCTCGCAGGATTGCAGTTGTGAGCAGAGAGCTGCATAAATACAGCAGCTGGGAAGAACCATAACGCCTGACACATCTGCTGTGTCTCCAGTTCTTTCTTCTCCACATACAGTTAGATTATAAGCAATTTAAACTTACGCTGTGGAGTCACAGTCTCCTAGCACTGACTGGCGGGGTACACTGTAACGCTGACTAAATGCGCGTCAGTTTTGGATGTATGTTTCTGTGTGGGGAGAGGGCTCATGTGGGTAAAGTGTTTGCCACATAAGTGTGAAGACCAGCATTCAGGTCCCCACCACCTCCACAGAGGCTGAGCATGGGATCAGCCCCTCTAAGGCCAGTGCTGGGGAGGAAAGGACAGGCAGGGTTCCTGGAGCTCACTGATTAGACAATCTGGTGACCCTTGGGCTCTGTGAGAGGCTCTGTTTCAAAAGCAGAGATGCAAAGTGATGGCACCTGAGGCCAACCTCTGACCTCCACACATGTGCCTGGGCAGGTGCACTCACAGCCCCTCACACAAATAAATAAAATGAACGGATGTGTGCCTCAAGTTTATAACACAGCGCATGGTAAATAAATATAAACTATTTGTGGACACAAAAGACAACAGATAAATCATGCCTTGAATTTACTCAACCTTCGGAGCAAGGCTGAGGCGTGATTGTTCCTGATGTGTTTCCCCTGAGAGCGCACCTGCCACCCACGTGAAGCCACACTTCTCGTTCATTTTCTGAAATCTGTACCCTGCATTGATCTTTCCCATATGGCACAGGCTCCAGTGTCTGTAGGTGGAGACGGTTTGTTTGTTTCCCGGCCGCCCAGACCCTAAATAATCACACAGAAACTATATTAATTACAACACTACTTGGCCTATTAGCTCAAGCTTCTTATGAACTAACTCTTACATCTTGAATTAACCCATTTTTATTATTTTGTGTTTTAACACATGGCTCGTGGTTTACCGGTAAGGTTCCTGGGCAGGTGTCTTCCTCCTTTGGCAGCTACATGGCGTCTCCCTGACTCCACCTTCTTTTCTCCTCTATCTGCTTGGAATTCCCGCCTTGCTCTATTCTGCCCTGCCAGAGGCCCAAAGCATCTTTGTTAACCAATGGTAACAAAGCACAGCCACAGCATCCAGAGGGGAGTCCCACATCAAGTGTCCTTGGACGTGACTTGCTGTCTATAGCTCCAAACCATGTATTATTTCACTTCTTCAAGTGTCTCACTCTTAGAAGAGGGCACAGAGAAATTTGCTTCATGACCTCATGAATGGGCGGTTTTGTGAGGAGTTCATTTTTACTACACTTCTGTGTAATGTTAGGTTTTGTCCACATATTTGAACCTATATTTTCTATCCATAAACAGTGCTCTCCTTCTCTGTCTTCTACCATCTGATAACCGCCAAGTGCCGCTGCCCCCTATGGCCCTTTATTAGTCTGAGATGTCATAAATATTCATGGAGTCCCTTTGTAGATGCTAGAGATACCTCCGCCTGGAAGAGACCATGGCAGTTTAGAGGCAGCTTTACCTCCACTCTGCACTTCAGCCGGCCACCTGTTGATAGGTCAGCCACAGCCACGCTCTTCTACCTCCAGTTAAAGTGCCTGCTTCGATAAATAAGACCTGGCAAAAGGAGAGAACACCCCTTCCTAAAACAAATGAAAATCTGAAATTCTTTTCCTAACTTGTGACCTGCCTGGAAATAAACAACACAAAAAATTCACTATGTCTCAGTTACATAATTTTCCAGAATCCAATTAAACACCCAATTGATTAGTGAGCATAAAAAATGCATGCACGTAATAATACTTTTGCTTAAAGTAGGTTGAAGGAGGATGGGGCTCACACTTGTATTTCAAAAGTGGGACAGCGTTATAAACACGAAGAGCTAATCTATTTAAAGTTATGCATTATCCCAATAGAAAATGAGAAAAATTTCTTCTCCGCTATTGTCATCTTTTATGCTTTATATTAATTTCCTTATATCTATTTAAAAGTGAATTTTCAATGTTTATGTAAAAGCGCTTCTACACCTGCCGGGCCGTGTGGTATATAGGTACTTAGCAAATATGAAGTAATTTAATCATCAGTCCCATAGCAAGACTGTTATTCCACCCATTCTGCAGACAGGAGAACTGAGGACTGGATTCCAGTCAGTGCGGTCCACAGTTTGTGGTCCTGCCCGGTACACTAGCATATCATCAGCACTTAGAGCCCTGGGTTTATCGGCTTCCGGGATGAGGCAGGCAATGACGTAAGCACCGCATCCCAGTCCCACGCCGTGTCTGTCTTTACTAACTGTGAATGGAAGGCAGTAGTGAGCAGAAGTATGATCCCAGAACAGGCCACGCCCTCCTCAGAACTGTGACAGCCAAGGGGATGCTGTGCTGAGGAACACATTACCTTACTTGGCAGAAAGGAATTTGCAGACGTAATTAGACTTGCTAATCAGCTCGTTTTCAAGTAAGATCGTCCTGGCTTGTCCACGTGGCCTTGGTGTTATCACAGAGCCTTTAGAAGCATTGGTGGGGTGAAGGCTAGTGAGATTTACAGTAGGAGAGATATTTAATGTGCTGTTGGCGGCCTCAGGAACAGGCGGTTCCATGTTAAGAAGTGGATGTCAGGCTTTTGGCTGCAAGGAATGAGTTCTGCTCGTGGGAAGAGTGAGCTTTCCACTCAGACCTTCCAAGAAAGAACACAGGTAACACTCGGGCAGATTCTGGGCAGAGCATCCAGGCCTTCTGCACGGGGCTCCTGACCCGTACAACTTGGAGATGATAAAATGGTGCTTTAAGCTGCCAAGTCTGTAGGCTTTATCATGTAGCAACGACACGCTAACACAACGGCTTTACACAAGTTCCCGAACAAACACGGAGCCCTGACACTAAAGCGTCCCCCACGGCTCACACACGTAGGGCGGGTGGAATGAATCAACAGGACAGTCCCAGGCTGGGTTGGCAAATGTGCCCATATGTCATCGCTGAGGGTGTAGCTTATGGCAGAAAACTCGCCCAGGATGCACAAGGACCTCGGTTTGATTCCTGCATTATAAATAAAAAAAATACACTGTTGCAGTGAAGGGGGGGCTTACCAGAGAGTCTAAATTAGGAAAGTGACATTTTCTCTGTATTTTAAATAAATAGACTCAGTTCTGAAAAACAATGCATATTAATATTTAACCAGCGAAGAATTGAGAGCAGAAAATCTAACCATTTACCCAAGGCTGTCACAATTGCATAGAAGGATGAATTTACATTTTAATAGGCTGACGAAAACAACAGATGCCAGGCTCCATTCCTTCCAGAGGCAACTTTGAGTCCTGAGAATCAGAATAGATACAAAGAAAATGGAAATCAGTGCAGAAAAGACACACACACACACACACACACACACACTGACTGCTAGCCCGTGTGTGCACATGGCTGACTGGGTGTGGTTTTCCTTTCGGCTCTTCCCTGTGCATTTTGCATGGGTTGTGAAGGAACAATGGATGTGCCCAAAGGAAGGCACGGCCTCACATCCACATCTGTCATTTACTCTAGAAGCATTTGATGTCCCAACCACTACTCTTCCACCAAAGTCAAAGGAAACCAGATCAAAACGAAACCACTGAGATTTCAACATGCTAATTCAGAGACTGCGTTTCTATGGGCTCGTTTGGCAAAGATGGCTCAGTGGGTAAAGGCCCCTGACACTAGAGCTGGCAATCTGAGTTTGAACCTAGGATCCTGGAGGGGAACCAGCTCCTACAAGCTGTCCTCTGACCTTACCCACTTAATACACATGCACATAAAATAAATAAAATGTATTTTTTTTTTTATTTTAAAGAAGACAACACTATAACCTGGCTGACTTTAAACTACAGAAATTTGTTCTTTCCATTCTGGAGACTAGAAGTCTGAAGTCAATTCTTTGGTAGGGTCACTTGCTTCTGGGAGCACCTGGTGAGACCTGATACATTATTAAAAGCTTCTGGTGGCTGCAGGCAAATCTGGCCCTCTCTTACGTCATGGCATGACTATCTCCTGTCTTCATCTGACGTAGGAAAGGACCACAATCATTTATTTCAGAGCCTGTTGACGTAATTCAGGATCATCTCTCAAATCTCAAATGCTTCATCACACACTTTAGAGTTTAGAATTGAGATGCTCCTTTTTATTGTGGCAGGGTGGTCCTCACATGACTCATCCTCGGGACTGGTAGCTAAAACCTGTGAGAAATAATATGTATCCTCTCAAGTGTGGGGACAGAAGAGAAAACCAGAACATAAGGGTTTTTTCTCTCCTCTCTCTCTCTCTCTCTCTCTCTCTCTCTCTCTCTCTCTCTCTCTCTCTCTCCCTCCCTCTCTCTCTCCCTCCCTCCCTCCCTCCCTCCCTCTCCCTCTCCCTCTGCCCCCCTCTCTCTCTCTCTCTGTGGGCAGCAAACCAAACTTTACAACAGCCAATAGCAACAATAGCATAGCTGATTTAATTTGGATTTTAGGTCAACTTAAACCGTCTTAAACATGAATAGAAATACTCTCATTCTTAAGTGGGAAAAAAAATTAAACCCTGCGGAAGTTGGGCAGTTATGGACAGCCAGAGTGCGTAACCTTTCCCTGTTCCAGATTTGGGAAGAGTCTAACACAATCTGGAAATTAAGAAAAATAATATACTTAAATACATAGACGTAGTTATTTTGCTTCAATTTAAATAAGCTTGGCTATCAGGATCAATAATTCCAATTAGTGTTTGCGGTGATTAAAAAGAAAGAAAACATGAAACCAAAACACAATCCCTTTGTACAACTATTTTTATTTAGCAAGTTGTGATTGATATTAAGCTAATTTCCCATATTATCGTTATCATTGTGTTACCTGCGATGGAATAGTGTTTGCATATGGAATATGGTGGAGAATGTGTAATCAGCTATGAGTGGACAAAGCGATCACACTAACATGTTTAATTTAAATGGCTGAAGGAGTGTCCAGAGCGCGGAAGGAAGAAAGAATAGACTGTGAACAGCCCTACCACCCTTAAAATCCCAAGCTCTGCATACAAAGACGTGATAATATACTAAATACAAAATGACCACTGCATTTTGAAATTGGTTGTATATAAAAATCTTTGCAAGCCTTCCCAAAGGTAATTAGGTATTGATAAGTAAATTCTGTTTGTATAATTATCTCTGGAACAAATATATCTCACTAATAAAATTTTGCACAGAAATGGCAATATTTGCTATCTTTTCTCCTTTCTTAACTGAGATATAGTTTAGCAATGTAATTTTCAGTGCGCTGAGATTGTTCTGAGAAGTTCCAAGCATCTGAGATGTCCATGTCACAAGGAGACAGCTGTGGGGATGGCAGTGGGTGTCAGTGTGCAGGTGAACATGTGGTATGCTCTCTATTAGCATTGATAGGCAACTTTGCAGGCTTGAACCACCCATGAGACATCTGGACACATCTGTGAGGGATTATCTAGACTCCGTGAGCCTTCGGCAATGCTCTGATGCAGTGGATCTCAACATTCCTGATGACTCTTTAATACAGTTCCTCATGTTGTGGTGACCCCCAACCAGAGTTAATTTTTTACTACTTCATAAATGCAATTTATGAAGTATTATTGCTACTGTTAGGAATCATAATATAAATATCTGTCTTTTCTGATTGTCTAGGCAACCCTTATGAAAGGGTCATTCAATCCCCAAGGTTGAGGACCTCTGCTCTAAGGTACTATGTCGATGAGGAGAATTGATGTGAGAAAACCCACCCTAATACTGGACAGTGCCATTCTCTGGGCGTGGGTCCCGTGAAAAAGGGGTAAAGCTAGCTAAGCCTTTACAGCTTGCTCACCATGGATGGAATGTGACCAATTTCCCTGTCCTCCTGCCATCTTGACTCCCCATCATGGTGAGAACGTGAGCTGAAATAAATTCTCCCTCCCAAGCTGCTTTTGCCAGGATATCTGCTTGCCAGAGGAGTAACCCAGACAGACGATCATCAGACCCTACCCTCCTCTTCCCAGGCTTAGGTAGGAAGTCACTGCCTGTGCCCCCGACTTCAGGTGTCACCCTGTACGTCACAGGGGCTAGTGCAGGAGAGATGACTGCCAAGTCACAGAAGGCCTCCGTTGCCTGCAGGACACTTCACCAACACGTCTGCTTGGCTTTGTGACCAACCCAGGATGCTTTGCTTGAGGAAGATTACCCACCATCCTGACTTAAAAAAACAAAGCAAAAAACCCCCCAAAAAACCAAAGTAAAAAACCAGTTTTTTAAAATTAGCATAGAAGTGAGCAGGCTTTATATTACATTTTCATAATTGTTCATTGTTGACCATTGTCCCCCACGTCTTTGCCTTGTTACCAGCCCCACCTTCTACTGGTCCTCTTTTCTTCTGCGATTCCAGTTTTATCCCTGGTAGGTTGCAGAAATTAGACCTTCAAGAAACAAAACTGTACTCAGGCCCAGCCAGCAGGCCCAGATAGCACTTTGGAAAGAAAGTGGTCCACAAGATACAAGGTTTTTATTCTTCTTCTTCCTTTTTTATTTTTTCACAGTGCTTGCATTTGTGGCATCAGTTTTGACCTTTCCTGTCATTAATGGATTTAGCATGGGTGAGGAACGTGCACGAGGAAGGTTTGAATTTTAGCCTACATGACTAAGGTTCTTGAGTCAGTGTGCTTCTAGAAGCAGAAAGATGAGGTGAGAACAGGTGTTTCATAACCTTGTTTCTAACTACAAGGGGCAGGGCAGCTGATGCACGAGGTTGCGGAAGCAAATTACAGCACATATATTGCTCCTCCTCCTCCTCAGCCTCTCGCTGTGCTGCCCTTGCTGACCACTTAGCCTTAGCGATTGCTCTGTCTCCACCTTCAGCTCCGGGACTACAAGGACTACACACCGCCACACACGGCTTTTCTCAGGCGCCGGGGTTTCAACTCTGATCCTCGTGCCCGTATGGCAGGTCATTTTCTGAGGGAGCTTTCTTCGGATCTTCTGGTTGGGGACTTAACTGCCGCTTCCGTCTTGCTATCATGGCTTCTGTGAGTTGTCTGTAGCTTTATTTACTCCTGGGAGGTCAGCTGCATATGAGATTTGCAGATTTTGTCTAGATTTGTCTAGACTTTTTCGAGTTCCCTAATGAGCTTCTGGATTTCATCAGTTTCCAGACACCTCCTATTTCGCTTTCAGTTTGATTAATTTTCACCTCCCCTGGCTTTCAGTTAGTTCTGAGTAGGGGTTATCCACCCTACTTCTCCTTCCCAAATATCAAGTCTTTGCTTGATTTTAGCCATTGATCTCTCAGTCGATTTCACTAGTTTCTGCCTGAGTGTGGTGTGCTGTGTCTACTGACTTCAGCTTCTGGGTTCCTGAGAGCCCAGAGGAGCAATGTCAGATCGAGTAAAAAAAAAAATCTAACTTTCTAATGTTAGTGTAGACTTTGCTCTTAGAACTGTCTCAGCTGCACCATAGAGGTTTTGACTGGCTGGACTCTCATTGTTTAATTCTAGGCATTAAAAAATATTCCATCCCTGATTTCCTCAACAAATTTCTTCATTCAAAATGTATTTTCCAGTTTTCAAATATTTGTATGCTTTTTTTTTCTCTTGTTGACTTCTAGCTTTCTCTTACTGTGGACTAATAAGACACAAGTAATTATTACTATTATTATAATTATTATTATTTTTAGTTTGTTAAGTGTCTTACTTAGGGTTTTATTGCTGTGAAGAGATACCATGACCATGGCAGCTCTTATAAAGGTAACATTGTATTGGGGCTCACTTGGTTGAGTCTCTTATCATCCTGGCAAGAAGCATGGTTGGGTGCTGGAGATGGAGCTCCGAGTTCTACATCTGGGTGGGCAGGAAGCAGAAAGTGAATGTCAGTCACACTAGACCTGGCTTGAGCACTCGAGACCTTAAAGTCTGCCCTCTAGTGACACTTCCTCCAGCAAAGTCATACCTACTCCACCAGGGCCATGCCTAATAGTGCCACTTCCTTTGAGCCTATGGGGGACATTTTTATTCAAATCACCACATTAAGGCTTGCTTTGTGGATTACAATTTGATCAGTTTTAGAGATGTCCCAGGCACTGCTGAGATGAATGTGTGTTCCCTATCTGTTGGATGAATATTCTATAGTTTCTAAATATCCTAAAGTTTCTTTGCTAAATTTTGCCTAGAAGTCCTATCTAAAGATGAGGATGTGATATTTAATTATTCTCCTATAATTATATCAAGATCTACTTTATCTTGAATATATTTTAGTATGGGGCAGGGAGATTTATGATTACTATGTGTCCTGGTGAATTGCTCTGTTTATCAGCATCTCTTTTGACTAGCTTGGTTCTGGTATCTGCTTGATCAGATGTGAAAATGCTAACATAGCTCATTCATGACCTCCATTTGCTTGCTATGTAGACTTTTAGCTTTTGACTCTTGGGTTTTGGATATTTGTTCCAGTGAGGAATGTTTCTTGAAGACAATAGGAATCAAGATCATGTTTTTAATCTAGCCCATCAGTCTGGAAGTTTTAATCGGTGAGTTGAGATTATGTTCATTTAAGGTTATTCTTGGACCACGTGATTTCCTGTGGTTTTGTTGATTATTCTGCTTTTCTGGGTTGCTGATGCTCCTTTTCTTCCTGTTCTGTTAGTATTAGGTGATGTTGGTTTACTGTCTCAGGTTGGCAATGCCTCCCAGGCTTTCCCTGGTTCATCTGTCCCTCTTGTGAAGGCCTTCTTTCCTCTTCTCTGACGGATGAAATTGTCTTTCTTATTCCTTGGTGTCTGCCGTTCCTTTAAGTGTTTTCTGCAGTACAGGGTTTGTTGTCATAGCTTTTGCGTTTAGAACAATATTGCTATTTCTCTCTCAATTTGATAATTCTGATGGGTACAGCAATCTCATTGCCATTTACTTTCAAGAAATCAACTTATTATTCTATGCTTTCTGGACTTGCAGCATTGCTGATGAAAGACCCGATTGTTATTTTGCTATTTCTGCCTTTGTAAATGAGTTAAAGTCCCTTCGCCTCCCCTGCAGCTTCTCATTTCCTTGCTTGTGCTTTGGACATCTTGATTATGATATGTTTCAGAGAGATTCTTCTCCAGTCATGTCTCTTTGTGGCTCTAACTGCTTCTTGTGTTTCAGCGTCCTTTTCTTTCTCTAGGTTTAGGGAGTTGTCTGCTATTTTAATGAATAAAATTGTCCATCTCTTCTTCTAGCCCATGGATTTTTATCTTTGGTCTCTTCAAGATACTTGAGTTCTTGGATTTTTTTTTCATTTTCATTAATATTGTTCTCTATATACTCTTGAATATCACTTAATTGAGACTTTGTCTTCTATCCATGAAATTCATTCTCATTTCTTTTATTTTTGAGAGTATAGTATAGTATACCATCAAGAATATAGTATAACATCAAGAGTATGGTATGGTATGGTATGGTATGGTATGGTATGGTATACCACCAAGCTATTCATGCTTCCAGTGCACCCTTCGCGTATGGTGCCATGCTGGTCATGGATGTGGTTCATAGCCACCACAGCAGGGCAGCAGTGTTGATTGCCTTGCTCTTGTGGAATTTGTATGGAGCCTAGGCCTCCAGGAGGGGACATTCAGGTTGGTTCCAGCTTAGGGTTATCAACCCTGTTCCTGAAGTTCATAGTTCTTTAGCAACATGGACTTACCTTCCACCTCTGGGGGGTGACCAAAGGAACAGTAACTGGCTGTATGTTTTGGGAGTCTCTTGGATAGCCCTGATCTACAATCCAGAAGAAGACTTCTCATATCCGGTTTTGGGGTTTTTGTTAGGTGGTCTTTGGCTCTCAGAGGGAGCACTGTAAGCAGAGATGAGAAAACTTCACACACACACACACACACACACACACACAATTATGTGTATTATAAGGTTTTCTTCGGTAACCAGCTTAAGGTATGATCCTTGTAGAGTTTCAGACATCCTTATTATTTGACTCCTCTCTATCGTCTGTATTTACTGCCATTCCTCTCATCCCTAGGGAGCACCTTTTTCTCCATTTCCCCTCTCAGATGACTTCCGACCTGCTGTTCCCCTTTACTCCCCCCCACCCCCGCCCGTTATTGTCTGTTGATGGTGCTTTCTATTTTTAGTGAGTTTTTTTTGATAGATAAATTGATTAATCCCTTTCTTTCTAGAATTTCTGTTTGTTTTTTTCCCCAGAGTATAAATTTATTTGCTCTTTTTACTTCTATATATTTTAAATTTCTCCTCCAAGTCACCAACTGTCCCACCTACTTTGATTTCCCTCCATGTATCTGCTTATTTGAGCCTTGCTTGTGGTCACTGATCTTTTCCAAAGATCACGCACTGAATGTTTTCTGGCATTTTGGTGATCTCATGATTGTTTGTTTCTGGAGGAACTACAAACTTGTAGAGGTGTCAAAGTGGATGGGTGGCTCATATTTCCTGTGTTTCTTTGTTGTGTTTTTTATGTCTGTCAAGTTGGATATGTCCTCTAGCCTTTGTTTGCACAATCTTTAAATCCTTTTATCGTACTTATTCACTGTGTGTGTTTGTGTGTGTGTGTGTGTGTGTGTACGTGTGCATGTGCCACACTATCTATGTGAAAGTCAGAGACAGCTTTCAGGAGTGGTTCTCCCCTTCCACCATGTGAGTTCAAAGGATGAGGGTCAGCTCTTCAGAGTTGGAAGAAAGTGCCTTTACCCTATGAGCCATCTCACAGCCTCTTTGTAAAATAATGGGCATTTGATAATAAACATAGCATTCATTTTTATTGTGATAATGCAAGTTTGTGATTTTTCTTGCAACTTTTGTTCACACGCCTTAGTAATATATAGTAACTGGTTACATTCTTACATTTTCATATATGTGTATATTTTTGTCATCTCTAATCTACATGAGCACTCTCTTCTTCCGCTCCCTCTCCTGCTGGTCCCCATCCTCTTCCCTCTTAGTTTTGTTCTTGCTCGGTGTTTTGTTTTCCACAGTTTATTTTGGTGACCCTGACACTTGGTAACCTTTCTTTCCACATTTGGTGCTCTCCATGACTGGGTTTCTGAGGGGTGTGGAGGCCTTACCCACCTGGATTTGTTCATGGGAGCTCATTATGGCCCTACATAGCAGGATACTAAGCCAAGTTCTGAGACTCATAGCTAATTTCAGACAAAGGTGTGTGTAGATGGTGTGTGTGTGTGTGTGCGTGCACATGTATGTGTGTGTACGTGTGCGTGTATGTGTGTGTCTATGCACATGTGCATCTACTTTGGAAGTGCAATATAGATGTCTGTTGAGAATCTCTCAGCTTTGAGCCCCTGTACCACTCTTCGGTTTTTATACCCACAGCTGGCTCTCCTCTGGATGTCTCTCTAAGGATGCTTTATTTTCTTCTGTCTGTATTTCTAGACACAGACTTCTAGAACTGGCCACCCATGAGAACATGGGGTATAGTCTGGGGGCTATGACTAGCCTTACCCAGTACCAAAAAGCAGCATAGTGCAGCCTGGTACTGGTTTGGCTGTTGCTTTGTGGGGAAAATCCTGCCTGGGCTTATTTCTGTTTTCTTTAGCTGTTTCTCTTATAGAAATAGAATCTCTGGATTCTTAGCCTTTTTTTCCCAATCCCCTTTTGATCTTACAGATGTGGCTTCTAATCCACCATCTTATTTGGAAGTTCTTTTCTGTCTTTCTCACTGAAGGCTGATGTGAAACAGAGTGCTCTAGTGGACCACAATGGGCATCATCAGTGAAAACAGACCTTTGTAATTTGGGGGCTAGGATGATGAAAACAGCCAGAAATTCCTCTCCGTTCTGTGTGCATGCCCCTTTGAAATATGACAGTGCTTTTCTTGCCAAGGCTGAGACTCGGTTTCTTCACCCGCCTCTCCCAAGCTAGGCTGGACTTGTGGCTTGCTTTGATGAGAGGATCAGAAAATAGACATGAAGCGCTTCTGGACAAAGGTTTTCTGAGACCTCACAACTCCTCTCAGGCCCTCTTTCAGGGAGACTATGAATGTTCAGGGAGAAGCCTTGAACCAAGGGATCCACCGACCATTGGCATCTAGTACCCAAGCAAGTGGGTTGATTTTTAGGCAACTGAGTCCTAGCTGCCACCAGACATCTGAAGGTGCATGAATGACTTGTAACAAAACCAACAGAACCTTTTGCTGAGCCCTACACTTAGCAAATTGTAGAGACAACCTATGCTCAACTTAACGCTCATAGAATTGTTGAGACAAAAATGTGTGTTAAGCCACTAAGTTTGAATGGTGTGCCCCATCAGTCAGCCATCTTGGTTGATGCACATGTCTGTGTGTAATCTAAATCTGCATATATTATTTACACACACATTCATGATATATTAAGGTAATTTTATCAGCAGACTATATTAGAGACTGTGATCTAATCTTTGTTACATTTATAAGGAAATTCAGATGTTAACTGACATTTCCTTCATTTTTATTGAGATAAATTCACAGACAGCTAGATTAAAGGGGTCTTTAAAAATGGACTTGAGGAACTCACTTATTAATAGCTGATTCTTCTGTAGACAAATGATATTAAAACCAGATTGTGAGGTCAGCAGATCACTGTGTTTGTTTTTCTTTCATTGTGCTCATGTGATCCAGGATGCACACTCAGTCTTTGCTAGACATGATTGAAGCCATCCCTAGGGTCAGAGGAGACAGCATCCATTTGCCTTTAGGAGAATAAGATTGCTTCTCTCTTGGCTGGTTCTGCTCTGAAGAGTGAAGGCCAGCCTGCATAGGCTGCAAGGGGCATGCAAACCCACGAATGATTTTCATCTAGAAAAATTGTAATAAAAAAGCTATAATGAACTCTTGACATTATTTCTTCTAAGCAGGGTGGTTTCTTTACAAGAAGAAACCAGAGTTCACACTGATTAGGTCCCATGGCTAGGAAGAATATGATTGCCTCAAGTGGAAATGTTTTAATTAAAGAGGCAACTTAAATGGAAAGTATGCATTAATTTTATGTTGTTGCTAAAATAAATGACCACAAAACCAGTGGTTTAAAGCAGCTCAAATTTATTATCAGATATTTCTATAGGTCAGAAGTTCAGCATAGCTCTAAGGCTAAAATCCAGATGCTTGCAGGGCTGGGATCTGTTACAACACATGGTCAGTTGAATCAAAGTCCCCATTTCCTTGCCGGATGTCACTTGTAAGCCAGACATAGGTACCTGTCTACAACCCTGGCATGTGGTCTCTGTGTCTCAGGACCAGCCACCTTCCCCAAGTCTTTCTCTAAATACCAATTCACTCTCCTACCATTGACTTTTGGTTTTAAGTTCTTAACTGGGTAACAAAATATTACCTCTATTTCAAAATAGGCTAAGCTTATTTTCATTGTAAAAGTCTCTTTTCCTTATAGAGAGACCCTCAGAGATTGGAATATGATCATCTTGGAAAGGAGATCGTTCAGCCCTATGATTATAGCCTAAAATTGGGTCTGAACATTAAGAAGTAAGGATATCAGGATCATTGGCTTTGAAATTTCAGGCTGGCTACTATTGAGTGGAATTTTGTATCTAGGTGATCACTGACCAGGGAACTGTATCATTTATTTTTCTGCTGCTGTGAGGAAACACCAATGGCCAAGGCACCTTGTAGAAAGAAACAAAAACAAAAAACCCAAAATGTTTATTTGGGCTAAGGTTCCAGAGGGGCAAGCATCCATTGCGAACAGGAAAGCATAGCAACAGGCAGACAAGGAAGCAGGACCAGGAAGCAGAGAGACCTGAGCCATGAACATGAACCAGAGAGAGCAAACTAGAAGGAGGGTGATGCTATATACCCTTAAAACCCACCACCAGTGGCTCACTTCTTACTGCTGAGCTGTGTATCACTATCCCCAGATAGTGTCACTAACTGGGGACAAAGTTGGAATATTTTTCTCTCAAACCACCACAGGCCTGGCGTGTATGAAGTTTAGCTGTCGGACTTCTGTAATGCCTCTCGTTTATCCTTCGACAGCCCTTTAAGTCCCTCCTACTGTGTGCAAGCTGTGTCCTAGATGAATGTCCCCTGTTGTCCCTTACCCAGCTGTGCAAGACTCACTGGGGGGAGTAAATGCAGCTCAGAAACTCAGGCTTCTCCCTTGTACAACTCAACTGCAAAACACAAGACCTCCCACAGCTGCTTCGTGGGGAGCAGATCTGACCCTTCTCGCTTTCACAGCAGGTGCAGGTGATGAGAATGCTAACGGCCAGACGATGCTTTCAGGCCAGCCCTGAAGGGCTGTCAGAGTTAGGGTGACACAGAACTGAATGTAGAGCCCACAGGGTTTACAGTTTAACAGACTCCTGATGGCTTTTCTCCCACCGTTGCCGGCTTAGTATCTCCCAACATGGTGACATCTAGCCAGGGAGGATGCAGCTTCCATGTTGGTACCAGCTTTATTTCCTCATGATCTGTGATTCAAGCATGCGATGTCTTTGGCAATAGGGTCTTACTATCATCTTCTATAGGGCAACCAAGAATACAGCAATATTTTTTTTTTTGTTTGTGAGTCTATGGGACCTGCTGACCAACAACAAGAAAAGAAGTAACCTGCTCCTGCCGTTGATCCTTTTATTTGATAGCTTATGATGTCTAGGAGAGGTCTTCCCCCTGCCCTTTATTGTAGCGGATCTCCATTTAAGCTACATTAATAAGCATATGTATGGGTATAATCTAGGAAGTCTGTACAGTAAAGGTTTTCGTATGGCTTTTTCAAAGGTCTTTAGTGCTGTTTTCCTTTCCTATTCTCCTCTACGCTGCTCTCCCACCCCCACCTCTCTAGCCTTCCCTGCTCCTCTGTTGTCCTTTCCTCCACTGTAAAACTCCCTATTCTATCTCCTTTCCCCTGAGAACTCATGGCCCCTTGTTTTCTGACTTCTGTGGGCTCTGAAATTTAAATACTCAAACCTGAAGACTCAAAGCTAGCATCCATAAGAGAGAAAGAACATGTGCCACTGTCTTTCTGGGTCCACTCGGAATGATGACTTCTAGCTCTGTCCATTCACTCGCACATATCATCACTTCATCTTACTGTACACTTAATTAGGCATATGTACCACATTTTTGTTTTCCACTCATTAGGTGATGAGCATCTAGTCTGCTTCCATTTCCTGGCTGTTGTGGATGGAGCAAGTATCAATGAGCAAGTAAGTACCTCTGTAGTAGGATGTACAGTCCTTTGGGTACATGCCAAAGAGTTGAAGAGTTGGATCGTATTGATCTTTCTCTAGCTTTTTGTGGAATTGCCACACTAATTTCCATTCTGACTGTGAACACTTTGAGCTATAAAAGCAAGTGTCCTGGGAAGAGTTGCTCAGTGGCTTGAGTGTTACAGACATAACCAATCACCTTCTGATTGGATTTAAGGCCTGGCACCATTAATGGGGAGGAGAACCCATAGCTGGCTGGAGCATTGGCCTGGGAGAGCCTACCGCTCTTCTGCTAAGTTGGTTTAGTACCACTCACCCCCATTTCTTACCTTTACACTACAGATTAGTGCATCTCTCAAACTTCATCAGAGACAGTAGATGGTGATGCCACAGAGATCCACAGCTGGCCTATATGCAGGTAAACGAGACTGTGGAGTTTTCAGTCCTCACCGGGACATCTACATCACGACCCTTCCCCTGAAAACTAAGGGATCACATCAGGCAGGAGGCGGTAGAAACTGTCAAACCCAGAGGTGGTGAAGGACTATGGGGAGACAGTGTTTTCCAGCTACAACATGGTGATCGCACACACAAACTCAAGCAGCTATGACTGCATGCAGGAGACCTATAGAAGATGAGTCTAGACAATCCCAGCGTGGATGGCAAAAGTGTCATGAAGTCCCACCTCTACCTGAGGAGGTGTTAGCAACTGATGGATGAGGAGAGTAAGAGTCAGTTTTCTTCAGGACTATGGCTCCTGAGAGGCTACTGACGCTCCAGTAGAGGGCCCCGCACATTCAGGCAGCACTAAGTGGACTTAGTAGGTTTAAAATAACAAAGAATACATAAAATCGGGATGGAATAATGGTGCTAGGTGTAAAGGAAGTGTTGGAGGGGTTGGGCCATGGGATGTATTTGATCAACACACACTATTTGCAAGCATACAATTCTGAAACAACAAAAGGGGGAACCTGTGGTGCATGCTTGAAATTCCAGCACTTGAAAGGCTAATAAAGGAGGTTTTCTGCGAGTCTGAGGTCAGCCAATTACTTGCACATGAGTGTCAGGAGTGCCAGGCCAACCTGAAGCTCACTATAGCAAGCTATAGACTGAGATCTCATATTTAAAGAGGAGAGTGGCGTGGCATGGACCGTTGATCTTGTATCCAGACTGACTTCCTGAGCTGGTGTGATTGTTCACATCAAGTTTTTTCCTCCCAGTAGCTTCACACAGATGGTGAAGTGGTAGCAGGCCTACCCCATCGTGTCCCCAATTTCTCATACTGAGAACAACCCAACTGGGAACCTGAGGAATGGCCTGGGACCATTTCCATTGCCTGACAGCTGTCTCACTTCCTAGGAGGCTCAGAGAGCTGGAAGAACCCAGACTGTAGAAGGTAGCTCTGTGGCTGCAAGGCTAGAATTGGAGTGGAAGGAGGTTAAACCTGAGATCTGTCGTGTAGGACTTGCTACCCTTCTCCACAGGGCATGCTCAAGTATGTGGTCATAGTTAGGGACGCAGCCTTTTAGAAGCCGTTTCACCTGCCTCAGTCCCAGCGTCTCTGGCCCTTCTTCCCCTGGGACAGGAGTTCATGGTTTTGGTGATCCCCTCAGTAACGTGGACCTAGAGTTCAGCTGCCCACTTTGGGAGTCAAAAGCTTCTTTTATCGGTTTCTTTAAAGGTTAGCAAACTCTAGGGGGTATCAGCTGTAAAACTAATAACAAGTCCATTTATTAAATCTGGATGCCAATTTGCTAATTTGCCATGGGGGAACGGGCTTTGGAAGCTCAAGGTTGCTCGTATCCAAGGCAACCTCTTCTGCATCCGAGAGTGCAGACCGAGAGCAAAGGGATGGAGAGAGGCCAGATGCTGTAGCCGTATTGCGTCTTCTGCAGGTTTCAAAAACGATGCTACAGTGATTAGCAGACTGTATTGTATGTACTGTTAGGGTGGTTTTACAGTAAATGCCATTCCTTGATTTTCCATTTCTCTAGACTCCCAGCAGGCCTGTCAAGAGAACACATTGCCACATATTGGCTGGAATATAGTTAAATAAATAACTTTTTTTTTAAATTGGATTATCAACCAATGCTGTTGCCAATTACTCACATATCAATATCAAGTTATTTGGGGTAAATTAATTTGACCTGTGGGTTACTCATCCAATATTGATTATTTACTAGATTGAACTCTGCAAAGTAACTAGTGTGCTTTATTACAGAATTTACAGCACACTACGGAATTACTCAGCCTGTGGTTCTCAGGCCGGCAGCACTGGGGCTGCCTACAGGCTTGTCAGGGACATAGGGCAATGGGCTGACCACTGCTTACTGAGTCTCCCGAGACAGAGTCCAGGAAGTGGCTTTAGCAGTCTCCATGTGACTGTGAGAACTGCATGCATCATGCTTACGGCATGAGCTCCCAGGCTTGTATCCTGCCTGCTTTACTGCGGGCTACCCTTCAAAAAGCTACTTAACCTCCGAGAGGCTTGTTCCTCATCCGCAAAATGAGGTCACTAGTAATTGTCACCTCGCGGGGCTGTGCGAGATGGTGTCATTATGGACAAGCTGCGGGTGAATGGGCGCTGAAGGAGGAGACACTTCCCATGTTGCTGTCACTGGTCTTGCTGGTCTAGACGTGGCAGACGGAGGCACTGGTGCTTCGTTCCTTTGTTCTGATTCTCTCACCTGTCAGACACTCATGAGCTTCATGGTCCTAAGCAACCCCCATCTATCAGACCCTACTGGTCACTCTCTTTATTTCTTTTTATCCCCCCCCCCTCTCTCTCTCTCTGTGTGTGTGTGTGTGTGTGCATGCACGCACATATATGTTGTGTGCATGTATGTATTTATGCATTGTGTGGGTGCACATGTGTGTGGGTGGGAACACACCTCTGAACACAGAGCCCTCAGCTATGGCTAGTCTTAATAACCAGCTTGCTCTGGGGACCTATGTTCCTGGAAGTGCAGGCCGGGTCCCACACTCACCAAGTCTCTGTGGGGATTCAAGTTCTGGTCCTCTTGCTCCTGTAGAAAGCACCTTAACTGCAGAGCCTTTGCCCCAGCCTTGTGTCTGCCTCGTTCACATTGCAAACCTAACTCACAGACAGCATAACTCTTTAGTATCATAGCACAGTTTCCCGTGCACAGACTTGCTGTGCTGCAGCTCTCAGCCAGCATTTCCATCCTGCCGATCTGCAACCACCCCCCTCCAGCCCGGAACCCCTTACCCTCCCCCAGGCTGTGGCTATCATCACTCTAGTTTGTGTCTGCGAGGATTTGCCTATGCCTCTTACTGCACATCAGTGAGACCAGATAGTACCCAGCTCTCTTTTTCTGGCTTATTTCACCTCTTAGAATGTCCGCCGGTTCATCCATGTGTCAGTGCTTTCTTCTTGTTGAAAATGCATACTCTTCCACCGTGTGTACATACCATGATGCTAAGCTCTGAGAACAGTCTGTCTGTAGGTGTGGATTCAAGACACCCCAATCTCTTGTTCTGCTGGAAACTCACAAGAGAAAGGGGTATACAGCCGTGTACAGCTTCAACCAAAGTTGAAACCCCTGTAGTTGAGGCAAATCTTTCTCAATACAGAAAGTATTGCTTCAATTTTCTCTAGAAAACCCAATCCATTATACATCCCCCAGACATTATGCCTGCCTCTGCTACCAGCAAAAGTGCCACAGTTTAAAACTTCAAGCAGCACTGGAGACCCTCCCGGTCTAAAGATGCTGTCTCTGTCAGGAATGTATTCAGTTCTTGAACACTCGCATGTGCCAGGCACTGTGCTGGACCCTAGAGCATAATGCTGCTGACACAGCCTGCTGCCATGCAGACCAAAAGAACTCCATGCACTGGGCGAGGTTTTGATGGGGGCTTTGCAAGGTGACAGGCTGCCTGGCAGAATGTCACAAACAGTTACCAATCAACTCAGAATGGGCAGAAAAAAAAACCACCAGAGAAGTAGGGAGGGTCTGACTTAAGGTAAAACCTAAAAGGAATTCCCTGGACCTCCTGAAGAGAAACTGTAATCCTGGAAAGAGAACGGAAAGTTCCGGAGAAGTTGTGAGGGCATTCCGTCTTAGCATCTGTGTTTCCTCCCTTTCTGGAGTGGTGGCTGAGCAGGTTTTGTCGTCTATTGCCCCGTTTATTGTTGTTATTACTCATGTATTCATATCTTTTGCCTTTTTTAAAAGTTCAAATGTTCATATGTGTTGTTCTTGTGTCTGTGAGAACCTCTTCTCACATTGTGTTGGTTTGAATTAGAAATGTTCTCCCCAGGCATGAGTATTTGAACCCTTGCTCCCCGGTTGGTACTGTTGGTTGGACAGTCTTGCGGAAGGAAGTCTGTATGTAACCTCATCACCTTTCCAGCTCTGTGCTCTGCTTCTCTGTGTGTGACAAAGGCGTGATCTCTCAGTTTCGTGCTGCAGACAACTGTCACCATGCCTCGCCCACCATTATGGACTCTTTCTCTAGAACCATAAGCTAAAATAAGCTCTTCACTCTGTATGTTGCCTTGCTCATGGTGTTCTATTGCAGGAACAGAAAATAATTAATACAAAGATATTTCAGCCTCTGGTTCATGTAGTAGGAAGTCGCTTGTTGGTTCCTGACTGCTCAGCCCTGAAAAACATCACACAGAAACTGTATTAAATAAATCACTGCTTGGCCCATTAGCTCTAGCCTCTTATTGGCTAACTCTTACATCTTAATTCGACCCATCTCCATTAGTCTGTGTATCGCCACATGGCACTGGCTTACTGGATAAAGTTCTGGCATCCATCTCCAGTGGGGCTACATGGCTTCTCTCTGACCCTGCCTCTCTTTCTCCCAGCATTCAGTTCTGTTTCCCGGCCTACCTAAGTTTTGCCCTTCTATTCGTCCAAAGCAGTTTCTTTATTCATTAATGGTAATCACAGGATACAGAGGGAAATCCCACATCAGGTTCATGAATTTGGAATAGTGTTTTGGAGCCTAAGAAAGTCTTTACAAATGGTCTGCTTATAATCTTTGTTCATTTTTCTTTTGAAGAACTCTCTGGCTTCCCCCACCCAGCTTTGAAATTTCTCTCTAAGTTAAGTGCATCAACTCAGCCACAATTATATTTTCTAGTTATCAATTATATTTTTAATACTGTTTATGGTCTGTTTGATGACATAGAACTTAAATTTTTAAGTAATTACATTTATCAATGTTTGCAGTATAATATCCATCTTCAGTTACTCTTTATTAAGCTACACGATGCATATGGAAAGACTTGTGGCTCAATGAGGTTTGACAAATACATGCCTCATGTAACCACGTCTGCAAACCAGATGTGGAAAACTTCCCTTCTCTGAGAAAGGGCCTCATGCCATGTTCCCATCTATTCTCACCACATTCCCTGCCTGGTCCACAGACCATTGCTGCCCCGACTTCCACCACCAGAGATTAGCTTTGCCTCTTTGAAAATTTCACATGGGTGGAGTTCTGTTCAAATGCTCTCGCATGTCTGGCTTTTCTCCTGTGTGTGATATTTTTGTCTGTCACCCCTAATGTAGCATGTGTGTCGCTATTAGGAACAAAGCCACCATGAGTGCTCTGTTGTTTGTCTTTCTGTGGACACGTTTTTCATGTGTTTACAGATCCATGGCTGGGGTGGAATTGCTGGGTCACACACAGGGTGGACGTTCAGTCTGGTAACAAGGTGACCGTTGCAGAGTGACGACTGCATCATTTACTCTACACCAGCAAGGAAGACGTTCCAACAGTTCATATCCACCGCGCACCTTTCACTCTTTAACTAACTAACTTCTCTATGAACTCAGAGGCAACAGGATATAATTAATCCTTCCCAGGGATGGGTTTGCTACTTGTCTCAAAAAAATTATTAAATAGTCCTGGATGGCCTGTTGCTTTAAATATCGAAATGCCTTTGCATGTGTTTCCCTTCCTTGGGCAGTGTTGGTTTTCCTGGGTTTGTCCCCCAGTTTCCTCTCTGTTAATTCATAATACATTTCAATAGCTGATAGTGAAAGTCCCTGTCCTGCATTTTTTTTATTCAAGAGATTTCTGGTGATTCTCATGCATATAATTGTGCAAAATGTTGACCATTTCTAGAAATTTGATTTTTGTTAGTCAAGCAACAATGAAAGGATAAATAATGAAGTCAAAATCATATTCTGGCATTCTGAAAATTGTTGCCTATGAGATAATAACCCAAATCTGCTTTATAACCTGCCTTCTTCCTGACTCATAATAACCACATGTATTGATGGAGTGCAGTGTGATAATTCCATAAATGTATACTATGTGTTTCGGGTCAGGATAATTAGCACTTACATCTCATTGTTCCTTGAGTTTGGAACCTAGACTCTTCCAGTTCTTTATAAACATCTGAGAGCTTGCTGTGAGTTATGGTCGTTGTGTTGTAGATATTAGAGTGTGCTGCTTCTGACTCACTGCATGTTAGAACCCACTGTCCAACACCCTCCACCCCCTCCTAGCCTGCACAGCCTCTAGTGATTAACATTCCACTCCTGGTCTTCTCATCTCATCCAAAATGGCTATTAACCAAAAATCAAATATAGCAAATATCACTAAGGATGCAGAGAGCAAGGAACTGATATTCTGATGGTGAGAGTGATTAATGCTGTCACTATGTTGTACAGTTTTGAGGGGGGGGTGTCCTCAAACCTCTAGCAGTGTGGCTGCCATGCACTCTAGCTACCCTAAGTCTAGGTATGCAACAAAAGTTAAATTGGCATATTAAATCATACCCATGAGCCCATGTTTACTACATCAGCATTCACAATAGTTGAGATATGGAAACAGCCTAGTGCCCACTAGTCAGTGAGTAGATGAGAAAAATTGCATGTGTGTATGTGTTTGTGTGTGTGTGTGTGTGTAAAAATGGTGTGTGCATGCATGTGTGTATGTATAGAGGATGTTACTTAGCCATGAAAAGGACAAAATCCTTTAATTTCATTTTTAAATGATTTTTTCCCTCCAAACAATCACTTATAATTCTGTATGGTTATGAACTCTGTCTTTTAAATCTTATTTTTAGTTATGTTGACAGGGTAGCCTTGTCCACGTGAGAGTATTTTGCCTGATGAAGAAGAGAGCCCTCCAGAGCCGAAGTTGCATGTGGTTGTGAGCTGCCTGATGTGCACGTGGACACTGGGGATCGAACTTGGGTCCTCTGGAAGAGCAGGGTTTGTTCTTCACCACTGAGCTTTCCCGTCTTGTGAAGTGGATGGCATTGGAGCGTATGATGTTAAGTGAAAAAAGCCAGATGCAGAAGGACAGATACCATCTATTCCCAGCCGTAGGCAAGAGCAGATTTCTCATGGCTTTAAAGGAAGCATTATTATTTCACAGAAAATTCAGGAAAGGTGTAAAAATTCCGTATCTACTTGGAGTTCAGAAGCCTTTTTAATTAGAGCCTTGGGCATCATGGGAATTCCTATGGAAAGTAATTTTAAAAGTCTATTTTGGGAGGCGAATTTACATTTCTTGTTAATCTACTCCAGATATGGCCATGCTGTTCTCAAGACCCTTCACCAAAGCCCTTCCATGTGCTGCGGGCTCAGACGTGAAGTCACCTTCAGAGGGCACAAGCTTGTTCCCAAAAGATCACTGCCAAACCTCATGCTGGCTTCTGTTCTCCCTTCAACCTCAGAGCCACCTTATGGCTGTGGGACTCGGCTTTAGGAGAGAACAGTGTGACTCAATACAGAAAAGGACAGTGTATTTAAGATACATGGGGCTTGTTTTTAGTTCAGCACCCAGTTTTAGAGAAATTATTAAAGTCTTAGATAGACACTGATGATATGCATACATTTCTTGTTTTGGTGGGAGGTGAAGTGCATTGTTTGTTTGCTTGCTTGCTTGCTGAGGGAAATTGAACCAGAAAATTACAAATATCAGGATGAAGCTGACTGTGCACTCTGCCGGGAATAGAGGTTTGTATAGCCACTGTGGGCAACAGCAGACTAGGCCTGCTAGGAAAGCCAAAGAATTCCAGAATTACCATGAGCCAGCAATTCAACTTCTGGATATATATAGATATATATATATATCCTCAAGAACCGGTGCAGAGATAGATTTCTAAAGATGATACAGCTCAAATATCCATGGACAGATGAATGGGCAAAACAAATGTGGTAAATACACGCGTACATACACGAGAAAATATAATTGAGCCTAGAAAACAAAAGGAATTCTAATGTATATTACAATATGATTGAGTAAGAACAGTGGTTTTCAGCCTGTGGGTTGTGACCCTTTCAGGGGTCAAATGAACATTTCACAGGGGCCACATATCAGATCTCCTGCATATCAGATATTTACTGCATGATTCATAACAGTAGCAAAGTTACAGTTACGAAGTATCAAAAAGTTATTTCATGGCTGAGGACCACCACGACGTGAAGAACTGTACCCAATGGCTGCAGCGGCAGGAAGGTTGAGAGCCCCTGCTCTGGAGGGGTAGATACAGCAGGGTGTGATTCTTCTCCTGCACCATATTTACAGCCAAACTCATAATGGAAGGAGGTAGAACGGAGGTGGCCGGGGGCCAGAGTGCTAGAATGGAGAATGGCAGGTTACTCTTCAGTGGGCTCAGAGTTTCAGTTTTCCAAGGTGAATAAGTTTCTGGGGTGGGCTGGGTGAAAGCCGTGGGTGTGCTTCACGTCGTGAAGCTGAATATTTAGAAAAGGTTTGGAATGGCAGGCTTTCCATTATATATTTGTTGCTGGAACGGAAGCTAAGCTAGGTCACCATAGAGAATCTCGCTTAAGGAGAGAAACTACCTAGCACGTACTAAGCCTGGCTCCATCCCAGCACTGCCACAAGGTATAAGAAGAGGAGGGGGATATTAAAAAAGAAAGAAAGAAAAAAATGAAAACAAATTTTAAAAGTAAATCAAAATTCTAAAAAAATTGTTTAGGGTTGTATAATTAGAGTGAACTGAGAAATAAATTCTCTCAAATTGCGTCAGTAGAGTGAAGGATCTAATGGATGGTCTCACTCACTTTCAGTTCTTTGTGCATTTGTTGGGGCAGGCGACATGTTGAATCTGTTACGTCTAGTCATTCTGGAAACTACATGCTCCTACCCTGCGCCCTCCCTGCTCTTTGTCTTTGGAGTTTTCTCCAGTAAGGGGACAGGGAAGGAGGTGTGTATAGTGTTTGGAATTTCTACAGGTCAGAAACTTAGAGTGTGCACATCCGATATAGCCTCACTACGTTGACAGACACTCTGTCAAAGGGACATGCCATTGCAAGGAATGCTCAGAAATGCTCTGGGAGGCAGAGGACACCTTTATAGGAACTCAGAAACATTGAAGCTCACCTCTCATGTAGTAACATGTAGCTATACAAATATACACAAAATAATTTCAGTCAGTACATGTATGATAGTCTGGCATGTGAAGCTGAGTGTCACCCTGGTGGAGGTGGGAATATGCAGGAGGACAGGGAGGGCTCCTTTGCTGCATTCAAGGTGACATTGATCCTTGGTGCTCAGCTCTAGGTGGAACTGGCATGGTGTAGAAGGCTTGCAGGCTACTGAGACACAGATGTGTGCCCGTGAATCTCAGGATGACAAATGTACTATAAAATTCCCATGGGTGCTAAGGGCAGGCACTGCCTCAGCTGAGTGAAATCATACCCAATCAATTGTGATGAGATTTTTCTATTGATGTTGTATGTATAATTGTAAGTTCAGGTTAGGGTTTACTCTTGCAATTGATGACATTTATAAGATTTTAGACATTTCTTCATCAAGTCTGCTTTGACTAGGCATGGTGGTGTGAGCCTGTAAACCCAACACTTACAATGCAGAGAAAGCAGGAGAATTGCCACAAACTAGAGGCTGGCCTACTCTTCCAAGTAACTAGAGGTTGGCCTGGTCACGCAAGTGAGTTATTGTCAATTTAGCGTCTGGGATATCTGATGTTTCTAAGTCATTATGAGATGATGTCATAAGCTCTCTCTCCCCTGTTTCTAGCTTGCTTGGCTTCTCTAACCCAAATCCTTATTGCTCTCTGTAGTGATATGCATTTGAACAATTATTGAGCCCATTATTTAAGGTATAACTTTTTATACAGACCTGAAAACTTAAGATAGTGAGGGTCAGTTCCCTGATACAGTTTCAGAGCTGGTTACTTGGCTCCTCCCCATGTCTGACATGACTTATATAGAGATAAGATCTGATGATGATATATGGTAAATCTAAGACTCCATAGAGGATCGGGCAACCCTGTAGCAATGGACCCAACCACCCTTCATGGTCAGTGTGCGTGGTCTTTACTTTTACTTTCCCCTTTCACACTGCCACTTCTTTTGCTCTTTATTTTAAGGTACAAATGCAGATTTTAATGTTTTGTTGTTGAGAATTTCATGGAGGCATACAGTAAATGTGGTTGTATCTACCCCCTACATTTTCTCTTCCAACTCCCCTGATACTGCTCCCATTAAATAGATAATCTCCAGGTCCCATCTCGTACCAAGGAGCTGTTGGCAGTGGGTAGCTTCTGGGGAGGGGGGAATCCTTTTTTCTTCTTTATTTTTCTGAGAACTACCACTGGTAGGCTCTCCGTGCTCCAGTGAACGGTCTCTCACCCTTGCATCTGGTCAGCACTAACTAGACTTAACGAATTATTTTATTTGAAAAGACAGTTGCTATTTTTATTGACTCCTTAACAAGAAAAACAAAGTTCCTTTTGGTAAAGGCAGCCGTGAACAAGTCCTGCACTGATATTGGGTTATAATTCTTGAGCAATGCTAGAATAGTTTCTTTTCTATCAGCTTAGAAAACACAATCTCTACTACCCCTTTACTATTTTATATACCAAGGAAAAACTCCTTAGAAATCACTAACTGTCCTTTGTTATTGGAAATTTTATTTTCTTGTATGGCATTTCTAAGACCAAGCACAACCTCTGCAATTGTCTCCATTTGGGCAGTAAATAACTTATAATTGGGTTTGCGTTTGTAACCACATCGTTACCTGAAGACTACTCTACTCAGTTTTAATAAATAGTTGCAATTGTTGGACATTCTCATTTGAGGTAAGAAATAGCTTCTTATTATTTTTTATTGCTGCCTTTTAGAACATCTTTAGAAAAATCTGGAATATTACACATAACTTTAACAAAACTTTCTTTTGCTCTAAGACATTAACAGGAGTAGATGAAGTTTGCATATTTCGGGCTCTTGGAAAACAAATGCAAAACAAAGGTAAATGCGACTCTGTGTTTAACACACTTTTGCATGGTGCAGAGCCACTCCCCGGAGCATGCAGAGGTAGTTCTGTGTCATTAAAACTCTGTATTAGAGACAGAGTTTGCCCTGGAACATGTTGCTGCTGACTCTTGGTTGAATTACAAAGAGAGAGAGAAGGAGAGAGAGAGAGAGAGAGAGAGAGAGAGAGAGAGAGAGAGAGAGAGAGAGAGAGAGAGAGAATGGAAGGCGCTAAAGTTACATTCCAGAGAGGAGGGAGGAAAGCCATCCCTCAGGAGGCATTGTGGGAAAAGGAGATGTGGCCAGAATGTCCCAGAGAAACTACATGGAGGTGATGCTATTAGAGTCAGAAAGCTTTGCATAAGTCTTTGGCACATCCTTTCAGCTCCTGTGTCACAGTATTGTCTTCTCCAGAGCATGTTCTGGCAAACAACAACAACAAACGGGGAGATGACCTTTTAGAGACCCAGTGACTGTCACTCTGTTCTGTGGATAGATACGATGATGCCCTTTGAATCACCCCGCTGCTTCCACACATTGCAGGGACACATAGCAACTTTATACTTGGCATTTGATAGCGTCAAATGAATAGTTGTTCAATGGACAAACAAAAACGTTGCCCCAAAAGTAATGGCTGTGCTTACTAAGAAATTAATTCCTACACAACTTTGACCAGGCATGTCTCTGATGCTGATGCTGAGAGTTAAGCTCATGGTTCTAGCTTTTCTTTAGCAATGAGGAATTGTGGCCTTCAGGTCAGACTCAGTGTAAGAACTAGCAGGTAAAGGGTGTTAGAACATATAATAGTGAGCAGTAAAGGTATAGCTTTGCAGAGAAGACTAGAGACGAGCCCCTTTGAGGTCTCCTAGTTGCTGACTCTTTTACCTACACACAAGCACACGACTTTACTAGAGCTGAATTTGACTTGAGGTCCAAATGCTTCAAAGATGCCGTTGGTCACTAATGCTTAGATGTATTATGGTTTAAGTTGCTAGTGAAGGAATGACAGCATTTGAGGTTTTCATTTTGAAAAAAAAAACACTTTGGAAAGCCTGTTTTGGACCTTGATATTTTCCCCTAGGGTTGACAAATGAGGGACCCCTGAAAGCCTAGCCTGAGTGTGTGGTCCCCACTACTTACTTGGAGCAACTGTCTCATGATCCCATAATCCAGATGCCTTGGATCAGTTCATATAGATTGCCACCTGACTTTATGGAAAGCATAAATGTGTCATCATCTTCATGCCAAGCCTCAGCCATCATGATATGAAACAGGGATACCACAGATCACTGATGGTGCAGCCCCGTTAGAGTATTAGAAAGATAAAAACATGGATAGAAAGTGGCTCCTTCAATTTTAGTTTTAAAAGCATTTAGAAACTAAAATGTGGCCTTAGTGCCAGGTCCCATCAGTCTAGGTCAACAGGAAGAATGTGAGCCCTACCAGCGTAAGTGTGAATCATTAGGCTCGCTCTTTTCTATTGCTTCTTGGCATCTTCCCACCGCACTTCAACCTGCTGTGTACACATGATTGTATTTGCTTTCTCTGCTTCAGATCAAAGAATGATGTGTTTTAAATATATCTGACAACAATAACTTTTGGAATAGATCGGAGCTCATCTTGTTTTTATGGCCCCAAGTATTTATTTCACAGCTGTCTGAGTTTGAAGTGGGCTTTATGAATCCCTGTGTTAAATCATAGCCAGAAAATATAAAGTGGACTAAACGTAGCCAAGGTGGCACCACGAGCACTTGCTGGTTGGTGTGCATCTCTACACTCCATCGTCAGGATTTCTAATCTGCTGAATTAGGTTTTATGCAGAGAGGAAAATACATTTAAAAAGTAACATTGTCTTTTAAAAATACATTTAAAAAGTAGCAATAGCTCTTGATTGGATTTGAGACCTGGTCCACAGGAGGAAATTCTTACCAGATACTGTAAACCTGCCAAAAAACAAGCAACCATGGCTGAGGAAGTAGTGGGCCCTAGGGGAGAACTCACTACTTTGTTTGGCTAAGTTGACAAGGCACCAAGCTGCTTTCCTGAATATTTATGTTTATATCCACAGACAATTGCTGCTTCCCCAGCTTTAGTCAGAGAAGCTTCCCTTTGCAATTATAGCGGTGAATGCAGAGATGCATGGCTGTCCAAGGAACTTGGAATAGTGGCAACTGAGTGCTCATCCACAGCCCAGGCATTTATACCCCCTCTCTAAAATTCAGGGGTCATCGTGGAGGAGGAAGGGGCAGAGAGAATGTCAGAGCCAGAAGACAGGGAGGAAGGATATGAAAGCTGTCTCCTGGACAGGCATAGACAATGCTGCCCTAACTTTATAGCAGATGTTCCTGTCTACAACGGGCCTACACAAGACTGAGCCTATCAGTAATCCACCAAAGATGAAGAAGGAGTTCAGAGGGCCCTGCTGCCCTGTGTTGAACTCTTGGCTACTGATGGATTTTTAGGGAGGAGTAGTTATAGTTTTGGTCTTATACCCACCGAGGAGCCTACCAAGCTTAAATAAAGAGCTCTTGCCGAGGGCCCTGGTCAAACTAAGTGGCTTCAAAATGAAGCCAATAGTCCTAAATCTTAGAAAGTGACTGATGGGGATGGAGGAGGGGGTTGGTAATGATAGGGGAAGGTAGGAGCCAGTCATGGAGAGTATGGTCAACAATACCTTATATAACATATGAGACTGTCAGAGAGCAAAATCAATACAATTGGGAGCCAAACAAAACATCAAAGAAAGATCATGAATGTGGGAAAGGAGATTGTGGTGAGAAGATGGGGCACAGGGGAGTAGCTGAGAGATGACAGCAGGGGTATTCCATCATGAGGGTGCATTTGCTCCTTGTTGAGCTTGTTTTTTTCTTTTTTCTTTTCATAATAGTTTCACTGATTATTTGGGAATGTGACATCATGAATCCTAAGCATCCTCACCTTCTAGTCTTCCCACATACCTTCACCAGTGACCTCCCCATGAAAAAAAGAAGAAATATAAAAAAAATAACAACAGCAAAACCAAGTTCAATTTGTGTTGCCCGTATACTCACTGGAAAGTAGTCAAACTCCAAGTGGCTAGCCCCTTAGAGAAAACTTAGTGCTACCCCACCTGTACCCTGCCAGAACCATCAACTGTGGAGAGCTACACCTCAGCATCCTTATCACAGTTTTTATGAGTTCTCTTCAATGGCTCTCTGTCTAGGCTGTTACTGTTGGGGAGCTGTTGTGGGGGTAGGTGTTGTCACAGGAGCCTTCTATGTCCCTCTTTCTCAGTTATGAGTTTCCAGCCATCAATACCATGGCAAAAGCTGCTTCCTTGCCCTTTAGAGTCAATGGGAGCATGGATCATGGACTTACATGTGGTTTCTGGAGACAGCAAAGACCAAAGATATCTACACCAGACTGAATTTTATATATGTATAAAGTAAGAACAAATTTAATAAACATTTTTAAAGACTCTCAGAACACACGCACTTATTATTGTCTATTTAACTGAAAGAAGACAATATCCAGACTTCTTATAATAACTGAGAAGTGAAATTTTATGACATGACACACCTATGTCATACAAATACCTAGCACACCAAACAAACAAACACACAGAGGTCTACATTAATCATAAATTGGTTGGCCTATTAGCTCAGGCTTCTTATAACTCTTTCTTACATCTTAAATTAGCCCATAATTCTTGTCTATGTTAACCATGTAGCTTGGTACCTTTTATCAGCAAGGCATTCTCATCTTGCTTCCTCTGAGACTGGGTGATGACTGCAGACTGACTCTTTCCTCTTCCCAGAAGTCTCCTGTTCTCATAGCCCTCCCTCTACATCCTGCCTGGCTACTGGCCAATCAGTGTTTTATTAAAATACAAGTGACAAATCTTTACAAAGTACAAAACCATTGTTCCACAGCATTTGGTCATGGATTTTCTCACTACCCATCTGCCTAAGCATACAAAACAAGTGGTATCCAAGTCATCCTTTATTAACAAAACTCCAGTTAGCAGGTAATTTTTAAAGAAGCTTGTTGAGTTCATTATTCTAAAGCTTGAAAGTCAAAAATTAGAAGGCTACATCTGACAGAGACTTAGTGCTATTACCTAGCAGATAAGCAGAAGTTCAAGGAAGGTATAAGGAAGAGGGGCTTGCTTGGAACCCCCCTCTCTCTCCTGTAGGAAAGGCCTTAGCTCTTCTCAAATATCCTATGCACTTTTCTATATACCCACATCACCATATACCATCCCAGGGAGAACCAGATTTCAACCTGAAATTTATAGGTACAACCAATGCATGTAGTAGATAAAATAATATTCTACAATCCAAGAAAACTCACAAAGTTTGGACAGTACAAATATCCCACCACAAGCACCTTTAAGAGGCCGAAATGCTTGATCTTGTTCATTATTGGCCATGCAAGACTCCTTCTAGAACATCTCTGTGGCTAACCACATGTGCATGTACATGCAAAGGTCACGCCTCAAAGGCCACTCTCAATGTCACTCCTACTGCATGAAGTAAGAAACCACAGAACTTATTCCTCAGCTTTGGAGAAACAAAGCAAAGTGCAGCATTCTGGGCCTCCCAGGGTTTGACAAAAGTAGTGGAAGGCTGATTTGAGCAGCCAGGAAGCAAGACTCATGGAGGCCTCTGTGGATAAAACCTTGGGGCCTGGTCATTTCACTACTACTTCCGGGCGGGATTCCCATCTTTGTGAGGCAAGAAAATAAATTCTAGAATAAAAAGAGAGATATGATAAGGGCGGATATGCTCTGAGTTTCAAGACAGCAGTCACATCATCTCGAACCACGTTTCAATCCAGCAGTTGCAGCCAACATGCTTACAGATGTGTATTAAAATATATTTGACCATATAGCTTCTAGATAAAGAGCAGCCAGTCAATGCCAAGGGTGTTATATTTAGTGGGGAATTAATTAAACTTTGGATACCCATACGGTAACCCTATGCTTTAAAAATTTCTTATAGCATGATGCAATCTGAGATGCCAGAGTGAGCATGTGATGGAGAAGGGATAAGTGAGTGGATAAAGACCCCCAAAGGTTCTGCATTGCTTCATCTTAAAATAATTATTCTAGTGATATGTTAAAGAAAGCTCCAACTTCAATGACCGGAGCCCTCAACTCTAATGTCGAGAGCACGGGGTTGAGCCTGTGGTTTCCTAAATAGTTGGCTTTAGGCAGATAACTTTTCAGACTCGAATTCTTAAATGTGAGACCTGAAAGGGACACCACCGCTTTTCCATATAACCCACAGCCATTATAGTAGATGGCAAAAACCCACCTCAGGTTCAACTCAGTAACGACTGCTAATATATGAGTTCGTTTCAATGTCAAGGCCAGTATTAAATGAGGGGCTGGCCTAGAGCTGAGCCCTAAGCGGCACCCGGTCAAGTCCTGGTTGTTCAGACTGGGAGGTGGACCCATTCACAGACAGGCTCTTAGCACTGTCTCATGGTGGCAAGATGGCTGCCAGCATCTCCAGTGCAGATAGGGCTGTCTTCATCAGACTGCTCAATCTAAACTTTGAGGATTAATTCAGACAGACAATTTTGGCCTCGTGTTGATTCCTGAATGGACGTTTCTGAACATGTAGTAATGTATTAACTGCCACACATGGCTGAATTGAGAGAGAGAGAGAGAGAGAGAGAGAGAGAGAGAGAGAGAGAGAGAGAGAGAGAGCTGGTAGCCTGAAATTCAGATCCATAGACAAAAGAGTACAAGGAGAAGGGGTTCTCCCAAAGAAAGGCCAGGCAAATACAGGAGCAGGTGCTGCCCAGGCAAACGCTGCAGCTTTCCTGTCTCCACTATTGATGGGTGTTCCCTGAGCCTAGTGATGAAGCACTCAGACTGCATTCTACATCTTAGCGATGTTACTGTTGGCATGACTGAGGGTGATCCCCAAACCTCTCTGCGCCTCAATTTTTTTTTTTTTGGTTTTTCGAGACAGGGTTTCTCTGTGGCTTTGGAGCCTGTCCTGGAACTAGCTCTTGTAGACCAGGCTGGTCTCGAACTCACAGAGATCCGCCTGCCTCTGCCTCCCGAGTGCTGGGATTAAAGGCGTGCGCCACCACCGCCCGGCTTCTGCGCCTCAATTTGATTCTACCTAAAGCAGAGAGAAGATTGATTTCATAGAGTTGTCAGGAGGGCAAATTGATGTTCGCTTTCTGTTGCTTAGCATTTTAAACACTAGTCCAATTGTAAGTATTTAAGCTTTGCCCTCAAAGCCTGTGTCCCTAGATGTCTTCACTGTGCTTCTTCTAAATGACATCTTATTCCCATGCAATTTGCAATGGCCTGACATAGATAAAACTTACAAATATTAATAGTTTTTGATAGGTACAGCAAAATACGGATAATTGAACTTACCAAATTCAACACCAACAAAAATCTTTAGCTCAATATTTTTTATAAATAAAGAGACAAATAGTTTAAATGAAAGAACAAACCACCTCAGCCATGACTAACAAGCTTAGGGTCCCTGGCTGCTAAGGTTGCAACCAGGCATGCAAGTATTATTTCATCAGTGCTTTCTTTTAGCGAGCTGGCAGGAGAGGGGACAGTTAGTCACCTGAATTCACCAAAGTGTCACGTTGCTTAGATCTCCATTCAGTAACCTTCCTGTAGAGTCTTTATCTAGCCTCGTGACTAATGATCATCTTCACGCTCGCCAGTTCTGAAAGCCAGCATTTTTCCAGTCCTGTGCTCTACAAACACCAGGCTTGCTTTTTAGGACTTAGTAACCTTCCTAACCTCACAGGCATCCCCGTGGGCCGTGTCCACAGCGGCACTCTTGATTTTAGCTTTCGTCCAATCCTGCATGTCTTAACAAGCAGGAGCAGTGTTTATACCAATGACCCAGAAGTGATTTTTGATTTTTCTTGTTTTTTTCTTCCTCCTGTCAAGGCCAAAATAGATTCATTGCTTCTAGCTTCAGAATACATCCCCAATCCACTTACTTCTTCCTTGTAGTCAGCCGCAGTCCTATTTAAGCTAGTGATATCCCTTGCTGAATCTGATGCAGCCGTCAGATTTTTTGTCCTCTCCTGACTTCTATGTATGCTCTCCAAAATGAATGGCTTTTCTTCCTCCTTCTATTCTTCTTCTTCTTCATCCTCTTCCTCTTATTCCTGTCCTTATCCCTATTCTTCTAGACAAGGTCGCATTACCTAGGCCTGGTTGGCTGGGGACTTTTTACATAAACCAATCTTAACCATCATTCATATAGGCTCCACTTCCCCATTCCTAGGATTAAAGGCATTATCTACCGTACTACAGTTTGGAGCATAGGTCTTCCTGTACAATATATACCTTCAATCAAATGTTGCAATGAGTTCTACACATTAAAGTTGAACTCAAGTTGCTTCTGTGACTCAAGTTTCTGATTATCAAGCCATGTCCACTATAGGAGCATCCTGTTCTTGGGTCCTTTCCCTTGTCTGTGCTTCTGCAGAGAAAGCAGGGGTTTGAACATGGATTTCTTGATGACTCCACACTCTTGTGTTGGGAATTCTATCTCCTGCTTGCTCTGCCTGGAATGCTCATCCCCAGGCCTCCCATCTCAGTCATTTATCATCTTCCTGCCTGACACCCCCTTCCTGAGCACATGTGCTAATATGTTTCTTTCTACAGCACCTGGAGCTCTTAATTATTTTTCACGTTTTTATTCTCATCTTCCGTACTGCAGTGCAATTTCCATGACGATGGAGACTTTCATTTTATTCTTCACTCCATATCCTATGATTAGAATAGTGCCTCCCCCCCACATCATGAGCATGCATCGAGGTGTGGGAAAAAAAGAAGGCAGAAGGAAGAAACAAGGAAGAAGAGGAGAGAGGAAGAGAGGAAGAGATGGAGTTTTAAAAAGAGGAGGAGAGGAGGGAGCTGTGGCGGGAAGCAGCAGCAGAGACTTGGAATTCCACAGAGGACTTTGGGATAGAGCTGAAGGCTATAGTAGGAGGAGGTGAGACTCTCTCCTCACCCCACCCCAAGGGGCAGCATGTCTGGCTTTGGTTTTCTCACTGTGGCTCATAAAGGATTCTGGTTTGTCGAGACTTGAGTTCTGCACATGGAAGACTTTACCTGTATTGTGTTCCTCCATTACTCTCTTTGCTAGAGTGTGAATAAACTTCAGAGTATTGGATGGAATGGGGGAGCCCCAAAAATGCCTTAAGGGGGATAAATGCAAGACAAGGGACACATATTTGGAAGTGGCCTGCGTATTAAAGACAACGGTTTAGTCCCAAAGATCAGCTGCCCATGTACGTGGGGCAATGAACATGATGGATTTAAAGGAGGCTTGGCCTGAAAGAGCCTGGTGTTTGCCAACTACAGTGCCGTGAGTTTCTAGTGGAACACACTCCATACAGCTTTACACAGCTGAGCCGTGGTCCAGGGAGATTCAGAAGGGCGCCTGCTTTGCACTGCCGCGGAGCTGTTACTCCCCGTATTTGAAAGAAATGATTAAACGTACAGGAATGTTAATCCATGCACGTGTTTCTAAAAGTGAGACTTGTCCCCCTGATGGTGAAATGTAAAGCACCCCGCCGTGTCAGGAAGGGCAGTAAACTGCTGCTCACTTTCATGATGACTGTATCAAAGTAAACGTCTGTGTGTGGTTGGGGAGCAGGAGGGTCGCTGCAGCCCTTACCTGCTAAGAAGCCTGCCTGCGTCAATCTAGCTGCATGTGAAAACCATCACACTTCTTTTCCAGCAGCTAAACGATTTGAATATAAATAAGCAACTTTTTCCGCCTGTCAGTTCCCTCAAGAATATTTAGTGCTGTCTCCTTTAATGAGTGCTCATTACAGTTGAGTGCGAGTGAACACGTTTAATCAGGGTAATACGGGGTAATGATAATGTGAATTCTCCGCGTCGGGTCCTGCTCCATCTGTTCCAAGCCATTTGTCCATGTAAAACTGTCAGCATTTTGAGCCGCTGACTGACAGGTGAAGCCAGACGTGCGTGGTTTTCATCTTAGCGCCAGGAATTCTCTAATGTATTCTTTACACCAAAAGAACCTCCCCCCCCCCTCAAAAGACCCAAAGGGGCTGTCTCCGTAGGAGCAGCTTTGCTTTAGATTGTTTCATTGATCATTAAAATATTTAGCTTGCTCTTACCTACTGCAACAATGCAGCCAAGGTTTATAGGTGCCTTGATTGGCACAGTAGGCTCCTAAGAGAGACTGGAAGGCCTGACCTCGGGGGCCTTTTCTGCTAGGCAGCTTCCCAGTGATGGATGGGTCATTCTAGTAGCAATCCCACAGTTTGTACCTGCCATTCACAGACACTCTTATTCCACCATCCCTTGGTGTAAGATGTTCCAGGGTTGGAGATGTAGGTCAGTGGTAAAACCCTTGCCTAGGAAAAGCAAGACCCTGGGATCAGTCTCAAGAACTACTAATAAAGTAACCATATGCACTTTTAAGGTTGTAGTAAACTGCTGGCCCTGCAAGTGCGAGGTCTTGACTCTAATCCCCCAGAGCCCAGGTAAATACAGCTAAGCATGACGGCAAACACATGTAGCCCCATTACCAGAGAGGTGGAGATTGGAGGGGGGGGTCTTTGGAGCAAACTAGTGGTCTAGTCTAGCAGAATCTGTGACTTTCAGTCTATTGAGGGACTCTGTTTTAAAAAATAAGGTGGCTGAAATCTTGAGAAACAACATACTTAAGGTTGACTTCTGATTTCTATACAAACATGCACACATATGTACCAGGGCACACACATATCCATGCCTTTACGCACATGCATCTGCACATATATGTACCTGCACACATATGCAACTGCACACATATACACACCTTTACACACACGTATCAACACATATATGTATCTGCACACCTATGTACCTTTACACACAAACACACCTTTGCACACATGCACACGTACATATATGTGCACCTTCATACATATGAACATCTGTATACATATGAGCACAAGAAAACATGGCTGTCTCAAACAAGTTGGTGACCAGACTTGTCCTGGGGTAGCAAGTTTTGACAGTCATTATGCTTGTTGAAGAGAAAATGACAAAAAAAACATAATTAAAAACTGTGGTTTAAGCCTTATGCATTGTGGTTTTGCTCTATTGTCTCTGTTTCTCAGGATGGCTCTAACAGTTGCAGTGAACTATCTGAGACTGCAGCGGCCTCTATAGCTGCTGGAGTGCAAAGGACAATCGGGTTGGCTGTGGTTGAGTTGTTGGAAGACGGTGTGTTCCCTTTCCTGTCAGTGCTGAGATGTTTACTGTTGTTCTGGACTCTGACCTTCCCTCCCTCTTCTCACTTGGGTTGTTGTGGACTCCGGCGATCCAGTTTGCAATAGCGAACCTTGTGACCCGTGCTGGAGACACAGCAGAGACTGACTCGTGCTGTCAATGCTAGGGCACTGCTAGAACAGAGTGACCTGTCAGTGTTGTACACCGGCTGTCCTGGAAGCCAGAGTTAGACATGACCTTGCAGAGTGGCAGAGATCTCTCCCTCTGCTATGTTGAGTTTGGTTCCCCTTCACAAACCAAGCGAGGAATGAACAAATGAACGACTGAATGAGTTACGAGCCTCATGGTGCATAGGGCACATCAGCCCTGTTTGCAATTGATGTGCCAGGCACAGCGGCAGGAAACCTGAGTGAGAACAAGGAAGTCCAGGTAATATAAGGGTTTTGGAGCTCTTGGCTTCACTATGGCATAGATGGATGCTCCTCCATTTTTGCTTTCCTAGGCTCCAAAATGCAAAGTAAAAGTGACTTCATTTGGTGGGTTTCCTTCCAACAGAGGAAGAACAATGAGTCTTATGTCATCATCATTCTCCAATATGGATCTGTGTGATAGTGTCCACTCCCAGACTGCCTCCTTCGACTGCTGCTGGAGGACTTTCCTGTGGATCTTTGTGTGTATGTATGTATGTTGTATGTTCATGTTTGAACATATTCATTTGTGGTGAAATCAGAGTTCAATCATGAGTATTGTTCCTCAAGGATGTGGTTCACCTTGCTTTTTATAAGACTTGGCTAGTGTCAGCTGAAATAGCTTGGTTGGAAAATCATCAGACTGAGGATTTTGCTAGGCAGACTGATCAGTGAGCGCAGAGATCTGCCTGCTTCTGCTTCCCTGATGCTGGAAGGCAGGTGAGCATGTATCACCATAGCTGGCTTTTTTTAAAACTGTGACTTCTGGGGAGATTGAATTCAGATCCCCACACTTGTGCTGCAAGCACTTTACCAACTGAGCCATCTCCATCTTCCTAGCACCTGTTAGCCCATGTCTCATGGTACCGTCTCCGTCTTCCTAGCACCTGTTAGCCCATGTCTCATGGTACCATCTCCGTCTTCCTAGCACCTGTTAGCCCACATCTCATGGTACCATCTCCATCTTCCTAGCACCTGTTAGCCCATGTCTCATGGTACCATCTCCGTCTTCCTAGCACCTGTTAGCCTATGTCTCATGGTACCATCTCTGTCTTCCTAGCACCTGTTAGCCCACGTCTCATGGTACCATCATCTCAGTCTCCCAAACACCTGTTAGCCCATGTCTCATGGTCTGTGGTTTATCATCTAACAGCATTGCCGTGGTCCTGAACGGCTGATTTTGCAGACTGGAGAACTAGTGTGAAGGTATCTTACACTCCTACCCCTATGGCATCACTATGACAGAAGTGATTTGTCTTTATGTTGCTGGAGGATGCCTCATTAGCATTAAGTAGAATATAAGTAAGTTTAGCTGTGAAGGAGCTCCTACTAGCCACCTGAAGGGATCTGGTTGCACCATTTGCTTGTGATAGCTTTGACACCTAAGCAGACCTAAAAAATGCAAAAACCATCAGGAAGACATAATTTGTTTCGACAGTATCTCTTTCTCATTTGGCTGTCTTTGAGTTGAGAAGGAAACAGTATAAACAAACGAGTCCCACTTTCCTCTTCCATTGCCTGCCTGGTTAGCGTCGTCTCCAAGGGGGCTCTGGTCCAATTGAAAGAAAGCAGAAATCACACACGACTGAGACTGTGCAGAACTCTTTGCAGTATTTTAAGAAGTCATTGGTTTTTCCCTTTAAAATGCTGGAAGGTCATACGTTCTTCTTCTTTCTGGTTATGATGGTGCAAATGCTCACTGGAATCCTGGCAAATGGCCTCATTATCGTTGTCAACACCATTGACATGGTCTCTCGGAGGAGAATGATCCCACTGGATCTACTTCTTTCTTGCCTGGCAACCTCTCGGATC
The DNA here is from genome assembly GCF_903992535.2 of Arvicola amphibius. Taxonomy (NCBI): domain Eukaryota; kingdom Metazoa; phylum Chordata; class Mammalia; order Rodentia; family Cricetidae; genus Arvicola; species Arvicola amphibius. The sequence goes on along the minus strand of NC_052049.1, from coordinate 6,590,176 downwards.
ATTCTGCAGTTGTGTATCTTTTTTGCACAACTGGGTATATTCTGTTTGGCAAAGCACTCTATATTTACCGACAACGTTGCCTTTGTCTTCTTTATAAATGAATTGGGTCTTTGGTTTGCCACATGGCTTGGGGTTTTCTATTGTGCCAAGATTGCTACCATCCCTCACCCACTCTTCTTGTGGCTGAAGATGAGGATATCCAGGTTGATTCCGTGGCTGATCCTAGGATCTGTGCTCTATGCAACCTTTACTACTGTGGCCCTTGGTGGAGAGGCTTCAACAGTTCCCAAACAAATCTTTTTAAGTTTTTTTTCTAAAAATTCAACTCAGGTCAGACCGATACCTGCCATGCCCCTGTCTGTCTTCATCCTGGGACTCACACTGCCGTCATTCATCTTCATTGTTGCTGTTCTGCTCTTGATCTTCTCCCTGTGCAGCCACGGCTGGAAGATGAGGACTATGAGGGGCACCGGGGAGCCTTGCAGACATGGCCACATCAGTGCGATATTGTCCATTCTATCGTTCTTGATCCTATACTTCTCCCACTATATGGTGGCTCTTGTGGTCTCTACCCAAGGCTTCCACCTAGGAAGCACAGCCTTTCTATTCTGCGGTTTGATGATTGGTATATACCCCTCATTACACTCTGTCATCTTAGTTCTAGGAAATCCCAAGCTGAAACAAAATGCAAAAATGTTCATTGTCCATTGTAAGTGCAGTCATTGTGCAAGAGCATAGTCATTTCAAGAAGGCGATGCGGTCACTTGCCAATACCTGTCACTCATCATTCAGCCAACAAAGCATCCTTCTCAAGTGTATGTAATAGCATCTTAATCATCCAGCCTGAGGCTTACTGCTAGGTTTGCTAAAAATTAACTAGATCATCAGATTGCCACCATCCCTCATCCACTCTCCTTGGCTGAAGGTGAGAACTCTCCGGTTGGTACTGTGGCTGATCCTGGGGTCTGTGCTCTATGTAACTGTGACTGCTATCATCCATAAAGTTATTTGATTATAAAAGCACAACATATGTTGTTGGATGACGTCAAGGTTCATATCCCAGTTCTGATGTATAAGTCCCATCTTGTAAGATGATGTCACTGATGATGAAGGACAAATGAAGCAAGGGCCTTTCTAGATGGCTTGCTGCAGTGCTTATGAATCGATAATTTTTTCTCAAAGTAAAAAGTTTAAAGAGAAGAAAAGCACAAGATTGGACTTACAAGGCCTGGAGAACAGAACACTAACATCTCATGTTGGTTGCCTAAACTCAGACACCATCTCAGACTTGAATGAGTTGACTGGGTATGTCTTGATTGCAAGAATATCTTTTCTGTCTTGCTTGCTGAAGTCACAGAGAGTAAAGCCACTCTTCTTCTTAGGGTCAGAAAGGAAGCTGAGGACAGCCAGGTCTTCTCTGTCCTTGTGAGAATGTTCACCTCCTCCAAGAGCAGAAAACCTAGTGGCACAACTGTTAGGAAGGCTGGTAGACAGAGAAGGTGGAATTTTAAGAGGTGGAAGAGAATGAAGACGAGGAGGTGGAGGAAGGAGCTCTTTGTTTCCTGTAATTGTACATCTTCAACAGACAATGGCTTGCAAAGGCCTTTCATTTTGCATTTGTGCACTCCTGTCTGAGGGGGGTCCTTTTGACTGATAGTAACAATTTGACAATCCCACTTCCCATGTCTTCTTAATGCAGCAATATCAGTAGGGGTGAATGGGGCTCATAAGGTCTCCATGTCATAGATACATTTTCTGTTGGGAAGATGACTTAGGAAACTCTCTCTCTCTCTCTCTCTCTCTCTCTCTCTCTCTCTCTCTCTCTCTCTGTACCAGAGTATCATGTGTCATGCATTTTCATACATGTAAATAGTGTAAGTAATCACATCTGCTTCAATATCCTCCTTTGCTTACTCCTCTTTCCCTTCGTTTTCTCATATAGTCTTTTTTTTTCAATCTGATTTCTGTATGTGAGAGAAAATGTGGCATTTCATCTTTCTGAGTTTGGCTAATTTCGGCTAACACAGTGATCTCTAGTTCTAGCTGCTTACCTGCAGATGACGTCATTTTACTCTTCTTGATGTATGACTAACCCTCTGCTGTATTGTATTTATAATACATTCTCTTTGGTTACTGTCAATTGTCATATGGGTCAGTTCTCAGCTCTTGTGAACAGTACCATTCAGATGCCAGATTCTGACTGTATTACAACCCCTGCTTTAACAATGCTAGTTAATAAGATGTCTTGTAAGATGTGATTGTGATACTAATATTAGCAAGAGCTTTTGAAAGAATAAACAAAACAAGAATTAAGTACTCTGAAGACATTGCACAGTCTCCTTTCCTCCCAGACTCGTCTCTGATTATTTTGCTATTGGTGCTGTAGAGGAAACCATTGCTCAGTTTCGGAAATGGCACCCTCACCGGCTCCATCCCTCAGACGGTCTTTGTCTATTTGCCCACCCTCCGCACTGTCTATCCCTTACTTGCCCTCTTGCTCCAAGAGCTGGGCTTGCTGTGCTTTGGAGATGGTTTTGGTACAGGATTCCTGGGCTTCTGTTGGGGTTGAAACTTCCTCCCCAGTTGTTGGAAACCTCACTGACTACAGTATTCAAGTTATTTAGAGGCGCCACCTTTGGAGGGTGATGGTGATGAGATAAGGTATCTCATTATAGCCCTCATGATTGGTCCCTGGTGGGTTCATCATAAGGAGAGAGTGCAGAGGAGACTGGTGTGTGCACTCTTCCTCTTCCTCACTATGAGATGCAGTGCTCCCGGATGTTGCTATCAAAAAAGCCACGGTAAGGTACCTGACACTGACCCCAAACCAAAAATCCAGGTGAACCTCTTATTGATTTATTTATCTTGAGGGGTTGGGTAACGTAAGTGGTTCATGGCATAGTATTATTGGCGATGGAAAATGTACCAAGGCAGGGCTGACTCCCAGGAGCTGTGGGCCTGAGATCTCCTCCATGGTCCACCAAGAAATCTCATAACCGTGTTCCACCGCTGTCACTTCCAGTTAACTGTGGGTTCGGAGGAAGGCTCTTCCTGAAAAGGGACTAGCGGGAATATTCTGTTTCCCACAGAGGAGAGACACAATCCCTAGTGGAGTCTCTCACTGGCCATGACTCCAGGAGATCTGCACAGGGCCCAGTGGTGAACCATGTGACATCATTGTCCACTCTCAATCTATTTGCTTATACACACAAACTTTTAAAAATATTAAATGTCATAATTTGGATATCAAAATAATATGTAGTCTAGAATGTCTCACAAGTGATAGATGTCTCCTACATTCTTACTTATAGATGCAGCAGCTGCTGGAGGGTAGACTACTCTGGACTTGGAAGTGCTAGGCAGACATTAGCATTTAATGATTACCCTTGGACTTGAGGCTAATGATTTCTTGAAGCTAATGACCATCCTCAGTCTTCCAGACAGTTCAAAGGTTACACCCACTTGAATGTTTATGATCCTATTTCTCAGGTTATGAATATTCTAATTTTAGGCTTGGGTAATATGGCCTACAAAAATTTGCCCACTTATAAGTGTTTTGAGTGAGACAACACAGGTCAGCAGAAATACACGTGAAAGTGGAAGAAGCTCCCCACTGTGACAATTGACTTTGGTAGCCAGCAGATGACAGATGTTTCAGACAGATGGCACCACATTGGAGTCAAATCCAAATGGACAAAGCAGGGAGAGTCACGGGCATTGATGGTCTTGCTAGGAAGTAAGTGCACAGTCTGGTTCTGTACATTAGCATGGTAGGCATGTTTTATTATTATTATTATTTATTATTATTATTATTATTATTATTATTATTTTTCCCTCATAACTCATTGGAAAACATGAAATGTGTGTCCCTGGAAGAATCACAGAGAGAAAAGCCACGGAGAGCTGATGGCAGTTAACAGCAACACGGGGGCATTGGATTTCCTGCTTTCTTGACAAACGAATGTAATCCCCTTCTTGGTGTATTAGACCATCCAATACATCCCCCACACACCTTTTCAGTACTAAATAATGTTCACTTCTAAGATGTGAAGTTAACGTTTGGGTTAGTAGCTATGGCATCTAGAGCGGCTTAATCATTTTGGGCTGAGCATTAGAAGTTGATGATTGCATTCTATCGTTTAAGACATATTCAAATCACTGCTGCATAGTTTTTTTTTAAATTCTGTATTGTATTGTTTCTATCTTAAATGTTTCATAGCAATGAATTAGCTAGCTACTCCAGAGTACTGATAGTATGCCTATTTTTTTTTGTTTTGTTTTGTTTTGTTTTTCGAGACAGGGTTTCCCTGTAGTTTCTAGAGCCTGTCCTGGAACTAGCTCTTGTAGACCAGGCTGGCTTTGAACTCAGAGATCCGCCTGCCTCTGCCTCCCGAGTGCTGGGATTAAAGGCGTGCGCCACCACCGCCCGGCTAGTATGCCTATTTTTTAAGTGACTGGAGGTTCCTTTAATTTTCAGTACAGCCTTTCTGAGAAAAAAAATATTCACTGCAACTGTTTCCGTGTTTGAGGATGCTATGGACCTCGGTAACAGAGCATGTTAGCTTCTCTCAGCTAAACTTCTCACTGATTTAGGGACTTAGGGACACACACACGCACAGAGAGACATACACACACACACACACACACACACACACACATATGCGCGCGCGCAAAGTTGATGTGTGGCAGGGTAGTGGGTGCATCTGGGAACAAGCAGGGACAAAGTCTAATAGCCAGACTGAACCTATCTCTTGATGAGCCCTCACTGAACAAGCCAAGGGACTGAACCATGGGGAATGTCTGATTCTTGAGAGGACTGGCAGGCAGAAAATGGTGCAGGACCCCAGGCTGTGGCTACAAGTGAAACAGGACCTCCATGTGACTGTAGAGACGGATGACTTCTGGCCCCTGCCATCCCCATTTGGACAGCAGATGTTATCCTTCCAAGTCTTCCTTCTCTTGAAGCCCCATGTACTGGCTTCAGAAACACTGTCCGGGTCTGACTGTTGATCTAAAGCTTGGTTTCTTTATAAATTCTCTAGAACATTTATCACTTCTACTCTGAGAAAAGCAGATGGGAGTTCTGAAATGAAGGCTCACACTTCTATCATAAGGTATGACATCATCAGTGCTGTTTCCCTGGGGAATAGACCCAGACAACCCCGCTCTCTGCCATGAGGCAACCGAAGGTATGGCATGGTTTGTATAGGTTCCCTTAGTCCATAAGTGAGTCAAACCACTGAGTTTATAAATCTTGAGACCTGTCTCCTTTGCTCTCCTCATAAGGACACCACCTGCTGAACTGGGTTACTACAGCAATGTCTGCAAAGCCTATAAACATCAACCAGAAGTAACTCTCAGTTTCTCCACCTGTAGAATGGGGAGAAGAATGAAGATAGACCAAATATAACCAAGCCTCAGGCCCATTGTTATCACAAAGAACATCACTATAAGATTGGAGACTGTGATAGAGACCAACAGCAGCGTGACATGTGATGGTCAGAATGTGGGTACAAATTCATGGCCTCTTATTCTTTAGGTGTAGTCTTTACACATGCAAATGCACATGTTTATTAAGACAACCCAGGGAGATCATTTAGTATGGCTGATATGAGTTTAGGGATAACCTCATTAGACTGGCTAGGCAATAGGAAAGGTGTGCCTGGAGAAGCATTATTCTTTCCCTCTCTCTCCCCTCCCCATACCCTTCTCCCTCTCTACCTTCTTCCCCCCCGCCCCTCAGAAGCCATCAATCTGCCTGTGGCTCTTCTTCTAGGGGTGACAATTATAACTGAAGTATAAGAGATCATCAATTTGAGACGGAGTAGGAGGGACATGGGAGGAAATGGAGCGAGAAGGGGGAAGAAGAGAATAATTTAAATACAGTATTTATATATGAAATTCTCAAAAAAATGATGTAGGAACAATCCGAGTTTCCATCAGCAAATGAGGGGAGCCACAACATGTGGTATGCCCAACCTATGAGATATTATTAAGTATTTTATTAAGGGATAAAATATATGCTACAACAGGGATGAATTTTGAAGACATTATGCTAAATTAAAGAAGACAGGTATTGTACAATCACACATGTATGTTGTTCTTAGAACATGAAAATCTATGCAGACAAGGTAGAGGGTAGCGGATGCTAAAGTGGGAGAGGGAACGGGGAGCCGGTGCTTCATGGTATAGAATCTCTGTTGAGAATGATGAAAAATCGTGGGAATTTGATGGTTTATGGCTGCACAATATCATGAATGTTCTAAATGTTGCTGATTCGTTAGATAGTTGAAATGCCAAATGTTATAATACATACACATGCATGCATATATATGTATATGCATATATATACACATGCACATACATACATATGTACAACTATGAATATCTATGTACATATGTATGTCACAATAAAAATAATTCTACCATAAGAAAGAAGAGGCTTGGTTGGACGGATGGACGGACTTGAGCCATTGCATATGTTCATGGGCAGACACAGTTGAGAGCATCTTCATCGTGGGCAGCACATAGTGAGATTTTTGTGTGTCCTCCAGAGCCATTGGGACCAGGCTGGCCTCCAGCTCAGCAATCCAGTTGTCTCTGTCTCCTGAGTGCTGGAATTAATGGTGTGTGCCTCCGTGGCCAGCTAACAACTGCCTCTCATAACAACACCTCCTTCCAAGGTGCACAAGGCGTGTTAGAGGTGTTGAACACAGGAATGTGCTGTGGTTATTGAAAGTATAGTAAGGAAACCTCTGGGCCTTTAAAAGGAACACATCTCCAGAATCAATCTCAGAGAAATCTAAAGAGCAGTTTTGTCTCTTCCTTTCCTCCTTTCTTTCTTCCTTTGCTCCTTCCCTCTCTTTATCTTCTTTCTTTTTTCTTTTTCTTTCTTTTTTTTGTGGCCAAATGATGCTTGACACAAATAGGCAGGGAATAGACATTACTTGCAGTCAAATATTTAATCATCTGTGACTGGTACAAGGGAACAAGTTCTGACTGTGGATGGCCTGTTTCCAAATGTCAGAAATAGACTCATTTCCCTGGGCAGGACCCGTTCCCCGCCTCAGAGGAGCGCTCTGTGCAGTTTCGTTTGTGACCTTATCTTGAGGGTGGCTGCTGGGCCTGGATAAGAGTTAAGGCAGGGTATGACTCAGCTCAGGTGGGAAGCTTCACCTGAAAACCCATCTCTTTTCCTTTGGCGTGCTTCTGGCTCTATTTTTGGCTCTATCCTTAGCTCTGTCATCCAGCTCTATTAAAGTCCAGGTTTCTAGCTCTATGTTTACGGCTACTTCATTGGCCTTTGCATCCAGATCCACACAAGTACACAGGGAGGCAAGTGAGTTGGTTTCAGGTAAAGCACTGCCCCTTCTGAAGGTCCCAAGGGGACCAAGTATGAATGGCTGTCTGTCTTTCTGTCTTCACAATAAGACAATGAATGAATGTCTTGTGAAATAACCCTGATGGTTTCCCTGTGGGGTTTTCAATCCTATCAGACAGGAACTGAGTGGCATGTCCTGAGTGACTCCAGGAACTTTACCTGATTGGAGCTACAAGGAAATGAAAAAAAAAAATCACACAGGAAAGTCTCTTTTTGGATGATGAAGCTTCAGCATCCCAGAAGCTTAGTGCGCTTATTATATAATTCAACAGAGAGATGGGGTCATTGTATGCATACAAACAGGGAGGTGGGTTATTGCATGTGGATAAGCAGGGAGGCGGGGTTATTACACACCTTCAAAGAGGCAGGCTGAGCTAATCTTAGTGGAAGCAGTCTCTAGAGGGGAGCAGTCTTGGACCATAATCATCCACGGAGGGAGAAAACCCTAGCAGGCATTTTCTGCACACACTATCAACATCTTCCCACCTGCTGCTCATTCCCAAGGTCCCCAGGCATTGGGGCCCTTGACATAACAGTGCCAATATAAACAACACACATTCACCCAGGATGTCACTCACTCCCGGGTGGCTTCTGCTTCTGCGATTCAGAATACAAATGCCTGAGCAGGTCAAACGCATGCTGACAGTAGGCAGCAAGTCCAGAAGTTTTGCATGTTTAATTAGATCTCTCTTTATTATACATAGTATAAATTAATAAATCATGCCAAAGAACATCATCCTGAATTCATCTCCTGGAAAAGCCATCAGTGGTTTTGAATTGCTGATGTTTCTGTTTAAATGAGGAAATAAAAAAGGCTCATTTTGCATCACTGCCATCGTGGCCAACATGCGTCTTCATAAATATCCTTCCATTTTTTATTGATTATTTTAGGGATTACAAATGTTTTATTAAGCCAATGTAACATATACCCAGGAATAGAGGCATTTGGTGAATACTCATTGAAGAAACGATTACATTTGTTGTCTGATTCCTTACCCAAGGGTTCTGTGTTTGATTCTACTTTCATGCTTACCAACAGTGTTTGGTGGGCATCTTTATCTATTTCTTCTTATTCCTTATTGTCCCATTAGAAAAGCTTCAAAGACCAGGATGACTAGGTGTGTGGTTGGCAGATTTCTCCTCCTCAAGAGGGCATAAATTCGTGTTTCTACCAGCAATGGACCAGCATTCTCGATCTTTAGGTCTTGGCCAGCACAACTAGGTTGGCTAATTTATTTTTTCTTAACCTTTACTAATTTAATAGGTAAAGAGTACAACTTTAATTTGCAAAGATCTCTTTTCAAATAATTATCAAGTAACTTTTGCCTTTCATCTTCATTTAATAGGGCTTTTCCTTATGACCCGGAAAAACCTAATTAGCTTTTTAATTTTTCTAGATAAGCCTCATTCAAGCAAGTTAGAGACCTTCAAAATGAGCATGTGGAACATTCTGCACACGCTCTGTCCTGCCAGAAGGCCCCAAGTGGCCAGGCTTGGGGAACACACTTTGCCCTGAGTTTCGTCCATAGTGACCCTTAATACCTTGCAACCAGGGTAGCTACAGGGCAGAGGTCAAAGACACAGGGCCCATCATGATGGGAAAAGAAGGTTCTGTGTGGTGTGTCTATGGAAGAAGGTGCTGCCACTGTGGACAGCCCCTTTGTAGTGGGTTGCTGGCAACCCCTCAGGTTTGATGTGACATTCCTTCCTTTTCATCCTTAGTCCTAGCAAAGGCAGAGGTGTGAGAGGGAGCTGTAAACTGACACCGTCCCTTAACCACCTGACTTCAGCTTATGGTCTGATTGGCAGCCTCCTGACTCACGCGAACAGCACACTGAACTTGAAGTCCGCCCTTGGAGTCTTAGGTGCTTCATACAACCTAATCAATAGGAGGGGTGGGCAACACGTGGAGGCGACATTAGCAAGAAGGTGGTGTAGAGAAGCAGGAAGGGGGCTCAAGGGAGTGTCTGCCGTCTGGGAAGCAGAAGATGTTCAGAGAAGGAGCTGTGAGAAGCAGGAAGCAAAGGGAAAGTTGCAGAGGACTTCTTGGAACAGGCATGGTAGGACTGGAGTTTGGGGTTTCAGTTCATCTTGTCCGGGAGTCGAAACGGAAGGAGATGGTAAAGAAGAGAGTAAACATGGGTGGTGCTTCGTGGGAATAATTGTCTGGTACATGCTAAGCCCCGTCAACAGCCAAACAGCCTAACACACGAGAAAGGCCCCGTGTTCTCGTCCACAGACAGCCTAGGTTGTTTAGCACAGCATCACAGGGAGAGTGTCTACAAAGGAGGGAGCTCAGGTCATAAAGTGGAGAAAGAAGGTTCTAAGGCAAGGCCATGCCCCGTCCCCTGCCCCTGCACGCTTGTTCTAGTTCCTAGGACGTCCCCAGCCACATAGCAAAGATTCCAGCCTCCTGGCACTTTCTTCCCCTGCGTTGCTTCAAGTTCAGGGCCTGTGTCAACATTTCCTTCCTTCTTGGTTCGAACTGGAAGGAAAATCTCAGTTGTGCAAGGACTTGTATTTCCTGGTGATTCTATAAAGGTCTCCCATCTTCAGTTCTCTTGACCTGCAGGTCTTTGTTTTAGGGGGAACAGTGGTCTGATCTGAGCACTGTGGCATGGTGGGTAACCTCTGTGGTTCTACTCACCAGGTTCCAGTAGAGTCCTTCTCAGTCATGAAAATGCCTCCTGACCCTGGTTTGTGTCCTTTCTTGGTCTGCAAAACTGTCTCCTGGCCCTAAGTTGAAACAAGCACAAGAGAGGTCTTTCTTTTTCTTTACAAATACACTAATAATGCACTACTAAAACAAATTATAACAAATTTGTTATTTGTAATAACAGATACGCTGAAACATGTGGACTGCAGAACTATGTTATCTAAAGGTAACCAGAATCTCTCACACTACAAACAGTTACATAATAGAGGAGCCAGCTTCTGTGACGACTACCTTCTCGATGAGACCCAGAACAGTGCCATTTGAAGTAGAGCGAAGTTCAGCCAACTTTTCTTGTTCCCGGGAAGCTTCCCATGGACCTCCTTTCCAAATCATGGTTCTGACCTCTCAGAAGCACCCGCACCACCCCAGAGGCAGCTGGACTTCTGCTGTTCTGAGCAGGCACGTGTGTCTTGGGGATGGCTCAGCACTTGAGATGTATACGCTGTGAGTGAAAAAGTCACAGAGCTGTTTGCACAAGGAAAGTAAGGAAAGATCCAGGAACTCGAGAGACGGCTCAGTGGATGAAGAGCTTGCTACAGAAGCATGAAGACCTGAATGCAGATCTCCAGCAACCCCTTCCTAAAATCTAGCCGCTGTGATGCACACCAGCAAGGGGCTCGGGAGGCACGCAGATCCCGAGGGCTCACTGGCCAGCTTGTCCAGCTGAATCGGTGAGCTCCAGGTTCACCAAGACACCCAGCCTCAAAAGATTAGATGAAGAGATGGAAGCAGACACTTGACATCAGTCCCTGGCCTCTACATGGGCAAGCATAACAAGCAGATGCACACACTTATACAGCACACACACACACACACACACACACACACACACACACACACACACACACGTTTGTTGGGAGCTGTGAACTCCCAGATCCTGAATTTCTTGTAAACAACGTGTTATGCTTGCAGTTGCTCTGAGCACGAGACCCTCAGGAGTTCCTGATGGCAGGAGAGTGGTTTCTGGTGGGTTTGGCTGGGGCGTGGCTATCAGTTAAGGATCCCTATATAAGCTTCCCCTGGACACAATAAAGGGGGCATTCCTGTTTCAAGGATGACCTGTGTCTCTGTGTCTTTGTGTGTTTAAATCTCCAGGCCCTTGCCTAGCTCGTGAATGGTCCTGTAGTGCAGGTGCCACAATACAGGAGTAGTATGGTACTGTCACATAGTACAGGTGGGCGGTACACACATGCACACATGCACATTTAAAAGAAGGAAGGAAGAAAAACAAGGTCAATGGAGAGTCAGAAGTAAACCTCTTCCTTTTTCCCATGGCCACCCTCTAAAGAGCCTGAGGGTCTGATGGCATATGGTCTGAGCAGTTTCCTGTGTCACCAACCAATGGGGGCATCTGTAGAGTAGAAAGACAACACTCAGAGATCTTGTTCTACAACCCAGATACCTACTCTAAGGGTCACTGAGGGTGTGTGTCGCCAGCACAGCCATCTATCATTTCCTTAGACACAAGTTATGTATAAGAGAAGGTTTAACTAATAGGCAGGCTCATGGTCTGTCATCTCCTTCCTACCAGTGTGTGTGAGAAGCGCCATATGACCACTAAGACCTAGGGAAGGTTTCCTGCCCGTACCTTCATTCCCATCCTCTAAGGCCTGTAGAAAAGAAGGCTTAGGGATTGAGCCTTATCTGACAAAAGACTATGGGTCTTTTCTGAGTGCTGAGCCAGAACCCAAAGACTTCTGGGAGACTCCCTGACTCTGAAGGACACACTAGAGGAAGGAGAGCCAGCTCCTTCCACCTTCACTCTGGTACAGAAACTGATTTATGTCTGTGCTGTTCCCCAACAATGCATTCAGGGTTAGTGTAACAGGGACGCTGCTGGGATGGACAGTGGCCATGAACAGGCAATGCCAGGGTAAGGAGAAGTGCTGGGGAGCAGGGGGGGCTTGTTTTCAGTTTTTCTCATTGGAAGATGGGGGCATCCACAGGGCACAAAATGCTGATCTTTACCAAAAATAGGGCTGACTCAGTATGTGTATAATGAGCAGATAGCTGGGTTTTTCCTGTGCTCAATGTTAAAGCGGGAAGAATCAGAGCTCCGCCCCATATTAACTATTTGTACAGGAAAATGACAGCTCGCTGATGAGACACCGGGAGACAGTCACAGGATCTGTACAGTGACTGTTGACATAGCAAGAGGTCTCAGCCATGAAAAAACTACACGTGTGCTCAACAGAACAGGCAAAGAAGGTCAACTAGGCAGTTCCGCAGAGGCTAGTACTTCGTTAATTTCAACAATGCAAGCTAATGGTGATAGGTGGAGCAGGATAGGTCCAGAGCTGGGAAACTGGCTCAGTGAGCGCTTGCTATGAAACCGTGAAGACCTGAGTTCCAATCTCAAGTGTTCGAATTAAAGCACAAGAAACAACACCAAGCGTGGCTGCATTTGCCTGTAACCACAGTGTTGGAGGGTAGGGACAGGCCGATCTGGGAGCTGGCTAGCCAGTCAGCCGAGCAGAGCTGTACACTTCCGGTTCAGTGAGAGACCTTGATTCCAATCAAGGCAGAAGGAGATAGAGGAGCACATTGTTGTCTCCATCTGGCCTTTGCATGTGCACTCACTCACATATATGTGTGTTTGCATGCATGCTTGTATGCACACGTGTGTACCAGAGTATCTAGTGTTTAGTAAAGGAAAATAAAGAAGCTCGTAAGTACCATAAGTGCAAACTTAGAGGAGATCCATTATGCAGTTATCTGTGGAGGTAAAAATTCACAGAAGCCTAAATGATGCGGTAAGTGCTTAGATAAATTACCATATAGCCGGATGATGGGCCAATCTTACGTTCATTACAGATATTAATGTTGACTGACATTTATGGACATGAGGACGTTTATAAAGCATAAAATGCAGTAAATTATAACCAACAAAACTTCATGGTATGAAAATTATTACATTTATGCATACTATAATGAATGGGGCTACACACACCAAAATATAAACAACGGTGAGCTCTTAGCATATAAATTAAACTTCTTCCTACATGTATTGTCTATTTTTTAAATATTAAAATAATTACAATTAATAATAAACAACTTTTACTCATCTGTCAGGAGAGAGAGAACATACTTCCCTAATTTCTCATGGACTTTGCTGCTCTGTTAGAAATCGCAAACCATTTCCCGGTGAGAGAAACTCTCCATTTGACTCTTAACCTGTGCCCTTTATTCTGAATCTCCATCTGTCTGTCTCTTTCCTGCTCACTTCTCTCAGGACCCAAGCCCAGGTCCGCCCCTCTGCAGCTGTCGCTCCTAGGATCTCGCCCTGTTCTTCCGGTTCTGGTATGGACCTTCCTTCCCTTCCTCTTTAAGGTTCTAGCCAGGACCTGGAAATAGGCTATGTATTCAATTAGCTGTTGTTACTTCTCCCAGACAGAGCTAAAGTTCCTTGAAGGTAGAAACAGGCTCCATCTTAGCTGCAACTAACATTCCAAACATTTTCAGGCCCATGTTTCTTGGCAGAAAGTCAGAGGTGATGATGATAATAGACAGTGAATTAAAGAACAAGTAATACCTACGTGAGCAAAATCTGGTTTCTGGAGACTCTCATAAAGTGATCTACTAAAGAGGTGATTAAATAAGAAGACAGGAATGCAAACAAATCGCATTAGTAACGACAAACAGGTCAGAACTGTAGGGTAGAAGGACGGGGAAATCCTAAGTGGCTTCCATGACCTAATTCGTGACAATAATTTGGAATATTCCACAGATGGCTCGAAGGGGTCCTGCCTAGCCTAGTAGCACCTCTGCAGTCCTTCTGCCAGTGTGGGCACAGCACAGCTCCAGAAACAAGGTGTGGCGCTTGTGTGATTTGAAAGTTCACTGCCCTCGTTGACATTAACTGCCATCTTGACGCCGACAAAGGAGTCTGTGAGCGTGTCTATGAGGATTGGCTTTATTGCTAACTGATGTGGGAGCATCCAACCCATTGTGAGCAGCTGGTCCTGGGTTGTATAGCTAAGCTAGATAAACATGATCCTGAGAGTGAGCCAGCAAGCAGTGTTCCTCCATGATTAGTACTTCAAGTTTTGCTTGAGTTCCTTCCCAGACGTCATTCCCTGACAGCCTGTGACCTGGAAGTGTAAGCCAAATAGATCTTTCCTCCCACAAGCTGCTTTGGATCAGTGTTTTTATCTCAACAACGGGAAGAAAACTAGACCATCCTCCTAGGCAGATGATTAGAATTAGATAATAACATGAGACAAATCATGAAAATCTATATCCGAAGAAGCTACCAATCATCATCATTAATCTCTACTATCCAGGAGAATCACATGGGGTTGCTATAGGTGACCCTTGCCTGTCTGAACCCTGTGATGCTCACGGCTCCTGGCTTTTTCCTCCACATGATCCTTTATTGCCTCCTCCTAAGACAACAATTTTGTACTCTGATATTCTGGACAGAGAATAGAACACTAATCCCATCTTTCCCATGGCAAGGTGGGCACACGTGTTTCCTGTTGTTGATGGTTCAGGAAGGGTCTTTCGGCATCTCTCTTCACGACTGGACATGCTGCCGTGGGGTGGTGACTTTCTGTGCAGTTTTGCTCTCATGCTCAGTGGGTTCTTCTTTCTTTGGCGATTAGGGGGCAGGCAAAACTCAGGAGAGCGTGCAAACCTTTGTGTTTCTCAAGTGGCCAGGAATTGGGACAGCTCTCAGAGGCCTCGGGTCTTTAATCCTTAAATGTTTCTGCAAACAGATGCCGGACTGCTTAGTTTAGTCCGCTTTATACAAACTAAAGTCACTTCGAGAAGAGAGAGCCTCAGTGGTAGATATTGGAGTGCCTCACCCAATGTGGGTGGCACCACCAATAGAAAGGCGGTCGTTTGTTGTGTAAAAAAGCAAGCTGAGTCATCCATCTGAAGCAAGCCAATCAGCAATGTTCCTCCATGGTCTGTGTTTCAGATCTTTTGTTGAGTTCTTGCTTTGACTTCCATTGAAGATCTATTATAGGCTGTAAGGTGAAACCCATCCTTTCCTCCCCAAGTTACTTGGGGCCATGGTGTTCATCACAGCAACAGACAGGAAGCTAGAACAACCACTAAGAATGTTTGTTTCAGTTTTTCCACCCTTCTTTCACACTCCAGCGTTTTCTGGGCTTATCCATCCTACCACAAGGAGCAGAGCTGAAGCCAGTGATGGTCAGGATTCTCAGCAATCTGTGTGGATATATACCATCACCAGCAGCACTCTACACTCTGTGTAGCTTAAAGGCCATTCCTGGGATGCACCCAGCATCTAACCAGTGCCTGGAGCTGTCCCATCCTCCCTGTATCCCTAGAGGTGATCATAAGCAGAATAAGTCTATTCTCTTCCTGGAAAACCTACCCCTGGCTAGGAGCCCAGCTCTGAGAAGGTGGGCAGCTCAATAACCTGCAGAAGGACACATGAACTCCCTGCTGGGTAACCAGGACTTCCATATTCTGCCCCTGAACTTTCCTCATTTCTTTTGGTTGCTAGGTGTTGACCACTTGTGTTTGTACCAATTACATCTTCAGTCTGTGACATTCATTCATTCAGTAAGATGGCAATAGGGATGGTTCTGCCAGTCCCCCATGGAGCTGGAGAATGGGATTAACTGCTCGGTGGGGCAGTTGCATGTTGAGGACCCCTGGGTTTGTTCAACAGTGCATACTGTCTTCTTATGTTTGGAAACTCACCACAAGAAGGGTCTGGAGAAAGTCTCCTAATACAGAGAACAGAATGATGCACACAGTGTCCCAAAGCCTCCTCCGGAGAGATGACATTGAAGGAAGACTCTGAATTAGTGAAGGAATTAATTAATACAGGAATGGAGACAGTGACTTTCCTTCTTTCAGGAGACAGGGTGGCAGGACTGTGAGGCAACTGGTAACCCTGTATCCTCAATCCAGAGGCAGAGTGATGAACTCCAGTGGTCCCCTTACTTTCTCTCCCTGAGTCTAGGGACCTAGTCAACGGAAGACATTTATGGTGAGTCTTTTACTCATGTCAGTTACTGACAGAAGGAAAGTAACCTTCTAGAGGCCCAGGAAGGAAGCTGAGTAACCCTCTAGAGGCCCAGGAGCACTTCAGTCTCTCCGAGGTCTTCACCTAGCCTTTCCCAAAACTCACTATTATTAGTCTGCAGTTAGTCCGAACTCTTACTCCTGACCTAAGACAGCTGAAAAGTAAAACAGGTGCCCATAACTGCTCTCAATAATGGCCACCTCCTCTAAGGTTTGGCATCACTGTGGAAGATAGGTTGGAAAGCTTGTAAAAGGGAGGAGGGCTGCATCTTCTGGGCACGACAGTCATTGTAATGAGTTCACAGCAACTGCAGGTAACTGCAGTGGGTTTACACGGGACTGGCCCTGTCAGTCACAAGTTGGGGAGTCAGGTGAGGCTGAGCTATTGGTTAATGAAAGATTCTGAATGGGTGGAAGTCACCACCTTCAGCTGCGTACCCGCTGGGGAGCCCACCAAGTTCTAATGGTCAGTTCCAAGCCCATGGTTGCATGCATGGCCTTGGTTAGACTCAGTGGGTCCCAAAGCAAAACAAGTATGAATGTGGGAAAGAATTTGTGTGCAGGAGGCGGCTTCCTCTGGGCGGGAGGTGGGTGTATTAAGAATCTCATACTTCTCGGTCTGAGCTCACTGGGCACATGTTAGTAATTAGGAGGCCTTTGGTAAATGTAAAAAAAAAAGTCAAAGAACAGATTTAATTCATATTATTTTAGAGTCATAAATGCCCTTTTGGAGGAAGGCTGTATACATTAAGTAATTCCTTAAACCCAGACAAAACTTTGAGAATGGGAGATTCTAGCAAACCATGAGACAAGCTAAGCCCCAAACCTTTGAAGCGGAGTACGGCTTTGCCATTGCTCCGGACGTCATCTTTAGTGCATACCCTGCCGAGGGATTGAGGCTTTTAAAAAATAAGGTTTCTATGAGCTGATTATTCTGTGGGGCAGGAGCTTGGACTAAAGGAAGTTAAAATGTCCTAAACCTACTCTTGAAAATCACTCCCTAGTTTACCCCCACGTGCTTGGTGATTTCCAGAATTCTGAAAATTTTGATTCTAGCAACTTTTGTCACCTCTTCCCCTTACCTTCTTGAAGAGAACTCTTGGATGTCTGTGCACTTCATTTTCTTCCGCTGTGTGCATCATCTTTGTTATTCGGGCCCCCAGGTAACTTCGGTCTGGCCCAGGAGCGGCCCTACTCAATGACTTCGATTCGACCTTCGCTCCCTGTTTACCTTTCTGTGCTGCAATTCCACACCCTGTCACATGAGTGTACCCCCAAAGCAAGTAGAAGCAAACTATGTGTTTATGGCCGGCTTTCAGCATAGTGCACATAAGGGTGCTATTGCGTTCTGCATGCAGACGCCGTATATAAAAACGTTACCCAGTTGAGGGTACACCTAGACACACGAACACTGTAAGCTTATTAGAAATCTCAGGCCTTGGTGTGGTCTACCAAGTGAAGCTAAGGGTAGGGCCCAGGTAGTGTGTAAACAAACATCCTAGGTGGCTGAGATGAGGCGACGTCTATCTGTCACACTGGGTAAATATCCTCATAATGTAAGTAGCCCTTTGTTCTCCGTGTGCACTGAACTCAGTGGCCTTGGGTGAGTTGCTTACTTTAGATCTTAGCTTGTGATAAGATGGAGTCAACAGGCAATCAAAGATCTGGAAGAGGTTAGGTTTTTATTTTTTATATACTCGTTATTACCAGGCCTAGAAACAGCCTCCCTCCTCAATGGCTTAAAAAGAAAAGGATAGCTTTTGAATTTTATTGTAACATTTAAAAGATTTCATCTATCTAAAAGTCATTTTTACAATTTTGCATAAATGCATCTATACTTTTTCCCACCCAAATAATGTTTGCTTTATGTTAGAAATTCAAGTATTTTTTTTATTGGTTTCTCAATTCTGTTCTTGGTTGCTTACTGGTCCACCTATTCCTATGCCACAGTGGTACTGTTTTGATGAGGATAACTCCGACATCCTCGCACACCCCTGGAACATAAGTTCCCATCGTGTCTCTTCCCCAGCAGTCTCAGAAGCTGAGTTTATTCGGTCGGAGGTCTTTTACAATCCATTTCCCGACTGGAGCCACACGGTGTTGGAAGTGCTTCTGTGAGGCTGGCTCTTCTTCCCAGTCAGAGATGTGGCATCTCCATTTGCAGACATCTTGTTTCATGACTTCAGTAAAACCTCAACGCTGCGATAGGTGTCCCCAACTTACGACTTTCTCTAGAAATACACTTTCAGTTCTGTGTAGCTTTAGTGGCTGCCGTGAATGGGATTCACGGCTGTTTTCAGTTTTATAATGCCTGGTTATGAGGAGGGGAAATCTGTTGAGTGTCTTTTTCCAAATATTTAGATAGCAATGTATTTTTTGTGGTTTTTAAAATAGAGTTCTGAAAGTGTTTCTCTTATTACACCTTCTGAATAGTCTATGAAGTAAAATTGTATTATCTGCAAAGGTGAAAGCTGTCTGGTTCTACTGAGTTTCATCAGATGCGACCTCTCTGCACGCTGCCGGGTGGAGAGCCTGATTCTTATCCCGTTTCTACCACTATAGGCATTCTGGATTTTAGAGCTTAATATAATGCATCTTGACAGCTTCTGGTACCACTTAATTTTTGTTTATTAAAATATCTGATAAGAAATTTTCTTTGATTTAAAACCTTTACTCGAAAGTTTCTTTTTCATTATATCTTCTTCTGAGTCTCATGTACTTATTCTTTATCCAAATTATTTATTGATCGACTTCTTTATTTTGTTACATTCTCCAAAGTTGAAGCATTTCAACAAGTATGAAAAATAAACCTTCAGGGTAGGAGATGATACCACACCTAATATTCAAAGATAAACGGAAACTCAGAAAAAAACACAAGCTACAGAAAGAATTGTTACTTTAGGGAGTTGGGAAGGTGTCTCGGGGGATAAAGCACTCACTGTATAAGCAGGAGATTCTGAGTTGCATTCCTAGGCTTCCTGAGAAGAGCAAATGTAGCTTGGTCTCTGCTTATTAATTAAAATAATGCATAAAGGGTATAAACAGGAATGTGTGGAAATACATTTTACTTCAATCATTATTTTAAAGACAGAAGTTAAGGTGAGATACAGTCTTGACATTCAAAATGACAGCATCAAAAAACTACTGAAGACATCAAATCCTAGAGTGTAGGAAAAATGATGCCATCCTACATTTGTAAATTTGAATTTACACAATGTTTTAAAATAAAATATGATTTTATACATTACAAATTATAGTATATATATACACATATATATATGTATATATATATATATACTAGATATATATATCTCAGGAAACTCAATGCCAGAAATCTTTACATACACTATAGGATAAATCCCTACATAATCCATAGCATAAACTTCTCCAGGTTTTCCCTGCTATGTTTTAGAAAAAAAAAAACTGCAAAGACACAAGTTTTTTAACTGTCGATAGTGGACTTGGTAAGTAACCAACATGGCGCTGTGGAACACCAGCCAGTTAAAAGGAAAGAGCAGGTTGAAAATAGGAGTGCTAGCACAGTTGAGTTCTGTTCTTCGACAGAAGCATGTACGGCTGCTTCTCTGTCTACAGACAGATGCTGGGGACGTTTAGACAATAAAGACAACTGAGATTTGAGCGGACCATTAGCTTCAACCAATAGCACTTGGGTTTTGTGTTAGCTGTCAAGAGAGAAATGAAGTAAACTGTGTTGCCTGGAGGAATGGCTTCCAAGGGTTGCACTCCTGAAGATGCACCCTGAGCAGCTGAAAGCACACAGGCTTTCTAAAACCCTGTCTGTCTAACCCATGCGGACGACAGATGACACCTGAGTCAGTGCTGGGCTACACCTCTGCAGAAATATTTGCTCCAAACACGACGTTCTCTTGTGTTTCATTCCACCTTTTGGATCACCAAATTGAACGTCGTACTGTGTGTGTCCACCTTTTGATGTCAACCGCTTTCCGAGGCTGCAGTTCTGCCAGGCAGGGAAAACAAAGGGGAATGCCACTCATTACTATTCAGCATTGACATGGGACACCACACCGTGGGACAGAAGAGAAACAAGAGTCTGTGCCACAAAGAATCTGGGGTCTGGGAAACCATGAGCACAGTATGGTGATAGGGTTTATGCTTGGGAGCTGAAGGGTGGATGTTTCCACGGACAGAATTCTGAAGGAAGAGGAAGATTAATTCCCTCGGTTATCCTTACCAGGGGTGTCGGCATCAGACTGGAAACTCTACGCACAGAAATTCGTCTCTGCCTTATGGAGTGAGGAGCAGGAAAATGAAGGCAACTGTGTCTGCATAGATTGAGGTCTGAAGGAAAGGGGGGGGTCTCTCCTTACAAGCTCTAAGCTGCTTCTCTGTTTAGGGGAAGAAAATGTGACCTATTTTTCCACAGGAGTTCAACAATTTCCCCAGGATGTATGACGGGCAACAGGGTTAACAAAACCTCTCAAACTATGGGCACACTCTGGTGGAAGTACAGAAACGGGAGCTGCGGAGACCTGTCCTCCTGTCCTCGGCAGCTACAAAGAAACTTCAAGTTCCAACTTCAAAATATTCTGGAAACATGCTTATATTTTTATAGGTAGTCGTGGAATCTCTCTGTCTGTTTTAATGTCCAGCCTCTGTGGCAGCGTTCCATGACTTGAGTCTTGCCAGCAGGGACACGAGCTGTTTGGGTGAGCTACCCTAATAGACATTGCTGGTGCATGCCCAAACCACATGCACATCTGAAGCTGTATAGCCTACTTTCACATCTGCATCCATAAGAAAACATTCTACTTAGGGAGGAAAGCATTTCTCAGGCTTGTAATCCCAGGTTGCACTTCATTATCAAAGGGAAGCCAAGGTCGGGACTCAAAGCATCATCTCAATGGTCAGAAGTGAAGAGGAATGGGTACACCCATGTTGTCTGCTTGCTTGCTGCTTAGGCTCAGCTAGCTTTCTTCATTCTCATATATTCCAGGGCCGAGCCCATAATATGATGCCACCAGCATACAAGGTGGGTCTTCCCACCTCAATGAATAATCAAAATAACTCCCCACAGAGATCCACAACTTGATCTATATACTTTCTCCTTCAGAGTCCCCATTCTAGGTGATGATAGGCTATGCCAAGCTGACAGTTAAAGCTGATCAGCCCAGTGGTGGATTCAGCTGAACTTGTATCACCATGATAAAGCGAACAAGGTGATCAACTCACAGAGAGAGAAGGTTAATTCTGACTGACAGTTTCAGAGGTTGGAGTCCATGGTGAACTGAGTCTGTTGCTCTGCCCTCTGATGGGACATCAGAGGAAAACCTGCCCACTCTGGGCTCAGACGGTGGAGAAAGGAAGAGAAGAGAATCCAGGACCCACAACTTCTTCAATGAACTGGAGACCTCACCCGACACCATGCCCTGCTTCTTAAAAATCCTACCCCTTCCCAGGAGCTCCATGCTGCTGGGATGGAGTTCTACAAACCAAGCAAATGTCTATGTTTTTGGAATTATACCTTGCAGTTATAGCCCTTAAGCATTCTGAAAAGCCTGTAACGAATCTTCATGTGGGGTTTCTCACTCTCCCCAGTGAACCCCACTCTTCGTGGAATTCCCACTCTCCTTTTCATACCTTATTACTCCGTCTGCATCTCTCCAAGTACCCAACGTTTGCTCTGCAAAAGTTACTTTTCTGCTCAAACAGAGAAAAGGAAACAAGTCTTTCATGAACAAATAATTAATTTTTTCAAGTCGTGTTTTCCTGCACTGTTTATCGTCAAAGTTGGTTGAATATACAATTAGAGGCACGTTCGTTGCATAGTAAACTATTGGTAACTGGACACAAATATTCATTATCAATCTTTGTGTTGCCTCAAACGCCACAGTTCCAGAGCTATGGGTAGCACTGCACATGAACACCTACGCAGAAGGCAACGTAATTGTAAATTACAGCCAAGGCCTCCTGCTCAGAGTCAGGAGACCACAGGCCTCTAGCTGTGTTTACCTAACAGGCCATTAGCAAGGCTTGACTCCCTGTAAACATACCCTTGGCCTTCCCGCACCGCCCCCCCCCCCAGCCCCATCCTCTGCTCTACTCCACATGTTGTCTGTCTGACTGTAGGCTGTGTGCTCTGTCCCTGTGCCTGTGAGTGGAGCTAAGCCACAGGGACAGAAGGACAGAAGGAGCCTGAACCATGCCCCTTCCCTGAGCTTTGAGTAGAGCCAGACTCTGCTCTTCGGAGCTGAGGGGTGTAATCTATTCTTTGGCTTGCTGCCTCATATTAAGCTGATAACGAATCTTTAGAGTTCGCATAAGTGCTCCTAGTCACAGTGTATCAGGCTTAATTATAATAAAGGAAGTGTTTAATGGGTTCGTCTTGAGCAGAAAGGGAAGTAATTGAAGGAGAATTTTCAAAAAAAAATATTTTTATTCAGTGAAGCTTTTTATTTGAAAGAAATGAATTTATGGCCTCAAAAGAAAATTCACAGCAAAGGTTATAGAAATGGCAAAGTGTGTTATTTTCTTTCCTCTTTGTTCTCCGATCATTCAGCTTCTCCCCATCCACACTCGCACAGAAGAATGCCCAAGTGCCATGCCGGCTTACCTACCTCCGAGGAGCACTTATTAAGCAGCAGGGCAGAGCAAAGGCATCTGGGGTGCACAGGGACTCATCTCCAAATTCTCAAGCTTGAGCACCCAGAAGAAGGGAACCCACAGAGGCACTCAGGAAAGGGAATCAGCTCTCTCCCTTCCATGGCTTTTATTTGTTTCTGAGAGAAAGAAAACCCACATAGTTATGTGATATTAGTGAAAAATATTTTTACATCATCCACAAAAATTTAAAAAATTATTAAAAGACTTGAAAACTTGGGTATTTGTTAGGAATTTCTAAAATGACTTCCTAGTGTTACCTTGTGTGGTTTTTTTCTTTAGATAAATCAGACTAGGGTGATATAATAAAACAATGGGGCATTGTTGATTGATTTTGTTGGTTAGTCTTCTAACTTAAGGAGGAGGATTCTTTTTGGTGTGTGCGCGTACACCTGCATATGTGTGTGTGTGTGTGTGTGTGTGTGTGTGTGTATACATAACTAGAGGTTGGGTTTAAGGTCAGGCGTCTTTCTCAGTTATTCTCCATCTTATCGTTTGAGACAGGGTCTTCTGTTGAACTTGGAAATCACCAATTCAGTTAGACTGACTGGTCAGAGAGCCCCAAGTATCCTCCTGTCTCTGCATCCTTATTACTGGGATTACAGGTATGTGCTATTGTGACCGGCTTAATTTTACACAAATATTTGGGTCAAATACCAACTTAAATATCCTAGTTCCAAGTACAAAATGATCTTTCACCCCCAGAAGAACCATGTCTTTCTTCTGTGCTCTGCACTGAGTTTTCTTCACAAAATAGTGTCATGGGTGATAGAGTCACCCACTGTAACAGGGTCACTTACTACCCTCACCATAGAAACAGCCGACTTCTGGCCGTAGGATGTCCAAGTGAGAGGAACTCTTCTCACCTCATTGTAGCAATCTCCTTTCTCTTTTTGTCATGAACAAATACAAAATATTTTGTTGTTTGTTGCCATGTAGATTGATACACATCTCAACCCTCCATGAGAAAAATTAAGAATAAGGAATTTATAAGGAACTGGAATCTGATTTAAAGCCTGGTTCAGCTCCATGTGTTTATTTTAAATGGGAAGTGCTGGGCAAGGAGGACATGGGCAATAAGAATGGGAAGGGAGAGGAACCAGAAGGGAGGCTGGGGGAGCTATGCAGAGGGAGGAAGCAAAGTCTTAGAAGCAACGTCGGGAGAGAATGGAAGGGAACCCCAAGAGTGGAAAAGCCAGCAGAAGATGGAGAGAGAAAAAAAGAGAGAGGAATCATTTAGAAGAGAGGAGCAATTTTAGTGGGTGCTGCTGCGGGGCAGCTCCGAGGTGCCGACCTCTCTGCTGTTCTCGAGTGAATTATATCTTTCTGCCATTACCCGTATCACAGGTTTCCATCATGAGACCTCTCAATAATGTGGCTGGAGTGCCTGTCCTTTGCCCGCTCCGACTCTGGTTCCTGGAAACCCATGTGGAGGCTTGGGTTCTGATGAAGTGCTAGCCTTAAACAGAGTTTCAGCCAGTGCGAAACAGTGTAATGATAGTATCCAAGGCCAGTGGGACAGGGCACTTTATTATAGTATTCTGGGGTCATGTTTCCAGCGGCAATTAGCTATCATGGGGTTTCTTAAGCTTTTGCCTTTCATAGGAACAATTTAAAGGTCTTCTTTTTTGTATAAATTATTTTTTTTATTTTACATAGGAAAAAAACTAGGTAGGACTGTGATTTGATCTGAGGTTCACACAGGAGGGCGAGGAGCACAGCCAAATCATTCCTCATCCTAAAGGGCATGTTTGGAAACACTCACTTCATCATTGCGACTCTCCATCTTCCTAGGAAATCAAATCCAGATGTCATCTTCCTCTGGTGACTGTCAGAAAACACTTATTGGCATTATTATGCAGGGAATTAAAACCTTCGGGTTACATAATAAGTTATGCTTAGCTCTTCATTTTCAATTGATCTTACTGAAAAGTCTAGCTTCTCCCCTCGGAATGGCAGGGCGGACTGGCATGCTTCTGTGATCGATTGGATGGCAAAGGGACTCAGCAGAGAAGACGCAGTGTAGAGAGCTTCTTTATCATCTAATTCGGGTCAGGTTGTCTGGTGTTGTCCCTTAGAGGCTGGCGAAGGGCTGCAGAGGTGGCTCCCCTGAGGAACAGATGCTTTCTTCTCTAAGAGCAGAGCAGGAGACCATGACTAGGGCAGGAGGAGAAGACTGTGTTGATGGGGTCAGTTCCTGTCAGTGCACAGGGAAGAGGGCTTGATGGGCAAGCGGTGACAACAGCAGACTGGAAAGCATTAAGTGACACCGTGAGGGAAAAGGGGGACTTTGGTTAAATGTACCTAACAGGATGCTTGCTGAAGAGCTCCCAGTGCCACGAGAGACCAGTGGTGATGATTAACTAGACTGGGTGCAGCGGCGGCATAGGGCACAGGGCACAGATGAACAGCCTTCAAGTGAGGATTTGGAACTCTTGCTAAAGCGACCCAGCAGTGCCGCGATGAGCTGAGGGGGATCAGGAGACTGATGGAAAGTTAAGAAAGCTCGTTAGCTTTTTGTAGTTCTGAGCATCGAACCTGGGGCCTGGCACACACAAACAACCCGCCACTGAGCCAAACCTCCAGGTCTAAGTAAGAATTTGTGTCACGTTAAAGAGCAATGATCATAACCAACATTAGAGAGGGCGCAGAAGAACAGGTACACACCCGCACCTGTAGTGTGTGTGCAAATCTATGCAGCTCTAGCCACACTTTGGTTTCACGTGTTCCATCTCATTGTGCACACAGTGTCTCCTGTGATGCCTCCCTCTGGATTTAGGTGGAATTTAAAAATGAAATCACTCTGATTTCCAGTCCCCACTCTCAGGCAGCCGTTCTGGGGCAAAGTCCTTTGCGGTACATCATTTGGCAGCACACACTCATTTACTGGGAAGGAGGATGACTTTGAACCTTTCAGCTTGTAAAATTCTATAAAGTTCTGGAACAAGAGCGAACGGTGGTAGCACAGCAAGATGACTGTGCTCATGGCTGTGGAATCATCCGACCTGAAAGGGTTGAGATGCTAAGGTTTGTTTCCTACGTTTCTCCACAGTGGAGAAATACCACTGGTTAATCTTACCCAAGTAAGTTAGAGCAAAGAAAACAAAAATGTAGCCAAGTGATGACTGGGCACTGGTTGCCCTTCCAGAACAGCCAGGTTAGGTTTCTTGTACCAACATGGCAGCTCCCACGTGTCTGTCACTCCAGGTCCAGGGGATCCCACATTCTCTATGTCCTCCTCAGGAACTGCACACACACAGTAGCATCCATATGTATGCACAGGGCAAACACTCCTACACACACATAAAAATAGAATTATTTTTTATTCCTCTATTTTTTTATATCCCTGCCCTAGCCTCCCCCTTCACCATCCCCTCTCAGTTCTCCCTCCACCCCTCCCACTCCCAAGCCCCTCATTTTTCATCTCCATCCAGGAAAGGACAGGTCTCCAAAACATGGCATATCAACTTGCGGTAAGACTAAGCACCTCCCCATGTATTAAGTAAGGCTGGGCAAGGTGACCTAGTATGAGAAGGAGGGCACCCAAAGCTAGAAAAAGTTGAACACAGCTCCCATTCCCACGGTTAGGAGTCCCATGAGAGGACCAAGCTACACAACTGAACATATATGCAGGGTGCCTAGGTCAGACTCATGCAGGCTCCCTGGTTGTCCATTCAGTCTCTGTGAGCCCCTATGAGCACAAGTTAGTTGACTGTGTGAGTCTTCCCGTGGTGTCGTTGGGGCTCCTACAGTCCTTTCTCCTCCTCCTTATCCACGGGATTCCCGAACTCCACCTAATGTTTGGCTGTGAGTCTCTGCATCTGCCTCCATCAGTTGCTGGATGATGCCTCTCTGATGTCAATTGGACCAGTTCAGGCTATTTATCCACCATTGCTAGGAGTCTAAGTTGGGGTCCTCCCCACAGACTCATGGGAGATTTTCCCATGCCAGGCTTCCACCTGACCCCAAAACAGCCCCTCCCAGAAGTCCCGCTCAGCACAATCCTCATCTGTGCCCTCCAACCTGATTCCACTCATGTTCCTACCCCCATCCTCTTTCAGTCTCCATGAACTCCCCTTGTCACCTAGTCTCTCTGTGTCTGTGGATTATAGCATAGCTGTCCTTTATTGTACAAATAATACCCACTTATGAGTGAGTACATACCATGTTTGCTTTTATCAGTCTGGGTTACCTCACTCAAGATGATTCTTTTTTAGTTCCATCCATTTGCCTTCAAGTTTCCTGGTATCCTTGTTTTAATAAAGTAATACTCTATTGTGTAAATGTACCACATTTTTTTCTCCATTCCTCAGTAGAGGAACATCTTCCAGTTTCTGGCTATTACAAATCAAACTGCTATAAACATAGTCAAGTATTTGTGGTATGATTCAGCCTCCTTTGGGTATATGTACAAGAACAGTATAGGTATAGCTGGGTCTTGTGGTAGGTTGATTCCCAGTTTTTAAAGGAACTGCCACACTGACTTACAAAGTGGTTGTATAAGTTTGCACTTCCACCAGCAATGGAGGAGTGTTCCCCTTGCTCTACATCCTATCCGGCATGAGCTGTCACTTGTGGTTTTGATCTTAGCATTTCTGATGGGTGAAAGATTGAATCTCAGAGGAGTTTTGATTTACATTTCCCTGATGACTAAGGATGTTGAACATCTCCTTCAGTGTTTCTTGGCCATTTGAGATTCTTCTGTTGAGAATTCTCTGTTTAGATCTGTACCCCATTTTTAATTAGATTATTTGGTTTTTTGATATCTAGTTTCTTGAGTTCCTTGATTATTTTGGAGATCAGCCCTCTGTCTGATGTTGATGAAGATCTTTTTCCATTCTGTAGGCTGGCATTTTGTCCTATTGATATTGTCCTTTGCCTTACAGAAGCTTTTCAGTTTCACGAGGTCCCCATTGATGAATTGTCAATCACAGTATGTATGCTACTGGTGTTCTGTTCAGGAAGCTGTCGCCTGGGCCAATGCATTTGAGATTATTTTCCATATTCTCTTGGTCAGTTTCAGTGTATCTGGATTTATGTTGAGGTCTTTGATTTATTCAAACTTGAGTTTTGTGCATGATGATAGATATGGATATGTTTGAATTCTACATGCTGCTGTCTAGTTATGCCAGAATCATTTGTTGAAGATACTTTTTTTCTATTGTATAATTTTGGCTTCTCTTTTGTCAAAAATCAGGTGTCCATAGGTGTGTGGGTTTACATTTGAGTCTTTGATTCAGTTCTATTGATTACATATCTGATTTTATGCAAATAACATGCAGTTTTTTTTATTACTATAGCTCTGTAGTACAACCTAAAATCAGGGATGGTGATGCCTCTGGAAGTTCTTTTATTGTACAGGATTGCTTTTAGCTATCCTGGATTTTTTTGTTTTTCCACATGAAGTTGAGTATTGTTCTTTTGAGGTCTATAAAGAATTGTGTTGGGATTTAAATGGTGATTGCACTGAATCTGCATATTGTCTTTTTTACTATGTTAATCCTACTGATTCATGAGCATGGGAGATCTTTCCATTTTCTAATATCTTCTTGAATTTAAAAGAAATGATTTTTAGCTGTAGCCTCTCTGTGCCCTTCTGCTTTGTATCAATCAGAAGGGTGAAATGAAATTTCATCAAATGTGAAGCCACTTGGTAAAATGTTTTCTGGATAACTATGCAGTTAGGGTGATATGGCAAGGGAAAAAACAAAAACAAAAACAATGGACAACAGAAATTCTTCCTTCACAGAATCACAGTTTCTGAGCTCACCATGGGGACTGCTGTGAAATAATCTTTTTGTACACTGTGAAGATTTGTCACTCAAATGGCTTTAATAAAAAGTTGATTTTCTGATAGCCAGGCAGGAAATATAGGCAGGACAACCAAACTAGAAGAATGATGGGAAGAATATGGGCAGAATCAGAGGAGATGCCAGCCAGTCACTAAGCAAGCAGGGCAAATAGAAAGTGAGGCAACAAGCCATGAGCCAGGTGGCAATGCATAGATAAGAAATAGGGGTTATTTTAGATGCAAAAGTTAGGCAGTAACAAGCCTGAGCTATCAGATGAGCATTTATAATTTATATTAAGTCTCCAAGTCTGTTATCTGGGGACCGGTTGCTGAGATCATAACAGAAACTAGGGAGTGACCAGGCTCTCCTGACATCAGGTATATCATCTGACACATACTTGCTTTGTGTAAAAGATACTGCTATCTCAGGCGTGATTTCTGGTAGGGAAACCATTTTTTTTCAGCCTTATTGGAAACAGGCCCTGGAATGTGAAGCTGGCAATCTCTCCACACAGACCCCTGCATCAAAGCTGAACTGCCCCTTTTCCAAGATACACAGCCAAGTACCAGTGCTCACCATCTCTTCCTCCATCTGCAAGCTGAACTGTGTAAGATTTGAGGACTATCTATCAGATCCCCAGGCAAAATGAGGGTTTCTGGCCTGTGGCAAGCTAACTTTTATGATAAAATAATTTGCCCAATAAAATTAACAGTTTGTTAACTCCCCTACCATCTGCAGCATAAACTGCATTTCTATTTAGTTTTCATTTAAACTTCACAGAACTGCAAATACCATGCATATGTTCAGTTAAACCCGCCTAGTGAAGAGGTTGACTTCAGCACACAGTGCGCAGAGCCTCCGAGTTTTTCAGGTTTTAAGCAATAAGAAACAGAGTCCTGAAATTAATTTGTTGATATTTCATTTACTCACATCTTAATTCCTCGCTGGCGATGGTGGTGGGGTGTGACATACCAACCCCACCCTTCTGTTGGAGCTGTTAAAGAGTTAAGAGTTTTCCTTTTCCTGTCTTCAGAGAAGGGAGAGAGCCATCTCACCTGCATTTACCTGCCCACCTGAAAAGGCTGTTGATCTTTCCTCTGGTTTTTACAAGTACACACCGCCCCCTCAGGTTGCCCCAGTTTCTTTTTTCAGCGTTGTTAGTATGTTTCGACTTTGCTTGAAGGGGTTTATTGATGGAGGTTTAGGAGTCGGCTTTGTTTTGGATGGGGTTTTGTTACTTTGAAACAAGGTATTACTCTGTAACCCAAACTAGCCTCAAACTTGAAATGCTTCTGTCTCAGCCCCTCCAATGCAGGGAAGTACCTCTTTTCTAGATCCTGAGGCTTTTCATTTTAATGTGGCTTTAATTTCTTTTTTTTTCTTTTCTTTATGTCCTGTGGGTACTACTTAAACAATTCTGGGCCTATAATATGATTATGAATATCCTTCCATATTTTTTCTAAAAGACGTATTTGTTTTTCTCTATGTTGCCAGCCACGAGGCTGTTCCCTTCTCTGCCTACCAGGCATTCAGTCACAGAGCAGCTAATGGACTGTGTAGATGGCGGTCTTTTCTTCTAGACCTTCTATTCTTATGTATTTATCCAGCAATCTAAACAGGTACTGTCTTGTAAGGGATCTCAGAAAACAAGTTATTTTCCCTGGACGTAATCCATAGAAACTAGAGTTCCCTTCTGCAAGTGGACTTGGGAAGACAGCAATTCTTCCCCTTGAAACTGGCAACAACACTAAAATGATTCCTCTAACTTTTCTTGTCTTTCTGTGTAACAGTTGTAAAGAAATCATGACCTCCCCTATTTGATTGTCGGTATAAGACCCATTCCAGAAGGTTCCTGCAGGACTAGGGTTGTAGTTCAGTGACAGAGCTCTTGCCTGCCATGTACCAGGCCCTGGGTTCAGTCCCCAACACTGAAGGGAAAGGTCAGAATCAGGAAGGCCCCTGTTACGACCTAGGGCAGGAAATGCTCCACAGAGGCTGAGAAGGACACTAACCAGACACAGCTTGCTGTTTTCCCAACCTCTGTCATCATGAGCTCAGACCCTTTCTATCCAACCTTGTTTCTACACAGCAGCCTGGCTTCCTGGAGCCTAAACATAAGATCAGCATTCCTCCGTGTCTTCATTCCAGGACTCTTGTTCCATGTGAAACTGATGGAGCTGCTCTGTTCTGCTCTTCTCTGGCTAACACGGCTTTGCTATGGGTAAGTAAAAACGGCCGCTGTGATGACGAGGAAGGGAACCATTTCTGCCCCCATATCTGTCATCACAGCCTGGTAACATGATGCATAGCCTATTTAAAGTTGTTTTCTTGATACAAATTCACTTGGAAAGAATCAGTGTATCAAAGGAAAAGCTCAGCTCTTAGCAATCAAATGCCTTCAAAAGACTGCAAAGGGCCCAACAGCCCTTATTAGTATTTTACTGGTTTGTCCTCCATTTCTCCAACATCTGGGTCTATCATTTAAACAACTGCGCCAAATGGGGCCCCGTCACCAAGATGTCAGCCTTAGCCACTTCCTCTGCCATGTCCCAGGGATGTGCTAGTGGTTCTCTGGGTAGATCTGTGTGTTGGGTGACAGAGAAGCATTCAGGAAAGGCCCCGGCATTAGAACTTGTTCAGCTTTGTGGTGCTGTTGGTTAAAGTAACATTTAAGAGATTAGGCCTAGGGGGAAGTCATCTGATCCCGGAAGGAAAGCCCCTGAAGGCTTTCCTTCTTCTTCTTGTCCATTTTGCTATTGTGTTCTCTCCATCCTTTCCCAGTATCGTGTGTTGCTTCCTTAGAAGCCCAGAGAAAAAAAGCAGCAACTCACCATTGACTGACAGCCCTGGAATGGTAAGCCAAACAAGCACATTTTCTTTTATTAAAGGTTGATCATCTGGATTGGTTACTTTCATATCTCTGTGACCAAAATGCCAGAGAGGAACAAAGGAGGAAAGTTTTGCTTTGGCTGACATTTCAGAGGCTCTCAGTCCATCATGTCAGGAGCACGTGGCAGAGAGTCCTCACCTCACAGTAGCAGGAAGCAGGAAAAAGTACAGCCGCCACAGGTGCAGCTGTAGTAACCTACCTCCACCAGCTCTCAACAGCTTCGTGGACCCCAGGTAACGCTGCCGTCTGATGCACAGCTGCTCAGAACACAGCATATATGGGCATTTCAGTTTTAAGCCATAGATACCTTGGGTATTGTGCTGACTAACAAACCCACGTTGGAAAACTGCGCCTCTGGAGGACTACCTCTTCACTCAAGACACGAGGGCTGTAATGGTCAGGGGTGCACTTTGTGTCTTCCAATGCACTACACCCCTTTGTAATTTGTGAGGTAGGTGCAGGTACATTTTATATTTAAGCTTAGGAATTCCATTCCCTTCTAATCTCTGTCTCTCCACCTCTCTCTCTCTCTCTCTCTCTCTCTCTCTCTCTCTCTCTCTCTCTCTCTCTGTGCCTCTCTTCCAATCTTTTTCATTTCTGTCTCTGTTGATGTCTACCTGTCTTTATCTATCTCTTTCTGTCTCTGTTTCTTTCTCTCTGTCTCTCTGTGTATCTCTGTCTCCCTTTCATACATAAATACTTATATCCTTCTCAGGATAAAAGAAAATACTTTACCAGACTTCTCAGTGGATATAAGAACCCTTTGTATTTTGTATCCCTGACCCAGGCAAGGCTTATAACCAGGCAAGAGTGACCATGAGGGTACCCTTTGCACAGATAGGCATTCTACAGGGACAAGCATCCAAGGAAGCCAATAGGCATATTCTCAGAAAAGAAAAGTTCATTGGAAGTGCCATTCCTCAAGCACAGATAAAGAGAGAGGTGTTCAGCTGGCCATTTTTCTGGGGAATTTGGGACTATGTCAAGAGAAGGACTGTTTGGTGAATATTGTGGTTCTTGGAAGTATGAGTCTGGTATTGGTTGGCCATGGGTGAGTTCCCAGTGCTGGGAGGGGTGGGATAAAGTTGACAGGTGTTGCCCATCCTAGAAATAATCTTAAAGCTATATGCAGACCGGATTCCCTATCTGGCAGACATCTCTTTCCCTCACACTCCTACACCCACGAACCTCTCCCTGTCACGCCCCTGCGTGCTGACATTTGAGATCTTTGCCAATACCCTAAAAGGAATGTTGGCAAGCCTGAGCCCTAGCTCTTCCGCCACCTCCGTGGTATGCACTGTTCTGAGCTGTGCAGCGTGAGCAAGAGGAGGAGGAAGTGGGCAGAGATCAGCAGAGGCCTTGCACCCTCTGTCACCAAATGCTGGGTGGTGCAATTGCTATAGATTTTATAGTCATCAGAAAAATTAATGCCTGTTGTAGAAGAGAGGTATTAAAAACATGGTTTCTAGGTCTAGGAAGAAAGCTGATTGGAAATGAAGCCCTTGTTCATGGAGCTGACTTCAATAGGCTCTTTAATTAGACTCAGGACAAACACAGCTCTAGCTAGTTATCTGCTAAACCCTGTGCGTCCTAAAGTGTTCAAAGACAGAGAAAGAAAATGAATCATGGTCATCAGGAGAAAGGTTGGTTGGGGGGGACAGGAAGTGGCAGAATCTCTAGGTCTAGTAAGACCCAAGCAAAAGTCACATCCAGATGCTTCTTGTTGTCCTGTGTTTCCATCCATGTCAGATGCCTTCTACATGTTCAGGAAATAAAGAAATTTCCCCAAACAGGCAGAGAGAACAAAAGCTAAGCACGAGTAGTAATGATCAGATGCTAGCTTTATCAAGGTTTGTGCAGACGGTGGACTTGTACACAGATTGGAAAAGGGAGTAGAAACTTTTCCAGTACAACCGAACATCCTCTCTGCCAAGTCTGTGCCTGCTGCTTCCTCCGAGATGGGGGAGGGGAAATTACCTCCTTGGGGTTTCCCTTGCTCCTGGATAGTTCTTGAAGATTCCATCTTTTAGCCCCTATAATCCAGGAGAACAGATATTATTGCTATTTTACAATGAGGAATTGGGCTGAGAGGTAAAATCGTTTGCAGAAAAGCCCACAAATAGTAAATTACAAACATAAAGTTTCTTTTGTCTGGCTTGAAAGTCTACTGTAAGTGAAGTCACTATTGCTCAAATGTAATGATGGTCTCCAGAACTAGGCGTCAATTAACCCTGTGAGTTATTCTATCATTTCCTTCTCAAATAGCTTTAAAGGGCGCTGTGCAATTTCCTCATCATGCCAGCCCTTAACATGTCCACCTTTTTGCTAAAATCTCTTAAACATTTTCTCGGTTTGACAGTTCACTTTTAGCTTTTTAGGTTTTATTTAAATTGGAAACTAACAATTCTATAGGTACGGCGTGATATTTTTTGCATATGTATGCGTTGAAAGAGAGAGTGTCGAGTTGATTGACACATCAACACTTTGCCCCCTGTGATGGTCAGCACTAATGTTGACATGGTAGAGTCTAAGATCACCTGGAAGATGGATGCCGATGGGGGGTTACCTTAATTGCAATATTTGATTTGAGAAGATCCATCTTAATTGTGAGCAGGGGATTTACGATGTATAAATGGCGAAAGGGAACTGGGGAAGGCTGGGGCCACCCATCCTCTCTGTTTCCTGATTCTCCATGCCACATGAGCATCTGCTCCATGCTCCTGTTGTCCTGAATTGGCTCCCATGACAACCATGACCCAAAGGAAAGCCTTCCTCCTTTAGGTTGCTTTAGTCTGAATATTTTATCAGAGCAGCAGACATGGAAACTAAAACACTTACTTTTTAATTTCATATGGTTAGAGCATTCAGAAATCTACTTTTAATAATTTTGAGCTTGGGTCAGCCCTCTACCCAGTGGGTCATTAGCCTCCTCTTCCTGTCTGATTGAAATGTTTTACCCTCTCAACAGTATTTTCCTCTGAATGGTAAGGTTTTTTTTTTCCATCCTTGAAATAATCGGAGGCAATCTTGAAGTTTCTAGATGATCTGAAATATTCTTCGAAGACTGCTTTATTTTGAGAGGAGCGGGTTTCCTCAGAATTCCATAGTAACAAACCGACAATAGCACCATATGCTTAGTCGCACCATGAGATCAATTCAGAATGCGAAGAAAAAGCCCCTTAGGCACATTCATGAGACAGACGACATCTTTGCTCTGTGTCAGAAACATATGAGCCCAGGTACTCCGCACTCATATCTGTACCAGATCTGAGAGTTGGAAGTGAGCCGACCAACGCTTGGCATCAACTCTACAAGCCTTGCCTAATCCCACAGAAAGTGTCCAGGGAAACCGGCTTCCTCGTGCCCTGTCTGCAAATGAGTTATTAATGGATCTCTTATAGTTTAAGTACATCTCAATGCAAACAATGCCTTGAACTTTTGAAGCTGTTGAGTCTGCAGTGCTTCAAATGTCGGAGTGGGAAGGCATGCCAAGAAAAGGCTACTCCAATGTCATGGCCATATGGTGTATCTGGATTGTGTAGCATAGAGGAGTTACCTGTCTAGGGAATAAGGTCAGGCAGTGCCAGCAAAGACCTGCCATCTCCCTGGGTTCACAGGAAACCTCCAAAGTGATACCAACTATGTATGAGGAATGAACGGTAAATGGAAACCACTAAACTTTGTAGAAAGCTTTACAAAACCAAAGACTGTAAGTAACTAACTTACAGCCACAAATCAATGTGGGGAGCCAAGATTAGAAACCTACCTAGCTGCTGGCTTCTTGGCCTGGACTCTGTTTCTCCTGTCTCCTTGGAATGGAAATTGTGATTGTGTGTATGTGTGCGTGTTAGCAGAAATCAGAGATAGTGATGGTCACTGCCAAAGAACAAAGTTCAGTTCTTGTAGGACTTGACTATTACTGTTCATATTCAAAATCTTTAAGGATTTATGTTCTAAAACATAAATTTAGCGCTGAACACAATTTTCTCTGATTTTTTTCTGTCTGTCTCTCTCTTTTTTAAAAAAAACGAATCCATGTCATTGGTGAAAGTATCTCTGCAGCTTGATGAGAACCCCCGATAAATGCTGTGCTCCACAGTCATCGAGTCTGAGAATCAAGTGAAGCAATGTGTAATTAGTCCACATTTATTGGATTTCTAATAATCTCTAGTCAAGAAATTCACATATTACCATGAGCAAACAAATATCTTTCATCCATTTTATGTCTGTGGTTATATAAAATGGTGGTTTGCAAAAAAATTATTCTCTAAAAGTAATCCCCAACTAAAAATACTTTGCATGGCATTATTTATTTTTACATTTATTTAGAGATTTGTGTGTGTGTGTGTGTATGTATGTATGTGTGTATGAGCATGAGTGTTTGTGGGTGAGTATGTGAGAAAGCATGTGTGTGTGTTGTGTTTGTGTGTGTGTGTGTCTTCTCGCATCTTCCACAGCGTGTATCTCAGTGGAGATCAGAGGACACTTCAAGAGAGTCAGTTCTCCTTCTTCTGTGATAATCCTGGGGATCCAGCTAAGGTCACACAGCACGGCTGTGAGCACCTTTAACTGCCGAGACATCTCACTGGCCCACGCAGTATTTCCATCAGCAGAAACTCCCAGTTGCCTGTCATAAACCTCTCCCTTCCCCCTTTTCTTTAGCAATGACAATCCAATTTTCTTCTGTTCCCCGCCACCAAGTCAAATGGCTGCTTTCTCTTGTCTCTCAGAGAAACACGTGGACATACGTTTGGGCCAGTGCAGCACAAGTAAGAGCATTTGGTGTGAGTGCCAGAGTAGCTCTGAATATGGCATGATCCCCTTCTTCCACTCTGGACCATGTCCGTGACAGATGAAGCTCTGGCCTCTCTCTGGGTACTAAAGTCGTGAGACACATTCTTGGGAGGGCGGGGGTATGAGCTGGGCAAATGCAGGTCCGCGTGTGTCCAGAGCACCAGGCCTTGAGTGGTTATTGCTGGTGAGTGGAGTGGTTGCTTTTCTCTGTTTTGTGTGAGGACTGCTAGCTTGGACCTTATTTCCTATGAATCTAACCTAATCCTAACTGATTCAACGTGTTCAATGGTGTTATTATTATTGATAGGATTATTCTGCTAAAATGTAACTTTCCAGGGCTTTGGGGAAGAATATGGGTAATCTGGACTTTTCTACACTGTTCATCTCATCCATTATGACAAATAGCCACTGCCTGGTCTGCCACATGCCCTCACGGGCAGGCAGGCAGGCAACAGGTAAGAGAAATTTGCAGTCTTCTCTGCAACGTGTTGATAAAGATATATTCCCACTAAGCTCGCTTCCCTGGTGTGGGATGGCTGTGTGCTTTATCATGGTGCAGTCTCCAAGCAGTGAGCCAATTTCTGGCTCCTGTTCTCCAGCACATTTTAGTACAGTTAATTCATAATTGTTACTGACCTCATGTTTGGTACAAGCCCAGAACAGCCTCCTAAATGAAATTAGGGATGATTCTGTGTACACAGACAGACCTGGTGCACTTTTTGTCTGAAGACGAGCCCAGGCTGCTGTAGCGAGCCCTGTCTTCAGAACATTCTATGAGATGTGGTGCACACAGGGTGAGGCATCCCGGCCCTTATGAGGCTAGCAGACTTGGAGGAATGCTGAGACAGCTGCCTTTGTTTTACAGATAATGAAACAAAATGACCTAACTTTCTGAGTAACTTTGGCACAGAGCTTTTGCTCCACAAACACTCCCATGTAGGCCAGGAAGCCAAAGTTCCTTCCAGTGGCTTTTTGATACATTGAAAACCAGCATCAAAGTGGCAAATATTTGTATATTAAAAGGTGAGAACTGATTCCAGAAGCAGGACTCCAGAGAAAACATTTTAACAATACAAACTAAATATGTAACTCCTTCCTGAACCTAAATACACTTGTATGTAGTGACCTAGATGTTTGCCACGTAAGTGAAAAGTGGATATGTACACATAATTATGCAACATGCACAGATATTATCCTTATTTGTATTACTTTGTATGTATGATATGTGTGTATGCATACTTATGTATTGTGTGTGTGTGCTAGACATCAAATGTCCTCCCAATTTCCCTCTATCTTGATTTTTGAGACAGAGTCTTTATTGAACCTGGAACTCACCTATTCAACAAGACAAGCTGATTTGCAAGCCCAGGGAATCCTCCTGCCTCTGCCTCTCCAGCACTGTGGTTACAGGTTTGTGTTGCCACGCCTATGTTTCTATGTAGGTACCTGAGATTGAGCCCAGTTAGTTTTAATAATATAAAAGGATAAACTTAGGTTCTAGCCTCTTAGAATTTCCGCTTTAATGGTAAGGAATCACAGTGGCAACTCAAAGAAACAAGCTGCTTTCATACCTCGGAGGTTATTAGTGGTCATAAGAGTTCTACAGGGAGAGATATCACTATTACTTTCTTGAAAGCCAACTGAAGTTTAATTGGATCTTTTCCCCCCCTTGTCTGGTCTCTTTTACATGACTTGGCATGTGGAATGAGTATTCTCTTCAAAAGTATTTGCTCTCAAAATAAGGAGATCAATGATTCATCCTTGGTCAAATTTACAGACTTCGGAAATTTTGCCAAACGGTACATCCAAATGCGTACATGCCTTAGTTTCAGGCCGTGGCAGATTGTTTGCACTTAATTGGTTGCTCTTCTTGAGAATTCATCCGTTTAAGCATCATTTGAAATGGATCCGGTTGGTGTTGGTGAATAAGAAGCAGAGGGAAGACCATGGTTTCCCTAAAAACCGCTCACCTGGAATGATGAGTTTTGAGTAAAAGAAGGAGATGACAAGGAGCCAAATGCCAGCGGGGTGGGACAAGTAGAGGAACAGTAAGAGAAATGAAGGGGGCCTGAAAACATCCTTGTAGTGTCTGGGTACCTGACTCTTGGGGCTGGAGGAAGATGGAGACTCCACAGCATCCTGGAAAGGAAGAAGTGGTGATGACTCAGCCAAAGCAGGGACTGTGGGTGAGTAAAGTTCGCATCTGGCGAGAACCATTCGGCTACCTGCTGACAAAGTAGATATTTTCTCTCGCTCTGTACCCTTACGTGTTTTGTTTTCTTGATAGAGGTGTGGGTAAATGAATACATGCATGTTCTGCAGAAATGAACAGTAGTTTGTGTGTTCATCCACTTGACTTCTGAGAGGCTGCCTTGAGAACCTGATCACTTTTGCTATGCTTTGCTTGGAGAAGCAAGCCTCTGTTCAGATGTTCTGTGAAGATCTGTGAGGTGCACTAAATTTTGTGTAAGAACAAGTTTCATTGCCAGTTCCTTCTCATCCAACAAAGTCAGGGTGACTTGGGATGGTTATCTAAAATGAAGACAGTGAAAACACTCTGCATGTTACCATACTGGTAGATTGTACATTTGTCAAAACCTGAAGAATGTACACCCTCAACTGAGGATCCTAAGGTAGGCTGTAGACTCAGGTGATGCTGGGCGTGGCAGGCTTGTCAGTTGTAAAGATGCTCCATGCAGGTGGTGTGTGGATTTTAGAGGTGGCTGTGCATGTCTAGGGGACCAGAACCATGTGAAATATATATATATGACTACTTTCTACTTGAGATGGGATTGAGGTTGCTCTTAAAAGTGTTTAAAGGACTAAGGGAATGTTGCAGTTTCCCACTGCCTGACCCCAAAATGTCACTCCCATAGCCTTTCAATGGCCGGGACAAAGCACACCTTGAGGATAAGAAAGACAGAAACTTTGTCTCAATGGAAGAAACA
Source organism: Arvicola amphibius (assembly GCF_903992535.2). NCBI lineage: Eukaryota > Metazoa > Chordata > Mammalia > Rodentia > Cricetidae > Arvicola > Arvicola amphibius. The sequence goes on along the minus strand of NC_052049.1, from coordinate 6,551,010 downwards.
GAAAAGAGTGTGTCACCATGGTTAGTTCAGCCAGGATGCTGTACAGGGAGAATGCTGGGTCCACACTTGCTCTGGGAAGTCATATATTTCTCCAGTCTCAGACTACCCAAAGGGAACGTGGTGCTTGCACCACTAGAACATAACATAACATTCTTTGAGTTTAAAATGGCTGATGTGCTGGAAACTACACATCCAAAATATTCAATCATAAGTTCAAATAACTGCATGGACATAATTTCAAATGTTCTAGAAGCAATGAAAATTTTAAATAAAACTTTTATGTATTTTCTTGGTGGGGGAGGTCCTTTTGTCTATGTGTTGCTTTTATTGGTTAATGAATAAAGAAACTGGCTTGGCCTGATAGGGTAGAACAGAGTTAGTCAGGAAGAACTAAACTGAATGCTGGGAGGAAAAAGGCAGAGTCAGAGAGACGCCATGGAGCTGCCAGAGACAGACACAGATTGGAATCGTGCCAGTAAGCCACAGCCACATGGCAATACACAGATTAATAGAAATTGGTTAAATTAAGATGTAAGAGTTAGCCAACAGGAAGCTAGAGCTAATGGGTCAAACGGTGATTTAATTAATACAGTTTCTGTGTAATTATTTCAGGGTTAAGCAGCTCCTCCTCCTGCATTTTCTTTAGTAAATATATCCAATGGATTTTGAAATTCTAAAGTAATTTGTTATCCACTAGTGACTATTTTTAAAACTACAAAGCAACTTTTTCTCTTTTACACCATTTCTTTTTGTTGTTGAATTTGCATTTCCATTATACTTTTCAACGGTATAAATGCTGGCATGTATTTAAACTCAATTTTCCAAAATGCCATATGATATTTAAAATTTCTTGTTCTGTGTTTTGAATAATCATCTCCAGATTTAGTTATCATTAAAATAATTACTGCTGAATAATAGAACAAATGCAAAACTCTCTCACAAATTTTTGGTAATCATAAGAACGTAGTATTTTCTCGAACTAGATGTGTCCTTAGTGAAATGATTACATGTTTCCTCTTTCTTTATGCCCTATTCAATTTCCCCTAAGCTCACATGTCCCCAGATGATATTACTTATTGCTAAAATGAAAAGGGGATTAGGCATCAATTCTTTCCCTACTTTTCAGTTCTGCAAGTTCAAGCATTTAGAAAATTCACCCATATAAAGAGATGGAAATAGAATCAATCTGTAATAGGTCTGTCATTCAGTTCTCTGAACTGCTTGCAAACACTGCTCCAGCAGTCATACTACAGATCTATCACCCAAACTCACTTTTAATGATCTATCAGCTCACAATTCAATTAAGTTCTCCCTCAATTTGGTTGAAAACAAATCACAAAACGAGAATGTAATCTGACGGCACCGTAAAGTCAGAGGCATGGACCTCTTTCTCCCCTTTCTTCCAAACTCCCCTTCCCACCTCCCTGAGGTGATCAAGAACAGAGAGAGGAGTCGAGTGATGGTAGCACATGCCTTTAATTCTCTAGCACTAAGGAGAAAGGGGGAGGCAGATGGATCTCTGAGTCTGGGGCCAGCTGATCTACAGAGTGAGTTCCAGGACAGCCAGGACTACACAGAGAAATGCTGGAGAGAGAGAGAAGGAGGGAGGGAGGGAGGGAGGGAGGGAGAGAGAGAGAGAGAGAGAGAGAGAGAGAGAGAGAGAGAGGAGAGAGGGACATGCCTTTGTAAAAATATGCCCCCAATCTTTCTTCCAGAGGACGATGGATCCTAATCTGATCTCTGAGTCACAGTGACCTTTTTCACACCATGACGACCAGCTATCTAGATGCTGTCACCACGCTTCAGAGGGCTCCATGCCTGACCATCCATTACCACAGTGTTTTGAGGAGATGCAAGAGCAGGTGAATACATCAAGGAGAATATTGCATTGCACCTAATTTCTTTTCCCCCTTCAGAAAGTCCTTAACAGCTTTGCAGTAAAAAAAAAAAAAATCATAGGTAGCTAACTTAAATTTTACACCAACAGAACAGGGCTTCACATCTGACATCTAAGAAGGGAACGGTTCATTTTAGCATATCATCCAAGGATGTGTGAGCTTAGGAGAAAAATTGAATACAGCATTAAAAAAGAAGAAGCAAAAAAAACCATCTCACTAAGGACACATCTAGTTCAAGAAATTATCAGAATGAATGTATGGATGAAAGGAGCAGTGGGGAATTATCTGAGTTCTTTTCCAGGGGTCCCTTCCTGGGGATCACCTTATTTAATAGTTGTATGTTCTCTTGGGGAAGGAGCTTGTGCTTTGCATGATGCCATGTGTGCTCTGCTCAAACGGTGGCCACCATCTGAAACTCTGCAAGTGGGCTCAGGAGGAGGAAATGAATATTAATTAGTCAGTGTTACCCAACAATGCTTTGTGAACTAGAATACAGATTTGTGTCGAGAGATAAAGTCAGAATGTTAATGTTGCAAAGCCGTTTGTCGAAGTTACATCCTGAATTTGGAAATAGCACTGACATAGCCTTGACATTCAGAGAAGGCAAGGTGTAGAAATAAGTGCACAAGAATTTAGGAAATGGCCAGGTATGGTGGCTCAGAGCGCTAATCCCAGCGTGTGGGAGGCAGAAGCAGGTGGGTCGCTGTGAGTGTGAGGTTAGCCTGGTCTACATAGCAAATTCTATGCCAAAGTCAGCCAGAGCTACATAGATAATGTTTTATAAGACAAAAAAAAGCACAAAAGTATCGCCCTGTAAGGTATTTATGTAACTGAATCTAATGCCTCCAAAATGGTGCTCTCTCTCTTCCAGAGCATAAAGATGTTTGGCACAAATACTTTCCAAACTTGGGACCACATTTTTCAGATGAACTCTGCATCGACATCTGTCTGTAAAGCCAGTTGATTTTTGTTTTTGTTTTCAATGAGCTACAGGAGGAGTTGATACCTTCATTTCAAAACTGGTGACCTAGAAGCAGATGTGCCTTTCTCACCATTTTTCATTTAATAGGATAGACACAGAGGAGTTCCTGGGGCTGCCCTAGCATCCAGAGGATGGGGAACGACAGATGGGAGGCTTTTGCATCTCTGAATCATGAGTTGGTAGAGAGCTCCCTACTCACCGGGGGAGTTCTCATGGGATCAAGCAGCAACCATCACAGGATTGTTATTTCACACAGCAGAATGAGTTAGCAAGCCATAACACACATGGGAACACACTGAAAATGTCTACAGACCAAATATTGTTGAAGGAAATTAATTGATGTCAGTTACCATTTTATATTTAAAGGACTACAGAGCATTTATATTTATGAAAACCTAATGTGTGTACCATTTGTTTTTGTTTTTCAAACTGGCTTTAGGGAATCTGAACACAGCATGTTTTTTGTCTCAGGCTCCACTCACTCAAGCGAGCCAGCAGACACCTCTGATCCCGAGAACTCAAACACTAATAAAGGGTGGAGTCTATCTGGCACATTATGAATAATATTTTTGAAAATATTTTCTTTCCAGCATGCATCAAACAAACAAAACAGTAGTATGTCACATTAACAAAAAGATTAATAGCCTACCTATAAAATTAGAGAGATGGTTTGGGTGAGATGTGGAAGGATTATTTCATTTGCAGCATCTATTAATTGAGTTTGGGTCATGTAAATGTGCCTACAATTGGCAGTCAAGGAGCTGGGCTGTCCAGATATGTCCTCCACATATCTGTCTCCATTCAGGCTTCCTTCCCCAAAGCCAGATTTATTGATGCCATAAGAGAACAGAGATAGGGGTATTGAGCTTCTACTTATTGCCTGCTGCTGTTCTTATGTTGTCTGTGCAATTTATACAGTAACTTTGGAATTGTGAGATTTAATAGATATCTCTCTGCTGTAGGACAATGGTCTGTACCATATATGGAATCCCACAGACACAGCTGCCTCCCTCACCAGCAGGGAGCTGAAAAACTGAGGATAGGATCCAGAATACCACAGGAGAAGTTTTCCTACCACTGGGCAATGAGACAACATTCAAATTCCAGAATCAAGACTGTTTGAGCAAGGGATGCTACATGGGTGTTAGGGAGTGAAGGATCAGGGTAGGGGAACTTTCCTTTTATATATTGTCTCTTTTAATTTTCTTGTATTCTCTTATCTTGCTCTAGCAGGCAGCCAGAGGGAAGCTCCTAAGTCACAATGATGGTGGTTCAGAGTGTTAGTAAAAAATACAAGGTTGTGGAGGGATGGCTGGAACTTTCTAAGGTGGACCATCAAGGGCAGAGGTATCACAAAACCAAGGTCCCCAGTTTTCCTTTCCCCAGTTCTGAAGGTTAACAATCAACCACAAGCAGCAGAGAAGAGAAATATGAGTCTGGCAACAGCTGCCCAAAGTCTGGAGTTCCTAACTATGCTCCATCAGTAAGTTCAGGGAACCTGGGGATTTGGGGAAAACAATAACATCTAATATTGCCACCTCTCTTCTGTATCCCACCTTTTGTGGCTGTCTCATTATTTTTTCTATTGCTCTGATAAAACTCATGATCAAAAGCTACGTATCCCAGGTCATGGTCCGTTGGGGGAAATGAAGGCAGGAGCTGAAGCAGGACAGCCACTGAAGTAGGTTAAGAACTCAAGCAGGGCAGGAATCTGGAGGTAGAAACTGAAGAAGAAGCCACTGAAGAGCGCTGCTTAATGCCTCGCTCCCTCTTCTCCTCAAGGCTTGCTTAGCCTTCCTGTGTGTATGAGACTTCTTAAACAACCGTAACTTTCTATCCTGGGGGTGGCATTGCCCACAGTGAGCTGGGCTTTCCCACATCAACCCTCAATCAATAAAGTACTCCACTGGCCGCCTACAGGCCAATCTGACTGAAGGTAATTCTTTAATTGAGATTTTTACTCTTCCTAGATATGTCATATGTCGACAACAAACCAACCGACACAGTGTCTTTGGGCATCTTCCTTTCCAGACCCCTTTTCCCCAGCGTCACTTGCCACAGCCATACCACTCCAGAAACACTCTGGTCTTCCTTCCAGACAATTCTTGAATCTCAGTCCCTGAGATGCAAAGCTTCTTAAAGCCAGTCATTATCTCCCTTGACAATCAGCGTGAGCGCTCCTTGAGCATCCTAAGCTAAAATGACACAGCAGTCCCAGAGACTGGAGATTGATGCCTGCTTTTATGAAATCAGCTTCTCAAACGTTGTCTATTCTTCTACCCAGGAGGGCTCCAGCTCTCCAGCTTCTGTTGTTGGCAGTTTTCTGCTAAGGCGACCTTTTGGGGGGTGGGGGTGGGGTGACATTTCTGTTTTGGTCTATGGTCTCTTGACTGAAATAATTAATGTGCTAACGTGGATTTAGTGTCACATAATATCAAACCTGTGCATTGTTTGCATTTTAAAAGGGAACTGGGGGTATGGCATTATGCAATTGAAGACGCACATTCATTAAGAGATGTATCTACAGTTAGGAATTCCTTTCCTCCCAGGGAAACCACTGACACGAAGGCTAATTTATCAGGTTCTCTGTCTCCTGTCACCTGTATCACCCACTGTCCAGCCAGCAGATATAACTGAGCACTAAATACAGATGTGACACTATTTCCAAAACAGAAAAGACAGAAGTTCCTGGTCTTACAGAATCTACTTACTAGTAAGAGGGGAGTGCAGTTGCCACAGTGAAAGAGAAATTTGTGAAGATGATCCCTGACATCTGACACTTTGACTTGCAATTTTTTCAATTTTATGAATTTTAAAAAGACATATGCAGGGCCAGAGAAATGGCTCAGTGGTTAAGAGCCCCTTCTGCTCCTGCCAAGGACCTGGGTTGTGTTTCTAGCAATTTCCTAGCACCTATATAACCCGTTACAGTCATCTATATCTCTAGGGTATTGGAGGAGGCGGGGGCCACTTGTTTGTCCTGGCCACTTAGCCCCGAAATAACCACACAGGAACTGTATTAATTAAATCACTGCTTGGCCCATTAGCTCTAGCTTCTTATTGGCTGACTCTTACATATTAATTTAACCCATTTCTTTTAATCTGTGTATCACCACGTGGCTGTGGCTTACTGGCTAAAGTTCTATCTGGCTCTGGTGGGGCTACATGGCTTCTCTCTGACTCAGCCTCCTTTCTCCCACATCACCAGGCATCTGATACCTTTTTCTGACCTTCATAAGCACCAGGCATGAATATGGCACACAGATATGCATATGGGCAAGACACTCATGCACATATAATACATATTGGAAAGTGATATGTCTTCGGTAGAGCCCATACTTTGAGGCTGAGGAGTGTGGCACATAACTTTAATTCTAGAACCTGGGAACAAGGAGCAGGCACATTACAAGTTCAAGGATAGCCTGTACTGTGTAGCAAGAGTATTTTAAAAATAGATAAATTAGTAAATGTAATTTGAGTTTTGAATTTGGGTCTTTTCCCAAGCTGGCAGTACTTAAAGCAGTCTCTTCCTGTGATGTTGGCTCATCACAATAAGCTGCTTTTCCCATCGGCCACACCCTACCGTGTGCTTTGGGGCTGAGCTGTGATATTCCCTGGGCTGAGTGTGTTTGGGTATGCAAGGAGTTTGATAAGGAAGACAGGTTGTCAAGAGGTATCTTAAAACATTCTGACGCAGGTCTTTGAGCACGCCACCCTCCAACCGGCTGTCTCCACTTAGTTAACCATGAACTGGAAAAGCAGCTAGGGGCTTTTGATTGTTAAGGATGAACCAATGGCAGCTGCGTTGAACTGACTGCTCCTAGGCAAGCCAGTGACAAGGGCATGGCTGTATACTCCTCGTATCTAAACGCTCCTTCAGCGACTACAAATTAGAAACCAACACTTAATAGGACATTGTTAATTATCTTTTCCTGTTCGCCCCAAAGATCAAGCCTGGATGTTGCTCACGTGGGCCTGTTTTTATACGCAGAGCCTGTTACTCAGACTCTCCTTTAACCCTCAATAAACAGCTACCAGGAACGGAATCCTAGAGAGTGGGTCTCTGTTCCTTTCCCTCTTTATCACTCTTGGCCTCTGCACCATGCCCTATCCTCTTGAGTACTTCTGTTTCATTAAAGCCTGTTTGTTTAACCTTCCTGCCTCTGCTATCTTTGCTGGGGAGATGTCCTAACCTGAGGGAATGTTGTTCAGTCACAGGCGGGATGTCAGTTAAGACATCCCTATAGTTTGTTAGAAGGCAATTTGTGCCCTGGGAAGGGGGTCATTGGAGTATAGTTTAGAAAGGGCACTAGGTGTGTGAGAGCAGGGGTGGATATTTAAATCAGACATCTGAGTTGGCCTCACTGACATGGCGGCAGGTAGACAGTGCTGAAGGAGGTTTAGAGTCTGTTGTCATGACTGTCCCCATTTTTGATGTGGAGTCGCCAACAGCTATCAGGTCTCTTTTCCTTTTCACCTTCTGTACCGCAGGTGGCTGGTTGGTGGCATCAGGGAGCCATTGAAATCACTCAAGCTCCAGCCACGCTTTCATGGACTGAGATCATGCAGCCTGTGTTGTTAACAGGACCACAGTGCTTCCTTGGATGTCCTGCTTTTGACACTGACGTTCTGCATCAGTTTCGGGGAAGGAAAACCAACACCCCCACTCTGCTTGCCGAGTCTACCAGGCAGCCCCAGTCTCAAAGAAATCCCAAAACTGCAACTTCAAACCTGTCCTTCCTGGTTGTTCACCCGGATGTCACTCTGTAGCCCTTGAGTTCATTGTGACGGTAAAGTTGAGATGCGCACTGAGACAGCTGAGTTTGCGTGTAGAGTTTCGGAGATCCCAACTACCCTGTGTCCATCATTTTCCCATTTATAAAACACCCTTTACTCCTGAGGTTATTGTCCTCTTCTGTAACATGTTCATGTCTTGTACATCTTAAATATTTAGATGGGTGGGTCTACTTTTGCACTGACTTCGGTTCCAACAAGTTGAGATTAAAACCTTGTCACTGAGCTTGGGGCCAACTCTGAGAACATTGTTTCCTCATTGCTTCCCTCGTCTCCTACTCATCTTTAATTCCACAAAAGCTGCTCTGGCCAAGGTCGTCAGTGGCCTTAGCATGATTCCCTGTGATAGGCCGCTCTGTGTTTGGCTACCTTCACAGTAGCCTCAGTGGCGCTGACTCCTGCCTCTGTCTAGACATGTTCATTCAGAACTCAGAATTGTACATCCGGCAGCTGGTGTCTTTCCACCATCACTTCCCTGCTGACAATTCTGTTTCCTAAGCTCCAGGTAAGAGCAGCAAAATGTTCTCAAAAGAAAGACGACATCAGCTAGTACCAACCCCTTTGCTAAGTTTTGACAAGAGCTGCCAACATTTTCAGCTTTTCTTTCTGGATTTTATTCTTTATCTACTCTGAGAACCATAGGAGCAATTGAGAGGTGCATTTCACACACTCCAATATGAAGCACATATTTTAACATTGGGTATTGTATTTTCACATGGTATCTAGTTATCTGTATAGCTCTTGACATTTTAAATTAAATTTTATTTTAAACAGACCTAAAAATTAAATCATTTTATTTATACTTTGTGAATGTTGTTCTTTCCTTTTATGCTTAATGTTTTGAAATGAAGCAGAGAAAATTCTGCATGTGTACAAAGTATATTGAAATACATTTTACACACACATGCATGCAGGCACAAACATGTGAAATTTTGAGGTCAGTTCTGTAACATGACTCTGAGAACTGTTGGTTTAGATTGATTACTGCAGAAGCATCATTCTAAAAACATCAGACTAACCATTGAGTTCACCAACTTGTGTTCACATAGCAACATCGCTTAAGGCCCCTGAAGCTCTGCACAGATGGGGTAAAAGGTCAACTCTAATTTCTGATCAATCGGGCAAAAGAGTTTTCCATCTACTGGGCTAAACTTAGGTATAATGACATGAGTCAAACCAGATGAAAGCACTTTCTATAGACATAAAACTGTGAGATATTAGCAATTTGATCTGGCTTAGTCTATTGTATATTACGCAATCAGTGTGAGGGGTGATGGAACCGTGAGCCAGCAAAACAATTGTCAATGCCCCTATTGACTCATGTGTTTGGATACTTGGGCGCCAGCTGGTGGCTCTGGTTTGGAATTTTTAGGAGGTGGAGCTTTGCCAGAGGAAGTGAGTCTCTGGGGTTGGGCCTCGATGTTATACAGCCTGGCCCTACTTCCTGTCAGGTCTCTGTTTCCTGACTGCAAGGTAATATAGCTAGTGACTTCTGATTCCTGTTTGGTCAAGTTGGTGAAGCCTTGGGACAGGGAGCAGCAAAGAACTCACTGAAGTGAGTAATGAAATGGTGTGCATGTGGCCAGGTGACCAAGGCCAGTAGACCAACGTGGTACGTCCAGCACACAAGTGGGACCTCATGATGTCAGCGGACAAGTATCTTCTTCCAGAGAGCTCCACTGGAGATTGCTAGGTGGCAGAACCCTACACGCTAAGCCATCTTCTGGAGTTGGTCTATCCAGGAAGTTTGGTTATCAGCTAAGGTCCCCTGCCACTATTGCGTATTGACTGTATTAGCTGGACTGAATCCCTGCATCAGTTTGTGGTACCAGACTGAGAGGAGCAACTCTAGACCTCGTGAGAATGTGTCTCCCATGTGGAGATGACACACTTTGAGAGGAAACAAGAGATAGCTGGGAGCCTAGGATCACTTCGACCTTGTGGGGGGATGGTGATTGAGTTCTTACATAAATCTAAGGGTAGGCGCAGATATTTGAATGGCCCCTTACACCACAGCAGCCCTGGTTCTACTCTTCCTCCTCCTCCTTTCCTTCTGCTTCCTCTCATAACATAGAATCATATATTATCAGGTGTGATAATTAATACTGATTGCCAACTTGACATGTTCTAGAATCTCTTGAAAGGCAAGTCTCCCGGAGTGCCTGGTAGTGGTCATCTAGACCAGGATAGCAGAGGTGGGAGCTCTGTTCTGTGGCTGGGGTCACAGACTGCATGGAAAGGCGCAGATGAGCGAGGGGCCACCCCGCTAGCATCCTTGCTCTTGGCTCCACCTCAGGTTCCTGCTGACACGACTTTCCTGACTTGATGGCTTCTGCCCTTGAACTCAAATGTGTTTGTTCCTTAAATACACTTTTACTGGGTTACTCTACCACAGCACTGGGGAGAGTAACTCATACAGAAAGCACTGAAAATGAAAACTGGAATTGCTTGCCTGAGGCATTGATGGAGACCATAGTCAGGGCCGAAGTGGGGAACAGCTTACTTGCTAGGAGACGGAGCATCTGTGCCTGATCCTGCTCTGCCTCAGTTAGCTCTGCAAAGTCAGGAAGGATGTGCAGTCAGTCTGGCCCAGTGCCCTTGCAGGAATGATGAGACTGAAGATCAAGAGTCTTGAAAGGCCCTACTACTGCTCGGATCCCACCTTGAATGAAGTAATATTAATTCCACAATTTTATATTCTCGTCTTCAGTTCCACCTGCTTGCTGACCTCAAGAATGTAACCCATTAGCTTTGGAATAAAAAGAGCTTAGAAGTTCAGTTTCCCCTGGTCATCTGGAGTGAAATAAAAGTGCTGGGAGGGTTTTGTCAGTTAGGATCGGCAGCGGACGCGGGTGTGGGGGAAAGACGGGCTGCTGGCTTTTCTCTATATGGCTGTGCTCACTTTTTCTCAAAATGAGGAGCAAGGGGAGCTCATGTTTGTTTTTAAACCAAACAACCTTTTTCCTCTGTCTAAATCAAAGTATGTAAGAATATTTTAATTTCTCACCCATTCTCCTAAATAAAATGAGCCGTGGGCCATGGGCGCCCTAGGTCACCTTTGTCACGGAGCTGTTTACAGGTTTCTAGCCAGCCTTACTCCAGCCTCTCCAGCACCAAAATCCCCGTTTGCCTGCTCTGAACCCCGATAACGTTCCGTCCCTTAGTCCTCAGTCTCTATGCAACCGTGCCTTATGGACAAAAGCTTCTTGTGTAGAATTGTAACTTTGCACATTCAATGCAACTTGAACAAGACCCAAGACTGAATGAAAAATTCAGATGGTATGATGCAAATGAGTTCCCCACACTAGGCAACGCCATTCTCTTGAATTACTACAATTTTCCCAAAGCCTTGGTATTTTTGGCACATTTTGAAATAGTTGGAAACAATCTAACATCACAATATGGTCACTCATCTTCCTTTCTTCCCATAAGCAAATCTTGAATTTTTTGTCTCCATCGCCAGAGCAGACACCTGGCTCTGAAAGGCAGGTGTCTGTCTTGAGATTTGGCATGTCCAGTAGACAGGATAACGAGAGATAATTTGTGGACTTACAGGTGACCTAATACATCAGAATCAGGGTGTATTGGCAGACACTAATCTGAATTAATAGGTTGCTCTTCCTATGACTTTACAGGACAGTTGAGTTTCAGAGCCTTTGATCTAGAGTTCGGATTGACACACTCTCACCAAAGGCCAAATCTGGCATGATTTTAAGAATAAATTATTAATAGAACATGATTTGTTTTTATATTGTCTAGAGTTGCAACAGAAACTGTCTGACTCAGAGAGCCTAAAATATTTACTTCCTGGCCCTTGATAGAAAACATTTGCCAGCCCTGATCTCATACAGAGGAGGTGGTGAGGACCTGATCCTTGGTGCCAGCCGTGTGGCTGACTGCTTCTGTCTCCACTTCCTGGTGTCTAACCTGGGAATTATATAGTCTGTCTGTGTGTCAGTGTGCTCATCTGTAAGGTGGTGACAGGTACAGCTTCTATGACAGCCAGTCAATGTGGAAGGGTAGCCCTGTAGACCTTTGCATCATAGCCTGGTCACTGAAGAATACTCCATACATGTTTGCTACCAATAAATGAAAGGCCCAGCGCACCTACACTTCAGTAGCATAGCTGTAGTCCTCTGCAGTCCATACCTTCATTGATCCATCCCCACCTCTGAGCAGAATCCACATTCTATCTGTGCAGTTTTAGGGGTTCCAAGGGATAGAAGGCAACTTGCTCCAAGCAGTGAGTGCAGCAATATTCCACATGGCAGACCTTGGAAGGCATAACTGGATTTTTCTTTACTGCCCAAGATCCCCATAAAGGACTCCAGAGTATGTTGGGATGACAGAATTCCTTCTGGGCAGTTTCTGGAAAAAATAAACATTACTGGGATTTTTGCACTGGCATGATCAGACAACCAGCTGGGGAGCTGGGACAGAGACATGTGAGCAATGGTCAGAAAGCCTTAGTGCTTGCTACCCAATGGGAAATCCTTTCTTGCCCATTCCGCTGACCCCCAGAGCTCTCTCTTGCTTCTGAGTGCAGCTGTGGAAGACTGTAAGTTGTCATCCTGGAAGACAGCCTCCTGCTGAAGCAGGAGGATTCAGTTTGAACCTGGTATCCAGGTTCGCTTCTCAACTACTGTGATAAACCCCACAACAGAACCCAGCTTGGACAGGGAAGGGTTTATTTGGCTCACACATCCTGCCACAGCCCATCATTGAGGGGAGTCAGGGCAGGAACCATGGCGAAAAGCTGCTTATGGGCTTGCTTTTTATTCTTCTGTTCGGCTAGCTTCCTTATAGAACTTAGGACCCCTTGCTCAGGGTCACCACACCCACAGGAGGCTAAGCACTTTGATCAGGTACAACCAAGAAATGCCCCTAGCCAACCTGATAGAGGCAATTGCTCAACAAGGTTCCCTCTTTCCATGTTTGTCAAGTTGACAACCAAGAATCGCTGTTACAACAGGCCCTTGTCTCAATTTAAAACAAACAAAGAGAAATAAAAAGGTGAAATCTGATCCAAATATAAAGAAGAGGTGTGGTGTGTGTGTGTATGTATGTATGTTTGTGTGCATGTGTGTATGTATGTGTGTGTATGTATATCTGTAAGTATGTTTATGTGTGTGTGTGTGTGTGTGTGTGTGTGTGTGTAAGAGGAAAATAAGGAGCAAGAGAAAGAAAGGGGGAGGATAATATGAATGAAGATATCCCCTACAGAAATAAATCTAAACATTTGCAGAGAATATTATTAATACACATAATGCTTTAAGTCAATTGATAAAGTCAATATTTTCATGAGTCTCTGAACAAAGGGGCAAGTATGAGAAGCCTCCTGGATTGTGTAAGAGTCTTAATAGGAAGCCCGCGTCAGCGCAGCCTGGGTGGGATGAGACTCTCTGCAGGAAGAGTTCTGGACACTGCAGGAGAATCCTAGCGATGGGCAAGAGGGCATCTGGGCACTGCCATCTTCGTCCTCTCAGGGCCGACGGCACCGTACATGACAGTTGATGTTGTATTCATTTTTAAAGTATTTTTAATCTTAGAGACTTTTATACATATATACAATGAAATATGGTCATATAGATCCCTATTTCTTCCCTTCGACTTGCCCCTGCACTCATCCCCAACACCCCATACCAACTTCATGTCTTTTTCTTTATTCATTGTTTGTTTATCTTTCTGTTATTGAAATTAGATTTTTTCATCTGATTAGGTTTTCCCTTCCTTCTTTCATCCCAGTGCCTCCCCATCTTCCCTAACATTTCTGTCTCTCATTAGAAAATGAACAGGCTTCAAAGCGATACTAATAAAATGAAATACAATAAGATGAAACAAAATCTAATGCTTTGGAATAGGACTAAACAAGCAGACAGAAGGAAAGGGGCTTAAGAAAAGACAAAGAAACAGATAAATATACAGAGACATAATCATTCACATATTCAGGAATCACATCAAAACTTAAAATAAGAAGTTATAATACATAAACCTGCACAATAAGAATGAATGAGTGAATAAATAAATAAATAAATAAATAAGATAGAAATAAAATAAAAAACCCTGACATTATGACACAAGGATCCTTAAAAATGCCATTGTATTTGCTTTCTGTTGGCCATCAACAGCTTGGGATGGGTCCTGTCCTTAAGAGTAGTTTGTTTCCCCAGGGAGACTCCTTTGTATAAAATTAAATTTTCATTTGTCAGTTGTTCTTCTCAGTGGGAGACTGCTTCTGGTTAGGGCTTGTGACCACATCTCTCAGCTCTAAGACCCCTTCTAGTACAGACCTGAAAAAGTGATGGTTTCTTTGAACAGGTTTGGTTGTCAAATTCTAAAATCATAGGTCTGGGCCCCGATCCATGGAGACTGATTCAATGTATACAAAGACAGCCATGACTTTTGAAGTTTGGAAAAGTCTCCAGCTACTTCTAATCAGTCCAATCAGTGAAGGTTTATCACTATCTCGGCCAAGGAGGCACTGGAGATGAACGTCAAATTCCATTGTATGCTTGTTAGCGTTTACTGTGTTGAGACCTGTAGGTGCAGGCTGATGTAGTAATAAAGACATATAGTTTGGAGCTAGAATCATATACTTCTGTGTTCCTTGGGTTATTGGTTTACTTCACAGGGATCTTTTTTTTCCGCCTCTGAATCACACACTCAAAACTATAAAATGATTTTGTTTATGGTTAACTTCATATAACTGCATATGAAGTCCACTATATAGCTATAGTCACTGAAGATTTCTCTTAGAGATCAAATGTCAGCACTGATCCTGTATCTGAGACGTTCGTCTTCTGCCCCTAGCTATTACTCTCAACAAACAGAAACATTTTTTTAATTCCATTTTTTAATTCCATTTAATTCCATTGCCACAGATAGACCTCAGGATACCAGGCTTCCATGACAATGGTTCCTAGATCTCAGCTAGTGCCCCACACTCCAAGCCATTGACACAGCCAACAGTTTTGTCTCTGGGTATTTAAAAGCTAGTTCGCATCGCATGATGCTCCCAAAAGTACTTCTCACAAACTTCCTCTGTGTCCCTGCTCTCTTTCTTGCCTGTTATCTTTTGCCTGGATTCTAGCATCCCATACCTCTGCCTGTGCTGGAGATGCTTAATCATCTTCTGCCTGGATTCTATTATCCCACACCCCTGCCTGTGCTGGAGATGCTTAATCATCTTCAAGATGGATTTTATTATCCCACACCTCTGCCTGTGCTGGAGATGCTTAATGATGCTGGACAGAACCTACCAGGCTGCCGATGGAGTTCATCTTGGGATAAGGACCACGAGTATTCCTGATCTATGGAGACTCTAGGGCGGCTCCTCAGTAAGTTCCTTTTCCTGATGTGCACCGTGCTTATTCTGTTGCTCCCTTTATCTTTTCATACCTGCTCTCTGCTCCAGACGAAAGCTTTGCTCAGGCCATGTTAGGAAAACAGAAGTCCTCAGGGGATCAGGTATCTACATGTGTCGATAAAGATTCAATCCCCACCTCAGTTGGGTCTCGCCCTGATCGGTTTTCTCTTGATAATTCTTGGAGGACCCTGCTCCCTCCAAATACAAATCCTATGGCCTCTTAGCTTAGCAAGGCCTTTGTCCTAAGATTATCATGTTTTCCTACTACATAGATACCTAGACTCTGTCCATAGAAGCATTTCAGGCAATGCTAAAACAGTCTTCCAGTGATCCACTTCTAAACTAGCCCGCTGTACGCATGTCCCTCCAGCTGCTACAGATTCTTACTTTTCTTTGGGACAAAACGAATTTAATGAGCTTCCTGCACTGACTCTGTGCCTCCTTTCTTCCCATTAACCCTCTTTATTGAATTAGGAAATCTTTTGAGGATTCAGAAAAGGGCGCTAATCTAATGAGTGTCCACCCAAACTGCCCTGTTTGATCTTAACATTTCAGTATGTGCACTATTCCTTATTTCTCTATTAATGGAAAAACAAGATCACATCTACAATTGGTGGCCTTTGTTTAGCTCTCTACAGTCTTCCCTCTCTTTTGAACAGGAAGTCATGAATTTAGCATTTATGCCTGGGACTTTTAACTACTGTGCACGTGTCCATACATTGTTCAGGTAAGTTATTTTGTTTTAAGGGTTAGTTTTTATTTATTAATAAACCGACAGTAGTTTTCCTGTTCCCCTTTCCAATGGATATATTTAAATGTGCATTTTCAACCTTACAAGAGTACCCAAAATGCCTTGCAGAGTGATTATAACAATTCACACTTCCAGAGTCATTTTTGCCAGTGTTAGTTTTTGCTGCCAGACTTCTTAACTGTGGCCAGTCTGACTGGTATTTAATGGACCCTTATTTTGGTTGGCTTTTGTGATTTTGGTAAGGGGTGGCATGATACTATTATGCCTATTAGCCATTGAATGCCTGTTCTATTTGTACATTTTTGCACTTAGTTCTTTCCCAGTGGGTCGATTGGAGATTGGGAGTATACACTGCCTATCCCCTTTAGTTGTATGCACACAAAGTCCCCCAGAGCCAGGGCTTGCTTCTAAGTTGTGTATCCTTGCATGGACATTCTAAACTTTAATATGGTTTGCTGCACTGGTTTTTCTTTTTTGGCTGGTCTTTGTATCTTATTTTAAGAACTGCTTGTGGATAGCTGCTTATGTGTTTTTATTTATTTATTTATTTATTGGTTTTTCGAGACAGGGTTTCTCTGTAGCTTTGAAGCCTATCCTGGAACTAGCTCTTGTAGACCAGGCTGGTCTCGAACTCACAGAGATCCGCCTGCCTCTGCCTCCCGAGTGCTGGGATTAAAGGCGTGCGCCACCACCGCCCGGCTGCTTATGTGTTTCTTAAATGTTTTTACTGTTTTGTTTTAATTTATGCTTTCATATACTTTGAAGCAGTTTGAGTGAATGGCCTGAGGGAGGTGACTCAGCCAACACTTGTACACCTGGAGGGTCAACCGCCTTAAACTCTGGAGTTGAGTCCCTGTTCTCCCCAACAAGCTACCTGCCACCTGTGAAAAAAAAAAAAACAAAAAAAAACAAAAAAAACCAAACAACTCCTACCTCAGCCTGCTGTTCATAGATTCTCTGCTACAAAGTTGTTCTCTTTGTTGACTCCTGGGCTAATATTTCAGTGTTTTTCAGTCTATGTAACTGTATCAACACCACTGAATAGCTTGCACCAACCTTAGTCCTCTTCAGGTGAAGTTTCTCTCTTTATGGGATTTCACTGTTGCTTTACTCAATAAGTACAGGTCTTCTTCAGTTCCATGGAGAAGGTTGACTGAGGAGTTCAGCATTCTGTAAAATGATTAAAGTGGGGAGTGTTCAGGATACAACATCCCACGTGGTTCCTGCACCAGCTCATTCAGGCCTTGTTGAGGCTTCCCAAGTTTCCTTGCTGCGGAAGTCTTTCCAACTGTCCTCTTTGTTCTAAGAATCTGTTCATTCTCCTAAGGGTTCTTCCTTACGATCAGTGAATCTGCAGCTAAACATTCACACTACTCTTTAAAATCAGCATTTCAGAGTTGAAGAATAGAATCCAGAAGAAAGATCCTTCACTTAATTTTTAAAAATCTTTTATAAAGTAAGGACTAATGGTGAGTTGAAAATGTCTTTCTTTCTTCCACAGACTACACAGAGGGACCCAGTCTGAGATGTTCCCTGACCTTCGCTTGGGAACATATTTCGTGCTCAGTTTTGTGAACGTTACACATTGTTCTGGGTTGTCATTCCTTCTTCAGTACTTAGATGCCAGATTTTTCTAGGAAGCTAGGTAGGTTGCCAGAGGCTTTCCTGTTGTCTAAGGTTGTCTTTAAAAACAAAACAAATTTTTATATGTTGTATCTTTGCAGTCTATTAACCTGTACAGTCTGTTCCACTAACGGGATACAAAGTATCACATGTCCATCTCGCTCTGTTCTTTTTCTGGTGTTCAGATACTGAGTCTGGTTCTGCTTTTTCAAATGTGCTATAGCACATTTCCTTGTGATGCTCGGGCCGCACCATAGATGCTTCACGTGCTGCTTTTCCACCTGAACAGAACATTGGTAGAACTCTGGATGCTAAGCTCATCATAATGAATTCTTTGACGGAAATGAGGAAGATGTTGGAGCCAGGAGGGAAGGGATCCTTGTTAAAAGGGGATAAAGACCTCTGCTGAATTGTGTCCCTATCTTAATGCTCTGTAGACAGCAGAATGTAAGGATAATAACGAACTCCTGATGGCATTAGTCTACTGTAACAAATGAGCATCATAATCCCAAACAGGACAGGAGTTGGCATTTTTGTAGTTCTTCCTTCAAACAGGACAGAGTACGGCTCTTGTGTTGTTAAAGTGCAGCTGAGCGCCTGCAGCGCTGAGCGATAAAAGCTGCTGAAGTTGGGAACGCTGGTGGGAAGGATGCAGCGGAGTTCTGGGGCTGATGGTTAGGGATGATGTTTCAGACTCCGTAGCCTCCCTCTGGATCTTCATTCTCAGCTCTGAGGCAGAGCAGATGGATAAAAGGCAACAGGAAGCAACTCAGGGGCTTGTGTTAGTTGCCTTTTTCACCATTGTGCCCAAACCAGAGAGAGAGAATTTAAAGAGGAAAGATTTTGCTAGTAGTATGGAAGGTTTCAGTCTCTCACCCTGGGGAGGACAAGGCAGAAGAGCTCACACCATGCTGTCTGGGGGTGGGGGGGGACAAGGCAGAAGAGCTCACAGCATGCTGTCTGTGGAGGAGGACAAGGCAGAAGAGCTCACACCATGCTGTCTGGGGGTGGGGGGGGGCAAGGCAGAAGAGCTCACACCATGCTGTCTGGGGCAGGGGGGGACAAGGCAGAAGAGCTCATACCATGTTGTCTGTGGAGGGTCTTAGTTTTTTTTTTCTTTTTTGCTGTGATAAATACCATGATCAGAAGGGAATTCGGGAAGAAGGATTTACCTCCTATTACATCGCTAGTTTCAGAGAAAAGTGAGGGTGGGAACCCAAGGTAGGAAACTCGAGGCAGAAATTTAAGCATTGGCCATGAAGGAATACTGGTTACTGGCTTGCTAGCTCTCTGGTTTCTGTTCAGCTCCCTATCTTATATAGTCCAGGACCGCCTAACTAGGGGTGGTACCACCCACAGTGGGCTGTGCTATCTCCATCATTAATAATAATAATAATAATAATAATAATAATAATAATAATAATAATAAAACACCTCACCCATATGCCATAGGCCAGTCTGAAGGAGGCAGCTCCTCAACTGAAGTGTCTGTCCTCTTCTTAGGCTATTCTAGGTTTCGTCAGAAAGCAGAAACAAGCCAGTATATATCTTCCTCCCTTAGTTTATTTTCCCTGGAAATCCTCCCACAGACACCACAGTTCAGCTTTGTTAACCCCCATCTCTTCTCAGCATAGTTCACTCAACAATCAGGGTAAAGAACACAGAGCAGCCAGGGGCCCCAGGATTTAAGAGTCATTTTCACTATCTTCTTTGTTCCCGACTTATTTCTGGTTACAGACTAAGGTGGGAACTGTAATTCAGCCACCACATTAAGTTCTGAGCAGACTCAGGGTAGAGAGGAAAGGGAAAAAAAAATCACATCTGGGGGTTTACATCTGCACAGAACCTTACCCAGCGTTCACCTTGCTGTCCCCAACTGAATAGCAAGGCTTCATCCAGTTGCAAGAAAGTTTTGTTGTTTGTGTTTGTTTTAAAACCAGTTATTTTGCAATTCAAATAAAATCAGTCTTGTGTCATTAAAGATGATGCTTGGGGAGGGGGGGTGATGCTGTTTGAGGAGCAATCACTGCTGTCAGCAGTGTTGTGTTTGGAAGGAGAGGAACTGACATGCTGAATTAAGGCAGTAATGGAGGGAATGGCAAGGAAGGTCAGAAATAAATTTTGACAGAGGACTACAAGAACCCAACAACCTTTATTCTTCCTAATTTGCTTGAGAAGACATGCCCCCCCCCCTTTGGTTAATTCTACAAATATCCCTTTTATTGAATTCAAGGTCATTATGCTAAATTTAGTTGGTAAATATTGAAATGAACTTGGGCAGAGAAATTTGTGCTTCAAAATCTAAATATATTTTTAAAGTGTATTTCTGAAAGGATTTATGCCCCTCGAAGCTCTGTTTCTCAAAGACAGAAGAACGTAGAAGACATTAGCTAATAAGTCAAAATACCTTTTTAAAGTAAGTACAGCCACTCTTTGCTTATAAACACTCAAGACATATGAGTCCCAATGTCAGAAAATAACTCCAAGGAAACTAAAAGGATGCTTTATCTTCCTGCCAGAAACCATCTGCCTTTCCTGTAGATATTCCAAAAATCATTTAAACTTAGCATTTTTCTGCTCCCCATACCGTGCTTCTAAAAGACAACTTGAACTGCTTTGAGGGCACAAGCTTTATCTTCAGAAAATTGGATTGCCAGAAAACATATCTAGAAATCCAGCCACGCGTGCGTGTACTGGCATGCATGTGTGCGCACACACACATCTAGAATGCTTTGATTTCTGGAAATGTAGCAGAAGCAAATTGTGATGCCCTACTGAATGCTTGTGGTATCACTGAACGTGTTAAAAAAAATAACGGTTGAAGACTAAGTCCTTCCCCTTCCAGAGAGCAAGCATATCTTCCTGAGGGTTCGTCTGGGAAAACCCTGAATCTATTTACTGCTGTGGCTGGCACTTTAGCCAGGCCCCTTCTTTGAACATGGTTATGAGGTGAAAGAATGCCATGCTTAGTGTGGCTTTAATCTGAGAGGTAACTGGGAAGCAGAACTCCCCCAGGGTGGGTGAAGGCAGGTCTCTCTGTGTGATCTGTCAAGAATAACTGGGGACAAAGTCCATTGTCATATCCCTTTGAAGCCGAGGTAGACCCTGGGTAGAAATTAGACTTTGGAGGGGCCGTGCTGGAGGCTCCCGCACATACCCTAGCAGAGTGGACAACTGGAACTTCACCTTAAGACCTGAGAATCTGCACTTTATACCATATTCTTTAAAGCCCCTTCTGTGTATGTGTGGGTGTGTATCTGTGTGTGACTGTGTGTGTGTGTGTACGCATGTGTAAATGTGTGTGTATGTGAGTGTGTGTATGTGAATGTGTGTTTATGTGTGTATAAGTGTGTGAGTGTGTATGTATGAGTGTGTACGCATGTGTAAATGTGTGTGTATGTGAGTGTGTGTATGTGAATGTGTGTTTATGTGTATAGAAGTGTGTGTATGTGTGAGTGTGTACGCATGTGTAAATGTGTGTGTGTATGTGAGTGTGTATGTGAATGTGTGTATGTGAATGTGTAAGTGTTTATGTGTGTAAGTGTGTGTATGTGAATGTGTAAGTGTTTATGTGTGTAAAAGTGTGTGAGTGTGTGTCTGTGAGATGACAGCTTCCAGACACGTACCATGTTCTTTTAAAACAAATGTAGTCTCGTTAACACCACTCAGGGAATGGGCACTGAAGGGGAGCGAGCTTTCTTGGGGCAAAGGCAGCGGAAGCCTAAGGGGGTTCTGGTGAAACCCAGCGGACTAGTGGAAGTTCACACAACTTCTCCAGTTCAAATGCCTTCGTCTGTGAAAACCTCCTCGGGTGGCCATCATGGTGCCATCTGTTACTTCAGCTGTGGCCCTTCTGAATCCTGTAACACAAATAATCCCGGAGCAGCTCTGAGCGATGCTACAGTGACCTCACGCTTCCTGTCTTGGCATCTGTGTTTAGAGGAGAGCATTTGCCAGGCAGTGGTGGCGCTCGCCTTTAATCCCAGCACTGGGGAGACCGAGGCAGCTGGATCTCTGAGCTGGAGGCCAGCCTGGACTACAGACTGAATCCAGGACAGCCAGGGCTACACAGAGAAACTGTCAAAAAACAAAACAAAGCATAGGATGTTGGAATATCTTGGAAACCAGGGTGAAAAATTATCTAACGGTGACTCTAACAACTACCTGGCTCATCTACAGGGACACATCAAGTGTAAAGAGGCCAGGATTCCAGGATTGTTTCTATTTTCCTTTTAATACTCTAGTAGTCTTATTACATTTTAAAGTCCGCAGGTAGTGAGTCTTCCTGGGAAAGCCAGCTGTGGTCCACAGCTGTGTCTTCATGTCTCTCAGGTCTTGCTTTCTGCAGCTCCCCTGTTCCATTCTCCAGCTGTAATCAGGCCCTGGGAGGGGATATAAAGATGATGGGAAATGGCTGCATTAGTTCAAAGTCATGTACGGCTTGGTACCGCTGAAGAGCATCCTAGGTGAGTCAGGAAATGGATGGCGTCTTTCAAGTCACATGGATCAGCGCCCCAGAGTTCATCATGGTCACCAGCGGTGTTATTCCCCAGCTTTTCTCAGTGTTGGCCCTGTACACAAGGCTCACCCGAAGCAGTTGAGCAGGGGTGGGGAGCAGGGAAGGGAAAGAGAAAGAGAGAGTTTCAGTGTGAAGACAACAGAACACCCTTGGTAAAAATCATAATCACATTTAGTTTTACAGTCTGGTGATTCGGGTACTTTAACAAGAAAGACTTCTTAAAAGGAAAAAAAAATCAAATTTTATTTTAAAAGGAAATATTTAAAAGTACTTTAAAACAATTACATTTTCCAGAGTGCCTACTTGGTGCTGAGTCTCAGGTATTTGGTGTTTAACAATTCCTTTCGCCTTTGCTGCTTCTGACTGACATTTCTGGTGAGCTGGTCAAGTGGCACCAGAGGACACTAGCTCAGAAATTTCACAGACTTTCTGCAAGTCTGCGACAAAATCGTCCTCAACTTAGAACCAGTCAACTTTAAACCAAGAAAGCATTCTTAACGAGAATTTGGTTTCTGTCCTCACTTATTAGCGATTTCTAATTCCGGATCACTGATGACGAATTTCAACAGTGGTGCAGTGTGGTTTGTAAACAGCCTGGCTGAGCCCATCTCCTGCTCTGGTGACACAAAATAGCTTCATTTTGAGGGGGAGAGTCTGTGTGATAATCCTCAGGGTGCAGTGACACAAAGTAGCTTCATTCCCAGGGGGAGAGTCTACCTGATAATCCTCAGGGTGCACAGGGCTTAGGCCTCCAAGCTAAGATGAGTTTCTTTGTTTGCTTGTGAGTTTATATGAGACAGAGTCCCCCTAGGTGACCCCAAACTGGCCTTAAGTGCCAGCCCTTCTGCCTCAGACACCAGAGCGCTGGGCACACAGGCATGATGCACATCACTTCCTTCTTTCTTAAAAAATAATTTATTAAAAAGTGTTAACTGTTTTTAACAGTAGCAGATACGGATTAGCTAAACACATGTGAGTCTTAATTTGTCTTTCTTCACCCCTGTTAGGTTCCACCCGCCCACAGGAAGGCTATTGAGTTCATGCGGAAGGCTGAAGTCCTCCACTGCCAGACCTTGGCCCTTGTCAGGCCTCCGTCTCCCAAGAGCCTCTCAGGCTCCTGTGCCACGTAGGCAAGGGAAGGGGAGTGTTAGCAATGGCTCCAGTGCCCACACACTTCTGAAAAAGAAGCAAGCCCAGGAAACCCATTGACTTTTCCCTTCAAGACCCAGAAACCAGGAACTGCCACAGAGAGGTAGAAGCCAAACAACTGTGAGGGATGCTTCTCAAATAAGCCCCGAAAAGCCATCCAAGTTGGGCCTCTGGGCCCCTCCGTGCCCACATTTGCAGCCACTGTGCACTCTGGGGGCTCCCACAGAGGCTTTCAAATTAGTTTCACTGAATTCGTTTATCTGAAAGGTGACAGAAACGACAAATTGGGGGCAATTTGTACTTCTATTGTTCTCCTCTTGAATCTCAGTGGTCCTGGAAGGGGCTGTGACACATTCCAGCTATTACCAGGTCTCCAGTTCGTACAGTGGCACGAGGCACACCCTTACAGACCTCTGAACTGCCCCCCCCCCCCACGTTTGCAGCTTGCCAATTACCAGGGTGTGAATGTGGCCCCATGAGGGCGACCTTGGGTCCTGCAGCTAAGAGGACTCATGAGGTTCCTTAATGTAAAAACATCCTGAAGTCACTAACAAAGCCCAAGATAGGGAAAAAAATAGCCTGAAGACGCTCTCACCCCATCCTATACTGAGGGAAGGGGTCACACGTGGCTACAGGGGTAGGAACCCGAGTTTTCTGGCTCTCTTTATCCTGTGACTTTCCCATTCAACAACCCTTTAAGTTGTTCAAAACCCCGTGAGTTGATCACTTCCCTAGAAGGAGAAAAGAACAACTCAGTCAACAAAACTGCCCTGCCAAGGCGATTTACTTTGCGTTCTAATATAAACTCCGAGAGGTTCAAATATCCTTGCAGACTGGCGAATTAGCCCAGCTGGCTCTGTCCATGAAGAGACCCTCTCCTAATGTAACCCGGGCCACTTGGAGGCCTCTTGCTCTGCTTCCCTGGATGGCAGATTTGTTCATTTGTCTGATCTATGCTCTCCAAGTAAGCCAAAACTAGCTGAGAGCCACGTGGGCCCAACTTGCTTGCAAGAATCCGCGGCGAGCCCCTAGTCCCCCGGCCCCCATCCTGCCCCCAGCCTTCTTAGGATGACAGGGAAGAACTGAATCTTAAACTTCTACCCTCTCCCCGTGATCCGCCAAAGGGCGCGCACATACCTGGAGCCTAGGCCGGCCTAGTAGAAGCGCCACGTCTCTGATTTGCGTCGAGCTGCCTCCAGCCCTTTATACAGCCCAACCCGCAAAGTAGCCACGTCGGAGCGACTGGACAGGGGGCGGGTAACCTTAGAAGGTCTCGGCGAGCCGAGAAAGAGAGTCCCTAAAATGTCACCATTTGGGTAAACTTGCCTTCTGAGGGGCACAAATGGGCCTCGTGGGGTGTGGTGACAGCCCCCCGGGGAGTGTTTAGGGGTCCCATCTCGGGAAGGGCGGGGCCGGAGGAGGGGCCTGGGGAGGTCAGGGGCGGGTGGGGCGCTCAGCTTACACCCGGGAGGGGCGGAGAAGGGGAGGTGCGGCCGCGGGGGCGTGGCGAGGGCGGGGCTAGGCGGCCCTGGGCTCCCCGCCCCGAGCTCCGGGCCCGCGCAGCCAGCGCTGCTCTACTCGCCAAGAAGGCGGCGCCGGTGCCGGCGGCTCACGCTGTGCCCACTCCCGGGTGCTGCGTTCCGGTAGCGGGTGGGCTTCTCAAACCCTAGCCGGCCGCGGCTCCTGCAGAGAGGTGGCCTCTGCATCCCAGTTTCTCACTGCGGGGACGCTCCAGCACGTGCGACCCTTCTTTGGGGGTGTTCTCAGAAGCGGCTACCAAGCAGAGGGCACCCAACTTTGCCACCTTGAGGGTCGCCCTCGCTCAACGCGAGCTTGCTTGCTCAGCTGCACAACTAGGGACTCCGTGCTCCTGGCGGCGGATCTGGTCCCCAGCCCGGCGCGCTGAGAGCAGAAGATAGCTCTGGAGAAGTGGCGGGGAGCAGTAGCGGCAGCTGCCTCGACTTCCCTTGCAGCGCGCTGAAGAGGACCCTTGGAGCCCCTCTGGGCCCTGGGCGCTGGATGACTGGCAGGAGGAACGCTCCCCGCATCTGGTGAGCCCGCTCCCCGCCGCGTCCCTGGGTGTTGTGGCTGAGACCCTGAGCGGGTGCACTAGACCTGGGGCAACATTGGACTATCTGTGGGTGGTATAGGTCTCGGTTAGGGTTACTCTGCAGGCAGCTGGGTGGGGACAGCCAGGCAGCGGCGCGAGTAGGAATAGGACCACCGTCAGTGAGGGGGCGGCCGCAGTGGAGGTAGTGCACGGGCTGGAAGTTTGTGTCCTAGCCTTTGCCCAGATCCGAGCGTGCGTTGGAAAGGAGCTGGAGTGTCCGTGTGTGCGATCGGACAGTGGGCGAGCCTGCACCTCGGCTAGTACCTCTCAGGTACGTGTGGATGTCTGTGCGCGCACTCCGCGCGAAGCCAGGCTCGCGTGCTGGGAGCTGCAGCCAGCCAGGTCTGGCAATCGGAATCGCCTACCTCCCAGCTCTGTGGGCTCGGGGACATTTTCTTGCTCTCGGTACAGGGGCTTTGCGGTGTTCGCGAGAATCCGGGGATAGTGGGGCTAGGACTCAACTCCGCCAGGCTGTTTTGTTAAGGTAGGTAGACTAAGGCAGGGGTGGTGAGGCCTGGGGACCCGCTAGCCTCTCGCGGAGCCTCTGTGCACTGGCACCTCCGCCTCATGCGTTTCGTACCCGGGCTCAGGGTCTGGGGGTCAGGCGAAGATCCGGGCTCGGGATGTTCGGAGGAGCTGTTGGAGGTGGGGGTTAAACCCCCGCGATCACCCCTGGTACTGGGCCTAGCGTTGTTGGGTTCCAGTTCCCCTGGCTTTGGCGGGAAGCGCTTTCGTCTGTCTTTTTGTTGTTGTACCTGGATGCGGTTGCCTGGAGTTGGGCTTTAACTTTCCTGCGCCTCAGCGGCCCAGAGATGCCCGGCAGGGGGCGCCAAGAGCGAGCTTTCGGAGAGGGCAAGAGGATACTTCAGAGTCGGTTGGTGTTTCTGTCCTGGGCAGGAGGGTAGGGAATCCTAGTAGGGGTAAAACACAGATTTTGCAGTAATTGCACCCCAAAAGCCGAAGGGCGGAGGAAGTTTTCTGTTACCGTAGAGAGCTTTCGGTCTACTCAGAAGAAGGGACAAAAAAGTTGGATGGAAGTCCTCTCACGGGAAAGGTCTCTTCGAAGACAAATTCCTACAAACTCCTCTGTTTGCAAATCTTTCTCCTTTGACAACTGGGTTTGACAAGAAGACAATTGAAATTGCGTGGAAATGTCATAGTTATGTGCAATACGGAGAGGAAGTTCGGTTCCCGAGGAGCATATTGGTTAAAAGACAGGGTGTTAAAATTATTGCAGCTATTTATTTATAATTATTTTAAAACAGCTGTCTGTCCTGGCTTATCTGGGAGGGCTCTGTTGTAACGGCCAAGAGTGTGAAGAGCAGAGTGTTATTAACTACAGAGATCATCTTTTAAAAGGAGAGATAAAAAGAAAGATAAAACTAGATTTTTAGCAGCAAACAGTTTTTAATACTCTATTAGAATGGTTGAATTAGTTGCTGATTAATGCCACCTTTCATTGTTTTGAGAGAAGGTGAAGCCTGTCCCTGGGAATAAGCAATTCACAGTTCCACTGAAGGCATAAGTCTTAAGCGGACACTTTCTACTGTAGATCACTGAAGCAACTTTTCTTTCCTGAGTTTACTCCAAACGAAATGTGCATTTCTTTCTGCCCACTCAAATTTCTTCTGCTTGCTTGATTTACATGGAAGAGCGGTTCTACATGGGATTATCTGAAGCACAGATTTCCTTTGGCTTGAGCTTGTTTATTGTAAAAGCTTTGGGGACGGTGGCTCCCCAAGATGCTGCCTGTAGTCACAATGTGTGGTCATATGACTGCGGGGTCTGTGAACCTGCTATCTGCTTTTCTACATCTGTAGTCAACACATGCTTGTCCTCATGGAAGGAGGATGGATGATGCTCATTATTTTATGCCTTTTAAGATGTCGCTAGCGCTTTTGGGGCTTTTGGGTGGATCCCTGCTGAGAGCAAAGACTTTAGTCTTGTGGGCCAGAAAGTCTGTATTTGACCAGAGACGCATTTGAGGTGTTCAGAATTTGGTGAAAATAAACTGGTATTTGTCCCTGTTTGTGTCTGTCTCAACTTCCTAGCCATGTCTGCAAGAATGAAGCAGAGAAATGTAGACCACAGAGTAAGACTAGTTGACAATGATACTAAGATAAATATAAGCGTGTTCTTGCAAGCTTAGCATAAGCTTGGATTCCATGGACCACCGGAAGTCCTCTTAGCTATCAGTTTCTCTGTCCTCTCTTTAGCCTCTTGCTGAGGGTTTCTTGCTCAAGATAGTTGCCAGTTTCTCAGTGACTGTATCAGTTGCTTCTCATGCCAGAGAGGGCTGCCTTGTGAGCCATTGCAAAGCTCCAGTTAACTGGCTGATGATCCTTAAGGGCTCTGGATGTCAGATCACTGAAATAGAGGCTCTCCACCAATAAAATACAGGAAGGTGGAGGGGGGTTGGGCGGGACTTTGCTGGCAGTTCAACCAAGGATACAGGCTATTCATTCCATCGAATAAATGGGTGAACATCGACTCCAGAGTTTGCAGATTAGAACCTGCCCCCAAAGAAGAGGCTTGTGTTATAGATCTCGTAGTGTGCACTACAGAATAAATCCATTCATTTACATTAAGTCCTAGCTAAGTAACCCATTTTTAGTGTAGAATATGTACAACCATTTGCAAAAAACATTTCTGCTTTCTATAATAAATCCGTGATAATTCTTGATTCTAAAATTATATCAAATTAGTATTATAAAATGTATCTGGAGTGGTTGCTATAGTTACTCAGACAAATTGCTTAGGGTATAATTATAATACCAAGGTGACAAGTTTTTGTGTTTAATGTTCAATAATGTTGAGAACACAAATTACAGTGTCTAACAAATTGAATTGCGACTAAGTATCTAATGGGGAAGCTTCTCCATGTCTGCCCACCTGCACCTGCTTGAAAATTTGTATTTATATTCTGCAAAGTTAACTTTTCTGGAATCCCCAGATGAACATATGTCATTTCCTGAGTTGTTTATAGTGTCTCTGGTGCTGTTGTCGGCAACATAGAGATTTTCACAGATGTTCCCTCATCCTTTCTGGTTGAAGATATAAGTATAGTCCAAAATTACTGTGCTTGAAAGCCTCTCCCATCCTGCAGACATGGTCTGCTATAGATGGGGCATTATGCTGTTTCTAATTCCCACCGGTTGGTAGCATCAAAGAGATGGGTCTCCTCCCATCTCTTTGGGATGTAGCTTGAAGAGGTGGCTGGTATACATGTAACTACAGAACTTATTTTTTTGGTATTTAATTTTTTAAATTTATTTTTAAGTAAATGAGTGTGCATGTGTGCCTGTGTGTGTGTATGTGTGTGTGTGCTTTTCACATGATATGGTGAGTGTGTGAAGGTCACATGACAGCTTGTGGGAGTTGGTTCTGTTCTTTCACCATGTATCTGAGGACCAAATTTGGGTCATCCGATTTGGTAGCAAGTGCCTTTACCAACTGTACCATTGTTTTTCAGGTACTGATCACTCAGGCACACAGAATCTATTTCTGACAGGAAGGAAAGAGGCAATAGAAATTCTACTCCAGATCCATGCAGACTTTCTACCTCAGCCTAAAATTCTGTTTTGTTCAGAGTTTCAGGAAGACAGAACACAGCAAACAGAAAGCTTGACCCAAGAGAAGGCATTGAATCCTAAGTTATTTTAGCATACAGATACTGACATAATTAACTGGTGACTTGTGGAAGATCCTAGGAATAGGAAGCCTGGCCTCCATTTCACAGGGTAGTCTGAAGTCAGAAAGCTTCAAAGATGAAGCTGTATCTCATCTGGGGCATGGCATTGAAAGCGGGATCAATGCAGTGTGGACTCAAACAGTCAAAACACTTTGCCCAAAGTATGCCTATCATCATCTCCTTTTTCCTTCTTCCCGCCACCCGCCCCCCCCCCGAATTTATGGTTATTTAACAAAAGCAAAGATTATTAGCAAAGCGCATCTTATTCCCCTCCCCAAGTTCCCAGATGTTTCTCCACATGCCCACAACTGCATGTGGAGAAGTAAGTCGCTCAGTTGCTACTTTTTCTTTGCATGTTTTCGGACTGGCTGTTTTATTAACAGCAAATGGGAAACCATTTCAAAAGAGAATGCCTTTGCTAAAGGGTGGCTTCTGTTGTGTTTGGTCACGAACCCACCTGTCTTTTATCTCTCAGTCTTTTTCGTCTCTGCTTTCCTGGGGAACTGGCTGACCTGGAGTTCAGGCCAAGTGATAAGGAAGCACACAGCGGAACAATTCTACTTCGTGTTGCCTTTTTATGTGCATTTGAGAGTAAATCCCATTACTGCAGTGGGTAATTCAATTACAGATATATATGATAAATAACCAGTCAAGTGATAATATCAGCAGCCGACACTATTGGAGAAATAATACTGTATTTGCTGAGATGTAAGATTAAAAATGAAAGCTGTAGGCAGGTGACAGCCATAGTGGCACAAGGACATCTTGGTCACAGGCAGTGGAATCCCTTTCATCTGGCTCACATTCACCCAGTGTCTGGCAATGGTGCCTGATGCAGCCATGGAAAGAAAGCCCGCCAACGGCTAGACGGGTCTGCATTCGCCAGACGGTTAGTGCTTCACCAAAACTTCTGTTCCAAATCACAGATTATGTTTCATAAACTCCATCCAAACACGATTCCATACAAAGAAAATCTCTTTCTGCAAAAGTAGACAGAAAAACTGGAGCTGCCTTGTATCTGGAAGAGACTTCCCAAAGCTGTGTGTACCATGAAGGATGCCTAGGGAAGTTTGCACCATAGCCTCCTGAAACCAAACAATGGATTTTAGTAACAACAGATTTCTGACTTTCTTTCTTTCTTTCTTTCTTTCTTTCTTTCTTTCTTTCTCTCTCTCTCTCTCTCTCTCTCTTTCTTTCTTTCTTTCTTTCTTTCTTTCTTTCTTTCTTTCTTTCCTTCCTTCCTCCCTCCCTCCCTTTCCTTTCCTTTGGTTTTTTTTTTTTTTGAGACAGAGTTTCTCTGTAGCTTTGGAGCCTGTCCTGGAACTCGCTCTGTAGCCCAGGCTGGCCTCGAACTCACAGAGATCCGCCTGCCTCTGCCTCCCGAGTGCTGGGATTAAAGGCATGCGCCACCACCGCCCAGCTTGAGTTTCTTTTAGAAAGCTAATATTTACATTTTCTGTACTGATTGTAATGCTAAGGAAGTTGGAACTAGTGGCATACAGTAAAAGTTAATAAGTAGACTAAGAAAAAACAATTGCCCTACGTGTTAAACGTCTTTGGTCTAGCCAAAGATACAACTCAGCTATCATTCATTCTGCTTGGCATAAATGTGTCAGTCAAATAGGATGTGCTTTGAAACCATCTTGTCACTTAAATCCGATGTATTCTAGCCCCATGCTTGACTTTAGAGAATTCCTCCAGGTCCATGGTTTAGGGAAGCAACTTGCCTGGTTGAGAAACAGAATAGGAGATTCTTCTACCTTTAATTTGGGGTTTGCCAGCAACATTTTGCACTCCTGAAAGAACGGTTCAGTACTGTGCTGGAGAGGAAATGGCTGGCCAGAGTCTGGCAGTGGTGATGGCTGTCATAGGCGGGAGCAGGAAGGGTAGCACCACTGTCCCCATGTGGCTCACGGATGCACGTAGCAGCTTTAGGAGGGTTCAGCAGAGGGGTTGAACCATCCAAGCAGACTTGCAGATGGTCCAGAGCTATGCTGGGTAAGAACTCCACATCCATGTTGGTTGTATCGAAGAGCTAGTCTGACTGGGGGCGGTGATGGAAGCCAGGAAGACTCCCCGGCAAGGACGGCCTGGTGGGTGATCACCAAGTGGGGCCTCAGAAAGGACGTTGCGGGACAAAACACTAGGTTGAGGTTATGATCTGGAGAAAGAGCTCCCGGAAGTCGACAACAGAGCCATGTGAACTTGCCTGGCCGTTTTCCCACTTCAAGTTCACCAACAGTCACACCCTTCTCCTTCCATTCAGAACGGGCCCCAAAGCCAGAGCTCTACGGGAAGGGCAGCGAATGGCTCCACAGCTTGTCCACGGTCACCATTGGCCCCCTGGACTCCGGTCCTGCTGCCTGCTTCTAGGAGCCTGGCCTTGGCTCTCCTGCTTGGAAGGCTTTCTGTGTGTTTTTCTGTGGGACTTTCTGTCTTTAGGTCTGGCTGCCTTGAGATCCTTACTCAAGCATCCCCTCTTCAGAAGGGGTCTCCAAAATACACAGTCGAAAACATCTCCTCTCCTTTTTTCCTCCCCTTAGCCTTCATATTTTATTTTTCCCCCTTATTGTGTGTTGCACTGCCCTATGTGATATATATATATATATGTATTTCTTAATATATATTTATATGTTATATATTCTTTATATATTATATTTTGTTTTATATATTATACTATATAATATACGATACATTCTTATATATTATATATTATTAATATATTTCACCAATGTAGAGTGTAAACTTGAGATAGGTGGGATTGCCTTGTTTATGTCCCTGTCACCCAGTTCCCAATGATGCCTGGCAGACACATGGGGCCCTCTGGCTCCAATGGATCAGTGGGTAAACACATTACATACTTCAGACTGCAGTAGAGCTTTACATGTAACATGGATGGTGAGAATGGTTTATATTTTTCACAAGAAGAAACATATTCTCATACGTTCAAATTGATTTCATGATCACAGTCTTAGAATTTAGCTCTGTCTGAAAGTCAGGAGCCATGGGGACTGTATCCTCCATATATTCTAATATATGCTAATTATATATTAAGTAGGTACTTGGTAAATAAATTGGTGACCTCGCTTGGCTTGGAATTAGCATAGAAATACTTCGTGTGTTAAAGCGTAAAGAGTGAAATTCCAGGTTGTTATTTGCTTATTTAGAACCGCTTGCCACCCACACAAAGTTCCAGGGAACAAACTGTATCATCATTACATATTTTCTCACATTATGACTTCAGAAAATTGTAGAAATATGCCAGGCTTTCTCATTTCGTTCCCAAGATCAGGGCCATCAGCCTTGCCGGTTAGCTGCATGTATATAGTTATGTAATAAGCTCTAGCAGGTAAGTGGTTTAGCAAAATGTTTCCTATCTGCGAGGTGGGCCTACTGTTCAACAATGATTCGACTGAGCTCTTGATGTATGTTGTAATAGGCGTGAGCCTCAAAACATGGAACTGAGCAAAAGCCAGCCACAGAAGACCACACATTGTTTGATTCCATTTATAGAAAGTTCTAGAAGAGGCAAAACTATAAAGATGGAAAGTGGATAAGTGGCTGCCTGGGGCTGGCAGTGAGAGCTGGAAGGGAGACAAATGGGAGGGCCGGCTCCTTCCTGGAGGATGGTGGTGCGTTGTGGAGGTGTTCACACACGTGTGCACTTGCTCACATCCACTGGCTTGTAACGCACCTCAGTAATATGCTTAGAAATGGAAATCTGGGACATAATTTCTACAGTTAGAGTGAATTAGATGGCTGGCAGCCTAAACATAGCTCCTGCTGAATTTTCTGGGGGTTTTATTCTGTGTTCCCACAATTTTTTATAGAATTAGTGTCGAGGGTAATGGGCTCTGAGATGTACCAAGTTTCTGGGAGCCTGCAGCACTGTTTTCTCTGTGAGAGGAATAGGGAAACTCAGGTTGTTTACACATGGGCCCCTAGAAGCACTCCAATTGATCAACTAAACTTGGCCAGCTCAGCTACTTCCAGAGAGACTCCTGGCTCCAATGGCTCCCAGGCTTGTTTGTGCTTCTTTCCTGCCGGTCCAGGTGTTTTGGGTGTGCAGAGTTTCCTTAGCACTTCAGTCAGGGTCTGTAACTCACAGGATAAAGCTTCTTCACTAAGGGAGGATGCTCTGCTTTGCCGGGGTCAAGTTCACCTGTTTCTGCCCTCTGAGCTCTCCTACAGTTGCTGCATTGGCTCCAGCTGGAGGATGAGGTTTTTGTTTTCTTCTTTTGTGATAGGATCTTGCTGAGTAGCCCCATGGTAGGTAACTTCCAACAGCCAAACCTGGGAACGGAACGCAAGATTTTATGCTGCTTGGCATTTTCCTTTACTTCATCTATCCATCCCTCAGCCCTCTCCTGTCATAGGGTCCTTGGCTCTGTTGCTCAAGTGGCCCTCCCACTTCAATGTCCCCAGGTGAAGGGCCTCACGCTTGACTAGAAGGCAAGTTTCAAAATGCTCCAAACCTGGACACCTTTTACCTGTAAGAGTCGTAGGTAGAGCTTGTCTGGGACTTGCTATTCTGCTTTCTGCTTTGGCACATTCGTTTCGGCTGAGGTGCACAGCTGAAGACAGGATGTGTGTGGAGATACGTGTGAACTTCCTACTGCCTCAAGAGTTTACTTCTGCCTCAGTTGTCTTCCAGGGGAAGTGAGTGATTTTAGCCCTTACCCCTTGTGGACTGCAACTGCCTTCTGTCTACTGCCTTAAAAACCCACCCACCTCCTGCCATAGGCTGCTCAGCTCTCCTGTGGGCTCCATGCTTTCCCGCAACTGTTGGCTTCCACATGGTGACTTTCTGTCAAAGTGTTTGCTTTGGCGCAGGCGGTCTGTGCTCCAAGAATCTGGCCACAGCTGGCCGGTGCTCTAGCTCGTAGGCATCTTTTCATTAGCAAGGATGCATTTTTTATCCAACTCTGTGATGGTGCGGGGACCAGCCCTGCCTTTCTTTCTCCAGCACCTCATCTCTCCAGTCCCTGCAGTTGTAGGGAAGTGAGACAGGCTGTCTGATTCCACTGCAGTATTTTATAGACCTCTTGGAGTATTCTTTCTCACTGGTTTATTCTGAGTTAGTCTCCTTGCAAATAAGCATACCCAGCCTAAGCCCAAATCAGGGTGGTGTTTACAGGATGGCCATGCGTTCTCTTCCCCATGCTGAGCGCTTGCCGTGGTAAGTGATAAAGATTTATTTGTGAGACTTAATTCTTCTTCCTTCTTTCTGCCCATTTTAATGGTATCGGGGCATCAGTAGAATACTGGTTGTGCAGACACTATTTTTCTTGTTTAATTTTGTTTTCTTTTGTTTCCAATGTGCTAATGTTCTCTAGATTTTTAGGGGAGCAGGTTAGACATTTTGTTAAGCAGGTTGACTGATGATTGCATGATCAGAGAGATTTCTGTGTTGTCAGGATGGATTTGGGCTATTCAGTAAACAAGCAATGTGGCTTTCCTTGTTTTAAGTCCTCTAGAGTAGTCCTTGGCTTGTTTGGGTTCTGATAGCTTGAGTTGGTCACAAGCCTGTGTCAATTTGCAGTACGATCTGGAGACATTGTTCTGTCTAGGGAATAGCACTATTACCTTTGGAAGCTTTCGCTTTTTTCCCCAGCCATTTGCTTTTATGGGACGCATCTGATATTTCATGTAAGGATTTATCTTTGAATACTGGCAGATGTGTGGGATCCTAACTTTATTGTTGCAGGCTGAAGCATCAGAAGGGACTCTGGATATCATTATCTAGGTTGAAGGGAGAATGGCTTCATTCTCTTGTATCGGTCAATAACTTCCTTCCACGTTTTTCTCCCTAAAGTTTATGGTTGGATCCTATTAAGCTGGGCTGTAGCTCTGTTGGTAGACTGTTTTTCTAGCATGCATCACGCACAGGGATCCATCACCAGCACCAACACTGCAGAAACTGAGGCTGTAGTGCACGTGTCTGTAATTCCTGCATGTGAAATGTGCAAGCAGAAGGGTCAGACGTTTCTCAGATGAATAGCAAGCTGGAAGCCAGCCTGGGCTACATGAGATCCTTTCACATCCTGACACCTGAGATCTGTTCCTGTGTCACCAAAGGAAAAGTCTTAACTCTGAGCTAAGAGTTAAAAGTAGACATTTATTCAAAGTTTAACATTTCCAATCCCTACACAGCACACAGAAATGATATTTTCCAAGGAATGAGCTCAGGTGTCAGAGGTTGACAACCTACCCCCCCTTATTAGTGTGATAAAATGGCCTTCCCTGCCCATCTTTCAGTCTCTGCGTATGTGTGTGCATGTTGGGGGGGGGGGGTCAGAGGTCAACTTCAGGTGCTGTTCCTCACGACAGAACTTGTTATTAGAAGCCCATCCCTACCTTCCCAGTGCTGACTGTATACCATGAAACCGCAGACCACTTCCTTCAGCTTTGTTATATGGCCTGTGGATTGAGCTCAGGTCTGCAGGCTTGGGAAGCAAGCGCTTTCTTACGCTGACTGAGCCATCCCCCAGCCCTTACTCAGTCTGTTAATTATTATGCTCCATCTTCACCAGAAACACCAGTCTCAGCCACCTTCCCTTGCCCAGCTATGCAGAATGAGGTTTGCTAGCTTGGCTGGGCCATGCTTGTCTGGACCCATGGATCTGGGAACTTCTACAGCTGGGGTGACAGGAAGCAAGAGCTCCGTGCTCTCTTCAGCCTTGCTCCTGGGCTATTTGTGTCACCTCATGCGCTGGCCACTCAGTCTCACTTGTGTATGTGCTGGCCTCCCTAGCTGGGGAGCATGCGTCCATTTCTGGGGTCACTTTCTCTTTTTTCTCTTTGCTTGCTGCATCGTGATGGGCATCCCACTCTTCAGCCCCGCTTGCTTGAGAGACAGAACGATGTATCAGGGCTGTGCACACCTTTTCCCTCACTGCCTCCCCACCTCCTGCCAATCATTCTGCCTTTGCTTTAGGTCACAGTAGGTGGTGCTGGACTGGTGGTTGATGTGAAAGTATTTTCCTCCCTCCCTCCCCACCCCCAGTTTTGTTCAGGGCACAGCTAGAACCATCGTTTCCATAATGCTTTGTATACCCGAGGATGTCCCCCTGAATGCAAGACATGTAGTAGGGGTCCTGGGGTGGGCTGGGGGTGGAGTTCGGAGGTCTGGGAGGAGGAGGAATCTGAGCAGACTTGTGCAAGTCCAGACATAGTTGTTGCAGCTTCCTAGTGTACTCTGAAGTCAGGCCTGGAGCCAAATTTACTTTCCGTCTGCCAGCAGTGATGGAATTCCTTGGTCCCATCACCAGCTTGTGAAAAGAAATCATTCAGGGAAGTGCAAGCTGGCAAGGAAGAGTGGGTAGACTCATTCACTTGAAAGCTTACGCCAGCCTGCAAAAGTTATTTAACTGGAGCAATTTCTCCCAGCCCACCTGCTGAGTTTCCCTCTCCCTGGGGTTTATTTTGGTACACGGGAAAGCCAGTGGAGGACTCACAGTGGGGAGCTTAACAAGACACATCTGAGAATACAAACTAGCAGGATGGGCTTTTAGGGTTCGACACGGACTAAAGCTTCATGGGAGTCAGAGTGTCTTAGTCTGTTTTCCATTGCTATAATGTAATATTCAAGGCTGGGTAATTTAATAAAGAAAAGAGGTTCACGGTTCTAGAGGTGTAAGGATGTGGCACCAGGGTGGTTCAGCACTGGTGAGGACCTCATGATGGGTGGCATTGTAATGGTGGGAGCAAATTAGACAGGAAATCACAGCCGTGGGAGGGCCAATAGCAGCCTCCCATTCTTGCCTCTTAAAGGCCCTCCACGTTCCCACCACCACACCGAGGACCAGGCTTGTAATGTGATCTCCTGGGTGGCCGGCATTCGTCATAGCGACATCTAAATGGTTGGAGATTAGTACTCGCAACTGTGCACAAGATAAGACATCATGATGCTGTACCCAGTGATCAAAGCACTCTGAAGACATTTCTTAAAGGAGTTTGGACTGAGTTTCTTCCTCTTTTATGCCGAAGGACCAAGGGTAAAGGGAACATTGACTTACCTGGCCTTTGTAGATCGTATCCTGAATTTTTGATGGGAGGAGACTCTTCCCAGTGTTGATGTATGGAAAAGGGAAGATGTTCTCATGTAGACGATAACAGAAACATTGGCGAGTTCTGGTTGGTGTAGAGGAGCAGGAGACGCTTAGGAACATGGAAGACCTGATTTGACCCTTATTTGATCTGTGCGAATCAAAGAGCCTTAAGTATCTTCTAGAACACTATAGATGGTTTGCAGTTGTTTATTTGTTTGTTTTCCCCTCATAGTGTCTAAATACCTTGTTCTTTTTTTCTTTTTCTAGTAGGAAAAGAATCACGATCTCCCAGGGGCCTTATCGTAGAGAAATTTAGCCAGGTGTGGCTTGGTTTTGCTTTGTAATTACCCCTCATGTCACCCAGCACCCTTGATTCACCTTCCTTTCCTTACTTGGCAAGATGCATAGGTGTCAATGCAGGACGGCCTTGAGAAGCAAAGAACTCCCCCAGTTAGGGAGTTCCCCCAGAGAGACACTGGGGGCTCCATTTTGTCTCATCTCACTTACTCTAAAGCGTAATAAAACTGGTCCCACACTGGCTTTTTCTGTTCTTAGCTTCCCAGGCAGATGTTGGGTTTGTTTAAAGTGCGGGGGGGGGAAAAATGCTTGTAGCTTTGATCTTTCTAGCCATGTGTGATCCTGTTACCTGCAGAAGAGCCGGGAAGCATCTCTAAGCGGTTTGGAGCCTCATTCTGGAATATTGGCAGACTCCTTAGAATAATGCTGCTGTGTTCGGTAAACTAAGTTTGCAAGTTCACCCTCAGTCTATAACCAAGGGTGCCTTCAATTAGCGGTGGCAATACACACACTCTTAATAGTTTTGAGATTTACTCTTAAGTACCTTTCAATGATCTTTGGGAATTTTGTCTTTTAATTAACAGTATACATTCCCTGAAGAATGAGCCTTTGGGACCAATCTTCCCCGCCTTAAGGTTGCTGGAGATGGCCCTAAGTGAAAGAATTAGGGTCGCAATTGGAAGCATGGCAGATTGTCATTAAGAGACTTGGACAGAGGGGGTAATTAGCACATTGTTCACAGTAGGGACTCCTGGGAGGCCCTCAGGGCCAAGTATCCTTCTTGGGTTGTTCTTTAATTGCACTTTTGAATGAGCCTGGAGTTGGCTACTGGGTTTAATTAAGCCTGAGGGGCTAGCCTTATGAAAACAAGGCCGACAGGTATCAGGAAAGGTTGCTTTCTGGAGTCCAGGATTACCTACGTTTATCTTTTCCCTCTTCTTAAACCAGCACCTGGTCGACCTCTGTCAGCTGGCTCTTGGGCCTGATAATTGTGGCATGACCCAAACACAGTATGGTTGTTATTAAATGTTTTAAAATCCTGGAGTAAAAGGGAAATCCGTGTCAGACAAATCCATCTTGAGTGTCTTTGCAAATGCATGAAAAGCTAAAAACACAGATGCATTTATGTAAAGGAGATTGGAGCACAGTTAGGAACTGTGGGCAGCTGAAGGAATATGTCAGTGTTTGAAATACATGTTTGACAGGCTTTGCCCTTCTGAGCAATTGGGGATTTGTTAGCTGTTTCTCCACGTTAATTTAATTTAATTGAGTTAATTGGATTAATTTAACCAAAGATGCCACATTTCAACAGTTAGAGATGCAAGGAGTATGCCAAATTTTATTATTTTATAGTGAATATCTCAGTTAAGTATTTTGTACCTAAGCTGTATTAAATCCTCTGCTTACAATTGCAGACATTAAATCCCATGTTGATTACGTATCTTTTAATTTTTCCTCCTGAAAAAAGACATCTATTAAAAAAGTAGCCCATGGAAGTTTCTCCAAGCCTCCTTAAGGAACTCTTTTTTGCTTTTTGCATATGTCACCCAGTTTGTCACCAGAAGCACATCTGTTGCTCTCACAGTAGGTTGAAGCATTCAGAGGGTGGCAGGGCTATTTTTATCAGGTTCCAGTGTGTTCAGTGCTGGATGATTTCCAATGATCCAAAATTAGTAACGGCCTCTTAGACATCACAGCGTTGAACACTCATACGGTTTGGCACATTCAACGTCACTGGAATCCAATACAAGCATGGTTGGCTTTGTTAAAGCTAATGGATACCTCTCCGGAGAAAGCAAATGTTGAATCTGCAATGGCGGATGAAGATAACTGAAGTTCTGAAATGAGGAGCTGGGCAGAGTGTGTGCTGTGCACGACCGCAGCCTGTGTCTGCTGCCAGAAGAAGGCTGTTGGATACCCAGCGGGGACAGTCTGGGACACTGTGATGGACCATGCAGGACAGCTGAAATCACATGAAAGAGAGGTCAAAGGGGAAGGGTGGTGGGCCCCTCCAAGGCAGAAAGAACCTGGTGGTTATGGCGGCCTTTCATCTGTAGGAGAGGGAAGCGGATACTGTTACCCGTGTGGAAGCATCTGTGACTCATGCGTGGCTCTCAGCCATCCCAGACACACGATCTTCTCCTTGAAAGTGTCATGTGGGCGTCTCCTGTGTCTAGGGACAGGCACCACCACCACACAGATACATGGCACTGTCCCCTCCTCCACCTTATCCATTGATTCTGCCCCCAACCCCGAGGTTTTTTGTTTGTTTATAAAATAATCCATGGTTCACAAAAACCTGGGCTAATTTCAATAGCTTTATGTGGACGTTTTCTGTTGCCTTGCTGTAAATTGGCGTGACAGAAGGGTAGGACAGAAACATTTGTGTCTGGTTTGGTGAGTACAGACTGCCTCCTAGTTGACACTCACAGTCCACAGAGCCCCAGACCCTGAGGACACTCTTGAGGCTGTCCAGTTTCGCCCATGTCCAGACAGGCTTTTCTGAACCTCCCCAGAGTGATGGTATTCTCTTATGCATTGAAAGAGGGGCTCACACTGGGGTCTTACTCACCAACTGGAGTGGTGATTTGCTTTTGCTTGGCTTAGCTCCACTGAAGACACTGCACAGAGGGGACCATCATGCCTTCCAGGAAGCATTTCCTAGTTATTGCTCCAGGCTGGTGCTATACTCTACCCTGTGAAGACAGTGTGCAGGAGCTGGGCATGGCTTCATTCTCTCTGTACCTGTTTTCCAATGGCCATATCTCCTGTCCTGTAACAGATGCTAGTCCTTTGCTGCAGGATACCTCGTAGTGGCAAATGCCCCTGATGTGGTGCCTCCCTCTGGGGCTTCCCAGTGCTTTCCTGGCTCTTTTCCTCTCTTTAGAAGTGGTGCTGGCTACTGGGCCACCTAAGATAATACCTACTGAGTATCTGAGTGCCATGTCCTCTGGATTTAATGGTACGTGGGTTTCAGGCATCCATTCAGAAGGCTTAGTGCAGATTTCCTGTTGCAGCTGGGTAGCTCACAGAGGATAAAGGTTTCTTCTGCCTCTTGGTTCTGAAAGTCTATGAGTAGGTGCTCTACAGTAAACATACCTACAGCGCATCTACTGAGGCTCCTTGGCGATTCAAGTCAAAGCGTGATGAAGAGGGAGTGAGGGGGCCACAGTAGAGAAGACCCTTGGTGGCTGCCTCTTCTGTGGAAGAACTACATACATTATTCTTAAAAATAAACCTGATCACTTCCTAAAAGCACCGCGCTACTAATGTTGGCAGTTAAACTTCAGCCAAGTGTAGAAACTAGCTCGATTGGGGAAATAACCATGCCAGCTTAAAGATAAACAATTATATTTTTAATTGTTCTAAGGTGAAATTTATGCCACAAGAATGGGAAGTCGGAGTTCCTCTGTGTCCGGCAGAAGTCACCCAGAGAGAGTGAGCACCTGGTCCTCCCAGTTTTTCTTCCTGGGCTCCAGGTAGCCATGCCTTAACTAGGTGTGACTGGTTAACAGAGCTTCCCCATCATCTCCCCCTTTTGTCTAAACAAGATTGATCCAAACACAATACAACTATATACAGTAGGAACAGATACCAAATATAAAATTACAAACAATATAAACAATATTAAGCAGGGAGCACATAACAAAAGTTTTACTACACATTCTATCCCAAGGAGTCTAAATCTTGCATTGAAATTAAGCTTGGCTAAATCATAAGGAAGGTAACTACAACTATCTAATCTTCAACCCTATCAAAGATTTGAGAAGGGAAACAATATTATTTGAGTAAGCAGGAAATGCAATCGAGCAGCTTCCAAAATGTGCAACAAATGACAGAGACAACTGGCTACTGGGCAAGCACCCAAAGTCTCATTTGCAATGTTGAAGCAACCAACTTTGGCTAAGGCCTAAAATGACTGACAGACCATTTTCAAAGGCAAGAAACTTTTCAAAACTATCTCTTTTTTTTTTTTTTTTTTTTGTCTGCATGGTGATGGGAACAAAGCACACCCGAGCCAAACGCTAGCCCAGCGTTCCAGGGGACCCCAGCAAGTAGAAAAGGAATGCCTGGGCCTTGACCTAGCAGCACCTAGTCAAAACCAAGTCCATTCAACAGTCCGTTCTGCTCCAGCAAGCTTGTTCCCCAAAAGCTTTAAGCAGAATAAATGAATAATAATAGCCTAAGCTCCTGGTCATTTTCAAATATACTCGTGGGGTTTTACAAGGATTTGGATACTAGGAGGGGTGGTAATTGAAAGCATGTGATTAGTTTGCAATGTGACCAAAAAGTTTGGGCCCAGTTCAGTCCATATCTTGGCACCATTGGCAGAGGCCAATGGGTCATTGCCTGGAATACTCCCAGTGTGAGAATTCTACATGTTTAATTTTTGAAATTGAAATGTATCAGGTAATTTCGGTTCAGTGTCTCGCAAAGCGGTTGGGAAAAGCTGTACAGCTGTGGGACAAAGGCAGGTCACGCCTGCCGCTCTCCAGGATGGCAGGTTGCTAACCAGAGGGGTCAAGTGGAGCTCTGACCTCTCCCAGAGCTGCTGACAGGTCTGGTGGTCAGGGAGGATGCTGTGGGCTTCTGCTTCAGCAGTGCACCAGGAAATGGTGAGCGACAGAGTTGGCAGGCTCAGAGGGGAAGCCCTTCATCCCCAAGGGCTGGCTGCCATCCCTGTAGCACATGGCCACCATCGTCAGTGGTTCCCGAGGCTTGGTGGAGCTGACAGCTGCTTGTGCTCTCGGAACTGGAAGAGAGGGTGATGATAACCAGAACCATCTGGGCAGCACCACAGTTGCCTCAGTGCTCGGCGGCTTTTCCGTAAGTACCAAGTTCTACAAATAAAAGCACCGCATCTAAGTCCCACCCAAGCTTGAGGTCTTGCCGCAGCTCAGCCTCTTAACAGTCCTGAAGCCCTGGGCTGACTGCTGGAGTGGAAGTGAAGGCGCTTCTCTTTGGCAGGGGCTTCGTATTTTTTCCACTCTTTTTGAAAGAAAACAAATCAAATCGATAATTGCAAGTGAGTATAGTTTTAGAGTTCAAGCTACCATCATTTATTACCAGGCTGTACAGCCCTCTTGGGGGCCTAGACTCCACTGGCTAGCTTCCCCTGTCTCATCCAGTTGCAGTCACATATTGGCCGGTCCTGGCATCAACACAGCTGGCCCTTCACAGCTGGGTGTAAGAAGCACCTCATTTGCATATCTGATGCTCCAGGGCCAGCCTAGGTCTGGCCTTTCTCTGTGCAGAAAGATTCAAGGGGGCAGGAAATGGAAGTTTCCAGGCTGTGCCCAGAAACTGGCACAGGCCTCTTTCCTTTGAGTCCTTTTGCACAGTGCCAGGGCTTTCCCAGATGTTCAAGTGTGGCCTGAAGCGAGGGGCAGAGCGCACTGCAGAGGAATGTGTGG
This sequence comes from Arvicola amphibius, assembly GCF_903992535.2. Lineage (NCBI taxonomy): Eukaryota > Metazoa > Chordata > Mammalia > Rodentia > Cricetidae > Arvicola > Arvicola amphibius. Next base: position 6,508,365 of record NC_052049.1, on the reverse strand, counting down.
GAGAGGCGGCTGTGCATGGGCCATCTGCCACTCCAGACCCCATGTACGGTGTCTGGGAACTGAGAAGATCACGTGTCACCGTGTGCTTAAGTCAGCCACGTTTGCCTTCAGGTCTGTGCATACAGGGTTTGGGGGCTAACCCAGGGTAGCTTTACACACCACACATGGATGCCAGATTTGCCTATTACAGAACGGGCATCCTTTAACACCGGTGGCTTTTGCTTCATGACTATTAGCTGCACGGTTTCCTGCAGCAGCACTGCCTTCTGGGTGGTTTCAGTGTACTGACAGGACAGTGTAATTATAGTGGCCGTGAGAGAGGATTTCAGATGCGGGTTGTATTTGAAGAACGGTCCTGATGCATCCTGAAGGAGAACTTTGGACATCTGTTAAGTTGTTCCTGGCTTGTGCTAATTCTGTCCATGTATGTTAGCGTGTTAGATACTCCACTGTGAGCAGTCTGTAGTGCCGGTGGGTCTGACTCTTGGCATGAGCCAGTGAACAGAAACTATTATAGCTGCGCTGTGGTTTGATGTCTTTCTCTACTTAGAAACACATTCACTATGCAGCTGGTTTGCTCCCTGACTAGGTCCGCTGCACACAGGAGCACCTTCACAGGGAAAGGGGAGGGGTAGGAGGAAGGCAGCAACAATTGCTAAAAATACAACCAGGGCTGGGAGTTGCTGCTCCACTTTGCATAAGAGCAGACAGCTCAATGTTAGGGAAAGGGCAGCCTGCTGGTTTCTCATATACTGCTACCCTACCAGATCCTCCGCAGATCCCTGGCCCTGGAGTGCATTCTGGTGGACTTTCTCCCCTAGAAGCCATAGAGATGAAGGGAGGAAAATGGGCTCTTGGCTTGAGGGCTATCCACATCTGGATATAGCTGGGTCCCTCTACCCAAAGCCTCAACACATTCAAGGTCTGGTCAAGGCTCTTCCGGCTCCATCTGGCCTCTGAGTGGCTGCTAAGCCCTGTTAGTCACGCTGACTCTGAGTTGTTCCTTGTGTTTACCCAGCTCTTGAATTGCATTCTCCTGACAATGCTCCACGGAGTGTGGAGTGCCATCTGCCCCTGCAGGCTGACTAATGTCGGCATCTCTATTCCATTGGTTTGGTGGCATAGAGTCCTGCAAGCCAGGGGAAGGAAGGGAAAAGCTAAGGATGCTGTTCTTCACTCGTGTGTGGGGAGGTTGATGGAGGTCTGTCTTCCAGCCACTGTCAACCTGGTCTAAGGAGCCTTCCCATGGCTTGAATAGGATTCACATCCTGGCCAGCTCCCTGCCCAGCACTCTCTTTGGTTATCAGCAAGAAGGGAATCCAGGACCAGAACCCACAGTGTGAAGCTGTGATACCCCAGCACTTCTTGGGGTCACCAGTCCACTGTAGCTCTCAAGACTATTGCTGCAGAGGCCACAGGAAGAAACCAGCAAAGACGACAGAGGACAGCATAGTTTTTTCATGAGAAACTGGGAACTCTGATGATATTGGTGAGTCTCCTTGAGCCAGATAATCCTTATCTCCGAGTTGACATCTTTATCAGGCAGTGGGCAGCTATTTACATAATTGAAAGCACTGGTGAATTAATTTCTATAAAATTGGTAAACTATATTACCTGATGACAGATCTCATAAATGCAATCTAAGAGACATTTAATAATCTCCTTTATTAAACCTAGAAGTATTGGTTTGTGCACACACACCCCACTTGACTTTTAGCTAATCATAGCAGAAATGTTTATCCCCATATTTCGATGAGCTTTGGCTCATCAGAGGGAACGGGAAGAGGGGCCTTGTCTGGACTCAGTCTTCTGCCTTATCACCACACTCCTGGGAGTGGCTTTCCACAGGGAGGGCATTGCTGTGAGACGCCAGCTCCAGCTTTGTAGCAGGCGCGTTTTTAACAGACTCTGCGGTTTATTAATGAAGAAAACAGCTTTTTGCAAGTTTTCTGTCTGACAGTACTATGAAGGGATTCTGCGGCTTCTAGGTCTTTTCATCGTTATTAAAAATAGAGCCTTCTGCAGTCATTATAGCTCTTCATCTTTCTGTTCAAATGCTCTTCACAGTCAGAGATCGCAAAAACGCACTTTTTGCTCTAGATGCTGTTATTCTCTCACGTCAGAATAAACCATCCAGTCTCCTGAGATGCCGTGTCCGTCCTTATATCGCTCTGTTTCCAAAGAAAAGTGGTATCCCTCAGTTGCCTGCCCAAGGGAGTTTGACCTCCAAAGCCTCCTCAGATACATCTCACTGTTTTCATTGAGGATGGGACCGCAAAGAAGTGAGTCTTTCTTGGTGTCCCCGGCTTTTGTGGCAGGGAAATGCATGGCCTTTATCTTCATTTACCCCCCCTTGCTGATGGCTGTCTCTTTCCACCTGAGTGTGAGCTGCTTTAGGACCTGTGACCCTGAAGTCCAGTAGAGATAGCTTGGGGACAGGGTGACAGGACCATGTGGGGAGGTCCTCTCCTCATGGTGGATTGGGAAGCAGAGTACAGAACAAGGGTCCAGTCCACTATTCTGTGACCTCTCGTTAGTGACCTATGTCACTAGTCAGGCTTCCCAAGCCCCACAGTTGTCAGAACGGTGCCATCAGCTCGATAATAAGCCTTCAGAACATGAGTCAGTGGGCGGCATTTTACATCTGAGCGCATGTCTTATCCCATCAGACCCCAGGCCCTTTCTCAGGTTCCATGTCACCGCTGAACAATCAGTGAACACATTGTTAAGGACTTATTTTATATCAATTTCTCTGAAAACTGCTTTCTTTGTGCTATCGCCAGTGAGCTGATACAAATGCTGAGTTAAACCAGGGGAACCAGGGGTATTTCAGGCTGCAAGGACCACATGGTCTCTGTCATGGCTACTCAATTCTGGCATTGTGGCATGACAGCAGCCACTGGCAGCGTGCAGATGTGTGTGTGTGTGTGTGTGTGTGTGTGTATGGGAGGGTATTTCAGTAAAACTTTATTTACACAATCACTGTGTTTCAGATTTTGTTGATAGAGCACAGTTTTCAATTCTTGTCAAAACCTTCTAGTAGTCTGTTTCAGTAGTTCAGCAATGGTACGCTGTGGGCCTTTGTGTGTAGTTTTTACTAACACGTGGTACTTCCCCGTGTGTCCTATCAACATCTGAACTGTGTATTCCATTTACACCCATTTTTCTCTTCTCCCTCTGTTTTGTTAACTTCTTTTTAGACATCACTGATGTTTAATCCAAAGTTTTTAGTGACTTGAACATCTATCACATGCGCGCGCGCGTGCGCGCGCGCACACACACACAGACACACACACACGCGCACACACACACACACACGTTCATATCTTTGTTTATGTTTGTGTTACTGATAGTTGAGAGTGGGAAAAATCCTTTTAATCTGACCAAAAAGTCTTTATTATTTTGTATGGTTATCTTTAATATTTGTATTTCTTTCCGAAGGCTACTGTAACAAATAATTACCTCATATTTGATTGCTACAGTAATCAATTCTCTATGGTTTGGATATTGTCTGTTGGTTCCTTCAGGAGACCATCTGAGTTACTGACATTGTCTCTCCCCACCCCCGCCCCCTGGAGGCCGACCTGGCATTCTTTGGCTTGTAGAAGCAGTGCTTCAGGATCTGCATCCGTGGTCACATGGAGTTCTCTGTGTGTGACTTGTGTCTTTACACGGCCTCCCTACAGAGACAACAGTTACTGGATCCATATTAATCCAGCATGACCTCATTGTAATTTAATTAGTTGCATCTGCAAAAATCCTATTTACAAATAGCATGGCGTTTGATGTTCTGAGTAGACTGAAATGTGGTGTGTGTGTGTGTGGGGGGGAACTCCTAGACTCCATGAACCTCCACACTCAGATGATCACGTTCCTGGTGAAGGAGCCAGGAATGCTGTTCATTTTGATGTAAGCCTTGGTGGGGCCTAGGAGCTTCCCTGTCCCTGGGGAGCCTCCTAGCTTCCTTGCATTGGATGTGGCTCAATGAATGAAGTGCCTGGTACTTCCTAAGCATTCCTCTGTGTGTCTTTGCCAGTGTGTTTGCTCCTGCCAACTACTGTCACATATGGTTGAGGAAGGTGATTATGCAGTGGCGGTTTCTGACTTGCTCATGAAATATTAGGTCTTGTTTCCTTCCCTTTGGCTACCATCTCTGGGCTTTTCCATATCTGTATAAAGAGGCAGGGCTTATATTTGATTTGTTTTGATTTCTGAGCTTTTGTAAGTAATTTTTTCCCACCATACAGAAAGGTTGGAATTTTAGCTACAACATGATAATCATATGAAGGTTTTTTGATTTTTTCTTTTGTTTTTTCAAGATGGGTTTTCTATGTGTAGCCCTGGCTGTCCTAGAACTCATTGTGTAGACCAGACTGGCCACAAACTCAGAGATCTGCCTCCCTCTGCTTCTGGAGTTTGGGGACTAAAGGCGTGAGCCGCCACCTGGCTGCCCTTAAGGAAACCAACCCACCCTCTCTAAGAAGCTTGCATCTCTCATGGGACCATGACAAGGCTGGAGTGGGGGATTCACATGTCACAATATTTAAAGGACACTGCCAGTAGCTGCTGCTCCGCTCATGTCTGCTGGACTCACCTTGACCTCTGGGTCCGGTGGCCACCTCTCTCCTCTGCACTTCACAACCTTATCAATCCCTCCATTGAAGCCATTTGTTTCTGCTATACAAATAAAGAATGGATTTCTTGAGATGGTAGTAAACACTCTGATTAGCTATGCAAATTAAATTACTTTAATCACTCACTAATTGCTTTATTAAATTTGACAAAACACAAAAACTCCAAGAGTCTACTTGCCTGGTCATTGGGAGAGAAAAAAGAAAATCCCATTTAAACAATAAGCAAAGGGAAGCCACATCTGTCCAAGTGTATAAAGGTCTGAGCAGACTCAATTTCAACTGAAAAGTAATTTTGTCAAGAGTGGACAAGAATTCTACATCTGGAATGCAAAGGGGCAATATGGAACCATACAGAGTGGCCTCTGTTAAGAAACACGAAATACCATCAGTTCGGTGCTTACACTGAACTCAAGGGTTTGGCTGAATATTCAAGTTGAAATTCTCTTTTATTTTTTCTCTTTTTTCTGAAGGTGGGAAGCAGAAAACTCAGGGGCGGGGTAGATACTGTGTTTCTGGGCCCCTTTCCGTGGCCTGAGTGCTCCGAGGTGTGTGGTCCTCTCCTGCATTAGCCTGCTCTCTCCAGGTTGTCAGCATCCCTGAGTAATCTGTGGGTGGATGTGCTCTGTGAGGCTGCAGAGATGCCAGAGGGAAGAAGCTGATTCTGTGGAGGGGTTTTTGCAGTGTGGATGAGGTCACTTGCCTGAGACCCTCTGGAGAATCTTTAGTCCGGTTTTTCAGAAAACAGGTGGCATCTCACAGATGTCTGAACCCCCAGAGACAGGGAGGCGCCTGAGGACAAAGGTGACTGACAGCAGTACTTCATTAGCAAATCTGATGTGTGACCTGTGTAGTCACCAGGCAAAGCTGCCTTCTCTGATGAGTGCCTCTGGAAGGTGCACAAGTCACCTCCTTGGAGAGGGGACAGCACTCTGGGTACCCTAAACGCTGCATGAGGGAAAGGAAGTGCTTTGGTGGGAGAGGATCTGGCTGTGAAAAGGACAGTTGATGGGAAAGGAAGCTTTCCTAGGACTTCATAGGCCTGGAGAAGAGGGCGAGAATCAATGGGTGGTGGTGGTGAAGGTGTTGGTCGTGCTGTGTGGGGCACTTAATAATTCAGGGCCTTAAGGAAATGCAATGACTGGCTTTGGATCCTCTAATTGATTTGATAACCCACTTAGCAGGAATACAGCGAATGGCATCAAATCCTTAATGATTAATCTCTGAAGCTGTTTTGCATTCATCTTTTCTTGTCTGTTTGTTGAACGCTTTTTTTTTTAAAGTCTAGAGTCATTACTATGGGCAGAAGGTATTTGGATATTTTAAATAAAATACAATTTCAACAGCATTTTGTAGTCCTCTGAGATGTGTGGAAAAGCTACTGTTAGCCTGGGCATTTCTGTTCCTCTACTTGCTTCTCTCTGCTATTTTCTCCTTGTGATTGTGTGGTTCATTGTTCGGAGCACCAATGGCATAGCATTAACAAAGCCCACACTTCATTCAGCTTCCCCAGATTTTCCCTCACAACCTTCTTCTGCCCAGGACCCCATCCGGGGCATCGTGGGACTTTGCGCACTGTGTCTTCAGACTCTTCTAATCTTTGAACAGTTCTCAGACTTTGTTTTTGGTCACCCTGCTGGTTTTGAGGACCTCAGATCAGGAAACTTACACAGTGTATCACAGTTGGGTTTGTATGAATTCTTTTCTTATGACTAGACTGTAGTTATGGTTTTAATTAACTAGCATATTTATCTTGATTTTTCAGTATGTGTGTGTACATGTATGGGCAAGCCGGACACAGTGAGCACATGCATGGAGGTCAGCAATTTGTGGAAGTCATTTCTCTCCTTCCACTGTGGGGGTTCACGGATGGAGCTTACATCACCTAGGCTAGGAGATGGCCCAGCTGGTCACTTGGTTGCCATAAAAGGATGATCTCTTGCATGTAAAAGCTGGGTGTGCTGATGTGTGATTGTAATCCCAGAACTCGGGAAACGGGAAGGACAGAACTCGTAGAGATTGCCAGCTAGGTATTCTGGGTTTACCAGTCGATACCCAACATTGATCTAGAGCCTCCACAAGCATGCACATACATTTGTAGGTGCATGTAGGCAGACGCATATATCATCCTCATGGTCACATCATGTCATGGGGGCCTGTTGCCAGTATGACTTCTCTGGTGGTATTGAGCAGCCTCCAACCCCTCTCCCCTCTCTGTCTTCACTACTTGCCTGACTGTTCCCAAGTCCTTCCGACTCTAACCTACTTCACAACGTGTGTCAGTCCCCTCCTCTTCAAAAGTCCCTTCTCAGCTGCCCCTTCTGTCTGTATCCCCATCACCCCTTTTCGGATGCTTCTTGGCCTCTTGTATAATTCACCTATTTGGGGTTTGTGTCCTCTGGAGTCTAGCCTAAGAGGATGTACATGTTTCTGGAATGGGCAGGTGCTCAAAAGATATTGAACAGCTGAGAGCTGTGTGAGAGGGGAGACCACAGCATTATAGGATGGTCCCCACCCCACCTCGTACTTACTCTGGGCTCCCATAGAGCTCCGTGAGGAACTACAGTGTGAACTGGTATTACTTGGTGCTTCCAACCATCTTTCCCCATAGCCTCGTGTGTCAGTAGTTACGGGCTTAGGAGATACTTTGCTCCCTTTAGCTCTTCCCTTCATGAAGATCTGAGTGTTGGTTAAGACAACTGTCATAATGATGTCTGCAGAGGCACATGATCTACAAGTATGAGCAAGTACTTTAATGGGAATATGTACCAGAGTGAACCAAAGGAAGGGGACCTGGGCATGCAATAGGATGGGTAGAGCGCAGGATGATGGGCCAGCCTGAAAAGGCAGCCTGTACTGGTCTGAACTTGGTCTTTGCAGTCTTGGCCTGTGCAGGCAAGTCCTTAATTGTGTGGATTTTGTAATAGTTTACTGTGCTGGGTTGTTAGTTCTTGGCTCCAATAAATGCTGCTGATTGGAAACATATCTGAGGAATTTTCCCTTCCACTTAAGAAACACAGTGCCCAGTGGCGAGCCTATAAAAGACTCCCTTCAGCATTAATTATGTGGTTTGAGAAAAATAAATGGGTAAATTAGAGAATTAGCACCGGATGAAGACGCAGCTGACACGGACAAGGAAGGCAGCTGGCTAAGGCTGGCTTCAGGTCTGCGGAAATGCTGCTGGTTTTCTGGATCCAGAGTTGGATGGGGAAGCATGTATGTGTAGCCTCCTTTAACGCCATGTGAGAGAGCAGCATCCGATTTACGCGCTCACATATGTGCTCACACACTTACACATGTAACATGTACTTTGACCGCTCGGGTACCAAGAGGCTCTGTGCAATATTCTGCAAAGGCTTTAGCATTGTATTTGTGTTTAGATTTTCGTTGAAAGTGGGCTACCTGCTCTAGGAAGGGTCGTGACTGGGACATGGCTTCACATGACATTGACTCTGCGTCTGCAGTGAGAACACAGCCATGGAGGATGACCAGTGATGGCATGTTTTACAGAGAGGGGAAGCCAAGCCAATCAGACACGCAAAAAAGAGACCAAAGCTCACCTAACATGCTAGGAAGAGAGGGGCTCACAATTTTATTTATGACTTTATAATATGCCAGAATTATTCATTTGGCCATGATAGTGAGAAATTCAAGTTGCAGGTGACCCCAAATGAGCCTCCTTCTATGAAACCGTATATGTATTTTCTGTTCTTTTATGAAATGAAAAAAGTAGGTAAAAGATAAACATGTCATTTTGACCATGATGCTACCATTGAGACCCACACTTCAGCCCTCTGCTCCTTTCTGCTGTGAACAGCCTCTCGCCTGTTTGGAAATAAAGTGGCTGTTTTCTCCTTGTATCCCCTGTACACACGTTTGTCTGAGCAGAGAGCAACATTTAATCTGAAAGCAAAGCAGAGGCTGATGAACAGGTGAGCCGGGCAGGAGGAAGGGCATTCAGAGAGGCACTCAGGAGCCGTAGCTTAAAAGGCAGGATTTGGTGGCAATCCCTGGACAGAGTTTGGCTTCAACAAATGGCTCTGCTTCATTTTCTCTGAAAAGAATACCCACCTATATTTTGACTTTTACATAGGAAATTTTGAGGACTGGGTTAGTAAACCCAGTAGCTGAGATCTTGGAAGCCCTTCATCTTCCCTAAATGTCAGTTGTGTATCTTAGACATATCCTGTCTTTCATACTGTTGATATGATACCCTTCTGATCTTCAACAGCTAATTCACCTCCAAAAGGAAGTACCTTTCAGTGAACAATTTAGCAGTCTCAAAAAGAGTTCATGCAGGCTTTCTTAAACTACTAACCCCCAAATCATGACACAGAGTCTTAAAGTTATGAATGTTTGGCCTTACTTTAGGCTTGTCCTGCTGGCTCTTATAACATTTTAATCTATTTCTCTTCATCTAGATTTTGCCTTGGGTTTTCTTTCTTTCTTTCTTTCTTTCTTTCTTTCTTTCTTTCTTTCGTTCGTTCGTTCGTTCGTTCGTTCGTTCGTTCTTTCTTTCTTTTTTTTAAAATATTTATTTATTTATTATGTATACAGTATTCTGTCTGTGTGTATGCCTGCACACCAGAAGAGGGCACCAGACCCCATTACAGATGGTTGTGAGCCACCATGTGGTTGCTGGGAATTGAACTCAGGACCTTTGGAAGAGCAGGCAATGCTCTTAACCTCTGAGCCATCTCTCCAGCCCCTCGTTCGTTCTTTCTTTCTGTATGCCTATTTTGCAGCTTTCTCTGTGTCTGGCTTACGGCTGCCTGCCTGACTGGTCTCTGGCATCTCCCTTCTTCTCCCTCCTTCTCTCCTCTCTCAAGCCTAGATTCCTCCTCTTCCTTATTCTCTCTGACCACCAGCCCCACCTATCCATTATGTGCCTAGCTATTGGCCATTCTGCTTTTTATTAGGCCAACTGGGTGCCTTAGGCAGGCAAGGTGAAACAGCAACACATCTTTACACAGTTAAAACAAATGCAGTATAAACAAATGCAACACATCTTTATGTAGTTAAACAGTTATTCTTCAACACAAACAAATACTACATATCTTTACATAGTTAAAATATATATTCTATTCCACAACAGGTTCAATTTTATCTTCTGGCTACATGAAAATGTAGTTGTTGTTGACTCATAACCCAGGTATGAAAACATAATTTAGCAATTCCACAGCAAGCAAGTTGAACTGTTCATGATGGTGCCTGGGTAACAGGTCTTTGTGATTATCTTCCGCATACTGGGTTCTTTCTTGTAGAAGATTCGTCCCAGGTTGATTGTTTTGCAAGTGAAAGAGTTACTTTGCCCTTTGTAAATGACAAGACATTTCTGAGTTTTGTCTGGTTTCCATAGTTACTCTTATTATTTTTGGAAGAGGCAGCAATTGCTTTTTTTGCGATGATGAGAAACTTGGCTTCTCTCAGTGTTTCCTACCTGTTGATACCAAAGCCGGGAGCAGAAAGAGTAAGACCTTTTAGTTTAGGTTGTTGTTTCTTTCTAAATCTGGAAATTGAGTTGTTTTGGTTATAGAAAACCAGTTTGGAGGGAATCACCTAATGGCTAAGTTATAGCCTTCTATCCCCACCTCCGTGTGTGTGTGTGTGCACGTGTGTGTGTGTGTGTGTGTGTGTGTGTGTGTGTGTGTGCATGTAGAAATTGGAAATCAACATCAGGCATCTTCTTCAGTAGCCCTCCTCCTTAGCTCTTCAGACCACCCTCATGACCTCATGCTTGAGCCGCACAGCAAATACCTAATCCACTGAGCTATCTCTCCAGTCCCACCCTTAGATTCTTTGGTGACATTTTCTTCACAAAGAGTTGGGGAAAGAGTCACTTGCTGTAGTGATCTCTTTACATATTCATTAGATTAAAATCCTTTTGGACAGGCAAGGAGGCACAAGTCATCCTTAATGATGGGACTTAATTGTCAGTGTTCTGAGAAGGGGACTATGGAGAGAAGCGTCCTTCATTTTGTTTGTCCTTCCTCCCTACCCCAGAGTCTCCCACTGTGAGGTCCAGAGGCTTTGTGAAGTCAGGCTTTGGCTGGGCCTGAGATCCCCAAATTCATAGAGGTTCTTCTTCTGCTGCTGCTGCGGCTCCTGCATCTCAGCTTGAGCAGCAAGCACTGACGCTATGTGTAGTTTGAAGGCAGCCAACATCCTCTTTGGAGCCCCTGCATAGAGTTTCATGGAGCAAGCTCTAAAATTTTTAAACTCAGTCCATGGATCTTTACTGAGGAAAGGAGTGGTAGTTATCAGTAGGGGTCACAGCCTTTGATTTTCCTTTGGCCGTGGCTAGTTGGACTCTTGTTGACATGAGGGCATGTTTTCCCTCCCACTCTAGGTTTGAGAAGAGCTGATTCTGGCTGCACTTCCTATATTTCTGTAACTGATATGAAAGTCAACAGCCAGCAGCTGCTATGAAAGATGTGAAGTAAACTGTGTTCTCATTGACATTTTCCTCATCCACAGAAACAAACTGAAGCGAGAGCATCAGGATTTGGTGGGGCAGGTCATCTTTAGAGCATATCACGCCTATTTTGCCATTGTGGGATGCGATACAGATTTTAGAATGAGCAGTTATGCTCCTTATGGCTTCCAGTTTTGTGTTTTTATGGGATTTCTGAATGTGGAAGCTAATAGGTCACTGCATTTAATTTTGTTTTCTGTGCCTTTTCTTAGGCTCTTTTCCTTCTGTCTGTTTTGTCCTATACCAATTTGTTTTTTGTAAATCTTAGTTTATTTTATTATCTCTTTGATGTTCATTTGTTTTCTAATGAGAGACAGAAAGGGGTGGATCTAGTGGAAGGGAATGTGGGGAGGAACTAGGAGGAGTAGAGGGAGGGTCAACCGTAGTTAGGATCTATTATATGAAAAAATTCTATTTTAACACAAAAAGTGTGTGTGTGTGTGTTTATGTGCTGTACAGTGTGTTCATTTATGCTGTATATTGTGTGTGTTTATAGATATGTGTGCATGTTCATGGATGTATGTGTGTATGTGAAGTGGGGTGTGTGTGGCTGTCATCTGTGGATGTGTTTTGTACATCTGTAAAGGTAGGCTTTGAGCTGAATTCAGTGCTGTGCCATTCATAATGGATACATAGCACAACTGGCATTGCTCTTTCATTAGCTTGTTTAATTCGATTGCGTTGGATGCAAGAGTAGTATGTGCGGTAGGAGAGATTGAGTTTATATTGATTTCATAAATGTCAAACAGCTGGATGCAGAAATTTACAAATGGCTCAATTAAAAAGAGGTTCTGTCAGTAATAGTGTGTGAGACAGCCCTGGTTACCATAGATACAAAGGTGATGTCCTCTGAGGACCCCACCTCTGTTTTATGCTCACATCTGGATGTCCAGCATACTGCTTTGAGGAAGCCTACAGAACTAAAGCCACACCATCCCCCGATGTTTAGATCTCATGCTCCTTTTGGAGCACCCTCTAGGCAGCTGATGTCTTGGGATGGCCTTGGGCTGGCCACCAGCACCCCTGGGGAGTAGCCCAGGTTGTGACAACTTGCTTCTGTCCTGCTGCCAGCAGCAGAGAGCTCTCCTGTCTGTGTAGTCCTTCTATCATCTAGGAGTAGCTGGGAACATTGCACATGCCCCCAGCCTCTCTTCGGAGTCCTCTGTTACCATAACCCTATTAGGCATGCATTTTTCACACTTATTTCATGGATCGCTGTCAGACTTTCCACACACTCCCGATGTTACATAAGCTGCTTTCCATCAAGTTGTTAAAGGGTTGCTAATTTTCAGTTGCTTAATGGACTTAATGGCTTTTGGAAGCTAGTCTCACATGAATCACACTGGGTGTTCTCAGGCCCCATATGTGTGAGTTTTAGACATCAATGCTTTAAATGGATGGGACAAAAAGGATGTGCACAGACAAGAAGGGTTTTGTGATGTGGGATGTATGGGAAGAAGGATATCTCTAGCCTTATCCTCTGTGACAGCTATATGTCTGTCATGCTCTGATTGATACTTTATAAACCCATGCATCATCGATGCTTGATAAGATATACAAATATCTCTCATGTACATGTAAAATAAAGAATTGACTTACATGGTTATGGGGGAATCCTGTCATTTGCTCTCTGTATTCTGCATATGTGGCCAAGGTGCTAGTCTAATTCAGTCTAAGTCCGAAGTCCCCAAACCAGGAGATCCTACACACAGGGTCAAAGGTGGATGTCCCAGCTGAACAGAGAGCGAATTTATTCTCTTTTCCTCTTTGTTCTAGCTGAGCTTTCACTGGATTGCAGGACGGACAACTAACCTGCTGAAGGCAGATTTTTGTTACTCAGTCCGCTTTATCAAATGCTAGCGTGGAATACTTCTGGTATTCAGTCAATTACTTGTAGCCATAGATAATGTTAAATTAGTAAACCTTTGCTTTCAAGCTTACCCTGCAAAGAGTAAGTAATGGGTGCAATTTCTATTTGTAATTTGCTTGCTTGAATGTAGAAGGAAACATTTTCAGGGATATCACTTTAAATTTTATATCTCTGGTGGAAGGATGGAAAAAAAATAAAGCCCCAAGAATCTTATCTCACATTTTTTTCTTCTGAATGGTTCATGATACTTAAGGATTAAATTTAAGTTTGAATAGAATCTGTATTTACGAAAGATTACAAAGAATTTTTTTTTTTTTAAAAAAGAGATCTTCAAAGCTATATTTTCTTTTGCATAGGAGGTTGGGGAATAGTTTTCAGTGGCGGACACTAAGAAAAGCCAGTTCTGCTGCGGGAGCTGAAGAGTGGTCCAAAGACATCCAACTCATGAAATGCAGAGTATGGCCTCACGTGGCAAGAGGAATTCTGCAGATGTGATTAACATTGTCCAGTATTATCTCTGTCCTCGGTGTAACCACAGACACACTTGGAAGAAGAGTACACACTTGGGCAGAGCGGGGTGGCACAGGGAAGTGTGGGGATGGCACAGACACCTTTGAAGATGCTGTGTCATTGGCCTTGAGGATGAGGAGCAACCCCAACAAAGTGTCCAAGAATGCAGCTCTGGGTGCTGAGAGCATGATGGGGCAGACATTCTTCCCAGAGCCTCTGGACAGAACATAACCTTGTCTGGAAACCCATTTTGGGTTTTTGAGTGCAAGAGAATAAACTTGAGCTATTATAAGCTACCAACTTCATACCAAGAGTGTGTTGCAGAGAGGCCGCTTGTTGGTTCCCGGCTGCTCAGCCCTGAAATAATCACACAGAAACTGTATTATTTAAATCACTGCTTAGCCCATTAGCTCTAGCTTCTTATTTGCTAACTCTTACATCTTAATTTAACACATCTCCATTAATCTGTGCATCACCACAAGGCTGTGGCCTATCAACAAAGTTCCAACACATCTCTCTCTGGCAGTGGCTCCATGGCTTCTCTCTGACTCCACCTCCTTTCTCCCAGCATTCAGTTCAGTTTTCCATGCCTAGCTCTGCCCTACCCTATCAACAGGCCAAGGCAGTTTCTTTATTAACCAATGGTATTTACAGAATACAGAGTGGAGTCCCACATCAAGAGTGTTAATTTGTTACACGGGAAGATAAGATGCTCTTCTCATATCTAAATAGTAAACTTTGGCTTAACACTATTGAATTTTTGAAATTACACTCAATATTCAAGTGCATACATAGCCTGTGTGAAATTAATAGCTTTAATACCAAATAAGAGGAAAATTAAAATGCAAAAACTCTGCTTCAGGTGACTCTGGGTATAGATTGTTTTCAGCAGCTTCTGGTGGGAGGTTCTGGTACTCTGCAGCTACTTAGCATCTTACAATGAAGCTGTATCTTATACCATGATATCAGACAATCAAAGTCTGTACATTTGCCTGAGTTCCTTATGGTCTCACCCTTCTAACTGTCCCCTTCTCTTCCACACCTCCTCTTCACAACCCTCTCTTTTCTTCCCAATCTTCCTCTCTCTTCCCAACTCTTCCTTTTCCTTTCGAACTCTCCCTTTTCCTTCCCAACCCCCTTCTCTTCCCATCCCCCCTTCTTTCTCCCAAGCACAAAGCCGGTTTTCAGCTGCTTCATGTTTTCTAAAAAACTACTCTAGGTTTTACATATTTTTTGATTTAGTGAAAGATTATGGAGCATTCTGGAAGAAAAAAAAATCAAACAAGAATCTTTATCTCTTTAATAAATTTCTGGGAATCTAAAGGAGCTGGAGTGATTTTATATGAAAGGCAGGCCGGATTAAGTCTACCCTTGAAGGATAATGAGGCACTCGAGATCATATTCTGCAAAAGGGGCACTTTAAAGTTCTTAGAGCTGCCGAGACACACCTGTAACTCAGATGACCATGTGAATTGTTTTCTTGACCTCAGCGATTACTTCTAAAACACATCAGTGGAAGAATTCACATCAATAGCACCAGAGTTATTTTACCCCCCCTTACCTCTTCCTTTTCCTTCCCTGGAATAAGGCAGAGTGTTTCTTCTACTTGAGATTGTTTTCCTTTTGTCTTTCAGTTTTCATTAATAACCCCCCTCCTTGGCTTACCCAACACTGCTTAGTGCACAGCATTCTAGAAAATTGCTGAACTATTCAAGAGCTTTGACTGAAATTTAGGAATAGTGTGCAGGAGAGCTCATTTAGTCAGGTTGCATTTATATGACTTTCCAAATTAGATGAAAATAATATGCTGCTGATGGAATCGGTGTTTTCATTAAAGGATTTGGTTGTTGATGGGATGGAGAGATGCTGTCTGAGACATCCTGGAATTCTAAATGCCTTAAAAGGAAAAGCAGGCGCATAGCAGAGCTTCTACTGGCACGGGACCAAACTCTTCTTGAGATTCTTCCAGAATATTTTGCAGAGTGCAGCCAAATTGAACCTGAATGTTGACTTAAAAAAAACCATTCTGCGTGCATTAAGAGATAGCTCAGTTACTATAAGCACTTAATTAAAAAACATGAAAAATAAGATTGCTTTATGAATCAAGTGACAAGATTTCTTGGTTGGGTCATTATTTCCCAGTGGTGTAACTTTAGACAGGTCCCTCTGGCACACCAAGCTTCAGTGTCTCCTTTTGCCAGGGGCTCTATCTCCTCTGCTTCCCGCTCCAGTTTCTGGAGAGCTCAACAACTAGATGTATGGAAATAGTAGAATATGTCATGAAGAATGGGAGTGCTTAGTTATGAAGTGATTGTCATCATTGCTGGTGCGATGGGATGGAAGCCTTTGGTACCTATCTGCATTCTGTGGTGGGGGTCACAGAATCAGGGTTTTCTCTTACTTTGAGAAACACAAAAGATGGGTCTGAGCCTTTTTCAGCTCTTCTACTTTTTGGAACCCACAATGGTGAATTTCTACCTCCTCCAGTGCCGGGAACCTCGGGCTGATGAGTGTGACTGTGTCCTGTTGCACCCCCAAACTGCAGAACAACAGCTTTCTAAGGCTGTCAGATCCCTGGCTGAGAATAAGATGTCCGTGTAGGTAAAAGCCAAGCAGAGAAGGAACACTTTCTAGGTGCTAATATTTATATGAACTTTGGGTGCCATTATTTAGCCTAATTTCCCCTCATGTTGTTTCCTAGTTACTAACAGGGGGACAGCTTTGTTTGAAGATTTTCCTGGAGACAAGGTAAGATCTTTATTTTGAAATCTTTCTGGTTAGAGAGGTCTGGGCATTGGATGCTCTCAGGGTCTCTGGGACCAATGTCTCTAGAAAAGAATGAGTCAATTCCCAAGGTTGTAACACATGCATGAATGTGTGAAAGAGCATAGAACCCATTGACATCTCATCACACAGACTGCAATTTAGTTGTGGCAATTTCTATATGTGGAAGGCATGTCATCAGATACATGCTCCAAACTTGCTTAGATCAGCCTCTGAAATTGTGTTCTAAAGCTCCTTTCCTGTAAGGATTTAGAAAAATAACTTTGGGGTCAAAAATCCTAGTCAGGAGGTTGATGGCGGAAATACCAGTATATGTGTAAAATACTATAATGTGTAAAATACTGTAATTTCATTAAATTTGAGCAAAGTCTTGAAAATAGGAATTGTTTTATAAATATGCAATTTTAATTTTAACTATTTTCTGTTACTGGAGTAGGTAACAAAATCATTAAAAAATTTCCTACAATTCACAAAAGTACCATTCAACTAAAATTATGACATCTTATAATGATACATCAAAGAATACATTCACAAAGTGCTTGAGAAACCAGTTAACCACTCATTTTTTGTTTGAGATCCAGGAAAAAAAAAAACCAATTACTGATGAGTCATAGACGTTACCATTCGAGGTCAAAATCTGTTAAGTATTGGAGATATTAATGTGTTCAGACTCAGATTAACCCTCTCTAATACAACAAGCCACCCCAGAGGCTGCTGCCCTGGGCATCCTCAGTGATCACTGGGGAGTCAATGTCAGAGAGTAAAGAGAAGGGAACACTGAAGGAGCAGGTGAGAGACTCTGAGCTAGGCATTGGGTCGGAAGTGTGGAGGACTAAGATGACACGCTGAGGCCTTTCCTCTTAGTGTTCTCTGTTGACACTGTGGAGTTCGTGGAGTCTAGGCCCCAGAGTGTCATAAAAAGCTCTCCTGGGCTGGCCTGAAGTTACACATTCCTCTCTTTACTGAGTATATGGATTATCCCTCCAGCTTTAGCTATCTCTTGTCACTATTAGAAATCACGTGCTTTCTACACCTTTTTTTCCCCTTGTGTTTTGAACTTCTGGATAAGGTACATGGTCAGATATCCTTTGCTTTGGTCAGTGATCTGTATGGTTCTGCCAGATGGTATGTGTTGTAGTTTGGATCTTGAATGATCTCCAAAGCCTGATATATTGAAGATATCAAATTTGTGTTCTTAGCATATTGGGTTTGTTCCACCCATGTGTGTGTGCGTGCATGTGTGTATGTCTGTCTGTCTGTCTGTCTGTCTGTCTGTCTATCTGTCTGTCTCTGTCTCCCTCACCCCCTCGCTTACTCTCTCTTCAAGGCAGTCTTATTGTGAGCAGCTTCCTTTGCTAGCCACTCCCACCACTATACATTGTGTTGAGGCTGAAAGGCTATAGAGTGTAGTAACAATAGATTGAAATCTCTGAACCACACAGAGAAAAGAATAGCCCTTTCCTCTTTGTCAATTGATACCTTGGGTATTTTGTCACGGTGATTAAAAGTGCACCAAGGTAGTAGGCTCTGAACAAATACACCGTGAATGGACTGGAGGAGTCCATGCTTTAGTGAACGATGAGCTGATTCGCCCTTGGCCTCATACTGAACGTGGACATAAAAGTCAAAATCTTTGAAGGCATTTATAATGCTTTGCATGATGAAACGTCAGGCCCATGAGAGTGGGTTGATACCACAGAACTGCTGGGGCATTAAAACCAGCAACCAATCACTCACTCTCAGGTTGAATGACTGCTAAGTGTTAGGCAAGAGGCACTTAGTGTCTCATAGAAGCTGTGTAAACAAATCCAGTCCGCTCTCTTCTGTCTCCTGCCTCAGTCCCAGTGGTCACCTTGTTTTTGTTGATTTAATAGTGTTGCCCAAGAGAGCGGTAGCTGGCTACACTTTTACCCCACTCCCACCCCACTAACACCCTCTGCTTGGGAAGAACTATTGAATGGCTGTACATTACTTAGTCTATTTTTGCCATTTTGAGGCTTTGGTTTGCCCAACATCAAATTTTCACCGTAAGACATCTGTGGTGCTTACTTTGGACAGCCAACTCGATACAACTTAGGATTCCTTAGGAAAGAGTCCCAATGAGGGGCTGTCTAGATCAGTTTGGCCTGTGAAGATGTCTCTGGGGGAGTCTGTCTTGATTGTTAATTGCTGTAGGAAGACCCTTCCCACTGTGAGCGGCACCATTCCCTAGACAGGCGGTCCTGAGCAGTGTAATAAAAAAGAGAGTCAGCTGACATCATGCAAGCAAAAATGATCCGCGTGTTTATCCTCTCTGTTCTTGGTTGTGAATGCGATGCTTTGAGTTGTTGCCTTGACTTCCCCACAGTATTGGACTATAATCTGGAATAGAAATCCAAGCAAACACTTTCTTCCTTAAGTTGCTTTCTTTGGGGGTGTTTGATATTGCAACCAACATGAATCGAGGACAAGCGTGGAGCGAGTGCTTTGCTAAGCTTCTTTCTGGTTGTGTTACTGGGTACTTGTTTGTAGCTATAAATTCACTTTTAGCTTACTGCCTAATTTCTGTTTTAAGTATTTAGTCTGTAGTAGATATTGAGACTGTCCTGACAACCAAGACAGGAAGACAGACGTAGATAAAGGACCTGTCAGAACTTCTGTTGTGCCCAGGAAGATGACTACTGTGAAGTATCAGTAGTGAATGTAGAGAAGGGCTGGGAAAATAGAGAAGCCCAAATGCCACCCTGCAAGAAAGGTGACAGACACTTTCTAGTTCCACGAGAAAGGGAGAAAACACACATGGGTTGCGAGGGAGAGATGTTTAGACCAGAGATGAATACTTACTGGAAGGTAGAAAGTTTGAAAGCTGTCAGAAGAGGTCTGACAAATCGTCTATCTGGCCAATCACCATTCAGCAGTTGGTGGCATCCATATGAATTTTTACCTGCACTTGGAAGATGTTTTGGGAGAAGGCGAAGCCATATACATGAAGATGACTTGAGAAGCTTCTTCTGCAGCAGGGCTCTGCTATTATGGCTGCTACGCTTTCGGTTGAGAACGGACTTGGGAGGACATTTATGGGTATTTGTGAGTCCTTATGCGTGGGATCGATTGTGGTGGTGGGAGGGAGCTTGATGACAAAGAGGGAGGATTGTGGGAACTTGTATTTCTTTTTGCTTGATCAGTAAAGAATGAACTCTTCACTGTCTAAGTTGAGAGCAGGGGAAAGACAGAGCTTAGGATGGCAATGAGGTAATGATGTGTCCAACTCTTTTGTATCTTTAGAGCCAGCTCAGTGACTCATGAGTTGCTATGAGCCTCGTGGGCATGAGAAACTCCTTCTGGTCCCGTGTTCTGAAGTTCTCCGTTTTCACACATTGTGGCTGATACTTCTAGGGTGGAATCCAAGTTCTGCCTGGTCTGCCCTTTGACCTTTCAAGCCTCCTTCTCTCAAGACTGCAGAGAAGACTTGTGGTGCACAATGCCCTGTCTGCGCTCTGTGCACCACCATACAATTCACGAACTGGCATAGGGGCAGGAAGTTGAAAAATACAAACACACAGGGACAGAGAGACAGAGACACTAGTCACCCTTGATGCCAGAATGTCCCAAGAATGTTCCCTTTATTGTGTTCAGGGGCAGCTTATATGGGGATAGCCACGCCCCAGCCAAACCCACCAGAAACCACTCTCCTGCCATCAGGAACTCCTGAAGGTCTCGTGCTCAGAGCAGCTGTAGGCACTCAGATCAGGGGAAAACAATTTGTAACAAGAAATTTCAGGATCTGGGGGCTCACTGCTCCCAACAAAGACTGTATTGGAGTTGCCTTGTGGAAGCTCAGAAATGGGGGAAAGACACAAGCGTTGGTTGGGTCCCTTCGTAAACCGACCAATGATCATCTTAACACCGTTTTGTGTAGAAGGCACAGAAACGCAAGTCTGACGTGGAGAGATGATACATTCCTGAGAAGGTGATCAAGGCTATGTGGCAAAAATGAGATGCTGACATTCAGATGAACTGTTAGTTAGTGTGTGTGTGGGGGGGTCATTCTCTGCCAGATCGCACATTCTCTCTAAGACTGTGCAGGGTGGTTGTCTGTGAGCAGCCAGATACCACATTCTCTCTAAGACTGTGTGCGCACTCTGTCTCCCATGGAAATCCTCTCCGAAGAATAACCTGAAACTGATTTGAAGGTCACAGAGGCAGAGCTGCTACTGCACTTTTGAAAAGCAGCAAGGACACAGCTGGTCCCTTCCTCTGGATTCAAGTGTTCCTGTATTTCAGTAATAAAACACGATTAAGTCTGCACACCCTTGTAATTCACTGAAATTATTTCCTTCCTGGTTAAACGTCACCTAGGCTGCTATTCTCATTTTCTTTTTTCTTACGAGAATAAACATCGTGTCATCGTAATCACCCATTTGATTCCCTTACTCATTTTAGCCACCCCTGGGTCAGCATTGACCATGACTTTGGTAATTATTTCATTTTAAGGTTTCTTTGGTAAAAGCCCACGTTTGTGGGTAGTTATGGAGAAAGGCTCCCTACGAGGACCACGGTTGTCTTCAGATGGCATCTAGGGAACAGGACATGACTTCAGTGTGGGTGTGAACTCAGAAGCGATGTTGGTGGTACTCAGGGACTCAGCAATCGGCTCTGCTCTTTGGAGGCTCCCTCTTTACCTTGGCTTTTAAAGGTTTCGTCTTCGTGGGTTTTATCACGTTCTCAGCGTATTCACTTGGCGTGGTGTTTGCAATCAATAACAGCACAGCCCAACACCTGGAGGTTTCCCACTTCTTTTCCTCACCTCCTCTACCTCCGTGTGACACCCTATCTAGCCCAAGGCAAGCACTAATTGGCATCTTAAATACAGCTTCCTGTTAAAATGGTTTCTCCCAGCAGAAGTCTCTTTAACAGCCGAACAGCTCCACTGTCTCTGGATAGTTATTTGTGACCTAAACTAAAGGGTTTCAATTACCCTTTATATTAATTACTTTCTAATAATTTGGAAGTCTTCCTGCGCATCAGAGCTGTTCAACAGCCCATCGAAACCTTAAATATATATTAGTACACTTTATGGCAGCTAAATGTAGATATGAACAAAGAGATTAGGTAATTTTCAGAACTCTTAACCACTGGTTTGAAGTTAAACCAATGTATATAATTGTTTAACACAATGTCTCCATTATAGCTAATATAGAATGAAATGTCTCCAGCTGAATTGGCTTATCTCTGAATGCAAGTCAGTCTTTAAGCTATGCTAAAAGGAGGCTAGGATTATATGGTTCTTTTCGTTTCATTATTTATTTTTATTATTATTGTCTTTCTGCAGTTGTCATATCACTTTTATGCCAGGTAGATACATTGGCTGTAATTATAATTGAAGACCTGTAGCCCTAGGCGGGTAGTTCCCTTCGAAGATTTCAGTGTTCTCTGGTCCAGTTTTCTGCCATTTTCGCCTTACTCGTCTTGTGACTATGGATCCAAATCTCTGCTTCATGTGAGTGTTGGTCTACAAGCCACATTTCTGAGCGCTCTCTTTGACACTGTTCGTAATATTGATGACTGCAATTATAAACCAGAAAGCCAAAGGTAGTGAAGATACGACATGTTGCCTGTTGAGCAGCCAGCACTGACCCTCCTTTTGGCAGCTAGAAATAAATCACTGTCTGAGCTTTAGCAAGCTGGTCTTTGAAAAGTCTGCTGCCGGACCCGCAGAAGTTTTGGTTACATCTCTAAGACACTGCTTCATTCGCGACCTTCTCCTTCCAGGACTGGGGTAACTTGGGTTTGGTCACTGGGACCTCAACTGCTCTTTGTATTAGAAGAAGGAGATTGAGTAAGTCCCTGCTTTGTGCTGAAGAGAAGGCAGGGGGACTGAGGATGCTTCAAGAGCCGCCACGTCATCACAGAGCATCCCAGTCTGTGGATCTTGTCCCCCGGAATGCAGTGATGTCATCCGGCACACTACTTCCTGTTTCTCAAGCAGGCTAGGTCTGGGTCACAATTAGTGAGCTTAAGTGATAAAAGTAAAGTATGATCTTTTAAAAAATACCAGTGGATTTCCTCTTAGAAAAACCAATCCTAAGTGATCTTTCTTGTGAAAAAGAAATTCTTTTTCCTTTGGTCTTCCATGAGCTAACTTGATCCAGCAAAGGCATAAGAAAACCGAGTCATCACATTTTTAGTTTCCCTAATATGGACATTTGTCAACCATTACTGGGCTAACAACTAGATATATGCCAGGGAATTTTCTTCCAAGTTATTGTGGCTTTTTCTGGTTCAAATCACAATGTAGTTCAGTTAAAATCATTTGTGAGATTGCTAGGGATAGATTGGCTTGGACGTCTGTCTGGACGCCAGGCCCAGGGACCTCGCTAGGGATAGATGGCTGGACATCTGTACTGGACGCCAGGCCTGGGACCTGCTAGGGATAGATGGCTGGACATCCGTCTGGACGCCAGGCCAGGGACCATGCTAGGGAGATGATGCTGGACATCTGTCTGGATGCCAGAACTAGGGACCTGCTAGGGATAGATGGATGGATGTCTGTCTGGATGCCAGACCCACGGGAACCTGCTAGGGACAGATGGCTGGACGTCTGTCTGGATGCCAGACCCACGGGACCTGCTAGGGATAGATGGCTGGACATCTGTCTGGATGGCCAGGCACAGGGAATTATAGACAAATGGGATGATGAAAGTATTGGAGAGAGAAAAGGTGGAGGAATATTCTGGGAATATTTCCGTCTCTTCAGACATCCTGGAGAGTTTAACCAGCTGCTATATTTAAGGCAAAAGCACATTATCACTCCGTCCCCTCTGTTTTCTGGTTTCCACTGTAACTTTATTGCACCTAACTATTATATTGCACAGCTCTTGGACCAGAGTGCTATGGTAAGGGTGACCCTGGAATTGTTCTCTGTCTTCCACATGTGAATGCATCTCTGCAGAACATGGACTTTGTCTTGCTGCCAGAAACTTCTGGTGATTGATGAATGTTCTGCATCGGCTAAGTACTTTCTTGGAAAGAATTTACGTTGCCCTTTCTGACAATTATACACATGAAAACAAAGATTCATGTTTACTTGCTTTCCCAACATTAGCCAAGGGGAAAGATCATAATTTAAAATCAGTAAACTGAAAAATGTTTAGTAATGAAGGGAAGAGTTGATGTCAGCTGTCATTTACTGAGCCTAGTCTCCATGCTAGACATAATTCTGTGCACTTAAGGTCTTAAATGATGGCAAATGTTTGGATTTTAAAAACATCTATGACATTTATTTTTCTCCCATTACAACAAGCAGTTCACAGTGTTTCTGGCATTTGAGGCAATGATCTGCTCTCTCCCCAGGGACAAGAGTGATGTCATAAGGGTGGTCCTGCAGGGCTGACCTTTTTCCATCACGGAGTGTCCAGTGCTGACAGTGTTCAATTAAACAAATTCTAACATAGCAATTTTAGGATGTTATTTAAATGTAGGATCATGACTTCACTCACTCAAAATTAGCCTTAGCCTACATGTAGGCTTCTCAGTAGGCACATGGCAGTGGAAAACATACTGGTGAGGTCATGGATTCTGAAGGAGAACAAATTAGTGCTGTTTTCCTAAATCATCTCTCCAGGTGAAGTCTAAAACCTTACCCTGACTTATAGATGAGCGTAGATCTCACCCCTCATAAAAGATGTGTCTTTCTGTAGTAGAAGAAGATTGTTTTTGAGATCCACAACTGGTCCTAATGAAGAGAATAAGCAGCCATGCATGGGGTGTCCAACCCCAGCTGATAGATACATCTACAAGACAATGCCTACACCACTGGAGCAAGGCCATTATGGAAGAGGGAGCAGGAAGACGCTAAGCCCCAGAGGACCAGACACTGCAGTGAAATAGTGTCCTGTATCTGTGGTGGGGAAGCTGTACCATCAAATTGTAACTCTGTGGTTACCGAAACAAGACCTGCATAATGATGAACACCAGTTGGTATGGCAGCTCAGATGGGGAAAATCTCACAAAGCCCAGCCTTAGATAAAGACTTCAGGAAAGTAAGAAATGCTAAAAGGGAGAATCCATCTTTTCCGGGAAAAAGACCCCAATAGGCTACCTGATCTTAAGTGTTAACCTCTAAACATTTTTGTTCTCTCTCTCTCTCTCTGTCTCTCTCTCTCTGTCTCTCTCTCTCTGTCTCTCTCTCTGTCTTCTCTTCTCTCCTCTCCCTCTCTCTCCTCTCTCTCTCTCTCTCCTCTCTCTCATCTCCTCTCTCCTCTCTCTCGTCTCTCTCTCCTCTCTCTCTCTCTCTCTCTCTCTCTGTCCCCTTTCTATCAACAGTAAATTGACTAATTAGGTTATATTATGTAGATATATATATTGTGTTTGTATTTCTGTATATGTATTTGTGTAATCAAAGAAGAAGAGGTCAGTACCTTGAGAGTCCTTGAAGAGGACATGGGATTAGGAGAGAGTGGGAGGGAGTGATATAAATACAATACTCATGTTTAAAATTCTCAAAAAAATTAAATTAAAAATCCAAAACCCAAACCAACTGTCACCACCCAGGTGACAGTTTTTCTTGTGCAGCCCATTTCCAACTGTTCCCGTGTTCCCTGCAGTGTCATTGGGACATGTACTGTCCACCGTGTTCCCTGCAGTGTCCTTGAGACATGAACTGTCCACCATGGTCCCTGCAGTGTTATTGGGGCATGTACTGTCCACTGTGGTCTCTGCACTGTCTTTGGGACAGGTGCTGCACACTATGTTCAATGCAGAGGTTCAGGGCTTCTCCAGAGTAACACAGAATTTCATGTCACACTGGGTCCATGTGGGGAACAGTCTAGGACATCACAGAACAAAGTGCTGGCCCTGGTACCAGTTTTGCTTCCTCTCTCACTCTCCTTCTGTTTGGCTTCCTATAGTCAGAACGCCCCAGGAAATGGTATGTGAAGGCAGAGGAGTAGTCCTGTTTCTTGCAGTAGACATTCATCTGAGAGACTTCAAAGGCTTTTGTTCTCCGTGAAATTAAGGCCTGTAGCACCTCTCAGCAGAAACATGTTTTCTGGTTTCTCTGGGAGTAGGACAAGAAACAAGTGAGAGATGAGGCATGTGTTCCTAGGTAGGAGTGGGCTGTCGGGCTGGAGGAAGCCTGTAGAAACTCCATAAGCCAGAGATGCAGAGCTTTGCCCTGTATTCCTGGCTCCAGGCCAGCGCTGTCTGTCTTGGGTGAGCAGGATACTATCAATCTTGCCACGGGTATCAGTTACTGAAAACCACAAGTGCACAAGTTGGGTTGGCAAAGCCATGCATTCTTGCTGTGGCAAATGGTGCCTCTGGCATGCAAAAATATCAATGGGACAACTCCTTAAATTCAAGGAACACTTGGTTCATGTTGCAGAGAGGAAGTTGCTGCATGCTGCTTTTGTGTGACTACAACCAGGCATGGAAGTTCTTCCTTCTTCCTTTAATTATCACCACCATGAACTGCTACCCTTGGGGAAAATAATCCTAGGTGAGTACAAGGTGATATATTGACTGTCGTAAGAAACCTGGATCCTTCAGATTTTCCTAAATATTGTTTTATTGAAAAAAAAAATAGGGACAAGGTGTGAGAATTGACCTACAATGCTCATACTTAGACACGTTGTTTTCTGCGGTAGCTCTGGTAGTTTCAAATACTGCCCCAGGAAGATGCTGCCATTCTTCATAATTAGTCATTGCAGGGACAAGTTAGTAGTTAAATAAACCATGCTTTATATATGGGCTGATGAAAAGTTTTGCTTTTTGTAAGAGTTGGGTATGTGTCTATCTGTGTGTACTTGGCAGTTCTCTTATGGGGAACTAGTTTAATAAAATCTGTCACGTGTCCACCAGCATGTGCAGAGTCCTTGGCTGATCTTTGGGACTTCTGCTCCTTTTCTGTTTGTTGTGTCGTCTTGCTGTGTGGCTTTGTCTTCATGCTTGGCTCTTAGAGGGTGAGAGCCATCCTCTACCACCATTGTGTATTGCATCAGGCAAAGACGGCAATGGATGAAGGGGGTTGAGGCAGACCCTCCCTCTTTTCAGGGGAAGGGGTGCAGAGTGGACTAGGGCAGCATCTGCTCCATGTTTCTGATCTATTCAAATGGATGATTTAACTTTTGGATGCTTTTTTTTTTTTGCCTAGTTCACATTTTGTGTGGGAGGTCCTTCTGTCTCTGTGTTGCTTTTATTGGTTAATGAATAAAAAACTGATTAAGCCTATGGCAGAAAAGAACAGAGCTAGGTGGGGAAAACTAAGCTGAATGCTGGGAGAAAGGAGGCAGAGTCAGAGAGAAGCCATGGAGCTGACAGAGTCAGACATGGCAAGACTTTGCTGGTAAGCCACTTCCACGTGACAATACTCAGATCAATAGACATGGGTTAAATTAACATGTAAGAGTTAGCCAATACGAAGCTAGAGCTAATAGGCCAAGCAGTGATTTAATTAATACAGTTTCTGTATGATTATTTTGGGTCTAAACTAACCGGGTGGCCAGGATCCAACAAGCAGGCCCCTTCTCCAACACATATTCTTCAAATTTTTTTCCACAGGGAAAAAAAAATGGAGAATGTATGTCTTTTTAATAGAATTATTACAGACATCCCCCTCTTGCAAACACCCTTTAATATTTGTCCTTTTGAGTACAGATAAGTTGGCGGTATTTTAAGTTATTTGTTGCATTCTTGAGTCCTAGTGGCTGTTGCTGTGAAGAGATACCATGACCAATGCAACTCATAAAAGAAAGCATTTGATTGATTAGTCCATGACTATCCTGACAGGCAGTGTAGAGGCTGGCTGGCATGGTGCTGGTGCAGTAGAGAGATACAGTCTCATTCAAACCAGCACATTTTGTATGTTGTAGGAAATATGAATTGGCATGAATTTTGTATTTCTACGATATATTAATATAACTTGTATTAACAACTAGTTTGACATAAGTAAATGATGCTACTGTTGGCCTATTTATATTTATTTATCCTCTCTGTGCACATTGTTCTCTGTTTTCTCTCTTGTGTTTCAGGCATATTTAAATTGGGGAAAAATTGGCCTTATTCCAAATATTGCCATTTCTTTTACATGATCTTTATAAAAATTATTGTAAATATCAAGAAAATCTGTAATATAGTCCCATACAATGATCACTAATTCTTTGTGGTTTCTTTGTCTAACTAAAACCAGTGTAAACTCACGCTGGTTTCTTTGTCCCCAAAGTCACTAAAAGTTAATTCAGTATGGTGTTGTAGGAAGCCACTTGTTCATTTCCTGGCTGCCCAGACTCCCAAGATAATCACACAGAAACTATATTATTTAAATCACTGCTTGGCCCATTAGCTCTAACTTCTTATTTGCTAACACCAACATCTTAATTTAAACCATCTCCATTAATCTGTGCATCACCACAAAGCTTCAGCATGTCTGTCTCTGGTGGCTCCACAGCTTCTACCTGACTCTGCCTTCTTCCTCCCAGCATTCAGTTTAGTTTTCCTTGCCCAGCTAAGTTCTGCCCTGCTATAGGTACAAAGTAGTTTCTTTATTCATTAATGGTAATCACAGCATACAAAGGGGAATCCCACATCACCTCCCCTTTTCTTTTTAAATAAAAAAGGTGCCAGCTTTAACACAGAAAAATTACATATAACAAAACAGGTATCACGTAGGAATTATAGTTACAATATTTATGTCTATTTTATCTTTTATCATAACTAAGGAAATCTGTATTATTACTATCTACTCTTCAACTTCATCAAAGACTCTAGAAGGATATAATATTACCTAAGTAAACAGGAAGTGCATTGTAAACAATTTCCAAAACTCTGGAAATGACAGAGACTTCCCTCTGCCTGAAAATTCATCCGAAGTTTTAATTTGGTTTGATCTTTAATTATCTGTTTAACTTCTGAAAATGAGGTAAACAAAGTGAAGAGCAAGCATAGATGGAAGATGCAGGCAAACTCTAGGAAGTCTGGAGAACCTTAGGGCTGTGGAGCTGTGTTTCGACTCCCATGCTGGGAGCATCCTCCTGTGTCGAGGCAGACAGTGTGGATAAGATCTACACAGTGATCTCAGCCTGCAGCTCTGCATGAACGTAGCTAGGGTAGCATGCTTTGGAATGTAGCTTGCTCTCTCCATGTTGCATTACAATTATCATAATGCATTCTTTGTTTATTATCTGCAATGCAGGCTGAATGAGGGCTCCGTGTGTTAGCTGATGTCCTTTCTTCAGAGCTCCTTGCCATAAGCCATCAGTGTTGGGCAGTGCGGAATAGTCTCTACTAATGGGGTGGGAGAATATGCCTGGATCACTGGGGACAAACTGTGCAACTTGGTTTTATTGCAAGACAGGCTTTGAAGACACGTATCAGAAGCTGTTTTGTTGAAACCTTGGATATTCTGCCATTTCTTTAGACTGCTCTTCCTGCCTTAGCACCAAAGCTTTCCTCACCATTTAGGAAGAGTTTCCCCTTGCGTGCCCTCAGGGGCTGACGGCCTCTCTACCTTAGTCATCCTTAGGTGGTGAGTTTACAGATGAATGTCTCGGTCATATTTAACCATCATAAATAGCAAATCGAACCAAAGCAGAACCTTGACTTCCTGAATCAGCTTCGGGGTTCACATCTGGCTGTGGCCAGGCTGCATCTGGTGGCAACAGAACTGTCACGACTCTTCTCAAAGGCAGATGTGGTGCTTCAGTGTGATGGAGACAGAATTAGACAGGAGTAACAGATGGGGTGCTTACCATTGAAGGGTTCCATTCTGTGTATTTTCTTCTCGTTGTTTTCTATTTATTTATAGAGATTTCTGTCAAGTCAACCCTTCTAAGGGTAGCAGTGTTTCCTTCCATTGCAGTCAATGTCTCCTACCTCAGTTCTTTTCTTGTGACATCACTGTGAAGGGATCCTGTGTTCTGCATTCCCTGTGCACTTGGTTTGTTCATTAGGGGGAAGCTAACAGTTCATCACCAGCCAAGGCACTTTGGGTGAATGGTGCTGTTTGCATATTGCTGATCATGGTCTCTGCTAATGGACTATAATTATAGCTTCCTTGTCTTTATTGACAACAGAAAGTTAATATACAAAACAACCAAATTGTGCGATTGTTGGTGTTATATGAAGATGCCCACTGCCATGTTTCATGCTCCTTTACTAATGTTTGTCCATGGGGTCCACTCTTTATGTAAGGCCTGGTCTGGGGTCCTGCATGGCCCCTTGGAAGCAGACCTTTGTGTGAATGAACAGTGCACATTCCCGAGACTTTGGATTGCATTTGTCACAGTACACCCATGATTGTCACCCAGTCCTCACTCCTTAAAAACTCAGACAGTGACTTCTTGTGGGAACAAAGGACTTGGTGAGAGTAGGAAGATAATAAAGAGCATGGAGCAATTCAATATGTTCCTTTAAAATCATTTTGAAATTATTCCATAGAAATTTATGGACATAGACCTACAAATTTTCTGAAGAAAAAATTAGGCCCAGCCATCACTTTTAGGACCCCCTACATCAGAAAGTAACAGGAGTGCCCTCTTCATCCTGGGCATCCAGAAGGACCGTCTGTGCTGATATTTAGATCTCTCCCTTGGGTGGACTCATTCAGTTACAGGTTAGCATAATTGTGGCATGTCTCCATCATCATCACAGTCTCTAGTAATTATAGCAGGCATGCCTTATCATCACATCCTATATCATTTGCAGTAACTACTAGATCAGTCTGATAGAGTGAATCCTGTAATTGTTAATTATACACACAGAAAAAAAAAGAAAATACATTCAGAAACAAACACATGCTAACTGTTCCATATCCAGGGGCAATTCAGATATCCAGTCTTGACTTGTAATGGCTCCAGGTAAGATAAGATGTTGGTGATTTCTGTCCTTGTATGATAAACCCATTGGGAAACAAGCAACTAGAGCGTGTATACCAATGTGATAGTATTTCCATGCAATTTTGCTACCTGCTGCATTATTGTTGCCTGGGAAACAGACTTGTGAACATGTGATAGAGATGAAATTTGGTGCTGACTCCTTCGTGTATAATCCACACAGTGTTCTCAACAAGTAGAATACCCACCAGGACTGATGGCTCATGCCTGTAATCCCAGCACTCAGC
This sequence comes from Arvicola amphibius, assembly GCF_903992535.2. Classification (NCBI taxonomy): domain Eukaryota; kingdom Metazoa; phylum Chordata; class Mammalia; order Rodentia; family Cricetidae; genus Arvicola; species Arvicola amphibius. The sequence goes on along the minus strand of NC_052049.1, from coordinate 6,478,000 downwards.
AGGCTGAGGCAGGAGCATAGTGAGCTGGGCATCAGTCTAAGCTACATAGCATGACCCTTCCTAGAAAGAAAAGAAAAACATACCCATCTCACTGTCTTTTAAAATTGTTATAACTCCCAGAAATTCTGCACAAAAGTTTTAAAAATGTATTACCACAGTGAAATATGTATGGCTTATAAAATTTCGTGTTTTCTTCTGAGTTGAGTGAATGGTGAATATTTTCTCCGAGAGACATTGCTATATTTCAGACACTTTGTTTATTCATGTGAGCGGTGCTCATCACAGATGTATTATTCTAGAACTGCCTTGCACTGGAGGTAACAGGTGCCGCTTGAGCAGTAGCCCAGGGTATGTGCGGCCGGCAGGCAGTGCTGCATGCATCTTCTAGAATGGTCAAGTCCACATCAGTGGGTGGATTATTTTATCTGGATTGGCTTCGTGTTAATGTTTAGTGCATGAATACTGGCAAGGACTTATTAACATTTGATTCCTGTTTAAAAGGAATTGCCGTATTCCATTGCCTTTCTTCTGGAAGGAACAGGAGTTGAAGTTAAGGTCAGATGAAGCAATGCAGTAATCCTAGTATGAATTTTACCCTGACTTCAGAAATGCCACACCCACTGCCCAGAAGACTCCTCTGTCCCTGCTCTCTACCCTGTATCATTCGGTACAAGGCAGCATCAGCTGGAGTGGATGATCTTGCAGATCAGAGACTCAATCCCTGAGCAGCCAAGCTTTCCCCTTCTCCTACCTCCTTTCAGACCTTCCGCTGCGCCTTGTCAATTATAAAAAAGACACCTTGAACTAAAAGAAAGGTAGGAAAGTCAAGGTAGGTGAAACTGTGTGTGTGGGTGGGGGGGCATACAGCCCACTTGCCCGAGACCTGTCTGCCTTGTGGTAGACACCAAACTTCTCCAGTGGTTCCAAAGAGGAGAGGAATGTAAGAGCACAAGCCTGAGCAGATTGAGTGGCCCCACGTGCCTAGCCTCCATCCCACCCACCCCACCTATCTAACTTCTAAGAAAAGGCTGAGGCCCCTGTTCTCCAGAAGACACCCATTCCAAATGCTTTTGGATCTGAACACTCCTGTGTTCTTCCTGCCTGCCATTCTCTTCTGAGTGACAGCTGGGGCAGAGGGATGGATGCTAAGCACTCCTTGATACAGGGAAGGGTTCGTGAATCTCATCCAAGAGCAGTGGCAGAATCACAATCTTCCTAGTTGTCTCAGCTACACATTCGCTTAAAAAAATAACATTAAGAGAAGCTGACAACAAAATGAAAGGGCACCACATTTATTTTTAGTTCTCAACAGTTTTCAAATCAGTTGTACCTTTCAGTTGAGGAGAATAAAGTCTCATTTTAATGGCTATTTTCATCTTGAGATTAACTGCACTCAAATTTTTTATTCTCTGTGGCATACCTAATTAAATACAGGAGGGTCTCGGGGAACACAGCTTTATACATACAGGCCTAATGACAGGAGGCACAGCCACTCATACAGGTCACAGGGTGGTGAGAAGAAAGACATCAGGAAGAGGGGGACCAAACCTCTACTGATGTTTCCATGGAAGCAACAAGGAAGACAGGACAGAAGGCTTAGTTTTGGACTGGCTAGTCTTGATACTTAGAGTATCTTGGCTATAGGGACATAGTTAATTATCAAGCCTCTGGGTGATTAATACTGAGAAGCACCACCCCCTGGAGTATGGAGGGATGATGGGTATGTAGCTTCAGATTATTCAGTGAAAATGCTACAGCAATAACTGGCTGACACAGAGAGGTGTAGCCTCCCCCCACCCCAAGTCAGAAAAGTTTGTAAGATAGCAAATGTAATAAATAAAAGCATTCACCTGTGTCCTTATATGGAAGTTCAGGGAGACAATGTGGAGTCTGGAATGTTGTCTCTGTGGACAACTTTGCATTCTCTCTCTAAGGTGCTGTGCAGAATATAACATCTTAGAAGGCCATAGGGGGCTTCTGCCCCTGAGCGCCAGCCAGGAGCCAAACAGCTAGTAAGAAATGGGCCATACATTTAATGTGCTGCTTCACTGATAGCTTTGGGTGAGACCTTCATGACTGAGCCCTTGTCCCACCCCCTCTTGCTGTGTCATGGGTGAGAATGTGACTTCTAGGTGGCTCATGCGTCTCATCTATGGTGATACTTCTCCACAGAGCTGTTTGGAGGTGAGCTGCCCACACCTACTCTCCACAGAGCTGTTTGGAGGTGAGCTGCCCACACCTACTCTCCACAGAGCTGTTTGGACGTGAGCTACCCACACCTACTCTCCGAATGTTCTGATACATGATCACAGATTTCGAGGAGCAGCTGTTTCCAGAGAGTGTTGGGATACTGAGCATCCTATCTCAGACTTCTCCAAGGGTGTCACTATTAAGATGCACGAGGACAGAGAACTTGAAGCTGGTTTGGTTGTCTGCCACCACCTTCACGGCAGCTATTGCCAGCAAGTTTGTGCCGGCAGGTGGACCCCACACTTGAAAGCATTAAAGGAATGTAGCAATCATGGAAAGTGAGCAAAACCTTTATGAAAAGATGCTCGGAAGTACGCTTGGAAGCACCGTGGGTGGTGGTGATATTTTTCTCAAGGAGTCACTGATGTCAGATATGCACAGATCGGTGATCTTTCTCCTCAGCCATGGGAGCCGATGGTCTCTCCATCATTGTGGTGTCACTAGCTTTCAAGTGTGATGTCCCTGTAAGCCTCCAGTGCCATCAACTAAAGGGAGCCGGAGAAACACTCTTTAAGATGCGCTCTTTAACAAGTCATTACATTTGGAAGACCATACCAGATAACCCAATTTAGAAGACAGATATTGAATTCACATGCAAGGCTATTTTAAGACCTTTTTATCCATGCATATCAAGAAACAAATGAACAGTGATTATCTCAAATGACCTGCTCAGAGCTTTGTCATTCTTGGTAGTTAGTATGGACTTTAAAAATATTCCCACTGGGTCAGTGTAAGAACTGCCTTATCGATAGCCATGCATGGATGGAGGGAGTGCATTGTGTCTTATCCCCCACTTCTGCACTATTGGCTACTAATATATTTTGGAGGGGCAGAATCATTATTTTCAGTTGTGTATCCTTGATTGGACCCATCAAGCTCCAGTCGATAGTTTTAATCCAATGATCACTTAAACAAGATGGGTCACAAAACCAAAGCAAACACACACACACACACAGAGAGAGAGAGAGAGAGAGAGAGAGAGAGAGAGAGAGAGAGAGAGAGAGAGAGAGAGAGAATTAAAAGAGAGAGAGAGAGAGAATGTAGTCACTATTCACTTGAACTTTTACCCGGCTTGCATTGCTCAGTTACCACAATTCTACAGCTATCCACAGTACAGTTAAGAGTACTGGGCCACGAGTAAAGAAGTTCATTTCTCAGTGTTCATACCATGATCTTCACCAGTCTCCCCCACGTACCCAGGAAGGGCAGAGGTGAGTGCTAGGAGATGGCACCACCACAAACTGAGAAACACGAAGTTCCAAAAGTCAGTCTTTCACAAGGGCTGCAGATAAACTACTTACTCACTGCTTGCTTAAGCTCCAGTCCTCCCCCCTTTTTATCTGAGCAGCAAACAAATCAGCCCTTTGCATTGCAGGGAGACTCCCTTTCTGTCTTCCAAGCTGTGCGCTCAACAAACAGCCTTGAAAAGATAATCTGGGGCAAAGCTGCGAATGCCTCTGGTCAGGGCTAGAAGCCTTGAAAACCCCCTATTAATGTGTTGCCATCTCTCCTAATGACTTACGGCCGCATCCACTTTTATCTTAATAAAACTGATGATCCTACTGAACTCCTCCAGATGGTCCCTTTCATTTCCCTGGAGACTGCAGTTCCCATCTTGCATCCATATCTATTTTTTCCTCACCCCAAGCGACTGATTTTCTGACTTCCCTATTCACCATAATCCTCTCCATGACTCTCATGTCCAATATTCTGTTCCATGTTTAGTACTTAGCAGTTTCGTAAGAATAAATGTGTGTTGAATGAACCCGATGAGTGTGTTCCTGGCTTTTAGTAGCAGAAAGGAAAGTTGGACCATCTACTGTTTATATTATTCACTACATGAATAAATAAAGGTGTTTAACAGAAAATTATTTAAAAATTTGCAATTACGTTTCAATTGCTAATCTGAGCTGGACCTGGTACGGTCTGAGAAACGGCCAGATTTCCCTCCACTTGAACTCATTTCGTATTTCTGATAGCAGGTACTTCTCCCTGCTCCAATTAGGTTTCACATATGTAGGCTGCCAACTTCTTCCAGCAGATTGGTGAAAGAGGCCAGAAGTTCTGGGCATGAAAGATCCCTCATCAGGCCCTTAAGGCAGTGGAACTTACCCAAAGCTTCCAAGGCAAACACCCTCGATGTCTTTTCTGCAGTGGCTTGAGTATCTGTGGTCCATGAGCGAGCTGCACCATGACCAAATGATTTTCATTGAACTCAGCCATTAACAGCTTTTCCATTTTATATTTGAAATGCATTTCTCTCACTTTGATTGTAAGTTTTCAGGTAGCGCCATAGGTGAACACTCAGAAAGTTTGAAACACGAATTTGTACCACAGCTGTTGAATAAGTAAGGTGGAAGTTTTTTTTGGTAAGTAATAATTAATTATGTTTTAGTTATCAAAGAATAAATCACACATTTCTCACCCATGGAATGAAGAACAGATGGATAATATACAGAAATACTATCTAAGATGATTACAGTCAAAGTTTGTTTCCCAATTCTTTCTGGTAAATTTCTGATGAGGGCAAATATCTACACTGGGAAGAAATTGGAAATAGGTTCCCAATTGATTACCTATTACTACTTACTTTCAAATGTAAGAACGAAGACAAAAGAAAAATAAATAGAAAAAGAGAGTTTGCCTTAAGAACTCCATTGGCAGTTCACAGCCCTCATTAAACTACCCACACTTGGATGGTCCCCTGGTGCTCCCATCATCCTTTACCTTGTTGAAGACATGTTCTGCTGAGTGTATCCCTAGCTCACCATGACGATGCTGTTGGGTTGGCTCTTCAGCCGTGCATGGTTCCTCTCTGTTTTGTTCCTTGATATTACAGTGCTTATTGCATGACCTTAGTAGGGAGTCTGCTGTGAAATAATCTTTCTGTACACTTTGAATATGTATTGCTTTCATTGGTTAATAAAAAGCTGACTGGCTGGTACCCAGACAGGAAGTTAGGTGGGAGAGCCAAACTGAGAATGATGGGAAGAAGGAGGGTGGAGTGTGGAGTCACAGAATTCATGAGTTAGATGCAAAGGGAGCAGGAAATAAATGTGCCATGCTAATAAGAGTATCACCCGATGGCAGAGAGTAAATAAGGAATATGGGTTAATTTAAAGTATAAGAGCTAGTTAGTAATAAGCCTGAGCTATTGCCTGAGCATTTACAATTAACATAATCCTCAGCAAGGCAATTTGGAAGCAGCTACTGGGATGGGAAAACTCTGTCAACAGGTGTGAGTAAATATGCATTTAATGTGAGAGCAAACTGGTTGGAACTCTTGGTTCAGGTTCTGCTATAAACAATGAACACAGCATTCTTTCTTTGGGGGCTGTGAAATGAAAGGCACAGGTCAGCATCTCCCCGAGAGCATTCCCAGGTCTACTTTGCTGGCTGGCACTGAGGAAACTTCCCAACTTTTTCTTGCAGTTATTTTTGTGATGCTTTTGCAGACTCTTTTCCTTACCCATCCTAACTGTCCGCTCCAAGTACCGGAGACAGAGTTATTGCCTGGGAATGGATATCAGTGTCCTAGTAACATGCAGGTTTAACTTCAAGCAGGGAGCCCCTATGGCTTAGAAAAACTCTAAAATGATGGCAACCGCAGAGAAGGAAAAATATATAACATTCTAATATAGTTTTTGACTACTTTGTTTTGAAGTGGATTCACAGACACATGAACACAGTATTTCCTCACACACAGCCCCCCCACCAAATTTCTTGTTTTAACTTCAGAATGAGTCTGTTAATACATAGGATATATCTCAAGAATTTTGCAATTAAATACTAAGGATCCATGAATTATTTCTTAGAATCTTGTACCTTGTTGTTAAATATCTTTTGCATTTAATCTGCATATTTATTATTAAAACCTATGCTTTCTCATCTAAAAGGTACGATAAAGCTTCTGCACAAAATCAGAAGTGAGAAAGATCAAGGACATCTTGCAGAGTCTAAAGCACTATGTAAATGTTGGTTTGGTGGGGGGGGGGCTTTGAATCATCCTCACCTGTGATGCATGAGCAGACAGGCTGGAGCTGGGCCAGGGTTGATGGCCAGGCTTGCAGACCTCCTAGTTGCTCAGGGTGAGCAGCCTGGCTGCATGACCACTCAGCTGCTGATAATCAGCGTGTATCTGGAGCAGATTCTGTGGTCGCCAATGTCTGATCTTCAGAAACTCACAGAGAGAGCAGAAATGACACTCAGATGCAGGCGTAGGTCTGCTTCTCATTGGGTTTAGAATGAGTGCTGAAGAGTATTGAAAGCCCACTCCCGTGGCTGTCTTGAGTTTGAACTTCAGACAGATTTTGTTATAATCTTCTAGTCTATCCTACTGCCCCCATAATAAACACTTTGAGTTCAAGGTCTACCTCTGGAATACCTGTTAGTCATTGCTATTCCCACAACACTTGGCTAATTATGCAAAAGAGCTTTATAGAGAGTTGCTGATTGAACTTCGCTTTATTTAAAAGGGATTAATTAAGTGCAGTCTTGATGGAATTTCTTTGGGAGGGCAGAGCTAGAAAAGAACACGGTCCCTTCATATAAAAACTGTATTTTCAAATCTCAGCTACAGACAGGTATGGTATTTGGGGCATACTGGGAATAGAGTTCTCCTTTTTAAGGTTACAGTGCCCTTAGATCTGCTGCAATGAATGTGGATGTTTTAAGAGATGAACTCAAACAGATAATTTGTGCTAAAATTTTTTTCCGCTTCTTAAAAAGTCAGTTCTAGATGGTGACTGGTGTGTGTCACTTTTTGTAAAGCTGGCATCTTGCTGTGCCAAGGACATCACACATGTTTCTCTCTGTATCTGGTCTTGCAATTCAACCAAGTGTGGGTTGAAAATATTCTGGGCAAAGTAGCATCTATCCTGAACAAGTAAAGGCCATGTTCCAGTCATTATTCCCCCAATAGCACAATTCAATCCTTTGTGCACATGTGTGTTGTGTTATACATTGTAAGTCATCAGGCACTGGTTTAATGTACAGTGGAAGATGTATGTAGATTTTATGCAAATGTGGTACCATTCTGTGTGCAGGAGCACCCTGAACATTTACAGATGTACATACCCTCACTGATCAACGATCCAAATCCACATCAGCCTCAGTTACTGAAGGAATATTGCATGGGGTTTCCTGGAGTCACAGGCACTATGACATGAGAAAAGTTACTTTTTTCCTGTTTTTTTCAAGACAAGGTTTATCTGTAGCTTTGGAGCCTGTCCTAGAACTAGCTCTTGCAGTCCAGGATGGCCTCGAACTCCCAGAGATCTGCTTGTCTTTGCCTCCTAAGTACTGAGCTTAAAGGCGTGCGTCATCACTGCCCAGCTTGGGAAAAGTTACTTGCAGGCACTGTATAGCATGCATTTCTAAGGAGAAGAGACAAAAACAGTATCAGCTTTGCATATTTGTAGTGAGGAGGAATAGAATTTTAATTCCATTATCAAAGGCTGTCAGGCCCCTAATTAGATTTTTCTTTTTTTATTCCCTTGCCCCATAGCTTTCAATTCTGTTTTATAAATAGGATACTGTACTGACATTCTCCCCATAGAAATAATCAGTTAACAATTAATAATTAATCTTACCAGGGCACATTCTTGTGGGGTCTTATGGTGATCAAACTAGGCATGAGGGAATAAGACAGAGGAAAGTCATTGCATAAAAATGTAAGTCTGTGCCTCCGTAATTTTGTTAATACACATGAATACATGGTGGTGCCATTAAGTTTTTGACATCATGTACATATTTATATTTATTAATAGGCCTTTTGAAAGAACAGCTTTATGTTTATAGCACAACTGGGGAGAAAGTCCAGCTATTTCTCACAATGCCTGTCTCAAGACTGCTTGTATCTCCCTATTTCTGAACACGCACACCTCTATGAGAATGGGACATTTGTTACTGTTACTCACCTGTTGCATTGAGACATTGTTATTGTTGCTCACTTGCATTAAGACATTGTTACTGTTGCTCACCCGCACTGAGACATTGTTACTGTTGCTCATCTGCACTCATCAACATTGAGACATTGTTACTGTTGCTCACCTGCACTGAGACATTGTTACTGTTGCTCACCCTCACTGAGACATTGTTACTGTTGCTCACCTGCACTGAGACATTGTTACTGTTGCTCATCTGTATTAAGACAATGTTACCACCTAGCACTATGTTTGGCCATTAGTCTTTGCTCTTGGTCAAAACTTGTTTTGGACTGGTGTAGAATGACATACACTGCCATTGTAGTGCCATGCAGGACAGGCAAACTGCCCTAAAATGCCCCTATTCAACCTCTTTGCCCTTTCTTGCCACTCTGTGGTTCGCTACCACTGGCCTTTTAAACTTTTCTTTCTGTTTCCATGGTTTTGCCTTCTGTAGAATGTCACTTAGTTGGACACGCTCAGCATGTAACCTTTTCAGACTGGCTTCTCTCAGTGATATGCATTTAAGGTCACATCATCTCTTTTCTGATAGCTAATTTGTGTGTGTGTGTGTGTGTGTTTGTGTGTGTGTGTGTGTGCATGTGCACTTGCACGCACACATAATAAATAACCTTCCACAATTTGGATGGAGTATGTTTTTTCCATCTATCTCCTAAAGGACACCATGGTTGTTCCCTTCCTTTGGTACTTGTAAACAAGATAGAATCTTTCAAATGAAGTTTCTTTAAATAAGTTTTTGTAAAACTTGAAAAATTGGAGGCATGATATTACAGTCTCAGAGAAACAATGATACTGTGATATGGAATTTAGAACCACTTGGGAGACAAATCTATGGGCATCTCTGTGAAGGCTTTTCCAGAAAGGTGTAACTAAGGTAGGAAACCCACCCTGAAGGTTGAAGGCACCAGCCCTGGGTTGGGAATTTGGACTAAAAAAGGAGAAAATAATGGAGAAGCAGTGTTTGTGTTTCCTAACTATGGATGTGATATGGCCAGCTCCTTACATTCCTGCTGTCCTGCCTGCCTCCATGATCGCTGCACCACCCTGCTGTGAGCCCAAGCTCGCCCTACCCTCCCTAAGTTGCTCTTATCAGTGTCCCAGCACAGGGAACTTAAGCACTGAGGGGTTTGGTCCACATGACTTTGGTTCTTATGTGTCCATCTGTAGCTAGCTTTGGCTGTAGGGGACAGGAACCTGGGCTCCCCCTGTTAAGGCAGTCCTTGGGGGTTCTCTCTTCTAATCATGATCCTAGTCAGGGAATTGCTAACATAGTGCTGGCACTTTCTAGTTATTTGAATCTGAACAATCACATATACAGTAGGTGCCTACTAGGCAGCTGTTGAATGGCTGAACTTTCCAGATGAACTCATGGGTTGCCCACGGGCTTCTCTCAAGCCTTCCACTCAATTCCAGGAAGACCTACCACAGAGACCCAGAAAGGCAGCAAGGAGTGTTTGTCTAGTACCTGATATCCACTGTTGGCAAGCCAATTAATTTTTCTGTGATTTCTTCACTCAATAAATATATTAATTAAACATACCCACTAGTGATTGTAATACCATCTAGTGATCCCAAGGACATTAGGGTGTCCTACCCCTTTCTGATGGATGAATGGCAGTGGCAGTAAGATTTCTTCTAAGTCTTTGCTATTATTTCATGTTTATTATTATTATTTACCATTGTTTTGGCAATACTGATCAAAAGATGATCAGATTGGAACAGAACATAAAGTTTATGATAGGAATCTAACCTGGGTTTAAGTTATAATGGTTATTGCCATTGTCTTCTCAGATAGTTCACCTGCGTTTGCATGTATTCCAGTGTATACATTGGTATTTGATGAAATCATAAGGTTAACACCTTCAGATGTGCCAGTGTGCATTTCCTGGCTGCTGCGAGCAGAGCTTTAGGGTGGGACAGACACTAACATTGAGGCCAGTCATGACTCTTAGAGAAAACTGAGTCCCAGGAACCTGAAGCTACCATTGAGAAAGGTATTGGCCCTGTCATTGATGCCTCCACAGGGTGGCTATACTGTGGGTGGCTATCCCTTGCTTCTATCCTGCTGATCTGCCAATGGCTTTGGACAGTTCTCTGGCTTATGAGCTACGTCACAATGCTGAGAAAACTAGGTAGAGTGTCTATTGTCACCTCTTGTTCATCAGGAAGAAAACAGTGGAAAGGCAGGCTGACTTATCAGTGGGGATGCCAGGGCAGGCCACAGACTGGCTGCCAGGACCAATTCTAAGAGTCTGAGAAAGAGGCTCCCATGAAGGGCATGGCAAGTGTTAAAACCACTGCCCCCCCCCGTTTCTCTGTAAATAGATTTTTCTCCTTGATGGTGCAAGCAGAGCCCAGGGAAGAAGGTCCTGTTATCAGGCGTCATCTTGGCACGAGTCATCTTCCTCAGAACTCCGCAGACAACTATCTTGATAGTTACACGTGACTTGTCACCCCAGCCTTTGAGAGCAGACAGCATTTGTTCATCTGTCTGTTCTGTAGTTGCTCTAACAAACAGTTGGTAGCACACCAAGTTGAACACAGAAAGCAGGGTGGGAAGAGCTTTATTTTTGAAGCCATGTGAAAGAAGCAGCGAGTCACACGGAAAAAGAAAATGGCTGTCTTCCATTTTCACCGCTCTTACTCTTGGAAGTTGGATTTATGGTCTTCAAAAGTTGCAACGTAAGGATGAGCTCCGCTAAAACCAAGCTTGGGTTGATTTAAATCAGACTTAGTGTCCCTGTCTTCACTTTTCCTTTCCGCGTGTGGTCTTCAGTGAAGTCAAATTGGACATTCTTTTCCCTTTTAAGCAACGTGGGCAGACTGCAAACATGGCTCTGCTCTCGAGAAAATATGCAGAAGGAAAGATAGTTTTATTTATTGCAGTCTCTAATCATGAAAAAATTGCTCAAATAGTTTACATACCTTCAATTAACTAGAGATTCAGTTTGCTTAGGGAGCAATGAGACTTATTCCCGTTTCCAGTTTTAAGTCCCTGGTGTGTTTGTTTCAGATAGTGTGTGAAATGCCTCACTCGTGTGTGGTAGCAAGAAGAGGGCCATCAGTAGCAGCTTGAAACCGCAGGCTCAGGGGCTTAGGTTGTTGCCTAAGGAACATGCAGTAGCACATGGCCAGACAAGCAGTTTGAGTGGTGCTTGAACATAGTCCACGTAAAGCTAATATTCCTCTGGGATCCTGTCTGATAGGGATTTGTACTTTGAATGGACACTGTTAGGAATAATGTGCCCATCAATATGCAGTTTATAACAGCCGTTCCCCATCAATATGCAGCTGATCACAGCCGTTTCCCACTCAGAGCTGTCTCTAGCCTCCGAGTTCTACTTCAGGAATCCTTTTGTTTTTTAGGTGTTAAACACCTACTTCACTTTAGACAATTCTGTCTGTTCACTTTTCCTTTTCTGACCATGCTATTTGAAGAGCAATTTTCCTCACAATTTCTGATGCTGATGATGAGTATTGAAGATTGGACATGTTCACAGCATAATTGACCATTTCTGGAACCTTTTTTTTTTTTTTTTTACATTTATCACCACCTCCATAAATTTCCTGGGCTTCTACCTGTCTTGTATTTGTATCCCAGTATAGGGTCAATGTCCTAGAAGCATTCTAAGGGTAAATGCCTTTTTGGCATTAGGACATTTTCTACCTTTTGCCCCATTTGCTTAGGAGGAAAGAAAGGTTTGTACCCCAGGCCTGACACAACAACTACCATCTAGTAATCATCTCAAAAACAGGTTTTAGGAAAGGCCGACATTGGGTTCTCTTTTCATTTGAACTCCCTGGTAGAACCCACTGATGGCTCAATTCCCCCCTTCCCCTGTGTTTCCTTCCACCTGGGTCAAGCTGCTGGAGGACAGACATCTGCTGTAGTGACTGCTTGCTGAACGCCCATAGAGCCCTGCAGAAAATGGCATGAAGATTTACCCATGATTCCAGGTTATTTAGAGAGACTCAATGGTTATGAAAATGTTAACGGGTCCTACTCTGGAACTAGCCACAAAGTAAACAGCCACCAGAGATGACACCTTTCACGCCAGCAAGCTGCTGGGTATTTCTAAGATGGAATTTTGAGGAAAACAATGTATCCACCCAACCAATAAAGGAACCCAGAGAGGAGTTCATATTAAAATTCAGTTCAGACGTGTCTTCATCACCATCTAGCATTCTTCTTCCCACATAAATACATTATACCTGACTATGTATTTCAGATCTCCTAAATGTTCCTGTTTTTAGACAAGACCATCAGGGACAAATTTCATTCTTAAGGATAACAAGTAAATATGTGATGTGGAGATAAACAGGTGCCCCGTGAGAGAGTCGTACCTAAACTAGGATCGACTCTTACCTCAGTGTGGCGGACACATGCCCTGTGGAAGTGTCTATAGTTAACAGATGCAAAGTTGACAGTAGCCATTGATCTACCTCACCCAAGGGCAGGAGCGTAGAGTTCTCACATAACAAAAGCAGAGTAAAGTAACAGTAGACTATAAAATATCAACAATAAGGTTTGTGTTCTTCTGTGGGCAGTTTATGTGGAATCATAGTTCTTACTCATCCGTCTTTGTAGGATGTAAGTGTGGTGGTGATGTGATCTTGGGGTGTGGTCATTATGTTTATGTTTTCATCATATTTCCCGTGTACCTGGTCATACTGATGGGGACAGATCTGACCTGTGTGAGGAAAGATGGAAAAGTGGATGATCTGTCATGAAACAACCAAATGGGACTTGCAGGACTTACCAACTCTCTCCCTCTAGAAGGCTCTTGAGGCTTCCGCTTCTTTGCTGCAGAATTCAATCACCTTGCTCATAGTTTCTTCACACATTCCGCTTACTGTTGTCCTCTGGAACCCCAGTTCTGGACACTCTAGCTGTTCTGTTTCTTCTGTGCTTTTACTGTGGCAGCTCTTTCCATCTATTCCCTTTGCTCTTGCTTGTCCTCTCTGGCCGCTCATCCCATGGATTCTGTGGCTCACACATCTCCCCTGCCTCCTAGTCTCCCTTTCATTGTGCAGCTAGTCAACTTGACATTTAGCTGTGCCTATTTCATTTAACCCTGGAGTTTTTAGTTTTATTTAATGTCAGTTAATTTTTTTTTTATTTTGAGATCTCAAGCACGTTTTACCCTGCTATCATTCCCATAATGCAGTATGGTGCCTCAAACATCCAGATGTGTTACACGTGTTGATTCCGGAGTTTACTGGCACCTGCTTCAACTGTGTAGTCCCATTGCTGTCTCTACCATCTCTTCATGTTGATGTTGACTTTCCTGAAAATTCTTGAGAGCTTTTTTTTTTTACCCTTCTCTGGGGCAGTTGTCCTTACCCTGTATGGTGTTCAATAGCATCAGGGCGCTGCATTCATGACATGCCTCCCCTTTCAGACTGGTCACCCTACATTTTCAGTCCAGGGGTCACACTGGGGGCATTACCTTCACAAGCACTGAACACCAGATGCATGTGGTAGGCATTTTTATTTAGAGGTTCTTGGTGTGGTTTCCCCAATATAGTGAGTACTTATCTTGAGCAATGCTTCTTATGTGTCTAAATTTAGAGCGTTTTGGAGCTTTTCCTTGCAGCTTCCTAGCTCCCGTGTGAGGATGTGGTTTCTCTGTTGAGCGATCTACTCCCTGCTGTCTTTCAGAAATTACTTTTACTCTCCTTGTTTTGTTCTCGAATCATTTATCCTCTAGTCATTTCCAGGGTCCTATGTAAGGGAGAAGAGTAAGTCGTGTGTTCACACAGCCATGATTACCTCCCCCCAGGCCAGGTTTCTGATGAGAAAGGATCCTACAGCCTCCATGATGTAACATGGAATACAGGGTCCTCAGATTTACAATCCCAATAAACAATGAATAATTGTGTTAGCATAAAGCCAGCTTGTGTTTATGCTAAGTAAATCTCTCTAAAATTTACGTTCAACCCCCAAAAGCTGCTGTTTATCTGAAATTCAAATCCCATTGCAAATCCTGAATTCCTATTTGCTGTGAATCCGGCAAGCATGACCAGATGTGGAACAGATGCTGCCAACACCACAGGCCCTTGTGCAGGGGTTGGGAAGAGAGGAGGAGAGAGGACCTATGTTTTCAGGCCTTCAAGTAATCCTGGTCTGAAGCCCTATTGATATAATCCTCCTGGGACCATGATCATGTGAAATGGTAGTTCAACCAAGGCTGACTTGCCTACTATAGATGAGTCTTTCTTAATGCTAACTTCAAAATGAACTGCGCAGATTGCTCAATATCATTTGGATTGTAAGTTCATTTCTTATGATCAATATACTGACAATTTACCACGAATAACACTTTGTAATGCCATAGAGTCTACTGAGTTGGTGCTTAGCTTGAAAAAGGAAATATTTCTTCTGTGGCATTATTAAAATACATTCTTTAATTACATGTTTAACATTTGCATTTAGTGTCATTAACTTCAAAAGCTGTTGAATGTTGAGTATGACAACTAGTAAGCTAGTTATTTGCTTATAGCCTCCTCGTGTCACGCTGAGTGAGAACCAATGTGTTAAAATGGAAAACTCACATAAGAGATTTTTATATGGCCCTGACTGTGAGTGACCAATGAAATACTGGTAGCAGTTAATTGTTGCTGACATCTTTGTCAGATGATTAGAGAAACTATAAACAAAACTTTTACTCTGCTTTAATGAGGGGCCAAGAAATATATCCTTTGTCTGAATATTTGAAAATAATGTTAATACAAGTTGGAACTCCTCTTATTTTTCTTTTGTAAAACCCATGGCCACTAGAAAATTATTTTTTTCTTTGTTAGCGTAGCATGGCAGGGATTGTTTTGCCTTGCCAATCTTGTCCTCTTGTTCATGGAATCAGCTCAGGTTTGGACTCCTAGTGCTTCTCATCTGTCCAGGCACACATTGGCCATGCTGCCCGTACCAGGTGGAACGAAACAGATGTTTTCAAACCTTGCTGTGTGATAAGAATCTATTTAGGGATGTGCTATAATTTGATACATGTACATAATATTTCTTGATCAAATTGGGCCAAATAACATTTCTATCTTATCATTTATCATTGGCTCGGAAACCTTTAGACTTTCTTCTTTTAGTTCTTGGTGAACCGGAGACTAATTTGTGAGTGACTGTCACCCTTCTGAACAGCGGAAACACTAGCGCTCGTTCCTTCTGCTTGAGTTTGGGTTCCTCTTGTCTGAGCGCCTTTGATGTACCTGACTCTTCACTGTGGCCTACCCTCTATTCTCCACTTCTGTGACATGGACTTACTTAGCTTCCATGTGTGAGTGAGATTGGGTGGGGTTTTGCTTTCAGTGCCTGATAGTCACTTCACATGTGATCTTCCAATTCCACCCATGTTTCACTGTGACTTGCCATGGCTATACCATTCACTTATTAATATATGTATATATTAATATATAAATATATACATACATGGCTATGATATATATATGTGTGTATATATATATATATATATATATATATATATATATAGTCATGGACCATATTCTTTTTTATGGCTGTTTATATATAAACTACATTCATTTTGCAGCTTTCCCTATTTTTGGGTTTGATTGACTTCTGCGATGTATAAAAATGTGTGACTCCACGGCTTAGCTAACATGAACTGGAAAGAAAAGGAAAAGGAAAATTCATAAGTCAGTTTGTGATGGCCCAGTTTTCAGTCCCTTCTGTTGAAGCGGCTTGTCCTTACCTGTTCCCAGACCTTTCTCAGCATGCTTCCCTTGGCTTCAGCACATAGCATGGAGACTGTATGGTATTTCCCACCTTCTTTTGCAGGGACAGCTGGCCATGATCCACTATGCAGGATGGTTTCTGTGCTGGGGCTCCTTTGAGACGTCCTGGCAGTAGTATTAGAGGTCACTCCTTTAAACATGATTAGAAGCCAAGCCTGGGTTTGCTAGATCTTTTATGAGGACAAATCTAGAGTTTTGCATTGCTAAGGTAGGAGACACGAAATCGAGAAGGGGCTGAGAGAGAAACGTGTAGACGGCATGGTGAAAAAGAAGGTAGGAGGTGCTTAGTACTGAAGAGAGAGAGCAAATCGTGGTGGAGAGAAGAAAGGGGGCTCAGAGACAGTCGACAGAGCCTGAGAACCAGAGGAGGACAGTTGTCAGTGAAGGATTTCAACAAGTCATCTCTTTATAGTCCGGGATATAAATTGAAATTAGCATGATGATTAAACATAGTTTTTGAAAGAGTAGAGTTATGGGTGTGTGTGTGAATAAACAGCCTTTTAGTGTAGATTGAAGTTGTCCTGTGCTCTTTATGAGAAGTGTTGATCCCACGACTTTGATGAAGTTGACCAGAAGGGATAAAAGGAAGCAACTTTATTTAGTTTCTGAGAATAAATGATCAGTTGTGCCAATGTGTGTCATGTGACCTTCGTGCTAGTGTGTGTCATGTGACCTTCGTGCCAGTGTGTGTCACGTGACCATTCCTGGAGTGACGAGTGATTTTCCTGGGGATACAAAAGTATCATCATCCCAGACAGGACACCAGGAACAGCCAAAAAGACCCTTCACCTGTTTATTAATGATTAACAAGCAACTTCTTCCAGTGACCAGTATCTTACCCCAGATGGATATTAACCTACAGGGATTACCACTCTCAAAGTCTTGATTTCTAGTTTACCCTTTCCTCAGTCAGAATTTATTTGCTTTAGGTTTCATTCCTCTAAAATTCTGATTGTCCTTCCAAGACACCATGATTGTGTTGGCAGAGCAGAATAGTTTTCCCATTGCCACATTGGAAAGCACGGGTCTTCTGTGCTTTCTCCATAGGATATATCTGTAACTTGAATGAATGGAACTTCAGGCCCTCAGTTCCTCCTGATATAATCATTTTCCTATTTCTAGGTGCTTGACTGTACTGATGTAGATTAAGAGAAGGGGGAAGATAGGGAGGGAGGGAGGGAGGAAGGGGGGGAGGGAGGGAGGGAGGGAGAGAGAGAAGGAGGAAGATAAGGAGGGGGAGGGAGAGAGAGAAGGACTGAGGGAGAGAAAGGGAGGTGAAGGAGGAAAGAAAGGGAGGGAGGGAGGGAGGGAAGTAGGAAAGGAGGGAGGGAGAGAAAGGGAGTGAATGAGGGAGGGAAGAGGGAGGTAGGGAGGGAAAGAGGGAGATAAGGGGGAAGGAGTCTGCATTAAAAAAGATAGTTAGCGATCAATGAAATATCAAGGGAAATAGAAGCTCCTGTGTTTTATTTAGAGAATCAGTCATTTAATTTCAGTGAAATTAATGTGGTTTTGGAAAGCAGTTTCTGCAGCACAACACAGGCACATCGTGTGACAGATTTGCTGTTTTCAGAGAGGCTGAGATAGATATTTGGGTGCATTAGAAAGTGGTCTTCCTATGGGAGGTCTACTGTGTGTGTTGATGAGGCCAAGGCATAGTCACCAGGTTTGGTGTCTGGACGCTCGGCTGAGGCATTTCAATGAGTCCCTGGTCGAGGTATTGGCCTATGCTCTGTAGAAAGCTACAGTTATTATAAAAACCATGGCTCTGAACAAATAGAAGGATCTCATGAAGCAAATCAGAAATAAAATTTAAATATAAAGCAAAAGTAGGGAGAGGAAGAAAGAGAGATGTGAACTGCAAAAAGAGGAACAGAAACTCCCAGTAACAAGAAAACATCTTCAGTAGCTTAGGCAGTCATCTCTAGAATTTGTAGTGGTCAGTCCCAAAGAGCAGGACTAGCCAAGTTTGACAGTTTTCTTCTCTTAGTGGGGTCCCCATCCCGAAACAGCTCAGCCAGGCTGATTAACAACTAAGAGTAAGTAGGTGACAGGTACTCATTCTTTGGGATGATTCTAGGCAAAAACTGAACACCAAGTAGAGCCACATGAAGGTTCCAAAATTGTGAGCAGAGTTTGCACAGAAGTGACGGCGAGGCTGCTGCAGTGAGTATTTCATGTCGCCTCATCCGGGTCTCAGAGTTGCCAGGGGAGTGCTCATCACTAAAAGTAGCATACTGAATTTCTGCACGCCCGTGGCTCTAAATTTCCCTGGCATAATTCATCCCCACCTGGGCCTGTGCTGAGGATGGAAAATGAGGAAGGAGAGGAACAGTGAAGACCACAGCCTAAGGTCTAATTTACAGGCCACTCCAAGAGCCAATCTGTTCCAGGAAAAGTGTGTGAATTATGAGCCTGCTGCTTTCAGAAGTCCGTATCCGCTGCCTCTGCAGGCTCCAGGACCACAGCAATGAACATCTTCCAAACTGGGAGGCAGTGAGAGCAGATTTGTGATGTACAGTTTTTCTGATTAATTGAAGAATACACATGGCTTATTCCTACTCCCCAAAGCAGGGTCGCCACCAAAAAATGCATCTAATTGGCTAAATAAATAACTCCAAGTTTTCCTGCCTGCAGCTTTTCCTTTATTGAATTATTAATGCTGTGTCCCCTCTAGATCAGCCGCAGCTAATGACTGGTTTGCCTCCGGTGGTTAATATTCTCCAATCAGCTGTAAATTGTCCTGATGACTTACTTTGTGAACTTGCAGCTTATATTATTGGCTCAGCTTTCAAAATGGCTGGGGATTCAAGAGCATCATAAAAATTAAGCTATTTTCAGCGTTGTAATTTTTCTGTACTGAGCAACTAAAGTATCTAGGGTTCTTCTTCTAGTCTATACCAATAGTTCTTACCCGAGGCTTATTTTTTTTCTCAAGAGATATGTTGAAGTAAAAGTCCAAAGACAGTTTTAATTGTCACAGCTTGTGAATGGATGTGGTGAGAGTCTCCAGGGAGTAATTTCACGGCCACTCCTACCTGGTGAATAGTGTACGGGACAGTCCTACGGGACAGAGAATTTGGTAGGGTTGGGGTGGAGAGACACAAAGTTGTGGGGGGACATGTAGATCTAGAAGGTGTTGAGGGGTGGTGAGTCAGATCAAAATACATTGTACAAAGATCCCAAAGAGCCAATAAAAACTCAAGGAGATGAAGTATTTTGATGGAGGACTCCCATTGGCTAATAAAGAAACTGCCTGGCCCATTTGATTGGCCAGCCCTTAGGTGGGCGGAGTAGACAGAACAGGAAGAAGGAAGTGAGGTAGATGGCTCAGTCAGATGCTACACCTCTCCTAAGTTAGACAGACCGCCATGCCTCTCCTCAGAGAGATGCCAGACATGATGAAGCTCCAGCCCAAGATGGACGTACGCTAGAATCTTTCTGGTAGGACACCACTTCGTGGTGCTACACAATTATTAGAAATGGGTTAAAGCAAGATGTGAGTAAGAGGCTGAAAATAATGGGCCAGGCAGTATTTAAAAGAATATAGTTTCTGTGTAATTATTTTGGGTAAAGCTAGCCGGTGGCCAAGAGCCGGGCAGGACGAAAAGCAGGCCTCCCCGCAGCTCCTCACTACAGTATTTGGTTCTACACATTAGCAAAGCCAGGGCCAAGATCCTTGATTTAACTCCAGAGGCAGAAGAGCAGAAGATGAACATATGATCATTGTTTGGTTCAAGCACTATTTTTTTAAAATTTTACCTTTCTTTTAATTTATTTGTGTCTTCCATATCATGCATCTCCATTCCATTCATTTACTCCTCCCTTTGTGTCTAGCCTTCCCCCCCCCCAAATAAAATAAAACAAGATTTAATAGAAAAAAAGAAGAGGAGAAAAAATTAAAAGCAAAAAAAAAATCAGTCTCTTCATGGAAGCTGTAGTGTGACCCTGTGAGTCTTGCAGTAAACCCTTTGATCCATATATCTTTGCTTGCAAGTGTTCATTGTAGAGTTGTTGGCCTGGCTCGAGACCTCTGGTTTTTGTTATACTTGATGCTGAACCCTCACTAGACCTCCTCTTGGTTATTCTGTTGTTGCCCTGTGTTGTAGAGATTCTTTGGCTTTGAGTCTGTAGGAATGGTTCCTGCACATGCTCCAGCTGATCACAGATGGGGTGGATGTTAGGGTGGGACTGAGAGATAAGGGTTGGGCAGTCCTCCATTTCTCCCTTGTCCTCCCCACCAGGGTGAGCTTCCCTGCAGTGCCCTTGCTAGTTCACCCCTTACTGTGATGAGCAAGGGGCAGGGCCAATTCTCCCACAAGGCAGTGCTTAATGGATAACCATTATGCAGGGTGTGGTATCCTTTTTTTTCTCTGATCTCAGCATCTCTTGATGGAAGCACTAGTTAAGGGCCAGCAGCAGCACCAGGGTGTTCCCCAACTGGAGGTGCCTGACAAGGCAAATTTACTATGTTCATGTCTCATACTGGGGAATGAAGTAAAGAGGCTGTGTATCCCTTATCTGAAATACTCAGGACCAGAAGTGCATCTGATAGACTTTGGAATATTAACATAAAAATAGTGAGATATCTTTGGGGTGGCACCAAGGCTGATATATGATATCCATGTGTGTCTCACATACAATCCCTATAGCTTGAAGGTTGTTTGATACAGTACTTTTGATGCACCAGTGTTTTGAATATGACCTGTCACACAGAATCTGGTGTAGAGTTTTCCACTTGTGGTATTATGTATATAACCAAACAGTTTTGCAGCAATAATGCACAATTTACACCTGGAGGTGTTTTACACCTTATCACGAAGGCACATGCATCGTTTTCACCTGATAAGTAATTTTATAGTCATAAAACACACCTAAAGTATTCATTGCAATGAAGTGCTTGAGATTCGGAAATGGCAAGTTGTGTGTCTATCCTTTGTTTCAGTACTTTGCTGTCTTCCACTCCTGACTAGGGAACTCTGCTGCTGCTGATGGACATTTTATTATGCTGTGGTGAAGAATGGTGAAGTATATCAACTGAAGTCATGATCACATTAAAAAATAATAAGGGATATTACACAGGAAAGGTTTGGACGACGTTGGCTGGATGGGCAGAGGCTGTGGGTTGACTGAGCACTCTGTGACAGAACTGTGTGGCCCACTGCCCAGGAGTGTCTTTTCTGACATCCTTTCAGAGCTCAGCAAGGAGGGTCCCCACCAGCTGTGATCATTCAAAGCAGTTTAATTTTCATTCTTCATGACTAGGTATATTGGACACTTTAAAGTTGGAAGCTATTGGTTGCCTAGGTTGCTTCTTCTGAGAACTATCTATCAATAGCCCATTGAACAATGACTATTGTTCCCCTGGTGCTAGTGTTTGCAGTTCTCTGTACCTTCTGGATTACTGGGCTCTGTCTGAAGTGTCGCTGGTCATGGAGCGCTCCTATCCTGTAGGGTGTCTACTTGCTCAGCTGATAGCTTCCTGTGCAGTGAAGAAATGTTTAAATTTCACATCGGCCTCTCTGCTGATCTCTGTGGGTGAATCCTGGGCCCTTGGGGCTCTGTTCAGAAAGACCTTGCCTTCTGCAGTGTCTCGAGTGACATTTTCTCTGTTTCACTACAGGTTGAGTATTTCCTGTGTTATGTTGAAGCTTCTGTTCCTCCTCGAGTTGATTTTTGTACAATGTGAACAATATTAATCTAATTGCATCCTACTGAAGGAGGATAGTCAATTTGGCCAGCAACATTCATTGAGCTTGCTATCTTTCTCGATAGCATGTTTTCAGGACTTGGGTTAAAAATTAGGGGACCATAGCTTTGTTGTGCTATTTACAGTTATTTTAATGTGGTCCATTGGTCTAGTTATCCTTCTTTGTGCCACTACCAGGATGGCTTTGATACTCCAGCTCTGTAGGATAATTTGGGGTCAGGCCTAGCCATCCATCCTCTATCCGTGTTCACACTCTTTACCGCTGCTCTACCTATTTGTGATTCCAAGTGAATTCTTGTTGTTGTTGTTTTTATACTTGTGAAATATGACACTGGAGTTTTGGTGGGTATTCAATTTTGCATTGAATTTGTAGGTTTATGTCCTTCAGATAACTAAATCAAATCACTCTCCTATCCTGTTATTTAATGTGTAAAGTATGCATGAGGTAATAAATTTGTATCTGTGCTTGAAGTATGACTTTAAAAAATTCAAAAGGAAAGACACAAAGCAAGTGACAACAGGAAAAGCCGGCTGGCCTCATGCATAAAGAAACAAGCCTTGCCATCTATCTTTTACCTATAACATTGGCGAAGGTAAAAAGTTAGAGAAAAAAGAAACCTCAGGGAAAATGGTCAGTGCGTGCAAGGATCAATGAGTCGGTCCCAGACACTGGTGGACATTAATGGAGCCTCAGTGCTGCTTCTCGGGGTTTACTCCCCATCAATACCCACCTAATTACGCAATAGCTCATTCTGTGGGCTTTTAAAGTTTTACTAGTAGATAGCATGGTGAAGGCCCACAGGTAGGTTCCTGGTTACATAGGACATGACCCTTACAGAGAATGCAAGATTTATTCTGGTAAACGTTGAAATGCACGAGTGGCACATTGGTGAACTCACTGCGTGAGTGAGCAACTGGAGTCCCACATCTCTTTGGATAATTTTGGCTACACATACATGTGTTGTGGAATATTTAAATATGTAAAGATGTGTTACATTTGTTTATGCTGCACAATATTACCTTAACTGTGTAAAGGCGCGTTATATTTGTTTCGCTGCCTTTGTTAACAATGTAAGGATGTGTTACATTTGTCTATGCTGCATTTGTTTAATGATGTAAAGATGTGTTGTAATTGTTTCACTTTGCCTGCCCAAGGCACCTGACTAGTCTGATAAAGAGCTTAACAGCCAGTAGCTAGGCAGGAGAGGGCAGGAGTGTTTGGGCAGGCAGGCAGATGGAAGACGTAGGTGGAGAAATCTGGAAGAGACGAAGGAGGAGAGAACAAGGAAGAAAGAGAGGGAGACTCCAGGGACTAGCCAGTCAGGCAGGTGCCAGCCAGCTAGACAGAGTAGGACGTACAAAAGAAAAGGTAAAAATCCCTGAGGCAAAACCTAGATGAGAAGAAACAGGTTAAGTTATAAGAGCTCTAAAGAAACGAGCCTAAGCTAGACTGAGCATTTATAACTAATAAAAAGTCTCAGTGTTGTGATTTGGGGCTGGTTGACGGCCCAAAAGAAAAAGCCTGGTACATACGTGGGGAGTGTCTGAAAAGATGAATACTAATCTCTTTTCATTTTCTGCATCTGGAAAGTGATTTGGCTTTGGGAGGGTGAAGAAACATGGGGTTAATTTTAATTTTTATAGGTTTTTTTTTAATTTAACTCATTGGTGCAAAAAATGAATTGCGAGTTCATTTATTGAGCACTCGTTAATTTCCATGTCCTCTGCTTACATAGGAACAAGACGCTGGGAGCTGTGAACAACAGTCGTCATCCGTATGACGTCATCCCCATCTTATAATGCTGGATCCCCAGATCCTTCCTCAGTCTTGACAATTAATACAAAATAAAAGGCTTTGTGCTGATGAAAGAGCCATGCATATTTATAAAACTACTTTAAAATATTATTATAAGCTCTGTAAATATTTTTTAAAACTATCTTATTCATTAAACATACTTATTATGTCCTGGTTTGAAATGTTCAGATCAAAGACTGTCTGCCAGTGCCTACCTTGGTGAATACCGTGATATGATCCTGTCTACATTTTGGAAGTGCACTTGAGGAGACAGACAACAAATAAACCTGAGATATGGACAGTGAGGGAATGTGCTTGGTGACAATTGTCCCAGTGTAGCCTAAGAAACTCTCTCTGAGGGCAGGAAGGAGGAGGAGAGCCAGAGGTCCAGGAATAGGCGAGGATTCCAGCAGTTAAAGTGCTTTATGCATGAGAAGGCTCACTG
Organism: Arvicola amphibius; assembly: GCF_903992535.2. Taxonomy (NCBI): domain Eukaryota; kingdom Metazoa; phylum Chordata; class Mammalia; order Rodentia; family Cricetidae; genus Arvicola; species Arvicola amphibius. Next base: position 6,454,097 of record NC_052049.1, on the reverse strand, counting down.
CACTTAAAACTAGTGGGCTGCTGAGCATGGTGCTGCACACCCTTAATCCTAGCACTCAGGAAGGAGAAACAAGCAGATTTCTGTGAGTTCAAGGCCAGCCTGACCTCCATAGGGTGTTCTAGGTTAGCCAAGACTACGCAGTGAGATTTATTTCATTGTAGTTTTAAGATAAAAAGAAAAAAAACAAAAGTAGGAGCCATGAACTGCAGTGCTCTATGAGAGTGTCGAATGAGGTGCCACATGGCAGGAGATAGTGGTTTGGGGGTTGATCTTCATTGATCTTGAATGAGCCTCTGCAGGGCGTGAGTGGCCCTTTCTCCACTGGTGATAGGAGTGCTCCTCAGATGATTGTTAAAACCCCATGATCTCTGAGATGATGAAGATGGCTTCCACTGTCCCTGGTCCATGGTTGGGTTTGTACTCCATTCCTGAGTCCTTAGTATGTTTATAGAGTTCCTTAGAACCTTTCTAGTCAAATATCAGATTTCTAAAAAAAACCTGAGTAGTAAATGTGCTTTCTCAAATGTTCTACTAACTCTTGATATTTTTCAAACCACATCCCTGCCTCCTCGTGGGAAGGTCTTCGCCTTTCCTTGCCTCATCTGCCACAGCTGGCACCCTTGGAGATGCGTGGCTCTGGTGGAACCCTGCCAACCAAGCAGAGGTTTTGCTGACGCTGCATGTCCTATGTGACCTTGGCCTCGCTAGGTGTCAGCGAAGAACCTCGAGGTGATGCTTTGGGCCGTCACCACTCACTGGCTAGTCTGATCTTTGTGACACAAGTCCAAGGGAATTAGCTTGTCACCTTCCAAGGCTTGTTGAACCAGTGCCTCTATTGCTCATTTGTTGAACCAATGCCTCTATTGCTCATTTGTGTTCCCCCTTGGATGTTTTTTCCTTTTTGAGGAAAGAAGCCTCTGATGTGTACCTCGCTTGAAATCTGGTTTGTCACTGAGGTGCTGTATTTTAACAGCTGATTTCAAACTCTGTTCTTACAGCATCTAGACCCTGCCCTGCTGATCTGGTCCCTTCCTGACTTAGGAATTTACAGCTCTTCTTAGTAGGGGATGGTGATCCCTTGGCAGCCTGTGTTGATGCTCATCTGCCCCAGGAATGTCTATGCCAATCTAGCGAGGCCGTGCCAACCATGTCTGAGCCTGTCTGCCTCAGTGTATCTCATTCTCTTCTGTGGATCTTCTCTTCATTCCCCTCTGTCTTTCTTCTGCACCTTCCTTTTCTTCTTCCCCATTCTACTTCTACGTTAAGGCACCACCTTTGTATTTCTCACTGGACATGGGATGCCTGTCCCATCTCCTGTCATAGGACATGGGTGCCTGTCCCATCTCCTGTCATAGGACATGGGTGCCTGTCCCATCTCCTGTCATATGACATGGAAAGACACTCAGCCTTACCGTTCCTCACTGGGCCTATTGATTTGTTAGTATTCTCCATTTTTCTCGCAAATTTCCACACTTAGCCAATAGGTTGCATTAATTAAAGTAATATAGTTCACCAGTAATGCGATTTATTTGCAGTTAGTGTTTTTCTTTTGTAATGTTATAATAAATCATCCACATGAATAGCTGCTATAATAGTTCTTTTTCTTGTTGAATTTTGTCATTCTTGCTATTATAAAAGTAGAAAAGACAGGGGAAAAAAGAGAACAATTTAGCAAATAGAGCAGCTACTGTTGGGGAATCATGAGATGAATAGTGCCATGTAACATGAATATAATGTAGACATTAAAAATCCTACGTGAGAAGGATTCACATTGTATGCATGGATTGTGTCCTGTGTAAATCTTATCCAATACATTCAAATGTGCTTCATGTATGCCATGTATACATGTATTTCTACAACTGACTATGGATGGAGAACAGATAAGGAAATTATAAATGTGAGAGACCCAGCCTTTGTTGGGCAGACTATAATTTTTTTCCTTTATAAAAAGTCTCTACCTGTATGCACACCTCTTACATTTAAAGGAAGACAGAGCTAGGAAGACATTAACAAAATACCTGGGTTTGAATAGGAAGCTTTTCTTCTGGTCACCTCCAACCCCCCTCACCCATTTGGGTCTGCTCTGTTCTTTATTCTCATTGGCTGTTGCCCCAGCAGAGCTGAGAATTTGTTGGCATTGCTAGAACATAGGGAGATGATAAAGACTCCACAGAGGTCACTGGGTCCTGTGAACCAGAACAGAAGCTTTTCATTGCATTTCTTATGCTCAGCACAGAATTAATTTCTAGAATCACACACCACCAGGGGCCCCACAGAATAACAAAAACTAAACCAAACGTATTCCAGAGCCAAGTCCCCAAGAGCTAAGAAGCATGCAGGAGACAACAAGAGCAAAACAAATCAGGCGCTGCTAGTCTTCCTGGAAGTGTTCACAGGATGGACATCTTTGGCAAACAGTGCTGGTGTTTCGGAGAAAGGAACAGAGAATTAGCTTCAGTAAGTTGAATATCGGTCTTCCACCCTGGGCATCGTCCAGTCACTCAAGGGTGCTGGAGCTGTTTCTCTACTTTTTCTGAATCCCTCCTTCAAGCAAAATTGAAAGTAGAAACATGCCATGGAGCATTTAATCCTGAGCAAATGAGTTTGCTCGTAGATGTGTCTTTTCGCATGGCGTGTAACGAGTCTTGTTAGAGGGGATCCACACCGACTCATCGCTGAGAAGCCTCTTAGCACCAACAGTTATTTACCATGAAACCACCGACTTATAAAGCCTAATGATGCAAGGTTGAGATATTTCAAGAAGTCTCATACTCTTTCTAATCAGCCCAATGGCCATGGCTTGGACAGATACATTTTGAATTTTCCAGCAGGCTGACTAGAATGGTCAGTACCTCCGTTCCCACTTCCATTGGCACAGAAACCTTATAGTCTTTCTAGTAGCTCTCGGGATGCAGGGGCCGTGTTACTCCTCTCCTAGCTGGTCTAGTCCCTGGCGTGGGCCTGGAGAATCTGAGTGAGTGTGGCAGGCAGAGGCAAGTGTACTCTCTCCAGGGACACCTCGCTAACGTGTTTCTGGATGTTCCATTGGCCATCATCAGTATGATGGAGAAATCAGCATATCCTCTAGCATCTTCGAGGCCTTCCTTTCAGCCTTTCCGTGGACAGAGGCACCTGGGGAAGTTCCCTTCTGGTTTGTAGGTCCGACAGTACCTTATCCCTGGCTGTGTCCTACCAGAAACCAGAATCAGTCTCTGAGCACTTTGCTTCTTCATTGTCTTTCTCCTTAGCCAACTGCTCCCACTGGTTTTTCATCATAATATTTATTATTAATGTTTTGAATTGAAAACATTAGGATTGTTTTTGCTGTCTGCTGACCTAGAATGATAAAGGATTCATAGCCACATCAGTCCTACTGGGTCAGGTCACAGTGTGAAAGTAACACTCAACTCTCTGTTGATTCAGACCACAGATGCTTCCATTTATGGCTGCTTTGGGGGTTACTTGATCTGCTGGTTAAGACTGGCTGAGTGAGCGAGCACTGCCATCTGATAGATTTTTGTGCTGCCATTGAAACCAGACATTTGAATACTATTCAAAGATTCGGGTAAAACTATTGTACTTGGAATCTTGCATAGTCGTGATGTCTACATTATAAAAACATTCATCTGGGGCTGTGACCCGGTGTCACCGAGGCTCACATGCCACCAGAGATGACTCACTCCTATTTTCTTTTAGTTAGTTAGTTTTTTTTGGTATAATCCAGAAAGTTCTTATAATAAGTAAGTATCCAGAAAAGACCGTAATTTATTTAAAGGAGAGTTTTACAAAAACCACACGGCGGAGACTGTTTCGTGCCCACGCCTAAACATACCAGTTGTCCTGGAAAGACCTAGACTGTAAGAAGTGCTGTCAGGTGCCCCAGGGAGGTCAGTCTGCTGCTGGAGACTGGTCAGATCCAGACCGTCCACATTGCAATGATAGCACCTGATGCTAAGCCTCTCAAGTTCCGCTCTGCTCAGTTAGCAAGTTACCACTGCTTCCTCTGAAGCCGCAAGACAGCGTTACTCCTCTTCAGGTCCGCTCTGGATGCTGATGTCCCCATCGTCTGCACCTCCCTCCCAACCATTGTAGGCACAACACAGGTGAGGCAAGGGGAGACTTGCTGTGTACATCTGGGCTGAGACAGACATCACTTTGTCTTCCCATTGCCTCTGGAAGCTTCTTACGGTTCCCTGATCCCCTTGGCACTCCTCCTCCCTGGTTGCTCAGCTGGCTGACTGAGGTGATCCAAGGATGACTTAGCGTGAACTTGTCAAACGCCTTTGAAGTTTTAGTGCCCCCAAATGGTGTTATCACTAATAGAGCTGTGGAACTTTCATCTGCGGTGTTTCCCTATTTGTAGTGTTTAGTAATTCCTTTTGCAGGCCCAATGCCAGGGCAGGCTGAGGCCTGCCTAGACCATCCACCCACCTGGGCTCCTGCCTCCAGGCTGAGGTTTTCTGCTGCCTGCCCCAGCTTGACTCTTTCTGAGTGGCTCCAGGGGCGTATTTACTAGATCCTGCTGAGGGAGAAGCCACCCAGGCTTGCAGTCATCAAGTCTAGGCTGGGAAACTCTTCTTGCCAATAGATTCGCGTGGCCAGCAGTAGAGTATCTTCCTCATCAGAATCTCTCATCAGGAGTATTTGTCCTCTTTCTTTCGCCTCCTGAGTCAGTGAGCCCAGGATGGCCCTCTGACTCTAAGATTTGATATTTCCTGAGAGCCAGAATCCATCATACAGCTTCGTAGTTCATTCTGCATAGAAGGAGCTGAGCGCTAAAACTAACAGCGTGCTGAAGACTGTCGGGCATCTCCTAGAAACAGGGGCCCTGTGGGTGCCCCTCATCCCCGGGAGACCACCATTCACTTGACCACTAACTATCACCAAGAGCTGAAGGCTGGCAGGTGGGACATGGCACCTGTTTTAAAGGCAACTCTGATTCTCCAGACTAAGAATAGATCAGCAAACAGCAAGTGCCCACCTGTGTGCCTGCTGGCACTGTCTGCTGTGTTCTGGCTTCCACTCAGAGTAGGCTGTGATGGTGAGCATGTCTCCGTGCCAGGGTTGAGGCTGCAGCTGGCCAATTGGCACTGGAGCGTCCCTCTGCTGGGGCTTTGGAACTTTAGATGGAGTGCCGAGTCCTCCTTGTGCTGTAATTCACTAGGAATTAAATTCGAAACAAAGCATGTAGTGTTTAAAAATACATTGAACATGAATTCATTGAGCGTGGTGCTAAAAATGTAAAAAGTTGTTAGAATTATTTTAAAATGATGGAAAAGAAAGGGGTGTGGGAGGAGGAGGAGGAGGGCAAATAACTCAGAGAGGAAAAGTGCATGTCAAGTCCGTCTCTGGAGACAGGAGTATTAATGGTGCCTGTTTTGGTCTTTCGTTTGTTTGCAGTTTTTTGAAGCAGATTAGATGTGTGCCCCTTTAAAAGACTAGAGCCAGACACTGTTTGGCTTTTCACAGAACTGCTTCTTCTCCAGATCACTTAAGGTCAGCAGCAGACTGTTTCTGTGCTGCATTTGAAGGTTTTTTTTTTTTTATTATTATTATATAGGCCAAGCACAGTGCCTTCTAATCAGGGGCAGTCTTGTTTCCTACTGGATTTTTGGTTGCGTCTAATGATGTTTTTGTTGTGGGGAAGCACTCTCCTGGTATGTCAGCAGTCATAGCCAAAAGTGCTGCTTAGTACCTACCGTAGGCAAGAGAGACCCATGGGCAAGTTATCTGGTGTCACATGATGAAGGCTGCATGAGATTGAGAAACCTGGCTGGAATGTCAGTAATTTTAACCTCTGCTGTGAGTTTGCCTTAGTGTATAGCCTGATTTGTAACATGCACAGCAGCGTTCCCCTTATTCATGCAGAAGGCACAGAGCAGGAGCACCAGCAGGCCCAGTGCTCCCCCTCCCCCAGGCCCAGATGGGAACACATTGCGTCTAGCCTGGGCCTTTCTATCTGTAGGCTGGGCAGAGCTTAGCATTGTCAGCATCTGCCACCAGCAAGGCTAGCACACCTCGCGTGGGAGCTCCTTGTGGGTTTCCTTGGAACAGGGAGAGCAGAACTGCATTGGTGGTAGTAGCCTCGGTGGCTTGGGACACCTGCAGAACCCATAATTTTGCTGCAAAATGAGAGTATCCATGTTTAGCCCAACGGAGAGCTCCTGTAATGGTTTTTCTGTTTTTCTGCTTCATGCAGTTTACATTCTGCCTGCTTTATTTTTGTAGCAACCTCATTATGGCAACGGCTGGCCCAGAATAAAGGATCCTTTCTTGGTAGGTAGATTGCAACTAAGTTTTCTTTAAATAGAAACAGTTCGCTGTGAAAACAGTTTGTGATTCTTAGGATATACCTTCTTGCCCTCTTGACATCTTTCATTGTTGCAGTTATTATCACGGAGTTTAGACTTTTGCAAAACCTAAGCAACTATTTCAGTGTAGCCGATAACAAAATTCCCCTTGCCCTGGATGTTTCAGGGAACTTTCCTGTGACTGCTGTTATAAGAAACTCCACCCCACTCTTGAAGTCCTTTATTTAATTATGTCCTTCTGAAACTAAGCTTTCTTGTTTAAAAAGGAGAGTCTTTGAACAATCTATGACTCTGACAATAAGTCATTAGGAGTCAGTTTTATATATGCCTATTCATCAGAATAGTAGTAATAGGTTTTCCCCTTAAGGCTATAACCTGGGTAACTAAAGTTTCTCAGCCAAGTAATGGTGTCAAGAATGGGTTTGATCTTGTGGCGTGAAATTTAAACCCAATTTAAAAATGTGTTTGGCTGCCCTATGATGTTGGTGTCACTACTGTGCTAGTGGGCATGTGCTTTTAAGTAGGTTGCTCTTGCAGCTTGCTGTGTTCACAGCTGGACAGAACTGATGATCTCCTTTGCTCCTCTGGTCGCCTGCCCAGTGCCTTCCAGCTGTGAGTGCTGAGTGCTGGCCTGCAGACATGAAGTTTCCAGGTCAGCACCAGTTTGTCTTCTCCAATTTAATGACTCAGATATGTGGTATCGTTAGCAGTATTATTTATCTTACTGAGAGGCTTTGTTGGGTAACCAAGAACAATGACAACAGCCTGTGACCTTTGCGTGTCTGTGGTATCCTGTAGGCCAACAACTCCAAAAAATGTTACCCATTCCTGGTACTTAGGTTTTTTTGTTAGTCTCTTGTGTTTAGTAGGGGCATTGTTGCCCTAGTATAAGGTAACTCCATTTTAACACAAACATTATATATATATATATATATATATATATATATATATATATAGTATTCATATTGTATTTTGGAGTAGGTCTTTGGTGTTGTTTATCCCTCCCTATATTAACAAGAAAATTGATAATTAATTCACAGGTGAATCTTCTAAGTTTCCTTGAGTGAGTTTTCAGCTGATATAGATCACTTCTCTCAGAAGAAGCTGATAGTATTCCATGGGGGTTTTATGGGATATCACTCAATACAAATCCAATCATAAAATGAGAATTTCTGCTGGGGAGCCGCTCAGCGTCTGGCGTCTCACTGTTAGTGTTCGTTGGATCTCAAAGATGCTGATGCTCCCTTGTGCACCCATGTTGACAAGGCAGATTAGGACTTCTGCTACACAGAAACATCCTTCAAGCATGGAGACCAGTTCTTGCTGCAGTTTCAGTATCCAGACCCTGCATCCAGCCCCAGAAGGGGTGGTAGCTGTCTTCTGTGGCTGGCTGAACAGTCTCTGCCTGAGCCTCACGTGTGAATGAGCTGGGCTCCCTGCGTCCGAGTGCTTGGCACTCAGATATCATTAAAACAGGTTTATTATTACTTACAAAATCACATGCTTACATAATTGGACGGCTAGAATTTCAGGAAAGGATGTAGTTAGCAAATGCCTATCTTAATCTCAGCTTTTTTTTTTTCTTCCCATATCTTGAAGCCTTGAGGTGGCTGCGAGGCTCAGACTTTTGGAAGGTCTTTGACTTGAAGACTGAGAACACAGGTGCTACCGCCGAGGAGGACCGGGCCATCTGCTCACCTTCATACTCTGTGGCTTGTCACTGCTTTGTGCGTCCTCCATAATAGAAATGCTGACTTCCAGATAGCACATTTTCTCCCCCTTTTGTTTCCTTTCAAAGTCTTACCCTGTAACCTTTAAAACGTGTGACCCTAAAAGAGCTTCCCATTGAAGCTTTCAATTTTCATCTCAAGAAGTTGCTGGGAGAAAGAATTTAAGGTTTCTGATAGGGACAGAATCACTCTGGATAGCCACAAAACACCGAGGAAGAAACGAAATTCTCAGCTGAAAAGATGTCTTATTTTTTTAAAAATAACAATTGAGGGGCTCCAGAGAGCCGTGGGGTGCACCACCTAGAGCAGGAAACTCCCGCACCCTTGGTCCTCACCTCCTAGTGTCACCAAGAGGTCTGTTTGCTACACTCAGTGCTGTTGAAGGATTATTGAGCCGTAGTGTGGAGGCAGGAGCATGGCATGCTTGCCTGAAACCCCAATGACCTGCAACCTACCTGCTGCTGTCCCCTTCCTACAGAAGAAAAAGCTCAGAAAGTTAGCGAAGCATCTCCAGTGCACATGGCGCACGGGTGACCTCTGAACCTAGGTCATGGACCCATTTCTGCAATGATTTCCAGAGTATTCTTTTTTTTTTTTTTTTCTCATGGTTTATTTTTTTTATATTTAAAAATTTCCATCTCCTTCCCTCCTCCTCCCCCCTCCCTCCCCTCCTTCTCCCCTTTCTCTCCCCTCCTTCTCCCCCTTCCCTCCCCTCCCCTCCACCCATACCTCCCCTCCCTCCCTCTCAAGGCCAAGGAGCCATCAGGGTTCCCCACTCTATGCTAAGACCAAGGTCCTCCCAACTCCCCCCAGGTCCAGGAAGGTGAAGGTCCCGATGAGGAGCAGAAGGAGCGAGAACATGAGGGAGAAAGTCAGGAACGAGAGGGGTGCGTTCACTCATGGAGACGGTGGGACAGAACTAATGGGAGATCACCAACTCCAGTTGGAATGGGACTGATGGATCATGCGACCAAACCCGTCTCTCTGAGTGTGGCCAACAGCGGGGGCTGACTGAGAAGCAAAGGACAATGGCTCTGGGCTCTGATTGTTCTTCATGGACGGGCTCTGTGGGAGCCTTCTCAGCTTGGTCGATCACCTTCCAGAGTATTCTTAAAGAAGAGAGAGTGCTCCCTTCAGGGCCATTGTGGCTGGCTGGCGTGTCCCCTTTCTTTTTAAGTATCATAGGAAATTTGGGGCCATAGTTTGTATAGAATTTAGAAGCAATAGACTTTTAGACCATTTCTTTCCATCAAAGTTCTGAAGTTGGTTTATGTCTGGGTCCATTCACTGGGATTGAGTTAGAGCGTTTGGGGGAAGGGTGTTGCACACAACTCCAGAAGGCTGCAGTGGCCTGGGGCTTGAGGAAGGAAGCATTCACTGGAAGATGAAAGGGAGTTTGTGGAGCAGCCTGAGCAGGCAGGGGTTTTCTGAAGAGCACTGTAATGCTGTCCTCCTTAGGGAAGGGCGGCCCCTGTGCTGTCTGTTAAACACCTCTTTGAATGGCCATTTCCAGTGGCTTTGTGAAGTGATGTCTGTTGGGACCCGGTGCTTCTCCACGTTTCCCCAGACCTGCGGATGGCCTCTCCTGCTCCTTGCCTTGAATTACAGTGTTTATTTTTAAAAGCTTTTGTGGTTTGAGCCTCTGCCTTTGTTATTGCAGCTGACTGACTGACTCAACCCTCCATTTTTTTCATCCTCCAGCCACTTTGTGGTTTGGGACCCAGTTCTGCTGCATGCGGACTGGGCTGAAGGGATAGGAGTCCAAAACTGTGGCCACATCTGCTGTCGGTTAGCTCCACAGTCACAGGTGCCCTTCATGGTGCTCGGTCTGCTGGGCGGAAATGTCCTCTCTGTTCTCCTTTTCTGCTTGCTTCCTTTTTGTTTCCTTGTGTTTGGATGCTTTTTACTTTCCTTCCAATGATCATACCCCTGATCAAATTCTAATTTCTTGGGGACCATTCAAGAGGATCAACAGGTAGCATTTGAATTCATGGAATAGACTGGGCAGTTGGCAAAGCCATGCCTGGGTGAGCCTTGGAGAGGGAAAACCCAAGTGTCCTGAGGACCTCACGCTGTTAGTGAGCACAGCTCTGGTTGTTGCCTTCATGGTCCCCACACCCCTCATAATCCATGGGTTGTGTGAAAACCCTCAGGGCATTTCTAGTCCCTCACTGGGCAGTGTTACTGCTACTTACAGTAGTAACGATTGGCTTTTTCCAGTAATTGCTGTTGGAGTTGATTAAGATTCCACCACCACTCTTAGAAAGAATTTTGATGTGTAGAATTGTTACTAAGGTTAGGTTAAGGTGTTTTGATTAATAGCTTTGAGGTAGAAAATCTTAGGGAACAGTTTAAAGTTTAGAAAGACACACTATTAATAGTTGAAGAAGGGACTCATTGAGGTCAGGGAACCGGAACAATAGCAGCCTGGCTAATGCTGGCTGATACCCTTCTTGCTAGGATGGGTTGGTGATCAAAGGTGATGATTAATTCCTTGTGCCCATGTCTGCCCTCAGTTTCCTGATATAAAAAGTTGCTGATGAGTGGGTATGTACCACGGGGATTAAAATAGAACTTACTGGTTGTTTTTCATAAAAGTTTAGATTTGTGATTATTTTATTTTTTTAATAAGATTACCTTATGATGTACATAACAAAATGATCAATCCTTTCTTTGTAACCACAAAATGCAGCCTGCCAGTAAAAGAACTGGCTGAGAAAACTGCACTGCTTGCTTACACTCTGTTAATCTATAACAAGTTGCTTGGACATGAATGTAGGTGGGTTCTTGGAGGTAATTTGTTTTTCACCTGTAACACATTAAGTCTTTAATCATGTAGGGAAAATGGAAAACATAATTTTTTATTTGCATTCATTGTAATCATTCACTTAAAAAGTAGAATTTAACAACATTGTAATTTTTATACTGCTTGAAAGATTTATCTGGAGTATATAAGCTGTAAGGAAAAAAATTAAGAACCACCAGAAGGGGTACATCTGGATAGAGATAAGAAAAGAAATAAAAAGATGGAAGAGAAATGATAAAAAGAAAACCTAAAGGGGTGTGTGTGTGTGTGTGTGTGTGTGTGTGTGTGTGTTTCCCTCTTTCTGCTGGCTCCAGTAAATTAAGTTTTGTCCCCGTTGCCTACCCCAGAGAATTAAGTCTTACTCTCTGAGACTGAAAAGTCAATTGAGTGATTAGCCTGCTAACTCCATGGCTCCCCCTCAGTTCCTGAGCTGCTGAAGGCTGCTCCTCATAGCAGCACCAATTCTTACCTGGAATCTACTCCCAGATGTTTGTCTGGGAGATTATTGACAGGCTGCTTTCAGAAGAGACCCTTAATCACGCAGGGGCGGAGCATCCTGGAGACACATAGTTCTCTCCCTGGCCATGCCAAGAAGAGGACAGCCTCTTGTTCAAGCTGCATGGAGATGCCCGTCCCCCTTGGAAGATGGAGACCGTGAGGGGAAATTCTACAGGGAGCCTAGAAAGACCTGTTTTTGTTGGGATGACGTGGCCATCTAAGCACTGAAATTCCAAGCATTTGGAACAAGGAGAAGCCCCTGCTGTCATCAGTAGAGACCTGAGGTGGAAACTTGTTTTGCTTTGCTCTCTAAGTAGTAAGGATCTCGCTGTACCAGAGTGACTCAGCTAAATAAGATAAGCTGTTCCTGGAGTGGAAAACAAGTAACTGTGCTTGCTGTTTCCTACTGTTCTCTCAGTGTCTCTTTTACGCACTGTGTGTTAGGAACACCCTTTCCTATCAGATGCACGACGGACGGGAATACATTAAAGGGGTGCCGTATGACCTGTGTTGGTATTTAGAGGTTCAAGTTAATGGCCTGTATCATCAGGAATATATTATCTCCAACGTAATGAGACACAATCAACTCTTTTAGATTGTAATCATTGCTTAAATCCAGGGAACAAAGATTGCCCTTCTCTAATGAGAACTAGAAGAGGTGGCTCACATGGCATTGCTGTAATTAAAGCCATAAGTAGCCGTGCGAGCCAAAGCCTGGGCTCTTATTCTGCTGGTGACCTGAGCCACCAGCCCATCCTCCCTGATGCCTATTAACTGTCTGGATTTCTGTTTCTGAGGAGCCTCATTTTCACTGCAGGATGTCTTCACAAAGGTCATTGCTCATGGTGGTTAGTGCCAGACAACCAGGCTCCCAGGGTTCTCCCAGCTTGCTGTTAGCAAGGTGAGTTATGGGCTCCGGTGAGACAGAGTCATAGCTTGCTTTGAGATGTGTAGGCAGCTGTGCCTCCTGAGTTTCTGCTCCTTGACCCCTGTATCCCGCTGTGCATCAGAGCTGGCTGCCCTTCTGTATGATCCGTCCTCCAGGTTTTTTTTCAGTCCTGCGGTCTTCCTTCACCTGCCTGCAATGTGCTATGCAGAGCTGGGGAGCAGGTACCGTTTTTTCAGCTGCCGCCCATGCTCTTTGGCATGCACCAGCCTTCTCTGTGGCGTTTTCTCTGAACTCTCTTCAAATCCTGAACTAATAAATGCTGAGCCACTGTTCCCAAGGAAACCATGGGGTTAGATTGTCCGCAGAATTTGTACAAAATTAAACACCAAAGAGTCTATTTGTGGGTGTTTTTGTTAGACATTATAAATATACATATGTATAGTGCTTGCGCCCATGTTCATGTATGTGGAGGTCAGAAGAATACAAGATGTTTTTCTCTGTCATGGTGGTCTCCTTTATTCCTTTGAGACAGAGTCCCTCACTAAGCCTAGAGTTTTCCCTTTTGCTCAGGGTAGACCAGTTGTCCAACAAAACCCAGCAATCCTGTCTCTGCATTCTCTAGTGTGTGTTGAGGTCACAGTTGTCTGTTCACACCCAGCTCTTTTGTGCCTGGGAGCCTCTCTTTCCCAGTGACCTATCTCTCCAGTCCTACCTGGTGTTTTTTCTTTTAAACTTTATGGATAATTGAATGATATTACTACTTGAATGACACTTGCCTAGCATTCGTTTTCTTGGTAAGGGACATCAAAGACTTGTACTCAGGAATGCCAGAGCACATAGCAGCGCTGTTTTGGTGCCACTTAGAACAGATTAATCAGTAACAAAAAATTCTACCATGAGTCTGAGTAGCTAGATCGGTTGATAAGATGCTTGCATGCAGCATTTTATATCGAGAGCTAGGAGCAGTGATATTTTCCTGCATGCTAGCTCTGTGGAGGAGGGGATGGACCAATTGCAGGGGCTTGCTAGGCGGCCAGCCTCACCTAATTGCTGAGTTTCTGGCCAATGAGACCCTGCTTTGAGTAGGGCCTGGCAGTGCATGTCTTTTATAACAGCGCTGATTAGGAAGAGGCAGATGACCTCTGTGAGTTCTAGGCCAGCTAGGGCTACAACTCTACAGTAAGACACTATCTTCAAACAAACAAACAAAAACAAGCAAGCAAAAATGAATGAACAAACAAACAAAACCCCATTCTTGGAAAACATGGTGACAACATTTGAAGAATGATACTCAGGGTTAACCTTTAACTTTCACACACATGGGTATCCACATATATAAACACAGGTACAAATTCACACACACACACACACACACACACACACAGCAAGCATAACTGAGCAGATCTTGGGGCGCTGGCTCACTGTATCAGAACAGGGATGAGGTGGCAGAGAACTTCACTTAGAGCTCATCTTGAATGTGCACTTGGAAGACTCAGGCTTGTTGTGCTGAGATTTGCAATGACTGACTGGAAGTGGTTCAAGTTGGATTGATTTGGAAGGAAACCTATTTCAGTTCACAGATGAATCTGTAAATACAGAATCTGTGGGTAAGGAAGACCCGCTGTATTGCTTTTCCCTGCAGTGAGTTACTCTGTGAAATGAACATTTAGAGATACCGAGGAGGGAAGTCTTGCTCAGGTGGAGGAGAGCAAAGATGTGTATTTCCAACCTTAGCCTTGGTCATTGGAGCAGCACCTGAGGAGGATCATATGGGACTCACTTTAAATCCTTTGGTAGATCTTCTGCCTGAAGCATCTCTCAACAAGTTCCTTCTCCCTGGGTGATGAATGCCACCCCTTTGGGGAGGAACCCTGAGCTCTACAACCACTTTCTGAGGCTCCACTCTGCTTGAGCTTCATCGCTTCTACACCGGCCCGCAAAGCAGTGGTGCACTTAGCAGCATTTTCAGTAGCATCTTCAGGAGCTGACTGAGTGAGAGAACTTGGGTACCTCCTGTTTTTCAGTTTAATACTGCACTGCCAATTTCTCCTGTTATGAGCTTCCTCTAAGGGGGATGTGGGCAAAGCTAAAAGAAATTTGATTTAGTACAGGGTGAAGACAGTAGCCAAAATTGTGGGAGCCCAACATGACTTTGATCTCAGGTAGCCGTGAGACTTCATTCCAAACACCATGCTAGTCTCTCTGACTTGTGCAGAACACTTAGGGGAAGAGACAGGATGGAGATCAGAAATGTGGTGCGTTTGGCTCGGAGAGCAAGCATTGTCAAGGGCTATAGAAAGCTGACTGACTCAATTAGCGCTTCCCCCCAGACCCTGGCTTCTGGTGATCAGCAAGAGCATCTTTGGAATTCCTGCATAGCATCTAGCCCCAGGCAGTGAGCTGTCCTTGATGATCACATCTCTGTCAAAGCTTATTGGAGCTGAGCATAAAGGGACTCCCTCTGATGATGTCAGCCAGAATGGAGCTGTTTTCTGAGCTGTGACAGTTTGCAGTGCGAGTGTCCTTGGAGGAACAAAGCTCCTGCCATGGAGACACCTCTCTCCTTGCTTTCTTTAAATGTTATCTTAGCTTCAGAAGACACGCAAGCCACCCTGCGCTGTTGCAGTGACAAGCAGCAGAAAACAGATGGATAGGCACGTGGAGGTGGTGACAGCTGGGTCCGTCTGTGGCCAGAGTTTTTCTCGTGATACAAAGCAGCTCACAATGCTATTAACTGTATTTCCTAAAGATTATTCTGTTCTTCTTCCGCTACTCGTTATAGCCATAGCTGACATTTGCTGTTCGTACCTTTCTCCCTATCTGCTCAGAAAGTGACAGATCTGTCACCCTTGACCAAGCAAGAGAAGGCGGCAAAGCGGCTGGCACTGTCTGAGATTCCTATCAGAGGGGCTCAGGAAACTGCTCATTCACTTCAGAATTGCTGTGTTCAATTTTCTCTCTCTCAGATGCTGGTGTAGGACTCTGCGTACCCTAGAATATGGAAACAGCAGAGGGCAGATCTGGAGGAGCAGGAGGAGGCTTATCAGTGGTTGACCAAACACTGTATCATTGCTTGTGGCCCAGCAGTTACCTTAGCAGTCCTTGAACTGTGCAGTTGTCACCCAAGTTTCAGGCTGTGCTTTAGACCTGGATCTCTTGGCAGCACTTAAAAATAGGCTGTGAGTTAGGCATTGTCAAGCAGTAATGACAGCAGCGCCCTGGGCAGAGCGATCAGATGCACATCAAGGAGGAAGCAGCCCATAGGGCAAGTGTTTTCTTTCCCCTCCCATCCCCTTCCCCTGCGCTCTCAGCTTTCTGTTTAAATGTGAGCCTTTGTTTATTATTTAATTTCCCCGGTGTTTTCGGTGACTGCTCCAACAATAGGATGGTCTGTGAGATTCCCTAGTTTCTCTCAGGGGACGTGTGAGGAGAGATGGACAGGTTTTATATTAGCAGTCTGCTGAGTCGCTGGGTGTCTGCTGGCCCAAAAGAAGAGATGGATGAGAAGCGTAATGTAGCTCGAGCCTTTTAGTTTAACACTTGAGTTTATATGGCTTGAGAAAGTGATCCCAGAACAAAGGCAATTCTTTGGACTGCAGTAGCTTGGCTTTATTTCCTCACTATTGTTTCCTCTTCTTCCTGAGAGTTATACGAGCCTTTCTTTACAGCTCTGGGGTCCAGGCTCAGGCATATTACTCTTGTGGAATGCTCTTGTGTCTTACAGCTAAAAAGTGGTTGATGAGCATTGTTAACTGTGAATGAACCAAATCAAACACACAATAAAGTCATGATTAAGAAACGCATTTGGAATAAAGCACAGGGTCCTTAAAATACTTGCAAGAACTTTTTGATTTAGTGACTTATATAGTAATGTCTGTTTAATTTTAGCAGGAACACATGCATTTCTTCTACTTCGTACAACTGAACCTGGACAGTGAGCAGGAACTGCCTCCAGACTTTTATATCTGACGTTATCCAAAAGGACCAGAAGCAGCGTAAGCGTGTCTTTTATGTGTAGCCAGCTAGGAAGAAGTGTGGAGGTTGATGAGTAGCTTTGGAGGGACACCCAGATACGAGGGTTGGATGATTTCAGAACACTGGTGTGTGAGAAGCCTGAAGCCGACAGTGACAGAGAATAAGAGCCCGAGAAGCAAAGTTAGAAGTTTGGAGCAGGAGTTAAGGTCGTTTGTGGGATGCTTGCTTTGTATGTGCAAGGCATGAGTTCAACCCCAGAGCTGCAAATATAAACAAGCAAGGATGACAAGCCTTGATATTATATTGTCATCTGTGGCCACTATGGAGTTACTCTTGTGACAATGAATATCATTCGCTGTAGTAATTTTTATTTATCAGTTATCCTGATATCTATACAAACGAATTTGCTGAAGGAATTGTAAAAGTTGGGCAAGAAAGCTTTTCAAAGCTAGTGTTTATATTACCGGAAGAACATATTTTCCTACCGGATGCTTGGGCCATAAAGTGATTTATACGTCATCATGTGAGAGCTCTGGGAAGACCCCTGGTCACAGAGACTCTCAGCCCACGGAGGATATGTCCCCAGGAGCATGGGGGGGTCCATGATTGCTTTTATCAGACTTGTGGATGATCATAGAGGAGACATTGGTTCTGTTCACTGGAAAGTCTTCTGGGAGTTGTGATTTCATTCTTAAGTAGGATACAGCCCCGCATTAGTGAAAGCAGGTGCACCTAATATATGGTACCAAAAGCCTCTTCGGAGACTAGAAACACTTGGGCAGGGCGATAGGAAAGTTTTCCTTCCTGCCAAGGTGGGATCAAGCTGAGACATGAGCCTTTGAGACTGGGATCTGGGTTTTGTCTCATCATCTGTGACAAATTAGGCTATGCTCAGCACATGTCTGGCAACTTTTGCCTGGATACTTACCTGAACAGTATGCTCCAGAAGACCTACATGGGGAGGAGACCATCTTTAGATACCACCAGGTTCTCTCTGTATCTCTGTGAAATCAGAGATCAGCCTGGATAAACAGATATCGAACTGGAAGGGTCCCTTTGGAGATGTATTCTAGGGGCGAGCCATGCAGTGGGTATTTGCATCCGTCTCGAGAGGCCAAGTGGCAGTCTCATCATGCGGTCTTCCTTGAACTCTCAGGCGTATTTCAGGCTCCAGTGGTTTTTCTTATTGATACTAATAAGAGTTTGTATTGATGGAATGCAGTATGGTCTTCTCACATATGTACTCATTGTGTAATGATCAAATCGGGGCTGTTAGCTTCTTGGACTATCTATTTTCTTTTCTCTTCCACTTGATTCGACTCTTAGTTATTGTCACCTGCCATGCTTTGGATGCTAGAACTAAATCCTCTCAAAGTCTATGTTGCTACCTCTCCACCATTAACCAGCCTCTTTCTGTCTCCTTTTTAGTCTTTGGTAACTACTATTCTATCCCATAATTCTGCAATTATCTTTCTTTTAAACTTGCCTTTGGAAGAATGGGTGATGTTTGCCTTTATGTGCCTAGTTTACTTAGCTCTTCCAATCCCCTTTATTTCTATCTCTGTTGTCACAAATGATAGGATGTCACTCTCTAATGACTGAAGAATAAGTATTCCAGCATTTGATATGTAGTTCATGCTCTTTTAGCTATTCAATAATCAGTGGAAGCTTGCTCTATTTCTATTTCTTGTGATTATGAAAGCTCCTTCACTACATGTGAGGGTTTAGATGTCTCCTCCACATACTGATTTCCTTCTCTTTGATTGCTTGGCCAAGAGTGAGAATCCTGGGCCATGTGGGGCTGGTAGTTTTAAGGACCCTCCATGCAGTGTCTTATAACGACCACACCTGGGCTGAAATTAAGAAGGAAATAAGTAAATCCTTGTGAGTCACATAGAGGAGCTTCCCTTCCCCAGAATGTTTGAATCCAACCCTGTGTGGCCTTTGGTTTCTAGGGAGGGTATCAGATCTGCTCAGAATCTTCATAATGGATTCTGTTGTATGGGCAGATGGCATCATGGGTAATCAAAGGCAGGTGGCATAACTGGTTTTGAACACTAGTGAAGCTGCTTTGTGTCTTCATTTGGAAGGAAGCTTCAGTACAGTTGGTACCAAAATGGAAGACATGACTCAGAGCCAATTTAAAAAAAAATGTTTTTCTTTGTTCCCCTACAAGTATAAACTCAAAACACGGCAGTGTGTATGGGAAGATAAGGCACCAGCTGGTCTATTGCGAAATAGCCTGTTTCTTATTTTTATCACTAATTTATGTTGAGAGATGACGAAAAGAACAGGATCACATCTTCGGCGAGGCACAACACCCATGTAGTGTTACAGTTTCGATAAAATGTGAGCAAACATTGGGGTGGAATAGCTCTTTTCCCGAGCAACTTGGCTGCATGCAGCCATTCCAAAGTGAGATGAATGTTTGAATTTTCATAACTTTGCAGAGATGACTGTTCTGGACAGACTTCTCACTGTAGGCTTGGCTGTGTGCAAACATCATGTCACTCCGTCTTCCAGGCAAAATCATTTGCGAGCTCAGACTACCTTATCTACATAACGCAGTGACATGTGGGTTCGCACCCAGAGACAAAGAAAGGTACTGATGAATCAGAGCTGACTGTACACAGGGCCAGTTTGTCTTCATGGGTTTGGACTGTCTTGCTGTGCATGGAGTTAAAGGAAAGCGTCCTTCTAATTCTCTCTGCTGAGCTAGGAGCAAGGAACGTCTTAAAAAAAACCCCTGCTTGTTATTTTCGTAGGAAAATGTTTAACTGAATGATTTAACAGTTAGCATTTCATTCACAATTCACTGGAAATCTCACAGCTAGCCCACTTCCCAAGGCTAAATAAGCCTCCATTTTCCTTCAGGCCCCTAGCAGCAGACGTCTGTCTGCCTTCTGCGTGGCTTTGCCTGCTATGCGTTTACAGGTTGCTGTGACTGAGATCCATCTGGACTATTTCCTTTCTGTTTAGCATAGTTTTGTTTAGTTTTTCAGTGCAGGGGAGACAACCCATGACCTTGTGCCTACGAGGTGAATACCGGGCCAATGACTTGTAACCTTTGGCTCTGTAGAGCTGGATCTTGGATTTAGCATCTCCTGTGGCTCACAGACTGAGCTTTGCTGAATGTGTTGTTCTGAATCTGCACATTCAAGAGACCACAGCACGAATGGACCTCAACCTCCCTTCTCTTTCTGAGTGTTGAGATGCTAGCCTATAAGAATGGATCAATTTAGCTGTCAAAATAAAAGCTGAGAGTCCAATTGCCCATGCAAATTAACCACTTTGTGCAAACACTTCAAAATTGCCTGCGTGAGAAGCAAGCTTGCTCTTTGGAAATTTGGCGGATAGTAACCTAAATAAGGACACTGTTATGAAACCTTGATGTCCTCAGAAAGTCAATTTTGATTTTTTTTTTTTTTATTTTGAACAGTGGCTTGATCTTTGGGAGCGTGTTTGCTTCAATAGCATTTTTTGCCCCCGCCCCCCCTTCCGTCTATTCCCTTGCCTTTTTTTGCAGCCAAGAACATAGCTCACTGCATTGCCCCACTGGGAGGCATTCAGTAGCAAGTGTTTTTCTCTAACTGTATTCCAGCTATGGAGGCAATGCGCTGGTTCCAGGGTCAGCAATCACCACCGGCTCCAAGTGCTCACGAAAGGGTAATCTTCAGGAAGACTAAGTGGAAAACAATTGGATTTCTTTCTTCCTGAATGTTTTCAGGATTGGCTAGTGCTCTCAGAAAGGAAGTTGTTTCCTTGTGTGGGTTCTCAGTCTGTGTTTATTGTGTGTAAGTCACTGTGTGCCGAAGTAACTCCTCTCAACAGAGGGAGGCTGGGTCTGGGTGTGAAGACTCAGAGAGGAGGCACATTTCTTCATGCTGTGCACCGCACTGTTCGGATATAGCGTTCAGCAGTGCCCACTGTTCTGTCTGGGAAGCTGGGCTTGCTCTCTGGTCTCCCCCACATACACCCCTGAGCTAGGTATTGATTATATGTGCTTGGCCTGGGGTTACATGTAGTCACATGGGACTGTCCTTGAGGCCTCAGTTACCTTTGGGACTGGCCTCCAGGTTTGAAAGGCATGTGAGATAATAGCCAAGGAGGTTCTTTATTAAATGGGTTTTAAAGTTAAGGTATGGGGTTATTTTTTCAAGCAAACAGTGAACTGGTTCCTAGGGAGACTGTTGTAATTTGGTAAGGCAGACTTCCAGAAGGGGAATTCATGGAGAGCATTCAAATGTCCCCTATGGTTGTGGTACTTTGCATGTGGTTCTTGCCCTTGCCCTATCTTGAAATAGATGTAATATGTCTGGCACATGTAAGCCGCTGGGAAGAGGGAAATATGTGTTTGCTGTTTTAGATGCAGAAATCTATTAATATCATCCTCACATCTTTATTTTAAATGCATATACAATATATTTTACCTTTGTTATATGAGATTTCTGTCTTCCCAAAGCCTGCTTTGTGTGTGCTTTAAGTGCCTTTTGAAGACAGGGATATTTGTTTGAGAATGAATGTGGAAGAGACAGCTGGGAGAAGAATCTCTGCCAGGGGAAGTGCAAGCCCCAGAGGTCCCAAGACAGAGCCCTCTCTCCTGCTTCTGGAGTCCGACCTTAGCGATCTAATGCATGCATCAAGGATTCTAGTTAAGAAAATCGTACAATAGTTGAGATTCATGTCAAATTTTGGCTGCTGTTGTCAGTCAAAGCCAGGGACCTGAGATTATAGACAGGGACACCACTGTAGCTACCCTCCACTCTCTTTGTAGTTTACTGCATCATATCGGAAACTTCACATGTGCACAGTGAAATTTAGTTTTGAAAGTAAACAGTGGAAACATACTTTATCCTGAGAAAGTATTTGAAAGGGCTGCACCATGTTGGGTCTTCTTCTACTGAGCCTCTACTTTCCCCTTTTCCCTTTCTCCTTTCCCCTCATCCATTGTCCTCTCTGACATTTTTTTTTTTATCAAGATGGCCTTTGTTCTGTTCTCTTTTGATGCTTTTCTTCCTTTTCCTGGAAGGCTGCGGATTCTAATACAGCACCCTTCTCTCCTTAAGCACCAATGGCTGATTTCCCCAAGTGCTGTCCAGGAGGATACGCCTTTCTTTAGAGATGCGGTAACCTCAGGCAGCCAGGTCCAAGAGTATGAACAAAACATGAGTGGCATGCATAGGCCTGGCCACCCCATCTCTCTCATTCCATCACCTGTCAGCTGTCTGCAGGCTCCTCACAACCACAGTGCCTTCTGGGTGACTGGTGGGACACTGTTCCCTGCTTGATACTGCTCTCCCAAAGACTCCCTCCCTTGTGTCTTAGCCTCGCCTTGGGTCCCGGGCTTCACATGGTCCATCATAGCCAAGCACATGGCATGGGAACTCACACAATGGGAGAGTCTTGCCTTTCTCTCACTTCACATTGCAGTTCCTGGATAGAAGAGTCAGAGCCTCCGTGTCAATATTACTGCAAAATTCAAGGGCTTTCGTTCCGGATACAGTGTATTCTAGGTTTATTGATAGCTATTTCTGCATAGCTACTTTCTAAAAATAGACCACAATTGATAGTCCTATTTTGAAATACTTAAAACTCATTTTAGGTAGTTAATGTATGTCTAAGCAGGTGGCGTACATTTTGTTTGGGAATAATGCCAATTTGTGAGCTTTAGAGGCTGCTCTTCCGGCTCCAACCTACACAGCTGGCTGTGACGGGACCCCAGTCCTGTCTGCAGTGAAGCCTGTGGCCATTCCTTCAATAGTTCCCTTTTCCCCAAATCTTCTGATTCCAAACCTGACCTGTTCCTCCCATGTATTTTACATTTCCATCTAGTCATAAAAATACAGCCTTTCTTTAACAGACAAGGTCTGTGAATTTGAGCCTTCCTTCTTCAGTGTGTTTCTAGACAGGGGTCTTCATGTATAACTTGAGGATCAGTGGATTTTTTTCTAGAAAGACTTCCAGAACCTAGTAAGGCAGTTGGATACATGGCTGTGGTTTATTTTGTCAAAGGAAACAGATTATGATCAGCAGTAGAAAATGTGCACTAGGATGAACCTGGAAGAGATGAGCGTATCTCTGGTTATCTTTCCCAGCGGGGTAAAGTGGACAGTGTCTAATTCTAGTACAAAATAGATTGTGTACAAGAAGTAAGGTCCTGTCACTCAAAGAAGCAAACCCCTGTTCATGGTTTCCAGGGTTTTATTGGGAATAGCTCAGGTAAGTATGCCTGATTGCCTATGTGTTTGACCCTAGTCCACAGCCCATACTGAAGTCAGACCCTTGATGTGTGGCACAAAGCCCACACCATAGACCCATTGTTAGCATAGACTATCATTACAGTATCATGAAATTCAAGGGACTCCTACGAGGCAGAACACCTGAAGAAACAAGAGTGTACCTCCCAGGAGCTGATTTGGGCCAAACTTTACTCTGCAATTCGCAATGTTAACAATTTGTTCATATCTTCTAGTAAGGAAAGGTCTCTTGTTTGGCCTCTGGCCTGCCTCATGCTTCCCTTTCCGGTCCTCTGCAGAACAGCCATGTTGATGCTTTAAAAACCCTCTTATCCTAACATTCCACCGAGCCCCACCCCTTCCCTCTCCTCTGCCTTAAGTCTTGTTTCTTTCTGCGTTGATGTCCCCTGTATTCTCTTTGCCACCTGCCTTTCCCATTGGTTAGTATCTAGGGTGGCTCCTGTGTCTTTCTCCCATTGGACATGTGTGGTGGTCATTTTGACATGAATGTGGGGACACACTCCCCTGCCTGCCACTGCTCAGATGCCCCAACATTGCGGGGCTGTCCCTCCTTGTTCCTTAGCCTCTTCTAAGAGATTCTTCTTCCATTTTTCTCATTGCCCATGAAAACTTGGTAAAAAGGCCACCTCTCTGCTTGTGGTTCCTAGGCCCCTGCCATGCTAATTTCCCCCCTTAGCAGAACTGCTCTCTTCAGCCGTGCCTGGATCTCATGGATTCTTGTGGAGTCCTGTCTGTGCTGGCCCCGTGCAGGAGTTCTATCAATACACCAGGAGCAAGCAAGGGTACCAAAACGTTCATGCTCCGACTCAGCATGCGTTGACTGCAGTGGCTCTTGACTCACTGCTGGTGATTCTCAGCATGACTGATGGGCTTGCTATGTGCTCCGCTTGTCATTTATCCAGTCAGACACACTTCATCTTCTTTCCATATTCTGACCTCTCCCTACTCCAGTTGACGTCAGTGTCACCTGCCATTTCCCCCCTGGGTGGCTTTTCTTGACTGTTTCATCCACAGATAACTCTGCTTCCCTCCAGTTTCATTGTTTATTGAATTATGTAACAGGAGAGTCGTAGGCTGTTTTCTGTGATCTTCTGAGAACACAGCTCCTTCCTGAACTGTGGCTCTAGCTCCTTCCTGTACACTGCCACCAGGAAGTTGCTATGGGACCTACCCACTGATGACAAAACATTGCCACTGGTCCGATCTCCCAGGTTGGAAAGTCCTAGACTGACCATTTCTTGGTTTATTAAGCCTCCATCTGGGAGAGTTTCTCTTAGCCATTATGATACTAGGTGGAAAGTCTGTCTATTTTCATTTGACTTCCGTTTCCATTTGATTTCTGGTGTGGTTTTAGTCTTCTGAAAACCCCAAGTTGAATTCGGCCTAAAATCTGAATTTATTTCTTGTATTTGTAGAATAAAGGCTGCTGCTTAGCTGAACTTTGATCTCCACAAGAATGCATAAATCCACACTACCCCCTGCTGAGCAGGGCGGTTGGAGAGAATAAAGCATATTTCTGTTCAAGGCCGTGTGCTGACGGGCACTTAGTCCGGTGTAATTGATGCTTGCATTTCTTCTCATCATCTCCATTTGGAGACGCCTTCAGAACCCATGGAGGTAGCTATGAGATGAAACTTCTGGGGACAATTACTTGTGCATCTACAAGAGTTCTAGTGATAATTCTGCTCTTATATTCCTAGAGGTAGATTTTTTTTCTCCCCGTAGTTGTTCTGTTCAGCCTCAGAGATTGTATCAAGGTCGATACCACGTAAAATAAGAAAAGAGTGATGTCCTCGAGAAATTGAAACAGATGGGGTAACGGATGACAGTAAATGTGGCAGGCTCAACTCTGGGACAATATAGCCTCTTTATTTTTGACTCCTTCAGTTTTCTAGGATATCATTGAGTGATCTGTGACATATGTCTTCACTGTGCCCAAGTCCCATAAACTAGCCTGGCTTCTCCATCTGGAGGACTTCCTATAATGTGGCTCCTGCTAGGAACCTGGCATGTCGCTGTGGTTGCTGCACCTGAGCCCATGCACCTTGGCCCACGCAGGTGTTCCTTTGAACTGCATAAGCTTCCTAAATGCTTCAAAGCCTGGTTGGAAAGTGGCTGAGCTTCTGGAGAAGGGTCTTGCTGTTGCTAGCTTAGCTGACAGGCATAAAGCTAGTGGATCTCCGCTTCACTGTTGCTGCAGACACAGGCCCAGTCAGAATGCTTCGAGTTGTACCCCAATCCTCTTGCTGGTCTTTCTGTTCAGATATAGGTTCTGAAGGGGCTTGTGTTTTTCTCAACCACAGGTGGTCTGTATATCACAGTTGGATATTCAAGGAAAAAGAGGCAGGTTTTGAAGGAAGAGTTGTTCTGCGACCTTCTGGCTGTCCTGGCTATGATTCTCCCTGTTTGGATTAAGGAGGAATGTTCTCTTCTGCATTATTCTGTGACTTCTCTTAGGGAGAATTGGAGGGCCATCATATGGAGACATTTGGCTTTTCAAGACAGGCTGGATGGTGGTGGCGCTTGCCTTTAATCCCAATGCTCAGGTGGCAGAGGCAGAGGCAGGTGGTTCTCTGTGAGTTCAAGGCCAGCCTGGTCTACAAGAGCTAGTTCCAGGATAGTCTCCAAAGCTACATAGAAACCCTGTCTCAAAAAACAAAAAACAAAACAAAAGCACAGGGTTTCTTTGCATAGCCTTAGCTGTCCTGGAACTAGCTCTGTAGATCAGGCTGGCCTTGAACTCATGGAGGTCTGTGGGAATAGAAAGACTGTGATGTAATGTTTTTTGTTTTTTTTTTCCTTCCAGAGTTGGAGACAGAACTCAGGACCTTACGCTTGCTAGGCAACACTCTACTACTGAGCTAGATCTTCATCCACCGTGCATTTTTCATTTCAATCTTATGGGTTGTCTTGTAATTACTAAACACAGTCACAGAGCCAGAGTGGGAAGCAGTGGAGCTCTCCAATTCTGTTAGTTAAACCTGTACTGTATCTAAACAAGTGCATGCGGGGAATTTTAGTAGTGATGGTTATAAAGAAGATTGTAGGGCTCACGAGGAACACCTCCTGTATCCACATGCTGTTTAATACAGCATCCTAATCAACGTTTTGTTGCCACACTCAGAGGAGATATTATTGGTGAGGAGGGAAAAATAAGTGGACTGTTTTACATTATTTCCTGGACTGGACATGCCTCTTTACCTTGGGGAAAGCTCCCTGACCTTCCTTTTGGCCTCAAAGAGTTGCATCTGTACCTTATCCCTTCCAATGGATGATGTCACTGGTCATGAAGACCGCAGTGAGGCCTTGGAGTTGGCAATCCTGCAAAGCAGGGTTGCACCTGGGCCGCTCTGGAGTCTTCATGGCAAGTACTTCCAAATGCTGCCTTGAGTCACTTCCTCGCTTCTTTGAATTCTCCGTACTCTCCATAGTCCTCTCCTAGAAACAGGAAGCCTCATTGAATGACATTATCATGGTGTTCCCCTGTTCTCTGTCCCTAGAAACCCAGGCCATCCCTAAAGGCATTTTAGTGGATTACATTTTGTACACTTCCAGCAGGTCTATTAAAATGTGCGCTATTTTATGGAGACTGGTTGGCCTTTGATCATTATTGACATGGGCCACATGGGGCTCATGGATTAGAAGAGTTGCAGAATGTTCTGGAAGGCCTTCCCATTTTCTCATCATCATTCACTCTTGCTCTCTAGTGTGTGGGTGAGGGTAGAGAACACCAGTGTGCTTCCCATGTACAATAGCCAGAAACTGAGAATAGAAAAAAAGAAGCTGTGAGGAACAAGGAAAAAGGAAGGGCAGGGGCTAACGTTTAGCACTGGAAGGCACAGATTCTTCCCTGAGAGCAGATACCTTTCTGTTTAGATAGCCAGTAGGGGGTCACCTACTCCCAGCTCTTGTGTTCATGTCTGGCATTGCAATATAGTTTTCCTGATTTAACAGAATAAATTCATGAGGCAATACAATAGATTTTCTGGATTTTAGTGAAGTGAATTGATTTTGTGATGCTGGACAAATTTCTTATTAAATCTTATAAGTGTGCAGGAACACATGGATGTGTAACAGTGCAAATTCAGACTCAGGTGTGGTTCATGCTGCACCAAACTTTACCACCTTGTGAAGCTCTTTAGGGACTTATATCTAAGATTTGCAATGAAGGAGCAATTATTTTGATTTTCAAATGCTTAAAGTCATTCCAGTGACTTTGAAATAATGGCCCCTTAGGATGTTTCATGAGATCTTTTTTTCACATGTTGAATCACACTAAAATTTTATTTTCTCGGGCTGGAGAGATGGCTCAGTACTTAAGAGAGTGCACTGCTCTTGCAAAGGGCCTGCCTTTGGTTCCCAGCTTACATAAGAGGAAGTTCACAATTGCCTGTCATTCCAACTCCAGGGAATCTGAGGCCTCTGGCCTGTGGGCTCCCACACTGACTTGAACACACAGCCCACCCCGAAAGAACTCAAACTGAAATAAATCACGGAAGAAAACAATCAGCATTATTTTTTAAGTGTATCTTTTTCTTTTTTCAAGAGGAAAGCCAGGTGGTGTCTATAATGCTAACTTAGGTCTCTTATAATGGTGATTACTGAATTGTACCATGTCTCTTTCTCCTGCCTTTGCTTGAGATTCTTGTTCTGGTGCTTAAGGCATTGCCGGAACTTCCAAGCCTTTATAAGTCAAGACTGTAGTGTGTTAAGATGTGCTCACTTGGACTCTATCTCTCTCTTTTTTTTTTCCTTTTTTGAAGGGCTGTTGTGTGAAAACTCGGCGTGGGTGCCCATGTGGCTGTCCAGTTCAGTGTGATTCATGACGGAGGACACGCGGCTCTACCCTCTCTCTCCTCGGTAAGTGAGACACTTGAGTGGGAAGTGCAGAGACCAAGAATACTACACATTTAGACAGCTGTCTCTCTGTTAAAAATGGTAGTAAATGACAGCTTTCAGAAGGAGAATTTTTTTTTTAAGGTAAAGCTATTTGGATGTGACTGTACTGTGAAGTCACTTGGGAACCTCAAGGCCAGGAAGTGCATTGGTGACTCATGGTGCCTTCTAGCCACAGTGTGACTGCCTGCCAGGTTTCAATTTTGGCTCTGTGCTGTATCCTGGCTTTTTTTTTGTGGCTTGTCCCACTGTCATCTCACTTTCCAATTGCGGGACTTCCTGAGGTGTCCTGTACCTTCTGAGAAAGGCCACAAATCTGCATGGTGTCCCTAAGGATCTACTCCATCTAGTCTTTTCCGGTTGTCCTGATCCCCGAAGCCCTTTGGTAGCATGGAGACCAGCATTTCACCTTCTAGAACTAAACCTCCACTCCCCAGTCCTTCTTGTTGAGCCTCTAAATCTAGCTCCATGTCCTACCTTTGGGGGAACTCATTGTACGTGTCTCAGAGCTGGGTGATAACCTCTCCTGTGATACCTGTGGCCACCTTTCAGAAGGAGGAGGCGAGGCAGAGAAAGGAAAGGGGGTGAGAGCCATGAGAGAGAATGAGACAAGGATCTGCCCTATATACATTAGTCACTGGAGACATGACGCTTTGTTAAATTATTTCTCAACCCAGTTGAGTCTCATTGTGGACTTCATTCTGCTTTCCAATGAAAAGAATTGCCAATGACATATATACATACATACATACATACATATATATATATATATATACATGCATACATATATGCATACATTTTGTGCACTTGTTGTTTGTCACAGTTATGGGACAATGTTGTGAGTTCCTGGTTGCCTTGTATCCGGATGCTTACTAAATTGATTTTAAGAGTTCGGCTTGAAGGTATGTAGACGAGCTTGACAGAGAGTATAGACTCTCCAACCCCTGTGAACATAATCTGCAATCCCTACATCTCACGGAAGGACAAACTGAGGATCTGGTTTTTGTGTCTTTCTGTAGTCGACATAAATTCAGATTCGCATGGTGTCTGAAGTACAACTCACTCCAGCACCTAGGCATCTCAGTCTCTCCTCCGTGGAGAGCCCCAGAGCCTGAGAGTTGGGGAGAGCCATTGAGATGTCACAGAGTTCGTCTAGATGGGTGGATGTTGAGGACCAGTACATTACGGGAAGGGTGTTATCGACTCATGCAGGTTTCATGGGTTACCGGGCCCTGTGCTGAAGGAAAGACGTCCAACTCTTGCTCTCACTCTCTGAGTGAGGTGCTTTCATGGTTCTTACTTTAAACATTGGTAAACTGAGGCCCCCAAAGAGTCAGAAATTTACCTAAGAAGTCAGAAATAGGGAGAGGGTTTGACTGAGGACTCTCAGCTCCAAGACGGGACTCCAACTGAGCATTGGGCATGCCAATCTAGAATAAGGACAGAGATGCACTAATATTGTTTGGGGGTTGTTGTTCTGGAAATGCCAGGTTTCTCAGAGAAAAGAATAAGTATCGTAGAATTGATTTTTAAAGCATAATTGGAGATCAGAAATGGACAAACCTCTTTTGAAGAAGTAGGGGAAAGGATGTTAGTATCTATAGGTTTTAGATTCTCAGCTATGTCTTCTCAGCTTGACAATCGCAATGTGACAGTAGCCATAGGCAATAAATGAATGAATGAGTCTGACCATGTTCCAATAAATCTTTATTTACAAAGGCAAGAAGGAGGCTAGATGTGGTCCCCAAGGCTCTAGCTTGCAGAGCTCTGATCTATGTTTTGTCTGGAGTGCTTCAAGCTCTCATTACAGACAGAATGAGAATGTATTAGTCACCATTAAGTCCCTTAACAAAATTTAGTTTGGGTGTATAAAATTTTATCACAAATTTTAATGAAGCCCTGCTGTGCCTGCAAAACCTGGTGGACATCTGGGGCTTCATCCTTTGACATAGTCTATATACCCCAAGATTACTAGGCTAAATTTTGGTACCTAAGCTGTAACGTTGCTCACAGTAAGACCTCAGAAACATTACTCACTCGACATGCTGTGTTACACATCTGGCGTGTGTAACTCATTTACACAGTAAGTTCCATACCATTTCCTAATTAACCATGTTTGTGCCATTTCAGCCATGTACTCTGTTCACACCTCTAGACATACGTGAAGAACTAGTGTGCATTTATTTTTGGCTGTCAGATAATTATATTGATCTATCAACTGCATTTATTTTATTAAGATCATCGACAGGTGTCAACAAGAGTCATGTGTTTTAAAACAAGAAGTATCTTGGCAATACTCTCTACACTTGAATCAAATACATGGTTCTGTTTGTTTTTTGTGAGAAGTTTGTTTTATTTCTTAAATTATTTATACATGCATACAAGTAAGATTATACAAATGGAGTAGGTTTTGTTTGTGTCTTTGGAATAGACATATATTTGCATGTAATGACAATCAATGAAAATCGGAACCATTACTTTGAAGGAGTGCAAGGAGGGGTATGGAAGAGGGTTGGGAGGGAGCAGGGGAAGCAAAGGAATGCAACGTTGCAATCTCCAAACCTAAGGGAGAATTTTTTTAAAAATATTTATTTATTTATTATGTATACAATATTCTCTCTGCATGTATGCCTGCACGCCAGAAGAGGGCACCAGACCTCATTACAGATGGTTGTGAGCCACCATGTGGTTGCTGGGAATTGAACTCAGGACCTTTGGAGGAGCAGGCAATGCTCTTAACTGCTGAGCCATCTCTCCAGCCCCCTAAGGGAGAATTTATAAGGACTATTTCTCTTTTAAAATGTGCCTTACGACCTCAAGGCATGCTTGTCTGCAGTGTATTACTGAAAGCCCAGTTACTCTGCTTCTTGGAGGGGTTTAAGTCATGTTCTATTGTTTTCTGTTCATTAACTCACTCATCCTTAATCCCTGACATAACAACTTCTGTATACATGCCTTCGCCAAGGAGCTGCTCACTCCTGTATTCCTTCACCACGCATGCGGAGATGTGCCTTTCACTTTAGTAACCATGGTTAAATCCTGAAATTCTGACTGTAGAAATAAAATATCTGTCTATGACATCTTATTAATTGGGAAAAGTAAATTGCAATTTGCTGATTAGTTTGATTGTACTTACCCTAGAAATGTGTTTATGCTCATGTAATCTCTACCCTCAGTTCATGTATCAAGTGAAATCTACTGGACTGTACCTAGTTGTACTTTGAATATGTTATCTCTACAGTTGAGATGTTTGTAGTCTTAAAACTATTTTTATAACATTTTAAAACTATTTGGTCAGTTATTTTGTGTGTGTGTGTGTGTGCGCGCGTGTGCATGTGAGACACAGTGTCTGTGTGAGGTCAGAAGACAACTTGTAGGAATCAGTTTCCTCTCTCCCTACCATGTGGGTCCTGGGAATCAAGAAGAGGTTGTGATCCTCGTTAGGAAGTGATTTCATCCTCTGAACTATCTTGCAGACCCCTAAGCAATTTGTATTTTACAGATATTTTTAATTTAAATGAACAAAGTAGTTTAATGTATTGAATAATGACGATGGGATATATGCTTTGAAGGGACAGATTCCAGTAATGCCCACGGAAATGTTCACTCCTGCTGGTAGTTAATGCTCTCCTTTAGGGTGCTTCCGGTGAGCGATCTGTAGAGCTGGAGGAGCAAAGCCATGCAGTTTTGATTGGAACTTTTCACTTATTATAATACTCATGTTGCATGATTTGACAGATTGTTAATAAGCCTAACTTTAATGTGTATCTAATATTCTATCATGAGAAGACTCTATCATATAATCCGATGCTTCTCTTGGGTTGGACGAGTCTGCCCTGCATGATCATGGAGAGAGCTGGTGGTCCATGGTCCACAGCTCCCGTGCCTGAATTGCATTTCTTCCCATATTTGTAGGCAGCATTGCTCTTTTCTTTGTGAAGCATGAATATTTGGGGCCTAAGGCAGTGCTCCGTGAGCACTGGCAATCAGCATGAAGCCTTCATTTAACTGAGGGTTGATTCATGAGGACAGAATCACAGTGGCTGATTTAGTGTTCCTAAAGAAGGCTCTTAGACTGTCGGTTGCCGTTTAAGTGTTAACAGATAATTACACTTCAGGAACAAAATGCTGGAGAGTTTGTTTTGATAAATACATCACTCCCACCGAGTAGCGTCTTTAATAATAGTTTCAGTATGATGGCACTCACTCATTTTTGGTCTATTTTATTGTTTCTTGTTTTGTTGGTGTTATGTAAGTGCTAATTATCTGCTGCACTAGGATGAGGGCAGGAAACGGGCACGTGTGAGGATGCTCTTGGGTATGTCTAGTTAGGAAGCTCCAATGTTTGCTGAGGAATTTTCGTAACTAAAATTTTAAGGCTATTAACTCATTGTTTGCAAGACTCTTTTATTGTTTAACTTTTGAAAACCATACACTAATGGAGTTTCCAATGTTTTCATGCTCATTAGCTTTCTTGTTTTAAACTTAAAGTTTATTTTAATGTTGTCAATTTTTCTTTATAATTACGTTAGTCACTACTTAGAAATTTAAGGTTTATTTTAACATTTTTCTGATGGAGGGGATTTTCAAGACAAATGTTTTGATTCTACAGGAAGTTAATTAAAATAGATGATGCTTTTCAAGTTGTTCTCCTTGTTTTATCCCATTTGTCTCATTTTTGAGAGAAGACTCTATTGTATTATTTTAAATTATGTGCGTGTCTGGGTCTGTGTGCAGGTGCACATGCATTGGCACAGGTGCTTGCGGAGGTCAGAGATGTTGGATCCTCTTGGAGATGGAGTTACAGGAGGTTGTGAGCTGCACAGCCTAGGTGTTTGGAACTAAGCTCGAGTCTTCCGCATGAGTTCTTAACTGCTAGCCATCTCTCTAGACCCTTTCTTTTCTTATCAACAAAAGCGATCTCTAATTTTAGTGTCAAATGATTTGTAGACACCTAAATATCTGGGTAAGAAGGAAAGACTCAAGTTTTACCTTCGTCTTAAGGTGGAGACCCACGTGACAGCCAGACTGTTGAAATACCTTAGGTATTTTCTAGTTCCTCTTTGCTCTGAAAAGAGTAACTTTTATATTTTGGCATACTCTGCAGTCCTTACCTATCATTTTAAAAACCATAAATCCAAGCATAAAATAAGTATTTATAGCTATACCTCGATATCTAATCCAGTATGCTGGCCATCAGTTTTGGATTTTTGTCAGCACACTTTAATGATACATGATATGTCACGGTGGCGTTTCCATGCATGCACATGTGGGCTTCAATCATGTTTAAGTCATTGGAGCAGCTTTGACTCTTGTCTCTGTCTTGTGTATTTATGTGGCATGTGTAAAACACTCAGAACAAGCTGCGAATCTCAGATGTGAAGCTGAAGTCACCCATGTGGTGTCAGTCACTCATCTGTGATGTTAGCCAATGGTGTACTTATGGGGATGGCTGCGACATAGACCCTGGTGCTTCCAGGAGGCTGGATCTGAGAGGACCACAGCTTGGCATTCTTACCTCCTTTGCTGTTTCTTGGAAGTAAGATGAGGAACTGAAGGATACAGGTTCAGTGGCAGTGACATCGGTGACAACTTGCTTTATACCAGAGGAAGCTCTGACAAAGATAGTAAACACTAAAAGTGATTTGCTGAACTGCAGAAATCTTTACTTTGATGCCCTTGTCCCGGCCGGGGTTTCATTTCATGGTATGTGCATGTGCATTGTTATGACAGAGTACGTTTCTTGCTTACACATGCTGAATGATTGCATTTTGGGGTAAAGATTTAGCCTGCCATTCTGAATAATGTCACTCCTCATTATGTCTGTCCTCTTGTCTGTCCGTCCAGTGGAAAATCTCTGTGATAGGATCCAGAGAGGCCTGTGCAGACCTGTCTGTTTGTCACGTGCATTCCTCTCTTTGCTACCAAAGCTCACTAGCAGGAAGGCTGCCCGCTCTCACTATCCACATCAGAGTGCACCAGAATTCCCATCCTGGTACCTGTGAGCCTGGACTCCTGCTCTAGTCTCCTCTGTTTGGGCTCATGACCTCCTTCCTCTTCTGTTTATGTGAGTGCCTGCCTAACATGCTCTCAGCCTGGAGGTCCCAGCTTGATGGCTGCTCTAAACATTTCTGAATTGTCACCGATGTGTGGTGAAGTCCTCTATCCATTTTCCTTCCATGATGCACTGCTCAAGGCAAGCAGGGAGTGGTGGGTGGTGGTGGGGTGTGTGTGTGTGTGTGTGTGTGTGCACACTTGCGCGGGCGTGCGTGCATGTGTGTGAACACTGTTTATTCTCAGATACCCATTTGTGGGACAGATGGCAATGGGGTTAATTGCTGGGATTTGAAGATTTTCATGTGCTGGAGAGAGCATTGCCTTCTTAGTTAAATTACATGTAGGAGGATCCTTTGACAGAACATGCCCAAAGGGATAAGTGCCCATGTTTGGGTGTTTGGGTTTTATGGTCCCTAGGGGTTTCCTGCATCATTTTCACATCAGACAATCGGAGAGACCTCTCTGCTGCAGGGGTGCTATCCCAAACAGCTCATGCTTGCCCGACACTTCCATGTGGCTTTTGTGTGTTTATTTCTCTGTCAATCCGGCCACAAAGGGATGTCATTTTACCTCATTGGCTTTTGCTTAGAGCCTGGGCAAAGATTATGCTGGGGAAGCCAAGGCAGAAAAAGCAACAGTTGGAAAGATGGTTGGGCGATTCTGGGAAGCACACAGCACTGTGATGTCATGTGACAGTGTCCAGGGATATTTAGCTCCTCCATTGCTTTGCTGAGGAATTGTGTGGGCAGACCTGAGGCGTTTGACATGCCTCTGATTTTTAGACTTTTTTTTTTCAAGTACACAGAATTTGGGTGACTGCCCTGCTCTCTGCACAGAGACTGTATTCCTTGTGCTTCTCCTTTCTACGCAGGAGGGTCCCCTGCTAAAGTATAATGAAAAGACTCACAACAGCCCACTTGCTGCCTACTCTGGTTTATTCTGCTTGAGGCCATGACTGAGCTGGGTTTGTTCACTTGCCCTTACCATTCTTCAGTTCGTCTCTTTTTTTGGGAGTGGGGAGGGGAGGTCTTCAGGCTTTATTATCCATCTCCTGCCATCCTTCTATTAAGAGTGGAAACATCCCCAACTTCAATCATTGACCCATGAACCCTAATTTCTTTTATAGTTCTAGCTCATGCTCCCCCAAATATAACCCACATTTCTTGAGGGAAACCTTTTTAAAAATGTTTGCTACACGTGTTTCCATGGCGTGCCTTTGCTCCAGTTCCTCCAGAGCCCACCCTTTATCATCGGCTACGACTGCCTTGTCAGGAGGACCAAATGGCCGCACTGCTAAATTTGGTACTGGAGATTCAGCTGGCTGCTCAGTTAGGAGTCAGCAGTGTGTGTGCCCTTCATCCCTCCCTCATCTGTTTAAAAATCTTATTCGTTGCTTGCCAGTTTCACACACAAACAGAGTGAATTCTAGTCACTCCCATCTGTATTCCCTTCTCTCCTCTCCTTCCCTTTTCCACAGAAACCCTCCCCAGAAGCCCCCCTCCTATTTTCATGTCTTATGTTTATCTGTGACCAACTGAGTTCAGCTAGAGTTTCTTACCTGGGCATAGGTAAGAGACCACTTCCTGGAGCAAGTGAATCCTATCAGTGACAGGATTTCCCAAACAAGCATTAACAATTTGGTCTTAACCTCTCATCTCTGCTCATGTTGTCCCGACCTTGCCTCTCTGCCATCCAACCGCATGCGTCCCATGTGGTGCAGGAGCTGCACCTATGGTTCTCATTGCTCCAGCATCTCAAGGAATCTACTTGCTTTAGTACCATTTATCATTGATGACTCTCATGTCTGTCTCCTCTTAAGCCCTGACATCCTAAGCCTTAGAACTGTCCATGTAACTGCCTATTCCATCTTACAGATTAAATAGCACATTATCCTCCAGAGGAGCATCCTAAGCCAGAGTTCTTTTTCTTCCCATGTTCTGTGTTTTCTTGATGATACTAAATATAAGTGCATTCTTTGAGTGGCAAAGGCTCCAGGTGTGAAATCCGGCTTGATTCTACCCTTTGCTTCCCATACTATTTTCACGCTATCAATAAATCTATTATCGACCCCCCAATGTATCTAAAACCTGCCACTTTTTAGCGCTTTCTTTGTTACTCTTCTCTCCTCTCTTCCTAGCGCCTAAGCAGATGCCTCATGGTCTCCCTCTTCTTTCCTCCCCTCCCCTTCCTCTGTGCCTCCTTGTCTCCTCATGGTCTCCCCCTTCTTTCCTCCCCTCCCCTTCCTCTGTGCCTCCTAGTCTCTTCGCAGTCACCACACCTCTTCTGCTACATTTCCAGCCTCCTGACAACCCATCTACCTCCTCTTGCCTCCTGGTTGTCCCTGCAGTGCTCTGCTTGGCACCATTCAGTGGCTGCATTTCATTCAGCTGAAAGCACCTTCAATTGCCTGTAAGGCTCTTGCTCTGTCTTCATCCTCTTCCTCGCCTTCTCCTCATCACTGGTTCCCTCCTAGTTTCTTTCTCTAACGTGATATGTCAAATGGCTCTTTACATACTTCATTCTGGAGGCCATGGCATATCTGATATCCGAACAGCAACATGGCAGGTGTGACATCTCTTATTTCCAGTTTTCTTAATCATGATTCTTTGGTACTACTCCTGACCAAATAACTAATTTTAAAATAATCTCACTATTTTCTTTTTATGACTTACTGTTTTTTTCCTCAAGGTTTTTAACCATCTCTGATTTATTCAACATACTGTTTCATAAGTTTGTCTACATTCTGGTCTTCCCCTAGTGTAAACTCCACTAAAGAGGGGTGTTTTTATGTTAGGCACATATTGCTCCATCCTTTGTTGGATGAGAATGACCTCCTCAAAACATAACTGGCTGTCAGTAATCATTTACTTAATGTACGGAGTGATTCACTGATAAACGGATGACTGTTGCATCGCAGGGGGGGAAGGGGTGCGAGTATTCCAAGTTGAATGGATAAAGCCTTGTTTCTAATTTGGTCATGCACGGCTGGACATCTGTCAGCTTGTGTGAAAGAGGAAGAAGAGGGCTCTTCCTGAATCCCAACCACTGAGCACATTTAGTGTGCTTTCCCCTCTATTGTTTAGCAGGTGGATATTTGCTTGTTCACCAGTCCTTAGCTCTCAACTCCCCACCCCCCATGGTCTGTCCTCTCTCTCCCTGCTCAGATGAATTGAGTTAGATCCCATCTGCGTTGTGTGGCTCTTGCACTTTTATACAAAGGGGATTTAAAGTTGTAGCTCCTGTCGTATTTTGTATATACATCTGTTTCATTCTTTCCAAACTACTTGACCCTGGGCACTCCGGCATGCAGCAGGTGCTGAACTCTCACATGTGTGATTTAACGAAATTAATTAGATGAAATGTTATAAATCTTGTCTTATCTAATGGTTAGAAGTGTGATAAAATGTGTTCCCTTTGACTCCTGAGTGTGCTACCATTCATGTGATATGTTTATTGTATGATTTTACAATTATAAACTAGTAAACTTTGCTGTGGGCATCTCAAGCTTGTCCCCATGTTGTTGAACTCTTTACGGCCTTCGTGAAGGGTCTCTGCTATTTTCCAGCATGATTCACTGCCTTTCTCAGCCTTATCAAAGGTGAGATGTGGCCTTCCCAACCTTTCCAAATATTTATCTTACTTATTTTAATGAATATTGTTTGGGAAAAGAATTTTTTTCTCTTTATTCTCTACTGCCCTTGAACTCATCATCTTCCTGCTTCAGCCCCCCCCCCCCTCCAGTGCTGGGATTTTAATCTTAGACCACTGCGCATTGCTTGTTCATTTTGAAAGGGGATGGAAAGGAGGTGAGTGGCCCCGCCCTGCACTATAGGGTCAGGCGGCAGTTGCTTTCTGGTGTTTAACATTTCGTAACTCAAGTGCTTGGACGACTGTCAGGGTCACGGTAGAGATTTAGCAGTGTCATCTTCAAGGAGTCTATCTTGTGAAACACAAAAATAGCACGGTGTGGCATGGCCCCCAGGTCACAGAGTGAGCCAAGCGTGGA
Organism: Arvicola amphibius; assembly: GCF_903992535.2. Lineage (NCBI taxonomy): Eukaryota > Metazoa > Chordata > Mammalia > Rodentia > Cricetidae > Arvicola > Arvicola amphibius. The sequence goes on along the minus strand of NC_052049.1, from coordinate 6,416,672 downwards.
ACTCTGAAGTTGCTTTTCCTGTAGCACAGCTATCTGCACGGACATGCCCAGAGAACAGCGAGGTGAGGAGTGGGAGCGTGAGCATGCTGTCCAGAGCAAGCACTGTGGAGTTCACTGTGAAGTAGGTAGTTATTAATAGATAGGTCAATGAATAAATGGCTAGAACGGCTATACTTTCAGGCATAGATAGCTACTTACCATTTTAAACTATATAGATGTACATAGGCAAATGGAGAGATAATGTATAGAGAGAGCAGGCCCACTGTGTTGCCTGCAGAAATCAGCGCTTAAAAAACCTAGGTATTAAAACTCAGCTAGGTAGTTCAGTTATGAACTCCTGGCACATTATTTAATAAACTTTTGAATAGTACCTCTTTAATAAATGGTATTCACTGACTTACATATTTGTACGCATTTGTATATGCACATGTGTGTAGACATGTATACACATGTCTAGAGCCAGTTCCCTTTCTAATCAGCCATTCCTGAGCAGATTTCTCGGCCACTTTGCCGATGTGGCCCTAGTGGTGAGATGCAGATGTGATGTATCTGCCAGACTAGCATACAATGTCCATTAGATAATAATGAGCATCCGTGAGGCATAGAAAGGTACACATTTCTGTTATCAGTGCTCATCTGAGGTGTTGTCATGACACTAGCATTTATTCCAGAGGACATGTCTATTTTGGGGGGTTGTGAAGCAGGGGAAGCAGAGCTCAGTACCTAGTTCAAGCTGGCCTGGAGCTCACTATGCTATTCAGATTGGTTTTGATCTTGCTGCAATCTTCCTGCCTCAGCTGAGATTGCAGTCATATAACACCATGCCTGCTGTCTTTTTAATTCCTCTCCTCCTCCTCCTCCTCCTCCTCCTCCTCCTCCTCCTCCTCCTCCTCCTCCTCCTCCTCCTCCTCTTCCTCCTCCTCCTCCTCCTCCTTCTTCTTCTTCCTTTTGAGTCCAAATAGTCATTACTTTTCTTTATTTTCTTAGAATTTCTTCCTCCTTAAATCAATTTGATAGAATAAAATATTCCTCAGCCACTATATTTTTAATCAATTTTTTTCATTCAGTAGCTTTATATCTTATATATTATGCTGCATTCTTTTATTATTGTGCTATAATTCAGGTGTAAAAGGTATCAATAAAGTCTTAGAACTACATTCCAGAATATCTTAAGAGTATTAATAATAAAAAATGAATTTTGACTGAGTTAGCCTGCAATCATCATGTATCTGTGGCTATCCTGATAAGGAATCTTGGGTGAGCTTGGTCTTTATGGTAGATTATTCATAATGAATTGTCATTTGGAGTAAATCCTAAATGGTCAGATACATGCCAAGCTAGCATTTCCAATGAGATGCACCTGATTTGTGAAGATATCGTTGATGGGTCAGCAGTTTCTTTTCTGAAGGTTGTGCACTTCTCCCTTGTGTGGAAAGTCTCAAGCATAGCTACTCCTTGTTGCCTTTACGCCCCTGAAGTCACCCATGATGTGTTAAAGAAAAAGGGTTGAAAAGGCTCATGAGTAGAAGTGGTTAAAATGTAGCAATGACAGGATGGTGAGACAGCTTGACAGGTAATGACACATGCTGCCATGCCTGATGGCATGAGTTCTTTCCCCAGAACCTGCCTGGAAGAAAGAGAGAAGCGATCCCTGCGAGTTGTCTTCTGACCACTGCATGTGTGCCCCACACATGCGTGTATGCACACATGTACACATGGATAAATTAAATTAAGGTGTATTAATAGTAACAACAATCCAAACATAAAGGGTTTTTGAATTTCATACTCTGAGACAGTGGAAAAGGGGCAAGTTATTCATAGCAATGGCCGGAAGCATTTGCGTGCTCCCGGCATCCCCATCCCGGGTACACTGTCTACATGTATTTGTCTTCTCAACAGTCATGTGTCACTACTCCTAACTCACGCTATCCTCAGTTCAGCAATGACTGGGGAAAGCTGTGTAGATGTCAAGAAAAGTGCCAAGGTTATGCCAAGGTTACCAAGATGGCTAAGGCCAGTAAATATTATTTAACTTCTTAATCTAGCATGCATTTCATTGCTTTTGCATCCAAAACTTCTTCAGGGAAGACCCTTGGGAGAATATTTTGAAAAAGAAAACCCATAAACCATTAAACCCAACTATTGCCAATGTTATTGCTAAGTAAGTCAGCTATAGATTTCTACAAGGAGAATTTTAGTTTGATTTCTTGGGGCTTGCAAATATTTTGAGGGTTGGTCCTCACCCTTACTGCATAATTATCTTGCAGAAGACATATGATTGGTGGTTGATTTCACATAAAAATCCCACATGCACAAACATCTGTGTAAACAAATGGTGCTTCTGACCCATCTCTTCCTGGACATGGGGGTCACCAAGGACTTGCAGGCATCCCAACAAATGTCTGGTTAGAAGTCAGGCTTCTTTATTGCTGTAAACCACTGACCACTTTCCTTGAAATTGTAGGGAAACTCGTGGTGAGAAATAATCTTTCTTCTCCCTCCTTCCCAAACAGATGCTTTAGAGCACACTCAGTGAGAGTCTGCTCTAGGCACTGGGGATGCAGCGGTGAGTGACACAGATGGACTCCTGGCTCTCAGGATGCATGAGACAGTCATAACAATTGCAATAAACAAGAGAGGTGTCGTGCCTGGATTCATGTGGTAGAGCATGAATAAAAGGTGATCTTGGATGAGCTTGTGGAGAAGGAGGAGGCAATGACCCAAATTAGACCACAAAAAGAAGTCACAGTATGGAGGACATTGTCAGCCAGCCAATGAAACTATGTGTTTACTGTAGCTTTGGGAAATGCTTGGAGAAGGTGGCTGGGCAAGATTTGTTGGCATTTTCAATGGTTAAGCCTGGAAAAATGAGCCATAAAGTAGAAGGAAGGGAAGCATGGTGAGGTAGGGGAAGCCTCGTCACAGGCCACTGTGACACCATGACACTATGACACATGACACCATGGTATTAGGCAGATGTGTGTCTCGGTAGAGGTGGAAGAAAGTGAGTGTTGACATTTTTAGATGCTGAGTCTCTGGCTGAGTGTTCAGATGGGAAAACAAGCATGGACTATTGTTGGGAGCACAGTGAAGGCCTTGGCCCTACAGCTCTCCAGAGAAACAGGAAGGTCAAGCATACAGAATCATCTTTCCAATGAGAAAGATAAAAAAGCCTGTTCTTCCATCCAGAATGCTGAGAACTAGGAGTGACCTTGGTCATCTGCATTACCTGTTGGGCCAGGCCATATCAAATTCCTACAACCAGGACCCTAGATACCTAGTAATCTTAATGACCCTTACAGTCAGGGGTTCTCCAAGCTCGCACAGCTAGTATCAGAGATACCTAATATTCTAAATGACCCTTACATTATCTGCACAGCCAGAGGCTCCCCCAAGCTCCCACAACCAGGACCTGAGCTGGCTAATAGCCTAAATGGTCTCTACACTGTCAACACGACCAAGACCAGTCTAAACCCTTCCTTAGGTCCTTAAATTAATACAGGAGGTAGCCTGCCTCTAGAACACATCGTCATGAAAGAAATGACATGTATCCTGAGTTGAGTTTTAAGTAATTATTCTTACTTGTACACCAGGAATTGTATTATACCAGGAAACTTTTTTTTATTACAAATTGTACTACGTTTTAATATACTCATAATGAACTGCCTGGCTTCAGACTCCCTGAAGTCTTAATCCAGGGTGACAAAGTTGATAGGAACCCAATTTTTGGTGTCATCTCCTCATTAATCACCTCCCTGCCTGCTGTGACCACCTGCAGGTCCCCTCAGACTATCAGTTTTTGGTTTAAACAAGTAAGTAGTAGACCATTTAGTGGGACAGAAATGCTCAGATTTTGGAAAGAAAGACAAAAATCCTTCCTGGGCCATAGTAAGTTTTGTTTGGAAGGTGTTCCTTTCTCATCCAGGTGGAGTAGGCACTTAGCACAAGTGAGTGTGAGCTAAGTGATGTGAAATTATTGGAGCTTGAAGCGCATATTTGTGCTTGCTGCCACACTGGCCTCTCATCTACGAGTCACTGTAGAAGGGCAGTGTGCCTTGGTTAGAACTAGAAGACTTACCTAGGGCACTGGCATCTGTTGGAAAGCTCCTCGTGACATTTTATTTGAAGTTTGATCCTTCAGGAGTGATGCCAAATGACAGAAAGTCCCAGAAGTCATTCTCTTCTTGAGAGATGTCATTCAAAATCTTGGTAGTGGGATTCTCCTTTGTTTTCCCCTTAGATTCCAATCTGGTTTTAGTGGACATAACAGGCTCTTACAGTGAGTATCTAATGTGAGTTCCTTTTAGCTTCCTTTCCCCCTTTTACTAATCAGCTCTCAGTGTGCCCAAGGAGACACTGGTCAAGGTAAGGCCTGAGCTCAGTGATCTTCCCAGTTACCTTCTTATCAAATTGCAGCATATAACATGTCAGCATTAGCTGCAGGCTGCTCTTTTATAATTGTTTTCAATTTTAATTAATAAAAAAATGTGTGTGGTTGTTCTGCTTCTATGTATGCCTGTGCATGTGCTGGCTAGTTTTATGTTAACTGAGACAAGCTAGAATCACTGGAAGGGAGGCAGCTTCAGCTGAGAAAATAACCTCCATAAGATCAGGCTGTAGGCAAGCCTGTGCGGCATTTTCATTATTAGTGATTGATGGGGGAGGGCCCAGCCCCTTATGGGTGGAGCAACCCTTAGACGAGTAGTCATGGGTTCTATAAGAAAGCAAGTTCAGCAAGTACGGGAGAAGCAAGCCAGTAAGCAGCCCCTTTCCAACGGCCTCTGCATCAGGTTCCTGCCCTGTTTGTGTTCCTGTCCTGACTTCCTTCAGTGATAGACTATAATCTAAAAGTTTAAGTCAAATAAACTCTTTCCTCCCTACCTTGATTTTGGTCATGGTGTTTTATCACAGCAATAGAAGCCCTAGTTAAGTGTACCGCTTGATTGCCTGGCAAACACAGATGCCAGGAAAGGGCATCTGTTCTTCAACTGGAGTTGCAGACAGCTGTGAGCTGCCAAGTGAATGACGGGAGTTAAATCAGGGTCCTCTGTAAGAGCAGCCAGTGCTCAAAGTGCTCTTAACTATGGATCCATCTTGCAAGCCCTTGCATATGGCTCTTTAACCTGTTATGTGTCCCCTCCCTTGCAAAGGAGCCTGGAGCTGGGAGCAGCCTGCTGAGTGCTGTCAGTGTGGCCCGTGATCTCCCTTCTGACAGCACCATGCCGTCTCACTCTGTACGTCTCCAGGTGTGCTTTGATGTGATGGCTTGGAGGCCTTGTCTCATGTTGTTAATAAACTGTTGCACATGGCAGTGCAGGCAGGAGGCCAAAAGTGTGCCTTCCTACAAGGATTTTAGTTAACCCTGCTGAGATTGTCAACACCTTTGTAAGAACATCAGTCCTGTGACGTCATGTCACCTGGGTTTTAGCAGTGGTGTAGAACTTTGATTTTCTATCACAGAAGGAAGAATCCATTCTATTAAGGTAACACTAATGACTCACATTTCTCATTGTTAGCGAAAGCGAGACGTGGTGCTGGCCACGGATTCCCTGAGGCTGATGTACTTTACAGCCGAGGAGGGTGTAGGGCTGGGCAAGAGAAGTAATGGCTTGTGAACGTTCAGAGTCCACGGGAAGTACTCTGGCAATAGGAGATCCCTCATTTGGATGGTGCAGCGATCGCTCTTCAGTGTTACTGGGAAAACTGGATACCCAAAAGCACAAAAATGAAGCTGGGTCCCCCTATCTCTTCCCTGTTAGACAAACTTAAATTTGTTTCAAAATCTACATGTGAATTCTAAAGCAATGGAACCATTAGAAGGATACATAGAGGATACACTTTGACTTATGGGAATAGACAAGGACAAATGAGATGATTCAGATATTGAAGCATTTATACTGACTGCCAAATGAAAGATGGAAGACCCTGAACAGCTGAAAGAGCCAAGCAACAACTGTGGACTAGGTAAAAAGGGAAGCGTTAGTTTGAAAGGGATCTGTACCTGGGGTGCACTAGAATATAAAATAACCTCAACAACAACAGAATGAATAATCTGATTAAAAATGAAGAAATGATATAACAGATATTGTTAAAAGAAAATTTACAGATGGATAAAAGTCATACAAAAAAACCCAGATGTTTCTGTCCCACCCAGTCCCACTGCTGTTTAATCCCAAGTAAACACACAGAGGTCTGCATTAATCATAAACTGGCTGGCCTATTAGTTCAGGCTTCTTATTAACTAATTCTTACATCCTACATCATAAACCATAATACTTGTCTGTGTTAGCCACATGGCTTGGTATCTTTCATCACAGAGGCATTCTCATCTTGCTTACGCTCTGTCTGGGTGACGACTGCAGACTGCCTCTTCCCTCTTCCCAGAACTCTCCTGTTCTCATAGCACTGCCTCCACTTCTGCCTGGTTGCCCCACCTAAATTTCCTGCCTGGCTACTGGCCAATCAGCATTTTATTAAAGCAATACAACTGATAAATCTTGGTCCGACAGCAAGCCAGGACCTCAAAGACAAATTCTGTATATTCTTAATCATCTGTAAAATCAATAAAACGTGATCTCAAAAAAGAGTACATTTGTGATGACTTGGGCGGGAGGAAGATCAGTACTATGACATTTCTGCCAAAAGTAACTACAACTTTGAAAAGCCTTTCCTCTGGCTTGCCAGAAAGCTCATTGGAGACCCTAATTTGGAGTTTGTTGCCATGCCTGCGCTTGCCCCACCTGAGGTAGTCATGGACCCAGCTTTGGCAGCACAGTACAAGCACGATTTAGAGGTTGCTCAAACGACTGCCCTCCCAGATGAGGATGATGACTTGTGAGAAAGTGAAGCTGGAGCCCTGCGTCAGAAGTCTAGTTTTATAGGCAACTGTCCTGTGATGTCAGTGGTGCAGCGTGTGTGCCACCTTATTTAGCTAAGCAGATCGTGTACTTCATTGGATGCTGAAGGAGATGAATGGGCTTCGGAGTGAATGTGGCAGTTAAAACATACCTTTTTTTAAAATATACCTTCATTTTTTTGGACTTGCATATTTAGCTGTTTGGAACACAGTTGTTTCCTGAATTTCAAAAATAAGACTGCTCCAGTCACATCGCACTAGTCAGTCAGTGGTAAAATCTTGTTCCTGTCATTCCCATTCTTTTTGTTTAGAATCAGAATAAAGTTGTATTTCAAATAATCAAAAAAAAAAAGAAGTATAGGAAGATCCAAGAGAAGTTATAGAATGCAGTTCTTATGGCAGACAAGATCTGATATTCTGCAATACCATGGAGCATCTAGGATTGATAACATTATGTATGTTAGGAAGAACTAAATTCCAAGCACACAAATGTTAAAGCATGTGAGAAAAAGTTGAAAATGTCTATTAACCTGATTTGACCATTATATACATATACGAGAATTGTATTAAGGCACTATACCCCACAGAATGTCCAGTATTATCATATGTCACTTTAAAAGATATAAAAAATTTCTAGTGAATCAAGCAATAAAAAAGACAGTGGAGTAATAAGTGAATTTTGCTGCTATTTGATAATGCCATCGATAAAGGCAATTACAGAATTTATCTTATAAATAATCTAGAAGACCTCCTTTAAAAATTCATGACACTTGGGGCTGGAGGGATGGCTCAGTGGTTAAGAGTATTTGTTGCTATTTCAAGAGATTCAGGTTTTGTTCCCAAAACCAATGAGGTGGTTCACAGCCATCAAATTTCAGTTCAGGTTATCCAATGCCTTTTCCCAAGTTACATATTTTTACATGTATACATGTGACAAAAGACATTCATTTAGGCAAAGTACTCATACACAAAATAAAACAATTACTTTAAATACTTTAATGTCTAATACTTAGAGATTGAGAATCATCTCTCAAGAAATCCATTTGGATAATTTTATGTGAAGCAGCCCTATGTCTAATAGTCTGACCTTTAAAACTGTGGGTTTCTCTGTCTTTGCTGCTTCGGGTGTCAGACAATGCATACACAAATGACAAACATGAAGGTCACTAAGGGCACAATGAAGTTGATGGATGGTCACTGGTGATGGTGAAGTCACTGAGGACAAGCAAAAGGAGAAGGAACTCGCCTCACTGTCTATGAGAGCCAGAAGATGAAGCCCATTTGATTTCTCTTCGTAGAATGATTCTGGAATTCATTCTTTTGAATGGGATAGAGGCAGGAAAATGGGTTTCATTATACACTTAATGATTACTTTCTTCATACTTTGGGATCACAGACACCTTACACTACCTCATTGTTGTTGCTATTGATAATAGTCTAATAAAAGTTCAACAGAAAATGATGGGAACGACACTGGCTTAAAGATGCTTGGGAAGATATGAAAGAGAAACTAATGCCTGGTTCTTTCCTCCTTACTAAAAGTATGCGTTTATGCATTTTTTGTTTGGAAATTCCAGGCAGACAACAGATCTACATATTGGTATGAAAACATCCGAGTGGATCTCCTGGTGCATAGGATTCCATCATGTCTTCTTGATAGTGGAGAAAGCCATGTCTAGAGAAATAACTCAGGGCTGGCTTTGGCAGTACCCCTACTGAAATTGAGCCTCTACAGAGAAGATTATCATGAGCTCGGTGCAAGGAGGGCTTGCAAATTTGTACAACTTATACTTCCAAAAATAGTCCTCAGAATTTTCCCTCAGACTCGTCCCAGTTCATACACACGGTCACCTTTTTCCTTTTCATGATCCACAACTTCCCTCATCAACCTTCTGATTCACCAAAACACATACATAACAAGAACAAACGCAGAGAGATACAGACAGATGAAGTACCTACTGCTTGCCAAGATTCTCCTAAAAATTCTGCCCTGTAACTAATGGAAATATGAATTCCTTAGATTTTTGGAAAAGCAGTTTGATAATAGCTATAAAATGTACACAAACTCCTTTGCCTAACAGTGATTATTCTAAACATACAGACCACGGAAATAAGAATACCAGTATATTTGAATAAATACAGATTATAAAACTAGACATTCCAAGAGAAATGTGTGTGACTCCCTCTCTCGCTCATATATATATATATGTGTGTGTGTGTGTGTGTGTGTGTGTGTGTGTGTATACACATATATATACATACACACACAGACATATATATATATGTGTGTGTGTATATATATGAATATGTTTTATAACCTGGTATTTAATGTTTTTCTTTCTGTCTCCCAAAATCTACCTTTTATATTGAACAGCTATCAATAAATTACAGCAGCTATGCAAAACGACTGCTTTAGAGGTTATGCATTCATTAATAAAAGTTGAAATCATTAACCCTAACTTAGAGACATACTCATTTTATTACACAAGTTACAGTAGCATCAAAAATAATAAAATGCCTTGGGACAAACTTAACCAAGGATGTGAAAGACATCTACAATGAAAGCTTCATGTCTCCAGAGAAAGACATCAGGAAATGGAAAGATATACCATCTTCGTGAATCAGTAGCATTAATGTGAAAATAATCATCCCACCAAAGGCAATTTACAGATTCAATACAATCTCAATCAAAGTACTGACATAATTCTTTTCAAAAGTCAAGGGGAAAAGCTTGTCAAAATTAATTGGAATCATAAAAGAAACCAGACAGCCAATGCAGTCATGAGCACAAAAAAAATTATACTGGAGAGATCGCTAGATTTCAATATGTCTCTGTAGTAATTAAAACAGTATGTTACTGGCATACAACCAGACATGTAGACCAATGAAATAAAATAAAAGACCCAAACGTGAATATTCTTAAATATAACCATGTGATATTTGACAATGAGGCCAAAGAACATGTACCGGAGGAAAGACAGGATCTTCAACAAATGGTTCTGGAAAACCTGGATGTCCACTTGCAGAAGAATCAGATCAGAGCTGTACTTATCACTGCGCACAAAAATTAGCTACTGTGGATCAGAGAGCTCACACTGGAACCCAAAGCAGTAAAAGTTCTAGAAGAAAATATAAGCAGCAACTTTAAATGATAAACGTCTAGGAAATGATTATCAGAAAAGCGTTCCATTTCGCTTGGTACTGCAAGAGAGTTCTCCTGAAATCTGTATGCCCCATTTGTTTGTATATGACCACAGAAACTTAGGGAAAAGCCTCAAAGGCATCCATTACGCTTTAAGCACAGCTTATGTGGTTAGAGGGTGAAGTGATTTCCAAGAGAGGACCCTGACATAGGCAGTACGGTGGCAGTACATTTGAGGGCTTAGGAGGCAGGGGCTGTGCTTCTAACCTTTTTCTGGCTCGGAGAGACCTAGCTAGAAGCAAACTTGCCAGATTACCTTCCCGTTTCTCCTGAGAGTCCGAGATGCTTCCACAAAGGAGCCCAGACTCGACTCTGACTCTTGTTGCTTCCATATGTCAGGAATTATGTTTCTGACAACAGGTCTTCTCCTTTGAACCTTTCCTTCTTAGAAGATCAAGTCTTCTCAGAGGATTAAGTCCCTGCAAGCCTGCCCTTAGGCATTTGGTGTAAGAGATTTGATACTTCCCCTTCGTTCACTTGAGCTACCCTGAGCAAATCAAGGAAGCTTCCTGTGTCACATTCTGACCTTCTCAAGTGCATTGTGGGCGGTGATGAATGCTATCAGTAAAGTAAATTGTAATGGAGAATTCCCAAGGTTTTACTCAAAAGATGGCTAAATAGGAAGACTGACTCTGACATTACCCCCAGGCCATAGCTCCTTGTTGGCCCCTGTTGCTGCTACGGCTCACAAAGTGGCAGCACCCATGAGGCTCAAGAGACCGAAACAGGTCTCTCTGCTGGGATTCTGTGTGTCTCCTGCTGGGACATCTTGCGTGCACGTGTCCCAGCAAGTAACACAGAGAAACAAAATGCCTTGGCCCGGCTACAAAGTCCCTTCCTGATTCAGCAGCATCTGGAACCAATGTGGCCGCCAAGGGCCCCACAGAGCACATGTTGAGGCTATTGGTCTGGCTACAGATGAGCCAATAGGATGGTAGGGATATGTATCAAAGTGTCTTCTCCAGACATAATGTTTCCCTCTGTGATGTCACAGAGGAATGAACGTTGCTCTGATTTGTCTTTGCCTTGCTTTCGTTTTGCCAGTTGTGTGTTGACTCTGCTAAACTGAATCCCTTGTCAGACCCCTCGATTCTTAAGAAAAATGAAGTACTCACAGATGAATAAACACAAGTCACTCAGGTGTCATTTATAATATTGTCTGTCTCCTGGCACTTGTGATGCCTGCATACCTTCAAGGAGAGATGAAGCCATCAGTAGTATTTGGGGCCTAGAGGTTTGCACCACCGGGAGAGGCTGTCCTGGTGTGTGCATGTTTTAAGTGGGTACTGCGAAGGACAGTGGCTGGACAATCGACACCTAGTGATTGTCATTTCCTCGTCCCCTTCTCTCCTGGACTCAAAATCACAGCTTTTCTTCACCAACTATGTTGTTCAGAGTGTTTGTGTGTTTGTCCCACCTCTACTCTTCCTCTATAATCGAGAGAACACACCCTGGCCAAGACACAGGGAGCTTAAGATACTGTGACTTGTCCTTATCAATACCAAAACCACGTTCAACTTTCTTTCTTTTTGGTGTGTGTGTGTGTGTGTGTGTGTGTGTGTGTGTGTGTGTCAGAGCTCCCATTCTAGCTCGCATGGAGGGAACTTACAATCGGTATCTCCTCAGTCTGTGAACTGCGGAAGGATTGTCAGATGTACAGGGTCAAGAATACTTTTGAAGGTCAGTAGAAATTGCTGGCAAGAGTAAGAGCTTAGAGTGGCCCATTGGGAGGGAAACTCATGACTCGCTGGGATGAAATACCACTGCTATTGAGGCAGAGCACCCAGGAAGTGGACAGCAAGTTCTTATTCTGCTCTGTCTTGTGTGTACGTGTTACCAGTGAATCAAATGTCTGGGTCTTCACAGATGGCAGATTTTGAGAGTCTGAGACCCAGTTTGATGATGATGGGGTATGGATTCCTTCCTTCCTTCCTTCCTTCCTTCCTTCCTTCCTTCCTTCCTTCCTTCCTTCCTTCCTCCCTCTCTCCCTCCCTCCCTCCCTCGCTTCATTCCTCCCTCCCTCACTCCCTCCCTCCCTCCCTCCCTCCCTCCCTCGCTCCCTCCCTCCCTCCCTCGCTTCATCCCTCCCTCCCTCGCTCCCTCCCTCCCTCGCTTCCTCCCTCCCTCCCTCCCTCCCTCCCTCCCTTCCTTTCTTCCTTTCTTTCTTGTTGTGATTTGATTGTGAGAGTAGCTTTTCCATAGTGGGAAAACACTTGTAGAAGAAGACGGATTGCTGTTGGCTGTCTGTTCTATACCGTATGAAGATGTAGGGAGACAACCAGCTCCAAACTAGGCATCCGGTGTTTGAATCTGCCCGTGCCTTAAACTGAGACCTTTTAGTCTCTAGAACTGAGAAGTACGTTTGTGTTCTCAAGCTGCTCAGTGTGTTGTCATTTGTGACAGAGGCTGCTCTCTGAATGGTGGATAGGCTAAGGGTTTAGAGACTCTAAAACCTGTGATAGAGACGTGACAAAGGCATGAGGGATTGTCTTGAGGAACAACTGATTATCGAGTCTTGTTTCCCGTGGCTATGCAAACTACCAGCTGTAATCCGTGGTACCTACTTGGAAAATTGGGGGGAGGGGTCCAGCAAGCAATTGAGGGTGTGGAAGTTAAAAAATGCACAAACTAAAGACATAGATTTATATGAGAAATTTAAAAAATAGCAGTGCAGATGATTTATATAAGTAGGTGTTAAATAGGTTCTGAATATTAAATCCAGTGAGGTCAAAAGTTTAATTAAAACTTATAGAACATAATGTTAAAAATTCTATTTTAATATCATTTGTCTGAGAATTGCATCTAATCACATTTTCTATGGAAACCTCTGGATAAAATATAAAAGCTGTAGCATGTTACAACCATATACCGTGAGTTCTGATCTTTCTATGCATCAATTTTCTTATTTTATTAATAGGAGAATGAAGAAAAGACAACGTAAAACTGTTCAATGACTATGCCAGGCTTCTTATTTTAGTAGCCAGAAAATACTTCCAGGTTAAGAGCATCTGGCCTTTCCAGTTCTGTCATTCTTATAGAGCAAAATATTACCCAGATTGCTTGTTCATGTGTGTGCGTGTGCACGTGTTTGTGGGTGTGCTCATGTATGTATGTACTCATATGTGTGCATGCATCCTTATGGTGTGTGTGTGTGTGTGTGTGTAGTGCTTTTAACCTTTGCTCTGTTGACATTTTTGATTAGATAATTTCTTCTCATGTGGAAATTTCTTCTGTATTACATTTTTCAGCACCCCAACCACTAGCTCATTAGCTGCCATTTCACCCACATTTGTGACAGACAAAAATGTTTCTGGATCCTGTAAACTCTTCTTGGAGGAGAGCTTAAAAGTCTCTGTTTTGAACCACTAGTCTACATGTCCTTATGAAATGAAGGCAAGGGAAGACGCAGGTCACGAAGGTTTGTGTATTTGGACTATCGTGCATCTGCGAGGCCAGGTCTTGAACAGGACACACTACAGTTTGACAGTTGTGTTGACAGCAGTAGCAGGCTCAGGAGAGCAGCTGCGGAAGTGAGGTCTTCCTGACAGTCTGCTCTCAGGTTTGTGGACGGTGCCCTCCCTCTGGACTTCACTGCTGGGAAGAGTGAGGACCGCGTTATGTTAATGGAATGCACTGAGCTCTCTCCCACTGTAATCAGTAGTAAGTTTGCTCAGGCCCCAAAGCATCAATGCCCAGCACCTGTGCGTATCTCTGTATTAATTGCCTGGGCAGTGGAAAAGCAGAACAAATGGAGTTCACTCTTCATTGAGAGGAGTCCAGAGACTTTCTCTGGAATTTTGATTTAATTTTATGATCTGATGACCCCACTTGTCATTGCTTATTTGCCTTCCTGACCTCAACGCCTGACAAACCCACTACCCTCTATTGCAGAATGTGTGCCTGAACCAGTGAATAGAGAACCTTTTGTTACCCCTGAGGTAGCGGCTCTTACTAAACGAGTACAACTTAAGGTTGCCTTTGAAGTGGCACATTATTTTTTTTGTTCAACTTCCTCAATTATGTCCCAAAGAAGAAAGTTGTACAATAGAAGATTTCATAGTCTGTATCTACCAGTTAAGTCTGGGACCTGATGCCAGTTCTGGCACCATGGAACATTTTATGAGCCTTATATGAGCTGGAGAAACTCTTTGAAATGCACTGAAGCCATAAACCAGCAAGTGAATTATACCGATGCCGACGGTAGTCGTTTTGATTTGATAGGTGTTCAGTGGGGCTTCTATTACATATATTTTCCATTTTAGTTAAGGGAAAATTCCACCCAATTTGCTTAGACCAACCATCTGGAAATACTTCTCTTTCTTGACTTCTGGCACTTTGCCATCCAAAAGCAAAAATAAAAGGGGCTAAGAAAATTATTTAAAAAGTACTGATTTAATGCAATTAATGTAAAATGAAATGCATATTTTCATTTTTCCAGAATGTGTTTTGAGTTAAATTAAGCCGCCTTACGACTTTTGAGGTAACTATGTATCCTCTCTCTGAGGATGAGCTGTTGGATTTCTTACCTTGCTGGTGCTATTCATTTTGTACTTCCAGTGCCCAGCGCATCTGACACATCTGGGTTCAGTAAGCACAGCTGCTTTATTAGGTGAGAGGGCTCTGTCTTCTCAACAAGCCTCTGCTGACCAGCTGAGAGACCGGGAGTGGGGCAAAACTGCTTCTGTTCTGCACAGAGACCCCTTGTCCTCCCTGACACAAAACAGGCTTCAAAGCCTGTGTTTTAATAGTAACTATGTCCAAGAATTCCTCGGTATTAGTTAACTTAACATTTAAAATCCGTAACTAATTAAGTTGAGAACTATTTTACCTGCTTAAATATCTAACCTGTGTTAGTATAGCTAGATCTTTCCCTTTTTTTTTTTTAAATCAAGTATAATGGGGTTAGGGAGATCAATTTGAATTGGAAAGTAGTTGTCTGTGAAAGATTCGATGCTGTAACGCCGGGGCTTCATGCATGCCCTGTGCTAGTTACCCTTTGTCTGTTATGTCTGTCAGTAATCATGAAAAATGCAAGACAAATGACTATCCTTACTGTATGAAGCTGAGGCACAGAAATTGGGGAACCCATAAGGTAGACCCATACAGCAGGGATTCATCCATCTGTCTGATAACCCTAAAGGCAGTGCTCTTGGATCAATGAAAAAATGCCCAACACTTTGGATTCTCTTGGTTCTGACATAACTGCAGTTGATATTCTCTTCGGATTAGCAGGTCTTGCAGCTATACTACAGCTTTGGTTAAGGTTCTGGTTGCATCTGTGTGGATAGTCTAATAAAGAACCAGTGTTCTCAGATGTATTTGGTTGGAAGTGGGAGAATGGATGGTGTCCTTGTCCTCTGATAATTTGCAAATGCACCTGTTTCCCTCTGCTGACATTTATGCAAAATCCCTGGTAGTTAGCGCACTGAATATAGATCAGCAGTGATCTATATTCAGTGATTTAAATACATTGATCTATATTCAATGCTCTAACTGATGATATAGACCTAATCAAAGAGACATCGTTTTTATTTGATGCTTATGTAGTGTGACTGAATTGCATAGACATCAGTATAGAGAACCAAAGAAAATTTATCATATATGAAAACATTTTGTTTTACACAGAGTTGAATAACTAGATTTTGAAGGGATCTAAGTAATTTTCTGCATCATGCTTCATTTATTATAAAGGAAATTAATTTTGCTCGAGAATATCCTTTGAAGTCAAATATTATTCGGATGATATATGATGATTATAATAAGATGTGTTTATGAATGTAATGTGTGCTTTCTTAAAATAATTATGTAATCAATTTTCATATCACAACGGCAGAAGATTCAAGAGTTCTTTTAACTTTCACCCATTTAGTTCAGAAAGAGTGGAGATGATAATTACAAAGCAGATACTTTAGATTAAGAAAGTAAATTTTCTCTTATTTCTTCTCTGATGAGTTTCCTTGCTTTTGTGACAAATTCATGCATCTATTTGAAGATCTCCCTTGCTTGAATGTATCAAGATTCATTTACCTGAGCAGAGATGGAACTTCCCGTGATTGCGAGGCTGTTAGGAGCACAAAGACCACAGAGATGTTTCAGGAATGTATGGGAGTTGGCTTTTCCTAAGCACGTTTGGGTTTTTGTTGTCTACATATGACAGCGACAAATCCTGTCCTGTCAAATATGCTCCTGTTCTGCCACTGTGGATTCTTAGCTAGGAGAAAGCACAAGTAGTTTGATTTCTTCCACTTGGTATAGTAATTTCAAACATTCATTTTGGGACTTTCTCCATGTTCATCTTCCTTCAGTCACACACCCCAGGAGACCTCACCAGTCTCCCCAGTTCCCACTACTTCAGGGCTTAGCGACCTTTCATTGTGAAGATCCTCTGAGATGCACCAGAGTGTTTTCATCCGTGTCGGTGTGCACCTGTCTCTTAAGTAAACCCTTGCTCTGCCCTGCCCACACTTATACGTCTTACTACACATGCTGAAACATTCCCCACCTCTCTCGATTTCTATCCCCCCTCCCAGTCTCCCTGCTTCTATTCTACCCCATCAGTGACATTTGACTGTTAGTGACAGGGCTTTGTGTATAGCTCTAACTAGCCTTGGTCTTAGAATTCTGAGTGCCCGGATTCCAGGTGGATGCTGAGATACCCAGAAGAAAATCTTTCCCAGTCCTTGAGCTGACAGTCACATTCTTCTCACTGTTCTAATGCTCAGCTCCTCATTTCTAGTTTGTCCTGTGTGTATGTTGGGTGGAGCTGTCCATTTCTTCCATAGATGGTGCAGATACGGTTAATTTCTGTCCTGTATTTTCAGAACATCCCTCGCGGTTTTCCTGGAAACAGTCCACTGTTCCCAAAGTCCTCTTCATCCCTGACTCCTAAGAACCCATACAAGGCTGTGCTATCCAGATCCCTTCTCTGGGGATTCAGGACTTTGTTTAAAGTTCTTTCCATACTCATTTTCTGTGCATTTCTCAGGGTGGATTATCTGGAATGCCATAGAGTTAAAGACCAGATACCGCTGATGGTTGGATAACAGTTATAGTAAGTCGCTTCACTTCTAGAAGGAAAGAAAAATGGACATGCTTGATGAAGAAAAAGTATTCTATGAAAGAATAATTAAAAGTAAGCTTTGTTTTTTTATTTTTTATAGGCTTCGTGATCTGACAGACTAAATAAGATGATGTCAATCAAAATAGCCATTGCAAAAGTCTTCATGGATACTTTTCTAGGATAGTCTAGGAAATGGTAAATAATGTTTCATTTGGTTGAAATAATTCCATAAACTTTAGTAAAGCAATCAGAATAAAAGGATGAGAAAAAGGAGATGGACACTTGTAATTCACAAGTTATTTATTTATTTATTTTTTTCTGCCTGGGACTGACAGGGACATGGCACTATCTTCTCTGAGGAGACAAGGGCTTTCCAGGAAGAGACCAGCTTGCCTGGACTTAGATCAAACCATCTGTCTCATGTTTCGGACATCTCCTATACCAGCAATCCCTTGCTATTTAGTTCCAGCCAGACTCAGTTTCCTTTCCTATAAGTTACAAGCGGTGATCTTTTCTAATTATAATGGCCTATGTCTCAGTTAGGGTTTTATTGCTGTGAAGAGGCACCATGACCACAGCAACTCTTTTTTATTGAGGCCACCTTACATTTTCAGAGATTTAGTGCATTATCATCATGGCCAAAAACATGGTAGTGTGCAGGCAGGCATGGTACTGGAGACGGAGCTGAAAGTTCTACATTTTAATCTGCAGACAGCATGAGGAGACTGTGAGCCACACTAGGCCTAGCTTCAAAAGACCTTAAAGTTGACCACTACAGAAACACACTTCCTCCAACAAGTCCACACCTACTCCAAAAAGGCTACACCCCTAGTAGTGCTGTTCCCTAGGGGTCAAGCGTTCAAACACGTGAGTCTATGGGGGCTGTAACTGTTCAAACCACCACAGTATACCTAATTTTTATTTCTTCTTTCTTACATCTCTTCCTTAATAATTTGGAAGCACAGTTTGATTCATTGACCTTGAGTTCAGCCGTGTTCATGGCCTGTGCGTGGTGGAGAGGGGATTTGATTGTGGTCACGTGAGGGAGCCGAACACCATACTGGCTGGGGACTTTGTAAGGGATAGTCGGGTGTGCTTTGTGGACATGAAGCTAGGGATCAACTTTTCTATGTACCCTAAGGTAGTTCAAGGCCACTGGCTATGGACTGAGAACCAATGTCCTTGTCGTGGCTGGAGGTAGAGGCTACTGCAGTACAGACAGAGCCTATGTGCAAATCTCACGCCATGTGTCTGTCTTAGCCTCTTGTTTGAGCCAAGTGCTATCCAATTAGGAAGATTTATTAAATCCGGGGGCCTTTCCAAATAATCAGTAGCGCAGAGAACATTCTAGACACGCTGTTTGATCTCCACATTTCCATTGTGCTAACATCTGATCCCAATTCTTTTGGCCAGCAATAAATAGCTTTGTATGCATGAAAATTGAGAATAATTTTTGGAGTAGTATTGCAAGTTATTTTATTTATGGTTACGGAGTATGCATACTTTTTCAAATTATCACAGAATGAAAGGAGAAATGCCTTTACGAGAACAAGAGTCCAGATGCAAGTTGTCTCTCTCAATAACTCAAGAAGAAACAGTACGGAAGTGCAGAATGGTCTGTAGTAGAGATGTAGGCAGTGCATACGTCTCTGCTGTACTTACAGATTGTTTTGTTTACTTATTTATAATCGGAGAAAAGAGGAGTTTGGATGCTTTACAAGTTAAAGACAAATGAAATGAAAGACAAAATCCTGATCTGGAGACTACTGAGTGCCCGGGGAAATCAGACAATAAAATAGTTTCAGGAAAATGGAACAAGATGCTTTTAAAGAGTGAATAAAATGAAGGGTCTAACTCTTTATCTTTTATGTGTCTTCAAATAAAATTTTATGCTATATATTCTGTGTTTTTAATCGTTTCTTAGTAGCTAGTTGGGTGTATTGCTACTATTCTCCTTATTAGATTATCCTTTCCTAATAGATCTGTCCTTTGTGGAGCTTCGTGCAACTGATTATCATAGGAGGTATGTGTGTGTGTGTGTGTGTGTGTGTGTGAAAGAGAGAGAGAGAGAGAGAGAGAGAGAGAGAGAGAGAGAGAGAGAGAGGGAGAGAGAGAGGGAGGGGAGGGGGAAAGGTTTACTATATAGTACATACTTGTTTGAAAATTGAAAAAGAAATGAAATTTAAGAGATTTTAAATTTTGGATTTTGAAATAAAACTCTAAAGGCTGGTAAACAAAATTCCCAGTGTTAACTTTTAACTTCTATTTTCTAAAAGTATTAAGATTCTCATGATCAAAAATCAAGTTAAAATGAAACATTCTTTTCCCAATTAGTTGTTTTGCCTGGTACCTCCTAGGAAAGACAGGTAAGCTATTTAGCTCAGGTTTGTAGTGTCCCTGGACTGAGAGGTTACCCTGAGCAGAGGATAGCCTGGCATACTTAAGAAACCAGAGCAGCGCAGGACCTCACTTGTCCAAGCTACAGAGTTCAGAAGTCTTGTCCCACCTGGGGTTTTTGGTTTGGGTGGCTTTGAATGGCTGAGGGTGGTCTGTCTCCACTTCCTGCTTCTCCCTGGGTCTGAGCAGGTCTTCATCAGCATCCAGGTGCATTAATGAGTTTTCAGTCCCCTGAAGAAGAAACTTAGTCACTGAAGCCAAGGTGTAAAGGTCAACCAGCTAATCAGTTACAGACCTGCCACTGCGGAGGCTCCTCAGCAGGAATGCATACATGCAGGTGGATGGTTATCTGTTCCAAGGTATGGGTTGGGAGGGGACACATGGGCTCCTCTGTATTCATCCATGCAGATGGATGACTGTTCCTCCCCAGGTATGTGCAAAGGGAGAAGATGAGGCTGGATTGTGCACCCTAGTATACACAGAGACTCGAGGTTTTAGCTCTGCCTCCCCCTGGCAGATTACCAATGATTCTGTTATACAGTGTTTTTTATGTCAGCTTGCCTAGTCAATTATTGTTGATAATGGTTCTCTATGGAAGGCTGTGAGAGGTACAGTCGGAATCTCAGATTTCAACATGGGATATTGCAGGAAACATCAGAGAGGGGTGTTGTTGGGTTTCCTGGTGAATTCATGTGTCTTTATCCATCTTCAGTGTTGGAGATGAGACTATACTTCTGTGAACTGTCAAAGGTTAATTGGAGAGCATCATTTAGCATCAGGACTCCTGGCCTATTTCAGTCAAATGAACGATTTTTAAATAATGCTAAATAGCCCCAGATTGTCTATGACTGTGCTTGTAGGAGAGACAAGGTAGACTCAAGGGTTTTGAAAATGGGATTTTGTTATTAGAAAGTTGAAAGTTAAGAGCTGAATGTTCCTGGAAGGTACCCAATATTTTTTTGTTGTTAAAAAGGATACTTACTAAAGCGTAACTTAAGCCAAATTTGTTTTCATTTTAGTTGATCTTGTGGTTATTGCAGTCTGAGTGGTCACTGCATCTAATGATTCTAAAGTTTGGAGGATGCTAGTCACTGGTCCTGAACTTTACTAGAGTTTTTTTACTTTCGTGTTATTTCCTAATGCTTCATGACCTTGATGTCCTCCTGCATTACAGCAAAGATATTAACAGTAACCCTTTTATATCATTGTTTTGGGTTTAATTAGTTGATAATGATGAAATACTTATTCCTGTGCTTTCAGTCATTATATGAACACTACGAGAGGTAAGTAGATATATGTTCATCTGCTGAAGGTCTTATTTCATGTCTGGATTTGTGAGTATTTCAAATGTTTACTGCATAGCCAATGTCTTTAAAGATGCATTTAACACACTGTTGTGGACCCACAGAACAACCAGACAAGGTTTAGAGCTGTAGATGTGCAAAAAGTAGGAAAGTGTAGCTCAATTAGGCAGTCTGTGCATTGCGAGGGGTGAGTTTGGGCTGCCGCTCATGCTGTACTACAGGAGTCCCTGCTGTGCCCGCGAGTGAGTGCTGGGATGATAGTGCCAATGATGGTCATGATGGTGGTAGCCATGATGGTGGTAGTGGTCCTGATGATGGTTGGTCTCGGTGGTAACATTGGTAGTAGAGCTGGTGATAATGAGGACAGTGTTGGTGACGGTGATGATATTGATGCTGATGATAGTAGGAATGGCAAGGGTGATGGCTGCTGATGGTGATGACTGTGGTAGCAGTAATGGTTCTCATGACAGTGGGGATGGCGATGGAGATGGGAGGAAGGGTGTTTATCCATTTGGTGATGGTAATAGTGATGGTGGGAAGGACCAAAGATTCTCCTTCCCCCCCAATGACTTCTATATTATCAGAGAGTATAGAAAACTGAAAGATGCCTGTAGGCTTCTATGTCAGCTAAAGGGTAGTTTATGGGCGTAGAAATGTGGGGAATAGTTGAGCATCAAAGATATTGTCATTTAGTCATTTCTGTGTTCCTGAAGCCTGTGACAATCATATCTATGTTCTATAGGTACAGAGTTGGTTGCTTATCCTATTGCCATCTGGAAAGTAACAGAACCAGTTTGCCCCGAGGGGACCAATCATTCTGGAAGGTTCATGGTTCCTTCAGTTTTTAAGATGGTGACATGAAAGCTTTCCTTGTGTTTATTTAATTTACTCTGACACAGCTGGGCAGTCCTTGTACTGTGGTATATCAGAAGCACACTTCTTTGGTGCATTGTGGCAGAACTATGTTTAGTAACTCATAATGTAGTTCTGCTTAGAATGTATAGTACTTGTTATGAGATGGCATAGTAAGAAGAAAGCTGAAATATAGAGATGAAAGAGATAAATTCAGAATGCTCACTTTCATATTTAGTCTGCTTTTTGTATTATCTATCTATCTCTATCATCTATCTATCTATCTATCTATCTATCTATAATCTATCTATCTATCTATCTATCTATCTATCTATCTATCTATCTATCTATCTATCATCTATCTATCTATCTATAATCTATCTATCTATCTATCTATCTATCTATCTATCATCTATCTATCTATCTATAATCTATCTATCTATCTATCTATCTATCTATCTATCTATCTATCATCTATCTATCTATCTATAATCTATCTATCTATCTATCTATCATCTATCTATAATCTATCTATCTATCTATCTATCTATCTATCTATCTATCTATCTATCATCTATCTTCTTATCTATTTATTATAGATTACTTCTGTGTACATAGGTAGCAATGATTCCTTTTTTCTTACAACTTTTTAAAATATTTAGTGTATGTGTGTGTATGTGCATGCATGTGTGTGTGTGTGTGTGTGTGTTTATGTGTGTACATGTGCATGCTCATGCATTAATGTAACCTGAAGCACAGGTGGTCAAGAGGGCACCTTAGTATGAGTCAGTTCTCTCATTTCACAGAATAGGTCCCAAGGATTGAGCTCAGATGGTTTAGTCTTGGTGGCAAGTACTTTGAAGAGCTGTCTTGTGAGCCTGACAGCATTGATTCTAATGGGAAGCTGGGTGATTTTTAATCTACTCCCCCATCATTGTAAGCATTTACCAAAATCTAAAATCACAATTTTGTTGGTCAGTGAGTTTTCTTGCTATGGATTTTTTTTTTGAGACAGCGTTTCTCTGTGTAGCCCTGGCTGTCCTGGAACTCACTATGTAGACCAGGCTGGCCTCAAACTCGCAGAGATCCACCTGCCTCTACCTGCTGAGTGCTGGATGAAAGGTGTGTGCCACCACAGCCCAGTTTGTGTTATTGATATCGTATGATTAGTAGCAAGCAGTATCCTGAGCATTTTCAGGAAACACAGAGGCTAAGAAACTGTGGTGTGTAGTTTATTGTATGAAGTATTTCCTCTATGACAATGGCTGTCTAAGTTTCACGTCATGCTCTACTTGAAATTCATCTTTAACAAGAAACATTCTCATAGTGGTTTGTTTTTAAACATGCACAAACTATACATAACACACATACACCACATGTAAACACACATACATATATACACACCACATATACATTCAGCATATACACACAAAAACACTTCAAACACATTTACAAACACACACATACAAGTACACAAACACACTCACATACACACATATGCACATACCCCACACAATACACACACACACATACACACACATTTAATTCTGGCACTAATAAGAATTGGACTTAGGACTTTTGCATCCCAGGCAAGTGTTCTAATGCTTATCTATACTCTTAGCTCAGTTTCTTTGAATGCCTTTTTTGTTGAAAATTCTCATTGTCTATTTGTTAGCTCTAATTATTTCTATTTTTAATGTACTATAAAAGTTCTTAAAAGTCAACCTTTGCTTCATTTTTTTTTCAATTCATCAATAAGTTCTTTAATACTTGGTAAATTAAAAATAAAGATTTATTGTAAATGGGACTGCAGGTGTCTTGTTGTCCAGAGAGGGAGCTGCATTTCGAGGAGCTGGAGGTCCAGGCAGTTGATAGCTGCCTGATGAGGGTGCTGGAAACTGAACTCTGCAAGAGCCTTGTGTCCTCCTAACCATCGGGCAATCTCTTTATCCCTCACCTTTACATCACTTAAAAAATGTAGCCTAGTGCTATACACAATTTAAATGACCACTAAATGTTCATGCTTAAATTCAGTGTGTACACAGCTCACAATGTTGCTTTCCTATCTAGAATTCTTTTCATTGAGTAGAGAATTGGTATTTTTTTTCTGTCTAAAGCAGAAATAAATTCCCGTCTCCCTGGGTTTGGTTACTGACATGAGGGTGATTTGTTTCATGTTTGAGAAAATGGTTCTGGCTTTAGACTTTCCTGGGCTTTAATTATTGTGTTTAGTTTAAGATAAATCCAGTGTACAATCTATAAAAATATTCCCTATAGCCAGCCTTGCAGAAGCCAATGCTATCATATTTAACATGTTATGAATTAATATCGACTTTTCTGCTGAACTTGACAGTAAGAGATTGCCATTAGGCAAATATTCGCGTTTTGACAAATACTGCTGCTATGGTTGTGTAGTCCTTTGAGACAGAACCTGTTTGCTGATGGTCGTTTAGCCTTCTTCTCTTCTAGCAAGTTCTTTGCCATTTCCTTGGCTACATAATGTAGCAGTGCCACTGTACGTGGGAGTGGGAAGCCAGAGTCGCTTTGCCTCCTGGTGTGTACAGAGTGAATCTAGATATTGTATATTTCGATTGGCCTCTCTTTTCAGTGTGTGAAATCCATCTTGCTCAGCCCACTCATGCTGTGTCCCACATAGCTTGCAAGTGATCTACTGCGATGGTTTGAATTAGAAATGTCCCCATCGGCTCATGTTTGAACACTTGGTCTCCAGCTGTGTTGCAGTTTGGTGAGGTCACGGAACTTTTTGGACATGAAGGCTTGCTGGTGAGCAGGTTTTGAACATTTTTATTTTCACCCCACTTCCGGTCCATTCTCTCTGGTCTCGGCTGTGGTTGAAGATGTTCTCTCTTAGCTTCTTACTTGAGCCAGTTGTTGCCATACCTATCAGCCATGGTGGCTTTCCCCTTGTAATCCAAAAGCAGAATAAATGATTTCCTCTATAGAGCTGCTTTTGGGCTTGGTATTTGGTCACAGGAACAGGAATGAACTGATTACACGAAATAAGCATATTTGAAATCCTCTCTTTAAAGGGGAAATGGAAACAAGCTCATAATATTAACCGTCAGCTGCATGCTCAGCCAGGCAGCCTTGAAACATAACCTCCTGTGGCCAGCAAGGTTGATGAGGATGGATGGCTGTGGTCTCCACCAGCAGAAAGGTTACCCTGGGCTCTACAGAAAACCGGACTTCCATTGTCATCTAAAGTCTGGAAAGTTGCTGTGGGTGAGTGGAAGTGTGGGAAGCCATGAGTTAGGATTCATGAACAATATTCATGAGGAGGCCTGTGTAGTCCACGCGGTGAGCATTTTAGACCCTGGGGAGTCGATGTTTCCATGAGGCCAGCGATGTGTGGAGGACGGGAATGCTTTAATGAGGAGGTTGTTTTGCATACCGATTTGTTTCCTGACATGTATAAACAGAGTCTCTGAGAACATTCCAGGACACAGTGCTGGGGCCTGTTGTTTCATAGAGTGGTAAAATAATATCTTGCTTAACATTCTGTAACTTCCAAACCACGGGGCTCCTCATTAAAGGGGGTGAGAGAGCATGCCTCGGGGAGCTGCTTACCTGAGTCACCTTCTTTGGGTGTTTAGATAATCTGCTCTGGAACTAGTACCTGTTGAGAGAGCGGGACGCACTGTGCTGCTGGCTCGTTGCCTTTTGGCTTGTGGTCATAAAAGAATATTCTACTTGCAGAAGTTAACCTCTGGTGTCACCTAGACCAGCCACCTAGCTAGTGTCTCTTCATTTATCTGCCTCTATTTCCATCCTGTGACCTGTGACTTAACTATGAGAAGCTACTGTGATCAAGTCTTGACAGAATACCATGACATCAAGAAATTGTTTTCAAATGGCCTCTCTATTATTTCTTTCATTTTTTAAGGATATAGTATAACTACATCCTTTTTCCTTTTCCTTTCCTCCTTCCAAACCCTTACATAAACCCCTCCTTTCTCTGTGTCAAATTCATGGCCTCTCCTTTCATTAATTGTTAATGTATGCTTATATGTATATACATACATATTCCTAAATACAGCATGCTTACTTAATATAATATTGTTCCCTTGCATGTATGGTTTCACGGCTGACCATTCCGTGTTCGGTGAGCAGTTGGTGTGCTCTTCCCTGGGAAAGATTATTTCTCCTGCTCTCAGTATTCCTTAGTTGCCCATAGTTCTTCAAATGGTTTTTCATAAGAGGAAATTTATAGTCACTCATCACTGCAAATACATTTTGAGGTAATTTGATTAAATAAGGATCCTGATGATAATAGCTGTAGAGGCTTGATCTGTTTTACCGAGTCTATAAATGGTTGGCCTTGATTGAAACATTTATTGCTGGCACGAGAAGATTATGGGCTTCTAAACTACAATTTACCCCATTTTTCTTGACTTTACCATAATATAACGAAATATAATAAATGTTACAAATTTATGTTCAACCATTTGATTTTTTGACTTAAATTACAGAAGTAATCATCAGTACATTCTGGTTTAGCATCCTGTCAGGTAGCTAATGATGGACAAGGAGGATGCAGCTCTCCTGCAGGAGAGTGACAGCAGATGCGGGATCTGAACACCACAGGGCCATGCCGTGGCCTTTTCGGGGTGTTTACAGGCTCTGGTAGCAGAGGAGCTGTGTTAGCTCTGGCTTCTCTTTTATTTCTCAATCTCCTCTTGTGCTTCCTTGCACGGTTTGTTTCTGAGGCTTAACCCTCTGCACACTGACAAGGAGCGTTCATCCATCAGAGTATGAGACACCTTAAAATTTAAGGTTCACATCTTCACTGTGTTGTGTCAGTGAGATGAGGTGTGTGAAGAGCCCACTATTCTAATCTCCCAACAGTCCACAGGGAAACAGAAATAATGTCCTAGTTTCATAATCAGGCATTCGAGCCTCAGATAAGTGAATTAGCTCCTGCGTATCACAGGGCCAGCGAAGTGAAGGAATCGAACCAGCATCATCTGGTAGAGGGCTGACCTCAGTCTCCTGTTGTTCTCCATTCTATGTCTTACAAGCATCCACTGTGCTCAGGAAACATTTAAGGCCTGAGCTCTTCTGTGGTAGAAGGGGTACAGCCATAGAGATTATATTTATGATATCACCCTCTAAATGTAATAGCATATATACAAATAAGATAAAGCATATTTATGTAAATTACTGTCCACCTTTTAGTGTGTTGATGACATTAACAACAGGAGTGTATTTGTTCCTTACAAAAGTCCGCATAGTTGGATGAAGAAAGGGTTGACAAAGGTTAGTAACTCTTCCAGAGTCAGAAAGGATAAGAACATGGTATATTTTAAGCCATGTCTAACTCATTTTAAGATGCGTCACTTTAGGGAAACAGCAAACAGTATTTACTTATGTACACAAAAAAATGCTCAAGTCGGTCCCTTCAAGATTTCTGGTGTTATGTTTACAATGTACCTAACTAGTCCCAGCCAGGACCTACATCACCTTGTTAATTATGAGAAAGCTAGGCTGTTCATGGGTGTTCTTTTATGATTGACAGTAAAGAAAAAGACAACCAAATGAGTATGATTGTGACACGGGAGTTTGTGTGTGTGAGAGGTATAGGTACATGTGCATGATTGTGTGTGTGCGTGGGTGTATGCATATGTGTGTGTATGCACAGTTAATTATTGTAAGACTGCACAAATAGTACAAGATTTCTATGTCACGGGTCAGAAGAGAAAATTGTCTTTGGATTTTTAAAAGGTTCCTTGAGACAGTGGTTGTGCTGACTGCTCGGAGACACTGGTATGGAGAAGATGCCGAGAGATGAAAAGGGCAGCTTTTGGCTGTGACTCTGTTTGGCTTAGGTAGAAACCCTGGGCCAATTCTAACCCCTTCAATTCCTCAAGAAAATTCTCATGGGAAGATAATCTTTCTCAAGTATTCCCGTACAGCCAGTATCCTGCCTGGTGGTCAAGGGATTAATCCAATCTGTAGAGAGGTGACAGTTAAGGTCTCATAGCCTGGTGCTTTAGAGCCTGCCTACGCGTTTTGTGACCGGAACTGCTCTTGACAGCTTGGCCAGCTTTGCAACATGCTGTGGTGGGAAGAGTGGGAGACTGGTGGTTTCCATGGGTAAGAGCTGGATCTGAACATGTGAGTCCCTACCAGTGCATAGGTGTCACGTGATTGGGGTTTTGCATCAGGAAGAAAGCACATGGTTTCCGCAGCAGCTCCAAAATTCCAGAAGAACTTGTGGAGGAGTCAGGCATAGACCCAGCACCATTCTCTTTGCCTAACAGATGGCGCTGTGGCCTCTGCACCCTTCACGATCAACACTGTGGTCTGTTCATCCGGGAGGTAGTCAGGCTAGAGACTCCGGCACAGTTTCGCAGATGGTTTGTCCACTGTCATAACTATTGTTTGTTCCATTTGCTCTTCATGTGGTACTAACAAAAAAAAATCAATATATTACCTTTCTGCTTGAATTTTTTTTTTAAACTCGGGGAAAAGGATAGACGGAAAGAGGACATCTCTGCTCTGCTGAATTTTTGATGGAGAAGTCTACATAGAGGCACTGGGGTTTGTCGAAGGTTTGCAGGGCATATGTTTGGGAGATGAGTTTTTGAGCATAGAGCTTGGTCTCTACCAGCACAACTATTGAAAAAAATCATGAATCTAGGGAACATAAATTATCAAGTAATGTTTAATGTTAGGTAATATAAATTGTAACAATTTAAAGTACTGCAAGGTGTTTAAACTAATTGGTAAAATCAGCCCCTTCATGAATATGTGTGCGTTAACGGAGTGGCTGATGAAATGCAGGTAAAATGTGCTTTGAGGTAAAATTATTGAATAAGGCTGTCAAGTTTGCACCAGTTTTTAAATGACCACCTTACTGCTTTATTTATCAATAGCTGTTATGAAGATTTACAGAAAAGCTTTGCATGAATATTTTCTTTATTTTTATTAGGAATGTGTATAGGAGTGGAATTATGGGGATAGTAGAGTTTGTATTACAGGGACTATGCCCCCAAATTAATCAATTAATTATTATCATTTATTTATTCGTTTGAGTATGCATATGTGTGCGTATAAGATGGTAATGTTCCGCTGTTCATGTGGAGGAGACTTTTCACCTGGAGGGCTGAAGGGATTTGCAGCTGGCACTCCTGAGTTGCAGCCACGGCTCACATCTGTGCCTCCTGTAACTCTGAGAAGAAATTGGTTTCTCAATACACGAGCAGCCTTGACTTTTCCTTTAACCTTCCCTCCTGTAATCTGTAAGAATCACCATTAAACACTGGAGATAGATATTGGACCATAAACTACCTTTGAGGGTTATGATCTCATTGTATTTTATCCACAGCATGATATGTAGGGGAAACTCACGTGATAAATGGAGATGCTGGCCATGGTGTTTGGAACAAGTTAGTTCTGACCTCCACTTAGGGAGTTACAGATGGATACCACTGATGGACTTAATTTGGTCTGGAATTTGACGCCACACTGGTGTCGTATTTCCTCTAGCTTTCGGGGCTTTGTGATCTTTTTTCTTGATTTGTGTACTTCTACTTTTGCTTCAGGGAGTGGGTCTGTGGTCAACGTGCTTGTTGGGTGAAAACCACTAATTCAGATTTCAGTTACCACTGGACTCCTGTAGAAGATATAACATATATTTTACCTCTCTCTATTGATAATGGACCAGCTTCCCCTCAGATTAGAAGCAGAGTAGATATCACCCAAGTTTTCGGGTCCTGCATGTCTTGGTGCCGTTGAGTTATGATGATGCCTTTTGGATCATGATCCATCCAGGATGATAAAATCCTCATTTTCTTTTAAAAAAAGATGCCATCTTCTACCTTCTAGACAATCAAAGATAAGCACGTGCCTCACATTTTATTAAGGATGGAGGTATTAAAGGTCATCCTCATGCAATGGTAATTAGAGAGTGTGTTTAGGGTTCTATTCCCTCACGGTTATTTTCTGTAGCATTTTCATAGAGACATAATTCATCATATACTTTATATCATAATTATATATAAATATTATAATAGATTCACCCTCCCACTTGGAGGAAATGTGGTAAAAACACACCACAAACACCAAAACTTATATAGAATTGCATATCGTAAAACATCCTGATAGCCAGGCATGTTTTTCTCCACAAATTAATTGAAACAATAAAGGTCCATCCTGTTGCATCGAAGAGTTACTCTGGCTTTCCAGTGGGCTCTGCACCGCTGGGCTTCACATTGATTTGTTAGTTAGATCCTCTCGTGCCTATGGAGAAAGCTCAAAGCTTGTCTCTCTGTGGAAATGAAAATAGAAGACACTCAACTGGTTGGCACTTGAGCTGGAATCTGCAGCCCGGGAGTCACGGTCCAAGACCAGGACCCTAGGATTCATAAACATTTGTTGTTAGGATTTTTGAGATGTGGTCTCACTCTCCAACTAGGCTGTTCTGAAACTCACTTTGTCTTTCTTCTTGACCTAGAACTTAAAAAGGGGAAACAATTTTTATCTTAAAATAGCATCCTGTCATTATATGCTTACTCATTAGCCCCTCCTCTGCTTCAGGGGAGATCAGGGATCAGTAAATCCATTGTTTGCAGATAGTGTCAGTCACACGTGTATTCAATGGCTCTAAGTTACCAAGCATCATAGCTTAGCAACATGTACACTGTGACATTTTGATTGTTTCCTCTGGTAATTGTGGGGTGACTTAGGGCTGAGGGTTACTACTGCTTCTCAGCATCTCATGAGATAAGACCGAATATCTAGAGCTAGGGGAAAGATCTCCATTCAAGATTTAAAGTGTTGCTTCTTTGTAGCGAACATACATCTCTCTTGTACCGCAGTAGCACTGAGGAATCATAGGCACACCAGCGGAAGTCTGAGCCCAGCTGTAGACACTCCCGGATCCTGCTGGCACGTGTAATTGGACAAGGGTGGATCTATTTCAATTTAAGTGTCTGCTAGCATCTAACTCTGTGTTAGAACTGTGCCTGGTCTTGCTTTTCATCACTTGCAGTAAGACAAGAGGCAGGAAATGGCTGTCGTGTAGGTTTAAGAGACAGGAGATTGCACCACTGTGTCCATGCAAGGTCCCACGTGGAAGGGATCACTGAGAAGTAAAGCAGAGCACAGAATGGAACAGCACCCAAGCCTTGGTCAGACTTTCAAAGGAATGGGAGTGAGAGGGGCAGGCAGTTGCCTTGGATTAGATACTAAATCTATCTGCTTGTGCAAGGAGTGATCTCGTAAGTTCACACTTGTGCTTGTGGTTTCTGACCTGTGGGAGTGGAGTGTCTGCTCCTGAAAGGAGAACCAATTGTGTCCACTTTCTTCTTTGTGGTTCATAAGTCATCCTTGTGTGACTTTGGCCATAATTAGAAGAAACTAGGTAATTTCCTGAAGGGTAAGATGGAACTCAACAGGGACATGACTGTGACTCTTACTTTTTTGGTGTGTGTGTGTGTTTGTGTGTATGTGTGTTGTTTTTATGAGACACAGTCTTTCAATTATTTAGACTTGACTGTCCTGGAACTCATTATTTACAATCAGCCCAATCTTGAACTCACAAAGATCTGCTGGGATTAGAGGCATGCCACCGTGGCCAGCCTTTAATCACCTTTTCAATGGAAACGAAGTCCACATCAGAGAGAAGGAGAACCTGTGTACTGTGTTTTGTACAGAGAGTTTGCTGTTTACCATGCTAAAGGGGTACCTATGAGCATCAAAGCAAGACATTCCGGCCATGTCGGATGGAAGCGCTTGTTTCTTCATAGAACCTCAGGGCTTTACATAATGGTGCTGATCTGACAAGGCTGATAACCCAGTGTCATTTCCTCCAGCAAAGTTTTCACCCAGGCAAGAGGCAGCAAATGAGCAAGGAGATAGAGGTCTTGGTATTGGGACTGTGTTTCACGGCACCCAGCGCCCACCTGTATGGTAGCTGGTCTTGAAGCTGTTCTTCACTGACATGTGAGTGGGAGTTCCCTAGTCCATCTGGAGAGTGTGAGTTGCCTTTGCCCTGGCAACAGATGCACCTTCTGGCCACTCTTCTTCAGACCCATGCAGGCTTTTCCTCTTCCTTGCAGTAATTCTCATTCCTATGACTCAGTTTCCCATTCTCACTTGGCAAGTTTGAACTGAATCCAAATATCGTCTTGAGTTGCCTCATAAAACAATCTCTCCTCACTCAGTTTGTAAGAAAATAAGCTTCTTCCTTTATATTGCAAAAATAACGAATGCTCATTGAAATTCAGTCAATACGTAAGAATATTTTAAAACATGTTCTTGCTACCTTGGAGTAACCGTGTTTGACTTTGCGCCTACAAATGTAAAATATTTATTTGCTCTCTTTCAGTCAAAGATTGGATTTTTCTTTCTTTCTCTCCCTCTGTTGATAAATGTGCACATTTTCTTTTCACTCTGCATTGTTATTGGATTTATGTGCCAGAATGTCGAGTTTTATTGCATTGGTTTTACATGCTGCATGATATTTAATGGTACGGATATATCATAACTTATTTGATCTCATTACTTAGAAATTTGGTCTATTCATTTCAAACAAGTAAGTGTGTTTGCGCCCCCTCTCTCCAGTAACTTCTGACCTGAGACTTGGTAGCTCTCTTTGCCAGGAGTCGGCTACTTTTATTTCTAGCCCGCTGACATGGTTCCCATACTTACAAAGCCCATTGCTTCTCCACCCTCCTTTCCCATTAGCCTGCGCCTTCTTGCTTGCTTCTGTTATTGTTTGTATGGTTGGTTCTTTTAGCAAATGCCAGAGAGTTTCTACATGAGAGGAACGCTGAATGATGAGGGCCCACACTAATGTATGGGCCCTTTCCATGCTAAGAGGACATTAAGCCACAAGTCAGAAGAAGCTAGGCAACAAGGAAGAGCTTCTAAGGGCCACAGGATAGAGCATCTCCTTCTTCAGTTCCATCAGAACTTTCTGTTGGGGTACTGATGAGCTCTAATGGCAGTGGGGGAGTCCTTGCCCGACCTGGGCCTCTGAGGATGGATATGATCTAATATAGACCTGGTGGTGTGTCTTCCAGGCAGAGGGAGAGCAAGAGACCTGAGAACCGTCATCCTGACAGCAGCGCCAGTGGCTCATCCAGCTCAATGCTTCGTGTTCGTGTTCATGCAGTACACATCTCTTTCCACATTACCAAAGCCAGCCTTTTATTTCTGTCTCCTTTGACTTTTGTGCAGCTTTATTCAATTCAGATACCGCTAGCTTTTCATTCTTTGGCCAAATGTGGTACAGCGCTGTTGCCCATCCCTTGACTGTGATGTGGTACACCGTGAAGACGCCTGTGCTTCCAGCAGACAGTAGACTCTGATGTCGCATTTGAGATTTTGCTATTATGAACAGTACAATTACGAATTTTCATGTGTTTCTTAGGCAGATGTGGAATTTTCCTAACACTAAGACAGCATGCACTCACAGCTGTTGCGGAACACCAAATTGCTCCTATTGTCTTTGTTTAGGAGGGCACTAATTTGTTTCCTGGGAAAATTATAAAGAATTTCTCTCTCTCTCTCTCTTTTTTTTTGCCCATAGTCTTGCTTGTTTATATTCATCAAATCTTCTTTACTGCTTCCTAATTGCCAAGGAGTAGCCTGACTTTTTTCAACTTGGCTCCTCTGATTTTCAACCATGTATCCTTTCTAAACTATCTATAGGACGCGGGAACTGAGACTGGAGGATAGCAGTAGTGGCGATCTCACACCCGGAGCAGTCTGCTCCCACTGGTATTGTCTGCAGCAGCATTCATAGGCAGGGAAGTCTATTGCAGGGGGCTTTGCAGACTGAGTTACTCCATGGATGGTCCTCAAGCTAGAGATGCCATAAACAGGCAGCTGTTCATCCTGCAGCCATGTTTAGGCCCTCCGTTGTTCAGGAACTCCTTTGCAATCGGTGTGCTGTCTTATCATCTCTTCCATAGTTAGATCTTGGAGTTACTCTTTCTGTATTTTCATTAACCTCTGCACCATCATTTGGCTTTTAATATTATGAAATATGAATGCAAAAATACTTGGGAATTACTTTCAAACCATAATGACCTTTAGTGCAATATGCATGCTGACCTTTCCACATTCCAGGATAATGAACTGAACAACACACAGCGCCTTATGTTCCCAGCACATGCGGATGTCCCCCACACTGCATAATGGGCTAATAATTAGATGTTTTTTGTGGGTCACTTTGTCTGTTTTGACCTGCCTTTGAAGTCTCACTTGTAGGCCGTTAGAGATCTGGCAGCTTTCTCTAGAATCTGTTGTGAAGTTCATTATAAGTATGATTCATTGACTGGTTTCATCCAGGTTTCTTTGCCTTCATCTGGTAAGAAGGAGACCTTCACAGTGAGCTAACCCAACAGCTGGATATATAGATATTGAATCCCTTCCGTGACTACTAGGTCAGTTCAGAACACTTACATGTGTGCTACTATGTCCTAGGTGCTAGGGAGCACAAAGAATAAAGATATCAGTTAATTGCCAAATATAAATTTCATAGGTCCTCTCAGCATCCTTGAGATGCTTGAGGACAAGGTCATTGGGATATGTTGCTGTCATTGACCAAGTCAGTATGTTTTATGTCATTCTCATTCATTTTCTCAATTATATGCTTCCTTTTTTGATTTTTTTCTTTGAAAATACTGAGTATTTTACTATGTTCTTATGGAATATTTAATCTATTTATTGTTTATAACATACATTTAAAATGATAAATGATGTTTTAATATACATATATTATGCGGCTAAATTATGGTGATTTTTAAACCACTTTTTAAATAAATCTTCTGGGACAGGTTGTAAAGTACTCCACAGATACACCGAGCAAGCTGATTCATATAGTTTCAAGAGATATGAAACAGAGGTGTGAACCGCATTCGGTAGGAGGAACAGGCAGGTTTAGGCCACTTGGCTTAGGCTTTACATTGCAGAAAGGCTGAGTCATGTGAAGAAAGCACCTCGGAAAGCTTGGAGAAGACTTGGGTCCTCAGAATCAGCCAGTGATGCTGCAAGACCAATGGGTGTCGAGGAGGAGCACGCGTCTGTGTGCGCAGGCGCACTGCGAGCTACGAGAGAGCTGGAGGGCATGCAGGCATGGTCGGACTGGGCACAGAAAAGGGCTTTTGCTGGGGTCAGCGATTTCCACTTTAGGGAGGTTCCCTGGGGAGCTACTGAAGGATTTTAAGCAGCTATAATCACTTTATTCAATTTGTTTCTAGTTTTTCTCTGGTCGTAGCATCAAAAACAAAAACATAAAAAACATTTTGGGGGCAGGAGTGCAAAGCACAGTGATCAATTAAAAGGCTTCTGAAAAACTTCTGCAAAACTGGGAGAGGGTAAGGCGAGAAAGCTTGGTCAAAGAGACTGTGTCCACAGAGGTGAGGTAAAGGTTGATGCCTATTTGGACTAATAATGACAATGGTTCCTCACGAATTAGCATATTAAAACCATAAAAAATATGACTCCATCTCGATGAGAGAGACAGGCAGAAAACTGGGCTGAGGAGTGGAAATATCACTGGCTGGCTTGGGCGAGTTTGCGGACATTTCTCTGCCTTAAGGCAGTACAAGTGACAAAGTGGATAGGCAGGGTTTCAGGTACAGGTCGCCAAATGATTGAAGGTTACAGAACACTAAGGTAGCCTTTGCAGAATCCTGCAAGGGCTGGAGCTATGGCACGCCGTGGGAGGTTGAAGTTTGGTCAGTGAGGTCTCTGACACCCGTGGCTACTTTGCCAAGCGTGTCCCCCACCTTTGTCCTGCGCCCCCCCACCCCCGTGAAACCCATATTGACTGGAAATGAGGGCCACACTTTCAGGTCAGCAGCATGGCACATACTAAACCTTTTGGTTCTTCCGTTTAGCTGTGG
Organism: Arvicola amphibius; assembly: GCF_903992535.2. Taxonomy (NCBI): domain Eukaryota; kingdom Metazoa; phylum Chordata; class Mammalia; order Rodentia; family Cricetidae; genus Arvicola; species Arvicola amphibius. Next base: position 6,381,121 of record NC_052049.1, on the reverse strand, counting down.
AACATCAATGATTTGTATCTCCATGTTTGAAAAATGAAGGGTGACAGTGTATACAAGATTATAGGAAATAAATATATAAATTCCACCTACAGCTCACTTTGGAATTTCATATACATTATTATTCATTAGCTCCTAGAATCTCTGATTTTAATTAAGATCTCAATCTTCATTTTATGAGGCACCTTTTATTCTTTTTGTGCATACTTGCCAAAAACTTATTAATGCTATTAAAGTCTGATTTAGTTTTGATGTATAGGATTGTAACAGGTTCAAATAAACAACGTATCAACTTTTTATGGTTGGTATCAGGTAGACACAGTATCCTTCCTAAGTAAAATCTGAAAACAACAAGAAAGCGGCTTTTCTTTAAGTAGTCTGTTTTTCTAAGTGCATTAGCAGTCTGTTTTTATCTGGTAATATTTCATGATATTTCTCTTCCAGCCTAGAATAATTGCTTTAATAAGTTACTCTGCCCTGAATGGCAATGTCTCTTCGTTCCCGTGGTGGCATGTGGTTCTGGTGAATGATATGAGCTGGAATTGCTTCTCTGGACCCCAAGGGCTTGTGTGCATGGCCATAGCTGCCTTCTGCCCTCACTGTTCCAGGCCCCCCGAAACTCTGCGTTTTAGCTCATCTGCCTGCAATAATCCCTTCATCCCTTTGACCATTAACTGGAAAATTATGACATTTAGAAAGGACATTTCTCAAAACCATGGGAATTCATGTATTTGCAGCAGATGTTGAGGGTATTTTAATAGGGGATAAAGCATCTGTGACAGTGAATGGCAGAACCATGGAAGAAAGGGAAGCATGCATGGCATCTTAATAAGCACACGCGTTCTAGCAATGGTCCTGTGATGTCTCCACTGCCTCGGATGCTGATCATCTACCCAGTACCACCCAGAAACTGAGGCTTCACAGCCATGCTCTAGAATGGGGTGGAGCGCAGTAATTGTGGCTTAGCATGATGAAACCTATCACAGAAATAAGTGCTAATGTACTTAAGTGGATGAAGAAAAAAAAGCAAAAAAAAAAAAAAAAAACCCATCAGGACTGGCCACATAGATATGATGCTTAAGGATTGAAGCTAGCGGAAGTAATCCCAACAAAAACAGAAATTCCAGAGGTAAGAGAGGGGCATGGCTGAGGTTTTGGAGATAGAAAGAATGGCAGTGGTGAGTGATTTCCCGGATGGTGAGTTCGAATATATATGTTCTTGTCTGTCATAGGTAGCAGGCATGAGGAGATAGCTGGTAAAGACGTGTCAGGGGGTCCCTAGTAGACCAGGTCCTGCTGTCATACTTATCTGAAGATGCCCCCTTTATTTATAGGTCAGTATTATATGGAGTGGGGTTATATTTATGTCCCTGTTATTAAGCATATGTAAAGCCACCAAAACTTGAAAAAGCAGGGCCCAAGGGAGTGCTGGGTATGTACCTTCATTCAAGGGAGGCCTGAGAGGCTGAGGAGGGAAATTCCAAGATTATGATGCTGTGGATCCCAGGAATGATTTTAGGAAATACCCTTCATCAAAGGGCATGTCTCCAGGTTCATGGAGATGCCCAATTGCATAAGGTTACTGGATGGAAGTTCAGACAATAGCCAGTGGCGATGACCCTAAAGATCCCGCAACAGCCTTCTCTACCAGACATGGCAGTCTGTGCATGCATGTTCTCATAAAGAACATACATAGTGATTGTCACAAGAAGGTACTCTCTTCAGTGCTGTCTTCACTTGAGAAAGCGTGGCCTGTGATCTATAATATTGCAACAGTGAGAGCCACAACTTGACTTCTGTAGTGTGCCTTGCGAGTCTCCCTCCTTTGGAAATGTCTCTATGTAAGTCTGGTAGAAATTGTTCATATAGTTAGGTTGCCTGAAGGCTCCATGATTTAAATATATTTTTTTCACAGAAAGTGTTCTTGTTGGTTTAGCGAACAGAAGTGGTATGAATGAACTTTCACTTAGCTTTAAAACCTGCTGACAGATAAAATTAATATTGTCTTTGCGCAAATAATAATTTTATCTAATGGACTTCATTTATTTTTATCGTTCCTCGGGGCAAGCTAGAGCTAAACAGGGGGAAGAAGGCAAAAGCGTAATAACAATTCCATTTGAAAAGAAGTATAAAATAAGGTCACTGGAGCTGAACTATTATTGAAATGTATAAAATAGTTTAATGTTTGCTTTTCCCCATTTTATGCCATGAGGTCATTTTATATAGCCGTAAAATCCCCTCTCATCCGGGTTCAGACATGGTGGAACTCCAAATAACAGGTGCTTCTGACTCAGCTGGGAGGTGCAGCCTATTGTCCTTCTCCATGTATGTCAGATAGTGTTTTTATTATCATATTCTTCAAATCAGTTCACAAACCCATCTATCATCAATTGCTTTTGACTGAATCTTGACAGTAGGGTACATGGATTAAAACAATCTGAAGGTGTTCATTTTTTAAAATGCAAATAAAAGTTGAAGATTTAATTATGATGGCTATCTCGATGCCCCCTTTAGGTTCAATAAAGAACAAGAAGCTTTAATTGTAATCATGCCCAGTCACGGTTTTGGAAAAGTGTTAGGACGTCTATTGAACAGTGTGTTAACTTAGTCGTATGGTTTCGCCAACTCTTCATTTAATTCCATGTTCTGCCAAGTACCTAGAATATCTGACGGCGCAGCAAAGAGAGAGCAGGGCCTCCCTGGACTCATTCGGCAACTTCCTTACTGTGCTGAGGATGAAGGGCTTTGGGCTTCTGGGTTATTTCTTCTTGATGCCCCAAAGTTTCATTTCAGTCTTGACAAGCAAACCACATTTTTGTCTTTTGTTTCTATTCCAAGAAATCCCTCCTTGACAGATCTTGTCTTGAACTTTTGTTTTCTATTTATCAAAGTAAGCACAAATAATCTATTCTAAAGGGATAAATAGGAAACATAAGGATTACATTTTCACCTGTTTGACAATTGTAAACTTTGGGTGGCAGTACTGAGATGCTGTCTTTTCCACCCTTGCCCCAGCCATGGACTGCAGCTCTGAGGGACCTCTTTTCTTTCTTTCTTTCTTTCTTTCTTTCTTTCTTTCTTTCTTTCTTTCTTTCTTTCTTTCTTATTTATTTATTATGTATACAGTATTCTGTCTGTGCACACCTGCAGGCCAGAAGAGGGCATCAGACTCCATTACAGATGGTTGTGAGCCACCATGTGGTTGCTGGGAATTGAACTCAGGACCTTTGGTAGAGCAGGCAATGCTCTTAACCTCTGAGCCATCTTTCCAGCCCTGAGGGACCTCTTCTCATATGGCCACCTAGATTAGCAACACCCTGAGAGCACCTCACCTCGCTGGGCCTGTGGTTCACCTCCGAGCATTTACTTTACAGACATGACCGAGGTGACTCAGTTTATCTAATTTCCTGGCTATACATGGGTAGCTTTATAGGCTCAAACAGATAGGCCAACTTAATCAACACAGAGCCGTGGGTTTCTGGGCCCATTCTGACATGACTTGCCACGCAGATTCAATCTTACATATACTACGGAATGTGGTTGAGGTCTTGCTTTATCAGATACAAAGGGAAGGATTAGGCATGTGTTTTTGAAATCTTCTTTGACTTCTCAACTTCTGGGAGGGATTGGTTCATTTATTGTCTCCTGTGGACCCAAAGACTAAGCCATCTTGCAGTACAGCTCTATTAGTGGCAAGTGATGGCTGAATCACTGCTCCTCACTGAAGATTAGCTCTGTCTGACTTGTTCATGCAACCCATTCAGCCTGCAGGAGCACATGAATTTGGCACCCAGACGATGAGTTCAATGCCATGGCTTCTGATGAAAAGAAATAGAAACCTTGACACATACCTGTTATGAGACTCCAGATAAATCTCCAATGAGAAAATGGTTGTGTGCCAGGCACTGGAGTGGTTATGGAGGGTTCCAGACAGGAGCTACCAGCGTGGCAGGAGTGGGCAGGAGCCATGTGTAGAGATAGAAAATTATCTACTCCCTGACCCATGGACACCTGCGCTGATATGAGCACCATGGCATCAGCAACTTTTCCTGTGAGTTACTCTAGAGAGGCTCAAGGCTAGGAGGCTTCCAGGATACAAAACGAGATGCATTTTGCAAGGACATGGCTGTTGGTAAAAGGTGCAGAAATTTTTGAGGTGCTCAAGGAACTTGGAGAGTTTGAGATAGGACAGGCGTGTGCCCTAACATCAGCTGCAAACGGCATCTCTGGTTATGACCCAGGTGCAGAGAACATGGACTGGGAGACCTATTTGGATGGTACATGATAGACAGTTCACCCAGCCCCCTTGAACAGTGCCAAAGGATGGGGTGACTGTTTGAAATATATGCACTGTAGCAGGGCTCTCTGTCCTCTTCTTTAAATCTGCCCCTTTGTGAATCTGAGGTGACAAGATCTATAGGTTGCAGTTTCATGGCACAGGTGTAGGCAGAATCTCACTCATCAGTTTCAAATATCTGGAGACAGGACTGCTGTGTTTTAGACAAGCTTGGGTCCTTGCTGAGACTGCCTTTCTGGCTTAGCTCACTATCTTGACTTGTTTGTATTCTCACCAGGGAAATCATAGATGCCACTGGGTAAGGCCAATGTCAAGGAGGGCATTATGTCTCTGAATCATGCTGGAAGATCTGGCCATATCTAATTTTACAGTACAAGTTAGAAACTACTCAGGCTTCCCTGAAAGGGTGAAAGTTAAGCTTGTGTTGGATCTGCTTTTTATTAATAACTGGTTAGATACTGTTCCCCAAGAAAATCTCCCCATGTAAGCTTTCATTCTTTTGGTTTCTTTTTCATCTGACAGTATTTTTATTTTCTAAAAGGAACCGTTATTTTTCTGTCCCCCACGTCTATTCAGCTGCAGCGTGGGTGAAATCAGGAAATGTTATGTATTGCACAAACGCTTATATACAGAGTTTTGCTTATTTGGATCCAGCTTATAGCATGATCCTCCCACACCAAGAAACCAAAGGAAAGCTTCAGGGATTTTTGAAGTAAATTCTTCAAAATGTATGGATGTCACAGTCCAGATTTGTCTTCTGACATGAATCGTCCAAACAACAAAGCCATTTTTATTAACTTGCTTAATAGATACTTAATTTTCTTGGATTGGTCAGGCTGTATAAGGGAAAAAAAAAACTTTTTGTGACAGTGATTCTTAAAAAGCCTTTCAAAACAAAGTTCTCAAAATACAGCAAATAATTATAATTAACATGACTTTCAATTTTACTGACAGTATTGAAATGATTCAATACAAGCTCCGTTGGGAGATGCATGCAAGTGTACTTTGTGTAGTGACAATAGCTAGAACCATAAAGAGAAGGAGGGTCTCTCTAAATAAGGGTTTATCAGAAAGGGGCAATTTGACAGTGCTTGTTAGTGTTTTTGCTTGGCAAAGATGGGTAGAGGCATGGGATGGTGGCTAATGTACCTAGCAGCCCTGGACCGAGAATCACTTTGCTGTGATGTCGCTAGAGCTAACCTGAGCACCCTGCAACAGCCAGCGCTCCAATCATTGAGGCAAGAGAGCCTGTGGCTCCTTTGGAGATGAGATTTCAGCCATTCGAAAGGAAGCCACCCAAACCTGACGTGACTCAAAATGATACCCTTGAGGAGTTGGCTTTCTATGGTGGCTGCTCAGAAAAGTACAAGATTCTACATGACCACTGTGGATGCCTTCGTCACCTTACTGCTTCATTATGTGTAGCAGTTTATTATAGGAAGAAGAAGGTGATGCTACATTCTGAAAAGTAAGTCTCCAAAGAGTCCCTGTTATTGAAAGTGCTTCTCAAGGTTTGCACGGTGAGCACGTATTCTCATGTTCCCTTCGCTGTGTTCTCATCTCCGTGGCATTTCCCTTACTCCCCAAGTTTCTCAGAGTATGTGGCTGCTTGAGTCACTGCTTTCCTCCTTTTATCCTTTTATTTAGCAAAGATTTTAAGGCTCAGATTAGCACAATGGGATTTATGGTATACAAAGGGTGCTGATAGATAAGGTGGATAGTCATAGCCTGCTTCTTTCAGTTGATGTAGCTTGGATCTTGACGATTCCCAGGCCCATGTATAAAAGGCTTGGCCCTTGGCTCATGACAGTAGTGGTGTGGGGTAGAGCCTTTCAGGAGCTGGGATCTAAGAGAAAGAAGTTCAATGCTGGTGTATGTGCACGCAAGCTAATTTAGTCACTGGCCTGTTGAAAGACTCGACTTGGCTGCCACGGAGTCAGAAGTCCCTTCTGTTAGCAGCTCATACCATAATGTGTCCCACTGTCCAAAACTGAAAGCAGTAGATCTCAGTGACCGAACTTGAAACCACTGAAAATATGAGCCAAAATACACTTTCCTCTTATGTGGATTATCTCAGATATTTTGTCCCACTATCAGGTAGCTGACTAACCTAATAGTTGATGGTATTCTCTTTTGGCTTAGACCTGGCAAACTGACCAGCTGTAGTCTTAGCATCTCATGAGTTGAGCTCCATCTTGAAGGTAGAAAATAGGGGAGTGTGCTCTGTGAGGGGTTGCTGCTTAGGGTGGCAGGCATGGACATAAATGCTGGCATTGTACCCACCATGGCATTAGAAAAGAATGAGGGTTGTTGACACTTGCCTCTCCTTTCATCTGATCTTATCAGTTGCTAGGTTGGGCTTGGTTTTAGACAGAGCTGTGAAAACTACTTACAGCCCTTCCAGAGTAGCGCACATGGATCTCCAAACACCCTTTTCTTAACAGAACCGAGCTATGTCTAATTCATATCTATTTTTATTTAAAATGGATTTTCCATGTATTATATTCTGATTATGTTTCTTCCCCCCTCTACACCCAGTTCCTCCCCATATTACCTCTCATCCAGACCACCACCCCCTTTCTGTCTCTGGTTAAAAAACAAACAGGATCCTAAGGAATTATAATAAAATATAGTAAGATATAAAAAAACAAAAGCAAGCCAATCAGAACAAAACAAACAGAAGAAAGGATCCCAGATAAAGGCAGGAGAAATGGATAAATACAGATGCCAAGACCTACTCCTTTGCTCATGCAGCAATCCTAAAATAAACACAAAGCCAGAAGCTTTGTAGGGTAAACAATAAAAAATAAAATAAAAGTGAATATTTAAAAAGAAAGGAAGAAAAGCCTGACATCACGCTGTGAAATAAAGAACTTTCAAAGATGCATTGAAGTTATTTTCTACTGTTCATCTTCCGTTGGACATGCTGTCTATTCTTAAGAATAGTTTGTTTTCCAGTGAGACTCCCTTGGAGAAAATGTTTTCATTTGCAAGTGTTTCTCGACTGGAGATAGCTTCTGGGTTGGTCTGAGGGCTAGCATGTGTCCAGTTCTCGTTTTAGCTCCAGGACTCCATCCGGTGCAGACTTGTGCAGGCCCTGTGCATGCTGCCTCAGTTTCTGTGGGTTCACAGGTGCATCGATCCTTTTAGTTTAGAGGGTCTTGCTTCTTTAGTGCGCTTCATGCCCTCTGGATCTTACATTCTTTCTGCCTCCTCTACGTCAGGGCTCCCTGAACTCAAAGAGGAGGGATTTGATGGAGACACCATCCCATTTAGGGCTGTGTGTTCCAAGGTTTATTATACTCTGCAGATTGTCTGGTCATAAGCTTCTGTGTCTGTCCTCTGCTAATGCAGGGGAAGCATCTCTGATTATGGCTGAGCAAGGTTCTGATCTGTGAGTATAGTGGAAGGTCAGTAGGGGTCATTTCACTCCTATGTTCTTTTGCCTTTACCACAGGTCCCTGGGCTACTCTTAGGTTCTTGATCACCTAAGCAGAGCTGGGTTTGGTTCTATCTCATGGAACGGACCTCAAATCAAATCAAATGTTGGTTGATAACTCCCAAAAGCTTTTTGCTACCTCTGCACTAGCAGGTTTTGCCTGCAGGAGACCATTGTAGAAGGGTTTAGCTGGGTTAATATTTATGTTTCTCCTTTGGCAGTGAGTAGAGTCTATCTTGGTACCAAAGGTACTGGTCAGTAGGCGTGAAGGCTCTAAGCAGGTACCAGCTCAACTTCTTCAAGTTCAGTGAGCTGTGTAGGTGTTATTTTCAGAAATATTATTTTGTTCTCAGTTTGCATAGGACAACTTAGATATTTTTACCACACCCTGGACTGTTTGGGGGTCCCTATGGGACCCCTGTGGGGAACATGTTGATTAGATGTAACCCAATCTCATTTGGTGATGAGAGAGGTCGAACTGGGGCCATGTCACCCTGTTATTTGGCAATTTCATTTAGATCACCTTCATATATTTATATAATTTAGGAAGCTTCATTTGGTTTCCATGTTCTCTCTCTAATCACCCGTAACTTTAGCTGTCTCCCCCATATTCTCTCTCTTGTGCTCCTCTTCTACTTACCTCCCCATTTGATCCTCTTCAAGTCCACACCTCTTATCTATCCATCAACGTCTATTCAATTTCCTCTTCCTAGGGAGTGAGTTCACCCCCAAGTCCCTTACTCTATATCTATACCTTTGTGGTTCTACAGATTGTAGCTTGATTATCATTGACTTAACAGATAATGTACATGCATAATAAAATACATACCATATTTGTCTTTCTGGGTCTGGGTTACCTCGCTGAGGATGCCTTTTCTTAGTTCCATCCATTTACCTGTGAATTTCATGATGCCATTTTCTGAAGGTGGAGTAATGTTCCATGGTGTGAATGGACCCTATTTCCTTTATTCATTTATCCACTTGTAGATTGTTTCAATATTCTTGCTGTTATGAATATAGCAACAACGAACGTGGTTGAGCAAGTGTCTCTGAAGTAGGATGACACAACCTTTGGGTATATGCCCAAGAGTGGTGTAAGTGGATCTTAAGGGAGCCTGATTCTTATCTTTCTGAGGAACTGCCACACTGATTTCAACAGGAATTGTATAGGTTTGCGCTCCCTCCGGCAATGGATGAGTGTTTTACTTATCCTTACCTGGCCTTCATGGGCTGTCACTTGCTTTATTGATCTTGGCTATTTGTACCCTTACAAGATGAACTCTAAGTAGTTTTCATTTCACTGATGGCTTAGAATGAACATTTCTTTAAATACTTCTCAGATATCTGAGTTTCCTTTTTGAGGACTCACTGTTTAGATATGTACCCCATTTTATTATTGGCTTGTTTTTTTGATGTTTAGTTTTTTTGAGTTCTTTGTATATTTTTGATATCATGACTCTATTGATGTATAGCTGGTAGAAATCTTGTCCCATTTTGTTCAAACAACGGTGTTCTTTCCTGTGCAGAAGCTTCTCAGTTCTATGATGTCTTCTTCTTTGTTTTAGTTTAATTTAGTTTTGTTTTTCTTAATAGGGTTTCTATGCACAACCCTTGCGATCCTGGAACTCCCGAGATTTTTGTGTTTTCAAAATAAGCTAAAATTTATTCTTTCAAGTGTTGTAAAGGATTGTGTTGGAATTATATTGGGGATTTCATTAAATCTTTAGATCGCTTTTGGTAGAATGTCAATTTTATCCGTGTTAATTCTTCCAATCCATGAGCATGGGAGACCTTCCATTTTCTGACATCTTCTTCAAGTTTTTTCTTTAATGTTTTATTGTTTTTCAAATCTTTCACTTGCTTGTTTAGAGTTACCGTAAGACATTTTATATTTTTGAGGCTGCTGTGAAATGTCTGTGTATGACTCCTTTCTCCGTCCATTTGTCATTTGTATGTAGGAAGGCTACTGATTTTTGTGAGGCAGGTTTGTATCCTGATACTTTGCTGAAAGTATTTATCAGTGGTAGAGGCTTCCTGATGGAATTTTTAGGCTCACTTATGTCCACGATCATATCATCTACAAATAAATACACTTTGACTTCTTCCTTGACGAACTTTATCCCCTTTGTCTCCTACTGTTGTTTTATTGGTCTTCAAGTACTATATTGAATAGGTGTGTGGAACTTGGACAACCTGTCTTGTTCCTGATTTTCATAGAATTGCTTTGACTTTCTCTCCATTTAAGTTGATATTGGCTATGGGTTTGTTGTAAACTTGCTTGATAGGCATCTCCTCAGTTTAGGGAAACTTTCTTCTATGATTTTGTTGACAGTGTCTTCTTTGCCTTTTGCCTGGGTTTCTACTCCAATTCCTGAGATTATGTCTTTCATCTCCTGTAGTTCATTGGTGAAGTTTGCCTCTGAGGTTCCTGTTCAAGTTCCTAGACTTTTCATTTCAAGATTTCTCTTAATTTGGATATTCTTTTTTTGTCTCTATTTCTACTTGCAGGTTTTGAAATCTTTTATTCATTTCCTTCTACATTTGGTTGTGCCTTCAAAGATTTCTTTGATAAATTTGTTTGTTTCCTGTTTAAAGACTTCTATCGTCGTCATAAAGGATATTTTAAGGTTCTTGTCTTATGCTTCGGCTATGGTGTCTTTCTCAGAGCTATTGTGGTAGGATTGCTGTGCTCTGGGGGTACATTTTGTCCTGGCTATTACTGTTCATCATGTTTACACAGTTGTTTCTAGGCTTCTGGGTTTGTGATGGTTGCATTTCTAGGTACTGATATCTGCCGTTTTCTTTGTTGAGTGGGTGTTTTGTTCCTTCATTTCTGTTGGCCCCTGTCCTTCTTAGGAAGATATGGTGGTTGTGTGTTACTTGGTAGGGGATGCTTCTGTGATTCTGCTAGGTGTGTCCCCTGAGGGTTCTGGATGCGGTATTTCTCTGCATACTGGGTGCTGATACATAAGAATGGGAACACTCTAGAAGAGGATTCACAGAAGGGAGGAAAGCAGGGTGTTCCACCAGGATCTGCTTAGTCTCCTGGATACAGGATTAGAGAGAAAGGCGAGTCCCCATCAGATAGTCTGCTACAGAGCTGGTGATGGCACTAGAAAGTTGGATTTGGAAGCACTGAGGAAGATTGGAGATTGAAACCCGCCTACCTGATTTATGAATCTACTTCTCTGGCAGTGTCGCCTGCAGGTTCCCATGGAAAGCCTCTGGCATCTGAGATAAAGGAATGAGTGGAGAGAAAGGTTGAAGAAGATCTATGTGGTCCCCTGGAAATGGGGACAAACAGGGAGGGGATGGCAAAGCAAGTGTTCTGCTACAGAGCTGGGGGTGAGTCTGGGGGTCAGATGTGAATGAATGTCTGTTTTAAGATTCACCAGCTGATGACATTTTATGGCTTCAGCCTCATGCCAGGAGGAAAAGTGAAGATAGGCTGTTTCCCAGCGGGGTTTTAGTCTGTTCTCTAATGGGAAGAACACACTTTTAGTATTTGAACTCAGGAAAACTTAGCAGCTATGGACCTGTATCTATTTCAATATCCTGTGTCTGAGGGATCACCAGCCGTGATAGGGCTGTGCTTCTGGCTCCCTGTTTGCCTACCCATTTCATCTCCACACCCCTACACATCTCTTTACCTCTTTCTCCCCAGAAACTCTTTCCTCACTGCCTTGGTTTTGTAGCCCCTTCATTTGCATCTCCCCTCTATGTGAGGATTGTCTCCAATGAGAACATTTAGAATCTTTTACATTGAGGACCCTAACCTTTGTCTGCTGAGGGATTCTTGGTCTGAGAGAGTCTCATTGCTATGTGTGCTCATCTCTGTGCCCTTGTTGGCATGTACTGATGATGTTCTAAGGCTTGCCTCTCCACGCTGTGTTGCTTGGCCTCTCTACATATTCAAACACACATGGAGTGAAGGGTGTGTAGTTGGTATTCGGTAAATGATGAGTGAACAAGACACTCGGATATGGTTACTTTTACCAATGCCAATCAGTTCCTTTCGATTTCCCACCGCTTAGGGCTCTCACCATCCCTGCCTTAGCCCTCAGAGATACTTTTTCATCAACTAAAAATTTAGGAGCTTTTCCAAGGATATCTACCCACTTGATGCATTCTTTTATTTCTAAACCTTTTAATATTAATATGAAAGAATATATGTATTTAATATATAAATATAAATATCCACTGCTTCTTAAAGATGAAATCTTTCCTCCCTTTAATAACCAGTTTCTTCATTCTAATAACCTACCATTGCAAGTTTTTCTGGGTCTTCTCTCATATGGTGTCTTCTCTCATATGGTGTCTTCTCTCATATGGTGTCTTCTCTCATATGGTGTCTTCTCACATATGGTGTCTTCTCTGCCTTTTTTCACTGATTTATCCTTTTTGACAGTATTTCACTATGCAGCCCACACTGGCGCTGACCTCATAATCGTCCAGCCGAGACTCCTAAGTGCTAGGGTGGAGGCGAGGCCACCTTCACCTTTCCCTCTTCAATCTCTAATCTCTTCTCCGCTCAGCCTTCTCAGAAAATGGACTGTTTTTAATTATCGGTGATGTGGTCTTTTTCTCCCCCTTCACTATAAAATAATCTCAGACACTGGGTGATTTCTCCAAGAAAAGAAAATTATTTCCTCTTGGTGCCTGAGGCTGGAAGTCAGGAATCAAGGGGCAGTGACGGATGAGGGTCCCTCTGCGGCATCCTCCACACCCCTGTGCAGAGCAGAGCAGAGCAAGGTGGTGTGTATGGGAGGATGGGGCAGGAGCCGAGGATGCTGAGGTGACCTGTCCAGCATCCCACTCTCTGTGTCACCAATACCCCTCATACAAACAGCCTTAATCACTCTTCAGTGCCCCACTCAGCAGGCCACTGCACGGAACAGTACATTTCAGCATGTGCTTGTGTGCCAAATTGCTTTCTCAGGCCTAAAAATTCCGAGTCTTTCAGTGCTAATCCTATTTTGTTGCATTTTCTTTGGCCACCTCCTGTAAGAGGGAGCTATACTTTACTCCACTTGGCCCGCTACTGTCTTTGTTACTTGATACATGGCTTCTGTTTCCTTTTCTTTGGAGACCCCCACTTGCTGCTGCTGACTATCTTTGGGCAGAATCCAGTGTCCTTTCCCATCTAACATGGCCTCCTCCTTGCCTATCATGTTTCCCCTAAATGATGATCAGCCCATTTATCATTTCAGCCTTTCCAGGCTTTCTATGCTACTTCTGATTAATTTCCACATCACCTGAGCTGGAGCTTATGGGATTTTTCAGACTATTCATTCAGCATGTACAATATCAAATATCGTAGTTTCATATACAGCAGGCCTTCGGTGGATAATATTTAAATTAATAACAGTCCCATCCTGATAGTCATTTATATCACTTTGAGTCATTTTGTCCCGGCTTCCAAAATCCAATAGGTTAGAACAATAGCCATTTGTAATATATTTCAATATAACATATTGATGTTTGGGGATTTGGGCAGGGCTCAGCTGGGTGTTAACTCTGTGCTTGTGACACATGGTGAGGGCTCTCAGTGTGCTTCTGGGTTAGTCTCGGCAATGGTGGCTGGAAAGCTGGGCTTTACGTGTTCTAGTCCCCATACCGCCTAACTGCTCTCTCTCCTGAGACAGGCCTAGGGAGTTGAGCTTCTGATCTGCTTCCTCCATTCTCTGAGGACTGTGTTCTGGATGCAGGAAGTGGCCATCATGCTGTAGGGCCTTGTTTGGTTATTGGAAGCTGTGACTTCTGTTGTGTGGTTTGCTGCACGGTGCCACTACAGAGCAGTCCAGATTCACAGGGCAGAGGGCCCCATCACGGTGGGGCGGGGCTGCAAGTTCAACCCTGTGACCGTTCTGACCAGCCATACTTACTCATTAGCCATCCTTTGCCTCTGCTGTTTCTTCATGACATCCAAAGCCCATTCCTTTCATTGCTCTGAACAATGGCAGTAACTTCAAATAAACTTATTCAACGTTCTGCCGTTCTCGCCACAATTACCTCACCAGACTGTTTTTTATTTCTGTTTCTTATATATTTCTTCCAGGGTGAATAAGCTACAGTGGTGTGTGGCCTAACAGTTAAGACTTCACACCTTACCACAATGTTCTTTCCATATTATATAACCTTTATCCAAGCTCTTCCTCCGCTCTCTGTATTACCTGGTGTCTGTACCAAGTACAGAAGAGAATTCTAGGACAGATGTTTACTGCCGTGTCTCACCTGCCTACCCACTCCTCGGATGCTTTCTCCGTCCTCTTCCCAAAATCCCTGTCGTTTGAAATCCTCTTTATCCTTCAATATTAAATTCCAATCTGAATCCTCTGTGAGCCTACCCTTGATCCCTCTAAATGGCAGGAGCACGTAGCCTTCACTCCCAAGGCTGTCTTACTTCTTCTAAAGTTAAGAGCGTGGGTTGTAGTTATTTGTACAAGCTTGCCTTACTTTAGAGTGTGTTTTGTTCACAGTCTTGAAGGTGGCTCAGTTTCTAGCCTCAGCCTTTTACCCCACCTGGTATTACTCAGTTTATGTTCTATTGGATTCCCACTTGGTCACAGGTTTTGCAGATAAATCATCCATAAACTTATACTGCTACTAGAATGATTGGCAAGAATTGGGAGCCGTATCAATAATCAGATTGTTGGTAAAAGGCAATGTCTGTGGCCTTATTAAATAGGATCTATGAATGATAATGAGTGATGGAGTTACTGCGTGTCAACTCTGTTTGCACAAGCAGGCCAAGACAGACTTACAAGGAAAGCCCCAACAATGATCACAGCGATTAATCACCACTCCTTAAGAGGGGTGTGAGCTAAGAGAGCTTAAATGCTAATTGTCTCAGATTTAGTTCATTTATTCACACACACCCATACAATACTTCCACACCCATACACACAATCTATAATATGCACATATACACACCCATACACATACCACATATATTTCCACACCCATATACTTAACATTCTCTACTATACACACACACAGACATGCACACATTCATACACTCACTCCACACACACACAGCCTGCACACCAACATACCCAGAGATCCATACTCATACATACACACATTCATACACCCATACATGCACACACATCCACAGCCACACACACACACACCAATACACACATATCCATTAGAATACACCCTCACATCCACATTCATACACACCCAATCTACACTATACATACACATGTGCACTCATACACAACACACCAATACTAAATACATATACACATTCACACTCCCTATACATACCCATACACAAACACACACATACCATTAAATACACACACACTCATACACATACACATCTACAACCATATCTATACTATACACACACACCCATATACAACACACAAATACACACATATCTATACTGTACACATATACCCACTCACCACACCCCCCATACACACACCAATAAACACCCCTCCAATATATACATCCACAAATATACAGACATAAATGCCCATACAAACACACACACCCATACCCAAATACACACAATGTGTACTACACATATGCTCAAACATACATATACAACAGATAGATACCTATACTGTACACATACACACACCCATTTACCCCACACCTTAATAGACACACAGCCTTGCATGCAGTCTCTCTCTCTCTCTCTCTCTCTCTCTCTCTCTCTCTCTCTCTCTCTCTCACACACACACACACACACACACACACAGAGAGAGAGAGAGAGAGAGAGAGAGACTCTGAAGCATAATTTACTGTCAAACATAAATAAACTCTTCATATTTTCTAGCATCCCTTGTCTTTGCATATTACAAATTCAAAATAGTGGTAAGACTTTCACAAAATGCTATCAACCAGGAAACGGAACATAAGCTCATGTTCACCAGACCATTCTCTTGTGTGTTGTAGGTGCTTTTCCCACATGAGGAGAAGGTGAGCTTCGTAGAAGACACGTTCCCAGAGTCAGAGACCCTTTGCCCACCATGAAGGGAGCCTGCATCCTTGCATGGCTGTTCTCAAGCCTGGGAGTGTGGAGACTCGCCCGCCCCGAGACCCAGGATCCCACCCAGTGCCAGAGAGCCGAGCATCCTGTCATCTCCTACAAAGGTAAGGAATAAGGGTATAAGGAATAAAGGGGAAGAAATAAGACCACAACATAAGCTCAAATCCCATGTTTAATGCAAGGCAATAGAAGATGGATGTTCTTTTTTGTTCTGTGACTGCACCTGGTAATTGTTTAGAATAAGATTATTCCCCATGAGATCCTCGTGTAGGATCCCAGATGGGATTGTATGGATAGAAACTGTGTTATTGTACCTTCTTCATTTAGCAGGTGCTGTAGGGATCCCGGACATTCAATCAGAGGCTGAAATTCTGGCATCAGCACTGCAGTAAATAGCAATATGACAGGAAAGGGGAAAAATTCTTCTGACATCTCCTGAGAAAGCCAGGGTCTTGCCGTGACGAGCGCCTGGGTCCTCATCTAGCACGGCAATGGGGGTGCAATCCACTGTAGTCTGCAGTGTCTTTGTCTTCTCAGTGTGGTAGAGTTAGCGGGTGGAAGGTGCATTCACTCTTTTCTCTGCCAAATGTATGTACGCTCTTGATGGCCTGGACACTTGAACGGTTCACACCGAGGAGAATACAACAAAATGTCCCCAGAACGCCTGCCTCTATGACCAGCCCAGGTCAGACACTGCCTCTTAGTAACTCAACTCCACAGTATATTGAAGTAGAAACAATAATGTAAGCCCCACATTTCTTAATTTGTGTTCTATTTTTCTCATTTACATACCTACCCCTGATTTGTCTCACATCTGTCAAAGTATGTTGACCCAAATTCAGGATATCATGTAATTTTATCTATGATACTTCAGTCTCCAGCTGTTAATGAAAAGGGCTTTATGATATTATTACATCAGACATGGAAAGGCTTCCAAATAAAACATTTCCGAAAACCATGAAGTGAATTTTCAGTCTCGTGAGGATGTGAATTCTGTGGGTCAAGCAAGGATTTACTGAAATCCAAGTAGTACAGTTTTCTTGGATAGTTCTTGGATGTCTTTAAATATTTTATTGCATTTTTTCATTTCCCTTGAAAATAAAACATCTTTTAAAGAAATGGAACCAATCACCCAGTGTGGTTTCTGCTCACGGCATCCTGTTTCTGTCATTAGAGTTTTCCTGTGTCCATCATAACCCCTAATTCCAAGTGACACGGGTCCTGATGAGAGCCCCGCTCACATCTTCCTTGACTTCCCACAGCGTTGGACTCCGATTGTGAAGCAGAGTGTCCAGTGGCGGTTAGCAGTGATTACAGGCGCTGGCTAATGGGAGCAAGCCTGAGCTGTTCTCATTTCACCATCTTCTCCACATCTACTAGTTAGCACGCTTTCACGTGAACCAAGCTTCCTTCGCCTGCTCTCTGAACTCCACTGCCATGCAGCCGGGAGAGGAAAGCTGGGCTGAGCTTACCCACCACTACCGGCTTTTGTTTTGTTTTTACTCTAGTTAGTGGGTTCCCTGACATCGTGCTGACATCGAGGTGTTCGTTTGTCATTCCAGGAGATCTGAGAAGTTAGGTTTCCTGTTGTTTTCCTTTCTCTGTGGTCAGATTGATATCAATACGTGAATTTAATATAATCGCTAAATTTTTATTCATTGCTCATCATTTTTACCCCTGGAGATGTTAGAAAGATGCCCTTTCAGCCTAGGAGAGCATCTTGATGTTAGGTCCTGAGCTCAGTGGTAATTTCGTGTCTCTTGAGTCAAAGGTGCTGCTATTCTCTTACCTACATCCTCAGATCCTTCCTGGTGCTTAGAACACAAGCAGTTAGGGCTCTTTAGTGGTCAACACTTAGGGAAACGCTATGAAGACAAACCCTGTGAACTCCTGCTGCATCCAGGTCATCTCTATGCTCGAAGGAATGAACACCTGCCACCTTAGCATCTGTTTCTCTTTGCTGTGCCCAGAATTTGTGTGCCTTTGCAGGGTAGCACTCATTTCTTTTTGTTCACAAACTGAATTCCCCATGACCCCGTCATTACAGTGCATGCCCACCACCCCATCACTACAGTGCATGCCCACCCCCATCACTACAGTGCATGCCCACCCCCATCACTACAGTGCATGCCCACCACCCCATCACTACAGTGCATGCCCACCATCCCATCACTACCGTGCATGCCCACCACCCCATCACTACAGTGCATGCCCACCACCCCATCACTACAGTGCATGCCCACCATCCCATCACTACCGTGCATGCCCACGACCCCATCATTTTCACAATAGCAGCTCCACACACCTCTAGCTCTGGGATTCATTGAAAACCCTTCAAGATAGTGTTTTCTTCTCTCCTTTGGTCTTCAGGATATGTAGTTCACTGAGAAATTAAAGCCAAATAGCCATTCTGAAGTCCTAGAGAGTCATCTCATTCTTGATGTCATGCCAAGAACCCCAAACTCAGTTTATTTTAGTTCCTAGATTTTGCTTTTCATTTTTAGAGAATTAATGTAAAATTGATGGCATGACAATTGTTCATAGAAATCTGTCTATTCTATCCATTATCTGTTCTGGGTTCCCACTCGACATTTACATAAAGCTTTACTTATTCCTCATGGTTGATGGTTCTTTCATAGCTCAGACAAAGATGCATACGCATACAAACATAATCAAAGCCGGGAATCTCTCCTAAAATGTGGTGTGTGTACAATTTGGTGCAATGGGGTAAACTCTGGCACCAGAATGTCCACATCTACACCAGTGTTCTTCCTGTGGTTCGTCTCCCTGCTATGCTGTGCACTGGTCCTCTTATAATACCATCCCTGAGAGTTGCAGTAAATGATTTCCCAAGGCCTGGGAATTCTAGGCTAAAGGGTAAAAGGGCCTGGGTGGTTTGGCTGCACATTTTAGATTCTGCCTGTTGAAGGTATCGTTGCCTGAGGGTTTGTTCCCTGCACCCATGCCAGCAGGGTGTGCTGTCAGGGTTTGCCATCTGAGTCCACCCCACAGTTCACAGATGACATCTCAGGGTGTTGTAAATGATTTTCCCCGGGGCTAGGCAAGCACTCCGTCATTGTTTACTTCCCCAGCTCTAAGTTGCCTATTTTTAGTTTTGGGTGAACGTGTGACAAACATCTATTGAGTGCCTATTGCCAACAACATCAGTGCTAAACTTCAGTTCAGCAAGGGCCAGTCTCTAAGAACCAAAGGCCCTTCATATCACACTCAGTTAGAGGTCTGAGTCATGTGCATGGAACCCAGGAGAGGAGCATGGGAGTCAGGCAGCCACAGACCCAGCATCATTTATGGAAGGTTTCTAGGAAAAGCTCATGGCAGAGCTGAGTCCCTGATGGCTGCCAGGAGCTTGTGAACCTCAGGAAGGGGCAGATATCCTAGAGAAAGGAAGTGCTGAAGTGGGGGAAGGTGGCCACAGGTCCTAGCGAGCACACAGTACAGAATGACTCACCACATCCATGCCTAGGTAAAAGGAAAAGAGGTGAAGTGGCTAAGGCTATCATAGAGAGTGGGGGTTTAGATGTGTGTGCTATGGAGAACATTAACCTCCACAGGGAGGAAGGAAATGTGTGGCCATAGGGGCAGCATTTGGGGCTTCTGCTGTGATCACAGGCAGCAAGAGGAAGACACTGAGGTCTAGATGCTAACACAAACATAGAAAATCAGAAATGGATGTGGTTATAGAAATTGGAAAGAGGTGTAGTTGATGATATAATAGAGAACCCAAGTGTCTAGGAATCTCCATTGATATCTAGGATCTTGGATCTTTACTCGAAATATGGTTATCAAGGGAGGCAAATGTGAGGGGTAGAATACCTGTGGTCTGGGAAGCTCATAAGCCCCAGAAGCATGGATTTAGTCAAGGGCAAGACACTCTAGATCTCAGTGAGGGATTCTTTTAAAGACAGGGTTGGCCATGAAAGTCTGATAATGCATTGTGCAAGTTCAGCCTGGGCCAGAAGGCCGAGGAGGCAACTTGCCCTGGTTGTCCTGGGCCTTTTCTTTTAGTGTCGAAACTTTGTGCATTTGAAAAGCCAAACAGTGATCTGCATTCCATAAGAGCTCATAGTCTGGGTTTTGCTTGCCTAGGGCTGTTGCAAAATGACTGCCAACAGGGTACTTTCAGGATGTTGTCTCTCACTGTCAACTCACAGTAGCCAGCAGGCCACCGTGACAAGGTGACTGAACCATGCTTCCCCTGATGACTCTAGAGAAGACTTCATGTCTTGTGGCCAGCAGCAGTCCATGGCCTGCCTTGGTTTGCAGTAACATCACCCAGTCTCCTAGGCTATACACTCTCTGCAATCTCCTTGTGTTTTTTCTGTCTTCTCTTGTTCTACCAGGTCACTCTGTATTAGAGAAAGCTGAATACAGTATCAACTGGTCTCAAACAGTTCATCTGGAAACGTAGTTTCAAACTGTGGCACCCACATCGGCAGGTGCTTTGCTTAAGACCTAAGGGCATGGTTTTGTGTGGCCCTAGCACAGCCGGTATTATGTTGTTTAACCAGGGCTGTGTAGGAGGAGAAAGTAAAACATATTTCATGGAAAGAGAACCTGTGAGGATCCAAAGAGATAAAAATGTTACTTATGCAGGGACAGGAAGATAGGAAATAGCTTTGAAAAGAGCATTATTGAATAACCTTTTAGTGAAGGTGGGAAGAAGCCAGGTGAAGGAAGAGGTTAAAGAAAGAAAAGAGAGGGGGAAAGACTCAGTGTGGCCAAGCCATTGAGCTGTAGGAGTGGGTGGGGTCCTGAACAGGTGAGAAGCTCTTTGGTAGGAAGCAGAGTCCACCTCCAGTGAGCTGGCCTGGGGGGAGCGGGCCAGGCACCCAGGATGCAGGACAGAGAGTGGGTTGAGGTGGGATAGGAGTTCCTGGGGAGTGGGCAGGTGATGCCCAAGAGACTGGAGTCTCTCGGAAGTATGCGAGGGTTTGAACAAAGGAAAAGCCTACTGACAGAATCTACAAAAGATTCCCTGCGGATGTGATGAGAATAGCACACGCTGGAGCTGACCGTTGGTCACCACTTTAGCACAAGAACACATTTTTGAGATGGAGGACCAACTATGCACTAAAGTTTGAGAAACTGTCCCACAACACTGGCAAGGGAGAGATAAAGGAATTAGATGGTCTGGTTTTAAAATCTTGATTTCTACGTGGCTTTTAAGTGTCATGCTTTTTAGTGTTATGCTTCGACAACATTCTACGTAAGAGCCTATTAGTGAAGTGGATCTTATGCCAATGCAGCTCCTTAACCTCATCAAGCACTGTCTTGATGGAAAGTACCTGGGAAGACTGAAGATTCAGGCACAGCCTTGTTTCCCAGCCTCAGTGAAGGACTTGCCACTCCTCTCTCTCTCTCTCCAAGTCCTTTGTTTCACATTATCTAATAGCTTGCTGGCTTTGAAGGCTGCCTCTTTGGCTGCATGCTCTGGAAGATTTATCTGTGTGTGTTCAGTGGTAACTAAAACACCCTGACCCATTGCCAACATTCTATTTGTACTGATGTGCTTGTCATTTCCCTAAACATCTGTTCCAATAAATGGGAAAAATAGTGACCCTTCAAGCAGCGTGTTTCTTAGCATGCTCAGTGAGTTCCATAACCATCATTGGAATTAGCCTTAAATGTTTCAAGTCTACTCGAGGCAATTGTACCTTATTCTGTTTTTGTTTGTTTATTGATTAAAGTTTACCCAGCATGCTGGCTGTGTAGAGAGTGTGCTCCACTGATTGAAATGAACTTACAGCAAGTTATTTACCATTACGAAGGAAGAAAGACCACAGATGAGTGAGTCATTCCATTCTCTGCAGAGTTTTAGGCCTTTAAACCGTGACTGATTTGGGGCATTTCATCAGGGTCTTTGTTGGAAGCATTTAGTATTAATGTCTAAGATTGCTTCTGCCTGCAGAACCAGGCAGGACACTATTGATTTCCATTCCCGGGTCCCTACAATCTTTATTTTTAACTCTTTAGTGATCTTGTAGTGATCTTCCTACTTACAAGTGTATTGATCCGCCTAAGAATTATTTCAGAATTTATGGAAAATCTTATGGATGCTTGACAGAGGATTAGTAATACCTTGCACCCAGAGCTTGGGAAGGGCAATAAGGGGGATTGTCTTTTCCAGCCCTGAATCATACTGGGACGAAGCTGGGGAGTGATACCTTATCTGAACATGGGGCCTTACGTGGTCAAATGTTTTTAAACTTGGACTTTTATTCCTGTAGCACAGTATGGGTGATTATTTTTCATGGATCCTGTATTTTTCTGAATTATGTAATTATTTCACATTATATTTATGCATGCGTTTGAAGCATAGCTTTGTTTAGATGATGATGAGAAAAATACAGGGCATCTTTTTAATGTGCTGGCACTTTATCATGCTTAGTGCCTGGGAGCCTCTTGCCCTCTTCCCCCGAGAGCTACTTTCTACTCTTCCCTATGACACTGAGTTCCAGGTCCCATTGCCCCTGTTAATTACCACTCTGTCCTCTTTCCCACCTCCTCCCACTCTGGCCTTAACATCCCATAGATTCTCTGCCTGCTGGTCCTGGCTGGCATTTTGGTACTGGCTGCTGGTACGGGTTGGCCTGCCATCTCTTACAATTACAGCTTGAGAAGATATAACCCAGCCAGCCAGGGTAACCTCAGTTACCCTCAAGGATTATGAGGATCATTCTCATGCTGGGCTCCATGAATGTCCTCCAGTTCTATGTGTTTCCTTGTTCATGTGTGTCTCCAAAGTTTATGTATGTTCCCCAGCTCTGTGTATAAGTCCTGTTTCCCTCTGTGGCCCCTGACTGCATGTATGTCTCTGGCGCCTTGTGTGTCCTGTAGTTCCATTCACATCCCCTGGATCCATGTATGACCCTGGTTCCATGTGTGACACTGGTTCCATGCATGTGCCCTGGTTCCATGTGTGATCTCTTGTTCCATGCATGTACCCTAGTTCCATGTATGTCTGTGGCTGTGTTAACATCCCTTGATTCCATCTGTGTCCCCAGCTCCATGTTTGTCTCCTGACTTCATATGCATCCCCTGTTCTGTACACATCCTCTGGCTTTGTGTGTGTGTCGCTGGATCTATGTGTGTTCCATGATTTTATGTTTGTCCCACATGTACATATATGTTCTCCAGCTCCATAGACTCCATGTCCATCTTTGTCCACTGGTTTCACATTTCCATGAGTCCATTCCTCCTGACTTCCCATCTCCATGTTTCCTTGACTTTATGTTTTCTGTGTCTTGCTGAGTGTCGCATGGCTTTGTGCATGCTTTATAAGTTCCAATGTACACATCAACACTGTGAGTTTTTTTCCTCTGGGTTTTGGGTGACTGGAGTCTTTACAGATTTTTTTCTTTAAAACATTACATTTTGATCATATTCTTTTCGCTCCCCAAATGCCTCACAGATCCTCCCTACCCACCCAACTTCGTGCTATTTGTCTCTATCTTTGAAAAACAAAATGAAAATAAAAAACATATAAATAAAAAACCCAATAAGACGAACATACCTAAACAAAACATGGCTGGAGTCTAAGGTCTTGCCTGGGTTTGGTTCTCTTATAGAATTCAGTGCTCTTGTTGCCAGGAAAGGGGCTCACACAGACGATTTTGAGAACCCTTATAATTTACCACAAGCTTCATAGCCTTTAAATTGATAATTGATAATTGATAAGCCAGTGGTGAAATGGCATTTAATATTCATCTCTGATCCATCTCAGGCCCACAGAGTGGCCTCTAGAGGTGTACATGCTGGGACTGCAAGATGGTTCTCTATTCCCTAGGAGGAGGAATTAGGAACTTTAGTGAGTTAAAATGTATCACGCTAATTAGTTTTAATGCCTTCAATCTTTGTATACACTTGGGAGTAGTGGTGCCTGCTTGTATTCCTCACAACTCAGGAGCCTGGGGGAGGAGAATTGAAGGTTTAAGATTATTTTGTGACAAATAACAAAATTCTGACTCTAAATGTATAACCTAGCAGTTTCATAGGAAGTGACTCGAAATAAAACACAGGACTGCTTAGACTTGACAGTGGTCCGAAATGGAATGGTTTTTTTTCTCTGTAGCAATTGAGTTTTCGTAAACCATGTTTGTTCCCTGGTGTCAGTACAGGACGTTAAATGTTCACTTAGAGCAGGACGCCATCACTAAGGATCCTTCAGGAGTCCTTCATCCCGGGAACAAGTTGTCCCTTGTGGCCGCATGCAGTCCTGAAAGCCTCGTGTGACACCATGTCAAACTCCCAAAGTCAAAATGTACAAAGCAACTTGCAAATAAAAGTGCTAAAGTCTAAGTTTACTGCCCATTGGTTATTGTCCTCAGCTACTTGGAAAGCCCTTCTGATTTTAAACTATGTCGCTAGTGTTCTGTCTGTAGGAATGGAGCGTTAGAAAGTGTGCAGTTTGTCAGCCCCAGCACGTGAGTCACAGCCACGAGGGCATGGGGGCTTGCGGCGAAGAACTGCTTGTTCATTTTTTAGTTTTGAAGATTATTGATAAATCTCATGTTACTTTGAATTTTATGGCCACTGATGAGCAGCGACTACCTCCATGTGTCTCTGTTCTGTCTTTGGACACAATTTGAGGTATATTTGGTTACTTTCTATCACCGGGACAATGCTTAGATTATTTTGACTTCAAATAAACTGCTCTGTAAGTGAAGTTATTCCCCCATGATCAAACGCGCCCTGGGTGGAAGATTTTCTACTGTTGTCATCAGACTCTGATTGAAAACCACTGCCTTGGACTTGAACACATCATTGCCTTTTATTTATCTTTAAGCATAGTGTGCTCTTTCTAAGCAGTAAAGTGGGCAGTTTGTTTGTTTCTTATAGTAAGGATTAAACACAGCCTTCCTACTCTGTGAGGGAAGAGCTGCGGATAAATGAAAGGAGGTTTTAATTAGGTGGGACTTTCCTTGGAGCCTGCCGTTCTTATAATAGCTGAGCACAATAAGCATCTGCGGTTCCAACTGAGGGGCAGCGTTTTCTTCCACCCTGCACACCACAGTGCTGAGAAGTCTGTGCTACCAGAGAGGCAAGGAAAACACTACTGCTAGCTAAATATTCCTAGCATGTTTCCCAATTTATAATTTTCTAATTTCTAATGCAAGACTTAAACTTTTGTTTTCTTTGGTCTCTCTCTCTCTCTCAATATGAAATGAAGGAGAGCCAAGGGGTAGACTCAAAGTTTTGGAAACACTAAGCTTCTCTTTTCTAATCATCCAGGGAGGAATTTTCCCTGCTCATAACCGAGAGCATTGCTTAGCTCATGATGACATTCATAACGACGATGGGTGCACTACAGCCAGATGGAAGGCGTCCTCCCAGCTCAGGCTCAACAGAGATTTGTGTTGCTATTTGACCATCCCCACCTTGGAAGGACTTCGGGACAGCGTGTTTTACAGACTGCAAAGCCTATTAGCTAAAATCAATGAAGCAAGACCCTGATGCCCAGAGTGGCCTGGGCAAGGGCTTCTAGTGGCCATCAGAGGATGATTAATGATTATCACTCTTGTTTGCAGTTTTGATTTTTGTCCCACTCAGTGTTCTGGTTTTAGCCCAGGGAGCATTTTAGCTTCTGCTTGTTTGAAGATAAAAGCAGAGGTCCATTTCATTAATAATTCAATCAATATTTAGTGAGTGTATGTTATGTCCTGGAAATTGTTTCAGCCACTGGGGTTACCGCAGTCAGCAATGCAGAGATAAATCCTGGCCCACACTGACTTTCTGCTCTATTAGGGAGACAGACAATAATAAGCTGATATTGAGTGGACTCCCATGTGGAGCTGAGAGAGAATGTAAAGCACTGATGGGTTAAAAGGAGACGTTTGTAGCTGTCACCATGGTAACTAGGTGTATCCGACAGTTTCCCTTGGCCTCTCAGCCCCCATTTGATCTTTCCTTCTGTTTATTTATTCTTTTAAACGGACGGGTAGTTATGGTCCATAGTTGTGTAC
Source organism: Arvicola amphibius (assembly GCF_903992535.2). Classification (NCBI taxonomy): domain Eukaryota; kingdom Metazoa; phylum Chordata; class Mammalia; order Rodentia; family Cricetidae; genus Arvicola; species Arvicola amphibius. Next base: position 6,355,400 of record NC_052049.1, on the reverse strand, counting down.
TGTGTAAAAATAAAACAATACATAGTGTGTGATTAGCAGTCTTCTCTCCTTAAACACGCACCCTTTCTTTCTGTTATAAACCTTTGGACACACCTCTTTTCATTCCTCTTTTTATACAATGGCACATTGTGTCATTACCTCCTTTTGTTGTTCTGCTCTGGAAACTGACCAGGGTGTTGGCCATGGCTCAAGCTCCTTACCTTCTGTGAATGGTATAGGACAAGAACAGAAGCTGAAGAGGACAGGGACATAGCCTGTGTATTTCCAGCCGCAGGCTCATCTCAGACTCCACGGTGCCAATCTCCGTCACAGCTTCAAAAACATACTAGCAGAGTCAGGCTCCTAAGTTCACGAGCTGTCAATTGGAATCTTTTGTTTTTTATCTTTAGAAAGATTGACACCTCACGGAAGAGTTGGGTAATGGTATGATGTAATATTTTGAGATTTCAAAGGATTGCTTGGTCTGCTATACTAAAGCAGGATGGACTGGATTGCGGGAGGATGCATAGTTCAGAGCAGGGCAGCGAGGTGGGTGGTAGTGATGAATCTTAGCTGGAGGCGGTGTTGGCTTGCATGAGAGCATCAGTGGGCAGCATGAGGAGCAGCAATTGTGTTTATTTGGGAGGCAGAATCAAAAGTACTGGCATTCAGCGTGTGTGTGTGTGTGTGTGTGTGTGTGTGTGTGTGTGTGTGTGTTTTTGTAAGAGAAGTTGGGAAGGACTGACTCCAGCCTTCTCTGTTTGGGCCACAGAATGCTGAGTGAGGTGAATGTTTCAGTAGAGGTATTGTGTGAGGAGTTTCAGAGCTCAGCATTTGATAAGCACACCTGGAGTTTTGAAGAACTATCTTAGCTGGATGTAGACCTGTGAGGGGTACGCATGTCATTTCAAGTCTTGTTATTGGTTGAGGGATCTAGGGAGACGACTGTAGAGATAAATGAGAAGGGTTGGAGTGAGAAGACCCTGAGTCAAGTCAGAGGACAGACTTTGGAGAGACGCAGCAGCAAACACACTAATCAAGCATAACTGGGACCCTTTCTGTCATGCTAGAAACTGGAGACATGAGATTTCAGCATGAGAGAAGAGGAAGCTGATGAGGATTGCAGGGCAGAGACAAGAGCTAATGGGTCCTAAAGTCTCCAAACCTGGGATGGGTCCACCTACGCGGTGGAACTCTACTACCAAAGAATGTCTTTCAAATACTTTAGTTGTCAATGGTCAAGGTGATTTAAATATTCCACGAATTTACTGGCCTACTGTTCTTTAAGAAGAAATATTGTACTGAAGTTGATCTATAAATCTCAAGAGGTTGCACTGGTTACTTAATGTCATTTTAAACATTCTTTTGAGAAGTGGTGAAAAAATACTTAAGAGATGAGGTGTTAGAATTATGTTTTATGCCTTAGCGTATGAACTTGTGCAAGTGATGTAAGAGTTGGGTAGTGAGAATTCTAATTGGTCTTAATAAGAACAACCCAGAGTCAGATATGGGGTGGGCGGTGAAAGCTGAAAGATCAAAGAAGCAGAGCAGCAGCCACTAATTCTTACCTCTATGAAATCTTCAGTCTGAATAGACTCTTGTTTCTATAAGTCCTTGGACTGAAATGCCATCTCTATGAAACCTCAGACCGAATGTAGAGCTCCTGTCTCTTCCCGCCCTATATTCCTCTCTCTACCCAGCCATATCACTTCCCTTCTCTGGGATTAACAGTGTGAGCCACCACCGCTTGGTTCTGTTTCTCTTTTAGACAGATTCAATCTCATGTAGCCCAGGGTGCCCGTGACCTCACAGGGATCCCTCTGCCTCTGTCTCCTGAGTTCTGGGATTAAAGGTGTGTGCCACCACAGCCTGACCTCTATGGCTAACTCTTATGGCTAGCTCTGCACTCTGATCTTCAGGCAAGCGTTATTTGTTAAAGGAAAAAATAAAATTTCACCAGAGTTCTGTTTGATGATTTATACTTACAAAAAAAAAAAAAAAAACCAAACAGACAAAAACAAGAAACAAAACAAAACAAAAAAGAAAACAAATACTAAAACAAGAACAAGATGACAGCATAAGGTTCGTGGTTCACTGAGTAGATGAAATTAGACTGTATCTGTTTGTATGTTTGTGAAAGACAGCAAAGATATAACAGACATCCAAATACCCACTGTTAAAATCAGAAAGTGTTGATCTCACGTGGAGTCACATAACTCTCTTAAGTGTAAGGAGTTTTGAAAACTGTGTGAGAGTTTAAGAATTTATCATTGTTAATGAGGAAGAGAAGCTGGAGAATTTGGTTTGTCCAAGTGATATTTTAAGTCTGTTTCAATATTAATCACTCTAAAATACAAAGATATGTTGAAAATTTCTCATTTCAGGGCTAAAAGGGAAATATAAGACCATTGTATACACAGGTTAAATTAGATTTAAATACTTATCTGAATTTTTAAAGGGGTTGGAATAATATAATCTTATTTATTTAAATTTAAAACTCATTTGAATTATTTTATTTCTTTATTTCATAGCATAAGTTCTATGACTTAAAAGGAGAATAGCGCCAGCTATCAAGTATGTGAATAATTAGTCCTCCATTCCGTAACTGAGAAACAGTTCTTAGAGAACATGCGTGGATCAAAGTTTCAACCCAATGCCCAAATTATTAGCTTTGAAAAAACAAATATAAAATGAAGAGCACATGAAAGTGTGAGTTCCTTTGTGTCTGTGGGTTTGTGGCAGAGTTTTTTAATTATACTAACTAATATTGGGAAAGGAGGACAGATTGTCAGAAAAAATCCATAACATATTCCCTTTGTTTGTTCAAGGTCTGGCGAGCAGATTTTTGGATTTGGAAAATGATGTAGGGGACTTTACCATCTGGGTGAGATGGAAAGTGGGGGCTGACTTAACCTTCACGATAAAAGGAAAACCAGACCATGTTAAAAACTAAACTGTGTAGACCATGGGCAGCAGGCAGACGACACGGTGCGGGTGTGATCACTCAGGAGGAGGAAAAGGAAAGTGAGCTGTTTTCAGGAAGGGAGAAGAAGACTGATTGAACCGAAAGTGGATGGAAACCATGCATGGTGTTTGGACCACATTAGAGCCAAATTAAAACTCAGCTACAGAGAAGCATGTGAAAATCACTTTTGCAGTTAACCAATATGTGTAATGACTCATTCTGTACCATCAGCCAGCTCCCAAATAATGACATGAAGATTTCTGATTAATCATGAAAGCTTGGCCCTTAGCTCAGGCTTCTCTCAACTACCTCTTATAACTTAAATTAAACCACTTATATTAATCTATGTTGTCATGTGGCATTACCTCTTTTCCATCTTGCACCTCCTGATTTTTCTCTTTGTCTCCTGGTGTCATCTGCACCTTGATTATCTCCTCTTATTTTCTCTTTCTGCCTGGAAGTCTTACCTATACCTAGCAGGATGCCTAGCTATTGGCCATTCAGCTCTTTATTAAACCAGCCACAAAAATATATCTTCACACAATGTACAAATAGCCCACAACAGGTATGGTTCTAAATAACCCACAGTTCATATCAATCTTAAGGGGAAATCTGAATTGTGCCCATCTGAATAATAATAAGATCACTTGTCTAAATCTGTGGTCTGCAACTTCAGTACTTGTTGCTTCAATCAGTGATTTTAGGTGCCCATATGGGGATGTTTTAAAAGGCAAATTAAACTCATATAAACAGAAGAAAAATTTAAAATGTAAAGCAAGCGCCGGAGAGCTGACTCAGTGGGTAAAGAGCTTGTCGTGCTCATGTAAACACCCGAGTTCAAATCCCAGAACTATGTAAAGCAGATCATGAAAACCCGAAGCTATCACCCCAGCTCACCCAATATGAGAAGGGAGACAGAAACAAGGGAATTCCTGGAAGATCAGGCCACCCAGCCTGGATGGGCCGCCCAGCCTAGAACGCAAAGCGTGAACAACAACAACACAAAAAGAGACACCCTGTTGCACATAAGGACTGCTATCTGAGGGTACTCTGACGTCAGCATGTGCCTATACTTACACCAATATGTACATGCGTACATAGACATTTCATACATGTATACACTCATACACACATACACACATGCACCACATATAAGAGGATAAGCCAGCTAAGTGTTTATATAAGAAGAGAAAGTGATACAAACTTAAACACTTCCTGGATAAGATCAGAAAAATCAACAAATTTCTTACCAAATTAGTAAGAGAAAATGGAAGAGACATTTTATTTAAAATTAGAAATCCCCAGAAGGCAACAAAATAGAGCCCTAATGGACAGTGATAGAAAACAGTAAGTAAAACCTGTAAGTCCTCTATTTGACATCTTACTTAGAAGTGAAAAATTCTGTGTAAGATGCAATCTATTGGTTTCACTAAGGACACCTGCAGTCTCACTGCTTGGTGGCTGAGCAGGGAGGATCACTTAAAGCCAGAGGTTTGAATTGATCCTATACAATATAGTGATCCTAATTCTATATTAATTAAAATAATTAAATTAATAGTTCAGAATTTTCCAAGAAGTTAGAAGGTTAAAACAGAAGGAGCTCAAGGCCAAACCCTTTGCTAAGAGCAAATACAAGGTGAGTATGTGTATGCAAGACCATGTCTCAAAATAAAACGTAGAAATAAAGCAAAGGGTATAACTAAATGACAGAGCACTTGCTCAGCATGTGCAAAGGCCTGGGTACAATTTTAATACCACAAAAATATTGGCATAGCTTCAAATTCACGACTTATATAATGGTTTTCACTAAAAATTAAAGGAAAACCTCATCAGTTCTACACGCTTCAAGAGAACAGAGAGGAACAGAACAGTAAGCAGATGGTGTTAACTTGAGAGAAGTTAGCCCAAGTTGTAAAAGGACACACCAGAATCTCCCATCAACTGAGACACAGAAATCCTGAGTGTTATTTAAACCAGTGGCTTGGGAAACAGACGATACACCTTCCCGAGTCAGTCCCATTCCATAAAACAAAGATGGGCAGTATTTCTAAGATTTATATCTGAGAATCAGATCAAGGCAATTAATAACTTTTTTGACTAAAATTATAGTAAAATCCATCTCAGCCCATGAAAGACATAATATTCTTAACACATGTATAGTAAAACCAAGGATCAGCGATGTTGCTTTGGTCGTTGGTAAGGCACTTACAAAACTCTCAGAACCTGGCATGATGCACAGAGGTGGAGAATGAATGCCTTCCCCACAGAGTGTTTCCTCTTTGGTATTAGTGTTTCCTGTTACCATCAAACAACATCAAATCGTGGGTAATTAAGTAAGTGAAAATAGATTAGGAAGGAAACATTAAAGCTAAGATTTGTTTTAAAAGATTTCCTATACGGAATATCCTAATTGACAGTCTTCAAAACCTTTTGAAGCAAATGAGCTCTTCATAATTTCAGAGTACACAGTAAACATAAGGAATTCAATTGCTCTACGATATGATACCATGCCTTAACAGAAGATCAACTTAAGTCATTTTCACTGGCATCTGAGGTGTGAATTTAAGAAGGTGTGTGCAGGTGCTATGAACCGAAGTTGTAAAGCTCCCACCCAACTGAAAAGACATAAATCCATAGAGAACAGCACACAGCAAGCAAGCTAAGACTTAAGGCAGCAAGACCCACTCTGTGCATTATGATAGATGGATTATTGTAAATCAAATAAAAATGTTATTGTGCTCTCATTATAGAAATTAAATGTTGGTTGCTAAACTTCCACAAAAATGTGTAGGTCCCAACCTGACATAAATACCTTTGCGAGAAAAGAGCAATATGGCTGAATAATTTTTGTGCAATTGTTATGATGTCACAATACAGTGGGTATGCTTTCAGGAACAATAATAATAATAATGATGACGATGATGATGCTGTTGGGACTTTACACTCCACCCTCCACTTCTCTCAACTCAACACACAGTGTGACAGATTCCACAGGACGAATGTGAGACAGAACATAGAGACATGAAATAGAGCCATAGATAGGTTGTCAACTAATTTTCAGTGGTGCTCATTGGTAATTCATTGAGAAAATAAATGTTATTCTCATAATAATGAGATACTGGAAAATTGAGCACAACATACATATATATGCACATACTCTTGAATATATACATATGTATACTCTGTATATTTACAGAAAGTGTACTGTGAATGTATCTCAAACAATGTACAAATTTAGCTAATGTAGACTGTAGATGTTTTTATTTTTGTTTTTGAGACAGGTTTTCTCTGTGTAGCCCAGGCTGTCCTGAAACTCATTTTGTAGAATAGGCTGGCCTCAAACTTACAGAGATCTGTCTCCCTCTGCCTCTCAAGTGCTGGGATTAAAGGCGTGTGTCACTACTGCCTGACTAAGACTGTAGATTTAAAGAATGGAAATTATAGAACTGGGAAAAACATAAGAGAATCATTCCAAACTGTGGGATAGGCAAAAATTTTTAGCACAATTTAAAAACTGCTCATATAAACAAATTTGTTAAATTTGATTGCAATACTCAAAAATATTTGCTTTTCATTAATACCATTAAAATGAGTAATCAAGCTAGACACTCATCAAAATAGCTATAAAGTACACACACACACATACACATGTGTGAATACACACATTCACATACATTTACACAGACACACACACACACATTTGTTGTTTGTTTTTCAGTGGTGCTCTTTAGTCGTGATATCAGGCAATTCTTTCTTTGCTTTGAAGAGCGCACTTTCAGTAGGTAAGCTTTCCCGGCTTCCAGTTCCTTGAGTTTTGAACAGGGTCATGTGGAGTTGGAATGAGAATGTCCGCTGTAGGTCAGGCTCTTGAATGCTTGGTCTCCAGGTGGGAGCAGCCGTTAGAGTGGCTGTGTAGCCTTGCTGGAGGAAACACATCCCCGGCAGTGGGCTTTGCGAGTGTACAGCCGTGCCCGGTTCTGTTTCACTCTCTCTGCCTTGTGCTTGCAGTAAGAGGTGGGAATGCTAAGATTCTTGCTCCTGTCAACACCATGATGGATTCATATCCCTCTGGAACTGTGTGTCCGTATAAATTCTTCCCTCTATACCCTGTCTTGGTTATGGTGTTTGATTAAAGCAACTAACAAAAGGTAACTAATAAAAAGTAGCAAGAAAAGTCACTTGTAGAGAACAGCCCCAGCCAATGGAATGTCTGCGACCCCAGGGCTCATGGTCTACACTGATATACATGGCGGTCGTTGGCTGTTCTCAGCTGCTGAGGACTAGATAATGGATCGCTTACTTAAAGTCAGTCTCATTCTGTTGGATTTTAATTAAATTAAATTTAAGTAGTCATAAACGTCTGGGCAGTCACCATATTCAGTTCATAGACCTCTTCCGTCAGAGCTGTTCAGTGGGTGTTGACAGGTCTCTTTCGCTTTTACTGTTTGGGTAGATACTTCTGTGTCCCAACATTTTCTGAGTGAAGTATTTGGGAAGCGTCAGGATTCATGTTTACCTAGTTGTAGATTAGGCAGAAGGAAGAGTGATGGTCATGTTTCTGCTATTAATAACTATTCTGGTTGAAAGGGAATCTCATAATGTTTTCATTCCTGGTGTCTCTTTCTGTAGAGGAGACAATGGTATATTCACTATTATACAAAAGGCCTGACTGCCTTGATGGTTTTATTAATCTTAAATTCAGGAAAATAAGTTCAACGAACGTTTGCAGTGCTCTTCAGTCTGTCCCTCAAAAAAAAAAAAAAAAAAAAAAAACTCCCTCTTCTCCTGCTCCCCAAGTATTAGCAGTAAAATTCTGTACTATAACATGAAATACAAATTTCTGTTATATTAACATTATTGATACTGGCATTTTAATCACTAATTTTTAGTAGGAAATTAAGGTCTTATATATAAAAGATTGTTTGATCTTTTATTCTTATGCATTTTCAAGTCAAGTACATAACAAGAGATTCACATTCCAGTTAGTCCATCTTTTTTGTGTTATCTAGCCTCTAAAAATCCCGAATTGAAGTACTAACACCTACATTTTAACTCGTTAATGTAGTAAAGTTTGTAAACTCCTGGCCTGAATGCTCTCTGGCTTCTAAGCTATTCCATCAATTACACCTGATTTGGCTGTGGTCCACGTGTGACTGATGTAACAGCAATCTCAATCACAAGCACAGGGATGGACCCCTAAGTAGTGGAAGACAGGCTGTCTGTGGTTAGATCACAATCTCAACAGTGAGGTCTGAAGCTCTGTAATTTGCTCAAGAGTCCACACGGAATTGGCCCCTGCTTCTTGTTGTCATTTCAAGTGTGGATGACCTGCTGGCAGCATTTGGAGTCAGTCCTCAGCAGAGGTCGGGGGATCTCACCAATGTCTTCAGTTCTCTCTTTCAAGTCTGAAATGAGAACACAGGCAAAACCTCTCCTGGAAACAGGATTGTTTACTTGTCAGAAGTGGCCAGAGCTATGATGCATGATTGCTCTTAGGTAGAAGTGGAAAGGAAATGTCTAATAAGAAGGAATGGAAGAAATTATTCTTGCACCTTCTAAATCTAAGAAGCCTGATCCTTGGGTGAGACGGGAGAATCAGTCCCTTGGGCGAACCCTTTTGTGTGCCCAAACACCCAGCAACTTAGCTTGAACACTATTTATATTGAACACTATTTAGAATAAAAAAATAATGTGAGAAAATTGATGGCGCTACAACCATTTCTCTAAGGACAGGATCCATCCAGGCTTTCACTGTGCCCTGTCATGGCTCCCTGGCCTCACAAAGCCCTCACCATTCCCTGCTCAGCACGGTCTTCACTAAACTAATGCCCATCTTTATAATATCACAGCAACATGGTTCATCTTGTTCGCTATGTTTGGGGGTTCCCTCTACGTGTCTCTCTAGGTGAAGTCTTCAGCCTTGCTTTTAAACCTCATCTGTTTAACAGAATTGATTTCTGTTATCAAAGAAGAAAATTTCTGGGGCCCCTAAGCTTGTCACCCAGCCTTGTTCTGGTTTGTGTATTTTCTGGCATCCCTGGTTGGTAAATATTCATAGGGAGTGTCTTCTGTCTCATGGAATATACCCATCTCTCCTTTTGTGTCTAAAACCTGTTGGGTTTACAAAAAGCAGTGTACCTGACATTTCATAAGATCTTTACTGAGAAGATGGCTTAGTATATTTTCACCGAATGACCGAGAAGTCGCTCTATTAACCCAGAAAACAGCCCAAGCACATGATTCCTGACTAAATGTCAGAAACCAAAAGGAAAGCAATAATTCCCCATTCTTGTGTTTTATTATATATTAAAACAAACATGGAATGACTAAGAAATCTAACAACAGCTGGGTAGAACAGAATGATCCCTAGGTGCTTTTCCACTGCCTTGTGAAAGGGATTATGGGAATTTGGTTCTTGGAGAATGGCTAAGCATATTCTCAAAGAACTCAGGGCATAAAACTGTGGACGTTATAATTAAACAATGTGAAAGCCAATGCAAAGTAATTTACCCTTTCTACAGCTTAAATCTTTGATCTGATTAAATACTGTTTGATGTTGATAAGCTATTTATTTGAAACCTCTTAAGCTGTTTTTCCCTCAAGGGGCATGTTAAAAGAAGATATTTCTCACTGGAAAAGTCTCAAAATTTCATTGGGATAATCCTTGTGAATATGTGATGCTCTTTTAAGAAAGATTTATCCGAAAAAATTTCAGCTACATTTATGAGGCCTGATTGGTACAGGCAAAGGTGTTATCTGAGTTCATATTAGGGGCCAGATGTGTTATCTGTATCTTTTATGCATGTAGATTTCTTATTCTCAAGGTGTTTATGCAAAATTACTCACTGTCATTTCTGATTTAATTCAGTTTTGAAAGCTCTTGAGGGCAATGTTTGGAATTTAGAGGAAAAAAGAGGACATATGGAAATACTAAATTTATATGGTTGGTTAGTAAAGATGCCTGCTATGAAAAAATTTAACTGAGACGGCAGTGGGAATCAGAGTGAAAAGTCTGCAGTGGTCTCCACACGTGTTTATCATTACCATTCTTATTTAAGACTTCCCTTGCTCCGGAGCCAAACATGGACATCCCAGGATTTTTTTAGCAACCAATTTTAGGGCAGCCAATGGAATGCTGTGTTTTCTCTAGCTATACCCTGCTTCACTGTGCCTACTTCCATATGCCCCCCCCCCTTTTCCCCTGGCCTCTTGAGATGCCTTTTTTGTTTTTCTTTGATTTAGCCACCCAGTGCACAAATTAAAAATAGTTTTGGCTGCAACAGAGCCACTGACCCTTTGCAGCCCTGTGGCTCTTGGCAGGGGCCCTGGAACTGTTGCCTGAGGGGGGAGGTGGTGGGAGGGATGTAGTTGGGTGACATTCTGTGGCTTCCTTTGTAATTCTCAGAGTCTCCAGTTCCCTCTGCCTCCATATATTTGTGAAGCTCCAGTTGATATCACCAAGAATTTCACCCTTCAAGTGAGAAGAAGGGATCTCCCAAAGGGTGTATGATTCTGTCATGCAGCAGTGGCTCTTTCCAGGAGGCTGAGCAAAGTAAAACAGTCCCTTGTTCTGGAGAAACTCCTTCCCCCCACCCCCCCCCCCCCCCCCACCATCCTGCCATGTGACTTTCTAGAACTTTCCTCATCCATGGAATTTGCTTCACACTCCTTCTTGCCCTCTAAGAGAATCATGATCCCCGCCTCCCTGCTGTGCAAATAGGGTATAGCAGTTCCCAACCGCAGATCAGTGCTTGAAGGATAGGCTTCTTGATCTGTTTGGTTTTTAACATCTATACATTAACCCTTCGCTGTCTGTGCACTGAGTAGGAATTTCACCAGGGAGAGCCAAACAAAAGGCTTCGCTCTCAGCTCACTGTGATGGTTCCCTTTGTACTGTATGTGTTCATTCACACGGCAAAGATTTTCTTTCTTTATCATCAGAGACGAGGCTTCCCTGAATACTTGAGGTTGTGTGTAAAGAACATATGAAAAGCCTGTGAGTGTCTAATGTGCTCTGCGGCACCACCATCTTTACTTGAGCATCTTCTAACATTGTAAGTAAGGAAACGCAAGGCTGGAGAGATGGTTCAGCAGGGAAGGGCACTGGCTGCTCTTCCAGAGGACCTTGGTTAAAGTCCAACACCCACATGGTGTCTTACACCTGTCTCTAAGCCCAATTTCAGGAGACTCAGTGCTTTCTTCTGGCTTCTGCAGCCATGGATGTGGTACATGGATAGGCAAGCAGGCAAAATTTCTACCTACATAAAATAAATGAACTTTTAAAATGAGCTGAAAATGTTTTGCATTCAGAAATCAGCATACTCCCATGATGAGTCAGTTAGAGGGAAACCCCCAGGGTCCACATGAGACAGCTGATCATTTCCAGGAGGCCTGGCATTTTTTGGCTGGGCATTATAGGTACCTGGGTAGGGAATAACCATGTCTGCTTTGACTTTAACCATGCACCTCATTGTTTGCATTTATCCAGCATGGGACCATGCGAAAAAAGCTGGGCAGTGTGGGGGCTAGAGCTCAAAATTAGGGTGAGCAGACAAGCTTGCAATCATGGTAGTTTTTCAGTTTTCCCTTTTGATGTGGAATTTACTGTTAGCTGAGATTTACTAGTAGTTTACCCTCTGTTTTCAGGAATTAGTTATGAAATAGAAAGTAGGGAGTAAAAACCATTTATCTCTTCCTATAAGGTTTAAAATGTTATTATTTATCAACATGAAAACATTTTGGAATAGCATGGGGATTAATTCTCTCTATCCATTTGGCATAATGCTCCAGTGACTCTGGGATTGACTGGATGTACAAAGCAGAAATTCTTATATAAGATATTGAACAAGACTGTGGGGGAATTCCTCAGGTCACAAGCTTAAAAGAAACATGGGGTTCTGGATCCCCACATAGGACCAGAACCAGTCTCCTCTCTAGGGAGGAGGGCCAAGCCAGCAGCACATTTGTGGGGTTGGAGCACGCCCTCTAGTGTTTTGCTCCATGACAGTGCTTCCATAGCTCCTGGTTCTGGGCCATGGTAACACAAATCCCTGGTGAAGGGCTCAGAGTCAAGACAGTGTCCAGCTTGGAGCACAAGTCAGGGACACAGCAGCGACAGGACATCTGCCCTGAACAGGTTTGAAAATGCAAAACGTACACATGTAACACCAGTGTGTTCACAGCGGCACTCACGGTAGATGTTGATGAACGCAGACTCAGGGGAGACAAGCTTCATGAGTTGGAAGAAGATGCTGAGGAGCCTGAGCATGTAGCACCTAAAGAAGCAGAGATTAACCCATACATGAATGCAGAGTGAGGTGTTTATAGAATCCTTTACTAAGTCTCACAACACCAGAAATAAATGACTCATTCCCAGATACTGGAAAAGGGGGAGGCCTTGCCATATTTTAAATAACTTCCCCCTTCTCTACAAACAAAACCGCATTGCTCTTATTTCAAGGAGAAAGGCATGTGCATAGATTAGATCTGCGCATTTGACTTTTATCGGGCGAGATTCCTGTCTCGTTTACTCTCCTCAAAGCATTCTTCGTGGATGTAAGTGGAAAGACTGGCTGCATGTTCCACGATCCACCGCTGGGAAACATCTGACTTTCTCCAACAGAGGACAGCGCACAGGACATGTGGCATTCACAAGATGAATCATGAGCCTTTAAACAAAATTACCAACGAAAATGCACGTGTTTGCAGTGTGTGTTTCCTGCCCTTCTGGGCCTCTTATTCCATGGATAAAGACTCTAAAGTGCTTACGTGTAAAGGACCCATGTGGTTATTAAATTCTGCATTCCATATGGACTCAGCGCAGTGATGGCTTCATTACAACTTCATTTTTACCATAATCTGAATGATGTCACTCATGAATATAGATTCAAAGTTGATGTGTTTCTTTGAAAGCTGCTGCCTCATTATAACAAGATATAGAACTTAATAAAAATTACATTTGGGGGATACCAATAACTTTTTGTTACTTCTTAACCTAGTTTCTCTTTACTAAGGTGACTTTAATTTTTCTTCAATCATATGTACTTGGCAAAATACTTTTACCAGTTTTTAGAATACTAAATGCACATCAGCATATACAACAGAAAATATCATCAGATTGTGTGCCGCATTCCGTCAGTGGCTCTCTGGCTGGGGCTCCCTGCGCTAACTCCAGCACTGTTTGATGGTTTGATGTTTGCCTTTGATGAACGCGCAGCAACCCAGGTGAGACGGGAGGCCCCAACACTAAATGAACGGAGGTCCATTTAAGGACTCTCACTGAAATACACACAAGGCTCAATGACCATCCTTGAGAGAGACCATGTCAGAGTTGAGTTAGATGCTTTTCTTGAATTAAAAATAAACAAGCAAAAACCCTCTCATTATCTCTGTGTAGAAGGAGATTCACAGAAACTCTGAATGTTACCATCATAATCTTAGGAAAATAAACTCCCCAGCTTTATCTAAAATAAAAATTTTAAGTCAACACAGTTCTCATATCCAGAGAATTTCTCTCCTTCTGCACCAGTGGTATTGATCCCTTTGTCTTTAAAACATAATTTTACTATTTTTATTCACCCTTTATGGTCAAGAAAGGAAGCATTTAAGAGCCATGAAAATGTGATACCTTAGCCACTCATAAGGCAACAGTATGGCACAAGATATAAAAGGCAAAAAAGTTGTGACTAATTTAATTTGCATTCTCCAAAGGGATGGGCAAGATTAGAAGTGGAGGGATAATGACTGTAGGTTAAAAAGTCACACAGAAACCTCCAGGAGAGGAAGGACTGAGTCATTCAGATTCCATCCTCATCGGCTCTATCATTAGCTCAGCTCACGTCTGAACACATTAGAAACCCTTTCTCAGGCTGCCTTGTCACACAGGAGGAAAATGAAGTGGGGCCAGGTTCTAAATTCCTATGTTTCACTATGTAAAAGAACAACTTGGAGAAATTGTTCTTTTACAAGTTAAGCCTGCACTCATACTCACCCCACACTCATGCAACTTCCCCCGGTGACTGCATCTTCTGTTCCCCGGTGACTATCTCCTGCTCCAGCTTTGCAGCTGAGAATGTGGACCAGAAGACCTCGTCTGCCCACCAGCCCATGGTGCACTGTGGATGGGACAGGAACAGAATGGCATGTCTGAGGGGTCTGCTGTGTGCGTGTGTGTGTGTGTGCGTGTGCGTGTGCGTGTGCGTGTGTGCGTGCGTGCGTGTGTGTGTGTGTGTGTGTGTGTGTGTATTCTGAGGGTAGTGGAGGGGGTTGACTGCTGGTATAGATGATCACGGCCATGCATCAGAAGGTGAGTGTACTAAACCCCAATCAACTTGCCCATGCTCAGCTTCCACGTTCCCAGGACTCTCCATTTGCTCATGGGCTTACATATTTGCAAGAGACCTCAGTGCCTAAGGCAAGAGACACCTTTTCTGGGTTATAAATGAATGAGTGAAATTGCAGGGAAGGAGTTTCCAAAGTCTAGTTGAAAGCACTCTGGTCCAACACCCAAGCTTTGCCATACTTTTGGGGTTTATTTCTTTCCTTGTACAGTGGGTACAACTTGGCTAATGGCCATCTGGCTATCTGTGTAGTCAGCTTGCATGTATATAGTTGTCATGGAGTTAGATGGTGTTCATTCACTCTTTAGAGGCTTATTATTTATGCATATTATATATGTGTAGAAGGGGCATTGTGCACCTGAGTGCCATGTTTGATGAGGACAGTAGAGGATATTGGATATCCTGAAGCCAGAGCTGCAGGCTGTTGGGAGGTGAATGACTGGGTGCTGGGAACCAAACTCAGGTCCTTTCCAAGAAAACTGTGTTCTTTTAGCTGCTCATCCACATCTGTCTAAAACCCAACAGTCATTCTTGTTATGTAGCTGCATTGGGTCCCCGCTTTTGAGCAGTTTTATTGGTTCCATCTTATTATTTACTGGATAAGGGTGGCGTGGCAGTCCATCTCGCCTTTAGTGAAAACGACATGCGTGTGAACTGCTAAATGGAATAGTTTTCCAGGACCAGTAGGACCAAGGGTAGGCCCTTCATGCATACTGAAGGGTCTCTCTCTTGCTCTTATTTGGACAGATGTTTGCAGCCTATCTGTGGCAATGGCCACCATTGGTGGTGTCTGAACAGCAGATTATAGAGTTATCTAGGTAAGGAAATGGGGGTGAAGGAATCTCTAGGTGGTCTCTGGCCTCAGACTCCTTGATAGAATTGAACCAACCCATACACTGAGCGACAATTAGAAGGAATGGTATTAGAAGCCATATGGGTGGGATTTGGGGAGATTCCACCCATAAGGATGCTGAGGAGACTTCACAGAGGTAGGGACCAGAGGGACACTGTACCAAGGAAGAGACTCTTGGTTGCTGCATTCAGGCCCAGGGTGTAATGATGGTTGGATGGCAGGGTGGTGGAGAGGCCTTTACTAAAGAAGTCCAACAGCACTACTGTGCTTGCACGTTGGTAGAGTACCGCTGAACTATGTCTCTGTCTTCAGTCCAGTGTGACTGGAATTCCTGGGCGGGGCAGTGCTCAGAATCCCTGCCCAGATAACCTTAAGTTAGAAACATCACTTAAAAACCAAGACTAGATTTCCCCCCATCATCCATCATTAAAGTGCCATGTAGCATATGGTCTAATAACTTTTGCCGTGTGTCTCTGCAAACATGAGTCAGTCCCCCCCCTTTATCACACTGCACACTGCCTTTGTTGTTGTCTGTGCGTCAGGCTGCTCACAGCGCCAGATGAACTCCGCTGGACCCTTCCTTCTGATTGTGGGGCTACTTCTTGGTAATAGTTCCTTCCTACCTTTGACTACCCGATCCTGTCGACAGAAGCAGCATTTGAAGAGAAAATAATCACTGTGCCTGATGGGTAAAAACACATCGTCAGGATGCCCTGATCGCAAACATCTTTAGTGTAGTTATGTTTATGTTTTGAAAAGAACAGAAATAGAAATGTTTATAACTACTAAGGGAAAAAAATAACAAATGCAGGCTGGAGTCATCAGCTCGGTTGGTTCTGTTTGTGAAGACAATTTTTGCTAATTATAGTCTCCGTGCAAGGGTTGTATTATTATACTGACCATATGTAATTAACCAGACTTGCCTCCCTCTATGTATGAAAATAGAATGCACAACAGTTTTGCCCGTGTCATGGTCCTAAACGAGTTCTCTTTAGCCTTCAGTAGACACAGTCCAGAATTCATCTTTACTTGAGGAGTTTTCAAATCTCTGTATGGCATTAAATTTAATAGAGCTAGTATATCAAAAATAGAATTATAATTATGGAAAGTCAGTTAAAGGGAGGGTGAATGGTAAAATGAAATGAGATTTTTAATGGCTTGCCAAGCGTTATAATTAATGAGCTGGGGATTTGGCCATGTCCATGACCTTCAGGTAAGAAGCAGACAAAATTGTCTGTGAATGGGATCAGGGGTAGAAAGCTTTTTGCAGAAGTGGAGGAGTCTCTCTTTGCTAGCTCTGCCTTCCATCCTCCAGGAAAGGAGGCTGCTTTGAGGCTCTACCAAGTCACCATAGAGTCACTGGAAGAGGTAGAGCCAGTTACATCCTGGAACCACTGGAAGAAAGACATTGTGTTGTTACTCAATACCTCTATTTGATGGGCCACTTGTAATTGTGCGTATAATGTGTAGTTTCTTTTCATGACAGTCTCAATTAGTGTGTCTGATCTACTTCAGGGTTTGTTTTGTACCACGACTTGCTTTGAACACTGGTTGCAAACAAGGAAAGAAGAGAATAGCACAATGCAAGCAGGCTTGCATGCCCAATCCATCCCGTGGCTCAGCTTCCTTGCACACCACATGGACTCCTGAGGCTATAAAAATTGTTTTTGTCTGATTAAACACAAATCCCTTTGAACTCCATGGGGGTTCGTTTCCGCTTATACTTTCTTGTAACTCTGTATGGAGTTATTTTCTTCTTTCTCCTCCTCTCTGGGTTTAATTTGGGATCCAAAGTGTCAACGAGTCTGCCCACCTCACCCCCTTTGTCTTTTTCATAAACTGCAAAAAAAAAGAAAAAAGAAAGAAAATATCTGTTGAATTTTGTACCCCAAGGCACAGGGAGGCAGAAATTGGCATTTCTGTTTGCAACCTCCTAGTTTCTTTTCGTTTATGTACAGAAAATTGGTTTGGCTAAAAGTCAGAAGCAAATCAGAACAAATGTCTAGCAACTGGCCCACAAAGGGTATTAGTTATGCATCTAATTACCACCCACCAGAGCTTGCCTTTCAAGGTACCCCAGGGGGCAAGAAACACAACTTTAAAGGTGGCTGAGGACCTAGCTGGGAATGTGACTTCTGGGGCAATAATTTGGATGAGGGAGCATTTTAGAATTTTTATGCTAAGAAATAGGATCTGATTTGGAGGCGCGTAAATACACAGATGACGATAAATGACGTACTGATCTGTGGGTGGGATTAAAGAATTGGATTAATTCTTAGATCAATACCATGGTGATTATTCATTCTGAAGTTCGTCTGGACGATAGAAGTTGCAGATAATTACAGAGGATAAATTGACCCCTCTAATGAAGAATATGGGGTTTGCTTATTTATCTTTGTGTATATTCATTTGTTTCTTTACTCAGTGATGTATGTGTCTACTTTCCTGACCCATTAAGTCTGTTCTCATGCTAACCTGCCCCTATGGACACCCTGTGCTCTCCCTCAGTAAAGACCATCTCTGTGTTGGCATCTGTCAAATGTTTTCCTCACGTCTCTCTACCCAAGCGCTTCAGAAGCAGCCAGCACCTGGAAGCTATATAGCCATTGGAATTTCTAGAAGGCTGTTTCATTTAGTTCTGTAGAAAGGATCTTTTGGATTGTTACCCAACCTGTTCTTCATTGATGACCCCCACCTCAGAAGAGGGGCTGTAGATTGGGTTATTGGGTACCACCTGCAGATCCCTAGTCATTTCATTCAGAGAACCCCCAGCCTTGTTCCTTCCGCTTACATATTCCCAGACTCTTGCATCTTCCTCCTGAATCCTGTCTTCTGTGATTGTGACTCACATGACAGCCATCAGAATCTTTGAGCATGCCATACAGCTCATGTCTTCCCTTCCCTTTCCATACATCTTGGCTTCTTTCTGATCGGCCTCACTCATTAGGAGACTCAGGATGTGAATGAAGCAACATTCTCTATTCTTTCCCCTGTGCTCTCTCTATTTTCTGAAGGATGTCAGGCCTAGAGTTGGTTAGTACTGACTACATGAAAAGTTGAAAGGATGCCTGGCCCTTGTGTCTGGTGCGGTCTGGTCTACTGAGCAAATGTGGCTGGGGTGGAGCCGTGACCATTCTAAGTACCGTAAAAGCAGAAGCTGAGGTCTGTGCAGTCCCTGAAGTCCTCTGGGATATTTCAGGATGTAAGTCCACAAGAGTGTCAAGGTACTAAACACATGCTTTGGAATGAGGCTGTGACATTGAATTCATGGCACCCTCAGGGGCTCAGGGATCCCATAAAGACAGCTTCTGGTTTGTCTTCACAATGGCTATGTGTTCTGCTGGGAAGAGTGGGCAGAGGGGGGGGGGCTGTTACAAAGCCAGGCTTATGGATCCTGTCAGGTTTGCTCCTGGAAAGGAAAACAACTGCAGATTCGCCAAAATAAACTTTAAGAGCAGAGCAAAGGCAAAATTTCCTTTCCTTTCCACGTCTCTTTGTGGACCTCTTTGTGATGATCAGTGATTTGAAGGTGTGGGACAGGCAGAGAGCTCTCCTGGGGTGCAAAGCAATGGCAGAAATCCACCTCTACTGGAAATAAAACTTTGGAAGTTGTAAAAATCAGTTTCGTGTTTCATGTTCCATTTTTTTAAAAGTATTTGGGATGTTTAGTTTGCAGTTGCTACCGCCAAGGAAACCTGGGAGCAAGGCATGCAGCTTCTAGAACTACAGATAACGGTACCCAGAAGGCCAAGCAGGGAGGCCCAGACAGCTTGCTATTTTCTCCCACATGAAATGGAACAACAGTAATTAAAACTGAGGTTTCCAATGATTTGTGTGTCACTGCTGAGAAGGCTCAAGAATATT
Source organism: Arvicola amphibius (assembly GCF_903992535.2). Taxonomy (NCBI): domain Eukaryota; kingdom Metazoa; phylum Chordata; class Mammalia; order Rodentia; family Cricetidae; genus Arvicola; species Arvicola amphibius. Next base: position 6,336,400 of record NC_052049.1, on the reverse strand, counting down.
TTTTAATGAGAAGAATAATAAACCAATGTCATAAAGCATTCTGCATTTGCCATTTCCAGCTGTTGGCATGTGGCATGCAATAATTTATATAGGTCAGGTGATTGAAGCTCTTCCTAAACTAATCTATAGTGAAATCTCACTATATGGGTTTCATCAGGACACAGCCATGTCCAGAGATTGTCAAATATGTTTATACTACATTAGAAGAACACTCTGATGTGCCAAGTCTAAACCATTTACTGTTTTATTTTATACCAAACCAACAACGGCACTAAAAGCATTCCAACCCCTAAACCCGTACCATGCAGGATCATTGAGCAAATACATATATTATGACAGATAATCGATGTTTTATCAACAGAGACAAGATACATAAATGCACAAGAGAACTCTGAACATATCTATTGAGCTTCTAAAACTCACCCAGCAAGGAAGCACCATAGAGTTAGAAAGAATCCCGATCCCCGGGTCCCTACACATTATCACGCATCCCATGACTCCAACTGGCAATTGCGTTATCAGAATGTTTGAACCTATTGGTTTTACAGCTTCTTTTGGGGGTGTGAGGGGAGACCCATGAAAAGTCCCTGTGAGAGTCCCTGGACACCAGACGGTGGTGTGTGAACTTGGAGAACAAAGAAAGCTAGTGTAAGCAAGGGTCTGAGTTGGTTGCCGGGGATTGGCTGCCTTTGAGTAAGTCCATATGCTGGGAGGCCTATGGGGCCACCAGACTCTAGGAATGTGATTTCTTCTGTCTGTGTTGCCTTCGTAATGGGTTGGGACACACATGGCAATGGATGGAGCTGTGCTGGCTTCCAATTCTGTGGGAAAATTTATCTATCACAGACTGCCATCTGGCTTCCTTTACTTGAATACTAATGGCACTTAATAGAATAATGGGTGTTTGGAATGGAGTGTTTGTTAATTTGTGTAGCCTGTTGGTAATTTACTGGTTTTTAAGGCAAGGGTCTGAAGTAAAAATAGATGTCCAAGCCACCGTACGCCATGCCTGAAAATGGAGTTGGATAAACCGTGTGAAGGGAAAACACATGAATGCTGCTAAGAAGATGATGGGTGGCGTTGTCCTGGCTTCCAGTCACAAGCCTATTGTAGCCCTGGGAAGAAGGTGGCAACCTAGAGTCTCAATAAAGAAGAGGTGTCTCATAAATTTTTTTTGAAAATACTTATTTTTCTGTATCTTTTAAATTGTTCAACATAAAAGATCTCCCTAAGTCATCTATATACACACAGAGCATGGGTCTTCACTCGTACTCACTTCAACCCCCAAATTCTTATTGTTGAGATTTTTTAAGACTTATTTTTTAATGACATGTAAATGTATGTGTCTTATCTCTGTGTTGCTACCTGCCAAGAGAATGCATATGCCAATAGAAAGCATGAGAGGATGTTGGGTCTCTTGGAACTGGACTTAAATGAGGTTGTGAGTCTCCTGATGTGTTTTATAAAACAAAATCAGGTCCCCTGCTTGAGTCATATGTGGTGTTCACCTCTAAGCAGTCTCTCCATCTCTACCTTCCTACCTCTTACTGGTTCCTTTCGGCTTCCCAAGCAGTCCCCATATTGTGTTCATGCTGTCTATGTCTGTCTGTCTGTCTATGTTTGTATGAATGTATGCATGTATGTCTGCATGAATAAATAACATGTTTGCACCTGTTGATCATATATATATATAGATAGATCATCTATTTATCTATCTATCATCTTTCTATTATCTATCTGTCAATCTATCTCTCTATCTATCATCTCTGTAATCTATTTATTTATAATTTTCACATGGAAGGAAATGTGTGCTCCTGAGTCATTGGACCCGTGACTTGCTGCTGATCCCCTTACTCCCTTCCTCTAAAATCCTCCTCCATCTCATAGTTTCCCTCTACATCCTTGGTGTGAGAAAAAAAAACCACATGTGGCGCGTTGAGTGCAAATGTCTCTCACAGGTGGCGGGACGATTTGTGGAGATTTTGTGACTTTGCTGGACAAAAGATGTCACTGGGCGTTGCCTTGGAGCATTTAGTTAAGACTGGAAGTTTTCTCCCTTGGTCTTGCTCTGTGTTTGTGGTTTCATGTTGTGAGCTCTCAGGCAGCTGACCCAGCCTCTCTCCCTGCTGCCATGCCTGCTACCTCCCAGGTAAAGCGATGGACTCTTATGTCTCTGGAACTGTCAGCCCAAATGAACCTTTCCTTCTAGAAGTTGCCTTGATCATGGTGTTTGCTCACAGCAACACAAAGTGACTAATTCAGCATGCCATGGTTGCCTTTCTGTGTCTGACTTAATCCTCTGAACATAATAATCTTCTTTGTACTTACTTCTATTTAAGAGAACTTGGATCTCTTCTTAATAATTTAAATAATCACCAAAGTGACCTAGTAATGTGTATATATCTCTGACTCATTTAGTTCAATTCTTGCTATCTGAATACCATCTAGAAATTTATATGTAGGATTTTTTTTTAAAAAAAATGCATGGTGTTTATCATAGAAATGGAAACGATCTATAGGAATTTCCAAGACTTCCAGGTTTGATAATTGGCTTAAAGGACTGGCAATGTGAAAAAAAACTGTTAATCTTTCAAATGTTTTTCTAAAGTGATAACACGTTGATTAACATTATTAAAAATAAAAGGAACTCTCCTTGTTTTGATTGCTGCCATAAACACCATGGCCACAGCCCACTCCTGGAGGAAAGGGTTTATTTTCCTTACACGGCCCAGTCACAGCCCACCAATGAGAGAGGACAGTCCAGCAACTCAGTCACGAGCAGAAGCTGAAGTCTTGAGGAATGCTGCTTACTCGCTTGCTTCCAGTCTCATAGCCGGCTGCCTTTCTCACACATCTGAGAACCCTGTGCCCAGGGCTTTCGCATCAATTAGTAATCAAGGAAATGGCCCAGAGACAAGCATACAGGCCAGTCTGATGGAGGAAGTTTTCTAGCTGAGGTTCTCTCAGAGTTGCCAGTTTATATCAAGCTGGAAAACACTCAACAGCACAGACATACGTGACTATGTTCAGGAGATACACATAGATTCTATACACAGTGCTAAATTCTCCCAGACGTCACATTTAACAGAGTGTTCGCAGAACGCCAATCAGAGAGGCTCACCGTGCTTTGATATCCTGTGTTTTCATTGACGGTCTGTTTACTGTATGTGGGGCTTCTACCTGACAGCTTTATCTTCATGTCTCTCTGGCCTCTCCAGAGATCATACTCAGACAACATGGCCAAAGATACCATGTCTACATTACTAATGTAGCGTATACAGCATGGATTAATTTCCTCAGGTAAATTAAAGGAAAAGAAATCCCATCGGGCAGGGATGAATGTCAAGGACTCAGTGAAAACGTAGATTTCTTTTTGAGTGCATTTGGTTTGAATACCTTAGACTTACCGACCCAGCGTGTAAAGAAATAATTTCTAATTTGATTAGTTCACACCCAGATAAAATCCAGTGATGGAGGAGAAATAAAGGTAGCCAATAGTTGGGATTTCCTGGCCAGCAAGTCTAGCCTAATCAGGAAATCCCAAGTTTAGCCTCTAGAATCCACATGCACCGCCACACATGTGCAGCACTTCAACCCCCATACAAGCATGCTCGCCACCTCCCCCCACCCCAGAGAATACACACACGGAACTTCAAAGATGTTGTAGGTGAGTGGTAAAAATAACACAGTACGTTTCATTTGGGCAGCATCAAAATATTCTAAGTAAATTGAGTTAAAGTATAGGAATTAATTTTCCTACATTGTAACACTTCAAAAGGTGGTCACGAAAACTTTCCAGTGACATGTGTAACATTTTTGTTGGACAGAGTGGCACTAAAGCATTTATCACCATTTTTTTCCCCTCATGGGACCCATTAATGCCTACTTCAGTTTATCTTTCTTGTGTGTATCTGTTCCGTTGAAGCTAAATTATTACAAATGTGACTCTGTTTCCCAGGCAATAACTGCAGTGGTTTCTTTCATATAGCAGAGACTTAATAAACATTTATTGCCACATGAATGAATAACTGGGCTCCCCAGTATTGTTGGTGCACATTGTGGTAATGATAAGTTCTTGGGGGCATGTGGGTCTGTCTTGGGGAACATGTGCTTGTTCTGGTCTATCCCTGGAATCTCTGCTTCTGCAAAGAGGCCACCTTGGGACTTATTAGACATTTCTCCAAGCCGGGAGACTTCTGGCAAGAATGTGGCATGTCTCTTGTGTTGTCACAGCTTGCTCCTGAGTTCTGCAGAGGTGGGGGATTACATTTGAATGTGATTTTCGGGGAGCAGGAGAAGGAAAAGAAACTGAGCATGAGGTCTGAGGACAGGGCAGAAGGAGACCATCGTGGCTTAAGAGAGTAAACTTTTCTTTGGAGCTGAGATCAGACCAGTTTGTGAATGTGGCAGAAGCTGATGCGAACTAAGAAGTCTTCAAATGTTTTTCTGCAATCCCTCATATTACCTAGAGCTGACTGGCTCCTTAAACGCGTGCCAGACTTCAAGTTACTGTGGGTTACATGGCCACCGCGCACGCAGGGCAGGCTGTTTGGCTATTCCTGGCGCTGGGCTGGAATGGGAGAGAGGAGGTGGGGGAGGATAGTACTCATTGAATAGAAAGTACTCGTTTTCCCAGTTTTAGCCATATTGTCAGCATTTGTAATTCTAAAGTCATAAATCTCAAGGAAATTACTTTTTAATGTCCTCTGGCACAACATTAAGACTTTGCAATTAGATTTTATAGCTTATGGTCATATGTTACGGGTCACAATGCAGGATGAAGACCCTTCTGCAGGACAGACTCAGAAATTTAAGATGAAGCAGGCTGGGAAGTAGCTTCCTGGTGGATGGGGTAGTGGTGGTTTCAGGCTGATCCTAGCCTAGAATTTCAAGATCTTGCATTGCATATGAATTCTCACATCTTCTTTCTAAAATGCTGATTATCAATTACTTCTTGTGCGAGTTACCAGCGAGAAAAGCTGGCTGCTAACCCCCTTGGTCATTATCTTAAGGAAATGGCAATGAGGGGTTTAATAAAGTAGAAAGCTATAAAGGTCTTAACAATTCTAAGCAAAAGAAAAGGGAAACCACATTCCAAAGGTATTCCTTGCAGTATTTTTTGAAACTTTTCTATTATTACCTCTTCCCAGGTGTGTCTGAGGTGTGTACAGTGCAGAAGTACCTGGGCCATAGTTGCTTGAGATTCTCCTGCTGTTGACACTGAGTTCCTGCGATAGTTCAAGTATTTCTCGTCTGCACAGAGAAATCAGAGAAATGAATGGAATTTCAGAGCCAGAGTGGCTGCTGAAGGCAGTACTATCTTCCAGTAGATCTAGTGATGAATGCTTGGGCCAGGGTGAAATGGTTTGTTTTGACTTACTACTAGACAGTTAGATGGATACATGAAGTCTGGGCACTGAAATATTCTGTAGCCTTAGAAAGGATTGCAGAAAGAACTGGGGGGCTGGAATCCTTGTGAGTCTAGTTTTATGGGTGATTGTTGGCATGGAGCATTGACTATTGCTCACAGGGAACTTGCCTTTTGCATATGACATAGAATAATGTCTAGAAAAGGGGGCTGTAGGGAAAGAGAAGTAATAGCCAGCAAGCAGGAAACAGTGGAGCAAACCAGTACAGACCTGCTACCCTATTGTTGGTAGGGCTTTAAAACATTTCACTCCCCAGGCTCTGAATCATAATCTTAGCTTAGATGATGTTGATAGGGCAGGTTATGCAATGCACTGAAGCTGGAAATAAAGTCCACAGAGGAAGAGAGGCTGCCAGCTTTAGAGCGTATTAGCTATCTTTGCGGGAAGATGGTCTTTGTACACCTTAGATAAAAGTGAGTAAAAGAAAAACCTTCCAGAATGTTCTCTGTACTCCATCCTGCACTCTCTTCCCTGCTGTGCTGACAACAGCCAAGAGCCAGCTGCTACACCATCAGGACAGTGTCTGATTCAAACACCACACACTCATGCACAATCACACATCAGCGCTTTGTGGTCGACCTCCACACACACACACACACCCATACACACTCGCACATCAGCACTTTGTGGTCGACTGCCACACACACACACACATACCCATACACACTCACACATCAGTGCTTTGTTGTAGACTGCCACACACACATACACACTCACACATCAGTGCTTTGTGGTCGACTGCCACACACATATACACACTCACACATCAGTGCTTTGTGGTCGACTGCCACACACACACATACACACTCACACATCAGTGCTTTGTGGTCGACTGCCACACACACACACACACACATATACACACTCACACATCAGCACTGCATAGGTCTGTAGCTACTCTACTCTGTGTACTTCGCATCTTCTTCACTGCAATAAAGCAGATCTGGACATGGTTGGCATTTTTATCCTTAATACTTACAAAAGACATTTGGTTCCTAAAACCTGGCTAATGGATATGGTAAAAGGGGTGTGTGTGTGTGTGTGTGTGTGTGTGTGTGTGTGTTCATGTGTGTGCCACAGCAGAGGCCTATCTCGGTGTCAGTCTCTGCCTTCCATATTGTTTGAGAAAGTGTCTCTTGGTTAGCCCTGTGTGCAAGGCAAGCTGGCCTATAACCATCAGAGATGTCTCTACCTCTACCTCCTACCTCCTGTAGGAGTGCTGGCGTTGCAGATGTGTGCCCTGATATGTAGGAATTTTCATGTGGATTCTGGGAATCAGAAGAATGCAGGTAGTCAGAGTTACACGAGCCTTCTCCCCAGCTCTGAGGGTGTGCCCCCTCAGATCCTAATTGATACACAGATAATTATTAATATTAACAATAGTACAAGCAGTAGACGCTTTGTGCAGGCTGAAGGAGAGATTGGCATGGTTAGCCCAGTTTTCGAAGGCTGCACTTCATTGTTCTGTAGTCTGCAGATGAGAACCAAGTGGGTATTGATTTTGCTTAACAATATATCAATAGGAATAAATTTGCTTTTGAAATGAAGAGGTTGCTTGTTTCCCCTTTTGTTTTGTGACCTTGGGTCTGTGCGGCTGTATTTCCATGCCTAGTAAGTGTTTTTAGTACAGTTCTGTGGCTACGTGAGTTTCTATGTCATTGGCTTTGTTTGGGTCTACGCATGACTCCCCTCACCGTGCTTCCATCTTCTCACCTATGATGAAGAGAACTGTGGAGATTCAGATTTGAGTTGCTTGCAACGGAACCTAGAACCAACCATCCTGCTTATATTATATATTAGCTCCGTGGGAGCCAGTGGTCCTGTTGTGTGTTTTCTATGCATAGCTTCAGTGGCAGAGAGTTAGCCATGCAACTTCTTGAGGCATAGAAACAATAGGTTTTTTTCTTTGTGCTTCAACTTCTTTGTCTGATGCACATTGCTTTCTGTCTATGGCTTGGGGAATATTTTTCTACCATCTCCAGTCCTAACTAAATGTACACTATGATTCTGATTTCGGTGTGAATTCAAATCCCCATAGATGTTTTGAAATGTTTTCTCTGTCCCGGAATAGGCTGGAGTGAAAGAATTCAGGATGGACTTGGAACTATGCCATGACAGTCCTTATCCACCCTTTCTTTAACAAATCGAGCCAAGTTTAGTTGCTGAGAGTTGATGCTGCAGGCAGCAGCCAACCCCATCTGGATTCACTATTGTCCCTTAGCAACAGGATCCCCTTATGGCCATATTTTCAGATTTCAGCTTACGGCCTTATTACCTAGACTATCTCTAGCATGTTTTTGCTTGAGATAAGAGTTCTTCCAATTACCTCTCCTGTATAAGGAAGGACTGACTGGCATCTCTCTAGCCAGCATACAATTTAAGGCTCCCAATTACTTTTGATCAAATTTATTAACCATCACTCACGTTGATAAAAGAGTTTTCTTAAAAGTATAAACCACATATCTTTTAAAAACACTTTGTATACTTCTGGAAAAATATTGGCAAAATATAATGTGTGAGCTTATTTTGTTGTAAGAACTCAAATGTCAACACACCTGACTTTGGGGTTTGTATGTGCACACATGTATTTGATTTGCTGATACTATATACATTTCTTTAACTTAATATAAGCCGTGTTCTCAGTTAATTCATGAGATTTATTTCTTATGATGCTACTGACTCAGCCCTACTGCTTAGATTATCATGATAATTACAACCTCAAACTGAGTTGAGAAGTTTTCCCTTTTGTCTGAAATAACTTATAAAATGTTTGCATTATATATTCCTTACGAATTACATAAACTTAATCTTGCCATTTCTCTAGCATGCCATATGTTGGAGTTCATTATGAAATTAGTTTATGTGCTTTTAATAAGAAAGTAGCGCAAACCAATAAAATCTGAAACGTTTCCTAATAGACTTGCGTCTGTTGAGGGGCAGCGACTTGGTTATACTGGAGACTTTAAAGGGCAAAATGGAATGAAGGAATTTAAAGAGATGGGATTTTGCAAAAGTCAGAGCCCTGGTCTTCAGGAGAGGATGGAGAACACTGTGAGGCTGTGGTTTGTGCCTGCAGGGAATTGGCTGGAGAGCTCGGTCTGAGTAGAAACCTCACAATGACCTTGATGGGTTCGGTGAGAAGAATGGGTGAATGATGCACCCGACTCAATGGCCACCACATCCAAGGCACCGCTCCTGGCTGTAGACACCAGAACTTTGGTTTTCATCGCCCATCACCTGGAAGTATTTTCATAGTAAGGATGGTTGTATGAGATACAGAGAAAGGACCCCACAGTCGTCGTGTTGGAATAAGGATGGCTAGATGAGGTAGGGCCAGAGGGAAACGACTGTCCTTAGATAGAATAAAGATGGTTAATGATGCGCTGGAGAGATAGCTCAGTGATTAATAGCACTGATTCTTCTTCCAGAGGACCCAGGTTCAGTTCCCAGAAGTCATGTGGCAGTTCAAAACCGTTTCCAGTTCCAAGGGACCGGACACCCTCATGCAGACATACATTCAGGCCAAATACCAATGCACATAAAATAATACTAAATTAAATGATTAAAATAGAACCAAAGATTTTTTTAAAGTGTGGTCTCCCTCCCCATGGGAAGTCTTATCCTCTCTGAGGAGTGGATCTGGGGGAAGATGGAGAAAGTGGGAGGAGGGGAGGGAGTAGGAACTAGGATTGGTATATAAAACTTCAATTATATAATAATATAATAATAATAATGAAGTGATTATAATCAGAAAAATAAATTAAAAAGTGTGATTTCCATAAGGTTAGTACAGAGGAGCACTGTGGTCTGCATGTTACTCCCCTGCCTGCTCCTCTAAGACATGTGATTCTAGACGACTCTTCCCTTCCACTATCCCCTCCAACCTCTCCTCTCTGTAGTTGTATAATCCCTATAGACACTTATAAATTGTATTTACACTTAGAGAGACATTAGCACTATTGTCCCAATGGTATTATAATTTCTTAGAAGGATCCTTTGCTCATAACATATCACAACATGGATGTCTTGTATATGTATAGTGATAAATGAGTAGTTGTTTTAATTGATTTATGGTAAACGTGAAAAAGTGTTTGTGAAATGCCAAGAATACCACACTTTCGTGTGATAGCATATACATAAAAATTTCCAAAACAAATCTGTGTATAAGGTTAGACTTATTTTTCTTTAAGAGGAAAATAAATTCCAATCAATATCAATTCCCCAGGAATTGATAATGAAGATATTTTGCTATCCATGCACGAGGCGTTATATGACAAGAGTTTTCTGTACTAGATCTGTTTTTATCTTCGGCGTCTGTTCGAAGAGATTATTGCCTTTTTTAAAGCCAGTAACAGCATTGGTTTGACAGTTAGCATATGCCCATTTAGTCAGCATGATATTACTCAAGCACTAAATCCAAGAAAAAGAACATCCAACTCTATAGTTGGTTGCCAAGGAAGAGGGGAAGGTATCCTGAAACTGGCAAGCAATGCGCGGCATGTTTCTTCAGTGCCAGGAATGAGGCTTGGTTCAGAAGCAGTGTTATGTCCCTCTTCAAATACCATCATTTCCTCACAGTCTGACTCTGGTAAGCTAATGTCGAATGAGTGTTAACTGTGCTTGTAAAAATTAAAAAAAAAAAAAAAAACAAGAAGAACAAGAAAGAAAGAAAGAAAGAAAGAAAGAAAGAAAGAAAGAAAGAAAGAAAGAAAGAAAGGAAGGAAGGAAGGAAGGAAGGAAGGAAGGAAAGCCTTAGAGTGGCTGCATCCTGATTTCCCTTAGAAAAAAATGTAATTGAGCCATAGGAGTAACTTCAAATTTCTCATCCCTAAACATTCATAAAGGATCAAATGTGTTTAAAATGTCTAATTTACAGGGCCAAAATAGAAATCTAATTGGCCTGGAATGGAAATACTCATTTGAAAGCAACAGAGGTGCCCATGCTTTGTCCTTGCTTCTAAGTCTAGTGGGGTTGACCAGTGTGCAGGGCCCAGTCCTGGAGTCTTAGGAAATGGTCCTTACCATCCCCTGTTGCTCCGGTGGGTTTGTGAAGTGTGAATGCTCAGCCTGCAGCCAAAAGGAAAATGCACATCTGGCTTGTTAATCACGGCCAAGCACCAATATCTATATTGCTCTTTGTTGAGTGGCCGCCTTCTGTATTTTTCAAGTTAACATATGGATTATGTGATATCCTGATAAAAAGCCTGTAGTGGCACCTGTTAATTGTACCAGGGGACCTCCAAGTCCTTGCTGCTATGCTTGTTACCTGATCAGCTCTGTCTGTCATCCTGGAGGAAGATCATTCATTTTTTTTTTTTTACCTTTTTTATTTGTTTCTTTCTTTCACATTTAGAAATTGGCCCCTGGTTACGGGAGTTCAGAGCGGAGAATGCTGTGGATTTCTCGAGGTTAACATTTGACCCAGGACAGAAAGAACTTGTCGTAGGAACAAGGTAAGAGATGCTGTGTTTTTATCTTCAGAGATATTTTCTGATTTCATTGTTTATCTGTACAGTACCCACCCCTGGCTTTCTTAGCTGAAATCAGTGTGTACTGAATAATGTAATTTCATCTAAGAAGGAAGGGTTAAGTACATGCCATTTGGTACATCCTCAGTAAGGGCACGGTGAACTCCTTACCGCAAGCGTGGACCATCCCCGCCCTGCCTCAGCAAGTCTGCAGACCTGATTTCATGAAATTATTCCTACCATAATCCCAGAGGATTCGTTCAGGGTTTTATTTTTATGTTAGATATGAGGAGACAGAGGCTGAAAGTAAACAAAAATAAAAACAAAAACTTGTTGTCCGGAAGCATACACCCTGTGAAAGATGGAACCAAGTTTCAAACCCAGCCACCTTGATCCCAGCAAACATGTCTTTGACTTCTGTTTTTGAGTAGAGTTCAATAGACCATACATCTCCATATGCTTGGGGTTCTAAACAACCACAATTACTTAGTGGAAAACTGGGTATTTGGTCAAGATACCAGCTTCTCTTATGGGGTATGAGATCACCCAGAGTGACCTGAAGATGGTGACAGCCTGGGTGCAGTAGTGGCGAGAGATGATACTCAATGGGACATTGTCCTTGGGCATCCCTCTCTGAGCAGCTCTGCTGGTCTTCATAGCATTGCTTCCCAGGCCCAGTTCCTCCACTAGAGAATGGACCAGTGCCCGAGTCACCCTAGTGGGCGGTGTAAGGTGGTACCCAGAATGCACACAGATGAAATACTCAATGACTCCTGAACTTCAGAGAAGCAAAACATATTTTATACTAAGTATGCTTTGAAATCCTGAAGACCCTAGGGATACAGACTGTTTCTTATATTCTAGAACTATCTTTAATACATGGTGGGTACTTGATAAATGAGGAAGGAGGGAGTCTACTGGGCATCCCAAGCTCTGAACATAATTTTCTTATCTTTAAAATTGATACAATAGTTTTCACCCCTTCAAGCTGTTGTGCGGATGAGTGAAGTAGTCTATGACAAGCCATTACCATATTACCACATTCCCAGCAAGCCCACGGTGTGGCGGAGCCATGTGCTTTCCAGATGAAGCCACATTTGTGCTCATACACATTTCAGGCAAATAACCCTGAAGGAAGAGGGCAGGAATTTCATTTAGGAAATTTGGTGGGATTAGGCTCAGGACATTTGAGAGGGAGTCTGACCACTTATAAAACCTTAAAAATAGCACAGCCCTCAGGTTCTTTATAGGAAGGCATGACCTAGCAAGACAAGTTTAGATAACATGTGCATTTTTTTCAGAAACCAGTAACAGTTTAAAAATATGAGCTGTGGAAAAATAGAACAGGCTTCTTTATTTTGATCCCAGTTAGCTGTAGATATTATGGAAACATTTCTGGGACAGTTTCCCTTTATATCAGTGATGCTCTACGTCCCTGAGAGTGAAGTCAGTTAAAGATCTTTAGCACTCTTTGATAAAGAGAGCTTATTGTGAAGCAGAAGAAAAAATACTTCTTCAGGCAATTTGTGCTTCTGTAGCACTGGAAGGCCTTTGATTTGGAATCCATGCAGTTTCTAGAAGGATTCGCTCTCTTCCCATTTCCAAGGTGTATGGTGACTTTCACATGAATTCAAATGTCTTGGCGTTCAAATCCTGCTTTGCTCCTGCATCTTGAAAATTTAATAATGTTCGTGTCTTCTTTTAATTTTGCTTTTAATTTTGCCAGAAATCTACCGCAAACGGTAACACAATGACTATACCAAGAAGACAGATGCTGGGTCTGTGAGGGTCTCCTTATACACATGATCTAATGTGAGGACAGCCAACCGTGCCACACCCTATAAACCTGACCTCAGTGTAGACCCACCCATAGTTGTGCACCTGGGATCATGTCAGGACCCCTTTATGGGTGCATATTTTGCACACTTGATCCATCATTCCAGCCTCTAACTCATCTTCCTAATCAGCAAACATTTTTCTACACAGCAGATGATAAGTTTTTATATTCCTGCACAGAAAATGTCAGACATTGTTGACTCCACATGGGAATCCTTCCTGCTCTGAGAAGTGGCTGGAGGGTGGGGGAGGGAGAAGGGAGGAGAGTAGGAGAAGAGGAGGGAGTGGGAACTGAGCTACCTACGTAAAAGGAGAAAAGATTGTTTTAAAAAATGAATAAATAAAAGAAAATGGTATAGATTACCAATAAGCCCAGCTTTTTGTTTTGTTTTGTATGTTTTTTATAAGAAAACTAAATAGTTATTAATTCGGTTTAGAAACCAAGTGCTTCCAATACAGGGCTTTAGTTTCTTCAGAAACCACAGCAAGCAGAATTGTTGAATAATTTCACTGTATTCTTGGACCATTTGTTTCATCATACTTAGCTTTCTAAACCTGAAAATTAAAATAGGAGAGAGTCACACCAGTTACTCCTGGTTGAATTTGCTATATGTATTCGGAAGTGCTGAAACTCTTAAACACATTGAAATTCTGGGTTTGCATGGGACATTCGTAGACTCCTGCCCTGGTCATCACAGACCACAAACAGTTTGGTTCTTCACTGTGTGTGGCTGGGGAGGCCAGAAAGGGTATTTTTATAAGTTGTTCTTTGAAGCAAGAAAACGATGTATATACTTGGTTGAACTGCATGTTCTTAGAATGTGGCTACCTTATAGTTCCTACCAGACTGAGCAGTAGCTTGGATGGTTTGCCTTGAGTTGGTTCTGCCTTGTTCCCATTGGAAGCCAAGACCCTGGAGCTGCTTCTCCTTAATGACCTCACAGTGAATTGCTTTGAGAGAGCACCTGTTCTCATAAGAATGTGATAAATAAGGCTTTTATTTAGTTAAACTCAGTTTTTCCCTCACGACGCAAGTATTCTACCACTTCTCATCAAGGCGTGTGGGGGAAGGATTCTTTTAGATTCAGATAAACTTTACTTTTCCAAGATCACTTAATGCTATTCTCTGTTCTTCAGATAGCGTTAATCCCTGTTTTTGCTTTAAAATTTTTACCTGAGATTTAACCTGCTGGTAGCACCATATCATTAAAAGTAAACCCAGAAACGCTTATAGGATCCACAGTTCAGCTTCCAGCAGACATCCCGCTTCCTGCTTTTGAAGGGTGTGTTTTAGTCGGGCTTATGAAATTAAAGGTAACATGCGCCAAGGGGGTGAAATCAGTGATTGGGAGTGAATCCGAGAATCAGTGGCACCACCATGCACAGAAACCTGAGGGGAAGGCATGGCCACAAAGATGATGTGTTCTCATCAATTATGGCTTAGGAGACGCAGCTGAGATGGAAGAGGGACGGGGTGCTCATTGCTACCCCTTTGGTTATATGACCTCACCTGAACCCTTACTCTTAGACTTAATTACATTTTTGTCTCCTTTCTATTTCCTCTTTGGATATGCTATTGCATGAATTGGTGCTTAAAATCTTTTTCTTCATTAACATGGTTTAAGGCGAGCCATCATTTAATGTCTAGTTTACTATAGGAGAGGGTCTGTCTCCCTTGGCTGCAGACAGGTGCTCCAGTGAGCCAAGGTCTGAAGCCTTCTATCTAGGCGCTATTACTGAGATGCAGTTGTCCAGATAATGTCGTATGTAGACTTGTCTAGGGAGTGCAGTCTTTTGGATTGTTGTTGTAGGTTTTGGTTCCATTTTCTTGTCAAGGGTTTAAGACCATGCAGGTGGCCAAATTCATTGATTTTTGTTTTTGCTGTTGTTGTTTTTTAAAGAAAAGGGTTTTTTAGGAAATACCAGATTTGAATCTTCTCTACTAAAAACCCATGTGTAGGGCAGGAAATTAAATTTTTTTTTATCTCCCTCACCTTGTAAGAGTTCTATCTAAGTGTTTTAGTCATGTGCACCCAGTAAAACCTTTTTCCATCTCTCTTCTAGGAATTTGGTGGTTTGGCGTAGTGCTTTTATTCTCCTTGGAGCAATGCCCGCTTTCCCTTCTCTCCTCCATTTCCTGTGTGCCTGTTTCTCTCACACTAGCCAATTGAGTATGATTGTGAGGTAGGACCCCATTCAATGGGGAGAAGACACAATCACCACATTGAGATAGAATTTTAAAAAAATTGTACTTCCCAATCACTGTCCTGGTGTGCATTCACTCTTCCAGGGCACACTCTCCTGAACAAGAGTCATGTTTGTCTTGTCCACAACAAACAAACACAACACCAACCAACTAGCCAAGCAAACAAATAAACAAGCAAGCTTTAATCATATTCCCTTTTCACCTGGTCCTTTCTTTTTCTGCACTGTCTGTTTGATTGATTAACTTGACCTGTGGACTCATGATTTTTAAAAATATCTCCTCTTAAAGATACCTAGCTTTGACTTATGGACTGTGTGTGTGTGTCTTCTAACTTTTTTATCCTTTGTCCAGTATTTACTAAATATCAGTATACTTAAGGAGAATTACTCCAATTTTAAGCATCCTCTATGCTTGCCCCAGCTCTGTGAATTCATGTGGCCTAGCAGAATGTGCTTAAGAGAGGAGGAATCTGTTTTAAGAAAGATTTCTAACTATGTGTTCTCTATGCATCTTATTTTATTATTTCTTTCACAAATGTGTGTGCATATACACAGGTGTGTACCTGTATCTGAGGCCCAAGTTTGATGCTAGGAATCGTTCTTAATAAGGTAACCCACCTTTTTCACTTGGGCAATGTCTCACGTGAAACTGGTATTCTTTGATAGGGCTAGTCTAGCCTACCCATCTTGGGGTCCTGTCACTGCCTTCTAAGCACAGCATTACAGACAGGCTTGCCATGCCCAATAGGCATTTACATGGGCTGTGGGAAGTGAACCTCCCGTCTTCATCCTTTTGTAGTAAGTATTTTAACAATTTAGCCATCTCCCAATCCTCTGCATCATTTAAAAAAGAAAAAAAAGTTCTCAGCTTTTTTTTTTTTTTTCTGTGTTTGGTCTTGGAGAAAATAAGTGTAGCCAAATATTTATTATTTATTTATTTAATAAGAAAATAATTATTTAACATGCATATAGTTATTTAAATATTAAAATGAATAAATAATAAAAGTCTCCCTTTTATGTATATGAAGGAGTTGGCCAAAATGGGGTGTGGTAGTGATTAAGTTTCCTATATGTGATATGTGCTTTGAATTCTAAGACAGTTTTCTTCTGAGGCTGTTCTGCATGGGACTAAGGAATTTGTTATTTTATAGAGATTCCTTTGGGGCCCTTTAATTCACCTACTGTTTACTGAAGCTACATTATGCTGTGAAATGTTGGAGAAATGAAGATGAAGCATGTTCAGCTTCAAGTGTAGGAGCTGGCTAAGAGTGGCCTCTGAGTTAGCTTTATGTGTTTTGCCAATAAAGTTTTATTGGGACACACACAGTCATGTTTGTCCATTCATGCCAAGACTGCAGTTGGTTTGGAGCTCTAACTTCACATTTGATTATGTGTGTCATAGGCCACAGAGGTGCAATGTTTTCTACTCTGGTTTGTGAGATTCCTGATTTTTTGGCCTTGCAGGGTGACAGGAACATGAGGTCATGAGGAATAATTTCTTTGTGAGTAGACTCGGTGGCACAGAAGACAGTAGTAGTAAGGGAATTTGATGGTTCTTGGGGCAGGAAGGCCACACTGGGAAGGCATCCATCCAAGTGGGCCTTGGAGATGTTTCAAGTGTGGGTAGACAAGTGGAGCATTCTCACAGGGAAATTACAGAATGTCTTGTGTCTGGGAAAGAACTTGGAATGGGGCTGCACATAGGGACTCAGAAAGGAACGTGACTGTGGGTGAGGGCCCAGGTCAAAGGCAGAGCCGGTACTTGATCTTCTAACACAGGGCTTGACAATCTTTGACACAGGCCAAGGACTCTCATCTGGGCTTTGTAGACCTGGGCGGTTTGCCAGACTCCATGGCTGTTCAGATCCTGTCCTAGCTGGCACTAAAGGGGTCTTGCTGACTTCAGGGGGACACCCCCAATTTCCTCACACTCAGATCTCTGCACGAGGAGATGCTGCTACTGTGCTCTGTGCCAAATGTGCCAGGGATAGGCCGGACGATAGCTGGGGTTGTGGTCAGATAAGGACCAACCTGACGCTCAGAACAGAAATAGGAAAGGAAACAGGAGGAGACAGTTTTCAGCAATGGGCTTGACTGATTGATGGCAAAGAGAACGATGCATCTGAGAGCCAGGGTCCAGCGGGACCTCTGTGGGATTCTCTGGGAAAGGGAATGCCGGCGAATGAGAAATGAGTCTTTGGTTAGCTAAAGGTGTGTGAGCACAAAATCTCAAGTTTTACTAACTGAAGGGAGCCCAGAAAAATAATTGTTCATATAAGCAATTAAAATGGTGAACATTCCTAGGAATTCACAAGCTAAAGGAGTCAGAAATACTTAGCTGCTATTGTTTCAAGTGATTGGTTTCTCTATTAACTGGAAAAAAGAAAATAACAAATCACATAGGAGTAGAAGTCAGTATGGACCCTGGTGTATTATTAAGTCAGCACCAGAGGCATCCAAACCTCATCCCGAGATCTACAAATTGTATTAAAACATAATAAAGTCTTTATGACCAGGGTATTTGCTAACAGTGTGGCCTTATAACTTTTGTACAAAATATATGTCTCAGGAAAGGTTTCTCTGAACTGTTTCCTCAATGCAAGCATTGAAATCTACCATTATCTCTTCATTCTTGCTAAGTGAGAGGCTACTCTATTTCTGAGCCTTTTACTGTTATTTTTAAAAACTATTGAAGATTTGTTTCACTGTGTTCTTCTTTGTCTTTTTTTGTTTGTTTGTTTTTTTTTTTTTTTTTTTTTTTTTTTTTGAGACAGGGTTTCTCTGCAGCTTTTTTTTTTAGAGCCTGTCCTGGAACTAGCTCTTGTAGACCAGGCTGGCCTCGAACTCACAGAGATCCGCCTGCCTCTGCCTCCCGAGTGCTGGGATTAAAGGCGTGCGCCACCACCGCCTGGCTTGTCTTTTTGTTGTCTTTAGGATAGAGCCTTGATTTGTATGCCAGACTGGCCTCAAACTCATGTGGCAATCCCAGCTTGACCTTCCGAGGGCTGGAATCCTATGTGTGCACTACAATGACTGACAAGATCTTAGTTTTTCCCGTCTTGTCTTGTTATAGTACTGGTATTGGAGATTGCACCCCGCATCTTAAGTATTCTGGGAAGTCGTCTGGCCCATAACTCTGTTTCTATCCTCTAACTCTGTTTCCAGTTAGAAGAAGGGAGCCTACTGTCTGTCTCCATTACACGCTAGGCAAGTGTCCTGCCACTGCAATGTGTTTACATATGTCTTATGAACTTTTTGCTTAAACATGTCAGTATTGATATAGCTGAATATAAGTTTTATGTTTTGAAACTTTTTTCTAGTATGCGCCACTTTTAAGGGTTCAATTGAAATACCCTTTTGTAAATAGAAAATAAAATGAGCCAAATGACACATGAGTGATAGACATAGAAATCAGAAAATAAATAAATAAAATCAGAACTACTTAAAAATTTCCTAGTTACATTAATCTATTTAATATTTTTCTTTTTAAAGGATATATAAACATATATCTCCTTTCTATATATATATATATATATATACATATATATAATTTGTATACCTATATAGAATGTAGGTTTGTTCATAAGAATATTGCCACAGAGGCCAAAAGAGGTTGGCAGCTCCTGCAGAGTTGGCATCGTGGCCATTTGTAGATCACCTGACATAGGTAGTTGGTCCCCGAAAGAACACTATGAGCTCTTAATGCTCAGTCATCTCTTCACCCCAAATATTTAGAATTTTCTAAGATATATAGAAAAATCAGGATTGTTATCATTATGATTACTTGTTCTCATATTTAAAAACATCTCAAAAACCTCTCAGAATTAAAAACCTACAATGTAAATAAATAATATCAATTGAAATATACTGTTGTTGTGTGTGAACCACATTTCCCTGAGTTCCCACACCTGTGAAAGGAACTAATGTGTTGATAACTGGCCACGGGTAGGTGGCACATGCTCACTCCCGTGGATGGCCACACCACCATGCACATACAGGGAGCATTAACTGCATTGAGGGAGCTATTAATGGCAATAACAAAGAAACAAAGGGCATTGACTTGGGAGAAATACCAGGTGAGGGGCACTGGAAGGACTGGAGGGAGAAAGTGGTGGATGAATGTGGTCAAGGTGCTTTGTGTAACTGTGTGGAACTACCAATGAATGAAACATATTACTTAAGGTTATATTGTTAATTCAAGTTTAGCTTGTTAAACTCCTGTGATAAAGTACAAGGAGAAAAGTTTTCTATAATGATCAAGACCACAGAAATCATACAGGTGTTTAGAATGTACTTGTAGTCAGTAAACATGAAGAGTTTGAAATATCCACCTTAATCAGGTTGGGGAGCTGCGGTCATTAAGTTCCTTCATATGCCTTACATTTGCTAATAAGTTTGCTCTCTTAAGGATCCACGGTTAATTTTTATGGAACATTTTATGTTTCATATTGTATACCTGACATTGTTTTTCAGCTTCCAACTGATTTACATTTTTTTTAAACCTTCACCTCTATTAACACAACTGAAAATTTGAATGTATTGTCGAATGCCACCGTGTCAGCAGTGTGCTGGTGGGGTCCTCACGGTCTTTCCAATGGAAATGTGCTTTTGCCCATGTAGAGAGAACAGCCTTGGCCTGGGTCCAGGCCACGCAATGTTTCAGTTAATAGTACCTTCTCGGACTTCCTCCTATCGTGATTGTTTATATGCAGTGCATTTTGTCTTCACATTGTTCCATGGCCAGCTTCAGCCTAAATGTTTGCTAAACAGCGAAAGCTCCCTGTGTCCGTTGTTAGTCTGTTTTCCACGCACAGATCTGCATTTCCGTCTCCGTTTTTCTCAGTGCAAGGCCCATATCTACTTCCCTCACTCACCGTCTTCTCAGTTACAACACAACTTCTGCCTCAACACCTCAAATAAGAATTTAGACTTCTTTCTTTGCCTTTATAGCCATATTCATCAGAGGCCAATTGAGTTATTCTAGATGAATGTCGTCTTAAAACACCTGTGTCTTTCCTAATTAATGGAGGTCACAGTTACATTTTACGGTGTCTCTAGATGAAATGAGTCGTTCAGCTAATATGCTTCTGATGGCTCAACCTTTTCTTTAATAGCCTTGAATCTTAGTATGTTCCATGAAGACACTACTCAGCTTCATCTGTTGGGAACTGCACGGTTCCTTCAGAGAATGGATTGTTGTGTCTCTGATTCGTTGCTAATGTTCCACTGGGGGATGAGATATGACCTAATGATGAGTTCCTCTGTCTGAGAGCCAATAAGACATAAAATCCAGTAGAATCAGAGAGAACCTAATTGGACTTCAAATGGTGAGAAGGATAAACAGGCCTTAACGTTGTCATTTGGCATCTGTCAAAGGCAAGGGCTTTGAGATTTGAATTAGTCGTCTGCATCTATGGGCTCCTCCGACAGCAGTTACTCATAAACTGATCCGGTTTATTGCATTTGAATGTGCAATATCTAATTTTATTCCAGGACCCTGGGAACTAATGTCTACTTTTACTCCAGAAATACTAAGGAGATACAAATCCACATTTTTATCTAGTATAACCGTAAAATCAAACCAAGTTTACCACTTAGCAAACTCGTGCCTCTTATTTCTATAATGAGAAGAAACTATGGAACTAGAATAGTTCCCTTAACCTGTGTCACCACACACAGAACAATCTGACATCTTAATTGTTTGTACCAATGCCTTTCTCCATTGAAGGATGACCGCGGTCCTCATTATTACCTGTTTACATCTAGAGGTGTTATGGAGATGAATGGGACTGCTTAAGGCTTTGAGCTGCTCATGAATTGCCCCATTAGAGAAACAGATGCTAAGAGCAACATTTGGTTAGCATCTCTGCCTGGCTGGGAGCCCAAAACATTACTCTTTCATGTTGGAGAGGTTGGAGGCCTTTCTCCTGGACCTCACATATATTGTTTTCCCACCTCTGTGCTCACACAATTGCAAGATAAAGTGCATGCCTCCTCTGCAGTGCCCTGGAGAACAGCCATTTGCAGGGGACATAGATCTTACTTTGTGGTGTGAGTGGCCCAACATCTGGGAGTATCAATTTTTTATTCCTTTTAGAAGATTTTCTTTCTTTTTGTAACCTTTAACTTCATAGGTCACTGACCTAAACTGTAATAGATCAAGCTGTCTTGAGAGATTTAAGGCCCTTCTTGTTGCTCAGCCGGATTGGAATGGAATTTTTGTGCAGCCAAAGTAGTCTTAAGTCTGTGCTTGGGAAAAAAAAAGCAGTTTGAGAAAGAGGTTGGAGGTTAGCAGGGTCCAAAATGTTTTTTCAGATCCTTTGGTCCAGAGGAGGGAATTAAAGAAATCCCATCAGTACCTCATTTGGGATTCATCTTATAAAATATCTTTCAAATAGGTGGCAATGGTTGTTGAAGGGGACTAAAATGTTCAGTGTTACATATTTGAGCAATTACTTGGATTTCCTGTCATCTTTTATTTATTAAACAAAGATTTAAAAGCAACTACCATACTGTGCCCTTCAAAAAATAAACAAAAACAACCCTACACGAATGTAATCAACTAACATAAAATATACATTGAAGCAGGTACTGGTAATACGCCAGGCTGTACATAGTTCAGGTGACTTCAGTTTCAAATTCTCCATGTCGGTTTCATAAAGATTACAGTTTATAATTGGTTAGCCAATACGAACGTGGTTAGTCCCGAAAACACACATACACGTGACATTATACAGATTGAACAGGTTGTGGTTATATTGATGGATACACACACCACACCACCACCACCCACAACAACAGTTAGTGAAAAAGAAGCCAGATTTGAAAGAGAGAAAAGATGGGTGGATGGGTGGACTTGGAGGGAAGGAAGAGAAAGGGAAAGAGAATGCAGTAATAATAATCATTTCAAAAATAAAAGAAAGATACTATGATTTATAAATATTATTACACACAATTAATAATTGAACTTAATGGAAATAGAGGTATCTTTCCCTCTTTTATATTATGAGTTTTCAATCATATCTGGTAAGATTATTTTGAAATGTTAGTTGTGGGAAATATAAACATTTAAACTAGTTGTGAGGTTACTAAAACTCATTTGATATTTTTTTTTTATTTTTGTTGAATATCCGTTGGTTAACTTCCCGCTGCTGTAACAGACTACTTGAAATTATTAATGGAGTTTAAAGACAATTCTCCTTTGGCTCCCAGCTTCAGAACCTGCAGCTGTGCTCATGTGCACCTTTTATGTTATTGGAGATTGTAGTAGATAAGACCTGTGCACCTTAGGTTGAGAAACAAAGAGACAGACAGACTGAAGCTGGCCAGGGTCCCAGTCACTCCTACAGTGACCTACCTTTTACTACAAGACCACATTCCCTCACAGTTCCTGTGTTTCACAACAGGGCCGCTGCTGGCAACCATGGCTTCAGCACATGGACCCAGGAATAAACTTCCTGTCCAAATTACAGAGATGTTCAAGCACCTCTACAACTCATTAACTCAGTCTCTTCAAATGTTTAGTTACTCATTTTATTTAATGAGTTTTGTGTAACATGTGTATATTTGAATATATAAGGCCAGAAGCTGATAGGAAGTTATTTTTGCTACTTTCCCAATTCATTTTTTGAGATTATGTCTCTCACTAAGGTTGGAGTCCACCAATTGACCAGACTGGTGAGTTCTAGGAACCCTGTCTCCAAACTCTGCCCCCAACCCCCTGCCCCACCAACTATAGGTTATAGAGTTCCAGGCCTAGTTCCTTACAGGACTGCTGGGGATCTAGATACTCTGCTCTTCACGTTTGCCCAGGACACCTTTTCAGTGAGCCATCCGGTGCCTACACACTATGGTTCCTTATAATCAAAAGGAATGTTATTTAGGAATAAACACACACACACACACACACACACATCAGCAATAACAACAGAGTAACAACAATTAAAGAAAAAGAAATCACAAATTTGGACAAAAACAAGGGGATGTACATGGGAAGGCCTGGGGGAGGAAAAGAAAAGGGGAAAGTATAACTATAGTTTAATCTCCAAAAACAAACAAAAAAAAAGGTAAAAGCTAAAGGATTCTCAGTTACTTGAGTACGTTGACAGATTACGTGTTTTGACTCTGGTTCCATAGGTGCAAAGTCTGGTCCTTGCTGACATCAGATGTGGGCAGGTAGCTTGGAGAAGAACTTAAGAAAGCAGTGAAGGTGGAGGGGGGGCTCCGTGCAATCAGATCGTCCAGACCAACCTGCTCTCCCGGTGGAGAGACATATGTCATAGCCAGGTCATAGCCAGGTCATAGTCACAGAGGTGAAGGTGATGGCCTGGAAGCAAATGCATTTCATGGGCAGCGCGGGGCCTGATCATCCACGTGTCTGGGGATGCTGATTGAGAACTGACTGCATCCTAAGGGCTCTGCTTCTCTCTCTGTTTGGTGTAGGTGAAACGAGGAAGAGGAACTTGGATGGTTGATTGTTAAGGCCACAAGACAAAGATAAAAGTGAAGATAGGGTTTTCCGCTGAACCTACAACCATGAACTATTTGTACTGCATCTTTCCATTTGTGAGCCTTTTTCCTCTACAAATAGGAGGTGTTTAGTTCTTATTGGCTTGCTTCCAGAAGACTTGTAGCCAGTGGCTCCCCTTTGGATTAAGACATGATTGAAAATGAGTTAAGAATCCTCAGTGCCCCTGTTATAACTCAGGAGGTACTACCCAGGGATAAGCCATGTCTTTCTTGATGCTTTTTCAGGGCAGCAGAGTAGATGTAGGGATGTTGGCGGGACTCACAAAGACTCAAGTGGTGCTCCTAGGAGACATCATCTCCTCTCCGCCCCTTTTATCGCTTGCCAAGTAGCCCTGCTATATAAATTTATTATCTAGGAGATGGTGGGAAGGGAGCCATAGTCCTCAGGTGCTTTGAAAAGAAGCAGGTATTGAAATTGGCTGGCAGTGTCTCAAGGGGGTTGGAGTGAGTTTAAAGGCTAGCAATGGGTGAGAAGCAGACAAAGAGTTTAGACATTTGAATTTGTTTGGAGTGATGTGGACGGTCATTTTGAGATGTGTACCTTCCTTTATGGAAAACACTGAAACCTGGAAGCAGAGACTGTAGTGAGTGGTCTCGGCACTCCTCTCATCCCTGCTTCAAATGGAGAAAGGGCTCTGGACTCCTCTTCCCAGCCATCGTGCCCAAAGCTTCAGATGGGTACCGCTATCTGCATTTGTTAATGGCCCTGGAATTTGCCACTTTTTCTTTGGGTATGGGGCTATTTTTCTGTAAAGCCCCCTGAGATTGGTACTGTATTATGAACATAAAGATGTCTGTGTATATGATAGTCTTAAAAATTTACTAATACTTGAAGTTATTTACTTAAAAATATTTCTTGAAATGAACTAAGTTGGAAAAGAACAGCTTGTCTGGTCTCAGAACCAATGACAAGAGAAGCAGCCAATGTCTCTGAGTACTCAATGGCACCACTCCCATTCCTACCAACAACTCAGCAGGGAGCCAGCCAGAGACTGTTGGCTTTGTCTGTGCTCTGATGTTGGTCCCCTTCCATTCCTCTACACAGTGGAACATAGGCGGAGAACTTTAATGCGTTGAGAGCTCTCAATCACTTTCAAAAATGGATTAGACGTTTGGACTGCCAATTGAATGCTTACAATGGGTCAATCATGGTTTTGTGTTTCACGTCTGGACTTAAAACTTCCCTAAGTGTAGGGAGTGATGGAAGATGATTATTGACTTCATTTTATAGGCAAGGAGACTGGAACACAGTCATTCAGTTTTCTTGGTGAGTTTGCTTGCTTGCACAGTCATAGCTTCTGTACGAGCATTCCTAACCCATAGGCCACTGTGTTTACAGAAGGGAAGCCTTCTGCAGTCAGGGCACCAAGTGGGAGATCCTGTGCAGCTGGGAGCAGAAGGGCTTAGCGCGGCCATGCGGGTGGTCTGGCTGGACTTAACCCTCCTGCCTTTGCTAAGTGTCTTGTCTAAAGTTCTCAACTGGGTATAGATTCCTTTCTAGGACCGTCATGTTGTCAGGGTCCACATGGGAGCCCATACTTAGAAAATCTGAATGTTTCCATACTCCTCCTCTTTTTCCACACGTGTGGGATGGCCTTTGTTCCCTTCATAGGACATTACTTTTGGAAACCTGGTCTCTTCATGGTACCCACCTAAGTTGCTCCCTTTCTTCAAAAATGTTCCAAGTCTGATGTTGCATATGGGGGCATAAGCTAACCAAGGTTTGTAGAACTTTATTCCACAGCATATCAAAAGAAAAATTGAAGAGACAAGAGAAATATAGTGAACAGGTTACAGCTGTGATTTGAAGGAGAATTTTCAGAAACTATTTGAAAAACCTGGTAGAACTCAGTTACTGGTCAATAGCACTCATGAGTTCCCCAGTCCCTGCTCCCCACCAGGACCTGTGTAACTGGATAGCTTCTTCCTCATGTTCTGTCTACCTGTTTCTATATACTGTTGCAGGAATGGCGCTATCAAAACTATGCCCTTGACCTGCTTTGGCTGGCAATTGTCTCTATTCCTGGAGTGGTCTGTCTGTTCTCAGTTTGTATATACATAACCCCCTTCCTTCCCCAACAGTGAAAGTTACCTACATTTGTTTCTTATTGATGTTTGGATTATTTCTCTCTTCATGCCACAGGAGTAAACTTAAACTAAGCTCTTATTACATGTCTTTGTCCTTTGACTTCTCTAGATCTCCTGACTTTTGCATCTAAAGGTGGGCTTTCCTTTGTGTTCATTTCTCTTCTGAGGTATTGGAGAATACTTGGATTGACTGTCACCTCTTCTCAGTGCCTCCTATTCCTGATGCTGTTGAGACTCTCATGATTTTATCTGGGGGCAGAAGTATCACTTGCAATAGAGACCAGTCAGTTGTCACCCAAAAGCTATAAGTTCAGAGTCTACTGTACATCATATTTATATTTTCCTTTGTCTGTGCTCTTCTGCGTCCCTTGAGCATGCCTTATTGGACCTGGTAGTTTTCTTGTCCCTGGTATCTGTATCATATATGAGCTGCAAAGCTAATCAAATTATTGGCAGTTTCAGTTTCCTTGTCAGACTGATAAGTTTGTGCCTCTATCCTGAACCCAACCAGCAAGACAGAAGCTGGGACAAAGGCTGGAGTCAGGCCCTAAGAGTCAAACCAGTGAATGCTGACAAGAGGCAAGAGCAGACCCTGGGAGAAGAGTTGTTTTTCATCTTCTTTACATTAAACTTCTCTCCAGAGTCAAGTGCCCACAGCCACTCCCTAATTCACATTACCCCTAACAGGCAATCAGATCTTACGTCTGCCTCTTGCATATACGCTGCATAGTCCACAGCTCTTATCAGTCCCAAATGTCCATCCCGCGAGAACTCAGATGCCGTTATACTCTGTTTCAGAGAGTTATTCGCCATGTCAGTAGCAGGATGGTGTTTTGTCCCCCACATCATTACCTGTTTTTTTTTGTTTTTTTTTGTTTTTTTTTTTTTTTTTTTTTAGTCATTCTCATGATGCTTATAGACTTTGACATTTTGGGACCTTTGAAAGGTAACTTGCTCTCTGTTTCTATTTTGCAGGAACTATCTCTTCAGATTACAGCTTGAAGATCTGTCTCTCATCCAGGTAGGTGCAATTTATTTATTTATTATTTTAGCTTTTGTTCTTCATGTCAAGGAACTGAAAAGAGATGCATGCAAAGTTGTTGACCAGGATCAACAAGGTTCATTTCCTCAGTGGTCAGGCCCCAGGACTCTTTGCTACCTTACCCAATGTGAGTCACCACCTCCCTCTTTAATTTCCGGTTAGTCATTCCCTCCTGGATGTGGTCTCTCCACTCCCTGGACATCATCCTGGCTTTCTCTTCATCAGGTGACAACAGTGCCAGGGACATCCCTTGAGGCCTGGAAGCATCTCTTTCCTCTAGTGGGAGCAGCTGTTGATGCTTCTACTAGTTATCATGTTTTATGAAATATCCTCTTCTCCTTTGTTTATCATGATATCACAGTGATTGCATGGGTTAAAAGCCTCAGAAAGCGAAGAGAATATATTAACCTTTAAAAATGAAATTTGTTTCTGTTGCCACTTGGAGACTGAGCTTGGCATCCCTGTGTTTATTTATTTTAATAGAAGATCGGATCACTAAAGCTTCTTTTCTGGATCTATTCTCTTAGGAAAGTGTGCCAGGCAGGGACTCCTAGGAGGAAAAGTGAGGAATATATTCATACCCCCCCCCAACCAGTGTTCCCAGGCTTTCTGCACATTGTGTTGGAATCTCTGGGTTTTTATAACATTTTGGGAAAAAAGGCTTTAAACAATTTTAATAATAGCCTAGTGTCCTAGGCTCTAAGGAGTTACTGGAGAGAAGCCGATCCTTTCCTTCTAGAATGCTAGTGTGTGGGAACGTTCCTAAACACTAGAGCTAGAGTTTCAGATCAGATCCACCTTTCATTCGCCAGTGTCTTAAAATAAGACGACTCCATAATCAGCTCACAGTGCTGTCCTTATTCCAGGACTTGTCATCTAGATCCTGGCTTATTAGTAATTGTCAGTTTCTTCATTGGCAAAGTGGCCACAAATTACCTTAACGGTATGCTATCCAGGAGAGAATAACCAAAACCTTCAAAGGAGATGATGCCCAGCTAATTTTCCATAGTTGTCTATAGCTTTCGCTTTTTGAGTAATGACAATGGATAAATCTTTAATATAGTTTTATCATGTTGGGCAACAAATTTCCTGCTCGCTGCAGTTTAGCGTATAGCTTTAGCTGAGCTGACAGGTTGTAAATGGAGAGTTTATTAATAAGCGGTTGGAATGATCAGCAAGCTACCAGCACGCTCTTAAGTTTAACAAAAGAGTCACAGAAATACAGAGACCGAAGAATATCACCTATTTGTAGATCTAAAAACGACCAGTTCATAGTAGCAGAAAATAGAATGGTGGTTCTGTAAGGCTGGGAAGATGCAGAAGTGCTGGAAAGACCTTAGCCAAAGTAGGCACAATCTCAGCTAGACTGCAGGAACAACTTGGAGAGACCTAGCCTGCAGCTTCTTAAATGCAGTTTTAATAACTGTATTGTGCTTTAATAACTGCACGGTGCACTTTAAAATAGTTGCAAATGGATTTTAAATGCTTTTTTGCACTGAATAATAATAACTGTGTCAGGTAATGCACATATTATATAGCTTGACGCTTTTCTTCAATGTATACACACTTATAATAAAATCACGTTGTGTTTATAAATACATATCATTTAATTGTTACTGAAAACCAAGCCATAGTTTAAAACAAAAAATTTAAACAGAATTTTAAAACTTGTTATAAATAATCTTATGGAATATAGACCATCCAATGTACAATGTGTTCATTTCTAGTCTCATAGTGTCACACAGTATCTAGCTTCTCATCTGTGACTCATGGGCTATGAGCTAGGGAGATGGCTCTGTCAGGCCTGCCTTCAATTGCAGAACCAATGTGATAAGGCGAGCTGTGGCATCCACTTGTAATCTCAATGCTAGGGGAGTGGAGTCAGGAGAATGGACCGCTGGGCCTTGGCTGACTGCCTGGAAAATCTAGCCTACTTGATGAATTCCAGGTCTCCACTTAAAAATAAAAGTCGAGTTGTGCTCGCAGTGGTCCCCTGTCTCCCACATGCGTGCCTATCTATGAAAGCATGGCCTCTCACATAATTGTGCATCTGCGCATGCATGACTATGCACACACACACACACACACACACACACACCAACACAGGCACACAGTGGGTGTGCAAGTGTGTACAGAGAAGCATGCAAGACACAGGTGTGTTTGTTTCCTCCTTTCCTGGCTCTCGGGGTTTGGGGGTTCTAGAAGTATTGCATACATTCTAGGAAAGTGAACGCAATTTACGAACAGAAGTCTCCACTGTGGGAAGCCAGTGTTTCTAGGAGAAGCCATGATTCTAGGATAAAGAAAAGGCGGTGTGAGGTCAGATTGAAGGAGCTAGTTTTAGAAAGGAAGGAGGTGTCCAAAGATGGATGATAATCTGGCAGGACATGGGGACCATCTGGGAGTGGGCTCCCTGCAGAAATGGAGAAAACTGATTGCCAGGAGATGGTAAGAAATAGCATGTTATTGAACATTGAGTCAGATAAGAATTAATGAACATATGTTAGCATTAAAATAAAAAAATGAAACAAAAAGCCAACTAAAATATTGACAGAAAAATATAATAGAATGTTGGAATCTGGCCACATCGCACTGAAAACTCCATGACATAAACATGCTCCTTGGGTGGTCAACTTATCAACTGTATTTGATGATAACCAGGATATTGATGTTCTCATGACACTTATCAAGATAATAGTTATTTAGTGCATGTGGAAAACTTGCACCTTGACAGTGAAGAACCCTACTATGAACCTATGACCAAGCAGTGTATCATGACTTCAGTAGTAATGGACCAGATTTCTGTGATTTTTCATACTGAAGATGCTGCAGGGTTTCCATGACAACCCACCAAAAAATTATAACCAATCTCATCATACGGAAACATCACTCAAGCCCAGATAAACATCTTACAAAAATCTGGCTTTGACCTTTCAAATATTACAACCATGTTATGTGTGTGTATGTGTGTGTGTTTGTGTGTGTGTGTGTAAATAAAGTTGCTTCATCCAAGAACATAAAAATACATCTATCAAGTATAATACTTACTCCAAACTGATTCTTAAAGCGTACTCTTTTTCATGCTACAAGTGACAGTTTTGAGACAACTCAAAAATTTGCAGATCAGTAGATAAGATGGAATCTTAATGTTTTATAAACATGCAAATGTTATTCCCTTGATTTTTTTGTAACTACAATGGTAAGAATTATGGACGAGAATGTCCTTATTATTTGGAAAACCATATCAAGTATGTAGCATTGGTTATGATTTGAATATGAAATCTCCTCCGTGGTCTTATGTGTCTGGACAATTGTCTTGAACTGCTGGAACCATTTGGGAAAGTTGTGGGATATTTAGAGGTGGAGCCTTGCTGGAGGAAGAAAGGAAAAGCAGTGGGCGACAGGGTAGGGCTCTATAAGTGAGCTCGACTTTCTGTTCACTTTCTGCCTTTAGACTGTATATGCAGCATAACCTGGCCTCCTGGTCCTGCCACCAAGGCTTCCCTGCCATGATCCATGATGGAATGTAGTTCTTTGAACTGTGAGCCAGAATGAAAACTGTCACTTAGGTTTCATTGTGTTATGTAGTCTATCACAGCGAAATGAGAAGTAACCAATCAAGGGATAACTGGAATCATGTTTTTAAGTTACTCTTGAGCGACAAGTCATACATGTGCAGCCGCTGCAAGCACCTACAAAGTGGATACTTTGATAACATAGCAAGGGGAAGTTGGGATAAAAATCACAAAATCAGTGTTCATAACATTTCTCGACTTCATATCCTAATAAATGCAGAGCGCTCCAGGCATGTAGTTACTGAGAAGCTGAGAATAAGATGTTGCAAGGGCAAAAGACTAATTACCTTCCCAGCCATCACATCCTTTTGCCAGGACTACCTACGACAGGGTCACATGTAGGTCGTCCACAGCAGTCAACACTCCTACCGAAAAAGCAAAAAATCTTGGTCTCTCCACCTGGAGTACCCCCGGTCTGCTCACACTGACCGGGAAAACAGTGGCATCTGAAAGGTGGTTTTCAAAACACAGTCCTGATAACAGGAGCCAAATAGCACCCTCTATCACCATGAGCACACACCAAGCCTCCTGGCATGCATTTGTGTCTGCAGGATTGTAGCGTGCTGTTTATTCAGTGTTTCTAGAGATAAAGATAACAATTCTTTTCAACACTGTTTGTTTCTCATGTGTCCCCTGGAAACAGGGCTTGTTGAATTCCATGATTATTTTATTTTTATTTAAATGACTACATCTAAGGGTGGAAAAATAATAATGGATTAAACACTGGCAAACAAAGGGCTGCATTGTTTTTATAAATGGGTCATCTGAGAGGACCTAGGATGGCTCAGCTGATAAAGACACTTGCTCCTGAACCCAAATAGCTGAGTTTGATCTCGGGAATCACATGGTAAATACACACACACACACACACACACACACACACACACACACACACTCTTGAGAGAGAGAATGAGTGTCTGTGTGTGTACTAAAATCAAATGCAATATTAAGTCTTAGGTAATTCTATACTATCTGGTAATCTCAGTGCAACAATAAGGAACTACGGGGAAACGTTTTACAGTCATGCATCTTATGTTACTATAGCCCAATATGACCATTCTAACACAGGCTCATTACAGGAAGTGACTGAGATATTCCTGTTTCATTGTTGGAAGTATGGAGGCTTGTTTGCATTTTGTGTCCCTAGCCTGTTTTGACACAGCTGGTTGTATTCGGGCGCTCAGTGTTCCTGGCAGACAGTGCAGTTGTGAGGAGAAATAGGATGCTTAAAACTTCTGTGATTTCGGTTACTTTATGCAGATATTATTTTCTTCTAGAGAGTATTGAGGTTTGAATTATATGTCTTATTTCTCTACTTTCCATGGGCTTAAAAAATCAGATATTGTAGAAAAAGAGAACTGAGACCACAGAGGACACCAAACTTGAAAGGGAAAGAAAATGTCTAAGTCAAGGGGACGCCGATGATGGCGGCTCCTCTAAAGCCTCTTTCGTGGCTGGACAGGACTCGCTGCTGCTACCTCTGGCTGGCAGACACCATGGCCTCCTTATCATGGCTGGTTTCTTACTCAGCTCTCCCATCAACTTAGGCACCTCTATATTTTCTGCTGGTATCAAGCTGCTTCTTAGCCCCCCCAAACACTGGCTGTTTCCCACATTCAGGTATGTTCCCTTGCAGCCAGCCCTCTCTTGACTTCACCTTCTTCATACCCAACAATAATTGGATCCGCCATCCTCACTTCAGTCGTGTGCTTTAGATCCCATGACCTGAAGGAAGGTTGGCTGGTGGCCCTGAGCTTTTCTCATTCCTCACGTGGCAATTATTCTATGCGTTATTTCTCTCTGTATGTTTATTTGCTGCATGAGGATACCAGGCAGCATCTGAACCATTGAGGTAAATGTTCTAGCCTCCTGACGTGCAATAGATTTCATTTTCCCTTTACCTTTATTAGAATTACATTGATTGACAGTATGTGTGTGTCGGGGCGGGGCTTGCTTGTGCACGTACCATAACATATGTGGAGGTCAGAAGACAATTCAGGAAGTCTCCTCTGCCATTTGGGTTCTAGGGATAGAAACCAGGTCCCCAGACTTGGTGACAAGCACTGATCCATTTTGCCAGTTTCTACTTTGTCTTTGTCAAGTTTGTATTATTGAGGTTTGTGAAATACTTCTCAGAAGTGCCCCGAAAGAGACACTTGAAAATGTCTACTCTTGGCTCTGTGGAAATCTCAGCACTGGGGTGAGCAGGCAATTCTGGGCTCGGAGATTGTCTTCCTTACACACCTGCTCCTGGAGTCTCTACGCTCCCTGCTGCTCCTCTACATAGTTCCTCTGTCTCAGATTCCTGTCGCGTCTTGACTTTGGACAAGCATCGATACTGAGCCGGCACATAGAGAATGATGTAGAATGATGTTCCTCTCCTTTTCTCTTGAGTGAGTTTCACAGAGTTCAAGAAACTCCAGCAGCGGCCTGGTCTTATGCCCTGTGTGATGTCTATAAACATTGTTATTTGTTGTGAGAAGCCTCTTTATGTGGTTGCTTTTCCTGAGAAACCTGATGCAGGGGCTGGAACGGAGTAAACCAATACTGCCAATTGGAGGGCCCTTCTGCCTCATTGTACCAGTCAACAGAGGCATCAGCAATGATGTCTTTGAGAGCCTTAAGTAGGGATGCGTATACAGTCACTCCTTTACTTACTCTGAGGGGATGGGATGTGTTTGATGTGATCTCCACTGTCCCAACAGAAATATTCACATACACTGCAAGGTGGCTCCATGGGGATTGTTCATTAGGAGTTTGAGCAGACATACTTTATGTAAAGAGAAACACCCAAGAGATGCTTTTAATCACAGAAATGAAACCTGTTTTTCTTCATTGTTGTATCTCGTACAGGACACCTTTCTACCTAGGTATGGTAATACATGTCCTGCCGTACTGTTATTGATCCATGCCTGGTGACGACCACTCAATCTTTGGAGTAATAAGAGTCTACCTATGACACGAATTCTAATTGATCTTAACAATAAAAATCCAGAGTCAGATGTGGGGGTTAATGCTGAAGATCAGAGAAATCGAGAGGCCAGCCATTAGTGTGTTCTTTTACCTCTACTAATGCTCAGACCGAACTAGCAGTTCTGTCCTCAGACTGTGTCCGCCAAACCTCAGACAGCAACTGTCTCCACCAAACCTCAGACCGCCTGAGCTCCCTTATGCCTTACATTCCTCTCTTCACCCTGCCATATCATTCCTGTTTACCTCCCTAGTGCTGGCATTAAAGGTGTGTGATTCCAAGTGCTGGGATCACGTTTGTGTGAGCTCTGTTTCTCTTTTAGATAGATTTAATCTTGTGTAGCCCAGGGTGGCCTTGAAAAAACAGAGATCCCTCTGCCACTGTCTCCCGAGATCTGGGATTAAAGATGTGTTCCATCACTGCCTGAACTCTGGTGGCTTGGCTCTGTACTCTGATCTTTGGGCATGCTTTATTTATTAAAATATAAATAAAATATCACTCCATCTATCATTCCATGTCTCTGTCTCCTGCTTTGTGTTGTCCTTAGGAGATTCAGAACTCTATCACGTTTAGTCTTGCCTCAATAATGACAGTTATTTTAGGGAAAGAACTCTTTCAGAAAAAAATAGAACACAGCTTCCCCAAGAACTGAGTAAACACGTTTGCCAATCTGGGGTTTCACCGCCACAGCCATCGCGGAATCCCCCTGGACAGGTCCCAAAAAGTACAAGAGGAGAGTTCAGCTCATCCCTCACCATCTTCAGGGAAATAGCTCAAAATCTGCTTTCATGACCCTTGGTGTCCCACAGCAAGGATGAGCAGAAGACCAGAAATCTGTGTGCTCACTCACCGCTGGCCTCTTTATGACTTCTAATGCCTGGTGTCTCTCATGCCACAGTCACTACGGGCAGAAAACATTATCAGAAGCTACAGCAGGTTTTAATTTATTTTTCTGTGTATCTGTGATTGGAAATTGACTCTCAGCTTGTGTCAGTGTTTAAACTGTCGGTTCCCAAATAGTGCAGTTTTTTTCTTCTGATGTATTTGACAGTGTCTAGGGACACTCTTTCTGGTCCTGACTGTATATATTCTTCACAGCGTGGAGCAGTGCCCCCTCCCCATCCAGCGGAGAACTCTTTCATCCCACATGACAATGCTCCCCTTTGCTGCTACCTCAATTATCATGTATTTTGAATGTGCCAGTTTTCTGATCCATAAATTGATGGTTAGTACTTCATCACATCTACAAGATTCATGATAATTTAGGAAATTTACCATTTTAGATTTTCTTAATATATACAATCCAAGACATGTTTAAACCCTTGGTGACCATGCCTAAAGAATCTGTTGTGATTCTTAGGTTTAAATTGCCTCCTTTTATTAATATGAAATTAAATTTAAAGATGAATTAAATCAATTTATAATATACACTCTAATGGGTCATAAGACTCTGATATAACTACCCGAGCTGCAAAGCTTTAGAATCTAAAGAATGATTAACTAATTAATAATTTAGAATAATTATTCCAAAGAGATAGTCACATTGATTAATTTTTTAAATTATATTTTGTATTTATTGAGTTGCAAGAGCCTAACCTCCCTGTGGCTCTGAGGAATCTTGATTCCAAAGCATCGTCTCCCATTTGTCTTTCTTTACCACATGTTCGTAACATCATATTTTCCTAGAATCAGAAGGATTTGATTGCATCCTTTCAAAGATCAACGCATGAAGGCTTGCGGATCATAAAGTTGGATCACACATGGCTAAGCCGGCTCATTTGCATCTTGTTAGTATGCAGTCATGGCTACCCATGGCTGCTCATCAGAGAACTTGAGCAGGCCCAGCCTAGATCGTCAGAGCCGGATGTGTTTGTGTTTCCATCCCTGAGCATATGTGTCTTATTCTCCTATCTGAGCGACAGCCAGTTTTCAATGAGTGTCTCCCGACTGACCGAAGAGTTGGGTGAGTAGGATATGAGTCAGGGTCATAAGCTTCCGTTGTTGCTGCTTCACGTTCTCACACAGTGTTTGGTTGATGAGATTCCTTGTGTTCCCTTCTATGCTAATTAGAGTCTGATGAAGACCTTGGCCTGGCCTGGAACTGGGTAGCCCCTCCTTCCTCCCCTGATTCTAGGCTCTCAAGTCCTGCTCGCTGGCCGGGGCTCCTGCCACGCACTACTGCACTGACCACTCTGTTCAATTTTTTTTACTTTTTTTTAAATTTAATTGATTTTTATTGACCTCTACATTTTTCTCTGCTCCCCTCCCTGCCTCTCCCCTCCCCCTCAACCCTCTCTCAAGGTTCCCATGCTCCCAGTTTACTCAGGAGATCTTGTCTTTTTCTACTTCCCATGTAGATTAGATCCATGTAAGATTCTCTTAGGGTCCTCATTGTTGTCTAGGTTCTCTGGGATTGTGATTTGTGGGCTGGTTTTCTTTGCTTTATGTTTAAAAACCACCTATGAGTGAGTACATGTGATAATTGTCTTTCTGGTTATGGATTACATCACTCAAAATAATGTTTTTTAGCTCTATCCATTTACCTGCAAAATTCAAGATATCGTTATTTTTTTCTGCTATGTAGTACTCCACTGTATAAATGTAGTACACCACATTTTCCTTATCCTCCCTCTCTAGCTTCTTGGTGGACTTGCCGTTGAATAGGTGTCCTTCACGCAGAGCCTGGTTGAGCTTTTACAGGTTCCAGAATATATTCACCAAATTGGGTAGACTTCCAGGAACAGACAACCACTGTCCCCTCAGTCTCTGAACACACATAAGACTCATTTCTCCATGACTGACATTCCAGGCCAGGCTTTATGGGGCTCTGTTTCGTGTTGCCATTTGGGAACATCATGAGTCTCGGTTGATAGTGACTCCATCTTCACCCCATATTTTTCAGAGTAGGCTGGAAGAGCCAGCCCAGATGTGTGTGAGCATCCATTCTCAGTCAAATTCCACTGGCGTAACTTGGTGCTGTGCTCTGAAATAGTTACAAGGCATGCTGGGAAATGCAACTTCTCTGCCTCTCCGGGATGAACAGCAAAGGGGTTCCACATGAGCAGGAAATAGCAGGACAGCTAGGAGAACAGGCTGGACCCCACAAATGTGCTTCTCTGTTCTCTTCCTCTAACCTACCTACCTATTTTAATTCTTTTTAACTGTACACAAACAGATTTATTCATGCCGCAGACATTTCTGCGAATACTAGCATGATACTCTGAACAAGCCACTTAACCTCTCCAGACCTCAATTTTCTCCATAGTACATTTTGGAGAGGCGATTCAGAAATTGTGGATTATCCCTGAAGTCCTTGTCAGCATTGGAATGTTAATCATCTTGCCTTCTTTCCCTTCAGTCCTTGCTTGAATGATCCCTGTTTCTGTGTCTTTAAGGAAAGTGGTCCCTATGAGCTTGGTGTGCTGTAATTATTTGGTAGAGATTTAATGCTGTATCTCTGGTGAAATAATGATGCCGTTAACAGCAATACGAATGACCACACATGTATCGTTCCCCCTACCCTGCATTGAGTGTTAGAAAGCAGTACTCCAGTTGGAGACAATCACTGAGGTTTGGGTATGATTTAATCTTATTGACTACTAGTTCAGGCTCAGGGCACAGGTGTGTGGAAGTCTTCATTTGAAAGTGGCTGCCTCCTCTCTACCTAGTGCTGTGCCAGTGGGAAGTGTTTGTGAGACTACCTGTATTGACCCTTGTTTAACAAGGACTACAGGTGTGACTTTGTGACTGTCAGTTACACTGCCGTGTAAGTTCAGGCTCCCTGGAGCCACCTCTCACACAGGGAGTCACCGTGTGTGGTCTATGGAAGGTAAGGATTCAGGAGGTGGGAACTGGAGAAGATTACTGAGAAAAGAACCAGGCTGACCTGCTCTCAGAGCTGAGGCAGATCAAGTGGGGAATTAAGGATCACAAATTGGCCCAGGCTCATGCTACTGAAGCAAAGTGAATAGCCGTTTATACACAATTCCCGATGCCCATGTATTAATCCTACTTCCTGCATTGTTTGGAGACACAGTGATTCAGCTTCCCAAGGCAGTGCGCTCATCAGCCAAGTGTAAATCCTCCAAAGGGGAAGCGTCTCAGCCAATGACAGGGTGCTCTGGTCCATATATAGACCTCGGCAAAGCCAATTCACCCAGTATGATGGCTACTGCTCAGAGTTTTCAGGAATATTATTTAAAATTGTTCAGTATTCTAGACCCTGACTACACAGTCGCCTTGGCTCAAAAGAAACAAACAAACCCAAGAACTAATCCACCGTCATCAAAACAATAGAAGTAAATGAAGTGTTTTTATGGCTTTGTTTCTGGCCATTCTTGAATTTCTGCTTTTTCATGCAGTCTCAAGTAAATAGATAAATAAATAAATAGAAGATAGCATGAATGTTTCCCCTCAGCTGTGTAGAGCATTTAGTTTCATGAAATACGATCAAGAAATGTCTATAAGCCAATGGCAAATTCTCTTTGGCAGTCCCGGGGCTCTAGGTAAATAGAGGGTCGATTCAGTTATCTGAATACTTTTCTGCTTTCATTTCAAAAATGGCCTGGTACCTGACATAAGGGCTGAAGGATGTGCAGGCTTGGAATTCTCTGCCCTGTTTCCATTTCCTTTCCCTTTCCTGGCCCTCCCCAAATGTCCACATTGATAGATAAGCTGGCGCACTAGGAAGCCCCATTGTTTCCAGCTTAAATAATACACTTCATATTTGGGTAAGAGATTATATTGTAGAAGCTAGAGGTTTCCAGTTACCTAGAAGGTAAGTAAAGAAATGAAAAGGAAAGCCCTAGTGAAAGATAAATGAAAAAATATGGGTCACATCGCCATAACATTCCTTAGAGGTGGATGGATTGAAACTCTTCATCTGAGGACTGTGAACCCATGAGTCATTTGTCATCCTAAATTTATTCCAAACCATGATAGACGTGGACAGAGCAACGGTGATAGATACAGCGGTACTGGGCACTGTTCTCAGCACGTCTGTCTGTCAAATATGACTGCATGCTCTCTATTAATGCTTTAAGAGAACGCATGTTACCTCTTTAGTAGATAGAAATGCTCAGTTTATTTACATCAAGTTTCACTGTCTCTGGAGCTATCAAGCTTTCCCCAGCTGTTCCAGCTAAGTTGATGTCAACTTGACTCAGGCTAGTGTGATCTGAAGGGAGGTCACAGCAATTGAGAAAAGACCTCCATAAGCTCCAGCTGGAGAGCTTTTCTCAGTTAATGATCGATAGGGGAGGGCTCAGTCCACTGTGAGTGGCGCCATCCTGGACTGGTGGTCCTGGGTTGTGTAAGGAATCTGGTTGATCAAGCCATGATGAACAATCTGTAATAAGCAGCACCCCTCCATGACCTTTGTCTGCATCAGCTCGTGCCTCCAGGTTCCTGCCTGAGTTCCTGCCCTCATTGCTATTGATGATGGATTGTATGGGGCTGTGGATGAAATAAATGTTTTCCTACCTAGGTTATATTTGATCATGGTGTTTCATCCCAAGAATAGTAGTACCCTAACTAAGACACTAAGTAATACCACATGATGCTATATGGGTTGACTGAGCAATTTAACTTTTTATTTTAATTTAGCCATATTCAACTTTCAGGCATGCTCAACTATTCAGTAGCAATGCTCTAGAGAACATACAGAGAAGTTTGAATGGAGAAATTCCCTACTGAGAGTAGTGGACTCATTCCAAACATAGACAAAAATACTTAGGAGACTGTATGTTCATATTTTCCATGGAGTACTTACATAACTCTTTGCTAAAATAATTTTAGCCACCATTTAAATAAATGGGTAAATTTCAATATATCTGATTTCCAAGAAAATACCTCTATGATTAAAGATAGTGGAAAGAAAACTGTGTGATCACCCATTTGTCAATAAGTAGTTTAATTCCAGAACTGTTGTATAACAATGGAAACATCTAGGAACGTAAGAAAGGGAACATGTGTATATATGCTTATATAGAGACATGGATGAATGCATATGCTTTAAGAAGTCTCCACACTTTGAGTATGTACACTATATATAGAGACAGAGAGGAGATGTTAGCTAGCCAGCGAGACAGGTGATAGGACAGGCGATGGATGTGATGATCTCAAGAGAAGAAAGCATCCTCTCTTTGTAAATGGAATGGAGAAAATGGTAAACTAAATTGCACTAAGAGTGCTAGATAACAGCCAGAGATAATTACTTCAGAAGAAAGAGAAGCAGTGCCCAGAATACACAATGGCACAAACAAAAAGCCCTCCCTTGCCTAGCATTCGGCGCAGTGCTCTGGCAATTCAGTGCAAGATGGAAGAGCGAACATCAGTAAGGAGCATGGCTCTCACCAGATATGTCATGTCGGAGCAATAGAAAAGATTTAAAGGTCATTACCTTACAGGAGGAACTAAAGCAGGATGAAACTATGTGGGGATGTTTTTGGAAGCTAGACCTTGATGAGACAGCTGCCTCTGGCTAAGAGAAAGCACACATTGACAGAGGCAGTAACGTAAGGCATGCTCAGGAGTCTCAGCTCATTGTGAACACGCGATGCCTCTGTCTTGTAGCCAGTACTAAACTCTGAAATTGTGAAGGCTAAGCTATAGAATGCCTAGCCTGAAACAGCCTAGTCTAAAAATTAATTAATCGTGTTACTGAAATTCTGAAAATATAAATTCCAAGCATATTCTTGATCGAAAACTGAAAAGCCACATCTTAAGGACTGGGGTGAATGAGATGCATTGGTAAGACCCTTTATCCACATGAAATACTTTCCCAGTCAATTAGTGGGAAATATGACCTAGGCATAACAAACCCTGTCAATACTGCTTTTTCTCACATGTACATAATCGTAGTAAGTTTAGTTCATAAACTTGACACAGTAACTGATTAGCAAAAGCAAAATAGTAAGGTTAGCTGGGTGATCACCCAAAGGCTCAAACATTTTCTGTATGAACATTAAGACCTGATTTTGAATCTTCAGGCCCATATAAGTGTCGAGGTTGTACATGTGTTCATAACCCCAATACTTTGAGCTGAGACAGGAGGGTCAACCAAGTTTAGAAAACAAAAGAATGATACAATACAGGGTAAAGCAGTGGAGGAGGGCGTCTGATGCTGAGTTCTGGCCTTGAGGGGTGTATCAGGGTTGCGTACCCCCATATTCCCTCACACGCATGCACACAAAAACCCGGATAAGCGTCCGTACAGCTATAAGGATACGCTGTGACAAGAGCAAGTGATCGTGGTCTCTCCCTTTCCAAACAGGTGACAGGCACCCACACCTCCTCTGTCTGCCTCCTAAACTACGATTATAGTAAGAAGCGCAGTGGTGGGAGAATACTCCCGTGTCTGTGAGAGAAACCATGTCATAGACGGCCTCCAGGGAGAAGGCATGGATGTCATTACTGGGGTCACGTGGTGTGCTTATCTCCGGGAAGTCTGTCTTCCCCTAGGAGTGTTTGTTAACTGTCTGTAGATGAAGGGCATTTATGGGCTCCGCCTGATACAATTCTCCCATCTGTTTCAGCATGTCAGTTGGTGCTGGGATTGTTTGGGTCTTGTGTAAGCAGCCATATCGTTGGGACTTTGTGGGCATAGTTTCCCTCTCATATGCAGAAGACAGTCTTGCAGCAGGCTTCCTGGTCCTAAAATATATACATACAAGCAGCACTAATTAGATGCCCGTGAGTTACATGTATATATTTATTCGCTTATGTGACAATAATAATCACAGAGCCAAACGGCATGAGTTTGAAAACAGCAGCAGGAAGGGCCATGGGAGAGACTGGAGGGAGGAGGGGAATGATATAATTATATTTTAATTTAAATGTATATTTAAAAATTAAGGAAAAAAGTTTTTAAAATTCCTTAAAATACTCATTAATTTTGTATTTTGGGGGAGTTTCTCACTTAATATCTTCAAACCACAGATGATTTCAGGTAACTAAAAGCTGGGAAAGTGAAACAAGAACAGATAAGGGGTCCACCGAACACCAGCCCCCCCAGAGTAAACCTTGTCTGGGGTTCCTTCAGTCCCTACTCGACTGAGGTAATTGCGCCCCATCTTCCTCTCAGCGGCACCCAGCGCAGTCGCCTTATCAAAGGGGAGAAGCCACTCTCGCGGGGTTTCATCCGTACTGTGTTGGTGCGGGAAAGCTGAGTGGCTGTGAGCAGATGCACACTGGACGGCAGATTCAACAAACGGTGGAACAAGGCTTGTGTTCGCTCGCCCAGCAAAGTCAGCAGAAAATGGCTTCAAATGACAGTGTTTACTGTCTCTGAGGGAATTTTAGACAGAGCTGATTTTAAGATGGGGAATTTCACCAGAAAATTATGAGACATGCACGCACACATACACACACACACACACACACACACACACACACACTCAGAGTCCAGTGCACTCATGAAGAAAGGGGGGAAAACTGCTTTAGGACTCAGTTTATTTGCAAAGGCTCAGACACCATTTTAAAGATTATGGTCATAAGCTTGAAAATACCAATGACAAAGGTAGAAAATAAATCTAATAAAATCCCAAATGAGGAACGAATACTGTAGAATGGGAAA
Organism: Arvicola amphibius; assembly: GCF_903992535.2. Lineage (NCBI taxonomy): Eukaryota > Metazoa > Chordata > Mammalia > Rodentia > Cricetidae > Arvicola > Arvicola amphibius. The sequence continues at coordinate 6,294,682 of NC_052049.1, read as the reverse complement.
TCAAGGGACTTTACTCCAGCCAGGAAGCAGATCATTGCCTTGCTCAGTTTTTATCAGAGAAACTTTGTCCTGCCTCGGATTGGAGTAGATACCAGAGACCTGCAACCAGACAGTACACAGAGAGGGAGAGATACTGAATCACACGGCCTTCTAAGTCAACCTGATCAATGCACATACAAACTCCCAGAGACTGTGGCAGCTTTCACAGGGCCAACAAGGGTCTGCACCAGATGGGGTCCTAGAACTGAGAGTGGAGTGGACACATGCCCTCGTCCCTAACCTAGGAGCTAGCTCCAGTTGCCAGTCAAAATTTAGTTTTCTCTAAAATTATCTCACTGGGGAAACAAACCACTCAATGGATGTTAACAGACAAAGAGCTCAGGGTATCTTTGGGGGTTTCTTGTCTCATCATAGTGTCAGGGCTTTTCTTTTTTCTTTTTTTTATTCTACTACATTTTTAAATTTTATTTTGGATAGATAGATGATAGATAGATAGATAGATAGATAGATAGATAGATAGATAGATAGATAGATAGATGATAGATAGATGGATGGATGGATAGATAGATAGATAGATAGATAGATAGATAGATAGATAGGTAGATATAGAAAGATATATTGCCCCTTTTAGCATACAGAACCTTTGTGTATATACTATGGCTTCCAGTTTAGTGTTGTTACGGGATTCCTGAGTGAGTAAGTGGGTCCCTGCGTTTATATCTCCTTCTTGTGTCTTGTCTTGGGCACTTTTCCTTCTGTTATTTTTTTTCCTATACTAATGTGCTCATTTTGCTTTATCATATCATGTTCTTATATTATTGTGTTAATTTTTCCTTAGAAGCATGCTGTTTTTTGATGAAAGAATGCAATAAGGTGGCTCCAGATGGGCAGGGAGGTGGGGAGGGTCAGGGAGGAGTAGGTGGAGGGGAAATTGTAATCAGGATATAGTATGTGAGAAAAAAATCCATTGTCAGTTGGTGGTGGTGGTTGTTTTTACTCTTGATTCTTTGGCTCTTTTGGGGGGCCTGCTACTCAGCTCCCAAACAGATCACACAGATACTTATTGCTACTTATAATTCCCGGCCTTAGGTTGGCTTGTTTCTTGCCAGCTTTTCTTAAATTAAATTATCCCATCTATCTTTGGCCTCGGGTCTTTTATCTTTCTCTATTTCTGTACACATTTTCTTTCCTTCTTACTCCATGTATGGCTGTGTAGCTGTGCAGCTGGATAGCTGGGTGGCTGGTGGATAGGCAGCTGGCCCCTCCCCCTTTCTCTCTCTTTCCACAATCCTTTTCTTTCAGATCTCTCCTCCTATTTATCCTCTCTGCCTGCCAGTCCTGCCTATTTCTTGCTCCTGTCTCTCTAATGGTCATTCAGCTCCTTTTTAGACCATCAGGTGTTTTAGACAGGCAAAGAACCACAGCTTCACAGAGTTAAACAAATGCAACATAAACAAAAGGAACAGACCTTAAAATAATATTCTACAAGCGTCAAAATGAATAAAAAAAGAAAAGATAATGAAAGAACCTATATGAACAGTATGTGAGCCTGGCGGTGGTGGTGCACGCCTTTAATCCCAGCACTCGGGAGGCAGAGGCAGGCAGATCTCTGAGTTCGGGGCCAGCCTGGTCTACAAGAGCTAGTTCCAGGACAGGCTCTAGAAACTACAGGGAAACCCTGTTTCGAAAAACCAATTAAAAAAAAAAAAACCCAGTATGTGATTAAGACATTAATTCCCGGAAATAAAGACTCCATTGGCAAAGAAAGGAGACACTTCAGTTGTACACAGGATGGAGCAAGCAAGAGGGGTACATTGCAGGCCCTAGGACAATATGGGGGATACTAAGGGCTGCTTTCTAGGAAGCCAACGATAGCAAATATTAGAGGTGTTAGCATGTGTTTAGGAAAAGCCAACTTGCAAGTGGGCATTGTGAGACAGACCAGAAGTGCCTGCACACATAGCGTGGATATTAACTCTAGGGTGAACACTTATTGAGGAAAATACAGTCATGCCTTGTTTGCAAGACTATCTGTATGCAATATTTACCGTAAACACGGTTGCAGGTGAGCAAACACAGCATGTCTAAGCAGAACAAAGACAGATCAACATGGGGAAGTTGGGAAATGCAAAGTGTGTTTATAGGGAAATAAAATTGATTTTAAAGGAGTAAGTAATATTTCCAATGTAATAAAAAATCTAACCGTTATTGTTTAGATTTCAAGAAATATATGAAAACCCGTAAAAGATTCAGAGTTCTTCCTGGGAGTGAATCATAAATGAACTACAGCTGAGAGGGTGCGTGCTTTTCTTTTTCATACCATGTAGATTTATTTTAAATTAAGTACAGGGTTGACATTAATATACATAATAATATGAAGAAGATATTCTATCAGTCAGGCCTGCAAAGACAGAGATGGAATGCTGCGTGCACATCCAAGAGGAGGTGGCAAAAAATGAAGTACATTTCAAACATAAAATTTATTCTAAAAACCTAGAAGAACTTAGATGCTTCCTGGAACTGGCTTTATGAAAAAGGTATGTTTTCATTTATGCCATCGGTTCAGGATGGGACAGTGGCAAATTACATAAAGATTATCTTTTTATCAATACAAAACGCAGCGAGACATTTACAACTTGTCCTGGGAAAATGGAGATGAGAAGCTATGTGGGAGAAGGAAGACACACTGGAAAAGTGTGCTCCAGATGCAAATCTCACAGGTGGTAATGTTCAGCCTGTGGATATAAGCAATGAGAGCAAATTTGTGCAGAATTTGAAGATTCCAGTATTTATCTGTGTGTGCCTTCTCAGCCTTATTATAGTTTGTGATTCTATCAATTTTCCATGATTGTCTACTTTATTTTCCCCCAACAAGTAATTTTTGTCTCAGGAATGGGATGTTTTGCCTCAGCCAAGCTCAGCCTTTCCCTCTGTGTCTCTTTAAGCATCCTGCTAGAGGCAAGCAAGCTTCCCCATTTCCTTTTGTAAGTCTACAGGGTTGGTTAACTGGAGTTGTCAATGTTGACTTTGTCCTCTTTCAACTCCAACTAAATAGCAACTAGAAATGTGTGCTGTAAAGAAATGTGATTAAAAAGCTATCCATAGCCTCAATGACCTAACCCCCACATTTCAGATTCTTTTAGTTTATTGTGTATTACGGAGACATTTTAGGACCTGGTCATCTTGTCAAATAGATCCTATCTACTATCTGTTCTCTCTCTCTCTCTCTCTCTCTCTCTCTCTCTCTCTCTCTCTCTCTCTCTCTCTCTCTCTCTCTCTCTCTCCCCCTCTGTCCCTCCCTCCCTTCCTCCCTCCCTCCCTCTCCCATTTCTTCCCTGTCCCCCTCTCCTTCTGCTAAAAGGAGTCATGTCCATGGTTTTGCACGGTTTGGATTTTCTTTTCATATTTTGTTATAATTTCCCAATTTGTCATCCATCTGTGTTCTTACAAATGCACGTGCATGCATAATTCACAAGTTTATGAAAAAACACAAAATGTTCACACCTAATTTGACACCTTTCTTTCTGTGTTATTATTATAGCTTGTCAGAGGTTCATGTCCTCTCATCTAGATTTCGGGTTTAGATAAAAATGCTGAATGAAGGGTCTTTTGCCCCTTACTATCCCACGTACATCCGGTAGGCAGCAAGTGGACTTAAGACTTCAAATCATTATAGCAACTGATTTTGCATTGGTTTGTAAAGGTTTTTCTTTGTCTAAATGTTCCAAGTACCAGTGGTAGTTTTTCTGCTCCAGCCCTGAGACCCACGTCTTGATTGGACTGTGACGCCTGCAGAGGGCACTGCTGTGAATGAACCAGGTTCATGAGCAGAACTGATCTGGGCATAGAAATGAGTGGGGTGTGAGATGAGTTGTCTCAGTTGCTAACTTTGTGGCCTCGCTGCAAAGGAAGTGCAGGTGTGGGTTATTCGGCATGGCCCTGCTGCTGCTTCATGTCTGTAGGGGTATCCTTGTATCTGGGTTATCTGCAGCAGGGTTAACTGAGTACAAGCAGCAGCTTGCCTAGGACATCTCTTCCTGCCTGTCTCTGGTCTTTCCGAGGATACTCAGCGTCCTGTGATGCTGGCAGTATTACCAAGGATACACTACAACAAACAGGAAAATGACACACCTCTAGCAGATACTGTACTATATAATCCCTGGGAGGAGTGGGACTGCATGTGGGCCAGTTGGGACCCCATTAAGGAGCTTAAGATGCAAGGGGCATCCTGAGATACCCCTGTGGCCCCTATGTACAGTTCAGTAGTACTTCTGAAAGCTCTATAGAGGTGAATTACACACAAAAATAAAGAAAGCTTGTGTGTGTGGGGGGGTGGGTTACCCAGAAGAGACATGAAGAGATGTTGCATGAAGAATGGAATGTAAGGTCCATAGTAAGAGGATGGCAGCAACTAGAGCATAACGGGGCAAGAAAGGGCTATGTCTCAAGCATCCTGAGGGAGTACAGCTCTGCTGGTACCTTGAGCTTGCCCCTTAACACTGGCTTCTGGCTCCTCCTCGCAGGACTGGGAGAGGATATAATTACTATCACTCACACCACCATGATTATGGTAATTTATCACAGAAGGCCACTGTCAACTCATATACATGTTTTCCTAATGGGCAAGTCAGTGAAAAAGACAGTGCCCAGATTTTCTTGGTCTGGGGTTACTGTAAGTGATACAGCGTTATTGAATCAGTTCTTGGTCATGACACTGTGATACGCTTGCCCTTCAAAGCCAGGATTGCTCTGTGCTGCAGACCTGAGCTGGAAGAACCACACCAGCTGCAGACACCTTGCAACCTCTTGTCACCACGCAGAGTCTGTGTGGAATTAGACCCAACAGAGGTCACTGTTTCTAGGAATTGGCTGCCCAGAATCCTTGTGGGATACTTTGAATTATATGAGTTTGTCTGGGCTTCAATCTTGTTTTCATAAGTTCTGCCTTTCAGTTACACAAAATTATTATTATTATTATTATTATTATCTGCTCAGGCTGTTTCCATTTGAAGTTTTTAGCACATGCCAGAAAGGGACACTTGAGAGCTTGGGTAATGTTTTTTTATTCTGAAAGACACTCACATTAAAGTTTCCTAAGGCGATTTTATTGGCACTGTTCACTTTACTTAGAGGCATAGGTTGCTCCCTGAAATTTATCAACTCTTTGAAATCAGACTCAGTCTTTGGTGCTGGGCCTGATCTATGTACCATGTGTGGATTGCTTTTGCTGGAATTCATCATTGGTTGCGGGAGTCATTAGCTCATAAGCAACACACTTAGCTTGTAAATACTAAGTTTATTTGGAAATCATGTTCAAACTAGTTTTAATCCTAAGAAGGAATATAAACTAAATCTGAATATGGTGTCCATTGTGGAGTAATATCTTCTTAAGATTGCCATAACAAAGTGTCACAAAGTCTGTGGCTGGCAGCTACACAGATCTGCTCTCTCACCGTTTGAGACTCCAGAAGTCTCGAGGATGGAGGTCGTAGATGACTTCTTCAGTCACAACGGCTCTAAGTGTTCTTTGATCTGTTGTTTCATTCGTTATACAGCTCCCACACCATCATCACAGGAACTTCTCCATGTGTCTGAGTATCTCAGCCCTCCCTCTCCTTCTAGGACACAAGTCACTGGAGATAGCTCTACCAGATTAGTTCACGACAATCTTACTGCGGGGTCTTTGATACAGTTGTTATGCCATGCCTCTTCCTTGAAATAGGCTCACATTGATGGGTTCCAAGTGAGTGTATCTCACACTAGTACAGCCGATATGGAGGGTAATGCTTAGGAAACCTCTCTTCGCTCTATGCTTAGTTGTTTGAAAGACAGCCTAGCAACTTCTGGTGACACGCAGCTTCTCTTTGGGTCAGACTTACAAGAACATACGAAAAAGGTTTTTCCTCTTTGTACGCTTATCTCCTCACCAACATGGACATGCATGACAACCCTGTATGTTCTTGGGGACTCTTTTGTTCACTGTCAGATATAAGGTAGAGGAGGCAGCACCCCTGATGCCATTGTTACATAAAAGAGAAAATCATTCCAGACATAGCCAAGGCCTCTTCAGAGAAACACCTGGAGGTGAAGTGTGGGCCTTCCATCACCAAGGCAAGAAATGCTTGCTGGGAGGAAGTCAGATAAGAAAGGCAGGAATTGGGGACCCAGGAACCTATATGAATCTACCTTCTTCAGACTTGAAGTGGGAGGAATGAGTCTCTGGCTAAGCAGGAGTGCTGTGGAATCTAACTGTAACTGCAGCCCACTCAGGATCTTTCTTTGAATGCATTCTCCCAGTCATGATGCCTCAGACAACTGCTGATGGAGGAGAGTCATCTTTCTATGTGTTACTTTCATTGGTTAATAAAGAAACTGCCTTGGCCCTTTAATAGGAGAGAAAATTAGGTAGATGGAGTAGACAGAACAAAATTGTGGGAAAAAGAAAACAGAGTCAGGCAGATGCCTCAGGCAGACGCTATGCCTCTCCTCTCTGAGAAGGACGCAGGCTAAGATCCTTCCTGATAAGCCTCCACCTCGTGGTGCTACACAGATTACTAAATATGGGTTAAAACAAGATATGAAAATTACCCAATAAGAGGCTGAAACTAATGGTCCAAACAATGTTTAAATGAATAAATACAGTTTCCCTGTAATTATTTCGGGTGTAAAGCTAGCCGGGTGGCAGGACTCAGCCCGCTGTTCCTTCTACAACCCGGGATATGATCCTGAAGGATCTCATGATGGACAGAAAGTCAAGCTCACCATGCTACCCAAAGGATGCCACAATCTTTCTGAATCTATGAGATAGGTGTGGGCTGGTATTACTTGTCTTTCACAGTGGCAAGTTTCCCTTTTTTCTCTGAATGTTGTTTCCATACTGTGTGTGGCAGTGTTAGGAACCTCAGGTTGCCACCCAAACTGAGCCCTCAATAGGTCTCAAGAACTCTTCGTGACCTTTCTCCTGACTGTGTAACTGAAGCTAAGCCCCAGAAGGGAAGAGGCGGGTGTTCAGTGCCCCTGTCTGTGACCTTCGCAGTGAGCATTGCCAGGTCTTCCTCATGAATTGGCTCTGACTTGTTACACTTTCAGCCAAGAGGGCAGAGAGAGGTGTCACACAGCAATGCCTTCCCTCTCAAAATCTGTCCCATTGACAAGTGTTTGCAAATGACTAAATTCGCCCAGAGTCTATACATAAAGGGTTGCCCACTGTTGACACTGGGGCCTGGTCCCTGCCAAGGTTGACTTGGAAGACTGGTGGAGCTCGCCTGCCAACTCCTCCTGCAGAGATCCTACTTCCTGCTCAGTGTCCACACAGGACTGGAAGCCAACAGAAGGAGGGATTAGCTCTGACAAAATTCCTCGTGGTGAGGTTGCTGTATCAGTGACTACTATAAACTACGGTGGGGGCAAGTAACTTAAGGGGGAAAGGGTTTATTTTAACTGATGGTTCCAGAAGGATGGACAGTTCACAGTGGCAAGACGGGTCTGTCCTGGTAGCAGGTGCTGGAAGCTGGTTGATCACTGTTTCTATCTATGCACCGAACCAGAGCCAGAGCCAGGAGTAGAAGAAAGCTTAAACTTTTAAATCCCACCCACTAGTGATGTCATTCCTCCAGCAAGGATCTACCTCCTAGGTGTTTCATGACCTCTCCTAAGCAGTGCCAACAAGGGGAACCAAGTGCTCAAATTCAGGAGCCTATGGGGGACAGTTGGCTTTGAAGACTCCATTTAGCTTTTCACTCCCACTGTGTCTCTGCCCTGGATTGTGTCTCTCTTTTCCAGTTGCATTCAGGCTTCTCACTTATGTCTCTTCGGCCTTTCAAAACTCATTGGCTTCCATCTGCTAATACCTTTGCCACGCATTCTGTTAATTAGCCCCTTTAAAGACAGACTGGTTCATCAATCATATTTTCTATTTCCTCTTCTAATCAACTTTCCTGTACCCTAATAGGGCTAACTACGATTGCCAGGAGATGTTCAAGGGTCCATTTAGTTCTAAAATATTTATTTTTGAATGTGTCCACCTGCTATGAGTGTGTGCCTCACCTCCCAGACCTTTGCCAGTCAGGGTCAACAATTGTAACTCATTGTGAGCTTTTAGTGGCTGTTTGTCTGTGGCTTACGTTACATGGTTTGTCTCAATGATTCACTAAATGTGTACTATACTCCTAGTAGCTCTATGAGGGAAAAATTTACCCGGGCCAGTAGCTTGCTTTCAATACTGGCAGAGCAGAAGTTCATTACTAAATTATTGATGATAATGACATGTGAAGACCATATAGTGAGGCAATTTTAAAGTGTTTAAATTTTATCATTTCTCTTTAAAGTTTCTATGCTATGTACACATTTCAACTGTTATCCCAGAGATCTTAAAAGGAAAAGTGAATTTTAATCTGCAGAAATTTTTATTCAAATCTTGTTCAAAATAAGTACCAAACACCTCATATTTAATATCCATCATAATCAAATCACTGTCTACTAGCCTAGATTTTATTTTTTTGTTTGGGGAAGACCTGATAAAGATTAAAATAGGATAATTGGATTCAGGTTCTTCTGTTCTACCCTGCTATATTATGGCCATAGGCAAGCTGTAATAAAGTAACAAAAACTAGTCACTTAGATGGGATTTCACCATCTCATCACCTGGGATGCCAGGCTGTGTTGTAAGGAGGCCGCTTGTTTGTTCCCAGCTGCCCAGACTCCCAAAATAAACACACAGAAAATGTATTAATTAAATCACTGCTTGGCCTATTAGCTCTAACTTTTTATCGGTTAGCTCTTACATTTTTACTTAACCCATTTCTAGTAATCTGTGTATTGCCACAAGGCTGTGACTTAATGCGTAAAGTTCCCTCTGGCTCCAGTGGGGCTACATGGGTTCTCTCTCACTCTGCCTCCTTTCTCCCAGCATTCAGTTTAGTTTCCCTCCTACCTCTTTTCTGCTCTGCTCAGGCCTAAGACAGTTTATTTATTAACCAAAGATATTCACAGCATTCAGAGGGGAATCCCACATCAATGCTGGGTCTTACTAGTACCTTATCCTCCAGTGGGGTAGGGTGGGGAGGGTGTCCAGGCTGAACTGTCTGCTCCTCCACCTTCTAGGGACTGTAAGTTTTGGTTTTAAATGCTGCTTACAGAGCCAGAACACCAATCACTTGGCCAACTCCTCCAGAGTATCTTCACATCATCTTCTCTTGTGTATATCCGCCTCTGATTTACTTTTGACATAAGGAAGTGGGTCATGGTGTTTTGGGGCTGCTCCAATAAGATGCTAATGGCTGCTGACTCCTCAGCAACAGAATATTGTTCATGATTTGTTGACATGAGTCCAAGGGGAAAGCAGAGTTTGTGTGTGGAGGGCTCACTTTTGATAGATTTTTTTGTTATTTATTTATATTTTTTTGAGAATTTCAATGTTTAAAGTTTTTTTGAAAAGTACATTTGTAGAAAGAACATTTTTAATAGAACACAAAGCATTTTCCACTTCCATAGAAATTCTGAATACAACACTGAGAGCTTTTTCACACGTACGCTCAGACTGATGTCAGGACTCTGTAAATATGTCCTACTATTGTCAAGGAAGTAGATTTTTATCAACGGATGCCTAACATGCCTGATGCCGATGGCTATAGAGTATAGCTCATATGTTTGAGGGTTAATTAGACAGTCCCAATGATATTTATAACCTCTATATAACCATAGAGATTAGAAGTTGCCTCTATTTTATTTGCTAGTATTTTTATGATGTTGGGAAATATTTGCTGTTTGTAAAGTCCATTTCCCTGTATGTGACTTCTCTGTTTCCTTGAACCATTAATAACGCTTTCAAAAATATCATGGTGGTATTTTTAAGTTTAAATACTTAACCAATGATCTTTGCATTAAAATTCCCTTTAGTAGGGGTCAGTGATCACGTGTTTCAATGGTTGATACAGATTGTTATTTAGCAAATGGAGACTATTGTCTATTCACCTAGTTCTATTTAGAATAAATCATAGAAAACATGGGATTATATCTGAATTTTAAAAGCTTGCTTTCCACTCAAATCTCCTGAATACATAGAACGTGATTCACTGGAAATACTCTACAATAGGACCAGGCTCAGCTCTTTCAGTCTTGTGGATTCAGTATGAGCTCTAGGTAGTGTGTGGGCGGCAGGTTTAAGTTAGTCTCAATTATTAAAACCAACAAAGGGGAATAGCAAAATATGTTATATAATCAAACAAATGGTGCCAAGAGATAAGCAAGCAAAAATCTTCTTATATACACTGTGGCCAACTGAGATCAAGAATCAGGTAGAATTTGAATATCAGAACACCAATTAGATTCATACTGTTGCTAAAAGTAGCGATTACTGATTACTCGCCCAGTCACTGTGAGACTAGAATAATGTTGACACATCCCTGTTCAGAAGTTCGCATGTTCCTCTGCCCTGTGGCAATTTCTCCTGCAATTTCAAATGAGCACATTCGTCTTTCTTCTGGCCCTGTGTAAGAAGGTAGGATAAACGGCTGTTTTAAAAGTAAAAGGTGTTTCCTCAAAAGGAAGTGTTTCCCGAATTTCTTTAAGTTGTTCATTTCCAATCTTCCAGAATTTAGAATTTATAAGGTAAATTGTTTTGGCAAATAGACCACATTCTGCTAAGACGACAAGACACTCCAAGGTTGCTCCAGGACTCCTCTTCCTAATACACAAGATTTAGAAGGTGAAGCATTAGCCATGGTAGTGAAGGTGCTGGCGAGGGGCACTCTGTTACTGACTTCCAGAGTGTGGCATGACACGGTGCCAGAGGAGCTCGAGAACGGCCTGTGGTCACAGGCAGGCCATGGTGGGACATGGTCATGGTGGGGCAGAATGGATGGAGCTCAATTACTCCCTAGAGTCTGGACCTTCTCTTCTTTGCTTAAAGTTCCCTGGCTATGGGGGAATGCTTATGAATTACAGGATATTCATCAGCACGTATGGCTTTTCCCAGTAGTTTTGTGTAATTCCTCAATACACTTACTTTGATAAAGATGCTCCTAGACATGCCCATATGTTCCCGGGGTGAATTGTCCCTGTTGGACAGACACTGATTTGCACTGACACCAGTTACGTTTTCTTTTCATTTATCGATACAATTCAGACAGATGATTGCTCTTTGCAGTGCTAAGGAATTGAGTGTAAATTTTCAAACAAATATGATTTTCCACACCAACTTTTGTTAATAAATTACCATGAGAACAGATTGCCAGTCTAGAATTCCGCTGCAGTTAATTTTGCTGTAAGTTCCCTTTGGCTTATGGAAATGAAGCAACTTTAATTTATCTGCCATTCTATCTATAATTTTTTGCTAGTAACAAGAGACAATAAAAGGGAAAGCATGGGGGACTGGGGAGGTTGCTTAGTGGGTAGGAACATGCCATACAAGCGTGAGGACCTGTGTTCGGGACTCTAGAAAACATGTAAATGGAGACATAGTAGCACTGAGTTAATACCAGCCCTCCAAGGTGAAGTGGGGAGCAGAGATCTGAGTATTCCTGCAAGCTTGCGGGACAACTAATCTGGGATACAATAAGATGGAAGGCAAGAACTGATACACAAGGTTATTTTCTGACATCTGCAGGTGAACTGTGTGTATCCTCCCACCCCCGCACACGCACACACACACATACGTGCACGTACACACACACACACATGCACTCATACTCACACACACACAGAAAGAAGCACAGTTTGTTCTATGAGTTCTGCCTTCCTCCCCTTTACTGGGCACATGGCTTTGGACAGCTTAATTTTGAAGCTCACCAAATCTGTTTCTTTGAAATAATGAAGATTTCTGTAAGGTTTTGTCCTCAGTACGCCTGTTACGTTTGCGAGTTTCATATCTCAGCTTCACACTAGTAGCTACTGAGTTTGGAGTCTCCTGGTACCCTTCAGGAAATGGTGTCGAACAGCCTGGAGCTGTCCAATGGATGAGTAGACATGAGGGACTGGCATTTGATAATGAGAGATGGGGATCACACGCTGTCTTATCGTTTTCACACTTGACATCGCATAACTATGTTGTGGCTCTGGGCAGCTGGGCAGAGAAGGGAGGGGAGGAATCACAGCCTTCAGTGGTTTCAGGACTTAGTGAATCCATTGTTGAACGTGACAGGTGCTGTAATAATAAAAATCTGTGAAATTGTTGTTTCAAATATTTCATAGATGTTTTTAGCCTGTGTTATTAAAGTGCAGGTGGAAGGCTTCTAGTGCCTCAAATTCATTTTTGTAAAAATCAGATGACTTTTGTAGTAAAGATTTTGATGTCACTAAGGATTGGGATCTATTAGGCATTTTTAGACAAGAGGAATTATGTATTTGTAGCTAACACTGCAAAAATAGTTTATTGTAATTTAAGGCAAACTGCCAGCAATGGAATTGCATCTACATGTCTGTTTGTGGCATTTACTTTTAATTGCTCTTTATCGTAAACTCAAATTGATTATAAACTCAAAATTACCATACAAAAATTTGAGTCACTGTATTATCATACTACACCATTAAGTGAAGATTTTTAAAAAGCTTTTGGCTAATTAGAATCTAAAATAACACATATGTTGTATGTCTTCCATTTGATCTCCATATCTTTCCTTTAAACCAGATGCATTGTAACTTGGTTGTGCACATACACTTGCCCAGTTGTGTGTGTCCCTGCACAATTGTATGCTTAGCTGCATAATTATAGCACATGTACTATGCTGATAAGTGAATATTGGTTGACTGAAAGCCAATGACAAGTGTGAAGGACAGAGAAGCATGGAGCTTGGGAAAGATCTATGTAACAGGACTCATAAAAAAAGATGTGTTATGGCCACCATCAACCTCTCCCCCGGGGGCTTTTACAATAGAAGAAAATGTCACTTGGCTAAGAGTCTCTTTACAGAACAAATATATGTAGTTTGTAAGAAAGAAAAGGAGAAAAGGAGTTGGCTTTTGTTTGGAGAGTGGGATGAAAAGGGCTGAGTGGTTTGCATTTGATTTTACACCCACCTCAGCTCAGTTTCAGCACTGAGTCCTCAATGAAATTAAACAGCTGCATTAGCTCTGGCTGGGTCCCTCTCATCAAGGCTCCCTCTCAGTCTAGTCAGCTCATCCTGCAATAGCCTTTCGCTGTGTTTGTTTCTATTTTAGTATTTAAGAAGAATCGTCCTCACCGCTGCCCTAACTGTGGAAAGTGAGCTTCATTCACGAATGGGTTCGTGTCTGCCCATATAAAACCTCCAGAACAGCTTCACATTTATTTTTTCCTGTCCCTTCACCCTGATGTCCCGTCTCCTTTTGTCCCTTTTCTCCTTCCCCATCACACAGCCTATATGGCCACTGTCCTGCTCCTACCCCAGGTTTCTGGATAGGACCAATAGAGAAAGGCAAAGTTCTGTGGCCTCCTCCAAGTTTAGGATCCCTACCACCCCTTCTGCCCGCCAATGGGAGAACAACAGCCCAGCTTCTCTGGGTTCAGGCCTAGATTGCTCTCTGCCTGGCCTTCTCTTAAGGCATCTGACTCCTCCGAATGCTCTCCTGGACTCCTGGAGACCCTTGTCTGTCCTTCTCCCCACTTGTAACTTTGTATATAGCTTTCTTGTTAGAGCATCTTCAAATTATCCCATGAGCTAAGTGGCTCCAGTCACTTTTAGGCATTGAAAAGTTCTTTTTAAATGTATTCTAATTTCACCTAGGTTTCTGATCGTGATTTTAGATGGTATACATACTATTGCTTCTTTTCAATTTGTCTCATAGCTCTTTCTAATTATCTTTTCCATCAATGTGTTTGAAGAAGAAAAGAAAGAGGCATTTAGAAATAACATAGCTTTTTTAACATAATGGCATTTTTTAGAGTTTAAAGAAAATTATTTTCAAAGCACTTTAGCATATTTGACTAGAATAGGATGGACAAAATTAATCTGTAAAGGAGCAGGTCGTGTGTGTTGAGGATTTGAAAGTGGCATGATCTCCGATGAACTAAGCAGTAATGGTAGAAAACCGCCCACACTGCCAATATGGAAATGAGTGGAAGAGGCTGAGCTCCAAGAACGCTGTGTCATAGCGGGTGGCCAGGTTTCTCCTCCAGGCTAAGCTCTGCCGATTCCTATAGGGAGGTCAGAAAACAGAAGGAAATTTCTTTCTCTCTCTCTAAAGATGTATAGGTTATAAATCTGTACAATGGGCAAAATTACAACTCCTCTAACACTAAAATCACTTAAGTCATAGTTAGTAAAAACTTTATATTTCACTAAAGTATTCCAACAGATAAATATCATATTGTATGAATTGGACATAATATAAATTACATATTAAAAGACCTGAAATGTCTACTGTGATTGAATTAAATGCTATTTTTTAATTAAACTGAATTAAATAGTATGCTTTATATTAAAAAAATGAATACAGTTAATACTTAAGAGATCCTTAATTAACCTTAACTAGCAAGTGTCACTACATATAATTTTGTAAACTGTACTCACGCCTATGCTAACAGAGAGACTGATATCTATAGTCATTCAGCACACACACCTGTGTGAATATATGTGTATATTAGTGTATGTGTGTATATACGTGGTGATATATGTATGTGTGTGAGTGTGTGTATAATTATGTGTGTGTGTGAGTAAATGTGTGAATGTCTGTGTGTGAGTCTGTATGTGCATATGTATACTTGTGTATGTGCAAATGTGGGTGCATGTGTATGCATGTGTGCCTGCATGTTTGTGTGTGCACTGTGAGTTTGTGTGTGACTGTTTGTGTGCATGTGTTTCTTTATGTGTGTCTGTGACTGTGTGCTTGTAGACTGTATAACGTGTGTATATATGTGTATGAGTGTGTGCATATGTGTGTATAACTGTGGGTGTATGTATTTGAGAGCATGTATATCTCTTTATGTGTGTGTGTGTGTGTATGTGTGAACATTAGCCTGTGTCTTCGTAAGAAGAATGGGTAGAGGAAAGGAAGATAATTTGGTAACTGATTCCTGTTTTCTGAAACATGAGTCAACAGGGCTAACATTCCATCTTCCTCATTTTATAGGTTTAGTGTAGCAAGGAAAAGGGAAATATGCAGCCATCAGTCATGGCTATTTGGGTTGCAACATGCCAAGCTGATGGAACTGTTAAAAGTCAGGCCCAGACTTGCAGGTCTTCCATGTCTTCTCTGCTGCTATCTGGCTTTCCTTTGGATATTTGCTGAGCTTAGACTCCTGTTTTTCAATAATCTTAGGCCTTAATCATATTCTTCTGAATGTGTACCCAAAGGAATGGGGGGGGGGCATTCTGACATATATGCATGAGAGATTAATTGATTTCACTGAGCAAAACTGGCCTGATCAGGACTGAACAAGGAAGCTGGCTGTACTACCATGATCTAGGGAGCTCTTATGACAAAGCATCTCACTGGCTGAGCAAATAGTTGCTGTATTACCGTTATTCAGGGGGCTCTTATGAGGGAGCATCTCCCGCCATGAGCATTGCAAACAACGGAGAGACCCTCAGATGTCTGCTTCCTTTACCCAAGGAGGCACATGGGAAATGGAGCCTAGATGTCACGTGAATGTTGCTGAAGATGTTTTATATGTCCAGATATACAGAGGAAAGAGTGGAATCAGGCCCCAGAGTCTGGAGAAAATAAATTAACTGTACATGGTAAGAAAGAGAACATTCAGTATACTCTAAATGTAGCTATCAATCTTCAGGATGTAACGACCTGGAAGTGTGTCTTTTCTGGGAGGTGCATAGCTCGTTGTCAGGGTGGGTCCCATCGGCATGCCTCACACTTACCTTTCAGATGATGTTACAGCTGGATTTCAGCCCCTTGCCTTTGCATTTACAGTGGTCAGGAGGTGGAGCAGACCTCTCGTGTTCTTGTAGGCATTAAACAAGAAGTGAGTGATATCCAATGGGGCTCGGAGGTTGGCTTCTCTCAAAGCCGGACCTCTGACCTCAGTTTTCCTGGCTACATCTCTGCATTTTTATCACACTTGTCCTGTCGTTTGTCAAAACACTTGGGTCAAGAATCTTTATAAGGTCCCAGCCACCTGTGCTGGTTAAGAAACTTCCTCCCCATCTTAGTGGTCTTCACCTCGTGTTACAGATGTACATTCTAGAATCCCCCCATGTACCATGATCTGTCCCCTAATAGAATGAAGGGCAGACACATTGACCAGGCGTCTGGAAACAGCTGTTAGGGAAGCGTGCCAAACACTGCTTTCAGTTTGGCAAGTTGAAACTCCGAGTCTAGGTGTTTTGACTTTCATGCCTGGCTTTAATTTTTATTTAATTTTAATTCATTTAATTTTAATTAATTAGGCTGTGCTTAATTTTTTTTTTTCATGTTAGTGTCTTGACTAGACTGTGTTGTTAATGGCATGCCTTTTTGGAGAGGAAGAACACCAGGTACTTCAAGTCTCTCAAGGGAATTCACAGAGGATGGTGTATGTTGGGTGACAGCCCAGCAAAGAGTTTGAGGTTTGCCTGGTTTGCAAAAAGCTATCCTACACTAGGAGGCAAGTACAGGGTTTGTCTTTATTTGTGTGTGTGTGTGGGGGGGGGGGACACAGGGATATTTTCAAACAAAACACAATACAAAATGCCTTCTGCATCAGGAGGCATCCTAGACAGTAGTTGAGAGGAAAAGGAAACTATGGAATTGTGTCTAAATGCTTCTAATTACAGAGAGGAGTCTTGAATTGTGTCGGGGGCATGAGGAATTTAGCACACAGCTGCAGACATTGCTTCCTCCTCCGTTTGCTTTGGTGTTATTATTGGAAGAGAAGGATGTGAGCCTGGGTGTCCTGATGGGCACCGTGCCCTAGACTGACAGACTTTATTGGCTGTGGGAGAATGCCCTTTCCTGGGCCAGGGTCCTACTTCCTGATGCAAGGACGTAGCTATGACAGTGACCTTCCCTCCCCCATTCCTAGCATAGAACAGCAATTGAAGCAATGTGTGGGACCGACATGGAGACAGCCATGCATTTAAGTTTACCCTTTTTGTACAAGTAGCTAAGACTTGGAAAACAAAAGAGAACTGTTCCTAGTTTTCCACAGGAGAACTTTGTGTTGGTTCTGGTCTGCGATTAGGTCCTTTGTGTTTGTGATTGTCTCAGAGTTTTACCCCAAGAATTGTTCTTGAGGTTTAAAGTATAGGGGAAAAACTCAACCACTGATGACTGTTTAAAATAATTGATAAATAGGGTGGATTTTTAAGTCAGAATAACCATTTTTTAAAAGGAATGGAAGTAATTATAGTCTTTGAGTTCCATTTTTACTGGCTCTTTGTTCACTTGTAAATGGTCGCTGTTTTGAAAACATAATTCATTCAGGATGCGTCTCCATTGAGACTGTTGAAGCGAGCCAATCTGGGTTTGAGTTTACATTATGAAAATGAAGGCCCTTTGCTATCTCCCTGTCACGATTAGTTTCTTTCAGAATTCTTTATTAGCTACAGGTTTATAGTCAACTGAAAGTAATTACTGCTGTATTCATTGCAATGTATTCCATTAGAATCAGAAGGTTCAGTCAGGAGAATACATTTCAGGAAAATAAAATCTTTGCATGTGTGTGTGTGCGTGTGTGTGCGCGCGCGTGTGTGTGTGTGTACCAGCATGATTTGTGTACACTGTTGTTTGTACTAATCATTCACATGACCCTTGGATTCTGTGCTATTTACTATGACTATGAGATAATGTTTAATTACTCTTAGAAAATTGAGAGGCAGCTGAAGAAAGTCCGAGGAATGGACATTGGGTTGAAAGGGTATGCCTTCATTAGAAATGTTCTGCTAACACAGAGCATGTCTGTATCAGCACTTATAACTCACTAACGTGCATACATTGAAGGAATTAATTGAAGATAATTAGGCAGATACAAGCTAGCAAAGTACCTTGGTACCCAAGGAGAGTGGTGTGCAGAAAATCTGGTTTTGACAAGCATTTAGCCCTTGGTGGATAATCTCTCTAGAGTTATTTTCCCTGAATGTGGGCAGAACCAATGAATATGGCTCTGGTATCACTACAATGATAATCAAGGTTGATCCTCCTGGGTAAGTTTGTTCTACCCATGTCAGCCTCCAGGAGTGTAATAGCAAGTACTCTGTCTTCGACCTTGAATAGACAAGCTTCCGTGTTCTAAAGAAGTATGTGTCTAACATTTTACCCACCTGATGAGCGAGCATGATTTTCAAATTCAAAGTGGCACAGACTCACACTGGAGGCTGATGGATTCTCTGTTATGGAGTTTCTTCTGAGCACTGCATGGGGTTAGTAAGATTCTCTAGCCTTGACTCACTAAATGTCAGTGGTACCCGCCCCTTATTGGAGCTTTTACAACAAGAAATGAGGACCTTGGCAAATGTCGTCTTAGGGAGGGGCAGAGCATTTATCTACCCTAGGGACTACCAGTATAAACCTAATTTTAGTATAGAGAAAACAGATTGTGAATTGGAGCTGTCACCTGGGTTGAATTAGATGTTTGAATGAAGTAGAGGCGCTTATTTTTAGTACAGATAAAGTCTACGCTGGAGGGAAAAATGGAAATTTTATCCTAACAATAATAAAGATACATTATCAAAGTACAATTATTGTTCTGTGTTTTAGGTATCCTTAATCCTACTTGGAGCATGGAATATTAGAAAATAAATTTAGATAACTTCTTAATTTAGTTGTATTAATAAATTCAGTTGGTCTTCTATGAAAACAGAGATGATAATGGAACATACCCTATGGGATATTTGTGCAGCATGAACTGGACTTTTAAGGTTGTTTTCATGGTGCCTAGAAGCTTTCAGGTCATAACTAATACTGTTCATGAAGATTGAATTAGAGTAATAAGGAAATCACATTCTATGAATGTTGATGTTACACAGATGGATTGTTTCTTTTTAAAAGTATGCTTCTTAGCAGATCATTGATACCCAGGTCCGGCGAGGATGGGTGGGTGTTGCTGTGATTGGTAACCTCTCATCTGAGCACACTGAATTAACTTTTGAATTCTCCACCTAAAAAAATCTTACTTTGCCTTTTCTATTCCTATATCTCTTTAGGTTAGAGGTATCTGGTTTGCAAGCCCACCCAAGCAATTGCTGGGGTCTCAGGTACTTCATGTTTTTAAAATTGGTGATTGGACTTTGAGTGACATGTTTTGATGTCCATTTCTGTCGGGATTCGAGACTGGTCCAGTAGATGAGGCTTTGCATCTTCCACACAGACCCTGGTGATGACAAGGACAGAGGCTCGTTCCAGGAAGCAGAGTCTCAGGCTGAGTGTGTCTCAGCTTTGTGACCTGCCTAGACCATGTGGAAATTCCTCTGACTCCACCAGGAAGAATGACTCTGGCTGCTGGTCCTGAAAGTCTCTTCCTTGTAGAAATTTCAATAATTCACTGATCCCAAGTGATAATAGCAAGAGATTCCTACATGTCTGTCCAGAATCTAGGAAGGGCTGTTGTGCTGTAGTAGGCAGGGCTTGATGTGTCTGTTTAACAATGTCTCTGATAATATCACACAGGGAAATACCTATTACCACAGGTGTAAAAAGAAGACCCGTCCCTGCAATCCAGACGTGTCTGTATACAAAGTGATTAAGTGAACACTGGCTTTGGATGTATGCATGCTTCCCTCCTTATTCCTCACCTGGACGTCCTCTGAGAAAAACATATTAAAAGAAACAATTTCAAAATCCTGTCCCTCTGGCACATGTCAGGCTGCACCAAGCTTCTGTTACCTTTTTCCGGGGCAAGATATTAATACTTCAGATGTTGCAAAGTGAGGAGTAAGACCAAATATATCTCTTTATCTCAAAGGAGAAAAAAAGTTTATATGAAATCCTCCATTGCAATTTGTAAATTTCAAGCCACTCTTTGTGGACAGCCTAAAACTCGGTAATGTATTTGCTGCAGGAGCTGTGGTACAAAGTCTACCCAGACAATTTTGTGTTCCTTCTGGCTCCTGCTTTGCCTGTCCTTTTCCTCTTCTAACAGGAAGTTGCAGATGAAACTATACTTTATAGCCTTGTCCAGGAGAAAGTTCTCTCAAGGGGTCAAGTGTGTCAGGGTCCGCTTCTGAGTTCTCAGTCACAAACACCTCTAGCTGACCTTGTCAGGGAATGGGTGTTGAAACGAGGTCTCCGTTTCTGCACACCCCCCCCTTTCTAAGCCCTCAGTGTCAAGCAGGTCTCACATATACTTGGAATCTAGAGAGAGTTGTGTGTCACGTGGATGCAGGAACTTGCTCTGCTCATGTTTGGGGACATCTTTCTCTAAAATTTTCTCTTTCATGTAGATTAATCATGGTGCTGGGGCATGGAATCCTTCGGAGTCTGTGACACACTTTAATGGATCTTTGGGAAATCTAACACCTTAGCGTGGAACCACATATCAATGACAGGTGTAGACATGAAGCAAAAGTTGGGTGACAGTGGGGGAAATAGGATCAAGCCTCCAAGTCCCCTATATGGTCACAGAGTTGGGCTTTGTGCCTCTTGTAGCAGAATCGGAGTAGTGTTAGCCAGGTATACCCCATGCCCAGGGCTTCCATGGGGACTGGCCACAAAGGCATCTTTCCTGGAAGGTATTAAACTTTCATGTTGTAGAAGGAATGCCGGCACTTTATTAACCATCTCATTTGCATTTAGACAGACTGAACTGTAAATGCCAGCTCCAGGTACCAGCTCGGGACAGCTGTGCAAGCAGGATGCAGTGCCAGGGTCATCTTCTGACGCCTCTCCATAGTTATTACAATGTGACTGGAGCTCAGAGTCATATGCTGCTAGTGGGATTGGTTTCCTACCTTAGAAATAAGCCTCAGACCGAATCCTTGCTTTATGTAGTTCTAACGTGTTCTGCTATCTGTAGAAGTCCAGCATATAAGAAGAGAGATCAAATAAACCTTGAGATTATTATCAGACAAATCTTTCCCTGTATTGCTACCATTCGGGGGAAATTGTATTGAGACTATTTCTGCTCCGTCTTTGTGTTATGGTATTGTCAAGGACATTGATCTCTTTGAAACTTTCACCTTATTTTCAGGTGAGCGAATAAATACAAGTTAGAAAACTTGCCTAAGTTTGTGTCGCAAATAGAAGCCAAACCAGAACGCAGATACCATTTTTTTTCTGTGAATCCCACAGCTTTTCCGAGTCTGTCTGCTGACTCAGACACAAGTCACACCTCTAACACAATAGGTTCTTTTTCTCAGTATATACACAAGTCACACCTCTGACACAGTAGGGTGTTTTTCTCAGTATACACCTCTAATGCAGTAGGGTGTTTTTCTTAGCATATATTTTTCTTTGCTCCCATGTATAAAAAAATCACACAATTGGCTTTTTCTATATTAGAAAATTCTACATCTGTTGATTCAGTCAACCTCAGACTGAAAATTCTCCAGAATAAAAACAAGCAGAGAAAGAACTGTGCTGGCTGTGTAGGGAGCTTTCTCTTTTCTCTAGCCCATAACAGGAAACTATGACAACCATATACAGCAAGTATATTACAGGAATTATAGGCAATGAGGATAGATTAAAATACAGTGCTC
Source organism: Arvicola amphibius (assembly GCF_903992535.2). Taxonomy (NCBI): domain Eukaryota; kingdom Metazoa; phylum Chordata; class Mammalia; order Rodentia; family Cricetidae; genus Arvicola; species Arvicola amphibius. Next base: position 6,273,140 of record NC_052049.1, on the reverse strand, counting down.
TGTGTGTGTGTGTGTGTGTGTGTGTGTGTGTGTGTGTGTGTGTGTGGTACAAATGCTATATGATTCTGTAGAAGGGCCCTGAGCATCCTCATATTTCAAGACCCAAAGGATCCTGGAACCAATCCCCATGGGAGCCATTTGTCAGTTTGCCCCTGTGTTATCTGCCTGTGTCTCCTATGTCCTTAAGCACCAACATGTGTGTGCACCAGGGGCTGCAGGTAAACAGACCGGCTGCAGGAGAGGTGCTCCGACTCTGTTGTACACTTCTGTCTGCATAACTCCCTCTCTGCTTTCAGCTGAGTTTCCCTCGGTCCCTTTAGTATGCAGTTCTTGTAACCAGGAGTCAAAGCAGTGTTTTTATATAATATCCACAGAGATGGTTCCCGGTGTAAGTGCACTCTGTTCTCTCCCCTTCACTGTGAGGTCGCCATCATTTCCTAAACAAATTGAAATATACCTTCTTGAAAAAGAAATCATGATGCTTAAAACACAAACAAAATTTATCTTTAACTCATTAAATGGTTACAAATCAATCTGCTGTTCCTGATTAATTATCTATACTAAGTAGCACTTAAAAATCTGTGATAAATTGCTGTAATCCCTTGAAGTGTTAGAGGCGATTATTTATGAAGTGTGATGTAAATGAAATTCACTGCAGTTGAAGGAAAATAAATTCCTTATTAATAGCCAATTATCTTTCTCTCACTTCTGTATTCAATACGTCTTACTTTTGTGTTGACTCTAACTGCTAGGGACAATGGTATTTATTATGATGACATTTTTACTCCCAATGTAATTAAGCTCCTTTCACATTCTAATATGGCGCTGTCATATTACCATTTACTGACAGAGCCTAGACTTCATTGCAAAATAAAAATGATAAAACCCAAGTTTTATATTTCATTATCTGAGAGTCTCAGGACCCCATTTTCTCTGATTTTCCTTCAATAAATGGGTGGGCTTATCATCGTCTGCCCAAGCATCCTCTACAGAACCAGCTAGCTATCTACATCTTATACACACAAAATACCTTATAAATTGTTCCCTAGGTTTCTAACCTCAGCCTATCTCAGTACTTCTTTATCAATATACTAGAAGTATTTGTGTATCAGCCCATTTGATTGACAGCTTTAGTATCTATCAGACCTAAACAGATAAAATCTGCCAATACATTTGCAGGGGTAAATCATAATACAGTTGGTATGAAATCCATTACCAACAAAACATGGTAAAATCCTGCTGCATTCATCAAGAGTGGAGAATAGCAAATAGCATGGATGTCTAAAAGAACAAATCAATAGACTGAAGTGGCTTGAAAAGAGTTTATCATATTGTCTATTAAATAGCATGTAATATTATGATGTTAAATAGGCCATGTTAGCATTCTGTAATACAATTTATCAGATTTGAAGGATTATTCATGTTTTTGACTAACTTAAAAAGTACTTATTTTAAGAAATGCACATAGAAGTTAAGTGAATAATATATACATTGAAACTCTACATACTCAGCAGCTAATTAAAAAGCTCACCAATGTCATATTTTTGCAAATCTGTGACCTCATCTGTTTCTATTTCATCAATTCCCTTTGTTCCAAGCTACCCCAAAACACATCACGGATGACCTGGCCTTGCCTGTTCTACTGTGGGCTTAACCTCCATACTTCGAAGGGTAGCTAATCAGGATGCAGGAGACAGGGCAGGTGCAGGAACCCATTCTACAGAATAAGAAACACAAGGAGGATCCTGGGTGCACTTAGATGGAGGAGCAGAAGGTGATTTGAGGACACACAGGTGAACAGAGAACAGAAATGTGAATAAGGGTAAAGAATTCATCCATATCTCCAAGGCACCGGAACAGAAATCATGAGTCAAAGGTCCAAGCAAGGAATACCAGTTCTGTGTAAGGAAGGACTTATCTGTATCATGTTGGCTGAGGATGACAAGTAATGATGAGCTGGTGTTTTCAAATAATTGGGAGTTTAAAAAATCAATTAATTAATTAATCTATTTATTTTGCATCACGAGAACAGTTTCCCAGTCCCTCCCCACACCCCACCTCCTGTTCCCTTCCCCAGTCCACTCTTCCACTTCTGTTTAGGAAAGGGCAGGCCTCCCATGAGCATCAACAAGACTGGGCAGGGTGACCCAATATAAGGAGTTGGGTTCCAAAAACTAGCAGAAGAGTCGTCTCCTATTAAGGTCTTTTCAGTGTCACCCTCTCCCATACATCGGTTGTTTTTCATTTTTCAGATCACAATATAACTTCATCACTTTCCCATTCCCTTCCCTCCTTCCAAACCCTCCCATATACCCATCCTTTTTCTTTTACCAAATTTGTAGCTCCTTTTTATTAATTGGTATTAAATACATTATACATGCATGTGTACTCATTCTTAAGTAAATACAAAATAATGAGTCTCTATAATGTTACGTGTATATATGTTTTCAGGCCTGAGCATCTGGTATTGGATACCCAATTGGAACGTTTTGAAACAAGGCTTCAATTAAGTTGCCCAAAGGACTTTGTTCTCCCTCAAGCCCAGGCAAGCCTTAAACACTCATTCTCCTGGTTCAGCATCAACTCCTGCTTCAGCATCAACTCCTTAGTTTTTATGCAAGCAAAGTATCTAATATGTTGTGAATATTAAAATCATCCAAAAGCCTTCATCTTTGTGGTGTGGAGACCAGAGCGCCACAGAAAGACCCTGGAGCTCGAGCCAATAACCTTGAGACTCCCGTGAATCCGGCCGTGTGCCAGCTCAGCACCGCACAAGTTCAGTGAAGCACGAGCGCTCATTGAATCTCAGCTTCCTAATCTGTAGTTGGGATTTTTAAGGAAACGTCTGGAGGTTGAATTAAGAGCAATAGTTAAAGTCTTTCTCTGCTTTGCTCTGTGCTGCCGTCGGTGCTTATGGCAGCTCTCATCCTCCTTGGGCTCACAGCCAGAGCCTCGCAAGCTCCGCGCATTCAAACTCCCTTGGTCTGGATGAATTTTGATGAATTTGTTGTGGGGCGCTAGAGGTGCAGTGTTGAGAGATAGCTCCTCATTACACTAGTAAAAATTGTTGAACTGTGCCAACCCCTTTCCACCGACAGAGAATAGTCGTAATTATTTCATATCTCTTAAGCATCTTATTCTTTTTTTCCTCAAGGAAAGGGTTGCTTAAAAAAAAAGAAAGCATTGTTTCCTTGTACTATCCTAACTGGCCTGGTAAACATGTCTATTTTAATATAACTTTATTCTAAACAATGATGCTTTTTTCAACCAAGCATGCATCATTATAATGGTAGAGACATCTAGAGGCTGTGGAGCCACAGCCCTCTAGATTGTTACAAATGGCACAGCATTCTCCTACCAAATTGTGTCTCTGTGAGTTCTCGTTATTAATATAGGACTTCAAGAGAGCGTTTGCCCAGACTTTCCACTTACAGGATACGAAAGGAGAAAAAGCCCACGTGCTTTGAAACGGGTCCACGCTGTCTAACATTGACTGTTGTTTGAAACAGCAACGCCAGTGTAGAATTCCAGACAGACCTCTCTCCTTTGGCTCTACCGCCGACATTGACATCCCACATAGAGGTCCCCACTCTCCTAAGATGTCCCCAGAGCAGATATGAGCCGTTGTTACATAGAGCTCTCTCAGGGTGGCACGGAGCACTGATGCCTTCTGTTCATAGATTGCAATGAGTGGATGTTTTGTGGGGGTAGGAGCTGTGGGAGTGGCTTGGAAGGAGGGGTACCGTGGGGCAAAGAATGTTGAAACTTTGTAGTTCCTCTTTAGTCTTCCTCCACAAAAATCTGCCCTTCTCCTCCCTCCCCACATTTCTCAGATGCCAGGCCTCAACATGAAACCACAGCACTAAGGTCAAGTGCTTCACATTCTCACCAGGCAACTCTCACTTAGTAGAGCCAGTGCATGGATCCTGGGCAGGAAAGGTAGACAAAAAGCAGTCTTGGGGTGACCTTTAAAGAAGCTGATGAGGCAGCTCCCTTGACCTTGATCTTCCAGTCACCTAGGGATGGTCACCTGCATAAGGTCCCAGGAAGAGATGAGTGTTGACACCCAACACTGTACCAGTAAAATGGACAACATTTGACGAGTCACTCTCCTGGGAGCCCTGTTGCAGGAAGAGGCTACACACCCTGCACGGGCACATGCCAGTGATACCTGAAAATCCAGGGAACCACCAGGAGCTGGAAGGCTCTGCGGGCTGGCCTTCATTTCCAGTGGGCTATGAAATTCATTTGTTCAGAGAAATCTTATGGACTATCCAGAGTCAAAGCTGTCTCTACATGTGGATAAAATCAAATGGACACTGTCCTTTTGCCAAGCAGCACTGCTTGATCAGCAGACCTTGCCAGTGTTAGAATAAGAAACCTTCAGGGGAGTGCTTTTGGCTCCTCCTGGTTCCTTACAGGTCTAAGGCAGCAGCTGGCAGTGGGCTTTCATCCTAGGTGAGCATCACAGTGCTGAAGGGTGGGAGTAGGTTTATTTGTAATCCTAATAGAGACAACTCCAGTTACTTGGCTCACATATGACTATTTCCCCTTTCTCTTCCTGATATTCACATGCATGGATAGTAAGAATCCCAAGATTTAAACTAGAGAAGATTTCAGATGAGGGCATTTTCAACTTCTCTCTCTGGGGCTCAATATAAGGGATATCACATGATTCTTGTCCACATTGCATGAATCCTGGCATCTCCTACTCCATGCCCAAAGCAACAGATCTCTGCAGCAAGTCACACACTTGCTGATGGTGAATGGTTGCGTGTGGTACCTGAAAGCTATATTCAATATCTAGATATTTCTCTCTTCAAATATATGTGCAAAATTGCAAGCTCAGATATGAGCTTATTGTGCCTTTCCATTCTTGAGTGGTACTGAGTAGACTTTGAGCTGAACCCATACTGGGAGGTGACAGTTAGAGGAACTACATTCCCCACCATGCTCTGGGACTGCAAACCTGAGGACTCCAGAGTGTTTGCATTGGAACTTCTGTCTTCATCTTTTAAAAAGTATAAATAAATAAAATTGCTTGTTTTAAGCACAAGCCTTAGGGTATGGTTCTGGAATTTACCTAGGACATTATGTGAGTGATAATATATTTATTGCTTGATTCATTTATTAGTAGTCTGTTCCTTCACCTATGCCTGTTTCTGCTGCTTATCCCAGCCTCTTCCTCCCCTCTTCCAGACCTTCCTTCCTCTTAGTGCACTTACAACTGGGGTTACTCTAGGCTATGGAAATGTGTTCCACTTGTGTGCATTATTCTTAAATGGGAGACAATGAAACCAAGAGGAAAGTAATGGGCTCTTAGTGCGTTTTATGTTCTTCCAGTTCTATGACATGGTTCTTCATAGTAGTCTTCAGTTTAGGTCTGTTTATATCTGTCATGGTGATTCCATGTTTCCTAAAGGGAACTTAGGTGAAAGGGAATGCACCAAATAAAGGGGAACACAAATACAGTAATCCCACACTAGCTCGGAATAGGGTATAATAAATGGTTCTTCACTTAAGGTGGGACTCACAGATCACAACAGGGAACAGGAACAGAATCCAGCACCCAGGTTGGGGAGGTACAGTGGCCAGCATGAATCTTTTGGTACCCAAAGCCACCCCCAACCTGGTCCAGCCTCTCAAAGGTCATTGGCTGAAGGAGGTTCCCTATCACCTGGGTACAAAGCCACCTTTTCAGAGTTTCCAATTTTAAAAGTAGCTTAACAGAAACCACAAAAACAGATTGACCAGCTAAGCTGGGTTGTTATCACACTCTGCAGGGGAGACATATTGCTTCTGCAATGAGGCAAGAACATGTTTGAGAAAAGATAAATCATTATAGTCTGTGATCACTTTTTCCAAAGGACACACAGAGAAATTGCCACCAGAAATAGGGAAAAGGTCATCTGAGGGAAGTCACTGCTTCTGAGCAGCTGTGATAGTCAGAAGTCAAAGGACATCCTGGGAGGACTTGATCTGATCATGCTCGGGCAAACACTTGGAACAGAGGTGCATTCCACTGTTGGTAAAGAACACTGTTCCTGAGGTGGTGGTGCACGCTTTAATCCCAGCACTTGGGAGGCAGAGGCAGGTGGATCTCTGTGAGTTCAAGGCCAACTTGGTCTACAAGAACTAGTTCCAGGACAGGCTCCAAAGGTACAGAGGAACCCTGTCTTGAAATACAAAAAAAAAAAAGAAAAGAAAAGAAAAGAAAAGAAAGAAGGAAGGAAGGAGGAAGGAAGGAAGGAAGGAAAGAAAGAAAGAAAGAAAGAAAGAAAGAAAGAAAGAAAGAAAGAAAGAAAGAAAGAAAGAACACTGTTTTGGTGGCTTTCTAGGACCTAATTCAAGTCACAGGTAAAGACTAAGTTGGGGGCTGGGGAAGTAGCTTTCTGCACAACCATGAAAACTTGGGCTTGATCGCAAGTGCCCACACGAAAAAAAAAATGGTTGTGGTGGTGCACTCTTGCCCTCTGTCTAGGAAGATGGCAGAAGAGGCCTCCCTGAAGCATGCTGCTCAGCTAGCCGCATCTGTTTGCTGAGGTCCATGCTAGTGAGAGACCGTTTAAGGAAAGCAAGATGGTGCCTATGGAATGATATCCCATGGTTGACCTCTGCCTTCAAGATGCACAAATATGTGCACCTGTGCATGCACACACACACACACACACACGAAGTGGGGGCAAGCAAAAGAGATTATATTTGATAGACTCTCTATCACTTCTAGAACCTTGGATGTGAAATAGAAAACCAACATTCAGTTCTATTCCTTTCATGGGTAACAAAGTTTTTTTTAGAAATTCTTAATGCATGGCATTATTCCAACTTTCTCAAATATTGCAATAAGGAACTTACTATTCCAAACAGATTTCTTCTCTTGGTTGGCAGACATCTGTATACCCACCCCCTCCTCACTGAATGGATTTAGCTTTTTAAGTCATTTGGACTCCCACAGGCATTTATTTGGAATTTTGTTTTTAAAGCTCCCTCAAAGCAAAGAATAATTTTTCAGTGAACACGTGTGGAAATATTGTTACTATGGACCTTCTGTGAATATGAAAATCAAATCATTCCTGGTAGCGCTTTGCGTTTCTCCCTCCCATTGTAGCTGTGCTTCCAAGTTACAGATGGCCCTCCTCCATCAACAGACATAAAATAAAGGATTAGAATGTGACTAAAGGGCGCTTTTCTTTAAACAATTAAAGTAATTACATAGTTGACAACTTCGCAAGCTTGTTCTATATAGACCCTGTGCTAGATGCTAAGGACAGTTTCCTTAGTCCTCAGCAAGACCATTTGATGTCATTGTTATGCATGGTATCCAGCAGCCAATGAGAAAAAAAAATGAGAGAAATAAGGAAAAAGATAAGAAGAAAAATAATGATAAAAGACTGAACTAATACTTTTAGACAGTGTCTAGCCCAGCTCTTCATACCCACGGTCACCATAGGTTCCTCTGGCCTCAGTCTTTCCCATGGCCTTTGTAAATGTCAAGCCCCCAAGGATGCTAGTGGCTTAGCTATTGAGCCTGAAAGGGAGAAGATGATTGATCAACAAGCCTTCCTTATCAACAACTTGACCAATTGGCTATCCATCTTCATTAGATAATGAAAAACCTATCCTAAGACTTCAGAAGTCTGATCAATACATTTTTATATGAGATGCCAAAATTTTTATGACATAGTGAAGTTTTGTTTCAGTGAGCCTTTTAGTTTAAGAATGTACATGAGAATGTGGTTATGTCTCCGAGTAACTTTTCAAGTAGCTGTGTATGAAGGGAGGGGGAAATGTCTATAACTCATCCTCTTCACATTCCCTGCAAATCAATACAAGTCTTTCTATTTTCCATTAGTGACATAACGTCTTGTTTGGCATCTTATCTCCCCAGTATCCATGCTTAGTCCTTCACAGCTCATTTTCCACACTCAGTCCAGGCTGTTCAGCCTGCAGAGCAGGGACTCTTCTTGGCCTCCAGCATCCCTGGGCTGGGTCATCATCTGCAACCTCTGATGGAGAAGCCAATGCTGACCTTGGCATGGGTTACTTGCTATCTGCAGGTTTCAGGTATGGAGGTCTCTAGGGGACCCCTTCCCTTGCTCATCTAGGGGACCCCTTCCCTTGCTCATTGCCAAGCTGTCTCCGAACCTTGTATAAATGTCACTGGACTATCCCTGTCATTGCTGTCTCATGTTAAGTATCTGAAACCACACCCGCGTTGCTGCCTAATTGGGGAACTGGGTTCTGAGCCACTTGTGATGCCCTTCACGGAGAGGAAAGGCAGTAAGGTGGGCGAGAAGAACTTTATTGTCACTGTCATTCACTGACTGTCTGCGCAGTGAGGAGATGTAGGCAGTTGCCTGGATCCCCACAAAGTCCCCTCTCAAGGCTGTTCAGATGAATATTTTCAGTGAAGACGGTGATGTTTATATCACATTTCAACTTTTAGGAGAAAATTAATGAAGGATTAATAAAGACACTATATAAGTAATCTGAACTGTTTTGTCAGATAGGCAGAGCTCAGTCTTTAGAAGGGCTGTGTGTGTGTGTGTGTGTGTGTGTGTGTGTGTGTGTGTATGTGTGTGTGTGGCCATTTCTCTGTGTCATAGGCCATGCACCATTTACCCATTGAAAACAAAAAGCACATCAGTCAGTCCCTTTATGGAACTTTTCAGTTGCTGAGCACAAAAATTTCTGGGTTTGACTATTTCTCCTGAGACATCTTGGCCTAGAGTTTAGAGTACTACTAGTTGTACCTTGCTAGCTCCCACTAGGATCTCAGGAAACAAGATCAGGCCTTATTCCTGCTCTGTGGAAGCCAGAGGTAAGTGCAGAAATGCAAGTGGATTTGCCCCTACTTCACCCTCAGCTTGAACGTAAGCTCTCCAACCCCGTGCTTCTACTGAGGAATGTGGGGAGCCTCTCCCACTTTCAGAGAGAGACTCAGTGTGTCTTTTCAAGCTACCAGATTAATCATCCTTTCAGCATGGTTTTAATGAAAATGTATTCTGGGGCAGCCAGAGCTTAAATGCTCAAGAATAAATAATTGAATTACATTACAGGGCTCTTCTGTGAGAAGCTGTATAGTCAGACAAACATTTAATCAATTAACAGTAATTAAGGAAAGCATTGATGAGTGATGAGTACAAGCATGCTGCCAAGAATGCGAAGGAGGTAGGAGTGTCCCTGGTATCTTCTAAAGAGGCTCATGCTGCAAGGCAACTCACAGCATGTGGCTTTTGAGCTTCTGTCTGAATGATGGGGCTTTAGGTAGCAGTGAAGGAAAGACTCCTTTGCAGGAAGGAGCCAGTAAATACACAGGCATAGGACAGGGAAAGAGTCCAGCGGTCTGAAACCATCTGAAGAGTTTTGAAATCCCCCCTCACTGCGCTAAAGTGTCAGAGCAATGGCATTGAACAGAGAAATGAGCACAGAACCTGATCAGGCCTTGCGAATGAAGTTGGAGGTTCTGAATCTCATCTCTACAATGGTGGAGGTTCTGAATCTCATCTCTACGATGGTGGGAAGTTGCTAGAAGGCGCTGAACATCGTCAGATTGCCATCTACAAAAGACGGCTGAAGTTAGAAAAGTGTTTTTATGTAGCGAGATTGGAAGAAGGACCCCGGAAAGAAAATCATTGCAGATAGATGTAGGGGTGACGTAATGGGAGGACCCGGGTTTCTTTGTTTATTTTCTTTGTTATCATCATCAGAATTTATGGTAGAGTGGATGCTCTACCATAAGAGAGAACCAGAGGAACCAAGAATAATTAGGGGATGTTTAGCAGCTGGGGAAGGGGTGGTTCTCTAGTCAATTCTAGAGGAGGAACGAGTTGGAAGACATGGAGGGAAAATGTGATTTTGATGGATAATAATTAGGACACTTTGGGACACATACCAAAGGATGTGTCCAGGAGAGAGTTGGAATTGATACTCCAGACTAAGAGATGGGGTCCCCAGAGAACAAGAGTAGAGAAGAAGGGTTCTGGGCACATGCAGGGAAATACCACAGGCAAAGGAGACTGAGAAACTGCATCTGAGGGAGGAAGAAAACCTAGGCAGGATGGTACTGTTTAAAAATCCTTAGTTTAAAAAATCAAAAAAAAATCTACTTCATTCAATAATCAAATGGTAGGCTAGACACTGTTCTAACAATGATGATAATGATGGATTTTTTTTTCATCCTAATGGCATATTTTGGGGTAAATCATTTGTTTCTCTGACCAAGAGTTTCATATGAGATCCTTGGATTAATTTTATATCCATGATATGGGCAGCTCTTTGATGCAAACCTGTATATTGATCAGCCACGTGGAAGGCAACTTCATCCATCTGAGCTGTTGTGACTTTCTTTCCATTTCCATCTCCCCAAATCGTAAACCCAGGTAAATATGAGAGTCGCATGTACAATAGACTCTCTTAGTTCTCAAGGAGAAAATCCATGTAAAATGAGGATAATCGATAGCTTACCATTATCTTCAATTCCACATTCTTCCTAAATAGACTACTGTAGAGCCACCATCCTATTAGGGAGAAATACTTTAAACTCACCTCAGAGCTGGGATTCAGACCCTTCCGTCTGGAACAACAGATGCCTTTGCCCACTGTTTCTGCAACCTATGATAGCTGTGTGTGTCCTATGCCACTCTCCCCAACCTGCATGTAATTCTGCCTCACTGAAGTTCCTCGAACTAGGTTTCTTGCTTTATCCCCAGAAACATCAACTACAGATGCGTATGACTTGTCTATGTTTCTTGTATGCTGTGTTATCCCTGTGAACTTCCTGTATTATTCTATTAGAAATTTAGGACTCTCTGACACATACAGCTGTGTGCAATGTTCCTCGGTTTCTCCTTCCTTACAAATTGTTTGCTGTCTTAATGTTTGAAAACTATTTTACCACATTACTTCTTAAAACCCTTAAACAATTTAAAAAATCTACATTGACAGTATAACATGGAAGAGACGTCCTGGTCTCCCATTTTATGACTTTCCAGATTCAGGATTCCGTACCCCCACCATCCGATCCTCTCTCCGCTTCAGTCATAGATATGTTTGGTGTGTCTCTGAACATGGCATGCTTTTCTGCCCCGTAGACCTCACCACATGGTTGCTAATTTCCAGCAGCCATCTGTATTCTTATTCTACCAGTACCTCCACCCCTCCCTCCCCACTCAGATGGCTTTTGTCCTGAGTTTGCTATGGTATCAGCTATCTCTTCTGGCAGAGTTTGCTGTGCTTGTGAAATGCAGCCAGGCCATGTGACTGTGGGATCTTCATCAATAGATTCAACCGAGTGTTGAAAACACCTTTTTAGAAAGCCATCGCCTCTGAATATTTGCAGACCTGTCGTTAATCCCTAAACAAAGTACTGTAACAACTACTGCAATCCCATAGGTATTGCAAGTCACCTACAGATCATTCAAAATATAAGGGAAAGTGTATGGCGGCTGCATGGAAATATAATACTGTTTTATCTAGGGGTTTGGGCATCTGCATATTTGTATATTCCTGGGGGATCTGGAATTCATCTGCCTCAGATGCCAAAAGACAACTCTCTCTCTCTTCACTTTTCAAGTTATATTAGAACTACTTCTCTCTTATCCTCAGTAGGTTGAGAATTTCTAAACCACAGGAGGCTTTAGATGGCCTTTGTAAAATCCTGGACCCTTTCTCATAATAGGAGCTCAGTAAATATTAGGTGAGTGCAGTTTCCAGTTTGAAGAAACACACACACACACACACACACACACACACTTCCATAGTCACTAATAGCTAATAGTACCTGTTTTGTGGTATTTTCTCAGCATAGAACAGACGAAATGGTGACATAAGGTTGGCAGAGCTTCTATTTATTTCATACACTGTGAGTATTTTAATATTAGCCATAGCTAGGCCTCAAGGAATGTCTTTATTGCCATTTGTCATACAAAAGCATAGATTTACTTTTCTATCTTAGGACTGTTACACTATAATATTTTTTTAGCATTGATATAATGACAGTGTCAAACTCACTTTCTCAAATTAAGTATTTATTTCTCTGAGACTTGTGATTATTTAAAGGACATGTAGGGATTGACAGAGATGGCCCAGGAAGATGGTTTTAGCAGTAGCCATAATCAGAAATCTAGAAATGGTGAGATGATGAGAGCTTTTCCCCCAGTGCCACATTTGGAATTGCTAGATCTCTATTTTATACCTTCATTTAAAATTGGGCAATTGAGCATGTGGATTGTATATTAGTGTGACTATAAATCTCGCAGAATATAACGGTGTTTGTCCAAACACCATGAAAGGTAGACTAATCAAAACAGTTATAGATTTGGAAAGTCTTTGTGCAAAGAAAATCATTGAAGATATTGAGGATCCACATAGTTTGCAAAGCCAGAAATCATTTCAAAAGACTCAGAGGTCTTCAAAACATGCTGGTCTATTGCCACTGCCCCGAGTTGCCTACTGTGACTGTATGGTAAAGCTGGTCTACTGAAGACAGCGCATGCTTTGGTTGTGAGACATAGAGATGTCAATTCAAACTGACTTGGAATTTCCTCCCTGCTGGTTAATTTTCCCCAGCACCTGAAGGTACCGTGTAGGCTGCTGCATTTTTTGTTTGTTTGTTTTTAAGGCATTAATGGTCGTACCCAGTGCTTGACCCTGCATTTTCCAGGTAGGGTGTACCTCCTGGTGCAATGGTGGCATGGCAGTAACTGACTTCTGATTAGATTTGAGGGCTGCTCCGCAGGAAGCAACTTCACACCTGGATCTCTAATTCTGATTAAAAGCCCATGATTTTAGAGGTCTTAGGTTCTAGGCTAGAACCTATTGTTGTTATTTAGCTAAACAGCCATGCTTATAAATGGCCCCCTGAACATTTATGCTAATCCCATGGACTGGTGTATCTCTCAGCCTTGGTCCGAGGCAGTCGTTTTTGTAATAGGCAACAGTCACTAGCAAGATGCATAACTGCTCGGAGCTCTGAGACTAAGAATCAGTGCTCGCTGCTAGACAAGACTTCTATATTAACCCTACCCACTACAGGACTCGGGTAACACAGTGGGAGGAAAGGCAGAAAGAAAGTTAAAACCAGAGTATGGGCGGGGAGAGTACTCTGAAGCTGTCTCTGCCTAGGGCCCTGCTGGCCAGTCATGAAGTCACAGCAGGTATGATAGCTACATAAGACCTTTGCAAATCGAAAGCCGCTAAAATCTCAGCCTAGACACGGTAGATAACGGCCAGGGTCCACCCCTCATTGAGGTGCTATCTGTAGTGGATAGTTGCTAGAATGGGAGTATCATTCTTTCTGAAGATTGTGGCCATTAGTAGGTTTCCCATACACACATGCACAACACTGATGGTCAGCACTAAGCAAACATAGCAGATAAACATCATCATCATCAGACATGAAGTTGGGAAAGTGTGGTGTGGGACATGGAGAGACTAGAACAGGAGAGTGGGATCAGGAATGATCATATTTCATTAAATCCATGTATGAAGCTCTTAAAAATAAAGAAAACAGAAAGCAATTAAATACCTTCTAGTTGATATTTGACCACATGTGTGTGCAGTCTGATTTTCACAGCTACAACATTCTGTATGAATAATTGACAGACCTAATTATCTGTCATCAAAATTCATTACATCATTGCCACCAAGAGAAAACATAGGTGTCAATTTATGGGTGAAAGTTAGCTTGTTTGGACATATAAGTTAGCTTTTTAAATATACATTTTTCTTATTTTTTGAGAATTTTATACAGATTTTCTTAATGATCCATCTTCACCAGACTGGTAATACTTAGGGAATGTAGCAGAGAGCGGTTTGCATTGAAGACTTCAGAACTATTAGATACTCTGTTAGCTATCAACGTAAAATATAGCTCCTTCCCAGGATGCTAAGGGATCTCTGGCATCATGTCCAGGGGATTCTCCTGTGTGGAGGACAGCAGAAACTCTACAAATACCGGAGGAAGAAGATGTTTCTCAGAGAGCATCTTAGCACTGGCTCCAGGGTGCCAAAGCTCTGTAATGAGGGAGGATGAGAGTAGCTCCCGTCTTCCCCTTGGAAAAGAACATGGAGACTCAAGATCTGAACTTGAAGCTCCACTGGGCTTCCTTTGTCTGGCTGTCCTTCCATCTCCGGTTGCGGGCCCAGTCCTGTCTGATGACCTACCATGTCTGAGCGAAGACGAGACAACAGCACAGAAAATCAAACTGGAGTCTATTCCCAAAGTGAGTTTCTACATTCCATTAGAGGGGATAAAGAAAAACTATCCCACAAAACCACAGCGGTAGATTCCCTGTGTCTTGGAGCTGGGTTTCAATTCAAGTAGTTTTGGATAAGTGCACAGAATTCTAGTCAGAAAATGAGCTCAATCAAGTTTACGTCTGTGTTGTACATGAACCTTGAGAGCTTAGGTCGGGGGGGGAGAATCAGCATTGATACTTCACCACCATTGTGTCAAAATCTCAGAAACAAAAGCATGAAGAGGCAGATGTCTCCCTAGCCCCTTTCTGAGCTGGAGTCCGTCTTTCTTTTATTAAGAAGAGAAAGCACCATGTGTTCCTTATTATAACTCCTTCAAAGCAGGCACACCCATGCTTTCAGCAGGACTTTGGTAAAATGGGAGGGAATTGGGAATAAAGCATGTTCAGGCAATTCATTGATAAAATGACTATTGCATGTGGGTTAACAGAACCTGGAGCCAGGCTGGCCTCAGTCTGAGGTTCGCCTTATTCAAGTGGTGGCCTCGTCACCTTGGGGGGCACAGCTTTCCACATGCATGTGTCATTTGAACATAATGCTCATGCCAGAGCCGTGGCTTGCTGGAGGGTTACACTGTGAAGTTGGGCAGAGAGACAGCAGCGTCATTTCCAGTCGTCTGGTAGAGAGCAGTCTGGAGTGATTTCTCTGGGGCATCTTACTACCGGCGTCGTCTGGTGTTGGACTGTTAGTTTGCTCTTCAACCTCTGTTAATCCTTTCTCCTCCTGCACCATTTGTCCTTGGAAGAGGGTTTCTTCAAGGGAGGGGAGAGGGTTCTGCTTCACACATTTGTATGTTGAATCTGGTGAAATCCATAACGGTGATATGAAAGCTGATAGTGGTGAATCACAGTCATTGTCCAAATGTGAAAGTCAGCATAATCCCCAGTATCATAACTAGCAAGCATTTTTGACATTCAGGATTGTAATGGGGACATACTTTAGCCGAAATCCTGAACCCTAGCGAGAACTGTGTGTTGGCTGGCTAAGGCTAAATGCCCTTTCCTGACTGCACTGGAGGCAGAAAAAAGTAATATTAGCATTTAGTAACATTTCCTTTTCAGAATTCTAAGAGAAATGTTAAGACTCAGATGTAAAACATAATTTGCTGCTCGGCTTTCCTTATTTTTCTGCTCATAAATCCCAACCTCCTTAGCTTTGCTGCATGTCCTGGATGGCGAGTTACAAGTTCCCCCTCATTTTTCATTTCTGTTTGTGTCATTTTTTACATCATCTCATTTGCTTGACTTAGGACATGAAATTCCAAGCAAATAAATCACTATGATGTGACTTTGAAGTAAAGGTCTTGTGCCGGACTATTTTGAATTCCTTTGATGTTAGAGGCACCTGTCATGTGATTAATATGGGTTGGCTTGTGTATTTTTTTTCACTTGCTCTGAAAACCAGAATTTATTACAAATAATGAAGTGTGTTTGTTTCAAAAGTGTCATGAATTTGTATGAATTTGGTCTTCTTCAATTAAGCAGTTTGGAAGTAGATCTCCCTTCCTAACATAGTTTTCTCTAGAAAAAAATTATAAGGTGGTTTCTCATGCCCAGAAGTGAGCCACTTATGGGGAGGGAAGGCATAGTGTGCCTGTCACTCAGATCCAATCCGCAGAGCCAGGTATGGGAGGGGTGGGAATTCACTTCAGCCAGACTTGAACTTTCTTATTCTGTCCATGTTTCTAACTTTTCAAAAGACACTTCCCTTCTGGCCCTGAGGTGCCTGGATGTTCTAGTACTTCCCCCTTGTTGTCTTTTCCCCATGTCTGACTGAGCCTGCTGGCAGCGGCCTCAACATAACCTCCTGTTTATTGCTATCCTTTTCTGTGTTCTGTGACTTCTCTATAACATCTCTCTCAATTATTGATCTCACTGTCAGTGTCTTGCTTGTGCACACACACACACACACATCACACACGTATACACACTCATACACACTTATCCACACATACACACTCATACACACATCACACAATACACACTCATATACACATACACACAATACACACTCATACACACAATCACACAATACACACTCATACACACAATACACACATACACACTCATACACACATCACACACTACACACTCATACACACAATACACACTCATACACACGCATACACACATCACATACACACACACTCATACACACACATACACGCATACACACATCACATATACACACACACACCCCTACACCCCGCACCTCACCTCTTGACTGGCCCAGCGACTCCTTCCTAGGCTGCCTGCCTGCCTGCCTGCGATGGTGCACTCATGGCTATCCCCCACCCCAAAGACCTTGGGTTTCTTCCCTCGCTGTACTGCTCATTTCATCCCAGGGCACGGGCTGAATTCTTTGCCGTCCTTAAACATTTTCCCTTCTGTTTGCTTACTCTCTGATCAGTTCCTTTAGATCGTCTCAAACCTCCTGCGCTGGCTTCCGTGTATGTCAGCTTGACAAGGGCTAGAATCATTTTGAGAAAGCAACCTCATTTGAGAAAATGCCTTCACCAGACTGGCCTGTGTGGGTACATTTTCTTGATTGATGATCACTGTGGGTGAGACGGGCCTACAGGGGGAAATGCCATCATTAGACTGGTGGTCCTGAGTGCTCTAAGAAGGCAGGCTGAGCAAACCAGGAGGTGCAAGCCAATGAAACAGCACTCCTCCACGGCCTCCACGTGAGCCCTGCCTCCAGGTTCCTGCCCTAACTACAAGCTATATGCAGAAATAAGCCCTTTCCTCCCCATGCTGATCTTAGTGTTTATCACAGCACTAGAATCCCTAACTAAGACACTTTGGTTATTGCTGTATACGTTAGCTTTCTTATGGTTATGGCAAAATTCCTGACAGTAGCAACTTCAGGAAGAGAGGGTTTCTTTTGGCTCAAGGTTGTGGGCACAGTCTGTTGTGGAGGGGAAGTCACCAGAGCTAGAGCTAGAAGTATCTGCTAACAATGTATCAAAAATTAAGGGGCAGCAAGGAGTAGATGCTGATGCTTTGTTTTCAGAGACCCCAGTCAGAGGAATGACATAGCTCCCAATTAGGGTTGATCTTGCCCCCTCAAATGGTCTAATCTAGGTAATCCTAGATACACCCAGGGTTTTGTTTCCATGGTGATTCTAAATCCCACCAAGCTGATAATTGGGATTAATCATCCACTTGCCCTGAAAACTGCACTCAATTCGTTTTCTACACATCCCCACCTGCATTCAATACCTCATTCTTCTGCCTTACGGCTATGACATATCTTTCTCTAGGAGCTCTTGATACCAGTAACCTCATCTTTCATATTTATAGTGTAAGTAAGAAAAATATAAAGTCTCTTTTACTTTTCTTAGTTTTTGGCTGGAACATCTATAATAAAATAAAGATTGCAAGGCAGCAACAATAGGTTAGCACCAAGCTTAGCTCATGTATACACGGAAGACATCCGGAAAGATAGACTCGAGATAGATTGCTGAGGATTGGAGTTTTGATATAGTCTTCATCTAAATCCAAC
The DNA here is from genome assembly GCF_903992535.2 of Arvicola amphibius. Classification (NCBI taxonomy): domain Eukaryota; kingdom Metazoa; phylum Chordata; class Mammalia; order Rodentia; family Cricetidae; genus Arvicola; species Arvicola amphibius. Next base: position 6,255,374 of record NC_052049.1, on the reverse strand, counting down.
AAAGAGCAGGCCTCCTCTGTGTGTGCAAATTACAAAAGAACAATTTTTTCTGCTTTCAGAGTTCCTCTCAATTTTTTTTCATAATATCCAGTTTAAGATAATACTTATGTCAAAGAGGCACATTTTCAGAGTGACATATTTTAATCTCTAACAGGGTGCTCTGATGTTTGGTAGAAACACAAAGGTAAACACACCTACTCTGTGTGCTTAGAGTTGTATCATTGTCCATTGTGTGTAATTCAAGGCATAAGCCTATGTGCGTGTCTAGGCCAATAGTCCTCACCCTTCCTAACGATGTGACCATTGGATTCATGCTGTGGTGTCTCCCAAGTATAAAATTATTTTCAACGTAATTTCATAACTGTAATTCTCTACTGTCGTGAATTGTAATGGAAATATCTATGTTTTCTGATGGTCTTAGGCAACGCCTGGCAAGGGTCTTTCTGCCCGAAAGGGATCACAGCCCACAGGTTAAGAACCGCTGGTCTGAAAGGGACTGGTACAAAATCACCATACACTGGAGGCTTATGGCAATATGAACTCATTCCTAGTAGATATTTAAAATGATGCCTGTGTACTGAAGCCCAGGAGGCAGCTGGGTGGTGTCCCCAGAGATTTTAGTAGAACCCCTCTCCTGTTTCTTTTAGCTTTCGGTGCCTGGTAGACGTCACTGACTATGGCCATATGATCTCCAGTCTGGGCGTCTGCATTGCCTTCTCCCAGATGAAAGTTACCTTCCTCACTGTCCCAGCTCAAAATCTGGACTCCAATCCATCTGTAAAACCTTGCCTTTGCCCCCTCTCAGTACGATTCACAGACCCAAGCTGATGGTGTGGGTGTTTTGCAAGGAAGATATTAACTTAGCTCAATAGTTTTACACTTATCGGCACCTAAAATGGCTGTGTCTTAGAGTCTACTCATATCCGTATACCAAATTCATTAAATTATACAATTCATTTACCCCAAAATTAAACTCATTTCATGGGAGGTTGGGTAAGGATGAGAAATTTGACAATTAGTTGTCAAATATGCCCCATCATGTAATAAAAGAGCTGCTGAGAAGCAGTTAGAAGGAAAGAGGTTGACTATAACAAAAAAAAATGCTTGTCAAAACAAGTATCATAGACAAGAATTTTTTTAAAAAAAATCACTAATTCCTAGTTTCATTTGACTCAGTTTTTTTCAAACAGTTTTAAGAGCTTTTTCAAACCAAAAATTTTGCTAGTAGAAATATTTTAAGACCTATGTTATAGAAGCCATCAGATTACAATGTAAATGGGAAAAGGTTTTCATAAAGTAAGTGACAAAGTTCTTTTCATTGCAATTGGCTCGTTTGATTTAGAAAGTTTGAGTGAATAACCATCAATTTTGTTAAAATTAGCTTGGTAATAGGTGTATCCACAATTGTCATGAGGATCATTTAACACGGCTGCATATCTGTAACCAATGCTCTCCTCGGACAGAAGTGTGTCACCCATGATGCATTATTTTAAAAAAATAGTAAACGGTGACTGCCAGATATAGACCAGGAGATGCCTTCCAGTGTTCACGTCGCTCCACTGAAAGCAAATGGGGAGAATGCAGTAGAAGGCTCGTGGGAGATGCTTGAGGACAAGTAGATCGATATGTTCCCAAGCTGGAAGTAAAGTCAGTCTTTCTAGAAGATCTGTGTGTGGGACTGGAATGATGAGTTCTGAGAGGTTTGCTGGGCGTAAAGTAATTCCCCAGCAAAGATGCAGAATTTTGTCTCTATAAGCACTCCGGTGCGTGTGGAGTGCCCACTCTATCCCAGATCTCCAGGGGAAAATTAATGAGATCTCGAGAATTGTTTGTTTTCCTTATGCCCGTGACAGAAAAGGAAAAAAAAAATATATAGAAGATTCACAGAGAAGCTGGAAACAAAGCCCCATATATTTGCATCTATATTGGTTATTGATCTGAGAGTTCACACCAGAAGTACTTTGCAAGGATTTAGTCAGAATATTTGATAATAAAAACCAAACTGGTGACCACAGCTTTGGTGACATTACATTTCAATTGAGAAACGACCACACAAAATGAAAAAATGAGACAGTCCTCCTGAAAACATAAGACGCTCTAATAACATCAGTGAAATAAACACGGAGACGAAGGTGGGCGGGCAGGATACCTCATCGCTCCCTGCCCCCTGCTCGTATAGCTTGCATCACATCCCAAATCCGCCACATCCTGCCTCCCAACAGTGGTCCTCAGGTTCCCCGTTAGATATCGTTCCTTTCAAACTCTTCAGGCATATTCCGCAATGAGTCTCATCATGTGGCTCGAGAGTTCGCCCCTGTATTAAAGTCAAGGGGTCTGTTTCCACTTCTTTTATCAACAGTGTTAACTTACGATCATCACTGATAGTCCTCAGATTTGTGAGTGTTGACCAAAGCCACAAAAGCAAGCACTCTTGTGTATAGAACCATGAGGCAGCTTCCTTGTACCAAGTTACTTGTTCCTAAAAGTATCCCATACCAATATACTACCTAGGGTAATTTTTTGGTTTGGTTTGGTTTGTTTATTTTTTTTTTGTTTTTGTTTTTGTTTTTGTTTGTCAAGACAGGGTTCCTCTGTAGCTTTGGAATATGTCCTGGAACTAGCTCTTATAGACCAGGCTGGCCTCGAACTCATGGAGATCCACCTGCCTCTGCCTCCCGAGTGCTGGGATTGAAGGCGTGCGCCACCACCAAGCTGCCTTGGGTAACTTTTAACAACTGTTTTAGGAGGCCTCATGTCTATGTCCCTTACAGCACTCACCCGTGTTTGCTAGTTCCCACACCTTAATCAGCTCAGGATTCCTCTTCCGAGATGCAGAATATTCTTTCAGATAAAACCTGATCTTCATTTGCTAGTCTCTAACAAATATCACATTTACACTATGTGTAACATAGGCCATAATTAAATGTTTTAAGAGAAAGCGTTAAAAACTATGATTCCACATCCAGATATACTTGGAACTAATGAAAGAAGAAAAACGGTCCCTGGGACTGGCCGACTGTGGTGTCAGTACCTTACCCCGCGCTTGACTGAGTTCCCGTTGGGTCATATACATAGTAATGCTTTCAGGAACTCATGTATAAAAATTACTACTCGTTCCTCTAGTAATTGAATTTTCACTAAATTTAAGCTCACAGGATGGACAAGGCCATATTTCAAGGCAGTCCTACTTGAATCCATGGAAATAATTTATTTGAAACTCTGGAGCCAAGAATATTTCTCCGAACCTGCAGCCAAGAGCCACTGCTACAACTACCCTTACCTTCAAATCTGGCCTTCTTGAGTGGGAAGTGAAGGATCTGTCTGATGCCACCATGTCTGCCCACCTTAGCGTCAGATTTCAGAGTCTGGAGTACGTAATGTTTTCTGACGTGGGGCTACCTGCTAATTAGCTTCTTTCACAGCCCCACCCCAGTGGGCTCTCTTCTGTCGAGGAGAGAGTCTGTGGGAAGTCTCTCTGTCTCACTCAGTTCCTCTGTCTCCTAGTCCAGTGCACATCCTTGAAGTCGGTCACCAGCAGCATCTCTTTCCCAAAGCCGTGGTTTCTCGTTTGTGCTTCCCGAGACCCCACAATTCTTGGAGTTTTTGATACAAGTATATGACTTGTGCAGTTAAACCTAGGCGTCCCTCAGTATGTTTTTGTCACATTGCCTGGGGACCTTTCTTTACTGTACTGCCTGTGGTAAAGGGATCTAATATCACCTTGGATCCCACCCCTGTATAAATGAGATTCAAGATGGCCTTATTTCCTCCTCCTTGAGGGGTGTAAATGTGTATGTTTTCAGAAGTAGTCAGTCAGAACAAAGTCAACTGGATAGGGCAAGTGCCGTGATGCAGCGCTGCCGTCTTAGCCTCAAGCTCTCCTAGAGTTCTATTCTAACAATGCTTACAGGCCACCTTCATCCCAGCTTTTTCACCACCTTCTCTTCTGTAGGTGGTTTGCAATGTTATTGGCATAAATGTAGTTACTACTCTGCCATTGTGAGAATGTTCTAGATTGTCCCTTCCCCATCTCCAATCAGCAGCTACCTGTATCGTCCTTGCCCATAGTCAGAAGGGACTGTTTTGGTGGCTAGAGGTGATGAATCCACTCTGCCAGCTCCCAGGCTTCCACTTCTATGTGCCTCTCCCCCATGGTCGAGGTTGGGAGCTGGTGGGATGTTCTGGAGCCAGGTTTGTCACTAGTGTAAGATATTTTATATTAATTTTTCTCACAATAATACAGTGTTGGCAGATTGTATGTATATCATAGTTCTATGGGCCACATATAAGAAAGTGAACCAGGCAACCTGGCCTCCTGTCCAGTTTGCTTCTTGGTGGATAGGAGAGACAAGTTAATGCTTTTGTTTGCCTTCATGATTTGGGGCTTGTTTTTATATTATCCTTCACCCCAATGAACCAAAGCTTCTAACACACTGCAAAAATGGTCAACACTAAACTAAACCCCATCCTAGACAAAAATTTGCACATATGATTACAAACAGTTGGGCACAGGTGTGCAGGAGCTTGAGCAATGGCTATACTGGCTTCTTAGGTCATCCACATGCCGTCCAAGTTCCAAGACTTTGTTAACCATCACAAACCACCTGGAACAAAGTCAACAGAGGCAGTAATAAAGATGATAGAATGTTCTAGATACGTGTGGCTTTCATTGCTGGTGGAATGGGCACAGCAACGATGTGACCTCACATCTGGGAAGAAATAGAGCTCTACTGTTATATCGAAATCGGGCTGGGTTGGAGATCTTAAAGCCAGCCCAGCTTTCGTAGGTCACACCCTGGCTGTGCAGTTGTTGAACTACGTGAATCACAAACTGCTTAAAATCAATACTTTCGCTGTGAGCAGGTCCAGAGTTTTTAAAAATGAATACCTTCCGTGACACGTGAATCGATGGATTTTGTGATTAATAATCATCTACTGAATGCCACCAGCTCTGACCTCAGACATGTATAAATGTGTGTGCTTCAGGTGTGTATTTTTCTGAATCACAGCAAAGGGAAGCAAAGAAACCCTGAGAATCAAGTATCTAAGAGATGTTTAACTTGGTAATCTCCATAGCAGGCTAGGATAGGCGCAAAACCAAGCCATGAGTCAGTGAGCTACGTGAAATTGCTGGGGATTTGTCAAATATCCAGACAGTATCTTCATCCAAAATCTTATACTAATTATACTTATCAAATGAATCACAGACAGCTAAGTGAGAAAAATGTGAAAAACAAAAACGAAAGCCTTGCTACTGTAGCTAGCACATCCAAGTTCAAAGAACTGTCCCTTTTTTCACGTTAGATATTAGAACAAATTTCACCCAGGGTAATGGCTCTTATTAGTGTGTCATCATCAGCCCAAATGTGACACACTACTGAGTTTACTATTACACACTCCAATCAAACAAGCCTCAGATTGCGACTTTATTTAGAAATAAGTCTTGTATGGGTATTATAATTAGTATAATGATACATGTATCATAATCAGGTTGTCATCATCAGTATGTGCTGGGCCCTGATCTAGTAGCTCGTGACCTTACAAGAAGTGGGAATTTTGTTCCAAGAGCAGGAGGGATGTCATAAGCACAAGCCAAGGAATACCAAAGGCCTTTTCCCTGCTAAAGGCTGCCACGGAGGTCTAGGCAGAGTCCTCCTGACTTCTAAAGGAGCTTCCCACTACTGCCCTGATTTAAGACACCCAGCCTCCAAATCTGTAGGAGCACATTTATTTGGTTAAGGTGTTTGTCATACAGGCCTAGAGAACTACAGCGTCATCCTTACTAATTAAGAAGCCAAATATGCAAAGAACATTCGACATTTGGAGCCACTATGCAGTTAGCCAAAGTGACTTTGTTTTGTTGTTATGTAAAGTAACTATAGGTATTAGTATGGTATTTAAAAATATTTTACCACTTGCAGGATCTCTAGGGTTAAGATATATCACTGAATTGCATGTGGGTGTTAGTCTAGCAAGAATTAAAAACCAACCACACAGATACATTAGTTGAACTTAGAGGAAGGTCCCTTCCAGCCTCCTGGTCTTGAGGGACTGCCCACAAGAAACAAATTCCTGACACTATCAGGAAGCAGGAATCCTGTGGATCCCTGTGAAAAGTGAACAGTCGCATTTAACACGAGACATAAAGATGATGACATGCATTAGACAGCTCTCCCAAAGTGACTAAGATATGTGACCTCAGCACAATGAAATTTGTGTCACCCTGTAGCAGAGACGAATGCCAAATGAAGGAGACTAGTGAAGACAGCCACGTTCCGGGCTGGCTAGACTGACACTCTTCAGACTCCATGGAATCCCCCACTTGCTTCAAGCTTCATCTGAGTTTCGCTTTTACTGATGGAAGATGTGGCCTCACATTCCCTGACAATTTGTTCATAACGGTGGTGACAATGTGACACTCTCCAGTGTGTCACAGAAATACATGACATAAGAACATAAATTCAAACATGCGAAAATAAAATCCCTCAGGTGGTTATTAAGTTTTGGTGCTGTGTAATTAAGCTAGTTTTTTTCAAATGTTATCCTTTGCCAGCATCTAATTAGCAGATCCATCTGCTGACGGAGCAGTGGCCCATCTGCCTGGGATGTTGCTCTCTTCATTGTTATGAAAAGCATCCGCCACTGCTAGTCCCCATCTAATTAACTTCTCTGGCTGTGCAATGTGATAATACACAACTCTGTTTATACACTTCTGAGGACTGTGGATTTATATGTGTGTAACAAGTACATAAAAAGAGGCAATCTTTTTTCTTTCTAACACCTGACTTCCTCTTGAGATCACAGCTTCATTTGTCAGGGCGGGAGCATGTCCCTCTGCCCAGTCTACTATAAAACAGTGGGAAGGTTCCTTCCATCCTGGGGTTCCTGTACTCTAACAGCTGAGTTCTGTTGTCCTGGATGCTTCTTTATGGTCGGGACTGTAGCACTGTGACTTGCCAACGAGGAGAAGGCCCAAGCATGTCACTGCCCTTGAGCTGTGCCACAGTAGGCTACTGTAGTAGGAAAAGGGTCCACTTGCTGCTGTGTGGTCTGATCAACCAGGCAGTAGACTCTTTCATTTCTAGTTCTGAAATGATTTCATTTCAAGATATTGAAAAAATACTTTTAATTCAAATTAATACCTGATGTGACCAAATATTATCATTCTTCTTCCATCAAATGTTATAATACAGGAGGTATTATACTCAGTAGCTATTTAATAAATATTAAATGATGAAAGGGCTCTATGTAAGAACTACAGCAAAACTTTTTAAAGCGATTCAGTATCCCAGAAGATATTTATGTGTCGCTACAGAAAAATGGGCTACATGTACAAATCCTTCGTCTTTATAAATGTAGATTGATTTATCTACAAAATCGTTGATTCACTGATTATTCAAATAACCACTATTATTGTTTTGTTTGACATGTTTAATGAGCTTGAAATGTTGGATAATAAAATATTCATGTTTCTTTTTTCTCCTGTAGTAGAAAAGACAAAGGATACCAAAACAAAACTTAAATTTTAAAAAAATTGAGGAAGTAAGACTGAGTTGTACTGAGATTGGAGATGTAAAAACTGCTTTTCATTTGTTTTGACTGACAGAAAAACAGATTTGAGTTGGTTTAAATGTAGCTAGAATAAACATGAAGATAAGTATATGGAACTCTTCCTAAGTCAATTATGGGTTTTGCTCCAAAATAATGATACACATACAAATAGCCAGTCTCAGTGAGGCTGGGTATGGAGTTGGAGTGGAAGGTCTTTCATCAGCAAGGATGGGCCCTTACAATAAAGGGCGTGAGAAAGGAGCTCAAAAGGAAGCTGAGCTCGAAGAAAAGAGCAGATCTTTGAGAAGTCAAATCTAGTGCAAGATAATTCCACTAGCCCCTGTGTCTGTTTCCTGGGGCAGCGTGTTTTCATAGCTGCCAGAAGATCCCCAAGGCACAGTCTATTCTGGTGAATAAAGAGGAGGATGCTGCTAGGTTAATCCAGAACTGTTGATTCTCATGTAAATTTAGAAAAGTCTCTTTTCCTAACTCCATTTCTTATACAGCTCCTCAGTAGCTGGCAATCTGTTTCTCTCCCTATCTTCACTGAGTAAATCCCCACCATTAGTTTATAATTTCCTTTTCCCTCTGTTCATGAATAATATGAAACTATAGAAAGCTAAACGGTCATGGTTTTCAATTAATTCTGGATTTGAATATGACTGCCATGCTAGTGGTACAAAGTTGGAATGCCTCCAGAAGTCATTCCTCTACTTCAAATAAGAGGAAAGTTAGAAATGTACTGTTCTACTATTGATCCAATAAACTTGTGTGAGCAGTTGCTGGTTTTTCAGTCTTCTGGACGAAGTAATAAAATATTTATGAAAACTCATTCCCTTTTTTTCCTATTTCTTTTCATCCCTGGTCCTTGGCCAATATTTATCTTGAAAATGTGCAGGCTACTTGAGCAGCAGGGAGAACTGGGCAGCTGTTTGTTTACTGGCAGCAGTGAGATCTAACTTTGATGGCATTTGAATAATATTCTCCCTCAATCCTGGGGCTCACCCTGCTACCCAGACCTCTTATGTTTATTCAGGAGATTATTAATATTTTACTTTGTTCTTGCATTATTGTGCATTGAATCTCAGGTCTCCCACTTGGCAGGCAATGGCTCCATCCTCAGCTCTCTGTTTTATGGCCCCACTAGGTCACCTAGGCTGAGCATAACTCAGCCCAGGCAGACTTGAAACTCATGAGCCTACCTGTCTAACTTACATCAGCATTTAAGGCATGGGTGTCTCTGTATGTGCAAATGCATCAGATGGCTGCAGGTATACTTATGTGTTTCTATACATACGAGTGTGTGTGTGTGTGTGTGTGTGTGTGTGTGAGGAGTCAATCTTGGGTATCATTTCTCTGGTGCCACCTACGTTGGTGGGTCTTGTTTCTTTTTCATCATGGTCTCTCATTTGTCTGAAACTCATTGATGAGGCTAGACCATCTGGGTAGCAAGCTCCATGGCCCTTTCTGTCTCCACTTCCTCAGAGCTGGGCTCTTGGGCCTTCATACAGAGCACTTTACTAACATTTTAACTAACAGTGGCCTGACCATATCTTCTCTTGCATTTTGGAGAATTGAAAAACAGTTCTCTCTGGTGCACAGGGGGTAGAGGCAGTATTTTTCTGCTTATTATTGTATATTGGATTTAGTTTAGTTTATTATTTGAAATTTTCTGACCTAACAAGGTTGCTCCTCACATGTTTTCCTGACAATAACTTCACTGGTCCATAACTCTGAATCTTCAGAAATCTAATTTTGCTAGTTAGAAAAATATTACAATAAGAAGATATGAAAAAAATAGGAGAAATACTTTCCATATAAAATTTCTCACAGCACAAAATAGTAGGAAAAAACAATAGTTCCACGGCTAACCTGGTGTTAAGTGACTTGCAGACATGGCTTGTGAATTGCCTCTGTCTTGTGAACACACGCAATCATCTTACGTGTCACAGGGTCTCTTTGCGGCTAGTGGTGCTCATGCATTGGTCAACTTGATCAGCATGGGGTAGATTTGAAAAGTTTGAAGAATATTCAACAGCATGGCTCTAAATAGAGCTAGTGGCCGCATGGAGATGGGAAATAGTCACGGTGCTCTGTGCACAAACCCATCAGACCCTTGCTGTCGTGTATGTGAATACTGTGATAGCTAGAACATGAAAGGTCATCCCTGGCATTATCCATGAGTGTTGATGCATGACACACTGTGATCTGAATGGTTCAGATATTTTAAGCTGGTTGCTTACCCTGGTTTCCCTCAATTAATCAACCTTGTTTAACCAGTAATTGTACCTGAATGTCCTGCTACTTTGACTATGAATGGAAAAATCTTTTAAATGTCTTAATTTTGAAGTTAAATGTGAGCCCGTGACTTGTTATCCTGTATTTGGTGTTAATTCTATACCACTGTGAAGGTGTTGGCACAAAGATGCGCCAGTGATCTAATCTAGCCACTGAGACCTTCCTATTTTCCCTCTTCCCCAAAGCCTTAAAGTTTTGCCTGTGTTCTCTTTGCAGGCTGTGGAGTGGGAGTGTGATGAAGCTACCAAGAAGGCCTGTTACAGCAAGGGCAAATCTAAGGTAAGGAAAACAGAGGGTACGGGTCCCCCACCCTGTGCTGGGAACTGCATATAAAACGCTAGGTTCCTGATAGGAGGAGTCCCTGCATAGTGGGACCCACGTGAAGAGTGAATGTTCCGTGTTTGACATTCAGTGGAGATGAGTCACAGCAAAGATTCATTTCACGGAGGATCAGAAAGTAAACTAAGACCTAATGGGTACCTCGAATCATTATTTAAGATTCAAAATAAACTAGCTATGATGCTGTTAGAAAAATATAAGAAATAATTTTAAAATAGTATTTAGTTTGCCTCTTCTATATTTTGCAGCTAACTACAGAGAACACTTACGTAGTTGCATTATCTTGTTCCTACAAAACAAATATTCAACACTTGCCCGATAAAATCACTGCACCAAAACGATGCAAGATGCACTCTTGATGGTCTTTGCAAATCCTTGTGATTTGCTCTGTCTCTGTCAATGCTGAAATCTACACTCACAAATTCTCCTTTAAAAAAAACACCGAGGATAGGGGTGCATGCTTGTACTCACACACGATGCTTTCAAACAATTTGGGGTTGGCTGTACACACAGGACTTTATCTTTCCAGGAACGCTGTCTGTCTTTAGGAAAGATGAACTTTGTTCCCTGAGGAAATTCCCTTGCAGCTGCTCTCCAGCGCAGTGAGCTCTGGAAAGTCTGCGTACCAACAGAGGCAGAACACACTACACACTGGTAGAAAGAGGAGCGTGTAGACTTTTCTAATGCTGACTGCACTTTGGTCCATGGGGAAATGCCTGTACATGCAGAGGGGCAGAAGCGGCTGGCCGAGCAGCGTTGGCCTCAGGGCCACGAGCATGTGGGACAATACAGCACTGGAGTGGGCAGGAGCAAGGGGCTCTCAGCCGTGTGTCGATAAAAGTGTGACTGTCTGTCTTGCTCCCTGTCCCGTAGGAGAATGGTTCTGAGAACTGGACGACGAAGCAGATCTGAGCAGTGTAGAAGGAGAGAGGTGGCAATATATCATAAGCTTAGCTAAGCTGAAATGCATGGCTGCAGAAAGGAAGGGTGAGGGAAAAAGGGAGCAAAAGAAGAAAGAGAAGGGGGAGGGAGGAGAGGAGAGAATGCAGAAATTGATAGACCTTGTTTACCAAAAGATATTTAATCATCAGAAATACCTCTGAGCTAAATCATTAAAAATTTACGAAACTACACTAGCAGCTCTGAGTTGCAAAGAAGCAGAATATGAAATACTCGCAAATAAATAAGTGTATAATGATATAAATAAAAAATAGTAGAGATCTCTCTAACTTGCTTGGTGAGTTCCATAAAACATAGCAAGGTTGGGAGATGTGACTTCTCCATGGCCGTTGACTCTCTGGGATGTTGCGGCTCAATCATTGGATGCATCTGAGCACTCTTATTTATCCCTGCCAGCCAGGCATCCAGAGTATGCGCCATTCCCTTGTGTGGTTTTTCCTGAGGCGCGAACAAACATCTGTTCACCCTAGACAGAGTATCATCAGCAGACAGAAGAAATGATCCCACCCAAATTGTACTTGGCAAACCAGTCACTGTATTGAGGTTGCCTTTGGGAGCGTGAGTGAGAGGTTACCAGTGAGGGATCACGAATAGGGAAGATTGCAATCTCCAGTATTTAGGCACCTTCTCCTAAAGCTCCCTAAAACTCCCTATCCTGAGCAGTAAATGTAGGAAGGCCAGTTACACAGTTACACATGGTGGCGATAATGATGGGAAAATAGCTTAGCTCACTGTGCAGGAGTGGACACACTGGGCTTTCAGGGCTTCAGCTTCAACACTGTAACATAGTGCCTGCCTGGTGACATAGTTACCTTCCAGAAGGCCAAGGCACTAGCTGGTAAGCTGGCTGTTCTTTCTCCCTATTGGGCTGTCCCTCTCTTCTTCTCCCCTTTCCTTTTTATTTTCTCTTCGCTATTGGCCAGCTTCTCTTACTTCTTTTCTTATTTCCTGTGACTGAGGTTGCACTGGTCAACAGGTGCCCTACAATGGAGTGTGTTGACACACATCACAGAGTCTGTGTCTGTAAATTTGGTTTTTGTTTTAGATTTTGCTAATCCCAGACCTGAGAACCGCCCTCGCTCACCGACCCCACCCCCACCCCAGTACTGTCCTCTCTGCTCATGAGAATCTTATTCTCTCTTCTCAAACTGCTATTGGCGTGAGCACTGTTCCCAGCATGCTTTGCTCAGTTCTTAGGGCACGGCTGATGTGTTCCAAACCTCCTTCCATCCGTTATCCATCTTGGAAAGCCCTGTAGGCTTCTGTCTTTGCCTCATGATGCTGTTCTAATTATCCAGTGTCTGACCACGAGTTGTGCCTGCCGATGGTTTCTTTATGGCTGCGGTGCCCTTCTGCAGCCCTTTGGCACACAGGGGAGAGGTTGCCAGTCCTGTGTGAGTGAATGAACACACTAAGCTCACTCCAGTGGGTCTCATTCAGTTGATCATCCTCACCACTTTAGATGGTGGGGGCAGGAAGTATTTTCAAGGGGTCTTTTTCTTTCATGCGGTATGTTTAGCAGCTCACCTGCCTCTGCCCACCATGGCATGACAACTCAATACAACCAAATTTACTCCAGACATTCCCAGGGAATTGGTGACTTAATTTATCAAATGATTTAGGCATTGTCAATTTTTACATTGTTCATTTTTTAATCCCTCTGAGTATTTTTTTTATTTCACCAGGAACCTATTTGTATATTTGGTTCCCAGACTTTGGAAAATGCTAACAGTTAATTCTATTCCCCTTCCTGGAGTTCCAACTCTTTGTGGTCCTTGTGTGTTAGGAGAGAACGCCAAGACCTGCAGAGTCATCCAGTTTTCTCTGCAGCATAGGCTACAAGTCCTTAATCAGAGCATCCAGGTGGTTTCATTTCCTAGTTTGTTGTTACTGCTAGGGAAATTGCTCAGCTGAACTCACCAACCCACATTCCACCTCAAGCTGTGAACTTTTGTTAATCTTTTATTTAGAAACTAACCTGATAGACTAGTATTATCCATGGCCAGTATGTAACATATGCCTGATCCAATGAAGGAACAAATTGCCAATACACTAAATTGAGTTTTTCTAATACAAATAAGGAAAATGAGGAAACAAATGTACTCACATCAAATCATCCCTCTATAGTTCGTATGATTTGGATTTTTAATGGACTAAGAATAATGGCAAATCTTGGTAATTATAAGTTAATTTCAACTGTGTTTGTTCATCCTTAAGATTAATGTATTAAAATAAATGAAGATAAATTTCAAACACCATATATTGTGTGCAAGATAAATCAAATTTTATTTTAGGTTGTATTAAATATGATTATAAGTTTACCCAGAGTTTTAAAATGCAGTGTTCCATTGAACTAGTATTCAGTTTATGGAGTCGCTTGTTGAGTTGATTTCTGCCTATAATTCTAATTCCTGGGGAAGCTGATTCAAGGGATCGCTATAGTTCCAGAGACTGAGGACAGCCTGGTGTAACAGTGAGACCCTATCTCAAAATCAAGCAGAATAAAGCAGAAGATCAGGTACTGTGCACTGTAGAAACTTATGTTTGCCAAATGAGTTGCTAGCTTCACTAACCTATTAGGATAGATAACACTGTAGCCTGGCCCAGGAGGCGAGAACAAATGATACCTTACCCCAACTGCCCCCCAATCCTCTTTCCTTGGTTCCCATTTCTTTTCTTCCCTCACTGCCATGTTTCCCACCCAGTTGGGAACCCAAACCTAGCACTTGGAACACATAAAAGGAAGAGAAAAAGACAGCCTCTGAGAAAGCACCCCAAGAGTGGTGGCCATGAGCAGGCCCTGAACTCAGATTTCAGACATCCCGAAGATTCTCCAGGCTGACAACACCTAGAATCCAAATCAAGTAACATTTCAATGTGGCCAGAATACAGTGTCTCTTTGGAGGGATGGAATTCACGCTTTTCTTGGTGGTCATGAATTTATAAGGAAAATTCAGATACTTTACTAAATTTGCTCATGCTGTAGTATTCTGAAAATGTGCACAGAATTACAAAGTCTCTTTTCTCCCTACAGTAAAAAGAACAATGCAAAAATGTGACATTTTAAAAATGCAAGCAATTCAGGCATTTTAACTAAACTCAGTTCTTTTCTACTGTCCCTGAAAGCTGTGTGTGCCATACAGTACAATGAATTTCACTACCCAGCCATTAAGATGTGGTGTGTGGAAGGAGGTGGCTGAGCCTACATCAGGGCTTCTTCCTGCACCCACTTCTTCTCTGGTGAGAACATTCCTCAGCTGGCTACAGAGCTTGAGATTCCTCCCCTGGAGCATTCTTTCATGTGGTGGGGGCATGAAATTTTTACCTAGGAAATCAGGACCACAAGAAGTTACTCAAATCTTTGATTAAGGCTTGCAAGGAAAGTAGGCACTGAAATTGTGGATCCTGAGTAAGGTCTGAGTTTTAATTTACTTCTAGATGTTTCTGCTCACTATGGCTGAAATGCTGTAAGTACATACATGCCTTAAAGCTGGGGAAAGAATCCATTTTTATTGATGCAAAAGCTGTATAACAAGATCTTTTACAATTCATTGTCTTTGAAATATGTGTTATTGAAATCAAACTTTAGAACACTTTAAATACATTTCACATAAACATTATTTTAGACACAAATAGCTAATTGTCTCAGCAGCTAACAAGAACGCCTTGTCTGTTGTTGATTCTTCTGTCTGGACTCAGCTGCCTCCCCTTGGCATTTCAGGGCTACACAAAGGAAACATAAGTAATTATTAAAGAATGAAAGAGCTGCTTTGTACATTTATGACATTTCATAATTTTCAAAATGTTCTTGTTCATGATCTCATTTCAGTACTTTTGACACTGAGTTCCTAGCATTATTGTGCTAAATGGTGGGAGAATTTGGATTAGGATCTAAGACTTTGTATTATTGTTCATTCTGTGTCCTGTGGTCCTGCCTCCTCGGCTGTCAAATTATGCTTGTAAAGAGGTCAACTCCTAGTGACTAAGAAAAGAAAGTCATGGTACCTTCTACCTGGGAACCTGGAGCTGAAGGGCTGGAGCTTGATATTTTTACCTGAAATGTTGACGTTTAGAATGGTTGTGAGTTTAACGACTCACAAGGGATGCTCTAGACATTCCCGTATGCTACACAATTGCTTTAAGAGCTCAGACCCTTCATCCCAGATAAGGCACCTTCTGCAGCTTGTGCACACCAGATACTGTGCGTTTGTGTGATTTTTCTTAATTAAAAGTTTTTTCCTTACATTAGGCCCTAAACAACATAAAATCTGTTTACATAGAATTTATACTCTATAGGTACTAAGAATAATCTACAGATAATTAAAAACATATGATAAGATATGTACAGCTTAGAGACAAATTCTACATATTTTTATATGAGGCGTTTGCGCATCCTTATATTTTGTTATGTAGGGAGAGTCGTAGAACCACAGGAGATGATTCTGGATTGCATTATAAGTGTGTATATATACTCATCTGTATACATACACAAATATAGATACACCCACATATATATTGTTCCTTCTCATCACCATAGATGTGCATAAAGGTAATATATCATTAAAAGGAAGACACATATTTTGGGTAACACAAAGCTGTCAACTTCCCAATCTCTTTCTTTCCTCATTGAAATTGATGAGCAGTTCATGCGTTGCTGAGGAGACACCAGTGGGTTCACCCTGCTTGACAGCCATATCTGCACACATTTTTTGATAAACAGAGCATATTTGATAGGGGAGCAGAAATGATGAAATGTTATAAGGGAAAACTGGATAATTCAAAGAAAAGGCCCCTAAAACACCGCATGTGTTTTCTTTCTTGGAGGCTGGAGGCTGTGTGTATCACACCCAGTAGACATTGTCCGTTTGCCATCAGGAAGACTCTTCTGCCATTTGATCATGCTTCCCAGCTATCACTTGAAACTGGGTCTCCTGAAAGTGAAGGACAAGGAGATCCACCTGGGGACCATAGGCACTTATGGGCCATTTTAGTGTTGAAGTAGAATTATCCGAACATAGCTAGATGACTCTTGTTATCAATCACCAAAGCCATGTGGCAGCTGTCTTCTGGTGGCCTCAGAGGTGTGCCCTGTGACTGCTGGAGAATCAGAATTTAGTAACTCATTGTACTGTTTTTACAGTACAGAAATGGAATGGGGGGGGGGAGGCAAAGTGTCGAAATCCTGGACATTTCAAAATGCTTATTTGTAAGAGAAACAGTTAGAAGACCCCCTGAGGTGTCTTTCACCCACACATCTCCCCGTATTTCGAAGTGACATTCCCAAGCCGTCTTTTGAACAAGTCCAGGTAAGCTATGAAAAACTGCTCTTGTTACTGACATAACATGAAGAATCTATGACTTAGAATCCTGTGTCCTAGGACCGACTGTTACCACCCTGGCATTCTGTGTCAACTTTGTCCATCCTTAAAGTCAGATTCAGTTCTCTGATCCTGAAACGTGTCTATGCCCAAAGTTAAGCATCTCTGTAGTGTTCCTTTCCTTTTTTTTTTGCATTTTATTTTGCTTGAACTTGCCTCAGCCTTTCTTTAAGAGAATGAGGTGTTTTAAGAATACGTTTTCACACACAAACATTTTCAAATAAGAGGTAGCAGCTTGTGAATTAAGAGGAGAAAATAATTAAGGAAGCACACAGAAGGTTGGGAGCCGAGCTAAGCCTTGGCTGAACTCAGGTCTTTTGAATTAATGAGGAGAGAATCTTTAAGGAGGCACATAGAAGGTTGGGAGCCAAGCCGAGCCTTGGCTGAACTCAGGTCTTAAAGCGTTGAAGACACACAGTGATCTCCTCTGGGTGTCATGTTTGAAGGACCTATAAACAAGCTTGATTTGGTCCAACTGGTGACATTTAGCCCTTTTCACTGACCTTTTCTATGCCAGGAGGATGGAAATCCATATGATGGGTCTTCTAGAATATATTCTATTACCCTCAACTGGTTCCACTCCTCACAAGCCCTTTGAGGTGTCTAAGGGCTATAATCTGACTTCCACTCTGTCAGAGAGATGGAGCACAGGCCTCCTTCTCTGACCACCTTGGTTCTGGTCTCCTTCTCTGACACCTTGATTCCTTCCACGGCTCCATTCCTTCTCAACATTCAGCTGGGGCAACTGGTCAAGGCCTAGCGAATTCTTACAAAGTCCTCATTATCAGAACATGCTCCTTTACCCTCCGCTGCAGCTGAAATAATTCCCCGTGCTCTCTCATCCTTGTTTCTTTGATTAAAGAACCACTTGAGCCTTTTGTGCTTCTCTGCACATTTCTACATCGCACACCCCTGCTGACATTCTGCTCCCCCTCAGGCTGTGACATGCCTGCAGGAAGGTGGCAGCCTTCTGTCTCCCTGGCACTGTGTTTTCATCTGGGAGACTTGCATAAACACACTGTTATCTCCGTCTTTCCCTTTCCTTTCATAACTGACTGGGTTGCCTGCTCTCCTTTGGTCAGGTCTGCAGACATCAGCAGCGGCTCAGGTCTCTTCAAGTTGGAACACTTTCCCTTTGGCTTGTTCTTTACAGCAGAGTGGTTTCGTCTAGTGAGACTCACTCCTTGGGGCGGCCTCTTGCTTTAAAGAAGAAAATTTCTGTTCCCTCTCACATTGTCCTCGAAGGAATTCCAAAGGCAGCACTCCACCCTCGTCGCCGTCTGTAATTTCCCATCCCAGTCTTTATTACAGGGTCATTATCGTGACGGTGTATCCATGAATTCCTTCAAGACACGCCGCCCTATGTTCTGGAAGGTCTTGGTGGCGGCACCTCATACAGACAGCCCTTGGTTTCCTGGGTTAGTCGTCCCTTTGATCCTGTTGATCCAAACTCCTAGATTTCTATGCCCTGGTCCCCTCACCTGGGAATGGTTCTTTGAAGCCTTTCATGCTGGTCTTTGCTCCTTGGAACTCTCCTGACCTGTTCCATTTGGGAACAAAACAAGTTTTGCTCCTCCAAGTGCTGTACTTTTCTCAGTACCCACGTGGTCACAATTATACGTACTTACTTTCCAAATTTACTGCTAACCTGTTCCATTGGGGAACAAAACAAGCTTTGTTTCTCCAACTGTGCCCAAGAAGTAATAATCATTTATACTTATTTTCCAAATTTTCTACTAACTTGGATCTTTCTTGTTGTTGTTGTTGTTGTTTATTCTTTGTCTTTTTGAGAGGCCCACCACCTAGCTCCCAAATAATCCATGGTGACTTATTATTACTTATAAATATCCAGCCTTAGCTTTGCTTGCTTCTAGCCAGCTTTTCTTAACTTAAATGATCCCATCTACCTTTTACCTCTGGACTTTTATCGTTTGCTGTTCTATACCTTTCTTTCCTTCTTACTCTGTGACTTGCTGGGTGGCCGGGTGGCTAGATCTTTGATGTCCTCCTCTCCTTCTCCTTTTCTTGCTCCTTCATCGCTTTTTCTCCTTCTATTTAATCTCTTCATGCCAGCCCCACCTTTCCTATCTCTACCCAGCCTTTGGCCCTTTGGCTCTTTATTAGACCAATCAAGGTGTTTTAGACAGGCAAAGTAACAAAATTTCACAGAGTTAAACAAATGAAGCATAAAAGAATACAACACATCTTTGCATCATTAAACAAATGTTCTACAACATAAACAAACATCTTCAGTTAATATTCCACAGTACTTTCTGTTGTGTTTTTTTTTTTGTTTTGTTTTCTCCATTTTTCTCGGCCAGTCATGATATGTTGCTTTTATTGTTAGCAATGGAGCAAAGAGAAGCATGTATATTTGATAGCTCACTTCTCTTCCAGAACCCAAATTCTTGTGAGTGAGCAATTTGCATTGTCTGAGCCAGGCTATAGAGCAGAGAGGATGATGCAAACTCTTACTATTACTAAAAGTGAAACTCATGTGACCAGAGAGTAGAGTTGCTATACGATTGGATCTTTTTGTCAGGGATTATGTGGGATTCAAATCATGGCATCCTGGTACTCTCTGGGGAGTGCACCGTGGCATCCTGGCATGCTATTAGTCCCATAGCGAGGGTCTGTTGATGTGCCACCTTCCGCCTTTGTCCTTGCACTGATCACCATGGTCCGGGCACAGAGGGGAAAGAGCTCAGTTACAGAGGTGCATCCCTGCTTGTCACCCCTCCACTCATTCTGCCCTTCCACATGGATTCTTGAGGAGTCCCTTGACAACAAACATGAGGCCAACTCCCGTTCAGAGAACAATACACATTCACTGCCCTGGCCTGCATGGCATCTCCTGTGGAATTGTCAGCCTCCCCTAGATGCCCTGCTCAGACATAGACCACTTCCCAAGCCCGTGTGGTCTGTGTCCTTGTCTACTTAGTGCAGTTGGGCACGCAGCCTACACGCACCTCCTCCTGGTAACCCCGACAAATCTTACCTTTCCTCTCCAGGCAATCTCCCTACACTGTCGCTTTTCCTTCCCTTTTAGAGCAGTGGACATTTCTCAGTACGTCAAGTCAAAAGGGTATCAGGTCAGTGAGTGCATAATGAAAGGCCTGTCACACGACCCTTCTTAGTGACCACAGCATCTTAGAGTCTCCAATTTAAACAGTATTCTGTCCTGTTTCCTTGTTTCTCTAATTTTGTTATCACTTTCTCAAATGTCCATCATCAATGTGGGGCTGTATAATGGTCTTTGCTCTGGAAGCTCTGAGGTAAACATATGTGCCTATGGGTCATTCCTCATCCTGGGGGGGTCTTTCCCAAATGTTCTGAGCAACATTTCCTTGCTAGTCATATGTTCACTTGTAAAGAACTTAAAAGAGTGTATAGACATTTGTTATGTATTTAATGTAGTTTTAATATATATTAATGATACAATGAATGGGTTTCATTAAAACACTCCCATACAGAAATATAACACACTTTGATAGTCTGAGCCCACAGCAATCACCCTGTTCCAATTTGTAGTTTCCCTTTGCACCTTTGTAGCAAGAAAATGTTACAACTACTGCAGATTTGTAAAGGACTATGTGCTTTCTTTTCTTTTGAAAATGATTTCTTTTATTTTTTGAGATTATAATTACATTATTTCTCCTTCCTTTTGCTTCCTCCAAGCTCTCACATATACCCATTCTTTCTTTCGAATTTATGCCCAGTTTTTAATTAATTTTGGTTATATATGTGTGTTTCTGTCTGTGTGTATGTGTGAATATATTCCTAAATACATAAATACAACCTGCTGAGTCCATGTAATGTCACTGGTATGTGTGTTCTTAGGCCTGACCATTTGGTACCAGATAACCATATATTTTCAAGACTGACCATTTGGTATCAGATAAACAACTGGTGTGCTCTTTCCTAGGCAAGACATCTCTCCCTCTCTTAGTATTCCATGGTTAGCTAAAGTTCTTTGTATAGGATTAAGGCCTCATGAGGCTTCTAAGGCAGCCAATATTTTCATGTGAAGCATCGACTAGACTAATTTTATTTATTTTCCTATATGTATACAAGAAAGCTTAGAGTTTGTTGTACAATTCAAGATGAATTCATGTTTATCAAAAGAAGACATGTTTAGAAGCTATGATGAGATGCATCCTGCCTTAGTAAATACTATCCACTGAACAAGTGTCTTGGTATAGATATAAGGTCAACAGTTTCAATTGCTGCCTTTAGTCAACACTGGCGAAGGACTAGTCTTTTTCCTTTTCGTGGCATTATATATATGTATATATATATATATATGTATATGTATATATATATATATTAGTATGTGCATGCTCACCATCCCTGTGGCCTTCGGGACTTCGGGACTTCTTCTCAGTGTGTCCCTGATGCTTTTGTTTTCTAGGAAGAATGCCAGAACTATATCAGAGTGCTCTTAGTGGGCGGGGACCGGCTATTCACCTGTGGGACCAATGCTTTCACACCTGTCTGTACCATCCGCTCGGTATGTGTCTGCACTTAACCTCACAGACTTCCATCTGGAGCAACCAGACCCAACACCTTCAAAGCCCCATGTAAAGGTGGCCCTGTGCACCAAGGGCAAGCACCTTTTGCAACATTGCAGCATTAAGTAAATGCTTAATTTGTTCATGTGTAATCAGTCATGGCTGTCATGTATATGAAGCAACAGAAACTAGTTGTATATTACATACTTAGGTATACTTTGAAACTATTTCAGTCAATGTTTTCCCAATTAATGGCCTTAAGCACCAATCATAAACACACACTTCTTTCTTGTTTTCATTATGGTAGAAAAATGATCAATGACTAAAATGCTCTAGAATCACAATCCATATAGAAATAAAGTATATATAAGCTGAATAGGAGGTATGCCAAAAATAAACAAACAAACATATCCATAAGCAGAGAAAAGGCAGGACTGCTATTATAGACAGGGAGTTTCATCTTACAAGTCCCACTGTGGAGGCATGGCAGGGTCATTAGACATGCATGCTCTCTTCCTAATTCAGGATATTAATTTAATCTTCCTTGAGAAATATAACTAGGAAACGCCATTATGTTAATTTATGGGTAGTACAACTTCTCTTAGAACCTTAACTTATCATCTCAGCTTACTGTTCATTATTTTAAAATTTATATTCAGTTATTGGACATAAAGAGAAGGCGCAGGAAGAGGGTACGTGCTGGCCACAAAGAGTTCCCCGCTTTGCATATGCAGCTGTCAGCATGTGATCCCATTGTAAACACCCCATCTTCAGCATTTGAATCATGAGGTTACTTTGCAGGGTAGTTTTTAAAAGGGAAGATTCTGAGACTTGAAGACTTTATGTAATTTCCCCAGGACTATGCTTCCAACAGCAGAGGACAGGGTGACCTTGCTATTCCTGTATAAACCATTTTAAGTGTCTTTTTAAACACAGTTAAAAGTCAAGAACCATATTGAATTTGAGCCTTGTCAAACACCAAAATAACCAAACAAACAGCAGCAGCTCCTCTCGTGTTTTATTAGTTGGCGACCAGCGTTTGGCGAGTCAAGCCCACACCCGACATACATGCAGCTTTCTCAAGACTAAAAGAGAGAAAAGAAAAAGAAATGTGTACTACATGGTGCAGAATACTGACATATGCTTATCACTAAATAGTATTTAGAGCTAGGTTATTTTTTGGTCAGGCTAATAGCATGAAAATCATTCCTTATTATGATGATTTATATATTTATGAATATCAAAATTAGGTTCCTCATTGAAGTAGAATACAGTAAACACGCATCCTACATCAAATCAACATATATAATATCCTTGTTTCGTATTGTATCACTAGCATGAAGTTCTGTAGCTACAGGGATGGAGTCTCTGGCCAAGATTGTGGAGAACTGTTTTCATAACGTCAGAGTTAGGAAACCTTTTCATCTCCCACACCCCAGAGCATACCTGGGACACTTGTCTAGCACAGGTATATGGTGGAGGACATGAGCACACTCGATGGGATTTCCCAAGGATAACTAGTTTACCTCTTATTTTCACCAATAGTTAAGTAACCTGACTGAGATCCACGATCAGATCAGTGGCATGGCGCGCTGTCCCTACAGTCCCCAGCACAATTCGACAGCTCTGCTCACAGCCAGTGGGGAGCTTTATGCTGCAACAGCCATGGACTTCCCAGGGCGAGATCCAGCCATTTACAGAAGTCTGGGTTCGCTACCTCCTCTTCGAACTGCACAGTACAATTCCAAATGGCTCAATGGTAAGACTTTCATTCACCCCAGCCTCCTGCTGTTGTTTGTGATACCTGGCTTAAATATATAGTCACACTTTATAAAGAAGAGCAAGGGTCACCTTCAAGGTACAGCACATCTAGTACTGGTAATGAGCAGTATATTTTTTAGTACTAGGAGTTGGCGTGATAGCCCCAACGCTATAAGCCATGATAATAGGTCTATATTGTCATCTGGAGCTGACAAGAACACTCCTCCGTGTTACGCTGTTTCTCTCTGTGTTGCTGTTTAAAATCTAGGAAATTGAATGCTATGCCATAGATGCATGTAGGCTCATGTGTTTTTCTTAATGTCTACTTGAAAATTTTGAACAAGAAATTAGTACTATTTCATGACATTTTTAGACAGTATAAAGAACCCAATTGCCTAGAAGTAACTCCAAATAATTTGACAATCTTAAAAATGTCATTACTGTACGTGTCTATCATTTAGGGGGCAAGCATCTTCAGAGTTTAATTCAAGGTCTTGAGAGTTTATCAGGAGCTTTATCTTGTCACTTTAGATTCTGCCAGGCAAAGCCTGATACATTGGTCATCAGAGCAGCTCTGCTCCACTCACGGATGCATAATCATCATTGTAACTTCAGACTTCTTTCCAGATGTGGCAGTATCCCCTAGAAGGCACACCAGGCTTGTGCCTCTTTCTCTTTTAAGGAACTGGAAACTGACAGAAAGTACCAGTCTATTGCAAGCAAGAAACAAATTACCTGTTAACTAAACAGCCAGAGAACGGAGAGAGGCAGCTGCACAGATGTGGGTTGCTAGGTGAAAGCCTGGTGTGCTAGAGAAACCTATCCCTGTATATGCGAGTGCAGCCACACTCATAAGGGGGTGTCCAGCACACGTGATAATCCATCACCTCAGTCTTCATGTATGTGACCGTTGTCACAAAGATGGAATCTTGGCTTTGCTAGTATAATACTTGTTTTGCTATTTCATGATCTACAAAGATTTAGTGGTCTTATTCCCATCACAAACTGGATATGTAGAATAGAGTCCCTCTCCCTCCCTGATGCTACTCGTGTGCTCACATCATTCTTTATTATTAGAAAGGCATTGTCTTTGCGGAGGTTGTTAAGTGTCATTTGTGATCTCTGTCCATTAGAGCCTAGTCATTCTTCCCCCTCTATAAGTTAATAAAAATAAATACATACATTCTCAAATGTTGCCCAAGGGAAGCTATCTCCTTTTGAGGACTATTGGCTTTTACTCAGGAATGTCAAACATTCATCTCTCTGTGTGTCTATGTATCTCTCATCTACCAGTCTTCTATCCATCCGTCACCTTTCCATCATCCATCATCTGCCTGCCATTTATCTCTCACAAGTAATTGCTGAACGATGCTGTCAAGACGAGCATCCCAGTTCGCCTTTGGAACTCCCTCCTAGGAAAGCCACGCCACCATCTCTGTGCCTCTAGGAGTTTGGCTGACTGTGCCGTTTCCAAAGGGCAACGTGAATGGTTTTCTGAACTGAGAAGTAACTAGATTTCCCATTTTAACACCTCTTCTTTTGAACTCACTTCAGTTTAACCCACCTACTCACTGTAGATAGCCCCCTATTGTCTCTGAAGCTTTTATTGTGGTTGCTTCCCTATATAGTGGCAATTTTCACTAGCTGGAGAGAGTTGAAAATCAACTGACTTTTTAGTCTTTCTTCAAACATCCCCTTTTCTGTGAACTGTCATCCTGACCACATTATTTAAAAATTGCTTCTTGTGCTGTTTTGCCCTCATGACCCTTTATTATGAGTTTTAGCCCTAGCCATTATAATATTTTATCATTTAGCTTTCAGCTTTCAACAAAAGGGGCATGTGCCAATCACTGGAGTTAGCCTCTCTTGTGCACTGGCTTATTGTACACTTGCAGAGGTGTATAATGAGTGTTTGGTTGACAATATTTGAATACATGAATTCATGGATGCCATAGTCTATGTCCTAGAATTCACAGATTGAAATCTTATTCCTCTCCCCCATGTGAAATATCTGAAGGATGACAGGGGGTCCTGAAGGTGGGGTCCTCATGACAGTATTGGTGCCCTCGAAGGAGGCTGCAATTCAGAGAGCTGTCTAACCTCTTCCATCATGTGAGATCTGTGAACTTGGAAGTAAGCCTCCACCCATCATGAAGTATGCTGGTACCTTGGCTGGTAGTGTTTCGATCCAGACATTTGGGAAACACATTTCTGTTCTTTATAATAAGCCCCTCGGTGTTTTTGCCATAGCAACATGAACAGACTGGAAAAATAAGTAAAATGGAAATTGACTGCTTTGTTTCACTCATTAGTTTGTGAATTTCTTGAGGGCAAGGGTTGGGGGGGGAGCCATGTTTTGGGTTTAGTACCTTAGGCTTAGTCAGTGCTTGTTAAATGAGTAGGAGATAAGAATATTTTATAAATAGAAGAAAGAATGAGTTATTATATAGACAACATATCTCAGTTGAAACCTAGAATCATAAAAAAACAAAGAAACTCAAAACAGCAACAAAGGCAAGACTCATGTGTTGAGAGTGGCTCAGGTACAAACATTTGAAGATGCTCCTTCTACCCCATCGCGTCTGCCCTGCTTCAGTCATTACGTCTTCACTTATCAAACGCAGTATAGTCGGCTGAATAGCAATATGCAGGCATCTGGAGCATTAAATTGTATGTTTGATGGTGAATATAATTTTCAAGACCAGATTTTTTTCCTCTGTGCCAAAATTACTCTTAAAACAAATTTATGTATTTAGAGAAATTTCTTAACAGCTTTAATGCATTAAAATATTAATCATTTCTAACCCTTATTAAATGATTCCTGTCAGACAGAGCAATAAATGTTTAATAGCCAAAGCTTAAACTAGAAACTATAAAACTTGCCTTCATGAAAGCTGAAGTCAAATTGGGGAAACAGTAAACCCGTGAGAGAGAAAAGGAAAGTGTATGTCCAAAAGAATGCCGCGCAATTGTTTGTAAACTGAGGCAACTGTGCATCTGCATAGCTTGGTACCTCTCTGAAAACATGGAAAGTAAACTCCTGAGTGGATTTTAAAAAGTTTCCGTGAAGCTCAGTGTAGATGTTATCTATGAACACTCAGGGGCTTGCTGGTTTTCCTCCGGTGGAGAACCATTTGCCTGCCCCATTTGGTGGACATACAAATTCCTGAGTGACCTTGAATCTGAGCTTCTACGCCTGGTTGCCTCTGTAGGACTCACTTGAGATCACAAACATCCTCATTGTTAAAGTATCATGTTCTGTGAGTCATCAAGTTTCTAGTCCAGAAAACGTTTTGCGTGACCGTCTAAAACCATCCTGGTGTCATATCTGTCTATCTTGTTTCCATTGTGCTAGATCTCTGATATATCCAAGCCTTCAGGAGACCCATTGGGGACTTTAAAGGTAGTAATTAAATTTTAATAAGTAAAGATTAGAGGAAGAAGATTCCCGTACACATGTCAAGGAGTTGTAGTTATTGCCTACCCCTAAAAAGGATTGGTGCCTATCCTGTAAAGTCCATGCTGGCTCCTGGTAGCCAGTATGGCTAAACTGGGCTCCATTCTCCTCATAGTAATTACACAGTGAAGTGTTCCAATTGATGTAGGATTCCCCTCTGTATGCTGTGAATACCATTGGTTAATAAAGAAACTGTCTTGAGCCTGTGATAGGGTAGAAAGGAGCTAGGCAGGGAAGACTAAGCTGAATGCTGGGAAAAAGAAGGGCAGACTCAGAGAGAAGCCATGTAGCCCCACCAGAGAAAGACGCTGGAATTTTACCTGGTAAACCACTGCCACATGGCGATACACAGATTAATGGAAATGTGGAAATGGGTTAAATTAATATGTAAAAACTAGTTAATAAGGAGCTAGATCCAATAGGCCAATCAGTGATTTAAATAATATAGTATCTGTGTGATTATTTCAGGGCTGAGGAGCTGGGAACCAACAAGCAATCTCCTTACTACATCCAATGAGGAAAATACTTTGACTTTCTAGATTGGCATCACTGACTACAGCTAACACAAGCCAAATAAGGAATATGAAAGCAAAG
Source organism: Arvicola amphibius (assembly GCF_903992535.2). Taxonomy (NCBI): domain Eukaryota; kingdom Metazoa; phylum Chordata; class Mammalia; order Rodentia; family Cricetidae; genus Arvicola; species Arvicola amphibius. The sequence goes on along the minus strand of NC_052049.1, from coordinate 6,228,525 downwards.
AGGGCTTGGTGGGTAAAATTAAATGAAAGCCCAAGTTATTATCAAGGGAAAGGAAAACACTATAAAACAAACATGAAGGCAGATTCCATGGTCACCTTCATAGTTTTTAATATATGCCTAGGGAAATGTTTAAAATGGAACTTGCTGTGAACAGGGCTCTCTCTCTTGCCATACGACTCCTGAACCTTAAACTGGGTAGGGCACCATGACAGGGCCAGAAAATATACCACATATGTGACAGGCAACAGTACAGTGAATTTTTCTAATGTTCATGCCTAATCTTATTCATCAGAAAGATGTATCAGGATGAATGTGCTGTGCAGAATCCATTTGTTTTGGAAATTCTTGCAAATTATATATGCTTATCCCTTTAACGTACCAAAATATCTTAATAAATTCTCTTTCTTCACAATCTGCCTGTTGGTACGCCTGCTGCAGACTAGTTACCGTGCAAGGTACGTGGGGGAATTGCAAAGGCTGAGTAGACACTCCAGTTAGAAAGGCCGCCCCACATCCATCTCACTTCCAGTCTTCCCTGCAGACATCCAAAGGAGATCCTGGTCCTCGATGTCCAGATGACACCTGAACCACACCCAATGACAACCTAGGATCTGAAAACAGATCCCACCCCATAGTCTGCACCCCATGCCTCCCACGTGACAGCAACCTCCTTTGTGTTTAGACTACATGTTAGGAAGGACTAGCAGCAGGTGCGAGCCCTTCCTCCCCAGTGATACATATATCTTCATGCAAAACTGCCATGGAAGAGGCCATATGCACTTTGAGAAAGAGTTGAGCATTTTCTTCATTGCTGAAGCATTGCAGAAAAAAAGGTTATAATGAACTGAAATTACCCAACCAAAGAAGACAAGCTGGCAGGATGATTTAACACAGCCCTTTATGGGATGTAAGAAATCAATTTGGTACTGCTTTTTGAAAATAATATGACATTAACTGAGCACCGAGTGACTGAAAGCTGAGGAGCCTCAGAGTCCTTGCCTGTCTCGGGAGTTTCTGTACTTGCCAACAAGTCACTTAGAACCTAGGGGCTTTGATTTGCACATCTCAAAGGAGAACGGGTGATATATTTCAGTAAAGGCACAAACAGTGTGTGCTGATTACATGTATCTCCACCTAAAATCCATACTGGAAGAAGGCGATCTCTCTCCAGAGAAATATGAAGACATTTCCTAGCACTGGCGTAAATTAAAGAAACGCTGCTTGCTCATTGTCTTACAATTGGAGCAGCTTCCTTGTGGGAATCTGGCATTCCTCCCCTGCTGGTTGTAAATATCACTTCCTCTCTGTCTGCCAAGGGTCCTGTGTTGGACCGTCTTCTTGACTCAAATCATATTGTTATCTCTCTCTGTAAGATGCATAGTTCTGAGGGTTATAGAAATCATTGCTGTCATCTGTTAAGCATTTAGTTTTCCCTAGTTTTCCTGCATTTGTTCCCTTCTCACTACATATTAGACAGCTGAATCTCTGTGGTTTTATCTTTGTTTATTTTCGTTTGTGCTTTTTCTTAGACCCAATCAAACCAGGAGACAAAGATAGAGCCATCATATGGTATTATTTATTCTGTTGTAGCTTGTCAGAAAGAAATTTAATAAAAACGTACAGTGTTGCAGCAGAGATCATCTTCCAAATTAATTTCATGTGTTTTACTTTGTGCTTTTTAATAGATACATATATACAATATAATAATGTAATATATAATATATAACATAATATATTTAATATATGTTATATTATATAATATAATATTTTTATTATATATTTATATATATGCATTTCAATATTTTCCATTTTATCTGAATTCAACTAAACATTCTAATTAAAAATCTTACAGGTATTGATCTGGCAGATTAAGTTATCATTTTTTAAATAATGAATCCAAAAAGCAAAAAATAATCAGGAAAAAAAATGAGTATTGCAAATAGAAATGTTCAATTTTCTGTGTTTACAAATATTCATGACGTTAATTCTAGCTAATGCACCTGGGAACCTGTGCTTTGGGGAATAAGGGTGGTGGTGAGGCCACCAGAGGCTGTGTGCCTAAACTGAAGGGAGATTCCCAGTGGACCCCACTGGCTTGGTTTCTTTGAGCAGGAATGTCTAAGCAAACACCTGCATACTGAGACTCCTGTCAGCATCAAGAAGGGGAAGTCTAGGAGGGATCTGCTCTCTAGATGGCTGGGCGAGAAGGCAGCACAGGCTGTAAGGCACTCCTGGGATCAGCAAAGCCATGCAAACAATGTCTTACAAGGGGACACATTCCTCATGAGGGTGAGAGAAAAGTCACTTGAACCACTGTTTCAGCTTTCCTCTGCCTTGCATTCTGAGAGTTGCTGAGGTGGCAATGGTCACATGATTATAGAGTATAGCCAGGGATATGCTTGTTCTGGGCTTCTACACCTCCCTGACACCTCAAATTCCACAGAAGTCTCATGTACCTGAAGCCCCAGGTCCCCATTTTGAATGATTGATCTGTCCAGGTTTTCCATCCCACACCTTCTGTCCTGACACTGGCTCCATCCAACCCTGTCTACCCTCACTGTTCTCTCTCAGGCTGCTGCCATCTTGCCCCAGACTAACTGGAAGCAGTGGGGCCCTAATTTCATAAGCAGAATGGATACTTAATGAGTCCAGCTGTCAAGTAAATAACAGTGATCTGTTTATTTATGTGTGTGTTTATTCAGTTTATATAATGACACAGTTATAATTTCTATCCTGTATTTTGATTATTGCCAACTAAGTACTTGGCTGTTGGCATACAGTTCTTGGAATCTCACAATGATAATTCAAGTGAGGTATCATTATTGCCATTTTAAATCAGATAAAATAATGGTTAAATAATTTGAATAAAAGTTCATACAGCCAGTAGATGGAAGTATTGAGCTGTGTATACCTATACCTCAGTACTGCATGTATGTGATATACATAAAGCTACATGTACACATACATGCAGACGTATGTCATCGATGGGTGATCTAGCTATGATTTAGCTGAAATCTCAGGAAAAGAGCTGTGGTTGCGAATTATGGGTTAAGGAACCATTAATTAAGCTTTAGTAGAGTTAGATAAGTACCTGCATGGAATTGGGTGGTCTAAACACCTAAATGAAATTAAGCTTAATTTTGGAAGTTTTTACAGGACATCCTGTGTTACTTGTGACAATGGTAACAAAGAGAAAAATGGGGGAGGGGATATTGGAAAATTATAAAATGGTATTGAAATAGCTTTATAATCACTGAACTTACAAATTAGAGTGATTTGTTGTTCATCATATGTAAAGAGTATTTTCATTAATACATTTTTCTAATTGGGAAAAAAGGCCCCCATTGGTAAAACTCTGCCTAACTGCATTTATGCTTCGCAAATCCTGATCGTCTTTAGGCTCAATACATGTGGGATGTGTTTGTTTATTCATTATCGGTATTGACTGAAGTTCTGCCAAAAACAAACTAGTCAAAAAGGAACAGCAAGAATAAAGAAAGGTGCAATGGTACTAGCCACCATTTGTTGTGCTCTTACAAGGTGCCAGTCCCTTTGATGCCAGTTTTGCAGAGTACGTCTTCAGTGCTCTGAGTAGTCATGCAGGATGGCAGAGCATGTCACAGGCCAATGGTTCAGTCCAGAGCAGTGCTGCAGGCTACAGGGGCTCCGTCCCCAGTTATGCCAACTCTGCTTTTAGCAAGCATTTTGCTAAGTGTTATTCTGTTTACAAGGGATTGTTTTCATGGATTTTGATGCTCGTGACAATAATTTCATAAACTTGAAACATTAGAGTTCTTTCATGCCTTTCCCATCTATTCTCACTGATTCCAGGGCAGCAATCCCCAGATCACGCCATTTGAGAATACTACATTCCCCTGTGAGTGCTTTGGGCATTCGGGTAGGAAGTATAGATTAGGAGACTTCCTTCAGATGGCCACTCTGGGATTTTACACAGCCAGACGCATCTCTGATGCTTGTTGCTCTGTATTCTTGTCCCTCCCAGGTGCTCATATCGAGAGTCTCCTATGGGTACAGTCATCATTCTCTGAGATGTAGCACTATTCTGATGTCATGATGGCTAACCTTCTTCATTTGTCTGACAGATGTGGCATAATAGTCTATAATCTGTACTTCAGTGTTTTAAAAATATGAGAGAAGTCAGCTTCTCCATCCACATATTTATAGACATGCTCAGTTAGAACCATGGTTCTTTCTGTTCCGAATGAGTCAGCAGAAAAGCTTCTATTCATCTGTAGCTCTGATAGTAATGATGTATAAATAATATCTTCCTAATATCCATCATAGAGAAGACATCAATGCCCAATTTATGGCTTGTTCAATTCCTGCAAGAATAATACATACTAGTTTGCAGTGAATTGCATTTTAACAAGAGACAAGGGTCAAATACTAGGAGACAGTGTGCATCTTGTGATTCTGTCTGACAATGCTGGGGTCCTCTTCTTCCACATCTGTGTCTATAAACACAAAAGATACTTGGCTGCCTGTTTGATCAGTATCTTGGTGTGTCTGTAGCGTCTGGGAAAGGAAAAGCATGCTAGATGAATTTCACAAGACCTGCTCTCCAAGAAATGGAGCCTCCTAACGTAGCAGCTGGTCACGCAGTCAGAGACCCATCATCATCCCAAGGTTCACTGTAGGGCAGCAGGCTGTGTTTCCAAATGGACTCAGTTCCCATGCCAGACGACCTGCAGTGCAGGAAACTGGAGAGCAACAGATCCTGCAGGCTCAACACAGGTTCTGTTTTCTCAAGTAAGAAAGAAAGGTGCGTCTGAGCCCTTCTATTGGTGCATCACCGTCATTCAGGCTTGCAAATGCTAGGGGAGGCCTTCTGTGGAGGGAAGCTGTGGGCCGACACGCTTACCTTTCCCATGGGAAAACGACACGAGACAGAGTGGACCGTGTACTAGAAGAGCACCTAATGGCCAGTCATAGATGTTCCTTTAAACCTGCAGTTCTGGGACTGCTTACACGCTCCCAGAGATGTTCTCGTTCATGAAGCCCTTGAACAGCTGGCCTCTTCTTCACACTGTTCCTCTTCCTTTTTCACCCATAATGTTCCTGAGAGCTGTTTCCTCCAGCCCCTTAACCATCTCTTCTAGACCATTCTAAACCATCCTTGCTTGTGCCCAAGTAAATCTACTTAGCACCATCAGTTGAAGGTTATAGCTCTTCATAAAAGAGCACTGACCAGAAATCTAATCATATTATAGTGTTTGTGTATATGTGTGTGTGTGTTTATACACTATGTGTGTAGCGTATGTGCACACATCTATGGAGGCACACAGGTTTGTATTTGAGCATGTGGAGGCCATGGAAATAATTTGTTATGTCTTACTCTCAGGCCTCCACCTTAGTGTTTGAAACAGGGCCTATTACTGAACCTGCAACTCAACATTTTGTTTAGGAAGGCTGGGCAGCAAGCTCCTGGGACCCACTTGCCCCTTCTCGCAAATGCACACACAGCCACATCTGGCTGTTTCTTGCATGCTTAGGATTTGAACTCAGGTCTTCTTTCTTGTATAGCAAGCGTTCTTACCCACTGAGCTATCTCCTCTGCCCCCAATACAGTTTTGAAGAACTGAAAGAATAATATGTTTTGTTTTTTTCCCAGGGTTTCTTTTTCACTGCCTTATAACTGCCAATGAGAGTGCAGGATCTGAGGTTTGCCATCCTGATTCCGGGCTTCCTCAGTTCTCTCCCAAGCCCCGATGCTGCTTTGTGATCTTGGCTGAGTTGTTAAACATTTTAGCGTCCTTCACTATGAAGCAGCATCCTAACACATCTGCATCTCTGTGGTGTCTGGTCCTTGTGGGTCCAGTGGCACAGAGACAGCTTAGCTCAAGGACTTGTTCCTTAGAGTGCAGCTATTCTTACTAGAAACTCAAAGGGAAGACTTTGTGCTTGTTCTCCTACTCGATAGTTCTTCTGTACAGAGATACATAGCACATGCTCTCACACATTACACCCCTATAAATGGCAGAAGACACTATCTGTGAGGGGATTTGATAAATCTTGGGGAATTCTACCTCTCTCTTTCCAGTTGAGTACTCTTAACATTAGCCATAGGCAGAACACCTGCTCTAGTGCTGTCTGCATTTTGTCCAGTTCATTGGTTAATATTCATTTTATTTGTAATTGTGTATAATTGTGTGTGGATGTACACATGTGAGCGCATTGGTAATGGAGTCCAGAGGAGCGTAATGAGTCCCCTTGACTTCCACATAGTTGTGAGCTTCTTGGTGAGGCTCCTGGGGGTCTAATGTGGATCCTCTGGAAGAGCAGAGTGCACTTTTAACGACTAGACAGTAGTATCTCCATCCGTATCTCCTCCAGTTCACACAGTGTTTACTGTTGTTATTGATGGTGGTGGTGGTGGTGGTGGCAGTGGCGCTGGCGGCAGCGGCGATTGTGGTAGTGGTAGAGGTGGTGGTAGTCATGGAAGTAATGACAGAGATGGTGGTGATTCTCATTGTCAAGGTGATGGCAGCAGCGATGGGCGATTTTGCTTGTTTTGGGTATAGCTCTCAGGTTCTAATCTGACCATTTGAACCTGGGTACAGGCTACACTCTGAAATGAATTAAAAGCCTTTTCTGTGAACCTCCGCATACCGGTGACTCTGGAAACACTTACTATAGCTTTGTCATTGGTCCCTGTCTTTCATTTGGGTGTCTGTTTCTGCAATAATTCTCTACTCGAGATTCTTAGTTGCCATCACTTAAAAATCCCTAACTATTTTATTTGTGTTGTATGCAGACTCTTGACTTCATGAGTGTCTTTCCAGGATTCTAATGTGTGCACTAACTGTGTACACATCTCTCATGCATGTCATGTGCTTCAGTGCAGTTCATCTTGTTTATTTCTCATGTATCTCTTTCAGGTTAAAAAGCAGCAGTGACCTAGAAAACAAATACACGGTGGCGTAGAAATTAAAATCATTTCTTGTCAAGATTTTCTATGCATCCTTTGTCTTACATTATTAGCATAAGAGCACTAGAAAAAGCTAAAGAGAAAAGCAGAATAGATAGGTTGTTATATTTATTTATTTTAAAAATGTAGTCATATTAAGACTTTTTTGGTGAGAGAAAGAGATGATTGGAAATTGGTGACAGTTTTGCTGGACATGCTAAAAGTAGGGTCAGCATTGATGTTATGTCCTGACTGTCCCAGCTCCTAGATGAGCTGCTTTGTGTCCTATTAACTTCAAGGGCTTATCTTGCTGGCAGGGCTGTTCTCAGCCATCCTGTCAATAGAAGGCAAACTGAAGCAATCAATCAGACGTTGTCAAGCACAAGGCCAGGTGAATTGCCCCACCACAAAGCAACTGTCCAGGAAAGGGAATCCTTGTATATATAGCTGCTGTCTTTCTAGTAATTCTGAACATCAAAGGTTATTGCCATAGTTATCCTAATTAAACCATAAAATTCTGATGTCTACTCGATGGCTTAAGCTGCCTTGAAACTAAATGAAGGAATGAGAGGTGGAACTGGTTGCTGGAGTTTTTCAAGAAAAGAACTAGGGCATGTAAGTGTGTGAAAACCCCAACGGCTCCATCATTAGGCTCAGCTTCAAATTAAGGCGATGCTACTTTAAACACTTTGCGTAGAATTCTAATCCCCCAAGTCCCAATAAGCTCGACGGTTAAATAAAGGCTTCACCTTCGTTTTAGCATATCCTATATTTCAGCTGATTGTGAGACCGTAGCTCTCCCAGACTCTGTTTCAACACTCATTTCCTCTCTGTCGATTCCCTTGGTGACCTAGAAATCAGAAAACAAGGCTTGATTGTCACAGTTGCAGGGTCACCATAGTAACAGCGGATGCGAAAACTAATTCAGGGTATCAACTTTGCAGTATAAGTTTTTGATTCAGTTTTTGCCATTAAAGGTATCTTTTTTAGGACCTTGGTGAAAGCATATCAATTATGTCCAGTGTGCATGAGTTTCATTGTTATACACTATTAGAGCCCGCTGTTCCCCAATGCATTCAGTCCTTCCTCAGAAAGAAAACTTCCTCTTTCTGAAGCTTAGCATTGTCAAACACTAGAACACGTACAGATCTGTGAGCCTATGTTCTCACTTACTTTGTTTCGATTTTCAAATGTTTTGTGTCGTTTCTTTGAGATCATCATACAATTGGACCATTCCCCCTTTCTCTTTCCTTCCAGCAAACTCTCCCCTTTATCCCTCCTTGCTCTCTTTCAAGTCCATGGCCTCTTTTGTCATTAGTGTTGTTGCCTGCATCTGTGCATATGTACAAGCATTTATTCCCAAATGCATGAGCTTTTCATGGAACTATTGCCTTGTGGACTTGAGCGTAGATCTAGCAGGGTGATTGAGGATAGAGTCACACTGTTGATCTTTTATTATGACACAACCATACACAACCATGCATTTCCTTGTAGCATTTATTCTGTAGCATTCTGCTTGCAGAATCTCTCATTTTCCTCTTATTTCTTGTAAGGATTAGTTTTTGTCAAACAGAACCATCTTTCCTTTGAAGAAAACATTATCAGATAAGACTTCAAGAAAGGAAAGGCATCTAATGTTAATGTTTTCTTCTTTCCTCTCGTTTCCAGAACCAAACTTTGTGTCTTCCTACGACATTGGCAACTTCACCTACTTCTTCTTTCGAGAAAATGCCGTGGAGCATGACTGTGGGAAGACCGTGTTCTCCAGGGCTGCCCGGGTCTGCAAGAACGATATCGGAGGGCGATTCCTCCTAGAGGACACCTGGACCACCTTCATGAAGGCTCGCCTCAACTGCTCCCGGCCCGGTGAGGTGCCCTTCTACTACAACGAGCTGCAGGGCACCTTCTTCCTGCCAGAGCTGGACCTGATCTATGGCATCTTCACCACCAACGTGTACGTAGCTGTAGTTGAAGTGCTCTCTCTCTCTCTTTCTCTCTCTCTCGTCTCTTCTCTTCTCTTCTCTTCTTTTCTCTTCCTCTTTTCCTGAATGATCCTTTTGTTCTTTGACCTCTGAGAGTTTAAAGTTTCCTTAGAGAAAGTTTTTCTTATTTTCCCGGGCTAAGAGCCAAAGAACGACAAAAAGAGTCTTTTCAGTATGAATTAAATGTTAGGTAAAGATACATGCTTTGCAGGATGTGCTTCAGGAAAGCTAATTCAAAATATTTTTTTACTTGTCCTCAGGAAAATGTAGTATCAAATTATTGTATTATAAATCGCTCCTTCCTCATTGTGTGTTCTAAACACCTTCTGAAGTGCAGGTACATATCAGATAAGATTTTTGGTTTTTTTCCATAGGAAAGTCATGCATTTTTGCATAATAAAAACAGCACTGTCTGAAAGTCTGAGCTTCACAGTCACGTCATTCTTGCCTGGACCTCTGCATTGCTTGAAATGCAGCTGCGATTTTCCCCTCAGAGAACCTTGTGTTTCTCTTGGAAAGATGCTCCTAACCACAACAACAGACACTATTCGGAAAGCTTAGGAAATTTCCAGAGCTCTCATTCAGTCAGTCTTTCCTGGGTGGAGTGTCTCCTGCCGCTGCATCGACTTTCCCCTCCTTAGCTGTTCTACTGTGAGAAGACCTCACAAGACTATGACTTGCCTGTCAGGGAACTAGGGATCATGGAGAACTCTAGGATGTGCTCCTCTATTAGCTGTGAGGTGTGGTTCAGGTTTCAGATTGGAGCTCCAGCCCAGAGATCCAGCAATTGAGACAAAGGTCAAGTAAGCCAAAGGAAAGGATTCAAAGTAGATGTGCAGAAAGATTCCTCGTAAGTGGAATGTTGACCCATTTCTCTGACGTTATTCCTGGTTCGCTATTGATAGCCAACTTGTATTCTTGGGAAACCTTATTTCTGCCCAAGCTAGACAATGGGCTTCCCTGTGATGTTTTCTCTGTTGCCTCTGTATTTTTCCTTTAACATTTATGTGTGTGTATATGTATTGTGAAAAGTGTGTATACGCGCATGCGTATATATTCACAATGTGTGGGTACACATATGTTACAGTGTGTGTGTGTGTGTGTGTGTGTGTGTGTGTGAGGCTGGATCCAAAGTTGATGTTGGATAGCTTCTTCCATTGCTCTCCTCTATTTGTTGCTGCAGGGTCTCACACTGAACTTAGAACTCGCTAATCCTGGGCATTCCAGCTAGCCGGTCTGTCCCAGTGATTCCAGTCTCTGCCTTCCAAGTGCTGGAATTAGAGGTGGCCACCATGGCAGCCTAGCCTTCCGTGGGCTCCAGGGTTCTAGTCTCCAGGCCTCACACTTGGGCAGCAAGTGCTTTATCCACCAAACCATCTCTCTAGTCTCTCCTTTGCCTCCATCACTTTGGTATCAGAAAGCCTGCCTACAAATGCCATTCCTGAAGAATCCCTTACACCACAGCCTCCTGCTTCCTCTTTGTCTGCTCTCACCACCGCTGGTGAGTGTTCATGCTCACTGGATTTAAACCTGCACGGCATGGTCTTTGTTCAGAATGAAGTTAGGAAACTGTGTAGTATAGATTGCTTGCCACCACCCCCTTCACGGTGGCCATGCCTGTTGGAGATCTGCTTTTCAACCCCAGAGGTCATTTTCACTACTTGAAGATTTTCTTTTTCATAAAAAAATCAATTTATGGGTTCTAAAGTTGATTTGCTTCCCAAAACCTTGTTTAAGGACTAGTGCTGGCTGCACAAGATGAATGTCCGGGTGCTCCGCTGACATCAATCTCACACACAATGGGAGCTTGGCTTGCTTAGCTGTCCATTCGATGGCTCTGGGCCAGAAACAACAGCAGCGAGAGCTCCCATTTCCAAAGTTCTCTAACTCCTATGTTTGAGCCACTCCAAGGGGAGTCCATTTAGAAAGATGGGAAAGTGCCTCAACTGCCCTTCAGGATGGCAAGCGTTCTCTATGTGAGAAGCCATCCAGCGTCAAGTTCTCTCCAGACAGACAGGAACTCGGGAGACTTTCAAGTTCTACTCTCCCCAAGTCAATGAGGAGAAGGAGAAAAGCCACAGAATGAATAAATCTACATTAAGCACCCACTTCTTTTTCATCTCCTGCAGTGGAAGCATCTGGGCTCCACATGGGACTCTTCTCTGTGCTGGACGCCCAGGAAAACTTTCGTCTTTTATGAGGTGTTCCTTAGTACCATATGCTTCTTCTCTCAAAGAGCTGAAATCCAGATTTTTGCTGCAAAGCAGCCAGGATGCTGCTCCCCACCCGTGGCCAGGTGTCAGGACCTCACTGAGCAGGCTTCCTTTTTTGTACATGGACATGTCTTTTACCCTGAAGATTCCAAGACTGTTCTGTGTGTCTGTAGGGTGGTTTCCTTCCCCTCTTCATTATTTGCCAGTTGAGCAAGCACAAGTTGGATATGAGGTTCTGGAGGTCCTGTGATTTTTCTCTATGATGTAAGGAAAACACTTACTTAATTCTGACAAAATATTGGCTCGGAGCATTAATATGGAAAATACATCCACACCCCTCATTTAGTCTGCATTTCCCTTTGAGACCCGTAGCTCAGCTTGGAATGCAGATTTGAGAAAGAAGCTTTGCCATCCCCGTCTTAGTCAAAGGGCACTGACCTTTTAGAGCCTTCTGCCCACAGCTCTCTTGTAGAACCTGAATTCTAAATTAAGGCTTCAAAATTTTATGACAGTGCTCTTTTAATTTTTTCCTTGCTGACCCTTTAGATTTACAATCCCTTCTGAATAATAAATAAGATGAATCTGACAGTCATTCCTTGCAAAACACATTCGGTTTATTATTTTTTTAAAGAATGACAAACACAGATATCTGTAGCTTTGCTAGGAAGAAAAGTTTGATCAGCTGCCACCTAAGTAACAGGATAAATAGGTGAAAGAGGAGCCATGCAAGGAAAATGGCTGTCTCTGCCCACAGGAAGACAAAACTCCCCCCAAACCAGAATTTAAAATTCAGGGAGCTTTTCAAAATCCCTTGCTCCTCCTGCTGTAGTTGAGTGAATTTGGTCCCCAGCCGGCAGGGTCATATCTGTTACTTCCCCTCATTTCATTCTCTGAATATTTGCTTCCACATGAAGAAAGCACAAAGCAGGCCCAGGCATTACCCTGGCTCTGTCTTCATGTTATAGGAAAGTCTTGAACTTGGAACAGCTACAGGTGAATGCCATCCCTGTGATCAGTGGAGGCCAGCTGTCACTGTGGGCTCTGACCAGCCTGTTCCTTCTCCTTTCTCAATCTCCAGGAACAGCATCGCTGCCTCTGCCGTGTGTGTCTTCAACCTGAGTGCCATCTCGCAGGCCTTCAATGGACCTTTCAAGTACCAGGAGAACTCTCGCTCAGCCTGGCTGCCTTATCCCAACCCCAACCCCAATTTTCAGGTAATCTCAGAGGAGAGGGCATCCTGAGTATCCTCCAGTAAGGGAGCAGAAACACAACATAGCCTAGCGAGCCTGGGCAATTAAACCTTGGCTGCATGCACCCTGCAGCTGCAGTCTCCTGGCCCCTGGGGGACAGCACCTCCCTCCCTAGGCTTAGCTAATGTCAATAGAACACAGCCTTTTGTGGGCTATGGCGCCTAGACAAGGAAAGGGGGCCTTTTGTGAGCTGTGATGACTGATGGTTAACTGAAAAAGGCCAGTCTTCTTCAATGGGCTAGGAATCCAGGCTTCAATTACTGTTAATGATTATGTGCTGTGTCCCCCAAATCTCTGGTCTCTAATGAATGATGTCCCAAAGAATAGGGCCCAGGGCATGGAGCAATGGGTCTTGACAAACATAATTAGAGCTCTAATTGGCAAGTATGGTGAGGCTTCCTGTTGGGAAGGGTGGGTTGTGGCTGTGGCTGCTGAGGAAAGAAGCCTGGCTAGTGTCGATTCATCTTCAGTCACCCAATTAGAATGGTCAAGCTGCGATGTCCTGTGTCAATCATCCCACCTTCTATGTGCAGAAGAAGCAGGGACCGGGGGATGATGGCTATTTATTTTGTTTGTCCTGACAGCAATTCTATTCATCTGCTTGGGAAGCTGTAACAAAAATGCCACAGTTTTGATGGCATTGGGGGGGGGGGGGGAGAGAGAGAGAGAGAGAGAGAGAGAGAGAGAGAGACAGAGAGAGAGAGAGAGAGAGAGAGTCTTTATTTCATCATAGTACCCTACACTTTCAAGATCAATATGACGGCAGGATCGTTTTCTGTGAGGTATTGAAATGACCAGCTTTTCCTTGGGTCCTCCCTTAGAAGACGGAACCATTGCTGGTATTTCTTCCTCTATCCCCCTGGGCAGTGCGTGGCGCCTATGGCACTGAATGCTTCCTAGAGGTCGTGTCTTCAGCTACTACCGTGCTGAGAGATAGACTCTTCCTATGAATGTGGGTGCAGCACACACAGGAACAGCCTTCCCTGTAGGCCTGTTACTCTTAACTCAGGCATACTATGCCTAATGTGTCAGGTGCGTAACTTTACATGTGGCATTAGCGCCACATGCATGATACTGCCCTGTGTACAGAGTCTCAAGTAAAATAGCCATGGCCACATCTGGTTGGAGATCAAGCTCAGCTCCTACCCTTACCAACAAAGGTAAAATCCCAATCCCATCCAACTAAGTGCTTGTCAGCCGCAGTCATTGATGAGTGACAGAATTGAGTCCTTCCAGTTCTGGTTGGTTTATCATCCCGAATTATAGAACCAGGGACTTCCAAGAAAGCAGGCTAAAGAAAAAGTTTGGATTTTTGCACTTAAAATTTGGGTAAACATCAGTCAACCGATTGAGCTTTTTTATTTGTTCAATGTTTTTTTAAGATTTTGGGCCTTGTGGGATTAAGAATAAGATAACTACTTTGCACGTTGTATTTGGATTTTACTGCTTTCCTTGGACAAAATCAAAGTGTTATCAAAGTGTTAGCATCTTCTCATGACTTCCTTAATAGAAAGGGGAAGGAGGGATGCAAATAAACTTGGAAGTACCCATCCATATGCTTGATTGCTGACCAAAGCATTTGATTGAAAGGGCCCATGGGGACCATCTTTCTGGAGTGTTCTGTTTCTTACACATAGAGTAATTGTATATTTTGACTGTTTTTTTCTTTTTGATATAAAAAGAAAATATATTATCCTTTTTTTAAAAAAGTGTTTAAGCCCTGAGGTTAGCAAAAAGACAAGACACTTATATTTATAGAGCCTGCCATTCATTATCCCTCGGACCACAGCTCTTTCAAATGAACTGAGGGACTCAGCAGCTTCACCCTCCTTTGCACACCTAAGGCAATGTCTAGGTGTAGCCCAGGCATCTAGATATATACTTAGCACATAGCTAGTAAGTGCCCTCGTGTCCTGCTTTTACAATACCAGGATCATATCAACAAGTTTGCTTTCATCTATTAGTAGAATTAGATCCATGCAGAGTTGTGAAGGGGGCATGTGCAGAGGTGGTACACATGCCAGGCAAGAAGCTGGCTCAACTGACGTCATCCTCTGAGCCTAGAGTTGAACTTTCAGGAAACTAAAGTTGTAGATAATGGTAGTGGTGGTGATAAATGTGTATGTTTGTGTGTGTGTGTGCGCGCGTGTGTGTTTGTTTGTTTGTGTGTGTGTGTCCATCTCTTACTACAGATAGGTTTCTATTTATAGATTGTGTTTAGTAGTCTAATTGTCATAGGACTGACTGATGTTCTAGCTCTCATCTAGACTGTCAGAGAGTGTGAACTCATTTTGTAGCAAAGATGCCTCCATTGGACATATATAAATGTTCCAACATTGACAATAACCAATGGTGATGTTTATATTTATTATTGTTAACATTATTGTTGTTGTTATTTTGGTTTTCTTCTTGACAGTTAGAATTTATGTAGCAAATATACAATAGAAAAGAAAACGATTAACTGGAGTAACTGGTTCAGGAAAAATGATCTAGGAAGAGAAATACATCACACTTTGAAATCTCAACAAAAACCCACGAAACAACAGAAACTACTTCGCCACCCTTAATCAGCCCCAGTCCCAACACCCTCAGTGGTATTTGTCTGCTCTGGTAGAGGTAGGAGATCTTGACCCCCATAGATTATCAGTTACTTAAAACACTGTCAGAAAGCCTTCAGAACCTTTCTCAAGTTTTATTACCAACAGTCAGAAACGATGCATTCAAAATGAAAACATGGGAGTGCAGGAACAGTCAGACAAGAAGACGGCTTGGGAAATGCAGGCTGAGGTTTAGCTTCATCCTGAGAGTCCGTGAACACACACTTCTCTTGGCAGTGAGGTGTGAAGGGGCAGGGGAGCCAGTGGACAGAGACACCTTGTCAAGGATGAAGTTAGCCCATTTGAAGCTTGACCATCAAGCATGGGTGTGCTGGAATGAGGATAGATGAGCTGTGCCCAAGACAGATTGTGCCCAAGCATTTATTGTCTTCCAGCAATTAATGTAATGTAGTTGAATTACTTAACAGATATTGGACACAGGTATGCTTTTCCACTCTGTGGTTTCTTCTTGTGTGGGGTTACCCAGGGTAGTACAGTACCTGACAGTATCTATGGGAGACCAGTGTATATATAAGGTTCAGCTAGAGAATTTATAGCCCTTGGAGAGCTTGGTGAGCTGCTATACAGCAAGAAATATATCCAGTAAATTTGAATAGTTTTCAAAATATTGGAGACAGAATCCTTGGGTGAGATATTCATTATAGGATAGCAAGAGCAAAGAATGGTAGAAAACACTTCAAATACAGTTCTTGATAATACAGGCAGACAACATGCAGAAAACACGGCCTCCAGGAAGGAATGTGCTCTATCCTAGCACTCGAACAGCTCCGGGTCTGCGATATCAGTTCCTCCAGGGCAGTAGGAGGCCACTGCCTTCAACATATACATCCAGGTTTTCAGCATGTCATCCATTTGAAGACAGCAAGCGAATATAAACAGTAGCTTTCTGCAATTGAAGCCGGCGGGTAGGCCATTGCTGCCACACACCCTCCAGTATCGCCTTTGATGTCATACAAGTTGACCACCACACACACAATGGCCTGGAAAGGTTTTGCACGAAGCCCAGTTGGTGATCTTTCTTACTTTTCAAAACTGTTCCTAGGGGAGAAATGGCTCAGCTGTTAAGAGCACACACAACCTTTCCAGAGGACCCGAGTTCGATTCCCAGAACCCACATCAAGAAGTACACCCAGCTCCAGGGAGATCTGATTATCTCTGGCCTTTCTGGGTGCCTACACTCTCTCTTTTACACACACACACACACACAGAGAGAGAGAGAGAGAGAGAGAGAGAGAGAGAGGAGAGGAGAGAGAGGAGAGAGAGAGAGAGAGAGAGAGAGAGAGAGAGAGAATGAGAATTAATGGTAATGGTTAAAATCTTTTACAAAAATGCACATTCCTGATAGACGATGTGTCCATGCTTAGAGTGTTATTTTGAAATACTATTTATATAAATATCTATTGGTACAGTCCTCACAGACCCCAAAACAACTGTATGTAGAATTACTTTTCATTTATCTGTCCCATTATTCATCCATTTATTTCCCCTTGGACACCAAAGCTCCACAGACCATGAACATCCTGCCTGTGCTTAGACAAATGCATTTACAATCTGGTGGGTAGCTTCTGCGCTCTCCAGAATGTTGTCTTCTTCCTGGCATTTACAGGGACTTAATTTATAAATGCTTTCCTCCCGTTGCTTTAGTTTGTACATCAGCCAGGAGACAGGATGCAGGAGCAGAGCTTGTGCATTCCAACCACTTAGCATTTAAGGACACAAGCTGAGACTCCAGGCCTCGCTTGGGGCCACAGGTCATCTGCCGCAGGCCCTCCTTTACCCTGAACACATCCTTTACACGGTGCCCAGGTGCTCCTAACAAGAATGCAACATTAAATTAATCACCGGGCTAGTTGTGTGGAGTGCATTTAACACCGGTTTCTCCAGCTCTGCAATCCACCTATCATTTTATGGCATATAGGGTATTTTATCAAATGCTACAAAAATATAATTTACTTTCAAAAAAAGCAATTTCCATCTTATACTCTGAACCTCTAACCTGTTATAAAAAACCAAGTATTGGGAATGACGTGTTATAAATGGTAGTTTCGGGCCGTGTGGACCCCAGCAACCCTGCTTATGTGGAATACTGCTGAGGAGTCTCACATCTTCCTGTACCAGGCCATAAAGTTTACAAAGGACCCGAGAATGACCGTGGCAGTTTTCTGATCCTGAGCTGGATGCTGAGAATGCCCTGCTGTCTTTCCCACCTGTCCATCACCTTGTCCTTGCCCCTACTGTTGTTTGTAAGAACCTTCAGCCTCCTTCCAGCTCAACTCTGAGACTGATTCCCAACCGTTTCTGCCCTGCCTTTCCTGTGTGTCTACCAGATGATCTTCATGGTATTTTCACTTCCTGAAGGCTCTTCCTTCTTTCCTCTTCCTCCGTTTTCCCTCGTCTCCCCCTTGCTCACCCCTCCTTTCCTGGATGCTTTTATCTTTTTCCATTACCGATTTGCCGCCATGTGTTGCGAATCCTCAGGCTCTAACCTATTCCTGTACGCTCTCCTCCAGCAGGAAACACTAATACATTTAGACTTGTCGCACTATTTGTGGGGCCCGTGTGACTGATATTGTCTACAGAGTAAGATAAATAGCAGAGGATTGCCGTGGAGTTCAGGGTTACTTATGAGCCCACTGTGATAGCGGGAAAATACATACATCTGTATGTGCTCTCCGGCTTCATATTCCACGTCAGTTCCCCTTCATCCATCAGATTTTATCATATTGCAATTCGACAGACAGCTCCCAAGAGGCTCAACAGACCATGAGGGGATTCTCTGCCTCTGCTGTTCAAATTAGAGTCAACAACAGTGCCCGCTCCATCTTAAAATATCTTATATTCTCTTTACCATCCATTGAGAGAGTCCAAATATAACAGGTTTCCATCTACAGTGGGAGAACAGGTCAAGAAGGTCAAGAGAGATGGAGGGACTGCCTGATCTGCACACCCACTCATGTATCGTGGCTTACTCTGTTTCCAGCTTGTTCTGTCTACCTCTCTGTCTGGTAGGCACTTGGTCTATGGGCATCTATTTGTAACATGGCCTGTCTTCCCTTACAGTGCGGCACCATGGACCAGGGCCTGTATGTAAACCTGACAGAAAGAAACCTACAGGACGCTCAGAAGTTCATTCTGATGCATGAGGTGGTACAGCCAGTGACCACTGTGCCCTCCTTCATGGAGGACAACAGCCGCTTCTCCCACGTGGCCGTCGACGTGGTGCAGGGCAGGGACACACTCGTCCACATCATCTATCTGGCCACAGGTAGGAGCGCTGCCTTCCTTTAGATGGGTTTCTGCCATCTTGTCACTCCATGTCTTCAGTCCCAACGCTCACCTTGAAGCAGGGCCGTGTGTCTGTACTCTCTCGCAACCAGCCAAACCCATAATGCATGCCTACTCTTGCCAACCTACAGACCTCCTCTTGGAAATCTCACATTCACTCCGTCCTGCATTAGAATTTTAACCATAGAGACAATGCCCCTTTTCTTAGCTATTCTTGCTCTCCAGTGGTTCTTGGCATGACCATCTACATTTGGCTAGTTTAAAACAATAGACGGGTTTGTTAGAAGAGGCGGCCGGGTGAAATTTTTCCGGAGATTTTCATGCTGAGTTCTGATTGGTGCAGAGCAGTGTGGCAAGCTGTTCCCGATAGAGTTCCATGGAAACACCTAAAGAAAGGAGCATGTGCAGCAAGTGCTTCCCATGGAGGCTAGACGATGGAGCTACTTGTCAGACAGTATATAACAACTAGACTTCTTCAGAGTTCAAAGTCACTGAGGAATGGACGCATGCTCTCCCTCACTGCATGTCTCTGACAGTGCACGGTGCATAGGCCGGCCTCGGGGACTGACTCAGCCCCACCTTCCTAGCCCCAGACAGAGTAATTCCACTGTGGAACAGGTTCCTCCCATTCTTTGTATAGTGTGGTGGATACTTGGCAATTCCTCAGAAAGCGTGGTTACCTTTTTATGTGGTTATGAATACTGTATCATTCATTTCTTCATAGGATTTCTCAATTTATAACTGTGTTTTAATCGCTCAGCTTATTGTATTCACAAAATTGCAATGTCTTGTTGTTCCCCAATGTCACTGCATTCATTTGGCACCCTGGGGGTGCACAGTGAACAGATGGGTACCAGCCTGCTCTCCGAGGGCTCACATTCTTAAAGGGACATTCTGATACTAAATCAAATAGTATGTAGAATGATGATGACCAACAGAAGTGATAAAGAGCCAATGACGTGGGTGCCAGTAGAGGGATGTGGCTGGACAGTGTCCCCCAGTGCCGGAGGCGTTAGACGAACACTGGGAGATGGAGGGTTGGTTGCTCGTCCTGCTGAGTGGTCAGTAATTCAAGAAAAGATGCTCCGATTGGATGTGGATGGGTAGAGGCCCTTCAGGGGAAGCCTGGGGAGTCTCAGAAGAATCCTGAAGAGAAAGTCATGTGGTATAACTGCTAGGAGCAGCAGTTTGCAGAACTGACTCAGAATGGGGGTGAGCAG
This sequence comes from Arvicola amphibius, assembly GCF_903992535.2. Lineage (NCBI taxonomy): Eukaryota > Metazoa > Chordata > Mammalia > Rodentia > Cricetidae > Arvicola > Arvicola amphibius. The sequence continues at coordinate 6,209,029 of NC_052049.1, read as the reverse complement.
GTATTTAGTCCTCACGGGAAGTCAGAAGGAGAGCTGCTTTCTTCTTGTTGTTTGTTTGAAGAGAAAAAAAAGAAATTCCTTGCCATTATGGAAAGCTCTGCTTGCTGATATATCATTTTAGGGTTGAGACCCTCAACTTATGAATTCGCATGGCACAGAGAACTCTATGCCCACAGGAGTATATCTGAGAATCTTTATTACAAATCACACGTTTGAACACATGTGAAAACAGTCCACCATAAGGAAGTTAGAGGTCTGATGTGAAACAGTAGCCAGCATCGGTTGGTTATTAAATGCTTTTAAATGCTTTTAAAAAGCAGCTGGCGCTCCTTCTAGAAGCTTTCACACAGAAGTCTAATCTGAATGACCTCCTGCCTTGGCTCCCCAACCCCACTCTGCAACCCCCATGTCTATTCCTCACTCAACTGCTTTTTGATTCGACACGCACAGATAGATGATGGGTGGCCATCTTGCCTTGAATGCATCTACCCGTGACTTTGTCCTCACAGTTCATATGATCGACAGCATCGTGTAAAGGGTTTCAATTAAGCTTGTGAACTGCTGTTGTACCCTTAGTGGACGAAAATATAACAAAACTTGGACAATCATGGGTGAACCACAGTCTTTGACTTGCTGTATTGTGCCATTTTCTTATTAAATTGGCTGGGCCCAAACCCACAATATCTCAAGGGGTTTTGCATGTTAGTGTTAGCTTAGGCTTGCGGGCTTCAAAAGAGCCCAGGTTTACTGACTCTTTCCCCAGGTTTACCCCTTTGTAGAAAATGAATCACACCACAATGCCCTTTTTTGTTCTACTGACCTAATGTTTTGCTTCTGATTTAATCTCTTGCCTATTTAAATGCCGAGTACTTATGCTCAAATGGTTGTACTACCTGCAGTCTCCAGCCCTGTTGGTAGGGGAAGGTACCATATACATCCTTAGTGAGTCTTCATTGCTCACTTGTCAAGTTGCTTCTCTCCATTGGAGTTCTCAGTGGAATGATGACGTCCTGCAGAGAGTCCTGCTCTAGACCTCATGCGCAACTCAGGCAGGAGCATGGAACACCCTGCTGAAATCTAAAGGCCTGTTTAGAATCAGCTTTCCAACTTCAGCTTTGGAGCTTCCATGAGTTACAAATATGTTCCGTTAACCTCTAGGTAGGCTAGTTAACTCTTACAGCATGCCAATGTATTTTCAAAATTTTAAGCTTTTAATTCACAATACAATTTAATTTTAACGCAAGACACTTCTTTGAAGGTTGTCTTAGTGGAACTGGGGTACATTTCTGATGGTGAATCCTTTAGAACGCTTACGACAGGAACCCTCCAAGTGGTTGAGTCTGAAGTGGAGAGACTTCTAGGTTTTTTACAGAAAGACTATCTCCAAGTCCTGTTGAGCACTGCAGCCTGGAATCTCTCTCCTCCCTTGGTTAGAGAACAGCAAACACCATGGCATCCGGTCTACTGTTTGAAGGCTCTTTGCAGACCTTCCTTGTCTCCTTTGTCTCATGGGGGCCTGGCCCTAGCTTTGGGGATCCTCTTATTCCACATTCCTCCTTTAGCTATGCTGCCAGTCTCAGAATTGCTCCTTTCCTTCTAAGACCAGATGTGGAAGTTTCATTTTTATCTGACCTCGTTTCCGGTGTATTCAAATTATTCTGAAGTTAAATTGCATATAACTTTGGAATGGGTTACCTTTGGACTGTAGTAACTGTTGTACAACTCAGAGTGGTGTAAAAATCAGAGTCAATTTTCTGGCATGCAAATTATACTCCAATAATGGATTATTCTCAGACATTTATTTAAAAGCCTCCAGTAAAGAAAATGAAGAAAATACATAAACATTTACAAACTTTTTAACATTATGAACTTGCAAAATCCCCTTAGAAAACTCAGAGCAGGCGATAGATGGGCATGAAGAGGAAGCCCACACAGGTTTAACTGCTTCTAGCTGTTTGAACTGATTGCATTCTTGTGTTGAGTACTAGTAGGATAATCCTGCTTTCTCCAGCTGTGGATTTTTATCTTAGAATGAAATATTCATTAAAAAGTTAGAAAAAAGACCTGGCTCGGGACCTTTAGTAGAGAAAGCCTGAGTTCTTCAGGCAATGGGGAAACAGACTTATCAGAATCCTTACCGTAGGATCAAAAGCCCATTGACTGCAAATTTACTTCGCTAAATATGCAAGGCAGGGCAAGAGAGGAAAAACCATGAACAGGATGATAACGCATACGGGAGGAGATGGAGAAAGCTCACAGAGAGAAGGGAACAGTAGAAGGTCTGTCCTGAGGAGGTAAATGGTTATATCCTAACACCATGGCAACAGAAAAAAAAAAAGGTGAAGATGGCCAGAGTGAATGTATACAATGAAAAACAACACAGATTCTAGATGGGAAGGGCACACAGACATTAGAACAGTCGATATGTCTGACCCAGAGAAACACACTGCAGTGTCTATGACGTGACATAATTGTCGTGTGCTGTTTGCACAGCCTGAGAAGCTGGCTCTGGAGTTGGAATCGCCCCACCCTCATTTCACACCTAATCATGTTTGTCTTTAATTGTCCTCTAAGGGACCTTATCTGAGGATGGGCTGTCTTCCCTCATAACTCTGACATGGAGGAGAGACCAGCCGCAGAGAAAAAGCTTGTTTTCTGGAGAGCACTTAGAAGGTCAATCATTTCCCACAGAGGTATCTATTATATGTCCCTTACTGATGTTTGTTTCTTATGGTTACAACCCGAGGGGATGCTGTGCCCTGCCTGAGACTCACTCTATCGAACTCATAGCTGAATGCCTTCAGGGCTCTTCCCCATTTGACTTATGATGAATATTTTGTACACCTGACTGGATGATTGTATGAGTTATATTCCTGTTTCTGTGCTGAAACACCATGACTTATAGAACAATTATTTGGACTTAAAGTTCCACAGAATTAGAGTCATGATGGTGGAACAGGCAACAGGTGGCAGTCATGGCAACTGAGGCAGAATCTGATGGCTCACATCTAGAATCACAAGCACGAGATAGAGACAACAAACTAGAGATGGGATGGATGAGTCTTCAACTAGTGGTCCTCAACCCCTTTGGCAAACTTCTATCTCTAGAAATATTTACCTTATGATTCATAACAGCAGCAAACTTACAGTTTTGAAGTAGCAACAAAAATGATTTTATGGTTGAGGATCACCACAAGATGAGGAACTGTATTAAAGGGTTGTAGCATTAGGAGAGTTGAAAACCCACTGCTTTAAATTCTCAAAGCATGCCTCTAGTGACATATATCCTCTGGCAAGGTCACTTCTCTTAAGTATCCCCAAACAGTGCTGTTTACCAGAAACCATGCCAGAGACATTCTCATTCAAATCAATATCCAGAGCGAGAACTGTCTCACCTATTTTCCTGCCTGCTACTTGCTATTTATTCTTTTACATTTGTTTGCTGTGTAGTTGCAGAACTACTCACTCCTTTAAGGCTGAAAGGATAACGGCTTAGATCATTTCTCTGGACTGTCCATTATGTCCACATGGGGAGCCAATAAATATCCCTAAAGTCATCATTAACCAAAGTTTCCCTGAGATAAAATAAGGGTTGAACCTCCACATATCAATACATACCACATCTCAGTAATACAGATTTTTTTTGCAAGTAAATGAACAGATTTTCAAATTCTAAGGGTAAAGAATTATAGAGGTATTTAGAGATAAAATTCTTACCAATGTGAAAAACAGTTTAGAAGGTTCTTTGAATATTCTGCAGCTGGTTGAATCTATGAAACATCTAAAAAGTTCAAGGAAAGCTAAAATGTGATTCAAAAATAATATGAACACCCCAAGAACAAAGGGGGCTGGAGAGATGGCTCAGAGGTTAAGAGCACAAGCTGCTCTTCCAGAGGTCCTGAGTTCAATTCCCAGCAACCACATGATGGCTCACAACCATCTGTAATGAGATCTGGTGCCCTCCATGCCAGAACACTGTATATATAATAAATAAATAAATCTAAAAAAATAAAAAAACAAAAAAAATGTATTGTACACATGAAATTCTCAAGGGATAAATATAATTGTTATTTTAAAAAAAGAAAACTTAAAGGCAAATGAAATTTGAAACAGAGCAATATCTAGGATCTTCTTTAGGAACATGAAACGGGGCTAATGAGTGGTTCACTTCAGTCAGAGATAGAGATTCGAGAAGGAAGAGTAAGAGAACTGAGCCCCACCATTTAAATGGAACAGAGCATTTAAAAGCAAAGAAATTAACATTTCTCAAGAGGTTTATTATAAGCTAATCTCTCTTTTAAAATAAATTTACATTGAGAATTTATAGACATAACACGATTTATAATAAGCTAATCTTTCTTTCAATATATATTGAGAAATTATGGACATAACACCTGTCTTTTAAAACCAAAATGTCACTACTTCTAGACAAAACATATCAAAAGAATAATAGTATTGGGCAAGTAAGTCAGGGAAGGAAGATGTGGTGGCTGAGAGTCTGTGTCAGCATCTGACAAAGAACCAAGGTGTTGTGTTAGATCATGATGGGAGCAAGGCTGTAGGCTGGGATGATTATGGGGCTCACAGCAGCATAGCCAAGGGTAGCTCACTAGATATACTGTAAGGCGTCCTCAGGTCCTCTCCACTCCCTTTCTTCTTAATCAGCTGTTTGCTCTGCCTCAGCTGTGGCCCAGGAAAAATGACACTTCTCCAGCTGATGCTCGCTATCTGGTGGCCAGAGTCTCTTGGCTCTTCCTACTGTGTCTTGATCAAGGATGAAACATCCCAGCACAGGGGCATGGAGCATGTAAGGCATGGATGAATTGCTTGTAAGGTGCTCTTGAGCCAGTGACTGGTGGGCCAACAAGTATACCTCTTTTTCTCCCAATGTGTGGTCTGAGTCAAGAGTCCTAGCGGACCGCCTCTTTGTGGCTCGCCATAAAGCGTTTCTAGGTGGTACCCAAGCACGCAGCATCAGTCACAGTTCTCTCTCACCCTGTGTGTGTATTAATATTGGCACATTGATATTTTACAGGTAGTCACAATCAGGGGTCCAGAAATGGCTAGAAGTTATGCTATCCCATGGGTGCTTATGTGAACAGGGTTGATAACATATGACTGATACTCATCTTAAGAAACTTGCATTTTTACCCATGTTTAATAATAGCTGGAAAATTTGTGAAGGAAGAATCAAGTAACTACTTGTAATCACCAGGAAAAGAATTGGGGAACAGTAACTGTAGACACAGGAGACCTGTGAGAGCTCCTACATAGTTCCTATGTCTATCAGTCTATTTTGCCATAATATTAGAGTATTATATCAAATAAATAGATACTCTAGATATGCTGAATTAGATAATGAGAGGTAGACAGTGGACAAGGATATTTTATTCCTAAACAATATGAGTGGAGATGAATTTGGCAGGCATGGCTAACTGTGAGCCTATTATGAGATGATCATTGTCATTGTATGCATTTTTGCTTTTCTTTTTGGAGTCAGCATTTCTTTGTATAGCTCTGGCTGTCCTGACACGCACGGGGTATACCAGGCTTTCTTCACTGAGATCTGTAGTCTCTCTCTATGGAGTGCTGGGATTAAAGGCATGTACCACCACACCCAGACACACATGTATTCTTATAACAAGGTTAATATCTTTTCAGCAAAGAGGTAAAAGTGATTGGGAAAGAAAAACAAATTTGTGTGTAAATTACAAATCCAAACACTTCACAAACATATAGTGTCTCTGTGGTATGCACTTTATTAGTAAGGGACTAGGGAAAACACGGAAGTCTTGTGGGTAGCTGAGGTAGCTGTGGGTTAGGTGCATAGAGAGAAAGTATTCAATCCATTAAGTTTTCAGAGATGTTTAAATGTGAAGGGTAGATCCAACCCAGAATGATGTGTGAATGTTCACGATGTGGTCAATAGATAACCTTTCCACGGATAAGGAGATAGTAGACATTTCATGTCAAAGCTCATCAAAGAAGGTTCAACCATGAAGAGAGCAGGTGGACCCCCTGACTTCAAGAGGATCCTTCACAGGGGAAAAAAAATCAAGCCATGAAGGAAAGAAACATGGAAGACGGAATGGGTTTCACTAGCTGGTAGTTGTGCAAGAGTAGGATGGAGAGAAAATGCAGACTGTATTCAAGTTCTGGTATTGTTTGGCAGACATTTTTCCCATGGAATAGCCAGTGTGAAGACAGGCTGGGTGAACTGAGGAGACAGAGGAGGTCAGGACCGGGCTGGGTGAACTGAGGAGACAGTGGAGGTCAGGACCGGGCTGGGTGAGGCCTCAGGAAAGAACTGCAGTGGTGTTACACAGGAAGAATGATGGAGGCGGATGTGACATCAGCATTCTACCCAACGGTTGGCATCAACTCAACTGAACCAGCAAGGGACACCTGTGAAGGTACCCAACAAGTCTCCAGCCCTCACCTGTGCTTGCTGAACCGTGCATCCCTCCCTAGAGGTCGGAGAGGAGGCTGCTTCTCTACATCATCTATACCCTGGGCAGGGGCCCCTGTGGAAAAGCAAGCAGTTCGGAGAGGTCAAGTCAGTCTGTAGAATGCAGCAGCTGGAGAACACAAATGAACTTGTAGATTAGTAGGAGACAAATAACAAAGGAGGGGCAAGGGGTGTCTTTGTTTGGCACAAACAACAGGATAAGGAAAATAGGAACTTTCCAATGAGAAAGACCAGGAAAGACCAAGAAAGATTCTTTTAGAAAAAGAAAAAAAAAGCATGAGTTTCCAAAGAGAACAGCTGGAACCCACTATGCCTAGTGCTTTTCAAGAGCTGTGAGGGAAAGCTGGCCTTCTACATGAGGACTTTGATTTAGGATAAGGTTGGCCTTGACTATTTGCTGTAGAGAGTGGAGTCCACGAAGAGATTGGAGCCCATGAATCTGCCTTAAGATGAACCTCATCTCTCTGAGAGGGAGAATGGCGAAGAATGTGAGACAGGGGCTCCAATGAGCTTGAAAGGTTCACAGGGAAGAGAGAAGAGTTGGCTCCCTTTAAATGGACCCCAGACTCACTCTGCCTCTTCGTTTTGCTTTGCCATGAATACCACAGATGAAATATAGTGAGTGACCTCCACCCACGCCCCTTCTCATCCTCTTCAAATATACTTTAAATAAGGAACATGACGTTTTACTGCTACATGTTACTAATGATCAAAATCAAGAAACCAGTGTCTTCCAAAATGAACTTGTAGATTAGTAGGAGACAAACATCCTAGAAATTTCCCCTGTAAGGGGTGTGTTTGCCGACAAGCTCAGTAAATGCTGACGTCCCACTCCTGACTTGACTTCTGTGCATTGTTTCTAGCACTTACTGCCTTTCTCTCCTAAAGAAAGCATGTGAAGACACAGGGTAAGAGCAAGCCCTGTGCTTCCTTTACTGTTACAGGAGCAGAAATTACCTAATTCACTTGCCATTGCTACCATTACTGAGAACTCTCTGTATTTATAAGCAATTGATAACTGCTTAAAGAGTAGGAACAAGCGTTAGGGCTTGTCAACACTTCTCCTGAAATTAGTTTTAAAGAGGCTCCAAATTCTATCCCTTGCACTAGACATTCTAAATCCACAACTAATTCATGTTCTGTATGGGGTTTTTATGCAAGAGCTTCTTGCGAACTAAAAGAAGACACTGCTTAGTATGAGTGCCTATTTTATAAGGAAGATTGAATTTATTGAGAATACTTTCAGCAATTAATAACAGTAGAACAAAGAAGCCTGGTACTAAAAGAGTGAGTTAAACTGTGCCCTCCACACCCTGCCCCGCCCCACAAAAAACCCAGAAGATACTGTGCAGTTCCTAACTGCTCCCACAACCTCAGGTGTGACCTCGCTGGGAAATGGGGTCTTTGAAGATGTGCTTAGTTAAGCCAAGATGAGGCTCAATGAGTTTTAGGTTACCTCTAATCCGACATGACTCGATTGCTTACATGTTAAGTGAGGACCAGGTTGGAATCAAGAAACAACACAATTTAGGTTTCAGTGGCCCCGCTCCACAGCAAGGACCCTAGGGGTGGATGGCCAAAGACAGCACGAAGAAAAGAAAGTTCTGCTGAGAGCTTCAGGGCACATGGATCCTTGAAGATTTCATTTTCATTGCATCCAGAACTCTGAGAGAAAGTACCTATCACCCTAATGCGCCCAGAATGTGGTATGTTTGTCTTTGGTTTGTTTTGCTTGTGTTTGACGGCAATGGGTGTATGCATACTTGCATATGTGGGGCCCTATGTAGATGTGGGTGCTCTAGTGGGGACCAGAGACATGAGATGTCTTTCTTAATGCTTCCCCCACCTACCATATGCAGAGTCTTTCACTTGAACCTAGACCTTGCTGAATAGGCTAAGCTGCCCAGCTTCCCCAGGGGACCCCATTTCTGTTCTGCACACACTAGGGTTACAAACAAATGAGGAATCTGAGGCCTGATTCTCTTGATTTCATTGCAAGTGCTTAATGTACTTGCTACCTGCTGAGTCGTCTGCCCAGCACCAGAGCTAATGCTCTATCCTACAGCAGCCCCAACACTGAGAGGTCCGTGAAGACCGCCATTTATCTGTTCTTATAGCCAAATTTAAAGTGCACCTTCGCTTTTGCTTGTCCTCTTTGCCCCACAGTATTGCTCAATGCCCCTCAGTGACAAAAATTAGCTTGTGTTAGGCCCAATTACACTCTACTACTGAAAACAGTGTAATGGAAGCCAAACCGCTTAAAATACTATATAAAAAGCTAATTGTCTTGTTTGATTAAATATGGGGACCTTACTCTTTTACTTTAATGTTTGATTTTTAAACACATTTCCTGGATGATTTTGGTAATGTATGCCTGGTCTCCTAACAACAGAATAATACAAAGTTATTTAGCTATGAATTAGTAATTTTCTCAGTGTATTATTTGAAATGGGATGTAGATGCTGTCTATCTTTATGGAGAAGGTGATTTTGCTATTTTCTTTTTGTAGTCTGCTTTCTCCTTCTCTGCCTCTCTTTGCTTTAGATCTGCCTAAGGCAGGTGGTCGTCATCTTTCATATTTTGCATGATCAATACTGATTGAGAATTGCCTGCCTCAAGTAGTAAAGACTTTGGTCTTTGAATAACAACCAAAAAATCAAAATACAAATTGTTAGTCCTTATCTCTTCATATCGATCTTTCACGGTAGATAATTTCATGCAGCCCTTTTAGTCTTTCTGCAAGTTGATAGAAATTAAGCAGTAGCAAGGAGGCCATTTCCACTTTTCCAAACATTCGTCCCTGGCTTAGCAACACATGTGGTTAGCGTGCTGTGTTTCTGTGTGAGATAATATTATAACTCTGAGGAGTTTTAATGCAGCTCACATAGTGTACCCGCTTCCTACACACACACACACACACACACACACACACAGTGTTTTTCCTATGTGTCTGATCTAGATTTCTACTTCCGTGAAAGAGCATTGTAAGCTCTTTTCTTGTGGAAACTTCCGGGAGCTACAGCTGATGGAGACCATAGGGCTGGATGCTACTGAGAGTGTTAGCAGGTGTTTTATCCAGGGAAATTCAAAGAGAAGGCTCAGTGACTGTTAACTTAATGACGAATCCACAAAATACAATGATGAAAGGATTCTTCCCATTCATGAGAACATAGATTTCCAAAGGTAGCAGAAGCCTCCCAGCAAGAGGTCCATTCACCATGGTTACGCCCATATCATTGTGATAACCAGCATATAGCGACTGTTTCTTCCATGCAAAATATTGATACGTCTTCAAAATTACCTCGTACTTTGTTTTCCCTTTGCTATGACTCTGATCAGATAGAGTATGCATGGCGTAGTTGGATGAGAACATCTTTAAAGCAAAACATCACTGAATGTCATGTTGAGTCAGAGACTGCCCGTTACTTCGCAGCACACAAGAAAGAGAGAAAAGGAGGAGACAGAGCTAGGGCAAGATGGAGTCCTGAGGCTATTCCCTCTCCTACTGAAATACTTCTTCCACACCCTACTTCCTGCTTTTATAATTACATCCTCCACTGTCCTCTATAGAAGAATGATATCTAAGAACACATGTGACCCGTCTGGACCTGCTCGGTATTGTTTTTGGTTTTTACATGGCTGTTTATTGGCCCAATAGAGTTTTAGCACTGTTATTCCTGTGAATAAAATCTAGCATTTTTTTTTCTCGGCTTCTGTCTCTTTATCATTTTTGATGCTGGAATGGCAATGACTCCCAGACCCAAACCCTGAGAAGCAAGCCTCTATCGCCCTGATTGCATAGTTTTGTTCAATCTGAACTGGGCTCTTTAGTGAAGAGGTGAGCCTTGCGTATTTCAGGTAATGAGGTGTATCTTAGAGGTGCATCCCCTCTCTGTTTCCTGATTCACTGTTAGAGTCTAGCTTCTTAAACTCTAAGGAGCACCCTAGATTTGAATGTAGGTGTTATGAAAAATACTGAGATGATAAAAGGTTTCTGAACATGCCATCAAAATTTTTATTTGAAATCAAATGTGCTGTGAGTCTGAGTCATTTTGTCAGCTCTTACCATGTCACATTGGACAGCTTAACTCCAGCCTAGGTACCAAAGACACACCATGAGACCTTTGTGCTGTACACGCTGCCCCTCATGCATGAACACCCTCGAATGGTGCTCAAAACACTGTCACATGGATTCGAGAATATCAGGTGTTAGAAGTCACAGTGATCATGCTACACATATGAAATTTACTGATCTTATAGAGACCTAATGGTTTAATTATGGAAAACAAATTCTTTTAATTCTTTCTTACCAGTGGCCTTCATCAGCCCATATCAGAATATCTTTGGCTTGTATTGTGATAGATTATTTGAAAAACTGCTATTTGAGTTCTTTACTGGAGTTTCATAAGAAACCATTAAGATATAATTTCCAAAATGGCCCTAACATACACCTTACATTTTGTGCTGCACGTTTATGAGAGGCGTTGTTCTAGAAATGGATAATTATAAAATCAAAATATCTGAGGGAATGAAGATGCAGTAAAAAGAAAATCAGCTGTAGTGTAGTACTTTATGTAAAAATAGACAAGCATATCTAACTCATTTTATGCAAATTTTGCTTTCATAATTAATAACTACTGAAATGATATGTACACCAATGGATTGCATTTCAAAAATCTTCATGATTTGTTACCAGCAAATGTTTAATTCAGGTACATATTTTAGAAACCTATAGACAAAGTCAAAATTTATCGGGCAAAGGGGCTATGAGTGGGAAAAACAGCGTTAAGAAGCACTTGGCCATTTTTCTGTGGCTGTGATAAAATAGAACGGCAAAGGTAATACTTTGAAGAGGAATATTTCATGTTGGGACAGAGCTGCCAGTAAGCAAAGAAACCTCGAGAACTGGGGAAGTATGTGAGTGGCCTTATTACCATGTGAACGTCAATTGCTGAGAGTTGTCAGTAGTTAGTAAAAGCCCATGAAAAACGATTCCTATCTAAGCTCAGTGGAAAACGGGTATTTGCATTGGAGAACTAGACACGGGTTTCCGTGTGACTTTCCCCTCTACTTAAGACAATAATGAAGATCTGGTCATTATCTGAAATTTGAACATCCTCATGGAATTCTCACAGCATTAGAAGCCATCTCCTAGGTTAATTGCTAGAGCAAGGGCTTCACTTGGACCCTCTGTGATATTATCGTTTGATTAACTTTATAGCTCTGACCTTGAGTTTATCTGAGCCCTGGCTGAAAATGGAAGTAAATAGTCTCAGCTGCAGCAGAGATCTGGACTTGCCCTTGGCAAACTGGGTCTTTTAAGGCCAGTCTTTACAATGAGCTACTGTTCCTTGAAAATAAAGTATACATTGCCCCTCTGCTTCAGGATCTCGTTGGTTAAATATTGTCAGCGCTTTACGGCATCTCTGTGGGGCTCACCCTCCTCTGTGTGAGATAAGAGCTGGCTGCATTGGGCTTTATCAAAGACTTAACTTGTGGCAGCTTCTTTCAGAGACTCTGTGATCTTCACAGCTAAGTTCTTCAGCTTCCTGAACCTTCCTGGCCTTCAGTGTGCAGTAGGTCCCAGACTCAGCACTAACTCATGCTTGTCTTTGTTCAACTCTGACTTCTTACCCAGTCTCAGAGACTGGGATTTGACTTCTGCTCTGTGTCCAATGGATCTTTGGAAAATTCTGCACTTGGGTACTGAATGTTGTTCTGTAAACTATAGCTCACCCTGTGGACAATGAACATCCTTTTGTCCCATCTGTAGACCTATACATCTTATTTCCTGGCCCATTTCTTCTGCCTTGATACTGACAATGTTCAGATATGACTGATTTGGATCAAAGCTACTTACACAACAACCAAAACAGCAAAGAAAACAGCAAATTTGGTTAAGAATTGTACTTGCCTTCTAAGTGCTACTGGTTTAAATTGTCACATAGTAAAGATGCTAAGAAACCTACAGCCATGGGAAGATTTAGTGAACCAGACTGGAAGTCACCCCTGAAACCAGTGGCCAGAGGGGCCCTGGAAATTGTGTCTGTTCTCTGGATAATAGTTAGTGGCTGAATATTCCAGCTTCTCTTCTTAGTAACTGGGGTTACAGTTTAGAGCTGTTCTGTGCATTTGGAGTATTTAAGCTTATTCCATGCCTGTCCTCTAGGGAGCAGTAGGGATCTCCTAACTCTGAGAACCTCCATTCCCCTTTTCAGGCTCCTGATTCCATTTCTAGCAAGTGCACAAGGTGTCCCGGAGTTTATGCTAATTAAGCCTCTGGTTTCTGTTCACTAATCTTGAGCACATTTGGTAAAGGTGTTCCTTTGACTGACACACCCAAGCTGAGCCCTTTACCCTGCTGGGTTTTCTAAGGTGTGGGTTGCTGTCTGTTGTTTCTCTTGTTTTTCTCTTCCTCCTTCTCCATTCTCCATTCCCTTGTCCTGTTGCTCTTAGATGACAATGAGACCCCAACCCCTATCCATGTGGAGCCTTTTCTTGCCTCAAAACTTTTTAGCCCCAAACTATATCCATGTCTGAAGATGAGAACAGGGGAGTGTGGGTACTCTATGCCAATATCATACAAAGCTGGCAGTGTCCTAAGAAAACAGTTGGCGAAGAATAGGCATGCTTTATTATATACTTGTCTTCTGTAGACACAGTGATTTCCTGGATGGAATAGCCTATTACACATGGGCCCAGAGGCCCCAGGCAATGGCACAGAACTGTGCTGAGCTGCAGGCCACAGTAACACTAGGGGCTATTTGTTCATCTGAACCTCAGAAACTATTGGAGAAGTACTAGATAATAAAAACTGTTGACCCAAACACCACTGTGTAATACACTTACCGCAGGTCACACCTCCCACATATAGCTCAAGCAAGTGAAGAGTGATTCTGCCAGGTGATACCTTTCTCGGTTCCGAGAAATCAGGAGGCATCGACCTGAGGGTTCAAACAACAGAAAGGCTCTGAAAGTTGTTGTTGTAGCAATTGCATGGCCCAGATACCAGCAAGTAAACAAACGAACTGGTTGATTCTTTTATAATGCAAAGACTTGGCCACTCTGAGTCAGAAATGAACTGGGCAGTGTCAGGTAGCGAACCAGTATTGAGTGGTGGGCTTGAGGAGCTGGGTCCCTTGTTTTAGAGCAGCCTTGTCCTTTCCTGAGCGTGGGACAGCTAGACTATCATTAGTGTTAATCAGAGTTTGCACCTAAGCTTTGTATATGTGTTCATGTAGGGTACATATATGTGTGCATGTTTATATGGGAGTTATCTGTGTGCGTTTGTGTATATGTGTGCATGAATATGCATGCAGATGCCATAGTTTGGACTTCAGTGTCCTTTCTTGAGTGGTATCTACTTCATTTTTTTTTTTTTTTTTTGGTTTTTCGAGACAGGGTTTCTCTGCAGCTTTTTTAGAGCCTGTCCTGGAACTAGCTCTTGTAGACCAGGCTGGCCTCGAACTCACAGAGATCCGCCTGCCTTTGCCTCCCGAGTGCTGGGATTAAAGGCGTGCGCCACCACCGCCCGGCTCTACTTCATTTTTGAGATGCCAATTGCCCTGAAACTTGGTAGTTAGACTAGGTTTGCAGATCAGCAAGAACCAGAGATCAATGCGTCTCTACCTCCCAGTGCTGGGCTTCTGAACCCACATCTTCTTTCCTGAATTTTTAAGGTGGGATTTGGGGATCCAACTTAGATCTACATGCTTGTATGACAAACATATTTACAGAGTGAACTTTCTCCCAGTCTAAGGATTTTATATATATTGTATTAGACATCAGGGTCCATGGTAGAGCACTTTCTTAACACCCTGGTTAAGACCTTAGGTCCATTGTAGCACTCTAGAAAACTCTTGATACTTTGACATGTATATGCATGGTACACTGTGAAATTACTCCATCAGACTAATAAATATGTCCATCAACTTTATTATTATCATGTTCTTTTCCTTTAGGGTTGAATGGTAAGGACATGTGATCTTTAGCGTCTTGAGAAATGGCAAATAGCCAATTGTTAACTACTGTTGTAAGTCTTCATCTACAAGTAACTGAAGACTGAACCCTTCACTTGAAGGAGTTTGCAAGCTGAGTTGCTGAGAGATTTGCAACAAATCTCTGAAGAATGGGAAAAATCCACATTAAATATAATTCTTCTGATGTTAGTGAATGCACCTCCTCACAAGGAGGAAATTAATATGAAATGAAGTCTATAGAAAAAATGGAGAGCCTGACTTGAATGCATATGCTGACTTAGCTTTATTCCCTTACCTTTATGGGCTAGAGGACAATGGGAAATGGTGTAGCCCTTGTGTTGCAAAAAAAACCTAAAAGAAGTAATATCTCTCAGATCTGTGTGAGGCTTGAGCTGCAGTGCGGTGGGTTTGGGAAACCTTGTGGCAGCCAGGAAGCAGAGAGAGAATTTGGTCTGGGACTGAAGCTTGTCTGTCATCTTTAAGTTCCACCTGTAGAACCCGGTGTCTGCCAGCTAGGTCTCATACACAAATGATATCACAGCTTCCCAAAACTGTGCCACCAGCTGGGGACCAGCTGTTCAAACCCACAAGCTGGTGGGTGATATACACTCTGAGACGCCACACTGTCTGCTGAAGAGTTTCTCATTAGAATGAAAAGCTGTCTGTCCACTTCCTGCCACCACAACTAGATGTTCATACCCTGCCTATATGTCTTTCCTGTTTCCATGGGAATTTTGACCTACAAGATACAATATCTGGAAGAGAAGGAATACTCTTAACCTTGGTGCCCTCCTCTTCCCCATCATCAGTGTGGTGATGATGGCTAATGCACAGAAGGTGCTTTGGAGAAAGCACTAATTGAACCCAATGCTTCCCATGGTGCATCTGTTAGGGCACAAGGGTATTCAAGAAGTTCCTTTTCTAGAAACCTGTTCTTTTATGTACAACTCTGCTGTTGCCATCCACAGTGATGTGGCCTGAAATCAATGGCCCTTAATCACTGGCTACTCTTAGACTCTTTGCATAGGTCCACCTGGAGTTGGCATTAGTTACACTGGTCTTTGCCACACTACATCCCTCCTGCATCTCAGTCTTTGGGGCTGCACTGAGAATTTCCACTTCAAGAATAGCTGAGATTGCATTCTGATATTATAACCCTTGGGAACCAGCCTGCTACACTTAGAAGTCTGCTCTCACTACAACTTCCTGTCCAAACCCCTGTCCCTTAAACACATCAGCTCTTTGCCTTTCTGGTGTGTTTCAGGGGAAAACATAGCCAGAGAAGTGCATAGTCATCAATGGACCGTGTATCTACTTGAGTTTTTCAAGTGACAGAACGTTAATTATGGGGTTCTCTGCTGTTATTCAGGATTAGCAATAACAATGGTACAAGAAGTTCTAAAGTGGACTTTAAGGAATGTCTTCTGGGGCAGAAATATGAAACCCTGAAGATTCCTTCTTTCAGTAAAACCCTCCTGGCACCCGATTTTGTGCTCAGCAGATAAAATATCAGGGACGAGCATGAAGCACATCACTTGATGGCAAGGGAAGCTGATATAAAATACACATATAAAAATTCTAGATGTTTGTTCAATGGTTCGATCTCACAAACTACATGTGTTGAACCAAGAATGACGTTGCATGGGTGTCCAGATTACAGGCCAGAAGCAGTTTGGAGTAGAGATGGGAGATACCAGCTCCCTGACAAGAGAGTAGGGAGAGTCTTCTCAGGAGAAAATACAGAATAAACAATACATGCATCTGCGTGTTTGGGAAGCTGAGCTGAGGTGATTGATCCACTGTAACTGTGGGCAGGAAGGAGAAACTGAAAACCCCACTGAGTGTTTTGTCCTAACACTCAAATTCTTGATATCTGGTGCTGAGACATATTAGGGAGGAAGAGGAGACCCTTAGTTCCATTTTGTATCTCGAGCTCTTGCTGAGCATGGTAGGTCTCAGTGTGAGGTACACATTTTTTGAACCTGGGTGGAACGTTCTAGGACAGTAATAGAGACCTCAGCTTGTCTTAGAGCTATAAAGATGTACATACAACCATGCTTGAAAAGAGATCACAGACTCAGGCTTCCAACCAGCTTGGCCCATCATGCATTCATGCATTGTTTTATAATGGACATAGTGAAGCAACTCAGAAAAATGACAAAATAATTTTCCTATTCCGTTGAGGGGAGAGTTAACCTTCTTCTTTTAAATTAATGTTTCATAGGTACTGAAGTGCTTAGCATGGATTTTCTTAATTATCATAATCAATAACTGATGGGGGCAGACAGACTGTGAATCTTAGCACCAGGGAGGGGGGATAATTTAGACAGCAGTGTTGCCTGGTTCATGTCAGACAAGGGCTGCCAACTGGGTGGTAGTTTTGTAATTCAGATACAATAAATCCAAGGCAAGCAATTTCCTTTTAGAAACCTGAATCGCTTCCTTCACAGAATGGCTGGAGTTAGATTTAAGCCGTGAGGTTAGATGAGCGTTTCAGAAAGGATCCCTGTGGGACTCAATTAATTGCACTCTTGTTTTAAATGTAATATGGTTTTTATTCACAGGAAACTCCGGTGGTAAATTTCTTGTGAGCGCCAGCTTATGATGCAGCCTCCTGAAAGGGCCATTGAAGTTTTGTTTTGCAAGGCAATCAAAGTTGCTATAAAAGAAATATCATTTCCCTCTGCCTCTGTACATGGCGTACTAATGGAGTTAGGAAGCTGGCTGGGCTCGATGCTCCCCTGCGGGCCAAGCTTAGCAAGGAAGGAACGAGACTCAGTGTCTTCTACAAATTCACTTAGCGGCCCCAACACTGTGACCTGGGTACCAGCAGAGAGCCAGAGGTTACACAGCTAACAAGTGTTAGAGCTAGTCGTCCAGTCTGGGCAGTTGGTGCTTTTGCACCTAATGAACTGTGTGTACTTTCTTGGCACCTATTGTGTGCTAGGCACTGTTCTACAGCTCAGCAAGGATTCAATGGACAAGATGTGTTGTGTGCTGTGTGCCGTGACTTCTGGGTCTGTAGACTGTGGTGGAATCTAATTCTGTGAAATTCAAGAATATTGCATGTAATACATGACTGAAATATCTCGGCTAGTGATCACATTCTTTTGAGGGAAAAAAATAAGCTGAATCTGATAAAATAGTTAATTAAAATCTGTTTTTTAAGAACATACTGGCCAGCAAGACCTATTATAATTTCTTTTTGCCCTGAATTCCCCTCTGCTGTATAAATGTAATGCTGGCTCCTAGTGCCAAGAGCGATTTAATCCATTTGCTCAGATTTCAAGTTAAGAGAAAGAACTTCGGTAATGTATTAGTTGTCTGCCACATCAGAATAGCAGCTAGCTAAACTGATGAACTTTATATAATGATCTGTTGCTATAGCAACAGGCTGCCCAGTGTGTGGGAGAAGGTATTTCATCATTACCACACTGGTAATGCTTGGACGGTAGCAAATGCAAATACAAAAGGCTTTCTCTATCTTTGCAGGAACCAGGTCGATGAGACATGCGCGCGTGCGCGCGCGCGCACCCACACACAGACACACACACACACAAATGCCTCTGTATTACAGTGGCACAGAAGCAGATCGAGCCTCGATTACAATGAGAAATAAAGCCGCTTAGCTTCCTGGGTGAGCGGTCCTGGAGTCCACAGTGAATCTCTGGCCATCACAGGGGCCCAATGTATAAGACTCTGTACCATTCCATCTGCTCTGTATTCAGTGCATGGGAACTGGAATAGAAAGCATCCCCTCAAATACGACAGACTTCAGAGGTGTGATAAAGAACGGAGCCCAGATAGCAGACTTGGCACTTGGCGATACTCCCTCCACCGTTATCTGTCTTCCCGGGGAAATTTGCCTTTATTTGTTGGCAGGATCGTTGTCCTTTCCTTACAGAGTGAAGCCATGCATCTGTGGCTTGAACATCTCTGTCTTCTAAAATCATTGTCGCATTTCAGATGGGACATGTTTATCCTGCGTATTGAAAGTATATTTGACTTCTATTCTGAAAATAAATAAGACTTTCTGAGTCATCTTTTATTGGTCAGGGTGCATAGCTGTATTAAGATTAGGCTGTCTTTCTTCACATAAAGTACAATGGCTCTCATGTATGTCTTGAGCTTTTATTTCATCATGTATGAGGTGCAGTAAGTTGAAGATTATGTGATCATGCCCGAATATCAAAAGACAGTATTGTTTTCACATAGTGTGGAAGAAGTTGCGCGTTGACCATGTCTCTTTTCCTTGCTTTTCTCCTCTCCCTCATTCATCTTGCTTTCTTTCTGCAAAAGATGTTTTTATGTTACTTTTGAAATTCTTGCAAACCTAGACTCTAGAATCTCTGCCCTAGGAAATTCAATCTAGGACTGCGGAGATGGTTTAGCCAGATAAGAGTACTCACTGCACAAGAATAAAAACCTGTGTTCAAATCTCCAGAAACCGGTGAGAAGCTGGTGTGGTCACACATACCTGAAACCCTAGTGGGGTGACCAGACGCAAGAGAGGTGCTCAAGCTTGGTGGCTGCCAGTCTAACTCCAGATTCAAAGAGAAGCCCTATAGCTGGCTCAAGAAATTAAGTCAGAGAGCAATAGAGCCAGTCCCTTAACAGCCTCCTCTGCATGTGTGCCATGAGCTTGCAGACCTGTACACACACACACACACACACCATCTTTCTGTCTGTCTGTCTGTCTCTCTCTCTCACACACACACACACATGCGCACACACACACACACACACACACACACCGTCTGTCTGTCTGTCTGCCTGTCTTTCTCTCTCAACACAAAAGTTTGAACGAAGGCATCGCCTATGAAAATTATTATATTTTAAATCACACACATTATCAAAATTATACCTGTCCTATATCACCCTCTGTAACTTCTGTATGTCATAGGTATGTGTGTATATGTATATTCTTGTATGTGTCAATATATCCAAGTCATGTATTTTGTGTATATATATATATGTATATTCTGTATATGTGGTAACATTAAAATGATTAAAAATAATAAGCTGCTTACAATATTAATTCTGTGATCATACAAAATTAAAACAATTTAACCTAACATTCATTTATGTTTCTATTGTATGGGGATTACCTTGTGCATGTTTGGTAGATATATAGCACTGGTTTGAATATCAATCTCCTTGTGAAAACTTTACAAATTGTTTGGATTGAAATTTGAATTACAGTAATTTAGGAAAAAAATAATGTAGTTTTTAAATTGCTCTGGAAAAATTATCTGGAGAACCAACTCTACTTTATGAAGGTATATGTATGTGTGTATATATACACACACACATATATATACATATATATTATATAATACACACACACACACACACACACACACACACACATATATATATACCTGCTAAGATCACCAGAATGAATGCTCGAGAGATGACAACTGTGGGGGCTGGAGGTGCAATGTAAAACGTCTCCAGGATTCCTTCATCCCATTGTCTGTATCCTTGGCTTGTAAACACCTTAGTCTCTCTCTTTCTCTCTGTGAATCCTCTATGGTCCTACTCTGTGTCTGCCATGTGTGTGTGTGTGTGTGTGTGTGTGTGTGTGTGTGTGTTGGCCTATTGTTCCTGTAAGGACACCAGTCACATCAGATGAGGACCTACACTGACCACATGTATACATTTAAAACACTGTATCTCCAAACACAGTTGCATCCTGAGGCAGCATAGACTTTAGTGTCAGCGTTTTGAGCGGATGCAATTGGGTTCATAACAGTTCCTGTCTTATTAAATGCCATACCTGCTCACCAGGGAGAGATGGTTACAACTGATTATATTTAAATTGACTAATGCTGTCTAAGTGAAAAATAGAGTCTTGTTGAAACTCTTGAAAATTAGAAAAGATCTGCTGTTTTCCCCCAAAGGCAAAGGAACAATTAAATCTCAGTCACTAATAATGAAATTTTGTATATTGCACCTTATACATCAGAGCAAATGGTTACAGAAAGGCTGTGTTTTACTGTAGACTCTAGCGTTTATACAAGCCTTTAAGTCTTTAATTTTTTTAAAAATGAAACAGTAGAAGTTCTTTTTGGTTTGGGATTTTTGTTGCTGTTGTTTATTTCCTTTTTGAAGCGCTTTTGTTGCTTTGCTTGCTTCATCTGTACATGGGCTATGCAGGCTACACTGCCCTGGAGTTGCCCTGGGCTTGGCAGCACAGGAGTGTTGGATCTTCCCAGAGTGAGCTTCATAAGACAAGCACAGGCCCAGAAACCAAAGCTCAGTTCTGTCTTGAGTAGCCACCAATTACCAAAGGTTCTGCTCTTTCAACTGCCGTTCAGTGACACACCAGCCACTGGAGATTCTCTGCCTGTGCTTTCAGAATAAAGATATTTTGGACAAATCCAGACCAAGCACTTGGTCTTTGTAAAAAAGATTCTAAACACTGGCTCCTCACATGGGTAAGGCTTGGCGGGGTCTGCCATTGTTGCTTCTCAGCCACGTCCATCTCTCCATTCCCATGAAGGACTATGCTCTCGTATCTTGATCATCAAACTATTCCTAGAATATACTTTCGTTCTATTCCAATTTATCTTCTTAGTGAAAACGCTCAACCTTGTTTCCAGTTACTCTTCCCATAGCTTGGTCAGCCACATGTTTGTCCTAGGACAGGAATCTGTTTTCCTGAGGAGGAGGCTGGGAAAGCAAGGCTTGGAGTTTCAGGACCATTTCTCATGTCTAGGATTGTTTGCGAAGATTTTGGACTATTTCTTTCCCCAGTAGTCAAGTTGAAATTAAACTCGCTCTCTTTCTTATGACACTGCAAACTTTACCTTTTTAAACCATTTCCTTTTTACTTTGTCTTCCCCTTCATTCTTTTTCCTAATGGCGAAGATGGTTGACAAGAAAATTACTCTTTGTTGTTATAATGACAGTTCCCCTGAAAGGTTCATTTCCTCTGCACCCTCAGATTTATGCCTGGTCTTCCATGCTGTCATTGATCATTACCAAAAGCCACTGTTGGGGGTTGTTTCTACAGTGTATTGATCTCAGCCAAGAAGAATTCCACTGTTGTCACTAACGGGCATGTCATGGAAGCCATTCAGTTTCTGGAGGGGTGGTCTAGGGACACATGATAGTATTCCTTTCTACCTTCAGGCTGTCGCCCTCTTCCCTTGCTCTTTGAAATGTTCATCTCATATATAATTATTTAAATGTGTTTACCTACCTGCCTTGTTTTTCAAGCATAAGAATGGATACGCCGCTGTGTCTGCCTGAGTAGGCTGCAGTGTTATTGTGAGTGGTTCCCTTATCAATATAATCTGACCTGTATGTCTTCTGACTGATTTTGTCTTGACTTCTTTATCAGATGTGACAGCAGATACTTCTACTTATTTTTTCTTCAACCTTATTGGTATATTAACTTACAACCTTTGCTGTTGAGTTTGCATGTCTTTGCCAGGAAAGTGTGTTTCTTGTAGACTAGTTCTTCTTAAACTAATTCCTCTTGCGACTCTATTTCACTTGATAAATCTCCTAGTGACTCAAGGTATATATACATAAGAAATTGACGTACACATTAAATATGCACTGACAACAAAGCCTAAAGAAATTTGTTGTAAAACAAATTCTGGATTTCTAAATATACCTGTACCCTTATCATTTATTAAATAAAATACCAAGACTGCAGACCAGTGAATGTGTTAGTTTAATCTTTAATAAACAATTTGAACTTGGTTGATATTTGGTCTTTCAAGAAATGGAAAACAGAATGCTGTTTTGCATAAATACATAGTACAAAATGGCAGAGATCTGCTTACTTCCAGTCATTTCAGGAATGCCTGGAAAGTCTGTTGGAATCCAAAACCAAAACTGATTTAGCAGTTATTAATAGAACTCATCAGCAAACTTAAACAGCAATTTTTACAATCAAACATTCCAATACAATGCACAGGTACACTGATTTGATCATTTCATGTTATGGAATATAGCAGGATGCTAGAAGAACTTTTTATTCGCTAGGACTAGACCACGATTTCTATAAGTCCAATAAAAACACTGCCACTCATGGCGTACAGTCGTCTCACCCTAGCAAAGGCTTTCACACAGCATCTGTTGTTTTTTTTTTAATGGCATGTGTGCATGGATAATTTAAAGTGCTCATGCTGTGTGGTCAGAATCAAAGTTGCAATCAAATTCTACAGTGTGACATGGCGAGTCCTGCTAGAAAGGCCTCCAATTCACTATGTTTGATGACTCTTTATAAACAAAAAGAGAGAGCATTTACTAAGAAAGAATGCTGTAGAGTAGAGAGCTGGAGAAAAAAATACTCTCTGAAAGCCTACGTGTTTGATTTGTGTGTGTGTGTGTGTATACTTGCGTACACACATTTGTTGATACCTACATTGAGCTGTATGGTGACGTATAAGAGCAGAGTGTGAGCCACAGGCAAAAACAATTAGAAGGTGTTTTTATCCAGTCAGTTGGGCTGTGTATTTTAATTCAGTAGCTAAGATCATTTACATTCTGGGTTATTACTGAAAGAAAGTTAACTGATTCTTGAGATTTCATTGTTTTTTCTCCTTTGGTTGATGCAAATATCTTGTTTTCCTTCTTCTCCATTCTTGTAATATAAACAGTTTCCCAATTTGCTGATTTGGTTTATATTTGATTTATTTTTTATTATTCCTAAAAAATGTACTTCTTCCTGTGCCCAAAGATTAAGACTTTCTTCCTCCTCTGAATTTTTAAAAATTTCTTCTGCAGTGCCAGGTTGATTACAAATTGCTTCAGTTTGTGCTTTTCTTGAGATGCCTTTATTTCTTCATTGGTTTCAGCTGATAGTGTAGTTGGAGATAATAGTTCTTCATTTTCTTTCAGAACCAGGACTTTATTCTTCCAAACTTTGCTGGTACTCAGGGCTTATGCTAAGAGGTCTGCTGTTATCCTGATGGTTAGTCCTCATAAATTTAGGGGATTTCTCTTGCAATTCTTAATACTCGTTCTTTGCCCTGTAGTCTTTCAATTTTAACTATGACATGTTGATGTGGGACGTCCCTCTGTATGCTGTGAATAGGTTTTATTACCATTGGTTAATAAAGAAGCTGCTTTGGCCTATGGCAGGGCAGAATATAGCTAGGCATGAAAGCCAAATTGAATAGAGGGAGAAAGAATGAGGAATCAAGGGAGATGCCATCAACTTCTAGAAAAGCAACATGTGAGGTAACAAGCCACAAGACTTGTGGTAAAAATATAAACTAATTAAAATGGGTTAATTTGACTTGCAAGAGCTAGTTAATAATAAGCCTGATAAAATATGCCAAACAGTTTGTGATTAATATTAAGTAATTATGTGGGAACTGGAGGGCGGGAGAGCAACCTTCAGTTACAATGTGTCATGTAGATCTTACCACATCTATTTTCGGTTCAAAATTTTGTCTGCATAACATATATTTATGTATTATATATAATATGTTGAAATATTATATATACTTATATTTCCATGTGCTCAAAATGTTTCTGCATTAATTTCAGTAACTAAGTATTCTATGTCTTCACCAAAAATTTTTACATTTGTTCTCTTGATCATAGCCCAGTGCTCTTCAAAGTTGTGGCTGTGTTTGTCTGTTGAGTGGTTGGTTGGTTTAAGATGTTGGTTAAAGCTAACTACTGTATCATGACTGAACATAGGACCGAAAACTGTATGAATAGTAAGTATACAATATGTTAGATCCAAAGAGGCAGAAGTAAGTCAGAGGAAATAGTGTTTTCCAGCACAACAGAGTATTGCATCCAGGGATGGCCAGCAGTTGGGACAGTGCACCCAAGACCTGTGTAAGCTCAAGTCAAACAAAATCCTAGTATGGAGGTTGTGCAGGGGAGAGATGGCAGGAAATCCCACCACTAGCTGAAGGGCTATTGTCATTCAATAACTGTTAGGAGAGAGTCAATTATCTTCAAGGATGTGGACCCTGGTTCCATATCAGCTATACTCCATACCCCACTGCCAAGAGAAGGTGGGCAACACAACTCGTATTCAGTCGTATTCAGTGTGTTTAAAAATAAAAGATCATCACTCATATTTGGGTGGGTAGGTACAGGAGGCTAAAGAGGGTGGATCTGGGGGTAGTTGGAGAAGAACATGTGAATATGATCAAACATTGTATGAAATGTTCAAAGAATTAATAAAATATTATTTAAAGAGAAAACAAAATCTGTAATTGATTGAAATAAGGGACAACATTAGTGGAGAGAAAACAACACAGATAAAAGATTTGGACGTGAAAGGACTGGAGAGGAATGTCGTAAAGTGGACTGGAGAGGAGTGTCGTAAAGTGGACTGGAGAGGAGTGTCGTAAAGTGGACTGGAGAGGAGTGTCGTAAAGTGGGTAAGCAAAGAACGGGGTAAACATGACTACGTAGTAAAGAGAAATGTGCAAACAAAATCGTGTAAACATCAGAAAACGTGAGCAAATCATACACGGGTTTTTTAAAAGATGAAATACGGTCTATATAATGCTGTGTAGAAAATGGAGAGAAGTGGACACATAAGAGGCAGAAATAAAATTTAAGTTAAGGTAAGCACAGGGAACTGGCATGGCTTCTTCCCTGTTGTGCTGCCATCTTCAAGGTCACGAGAAGAGGGTAAGGCGATGGCAGGGCATGGGGAGCCAAAAGCAAGGATGGGGCTCAGTCGAGCTAGGAAAAGGCTGCAAGGATATGGAATTGAGCTTCATTGTGTGTCTCGGGACCATCCTATAATAATCCTGACACCAATGGAATGATAGTTTCACAAGTGACTCATCATGTCACTGGATGCTCATAAGGAGAGACAGCAGAACTCTGGATCCTAGACCAACATTTATCTGTTTGCCTACCATCTTTCGCTCAGATGCTAAGATCCGATTGGCTGGAACCCTGGGTACAAGGTATGGAAAAAAAACAAAAGGCATGCGCTGAATGTTTTTCATCATTGGTGGCTTATTGGAATCAAATTATGAAAGTCCTATTAAAGTTTGGCACTTTATACAATTTTGTAAGAATTTTAAGTACCAATGAAGTTGACTCAGTGCTGTTATTAACGTTGGCAGGTTTCTCACAGTGTTAATTCATAAACAAAATAAATATCAATAGAAAGGGGTCTTGGCTTAACTGCTGAGTGTGTTCTAGTTTACCCATCCATATTACACACGGTGCTCGGGCGTCACATTCACAATGCATTCCCTGCCAATTTCATGATGGACTCTCATCTGCCCTGTCCCTCACTGCCTCAGACATTGGTTAGAAGGTTCTGCTTTACCCCAGTGATTTCTTACTATTGAGCACTTACCAGGGGTAGCCACTGACTTCTTCCCGACTCCTGACTTGAGCTGGCATCCCGTGGCGCTGTGATACCCCACAGCAGAGTACTGACTTGAGCTTACACCCCCCACCCCACACCGTTGCTCTTAGATCCCACTGCAGAATAGGATGCTCTGTTGCTCCCCGGGAAGCTGACAGCTCCATCTGCCAGTGTCTTTTGGGAGTCTCTGAGATTTGTGACTGAGATATCTGAATGCAAGTCACCCCTTGTCCCTGAAGCTCCCATTGTGCCCTGCCTGGGTCTCCATGCTGTGTTTATTGATGCTTTCTATCGCCCTGGGCAGGGTGAAGTGCAATCACCAAGGCTGGCTGAATTTTTCACAAGAACACAAACTCTGGTCACCGAGCCAGAAAGTTTTATTATAGAATAAAAGCTCTATCAACATGTTCTTTCATATTTATGTTTGTGAGTCATGGATTTTCTGAATGGTCACTGTTGCCCATTTTCTACTGCACACAGACATATTCCTTTCTGTCTTCCACATATGCTGGATTTTTTCAAAACTAATGTATTTAACCAGCTAGCTCAAAGTAAAATCGTTGTTGTTACTAACACCGTACACATGAACGTAACACCAGTTCATTGAGAAAATGTTCAATGAAGATATTTCAGATTTACATTTTAACTAAAGTCAAGCTAGTATATGTGTGTACATGAGTTTTCTCTTTAAATGTAAATAGTCTTATTATCTAAGAACTTCCGTGAAGATACAAAGAGTAAAGTATTTTCTATTATGTCTTTTTGACTTGTTCGTTTGAAGCTCCTTCCAGACAAATCTTTCTGGTTTTATTTCTACTTTAAAAATAACTTCTAAAGCTTATTCTGTGTTTGTAGAATAAGAATCACTATGATTTGAGACATGAAATCATGGTGAATTTATTCAGGTTTTGCATTTGAGATGACTACAGATATAGGTGATAGTTATTAGACATATGCTTTAAGACATCAGGATCTTGCAAGACAATGAAAGTGGCCTTCAAGCTCCCATTCATCTCCCTGCCACAAGGGTTATCCATCCCCGTTAAACCCCTGCTGAGTGAGCTAAAACAGCAGTTCTTAACCTGTGGATCAACCCCACTGGGGGGTCAAATGACCCTTTCACAGGGATCACATACCAGATATCCCGCATATCAGATATTTACAATAAGAATCATAACATTAGCAAATTACGATTATGAAGTAACAAGGAAAATTATTTTATGATTGGGGTCAGTGCAGTATGAGGAATGGTATTCAAGATTCACAGCATTAGCAAGATGGAGAAACACCGAGCCTGTTCTGCATCCCTAACATCTATCTGCAAAGTCTGTGTGCTGTGGAGGACCCTCGCCACGGGAACCTGGGGCCCAGGAGATTTGGCTCAGTTCAGACATGAGTCAAGTTCAAACGCTCAAAAATGACCTGTATTCGCGTTCCAAGTCACGAGTCTCTTTGTGCCTGGGCAGCTGTCAGTTCACTGACATGAGGGACCCCAGATTGTCCCTTTGGGATTTTTCTCCCCTGGCATTCTGCAACTGTTTTGATGGGCGATGAGGGGTAGCATGGCCCTAGTTCCTGGGCTTGCCACTGAAGAGACAAGGGGTAGATCAGCCACTCTCATCAGTGTCTGAACTGGAGAATTACTGCCTGAACCCTTTGTCTAGAGTGGCCCACTGTAGAGGCCTCTGCATTGTTGAGAGATGCCCAGATGATGCCACCATGGGCTTGCGATCATGGCTGTGCGCTTTGTGCATACTTTGCTTCTCTAAGGATAGCTGTGCTCTCCGTGAGCTTTATTTCCTTGCTGTCTTGTCTTTGCAGATTATGGCACCATCAAGAAAGTACGGGCTCCCCTGAGTCAGACCTCAGGCAGCTGTTTGCTGGAAGAAATTGAGCTTTTCCCAGAGAGGAGGAGGGAGCCCATCAGGAGCCTGCAAATCCTCCACAGCCAGAGCGTCCTATTTGTGGGACTACAGGAACATGTAGCCAAGATCCCACTGAAGAGGTGCCACTTCCACCAAACACACAGGTAAGGAATTCCCAGGCTAAGGGCCCCTGTGCCAAGAATCCATGAAATCTCCTGCAGTCAGAAGTGTGTAGGAACTTACATCTATATACGTCTTATGTTCCAGGATGCAGGGTTACTATGATGCCACTAAACCTCATACGTCTCATGTTCCAGGATACAGGGTTACTATGATACCACTAAACCTCATACGTCTCATGTTCCAGGATGCAGGTTGCTATGATACCACTATACCCTGGTTGTCATTGGAGGAACCATGTGGGTAATAATTGTGAGCAGTCATAAGTGTAAAAATAAATTATTTATGCTGGGCAGTGGTGGTACAGGCCTTTAATCCCAGTCCTAGAGAGTCACACACCTTTAATCCCAGCACTAGAGGGAATATAAAATGGGAGGAGAGAGAGACTTAGTCTGGTTAGTTTGCAGCCGCCCAGCCTTGATAGAGGTAAGACTTCTCTGGTGACTTGGCTACCTTACTTTTCTGGTTTTCGGTTGAACCCAGTTTCTATCTCTGGGTTTTCACTATTCATGCAGCACATTGTTGACCACAGTGAACTCTGAAGTTTAGTTTGGAGACATGTAGGCCCAGGTGCTTAGGAAATGGGAGGGGTTGCCAACTCCGTGAACTGTGTTTGCCGTGGTGGAAACTGGAAATGCATTCTGGCTTCTGACACGGTTCTGCTCTGGAGGGCTTGGCAGCCTTGTTCATATCCAGCCCCCTAAGCAAGGCATGTCTGAAAATCTAAGCCAAGGTGACATTTTTACTGTACTTACTTCTGAGACTCCCCATGTGCAGGTCAGTCTGTTTCTATCCAGGGAGCCGGAGGCAGGAAGTTCATAGGACACCTGTTGTAGATAATTTTCACCATGACTCCCAAAGTACTTCAGTCTCGCTGCCTTGCCAAATACATGTGATTTTCTATAGAATCAAATGGAATGATATATGCATGGTGAAATCACAAGGTCTTTGCATACTCATATATGGAAGGAAGGAAGGGTTGTATTTTTTTCTTTTTATATATAGCTATTGTCAAGTTATTCTATAAAATTAAATCCGTAAGACATTCCTTGGTATCAGAAAGAGTTACAGAATATGAGCGGGGTACTCTTACTGAGAAGTTGGGAGCCTTGTTATTGGATAGTGACATTTATTAGCAACCCTCTTTTGTGTATGCCTGCTTTCTAACTTCAACCAATGGCTGTGAAACTCGTTCCTGTGTATATTTCTGTGAGTCTAGTCTGAGATAGATGTCACTGCTCTCTGGGTGCTGATCATTCGCTGGATAACAGGGATGGTTGGGGGACAGCCCAGAGCAACATCCTAGCCAAGTATGGCTGGAAGGATCCCAGTTTTCCAAATTTTGCCTTATTAGAGCCAAGTTCTCCTGGGGATTTATTGGGATCAGGACAGAAAAACAGGCAGGACAGCATGGTCCTGTGCCATGTGAGATGTTTCTGGCACTAAATACGGAGTGCTGTCGCAAAGCATGGCGAATCCATTGCTTTCATTAAGCTTTCCTTCAATGAGTCTAGGTCGCTTCAGCTCAATAAGCTAAATCATGGGTCAGTGTGGCAGTGTGAATGTAATTGTCCCCATAATCTCATGGGGAGTGGCATAATTACTAGGTATGGCTTTTCTGGATTGGGTATGGCCTTGTTGGAGGAAGTATGTCATTGTGGGCTTTGAGGTTTCCTATGCTCAGGTTACCACCCAATGTCTCAGTTGGCTTCCTGTTGCCTGCCACATGTAGGACACTCGGCTACATCTGCCTGCACGCCACCATGTTTCCTGCCGAGATGATGATGGACTGAACCTCTGAAACTATAAGCAAGCCACGTCAATTAACTGTTTTCTTTATAAGAGTTGCTATGGTCATGGTGTCCCTTTACAGAAATACAAAACCCTAACTAAGACAGTCCTATTGCTACCAGGAGAGGTACGATGCCCACTGTCTTTCATGCCATGGTCCGTCAACCCCATCTTGAATCCACGGAGGCTGGAACCACCAGGTGCAGATGCTAGGCGTGAACGGTTATTGCTTCCTTCTGGGAGAATAAGGCCATGGGTTTATCTTCATGGGCCCCCACAGGAGAGGAGGTGCTCATGTCTCTCTCAAAGCTGAATCCCCCCCTCTGTTTATTTTTCACTTGCTCAGGGTGAAACAGCCAGAGATCACAGCTCCATTGTGAGCAGTCACACTGGGCTTCTGTGTGCCGCAGTCGGTAGGCTTGTGTTTGGCTCTTAGTATTCCATCTGAGAAGGGAACTCTGATGACCGTGAACCAAGCATCCCTCTGTGTGTCTTCTGACGCACGTCTCTCAGTGTTCTCTTCATATGGAGGGATGAGAGAGGCTCCCCAGTTAAAACTCACAAGGAGACTCTATTTTGTAAACACTACATGCTTGGAATTTTAAAATGAATTATAGGAAAAAATGGAATCTTTTTAGAGAAACGATTTTAATTTTCCAGAAATATGCTTAATGAAGCACACTGATTTGGAATGGACTAATAATGGGGTTATGTGATAATTTCTGGCCAAATGCCATTCTATAGTAAAATATCAATAATTTGGTTTTAGGAAATCAATTTCAAAAGTGAAATTTCTCAATATTTATAAAGGGAAAAGAAGCTTATATAAACATGACACTTTTGAAGAGGAAAAATGTATCAGAGGATCTTTATATGCTTCCTTTTGTTGGTTGCCTGTTTTCCAAAGACAATTTGTACAGTTTCGCAGCGGTGTCTGCAGTTCTATCCCATTGTCCTTGACTGTTGAGCCAACTCTGAAAGTAAGGTACCACTCCATTCTCATTGTTCAGATGAGGGTGCGGAAGGCTAGATGTCAATGCCCTGCTTAAAGCCACACTGAGATCAGGGCAACCTGTATGTCCCCAGTGCATTCCATATTGAAGGTTTCCCCTTGGTACAGAGAAGTCACCACAGTTAGGGTCATCTCTCATGTGGGGCTGCTGGAATCAAGTCAGACTGTACAGGACGAGGAGCATGGAATGTTAGTCACGACGTCATCTTAACAACTTCCTCATTTTTGTGCTTGCCTTGTGCCAGATGGACCCAGTATGGACCCTTCCCAAAGCACTCCATGCTGAGTATCTTCTCTCTCTTGGGGTGATCCTGCATCCTTGGGGAGGCTGTCAGCACTGCTGATGGCTTGTCTTCATTGT
Organism: Arvicola amphibius; assembly: GCF_903992535.2. Classification (NCBI taxonomy): domain Eukaryota; kingdom Metazoa; phylum Chordata; class Mammalia; order Rodentia; family Cricetidae; genus Arvicola; species Arvicola amphibius. Next base: position 6,178,052 of record NC_052049.1, on the reverse strand, counting down.
AGCTCAAAAAAACAGCATGGTACATGGGCATTTCTTTAGAAATTATTTTAAAAAAAAAAACTTTTAATTTAGTCAAATTTTATCACAAATGTGAGTTAAAAATTTTGTTTTATTATTAGCTTGTTTAGATGCTGCCACTTAATAAATAGCATAGATAATTATGCAGATGATGGAGCCAAACCCAGAGTCTTGGAGTTGGTGTTATCTCTTTAAATATCCTTTTTAAAGCAATGGATGAGCACATTATATTTATATATTTCATAACATTTGCTGTTTTTGTTTTGAGGTACCTGGGATCTAACATCCCTGCTGTAGGTCAGTGTTTGACAATACCTCATGAGTGCCACCTCCTGGGCACTTGATGTGCATTGCCAGTGTCCCTGCATAACCTCTGAAGAAGGAAAAGTCCCCGATGGCATAGCACAGAATGTTACTGGCAGGAAAGGCAGTGACTAAATGCCTACCTTGGTTAGATCCCAATGCAAAATGGTAACCAGGCAGTCAGGTGGTTGCCAGACTCAGGCGTTGGACTGGGCGAGTTCCCATTTTATCATGTCAGGAAGCAGAGATGACCATGCGACTCAGGCTTTCACAGCCGTATCTAGGAGTCGGGCTCTTATCCCCTCCCGCCTCTGGAAGTCTTGCACTTCCTAAGATAGTTACAGCTCTTCAGCTCTCAGCCAATAAAAGCTTGGACAGCTTAGTGGGAGGACACACACTGTTAAAGCCATTTTAAGAGTGTGCACTGACTAGATCCGTGGCTCAAGAAACTTTCTTTGCAAAAGGAAGAAAAATATTCCAAGTGCAAATTTTCTGTAGCAAGGAATGACAAGAAATTGTCTTCACCCTGGTGTCACTAAGGCAATGGACTGAGCCAAGCTTAACAATGAATGGCCAGGTAAAATATATGAGCTGCTTTAGGATTCAGGAAGTTGATGACCTATACCACCAGCCAAGACTAGAAAAGAACATCAGCCCTTAGACGCAGTGTCCCACAGAAAGATGCCAAAGCATAGAGGGCCATGGGCCAGTGCTACAGGACAGACAGGGTATCTGATGATCCAGGGGGCTTCCTGAGAAACTGAGTCATTAAAGAACCCACAGCTGTTCTTTACGTGAAGCAAGAGAGGAAGCCAGCACCTCTGCAGAACTCCAGAGGGGTGAGCAGAGAGATGGGGGCCAACTTCATGAGATCAGCCCTAGAATTCAGAGAAGAGGGAGACAGGTAAGGAGATGGCTCTATAGCTACTCCTGGAAAGAACTGTGTCCTATGATCTGAATGCTGAGGCATCCTCCGGAAGCTTAAGAGGAGTTGCTGCTGAGCCATACGTGGTGGCCGGGATGGACTGATGAGTGGTCCCTGGGGTGCTGGACTGAAAAGTTGTGTTTAAGGCAAACTCAGCAGAGGGCATGTGGCCTGTAGGCTTTGGTTAACTGATTCCTGAGCTGAAGTGGTTTGGTTTTTGACTGGATGTGTTTCTATGACGTATATATGAATACAAGTTATCAAACTTACTAAATAAGTGATTAGGTTGCAAATACAAAACCTAATACTTTCTGAATCGCTCGTGTGTGTGTGTGTGTGTGTGTGTGTGTGTCTGTGTATGCATGTGTCTCTCTGTGTGTGTTTGTTTTATGTGATACTCCTTGAACTTTTAAAGATAAGATTAGCCCACCAGGCCATAGAGCTTGCATTCTGTATACAAGGGATCCATCTGAATTAAAGAGAGAGTGTGTAAGCAGCAGTAATTACCGTCTTAGAGCAGAAGCAAAGGATAACGCAGATTCTATCTTGCTACAGAAGCTTGAACCCTAAGGCCTAGTTGGTCTCTGGCTCCAGTTCCTTGGTCCTCTAGCATTATGTGTGCCTTAAAAGAGGCTCAGTACATATTTGATGAGTTAACATATGGGCCCTGCTTCTGCCTTCTCCGCTCTCTTTCTATAACCTAGTGGGTGGAGTGGGGCTAACGTGTTGTGAAAATGTAGGGGAAAAAGTATGATGCTATAAGTAGCCAAAAGAGTAGACACCCATGATCCTTCGGTACTTCTGTTGTGTGACATAATGGGGAGAAAATAAAGCTGGCCCAGGAACAAACACAGCCCATTGATAAAATGGATAATGGACATCTCTAGAATTGTATTTGATAAAACTAGAAAGATGGAACCATTAAGAAACAGTCTTGGGTGTCACTGGACAGAGCTGGTATCTGGTCACTATTAATCCACTTAAAGTGTAATAGTGCCATTAAGCTAAAGGAACTAACACCTCATTAAGAAAATTAGTATGGAAATTAAGTACTGTAGGATATTCACTGTGCTAAAGGGCAAAGTTTTCAAAGGTAGACTTAATAGGTTGTCACCATTATTAATGAAATGTTCTCTGAAGACATTATGTGCCCAGTGGGAAGGTATACTGTATGCTGAGAAAATAGCAACACCCTCCATGGTCCCAGTGATACGCCTTCAGTCAGCAGGTTGCATATTATTCAAGCATCCAGGAGGACTTTGAGATGAACACTCACTTTACAAAGTAAATATTCTCCTTCTACAAATAATTTATCGATTTCCGTGTCTCAGTGTCCTGAGTGGAGCTACAGTGGCATCCGCCCGCGTGGCCTGTGAAGTCTGTGGATTCTCTTCATCACTTCAGGCACGGAGTATTTATAGCATTTAGTACATTCCGAACACGGAGCCAGTTCCTGAGTGGATGATGCCAGATGATGCATCCCTGACCCTGCCTGTGTAGGGCTCAGCATCTAATGAGAAATTCTGCCATAAACAAAATCATCTGAATAGCTAATGTAGGACTGAGTCAAAGGTTCTTGAGGTTGTATTACATTTTATTCCAAAATGGATTTATCATTAAACCTGATCCCAGACCATGCTAGGAATTAATCCCCTCACCTGATGTCTAATCATTTTTAAGCCATATCTGGATTATAACTGGCTTTCTAGTTCTCCGCTTCTGGAACTGAGCATCAAGGTGTGACAGACACATTCAATGGGTTCTTCATTCAGTGGGTCACTCTGAAGCCATTCAGTGACTGTGGTGACTTCTTTCCTCCTTCAAAGATTGCAACAGCGAAGGCAGGGGAGAGAAATCCTTTGCACCCACGTGCTACTTACACTGGTACAAAGCTCTCAGCCTTACTAAGAATACACACGCCCATCCAGAAGCTGCTCCACAGGCCTCCTACTTTTGAGCTTCAGGTATATAGCTGTGCAAACTGTTCCATGAAAAGCCCAAGCTGCAACAGTATCCCTGCTTCTAGACCTGCTCCAAAGCTGTCAACATCAGTGGCAACTGAGCTCCCCCTGAGATTTTTATCACTGTATAACTTACTGAACCTGTGGTTTTAAGAATAGGACAATTACCATGGAAACATCTTACTCATAAAGACACCATGAACTTGGGGCTCATTTGGAGCCTTGATGTGACTGACAGTGAGTGAGAACTCAGACTCTCTGGGTCTGTGGTCATAAGAGCAAGAGCAGAGACTAAGATTACATAATAGTTTAGCACATTATAATAATTCAGTCCCACAAGGCTCCTATTCTTTTCTGATGAAGTTTTACTGTCGGTTAATGTAGGTCCTTCTGGGATGGCATTGTCCATGAGAGATCTTTGTACTTATATGCGTATTCCATTGAAAATTTGATTCAAAACCTCTCTGTGTTCCACCTGCAAATCAAAAATTGAACAGACTAGTTAGACATGGTAGTGTTTGCTAATGTCCCAGGACCTGGAATACTGAGGTGGTAGGATCAGCCTTGGCTACATACAGACAAACTGACCCATAAAACCAATAAGTTAGGGCAGTCTGAGCCAAACTGAAGATAAACTGACAGGCCCATCGATTACCTTTTCACAGTTGCGCCCCTTGTACCAGATTCCAAGCCATGCAGCAAATTCTTCACCAGGTACTTTATCTTTCTGAGCAAAGAAAGAGACTCAAATGTGTGGGGAAACCTGTTTCTTCTCAGGATTTTATTTGCCCTTTGAAGTGCACAGCATTTGCAGGGCAGCCTAGGTCTTCAATGGGTCTCAAAGGCTCTTGATGAAGTCCTCAGGCTTCGGAGTATTCTGCCCACATGAGCACCTCCCAAGTGAGTCTTTGTCAGATATCTTCTGTCTTTTTTATGTAGCAAGGAAGAATAAAGATTTGGGGAAAATAATTGAGTTTGATTTTGTTCAACAATCGGATGCTGTTTCCATAACTGACAGAATCATTTTCAAATCCTGCTGCTCTAGTTTGCTTGGCCTGGTAACAATTCTACACTTGATAATTATGCTGTCGTATATTAAAGATTAGTATTTTTGCATTATGGTAGCAAATATTTAAATCTAAGGGTCAAAATTATTATCAAGAGAGCGGATAGAATCGTACTAATAATTGGTTTTACCCACATTTTTCACAATGTGACTTTCTCCAATCAAGGACATCAGACTCATTGGGTTTTTTAAATCTCTATTCTTTATTGCATTCTTATTAAGTATAAGAGTAAAGAAACAAAAATTTAAAAAAGAAATGCCAGTTTCACTATGGCTATATCCATCAGAAACTCATGCTTTCCATATGGCCTCTTTAAACGATCCAAGTTCCAAAAATAATAAGTCACAGTGATTGGTTCAGTGTAAACTAAGTATGTGGACTTTCTACTGAATGGGTGCTTGTGTTTGGATAGCAGTTGTGATGGAATGTTAGAAACGACCAGAACCCACAGCATTGTAGGATTTCAGCTGTTACTACAAGCAGAGTTTTGGAGCCCCAAACCTTCGCTCTAGTGCAGAAGCCCTGTTTCAGGTCTCCAGATGGCTTTGCAGGCAAGGAGGGCCCTGATCAGAAGAGGGAGTCCATCAAATCTCTCCCCTTTGAGATCTGGATTTTACATAGTAGTCATGTTAATATACTAATAGTAATAATAATATTATTAATAATAATAGTAAAAACATAGAAAAAAACTTAAGCCCTTAGAATGGTTCTGAAAGTGTAGCTAGCTAGGCTGTAGTCACCCATAATGGCAAAAAATGGGGTCACAGGCAGAGCAAATCCCAAGGTGAGAAGCATACTTAGTGTGTGGTTCTATCAGTGAAGAACGATTCCCTGGCCTCTCTGGGGAGCTACATGCAGAAATTTGTTACTTTGAGCTCGTTCAACACCAGGTCACTCCCAGCTCCAGGCAGCCTATCCAGCCAAGTAATGTCAAAGCAGGAAGCAGACACCTTTCAGTCCTGCCCCGAGACCCCGCCTTACCTCAGTGTTCTTCATAGGTTACATTTGAAGGATCTCCACATTCCCAGAGACATCCTACAGCAAATGATCTGTGCAGTCAGGGTGTTCTCCCGTGTGCTTTCAGTGCCTGCATTGGTGCCCAGGACCCTTACTGCGGCTGGGATGTGGTGATGAAGAAGTGTACGAGCCTGGAGGAGAGTCTGAGCATGACGCAGTGGGAGCAGAGCATCTCCACCTGTCCGGTAGGTGCCCGCCCTGCCCAGCCTCTAAAAGTGTTGTTAACGGGAGGCAGACCCACAGGGGTAGCCTTTCCAAGTGGATCAATCCACTGTTGCAAACCCAAAGCTAAGTTGTGTTTTCTAAACCTGTTCTGTTCCTGGCTTGCAGGAGGACCACACAGGGTGCTCTCACCCGCTTTACACTGATTTGAAACACATAAGATTCAACAGCACTGTTGAGCATAAGATCCTGGCTTTTATAATTTCATTTTTTATTTTTTGTGCAGAATCTGGTGTGGACTCTTGTCCCTGTCATGCTAATAAAAATGTGAACTTCCACACACATTCATTTCCCCCGGGGCTGTAATTCTCCGCGCTGACATAAGTAAAGGTTTAAAGAATAAGTTAAAGGCTATTACTGTGGCCCCCTGCGGAGCAGATCCATAGACCTTGGTCAGGGTCACTGGAAGGCCTGGAAGAGGCAGCCTGTGTGCATTCCCACAGGGGACCCTGAGGAATGAAGAGAAACTGGCCTGTGTTTACAGCCAGACCCTGAATCCAAGAAAAGCAAATCTCACTGTTTGCTCGCTGTGTCTGCTTGGATCCTCGCGCTTGGAGAAGCCAAGAGCTTTATTTCTGTCTTCTGCCTTGTATTCTAGCATGTGAACAGAAACTACCAACATTGATGTATTCAAAGTACTGGGGCAGCTAGCCACTTTGTGCTACACAGCTGTGAATTTCTGCCTGCTGTTTCCAAGCACCTCTGCAAGGCAGGGCAGGGACTTTACTTTCCCTGAATATATTAGACAGTCCCCAGGCTTCTGAGCTGCCAATGCAACTCCCCGAAGCAGCCCCTTCCCTATCTCAGCCATGTGCTAATGAAGCCTGTCCTCCAGCTTGTAAGGAAATGGAGAAGGAGTGAAGCACGGAGGGTCAGCATCCCTCCCAAATGTTCCTGTGGGTGGTGAGTCCTTCACACAAAGGGTCCTGTGTGGACATCATCACTTCTAGCCATTCAGTGCTCCCTGTGGGGGTTAGCTTAGACCAGCAGTTCTCAACCTCTGGGTCAAGACTCCTTCGGGGATCAAAAGACGGGGTCACATATAAGGTATTCTGCATATCAGCTATTTATATTACAATTCATAATAGCAATATTAAAGTTATGAAGTAGCAACAAAAATAATCTTATGGTTCTGGGTCACCACCATATTAAAAAAAAAATCATTAAAGTGTCACAGCCTTAGAAAGGCTCAGAACCACTGGCTTAGACCCTTTGGCTTTGTAGCGCTAGGTCTTTTATTTTTAAAAAGGAATTTCTCTTCCTTATCTCTTGAAAATGTTTTGAAAATATCAGGAACTGAGGAAATCCCCTTCTCAGCGCTGAACATGTTAAGAGCCCAAGGGCAGTCAACTGAAATTTCCTGTAGAAGGTGAAAACGCAATAAACAGCATTCCAAATGTCAGTCTGTGCAGACGTGTGCTCATAGACAGTCATGCATCTTCGTGCAGGCTTTTGTCCTTGCATTTTTGGTGGCTTGAAAAAGGTGTAAGAAGCAGCCGGCACCACGGCAGTTTCTCTGGAATGGTAAGAACCTTTCTCCTGCAGCTATGGTTACACGTGTGAGCATCTGAGCGGAGATGGCTCTGCAGAGGGACACTCACGCCCATGTCTTCACTGTAACAGACGCCCGTCTTGGATATTCTACAGAGCGAGTGTGAGATGCAGGGACCCGAGGCTGGAGACATGACCAAATGTTGTCACCCGTGCTGTCACACGCCAAGGAGAAGGCAGATTCAGTGAAATTCTCAAGACAGCATGGGGATGCTGTGGTGCTGAATTCACAGCTCCGAGATGGGACCTCATCCCCAGTATCAGCTACACAGAACAAGAGTTTTTTCTCTAGACAGGGGGATGTCTATTATATCAGACCCCATCCTCTCACCCAGTGGATTTGTCTACGTCAAGATATACTTTTGGCAAGTTAAGAATATTAACAGAAAAAAAAACCAGCAATAATCTTACTTAGGTTTTAATTTTTTTACTTTAAATATGACTTCTATATTATTTGCTCTTTCACTTAAATGAAAGATTTCACTCATTAGATGTATCTGTGATGTGCACATGTGCAATATGATACAATATTGATTTCAAAGCATGTCTTTTATATGTTGCTGTCTTTGTATTATAGTCTCTGCAGTTGAATTTTCAATACTGAGGCCTAAACCCAGGCTTTCCACACTTGGTAGGCCAGTGCCATGTCATCAGGGTCTGACCTTGTAGGTGCAGTTCTGAAGGGGCTCTAAGTGCCAGCTGGTTTTACACATAATAAATGCTAACAGGGTTTCTTTTTACGGTGAGTTAATATTTCCTATTCCTTCTGAAGGATGCTTCCCTGCATTTTTACCCAAAGCTAATTGCACTCCATATATAAGTTGAGACCTTTGGAAAGAAAGCAAGTGTTAGTCTACATAAAAGTGTATGTTGAAAGAAAGGGAAGTGATGTTATTACATTGAGTTCACTGAGTTGAAGACATGTTGACAGGAAGTAACACCCCAGACACACTTATGTGAACCCATCAAGGAAATAAATCTCCAAACCCCTAGGTCAGGGTTAGAAGTTAAAGAATGTATACCGCTCTTGCAGAGTACCTAAATTTGGTTTCCAACACCCACATTAGGAGGCTCACAACTTCCTTACATCACCTCCTGGCCCACAGGGCCCCTGCACCTCCCCACACACGTATACAGATCACTAACTCTGAAACAGATGGCTCTTGAACAAACACCCTGCCAGTGGCAGTGGCTCAGCACGGATGCTCCAGTTAAACTCCGCGTGCCGTGTGTGAGTTACCACTGTTTCTCTTTGGTTCTGGCAGAATACCTGACACTGCCTCGCTCATAAAGCACGGACATTTATTACCCACAGCTCTGGAAGCCAAAAGGTACAAGACCAAGGCAACAATGTTTGCTCTCATGAGAATTTCTTGCTGGGACTCCATAAGGGGGAAAACAGAAGAGCCATGGAGCCGGGGCCACACTGGCAATCCTCTAGAAAAACATGTCACACATTCTCTAAAGAGGAGCCTTTGTGGTCTGATCAGCTCTTAACAGCCCATTGCTGAATGCTATCACCATGGCAACGCTTGAATTTTTTTGGAAGAGGCACCGTGAACCCCAGCAGTAGTTCTCTGGAGCTTTCGTTTTAAAAAGCACACCTATTTTCCACAAAAGAGGACCAGTTTTAAAATGACTACACATTTTTACTCTCGAAAGAAGACCTGTAAGGTAGTTTACTGGCCTACTATAGAATATCCGATTTCTTTAAAAATTAATTAAAAGTATTTCTGCCCAGTTTACAGAGTTGTGGTGCTTGAATAATACACTTAAAACTAGCATGCACAGACCAAGGTCAATTGCATGTCCTTGTCTGAGTCTCAGTGGTGTGAAGAAGGAGACCTGTGGTCTTAGGAATCTGCCTGGGCTTCGCTTATGCATTCATACCATTTATGTCCTTTGGGCAAAATGCACAGCATCACATAATGCAATATGATGCATCCTTGTTTCAAAATATGTCCTGCGAGAACCAGCAGTATGGACCAGATGAGCATTTCAGAGTCTCCTGACAGAGGTTCTACTCGGGACACTGCACAACCAGGAGCTTAGTTCCAAAGATACTCAGGCAGTGGCTGGAACCACAGCCTACATTTAGATGGCAACAGCTGAACTTCTGGTGTGCTTCCCTGGGGGTCTATAACCATTAGGAAAGAAGCCAGGCTTTGCATCTCGAGTTTCTGGCAGGCTCCAGTCTAGAGGAATATGACTTCCCAGTTCTCAGCTTCTTCTCAAATGACGGAATGATAAAAAGAAAAATGGCCCAACCCCACCCTTTATATTCAGAGAGCAGATGAAACTTTGTTGCTGCATGTTGCCATAAAATGCATAGGAGGGAGTGAGAGAAGAGAAGAAAATAGACTATGTCTGTCCCTGGCCAAGGAAGGAGAGAGTTTGTTCCCATAAATCATATTTTTACTTAGAGCTGAGCTTGGCCAGGCTCCTGATCCCAAACAAGGCTTGCATGCACTTCTGGATGGTGGCCTTTTCTAAGGTATGACCCACAGGACAGGACCCATATGCTCGTTCCCACCTCATTGTTGAGCTCTCTTGTGGTATCCTTGAGAATGTCCCTTAAGTATCATTCCGCCTCTAGGAACTGCGGAATTGACTCTGCAAGTGTTGTGTCCTACTTGGCTTGTGGGCTGTTTAATGTCCACGGTGCTCTCCAGAGATGGGCATTACTGCTTCATTTTATTGATGCACTAACTGGGACTGACAGGCACTAAATAGAGATCGCCCCTATGCACTAGTCCACTGCATGCCACACGGGACTGCAGCCCAGTCCTCCTCCGCTAAGGTACAGTCTTTCCTTACAGTTCGTCTGTAGATATGGGCTTAGGGGGGGGGATATTAAATTGATGTCCTAACACGAGTCAGCTTCCTGAGGAGCTTATTCAATATCCTGCTTCATGCATTCACTGGAACTAGATATAAATGATTACAAAAATAAAGCAAGATCTAGTAATTCTGAGGAAAAATAAAATGTCCAGATAAACATTTGAGACCAGTTTAGCCACTGAAGAACAATAGTAGGAGGGTTTAGAGAGGTGGCTTGGTGGTTAAAGCACTTGTTACCTTTCCAGAGGATGTGAATTTGGTTCCCAGTACCCGTGTCTGACTGAGTGACCTTATGTCCAAATGATCCAACACCCTCTTCTGGCCTCACGTGGGCACACACACACACACACACACTCACACGCACACACTCTCACACACATAGAGACACACACACACACACACCATTTATAAAAAACAAAGCTAAATCTCTTAATAAATAATATTTGTCAAATGTAAGAATCTAAGTATGTGCCTCTGCTCTAGACTATTAGAAATAGTGAATGAATGAATCAACATGGGAGGATAATTCTTAGCAACACAAATGGCTCCTCTCTCGGTAATGCTTGGAAATGCATTATTTCCTCAGTGTTGGGGAAGGTGAAGTTGCATGCACCTGACTGTTGGGAGCCTCTTGTATAAGGACGATATATCAGAACCATGTTTCAGAGGACAGCTGAGCGCATAGCTCAGGTTCCTGGACCAATTTGCTTGCACTGATTCTTGGGTCTTTTATATGCATCTGACTTGGTCTGTGCTTAGGAGTAAAGGAGGTAACACGTTGACTCCCCCGTGGTTGCCACGCACTGCTGATGCAAGCTGCAGATTTTACTCTGGCTTAGTAGTTAATAGCACCTAGCACGTGCTTCTGAAAAAAGTCACATTTCCGGGAGAAACCTGGAGAGGACTTTGGACATTTATTCTAGAGTGCATTTTCTCGTTTCCTGTTTCCCAGTGCTGGGGTAGGACCCAGGCCTTGTCTATGCTAGTCAGGCATCTGCTCATGGGAAACTGCCAGGACACAAGTCTTCATTCCAGATATCCTCTTAAGAGAGGTTATGGAAATTTAAAAATATCCCAATTTCAAGCATGAAGGCCCAGGATGCACACCATTATTCCTAGTCCTGTTTTCTAGGCAGACCCTTCATCTAACTCATTCAGAACCCAACCGGGCATGGGACTGAATGCCGTGTGTGTGGGGCATTTGCTCACTGCTCTCCTGCGCTCTTGAGGCTTGCAAGCGCTTCCAGCTCCAGAGTGTCATGTGACAAACGTCAGCAGCTCTGGATTGAACGTGCTGCCCCTTCCTCTTCAGCTTCCTCACTGCCAGACAGAACTGAAGCCACCTTCTTTCCCTTGAAGATTAGTCACTGTAGCTACATTTTTACATCGTGTGTGTTCCTACCAGTGGCTGCCCAATGCCGCTCCTTCCCCTTCCACTGTTTCATGGAAATGACGTCTGCGCTTCATCGGACTTCACTCATTGTCACTTACATCAAGGAGCCCCTCCCCTTTTCTATGCCATTCTTATCAGCTCATCTTTTTTTGGGGGGGGGCTATCTTTAGGAAGGGAATTCTAAAAGCATCTCTCTGCAGAAAACCCTCGTGTCGAGCCAGACCCACAGAGAGAACGAAGAATGACTAGTGTAGTGAATCTTGGTAGGAAGCAGGGGGAGGGTGGTTTCCAAGGACACCTAGAAATACCTAGGGACATTGCAAGATGACATAAAAGGTGACCGTTACATGCCACTCCATCTTCACAGGCCTCTTGAGATCTTTTGTTTTTCTGCCATTTTATAATTTTACAGCTTCACCCTTTCTGACACCATTGCTTGTATTTGCCTTCTAGACCAGAAACCTCACTGTGGATGGGAGCTTTGGCCCATGGTCTCCGTGGACACCCTGTACACACACAGATGGCGCTGCTGTGGGATCCTGCCTCTGCCGGTTGCGGTCCTGTGACAGCCCGGCTCCACGGTGCGGTGGCTGGCAGTGCGAGGGCCCTAGGATGGAGATCACCAACTGTTCCAGGTATGTGCCCCATCACTCGAATGGATAGTCACATGTCACCTAGATGGCTGAGAGACCTGGGCAATCACTCTTAATACAAGCTGTCCCTGTAGGTGATGAAGGTGGCAAAAAGAGAGGGATACCCATCACTTAATAACTGGTATATCATTTGTGGGAGAACGTTTTAAACTATCATTTAAGTAGTAAATTAAAATTGCTTTTAAGCTCATAATTAGATAGGAAAACATTACTAATTTACTCTATGTATTTGGCTTCTTTGAGGGAAACACCCATTACTTAATATGTCTCTGAAATATGTGATGAATAATCCCTACTGCTGGAGCCTGATACGTTAGTTAGAAGGAGTCTCTGCTCCATGCAGTGGTAGAGCAGAACTCAGCATACCCCAGCTCTACTGTCTTTAGACCCTTGCATCTAGACAGTGCCGATGTTGTGATCCACTGGGGTCGTTTGAGTTATCTCGTGTTTTTCTAACTGCACTTGCTTGTTCCGTCTGTTCGCCCATACCCCGTAGCATCAGAAGTGCTTCTTGAGTGCCCTGTCAAGTCCCCTTCTCCCGTAACTACAATAAGCCACTTCTTAAGATCTTACCTGCTTTTCAGAAGTTCAAAATGCAGAAACAGTGAGGGAAATTATCTCCAAAGGTACTGACGAAAGGTAGACTTGAGTAATCATCGAATTGTGTGAGGGCAAGAAGACATAACTAACATGCCCGGGAAGGGTGGTCAGAGCAGTGTATATAGATAAAAAACAGGCTGGCCTTGCTCTTGTCAGCGGTTCTCATATTACTCCATAAGGTTTAAAGAAGCCAAGGAGGGCTACAAGGATAAGGCTGGATAATAAAGCAGGTGTGTCAACACTGCGTCTTGATCATGTAACATCTATTCAAGGAGGCAGCTTCCATGAGTTGCCTGGCGGGAACCTGACACAGGTTACTAGACTTACTTTGAAGATGACAGAAAGGCAGTCTCCTGCTGTTTCGTTGCTAAAAGACTAGAGTTTGGGGCTATCATTGTTTGTCCCCCAGCATGCAGTTCTTGTTGGAAACTCACCCTCTCAACAAGCTTGCAGTGTAGTATCACGAGTCAGCCTGCTTCAGTGAGGCTGCGGGAAGTGTAAGCACATGGCCATGTACTGACTCCACTGTAAAGATCTCCCATCCTGTGTGCCATTACTCCGTGGGGCTCTGGGGTTACCATCCACTGCATCTCAGCTGCTTCTGGAAGTGTGCAAGGCTAAGCCCATCCACTAAGGAGCTACTGAGAAACTCGCCTCAGTCATGTCCTGATTTCTTATAGTCCTGCCAACTGTAGGCACTTTTATTTATTTGCTTTTGCATATGCAACATGTTCTTCCTGTTATAAATAGAATACATCATAAAGCTTCACATAATCTTCTAAAACATAGGAAATTAAAAATTTTTAAAGTGATATGGGAATCAGTGTGCTTCTGTGTTATCTAGCCATTTTCTTCCCTAGGATGAAAACCTTTAAAAGCAGAAATAGGTACTTTAGGCTGAAGTTGTTGTCAAGTTCTAATAATCTAGTGAGTTGCTTTCACAGTGTGTAGAGCTGTGGGTAGAAGGGCAGAAGAAACTGGCTTGTTATTTTTATGAGGAACATAGGAGGGTTGGTATCATTTTATTTAAATTATCAATAATTTGCTATGCATTAATCTAACAATATCTGCTTTGATCCTCTAAATGTTAGGTTTTAGCAAGTAAACCGAAAAACTCCAAAATATATTTTAAATTTCTCATAAAATTTCATTTTAAATAAATGTTAATTACTTCAATTTATATATTTAATCCTATGTCTTCAGTGTTACCATCACATACTTTTGTGTTGAAAAGGAAGGCTAGGTGAACTGATCTTGTTCTGAGCAAATGAAAATCCAGTAGCTGAGGATGCAGGATGCTGTGAGAATGCCCTTATGATTAACTAAGTTCTAAGGCTGAAGATGGATCCAGGGTTAAGAACCCTGGCTGTGCTTCCAGAGATCCTGTATTCAGTTCCCAGCACCCACATGGTTATAGGTGGCTCACAACCATCTGTGACAGTAGTCCCATAGGACCCCAATGCCCTCTTCTGATGTGCAGATACTCATGCAGATAACACATAAATGCATAAATAAGTGAATCTTAAAAAATAGAGTTTCCACATGCATTATGCAAAGGAGCTTGGGTCATGAACTAAAATGAATGCTCTCATGCTCAGAATGATAAAGTACTTACAATTTATTTTTAATAGCACAGGGAAATGTCTATGGGAGATATTTAAATTATAAAGACTCTTAATATATATCACTATATGAAAAATTACACTATTGAAATATTGTGTGTCAATAGCAATTTATTTTGTAAGCAACTTTGGTGAAATAGGATCATTTTGTTTTTCTTTTATTCTTAGTATGGCTGTATTATTCTGTAGTACAATAGCTCAATAGCACAGTTGCACATGAATTTATGATTCTGTATTAAATATCATCCCCTTTGGGAAGGTTCTACTTGTCCTTGGCATGCACACTGCCTATAGGGCTATCTATGCATGCTCACTGGTGTTAGATTCAATAGAACATGCTCTATGTAATTTTTCTGTCTCAGGGGTACTGTTCACAGGTTATAATGGATGTGATCGGAGTCAAGTAAAATTGGGAATTCTATAGGTTTAGGACTCATTTCTAATACCTTGCAGTAAAATCACTTTCTAAAGTTTGAAATTCTCATGACTAAAGTTTTGTAAGTGTTTCAAACAAAATAAGCTATTGAAATAATTTGTGACTTTCACATCAGAGGCCAACTGCAAGGGACCTCACAGTAGCAGAGGTGACCATTCTGCTCCGTCCAAAGGCTGTGGTTCCACACAATCCACCCACTGGAAAAGGGCATTTGCAGTCAGAGCAGACAGAGCCCAGAGTCTGAGCTGGCTCAACTGAGATGTTGAATCACTTCTTCTCCCACAGGAATGGAGGCTGGACTCCCTGGACCTCTTGGTCACCCTGCAGCACCACCTGCGGCATTGGCTTCCAGGTGCGGCAACGCTCCTGCAGCAACCCCACACCCAGGCATGGAGGCCGCGTGTGCGTGGGCCAGAACCGGGAGGAAAGGTAGGTGCCAGCTGGGCTCCTATGCCAGCATCCCCATGCTTCCTGCCACCCCTGTACGGCCAGTTTCCCTTAGAGGTCTAGCTTGGTTTTCATCTATGGAATTTTTCTTTTAAGCTAAACCACACCTTATTTTTCTGACATCCTTCAATTTTGACCAAAGTTTCCCACAAAGAGCCTCATTCTGGTCCCGTTTCCCTGCATGCTTGAACTGGCTCAGGGAATCCATTCTCACGTCACTGGATGCTTAGGAACTAAGGGTATCTGTGCTGGGCGTCTGTGCACCCAGCACGTGAGCCTGCTGGAGGATGGTTGTTGAGATATTAGGTTAGCCCTGTCTCAGCAGCTACCAATCTCTAGAGGTCCTGGTGATGAGGGCAGGTAAGATAAAGACATCCCCATGAGACTGGGGTGCAGGCAGTGAGAACGGATACAGGGGCGGATGTGTCTGTCTACCCTCTCATCTGCGAACAAGCATCCCCCATGAGCCATGTGCCGTACCCGCCACAGTGGAAATGCTTCCTAGGAAGACTTTGACTCTTCAGGATCCTGTCAGGACATTTCACCATAGATGTGAATCCAACAAGATGTTTTTATTGTTTGGTTATAGAACTAACCATTTTCCTTTGTCTGCAAAATCTACTCTTTGTTCTTTTCCTCTCCCTTGCCTACTGAATGCAGATTCCATTCTGTCAATGTTGGGTGGGAAAACTTGCAGTTGAAGTTCATGCTACTTTTAGTATATCACACACATGCACGCATGTGTGCACCACACACACACACACACACACACACACACACACACACACACACACCATCCTAATGAATGGCTCCCAGTGCCTTTTAATAAAAAGATATAAGCTCCTACTCAGTGTCACAGGTTCAGGGAGTCTCATAAAAATTCCTTATCTCTATGTGGCCATGTACATTTGGGAACAAAAACAGGCTCACTTTTTCTTTTATGTAGTTTTATAGTAGGTGTTGGGTACATTTTGAAAGCAACAAGAAAGACCATTTTGTTTCTTTCTTCATCAAGTTTCTTACTTACTAATTAAGATTTTATTCCTTTTGACTAAGAATGAGAGGAAGGTTACTGCCACACATGTCAGGCTTTGTTGGTTTTGAAATGGTCCCCTGAGACAGTCTTGTTCAGGTCTGTAGTGTTCCATCTAACACCAGTTGATAGGTGAGAAAGCTGAATACAGAAACATCTTCTTATTACTTGCACAGTTTTAAACTAACTGGAAGGTTTCAGCACTGTGAATTGTCACACTGTGTGTCCTAGCTGGAAGGTTTCAACACTGTGAATCGTCACACTGTGTGTCCTAGCTGGAAGGTTTCAACACTGTGGATTGTCGCATTGTGTACCCCATCCAGATAAAGTCACTTCTGTCCATGCAAACACTTCCGTGGTGTCCAGGCACTACACAGACACCGTCTCCTTCCCCAAGCTGGACAGACAGGAAGGCCAAGGCTGTTCAACTCTGTGGCTACATGCATCATGTTCTGTCCCTCCGCTTGACTTCAGAAAGCCTTACTTTCAGAAAAGAGTTTAAAACAATGCTAAACTGTTAGGCTGTCTCACACCTAACATGTTCTACATTTACAGGAGACGTGTTTTGAGGCATTAGATAAGGGATTGTTTACAGGAGGAAAATTTTTACTTCAAATAATAAAGAAATGGAATGTAAGAATGTAGGCTGTGTATTGTTACTATACATGGATGCCTCTCTCACATAGGCTTTTCAGAGGGCAACAGGAATTTCAGAAAAGCCAAATACTTGATGTGCCTTGGTCTCTGTTAACCAAACAGTTCTTAAATTTATTGCCATGTTACATGGGGAAATCACCTCATCAGAAAAACTTATCCTGATCCTGGCCGTGGAGATATTTGATAATGGATTAAGGATTCTAGGATCAAGCAAATGAAATAATCGCTACTTTTTATGATATTTAAATAGCACTAAACTCTCTCCAAAAATTCAATGAATGCTGTCAACATAGCTAATGATTTCTGCAAAATGTTTACAATATGTGGCTTAATCCAATGGGAGTTTAGCCCCAAGTAAAATTTCCTTGGATGTTCACATAACTCTTTTTTCACATGTGCTATAGAATATATGAATGCTCTTTTTACTTCTAATACTTCTTTGGAATGAATTTCTTGAGAGCCAACTTGAAAAACCAATTCTTTAAAGGCCACCAATAAGACAGGCTATAGCAGACATTGGTGCAAGTATCCAAATCCAGTTGAGTTGGTTTTCTACTGTTTTGTTATTATGGCTCCATTGACCCAAATGTAAACAACATTCAATTGCTTTCCCACCTTGTCAGAGGGACCTCATGCCAAGGCTTCCAAGTTCTCAGTCAGATACTGCCCCAAGCCCTTGACAACTGAGCCTTCTTAGAGTGACCTCTAACTCATCACACACTGAACTTATGAACTAATTGCTATGTTCACAAGACACAGCCTCATCTGGCCATAGTGGCTTAGTAAGAAGGAAATCTTGGGCCCTGCCCATACTGCAGAGAAGGGGATTGTAGTGTGACAGGGTACGTTTCAATGGTGTCACGGTGTCTCTTTAGATTCTGTTATCACAGACAGTTCTCTGTCCTCACGATGCTCGTATCCTTCCATCTGTAGAATGCTGCTCATCTGTTTGTAGGGTTCTCAATGCCATGCCCCATTCAGTTGTACCCCAAAAGCTCCAAGTGCTGCCAAGTAAAGTGTGTCTGAGACTTCTTGGTTTGTTATCTCCATCCAAAAAGACAAGTTACCTCTCGTCAACATTCACACTAAACAGCTGAGGGGTGGGCAACAGATGACAGCTGTGCACAGTCCTTTAAAAAAAAAAAAAACATAGTAGAAATGGGAGTCACTAAATCTTCTTCCGCAGGAACCCGGCAGTGGTTCCAGGTGACAGTTGGGAGTTGCTTGTGATAAAGGCTTCCTGCACAATGAACCTAGGTCCAGCCTTGTGGGCTCTTAGCTCAGTTTCCTGAAGTATCTTCCCTTTGCCAGAAAGGCAGCAGATGTTTGCAGCTGGTGAAACCTGCATTAGCCTCCTTTCTATCAGTAGAATTTAGCCTTCCCAATAACATTTGTTATTAGGTCCCATGTTTCTTTCCATCTGAGTTGCTGAGGATATTCTTGAAAAGCTTTAAAAGACTTCCGTAAACCTCTTTGGGGTTTACATTACCAACCAAAGGCACAGTTCCAGATCTTTTCGATACACAACAGCTGGCAGCTTGCTAGGCTTTCTCTGGGTGACTAGGAGGGTCCCTGAGGCACCACCCCCTTGCTCTTGCACTCTCGTGGAATCTATGCATGCTCACAGTCTGCCCCCATTCTTCCGTCTTGCTGAGGTTTCCTCAAGAGGTTAAGCCGGCACGCCCCAGCTTTCCCTGACAGCAGATGGTGGTTTACATAATGATGGCCGCTGTGAACTCATTTACCTGAATGCTTAGCCACTGAGGAGTGGAACTCTTTGGAAGGATTAGGAGGTGTGGCCTTGGTGGAGTAGGTGTGGCCTTGGTGTAGAAAGTCGATCACTGGGGATGAGCTTTGCGATTTTTTTAAAAGCCCAAGTCAGGCCTAGTCAGTTTATCTCTCCCTCTCCTTTTCCCTCCCCTATCCCTCCCTGCCTATGCATAAGGATGTAGCTTTCACCTACAACTCCAAGGCCTGTCTGCATGCTGCCATGCTCCCTGCCATCACGGTAATGGACTAAACTTCTGAAGATGTAAGCCAGTTCCAATTAAGTGCTTTCTTCTTTAATTGTCTTTGTCATGGTGCCTCTTCCCAGCAACAGAACAGTGGCTAAGACAAAGCTCTTGAATGCTTGGGAGTTATTTCTTAATTTTAGAGGTTTTTTTTTTTCTTTGCCATCAGCAAAGTCTAATTCAAGCACTAATTGGCCCTTGTTCTTTTCATGGTCCACCCTTGTTTTTTCTCTTTCTGTCCTGTGAGCTGCAAGAAGCCAGTGACACCTTAACACTTTGCTCTGAAATGTCCTCACCTGGGTAACTTCCTTCATACTTCAAAGTCCTATTTCTCATATCAATATAGACGACAATTTTGGAAGCTTTGTAGCTTTCTGTAGCCACATTCTCCTAACTACTTATCTAAAAAAAATAAAATAAAAACTGTCCCATTTTCTTTTTATGTTTTTTATCTTGGAAAAATACAAACAACATAATTAGCCACTTAGCCACTTTAAATGCAGAATTCATTGGCATTAATTAAACTCACATTAGTATGCAAAAATTACTACTGCCTATTTCCAAAACTTTCTCATTACCACTAAGTAATGATTTCCGTACCCTCGTTCTCAATACCCCTGGAAACCCTGCTGACTATTCTGCCTATTAATTTGCACATTCTGTATATCACATGTAATTGAAACTCTGTAACGTTTGCCTTTTTGTGTCTTGTTAGCTTTACTTAGCATAATGTTTCCAGGCTCCATCAACGTTGCAGCTTATATCAGAACAGAGTCCCTTTCTGAATGTATGGCATACAGCTGCCTTCTGCTCATTCAGTTGCCCATCAATGGACTCAGGGCATTGCTTCCCCTTGCCTATTTAAACACTATTAGGATGAACACTGACTTGCTGAAGTTCCTGTCCCAATTATTTTGTGTAAATAACTCCTAGTGGAAGCGATGCTTGTATGTTCTGCTTCAGAGGGGTGCTAGACTACCCTCCACTGTGGCTTCACCATGGTCCCTTCGCACCACAGAACACAAGAGTTCTGGCTTCTCCCCATTCCTGCCAATGCTTACTATTGCTGGGTTGGGTTTCTACATTCCACTTGATATGTAGAAGTGGTTTAGATTTGAATTCTCCTAACATCTCTCCTGTGCTTCCTGTATAACTGATGAGATGTCTCTATTCCATTTGTCTGTCTACTTTCTAACTGAGCTGTCTCTTGCTGTTCTGTTATAGTTCTTCGTTCTATTTCCTTCTACCTGCCTCCCACTGGGTTCTACAATGTCTAAATTTGTGATACTCTGTATAAAGTGATTTAGAATTTTTGCTGCCTCTGCTTCTCAGAATTCTCACATCCACCTGTTTCTGGGTCTCGGAGCCATTTTCAATACTCTTGTCGGTGCCTCTTACATTAGCAATGGGTTCCATGGTACCTGGTCAGTTTTAGAGTGCACAGAAGACTATACACTTAACTGTGTAAAATAGCTTGTGCACCTGTGAGCTCCTAGCCAGGACACAACACCCCTGCCTCCTTGGATGCAGGCTGTCGGAAGGCTAAAGAAGCCATGACTTTGTATTCTGAGGCACGCTGGGACCAGGGTCTCCTTCCTTGTTTGTACTATTATTGGCAGCCTTCACGTCTGGTGGGGCTGTCAGGATGACGGCCTCAGTTTCTCGGTGTATCTGAATTTGAGGTCACTGTCAGGTCCTTGACTTACCCTACTGTAGTGATATTTGATCTGTGTTTTACCAAATAAAGCTTGCCTGAAGATCAGAGTGCAGAGCTAAGCCACTAGAGGCCAGAGAATGTTGGCATACTCCTTTAATCCCAGGACTCAGGAGACAGAGGCAGACAGATCTCTGTTAGTTCAAGGCCACCCTGGGCTACACAAATTTGATCCACTCTAAAAGAGAAACAGAACTCACACAAAGGTGATCCCAGCCCTTGGAATCACCCACCTTTAATCCCAGCACTAGGGAGGTGGAGACAGGAGTGATATGGTTGGGTGGAGAGAGGAAAGTAAGGCAGGAGGAGACAGGAGCTCAATGTGTCTGAGGAGCAGTGCAGACTGAGGCAGTTGGTCTGAGAAGTCAGTCTGGGGACAGCATCTTCCCTTTGGCCTGAGCATTGGTAGAGGTAAGAACTCTAGTGACTGACTGCTCTGCTTCTCTGATGCTTCCGCTTTCAACCCCTGATTGCTGACTCTGAATATTTATTAAGAACAATTAGAATTTGTGCTACGCCCTACTGTCTGCTTCCTTGAAGTCAGAAACGGGGGCATTCTTGAAATGAAGCTATGACAATATCATGTGACATAACTAGAAGTAACTTCTGACCTGATCCCTGTAAGTGACAAGCCTCACCCACATTCAGGGGGCACATGAGTTGTGAATTCTGAAGGGTCAAGAGCATGGGCTCCTCTCAGAGACTGCACAATATGTTCTCAAGGTCTCGGGGACTACAGAGAAGGTATCTTTGTCTTATCGGAAATGTTATTGTTCTGTGACAAGCTGAAGCAATGCCAACTATGGAAGTTCCTATTCTCTCCTGGTGTGCTGTCTTAAACCTCATGGTGTGTTCAGTGAAAGCACAGTCCTCTGGGGCCATAAAGGACTTCATTCTTCCAGGATGGGCCTGTGAAGGGATAACAAGGAATTGTGAACCAAGAAAAACAGTTCCTTCATAGGCCTCAACGGGGTGGGGCTGACAGATTGTCATGAGGAACGAGCACAGACTCAGCCAGATTAGAAGGAAACATGAGAAGATGAAGTCTGTGCTGTTATGGAGCCTCCATGGGATTATAGAATACCATATGTTTAGAGATAGTAGGTGTATGGAAAAATGGATGATTTATAGAGAGACAATGTGAGGTTATTAGTGAGTTTCTAAATGTAAAATAACAGCAGTCATGAGAAAAATTAAAATCTTAATTTTTAATGCATCATAAAATGTGTCTGTGGTTCAGCTTTCAGACCCTGAAGACCCAAAAGAGCCAATGATATGCTAAAGACATTAGCCTGTTGTTTTCAATCCAGAGGACTGGTAAAATGGGACCCAAATGCTGGCCCGCTGGGCAAATATTTATCCATAATTAGTAACTATCTAAGCAGCCAGAGATAGCAGCATTACTGCTGCTTAGACAGCTCTCTATGGAGGCTGCCTGTTGGAGCGTGGGTTAAGCAAAGGGGCTGAGGAAGAAAATATTTCTCATCATTGAAGAGGATCTAGACAGAGGCCTTGAGCAGGGTCCAGACTCTAGCCAACCCCACTCAGTTGGAATGCTGCATACAGGGATAGCCCAGCCATTCCTGCTTCCCTCTGACCATTCCTGTTACAGGCTATCACCTCCTCAAATCTCCATGTAGCTTGCTTCACTGGGGAACTGTAGAGCGAGAGTGAGAGGAGAGAGAGAGAGAGAGAGAGAGAGAGAGAGAGAGAGAGAGAGAAAAGAGAGAGAGAGAGAGAGAGAGAGAGAGAGAGAGAGAGAGGGTAAGGTGGGTTGTTGGTGGCCTTAAGTCCCAGCCCAAGGGATAGTTGATTAACACTGGTTCAAAGTCCAGTGTTCCATGCACAAGTCACCTGCAGGAGACTTTTAACTGTAATAACATGCTGAGAATTCTCAAAGGTGGCCTGCTGCTGCAGGCGAATAGAAGAAAGGATTTGTGCAGGCTGATTCATTTGGCTCTGGGGATGTGGTAGCACAGCTACTGTGTTCTTCATTAAAAGTCAAGGGTTTTATAGGCATTTTTAGTGGGATTTCCTTTGCCTTCTGTGTGTGTGTGTGTTCACGCATGTGTGCGTGCATGTGTGTGAACGTGTGTGTGTGCATGCGTGTGTGTGTGCATGTGTGTGTGTGTACACACCTGCCTGTGAGTACCCATATCTGTGTTCGTTGAAATTGAAACTAGGGGAAAGCAGAGTAAAGATCTCATCCATTTAAAACATCAGTGAGTCAGCTCGTAAATGGGCGATGTCTTCTTTTCTCTTCTTCTCCCTCTTGTGAGTTATATGTGTAGATTTTGAATTAAATGTGAAATGTTCTGAATTTTCTCATCTTCTCAAAACCTGTCCTCAAAATAAATAGCAGTTCCTTCCTGGAACTCTCCAAGCAGTAACATATACATGAATATTTACCTACTGTAGCTCCAGACTTCTGGAGAGACTTGCTACTTTTAACTTATTTTTATACAGCTGTCTTTCTCTCTTTCATGTGTATGTATGTCTGTCTTTATCTCTATCTCTGTCTCTGTGTCTCTCTGTGTGTCTCTTTATCTCTGTGCCTCTCTGTCTCTGTGTCTCCCTCAGTATCTCTTTCTCTCTCTCTTGTGTGTATGTCTCTGTCTCTCTCTCCCCTGTTTACATGACCCCTCCTTCTCCAGGTGAACACATAAGAGTACCCAGTGGCTTTGACCCAAAGAGCCCAGGCATCAGCAGTACATGATGCCATCTTCAGAGCAATAGCACATATTTTTCTATGGTAAAATTTGTCTAAAAAGACAAAGAGTGACAAATACACAGGCCATTGTTGACTGAATATGGCAACATTTGGAGACGCTAACCTGCTTCCAGGGGTAGTACTTGAGTATCTCGAGGCTCCTTCAGCCATGACATTGCCCACTGCCTCTCCCTGGAGCACTTGCTAGCTCTGGATTCCCTGATTATTCTGTGCATCACACAGTGACTTTATGATGTTTCCACCATGCCCAGTGCCATCCATTCACACACACACACACACACACACGTCTCTCCACCGCCATCCTATCTCACCTATAGTGTGTCTCAGTTTCTTGGCTGCATCCAGACTCCAGTGGTTAGTGTTTCTTACTTTGGCTCTTCCTACTTGTGACCTCCGCTAGATTCAGACTCCAGAATGAGCTAAGAAAGTTTCTCAAGTCTTGGGGCTTTTGCCAACAGTGGGATGAGTTGCCAGGCATGGACTTCCGTCTCACTCTGATAGTGCCATTTTCCTTGTAGAGTTCTATGAGACTTTCTTAGTTTTTTACGATTTGGCAAAGGCGGATCATCATTCTAGCATTCTCCTCTCAACATGGTTACCTTTCTGGCTCGATTCTCCTTTCTGCCTTTAATTAACATCCGAAACACTAGCTAGTACGCATTACACCTCATCCCCCACCATCTTCCAGCTTGGCCTTTGCTCCTCACACGCTGAACTCATTCTCAAAGTCTCCTGTCCTTTATCAGGTTCCCATTTGCTTGATGGAAGACAACTGGACCTTACCAGAGCATCTGCTGAGCGATTGCCCAATTCCCTTCGTGGTTTCTGGTCACCATTTCTCTTCTTTTCTACTTCAGAATGCATTTTAATTGGCATATCAAGTGCAGTCTAGGTGTGCAGTAAATGATAAAGGTATCACCGTGACTCATTAAGGCTGCCTTATGCAGCTGTGCACATTTGGAGAGTGTGTCTGATTTCTCTATTCATCTGAGACTCTGCGCAGCTATTCAGCAATCCCTCTGTGACTACCTGTGCAAAGCACTCTCCAGAATCCACTTGTTAACAAGGGTGACCTGAAGGGCACGGGCTTTGGGCCATAAGTCTGACTCTTTGTGGCCTATTTCTTAAGGAAGTTGGCCTTGAGAATGAGAAAGATCAGGGGGGAAAAGTCTCTTAGTTTGAGACTCCTGAGAGGCTAAGTTTAGATTCGGTAGATGGACAAATGAATGGAAATCATTCTGAAAATTACCCAGGTTGTCGTGGAATTTTGCTACATTTACGGTTAAATTCTTCCTCCGTATGTGCTAATACTTTAGAACACCAGTCTATTTTCCTCGTGTGCTTGTTTGTCCCCTTCACTTCACTCCGTTTCATAGACAGCTTTCAAGACTTCAGAAAACTTAAGTCATCACAGAGCCAGAGACGACTTGGCAACGTGAATGTATGTATAAAAGTGCAGAAATAGCTACTCTAAAATAATTCTAGCCTTTGTAAAAATAAAAATAGACTCACCAGATATCTGTGTTCTCTTAACGGGAAATCACTTCAAGTTGTTCTGAGAACCTGAAAGAAAAAAACCTAAAAACGTAAGCTGAGCAGCAAGTGTCACAGGCCCTCGGGCCAAACTCCTGCTTTAAGTCTTTGTCTTCAGAAGACGTCAACTTACTTGATTGAAAGATAAGAAACTCCACGTAAAGCTGTGCTGCCTTTGAATTCATAACCTACGTTTCCTTTTGATGTTTATGCCTAGCAGATAAATGTCCTACCTAGATATTTTCTGTTTACTCCTGTTTTGGGGTGTCTATTGAAGGGTTTTGTTCTGTCTTGTTTCTCCTTTACTTGGCTGCACAGGAAGTTCCATCCTGCCTTGTGAGTTCAGCATTCTCCTCGCTATCTGCCATGTATCCCATTGCCTGTGCACACTCAGCATGGCCAGCACCCCTCTGCCTCCTGTATGGTGCAAGCACTCCAGACACAGAGAAAGCCCCTCACACAGAGCATGCCCATCTGTCGACATCAGGCACAGGGATGGGAAGCGACATGTCTGGTGGCCTCCTGTAGCACTAAACAGTCTTCTTTTCCTCTGGGTTTCCTTCTCACAGATACTGCAATGAACATCTGCTCTGCCCACCGCATGTGTTCTGGACAGGCTGGGGACCTTGGGAGCGGTGCACGGCCCAGTGTGGGGGTGGCATTCAAGCCCGTCGTAGGACCTGTGAAAATGGGCCGGACTGTGCAGGATGTAATGTGGTAAGTCACCGCCTCACTCCCAATGCACAGTCCAGAGTTGAGGACCCAGATTCGAAACCTCCTGGATGTTCTACACAGGTTCAGATTCTCCCGGCACTCGAAATGCTCCACACTCCTGATAGACACTAGCACCAGGCAGTGTGTGCACACTAGGAACTATGTTCACACTTGATCCACTGACAGCACAGGATGTTTTTTACATTGGAAAGTCTGCAAACCTGCGTGTTGTATAGACATGAAACGAGGAAACATTTAATGCTCTTTTTTTTTTTTTTTTTTTTGTGGGGTTTTTTTGTTTGTTTGTTTTGGTGATATCACACACCAACTCCTTTTTAAATATCAAATCTGTTGCAGACACTATATGTTTTATAAACACCAAATGCTCCTTAATTACTAGATCTGTTTTGTTCTGGTCCCCAAGGCTCTGAAACTCTAGAGGGTGTGCAAGTGTTCATGTTAATGAGAATGTGGGGGCATGGGGGAAATTTAAAGTACTTGGATTAAGTATTTGCATCCGGAATAAACTGAAGGATCTTCCAATCCCAAACATAGAGCTGCGACAAAATCTTGCCCCTAGCAAACTGTCATCACCCCGCTTGTTCTGAGGGAAGGAGTGACTACCCTGTGCTGGGGTCCTAGGCACACAGAAAGAATGTGGATATGACACTGGCTGGTGACAGAGAAACCGGCACCATTGTCAAGGTGAACTGGTAACAGAACAGAAGAAGTAGAAGACCAGTTAATGCTTCTGTTTTTCTTCTGTCTTAGCAGCTCTTATTTCTTTTAACACTTTAAAATGTCAAATATAATTTCCTTGGCACGTGTTCTTTTCTAAAGGCCCATTGTTGTGTACCCTGTTTTTTCTGTTGGGGTAGCTGAGCACTGATTATGGCTGGTAGCTCGCCTTGTTTGCCTTCTCCATGCTGGCCACAGTCTGGATGTGATACGGAGGGAGTGTAGGGTGGAACAGCTCACCGTGGGAAGTGCTGACTTGACGTTCTCTTAGTGGCCTTTGCAGTCATGTTTTTGATACTTCCACCCCTTGTTTCCTGGAGCTAACCAATGTCTTTTATGCTCCTGTAAAGCTTGTTTTGTGAAATATATAACCAGAACAACTCCAGAGAGCCAATGGGACTTTGGGGACAGCAAGAAAGTTACGAGGCACTGTATCAGGTCTTATGCTAGACAAGCAGCCTTTCCTTGCTAGGATTTGCAAGTAGATTTCTTCCCGTTCACAGTGGTTAAGTTATTATAATGTTATTAACCAAGTGCATTAGTGATCCTGAGCTCACTTTAGACCATGAAAAACCTTCATATAGAATAAGTAATTTGGATGGATGGATACATACATACATACATACACACATACATATATACATACATACATACATTCTTACATACATAGAATTCATTGCAAGTGCTAAAATTTAAAATTGGTTATTATACATAATTGCAAATCTCTGAAGACTTAACGTATGTAATGTTTTGAAAACCTTCACTCTTTGCTGAACTAACTCAACTTTTCCTGTTGTCTCTTGTGTCGTTGGTGTGGACTCTGTCCTTGTATGTAACATCCTGTAGAAAACTATGAAAGACGTGCCCTTAGTTAACCAAATACCTGCATTCTAAACACTTTCAGACGGAAGAACTCAGAAACAGTGTAGAGCGCTCTTATTATTGTAAGTTGATGTCAATGATGACATTGACAGACAGATTAATCCTCAGAAAGGCCTGTGAAGGGAAGCCAAGCAGGAGCCTTGTGAAGGTTGCAGTAGTTGCATGGTGACAAGTTTGATTGCAAACGTAGATATTGCAGGTTCACCAAAATGTTAGCGATTGTATATTTTTATGGTGTAACATGACGATCATGGAAACATGGGCATATTTGAAGGACAGATTTCTGACACAAAGAGGAGACCTAGACCTCACTGTACACCTGAGTCACGCTCACTGGCCACTGTGTCTCTGTATCCTCAAGCATCAAGGCAGTGTCTGGACTGCTCCTATGACTCCAGCACCCCTACTATGGGCCCTAGGACACACGTTTCCAGCTGAATGGCTGAGTGTGTCCTTCAGTGTCCCTTCCTGGTGACTAAGCTCTTTGATGGACTCAGAATGTGATGTGCCTGGACAGTAGGACACTTACCGTTGGGGGGGGGGGGGCGCTGTTAGAACACAACTCCAGGCCAATGAATACCTGGGACTTCTGGGCTCTTCTCTGCCTGCCTGTGCCTCACAAGGCAAGTGAGAGAGCTAGGTGTCTGCCTGGAGTCCACACACCAGGACTCTGCTTCTGAATTTCCTGGATACGTGGCTGACTGCTGCTGCATGCACCTTTGCGTAGGCATGTCTGTTGAACCCCGGGGCTCTACCATCTGAGAAACATTGAGGCTTGGTTACATACAGTGCACTATGTTTTCATTTGTTCTGTCTAGTGCCAAAGCCAACATGGCCATCAATCAAACAGAAAGTAATGTCATCACCATATGGGCAGGAACAACTAGTCAGAAAAGAAATAAAATCATGTCCTTTAATAATATAACCACAGCAGAACACGTTTTATGACATTGTATTTTAAATTATCTCAATCTAATATGCAAACATACTTTGTTAGCCTAGAAATAGTAATCTGTGTTGACATTTCCCCCATATTTATCCTTATGTCCACCTGTTTCCATAGTAACTACTGGCCCCAAAATTGCTAGTTCAGAACTTGCAAAGTGCAGCCTACTGTACACTCCATTTTGCATTCTGTGATAGACACCATGACCAAAAGCACCCTGGGGAGGAGAAGACCATGCTTCCTCTCCCAGCTCCCAGGTCACACTCCATCACTGAAGGAAGCTGGGGACAGGACAGGAACTGAAGCAGAGACTATTGAAGAGTGTTGCTTTGCCACGCATCGCGCCCCCGTGTCTGCACTCTATGCGTGATTACCCAGTTCCCGAGTTTCGGGCAAGGGGCAGGAGGTTAAAATACACACACACACACACAGACAGAGAGACAGCGACACGGGTTATCCTTGAATTCCCCAAGAATGCCCCCTTTATTGTGTTCAGGGGCAGATTATATAGAGATAGCCACGCCCCAGCCAAACCCACCAGAAACCACTCTCCTGCCATCAGGAACTCCTGAAGGTCTCGTGCTCAGAGCAGTTGTAGGCACTCAGATCAGGGGATTACAAGAAATTCAGGATCTGGGGTCTCACTGCTCCCAACATTGCTTACTGACTTGCTTCCTCTGCCTGACTCAGCACCCTTACTACTTAGTCCATCTGCCCAGTGCCTGCACCACCCACAGTATCTGTGCCCTCCTTGTCAATTATCTCTGAGAAAAATGCCCCATAGACATGCCTGCAGGCCAGTCTGACCTAGGCAATTCTTCAACTGAGGTTTCCTGCTTCAAGGTGACTCTAGATTTGTGTCAAGTTGACAGTTAAAGGTAACTATGACACTATATAATATCAAATAAACATTTGAATTAAATGGACCCTATATACATTGATTCACAGTCCACACAGAGATACTTCTCTCTAAGCAGCTCCTGTGTGCCATACATTGAACTGAGGGAAAATAACGTGCACACTTTATGTTTCCTGTATTAGCAGAGGCAGTTTTCATTAATAACTCTTCCTGAAGATGGGCAAGCTCAACCTGATGAAAGTTAACGACCCTGCCCAATCACAAGATGCCAGTAGATCAGTAGATAACTAGACTAGATCTAATGTTCTGACATACATGAAATACAAAGATTTCATTTACATACTATATTTGGGGGCACCTGGCTTTTCTTTGTTTCTATTTATTATGAACCATATCCTAAAATAAAGAAAAAGGAAATTTTTTCTTCTTTTTTGGTTTGTGTTTATGTTTTGATCTGTCATTCATAAGTACCCTTGATTTTTAAAATTTTTTTCTTTATTTTGAGAATTTTATACATGTGTACAATGAAATATATATACCCCTTATCTATCCTTTCCAGTTCTTCTCATATTCCCCAACATACCTCATTTTTCAAAATTATGTCCTTTTTATTTTTTTTAAAGAACCCACTAAATCCAGTCATTGTTGCCCTCATGGGTATGGTGTGGGGCCATCCACTGGAGTCAGGGCAAACTCCCACTGACTGCATCCTCAAAAATGAATGGTTCTCCCTTCTCAGCACCTGCCCACTTCCAATAACACATGCCTTAGGAGCTCTTGAGTTTTAGTAATAATAGTGGCCTGCCTCTCTCTTCCTGTGATGGTAACATTGTAAGGAGATTACCATGAGAATAAAAATGAAAAGGAAAGGAATTTATATCAAAAATATTAATCTGATGGTCTGGTTAAAGGCTAAAACACAGGAAAGAAAGATTATACCAAGTGTCAAAAGCTGTATTGTGTGAGTATGGTCGCTTCTTAAGCTAATGCAACCCAAATCCCCTCAAAGAGCAGTAGATGCTTTATGGGGAAGAAATAAAGGTAGCCTCACATACAGCAAAAATAATTCAAAGAATAAAATAGACTGAGTGCTGCCTGTATTGTATTTCTTGCTGAAATACCATACAAAAGATGAAGCCATGGACCAGAAGCTATGATCTAAAATATTAACAGGGAACAAAGGACGTATTTGTGTCCTAGAGATGGTGAGCACACACATGTGTTCTCATCCAGGGACGGCACTGGGAATAAATTTAGAAGCTAGCGAAACTGGCAAATGGAACTTAGGTGGGGTTTAATGGACAAAATAATGACAGGATTGCATATCCCTTGTTTTTGTGTTAGTACATTTGCAAAATAGCAGATTTGCACAATACGCTACATATATTCCCTATTTCCCAAATGAGAAAAATCAAGAACCATAGAAAACCAGTTAATTCCCTGACGCCCCGTGGATGGGAGAGAAAGACCCTGTTCAGCCTTTGTTCCCTGGTCCTGAGTAGTCCCTGTGTATGCTGGTCCTTCCCGGGCAAACAACACTGAGGTTTGGGATGGGGGTGTTAGCTCCGAGTCCACACACACCCAGTTCAGGAAAAAGGGCCTAAATAGACACTCTCTGTTTGCCTTGACCTCTACTTTGTATTTATTTCTAGAGTGTCCATAGACTTTCCCTCGGCCAGAAATGTACAAATCAGCTCAGTTTTAAAGGGCCTCATGCTCGGAGCAGAAATTATTTTAGATGTTTGTGATATTCATTATGTTTGAAGTCTGAGTTGCACAGTGTCTCCTGTTAACCTGCTTCATCTTTCTGTGTTTGGTCACAAGTTTGGTTCACAACCAGGCCACCTGCTGTGTCTCTTTCTTTGCTCATGTGTTTTTAAAAATTTAAGATAATTATGCTGTGTATAAGTTGGCAATATTCTGTAGGACAGTAGCGCTCATCTTTGTAATTTTATTTTTAAAAATATTGTATCCCAACTTCTGACACGATTAACATTTTGCTGCGTATAAGTAATCTAGTAGTATGACTTCAGTATTTTATAGTATAGTTCATCAAATATTTTTCTAGAATTCTTTGGTATAGTTTGTTAGACTCTGACACAATTTTGACAGCCGGGACAATGATATCTGTTGTTGAATTCCTTACCTTTTCCAGATCACATAGCAACATTAGAGTGTTACGCAGACAAGTCAATACCCATATTAAGAAAAATATCTTTCTACTTCATAAGGTGGTGAAATGGTTGGCAGAACCTCTTTAAATTTTAGGACAAAAATATCACAAGATGCAACATTTTCCCTGCGACATTATTTTTCTTCAAATATGACAGTGGCAATTCCATGTCACAAAGGCAGGAAGGACCTGGGAGACTGGAGTTTATACACTTGAACAGAATTTGAAAATTGCCTGATTGGTTCCTTTTAGTGAGTTCAGTAATATAATTTGGCTCTTAAATACCCTGACATTGTCTGTGTAATGAAGACGCCATCCCCTAGCTCATGATGCAACCAAGCCATAGAACCCTTAAGAGGTTGAGCTTATTGGAGAAGGTTAGGCTATTGGGATACTGGGGCCTCCCTCTCTTCTCCCCCCCTCCACTTCTTCTCCATGACGTGAAGTTTGCTCCTCTTTCCTACTGTGATATACTACATCACCTCAGAACCCAGACTGACCGGCTAACAAGGGTCTGGAATCTCTGAAACTATGAGTCAGCCCGATCTCTTTTTCTGAGTCAGTTGATTACCCCAGGAAATAACAGAAAGAGAGCCCAATTAAGTGTCCTTTGTGTAAAGTTTGGTGCTTCCTCATCTTGAACAGTGGTTGCCAGGGCAACCTTGGTCCTGCCTTGGATGGAAAGAGAAGCCCTGCAAGGAGGTTCATGGCAAGTGTTCTACACTCTTGTTTGCTTGGATCCCCTTGCAGATTTGACCCTAGGTTGCAAGCACTGGCTTCTAGCACCACTTTACATTATATGCCTGGGTAACTTGGTGGTAACACTTTGAAACTAGATCAACTTCTGGGTCTTTATTTGCTGCCCAAGAAACCCACTCACGTGAATCCTCTTGCCTATGCTGTTCTCAGGGGCTGTGTTGGCTGTGTCTGGAGGCCTTTCTTTAAGGGGCTCAAAGACCTTTCTTGTTTAGTTACAACAATTTTTGTCTATGATTTATGACAGTATTGTTTTGTAAACCTACAAAGGTGATTTTTTCCTAAATAAAGTTTGATACCTACAATCAACTAGTTAATTCTAATTCTATTAAAACGAAAATATTATAGATTAAAATATTATTCTATTATGTCATCATAATTGCCACTGGACTTTGCTTAATGAAATTGCAAGGGAAGTTATTATCTATCTCAATGCCTCAGATGTGGAATTCATGTTAAAATACCTATCTTAATAGAACTTGAAGCTTGGCACCAAAAGTGAAAGGTGGCTTGAGTCCTGCTGTGGGTCCAAGCTCAAGACCAGGTACTTACTCTGACACCCATGTGTTTCTCCTCTGCCCGGGCGAGACCCCATCTGACATCTTAAAAGTCATTGAAATGAGTAAAGGACTTGGGTTTCCTGTTCAATCCCAATATACAGAAATCAGCTTCAGCCATTTGAGTATGATCAGCCCCAAATTTGATGAGGCGAGCAATGTTAAAACTGAAAAACCATTAATCATCCAGTGGCTTCCGTGTATCTGCATAACTTGGGTTCTTAGGGAAAGCATCCATGTCTGGAACCACTGGATGCTGACTTCCCCGTGCTCCTCTCAAGCTTCTTGTATGCATGAGGCAGGTTGTGCACTGTGTGATGGCGAGGAGGAACAGTACATGTCACGGAAATTAGCAGAACGCTGAAGATGGAGAAGGTACCTTTGGTGCCACTCCAGTCCTGCTCTGGGTGCTTGAAATCTTAATGACTTAATCTTCAAAACCTCAGAGACACCTTGGCCCCACCCTTTACTTCAGATCCTGTTGTGGTTCACGGCTACTGAGGGGCACCGAGCATCACATCTTAGCTTGCGCTTTGTGTAAAATAGAATAGACCAGACGAGGTCGTAGAGCAGAAAGATTATTTGAGAGATAACATTACAGCGGTGAGGAAAGAAAACAGCGAGAGAGGACTCAGGAAGTAAAAGCCACTTTTGGTGCCTGTTACTGAGGTCGCTGATGTGGACAACAAGGACCTGATTGCCTTTTGCAACAGAGAAGCCAGACAGTGCCTCTCCAAAGCTCATGGTCTTCATGGAACTCTTGGATGAAGGATGCCACCAGGCTGCATCCCATAGTCTCTGGGGATAGTCTGTAGAGAAGACCCAACAAGAAGAGCCACCCGTACCCTAGTGTGTGTGAGTAGATTTGAAACACCTACTGCCTTTCCAAAGCAGGGAAGAGAGATGGTTTACCTCAAGTTACTTGCCACATCTGACTTCATTAAAAGAAATTCAAGCTTTGCTGGGACAAACCAATGGGAAGAGTTTCTGAAGTTATTGTTCAATGGTTGCAATTAAAACCTGCTGGGCCCTCCTGCCCCGCAGTGTCCCATAGGCCCCTGGGGGACTCCCACCCATCAGATAGTTGTGAGTACTTGCTATTAGACTCTATCATTTAATTTCCCACCAAACACTCTTAGGCATCATGCTGACTCGCTCCATCCTTTGGAACCTTTTCTCTCCTTGGCTGCATGAGAAACAAAAGCTGCTTAGAATTTCCAGATAAGATTACTGTGGTTCTTAGAAAGAGACACAGGAGGCCAGGCTCCTTTCTTCTGCAGTTAGTTAGTATCAGGAAGTGGAACCGCAGCCGCTGCCCACTCACTGGTGTCCTGAGGGGTCAGGAGCAAAGCCAGGAGGCGGAAGAGCCGGCTCGAAGCAGACTCTCTTCCTAGAAGACAGCCTTGCTTTGTACAGGAAGAAGTTTGATGTGTGAGATCAAAAGCATTTCATGGCTTCAGTTAGTTTGAATCCGATTCATTTTAACCGCGATCTCCTTTTCTTTCCCTGTGAAGAAGCCTGCCCTCCTAATGTCATTTAATAACTGACAAGACAAATTACGTGCTTCCTTAGCAACTGCTACAAGCGAATGAGCTGGTGCAAGGGTTGCCATGCGATGCATTCTTTGGAAGGCTGAGCAGACGACCTTGACCTTCACGGTGAAACCAGATGATGAGCTGCTTCGTCGTGCTGTTGGTAAAGGGCGTTTACTTACACTTGCAAATTTTCTTCTCAAGAGAAATGATTGATGTCCCTCCCAGAAATGGAAAATTGCATCTTCATAAGCTTGGGAATGTAAAAGTTGCTTTCTTTTGTTAGGAAATAGCTCAACGAAAAGCTGAAACATATGAAAGATTGTCAAAATGAAACCAGCACATGTTGTTAGAAGAGGCTTGTGAGTTTTGTAACAGTTAATGTCGGTACACAAAACTGAGCAGCGGGCGGAGGGCCACATGAGAATGAATTGTCTCGAGTCTGGCATTCCAAGTTTGGCAATCAAGTTTAAGAATGATGCATAATACAGATGGAGAGAAAAGGGAAAATGATGGATTACAGGAATTAATCCATCACAACTCTGCCTGTAGGACTTATAAATAATCAT
The DNA here is from genome assembly GCF_903992535.2 of Arvicola amphibius. Classification (NCBI taxonomy): domain Eukaryota; kingdom Metazoa; phylum Chordata; class Mammalia; order Rodentia; family Cricetidae; genus Arvicola; species Arvicola amphibius. Next base: position 6,143,590 of record NC_052049.1, on the reverse strand, counting down.
CTACGATTTCAGAAATTGCTGTTGGTACTGAGATCTGGAGAATTTCACACACACACACACAAAATGTTTTATTTATACAGAAATCTCTGCTGCCCAGATTTCATTCTGTAAAGTAAAATGCTAGGTTTTCAGTTTCTGTCTACAATGATTCAAATGCTGTGGTGGCAAAACTAATTAAAAATAGTTTTCACGAAGAAAATGATTTCCTGTGTGTAAGTGATATAAACCATACACACATGCAAGTGCACACTCACACATGTGAGTGTGTGCATACACACACACACACACACACACACACTTCTTTTTTGGAGTTCACCAATGAATTATGTGATTGAGATCTTTAATAGTTAATATTAAAGTACCTAAACTTCAGTTGCAGAAGCGTGGCAACAGTGTTTCTTCACGTTTGTACACTATTTTAGGTCTAATGCATATATAATATCTACAGAGTGAGTAGATTCTTATAAAGGCATAATAAGTACAATGTTCAGCTAGAGGAAATTCATAGTATTTTAATATAACATTCTTTTTATTACTTCATGCATATATGGAATGAATTTTGATTGTTTCCCACATTTCTTCCCTTTCTTCTACTAGTTATCCCTTTCATGTCACACACACACACACACACACACACACACACACACATCAGTAAGTGAAATTTGTGGTGCCCATATATGCATGGGTATGAGTCATCCACTAGAACAAGATTGACCAAAGAAAATTGTCTGTCTGTCATAACAGCCATCACCTCTCAATGACTTTTTTTTTTTTTTTTGGTTTTTTTTCGAGACAGGGTTTCTCTGTAGCTTTGGAGCCTGTCCTGGAACTAGCTCTTGTAGACCAGGCTGGTCTCGAACTCACAGAGATCCGCCTGCCTCTGCCTCCTGAGTGCTGGGATTAAAGGCGTGCGCCACCACCGCCCGGCTTCTCTCAATGACTTTTTAAGAATGGCTGGGATCTCACAAATATTTTATATGAGCAGCTGAAGAGTTTTTGCTCTATGTTTGAGCACTCTGAAGAAGCTATCCTGAGCACCTTCAAATCATCTTACTTCCCAGCTGTGCCCCCCATCCTTCACTTAACCCCTGCTGACATCATGCTGGCTGTAGACGATCCGTGTAGAGCATTTGCTGGGCCTTTTAGTCCATTCGGGGTCTCCTGTCCACGTTGAGGGCTTGCTTTCTCATCCCATCTGTTTCCGGTCTTCCTGGGTATTTGCTAATTAAATTAAAGACTGCATCTGCAGCACTTCTGCTCTTGTTTCTAGGAAGACAGTCATTCATCTATCACAAGTAGACCTCCAGCTAATAGACCTGGTCCCTTCATGAGGACAGTTCAGGAGGACAGGAAGTCCCACTTATAATACAGAGGATGCTTCTTGAACTCCACAGACTACATCTGTAAATATTTTAGTACATCCTGTTGCTCTGCACACTGGGGACATGATGCCAGTCTGAAATTTCATACATTATGGCAGCCTAGTCTGGGTGGTCCCATCGGAGACGTGAATGCTGACTCTGCTCAACCAATGTCTAGAAAAGGGAAAGGCAAGGAAAGTTGTGACCCCTTTAGGTTCCAAGCTGTAGGGGCCAACATAGCCCCTCATGGACACATTCCTACGACCAAACATGATCCCTCTGGTGAGAACTTCATCACCCCGTGCCACTGGGCTGCTTGCATTATGATTGCATTGGGTTTTCTCTCTGAGAGCCCTGTGTGTCTCACTGTCCTAGACGTTGTGTGTCTGAACTTTATACTCCTCGCCTACATCTGAGCATTGTGTCCTCCCATATTCTCTATCGTTCACATGACAAATATTAAGCTGTTTGCCCAGAAAAAGGTGACATTAAAACCACTGTGAATGAGAGAGAAATGGCCTCTCATGATCTGTAACTAAAGTGGACCAGAGGACATTGGGGTCTTCATGGGAGTTTGTATGAATGCTGCTGTTTAACACCGGTTTCAACTGGCAAAGATGAGGTCATACTGGACAATAGCTCCCATAGATGCAGATGGACCCAAAGGATGTTAAAATAAGTCTGATCACATTGTAGATGGGTCTTGGTTTGGCTCCTGGCAGACCACTCTTCTGTTGGAGAAATAACTTCAATGTTTAATTACATTCACAATGCTTTAATATGTATTTTGCATAATGTTTTCAACTTTGTTTTTATTCTATTCCCGTGCCTCTTGTGCTATTATTTAACATGGATAATTTCAGTTGTTAAAAGTAATTCACATACGTAATAATTTTCAAAGCAACTTATAATTAACTAAAGAAGGAAGCAACAGATGTTGGAGCATGAAAAAAATGCTTTAAAACTTTGAATATTTTTCACAGATGCCATTGTTTCTTCTTTCTCAATGCTTCGCTGTAAGAATCCTGAGGCATTCTAACAGCGCACACACTGTAATGTGAACACACACATGCTTCCACACTCTGTAATGTGAACACACACACACACACACACACACACGCTTCCACACACTGTAATGTGAACACACACACACACACACACACACACATGCTTCCACATTCTATAATGTGAACACACACACATGCTTCCATACACTGTAATGTGAACACACACACACATGTTTCCACACACTGTAATGTGAACACACACACACATGCTTCCACACACTGTAATGTGAACACACACACATGCTTCCACACACTGTAATGTGAACACACACACACAGGCCTAGCAACAACTGCTCTACTTAGATTGCCCCATTAATATTTTTGAGTTGGAACACCCAGTTAACATTTAGAAGCAATTAAGCTTTGTCAGTTAAAATCCGAGTGATTAATTGATCTGCCCTGTGGTCCAGTGGTGTGTCATGATTCCCGACTCTCTGAGGTCAGGTATCTCCTTATTTCACTTCACACCACCCTATTTCTAGACCTTGCTGGCAAGGTTTCATTATGTTCTGCTTTGAAAGAAACAACCACCACAAAGACCTTTGAGGTGGAGCTGGCTCCCCCCCATGTCACGTTCTTGCATGGTTATGTAAGCCACGCCGTGTGAGATAGAAGCGTCCACACGTGGTGACTTGGCATCTTACTTCTGTTATGATGGAAGACATGTTTCGCATGTGCTCTAAGCTGTGCTAACCCCAGTAACTGCTCCATTTGAGACTACCAGAAAACAGTCCATGAAAGAAGGAACTCTGTTGTCATCTTGTGGGAGAAAGAAATGGCTGTAGCCATAAGGAAGGAAATTCTGGAATCTTCCCAAAATTTTATGGCACCTCTGAAACCAGAAGCACCAGGGCTTCCCCAAGTTAACAGAGTGAGGGCCAAAGGCAGCGGAGCAGCAACGAAGAAAATCCGGACGTCAAGCAGTGCCCTCTCACATTTGCAGGCAATTCCTTCAGAGGCCTTACCTAATGCATTCCTTTCTCTTATCTTTTTGCAACTGCTAATAGCTTTTAGTGATAAAGCCTTGACATCTGAAATGGAAAAAGAAGAAAAGAAGTCTGTCTGCTACACGTTCCTTCTTTGAAAATTAAATTATCTACTCCTTGGGGTGACCTCCGCTACGACTGTTCACTTCTAAATAGCTCTTCATGAGGACGAAAAGAAAATTCCCCAGGATGACTTTGCACCTGTCGGTGGCCCCATGCCATGTGTAATATCCAGATCACCCTCCTTGTGTGTAGTCACCAGGTGGTTCCTTATATTGACTTTGTAAAAAAAAAAAAATGGCGCTGGGTGAGTGAGGCAGGTGGGTAAGGAAGGCTTCTAACATTGAGAAGCCTCCTTTCCCGTTTAGGAGAACAGATTACAAATCAAACAGATGGGGAAAAGTGATGTCACGTGCCGTGGAACAATTAAGAGAGATCTCGTGAGACCTGGAAGGGATGGGTCTCCTGTGGCTGAAGAGTCAAGGCCCCTGGGTGTGGACACACACACACACACACACACACACACATGCTGTCCATACTGTGATGTAGGCCATGAGCTATTAGCATCACACATTCTGAGATGCACACAGGAATGGTCTGTGTTCAACTTTGGAGACTAATTCACGACATTCATGGAAATCCTAAGCAGTCCTCTGGTCTGTCCACTCCGAGGCTGCTCTTGTAGTTCCGGAGCGTCTGACATTTCCCTGCTTAGTGTTTACACAGTATCGATTCTTTCACGTTTTCAGCATATGCAAGCTACAGCATACTTTTCCTTAGTAGTGACAAAATTATGTTGGATTTAAAAGAACCTACCAAATTGAGTGTGTGTGTGCGTGCATGTACATGTAGCCATGTGTATTTCCAGTGTTTGCACACACATATGGATGTGAACTTTCAGTGTGTGCACATTGGTGTGGACAGTATGCACTTTATCTCTGCCATTCTTTCAAATTCACTTACAACTTAGATCTCTGCTACCTACGAAGAGACTTTGAAAACTGACAAACCCATTTAAGGCAAACACCCCTCTAAAATGTCTCGTATACACTGCAATTTAGTCCCATTCCAAAGAGAACCATCCCAGAACACTGATATTAGCTTTCTTGGTGTCTGAGAATGTTAAAATTGGTTTTAATAGTAGACGGTTTTGTCTGTGACTTTCCAAGATTGTCTCAGGCTTCCAGAGGCAAGCCTTACATAGACATCGGTAACACAGAGTGTCCTGGGAAAACCTACTTAGTCCTTCCTAGTGCTACACTCCAGTGTCTGAGCCCTTCCTTGTAAACAAACTTTAAACACACCAGCCTTAAGACGTGTGTGGAGTATCACGTCTGTACTTGTCCATACACCACTACCCAACCAGCCCTACATGGCCCCCTAAAAGAGCAAATCCTAGCCTGTGTTTGAGCTGCAGCTTGGAGGATGGCTAGGTAGACTCTGACCTGAAGGTGTCGTCTCTAAGGGAACTGGAAGAGTACCAGGGACTTGGGGAAAGGGACACCTGCTAAGAACATGGCAGAACAGTGTAGATCAGAGCTGTCGGGTAAGGCTGGAAGGACCAGGTTAGTACCTTCATGTTGTGTGTGCATGAATGAATTCCCTCGGACACAGGTCCTCACTGCTGCATTTACAGCGGCTGAGACTGTTTACTACGGGGCTCCCTGGGATCTTTCATGCAGTGGGTTGCTCAGGCATTTGGTGCCACTCGAGACGCTGGTGCTGGAAGCCAGCGGTCCCATCACTGCTATTGCACACGGAGTCTTTTAGGGTAATCTGCCTCTACAGTCAGGGTCCTCCGAGGACCTCCCTGGTTTGCAGATAGGAATTTTCATCAGGGTTTCCATGGTTTGCTAATCTTGCTGAAAACAAATAAATTTAAAAAAAAAATAAACAAAAGCAATTTCACAAATAAGGGCTTAAAATGGAAATACAAATGCTACCCAACTGAGATTGCTTTCGAGATCTGTAATCCTCACTATCTAATTCTATCAAGCAGATGCAATTCCACTCAAGGGCCCTGGGGACTTAGGGGCTTTTTTCAGTCCTCACAGCTCTCCTGGTCTACAATGGGCCTTGTCTACCATTCTCCAGGCTTAGTTCACAGATTGGACAGGGGTACTGGGTGAGGAAAAGCCCATTTCAACCCTAGACATCTGTAAATTTGTAAAATTCTGCCAGTCGCCTGATACTTTCTCTTTCCAGATTTGGGGGTTTTGTTTGTTTTTGTTGTTTTTGTTTTGGTTGGAGGTTGGTTGATTTTTTTGTCTTCTCTGTGTGCATGCGCACGTGTGTGTGTGTGGGGGGGTGAACTTAAAACTTGACTTAAGCAGATGTTGTTGCTGTTGACTGATGTTGAGGGGGAGCCCTCTGAGAAAGTGGGTCAGTCAGGATGCCTGTGCTTACTGCACTTCCTTCTTTGTTTGCTTTCCTTTGGAGGAAAGCTGAGTTAACTCTTCAGGTGTAAGTACTTAGGGAAAGGAGAGAGGTGGGGAGGGGCTCCCTACATGAGCATTTATAACATGATGGGTATACAGCAGGGGTATCCCAGCCTGCTTCTTCATATGACAGGCATTTGCTTGTCAATTCTAAATCAGAGCCAAGTGCCTCTGACTGTTTCCAGGTCGGTCCACTGGAGAAAGTAGAGGTGGAGGGGGTAGAAGAGGGCTGGACTAGTGTGTTCTTCACCACTGCAGTCTTAGAGGTCCAGATGCAGGTACCATGTCTCCATGGCTCCTTTAACTCCCATACATAGCCTCTTCCTATGCCTAGCATGAGGTAACTGCACAGTGGGTAGCTTGTTAGGTGTCACATGACAAGGTGACGTCATTCCAATTATGATCCAAATGTCCCTTATTTGGGACCAGTAGAGTAAATCCATCGTCTTTCCAGAGTATCCGAGCAGCCTTTGTCTTTGTAAGGAGGCATGCAGGGAGGAGTTGTTGCAACGTTTTAAATTGATTGTGTGTTGTGGCCTCGTTTACACTGTTGGGGTCTTTGTTTGGGCACCTTTGGACTATGGTTAATGCATTAGATGTTAAAAAGCTAGTGCTACTGATTAACATAGCTAGCCGCAGGAGCCTGAGCAGAATGTTGTTTGAAAGCAAGGCTTTTGTAACAAGTGTGGGTTTGACCAGGGGTTGAGTGATGGGGATTAAGTAGGGAATTAGGGGACATGACTGAACACACTGAATCTGCAGGGTCGTGTGTACTAAAGCACATCTCTTACGCCAAGTGTCCCAACGCCACAGGCCTCAGTCTTGGCCACAGTCAGAATGTTCTAGAACAGAAGTTAAATGCCCCTTCCTCTGAATACAGACAGCCCAACACAATTCTCATGGCTCTGTACCTCACACATCTCCACCCATCTCCACTTTTATGCAGCGCACAGACCACAGATACCTTTCTTGTGCAAAACAAATTTGCCTGGTTTACATACATGTATGTACACAGAATATGATCACATTTCACTTATATTCATATTCACAATGTATTTGTGGATGACCAAAATGGACAACTAGATGCTATTGTTAAGACTATATCTTCCAGTAATAACACTAAGAGGAAACACACTAGGGTAACTTAAATCCATGCAGAGGGATCATTGGATAAAATTCAACACTTGTTCACAAGAAGCTACAGAGAAGTAGCTTCTCCTACCTCGTGAAGGATGCTTAGGAAAAGTTGACAGGAATAGAAGCCTTTCAATTAAAGCGAAGGAGGAGATGAAGATTCCTGCCGGCGCTGCCAATGTTTACTGCTAATACTGGATGGCACAGTCAACTCTGTCCAGCAAGGCAAAGGAAAATGTGTAAGAATGCGGCAGTTGGGAACAGCGCATTCAAGAGGCTACCTGTATCTCCAAAGCTGGAGACTACTAGGTAATGGCCGTTCATTAGATGCCCTGTTTCACTCTGTACTGTAGTCTCTGGCGAATGGGCACATGCTGAACCTCAACAGGTCACAGTTTGCAAGGGGTTTTAAAATGGACGGCATTTTGATTATTCCCATTTGACCCCTGCAAGCTTTACCTTTGTTTCTTTTGACTGTTTGAAGACTTATTCAGTGCACCCCAAGCTGATGGGTACCACTGTGACATTATCATAAGTCTCTCATTGAGCTGGGGTTTGTCTTCTGGTACCTGGACCACATTAGTGTCACGTTTGACTGAGGAAGGGAGGGCTGTGAGGCCGACGTTTGCCAAGTATGTGCTGATAAATAGCAAGTTTGCAATGCTTGGCTAGAACTAGAGGAATGAGAAACAGACTGTCGCTATTTGAATCTCCAGCTCTATGAAAGAGATGCCCATGCACACGATCAACGAGCATTGTTTCTTTCCAATGGTCTACACAGTGGTACATGCAGAAGTAATCTCTTCAAGGAAGTGTAAACACGGACTGGATTACAGAGAAGATGACAGCCTTTGCAGAGAGAGATGCGGAGGCCTGAAGTTGCAGCATTTCCTATAGCTCTTGATGGTAGTACCAGTGTGCAGCACACTGCGCCCCCGTCTGCACTCAATGCGCTACAATACAGTTCGCGAGCTTCGGGCAAGGGACAGGAGGTTGAAATACACAAACACACACAGACAGACAGATACACAGACATCTAATCACTGGTACAAAGCCCTTTATTTCATAGCACCTGGAGGCTTAAATGCCCAGAAGTCAAGTGGGCCAACAGGTGAGAACCCCATCCTCTGATCCTCAAGGCACAGCTTTTAGTAACTCCAATCAGAAGGCTCTAGCAGGGAAGAGCAGCTGAAGGCCAGGACTCCAATTGGTCCCAACACCAGGGAGCGCACTGGACAAGAGGACAGGAAAGACTGGGACACAGTTGAGCAGACGCTTTGAAATATCTTGTGTTATACTTCACTGATAATGTGAAGCCACAGAGATGTATAAATACTGACACCGAAGCCTGCCATACACTGAGCCAATGCATGCATTATGCATCTCTCTCTCTGTCTCTCTCTCTCTCTTTGTCTCCCTTCCCCCCCCCTCTCTCTCTCTCTCTCTCTCTCTCTGTGTGTGTGTGTGTGTGTGTGTGTGTGTGTATGTGTGTGTATGCTTTTAGACTTTCCACTGCTAGTATCCCTGCAGGTGCTCATAGGTTTTCTTTCCCACTGAACAAACCTAACATGTCTCTCTGCTAACATTTATAATGTTGCAGTTGGACATGGATTAAAACGTTTTGTTCTGCATCTCTAGTCCTGAGAAACGTTCTAAGATAACGAAACAGTCTAGTGCAGGACAGCAAGGAACTGCTTGTATCTCTAGTCACACTAGACAAGAAGGGTTTTTTAAAAAAAATAGACATGAATATTTGTGAGAAACATTAAGAAAATTTAGAGGCACTTAGACCATATTTTGGGACGGCATATTTTTTTTCTTCACCACCCTGTGGAAATTTTGTCTGAATGGACAGCATTGAAACAAACAAACCAAAACGGTTCAGTACAGTTGCTTAAATTTCACAGTGTTTTTCTAGAAGAGAGAATAGATCAAAATGTTATCCATAATCAGAACACTATGAATTTCAATGGAACCTTTTCCATAGACCTAAAGGATGACTTAAAAGTAAAGCATACACCTACCTTTTTAAAAACACATTCTAGAACAGGAGAGTTCTACCCATATTACCAGATGTAAATAATATTACATGAGTAATCTATCAGCTTTACAGACTTTATGCATTAATATATGAAACTGTGTATGTGTTTGAGAAACACAGTGTGTGTGTGTGTGTGTGTGTGTGTGTGTGTAGAACAAAGAAAAGAAAGTCTTATACAGCTGAAAAATCAGAACATATTTACTGTAAGCGTTATGACAGTTATCTGTGACTAAAATATGGATTTGGAAGGAATTTCCTTAATTATTTAACCACTACTTTATATGTTAAAAATGCAGGATAGAAAGATTTCCAAGTCATACTTAAATATAAAAATCCATCGTGTAGAATAGCATCTAAACATTAATTTGAACAATTATCCTACAGGAAATGTCAGTATCAATAAGCTGCTCTATATCATCACATATGCAAAGGATTTTAACGTCTGGAAATGCTTAGTGTATAAATTTGAGCAAAGCATCCTGAGCATCTTAAGTAGCATGCTTCCTCCGTGGGAAAGCAGCTGCATCAAAGATGGCAGCTGGCATCAGTTCAGTGAAGAAAGCAGGTGATTGCAGGGATCTTGTTGACTCATACAACAGGGCAAAGACTCAGGAGCCCTCACGTCTGCCTATCTGACTTTCCTTCTGAATATTGCATCAATAGAATTAAGCATCTATTTCCTAGTATGGTGGTTTGAATGCAAAGTGTTCTCTATAGGCTCTTGTATTTGAACCTTGGCCCTAGGTGGTAGTGCCTTTTGGGTCGTCGAACTTCTCAGAGACAAAACTTTGCTGGAGAAAGCATTACCAAGGTCTAGCTTTAAGGTTTTGCAGCCCTGCCCCACTTCCTCTTCTCTGTCTCTCTGCTTCCTGTGTAGGGGTGACTTGTGACCTCTCTGTTTCCCTCAATGCCCACTGGACTCTGGCTCGCATGCCTTTCCTGCCATGGAGGACTTTGTCTCCTCTAGAACTTCAAGCTCAGATTAAACCCATTGCACCTCTAAGTTACTTTGGGTCACAGTATTCTGTCACAGCAGCAGAGAGGTAACTAATACAGTAAAGTACCACACAGGTGGGCATAGAGAGAGGACCACGGAGGGTGGCAGAAATGCTGCGGGACAAATGAAAACGAATGAAATTCAAAACAGATGCAAAGAATCTGCTGCAGCAAAAAAACAAAGTAACACCACTTGGATACCAAACTCCAAAGGTGTTTGCATCTCTGAAATGAAATGGCACAGTGTCTGCGAATAACTTGTGCATATCTTCCTATATGCTTGAAAGTCTCTAGGTTGATTACAGTACCTCATCCATTGTAAATGCTCCATAAACACTCGCACCTTGTTGTCTGAGGATTAATGACAAGAACAAAGGCTGCACGTTGTGTGTTACGACGAGTGTTAATTTTAAAATCCATTCAGTCTGCAGAGTGGAACCTGTGGCTCTGAAAGAACAGCTGGAAAGAATAAGCTCAACCCCAACATAGCCACAAAGTCCTAAGGTAGAGAGAAAGGACTGCACATCTTAGAAACAACCCCATCAAAAATGCTCAGGTTGTTCAGTTGTGATGTTGTCCCTTCCTGTAGGCAGACTACTTGATATCAAGAGAAAAATCTCTTGCTGGCAGGCCATAGTTTTCTCTCATCTCACAGAGGACAGCCAAGGCATGACGTGGAGAGGGAGCCCGTGCAGGACCGTGGCCTTGGAATTAACCATGGCTCTCTGTGGTGACTGTGTAATCAGGATGGGCTGCTCTCACAGTCCAGTGTTCTCATTTGGATCCCCGCGTGGTCATTCCCCACAGCCTGGATTTTATAGAAATCAGATCCCTAATGCTTTTGTCCTTATGGGATAAAATTAATAATTTTCTTCAACTCTTTTGACAACTTACTACTTCAATTAGAGAAACCTGTTTTCTGAGATGGAGACTTACAAGTTTCTCAAGATGCCAAAGATGAGGTTTTTCCATTAGTATTTTTTTTTTGTTAGCATCAATCATGACAATGTTTAGGCAGAACTAATGCTCAAGGCAAATAAAATATTGACTGTAGCCCACCTCAGCTGTTGGGATTGAGGAAAAATGTATCACCTTAACATGAAAACAGGGCTGCCTGCTAGGTACAGAATCCTTGGAGAAGTACCGCACGGGATTCTCTGGAGTTTTCATTACTACAATATTAAATGCTTCTTCCATCTTGATTAGCATGTGTACAATCACACTCACACATGTTCCCAGAACATTTATATATACAAATTGTATATATTATATGTACATATATTATATATACTATTTTATATATTATACATGCATATATCATCTAAACATAGTATATATAACGTTTTATATATATATAAAACAACAATGAAACACAATACATAAAACTTTCTTTTTATTTATTCTTTGTGTCTTTCACATCATGCATCTCAATCCTATTCATTTCCCCAACCCTTTGTATCAGTCATCTGCCCACGCAACAACCCCCCCAAAATAAAATAGAATAAAGTTTAATAGAAAATAACGAAAAGAAAAAATCAGTCTCATCATGGAAGCTGTAGTGGGACACAGCGAGTCACGCAGTAAATCCTTTAGTCCATACATCTTTATTTGCAAATGTTCATTGCAAAGAGCCATCAGGCTGGTCCAAGGCTTCTGGCTTCTGCTACACTCTCAGTGCTGGGCCCTCACTGGGAATCTTCTTGGATATCCTGTTGTTGCTCTGGATAGTGAAATCATTGCTGCTTTGGGTCTGCAGGACCAGCCCCTTATGTGCTCCAGCAGATCACAGATGGGGTGAGTGGTGGGGTGGACCAACTCATAACCCTGATTCTATACCTGGGTAGTTGGTCAGCCAGCCAGCTCTCCCTTGTCCTCACCACCAGGGAGAGTTCTTCAGCATTGCCCTAACCCTAACCCTAACCTAAACCCTATCCCCTTGCAGCAATGAGCAAAGGAAGGGGTGGGGCCAGTTCTCCTGCTCTCAGGGAGAACTTTACTGCTTTGCCCAGGCAAGGAACAGGGGCCACTCTCCCGAGTGTCTTCATCGTTTCCCAGAAATGATGAAAGAGAGATGTATGATGGAGCAATTCCTGGAAAGCATGGGCTTTTATTTTCCTGAGTGTTGTTACAGAAAGTACCATTTGGGCAATATTACTTGGGCTTTTAGTTTGAAAAATATAAAAGTTTAAGGCTATATATTTAGATCATTATCTGTAAGTCCTGACAGGAAACATTGCCAAGGCAATAGAATTCTAATTTATTAATGTCATTTATAAAAATGAAGTCATTTAAATATTCTTATTTAAAAAGAACATAATTTCCCATTGTAAAACTTCCAAAAGAACAAGAATAAACACAATTCCATGGGATTTTTAAATGGAGAAATACGTTGATTTTAAAGTATGTTCTCAGTGTCCCAAATAATTTAATCTAGCATAGAGCATCAAACAAAAGCTCTAAATGTCTCCCAACAGTGAAATGAGATACAACAAGGACTTGACCTTAGCTGTGTATACCCAAGATGCCTCATTCATGATGTGAAGCTTTCAGATTAAATAAATATTCCTACTGCTCTCTCTCTTAGCATGGGAAATCTTATTTGAATTATGAGCCTGTAAGAAGACAGCTTTATGTAAACCCAGATGAGAGTCAATTTAGAAGACAATCAATTTCTACCCCATGATCCCATCACAGAGAGAGTGCAATGATTCTCAGAGAACCGTAGGTGAAACTTAAATTGAAGCTTGCTTTCCCAGCTAGATAAATACAGTCTGCTATATGGAGCCCTTGTGGGAAATCCTATGTTACTGTGACAACCTACAATTCCTTGAGATAGCTGCTTCTCTCGTCACCATGTCTGGAGAACACCCGATCGTTCCATACAATGTGTGATGTGTCTGCTTCCGGCAGAACTAAGGTGGCGTATATACCGGGAAGTCTGCTGTTTGGCATACGCTCATTGTTGTACTTGACAACTACACATCCCAGTTATGCTGTTCTTCTTATGATGTTTCACTCCTGTTTTACAAGGGAGGCAGGTAAGGGACTATTGAGGTTATAGTGGAATAGAGCACCGGACGGACGGAAGCTGCTAGGCTCTCCTGCTTGGCGCAGGTAAACTTGGGAGTGAACAAAACCTCAGAGGAAAGACTGACCCACCTTCCTTCTGGAAAGACTGAAGCGCCACTTCCCTGCACACCCAGCACTCACTGGGAAGTTTTGAAGGAGGAGAAGATTTTTAGATGGTTTTCCTCATTGGAGTGTGGAGCTGATAGACCAAGAATTTTAGGAAGAAATGGCTCAATTCTCAATTATTGAATTGTAGATACATTTAGTAGAAAGCACTGACTTCTGTCAGCCTCAGTCTAAAGGACCATTTTTTTTTTGAACCAATGAAACCAACTGTGGAACCAGCCCCACAAAAGCATAACTGGCCCCTTAGAGAACATGTTTATCTTTTTTATTGTTATTTTATTAAGCTCTACATTTTTCTCTGCTCCCCTCCCTACCTCTCCCCTCCCCTTCAACCTCTCCCAAGGTCCCCATGCTTCCAATTTACTCAGGAGATCTTGTCTTTTTCTACTTCCCATGTAGATTAGATCTATGTATGTCTCTCTTAACTTGTTTATCTTAACGTGACATCATGTCTGGTGGCTCTTAGCTGAGTTGCTGCAATTATGGTCCTGATTTGACCCTGAGAGGCATCTCTGAGAACAAATAGCCCCCACGCCATCTCTGTTATTTCTCACTTTAAGAATCCCACAAATCTTGGTTTAAGCCAGCGTCTCTTGGTCTTTCTTGGCAAAAGTTGTCTTTATAAATAGAAGGGAGGCTTGGAGGTAGAGAAAAGGGAACAACTGGGGCAGGAGACAGGTTATTTATTGATAAATATTATTTAATGACAGGAGATTTGATGATAAGAATATAGTACGAAATGTCCACAGTTAAGCCAACTGTCTCTTATAGTTAAAAAATACTTATAAAGTCAGAAAAATAAATGTTTTTAAGTGTTTCTATGGCACTGATTAGCTTTATATAGAGACACCCGTTAGGAAAAGCATTGGTAATGAAAGCTTGGTTCTTCAGAGAACAGAAAGATCTCCCTCTGGTCTATTCATAGATCATAGATTTGTATGACTCAATGAAGAAAACTACTGCCCATCATCATTACTACATAGCTCACCAACATTCAAGGGAAGAGGGTCAGGCAGATTGTGGGGCCCCTGTGAGAGGAACCGTGAAGACTTCATAGAACCTGCCTGCACCGTGTGTGAGGGACTGTTCACTGTGAAAGCTCTTAGGGCCAGACTTGTGGCTCCGTAGTCAAGATGTCAGGGACCTATGACAGATGCATTATAGACCAGCTTTCTATGGTTTCAGGTCTGATTGCCCAGCCCACTGCATCCAAACACACAGCTGTTCCCAGCTGATGAAATGAAGAAGGCTGGAAGTATGTGGAAGCACACACAGTCAATACTGTATGCAGCACCAATTCTGATTGGTCTTAAAAATAAAAGCCAAGAGTCAGATATCAGGGTAAATGCAGAAAGATCAGAGAAGTAAAGGAGCTAGCAACTAGGGGGACTTTTTACCTCTACTATTCCTCAGACCGAAGGGGGCAGGATCCTGTCTCCATAAATCCTCAGACTGAATGGCTTGCGCTTCTGTGTCCTCCCGCCTTATCTTCCTCTTTCTGCCAAGCCATATTCCTTCCTGTATCCCTTGTGTTGGGATAAAAGGCACGTGACTCCCAAGTACTGGGATTAAAGGTGTAAGTGACTAGTGCCTGGCTCTGTTTCTCTTTTAGAGTGGATCAATCTTGTGTAGCCCAGGGTAGCCTGGAACTCAGAGAAATCCAGCTGTCTGCCTTCTGAGAGCTGGGACTAAAGGTGTGCGCCACCACTCCCTGGTCTCTGTGGCTCTAGTGGCTCGCTCCCCACTCTGATCCTATGGCAAGCATTATTTGTCAAAAACAAACAAATTATCACCACATTTTCTGGCAAGAAACTACATAGTTTTTGTTTTGGTCCAGGCTTGTTTATTTCCTTATAATATTCTGAGATGATGGTTCCCATGTATTCTTTGAAAAACAAGATCCCTGAGAGTCCTGTCAAAGCCTCACCTTATCAACACAGCCTCGTCCCATCTCTTATCATTCAAAAGCCCTCAAAACTCCACATAAGAAAGATTACAATTTGTGCCAGCACTCAAGTTGATGTAACATACTAAACATTTTATCGGAAAGAACATAGTCATTCAAAGAAAGGAAGGGCATCTGAGCTCAACGTCACCAATTACTTCCCTCAAGGGTAGGTGTTGCTTTTACCAAAAGGGACTTTCTCATCTCATTGCAAGTCTTTTGCCAGAAGAAAAAAAAAATGTCTGCATCTTTGACTTTCACTCTTGGAAATGAAGAATTTAAAGGCATTTTAGTGAGCGAATAAAGTAGATAGATAGATCTTCTCACTTGAGATGTAAGTGTGCAGAGGCAAAGGCACCCACAAATCATACCCTGAGCAATAAAGAAGGATTCCAGCAACACCACTGATTTGCTTATTCTCTTAGTCTGTCTGCAACAGTACTACAGAACAGAATGTCTAAAGCATTGTGGGAGAAGGAAAACCAGCTTGCTGTTATGTGAATACATATATATTCTACTGCACACAGATGTGCACGCGCACACACACACACACACACAGACCCTACATCCTTTTTATGTAAGAAAACACAGGAGTTCTAATTTGCTCTTCTACATCTGGAAGAATCAGACTCCTTCTGGTAGAAAGTAGAAGGCATGCTGAGGTTATAGGCTTGCTCACTCCCACTTTTGGGCCACTGTAATGCCTTAATGCCCATCACTCCCAAGTTTTACCATGGAAGTCGCTGAGGTGTTAGGCTCTCTCCATTCAGCCCCCTCTTAAATAACTGTGAGACTCGTCACTCCCGGGTTGTGCCATGTCCCCTGAGACATCCTTACAGATGGGTGACACAATAAAGACCTAGGAGGGCTAGCGTGGTATGTGCTGTATGTTGTCTTGCGACTTTTCAAAAAATTTTTATTATACCTAAGAGTTTTCTGGTGGAATCCTTAGAGTCTTCTAACTGTAAGATGATTTCATCATCACGCCTCCTTCTTTGTTTCCCTTTTATGCCTTTTTCTTGTCTTACTGCTCTACCTAAGACGTCAACCACTAAACTGAATGAGAGAAATCAGAGAGGATGTTCTTTTCTCCTTTCCGGTTTGAAAGCAAGTATCTTCTGTTCCCCCTGTTTAGTATACTGTTGACTGTAGATTTGTTGTGGAAATAAGGGTGGAATTGGGACTCGGAGAAGATGCAAATGGGAGTGTGTGGGGGTGGGGAGGTTGGAGAAGTTGCTAATTCACACCTTTTTTTGGGAAAATGCCATCATGAGTCTTAACACTTCATGAGTTAATTTTGAATTATTCATCCTATGAGTCATCATAAAGAATAGTGCTACCCAGAGGGACTCTAAGGAAATGTTGCTTCTGTGAGCAACAGGGACTCTAAGGAAATGTTGCTTCTGTGAGCAACAGGGAAGTGTGGGTGTTTTCCCGCATAAAATCATTCACTTTCACCCCAATACAATTTTCACATTGTCTTTGTCTTCCATTGGGTTTCTCTGGCAAGTAGCAGTGTAGCAAGAATGCAGGAACAGCCTTTACATCACCACTGCGTGCTACTAGTGGGCACTGGGTTTAGTGTCAGTGTTGACCGTTTGGATGTTCTTTCATGTTCTGAGCCTCATGTAAAGCCATGCACTTCAATGTGTTGAGCCATTGTCTAAAACCAAGACTTGGCATGTAAAAGCTTCTAGGTATTGGGAGACCAGCGTGCCTGAGCCCTCAGCTGGCAGGTGATAATAGGAACTCCTACTGTCCAATGACATCAGGAGGATTATACAGGGGATAAAAACTTACCGGGGTCCAGTGACATCAGGAGAATTATCCAGGGAGTAGAAACTTACCAGGGGCCTTGCTCTTCTACCTGCATGCAGTAGGGCCCCAACCAGAATAAGAACGCACAGGGGATGATGAAACTGATCACAAACGAGTTTTGTGGTCGTAAAGGATAAGGAACATGTTCACTCATGCATGCACAGGCACACACGTGCTCTGGCATGAAGTTGCTGTGCTGGCCGGTTATGTGGCAGAGAACAGTGCCACTTGTATAAGGACAGATATTGTCACTGTAACTCACAAGGCACATCAAAGCTTTGGTCCAAACGACAGTGGAAAGCGCAGTGCAGGCGTTGTACTTCTGAAGTGTTTATCTATAATGACTTAATGGGCCTGTTCAGTGCAAAACAGCCAAGCACTACAGACATGAAAAATACTGTGATATCAACATGTGCAAGGACTGGCTATGTACGCGCACGGTATGTACATGAATGCACATTTGTGCTTGATTCAGCAAAGCCTTGTTAAGAACTTTCCCATGTACATCTCTGAGGATGCACACTTGAATTTTCATTCTCTCCAGCATCTTCATCTGGTTCTGATGGTGTCATATTGTGGTTGTTCTGATGACGTCATATTACAGTTCTGATGATGTCATATTACCATTGTTGTTCTCCCGAAGTAATCCAGGGTTTACTTCGTCCTTTGCAATCATCTGCAACTATTGTAAGCAGTTAGCATGCCACCATCATATTTCCTCATTCTTCAGCTCACCACTTAGTATGTTCAGTCTTTCTCCTTGCATGGGAAGCGTATGGCACAAGGTTGTAAGTCTCTCCGTGTTCTTGACTCCAGTTTCTCTCACCTGTGTTGTTTCTGCCTCAGTTGTTTGACTGACATTTTGTAATAGATTGTGGGTTTTTAACTTGTTTTAAACCACAGTTTTAGAATGGGTGCTTGATAATGTAAGTTTGACCTACTTCTGTGCTGTTTGTTACCGGAAAAAATCCTAGAGTTCTTGCTGGAATTTGATTAAGTTATGTGAATCCAGTTTGATGCTTTGGGGTCTTCCTTTTACAATAGTTCATTGAAGCAGGGCAACATTTAGTCTCTGGTAAGTTTTTCTCCCTGAGGGAGAGAGGTTATCCCTGGTACCCAAATAGCCTGAGGGTTGGAAGCTTGTCCACCCCTGCTTGTGGGAGCTGGAACTATGTCCCGCCGGATGGATGTGCTTGATCTTTTTGGATAGCCCTTCCTTCTGCTGTGTAATTTCCTATGTCTTCCTCACCTCTGCCAATGCTCTTAGCTGTTTGCTCGTCTTCACTCATGTGAAATGGCTGGAGGGAGGAGCCGTCTGTATCTCCAGGCTTTTTGGCTTGGTAGGTTAGTTGGTTTTGCTTGTTGTTTTTGTTGTTGCTTTGTTTGGCTTTGTTTTCCTGTGCGTGTCTCCCCTTTCTGACTGCAGCCATGTTGGCATCCCCAGATCCCATCTCCATCTCCTCCACTTCTTTCCAGGTCTGAACCCGAGACTCTTTTCCATTCCCTGGGCCCCTGTCTAGGAGCATCTGCAGGGCTGTCCCGTCCTCCTGAGGGTCCTTCCGTTTACCACCAGCAGACAGTCCTCATCCTCTCCCTGGCTGATGGCTGGCATCTCAGACAATGCTGTTTCATGTTACTTTGGGCAATTTTGACAAAAGAGTTAATTTCCGTCGCTGTATCTTGGTGGTGAGCAGGCCACTAAGCGATCATGTTAGTCTGAATCAATGACTTTCCCTGCTTGCCCAGCATCCTAGGTACCACTAAACTAATTCTCAGTGCTTCCTTTTAATCTTTTCTTTGTGGTCTCAGGTCTATTGGCCTGCATAAGCCAATAGACCCATGCTTGGTCACTTTGTTAACACGATTAAGTGTGCTTTTCCTTTACGGAGGCTAGCTTTCTGTCTCTGCATGCCGCGTTAAGTTATTGAAAGAGAACATGATAAATGCACACAGAAACCACAAGTATTCCAAATGTGCATGAATTGGTTTGTATAATCAGCGATTGATGGGATAGCTCTAAGGATGCTTCCCCCGCATTGTGCTGAGCATATGGCGTGAAAAATCTTCTTGGATCATCTCCATCTCTCTACTTTCCTTTCCTTTTCATCTGTAAACTGTTTTAGATTTTTTTCAAAGGAAAAATAAACAGCAAAACAGGAGGCTCCACATAACCATCTGAATTGGCTCCCCAAATTTATTTGAATTCATCTTCAACAGGCTTATCCAAACCATGTTCAGTGCCATTTACCCATTCGCCAAGCAAATTCTATAACTGTGCTCAAAACTGGTGATGCAAGATAAAAAAGGAAGAAGTTCTTTATTCCCTGCAAACTTGTAGTGTATTAATGAAGGCAGAATTTAGACAGACAATTAAGGAACAGTGAAACGCATGCCTTGTTTCTCTAACACGAGCCGGAAGTGATGAGCGAGGGCTATCCTCTCCTGAAAGAGAGATGGGGCAGGGAATGAACTCAGGAGGCTACACTCACAGGCCCTAGCAGAAAAGGGAGCAGGGGTGCATCCGAGGAGCTCACAGATTTTTGGATTGAAATGTTAAATAGGTGGTTTTACCCTTGATGACTGAGCTAGAGAATCCATGGGGAGCACATTCGGAGGAATTTTTTTTTAAATTGCCTTAGTTGTTATTCTTATCTATTCATTTCTACCAGAATAGTAAGACTGGTGTGTGTCAAATAACAGTAACTAACTCCTTAAAATAGTTTTTTTTTAGCAGTCAGCATTTCTCTATTGTTCAATGGTGTGCTAGTCATTCGCAAGTCCTCCAAATCTGGGTAGTGTTTGTAGCAGTAAACTGTAGAAAACTGATTCAGTTAAGCCATCTGAGGGACCACACCTGAATTGAATTACTGGCTAACTTGGGGAATTAAGGGAAAACAGATTGGTCTCACTGTTTCCTAGGCTTTCATAATTAGATAATTCACACAAAATGCAAGCATGATCCAGTCTCAGAGGTGGGTGAGCTGAGTTTTGAGTTACATGTTAAACTCTTGAGGAGATACAAACATGGAGACAGATGCCTTGTTAGAGACTTAGATATAATGAACCCAAATTGAGCAGCTAAACTCACTGCTAGGTATGTGCGTCATTCTGTCCTTCTGATACATGCCAGCCCAGACACTGGAGCCCACTTTCCAATGCCAAGTACCAGCCACAGATTTCAAAGGTTGGCTATCTTCAGATGTAAAGAAGCTATGGATTTGGAGTAGTCTCGTGGGTATAAAGCCATAATTATTCTATCATCAATGTCGAAACTATTGGTGCTTAAGAACTACACAGTTCACGCGTCAACCCCTCAGATGCTTTTCTGAGCATGTTATCAAGGCATCCCTGGGCCCTTGCTCATGCAAACTGACATGGGGCATCAGACAATAGCGTTGTATGATTCTTGTGGTACCACTCACAATGGGCATGGAAGGGTTAAGATAGGAGCTTATTCCTCATCTGTCCGATAGCCTCTATGCCAAGTACAAGAGAGAGCAGGCCTGTTCTGCCTCACCTCCTCACCCAGGTGGGTTTATAGAATTTATGGGAGGGTTTTTTTTTCATGTAGGAGGAAGCATCCAAAATTTTACTATCCACAGAGAAAAATGAAGACATCCATTTTTTCTAGTTTTGTGGGAGTGAGGTTAGTGTGAACTGATAGGAATGGTTATGGGTATTAAGTCAGAGAAACACATATAATGGCTTTACACGTTTTGTGTTAAATTCCTCTTGTATTACAAGCATATGTCCTGCGTATTTCTCACTGCAGAAAAGGAAGAAAGTGCTAAGACTGCTTAGAATAATCAGAACAATGGTGAGATGGGAGTATATTAGCCTTGCAGGTTAAGCTATTGTCACCAGCACACAAAGGTGTCCGTTTCTAAAAACTCACTAATTCTATATTGGGGAGATTGGTTTTCCAATCCTTAACCCAGAAACACAGAAAAAATAAGAACCGGGTTTCACTGTTTTCAGCGAGAATCTAAATGAATCTAGGCTGACAGAGATGGACATATCCAGAAAAGAGTTAACATAGCCCCCAACACAGACTTTGAGCTTAGAGGGCCCTGCTTCCCAGTTGACAATTGGATGGCTTTTAGAAATTGTATTCAGGAATTCCCAGGCTGATAAGAAAAGTTGGCTCTGTGTGCCCAAAGTATTTATGGAAACAATGCAGAAAGGAATGAATCAAAAATTCCTTAAAATGTAGAAGGGAGATGAAATAAAAAATTAGACATACTAGATGAGATAGTCAAAGTTTAACCTAGGAGATCATATCCATAGGAGAGAAATTCCGATAAGAAAAAAGGCAGGGACAGAGACCGCATAACAAAGTCATCAATGAAATGTCTAACACAAGAAAAAATTAGTTTATTATTTAAAAGAGTTTCAAAAATAACCCAAATGCAGGTAGTTGATCAGCTAATGTACTTCTCAACTGTGGCACTGGGAGGGAAGAGCATAGGAAGTGTTCCTCTCTGAGGAAAATTCATTCTCGACCTAAAATCTCTACCAGTATCTCGATACATGTAGATTGTTTACATACAGTTTGACACGTGGAGATGTTTTCTGAGGGTAACGAAGAGTGCGTTCTTTGTCTTGAAGGCATCCTTACTTAAGAATGCGACTACAGGATTTATTCCCGCAAAAAGGAAGCCGTCTAAGGGAAATGATGGCTTTCCCAACAAGAAATAAAAAAACAGAAAGGAAAGGAAAGCCTAGCACGGAATTGCAGAGCATCAGGCACAGCTAAGCTTGCTTTTCTATTGGTTTTTCTTAGATACTTTCGTACATGAGTACGTGTCTTTATTTAATGTACCCCAAATTTCCTCCCCTCCACATCCTCCCCTATCTCCCTGCCACATTTCCCTCCAAGTTTCATGCATTCCTTTTTTTTAAGAAAGCCTACTGTGTTCACTTAGTGTGGACTTTGCTCCATAGTTGTAGGTATAGGACCATCTGCAGGAACGTGGGTAGCTTCTCATGGGTCACATGCCTGAATTAACCTGAGTCCTCTCAGCAGCCATCAACTGCCAATAGTTGCTCAGGAGTAGGATTCCGTTAGCCTCTCTGTCATCCATGCTGGGACTTTGGCTGGCTTGATCTTGTACGGGTCTTGTGCGCTCAGCCACAGCCACTGTGACTTCATGCGTGCAGTGCTGCCGCTGTGTCCTGAAAATGGCTTAGCTCTTGCTCTATATTTGATTTAACACTGATTTAAAATTTTGCAGTGTGGTCAGAAGTTGGTGCATTACATTGTTGGTTTTCCCCTAGTGAAATAACCTTTACTGGCAGTTGGAGGAACTGTGACACAGAGCTGCCTCAAGGGTCAACTATTTACCCCTCATTTGATACCCTTAGTATTTACTGCCAAGTACCAGGCACATTTCTATCACCTGTGCCCTATTTACACCCCACCCAGACAGTGTGTCTCACTTTATAAATCTCTTCAAATCTACTCTCTCCTGAGCTCCAAACCCTCCTCCCTGTAGGTACATGTGGGCAAGGGAGGATGGAGAAGAAACTGAGAAGTGTCATAGGGGAATAGAGGGGGGAATCCTACAGGCTGTGCATCCTCTCTGTTTTGTGAGGACACTTCCCTACTCCAATGCTGTGGAACTTCTCCCATGGCTGCTAGTATTCATTAATCTCACACTAAATCATCTGGGGTCTAAGAAGCATATTCTGGTTCTAAGGTTTTCATAAAATAACTAAACTAACACCAAATAAGCATTGTGAGTAACTTATTAAGAAAAAGGAAGATGTCATTTTAGGTGTTTACCAAGTTTACACATGTGATTTTATTGATTTTCTCAATTTCGTTGTTTATACAGGAGAAACCATGGGTTTCTTTGGAAGGTGACTTGAAAGCTAAGTGTCTGTTAAGGGACAGTTTAACATAAATATGGTTTTGATTTTGTGAAGCAGCTTTGAGTGTCATAGGCCCCACAGTCTTGAAGACCGCAGCACAGCCTGAAAGGAGTCCCCACTGAGCTGACTGTGCACTGTGGAGTAAGACATGCTTGCATCCTCTCCTCCAGGAGTACCAGCCCTGTAACACTAACGCGTGCCCAGAGCTGAAGAAGACCACGCCGTGGACGCCCTGGACACCTGTCAACATCTCGGACAACGGTGGTCACTATGAGCAGCGGTTCCGATACACTTGTAAAGCCCGCCTGCCGGATCCCAACCTGCTGGAAGTGGGGAGGCAGAGGATTGAAATGCGGTACTGTTCCAGCGATGGTACCAGCGGCTGCTCCACAGATGGTAAGGGGTGCTGTGGGGACTGGCAACTGCATGGAAAGCCTTTGAAATGGAAAACTAGAGGGAGCCCCTGTTCAAATAATGTTGTGCCTATGGTTGATCCAAATACAGTTTTTTGTGAGATTTATTTAGTATTAGAGAATATGAAGAAAAGAGTAGCTGTCATAAAAATAATAGCTGAGAAGTGGACTTTCACCTTTTGAAAACCCTAAAGTAGACAGGCAGTGGTGGCACGGGCCTTTAATACCAGCACTCAGGAGGCAGATCTTCAAGAGTTCAAGGCCATCCTGGTCTACAGAGTGAGTTCCAGGACAGCCAAGGCTATTACACTGAGAAACCCTGTCTTGGGTGTGCAGGGGTGGGATGGGTGGGGGCGGGGAGACTTAAGTAGACAAAGACAGTAGAAGCACATTTGTTTATTTATACCATGTAGTGGCTTTTCTGTAAATAGCATGTTGGATCCATTTCTGTTAATACTGCTTTGCCTTAGTGGCTTTGTGAATGCTTTGAGTGTGGCTGTGGAGAGCCAGGCCCAAACCAGCCCTGACTCTGCCTGTCTTGGACACTGCCCATGGTGGCAGCTCTGGCAGGTCTCTCCCTGGACTTCCTGCAGGATTTTCCCCTGGACTTCCTGCAGAAATGGTTGAGTTTTTTCTCCAAGTTACATTATTTGCTTTCTTCTTTGTTTTTTAAAAAATACTTTTATATAACTGCACAAAATCTATTCTAGTTCTTAAAAGGCAAGAGGCCCTCACGGAGAAGTGTCCAGAGGATGGTTTCATGAGAAAGACAGTCACATCTGTGTAGGAACATTCACGAGCCTCTCTCAGCACTCTGTGATTGTGATCTTTCTTGATTCTCCCATGAGTGCTGCTATTCAGAGACTGATGTGCAGATGCAGGGAGGGTCAGATCGGTGGCATTTATAGAGGACTCGGTGGGTTTCTCCTGGCCCAGTCAGTTCTAAGGGGTGGACTGCAGTTCTCTCAGGCCACAGGTCCCCATGCCTTCTCTGGGAGCAGGGAGCGTGCCTGGAGACATGAGAAGCAACCATTCTTATCGAACGCTATTCACTTCCAAAGCACCCCTCCTCGTCGTCTGTATTTGCAGGCACTGACGTGTCTCAGACGGCTGATGCCTACAGTTCAAGAACACACAGCCTGTTGTTTTCTACACGGGAATCTACTCTGATGAAGGGTCATATGAGCACAGATGTACAACGTAGAACTAAAACCATTACCTGAAAGAGGAGGCGCAGATAACAGTCACCTTGGCTTCTTTTATGAAACCTTGCTGTTGCTCAAAGAAAAGATTTACTTAGAAATTCCAAGGGAAGGGTAACAGGAAGCCCATATAAAAAAACACACATTCTGCAAAGGTTGATCTTATCAGTTTAGTCAAGATTACAAGATAAAATATGAGAATTTAAAAATGAATTTCAACCGGGAGGTGGTGGCATATGCCTTTAACCCCAGCACTCAGGAGGCAGAGACAGGCGGTTCTCTGTGAGTTCAAATCAAGCCTGTTCTACAAAGCAAGCCTGTTCTACAAAGCAAGTTCCAGGACAGGCTCCAAGGCTACAGAGAGAAACTTTGTCTCAAAAAAAAAATGAATTTCAGATATTATTTCATTTTTCCCCACTATATTCTATATAACATCAGTTCCATGGCACTAATTGCAGAAAATCTACAGACCCATGGAAACTGAATAGTACTCAACTGAATCACCCCTGGGTCAAGGGAAAAATAAAGGAAGAAGTTAAAGACTTCCTAGAACTCAACGAAAATGATTGCACAACATACCTACACCTGTGGGACACTGTGAACTCCGTGCTAAGAGGAAAGTTCGCAGCACTAAGAGCCCACATAAAGAAAACAGAGAAAGCTCACACAAGTGACTTAACAGCACACCTGCAGGCTCTAGAACAAAAAGAAACAGACTCACTCAGGAGAAGTAGATGACAGGAAATAACCAAATCTGGGGCTGAAATCAATAAAATAGAAACAAAGAAAACAATACAAAGAATCAATGAAACAAAGAGCTGGTTATTTAAGAAAATCAACGAGATAGATGATATCCCATACAACATCTTAAATACAACTATGTTCTATGATGTCTTTCGAAGTCTAAATGGAAAGCACATATCCTAAAATATTAATTGTTCATCTTCAGTTCACACTTAATTGCTTTCCCATTTCACTTGTTGGGTCTGACAACCTTTTCGCCAATATACTTACACCCTTATTCTGTATGAGCCATGACATATATCTATTCACTGTGCCGTCAAAGGGAAATATTAAAATTTAAGCATGGTGTATCTTTACAACTGATTTCACTTTCCATCCCAGACATAAATTTTTTATTCTTTCCATTCTGATACATATAAAACCAAAGCTAGCATTTTTAAATATTAATTGTATATATTATTCATGAAAATTTTTGTTTTAAAAATAATTTTATAAAAAATTATAAATTTTTGTAAAAACACATTTATAAAATGATAGCTTATATTTTATGAGCACTGTGAGCATTGCCCATGGTTTTATATATTTTATATATTTCTTTATGAAATGCAAACAGTCTGTTTTGATGGCTTTGGGTTCTCATGATCATCCTCGCATCGTGTTATTGATGTCTTAAAAACTGAAAACTGGACCCCTGTGTTTCTGATCACACAAAAGGAGGCTTAAGTGCCCGTCATTGTTTGCTTATTGATAACCACAAAACACTGGCTGGTTTCAGAAAGCTGTTCCTAAAGCCTTCTCTCAGAAAATCATCCGCCTGCACTTGACCCAACAAGAAAGTTGCTCAGGAATGGCTGTGGGTGTTGGGTGTTTGCTTGCTTGGGATAACAATTGCCTACCACTTCACCAAAGAGCTAGTGAGGCATTGGTGAAAGCCTCACCATTTCTGAGACAATGACTGAACAGGTTTACTATTGTACGTCGGGCTGCATCTTCTTCAAACAAGTTTTGACTGAGTCTGATTAAATAAGTTCAACATGCTCAGAGCAGGCCCAACATTCAAGGAGTCTTCACAGAACAATTCACATATTCTTAGAACGCTCACCTACCCTCAGCCATCCCCGCTGAAGCCCCCTTCCCTGCTGTTCCATTTTGTTAGCAAGCATGCTCACAGCATTTGAAGACTCATGGCAAGCTTATTCAGGGATGGGATGTGGGCAAGCTCTCTGGAGCAAAGGGTTGTCTCCATGGCTTGTGATTTGAGTGGGATTAACCCTGATACTTCCACAGCATGAATTCACACTGGAACGGTTAGCTGGAAGGAAACAGGTCTAAGCTGTGTCCCTTTCTCTAGGCGAATGTCCTTTCTGTAGCACCAACCCCATGGTACCTGAGGACAGTTTGCAGTAGAGCTCCTAAGGAAAGTGATGTAGGGCTTAGAGGCTGTTCTAGAGATGCGTCTACTAAACAGAAGAATTTCCAGTGTGGACTTGCTGCTGACTGTAAACACGTTAGCCCACTCAGATGGAGTGCCATGTGCATCCCGTTTAAATAGTGACTGCAGGAAAGGAGTTTGAGGAACCTGAGGCTGCGTTTCAGCTACAGTAGCATTTTGACTTGTGAGTGTCGAAAGGATTTGGTCTATTAGGGCAATTCTAGACATAGAGCATACAGCCAATACAGGAGTAAAAACAGGGGGGAAAACTCCTGCAGAATCACACTTTGGGTTTCCTTGGCAGGACTTTCTGGAGACTTTCTACGAGCAGGGAGATACTCTGCTCATACTGTCAATGGGGCCTGGTCAGCCTGGACTTCCTGGTCCCAGTGCAGCCGAGACTGCAGCAGGGGCATTCGGAACAGGAAGCGTGTTTGCAACAACCCAGAACCCAAGTATGGAGGTATGCCATGCCTTGGCCCGTCCCTGGAGTTCCAGGAGTGCAACATTTTACCCTGTCCAGGTAAGTGGATCACAGTGTGAAAAAGACTGAGAAAGCCGCGTGCCTGTAGCCTTTAAGAACCGAAAGCCAATGGAGACCTCTCTGTGTCTCTCTGTCTCTCTCTGTGTGTGTCCTCTCTCTGTCTCTGTCTCTGGTGTGTCTCTATCTCTGTCTCTGTCTCTCTCTCTGTGTATTCTCTCTCTCTCTCTCTCTCTCTCTCTCTCTCTCTCTCTCTCTCTCTCTCTCTCAGAAGTATGTTCTTGAGAAGTGTGTGGGGTGATGGTGGTACCTCTTACCTGTTGTTCATGGACAGGATGAATGAAACAGATACAGCTAAAGAGGCTTGGATTCCTTACCCATTTTAGCTGTCTGGTCCCAAATCATTCCCACTGCTTTAAAATTTTCCTTCAGTCTCTATTCAGGCACACAAGCAGCTAGTTTAGGGCTAGCATGGCTCTCCTCTCATATTGCCTGGTTCAAAGACAAACACAATATAAAATGAATCACGTCTATGTTCTTTTGATTTGATAAGAAACCACAAATTCCCATGAAGCACTTTGTCTTGGTTAGGGTTATTATTGCTATGATGAACCGCCATGACCAGAATAACGTGAGGAGAAACAGGTGTATTTCATTCACAGTTCCATATAACAGTTTGTCATCAAAAGCGGTGATGGCAGAAGCTCAAACAGAGCAGGAAGCTGGAAGCAGGAGCAGATGCAGAGGCTGTGGAGGACTGCTGCCTCCTGACTTGCTCCCTCTGGCTTAATCAGCCTCCTTTTTTATAAAACCGAGGACCAGCAGCCAAGGAATGGCTGTGTGAGAAGCTGGGCCCTCCTCTGTCAATCACTAATTAAGGCAATGCCCTACAGGCTTGTCTGTAGCCAGAGTTTATGGAGACATTTCCTTGGCGCCCCCTCCTGGATGGCTCCAACTTGTGCCACATGGACATAAAACTGCACAGCACATACTCAGATCTTACACTCTAAGCCCAGTTACTAGTTTGCTGTCCCCAAAATAGGTGTTAGTCACTTTCAGGACACAGATATACCCAACCAACTCTTCCACTATGACCTCTACCGGGTTCATAGAGTCACAGCTGCCAGAGTGCTACACCAGGCCCACCAGCCAGCTCCCAGGTCCACCTCACGTTTCCCACAGAGGGCCCACCTCAAGAATGAAACCCTCTGAGGACAAGCTTCCCTTCTGGTGACTATGAGACCTGTGTCACCTGGCCTTCCCATAGTCTCAGGTTCTTCAACAAAGTCTTAAAGCTGTTAGAGCCTTGTCCCTGGGTAGACCACTTTTGCTTTATGCCCAAGTGGAACCCCCAGGAAGTTAAGGATTGCTAATCAGGCTCACACACCATAGTGATCTTAGCTATGGCATGTGACACCTGGAAATATTTGTGGGCGGTTGTCAGATGATGGGGGAGAAAGGCACTGGATAATTGGTCTTCCTTCCACAGAAGACACTATTAATTTATGCATTATATTTGTCAGCAAAGTTGTGTGTGTGTGTGTGTTTGTGTGTGTGTCCCATAAATATTTGTCAGCCTAGTATCATCACTGATCACTCTTTCTGTGGCACGATGCCATACAGTGGTCACAGCAAATAAAGACATACAAAATTATAACAGGTGAACCAAGCTGGGTGCCCTGAGCCTCGTATTGTGGGGTAGGAAGGAATTAGCCAAAATGGCAAGCAGGAATGAGATATCGCGTGTAGAAGATTAGTTCCAAATATTGGATACATTGGTTTGAAGGGCATAAAAATCTTAGCATCTATTCCTGTAGATGCATACAACTTTCTGAATAATTTGAGCAACAAACTGTCTTATAAGAGTTTAATAAGCATTTGTTATTGAAAGAGTATGCAGATGGATGAATTATTAGATGGATGGCTAGATGAATGTTGGGGGAGGCCACTTGTTTGATTTCTGGCTGCCCAAAAGCTCAGACCCAAAATAATCACATAGAAACTGTATTAATTAAATCACTGCTTGGCCTATTAGCTCTAGCCTCTTATTGGCTAACTCTTATATCTTAAGTTAACCCATTTCTATTAATCTGTGTATCGCCACGTGGTTGTGGCTTACCTGGTAAAGTTCCTCGGCATCTGTCTCTGGTGCTACATGACTTCTCTCTGACTCTGCCTTCTTTCTCCCAGCATTCAGTTTAGTTTTCCCTGCCTACCTAAGTTCTGCCTTATGAACAGGCCAAAGCAGTTTCTTTATTCACCAATGGTATTCACCACATACAGAGAGGAATCCCACATCAGATGACTGTCTAGGTTATTCTTTGGATGGATGGATGGATGGATGGATGGATGGATGGATGGATGGATGGATAAATGGGTAGACAGATGGGTGGATGGATGGTAATGAACTGGTAAACATGTAGGTAAAGCCAAAGTCAATGTCCCAGCTTTGTTTAGATGTTTTTCCTTTTACAAACAATTCTTTAATTTTTGAGATAACTTTATTATTCATTTTTCTTTCCTTTCTTCAAGTCCTCCAATGTACCCATTGTTCTCTTTCAAATCATGACCCCTTTTTCTTTAAATTTATTGAGTATGTTCATAAATACACAAATGCAACCTGCTCACTATGTATGTTGCTTGTATATATGTTTTTTGGGTTGGTCATTTGGTATTGGATAACCAACTGGTGTGCTCTTCTCTGTGGAAAACTGTCTACTGCTTTCAGCATTTCTTATTTACCTGTAGTTCTCTCTGCAAGTAGGGGACTCCTGAGCTTTCCTCCTTCCCCATTAAAAATGGTGTCATCTTTGTTCAGGTCACAGTTAGACAGTCATGATGTTGAGATGTTATGGACATAGTTTCTGACATTATTAAGAGACACTTAGCTCTCTGATCTCACACTTCCTGCTGCTCCTTTTTCACAATTCTACCCGAACCTGCATAGCTATGTGTGGATGTTATCTATTATGACTGAGCTGCACACTTCTGTATTTTGATCTCTTGTGATTTTCTATAATAGTGTCTGTCTGTTACAAGGAGAAATTTCCTTGAGAAAGGGACTATACTTATCTATGGCTCTAAGTTTAAATATTTAGAATATAGTTGGGAATTATGCTGGTTTATTAAAGTGGAAGTCATATGCTCTCCTCCAAGATCTGAGACTTCACCAGACCTGGGTAGTTGCCTAGCTTTCCAATACCAGGCATGATTTCTATCTCATTGAGTCTTCCTGAAGTCTAATTAGAGAACTGTTGGTAACTGCGTAAGCATGTGTACCACTGCTGTACCCGTAGGGTTTTAGAATCTTTATGGTTCATACAGATCATAGATGAATACAATGACTACTGGTTGCTTGTCTCCTTTGGAAACTTTCATTTTGGCTTCTGGGTATCATAAAATCTAGTCCTTAGGGAGCAGACTTTTGGGTCATATCAGCTCAGGTCCTGTGAGCCCTGTATCTGAATAAATGGGTGTTTTCAGAAATAAGGGCTTATCTTACATCCCTGGAAGGCAACCAGGGACAACAAAAATATGAAATATTTTGGGATTCTCTTGAACAACCTGACCAACAACTCAAAAGAGGGCTTTCTAGGCTTATTACTGGTTTTCTGTTGGATAGTCCCTTATTCTTTTGGGGAGCATTGTCAGCTCCCCCAAAATAGGAAATTTTTATTTGCATATATGTATACTTACTTACATGTATTATAGATATTCGTATCTATATTTGTATATATATTTATATGTATTGTATATATTTGTATCTATAATTATAGATAATATAGACATATATAGCTAATAGTTACGATTCCTTATGTGTTTTTCAGACATTTTACTATTATTTTACCTTCTTTCTGTATTCATCTCCCTCCCCTGTCCCTAGTTAAAATCCCCATTTTCCTGCCCTCCTCAGATCAGCTGTATCTAGATTCCCCTCTCTATTGCTCCCTATTACCACCACTCCACCATGGTCCCTTTTGATTTTCCTGGCTTCTATAGTCATTCCAGGTTATATACTCACACGTGACAATTTGTAGCTAGGAACATCAGACAACAGACAACATGCAGCGTTGTTTCTCCAGGCCCGGGTTACACCACTCCACATGATCTTTTCTATTTCCTTCCATTTACCTGCAGCAGAGATTTTTCAATGATGTCTTTGCTCCTACAGCTGTGCTCCTCCCATGAGGCCTCTAGGCTTGAATTTCTTCAGCCTCAGGCTGTTCCTCTGCAGACCACACAACTTTCCCAGCCAAACTGATGCCGAGATGCTGGGAAAGGTCAGGGAGTTGTTCTTTCCCACAGCCCGTGGAGAAAGATTCCTCCCCTGGGTGCTTGGAGGCAGCGTGGGCGATAGCAACAGATTTGAATCAAGGCTGTGAACTGGAGCCAAGGGGAATGATATACGAATGCCAAGTACCCTCCATCACCCTGCCTTTTCCAGACTCCTGACTTAATTTCTTGTGTCCATTAGTAGCTCATGTGGAATCTGAGAGACGCTTGGATGTGGTCCTGGTCCCTGAGGATAAATAGTTCTTGACCATCTTTAGGACACTCTGATAGCATCATCTGTGGGTAGTTTTAATTTTATTTTTGTTGACTTGTTGTTGAGCTAGGACTATGTGTACATGACCTGAATGTCTTAAAATAGATCTGTCCTCATTTTCTTTTAAAAGCCAAAATTCCTTTGTAGAATTGCTTATGTCTTTGCACAAGGGACTGTCAGATTCAAGGTTGAATGTATGAGCATCAACTTTCTCTTCTACCTCCTGGAAAATTCTTAAAGGTGTGATAACCTGTACCTCAGCTAGGAGCTGCTAGGAAGCCCCCCTGCATGGTCACAGCACTTGCTATGTAAGTGTGGTTTTGCATTTGAATTCTCAGCATCCACAGCAATGGGCATGTCTGCCTGTGCCTGTAACAACATTGAGAACAGCAATAGGCAGATCCCAAGAGTGAGCCTAGCCAGGTGATCTGGTTCATTGGGAGACCCTCTCTTACTCAGAAGAGTAAGAGAGTCGAACACACCAGTTTCCTAGTCTAAGCATTGAGTGCTTATCTCGAATTCTGGAGGCTCTGGTTCTATCTGTGGCTCTAACATAAGCAAATAATAATAAAGTGAAGCACATACTAAAATGATTATCCTTCACCTTTTGAACTTGCTCCTGCATAATTTATCCCAACCCTGAGAAGCACATGACTGTTTCTGATCATGACTTTTTCTCCTGGTACATTCGATGCGGCAATAAAGACTCTAGGCTGGAGACCTTGCCTGGCAAAGCTAGAGACAACAGATGGTTCTTTGTTGCTATGTGTATTCAAATAAGATGAAAGCGACTTAGAGTTGTACTTAGACACCCATAAAACCGAGAGCAGTAAACGTAAGTTCTTTTGATCCAATTTAACTCAGCGGGTTCTATTTGTCTTTCTTCTGTAAACAACAAGGCCCAGGGAAAAAGGAACACTGGGAATATGACGGAAGGGCACAGGGTCTCAAACCGGTGACCCTGGCAGGTGTGTCTCCTCCAGAGAACAATACAGAGACCTGTGGTGTGCTGAGGACTCTGCGCTTTCTGTCTGCTGTACCCTTGTATTCCTGGAGCTCCACAGGGTAGCGAAGGAGACAGAGAGCACAGGAAACTTCTTCTCAGCGTTCCCTTAGAGGACAAAAGCCATACTGCTCCTCTGTGTAGACCTGTGAGGTCCAGGCTTTAGCATGCAGAGGTACCAGCAACACATGTTACCATGAGCTGACAGGCTATAAATGTTCCACTTTGTCCCCATAGCCACCCACAGTGTGACTGGCACTCAGGGGTTAATCATGCACCTTTATCTTGCCCTCCTTCATGGTGGGTAACTGAATTCTCTTTTTATCTTACTGTAGCAGTAACCACAGTTAGAAGAGCAATGATTTTCTCTCCTTGTCCATTGAGCTATTTAATATATACATTTTATTTCAACAAAAATAGTTCTCGGTAACTAATTGCTTTTTTTCCTTGGAAGAAATAAGGATCTAAGCTTCAGGGTCTTTGATCTTCTCAGTAACCAGTCTTACTTAGGATACGTTAAATGTGGTACAAGCCCTGGGCAGAATCCAACATGGAATTATGTGAATTATAGGGAGGTCCGTTGCCTGAACTATTGATTCTTAGATGTAGGTCTTTTCAAGCCAGGTAGATAGTAAAACCAGCAAAGGTGAGAACTGGCTAGGGGCCTCATATTAATTACTATAGCACGTGATTCGTGGTTCTGGGAGAGGAAGTTCCACATCACATGTGTGTCATTGAACATGTGTGTCATGCTGGATTGAATGTGTGTGCCGTGCCTGATTGAATGTGTGTGCCATTCTGGATTGAATGTGTGTTCCATGCTGGTGCATAGAAATCATATGTTGAGGAATATTTTCTGAAGAACCAAACAATGAACTGGAAATTAGACGGGTTCTGGGATTATGGGGGGATTCTTTCAGCTTGTATCTACCACTAAGTAGGAAACCTCACATGTCCCCACACCATGGCTTCTTGCCATGTATGTTGTTGTCTTCTATGTTGCATAATCTCTAGCTGTGTCATATTGGTCTGGTGGGGACTTCAGACATGCTGTGCTTTTGTGTTCTTTCCCAGTGGATGGTATGTGGTCCTGTTGGTCATCCTGGTCTAAATGCTCAGCCACCTGTGGGGGTGGACACTACATGAGAACCCGCTCTTGTACGAATCCAGCCCCAGCCTACGGAGGGGACATCTGCCTGGGGCTGCACACGGAGGAGGCGCTCTGCAATACACAAACCTGTCCAGGTATGCAAGGCCTTCGTTACTGCATGACTTCAGTGCAAACTCACCTTTCTTCATTATGAACGATGACAAAGATTGTGAGTCACAGTAGACACTGGCAAGTCAATCTCACACTGTTACCTCTGATTTATTTAACGACACTTTGTTCTACAGCAAAAATCATTTTCATACTATGTTTTCATCACAAATGGGAAAGTGCATACATGTTATAGCATCTATACTACCTACCTAGGAAATATACTCCAAATCATCTTTGACCTTACTAAGTAACGCTGATGACTCCCAGGTAGCACCTGGCTTTGCGGAAGGAGAGAAGATTGGGAGAAGTGGCAAGCGAGGAACACTTGTAGAGCCCTCACCCCGGTGTGCAGGGAGACTCACCTGAGGCCTCTTTCACTTTCACCGCCTATCCCAGCACAAGCACATCGTATGCTTGGAATGAGCCAGAAATGTTTCAGGGGAGCAGTGGGCATTGTGGGATGACACCTCACTCAGAGCCAGGGCTGTTCTCAAAGGCAGTGCAGTTAAAGAAAACACAAGGCAAAAAGTCCAGCCAGCTTTCAGAGGACCAAAGCAAAGCAAGGAACAGGGAGCAGAGACTTTAGGAAGTGAGTCTTTTCAGGATTGTGAACGGGGAAGCTCTGGGCCTGTGCTTGATGCAGGATGTTTCAGACAGCTCCTTACCCAAGAGGTAACCAGGCATTCTGACAATGAGTTACCATTCTCCACTT
Source organism: Arvicola amphibius (assembly GCF_903992535.2). Classification (NCBI taxonomy): domain Eukaryota; kingdom Metazoa; phylum Chordata; class Mammalia; order Rodentia; family Cricetidae; genus Arvicola; species Arvicola amphibius. Next base: position 6,108,941 of record NC_052049.1, on the reverse strand, counting down.
AACTCTGACAGGGAAACACTCTACCGGAGTGCATGCACAGGTCATTTTAGAAACCTATATTTAAGAGGACCTCAGAACCAAATTATCATAATCATTCCAAAATTCAGTCTTTTATGTCTTTGAGAGAAGAAGTCATTCCGTTTGTAGGAATCAGTGCACAACTTGGTTTTCTGAGTTTTAAAAAGTAATAAGATATATATGTGTGTGTGTGTGTATGTATATATATATATATATGAAAATATCCTCCTTATTGATGAATAAATAATGAGTTCATTCCTTAACTTAACATATGAGTCTTATCTTTGTTTCTTATCCCTGTTTCTGAATATCTGTACACTTGGGAGGATTGAAAGTCATTCCAACAAGTCCTTCCCCTTTAGGCAGAAGCATTCTGTCATTGCTCATTCTTTGGTTCTCACCAAGGCTGTGGGACCTGACTTCATTCATCTCAGGAAATCTGAGGTGAAACGAGCTCTCCTGGCTGGCCCGCCTTTGGGGACTTTGCAGAGATGGTTTTGCTGCAGAAGAAAGGTGCTTTAAGCTTCCATTCAGAAACCAGGGATTTTAGCGTGTGGTGCTGGCCAACACGGATCCTGGGGGAAATGTCCAGGATATAATCTGAGGGTCTCTTTGTAGGGGGGCTTACTCTGTAGCCGTCAGCATTGGTGATTTCTGACTCCAGATCTCATGTTTGTCTCAAGAACTGGCTTACTGACTATTAAATAAAATTGTTCATAGAATTGAAATGATATGGGACTTAGAACCCTTACTTCAGATATATTATATCTGACTGAAAATTTTAGCACATTTACTCATCCTTGTGTGGATTTATTCACTGGTTTGGCACAAAGTTATGGCCACATCTTATTTCTGCGCAGAGTCATTAAAAACACAGTGATTGGTTGCTGTCATCCGGTAACCCTGCCTCTCCCCTTCTGGTCTCTGTAGAGAGCTGGTCAGAGTGGTCCGACTGGTCTGTGTGTGATGCCCCTGGCATCCAGGTCCGTGCTCGGCAGTGTATTCTTCTGTTTCCTGTGGGTAGCCAGTGTTCCGGAAATACCACAGAGAGTCGGCCATGTGTGTTTGACTCTAATTTCATCCCAGGTAAGGGCAGAGATGTTTATCAGTGTCAATAGAGTCATTCCAATATCCAGAGAGGAAATGACCCATTGGGTCAGTCTTTTTTCTGCTCTTTGAGGCTGCCTTTGTTGAATTGAAAATGATTCTGTCTACTGTTGTGGTTTCAAGGTGAATGGAATATAAATTCACATGTAACCGCAGATTTAGACTGGAATTTAGCACAATGTCTTATATAATTTATTGATGCTAATGGAGCATGAGGATTTCACTACAAAAACTGAAAACTGATTGTTTGTTTTAATATCAGCATAAATACTTTACTATGGCAATGTTTTGTATGTGTCTGCACAGCGAAAATGGTCATTGTCTTCCCGTAACTCTCAATATACTAGGGAACATGGATGTCTGTCATTAATATTGCCTTGAAAAACAGGTTACCTGTTCCTCTTGCTATAGCCTTTTTTTTTTAAATGAGGAATCAACATTTCGTCACAGGGGACTATCAGTTATTGCAATGGACCTGTACGGTGGTATTCTACTTATGTATAAAGCCCTGAACACAACCTCCCTTCATCTGTGCGGACTAAAGCCAAGACCAAACTAGTGGGAAGAAATAATGGGATTAAATTATAGAAGCGCAGTTTATTCATTTCTTTTTACGCAGAACCGTTAGCTTTAGCATTACCCTGAGAAGGCGTCTCAGCCACATACAGCCTACGAGTGATGCTGCCTTTTGTTTTAACATACTTCCAGTCTTTGTTATCGGATGAAAAATCCCTGTGGGAGAGTCTGGCGTTCCCAAACACCTGGAGTGTGGCCACACTCGGAAGACTGCCATGTCATTCACGCCCTGCTTGTATCACATGGTCACAGGATCACATGTGGCACAGGAAGGGAATACCTTGGCTTCCGAGGAGAGTTTTCCTTGAGTTCTGATGGTTCCGCCTTGAGTTCAGAAAGATGCAACACCAGAAAAACAATACAGGACAACGTGATCGGGGCTCCCTGGAGTGGGACATAGCAGAAATCAATACATGTGCTTGTTTCAAGCCTGAGGGACCACGGCATTTTCTTTTTTTTTGGTATTGAATACCATACCCTCCTAGTCAGGGTAACAAAGCCAAATCCACCTCAGGTTTATTAAAACAAAGAAACAGTCAATGCCTTTGATAATTAGCCAAGCTTTTGAACCTTAGATTCATATTGAATTCAAAATCATTAGTGTTTGTAAATGAAGCATGGATATGAGCTTGCCTCCTGACTCATTGGTGCATAGTGATTGCATTTTCTGTTTTTCCAGAAGTGTCTGTGGCAAGATCCAGCAGTGTGGAAGAGAAAAGGTGTGGAGGTGAGTTCTCCTGCTTAGTACAGCTCTTGCTGGAACTCGGACATATTGAAACCTCTCTTTTCCCGGAGCGCTCTGCTGTTGGGTATGGGTGGCTGGACAGGGAAGTCCCTGAGTGTATGGGTATGATATGCAGACACACCACTAAATGCTTCTAGGGACAGATATGTCCTATCAGTATCTCACGAGGCTGCCACCATCTACAACTGTTTGTGTGAGACAGGCTTTGGACATCAGCAATTTCTGATCCTAGATGGGAGGCTTAGGACATGTGCTAAGACTGCTCAACTCCATCAGTACTTGCTCTGTCCAGAACTAGCCTCTCCAGTGATGCTGACATCAAACTGAGCCAAAGGAGTCAGTTCATCATATTTTGCTGCCAGATAAGTGAAGAATAACAGTTTTCAGAGATTTTATATTGGCCATTGTACTAAAAACTCCTAAGCATCCGTTTTAATCTGCATTGTATGGGTAAGAATGATGGAACCCAATGAGATAGGGCTCAGATCCAGATGGGTCATGAGTAGAGGATTCAGGGATAGCATCCTGGCAAACGAATGCAGCAGGGGTTTTACATTGAAAACATCCTGAGAAAGGGGACACAGAGGATCCCTGGGAGATGCATGGGAAGATTCTGCAGCAGCCATGTCTGGGTCATACTCTTGGTCAGCATCAGGATCTCAGGCTATAGCTGATGGGTTTAACATAACTGGTTATATAGCATGAATGTTTGCAAGTATGGAGAAACGTTATAGATGCCTTATGTCTGTTGGTTAAAAATCAATCAAATATTGTACAGAAAGCAATTCAACTGAACCAACTAGATGGTTGATCCCTATTCTAGCTTTATTGTTCAAAAACCAAGAAAATAAATGGACTAATAGCAGAATTAGTAGGGGAAACATGTCTTCCACCAAGACTAATGACCTGACCTTCATCCCAAGGTCCTGTATAGAGAAAAAAAGAAAACTGACTCCTGAAGTTATTGTTTGACCTGCATGTACACGCCATGCTACCTGCACATATGTGTGAGCATGCACGCATGCACACAGACGTAGACACGCACACACGCACACGCATGCACTCACACAAAGGAAATGTTAAAAAGACAATGCATATATTTAAGGGGGAACGACAATGTACAGAATCCCGGGAGATTTAGTAGGCACTATTTTTCTCTTTGCAGAGAATGTGCTCCTATGGAAATCTTCCAGCTCAGCTATTTTTAGTTTCAGGAGACACAAAGACTGAATAATCTTGTCATAAAGATGTCAGCTGGCCACAACTTCCCCAGGCACCTGCAGGAATAATTTATATGACTAACGACACACATCTGCATACGGAGACCATTGTACATCTTCCATATGCAGCAATGAAATATGAGTTATCAGTGCAGTAGGAAGTATTTTTATCAGTGTGTGGCACTGACTCAGGGGCGTCCTCACAGCTAAAATAGAGAAACAAGAGAGCTCATGAGAAATCAGCCCTGCTTATCACCACTGCAGCCCCCATCTGCAGTAAAAACAGCATAATTCTAGTCTTTGTTGGTGAAAAGGTGCAGGATGGTTTATGCCACAGTCACATGATGAGAGCCCTGTACCATCACGGTCTCTAAGACAAAGCAGGGAACACCCGAGGCTTGTAACCCCTCTCTATGATCTTACCATTGAACAAATAAACTAGGAATGAAGAATTGAGATGATTCTTCTCTCAATTGTCAGGTAGTCTTGTAGAATGTTCTCAATAGGTTATCCAGCCGTTAGTGCTTCTGTGGAAGGAACGTCACTATCTGTTCAGAGTCTCAGTGCATTTATGAGTGTGTGTTGATCATTGCTGTTGGTGAACCCAGGGAAGGAGGTCAGTTTTTGAGGGATCGGCATTCTTAGAATCATGTCCAGGAGCAGACAGATGCCCAGGACAGGAGAAAACTCTGAATCAGAGGGCAAGTGCGAGATCTCCAACTTCTACCGTGTATCACACAGCTCAGGCCCTGATGGTATCTCTCACATTTTGATGTTCAGCTTCACACAGGTCAGGCTCTGACAGCATGTCTCATATTCTGATGCTCAGCTTCCCCCTGGGCTTCTTGACCTGGGATTCTGATAGAACCTTAAGACCCTGGTTCTAGTGTCCATTGGTAAAGATTAGCAAGTGATCTTTTGACAAGTGTCAGAGCTGGACTGGTGCTAAGGTGGAGCTTCTGCTGAGTTGTAAGTGTTATGAATGGGCACAGAGCACAGAGAGAGGAGGAGGAAGTCAGTGGGGGTGTCCGTTATAAACATCTCAGATCCCAGAGATTGCAGACAGATCTGCTTGTCTCCTCTAGTACTCCCAAGGGCTTCCTCTGCAGTGAAGGATGTCATTCCATGTCCACACTGAGCTCAGTAGCTCCACCACACTCCCTCTTGGCTCTGAAGTTGACAGACTGTGGGAAACCACTGGATGACATTGCATTTCCTGGTAACACATGGGGAAACACCGAGGGGGTCCTGTGGATGCTCCCTGAGCCGTGAGAACGTGAGGTTAATTACCTGAGCACAGTTAGTCCTCTAGTGGCAGTACAGGGCATGTGACTCTCATTTATCTCTGCTCTGAGCCCTGCAGGAAGGTTGAGAACTTCAACAGCAGTGTTTTCTTGATGGTTGTTTCTTAGGCATTCCATAACTCTCGATGCATTGCCAGGATACCAATCAAACCATTCCTGTTTTCTAGACACATCATTGTAGCTCACTTTTTAAATATCTGTTACCCATAACTCATGAAAAAAAAAAAAAACAAAGAGAATTAATGCCTATTAAATAGACGACAGTGGGTCAAAAGATTATATTGAGTGCCTTTAGCACAAATCCTTTATTTCTTAAAGTAAGACACTTTTTATAAGATCACTAAATGCAAGTTTGAAATAGTGGTCCACAGGCTAACATACAAATTAGAGAGTTGAAGGGAGAGATGGTGGTAGGGATGGAGGTGGGAGGGAGAGAATAAATCTGTGTGTTATCTCTAGAAAGACACAGCCAAAACTAGAGAAAGAAGAGTGACTTCTATTTCCTTTGTAATCCTTAAAAGTTTCTCTTATTGAACAAAGTTTGTATCTACAAAAATACTATTAAATATTTATATATTTATAAATATAAATAGCAGAATTCATGGAAATAGAAAATAATTTGAATAAAATGAAACAGAGAGTAAGAAACAGCCTGGCTTATAGGAGTAGAGCAACTGAGAGCCTCAAGTGAATTCTCCCTTTGTAGGCTGGAGCCATGTTGGAAAGATGCATGCTCAGTCTGTTAAGGTCGATAGACACAGACAGAAAACCCACAATCCAGTGGTCACTGTATTCTTGAAGGTTCTCTGGGACCTTTAGATGAAAGCAAATGTGTTTCAGATGTAATACTAATAGTGTTCAAGGCTTTTAAAGAAATGGTTGTAATCTATAAGAACACTAATTTGAACTGGGTTGCTCAGAATGGAGACGTTTTTTTACATGACCATGACTTTTCCAAGAACAAAGCTGCTGTGACATCTGTACCTTTGAGTTTGGAGCACCTCCGTTCATCTTTCCTTTCGGTCGGGCACTTTGAGGGTCTGGTAGTGTGTTCTTCCTAAGCACAGTATGACACTGGCCCTGTTTCACAGAGTTCAACATGTTCCACATGATGGCCGTGGGGCTCAGCAGTTCCATCCTTGGCTGCCTCCTTACCCTGCTCGTCTACACCTACTGCCAGCGGTACCAGCAGCAGTCCCATGATGCAACTGTCATCCACCCTGTCTCCCCTGCTGCTCTCAACAGCAGCATAACCAACCACATCAACAAACTGGAGAAATACGATTCAGTGGAGGCCATCAAGGTAAGGAATGGGCATTGATGGTTGTAGCCAGGTAGGCCACAAAGGCAGCTAGGTGGTGCTGGGGCTGCCAGCAAGGTTCAGTGGTGGCAGTACTGGTAACGGACAGAGTTGGGATACCCCAGACTTTTGGGTGCTCTCTGGGGAGTATAGACAGTGTACAGGTGTTTGTAGTTCCACTGTGGTAGTTGTAGGAAGTCTACAAGTATTGGCTGGATACTCTTGGAGGTGCGGGGGTAGGGGAGGAGTCTTTGGAGATTCGTTTTTCTCATTTGCCTATTCTTAATGGAAATAAGAGTTTGAAAACGAAAGCAATGATATATAAAATTCTGGGAATAGTAAGTCTTGGACCATGTCCAGCTGTGCCTCATATGTGCTTTTTGCCTTTGAAGAGAGGTCTTTCAGCAAACCCCTCCAGCCTGGGACCAAATGAATGACTGAGCAGTGATATAAAGTCCACATTATGACACTCAGCTGTCCATGTCCATCTCAGGAAGACCTGAGTTTCCTTTGACCTCAGTGTACTCCTTTATAAAATGGATGCGATAGTGAACAGCTCCATGGAGTTCTGAGGTTTCAGTGACCGCCTGTGAGAGTCAGCGCAATAGCTGCTCTTCTTCCTGTGTTTGCACGAGAAGCCGGTGTTTGCCTTTAAAGACATCGGGGGCTTTGTCTGGTGCACCCGTCTTCTGTTATCTTCTACTCTCGTGAAAGGAAGTCTCCTAAGCAAAGATTGGCTAAGCTTCTGTGTCCCTGTTGAGTTACTTGTTTCCCACAACCTATTTAGTGAACATTGGCATAACCTCTCTCCCTGCCACGATACCTAACTTTGGAGCATTCTCTTTTATAAGAGTATGTATTATGCACCACACGAAGGATCAGGGATCATTTTGGGATGGGGTGGAGGACAGGGAGGGATACTATGAAATAATGGCTTCTGGCTGCCGTGTGGCTATCTGCCATAATCATGATCTCACCAGATCTGTGCCTACCTGCACGAGATCATGGCATAGATAGGGCGTAGATGACTCAGGGTCCTACCTTGTCCTGAGTAGCAACTGGTAGTGGGTTGTTGCCGTGGAAGACAGAATCACTCTTTACTGAGGATATGGTCCATGGTGGGTTTTCCATGCTCCCGTGGACATTCCCACACCCGTGAGCATATGGACAGTATTAACAAGACATAGTCGGTTATTAAAAAACAAACATGAAGCTGAGTCTAGATGCATATTAGTGTATCCCCGCATATGGAAAATAACCGCCAGTGTCTATACATTTGCATGAGTCTTAGAGGTTTTCTAGAAATTCAGACTTTGGATTTCTGGTCCTTCCTGATTAAAGTGCTAAAGTAGGCCAGATGCTCCTGAAGACAGCCAACCTCATCCAGTTATTAGCCAAATCTTCCTTGAGGCAAATGTGCTGAGGAGCCAGTAAATGAGAAGACACTTTCCAAACTAATAGAGCCTTCAGAGTGAGCTCCAGCTCAGCCCAGCATTTCCCGATTTTATTCTATTGGAAACATCACTTACTGAACGCTCTAAATCTTTTCAAACATATTTTACAGGCATTTAACAAAAACAACTTGATCCTAGAGGAGAGAAACAAATACTTCAGCCCCCATCTCACTGGGAAGACCTATTCCAACGCCTACTTTACAGATCTCAACAATTATGACGACTACTAGCAGCTCTTTCGCTTCTGGCTCCTTGGAAACTCTCTGCTTCTCAAAGCCGTGCTCCATGACTGCCCTTATTTCTGAGGCTTCAGAGATAAAGTGTGGATCCATTTCAAGTCAGGACTTCCCCATCGCTACAAAAGACACACACCCTTAGGCACCTACGTGTCGGGTTGTGGCAGTCTGGTCTGCAGCAAACATTTGATTGTTGCTAAGTGAGCCATGCTGTGAAGTTTTGCATTGTGCTCCTCCCAGACTCTAACTGGTCTCTTGTTTCATGAATTTAATTTCATAAATGTGCCAACCACGTTAGAAAGTGTCTTCAGAAATGTAGCATATCTTCATGCTTTCGAGTGTAGGGCTTCATGATGTTTTAATTTGAAAACAAACAAACAAACAACAAAAAGCCAGGCACTTTATCTGTGAGATCCCTTCCCTCACAAGGTCCATTGTAATTCAAAGAATGAAGATATGACTATGGCCAACTCTCCCAACATGGGTTACTCTGTGGGTTCTTGGAAAGAGCTTGCTTGCACTTGGAGTGATTCCTGCCCAGGGAAGACCAGGGATTCCGCCTGCCCTGGACCTGCTGAGTTGTGGTCCCCTTGCTGTGTTCTGGGATACTGACTGTCATCACTGTGCAGCGAACACATGAAACAGAAAACAGACAGCGAGACACACAGCAGTGTCCTGCAGTTTGTAGCGAAACTAGCCTTACTCTGACTTTCCGATTCCGTGGTATTCCAGGGACCTCCTTGCCATGCTATAGGCCTGCAGGCCACCTGCCTGGGCAGTGGGAATGTGCTGAAGAGCCAGTCTTAGCATTGGGGTACACTCCATGCCCCTCTCTCCTTCCCTGTGAAAAAATTCTTGAGCATTATGATGCCAGTTATGGAAAACATTGAAAGTACCAAACTGTAATGGAAAGCTACTCTTTATTTTTTTGTGTTATGCAGTGTTGAGTGAACTGATGTTTATTGACAAACAGTTTTTGTATTCAGCATCTCTGATGTGTTTAATGTACATCAATGGGCCCCTATCAAGAGCATTAAAGGTGTCTAAAGCTGTTCCCCTGGGCTTCAGCACAGTCACACTGTACTCCAGTACCATGGTCCCCTTGTTCGTCCCCTGTTGCCCCCAGCCTGGAGGAGGCAGAGGCTCTGGCATCTTTACATCAGTGCTGTCTTCCTGTGCATCCGGCCTAGCCGGTCCCACTTCTACCCTGAGGCAGTAGCAGTCAAGATGTACCTTGAGAGGTGACAGGCTCTGGTTACAGGACTCTAGTGACCCCACTGCTCTCAGTCATGGGGGACAGTTGTAAGACCATTCCTGAGGTCCTCAGAGGAGTAAAGGAGACTCATTAACAGCTGATACAGAGTATATTGGTATTGATTTAATGCTTTTGAAAAGCAAAGACAAAATAGTTTGTGCCCCTGGTCACTATGGCAAAGACCTGAGTAGGCATTTATATATGTTCTTACGAGAAAATAAACTTTCACGTCTATGCAAATGTATAGCACGGGGAGGAGAGATTACAGGGTTCTATGAGTGTGTTTTCCCCTATCGAATGTAAAGAAGCAATCTCAGAAAATGTTCCTCAAAAAAAGAATCTATGATTAATCACAAATTAGTCTCACATAAAGACATTTTTCAGACATAATGTTAAGATTGAAATTAAAGCAGCAGATGAGCTCTGGGAGATAGGTGTGTCAGGTTGCGAAGAAATGGCCGATGGGAATATCCCAGTGGGACATTGTGTGGCATTTCTCACACTTCCACAGCGGACACAGCCTCCGTTGCACACACGTTTTTAAAATCCACACTCAACAGATAGATGTGTAGGATGATTTATTTGTTGTCTCTAGGGTGGATTTCATTCGATGCCTGACTTCATCTCATTACTTTCTTTTAAGAAAAGAATAAATCCTCTTGGTATAGCACTAAATTTTCTTGTTTTAAAAATAAGCTCACTTCTTGAATATTTCCCTAACTTGAAAGATCATTTTCTTTCCCCTGGGAAGGAGGGTGCAAATATTTCAAGAACTTGTCACTAAACTTGATAGGAAATGCTTTCTACGTGAACTCCAATCTGGTCTCCATCCGTTTGATATAGCAACCCCACCCTGGAATTCTCATAGTCTAAGTAAGACAGTCTTCTGACATTAGTACTAGCTTTCTAAAGCCTCGTGTTTGGCTCCCCGGTTCTCTATTCAAATCTCTACCCCCAACCACTAGGCCTCTGCTCTGATTGAACCAAACAGTTGGAAGAACTGCTCATGAACCCCGTGGGCTGTATTCTCTTTTCGCCTCCACATGACTGTTTTTCTGGAACTCCACTGCAGAACGCCATTTTCCAGACTCTCATTAGCCTGTCACACAGGTGCAGAGAGTGCCATCCACTTTGGAGCCTCCTTGTCAGAGTGGATCTGCTCTACCTGGGACTGTTTGTTTGGGATTAGGCTGCAACCTGTGGGTCATATTTTGAATTCCAGACTGGTTTTCTTGTTTCCTTCCCTCCTCCCTGCTGCATCTCTCCCTCCAGCCCTTCTTGCCTTTCTTAATTCCTTCATTCTTTCCTGGCTTCCTTTTGACCTTTGATGCGAGAAACACATGGAAGAATTAATATTTTTAAGCTACGTCTGGCCGAACCTGTTGTCAAATGACATTAATCAAGCTATTTTCTAGGGTTTGGGTTCAAGTTCGGCTGGTTTTCGTTAAGAAACTGGCTTCAGTTGCATGCTTACATACTTTGGAAGTTGGTCCCTATGTTGTTTATGGTCCTCCCTCTGATTAGACCATCGTCAATCCTGCTAAGTGCTGACATTCTGCAGAAAGAAGAATAGGATCTTTGCACACTGCACAGCCTTAGACATTTCCAAATACCCTGGGGACTTTCTTGGAACTGGGGGCTCTGTCACCACTGACTGAAGTTAACTCAGTGAGTTCTAAAGATCTGGGACATTTGGTGAAACTATGCTACACACACACACACACACACACACACAAAGCCTCTGTCATCATAATTCTAGGCTTTTTCTTCAAAACTTCCCAACACAAGCTAGGCATCTTTATGGCTCTGCCTCTTAAAACTTACTCATGGTACCCAAGCATCTTTGGTCCTGTTTGATACATCAAAACACACATTAAAGTAGATTCTACCTAGCATTAACATTGACCTTGATGGAAGGCTAGACAGTTTCTTATGTCCATGGTGGAGTTTCAGCGACACTAAAGGAATCGAAGATAAGTCATAAGCAGTAAATGTCTGCCACTGAGATGCTTCTGTCACTAGGAAGGACCAATTCACAAAGTCTGGTGGGGATGCTATTGACTCGCAGGTGATAGTGAAGAATAAAGAAACAGATGTGGCATGTGAGATGCAGAGGTGAGGGTTATGTCACTCTCTATGAATATGCTGTATAGGCCCTGGCAGGGAGCTGGTCCACAACCAAGTACTGTGGTCCTGACATTTGGACTCTTCTATCATCACACTTCCTGGGTGCATGAGTCTTAGTCAAGGGCATCGTCACCTCCTCACTTATCTATGAAGGGATGGAAATGGCCAGTTCTGACGCCCGTGCCAGCAAATCTCCCACATTAATCTTGCCTTCAACTCTGGACAGTTTTTCATCAAAGAGGATTCCCCTTAAGGGTCACGTTATTGCGTCATTGAACAGCTCAAAAGATGTTATCCTAAATATGCATCAGGTTTTGCATTTGGTCATTTTGTCAAAATACAGTCTGCTGGCATATGAATTCATATATATCCTCATGTTTCATTGTTGGATTTTCTTGCGTTTAGAATAAACCACAAATAGTTCCTCAATAGGTCAAGCCAAATTCTTCAATTGTTCCACAGAAACATGAACTTTCTTAGCTTTGAGGTATCCTAGACTCTTCAGTAAGCCATTCATATTTTAAGTCACACTTTGGGATCCACTAAGTTCAGCACTACAGTCTCAATGACAGTTTGGGAACCTCATCCAGAAATACAAGACACCATTTACCAGTGGGCAATATAGTGAACTCTGTCAGCATCAGATCAACCTCTTTTTCAAGTGACAGATTAAGCCCCAAAAATTACTTGCCATGGAGGTCTCAAAACACTAACCTTTGCAAACTTTCTGTGTTTTTCTGGAGTCCAAAGATGGTATTAAACATGCCGAGCTCATCCGTATGTTCCTACACCTTTAGAACTTCATGGAGCATCTAGCCATTTATATTGATACATCATTGTCAATATTTCAAAAACTGTTATTAGCCATGGGTATCTGATATTATCTATTATCAAATACTAACGGACATAGTGAGCATTCTGCTTCTTAGAGAAATGCATGCGAGATGGGAAAACCTAAGTTAATGGTCTCATTGACCTAAGAGGCGCAGTCCAGGGAATGCTGTGTGAGAGATTAATGCCCAGAGCCCAGAGATCATCTATCTCTCCAGGTTATCTTTTCATTTATTAATTAATTAATCATTAATTAAAATGATGGAAGAAGATTTCAAAGCTCTATAAATACCTAGTCAAGGCCTTTAGTTGTTTCTATGGGTAATCTCATGAAACAAAGGAGATGGGTTGCTTTCTAGTTTGCTGCTGTTCCCTTTGGGAAACTGAAACCCTGTGGATAACATACAATGTTGAACTATTGACAGAACTTGCAAAACTCACTCTTCCTTCACTTACATTGAAGTTGCATTTACACTGTAATGTTGCATTATCAGAATGTTGGTCCATGTTATTGAAGCATCAGGGATGGAAACAGCTCTCTAGAGTAGTTCATATTGCAGAGAATGTGCCGCCTCCTGAACACCAAATTTGAAGCTGATACAAATGGTATAGTTCATAATGAGAACCCAACCCCAAAATGTGATCTCACTGAGACCTGACATTCTGCCATCTAAGCTTGTTATCCATGACCAGAGCCTGTAGCAACTCTGGCCCCAAGTAGGCATGCTTTACTGGAGAGACATTGTACAGGTAACTAAACTAATCAAGAGTGCTATTGGGTCAGAAAGAGAAAATCGGAGATGGAAATCACTAAAATGTAAGCCTGACGGAAAATCTCTACCCCCTCATAATCAGTCAAGAACCTAAAGACAGTAGGTCAGTCATAATCCTTATCTTTCCCAGTTTCTTGGTAATTTAATACCGGATGGTTCCAATGTTAGATAAATACAAGCGGAAAGCCAAGCCTGGGCTCTGCTAAACAGAAACTGTTCTCCGTCAGGACACTAAGGAGGCCTGTTATCTGCAGGAGATGATTGCCTTTCCTTACAAGGTTGCTAGTGCCTTTTAAAAGCTCTGTGCTGTTCCTCCTGGTTATCGATTATTCCACTCAGAAGCCAAGGGGTTGGTTGTGTATACTTTGAGGGAAGGTACTCTTGTGTGTCTCTTTGAATTCAGGAACAGACAATGAGAAAGAAAAGTCTTATATCCCGGTGTGGTTTCGCTCTCAGAACAGGATCAAGGGGGTGCCCAGATGAGGCGACTCAATTCCAGCCTGCAAGAAAACCATTGCTTTAGTTTTTAAATCTTCATGGAAACCTGTTAGATCCTATCCTGTGGTAGGAAAGTCCACTCATTCGGTGTATGTAGAAGTCACGGTTTGTTTCCTGTGCTCTTCAGGAGAGTAACAGGATAAGGCAAACAGCTGCAGGTGACCAGAGCAGTGACACAGAGTATGGAATGAGAACCAACCGCAATGTTATGTGGGCTATTTTATTTTCCAACTCCAATATTATATGTCAAAAATTTAATAAACTTGAGACTTTCAACTTGGGTTTAAAATGTTAGCAGTGTCTTCTATGTCAAGTTGACCGCTTATATTTTACACAGTGACTGGGGACTGTCATCCAGTTTCGAGATCTGAAAAACGTGCACAGCGGCCTCTGGCCACTGATTCACCATAATGCTCACCTCGTCTGTCAATAAGACACACCAGCTTGTCCCAGTGTACAATTCTGCAAACGTGTCACCAAAGCCTGTGCTACCCGACTTGATCCGACTTTACGCCTGCTATGCCCCCTTGCCTGATCTGTGATACAGAACAAAACTGTTTGGGATTGTAATTTCCCATTCATAGCAATTTTTCCTTGGCCAACTTCAGCCCTTGGTAAGCTTGCAGACTGTTATAGGTCTTAGGATTTAAACGTCAAAGGCAGTCTATGTTAGCTACTACAGAGCCATTTCAAGAGTGAAGTCAGTCTGCATATGCCCGTCAGTTCCCTGAGAAAACACAACTTGGGTCTGGTGGCGGTGCACCTGGCTGCTGGCTGTTTTCTCCCTCAGACGCTGGACAACCCACACTTCTCAGTCCGTCTGTTTGGCTGTCAGCATTTCCCCTGGACTCTCAGTAGACATGGGCACAGACAGGAAGTTTCCTGCGGTCATCGTCTCTTTGCTTCCCTCATTAACACACTAGTTTATGTTCTCCCTTAGAGCCGGCCATCCTTGCCTCCAATCGTTACTTAATGACACCTGACAGAGATCTTGTTTTCAGAAATCAGTTTAAGACCCTAATTGTGTCAACCCAGGAGGGGAACTCATTCTGTCTGTCACTGAACCAATTATGGATGTCCCCAAAATCAGCCAAAACCAACTCACACCTGTCTAACCAAACATACTACTAAGGTGAAACTTACACTTATTACAGCAGTGGAAATGTCACCTTGTGTCACCGCCCTAGGCTCAGTCCCAGTAGCTATGTCTCCACCTTCTTCATCTCTTAACAATGAAATCATAAAATGGTCCTGCATATTGCCAAGAGCATAGTATTTCCTTCCTAGAACCCCCTCCCAATCCTGCTCGTCATCTCTCTGCCAACATTTTATGGAAACTAAGATAATCATAATTATGTACAGATAAATGTATTATATTTTTTGTACTTGATGTTTTGTGTAAATAGTTTGCCTCATTCAGTTGTATGTGAGTATTGAAATAAACTCTGCCATTTAGGACACAATTGGTGACATCTTTCTTTCCGGTCTCCTACAATGTGGTAAGGCTTTGGGAGGACCACGTTTCATCAGAAGAGAGGTGTGGGTGGCCTGCTGGGGGAACCTGTACAGCGTAGTTGTTTGGTCTTCTTCTCAGGCCTCTTGACTGCAACACAGAGCAGAACCACACAGACTCACACAGATATGCTAACCAACTTTTATGACTGTTCCTGTGGTAAATATGAGCTGTGTGGTGAGGAAAACCAATCCAGTTCTCTGTTTAAGGCATGAGAATCAGGTGTTGACTGTGATGGATGTATCCAATGGTTGGCACATCCTCCCTAGAGCACTTCAGATGCTACTCACTGCTGCCTAACAAGGTTTTTCCTGAATGAAATACAGTCAGCATAAACATAACTAGATAGCCATATTTCAATATCAGTACAATATTTCAGTATATTTATCAATGTATGTAAAATATATGCGGTATTTATGCATCTTACATATACACATATGGTATGCACTCATAAACAGACATAACTCCAATTATTTTGTATATACATATATGCATATATTTTAATGGATCCAAAACCCCAGTATATCTTGGTTAATATAGAGCTCAAATATTGACATAATAGAATAAAGCTATATAAACTTAAGGTGGCAATAGTTACAAAGACTAAACTGTTTGGACCCCAAGTAATAAACTATTCAAATATTTGAAGCAACCCATGAAGAATTTCTATTTAGCTATTAGTTTTAAAATTAGGAAAAATTTACTGTTGCTAAATTTTCCTTTTTCAATTTTTTAGCATTCTTGATCTCCATAATATATATTCTGATATTTAAATAGTCTTACACTGCTCATGTATGAACATCCTCTCTGAATTTTCTTCATTTGATCTTTAAAAAATAAAGTTGAAGTGGGATTTAAATGATTGAACCTCTTAGAAATTTATAATGTAATTTTCTATTTAAAGTGTCTCTTCAGTTGGGAAAGAGTGGCAGAAATGACTGAATGCGTTGACTCCACTGATCTAAACAGTTAATGGAAGAGGAAATTAACCTTAAAATAATCTTGGGAAATATCATTTCCTGAAGTTATTGTTTTTAAGTGGTGCTTTTATTAAATCATAGAGAAAATGAAGCCTGAAAGTGAGTTCTCTCATTAATTTGCTTTTTATAATTTCCCTTGAAGCTTTCGCCCGATTTCAGCAACCCCAGAGCTAGGAGCAGAGCCACAGGTAGCATGTGGAAAGTACAGTCTGGGTGTTACAGTCAGATAAGGACAAAGGAAGCTTGAAGACAATTCCGTGTTAAGCTTTTCCCCATACAGTCAGAACTCCCAGAAAATCTCTAGTATCAAGGAATGCTACTCATGTTTTAAAACAGAGCCTTAGCCCCCCCGAACTGTGGTTTTTAATTACATGCAGGCTTGTGCGAGTCAGGTGTTTGTGAAGGTCTGCTTTCAGATTGCTTAGATTTTCTTTGAAAACGACACGAAATTAAAAACACTCTTTTTGGTTTCCTATCCCTTCCCTTTCTTCTCCACCTGAGAATTGTTCAGTCACCTCCTGTCTCCTGTTAGTACATGCATAGCACATGATCATTTTGAGCCTCTCCAGCAGCCATCCATCCCGAGGTGGCCGGCTCTCTCTTAGTCAGAGAGAAGAGGGGTAATAGAAACCACATGATTGTGACCTGGAAGCGGTCAGGACCATCTATGAGCTCTTTTGATTGAGTAGTCCTGCGAATAGATTTCAGAAAACCCTCAGCTCACAAGGCTTCTGCACCCAGAACCACACTAAACACAGTTATCTTGGGATGGACAGGTAGGGGCTCAATGGGAGAAAGACGCTCTGAGGACCGTGACTAAGTATCACCATCATTCAGTCCAGCCTGGAGACTCCTACCAAGAATGCTTTGTGCTCTCACCTTTGCCTCTACTGATTTCCCCTCGATCCGAAAAATAAAATGAACTTCCACACCCTATCTGAGAATGCCCATAGCAGCTCTGTTTGTCTGAGTCCTTTGGAAATTGTTTCATGCTACTTTATTTGCCCCATTCCCCCTGCATGGAGGATATAGTTCTATTTTTAATTCAGAGTTAGGAAGCCTGCAATCACCTAATGTGCTGTTAGACACAGAAGGAGGGCAGGGCTCTTGCCCTTTACATGGGATGTTTTCTTGGCTTTTTGATTTAAGGAGAGTTGGAGCACACGGTGAACACGTGCATAACAGCCAGGGATCACTAATCAGCTTACATTGAAGATCACCTGGTACCTCCAAATTCAAAGCCAAGTTAAAACTAGAATAAAATATAACAGAGACAGAGATAAGTGTACCTCTCATTCCTTATCAAAGAACCTTCTTTTTGCAGCAGGAGACCGTTATAAAACAAACAAACAAACAACTAGTCAAAATGCAGAGAGCATCTGACCATAAGATGCTCAGCCCCATCTACACCTACAACTCCTGCACCTACAGCTGAGGAGCCTTGATGAAAGTGGGGCTGAAAGATTGTAAGAGCTCCAGGAGGTCTGCCATTACATGATGCCTTCTGTCTGTGACATGGAAGCTATGCACGTGAAATCTCAACAACATGGCTACCTAACAAGACTACAACAACATGTACAGCAATGTACACCAGTGTAGATGGCAGAGATCTCACAGAGCCCCGTTCTGAGAGTAAGAGCTACATGTAATTAACTCCTGCCGGGACAGAGAGAATTCGCTTTCTTCAGATAGGAGCCCCCTTGGTGGTTATCTAGTACCAAATGGTCAATGCATTCAGACAACACTGAGCGGACCTAGCAGGCTGTGTTTCCACATTCGTTTGCTTATGTCTGTCTGTAACAACAATCAAAGAGAGGAGGCCATAACTTTGGAAAGGAGTAAGGGGGCTGCCTGGGAGGTAGAAGAAGAGGAGGAAATAACATAATTATATTTTTATTAAATAAAAAATAGAATAAATGTAAGTGCATGCTTTGCTTCCTCTCTCTCTTTACCATCCAGCTCCTCATAACTCATCTTCAAGCCTCCCAAAAGGAAACAAAGCAGAACACCCTGGCTTTGGTTACTTCTCGAGGCAAGAGTGTTGGTATTCTGGGGTCCACGCCTTTTCTCGGTGAAAAGGGCAGTGTCCACATAGGGCCGTGTTCTTTCAGAAGTTAGTAGGTACAGTTCAACAACATAATTTACTGACACATGTTCCACCTAGTCCAAATGGGGTAACTGAGATTGAGACCTGGTATTTTGAACCCGTTAGTTCCATAAACATTTTGTTGGAAGAAAAGCCAAACCGTCTGTAGCAGTGGCTGGCATGCAGGGAACCAGCCCCCTCCCCCACCCCATAATGGAACACTGTCAGTTACTACCCAATGCAAAGCTTTATATCCAAGCATGCAGTTGGCTATCGTCATTTTCATATTTGTCTAAACAAGTTCCTAATTTGTGCTTGAAACCATTTAAACTATAGCTCTTTGGGAACTATTAAATCAAATATTTTGCTTCAAGACTATTGGGCACATCATGAAGACTTTGTCTGAACATCTGGTAGACTCATGAACTCAAGCAAGAAGAGTCTGCATGGTCCCTGTAGCTGCTCAATATACCTTGCCGAGGTTAGTAAGGCTACTGGGCTATCAAAGGATTAGATGCTTAGACAGAATACGGATAAAAGGACTTAGGGGAAATAATGTGGCTTGTCTCAGTCCTACATCCATACTGTGCCAGACTTGGGCACTGCTATTTACAAAATCTTCATAGTGTAAAAGCAAAAAGCAAGTTTATGTTTCCTTACTCTGAAGGACTTACTAGAGAACACTGCCGATTGCTGCTCACCTCAGGCTGTGGTTATCAAAGTCTGACATACGGCCCTGGGTTAGTTTTTGAACAAACAGGTGTGTTGGTGAGACACTCTGTTAGAAACAGTGCTTGAAGGTGACCTTAGGGCTGTGTCTACACTGTAAAAGTCTACCTGCTGTGACCCTACAATCCACACTGCTCAGATCAAAGCAGAATCCAGAAAAATACCTTGGCAGGAGGAGTGCTACCTCACACGTCACCATTCAGAAAGTCCTAAAACAAGGCTTAAAGTAAATGTTTGCTCCAAGCAGGAGACTGACAATTACATGTGAGGTTTGGCATTCTCTGTGGAAGGGGGAGGTGTAAAGTAGAGCCAGCTAGCTTCTGAACAAGGAAGACACCTGACATTAGCATTTCCATGCATCCTGAGGCCTCAGTGTTCTCTGTCTGTCTGTCTGTCTGTCTGTCTGTCTGTCTATTCTCTATTTATATCTCTCTTTTACATGCATGGCTAAAAATACATACATACATACATACATACACAAACAACTTCTAACTTAAACAAAAGATGAGAATATTCATTGCCAATAAGCTTTTCCCACACAGAGGGGAAGTGTTCTTAAAAGTTCCACAGAATAAATGGAGGAAAGGCAATACCAGATGGAAAGTTGTCTGTCAACTGAGAGTAATGAACGATGAAATAGAATGAACATGTAAGTATAAAGAGGCTTATCTTGTGGCTGATCTGAAGCGTAAGTGACTAACGTTATGCATTTAATTCATGTGTACAGTTAGTATTAATGTGTGGATGAGCAGAAAAGGAGAAAGGTGGGCAACACAGGTCTAGAAGCCATATATTCAATATCATAAAGGATCTAAAGATGCCAAAGTGATTTACTGATGTAAAGAAATACTTCAAATATGAATATGAGGAAAAGTAGTTATATCAGTATGAGAAAATATGTCACAAAACTGTGATCCTTTTTAATTGTCAACTTGACACATCTAGAGTCACTTGACAAAGTATCTTCAGTGAGAGGCTGTCTGGATCAGGTTGACCTGTGGCCATGTCTGTTGGGGACTAACCTGATGTCAACTGAGATGGAAAGACACTCCCTGCCCCTCCCCCACACCCTCCCTCTAATAGAAGATCCTGGAATGGACAGGGAAAAGTGAGCGATGCACTAATACATGTGCATCAATTCAATACCAGACAGGATGCCACAGCTCTTGTCTGGGTGGACTACGACCAGATCCTTCACATCCTACCACTGTGACTTCCCGGCAATGATGTCATCAGGAACTGTGAGCCAACTGAACCCTTTCTCTCTCAAGTGGCCTTTGTCAGGATACTTTATCACAGTAACAAAAAGAGAAAAACAAGAATGCAATGATCATGTTTCCTTCTATGTGCAAAGTAAGTCCAAAAGTATTTTATCTAAAATAGAAACTTAAGAGCATAAAGCTTCCAGACCTTGGGACACACAAAGATGTCAGAGGACACAAGAAACATACCCCAGAAAAGAAAACTATGATGAAAACATATGAGGCTGTATGAAAGATACGGTTAGATTTTATGGATTGAAAAATCAGTGCGGATATATTTGTGTATGTATTAATGCATGAAATTAGTGGCAATTGTTTAGTTCCTGATGTAGATACTGGAAACTGAGCTTCAGTCTTCTTAAAAGCAGCAAGCTCCTTTAACCACTGAGCCAGCTCATCGGCCCCAGAAAAGCATTGCTAACGATGTGAAAAGACAGCCATGTTCTGGGGCAAAACCAACTGTGGTATAAATATTTTGTGTCCAAACCAAATTAAACACATATCTCATTAAAACAACAAAGAATAAGACACAGGAGTTGGACATACCCTTTACCACATAAGACAGCCACATGTAATGCACACAATGAAAGTGGTTGGACTCATTAATCCCTTGGAGAATGTGAATTATGTCACCTTGACATACGGCTGTATTCCTAATACAGGGATTAAACTCAGTGACAGTTTTAACTGTTGGGGAGGGTTTGGATCTCAGAGAAATACAGATTGTTGGTAATAATCAAAATGGAATGACCACATTAGAAAACATTCAGCAGTTTCTTATCAAGCTGTATGTTTATTACATAGCACTGCAATACTTAAATATTTACTCAGGGAGAAATGAGAACATATGTCCACACAAAGATTTGTACGCCAAATGCATAGGATAAAATCCACAGTAGAAAAAGACTGGAAAGAGTCCAAATGTCCAGCAATTACTGGATGAGTGAGCAGATTGTGGTATACCATAAACTGGAACATGCCTTGGCAATAAAAAAGAAAAAAATGCTGGCATGCACTGCCACATAAATGAAGCCAGGAGCATTACACCAAGTAAAATAAGCCAGTCTCCCTTGGAAGAAACGATACGCCTCATGATTCTATCTGTTCTAAAATCGAGAAAGTCAGGGAACAGAAAGGAGTTCTGGGCTTGTCTAATGCTGGAGGCAGGAAGAGGAATATTCTCTCCACGGAAGAGTTGTGTGGACATGGATATGTTTTAAATAGTAGATTCAGGCTCTTGCAGCTGTAATTTCCAAATTGGTAAAACAATAATTTATTTTACACTTTACTTGTACACTTCAGTTTGTGTTCTTTGTAAATTTCAGTAATACTGATGGAAGGTAGGAGATGACAGAAGATACAGCTCAGTTATCTGAGAGGTGGAAGCAGGATTAGGAGTTTAAGGCAAGAGTTGGATAAACAGTGAGCTGGAAGCAGCATCGGGTACAAAATGAAGACCCGTCTCAAAGAAGAAGAAAAAAAAGAATGAAAAAGTCTAGACTATTCCCTCATAAACACAATAAAAAAAATTCTGCCAAAGAGAACAAATTGTCTTCCAGTTTGTAGCCTCCTCTTGAATTAGGGCAAAAAGGAGGTCATCAGTCTCGGCAAGATTCAGAGCGATCACTTAGGTTATATATAATTTGAAGCCACAGTTCTATGAAAAACTGAAAACAAATGTGTTAGCTTCATGTTGCTATAATAACACATGAAGCAGCCAGCTCATAAAAATAAAAAAGATTTAGTGCAAGTGTTTAGTTGTTAAGGCTACAGCCATGATACTGCCACATTATAGCTGCCTAAACAAGACCTGAAAATATCAATACCAATAAACATGCTAGCTCGGTTGCAGGAAATGGCACAGGGTCCCACCACTAGACAAAGAACTATACCTTGTGACTGGTGATGACGAAGGAGGAATTTATCTCTCCCAGGGATGAGCACCCCCCCCAAAAAAACCTGGTTATCCAATACCAACGACTCAGCCCTGAAATCAAACACATATAAGCAACACTAAAACAGATTCAATCAACTGTATTTTTATATTTATGCATATGCAAGAATAATAAAGAAAATTAGCCATCAATTTGAGTGGGGGAGTAGACATGAGAGGGAGGAACAGGAAGGAATAAAGTGATGTACTTAGGTTTTAGAATTCTTAAAAATTTAAGTAAAAAAAAAAAACCCAAAGGGTAGAAATTTAAAGCCCCATCATTGAGTAGCCCCAGTGGCCTGGACTCTGAAGAAAAGTGGACTTAGAAGGGACAGAGCAGGGATTGCTCAGTTTCTAAACTATCTTCTCTTAAGGGACTGCTCACGAGTTACCTCAGACCCTCAACAAGGATCTTCTAGATGGTTCCACAGCCTGTCATCATTGGCACCCTGGGGTTTAAGCATTTAGTCACAGAAGACGATGACAGAACACAAGCTATGTCAAACCGTACCAACAAGTTTGGAAGGGTGTCTGGAACGTAAGTAAAGAAATGACGACATGGGCTGAGGATGTAGCTCATCGGTGGAGTACTTGTCTATCCTGTGGCCCTGGATTCAATAATTAATACCACAAAAAATTTTTTTAGAAAAAGGAAAGAAAAATGAAGGAAAAAAGAATGAAGAAATTTATAAAGAGGACATTAAAAGAAACCATTGAAATGTGGAAAAAAGACAACTATTTCTGGAAACTTATCTCTGCAGACATAGTGTAGTAAGTGGGAGATTAGTGATGAAGACAAAGATTAGCAGCTAGAACTGAAGGAAGACACCACACCCAGCACAGGGGGAAATCGTGAAGTTTAGAGCTGAGAAAAGAATGGGAAGTTTTAATGTATATCCAATAGTGAATGTGAGAGTAGAAGCAGCGAGAAGCAATGTTCAGAAACAGTCTGAGCACCATCTTAAATATATTTAAATCTGTTTGAATAAAAAAGGAGTAGATATTTTGGGGAAAGGATAAAGCATTTAGGAGGAAACTGTGGGCATGTGTCAATGCCACAGTGTGAGCTATGGAAGAACACATGATGCACCTTTGAATGACTATCACAGATTGATGCTCCATTCATAGGTGAGGTTGGGGAAGGCAAATTACTGGCTGGGCAATAAAGTGTGAGCAATAGACCATGATGGTGGCATCTTTGATGGGAGACTTCCAGCTACTAGGGGGTGTCCTCTGTGTCCTTGGGAGCTACGTGGTGACCAAGGCATCTGAACTGCCAACAAGGGAGCCAAATGTTCAATACCATTGTCTTCAGATTCATTTGTGGGTTTGCAAAATCAGTACAACAAACAGATGTGGTAGACATTTGAGACATTGTAAAATTTGATGTCTATTTGTGAAGCTTACCTTAGTGGTTATAAAATGGTGTATGTGATCATGTCTCTCCAAGTCTCCAGAATTTAAACACTTCATTGCTTCTAAACACTAACTGCTGCATCCTTTAAGACTTGTATGTATTCAGTAAGTTGGTCCCAAATCTTCACAGATAAGGGTCTCCAATGGTGCCTACTCATTAGAGGACTTCAAACTTACATAGAGCTTGCTTCTGAAATAATCAAAGAACTTTACTAAAAAAATACATTATTTCTTAAAGTGCTGGTTTCTATGTTGTCTTTGAACATCTCAAGGTCAAAATCCCTGAAAATTTTTTGGGTTTGTGTACCATCACGCACCCTTGAGTACTGTTGTTAGATTCTTGAAGTTCTTGCAGCACAGAGAAATCAACAAAAAGTTCCAACATTTCCAAGAAGAATCCTAGCTCTCCTCAAGAGAAAAGCCTTGAAATGCTGAAGTCATGATTTGAGATCCTAGAGACATTGCTGACAGTCAGGAAGCTGTCCAGTCATCCCCTTCTCTACTCACTGGCAGCTAGGGAGTAACTTTTGTTCATGAGCCTCTTCCTCTTTGTCCTAGCTGTGACAAGATACAATGGTGTTGTGATAGTTTTACAGAAGGCGCTGACCCTATATGCGAAATTTCCTAAGAAAGCTGTTGTCAATTCAAGACAAGCCTCCAGTCTTATTCAAATAAAAAATTCTAAATAAAATCAGTGTGGCTGGAGGAGACTACATATTAGCCTTCAGAAGATATGCGTTGGAGGTGTTCCTGTGGGGAGGTCAGCTAGGCACAGAGAAGGTCTCTCAAATGCACTGTGCTCTAGTGTTCAGATGTATGCGTGAAGTGACAAGACGCCAGCCAGGGGAAAATTCCCTCCTTTTCATCACATTTTTCTCTTTATCTTAGTCCAAGGGAAAATGTTTCCCAGATTTTAGACATAATTGTGCAATACTTCCTGAAATAGTTCTATATTTCCAGAAAAAGGCATTCAAACTACTCAGGTTCCAACAATGCCTCCCAACATTGCACCTGGAGATAGCCAGGATGATTAATAAGCACACAGAAATGCCTGCTTTTTATTCCCAGCCCACTAGGATGACAAGGAAAAATTATGTGCTTATAAGTTAGCCTGAGTAAAGGGATTTTAGGTAATTTATAATTCCCTTTCAAAATTTGTTTATCTGTTTGTTTGCTTATTTAATTATTTGTATTCTTTCATATATTGCATTCAGATTAAAAATTCCCCATCATCTCCTCCCCTCTTAGGTCCATCTCCCCCTTTCCCCAGATCCACCCCCCCCCCTGCCCTGCCCAGGTCTCTTATCAGAAAAGAGCAGGCCTCCTAGGGACATCAATCAAACATGACATAAAATGTTACAATAAAGACCAGGCTTGTACCATCATATATGTAGGATGGAGGAGGTGACCCAGTAGGAGGAAAAGGGTCTTTTGTCCACAAGCAGGCAAAAGAGTCAGAGACAACCCTCACCCCCACTGTTAGGAGTCCCATAAGAACACCAAGCTACTCAGCCATAACTTATATGCAGAGGATCTAGGTCAGAACCATACAGGCTCCCCAATCTCTGTGAGCCCCCATGAGTCCCAGTTGGTTGATTCTGTAAGCCATGTTCTTATGGTTCCCTATCCCCCCCTGATTTCTCCAATTCTTCCTCCCCTTCTCTGCAGGATTCTCTGAGCTCTGCCTCTGCTCCCATCAGTTGCTAATTGAAGTCTCCCTGGTCTCTTTGATGAGGACTCTTGTCCCAGAACACTCAGCAGGCAGGACAAGCTATAGGTTGAAGATTTGTGGCTGGGTTGGTGTTCCAATCCCTCAACTTGAGATCTTTCCTGGTTACAGAACTTGGCCAGGTCAGGTTCTATGTCCCGCATTACTAGGGTTCCTCTCATAAATTCCATGGAGTTTCCCTTGTAATAGGTTTTAACATTCCCTCGGAAATGGCCCCCAATTCCAGTCATTTCTCCCAGTATCAAAATTTGTTTTTTGTTAAAGATATTTAAGGATTTTGAATGTCTGCATTTAGGCACTGCTGGTGGCAAATCCTTTTGAAAATAAGGGCAAGAACACCGAGTATGAGAATGGGGGGAGGGTAGTAAAAAGTTTCTGCACCCCAATAAACCTCTCGGCCGACACAATAATCCAAATTAGTCCAAATCAAACTGAATTAGAAAAAGCCCAGGTTTAATGTATACCAATGCTCCTGGGTGGCCTCCCAGCCCTCCAGAAAGGAGACAGGGAAGGAAGGCCTGAAAACCATGTGCTTGTTCTCTGGAGTGAAATTTAAATACCCTGTGGGAGTAGTCTTGAGCATCTCTAGGGAGGGGTCATTTTTTGGTGGGCTTTCTCAGAGGTGAAGTCTGGACTCAGGCAGCTCCTAGGGGAGGGGACTTGGCATGGAACTTCCACCCAAACATTCCAGATTCTTTGGATATATGGATACCAGGGACTGGGGTGACACTTCCACCCAAACAGGGAGGGAATACTGTGGTCTTCACAGAAGGAACAGAGAAGAGGTCAGTCTCCACAGTGCTCTGGCTACTTCAAAATGGCTTGATCTGTTGGGGGAGGGGTGACGGTGGTGTCCCTGGCATTTGCACCAGGACTTATCCCAGCTGCATGAACTGGCTCTTTGGAGCCCATTCCCTATGGTGGGATACCTTGCTCAGCTTTGATATAGGGGAGCGGCTTGTTCCTGCCTCAAGTTGGTATCCCCAAGGAGGAGTAGAAGAGGGATGGAAAGAGGGGGGTGGGGAACAGGGGAAGAGGAGTGAGAGGGAAGTGGGATTGGTCTATAAAATGAAAAGTAAATTTTTTAATTAAAAAATATTATAAAGAATATTGTCACAAGACTCTAAAGGTGAATGGAAGGGACCAGCAGAAGAGGAATACTCCACAGGTTGATGTACAAAGCTCAGTTCCAGAAATGGGATGGAAGAGGTAAGATGGAGACCCATTCCCGTGTTCTACAGTAAGAAGTGGAGATTGTGTTTTGACAAAGGAAATGGATGCGGGAGGAAAACTGGCAAATCAAAGAAGTCAAACCAAAGGGAGGTCTAATGGGGAAGGGATTTGATTTGCATTACTCGCTTTCCTGGAAAGGGGAATGGTGCGATTCAGAGGCTGGCATCTGAGAAGCCCGAGCCAGCCAGCCAGCACTCATTAATCTTCTCCTGGGGATTGTCTAGACACAGCATCCTGCCACTTTTGTGTTCTAAAGTATTTTCTTACAGGCGCATGTCTGTGGATGGATTTTCAAATGGATTTGCTTTTGCTCCTCCGCATCTTGCTTTTAGCCAAAATGTCCCAGTTAGGAATGGTGGGTAATCCCAAGATTTGCAAAGAAAGGTGGCTTCAAGTAACAAGAGCCTGTGTGTCTCCCAAAAGAAAATTGAAAACTGCCATTCCGAGGCCAGCACAGGGCAGACACCTTCAGTCCTGCTGCTCTTGCTAAAGAGCCAGCTCTCTGCCCTACTTCTCCAGACCCCGAGGCCAGGATGGTCCTGCAACAGAGGTTTTTGTTTTCTGTTTGTTTGTTTGTTTGTTTGTTTTTTCTTTTTGAACCCTTGGCTGGAATAGCACCAGAACTAGAGGCCCCTGCATTGCCTCCCATGTGATGCATGAAAAAGGACGTGCAATCAGCCGGAATGGCTGTGGGCTCCACACTGGGAACTTCAACCACCCATGGTTTTAATTACTGTAAGCAAGCCTGTAGAGCATTTTCCTAATTAGCGATTGATGTGGGAGCGCAACCCCTTGTGGGTGGGCCCACTCCTAAGCTGGTTCTGGGTTCTGTAAGAAAGCAGGCTGAGCAAACTATAAAGAACCAGCCTATAAGCCGGTCCTCAACAAACTATGAAATAGCTCCTGCCTCCGGGTTCCTGCCCTATCTGAGTTCCTGCCATGACTGCCTTTGATGATGAACTGTGTTAAGGAAGTATAAGCAAAATAAATTTGTTCCTTCCCTACTTGATTTTTGTTCATGGTGTTTCATCACAGCAATGGAAACCCTAAGACAGAAATTGCTACCAGGGCTTGGGAGTTCTTTCAAAATTGATAAATTATTCGGGAGGCAGAGGCAGGTGGATCTCTGTGAGTTCGAGGCCAGCCTGGTCTACAAGAGCTAGTTCCAGGACAGGCTCTAAAAAAGCTGCAGAGAAACCCTGTCTCGAAAAACAAAAAAAAAAAAAAAAAAAAAAAAAAAAAAAAAAAAAAAAAAAAATTGATAAATTATTGCACCTGGCTCCTCCGTCACAAAGAAAGAATCACAACACTTAGTGGGCCCATTTGGATCTTGGAGACAGCGTATTCTTCACTTGGGTGAGTTCCTCTGACCCATGCGTCAAGTTACTCCAAGAGCTGCTGACTTTGTGAGGGGCCTGGACAGAAGGATGATTTTCAACAGGTCCAGGCTGCTGTGCAGACTGTTCTATATGGTCCTTATCACCTGGACCAGATGATTCAGCAGATCTGACAGCACTCGAGGCAAATGGGGTGCTGTTTGGAGCCTTTGGCGGCCCCCACTGGTAATCACAGAAGGAACTTTTGAGATTTGGGAACAAGGCTCTACAATCTTCTGCAGCAATTGTCCTCCCTTTAAGAGACATCTCTTGGCCTGTTTTGGGCCTCGGTGGAAACTGAACACTAGGTTACCATGTGACCTGAGCTGCCGGGCACATCATGAGCTGGATGTCATCTGACCCACCAAGCCATGAAGTAGGACGTGCACATCAGCAATCCACCATCAAGTCAACACAGATTGCAAACCTAGCTGCAGAAGTGTGGCTGAGGTGCACACACCTTAGGTTTGCAGGAAAAACAGATAGCATTTTTTTTCTTTTTTTTGGGGGGGGGGGGCTTGAGATTTTTTTTATTTTAAATTTTTATTTATTTACAAACCAACCACAGTTTCCCCTCCCTTCTCTCCTTCCATACCCCCCACCTCCTTTCTGCCCCACTCCATCCTCAGAAAGGGAAGGCCTCCCATGGGGAGTCAACATACCAAGTTGAGGCAGGACTAATCTCTTCCCCCCTGCATCAAGGCTAACCAAGGCATCCCCACATAGGCAATGGATTCCAAAAAGCTAGCTCATGCTCCAGGGACAAATTCTGGTCCCACTGCTAGGGTCCCCACAAACAGACCAAGCTATACAACTGCCACCCACAGGCAGAGGTCCTAGGTGGGTCCCCTGCAGGCTCCCTAGCTGTAGGTCCAGAGTCCGCCTGAGCTCCCATGAGCTCAGACAGTATTTTCAAATAGGTATCACCTGGTGATTTTTATTTCTGGAAATGTTGGAGCTCCAGACTTTTAAATATTAACCTACTCAAATACGATTTTAAAAGTCGCCCAGGGGCCTAGGAAGACAGATCTCTAGGTAAAAGGCTTGCTGCACATGCATGAACTACGTTTACACCTAACTGAAGAAACAAGGATGGCAAACACCATACCTGTCACCCCAGCACTAAGGGGTGAAGACAGGAAGATCCTGGTGAACCCCAGAGGCTTGCCAACCAAGCAGTCTGCTCCGAGTTCAGTGAGAGACCTTGTCTCCAAATATATGGCAGAGAGGTGATTCATGAAGACAACGTTTGGCTTCCATACATGGCCACACATGCGAGCCACTAAGAGAAGAAGGGAGAACATGAGGGATGTGTTGTATTACTAAGGCAGAGCTCTGCAGGCAGTGCTAAATGGTGGATCTATAAAGAAGTCAAGCGCATGCTCCTTAGGGCCACGTTTTGAATAAGGCATCATCAGTCATTATCTTTAGCTGTGCTGTAGGCACGTGATGACCAGTATGTAGCTCTATGGGGCATAATTCTATTTCAATACCCTAGATAATCTCGGGAGGACAGAAAATGGGAAACAAATTTATACTGACTAAGTCTGCCTTCTGCTAATTAAGTTCAACTTACGTTCAAGAAATAATGCCAAGGCAACATGAACCTATTGGAATCCATTGTGTTTCTCGTTAACCCCTGCTTCTTAGTTTGTAAGAGAATGAAACAAGACACAGTGTGCAAATAGCATCAACCAGGCAGTTCCAAACTTGTACAGAGCACAGCATGTTCTGTCCTGGCCTTTTTCTAACAGCCAGCCAGCTACTTTCATTTTCAAGTTTGGATCTTTGGTAAATGAATATGATTTGACAAGTACTGTGTTTCAGGAGGTAATCTGATTCTAAATATTAGTTCCACTGAGCTATTTCAGTCTTCACACCAAAACAACTAAAGCAGATTCCGTTCCCCTTTCAGAAAAGTTTGTGAAGAACCTAAAGTTCTACAGTTAGTAAACAATGGTGTCTGGGCACTGCATCCTGGTAGGCTTACTCCACGCAGTCCCTCTTCACACCACAAACACACACATCTGTGTTTACAATACTCCTGTAGTATCTAGTGCATGGTGAATTCCCATGATCACACAAGAACAGGCTTGACTCAGACTAAGAGTTCATGGTCAACACCTTTCTCAAGCTGACTGATGCTGTGGGCATTTGAGAGGAGGGAAAGCCATTAAACACAGTTTCACTTCTCCCAACATCATACCTATCAAGCACGCAGAGTTCCAACCTTGGGCAGTTACAGTGTGCTCAGCTCTTTATCCCACTGATCTTGTTTCAAG
Source organism: Arvicola amphibius (assembly GCF_903992535.2). Classification (NCBI taxonomy): domain Eukaryota; kingdom Metazoa; phylum Chordata; class Mammalia; order Rodentia; family Cricetidae; genus Arvicola; species Arvicola amphibius. The sequence goes on along the minus strand of NC_052049.1, from coordinate 6,078,958 downwards.
GAGATAGACACTATTTCCATTCATGAAGCAGTGCAGAGGACTCTGTAGACATAGTCAGGTGAGAGATACAGGGGTAGTGAGGGACTGAGTTTTCCTCAACAAACACAAATGGGATTGCCAGTGAAACCCAGGTCTTAAGAGCATCGTGCTGCCAGGAAAACTGCTAGCCCTGCACATGAGGGCAATGGACTTGCTTCACACCTTGTTTGAGGAATCAATCCTGTTTTGATTTAGAGAGGCTAGCTAAAGTAGATTTAATGGATAATGAGCATCTCCATGGTTTGGAATGAGTCAGGGTCCTAAGGCCAGTTCAGAGGAGAAATTGGGATGTGAGTTGATCCTTCATCATGGACCAATTCCTCTATAAGCTGTCATTTTTTTATGAAGAACAAACCATAGTCGCAAACAACAGGGCTATTTTGTACTCATAAACACAGCAGGATTCTGTACTCTGAAAACTCTATCTATAGATGCTGTTTTACAAATGCAAAGTAAGAGTGAGATTGTCACCAGAAGCAAACAATGCCCAGGGAACATGTGCACGAGCACGTTTATTCTTCTTTGCTTGATCAGAAGGCCTTCCATCACATGAGCACTGAATGTTTTGTTGATGCCAGTCCATTAGTTACGAATTAAGTCGTCACACATTTCTTGTGCATGCTGTGGATGCACAGTGTCTGTTCGGTTGGTTGAAAGGACACGGAGTAGTGAGATGCAGCCTCTGTTGTTGATGCAGTCACACTAGACAGAGAAGGGAGACACCACATGCAGCGGTTCTGATGTGCCGGGGAGACACTTGATCTCTGGAATTCGACAGCCTTCGTGGGAAGACCATGTCCTCGCTGCCTTCTGAGGACCTCCTCTGAAGACAGACCTGACTGAAGCCAGAGGGCTGCTTGTGTACACCCATCTGTTCCTTCCTGTCTCACTGTGCCATGCTTCCCCAAACAACCTCCGCCGACGGCTTCCCTTAGCTCTGTGGGGTCTGAGCGTGGGATAACATGGGTAAAAAGAGTAAAGTGACATTTAAGGACTTCTTCCTAGGTCCGCTGCTCATGGCCGTGCTCCGTCACTAAAGGTTACTGCTTGTTTAGAAAGTGTTTAGCCAGAAGCAGCTCCCATTACTTGGCATGTATCTTTGATTAGAAACACACATGGTGCATAAACTACACCAAGATGGGGGTAGGGAAGGAGATTCCAAATTGGAAAAGAAGTAAGATGTATGAAGAGGTGTGGGGGGGTGTTGTAAAGGTACATGGTGTGCAAGCACGCTGCACAGAGGCTAGAGGAGGAACACCAGGCATCTCCCTCTGAAGCTCTCCACCTTGTGTTTGGAATAGTGTCACTCCGTGTCCTTAAGCTCACCACTGGCCAAACTGACTGGCCAGCAAGTTCCTAGGATTCACTTTTCTGTGAGCCCAGATCTGGGGTTACAGGACCTACTTGGTTTTTATGTGGGTGCTGGAAATTTAATTTGAGTCCCCTTGATTGGCTACCAAGCATTCCTAACCATCTGTGAGTCATTTCCCACACCCTTGAATCCAGCAGCATCGAAAGACCTGTTGTGTAGCCCATGTGTGTTAAATACGACAGATACGGAAATAATGCAGTGTTTTCATCCATAAACTGCACTGTCTAAAAGAGAAAATTACATGCTAACTAGAGAGAAGATAATCTCCATGCTAAAACTTCTTGTGTCGTCCCTTTCCTCACACCTTCGTTTTTCTATGTTCCATAGCAACACTGAGAGTTAGCATGATAAAGCATCCACAATGAAGGGGGATAGAGGCCCTCACAGGAGGATAGGGAAAATATTACATCTTTGAATATTCAGTAAGACAAATCAAGGTTATTGTTCCAAACTCCCCTTAAAATTTAAAACCTTAAAAAAACCAAAGACCTCTTTAAATCTGCTAAAATGTTTTTAGGACCAAATTTTTCTCTCAAGACTTTCTCACAGGAATCATTATTTTCAGATAGGAGGGTGACCACAGTCAAATGAGAAACTGACTTTTAGGGAACAGGATGGACTTGTGTTTGTGATGCCGTGTAAACAGAAGATCTCGTCCCCTTCATACTGAGCAGCAGGAGAGCAGAGTGTGGAGCTGGTCCTTACTAAGAAGACACCAGCATGACTGGAATTCAGACGGTATGAAGATGTGCTTCTCTGTTTCTCTTTCTGGGTCCCTGAGGAAGATGGCTTCCTCTATTCTGAACTAGGATATTCCATCAACCACTCTTCTGGAATTTATCTTATCTTTCCTTACATTTTTATTAAAATGCAGGCAGATTATGAAATCCTAGAGGATGCGATTCCTAGCTGAGGTGCAGAATTTTGCCCAAGGGAAATCCTGGTAGCAGCTTCTGGCTAGGGAAAGAAATCAAATGACTGCAGGAGACTCTGAGGCTTTTAACTGCCACCTCCATCAGCAGCAGGGTGAAAGCAGCCTATCCCTGTCCCTGCCGTATTAATGAGACAAAATTTTCCAGGGTGTGAAAAGATGTTCTTATTTTATTCTCAGAATTCACAGTTAGGCCCTGGAGACCTGCTTAGCCAGAATATCAGCTTCTGTTGAAGGATTCTCCTTTTTTACTTAGCTCTTTTATTTCTCCCCCACCTCTCGCCCACCCCTTCTTCTTCCCTCCCCCCCTTGTCTCCTCTCCCTTGCCCTCCCTCCCCATCTCTACATACCTACATAGATAAGTATCACATAGATTACATAGTATATGTAATAAATAAATTAATGTGTGCATATATTGTATATTCACCTCAAACCAACATCATGTAACAGTGCACCATGAACTTGGATGAGACTTCAGGACACAGGAATGTTGACACTGCTCCTTAATCCTGAAACAGGATGGGCTTGTATGTGACCAGCAGATGTGCGGTAGCAGAGACTCTCAGGCACAGGCCGTGACAAGAAGGCATTTTTATCTTTACAGGCTGCAGGACACGTTATCCCCTCTGCTTAGTCAAACTGAGATCAGGAAGTTAGTGACGTAAGAGACAAAACTGAAGGGAAGCAGAACCAGCAGGTCTCCAGCAACAGGCTGAAAAACTGAATGTGAGGAGAGATGCCATCATTTGCCTTCAAGACAGCAGAGGCAATTCGGCCGATGGCAGGAAAACAGAGGCGCCAGCCCCGACTCTGGGAAGTCGCTTCACCTTCATGTCTCAGTGGGAGTTTCCCTTTCTGGCAAGTACATCAGGCCCAAGTGCACTCTAGCCTGGACTCTTTCCTCACGCCGAATGTCAGTAACAGAGGTTAGGAAGACAGCTCGATTGGTAAACTACTTGCTGTACAGGTCCGAGGACCCAAGCTTGCATCCACAGTACCCACATAAAAATCCAGGCGTGGCAGTATGTATCTCTACCCAGCAATGGTGGTGGGGTTGGGGAGTCAGATCAATGGGAACTCTCTGGGCAGCCAGAGTAGCAGAATCGGTGAGTGCCAAGACCAGTGAGACCATGCCTAAAAATAAACAAAGCAGAAGACAGACACCAGATGCTCCCAGTCCTGCAGCTATTCAGTCCCAAAGAAACAGACAGAGGCTTACATTCATTATAAACTGGTTGGCCTATTAGCTCAGACTTCTTATTAACTAACTCTAACATCTTAACCCATAATTCTTATCTGTGTTAGCCACATGGCTTGGTACCTTTTATCAGTGAGGCATTCTCATCTTGCTTCCTCTGTGTCTAGGTGATGACTGTAGACTGAGCCTTTTCTTTTCCCAGAATTCTCCCATTCCGGTCACCCTGTCTATACTTCCTGCCTGGCTACTGGTCAATCAGTGTTTTTTTTAAAATCAATACAAGTGATCATTCTTGACAGGGTACAAGACTATTGACCCACAGCACACACACATACACATTATAACACATCCACACACATTATATATATACACATGTATACACATGCACATACACATACATACATACACACATTATACAATACACACATACATACACATTATACACACACATAACACACCTATATTACACACACACACACACACACACACACACACCTGTTACACACACACACACACACCTGTTAGAAACAAACACTAGTTGTCTTGATATGCAACAGGAGGATGTGCCTGTGTCTAGGGAAAGGGTTAAAGTACAATGTTTCACAGTTGCCCTCAGTTCCCTATGTGGTTGATAACAGCTCACCACGTGACTGTGGTGATGCATGATTTTTGTTAAAGGTCCCCAGAATCCAGAGAGCACAGAACTTACTGTGGAAAGTCATCCCAAGAAGGAGTTCATCCAAAGCCCACCTGGTGCTCAGTGATCGTTGGCAAGGAAACGAGGATGCGATGCTGCAGCTCTTTGATTTGTTTCTGTGCAAGGGGATTTTTTTTTTTTAAAAAAAAATCCATTTAAACTGTGTTAGTCTAGATTGAAATCCGGGAGAAAAACCATAAGGTCATAGAATCGAAAAACTTTTATCCACAGATTTCACCATGCAGTTGCCCCTTGAAGCATATAAATGTCTTTTTTTCAGAGGTCTTTGCTTCCTAATGTAACAAATGATGATTTGGGATTAAGTTTTCTTAAATGATACAAATATTTGACATGTCAATTAAAGTTACCAGTATGCATAAAATATAGCAGGGCTTTATTTTTCAATATTCTTCTACAATCCCATTGCAGCTGTAGAAGATTGTAATGAGGCACTTTTGTTTCTACATCCTGCTCTGTGTGGTGCTTTCAGGGTGTGCAGCATCTTTGTCTGTCCTTTGAGGAGTGATAATCTGCCAGAGATGATGCACAGAGCACTAACCACAAGGAAGTGCGGAGAGAGGCAGGTCCGCCGAAGGTGCTTCCCTGTCTCTGTGGTTCATCCCTCCACGTTCCCCTAGTGAGTCCTCAACACCAATTTGTGCAGACAGAAACAGGTGGGTGATTTTATGCCAAATTTGCTAGCAAAAATGTAAAATCAGAACACCCAAGGGCACAGTCAGGATGTAAGAAATGTAAGTTTCCACTTTCCTCTCAATACATGAATGTATTGAAGTGCACTTTCAATCCAGAGGTGATTGAAATAGGTGATCAGAAACATCACAGATACAATAATTGCAACGCATTATTTGAGTCCAAAACAGAAGAGGGTCATCTTCGTGGAGCTGAGAGTGACAGGAAAAGTCTGAGAACGCGAGGAATAAGACTATGTGCGGAGGACACTCAATCGCTCAGAACGCAGAACACCACGAATGACACAGGTAGGGAGCCCCGCGGATGAAACAGGGTAGGAGCAGTTGGAAAGAAGTGAGCGTGAAGTTTTCCCCTCAATTCAAAAATTCCTTCCATGGAAATTGGGAGCTCCTGGCAATGTTTAATCCTGAGGAAGTTTATCAAATAGGCAATCAGGAAACAGCAACAGGGAAGAACTGAGTAGACTTTCCCTGGAACAACTGAGATCAAGATGGTGAGGAAGGAGGATGGCTGCCAGAAAGTACACTCAGTGGGGATTCCTTAAGCTCCGCGAGAGAGGTAACGGCTGGGAATGTAGGTGTGGCATTCAAGTGCTTGTGTGGAGTGCACCAAGTCCTCAACTGAGAACCTAGGACCTTTTAAATCAGGCACAAGCCTGAAACCCCGCAGCTTCTATAACTATTCAAATGCTGTAAATTGACCTTTATGTATTTTTTCAAATAAAATAACATCTCCATGGAGCTGACCTAGCCCCTCTGCATATATATTTTGGTTGTATAGCTTGGTCTACTTGTGGGACTCCTAATAGTGGGAGCAGGGCTGCTCCTGACTCTTCTCCCGCTTTTGGGACCCTTTTCTCCTACTGGGTTGTCTCATCCAGCCTTAATACTGGGGTGGCGGTGGGTTGCTTAGTCTTAGTACAACTTGGTATTCCATGTTTGGTTGATATTCCTGGGAGGCCTACCCTTTTCTGAAGTGAAAGAAGGAAGTGAATAGAAAAGGAAGGTGGGGAAGCGACTGGGAGGGGTGAAGGGAGGGAAACTCTGGTTGGGACATAATATATGAGAGAAGAAAAATAAAATAAATGCATAAATAAAACAATACCTCAAATGTCAATGAGGATAGCACAGTAAATATAGACATTGTTATATTTTAATTTTTTCATAATTACCATACATGTATATAATAAATTTTGGTCATATTCACCCCCATCACCCTGTCTCTTCCTCTCCACCCCTGCTGAAGCTGTCTTCTCCAAAGCAAGTCCCCTCTTAGTTCCACATCTTTTGAGTATGTCTGTGTGACCCATTGAGTTTGATTACGGTTGTTACATAACATGGGTGGGATCATTTAGGGGATTATGGGCAACTTACAAGTGGTCACAACACTGAAGAGCATGTCCCCAATTTCCAGCAATCAGTGACAGCAAGCTCCCTCCACTTCCCTGGTGAATGTTTCAAGGGCCTGATCTCGTGCAAGTTTTGTGTAGGTAGCTGCTGCTGCCATTGATTCACAGAGGCAGAAATCAGTCATATCCAAAAAATATTGTTTTAGGACATTTTTCTCATCCTGCAGCTCCCACTTAGAGGCAAACCCTTCATGACTGTCACCCTTTTCTTGACCCTCTGACAGCTGTGTCTGCATTAGCCACTGCAGAAGGAAGTTTCTCTGACCAAGTCTTAGAGAAGCAGTGATCTACAGGTATAAGCATGTGCGACTTCTTGACACATGTCCAGTAAATGGAGATCAGAATGGGGTTCTCTGAGGAATCCTGGAAACGAACGATTATCGGAAACTGGATAACGACTGAAAATCCTTCAGACAGCTACGTGATAACCATTTGTTCCCGAGACTCTCAGAAACAGGTTTTCTGACACGCCTGGAACATGCTTTTCCAGGACTGTGTTGGTCACAACTTTTAGCAGTGGTCATGATATAGTTTCTCTCTTAGTCCCTTCTTTATGCAATAATAATTTACCTAACTTGATGGTTTTTCTACAGGTTACAAAAACTCAACTTCATAGCTTCATAGATATCATGGGCGAAGTTTTACATAATGTCATGGTCATTGCCTCTTGCTAGTCGGGAAATATCAGGTGATGGTTATAAAAGCAACGAATGGTATTAAATCAAGGCTCAATCAAGGCTCTCCTAAGAATTACTTATCTTTAACAAATGGTGGGCTTGTAGGATTAGCTAGAGGAAGCCTATGATTTTATTATACAACAAACAAAATTAATCCAGACATGTGCTTTGCCCAATCCTTAACCATGCTGTGTTTGTTACATTTCTCTGTGACAGGAGACCTTGACAAAGGCAACTGAAAGGGATATTCAGGCTGATGGTTCCAGAGGGACAGCGTCCATTGTGGTGGGAAGGAATGGCAACACAGAGAATAAGTGTGTCCAGTAATCAGTATCTGTGGATTTAACTTTGGATAAGTGACAATCTGAATATTAATTCCTAACTCTCCAAGAAGTACTTATAGTCCTGTGGTCATGGCAACCACCCAAATCAGTTGTAATTACAGATGATAGCTCATCTTTGTGGCATCACTTGAAAGCCCAACAATTCATTGCATCAGTGAAGGGACACCGACATCAGTACATGCAGTAGTGACCATGACAGTGACCACGAGCAAATCCTTAACATCTCACCTCCAAAAGCCTGCCAAAGCCTTTACTTCCTACTCCTCACAGCCCTGTGTCTCCTATACTTTGCTTGGAGAGCTCATCCTTCCAGGAATAGCTTCCAGAGTTACATAAAGTATACAAAACCCTTTAAAAACCATGTTCATTTGTGTTCTCCTTCTTTGACAACCTGATAAAATTCCAATGCTTTATTGAATATTGTATAGTGATGAAATCATTTTCCAGATTCAAATATGTAGGATATGAGATAAAATACTAGAGAGAACATGCTGGCAAGCTACATGCACAGATAAAATTCAGCAAATTTAAAATTTTGCCAAGATGAAAATGATGGGTCATTATAATATATGTGTGTGTTTGTATGCATGTGTTTGTATGAGTGTATATGTGTGTGTCTGTGTGAGTATGTGTGAGTGTATATGTTTACTTACACATATGTGTGTGCATGTGTGTGTGTCTTGTGTGTATAAGCTTTAGAAGCACCTGATTAGGTTTCTCTTCATTGAGGCAAGAAAATACATAGTTCTCTGAATAGTAGTTCTAACTCTGGGGCACCTTGGAGTTGGTGCTACCAATCTGAGGCCTCTTTCATATCCCTTCCTATGTTGCTTTCTGAACCTATGTGCTCCTTGTGGACTCGAAATTCATTTTTCTTCTTTTACAGCCTTGTCTGATTTTATTTAGAGAAAAATGCAAAGATGCACTTATGTAGTATAGAGGATTCTACAAGCTATTATATCCTATACACAGCCTTCTCTGTTTTCTCTCCCAAAAGCAACCTGCTACAAACCACAACATTATAGAGTAGTTGCTCAGCCATATTTTCAGGAATGACTTATCAGAACCAAGGGATCTGATAAAGCCTAAACCAAAAGGCAAGGCTTTTAGGTGTTGATGCTTTGTCAATAAAATGGCTGTCTTTTTCTGTAGATTTTTTCTGTAACTAACTCCCTTTCTGTTACATATTTGGGAATTAATTCCACAGTTCAGAACAGTTTCCATCAGCTATGTGTAAAAACAATTTCTCACTGCCAGGCCTCCATTCCTCTCTCGTAGGTAAACACAGAGATCTGCCATCCTGCAGTTATCTTCATCAGCAGACATTTGGTCAGTGCTTAGACTCCAGGAAAGAGCGTCCCATTTAAGATAGTCACAGATATCCAAGGACATAAAATTACTACCTGCCCAAGCTGCTGCTTTGATTTTACCCCAATTAAAAGATTCTTAACTCCTTATGCTCACTTTCACCTCAGTTTACTGATGATTTTAGTTCAAAAAATTTACTGCTTGTGTTTTACTCCCAAGAACAGCAGAAGAGATCTGGGTCACAGACTCACAATGCTCACAATCAGAATGACTGATAACAGCATCCCCCAGCAATGGTAATTTAGGTACCTGGGTCCCTTCTTTGTTTTTACCACCTAGAGCAAAACTCAAGACCTAGGCCAGTAGAAACTACAGTGTCTGGTATATGTGCTATCTGATCAAGAGCCATGGCTTCTCCCTGACTGTTTACATAGGTTGTTTGGTTACCTGATTCTATGCATACTGGGAAAGGAAATAAGGGGTGTGTTGAAATAAACAGTTTAGCTCTTGACTACCCACCTAAAAGTATAGTGTAGCACACTGATCCTCCCCTCTAGAATTCCCTGATGATTTAATTTCTTTCTTAACTAACTTTCTCCATTAAGGAGTTCACTGGACATGTACTAATCACTCCCATCTTTGACCTGACAATAGTGGATCTCTCTCTCTCTCTCTCTCTCTCTCTCTCTCTCTCTCTCTCTCTCTCTCTCTCTCTCTGTGTGTGTGTGTGTGTGTGTGTGTGTGTGTGTGTGTGTGTGTGTGTGAAAACCCTTATCTGATTTTTTATGGGGCGAAAGAATCCCAGCCCTAGAACCTGTTAGGGCTGGACAATACTGGTTTTAAGAATATATATGACTGGGAATATTTGTAACTGGGGGAAGAAGAAAGAACAATAGGACATAGAGAATTGAATTAGAAAAGGGAAAGAATAAAGAAGAATAAAGAAACATGGACAGACGGATCCCATTGGGAGTAGATTTTTTTTTTACCCCTTAGATATCTAGCCCATTTTTTAACTTATTGTGGTGTCTTTAATTGGACTCTGGGAGGGATCCCTAGAAGCTGGACTTTTAGGCACCCCGTTAACAACCATTGAGCTCTGGGTTTCATGAGAACACACTCTCAGAAATTACCCTCAGTTTAGTCGTTACCCTTATTAAACTCTTCCAGAAAAGTGAGCCATAGAGGTGTGCAGCCCTTCGAAGGAATGGAGCAAGAGGCCAGCGGTGAGAGTTACCTGCTCACATTAGACATCATGACCTTAACCCATGTGTGACTTGCAAGCACAGAGTGCTTCTGCAAATGGGAAGCTGCCAAAAATGAGAGAAGGGATATCGTGCTCAGAACTGTGTAGTTGTTTCCCCTATGGTGACAAGGTAAACACGCCCTTGTAAATAAACACACTGTGGTCCCTAATTGGGAAATGTTTCCTTGCATATTTCTGAGATACAGTTTCAACTTTTAGTACTCACTGGTTTTTCCAGATCTATAAATGGGCCATAATTGATTATGCTGCATAAGAACTATTGAGTTGACTTTTCTTATATTGGCATAATTTAAGAGACAGTAAGTACACGCAATAATTTCAAATGTTTCTTTAATATCCTAGTTAACATTCTGTTGCTAATGAGCTCTTTTAAATTGCATCGTTCCTTGGAGAATATACTTAAATATAGTCTCTCCTTGAGACTCCTGATATAACAGTTTGCATAGCCACACACTGAGAGAATTAGTTATCACAAACTCTGTAGGTAGAAGAGGACAAAACAAAGTCTGAGCCCAAGGAAAATGAGATAGCACATATTCTGTTTTGGATTTCTCTTCATTAAGACCATGGTTAATACTCTCCACAAAGCTTTGAGTGTTCTTCTAGCCTTTGAACTGATGCTGTCCAAGAATATGGCAGCAAACTACCGTTATTTGTAAGTTTTGAATTTCAGAAAATGTGTGCTTGCAATTTCAGTTAGTGTTCCAAGGGGAATGAGATGGCAAGCTCAAGAGAGGATGTCAACACTGATATGAAGGTTAAAATAAGCCCTAAGAGGTGTCCTAGTCAGTCCCCCTGAGGGGAGCGATGGCAAAGACATGCTATGTGTCACTCTCTGCCTTATCCCTTTGAGACAAGTCTGTTTCTGAACCTGGCGCCAGCGATCCTCCTGTCTCTGCCTCCCACTGCACTGGAGTTCCAGATGCACTTATCCACTCCTGGGAACTGGAACGTTCGGGACTTCATACTTGCCTTCAGTAAGGGCTATTGCCCACTAAGCCATCTCCCTAGCCCTTAATAAGGTAATTTACATGATTTAATAAATTTCTAATAACAGAACCTTTGTTGTGCCATTATAATATATAAAAGCGTGCCATGTAATGAACCATGCACATAGCCTGCAGACTTACCCTTTCCTATCATGCCTTCCTCACATACAACAGGTGGCATGACTTGAATAGCCACTGAAATAGCTGGCAGCATCTGGCTCCTTCATAAATGAGAAAGCCTATTGCAATTGTCTTAGTCAGGGTTTCTATTGTTGTGATAAAACACCATGACCAAAAAGCAAGTTAGGGAGAAAAGGGCTTATTTGGCTTCCATTATTGTTGTTGATTATCGAAGGAAGTCAGGACAGGAACTCAAACAGGGCAGGAACTTGGAGGCAGGAGCTGATGCAGAAGCTATAGAAGAGTGCTGCTTACTAGCACGCTCAACCCGCTCTCTTACAGAACCCAGCACCACCCACAATGGGCCAGGCCTCCCCCGTCAACACTCATTGAGAAAATGTGCTACATCTGGATCTTATGGAGGCATTTTCTCAGCTGAGGTTCCCTCCTAGATGAGTTTAGATTGTGTCTAAGCTGACATCAAACTAGGAAGGACAGTAATACTCTGTTTTCAGAGTTTTGGTTGAAGAGAGCCAAAGGGAAGAAGAAAGCATATATAAGAATGTAAAGGAATAGAGAAGCAGTCAGCTCTTTTGTCAAGAAGCTGGAGTTATATTACAAATGAGGAGAATTTATGGATAAAATGCATACGTCTCTCAGTGCTGAAAATAGCATAATTTCTCACTAAAGAAAGACTACCACTGGGCAGTAGAGAAAAGTTTTCTCCCTACAGCTTGAGGAATTAGCTGCCAAGGCTTCCCTCACACCAAGCTCATCTCCATGCTTCATCTTCATCAGTCTGATTAGCACCCCAGGTGTTCGACCAGATCTAGCCAAGAAACCAAATTACAGCAGAGACATCAAATTGACCACAGCAGGATTTGAAGGGATCATAATTGAAGCACAGGGTTAAAATTTACTCCTCCCCTCCCCCGCAAGCCTGCCCTGAAGGGCTAGCTCTTAGGCTGTCTTTGGGAATGCACGCTTGACAGGTCGGGTGAGGAAATAAGAGGTTCCCGATGTGTAAAATAGCCATGGAGAGAGAGAGGAGTTCATGAAACGGAGGTGCTGGGGGATGTAGTCATGAGCAGCAGCCGTGGAACCGCAGCTGATGTCATGTTGAGATGGTGGCATCTGTAACACAGACTTTAGGAAGAGAAGTCACAATAACCAAAATGTTAAGTTACTCTGCTGGTAATCTGTTCCTACAAATAAGGCCAGCCTAAACCACTTTGTCGTGGTTCCTTATTTAACTGGAGTTTATACAAAATCCTCCTTTCAAATAACTTTTTAAGTGGGGTTCACTTTGCATTTACTTCCCTGTGTCTTGTCGATAACTGGGGTGCTTGGCTTTGGTCACGGAGATGTAGTTATTTGGAGATGAGACTTTTTGTAAGGATGGATGTTGAGCATCAAAGCATAGCTGCCTTCAGAAAGCAGAAGCGCATTAGCACTGGGCTCGAGTATAAAATGAAAAGAAAGGCTGCTCCATCTGTACTTAGCAGATATGATAAATCTTAATGAAAAATGAGCCCCGCAAAACATGGGTGTGAAAAAATGCCTACGATTTATTTACATAAAGTTAAATATCAAATGTATCCTGCCAAATGATGCCAAAGTAAAGGTCACTGGAAAATTATTCCCTGATGAGAAGAAACTGTTGGAAGAAAAGTGATAAATCATATTGTTGTCCTAAACACTTGAGGCCAAAATAATCCATGTTATATAAATTATAAAGGGATATAAATCACAAATAGTTACACAATTATAGAAAAATGTCCCTAAAAGTAAAGATTCACAGTGTCCATGGATTCTGTGAGTGTGGAATTCAAACCAAGTACATCAGGGACAATTAGGACCTGCACAATATGCAGGTCCCCCTACAGAAAAAACAAAGTTCAAAGTTGTCTGAAAATCCATTCCCTTAGCTCCCAGCTCTCAGCTGAAGGAAGACCCCTCCTTTCGGTCCTTTCTTTTGAGGGTTGGGGAAGCTGACTTGTTCAGGTTCGCTTAAGTTATGTTGCTAGCTTCCAAGAGAAAGCCCAGTAATGCATGGGACCACACTGAGTTGAGAGACAAGTGAGAGATTGTGACCCAGCCTTGCACCTTACTGTAATGCCAGTTTCAGACACTCTGTTTGCCTGCCTCCCGCATGGATCCCCAGGCACGGGTCCTGGAACGTCTCCTGAAAGGGGTGTCAGCAAAAAGGAAAAGATAGATACTGTTTGTCTGCCTGGAAACATGTAAAATGTCTGAAATTCTAAGCACAAAATGTTTGGTAGGCTAATATCTTAAGGGGACTAGGGACAAAGAAAGAAATGGACCCAGTAAGGAGGGTTACCTGAATCCAAAGTCTGTGTGATGGGTGAGAAGCCCGGGAACCAGGATTTGTGAAGACTTGTGATACTTCTTTTGTTTCCCACTACAAGCTAAAGGGAAAGTGTGGCCTGAATATTGAATTATAAAATAAAGAAAAGGTATTCATAAACAATACAAATGCACGCTAATAGATGAGCAAATATAAGCGATTGAGATTTCGAACTGTTTCTGATATAGCTCTGGATTAATGCTGAAACTGGTTTTAGTATTTCTGTTTCTTTTCAGTAGGTTTGAACACTTTAATTCATGAAACTCAAATGATAATATCAACCTGTTTTAAAGGTTCAGCCTGAAGCTGATTCCCATTATGTTATCTTAGTACTTAGTACTCACACCTGTAATTTTTGTGACTGGCGTTCTGAATGTCTACCTAGTAGGGTATTGTTGATCCCCTGTTTGTGATGGATATATTTTATATATATATATAGTCTAACATATATTATATATGCTAGACATATGTCACAGCCTTTATTAATTTTTCTTCTATTACATTTGAAATACGAGTATTTGATTCCTCATGATTTGATTACTTTGAAATATTTTATATTGTTTTCTAAGTTCTTATGCAGAAATATTATTGGAAAAAACTAATCAATATGCCCAATAGGAAAACAAAATTCTTACTCCAATCTTTAATAATGCTGTAAAAAAATCTCAAGCCAGAATTTAATTTTTCAATTGAAAATTGAATTGTTTTTAGGTTCTTCCTCCCAGCGGACATCTCTTCTGAAAAATCACCTCACACTGCTCTTACACAGCTCATGTCTACACTCCCTAAATACTGCATTGACAGACTTGAAACTCTATTTCGTTTGAATTTTTGGATGATAGTTTGGCTGGGCATAACAATTTTGCTAGAAAACTGTTTACTCTGAGCACATAGAAGATGCAAGCCTCCATTGTAGCTGATTCACCTCTGTTTTCTAGTGGGAAAGTTGGGAGCTCTTTGCTCTGTGATCAAGCCACTGGCATGGTCTTATAACTCACTGTTCCCTTTCATTGGTATCTGGAGACAGCTCCTCACTGGCCTCAATTTCTGATGCTTTAGTAAGAATTGCAATGTTTTATCTATGCTTCATCTGTCTTAAAATCTATTGATATGGACTATGTTCATTCATTTTTAAAGTTAACGTATTTATTTTTCTAATTCTGAAGAACTCTAAGTCATTCTCTGCTGCACGCGTTCTCTGGCCCCCTTTGCTGTGCATAGCCTTTCTTTCTTGAACTTCTCAGGACTACAGGTGGGCCTTCAAATCTCACTCAGTCCATGAAGGGTTTCTCTCTCTCTCTCTCTCTCTCTCTCTCTCTCTCTCTCTCTCTCTCCCTACTTCCTCTCTCATTTCCTCTTTATTATTACTATTCTTTGTTGTGTCTATGTGAGCACCTTTATCTGTTTTTCAATTGATCTATGTTTTTTTCCAACTGCATATGTCTTCTGACACTGTAGATGATGTGGTTTTACTGGTTTAATATTCACGTCCTTTTAGGGATGCAATTCTCCTGTTTCTGCTCTCATACTGTTCATGACTTCTTCCGTTTTCCCCGTGCTCACTGTTGCTGAGGAAGTCGTGCGACACCACCGTTCTGGAGCAGAGCATGCCCTGTGTTAACAACTTTGGGATGCCTCCCAGGGTATCTCTCTGTTGTGCCTGGGAGCCAGGCCTCAGACGGCTGTGTGAAGGTTTTTGATCCTTCCCCTCTCATGAGAAGCAAATTACTCCCAAATGGCACCTGAAGTACCAGCAATTTTCATTTTCAGGGAGTTTGTTGGTGTTCCAGAGAAAGTGGGTGTGCCGTGTTGCTTTTCCTGAAAGGCAAGCTGCATTTGATCCTCTAACTTTTGTCCCAACTCTTGTGTCCTTTGGGCATGACTATTTGGCCCCATTCAGTGACTATATACACCTTACCTAATTTGGATTCGAGTGTTTATCTTCATTTCAGCTCCCTGTTTGAGCAGATGGGAGGTGCTCTGGGAATACTCTGCTCTTTTGGCTAGAACTCTAGTTTGAGAAATGA
The DNA here is from genome assembly GCF_903992535.2 of Arvicola amphibius. NCBI lineage: Eukaryota > Metazoa > Chordata > Mammalia > Rodentia > Cricetidae > Arvicola > Arvicola amphibius. Next base: position 6,063,502 of record NC_052049.1, on the reverse strand, counting down.
TGATTCACTTTAGGGATATAAAGGCATGGAAAAGAATAGTTTTTCTAGATAATCTTAAAAATTGCCCTGGACTTTTGATTAAAACTGCTAAGAAATGGCTTGCTTCTATTGCTATGCAGATTAAAGGTCTGATTGATTCAACAGTGCTTCATTAGCAAACCTCTTCTTCTAAATAGACAAAAAGAGCTATAAGAGATAGGCATCTGAAGCATTGCCTAACTTTGTCATAATCTTTGAATCTTGAGTATTGAGTAGCACAAGAGACCAAATTTAAATAAATGGTTTTTAGGTATAAACGAGTACTTATTTTACTGATGAACTCATTTCACCATAAAACTTAAGTTTTATATTTTTGATGATATAAACCATAAAATGCCCCTCATTCATACAACCCACGCTTAAAAATTATTTGCTTTAAAACAATCATAATCACATGACTTTAGTTCCTGACACCTGCTTAGAACTTAGCTGTATGACGTTTTAATTTTTGTAGCATAGTAAGTGTTAAGTGTTATGAAATACTCAAAAATGATCATGAAAAAGAATGAGAAAATGTTTACTTTCAATTTTGAGAAATCAATTTCTTTTAGATGACAATGAATTCCATCAAAAATTAGAGGAGCAGTGACCAATGCTGCTCACCTGTGTTATTTGTTCTCTGTGATGTACAAAGCAGAGGGTAAATCATGTCTAAATGATTCTGGAGGAGAAAGTATGTTGTAGAATGTAGCATGCATCATTTCAAGTTTGCTCCCATGGGTCGGCTGTCACAGGAAGACAGACAGAGACATTATAGATGAAGGAAAATAATGTTTGGAAAGGCCTTTGGTTATCACTAATGTAGGCAGACATTTGTCCTTAGCATATAGCAGGTTAGGAAAAATGGAATGCCTTTATCAGAAATGAAATGGATGTATTAGTTGATTAAAATTGCAAGTCAGAAGATATGTAGCTTCTGAGACAGAACAGCAAGTATAAATTAAAGGCAGTGACCTTTTCTGTCATGTTCATTAACGTATTTCTACTCCAGGGTGATTCCTGGGGACTGTAAGCATATGATAAAATTAACTTTATTAATTAATAACAGATCTGGTGGAAAGATGCAGATATGTAGAATACACTGAGCTGGGGATCATGACATGGTGTGTTGCTAAGCTTCTCAGTGTATTGAACTTTCTGGAACTAATTCTTAGAAAATGAAATGAAATCGTTAACTTCCTGAGAGCACTGTAATTCTTGGGGAGTCAAATTAAAGGAATAGCTAAAGTCCTGGGGGTGAGCAGAGGCAAGGCACACATTTCAGCAGGTGCCCAGCTACATTCTCTCCTCAGTCCTACGAAATTCTAACAAATGAACTGCAGAAGCACTACAGTCCGGAAACTCTCCAAGTAGCTCCCTTAAACAGTGAGCCATCAAACTGGGAAAGCTGAAGGACTCGGATAACTAGGAAATAAAACAGCATTGTTTCTGGCTTCTCATTATGTTTCCACAGACTCTTCTTACTCTTGCTCTAATAGCAAATACAAATGTGTGAATCCACGAAGGAATAAAGCAGGAACCATGGAGTGCTGACGGGCTGTGGAGATGAGAAGGGAGCATGGTGGCCATGCTGGCAAGAGAGCCCATGGCTGTGACTGAGCTTCTTTCCTCCTTGCATTCTGTTTGCTAAAATCTGCAGGCAGGGAAGGCTCAGTCGACAGCTTTCCTCCTTTCCATGATTCCTTTATGATTTGTTTTACTAATGTGTTTTTAATATTCTGACTGAACTGCTGCAGAAATCAAATTATAATATATTCCTTAATGTCCTTTCTTCCTCTCTCTCTCTCTCTCTCTCTCTCTCTCTCTCTCTCTCTCTCTCTCTCTCTCTCTCTCTGCCTTCCTTCCTTCCTTCCTTCCTTCCTTCCTTCCTTCCTTCCTTCCTTCCTTCCTTCCTTCCTTTCTGGCAAGGAGTAACAATTTCCCAATGTCTCACCAGAAATGGGTATCAGCTAAAATTTCTGCTCTCTTGATCCTCTTCAATATAGTTATTGTTAGCTGCATGTGGGTAGTTGAAAGCTAGCTAGAGATGGCTGCCCATTTGGCCACTCTGCATTGTGTCCAGATTCCCGCCTCACTTTCTAGCTGCCGTGTTAACCTGGACTCTTGTGCCCATTTCTCAAGTCAGTGAGAAATGTATTCCTCCAAGGTCTAGCCACAGCCGTGAATGATGTTTATTATCTCTTTGCCTGCATTTCCGCTCACTATCTTTGGTCATTTGGAAGCTTAGGCATTCGCACATTGATTGTCTGAGCTAAGATTCAAACAAAGCAGATTTCTGCACTTCAAATGAACATCCATGCTCTATATTATCTCAAGGACTGTGAAAGTCACATCATGTCTTTCTATTCACTTTGCTTCTTTCTTATAATAATAAGCTTTAATCAAGCATAGTCATGTGTTGCTCGACATTCGTCACTTTTAATGATTCTTTTATTTATATTTTGCTCTTAGTTAGCTCAAGAAGCAGCAGGTTTGTTTTACTATGTCTTTTTTACAATACTTAGTTTTGGCTGATTCCCACTTCGCCCGTCCCTCTTAGTTTTCTATCCACCTGCTCCTCCTTCCCACGCCCACCCTTAGCACTCCCTTTTCTTCTTCCATGCCACACGAGTACTGCTACCCTTCCCACTCACCTTCTTTAAAGCCCTGGGATCCTCTTAAGTTCCTGACCTCTATCCCTCAACACCCTCACAAATGCACACATAAATGTTAGAAACTGAGATCTGCGTGTGAGAGAGACGATGAGGTGATTGTCTTCCTGAGCCCTAGTTACCTTGCTAGAGTATTTTCCAGTTCTGTGCATTCTCTGTAATTTGTTATTGTTTTTATTTAGGGTATGTATCTGTATGTATTATGTACCTGTACCACATTTTTCTTACTCATTCATTAACTTGGATGCGTGTGAGTTGCTTTTGCTTCTTCAATCTTGTAAACAAAAAAAGAATAGATGTGACTATGAATTATCTGAATGATAGTTGTCTTAGGGTTTTATCGCTGTGAAGAGACACCGTGACCACAGCAACTCAGCAACTCTTACACAATGAAACATTTAATTGGGCAGGGCTGACTTACAGTTCAGAGGTTTAGCCCACTGTCACCTTGTGGTGGCTCTCAGGCAGACATGGTGTTGGAGAAGTAGCTGAGATTTCTACATCCAGATCGGCAGGCAACAGGAAGAGAGAGTGCCACTGAGCCTGGCTTTAGCATCTGAGACCTCAAAGCCCACCCTCACAGTGACACACTCCCTCTAACAAGTCCACACCCTCTTTTTCTGTCTTTGACTACAAAGCTAGAACCATGTGGCTGTTGGGCCCTGTGGTGGGGAAGTTGCACAATGATAGGGGACAGACTACCAAACATCTCTTACAAAAGAAGCAAACTTTATTCCATAAAAAGGGAAAAAAATCACCATGGGGCATACAAAGCTTACCAGCTATAGCTGTGACCAGAGCCAGAGATCGGGCTTCCAAAATTAAGCTGATGGGGACTGGTTTGGTGCCTCCTCTTATAGTAAAATAAAGAACCAGGTGTGGGTCGAAGAGCTTTTACAGCCTTGAGGTTAGGCTTAAAGTCACATTAAATTTTAAGTTTTGCAACTTTTGGCTATAGGATATTGAATGTTAACTTAGGATGTTTGCAAAAGCCTGTGACTGACACAGCTACTTTTCACTGTCCCTGAAAGAATGCAAGACAGAGAGTAGAGTCACAAGGGGGACAGTTAAAAATACAAGTAGAAGGTCCCATAGAGGCAATAGTTAGAAGCTAACTTTTGTCTGCAGTACCTGCCTGGCTAGGAAGCTGAGAGACAGGAGAAAACTGGTAAAAGTTTACCTCTGTACACAGTGACTGCCAGGATGTCTTCTCTTAAGGCAGAAAGAGTTTGTTAAAGGTTAACAGTGGCTGCCAGCTTTATTTTTTTTTCTCCCAAAATGTGTTTGGGCTTACAACTCTATATTTCTTTATTCCTAGACCAGACCCTTTATTTCTATACTTTATTTCTGGACTCTTCATGACCAAATTTGTCAAGCTCTGCTGCTGTTTGCTGGGACTGGACCATGACCCAATGACATTGTCACCAACTTCCTGTTCTCGATGATTTCCCTTGCTGCTTAAGCTTGGCTGTTCTGGAACTTGCTCTGCAGACCTGGCTGGCCTCAAACTTAGAGTTCCTCTAGCCCCTGCCTTCCCGTGCTAGGATTAAAGGTGTGCCTCACCACACCTGTCTCCAAGCATTTCTTTAATTCCTTTTCACAAGTTGGAAATTTAGCTTGATGGGATCTTGCCCTGAGGTTACCGCTCCCTTTATTCCATTTCTTAATCTGCTTATCTCTTTGAATACAGAATTTAGCTCCATTCCACTTCCTGGTGCTCCTCCTCAAATTTTACACTTTGCAATTTACAGTGCTCAGCTTGCTCCTTTTCTTTATAAATCTTTATTAGAATTACCCCTAATTACCACACAACAGAGTTTGTACTAGGTTCTTTTGAGATTTCCTCTGCCAAGGGAATTAATCCAAAACTCTTCACTTTAGCCTCAGGTAGACTCTTAGGACAAGGACAAAAGCTAGCCACTCTCTTCAAAGTATCTCGAGACTGGTCTCTAGGCCACAAGCTAACATTCTTCTCCTCTGAAATCTCTTGATCCAGGCACCCACAGTTTAAATCACATTCAGTACCACTGCCTTCCATGTTCCTACTTGGATGGCCCATTAAGCAGAAACTCAATGTGTTCAACTGCTTTTCTAATGTATAGTCCCCAGGTCCATATTCCTTCCAACAAAAGTATGGCCGGGTGTGTCATACCACTCCCGGCACCCAAATCTGTGTTAGTCAGAGTTGTTTGAGAGTACAGAGTTTGTAGACTGAGTCCCTCTCTCTAAAGGGAGTGTATTGGAACGACTCACAGGCAGTCCAACAATGGCTAGCTGTGAATGGCAAGTCCAAGAATCTAGTAGTTGTTCATTCCCACGAGGCTGGGTGTCTCAGCTGGCAAGGGGAGGGCAGGCAGGAGGAGGAGGAGAAGGAGGAGGAGGAGGACGAGGAGGAGGAGAAGAAGGAGAAGAAGAAGAAGGAGAAGAAGAAGAAGAAGAAGAAGAAGAAGAAGAAGAAGAAGAAGAAGAAGAAGAAGAAGAAGAAGAAGAAGAAGAAGAAGAAGAAGAAAGCCCCCTTATTCCATTGTCCTTATATAGGCTTCCAGCAGAATGTGTGTCCCCAGTTAGAGGTGTTTCTTCCAGCCATTCCAAACTTGGATGGATAGAGCCTTATGTCTCCCTTTGTCCATCTCCGAAAACATTAGGAGTATTCAATCAATTGAATGCCTTTGCTGGTAACACGGGGGTAGAAACATGAAACTAACGTCTAAATAAAAATATTCTTCTAAGATCTGTAGAGAAGAAAGAAGGCTGATGGGTGGGAAGAAGATAAGAGACAGGAGAGAGACAGTAAGCACAATGTATTATATACATGCACTTAATTGTCAAATCACAAACAATTAATAAAAGATATCATTTCCTAAACTGGGATTCTCAGAGGCATTTGAATCATGATTAAGAAGATGTCCTATGATCCCGGGACATGCCAACCTTGGGTCCACGTTTACATTGTACTAACATTCTCTGGTGCTGGTAGTGTGTTCCCCAGGCATCTTTAGTTATTACCAGAATATGCTCAGCTTACACAGATGAGCCATAGCACAAAACTTCTTCATTTTTCCTCGGTAAGCACTCTGAAGAATCGATTCTAAATGTCCACCTAGTTAGCATAAATTAATCCATTTTGGAATCCAATTTATCATTTTGTGCCATTTTTAGATTGTCCACATCAGAAGAGAACAAAGGGTTTTAACCTTTGCAAGCTTAGAATTCTATAATAGTAACTGCACTCAAAAAAGCGTCTCACTGGAATTATTCACACTGCTAATTTTTCCCCACTGGTGCTCAATATTATTTTGTTATTTCACTCCAATTGCTTTCCTTTCAAGTACTTAAAATATTTCCCTGGCAAAACCCACTTATTCAAAAGGATATTCTTTTTTATTTTCACTTTTAAAAATTACCTTTATACATTTTTAATTAAAATAAAATTATATCATTAGCCTTTCCTCCTTTTTGTTCCCTTTCCTCTCTTCAACATCTCCCATGTCCTCTTGCTCTCCAATTGGTATAGTATTTTTCTTTATTCTTGTTACATATGTGTATATGCGTATGTTTATGTATGTACAAATACATGAATGCAGCATGCCAAGTCAATTTTTGTTATTTGTGTGTATGTGGTTTCAGAACTGACCTGACCATTTTGCATTGGAAAAACAGTTAGGGAGCCCATGCCTGGGAGAGGCTAACTCCCCCTCTCCCGGCAGTTATTATTTGAATACAGTTCTCTGTCTTGAGGTGGGATCCATTGACACTTCCTTCCTTCCATGTTAATATGCACACTGATATTGCTATTGTTCCAGTCTTGTTTGTGCAGTCATTTCTCAGGGGGACCATTTCCTCACAGACTCCCTGTGTTCTGGCTCCTGTAATCTCTCTAGAGCTACAGATGCAGAGCTGTGATGTAGATGTAGCCACTGGGGACAGGCTTTCCACAATATGTTGACCGAACATTGTGCCCACAATGGTCTTCCTTTACTATGGAGAAACTTCTTTTATGACAGGTGGTGGCTGTACTTTTCTGTTGGGGGTACAAGGATAAGATTTAGAATGTATTAAGGGGTTATACTGGTCTAGCAAAATCATAGGAGTAGATCCTTTTCTGAGGTCCATGGCCTCACTGGCCCCAGGAAGTGGACTAAGTTTCTAGTACCAGGGATGTTTTTTTTTTCTATGAGTAGGCCTTTAGTTCACTTAAACAGCTGCTGGTTACCACTAACACTTGGGTGCCACTTACTGCTTTTCTTACAGATCTCTTCCCATGCTGGTCAATGTTTTGGTTCATAGGTATTGTAGCTGTGTAGGACTATCAACTGCTTTATTTCCATGGCACACTGCATAGTATTTTCTGGTACCAAGGAAACTAGACTTCATGAAGAAAAAAAAACTTTTGGTTAGCTCCAGCTCATTCACTGTTGGTAGGAATGCAAATTGGTGCAGCTATTCTGGAAATCAGTACGGAGAAGCCTAAAACAAGCAAACAAATACAACAACAAAAACCCAATCTTTCATATGGCCCAGATCTACTGCTTTTTGGCATCTGCCCTAAGAACCTGATAACATATTACACAAGTGTTTTTCTACAACACTTGTGGAATATGATACAGCACTCTCCAGCTGTAAGGAAGAACGAAATCATGAGATCTGCAGGTTTCTTTGGCTGATCTAGAAAACATTATGTCGAGTGAGGTGACTCAGATCCAGAAAACAAGAGCCACTTGTTCTTTCTCATCTGTGCTTCTCAGCTAGGAGTCTTCAGATGGGACTGTACAACACAATGTAACCACTGAAACAGGAAAGCATAAGGAGACCATAATGAACCATAATGAAGGTGTGTGTGTGTGTGTGCGCGCGCGCGCGTGTGTGTGCATGTGTATGTGTGTATGTACATGTGTATACAGTGCTCTATGCTGTTGTGTCATCATATAGCCAAGGATTTCACATGCTGGCATTGCCTAATTGTGCGGACATTTCTCCTATAACCTTACTACAAGTGTTGATTTAAATATCTCTTAGTGGAAAGATAGTCCCAGAAGGAGGAGCTTCCAGACTGTATGAAGAAGGTCTTCAGTTTGAGGTGGATTAGAGACTTTGGCTTCAGAGTATTTCTCAGAATTGAAGTATCAAGTGGTCAGCAATGAGGAGTTAGAACATCAGGGATCTAGAGCCATGCTGAGCTTGCCTCTTCTCAGATCTGTCCCTCATGACTACAGATTCCATTACTCTTGGTGTGAAAGTTGAGCTTAGATAAATGGATAATGGCTCATATTTTTTCTCTGTTTAAATCAGACACTATCACATCATTACTCAGATTCCCTGAGATGACTAATGTGAAGTGGCATAAAGCAGTATTCTTCAAGTATTGTGGACAACAACAGTTGAGTTGCTGATTGAAGGGTTAGCAGCAATGTCATATCAGAGCTACAGTACAACACACTTACTTATGTTTTCCAGTTTTCATTTCATTACAATCACTACATTGTTGGAGGAGGGTCCGCTTGTTGGTTACCGGCTGCCTGGCTAGCTTAGTCCTGAAATAATCACACAGAAACTATATTAATTAAATCACTGCTTGGCCCATTAGCTCTAGCTTCTTATTGGCTAACTCTTACATACTAATTTAACACATTTCTATTAATCTGTATATTGCCATGTGGCTGTGGCTAACCAGGTAAATTTCCCAGTGTCTGTCTCTGGTGGCTCCATGGCTTCTCCCTGACTCTGCCCTTCTTTCTTCCAGCATACAGGCCTAGCTTTCTCTGCCTAGCTCTGTTCTTCCCTGCCATAGGCTCAAAGCAGCTCTTTATTCATTAACCAATAAAAGCAACACATAGACAGAAGGACCACCCACATCACTACATATGACTTCTTCTGGAATTGATTATGTAAGTTTTGTTTTCTTAGTACATTCTGTTTTTGTTTTGTGCTTTGCTGTGCTGTGCTGAGTTGTGCTGTGCTAGCTGTGTTGTTTTTGTTACCAGCTAGTTAGCTTACTTACCTGGATAATTGTGTTCCCTCTCAGGCACCAAGGGCAGGGAGCCACTGAAGGGCACTATGGCTTCCAGATGGGGTCCTTCTTGTGGCTTTCCCTCATTTTACAGGCTTCTCATAAGATGCTGGGGAAAGTGCTGTGGGTTTTTCAGTGGGTACCTCATGTGAGTTTCTTCAACATCCTCCTGACTGCATACAAAGCAACAGTTGTTTAAGTACTATGTGAGAAATCTGATGATTTGTTTACATTTTTGAAGGATTGGCTGTTAGATCATTTTTATCATAATAATCAATGTATATTTCCCCCAGGATTTAGGACACTCATGCATCCTTCCTGCTTTTCTAGTAATAAATACTGGAAACCTTACAATTGTGTCTTTCTAGTCTTAATTTTTGGCAGACATACCAATGGCTCTTTTCATGGAGATTCTTAAAAATTGTCCACATGATAGAGGTGAAACCCTGATACACCCACTCCAGACAGAGCTCAATCTGTGCCTTTCTACCCTTGCTACACTGCCTTCACCTCCAGCACAGTGACTTCACACTTCAAATCACATGACTAGACCTCAAATGCACACTAGTCATGGAGTATGCATGCATGACCAACTGCCACTGTGACAACAGCAGCTGTCCAATGACATTGTTGTTATCACTTAAGCAAACATACAATCTTTTCTTCTACCTAGAAAGTAAGTTTAAATGGTGCTGATCTAATGTCAATGGATGGCAGTGATTTAGCTGAATATATCTTTATACTCTTGATTGTCAAGCTAGTTCAAAGCAAACTCTACAATGAAGCTTGTAAATCAGTTGCTGGTTTTGGTCCTGAAGTGTGGTGATTGCCAGGAGACATAAATCTATTTAGAGAGTGGAAAGGGTAAAAATGATGATGCTGTGTTACAAATGGAATTTTAGCTCCGGGTTTCCATGGTGAAAAAAAAAAAGAAAGCAGGAAGTGGGAGGGCCATTTCACCAAATTCAAAGTCAGGAGATGTAGAAAATTATTCGAATATTAAAAGACACCTAAGTCTATTTCTATTTGTAAAACCCACTTGCTCACAATCAGTGCAACTAAATTGCCTTCTAAAGAATGAGACTCCTGCTTTGTGTATTTTGGATGTGGGCTCTGGGTATAAACAGGTAATTTTCTTGTCAACATGAAATACAGTTGGTGAGTCCCAGGAGTTATCAAGATTTCTATGAGAGTATTTTAAGTAAAGAATAAACTTGGTGTATTTTAAAGTTAACTGTGTGAAAGGATGTGCTGGGGAAACTGAGCTCGTGTTCACTGTGGGGGAAAGAAGAGGGAGAGGCTTTCTGGTGCATTAGTGGGGGCATCAGGAAGTTTCCTGATGGAAAGCTTCTCTACAGCAGGTGTGGGAGAGAATACAGGTGTGCTCTGACACACTCACATCACGAGTACTGTGCAAAAGATAGATGTGTGTTGTCATATGTTCAAAATCAGTTTATTTTCTGATGTTAAACTGCTAGGATCGAAGAATATTAGTTATGTGATAAGAGCCAGGCTTGGAAAGATAAATGCCTCATGATAAGTAATAAGATGACGTGGATGATGTGGGATTCCCCTCTGTGTGCTGTGAATATGTTTTATTACCATTGGTTAATAAACAAGCTGCTTTGGCCTATTGCGGTGCAGAAGAGAGCAAGGTGAGACTTCTAAGCAGATAGAGGAGAAAGGAAGGTGGAGTCAGAGAGATGCCCTGCAGCCACCAAAGGAGATAGACACCTGGGAACCTTACCAGTAAACCATGAGCCTTGTGGTTAAAATATAAAATAATAGGAATGGGCTATTTTAAGATATAACAGCTAGCCAATTAGAAGCCTGAGCTAATAGGCCAAGCAATGTTGCAACTAATACAGTTTCTGTGTGATTATTTTGGGTTTAGGCAGCTGGGAAATGAACAAGCAGCCTCCACAGACAAGATTCCCCTGCTTTAAATGGCTGTGCTTCACTTAGATTGGTTCTGCACTCTAAATGATTGTTTAGAAATGTTTATTTACATTTAAATGGGGCTATGCTATAGGAATGAATATTTTGCATTGATGTGGATCTTGGCTTATTGATACAAATTTAAGGTCAATTTTGTTATATGTATATTTCTGCTCTTGATTAAAGTATTGTGTTTGTGCAGCTCATTTAAAAATGTAATGTATAATTAAGAAATACGGGTTAATAGATAGTCATTCATAATATTCTAGCTTGTAGTAGTGTTAGTTAGGTTTCCTAGATGTACAGAGATATATTTCAGATGGATAGGTATTTGTCAAGCTTTTCAAAGACTACAGAATATGGTATTTGCCTCTGGCAGCATCAATCTGCTTCAAGAGGATGACAGGCATCAAGGAGGCTCCTTGTGGTGTTTGTTATTCATTTGTGCAAGAAACTGCTCTTGCCTAGACTGCTTGATGGTATGCTGTATGAACTGGACATGCAGGATCCACAAAAAAAAATGACTGCTAAAGTTTCCTAAAGAAGGTGAGACATTCCTTAGGGTTCCTGCTTCATGAAAGTGTCTGCCATACATTCTGCAGGATACAGAAAAAAATTGACTGGAAAACTGCCGATAGAGGTGAAACAGTCTTTTAAATTTTCTGCTTCATAAAACATTCTGCCGGATACTATGGGCATGTAGGCTGAAGATGGATGCCCCAATGTGACAGAAGAACTTTGGATGACTGTCCAGGCAGCGAGATGTCTCTGTCAATTTTAGAGTTTTGGAAGTTGCTTACAATGTACTTCCTGTTAACTTAGTTAATATTATATCCCTCTGGAGTCTTTGATGGAGTTAAAGAATAGTTATAATTATATGTGGAGGTCCAAAAATATGAGCCTATTTCCACGTTGACCAAAGGTCAGAGGGTTGGAACTTACCTCCATTCTTTCAAAGTTATTGTGTTTCTACCTCAAAGGTCCCACCTAGATTTAGATCAGAGAGTTTTGCTCTCTCAACGTTGTTGCCAACATGTGTGGCTAATAGCCAGACCTTGTATTTCAGGAATAGAGAAAAAGATAGGTTTCTACCTCAAACAAAAGTCTAATGATAGACTAAGGTTCTCGTTCTCAGGAGACAGCATTGGATTCCACAGAAGGAGTGGTTTGCCTGCAGAATGTTTTGGTATAGGCTGTGAGCATGACTTGTGTTATTCTAGTAACAGAATGTTTAACTATGGATGTAGCCCATGACCTTCAACTGGTCTGTTTATTTCCTTATATCATTCTAATGCAGTTTTTTAAATCTTACTCCTACCTTTTGGGATCAGAGGTATTTTCAGCAATTGGAAATTAAATGCAGGCTATTTCAGTATTCACTGGAACTCCCTCCTGGCACTATTCTATATGTTTCTGTTTTTTTTTTAAATTTTTAAATGGTCTTTGTATTCTTTACTATATTTCTAACTCCCAATGCCCCTACCCTGGAAGAGGTTTTTTTGTCAAGGCTGGTCCATGACAATTATAGTTTTCCTTTGTTATGATAAAAGATAAAATAGATACAAATATTGTAACTCTAATTCTTAATTGTTATATGTAATTTGACTATGTTAAAGTTAAAACCTTCCTTTTTATTTAGACAGTAAAGGGGAGATGATGTGGGATTCCCATCTATATGCTGTAAATATGTTTTATTAGCATTGGTTAATAAAGAAGCTGTTTTGGGCCTATTGCAGTGCAGAATAGAGCTAGGTGAGAATTCCAAGCAGAGATAGAATAGAAAAGAAGGCTAAGTCAGAGAGACACCATGTAGCCATCAAAGGAGACAGATGCCTGGAAACCTTACCGGTAAACCATGAGCCTTGTGATAAAATACAAAATAATAAAAATGGGTTAATTTAAGATCTAAGAGCCAAGCTAGCAATATGCTTAAGTTAACTGGCCAAGCAGTGTTGCAACTAATATAGTTTCTGTGTGATTACTTGGGCTCTGGGTGACTCGGAACAAAAAAGCAGTCTCCACCGCCATCTGGGTGAGATGAGAGGAGGAAGGATCATAGAAAAGTTGGACCATGGATGCTGTTATAATTAGGAGAAATAAGTCTGACTCTCCCTTGCATAGGAGGACAGCCATTGATAGCAATGGACAGAATAATCTACAGGAATATAATGAATGATTTTTGAATGTTTTCATGATAAACAAATGACAAATTCTTGAAGAGCTTACTACATGTGTTATATATTTCACATGTGACTAAGCATATATTGTCCCATAAAAATGTACATTTTAATTTGCAAATTAAAACATGAAAGAAAACCATTGACTATTCTTCTAAGGAACATAAATTCTGAAGTAAAAAATACTGATAGTGAATAAATGTGAATGATGCCATTCTTATTTGTAAATTTAATTCTAAGACATTTTTCTTAAACATGCATCAAATCTAATCTGGGAGGCTTACTCTGCAATGCTCATACAAAGACAGTTACACACTTGTGATTTCCTCCTTCTCTTTCCCTTCCTGCAGCCAGAAAATATTATCTTCATTTCATGTACTCTGGCTCTGCTTTGGCCATTTTTTGAAATTTTTATGAGGACAATCATAAAGCATGTTTCTCAAGGTGCCTCTTCCCTTCTGTGGTGCTCAGGTTATCTTAGGATATTTCTTTTTCTGTGTATTTATTGACCATGATTGCTAGGTAACATCCCACAATTTAAAGGAATAGTGTATGTTTTATTTAGAAATCTACTTTTGATAGCCCATTTAGGTAGTTTCACATTTTTTCCCATTATAAACGATGTCAGTATGAAATTCTTATGTATCTTTCAGTGTTCATTTCTATTGAATTTAAGACTACTTGTAAACTTGTCAGTAGGATAACACATTCATGTGCTGAGATTTCTTCCCAAGTCAATCTTCAATAGACATTTTATATCTCAGCTTCTCAACTTCAGCATTATGGATATTTTGGTCAATAAAGTCCTTTACAGAAGAAGGCTGTCTATGTAACAATGCTTAGAGTAGCTTTACCTTCTACCCAGTACATGGCCAATCCCCCCCCAACTTATAGGAGCCACTGATATCTATAGAAATATATGTCCTCTGGGAGGCTAAGTCCTTGCTCCTTCTGCTTGAAGAAATGAACATCTACTTTATTAATTCAAATAACTTAAAAAGATTTATCTCTGTTTATGTGACTTTCATATTTGCTATGATCATCGCTATCTAATATTTTGAGATAGCTTACATTTTTTATTGCCTCTGCATTTATTTATTTATTATTTATTTATTTATAAAGATGTATTTATTTAATATGTATACAGTGTTCTGCCTGCACTCCAGGAGAGGGCATAAGGTCTTATTATAGATGGTTGTGAGTCACCATGTGGTTTCTAGGAATTGCTTAGAACCTCTGGAAGAACACCCAATGCTCTTAACCTCTGAGCCATCTCTCCAGCTTGCCTCCATATTTATTTTTAGGTAAAATATTTTCATACAATATATTCCTATCATGTGATCCCCTCCCACAACTCCTCCCATTACTACTATTTTTAAGAAAGGATAATCCATCCTGAAAGCTTTTTGGAACAGATAGCCAAACAGTACTGTGGTTAATTTTCTAGCTTCCATGGATATAAAAATGACTATAGATAACCTTTAGATTTTCATCATGATCATATAGGTCTGTATTTTAACCATAGTTTGGAGGGTATTGATGAAAGTTTATATAAATTAAAAACCATTACTCTTTTGAGAATCTACTTGTTACTGATGTATCAGTTCTCATTGTATTGAGCTTACATCCCTAGTGCACGAATGCTTGCTAAAATATTTTTCCACATTCATTATCTAGTATATGGCTTCTTGCAATATATTTCTCATTTTCATAATGACACCTTTAAATACCAAGGAAACCAATTATTCATATTTCAATTATTCCCATTTCACAATCATACATCACCACAATGAGGAAATTTTTCCCAGCTAAATTCAAGAACTCATTCTAAGGGTAACATCTGTGTCAAGTACTGTGTTGAGCATGCTGACATTTATGCAGCAAATTATTGCATAATAGACCCCATACTGCAATGATGGTCCACAGAAGAGAATACTGCCTGGGAAGGAGACTTTAGGAGACTTCTTGATGTCATAAACATGTTATGTTTATTTTACCACTCCTTCACTCCTTTGCTGTTTCTTTAAAGTTTAATTGATGAAGACTGAATATACCCAGGGAGGTTATTGACAGAAATATTCATTATACAATGATTATCTAATAAAACTACTGAACCTACCCATAATACCTGTGATGTACATTAGGTCCCCTTTGACCACTAGTTTCACAATAAGACCAACCTTGCGCTATTAGAAAAGCTATCCTAGAATAAGCGAGAGAGCATAGTGATGATGAGAGCTTGAAGAAAAGACAACTGAATCTGGAAATGGGTGGGCATGCAGTGACAGAACCACTAGAGGAAAGTTTAAAACAAACAAAACAAAACAGTCACATGACCTAGCAATCCTACTTCTAGACACACTCGGTGAAAATAATGTCTGTGTATTATAGAAACAATCTGCATGCCTGTGTTGTTTGTTATAATCATAACAGTCAAGAAGTAGGAACTCAAGTACCCACTGATGGTGGAAAGGGTTAAGAATGTGTGATGTTTGTATTCTGGGAAGTGCTACATAGGTTTCAAAGAGAGAAAAAACATATTTGTGACTACATAGAACTTGTAGGAAGTAACATTAAGTGAAAAGCCAGGCAGAGAAATGATGTAGCACTTGACTGTGTGGAACTTAGGAGTGGAATGGTGCAAGTCTAGGAAAAGGATCCAAGATTCCAATCTGTTCACACAGTTTTAGAAGATAAGGCTGAAAATAGGCCAGGTCCAAACGGCTTCAAGTGTGCTTCTGGGGGTTCTGAACATGCATATGTTTTAGGCAGGCCTGCTGGAGAGAGGGAGGGAGAGGGCGAGGGCGAGGGCGAGGGCGAGGGCGAGGGAGAGAGAGAGAGAGAGAGAGAGAGAGAGAGAGAGAGAGAGAGCACTTTATGATGACTCACTTGCCACCTCAGTGTTGTCAGCAGGAGGACTTGTTAAACATCACTTTTCTTTGTGTGTTCTAGTCATGGCACTGCATCCCTTTGTAGGCATCATCATGACCCCAACATCAAACAGGAGAAAACTGGCAAGAGCCACTTCTTGTCTAAGTCTTAACTTGATGGTAAGCAGCAGAGTCAGGGCACACATGTTAAAATGGCTATGAGTGTTGTGGGACAATGGTCTTTTATCCTGCCACTTGTATTATTTTAATAAAATGCTGATTGGCCAGAAGCCAGGCAGGAAGTAGAGGTGGGGCGACGAGAATAGGAGAATTCTGGGAAGAGAAGTGTCTGTCTGCAGTTGTTACCCAGATGCAGTGGACACAAGATAAGAATGCCTCAGTGATAAAGGTCCACCTGGCTAACACAGAAAAGGATTATGGGTTAAGATATAGGATGTAAGAGTTAAGAAGACTGAGTTACTAGACCAACCAGTTTATAATTAATGTAGACCTCTATGTATTTCTTTGGAACTGAATGACTGCAGGATAGGGCGGGACAGAAACCTCTGTCAATACTCATATAAATAAGGTTGGCTGTCAGAGTAATTTTTCTTAAATTTGCCTAATGGTTTCCACTAGTGAAATTACTCTTATTGGTATGTGTGGGATTTACGTATTTATTTACTTCTGCTTCGTTTTTATCAAAACAGAAGGTTTCAGGACAACTTTATGCTCTAAAAATATTTAGTGAATGTTTGAGGCATGATTTTGCTTAAAAGTACTGCATTTAGTCATTAATGCAGTATTATCAATGCCACATACATAAAAAGAACCATATTTGTCAATTTAGTCTCTGGTCTGATAAGGAACGTTTCTTGAGTGTTTGGAAGCGATAAAACACCCAACAGGAAACTACCTGGGGGAGGATGGGTTTACTTTGGCTCATAGTTCAAGGGTACAGTTCACCATGGTGGGAACAGCATGGAAGCTAGAACATGAAGCAGTTGGTCATGGTGTATCTCCAGTCAGGAAACAGAGAGAGATAAGTGCTAATATTCACCTAGTGTTCTTTTTTTGTGCTGTAGTGAACTCTCCCATGGAATGGTGCCACCCATATTTAGAGTAGGTTCCTACCCTTCTTTCACTTGATCTAGAAACCCCCTCAAAGGCATGCTTAGAGACTTGGCTATTCAGTGACTCTAGATTGACAATCAATATTAACGATTACATCTAACCTCTAATTTCTCATTCAAAATACCGGGTTTTCACATAGAAGAGGGGGGATGCAAAACTTCAGCTATTTCTCTCAGTGCTATTGGCATACTGGTTCATTTGGAAACTATTGCCAAACATCTGCACTTGACTAGCGTAGTTTGCTATCCTCTTAAACATGAAAGATGGGCATTGGAAAAATCAGCTAATACAGCTTACAACTTAGTAACTCCACAGCATCACATTTCTAACTTTAGAATAACATTTCTTAACATGAATGGGCACTAAGAGGTGGTCCCCCACGTGGGACTCTTCATCAAGGGCGTGCTTAAGCTTGTGTTTCTTTTGCTTGCTGCAAACAGTCTGGGACCCAATGGCACAGGCGCAAGTTTCTGCCCTTTTTGGGGCAAATGCATCTTTTATGGAAAAGATTATTCTGGGATAAACCCCAAGATTAGAAGCAGTTGGTAATTTGAATGTTTGAATCACTTCACTTGGTTTTGCTCAGGATCCAGCAGGAAGAAAATGTTTCCCAACCATCATTTATTCGGTGCTCGACATATTGGACCACTGTAAGCACAACAGCAAATACAACAGCTGTGGCGTTAGCACTAGAAAGGCAACCTCGGCGACAGTGGTGGAATGTTCTTCTCCAACTTGGCGTTTACTGTGGCGAAGCAAGACTGAAAGTCTCTGAACACGCCTGGAAGGAGTTCCTAGACCAAGCTCATTAAGGTAGGAAGACCCACCTGAAATGTGGGGGCCCAGTTCCATGGGATCCAGGCATACCATTAAGTAAAATAGAAACTGAAAAATACCACGTCAGAGCTCATGAAGCACAGAGACGATAATGTTCTGTGTTTGGTGTCTATGGTTTAGGGAACCTATTTGCCACTGGGGCAGCTGTGGGTTTGTCTTCTAACAGGAGGTGCCTGAATCTCCACCTGAGATTCCCCCTTAATGTGTAGAGTGAGCTGTGTTTTGCTCCCTAGTGGGCAATCTAGTGTCATTGCACAATGAAGAGCACAAATAAGCGACCAGGTTCGGTGTGTGCTGCTCTAAGGGTTTGGGGTGAATTCACTCATTTGAAGGTCACGAATAACAAACTACTATGAGGAACTCAGGCAGGCCAGGTGTGAACAATGTGATACTGAACTTCACAAACAGAGAAATCCAGCAGCGTACAAGTAAATCCTCGTTGTTTCTGTGTCTCCCTCCTCCTTTCCTGATAGCTGATGTTTCAAGGCCACCTTGAAATTACCAGGCACTAGAACGGATCACAAGATGCACAGCGACACAAACAGGTGATCAAGCCCATCAGAAATTCGACGCAGGAAGAGAATGATCACTGGTCGAGTCCAGCTTTTAAAGGCTATCTAGTGCATGCGCATAAGAACTTACATAGCCCCATCCTGTGTATAGATCACGTAGGGCTCGAGGACCCTGGGTGGCTATGTAAGTTGCCTGAATGCTTGATGACGCATGCGCAGCCGTAGAACCTGGAAGTGCCTGTGCCTGGGGTAGCTAGGCATTTTTCCGGAACACTGGCAACTTTGGGTGCTGGAAATGATAACACAGCTGACTCACACTTCTGCTGCTATGTGTCCCACAGTATAAAACACGTAAGGGAAGCCTGGGCACTTTCCTGCTAAAAGGCAGGTGGTGTCTCATCCTCCAGTGAGATCCTCCGGTTACACAGTGTGTTGAGTCTCCTGGAAGACGTGGTTTTCACCATTTCCTCTCAGACAGGGAATTCTGTAACCGTTTGTGCATCTCAAGGAACACACTGAAGCTGTGGTTAGCACATTCCCTCCATTTTTCTACAAACTTTAAAAATATGATCTCAATACAATAATAAAATTGGCCGGACCCCATAAAACTGCTAAAAGCCTTCCATTACAGAAGAGTGCTGTGGTAAATTACTAACGTCGCTACATCAGCATTAAGGTAGTTTCCACCCCAATTTCTTGTGGATATGTTTCCTTGTACTTAATGTGGTCCTTTCTCTCATGACTCAGAAGGTTCTGTTAAGTCAGTTTCTTTTGCTCCCCGTCCCCTTTTATTTTGGTATCTTTAGACATAGTAATTATGCAGGTTGAGAATGCAAAGCTTACAATATCTTCTGCAGTCAATGCTTAGTCCTTAAGCATTAAGGAAATTGATGCAAATAAATAATCTTGTCACTTACATTAATATCTTGCTAAGTACAAATAAAAAATAACTAAATTTAGAAATATTTTCCTCAAATACTTCAAGCAGAGAGAGAGAGAGCAGGAAGGGAAAGGAGAGGAAGTAGAAGCGGGAAGGGAGGGAAGATGGAAGGGGAAAAGTGACTCACTTCACCCCAAGTATTTCCTGGGTGGCATAGAAGGTCATGCAACTTCACCACAGTCTGGATAGGAGCAACCAAGCTCAGCCTGGTGTTTCTCCAGGTCCTGAGCAAGTGTGAAGAGTAAACGGGACAGCCATGCCACATTCTCTGCACAGGGAGGGCCTGACCTCCAGAAAGCTCACATCTGTTCCTTGCTGCTACAACTCTTTTACAAATGGGGTTTCATGTTTCCCACGCCATCACCTTTCCCTAAATGTATCTTTAGCCTTTCCTCCTGTAATCTGGTTTCCAATACCTTACATTAGCATTTAAATATTTACACTTCAATAAAACATGACCAAAGTACCGTATTCACCATTTATGGTGACATTAAAATGTCATTTCTTCAAAAATCATGCTATTCATGTAGACCTATTAGGGTGTTTATGCTATAATATCTGAATTTGGCAGAGTTTACTTTTCCCCATTTACGAGAAATGATCCTCAGTGCATGCAACATAAACGCATTTAAATCAGTAATTCAATAGTAAATGTTTAATAGCCTTGGACTGATGAAGCAATTGCTTGTCAGTGGTGATGTGCGAGCCATCGGAGGCACAATATTTAACAACAATCCGGGCTTTGATTGTGCATTATTAAAACAGGACTTCTGAACTTGGCTATGCTACAAAGCTTAAAGTCTTCCGTCGCTGCCAACAACTGCAGGCTGCAGAGGGGGACTTAAATGAGGAAGTCCATTTTCTCTTGAAGGTACAATCTTACAGTATGAAGAATTACCTTAATTGTTCTGTGATGAACTTTGAAGTGAACGTAGTTGCCTTGGCTGATTTCCTGTTCCAGTTTGTAACTTCATGTTCGCTAGATAAATACTCCTTTTATGCCTTTGCTGCAATGACAGGGGACCCCCGCAGAAGGGACATATGGCTGACTGGACTCAGAAATGTTTTGACAAAGACTATGATGGCATGTGGCAGAGAGAGCCGCATTTACTCTCTCAGTGGCTTAGCAGAGAGGCCATTTCATCGTGTTGTCCTCTCCAATTAGCCAGTTGTCAAGTAATCTGAGCCTCAGGAATGTGGGTGTTCCCCGGCTAGCTCTTGTTCTGCTGATTGGTCTAAGTACCTGAAGAGAGGGACCCTGAGGATGGACAGTAGTCAGATCCTGCATATTCCAACAAAGAAAAGCCTAGGTCTCCCCTCCCCCCCACCCCAACACACACACACAAACACACACACACACACACACACACACAAAATCCTGGAGGCAGGGTGTCTCAAAGAAGAGGTGATTTGGCTCACATTTTCAGATACTTAAAATTCACACAGCTGTGGTGCAGGTTCCAACCTGAAGCTTTAATTAAAAAAAAAAAAAAAACAGCAAAGAATGGGGGAGCGTTAACAACAATGTCACCATCAGAAGGGCCCACTCAAAAATATTCCCCCCATGAGAGCTTGGTCTCTGAAAAGCTGTCTTCCAGTAGTAGTTTCCCAATGAACTAAGGGGCCAGGCTTCTCAGGAGGTCTGCTCCCAAAAGGTTCTACAGTAGTGTTCCAAAACTGCTACCCTGGGACCCAGGAAAGGAATGTTGGGAGAGGACACACTTAAACCAAATCTGGACCACAGCCTCCACAATCCCACACTTGGTCCCCGTCTTAGATAAGGGTCCCACGCTGTTTTATCTCCCGCCTAGGTGCTGTGGTGCCTGGATGTGAGCTATTTCTCTCCTCGGCCAGACCTGCTCAGGGCTTTTGAAGACAGATGGACTGAACCCAGCAGCCTTGCACAGTGAACACTCTTCGTGCGTTGACAAGCCGCTGTTCTCTCGGGGCTCCTTTCTAAAGGAAGAGTATTGCAGAGGTTAGTGGAGGCCTTGTAATTGCATTCATCTTTCTTCTCCCCGAGGCATGGCTGCATGCTCCACTGCCCATAGTAGGAAAAGACAGAACCAAAGGTCTCTCTGGACTGACCCCAGGCAGGCACTTCTGCCTTGAACGTAAGTGCTTACAGAAAACACAGGCCTAGAGGGCAAGTTTTCACATGTCAGATGTGCCCTTTGATGTCGCCTTTCTCGACAGAGGACATCCTCCCCAGTCCCACTGTCTTCAGTCAAGGACTCGCTATCATCGTTGGCTCTGTATTGTGAATGTTGGTCCCATCATTCCATTTCTTATGTGAGGAAACAGAGGTCTAGTGTTAAGTCTTCGAATTCCAGTTTACATGCACCCCTGAGCAGCAGAGACTGCACCATTCAGCTGCTGCCTCGCCCTCTTGCCTCCTTTCTGAGTACAGATGGCAAACAACAGACGTAGCTGTGACTCCTGTAACTCTCGCGCCCCGTGAAAGGGACCTGAGAGGTCCCCTGGGACGGTAAGAAGAGCTCAGGGACAAGAATGTGCTCGCTCCTGTTGGTTGCTAGATAGCTGGGGAAGGATGTTTCCAGGCAGGTACCAGCGCCTCTTCTCTGGGGTCTCTCCGCGCAGACAGACATCATCTGTGGCAGTCTGCCTCACGCCCACACATAAACACGCGTGTCAGTGTTGACTCGCTGATGACTAAGGGATCAGTGAAAAGAAAAGTTCTCGTTTCACCACACTATCTAATTTAATTTTGATCACCATCACGGATGGAATACTGACTACAAGGAAGCCTTAAGAACGTGGCTGCACTTTGGTGTTCTGGTAGAGCTTTGGACTCCCATAGTGGCTTAGGGTTCCTGCACCTCTTTACCTCTTTATCAATTACTCCAACTGACATAAAGGTTCATGACAGATTTCTAGCGTTTGCAAGAAAGGTAGTAAGTCTTCGGAAGGGAGGTGACTTATTCTTGTTCTGGGGTGAGTAATCTTCTACCTAGAATAGAGTCCAACTTAACATTATACTGGCATTGTGCATGAACTAGGTAATATAATTACAGGGAGACCATTTGTTTTCCAATCAGTTACCAGTTTCTTGGATTACTAGATTGATTACATCACTAATTAAAATATAAACTTGAGCAATATTGTCATAGCACATGAAACCTGGAAAATAAAATGTTCTGGGTTTGATATCTATTGTTTTTTAAATCAATTTGCAACGAGAGTGGCTTCTAACAGGAGGTGTCCAGATGGCCATCATGACGAGTCCTGCTAGTGTTTGGGTGGTCTGCGTCTTCTCCATTAGTAAACAGTCTTTGCACAACACAGAGCTCAAGTAAGTGAGTGTGTCCTGTGTGTGCGGCGCTGCTCTGCCGAGGGCTTTGAGAATTCAGTTGTTTGACTGTGATGCAGAACAAACCTCTGAAGTAGACTCTATTCTTATGTTCAAAGTTGGGGTTTGCAGTGCATTTAATTGGGAAACTTTCCAAAGTCAGAGGGTGATAAAGAGGCAGAACCTGGCTTTCAGTCCAGCTGGACCCACAGCCTCCCTCGTTAGCTGTATAAACAGCCAGCCCACTATGATAGTTGTCCATCAACAGAAAGGCTGGACTTACAGAATCATAACTCAGTTTTCTCTGGCACACTTTGAAAACAGGTTTTGATCACAGAACTTAATTTTATGGTTTATAAATACACAGAACAAAGCTTAAGAAATATGTTCCCCCTTTCAGTCGTGTGACACTTAATAGAACTGGGTGGCTCCATTTTCAAAACATATCTTGAGAAAATTAATTAATTTGTCCAGGCTCCAGTGGAAACATTCTGAGCTCACAGAAAACATAGTGTGCAGTTGGAGAAGGAGTCAGACAACTGAAGCCAAGCAACCCTGCAGACAGCAGATATGGGCAGTGCAGGCTCCCAGGACAGGACAGATACAGTCTCAGCAGGGAAAGCCTACTCAGAGGTGTGCTAGTGAGAAACTTGACTCTGGGAGGGAAAGCAGAGAACACCTTAACAGGGAAGGTCATAAGGACAGTAGCGCATGCAGGGTGGTTACCAGAAGTGAGCTGCCCTGGGTAAAGCTTTCTCTGCCTATGTGCAAGCAAGCAGCACTAATTAAACTGAGTGGGTTGTGAACAAGCAAAGCAAGGCAGAAAGATCAAATAGGAGGGGACTTGATCAAAAGAAGGGGCTCAGCAAGAGTGTGGGAAGTGATGAAATCATAAGGGTGAAATTGATAAAATATATATTGTATACATGCATGAATCTGTCGCAGAAGGAAGGAAGGAAGGAAGGAAGGAAGGAAGGAAGGAAGGAAGGAAGGAAGGAAGGAAGGAAGGCAGGCAGGCAGGCATTGCAGGTTCCAGAGGAAAGGATGACATTTTAGAGGCAATAGTTAAAGTGAAGTTAAAGGTCCCCTTGGAGCTAATTTGAAAAGCTCATGGGTCAGCGTATCAAAAGGATGCATTTTTATTTCGTGAAGCTCATGAGTAGAAAAAGAAAAAAACAAAAATAACCACTACATCTTTTTAAGAAAGAGCCAAAGTGTGGGTATTGTAAATGGTGTCTCAATTCGCTCCCATATATTAACACAGGCAAGTTTATCCCCGTCTTAGAGACAGAGAAGCCCAGACTTAGAGAGATTCAGATCCTCCTTCACTCTTGCAGTTCTGAAATCCGCTGTTGCATGACTTCTCAGACTGTGGAAGTTTAGATACTTGTATGACTTTGGGAAGGCAAAGTATTAGCTCAATAAGTCACTTGAAAGTGTGACCACAGAAGTACCACGATTTAGAAGGCTATTTTTAGACACATTTTCAAGGGGGTCACACTAATTCGAATTCTGAAATAGGCCAATGAAAATGCCAAATATTTCCTTTTACTTCTGTGGGGGAGTTCCTCTTGTCAGGCTTCCAAACCAGATGCATTTTAAATCTCAGCCACAGGCAGACTCTTAATAGTGTTTCCAGGGAAGGAAGGGGAGGTGAAAATTGTTTTCTAGAATTAATTCAAGGTTGCCTGAAAACTTACCTTCTCATAATGAATCAGACCAAGCTAGAAATATGATAAATTTAATTATAATCGACTCTATGTTGGTATTGCTATCCATTTGCATATTCATCAAGTCCCAGGGAATAATTTTTTCTACCTACTTGAATATTAAAACAGAATAAAGGCCAATGTACAGAAAGGGGAAATAATGAATTTTCCTCTAACTCAAAGGTAGGCAGCTCACTGGTGGTAAACTTCCCAGACTCACTCCACTGGGAATTTCACTTCTCTTGTGGTTGAGGTGTTAGTGTTGGTGGAGGTGGTGATAGGGATGGTGGAGGTTGTGGCAGAGGTGATAGAGGAGGTAGTAGTGGTGGAGGTGGTGGTGAACAGAGCTATAGTTAGGAACGAACAAGGCACCCAGTTCTTCATGTATTTTATTTAATGACTCTCTTTCTTTGCTCTTATAGATGTATGGGTATTGGAAAGTGGATATCAAAGTCAGAAAGGGGGTTCCTTTTGGCTCATTGACATCACAATCCTGACCATTTTTTTTTTAATCAGCTTTGAGATACATGGTAGAATGAGGCAGCAGAATTCCGGGTTCAGCTGGGATGGGTGACTGTCTCCTAACACGGGCCCCTAGAGGACTCCTGAGTTCCGAATACTGCGTGACTTGGTCAGGGGGCATACAGTCTGATGGGAATATACACACAAAGCAGGATGGACTGTGAAGGAATTTTACAAAAGACACAAGTAGCACAGAGGAGCGAAACCTCTGTAGCCAGGGAATCCTGTGTTTGTCGCCAAGAAGGCAGCAATGCTCAGCCTAGGTCTGCCGTCATACCTGGCTGTTAGAGCATGAAGGCAGCAATGCTCAGCCTAGGTCTGCCGTCATACCTGGCTGTTAGAGCATGAAGGCAGCAATGCTCAGCCTAGGTCTGCCGTCATACCTGGCTGTTAGAGCATGAAGGCAGCAATGCTCAGCCTAGGTCTGCCGTCATACCTGGCTGTTAGAGCATGAAGCCGAAGATTGAAGTTCCCAGACAGAAGAGGGTCAGAGGGAACTTAAGTGAGAGAGAGACCTGTGACGTCTGACCTTCCATGTGTTGGAATAGAACATACACATGACAGGTTTTCTCAGTCAGTGCTAGAAGTGAAGGTGCCTGATCACACTCAGCTTCTCATTTTTGATGAACAAATTCATAATCATTTTGTAAAAAGTGTTACTGTTTTCAGTGTAATCCACCATCCTAGTCTCTGTTCCAAGCAGCCTTTCGGGAGGTTCCAAGTAAAAATTAAACCTATTTCTATTGTATTTTATCATTTATATGTGTTTTGTTGTGTATATTTGTTGTATGTGTGTTCTGTATGCATGTGTTGTATATGTAGATTGTATGTTTGTGGAGGAGGTTGCTATGCAGGCACTTATGGAAGCCAAAGGGTGATGTCAACATGTTTTCCCCAATTGCTTGTGCACATTATTTCTCTCACTGGACAAGGAAGCCACAGGTTTGGCTAGACCAGCTTGCCAGAGAGTTTTCTGGATCTACCTGTCTCTACCTCCCAGCACTGGGCTTACAGGTGCACACAGGTTTGTAGGTTTTTTTTGTGGGTGTTGGTGGATCTGACCTCAGGTCCTCATGTTTGAGCTTTACCCACTGAGCGATCACCCCAGATACCCACTGAATCATCTCCCTGTTGCCCCAGATCCCACACATATTTCTTAAATGTTTAAAGGTGGTTGCTCAAATGCTGTTCAGTTTTGTAACCACTTTAAGAATGCGAAAACTGAGTGTTGTCTTGAGTACCTTGTGGCTTTGGCAGGAATTTGAGCTCAGGTAACTGAATCCCAAGTAGAGGTCTTTTCTTACCCACACATTCCCCCTGTAAATGTCATTTTTACTCTGTCACAAAGCAATAACTTTTTAGTAGGAAAGTGGGAAGATTCGTTTTTACTACCTGTGTAGTGGTGACAAATGGCCTTGGTGCTAATGACTCCCAAGATATGGTGCTTCCAATCTCTAATTGAAAAATTTACATTTATTGTTTATAAAACCCAGGTGTTGGACACAGAGACTTTTGCAGGAAAAAACAATGTCTAATCTCTCTTGCCATATAAAGTGGATATTTTCCATATAGGTTTCCAGCCTACTGAACACTTTATTTACTCCAGCAGGATTATTTTCAATGAGCAGCCCATCTTTTTTATAGCATTATACTCTTCTTATTCTTTGAGTTTCACTTGTTCTGCAATACATGTTGCCCACATTTTCCTTGCTATTGTGTTATATGGAGGAAAAAAAACTCTCTTTCATATAATAAGATGGCAAAATGCATTCTAGAAATTTTTATCCCAGGTTAATTCATTTATAAGATTATATGCTAATTTGCATAAGGGCACACAAGGTGGATGATGTTAATTTGGTGATTAACCAAAATAAGATAAAGCCATGTTCCCACCCTTTTATACACACAGATGCACATAAGGCTGCCGACTGCACACGTGGAGATGGTGCCAAAATGCTTCCAGTAACTGAGGGTAGAGATCGTCCTTCCTGCTCTGGACATTTGGCCATCACAGGCCACCACTGTGGGAGACTCCTACAGTGCCCAGGAGAAGCCACTGTCTCTAACACTCATAAGTACACCTTAAAGACTTGACACCTATTTCCCTGCTGGGGTCAGGAGGTGCTTTAAAATCACTGGCATTTTCTGCCTTGCTCCAGCATATAAAGAGATGTCTTTGTATGACACAGGATGGAGAGGCAACTAAGAAGCAATTGGTTTGGAGATAGCACAAGGCATTTTTAGCTCATGTCTTCTGTATTCTCAATGTCAGTACTTTCCCCTCCAATATCTAAGGCTTTCTTAGTCTAATACATCGGCGCATTTAGAATTCATGTAGCTTGTTTCAAATTGAAGGCCTCATTGGTGAGTTAAAGGACTCTGGTTATTCAATTTTATATATATGTGTATATATATATATATATATATATATGCAAATTAATTCTAAGTTAGAGACATAAAAATATAATTACATAGAGTGATAAAATCATAATGGCAGTGTAAGTAGCTATTTGAAAACAGAGACAGAAATATCCAACTGCTTGGGGAATCTCTCAACCAAGTGTTCTCTGAGCATCTCTGTCTCCATATGTCTGAAATGCGTACATTCCTGCGCACAGCCTTTCCTATGGCCATGCACTTCCATGCACCTTCTGTGTAAATCTCAGTCCCTAGCACCCACACGTCCTACTTATGCCCCAAGGATGCACCTCTTCCACTCTTTACATTCATGGCATACAGAGCTTTGCTTTGCTATATTCGACTTCTTTCATCAAAATAGTTTCCATTCCTTCTGGTTGTAGCATGTGTCAGCCCTTTGTTCCTTTGTATAGGCTGGACTATATTTCATAGTGTAGGCGAATATACCAAACTTCTTTACTCTTCAGTTGAAAGAAATCTAAGCTGTTTTCATTTTCTCAATGATATGAATAATTGCATTGTGAACATACCAGTTTGTGTATGAATGTACATTTTCAGCTCATTGTTGTGTCCATGAAGAGTGGAATTGCTACATCATGGGTAATTGTGTGTAAATTTTGTTGTTTTTCAAAGAACTACCATTTTACATTTCCACCAAGAATTCAGGAAGGCTCCAATATTTTCACAAATTTGACAACCATTTTCTATTTTCTCCTTTTTTAAAATTACAGCCATTAGCTGTGAACTGCTATCTCATTATGGTTTTGATCAGCAATTTCCTAATGATTAATGATGTTGAGTATCTTATTATAACCTAGTTATATATTTTCCTTGGAGAGATTCCTATTCAAATAATTCACTCATGTTTAAAATGTTTAAGTTCATTAGAAGCTTTTATTTTATGTAACAGTTTATACTTAGAAAAAAGCAGCTAAAATGGATAGTTCTTACAAAAAAAATCCAGCCTTGCTTTGCCTACAATAATACCTATTATATTGGAATAATACATTTAAAACTAATTTTGATTTATTAAGTGGATCTTAGAATGAACTTAAATCCACAATTACTCAGATTTTCTTAAGTTTTATGTAACGTTTTTTGTTTCTTCCAAGTTTCATATACCAATTATTCATTTTTTGTTGTGTTTTTGTCAGTTCCTCTTGGATATGAAATTTTCTCAGAAATATTTTTTGTGTGTATGAGTGTGTATATGTAAGCATGTGCATGTATGTGTGTATGTATAACTGTATGCATATGTATGTATTTCTATGTATGTGTGTGTAAATCTATGTGTGTACATGAGTGTTTATGTGTGTATTATGTGTATGTGAATGTGTGTATGTATGCATGTGAATATGCATGTGTATATATATGTATATGTGTGTGCATGGTGTATGTATGTAGTGTGGAGCTGTGGGCCGGCTTCCTGCCGCCCTATGCCCCAAAATAATTACACAGAAACTGTATTCTTTTAAACAATGCCTGGCCCATTAATTTCAGCCTCTTACTCACATCTTGACTAACTATCTGTTATCTAATTATCTGTGTAACACCATGAGCGGTGTCTTACAGGGAAATATTCAGCATGTCTGACCTGGCAGCTGGCTTCATCGCATCTCTCTCCCTGAGGAGAGGCATGGCAATCTGCCCCAGAGAGGTGAGGCATGGCGATTTATTAACTTCCCTTCCCAGCATTCTGTTCTGTCTACTCCGCCCACCTAAGGGCTGGCCAATCAAATGAGCCAGACAGTTTCTGTATTAACCAATGAAATCAACTCAAACAGAAGACCCTCCCACATCATATGTATATGTGTAAATGTACATGTGTGTGTTTGTGCATGTGTATATGTGTGTTTGTATGCATGTATATAGTGTGTGTGTGTGTGTGTGTGTGTGTGTGTGTGTGTGTGTGTGTTGGTCTGTGGAGGAACACTGCATTTCTCAATAGTAAGCTGCCATTATTCTGGAGTTTGACAAGTTGCCAAGGGTTAGATGGGGACAAGAAGCTTTGGAGAAGGAGAACAAGGGGATCAGTGACATTTGCCGTGTACTTTATTTAGACCCTGGACACAGGTACAGCCTAAAGTCTCCTGCAAGAGCTCTACACTGTTTCTCCTTCCCAGGATACCCAAAGTCAACCCTGTTTCTCCTTCACTCGACACCATCCCTGGGAAGATGGCACTGTGTGCATCACAGGTGTGAGCAATGCAGAGCCACGATCGCCTCCTTGAGTTACACTGGCTCCTGTATCAGGTGTTGATGTCTTCTCTCTGTTCACGCCTTTGAAATGTTAGACAGGTCTCTTTTCTTGAGATGTTTGTGACTTGGTGTCCATGGAATACTGGTTTAGTATAATGAGGTAAAAACTCTTCCTTCTATAATGTTTGGTAGACTATTTTTTAAAAAGATGTCTGTTATAAATATTTTTAAATGTATGTGCATTGGGAAATAAGTGCTGGTGAGAGCAGGTACTCACAGAGGCCAGGAGTGTCTGGTCCCCAGAGCTGGAGTCAGAGGCAGTTAGGAGCTGCTCAGCATGGGCACTGGGACCTGAGCACTGTGGGTGCTGGGAAATCGACTCCTCCACAAAAGCAGTGTGCACTCTGACTAGCTTCCCTAAAGAAGCCCATGAAGGGCTGTTTTTAAATTTTCTTAAATGTTTAACAGAA
This sequence comes from Arvicola amphibius, assembly GCF_903992535.2. Taxonomy (NCBI): domain Eukaryota; kingdom Metazoa; phylum Chordata; class Mammalia; order Rodentia; family Cricetidae; genus Arvicola; species Arvicola amphibius. The sequence goes on along the minus strand of NC_052049.1, from coordinate 6,033,769 downwards.
ATTATTAACAAGCTCAACATGCCCAGAACTTCTCTGGATGTCAGTCTTTAAAATAATAAATCCAAACTTCTTATTTTAAAGGCACCCACATTTTTTATTTCTTCCTATACCCCTATGACACTCTGTGTCCTCCTTGGAACTTGCCCGTTTCATGTTCATTGTCTGGTTTGTGGTCCCTCACACAGGGAGACTCTGTCTAAACACAATAAAATAAAACATTTGTTTTCTTGTTTTTTTTTTTAAAATATCAAAACAACCTTGCTGACCAAACATATTGAAAGATCAGAACAAATTTGTTGATTTTTCAGTATTTTCTAATTCTCTGTGTTAGTTACACTCTCCTGTAAGAGAGCTTTTTGACTTTTTGTTTGCTCCTCATGTGTTTGTCCGTCTTCTGATTTATAAAGGATGAATGTGAGCTGGGGCCTCGAGACATCGTCTGTTGTTGGCGCTTGCAGCCCCCGGTTCCCTTTGCTTAATGCAACAGTTGCTGAATTTTGTGTTACTCATCACAAGTGTTCTCCTGTTTCAATTGTAGGAATACTGAGCACTTCAATAAATACTTTTGGGAAAACTGAATGTCCACAGCAGAAAAATATACTTTGACTCAGACAAATCAACTCGAAATTAACTAAATACTTAAGCATATGTTGTGACATCTTTAAATCATGGTAATTATTTAAGAATACTTTATCTAATTTTCAGACACGAATATATTTTTACAACCCTTTTCTTTATTGATTCCTCATTTTAATTTACCATGATTATAAAATGCATTTCAACCTTTCAATGTATGGTTTCAACTTTTTAAAATTCATTGAGAATTGTTTTATGCATAGCATTGCCTATCCTGAAAATTCCATGTGTACATGGGAAGAATGTGTTGATTAGATCCAGCTGGGCCATCTTGCTGTTAAAATCTCTTAATCCTTGATTACCTATCTAGTTGTTTCACGCGTTATTGAAATCGAGGGACTGAAGACTAAGGGAACTATCTAAGGAAATGACCAAGTAGCAACAGCCCCCAAGGCTGAAATTTGAACTTTGTTGACAAACCAAAAAATAAATAAATAAATAAAAAGTGTGACTTAGCATTTATTCTCTCTAAAAGGGACACACCCAAGCTCACTGACTCAATTTCACAGGCTGGCCAACAACTTCTGAGATCCACATTCTCTCTGCTAGAGACAAGGCTGTATATGCCTGGCAAAAACCTGTTGCGTTCCTACTCTAGCCATCCTTTAGCGCCCCCTGAGTCGGGGCAAATGTTTAGAAGACACAGGTCCAGTGTCATGAGAGAAGAAGATGGACTCTGAGGCAAGGCCAGTAGATTATCAATATGAAGAAGACAGCCCCCTTGGCTGCTTGCCCTGCATCTGGATCCTTCTGCGCATCTGTAACCTTGAACACATAATGCTGTGACTCAGTGTCTGACGAGTTAGGGCTGCCTCCGATCGCAGGATGAATAAGTTCTTGTTTCTTCCCTGACACAGCTCTAACTATCCGGTGTGACCTTCAAGGACAGAAGCTGTTCATTGTGTCCTTTGTTGGATGAATTAATTACTCGGATTCAGCTAGGATACCACTCAATATTTTGTTTCCTAAATTCTAGGTGTGAAAATTCCTTCAAACAACCTGTACCTAGTAGAGATATGAGAGTGAAAGATAAAATAATATATGTTGATGACATCATATAACATTAAGTCCTAGAAAATTTCTATGATCCTCATTCTTGCAATCAGCCTCGTTTGTGCCTGATGTCTCTCAGGTTTTTGTGTGTGCGTCTTCTACTAACCTTTTCACATTTCTCTTCTCCTTAGTCATGATCAAACCTGGCTAACTTTCTGTGTCGTGAGGTGATCCAAACCCTCATTCCTCAAGTCTATTTGAATTGCTGTAGCTCTCCATGAGCTGTCACTATCGGATGTGGTTGTGCCAGACATCATCAGTGAGAAAAGCTCCAGATGTGAGACACGGTCTCTGCTGCCCTTCCCCATGCAGCAGCCATGGGCTTTTCCCTCGGTCGTCAGGGGTGTTCCCTCCAGGCACACAGTTGCTTCTTCTCATGCCTTGGTTCAGAGACACAGGATCGAAGGTCCAGACTGCAGCTTCATTTTGCAGTTTCGTGAGCCGTTGTTGTATGTCTATAGCACCATTGGTCCTTGAGAAATGGGGCCTCTGAACAACTGAGAGCTCAATTCCCCAGACCTGAAAACAGAGTATCTTTCAGCTGGTCGGTAGGAACGCTTTGGGGGAAGATATATGAACCTCTTACACACTTGATTTCTAGACTCAAATATTCTGGTTGTGAGGCAGAATGCAGGATATAATGATCTTTGAACACACACACACACACACACACACCAATATAATCAACAATACGATGTCCAGTTATTTCATCCTCTGAAGCATCATGTCCTTTGGGTACTGTGTTTACCATGGGGACATAACCAGGTCTCTGGGGAGCTGTCTCTTGTCCATCTGGGCTTGGGCTGTCAAGTGTTGGGATATGGGATGCCACTGGATAGTCTTGCAAGACGCATTGCTCTACTTATGGTTGTGAAGGGAGTTCCTGAATCCAAACATTGTTGTGCATAATACAGAACCAGAGAAATGGATTCTGTGGATCAATGAATGGAGATGGCAAAGCAGATCAGTATCAAGTATGTCTTTTCTGACAATGACAATTGCATAACTAGGTATATGTACGTTTTTATAAATACAGAGATGAATATCTTACTTTTATCTTTTAATAGTATGCATGTGTGTGATGGATATGACAAGCTTAGCTATTCTTCATTGTGTACTGGCTCTGTACTTTATAGTTTGGGAATGAACAGTTTTTTTTTCAAATCCTGATAATAGATGAGAAATATGTGGAACATTCTGCAGTCTAAAAAAACAGACAATATCAAGGTCAATTTACAAAAATAAGTTAATGTAGCCTGTACAAAACCAGCCTTTCTCTTTGAAACTAATTATCTAAATAAACCCAGTAATGAGGTAGAAAAATATTAGACTTATTTCATTAATCTGCATCTGTGTGAATCATGTAAAAAAGTGAAACATTATTTATACTGAATAACGGGTTCATTAAGTTTGAAAACAATTAACTGCTAAACCAGAGAAGAAAGGAAGCACACACCTCACCAGTGGGACTGGTTTTTCCTTGATGCTGCCAGTGGGCCCTGAGAGCACAGCGAGCTGGGCCTACAGAAAGGACACCTGAGTCTACTACACCAGAGGGCAGGATCCTTGAAAACCAAAGAGCCACTAGCAGAGCCACCGAAAGCACACGCTTGTCTTATTTCATGGATTCTCGAGACAGGACATCCTATTGCAACAATTAGGTCACAGGTCACAGAGTACTGGACTAAGAATATTTTAGAGGGTAGAACCATCCAGGCTTTGCATGGGAAGCAGTATGACTCTAGTTGAAACTGGGGTAGAAGGAGGAAGAAGACAATCGAAGGAGAGAAAGAAAAAGACATTCTCAGCATGGAGAATTAATTATTTAAAATTAAAAAATTTTAATCTTTGAAATTAAAATATAATTACATTATTTCTTCCTTTCCCTTCCCTCCCTCCAGATACTCCCATGTATCCACCTTGATCTCTCTCACAGTTGTGTCCTTTAGCCTTTGGACTCTTTCTTTGTTACAGACACACACACAAACACACAGCGTGTGTGCATGCATATATATGTATAAGTGTCTGTGTGTGTATGTATGTATTATGACTCCTTTATGAGATAAAAGAACTGCTTTCTCTATGCAAGTCTGTACAGGGGTGGCAGATATGTAGTATCCCTGGGGTCCCTGAGGCAACCTCAGATTTGGGTATAAAAGTCCCCAAACACTGAAAACCATCCTCTTCTTCTGGGAGTAAACCTTGGCTTCCTTTTCAAGGATTAGGTCTGAAGCATTGGACCCATAAACTACATCTCTAACACTCACCACTGCCCCCAGCAGGCCAGGACTGCACAATAACTCACCCCCACCCTGACACACACACACACACACACACACACACACACACACACACACAAGTGTGCATACAGAACATAAAAGTGCAGAGGAGATACGAGGAGAAGGCTGTGAGCTTCAGGACTGGGAGGAGGGCCAGAGAGGATAACAATGTGAGGATGGTCACAATTCATCAAATATGCTATGAAATCATAAAAACTGAAGAATAGTAATTATTAAAAGCAGAAGAGAAGTGCATGTCCACACTCCTGTGGCTGGGCACTTGGTGCCACAGATATCCTCAAACGAGTTTAGCGCTAGCTCCTCCTTCCTTGAATCTGTGGTGCTATCTGTAGGACTTTCTTCCAGTGCCAGAAAGAAACGCCTGGCTTCTCTGAGGTAATTAATCTGACTGACCACTCCTGCTTTCCTCTGTCTACTGACGTTTGATGTTGTATTTATAGTGTTTTCTTTATCCTGGGTTCACAGGACACCTAAAGGGCTGAGGCACTGAAAGGCCGCGTTGCCAGTGCTACTGTTTTGTAGCTGCTTGAGCTACCACATTTTCCCAAGCAACTGGCTTGACTCAGACCCTCCGGTTCAAACACTGCACAGGTGCCGTTAATGCGCTGCGCATCTCGTTCCAGGGTTGAGGGTAATTTGTATACTAAAGCTTCATTCAAGGTCCGTGAACTCACAGTTCATAGTCCTCAGATGTGCTGTGATAAACACTTACTTCTAAGGCAGCTTGAAGACAAGAGGCCCTTAGGAAAGAACACCGCACATAAAGAGCGGGTCCTCCAGGGTCACAGTGAGTCACGATTCTCTTCTACAATTCGCCTCTCCTGCTTTACCGTCAATAGGGTGTCTATTTCCACCATGAACGTGAAACACAAAGGAGATAAGTGTGCACGGGGGATAAAAGTAGGCTTCTGGAAAGAAAATATACTTTAAGCACTATGCTAGGCCCTGAGAATGTGCCTGGGAGTATCCTAACCTGATCATCATAAGACATGCAATAGACAACGTGTTTAATAATTGTGACTTCCAAGGCCAAGGTGCTGGCTTGGTCGGTTCCTGGTGAGGGATCTTTTTCTTTGATTATAGACTGTGATGTACAGATGTCCTGATTGTATTGTCACACAATGGGAAGAGTGGGCTCTGGTGTCTCCTTCTGTTTTTGTTTTGTCTAGGGGCAAAAAGACTGTTCCTTGTAACTTTTTATAATCTAAATTATTTCCCAATGTCTTCCGCTCCAAACACCATCATCGCTCTAGGGACTAGGGCTTCAACATATGCATTTTATGACCCAGTTCAGCCTGCGGGATCTAGGCTTCCTTACTGGAAGAATCACCTGTAACGCTGCTCAAATGCCAAGCAGAGAACACAAGTAGGTGAAGTTGCAGGCCAGCCAGTGATATGTGCAGGACATGTGGTTGGTCATAGAATGGGGTCAGTGGTTTAGCAGCGAGACGACACGATGAAGTCCTGGGAAAAGTGTCCAGAAATGTGTCAAAGGGGGATGTGGGCGGCGCTGCAGAAAACACAGCTTCGCGTGTTTGGATTTTTGGTGGAAATTTAGGACCACGGAAAGAATTCACAATGATTCTTCAGGCCGTCACAATAGAAAACTGCTCTCTCTACAAAAAGCTCAAAAGCAGCATAGAGGTTGAGAGGAAAGAAAATAAAGACTTAACCTAGGCTCTGATGGGGCTTCCCATGAGAAGGGGACAGGGGCTGCTAAAGTGCCTGCATGAGCTCTTCAGGGTGACTCGGGCTGACCTTCAGGCCAGGCCATCAGTGCAGTGGAACAGACTGGGTTGGGCTAGGGCAGTGCTTCTCAGCCTTCCTGACACTGTGACCCTTTAATACAGTCACCCCTGTTGTGGTGACCCCAACTGTAAAGTTATTTTGTTGCTGCTTCATAACTAATTTTGCTACCATTATGAACCATAATGTAAATATCTGTGTTTCTTATGGTCCTAGGCAACCCCTGTGAAAGGGTAATTTGACTCCCAAAGGGGTCATGGTCCACAGGTTGAGAACTGCTGGGCTAGAGGAACAGGACCTGTTCTGGACCTAGCCTACTCGGAGAGCCCACGAAACCCACAGAATTGTGAAGAAATCTAAGGTGGGTGAAATACTGGAGGACGCCTTAGCTGCGACAGAGAACGTGTTTGAACATCTCCTACAAAGTAGACCTTCCCAACATGCTTGCGCCGTGCACGGTATTGGAAACATAGGGAGAGAGCAGTATTGTTTCTCATGTTCGTACAAATCTGAGTTGGTGCTCCTCATCGGCAGGTGGCCTCCTATATGCAGTGGTTCAGGAGTCCAGATTCTTCTTTATTTTGCCTCCATCACTTTGATCTTTACAGCCTCCAAGGTCCTATACTTGCTGACAGGAAGGAAACAGAGGGAGCTGTCAACGAGATTTGCTCAGTTCATCTTTGCGGGGTTTAGACACCATAATGTCTTATTGGCCATTGATTTAAATGTAGTTATAGGGCCACATCCCACTGCAAAAGAAACTAGGAGTTAGAACATAGGTGTAGTGTCTATGAAATAAACATAGGTATTGTTAACAGCCAAGCTTAGGCTGAGGTGGATCCGTGAGCATATACAAAAGAGAAGGTGTATAGGAAACCTTGTGGAGAGAGAACACTGTATACAAACATCTGGATTCTAACAGTTTAAAAGCTAGTAATTGGACAGAAGGTCTAGTTTGGGTCATGTGGTTTGTGTACCAGCTCAGACAGATAAGTTTAGTGCTCATCCTCATCAAAGAAAGTTCTTTGGAAGCAGATGGAGTCTGCTATAATAGAGATATCCACAAGTGGTCAAAAGGCAGAGAATTTTGCAACTATGGAGTACCACCTCCAATCAGCACATCTACAACACAGCCTAAGTTCAGGGAACATCCCAGAAGAGGGCTGCAACAATGGTAGGAGCCAGAGGACCCTGAGAGGGAAACAGTGACCTTCTGCACCCATGAATCTAAATAAAACCGAGTGGCCGCCAGTGGTTCCTTTCCTGGACCCGGGTTCTGGTTTCACAGCTGTGAAGTCACTGAAACAAGTCCTTAAGATTTGTGCAAATTTCCTGTATCACATTTAGTAAAGGAGTTACACTGATACATTTCAATCACAGACATAAGCAGAACTAGGAATGATTCCTAGTGAATAAATACCGCCACTTCCTGCATTTTCTCTACATCCACACATACACACGGGCATCTAACTTTTCGCTCTTCCTTCATGTGAGAATGATTTTATTCCAAAGGTAATTCTTTGTAGAAGTTGATCTTTGGATAATCAAAGCTAACTATTTTGGGTATTTTGATTTTCTGGTTGGACTTCTAAAAACAATACCTTAGAATCCTGTGCGCAATTTTCAAACAGTCCTCTGGTGTCTACAGTAAAGACAGCTTTCAAGTCATAAGGACCCAAGCATAAGTTCCCAAGTGCAACTAACTATTCTGTAGATGCAATGGCATGGCTGACTTTGATCCCATTGGGTATAGACAAGTCATATTTACACTGCTTTCTGACCTGATCTTTAAAAGAACCAGCAAAACCTTCCACTCTGTCTCCTCTCGGTAGCTGGGAGGCCTTCAGTATGAAGTAGCTTCCAGAGCCAGGTCTTTTTCTGGACCATGTTTCCAAATGCATGAGGCCTTTGTGTAATTAGCCAGTACAAGAAATCATTTCCTGTTGCTTCATTGTGCTTTCTTTCCCCTGGCCGCTAAGCTTGCCTTCCTTGCAGCCAACCGTTATTCCTTGCTCACAGTCTTGAACCCTTCCCTGCTGAAGCCCTTCGCAGGATATGCAGAAAGGATTCCAATGCTGTACAATGTTTCAGCTAAGCAATCTATTATCAACATATTTGTTATAAGTTACAGGAACACTAGATCTGCCCACTTGGTTAAAAGTCCTTCATTATCCCGCTGTGGAGAACAAAGAAACCCAGCAGCACAGACAGAGCCTGGCAGGGGTTCAGATTTCAAGCTCCCCTTATTTGCTGGAGCTTTGCATCTCTCCTTTGAATGCAGCATCGGACAGAGGTAAAAGATTGATGGACATCAGTTCTCAGAAAGGGAACGGCCTTCAAGTGGTTCTATGATCCGCAGCGGTCCTGCCAATTAGAGATGTGCTGGAGCACACGGCCTGCTAGTGGGAAGCCTGTGCTACGTGGTGTCCGCTGCCGTGAGATGGTGTGCAGTTCATACAAATGAAGAAGGACACAGCATGCTCGGGGCAGGCTGCCTAAGAGTTCAGCGGGAGGTCACCCTGCCTTTCAGCCCTGGAGTTCCAGGCCTGCAGGTGAGGACTTTCACGGGTAGGAAATGGCTTTATTCCTGGCTCATTAAACTGGCTTCTGCATGACCCCTCACAACTTCCTCTGTGATGATGAAACAAAGTTGACTTGTTCCTTACCTCTATTGGTTTTAAATCTATTTTTTAAAAAGTTTTCTTAAGAAACAATATTGTATTTTCCAGGCCAGTATTGCCTTTGCCCTCCTTCATTGTGTTTAGCCACACACATTCTCCCACACTTCGTCTCATTGTCTTTTATTAAGGGAAACTGATGCAGAGGGACGTCTACTACTGTTTTATGTTTACATTTGCCCCTTAGGCTTGTGCTATTTTTGAAAGCAGTTGGGTTTACAAGTTGCCCTGTTCTCATTGTGTTCCCTACTCACACAGAGCAAGGCTTTCTGTCACGGCTTCCAGTGTAAAGGTGCCCAGTAGCTGCATGGGATATAGGATTAAAATGGGTAATAGAATCATCTGAGTACGGGCCAACTATAAGGCTGGAATCAGGAAGTGGTTGTATAATACATTTATATCCATTACCTGTAAGCCACGTGTTGGGACGACATCTGGAGGAATCCAGCCTTGACAAAATTCACATGTTCCAGGGCAGGAGCACGAGGATTAGAATTATTAAGCAAAAAGAACAGAGATATGACAGAAACATAGAACAGTACCAGGAGGAAAACTCTGCCTGTGTTGATTTTCCACACGCTTCCGTACTTCACTCCAAAGGGGGGGGGGGGGACCACAGACTTCACTAACATCCTGCAGGCAGCCACTCCTGGAACCTCCTTCCAATCTCCTTTGAAGGAGCAGAAATAGCAAGGTGGAGTGGATCTACCTCTATATGCGGAAAAACTAATTAACCCTAGATCAGGATCGCTTGTTTGTAGCTACACCTGTGGTTCATTTCATCTGAATATAACGGCCTTGTGCTTGGAAGGAAATCATTTTGATAATGCTAGGGACCAGTGTCATGGTCTTGTGCACTCTACCACATCCCCAAACAAAGAGAATTTTTTTAAAAAATTAGTTGAAATGTTTTAACAAAGATTTTTTAACTTGAGTCAGGGTTGTTGACCTTAGACCATGTACTCTCAGGACACTCATTGTATGTAAAAGCCTGGCCAAAAAGAAAACTCTCTGGACCCAAAGGGAAGTCTTTGAATCTGAGGCACGGAGCGTTCAGTGAGGTGCAGACCTGGCCTGAATCTTCAGGAGGGACCAGCCATGGGCTGTGAAGGAACTGTCCAGGGCAATGACCAACACTCATAGGTCAACCTAGGATGGAACTCCTACTGATCGGACCAGGGTCTGTTACCCGACCTTTCACTCGTAAGATACTTTTCCTCTAAGTTGATGGCTTTCAGAGGGAATACACGATGGTGAACAGTTCCTAGAAGCCGAGAAGAGAATATGGAAGGCTGGTGTTGAAACCAGCGAACAGGCAAGGGACTGCATCAGACTCTATCGTCCCCCCCCACCCCCCCAGATCTTTCTCCTTCATTTTTGGCTATCTTTCATTTAATGCCCAGTGTCAGTTTAACATGCCAGCTCTGCCCAGCCCTGTCCTGCTCCTTCCTCTTCTCTGTCTTTTATCACTCCCTCTTTCTTCTGTTTCTTTTTTCTCTATTCTTTTCTTTCTCCCTTTGGCCTGGTTGGGTTTCTCTGTGTCCTGGCTGTGAGAGCAGGGTCCTTTCTAGGTCACCTGACTGCATTCCTTGGGTCTCTCCTTTCACTGTTATTCTTGTTTGTTTGTTAGTCTGTCTTACATCCTGGCTGCAGTTTCTTGTTCCTCCTCCCCTCCCAGTCCCTCCCCCACCGCCCACCTCTGTCAATCTGCTCCTCCTCTGTTTCTGTTTGGGAAAAGGGCAGGCAACTGAAGCCTCATTTTCTTCTACCTTGTTCCTAATCTCCCCTCTTCTGTGTATTTTTCTGTCTTCTCTTCTTTCCTCTATCATCCAAATATTGGCTACTACTCCACTCTGCCTTCATTGACAACAACGGGGGGACTAATAATATCATAGCTCACAGTGGACTTTCAGTGCCCAGTTCTCCCCCGTAACAGTGAGTTTAAGCCGTGACATTTTCTTTAGCTGTCCCTGTATTCTCACACCTTTCAGCCAAGATTCTTTCAGCAGACAGCATTTCCCTCTCAGGATGGTTGGGAGAGGCTGAGGCTTGTGCTGTGAACAGCTGGGCCAAAGGTCTAATGGCTTAGACAGACCCCAGTCTAGCAGAGAGCATGAGGCTTTGGCCCTCCACAGCGTGGTCTTTCTTGCTTCTCTGTGATGCAAAGAGAGCTCTTTTCTGATCTGTGCATCTGTGGTTGTCAAGGCCTCTTGTCTTTGAGTGGCCAATGCTTTTTCTAGGTTTGGGGCATTTTCTGCTGTTGCCTCGCTGAATAGATTTCTCTGTGCCTATAGTGTTTACCTCAGCTTCTTTTCTTCCCTGCGGATCCTTAGGTGTGCTCTTTTGGTAATATCTATTTTGACAGTATCTGAAGTGTTTTTGGACACCGTGTTTAGCCTCACTTATGGCTTTTTTTTCTCCCTTACCAGTGTTTGAATGTGGCGTTTTATCTGTGCTGTTGGGCATCCATGGGTATTCTTTATGTTTGACTGGGTATACTGGAGATTATTTCAACTGTGTTTTTATTTGATTCATTGAGATTTTTTCTTTCCAAAATTGATCTGTAGAAATACATACATACACATTTTATCAAAATCTCAGTTTTCTTTCTGAATATTTATTCCATGTTTCTGGCTTGCCATTGTCTATATGGCTCATTGTCTCAATCTGCTGACCTCTTCCCTGCATTTCTGACTTTCCTCTCCACGCCTTTATTGGGTTTTTCCACTTGTTTGTAGCCTCTTTTAGGTCATTTGTTTTTAACTCAAAACTTTTGAAATCTTCACCAGGCATTTAATTTAGTTTAGCTCTTTGACTTTAGCAGTTGGGGAGTGATGATGACCTTGGAGAAGTCGTGTGGCCTGAACTTTTCACGCTTCTTGTATTTCTTTGTTGTGATTTGTGTTTCTATTGGTTTTGTTATTTCTTCTGTATTGGAGAGAGAATGTCTTATCAAGCACCCTGTCATGGAGAATCAGTGCTCAGTATCATTCGCCACAGAGAAAGCTGCTACTGTTTCAGCAATAACATCAAACCATAAAGGAAATAGAAATTCATTTGACAACAATTACAGCCCACTGGTACCTCACCAATGATCACCGCCCAACTGCTTTAGAATGCCTGTAAAGTTGAAAATGGTTTAGTATAAAGTTTAAAAATAGCAACTGAGTGAGATAAAAAAAAAAGACAGGAAATGGGGAGAAATAGAGCAGAAGAAAGGTTAAATAAAGTGGGGGAAAAAGAAGCAGAGAGGATTGTTATAGAGTAGAAGAGAAAAAGACTAAGAGACTGGAAAAACTGAAAGAAAAATCAAGCCAAGATTTCTCAATGTGAAAAACAAACAGTATAACAAGCACATTAAAAATAAAATATGAATATTTCAAACAATAATATAATATAAAATCAAAACAATGCTAGCAATGACATCATAGCTCAGTCATAAAAGACTTGACTTGTAAGCATGAAGACTTTAGTGTGACCTGCCAAAGCCCATGTTTTAAAATCCAGTGTGGTGGTGCATGCTTCAAATCCCAGGACTAGGGAGGCCGTTCTGTGCTCACTGGCCACACACCCCACCTATCTAGTGACTTCCAAGCTAGAGAGAGACTTAGTCTCAAAGGAGATGATTCCTGAGCAATGACATCATAGGTTATCCTCCAGTTTCCACATGCAGGTGCAAGCACAAACACATGCTCTACTCATGCACACACACACACACACACACACACACACACACATGCACATATATGCACAGCTCATGTGCACACTCATATGAACACACATGCATCTGCATATGTGCAGATGAGTTTATGCACACAAATGCATCTGTACACAACTCATGCACACACAGGTACAGTTCAAATACACACATACATGTCCACACCCATGCACACATATGTATGCACACATGCATACACACACACACACACACACACACCACAGAATCATACTAAATGAAGACATGAGTATTGCTATGCACAGCTAGCAAGAGAGAAAAAAATTTAGGAAAAAGAGAAAAAAGCAAAGAAATTGGATGAGTATATAAAGGGGAATAACAAAAACACAAACACGTTTTAAAAACAGAGAAAAGTAGAAATCCCACTAAAAACGTAGCTTATAAAGAGGAGATGTAAAACATAAAGTGTGAAAAAGTCACAGTGCTGGGAAAGCTCCCCCTAGGTGTCAGGAGGTGAAAACACACCAGTTCCATGCTGGACAGGGAAGGAATGTATGTGTCATAGTGTTATGGAGTCTGTATTGTGTGTTTATCTGATGTCTGCCAGACCCATCTTCACCACTGTAGTTCTCCTCGTCCAGCACTGATCTTGGGCTCCTTAGCTTGTCTCAGTCTCCTGAGGGTCTCCAGATTGTCCCTCCCCCAGGCGCCGTGGATGCTTTAGCTGAGTGCTGTCTTAGAAGTGTGTTAGGAGTGTGTGGGACAGTTACTACCCTAAGAGTCCTACAGGTAGAGGTTCTATCTCCACATTTTTAAGACCCCCAGAGTTCAACAACCCTGCTGGAGAGACACGGCTGTCGTGCAATGTTCACCTCTGGAACTTGGAGTTCTTGGGCTCTCCACCCATGAAGGACAAATAGTTGACCCCAGACTCTGATCCACCCACTGGCCTCAGGACTATCAGACTCCGGCTTTCTGGTAATGGCATCTGCCTGCCCACCGCAGGCAAGCTCTTTTGTCTATGCATTCTGGAGTTCACATTCCAAGCCTACCTGTCCCGTACACACTATGTCTAGTTAACCAGGAGCCCTTAGTGCCCTCCACAACTCCATCCCTCACACCCAAACTGTAGAAGTTCAGCTGATTCCCTTCCCCTAACCCAGGGCACTGGGCCGCCGAGACAGTGTTGAGCTTTATTCTCTTTTTCTGTTCTTTGCCAGTTTCTTTCCCTTCCTCCTTGTCTCTTTAAAATATACTCTATACTTTCTTGTTCTGATTCTGTCTTTTACAATCTCACACAGAGACAGCCTCCTGTCTACTGTCTTACTCCATCTTCCATTCGCATGACAGAGTTAGCTAGATTTGGAGCTCCAGGTGTGAATTTCCACTGGGAACTTTGACATTCTTCGTATAGTGCTCCCTGGCTTTCCTCCAGCCACCAGAGATGGTTATTTGAGAAGGTCAAAGTGAGCTTCATGTTAAGAAAAGAAGGCACTTAGAATGAGAGCAGAGGTAAAAAGTATGAACTCCACATTTAATTAAATGTGAAAATCTGCCCTTTTGCCAATTCACGCTTAAAAACAGAAGCTAGGCGATTTCAAGGTGAATTGGGTTAAGTTTATAATCTTTACCTTGTCTCACACCTTTAAAACCCTCATTCTACAAGCCATGGGAGCTTTTCTAACTCAGATTCTTAGCTTAGATTGATGGTGTTGTGTGTTTTAGAAAACATGATATGAAGAAGCAATTGAGAGACCTTTCTAATTTATTCCTAGTGTTTATTTTGCTCGATGGACATCAGAAAGCTCCATAGGAAAATGACAGTCCTCCAGGGAATGCCATGCCATGCCATTATTGTAAGGTTCTCCTGCCATCTGAACTTGGTGTTTTCTTAGAAATTTTATAGGGTTGTAATTGTCTCTCCTTTAATACTGACAACTTGTTTAATATAGTGAGAGCTGTGTGCAGGAGCTCCGGGCTGGCCTCTTAGGGGAATATGTATCAGATGGGAAGACAGGAAATTGGAAGAGAGAAGTTTCCAGTGGATAACGGGTTCATGCTGCCTCTGTGTTCCAGGATTTCCTATCCGTTCCTGCCTCACTGCTGTGGAGTTTTCAGGCTGTCTATGCCATAAACCAGTCCATATTTCAGTCCATGTGCCTAAGGCCGTCTTGACAGTTATGAAGAGCACTCAAGTCCCGGCTTTTGGGAACTTCTCCCCATGCAAGAACTGTGTCGATTTCTAACACCCAAACTGTCAGCCAAATGCCTTGTCTCTGCCTCTATCCATGTTCCATTGTTCCTGGCCCATGAGGATGACTGCAGTCTTTGCAGAGGCCGCTGTGCCTGGTCATCTGCAGCATAGAAGCACGCTGCATGAGGATGACTGCAGTCTTTGCAGAGGCCGCTGTGCCTGGTCATCTGCAGCATAGAAGCACGCTGCTTTTGCTTCACTTTAGCACCGTCTGCACAGGTTGTGTGGTTCCTGGTAACCCTCCTGAGCTGACGGTGGGCTCATTCACAGCTATCACTACCTTGTGATACAGGTAGAATGTAAGGATGCTGGGGCTGACCTCAAGGGCAGAGATGCAGAAGAGCACACAACATCTCTCCATCCTACACATTAGTCTCCACCCAGCCGTCTGCCGGGGTGCAGAACCTCTGTACTCCACACTTATTTATGGCATCATGAAATAGGGAACACCTAAGCCTACCACCCAGAAATATCCTCTCGGTGAGGAAGCCACCTTGTCAGGAAGTGTGAGCTGGCCTAGTAACAGTGTGGTCTTCTACTGAGCATATTGAGGGATGACGAGGAACTCTCTGCTGAATTCATAAAAGAACAGAAAACCTGAATCTCTAGGAATAAACACATTTATCTCCATTAATAAAGGCTCTCACCCTTATTTATCTTTCTTATTCTCATCTTAGCTTATAGACAAACAACAAATATTCTTATCAAACTGGTACAGCGTCAACATTTAAAGCATCATTTATCCTGCTGTGAAGGAAAAACCCACATTCAAACAACACTGTGGATCACATTTGACGACTGTAGGAAAATCTTCGAGGCAAATCATGAGAAGACTCTGCTAGCCTCTCTTTGGAGTCCCCAAGACATTTTGTTTTAGCAACAATGAGTGTGTGATGTCAAATTACCTCTAACCGGGTAAGCTTTTGAAGCCCTTGTCCGGAGGCTGGGTATCCTCCCAGGCATCTGGCTCTCTTTATTCATTGGGCTGATGTGCCCTCTTGGCCTCATTCTCATGTACTCTGCTGTCATCCTCAGAGCCACTGTGATGTCATTTTTCTATGTTTTATGCCGTGCAGGATCCTCAGGAAAGTTTTCCTGAGAATATTCATGGGGGTTCTTTTCTCTTCAGTTTTATCCATCACTTCTATGAGACAAGTTCACATAATGCAACATGATACATACAGAAGCATGGCTTTGATTCTGGGAGACATCAAGGATGAGCACTGTAGCAGGAGAAGGCAGACGAAAACAGAAGGTGCCTTTTGCTGCCACACTTTTTATCACGGTGTTGTAGCTGGTTTCCCTCTGTTCTCTCCTCTTTAATTCTGTCTGCTACCATACAGTACCTGAGAATTTAGAGGGGAGAGACATTGATTTCTTATAGAGAGTTCAAGTCGGGGAACCTATGTCTCATAAAGGCTTCCTGCTCTATTGCAGAGTGGTGGGAAGAGGTTGTGGTGTTGGATGAGAATGGCCTTCGTAGCCTCATATATTTGTAGGCTTAGTCACCAGGGAGTGGCACTGTTTGAGAAGGATTAAGAGGTGTGACCTTGTTAGAGTGGGTGTGGCATTGTTGAGGATGTATGACTCTGGGATGTGAGCTTTGAGGCTTCAAAAGACCGTGCCAGGTACGATATCCTCTATTCTCTCTCTCTCTCTCTCTCTCTCTCTCTCTCTCTCTCTCTCTCTCTCTCTCTCTCTCTCTCGATCATGATGCATATATAACTTTGCCATAATAATGGACTAAGCTTCTGAAACTGTAAGGAAGCCCCCGGTTAAATGCTTTCTTTCCTTTATTTTTCTTTCAAGACAGGGTTTTCCCTGTGAAGCCCCAGCTGTCCTGGAACTCACTATGCAGTCTATGCTTTTTTTTAAAGAGATTCACCTGCCTCTGCTTCCCAAGTGCTGGGACTAATGGCATGCACCACCACTACCCAGCAAATAGCTTCTTTTTTATAAAGGTTGCCTTGGTCATGTTGGCTCTTAACAAAAAGAGTGACTAAGACAAATGGGTGTTGGGTGGTGAAAGCCAGGAGAGAGAGGGTAGGAATGGGTGCTCCTTTGCCAGGAAAGATCTCTTCAGAATATCTAATCCTCCTGCAAAACAGTAATTGACTTGTAGAGGAGGAGCCCTCCCATACCAATTACCTCTTAAAAGCCCCACCTCTCAACAATGTGTCATTCATTAGAGTTTTGGTCTAAAAATGTTCCAAATTCAAACAGCAATTGCCCTATTATGGAACAGATGAAGCAAAAGTACAAGAACTTCCCTTCCCAATGACTGGCATATAGATTGCAAAGGCAATTTCCAACTCATATTAGTTCAGCAGGTCATTTCCCATAAGCCAAACATGCATTCCCTCAATTCACAATGAACACACATCCCAATATAGTGTGTGAGGTTCAAAAAATACCTGATTGATGTTTAATTGGCAATAATACTTCCTTTCTCTATTTTAGCTTACCTAGCTCTTGTATATTTCTGCATCTTCAAGTGTAAGTTCCTTCCACAGGATAAACACTCACATTAGCAATGTAGTCAGGAGCAAACAGGTGTGGCAGATGAACATCATCATTTTATTTTTCATGCAGTTTTTTTACCTAGAATTTCAGCTGAAAGCCATTTACCTAGTTAATTGTTGCGAGTATAAGCTAATAATAAGTTTTAAACATGAAGCAATAAACCTAACAAGATAAAATCACTAGGGGTGTATTAAATTCTCCTGAAATTCCTCTTACAGATTATATTGCTATCAATGCCCAAACTATTTACCACCACTAAACTGGATCAACACCAGTTTCTTTGGAATGTTTTGGTGTGTGCTACCTAAAGTCCATATCCTGAAAACAATTCTAGAAATATAGCTGCCTATTCACAACCACAATTTCAGAAAATTTTGGAATTCATTGAGAGATGTAAATCACATTTTCTAGAAGTTGCCAAAAGAAGTCACTATTTTGTGATGTGGGATGTCCTTCTGTATATATGTTGCTTTTATTGGATAATGAATAAAGCTGTTTCAGGCAAGAACTTAGCAAATAAAGCTAGATGGAAAATCTGAACACACACACACACACACACACACACACACACACACATATATATATATATATGAAGATTTAAATAATGTGAGTTATGGGATGGCATAAAATAGAGAGCTGTGACTTCTCTATTCTGTTGATACTGAAAGCGCCAATGAATTATGCAATTCTGGCAATTATTATGTTCACCTCAAAATGCAGAAATCTTTAAAAGGCCAGCAGTCATAACACAATTCTGAAATATTGCCAACTGCTTAATTGCAAATTGCTATACCAACTTCCTGTTCTTAACAGGATGTGGTAGTTTATGACATAGTGCTGCCTCTGCCATGTAAATCGGAAAATAAGGACCTCATCACAAGATTAAAGATAATCCATAGGTAGAGGAATAGCAGAAATGACATTCTGTATGGACAAAGATCCCTTCATTCGATCTGCATACTGAACGTTATTTTTCTAAGAGTCTCTGACGGTTCTGGAAGGGGGATGACCTTGGTTCTTGGTTCAGATTATATATAAGATTCTGCTTTGAAAGTAAAAAGCATAGGTTTTGCATTTTTGTGAAGCTGTTGCGACACATCTGTAAGTAGGCAGCATCTCTCTGTATTTTCTGAGCACTGGTCTGACAAAGTCTGGTTTGGGAGCAGAGCTACCTTCCCCTGATGTCCTGGAGGCAGTGTCCTTCTCGAGCTGTTCTGGTCTAACACTGTCCCCGTCAACGCTCAGGTGTTATACAGCCTTGTTGTCTGAGAGGTGAAGAGGTGATTGGATCATGGAGTCTCTTCATTAATGAATTAATGACTTGATACGTTCAGAGATGAACGGAATATGGTCATAGCTTTGTTACGAGTAGTACACCCCAGGGAGAAGAGAAAGGGCACTAGGAAGTATATTGTGTCCCTCTGCACCTAACCTCTTCCTATTTTTCTGCTTCCCGGCTGCCATGAGACAACGAGATCTGCTCTGCTACCTGATCCTACCATGCCCCTTGCCATCCTCAGGCCCACAGTAGTGGAGGCAGCCAACCCTAGGCTGAAACCTGAGATTATAGGCAAAAATGACTTCCCTCCTCCTACATAGTTTATCTCAGACATTCTGTCACAGTGACGTTAAAGGGACTAACACAAGCAGGTGTAAAATAGAAATAACCCCAGAGTTTATAGCTACCTGAAACCAGAGGGTTGATGGGCTGTCACCAACACCAGCTCCTAATTGGCTGGAGGTCAGCTGTCATCACATCCACCCAACAAGGGATGAGTCCTCTTTAAGGAAAACTTTTCTACTGACTCCCTAAAAATAAAGTTGAATAAAAATCTCAGCAGGTTTTCTTCATCTCTGTTTTGCTGTAGAAACACTAAGCCCACACTAAATTGTGTTTGGAAATGCAAAGGACTTATATATACAAAGAATCCCTGATTTTAAGAGATATTCTAAGTCTAGCTTCATGAAAAGGCTATATTAAATAGCTTAATAGACTTTAACATCATTCATAAGAAATAAATCTTATTAAATAAAATGAAAATTCCACTACCTAGTAAAGGTTGGATACCAGACACATACTGAATACCATACCTCTGGAAGATAGAATTTGAGAGATTAGTATGGAGGTTCTTCAAGAAAATTGAAAAGAAACTCCTATTTCACTCATATTACCATATTACTGTTATAAGTAATTCAATGAGGCAAAGGAGAAATTCAAGAACATCACTGCCCCTTAGCATCCTGATATTTGACAGATATGCATATTTCATGAAATGCTCCCTCCAACGCACAGAGATGGCAGTAGAAGTGCTGTGCAAACTGCCGAAGAAGAGATTAGAATTGATTTTCTCCATAGGCTTAATGTCTACGTAGAAAGTCTGTTAGGATCTGTAGGCAAATTGTTGGTGTTAAAGACTTCCACAGTGTGTTTACAAAGGTGTCCATCCACATAACCAGCCTAATCCTGTGAACTATGAGTAATTATTTTATTATGTCACGCAGTGATAATGGTAATAACATTGGGGACACACTCACAACAATGGAAAAGCCAGGAAGATACAGTGTCGATATGATCAAAATAAGTCAGGCTACCCAAACACCCTTCCTCTAGATGGCTCACAGTCAGTTGTAAGTCCGATTGTGTCTTCAGATCAACTGTCCTTCACATCACTCTTCAGAAATATGTTCTGGAAACCGCAGTTTCTGGAAGAATCTACAATACCAAAAATCACTGGCTGCCATGAGATGTTTAGGATCATGGGAAAGAGGGTGCTTGTTTTCAAATATGCCCACAAGAAAAGGAAAAAACTCACTTTTCAGACCACCTTTGATAAAATATAGTCTCTCGGCCACATCTAACTTTGGTATGTCTCTGGGAGACAGTAGGAATTTGGGAAAGAAGCATAAAACTTTTCTGTATGCCTCCTAATGAAAAAAAATAATAATACATGGAAGTTATAAGTAGAAAAAAACATAAAATGATAGCAAAAATTAAAAGAAGATGAGTACAATGGAGAGATTTGGGGACAACCAAAACTAAATTGTTAATTTTATACAAATTGATTTGTATATTTAAAAATACTTCTATATAAATCGTGATACTTTGAAATTAAACTTGATAAATTAATTACAATTTTTATGTATGTAGGAAAAGAAAATATTAAGATGAATAGAGGAAAAACATTGAAGAAAAGAAGGAAAAGTCTTGCTTGCCAATTAAAATGACGTAGTCTGTCATAAGCACAGGTGAGCTGAGAGACTGAGGTGGTGGCCTGGCTGGTAAAGGGCCCGAGGGACATCTCCACCCACGCGTCCAAATCGCTTCAGCTCCATCTCCCTCTGCTGCTCTTTCTTACGCCTTCTTCCGATCCATCTGCCCTAGTCTCAGGTTCTGCCTATTGCTCCCTGAAGCTTGTCTGTGAGTCTGTCTTATCCTACCTCACGTGACGCTCTTCAGGTTCATCCACTTTATTGCAGCTGATGCAGTTCCGTTCTTCTTATAGCTGAGAATTGGTATAGAGGCCCTTAAAGAATAAAAGAGGAATAGCCGTAGCTATTCTAAACCCTCTTAGAAATCAGTGGCCAGAAAACAAATGGATACAAACATTAGGGTATGTATATATATGTATATTCATTGTGTAGGTATAGATATATGGTTAGATCTTATATACTGTGTTGGAGAGATATTTTACCACCATATACATACATATGCACATGTTTTCATACACACACACAAATGCGTACATGTTACCTCTTTTGTTTGTCTATCTGTCTGTCACTGTCTATCCACTTGGATATCTTACTGAAGAAAAATTTCAGCATGAGTAAGATTGCATTAAAATTACAGCTCACATAACGCTGGCTTGGTGGAGTACATCCACACACTCTTTCTAATATATTATTTGAAAGTGATGGGGGTTCAAGATCATCATTAACTTTAATTTAGTATTCCTGCTCCATACAATTATAATGAGGGATAATTAGAAGTCATGGCAAATATTTGCGTAAAATATTTTCATTACTCTGCTATTAATAGATTAAAGATAGAAATAATTACATACTGTTCATTAGGAAAAGGTTGCAGTAAATTATGCTGTAACAGAAATGAAAGTGCCCCTAGATGGCCCGATGGAAGATTTACATAAATGGAAAGACATACTGTGAACCTGAGGAAGATTCATTAGCATAGATGTGTCTATTATTTTGAATTAGTTTATGAGCTAATAAACTCCTCCTCGACATCTAGGAAAGTATCTTGAAATATAATGAATTTTTCTGAAATTGGTGAATATATCTGTATGTGAGCCAAGGTAGCCATCAGGATGAGCTGACTTTCAAACGCAGGACAGCCACACCCTAGTACAGAGCTCACACACACTCCTCAGTGTTCATCTTTGCATGCTTGGCATTTTCACGCCACAGCCAGCCAGGTGGCAAGTCTTTCTCTGTGATGCTGGAGAACATGGAGAAGGGGCCATCAGCTCAGGCAGCAAGGCTTGGAAGTACCAAGTGCCCCTTTTCTTCCATGTTATTGACCAAAGGAGGCTGCGATGCATACGGCAGAAAGCTGGGCAAGGATACTTCTACAGAAGCACACCACTATCTCCTGCAGAAACTCCTCTGTAAAAGGACACACACATGGGGGAACTGAGCCTCCTAGACACACAGGAATCTGCACTGTTTAATGAGAAGACAGCATCCCATAGACATATGCATGCATGCATATTGTCTCATAACCACATACATACTTATCTAGGAAGTTTATGATAGTCTACCAGGGCCCAGCTAAAGCACAACTACAGAAGCAGAGTGCTTCAGTGAGAAACAAGAGTCAGAACCCTGTTTAGTATGTGTAATGGATTGTAGAGAATGCTCAGTGGTCCCCATCATGCCCTGCTAAGCCCCGATCCTGGAATGAGAGACAGCTTCCTGTATTTTGAGGTGCTCTTGGGGCCTCATTGTCCTAAAACAAATAGACCCCCAACCTACCATACCATTTTCTTGAGTAAGTGGCTTCTAGGCTCCGCACGACTGCACACTTTGTTATTCCTTCCCTGGTCTGGCTGTAAAATGTACCCAGGGATGTCTCACTCATGAAGAAAAGAGCTTGATTTGCCTAACAGCTTTAAAGGTTGAGGGCAGCGTTGATGATCCCTCAGCATTCCTGGGAGCTCCCGTGTTTCTCCCATTCTAGCAGACAGTCCCACCCCAGCAGTGCAGGTGAAAGAGGCAGACCACATTCCAAGACAGGAAGCCAGAGAACCCCGAGGGTTCTCTTAGAACAACTTTTTCTTTTTTTTTTCATTTTTTTATTAAAGATTTCCATCTCCTCCCCTCCTCCTCCCCCCTCCCTCCCCTCCCTTCCACCCTTACCCCCGCTCCCTCCCTCTCCAGGTCAAAGAGCCATCAGGGTTCCCTTCACTATGTTAAGTCCAAGGTCCTCCCAACTCCCCCTAAGTCCAGGAAGGTGAGCAACCAAGCTGACAAGGCTCACAGTGAGCCCGTCCATGCTGAAGAGTCCAAGCCCATTGCCGTTGTCATTGGTTTCTCAGTCCTCCTCCACCATCAGCCACATTCAGAGAGTCTGGTTTGGTCACCTGTTCCATCAGTCCCATTCCAACTGGACTTGGTGATCTCCCGTTAGTTCTGTCCCACTGTCTCCATGGGTGAACGCACCCCTCATGGTCCTGACTTCCTTGCTCAAGATCTCCCTCCTTTTGCTCCTCATCAGGTCCTTGGGAGCTCAGTCCAGTGCTCCAATGTGGGGCTCTGTCATTTTATCCATCCAACGCCAGGTGAAGGTTCTATGGTGATATGCAAGATATTCATGAGTATGGCAATAGGATCTGGACATTTATGGCTCCCTCTCCTCAGGTGCCCAAGGAACTAGCTGGGGGCATCTTCCTGGATACCTGGGAACCCCTCTAGAGTTAAGTCTCTGCCAACCCTAGAATGGCTCCCTTAATTAAGATATATAATTCCTTGTTCCCATATCTACCCTTCCTATATCCCAACCATCCTATTCCCCCAAGCTCTCCCCATCCTCCACTTCACACTTTTCTCTCCCCATCCTCCCATCCCCCCATCCCACCCCACCCCCAAGTTCCCATTTTTTTTGTCCGGCAATCTTGTCTACTTCCAATATCCAGGAGGATAACTATATGTTTTTCTTTGGATTAACCTTATTTAGCTTCTCTAGGATCAGGAATTATAGGCTCGATGTCCTTTATTTATGGCTAGAAACCAATTATGAGTGAGTACATCCCATGTTCATCTTTTTGGACCTGGGTTACCTCACTCAGAATGGTGTTTTCTATTTCCATCCATTTGCATGCAAAATTCAAGATGTCATTGTTTTTTACCGCCGAGTAGTACTCTAATATGTATATATTCCACACTTTCTTCATCCATTCTTCCACTGAAGGGCATCTAGGTTGTTTCCAGGTTCTGGCTATTACAAATAATGCTACCATAAACATAGTTGAACAAATGCTTTTGTAATATGATTGGGCATCTCTTGGGTAAATTCCCAAGAGTGGGATTGCTGGGTCCTGGGGTAGGTTGATCCCGAATTTCCTGAATCGACAAGAAACATTCAACTCTTTCAAAGCACAGCACCAATGACTTCACCTCCTGTTACATTCCCCCTTCGCCTCTTGACATACTGTTGAGTGACATACTGTTGAGTGACGGTATGTCTACTCACCCCCAAGAGGGAACCAACCACAGACCCAAAGAAAGGGTACCACCGAAGTCCAACTTGGAGGACCAAAGAGTTTTATAGGGCTAATTAATAGGGCAGAGGAAAGGGCACTTACAAGAACAGAAATGACTCAGATAAACCGTATTACCAAAAACTCACCCCAGCATGGGCAATGGTTCATAACATCTGGGAACCTGGAACCAACTGCAAAGCCAGGAGCCAGCATGATGGGTTGGAGAATCTCAGGCAGCTCAGGTACCAGAACCTGATAACATGCATCTCAGCATGTCTAAGTGTCTCTCAGCAGCTTGACAACTTATATATACTTGGGGAAGGAGGGCCCTGGTGAGTCTGGTCAGTTTGGCGGAGTTTCAAGACTTTCTAGAGTTCCTTCTTTCTGTGCATAACAAGCTCCCCTGAAGGATGTATTGCTTCATCCCACCCCCTTAAAACATCCCTGATTTAAGGAGCTCCCAGCAAGACAGCCAGTTTTAGCGCCAAGAAAATAGTTACAAAGCATTGTTACGTGGAGGACCAAGCCCAGAAATCTTTGAAGAACAAATGAGATGGAAACCACAGGAACTGGTCTTTGTACAACGTAACAAAAACAGTGCATCTTCTCTAAGAAGTGAGGCTCCTGTTCCTTCCCAGCAGGTGGACATGCAGGTGTTAATGGCTGTTTTTCAGACTGAAGGGAAAGGAAGCCAGTTGTCCGTCTAAGAATCCAGGAGACAGTGAATGGCAAACATGGAACACAAATGATTAATTTGTTCTTTTTGTAGTTCCTTCAAAGGGAAACTAACTTACGATAAGTAATAATGCCATTCAGTGAGATTCTAGATGTTTAGAATTTAAATTATGACAAAGGCAAAACAACAACCCTGTAAGGCAGATACTTTATATTTTTTGGTTGTATATGAAAGGAAATGGAAAAATTTAAAAACTTTGCAAGATCAAGAGCTGGTTACGACACTGGGTTCAAGTAAAAACCAAAACATGTCCCAAGATGTTCCTAGCAGCCAATCACCTGTTGATATCCAGCTTTGTGGTCTCTAACAGGGAACAAACAGAAATAGAAGTAACTGCTCAGGGAGGGCAGGGGCATGTACAGAGGCTACGTGTACAGAGGCATGTATTGAAGTAGCTGCTTAAAAGAGGGAGTATGCAGAATTAGCCCACATGCTTCATTTAGTAAGATCAACTCCCTTGACCCAAAATGAACCCAGCTTGCAGTTTTTGCCTATATACATCAACCCCAAACGAGGAACGAGAGCTCTCCTTATTGTGCTGCACTGCATCTGTGTAGTGGATAAGCTCCCAGCCTGGCTTGGACTTTGCACCCTGAATAAACCTTGCTTTTTGCATTCTGGACTTGACTGGATTCTGGTGGTCTCTCTGGGGGTCTCAACTTGGGCACAACAGTATAGGAAGCAAAAAAGAAAACAAAACCAGGAGAACTGGGTGGTAGAATACCTTAGCTGTAATGGCATTCCCAGGACATAGTGTTGGGCTTGGATCTGGTGCACAGAATGCATTCCTTCTCGCTATTATTGCCATGCTCCATAACAATATTCTACAAGGCTGGAGAGATGAGATCCCTGTGTCGTTCTCAAGCAGTGAAGGTAGAATTATCAGAGTATTAACTGTGGCTAACGGCCACATCTAGTTAGGCTGCATTTCACTCCTCGTTGTCTATGGGGGGAAGTGTTTCATTCCCTGGGTTTCATTCAACGTTTTCAGTTCCTCAGCACGCTTCAGTATTCACTAAGGTTTCACTGCGCTGTCTGCTTCAGGATGGACTTTTGTTATGCCCAGATCCACGAAGTCCCCCCAAAACCAAGGAGACCGAGTCCCATATGTAAAAGCAGAGTCTTTATTTTACACAAGTTTGCAAACTCAGTCTCTCTGTGTTTCCAAGGTATTGGAGTGATCAGAGAGCCCCGAGCTCAGTAAGAGTTGGGTTTTTATAATAGTAAAGGTGAGGGATTTCTAAGGTTCAGGACCTCTAATTGGATCTCTAAGGTTCAGGACCCCTGATTGGCTGACATTTGTCCAGGGGTGTCCTGGTGAATGTGTACTGGAAGGTGATCCTATCTAAAATGGTTGGAACGTTAGGAATTTCCTTTGGGCGGTCTGTTCTAGACTGGTGCCTGAGTAATCTCAGTCTGTGGTCCTTCCTGCAACCAGGTATTGCCTCAGGGTAAACTACTGAGACTCAGGCCTCCTTTAAACTTATCCTACCCTGGCAGGTGCTAATGGTTGAAGTTAAGAACTTCCTTTGGATGGTCTGTTCCTATTAAGCTTATTGTGGTTGGCTGAGTCCTACACTTTATTCTCAGACCTGTGCCTAAGCAGAGAGTGTTCACAAACCATGGAAGCTCTGGGCATGAAATATTCTCTATCCTTTGTTGGTCATGAGCTGTAACTTCACACTGGAGCGGTGCTTGGGGCTAAAGCCATCTGCACAGTGAGCAGTTGCTATGCTGGTGAGGAATCAGCATCTTTGTGGAGAGGTTGGTAAACAAATTCTAATAAAAGGAACCTGGAAAACTACCTTTTCCTTTGCAATATCTGAATCGGAAGCACTTAATGATAAATGAATTCAAACCTATAAGGAACCTGTTCTGTACTTTAACATACTTTACAAAGACTTAAGGGCTGATTGAGAAGACAGCACCCTGTTTCTCCATGATCTCCTTTGACATTAGCATGGTGTGCATGTTACAGTTTGTCAATATTGGCACATTATTGCAACTCCAAACTTTATTCCAATCTCTCTAACTTTTTAACCCAATGTTCTAGTTTCTTGCTGTTGCTGTGGTAAAATGCACTGACCCAAAGCAGGTTTGGGAGTAAAGGCTTTGTTTGGCACTCACTTTCAAATCATATCTATCATTGAACCTTTGAAGGAAGTCAGGGGAGGAACCCAACATAGAAAACCCAATCTGGTACTGTGGAACAATGCTGCTTGCTAGTTTGCGCTCTCTCTCTCTCTCTCTCTCTCTCTCTCTCTCTCTCTCTCTCTCTCTCTCTCTGACTCGCTCATTGTTTCATGCATTGTTAGCTTCTTTCCTTTCTTTTTTTTCCTTTGGTTTTTTTGAGACAAGTCTTCTTCTTTTGGAGACTGTCCTGTAACTCGCTCTGTAGACCAGGCTGTCCTTGAACTCACAGAAATCCTCCTGCTTCTGCCTCCCAAGTGCTGGTATTAAAGGTGTGTACCACCACTGACCTTCTCTTTGTTAGTTTTCTTGAGACAGCTTGCAGTGGTACGGGTCTTCCTGCATCAATCTGCAGTCAGGGTCAGGTCCCACAGACATGTCCATAAGCCACCTTGATCTAGGCAATTTTTCAACTGAGGTTTCGTATCTCAGATGATGCTTGGCTCTGTCAGGATGACAGTCACAGGTAACTAGAATACCCAGAGGTCCTTCCCTACTCCCATCCAGAATGCCATGTTATGCTTAGCAGTTAGGCTTCTCCCCCTTCCAGCCGGTCACTACATTTCTTCAGTCTCCCCTTGTTGCTGATGACCTTGGCAGTTTTGAGAATCACTGGACTGCAGAATGTTCTTCCTCTGACTTGTCTGTGCTGGTGATAGGCATGTTGACTTCCATCTTCACATGATGGTTCAATGTGTTTCCTGTGGATACTTTTCAGGAGGGCCCAAGAAGATACAAGGTCTGATGTGTCCTGAGCAGGCTGAATATAGTGTGTTCATGTATGAGTGTGAGCATGCACACACGTGTGCTCATGGCCAAGTGCATATGGATGTCAGAGGACAACTTGTGAGCTTTGTTCTCTCTTTATAACCATTCCTTGGTAC
Organism: Arvicola amphibius; assembly: GCF_903992535.2. Taxonomy (NCBI): domain Eukaryota; kingdom Metazoa; phylum Chordata; class Mammalia; order Rodentia; family Cricetidae; genus Arvicola; species Arvicola amphibius. Next base: position 6,006,377 of record NC_052049.1, on the reverse strand, counting down.
GTTTATTCAGCTTATTAGACATATTCTGGTTGAGAGCGGTCTCTATAGTGAGACATTCCACAGCCTCTCTCGGAAGCGGTTTTTCAAAGTTCTAATCATCAACGAGTGTCAGTCAGGTCTAGCAAACTGTATGAAAGTCGGAAGAGAGAGCAGATAAATCATATGTGGAAACAAATGAGAGGTAAGCCAACAAGCGGAACAAAAGTCATTGGTCCTCAGCTGTCACAGACAGCTGGACAGCTAAGCACCATGTTTGGCCAGGCCTCAGAAGCAGGCAGAGGAGAAGAAACGCTTTATGGCAGGAGACAGGGATGCTTCTCAAGGGACTGACATGAAGCATGGTTGCAGGTAGGCCACCCACCCAAAGGTGGCCTGTGGGATGTTTAGGGGTATGTATCTGACTCTCTCCTGTTGATTCTAATTGGAAATAGGAATGAAAACTAAAGAACCTTTGTTTTTTTTTTTTTTTTTGGCAAGTTCTGGTCCTTTACCCCCATGTGGCAGATTTGACACCCCAGGTTCTTTTCTAAGGTCCTTGGTCTGGCTTTTTACTTCCCAAGAGCACATTAACTTCTAGACTTGCCACTGAGGATTTGTCGACGTCAGGCTGGGTGTTCAAGACTGTAGGTCAGGTGTCTCGTTCTGTCTGTGGCCTCATCACTATCTGCTCAGACGTTCAATGTCTTAATAACTGCTTTCTAAAAATGTCATTGTGCCCTCTGCTTTTCAATTAAGCCTGAGCTATGGGTCACGGGGATTTTTCTGGCCCTCCAGTGTCCCCAGATGTAGAGGTGATACACAGAACATCAATCATAGCTTGGGGTTCTTTAAAGCTTGCTTCAGGCTGCAGCATTTCGTGAAAGATGTGCATTTTCAGCTTAGATTGCATTTAATTTTAAATTAAATGAGGTAGCATGTTTGGTGTCACACAGATAAATCTGTGAAATGTCAAACTTAAATGTATTTCTGCTCTGCGAAATATTCAATAAGTTGGAGAGGAAAAGTATGAGTCAGTCAATTTAAAAATAGGTTTTGCTATCTGGAAGCTCTGGTATTTTTCAACGAATACATTTATTTCCTATATGATAAATGAAATTAACACAAAAACATAGACTCGGGCCCCCCACCAGCTGTGGAAATGCAAGGCATCCAGGGTGAGCAGCAAATGGGCTTAGCTGAATCAGACGGAAGATATGGAGAAGTGGTATTCCAGTCTCAGTAGTCATAAGGAAGATGATGCCTACTTGAAATCATATTTCTGTATCCCTGAAGAAAAATGATTTATGTCATCTCTCTGTCTCTAGCTGGCACTAATGTGCACACTGTGCAGAACCTCGTGGGAGGGTACCAGTCATGGAAAGTATTTGCTCTTCTCTGCAATTGAATCTGAACCCCTCAGAGGCAGACACAAGTTGTGTTGCTTGTGGTTTTAATATCAACCATCCCTACTCACATCCTCCCCCTGAAGAGAAGAAAAGAATTACTTCTGATTCGTGGAGAGTGCTACTAAACGTTTGCCAAATAAATGGAGGCAGAAATGGAGAGATGAGTGATTGAATAGTTTCATTGCTTTCCCTAGGTTTTCAAAGTATTAAATAAAACATTTTATATTCCAAAGCTATTTTATACTCAACATGTTTGGAATACAATCACACTTTATTTTCTAGCTATCTTTCTCATATGAAATTCAAAAAAATGGTATTGCTGAAATACACTATTGAAAATGAAGTTCCTCATGAGGACTTGTTGGGGGCTTTGGGACTGAATAATTTATCAGCGTGCATCCAACAAGAAAAATATTTTGTGTGTTTTAACGCAGACAGTCTTAAACAGAGAAAAATCTCAACAGTGTTGGTTACACACATGACAGAAAAAGTCATAATTAAAATAAGCTGTTGCCTGTAGGGCTACAGCAGGGAAATGCTGTCCTTTTGACTGAGGGTCAAAGGTAAAAGGCAGCAGGAGAAAGCACAGGATTCCATGGCTGCTGAACTCCATCTAAGAATAAGGGAAGAAAAGAAAATCCCAGGTTTCCTGTTTCCTGTCTATATCTTCCTTTTCCCTTTCAAGCTTCCTTTTAGCTCCATCTCTCAAGGCAAAGCTGTGATGGAGAGAAAGGAAAGGATGAGGGGTATAGATCAACAGGTTCAGCCCAGGGAGAGGGATGTTGCTAAATAAATTGGAACCCAGACATATTCTGGAAACCAAAATACTAGATATTGTGAGGAAAACCACTAAAGCAGAGTTTTCTTGACCATCTGACATTCAAGAAAGATTAAGCCTAACTCTTTTCCAAAAACCGCAGAAATCTAAAACACTCTTCACAAATCTAACTTCAAACCAAGTCTATATTTTCTTGTGTTCACTCTCAAAATATTACCTTTGTGAAGTCAGTTTTCTTTGTGTACTTTAAGGAAGCCCTTCCTCATTGCTGTGACACCTTTCCAGATCCAAGATGCTATCTGCCGTATTCCCCTTTTCTAATTTCTTGCTGAAGTAGATAGAAGATACTTAGCCAGCAACACTCAAGTTGCCTTCCTTCGCAAAGGATGCCACACAGTGGCCACGATTTTCTTTTAGCTTCCCACACAGTGATGATCAGCCTATACCCTATCTCCCCATTTTACATGGGTCTCATCTTCCCCACCCAGATACTATTTATTTCCTTTCTTCTGAAACGGTCCAGGCTCCCAAAATGCTGATGTGAAAAATTCACTAAGCCCACCTTTTTACGGCCATTTCCTAAAATCAGTATCTACCTCAAGCGTTTTAAACAAGTCAGAAAATACTCTCATTACAAGACTTTGTAACAGCAGAAATGCTCTATATTTAACACCTAATTATTAATGATCATGTTTCCATACAGGAATTAGGACAGTGATTATTGATGATGAGATATAGTTGTAGTAATTTAAACTGATTGTCTTATAATATTTTTATGAAAATGTTCTGTATGAGTTTATAATAAACTGATTTCTTTTTAAAAAGAAAAAGCGTTCTTTTATGAGTTAGGAAGCATGGACTTAAATTCAGAACAAAGTCAATATTTGAAGGAAAGTTTAGAAGTTGTCCACGTTGCTAAAAAAGATGGAAACGGATGGGAAGGTCAGAGTGTTAAGTGGAAGTGGAGACGATGTTGGTCTCACATCAGACCGCAGAGTAACACTAGATGGGAAAACGCAGAGGAGGAAGAGCAGGAATAGAAGGAGGATGAGCTGCCGGCAAGCGGTCAAAGGAGAGTGCGGGTCTTGTCAAAGGCCAAGCAAAGCCCCACTTCCACCATTCTAACAAACCATTTAGAAACTGTAATCTTGAACAGGGGAAGTTCCATTAATAAACCCTTAGCCACCACTGACCTTGGCAAATGCAATTTCAAGAATGTGACAAAATCAAAATGATTTCAAGGAAGTAACAAAAGGCACCATTTGATCAGTGAATGGGAGGAAAAATGAGTGGAGACACGGTTCTTTGTGGAGGTTGGATTACAGAAATTTGAAGCAAGGGAAAGCGTAGCAATCATTGAACCGCATGAGGAAGAGAAATGCAGGGAAAACCTGGGATGGACGCTTTTACAGTTGATGGCAGATGAATTCGCTTTGCACGAAGTAAAGGCGTCAGGAAACAGGAGACCCAAGAGGAAGAAGTCACACTTAGTAAAGCTAGGTTTGGTAAAGTCAGAAGACTGAAGAGACTTAAGGATGGTTGGTGTTCTCTCTCCTGGGCCCTGAGATGCTCAATAGGTCAACTTTCTTTAGATGGTTGGCCTTGTTTCTACATGGATCTGCAGGAGACGGGAAGGAAATGTATACAAAGCAAATGCTCTGTTGGTAATTTTCATTTTTGATTCAGGATTCTGAGATGTCTTGCTTAGGACATCGATGTGAAAACATTAACTGGAAATCCCCTGTGCCTACTGCCTTTCTCTGCAGTGCAGCAATCCCTCGGGGACCGCCATCATTGCCACCAAGTAATGAGTCTGGGATCCGAAGACTGGAGTGTCTTTATCATTTCTTCCAGAGCAGGGTTTAGCCTTGCTCCTTCTTTGTTTTATCTGGATTCTGTCCGTCCCCTCTGCAGCTCTAGATAACCATCCTGTGCACATGCTGCCAGAATCTGCTGAGAAAGGAGACACGAGGGTTCCAGAACCCAGCCAGTGAGCCTTTGAAGGATTCGGTGGCCTCTCTCTTGAGGCACTCACATCAGGGACACTCTGTCCCTGGATCCTCCCCATCTCCTTCCTTTTCCTGTAATGCCTTCCATAGGCCATTTCCATAGGAAATGGAGTCACGTATTGTGTCTGCTATTCCGAACCTCCACTCTTGATTCCTTTGATGACAAAAGCTTCCCGGTGGCACTGAAGGTTCTATCCATGTGAGATTTCCATAGACAAATGGCCAGAAGACCCTTACTATGGCCAAAAGATTGAAAGCATTTAAGAAGAAATTTTCAGGCAATGGTACTGCAACTGAGAATCCAGGATCGTGTGCCCGTTCCTGATTGAAATTGGATGTAACTGAAAGAAACTGATTGTTTTTTGGAAAGATCAGCTGAGGGCTTGTGGGTTTTAAGGGCTTGTGGCTCCCTGAAACTTAAATGGCATTTTGCTTGCAATGAGTAGAGCTCCTCTGCCACTTGTCGTGAGTTTCAAATTCCACATCTTGTATAGCATAGCCATTTATGTCGGCTTTCTACTTGGACTAGGATAAATCTTTTATATAATAATGAAAGCCATAGGACACCAAGGTTACTTGATAAAGCCTCAAGAATCATTTTATACTTATTACATATAAATATATAAGATATATATATACATGTGTGTACATGCACACAAACATGCTCAGCGTGTTTATTATGTATTTCAAGCCCTTTTATTTAATTTCCCTGTCCAAATGTGCCCTCAACTTTTTATGGGATAGGATCTATGGGTATCAAGCATTGTCTTTTAAATGGATATAGGTCTGTGGTCAAGGTCAGGTGAACCAGCCCTAAAGCAAACATGAGTGGGGATCCCTTTGGGCATCCCAATTCTTTTATCCCTGGGTTTAAGTTTCATTGGAAAGATCGCTGGACTCTCTACCCCTCCTACACAGGAAGGAGGCATGAGAATTCTGGGAAGAATAGACTGGGTGTACTCAGCTATAATCTGCTCCCATCTGGAGACCACACCAAGCAGAACATGATTGTGTGTAGGACCACACCTTTAATCTGGGTGGGAGCGGACCATCACCTGCTCACTCCTCATTGAGACTCTCTTCTCATTCCAGCCCCTGTCCTCCAGTTAGTCCTTACCAAAGAATGGGTGGTGCTCCAGGGGAGAATCTGCCCAGTTTCCCCCGAGCTCAAGCAGACTTCTAGAGAGGCAAGGTGGGAACTGTCCCTGTGAGAGCCTTGGACTCTCTCCACAACCCCACTGCCTACTCTGGAGTGAGAGAACATTCTGGGCCATGCTTACTTTCTGGTTGTGAAGTCTTCATTCCGAAAGTGGTGCCGGCACAGACAACGCTGTTACTACTCCGGGACCCGGCACTCCGGACACCACAGACTTAGGTGAACATGGAAGAGCATATGAGCACAGGACAGACACTGGACAGGATCCACAGTACTAATGCTGGTGCCCGTCTCAAAGGCAGCAGCCTCCACCCGTGTCTGCTCTTTTCATGTACCTGCGTCCTTAACCTGCTTTTACAACAGTAAAGGCACTTTGTAGAACATTTTCATTATTTAACACTGGAAATGCTGTGATACCAAGATATCATCGAACAATATTTACTCGGGGAAGACTTTCTTCTGTTTGATTTCCATTGTCCTCTGCTTGTGTGACCTTTAGCACTGTAATTTTCTTTTTCTACAATCTTTGTCGCCGAGCAATGGGTGAAAGGAATTGGATTCAATTTGTTTTATTCTGAATTTATCTTGTATCAGGAAGTTTGTGTTAAAGATCAACATTTTATTTTTATTAGAAACTACCAGGTGTCCTGGGAAAAATGGATTTGTATAAAAGAGAAATCCATAACCCAGCAAGTATTGATAGATAGATCAATAGCTGGCTTTCTGTTTTCTTTAGAAATTAGGACTGGTATAAGAACTGTGACGAGTTATTAGAACAAAGGCAGTTGCTTATTGTTTTCAGGTTTGTGTATTTTCTCTGTATTCTGAGAATAGCTGACACCTTCTGAAAGACACCGGGGTGCTTTTTTACTCCTTAGTCTTTGAATTGGGGTGAGGATGCCTTACTCATGGAGGAGTGAGATCTACCCCTAACTTTGCAGCTTTCTGTATGCAAAAGTGTATGTCCTTATGAAGCAGACCACTGTAGCTAGAGTAAAAGAAATCATTTTAGCTAGTCCCTTAAAAGTGTATTTTAACTGTAATATAATAATATAATACATTACATTTTATAAGAGCCCTACACAGCCCACTATATCTTAGGGGAAAATAAAGATAAGAGAGAAAAGCCAACTTCATATTTCTTAAGTAGTTATTTTTCTCAGAATGAGACTGCCTTTAGCAGTTTTGTTAATGACTAATAATGAATGTTAATCATAAATGAACAAAACCACAAACATAAAATATCAGAGAGCAAAAAAAGCAATGATTCATTAAGTATTCAAATATTCAATATTAATTATTTAGTGACTATATTTTTAATATATACATCTGCATGTATTTACTTTATATTATTTTATGTATAATAAATATTCAGAATATATGAACACAAGGGCTTCAAGCAAGTAGAACTAGCATAAAAACTACATCTGATTGGCTTTTCTGAGGGCAGGGCACAGTGTGACTCCTTCCCCTAAGCTGTGAGAATATAACCATACAGAATTGCCTGTTTTCCATGTCTATGTCCATTGACGAAACTGAACTGATGCTGCTACATCTTGGGAAACACGGCAACGTCCTTAGCTTCTGCTCCTGAACACGGCTCTGATGAGATGGGGCTCATTCACAGTTCAGGTCATCCTAACTGGCAGTTCTTTTTCCTGCCATGAATCACCTGCCAATATCCTGACTGATGCTATAAATGACTTCTCTGTTTTCACTCTTTTTCAGTCCCCATACTGGTGGCTAACATAGTGTGGTACTCATCCGTCATACACTCCAGCAACACAGTGCTCTGACCATGTAAGCACACACACTTAGAACATTGGTTTTAGCTTTACCTTAAAGCACTCCACTTCCTCGATCACATGACAATGGAACCTGTACCATCTTGGTGGTCCGACACTTCTCTATACAACATTTGGTTTTTAGCATCCAGTCAGACCCAAAATTCTCGATTCTAATGAATTTTTTTTTTAAAAAAAAAATGAAATCTGCTTAAACAGAAACACTTCTTATTATAGCTAAGGGAGATGGTTTTTCACTGGATATAAAATACATTAGGAAACTATGGGAATTTGCATCATTTGAATGTCATTGACTAATGAAAAATACTTATGATCAATGTAAGGATTTAATTCTTTCTCTTTCCATCTTTCTCAGTCCAGGGATGCTGGTGACAACGTGAAAAAGGTCAGGGGATAAAGCTCTGCGCAGGAGAAATGAAAACGCCCTGGCTCCTAAGATGCTGGGGTAAGACAATCCATTCTGTAGTTTTCTTGATCTTTTTCTCTTTTTCTGGTTTGAGTCTAAACTATGAAGATCACAAATGAATATTGAATTCAGAAGCAAGTCATGAATAATACGTTTTCATAGGGTCTACTATATGGGAATAACTTTATTGACTTATTTTCCCAAAAGGAAAAGCAGCTGGTGCCCCATAATACCAGAAATGAGTTCCCTGGATCAGCTCCAATGCTCCCCTTCATAAGTCACCTGCCAGGACAACAACAGAAACAACACTGCACAGCAGAAAAGACCAAGCAGAGGACAGGGCGGGGATGGAATGGTCTCATTCTGATGGTTAGGGCTGCACTGCAGTGCCGTGCTCATGAAAACTGAGTCGGGTAAAGATGCCCTCACTCGAGATGGCCTCCGCCATTTCCTAGTGCTGAGCTGTGACACTCATGAATAAGGAATGACTCAAAAAATTCAGTACTGAACATTTCCTTTGGGGGCTACGAAATCTCAGAGTTGGGACATTTCACAGGAAAAGGCTGAACTTGAAGCTTCAAGTCTTCTCTGAGGTCCTTGTCTGTGGCATGCTCAACTTTCTTCCTACCGTGCAGGCGGCCTTATCCCCCAAATGAATGCCATTTACATCTCTATGAGAAGTCTTGGAGAGTGAAAGACCTTTTTGGGGTTTGGCACTGCCACTCTTGTTTCCTCCAAGAAATTTGGCAGAAGACAGCGCCCCCCCCCCCATGGCTACCCTTCCGCTGCTCTACAGGAGTCCCCCAAAGTCCAAAGCTGTTGGGAGCAGTGAGACCCCAGATCCTGAATTTCTTGTAATCCCCTGATCTGAGTGCCTACAGCTGCTCTGAGCACGAGACCTTCAGGAGTTCCTGATGGCAGAGTGGTTTCTGGTGGGTTTGGCTGGGGCGTGGCTATCTCTATATAATCTGCCCCTGAACACAATAAAGGGGGCATTCTCGGGGAATTCAAGGATGACCCGTGTCGCTGTCTCTCTGTCTGTGTGTGTCTAAGTTTTCTAACCTCCAGGCCCTTGCCCGAGGCTCGGTAACTGGGTAAAAGCTCATCGAACGCAGACACAGGGGCACTGTGCGTGGCAATTGGAGGTCCCAGCCAAGATATTGGGAACTAGGCAACGCTGAGAGGTCGCCCTCAGAAGGTGAGGGTGGATTATGAGGAGTTATTTGACTTATTCCCTGCAGCCTTACAGTACCTTCTTCCAAGGACCATGCCTTTGGCCAATATTTTAAGGACAAAACTGATACATCTGCCCCGGAATCTAAAATACCATCAGGCCCACCGCTCTGCCCAGCTGCACCTCCACTTTCCAGCTTGGTGGGAAGGTGGAGCCTCTGCCTCTTCCCCACCGAGAGGAGGCACAAAGCCATTTCTTCAGTTGAGAGGAAGAGCTTTATCCACTCTCCCTAGTCAGCCTTCCAAACCACCATGCCGGGTTACGGGCGGTTTCCACAGGATGAAGCGGAGGCAGCACACCCATGGGCCCCTTAATGTTGACGTGTTGATCTAGAGGCTTGAAGAGGCTTACGGAAGTAGGATCTATGTATAGCCAACAGACTTCTCAGACATCCTGCTTTAACGTTATTAACCTGGAGTGCTCAGCCTCATGGGTCTGAGAATGCGGAGGTCCTGGAAGGACAAACCAGGAAGCAAAGACATAGCAGGGATGTTTGGGACTGTTAGAGCTGAAATCCTCCACAGCTGAGGGCACTCTAGACAGAGAACCCAGTGCTGAATGCACACGTCGCGGAAGGCTGGAAAGAACAAAGCAAAACTATGTTGTCAGGGTCTCAGCTTCCGGTTTGAAGAACTTCCGCACTATGTCCCCAGGCTTCCGGGGAAGTATGAAATTCCAGCAAGAAGCATGCACGTGGACTCAGCCAAACCCTAGGCCCTGTATTTACCTAGGAAAGCACCAGGGGCTTTCTGTACTCCATCTTCATCCTGCAATACCTCAGGCTGAAGCGAATACCAACGCCTCCATTGTCCATGCCGTGACCACACACTCACGATCGACGGGAGCTCACACATACTGACTCACTCGGGTACACTGTCACAACCTCGCCATTCACACCATCACACACACACACACACACACACACACACACGGTGGGGGGGGAGTCACACGTGGTCACACGTTTACACATTTCAGACATTCTACACGAAGCCTCGCCCTTGTTCTCCCTTCAGCCCTGAGTCTCAGCCCCAGTGATTGCTGGACCCACACTGTCGGAAGAAAACAGGGAAGCGAAGATTTTACCTCGTGCTTTATCACCATGAACACTGCAATTCGCTTCGTTCGTTGTGTCAAATCCACGAGCAACGTCTCACACCAAGCACCGCAGATACGTTTGCTGGGACACTAGGGAGTTAAATGCCTTGTTCAATTTAGTCTACTGTCAGTTTCTAGCTTTAAGTAATCTGTCCTTACAAGAAGTTCAGAGAACAATGTGTCCCTTTCTTCAGGGATTTCTAGGAGGCCCTTACAAGCACCAGTCTTGAGTAAATATTCACATCCTAAACTTAAGGAAAGGGATGCAGGCCCTGGGTACCAGGAAGGCCAGGGGATTCCCAGACGTGCCTGTAGGACCCTACTCTGCCCCCAGCCGATTACTCCTAGACACAGTCTGGTTTTCTGCCCATCAACCTCAAGTCCCCTTTGCCCTCAGGGGTCTGAGAGCCCTACCAGGGATTCAGCCTGCAAGCACACCTCTCACTCCAGTTCCCTGCAGGAAACTGAGTCAACAGAAGCATCACTCTGCCCTGAGATGTCTTTGTCACTGTGACCTGGGCTTCTCAAACCTGCCCTTGTGTAACTCTGACAACCTGATCACTGCCCACTATGTGGATTACCAGGAAGCAGAGAATTTATCATAGGAAGTTGTTAGGCCATTAGTGACCTCCGGTGAGACCCATCACACATTCTGTCTAATGTATTCCTGTATAACATTGTCACTTAAAGGCAGGCCACTGCTGGGTTCATACCATATTTTTCTCAAAATTGGACCAGGTTTTAAGTCTAAAGGGCCAGAATATGACATCCATAGACATCTTTACCAGAGTAAAGAGGAAGCCTCAGCCTAATTACCTGAAACAGATGGGGACCTGTGCAGGTGAGCCATCAGTTTGTAGATCTAGCATAAGTAATGAGTCATTCCGGTCTCCATAGTTAAGGGGTGGTTGATTACACAGCAAAAGACAACCAGAATATCTCTTAATAACTGACCATGGGGGAACATGTATCTGAAGATTAAGCAAGTCACTTTGAACTTGGTCCTATGAAAGTAGCTGTCCACCAAACAGCTGCCATACTTAATAAATGTTCTTGGGTAAGTTCTTTGTCTTGGTAAAACTAAGGGTTTGGTTCCTAACTTCTTAAATCATAGTTCAGCACCATACAGTCTCCACACCTGTCATATCAGGCTTCTTGAAGTCTCACCATTACATAAACCATCCACTCAGCATGCCAATAGCCCACTGAATGCAGGCCCTAATCTTGAGTTTGTTCTCAGTGGTATCTTTTATATTCTGATGCCTTCAAAGTCCAGACTTGGGGCAGGCAAGATGGTAACATGGGTAAAACACTTGTCTCACTGGTCTGGTCCCTGGACCAGAACCAATGTAGGTAGAAAGAAAAAGTGAACACCACAAAGCTGTCCTCTGACCTCATGTGTGGGCCATAACATGTGCCCCCTCTGATGATATTAACAACAGAGAACAAAATTGAAATAAAACTAATACCACCAAATTTTGCTTTGCATCTTTGCAAAACAAATTCTACTCCCTGGACTGTTCTCAAAGAATGTCTTTGGTCAACGTCATACACAAAGTTTAAAGGACGAGGGTTTGGGAGCCCTCATTTAGATCACAGTGTCACAGGGGTGCATGAAAGTAGAGCTTAATAGCACAGGATTTTTGGTTCCCTAACTCATTTTCTGTACTATGGAAGTTATATAATTTTTTAGTTTTTTGGAGCAATTTAGTTATATCTTTCCCTCAAGAAATATTTCTGCTGATGTTTCTGTGGATCATAGCCCTTAAAATACACATAAGACTAATTCATGATCTCATAATATATACAATAGTCAATAAAATATCAGCTCATATTCTAATGGGAAAAACACACATGAACACACACACAAAATAACATGATGACAGATGCATAGTCATTGAGGGGTAAGCTAATTTAGAGCCCTAGAATAATAAATAAGCATTTAAATGATTATCAAAAGCAAATGGGTTGGTAGTGCATTGCTCAGTGGTTAAAGACACTGGTAAAGACTACCAGCCTGAATTCTATCTCTGGGACCCACAGGATGGAAAGAGAAGCCCACAAGTTATCCTCTGACCTCCACACATGGGCTGTGGCATGCACACATATAACCCACTTAATTAACAAACTTGAAAAAGTTAAAATGAAAAATTAAGGCCAGCATATCAAATTTGATTTACTATAAATTATGTTTTCTGGAGTAAATAACAGAATATGAATGAAAATTAAAGTATCAAACTGAGAAGAAATAGTAAAAAAATATATTGCCAATTACAGCATTCTAAAAATTAATATAGAAGAAATATTAAACAACTGACAAATGATATAAAGCTGTGCATAAAAGATACAGAAAAGTCACTGAAGAATGCCAATGCCATAGACCTTACCAGATGTCAAGAAAATGAAAATGTATAGACTGAGGGTCATGTTCTCAAAATGAAAGTCCAGTGAATGAGCGCATCACACTGTCCCTGCCCAGGCAATGCTGTGTATGTAGCAAACTTATGTAACAATCGCTGAGTGTTTCCCATGATGAGGATGGGGAAGGTGGCATACAAGGATTCTAGCATGCCTTCTCTTTTTATTACTTGACTTTTTATAAGATGTGTGATCATTGTAATTTTTATTACTTTAGCTAATGAGAATAAAACGAGTTCTTTAGATACAGATAACCAGCTTCTACTGGGTTGTAAACCACAGAGACAGAAGCAGAATTTGCCTCCAGTTTCTCTGTCGCTGAAGCATGGGCTCTTGATGGCTCATGAATCGATCTGTGTTTCTGTGCACGTGACAGCTCTATGTTGCCCGGGCTTTGCTGCATTCAGAACCGAGAATGCCCTCACGTCTGCTGTTTGGCAGTCATGGTCCAGAGATGCTCTGGGACACCTTGAGGTAACTGTAAACTTGTCAAAAGTTTGGCGTGCTGTTGGGGGTAATGGCTTTTTCGGGACATATAGTTGGGGGCCTTTCTTTTTCAGAGATGAGATTTAAAGTAGTTAGAATTTGTGTGCTTTTACAGCTGGGGCAGCAGACACAGGAATCTCGTGTTCTAGAAATTTTAAAAATGTGCTACAGGGAGAAAGAAAAGCAAGAATGTAAGACTGTGTCACCGGCACACACGAACTACAAACTGCCGCCTTCTCTTCCCTTCCCTCGGCGGTTTTCAAATGAATTACTCAGTTGGATCTTAGATGGAGATTCTGCAGTATGTGGTTACTGTGTGGCAGGGACCACTCTGACCTGTGCGCTCCAGCACATTATCTGTCCAGCAGCCCCAGCCACTTGCTCAGCAAGGACCTTCAGAACAAAACAATCCCCCCCCCCCCTTCTTTTAGAAAATGAGGATTTTGAATTAGATACTGTGTTGAGTTCTTTCCATCTTAAAACTCCATTTTATAAGCCAACATCTTTAAAATGACTGCTTTTATTTTTCTTCCAAAATTTCCCCTGTATTCAGAACTGTAGGTCCTCCTGGGAAATAACAATAGCAGTGGTCTTCTCATTCTAGCTCCACATGCATGGCTATTGCAAGCAGTTAGATGCACTCTCTTATTTAGTTCCTATGGTAACTATAATGATATTTTGTTTGAGATCTAACAAATAAAACTTGCCTGAACAAAAGACTGCAGAGCTAAGTCACTGGTTAGCTAAAGAAGCCAGGCAGTGGAGGCACACACCTTTAATGCCATCACTTAGGAGACGGTGGCAGACAAATCTCTGCCATCCTGGGCTACTGGTCCAGCCTAAAAGAGAAGCAGAGCTCTTACCTTTAACCCCAGTACTTGGGAGTCACACACACCAGCACAAGAAAGGATATGGCTGGGTGGAGAAAGGAATTTAAGTTGGAAAGAGACAGGAGCTCAAATGCATTCTGAGCATTAGTGGAGACGAATGGATGAAGTCTGAGGATTCAGTCCGAGATGCAGTCCAGTCTGAGGTTTCATAGAGACGGGACCGCCCCTTTGGTCTGAGCTTTCATAGAGGTAAGAGCTCTAGTGGCTGGCCACTCTGCTTCTCTGATCTTCAGCATTAACCTCTATATCTGACTTTGGTTTTTATTATTAAGACCAATTAGAATTCATGTTGCAGGTAACAAGAAAGGGTGCATGTTATTTTTTATGCCTGTCTTAGGGAGAGTAAAGTTGACGGAGTGGAGTTGTCCGCTGACTTTAATACACAGGCCATGGCATGCTTATGTATGCACATATACAACACATGCACACACACACACACACACACACACACACACACACACATGGGGAGAAGTAGTTTTAGCTTCCTATGAAACCTCCACACTGCTTTCCATAGTGGCTGAACAAGTCGAACTCCTATGAACAGTGAATAAGTCCCCCTTCCCCGCATGCTTGCCAGCAATTATTCTAATTTGTTATCTTAACGGCCATTTCTGACTAATCTAGAGGTGAAACATGACCTCCAAGCAGAGTTTCAGTTTGTAACTCTGTGACAACTAAGGATGTGGAACACTTTTTGAAAGTATGTGTTCACCATTCTGTGGTAGCTAAGGATGTGGAACACTTTTGAAAGTATTTATTCACCATATGCATTTGTTCTTGTGAGAACTCCTTGTTTGGTTTTATAGCCTGTTTTTGGATATGGGTTCTATTTTCTTGATGCTTAGATTTTGAGTTCTTTGTATAGGTTACACATTAATCATCTTTCAGGTGTATAGTTGGCAAACATTTTCTATTGCTATGTAGGTCTTCTTGTCACTCAATTAACAGCTTCCTTTGTAGTAAGAAAATTTTTAAATTTCATACCACCCCATCTGTAGATGGTTGACCTCATCCTCTGAGAAGCCAGACATTGTTCAGAAAGTCTGCACCTGTGTATGTCCCTCTCGTGAAAGGTTCTTCCTACTTTCTGCTCAAGGAGTTTATAACTTGATTCCCACAAGAACTAGAACATAAGACCCCGTCGTAATTTTTAAATTCATTTATTTTTATGTGTATGGGTGTTTCGCCTGCTTGTCTGTGTACCACATGTGTGCAATACCTGAGGAGCCCAGAAGAGGGCGACAGATGTAGAACTATATATACAGGTGAACTACCATTTGGGTGCGGGGATTAGAACTCTGGTCCTCTGGAAGATTAACCAGTGTTCTTAATTGCTGAGCCATCTCTCTAGCCTTGATCACACTACCATGTTACTAAAGATACCATATACTTGGGTTGTAGGACACTGAGAAATCTAAATCTCTAAACAAGCAACTTCCTCCCCGTGGCTAGCTTTCGTAGTGTCAGAGGTACTGTGTAAGCTTTAAGGAGGGGGGTGGGTTTCAACGGTCCTGCCTAGCTGGGGGCCCACAAGACACAATCACAGCATGCCTAGCAACTGGTACAATAGGGGTAACGAACCATTTTCTAACGGCATCTCAGGCATACTCCACAGAAGGGAACTCATGCCTGGGACTGTAAACCTGGTTGAAGTCTGTGGCTGCAGAAGTCAGACCCAGGGGAAAACCTACTGAAATGGGTTTGCTAAATGTACATAATGCCATGCTGCCTTCTGAATATGTGTGTTTCTATCCACAAGTCAATGCCCTTCTCAGACAATTATGCTTTCGTTTTGTTTTTGTCCTGGGGGCAGTTGATGTAGTCAAAGCTTTTGAGTCACTCCAAACTGACTGGGTAGCATTCCCCTAAATAAAGCATCTAGATTGTCTTCTCCGAGGCTCACTGAACATCAAAGGAGAAGAGGAAATAATATAAAAGCCACAGGTTGTGGACTGTTGCCAAACAGTGTATTTCCAGCCGGACACAGAGGTTGAACTTACTAACACACTGCAGCTGCGATTACCTGCACAGGAGCTAAGATTGGACCTGTGACCGTCTCATCTTGCAAGGTTTGGGTATTTTATAATGTCTCTACCCCTTCCCCTTTTTCATTTTGTTTAGATGCTACCCCCTGCCTTCCCACCATTTCACCTTGTAATATTTTGTAAAACATGAACCCACCATCTCAGGAGCCTTCTTTCACCTTCCCGCCTACCTTTGTTCCTCTAATCCCCTTGGAAGCTAATTTGAGCCCACAACAATGATAATGCACATGGAGAGGGGAGGACATGCTGATGACATGTAATTAAACATTCATTCCTTACACTGAATAAATATGAATGCACATAAGAGAAACTGAATTAAATTCATAAACATTTTAAATAGATGCTTTGGGGAAAAATACTGTAGGCAAATGAAAATAAAATAATTGCATGGCTGTGGGAAAATATTTTGAAACTATTTCCCTAACAAATAATTGTTTGTCGGCTGCCAAGGTGCAAAATAAAACCCCCAAACAGACAAAGCAAATCTGTGAAAGTGAACTTATTAAAGGTATTTCAGGTAAGGAACAAAAGACGTCCAGCATAATTATTTGTTAGGGAGATGCAAATTAGAATTGCATTAAACATCACTACATATTCATGAGTAATTAATCTACCCCGTGGCAGTATAAAATGCTAGAAACGATCAGAACAATTGGACCTGTATGCATTTTTTATTCCTATTTTTGATTCCCTGGGCTGCTCTCATTATTCTGCTTCCCAGAGTGATAACAACAGAAACCACACCCAGGGATGCAATATTAGAATTTACCACAGTTACCAATTTACTTATAATTAAGTTCTCAGTTGCTTCAACTGGAAACATTTTAAAACATAATAGCAATCTCTCATATATTTTGAGTTAAAGTATGTTCTTTAGATGGATGATTGTAGCATCGATGATGGCTTTTGATACATAGCCTGCTTCTGAAGGATTGATTGGTCATACACAGCTTTGGCATGAATGACATATTCACACAATTTTAGGTCATATGATAAGAGTGGGTATGTCACAGGATATAATTTTATTTCTACTATATTTTATGATGTAATCTATTGACTTATTCCTTGTAGTGTGTAGCTGCGGGCAGGCCTGCTTTTCATCCTGCCCGGCTCCCAGCCACCGGCTAGCTTATGCCCCAAAATAACAACACACAAATTGTATTCTTTTAAACACTGCCTGGCCCATTATTTCTAGCCTCTTATTGTCTAATTCTCACATCTCTTGCTTTAACCCATATCTAATAATCTGTGTAACACCACAAATGGTGTCTTACCGGGAAAGATTCAGCACATCTGACCTGATGGCTGGTTTCATTGCATCTCTCTCCCTGAGGAGAGGCATGGCAGTCTGCTCCAGAGAGCAGAGGCATGGCGATATATTAACTTAGGAGAGGCGTGGCATCTGACTGAGCCATCTACCTCACTTCCTTCTTCCTGTTCTGTCTACTCCACCCACCTAAGGGGCGGTCTATCAAATCGTCCAAGGCAGTTTTCTTTATTAACAAATGAAATCAACAGATTGATAGAAAACCCACCTCCATCAATTCCTGCTAAAAATTTTTTGGGTTCTTTTCTAAACTTTACTATTAGAAGCTGTGCATCATTGATTATACTTTAATGCTGTAGGAAATCCGACAGCCAGTAGCCTTT
Organism: Arvicola amphibius; assembly: GCF_903992535.2. Taxonomy (NCBI): domain Eukaryota; kingdom Metazoa; phylum Chordata; class Mammalia; order Rodentia; family Cricetidae; genus Arvicola; species Arvicola amphibius. The sequence continues at coordinate 5,989,020 of NC_052049.1, read as the reverse complement.
AAGTTACCTGCCCACTTGGGTATGGCCTCTTATACTATAAATGCCAATGTAAAGCGCACCTTCTCTCTCTTTTCCAGCCACTGGATTGGTTCCTGTTCCCCGTTTGTGCAGAGGACTGTGATCTGTGAGTCTACCCCAAACAAATGACCCTTTAGTATTCTCAGTTCTGAGCTAGTGTGGGATTTCTTTTTAACGTTCGTCTTCATCTGGTGCCCATGTGGATCCAAATCCCGTACCTACTGCTGTGTTTTCTGTTTCTCAGGCAACTTGCACAGCTTCCAGTTTGTGGTCCCTGCTCCTGAGATCTGGGCTGCTTGTTCTGTATACAGAATTGATTTAATTGCTTTTAATTTATCAAGCAAAGCATATTTGTCAGTATTTAACCAGCACCGAGGTGGAAAACCAAAGCAGCGCGGGACTGTTCATGGCACCACTGTTTGCCTTGCCACTGGTCACAACTCCGCAACCACAACACCTGCTGGTCAGACAATAAGGATTATTATACCTAAAACTATTTACCAGATCTCATAACACAGGTAAATATTTCATTAATTAATAAACCAATATGCTTGAAAGTTATATAATGGCCGACTACATTACCTTGGAAAATTTTAGAAACATTTTTGCTGATGCTATGGATTGTATCCTGCAAGGTTTATATGGCTATTGTGATACATCCATTTAATGTAAAAACTGTTTTTGCTTCATATTATATACTTAAGAAAATGGTTTGGCACTTCGACAAATGATACAGTCTTTACAGACTGATAATGAACATCTAGCTGACAGGATTAATACCCTCGAAAATCAAAAGTTACTTGAAAAAATTAATACTATTGAAAAGGATAACATTAATTTGACAGACAAAATTCAATCCCTGTCAAATGGTACTGAGAAATTATCTGAAAGAATTCATACTGTTGAATTTGACAATCAAAATCTGTTTAAAAAGTTATGATAGGTTAGCAGATAAAGTATCCCTGCAGAAAGGCAATCTGCACACTATCCAAATAATGTTCAAGGATGAGGTGTTATCTTTAAAGGAAAAACTTCAGATCTTGGAATCACATGTGCAGAAGGAGGACCAGAGGTTAGGTGCCTCAATGAAATCACTAGAACTATATCTAGCATTAGGACCATCCCACATGACTGGCTTCATTTAGTTTCAGCAGTCCTGGATGATGGGCCCCAAATGCTGTTGAAATGTTATTTCAGAGAAGAGGCAAAATTTTTAGAATAACAGGGAAAAGGACTTGAATTCACTGTCTATTGAAGTAATGGGGGCAATAAGGAAAATGAAGTGAAAGATATCTAGAACATTTAGAACAGTGTTCTTGAAAACATGTTCTGCTGGCATCTGCTGGGCACAGGGGAGGAGTGCTCTAAACATTCTGTGCTTCATACATGGAAACACCTCAAAATTAGTCAGTTGTTCCATGCTGAGAAGCCCTAATGCATGTGTGAGTACATGCATGCACACAGAATACACACACACACATGCACACAAACACACACACACACACACACACACTTATTACAGTGTTAAAATGAGTCCGTTGAGAGAAAAGGGAAGAGTTTACCAGCCATGTGTGGGAACTAAAATTCAGGAGAGTAAACTTGAACTCACGTCTTTGTAGACTATACCAATGTACACAGCACCCACATGAGCAGATCTGGGGGAATTTCTTACTCATCTCAAAAAATTTTCAAAGACTCTTTCTGTCACTTTAACTTTGTAAATAAAAGTTACAACCATATAAGAATATAGTCTATGCATTGATGATGAATTTACTTTTTTCTTTCCTAAGTTGCGTGCTTTTTATTTATTTCCCTTATCTAACAGATCCTGCCAGTATTCCCAATTGTATTTGGACTAAAAGTGGTGAGGATGGACATCTTGCTTTTTCCTTAGAGGAAAATCTTTCCCCTCCCCCCATTGGACATACTATTGATCTTGTGTTTTACAAGATGGTCTTTCTTATACTGATAGCAATTCTTATTATAAATAAATTGATGAGAATATGGAGGGATAATTATGGATGATAGACTGAAAATTGACAATAATAACATGATAGATAATATGAGTGATAGATAACAACTAGATAAAAAATGAAACAGATAAGATAGATGACAGATGATAGTTAAGTGATGTGACATGATAAATAGATGATGATAAATAGACAGACGATAGATAGATAGATAGATAGATAGATAGATGATAGGTAGGTAGATAGATAGATAGATGATAGATAGATAGATAGATAGATAGATAGATAGATAGATAGATAGATAGATAGATAGATGATAGGTAGGTAGGTAGATAGAGGTAGACGGTAACTAGATAGATATATAGATGATAGATGATTGAAAGATAGATAGTAGATAGATGAATAGATACAGATGCTATTGAACTTTTGTTGTTGAAATTGATACGGATGTCTTATTGAAACTCTCCACAGACTCTACAGGGATTTATACCCCAAGGTCTAACCATATGAACTATATTTTACTAACTGGTACTGCACGTGGCAAGCACTGGCTTTTGCAGCAGTCACCACTAGGAGGACTTGCAGTCTCCTTTCACTGTCAGGTGACCCTCGCTGGCCCCAAACTCCCTCTGTGCTTCAGACGGTTCCCTCATGCACGTGTCAGCCTCAGGATTGCTGGCCCCAAACTCCCTCTGTACCTCAGACGGTTCCCTCATGCACGTGTCAGCCTCAGGATTGCTGGCAGTGCAGGTGTGTGCCACGCACTTGGCCGACTTTGCTTTTTAATTTTCTTAAATCATTTGATTATTGATTTGTGGATTTTGTTGCTATAACAGCAACCGAAAGACATCAGCGGAAAGAGGATAGCTAGTCATAGGCTTCCTCTCAGAACACAGGCAGTGCTCGTCAGTCCTGGGTCCTTCTGGTCTGATCCATTTTCCAAGAGTTGCATAGAAAGAATATTTGATAATATCTCTCTTTGACTATAAGACACCTTCAGAATGACACATACAGCATCTCAAAAAAAAAAAACCCACAGTTATCTCTGAACAATTATAGTTTCCTATCACATTGCATCTGCCTTTAGCCCACAGATGCTTGTTCCTGGGTAGACTTTGATTTTTAGCTTCCAAAAGACTCTGCTATTTGTATTTTTTGGACCATCATCCAGTTCGCAAATAAAGACATGGAGAGTTATTACTAATTATGAATGCTCAGCCTTCACTTAGACTTGTCCCACCAGCTATTTTAATTTGATTTTACCTATTTCTGTTCATCCATGTTTTGCGTTGGGGCTTTTTTACCTTTCTTTCATTCCGTATGTCCTACATTCCTGCCTCCTCTGGGTCTGTCTGTCTGGCCCCAGGCATCTCCCTGTAGTCTCCTTTTCTGTCTCCCCTGTGCCTAAATTCCTCCTTTCCCAGAAGTTCCACCTATACCCCCTCCCTCACTATTAGCTGTTCAGTTTTTTTTATTAGATCAGCCATGTACCTCACGCAAGCAAGGTAAAGCAGCAACACATCTTTCTACGTAAACAAATATTCAGAAATGTACACAAATAAATCACATCTTTACATACATAAGCAAATTTAACACATATTTGCATAAACATTCTGTAACAGCTACTGCCTTTGCCAAGGCACACATGTGTGGCACTGCGCACACTGCATTATTGATGGTGAGGCGAGGATTATGTATTGTTCTTTTTTGCATGTTTAAACTTGCTCATTCAGCACACTTCTTCAGAGTTCCCATGGTGTACCAAGCTGGTATCCAAGTTTGGGGAACACTCACCAATTCTGCGATCTCTCCCAGAATCCCCCCTGTAACCTTGAGCTCGGGAGTAAATTATACAAAGGTTGTAGGATATTTTGATCACACTCAGACACTTTTGAGACTGTCTAATAAAGTTATGCCTTGAATGGGGCAGAGTCATTGATTAGATGACCAGAACTGGCCGTAGAGAAGCCAGCGATGTGGAAAGGGAAGATGCTCAGGAAGGAAAGGGCGGGGACTAGAGTCTGAGCTCCTTCGGATTGGGGTCTCTTGTGGTAATTTTGGCCAAAAAGCAAGACCAGCTACTTGTTACGCAGCCTCTCTGAGCTAGAAGGTTTTTACCCAGCCTTTACCTTTTGATAAATAGAACAATACAGACTTAATTTAAACCTACATATCACAGAGCCACAGTCATGGAACTAGAAGCCGTACTAGGCTGCAGCCTGAGTGACTGGTGGGGTGCTGACTGAGGGGCCATGGGGCAGCAGATGATAATTAAAATGCCAGTAGATTTATGTTTAGCCTCTAAATTGACAGAAAAAATATCATTTGGTGCCCAGTGTGGGGTTGTTTAACATTCCTTGTGGAATATTTTAGTGAAATTATTGTTATTATAGACAAATGAGTGGGCTTCGACTGTCAAAGGCTCTTGGTGGACCCACACAGGTTTTACAGTTAACCCTTTTAAAGGTATGGTTGTTGGTGCCTTTGCATGACCAACATAGGCTGTTACATAAGCAGTTCTACTCTTCTTATGTAAAAGTTGAACAGTTGATGTCTTTCCTTGATAATCCCTTTTAATATGTCTCTCAGAAGCATTCTTCATTTCATGCTTTGTTTCTGAGATCAGAAGAATGCTAATCTATGATTTCTATTCATGCTTCAGATCACGTCCCCATATGGTTTTAATTTTCCTGTATGTCCTTCTGGCCCTATACACTCAACTCATCTTGTACCTTGTTTTACCTGAGATAAAGTTCCAATCCCTAGAGGCTGAACATTTGTCTCCTGAAGAGACCAATTCGAATGCCAATACTTTAGTGAAATTATTGTTATTATAGACAAATGAGTGGGCTTAGTACTCCTCTCTTGTGCTCTGAACTCACTGAGGAGTCGCACATTTGGAGAAATGGATGGAAAGCCAAAGGCATCCGTTCTCCCACACCCACTGAGTGCACAGAACAGCACAGATCTCAGGGGCCAGAACCTTCACTGACATCGTCTCCGCCCTCACAGAATCTGAGATGCCTGCTTTGCCTGTCTGACCCTGGGATCTGCAGAGCCATTGGTTAATCTGGTTGGTCTTCATTCCCACAGATGTTTTTCTTCTTTGTCTGCAATAGGTGAGTCCGTCTGGCTTCAGGACTTTAGTTCATCGTTCATCTCTTTAAACTCTACCTTCTACCAGGGCTGACAGTCATTATTGTTCTCCATAATTAGTCCCCCAGAGGCTTCTGTGTTTCTCTTCTCTGGCGCAATGTATCACTTTCCATGGCCCATTGCTGCACAATGGTAACAGCGTTGTTACCCAAGTGGCCAAAGGTAACGTAGCCAGCGGTCCGTGTGAGGTAGAAAGGGTGGGGAGGCACGATGGGTCAGATCCACCAGGTCGTGTGTCTAAGGAATCATCATTATGAAGTTTTCACACAAGTAATCTCTAGCTTCTATTTTATAGAGCAAACAAACGTTTTATAAAAAGAAATTATAGACAAATGGGGGGATCTAATAGAAAATGTACATGTGTGCTGTTTCAGCCAAATACCAGACACTTTCGGTTGCAATTGGGGGCAGTCTTGTTTGAAGTCAAGCATTCACTAGAGTAAATACCTATAACCAACATAAAAGAGGAAACTTAGTTGGGATGTAAAAATTTTTTTAATTAATTAATTATGATTAATTAAAATATAGAAACTGCTTATATAATTTTGTCATTGTATGTAGACATAATACCTCATATTTATTTATCAATATATTTTTCAGAAGTTTCATTTATTTTATTCTCAAATCAATTTCTTTCTTTAAAAAACTATACCCTTTAAAATACTTTAGCAAAGTTTAGTTTCAGCAAACACTTTCAGGGTTTGGTGATCTGTAATGCACTCTGTGGTCACTATTGTCTACTCAGTGTCTCTGGATAGATGGTTCCAGGACATGCATTTTTCTCACTTCTTCGTCCACATGATCCCTTGTCTTTTGGCTTCAACTTTTCAACCCAGGAAATGTTTCCGTGTCTTTCTATTAGATGATTTTTATTAACTGGGGTTTTACTACATTGCCTAGATCAATCTCAAACTCTTAGCTAATGCTTGTGTTATGTCTGTCATGGAAGAGAGACCACACAGCATGTCCTTCTGCCTTTTGCTTTCCCTTTACCCTTTATCCCTAAGCGCTTTCTTTCAGTTTGTTTTTTGTTTGTTTGTTTACTTGCTCTTTTGCAACAGGCAGGAAACTCTTTTCATCTTTATTGACTGGTCTAATCTGTTATTTCTGTCTTTCTGTTTGTGCCTTCATCATTATAAAGTAATTCTCAGCCATTTTACTTTTAAAACTGTTTCTCTGTGGCTATCTCTACTTCTGGGGTTCTGTGTATTAATATATCATACGTCCTCTCTTTTCCCCATAGGTCTTAACCTTATGTGTGTAGGTGTATTTTCTAAAATGGAACAATGTGGTTTTCTCACAATGAAATCTTGCTATCCCTAAGTAATAGGATACACCTAAGATTTTTTTTTTTGACACATAGAAAACAGGGTGGACTGGACTCTCTGATAAAGAAATCTCTACCTCCTGGAGCTCAGTGTGTTTATTATATTGAGCTGAACAGGAAGGCAAGGTTACTGTATACAGTTAAAGAAGAAGGTGGGGCCATTACATACAGACAAACAAGTAAATGAGGATTATGTTACACAGTTGGATCAAGAAGACAGGCTTAACCTAGTCTAATCTAGGTAGGAGCAGTCTCTGGAGGTGAACAGTCTGCAGGCTACAGACCTGGTGCAGACACATGTAGGCCCTGTGATTGCTGTTTCAGTCTCTATGAATTCATATGAGCTTTACATGTTATTGAAAGGGTCTTGCTTTCTTGGTGTCTTCCATCTCCTCTGGCTCTTACACTGTTTCTTGCATGGGGTACTCTGAGCTTGAGGGAAGAGATTTGATGGAAACATTCCATTTAGGGCTGGCTACTTGTTCCACCATCTCTCGCTCCCTTCCTAATGTCAGGGTGTGGGTCTCTTTTGTTCCCATCTACTGCGGGAGGAAGCTTCTCTGGTGCTGGCCGAGCAAGGCACTGAAGATCCCTGCCTTGAAATCTGCTGGATACCATGTAACTCTTAAACAAATGTGATTCTACCTGAAGGTCAGAGCTAGGTCACAGTCATGTCACTGTCTGTAGACACAGTCATGTTGGAAGGGAGCATCACAGCATGACAAACCCCAAACAAGGCCTCCTATGTGGTCCATAGGTGAAACCCTGTGTTCAGAGGGAAAATGTAGCAGTTTTGATTGACACATCAGTATGGATACCCTTGAGAAGCAACTTTAGCCTGAGATGATTTCAATTCCCTAGATTTGAGACCCTTAGTTATTATGGATCAGAGACAAATCAGCCTTAATTGTACTTGTACCCTGAAATACTGGCATTAAATCCATAGACACAATAAAAGGATTGTTTTAAGCTGGTACCTTCGGAGATGGTGAATAATGCTGGAGTAGAATCTGCGATGTGTATAGGTGCTATCTACATTCTGCAGAATTTCTTCAGTTGTATCTCCAAAGACCCTATTGATTTCTAATCTGTGCGTTCTTGACATTAGCAACACAAATTAAGCTTCATTACCAGTGCATTTTTCATCTTTGTGTGCTTGCTTAGCTGTTTTTCAAATCTTGCTCATTCTGCAAATATCTATGACTTGATATTCGGCTTAACAAACCTTCTTGCATATTTTATTAGTAGCCCCCTTTGTAACATTTGCAATCTTACTCTCTAAAGCTGATATTCTGATATTTTACTTACTTTAGAACGATGTTACTGGAATTCACTCATTGGAGGGTTTTTTTCTTTTATAGATGGTGATATAAAAGTGTCCTCTTATTTATTACAGCGACACACAAAAATACAACTGGCCACCAATAATAGGTCAAGGCTATAAACAAACCCCAGCAAAACAACTGGGGGCGGCATTGAGTTTTCTAATTTACCTATATTCTAAGCTTGGTTTGCTAATTCCAATCTTGAAGAAGTTATATTTTCATAGAAATTGTTTCTTTGCAATTTTTATGTTATTTACTTATTAATTTTGCATGAGGACATTATTGTTGCTCAAGTATATATCATGCTGAGTAGATTCACTCCCTGTTCCCCCCTTTTTCAAGCCTCACTGCTTCCATCTGTCCCCATTGTTCACACAGACATATCGCTTCTGCATCTGTGTCACACACACACATAATTTCATATGTCCAGGTAAATTCTGGGAATCACATGTGCGTAAGAACACAGCGTATTTGTCTTTCTGTGTCTGGATTAATGCATTTGATATCATTGTCTCCAGTTCCACCCATTTCCCCACAAGTGACATTCCATACTTCATACTTTTTTATGGCTGAAAAAGAATTCTATGGTGTATTTATACCATACTGTCTTTATCTATTTTTCTGTTGTTGGTTAACTAGTTTGCATGTGCTCTATAATTTACCTTATATATAGATGTTTCACAAACTCTAATGTGCAATTGTTTCAGTGCATTCAAGATCAGTTTTTGCAGTAGGTAATCTGGCAGATGGAGAGAAATCAAAGAAAAAAATCTGTATATAATATTTAATATGGATTATACTACATATATGATTTATATTACTACGTAAAGAGAATAGAGAGATTATTTGTTCTTTACTTACATATATTTTATTTATACTCTACATAACATCAACAAACAACGTGCAAAAGGATTTTGATGCATTTGTTATTTCAAGTGTTTATTCAAATAAATTAGAAAAGAACGTGAGTTTTCGTCAATATAAAGAGCAGAAAGCTGAAGGTATGAGGTCCATAAATTAGGGAGTTGGTAGGCTTTACCCTTTAATGGTTTCTTATTCCTTCCTCATAAACGTCTAATTGTACTTTTAGAAGAGGTTAAATTGGGTAATAAAAAATGAATTACAAGTTTCAATTCAAATATTCTCTCAGTTCACAATTTAAGACATAAATATTTTGGAACTGGGACACTACCAATAATTATCTTCCTCAAGAAAAGATTTCAGATGGACCCCTCTTAACCTCATTAGTATATTTTATGGGTTATCTGTCAACTGTACATCTTAGTATGTGTAACACTGTGTACTTCTTAAACATTTCAGTGTATGAGAAAGTAAATGTATTAACATTGCTACTTAGGGATGTGTATGTAGCTAATTATTAACAAAATGACATTCAAACCACTGCATGGTGCTCTGAAGAGTTCAGGTTTTTACTATCCCCAAAAATAATAAGAAAAAAATGCTTTGGAATCACGACTCAGTTTTCTTTAGTCATTGCAGTCTTCCGGCATCACCATCAAAGGAATTGCTTGACATTCAGATTAAAGATAATGCCGATTCTTAGGGTAACACAGCCAACGGAATTCAGACACTGGGTGCTAAGACATTTCTCCACCTCAAGCAGTTTTAGAAAAACATAAATGTTTAAGAACAAGAGAGTTTGAGGTTCTGAAAAGGATGCTGATGACCGATCAACAAAACCTTGAGATAAAGTAGGGTACAGATGCCCTGAGGTGAAGATGAAGGAGACTTGGAATCCACTCATTTTATGCGGCAGGTTCCGTAACGGCTTCAAAATTTGCAGCAATGGGAATTTGGGATTGCAGGACGTAATGTGAGATAAAATCAGAAATAGCCAAGGAAGTTATTGATAAATATTATCCTACAAAAACAGTATACACGTCCCATAAGGATACTGCAGAAGTCGAGAAAAAGGCAGTATATGAAGTATACTGAAACAGGCACATACAAAGAAGAGGGGAAGAGAAGGAGAATGAGGGGAAAGAGATGATATAAAAATAACAGGTTTCATATGCCATAATTTTTGAAGTGCTAAAAGTAGATCAGCATCCAGACAGACCTGTGCAATGATCGTATTCCATGCAGAGTTAGCTCTGCAGCTCCCTGGATCCGATCCTCATGAGGGACCCCAGAGGCAAAAATGTTATAGTTACTGCTCCTTTTTGCCTTGCTTGGCCTTGAGTATGTATAGGAAAAAATTATTTTCCTTTGATTTTTAATTCAGAGTGCAACTTGACAGCAATTTGATAGAAATGTTTCCAGATTATTCATAAACAGTGTGTGAAAATTGATTTTTCCTCAGTGAATTAAAAGCTGCGATGGCTTACAAATTAATTATTGAAAGAAACCAACTCTCATCATTAACTTTCCAAATAAAATTTACTGATTTTTTTTTTTACTCTTTGAGAATGGCATACTTGTATGCGACTGCTCATATGCCTTCCCCATCCCCTCCTTCAGCTCCTCCTACATACCCTGTATCATATTTCTCTCTCTTATTGTTGTCTTTAGTTCACCGAATCCAAGATTAGCACTACTCTAGTGCTGATGGACGTGACACCATCCACTGGAGCGTGAACCGCCAGAAACCAAACTCCCTGACAGAGCTTATTCTCCCTTCTTCAGCAGACCTCAGATGCCATGCTTCCTCAGCCCAGGGGGTGGGGCTCCGTAAGCACCCTCCCACCCATGCTGGGATGTTGACTGGCTTGATCTCATGCCTGTGAAGGTAGCTGTTGTGAGAGCTTGTGTGGCACACCATGGTGGCATCAAGAAAATACTGTTTTGTGTAGCTCTCCCTGACGTCTAGCTCTTAAAATCTTTCTGCCCGTGTTCTCCAACGGTCCTTGAGCCTTAGAGACAGGAATGTGGTGTTGATGAGTCAGTTAGGGCTGAGCACTCCATGGACACGTCCGTGTGGTTTGACCGGTTGAGAATCTCTATTAACCACAGTTCACCGCAGAACACACACACACACACACACACACACACACACACATTTTTGAAAAGGACTGAGCTGAGTGCTGATCGAATCTGTCGGTTCGGAGATATGCATTTAGAAGGCAATTTGAGACAATTTAGCAGGATAATGGCAGTAAACTCCCCTAGGACCTATGAACTGTCCAGTCATGGATTCCTGGCCAGACTTAGAGCACCTCCAATGAGCTTTCTCCTGTCGGGGGCGGGGATTAAGTCCAACTTGAAAGTGGTACAGATGCAAACCTCTACTGCACACATCTTGTCGTCTCGATCGTTATTGTAGCTCAGAACCTCCACAGCGGGTAAGCTCTTAATGACTTTCTGCTACAGTGTCCTACACGGCACCTTTCGGTTCTATGGAGGTTAGCCAGCAGGAGGAAGCTTTGGGAAGGCACCTTTCGGTTTTATGGAGGTTAGCCAGCAGGAGGAAGCTTTGGGGTGAGTATCTGTTTGTTTTCTCCCTGCGCTGTGTCATCATACGGGCGGGGGGGGGGGGGGGGGGGGGGGGGGCAGGAGAGCAAGGATAATGGCCTGGATTGTTTTGGTTTTGCGGATACTGCCCTATTTTTGGTTTGAAAGGAGAAATAGAAACCTAGGCTAATGAGTATTTATAAGGAACTCATGAGTAAGAGCAGAACAAGACTATCCTGTCAGTAACTCCTCACACACAGCTGACTACATTTTGAAAATCTTTCCTCCAGCTCATCATCAAAACACATTTAAAACAAGTGAACTAGGAAACCACTGAAGGCTGGAATTGTGCTGTTGACTGTTGAACAGAAGAAATCTAAGCTTCTGAATGGTTGCGGATGCACTGACTTTCACCTGAGAACAGCGGACTTTCTCTTCACTCAAGAGAGCCAATGTGCTTAGTACAGCTATTTTTAACAATACATGGCAAGTTGGATTTTAAATCATGATGTGATTTTTCTTACCTCAAAATGGAAGGAAAAGTATTAGGCAGAACAGCTTTTATCAGACATGTGTCACAGTGGTGTTTAGTTCAGAAATTAGAAAAATTTCTTAGTAGTGCCTAACCAAATGACTAGAGAAATGTGGCACTTGAGTGGTCTTTAATTGGCATTTGGAGCTCTTTCCTGCCGTATTCATTTACTATAACCAAACAAAACACATCCTTTCTATCTTAAATCATGCCAAACTCCATCCTGTCTTAAAGACTTTTGCAGGTTACATTTCTTTCAACAAAATGTCCCAGGATATGCTGAGTGCTGCCTCGCTCAAGAGACAAACAACAACTCAAATGCCCCCACTCTCCATGGGTCTTCCTTTTTTTTTAACTGATTTTTATTGAGCTCTACATTTTTCTCTGTTCCCCTCCATGCCTCTCTGATGTGGGAGAGTCTTCTGTTTGAGTTGATTTCATTGGCTAATAAAGAAACTGCCTGGCCCATTTGATAGACCGCCCCTTAGGTGGGTGGAGTAGACAGAACAGGAAGAGGAAGTGAGGTAGAAGGATCAGTCAGCTGCCACACCTCTCCTAAGTGAGACAGACCACCGTGCCTCTCCTGAGAGAGATGCCAGACGCAATGAAGCTCCAGCCCAAGATGGACGTATGCTAGAATCTACCTGGTAAGGCACCACTTTGTGGTGCTATACAGATTATTAGATATGGGTTAGTCAAGATGTGAATAAGAGCCTGAAAATAATGGGCCAGGCTGTATTTAAAAGAATACAATTTGTGTGTCGTTATTTGGGGGCACAAGCTAGCCGGCGATCAGGAGCAGGGCTGCAGGAAAGCAGCCCATAGCCCCACACTACAGAACCTCTCCCTTAAAAACATGACCAAGGGCTCTCTCCCTGCGAGATTCCCATGGCATAATCAACAGAGAGAGTAACCTTTGGTCCTATTTGCTTTCTTGCCACAAAGAAGATAGTCTCAAGTGCTTTCTGCAGCCTTGCTTCCCATGCATAACTCTTGGCCTACTTGAACACACAGTACTTGAACAGAGCAGGGTAACAAATTCACAGCAAACCCATGGTCATAATTATAACAAGGATTACAGCATTTATGTGATGGAGAGAGGTTGGAAAGACACAGGCAAAGTATACGGAGGGCAGAGAAAACTTTCTATGCAGAGTGCTGTTCAAACTGAAATTCAGGGGACAGGAAGGGATATTAGGTCTAAGCTGATTCTAAGGGATTTAGTACCAAGTCTCTGGTTCCCTTAAGAAATAGCAAGGTGCCTTGCTCTTCCCCCTTAACAGTCCAGGGGAGAACACTGATTGCTAATGAGGAGCAAATTAAATCGCTAGCTGCCTAACTTGCAAAGTATGGCTTTGACCTTGGGCTGATTATCCAAGTACTTTGTAAATGTAGTAGCCTTCATCCTTCCATAGACACTGATTTATTTGCTTAGTAACGTGACTATCACCTGTGATGAATGTCAGTGAAAAGGCAGAGGATCCACAGGTGGAGAAAGTTCACTCTAAAAGTGCAGGATGGGACTAAAGAGAAGTCTGGTCTTGGGCAAGGTTTGTCCAAGGGAGAGAGAGAGGTATTGTAGTTGTTAGCTAAGCTCTGGGGACAGGAGAGTCTGGATTAGGTACCGGTCTGTTGTATGCTTTTTAGGTCAGTGATACAGAGCAAGACTCTCGGTCCCAACAGACTTCCATTTTTTTCTGCATGGTTAAGAGACGATATTAAAACCTACTCATGGGGGACTGCTGTGAGTGTTAAATACAGAACCATGATCAGAGTTTCTACAACTTCTGAGATGTAGTGGACATGAATTACTTCTAGATTCATCTTTCTTCATGGAGCAAACTTCCCCCTTTCCCTTGCAGTTCCTGAATGACTGATATCTCATGTTCAAGAAGATCCTGTGGTACAGGCTTTCCTTACTCGTGTGAGCCTGCGGTCTGGCCCTGGAGTGAGCAAGAGCCCCGGCATAGTCATCACACAACTGCCACTAATGTAAGTGTGTCAACACTGTGAGCCTCTGTGAGCCCCTCTGTGCCAATACTAATGACCTCCATACAGTCTGTGTGGTCCCCACTTGGCATGAGTGTCTTACTGTCTTAAGAATGAGCACAGACCTGGCTAGGTGCTTTAAGAGAAGTTTCAATCCCAGAGAGAGGAATGTGATTCCTTACTGTCTTCAGGGACAGGCTGGCCCCATACCCCCTTATCCAATACAACCATTTGCATCTAGGTTTAATTTCTAAGAACATTTTACCAATCATGATGATTGGTAGCCCTTCATGATTTCACTTTTACACAGTGGAGTTCTACTGCGGTTCTTGGAGTACTCTGTTCTTTCTTCTTGTTCCTTGTTAGCTTTTGACAGCTTCCAGTGAGAAGTGACAGATTGCAGACTGAGTTTGAGATGTTTCAAACAGGTTTTCAGCACTGGAGATGTGCTTTTCACACTTAGTAGAATCCCCTGGGCATTAAACTTCTGCGAATTAGCGCCATCATGAAATGAGTCCCATGATAACAAAAACTCCTGGGCTTGAGCATCCATCACAGCAACCAATTAAGAGCACATTAATAAATGCCCAAAGATTGTAAACTGCAAGTCTCCGTAGACTAGCAAACAACATGGCACCTGGCATTTCCCCTGCATCTTTCCTCCTTAAAACAAAAATCCACACATGTTCTGTATTTACACCATTTCTACATTCTCGCTTCCCTTTCACCCCCATCCAGTGTTCTTTCCAACTGCCTTTCAAATTCATGGTTTCTTTTACCTGTAATTATTGCTCATATAGAAATAATATAGCTTGTTGAGTCCCTTTAAGGCTGCTTGCATGTAGGTGCTTTTAGTTTGGACCATTTGGTATCATTAACCAATTAACAAGCTCATCAATTAGGGAGCAGCCATTAATAGTTCTTCAATGAGGAGTTGCAACTCATGAAACGTCTCTCATCCATCTTGGCATGTCAATTGATGTGACTGTTTTGGAGATCTTGCTTTGGGTAGCTATCACGCGCATAGCTTTCCCTGTCGTACGTAGAAGGCACAATGTCAGCAGAAATCCCAATTCTCTGACTCTTGTGATGTTCTCACTCCCTCTTCCACGCTGTTCCCTTAGCTGTAGGTGTAGAGGTCACTTTGTAAATGTGCCAGCTCGCTCTGGGCACCCCCACGGGGAGTTAGTTGTTCTCCGCATTTTGACTAGTTATGGCTTTCTGTCATGGTCTGAATCTGCCGCGAAAAGAAGGTAGTTTGCTGAAGGCTGGGCACTGTGCTTTTCTGTGGGTCTAAGGATAAGTACTTAGAATGCAATTAGACTTTTATTGCTCCAGTTCCTCTAGGCTTCATGGCCTCAACAGTCGTGGGTAGTTGGCTAAGTTTACAATACTAGGCAAGAATTCTGTTCTACTGAGTGAGTTTTACATCCAATCAAGCAGCTTTAGGTTACTAATAAGATAGGAGTTTCACTATTGCACATTTAAAGATATCTTATCCTGTATCTGACAGTAAAAGCCAGTTTTTACTGTTAATACTGTAAGAGCTGGTCAGACTATTAATTGTTTTTGTTTTCCTTGACAGCTTACACAGCACCTTCCAGTGCCGAGAGCTCATCCTCAGGAAGGAAGCTTCTGGGTCCATTTGCACACAAGTCCTCCAAGTCTTTCATGATGTCTTCAATGATAGGAATTTACCTTCTAATTCTGGGTGACAACTGGGGACAACAGCTAAAGTGTACATTGTTTGGGAGTTGCTTGGACTCCTCTGACCAACAACTCAAAAGCATCAACTTGCTTGGTACTAGGGTTTTGTTAAGTAGTTTATGGGTCTTTGGGAAAGAATGATCACTACCAGGTAGTATAAGTGCATTTAAACCACACACACACACACACACACACACACACACATACACACACGTAATTTATATGTAATTTTGATAAGCATGAAATAAATATCCCCAATGACTTTTTCAATCATCCTTATTGTTATTTAACCTTCTTCTCACCCTCTCCTGTCTTTCCCCACCTTTCCCCCTCATCAGTTTCCCTGTTTCTGCTTCATAGTATCTGCCATAGTCTGTTTCTTGCCATTGCTAAATTCTCAGACTGATGGAGCTAAGGCAGAAGCTGCTGAGGAAACAGCTCCTTGGCTTCACTTCTGGTTTCTACAGTAACTTGCTGCCTCCCTCTGGGGGAGGTGGGTACCCAAGGCTCTAAACCAGAAGCTCCCCGTCAGAGAGTGACGGAAATGAAAGCTGGAGATGAATCAGGGAGAGGAAGGAACTCACACTTCACAGCACTCTGCTTTTAATGATCCGTGCGGAACCACTGCAGCGCGAGGTGTTCCCAAACTAAACAAAAGGAGACTTCCCTCATGCACAGATACAACACTGTCTCCAGATTACCTGAGTAGGACCCGGGAGACAGGAGCACATCACGGTGTGGAGGAGAGATGTGCCTTCCTGACACTGCTGTGTGTTTCCCTCTCCTCCCCAATCACCACACAAGGCACTGAGGAGACTGGGAAACATTGTTTATGAGTAAATATATCTCCACCTACGGTTTCACAAGCTAGCTTCTTAAAACAGAAAGGAGTGGCAATGATACAGAATGGGAATTTCTAATTGTATTTCGTTCAAAGGTTCCAGCCGCAAAGATAATCCTTTTATGGGAAAACAAAAGAAAATCGTGAGGAAAGAATCCATAGAAAGGGTGCAAAGGGGGTTTTGGAACTTCTCCAAAGCAACACTGTGAAAGTGACTTATGAGTAACATGGAATAAATTTTTTATGTCAATAATTTTCTTTGCCGTCATAGTACTAGATTGTCACCCAGAATTGCTCACAAATGAATAAAGAGCCCCACACTGAATTACTTTGTGAAGATTTCTTTTCTTCTTCTTCTTCTTCTTCTTCTTCTTCTTCTTCTTCTTCTTCTTCTTCTTCTTCTTCTTCTTCTTCTTCTTCTTCTTCTTCTTCTTCTTCTTCTTCCTCCTCCTCCTCCTCCTCCTCCTCTTCCTCCTCTTCTTCCTCCTCGTCCTTTTTCTCCTCCTCCTCCTCTTTCTCTTCCTCCTCCTCCTCCTCTTCTTTTTTCTTTCTTATTTTTTTGAGACATGATTTCTCTGTGTAACAATCTTGGCTGTCCTGTCTTTGTATAGCAGGCTGACCTTGAACTCACTGAGATGCACCTGCTTCTGCCTCCCAAGTGCTGGGGTCCAAGGCATGAAGCACTACCACCAATGCTGAAAGATATTTTCTTACAAATGAGATGTGAGATAAGATTTACAACCAACTAAGACAATCCTGTTCCAATGATATTTTGTATCCTCAGATCTATCAAAAAAACTCACTACGATACAAGAAGAAGTGGAGAAGAGCTCTAATCCAGGTCACTCTGCAAAAGCACACTGCAACAAACTCTGAGAAACCCTCTTTGCTCACCTCTTAAAGCCTCACCCCATATCATCCCACCAGGGAAAAAGCAGAGGAAATAGGGAGTTGAAATCTTCATTGACTCTTCCTCCCTGTGCCTATTCTGGTCATAACAGCCTTAGCATCTTACCAGTGCCTTCGGTGTCTGTCACCCTAAATTGAATCCCAGTGAGATGGGTTCTCAGTATCTGTAACAGGTAGAAACAGTCACGGAACCAAAGAATGTGATTCTTTCTCTTCTTCAAATACCCAGTTACAGTGGTGGATTTAAACTTTGATTATGAATAGAGCACAGTACTTCCTTTTTTCCTTTAATAAAATTAGCAAAGATATGAGCACTTCCTGCAACTTTAGGAGGGTATCAGCATGGGCATCAGACCAGAGGAAACAGAGCCCCTTGGGTGTCAAGTCATGATCATCGAGAAGGGGAGCTCTGAAAACATACAGCCCTGAACTCTAATGTGAGCTGATGAACTAAGGACCCTGCACAGAATAGATTAACTTGGTGTTGAGACTCAAGGCTGTCCTAAGGATCCAGCATACCAACATACACGAGGCATTCTGCTAATAGTAGCAAGTGCCACGATGTATATATGTCAATTTCTATGTTAATAATTTAGTAAATTTCAGAAATTAAGATAAACACCGGGTGTTAGTCCAAAACCAAATAAATGCTGTGCAGGTCCACAAACACTCAAGGATGGTTAGTTCAAACGAACAAATGGCTCCATCCTTAAGAGACCAGTGTCACAGCTACTTGGAAACTGGAATTCTTTCACTCCATCATGACCACAGTACAGACCTGCCAATTGAGCAAGAGCCACTGCATCAGCAGGGTACTCCTAAAGCAAGCTCTTGGGGAAACCTTGTGAACATACTGGTAAGAATTTCTACAGTTTTCTTTAAAGAATATTATAAGTGACTTGATCCACCTTCATGTTATGTCTGCTTTTGATGGTTGCCTAGAGTTGTAAAAACACTACCAAAATTTGTCCTCGTATCTTCCCCCAAAGCAACCTGAAGTAAGGGTTTGCTCGTGTGTGTGTGTGTGTGTGTGTGTGTGTGTGTGTGTGTGTGTGTATGTGTGTGTGTGTGCATGTATATGCATATATATGTTTTCTTGACTTTTCTTCTTTTCACTAGAATATTTTACTTTTTTTCAGAAGGGAAACGAACTTGCTTGTGATGGTTTGATGAAAGGCAGTGTGGTAGGAAAACAGGTGTGTTCCTGAGCTTTGGAGAGACCCCATGACACTTCTGGTGAGTTTCTCATGAAATGAGCAAAGCAATTTGAATGCCCCAGATTCCAGACTGGACCCCATCTACCAGCAGAGCAAAGCAATGCATTGTAGAACAGGAGAAAGTGGTCTGAGTTAACTGTGGACACAGAAATAACACTGAAAATTTACAAAGAACCGCAAAATAAAACACCAAGTAAGCAAAACTGGTTATCAGCAAGGAACTAAAGAAGTGACTACAACCCACTGCCTGCATTTGCTACATTAATCCATTTAGAAAAAGTGATTGTTAAGCTTGTTCTGAAGAAAGTAATTTTATAATCTGATCTGCATCTCCTTTTTTTCCCATTTTAAACAGTAGCCAATCATCCCAGTATGTTGTTATTTAATATGTATACTGCATTGTTATACATAAAATGTGTAGTTTTAAAATTCATCTTCACAATAAGGGAGTGTAAGGAGAAGCCTTGCAGACCATTTGTCCAATGCCAGCTTTGCTGGAGGAGCTACACGAAGATTCACTTTCATTCAGAATTAGCCAAAGCAGTGGCAATGAATGAGTCCCAGCACCATGAAAGTTTGTCTCCCTGCAGACCTGCTCAACTGCTTCAGGTCTGTCTTCAAAATAAGAATTTGTTTGTATCGATATTCTCTTAGCTGCATCTAGCAGCTTAAACAAACAAGAACAACAAAAAACATCTGTTCTGTTTCCAGTTCATTTAACTGTTTTATATTAAACATCTCAAGTATGTGCTGTTCACATCCCACAAGGAGATGTGAGAAAGGCCAGGTGGCCATGTCTGCAGGTGCTGGAAGGCAGTCAAAGAAGGGAAATCTGAGCTGAGGAACCCAGGTCTTTTGGAATCGTCAGTAAGCATGCTTGGAGAGGAGCACTGCCTGTTTGAGGTGGGGGCAGAACCACACAGTCCAGCACCTTCTTTCAGAGCCATGTGTGATGAAGCATTTCTAAGTACATCGCAATGGAAAAACTCAGCAGCTCCCTCTGTCCCAAAGACTTGCAAAACCTCAGGAAGCACAGAGTTCTGTCATCTGTGAGTGGTTTAATTCTAATGCTGAAATGCTTTTCCACTAAGCAGCATATCAATTATGTTAACAGCCGCCTGACTGCTTTGTTCTGTGGGTCATTCTCTGTCTTCTGTTCACACTCATGAATCCTCAGAATAAAACTATGAAATATTTTTCTGTGCATTAAGAGTGTAGAAGTCGATATTTTCTCATGTCTAGGTGAATGTCATTCTTAACTTTTAATATTAACCTGAGAAACTAGAAAGGATAGATAAACCAAAACCCAATATGATACTCCTCTCCTAAAGTAGCCAAACAGCTTAGTTTTACTGAGTTATACCACAAAATTTGGAGACCAATGTGTGTCAAAGACCTGTGCTATACAAATTTTCCCAAACTTGAGCAATGGGGTGTTTTAGACTTAAAGTAGCAAGAGGAGGAGACCCCAATTTCCAATTTACCAGTCTAATAATTTACCAATCTGAAGTCTTGTTCTATAAAAATATATTTTAGCCAACACTATGCATTTATGAGGAAAGATTTTTCTTCACATACAAAATGAATTAATACCCTCAGTGAGATCAAAAAACAACATATATGTATGATAGAATTCACACACCTGAGATGATGCCTTAAACCTCAAAAACACACCCTTTGCTTCAGAAGGTCTAGGCAGAAATTCATGAGGCTTGCGATGCAGTAGAAAGTCATCTGTCCATATGGAAATGTGTTTGTGAGACATTTAGAGAATGCTGGCAGCTCAGTGTGATAGAAGTGTGAGAGAAGGAAGCTGGCAAACGCCATCAGGGTCTGAGGCTGCACCGTGTGACGCTCCAGAGTCACCACTTATGTTAGCACATGTCCAAATGTGATTCAGCTTTTTAAAAGAAATTTAATTTGGAGAGAGAGAGAGAGAAGCACTAACTTCAGCTCTCTCTATTCAGGCCCTGTTAGTGCTAAGATCACAGTTCATTTCATCCTTGGTAGATGATTAAAACTGTTAGAATTCCAAAGCTGTAGCAAATAACTCACACATAAGCAGATCATGAGTGCTCTGTTCTGCGTTCAGGCATCTTCACTTCATTTCCTTAATTTTTGCTTCAGAGCATCAGCTGGCAGTGAAGACCAGTGCTGTTTATCACAGACTGCAAATGAGAAGATACCAAATTCCACACCTCCAAAGCAGGCACAGATGTGTCCTGAAGCAGAGCCTCTCTAACGATCCCAGTCCCATGAGCTTCCCACCTGACCTCCTCAGGAGTGCTTGCATGCAGGCAGTGAATTGTGTTATTTATCCCCTTTAGTCTCTGTTTGCTGAGATGACAGGTAGGAAGCCCATTGAGATCTCTTACTTTGGGAAATGATGGTTATTTCCAATCTTGGACTGGTTGTCATGGTGCTCATAGTCACGTGATATTTGGCTTTCTGTCCGCAACTGCTTTACTTTGGGCGAAATGACAGCTTTTTTTCTTTAGCTGACTGTAGCTCTTTGTGTAGGGGTAGGACTCCAAGAATCTTTCCATTAACCTTCCATGTTAAGGTGTCCATTGATATTACCATTGTTGTAGTCTTCTTTATGAGGCCGCTTCCAGGAGAAACTGTCTCACAGCAGATTTCCTGATATTCTGCCTCATATGACCAGTCTCTCTCCCTTGATGTTCCCTGAGCCATGGATGCAGGAACTGTGACATGGGTGTATCCATTAGCACTGAGATTATTTCCTATGATTCCCCATTGTCTGTTGGTCTCTGGTGTGTTGGTTGCTACCAACATGCAAGTGTTATTCACTGCACTTTTCTGCATATCTTGCTATGCTGGTATTTGCCATGGTTCATAGGTGTTGCGGCTAGTCAGGCCTGCTTAACTGCTTCCCTCCCTTGAGAGCTCACATGTTATCTTCTGGAACCATGGAAGCTAGACCACAGCTTTTGATCAGGTCAGATCCAGCTCAAATCATTGAAGTCCTAAGTGTGTGATGTCTCCAGAAATAGCAGTCATCCTCAATCCCTGAGAGGCAAGTGTGGGCTGTATTGATAATCTATATGGTTTTGAAAGTCATTTGGCCTAGCCTGACCAACCATGCTAAAGAGGTTTCTCAAGCCTGGTACTGAGGTTTTTTTTAAATAGTTTTTGTTTCTTGTAGAAAGTATTGGCAGCCTAAGTGGTTTAATTTCCTTTAATACACACACACACATACATACACACACACACATGAACAAATCATGTATAATTTATCTAAATATAAATAATATTATTATTTTAAGCTTTATCAAACAACCTTGGTGCTATTTGTCCCTGGTTTCTCCTTCTTCTTATATGAAGACATTTTTTAAAAGTCAGACAGTTATGAGATTTGTTGTTAAAATTAGTTTATCTTCCTTCTGTATAATGTTAATAGAACAAATGCAATATATTTTTTGTGGTAAAATTACAGAGATGACTGCATCAGCTAATTTATAGAGTGCTAAATTAGGAACAAAGAGAACTTTAAATGATAAAACATATCAACACTAGTTAAAAGTTCTCTTCTTTATGCCAAACAACACCAACAGCCATGGTGTTTACCTGTCCATGGCTTACTGAACATCTGGGGATATAGTACGTCTTCATGAGGTTCCACCCTGTTTATCCACTTGGTCCCTAAATCATTAAGGTGCTCAGAGTCAAGCCATTATATGCTGGTTTCTTAAATACCTACAAAAACATACTTGGAAGGTATAAATATAAAAAAGACAGGAGCTTTTAATTTGACATGGTTTGGGGGTGTAAGTAGTTTTGCACCATGGGCACAAGTCCTGTGCTCTGAATGTCTGTGTTTTCCTAAACTTCCTATGTTGGAATTCTGATTTCCAGGATCAGAGTACTTACTAGGCAGTGGGATTCCTGGGAATAATTAGGAAAGGTGACCATGAATGAAGTTGGCTTCTTTAAAAAAAAATCTAAGATAAATCCTTTGCCCCCTTTTACTGCATAGGATATAGCAGAATGTCCTATGTTCCAGAAAGCCAGGCCTCTCCAGCCACTCAGCTTACAGCATTTTGGTAGAGCATCTTGAGCAGACTGCAACAGTGCAGTACAGATGAACTCAATTTGTTCTTTCTTTCCTATGGATTACTTGGGAGCACGCTCCTCTGTACCTCTAACTACTCACTTACCTCTTTACCAACAAGACGCATATAAAATGAGAATAATAGCATAATACCCCAGATGTTGAACCACCATGGCTAAATAGAAGTGCTTGCTATATTTGCCCTGTGACTTTGACGGCACTTCTCTCAATATTGAAATGTATATTCAAGTTTTACTGTAGTTATAATTTTATTTGAACTCACATTTGTTCCCAGGATGAGGAGGAATGGATCTGGGGACTTAAAGATCCAAAAATAATGACTTTTGATTCACTTGGCAGTAGGGCAAGATGGTAGGATCCCTCTTAAGATAGCTTCCGATCATGGCACCAACAACTAAGCTAGAAAGTACGAAAGAGCTCTTCTACACGAGCGTACAGTGCGGAACACACACCATCTGTTTCAGATTGTGCTGAATTCTGTGGAGTGAACTTCCCTCATCTCTTCTAAAAATGTTTGGTTGCAGTCTCAATTACTAGATTCTGCCTTTTCCTCCACAAGACCCCAAGTAATGTTCACTGTTCGACCTTCATATTTATGTTACAATTCCAAGGTGCGCAATATAGATTACCCTGGGTCTTTGGCTATTGCTGCATTGTAGAGCCTCTCCATTATATCCTCCATCCCCTCTAACAGACACCAACTCTAACTCCATTAGTGTCATGGAGATACATGATGTGTAGTGTCCCTAACCTGACGTCTTCCTCTGCATCCCATCTACGCCAATTTGAAGCTGTAACTGCCTTCCACCCACAGCTCCTATCTTACAGGTATTCCCCCTTGTCGATTATTCTGTTATTCTCTGGTAACATCCATTCTCCTGCCTCTGTTAGCCTACAGTAATTCTAAAGTCTCCCTCAGTTTACAATTTCTTTCTCCCAGAGAATTGCCACGATTTCTACTCACACCCGTATAAAAAGTGTTATTCCATCCAGCAAGCGTCTGTCCTCTCCTCTCTTTACAATCACCAGAGAACTCATCAGCAGAACGAAAATCAACCAACAAATAAAATCAATCCACCATAATGAGGCAAGTCATTGTGAGACGTCTCAGTCTACTCCAGGTACAAGATGACTAAGAAAGGATCTTTACCACGTTAACACTGGTGATGGGGTGGGGAGGCAAGGTCACCTCCCGACAAAGACGGCCCTTTCCACATAGACAGTTGCTTCTGCAGAGCAGGTGAAGTGTGATGACCACCTAATGTGTAGAGCCTTGTGGCTTGGCCCAGGCTGCAGCTTTGGGATTGTGCTGCAGCAGAAGAGCTTGGGGGATGCTCGACACTGAAGCTGCAATTCTTTAACCTGGCTCTGATAGATTTGAAGTGCAATATCTCAGAATGGAGCTAACCTGGAAAAGGGGAACCGCTGTTACTAAGCTGCTTTAGTTTGGACTCAAGCTGAGCTGTCTGGATTGCTTTGAACACCAAGCATATGGCAAAAATGAAGAAAAACGACTGGTTAATTTTCACACTGTTAAATAGATTTTACTCAAGATATTAAGAGATTTAAGAGCCTTTGAGTGTACTGGTGTTATAAAAAATATTCCTACAATAAAACCTCATTACAGAAAGCCCTCGACATCAATACCAGGCAGGTTTTAAAACAATGAGGCTAATATTAATGCTTGAAGACCAGAGAGTTTCTCTCTCTCCCAGGACCTGTGCAGTTTTCACTAATAGGCCTTTTGATTTTAACACTAGGGTACCTAAAATAATGGAGATTTATTTTGAACAGTTTCATACAGATGATGTCAGAGCTGACTTTATCTTTTCGCGGGTGTCTGTCTTTCACACTTTTGCTGGTATCCGTGTTGCACAGTTGAGAATATGATGTAGGAACAAAGAAAGACACACAAACACATGCACATATCAAAATAACATGTAATTTGTATGTGCTTCTTCATAGAATTTGTATGACCATATGGAATTTCCTTCTTGTTTTGTTTTTGTGATTGGTTTTGTTTTAAACCACACCCTTTCTCCAGAAGATTTCAAGGAACCCCTGTTGGGTTGAAAACTGTAATTCTTCGCTCCTCTGTTTCCATGTGCTTTGTAATGCAAACATTCATAGCCTCTCCCAGGTTTTCGAGTCTGTTTCTCTTCCACTTCATAAAATGTGCCTGTTCTGTGACATTAGTTAATGAGTGAGACAGAATGGAGGTAGGCCCATCTTAAATCTAAGTTGTAAGAACTCTGAAATATTCTTCCTGATTGTAAGAAAGCTGCCAGTTCCAGAGAATTTGCCGTGTCTGCACTGATTGGTGGTAAGAACACACCACCAAGGTTCACCTTACTGCTCTTGCCAAATGTCTAACTGAATGCTACCGAAAACAGCACTCTTCTCTCCCTCTGAACTGTGTGCCACCAGTCCAGCAAAGATCAACAGAACAAGACAGCTAAACCTGCAGAATCATGAGCTTCCATGGTTCTTTTTTTTTTTTTGAATAACAATATACAGGTTTATTTGGAAGTAAAATGAAGCAAACAGGTGCATCACAAAGATGATATACATAAGAAAATAGAGCAACTATATTATAGTCATATATAGTAGATTCTAAGAGCATAAGTATTACCACAGGTGAATAAGAGATATTTAAATCAGCTTTCAATCCATAAAAAAATGGAAACAGTAATTGTATGCCAAAAGCGATAGAATATTCCAAAATACATAAATAAAACTGGAAAACAAAATAGAAGAATTGCCAAATACAGAAACACATTTGAAGTGTTAACTGCTATCTGGAATAATTATGCATATAAGCAACATCATTAACAATGCTGGAAATTTCAATAGCACAACTAATAATTTGACTCACTTGACACTTACGAAATGTTATAACCAATATACAGTGTGAATTTTAATATTCATGAAATGAGCTATGTGTGCAGCTCCTAATGCTGGCCCATAAAACATGTATCCATAAGTTTCAGCCTAAAAATCATAGGATATGCTTTCATTCTAAACTGGAATTAAATGAGTATTTTTTAATTTTCGGCATGCAGAAATTAAACTCCATACTAACAAATAACAGGGTCAAAGAAGTAATTTTTTAAAAGTAGAAGTATTGAGCCCTTGACCCCAAAACAAAAACAAGGCTAAGATTTTTTTCTCTGCCATTTCAAATTTAACATTGTAGAACACAAGCTGCTTAGGGAAAACTGCAGTATCAGGCCTCGAACTTCATTTTTCGGTGTTATGTTTGGTAGTCTGAGTCTTTTTACAGCCCATGAAAATTTCAGAGTCAGTTAATCAATATCCATAAAGCAGCTTATTTTGGCTTGAGTTCATACGGTGTTGAAATGACAGAAAAACATCTGGAGAATGGATGCAATTTAAAAATTGAACCTTCGTATACATAAACAGCAGTATTTCCGTCTCTACTACTTTCGCCTCTTTTCATCCTGTCTTCCATGGTTCTTTAAGTAGCGTGTCACCCAGTAGAAATTAATAAGGCCAGGAGATGAGCTATTCTAAAAATAAATATCAAAGGAGAGAGGTGAAGAAAACAAGCGTGTAGAGTCTGCATGGCAGAGTTTGTATCATAGTTTTTACTTCAGGGAAATCATTAAAATTAACTAAAATTCTGACAAAAGGCGAAATGAGCGAGGTTTGTTTCTCATTTGAATAACAAACACATTAATCTTGCTTCTTATCAACAGGCATTCTTTTTATAGTTATACAGGTTCAGAGTCTCGGAACCTACCTTGTGTATATTGTAATGTGAGTGTGATAATTTTACTAAAGATTAGTTTCCCAACAGTGTAAGAGTCAAGGTTGGAAAACTACTAAGAGGAGTATTTTTAACAAGGTGGAAAAAGTTCATACCACCAGTGAAAGCTGAAGTTACTACAGAGGGGGCACAGCATCAGATCTAGTACACACGGAAAAGCACACATTAAAGCAGGGGATGAAGATATGTCATAGACACTCACATTGAGAAAATTTTCCAAACTACTTAGCCAATGTTTAAAAACTAAGGAAGAAACAGTTAATGACAACGTGAAGAACTGAATGAAGCTAGGAGGGTGAGAAGGTAACAGACAACGTTAGAGTAGACAGATATGAAAAAAATCACATGCGGAAAGAGTACATTAGACACACGAAACAGAGTAGTGGAGGCAGCTTAGATGGAGACATAATAGATGCTCTACGTTTTAGATAATGCATGTTTAGTTTTTAACCATGTATGTATGAAATCATTTTCTTCTCAAGTCCACACTTAAGTAGTGGGAGGGTGCCGTGCACCGCGGCCCCAGTCTGCGCTCTATGCGCTAGACCCCAGTTCGCGAGCTTCGGGCAAGGGGCCGGAGGTTGAGAATACACACGCAGAGACAGACCGACAGGCAGACCTTTTAACACCAGTACCAAAAGCCCCTCTTTATTAGCACCATGTAGGTTTGAATACACTGCATTCAATGGCCAACAGGTGAAAATCCCATCCTCTGATCCTTTAAACTAGGCACAGCTTCTAGTACTTCAATTAGAAGGTTTTAGGAGGGAAGAGCAGCTGAAGGCCAGGACTCATTAATCCCAACAGGAGGGTAAAACCTGTTATTTAAATCATATGCCATGTTACTTAAAAGAATAAAATAGGCTGTGAATGACTGAGGAAAAAGTGAGAAAACAGGAAAATTTTAATGGAATATTTTTCATGACTACTCAATAGTACTTCAGCTATTCATTAATACGAATGCATAGTATTTTGACTATAATTTTAATGAGTGTATTTTGTAGAAATAGTGTATGAACATTGAAGTTAGAAATGTGACCATTCAAATAAAAAATCAACAGATTTCAGTCATTAAAGCAGGTGTCCTCAGTTTCTCAGAAAACAAGATAATATTCCTGGAACAGTTCCTTATGTTTTTTTCATATCTCCTAATTTGCTATCAACTTCACAAGTCAGAGATTTGCTTCTAGTGAGTTCAAATAATACTTTTGCTAGTTTTGTTCCATTTTATTGTTTAACTTGTTTAAAAATATTTTTCAATATGACTATACATGCACATGGATATATATATATACATATATATACACATACAATATAAATCTACATGTACCTGCGTTGGCAAAGAATTTTGTAAAGAGGGAATGATTGAGGCAGAAACAAACCCCTGCTATTTCCAAGATAGTTATTTGCCACAGATTTTGCCTGAACTTGGGTTAACTTCATTGAGCTTAATGTCAAGATTTAGGGAGAAATTATCACTCTAGACATTAAGTTTCTGAGAATTGGTGAGGAATATTTTTAATATAATAGGAACATTGAAATTGAAGCTAAAATCATGACTGTCAGAAGAATATTAAATACTGCAATTTAAAAGTTGGAAGTAATGGCACTTTGATGAATAGCTTCATCAATACTCTGTGCTCCGTTGCCCTGTAGAATGTGTGCTTGGAGAGAGCAGTTGTGAGAACATTCCTGAAGCCTTGGAGACATGTTTAATCCAGCAGAGCCTGTATAGCCCTGAGGCTTCAATGATGAGAGGAGATCTTCGCAGGAGACGGGAGAGAAGTTATTGTAAGCATTTCCTCAGGCTTCTCCACTGAATCTCAGAGTGAGTGCAGTCCGAGAATCCTTTAATATTCAGAAACCACAAGTTTTACTAAGCCTCAAGTGTTTACATTCCTTACTAAGATACTAAGAATCATGAAGTCAAATTCTTTTTTATGTCTCTATCTTAATATTGTAAAAGTCATAAATTCCTTCTGATTTGCATATTGTTGGGCTATGGGGGAAAGATTATGGAATTGTAAAATAGAAGAAAGAGTATTTAATCAGGACATTGTTGTACCAAATTCTGTGACTCATTGTGAGCATGTAGCTGGGTTAAGCAGAGAAGACCTTCTATGTCTTGGATGCACCAGTATCATCTTCTCACCAACAGAAACTCAATCAATTACCAATGCCCATTTGCCACTGATGAAAGGAATCTTAGAGAGAGGCAGTTCTGTTGCCATGCTGTAGACTGGAGCCCATATGGATGCTGCTCATGTCACAGCTTCCAAATAGTCCACCATTTTTAAGAACTCGCTGTACACTGGGAACAGCAGCAGGGGAAGAAGAGCAAGTGGAGCCCCCAACTCAAGTCATTTCCAGTCTACTAAAGATCACAATGTACTCTTCAGGGATTCTGGAAACACAGAGAGAGACACAGAACACAAGTCTATCACTTCTCACTGCCAAACAATCTGAGGGGAGCTGCAAGCTCTCTGTAACATTCTTCTCTGATAGATTCTTTAATGGCAAATTTTTAGCGACCTCAACACAATGCTTAGAACTCATCAAGAAGAAGCCATTACTTCATCTGTCTTCTTAAGTTAAAAGGGATTCTCTAGCAGTACATTTCCCTGTTGTTTAGAGGAGAATTTTAGTGTAGGCACAGCCATTCTTGTAATTTGGTTCATCTTTATTTATTGCTCATTCTCTTCTGTAGCACGTATTCATTCTTCTATACAGATCAGTAAGAAAGAACATTTATTAAATCTTTGCAAAGGATAATTTAGGGGTATTTATCAAAAGATTTATTAAGGTTAAGACTGTTTACCTGAAGATTACTCTTGCAAGATTTTTGTGTGAAAGGTATAATTACAACAAAATTGATAAATTCTTCCTGTTGAGCAAAAAGCAGCCACGAGAGGAGAGCTTCCGCTTTGCCGCACGCCTCCTCTAGGGACTGGCTGCTTTTTACACTGTACAGGTCAGATGCATGAGACCTGGACAGGAGCTGAGTGTCAAGATGTGCTTTGGGTGATGTTCCCCTGTGGAGGTGCTGACACCAGAGCTGAGTGCCTGAATGTCTTCACCACCTGAGGAGAGATGAGCTCTATGCCTGGCATTGGGGAAGTTACGCAGGGGCTGCAAGCAATAACGGAGTTCAGAGGGGTTTCAGAGTTTCAACTCAGATTAGATCATTTCAAGTCTAACCAAAACACATGGATGTATACCACTACAGTCATCTACCATACGGCTTGGTAAGCTTTCCCTGAAATAAGACAATTATCAAGAACTTCGAGACAACGTCGTTGCCAAAGGTCTTATGTATACTAGAAATTTTACAAGAAAAAAGACAGAGAAATTTCACCGCTTCCAAAAACCAATAAGTAAATCTACTCACAGACTCAAGAAACTTATCAGAGATGAGAAACTTGTATACAAAGCGACCAAATCTCAACCAATAGAGTATAAGTGGCAGGTAAAGGGTCATTCAAAAGGTAGGCAGGAATAAAAATTGGCATAAATTAAAAAGAATAACATGGACAGCTAGTATTGTTAGTAGCTGTAATGAAAGTCAGATGACAGGAAATGACAGTAAATGGTTGAAAAATAAGTATAACTTAGAACTATTCAACAAATAAAAAAACAAATAAAAAATAAATTTATCAACTGAAGACGTGAACTAAAAGACAATTAGCTTTGTATCAGTATCATGCTCAGCTTTGGACATTGCAAACCACAGCACTAACCTTCCAAGCTAGAAGTGATTCTTGGAGCCACAGTGGCAAAACTGTTTGGAGGGTAACCAACTGTTCTGATTGGATCTGAGGCCTATTCCATAGGGGTGAAATCCTGCCCAGTACTGTGTCAAAGGTCATGACTGGGGAGGTTATGGGCAATAAGAATCTACTACTCTTGTTTTTCTAAATGGACACGTTTTCAAACTGCCCCCAAACCTTTATGTTTATATTCATGATCCAATGCTGCCCCCACACTTGAACAGAGAAATCTCTTCTTACATGGAATAGCACTTGATTAACAGCTGTTCAAGGTGTTGAGAGCAAGGGCCTGCTTAGCACTCAGCCTTAAGCGGGACATCTGTGTCAGCTGCTGGAAGGCTGAGGGAACATCATGGAATATGGGATGGAAAGAACGCAAGCTCCAAACAATGGGAAAGAAGCCAATGAAGCGTTGTCACGACACTGGTGACCTCACAGCAGCGGAGGCTATCTACATAATGCTGAGCCCTGTAAACATTCTATCGCAGGGAAAGAGTCTTATTGTATGCCACCAAGGTGAGCTAATGACACTCAGGACTACTGGAGAAGTCACTGTCTTCTGCCAGAGAACCACTAGTGCGTTACCTCGTCTCTACAGATAACTTCACATCTATCCTTATGCAAATGGTCCTAGTTGAACCCAATGGGTCACAAGGGAAAAGAAAACATGGAAGAGAAAACCTTAGGTGGACTGGGGACTAGGTAAGAGGACTGGGGACTAGTTAAGGGAGGATGCGCTGGTGATAGAAAGGGAGGGGAGAGCACTGTGATCAGAAAGTCTGATGTACAAGCACAAAGTCATAGCTGAACTAGTAATTAGAATGAAATAAAATCAATAGAAAAATAAACCCACTACTAACCTACTAGGCTGTTCTGGTTTCAGTCTGTAGCAATGGTGAAAGCGTCTTGACAAAGGGCAGTTGATGAGAGGAAAGAGACTCTTTCAGCTTACAGCGCCAACTGGCGGTCCAGCACTATACAGAAGTCAAGGCAGGAATTTCCAACAGCTATGTCTTGTCACATCCACAGTCAAGAGGGTATGAAATGACAATAGACACACTCCTTCACCACTTGCCTATGCTCAGCTCAATTTCTCCACTCTTAGAGAGTTCAGAACCCTCTGCCTAAGGAATAATGCTGCTCACAGTGGCCTGTGTCTCCCCATAGCAATGAATCCATTGAGACAATCCCTGCAGACATGCCCATGGGACAACCAGATCTAGGCAACTTCTTATGAGGCTATCTTCTCAGGCGATTCTAAAAAGTAACCTTAAACAATAACACTATGTAGTTTAAAAAATACACAAATACAAAACAGACAATAACATTTTTAAAAGGTGTGAATGAAAGCCCAATTAAAACACCTTCAAACTTGGTAGGTCTCAGAAATACGTGGATATAAATTATTTCAGGATTAAAACAATGTGTGAAAGTATATAGGAAACACAAAAATAGCTTCTACATGAATGTTACGAGAATGTATAATTAGGACAAAGAAAAACAGCAAACAACATCCGACACTAACAAATCTCAGGGTTAGATAAACAAGAGAGACACAGAGAACAATGCTGTCTTATGAGGTAGCTGCTGCAGCCAAGAAAGGTGATTTTAGGAACAGGTAGATGTGGAAGCTTCACCGCAGGGGCTTAGCCTCAGTGAGGATGGCTATGCAGAATCCACCCCAGAGGCTTAGTGTCAGTGAGGATGGTTCTGCTTCCTGTGTAAATGGAGTGCAGCTTCAGAGAGTTGGCACCGTGCAAATTAATACTAGGAAAGATTCTAAGGAATTTATAGTGTGTATTCAGCATGCAATTTTTTAATTGAGAAAGACATATGACAGACAAAGTCTGTGAGGCAGCTGTCAGGGTGTCGAGAAAGGAAAGGCTGGAAGCCTAATGAGGTGAAACAGATTATGAAAAAAACAACAACATTGAACATATCACAGAGGAAACTTTCAGCCCAGCTAGGCAGGAATCTTGGGATCCTGCAGAAATTCCCTGAATCCAACGAAAGAGATGGACAGCCAGACACAGGAAGCGTGGGAACAGCCAAGCCCTGTAAGCATATACTGTATTATATCTCAACACTAAGTACACAGAGCAAAGGAGGAACGCTGCCTTCAAATGCTGCAGAGCTGGGTTCTTCTCCAGAGCCAGCAGAGCTTTCCCTGAAACTCCCCCACTGGATCTCAAAGCAAGTCTTCACCAAGAGGAGACTTTTACATGCTCTATACATTCTGTGTGAAACACCCCAAGCCAACACCCTGACAGGCATGTAAAACACAAGCCAAGGAACAGACTTCTGGGGGTAAATTGCTCATCAAGAAGCTCAATAGGAAACTCTAAAAATTCCTAGAAATGAGTAAATATGAGAATACAACCTAACAATGCCCTGAGATTTTATGAAAGTGGGTGGTTATAAAACAGAATTTTACAACAAAAAAATCAGATATCTCAAATAAATAAGTTAATAATATATCTCAAGGTCTTAGGACACTGAGAAGGAAAAGAAAATCCAAAGTGGTAAATTGAAAGAAATAATAAAGAGTGGGCAGAATTCAACAAAATAGAAACAAAAAGGCAATATAAAGAATCAGCAAAGCAAAGAGTTGAGTAGGAGCAAAGAAGCATGGTTGAGAAACACTCAACCAAATCCAAAATACAGAAAACTCAAACTAATAATAATAGAGATAAAAAGGAAAAAATTACCTCACATAACAATGAAACTTTGGGGGTGATATGAGCTTACTTTGAAAACTATAATAAAAATTAAATGGAAAGTCTAAAATAAATGATCAAATTTCTGGACCATAAAACTGCCAGAATTAACCCAAGAGAATTAAAACAACTTAAAGCGATTTATAATTAGTAATGACCATGAGGCAATAATAAGGCCTCCCAACTGAAAAAGTTCATGATGTGATGAGTTTGCAACTGAATTAAGCTAGACCTTTAAAAAAATGGTTAACCCTAATGTTTCCCTAATTATTCTATAGATAGACAATAAATACTACAATGATCTTTTTAATATAAATTTTGTATTTACCTACTTATTTGTGTTTATCATTTTATGAGGGATTATGTATGACAGATCACAGCTTGTAGCAGTTGGTTCTCAGGTACCTACTTGAGTCCTGGGGATTGGTCTCTGATCATCACAATTGGCAGCAAACAACACCTTTATCCATGGAGCCATGTCACTAGCCCCACAAGGCTCTTTTAACAAATCCATTCTAATCTCATGACCAAAATTGGATAATGACACACAACAAAAAAAGGAAAAAAATCATGGCCAATCTTTTCATGGACATGTATAAATAAACAGAATTCAACGGATGATCTGATGGGGGAAATAGGGTGGGGAGGCTCTCCTGAGGAAAGGTGGAGGGTGATAAATACAGAGGGAGAAAAGAAGGTAAAATAACAGTGACGATGTCTGAAAAAAGTTAAAAAGAATGTTACTATTAATTGTCAACCCAGAAAAATCTATAGTACATGAAAGTCTCTGTAACATACATAGTTATACATAAATATGTATACATAAAAATGAGACTTTCCATCTGGACAGACAATGCTTCCTCCCTGAAACAAAGAATTTCAAACAAAATCTCAAATACCAAGCATGAGAAAACCATCTTTTGAGTTGTTGGTTAGGGTTGTCCAAGAACTTCCAAAACAGTACAGACTATTCCTGCTGTGCTTGCTTACCCCCAGGAGTGGAAGGTAAGTCTCTATTGCTGAAGACACGTACTTCAGACCCAGGGCCCAGAGGCCCCTGGGCTAAAACTGACCTGAAAGAGTCCTCCCAGAGGACAAGCTTCCATGGTTCCAGAAGGTGCCTGTGAAGAACAAAGACCAACAGAGCTCGGTAGCCCTAAGGGCGCAGTAACAGCAAGCACACCTTAGCAGTAACCAATAGCTCTCTAATTAGACTTAAGACCCAACCCATAAGAGGGAAATCCTGTCAGATACTGGAAACCTAGCCTGATACTCAGTACTAATGAAATCATAGATCTTGGAGAAGAAATCAAAACTGCCACTTTACTTAGCCAGCATAATCCCTAAATATTCTCTGAATATTTGTCTTTGTACCCACAGATAAGGGCAATCTTCATCAAGGCAACTTCTTTTCATAATAGATGGAGACCATTACAGAAAACTGCAACAAAGAAAAAATGCAGAGTTGGCTGGGTGGTGGTGGCGCATGCCTTTAATCCCAGCACAGGTGAATCTCTGTGAGTTCAAGGCCAGCCTGGTCTACAAGAGCTAGTTCCATGACAGGCACCAGAACTTCACACAGACTCCCTGTCTTGAAAAACCAAAAAAAAAAAAAAAGGAACAAAATGCAGAGTTGAGGAGCCCAGTCCCAACAGATACATCTACAAAACATTGTATCTCTATGGTTCAGGGATCCTTGTGGAAGATGGGGAAGAAAGGCTGTAAGAGCCAGAGGACCCAGGAGTTTGCTGAGAGATTGTGTCTCCTGGGTCTCCTAGGAATGTTAGAAGCTACATACATAAAGTCTCACCAACATGAGTCCCTAAACATAAGCTGAGCAAGACAGAAACAATAGATATTCTAAGGTGCATGGGCAAAGCCTATTTTGTCTTATTGGAGTTTTTGTTTTCACTTTAATTTCTCATTGTTTTGGGGGTTTTTGAGGTGAGGAGGAACAAGATAAAAGAGGTTCATTTGTTTCACTACAGTCTAGATTATCTAGAATAATGTGAGCCAGAATCCATATTAGAAACATACCCTAGGAGTAGAAACCCACAGAACCATTTATGAATATAAACCTGACTTTTAAATTCATAAGATTAAAAGAGCCAGCCTGTGCAAACCATTCAGTAAGTTTTAGAAGTTAGCATTAACACACCTGTTGATGTGAAGAAATAATTTGCAGCCTGCATGGAAAGGAACAAACAGAAAGAACTCTTTACCTTCCCGGTGTTTAACAAGAAGTCGCAAGTCTTACTGAACAAGGATATCAACAAGAAAGCCACACTGGAATCTACCCCCCTTGCGTGTGTGTGTGTGTGTGTGTGTGTGTGTGTGTGTGTGTGTGGTGTGTGTGCGCGCACGCCCAGCCCTGAGGTTTGTTGGGTTTTGGTCACGAGACATACATGACAGGTGAGCAGAGGAAACAGGGCAAGTTTGTTGTTCCTGTGCTACCAAGATAAGTGGTGGCCCATGAACACCGGGACCTAAGCAGGACAATCTATTTTGTAT
Source organism: Arvicola amphibius (assembly GCF_903992535.2). Classification (NCBI taxonomy): domain Eukaryota; kingdom Metazoa; phylum Chordata; class Mammalia; order Rodentia; family Cricetidae; genus Arvicola; species Arvicola amphibius. The sequence continues at coordinate 5,953,740 of NC_052049.1, read as the reverse complement.
ACCCTTGTAGTAATTTTCAGAAATGTTATTAGGTTCTCAGTGTTATGACCCGCAGCAATGTCCTGTGGGTTCTGAACTCCAGGGCTGATATTTGCTTTGGTTAATTCAAACTTCATTCTCAATTTTGTAGCATAACCAACACAATGAGTAGTTGGATGTGCTTGTTTAAGTCTGCTTTAAGAAATACTAGAGGAAAAGAACTGCTTCAGGCCCGTCTGTGGGCAGGAGGGGGCTAGGAGTCTAGTCAACCTTGGGACATCACTAAAAGGAAAAGTTCTAGATTCTTATGAATGGAGTTATTACAATTACTCTGTTCAGTAGCGGGGGATAATATTGATAGAGATTGTCGCCTGAAAGCACATTGCAGACTTAAATGCCTTCTCAAACAATGCAGTCACTTCCGCTCGGTGCTTCTTAGTAGACTGACCGGATGTGACACCCACCAATCCAGAACCATTTGAAACTGTAGCGTATAAGAAGAACACACCATGGTAAGAGTCTTCTGATCTGAACAGTTTAGCAGTAGATAGAGTATCAAAATACTGACATGTTAAATATAAAGAGAAGGGAAGAAATCTTACATTTATTCATCAGGGTTTTTTTTATTGAAAAGAACTATAAATACCAACTATCCCATGGCAGCCATAGGAGCATACTCAGGTGATCTGAGATTTACTAATTAATATGCAGATTTAATATTATGATATTTTTAGCATAAAGCAGTAGAAATCGCTGTGATCACTTGTCCTGTGAGTTCCAGAGTGTTAACATTAGGGTTTTCCCTTGGGACAAGCACAAATGGGATGAGTAACTTAGATGAACAGAGCATCTGAGGGTTTTACTTGCTCCATTTTGGTGACACAGTTAATACACTAATGAGACGCTGTGGCAGGAGCCCTTGGGGAGAAAGAAGCATGGCAGCAAATCACTGGTGATCTACAACGCTGTTACTCAGCCTGTTATCCCCCGCAACCAGAACGCTCATATTTCACCAAGATGGGGAAGTGCATCGTGAGTCATTTGCTGAGAAGTCATTGGCCATTAGAGAGCATTCACTTCTGGGCTGCTGGAATTTATAACCACTTACTGCTTCAATTATTATAATCTTTCTGCCTTGCATATAAAGAAGCATGTATATCTTAACAAATCTTATAAATAAGCTTGTAACTTTAGGTATAAATCAGTTTACTAGAGTTGTGTTAAATTATTAATATTATAAATACATTATAAATCATCATTAAGTGTTTATACCACACTGGATTATCAATAAGTTGATAGCAGAAAGGAGTAAACTAAAACTCATTGATACCAACTGATTGTCAGCCACGTTTACCTCATTACTATTTTTTCTGGAAATACTGATAGATAAAATCTTATAATCATAAAAAGCTAAAAATTTTCCAATGCAATGGAAATAGCTATTAAATTGTGATTTTATAAGTCTAGGTTTTCAAAACTGATACTTGGAAACTTCTCCATGTGTAACAAAATGACTGGGGGAACTAAATATTATCTACACATCTTCAATCTAATTAGTCAGCTTAATGAGTATTGTGAACAAAATACATGTTTTTTAATACCACATTCATTTACATTTCCATCTCATTCATTTCAGTGCCCACGAAGGAATGTACACTTCCTGCTTATTTGTTTGTTTGTGTGCGCATATACACATATGCTCACATAAGGGCATGCCACAACACACCCATGGAGGTCAGGGCACAATTTGAGTAAGTTGGTTCTCTCCTCCCACCATGTGGGTCACAGGGATGGAACTCAGGTCATCAGGCTTGCTGGCAAGTGTCTTTACCCACTGAGCCATCTTGTTGGCCCCTGAAGGAACTGACTGATGTCAGAACTGTTTCTACAAGGAAGGTTGATACTGTGGACACAAGGTTGCCCACTATTGGATACCCTTATCCACTTGTTCCTGTGGCAGCTGCTTGATTTTTTTTTTTTTTTTTTTGGTTTTTCGAGACAGGGTTTCTCTGTAGCTTTGGAGCCTGTCCTGGAATTAGCTCTTGTAGACCAGGCTGGTCTCGAACTCACAGAGATCCACCTGCCTCTGCCTCCCGAGTGCTGGGATTAAAGGCGTGCGCCACCGCCGCCCAGCTGCAGCTGCTTGATTTTAAAGGCCAGCACAGTATGTCTAAAGGTGCTAGTAACAACAGCCTGCCTTTCATTTATTTTTATGAATGTTCTTCATATAACATTTTAATAATATTCTTTCTGCTCCCAACCCTCCCAGCTCCTACCTACCCAACTTCATGTTCTCTTTCTCTCTCTCTCTCTCTCTCTCTCTCTCTCTCTCTCTCTCTCTCTCTCTCTCTCTCTCTTTCTCTCTCTCTCTCTCTCTCTCTCTCTCAAAACAAGCAAACTAAAAGAAAAATAAAAACATATGAAAAAAACCAATAAGAAAAAGCAACACTCCAAACAACATTTTATTTTGACCAGCTCCTCCTGGACATAGAGCCTGGCCCGGATTGTAGTTTATATATCCAGCGATACTCCATTGCAGAAAATAGGCTTTCCCTTTCCCAACAGCTGTCAATTGTAAATAGACACCTTCTTTTCTCAGTACTGGGATTTTTGTCTGTTTTAAAAATGGCTCAGTGGTTAAAAGCACTGCCTACTTTTCCAAAAGTCCACAGTTCAATTTCCAGCAACCACATGGTGGCTCATAACCATCTGCAATGAGATCTGGTGACTTCTTGAGGAAGAGACCTGGTCAGTTGGACTCATCAACTTACATCATAAAACCCAATCTGGAGAAGTTCAACAGAACCGCCATATATGGGCTGCCCATGCCTGCTTCAGCATTGCCAGGGCATAAATTTCATTTCAGTTTCACGTCTGTCACGGTGTCTGGGTTCATTTGTGTAGCAGTTCTGTCGTGTGTGGAAGACACTGTTTCCTTGGAGTCATCCACCACCTCTGACTTAACAACCTGTACCTCCACTGGTGTATAGATCCCTGACTCATGAGAGGAGGGGTTTGATAAAAAAAAAAAAAATCCCATTTCAGTCTAAGTGATCACCATTGACAGCATTCTTAACTGTGGAGCTGCTGTAGAGCCCTGGTGGTGCATGGCAGTGTCTCCTTCTTAGAGGAAAAGGCATTCTTGTGAACATGAACCTCTACCGTCCGAGTTTGGCTACAGAAAGTTGAAGGTGAAATTTTAACTGATAAAGGTCATGCTATACACAAAAATTCATATGGAATTTGATCTTACCTGAAGCTAATATACTTATATATAGAGAGAGATAGATATTGATGTGTGAGTGTGTCAGTTAATGAAAAAAGAAGTCATGAATTTTTAAAGAGCAAGGAGAGGTGTATGGGAAGGATTGGAGGAAGGAAAAGGAAGGGTGCATATTGTAATTATATCAAAATCCCACAAATAATGAAATAATTACAAAAATAAAATATAATATCAGACGCATCACCTGTATCCCAATAAAAACGTATAGGATGCTTCCTGACAAAAGCACCCAGTGTAGAGGGTGATGTTGAGGTGTTTATATTCCTACCTCAAATCATAGCCTCCTTGCTGTTCTCGGAAGGCTCTCCAGCTCTAAACAGTAGTCAAGAGTGTGGAAGCTCCCTTGTCTTGCAAGTTGTTCCTTAAAAACAAAAGAAACACAAGTGTTGGCTTGACATTGCTCCAATATCAAAAGCATAACTAAGGGAAGGTTTTCTTTGACAACCTAGAGAAACAAATTATTTCTGTTTATTCTGCAGCCTCATTCTTGGTGTGAATAGATACATAGGCTCATAAGAAAGCAAATAGAAAAAGCCTGGCTCACCATTGTATTAAGATTCAATCTAAACATCATTAGCATGGTCCAGTAAATACATTTACTTTGCTGCCATGGGGGTAAATCAATTTTTTAAAAGAAAACTTTTAGAAATAGCTAACTTTTTAGGTATTTGGAAGATAATATGTAATAAGAACCCATTTAGACAAGAATCACTTGTGGGATGTCAGGGGATGAGGTGGGCTGGTTCATGTATCATATGTGCCACAATCAATGGCTTTATTCATTAATCCAAAGCTGTGTCCATGAACAGAGGGCTGGCATGCTGCCTTCGATCATGGGCCAGCAGTTTTGTGCCACCTCTACAAACTCAGGAGAGGACAACATGAAAACGGAGACTGCTCCTTCGTTTCCCAGCCACTCAGGCCTGAATACACCCCACATCAACAACGGAAAGGAGGAAGTGTTCATTTCGGGGATTTGGGTGTCTCATTCATGCTCACTTTGTTCTCTTGTGTCTGTGTACAAGCTGGGAGACAGGATCATTCCTTACCTCATAGTGGTCAGGGAGCAGACTTGGGAGTGAGGAACCAAAACCAGGAGTCCACGGGACATCAAAGGCATGGCTCTAAGGCTCAATGAGGCCTTCCCTCCCACAGTTTCCAACACAACTTTGGAACCCCGTGGGTGGATTGTTCCATTGATTAGGTCAGAGCTCTTATGACCCAATTGCCTGTGTACACAGAAGTATTAGTAACCATGGCTACAGGGCTGAATCTTCAGGGGGTGGGGCACTTTATGTTCAAACCATGAGATCACGTATACCAGGGAGTACACCCTCCCTGAGAGTGATGCTGTGGGGCACACCTGCTTTCAGAATCTGTTCCGACCATCTGACTCACACGTATACACACATTCTTTTTAAGAAGGGGGCCATTTAATTTCTATTATTGCCTTTCCTTTCAGGTTTCTTTCACAATAACAAAAATGGATAAGCACAGAGAACTTTCTATCTTCCCATAAATTACAATTTCCCCCAATGTGACCATTGACAAATTCTGCATGTGTCTTCCATTTGGCTCATGAGTTAGGTTTTACAGCTATTCATGCTTACCAAATGCATGTATGAAAAGGTGTTTTGTGAAAATTAAATAACACCACTTTCAATCTTAGATTATGTGAATCTGTGTTTTTTATTATCCCATCATTTATTTCATTTTGAAGTCTGCTTCGCCTAAATTCTGCATAATGCATCTACAAGGTGAGACCTTTTGAGCTGAGCTTGTCTTAGAGCAGGGAATTGTTTGCAAATAAATGATTCCAAAAAACCTTTGTCAGGGCTAAAATTGCAGCCCGGCACTAGGCAGCAATCCTCTTAATGTCCCTCAGACTTTAAACAGATTGGAGATAAGCCCTGACAAAGTCATAAGTCAGGCAACCGTTAATGGTTAAATCGATTTAGGTCATAATATGAATGACCTGGAGGTAGACAATAAAACTCTTCTTTTTCCTTTAAACAGTAATGTTTCTTTGGGAAAACACAGTCCATTTATCTCTGTGACTTCTTTTAGTCTGCGATGAGAAATGAATGCAATATTGCAAACTAAATATAGGGTGGGTAATTGGGTACTAGTGTGTGAATTTCATTAGAATTTTAGCAACAAGAGCTGAAGTGTAAAAAAAAAAGTCTGTTGGTGCATGACTGCGGTGAACGCAGTGTGTCTCAGTCCATGTTCTGCTGCTGTGAAGAGTCGCCATGACCGTGGCCGCTCTCATAAAGGAAAGCATGAGGGCACGCAGGCAGACATGGTGCTGGAGGAAGAGCTGAGATGTCTACACCCAGATAGGCAGGCAGCAGAGAGAGTCCCCGGGGCGTGGCTTGGGTTTTTGAAACCTCAAAACCTGTGACTCATTTCCTCCAACAAGGCCACACCTCCTAATCTTTTCAAATAGTGTTACTCCCTAAGCATTTAAATATGTGAACCTACCAGGGCCATGCTAATGCAAACCACCACACCTCGTATTTTGAGGTGAGAAACCAGGGGGCTGATCAGGCTGTTTAACACTCACTAATGCTTTTATTCTTTCACAGAATTTAATATGACAGACATTGATGTTGTTAGGTATGAGAAAGTAAAGCACCTACTTTTGAGAGTTGAGTGTAGAAGCAAAGTCAGTGCATGATGCAAGCCAATCACTCAGTCATTCATTACAAACAACTCAGAAAGATTTGCTTAGGTTAAAATTGTTACATAACATGTTCTCGAGTAAAGGAGTCCTTCCAAGCACAACTTAATGGATATTTAGGGGACATGTATTTATTTTCCTATTGTTTCTGAACATTCCGAGTGAAAGTTTGAGTATCCTGCAGCTTTTCACAATAATAAGAGGAAGATTGCTTTCTACATAAAACAATACTATCAACTACACATAAGCTTTAAACTCCAAATAGGTATATTGTAGGCTATTGAGTACCACTCAAAATGGTCTTTTCTGGATTCTTATTTTAGAAATGTGTCTTCACAATGAAGTTCGGATCCTCCTCTGTCAAGTTTTAGTGAAGATGGACGAGCGCTCTGCAGTGCCAGCCACGTGACAATTCCTCTAGAGGAAGGACATTCACCAGGATCCACAGTTAAAGCACTGCTTTCACACTGAGCTAAAGTGAAGTCGGGGATTACTCCAGCACCCCTGTTTAGACTATAGAATACCAGAACCCTTCAAAGCATTGAGAACGAACCCTGAAACCTCTTTACAGGAAACAACCCCAGACTCTGACAGAACGGTGCATATTGTTATGATTTGCCATGTATCATACTTGGCTTATTTTTCAGTTAGAACCTTATGACTATTTATCTACCAAACCCTTATCAAACCCATATCAAACCCCTTCCACCTGCATCATCCTTCTTCCTTCCACCATTTGAAACTGTCCCAGGAAGTAGACTCATGTAATTGCTGCTGGTGTCTGAGTCAGGGTCAACTCTGTGGAGGTTTCTGTCCCTGAAGAGTGAGGACATCTCCTTATAAACCTCCACTTCCCCCAACTTGTTGGGGTAGTGAAGTTGCTGCCTCTCTATATCTCTGGCAGGAGAAAACTCCATACCACCAAGCCCAACCACGTCATTGAGGCTACTGTCCATCCCCCACACTTCATAGTATCTTCTGCATCATTGAGGGAAAGAATCCTCTTCCTACCTCTTCCCAGACTAGATTTTACCTAAGAGAGATTAGGAAGATGGTAAAGGATGTGCAGCCATTATCCTCAGAGATGGCTCTTATGCTGACTTCCCACTGGACTCCAGACAAAGGACTTCCTCATGGTCATGGCTGCTGATGGTCATAGCTAACTGGATTGTCAGCTTCCTGAGAAATGGACTTTTGTGAGCATGAGAGGCAGGCTGCCAGCTAATGAGTGGGACATGTGGCCACTTCCTAGGGCACCGGAAGCTCCTGTCTGCCCCACAGTCCTTATATAGGATGCTCCTCACTGGGATCACCTTATCCCCAAATGTTCCTGCGCTCTCTGTGCACAGTCTTTCCCTGGCAAAGCACAGTTAGGTTGTACCGGACACCTTCTCAATGTTTGCCTCAGTTACAATGCAGCTACTTCACAGACACCGCAACACTCTCTAACTTCCAAGGGAAAAGTTAGAAACAAGTGAAAACTGCCTATCCTGGTAATATTAATACCCCCTTTTCCTGATGCCTATGCCCACGATCTATTGAAGGCATTGGGTGATTTACGTTTCTGTAAGCCATATATTTAAACTTAGTCTATTAATGCCAAAAGATTTATGTTAAGCTCAGAGTCTTTAACTTATGCTCATGTACTTTAAATTCTCACCACACGCAGCCTTTTACAAACCTTATGTTCTGAACATTTTTATTTTTGAATATTAATAAGACAGAGCAGTGTGCTAAATCTTAATATGTATGCAAAATCTATTTTGAGCAATCTAGATTAATCTAAGAGAAATCCTCCTACACCTCGTGTGACTTTTAAAAAGCAGAGAGCCCCTGGAAAAGAGAAGGGCCCTTGGTTTTCTCAGAGCCGTGGTCCTCAGCCTCCCTGACACTGTGACATTGTAACACAGTTCCTCATGCTGTGGTGACCAACCCCCAATCATAAAATTATTTTGTTGATATTTCACAACTGTTATTTTGCTACTGTTATTAATTTGAATGCAACTATCTGACATGCAGATTATCTGATATGTGACCTTCAAGGGGGTTGTGACCCACAGGTTGAGAACCATTGTCTTGGCAGGGCCTCGGCAGCCATTGCTCCTTTGTTGAATAGAAGGTCTTTGATCCTGATGTGATCCCATCTATCTCTTGATTAGTGGTTTCCGTGATCTGTGAGTCTTGTTCCACCATCCTTTCCATTCTAATCCATTAGAGAGTTTTCTCTGTTTACTTCTAGAAAACTCCATAGCTTAAATTCTAACTTTTTGATTCTGCAACTCCATTGGAACTGATTTTGTAAGTTGTTTAAAGTAAGGTCTAGTTTTAGGGCTTGAAGTGTGAGTTCAATTTTTCCAACATTAATTACTATAAAAACTGTAGTTTCTCTATTGCTCTAAGTTCCTTTTCTAAAAATCAGTTGGCTGTGCACTTGGGACTTTATTCCTATGCTTTCTCTGTTCCAGTGAGAATTCAAAGAATTCTATTGCTTTGTTCTGCAGATCTGTTTTACTTATTTATTTTGACAGGACTAGAATGTTCTGTCAACTATGGTTTTGTAGTATATTTTAAAGCCTTAATTTGTTCATGATACATTCAAGACTAATAAAAGTTTATAGAATAGGAATAAACTTGCAAAAATATGCACAAAATATAAAGGAAAAAATTTCTAAAGTGCTGCTAAGGAATGTCCAAAAAATTTAAGTATTCAAGTTATTCTATTGTTATTTTACAAAAGTTTTACATTTTAGAAACCTCTTTATCATAAATGGTCCAGTAGAGCTGGTGGGCTGTCAGTTAGCAGTGCAAAAAATTGTCTGTATGTAGAGTCTAAGGAACTCACTATCAAATCAAATGTTACCAAACAATGTTTTCAAAACTAAAGAGATGGCCTGGGGTGATGAGGACATGAACTCTAGGACCCGCGCTATTTGTTAAACTTTCATATAGGTATACTCATATTATTTTCCCCACATCTTCCCTTCTTCCAGTTCCTCCCACATCCCCTCCAAGTCCTTTCAAATTCATGATGTCTTTTTCTTTATTATTTGTTTAATACACACACATGTGCACACACACATGAATTTATACACACATATATTTAGTATACATTTATATGTTAAACACAATAAATATATATGAATAAATGAGAATGAAAAGTATAAATAAATATAGAAATGCAATCTGCCAAGTCCATGTAATGATGTTCATTTGTACATCTGCCGGGGTGGGCCCTGTGCAATTACTGCCATCCATGAAATTCACTGGTACTCACAATGGAAGAAACAAGCAAATCCCTGGAGCTTTCTAGACAGTCATTCCAGCCTGCTTGGTGAATTCCAAGTCAGCGAGCGGACCTACCTCATATAAGACCATGATTGGCTCTTGAGGAATGCCACTGGAGGTTGTCCTCTGATCTCCACACGCATGCACACATTGCACGCATTCCCACAGCTGGGGCTGTAGCCCTGCTTGTCCTAGAACTCGCTCTGTATGTCAGGCTGGCCTCGATTTCACAGAGATCCTTTTGCCTCTGCCTCTGCCTCCTGATGGTGGGATTAAAGACACATATGTAGTATTTAAGTTTTTATTCTGGCTGAGACAGAGAGAAACTTCTTTCTCTTTTCCCTTGAAGAGCTGAAAAAGTGAGAATGTAGACAAGGTTTGGAAGCTCAGGATGGCTGGAGCACATTTGGACATCAAAGAGGGTCCTGCAGAGACACAGAACAAAGGAAGCAGCCCCTCCCCAAACTACCATCTAGAGAAGAATTTCTAGGTCATGGTGTGAGGTTTCTGTGCAGCACTAGGGAGTGGATTAGAGATGTGGGAGCCAAGGCGAGTTCACAAGTAAATACTAAGGAGCAAACAGCCAGCATCCAGGGGCTATAAGACTCAGAAGCCCCCTCCAGTGTTCTTTGAAGTCAGGTTAGCCCAGTACTGGTGACTCAGGAAATAACCAGTGCAAACACTAAAGGGAGCTGTGTTTGACACTGACCCCCACGTGGGAAGGGAGGCCACACCCAACAGCCACAGAAGAAAACCTAACTCATGGGCTCTGTGGTAAAATTCTCAGAATATCTTGCTCAAATTTGTGCAAGAATTTGCTCTGGACTAAACTATTATTTTCCTGCTTTCATGTCTTCAACTGGTTTCCAAAAAAAGATGTGACTGTGCTCTACAAAGATTTGAGAAAATTTCCTGCTAAGTATATGAAGGAAATTCTCCTTTTCTTTTATTATTTTATTTTGTCATTGTTAATATTCTTGTTGGTTTTGAAAAGCCATTGTTTTGTGGGTATTTCTAATCATAATTCAAATCCTCAAGGAGAAACAGGTAACTCTTTCTGTTTTACTGGCGTGTTTCTTTATGAATACTGCTCAGTTTAGAAAGACAACCTCTTTCACGTTCAACATGCCCTTTGATCCTCTGTGTTCAACCTCCTCCTCTCTCACCCTTTTCCCTGTATACAAACTATCAGTCTCCTCCTCTACCTGTTCCTCTGTCTATTTCTGTGTGTGTGGGGGGGCGGGGTGTGTTTATAAATCTAAGATCCACCAATGAGAGAAAACATATTTGCCTTTCAAGTCTGGAGAACATGATGATTTTAGGTTGTATCCACTTTCCAGGAAATGGTGTAAATTCATTATTCTATATGCCTGAATAAAACCCCATTGCTCATACATATTTACGTATAGTCATATAAAGCCCATTTTATTCCTTCCTTTTGTAATGCCTTTCTTTCTTGACAATTTCATACATGTAAAAAATGTTTTCTGATTACTGTCTCCCCGAGCTCCCCTCCCCACCTCCACCTTATCCCTCCCTGTAAACTACCCTAACCCCTAATAATCATTTTCCTAAGAACTATGCCTTTTTATTTTGTCATAAACCATTTACTTTACCTGGGGCATCTGTGTCATCAGTAGATACACAGCTGAAGGCAATGACTCTCTCTCTGTCTGTCTCTGTCTGTCTGCCTGTCTGCCTGCCTGTCTCTCTCTCTCTCTCTCTCTCTCTCTCTCTCTCTCTCTCTCTCTCTCTCTCTCTCTCTCTCTCTCCTTCTCTCTCTCTCTTTCCTGAATCTACTAACAGCTAACAGCAACAGTTTAGAAGTGAAAGTGGAAGCCCCCTCCCGACCCCCTCCTCTACCAGGGTGGACCGCTCATGAGCTCACTCCTGCAGGCCCAGTACTGACATCTCCGACTGCTGTGACTCTGCTCCCATCTTACCCAAGGACTTTCACAGTTGCTTTTACCCTCTGTCCCTAAGTCCTTTCTGCTCTCCTCTGCAGTGTTCCCTGAGCCTCAGAAGGGGTGCATGTAGCCTACTTTCTTTTTCTGCCAATCTGTTGACAAATGCCTCGACTTGTTCTGTATCCTTGCCATTGTGAGAGCTGCCGCAATAAATGCGATGTGCAGGTGTTTCTATCACATCTTCTCCAGGTAGCAGCCGTTAAAGAGCACAGTTAAAACTAAACAACTGGATAAATCTGTGTGTAGGGGCAAACCAAGTGCCAGTGCTGCTAGCATTACTCATCTTCTCCGTTAAAGAGCGAACGTATGCAAAGAAAGGAGCAAACACGTTTAGGTCTGTGTCTGCAATGTCAGAATCCAGCAGGACCACAAAGGTGGGAGGTGTGCTTGGGGCAGAGAAGGCTAACAAAGACAGCAGGTGTCTTAGTGTCTTGGGCAAGCTCCTCAGATCAAGCACAGTTGAGCACTCCTAGCAAGAAAACAACATTTCAAAACTGTTTTACAGCAGAGATTCTGTCTGGGAGGTAGGACCAAACATTCAAAATCTATTTACTCCATAATAACCTATATTAACAGTAGATGGCCACATGGGCCCTGGACAGTGCTTCCCAAGCAAGAGTGCCTGGCGGACCCCTTGCCTCTGCCTTTCCCAGACTTCAGAAACATCACGCTTCTTAGACACTGGAGTGACTTTGCATCACCAGGATGGATAGTAGCGGTGGGCTTGCTAATTATGGATTCTGTCTGCACACTTTTTCTCTTTTATCATCCACTGGCACTGCATCTAAAATCTACACAGCATTTCCTGTGGTCAGCTGTGGAGTTTAGAGTCTACACAGCATTTCCTGTGGTCAGCTGTGGAGTTTAGAGGCATGTTGTGATTCTTGACACTATAAAAAGTCTACACAGCATTTCCTGTGGTCAGCTGTGGAGTTTAGAGGCATGTTGTGATTCTTGACACTATAAAAAGCCTACACAGCATTTCCTGTGGTCAGCTGTGGAGTTTAGAGGCATGTTGTTGTGATTCTTGACACTATAAAAAGTCTACACAGCATTTCCTGTGGTCAGCTGTGGAGTTTAGAGGCATGTTGTGATTCTTGACACTATAAAAAGCCTACACAGCATTTCCTGTGGTCAGCTGTGGAGTTTAGAGGCATGTTGTGATTCTTGACACTATGAAAAGTCTACACAGCATTTCCTGTGGTCAGCTGTGGAGTTTAGAGGCATGTTGTGATTCTTGACACTATGAAAAGTCTACACAGCATTTCCTGTGGTCAGCTGTGGAGTTTAGAGGCATGTTGTGATTCTTGACACTATGAAAAGTCTACACAGCATTTCCTGTGGTCAGCTGTGGAGTTTAGAGGCATGTTGTTGTGATTCTTGACACTATAAAAAGTCTACACAGCATTTCCTGTGGTCAGCTGTGGAGTTTAGAGGCATGTTGTGATTCTTGACACTATGAAAAGTCTACACAGCATTTCCTGTGGTCAGCTGTGGAGTTTAGAGGCATGTTGTGATTCTTGACACTATGAAAAGTCTACACAGCATTTCCTGTGGTCAGCTGTGGAGTTTAGAGGCATGTTGTGATTCTTGACACTATGAAAAGTCTACACAGCATTTCCTGTGGTCAGCTGTGGAGTTTAGAGGCATGTTGTGATTCTTGACACTATGAAAAGTCTACACAGCATTTCCTGTGGTCAGCTGTGGAGTTTAGAGGCATGTTGTTGTGATTCTTGACACTATGAAAATGCACTGCAATTACTTAAGTTGTTGTTTAGGTAACAAGAGCAGCAGATGTTAACAAAGAAAAATACATTGGATTTCCAGAAAAATGGTGCAAAAAATATCAAATATCCAACACCCTACACCAGCGAGAAATGTGAAACTCAGGGTACCAGTGCAACATCTGGAAAAGCCTCAGGCTCATACAAACTTCTGCACAGATGAAGACAAACGAGAAGGCTGAACCTATAGGATTTAAACTCTAAGTAGTAACAGGATAGTGCAGTAAGATGACACGACCCAACTGCAAATCTGAAATCACAACAGCAGTTAGCCACACAAACTTTTTACATTTAAATATTAACAGCTTCATTGGCATAACAGTGTGTCGCCCTTCTTCCAACTATGATCATTATACTGCTAATACTAATTAATTATAATTTCCTGGACTAATAACAACTGAGTGTGATCTGAGAGGTGTACTGTGGAACAAATCACTTGATTCCTTACAGATGTAATGTTTTAAAAAAAATGGCATTGCATATTGAACCCAGGCCCTTGCCTATACTGTGCGGGTGCTTGATAGAAGTATTTGTTTCCGAAGGTTGGGGGAGTGGTCCCATCTCTTGCTGTGGTCTTTATCTTTCATGTCAGCTTTCCCTTCAAAGGTGTTCTATTCCCCAAATCTTATAAAGCTTCAGGGAGAGGAAGAAGAGATTAGAAGACCTCCCTGAAATGTCATCTATATGGCTGTCCTGATTCCAGAGAAAGCATGTACTACTAGCTGGTATAGTCACCGTCAGAGTGCTGACTGAGAAAGTAACCAGTCTTGCCTGTCCTGGTCTACAGAGCAAGCAAGGAAGATGCTGAAGCTAAAGGGGAACTTAGTTTCTCTAACCTGGGATTTTTATTAGACCTAATACAATGCATCCTAATGGGCCGTCAGCCTAAAGCTAATGATGGATAAAGACACTGCGGAACTTTCCAGAACAGCTCTACACTAATATCTGCTGAAACCCAAGTGTCCTTTTACTTGATTTCAGTGACACCCACCCAGTGTAACACCACGTGGGCAAAATGGGGGAAATTTTGAGAAACGGAACTTATGAACTCGGAAGTTTACTAAAAAGGTCTACACGCTTTGTGTTTGCTAACGTGGTGACTGTTTGTGTGGCTGTGACCACACAGGAACAAAGGGGTATTTAAGGGGAGAATGGTCTATTCCGGCTCACAGTCAGAAGGGGCACAGCCTGCTTGGTGAGGACGGCGTGGAGACAGAAGTGTGAGGGGACAGGACATAGGGCGTCCGCAGTCAGGAACCAAGGAGACACCAGGAAGTGTTAGCTAAAATGACAACAAAACCTCGAGGCTCACCTCAGTGATCCACTTCTGTCAGGAACGTCCCACCTGACCTCAGCTGGGGAGTAAGTGTTCAGACATTCAGACAGATGAGCTTATGGGAGCATTTCATATTCAAACCACACTATACTACATAGTAAATCCATGTAATAAATGTCATATTTTGAGTATTTACTCAAAGATTAGTATAGGTTCTTATATGAGCCATTTAATATAATATTCAGATTTTTAATTATACAGAAAAAGAAAGTTATGCTTCAATGATTTTAAATACTAGAAAAATACCACAAATTTTAATCTCAAGTCTATTCCACCAACCTCCCCAAGAAGATAAGATACACACTACCTTGCTTTCCTGTAGAAGATGCTCAAGTGTACTTCATCCCTGAGGTCCTGAGAATGCTTTAATACACAGACATTTTGTTCACATGGTAAAAAACTAACAAGGAGCTTTTGACTAATAAGAATTATTTTGCTTTTAGAAACTACATATATCCAGATACTTCAGAATTTTCAAATGACTTTAATTCCTTTGTGGGCTAATTTAGCAACTCTCTGACAATATTACTGAAATACATACATTTTTGCAAATAATAGCAGACAGTTTTGAAACTTGGAAACATGACTTTATTTTTAGTTTATTCCTAAAGGCTTATTTCCACTGAATTTGCAAGAATAAATTAAGACAAGATACAGTTTTAGCAAAGAGGAAAAACAATGTTAGGACAGGTGCCATAATTCGTAACTGCATAGAACTGGATATGATTGAGTGCAGTTAGCAAAAGCATGCACGTCTGATGAGTTGCCAATCACAGCATGCTTATAATCTCTCGGAAACTTTCCCATAGTTTATCTGGATGGATTCTTGACTAAGCCATGTTCCATTTTCTACGCAACTTTCATTTCATGAAACCCAGATAACTTCTGATCCTGCCAGACATTTCTCTTAAGGAAAAAACAGTAGGGGACTGGAGAGATGGCTCAGAGGTTAAGAGCATTGCCTGCTCTTCCAAAGGTCCTGAGTTCAATTCCCAGCAACCACATGGTGGCTCACAACCATCTGTAATGAGGTCTGGTGCCCTCTTCTGGCCCACAGGCATACATGCAGACAGAATATTGTATACTTAATAAATAAGTAAATATTAAAAAAAACAGTAGCCATGTTCTCACTCATGCTGTGGACATCCTGTTAAACAAGAAAGAAACTGATGGGATTTATTCTGTCATATATCATCTCTGAGCAGAAGAACTCAGACCTGTGACTTCATGAAAGAGCCACCCTCAGAAGACTAGATCGTGCACTGAGATTTGACTCCAGGGTCCCCTATGGATAATTCAATTCCACGGTGATATATATATATATATATATATATATATATATATATATATATACACACACATATATATGGCAGTGTTTGTGTAGAGTCTGTCCACACCTTCCTATATGCTTTTAATCATCTTTAGATTACTTATGATGTCCACTGTAAAGGTAATGCCATTGAAACAGTTATTCTCTGTTTTGGCAATTACAGTCAAAGTTTGGCACATGGTTTGGACAGATGCAACTCTTCATAAATATTTGTTTCATAGTTGGTGAAACCCAAAGATAATCCTTCCTTATGAAGAGTCAACTTAGAAAGGAAGGAGCCACTGTCTCACAGAGGTTCAAGGACATGAGAGACAGCAGGAACTGAAATGTCAAAGGAAGTCTTAGAAAATCCATGCCCGACACACGCTTGTCTTTCCATCACTTGAGAGCTAGGTATTCAAGCTAGTCTGGGTGACACGTCAAGACCCAGTCAAAAAACAAAAATGAAAAGAAAAATATTTCTTTAAAAAAAAAGAGAGAAGAAGGAACTGAGTAAACATGAAAGATGAAGTTAAAAGGGCATAGGAAAGGTGAAATCGCAGTTGAGACGGGAGAAGGGGGAGAACTCAATAATGAACGACGAGGGGAAACAGAAGCCGGGGCTCTGCACAATCACCCTCTTCTCAGCAGCGCATGGAGGCAGAGACTGTCACCCCAGAGCCAAGAGGGCAGTGGCCGCCGCTTCGCTGCTCCCGTTTGCTCTTTACGCAAGATGCACATCTACCAAATTATCAAACTGTAGCCTGTGATTCCACGCAATTAAAATAATACCAAGAGTAAATGACAGAGCTGGGTAGTCACATTGTCCTGATGCCACTCATTGGTCACTGGGCCAAATCCCAAGTGTGTACGAAAAGTGGTCATATTCATAGCAATGCTTTCTACCATGGTCAAGGTGAGCAAAAGCGTAGGGTAACAATAATGACAACAAGAGAAAACAGAGGAGCCCAGAGGGACAGAGACAGGCTTGTAGTATACCTCTGTGAAGACAGCAACGTAAATAAAAATGGCCCAGATCTGAGATAAAGGTGGACATCTCATCTCACTGTAATGAACTCCCTACTTTGTTCCTGTCTGTACTCTGCTAGCCTACTGTGTGGCATTCCACTTACATACAGGGTGAGAGAGAGAGCAGCAGCACACAGGACAATGTCATCCCAGGAAGACTCGGCTACGACACAATGGAGTCAGTCGAGCAATACAGGACCTGGGTGAGCAATTGCTGATGGGTGATGAGGGACCCTGGGACACTACACTCAGTTAAGAGCCTGTCCCTCGGCCCCTGCAGCAGACTTAGCATCACCACCACGAGCCAAGTAGCCCATTAACTTTGTTTTGTATTAGAAAATTCCTCCGATGCCTGTGAAGCAGAATCACCAGTGAGTGGTGTGTCTGACCATTATTCTGCATTTGTGGCTTATTTATTTACCCCAGGTGACTCTGTCTTGGGCTAGAACTCCAAGTTAATAATGCATTTTAAGCAAAATCTTTTTAGCAAAGTCAAAAGTATGAAAAAGATTTTAATCAAAGTTTGATTTGGACTCTCAGCACCTTTAGTTTTTTCTTTAACAGATAATCTTGCCTCCACAGTTACTATGTTTCCAGTTACATTGATAGCTATTTGATAGCACAAAATAAAAAGTAGTATGGGAACTCCACTCCCCTTGTTTGATGCTAACTTCTAATTATTTAGTTAATTTGTTTCTTGCTTCCCAAGATCATACTTCTAAAGACCTCACTGAGTCTGCAGAGTTGAGCAGTGGCTTGCAGACACGGGGACTTTCCAGAGAAAGATTCTTCTCCCTGTTTTTATTCAGGCTTTGTGATCATTGATTTCCTAGAAATGCTTATCCATCATCACCAGCGTCTCAACAAGATCTGCAACTTGGGGTCCAGTCTGCAGAGAACTGTGGGGAGAAAACTCTCATCCTTCCCTCGAAGACGAGGCATATTTCACTCTATCCCAAACACTCTATTTTCCATGTGCTCCAATCTGGTTTCCCAGGGGATGGCCCTGGGTACTGAACAACTGACCTAGGGAAATAGCATAGGTTCCTGTACCATGTGTTGTCTGTAGGTCCACGCTCTGTGTCTTCTCTAAATTTCCATGAAGAGACAAGGGTAGGATTGAGGAGTAGAGGACTGTTAGCATCCTGTCCTGTACCCACCCCCAGAGCCTTCATCTACCTCAGCAGGGGAACAGGACACTGCCAGACTCGGGCACCTACACCTGGGCAGCCGTTTCACCACCACGGAGCCTACACATCCTGTAGTGAAATCAGGCCACGGAAACTGTTACTGTGGACACCGCCGGCCTGCTCTGTGGCTCCTCTCCTCCAGATGGCGGGAGACCGTGAGCCTTTGTTCTTGTCTCCCATCACGGTAGGCCCTCAGCCTTCAGTTTACATTCGTAGAATGGAGGCAAGGAAAGGGAGCAATAAAATGTCAAATATATAAAGTATCCCTCACATTATCCGGTGCAAAACTGAAGCGCTGGCAGATGGGTAGCGTGGTAAATAGTTTGACCTTTCTTGTCTTAGAAAACAGTCAAATGGAAATGCTGGTAGCCTAGAGAATTTCTGTCTCAGCTCACCTTGATCTCATGTATGATTCAGGTACGTCAAACTTTTCATCGTTGTGTGTGAAAGTCTAGCTGGCAGTGGAATCTTTTGTGTAGCATAGGAAGCCAGAAGGGCTACGCTTTGGTGAGGTGGCAATCCTGACACTTACCATGTGGACGTTATCAGCCAATGTCCCGGGTGTGAGGCCTTTAATCACTTGTAACAGCACCAGCACAGTACCCCGGAGAAACAGTGCAGCACGGTAACACTGATATCGCCAAAGACTTAACAGGCGTCTGTCCTCTGATGCTGTTATCTATATGAACACTAAAATGTGAAGGCAATTTTCTTTCTTTCATTTTTTGATACTGTAAGTACAGAAGGAGAGTCTCAGAAAAAGTGGAATGGAATTCTGTCTAAACTCGTATTCCCCAAATGTTGATTGATTTGGGTCTTTCTGTCCCATCATCAAAATCAAACTGAGAGTCATTGCACCTACAGGACTTTTTGTAAGTATCCTGTGGGTACAGTATTGATATATAAATGTCACTACTAAAACCATGACTAACAAAAATGTGTCACATAAAAACTACCTTCCAAAACAAATCATTACTAAACTGTTATTCACTTCTATAAATAACTTTATCAATAGTAATTTATATAGTTTGTAGTGGTTGCAAGAAAAAAATAAAAGTGTGGACAGACTTGAATTTCTCCTCCAGCTAAGAAACTTCTACTAATTATAAATGTTAATTCCCATTTCCAAATAATTCAGGCATTTTAGATAGTGGCGGGCTTGGTGTAAGGCATGTTTAAGGGGAGCCTGAGAAACAGCCAGGCATCACGGGACTAAACTATTACTAAGGTAGTCCCATGATACTTGCACATGAGTTCACATGACCTAGAGGGCAACAGTTTCAGAGTCTCCGCTTCTCACTAGGTCATCCTGGTTCTTACACAAAGAGGGATCAACACTGTCGGGGCAACAGGCTAAGCACGTCTCGTGGAAAGGATATGAGGCCGTAGAGACTGCCGATGAGGGAAAGATTTAGACACTAGAAAAGTTCCAGCTGGAGATGCTCTGACATTTTGCTTGTAAATGACAAACAGGTCAGCGGCTGGAGAGACCCCGTGGCTGAAACTGTGTTGCTTTGCAGGACAGGCGAACCTAGGTCTCAGCGCTCACACCAGGCTGCAACAACAGCATGTAACTCCAGCTCAAGAACACCTGGCGCCCTCTTCTGGCCACTGCTAGCACCTGCACTCATGTGCATCAATCCATAATTAAAAATAAAATCTTTAAAATAATAAAACAGACCAATCAGGTCAGCATCATTGGTATTTAAAACATACCTCTCTTTATATATGCCAAATTTTTATGTACACTACCAACTTTATAAAAAGATATAACTTTATTTTTGCTGTGTTTGAAATGGTCCTTAGGACCTTGTGTAAACTAGCAAACATTCTACCACTAAGGTCTACTCCGAGTTGTCAAGAAAAAATGTAGAGAAAAAAAAAATGAGTTAACAAATTCTTCTGACTTGGTTCCAGATCTCGGATATTAGCACCCATCACATGCACAGTGGTATGATTATTAATCTCATATACCTAAAAAAATAAGCACCACGCAACACTAGTGGATGTTCTGACTTGGAAGAGGGAAATCCCTCAGGGTCCACAGCATATAAGAACTATAGGCAATTAACAACTGCTGAGAGAGGAACGGTTGGTCTTCTCCAGGAATAAACCTCCCTAAGTTGTTATCAGACAGACGGTGCTCAGCCCTGAAATCATATACAACAATGCAAAAGGGACTCAGCAGGGTGTGCATGCATGTGTGTGTGCGCATGTGCACGTGTGTGCGTGTTACAATAATAAAGGAAAAGAGGCCGTGTATGTGAGAGGGGGTAACAGAGGAACAGGAGGAGTTGAATGGAAAGGATGGGAAAGGGTGGGAGGAAAAAAGGGGAAACAATGTAACTATATTTTAATTAAAACAAATACCATTAAAAATGAAGTAAAAATGTAAGTAGTATAAAGTGTTTAGATACATAATTGAGCTGTTACATTAAACATCACTCAGAGTTAAAAGGGACCTTATGAAAATTCCAGGCCTCCACTTGTAGGATAACCCATTGTCTTCATAGCAACTAATAAATAATGAGTTTTGCTCTTGTTATGGAGGTAAACATTCACTATTAATCTTTCTAACATAAGACCTGAGCGTGTCTCTGCAAAACTGAGCCTCCTGGTGCTAGAGAGATTGTGTTGGCTCTTTCTTTCTCTTCTGCTCTTCTGCTAACAACCCAAACACAAAGGGACTTCAGCCTTATTTGTTCCAGATTAGCCCAATTCACACTCAACAGAGAAAATACTTGGTAAGCAAGGAATACTTCTATTGGAATAACTATCCTTCCTCCAGCTCCTACTCAGTTCTTGAAGCTTTTGTAGAGTGAGAAGTGTGGCTCTCTCTGTCATTTTTAATTACTTCTTTCAATCTTTTGATATTATAATTACATTATTTATCCATTCCCTTTTCTTCCTCCAAATGCTCTCTTATACTGTCTTCGCTGTCTTTCAAATTCATGGCTTCTTTTTGTTTTAAAATCATTTGTTGCTATACTGTATTTTGAACAAGGCTGCAGAAATATTTTTTCAAGGATCCTATTAATGGCAGAATGCCTAAGTTATCGGACATTTTGTTCAGCTCTGTAGTGTTGTCCTGGAAAGCAGACTGGGGTCAGGAGTCAACCTGAAGTGCTCCTTCCTCTATGTAGTATTTATGGCTGCTGTTGAGACCTGGCGACAGAGTTAAGCACTTACAAGAGATTGCATCATGGGCCCTCAACCCTGTCTAGCCCTATCGATACATTAGAGTAAAGTTAGGTCACAACAAGGGTGTGAGTTAGTGCCACCACCACTTCAAGAAGAGGGACTGTTGGGGACAGGCCTTCTCTTTCTTTGCATCTTCCACAGTATAAGCCTCGTATTTGGAGGTCAGTAATCATTTTCTCTGATTCACTACCATACACATGTGCAGATAATTCTAAATTGCTTGATTATTATAGAAAAGAGATGAACTGGTGGCTCGATAGATTCACAGGATATAGAATAAACCTCAGAATAAGACTGGAAGAACACATCAGTCTCAGCATCGCAAATGAGATGAAGAAGTACGCATCTCAGAATGTGCCAGTGTTTTAAAGCCACCAAATGGCCCAAGTCAAGCTGTTTTCAAAAGCAGTAAACTTTTAACTAGACTCTTCGAGCAATGAACTCCCGATTTTCCTACACATCCACAGCAATGGTTTGAGTTAATGACAGAAAAATAATTTCCGATTATAATTAATGATCACTATAAAATCATACATTTGCGCCTGTTATAGTCACAGTCATTGCCGAATTTTTAGATTCACACAATATTTCTAATTTTTGCTGTGACCTTATTTTAATAACTTTATGTGATTTTTGTGTGTATGGAATTGAGTGGTTTGGTGGTTCTATATCCCACAACTGAATGTCAGAAGCAGGTAACTTTGTAAAGCATACAGAAGGGAAGAGAACATAAGAAATATCTTCTTGTCATGAACATGAAAAAGGGATTTTGTGGAAACCTTAAAAGATAGTACGATTTTAAAGAGTAGATCTTCAGTTTGGGTTTTCAGGGAATAGGAACGGCTCCATGAAGATAAATTAAGTTGCTCATAAAATGAAGTACTTTGTGTGAGACATTAAAATTCAAAATGAGTCTCATTTCCTCATGTGCTCATTCCTGACTCCTATGAGCGCTTGTAACTCCCTTGCTGCTCTGGGATATGTTGTAGTTGGGGTTCTCCAGAGGAAAAGAGCTTATGCAACTGACATTGAGGGGAATAAATTAGACTGACTCACAAAACATAGTCTAGGAAGCCCAGCAATATCTGCCTCACCACACAAAGGCCAAGAATGCAGAAGCTGGTCAGTCCACTAACATCTTGGCTGCGTGTCTCCAGTCTCCACATGGTGCTGGAGTCCTGAGGGATTCCTGGAGAGCTGCTGGTCTTCAGCCTAAGATTGGCATCCTGAAGAGTTGGATTTAATGCTGGCCAGCTGCACTTGCCAGAGAGAGCAAACAGGTAAAAAGCAAAAGCCACTTTTTCCAAATCCCTTCTGTGTGCGCTGCCAGTAGAAGGTGTCGGCCAGATTTAGGGTGTCTTTTCCCACCCAAATTATTCAGCCAAGAAAATCCCTTTCAGGCACTCCTCGCACCTTGGGCTTTAGTTGATTACAGATACAGTCAGATCAACAACCAACACTATAATCGCCAACAATCACAGACCACAGAGGGCAGGAGAGTTCACAGCTGGAGAGATGGCTCAATGGCCGAAGTCTACAGTTCAGTCCCCAGAACCCATCTGAGGCAGCTCGCGCCTACCTGTAACCTTAGATCAAAGAAACTGGCCCCCGTTTCTGGCCCCTGAGGGTACCTGCACACACGTACACATACGCATGCACACATATTCGTGCAGAGTGTGTGTGTATATGTATACATATTAATAAGAAGAACACGGTAACAGACAAGCTCTTCAACTGCGTCTGTCAAGTTTGCCCATCTCTCATCCAGCCTTCATTCTTTTATTGTCAAGTTCTCCACCTCTCATTGGTTCTGAGCAATTTATCATTTTACTAAATGACCACTGCAGTTTATTTCACTGTAATGTTGTACTTAATTCACAGTAAAGTAATTCATTATCTGTATCCTCCACACAATACAAAAAATTATGAGGGAAAAAAATCAGTTTGATTCAGTCTATTTGGGCCTCGTGTATCGGGCCTCACAGCCGTCTGCACCTTCCAAGAAAATTTATGAAAGCAGAGATTGCTCCCAATTACTCATACATAACACAATCTGAACTCCATAAAATTGAACTTTTGGTTCCTTACTTAATACTTAATGGCAGAGTTTATTTTATTAAAATTCTACTTTTTTATATGCATTCTATCATGTGGATACCATCTTAGAAATTAGGATATTCTTGAAAGGTTTATAAAGAATAATGATAATTCATTCATTTTCATGTGATTAGTGGGAATGAGTGGATTAAGCATTCCTGTCTTTTCTCCTTATGGATGCTTTATAAGAAGATATTTGTTCAGGGCTGGAGAGATGGCTCTGTGGTTAAGAGCACTTACTGTTCTTGCACGGTACCCATATTTGGTTCCAAGCACCCAAACAGTGGCTTATAACCATCTGTAACACCGGTTTCAGGGGAGCTGATACCCCTTTTGTACCTCTGTGGGCACCAGGCACACAAGTGGTACAGATGCATACACCAGACAAAACATTCGTATTCACAAAATACATTTTCAAAAATTAAGTAAAGTGTAGGTTACTGTTATAAAGCTCATCTTTCCCTTAAAATAACAAGCCAGGTCCTTATCTGCCTTTTACTGATACTTAATAGTGATGCAAATCTCTCTTCTGGATGCTCATGCATTTTATTTGCTCTTAGTGAGCTCAGAAACCAATGAATTGCTTTTACTGTATTTTATGATTCATAAACTTATTTATGTAGATCGTTAAATAAGAATGCTAAGACATTGCATATGACACAGGCGGCATGAAAAAAAAGATATAAATGCCTTCCTTTGGCAAGGAACTATTTTCACAACATATGGAAATGTTTGTGGACGCTGCTGCGCGCAGTAATTTGTTTGGTCATTTTTACGTGCGCATCACGTCACTGATTTCTCACCACACGCTGTTGTGATGGCGCAGATGATGCATCGAGGCTCAGAGACGTTAGGAAATGCAGCCAAGCCAGGCTATACTGAGCACTGAGCCGCCAGCTGCACTGGAAGCCACCTCTCTTTGTGATCGGCTCACCTTTGCAGATTCGTTGTGAATTTTAAAGCCACGAAGCCCACACTCCAAAGCCCCCAATTACCAGCTTGAGGAGGATGTGGGTTTGAACTTCCCAAGGGTTCCCTAGAAGAGCTAACAGGTGTCATTTGTTTTCCTCGGGTACCCCGAGGTCATGCCACACAATCGCCATGGCTTTCCACTTGGCCCAGTGGATATGCATTCAATCATGTGGACACCATCTTAGAAATTAGGATATTCTTGAAAGGTTTATAAAGAATAATGATAATTCATTCATTTTAATGTGATTAGTGGGAATGAGTGGGTTGAGCATTCCTGCCTTTTCTCCTTATGGATGCTTTATAAGAAGATATTTGTTCAGGGCTGGAGAGACGGCTCTGTGGTTACGTAGCTCAGTAAATGGTGGCAGGAGCGCTCAGAAGCTGCCAGTCTCTTCCTTAAAGTAGACAACGCATTTTGTAGCTTGTGTTCTCTAAATTGCCAGTTCTCGTTTTAATTTTCTTCAAACATTTATGAACATAGTCTTTACATGCAAGCAAATATGAATGATTGGAAACGATTCCTTTGTCATTGTGTGTGGGATGGCTCGTTGGGCCTATGGACAGCAGTAAACAATGCCCAAACGGCTTCATCAGAGGCTCTGCATCTGGGCTCGCCCGTCCTCTCAAATAAACTTACAGCTCACTTCAAGCACGTGTGTGGAAATTCTGGCGAAAACACACGTGCAAACCGATGTGTAACAACTCTCAAATCATGATCTCACCGCATCAGCTGTTGCCGGCAGTGAGCTCACACAAGACTGGGCATGTCAACTGTCAATCATGGAGGAGGGCGGGGCCTTATAGCGTGGCTGCTCCCTGAACTGTGAGCTAACGACAGATGCTCAGGGGACACTATCAGCAGCTGTGTACCCACTGATGATGAACCCCATCATGTGCCGATGCACCCCACTGTCCCACTGCAAAACCATAGTCACACTGGCGGACCTGGTAAAACGCAGTAAGTCACAAAACAAAAGACATGAATGTGGAAACCGGTCTTAGAGGGAAGCTAAAGAAACAAGAGGAGGAAAGGGAGCCGTATTCAGAATGTACTGATCGCTGACATCAGGGCTTATGAAAAGAGCTAATTCAGTAAAAGTAAAGCGCCGTGGATGAAAATCTACAAAGTTCCTAAGAGCATGTCTGCCTGTCTCTCACTCTGAGTCGGGCAGTGTTATGTGGAGTTGGGTGGGGACCTCTTTCCCCGCATCCCTGCAGAAAGCTGAGCCCAGAGAATTTACTAGTGATCTTTCCTTTTGTTGTTCACTTGCCTTCTATCCGAAAATGATAGACTTCATTGAGCTTCGAGTTCCATAGTCTGGCAAAGTCCAAGGCTTTCCAAATTCCCTCAAACTCTGAAACCCCCATTTAGAAACCAAAACTGTGTATTGAGTCTTTTGATTCTAACTTTTCTCAAAATCCCAAAACTTTTCTAGATCGTACTGCAGAACCTAGTTGGATAAACAACACAAGTATAAAATTAGACTTAAAAGAAAATATCGTGGGTCACTTACAGGGACGAGTCATCCCGGTCCACCAGCCTACATTGCACAGATACTTCGGGCCACATGGCAGGACTTCGGCAACCCAGATGCTGGGCGTTTTCTCGTCTTTCTCAGGGGAGCCCTCCTCCAGCAGCCCCAGATTCCAATCTTTCTACCCAGTTTCCTCCAGAATTGGAAGTTGCTTCTCAGTATTTCAAGCTCTCTGGCATCAGTTTGTTGATACAAATCATCAAGATATTGAGCAAAAAAAAAAAAAAAAAGATGCCTTCCATTTTATTATAGGAGCATTAAGGTAGCTAACTTTTCTGACTATCCTCAGATGTCAAGTCAATAAGATGCCCCAACAATTTAATAAGAGTGCTTTAGTAAAAGGTGATAGGAAAATTCACAACCACGATCAGAAACCAACAGTCATCTCCCAATAACTGACGGGAGAGTCTAGACAGAAAGATAGTAAAAAAGGAGAAATCCTAAGAGAATTGAAAGTTATCAGGGTTTTGAGCTATTTGATATTTCTAGAACATGCCACAAATGACATATTACATAGACCCAGTGAACATAAAAGGCTTTTACAGAGTATACAGTATGCTACAAACCCTTTATTAAGCCTCAATAAATTCATAAGTATTTCAAGAAGAAAAATATGATTTATCACTCAAAATGGTTAAATTGAAAACAGTAGTAAAAAAATGCCCCCCAAATCTAGAAACTAAGTAACATATTTCTAATATACCAAGCAAAAATATATAAAGATGACTTTGGGGACCCTTGCTCCATCCATGTTGGACTTTTGACTGGCTTGATCTGCTCAGAAAATCATAGAAATCATTAATCAAAGTATATGGCAGCCACATCACACCCGGAAGTCAGCACTTCACAGACCTCCTGTCATCCACCAGTCCTACATCCTGTCCGTCTTCTCCGGTGTTCCCTGAGCACTGTGCTCTTAGAGATTGAGATAAATGAGGTTTGACTCGTTCACAGATGAACACCCAGTATCAGATCACAAGCGGTCAGAGTCTGATTACACCAGCCACTTCAAAAAGCAAACTTTTCTGATCAAAGTTGAGAGCAGGACAAATCTATGGACATAAAAATAAATATTTGGAATGCACTTTCAGAGCAAAAGAACAGTAGAGTCCCCACTAGGGCTTGTGATCTCTCGAGTCTCGGACTTCCGAAATAAGTACCAGTCATGAAAGGAGGGATCTGCGGAGTGGTTGGCTACCCCCACGGCCATCACGCCATGCCTGCGCATCTTGCCAGCAGCTCAGCATTGGAACATGCAGGGGCCAGCAGTGGGTCACACACCATTGATGCTTCTCACTCCCAGGCACTGTGAAAGTTCGCCAGCAGGGAAAGCTACCAAGTCAGTTCCTGATTCATTTCCCTGTGTTCTACAGTCAAAGTGAGTAACTAGTTCCGGCCATCAGTTTTTAGCATCTAATTAAGGTGGGCGACCAAGAGCAGTGTCAATACTTGTGTGGGTCCCTGTGCCTCCGGAGCCTCTCTAACCAATAACTTGTAGGGAACTATCCATTCCTGTTAGTGAGGCTTTCATTTAACAACCCAGGTATCCTGTGAGCAGCACTGTCTTCCCACACAGGGCACGTCTGTCCCGCTTTTTGCTTTTTTCTGTAGCTGAACATCGATGCATCATTTCAGGAAAGAACCTTTCAGATGCAATTAATGATGTCAACTATATAATTGTCTTCTGAATAATCACCAAATGACTTTTTGTGCAGCAAGATATTTTGCTCTAATGCGAAGCAAGACCACAGGCAAATGCCAAATGTCAGGAAATGTCTTTTGGCTTCATTCATAGAATTGTAACCACAGACACCAAGAGCATCTAAATAGCATCTGTCAAATGTTAAAAAAAAAATGTATTTTTGCTTCATTTCACAGAATTGTATCCACAGATACTAAAAGCCTAATTAAGAGATTTCACTTATTTCCAGTGCAAACTGTTTGATGATTAGAAAAGTGGATGAAATGTAAAAGGTATTGCGAGCTACGGCGTTGTCAGAGTTGTATTTTAAGACAGCTAGAGCCCTTTGGCTCATTTCCTGAAATTCCCACTCTGACAAATGAGGCGCTCATGTTATCACCTAAGTGGATTCAGTGCGCGCCTGTTTCATGCAATAGGTATTTGCCAGTAGCCAGATTTATCAGGCAGTGCAATAAACAGAAATTCCAAATTGGCTGCTCAATCTTTCTGTTAAAACTTCTATTAGACAGATTCTTATTGCTCCCTCTATGATGGTTCAGGAAGCTGTGCTCCAAACCCATACATTGAAATACAAGCATGTGATTCTACCATGTGAGTTCACAGCCTCTGGGTGCCACAAAGACAGACATCCAAACCCTGCAGGCAATGAAAAGCACACAGCACTAGTTCCCCCATTTTTCTTACAGGAAAGGTAACCACCTTTTTATAACTGTTGAGTAGTAACTTCTCTTCAGCGCTCAGAGTCCGTGGATCTATTCCTGTGTGTTTCAACGTGTGGAACCATTCTAAACTCATTTCCCAAGTTTGATACTTGATGTCTTGTCATTTTTCGTTTATTCTTAAAGTTAGTACAGAGCAAATCCCTCCAGTAGGTGAAGAGAGACAAGCACCCCAGGACCAGCTTTTGGAAAGAGAAGTCATTTATAAAACATGCACCTAGAAAACAATGCATTCAATAAAGAACAAGTTCCTTCCCAGCCTGCAGCCAGGATGAGCATCCAACAGTTCACGGCAGAAGAAGCAGCATTGCCGTGGAACAAGAGTCTTGACCTCCATCATGAAAGGGAAACGCGTGATGATGCAGCTGGATGATTATGCCTTAATTTTCAGTTCCAGGAATGTGTTTCAGGGGGAGCACAGGTGATTCAGTGCACTGTGAGGGTCATAGAACAACGTTCAGGAAGTCCATTTTCTCCTCCCATCGTGGTTTCAAATTCAGGTTGTCAGGATTGAAGTCAAGCATGTCTACCTACCGAGCCATCTTACTGGTCTTTGTCTTGTTTTAATACTATTGAATGGAATGTTATACACTACGAAGTGCTTCCAATTAATTATGCAATTCATTCATCTCTAGTAACTTTGCAGAAGCTTACAGCCCAGCACAGCAGGAAGGTGCACATTCCTTGTGTGCAGCTGGCCCTCATCTTTTTAGTTTTACGCCAACTTTTGCGCAGATTTCACAGTGTGCACACTCTAGTAAAGCACTTCTACAGACAAGGTGTGATGCAGTACATATATGCATTCTGAGTTTCTCCACTCCCCAGTAACTTACTCCTGACCTGTACTGAAGATGGTGCTTGGTTCAGGTTCAGAGCAGTAGGGGTAGAACGACTGTACAGGCAGAGCCGCATAGCTGACACTGTTCTGACCTGCACCTACATTGAATTAGATGGAGTTATCATGACAAAATCAGTGGCTTTTTGCATGGAAATTGTCCAGACACTACTTTTATAAAAATAGTATCTATTATTTTTTCATACATTTAATTTATTGTGAGAGAGAAACAAATAATGCATCAGTGGCTATACTGTTTGCTACAGGAAATATTTAGTTGTAACAAATAATAAACACAATTTTTAATATTGGATTTAGTTGTTTTACTCTATATTCCAATTGACCACTAATAGACAAGGTCTAATTTCATTAGACCCTGTTCACAGACTGATCTTATAGGGTATAGATACCCTCATCAAAGTTCGTTCAGGAAAGGACAAACCAAGTGTTCAGTTTAGGAAGGGAGTTTCACTATGGCTTCTTCAAATACTGGTCCCTCCATCATGTTACTGCACGACTTTATTTATAATATTGTAATGCTAATGATCAATTTTCAAGAACATAAATGTAAGAACTCCTTAAATACTAAATCTCAGGGCATGGTGAAGTTCAGAAATAGTTAAACTATTAAAAGATAATAAATCAATGCTAATTCCACTGGGGAAAAAACAGAATCTCCTTTAAGGAATGAAATGTACCTATCATAAAACTGTTGAATTTTTAAAGAGATTAATTTGGTAATTAATTATTTAAACCATTTGTTGAAAGAATGAGCTGACTGTTTAACAGAGTCTGAATATAAAACATAGTACCTGTAGAAAAGCATTGGATCCTGTGATTCCTCTGACAACCTGGGAAAGGCTGTGTGTCCAAGTGTACCACGGTACCTTCATATTCACCAGCACAACAGTCCTGTCTAGTCTGTTCTCTCTGCCTGTCTCTGCAACACCATTCTAATTCCTTCTAACCTGTGAATGGCAGTGGACAGTGCGCTCACACCTACATGGTGCCTCACCATAGACTCATACATGGTAGTTCTTGCTAATAATCCCTCATTCTACATCCCTGAAAAGAAGCTTCAGTGCACGAGACAGTGCGAATAGTTGGTATTCGTGATCAGTGATGTAAAATGTAGGAGCTCCTACATCAGACACACAAGTCCACGTACTAAATGATTCATAAGAGGTTTTCCCCCAAGTCCTTTGGGGGATTTTCTAACTGGATTTAAAATCTGCTGAAAGGTTCCTAAGTCCATCTCGTTTCTCTTTTCAAACACCGATGTTAAATGAGCATTTGCAGTTTTCAGGCTGAGAAGATGATTCGGTGGGTACCAAACATGAGGACTTTCAGGTCTCAGCATCCACATGAAAAACAAGGCATGGTCAAGTGTTCCTGTAACCAAACACTGAGGGATAGTAAAGACAAGAGAGTCCCTGGTGCTACTTAGCTAGCAGACTAGCTGAAGCAGGAAGTTCTTGGCTAGGATGATACAGTAGACTGAGATAGACTGGGACACCTGTCGTCTTCCTCCAGTCTCCATACCTGTGCAGAACTACATAAAACCATAGGCACACACACACAAATACATTCACCCACACACACACAAAACACACCCATAAACACACACACACACACACACACACACACAGAGAGAGAGAGAGAGAGAGTTGGGGAGAATTTGCTATTTTCTACAAAGGTAGAACTTACCTTTTCCTGAATATTGTAAAACTTAATTTCAAGGGGCCATAATGAAATACAATTGTAAAAGGAAACTCAACATACCAAAAAATTGCCCATGCAATGGAGCTGATGGCATTATAAAGTTATCTAATATTTTGTCCTTCACTGGGAAACTGAGACCCAGAGGGAATCAACTGGTCTTCAGGCTTGAAGAAACCATAGACTCGAGGAAGACGAACCTCTCAATCCCACTGAAAGATTTTCCCAGTGGATGCTGAACTGTAGACTTGAAATCATGTACCACTGTTGAGAACACACTAACAGGGAAGAGGAGACGACCCCAGTCACCAGCAGAAGAGGGAATGGCAGGTAGTGTGCTTACCAGGGGGATTTCTTACTCCATCACTGGGTAGAGAGTGCCACCCAGTTAAAGGGCCTCCTCTTTAGTACTGAGAGTTGGGAGGAAACCACTCCAGTACAAATGAGTGTCAACGAGGTCAGCCACACATCACCTCCAACACATGTACAGGACAGGAGCGTTGTGGGGACAGGGACGAAAGAACATCTGATTACAAGAAGAGAAATTCTGGCAATGTTGTATTTAATAAACATTTGGGAAACCATTATACCCACAAGCAAAGCAGGAAAAAAATGTCAACTTTTCACAATACTCAAACGGACACATTCCAAATGTAAAAAATAGAGATTTACATCTGCAGAATGAAGCATAGGCACAATGTTAAACCCAAGAATTACAATTTTCTTACAGTTTAAGGCTTAAAAATTAAGTGTAATTAAAATTATATATACATGACTAAAATAAAAATCTTTAATGAGAAAATAAGCATGAAAAATCAGATCAAGAAAAAAATACTATTTATTTAAAGAATGGGCACTCCTGATAGATTAGGAATTCTCTAAAACAGAAAAATATCAATGAGGCAATAGGGGAAGACAAATGGGAAAGCAGTGGGTTGTGGAAAACAACAGAAGCTGCCTTAGTTAATGAAAAGAAGCTCCATCTTTAGGCTTGAGCCATCATCTATACAGTTTGTTAATATGACTGCCAATCAAACTGCGCCCTCTTTTGACCCACCCTGTGTTAGATTACCAGGGTGTAATGAGAGGCAGCGTACAATGTACACCATGGCAGGTACATGCTCTGTATTCAAGTGTACACAGGAAAGCTATACAAAAAGAACACTATTTTGACTTTATTTAGTAAAAACACACTCAATGGAGATAAAACAGACAAGAGGGACTATGCCATCCTAAAGGCCTTTGCCTATGACATAGAAGACCCAAGCCAGTCCTGACTTGAAAGCCTTCCAAGGGTACTGTGTAAATTTTCAAGAGAGGGAAGAAGCCAGCACTGCTACCCATCTGTGATGCCTGTGACCCCCACAAAGATCAAGAACTCTGCAAGGTTTCCTAAGGATGTAATACTCATGTCTTGGAGATAATCAACAGCTGTCTGATTAGACTTAAGGCCAGCTCAGCAGGTAGTAAACCATGCCTGGTGATGGGAGCATCCTCAGCTTCGTGTGGCTGGAGATGGCATAGGTCTTGAAGGAGAACAGCATTCCTCCACTTTACTAAACCAACATAGCATAATCCCTAACTGCACTTAAAATACCTCAGACCTCAGCATTGTGGCTGCCTAAGCAAGACCCAAATAGACATACTTGCAGGAAAGGGGAAATTTCACAGGTTCCCCCCTTTAGACAAAGAACTTTAGACAACTAAGAAAGGCTGAGAACCTGAAAAACAGTCTTCCCAAGCAACAAGACCCCTAACTGTTTATCCAATAGCAACTAGTCAGTCCAGACACATCCCAATAACACCTAAATGATCCAAGTTAACTGTCTTCATATATGTATGTGTACAGATGTCAATAACAGTAGAAAATGAAGCCATGGATTTGAGAAACAAGAAGACACATGAGAGAGTCTGGAGGGAGGAAAAAAGATAGGGAGAAAATATGCAATTCTATTTTACTTCTGAAAATTGAAACAAAGGAGGAGCTGTGGAATGAGAAGATATTTCCAAACTGTAGATCTGATGAGGAACTGATATTCAAAGTAAAGGTCACACGGCTTGAGTGACAAACAATGAAAGCCATGACTGCCCTGCAGCAGAGCTGCCAGGAGACGGCCAACTGCTTCTGCTCAGCCATTGCTTTTATTACTTTGGGTTCACCGTTGATGCTACAATCCCTAATAAATGACAGTTCAGGGCTCTTTCTTATTTGCTCTTTATATTTAAACAGGAAAATCAAATCCTGTGTTATTGTTATATAGTAATTTAGTTTTAATGAACATATTTTAGAAAATATATGTTTTGAAAATTGATGTAATTACATTAGTATAGTTTCCTGAGCTATAAGATTTAAATGAAATTCCTAATCGAATAAGTATTTTTCTTAGTAAATAAAAAGCACGTGGCACTATTTCCATACATTTCACATGTATTGTGCATTTTATTTTAAAAAGCCTCAAAATTAATTAAGGCACAGACTCAGGTAAAAATCACTCTCAGCAGAAATACTATTGTGGTCACCATACATTTATGGATGTTGGGTCCAGAAAGCGCATTTTTCAGTAGGTCATTAACACTTCTTGAATAGACTGTTTCCAGATAAAACACTGGCTCAGAGTGCAGATGGAAAATAATACTACAAAAACTTCTTACACCTCTCCTGATCAATCCTAGCACTTGAAAAACTGCATTAGTCTATCTATAGGGTGGGCAGAATGCTTGCTTTCGTCTGGTAAAATTTTAATCACATGGATTAAATCTAGTCTTCCCCACCCACTCACCCTGTTTTCATTTGCTGGAAGATTGCAGAACAAGTTTCAGCCTTTTATTAAGTTTACTTAACAAAGCTCAAATATGTATAATTCTGTTATTACTCCATTTCTCATATCTTTATAGCTAAAATGTCCCTTTTTCCTATCTTGCATAGCTTATACACCAGTCCAAAATTATACCTTGATGTTTTTTAAATTTTAAAAATGTTATTTTGCTTTATGAAATGTGTATGAGAGCTCAGAGTGAAAATATCAGAATTACTCAGGCCCTGTTTTTGTTTTTTTGTCTCTCATGAGTAATATATTGTAAATTTTTCCAATTCAAATGCAGAAAAGAATTATTGTAGATATTTTGGCATCTGGTTCTGAACAATGAAAGATGATATTTAAAAACTATCACAAACAGCAGTAGCTGAAAGAATATGAATCACTTACCTTTCCCATTTATCTGGCTGCTGAAAAGTATAAAAATTTGAATGCTCTCTCTCTCTTTCTCTCTCATTCCCCCTTTCTCCCTCCCTTTCTCTCCCCACCCCAGTATGCCTGTGTATGTGTATATATACATCAAGAAGGAATGAAAACAAAGACTGTCTATACTACAACACACATATTTTATTTCACAGGTTAGACTTTGAATTTATACTGGAGATTGATAACTTCCTAGGTACTAATAAATCTGTAGAAGGAACAGAACATGCATAACCAGCCAGGCATCAGCAACTAGGCAGGCATGAGAGGCCCTCAGTGAATGTGATTTGGGGGATATGCTCTCCTCAGAAAGGAATGACTGTTTCCACACACAGATGCATGAAACAAAAGACACACACACTTGTGCGTGAAACAGAACACACACAGACACTCGTGCATGAAACAGCAGGATTCGGTGCCATATGGTGGCTAGACACGGCAAAAATGACAGTTCATTGTTCCTGAGAATAATGAGAAGGCAAGCAAGAAGAGGATGAAACTCTTGAATTAAGTTTTGAAAATTCAATTACTGCTGCATGGCAAATCTATTCATGCAATAGGGTCCACTGTCCCCAATGACCTGAAACACTAAAACAGTGGGCACATGAAGGGGGATCATGGGCAGCTGGATATGGTTGCTTTCTATAAGTATACTATAAAGATGACATCATAAGTATATCCTAAAAATGACATCAAGGTCAGTAAGAAATAAGGCTGGAGAAAGGACCTTCCTATGACATATCAGGGGCCATCTCATGGAGAAATTTTTGACTGTTTAAGGTTATGGAAGCCCTATTCATATTTGTGTTCTATAAAGATAACATTAGTAAAGATTATGAATCAACCAATAAAAATATTGTTTGAAGATTCCATAAAGAAACAAGTATCGCATATGCTAATTTAGATTTTTTAACACAATTAATTAAACAGCTACAAAGAAAACACTGTGAAGTATGGACTGGATACAGGGTTAGAGCCAGGTGGTAGCAGATAAATATTCCTAATAATGATCCCAGTGAGAAAATTAAAAAGCAAGCCGAAACAAGGGATGAAATAATGCAGAAAGAAATTAACTATACATAAGAATGAGAAAAAAATCCATAGAGTTGTTTTGAAACTGAAAATCTAGTCAGGAAGACACTTTATAGGGCTTTGTTGCTAACTGAGGGGATAAAATAAAGATGCTGGATAGAAATAGCTAGAACAAACAGGAGAAAATGCCCAGGTATGTATGTGATCCTGCAGACCATGTCCAACCCAACAATTCTCAGGAAGCTCCCAGAGTGATCCTGCAGACCATGTCCAACCCAACAATTCTCAGGAAGCTCCCAGAGTGATCCTGCAGACCATGTCCAACCCAACAATTCTCAGGAAGCTCCCAGAGCTCGGCATGGGATTAGTTTGAGACATCAGCAAGATTTGGAATAATCAGAGGAATGAAAAAAAATCAACAAAAGGAAAGGCTTGAGCGTGCAAGACCACGAGTTAACAGTGCTAATAGGATGCGGCCAGCAATGAACTAAGTAATGTGTGAGGAACTCCTACCACTGAGGAGCATCAGTAACTCAACAGCACAGGCTTCTTCTAAAGCCTGACGCGCTAGACAGATGTTGTAGCATAGACACCACTCACAGAAAAAAAAAATCATTGCTCAGTTTGTGGTTGGATCTGAAAAACTATTCCCTAAATTTGTTCATGGATAGTTTGGTGCTCAGTGCAACAGTATTCACAAAGACAGTGACTGAATCGTGAGAGCTTCCGCCTTATCAGTGGATTCATCTCCTGATGAAATTAAAACTCAGTTGGCTACTATGAGAAAATAGAGACTTAGAAGGCAAGGCCTAGTTGAAGTAGTTGAAGGAAATAGATCCTTGGGAGCTTGTCTTTAAAATCTCGCCATCTCTCTTTCTTCTTATTTCTGTCTCTGTCTCTCTGTTTCGTCTCTCTCTTCTTCCAATCTGTAATGAGGTCAGTTCTTTGTCACACCATGCAGACTACACAAGAATGCTTTTTGCAGGCTCAGAAACAATGCAGTCACAGAGGGGCTGAGACCTCTGAGATCAATAGACAACAAAATTCTTTCCTCCTTTGAAATTCATGTTCTCAAGTGGTTTTCTCCCCACAATGATGGGAAGCTGCCTAGTTATATTCAATATAAAACATGTTATTTGAAGAAAAAGACCCAGATCTGCTGTTAGCATTCGGAATGCTTCATAGTCTCATAGGAAATTGTTTACTAGTCAAATTCTCAAGTGACAACCAAACACCAGCCTTGCATATGAGCCTCTGAGAGTTGTGGTCTTAGGTCTATTATTCCAACTTCTACACAGTGAAAGGAAAAAAAACCAACTTGATAGTTTTGCACTCCTATGGCATGAGGTGAACAGATATGAATCAAATGTGGAGATGAGGGTTTTTAAAGAACCACGGTGACTCCTCAACCTGGAATGAATGGCTATAAAAGTTGACATTGGGAAGATAGTCAAAGGAGGGGTTAGATGCTGACCATGGTCCTGAATTCACTGAGTTAAAGGTGGGTTTAATCTACATGTCCGGCTGAGACACAAGAGGTGCCTGTGCATGGCGTTTGAGAACAGACATCACCGAGATGAGAGCCGTGCAAATTCTCACCTGCAAGAAAGAAGCAAGTCCTCACATTTTCAATTAATTACAATGACTGTGGTTGTGCAATGGCTCTCTTATTTCGTGATTTACCCAGAAAATACTTTGTGTATTTACGGTCATGATGCAGGCTAAGAGACCACAACCAGTGGCACACGCGTGCATCATGCTTGTTGAGTTCCTTTTTATAGCTAAAGGAAGACAATAAGTACCCTTGTAGTCACAGGATGAGGAAGACATTTGAATTTTTATTCCATTTACTATTGAATTAGAATCATAAATCAAACGAGAAAGTTATTATAAGTATATTATTGCATAAAACAGAAAGAAGTAAGTGTCTTATTCTCCTTCAACATAATCAAGGATGTTTGAGGTGATTTTAAAGTTTCTTACTTTAAAATTTTCAGAGCAGTTGTAGTTTAAGACTCACTTTAACTATAGCAAAAACAGCTGAAGAGGAACCTGTACCTGAGACCATTCCAGCACTACCCCGCATCCACAGCTGTCTGTTCTTGTCTGATACAAGATTCCCACAAGCTGAGCTGGAGACCTCCTTTGACTCACGCTAGAGAACATAGCCATCACAAGCGAGATCAGTAGCATCCTCATCGTCCCATCTGTGACTGTCTTTCAGAGCCTGACTACTGAAGGCATAGATGAGAAGGAAAGAAACACAAGGATTTGTGCCCCAAACAGCCAGTTGGGGATGTCTGGTGGGAACTACTCCAGGAACTGTGTCCACCATGAAATCTTGGTCTTGGAAAGAATACTGGCATACTTCAGACAAACATATTCTTTGGAATTTATGCCTCCTTGTTTGGGGGTTGGAGCCGGTGACATTTAGGGCAAAATAACACAAGTAGCATCACATCCATGGTACTGCTGACTTCTGAACCTGCATGTTTGAGAGCTGCTGCATCTCTGTATGGCTCTCTCATCTCTCTCTGTCTTCCCACGCATGACAGAACGTGAGTTCTACAACAGCCAAGTTTTGAGGAGAGAGTATAAAGTAGAATACTCTTGGATTATGAGGTCACAAAAGCCTCCAGTGTCATTTGGCTCATTGTCATCCTGGACTATGTAAAACATTGAGATGCTGATTAAGTTGCTAGGGCAAAACGTTGTCAGAGAGGTCCCAAACTTTTGCTTCTCTTTAGAGACTGTATTCCTTCAGTAAACTTGCTAGTGGTTTCTGTGAGATGCTTCCTAGGTCCATAGGAGTGCTATATTCCCATAAAGCCTCAGAATGTATCAACACAAAAATATGAAGAGTATCACTTTTAATTCAGCCAGTGATAGTTGCCGAGACTGGGATTGAAGATGGAGGAGAAATCTATGAGATAATGAGTGTCCCTTTTAAATGGAGAGACATTGAAAAGGACAACACACTTCTGACCAGCTCTGCCAGCGTGCATTAGAAGATGGCCAGATATCACAACCCTTTGTAAAATAGTTTTAAAACCATCAGGGCCTTTACATAGATCTCTACATATACTCTAAGTTATAGGTGCATAAATATGTTCTTTAAGATGTCAAAAATTTCTAGTGTTGGGAATCAAAATATTTTATATTTAACAGTCTGGGAAGATAAAATTCTGCAATTCTTTGCTAATTAGAAATAGTGGTTATGAGGAATTGAGCCATGAAATGACTGAGAATAAGTGCTCAGAAAGATGCATACTTGCTGAAATGAAAAATGTTCATAATATTTATGGTGACATTCTGCTGAAATGAGGAACAGAATTATAAAATCATAGAAATGTTAAAATGAAAAAAATCCAGATGACAATAACACTAAAAATTAAACAGTACTAAGTTCATCACCTAACCTATCACTCACAATTAGCCTTCCCATACATTATCACCACGCACGGACCTTCTTCTCCAGCATGACAATTTGATGGATCAATGTAGGATTTGAAAGCATAATGTCACTCCAGGCAGTGGTGGCACACACCTTTAATCCCAGCACTCGGGAGGCAGAGGCAGGTGGATCTCTGTGAGTTTGAGGACAGCCTGGTCTACAAGAGCTAGTTCCAGGACAGGCTCCAAAGTTACAGAGAAACCCTGTCTCGAAAAACCAAAAAGAAAAGAAAGAAAGAAAGAAAGAAAGAAAGAAAGAAAGAAAGAAAGGAAGGAAGGAAGGAAGGAAGGAAGGAAGGAAGAAAGAATAATGTTATTTGTTATTTGTACAAATGCAGTTTGTACAAATTAAAATAATTGACCAGTACACATGGTGTCCTCTGGGGGCTTGTAAGGGACACTTCATTACTATCACTCCGTTGTGCAAAAACTGGGGCATTCTGTGAGAGTCTTTGCCATGAGAAGTTTGGCATCTCAAGAGAAGTCAATGAATTCCCATGGATTAGAGGTAGGATTTTCAACTTGAAATGAATATAATTGTTCATGGTGAACAGTTTGGACAGAGTGCAGGGGGACTGAGTGTGAGCAAAATGTGCTAATTAGGTGGCTGGATTTGCTCTTGCCTCCTCAGTTTCGCTGGGAGGAGCAGGACATACAGGCCTGATGGGTGAGAAATCCTGGTCTCTGTGGAGACCATGACAGTGGCATTTTCCATGAACACAAATCTATCACCTGCATGCCATTCCATGCTAGCAAAGCCAATCCTGTGTTCTACTGCGTCATCTGCTTCCTTTTTACAGCACACTAGTCAGGCTCCTCAGGATGTGCTCATTGATAGCAAATATCCTGAAACTTCTCGCCTTTAAAAGGACACCAACCTCCAAAGAACCTAACTTTAATACACTTCAGTGATCTCCTATAGCAATCAAAATATCTTATCCATGATTATGAGGAAAGCGAGCAGAAGAAGAGATTAAGCAAACAGCACACTTAAAGATGATTTATTAGCTGTGATCAGATTATTTAACTCCACTATCGACTTTGAACTGTTTGTTTGTTTCCATCTTTAAGAATCTCTTTAGGAATCAGACCAACCAATTCAATTGCTTTTCATTGGATAGTGCTCACCTGTTAATCTTTTGTGTTAAATATATATATTTACATAAATATATTTTTAAATGTGTTAATATATATACATTCCAACCAGTACTCTAGAAGCATAGTGAGGATGACAATATTGTAACAGTATTTAAGACCAACTCAAATTTACTTATTTGCTTTAGAGAATTATAGATTGCTCTAAACAGTGATTTTTTATCAGGACATAGGATGATACTGGCACTTTCTGGGTAGGAGCCACGTGGATCAAGTTGCCTTCCATATGGCAACTCCATTACAAAGCTGACCTGCTGTGCCAGCAGTAATGGTATTGAGATACCCTGACCTAAACCTCATCCAAGATTCAGTTCCTGACCTGCTCTGCAGCTTGAACATAGACCATGTGGCGTAAATGAGAACTTGTTTTCACATAGTTCTTGGAGGTAGAACCAGATCAAAGTGCTGGTATGATTGGATTTGTGGTGAGAGGTCTATTTCTTACGGCTTCCTTTCCATTGTGCTATTACCTGGGGCTGGGAAGGAAAAGGGAGACCTCTTTCCTAGGGGCCTTATCTTATAAAGACTCTAATCTCATCATGAAGGCTTTGCCCTCATGACTTCAACTAAACCGTATCACAAAGGTCTGACTTCCTGTTACTATCCCCCTAAAAGTTAATACCTTACAGAGTTTGAGAGGCCTCCATGCAAGTCAGAAATTTAAAATAATATTAAAACTAGCAATGATATTCACTCAAGAGAACTGGCACATTAAGTTAATAAACTGAAAGCATTGTGAATGACCTGTTTGGAATATGGGAATCTCCATTCTGAGAACTGGAGGGATCGCTCAGCAGTTAAGAGCATTTACTGTTCTTCCAGAAGATCCAAGTTCAGTTCCCAGCACCCACACTGGGTCTCACAATCACCTATGCCTCCAGCCCCAGGTGGTCTTCTGACCTCCATAGGCACATATGTGGAACACACAACACACACACACACACACGCACGCACGTGTGCGTGCATTTGAGATTTCTTTAAAACATGCATCAGAAGATTGTTAAGATGAAGATTGATGAGCTGGGATGTATCTGTTATTTATACATTTTCTATGTAATTCAAGGGATTTCAAATAAGTTACATACATGAAGCATCTTACTCATAATCTTTTCCTAGTTAGGCTGCTGGCTGCCTAGCCGTGGATGGTAGAGCTGCCTTCTCTCCAGAATCTATCCACTGCTGCTGAGTTTGGTTCCCAGCTTGCTCTCATTTACCAGGATGAGACTGATGTTCTTTGCCCTCTATATACATGTCACTACTTGGCTTTCCTGTACCACTAGCGTTAAAATGTTATAAGCCACCGAACAGGCAAATTGGAAATGGAAGGAGACCCGCCGGAGAAGGTGATTAAGTGGCTATTGCATCAGAGGACATACGCGGTTTCAAGATGGTGCCTGGAAATTTTCTTCCCTGGACATCCTTCTGTATCAGTTTATGTCTTTTGACTTAAACTAGCTGAGGTGAAATGAAAATGTATGGGAATTTGGGTCAGCCCTCTCCCCGTAAGGAATGGTATGGACCCACTTCCACAGGAAGCCGACTGCTTCCACTTGGATTGCTTAACCTTCTAAAACTACTGTCACATATGGTATCAGTTTATCTCCTTGCCTCTGCCCCTGCCCTTTGGCAACCAAATGCAAAACCATCCACAGCTTTGATATTCCCCACACTCTTCTCTTGCCATTCTCATTCTGGTCCCCCTACACAGTGGAAATTCTTTCAGTCAAGGGCATCCATGTGTCAAGATGCCCCGTGGCCCCAATCCTGTTTGAGACAGTGACATCATCGCCCTCAGAGTCGCCGTTACCACTCTACCTCACTGTCTGTGGTGTTCTTCACCAACGACTATCAGCAT
Source organism: Arvicola amphibius (assembly GCF_903992535.2). NCBI lineage: Eukaryota > Metazoa > Chordata > Mammalia > Rodentia > Cricetidae > Arvicola > Arvicola amphibius. The sequence continues at coordinate 5,912,381 of NC_052049.1, read as the reverse complement.
CTTAAGAGGCTTGAAACTGTCGCGTTTCCCCAGCTCCTGTATACTTTACTGTCGTTATCGCACCTTTAACTCTCCCTTGAACTTTAAGTGTCTCAAGCCTGTGTTGCTATGACAATCCCGAGCGCCAGACACATCTTCACTTCTCCCTTCCTTATTTCTACGTGCATTCAAGCCCTTTTTATTCATTTTCCCTAGTTACAGATACCAAACCCCAGCAATCATGATCTGATTTTTTTCCTCCCGCGTGTCAATAAATGGAATATCCATTTTCCCATTTGCTCAGGGTACATCCATGCATTCATATAAGGGCCCAAGTGCTCAGATCTTTGCCACTGTGTGAAGGTGGGGCCATTTAGGGTAAGCAAAGCCTTGTAGAAAGAGGTTATTGTCATTGGCAGTTCGCCTTCACAGGGAACATTGCAGCGTGGCACTTCCTTCACGGCTCTATGGCATAAAGTTCCCTTCTGCTATTGTCTGCACTATGCTGTACCAGGCCCAGAACAACAGAGTCTTGTCATCCCTGATGGAAAGTTCTGAAACCATGGGAAAAACAAACAAACAAACAAAAACGTGGTGGTTTATTCTTCTTGTAAATTACGTCAAGACCTTTGCCCAGTAACAGCACGCTAAGGAGCAGGGTTGCTTCTTCTAGGATAAAGCAAAGCCTTCTTCACTGCTCTATTCCCAGCGTCCAACCCAGAACTCAGCATGTAATCGATGCTTTAAAAAATGCTGTGTTGATTGCACTGTGCCCTTTCTATGCGATCCCAGACAGGAACTTTAAAATTAAACAGAAATAGAAATGTCATTGAGACTACACGAAGCTCATTTTTAATATATTATTCCCACTCTTCGAAGAGACTTCTCCTTGGAAGAATGATTTCCAGAATAGCTTTTAAATTAAAGTGTGTGCATGTGAGTAAGTGCCCATTTGTGTGTGCACACCTATGTGTGCCCGTGTGTGTGTGTGTGCAAACCCATATGTCCATGTGAATATTTTATTCATTTTGGTTTGCTTTGTTTTAACATTTAAAATGGTGCCTAATGTAGCTTTGACTGACCTCAAACTTACGATGAATGTTGAAGACGGCTGGGCATCCCAGTGCTTTCTCCTCTCCCTCCAGGCTCTAGGAGTACAAGTATGCAGCACCATGCTAAGCTTTAACTTATTTTTCTGAAGTTAGCTATTATAACCTCCAACTTCAAATCCACAGTGACAAGTTATTTTTCTTCTGCAGAGAATTGTTTGACAGAATTTCTGAAGAAGATAAAGTGGTATCTTTTATATTTCAAAAATGTGTTTCTTATTGAAATCCATGTGATTAAATTTACCTGAGGGAGAAGTAGCTAGATTCATCAGAGGGAAGACTCGTAATTTCAAATGCAGTGAATTTTAATATATGCTTACTGCAGACAGAGATATCTAGTGTTACGAGGGTGTAGAACCCAGGCTTCTTTATTTTTCTGTCCGAAGAGAACAGTTTGCACATCATGACACTGCCTGTCCTTTACATCCTTCGTAAACTATGCCCGGCATCTACAAATGACCAACTATAAAATTACAACTCTCCCGCCGCCAACTTTCAACAGGGAAATAATGCTCCTAATCTCAAATGTAATAAAACATTTGTGAACTCTAAATACTTTCCTTATTCACCGCTCATGGGTAATTGTTTTAGAGCTGCGGGTTTATGAATCAAAACTGAAGCTTATAATATGCTATTTAAGAATTTATATGTCACATTTTATTTGCATTTAGACAGTGTTTTATGTAATGAATCTAATGGTTGTTCACTGAGTAGAAGATGTGAGCTCACGCTCACCCTGGCTGTCATGGTGTGCAGTGAAGAAACCAGCACACAGTCAGACTGCAACTCTGTGTTCAGGGATGTAGGTGACCTAGGGTCAGGAGACTCTGCCTGATGCTCTTCTGTATATAATTTACAACTCGAACAATTCACAGACCTGGTAGAGGCTTCAAATATATACTGCCTGGTGTGGCATTCTGTAACACTGGGCTGGCCACAAAATTCAGAAGAGTGAGGTGATAGGAGCAACTATAAAAAGAAAATGTTTGGTGTAAGTCTCCAAGAACAAAAAAAAAGTCTGTTTCCAGGTCATTTCTTTGAGGCTATGATAGCAGCTGGAGCAGAAGCCAGGAATTTAAAGACTCATGAGAAGGAGTCGAGATACTAAATGAATTCTCTGTAGACATAAAGGGATTGATAACCTGCCACTTGCAATGATATGGATGAACCAGAGGTCATTATATTAACTAAAATGAGCCAGACAAAGAGAGACCAATACTGAATGGGTGGTATCCCTGGTATGTAGAGCCTGAAAGCATGGATCTCATAGGAGTGGTTGGTGGAATTCTGACCACCAAAGCTTGGGATGGCTGGAGAGGGAAGAGAAGATAGGACACATTGGTTAAAGATAAACAATTAGAGAGGAGAAATGCATTTCAAAAATCTATTTTATAACAGCAAAATAGTTTATATACATTTCATCTTCATAAAATCCTATGCTTCTGGTTGTACACTTAAAGATGTATACACCATTTGTCAGATATGACTTTTTAACAGAAATTTGATTTTGAGACAAATGTACCTTGACCTGTAAAACAACCTGTGCTACCTTGGGCTGGTATTTTTTATTGATTTAAGCTTTTCCCTTATTTATGTTTAGTGGTGAAATGATCTTTGAAAATGCCTCTTTCAACATGAATTACATTTCTAAATATCTAGGGGTGAGTGGGCTATATCTGATTCATGCTTATTAAAGACTAAATATTAAATTTAGCTCCCCTTATCAGTGCACCATGCAAAATAAATTATTTGCTCATTCACCCTTCCTTGGATATATAAAACCTGGTAGTAAAACTAACAATGTTTTTTTGAAAATTAATTGTGAGTAATACAGACATTTTCTCTTTTTAGAACTAATATATATATATATATATAAAATATAACCACTATCATATTAATGAGGTATGCTGGGGCATCTATCACATATCATGAAGTGCTTACTCAGGTTAAACATAGCCACTTATTAGTTCTAATTTTTTATATTTATGCCTTTACTTATTTAGCATTGGTGTGTGTGTGTGTGTGTGTGTGTATGTGTGTGTGTGTGTGCATTTGTGTGGATGTGCAACATGCTACAGAACATGCACAGAGGTCAGAGGACAACTCACAGGAGGTGTTTCTCTTTTTGTACTATGTGGGTCCTGGAAATTATTAACAAAAAAAATGTTGACTGCCACTCTCCAGTAAAGAGAACAATACAGTTAATTCTGAAGCCAATTCAAGTGTCCATGGCCCTGGATCACTGGTTACCCCAAGTTCCATGTTCCATCGTGGAAGCAGTTTCATGATGATTTTATAATGCTATAGAACAAAGAAAGCCATAAATCAATGCAAGTTTAAAATACATTGATGGGTAAAGCAGAGAGGCACTTAGAGCAAGAAGGGGGCCTTTTCTATAGATCCCAGATGCTATCTGATGACAGCCTTAGCTTTGGGTTTGGTAGAAGCTAGTGTTCTACTAAGTTAATAGGTTTCAAAGGGTCTTTTTTATCTGTCAGGAACAAGGTGCTGGCTCTGACACAGAGGTGGCGAAGGAAAAGCTGTTGCAGAGGCTATCATTAGCCCAAGATAAGGTAATTAGCCTCTGGACTGCAGCCTTCCAGCCTCTCCTCAGTACTCAGATTCTCATCAGTCCATCAGTCTCTGCAGACACTGCTTTTCAGGAGTGTTCATTCACAGAATCAAATTCAGGTCTTCAGCCAGCCCATCGCCGAACCTTCTCATCTGCCCTTGTTTATTGTTTCCTTAGGCTAAAGATAAAAATCATTTCATCTTATAATCATCTACAGTGCAATCACATTTTCCTGCCCAACTGTAACTTAGGAGGAAGTTTAGTAAGTACGGTGAAAATATTTGGGAGAATAACCACTGAAACTGTGTTTGTGTGTGTGTGTGTGTGTGTGTGTGTGTGTGTGTGTGTGTTTGAGACAGGGTCTCACTGTGTAACAGTCCTGGCTTCCTGGACCTTACTTTGTACACCAGGCTGGACTCAAACTCACAGAGATGATCTGCTTGCCGCCACCTGAGCGCTGGGACTCAAGGTGAATGCCACCACATTCAGCACCACTGAGACTTATGTGTACGTTTCGATTTAATGGCTTTATTTTTTCTTCCAAATTACCACCTGAGACCCTCCTTAAAGCTTTCTACTTACACATCTCACCTATCAGTTTAAAATGCTAACAACTGGGAGGTACAAGGAGCATTGCCATTTAAACCCAAGGCCCTCTCCTTATTAACAAGCATGTGAAATGCTATTCTGAGAGCGGGCTGCCTTTCCAGACTTGCTGCCAATGAATCTACTGTGCTGTGTTCCTTTACTCATTTCATTTTGATCTTAACAGCTACTATGATTTTGACAAGAGCCATTGGTTAATAAAATAAAAATATAGATTCTATGTTAATCGCTTTACCCCTGCTGGTATTCTTTTCGATCGTCATACAGCTGAGTCTATGGAGATTTCTGATCTGTCACTGCAAAATGAATAAAAACTGAATGAAGACGGAGAGGTAAAGGCAGCCTAGAACATTTTCTAGAAGGAATGTTTAAATGCACAAATAACACTCAGAAGAATCATAGAAAGACCAACACAGAGCCTGAGTAAACTGTGGCTGTAAAGATCAAACACAGAAGCCAGAGGAGAAAACACATTAAGATGTTATTTGTGTAATGGTAGCTGATCACACAGCCAGGAATTATTCTAGGTACATCTGCTAATCAGAGCGTTTTAAAAGTTTTATTTTTATTTTAGCTTACTTTTAATTAGCATACAGAGTAATAGGTTTCATTATGAAATTTCATGCATAATTGGCTTTTGAGAGCCTAATTTTAAATGTCAACTAAGGAAAGCAAAAGACTAAATAAATGGCACATCACTTGAATTCTGCTAATAGATCCATCCTTCCTAAAGTGAAATATTTACTGTACTTCAACAGACTCCAGAAACACTTGAGAGAATTAGACAATGTGCCAAATTTACATGATGGTGTAAACGACTTATATTTATAAACAAATTCTGAGACAGGCAAGACTTATTCTGTGACTTAAATATATATTTAGGAGTCAAAGACCAGCGTCCTTCAAGATGGAAAGCGTGGGACGAGGAAAGTGTGTATAACCAGCCTCGGAGAAGGTGCTAACCCAAGAGGGAACTTGTCTACCAGTAAGAGATTTCATACTGTTTTAACAACTTATCAGACAACCCTACAGGGTGAGACAGAAGTCCAGACAATGAGTCCGTGGCGGGGTCAGGACCACACCTTGACCAGACAACTCAGATGTGTATATCCTCGGATATCTATTTAAACCGTACTCTCACTTCAGGGTCAGAAGAGAGATGAGAGAAGGTCTTTAGATTTCTTTGTCCATCTTCCCCATGTGGTTGTATTACCTAAATTTCTTTTCAGCCAGACATGGTGGTGTATGCCTTTAATCCCAGCACTTGGGAGGCAAAGGCAGGCAGATCTCTGAGTCTGAGGCCATCCTGGTCTACAGAGGGAGTTCTAAGACAGTCAGGGCTACACAGAAAACACCATCTCAAATAATAAATAAAAATAGATAAATAAATAAATCTGCTTTTATCAGTTTTCCTTTAGTAATTTGGCCATTTAACTTTTTATTTCTTAGATATATTCATTTTATTTTATGTGTGTTTTGTCTGCATGATATCTGAATAACACATTCATGTGTGGTGCCTGTGGAGGTCAGAAGAAGACATTGGATCCCCTGAAATTTGAGTGAGAGACAGCTGGGAACCACTTTGTAGGTGCTAGGAACAGAAGCCAGGTCTTCTGCAGGAGCAACAGGGATTTTAACAACTGAACCTGATTTGGCCTTATAATTGGTTACTGAGGATAGGTGACTGAGCCTGGCTTAGGGCACAGACTGGTTCCCAGGCTTGGTATCCAGCCTAGACTACAAACCACTGTTCTCTAGGAACTAGACCCTAAAAATATCTATATCTCAGCTTGGAAAAAGCTCACTATACAGACAAAATAAAATTAGGTCAAAATCTCCATCTCAACTTGCAGAGCAATCTACAGGTGGATTCTGTTGCATAAGTTTAACTATGAAACACTTGTGCAAACATGTAGGATAATATCTTTAAAAAATCTCCCACCCTGAAGTCATAAATAGCCTGCAAATCTCATATATATATATATATATATACAGCTAGTTATGAAAGGGGCATTCTGGTAGATTCCTCCAGAATAACCTTCGGGGGACCAGCGGGGTGAAGCACAAGGTCATGAGGTGAACCACAAGGTCATGGGTGAACCACAAGGTCATAAGATGAACTACAAGTTCATGAGGTGAACCACAAGGTCATGAGGTGAGCCACAAGAGCAAATTTGGTTAATGGGGATTTGCCTGACAAATCGTGATGAAAATTTTCACTACACAACAGAAAGCTGGGCAGAGAAGTGAAGTTAGCTCTGGATACACAAGGGGAAAGCTTCACAAAGCAGTTTTTGAGGGGAGGGTGAAGTTCTTCGGAAAGGAAACTGCTGAAGTGCCCAGCTGAAGACACTACAGAGTTCACAGGCTCCAACAACATTTCCAAATGCAAGGAAGTTTAAACCACTACAAGCCCCAGGGGCGAAGTAAACTCACTGCTAGCTGCTGTCAACAGGTGAAACGTTTGGACCTGATGGGATCACGTCGGCCGCAGAAGCCTCCTTCCATCAGATTATGGCTTCAGATTTAGAGAGGAAAGATGAATTCAGAGGATATCCAAATAAACTCGGAGAGGTCAGTCCTGTGTCTGCAGCTTCTAGGGGAGGCACCATGGAAGCCCTACTGAGATGTAGATGAGAGAGTGGAGATGCCACAGCCCAGATCCCTCTCAGACGTGCAGAGAGGAGAGTCAGTTTGCAGTCCAGACAGGGACAGAGGGCTTCTGGAAATCTCTAGGCACCTCAGAAGAGCAAGAGTGTTGGAAGATAGAAGCTGAGCATGAGAGGGCCTTGCTGCATGCAGGAAGTAGTTTCAGAGGACAGAACCTTCATCCCTGTGACCTGTGACGTCATTGAGTCAGTGCCCGAGGCAGAGGCCAGGGTTGAGGCAGCATCAACAGGCAGTCGCTGACACAGGTTGACTGATGCGCGTAGGTGGAACATGGTATGCCCCCGTCTCTTCCACAGAGAGGCCTTTGAAGGCCTCTGAAGGCCTCTGCTCTGCTGTGCCCCTCCAAGCTCAGCTCCTAGCCAGAGACTAGATTGCAAACACCTGCGGCTGCGCTGGGCCAATTTTCAACCAACTCTCAAACTTCTGTGTGCATGAGAACCGCAAGGACCTTACAAAATGCAGTGTCCAGTGAAGTTACTGAAGGGAGCTTCTGAAATGTTTCCTTCTGTAAGTTACAGCGTGGAGTCAAGCCTCTTCCACAGTCAACAGAAAACATTGTGCATCTAAACTTAGAAAAAAGAAAGTCACCGCTGTGTCAAAAAATGAAATGAGTCACTGGAAGTCTGAAGCATGCCAGTAAAACAACTGTGCAAGCCAGTGAAGCCTCGCACCACATCACTGCGCTAAACCGTCCTCCACGTGGAGCGCGTGCTTCCTGAAAGACACATGATAACCCACTCTCCTCGGAGAATATCAAACCGTCAGATCACATCCAGATGTGACCTCTGACTTCAGCTTAAACAGGGAAGTAAGGAGGGACTCTGCTCCCCACTACCACGCTCACCTCCAGGAGCCCCAACATCAGTCTGTTGATGGGGAAGCCCACAGATAGCTCAAAATCCTGACCCTGCTTACAGAACACATGATCTCACAAAGCCAGGAAGCTTCAAACATGAAAGCATTATGCTCACACCCAGCCAAACAATGTCTTAGCTCCCCAAGGTATATGCACATCTCTTCACTGAAATATCCTGAGTTACTGTCAAGAACAAAATTAGCTAAAATTGTGTGTATTTTTCTTTCTACTTAGCTCAGAATTCGAAGCATATGTTCACCACCTCCACACGTGACCAGTTCAGCATGAGCTGTTTTCTTCACTTTATTCTGAGAATATCTGTCAAAACAACATTTCAAAGTTGACCTGCCAAAAACTCAGACATGCACCAGTTATTTTACTAATTGTGTTTCTTCACAAACTACCAAATGAGCTCACTTAACTGAAACATGGCCATGCATCTTAATGACAAACTAATGAGACCTTTAGGAAGAAGGCACTGAAGGCGTCGCTGAACTTCTGAAGGCAACAGGAAGGGAATGCCAGTGGCACCAAGCCCCAGAGTTTGTATCCGAAACGAGGACTTCTAATGGGTCTGGAATAGTTCATCACTAGCGTCTGTCTTTAATGGGGCCACGGTACCATCAGGTATAATTACTTTCTAATGACAGTACCTATTGGCCTGTGGAAATGTGGATGACGTAAAACTCAGTCTTGAGTCAGCCAGCAGGTGTCGGGTACTGAATATGGTGCCAGGTCTGTCCCGCCAGGGGTGAGAAGTCAGACAGGGGTGTGAGGTCAGGAGCAATGAAAGCTATCAGAAAACTCAGACGCCATTTTAGAGGCATTTAGGGAGACAGATGGCCAAAGTCTGGTTTGAAGGTGATGCTGTAGGTTTAGAGTAGGTCAAAGAAAGTGACACTCAGAAGACCATGTTGGTAAACAGTGCATCCCCCTGCCCATGAGCCAAGGAGACAAAAAAGTTGAACTATCATAAACCAGTGTTGTGAGGAGGGAAGATGGTGCAGAGGTTCCTCCATCTTGTATTCCTGCTGAGGCCATTCCAGGTTTAACTAGAATCTGATCTTGATAGAGAGTCCCACGGAAAATCACCCAACTCTGTTCTAGGAACCAAGATCAGAATGTGGTAGCTAAGTTAGCTTCTGTTGAAACTATCTGTTGGTGTGGAATCCCTCCAAGTAATTGCTGATCTTAGCTTCTGTTAAAACTCTGGCTTCTGTGAAGCCCACTGCAGTTGCTGGGTGAGATGCTTGCCTCTGTGAAGCCTACTACACTTGCTGAGTGAGATGCTAGAATGTGGTTTCTGACATTAAAAACCATGGGTTCTGGATATGCAAGGCTACACCTGGGTTCCTGAACACTTACTTGAATATGGTCCCAGCCACCTGGAACAAAGACTTTCCATTGTCTAGAAGCTGTGTCTGAGTGCTTGCCTCTGTTGAACTTTACACAACAGTGTGTGTGTGTGTGTTTGTGTGTGTGTGTGTGTGTGTACCTGCTACCTCCCCCGCCACATACACCTATTTATAATTTCTCTGGTACCTATATAAACTCTCCTTCAAATAGTGTTTTTACATCATAATTATACCTATAAATTGAGTCTTAGACAAAAGTAGTATTCTTTATCAAGGTTATGAATTAAAATCAGGGCCAGTGATTAAAAGCAAGCAAGCAAGCGTCAGACAGTTAAGAAAGTTACCCTGAGCCTGGATCAGCTCCCAGCATGGAGAACCAGCTTTCTTGGACTCTTCATTGAGAAAGTCTTTGATAATGTATCTGTAATCTTACACTATAGCCATGTGCCTGACCAGGAATGCTGGCTTTCTCTAGTTATTCTCAAGCTGCAGATATGGGTTAGTTTCCTCATCTTAGCACAAACGTAGACATTGATGGTTTCACCCACAGCTAAGGGCAATGCTTCAACACATGAGCATTGGAGCAACATGTAAGATTCAGCACATGATGCCATACAGCCTTTGCTCATGAGGTTCCCCTTCCTGATCACCTGCCGTGTGCAGACAGGGCATCACGTAGGGTGCTGATGACACTGTGAAAGCATCCTCATGCCACCACATCCACTGACGCCTACTGCAGGCCTCTTCCACACAACTCCCCCAGAAGCTACATTTGAGTGGTAGTGGATTGTGACCCCCCAGGGTCACATATCACATGTTTATGTTGTGATTCATAACAGTAGAAAAATTACAGTTATGAAGTAGCAACAAAATAATCTTATGGTTGGGGACCACCACAGCATGAGATACTGCACTAAAGGGTTATAGCATTAGGAAGGTTGAGAACCACTGGATTAGATAGATAAAACCCAGTAGCTTCTAGTAGGCTCAGGACTTGCTTTCCATTGGCTCTGCATTTGGGGCTGGCACACTAATGTTGATAGCAGTCCTGCTGATCTTCATAGATTTCTCTGCATGTGTCTAGGCTCAGAAGTAAACTTGCTGCAGTAGAGTTAACAGGAAAGGGATATTTAGTTGAAGTGTCTAATGCCAATGCAGAACTAAGCTAAACAGGAAAGGGACTGTGGACAGCTGACCTAAGGCTCAGCTCATCACGTAGGTCATTAATGTCCACACTACAAAGAATTTGAACAAAGACTGAGTTAGCTCATCCCTTAAGTGCTGAGATTATACACAGAGAGAAATGATTTTCAGTCCCGGGAATCAGAGACTCTGTCTTCTGACTAAAGCCATTTCAGATCAGAATGTCCTCATTCTCTAGGAATTAAGCAATAGTCTATAAGATAAATGTAAAGATCAAAATGATAAGTATGGAATTTGCCAGGGTGGTGTTATGATTGCCTAAAGAAATCTCTGCCTAGAAATCACAGGATTATGTAGAAAAAGAATGAGTTAAAATTTTACTTAAGTGTGGTGTTTTCTGCTCATTTCTTAAAACCCCTTCCTTTTATCATACCAAGACAAACACTAGCAAGAAATTTATCTTACAGAAAGATTATCACAGTTCTCTGACTAAAGGTCATACTGTAGACCTTGTCTGCAAAGGAAGGAATCCTTTTATTGCTACCTCAAATTCTTTAATTGCTCTGACAAAACATCTACCTTCAAATACTTTTTTCCTTCAGTTTCTGTTCTTGGAAGCACATCTAACTGTGAAGAAAAATCCTTTTGGTTGGCGTGGGACTCAGAGACTACCCTCTGGTGGCCACACTGTTACTTGAACTATAAAAGCTGTAAGAAATTGAGTGGGGGTGGGGCAGGGACAGTTTCAGGGATGAAGCATGGGCAGAGTGGTGGGGGGTGGTATGCCTTTTGGGGCATTAGTCTGAACATGTACAAAGAAGGTTCCCTATCTTTCTGAGTACATGGCTGACTTCTTGCTAGTTGTAACACAACAAAGCAACCAGTCCAAATTAGAAAGACTATGGTGACTTCATGAAGTGAGTCTCCAGGGGGAAAATGAAATGGATTTCATTATTCTGATCAAATTAACAGATCAGGCTGAGAGAGATTAGTGACACAGAAAACAGGAAATGTTTCTTTCTCAAAACTAAAAGACATTTAAGGGTACAGGAACCTCCCCCTGGAAATACACATACCCAGAATGCAAGACTCATAATTCAAGCATTTTGCAAACCAAAACATGACAGACTTTTATCAGTTATTACATAATAAACAATGTTAACACCTTCCTATTTTCGGGGCTATGTGGAAACCTACTACTGTAGGATCATCTTAGGTGTGTGGGTGTGTGTCTGTGTGTGTGTATATATTAAAATACATACATACATATTTATATATGTTTACATGTGAAAAAAATCTAAATAAAATCACTAAATAACAGGGCACCTGATATCCCAACTAGATTATCTTTCATCATCAAGTGAAATCTACAGCGCCAGGAATTAGATTCATCTAGCTTAGTCATTGACCCATGGGGCCCATAGTCACCCTCAAAGAAATCAAATTACTGCCCAGACTGTTAATTGCTGTCCGCATACTGATGGTAAGGCTCCATGACTGAAGAAAACATTGATATCTCATTAAACACTGAGAAGTTGAGTGGAGCTTGTGCCTGACTAGATTCTTCACACCTACTTGCTAGAAGGTACCCTGCATGCTACCAGAAAGGAAAGGTACCAACCCAACTACAACCCTGTGCTCCACAACAGTGACTTGCCTGCATTCTATGTCGGCACAATAGTGGCACCAACATTGTGGGAGCAACCAGTCAATATCTGCTTGGATTAAGACCCACTCCACAAGATGAAACCTGAGACTGGCACTGCTCTGGTGACCAAGAACCTGAGACGAGATAAATCATGGGCCTAGGGAAAAATCAAATACTATTGCTCGGCTAATGGGACATAGCAATGAAATGACCCCAATAACATTCTGCCGTATCCATCGTTCAGGACCACACTCAGCCATCATCTGAGGAGCTTCCTCTTGCAGCAGATGGGAACTAATGCAGAGATTTGTCATGACAGTGCTCAGAGAGTAAGAAGCTTTGGAACAGCCAGTCCTACATGGGATGGCTTTATTACTGTTCCCCTCCCCAGCCACCAAGGTTCAGGGAGAAATGCAGAAGAAAAGGCAGAAAAAGCAGAAGAGCCAGAGAGGATGGATGGCAGGAAGAAGCTGTCTTCCAGACACAGTAGGACTGGGGCATGGATGAACTCACAGGGCTGTGGCAGTGAGGAAAATGCCTGCATAGGTCTAAGTCAGACAAAGTTCCTGCCCTGAGAGGGAGACTAGACACAAGCTCTATCCCTGACCAAGAAGCCCTCTCCAACTGACATCTGCTTGCAAAGGAAAACTAGTTATCTGCAATGGAGCCTCATTGGGTTATTAACCGCACTTAAGGGGAGAATTATGCCCAGCAGTAGACAGCCAACACAAAATGAACTCAGAGATATTTTCATAAACTTCTTTTCTCACATTTCTTTTTTTTTTTTTTTTGGAGGGGGACTTCTTTTTTTGTCTTACTGGTCTTTGCTGACTTTGTGTTTCTATAGATTTTTTTTGTGTGTGTGTGTGTATGCTTGTGTCTATGTCAGCGTGCATACATGTTTCTTGTGCTTTCTCTTTGTTGATTTCTTTTAAAATTCTGATTTGTTTGCTTTTCTTGTTGAAGAGAGAGAGAGAGGAGAGAGAGAGAGAGAGAGAGAGAGAGAGAGAGAGAGAGACTAAAAGAAGGCATGGAGGTGGGTGGTTAAGGGCAATGAGAACCTAGAAGTAAAAAGAATACACTGTATGAAAAAAATTTCAATTAAAAATTGTTAATGCCCTCAAATGAGGTTTATAATATCAGAAATGAAGAAAAATCAGTGAAAACTTTTCCATGTACATAATGAGTGTGGGTGCTATTCTTCTTCAGATGTTAGTGATAGAGTCAGATAGTGTGTACATTTGTGTGTGTGTGCTTCTTTGCTTTTAATAACGTTATTTTGTTTTAACCTATTGCACCTGCTTGATGTGTCTCAGACTCTCCTTGCTGCCACCTGCTGTGCTAAAGATTTTCCAATTTTTTAATTCTTGAATTGGCAGATAAACTGATCAAGATCTAGACCTGTAGGTGATAAAGTCAGCATTCAATATATAAAAAACTTCGAAAACTTGTTGATGATATTAAGCAACATTTAAATGTTAGAATTCTTTTATTGTACTTTCCATTTATCATACAAAATGTTTTATTTTAATGTTTTCATATCACTGCACTTCAGTCATAATCACCCTGTTTCTGGATCTTCCTGCTCTACACGATGCTTTGTTCCTACCCCTAAAGAGTCTTTCTGATGTGTTCCTACCCCTAAAGAGTCTTCCTTTTACATTATGCCAATAAACATGGAAAATCGTCCAATATCCTGATCCATCTGCAAAATGAAAATCGTATTGAGATGCCACCTCACCCCAACCAGAATGAATTTCAGGAGGAAAATGAGATAAATGTACAGTGACAGACACCGAAATGTAGCGTAAACCAAATGCTGGGTAGTTAGGAAACTCATGTTCAAACTCGAATTCTTACTGTATATGGGAGATAGAATGGGCAATCTTTAATTTCAGGAATATTTAACTATTCAGTCAGGAGAACCAAAATTAAATAAATCATCAGAGATTTAAGTTTGAAAGAAGGGAAAGAGAGGAGCACGTGGAAGCGGGCTGTGAAGAATGGCCATGCGCTGAGCTGGTCTTTCCGCTGTGGATGATACAGCTTGGCAAAATCAGGGCCAGTAGAGGCCGCCTCAACTTCCCCAGACCTTCTTGAAGGGAGGGGTGCAAATCAGACAACCCAAATGTGCTGTGCATCTTACTCAAGCGTAAGAAGGATAACACAGTTCATGCGGACAGCTACCTGGATGGAACTAGAGAATTGTGCTGGGTGCAACAAAAGCCTGTCACCAAAGACTATGTACTGAAAGCCATTGCTTTAACATTCTTTAAAGAAAAAATTAGAAACAGAAAACAAGCCTGAAGTGGACTGGAGTCATGAGGGCAGTGAATGAGGCTGTACATGGGTTACCTTGCCACTAACACCCCCATTACAGTATTATTCTATGACAATTACAATAGTGTTGCTTTATCAAGTCATGCATGCTAAAAATAAGTGTACCAGAAAACCACATTTTGGCATCTTGGCAAAACATAGAGATGCAAATGAAGTTCCTCTTAGAACAGTGTCTAGAGAGAAGTTCTGAGGTAGATGGCTCAGTCAGATGCCATGCCTCTCCTAAGTTAGTCAGACTGCCGTGCCTCTCCTCAGGGAGACAGATGCGATGAAGCCAGCCGCCAGGTCAGACATGCTGAATCTTCCCCTGTAAGACACCACTTGTGGTGTTACAAAGATTATTAGATATGGGTTAATCAAGATGTGAGTAAGAGGCTGAAACTAATGAGCCAGGCAGTGTTTAAATAAATACAGTTTTTGTGTTGTTATTTCGGGGCATAAGCTAGCCAGGTGGCCGAGAGCCGGGCAGCGGGAACACAGTGGTTAAAAGAATACAATTTGTGTGTTGATATTTCGCGTGTAAAGCTAAGCATGCGGGAGCTGAGCGGCTGGAAGTGGGTCTGCAGCTCATCACTACAGAGTTCCCCTCCTCCAATACATGTTTTATACCTTTGTCTTCAAGGTTTTACCAGCCTGCTTGATACAAAACAAATGGATTAAGCTGTGTACATGACCGTGTTCTCTCTTTTGACTTTGGGTCTATAGAGAACATCTCTGTGAAATCAACTTCATTAGCTCGTTGCAGAGATAAAACAAAGTATCCAACAAAGTCTTTAATAACTGATGACATGTGCAAGCATGAGCATCCTGTGATTTTAGCTTCTACTGCTCTCAGACAGTGTGGGTTAGCTAATTAAGACAGTCTGCAAGGCGCCAGGTCCTTTGCTCATTACCTAGTGTCTGCTCTCCCTATTCACTTCCATCACTGAAAGGACTTGAAATCTAAATCAGCCACTGATCATTTCCAACCTTTATACCCGACTCTTCTGACTGCAAGACCTCATTAACACAGAGCTTATTAAACCCACTCAGAATGAGCAGAATTACATAACAAAGATCCTCTGAGTAGAGTTATGGATGGATAAATAACAGCTCCACAAAATGACTGTCAAAGGGCCAATTTTGGAATAACTAGCAATGATGATAAAACCTAATGAAATTTAGTGTTACATAACAGAAGTGGCTTGACAAACAAGCAGAAGCAGTATCAGGTAAGTGGAGCACAGTATTTCATCGTGCAGAAATCTCTGAAAGGTAAGCTTAAAGACACTGTTAAGTCAGGAAGGACGCGGCTGGAACAGAAGGCCAGAAGCCATTCCTCTCCTTGAATGTGGAAAAGATTTAAAACAAATACTAAAGTGAGTCAGTGAGATAAATCCAAAGCAAATAATTTAGAATGCACATGACCAGTTTTCATTTTTTTTAGAAATTCATGTTCAGCCTAGAGATTTATTTTTCCCAACTCTAACACATGTATATTCCTGCACACAGTGCATATGTACATACCGGGCATTCATATTCATTTATAAGTGTGCACGGTGCAGAAACACTCAGGTGCACATGTGTGTACTCAAATGCACTCCCTGGAATTTAATTTAAACAAACAAAATGAAAGTAAATATATTATTATGAGAATGCCCCCAAACCGAATTTAAAACTAAAACAATTCATAACACAAAGCAATATATCTAGCAAAACACCCCATATTTAGAAAAACAAAAGCAATTATTTTAATTCATACATAAATTTGCATATACACTTTTTCATGCATTTTATATGTATGCGGGTGTATGCGTGAATGTATATATATGAATATACTTGCACTGCATGTTATTTTCATATCAGTCCAGCAGTACTGCATTTAAGACTATGGAAAGGCACATTACACTGGAGGTTTGGGGACTTTTGAGTCAGGTGCATGTGATACGGTGACACAGACTGATTCTGCCTTTCCTTGTCATGATCAACAAGATATTTTCCTGCTAGAAGCTAAAGTGCAAAGGTGTAATAAAATTCTTTGTATCTTATTTTATCTGCATGTAAGTATGTCTTAAGGTTGGAAGGGAAAAGTATGGTTAAAAGACCTTCTCATTCATCATCTCTGTAAGCATTCTCGGGCGGCTCTGGAGCCTGCGGCAATCTGTCCGCCCAGTGATTGGCAGCCCCTGTATCTTTACAGTGTCGATCACTATAAAGACTCTTCTGGTGTCTCGAAGTTTGTACATCTTTCTGGGAAGAAGCCTGGCATGGTTGGGCTGTGTTTTCTACACATCTGTTTCATGTGGGAAGAACTGTGCCTAATTTGTGTTTGTCTGCAGGACTTTGAGCGTCTGCACCTCAGCCTTGGTACCCTGGTCCATTAGATTCTTATGGTTTTCTGTCATATGTTTATATTTCCATATACTTTAAACAGTAATAATTGTACTTGTACATGCTGGCAGCATTTAAAAGCTTTCAGTTCATAGGTTAATTTTATAGTGATTTCACCACACTCAAGCGTGTTTTATTTTGTCCCATTTGCCCATATCTTTTATGATTTCCTCATAAAAGGAAAAACTCTCATTTGTGATTTAACTGCAAATGTATTTTCTAGGCCTATGTTCAAAATGAACACTGTATTTGTATTATTAATCTATTTTTAAATTTTGGTGTTTTTAATTAAGATAGAAGTACATCACCCCCCATGCCTTTCCTCCCTCCAACCCCTTCCATCTTCCTCCATTGAACTCCTTCCTCCTTTAGCTCCCAACTCTCAGACTGATAGCCTCTTTTTTCTTTATTATTGCTACATGCACATGTATGTATGCCTTTGCATGTGTATGAATGCTCAAATATCTAGAAATAAGACCTGTTGTGTGTAAAGGACTTCGAGAATGATCTGTCTGCATTGGGTAGCCCATATTTTCTTTGTAAGCAATACATTAATATACCTTCTTATATTTGTAGCCCAAATTTGGTTTTGTTTATTGTATGATATTCCAGAAGCTTATTTTTGTGATTCTTTTATTTCTTACTGACTCAAGAAAATTCCTTTATTATAAATTAATTCAATTTTATGATAAAAAAGATTTCCACATCCTCTTTTTTGTTTAAGTGGCTGGCACTGCTCTGTATATTTTTAACATAGCATTTGAATTAATCTGATCTTATAAATATGCCTTGCTACTTGATATAAGACACTTTTAAGTCATATTTTGTGTTTTGCATGTGTTATTACTATTGGAGATAAATTTGGAAAGTTTTATAATTAAATTATCAGGAGAAGTACAAGATGTTTTTTGAAAACGCACTGATTTTTATAATTACAACAGATTTATTCTTTTCACTACTGAGTCCATGAGAGGATAGTTGCTGAGTCATCCCTGTCTGACACAGATAATTTCTATACAGTTTAAAAATTTTAGCAAAAGTAAATATTCAGCATTCTGCTATGGAGGGTTTTTTTAGGATTTTGTAGGAATTTGGGCAAGCATTATAAATAGGAATGTGTATGTTTATTTTTTCCCACATCTGGATGGCTATTATTTTATGACACACACTTTCCCAAGAGTCCATCAATGAGAGTCTCTGGGGTGATGCTGAGAACTTAGCAAATCCACTGCCGTGGGTCGCAGGGACTTGATTTTAAGAGCTGCTGAGCCCTCAGAGAAGGTTCCTATTTGTGGGACCTAAATAAAAGGAGTCTGAGTTGATGGATCCCACATAGGCTAAAGCTGGAAGTGTAGATGAATTATTTCATATCAAAAGCAGTTCACTTCAGGCAGGGTTATACTCTTGGGTTCAAACCCAAGATATACACCAAGGTTCAAACTCTTGGGTGCTGTTTGAAGACATGTGTATGGGTGTGCTAGAGAAAAATATGACGTGGGTTTATTACAAGTTGTCTATCTGCACCACAATGACTCATGCTGTGTGAAGTCTTCCTCTATGTGTTTGCACTCCTCTGCAAAGTGATCATGACGTTCATCTCACACTACTGTCCATAGGTGGAGTGTGTTCCTCTCCAGGACTGTGTTAATAGTCTGTGATGGAGATCTGGTGTTCTGCACCAACATCCAGGTTTGTTCTTAGGGAGTGCCACCTTAACATTTACTTAAATATATTTTAACTGAAATAGATCACTTTGAGCTTCCTCTCCTTCATCCACTGTTCCCAGATTTCCTTTCCTCCCTTCAAACCTTCCCATTTAAGTTGATAGCCTCTTTTTCTTTTATTGCTGCTACATCTGTGTGTGTGTGTGTGAGAGAGAGAGAGAGAAAGAGAGAGGGAGAGAGAGAAAGAGAGAGAGAGAGAGAGGAGAGAGAGGGGAGCGAGAGAGGAGAGAGAGAGAGAGAGAGAGAGAGAGAATCTTTGCTTAAATATAAAAATGAAATGGAACCTGCTGGGTCTGGCCTTGAACCCGTAAACACACCTGAATACTTTTAATTCCCAGTAGGATCAGCTAAGCTTATTTTAAAAACTAACTTCTAGGTCAAAGAGAGCATTTATTTTTGTATTTTTAGTCCTTTATTTTCTATCTTTATTGAAATATTACCAAAAGCCACAAAATTCACTCATTTAAAATATGTGGTTGTGTTGAGAGTATATGTCCGTGGTAAAAAGCTTGTCTTGAATACACAGGTCTGTGTTCCATACAGCAGAGTGAAGTACGCAGTACAATGAATTTAGTATGTTCCCAGTTGAGTTCTCGCCCCTACAGTCAATGCTGCAATGTTCTATCTCCTCTGAGAACCACTCCCATGTCCTCTCCATCAAATAAAATCTAATTTACATTCCATACCTACAGAGTTCACTGATCTAGACTCTTCATGTAAATGAATCATGATTTAGCGCTTTTTGTGACTCATTTCTTTCACTTACTTTTAAAATAAATTTCTATGTGTGTATGTGGGATATATGTGGCATGACTGTGTGGTGTATATGCCCATGTGTGTGTAGATGAGTCTGCCAGGTACACACTTTGGAGTGTTAAGTGTTTTGCTCTGTCAGAGCATATGAATTCCTAATATGCCAAACACCATCAAATGCACTGATATTTACATTCTAAGCATATTTGTACCAAATTACATCCAGATGTCATAAGAGACCATATTAATGTAAATTATCCCCAATATTATAGACTTTTGCCCTTTACAATTTAAATATTCAATAAGACTAAATTTTAAATAGGCAATCTTCATTTCAAAAATTTTATTTTGCAGTATTTTGATCTTTAAGTAGAAATTTCATGTTTCAGTTCATGGCTATTTCATCTCAAAATTTAAGCACAATCACTCACTTTAAATTTTCCTCATTAAGTACATTTTGTTGTGGAATATTATTTTAACGAGGCAAAGATGTGTTACGATTGTTTATGCTGCATTTGTATAAGGATGTAAGGATGTGTGTTTAATGATGTAAAGATGTCTTGCACCTGTTTCACCTTGCTTGCCTAAGTCACCTGACTGGTCTAATAACAGCCAATAGCTGGACAGGAGAAAAGATAGGTGGGGCTGACAGACAGGGAGGACAAATCTAGGCTTAAAAAGGAAGGAAGAAGGAGAGAAGAGAGGAGACTACTGGGGTAAGAAGCCGGGCAGTTGCCAACCAGCCAGATATATGGACAGCAAGGAAGTAAGAAAGGTAAAAAGCCTTGAGGCAAAAGATAGATAAAGAGATGCAACACTCGCCTTGTCTACGAAGGCAGCTGGCTTGATCACCTGTGCTTGTAGGGATGCTGGTAAAGGTGCAAGACTTTACCCTTATCATCAAGACATGAAGAAGTGGATGCCTTGGAATTCACTGATCCTGCTGTATTCTCATATGTGAGTGTCTCAGGGGCAGGACCAGCCTGAGAAACTATCTTCCCACTGATGGACAGGGGCCAGGTGTGAAGAAACACAGCCCAGCTGTGGAAGTCAGAGTATTTGTAGCCTCATTAATTTGCATAGTGGATGCTGAACTTTTGAGAAGATTGGTGGGGAAGAGAGGTCTGAGAGAGAGTGAGAACAGGCAGGCGAAAAAGGAGGGACCTTGGCCATGGTGCTAACGTTCCCAACAGTGGCTCTCACTCGGCGTCTTCATGGTGCTGACGTTCCCAACAGTGGCTCTCACTCGGCGTCTTCATGGTGCTGACGTTCCCAACAGTGGCTCTCACTCACTCGGCGTCTTCATGGTGCTGACGTTCCCAACAGTGGCTCTCACTCACTCAGCGTCTTCATGGTGCTAACATTCCCAACAGTGGTTCTCACTCAGCGTCTTCATGGTGCCTACGTTCCCAACAGTGGCTCTCACTCACTCAGCATCTTCATGGTGCTGACGTTCCCAACAGTGGCTCTCACTCACTCAGCGTCTTCTGGCTGAGCAGCCACCAGTGCTCCACTCAAGCTCTGCTTCTGACTCACCCCCCATCTTCATTCATGCATCTGTGTGAGGGGCCTCCGCGCTGTTTACCACCCAGCCACTCAATCTCGGGAGCAGTGGTGCCCAGACACAAGCAGAGTTAGAGACAGAGGAGGTCACCTTCTCATAATGCAATGCGTTTTATTATTGGCGGGCAGACAGCTGGGCACGTCCTCCAGCAGACAAGGGACGCGATAGCATCTCCTGCTGAAACTTGCCAAGTCATACCTTAATTGTCATTTGTCACAAGCCTGTCACATAAAAGGCCTCAAGGCCTGTCACATGCTAATACCTAATGAGTGAGACAATGACAGTTGGTGTCTCTGTTATTTTCACTGAAGCAGACATCAATCCACACAGAGCTGTGTCGTCTTTGTCGGGCTACTTAGCTTGCAGCCTCCGTCCACTGTGATTGATAAGTGTTGATCAGCCAGTGCCCTCTTTGACTCCAGTAATAAATCTCAGAAAGGTTGCAGAAGGATGGCTTATGTTGTGAGAATCGGGGGTGGAAAGATGGAATAAGGATACCCATCTGGTGGAAAGGGAACTATAGTTAGTATCTTACACGAGTCTATGTCTAAATTAAAGAACTGTCAGCTTTCTTCCTGTGCATGGAACTCTTTCCTGTCCACATAGTGAAGTTAATCCCAGCAGCAGTCTCGTCTCTGGGGAAAGTCTCCACCCACTGAGTTCTCCTACGATCTCCTGGATGCCCACCCTGCTGTCTGTCTGCCGTGTCTTAGTGACTAGCCATATCCTTCTTTGATGTGACATGCTCCCACCATGACCAAGTCCCCACTGCGATGACAAATTTCTCAATAAGTAAAGCTATGCGAAGATAAAGGTCAGCCCTGTGCACAGGTCCGGAAGAGACACACAGAACTAAGAAAGGAAACATAATGTTTAAGACAGGCAACTCTACCATACAGATGTTGCTTTGCATTCTTTGGGAAAGCAGAAATTAACCTCTCCAGAGGAAACCCAGAGGAGGATTGATCTCAACACAGAGAGCACTGCTGGTGTTTACGACAGATGATTGCCAAGCTCAGGATGGAATAGAAAGAACTCTTGAGAAAGAAAGACACCCCATGCGGTCAAGGTCCTGCTTAGCTGACTGTGTGAGCCTCTGATCCTGTAATCCAGAGAGAGGCAGGCTGCATCAGCAAACAGCACAGACCTCAGGGCAATCCAGAGGAGTTCAGACAATGTGGAGGAATGCACAGCCCAGGATTTGTTCCGGGCGCTGGGTGGGCTGTGCTGTGTAAAGACTGGCCTGTCTCCTTCTACTTCACATGATTCTTTGAGGCTGCATACTTTACGCTAACCCTTAAGGCAGACAGCCCCGTGGCCCTCATCTTAAAGATGATGGAATGACACAGAGAGATCAATGTCTTGCCAGAATTGCACAGCCAGCAGGCAATGCAAGTACAGGTGGCCCATAAGCACACATGCCCCGAGCAAAACCCCAGAACCTTGGCGCAATCTGCCAAATAGCAAATTATTTATCTGATTATATCAGAGATACTACATGTCAGTGATAGAGATCAAAACGAACCTAATTAGCTTAGCGGCTGGTAACCTCATACAAACTGTCAAAGAACACTATATAGTCATTTTAGTTTAACTTAAATATTTAAGTTATTTTTATTTTATTTTATCTTACCTTATGTGTATGTCTGTTTTTGCCTGCATGAATGTCTGTGTATAACATGCATGCTTGATGCCTGTGGAGGTCAGAAGAACGCATTGGATCCCCTGGAACTTGGTATATAGGTGCTTGTGAGTTGCCGTATGGTGAGAATCAAACCTGTGTTCCATAGAAGAACAACAAATGCTCTTAAATGTTGAGCCATCTCTCCAGCCCCTAAGTAGGATTTTATATATATTCAATAAAATATTACAACTCAGAAGACATCTATATTGCTTGAATATGTTCCAAATAATTTGTCCAGTGTATAAATACAATGGAAGATAAAATTATCACCAAAATCTCAAGAAAAGTAATTTAAAAGACAAATTATAGGATTTTTTAAATAAATTAAGTCTCTCACACACACATCTCTCTCACTCATTTGAAACCTAAAAAAAGTAAACATTTACTTCATGTCAATAGTTACCTATACATTTATGATTTTTTTTTGCCCATTTTGACCAATTTTTCCAATGCATTTAGTCTACAGTAACAGCAACCTTAACATAAAATCCAGGGGAGCTGTGGGGATAGACAGCCCCTGGAGGACACAACATGACTAAAGTCATTCACCTGGTTACCTGGGAAACAGAATGCTAATGAATTTACCCTCAGTTTACGTTTTGATATAAAGGCTGTTTAGAGAATTAAACGAGAGGAATTTTCAGGATGTGAACTCGGGATTTCATGAGGGATCACTGAGAACATCCCTCCCCCAAAAGCCATGTGAGTTGTGTCTTTAATCCCACGCCTCCCCTCTGGTCCAGAGAAATAATTTCGGTCCAGGCTAGCACCGGACCCTGACAGCACATAGAGTGGTACCCTCCAGTGATGCTCACTGTCTTCAGTTCCCACCGTGCCCATGGGTACAGGGTTCATCTATACTTTTAATATTTTTATTTATCTTTGATAACTTCACACATCCATACAACTCATCTCTATAATATCCACTGCCCCCTGAGTCTTGCTCAATGCCTAACACACACACTCCCACCTTTGAGTCCTTCATGATCATTTAACTACTGTCTTAGTTACTGTTCTATTGCTGGGAAGAAACACCATGAACAAGGCTATTATAAAAGGAAGCATTTAATTGGCTTGCTTCCATCTTCAGAATATGAACCCATGATCATCACGGAGGGGAGCACGGTCGCTGGCAGGAAGGCATAACACTGGTACTCACTGGTACTAGAGCTCAAATACGATCTGCAAGTTCAAGGGAGAGAAAGAGAGAGAGAGACCGAGCCAGGGATGAGTTTTTGAAACATCAAAGTTCCACTAACTGGAAGACCAAGGATTCAAACCTATAAGCCTCTGGGGAATATTCTCATTCAAACCATCAAGTCTTCTCCAATTAGCATGGGCAACCTACCAGTGGTCACACCCCCAGAGAAAAGTCACTCTCCTTCCTCTTTTGGCAGCCATCAGTTGCCAAAAGTCCCTCAGTTAGGAAAAGGGCCTCTCTCTAACTTCTCCATCTACTCTAGAAAGTCAATTGGTTCATTCTCATACGGGTCTTAAGCAGGGATCTCCAGCTGCTGTGAGCTTCTGGTTGAGCAGCCTCTCCTGGCCTGAAGACAGCATCTCACAGACCTCTGCGCCCTCCTCCAGCTCTTGCAGCCTTCCTTTGCCCTCTTCCACAATGCCACCTGCCCTCTGTGGGCGTTGACCTAGATGTACCACGTACGGCTGAGCACTCAGAAGTCAGTCATTCGCGGTATTTGACCAGTTATGAGCAGAAAGAAGTTTCTCTGACCCAAACTAAGAATGGCACTGATCTGCAAGAAGAAATATAAATATTTAAAAGGCAGTGTTTTGAGTCTGTTTAGGAAACTATAATAGTAGTGGTTTCCCTAAGCTCTGGCCTTGTGTCCTCTCTAGTCATGAGTTTTGAACAAGTTTTTAAGTACAGGCATGGATTGCCTCATGTGTAATAGCCCTCACATTCAATTACTTCCATAAATGTCCCACTGCTATTGTAACAATGGGCCTAGCTTGCCTGGCAGGTCCCCGTATGCTGAGTCCACCAATGGGTAAGTCGAATGATGCCTATTCTCTTCCAGGGGCTTGAACAGCACCTTTGACACCAGAGAAGCTAGCAAACAGGGAGGAAGTTTCCAGGTCATTTCCAGCTGGATTTTCCCATGTTCTGCTGCAGAGGCTTAGAGAAGCTTCAACTCTCATAATCCACGAGGATGAAGCAAGCAAATATAAGCCATTGGTGAGCACCATCAAGACTTACAAACAATTAAACTTTGTTATGATAAACAAAGGGCAACGAGCCCAAGGTCAGGATCCTAGAGAAACTGAGCCATGAGGTGAAGCCAATATATATATATATATATATATATATATATATATATATATATATAGACCCACCTGGAAATTGGAATCAGACAAAAATTTGGGAGCAGGGGAGCAGGAGTTAGAAGGAAGGGGATAAGGGGGTTGAGGAGAACTTGAGGGAATGGGATAGTCGAGATAGAGGAAGGACAGATATGAGAGCAAGGAAAGAGATATCTTGGTTGAGAGATTCATTATGGAGTTAGCAAGAAACCCAGCTCTAAAAAAATGTCCTAGAACCCACAGGGATGACACCAGTTAAGACCCTAAGCAATAGAGGAGAGGGTGTCTAAACTGACCTTACCCTGTAGTCAGACTGATGATTATCTTAAATATCACCATAGAACCTTCTTCCAACAACAGATGGGGAACAGAGGCAATGACCCACATCGGAGCACTGGACTGAACTCCCAAGATCCAATTGAAGAGTGGAAGGAGTGAGAGTATGAGCAAGGAATTCAAGACCATGAGGGGTTCATCCACTGAGACAGTTTGTTTGAGCTAATGGGAGCTCACCAACTCCAACTGGACTGGGAGTGAGCAAGTATGGGAACAACCAAACCCCTCTAAAGGGGGTTGACAGCTGGCGCAGACTGAGGGCCACTGATAGTGACACTGGGATGTGTCTTTACTGCATATACCAGCTTCATGGGATCCTATTCTCTTTGATGTAAACATTGCTCAACCTAGACGTAATAGAGAGGGCCTTGGACTTTCCAAAGGGCGGGTGCATGGCATTCCCTTAGGGTTGGAGGGGTGGGGTGGGAGGGTATGTGGAGGGAGAGGGAGGGGACTGGGAGAAGGGGAGGAGTGAGAATTTGGATTGGTATTTTTAAAGTAATAATAGTAATAAAAAGAAAAAAAAGACAATTCAATGCCCCATCCAAATGGCTCCCAGTGAACCCCAGGGTGGCAGCGATAAAGCCCACTGTTAGGACAGTGCCCGAGAGGAGCAGGCAGAGAAGACATTCTTGTATATATAACAGGATTAGGAACTTCATGATGTGGGGAAGTATAATCTGACCTTCACAAATCAACTTCATTTCTTCTCTTGTGCTAGAAATGAGACAAGTCAGCTCCTCATTAGTAAAAAGCAGATTTGTGTGGTTGTTTTGAGTTAAAACCTTCTAGTGAAGTCATCACAGTTCCAAAGGGAAGAGGACATTTTTGTCTGCTCTTAGTTTCATTTCTATTAAATTTTAATTTACTCAGGGAAAGCGACAGTAAATGAGTTTGTGTCATTCCTAATTTTTCAGGACTCATAATTTAATACATTCGCTTAAAATTAGGAAAGAGATGCCAATGAGCTTCGGCTTACCTGAGACTACCCACCAGGGAAACCGTGATTAGATCATAGCCCCAGGGCAGGTGTTAGGACTAGATGTGGAAAACACACGACTGGAAGACTTATCCATTGTGACCTTCCTGTCACAACTCACCGCGAGGTTAAAAATGAGTATGTCCCATGTTACTCAGTGCAATACTCGTGATGAGGCCAGTGTCTCTGTCACAGTTCAGCTGCTTTTAAAACCCTCTTTCTAGTTACCCATGATGACAGCTGGAAAGGAATCAAAGACCTTTGCTGGGG
Organism: Arvicola amphibius; assembly: GCF_903992535.2. Taxonomy (NCBI): domain Eukaryota; kingdom Metazoa; phylum Chordata; class Mammalia; order Rodentia; family Cricetidae; genus Arvicola; species Arvicola amphibius. The sequence goes on along the minus strand of NC_052049.1, from coordinate 5,886,101 downwards.
GCATATGCCCTTGCCTTTAGCTTAACTTTTAATTCAGACACTCGACCTGCCAGGTACTGCTAAGGCTTTCCTGAGATCAAACATGCCATGTATTTGAAATGCACAGCCTATACCACAAATGCAAAACTCAGGAGTGATTATCAACAAAATATACAGATTTCCAGTTACACAGCAATTGGAGAACTCGCAAGCTACGGGAGATTGCGAAGCAACACAGAATTGGTTTATGGTTCCCAGCCTTTCCTGTCTGTAAAAATGCTGCCTTAATAAATACAGAAGCTGAAAGCTGCAGTTTGCATAACTGCCGCTTGTCAGGTTTTCTGGTTCTAACTCTACCTCTTTTTAAACACCCTGCATCCCTGGAAAGAAACGTATAATTCAAACGTTATGTTAAAGTATGCTACAAAACTCCAGGGAGCCAGGATGTCTTTTCAGCAATTCTCCTACCAAGGCCAACTCTGTCAAATCATCAGCTCACCTCACAGTGTCCCTGAGCCCCAGGGAAGTAGTCACATTGCATTTGCAATGCATCCCTAGAAATAACTTAATGTCACAGGGAGCACCATGACACTTCATAAACCTCCATCTGACAGTTGTCCTGAAAGAAAAACTGCACTCGTTTCCTGTCTCTGTCCCAAGAGAGTGCCTCAAAATGAGCACCTAAGACAGCAGGAGGTTATTGTCTTAGTCTGGAGGCTTCAAGTTCACAGCAGATGCACTTCCATCAGCAACCTGTAGGGGGAGCCCTTTCTTGCTTCCTTCCTCATGACTTCTGTGAGCCTTGGTATTCCTCAGTTAACACGTTTATTCTCCCGTTTTCATCACACATGATCTCTCTCTCTCTCTCTCTCTCTCTCTCTCTCTCTCTCTCTCTCTCTCTCTCTCTCTCTCTCTCTCTCTCTCTCTCTCTCTCTCTTTCTCTCTCTCTCTCTCTCGTAATGCTTCTCCTCTTATAAGGATGTTCAGTTATTTTAGCTTCAAGCCCTCTCTAATGACATCACTGAAACTTGAATGTATTTTCAAAAATTCTGTTTCCAAACAAAGTGACATTTAATGGTAGTGGGATCTGGCTTTTCAGCTTTTTTTTTTTCTCAATACAATTTAACCCGAGATGCAAGACACTCTGTCTCATTAATTTTATAATTCCCCTTGTATTTAAGAATGTGCTCGGCATCTACTATACACAGGAAATGTGATGGCTAAATACTGGATCTATAAATTATTTAAAGGCATAAATATTTGATAGCTAAATAAAATGCAAGGGGAATGTAGTCCGTGTTGTGACGTTCCATCCAGCTCCGATCACCCACACCCCAGTGCGGCAGGGCAGGATGCCGAGAGATGAAGAAAAGCACAAGGAGGCAATGTGTACAGCGTGACGTGTGGTGGGACTTCCGGTAAGGGAGCTCGCAGAGAGAGCAAGCTTATCACGAGACCAAATGTCCAGTTGCAGCTAGACTAGGCAGGCGGCATCTCTCCCACAGAAAGGCTGTGTAGGTATGACCCCTCTCTCATGGTGGTTACCAAGAAACTGTAGATAGAGTCTCCTCCCATCCCTCTCCTATCTCTCTCTGCTCTCTTCTTTCCCTCCCACCACCAGTCAGTCGAAGCAAAGATTACACTGGAAAACGTTAAACAGCCATGGAAGGCTTTACCCATGCCCACTGTCATAACAACCAGAGTGTAGTTTGAAGTGAACTCTCTGCTGAAACAAAAACCAGCAGAAGTTTTAGCATCTAGGGTAAAGCAGAACACAGACCATCCGTGTTTTCTACTTGGGTATCTTCAAAAGAAAACTTTCTCAGACCTTCCTGTGCCACGGTAGCTCCACCAGAAGCAAGGTGCTTCACTGAGCTTTGGTTCCCACTCTTCTGATGACTTGGGAGATAAGGCTCTGTTTTAATCTTTTTAATATATTTCAGAAGGTGAATCCAAAGTCCTAGAGAGACATTCTTCAAATGTAAAACCGATGAGATTCATTATATTAAATTACAATCCAAAGTGGTGTAGAAATAATTTATAATTAGATTTTAAAGCACACACTCTAAGGAAATATCAATCAGGAGCTCAGGGAGTAGACAAAGCTCTCTAAAGGTTGGTCCAGGGGGGTGGAGAGACTGGAAGGCTGTCTTCATTGGTGCATTCCAGAGCTCTATGGCACTAGGGATTTCTCTTTCCATGTTGAGTGATCACAGTGATTGTAAGAAGACTTCAGTTTGTCTTTTCTTCTCAGAACAAAGAATGGCACACCTGATATATGCTAACACAGAGGAGATATGTTGATGTGTATTCAGGAATATATACATATGCAGTATATATATTAATATTTAATACATATTCATATATGAATGCATGCATCTATCATCCATATCTCCTATCACCGTCAATCCAAAAATTACCCAGGCAAGAATCAGAATAAGAATAAGCCAGGTACCAAGTGTTGGTCCTGTTTCAGCCTCCTTCTCATCTGCTCCCTAAAGAGGCCAAAGCAAAGTGGTAACAAAATCAGTACTGGTTACTTCTAAGGTTTTCCTAACTGAATATGGCTATTTCCCTTCACTTTCTTTAAGCAACAAGAAAGATTTCCAATATTTCTTTGGTGATAATATCTGGAGATATCAATGACACAGCAATCTACAGCAATTATAAAATACAGAATAACCACTGTTTAACCTGGTAGATGATAATAAAAACTGAAGGACATAAACAATGTAAGAGCCTACATGTGTGAAAATTTTGCAAAGTCACATAGATATGTTAATGTTATGAATACCATATATAAGATGATATGATATTCATTATATATTTATATAAATAATCTGAAATTTTTATAAGTGCACTTCAGATATATAGACTGCTGACTTCGCTTGGCTTGAGCTAAAACGTGGCCCTTTATTAGGTATCTTATAGGAAATCCACAGTTACCAGGTGTTATGTTCTAAGTTGTTATAGTTTTCTTTGAGCACAAAAATTATCCTAATTTGTGTTGATCCTTTATTCTGGCTCCTTGCACTGTTAGGTGCATAGCCTGGGGAGTCTTTCCCAGGTCTTTTGGGGGGCATAAATATCTATTACCACCGGTTTACAAACCGCAAGGTACAATCCATTTCATCATTTAAAAATATTTCTCATAGGACATTTCATGCTCAGTCTCAGTTCCGGAAGATTATGAAGAGGACTCAGGCAGTCTCATGTGAAACTTGTAGCTGAGAGGGAAAGGGGCATGGACTCCCTGCCAGCTGTGCCCTGGGAGCTTAGACAGATGGTTTTCTACCTGGAAGCATCAGATACCTCTTCTAGAAAATGAGACCCGCGGCAGATAATGGCTATGGTTTCACCTTAGCACACAACTGTGTCATCATTAAACAGTTGTGCTGTGTTTTCACGTGCAGAAACTTGGGCTTGGAGGAGTCAAATTGTTTGCAAGAAGTCTTGGCACTAGAAGGAACTTACCAGGGTTCATTTCTACCTATAGACTTCTCCCTCACAGCCAGTGTGTCATATTAAACAGGGTCATATAACAGAACTTGCTCTGCCGAGCTGGGGCCTCTGAGCCAATGAGCCTTCTGACTTTGGGATGAGTCAGGTAGCAGAAGCAGCTTGGTGCTGAGTGAGACATGATGTATGTAGAACACGTGTGGACAGAAAATCAAACCTGAAGCTCTATGTGTGCAGCTTCTCTAAGATCAGAGAGGGAATGATACCGCAGAGAATTTCCCGGTGAGAGGAGGGAAGAGGATCAACGCCTAACCCTCCTGGGGGGAGAGTTTGCTTCCCCCCTAAATACTGGTCTACTTTCAAGGGTTTCATTTGGTTACAACTACAATTGTCTGCAGTTGGGCTAAAATTCACTTGCCTACCTTTTAGGTCTACATGGACTCCCTAGTCACATGCCACACAATACGTGTGAGTTGCTGTTAAAAAAAAAAAAAAACTAACTAACTAACGGTCAAAATTTTGAAACCAACCACTGTGCAGTCTGAACATCCTGCAAGACTCCAGGGTAGAGCTCAGTCCTACCCTGGGGTGGTATTTTCGGACCGGCCGCTGCTAAGCCTCCTGTGTTGGTCTCTCTGGGAGCCACCAGTGACAGATATGTAAACCAGGGCACACAGTTACAGATATCCTGGGTGGATAGAATAATGACTCATGATCAAATTATGCTCTTCTCACAACACCCACAGACCAAAGAGTGGCCAGGCACTGATCTATCCTTGCGAATCTTCCAGAGAAGAGCAACAAAGACAGGGGGTGCCTGGGCCTCCCTATCATAGGCTGCACCTGCTGCCTGCACGCAGACTACTTCATTATTGCTGATATAGAAGAGCGATGGCTGCAGAAAGTCACAACTAGTCAGCCCCCGAGAGTAAAGTGATTTGAACTCGGTATTTCCATCCACTGTACCAAGGTTCTGCATTATATTAGCTATGGATATCGGTAGGTTTGGTTATTTACAAATATCACCAACCCTGCTGAGTATGTATTGCTGGTAGAATTCTAAGTTGGCTTTTAAAATGATCACCACCCCCAAACATCTACACCATCCACGACCCCTCGTTGATGTGCAGAGGAATTTAGCAGAATGAAACTGACTCACGATACCGTTGGAAACACACATGAGAAAGGGCAGTCACACAAATGAAAACTACAGAGTGGAAACATTCTGTCTTGGCTAATTAAAACGAGTAATGAGAACACAGCATGGATCCTGTGCAGCACCTCAGACTAGAGCACTGCTGGCCACAACAGAAAGAGCAGGAGCATTCGGACATTGCTTGGGTTTTACACAGTGTCTTGCGGTGAGCACCTCAGACTGGGAGCACTGCTGGCCACGACAGAAAGAGCAGGAGCATTCGGACATTGCTTGGGTTTTACACAGTGTCTTGGAGATCCAACTGCTTTCCCTGGACATTAAAGTGGAACATAAAACCCCAAGTACACATAGAGCGTAAAGAACATTTTGCAAGGCAGATACTGAGAGAACGGCAGATAAAAGCAACAGCACTGTTAGGGATCTCCACACTACAGTGGAGCAGGAAGGAATGGACTTGCACTTGGGACACCCAGACCTTCAGACAGAAGCTCAGTCAGATGACGGAGACTGTGAAGTGCTGGCCTCAGAGTGCACCATAGTATGAATTCAGAAGATAAAATATGAAATTCGGTGTTTTCAAATCGAGATGAGTACTGAAAATACTGCTTGGAATAATTTTTTCTAATGCCACTAAGCATTTTTATGGCCTAAATGGTAGAAATTTCAGGGTGACTCTTACCTAAAACACACACAAGGAATAAGAACAGTCTCCTCAGGAACAATTTCTTTCACCCAGCAGTAGAACAAGCAATCTCACCGTATGAAATGAGTGATGGACAATATAGAACAAAGCCTGCTGCAGATTGTAAGCACCGTAATGATTGACTGGGCAATAAACTCCGTCCTCTTCCCCCAAATCAAGTTTGAAGCTATAATGTTGATACAGAGATAGAGAGAGAGAGAGAGAGAGAGAGAGAGAGAGAGAGAGAGAGAGAGAGAGAGAGAGGGAGGGAGGGAGGGAGGGAGGGGGAGGGAGGGAGGGAGAGGGAGAGGGGGGGGAGAAGGGAGGGGAGAAGGGAGAGCTTTAAAGCTAAGAGTGTTTAAAGAGACAGTTTTGGGCAAGTCTCTTCACGTTGTACAGAAATGTGTGATGAGCCATAACTAGAGGCATGCACACCTCATGTGTGTGTATGTGGCTATGGCATGCAGTATGCAACTGCGTACTATCTAAGCAGTGTACTGTACTGTGCTTGTTATGCAGACAAACTTTAGTACACCATGTAATTAACACAAAATTTTGTCCACTAACTCATATTCATCATCTATGTGTAAATTATTTGTCACTATTAATCACCTGTTTGCTATCTAGCTATATATTATTCATCTATCATTTATCACCTGCCATCTATTTATTTATAACTTATTTATTTGTTTATAATCTACCTGTCATCTGTAATCTGATAGCTATAATCAATCTACCAAGCTACTATCTACCTATATCAATCTATCACATATCTATCAATCTATCTTCTATCTATAACTTATCAATTTATCATCTGTGTCTTTCTATCCTATCTATAATCCATCTGTCTGTCTAACCATCCATGCATGCATGTATGTATGTATGTATGTATGTATGCATCTATCTATCTATCTATCTATCTATCTATCTATCTATCTATCTATCTACTTATCTCCACAACATATTTCAGGAAGTTTAATATCCAAGTCCATATTTAAGTCTCTTAATCTGTTCAGTGTCTATAAAGAATCATTTTCATGGGCTCCATGACGTTCCTATAAACTTGGTTTAACGCGGCCAAGAACCTCCACCTGGCGAGAGATGAAGAAAATGATTGAGCCCCACATTGGAGCACCGGACTGAGCTCCCAAGGTCCTGATGAGGAGCAGAAAGAGAGAGAACATGAGAAAGAAAGTCAGGACCGTGAGGGGTGCGTTCACCCATGGAGACGGTGGGACAGAACTAATGGGAGATCACCAACTCCAGTTGGAATGGGACTGATGGAACATACGACCAAACCGGACTCTCTGAATGTGGCCGACAGTGGGGGCTGACTGAGAAGCAAAGGACAATGGCTCTGGGCTCTGATTCTTCTGCATGGACGGGCTCTCTGGGAGCCTTCTCAGCTTGGTCGATCACCTTCCTGGACCTGGGGGGAGTTGGAAGGACCTTGGTCTTAACATAGAGTAGGGAACCCTGATGGCTCCTTGGCCTGGAGAGGGAGGGAGGGGGGGTATGGGTGGAGGGAAGGGGGAGGAGGAGGGGAGGAGATGGAAATTTTAAATATAAAAAAAAATAAACCATAAAAAAACTTGGTTTAAAAAAAACAACTTTAGTGCATTTGACAGGCCCTTTTAAATCATAGTCGACAAAATAACCTCAAATAATTCTTCCATTAAAAAAACGCCAACTTCTTCATTCAGTGGGTCCTATTAATGTATTAAGTTCCCAGGATTGTCACAATAAAATACTGTAATTTAATAAGTTTAAACAAATTCCATTTGTTATTGCTTGGTTATGGAGTTTGGAGGTCTGATCTGGAGTGTGGGCAGATTGACTTCATCATGGCCTCTGAGGGTGGGACTCTCCCAGGCTTCCTGCTTGCCTTGCATTTGAGATGGAATGTCCACAGAACAATACAGCATCTCTTGTCTTTTGGTGTCTTCTCTGCTATGCACGGGTATCTGTTGGGAGCAGTGAGACCCCAGATCCTGAATTTCTTGTAACTCCCTGATCTGAGTGTCTACAGCTGCTCTGAGCATGAGACCTTCAGGAGTTCCTGATGGCAGGAGAGTGGTTTCTGGTGGGTTTGGCTGGGGTGTGGCTATCTCTATATAATCTGCCCCTGAACACAATAAAGGGGGCATTCTTGGGGAATTCAAGGATGACCCGTGTCGCTGTCTGTCTGTCTGTGTATTTTAACTTCTTGCCCCTTGCCCGAATCTCGCGTACTGGATGCCAGCGCACTGAACGCAGACACGGGGGCGCGGTGCGCGGAAATTGGAGGGCCCAGCTGAGATATCGTGAAATAGGGAACGCTGAGAGGTTGCCCTCAGAAGGTGAGGGTGGATTGGGGTATATGTGTTAATCCTGACGTCCTTCGCTCGGTCTGGCAGCAAAGGAAAGTCCATCTGAGAAAGAGGGGTAAACGAACAGGGCTGTCCCCTGCCAGAGGGGACATACGTATTGGGAAAAGATAGAATGCATATAGCTTAAAAAGATAAATGTGTACAGATGTATGATATGTTGATTGTGTTGTCTTTGGAGAAAGACATTTGATTCTAGGAACTGCTAAGAAAGGTGTCTTGACTTTAAAATATGGGCTTAAGGATTTGATGGTTTGGAAAGGAGGTTCTGTTTTTGTCTCCACAGATGATGAGAGCCTAAGGATTTATTCAATATTCGTGTGGTTTGAATCCCCGAGACCTCCTGAAATGTTGCAGTGGAGTGTGAGCAGTGGTGGCTGCAAAACCAAGCAGCTCCAGGCAGCCAGTGCTGAGGGGCTGCGATGCAAACCCCGGCACCTGCCTCAAGGACCAAGGAGGCAAGAACAACCAAAGAGGCAAGAACGCTAGGCCCACTCCAGCGCGGGCCTCAGGGCAAAGAAGCGCAGCATGACCATGACCCCCATCTGAGCGAGACTAGAAAATGGCAGTGAATTGCAGTAAATACCCCCAAGAATGCAGCCTTCCCGCTCAGCAGGAAGTAGCCAGACAGACTGACAATGCCCAAATTCCCTAAGTGGGGCCCCTTCAGTGGTTGAGGAGCAGCAAGCCTGCTTCCCTGAGTTCTGCTCCACTCCATGCACCAGTTTGGACCCAGAACGAATGCAGCTGGGGCTAGAAGGCAGCTGGAGCAGAGCTTTGCTAGGTGGCGGTGGTGGAAGGCACATTGCCTCAACCCAGTTGGTGCCTAGCCTTGCGGATGCCACAGCAGTGCCAGAAGTATCAGCAAATGTAACAAGTGCTGGAGCTGAGACAAGCTGGAGCACAGACCCCACTGGGCTGCCCGAGAACGCAGCAGCGGGGCCAGGAAAAGGCAGTGGCAGTTCTAGGCTCTGCACACCGAAGAGTCTGTGACAGAGCGAATTTAAATCAAGAGACTGCCCTATTGTAGGAAGGAGCAGGTGGACTTATGGCTAGTACAACAAATGTCTTGTTCATTATTCCATTTGTATGACATCTGTTAATATTGCTAATGCCTCTTATGTGGTAAACAACTCAATGGTTACTTGAATAACCGTTGAAATGTTACAATTGGCACACCAGATTGTACTGTTTAGCCAAAGGGATGGTTGAAGACCATAGCTCAAATGGGAGGTTGGGGCCAGTGGTGACTGGGGACCCTACTGCTGGCAATCTTAACTCCTGTTGCCATGGGCATTCATCTTTAAATCCTGTGTAAGATCAGACAACCCATGGGAATGCAGCGTATGGTCACTTAGCAGAAGCAGGATCAGCTGGGCTGCTAGGGAAGCCAAAGAGGTGCACGAGCGAGAAGGTGTCTTCCATGCACTCAGCTGACAAGAATGAATGTGCCACGGGGGTATGGCAGCTGGGGTGTGTTATTTAGGGGACTGCTGAAGGAGCAGCGGTTTCTGACTGCTCCTGAGGTCATGGCAAAGCCACTCCTAAAAGTCCCGAGTCTGATATGGTCACACTATAAAAAATTTAGGGGGGAGATGTTGGGAGCAGTGAGACTCCAGATCCTGAATTTCTTGTAATCCCCTGATCTGAGTGCCTACAGCTGCTCTGAGAACGAGACCTTCAGGAGTTCCTGAGGGCAGGAGAGTGGTTTCTGGTGGGTTTGGCTGGGGCGTGGCTATCTCTATATAATCTGCCCCTGAACACAATAAAGGGGGCATTCTCGGGGAATTCAAGGATGACCCATGTCACTGTCTGTCTGTCTATGTGTCTGTGTATTTTAACCTCCAGCCCCTTGCCGGAAGCTCGGTAACAGGGTTCAAGCGCACTGAACGCAGACACGGGGGCACGCTGCGCAGCAGGTATCAATGCCCATTTCTTAGAAGTTAGTCATGTTGTACTAGGGCCCGTTCTAATGACTTCACCTCAATTGAATTCTGGGAATACCATCTCTAAATGAGACCGCAGCTCACATTCACCAGTCTCCTCCCTGTTTCTCGTACCCATGTTTAGTTATTACTTTCACATTCCGCTAACATAAAACGTTACTGAAGTGTAGTGTGGAGGTTTCAAATGAACATGGTCTCCACAGGCTAATATATCTGAATCCTTGATCCCCAGTTGGTGGAACTGTTTGTGCAGGACATGAAGGTGTGGCCTTGTTAGAGGTGACCCATCACTTTGAAGTTCAAAAGTCTCCCATTCCCAATTAGCTCTCTGTGCCTATTGCTTGTGGATGGAAATGAGAGCTCTTGGTCATTGCTTTAGCATCCTGCCTGCCTGCCTCCTGCCATTCTCCCTGCCATGACGGTCATAGACTCTAAGCCTCTGAAACTGTGAACCCTTACAGATTTCTTTCTTCTATAAATTTCCTTGGCCATGGGGGAGCTTATCACAGCAACAGAATAACTAAGACATCTAGTCTTGTGTACTGTCAGCAACGGTGTCTGTTTCCCACAACCTGGCTTTTCTCGGAGACTGAAAACTGCAGCCAGTTCCACTGCCCGCCCACCATCTGCTTTGTCATGTGGAGCCCTTTGAAGTCTCTGCCTTAACAGCTCAGCAGTGCACATGACGACAGACTCCATCTTCAGTCTGTGCATTTTCCTCTTCAATGGCTTAAAACCCAGGGCAGCTGCCTCTTCAGCCATGGCAATTCTTGTCATGTGATCCAGCCAAAGCATTTCGATACATCTACTTGCAATCATCCTGGTGCCCTTAGTGGTGACCCCCGAGACTTCTCTGATGCCTACTGCTTCCTTCTCTCCACACTCTGTCTACACTGAGGTCAGTGTCTACAATGAGGAGGCCTGAAGCACCATAGGCTTTCAGTGTGCAACGTGAGACTCAGAAGCAGCTGTGGCCTTCTCTGAAACTACCACAGAGCTAAGGGACTTCCCTAGAAAGAAATATCAATTGTGCTGCTGGGAAACATAAGGGAAAGGAGTGTCAATTCATTTTTCAAGAACTTTAGGATCGCTGCAGCAAGGTCTTCAAAAGTATGTTTGGTCTTCCCCTCAGTACTGAGTATTTATTCAATTCCAATAAATTAATTGTCAAGGAACACTGTTGCAGCCCAGGTACCTGCCTTTAGCAACAAACAGCATAGTTCATGGCATGGCACACTCCGCATAGAGGGACAGCCATGCTCTCAGCTCCACTGATTTAAATGTTGTGGAGCATACTAGTATTGGGCCATAAACGAATCAAATAAAAACATGGGAATACATGTTATTAAGGCAGACACCCTTCCTTTTGGAGATATATAAAAGTGTGATACATAGAAGAAATTCAGTTGACCAGGAAGATTGCTTTCTGTATATTTTATGCGGTCTCACAATCTCAGAAAATGGATTTAAAATATGTATTATACTGTGCCAAGAAAGGAAATCCAGTTGGCTGTCAGTGATATACATTCTTGGTATTTGCTAGACAGATTCTTGGGGACAAATGATCATACATTCAGGCAGGCAAAATCACATTACATAATTCTACCAAATAATTGCAATGAATTTATAGCAGATTAGAATCAAGAATCACATTAGCCAAAACATTAAATTATGATGCAGGCTCCATTTTACTTAATATTCATTTGAACAGAAAAAAGAATTCAGTTACAGGGATCTTAAAATAACATCAGCTTGTCTGGTTTGGAGATGTATAGAAATAATGAATGTGCCTGTTTTTATTCTTTCTACTTAAGTGTGTATTAGATTAAATTTCCATTTGACCTACTCCATCAGGAAAAGCATAAATTCAGAGATGCTTCCCATGGACAGCCATTAGGCTGGATTCTTTAATGTGAAATGCTGAGCAAGATAAGGAGAAGAGAAAGAAAAGAGGATATATGTAGTGTGGAGCTGCGGGCCGCCTTCCCGCCGCCCCAGCTCCCGGCCACTGGCTAGCTTTACCCGAAATAATTACACGGAAACTGTATTCTTTTAAATACTGCCTGGCCCATTATTTTCTGCCTCTTACTCACATCTTGATTAACCCATATCTAATAATCTGTGTAGCACCACAAAGTGGTGCCTTACCGGGAAGTTTCTAGCGTACATCCATCTTGGGCTGGAGCTTCATTGCGTCTGGCATCTCTCTCAGGAGAGGCACGGTGGTCTGCCTCACTTAGGAGAGGTGTGGCATCTGACTGAGCCATCTACCTCACTTCCTTCTTCCTGTTCTGTCTACTCCGCCCACCTAAAGGCTGGCCAATCAAATGGGCCAGGCAGTTTCTTTATTAGCTAATGGGAGTCCCCCATCATTTCCCCTTTTTCTGTTTAAACAAAAAAGAAAGGCTTTAACTTTAACATAGTAAAATTACATATAACAAAACAGTTATCAAGTAAGAATTAGTTATAATATTTATATCTACTTTATATTTTATCATAACTAAGGAAAACTATAACTATCTATCTATTCTTCAACTCCATCAAAGACTCCAAAAGGTTATAATATTACCTAAGTAAACAAGAAATAAGCAACTTCCAAACTCTAGAAATGACAGAGACATCTCGCTGCCTGGACAGTCACCCAAAGTTCTTTTGTACTGTTGGGGCATCCATCTTCGGCCTACAGGCCCATAAATATCCATCAGACATTTCTATGCAGCAGGAAATTTCGAAGGCAGTTCATTCACTATCTGCTGTGTCCTTCAGAATGTATCGCAGACTCTTTCTTGAATCAGGAACCCCAAAAGATCATCTCATATTTAGTCCTCTCTCTGTGGGTTCTTCGTGTCCAGTTTATGCCAACAGTCCAGGCAAGAGCAGTTTCTTGCCCAAGTGGCTATCAAACTCCATAAGGATCCTCTTTGATGCCCATCTTCCTCTTGAAGTAGATTGGTGCTGCCAGGAGCTGATGTGTCTCATTGTCATGAAAAGCCTTAAGTTATTAAAACATCTAAAATGCGATATTCTGTAGTCTTTGAAAGATATGAAGAATGCCTATGTAACTTAAATAAATCTCTATATAGCTAGAAAATCTAACTAACATAACTACAAGTTTTACTAATATTGATAACTATCCATTAACAACCTATATACATTACATTTTTAAATGAACTACACAATCACAATACATTAATCAGTATCAGAAATACATATACATATAACAAAATTGACCTTAAATTTAAATCACTAAAGCTAAATCCATATCAATGCAAATTACTCATCTCCATATTATATCCCCCTTTAAATGTAAAAGAACATTTATAAACAATATTTGGGAAAATGGGCGCAGTTATTTCTCTCCAAACTGCTTCCTGCTGAATGGGGACGCTGTTAATTAGGTCTTTCATGGTGTAACCTGTGTGCCAGGTTCATCTCAGTCATCAGTTGGGTGAAGTAATTTTCTGAAGGTGTTCACAGCAACCTTTCAGGAGGGCGTGGTCTATCATACCATACTGGGATAGAAGCAATCCACAGGGTCTCATTTTCTGTAAAAACAAAAGAAGAATCTCTTTTCCAAAGTATCATATCCTTAGATCCAAATTCTGAAGTCAAGGTATTTCCAAAATATCTATGTTGTGTTAGTTCAGCAGCATTTATAAACAAATATCTTTTAGCAGCTGTTGCTCCTTCCTCAGCATTCAAACAATCCAAAGAGAGCATAATAGTATACAGTATCAAGGTTCTCTGTATATTTTCCATCTTTGTGCAGCTTTGTTTTAACCTCTATTTCGTTTATTTTTACTTTTACTTTTTGAGACAGGTTCTCTGTATATCTTTGTCCTGGAATAACTCTATAGACCAGGCTGTCCTTGAACTCTCAGAGATCCACTTGCCTTTGCATCCCAAGTGCTGGGATTAAAGGCGTATGCTACCACACCTTGAACTCACAGAGATCTGTCTGTCTCTGCCTCTCAGGCATTGGGATTAAAGGTGTGTGTTGCCACACCTTGAAGTCACAGAGGTCAATCTACCTCTGCCTCCCAAGTGTTGGGATTAAAAGTGTGTACCACCACAACAAACTGCTTCCTTTTTTTTTAAGAACTTTAACCTTTAGCCTGTATATATTTTTAACACACCATAAATCATTTAGACATTTTCTTCGACTTTGAATCTTTCTTTTACTCTATATCTCTCTTTTTCTGACGACATGAGTCTTTAATTTACCAAACAATATCAGTAGGAATAAAGCTGTGACTTTGGCAGCTGGATCCAGCCCATTCCTTAGCTTTCCAGCCTCATGACAGAGGTACTTGCTAGAGCCATTTTTATTACCACAACTCTGTGGTGTTTCAAGGTCCCTGCCAGCAAGCAAGCTGCAACAGCATTAAACAACAATCAAAAGCTCCATAGTCAGGACCGCCTGCTTGAAAGAGTAAGAGTTTGCTCTGGCAGGATGGCCCAGAAAGCTGGCATTTTAAAACGGCACAGCTTTTTTCCTGCTACGGCTGAAAACTGAAAAACACGCGTTCAGTTTTTCATCAACATTATGTAAATGTTTCATGGCAGGACCTCTTAAAAGAGCTCCAGGGTTTTGCAGCTGAAGCTGAATCAGGAAGCCTCTCTTAGATGAGAGCGCTTGCTCAGACCCGAGAAATTGCTGCTATCAAGAAAACATGCTTTACTCTATTCTTTCCCAAGCATTCTCAAGCTTTCTGTGGATCCAGTTATCCACGTGGGCGCCACTCTGTAGTGTGGAGCTGCGGGCCGCCTTCCCGCCGCCCCAGCTCCCGGCCACTGGCTAGCTTTACCCGAAATAATTACACGGAAACTGTATTCTTTTAAATACTGCCTGGCCCATTATTTTCTGCCTCTTACTCACATCTTGATTAACCCATATCTAATAATCTGTGTAGCACCACAAAGTGGTGCCTTACCGGGAAGTTTCTAGCGTACATCCATCTTGGGCTGGAGCTTCATTGCGTCTGGCATCTCTCTCAGGAGAGGCACGGTGGTCTGCCTCACTTAGGAGAGGTGTGGCATCTGTCTGAGCCATCTACCTCACTTCCTTCTTCCTGTTCTGTCTACTCCGCCCACCTAAAGGCTGGCCAATCAAATGGGCCAGGCAGTTTCTTTATTAGCTAATGGGAGTCCCCCATCAGATATACATGATTCTTCTCCAAGCAGGCCATGAAAGGTAGCAAGGCTGGGACTTCCTCAGAGAAGACAGGTACCCACTGAGTGTCTACTCCAGAGGACAGAGCATCCTATGGGAACACATGATGCCACTCCACAGTGCAAATGACAGCACATCTGGGTCATACTAGCATTAATTTAAAACTATATTGCTGCTTCTAAATAAGAGCAAAGTGTTTGTGTGTGTGTTTGTCTGTGTAAGTGCCCAAATGAATTTCATTCTCGAGTGTGAGTGTGTGTGTGTGTGTGTGTGTGTGTGTGTTTGTGTATCTGTCTGTCTGTCTGTCTGTCTGGTGGTGTAGAAGGAGAGGGAGTGAAGAAGGAAAAGATGGGAGACAGTGAGAGAGATTAGAATCTGTGCATAGAATAATACACAGAATTCACAGCTGTGTATATGGTCATGTCAGTATCTGGAAATGCACCCTTGGCTTAGATTTTCCATCTTAAATGTATGCATTCATGTAAACTTTTATTTTACCTACAAACTACCCTTCCAAATCCCTGTTTTAACACCAGAAAGCAGATGAGAGTTGAGGACTGGGGCAGCGCTTGGTTGATCTCTATCCAGTTATAAATTGTAATTGTTAATTGATCACAAACAGATTTTTATTCAAACGTTATCTAAAATTATAATCAGCCCAATAATTCTTCAACAGTAACTTAGTTTAAAATATTCCATCAATTACTTTGATAGACATAGTTACAGAGGCTTATGGGGAGCAGTGATGTGAATCCTTCCTAAATTGGGAGCAATTTAAAGTATTCTCATTAATGTCTGTGCAGTCATTTCTCTCTGTGCTAGAAATGCTCAAACAGTTATTGTTCGTGAAGAAGTAGCTTGATGTCATGCAACTGATGTATACTACAGAATCAAATCAAATGATGACAGTTGTTCTTACAGAGAAGTTTAAAAACCATTTACTCATAGAAACCAATTGTAGTTTGAATGTAATTGGCTCCCACAAGCTCATAGGGAGCGGCACTATTAGGAGGTGTGGTTTTGTTGGAGTGGTTGTGGCCTTGTTGGAAGAAGTGTGTGATTGTGGGCAGGCTTTGAGGTTCCTTTTGCTTAAACTTTAGTCAATGTGACCCTCAGACTATTTCTTATTGTCTGCAAGATGTAGGACTCCCAGTTGCTTCTCCAGTACCATGTCTGCCTTCATGCTGGCATGCTTCCCTTTGTGTTTATCGTGGGCTGATACCCTAGCTAAGACACCAATATGAAAATAACCAATCCAACACATCAAGGGACATTTCACTTAGACTAGAAGTTCTCAACCTTCCTAACGCTGTGGCCCCTTGATACAGTTCCTAATGTTGTGGTGACCCACGACCACAAAATTATTTTCATTACTACTTTGTAACTGCAATTTTAATAAAGTTATGAGTTATAATGTAAATATTTTTGGAGATAGAGGTTTGCCAAAGGCGTTGCAACCCACAGGTTGAGAACCACTGACTTAGACAAATAATTTTCTCTTATGTTTACAACTTAAATGCCCTGTGGGATTTGTTCCTACTGATTCCAGAAATATACTTAGGTTTTACAAGCATCCTTTTCCACCACGACTGTTCCTGGTAGAGCTGGTGGGGTCTTACTGCTGTAGAAATGACATGGTTTGTGATATCCACTAGAATGTCTTAGGTCTGGTTATGTCCCTAGATGTGCTTTTTTCTTTATTTCTTACCTTGTTTTTCTATATGAATATGGAAAGCATTAATGAGAGTCTCTGCTATTCAGACATGGAGTGGAGTGTTTATATTCAAAAGACTCGAAAGTGAATCAAACTGGGATCATGCCTTCCAGGAGGCCACAGACAACTACAGCAGACAGACATTAAAGGGGGTGTCAACATTACTGGGATCAGGTGAAGACATATTGCAGTAGATGCTGTTTGGTAACTGAGTACCTGAGTGAGGACCCCATCCCAAACTCAGGAGACCAAGTTATGGGTGCTGAATCTTTGATAATGAACAGTTGCTCGCATGACCAGAAAAACAATGAGAGTGGCTCTTGTTAGGAGATGAGATGGAGGGTGTTGCTCATCCTAGAAGCTAGAGTTTTTCCTTCTCTTCCCTCCCTCCCTCCCTTCCTCCCTCCCTTCCTCCCTCCCTCCCTCCCTCCCCTTCCTCCCTCCCTTTTTTCTCCTCCCTCCTTTCCTCCCTCTCTTCTTCCACCCCTCCCTTCCTACATCTCTCCCTTTCAATAAGGAACGAAGAAGAATCTATCACTTAGTATGGAATGTAGTGACCAGGAAAATACATACTCAGAGCTGCACTGGCAGACTAGCTTTTTAGAACACAGCACCAACCAAAGCATATCTATAGGCTTGTCACTTTCTGTGCTGTAAAGTCTTTATGAATGTCTCAAGTTGCCAGTTTATCAACTGAGTTAGAAATTCTCCAGCATTAACAATCAGTATTGAGTTGGTTCTGGTCAACCCTTCCCCATCACTACCCTAGGACAACTACCTCATAGTCAGAGACACAAGCCCTCACCCACAGTTTGAATGCTTTTCTACAAAGCTTTCTTTAGTGCTCAGGGGTTGGTGACTTTACTGCATCAGGGTAGTAGAGTCTCCTGGGAAACCGAGTGGCGCAGTGCCAGCAAAGGGCTCACAAGGCTGGCATTGGCTATACAGAGGACAAATCCCTTTTCCCTGCTTTCACGAGTTCTATGAGGTTACTGATTGGAAAAATGAAGGGAAAGATCACTCGGAAGATTGGGAGAGGAGAGCAAAGGCCACCCTTTGTGACAACTTTCTCCAAAGCCCAAGGCAGATTGGACAGGAGGGTGCAGGCAGTGAGGGAATCCTTCCCAGAGAAGAAGACATGGCTTCCGAAGCTAGCAGTGCAAACATTAAGCAGCTT
This sequence comes from Arvicola amphibius, assembly GCF_903992535.2. Classification (NCBI taxonomy): domain Eukaryota; kingdom Metazoa; phylum Chordata; class Mammalia; order Rodentia; family Cricetidae; genus Arvicola; species Arvicola amphibius. Next base: position 5,868,449 of record NC_052049.1, on the reverse strand, counting down.
CCAAAACCCTGTATGTAGAGAAGCCAAGGAGCCTGTTTGAGTAATTAATCCCTAAGAACATAATTACTCTAAATCTTATTCCTGAGAACAGGGCACCTGAACTGAGATTTGCATCTGCAAAGAAATCAATGCTAAGCCTGGAGCTTCTGAGATAATTAGGGACCAAAACTTAGTGCTGGTTTCATCCCTCACCACTCTTCCACTGCAGAAACTGGGTGTCGATGAGATTTAAGTCAGGGGAGAAGGAGATCTCATCGCAGCGGAGCTAGGGCTGTAACAGGTTAAAATACTGTTGGACAAAGGATGCTTGGAAGTAACTTTTTCATGCATTTTCCTTGGAGGAACTAAGGTGAGGCATAGAGCTCGGGTCCAGCACCACCGAGGACAAGTCAGAGATACCGGTTAGGAAAGATAAACACAGCACGCGTGTGAGCAATTCTAGATCATGGCAAAGTGCAGACCTGACTGGGTTAAAGCCAACCCAAAGGAGTAGCCCAATAATGACATCAGAGCTGAGTGTGTCCCTAGAAGCCGTGTCAGTGGGACAGATACAAAGAAGTGATTCCAGGCAGTGCAAGAGAGAGGAAGCAAAGGAAGAGAAGAGACAGAGGAGTAACAGCCATGAGGAGGGGCGGTGTTCAGGAGCCAGGCTGGTGGCAAGAGAAACTGCTGAACAGGTGGGAAAAATGTGGGCCTAGTTTTCCTAAACCATGGAGAAAGGTTCTTCATGGACTCAGAGAGAAAATGGGTTCCCAGGAAACACTGAGGAAGACAGAGGAAAAAAAAAAAGAAATAAAGAGATAAAGAAAACCTCTGTGTGTGTGTGCACGTGTGTGTGTGCACGTGTGTGTGTGCACGTGTGTGTGTGTGTTATGTCAGATCCCACCAAAGAAACTGAGTCAACAAAATAACCAATGATAGATAAATAAGTACATAGAAGACAGATACATGGATGATAGATAGATAAACAGACAGACGACAGACACAATGATCGTTGTATTTGAAGAGCTGACTTGTGTTATTTTGGAGCTCTGGGAAGACCAACTGGGAATGCAGGTATAAGTCATGTTTGGATTACAGAAGCATCTAAAATAAAAGTCCTTTCACATGGGGGGAAGTCTTTGCTCCATCAGTGACTTCTGTTTGGATGAAGCCTGCCCATATTACTTAAACCCCACACGTTTAGATGTTAATCCTATCATGAATGAATAGATAGATAAGTAAATAAATAATCACCTACAGAATCACATGTGACTAAAAGTCTGGCAGGACCCACGCTGACAGATGACATTAATTATCATGGTGCTCCCTCGCTGAACTCTAAGCATGAAAATTCAGAAGACAGACAAGTCGGGACACGGGAAGTGTGAGAGAAGAAATGAATGGAAGTTAGGTCATGACAAGGAACAGGGGATGGAACTGGAAGCAGATATGTGACAGTGTTGCACAAAACAATTACTCTGCATATAACATATAGGAAATTATAGATTCTCAATGAAGAATTTAAACAATGGGTTTGGGATGAAAAAAAAATGCATAGGAATTAAATTATGAATTTCCAGAGGGAGATGACAAAGAACTTTAATCACTATATAAGTTTCACTCTATTAAAAACCTATGAACACTGAAAAAACTCAATAAAGTGATTAACTTAGGGTTGGGGACAGCGTTGGAACTTTTAGAGGCCAGCATTTTCCTTCCCATTCTGTTTGATGAGTTGTGAATATAAATTCAGGAACCTTCAAGTTTGAAACTGAAACTTCCCTTGTTTTTACTCTTCTTACTCATCATATATGTCTATCATAACCTCCTGACTATTTCACAGAGAAAGAATTTTCAAGTCAGTTGGGACCCACTGATCTCAAGCAAGTGTCCATGTCTGATAAGCCAAATGACTCTACAGAGACATGTAAGTCTGAGAGTCAAAGCAAGGATGTAGGGTCAGATGCTGGGAAGGCTCATCCTTCTTGGGAAGGAGTACAAGAGGGGGTGAGAGAAGCTATAAATACCCGTCGCCATTTTGCCTCTTAAGGATAAAATTGTCCAAGCAAATTTCTGTGATGTGCTTTCTTACCATGGTCTATGTCAAGCCACTGGCTCACAAAGCCCTTGAAAATCCAGCAACTGGCTCATGTGAGAGATCCAAGCCTTAGGCACCAGGGCTTACTATGTCAAAGGCACCCTGAAATATCTCTATAGGAAGCTGCACATTCGGGGAGATCTGAGGCCCTGAGTTGGTGAAATTGCTCACATTAGAGGAAGGTGCATGTAAAACCCATGTCATGTCACCCCCTCTTGAGTGTCCAGGAGCTTGTCCCTAGAGCCACACGTGCTGAGATGCCCAGACAGCATTGTTCATTGCACCTGAGCCTTGCTCTGAGCCTCCCTTCAGAGAACAGCTCTTCGGCCTTTTATCAAGCACTACAAAAGTGATTTGACCACATCCTGTATTGTTTTTACAGGAAATTCAGAGCAAATAATCCCATTTCCCATGTGCCTGCTTATTCAGAACCCATTTCAGACAAGCTTTCTGTCTGATGTGGATATCTCTGCTAGATTAATATCCATGGAAACATGGAGTTTTGTATCTCAAACGGTCTCTTTAAGTGGCTCAAGTTAGGAAAGACTGTTGGAGTCTGTCTGATCCACTGCTCATAAATACTTACAAGTAGGTCATTTTCAAACACTGTTTATCTTTAGGAAAATATGTGAACTTAATTACTTTTGGACTAAAACCAAATGTTGAAGATTTCACCTAAAAACACAAATATACAGAAACAAAAAAGTAAAACTGGATAAGAAATAAAAATAGAGCTATTGTGAGTTTTAAAATGAATTATCAGCTATCCTGAAAATAACTGACTCATTGCATTGCCTGGTTTGCGCTGTGTGAGCTCTCTGTGAACATTTGTTTTGTTTTGTTTTTTAAGATTTAGTTATTTATTTATTTATACAGTGTTCTGTCCTCATGTATGCCTGCAGGCCAGAAGAGGGCACCAGATCTCATTACAGATGATTGTGAGCCACTACGTGGTTGCCGAGAATTGAACTCAGGACCTCTGGAAGAGTAGCCAGTTCTCTTAAGCACTACGTCATCTTTCTAGCCCGAACTCTGTGTTCTTTGCTGTACTAAGCAGCTTCTACATTGCAGGAGCTCAATAGAAAACTAAGTGCAGTTCTGATTGACTAGGGTTGCTATGGTCACTAGCCCAAAAGCATGGACGATCAAGTGTGGGTGTGACGATCAAGTGTGGGTGTGACGATCAGGTGTGGGTGTGACGATCAAGTGTGGGTGTGATGATCAGGTGTGGGTGTGATTTTGCTTTACCTTTTCTTTTACTTAGCGTGTGCTCGAGCGTCACTTGTACTGTAGGATCTACATAAACTCATTTATCTTGGCCATTCTTTTGAGTGCATGGTCAACATTTTCCTTGCCTATTATCATCACCAATGGAGGGGGAACATTTTTATAACTATATTTCAAGATACACGGCAATCTAGATTTTGTTCAACTACACAAACACAAACTGCTGGGTCTGTATAGTGTTTCTTTTGTGTAGGTTTTCAGGGACAACCATTTGGTCATTTTTGTCTTTAGATGCTTTGATTTAAACCTGAGACTATATGAGGAAGGGTAATTCTAATTTATCCCATGTGACATATTTCTGTAAAGATCAGTATTGTACAAACAAATCTAGAGTTGCCCCTGAAACATGGTCAAAAATAACATTACCCATTAATATATTTTAAACTCATCCCTAACAAAAATAAACTCTTAAGCACTGCGTCATCTTTCTAGCCCAAACTCTGTGTTCTTTACTGTACTAACCAGCTTCTATATCGCAGGAGCTCAATAGAAAACTAAGTGCTTAACTTATGCAAAGGAAACTCAACTTTGCATGAGGTCAGGTTGCATGGTAACTTTTTTAAAGCAGCAGAATTAGATTCTTTCAGGCTCTTGGCACACACTTTCCCCAGAATTTAGAAATCGTTAGGCTTGCGTGGTATTCGCAGTTGAAATTTCCTAGATAATGAGAGCGCAATCCCAGGGGGGAAGGGGGCCCACTTTCTTATTTTCCATTCACTGTGGCCAGCCTGGGGAACACAGCTGGAGGGCCCCTTTCAGACAAAGGAGGCGGTGCTGTCTCAACAGGACCCAAACTAACTGTGAAATCCCGTTAAGGAGACTCCACTTAGCCCAAAGTGGAAAACAGGTCAAGTCAAACCCTAGTGTGATTTAATCAAGGCCTGCCCCTGAGGCGATTGGCCTTGACCCTCTCTCTCTCTCTCTCTCTCTCTCTCTCTCTCTCTCTCTCTCTCACACACACACACACACACACACACACACGCACGCACGCACACATACTCACAGGGCAAAAAGCTTGCATACGTGCAGGTGCTGATTCTGTACCTCTTTCCTGGATCACAGAACCTAATTCAGAGCATCCATGGTGTCCACATCTGGATTCCACCTCCATCATTTCAGAAGGCAATTCCAGACCACCCACTTCCCAGCCATGGTTATCCTAGGTACATGGTATTACAACTCCTCAAATCTGCCTTTTGCTAATGGGGAATAAAACTAATTCCCCATGAGTTTAATAACAAAAACAGAGTGTCTCACTCTCCTGTGATGGTGACAGTATGGAGTGTGAATATTACATCATTTCCACAAGAACCCAAGAAGGAAGGTGTTTCAGTCTCGTGTTCAGGAACAGCTTAAGGCTGCGACACATTCCACATTCCCGGGAGTGGTGTACCAGGCTTTTCTTTTAGACCACCAACCAGCTCCCAAATCATGACACAGAGACTTATTATTAGTTTTGAATGTTCAGTCTAGTTTAGGCTTGTTTCTGGCAGGTCTTTTAACTTGAATTAACTATTTACCTTTTGCCTTGGGGCTTTCTACTTTTTTTTCCTTCTGTTTATCTTAATTCCACCACTTCTTGCGGCTGTCTGTCTGGCAGCTAACCTGGCTTCTTGGCCCTGACACGTTCCTCTCTTTTCCCCTCATTCTCTTCTCCTCCTCTCAAACCTAGATTGCTCCTCCTATTTATTTTCTCTGCTTGCCAGCCCTCATCGCTCTCCAACCTAGCTACTGGCTGGTCACCTTTTATTAGCCCAATCAAGTAAGTGCCTTAAGCAGGCAAGGTGAAACAAACGCACACATCTTAACATAATTGCACACACATCCTTGCATCATTAAACAAATAGAGCACAAACAAAAGTAACACACCTTTACATAGTTAAGGGAATATTCCACAGCATAAACAAATGTAGCACATCTTTGCCCAGTTAAAATAATATTCCGCAACAGGGGGGAATTCTTTAGAAAATATTCTGATTTGGGGTTTTCCCTTACAGCATGCGTCGCCTTCAGTACACCTATTTCCACAATCCTCAGACGATTTCCTGGACTTCCCTTCTCCCAGATCTCCCGGAAAGATATATTGGTATTGCTCTAAAGCAAGGTACATTTATAGTACCTCCGCTAGGGGGCGCTTACCGCTGGTCAAAATTCTAACAACTTAGCTCCATAGGAGAGTGAAAGGCCGTCCATCGCAAAAACCCTCAAACCCTCAGAGCGGACCGTCACATTCACAGTACTTTGCAGACAAATCGTGTACAGCCCAGCCTGAGTCTTAGCATTGGTGACCTTTGCAGTTGCCTTTGGCATCTCAAGGCTTCGAAGAAGCTCAGGCAGAGCTGGCAGCCTTCTGACTTCTCGTGGTCTTTCCTGAGCTTGCGATGGGGACGTCTCTCCATGTCCAGAAACAAAAACCTAGCCCACCGTCTAAGATGTACCTGAAAGTCCGCACTGCCACGTCGTTGTGCTGGTCTCCTTGGAAGCAGTGGCTCCGGGAGAGATCGCGCTCGCTAGACCCCTTGCAGTTCATTCTAACAGGCTCCAGGTGGCATCTGACTCAGTTCTTTGGACTTAGTTAACGCAAAAACATTTTGTCATATCAATTGATACTTGGCCTGTGGCTCTCTTAGCTAAAATAGTTATTTGATCTCTTTCCCGGGCTTCTCATCTGATTCTGCCAACAGGGAACTACAGAGCAGAGGAAGGGAAAAAACAGGACACTTCAAGTGTCACCTCACTGGGCATGTCTTTCCAGCTCCAACTTCTCCTAGCCAAAATGCTTTGTCTGTAGCCATGGCCCCTTGATGCCAGGTTCTTGGCTTCAGAAATCCCTCACCCAGTTCCTTCCAAATTGTTGCTTCCTGAAATGTCCACCACACACAAAACCAGGTCTCTGTGCTTTTTGATGCTGAGACTGTTTATCTGCCTGTGGTTAGATTCTGATTAACCTTGACTACAACCTTGGAAGCCCCAGGCCAGTTACCTGAATGTTGTAGAGAGGCCAAAGGGAAAGTGGAGCTGGGGAGAAAGTGGCAGAATCTTGATTGGTCCAGTCTGCAACATCACTTCTTCTACTTAGGATAGCTCAACCGACATCGTTTCCACCCCGTGGTCAATTGCCCACCTATGGGCAGAAACCACCATCCTGCTGTTTGCTGAAAGGCCATTTCCTACATCTCTGCTGCCTTTGGTAGAGAATCCCTCAGAGGTCAGTACACAACACCTTTTCTAGCTTGAACTCATAGCAGCCTTCATTTGAGACATACGGAATGCACAGAGACTGCTCCGGCCCATCTGGCTATGAAGAATGCCATCCCTGCATCCTTCCCCAAGCTATGTCTCCAAAGTGTGGGCACAGAAGCATTGGGTGCTCATAATACAGCTGCAAAGAATTCCAGTTGGAGCTCCCACTGTTCCTCTCAATTTTCATTCTCTTTCTGAAACGGCCCCTCCCCCTCAGAGCCTGCGTCTCCCTGAACTTCTGTTACACTCTCCCAAACATATTACCTCAGAAACATAGCGACCCATCAAAACGTTCGACAAGAAGCAAGTCATCCTAAGACAAAGGAGGCTTTTTCTTCAAAGAGTCTTTATGATTGTCAATAGAAGTCATAAAATTAAATAAATCCCACTCGACAGACAATTGGGATGAACAAATTGCACCCTCTGTGGGTCTAGTATGTTCTGTCACTACTTGAGGATTTACACACTTGACATGACAACAGGATATGTTACTCATTTGTACACACTTCTGGCCTTGGAATTCAAATGAGAATGCAACTTTTCATCTTTCTGAGTTCTTCCTCACTTGGGAAGAGAAAAAAAAAAATTTACTATGTAGCTTACATACTCACTGATAGCCCAGTGTCCTTGCTCAGATATGGCTGCCTCTCTAGGGCTGCCCCTTGCCGCCTCCCTCCTGGCGAGAGTTCAGGACACAGTGATGAAAGCAGAACTTCCGGTTTCTCTTCTGCCCTCTCCCATAAAGGACGGCCCTCCTTGACCTGCATTGCCCTGGCCTGTACTGACTTTTGCTGTTCTAAGTGCTCAGAGTGGTGAGTGTGTTCTTAAATAGACGGTGTCTCTATAGAGGGAGAATGAGTGAGCCAAGCTTTGTTTTCTTTATCATTTCTAAGGAAACGCTATGCAGGAACTTGGGAAAGCCTCTCTGAGAAGATCGCCTGGCCCCGACAATGCTGCCTGAGTGCACAGTGTGTAGACTGAGTGCACAGAGTGTAGACTGAGTGCACAGAGTGTAGACTGAGTGCACAGAGTGTAGACTGAGTGCACAGTGTGTAGACTGAGTGCACAGAGTGTAGACTGAGTGCACAGAGTGTAGACTGAGTGCACAGTGTGTAGACTGAGTGCACAGTGTGTAGACTGAGTGCACAGAGTGTAGACTGAGTGCACAGTGTGTAGACTGAGTGCACAGTGTGTAGACTGAGTGCACAGTGTGTAGACTGGGCACAGAGGAAAGAGGTAGCGAGGGAAGCAAGGAAACTGCCAGTCACATTGCACGCGAGTTACGGAACACTTAGAATGATCCACACACCAGGACGGCAGGGATGGCAGCAAAAGCCACCAAAGACAGGATGAAGAACGCCCTGGGTGGGAAGATGGGGAGTGCAGGAAATAGCCAGCCAAAAGTGACTCCAGAGCAAGGCCGTCACGGGTCACATCCAGTCCCCAGTGGCAGAACTACTCACTTGATTGAGAGTTCAGAGGCTGATGGAGATGCTGGCTTCAGTCTTAAATAGTGGTCCTGAGGGAAGGAAGAGAGGACGTGATGGATGGGCCCTGCTGGATTTCTGTTGGGACAGGCTGCCGTCTGTCACACTGCAGACAGAAACATCTTGTCCTCTGCCTACCACGGCCATGTGTGTCACAGATGTTCAACAGTTTGCATCAAATGATGGTGTGGGCAAAATGACTTCTATGTTCAAAGTCTTTTTTGCAGGTACACAAATATTTTGTTGTGGTGTGTGTGTATGCATGTTCACAAGGGTGTGGGTGCATTTTTGCATGCAGATCCACATGATTATTATGAGTACATGCTTTAAAGGCCCAGTATTGATATCAAGTGTCTTTCTCCATGCTTCTCCACCTTATACACTAAGGCAGGGACTCTCACTAAAGCTGGGGCTTGCAGTTACGGCTTGTCTGATGAGGCAGCTTGCTCTGGAGCTTGCCTAGCTCTGCCATCTGTGTGCTAGGATTACAGGTGTGTGTGTGTTGCCACCTGACTTATATATGGGTTGTGGGGATCTGAACTTTGGTCTTCACAGTTGCCTACACGTTCTTTACCTGCTGAGCCATCTATAGCCTTAATTCAAAGTTTCTTATGTTAGGTTTGAGTAAGCCTACATTTTTTGAGACTGTTGAGCTTCTTGAATAAACAGCGATGAGAAGAAAATATTTCGAGAGTTTTTTGTAATTTCTTACACATGAGTTCTCTCTGTGATGTAAAACTAATGTATTTTGCTCCTGGGTTGACTAACCCGGGAGCTGAGGGACTAAGGGGAAGGGTAGTACACTGGTCCCCAGAATCCTGTGGCTATGTAGTGATCTCCCTCACAGTACAGCTGGTTTTGAACACTTTTCATGTCTATTCAAGAAACATTTTCAAAAGATAAAAGGAAGAAAACAACTCCAACGCCATTAAAGGATGTCTCGCATGCAAGCTCATGCTGCAACAGCATCTGACAGCTGAACTTTATAGAAAAGAATGAGCTAACTTTACCTGGTGAGGTTATTGCCTGTAAAGGTTGATTCGGCTAAAAATCCTTTATCAAAATGGCACTTTGTAAGGTTGTAGTATTGAAAATAAATTAAGAAGTAATCTCTGTTCTTTAAAGGAAATGGCTGAACCAGAGTCTAATTCCTACCCGTGATTGTATTTCATAAGAACATTCTAGGCCTCTCCTACGTTTAATATTACAGCCTCAGGAGTTCCCCCTCTCCTTGGTGAAGTGATAACACCCCGGTTTGCAGGTATAGGTCCTGTCCATCTGAGGGTAGCTGAGGCATCAGAATAGGAGCTAAGAAGGAACAGCCATCAACCACAGAAATATCCACACCTATCTGGACCCTACCTGCAGTTTTCTTCACTCAGTTATAGACATAACATACACACAGGGCATTATTTCCGCACCTGAAAATACCATAGAAACACACTCCATTGCAGCCTCCTTGAGCACCAGGCATGCACATGATAAACAGATATACATGCAGACCAAACACCATAGACATAAAATAAAGAACGAGTAAATCCGTGGAAATTGAGTTGCTTGCGATTTCATCTGTTCATCTTTTTAATTAATATTCATTCATGTGTCATGTTTTTTTTTTTCTTGTGCTGTCTTAGGAATTATTCTTCCACCACAAGCTTTGTCAGATCTTCGACTGACATGGCTCCCCATGCTCACCTGGCTTCTGCTGTCAGCAACTGTGCTGAGCACAGCTCCAGGTAGTGCATTGTTGGTCACTTTCTCTTCTTTCATTGCAAGCATTTAGGATGCACAAGTGCCATTCTGTACGGCATTTCAATTGTATTTTAATAGAGCCTACCTGAAGATCTGAGAGGAAAACAGCCCCACTGGTCAGCCTTACAGACCAGGTTATGGTAACACACACCTTTAGTTCTAGTAGCCACACTAGTTGTTATAGAAACCAGGAGGTGCATGCCTTTAATGATGGTGGTACATGCCTTTAATCCCAGCCCTAGACAGGATTATAAAATGGGAGGAAACAGCTCTCAACACACAGTCTCATTCTGAGATTCCTGCAGGCAGGATCACCATTTTCAAACTGAGGTCAAGGTAAGAGCCAGTAGCTGTTTTGCTTTTCAGATTCTCAGGTTGAACTTCAATTTCTCTCTCTGAGTTTTTATTAATCATGCTTCATTTACTTGAGCTTCACAATTCTCAAAGGCCACGGTGCTTATAATTTGGGGAACTGTGCTAGAGACCTGACAGGTGTGATGTCACAGCTGACTCCCAGGAACCTTAGAACACATTCAGTGGGTCACAAGACCAGATACTTAAATGGTTGAGTAATATGTTCTGGAATATCTTAATTCTCTAAAGAAATTTCACAGATCCTGAAATAGCAATCTCTTCATTCACTTTCAAAAGCATAGGATGCAACCTCATATTTACTGAGGATAGCAAATAATTTCTCTACAATATGATAAGCTAACTGAAGGGTGATTGATTGGGTACAAAATCCTTCCTCTCTGTACTACTCTTCCTCTGATGCTTCCTCACGATGGAGTCGCTGCTATGATTTGGGTCTCATAAAACAGGGGTCTTTTTCAATAATAGCATATATCAACTTTCCAAAAACAGTCTATTCCTCTAGCATGGAGAATAAGGACTCTAGACGGAACCTATCCAATTATCACCACAGTGTGCTCAAATGTCTCGAAGGAAAAAAATAACTAAATGGTTTCTCTGCCCCAGTACTCTTGACGGATTTAAGAAACCACCTGCTCTAAATTAAATCCTGTAACGACACAGCAAATATTGCCTCATATTGAAGTGAAACCGATAACCAAAACAGCTTTAGAGTCCCCGCTTAGGAAAGTTTAAGAAGATAAATTACACATCCACAAAATCCCCAAATGATTGGAAAACCAAGGATCCGGGCTAAAGATGAGCTTTTATAACTCACTGGTCTCCAGCAGTTGTAAAGGGTCTTTAAATGAATTTTTCTACAGGTTTCGACAGTGGTAGAGTTTGGCTCTCCTTTAAATGAAAATCTCCTATGAAACCCACCTTATTTCTTTTTCGGCTATTGGCACTTAGCATACACTATAATTATCATTTGTTTTCTGCTCCTTCCACTGTAACTTCTCTTAATATCAGTTCTGAAAAACAATAATTAACATCTGCTCTGCAGATTTGCTCAGGAAGAACTTTTTCAGTATTGGCGTTAGCAACATCAGATGACATTTGATTTGAACAAGAAGGGCATTTTCCCAGTCACTTCTAATTCCAAGTTAATGAAAAAAAAATACTTGAATTCCTGTGATGCAAATCTCTGTTTGCAAATGTTAGAGTCTGTCAGTGATGTTCTGTGCTGGCCCGATGCAGAAACATGCGGGGGGAAATGTGAATCTACGAGCAAAGTACAATGACTTGTGTGCATGAGGGTTCCATAATAAAAACCATTATTTTAGGTACAATTAAACTAGCACTAAATAACTGATGCTCTTTCCATTATAAAAGAGAAAGAGGAAGAAGAGGAGAAGTAGAGGGAGCTAGGTTGGGAGGTGGGAAAGGGAAGTGGGAGGATGGGGGGAAAGGAAGGTAAGAGAGAGAGATTTCACAATCAATGCCCTGAATCTGGTAATACTGGTTGTATTTGTTTTCTCCATTAAGTTTTAAGAATGTCCATATCTGGCTTTAAAACAGAACAAGAGTGTAAAGAAGAGAAACAGTTTCCAGACTCTTCTAGTGTTCATTGCTTCTGCCTCTTTACTCTCTCTCTGACAAACTCTCAAGCCAAGGGCTTAGTACTTCTGCACTGTCTTGAAAATGAGGTCTCAGCAAGCGGGGAAAATCAGCCCACTGAAGTCTGTGAAGTGCTGGTGCCCACTCCGGTTTTGTAAACCATCCTTGAGACAGTTTTGCTTGTTGTTTTATGGAAGTTTTGGAAATCACATGGTTGACAAAGTGAGAGACTCGTGGCATCGATAAACAAGACTTTGAGGAAGGACAACACATTCTCTGCAGGACTTTGAAATGACACCGAGGAGACTGGTATTGGACACAAGACCAGCCCAGACACGTGGGTGTGGCATTTCTCAGAAGCCAGTCCTCTATAGCCTTATGCCAGTCTCCAGTTATGCAGCCACAGTGGGCAAAGCAGAAGGTTGAGCCTGTGTGTCTCTGTTCAGAGTGGACCACAAGCTTCAGTCCTGGCTAAGAGGAGAGGATGTTTTTGCAGGTCTGCTTTGCTACTCTTACAGGGTGATATCAGTCCTGTGATCTGCAAAAATGTAGCTCTGTAGTCAGAGGGGGAAAAGGCAGAAAATGATGTATTGAAATTCACGGATTTAAATCTCTTAGAGATTGGTTTGCAGGTTCTCATTTTCATCAAGGAGAATTGTTCCAGGTTTTTGTATAAACCACACTTTACTCTCTCAAGAGAATAATGATGTTTGTTTAGCTCCATGATAAATTCCACACTTGAGAAAGACTATAGTTAATTTTAACTGCAATTCATAAATTCTTTGGAATGTATATTCAAGCACAATAAAGGATGTTTGAAATGCTATAAATTTTATGTGCATTGTTCTCTCATCTTCTATGAGAAGTAGCTTACATTATAAAAAGGCAACCACAAGATATAACTGTATATGAATGTATAGTTTATTTTATAGCATTTGATATGGACAGTCCTAACCAAGTGAGTTTATACAATGAAACTTTCAGAAAGAATGTAAGGGGGAGGCTGCGCACAGGGGATGTGTTACTGTGGTCCGCATGAAGGGCTTTCCAGAGGAACTGCACTTTTAACAGTGTTGGCTGTTTAAGAGCTAGGTGAAGGGGTCACTTGTCCTTCTTTCTCCAGTATGGTGTTCTGTGTTTGCTTACATTTTTGAGATTAGGGTATAATATTTGACCTCTGCCTTGAGACTCTTTCTAGATACACTGGTGAAATTTTAATAGTCAATGAATTGGTAATAAATTAAGCGTATTTCCAAAACATGGAAATCATAATTTTCTACCTTGACAGTAGGCTGTTCATCCAACCCCATCGACTATAGTCAAACATATAGTGCACATTGTGTGCACATTGTTAGCCCACACAGACACAATAGAAAACGTGGAAAGTGACCTGGAAGCCAGGCAGAGGACCATGAGGAACCCAGACTCAAAATTCTCACACAAAGAAACAACAGCAAAAACAAAGATAAACTGAAAAACTCAAAACACTGTGAAAGTCAAACACTCTTGAGGAGGTGTTCAAAGACTTTAAAAAATTGGAAAATAATATATATTGCCGAGGATATCTCTGGCTGATGGGAGAGACTGTGGAAATGTGTGGTACCCTTTCCTACCAAATGCAAGTATTTGTGATGTAAATATTCAGATTTTCTCACAATCCCTTAACCAGGGTGGGAATTCAGCATCAAATCACAGAGACCCATCCTGGTGTTTATAGACTGGAGGGTCCTCTCTCACCAATTATCATCTGTGATTGACAGAGTATGAAGGGGGCGTGGCTCCAACCAGTTCCTATTGGAGTTGGCCAATTAACTTAATGAGTCCCATGATGCAGAGACTCTGAATGAGCCTGTGAAAACTGCAGTCCTCTCAGGGAACTGCTATCCACTAGACACACAGGCAAGCCTCAGGTGTCCCACCTCTGGTGTCCCTGCAGGCTCCACTAGCTCCAGAAAGGAGATGTGGGGAGGGGGACTTGAGTCTCCTGGTGTCTGAACTTCCTGTCCCAATTGCACTTAGGCCTTATCAGCACAGCACATTCACCTGCAGCCCTGGAATCCTTGAAATGGACTGAAGCTTGATTTCTTTTGAAATTTTATTTTAAATAGGACATAAGAGTGTCAAAAAATAGACTGAGAAATGACTCAGAGGTTAGGAAACATCCTCAGAGGTTTTGATGGAAACGTCCACCCTATTTAAGCAGGTAGATGATTTCAGCTACAAGAAATATCTGACTCCGACTCAGCCTCATAAGAGGTCAATAAAAAGTAGATAAACATAAAGTATGCAGTGATTCAGTTGGGCTGTGAATGCAATGTGGAGAGAGGAATTATGGGCTACATCAGGAACCTGGGGCAGAAATGCTTGCTTCTTATCCATGAAGGACCTTTATACAACAATGACCATCAGTCTTATATCCCAGCAACCAGATATTCATTTTCATGACACACACTGACCCCTTGTCATTCTTGGATTATGTCAGTTTTTTGTAAAGAATTTACTGAACTAACAAGTAGCTCTAACTTTTGTGAGGAGGCTCCAATGTTATAAAAATTTCTAAGAAGAAATCTATTTTATCTATACACTAATATACATCTATACACTATACATCCATTTCAGTGGTACACAGATTAATTAGACTCCAAGTATAGACGTGGATAAATATTTTCATTGAAACTTTAAGTCTAATCATATATATCACCCAATATATATAATATATAAAATCATATATATATATATATATATATATATATATATATATATATATATAATACGATTGGACTTTTTTCTTGATTTCTTATAACAATGGTTTCCCACCACAATATTTTCTATGAATAAAGTTGGATACATGAGGCAATAGAGCATTACATGATACAGCTTTTCTTGCTGAACTTACCAGGCACAGAGGGGGCATGTGGAATCTAGCAATCTTTAAGGAACCTGGGGAAACAGACAGATTATCGTATATATGTATACATAATATTTTTGATAAATTCTGTGAAAATTCTGTGCAATGTATTTTGATCATATTTTCCCCTCAATGCTGCCCTCCACTGTTGCCAGATATGCCACACCTCCCTACTACCTCCCAGCTGTGTATCTTCTTTTTCTTAAATAACCCATTGGGTCCAATTTGTGCTGTCCATATATTCAGGGATTTGCGCCCTGTGGTGGATGGAGTTCAGGTAACCTACATGGGGCCATATCTTTAAAGAAAAAAATTTCCCTCTTCTAGAAGCCATCGACTGTTCATTGCTCTTTGTTAGGGATGGGACTCATGAACCTTTCCATGATGGAATGTTGATGGGCTTGATCTTGTATAGACCTCGCTCAGTCAGCCACAAGTTCTGTCAGGAGGGACAATTCATGAGTGCAGTGATCCTGTCCTGTCCAGAAAACACTATTTTGGGCAGTCCTCTTGTCCTCTTGTTATTACAATATCTTTGCCCTTCTTCCACAATGAAACCTGAGCCTTTGTGAGTGTGTGTGTGTATTTGTGTGTGATAGAGATATCCCATTTGTGGTTGAGAACTTCAGTCTTTATTCCCTGTACTTTGACTAGTTTTGAGTGTCTGCATTAAGTGCCCTCCAGTACGCAAAGACTCTTCTCTAATAAGGGTAGACAAATTATCTTCAGTAAAAGTTGTTCCCCCTCATCTTTGGTTTATCTGGGGAAGCCACATCAATAGATTAATATCCCCCTATGTCTGCAACAACCCAAGGAACCTTAGCAAGAATCTAAGTATGTGGTTCACTTCCTAATGAAAACAAGCCCTTTATCCTCCGCCGGATGTCAGCAACGAAGCCATTGACTCACAGAGCCACATTGGAAAGGATGTTCAAATTGTCTAGCAAGGAACAGTCTTGTGACAAGTGCAGCAATTACATGTGATAATGACAATAATGTTTAATTGGGTTTGAATTTCATGCAATTTCCATCAATAATTAATATGTTGTTAGGTCAATAGAAATGTTGGATTGTGATCAATATTACATCATAAAAAAGTAATGGCTTAGCATTTCAGTACCATCCTTTGAAATTTGAAATGGATTATAATATTTTATGTCCCTAAGGAGCAAAGTCAGCATTCTGCTGAACGGGTGAGGTTGTTAATGGAAATACTTAGCACATTACTTGGGACAAGAAATAAAATTAATAGCAAAAATGGAAAGACAGTCTCCAGCTTTGTGTACTGTGTTGTGTTTGCTCAATAGTCATCTCCTCCAGGTTGCTCAGATTCTTGACTCTATTAGGTTATGTCAGACTCTGAATGGGCTGATAATGACAATTCACAGAAAGTCATGAAACTTCTAGAGGCTTCCTACTGGTTTGTGCTCATTGGTTCTGTCTTCACTTGAAACACCACATTTTCTTCCTCCAATAATAACCTTGACAGCTCCATCTGCTTAAACTCCAGGTGTGGCAGCAACAAGGCCACCCTTTTCTCTCTCTCTTTTCTGATGCTAACACAAAGATCCTTTTGGCCTAGAGACAAGTCATATATTACACACATAATTAGAATATGTTTAACTATAATCATACTGAATTTTACAAAAGAAAGAAGTTGTGTCAGAATCACTAGTGACCTGATAGAATCCATCTGGAGGAAAATGAAGTCAGAAGCGTTACACACGCAAGACAAGTATATGGTAACCAGGAAAAACACACAGAGACGGTACAGATAGCGGGAAAGTGGGACAGTCCAAAAAACAGAAGTTCTTGGCTTTTCTGGAAATAGGAGAGATATGCTTATGTACCTCGGGGGTGCTAAGGTGGTGGCAGAGTGGTACAGCCAAAAGATGAAGCAATGGACGGAGCCACTAAAAGACCAAGAGATCATGATCTTGGGTTTGATTTTCTGAAAAAGCCATTCAGCAGAAATAATAGAGAAAACTGTTAGCATAGTAGTTATATTGCTTTTTAGTGCTAATTTATGTGTGGTTTGGAATTTACCTTGGAGAAACCATAAAAATAGGATGAGCAGTCAAGAGAAAATGGCATGAATGCAGGAGAAATCCAACAGTAATTTGGACCTATAAAGAGGAGTTCCCATACTATGAAAATACTGAGAGTAAAATCGATAGGTCTTCTGAGGTTAGGAATAAGAAGGCTTAAAGGCCATATGGATGTTCTCACCATTTAATTTATTTCCCTGAGGTTCTGAAATAGAATGAGACTTGTTCAAATAGTTATCTAACCACCATGCATTAAAAAAAATAGCACTACTAGTGAGAACATACAATGTTTGTCTTTCTGGGGCTGGGTTACCTCACTCAGGATGATCTTTTCCAGTTCCATTCATCTGCCTGCAAATTTCATGATGTCATTGTTCTTAACAGCTGAGGTATGTACCCATTTATAATTGGACATTTACTGGTAAGTTAAAGATGATCATGCTACAGTCCACAGTCCCAGAGAGACTAAGTAACAAGGAGGACTGAAGGTGAAGGGGATACATGGATCTCCCTGGGAAGGGGAAATAGAATAGATTTTTCAGGTGAACTGGAGATGAGTGGGTATGGAAACAGAAGGGTAGGAGAAACAGGGGAAGAGAGTGTTGGAAGGGACAACTGGAATTAGGGGGCAATGCAGAAACCTATGGCAGTGGAAACTCCCTGGAATCTCTAAAAGTGAACGTGGTGTAGTCTCCCAGCAATGAAAGATACCAAGCCCAAACTGGTCATAACCAGGCAAGGCTTCTAGCAACAGCACTGGGACATCAACCCTGCCACAGAACCTTTGACCTACAATCTGTCCTGCCTGCAAGATGTGTTCGAGGAATAGTAATCCAGAATGTTTGAGAGTGGCCAACCATTGACTGGCCCAACTTGAGGCCCACACCATGAGAAGAAGCACATGCTTGACACTGCCTGGATGGCCAAGAACCAGAGGCAAGATATCACAGAGACCCAGGACAGAACCAAACAAATAGGCGAAAAAGTCAATGAAATAATTCCTAATGATAGTCTGCGATACTCAGAGACTGGTGCTTAGGTCAATTGTCATCAGAGAGGCATCATCCACCACACTATGGGAACAGTTGCAAAGATCCACAGATAAACACAAGGCAGGGCCAGAGGAAGCCCATGGAAGAGGGAGAGGAAAGATTAGAGGAACCAGAGGAGTCAAGAACATCATGAGAACATGGCCCTCAGAATCAGCTAAGCAGGGCTCAGAGGAGTTCACAGAGATGGAAGTAGCAAATAAAGACCCTGTGTGGGTCTGAGCTAGGTCCTCTGCATATACCTTATGGTTGTGTAGCTGGGTATTCCTGTGAGACTCCCAACAACGGGAGTGGGAGAGTTGTCTCTGACTCCTTTGACTCTTCTTGGGACCTTTTTCCTTCTACTGGCTTGTCTTTTCCAGCCTTGATGTGAGGGTTTATATATGTGTATACATATATATGTATATATGCCCATATACCTATACATCACAATTATCATATCCACCATCCTTCCCTTCCATCATTCTGTGATGATGACAGGCAGTGACATTATTCAGATATGTGGTGTAAAGCAATGACCTAATCTCTCCTTTATTTTGATAACTAGAGTCCCACCTTTAAGAAATATTGCCATTTTGAATCTTTTATGCTGAGCTCCAGAGAAAGGATGAGGTGTGGCTAACTTCTTCCTCTCTACCCCAGGGAGCAAGGATGGATGGGAGGTAAGAAAGGGGGGAGGAGAAATGGCAACATGGAATCAGTGTAATATTTATACCCACACTCATCTGACTTTATGTATGGTCACAAATGGTTTAAAAATAACATAATTCATTTGAATATAATCTTGAACCTTAAAAGTTAAACATCTTTCTTATTTGGCAGCATCATACTTTTATGTAACAAATTTCAGTGGTTTTCTCTCTTCCTTCTCCACTCTCATCCACCTTCCTCTCCCACGGAAACTCATCTTCCCAATGAGCCCTTCCCTACCTTCTTTCCTTCTTTACTTGTGTGACCACTGAGCTTAGCTGGGGTTGCTTCCTCGAGCAGGAGTGGGAGGGTATCTGTCAGAGCACGGACAACTTCCCAGTAGCCACACCATGAAAGGAAATGATATCCCCTTCTGATATCAAACATTAACAGATATTGATTCCAAAAGGGGGAGTGGAGCATCCTAATTCCCTCCCTCATCCACGATGCAATGTTGATGAACCCAGCATTGTAGGTCTAGTGCAGACAGCCACAGCTATAGTCAGCTCATCACTGGAACAGCAACGCCACTTCCAGAAGACATTATTTGCTGCACATCCGCCCATCCACAGCTCTTACATTCTTTCTGACCTCTCATCTCAGATGGTCCCTGAACTTTGAAGAGGAGGATATAGCTGTACCATTTGGCCAGAGCATCTATCATCACGTATTCTTAGCACTGTGGCCAATTATGGGTATCTGCAATAACTTTTGCCCTATACAATAAGAAACTTCTCTGATGAAGGAGAGAAGCAGCATTCATCTATGAATACAGACATGAGTATTTAGAAGACAGCTTGACTACATGGCCATTTAAAAAATAATAGTGGTAACTTCTCACTTAGGACCTATGATATTCCAAGCCAAGAAGGGCTCTTGAATAGGCCTTCAGAAACAAGTACCAGTGCCCTCCTGTGGAACAGGCCTAAAATCCAATTACAAAGAAGTGGGTTGTTCCCTTAGCAGCCATGCTACTATTGCTCTTGAGGGCATACCATGCCTGGAATGTTCCTATTGACAGCATTCACAGATAGATAGGATTGTTGATAACTTTTCTCACCCAGAAGAATGCATAGCATCTTCGGGGTCTATGAAAGCTAACCAGTAGAACAAAAGCTTTCAGTTCAGTACAGCCAAGAACCAATAGGAAACAACTGTCCTCAGCCATCTAGTCCAAGTAGATAAATTATGCATTCTGAGTGAGAATTATATGAGCTCTTCCCTAACAAGACCTTCAGGTGAGAATGCAGTCCAACTGGAATCACAGTTATTCTCCAGCGAGACACTGGTTAGAGAGCCCATCCATTAGTCTTTTATAATAACAGACAAGGGAATAGAAATACAAGAATGCCACAGCTTACACACACACACACAACCATATACACACACACAACCACATACACACACACACACCTTGTGCTCCTGGTTGAATTAGTATAGTGACCTTTCAGAAAAATCACTTCTACCACTGGCTTAAAAAGTAAGGTTCATTTATACATGGAAAATGAGATGATAAAAAATGGACGAAGGACCCATCCACAACAGTGAAGGAAGAATCACACAAACACTATGTCAAGCAAGAAAATCCAACCCAAGAGTCCATATCTTTAAGTTCCTCTACAGAGATGGATTTCTTCATTAGCAGGTGTAGGTTTCTACTGGCTTGTGTTTCAGAGATGAATTGTACCTCTTCTAAACATGCCCCCAAAACAGGCACACCTTCTAAGTAAGACACGTAATGCAAAATAGAGAGTGAATAATGATTTGAATTCTGCTGTTGTGTGTTCAGTGTTCTCAGAGTGAAAACAATTGAGTGGGCAGCAACAGGATCCCAGGGTTACTGCCAAGACTGCTCTGTGATCCACCAGAAACTCATCTCTTGAACCGTTCTTAAGGGTGATGATTTCTGCTCTGCTTTTTATTTGAAACACTGTCACTTTTTCCATTTATATAAAGTCTGTATTGATTCTGAAAATGCAGGATGAATATCCTGCAGTAATGGTCATCCCAAAGTAGCAGGGCATTCTCTGCAGGGATGATGTGTTGTTCAGCACACACATGCTTGAACCTAACATTTACTGGTCTACGGTAGCAGGTTTTTCCATGTACATTCCTGCTAGAGTCCAAGAAAGCATGAATAACACAGAGCAAAACTGGGACACATATATTCCCATGACTGATCTGTGAAGCATACCCAATGTTTCATGATCCACTGCTAAGGAACCTCAAGAACAGCCCAGGGAGTTTCTTGTTATGTTTGTAAATTATCTTTCCCATGCAAATAGCCCTAGGAGAAAAGCCCAAGGTAATTAAAAGTCAAATTATCCTTGACCCAACAGTTTTGGAACTCAACTGACTATACTGGCCAAAAACCTGAATGTGTACTGTCCTGCCTCCCTTAATCAAATATCCCTTCTATTTGCTCATCCTCCCCAAGCCCTGAACAGCATGAGAAACTTACAGAAATGGCTTTTCATGCATATGCTCACAGAAAGGTGAGTGGCATTATGTTCACCATGGCACTGCTTATAATAACCACAAAGTGAGTGTTCAAAATGGCAGAATAAACTAAGGTATGGTCACACAATGCAGGTCACACAGAAATGGCATGTCACAAGGGTACTGCCATTTGCAAGGTAATGGAAGAACCACACAAACATGGTGAGCCAAAGAACCCATCCTCAAGAGTTCGTATCGTGTGAGTTTCTTCAAGTTTCTTCAAGTTCCTCTATGGTGAAAGGTTTCAGAACAGTGATCAGTTTTAGACAAGAAAGGTCAACTATTCAGAAGAGACTGTCCTGGGAAGCGAGACAGTTCCTTTGTGTGACGTAAAGCTAGTCAACATAATAGAAATCATTTTGTCAAGAAGGCCTAAAAGTGCACAGACATCATCTGTGCTCACTTAAAAACAAAACAAAACAAGATCAGAGTCAAAATTTACCCTCTTAACTGCCGGGTACTAACTTAAAAGATGAGACATGAGTGAGGGCTCACAGAATTCTAGCATTAACCAGTTTTCTATCTACTACGGTCATCACTGGACTGCTGTGACCAAATTGGGGGTGTGAACAGTAAGAAGAATTTCAGCTTGAAAATCCCAGGAAGCAATGACCTAAGCATCTTCTTGGGATGTCCTGGGGCAATGCAGACAGAGACAGCACATCAGACACGGGAATTCAAAGTGTTACTAGCTGTCTTATTCCAAGCAGATGTTTAAAAACTGAGGCTGGTCATTTCTGTCCTTCAGAGGAATAAGCATGCTCATCAAATAATTCATATTACTTAAGTAACAATCTAATGTGCTCTTTTAAAAACCCAGTACTTAAATATATTATCAAGCAGAGAGGCTCCAAAGTAATTTAGAAATCGGGCTAAGAGATATTGGCATATGTTTTATCTAATAAGCCAAGATAAGCTAGGTTATAAAGGATGTGACAAGAGATTTATTAAAACTAAATTATGTATAATAAGCAGCCAGAGAAAGACACTGGCACTTACTAGCTAAAGTCTAGAACTGATCCTCCAATGCAGTGTGGCAGTTGTGTTCACAGAACAGAGAAAATAAGACCAGATTGCCAGATCATTTCTTGGAATAACAAATTTAGAGTGGGCAACCTCAAGCCTGCCATGTTGAGAACCTTCTTCCCTGCTGGGAAAAAGCCAGCTGGCCCTGTGCTGTGAGTAGATGCCTTCGGCTACACCTGACCCGCCCACATCATAGTGGACCAGGACCCTGGCTTCTGCCAAGAACACCAGTCCGCCTTTACAAAGTAGGTTCCAGAAACGTGTTTCAGAGGGGCTAAAGGAAGCAGTGCAGGTGCAAGGTGAGGCAAGTGGTACCTCTCTGAGAGCAACTTTGCTGTGTTATATCTCTGACTGTGCAGGTTTGTTTGGCCTTTTATGGGTTGGCAGCGAATATGAGACCCGGGAGTGCCCAAACCCAGCTCCCAAGCCACCATCAACCTTTCCTCCTCCGAGGTTACAGCTTATAATGAAAAGTTCATCCAACAATCAGTGTACACTACACATAGCAGATGCTGATTGTGCCGCTTCTCCTGAAATACTGAGAGCAGTCAGCTGGGATTTGTCCTAACGCACACAGCGCAGTGGGCTACAGAACCCTTGACACAAGCATCCACTGTGGCTCCTAGCCTCCTACAACACCTGCCTGTATACTTTATGTTTTAGAAAGACAACAGGACTGGGGTATTAAGACCACAGTGACTTAGTATGGCCCTAGCAGATGCGCAGCTGGTTCATTTTACCCAGTGGGCACTAGAGAAAGTTCTCCACAGCATTTATGCCCTTTACCTTCAGAATCAAGCGCATTTTCGGAGCCCAGGAGTCAATCCAAGGGCAATCCATGAATATCTAAAACTAGCTTCAGCATGTCATATTTCTGTTGGGAATTAGGCAGCATACACTAAGTGATGTGTGTCGAGCTCCTCTGTTCAGGGCGAGGGTTTCAGGATCACTGGTGTGAACAAATGTGGATAGTGGTGAAGATTCAGTTAGAATGGCAAGGCGCGTGGCCATGTGGATGAAGTTTACAAACCACTGGACTTGTTTATCCTGCAAGCCTGTGCAATTCATCCAGTGTCATTAGCCTGAAAGAGGTGATCAGCTAACACACTGATAATATTGAGGCAGTCAAGCGCTTAGAAATACCACTGAAAGGAGAAGAAACATGCTTGAGTTGAAGAAGTAAATACTAGTTATAGGCTTAGTACAAGAGAAGTAGCTTGTGTAACCCACGAGATGGCATGTGTGTCCTTTGACAGACACCTGCCCCATCTCCCTCTAAGAAAACCTTCTCTCCTGCCTCCATTAACCGCTTTTCTAGTGTCTGTAGTTATGAATTTAACCTTGAAGGATTCTTCATATTAGTGACTCATACAGCATTTAGGTTTCTGTTTCCAGGCTATTTCACTTAGTGTGTTTTTATCCGGTGATCATCCTTAATGTCCAACATGCCAGGACCTCCTCTTTCAAGGCTCCACAATATCCCCACTCTCTCTTGTACACACTCATGCTCTCATGCTTTTTATTCCTCCATTTTATAGACACTTAGGGTGTTTCCATGTCTTTCATATTATAACTGTTGCAATAAGTATAGCATGCACATACATGTCTTCAACACACTGAGATGATTGTAGTTACATATTTATGGAACACATATACAACAACAGCAAGTACGTTATTTTGCTTCCATTACTTTTCCTCTCTATTTTCTTCACCATGAAAAATTAATATCTTTAGATCTTCATAAAGAGTCCAATA
Organism: Arvicola amphibius; assembly: GCF_903992535.2. Classification (NCBI taxonomy): domain Eukaryota; kingdom Metazoa; phylum Chordata; class Mammalia; order Rodentia; family Cricetidae; genus Arvicola; species Arvicola amphibius. The sequence goes on along the minus strand of NC_052049.1, from coordinate 5,844,654 downwards.
TTTTCTCTACAATGCAAAGTATTTCAGGAAGAAAAGTTGAAATTTGCACACCCAAACCCAAGGCTCATGTCCAGTGGTAAAAGTCTGAGGTAGAACGCAAGAACCACGGGCAAGCCAATGTCCCATTTCTAGGTTCTCATCTTCCCTCCTTCTTCTCCTTAACAAAGAAAGAGAAAAGGTGAGAACTGTTTTTCAAACAAAGCAAAGATTGCTTCCAAAGAAATCAGAAACAGAAGAATATAAAAGACTGTTTCCCATACCATATAAAATCCTTCGACTTATTAAAGGCAATCCTTCCTAAGAGAAATAAGAGCCAGCCCTCCTTATATCATTTTAGTTTGTTATTATTTCATAGGACAATTTAATTGGGGTGGCTTGTATTTCCAGAGGTTCACTCCAATATATTTACAGTGAGACATAGTGGTGTGCAGGCAGATATGTTACTGGAGGAGCTGAGACTTCTTACTTCTTGACCTGCAGGCAACAGAAAGTGACACTGGGCATGGCTTGAGCATATAGAAGACCTCAAGGCCCACCCCCACAGTGATACATACCCTTTAACAAGGCCATACCTACTCCAACAAAGTCACACCTCCCAACAGTGCTACTCCCCATGAGCTAATGGGGGCCAATTACATTCAAACTACCACATTCCACTCAATGATTCTCATAAGCTTACAGCAATATCATGATGCAAAGTGCATTTAGTCCACTTCAAAAGTCCCCATAGTCTATCACAGTCTCGACGATGTTTAAAGTTCAAAGTCCAAAGTCTCTTCTGAGATTCATGCCATCTCTTAACTATAATCCCCTATAAAGTCAAAATGAAAATCTGGTCTCTGTATTTATAGTATCTTCATCGAATTTCAGCTCCATTTTTGCAACTTTAGTTTACCCTGCTAAATTTTAGTTGTCTGTTCTTCCTGCCAACAGATATTTTCTTGTAGATGTCCCCTTCAACAACTCAAGTTCAAAAACCACTCCATGAATACTACATTTTGTCCAGTCTCATAAAAACTCTTCTCAGTCTTACTCCCAGGGCCTGAGTAGTATGTGCTGGCTATCAAAACAAGAAGGGGAATAAAGACAGGTGAAAATCAATGCAACTGCATTACATGAGTAATTCCATCTTGAGCTGTACTCCTTGCAGTGGCATCTTGGAGGAGGGTTGTAATGTGTGCATTTCCCTATGCAGCAGTAATAATAGTGCTTATAAATATAGGTCAGCCAATAACAAGACCCTTCCAAACATTTGAGTTTTCAGTCTGAAGACTATTTGCATATCAGAATAAAAGGCCACGGCTTTGTCATCTCAGAGCCCTAACATGAAATAGAGAAGGTTATTAATATAAAAAGTAAAATGGCAAGCCCCAATAGCCTCATTAGTAAAGTACATTGATTCCAAGAAACTTCTGTACCGCATTTCAATAATAAAATGACATTTGCATAAAAAGTAAGAAATATTAATTTTTCAAGATTTTACAATGGGAGATATTATGTCTCTTCTACTAATTATATTCCCAAAATTTGTCAAAATTGGGAATCATTAGTCTGGTTCTGTTCTTTTTCAAAACCAGATCTGTTTTGCCTGATTAATTTCCTGTAAGTGAAGCGGAACCACATATTCTCAAGTGTCTGTGACTTTCTCCTCCACATGTTCCCGTGATGCACTTATGACCTTAAATGCATCTCACGTTTGTTCTTTTTATTGTAATATTACACTAAAGTTCTTTTATCTGTTTTCTACTGGTGAGGACCTGGGTGATGTCCAGTGTATTTTTAATCAGTTCTTTGAGAATTTCACACAAAGTGTTTTGACCATATTCCCCCTCCTTGTCTTACTCCTCTCAGGCCCGCCCGATCTCCTGTACCCACCGACTCTGTGTGCTAGCCATCCTTTGTTGTACCCATTAAGTCCAGTTCATACTGTTTATACTTGTAGTTGTGTGGTGTTCCACAGAAGCATGGTCTACCTATCAGTGGCCACACTTCTAAAGAAAACTGACCTTTCCTCTCCAAATAGCTACTAATGGTCAATAGCTTCTCAACCACGGAAGAAACATCATATCTGCTTCCATTTCAACACTGGGAATTTATTTTTAATTATTCAAGTGAAGCTGCTGACATTTTGAACATTCTTGGAGAGTACTTTTTGCTGAACATGTTTTTATATTTTAATAAATAATTAGGCACATAATTAATAAAGCAGAGAAAAGCTAGATATTTCACTTTAAAAGAAACCATGAAAATAAGTTATGGGGTAGGTGGATCGATGCTTGCATGCATATATTGCACTTTAGGGATCTGTACTGCTTCCTGCCTCTGCCCTTCAACACCAATGTGATATTTACTCTTGGTTTTATGTAGATGGTTTATAAAGGTTAGGGTGTTTCCCACTAGTTTTACGTTGCTGAAATTTCTTAATGAATGCAGCAAATTATTTTCTCTATTAATTGATATGACAATGCAATTTTGTTTATAACATTAAGTATGGGCAAACACACCATCAACTTTTTATAACTTCCCACTTGGTAGCAGTAACCAACACAAAGGCTTGCTAATTAGTTGGCTAGTATTTGCTGCTTTGGTTAATCTTGATGGTGAGCTTGATTGGGTTAGCCATTAACTATGAATGAAGCTTTCTCAAGGGTCTGTGAGCAAAATTCCAGGAAATTTAATTGAGGGGAGAGGTCCCTTCCCAAAGTAGGTCTCCCAGACGCAAAGGAAATAACAGTGTTCCTTGATTCCCTGTCTTTGCTTCTTGTTCTTGCCTGGTTCTGCTACACCTTCTTTTGTTGACACCAGAACCCAACTCCTTCAGTCTTTCATTGTGGACTCAATACCAAAGATTCCCAGAATCTTCTATGCCTTCAGCAGCATCAGATTGGGACTGATAAAGCATCAAGCTCCCTGGACTGAGAAGCTACTGTGTCTGTGTCCCCAGACTCTAGTGTTTAGATGTCCACTGTTGGACTATCCAGCCCCAATGGTGTAAGTTGATCTAACAGACCCTCTTTTACAATACATATGTACATTCTATGGTTCTCTTCCTCCAGAGAACTCTAGTACATCTTGAGTTTTTGTTGAGAAGCCTTGTGTGCATGATTCTAAAAATAATAACTTGTAATTTTCTTTCTTTTTTAGGAAGGTCATTGTCTGATTTGGATGCTGCAAAGTCTTGAATTTTGAATTTATTCCCTGCTGTTTGTAATTTCAGGATGTGATCCTGTAGAATTATTTCTTCTCTGATGAAATTGCCTGTCTACTTCATTTGTTTATTTTGTATTGACTGCTTCATTAACTCTTGCTCTTCTTTCTAACAAATTACATTACTGGTTTGATATCTCTTGGCATTTCTTTTTTTTTTGCTTTTTTCTTTTCTTTTTTTTTTTTTTTTTTTTTTGTTTTTTGAGACAGGGTTTCTCTGCAGCTTTTTTTAGAGCCTGTCCCAGAACTAGCTCTTGTAGACCAGGCTGGCCTCAAACTCACAGAGATCCGCCTGCCTCTGCCTCCCGAGTGCTGGGATTAAAGGCATGCGCCACCACCGCCCGGCATCTCTTGGCATTTCTAAGTAGTATGTTTTTATCATTTTAGTACAATTTACTTGTATTTTACATACTTACATAAACTGTACTTTAATTTTCATTGAACCTGATGCTTCTTATTACTTTTTTTCCAACTTCTTTGACCAATACACTACTACATATATGCTAATTTCCTAGTATTTGGTGTTGTTTTCTCATTTTTTAGATAGGTGTCTAATTAGATTGCATTTGGGCAAAAGAATATAAATTTGTTATTCTTAATATTTTAAGTATGTGTAAGCTTCTATTATGACTTGATAAACCTTTCTTAGTGAATGAACTCTCACAGTTGGAAACAATGTGTATTCTGCAGTTTCTGATGATGCAGTCTATGGGAGCCATTTGTTCATGCTAACCTAAACGTAGGTGACCTTTCTAGTTAGTGCTTATAGCAACTAAAACAGGGGACTTATTCATATGCCCAACTATAATTTGGATGTATCTATTTGAGCTTTCATTCCTGTTTCCTTTTTGTTTAAATTTTACTCATTTTTATAAATTACAATCATATATAATTACGCATTCAGGGGCTAAGGTTATATGCTCATCCAAAAGTTCTTGCCCAACATGCATAAAGTCCTAGGTACTATCTTCAGAGGTGAAAAAAGTTAACTTATTTTAAGTAGCATGTAGTTGATTTACTAAGTTCTTTAATTTATTCTGATAATTTATGTTTGTTTAGATTATTTGTATTCAATACAGTTATTGATGTGCCAGTATGTATGTCTTCTACCTTATTCATTTAAATCATTGATATTTTGTTTGTGTTGATGGAATTAACCCCAGAGCCTCATACATCATAGATACTAATTACTAGCTTCTAAGGTCAAGGTTGTCAACCAATCCAGAGGCAATATTAAAGGAATTAAAATATTTTAAAATAGTGAACAAACATATCCCTTTGTAATAAATCTTATAATACACAGTTTAGAAATGCAATTTTATATAATGATTACAGTTTGAATAAAAACTGTTATGCTAATGATGGGTATAAGATTTCATTTGGAGTAACAGAAATATTTAGTTATATTTGTAATGATCAAACAACTCTGCATATGTATTAAAAATCAACATGTGTCTTGTGAATGAACAAACTATGTAAGAAGTGAGCTATAGCTCAATAACACTAGAAAATTAAGAAATGAAAAGGAAACAACTTATAAATCAATTTGATGATCATTTATTTTACTACTTCTATTAACTAAAATTTCAGTAAAGAATGAACCTTGAGCCGGGCGGTGGTGGCGCACGCCTTTAATTCCAGCACTCGGGAGGCAGAGGCAGGCGGATCTCTGAGTTCGAGACCAGCCTGGTCTACAAGAGCTAGATCCAGGACAGGCTCTAGAAACTACAGGGAAACCCTGTCTTGAAAAACCAAAAAAAAAAAAAAAAGAATGAACCTTGATCCTGAATTTGGAAACAGAATCATAAGAACTTTGATAAAATGTCATTTTCACTACAGTTTTCACACATTAATATCTTCATAATAGCGCAGTGAAGTATTCTGCATTAATGAGGTCATAACAGTGAACTTACATCATTTACATATTGTAATAACATTCCCACTTGAAACTTCTGAGCAAAGAGTGCTTGATCATATAGAGAGATATGTATATAGGAAATATATAAACTACCAGTGAGCTGATTGCTTTGGACCCTTGACCTGAAACATTTCACACATCCCTTAGATTAAACATACCTTATGCAAGAAAACTACAACAAATTCTAGAATTATTCTTTCTCTTTGCTGATGGCACATATTTTTCACGGCAATCAAGTTGAAGGATTAACAATCTGAACAAAAGAGGAAATCTTTCCAGAAACAATTTTAGAAATCAAATTAAGTTCCATTGTTTGGATATGAGAGAGGGTGTGTGTGCATGCAAGGAGAACAAATAAATAAATAAATAAAAATTTAAAAAAGTTTTGTCCCACTTCCTGTCCTCTCTTCTTTATGCTTTCAGAATGGAGGCCATCTCTCTGGAGAGGAGAGAAAATCTATAAAATATTAATACTTTTTTATTATACTTTGAGGATTATACTTAATAATACTTCTCTGTTTTGAATATTGAAAACTACTTAATGATTTTGTTAAAGGTTTTGAAAATGAATCTTCTTTTACTGAGATACATTAGCAATATTTCACAAACGATGAAGACATGGCCAACATGATTAATATGTAAGGGTAAATTAGTGTTTATGGCTCGTTTGTCATTTTAATTTTAAAAAAAGACCTCTCATTGAAAACAATGAAGTGAGATAGAAAATATAAATACATTTTATTTAAATGTATCCCTCTTTTGCATACAACTATTTAATTTTTAATTGTAAAATCCTATTTATGCATCAGCCATATTTCTTATGCAGTTTTAATTTTGCTTTATTTTTACATTTTGAGGCATGCATTTTTAATATCTAGATTTAATTTAGTTTAGAATTCATAGACAAACTATATAAATAGCTACTTCACAGAAGAGGAATCTCTCAACTTTCATTTGCAAATTAATCTGAGAAACAAGTTCTCATCCACGATTTTGGCAAAAGTCAAAAAGGCTGATCACATTGAGCATCAGTGAGAATGTCACTGACTTCAGGAGTTGCCACTGGTACTTTACCTAAAGCAAACAAGTACCGATGTGTCCTGAATGGTAAATGGTCATTTTCCCTGCCATAGCTTGCACAGGGGACAAATTCTGCACATGTGTACAAAAGTGGATGCACAGAAATAGGAATTAAAGTGTTGTTTATAAAAGGAATCTCAACAGAGAGTCAATACCTATTTATTCACTATTACACTGAGCTGTCTTTACAGTGTGATGCTGTAGTGCAGTTACACTAAACCAAGCGTTTGTAAGGGTGGTAGATGGCAAAATTAGTAGAATAAAATAGACTACAGATTCTCAGAGACGGCTGAATGAATTGAGGAAACAGAAGAGAAAGGTGTAGGTGAAACAGTTTAATAACTGCCTAGGTGAGGACAGGAGATTGCCCACACGACTGGTCAATACTGAACCACGCAAGGGACAAGGTTTTGTGTAACAAAGAGAAAGATCAAAAAGATTCCAAACAGGAAAACAAGGTTGAAAAACAAAAATATTCCCAACTTAGAATTCGGTGGCAAGTCAGACTTAAATGTGGAAGAAAATACTTTAGAAAAGACAAAAGCATCTGAAGATTTACGTAGACTTTCAAAAGAAAGGGATTTTCTTTCAAAGTACTGCTTTCAAATCTATAGATTCAATGCAATCCCAATCAAGGTCCCATTAAAATTCTTCACAGAGATTGAGAGGACAATAATCAACTTTATATGGAAAAACAAGAAACCCAGGATAGCCAAAAAAATCTTATACAATAAAGGTTCTTCTGGAGGCATTACCATCCCTGACTTCAAACTCTATTACAAAGCTACAGTATTGAAAACAGCTTGGTATTGGCATAAAAACAGAGAAGTTGACCAATGGAATCGTATAGAAGACCCGCATCTTAAACCACAAACCTATGAACACCTGATTTTTGATAAAGGAGCCAAAAGTACACAATGGAAGAAAGAGGGCATCTTCAACAAATGGTGCTGGCATAACTGGATGTCAACCTGTAGAAGAATGAAAGTAGATCCATATCTATCACCATGCACAAAACTCAAGTCCAAATGGATTAAAGACCTCAATATTAATTTGAACACATTGAGCTTGATAGAGGAGAAAGTGGGAAGTACTCTACAACAAATGGGCACAGGGAACCGTTTCCTATGCATAACCCCAGCTGCACAGACTTTAAGGGCAACATTGAATAAATGGGACCTCCTGAAGTTGAGCAGCTTCTGTAAAGCAAAGGACATTGTCACTAAGACACAAAGGCAGCCTACTGACTGGGAAAAGATCTTCACCAACCCTGCAACTGACAAAGGTCTGATCTCTAAAATATATAAGGAACTCAAGAGACTAGACGGCAAAATGCCAATTAACCCAATTAAAAAATGGGGTGCTGAATTGAACAGAGAATTCTCAACAGAAGAAGTTCGAATGGCCAAAAGACACTTAAGGTCATGCTCAACCTCCCTAGCTATCAGGGAAATGCAAATCAAAACAACTTTGAGATATCATCTTACACCTGTCAGATTGGCTAAAATCCAAAACACCAATAATAACCTTTGCTGGAGAGGTTGTGGGGTAAGGGGTACACTCATCCATTGCTGGTGGGAATGCAAACTTGTGCAACCACTTTGGAAAGCAGTGTGGCGGTTTCTCAGGAAATTCGGGATCAACCTACCCCAGGACCCAGCAATTCCACTCTTGGGAATCTACCCAAGAGATGCCCAATCATACAACAAAAGCATATGCTCATCTATGTTCATAGCAGCATTATTTGTAATAGCCAGATCCTGGAAACAACCTAGATGCCCTTCAGTGGAAGAATGGATGAAGAAACTGTGGAATATATACATGCTAGAATACTACTCAGCGGTAAAAAACAATGACATCTTGAATTTTGCAGGCAAATGGATGGAAATAGAAAACACTATTCTGAGTGAGGTAACCCAGACCCATAAAGATGAACATGGGATGTACTCACTCATAGTCGGTTTCTAGCCATAATTAAAGGACATTGAGCCTATAAATTTGGGATCCTTGAGAAGATAATAAGAAGGTGGACTCCCAAAAAAAGATATAGTAATCCTCCTGGATATTGGAGGTAGACACGATCGCCAGGCAAAATTGGGAACTTGAGGGTTGGGCAAGACTGGGCCAAGGGAAGATGGGGAGAGAAAAGTGTGAAGGGGAGAACGGGGGGAGCTCGGAGGAATGGGGTGCTTGGGATATAGGAAGGGTGGATATGGGAGCAGGGAAGCATATATCTTAATTTAAGGAGCTACCTGAGGGTTGTCAAGAGACTTGACCCTAGAGGGGTTCCCAGGTTTCCAGGGAGACGCCCCCAGTTAGTTCCTTGGGCAGCTGAGGAGAGGGAGCCTGAAAAGGCCAGTTCCTATAGCCATACTGATGAATTTCTTGCATATCACCATAGAACCTCCACCTGACGATAGATGAAGAAAATGACAGAGCCCCACATTGGAGCACCGGACTGAGCCCCCAAGGTCCGGATGAGGAGCAGAAGGAGAGAGAACATGAGAAAGAAAGTCAGGACCGTGAGGGAACCTCCAGCTGGCGACAGATGGGGAAGGTGACTGAGCCCCACATGGGCGCACTGGACTGAGCTCCCAAGGTCCTGATGAGGAGCAGAAGGAGCGAGAACATGAGGGAGAAAGTCAGGAACGAGAGGGGTGCGTTCACTCATGGAGACGGTGGGACAGAACTAATGGGAGATCACCAACTCCAGTTGGAATGGGACTGATGGATCATGCGACCAAACCCGTCTCTCTGAATGTGGCCAACAGCGGGGGCTGACTGAGAAGCAAAGGACAATGGCGCTGGGCTCTGATTCTTCTGCATGGACGGGCTCTGTGGGAGCCTTCTCAGCTTGGTCGATCACCTTCCTGGACCTGGGGGGAGTTGGGAGGACCTTGGTCTTAGCATAGAGTGGGGAACCCTGTTGGCTCCTTGGCCTTGAGAGGGAGGGAGGGGAGGTATGCGTGGAGGGGAGGGGAGGGAAGGGGGAGAAGGAAGGGAGGGAGGGGGGAGGAGGAGGGAAGGAGATGGAAATTTTTAAATATAAAAAAAATCAACCATGAGAAAAAAAAAATAAAGAAATCAAAGCGAAAAAAAAAAAAAAAAAAAAAAAAAGAAAAGACAAACTGCCAAAATTCTACATTTTCCTGTCCCAGGAAGCTAAGATAAAAACATGTTCAATTGGATGCAGGAGGGGATCCGAGAAAAGACTGAAGGACAAGGAAGTTCCAAAAATGGAACTTCTATTTTTAAGTAAAAGGGGGGGGGGGGTGGTAAGAGAATTCCCCAAGAGGACATTAAGAGTGTGGCCCCAAGGTGGCAGCTGGAGGGCAGGTCCAGAGAGAAAGCAGCCCAGGGTTGTGGAGAGTCTGGGAGACGGACAGTAGAGCATGGTGGGAAACACTGGGGGAGGGGAGAGGGGGGAGTACGACAGGAGAAGAGACTGGGTTTAGAGAGTGACAAAGGAAAACCAAATCCCTTGCAAGAGGAAAAACTAATCATAGTGTTACACACAAAACATTCATGTAAATGAGCTAACGATGTAAATATGAAATGACTGGATAAGGTGTAACAGGGATAAAAACATAAAGATAGATGGAGAAAGGAAAGACCAAGGCAAAGGATCTAGACAGGAACGCTAGGACCACAGCATGCAAACAGATCACTCACTACAAGGCTGAAAAATCAAGACCCAACAGTTTGGGCCACAGAGGAAGCTTGGCAGGGAGACGGAAGCACTTGGTGCAGGTTTCAGGACTTGAGTTTGAGGACAGAGCCCACAAGGTGGCAGGAAAGAACCAGCTCCTGAGAGCATTTCTCTGACCTTCGTCTTCACAAGGACTGGATGTTTGTACATGTGTGCTTGCATGTACACACGCATACTCACACATACACATACTCACTCATACACATATAAATGTGAGTATACACATACAATTACTCAAGTATACACACACATACACACATTGACATGCATGTCAATTTGGACATATTAAACATCAATATTGCATCTACCTCTGTCATGGTCTGCCAAAAATTTTGTTCTTATTTCTCTATCCAACTCTTACATTTGCTATCAGCAATTCTTGTAAATGTTCTGGATAGTCACATATCCAAACTGGCTACAATCGCCCTTCTGGTTACTCCTGGTTTCATATCTATGTTTACCTCATGCTTCAGAAAATGGAGGGTACCGGCTGTCACAGCAGCAGAGACAGCAGGAAGAGGATTAGTTAATGTTGCCTCCTGCCATAGAGCTGGAGATTACAGTATCTTTGGTACTATAGCATTTTCATAGCCCTCTGCAAGCTGGAAAGCTCATCATAACCATTTATAATAAAAAATATTTAATAATATCACCTATAAAGTAGCAAGATCGTGGAGGGTTTATTTAAAATGCAACTGAGTTTTAAATTGAACAGACTAGTTAATTCCTTGGGTTAAAAAAATGGGGCTTTAATCACTGCTGTTTCTTCTCAGTTGATAATAATTATGTCAGTCTCGTGTCAGAGAGAATTCCATTGGCAGAACAGAAGGGGTGTCTCACTCTAGACGTCCCTGGAGGGAGCCTTGAGTCTGCTTCCCTCTCGAGAAGTGGTGGAGATGGTCCTGCTTGCTGGGATATCGCTGCCCTGCACGGCAGCTGCACCTCATCACTCACTGCTGGCCGCAGCCTGACAGACAGGGGAAAGCTCCATACGGTTTGCTAGGACTGCGAATACTTAATGAGTGTGCAGATAAATAGGAACATTGAGGATGATTCTTGGACCCAGTAAATACCTTTCGGTCAGCTTTTAGAAGAAAGGTCTCCTTTGAGAACAAAACCCACACAGGAAAACTGCAGAAATTTAAATCAATAAGCTCGAAATATGGATATGAGAGTAATATTTGTTACTTCTCGTATAAATGGAAATACATACTACTTTTTAAAATATAGTGTTGTCTTTGTGTATGTGGAGGGGCGGGGGGGGGGGTGCTTGCTCACAAATGTGCCTGAGGAAGCCAGAGTCTAATGGAAGCTGTTTCCTTTACAACTCCCCATCTTAGTTTAGGAATATAGTGCCTTCTGGAACCTGGGCCTCATAGATATGGCTAGACCGGATGGCCAGGAAGCCTCTGCCCAGCCTCCCCTGACTAATTCTGGTGTTACACATGGTTGCTACTACATCCAGCTTTTTTATGGTTCTAGGGATCCTGATATAGGTTTTCACGCTTACATATTGTTGTATAGAAATTTTGTCTGAGGTAAAACCACCCATCTTAAAAGGAAGTTCATTAAAGTATAGGATATTCTAAACGGAGCTAAAACGCTCCATCCTGCAGGATGCTCGGGAAGTGAGCAACTCAATAGCTGCAGGAAGTCCATGAAACAGATCAGATTCACTAGACCCTCCTTTCTGCATCTGTGAGATAAGGACCGCTGAGAGACAGTCTCAGACAAGCTGTGCTGCCTAGAAAAGGCTCAGACCTGTAGGGTGGCTGACCTGTAGGTAGACTGGCAGCTCCATTAAAGAAACACAAATCATCCAGTTCCCTAAACAGAGGCAGGAAAAAAGCCAAGCTGCATGCACCCTGGGAACTGAACTCAGGTCACTGGTCTTGATAGCAACTATCGTTACCCCGTGAGTCTTCACACCAGGACCTGCTTTTCCATTTTAAAATAAAGAATATACTTTAGCAGTATTTAGAAGACGTGAGAAAAAGAAAGAGGCTTGCAGAAACACTAGTCCTCCACAGCTAGGAGCATAAAGGAAAAGCATGAACTGTCACAAACAAGACAGAGACTAGTGAATATGCACAGTGTCGCCATCGTGAACATTCGTGAGCTGTGCTTCAACCTCAGCCTGCTGTCTAGTGGGGTACACTCCCCCTCGAAGCTACATTCTTTATTTTGTGTTGGACTAAAATTATATCAACCATGTTTACTTTTCAATTGAGAAAATGAGCCTGGAAGACAAGGGAAAGAAAATAATCAAATTGGTAATAAAGGGTACTACCATGCTTCTCTCCTCCCTGTGTGTCTTCACATCTGGACTGGTGTGCAGGTTTACTGAGATCATAGAGGACAAGGCTGCCCTTCACTTGCAGAACGGTTTCTGTCCTTTCTGCTGACTGGGAAGAAGGCATCATCAGATTACCTCGTTTCTGCTTCCCAGGAGTCTGCTAAGCCTATCACATGTGATTTCGCTGTTCTCATCTGAACAGCATTGCTAGAAAAAGGAAATCTTTTCATCAGATTTCCTTCCTTTTTTATTTCTATTCTTGTAACCATCTGATATTCTGATATTGTGCTATGTCCACAAGAGAATGGTTTGGCTTATCTCAAATCTCTTGCCGCAGCGTTGAGACTTCTCTGAGGGTATACGGTAGCACAATGTGTTCTCTCTATAGCTCCGTTTCCCCCTTCCTTTCCTAGTTTCATTTGCTCGGAGTTCTCTGTTCAGCTCACCAGGCCATTTCAATGGGGCTCAGAGAATAGCCTGGGGTGTTGTCAGAGTTAGATGCAGACATGAATGCCTTTTCATTTTCCCAGGCATCCCTGGGGCCTTTTCTTGGGACTCAGAAGAAGATAAGAGCACCTTATACAGTACACACTTTTGTATCGACCATGGATTAACTATCTGACAGCCCTAGTCGCTTCTGTATATATCAAAGCATTGACAGTTGCTGCAGTGGAATGAAAAATCCTTGGGAAATGTAGACAATTGTGGGATCAATGATGTTCTGAGACTCATTCTGAACCTGGAGACAGGGTCAGAGGAAAGAAAGACTGATGCCCACCCTGCTGAGATGGCCTAGACAGGAAAGCAATTGAAGATCAGCACACCACATGCATACTTACACTAAATGTGTGTGTGTGTGTGTGTGTGTGTGTGTGTGCGCGCGCGCGCGCGCATGCATAAGGAGGGGGGGCATACCTATATCTCTGTGAGTTCAGGATCATATTTATCTGCATGTAAGTAACAATCCAGCTAGAGTTATGTGGTAAGATCCTGTCTCACAAAAACAAAACAAAGAAAGAAATAAAAAAGAAAAGAAGGACAGGGCAAAGGAGGTGGTGGCCAGCTGAGCACAATAATTTTCTTTCTACATGTCCTCAGTCCGGAGGCAATGTGAACAGCCACCTCAAATTCCTATTGCTGTGGCTTCCTAGCCTTGACTGACTGTATGCTCAAACTGTGAACTAAAATAAGCCTTCTTTCCTTCCTTCCTTCTTTCCTTCCTTCCTTCCTTCCTTCCTTCCTGCCTGCCTTCCTTCCTTCCTTCTTTCCTTTCTTCCTTCCTTCCTTCCTTCCTTTCTGCCTTCCCTCCTTCCTTCTTTCTTTCCTTCTTTCCTTCCTTCCTTAAGTTGCTTTTTCAAAGTATTTTGTCACAGCAATAAGACAAGAAACTGATACACCCAGGTTATATTTATTATGTAAATTTTAAGGTGCATTCTAAGGAAGAATGGAGGTTCTTTTATGGCAAATGAAAAGATAGGGATGATCATCCAATGACTACCCTCAAAGTGACTTCCAGTAGTACAAGCTTCAGAAGCCATATTTAAAGATCTCATCATCATGTACCTTGAAACATTATGAATAATTATACTTTTGAATATTTTGATAACCAGTTGATTCTCACCTTCACCTTCTTTATTCAACAACAGCAATAGAAGCACCAAAGTTACATGATAGTCTGTGTGGTGGTTTGAAAGAAAATGGCCCCCAAAAGGAATGGCGCTAGTAGGAGGTGTGACCTTGTTGAAGTAGGTGTTACTTTGTTGGAGGAAGTGTGTCACTGTGGAGGCTGACTTTGAAGTCACATATGCTCAAGCTCTGCCCAGTGTGGCAAACAGTCAACTTCCTGTTGCCTGCTACTCTTTCAGCACCGTCTACCTGCATGTCACCACACTTCCTGCCATAACGATGATGGACTGAACTTCTGAAACTAAGCAAGACTCCTCAGTTAAAGATTTTGTTTATAAGGGTTAACATGGTCATGGTGTCTATTCAAAGCAATAAAAACCCCAACTAAGACAGTCTGAGAACCTAACAGGCATACATCAACCTTGCAACCAAAGGGTAGATGTAGGAAGCTGAATGCTCAAGAAACAAATAACCAGGACCATAATCCCCACCACTTACAGAACGTGAGGCTAAAGGGACACTATATCTCAGGCAATTGATCCATCCACATGCCATCCAACACTCCTAATATCTAGGTTCCCCGCTGTGTCAATAGTTCACAAGACACACTAACTATCCTAGAACTTCCCAGAATCCATTCATCTTACTTCATAGTCTGCATGTCAACAATTGTCATGGGTCACGCAGGCTGGGTTTGGTTTGGCTGGCTGATTCCACTTCAGCTGTAATTTGTGAGTTGACACCATTCCTTCCCATTGTGTTCTTTTACAGATCCAGTCGAGTCAGCAGATCCCTGGAACACACCAGTGGGGTGGCAGAGGCAAAAGAAGGCCAGGCCAACCACACAAGTCTTCTCCAGTTCGTCAATGCATTTCATTGTCCAAAGTGAATCTTCAGGTTGTTCAGTGTGAACTGGCTAGGAAAATGAGCTCAGTCACTTCAGTTTATGCTCAGTTACACAGAGGAGGCAGGGAGTAAACGTTTGGACAAAAAGAACCCAATAGCAATATACAGAAGACTAACAGACAGCAATACACAGAAAATCTGAAATGATGACTGTATATGAAGGGACTCTAGTCAAAAGTACCTTAAAAACCATTAGATTACATTCTTAAAGCTAGCTATCAAGGTCTGTTCCTTTATTTGGTCATTTCCCTCTTCCTGAGTCTGACTACCAAGGTCCAGCTATCAAAGTGTTAAAGTCCAGAAATCAAAAACACCTTTTGGCTTACCTGAGTAATATGCCCAATTAAAATTAAGCACTTCATCCTGATACAGGGTTTCCCATTTTATCCTTTTAAACTGCCATTTGCCTATGGGCCACGTCTGTCTCCTCTCTATTCAGAGGCGGTCCTTTGTCCCCCTCCTGGACAAATATGCCTGTCCCCTCTCGGTTGTTTCTTTCCCCTTTTCCGTAGTCTTCTATCTCCTGCCCTTGTCTCTTATCCCCTCCTCTTTGCTGAGAACTTGGTCTTGGAGGACAGGAACCAGTACTGATCCTTTCAGTGTACATGAAATAGGAGCGCCAGCTAAAAAAGATTGATTCTCTGGGGATGAAACCAAGAAAGAGAAAGAGAAAACTTTCTAAAGAAAGGGAAAACTGAAGAAAGTTTTAAAATCCTCATTTATATACAGGTGCAATGAAAAACACTGTGAGTAATTAAGTCTGAGATGCAGGGCTGGAGATGTGAGGTCAGAAACTTGTTTATTCGCTGTCTTCATGAGATGTTATGGTTAGATACATAGTTTATATTTATGGAATTAGTATTTTGAGACAATCATATTTGTTACTGCCTTATTATAGCTGTCATTTCCAGTTAGCATGCAAATGGGATTTGTTATGACATTTTCATATGTATATGCTTACACATAATCAATGGGCTCTACTTATATTCACATGTATCTCCCAGATGAAATTAACGTTTCGGGAGTCGACAGTGTCCAAGACTCAAGAGCACTGTTCTTTCAAGGCATCCGTTGTTTGCCGTCATGTCTAAATAAAATTCCCTTGACCCATGTGTAGCACTGCAGTGGAACCTGCCAGGCCACGTGCCTCTTAGCACTTCCAGTCATCGTCTGAAGAAACTAAAAGCCAAAGGTAGGTGTTCAGTGTGACAGCCATCTTCATACTTCCTTGTAGCCCACACCACTTGTCAGTTTCGTAGAGACTGGTGTACATAGAGAACGTGACGAGGCGCTGTGTGCAGAGACGTGGCAAAAGTGGCCACCTGCCACTCACATCTCCTTTGAAGGACAGCTGAAGGACAAAGAGAAGCTGAAGTTTCTGTGCTTCTTCATTTCCCGGAGGGAGAGGAACCCTTGGAGATACCCGTCTACACGTTTGTGTGGGTGGCACTAAGTGTGGACCTGGGTAGAAACCTAAAAGCTGCACAGAGGGTGATAGGCCGTGGGGCACAGGTGTGCCAGAATGAACCATGGTCTTTGGGTACAGCTTTGTTCTTCAGAGAGAAAAAGGAATTCAGACGCCATAAAGGAAACAGAAGTTGCCAAGACTTCTTTCTTTCCTACTCAGAAACTCTGGAAGTTTTGCTCAAAGTTATCTTTTCGAGAATTAAAAATCACCATAAGACTTAAAAGTTCAGAACTGTCAAGAGATATGACCCTAGCTCTTTTTTAATTTATTTTTCTATTCAAAAATTTACACTTCCTCCCCTCCTCCCATTCCCTTCCCGCTCCCCTACTCACCCTCCTCCCTCTCTCTTCCTCCTTAAGAGAAATCAGGGTGCCCTGTCCTGTGGGAAGTCCAAGGCCCTCCCCCCCTCCATCCAGGCCTAGGAAGGTGTGCATCCAAATGGATTAGGGTCCCAAAAAGCCAGCACATGCAGTAGAAACAGGTCCCAGTGCTATTATCGATGGTTTCTCAGTCGGCCCCCTTTGGCAGCCACATTCAGAGAGTCCCGTTTGATCACAGGCTTCTTCAGTCCTGGTCCAGCTGGATTTGATGAGCTCCCATTAGAACAGGCACGCTGTCTCAGGGGGTGGACGCACCCCTCACGGTCCTGACTTCCTTGCTCATCTTCTCCCTCCTTCTGCTCTTCATCTGGACCTTGGGAGCTCAGTCCATCGCTCTGATGAGGGTCTGTCTCTACCTCCATCCATTTTGTCATTTTATGGAGTAGAGTTTCTGAATTATGACGTTGTATACCTTATTTTTTGTGTGACTGGTGCGAGATAGTCTTGCTATGTAGCCAAAGCTGGCCTCAAACTTGCAACTTTGCCACAGCCTTGGTGCTAGGATTTGAGGCCTGTGTCACCACAGAAGAAAATCTACATGCTATGTGACTCTTACATAGTTGCAAAAGCAACTGAGAAGGAAGCAAAGCCTCTCTGATAAACAATGCTAAGGCAACTGAGCGTCTACAAACCCAGGGCAATGTCTCAATGGAATTACCAACTTTACATAAAATTTAATGCAAAATGGGTTTTGATAATTACTGTAAAGTATATGCTTAAAAATTATATGGGCAAGGAGAACATATTCAGAATTTAGGGCTTAGTGAAGAATTCTTGTAGTTCCTCTTAAATCACAATTCCAAGGTGTAGTAATTAAATTGAATTTCATCAATACTAAAAGTTAGTTGTATTCAATGTATTGGCAAGAAAATGGGAATGCAAGGTGTAGAAGAGATCTACTAGAAATCATGTATACAACAAAGAATACCCAACATTATTAGCTAACAAGAAAATGCAATCAAATCACAAGCAGTGTCAGCACCCTCAATTTTAGAATGGAAAAAGTATAAGATAAGGAGAATGTAAAATGCTGGGAAAAAAATCAGAAAAGGAGATTCATGGGTATGGTCCCTGGTGCAGGCATTTTTGATAACTGAATCTGACTCATGAAACACTATATGCAGCTACATATCAGTTGCATTCAGGGAGAATTTACCCTTGAAAAGTTAAATAAAGCTCTTGTATACACATGCACACCGATACACATATGCACACAGACACATATGCACACAGACACACGTGCACACACACATGCACACAGACACACATGTTCACACACACAGAAAGACACACATGCATACACACGCACACAGACACACACCTGCGCGCACACACACACACACACATACACACACACACAAAACCGTAAGCTTAAAATCATTCATGAGAGCCTTATTTGTAATAGTCAAAAATCAGCTTGCTTCATTTAAACAGGTGAAAGAAATAATGGAATAGTACTCTATTAAGTAAAATAAAATTATTGTGGGTTTTAAAAGTTCATCAAATGTTCTTAAGCCTTGTACATTCTCGATGTAAACACCTATACGCCATACATGCCCCTCAACTGTCTCATTTGTTATAGAGAAGAATAGAGGATAGCCAGTTTCTTCCAAATACAGCCTTCCTCTAGACAGACAGGAAATACTAGATACAAGGCTGAACTAGCCCTTCTCCCACATCTACCAGTATCCCCATGACCACAACCCATCACATTCCTTAGCACCATCATTGCCATCAAAAATAGCCCACAATCTGATTGACTCAAACATCTACCACACATGAAGTAACTCATGCTGGGAGTGAAACCTGGTAAGAGCCTGACTGGGGAAAAATTAATAGTACTTTCTTAAGTGTACGTGTTGTCAAACTTCCTTCTGAATACTCACGTTTGTATGCGTGGATTGATGCTGCTCTCAGTTTGCACCAGAGAAACCTATTTTTGCAAAAGGCAGTAGTTATGGAAAGACTCATTACTGATCAATGTGATGAGGCTAAGTGACTGGGGAGTTCTTGGCCCTAAACAAGACATTTGTAACCTACCCCTCCAAGGTGCTGAGAGCACCAGCAAAGTGGGAACAGAAAGAAGAGATGGGGAGATAGATGGACCTAAAGCCATATTTTTTTCCAAATATGACGTGCACATTTCACTATAAATTCAGTGTAGCTCTGACTATAGGCACAAGACCTGAAAAAGATCAGACCATTCAGTTTTCATCATGGGAGAGGGATGAGAACTATCACTTGCTCTAGTGGTAAAATTCAGCCACTGATAAACCACACATCCTCCAAGAAATGATGTCCCAATGGGGCTCATGTAAGCATCCCTGTATAACTTGTGTGAAAGTAGGAGGGGGTTTACTGAGAATAAGGCTTTCAGTTGGGGAGGGGATTAGAAAGGGAAAGCGGGGAGTGGGGAAATGGCTGGAAATCATCGCATTCACGTATGGAAGTTTATTAGTTACTTCTCGGCTGCAGCAATAAAGCACCATGTCCAAGAGAAACTTTCAGAAGGGAGAGTTTGCTTTGGCTTATGGTTGCAGAGGGTTCGAGTCCACCTGGTGCTGAGAGATAATGTTCTCAACTACAGCTCCAAGAAAGCATGATGTTGCTGAGCCCCCAACACCCACCTCCAGTGACTACCCCTCCAGCAAGGTCACACCCCCAAACCTCTCCAAACAGCACCACCCAACTGGGAATCAAGTGTTCAAAGGCCTGCACCCATTTGAATATCACAAACTTTCATAAACAGAAGATACTTTTTTACACGCATAAGCACACTATCAACGGTAACAACCGCAATCTTCAGGGGAAGGCTGCTACCAACAGCGTCAGCCCATCATGGCTGACCGTAGTGATGCCTCCATGACCCTCTTCACTGGGAACCAGGCTGGGTAGAACCATCTATCTACAACTTTCCTAGAGTTTAAAAACAGTGTTTCAGAGGTTTTCCCAGCATACCTCTTGACGCTTAAACAAAGAAACAAAAAAAACCTGGCAATAACTATTGCTAAAAGTTTGCATGCATCCAAGGGGTAATATAAACTTAGTCACTAGTTTTGGGCGTTCTGGCTCACGGTCAATGCTGTGCAGGGTCTGTGACTACCTTCCTGCCTTTGCTGTTTGCCTCATTCTCTGAAAGTCAACTACAGCAAGGTGTTTAATCACGAGGCATTTATCTGGTCGAAGTCATTCCACTCATTAGATTTAAATTGCTACAGTCTTCTGAAAGAAGCAATGCAGTTGGGTATCTGAACAGCAAGTCCAGCAGCAGTGCTGTATTACAGATCGCTCTTCCATCTGTGCTTTGGATTGAACCAGTTTGTTGCGGCGGAAGGAGAAAGGTCAGAAGCAGGAGTGAGAAATAACCTTGGAAAAAACTTAAAGTAGGCAAGTTCAGAAAGCACTTTGTCCAACACCATATCTTCGTTTAGCAAAAGAAGCTCTTTCCTAAATCCTGAAGCAGCTTAACCTAGCAAGAACGGCCTAGGGCAGTAAGACAGATAAGAGCCTAATTAAAAAGCCTGTTCTAGGAGGTCTTCAGGGACTTAGGCCTCTGATAAGAACCTGTGAAAGGGTCTGTGAGGTAGCCATATGCAAGGTAATTCTTGTTTTCTGTGTCTCACAAACATATAAAATGGGCTGTAATTAAGAGTGTTATATTACAGAATAATACACACGGGATTATAAAATCCGGCTATATCCTGTGTATTACCACTTTAACCTGAGATATAAAGTCCTGCATTATAGTGATAGGAGATGGCGGCTGTCTTGTCAATGTACAACCTTGGCCAGATTCTATAGCTTCCTATTCATTGTACTTGCAAATTCACTTCATGTTATCTGACTTGATTTGCATAGATTTGAGGTGATTGATACAAGGTTCCTGTCACGGGAAAATGAATATTTGACACCTCCAAGGTTACATAACAAATGGGAAAATTATAAGAGGAAGAAAGCTACAAAAGAACAATAATACCTAGCAGGTACCAATGTGACCAAGAGCAGCCTTATCTAAAGTATACTTACACCATTCTCACAATCAGCATATTTTTCACCCAGCGTTTGCTCTTCTAGATAAGAGAAATACGTGCACACGGAGACTGATTATCTGCCTCAACATTAAAGAGCACACATACACATACACTCCCAATAGAAACAAGTAAATCTCTCCGGGAGCCTAAGCTAAGGACCTGGTCAACTTAGGAATCACAATGAAGAAAACAGCCCTACTGATCAGGTTTTCAACAAACATAGCTACCAATACTTTCTTCTATGCCCTAAAGCCAAGCCAAAACTTTCTTTACATAAAAAGTAAAAGCTACAATTTATCTGTTTCTTGCCTTAAATTGACAAGACAATGGAACCCAGGCTTCAGCAATTAGGCTTCCTTTCCCCAGGCACTTCTGTGGCTTCCCTTCTGTTCTTCCCATGGATACTGTCTCCAGGCTTTTCTCTCCTCTGCTTCTCCCATTCAGTTCTCCACCCCCTTTTCTATACTTGTTTGCTGCTCTAACTATAAAACAGATTTGTTTAAGTTTTAAATTATGAGTTTCGGTGACTACTGCTGTTATTCTTTTTGGAAGGCCTAAAGGGACAGGGTACCCAGGTCGCAGGCCTGCTTTATCTGTTCATTTGAAATGCACAAAGTTAGCATTTTACAGTTTCTCCCAATGCTATGGCAACAGTTTGGTTTCTATGTACAAACCTCTCTCAGATTTTATTATTTAAAGTCATAGCTGGTTAAGTTTGAAAGTTAATGCTTCAACAAGAAGGTTAGAAGTGGTTGGTAACTAGCAAATACAAACGTCATGTTTGTTTCTGTTGGAACACAAAGCTCCTTCCCCCTCAACCTTGCCACATCAGAGTTTCAATAACACAGGATGTGCCCAGGCCTCAGTGAGGGGATTGATCTGTTTTGGTTCATGTGAATCAGGCTGCGACGCCCTCCACATTCGTCCCTTTCTTTGGTGGTGCTGTTTTCCAGTTCAATTATTATGAGGAGAGAATAGTCTGTTTCTAGATTTCTTTTTATGTTTTTTTTTCTTTGCCTCTTTCCTGCTTTCTTCCTTCTCATTTAACCACTGAATTCGGTTTCGACTGCCGACATACCAACTAATATTAATTTTGATTTCTCCAGGCTGCACTTGTGAGTATCATCTCAGTGGTCTGAGTTTCGTTCAGTCTAAAGAGAAGAAAGAGTAACAAAATCTTGACAGGTTAGAATACCCAAATTCTTTTTTTCCTCGAAGTTAAAAGTAAGAGAAAATAAGTGTATTTTATGTGTAAAGGTAAATCATCCTCTGGTATGTTTAACTTCATTGTTTAAAAATCTCCCTATCCTGTGAGCAATGCATGGTAGAAGGTCATGATGATCCAGGACACTGGGCCATTAACAAGCAGATCTAATTAGGCTCAAAAATCTTAGAAACCAGTGAGTGTGTAATGCCAAATGCTTGCTCAGTTTCTTTACATCTTTCAGCCTTTGGTGGAATTCTATGAAAATGAAGGATAAAAGCAAAAGTTGAGAGATTTAGAGAACTCACACCAACCACCTAAATATTGCAGATTTAAAATAAATAATGAAAGAATAGGCATGACTGGAACTACCAGTGAATATATTCGAATTTTATATATAATGATGTTGTCTCTTGTGCCTTCAGTAAAAGTTCTTAGTATCACTGTGACTTGCTTATCAGAAGTTTCTGGAAGATTTCTCTAGCATTTTCTTTAATGTTATCAAAGGTATGTGTTGAAACCATTCCATCTTGTGCAAATGGTATTACTATTATTAAATAGCCAAAGAACTAAAATCTTAGTTTTAAAAGCAGTGCATGTAAAAAGAAGCAGTAGGGTTCACAAAACAGGACTTCACTTTGGTGAAAAAAACCCCACAAGTCACATGGTATTTAGACTTTAGAGGCATTTTTCTTTCATCTTAAACTTGATTACATTCCTGAGAAGGTTTTAGTTTAATTAGTGTCTTAGCTATGGTTCCTATTGCTTTAATGAAACACTGCTTTTTAAGGACCAAAAGCAAGCCGGGGGAGGGGGGGAGGGTTTATTTGACTTAAACATCCACATCTTAGACTGTTGTTGAAGGAAACCAGGACAGGAACTCACACAGGACAGGAACCTGGAGGCAGGAACTGATGCAGAGGCCATGAGGGTGCTGTTCACTGGCTTGGTCCTCGTGGTTTGCCCAGCCTGCTTTCCTATAGAACCCAGGACCATCAGCCTAGGGATGGCACCGCCCACAGTGGGCTGGGCTTTCTTCCATCAAATCACTAACTCAGAGAATTCCTTACAGTTGGATATTATGGAGGCATTTTTTCAGTTGAGATTACTGCTTCCAAATAATTATCTTATGTCAAGTTGGCATGAAACTAGCCAACACAACTAGTTATTCTTTTTTATTAAAATTCTTTCGAATTTCCATTTTAAAAACCATTCATTTTAAATGTTAGGACAGATGCTCAGATAGAGACAGAGTTGAATATTAGAACCAGCCATTAAATATGCTGGAACCTTCCGTGGGCCGAGCTGGAACCCAGAACATGTGCCTGGCTGATATCCTCAAGTGGATCTCACACTGACAACCTGACCACATCAACACATTTGATGCAGGCACCTCGACAGCTTCACACTGGAGTCCAGGGACAACCAAACAGGCTATTGAATGTAAAACTTAGGGCCAGGACCTTCCATATAGACTTTCAGAGAATGTTCCAGGCTCTTGCTCTAAGTCAGAATTAAGGACTGGCCAACAGGAATCACATCATTGCAAACTTTATATTATACACAGCAATTTCAATACCCCAAACAGTAGTGGTTTTTCATATAACTCTCTCTTTTCCAAATGCACTTCTATTGGCTGATTTAATCCAGGTGACCATTGAAATTTTGATTTCTTTCTGTGGTATACAGTGTTTTTAGCAAGTGCCTGTTCACTTACTACCTCCAGTTTTCAACCAAATTTAGATCCATTTGGATTTATGAATCTTGTTTTTTTTCCAATAAAAATTTCCAGTGGAAAGTTGGCAAAAAAAAAAATATGCTGGAACCTCTCCAGCTAGACACTATGCTGATGTTTGAAAAGGTGGAAATAGAGGGGACATTTTTAAGCAAAATCACTATGGTATTTTCCTAGCTTTTAAAATGTAACAAGTGATATCTCTTCCGTAGCCATGCAAAAGGTGTTATCACGGTACAGGTTAGTATTGGGGAAGGAAGATCATTTCAGATGAGTCTCATTTTTCAAAACCTTATTCAGGTACAATTTTCATTTTGTGAAATTCACTCACCTTATCTGGCATGATGGCTTGTGATTATAATGCCAGCACTGAGGAGGAGGCAGGGGAATCAGGAGCTCCTGCTACAGAGTGACTTTGAAAAGTCAGTCTGCACCACTTGAGACCCCCATCTCAAAATAAACAAATAAAGCTTATTAAATCACTCTTCTTAAGTAATCAGTTTTAATACATTTATTGAACTCTATGATGATCAGCATTATCAAACATTTTAGTATGACTCACTTGGCCCATTTAGAGCAAACCTAATTCCATATTCAGCGTGAGACTCCTGCTAATTTTTATGTTCCAGTAGATTTTTCTTTTATAGACATCTTATATAAATGTAATAAACAGTATATCATCTTTTATGTCTAGCTTTTATCAACGATTATAACAGTCACCCACGTAGGAAAAAAATCAAGACTAAGTAAATAGTCTATATGGTTTCACCATGCTTTGTTTACACATTTAATAATGGAAGCCATGTTGGCAATTTCCTTTTTGTGGCTCAGAGAAAAAATATCATTCATAAAACAAAAGCACAAAATACAAAAGCACTGCAGGTTTGGGAATAATTCTTTATTCCCGACAGTTGTGCTTATAATTGCTGATCTAATTATAGTGGCAATGTGTTAGTGTGTAGGCAGCCTGGATTAAAACTGTTTTCTGAGGGTAACTGTGACAGTATTCAGTCGGCTCACCAATATATCATGACTTGAATATTAAGTTAAGTTACATACCGAATCTATATGGATGGGTTCTAGTCATTATGGAAAGATTATCTGTATAAGCAACTCTCAGGCTCTTTATTTTGATCAATTCAAAATAAATATTCAACTCAGAAGGTACTCAGAAATTGTCAGAGTCACTAATTGGTGTGTCTTAACTATATTACTGATGAAGTCATAAATGCCATTCTTAACCGATTAAGTAAAATTTGGCACCTTATAATGAGGCTGTAAATTAATACACACTGACCTGTAGCTGCTTGAATTTGGAAGAAGATGGAAAATGTGCTGGGGACTTTTATGCCAGCTTTTCCTCACTGTCAGTGACAGAAATTTCTAGTCATCCTAATACCCACTTTCCATCCCTTTTCTCCACAGTCACGAAACTTTTGGCTGTAGCCATGTCCCACACTGTGGACTACATTTCCCAGTCATCCAGAGCGGTCAGATAATAGCATTTACACACTGGGCAGCCACGTCCCACACTGTGGACTACATTTCCCAGTCATCCAGTGCGGTCAGATAATAGCATTTACACACTGGGCAAGTGAAGGTAATCAAGGAAGATGATATGATGATAATCTTTCTCCAAGCACATAAACAACAAAGCACACACAGACTTCTATCTTCTGTTCCCTGATTGTAGGGGAAAGATGCAATTGCTGCCTCCAATGCCGACTTTGGGCTATGCAATGCAAGCCAAACTCTAGAGTCCAAGGAACTTTTTAATGGGGAGGGGTTGTAATTATAATTGATTGGTTCATAAAAACACGAGAACATCTCTACCTCTAAGAACTCAGTATTGTGTGTGTGGATGTAAGCTATATAAACTTTATATGTTGGATACATACAACTGAGCCTAATCCTTAATGTGCAAATAAATAAAAGACAATAAATAATATCTTTCTTTTTTCCTTGGCATTTCATATAGTTCAAGCAAACATGTTGCCAAAAGATGTGGCAGTTGTATTTCTGCCATTAGGTACCAAACTCTGGAGAGATGGAGCTATGCTCACTAATATAATGGGACACAGCATACTAAACAGAAGAGACAACAAGATTATAGGTACGAGATCCTCCCAAAGTCATATGCTACCAATTTCAATGTCCCCTTTTATGTGCTTAAAATTGGTAATGTTTATAAAACCCCGTCTCTCTTCCTCTGCTGATGGAACGAGACTCTGCATGGTCAGCCCTCCTTGTCATCGAGCCGGCCCTGGGCTGGAGTACTATGTCTCCTTTCTGCTGCCTCTTAAGTGGTGATAAGCTCTTGAAAATTCTTACTTCATTCGGTGTAGACAGCAGAACCTCCATGATGGAGACAGCCTTGTGGGATACATTCTGTGTCTCTGAGTCGGACATGCCTTGGAGATGTTATAAGCTCACCCAATATGTAGATAATTGTACCACCAGAACATAGGGCTAATGCTTCAGCTACAACTAGCAAACTCTGCAAGTTTATTCTATTTTCATCAAATTAATCAATATCATATTTTCAACATTCCTTTCTAGGAAGGACATTTTACAGAAAGACAAATCTATTTCCCTTTTGACATTTGCTTTATGAATTGCTCACACCTCCTGGCTCCACTGGTTATATTTCAGTCTTTAAGGAAAACACACTGCCGAGGTGAAGCAAAGCTGACCCAGTCTCTGTGCGGGGTTAGGACAGAGCAGCATCTGTCAGTGTCCCAGAAAAACAGGATGGCAGAGACAGCTCTTTGCTCCCTTAAACACACCTCACTGTGACAATGGAGTCCATGTGCTCCGGACCAAACACAGGGGCTTCTGGCAGGGGCCTACTACTGAAAAAGAATTTCCCTACAGGATTTTAAATAAATTATTTTAAATTATTTTCCTGAGCTCCTGGCAAATGTTCAAATGGGCTCTTACATTAATCTCTAACATTAAAAATTAAACAGGGTAAAGGAAGGACTCATCACTGGGCTGTAGGTGGACCGTTTCATCAACAGTAGAGAGATTGAGACCATTAGTAACAGTGTCACACATGAAGAAAAGCTGTAGAGGTTGCTTGTTAGGTGCTTTTCCAGATTCATGTTTAAATTTCAGAATAGAGTCAGCGTACTTTTTCCATGTTAAAACTGTAATTGCAGTTTGTAGAAAATGTGTTGTGCCTACTACAAAAGTCTTGCAACAAATTATGGACTTCCTCAGGACTAGGCTACTCCATCAAAGCTTTGTATAAAGGGTATATGCAAGAAAGTAGAACCAGGAATGAACACTCCGTTCAGGTCCACCTAGAGGAAAACATGCCTTGGCCAGGTAGGAAGCCTACTTCAGGAAGTTATCTAGGTCTGGCTCTGAGCAGCCCCAGCAGCAGATTTGTGATGAAACTCAGTCTAAGGTGAATGTGCACTCCCTTCTGTGACAGGAAAAGAGTCGTGATGGATCAGTAGAGCCTTTCCTTCGCCTGGGCTTCTGTGGGTATGGGATCCCTCATTGACATCCTGGGCAATGGTTCTCCATAACTACAGTCTATATGCAAATATTTAAGAGAAAAATGGGTCAAAATACATTGCTATAAACTAGTTTTGGTGCCACACAGAAACACCAACCCCACATATTGCTTCAATGATCCCTAGAAACTCAGGGGGCTCTTAAAGACCTCTCTAACTCTGAAAGCAAGCCGTGTGAGACTGAACAGTGTTCTAGACCCAAAGCTCATATATACTGTGACCTTATTGTCACCACCACACTTTCTGCCATGATGTAAAAGATGGCAGGTAGTATAAACGCTCCCAAAGGTGGGACCTTGTTCCTTGCTCTAACAGCTACCTCAGAGCACAAAGCACTCTATCGATCTGTCTGCCTATAGACAGCCAATGGCAGGGCCCGTTCTAAGAATCTGTTTCAGGATATGGTAAGCCACAAGGACAAATGAGTCTTGCTATGGAGATGCATAAGTAGTAGGTAAGGGATTGTCTTAGGGTTTCTACTGCTGTGAAGAGACATAGCAACTCTTATAAAAGAGAACATTTCATTGGAGTGACTCGCTTACAGTTCAGAGGTTCAGTCCATTGTCATCCTGGAGAGGAGCATGGCAGCAAGCAGGCAGACATGGTGTTGCAGAATTCCACATCTTGATCCACAGGCAACAAAAAACGTTTTGAGATATCAGGCGTGGCTTGAGCTTACAAAAGACCTCAATACCTGTCTCCACAGGGACACACTTCCTCCAACAAGACCACATCTACTCCAACAAAGCCACAACTCCTAATGGTGCCACTCTCTTTGGAGGCCATTTTCTTTCAAACCACTACAGCAGTTCTACACAAGCTCAGTACCTCAAGGAACAATTTTAATCCACCAGATGACGTTTAAAGAAAAATGCATAAAACACATTATTTACAGAAAAAAGTATCCAAGGTTATCACTGCAGGTGTAATTATATAACTCCATCACCCTGACGTCTTCCAAGGCAAGTGTGTGACATCTACGCTGAGAACTAGAGTTCTAAGACTGAATGGTCCTTACAGTGCCTAGCTGTGCAAATCAGTTGCTTTGCAGAACTCAGGGAAATTAATCCGAGAGTATCAGCTCAGTCAGTTTCATTGAATGTAAAGGGAAAGTCTTCATCACTTTTTGGCATTATTCATTCATTTGCTCTTACAAATTACTGTGTTTCCAATACATGGAAAAGATGATGGGCAGGTGCAAACCTGCACCATCGGATCAATAAGTGTCAGTAAGCAAGCATAAATTTGATGCCTGAATCAACACCACTTCATTTTCCATTCTCTACGTGGCCTTGCTTGTCGTCAGAGATGGATACGTACCTGATTTTCAGAAAAGAGCATTCTTGCTGCTATGCCAGTGATCATAGAGCAGGATCAGAAAATAGAAGGCAATGAACCAAAAAGAGTATGCTATCTGCTCCCAGTCATCACTCTGCCGGCCGGCCGCCTGCACTCTTAGATCCTGGAGGAGAAGGTCTTCATTCTTACCACGGTCAAGTCTCTGGCTGTATTTGAATTTGTGAATTAATGGCATGCTTTTACCCACCAGTTGTCTTTAGACATGCAGCCAGACTGAGATGTTCTTGAACTCTCTTGAGCAAGAAGAGCTTAGTAGGAACCGATGTGTGTTCATCTGGAACATCAAGGTACTCTGGGGTTGACTTTCACACAAGGCAACATCACAAGAGGTGACTGGTCTGCAGACAGCACAACATGAACCACTGTGAAAACCAAGCTTGAAGAGCAGAAGGAGAGGGTGACTATGAAACCAGCCTCCAAGGGACAC
Organism: Arvicola amphibius; assembly: GCF_903992535.2. Classification (NCBI taxonomy): domain Eukaryota; kingdom Metazoa; phylum Chordata; class Mammalia; order Rodentia; family Cricetidae; genus Arvicola; species Arvicola amphibius. Next base: position 5,815,784 of record NC_052049.1, on the reverse strand, counting down.
AGGCTGATGTGAAAACAAACACAGGATAGACCTTCCCCCTTCCCATGTAGGCCAGGGTCCTCAACCTTCTTAATGCTGCAGCCCTTTAATATACTTCTTAGTGTTGTGATAATCCCCAATCATAAAATTATTTAATTGCTACTTCATAACTCTAATTTTGACATTGTTATGAACCATCATTTAAATATCTGATATGCAGGATATCTGATATGTGACCCCTATGGGGTCATGACCCCACAGTTTGAGAACCACTGCAGTAGGCTAAGACAACAGGCCACTGAAGGAGAGAGTGAACAACGGTGCATGGAGTCAGGAAGTGAGAAGAAGCCATGGGACAGAGAAGTAAGGCACTGACTGATGAGTGTAGACATTCCTATTGAAGACACTCTCCCCGGCAGAAATGTCTTTGCCAGTTTGCTTTCATTTTTGTGGGTTTGTGAAATCTGTTTGTTTCTTTTATATTTTTTCTATTTTTTTTATAAGAGATGAGAAGAAAGAACATAAAGTTAGGAGGGTAGGAATGTGGGGAGGATATTAGATTTGAGGGAGGGGAAAACATGATTGAAATACATTGGTAAATGGTTTTTTTTGTTTGTTTGTTTGTTTTTCGAGACAGGGTTTCTCTGCAGCTTTTTAAGAGCCTGTCCTGGAACTAGCTCTTGTAGACCAGGCTGGCCTCGAACTCACAGAGATCCGCCTGCCTCTGCCTCCCGAGTGCTGGGATTAAAGGCGTGCGCCACCACCGCCCGGCCCTAAATGTTTTTATAAAGAACAGAAAACTCATATTCATTCTTAAACCTCCATCGCATCCCAAGACTCCTTCCCTATATACACCAGGAATGCACCGGTAAAAAGGTGGTAGAAGAACTCAGTGAGCAAAGGTGCTTGCTGCCCAGCCTGACTGATGACCTGAATCTGATCCCTGGAATCTACATGGTGGAAGAGTAGAACTCCTTCTGTCCTTTGACCTACTTGGTGTGACACTGGGTATGCATGCATACGCACACAAATAAATGTACATTTTTTAATAAAGAAAGAAAATGTCATTCAGTCTCTACCATTGTGGGATCTAGCTAATGGGAGGATTGATAATTGGACACGTGCTTCTGTGTCAATGCAAACATGAGAAAGGCCTAGTGTTTGTCTCATGCCACAAGAATAACAGCCTCGCGCCTTTGTGTTATCTGCCAGTGTCCAGCAACCTTACCAGAGCCACGCTGGCTTATGGTCAACAGAGGAGGAGATGACATGGAAGAACCGGATACAGTATACATTAACCTTTAGATGACCCATGGATATCAGAGCAGAGGAAGGGCTGATGTTCTGGGAAGACAGTGAGCCTGGAGTGGAGACAGCAAGAGGGGCTTATCTTATTTTCTGTTTATCAGTATTATCAAGCAAATGGGTATTTATACCATGCGATTTCACATGGAGACGGTCACAGGGTCAGGACTAGAGAGACTGAAAGCAGGCTTCCAATATCAGAGTGTGCCATACGACCTCTGATGCTCCATTTCCTGCCAAGAAGAACCTGCTCCTGGAAATGCTGCAAGCAGCAGGCACCACTCATGAATCTGAATGACAGTTTTATTAAAATTGTCCCCAGCCTTCTTGCTGGAGAAAACTGTGCCCAAGGAAGCATAGTTTTATATTCCTTATGAACTCACAAAGGCAGCAAAGGAGAATATATGGTGCATAAATCAAAAACTAATGAGAAAAGATCTAGGAGTTTTCCCAGGCAATATGTGGAGAGGTATGGAGGTAAGACTCGGAGGGTAACAAAGGTGCTTTGTTTTCTATTAATGTGGTCAGTTTTCTTTCTTAACATAGCTACCTGTACATTTGTAAAGGCTTACAAGCATACTTAAATAATGCTTTGGGCTTTAGTTTTGTAAGCTGCAGAATGTTTCAAGATGTTAAAGCAAGTTTATGACAACCCTCATCGCTAGAAACAAGAACTGCCATGCTCAAACTGTCATCCTAAACACACACACACACAGACACACACACACACACACACACACTTCATTCTTACTTTGTATAGATTCTATAATTACAACCATGTCTGCTCTGCTTACCACATCACCTGCAGCATCGACATTCGTGCAAATTTTGAGGTACCCTTAAAACAGACACAGTGCTCTGTCATGGACTACTCGGCAAGCCTCGTCAAAGAAAGCATTGACAGTGGCCACCTGCAATGTTCGAGAAGTCCTGATGTTCATGAATCTAGCCTCCAAATGACCCCGGAAAGAACTCTGGATCTCACATGGCCAGAGTTGCACCTTCTCAATTTTGACCTGATTTCTAGTTCAGCCACTGGAGACTACGCCCCGACCCATAGGGTCTCTGCCAGTTCACAAAAGCTGATGTTAAAAACTGGATGCCTGAAACAAAGAAATTTCTCATCTCATAGTTCTGAATGTTAGTCCTACCTTTCATGTACAGAATATCTGTTATCAAACTATTATAGCTTTAAGTATCTGAACATTTCCATCTCATTTTTATTCTAAAGCTAAAGCAATTTGTATGGCATTCCCATAGTATTAGATGTTATGCATTTGGCTATATTTTTGTCTTTAAAATAAGTTTAATGTTTTTATGCTGCCGGTTTTTAATTTCAATGCAAAAAACCCCTCCAGTTAACATTCTTTCTTCATCATGTCCAAGGGTAAGGACTTCCTTACACTTGTTTTTTTGGTCTGCAACAGTGTTTATTGCCTCTTCATTTTTGAAGGGCACATTTCCCATACTGTGCTCTTTCTTGGGTGTCTTACTTAGGGTTTCTATTGCTGTGAAGAGACAGCAACTCTTTTAAAGGAAAAGATTTAATTGGGGTGGCTCACTTACAGTTCAGAGGTCCAGCCCATTATCATCATAGTAGGGAATATGGTGGTGTGCAGGAAGACTTGGTGCTGGCTACATCTCGATCAGAAAACATCAGGATGTGGACTGGGGCACAGAGCAAAGCTTAAGCAAAAGAGACCTCAAAGCCCACCCCACAGTGGCACACTTCCTCCAACAAGGGCACACCTACTTCAAAAGGTCACACCTCCCAATAGTACAGGACCATTCCCCATGAGCTTATGGAAGCCAGTTATATTCAAACCACCACACTTGGCATTTTCTGTTTGCTCATAAGCCAAACCATCATTCCAAGTTCTGCTCCTCTCTCAAGTCTGTACAAAGAAATCTGTTCGAGGTCTAATGAAGACCCTGCCCATGCTTTCTCAGTGTTTTCAAAGCTTTTCTCTTTGTGTTTAACTTTTGAGAATTTGAGGAACTATTCCTTGGGGAGATTGCTCTAGGTAGCTGGGGCTCTTAGGGTTTCTTATTGCTATTGCCCTCTCCAAATTGCTGAGAATCCTGTTTAGGATTCAGCTATTTAGATAAAGATGATCTAAGTCAACATGATATTCCTCCTAGGAAAGAGAAAAACCCCGCCATGGACTTCTACCCATTGTTTCCCCTTTTACTCCTTTTTCTCCAATGAAAGTCCTTCACATCCCCAAATTCTCTAAATGAGACTCCAGCCAGAATGTCTACTTCAGGGAAGGCTTTGAATAGGCTTTCCTCTCTCCACCTCTGTCTCCTGACCTTCCGGCATGAGAGACAATGAGTAATACATTATTACCGATGAAATAAAACGAGGCCTAATTGACTTCTCTGGCTAAGATATTTCTTCCTAAATCATCCTACTTTGCCACCTTATGGAGATTGATAACTAGCAATTAAATCTAAGAAAAACATTTTGACTTGCTGTCTTAACAGTGTGCCCCTGAGTGGTGTCAGGCAGGGTCTATGTACAAAGCTTTCCTCTCTAAGAGAGTTGAGTTTACCACAGTGCAAGACTTCCCCCACCTCATAAGCCAGCAGGTATCTGTTAAACTCTTCTTCACATCCTTACAGACAGTTTTTAATTAGATCTGAAAGGAGGGTTTTCACAGGTAGTGATTGAATTGAAGCAAGGAGCGAACATCACAGAGCGAACAGCTCTGTGTGGCGATGGAGGGAAGCAGGACAGGACTGCTAGAGACTGCTTCCGCCGAGGCTGCAGCTCCGCCTTCCATCTCCTATTTGGGGATGAAATTTGAACCCTGGGTGCACATATTTTGTCATAATAAGATTCTGTCATGAAGCTTTGCCTTTTCAACCTGAAGACCAGAAATCACTCTTTCTTTTGTGGTAAACACAGGAGATTTTTCTTAGAATTTCTCTCTGTCTCTGTCTCTCTGTCTCTGTCTCTCTGTCTCTCTCTCTCTCTCTCTCTCTCTCTCTCTCTCTCACACACACACACACACACACACACACACACACACACACCTATCAGGAAGAGGCTTATTTGTCATAGTAACTCAGGAATGCGACTCAGCTGGGTTTGTGTCTTTTTGTTGTTGCTGATACAAAGATATAATGGAAGAAAACGGTGAATTTATGGAGAAAATAAAGACATAATGTCACAGACTTGGATGTGTGACATTCTGCATTTGCACTCCTTTTCAATGCCCCAGATACGAATGGAGGAGCAAATTCTACTGCTTATTTCCTGCAAAACCCCAGAATTCATTTATATTCCCTTTGTGTCTTTGTTGATAGAAAAACACAGCTCTCACTTCAAAGGGGATAAGAGTTTATTCCTGAGTGATCATGGCCTAGGAGCATGGATTTAGGTTACCCCAGATTCCAACATGGTAGCCCTTTGATGAAGTAGTTATAAATTAAGGCACTTTTCAAAAACATTAAGTAGGCTGGTTGAAGCAACCCTGAGAGAGGGAATTGTCTCGGTGCTACCTGTTGGTGTTCCTAGCCATTTGATTTCTGGAAACTATACTTGTGCTACAATATAACCCAAAAGGTTTTTATGTGTTAATCATGGGATGTTAGATCAGACACCTAGGTAGACAAGTTTGGCTACTTAGGGGGGGTAAATAAAAGTCCAAGATAAAATGTAATTAGGCTCCGTGCCTGTGGCATTCCAGTCCCTTACATAATCATCGTTCTGGTCTGCAAATTGAGCCTCACGGGGTTCAGATGGAGATGCCATTCCCTGCCTCTTCCCCTCAGAAACTTCCATCCATACAGACTACAACTACATGGGGAAAACTCAGCTCTGCATCTCAGATGCCATTCCACAGTATTCTCAGCCCCTTGGTTAGGTGGAGGCTGGGGGTGGAGGGGTCTGTTCACATATTCCAAAAGATCTCCCCAGTGCTCACCAAGATGCTGAGTCCTGTCCAGGGAAGTGAGAAAGCCTCTTAAAGAGAATAAAGATGCCCCTGAGACAATTCAGTTCTGAATCTTCCTTTGCCCAACTTCTCCACACCACCGAATGCTAATGAATCAATCAGCCTTGCAGAAGTGTCAGGGAAAGCTCGGGAGCTGCTGTAACTTTCCTTCAGACCTTTAAAAGACTCACACCTTCTTCCTAAAGGGCGTCTGGGTGGCAACAAGAAGCCCATCACTTCGGAGGCACATCAGAGTGTAATTAGGCTGTCTGACAGGAATGAATATATTTTAGAAACATTTATACTGTGCACCAGTCAGTGAGAAAGTCTAATTGTCTAACAATTGTCTAATTTCTTAGGAAAGTAGAATTTCCCTGCCTCCTGCTGGGAGAGGAAGTGGTTGAAGCCCTGGGGGCATCCAGAGGAGGAACTTAGCTCCAGCTGCAAGCTTAGAGCTTGTGAGTTTGTGGGCTGATCTTGCTAGATAGAGGCTGGGTTTTTTTTTTCTCCTCTAAATAATGTTTTTTATTGTTTCTACTGAGCTATACATTTTTCTCCACTTCCCTCCCTTCCTCCTCTCTCCCCTTCTACTCTCTCCTGTGACCCCCATGCTCCCAGTTTACTAAAGAGATCTTGACTCTTTTACCTTTCTGTGTAGATCCATATATGTCTCTCTTAGGGTCCTCTTTGTTGTCTAGTTTCTCTCGGGTTGTGACCTGTAGGCTGGGTCCAGAAGGACAAATAAAATACGTATTCACTCATAAGTGGCTTTTACACATACAGCAAAGAGGCTGTTCTTACAGTGCTGTGGGGACCACACCTCGCCCAGTGTGCTGAGGCAAGCTGGGGGCTTCTGCTGAAACCTTGCCTTCAGGCTAGGATGAGAAAGGAGAACTTGGATGGTAACTGGGCCTCTGTCCCTTGCCCAGTGTGGCCTCAACAGTGTCTCCTTCCATTGCTTTTCACTGTTAATCTGTTGTGTTCTAGTGCCTTATCAACGACTTTGGGGGACACAAGCTATGACGTCCAAGACCAACAACGTGAGTGACACTGAGCCCAGCTGCAGATGTTCATTACCTATGCAAGGCAGTCAACAGTTCTCCCTTCATGACTATCGTTTTCTTGATTTTTGATTTTGGTTTTTGGTTTTGGTTTTGGTTTTTCTAGACCGGGTTTCTCTGTAGCTTTGGAGCCTGTTCTGGAACTAGCTCTTGTAGACCAGGCTGGCCCTGAACTCACAGAGATCCACCTGCCTCTGCCTCCCAAGTGCTGGGATTAAAGGCCTACGCCATGTTTGTTGAAACAGGGTGCAGAGGGACCCATGGCAGGTGAGAAACACGTTGCAGGTGAGGGCCACAGGCCTCGTGGTGGGCAGAAGACACATAAGCCATGCAGTCAGAGCTTATGTGGGACTTTCGTTGAGATAAAGGGAGTGGGGTACAGAGAGAAAGAGGAAGAAAGGCAAGGACCAAAAGAACAGCAGGAAAGACAAAGCAGGCATAGATGGAGCTTGTCTCTTCAAGGGACCTTTGCATCTGCATGCAGACTACAGAGTGACAGAGTGACTTAACAGCCATGGGACCCGGGCTGGCTAGGGTTCTGCCTGGGTTCATCCTGTCAGGTGACAGAGACAAGCATAATGCCTGAGTCCCAGCAATGTTCACATTTCCAAAGGATGCCTCCCAAGTCCTAGACAAACACTTTTGGTTTTAAAGTGAGCAAAAGGTCCATTTCACGCAGAAAATACCGTTTACATACATCTCAAAGAGACAGAGAGAAACCTAGCAATTGTTAGGTTTTTCAAGGAGATGCTCCAAGAAATGGGAATGCTAGTTTTTCTTTCCCTTAAATTCAGTGGTGAAAATTAAGTCTCTAATTCCTATTCTGGATCTGGCACAAGTTGAGACCATACTATAGAAAATACCAAGTTCAATTTCATTTCATTTTAAGAGAGTTAAAGCTAGACTAGAGCTAAATCTCTTCTGCAGGTGATGCTTATAAGAATAACAATTTATTCTTAGAAAGGTTTCAAATAATCAATCGCTAACCAGTGTTTGAAAACAATCATAATGGGGGGACAAGAATACAGCAGAGAATGAAGGGGTCGTGTCACTTATTGGACCTATCCTGGGAATTAGCCGGCCTTAGTATTTAATCAATAAACTGTTTTATTACGTTTAAAAGCATCTTTAAGCACCTTAAAGCCAATCTTCTGCTGGGCAGATGCAGAGGGCTGCTGTAACTCAAGTTCAAAACTGTGAAACCAAGGTCTAGGGTAAGCCCCAACCTCCTGCCGTGAGCTAGTGAGCCTGAATAGTGGGGAATCCAGAGTCCAGCCCCACCTTCTCAGCCGCGAGTGTGGACAGCGATCCCCTCCAGGTCTTCTGAGAGGAGTTGCTGGAACGTTAGGGTTAATTATGCAAAAGCCAAGATGCCCTTTGCTGTAATCATTAACGAATGCAGATTGCACGAATTCAGGAAAGTGTGCTGGTGACTGAAAAGAAAGTCAAGAACAATGGTTCCCCCACTTTTTAATATGAGCGCGTTACAAGTAGAGGGACGGGGTGAGGGCTGTTCTCTTTGAACATTCAACTTTTCCTGCGCTCAACCCCTTATGGAACATGCCCATTTTTCTTTTCTTTTCTTCTTTGCTTTATTTGAAAGAATAATTTCTTAATCAATAGTACTCAGATGAAAGCGGCTTTGAGCTTTCAAAAAAGAATAGAACTGTCTCAAAGCCAGGCTGGTGCTCAGAATACACTATTATCACATTACCATGAGAGTCCCCACTGAGCGGGGGCATTAGCCAAGGTCAAAAAAAAAGAAAGATGAGCATTCATTAGGATTTTCTACTAAAACCCCATTTTAAATCATTCTCATAAAAATCTCATCTAAAATGTAAATCCACGATCATCTATTCTTCAGGAGCTCTATCATGATCCATTTCCCATTATCTTGTCTGGTTCTGAACAAAATGTCAATCTTTTCATTTCATCAGAGAGAAGGGATGGCTCTGAAACTCCATGTCTTGAGGTTGCAGAGGATATAAGTGGACACCAGGAGATGGAATTCATCTGCCGGAACAAGTTTCTTCTTCCGTCATTTCATTTTCTTAGTATTTTGTTGTTTACCATCCCAGACTTCAAATCAAAATGTAGGAACATAGAAAATGGTCAGGAAATATAATTCACATACTATACCTTTATACTATTTATATTTGTATAAAGGTATGTTTTACTTTATATAGTAAATGTAAATAAACTATCATTTCAGGAATTAAGACATATCTTTAAATGGTGTTTTATGTGAAATTCTTTGTGAGAATTCAATACAAACGAACAAATCTTAAGTAAACAAAATGCTCTCCCAATACATATGTTCCACTACTCATGTTGGACTACAATCTGGCAATTCCACTAAACAGTTATTCAAGTGCTACTTTATTCTACCACTCTATTGAATTAAATAAATAAACCATTCTTGTTAGTTAAAAATAAACAGAATATTTGAAATGAGTTTATTTTTTCAAGGCAGTAAAAACCATAAGTGTTATAGCGACATTTGGGGATGGTATATATGTAAAAAAAATTATTTATGTATATATGAGTGGCATCTGTTGGAGCTATGTACATACAAGGGCAGGTGCCCACAGAGCCGAAACAGATGTTTATGATCCCCCATAGGAACAGAGTCACAGGTGGTTGTGAGGCCCCGCATATGGGTTCTAGGAATCAATCTCCAGCATTCTGCAGGAGTGGTATCAGTACTTTACCCCTGAACCATCTCTCCAGACCCTGAAATGAATTTTTAAAGAACTCGGCATAGTGTCTTTTTTCCCCTGGTCTTACGTCCTTGTAAAAAGTGAAAGAATGTTTTCCAAGAATATAAAGGGAGTTACCATATATAGATGGATGCTGATTCTCTCCCATTATCAAACAGAAAGCCCAATGCCAGGTTTGGGATATGGTCATTTGAGCTGTGGATCAACAGATCAGAGGATTCCATGCATCCTCTACCACAGACAAACAGCAACAACAGCAAAACCCTAGCCTATTACCATTACCCTTTGATACATACTTTGGTCATAAGACATGCAATCGAGTGGTTACTAATTGCAAACTTCCTTCCTACTTGCTGGCTTCCATAGTTCCTGAAGTTGCTATATAAGTAAGTGAACAAGCATAGTCATCGATACTCTTACCCAGCTGTGAACCCTGCTAGCTACAATAATGATCAATATAGCAAGATACAACCATGGGCGCAACGGTGGCATGAACATTATGGAGGTTAACTCATCATTTTCCGATTGGCTTTAAGACTTGCTCTACAGGTTAATATGCATGCCCAGTATTCAAATTCAGCCAATAACCCTTGGGAGAGCATACTATTATTACTATGTTAAACAGATTTAGTATCCAACTGCCTTGTAAAAACTTATCTCTATACTCATTGGTGCAGATCTCAACCCTCACCAGAAAAGCTTCCTTTTGCAGTGAGGAACAGTCATTCACACTCACAGCCCATTGCAGAGAATTAGCAAGTGTGGAGTGCTGAGCTCTAAATGGGGCACACACACACACACACACACACACACACACACACACACGCCCCTCAGGAGACACTGCAAAGAGGATGTGAAAAGAGTCTGAGCCAGACACCCCAGAAGACTGCTGTGAAGCAGCGTCTTCCAGACACCACAGAGACATTGTATTCATGGGCTCCAGGGACTATGGCTTATGAACAAGACCTGCACAAGATCAAGCCAGTGAAAATTCCAGCATGGCTGAGGAGGGTTAGCAGTCAAAGTCCAGTGGGCAGGGAGAGCCAGCTCTCCTCAGAGAAGTGACCCCTGGAATATTGCCCATGTTCCAGTGGACGGCCCTACATCTGTACACTTATGAACAGGATAGATTGGACTTACTGGGTTATGAAAAGAAGGTATAATGTTATGGTGGTTGAGACCTAGAAGGGAGAATAAAGAGTTAATGTGATCAAAACACATTTGATGTGTTTGGATGAGATGTCCCCCTTAGGCTCAGGCATTTGATTACTGGATCTCCAGTTGGTCATAGGCTTAAGTGGTATGGCCTTGCTTTAGGAAGTAAGTCACTACGGTGGGCTTTGAGAGTTCAGCCCTAGTTCAGTCTTTCTGCTTGGCACTTACAGTTTGAAGATAGAAGCCCTTAGCTTCCTGCTATAACTGCCATGGGTCCACTCTGCTATCATAGATTCTTATCCTTCTGGAACAATAAGCCCTAATCAAGCTTTCCTTTTGTCTATTGCCTTGGTATGGTATTTCGTCACAGAAATAGATAAGTAACTAATACAAAAAATGGTACTGGGAGTAGGCTCTTGTTATGAAGAACCTGATCATATTTGTTTTTGTTGTTTGGTTTTAGTTTTTGGAGGAATTTGGAAGACATTGAGACTTTAAATCAGGAAAGCATTGAATGCTGTAAACACAGCTTGACAGGACATCCTAGCAGAACCTGGAAGACAAAGGTGCCAAAAGCAATGTGTACCATGGAAAGAAAGAGAAATATAAACTGTACAATTTGGAGAGAGATAAAGAACACTGGCAAGCTTAATGTTTCATCCAAGACTTTTGCTGAAAGATTGCCTGCAATACCTAAGGGTATTAATGCCATGAGGAGAGGTCACAGGCTTGGAAGAGGAATACACAAAAGGGTTCCCTCAGCTCAAGGTCCCACCAGTTGAGCTTCCAACTTGTAAAGGAGATTATGCAGTATTTTCTGTCCCTGGAAATCTGCAAGAAGTAGATGCTGCTAATGTGATTCAGGGGACCAGGGTCTCCCCCAAGCCGGTTGCCAAACATGACAGAGCTTGCTTTTCAGTCTTGTGTAAGTGGGTCATGGGATCTTCTCTCCCCGTTTCAGACCAGTCAGCCTGTGAGAGGAGAACCCTGCACAAAGTCTATGAGAGACCAAGAGGACCTGAAAGGCCATTGTGTAAAACTATGACAGTGAAGACTAGGGTTTAGTGGTGATCTCAAGATGTTGAAGGTGCCAGGGACATGGGGTATCTGCCAAGAAGAATTGAATGCAGGAAGTGAAACCAGCTCAAAAAAGAGGAGTATGTTGAAGTCAGCAAAGTCGAAAGAACAGAGCTGTCTAAGCCCTTTGACATCAGACACGGTGCTATGGGGTTTGCATTTTCCCTGCTAGGTTTTGGTCTTATTTCCTCACTATGCTCCCATTTTTCTCTTTTGGAATGATAATGTATTTCATATGCCATTGTGGAGCAATATTTCTCAAATGCAGTCAGACTTTCCTTTGTGGAACCGTCAGCTCCCCCCAAATGACAGAAGGTTATTAATTATGAAAGTTTGGCCTTTAGCTTAGGCATGTCCTCAACTAGTTTGTATAACTTGAATTAATCTGTTTTTATTAATTTACAGTCTGCCATATGGCTTTTTACATTTCTTTCATTCCATATGTCTGACCTGGAGCCTCCCTGGCATGACTTTCTTCATTCAGAGTTTGTCTCTTTTTCCTGAAACTTCCATCTATCTCTCTTGCCTAGCTATTGGCCATTCAGTTTTTTATTAAACCAATCACAATTATACATCTTCACACAGTGTCAATAAATATTCTACAATGTCATTAAATGTTGGTAGTGTGAAATTTGCTTTTTGATTTTACAAGGGATTACAATTTAGAGGTTGAATCTCAGAAGACACTTCGAACTTTAAAACAAAGTCCAGATAATGAAAGACTTTGGGGGCTTTTGAACTGGACTAAATGCACTTTACATTATGATATGGCCTAAAGCCTTTGACAGTCAGGGAGTGGAATCTGGATGTTTGAATGAGATATTCCCCGTAGTGCTGAATATTTTAACTCTTACTTCCAAGCTGGCACTACTCTTTGGTAACTTTAGGGGGTATGGTCTTCAGGAGGAAATGTGTCACTGGGAAAGGTTTTGGGAGTTTAAAAACCCAAGCCTCTCCCAGCTCATTCTCTCTGCTTTGCATTTTTTAGTCCAAGATGTGAGCTCTCAGTTTCCTATTCCAGCCACCATGCCTGCCACCATGCCTGTCACTTCCCTGTGATGGTGAGGGACTCTTATCTCTCTAGAACTACAAGCCCAAATAAGCCCTCCCTTCTTTAAATCGTCTCCATCCTCGTGTTTTATTACAGCAATTTAAGAGTAACTAATATGCCATCTGTCCTAAGAGTGACCACATTACACATTAATTTTATCAAAATATTCTACTCTGTTCCAATCTGAAGTCTCTCAGAAGGATGTCAGTGTTACTTTCAGTTTCTAAAATACACTCTTTATCATAGATGGCAATGACTGCTGAGACCCATGGGCAGCAGACAGATGTGCAACAACCCACACACAACAAAAGACCTTCAAACGACAAGCTTGACGGTGATAGCTGCCAATCAGAAGCCTGTCTGAGAATAAAGGAAAATAGCTAAAGTATGAAGGTACTTGTGCTCTTTTAACAGCTACTTTTATAAGTGCTTTTGGTATTTAAAAAGGCAGCTACTTAGCCAAAACCGGGAAAGTTAATCAATATTTAAGTGAATGTCTTTTCTTCAGTCATTAGTAGAACCGAGACAAGATGTTCCAAACACATATTAAGATTGGTATTTCTCACGCAAAGAGACATGGAGGCTGCAGCATGCTAGACGCTGGCCATGCAGGTAAGAACTGTGTACAATCAAGAGTGATGTGTACAATCAAGAGTGATGTGTACAATCAAGAGTGATGTGTACAATCAAGAGTGATGTGTACAATCAAGAGTGATGTGTACAATCAAGAGTGATGTGTACAATCAAGAGTGATGTGTACAATCAAGAGTGATGTGTACAATCAAGAGTGATGTGTACAATCAAGAGTGATGTGTACAATCAAGAGTGATGTGTACAATCAAGAGTGATGTGGAGTGGCAGAGAATCAGAACGCAGAGTAACAGTCTATGCATTCAAAGTTCAGTTTTCTTTAATGAATCGTAACTTTGTACAAACACAACAGCACCATGTAGCCAACTATGACAATTTCATTGCTTTTAAGAAACAACTAATTAAACTTGAGAACAGATGGAAATATGAAAACAGTAGAAATAAGGAGAATACAAAAAAGTAAATCCACAAGCACTATGCCACAGTAAAATCAGAGTGCCTAAGGTAGAAACATCTTAAATGTGTATCGAGAGAATCAGTGATCAACAAAGAAACTATGGCTGCACAGTTGTCAACAGTGTCAACGGACTACAGAAGCCTGTGAAATAATATTGTCAAAGCACTGAAGTCATATGATCATAAACCTAAAAGTGGGTAACCTGAAATTGTGTTTCTCAAATAAAAAAGAAAAATTAACATGTTTTAAAATAGTCATAGTTCCTTCAACAATAGACATTATAAAAGATGTCCCATAAAACAAAAATGGTCCAAGATGGTCAGCCTCAGTCAGAAACACTGTGATTGGGAAATACATAATGTGTATATTTGCATAATACATACACATATGATATAATATGGAAAGAACTGGGGCGGTTAAAAATAACAACTAAAATACTAAACAACAATGGCATAAAAGTTAGGAAGAGGAAAATTGATTTAATTTTACCTAAGACTCTTATATTGGGGAAATAAACTCAATATTGTGTTTATTATTTAATAAATTAATTCCTAGAAATAAATTGCAGGATTTCCCAACCAGTTGTATGGAAGAAAGATGTTACATGCAAAAACATAATTCTTTTAAATTATTATATTTATAATTTAATTGCAACATTTTACCCTTTAAACTCTCCCCTATAACTCTCTTCACTCTTCTTCAAATTCATGGCCTCTTTTTTCACTCCTTGTTACTAAATACATAGATATATATACATATATATTCTTAAATATAATCTAAGAGCACATTTTTAAAACATAACTCCTAAAAAGGGCAAAAAAAGAAATATCAGAAAAAGAAAAATATTACAAAATACAATGTAGAATCATAGTAGCAAGTATTCATTGTGAAATCTATAATTGGAATAGGTCATTTAGAGCTTTTATATAAAGGTTTCATACTAGGTGAGATCAGCAGTTATCAATATGTTAGCTCATTCCTTGAGTTAGAAGGCAGCAGTTTTGCTAAAACTATGTTTGTAACAATTCCAAGGGATCATTCTCTTTTTTCTTCTTTCTCACAAATGTATAGCTGAGTTTTACAGACACTCAAACTTACAAGATACCACAAAACATAAAATACAAGTGAGGATCTTCTATTAAGCCACTCTTTGAGATTTAGGAAAAAAGTATAAGCAATGTCATAAGTTTTTTTTCATTTTAGAAGAAGTTATTTTTTAAATGATATATTTATTTATACTAATTTATGAATGTCAATTTTAGGAACTAAATAATTATATTACAATTTCCCTGTTTCAATTTGTAATATGCTAAATATTAGTAAACATAGTCTATGTTAACAAAATATTTGAATGTGCAAAATTTTTTGAGAATTAAGCTTATTTTCAAGAGAGGGGCAGCCACATTTCTCAGAAGAAAGATCTTATATACAAGACCATAGAAAGAGGTGAAAGCAAAAAAAGATAGTTAAATTGTTGCGAATTTATTTCTTCAAATTGAACCATTTCCTCCTATAAAATAGAGGATAGTTCATGAGATCAAAAAATAATTAAATTTATAAGTCTTAGGAAACTGAAAAAGTTATAAAATTCACAAGGCCTCTCCCCAAAGTGTGAAAAGCTTAAACAACTTCAGGGGAGGGGAAGGGAGGCTCTCAGGTAGAGACTACTAGCAGGTCATACTGGGAGCTCGAGGAATGCAACTCTCCTGAATTATAGCCATGTTGAGGTGGTATGGTTTTTTGAAAGCAAATGCCCCTGAAAGGAACTGGCACTATTGGAAGGTGTTAGAGGAAGTGTGCCACTGTGGGGTGGGGCTACAAAGTCTCTTTTGCTCAAGCTTCCCTCGGTGTGACAATTGGTTGACTTTCTGTTGCCTGCAAGATGCAGCACTCTCAGCTCCAGCACCACGTCTGCCTGCGTACTGCCATGCGTCCTGTGATGATGATAACAGACTGAACCTCTGAAACTGGAAGCTGCCACCTCAATGAAATGTTTCCTTTATAAGAATCACGATAAGCATGGTGTCTCTTCACAGTAATAAAAACCTGGCGAAGACAGTAATGCAGTTTCTTGTGAGTCACCCATACTCCTGTCAGTGACCTCAACAAACCCTGGCTCACAAAGAGATGGATTTCTGTTCTTGGGGTGATAGCAATTATGTTATCGTTTATAATTATTTTCAAAGAAATAACTGTTCTTATCTATGGATAGTACTTCATTTTAAGCTTGTGAAGGTAAGAATGACATCTAGGAATGCTCTTACAAATAATCTCCAGATAAGGCGAGAACATCCTTCGATAGCATTATTGTGGGTTTTAAGAAAATTGCCCCTTACATGCTGATAGAGAGAGAATTATTTCAGAGAGTTTGTATATCTCAGCAGTTCCCTGGCAGAAGTTGAAGGAGAATGTAGATGGGAAACTGACCGGGCTTCGCTTTTCCTTATGGAATAATCTGAAGCATTTCTGTAGCACGCCAAACCTTCTGGACAGCATCTCTGCTTCTTTATAGAGGGAATAAATATGTCATCTGTGCTGGGGAAGGAGTTCTTGGAAGTTCCTTCCGACTTCCCCTGAAATTTCCTACATATTCCTTTTCCTTCTTCTGACTGTTGATGACAATAGACAGGAGCACAGCAATACTCTGGGCATCCTGTTAGCAATCCAGACATTACCCTGGCAACCTCCACCATGGTAAGGATTTGCTGAACAAGTTCCTGATTAGCATCTAATTTCTCATTTCTCGACATAAATGTGTTTTATAGCATTGTGTACACTGTCACTGAAAATTATTTTAAGTAATTATTTTATGCTGAATATATCAAATTTAATATTAATTTTGGGACTTTTTCTTTTTCTGATATCTTAGGTCTATTTCTTTAATCTTTAAAAGAATGTTTTTTGGATGTATTCTTCCTTTCTATTAACAATATCTTTGCTCCCTATTTCATTGCTATTTATTCTTGTCTTCAATTTCTTTGATTTTTGTTTGGCTATACTAATTTTTAGCCTTACTTAAAATGCCTACTTACAACTCAAACAGCCTTTTCTGACACAGACATTTAAAATGTTTTATTCCCTTCTTGGTACTTCTATTACTATCTTATACTAATTTTGATTTGTGATATTTTTGTTATGATTGAGTTTTCATTGTATGAAAGCTGGCATTATTGTTTCTTCCTCAACTCATTAGGTATTTAGTAGTGAGTATGTATTGATTTTTCATCTGGATGGTTAAATTTCATTATATACATATATGGAATAGCTAAAAAAATTTCAAAGGGGCAAATGAAACGTTAGGCATACTTCCTATTGCTACTTAGTGACATTGTCATCTTTAAAAAATACTAGATGATGCTGGATGATGAAAACCAAAAAATAAGGAACATGAAGAATGGAAAACAAGAAATACAACTCAGATTTATAGACTTTTTCCTACAAAACATTAGAATTTATGAGCACATGCAGCAAGTTTACTAGATACACAAGAGTAATACAGAGAAAAACAGTTATGGTTATGTGCACTAGTAATTATGATTTAGAACATCTATCTTCTTAAGGGACACAATTTAAAATCAATGGGAAATAGTTTATATCGAGGAATAAAATTAACCAAAGATATATAAACCTACATTAAAATGTAAAAGTTTATTGAAAGACATTAAAAATCTATATGAGTGGAGAGCAATAAGTTACTCAAGGACAGAAAGTTGTGAAATGATCAGGATTTCAATTCTATGAAAATTGATTTATTGATTCAATATAACAATCAAACTTCTAACACTGTTCTCCATGAAATCTGAGCAGCTAAAGCTAAAGTCAAAACTAAAATGTATTTTGGAGAACAAAGAACCAAGAAGAGCCAAGATATTTCTGAGACAAACAAACAAAATATTTCTATCATGATACAAAAAAGATCTCTAATGGTATCCATGAAGAAGGAACATGCTAATTAAGTCTATAATAAGACGTATTAGCACCTAAGTTTAAAAACAGATCATCTGATACTGTCAAGACTTTCATTAACTGAAGGAATTAGTGAAGAATTGTATACAGAATTGACTGGAATCTAAGTCAAAAAGGTACTTTTAAAAATACATAATGTTCTCTTATAAATGTAAACATTAGTGTTACTAATGACCCAGAAACTCGACTGTGAGGAACACATTATAGAACTGCACAGCTACACAATACAAGAACGCATGCGTGTGTGTGTGTATGTGTGTGTATAGTGTGTGTATACATACATATTTACAAATACCTTAACACTGTATACAAATGCACATATGATGTGACACAGTTTACAAAGGAGTCAGGAAACAACCCAAAAATGCATATACAAAAGAAATATAACTAATTTGTATATGTTTATAGCTCTGAAAGAATGCATCGTTAAGATGAATAAATATTACATACAACAGTCTAGAAGACTCTTGAGTGCAGCATAAAATTTAAGATAGTCCACTGTGAATTAATTTATAAAGAACAGCCATGTCTTGTGTAGGATTAGGGTTAAGGACTATGTCCCTGAGAAGAAGAAGCAGCCCGACTTCTTGCCTCATACATCTAGGTGGAATGGAATAATGTCCATAAAGGAAAAGGAGTAAATGTAGAGACGGGGGTGAAGAATTAATTCATGAGCGTATCCACTCAAAGATCTCCTAACATGTATGCCAAAAGTCAGTGGGGATGTGGACATATGCCTGGCTTATCAAGTTAAAACCTGAGATTCAAGAAAGAGGGAATTTCTATATTCTCAGATCTGCCCACTGAGGTAACCTGGGAATGGTGAAACCCCAAGCTATAAGTATACTTAGATCTCGGATTTGGTTTATAATATTCTCCAGCAAAAGCAGCTGGGCTTACTGGATAAAGAACTAGTGTCTGGACAGGGTTAAAACTCCAGTACGAGAGGAATTTTAAACACCGTTTGGGGCCAAAAGTTAATAAAAAAAAGGACTGAAATAAGGATAATAACAGGTTTAAAAAGATAGCAGTTCCAACATGAATGACACTCCCTTAGCCAAAACTAGGACTATTTAAATATCAAAATTATCAGTGATGAATTATGATAGATGAAGTAACGGAAGCTATAGTTAGCAATATGCAGAATATTCTGGATACATAACATTGAGGACCTTCCACAGAAAATGATATTCATTACAAAGGAGAAGAAATAACGGTACAGTACAGTAGAATCCTATTAAAATAAGATACTATTTTAATCATGTGATCAAAATGAGTGTGGTCAGTACGAGAAGTAAATGAAGTCACTTCCTACATCATAGAATGTGGTATAAATACAGAGATTAATTTGTGGTGTGTCTGCCAAAGTTAGTCATGAGGAAAAAGAAACTCAGAGAACACTTAGAAAAGACTCGAAGTCTGGATTTTTTAAGAGCCATCATGAAAGCTAAGAAAACAGCAAGGACCAATAGAAAACAAAAAGGACTACCTACATGTGGTATAGCATTTGAAGTCACCAATTCCACTTTAAAGGACATCATTGTAATAATTTTTAAGGCGGAATGAAAGTCAACCATTAGATGGGAATAGTGTATCAGCTACACATTCGTGATTTTGATGACTGCACAACACTTAGGAATCACACAATCCTGTTAAAGAAATATACACAAATACATTCAGAGATGATGGGGCATTAAGTTCACAGACTGTTCTCATATGGCCAGAAGAAAGTTCTTTGTACTATGCTTATATTTTGCCCATAAATATGAGATGCCTTTTAATTATATCAAGAAAAGAAAGAATAATGTGACAAGAATAATATTGGTTTCTCTCAGGGTTGAAACATGAGGAAAGTGACATAACAGAACGAACACACTCCTCATTATTAAGTTGGAAAGCAAATTTGCAACCATACCTTATGTGTTGTGAGTAACTAGACTGCCTATATTAAAAACTTTTCTGATAATAAATTAATGGTTCATAGACCACTGGCTGAGAAAAACACAAACCTAAATTGATGTTCAGTTGTACCATTTGTTATCCACAGAAACGTGGGTAAGATGCTTGAACCTATAGAACCTGAGTTTCCTCATAAGCAAATGAAAGCAATAGCGCTTACATCTGACCATTCAATAGACAATATTCATGTCAACGTCCCTTATGCAAATCCCACGGGAACACAATGGCAGCCTCTAACACACACGAGGAACCATGGAATGTTTTAGCAAAAACATGCTACAACAAACCTCTTACATGATTTGAGGACTTGAGAAGATCGTCTTTTAAAAAAAGGGAGGGGGCAGTGCTCACTAGATTGGATTGTGTCAGAATGTTGAGATAATTCTGTAATTGGAACCATCACTAAACTGTTGAATATAGGGAAGAAACCGTAAAGGTAGAGGCTAATTATTTAATAATTTAATAAATTAATAATAATTTAATAAAAATGATTTGCCTCATTTTACTATCGTCTCAGATACCATGCTGGATATTTGTATGAGTGTACTCATGTCCTGGAGGGCAGCGCCGAGGGTTTGATATAAACATCACACTATGCTTTTCTTTTTTTTTTTTTTGTTTTGTTTTTTTTTTTTTTTTCGAGACAGGGTTTTCCTGTAGTTTCTAGAGCCTGTCCTGGAACTAGCTCTTGTAGACCAGGCTGGCCTCGAACTCAGAGATCCGCCTGCCTCTGCCTCCCGAGTGCTGGGATTAAAGGCGTGCGCCACCACCGCCCGGCCTCACACTATGCTTTTCTAACACTGCAGAGTCACTATTTACGCCAGGCGTCTTCTGTACACCGGGGGTATATTTCCAATACAGTACATGACATAGAGCTCGTTACTCTTAGCTTCCTCCATCAGGAGCCCTGCAGTGAGAAGACAGCAGATTCCAAGTAGTTTATCTATCTTACAGTATCTAAACTAGGTCTTTACCTCTCCGGCTAAGAGATTATGCACACAAACACTAAATAATATATGCCAAAATAAATGAGCCAGATGCATACATATTTACATTCTCTTCCTTTGATAAAACAGTTTAATAATAAACTATTTCCTAATCTAAATTATGTCATAATATCTAGCCATGAACATCTAAGGGCTATTAAAAAGACTCATACCTACCAAGGTATGAGTGCCACTATTGCACACTTAGGGTGGTTTTTTTCCTGTTGGTCATTTGCACACTTTGTTGTGGTTCAGAGTTGCCATCATTTGTGGTTGATTCCTTTGGAAGTTTTCATGGAATCTTTTAGTGCCATGAACGCTGATGATCTTCATGTTTACCTTCTTATCATTACCTTTGAGGGTCATTTCAAAAAACATAAGCTTGTACTTACTAGTTTTAAAACTTCTGTTGCCATTGCCTAATCTTCCTCAATCTCTTTTTCTGACTACTTGTCTTGTGGCTGTGATAGTGACTGTGACTGATGAAGCAGCCTGAGGAAGGGTGGATTGGTTTGTTTTATAGTTTCTGGAGGACACAGACCATCAGGGTGAGGAAGGTATGGAGAACCAAACAGAAAACAAATGGTCATTTAATTCCACAGTCAGGAAGAAGAAAACGATTATGTCTGTGCTCAGCATTTTTCTTTTTATTCAATCCAGAAGCCCAACCCATAAAACGATGCTGTCCATATTCACAGGCAATGGACCTAATCTAGATAGTCTCTCACAGATGAATCTGGAGACTAACACAATCCAGAGCCTACCTCCCTCAGATGCATGCCCAAAGCTGTGTGTCTTAGGTGGTTCCAGAACCTGTCAGGTTGACAATATTAACCCTCACACTATGTATTTCATTACCTAATTCTCTAATTGTATGCATATTCCTTTAGATAAACTACTTTCAATATATCTTAAATTCAAATTAGGGTAATCAAAGCACTGCGTGCTGGTGATTATGGACTCCATTCTTCCTCTTCCTCTACATCCTTCTTACCACTTCCTACCACGACCGCTCGTCTGTCACCATGAACACCGTAAGCCGTGTGCCCTTGTCTCAGGCCTTACTAATGTGATAAATGGTGATGGTGTCAGCTGCCCTGGAATTGTTCTTTTCTCTGTTTCTTTCACAGTGACTTTTTAGTTCAATGTTTAGTAAAATTCCTTTGGAAAATTAGAATTTTATAGTTTCTTTAAAAATGTGAATGTCCACTCAACTTTGAGTCTTTTTTTTTTTTTTTTTGAAAAGCAAATCCTTCAAAACCAATCTGGCTTCCCAAAATATTCTTAATTAAGTCCTCCCAAAGAACCAATAGAAAAGAAAAAGAAAAAACACAAAATGGGGAAATTTATAGTGAAGAAAAGAATTTTTAAAATAACTGGATAATATGAAAACTGTATTATGATACAGATGGATATTGCCAATTTTTCTCATCTCTGCACGAACTTTTCATGGGGTCTGAAGAGCTCAGTGCAGTAAAGATTCTGTCAGCTCAGATGGGTGATGTCTTACAAGGTACTGGAGACAGTCTACAAAATCAGTGACTGTAATAACATGGCTCTGCTAAATACTTCATATTATTATGTTTTAAATGTGAAGCCATTATTAAATAATACACAGCCACCCTGATAAGCATATAAATGTAAAGAAGTAGTTCTTTGTTTTTGATAAATAGAAATGATTTTGACAAATGAAGATAGACATCATTATTTGGGCCTGGGCTGGTTAAGTTTCATTTTATTCTGTGTATAAATTAGACAGGGGTGATAAGATAAGAAAGCAAAGCAAATGTGAGAGCTGTAGGGAAAACTGCAACAAGGTAACCTACAAAGGCCACCAGTGTCAGCAGGGCTGTTCTACATAGACACAATGGAATCTATGAAACGCTGATCTACATTGTGACAGCAAACCAACCAGCCAACCCCAGGGATTGGTGTGAATGTCATAGCCATATTTCATACACACTACAAGTCACCACTGGCCTGGGCACCAGTTATTCCAAGACACAAAGAAACAGAAGCTGAGCAGGGAGCCTGTAGTTTATTGCTGCCAATACAGCAGTGGACAAGAGGTAGAGGATGATCAATGACCTCTGAATGACAAAATCCCCTGGGCAGCAGTTTTCTTGACCTCACTAATATGAGTGGAGAAAGGAAGGTAGATCATGGTGTCCTAAGCAACACCAGGCATCTTCGCTGATGTTCAGGGACCCCTCCTGACAAAGCGACGTCTGCACAGAGACAAAACAAGTGGAGACCCTAGAAAGATACTTGGTTGTGTTAGCTGGCATTTGTTGGCCTGCCATTTATAGTGAATCATACCAAATCTTTAATTTAGCTATTCTAAATATCGAAATCCTTTCTCATTCACTATTTTTACAACTTCTCTAATTGCTTGTAAGAACTCTACATGCTGTCAACTCCCTATGTCATACCCCTCAACAACTGATTACAATTGGTTAAAGTCATAATTCAAAGACTAACTCATTTTTTCATTCAACAATAAGCCACATTTTCATATACTTCATCCACTATTTTATTCATATATTAATAGTATTCTCTTATATATTTAAATTTCAGCATTATAAATGATACAAAGAACTCTAGTAATTGCTTTAAGTATTTAAATTATGACTCATCGAGAAGCACAAGATTAAAGGTTCATTAAAAAGTTAAAGCTTACATATATATTACTTTTGCATGTTTCATTAAAAGTTAGATATGCTTTTCGTTTGTCTGTCTATTAGAAGGAAATGAAACATTGTTTTATAGATTTTACACTTAGGTAACATAGGCTTCTAGTTAAGTTCTTCCCATGAAGCAAAGCAATCATAGTCCACACTAGAGTTTCATCTGCTGTTGTGGCTACATCTGAGCATCCAGAGAAGGGATGTGACTTTGCCAGCTCTACCTCCTTGCCTATAATATAAGTATGAAACATATCCACCTGAGGTAGTGAGAAATCCATTTACTATCAAGCATGTGTATATATTTCACAAGCTATTTCATACTTGCCCATACGTATATTTAAATAATTAGACACATCCCATCAATCAAAACTGTCCTGAGTAAATACTAACAAATAAAAACTTAAAACATCCATTTCTAGCTTCATGAAACATGAATTTCATAAACCCGTCCTTAACAAAAAAATGACTTTGATGAGGACCAGTAGAGAGAGAGTTTTATTAATATGTAACTGAGTAGAGGCACTTTGTAACATCTAACAAAGCAATTAAAACTTCAGTTTATTATGAAGGGAATATCCCATGGGAATCCCAATTATTTTACATGGCTGAAACATTTTTTGGCAGCTTAAATTCCCTGGAGTTGAGTACCCTTGTGCCACTCTCGGCATCTCTACTCGCACGATGATGCCCGTGTAGAGCATGCGGAGATGTGCATCCCCTGGGACTGAGTCGAGGGCTCTAGAAGTTTTTCAAGACCTAAAAGCCCCAGAAGATACTGACGTACTGAGGATGCCTCTCAACTACGCGGCAATTCAGAGTGGGTCACGAACACAGAAAGAGGGGAACACATTTAATGTTAACTTACACAGGTCAAAGAAGAGGATCTTTTTGTTTAGAATTTATGAACCTGCTCCGCATACACTCTGTAGAGGGTGTGTGTGTGTGTGTGTGTGTGTGTGCATGCATGCACGTAGGCGCATGCCTCAGGGGAAAAAAATGTGGTTTTGTAATGTTTAAAAAGTTTTAAAAGAAAAAGTGGGAAGTACCCTTGAATGCATTGGCACAGGAGACCACTTCCTAATATAACCCCAGCAGCACAGACACTGAGAGAAAGAATTAATAAATGGGGCCTCCTGAAACTGAAAAGCTTCTGTAAAGCAAAGGACACGGTCAACAAGACAAAACGACAGCCTACAGAATGGGAAAAGATCTTCACCAACCCCACATCAGACAGTGGTCTGATCTCCAAAATATACAAAGAACTCGAGAAATTGGTCATCAAAAGAACACATGATCCAATAAAATAAAATGGAGTACAGACCTAAACAGAGAACTATCAACAGAGGAATCTAAAATGGCTAAAAGACACTTAAGGAAATGTTCAACATCCTTAGTAATCAGAGAAATGCAAATCAAAACAACTCTGAGATTCCATCTTACACCTGTAAGAATGGCCAAGATCAAAAACATTGATGACAACTTATGCTGGAGAGGTTGTGGGGTAAAGGGAACACTTCTGCATGGCTGGTGGGAGTGTAAGCTGGTACAGCCCCTTTGGATGTCAGTGTGGTGATTTCTCAGGAAATTAGGAAACAACCTTCCTCAAGACCCAATAATGCCACTTTTGTGTATATACCCAAAGGATGCTCAATCGTGCCACAAGGACATGTGCTCAGCTATGTTCATAGCAGCATTGTTTGTCATAGCCAGAACCTGGAAACAACCTAAATGACCCTTGATCGAAGAATGGATAAGGAAAATGTGGTACATTAACACAATGGTGTACTACACAGCAGAAAAAAATAACGACATCTTGAATTTTGCAGAAAAATGGATGGAGCTAGAAAACATTATTTTGAGTGAGGTAAACCAGACACAGAAAGATAATTATCACATGTACTCACTCATAGTTTGCTTTTAAACATAAATCAAAGAAAACCATCCCACAAATCACAATCCCAGAGAACTTAGACGACAATGAGGACTCTAAGAGAGACATACATATATCTAATCTACATGGGAAGTATAAAAAGACAAGATCTCCTGAGTAAATTGGGAGCATGGGGACCATGGGGAGGGTTGAAGGGGAAGGGAGCAGAGAAAAATGTAGAGCTCAATAAAAATCAATAAAAAAGAATATTTCCCACCAATAAGAAACTGAAGAAGTCAGAATAAAACAGCCATAAATAAAACATGTAATGAAGTTGAGAAATGAATATTATTTGACTGCTATAGAAACACAAGTTTACAACTTAAAATGAAATTCTTCAGCTGCAGCGACACACGCAGATTTGTGATTTTACGGACATATCTTCCTTGGATAAGGCATCTAACTAGCTAATAGTCTTACAATGATGACCTGAATAAAGAAAGAACAATTATAAAATAAAGAACAGTTAGAACCAAAAAAAAGTTCTTTTGCATTTTACTTCTGGTAGTGTGACCGAATGTTCCGAAGGATCTGATTTTTTTTTTCACATAAAATAGTTGGCATCTTCATTGCTTCCAGTTTTTGATCTTCAAATGTGATAATTATTTTCACACAGTGTCATATACTACTTAGCATCTAGACCAAAGAAAAGAATGGTTGGTCCTTTGGGACATAGAGTTGCACTCATCCCTTACCAAGCTCCTCGGTCCGCCCCCCCACTCCTTGCTGGGCCTCCATCAAGATTCTTTTGATTCTTTCCAATCTGCTTCATAGCTAGTCTCTCCATCCACTCTCTCTACTTGCCCCAAGGTCTAGAGCCATTAAGAACACTCCATTGCTAGCCTGATTTGCCCTCTCCCCACTTAAGGAAACTTCTTACTGCCTGAAGGTGAAACCTGACCTTCAGCTCTAGGAACCCTCTCTACCTGAGAGAGCAGCTCCTTTCCATTCCCTCATTCTGTCCCTCTTCCCTCAGTTCACACACAGACTTGCTCACCAAATACCAAACTTCCTTAAATCTTTCCACCCTTTCATTCAGCTTGGAATTCTCTCCCAGGTTCAGCATTTCGCATGGCATTAGCTCTTGGCTTGAGTACATCACTCAAAAACAACCTGCATCTCACATACACACACAAGAAAGCAAAGGGAAATAGATTAGGAAGAAAGACTCCTGCCTGCAGACTACATTCAGACTTGAGAAAGCAACCTCAGTTCCTCAGTGCCTTTGTGTGCATTCATGATTTATCTTGAAGATTCATGCCTTTCACCTCCCCAATCTAACTGATGCAATTTGTGAAAATTAAATTGTATATGTATTTCTATGTATATATGTTTATATATACACATCCTATTGATCTGTGTCTCAGAAGAGGAGCAGCTAATGCAAATCAATAATTACTTTAAAACATTAACACATTTAAAAATTAGAGTGTTTATTTTTAATTGTCAATTAGAATCATTATTGAATAACTATTTATAATTTAATTACAAGACTATATTATTTATATTTAGAATAGTGGTAACATGAATAATTGAATTTAAACTTGATCTCCGTATTCATTTTACTAGCAATTTTTGAACTATTTACCAAAGAATATTATGGTATTTTTGAAAGGATAAATAAAAAAGAAAGATAAAATGGGTACCTTTGGGTGGGCCGTGCCAAGTACTAAGCAAACACAACACCGCAATAGAGTTAGTACAAGGGGGTTATAGGGGAGAGAGGGAGCAAAAGGCCATGTTGGAGCAGGGATATGAGAGAGGCAGGCAGACAGACGAAGAAGGGGACAAGAGAGGAGCAAGAGGCAGGAGAGGAAAGAAGAGGCCATAGGAAAAAAGAGGCAAGAGAAAAAGCAAGAGGTAAAAAAAAAAAAAAGGAGCAAGAGGCAGGAGAGGAAAGAAAGGCCATAGGAAAAAAGAGAAGGTAAAAAGAGGAGCAAGAGGCAAGATTGGTGAGAGACAAGAGAGCGAGCTGTGCTCCGGCAGGCACTTGGAAGGGGGCACAGGTCACAGAGCTGACGGTGCAAGGCGCCTGGCGACAGACAGTTGACGGCATAACTGCTTTTAGGCAGAGGCGGGCTGCTGCTGTGGCAGACGCCTCTAAACTGAGGGTTCGCAGTGGAAAGCATACTATGAAATACAAATTTCATATGGGATAGACATACTAGAAAAAAAAGGTGGGTAGTGAGATTATTAGATTGAAAATGTAATTTGCAGAGTCACAGTTTTTATGGTTAAGGAAACTTGTTGCTCTTACAAAGAAGTCAGCCCACAGCTGCCTGCAACTTCAGCCTCTTCTGGATTCGGTGAGTGAACAACTCCCACGCACAAATATATACTTAATTTTTTAAAAAGAAAGAGTCTTTTGAAAATCCTTTTTAAAAATTTATACAGTAAAGCCGGGCGGTGGTGGTGCACGCCTTTAATCCCAGCACTAGGGAGGCAGAGGCAGGCGGATCTCTGAGTTCGAGGCCAGCCCGGTCTACAAGAGCTAGTTCCAGGACAGGCTCTAGAAACTACAGGGAAACCCTGCCTCAAAAAACCAAAAAACAAAACAAAACAAAACAAAACAAAAAATTTATACGGTAAAGCCCTAAACACTGCACTTCAGAACATAATCATATTTGAGGCTTCTTTTTTTTATATATGAAATGAACAGATATAAGAAAGAGAATATCAAAGATGAAGGCAAAGATAGATGCAATTTTAAGGAAGCTGTAAAATACCGTGAATTCCAGCAAATCACCAAGAGCTAGAAAGAATCTTGGACCATGTTGGCTGCACACTCCCTCCCCTGATGGATCCAACCCTGCAGACATCCCAACTTTAGATTCCTAGGATGCAGAATTTTGATGTGATTCATTTCTGTAGCTTGAACCTACAGTACTTTATTTTGGCAGTGCTAGCAAAGTAACCCAATAGTACTAATTAATTTTTCTTTAACAAAAATAATGAAGAAATATTATAGAACTCCTGTGTATTCACTAATCTTATAACCATTATTTAATAACTACTGTTTTCTGTTCATTGCTTTTTGAATTATTACTCAGTTATTGGAAATAATGATGATGATGGTACATAACTCTGGGAGAACATTTGTAACTTTCCAGGCACTGCTTTAGGGGCTATCTCTACTAACTCAGAACAGTTTCCAGAACAAACACCAAGGCAGAGGAAAACAAGCTGTGTAAGTGTACACACAGAGTAAAAACTCACCCAAGGTGTAAACAAGTACTTTTATTCTGAATCTAGTTGTTAAAATCACAGAGGAATTGAAACTAATGGTTATGTGTCTAATAAAGATTTTGATTTCCTACTGAAAACTTCTGAAGCCCCTAAGTAGGCACATTGGGAAATTGTATTCAAAACAGTTGTCTACATGACACGTGGGGGTGAGCTGGAGAGCTAAAACATAGTCATCAAATACTCGGGTCACAGAGTTCTGTCTATTCACTTTCTTTCCTGTTGTATACAGTATTGGGACTACTTACCTTATTTGAGATGTAGTTTAAGGGAGTAGAAATAGTAATCCATTGTTTTATCCTTTGTTTTTATTATATTTAAATTAAATGTTTATTAAAGGAGAAAACCTAAAATATATGCTTGGGTATTTATAAGTGATTACCATATATAACACACAAGTGCATTAAAAGGCATTGGCAGTGACATGTAAGCGATTTGGTGTATGCCATGACATAGAACTTAGTAACTACAAAGAGACATCAGCATGCACACGTGCATGGGTGTATGAAGAAACATACAGAGGTTCATAGACTATCTATGACCATAAGCAATTATTTTCATCAAAATCCAAGTACAAAATCTGCATTTTGTTGCTGTCTAGGTGTTGAGAATCCTCAGCTAAGATACTGTTAGATCACATCCGCCCAAGTTCTGTTTTGAAATCCTAACATCCACGGTGATGAAACTAGGGAGCGGTTAGTTCCTGAAAGTGGAATCCTCATTAATGGAATCAGTGGCTTCTAAGAAAGGTGCCAGAGGGGCTGGAGAGATGGCTCAGCGGTTAAGAGCATTGCCTGCTCTTCCAAAGGTACTGAGCTCAATTCCCCCTGCAACCACATGGTGGCTCACAACCATCTGTAATGAGGTCTGGTGCCCTCTTCTGGCCTGCAGACATACACACGGACAGAATATTGTATACATAATAAATAAATAAATAAATATTTTTTTTAAAAAAAGAAATGTGCCAGAGAGACTCTCACCCTCTCCACCATGTGGAGAACAGAAGGAGCCGTCACTAGGCTCTACCTCTGCCTAGAACTCCTAGTTTTACAACTGAAAAATAAATCTTTGTTGCCTTACGGTATCTACTTTTTCATATTTGTTACAGATGCCCAACCAGACTCAGATATATACATTTTCTATAAGGAAATAAAATATGTAGTCTTTCATCTTATTCCTTGATGGGAGAATTTGGCTGAAATCCCCACCCCGATGTCCTGGATGTCTTACTAACAGGGATGTATACTTCAAAGGCTGGATTTCCAGGTCTGTGGTTTTGCCATTTCCTCAAAACTGGGCACCTTATTCCTGCCTCTACCGTGCAGTCAAATCTCCCCATGGAAAGCATTCATTCCTGGATGCTGACTATCAGCCATATCTTGTCACACCGGGAAACTAGTGCAGAGTGAACCGACCGTTGCTTTACCATGTCATTCAGAGAGACAGCTTGTTAATTTGTACTCCTGTTATCTAAGTTACGTCAGTAAATATAGTCGAGAGTTCATAATTTTAGGATGAGAAATATGTTATTTTGAGGTGTAAATTTATATAAGAGGGATAAAGATCCATTGCTTATATACAAAAGGATATAACATGTTTATATATATTTAAATTAATGTTGGAAAAGCCAGCAAATCTTATTTTCACAGATAACAGAACCCTTGTTTTCACCCCCATCCAATCGGGTGCTGATTTAGGGCAACAAGTTTGTCCAATAAAGGAAACACAAAAGCAAAACCAGATATTTAGTCATAATCTGTGACTCAAAATCAAGATTTTTTTCCTCTGTGTAGGAGCTTCAGTTAGGAGCAAACGACCATGTCCTATGCCCCCAAATTTTAATCAGTTGATAATCTTCTCCAAATGCTTCTGTGGGAATCAGTGACGAGCAGTCGCTGACCTAAAATAAACATGTGCAACTTGCTTTAAGTACATGGAACTTGAGAAAAGAGAAGTGCCCATTCTAGAGTGTGGAGTTGAGCATCTAAGCTCAGAGTGAGTGCCACACTTGTTTGCACATGAAAAAGAAAGAAGTCAGTCATGACAGAGAAAATGGTCTCACACATCTGTAACAGCTCAACAAGAACACTGGCTTCTCTATATTAAATTATACTAATTCATTTTCTATTTGCAGAAAAACCATTATTAGCCTTCCAAAATTTTCAAAATCAAAGCAAACTCTCTGCTTTCCCTTCTAAGAGTCCTAGCCTCATATTGAGATGATCTTATACACTTACTTATCACCTATTTCCAGTATTTTTTCTACTGAAGTGTGAGCAGGTTATGAGCTATTATATCTTTTAATAAGGTAGACTTAAACCTTCTTAAGCTCTCCCGGTTTGAAATGCTTTGAAGATGTGTGCTGAGCATGAAATAGACTCTTGTGGCTGAAAAATAATAGCCATTAATTTTCAAGTGTTTAAAGGTAATTTACTCACAGGGAAATAACTCTGTGTGCTTAGGGCAAGCAGAAATCAATTCTACTCATGGTGATGAGGTAACACTATGGCTTCCAGCTCCCCTAGGAGCAGAGCTGGCTGTGATCAGCTCCATCACAGCCAGGTTGCGTGGCGCTGCTGGGCTAGGGGACTATGGTGAGATATCGCAAGCCCCAGCGTACCTCACATATCCAGTTCCCCCAAGGTTGTAAAGAATATGTTCTTGGGATTCTTTTGATTAGTGCCATTTGCTAGAGACGACATTTCATACATGGCCATGGGGCTGACAGAACAAATAGACAGGGAGTGGGGGTGAAATCCATGGTTCCGGACAGACCTAGGACATTAACACAAAGATGAGAATGGGCACACAATCCAAACAGTGGCCAAGAACTGGTGGGCCAGGCTTCCAACTGTGTCACTGTGCTCACTGGGGCAAACATGGGATTTAGGCTACATTCATGAGTCACTAAGTTTGATCTGGCTAGTAGGTCATGGTGTGGGCTAAGCATGACAAGCAATTATTATGTTGTAATATGATAAAAATGATTGATCCCTTCCAAGCTGTCAGGCTTTATCTGACCTTCTCTGTGTTCATCGGACAGACTATGTCAGCCACTGCAGGGCCCATTTAGAAGCTTTCTGTCACTGTACCACAAGCTTGTTCTAAAGAGTTGGCCTCCCTGTGCTATTTATGTGCCAGGCAAATGAGGCATTGAGTTGCCTGCCACTCCCACATTCTCCAAGGCAGGTGGTTTGTCTTCAATTACAGGGGGCCACTGTTCAAGAAGGATAAATACTTGCAAGACTCCGCAGGGGGCTATCCTCATCAATGTTGCTTGAAAACTGAAGAGACCCTATAGGCACTCTTCTGCTTCATTTCTGAGATGATAACGGACATCCGCATCACAACTTCACCTTGTGCTTGCTGCATCCATAATTTAAAACACACCGTTTTACCTCTAGATGATGACTCATGATAGATTTCACCAAAAGGAGGAAAATGGGGCTTGGGAAACGTTCACAGAGACTTCTGTAGCCTTGTGCGGAAGATGAATGATGGGATTATTAACCACCAAACACAAGAATATTATAAAATTTTCCTTATGTGTACATACATCTGACAAAGAGCACTAAAGGATATAGTTCGTAGCAGTGGGAAACAGGGTAATATCCTCTTCGTTAAGCCACGTGTGTTCAAGAATTAAGGATCCAGAGCATCCCATCAAGGGATGAAAGCTCTTACTTGTAATCACCTAATAAAATGTGTTTTGTTTGGGGAAGTTTAGGGGGTGGAATTCAGGGCTTAATTAAACAAACCCTGCTCTATTTGTAACTCATGTAAAATATGAGTTTGAACTTTATATTTCAAATTAGAATGGCTTCATGAGCACGTCTTTTACAACTGTCTCTTCCTTCAAAATAGCATCAGGAAGGCAAGGGGACACACTTAGGTGCACTCAATTATACAGACAGCTGTAGCATTAAGCATGAAATTGACACAAACGAGGCATGCCACATTCTACAGATTTTCAATGTATAATACAGAAATGAGTCATCACTGATGTATCAACTCAAGGGAGCGGTGAAATGCCAACGTCTGAAGAGCAATTCTAAGAATACATCCTGATTTACACTTTTAATTTTCCTGGCACAATTGCAACACCCTGTCTCCCTTTCCCAAGTGCTCCAGATTGGCTTTTAAGTCAAACTGTCAACCTGTTTGCAAAATGATTGAGTCTGTGTTTCCAAAACTTCACTTCCAATTCCGTCAGTATTTTTATTTCAGCAAATGTCATGCCGCCATCAATCATTTAACTCCCCACTTTAGGAAATTATCTCCAGGGGCTTTGCATTCTCTCTACCCAAGACCCAGCTCAGAGCTACTTCTTTTCCCTTGAAGATCTGGGACCAAAGTCCAAACACAGAACATGTGGTTCAGATAAATGCTGAAGGGAGCATTTGAGAAGACACAATGCAGCACACTGATGCATCCTTCCATTTAAACCTTAGCTTTCACACACTTTAGATCTTTAACTGAAATACAGGGTCTTTGGATTCTAGTTAATGTATTCAAAAGTTAAAAAATAAAAATAAAAGATGTGGTCTTTCTCTAGCAATCTTATTGCTTCCAAGTGCTGGAGAAAAATTAATCTTTCACTCACCTGTTTTTCTGTACTCATAAAAATTACTTACGATGTTTCAGGTTAACTCAATAAACATTCATTTCTAATTCAAAAAGTAAAACAAGTAAACATAAGTCATACTAAGTAATTTCATAAAGCACTCTTAAGAGCAGACTGTAAAAAACCCTACACACACTACAGGCACCAAATTACACAAGTTTCCTCTATTCTTTTTATCTGCAACTTCTCAATGTCAAGTGGTTTATAAATTTTAAATTATTTTTCTGAATAATCAAAGAGATTTTATTTCATATAATTATTTTGAAAGCAATGCTCCAAAACAAAAATATAATTTCTTTCTTATGTATGGGTTTTTATTAAAAAAATCTAATTCCAAATGTGTATGCAGGTACACACATGACATTATCACGCAGGCAGTTATTTTTAGCCTTTTTTAATCAGCACATCTTTTATCCCTCTCCAGCCTTAAGTATTCCATGCAAAGTCACCCACGTATCTCTCTTCCATCCACTTTCATTAGAGATTCAAAGATAATGTCTGTTTTAGGATTTCCTTGTATCAGAAGTGGCACAAATCAGGTTCATAGCCAATTGCATTTCAGCAAAAAGCATACTTTAAATTTTTACTTTATATTTTTAAATGAAAGAGAGGATTATCATTTTCAGTCTCTTTCTCTTATGAGATGCAAGCTTTCACCTGCTGTGCTATGCCTGCACAGGTCAACTGAGGCTGTTCTTCAGTCTCGGGAGTCATTACAGGTGTAGCAAGTGTCTCTGCTTCTTGCTGTTCATCAAAAAGGATGGCAGTAATGTCCATAGTTTCCAGAGGCTCTGTCTTTGAAGGCATAGGGTTTCCTGATTCCACAATAACCCAAAGGCACAGGCAGAATGTTGTGGCATTTCAATTGTATTTTAATAAATAAAGTTTGCCCTGAATATCAGAAAGTAAAACAGCCCCACTGGTCACCCTTACTACCTGGTACTGGTAAAACACACCTTTAATCCCAGCAGCCACACTAGTTGCCATAGAAACCAGGTGGTGCATAATTTAATAACAGTGGTGCATGCCTTTAATCCCAGAACTAGAAAGGATTATGAAACAAGAGGAGACAGCTCTCAGTCAGAGTCTCATTCTGAGATTCCTGGAGGCAGGATCACCACTTTTGGACTGAGGTTGAGGTAAGAGCCAGTGGCTGGCTGCTTTGCTTTTCGGGTCATCAGGCTGAAATCCAAATTCTCTGCCTGAGATTTTATTAATTGTGATTCATTTTGGCACCCAACTTTTTGGGGCATGAATTTATGAAAAAGCCATTTGCCTGAGGCTTTTTAGTCACCAGCCCAGGCCAGAGCTGGCATTGGAATTCCAGCTCTAGGAACTGGAACAAAAAGTTTGTCACCTGGGTTTGGGAGAAAACTAGCGTTTTCGGCTCCCATCCACCCTGGCTTAGTTTCCATATAAAGATGTAAAATACACAGAGAATCTAGATACTGTATGTTATTGTGTTGTCTTTGAACTGTTTGACAGCGAAGGAAGGAGCAACAACTGCTAAAAATCCTACAGGTCAGGCAGTTATAAAAAGATCAAATTGAACTATAAAGAATATGTTAAACAAACAGAAAAGGATGAAAATTACGCCCAGAAACAGATTGCATAATGCTTTATTAACTGTGAATTTTCTAAATGCTAATGAGAAAGGAACAACAGCTGTGGAGAGACATTGGAGAGTAGAAAAAACTACACAATTAAGTTAGCCAGCATACTTTAAAGATGTACTGACCTCAGATTGAAAACCAGGATTTGTGTTAAATTGGGGAAGGAGTTTTGCTTTTATTTCCACGGGAAGTGAGGGGCTTTAGATTCATTATGAGTTAAAAGAAATTAAGGCTTGATCAAGGAAGACCCCTGAGAAATTTCTGATAGCAGATAGCCCAGATGGTCCAACATTTTAGAGCACCTCTGTTGCAGTTTCCTCTGAGTTCTACATCCTGAACAATTTAAGACTGCTGGCTGAAACAATCCAGCCTCACACAATATTCCAGTCAGGTCTTGACGATGACACTTCATTTTCTTTGGGTTCCCATAAGATTACCAGTGCCCCCAATGAGCAGGAAGTATCTAGAAAACTATGCCCACATTCCCCAAACATAGATTATGGATGTTTGTTTGTCTTTGTTTAATATGTTGGTTACAAGTTGTTATGGATAATGGCCAGGAAAAAAAGCTGAA
Organism: Arvicola amphibius; assembly: GCF_903992535.2. Taxonomy (NCBI): domain Eukaryota; kingdom Metazoa; phylum Chordata; class Mammalia; order Rodentia; family Cricetidae; genus Arvicola; species Arvicola amphibius. Next base: position 5,780,865 of record NC_052049.1, on the reverse strand, counting down.
CAAAGAAAATTTGATTCAAGGTTTTTGTTTTGAAAAGAAAAAAAGGGGGGAATATAGATTGATAGGATCAAAGGGTAGATTGTTGAATCTACTCTGAAAAGAAAAAAGAGAGGATATAGATAAGATAAAAAGGCAGATTTGATGTGGGATACCCATCTGTATGCTGTGAATATGATTGGCTAATTAATAAAGAAAACTGGCCTGGCCCGACAGGCTAGAACAGAGCTAGGCAGGGAAACCTAAACTGAATGCTGGGAAGAAGAAGACAGAGTCAGAGAGAAGCCATGTAGCCCTGCTGGAGCAAGAAGGAACTTTATCTTAAGTAATTCACAGCCACATGGCAATACACAGATTACTAGAAATGGGTTAAATCAATATGTACGAGATAGCTGATAAGAAGTTAGAGCTAATAGGCCAAGCAGTGTTTTAAATAATATAGTTTCTGTGTATTTACTTCTGGGGAATTAAACATGTTCATTACCTTTAAATTTGTACTGTGTCTTAATGAAAAGTACTTTCAAATTCTTCTCTGTTTTGAGACATAATGTATGTTATTATTATATTATTATAATTATTTAATCACATTATAATTATTATACTATAATGATTATAATTATTATATCACAATATATATAATTATGGTATAATTATTATAATTGTTATCTTATAACATATATAATTATAATATAATAATATTAGTTATATTATTAAGTTATTATTAGTTATATTCACTGTAATGTTATGGAAGATGAGAACTTACTCATCTTACTTGATCACAGTTGACTCTCACTTGCCCTCCTAATCACTATCCCCCCAGTCTCCGGCAATCACTATGTTTCTATGAATTCTATAAGATCCAGCGTTTCAATTCTAATCATGGGTGAGATAGTTCAATGTTTGTTCTTCTGACTTAATCTCACTTAACACAAAGCTCTCTGGGGCTATCCACATTGTCACAAGGGACAGAGTTTCATATGTTTTTAGCGAAATAACATTCTATTCTGTATTACTTTTTAAAAACATCTACTCAATGGCTCCCGGCCATTAGTTGATTTAATAATCTGTTCATTGCGACTAGTTCTGTAGTTAGTGCAAGAGGACAGCTGTGCCTTCCTGTATTCGGGTTCTCTAGAGGACCAGAGCTGACGCAGTGAAGTGGGATTTATGGGATTTACTAGAGTGGCTCACAGACCTCTGCCCGACTAATCCAACAATGGCTGTGAAGAAATGCCTCAGCAGGAGGGTGGATGAACTTTCCAGCAAGAATGAGGGGACGCAGGCAAAAAGCTAAGGCTTCCTTCCTCTGTGTCCTTTTATATGAGCTGCCACCAGAAGATGTGGCCCAGATTTAGGGTGGCTATTAATACCCCAAATGATCCAACCAACGAAATCCCTTGAAAGTGTGTCTAGCTGCTTGGATTTTAGTTGATTTCGGGTGTTGTCAAGCTGACAACCAGGATTCGCCAGCACACTTTCATACACTGATTAATTTCCTCTGAGAGGTCAACGAGCAGTGAACTTGCTGGGTTGTGAAGTGGTAGTTTTTTTTTTTAGTTGTTTCCCTATAATTTTTAAAATTCATTTTAGTAGGCATGCAAAGTAGCTGATCTCATTATGACATTTCATATACACGCTCTATTGCCTTGTGCTCATATGCTGTGCCATTATACCCTTGCCTCCATTTCTATTCCTTCTTTGTTTTCCAAAATAGTCCTCTTTATCTCATATTCTCCTACGTAAGTCCATATATGCTGATAGAGACAGCTAGAAACCTAAACTCTGTACATGAGATAAAATGTGATGCTTGTTTCCCCCTACCCATTACTCTTGCTCCTCTCCCTTTAACCTCCCTTATGCTTTCGTTCCATATACACTGCTCTCTGTTACATTATTATTATAGTTACGCATTGTATAATTTTACATAATATACTTATCTGTAAAATCTAGATTGGGCCTGAGAGAAAATACACACTTTCAGAGGCTGACTTGTTTAACCTAACAGTGGCTTTTCATGCAAAGGTCATGATTTCATCGTTTTAGCTGCTGGACAGAATTCCACGCTGTGTATGTTGTGTATGTACCATATTTTTAATCTGTTCGTCTGTAGATGGGCATCTAGGCTGACCCCACATCCATGGCCATCATGAGTTGTGTGTCATTATAAACTGTAGGTACAGGCATCCCTGTGATATGTTGACTTTCATTTTTGGGTTTTTTTTTTTTTTGAGTCAAAGATTCGCTGTGGTTTTGGAGCCTGTCCTGGAGCTAGTTCTTATAGACCAGCTTGACCTCGAACTCTCAGAGATCTGCCTGCTTCTGCCTGCCAAGTGCTGGGATTAAGGCATGCACCACCACCGCCTGGCGACTTTAATTTCTTTAAGTGTCTATCCAGTAGAATATCTGGACCATATGGTGACTGTCTTTTGATTTTATTCAGAAACATCTATACAATTCTTCATGTTTGTGATAATTTAATTTCCATACAAAGCTTCCTCATCTCTTTATCTGATTGTAAATTATTTATTTCCTATTTTAAAGTTAGTCTCACTGAAGTAAAACAACATCTCATTGTGGCTTCCATTTGCATTTCTCTGATGATTGACTCTAAGCATTTTTTCATAGAGCTGTTGAGTAACTTTATACTTTTTTCTTGTGGAAAACATCTAATCTGCCCAATTATATTAAAGCATTTTTTTGCTCCCATGCTGCTGAGTTAATAGTCTTTGCTCTGGCATTTAACATCTTCTTAGATGTGTAGTTTGTACATACTTTCTTCCATTCCTAGGTTGCCTCTTGGCTCTGCTGTTTCTTTCACCATATAGCAGCTTTCTAGAATAAAGGAGTTCCGTTTCTAAATGTTATTTTCCATGTTGGTCTTGCTTACCTTGCTCTGCAGTCTGAAAATGGGGTTTGGGGCTGTGGGAGTTAAACTCTCAGGTGTGTGAAAATTGATGCATGCTCACTGTCAGTGTTGGTATTGATCTAACACGGGGCCTGGAAACAGTCCTGGGGCTCAATGAGAAAGCTCTGTAAACCTCAGCTGTGTGGAGACTGGCAGCATTTGCCATTGTTACCAAGGCTGGCTCTTGCTCTGGGCTCGATTCTTGAGCTTCAGAGACACAGGCAGCGTAAGCAAGGTCTTGAGTTCACAGACGTTCCTCTTGTTTTCTGTTTATTTTCATTAATCACCAACTCTTCACCATTTCCTTACTCTTTTTGTAATATTTTTCTGTCATCTTCCTAATTGTCTTGAGAAAGAAATTAGAATTGAGATGTATTTTTTAAAAATTTAAGCGACATACGCACATCTAAGTTTTAGCTGTACCCTAAAAGTTCTTGTGTGCCAAATTTTCATTCATTCTGTCCAGTACAGCATACCTCCCACAGATTGATTAAATTATTTTAAAAGTCAGTAGAAAATATTTCGAATATTTCCAGCACAAGCAATTGATAAATGTTTGAGGTGAAGGACAATCAACTAACCTCATTTAATCATTATAAAAGGTCCCCAAGTATTTAAATATCACCCTGGTATATAAATATTTTTATATAGCATACATATAACTATGATAAATTAAGATATAAAACATTTGAAGTGTAATAAATGTGAGAACGAAGAGAACACTTTAACAGTGCAGTGGGAACACAAATTAGAATGGCATTGTGGAAAACAATCAGGAGTGTCTCAAGACGAACAAAGGACTGCCATAGAATCCAACAAACCTAACCTGGCTTTAGACCTTAAGAAATAAATAAGATCATAGTCTCAAAAGGCTGTAGATGTTTCCGTTTTCACTATAACCAACAGACAGGAATAACCTGAGTGTTCATCGATAATTTAATTGATAAGGAAAATGGTGTGGGGGGGGGGGGGGAGCGCGCACGCGTGTGTGCGCACGCATGCGTGCGTAAATATGCACACACAATAGGATACTATTCTGTCTTTATAAAAGGGAAGTCAGGCAGTGGTGGTGCCTGCCTTTAATTTCAGCATTCAAGAAACAGAGGCAGGTAGATCTGTCTTGGAGTTTGAGGCCAGTCTAGTCTATAAAGCCAAGTATAAGAACTGTTACACAGGGAAATCCTGTTACACTAAACAAGCAACTAAATAACTAAATGAAGGGAACACAGTTGTTACATGGTCTGCGTCACCGGTTCATCTCTGAATTGACTTGGAACACTCCCGTGGCAATACTGGGAGGTCATGGAAACCTTAAATGGGCACATCCTTAAATCAGATAGGGGAACTCAACCCTCTGCCGTTGGTGCCCATGAGATGAGTGGTTTCAATGACATCCATTCCCACCATAGCAGGGTACTGCCCCCACAGGCAATAAAGCAATGGGACCGACTGAACATAAACTGGAAATTCTGAAACAGCCAATCATCTCCCCATTTTTTTCTTTATGAACTGATTGTCTCGGGAACGTCTTATAGTAACATTTATTCTGTTGGAACGTCTGATATATAGTAACATTAGTTCTCTTTCTACCTGCCGAAGTTGAAAACTGAAGTCTACCATGAAAATTGAAATTATTATGGTTGTTTTTATAAGCATTCTTCATGATCAACAGAATGACTCAATAAACTTAGTTCCCCACAAAAGCCAGGAAGTCTATAAAGTGTGATCTCCTTCTCTGAGTACCTTGTAAAATGAGTGTCATGATGCATGGCTTATTCACATGTAGAAGATGACAATAATACCAAACAATATAATGAACTGCGGGTGCAGAGATGTGTCATGAGTTCTTGCAAAGGGCTTCCTTGCCTAAAATTGTCTACTTGGGCAGAATAGCTTTTCTTCTTACTGGTATGCCCTACAAATAGGCTTTCTACTGGGGAAGGCTTTTACCTAACTTCCTCCAATGGGAGCCAACCATAAAAATTCACTAATATACATCATGGAGGGAAATGACAAATTAAAAACTTTGGATAAGATAATGGAGATGAAAATATTTAATTAAAATGCATCACTATCTGGGTTCTCTGAAAAATTCTTATTTTTCCAGTAATATAGTTATAAAAGTATTATATGAAACCTGAAAGACAGATTGCTCAGTGGTTAGGGGCACTAGCTGCTCTTTCAGAGGTCTTGAATTCAATTCTTGCACCCAAATGGCAGCTTCCAGCCACTTACAAGGCAAAAAGCCCTCACAGTATGAGCCCATAATCCATGTGGCAGGGAAGGCATGGCATCAAGAGCTTGAAACCATGGTCAATTTGTGTCCGGAGTCAGAGCAGAGACAGATGGGTGCTGGTGGTCAGTTCACATTTTTCCTTTTTTGAAGTCTTTGTGGTGTGTACATGTGTGCGCGCATTAGTGTATGTCAGTGCAGCATGTGTGTGTGCATGTGCATTAGTGTATGTCAGTGCAGCATGTGTGTGCATGTGCATTACTGTATGTCAGTGCAGCATGTGTGTGTGCATTAGTGTATGTCAGTGCAGCATGTGTGTGTGCATTAGTGTATGTCAGTGCAGTATGTGTGTGTGCATGTGCATTAGTGTATGTCAGTGCAGCATGTGTGTGTGCATGCATTAGTGTATGTCAGTGCAGCATGTGTGTGCATACATTAGTGTATGTCAGTGCACCATGTGTGTGCACATGCATTAGTGTATGTCAGTGCAGCATGTGTGCGTGCATACATTAGTGTATGTCAGTGGATCATGTGTGTGTGCATGCATTACTGTTAGTGCAGCATATGTGTGTGTGCAAATTAGTGTATGTCAGTGCACCATGTATGTGCATGTGCATTAGTGTATGTCAGTGGAGCATATGTGTGTGCATACATTAGTGTATGTCAGTGCAGCATGTGTGTGCATACATTAGTGTATGTCAGTGCACCATGTGTGTGCACATGCATTAGTGTATGTCAGTGCAGCATGTGTGTGTGCATACATTAGTGTATGTCAGTGGATTATGTGTGTGTGCATGCATTATTGTTAGTGCAGCATATGTGTGTGTGCAAATTAGTGTATGTCAGTGCAGCATGTATGTGTGCATACATTAGTGTATGTCAGTGCAGCATGTGTGCACATGCATTAGTGTATGTCAGTGGATCATGTGTGTGTGCATGCATTACTGTTAGTGTAGCATATGTGTGTGTGCATGTATTAGTGTATGTTAGTGCAGCATGTGTGTGTGTGTGTGCGCGCATTAGTGTATGATAGTACAGCATTATATTTTATGGGACACATGTGGATGTCACGTGGGACTATAACAGGTCAAAGAAGGAGGATAATAATTAGAAACCAAAAAGCCACTCCACTTTACGGGTCAACTAGATGTGAGTACTAGACAGTAAATATATTCCATTTCTTGCTATAGTGTTTGTATTAGCAATAGTTTTGGTATATAAATGTAAATGTGTGATGCTTGGAATAGATTGCTTTAGGAAGAGGAATGGTCTTTTGTTTGGTCACAAACCCCAGTCCAAAGCAAAAGGAACTGTAGAAAGGTGCTTTGTGACAAGAGCAGTATTTAAAATGAGGTTCTATTTTATTTTGATATGGGATTGTGTATGTTGAGTGTAGCAGAAGAAAGCTCCTCAATTATATCATTCCACAGTGTGGCTAATAATACCCTATAGTGGAAGGCAGCTAAAGACGTAATCTCCCTGAACTGCAGACAGATTGTATTTAATAAAGTAAAAAACAGTCACACTTATAAATGCCCCTAGATGAGATTTCATCAATTACCACAAGATAAATATTCAATAAATATTTAACATAAAATTTTACTCTACTTGAGAACTCAGGCTTCTCTTATTATTAAAATTTTTATATTGAATACCAGTAATTAGGCATTGTTGTGTTAATTAGCAATGGCACAGTGCAGACTGCTGATTATAGTATGAAAACCTAAATAAGACCATAATTGTGTGGGGTAGTGGTGGTGAGGGTGGAGGGATCGGAGCATTGGGGGGCAGGTAGAGGGGAGAGCATCCATTCCTGCTTAAGTAGAATGGATTTCTGAAACGCAGCAGGTACCTGTCCTCTAGAGGCAGAAAAGCTTTGGCATTTAGATGCTCGCAGTGTCTTCCCTTTCTCATATCTTCTCTCTCCTCTTTGAAACACCATGCCCCTATGGTAAAAAACCCAACACAAGTTCTGAGATCCCGGAAAGGCAGAGAAAGTAATCTAAGTGAGAAAATCCTGGAGAACATAAATCTGATCGCTTTGTAGTGATGAAATTAGATCTTTTTCTTTATGGTATGACTCCACTGTTGGCTTCTTGATTTTTTAAAAACAAAATTGGTTAAGTTGAAACATGCCAACCAAAGTTAACTATATTGACAAAAATATACCTAAAGAAGAGTTACCAGAATGTAAGTAGAAAGAAAAAAAAAAGAAGAAAAACATTGAAAGCCAACTCCATGAGATGGTAGCTTCTTGTTCTCAAAAGATATTTTGAGAAAAAAAAATGGTAGGAAGACATGCGAGTAGGTATCTAAACCAGACCAACAGGAGAAAGAAAAAGAACCAAGGTCCCCAAGCCAGAGTCTGTTTATTGGGTTCCTCCCATGCCCAGGAACAATGCTGTTCATTTTGCTATGTCTACACAGGATCTTCTTTCTTTACCGGATGTTCAATTCTGTGCCTATTCCAGGCAATGACCTTAACAATCCCCTAGATAACCATTAACATTCTTATTATATTTGATTTACTGATTTAATAGATATCAAACTGTATTTAGCCATTTCTTTTTTAAATGGATGAAAATGATTGGCACAAGTTTAAATATAGTTATCTGCTCATGAACATAGGCACAGGATCTTTAATAAAACACTATACTAGTAGACCAATTCAAGAAAAACCATCTTCAGCCACAATGCAATACCTATCAAAATGCCAATGGCATCATTCATGATGTGAGTTTTGCCCACACTGGGATGAGAAATGGGTCCATTATATTTGGACATCAAGGTGATCTTTGGAAGGTACTATTGTGGCACAGAAGGAACAGAAACATGTAAGAATTGGGGGAGCAGAGGTCCAAGGGGACACAGTTTGAGAAATCCTTCTAGAAGTCTGGATGATGCTGGTATGTACACACATGAAATGCAAACGATGTACGGCTGTCGGGGCGCATAACCTGTGGGAAATAACAGGTGTATATGTGGCTGCTACGGGTAAATAAATCCCCAAATATCCATCTACTTATCGAATTTTATCATATGTATAATATGTATTATAATATATATGTGCTCTATATCTCCATGCCACCCTTTGACCTATAAGCCCACTCAGATTTTACTAACATCACATTGTCTAAAATAACATATTACAATCAAACTTCAGAAACTAGGACAGCTTCAGAAGCATCCTGCATATGCACCTCTTTGAAACTCCAATCTGTCTAGCATCACATCTAACCCAGCTAGGGAGAATAGGCTTGAAAGTTCAGTCTAAAAGTTCAGTCCCTTTAAAACATCCAAAGTCTCTTTCAAAGTTCACAGTCTCTCTAAAATAACCAAAGTCTACTTTCTGCCTCTACCTCACATAGCAAATACTACTTGTCCGTGGGCTCAGGGTGTCTACTCTTCCACAGTTGCTTCTTGGGCTTCCCATGGTACTGGCATCTAAAAATGTTTGAATCTGTACTGCAACTGGCTGAATCTTTACTAATAGAGTCTTTTGGCTCTCTACAGGAACCGAGACATTGCCAAATGGTGCCAAGCCTCCACTTTTATGACCCTGTGAATACTGGGGTTTCTATTACAGCTTCACCAACACCCTTTCCTAGCCTCTCACAGCGCCAAGCCTCGGTTGCTCTCCGTGATCCCTCCATGCCTTCAAAACTAGAATCACCTGTGAAACTTGACCATTAGCAAGTTCAGTTGCTAGCATGAGTTACAACTTTGGCTACCGCTGGTACAAAGTTTCTGTGTGCTGACTCTGAGGAAACATGAACAAGATTTTGCTTCAGAGATGGTGGTGGTCTCTGAATCACAGCTGATTGTTCAGGCCCAGCTGACTAGTATTGATTATCCTAGCAGAACAAAGGTTTCCCTTTGTTCTTGTTGCTCATTAATTACAAGCAATTCTTCAAACCTCAACTAACGGCAACTAAAGAATCTTAATTCAAATTAGCAAATGGCCCCAGGAGAGTTTTTAAGAAATTCTCAAAACTTCCTTCTCAAATCTCACAAGCCAGACCTCCATTATCTACACTGATGTCAACATTATTTTCTTAGTTCTAAAAATAGTTCATTAAGCTCTGAACAATGGATGATTTTCCTGGTTCAATGTGCTAAAGTCCTTCCACAATCTTCCCAAACACATGGTCAAGCTAGTCACATAAATACCCGACTCCTGGTACCAATTTCTGTCTTAGTGAGGGTTTCTTTTGCTGTGATAAAACACCATGACCAAAACCAACTTGGGGAGGAAGGGTTTTATTTTGCTTACTCTTCCATATCACAGTTCATCAAGGAAGGGACTTAAATACAGCAGGAATATGGAGCCAGGAACTTAGGCAGAAGCCATGCGCGAATGCTGCTTATTGGCCTATTTCCAGGGTTTGCTCAGTGTGCCTACTTATACACCCCAGGACCACCTTGCCATGGCTGGCACCAGCCCCAGGGGGCTGAGTGCTCCCACATCAATCATTAATCAAGAAAATGGCCCACAGAGCAGCCTCTAGGCCAGGCTTATTGAGGCATCCGTCTCAATTAAGATTCCCCTTCCCTCTTCCCAGCCATCTCTAGGGCTGTGTTATGTTGACAGAAACAAAACCAAAAGCCAGCACAGTCATGATTTGGCAGAGAGCCCAATATGGAGGAAGGTGACTGATAAGCATGAGAGGGAAATAAGGGAGGGGTAAAGAGTAACCCACATGTATGAAACTAAGAACTAAATGAAGTCTGTAAATACCTATTTAAGAATATTCTGTTCTGAGCAACCAGATGTGTTTGGATCTGGGTTTCCTATCCAGAAGTCAGATCTCTCTGCATGGAGTCTCCCCTTCTGAGCACACCTCAGTCAAGCTATGAGTCTGGATTCCACTCCTGATACCAGCATATGGTAGACACCCTAAACGGACATTTTAAGGGAAATCATTGCATTTTTACTAGAAATGTAATGGATCCTACATATCCCTCAGAAGTCAGTCCTGGGCTGTATTCTAAAAAACTGGTCCAAGTTCAGTACTCAGACTCTAAAGAAAAAGCCAGATCACCAATCCTATTTTCCTTTGTAACAAAACTTCACCTTTTTAGCCACTCTGAGACCAAGAATACTGACTGGATAGTGGCCCATTAAGGTATAACTGTATACTATACTTAGACATCATTTTTACATAGCCACAGAAAATAACTCAAATTCCTTTCGTCAAGGCTTTCATTTCTGTCTCGAGACCCTAAGCTGTGGGAGAGATGTCACATGTACCTTACTGGGTTCTCTTACAATCCTCTCCTAAGATAAACGAGAGAAAACAAACTGGTCTCTTTTCCGCACACCTGTGTCTCCAGTCTTCAGCTCCATCACAGTTGAGCATGCTTATCTGTGGTGCTCCCACCTTCCCTGGCGTGATCTTTTCACCCTTCCCTCTGTGCCCAGAGCCTGTGGAGCTTCCTAACCCTGTGCAGCTTTCCTCTATGTGCCTGCCCTGTGCTTCTTCCACCTATGCACAAACCCTATGATACACGGAGCCTTCCTAGTTCTCACCTGATTGAACTGCTTCAGTAAACTTACTGAATATTAAAATTTACCTTATCAAACTGATGGGAACAAGAAAAAAACTGACTTAAATTGTGGTGTTAAAAATAAAATAATGATGAAAGGCCACGTCCGGAGGTGTGGAAACTCTGAAATTAAATTTTCAAAGTAAATTCTGAAAGACATTAAGTAACATTAAAATATTCATAAAAGCACTTAGCTGGCCAAATCACATTTTGTGAATGTTGATAAAGTTATATATTAGGTGATGCATAATTTCTCATGTAAGATAAGAGAATTAGCAATAAGAGAAGCAAAGCCATTAACCATGTCATTTTGGAGAAATTTCAGGTGTGTGTCTGTGTGGTTTGTATCTTTCATTTTCAGAAAAAAGTGGTTAATAGTTTCCTAAGCAGTGCCAACTATTTAAAAATTAACTTAATTCCCCGTTCTTCTTACAGCCTGTGTCTCAACTACCCAGGTTCTGTCACCCGTCAATGATAAGCCAAGGAACACCCAAATTAAAAAAAATGCCCACAAAGATTTATTCAATGTAGTCACACTGGACAAAGGGAAAAAGAGATCCATTAACTTGCTAGTCCATCTTCGGACTCCTAACACAAAGACAGGATTTAACGTGAAGGCAAATGGACACATAACTATGCAGTCAGGCCAAGACGTGGTCTCCTGACCAGCATGGTCACAACCCATCTCTCTGGCACTAGTCTTCTCAGCAAAGCTATCAGAGTCTTTCTCGAAAACACAAGTGCATCCTGTGGGTGCCCTAGGGCTTTTTCTTCTCCCAGCAGGATCTTGGTAAAATTCTAATTTTTTGAGAACCATTGTTTCAATATCTTGAAAGACAAAGAGAGGAGAACAGGTATTTCTTTTATAATATATTAATTCTTGCTGGTCAGGCCAGCAACAGTTAAATGAAAGCATTCAAATACTCATGGGTTTCTATTCTCTTAATTCCTAAAGTTTGATTTTAAGAATAAGATATTTCAGTGTAATACATAACAAAATTTAAGTGGGTTTTGCAGGTAAAAAGAGTAGCATATATATAATAAAATTTTATAAATACTAATACAATTCAAGCTTCAGAAAACTTGAACATAATTATCCTCCTTAATTCCACAAGATGGGGATATTAACAAATATGTAACATATGAAATAATATCCTCCAAATCATCTGAAAGACACTGGCATCTCAGATACAGTGACTAGTTACTTAAATAATTCTCAGCAGTATACAACTGAATCCTGTCACCTACCTCCCTTAGTAAGGTAGAATATTTTACTGTCTATGATAGGATATGTTGGACAATAAGAGACACTACTTTACAAGCCGTTCAAGTTTGTTTATTTAAAGAAGTAAGCTTTACATAGAACCCCTGTATATATTATACCCACTATATATTCTCTGTGGAAATAATTCTCTGTAGACTAAAATCAGAAACTAGTCTTGTTCTGCTAACACAGTTTGAGAGTTGTGCTAAGTTTTGTTTTCAAACATGAGGCTACATAGTAAATATGGTCTCATTCACAAATTCATATCCTTATTGAGATGAGTTATATACATAATTCTGATGTCTGATAATTTATTTCTATCACATCAAAGAATGTCCCACAATTTATAAACAATATTTAATTTTTACATTGTTCTATATATTCATAAAAATTAACCACCTACAGTAATTCTCATATCCATTAAGATCTGAGTTTTGCTCTACTCTGTTTACATAATTTCTTCCTGCATAACTACTTTGCTCATACACATTGGACAGAGTTCTTTCCAAAGTCAATACATGGTAAGATTTCTATGAAACATGAATTCACTGATGAGGAGTGAGCATTTATTAAGCGCCTTGACACATATTTTGAGGGCTCCCCAATACAAATCCTCTGCTAGTAATTAAGATATGAAGAGCTAGCAGACTTGCAACACTATTTGAACTTGTAGTTTCTTCCATGCATGAATTTTTACACTGTATGTTATAAAACACTTATTAATCACCTTTTTTTCCATTCACTTTCTCCCTACTATGTTTTTCAAGCTAAGAGTTGAATTATTACTAAAGGCCTTGCCACATCCCTTGAACTTCTAGAGTTTCAATTCCGGAATGAACTCGTTGATGTCGAATAAGGCTTGAGCTATTATTAAAGGCTTTACTACAGTCTTTGCATGTGTAGGGTTTCTCTCCAGTATGAATTCTTTGATGTTTAATTAGGGCAGAATGATTATTAAATGCTTTCTCACATTCCTTACATTTATAAGGTTTTTCTCCAGTATGAATTCTCTGGTGTTGAATGAAGGTTGAGTAAATGCTAAAAGCTTTGCCACATTCTTCACAGGTATACGGTTTCTCACCAGTATGAGTTCTCTGGTGTTTCCTCAGGTATGAAGAACAGATAAAGGCCTGGCCACACTCTGCACATTTGTAGGGTTTTTCACCAGTATGAATTCTTTGGTGTAGAATGAGACATGAAGATTTAGCAAAGGCTTTTCCACATTCTTTGCATGTGTAGGGTTTCTCTCCAGTATGAAGTCTCTGATGATACTTAAAATAAGAAGAACACCGAAAGGCCTTGCCACATTCTTTGCATTTGTACGGTTTCTCTCCAGTGTGAATCCTTTGGTGGACAAGAAGGCTTGATGAATTAACAAAGGCTTTGTCACAGTCCTTGCATGTGTATGGTTTCTCTCCAGTATGAAATCTCTGATGATTCCTAAGGTATGAAGACGACCTAAAGGTTTTGTCACATTCTTTGCATGGGTACAATTTTCCCCCAGTATGAAATCTCTGATGATACTTAAGATATGAAGAACAGCTAAAGGTTTTGCCACATTCTTTGCATTCATAGAGTTTCTCGATAGCATGAATCTTCTGATGCTTATGTAGGTATGAAGAACAGATGAACGTCTGGCCACACTCTTCACATTTGTAAGGTTTCTCTCCACTGTGAATTCTTCCATGTTGGTTAAGGTGTGAAGAACAGTTAAAGGCTTTGCCACATTCTTTGCATGTGTAGGGTTTCTCTCCGGTGTGGATTCTCTGGTGTTGAGACAGGGATGATCGAAAAATAAAAGCCTTGCCGCAATCAGCACATTTGTAGGGTTTCTCCCCAGTGTGAATCTTTTGATGTCGAGAAAGGGCTGAGCAATTATAAAAGGATTTGCCACACTCTTCACACTTGTAGGGTTTCTCTCCACTATGAATTCTTTGGTGTTGAGTAAGAGCTGAGCAATTATTAAAGGCTTTGCCACATTCCTCACATATGTAGCGTTTCTCCCCAGTATGAATTCTACGGTGTTGGTTAAGGCTGGAAGAACAGTTAAAAGCTTTGTCACATTCTTTACATTTATAGGGTTTCTTTCCGGTGTGAATAATTCGGTGTTGTTTAAGATGTGAAGAACAGTTAAAGGCTTTGCCACATTCTTCACATTTGTAGGGTTTCTCTCCAGTGTGAATTCTCTGGTGTTGAGACAGGGATGTGGGAAAATTGAAGGTCTTGCCACAAGCTGCACATTTGTAGGGCCTTTCTCCAGTGTGAATTCTTTGGTGTCGCGTACGGGCCGAGCAATTATTAAAGGCTTTGCCACATTCTTCACACTTGTATGGTCTTTCTCCAGTATGAATTCTTTGGTGCTGTGTGAGAGCTGAAGAATTATTAAAAGCTTTGCCACATTCACATTTGTAGGGTTTCTCCCCAGTATGAATTCTATGGTGTTGGTTAAGGCTGGAAGAACAAGTAAAAGATTTGCCACATTCTTTACATTTGTAGGGTTTCTCTCCAGTATGAATTCTATGGTGCTTATAAAGTGTTGAGCGAACATTGAAGGCCTTGCCACATTCACCACATTTGTACAGTTTTTCTCCAGGATGAGTTTTACGGTGTTGAATAAGAAGTGAATTCCAAGGGAAGGTCTTGCCACATTCCTTAAATTTAAGAGGTTTTATTCCTGTTGAGTGAAGGTGGAAGTATCAGTAAAAGATTAACCTCATAGCTATAATTATAAAGTTTATCTTTCATATGAATCCTTACATCCATAGATTCAGTTCCAAATGCAATTTATTCTTATTAATGGGAAAATAAACATGATCCAATAACAATACTCACTGCAGCAGCAGTCAAAAAATATAATAAGTAAAACAATACCAACTTCCACTGAAAAACCATAGAACATTATTCAAAATTTTAGAAGTACTCTCAAGCCAGTGAAATGGATCTGTGTATAAAGGTATTCCCAGAGTCCTACATGGTGGAAACAGTGAACAGAATCCTGCAAGTTGTTTTCTGCCCTTCAGAGCAACCAGAAGCCCTCAGTAGACACACACACACACACCCCACATTTAAGGTAAGCAAGAATGGAATATTTATGATAAGGAAATAATGAAATATGCCCATTACATAAGACAGATATCAACTGATTAGAAATACATGAAAATTCTAGAACGGAGAACTTCATAGAACACTTACTGGAATGGTGACTAGACAGAATGGAGAAAAAAGTACAAGATTATTTTCCTGTTTATTGTTTGAAAGTTAAACCATTTCTGAAAGATTTACAACATAACAATTTGAATGTTTTGATCAATGCCCCAAATATTTAAAACAGTAAATTTCATGTTAAATATTTTTCAATCTCTGTTAAAATAAAAGCTATTGGATGATTTTAAGATTTTCAAGTTTGCTGGGCAGTGGTGACACTAGCCTTTAATCCCAGCACTTAGAAGGCAAAGACAGGCAGAGCTCTGTGATTCTGATGCCAGCCTGGTCTACAGAGGAAGTTCCAGGACAGGCTCCAAAGCTACAGAGAAACCCAATCTTGAAAAAACAAAAAAAAAAAAAAAAAAAGATGTTCAAGTTTACCTTTAAATACAGAAGTTTCAGCAGAGGCAACATTTATCAATTGTTTGTGAAATTATAACTTCTAAAAATACTCATTTAGCAGGATAAAACAACTATTAAGTAACCAATGAAGGACAAAGACAAAAAGCATGAAATACAGAACTAGTATTTAATATTTGAAAAAAGAACATCAGTTTCATTTGGAACTAGTCATGACTTACAATTTATTACCTTACATTGTCCTAAAGACCCACTACAAGAAGCTGTCATCCAATCATAATGTAAGTTATATTTAAGGACACTATCAACAGATGAGGGAGCTGATATAAAGTAAAACACAGAAAATGCAATTGCAAATTCAGGAAAATTTTGAAAGTTATTGGTAAGCTACTAAAATTACTCACCTAGCTGAAACATTTAACTACTCTTTAACAATAAAAACTCGGGAGTCAGATATCAGGGTAAGAACCTAAATGATCAGAAAGGCAGCAGAAAAGAGACTAGTGACCCCCTCCTTGTTCCTCAATCAAAAAAGGGCCAAGATGCTCTCTCAGCCCCACCCTACTATCTGTCCTCAGTCCTCCAAAACCTCTTTGGCTAATTTTGGTCAGCCAGACTCTGACCTGATTCAAAGTCAACTTTATTGGCAGTCTTATAAGCGTCAGAATGTAACCAAAATATCCCACCTTTTATGTACTGAGTCTTCCTCTGCCCTGCCATCTCCCAAATAATGACACAGACTTTTTATCTATTATGAAAGTGCAGCCTGTGGCTGGGGCTTGTTTCTAACTAGTTCTTATAACTGAAATTAACCCATTTATATTAATCTACATGCTCCCACATGGCTTGTGGCTGTTAATCTCTTCTCTTGTGCATCCTGTTTGCTCTGTGTCTCCTGGCATCTCTGCCTTTCTTCTTCCCAAAGTCCTCTGTTTGCAGAAGTCCCATTTTCACCTCCTGCCTAGCTACTGGCCATTCAACTCTCTATTAGAACAATCACAGCAATGCATATTCATACAGTGTACAATATTCTCCAATATCTACCTGTGTGTAACTTTCTGCTATCGCATACCCACAAAAACAATGCATTATAAATCATAAATCACTGGCAAACAACATATGGCAGAAAATTCACAGAAACACACTATAACAATTCATAAACTACAATAATTTATAAAGAAATCTGATGGGACAACTTTAATTACTAAGCATATAAATGTAATCAGAGAAATTTATTTGTGGTGACACTTTTCTATAAAGCCCTGACACAAAAGTTGCTAGAAATGTGTATAAGCTTCTGAGGCATAGCAAGCAATGACAAGGCTGTAGTGATCCAGACCCTCGCCTGCAATGGGACAGACTGTAGGCTGTAGTGATCCAGACCCTCGCCTGCAATGGGACAGACTGTAGGCTGTAGTGATCCAGACCCTCGCCTGCAATGGGACAGACTGTAGGCTGTAGTGATCCAGACCCTCGCCTGCAATGGGACAGACTGTAGGCTGTAGTGATCCAGACCCTCGCCTGCAATGGGACAGACTGTAGGCTGTAGTGATCCAGACCCTCGCCTGCAATGGGACAGACTGTAGGCTGTAGTGATCCAGACCCTCGCCTGCAATAGGACAGACTGTAGGCTGTAGTGATCCAGACCCTCGCCTGAAATAGGACAGACTGTAGGCTGTAGTGATCCAGACCCTCGCCTGCAATGGGACAGACTGTAGGCTGTAGTGATCCAGACCCTCGCCTGCAGTAGGACAGACTGTAGGCTGTAGTGATCCAGACCCTCGCCTGCAATAGGACAGACCTTTTTTTGTCACTGGAAATGCACGCAGACATCACTTGAGTAGAAGGACAGATATGAGGAAATAAAAGCATAAAAAACATCTGTTGGAAAATGTCCTCCTTTGAGAGATGTTAAGCAGAGTATCCCTGAAACAAAGCCTCTAATCCGTCCATCCACCTTTCGATTCCTGCCCTTCTGCAGCATCTCTGGGTCTCACTTATGTGCTCTGATCCTCTCATTCCCACATACCTGGATGCACAGCGATGGGCTCTGATCCCTTCACATCCCAGGGCTCTTGTCTTTGCTCGAGAAATGTGACCAAGTACGGCTTAGAGAAAGCCAGACCTGTTAGAAGGAAAGGCAGATGTGATGGTTCTATGTTTTTCTCCAGGACTGACATTTATATTGTATTTATTTAAAAAATGAAAACAGAATAAAAGATGGTAGAAAATAATTTTCTTTAGATGTTTCCTGATAGGCATATTCAATACTTGAAGCTATACCTCAAGAAAAAAAATAAAGCTGCTGGGTAAATGTTTTAAGATGTATGCTTCTCACTTCATGTGTCTCAATTCTAAAATCCCAAGTAGAAGGAGCCACACTACCGAAAGAAGGTTGAAAACAAGAACAGTAATTAACTTCATCAACTACACCTACACCTCCCCCAAGTCTTCCTGAAGAGCAGCAATCTGACTTTGTGAAAGGAATTGGAGGCTTTCTTCCTCTAGTTAATGCATAATTTGAGAAACATTACCATGATTTCTTCTTGAAGGCTTGGTAGGAATCTGAAATAAATCCACTTGGGCACAGGCTTTTTCAAGTTGGGAGGTTTTTAAAATTACTATCAATTTCATTATCTGTTGTAGATATACTTAATTTATCCTATATTGCATTAATTTTGTTAGTTCATATGATCTTGATATCAGAAGCAGACAAGGCACAAGAAAGGGGAAGGAGGAAGAAGGAAGGAAGGAAGGAAGGAAGGAAGGAAGGAAGGAAGGAAGGAAGGAAGGAAGGAAGGAAAGGAAGGAATGAAACGATAGCCCACTGATGAACATAGATGCAAAATGTCTCAATACTTGCAAAAAAAGACATCACAATGATCATCATCTGGACTTCATCCCTCATATGCAGCGATAGTTTAACATACATAAAATCAATAAATGTAATTTACCACATAAACAAACTCAGAAATTTTACAACTATCCCAATAAATACCTGTTTTCAGAAAATTTGACTTTTTATATAAAAGACCCAAAGGACTCCACCAGAAAAAAAGAACACAAATAACAAAAATTAGTGTTTTCTATACAGCAAAAACAAAGAAATTCTCATGCACTAAACCTATACCCCCACCCAAAGAAAAAGAAAAGAAGATATGTTGGAACAAACCTAACCCACGAAATAAAAATCTTCTACAATGAAAAGTTTAAAGCAATAAATAGAATCTGAAGAAAAAAAATAAAAAGAAACTGAAGAAAATACTGGAAGATGGAAAAACTCCCCATGCTTATGGATCGAAGAGACAATATTCTGAAAATGACCATTCTAGTAAACGCAATCTATACATTCCATGCAATTCCAATAAAAAAAAAAAGATGCCATTCTTCACAGAAAAAATATTTAAATTTAGCCAATGTAATACTGAGTAAAATACTTTATGAAATGTAATCATACCTGTATTCAAGTCCTAATATGGAACCACAGTAATAGAAAGAGTATGTATTGGTACCAAAACAGACATAGAGACAAAATTGCTGTGCACCGCGCCCGTGTCTGCGCTCTGTGTGCTATTACCCAGTTACCGAGCTTCGGTCAAGGGGGCTGGAGGTTAAAATACACAGACACACACAGATGGAGAGACAACGACACGGGTCATCCTTGAATTCCCCACGAATGCCCCCTTCATTGTGTTCAGGGGCAGATTATATAGAGATAGCCACGCCCCAGCTAAACCCACCAGAAACCACTCTCCTGCCATCAGGAACTCCTGAAGGTCTCATGCTCAGAGCAGCTGTAGGCACTCAGATGATTACAAGAAATTCAGGATCTAGGGTCTCACTGCTCCCAGCATCTCCCCCCTAAATTTTTTATAAAACAGAAGACCCTCCTGACCACACAGCCTTTTGATCATCTTGATTGAACCTGTACTCAGGAGAGAGTGACAGCATCTCCTCAGGAGAATACTGGCTTTTAGGAAACACAAGAGAGCAACTTAAGCCTGTAAGACAGGTAGATTCAAGTATCCCAGAGACTGTTGGTTCCTCATACTATTTCCCACACACCCTCTTCCCCTCAAGTGAACAGAGGTGTGTGACCATTTCAGACTCGGGACTTTTAGGAGTGGCTTTGCCATGACCCCAGGAGCAGTCAGAAACCACTGCTCCTTCAGCAGTCCCCTAAATAACATACCCCAGCTGCCATACCCCCTGTGACACATTCATTCTTGTCAGCGGAGGGCATGGAAGACACCTTCTCGCTCGTGCACCGCTTTGGCTTCCCTAGCAGCCCAGCTGATCCTGCTTCTGCTAAGTGACGATATGCTGCATTCTCATGGGTTGTCTGATCTTACACAGGATTTAAGGATGAATGCCCATGGCAACAGGCATTAAGATTGCCAGCAGTAGGGTCCCCAGTCACCACTGGACCCAACCTCCCATTTGAGCTATGGTCTTCAACCATCCCTTTGGCTAAACAGTACAATCTGGTGTGCCAATTGTAACATTTCAATGGTTATTCAAGTAACCATTGAGTTGTTTACCACATAAGAGGCATTAGCAATATTAACAGATGTCACACAAATGAAATAATGAACAAGACATTTGTTGTACTAGCCATAAGTCCACCTGTTCCTACAATAGGGCAGTCTCTTGATTTAAATTCGCTCTGTCACAGACTCTTCGGCTTGCAGAGCCTAGAACTGCCACTGCCTTTTCCTGGCCCCGCTGCTGCGTTCTCGGGCAGCCCAGTGGGGTCTGTGCTCCAGCTTGTCTCAGCTCCAGCACTTGTTGCGTTTGCTGATACTTCTGGCACTGCTGTGGCATCCGCCAGGCTAGGCACCGACTGGGTTGAGGCAATGTGCCTTCCACCACAGCCACCTAGCAAAGCTCTGCTCCAGCTGCCTTCTAGCCCCAGCTGCTTTCGTTCTGGGTCCAAACTGGTGCATGGAGTGGAGCAGAACTCAGGAAAGCAGGCTTGCTGCTCTGCAACCACTGAAGGGGCCCCACTTAGGGAATTTGGGCGTTGTCAATCTGTCTGGCTACTTCCTGCTGAGTGGGGACGCTGCATTCTTAGGAGTATTTATTGCAATTCACTGCCATTTTCCAGTCGCGCTCAGATGCGGGTCGCAGTCCTGCTGCGCTTTTGCGCCCTGAGGCCCACACTGGAAGCGGGCCTAGCGTTCTTGCCTCGTTCCTCAAGGCAGGTCCTGGGGTTTGCATCGCAGCCCCTCAGCACTGGCCGCCTGGAGCCATTTGGCCTTGCAGCCGCCACTGCTCACACTCCACTGCAACATTTCAGGAGGTCTCGGGGATTCAAACCACATAAATATCGAATAAATCCTTAGGCTCTCATCGTCTGTGGAGACAAAAACAGAACCTCCTTTCCAAAACATCAAATTCTTAAGCCCCTATTTTAAAGTCAAGGTACCTTTCTTAGTAGTTCCTAGAATCAAATGTCTTTCTCCAGTCCAGAACACAAAAGACAACACAATCAACATATTATACATCTGTACACATTTATCTTTTTTTTTAAGCTATATACATTCTATCTTTTCCCAATATATACGTCCCCTCCGGCTGGGGACAACCCTGTTCGTTTACCCCTCTTTCTCGGTTGGAGTTCCACTTGCTGCCAAACCAAGCGAAGGACGTCAGGATTAACACATATACCCCAATCCACCCTCACCTTCTGAGGGCAACCTCTCAGCGTTCCCTAGTTCCTGATATCTCAGCTGGGACTTCCAATTGCCGAAATCTCGGTGCAGACCTCCAATTGCCACGCACCACCCCCCCGTGTCTGCGTCGGTGCGCTGGCACCCAGTTTGCGAGATTCGGGCAAGGGGCTGGAGGTTAAAATACACAGACACACACAGACAGAAAGACAACGACACAGGTCATCCTTGAATTCCCCAAGAATGCTCCCTTTATTGTGTTCAGGGGCAGATTATATAGAGATAGCCACGCCCCAGCTAAACCCACCAGAAACCACTCTCCTGCCATCAGGAACTCCTGAAGGTCTCGTGCTCAGAGCAGCTGTAGGCACTCAGATCAGGGGATTACAAGAAATTCAGGATCTGGGGTCTCACTCTCCCAACACAAAGTAGACTAGCATACCCAGATATAACTTCATCAAACTACAGCTCAATAGATATTAGAGAAGCTTGCCAAAAATTCTCACTGAAAAGAAGGCTCTCCACTATGGTACAGGAAATATTGGCTATCTATGTGTATAAGAACTAAACTAAATAAAATCAACTACAAAATAAACTGAGGGTTTCATTGAGAGACCAGAATCTCTGAAAGTGCTTGAGGAAAAAATAATGCACTTCAACGCAGAAATAAATACGGTCTTTCTGAAGAGGACTCTGGTCCCTAGGGAGTAAGGTCAATAGTTGAAGAACTGGGCCTCCATTGATTAAAAAACCTTCTGAAAGCAAAGGAAACTGTTCCTTGAGTGAAAAGGCAGCTTAAGGGATGGGAGAAGATATTCAGAAGCTACGCATGTGGCAGGAACTACCGTGAAAAACAGCCCAAGTAAAGAAACAAGCCAATCAAATAATGGGCCCTGAAGCTGAACACAGATCTCAAAAGACATAAACCCAAAGCTGATATTTTTACAAGTGTCTGTCATCCTTAGTCATCAGGAAAATGAAGATTAAAACTACTTTGAGACTCCAACTCACCTGACCTGAAAAGGCTATCATTAAGAAGACAAAGGATGGGCAAATTTGGCAAGTATGTACAGAAAGAACATCTATAAATGTATTTTAATAAGTAAAACTTGCCTGAAAATCAAAGAGTAAAACAGCCCCACTGGTCAGCCTTACAGACCAGGCAGTGGTGACACACATGTTTAATACAATGTGCATGTAAACTGGTGCAGCCATTATGGAAATGAAGGTGGAGGATTCTCAAAAAGGTGAAGGTAAAACTTCCTAACTACCATGCAACCCAGCTACATCATTCTTAGACACATACTCGAAAGGTTCCGTCTCCTACTTCAGAGATACTTCCATGTCCATGGTCATTGCTGCTCCGTTCACAACAGCTAGGAAACTGAAGCAGCTTATGTATCCAAAGAATGATGAGCAGATAGTGAAAATGTGTTCTATACGCACAGTAGGATTTCATTCGGATAGAGAGAGACATGAAATTGTGCAGTTTGCAGGTAAATGGTGAGTGAGGTAAATGAGAGCCAGAAAGACAAATGTCAAACATATCCTCTCATGTATGGATCTTAGCTGTGGATTTCAGATTTCTGTTTCCTTTGGAGTATAGCAGACTAGAAGGTAGAGAAGGGCCACTGAAGAGGGCGTGCCTGCACAGAAGGTGGTGGTACAACATGATGATACGAGAGTAGAGTCAGGAATTACTGGGGTGGGGATATTCAAGTGGAGATGGATATGCATGGGGGGAAGGCCAGTACCTAGGGAAGAAGATTAGCTAAAAGTACGCATGAGAAAGCCACACAGAAGGCTATTACTCTGTAAACTACTGTAAATTATAATTTAAAGCCTCAAGGAATGTACCCGGAGTGGGTAGATACTACTGCTCTCAAAAGATATAGTGCATTTTCTTTAAGTTCCATTACAGGGGTAGAATGCCTTTCATGAATTTTTGCTCAGGGTGTGCCAGAGACCACCAAAGCATTGTGAACTTGTTCCATTCCTCTTGGTTGCCCAAAAGACTAGACCGAAAGACCAATTACTGAAGACAGCACACACTCCAGTCGCAGAACAAAGATACTCCAAATTTTAACAGAGCTGGAAGCTTTCTTCTGGCTGGCCAGCCTTCACAGGATGGGAGGTGATGTGAAGGCTTTGTGGACAGAAAAGTCAGCATCTGTGAGCCCTGAAAACTGTAATATTGCTGTGGAATATTTCTTTACACTGTGCAAAAGTGTGTCCTTGTGACTGCTTTAATAAAGAGCTGAATGGTCATTATCATTAGCTAGGTAGGAAGAGGTCAGGTGGGACTTCTGGCGACAGAGAGAGAGTTCTAGAAAGAAGAAGGTGGAGGGGCCAGGAGACACAGAGCAAGCAGGATGGGCAGTACAGATGAGGTAATAAAGGCAGAAAGTAAATGAATAGAAATGGGTTAATTAAGTTATAAGAGCTAGTTAGAAACAAGCATGAGCTATCGGTCAAGCTTTCATATTTAATAAGAAATCTCTATGTCATTATTGAGGAGCTGACTGTCCCTACCAAAACATCTGCCTACATAGTATCCACCTCCTGAGCAAGATGTGTCCAGTGGCAGAAATGGGGCACAACTATTGTGTGTAAGTAATCACTTATGCCTGGTACTGCAAAGCTAGCTAAATGCTGTGCTGCAGAGGCCCTAGGCCCCTACAGCTGCTGTTTTACTATATGCACATCATGTCCAACTGACTCCTAAATATTTGTGTTTATACGCATACATTAGTGCTGCCCTCAACGTTAATTGGAGCAGTTGTAGTAGCTTGCAGTTGGTAGTAGCTGATGCAGAGACTCATAACTGGCCAAAGCACTACTATGAATAGCTGACTGCTGAGTTTTAACTCTAAGTGGGCATCTGCAGCAATGCTTCTAAGGCTCAGGAAATTTCACGGGAGGGACATTGGAAAAATAAAGAGTTAAGGGAATTGGAACGAGAACTATTGAGAACTGAATTCTAGACAATACATGGCTGTTGTACACATAAATTCAAAGCAGCGATGATAACTTGCACAAGATCTTCATCAGAGAGCATGCATCAACAGGGGTCAGAGGAAAGGGTCAGAGGATAAGGGTGGGTATAGTCAATGTACATTGCATGCGTAAAATTGTGAAATAACTGTTATCATGCAAAATATGAAACTCATTGTTGGAAAGCACAAGTTCCCATGAGCTATTCTACAAATGGAGGAAGTCACATGTTTACAGAGAATTAGGAATTCACTCTGGAAGTGATCCTCACCCAGGAACACAAGGTGGCTGTAGTTCTCCAACATCACGTCCCTGTAGAGATTCCACTGAGCAAGGTCCAGACATTCACACTCCTCTGCAGAGAAATCAATGGCCACATCCTTGAAGGAGAGCGGTCCCTGAAATGAAAATAAATTAACACTATATGTTAATTTAGTTAAGTAGTATAATTGGGAGCTTAATATCAATACATAAATAAAAGGTGACTGGAAACGTATATTTTTAATTTTACATAAAATGAAAGAGTAGTAGTATAAGCAAATGAGGAACTTTTACATAATCTTATACATTGTCCATCTTCCTGGGATGGCATATGCCCTAACAAGCCCATATGGATATTATGTTCCATGATATACAGAACAGGACAGAAATACAATACATGCTTCACACTCTACGTTTCTCGTAGGGGAGAGTTACACTGAGTTACAGCCACACTTCTCAACTGCTACACGTGAAATGAAGTGAACAGCAGATCCTGGTGCGGCAGCTCCAGGGAAGGGCTGAGCCTCTGACAATGCACCCACGTCAGTACCGAGGTGAATGACAACACACCAAAGGACACTTGAGCATCCAAGGGGACAAGAAAAAGGGAAGAATTCATAGGTATAAAGGAGCTGGAGGACATTTAACAAATTTATACATTTGAAAAATAAAAGTACAATGCTTTTTAAATAGTTTAAATACATTAAGTATCATTTTAAAGTTTTATTTCATTTTTCTCCCCCCACTTCTCACCCTGCTGTATTTAGACAAATATCTGTGTATTTGCTAGGGAGATGTGGAAAGGCTCAATGAGTGCTCTGTACAGGCATCTGTGCAATCCTCAGGGCTAGCAAAGCTTCTAACTCCCATTATAAAGAGACCCCAAGGTTAAACAGAAGTTCAGTTAGACCCAGACACATGGAATCTGCATTACTTTTCATGCATTTAATATTAGTACCCTGTCTGATATATGACTAGCAAAGATTTTTCCCCACTCTGTAGGCTGTCTCTTCACTCTAGTTAAGACATTTAATTACATATATCACAATTGTCTATTCAAGGGAATATTTCCTGTGCTATTCTATGTGTGAAATATTTTTCTCCATAGTAAGTGTTAAAGACACTGTCTTTTTTTCCAGTATATATTTTTGATAGCTTTGTCAAAAATTACCTTAAACCCTCAGCAGAAATATGGGGCTGTGACCAAGAACTGCCAGTCCTATGAGACAAACAGCAACAGGTTGGAACACCCATTTTCCCAGCACCCAGCCCAATTCACAGCATGTGGGACAAAGTGGAACGGAGCTGGGGAGAAGCACAGTGGGGGCTATAGGTTCTTATCACTGCCCCACCAAATGATATCAGTCACCCCAAGCTTCCCAACTCACTTAAGAATGCTCAGTCCTACACAGTTCCTATTTCCAGTGCCTATGTGATCCATCTCCTCTCCATCTTTTCCACAGCAACAAAACGACTACTGCCAAAGTCTTCGTGGTTTTCCTGGATAAGGTGATGCCAGAATAACCAGTTCTTAGCCAGAGCTCCCTACACAGAGGGCACATGACCCTTGCAAGAGAAGACTGAATTTTCAATAAGGTTGCACTGATTTATAATTACACATGAGACGATGGTATTCACAAATGAAAATAGTTGGAATAATTAATAGCAATAGGTTAGTCATACACATATCTTTAAGAAAAGAACATGGGCTTCACTGAATTAACTTTAAGTCTGATGCATTTACTAAGATTCACTACTTCAGCAATCCTTGATCGTGGGCAGGGCTTCAGTACAAAATATTAGATTTAGACAATTTTCCATATTTGATTAAGGGTACTTGATTAAGTTGGCTGCATCTGCCTTGTCCTTCTGTATTAGCAGGGATGTATTAAGAAGTCATCCTGTGTTACAGTGGTCTAAACTCAGACCACACAGAATTCTACTTGTTTAAAAAAAAATCAGCAGCTGGGTGGTGGTGGCGCACACCTTTAATCCCAGCACTTGGGAGGCAGAGGCAGATCAATTTCTGTGAGTTCAGGACAGGCTCTAAGGCTACAGAAAAACCTAGTCTCGAAAAAAAAAATCAGCAATAGCTCTCACACCTTTGTGATATCCTAGTCCAATATCAAGGCCATCACTGTGGGTGCAAGCACCAGAGTTTGTCTGCTTAGAAAATCGAGGTCAATAATTGATGTGAGGACATCTCAAACTTGCTAATACTGGCTTAAATCATTCAGGTTACAGTTTTTTCTCCAAAGTCACTTCAATCAAAAATTTTTCTACAAAAAAATATGATTATTAATTCTAGAAGGTAAGAGATGATTTATAGTAGATTAAAGAGTTAGAACTTCAAATGGGCTTCTTGTTTTATTGTTTTTTCCCAACCTCTTCACAGTGAGGTCGCTGATTGGGGCACTAAAAGGTCCATCGCACCTATGTGGAGAAAGAGTCTGAAGACCTACGGATCACAGCTCTTTCCAATCACAAATCCAACCGAGAAGAGAGAATCCCAAACATTTCTCTATCAAAAACGCTGAGTGATTCAATAACTGCCCGTCTGAGGTAACAAAGCAGCAACAGGTCAAAACATCCAGGTTCCCGGCTCCCAGACCACAGCTGGGCCTTATGGAGGCATTTTCTCAATGGAGGTTCCTCGGTAACCCTTGAGTTCTAGCTTGAGAGCCGCCAAAATGCTGCATAGGGCTATTGTAAAGATACTCCTTTGAGAAGTCCACCCCATGCTTTCTGAGGTGACTTATTCCTTCCCTGACGGCCCAACTCTGTTTTTAATAAATTCCCACTCCGCTTCCAGGAATTCTTTTCCACAGCAAAATCAAAGAATCAACTTCGAGCGGAGGTCCCCAACAGATTAAGGGAAGTCATCAGGTGGCTGGCAGCAGTTTTGGGTTGTGTTATCCACCACCACTTGGGTGAAACAAGTTCTACTTCTTATCACTAAGTAGAATGATCATAAATACCCTGGACATCAGTGAATACTGTTAGCTAAAGACAATCAGCACTATGCTTAACTACTTACAAAGTCAAAATGTAAGCAATATTTTCTTACTATATATTTCTGACCTTAACATCCCACTTCATGCTTTTATGCCTATTAGATAACTTTCTTCTCAATAATTAGTATTAGTATCTGATTATGGGGGAACTTTAGAAATACAACAGTAAAGACACCAACAAGACACACACATCATAAATCTAACATGGCACCACAACTTCATCAATGATGTTGAGCGATGATGGAATATTTCGGATTTAATATCAACAACAAAAATGCTAAGCTCCTCTCACTCATAATTACTTATAAATTCGCTGGGCGGTGGTGGCGCACGCCTTTAATCCCAGCACTTGGGAGGCAGAGGCAGGTGGATCTCTGTGAGTTTGAGGCCAGCCTGGGCTACAAGAGCTAGTTCCAGGACAGGCTCCAAAGCTACAGAGAAATCTTGTCTCAAAAAACCAAAATAATAATAATAATAATAATAACAATAATGATTACTTATAAATTCACACACACAACCCTCCAAATTTTCTTCCTACACCCAGGGGAATTTTGCCACTTCCTAAACTAATTAGAGAAGCAATTAGGTCCTGTCTTAACAATAAGTTATGTTTTAAGGATAAGTCACAAAGAAAGAACAAAGTGACAGCTGACCATCTTTACAGGGCACAGAGGAGTAAAATACAGGACAGAAAAGTGAGCAAGGTGCCCCACACCAGTAATGCCAGCATACAGGAGTCAGGAGAAACAGAAGTTAAAGTCAATGTCAGCTACATAGCAAGTTGAAGGACAACCTGAACTACACAAGAATCTGTCTCAAAAACCCAAAACAAAGCATAAAAGGTAAGTCAGTCAAAATTGACTTACCTACCTGAGGAGCTGCTGGAGTTGATGGCCACTGTAAAAGATTCTCATTTTTCCTTGGAGGTGTGGTCAGTGAGTGCTCATGATCTAGAGGATGTCCCTACACCATGCACACTAGAGCAACACTAAGTGAACTCAGTGGGTTTTAAAAAAAATAAACAAAACCCACCAGGACAAGAAACTGGGGCAGGAATATTTTGGGAGATGCCTGGAACTGTTGGGGTGGGGGGAGATTTAACCAAATGCACTGAATACATATATGAAATTCACAGATTAGATAAATATTATTTTTAAAAAGACTTGAACACAATAGATTACATAATATCTGATATAATGGATTTCCAACCAGTCAATAGGATCCAGGATTGTAGATCTACCTAATATCTCAACTGAATTGAAACAGTCTGGAAAGTAACAGAGCTTCACCAGTAACTGAAGTCATTGTGACCAGGATTGTGTGAAGGAAACCTAAGTGAAACAGGAAAACTGGGAGCAAGCAGACAACTGGAATGGGGGCTGGGAAAAGCGAATGCAGAAGCATATCCAAAGGGAAGAAAAAGGAAAGCCACCATCTGCGCTGGGACACTCATCAGAAGCATAAGTGGTCAGGATGCTGAGGGAACATGGAAAGTCCCAGCAATGTGGTCAAAACGATAAAGTGAACAGCATGAAAGGTCAGACGGGGAAAACCAGACGCAACAACAGACATTCTGCATGAAATCTCCTTTGCCGCTTTCTTCTTTAGTTTAAGACAAGGCCTCCGAATGCTGCCCAGGTAGGCCTGGAACTCACTACATAACCCTGCATGATGTCAAATGCCTGGTAACCCTCTGGCCTTACTTTCCCAAATGACTGGATAATAGGCATAACTCTGAGTAGACCTGGGCAAATCTGTACCTGTGCCTAAGGTTTTAACAAAACATTTCAAAGTATGAAAAGTAGAAATAAAGCTATAATGTAAGAATATGATATAGAAAATATTCTATAGCTATGCAAGGTTTGAATCTTAAGCTAATTCCACAAGAGCACAGAGCAATAAGGTTAAAATTCAATCACAGTTTTATCAAGTAAAAGCATGTAATGATCAATACTGCCAAGTCAATGGGCTCCAGCATGTCGGAGTATGCCTTTGACGGAGTTTCTAGATGGCACTAATCGAGGTGGAAGACCCAAGGGAAATGAAGGGAGCCCCGTCCCATGGGCGCAGCTGAGAAAGCAAGAGCAGCGGCGTCCATCTCTCTTTGGTTCCTGACTGCAGATACAATGTGAGCAGCTGTCTCACTTCCGTGCCACCATGACTTTCCAACCAGGATGGACTGGACCCCAAACTTTAAGGAAAAGTAAGCAAAAGTGATTCCTTTCTTACTGAAATTGCTTTGTGAGGTAGTCTGTCACAGCCACCAGAAAAGTGATTCAAAAGGTAGTGGTTATTTATATAATCGCTAAAGATAATATTTTTCAAAAAATTTTGAATGTCCGTGTGTGTGTGTGTGTGTGTGTGTGTGTGTGTGTGTGTATAACCTCAAAAGCCTACAGCTGTGCACACACTCACTCCCAAACCCCTCAATCATTCATTGGGAGCAACTTCTATCACTGTAGTCTATATTACTGGCAAGTGCCCCAGCAGGAAAATGAGTCCATTTTTAAAAAATATTTATTTTTAATTGTGCATGAGTACAGTGCTCACAGAAGCCAGAGGCACTAGATCCCCTGGCGCTGGACTTAGAGTTGGCAACTGTCCACGCTGGATGCTAGGAACTGAACCCAGGTTCTCTGCAAGAGCAGCAGCCATGCTTAACTGCCCTGACATCTCTTCAGTGGACAAGAACTAATTTCATCTTTTTTAAAAAAGTTTTATTTATTTTTCCATTATGTGTATAGATGTTGAGTGTATGCATGTACAGGTCACATATGTGTCAAAGTGTCAAAGTGAATGTTGGATCTCTTCCAGGGATGAGTTTCTGATAGGTCATACAATCCTAAGCAATCAAACCTAAAGACATACAAGCAACACCAAGTGGACTTGTCAGGCTGTGCTTGTGCATACGTGTGTGTGTGTGTGTGTGTGTGTGTATGTGTGTTTAAAACAATAACAATAATTAAAAAGAGGTCATAGATTTAAGAGAAAGTGGAGGAAACAGTAGAAATTGAAGGGGAGAAGAAGAAATAGAAATAATGTAAATACAGTAATCACATATGGAATCCTAAAAGAATTTTTAATTAGAATAATGGATAGGAACTAACATCCTGTTTTAATCTCATTTCCAGTTGATGCGATAAAATAGCCTCCCCCCCCCCACCAAAAAAAATCCTAGAGGTAAAAAGCTCAGAGTTCTGGACTAGAGCCCATCACTGCCAAGATGTCAAGGCACTAATAACTTGAAGCAGCTAGTCACATCAATAGAAGAATAGGGACAGAAAGAATGTACACACGCTTCCTTCTTCAGTTATACAGTCCAGGACCCAAAGTCAGGGAACGGTGAGGTTCACCGTGGGGCGGGGTCACCCCACATCAATTAATTAAGGCAATCCCCAAGGGTAACCTGAGCTAGACAACTTATTGAGAATCTCTTCCCTGTGACGCTAGATTGTGTCAGGTTGACAAAACGAACCAACCATCACACCAATAGCCCCCAGAGAAAACTCTAACAGGCTATGAGCACAGGAGGGCCCAGAGATTCCACTCACTCCACACAGGCCAAGAACTTCACAAGAACAGCAGCCATCAAGACGGTGTTTCTTGGAAATGGCAAGCTCCTCAGGGACAAACTGTCATCAGATGCACCCTGCAGGGGCGATGCTACACCTGTCACCTTTCTCCACTCCTGGGCTACCAAGCCAGCTCCCTGTCCCAGAAGTGCAGGGCAGACTAAAGCAGCCGCATCCTAACGGACGCTCCCTGCACCACCCCCCAGGACACTCTCCCCAGCGCTAACCTGTACCCAGAGGCAATGGCCCAGCCTAAGTGGCAGAGCACCTCCCACTCAGCTCTTCCCTCCTCCCACCAACGACCGGAGTGCTCCCTCCAACCCGGACCCGCCCACCCCGCACCGTCCCTCCGGTTGCGCTACATCCTGGACCAACCTCCATGTCAGAGATGCTACCAGAGCGCCAACAGGGCCCGAGACACTGGACCAACTTTGGAGAAGCCGGCCGAGAGCAGAGACGCACAGGCGCAGAAGGAACGCGGAAGCGCCCTTCCCAGGGTCCCTGTTTGTGACGTCGCCGCGGGCGAGACTACATTTCCCACAATTCAGTGCGAGAGAGTTTCCGGAAGCGCAGAAAGGTGTTTTATAAAGTTTCTGGCTTAGTGCAGTCTATTTGCACAAGAGGGTCGGTAGAAACAAGTATTGTCTACACGTGGACAGCCACGGGGAGTCAGGCTGCCGCTTATAAAATCTCCGGTTCTCAAAATGAGCTGTTTGAATGTGAGTCGAACCTTTGACAGCAATGACTATTAACGTTACTGTTTACTTTGTTCCGTATGTTGTGATTTAAAACTCGCCTGCTACAGAATGTTTTAAACGTTGAACATTCTTCCCAGGTTCTGTATACAGATGCTCAGATCGGGATAAGATGGCCATTCGCAGTGGGGAAGCTGGAATAGGGAGGCCATCCAGCAAGAAGAGTTCAGAGAAGAATCCCCTACAGTTTTATCAGATTAATAGAAGCTCTAGGCCTGATTTAAGGTTGTAATTTGGGAAGTCGATTCTATCACACTGCCCTACCCAAGTGCTATTGCATAGGTATTTAGCAATTGAAATGTAGATAGATAGATACAAGGCTGAGCCCAGGTTCAGGGCATCTGCCATCTGAATAGAAGTGTTGAGATCAGTCTGTGCCCTTCTCAACGTTATTCCATGTTGTTTAAAAGGTTTTTCAGGCTATGCCTTTCCCTGAGAGAATTCATCTTGAGGGCGGAGGATGATGCACCCCTAGTGGACAAGTGACGTCTGTCTGGTAGGATTTCCCACCACATTAGGCTTGATCTAGTATGTTCGATTCCAATCTTTTTCCTGACCCTGGCATTGCTCCTCAGAAAGTGTTCTGAAAATCGAGGGTATCTGCTTTGACCTTCTCTCACTACCCCCAACACAGGATGGAGAAGCAATTATACCCTGAATACAAAGGCTTCAGAATTGTTGTTCCTGGGAATACAAACTGAACTAGATGTTGATCCAGAACACTCTCTTCCTAGGGCAGGATGATGATGAATAGTCAGGCTGCCATGGTCATTTGGGAGGGACCATTCCATTTCTATCAGGGTTTGGACCACAGATGTTGAATATCCTGCCCAGAATCCCCAGTGGAATAATAACCTCAAGACCCATCAGGAATATATGAGTCATGTGGGGATCTTATTAGCAGAGGAATCAGAACCAGAAACCAAACTATGAATAAGGTCTTTAATATTCAACAGAGGAAGAAGGAAGATCTGACCAACTTCTTGAAAAGGTTAAAGGATCAAATGACAAAATATTCAAATGACAAAATCGAACATGGAAGACTCCCTAAGTCAAAAAATGTAAAAATATTTCATGACTTATAGCTCTTTAGACACCTCTAAAAAGCAGCAAAAATTGAAAACTAGATAGACAAAGCAACGGAGGAATTACTTGTGAAGTTCAGAAAGTGGTTGTAAGAAGGGATGGAGAAACTCCAATGGCAGTGGCCACAGAAATAAAAAAGGTCACAACTTAGAAATTCACAAGGAAGCACAAAAGTCTCTAAATAAAGCAACATCTACTATAAAAAGCATTGTTGGAAGTAACACAATGTCCGACCTCGATGTACATTACACAGCCACAGTGAAAACTGAAAGCCATATCACTAAACAGACTGAAATAAAATTAACATCTAGGCCTGGGCAGTGGAGGTGCCCACCTTTAATCACAGCACTTCGGAGGCAAAGGCAGATGGATCAGAGTGTGCAGCCAGCCTGGTCTACAGAAGACAGCCAGAACTACATAAACCCTGTCTCATAAAACACCAAACACACACGGGGGAGGGGGGTGTATGCATTTCTGTGATCAAGAAACAATCCAAGTGGTAACAGCCCCAGGTTTTGGCAAAACTAATATATACTAAAGAAAATGCTATTTTAAAAAAATTATTCTTCCTGTATGTATGCCTGCACACTAGAAGAGGGCATCAGATATCACTACAGATGGTTGTCAGCCACCATGTGATTGTTGGGAATTGAACTCAGGACCTCTGGAAGAGCTGCTAGTGACATTAACCACTGAGCCATCTTTCAAGCCCCCAAAAACCTTTTTAAATAAATGATGTGGAAAACCTGGATTCCATATAAAGGAGAATACAAGTAGATCCACATCTCTAAACCTGTTGAGAAAAATCAAAGTTCAACAATTTTAAATTTCTAAGTTAACAGATAGGTAACCAGATTCCAGTAACATAGGAAATCACTGGAACTGACAGATGTGATCACAAGAAATTAAGAAGCTTCTGCCAAGCAAAGGAAACAGTAGAAACACCGGAGAGAGGAAAAGATGAAAGAATGGGAACAATTGTTGGCCAACTATATCAGACAGAAGTTTAATATCGAGGATATTATGAAGTACTACAAAAGAATTCCTAAGAAAAAGCAAATCACGAATTTTAAAAAGTGGGCAAACGTTCTCAAGAGACCATTCTTCAAATGTGAAAAGCAAACAGATAATGTGAAAAGGTGTTCATGGTCTTTGTATCTGGAAATTCAAACTAAAGGTGCTTGCATAAAAGCAAGTCTGGTCTTACACATTGGAAATCCCAGCATTTAGGTACTTGAGGCAGGACCATCGGAGGTCTGAGGTCATCCTTAGGTACACAGCAAGTTTGAAACAAGTTCGGTATATGTGGTACCTCACTCAAAAAGAAAGCAATGGAAACTGAAAACACAGGAAGTATATGCTTTAAGCCAAACTCTACAGTGAAGAATGCTACAAAGGCAGTGTTCTTCACACAAAGAAAAACACCATCGGTGGAGAATTCTAGACTGCAAAGGGTAAATGAGGATTAGGGAAGAGAGAAAAGAATCTAATTTGGGGCTTCTAGAGAGGCTTCACTCATGAGTTTTTCCCTACTGATTACCTGATAGAAATAGCTGAAATCTATGCAATGTGTAGTAGGAGTATGTGCGTTCAAATTGTTCTAGAATTCGATGATGAATGTTTGTCCGAAATGTATCCCTCAATGGTTAATTCAGATGATAGTGTTGTCAAACGACATATCAAAACTATCAAATAATTTGGTTCAAAATTGGACATATATATTTCTCCAAATAAGACACACCAATGTCTAATTCATATGGAAAGCACTCAGTATCACTACAAGATACTGACAGCTCATAACTTGTGATCCATAACACAGTAGCCTGAAGGACCACAGCTATTCTTACCATAAAAATCATAAATTATTGAGGCACTATATCTGCAAATTCCATTTATATAATTAACAAATATATCATTCTACAGCATACACAACTATGGTTACTTTGGGTCAGCTAGGAACAGGCACTTAAAATGAAGACAGCCATGAGTACCTTAAAAAAAATACCCTTACAATAGAGAAAATGAGAAATGAAAATTTCTCAGAAATGAAAATTTCCGATAAGATGAAGTTGAGTGGGGGGAAGAGAAAATAAGCAAGAGTCGTAGTATTGGCTATAAAGGACAATGGCTGTGTTAAACATGTAGCTGGGAGTTAAAATGAACAACCAAAGAATAAGATACCAGGAAATGGAACGTGCTCTCCAGAAGCTCAGTGCCCGCTCTGAAGAGACAGCACAGTTTTCATACCATCAGTTTTTTCAAAAAACCAAGAATGCCATTCTGAGTTGTTCTGCTTGCTACTTACTTCTGTTGTTTCTAACAATAACATATATGAAGCTTTCCCAGTGTCCACCTCAACATAGTATCTCAATAAACATCAACTACTAAGCTGTATCTTACCAAAATGAAGAGGAATATGTTTAAAAATAAGATGTAATAATAAATGAATGTGTATCTTAGTATAGTCACTTAGTATCGTAATTTAAAGGCTGCCGCTATCTCGGTGGAGACCTCCAATTGCCGTGCACCGTGTCCCCGTGTCTGCGCTCCGTGCGCTTTTACCCAGTTCGCCAGCTTCAGGCAAGGGGCAGGAGGTTAAAATACACAAACACACACAGACAGAGAGACAGCGACAGGGATCATCCTTAAATTCCCCAAGAATGCCCCCTTTATTGTGTTCAGGGGAAGATTATATAGAGATAGCCATGCCCCAGCCAAACCCACCAGAAACCACTCTCTTGCCATCAGGAACTCCTGAAGGTCTCGTGCTCAGAGCAGCTGTAGGCACTCAGATCAGGGCATTACAAGAAATTCAGGATCTGGGGTCTCACTGCTCCCAACATCTCCCCGCTAAATTTTTTATAGTGTGACCATTTCAGACTCGGGACTTTTAGGAGTGGCTTTGCCATGACCCCAGGAGCAGTCAGAAACCGCTGCTCCTTCAGCAGTCCCCTAAATAACATACCCCAGCTGCCAAATCCCCGTGGCACATTCGTTCTTGTCAGCTGAGTGCGTGGAAGACAACTTCTCGCTCGTGCACCGCTTTGGCTTCCCTAGCAGCCCAGCTGATCCTGCTTCTGCTAAGTGACCATATGCTGCATTCTCATGGGTTGTCTGTTCTTACACAGGATTTAAAGATGAATGCCCATGGCAACAGGCATTAAGATTGCCAGCATAGGGTCCCCAGTCACCACTGGACCCAACCTCCCATTTGAGCTATGGTCTTCAACCATCCCTTTGGCTAAACAGTACAATCTGGTGTGCTAATTGTAACATTTCAACGGTTATTCAAGTAACCATTGAGTTGTTTACCACATAAGAGGCATTAGCAATATTAACAGATGTCATACAAATGGAATAATGAACAAGACATTTGTTGTACTAGCCATTACTGCACCTGCTCCTACAATAGGGCAGTCTCTTGATTTAAATTAAAACTCTGTCACAGACTCTTTGCCATGCAGAGCCTAGGACTGCAACTGCCTTTTCCTGGCCCCGCTGCTGCATTCTTGGGCAGCCCAGTGGGGTCTGTGCTCCAGCTTGTCTCAGCTCCAGCACTTGTTACATTTGCTGATACTTCTGGCACTGCTGTGGCATCTGCCAGGCTAGGCACCGACTGGGCTGAAGCAATGTGCCTTCCACCACAGCCACCTAGCAAAGCTCTGCTCCAGCTGCCTTCTAGCCCCAGCTGCATTCGTTCTGGGTCCAAACTGGTGCATGGAGTGGAGCAGAACTCAGGGAAGCAGGCTTGCTGCTCTGCAACCACTGAAGGGGCCCCACTTAGGGAATTTGGGCGTTGTCAATCTGTCTGGGTACTTCCTGCTGAGTGGGGACGCTGCATTCTCAGGGGTATTTACTGCAAGTCACTGCCATTTTCCAGTCGCGCTCAGAGGCGGGTCGCAGCAGTGGGGAAGAGGTGTGATGGCAGCTCCCAGCCCTGGCTCCCTTTCCTCACCCCTCCTGCCTGAGACG
Organism: Arvicola amphibius; assembly: GCF_903992535.2. Classification (NCBI taxonomy): domain Eukaryota; kingdom Metazoa; phylum Chordata; class Mammalia; order Rodentia; family Cricetidae; genus Arvicola; species Arvicola amphibius. Next base: position 5,744,029 of record NC_052049.1, on the reverse strand, counting down.
AGGCTGGGCTCAAGGCCTAGCTGAAGCTCCCGGTGTCCATCTCCAACAAACATGAACTGCATTGCCAGTTCCTGGTGCCGCCTCCGCACACTCTCCACTGCCACAACCTTTCAGGAGGGCGTGGTCTATCATACCATATTGGGATAGAAGCAATCCACAGAGTCTCATCCTCTGTGAAAACAAAAGAAGAAACTCCAAAGCATGATATCCTTAGACCCAAATTCTGAAATCATAATACCCTTATGATATCCATTCTGGTCTAGCCTGGCAGCCCATATAATGAAATGTCTATCTGTAATTAGCTCCTTTACGGTCAAAAAATTCAAAGAAAACACAATAATACAAAGAATCCAGACTCTGTGAATTTTCCATTTTTACGTGGCTTATTTTCACTCTATCACTTTATTTCATTCTGTCTCTTTAAAGACTTTACCCCTCCCCCTTTTTTGGCATTAACTTTATTCTCTATATTTTTCTTCTCTCTCCCAATACATATGTCCTCTCCGGGGACAACCCTGTTTGTTTACCCCTCTTTCTCGGTTGGAGTTCCACTTGCTGCCAAACCAAGCGAAGGACGTCAGGATTAACACACATACCCCAATCCACCCTCACCTTCTGAGGGCGACCTCTCAGCGTTCCCTAGTTCCCGATATCTCGGCTGGCACCTCCAAATGCCGAAATCTTGGTGGAGACCTCCAATTGCCGCGCACCACGCCCTTGTGTCTGCATTCGGTGCGCTTTTACCCAGTTTGTGAGCTTCGGGCAAGGGGCTGGAGGTTAAAATCCACAGACAGAAAGACAGTGACATGGGTCATCCTTGAATTCCCCAAGAATGCCCCCTTTATTGTGTTCAGGGGCAGATTATATAGAGATAGCCACGCCCCAGCTAAACCCACCAGAAACCACTCTCCTGCCATCAGGAACTCCTGAAGGTCTCGTGCTCAGAACAGCTGTAGGCACTCAGATCAGGGGATTACAAGAAATTCAGAATCTGGGGTCTCACTGCTCCCATTCTGAAAATGATTAATAATATTAGACAGTACTGAAAGCACATAATTGGTAAACTAAACCTTCCTTATTTTATAAACAATGTATTATGTGATGCAACACTAACAATATTAAAATCAGCATAAAGACTGAAAAGTGGTGGTGGCCCACGCCTTTAATCCCAGCACTCAGGAGGCAGAGGCAGGCGGATCTCTGTGAGTTCGAGGCCAGCCTGGTCTACAAGAGCTAGTTCCAGGACAGACTCCAAAGCCACAGAGAAACCCTGTCTCAAAACAACAACAACAACAACAACAACAAACAAAAGACTAAAAAGCAAATTATTTAGAGAAATGAGCTCTGTGAAGATCAGGGATGTGCATGCATGTGTCTCAGGACGTGATTGACTGCTGGATAATGAGAAGTCAAATATTTCAAAATTAGCTTCTGTGGCGGTTTGAAAGAAAATTGCTCCCAAGGGGCATGGCACTTCTAGCGTTGTTGGAGGAAGGATGTCATTGTGGAGGTGTGCTTTCAAGTCACATATATGCTCAAGCCAAACCCAGTGAGACCATCCATTTCCGGTTGCCTGCAAGATGTAAACATCTCAGCTACCTCTCCAGCACCATGTCTGCCTGCATACCGCATGTCCTACCATGACAATGGACTGAGCCTCTGAACTGCAAATGAGCCACCACAACTGAATGTTGTTCTTTGTAAGAGGTGCTGTGGTATTGGTGTCTCTTCATGACAATAGAAATCCTAAGACATCGTCTACTTGAGCAGTCCCCTCAAATTCTCTCAGTCCCAGAGTACATATTATAATTGCATATTTCAGCTGATGTGAATGACTCCTAGCAGTGTATACCATTATGCTGAAGAGGTTCTATAGTAAAAATCTTTGATAGAATTTGATATAAAATACAAGAGTCAAAAGGGCATAACTTTATTTCTATAAAATACATGATATAAAACCAATTGATAAGTGGATGAATAATGATATAACATAAATGATAATATGCTACAAATTAGCTGAAGCACATTAACATTGGGAACAGACTAACTATCCCACGAATCCCCAGTAGTTATAATTAAAATGTTACCTAGATTCTTTAGGTCCTAGTTTGTTTCTGCTACTTTGATAAACCCCATGACCAGAAAGCAACTTGGAGAAGAAAGGGTTTATTTCACTTTACACATTGTAATGTGTAAGTCCATCATTGAAGAAATCCGAGGCAGGGACCTGAGCAAAGATCACGAAGGAATGCTACTTACTTGGCCTACTCCCAGTCTCATTTGGATGCGATTCGTACACAGCCCAGGCTCACAGCCGAGGGCTGATATAGTCCTCCGTGGACTGGGATCTCCTATATCATTGTGCTAAAGAAAACGTAACAGTCATGGTCATAAGCTTATCTGATAGAGATGATTCTTAATTGATGTTCCCTCCTCCTAGATGTGTCAAGAGGACAACCAACGTGAGCCATCACACCTCACTAAGGTAGACACTTTAATGTCTATAGCAGAATGTAATTCTATACACAACATTGACAATGCATTTAAGAACTGCTCAGTTTTATTTATAAAAGTCACTAAACTTCATATTCCAACAATGTATTATATGATTTCTGAAAAAAAAAGAAACAGAAGCCCAAGTCTCATGACTCAGTAATGTTCTTCTGATAAAATTACCTAACAGTTGTGATCTTATAGTTTTCAAAATTGAGCTTATGTTATAATTTGTATTCATAACATATTGATATCCTCATAGACTTGAGTTACCTATATGATCCCAAAGTCTGTAATGAGTTTTTCTATCACAACAAAGTCCCCTATGAATTATAAGCAATATTCCATGCTGTGTTAAATTCTATGCATACAATTCATGAAGTTTGTCTACGCTCATTTCCTTAAGCCTCTAAGGTCTACATGATGAGGAAAGTCTTGCAACACTGCTTACATAGTGCTTTTTACTCTGCTTCTCTCTGTGTTATATATCTGACTGTCCCTTCCCAAGTCACTATGCATATATGGCGTTTGATTAGAATTCACTCGTGGTTAAAGAGGACTTCCCACATTACTGGTATTTGTAGGGATTCTCTGAAATCTAAATTTTGATGTTGCATAAATACAAAATGCTCAAGAGAGTCATCTTCTTCACCATTATAAGGTCTCTCCAAGATGAAATGTTGGATGGTGAATAGGGGTTATTAAAGAAAGGTCTTCCCTTATCCCTTTCATTTGTAGAGTTTCTCTCTCACATGAATTCTCTAGTGTTGAAGTGTCAATAAACAACTATTGAAGGCTTTGAGGCAGTGTTTACACTAATCTGAATTTTCTCTGATATGAGTTCTGTAGTGCCGAGTAAAGCCTGAACAATTTTTAAAGGCTTTGCCACACTCTTCACATTTGTAGGGCTTCTCTCCAGTGTGGAGTCTCCAGTGATGTTTAAGGTTTGAAGAAGAGTTAAAGGCCTTGCCACACTGCTCACATTTGTAGGGTTTCTCTCCAGTGTGAATTCTTTCATGCTGAGCAAGGCTTGAAGTATAATTGAAGGCTTTGCCACAGTCTTTACATTTGAAGGGTTTTTCTCCAGTATGGATTCTTTGGTGTTGAATTAAATTATAACAATTATTAAAGGCTTTGTCACATTCTTTGCACTTATAAGGTTTTTCTCCACTATGTATCCGCTGGTGTTTCATAAAAGTTGAACAAATGCTAAAGGCTTTTCCACACTCATCACATTTATATGGTTTCTCTCCAGTATGAATTCTTTGATGGTAAATAAGGTTTACGGAGCAGTAAAAGGCTTTGCCACATTCCTTGCATTTGTAGGGTTTCATACCGCTGTGGATTCGCCGATGCTTGTATAGGTAAGAGGAACAGCTAAAGGCCTGGTCACAGTCATCACATTTGTAGAGTTTCTCTCCTCTATGTATCTGTTGGTGTTGGTGAAGGCTGGACGAACAGTTAAAGGCTTTGCCACATTCTTTACATTTGTAGGGTTTCTCTCCAGTATGGGTTCTCTGGTGCTTAGAAAGAATGCAGCGAACATTGAAAGCCATGCCACATTCTTCACACTTGTAAGGTTTCTCTCCAGTGTGAATTCTCTGGTGTTTAGAAAGTGTTGAGTGAACATTAAAAGTCTTCCCACACTCATCACATCTGTACGGCTTCTCTCCCGTGTGAATTATCTGATGCTTAGAAAGCGTCGTGCGAACGCTAAAGGCCTTGCCACACTCCTCACATTTGTAGGGTTTCTCTCCAGTATGGACTCTTCGGTGAACAACAAGGCCCGAGCAGTTAGTGAAAGGCTTTCCACATTCTTCACATCTGTAGCGCTTCTCTCCCGTGTGGATTCTTTGATGCTTGCCCAGATATGACGAACAGCTAAAGGCTTTGCCACATACCTCACATTTGTATGGTTTCTCTCCAGTGTGAATTCTTTGGTGCTGTTTAAGGCTGGAGGAATAGTTGAAAGATTTCCCACATTCTTCACACGCATAGGGTCTCTCTCCAGTGTGAATTCTCTGGTGCTGAATGAGCACTGAGTTTCTATCAAAGGCCTTCCCACATTCTTTACATTTGTGGGGCTTTGATCCTGTGGGAAAAAGGTTGAAGGATCAGTACAAGCATAAGCATACCATCATATTTTATAATTATGCTGCTGAATTTTAATATGAATACCTTAAAATTGTGACTATATTTTGACACATAGAGACATCATAATGGGAAAGTATAGACATTTGCATACCTATATCCCTAGTAGCATCATTTAGAAAATATAGTTGTAACAACCTAATCTACCACTGAACTAAGAATATGAAGACAATGTGGAACAAACAAATATTGGAAAACTACTTACCTTAATTGGCCAAACTGGACATAACACCTAAATAAAAAATTCTGAAAGGGCATTGTACTAAAGAAAATAAACCCATTATATAAATATTTTTGGTCTTACATGAAAACTCACAGTTAAAACACAAGTCAAACAGGAAGCCAATGGTGATTGTGATAGATTGGTTGGAGGAAGTAATGCAAAAATTTTTTGAGCATACAGTTTGATGTTTCAAAGCTATAAAATCTTGTAAAAATTTGCTACATAATACTTTTAAACAGTATACAGTATATATTTAAGAGAGTGCTATGTTTTACCAACAATAGTATAAATACTTTTAAGAAATCAAATTATGAAAAACTTTCTCATTTACTTACAAGTGGCATAAGTCCAGCTAAGGGAAACATGTCTGTCAATAAATACAAAAGTTGCACAATTTCTGGGAACACCCACTTAGAGGGCTACAACTATTGAGTATCCAACGAAGAGAGAAAATACACATGGCTTGAAATCAGGAATGATATTTTTATAGGCAATGATAACAGTTTCACACTCAATAGACCTAAAGCATAGATATCTTACTTTCTTACCTTGTCCTAAGGAATACAGTAAGTAACAGGTAATATCATCTAGAAAAATATTCTGGGTACAGCTAAGCATATTATCATAAAATGTAAAGGAGTCGAGAGTAAAAAAAAATCAAACACAGAAAATAAAGCTTCAAGATAAGAAAAAAAGAGGATGAGGTTGGGACCCATAAAAATTTGAAAGAGTATCAAAGATCTACTAACGAAGTTTATCTAGATGTATAGTTCTCAGCTATGACTACATACTTACAAAAGCATGGCATGTTAAATTTAAAACATGGAGTGTGTGGCAAAAAAGTATAAAAATACACCCAACCTTCATAGAAATACATCATCAGACCAGTAAGATGGCTCAGAAGTTAAAGAGCATTGACCCCAAATCTGTCTGAACACCTTCTCCATCCCCACGACCCACACGGCAGAAGGGGAAAATCAGCTCTACTGTCCCTTGCCCTCGAAACCGGCAGTGCCATGTGTACACACATGCACACACATGAGAGCTCTGATGAAACTAGTTCAGCTTATGATCGTGTAAATGAAATTAGAGATGCTTATCTGTGGTGTTACCAGGCTACTAAGGCTTTTAGAAATGTGTAGGCGTTTTCTAGTTCATAGAAAGCAAAGAAAAGCCTGTAATAATGTAGACCTTCCAGGGAAAAATGAAAGGACTGGGAAGATGGTTCAGCAGTTACCATGCCTGCCACACAAGTATGAAGACTGGGGTTCAGATACCCAGAATGTTTGTAAACGTGGGGTTGGCATGGTGTCTGGCTTGTGGCTCCAGGGCTGGACAATGAAGACAGGGAAATCCCTAGAGCAAACTGGCCGAGGGCACGAACTCTGAGTTTGTCTAAGAAACCCTGACTTAATGAATAAGGTAGGAGAGCGATCAAGAAAGATTCTCAACATCAGCATTGCTCCTCCAGAAGCACATGTACATGTGAACATGTATGCACACAAGCACCCATACATGTGCATATGTGAATACAGACAGACACTACACAGAGATACACAAAACGAGTAATGATGATAAAGGACTCTGGCAATACTACAAGCTTCCTGGAGAGGAGGATTATCATCGCAAACATCCCACAGGAAAAGCCGTTGACAGTAAGAGGTTTCCATCAAAAGGCAGCTTCTCAATACACACTTTACACAGACTTGCCATTTGTCGGCTCTACTGTGCCCGTGCCTACACACCTGCATGGCTGGCAGCTGCTGACTGTCTCTTCACACTCCACGGCTCTGTACCTTGCTCCAGAAATGTGACCAGATACGGCTTAGAGAAAGCAAGACCTGTTTGGAAAAGGGAACAAGACGCTTGGCTGTTTTCTTCTAGAAATTAACACATGAACCTCAGTTCCATGCTTATAAGGAAAGAGTTATGGAAAATCATGTGTTTAAATATTCTATGAAAAACAGGACGCTTAGGAGTCATTTACAACCTACAGATCCTGAACCTCATTACAGGAAAAGTATTAAAGTATTAAAGATGAAGGGTAGAACATTTTCTTTAACACATGGGCTCCATGCCTCATGCTGCTGAGCTTCTAACTTTGCTACCACAGAGCACACACTAGGAAAACAAACCTGATAAAAGCACAAAAAGAAAATGTTTCTTAGCTATATTGACAGTTCCCCTAATTTTTCCTTTAAAAATGGGCATAAGAAACTAATCGACCAGCTGCAAAAGTGGCGGCACACACCTTTAATCCCAGCACTTAGGAGGCAGAGACCAGCCTGATTTTCAAAGCAACCTCCAGGAGCGTCAGTGCTAAATAGAGAAACCATGTCTAAAAGAAAGAAAGGAGGGAAGGAAGGAAGGAAGGAAGGAAGGAAGGAAGGAAGGAAGGAAGGAAGGAAGGAAGGAAGCTAATCAATCAAAAGCACAAACTCCCACAAGATAGTCTACAAATGGAGGAAGTCACATGTTGACAGTGAATTATGAATTCACTGTTGACGTAATCCTCACCCAGGAACACCAGGTGGCTGTAATTCTCCAGCATCACATCCCTGTACAGATTCCACTGAGCAGAGTTCAGACATTCACACTCCTCTGCAGAGAAATTAATGGCCACATCTGTGAATGACAGAAGTTCCTGAAATAAAAATAAATATCATAAATAGGACAATTTTATAGTGAAAACAGCATTTGAATATTTTAAATACACCAAATGTGAGCCTAACCTTTAAATACACTAAATGTAATACTAATATTTTCTTTTGTTTCTCCCTCTCTGTCTGGTATTCATGTATCTGTGATGCTCCTAAAGCAGAATTTGAACTCATGACCCAGCTGCATTGCACTTCAAAGGTCTAGTGTTAGCAATACATGACACTACCTTTTTTTACCTCTTCCTTTTAAATTTTCTACATTTCAGCTCCCCTGTTTGTCTTATCTTGGTGTATAATGTTCAAAATGATCCATGAGGGAAGTAATAGTCTTACTGTTTATATTAACTTTTAAAAATGAGAGAGGTACATGTTAATGAAGGGTTACATAGTGGTAGCTGTATACTTTGTTAGATAATACTAGCTAGATATATACCTTGCATGGTCCTTAAATAATTTTGAAGATTCTGTGCGATAATATCCTAAGCATCCTGCTCCGACCTAACTGCATTTGTGCACCCACTGATCAGCATTTCCCGTGCATCTCTTCCTCATATCATTGGACCATTGGAAACACCCATATCTCCTCAGCATCAGTAAGATCAAGTTCTCTGGAGTATGTCTATAGCTGAGATCCTGTGCTACTTTCCAGGTCCGAAATAATAATCCTATCTATATTGTCATAGACAAGATTCTGCTCTTTCAGACTGAGGGGCCACTGACAGTAGCACTGGGATGTATCTCTACTACATGTACTGGCTTTTCGGGGTCCTATTCTCTTTGGATGCATACCTTGCTCAGCCTAGATGTAGGGAGAGCTGGGACCTTCCACAAAGCAAAGTGCCTTACCCTCTCTTAGGATTAGAGGGGTTGGGGTGGGAGGGCGTGTGGAGGGAATGGGAGGAGAGAAGGGAGTAGAAATTTGGATTGGTATTTTTTTAAATAATAAATTAAATAAATAAAACAGATTCTTCTCTCTGTGGCACTGGACATATGTATATACTTATGAACATATGTAGAGTCTCCACCTTCCGCTCTCTGCAGGATCCTCTAAACCTTGTCAAAAGACTTTCTGACGGAGACCATAAAACGCAGTCACAAGGATTCCCTCAGCTATCTGTATGTAGCCTGGTGTTAGAATTTACTCTCATGTGAAATGTGCAAAGCAAAGTTGTTAGGAAGGATCATGGATAACAACAGCATTGATGCTCCGTTGGTACCCACGTAAATTGGCACGGACACTAGGAAAAGCGCTGTGCATGTTCTTCAGAAACCTACAAATATAACTAGTGTGGGAGGTCCTTCTGCCTATGTGTTGCTTTCATTGCTTAATGAATAAAGAAACTGCTTTGGGCCTATGGAACTTAGCTAGGTGGGAAAAACTAAACTGAATGTTGGGAGAAAGAAGGCAGAGTCAGTGAGAAGTCATGTAGCCCCACAGGAGACGGATGCCAAAACTTTACCTGGTAAGCCACAGCCTTGTGACGATACACAGATTAAAATAGAAATGTGTTAAATTAAGATGTAAGAGTTAGCTAATAAGAAACTAGATCTAATGGGCCAAGCAGTGATTTAGTTAATGCTGTTTCTGTGTGGTATAGGGGGTTCTTCTGTTCATGTATTGCTTTCATTGGTTAATGAATAAAGAAACTGCTTTGGGCCTGATAGGGCAGAACTTAGGTAGGCGGAGAAGACAGAACTGAATGCTGGGAAGAAGGGCAGAGTGAGAGATGCCATGGATCTTCTGCCTGAGATGGATGCTGATTAGAATCTTGCCAGTAAGTCACAGTCACGTGGTGATATACAGATTAATAGAAATGGGTTAAATTAAGGCGTAAGAATTAGCCAATAAGAAACTAGAGCTAATGGGCCAAGCAGTGTTTTAATGGATACAGTTTCTGTGTGATTATTTTGGGTGTAAGGTAGCCTGGCAGCCAGAACAAAGAGCCCGCTCACTCTCTCTACAACATCTGTGTGGTTATTTTGTGACTGAGCAGCTGGGAACTAACTAGCGGCCTCCCTATTACATCTAACTATATGAATGAACCGGCTACTCCATTCCCAGGTAGACAGCTCCAAAGAAACTGATCCAAGCCTGTATTCCTAGGGTAAGTGAGTTGATCACAGTGGACAGTCTTGGTCTTGATGTCTGCATGTATCTGGTTTTCATGACCCTGTCACCGATGCAGTCTCCACTACAAATGAACAATGGCCTTTCTAGAACTCTCAGAGTGTGATGTCCCACCTGCTCTCCATCATCTCTTCATACTTTCAAGATCAGTGCCACGTGACAGACTCAAAAATCACAAAGGGCAGCTGCCAGCTTGAAATTCAATTTTGACCTGCTCCAGACCATAGCTCACTGTGCTGAAGCCAGAAGCTAGTACCTCAGTGGTTCTGGTCTATTTTTAATCACAGCTGATTTCTCAGTCCCTGGTATCAAACATCAGTTCTGTAGTGCTAGGCTCTTGTTAATCACAACTCATTCTTCAGCCCTAGATGGAGAGAAACCAGCAGAAGGCAGGGGAAACAAACTGGGGATTATGGGAATCTTTTGAAACCTTAAGCTTGCCCCCAATGACACCTCTCCAAGCCATACCTCTTAATCCTTCCCAAACCGTTCACCAATAGAGATCAAGTATTAAAGTATATGACGCTATGGGCTCATTTTCATCCAAACTACCTCAGAAGGTTTTTCTGGTTTGTTGACAGAGTTAAAACAGAGCTCAGAATACACTGTGGTATATTAATTATTCAGGTTTTAAACCTTTACAACAACCACGAATAGTTAACATAAAGATACAGCTGAAAGTGCAAGAGGAAAGAAAACAGTCCCTGCCCTAAGCTGAACACGATCTCTAGGCATTTTATTCTCAGGATGTGCCAAAGCAAACTTCTGTGAGGGATTTACCCACGTGTGCTGCCCGCAGCACAGAAGGTGACAAACTGAGACAAGGACAGGGCTGGGATACAGCTGCTCAAATGCAGAAAAGTCACAATGCTGTACTTGTTCACACCCTGCTTATGTGTAGACCACAAAGGCAGGAACTGGAGGACAGCCTCCAAATGTCTGTCTCCTTCCTCGGGATGTAAAGACTGGATCAGACATTCAATTTCAGTCTTGTTTGAGACCTGACCAAAACACTGAATTCTGACTTGCCTTTCTCAAAGAGTCCATGGAAGGAACATTAGAACTTGAATGTTAAGTTCAATGCCAATGAAAACACAGGCCAAAGGCCATTACACGTGTTCCCAGGATAGCTTTGAGAAGTTCCAGATAATCTAGCCCAACAAGGGTCACCGTTATTAATAAAGTCAACATATCAAGGATAATTATAAGGCCTGGATAGAGTGGTGTGCCTTTAACCTCAGTACCCAGGAGGCAGAGGTAGGCAGATCTCTGTAAGCTCAAGTATATACCCTGGTCTATATAGAGTTCAAGGTCAGCTATAGTTACATAGTAGGACTTTACCCATAAGAAGTAAAGCATAACCCAAACAAGAAAGAACATATTAGAAAAGAAGAGAACATCCCCCAAATTTACCGAAGAATCTACCTCTGGTATCTGAAGGAGAACACAGATGGACACATCAAGAAAACGGCTGCAAAATAAGCAAGCACACCAACAAACCAACAGTGGAATGCAGTAGGAAAAGAAAAGCAAGGGAGCTTAGGACGACACAGTGAATGGAAAACACACACAGGAGACCCAACAAGGACATGTGGAAGGGAGCCAGGTTTTTGCTGGGGATAGAAAGTAATCCCCCCTAAAGGTTGTTGCTAAAGGAACAACCGCTCCTATTTTAAAAAAAAAAAAAAAGTTTTCTTTTCTTTTGTTTTTTTAAGACTCATGTAACATACCTGGCCTTGAATTTGCTACGAAGCAGGGAGTAACCCTGAACAAGTGATTTTTTTTTTTTGCTTCCACCTCCCAAATGCAGAGATAACAAGGTATGGTACAGAATACACTTGCTTTTTATTTTCAATCCCAGGTCTGTTTGATTTATGATAAATACATGTGCACACATGTATATATGCTGTGGAATAATCCTCTTGCACACTGTAAATATTTGTCACTTATATTGATTGAATAAAAGGCTGATTGGCCAGTAGCCAGGCAGGAAGCGTTGGTGGGGCAACCAAACTAAGGATGATGGGAAGGAGAAGGGCAGAGTCAGGAAGACACTGGCCAGACGCCAGGCACACAGAGAGAGAGCAGATGAGCATATAGTACTGAGAAAAGGTACCAAAGTAGCAGAGCATAAACAAGGAATATGGGTTAACTTCAAATGTAAGAGCTAGTTAATAATAAGCCTTAGTTATTATTCAAGCATTTATAAGTAATATTAAGCGTCTGTGTGGTAATTTGGGGAGCAGCAGCCTGGCATTTGGGACTGAGCAGCTCCGAGACAAGAAACACCTGCCTACATGTATATATTAAATATATATGTGTGAGCTATACTATAAATGAGCACATTGCTGTATCACCTCTACATTGCAAGAAACAAGATCTGAGGCATAAGAACATGAATTTTTCTCACCTTAATCAGTGTAAAAAGGTGTATTATTAGCTTTCTGTAGATTAGTGATGTTAATTAGGAGTGTCACTGACAATTACAGTTAGATAATACATAGAAAATATTAGTATTTATGATGTTGTTTAAAGCCTGTGCTTTCTAGGAGTAGACTTTAATGTTGTAAGACAGTCTCCAATACAGGAATACTCAATTTGACTGAAGTGCGGCAAAAGAGTTTTGCTTTTTGTTTGTTTTGTTGAGACAGGGTTTCTCTGTGAAACCTTGGCTGTCCTGGGACTCAGAGATCCTCCTGCCTCTGCTTCCTGAGTGCTGGGATTAAAGGTGGCAAAATATACAGCAGCACAATAGATAGGGTGAAGCGGGTGTGGTGGCACACACCTTTAGTCGCAGCGGTCTGGGGTCTGGAGGCAGAGAAAGGGAGATCTCAAGGCCAGCATGGCCTGTAGAGCTAGTTCCAGGACAGCCAGAGCTGTGACACAGAGAAGTCCTGCCTCGAAAAACAAACAAAAACCAAAACAGGGTGAGTAGCCACTGTATACAAATCACCACAGATCAACTTCATCTTTTAATCTTCTGACACTGTATAAATACTTGGGCATCTCCCCGCCCCCTCAAGACAACTCAGACTTGTTGGTTTCAGAGTTCCTAGACACCGGCAAGGATGGAAGAAAAGCTTGCGATTAGAGAGCACTGTAGACAGCCTGTAAGGTGTAGGAGACTATTTCTCCAGCCCAGAGACATTCAAGGCCACTCCGTTGACGATCCACACACCAACTAACCTCTCCTTTCAGGAAAGGAGTCAGGAAAGAGATTGCTGACATCACTGTCTCTGGTGAGATTGGATGTGGTATTGTTTTCTAGTATTTTTTTTACCCTGCAGTGTAGGATCAGTTGGAACATGCCACGCTTAGAATGTGCCCTTTATGGAATTTTTCCCGCCACACGTGAGTGTGTGGAAAGATCCGGTCAAGGCGGGTATACAGAACAGAGTCCTATCCAAAGTGAGCCATCCTGAAAACTAACCATTTATTCTAAAGAAAATGAGACGAACGTTCCATATGCCAAACTCTCCCACCAAACTCTGTCCTGGAATCCAGGAGCTCTGTGAACTTTTTTTTTGTCAACTCAAACCAAGATTCCCAGGCCGGCTACAGAGTTACAGGAGGAACCAGAAAACCCTACTTGCTGTAGATGTACCCGTCCTGAGAAATTTGACAACAGCAACGTGAGAGGTGATAAGGACTCGCTTCACTAGCCAAGCTGGAATGTGAGCTCCCACCACGGCCTCGGACACAGCAGTCGGCCAAGCCACCCTGCTCTAGCAATCCTGGACATTCCTTCCACGTTCTCCCTTCTTGCACTAGCGGGCCGGCTCTCCAGTCCCTGAAGCACACCATTGACTCCTGCAGCCGCCGGGTCCCCAGCAGAGCTTTCGCTCCCGCACCACCAGCACGCCCACTCCCCAGCGCCCCCCAGCCCCGGCCAAGCCCAGTGTCAGCAAAGCCCGCACCAGGCAGCTTCTCCCCGCCTCCCACTCACCCCTCCCTCCGCTCCCCCCGGCCGGACCTGCCCACCCCGCACAGGCCCTCGGGCCCGCAAGGCTACGCTACACCCTTGACCAACCTCCATGGCGAACGCGGAGCACAAGCCACACTCTCCCAACTTTGAGAAAGACGCAGAGTTTGGAGAAATACAAAAATGCAGAATGAACCCGGAAGCACAGACAGCAGAGTCCTGTCTAGTTGACGTCGCGGTGAGAGACTACATTTCCCACAAGGCTATGCGAAGGACTGCCTCAAACCTAAGAGTACGCTACGTACAGTTTACTGCCTGCGGACCATCCCTGAAAAGAAGCTGCTGTTGAAATCCCAGATTACCAAGTGAGTTCAGCTTTTAACGGCAATGTGTATTGCTTTTATTGCTTACTCTGATCAATATGTCGTGACTTAAAAAGCTCAGGTGTACTTAGGAAATTAGGGCAGGAGGAAAAGTTCACATTGACACAATTTTACTTCAGAATAAGGAGCAGAAAGCTACGTTGGGACACACAAACTCTTTAGGGATGTTTTTTTGAAACCACGTTTCCTGGAAATGTTCTGTAATCTCAGACACTCCGGTGCTGGAGACAGAAAGCTCACAACTCTATATCCCAAATGACAAAGGACCAAAGAGAGAGGGGCCCACTTAGTGGTAAAGCACTTGTATCACGTGGAAAAGGCCTTGATTTAATACCTATTTTATTTTTAGGGTATTTTTTTATTTTTTATACATTTTTATTGATATTTATTGAGCTCTATACTTTTCTCTGCTCCCCTCCCTGCTTCTCCCCTCCCCCTTCAGACCTCCCCCAAGGTCCCCATGCTCCCAATTTATTCGGGAGATCTTGTCTTTTTATACGTTCTACATCCCATGTAGACTAGATCTATGTAAATCTCTCTTAGTGTTCGAATTGTTGTCTAAATTCTCTGGGATTGTGGTTTGTAGGCTGGTTTTCTTTGCCTTATGTTTAAAAAACCACCTATGAGTGAGTACATGTGATAATTGTCTTTCTGTGTCTGGGTTACCTCACTCAAAATAATGTTTTCTAGCTCCATCCATTTTCCTGCAAAATTCAAGATGTCGTTATTTTTTTCTGCTGTGTAGTACTCCATTGTGTAAATCTACCACATTTTCCTTATCCATTCTTCGGTCAAGGGGCATTTAGGTTGTTTCCAGGTTCTGGCTTATGATAAACAAAGCTGCTGTGAACATAGCTGAGCACATGTCCTTGTGTCACGATTGAGCATGCTTTGGATACATACCCAAAAGTGGTATTACTGGATCCTGAGGAAGGTTGTTTCCTAATTTTCTGAGAAATCACCAAACTGACATTCAAAGGGGTTGTACCAGCTTACACTCCCACCAGCAATGCAGAAGTGTTCCCTTTACCCCACAACCTCTCCAGCATAAGTTGTCATCAGGGTTTTGATCTTGGCCATTCTTACAGGTGTAAGATGGAATCTCAGAGTTGTTTTGGTTTGCATTTCTCTGATGACTAAGGATGTTGAACATGTCCTTAAGTGTCTTTCAGCCATTTTAGATTCCTCTGTTGAGAGTTCTCTGTTTAGGTCTGTACTCCATTTTTTATTGGATTATGTGATCTTTTAGTGTCCAATGTCTGGAGTTCTTTGTATATTTTGGAGATCAGACCTCTGTCTGATGTGGGGTTAGTGAAGATCTTTTCCCATTCTGTAGGCTGTCGTTTTGTCTTGTTGACCATGTCCCTTGCTTTACGGAAGCTTTTCAGTTTCAGGAGGTCCCATTTATTAATTGTTTCTCTCAAGTGTCTGTGCTGCTGGGGTTCTATTTAGGAAGCGGTTCCCTGTGCCAATGTGTTCAAGTGTACTTCCCACTTTCTCTTCTGTAAGGTTCAGTGTGGCTGGCTTTATGTTGAGGTGTTTGATCCATTTGGACTTGAGTTTTGTGCATTTTGATGGATATGGTCTATTTTCATTCTTCTACATGTTGATATCCAGTTATGCCAGCACCACTTGTTAAATGTGCTTTCTTTTTTTCCATTTGATTTTTTTGCTTCTTTATCAAAGATCAGGTGTTCCAAAATCTGTGGATTGATATCCGGGTCCTCTGTTTGGTTCCATTGGTCCTCCTGTCTGTTCTTATGCCAATACCAGGCTGTTTTCAGCACTGTAGCTCTGTAGTAGAGTTTGAAGTCAGGGATTTGTGTGCCCTGACAGGGATTTTGATGCCTCCAGAAGTTCTTTTATTGTACAGGATTGTTTTAACTATCCTGGGTTTTTTGCTTTTCCATATGAAGTTGAGTACCATTCTTTCGAGGTATTTTGAAGAATTTTGCTGGGATTTTGATGAGCATTGTGTTGGATCTATTGCTTTTGGTAAGATTGCCATTTTTATTATGTTAATTCTGCCTACCCAAGAGCATGGGATATCTTTCCACTTTCTGGTGTCTTCTTTAATTTCTTCAGAGATTTAAAGTTCTTGTTATACAAGTCTCCGAGTTACTCCAAGATATTTTATGCTATTTGTGGCTATTGTGAAGGGTGTTTATTCTCTGATTTCTTCCCCAGCCCTTTTAGCATCTGTGTACAGGAGGGCTAATGATTTTTTTGAGTTAATCCTGTATCCTGCTACATTGCTGAAAGTGTTTATGAGTTGTAGAAGTTCCCTGGTAGAATTTTTGGGATCACTTATGTAAACTATCATATCTTCAGCAAACAGTGAGAGTTTGACTTCTTTTTCAATTTGTATCCCCTTGATCTCCCTTCGGTGTCTTATTGCTCTAGCGAGGACCTCAAGAACTATATTGAATAGATTTGGAGAGAGTGGACAACCTTGTCTTGTTCCTGATTTCAGTGGAATCGCTTGGAGTTTTTCTCCATTTAGTATGATGTTGGCTATTGGCTTGCTGTATATTGCCTTTATTATGTTTAGGTATTTTCCCTGTATCTTTGCTCTCTCCAAGATCTTTATCATGAAGGGATGTTGTATTTTGTCAAAAGCTTTTTCAGCATCTAATGAGATGATCATGAGGTTTTTATTTTTCAGCTTGTTTATATGGTGGATTATGTTGACAGATTTTTGTATGTTGAACCATCCCTGCATCTGTAGGATGAAGCGACTTGGTCATGGTGGATGATGGTTCTGATGTGTTCTTGGATTCGATTTGCTAGTATCTTATTTAGTATTTTTGCATCAATGTTCATGAGTGAGATTGGTCTGTAATTCTCTTAGTATCGTCTTTCTGTGGTTTGGGTATCAGGGTAATTGTAGCCTCATAAAAAAGAGTTTGGCAATGTTCCTTCTGTTTCTATTGTGTGGAGTAATTTGAGGAGTGTTGGTATTAGTTCTTCTTTGAAAGTCTTGTAGAATTTTGAGCTGAAACCATCAGGTCCTGGGCTTTTTTTGGTTGGGAGACTTTTAATGACTGTTTCTTTTTCTTTGCCAGTTATAGGTCTGTTTAATTTGATTATGTGGTCTTGATTTAATTTTGGTAAGTGATATTTATCCAGAAAGTTGTCCATTTCCTTTAAGTTTTCCAATTTTGTGGAGTACAGGTTTTCAAAATGACCTGATGATCCTCTATATTTCCTCTGTGTCTGTTGTTATGTCCCCCTTTTCATTTCTGATTTTGTTAATTTGGATATTTTCTCTCTGCCTTTTGGTTAGTTTGGATAAAGATTCATCTATTTTGTTGATTTTCTTGAAGAACCAACTCTTTGTCTCATTGATTCTTTGTATTGTTTTCTTTGTTTATATTTTGTTGATTTCAGCTCTCAAATTGATTATTTCCTGCTATCTAGTTCTCTTAAGTGTGTTTGCTTCTTTTTGTTATAAAGTTTTCAAATGTTCTGTTAATTCACTAGTGTGGAATTTTTCCAGCTTCTTTATGTAAGTGTTTAGTTCTATGAACTTGCCTCTTAACACTGCTTTCACTGTGTCCCATATGTTTGGATATGTTGTATGGTCATTTTCATTGGATTTTAGGAAGTCTTTAATTTTCCCCTTTATTTCTTCCTTGACCCATTGATGATTCAGGTGAGCATTGTTTAATTTCCATGTGTTTGTGGGTTTTCTGGAATTAGTATTGCTGTTGACTTCTAGTTTTAAACAATGGTGATCTGATATGGTACATTGGGTTATTCCAATTTTTTTGTATTTGTTGAGGTTTGTTTTGTTACCAACTATATGGTCAATTTTTGAGAAGGTTCCATGAGGTGCTGAGAAGAAGGTATATTCTTTTATGTTTGGATGGAATATTCTATAGATGTCTGTTAAGTCCATTTGAGTCCTAACATCTGTTAGTTCTCTTATATCTCTTTTCAATTTTTGTCTGAATGACCTGTCCAGTGGTGAGAGGGGAGTGTTGAAGTCTCCCACTCTTAGTGTATGGGGTTTAAAGTATGATTTAAACTTTAGAAGTGTTTCTTTGACATATGAGGGTGCCCTTGTATTTGGGGCATGGATGTCTAGTTTTGAAATTTCTTCTTGATGGATTTTTCCTGTGACTAATATGAAATGATCTTCTTTGTCTCTTTTGACTGATTTTAGCTTGAAGTCTATTTTGTTAGATATTAGGATAGCTACGCCCACTTGTCCATTTGATTGGTATTATTTTTTCCTAACTCTTTACTCTGAGGCAATGTCTGTTTTTGAGGTTTAGATGTGTTTCTTGTATGCAGAAGAAGGATGGATTCTGTTTTCGTATCCAGTCTGTTAGCCTGTAAATTTTTATAGGTGAGTTGAGTTCATTAACATTAAGGGATATTAATGACCAGCGATTGTTATCTCCTGTTAATTTAATTTTCATTATTGGTGATGTTAATTTGTACATTTTTCCCTTCTTTGGTATTTGCTGCTATGAGTCCATCAGTTGTCTGTGTTTTTGTAGGTGTAGCTAACTTCCTTGGGGTGCAATTTTACTTCTTGTATTTTATGTAGGTCTGGGTTTGTGGCTAGGCATTGATAAAATCTAGATTTGTTGTGGAATTCCTGTTTTGTCCTTCTATGGTGATTGAAAGTTTTGCTGGGTATAATAGTCTGGGCTGGTATCCATGGTCTCTTAATAGCTGCATAGTGAATTTTATCACAGATCTCTGCAAAACTGACCACAGAGAAGGTTCCAAACATAGAGAGACATAGTTTCCAGATCAAGCTGTCATCTCTTTATTACTAGTTATGCACTAGAAGCTTGGAATAAAATAATGCCCTTATACTGTAGAAAATGATTCCTTTCTTAGAGGGTAGGTGTTTGTGAGCCGCCTTTAATCACTTGCCACTGTCTGATCACTTATAAGTCTTTAATATTTATGACAATTTCAATTTGGAGCTCAGGCATTCTCTCCTATTAGATAACAGGATACATAGAAGTTGTGAAAACAATAAAAAATTCTGAAGCAGAAAATAATTGTTTCAAGTAAACATTGAAGTATATATCCAGCAGCTTTTGTAAATGATTAAAAAAAATGTGAACAATCTCCAATGCCTTACTATTCTGTGGAGGAAACACTAGCCGGCAAGCGTTCGTTATTACTGCATCTTAAAGATTGTCTGATGGAACAGATTCTCAAGCTGTATCAAAAAATAACTATAGGTGAAAATTTGAAGAAAATTTAACTTGTAAACTTGTAATTTCTCTTCAACCTTTTTGGCCTCTACGGAAATTTCGAGAACATGCCATTATTTTTGCATTTCTTAAGCATCATATTGCCCAGAGGAAATACTATTAATTTTTTTTATAAATTCCTTTTACTCCTTATTAGTTTTTTCATTTATATCTCAAATCTGATTACTTTGTTATTTTAAATTTTTGTGCCAGGAAAAAACATCAGTATTAGCAAGACTGTGGTGGTGCACGCCTTTAATCATAACACTTGGGAGGCAGAGGTAAGTAGATCTCTGAGTTCATGGCCAGTCTGGTCTACAAGAGCTAGTTCCAGGACAGGCTCCAAAGCTACAGAGAAACCCTGTCTCCAAAATCGAAACTAAATAAGCATGGTATTAATTCATTTATTTTGTTAATGTTGCTGTTAAGTGGATCAATCTACAGTTTTCCTTCAACATCAGAGATCTGAGAAGAAGTTAGAGCAGGAAGTATAATCCAGATGGGCTCTGTGTCAATCAATAAATATTTTAAATGCCATATTCAATGGATCTCTAAGGATTTTGAGGACTATCTATTAAGTATGCCTAAATTTAAACAAACTTTCTTTGTATTTACTTACTTCTCTATTTTAAAACATGTATGGAAGACTAAAACTTGTTCGCATAAATGAATTATATTTTTGCTAAGCTCAACTACAAACATAGTTTTGAACACATGGAAGAATTGAGTCATCTGTAAGGTGACTGACCATTAACTTGTGTGTTTTAATTGTCGCAATTTATATTAAGTTAGTAGCTTCTATAAGATGAGGATTTTACACTTTTATCCCTGTTAAGCTTGAGCCTCAAATTTTGAATTGAAGATCCCTTAGCATTGAAGTAAAACTTTAAAATATAAAGATTTTAAATACAAAAATGCTAGTCATATATCTTTAAGTTGGTTTCTGCTAGCCTGAGTAGACCTTAGGAATTTAGGCCTCACTCATAAAACATATCTTATTGTTTTATTTTAAAAATTTTAGAAGTCTAGTGTTAACAAAGAAATAAGTGGTTAAACTTTCACTTCACAAAGACCTAAATTGTTAGAAATACATCTCTCAGTCACCATTTTTGTCAACTTGAATAATCATTATAACCTTGGGAATTTAATGGCATATAAAATTTATTCTAATCTAAAACACATTAGAGACCTGCTGTTGACAGTTTGGTCTATAAAAATTACAATAAAACCTAAAGGGGACAGTTGTACTAGTCGGTTTTATACATGCAGTGTAATTGATTTTATGCATCATGGTCATCTCAATCCAAATGATGGTGAAGTCTCATATGGCGTGTGTTCTTCAATTTTTCTAAAGGGGACTTCTGAACACATGGTTGTTTTCATCCTGATGAGGTCATCAGTCCAGATGGAAGCAAACCACACCGCTACTATTTAAAAATTTTTATTTTTGCAGTGTTTTGTTATAGACCTATATTCCTGAACAAGAGTTGAATCATATGTGTAGTATACTGTAGTAAATGAAAATTTCTTATTAATAGGTTTAACTATCAGCATATTTTTACAAGCATAAAGCTAGATTTTTGTTATGGTTTTTTTCACCATACCAATGAATTTATTAATCCTTAGATTAAGAATTTATAGAGAGAGATATTTCTATGTTCAATGTGCCATTTATACATGAGTTTAGTCAAAATATTCAATGGTTGCAAAATATTTAATCAAAGTTGATTGACAATAGCAACTTTTGAATGTTGAGCTGTACAATCCAGGAATGGGTAAAATATTTTCTGTGGGGTATGCAGAATTTGTATATAAAATTTAGGCCCTCTTGTTTTTTCAGAAAGCCATATATAGAAGCATTAAATGTAATAACTATAAGATTTTTAGATGTAATTTTAGGCAAAACCAATGGAGTACTTTTTTTAAAATCGTAGGTATCCTTTGGATAGTGATTGTCTTAGTTACAGTTTCTGTTGCTGTGAGTAGACTCCATGACCATGCCAATTCCTATAAAGGAAAACATTTAATTGGGGTGAGCTTATATTTCAGACATTTTAGTCCATTATCATCATGATGAATGGCATGCAGGCAGACATGGTGCTGGAGAAGGAGCTGAGAGGTCTACATCTTGACCCTTAGGCAGCCACGTATTGGGTTTGGCTTGAGCATGTGAGACCTCAAAGCCTGACTCCACAGTGACGCACTAACAGTGCCACACCTCTTAATAGTGCCACTTCCCAGGGGCCAAGCATCCAAACACAAGAATCCATGGGGGCCATATCTGCCCAAACCACCACAGTGACTATAGATCCTGAGTCAGATAATACTGCAACCTGCCAATTATTAGTACAGAACAGATAACCATCCTGCATTTTCTTTGTGCTGTGATAGTCACTGAGGTTCTTTGCCAATAAGGGATTGAATCTGTAAACTAGCCAACAGCATTACTTAACCAGCTAATAACCTGCTTTCTTTCAGGTGTTATGGTTTTTAGTAGCAAAGTTTTCAGAAAGCTACATAAAGAGCAGAGCCAAATCATTAGTAGGAATAGATTAGCATTTACTTGTTTGAAATAGCAGAAATTATAAATTTTGCCACTTTAGTTTATTTACTGTGAAAGTTAAGCACTTATTTAAATATAGATTTGCCAGATGAGTATGAGAAGAGAATATTATCCATATATTGCAGGACTAGTAGCTCAGGGAATTTAAACAGTGTCAGCTTAAGTGTTTTATGTCCTAATTTAATGTTTTGCTACTAGAACTTTTAATTTTTTACCATTTCAATTTATCCCCATGAATGGACCACTGATCAATCTATATTGAGTTATTACCACTATTCAGGAAAAACAAAATAAACAAGTATAAGCAGAAAACAACAACAACAAAATCCAAACTCTGGGGCAGCCAAGTTGACCCATGCTGTACCTGCAATGCCCTGACAACCCTTTCTTAGAACTGGGGTGTTACAGAGGCCACTCTCTCTATCCCAGTAGGAGAAAAGGGCCACGTGGCCAGAGGACTTTGAGTTTCAAACAAATTCCTCAAAAAGACCAAATAAACATGGCTGGCCTAGAAACCAAACAAATTCTTAATATATTGAACCTTGCTGTGACCTGCCAAGATGTGTCCAGCAAGGGAAAATGTTATTTTTGTTTGCTTGTTTATTTTGTATACATGTGTATGTGCGTATGTTTTGTTTTGTTTTCTTTGACTCCCATTCCCGTTGTTCACAAAAATGATTGACAAAGATTTTTTCTCCTCCTTCATGGGGTCTCGTTATATTAGTTCTTATGAGAATAAAGTGGGAGAGTTATTGCTCTGAATATTTCATCCCTCTGGATCTGGACAAATATTTCACTAAGTGTATAAACACTGTCACAGGGTCCTGAGAAGAACCTGTATTTATCCCAGTCTCTCATGAAAGATCATGAACCATTTAAGTGAGTCCTTTTTTCAGTTTTCCTGAATTTCTACTGAAAGAGAAACTTCCTTAACTACTCCTAGGACCAAGTCCCACACTGGAGTTACAAACAGTTGTGAGCAGCCATGAGAATCCTGGCTCCTGAGAATCCACCCCAGGTCCTTTGGAAGAGCAGTCAGGGCTTTTTACTACTAAACCATCTCTCCAGCCTGAACAGTCCTCTTTTCATGATACACTCACTCTTGATTTTATGGTTCTCATGACTAAAATATCCCTTGGAGTTTCTAGGATCTTCTCTCATTCACTGTCCTCAATGATGAATCCTGTGCAGCATCACAGTACTGCATCAGCCTTGTTCAGAGATAGTTTTACCTGTATCAGAAGGGCTTCCAGCTCTCTTCTCACTCTTGGTGACCTTTAGATTTATATCCAGAATATATATGCCTCCTGTTATTTGTGCTTGATGGAGGAGAGTTATCTGTCTATGTTTCTTTCATTGGTTAATTAATAAAGAAAACTGCCTTGGCCCTTTAAGAGAACAGAAAATTAGGTAGGCGGAGTAGACAGAACAGAATTGTGGGAAAAAGGAAGCAGAGTGGGGGAGACGCTTCAGGCATTCGCCATAGGAGTCTCCATGCTGCTGCTCTCCGAGATGGACGCAGGTTAAGATCTCTCCTGGTAAGCCACAACTCGTGGTGCTACCCAGATTACTAAATATGGGTTAAAGAAAGATGTGAGAATTAGCCAATAAGAGGCTACAGATAATGGGCCAGGCAGTGTTTAAAAGAATACAGTTTCCGTGTAATTATTTCGGGTGTAAAGCTAGCCGTTGGCCGGGTGGCGGGACGCAGCCCCGCCGCTTCACACTACAGATTGGCGCTCCAACGTGGTGCTAAATCCACTTAAAAACCTTGCCCGCTTGGGATCGGAAAGAAAGTACTTTGAGACCATGCCAATGGCTCACTGCTCCCTTCCTGCACCTGGGCAGATGGCGGAATCAGGCTTAGGCGAGCGGGAGAGCATGGCGGATTCCTGCCGCCATAGAGAAAGAGGTGTTTTCAGACTGCACGGTGCTCTGCGCGTCAGATTCGGCTGTAACTTGGATGAAAAGAGTTTCTGAGCTGCACGCTCAGTCTCAGAATTAAACTGCTGAGTGCGGCTCCAATGTGGACTGCTGTGTGCCTGGAACTGTGTGCAGCTCAGGGGCACCAAATGACTGAGGCAGGAGCGGCTTTGGCTCTGCTCCGCCATGCTGAACTGTGCTGATCTCAGGCAGGATCTATCGTAATTACCACAATAACTGCGCAGTTAAGGTTTAGACTTGGCTGTAAACAGGCAGTACCGTATTACCTATAAGTGGCGCAACTTAAGTTTTTAAGAAGTGCTTAACCTTTTAAGAAATGCTCCTGGATAGTAAAAAATTACAGATTCACAATAGAAAAGATTCAGACATAGAAGGCCTTTAAATGGCTCACGTAGGCTTAAAAGAGAGAAAAAGAAAATATAGAGAATAAAGTTAATGCCTTAAAAAAAAAGGTTAAAGTCTTTAAAGAGACAGAGTACAGATAGTTATAGATTAAAAGAAGTAAAGTGATAGAGTAAAAATAAGCCACGTAAAAATGGAAAATTCACAGAGAGTCTGGATTATGTATTTTGTTGTGTTTTCTTTGATTTTTTTGACTGTAGAGGAGCTAAGTACAGAGAGACATTTCGTTATATGGGCTGCCAGGCTAGATCAGAATGGACATCTTAACGGTATGACTTCAGGATTTGGATCTAAGAACATGATGCTTTGGAAAAGAGTTTCTTCTTTTGTTTTCACAGAGGACAAGACTCTGTGGATTGCTTCTATCCCAATATGGTATGATAGACCACGCCCTCCTGAAAGGTTGCTGTGAACATCTTCAAAAAATTACTTCACTCAACTGCCAACTGAGAGGAACCTAGCACACAGGTTACACCATGAAAGACCTAAATAACAGCGCCCCCATTCAGCAGGAAGCAGTTTGGAGAGAAAAACTGCGCCCATTTTCCCAAATATTGTTTATAAATGTTCTTTTACATTTAAAGGGGGAGATGATATAGATATGAATTTGCATTGGTATAGATTTTAAGGTCAATTTTGTTATATGTATATGTAGTTCTGATCTTGATTAAGCTATTGTGATTGTAGTTCATTTTAAAAATTGTAATGTATAATTAGGAAATATAGGTTGTTAATGGATAATCATTGATAATAGTTAAGCTTATAGTCATGTTATTAGATTTTCTAGATATGTAGAGACATATTTCAGTTAGATAGACATTCTTCATATCTTTCAAAGACTGCAGAATATGGCATTTAATGTTTTAATAACTTAGGGTTTTTCATGATAATGAGACACGTCTGCTCCTGGCAGCACCAATCTACTTCAAGAGGAAGATGGGCATCGAAGAGGCTACTTATGGAGTTTGTTAGCCATTTGGGCAAGAAACTGCTCTTGCCTGGACTGTTGCATAAACTGGACACAAGGAACCCACAGAAAGAGGACTGCTAAACTTGCCTAAAGGTGAGATGGTCTCTCAGGGTTCCTGATTCGTGAAAGAGTCTGCGAGACGTTCTGCAGGACACAGCAGAAAGTGACTGAACTGTCTTTGGAATTTTTCTGCTTCATGGAAATGTCTGCTGGATACTGTGGGCCTTTAGCCCGAAGATGGATGCCCCAACGGTACAGAGGAACTTTGGGTGACTGTCCAGGCAGCGAGTTGTCTCTGTCATTTCTAGAGTTTTATAAGTTACTTATTTCTTGTTTACTTAGGTAGCATTGTATCCTTCTGGAGTCTTTGATGGAGTTGAAGAATAAATAGATAGTTATAGCTTTCCTTAGTTATGATAAAAGATAAAATAGATTTAAATATTGTAACTGTAATTCTTGCTTGATAACTGTTTTGTTACATGTAATTTTACTATGTTAAAGCCTTTCTTTTTTGTTTAAACAGAAAAAGGGGAAATGATGGAGGAGAGTTATCTGTCTATGTTTCTTTCATTGGTTAATTAATAAAGAAAACTGCCTTGGCCCTTTAAGAGAACAGAAAATTAGGTAGGCGGAGTAGACAGAACAGAATTGTGGGAAAAAGGAAGCAGAGTGGGGGAGACGCTTCAGGCATTCGCCATAGGAGTCTCCATGCTGCTGCTCTCCGAGATGGACGCAGGTTAAGATCTCTCCTGGTAAGCCACAACTCGTGGTGCTACCCAGATTACTAAATATGGGTTAAAGAAAGATGTGAGAATTAGCCAATAAGAGGCTACAGATAATGGGCCAGGCAGTGTTTAAAAGAATACAGTTTCCGTGTAATTATTTCGGGTGTAAAGCTAGCCGTTGGCCGGGTGGCGGGACGCAGCCCCGCCGCTTCACACTACATGTGCTTTTATTGTTGTTTTAATTAGTATAACCTATAGTATTTATTCATTTTCTTCATTTCAGGAAATGGTGTCATTCAGTGATGTGGCCATTGATTTCTCTGCAGAGGAGTGTGAATGGCTGGACCCTGATCAGTGGAATTTGTACAGGGATGTGATGTTGGAGAATTTCAGCAACCTTGTGTTCCTGGGTGTGTTGTCCTATTTTTAAATCGTTGCTGCCTGTTAATCCCTGACTCTCCTAAGCAGGAGCTGCAGCTCCAGCATTATCAGCAGTGGGTGTGCCACAAGAGCCACAAGCTGAGCAAATTCTGTTCCCTCATGCACCGCCTCTTTGAAAGCTATGAAGGGAACTCATATAAATCTCTGTCCTCCTAAAGAACTCAAGACTCAGAGGCTGAGCTGGACTTCCTCTCCGCAGAGGGAAAGTACAGCGAATAGCTCACCTCCTCTCCTTGCTGTGTCTATGAAAAAGCCCTCATTATTCTCCACACCCGGACTTAAAAGCCTTTCTCCACCTGGCTCCTTCCTACCTCTTCCAGTCAGCTAGTTGCTGACTCAGCATCCTGAGCACAGGTGAATTTTATTTAGTCAAACAAATGTAATATATCTTTCCATCGTTAATCACATGTTCCAGGGGATGAACAAAAGTAACACACATTGAAGTAATATTCTACCACATGGGTGAGGGAATCTTCCATGGTGAATTCTTAAATAACTGTCAGCATCAAACTTGATTTCTTTCTACAGTATCTCAAGGGTGCTTGTGCTTCAAACAATGAAACTTATGGGGCAAATTTTAGGCAAATTAAGGAGAGTATTCATATACCTTAGAATTTTTTTCTTTTTAAAAAAGGTTTTACTTCTTCTCATGTTCATAATACCTTCCCATCGTTTTTAGACGTATCCTTTATGTTGGGGGTAATATTATAAAGTAAGTGCCATAAGTGGGAAGCACACATGTTAAAAAGAATACCACACCCTTTGATTTTAATATCTTTCTTTGTAACTGAGGGACATGAAGCTCAGGACCTACAAATCCTATATTCCTCCTAAGCATTCTGATGGCCCCATCAGGAAATTCATGAAGACCTAATCCTCTATAATCATTGATTATATCCTCTCATTTCTTATATATGCAGTCGTAGAGAGGACATGTGATCCCCGGGAGAACACACTAATAAGGATGTTGTCTTTTCTCATACACAGGTCTTGCCTCCTCTAAGCCATACCTGATCACATTTCTGGAGCAAGGACGAGGACCTTCAGATATGAAGAGACAAGCAGCAGCTGCCATGGAAACAGGTGTGTAGGAATGAGGGGACAGGGGCCAGGGTGAGAGGCCAGAGATTGGCAGAAAAGGAGGCTTTATCCCCAACACTGACTCACAATGTTCTGATGTACATAAGGTTTAAAGGATCTCCTTTTGTATTTTACTGTGAGAAAAGGATGTTTATGATGCATTGATTCTGTTATGCTTTGTCCTTCTCCCATCAGGTCAGCTTATGCTTACAGTAACTGACTAACTTCTGTAATTTCTATGTAAACATGGTTTATTTTTCATAAGTTGGTCAATAGATCCTCATTCATAGATGTACATAAATCCTCCTGTATTCAATCCTTGAAATATATTATTTAATATTGAAATGCACAATTTTCTACTTATTCAACCAAACTTTGAAATCTAAGCACTTAGGATGTATAAGAACTATTAAATTATGTATCTTCCAACTTGGACTACATTTATACTTTGTGTTCATCTGGACATAAAATTTCTATATGTTTTTAAGTGTCTCATTTACATTAGCATCATAGTTTATTTTCGTAATGGTTGATGTTGTGCCTTCTCTACATGTTTGACATTGATTCATATTCATTTGTTTCTATGTTCTATGTTGTCCTGCTCTTTGTTGTTCACTTCTAGTTATGTAACCTATCATACTAGTTATATATTCTAGTTATATCAACCTATCTTGGTGGTTTTAATTAGGATGCACTGAATACACCTTTAGAATATTGAATGTAACATTATTAATATCAAAAAATACAGGTCTGAGCCAATGTTTCTGTTTTTAAAAATAAACACAAATATAGAGAATTTTGCTCAGGTTTCATTCATTTCTCAACTTTTACTCAACAGGAAACAAACACTCTACTGGCAAAGAATGTGGCAAAGCCCCTCCTTGGAACTCACAACCTATTAGCCACCAGAAAATTAATCTAAGAAAGAAGCCATATAAGTGTGAAGAATGTGGTAAGACTTTCCGTTCTCCATCGTTACTTTGCGTGCACAGGAGAATACATATAGGAGAGAAAGCCTACAAGTGTGAAGTATGTGGCAAGGCCTTCCATACGCTATCGTTACTTTCAAAACACAAAATTGTTCATACAGGACAGAAACCCTACAAGTGTGAAGTATGCTGGAAGGCCTTCTATTTTCCATCACGACTTTCTCTACACAAAAGAATTCATATACGAGTGAAACCCTACAAGTGTGAAATATGTGGCAAAGCCTTCTGTTCACCATCACGACTTTCTGAACACATGAGAATTCACAGAGCAGAAAAACCCTACAAGTGTGAAGCATGTGGCAAGGCCTTCAATTATCCATCACAACTGTCTATACACAGTAAGATTCACACAGGAGAGAAGCCCTACCAGTGTGAGGTATGTGGCAAGGCCTTCTGTTTTCCATCAAAACTTTCTCTACACAATAAAATCCATACAGGAGTGAAACCCTACCAGTGTGAGGTGTGTGGCAAGGCCTTCTATTTTCCATCACAACTTACTGTACACAAGAGGATTCATACAGGAGAGACACCCTACCAGTGTGGTGTATGTGGCAAGGCTTTCTATATTTCATCACAACTTTCTGTACACAAGAGGATTCATATGGGCAAGAAACCCTACAAGTGTGAAGTTTGTGGCAAGGCCTTCTATGTTCCATCACAATTTTCTGAACATCAGAGAATTCATACAGGAGTCAAACCCTACAAGTGTGAAGTTTGTGGGAAAGCATTCCTTTTACCATCACGACTTTCTGAACACCAGAGATTTCATACAGGAGTCAAACCCTATAAGTGTGAAGTATGTGGAAAAGCCTTCTATTTCCCATCACGACTTTCTGACCACAAGAGAATTCATACATCAGAGAGATCCTTCAAGTGTGAAGTATGTGGCAAGGCCTTCAAAAGTAAACCAGTACTGTCTGTGCACAAGAGGATTCATACAGGAGAGAAACCCTACAAGTGTGAAGTGTGTGGCAATGCCTACAGTCGTCGATCAGGACTTT
Organism: Arvicola amphibius; assembly: GCF_903992535.2. Classification (NCBI taxonomy): domain Eukaryota; kingdom Metazoa; phylum Chordata; class Mammalia; order Rodentia; family Cricetidae; genus Arvicola; species Arvicola amphibius. The sequence goes on along the minus strand of NC_052049.1, from coordinate 5,714,732 downwards.
CTGCACATATGTGGATTCATACAGGAGAGAAACCCTACGAGTGTGAAGTATGTGGCAAAGCCTACAATAGTCGAGCAGGACTTTCTGTGCACAAGAGGGTTCATACAGGAGAGAAACCCTACGAGTGTGAAGTATGTTACAAAGGCTACAAGAGTCGATCAGGACTTTCTGCACACAAAAAAATTCATACATGAGAGAAACCCTCCAAGTGTCAGGTATGTGTCAAGGACTTCTATGTTACATCACAAGTTTCTGAACACCAAACATGCATACAGGAGTGAACCCCTTCAAGTGTCAAGTACGTGACAAAGTTTTCTATATTCCATCACAACTTTCTGTACACAAGAGGATTCATATAGAAGAGAAACCCTACAAATGTGAAGTATGTGGTCAGGCCTTTACTGATCTGTCATGACTTTCTAAATCTGTGAGCATTCATACAGGAGAGAGACATTAAAATTGTAAAGTGTGGCAAGGATTTCAATCCTCCATCAGCACTCTCTAGACACAAGAGAAATCATACAGGATAGAACTCTGGAAGTGGGAAGTATGTGTCATGGTTCCATGCTACGTCATTAAAGTACTTGAGAGAATTCATACAGGCAAGAAATCATACAACTATGTAGAAAGGCCTCTGTTCCATCATGACTTTCTGTACAGAAGAGCTTTCATATAGGAAAGAAACCATACATGTGTTAAATGTGTGGCATATCCTTCAATTACTCATCCGGACTACCTATATACATGAGCATTCATACAGGAAAGAACCCTAAACTGAGAAGTACGTGGCAAAGTCTTCCACTTTCCATCATGATTTTCAGAACACAAGAGCATTCATATAGGAGCGAAACCCTACAGATATGAAATATGTGGCAAGATCTTTCAAATGTCACAGATTCTTTCTGCTCATTTAATAATCCATTCTGGAAAGAAACCCCACTAGTTTGAAGAATGTGGAAAAGCCTTATATAAGATGTCATACCTAAGTCAGCACAAATTCACTCACACTGGAAGAAAGCTTCCAAATGTGAAGAATGTGGAAAACTATTTAACTATACCAGAAAACTTAAGGAGCATCAAACAATTCATTCTGGAGAGAAACCCTACAAGTGTAAAGACTGTGACAAAGAAATTAGAACTTTCATAGCATGTTCTTAGCCCAGATCATTTATATTGGAGAGAAACATTGTGAGTGTGGAGAATGGCAAGGCCTGTCACCAGCCTTTTGGTGTTAAACAACATCAAAGAATACATTTGTGAGAGAAACCCTGTGAAGAATGTACCAAGTCTTTTGCACTTACTTGGAACTTTTGAAACACCTGATAATTCATGCTAAAGAGAAATGCCACTAGTGCCAAAAATGTTAAAAATAAAAAACTCTTTAATAATCTTTCGTGTGTTTCTCAAGACCAGGTAGTTCAAATTACAGTGAAATAATACAAATGTCCAAATGTTCATGAAATATTATGTTTTATACTTCTATGTAACCTGAAATATATCAAAAATATTCTGCATAGAAACCCTTCAGATAGGGGGGACACTGTGGAATAACCTGCAATGTATTTATTGCTTTTATTGACTGATTGCTAAAGCTGTTTGGGTTCATGACTTAGCAAATTAATACTATGCAGTAAATCCAAAAAGATAGAGTATGTAGCATCAAGGAGAAGCCAAGAAGCCAGCAAAGGAGAAAGATACCAGAACATTGTCAGTAAGCCACAACCTCACAGTGATACATAGATTAATAGAGATGGCTTAAATTAATATTAGACTACAAATGTAATTAGTGTCAAAAATTTTTTAAAAAAACTTTAATACGGTTTCTACTGTCTCAAAACAAGGTAGTTCAAACTTCTGTAAAATAATACAAATGTTTAAAATGAAGAAATCCTGCACTTGCTCAGAATTGAGTATAATAAAGGGTTATTTATTTAGGAGTAGACTCACAGATCACAGTCCTCTGCACGAACAGGGAACACAGGAACTGAATACAGCAGCTGGAAGAGAGAGAAAATGCATGCCTTATGTCAGCATTTATAGTATAAGAGGTCATGCCCAGGTTGGGGGGGGGGGTAACTTAAAGGCTGCTGGCTGTAGGGTTTCCAAAAGCAACTCTCCATTTTGTTTAAATAAGAGAGTTCTAAATTTGATATAAAATTATATACAATAAAAACAGATAACAGGTATAAAATTAGAATAACAACCAGCATAAACAATGTCAAAGAAGAAACGTGATAAATGTTTCAATAATTATCCTATCCTAAGGAGGTTAAGTCTTATAAATAACTTGGCAAAGTCATGAGAGGAAAGTAATTGCAACTATATAGTCTTTTTTGTTGTTGTTTTGTTTTTTTCAAGACAGGGTTTCTCTGTAGCTTTGGAGCCTGTCTTGGAACTAGCTCTTGTAGACCAGGCTGGCCTCAAACTCACAGAGATCCACCTGACTTTGCCTCCCGAGTGCTGGGATTAAAGGCGTGCGCCTCCACAGTCCGCCTGAACTATCTAATCTTCAATCCCATCAAAGACCTGAGAAGGGAAGTAATATTACTTGAGTAAGCAGGAAGTGCAATCAAGCAACTTCCAAAATGTGCAACAAAAGCAAAGAAAACTGGCTACCTGCACGATCACCCAAAGTCTCATTTGCAATGTTAGAGTAACTGACGGTCCATTATCAGAGGCAAGAAATTTTTAAAAACTGTCTTACCCTGCCTTGGCAAGATTTGACAATCTTTTTTCTTGTATCCTGCTTGTCCTGTCCAGGCATCATGCATTAGGTCAGTAGTTGATGCATGGGCAGTTACTTGCCCAAAAGCCAGTTTTGCCCAGAAGAAAACAAGCTCCAATTGTAGTGTCGTCAGTGCTCAACAGTCTCTCAGAAATAGATTGGTGCTGCCAGGAACAATCGTGTCTCATGACAGTAGAGCCCTAAGTTATTTAAATGCCCTATTCTACAACTCTTGGAAGTGGTAGAAGATTACCTATCTATGTAGAATACAATCTATATGTATCCAAAAAGTATGACAAACATGGATGACTATTGACCTATAATTCTTAAGACCTATATAAATTAAAGACTAAGGCTTCATATTGGAATATTAAACAATCTTAAATAACTAACAAATTAGGACAATGACCTCAAAATGTAAACAATGTATAAGTATCTTGATCAGAGGTACAAATGTGTATTGTAGTATGATAAATATATCCTAAAATTGTATCAATATACAAAATGTCTTAAGCAGAGGTAGAAGCATGCATGCATACAATATGACAAAATAACTTTGCCTAAGTATACAAATATTGCAGATGAAAATAGGAACTTACAGGACTGGAGAGATGGCTCCAGTTAAGAGCGCTGCCTGCTCTTCCAAAGGTCCTGAGTTCAACTCCCAGCAACCACATGGTGGCTCACAACCATCTGTAATGGGGTCTGGTGCCCTCTTCTGGCCTGCAGGCATACACACAGACAGAATATTGTATACATAATAAATAAATAAATAAATAAATAAATAAATAAATAAATAAATAAATATTTTTAAGAAAAGAAAATAGGAACTTATTTAATATAATTTAAGTTTGTATCAATATACAAGAATCTATACCAATGTAAATTGCCTATAAATGATAGCTCGTATGTGTTCACTCTATTACTCGCTGTACTATTAATGTAAGTAAACTCATACTAATGTATTATCCCATCTAATTTACCTTTTTCTTTTTCAGAGAGATCCCTGAGCCTACATAATTTCCACCCCAACCCTATACCAATTATAAACAACCCCTAAATGATGTCCCTAACTCTGAGGACAAACTTTGTTGGGTTAGGGAACGATGTCTTCTAGAATTACTTCCAGCTGTCATGGGGGTGATGTTCTTTCTATGAGATTCTGTGAAAGTAAAATGATGGTTAAGTTTCACGATTACTGTGAGGTATAATTGTAAATAATCCCTGAGTATTCGGTAGGATTTTTCTGAAGTTCCTATTTTGAGTTCTGACCAGAACATTGTAAAAAAGTGTACCATTTCAGCTAACCAAGTTGGAACCAAGTTGAGTACCTGGTACTCAAAATAGGTCTTATAGTATTGCTATCAGCATCATGACATCATATCAACCAGGTTGAGTTGTTGTTGTGAGATCCCCTCTTCTTCCTGGAAACTTCAAAGATTACTGCAGGAAAATTCATTGTTCCTTGTGGAAAATTTAAACAATATTTATACAGACATATATTCAATGAAAGGTACAATAGAGACAAAAATAAGGGTGAATATAGTAAATTTTTTTCTAAATTCTTTCTTTTTTTGCCCTAAATGTTACAGCTTGTAGTATGAGACAGAAACTCTGAATTTTTCTTTTAAAAACATGCTTGAATTTAGAGAATGACAGAGCCATTGTCCAACTCCAAAGCCAGCTTGATTATTAAGTGAGTCATTACTATTATTCCATTTAATATTCAGTGATTCTTATCCTTAAATGACCTTTCCTCATAAGTGATAATTCTCTTTGCTTGGTGATCGTATCTGGATATTTACCTTTTCCTCGTTAGGCATCTAGATATCCAGGGTCTCTTGACTTTCTAAAGATTAGTATTTTTCTGCAAAGACAACAGAACCCTGCCCCAACCCTTATGAGGTTTCCTTACCAGCTTGTTACCTCTGTAGATGAGCTGTCATTTCTCTTTCTCAAATGATTTTTCTTTTTCAAACCGAACCTTTATTGTGATTGTATCCATAACTTTTCTTCTCCTGTTGAAAAAAGAGAAAAACCTCTTCCCCAACATAGCACAACCGCTGGCTTCCACTGTGAGGTCAACACATCCTTGAAATACATTGGCTGATTTAATTCAGAAGACTTTTCTATTATCCAATGTCCCTCTGCTGCTGTTGTTCCTTTCTCATTAGTGTTAAAAAATTCATGGTTAATAAAGCATTATATAATCTATTTGGGGTTATTTTCCATCCCTTTCTGTTTGTTTAACATATCCTTTATAGTTCGATTTGATCTTTCTATAACTGCCTGACCTGTAAGATTGTTTGGTATACCTTCAATATGCTTTATATTATAATAAGCAAAAAAAACTGTTTCACTTTCTTGGAGACCTATGCTGGACCATTATCTGTCTTTATCTATACAGGTATACCCACGACAGCCATAACTTCTAATAAATGTGTAATTACTGAATCAGCCTTTTCTGAGCTCAAAGCTGTTGCCCATTGAAAACCTGAATAAGAATCAATTGTGTGGTGTGCATATTGTAATTTTCCAAATTCTGCAAACTGGAACACATCCATCTGCCATATCTCATTCATTATTCCAGTCTTGACTTCACGGATTCTATCATATATTTTATGACTTATTATTTCTGAACCTTGCTGCATTTAAACTTAGGCTTATCTTTTTTTTCTACCTTTAGACAGGCCATAAAATTGTTTGCTAAAGAACTTAATATTTGAATTAAGAAATCTTCAGTGTAAGAATTCAAAGGAAGACTGCATTCTCTGAGATATTCAATGAACCATTGTAATTCAAAGCAATATTAATGAGCCACCAATTATTTCTGCATTTTCTTAGGTTAGGTGCAGCACAAATTCTAATAGGCCTTAATAATAAAAACCTTGAGTCAGATATTATGGGGGAGCTGAAAGATAAAAGAAGCAAAACAGCCAACCGATAAAGAGATTTTATCTCTACCATGGCTCAGACCAAAGGGGTGATCCTGTCCTCAGACTGACTGCTATTCAGCACTCCTGCCTCCACCTTCCTAGTGCTAGGAGTAAGGCATGTGATCAAAGAACTCGAATCAGAGGAGTGAGCTCTGTATCTCTTTTATACTTGCTCAACCTCACGTAGTCCAGCGCAGCCTTGAACTCCCAGAGGTCCATCTGCCTCAACCTCCAAAGTGTTAATGATGGAAAGAGGAAGGAAGGGAGGAAGAAGGGTAACCAAAATGAGTGGGGGCCAGAAAGCACGAGGAACCGCCCTCTTTTACGCACCCGAACAGTATTCCATGTAAACGTGTATACCACTTTTTGTTGGTTTTTCTTTTATGACATTGTCAAAACTCAAGTGAATTTTTACAAGTTGGATTTCATTCAGTTTTAGGTGACGGTGACCCTCTAGTTAGAAAAAAAAGGAGAATATAAAGAAAAATAAAGTATTTGCATCAAAATGGTGCTGAGACCTGCTTTTATAAGTGGAATAAGAAAGCTATTACGAAGTCAGACACAGGAGCATGGCAAAATATTATTTTCTCAAGAGTGAAAATGGGGACTGTGCATTAGAAGAGGCAGCAGGAGGTCTATAGGGCTGACAACAGGAAAAGTGTGCAGCTGTGCAGACCATGTATTTTGTGAGGAGGGGGCTTTGGCTCTTTCTATGGACACCACTGAGGTAAGCGTGAAATAAAAAATAACAATGTGACAGCTGTTCATTTCTATACTAACTTTCCCTTTTTATGTTCTTGAAGCTATGCTTTTAGCCATTTGTCAACCGTAATTAATTTTCTTTAAAATATGAATTCCATGAATAGCTCACATTCCATGTATGAAGCCAAAATCCACTTAGTTGTTTTCAGTCTCAATCCTTACTCCCCGTACATCATCAATATATTCTTTCCAATGTTCTTTTCCTAACTCATGGATTCAAGGTTGACTGAGCCACCTGATGGAATAAAAAGAAAACACTGCACATCCCTCAGAAAGACAGAAAGATCCAAATACTCCCGATGGAAATGCGTGGTGTGAGTACTGACCAAGACAAGATGGGCCAGAACAAACCATGCGTGTGGAATCCAAAAGATGCTGCTGAGTTGCAGCACCGAGGAAGATGGTGAACGGGTGGCAGGTCCATCGAAAAGAACAGCAAGGGCCGGGAACCCAGCCTAGGGGGCGTTTCCTACTCAGCTGTGAGAGGCCTGGGTTTGGTTACCAGCAGAGTGGTGGGCGGGAGAAAAGGGATGCTGTGCTTGCTTGCTCCCTGCTCACATGTAGAGCAGCAAGGCAGGCTTGGAGGATAGCTTCCAGTGTTTGGGTTTGTTCCTCAGGGTACCGGGTGGAACAGGCTTTCAACTCCTAGCCTGTTTCAGTCCAGAACGAGGCACTGAGTTCTGACTTGCGTCCAAGTGGAAGAGCATTATACATTTGGAGTGGTGGATCAAGGCCAATAAAACTGACTAGAGCCTAGTAGACACAATCCTAAAACATTTCAGTAGTTCTAGTAATTCTATCCAGGGATGTCACTTATTGACCAGTCTGATGCCCTGGATCCCACATTATAGAAGGAAGGAATCAAATCTCTAAGAGTTCCTCTAGCTCGCACAGGAACAGCATGGTTAAGTGGTTGCACGTGTATACACAGACACACAACCAATTAATCAACCAATCAACATAGTAACAAGCATTGAAGGGGATGCACCACATTCCTGTGACACACCACAGAATAAAGGAGAAAAGAGAAATTCAGAAAGGTGGCTCAGGTCTATCATTTTAGTTCATGGAAGGTGTAGACACAGTACCAAGTATTCAAGGCAAGCCTCATCTACATAGAGTTCAAAGCTAGCCTGTGATATGTAAGGACTTCCCTCATTAAAAAAAAAAAAAGACAGAGAATGTGGAAGACATTATTTTAGGAAGTATGTGTTGTGCCTAGATTACGACCCCCCGAGAGAGACCACCAGAGAGGCAATGGAGAAGGCTAAGGGACCCCCAAGTCACAAGGTCACAAGTAGAGAGAAGCTGTTTAATAGACAACCCGGTATTTTCTTTTTGAAAAATAAAATGAATCAGACATTGCCAGAAGCTCCTCGGCAGTGAGAAATGAGAAGCCATCCTCCACTCTTCTTCACCTGTGAGATGGCTGCCAGTTAACAGGGACACTGCCCAGCTCAGAGAACAGCAAGAGCCCTGGGCAGAGTGAAGATGGAGACGGTCCTCTCAGGGTACAGGAGCAGGTCCCCAATGGAAGAATTAACCGCAAGGACCACTCCCTACTGCTGCCCAGCACAGACCACCACTGCTCACTCCGGGAACTGTGCGCCATGCTCAGGGCACTCTCCTCACTGTGGTTGTCTGTGGGCGGAGGGCAGACGGCCTGAAACCTTGGTCTCATTTAGGTGGCTTTTAAAAGGAAGTATTTCAGGACCCTTTAGACTGGCGACGTTTGCTCTCTAGGTAAAAGAAAGGCAAATCCTTTCTGGACAAGGATCAAAATGCGATTCCCTAAGAATAGCTGAAGATTCACACTCCTCCCTAGTCAGAATACGGAGTCGGTGTCATTTCCCGCCTCCTTCCATGGAAGCTGGTCCTAGACACAGGTCGGGAACAACAGAATGGAGAGTGGAAGTCATGAGAACTCTCCCACCTCCCCTCTGTGCCTTACAGATATTTTGTGAGAGGCGCCCAAACATGCCAGCTCTCCTCGAGTTTAAGCCCAACTCTCCCACATTGTTCCTGTCGCCTCCTTTTCCCTGCCTCGTTTTTCTCGAATATAACAGCTTATAAACTTTATAAACACGACTACTACACGGCTATAAAGTGCAGTAGGGACCAGAAACTGCACTCTCTTCTCTAGATCAATGAGAATCCTGACTACAGCCATTCAAAGTCAGCTGGTGGCAGCAGGCTTCCCCGGGCGAGCTGGAAAGTGAGCTCCCAGCACAGCCTCAGGGGCCGGCAGCCAGCCGACCCGCCCTGTCCTGGAGCAACCCGGGAGGACTGGAGCTGCAGGGGACCCAGCACCGACCCCATCACCCTGTCCCTAACGCGAACCTAAATCCTGACTCGGTGGCGCGTCGTAGGTTCGAACAGCCTCCAAAGTGAGCTTCTTCCTGCTTCCCATGGCCCCCGTGCTCAGTCCTTCCACGATGGCCTTACTGGCTCCCCCTGCACGATCCGGATGGGCTACCCTGCACCCTGAACCAGCCTGCGCTCAGAGATCCAACCCAAGCAGGGTAGTAAGAAACGAGTCCAAATTGGTGAGGGAGCCGCGTGAGGGTAGAACATGCGCAGGAAGAAGTCAGAAGGTGCCTCGACTATCCTTGCTTGTGAAGTCACAATGGGTGAAGTCACACTGGGTGAGAGACTACAAACTCCGTGTAACAGAGATTCCAGGAGTCGCAGAAGGCCTGTTACCGTGGGAAAGAATTGCAACTTGCAGTCTCTGCCGCTAGAGGGAGATACGCTGGGTGTCAGGCTGCTCTTAATACCCTCAGTTTTCAAACTGAGATGTTTGGATGTGAGTAGAGACCTTGCAGTAATGTCTATTAATTATTAGTTATTTTTGGTCACTTAACCTGTGATTTCACACACAGGTCTGCTTGTTATAGAAACTTACTCCAGAATAAAACATTCATTTTGATTTTTTTTACTTTGAGATAATTATAAGAAATTCACATAGAAAGTCACTGCTAAGCCTTTGAAATTAAATATGAGCAGAGGCGCGTTGGCCACCTGGTATCTGCCTTTTATGAGCAGAGGCCCAGGGATCACAATTCCAATTTAAGAAAATCTTGGACATGCTGGGAAATGGTGGTGCAAACAGGTAGCTCTTTGTGAGTTCCAGGGCCACCTGGGAGGGCTACACAGAGAAACCCTGTGTTAGAAAAAGAAGAGAGGGAGGGAGGGGGAGAGAGAGAGAGAGAAAGAGAGAGAGAGAGAGAGAGAGAGAGAGAGAGAGAGAGAGAGAGAGAGAGAGAGAGAGAGAGAGAGAAGGAAGGAGGGAGAGAGGGAGGAAAGAAAAGGAAGGAAGGAAGGAAGGAAGGAAGGAAGGAAGGAAGGAAGGAAGGAAGGAAGGAAGGAAAAACACAAAGAAAGCAAACAAGCCTTGTACTGAAATAAAAAGAACAAAAATGAATGGGAGGTAGCTGGTGATGGTGCAGGTTCCTTGAAGTCAGGGGGCCCTGGGTTTTAGCACACAGCACTAAAAAGAGCAACACAACAGAATGAAAGTCTTGTGGGGCTGGAATGTGGAACGCACATTCTACTGTTGCAGTGTTACAGCCTGGGATGGTGGTCTGTCCACAACTTTGAAGTAAATGTTGTTATTCCTGAGTTGGGAGATCCCCAACGAGACCACCATTGATCCTACTTTCAGATGCAATCACACAAGGTTTCTTTATTGCCTTACAAGCTCCTGAGCAGGGGCTTCATCCTACACACCAAGGCAGAGGATGAGGGAGGAAGGACCCTAGCTCACAGTGCAAGGGGTTTTTAAAAGGAAAAACCCGCAAGCAGGGAGCTACATCTACATGCCTTGGTGTTATGGGATTGGGTGGGGGATATGCTTCTGTTTCCGTTGGCTCTAAGCCAAGAGGGCACTTTTGTAACTTTCCACAAAAATACCTGGTAACTGTAGAAACTTGTTTTTCTAGCTTCTGATTGGCTGTCCTTGGATCTTCTGGCAGCCAGGCAGTTTGGGGGCCATTTGTGGCTTTTCTCGGAAATTCCAGATACACAGGGTAGGGAGCCTGGGATGGGGTGCCTGCTAGATTAGAGTCTCACAAAACGGGGCCTGAGTTTAAAAGTCTTGTCTCTTTAATGTCATTTTCCTTAAATTTGTAGGCCTGGTCCATCAACAGGAGGGCCCAGCTGGCAGAGGAAAAGTCAGCCAGTCAGCCCAGCCAGTCAGCTGTTTGAAGACACCAGACTTTTATCCTTTTTCTTTCTTTAAGGGATTTATTTTCTTCTTCTTTAAGGACCTTATCATGTGCATAAAGTTTATTTTAAGGTCTTTTATTTGTGCCTCAACTTTATTCAAGACCTGTTGTGGCAGGGTTGCTGCTGTAGTGGAGACATATTGTTCTGGCTGCTACTCATTGTGTTTTTGAGCTGGCATCTGATCACATGGCATTGGGAAGATTACTATTCTAGGTGCTGATATCTGGTCTTGTCCTAATTGACTACCAGTTTTGTTCCTTGGTTTCCTTCTCCTCTTCGGATCTTAAGGGAGTGTGGTGGCTGTGTATTGCCATTAGGAGGATCGGCTTGGGTCCTGATAGGTATGGGCACAGGGACATCAAGGTAAAATGTGTTTCTGGGTATTGGGACCCGAGACTTAGGCACAGGAAGGGGTTGGGAGTGGAGGAGAATCTTCAGAAGAGGGAGGAAAGCAGGGTGTTCCACAGGATCTGTGTAGATAGGGCCCTGGTGCAGGGGCAGAGAGTGAGCACAAGCTGATGCAGAATGTTTGCTAAGAGCTGGGGATGAGGCTGGGAGGTTGTTCTTGGAGGGATGGAGAGAGAAGGAGCAACTGCAGTTAGCCTGTCTCCATGATCAGTGTGAACTGTGGGTTCCCAGGGAGTGTCTGCTGGAGTTGGAGGCTGGAGCAGAGCCATGAGTGGAGGAAAGAAATGTTGGAGGGAAAGTGATGAGTGAGCCGCAGGATGTCAGTACAGGAGGGGAACAGAGGCTATGGCAGGTTTTCTGCTGCAGAGCTGGGGATGCCAATTGGGGACTGAACTTTGGGGACTGAACTTGGAAGAGCAGAAGGAAAAGTGCAGATCAGCAGTTAGCTTACCCACTTCCCTGGCAGAAGTAGCCTGTGGGTTCCCAGGGAGGACCTGCTAGAGTTGCGGAGGGATGGGAAAGCAAGCCTGGAGGGAGAAAGGAGGGTGTTAGGGTCGGAGAGAACCCCCAAAGAAAGACCAACAGCCATGTATGCAATAACACGAACACTTTGTTAATTCCAACACTGAGTGGCACATGGTGACCTCCCAAGGTCACAAACTCCTTTTAAGCAGAGGTAGGGAAATCCAGAGAGGAGGGATTAATCTAGGGCTGGCTGGTGGAGGAAAGATTAGTCTGGACGTTGATTGGCGGGATGTCTTAATGGTTAGGGACTTTCCTGCAGCAGGGTAGAGAAGCTCTTTATCAGGAGACTGGGGGTGCCTCCTAAGCCAGCAAAGGGCCTTTGGGGGCCTGCTGAGGCAGCAGAGGTGGCTATGGGGTGCCTGCTGAGCTAGTAGAAGGCAGGGGTAGGGAGCATCTGCTGATTGAGTTGTGGTTTTCCTGAGGACTGTTTAGCTCTGTCCCGTTTTAGTGAATGGAAACTAAGGCCTGATCTGATCGCTGTCAGGCTGCTGGGAGAGCTTGGTCTGCCCCTCCTCGCCCCAGCACTCTCATTGGGGAAGATCTGTGGCCTCCACTAGGAATGCGGTGGGGATGGACTGCAGCGAGTGCTCTGCTGCAGAGCTGGGGAGGAGACTGGAGTACTGGGCTGATGCAGGGAATGCAGGGAGAGGTGAAGATCTGCAGTTAGTCTACCTGCTTTGCTGGCCGGAGTGGACTGCGGGTTCCCAGAAAGTGCCTGCTAGGGAGTGAGATAAGGCAATGAGTAGGGGGGGGGGGGGGGCAGTCAGGAGGTTATATCTGTGTGATCCTCTGGAGATGGGGGCAGGGAAGAATGGGCACCTCAGCAGATGGTCTTCTGCAGAGCTGAGGAGCTGAGGAAAAAGCGACCTGCTACCTTTTGCTTCTTAATAGACTGTCGTAAATGGACTTTTTTTCCTAATTACTTTCTCAGCTTGTCAGTTGTCGGTGTATAGGAAGGCTAATTTTTATAAGCTGGTTCTTTGAACTGCTATTTTACTGAAAGTGCCTTTGAGATTTGCCGACGGTTGTGTATCAGAAGGGCAGCAGTGGCAGCTGATTTCAGGAGATGGGTCCACCAGAATGCAAGGCACTAATGGGTGAACCTTGGACAGACAAGGACCCAAGGGCTTTAGCTCCAGGACTTACTGCTTACTGCTCATGTCTCTTACTACTCATGTGCCTTTACATGTTAGCCACTGGCATTTTTCTCTGGTCTCTGGCATAGTGTGAATGGGTGTGGGGGGATCCCGACTGCCTTTAATGTAATGTGATTATCTCTGCTGGGCATGTTTTACCTGTGGATTATTATGAAGATGATTTCCTTTCAAACTGTACTGTTTAACTGAAGCAATGGTTTTTATTTTTTAGGATTTATTTCTTTATTATGTATTCAGTGTTCTGCCTGCATTGTCTGCATACCAGAAGAGGGCACCAGATCTCATTACAGATGGTTGTGAGTCATCATCTGGTTGCTGGGAATTGAACTCAGGATCTCTGGAAGAGCAGCTAGTGCTCGTAACCGCTAAGCCATCTCTCCAGCCTGAAGCAATGGTTTTATACAATAATCGTGTTAGTTTAAATAGAATTCTGATGGTCAAGAGTTTTAATAAATATAGTAAATGACTGTGATAGGGGTTAATTTAGTGAAAAAATTAATATAGGTAAAGGTAGGATATAGTGTTGCCTTTGCCCCTGATAAAACAGAGGATAGAAAATAAAAACAAGGGAGTGTCACACAGCTAGGACTTAGGAGTTTCTCTTGAGGAGCCATAGAGACTGTGGCTTAGGCTAATGATTGAGAAAAACAATCACAGCCCAGACACTAAACTAGCTCAAGGTCTCTTAATGTTGAGAGATGTGGTCATGGGTTTCAGTGTGCATCATAGTTGAAACAAAGTTTTAAATAATGATTTAAGATTAAGTTAAGATGTTCTTGTTAATGACTTTGAGGTAGAAAATCTTGGGGAACAACTTAAAGTTTAGAAAAGCACATAGTTGAGTAAGGGCCTTGTTGAGGTCAAGAAACAAGAAGCATGACAGCCTGACTAACGCTGGCTGATGGACCTTTCTTGCTAGCATGGGTTGGTGATCAAAGGTGACGACTGATTCCTTATACACATCTCTGCCCTCAGCTTCCTGATATAAAAAGTGGTTGATGAGTGGGTATGCTCCCTGACGATTTAAAGTAGAGCTGAGTGCTTGTTTTTCATATATAAAAGTTTAGATTTGTGATTCCTTTAAGATTTTTTTATAAGATTACCTTTTGAGATAAATAATAGAGTGATCGACCCTTTTTTTGTAAACACAAAAGGCAGCCAGTCAGGTCTCTCTGTGGCAATCAGCCAGTCCTCCTGAATTTCAGAAGACCCTCTCTTCCTATCTTCCCGTGACTATGAGTGGAGTTCAGGGAAAACTGGGAGGAAACTACAGGGCGGTGTCTTCAGGGACATCAGCCTCTCTGACTGCCGGGTCTACCTGTTGGTTTTCCTGACACAGACCCACTCACTCACCCTTGACTCTTTTTGTGAGCCTGGCAGTGGGTTAGTGCCACAGCTGGGGACAGAGACACTTCTAGAAGCTGAAGAATTTGATCTCTGTTTTAACTTCTTTATTCCCTGAGGTAAGCAGTCCCCTTTCTTGGTATGTGGCTGCCCTGTCTCTTGATGTGAGGGGCTAGTACCCCTGTTGGAGGCTTCTGCTCCCATAAGTAATTGGGGACTGTCTTGTTCTGTAAATTCAGCCATGAAGAAAAAAATCTTTTTTAGTTTCTATGCAATCATGGAATAACTTTCCCTCCCCTTCAGTCAAGTATATGGAATGATAACATAGCTACCATCTTCTTGGATCAGGGGAGGGCCTGGCATTTCCCTTAGTTGACACATTGGGATGGGCTCACTCCTGGAAGACATTGGACCCGAGACAGACAGAGCTGGCCAGCTGAATTAGGTTGCATTGCATCGGGGCAGATTTAACTGGAGCGGCAGAACCATGTGGTCGTGTGACTACGTTGGAGCTGGTAGGGAGGCACATTACGGGTAAAATTTCATCCTCTGGAGAAGCTAATGATGGTGCTTCTTTGGTGTCTTCAGGTTTAACAGTCTTTGCAGTAATATGGTCTGGTGCTGGAAGTTCCAGTATCTGGTATCAAGGCCACCCCAAAAGGTCTTGGGCCAATGACATCTGGTCTTGAGCCAACAGACAGCATGAATCAATATGTGGGAACTGGTTTGTATGGCCAGGTAATCCCATCCAGATGTCTCAGACACTGTTGATCAGAGTCAAATCTAGAGTTCCCTCAGATGGCCAGCATCAAAGGAAGGACAACCAGTATCACAAACTGTCTTTTATTTGAAGGACTTCATCTCTATTCTGTAGTCAACAGTAAACCCTCTTTTAAAGTTGTGAAGTGTGGCTTGTAGGACTGTGTGTGTCTCACATCAGGACGGTGCAGACTTCGTGATGGGAAGACTTTCCCATCCATGAGTCAAGGGGTTTATGTACACTTAGCCCAATGTTGTACATAGGGCTATGTATCGCCATGCTATGTCACCTCCTATTGCAGGAGGTGAGTGCCTGTTCAGGTAAAAAGACTGCAGCGGAATCATAGATCAAGGCCTCATCACATCCCATAGCAAAGAACTGTGGGACCATTACAAGCATTTAAACTCATTCGTCATTCCCTCGTTACTGTTTTTTAAATCCCTAGTCTCTGTCTCTGGAGACCAATACCAGTGCCTCAACATTCTTTCGAGGCTTTGTCTTGGAGACCAGTGCCACCTTGGTATCCCATCGCGGCTTTGGATTCAGTCTCCTGAGGAGTGATGAAGTCTGCACTGGCTCTTCCTTGTGATAGGTCTTTCTTGTTGGACTTTCTTTGGACCACTAGCCCCCAGAGAATGACAGAGACTTGTTATTAATTATGGATGCTTGGTCTTAGCTTAGGCATGTTCACAACTAGCTCTTATAACTTAGATTAACCCATTTCTATTAATCTACATTTTGTCACGAGACTCTTTACCTCCCCTCCATTCTGTACATCAAAGTTTATCCTGATGATCTGAATTTCAGTGAGTCTGTTTTAACCACTCCCTGTTCTGCTCAGCTTTACTCTCTTTTTTTCCAGTCTCTCTCCCTCTTCCCCACTTCGTTGAGTTTGGCTAAAGATTGAAGAATCTTGTTAAACTCATAAAAGAACCAAATGCTTGATTCTTTTTTTTTTTTAAGATTTATTTAGCCTGCATGCCAGAAGAGGGCACCAGATCTCATTATAAGTGATTGTGAGCCATCATGTGGTAGCAGGGAATTGAAATCAGAACTTCTGGAAGAACAGCCAGTCCTCTTAACCTCTGAGCCATCTCTCCAGGCCCGATTAACTCTTTATATTGATATTCAAGTCTATACTTCATAAATTATATCATGATTTTTATTGTTCTTTTATTATTTGTTAGTTCTCATTGACTCTGTATTTAAGTTTTTCTTTTTTCTTTTGTTTTCGTTTTGGTTTCTCAAGAAAGGTTTTCTCTGTGTAAATCTGGATGTCCTGGAACTCACTTTGTAGACCAGGCTGTCCACAAATTCACAGAGATCTGCATGTGGCTTCCCACTGTGTCTGTTCAGAAACAGCTTCACTGTGAATCGGTATCCATCAATGGGAACATGAAATCTTCCTTGAGATGGGGTTTTGTGTCTTAGTCTCAAACATGAAATGCACCGAAATCTTCCAAAGAAGAGATGGATATTCTCAGTACTCCATGATTCCATGTAGCTTCTTCACGACAGTGAGTGCAATCCATAGTCCTAAAATATATTTCTGACACCTTTTAAGTCAAGGAAGAATCATCTCAGTGTTCTGCTTAGTACAAATGAGGGAAGGTCAAGACAGATACTGTTGATGTTCAAGATGGTGTCAAAGATGAACAATCTCAGGATAAGAGGAGAGATAGGGAATTCAATAAGGAATATCAAACGTAGTGCAGAGGGAAATCCTACAACACACAATGGACCAGTAGATGGTGCACACTTCAGTGTGGTCCCAGGAGCTGTGCCCCTTGCGGGAGGTGCAGAGGAGGAAATCTGTTTTATTCCTGCGATCTCAGCTCCCGGTGTTAGCTTGTGAGCCGAGCCTTTCGCATCAATGTTTACCACGTGCTCAGGGCACAGCTGGTGGTGACTACGTGCCCGAGTTTGTGAAAAGTCAGGGAGAAGTGGGTGAGGTGGTTATGGCGGAGTGGACACAAAAATTAAATTAGACAAACAAATGGGTGAAGGTGTGAAAACGGAATTTACAGAAAAGTGGAAAGATTTTTAGATGGACTCTGGAAGTTCATTGCAAGTAAACATCAGAAATCAGTAATTTTCACTTCGTTCAATGATCTTTAACCATCTCTGTGGCCCTGACCCATGCCCTTCACTGCGTGGATTCCAGCGTTCATATGAACCCTATGCCGGCTCTGGAGTCTGATCCATGTCTGCTCACACTGTGTCTAAGCACAGGAGGACAAGGATTATTTATTTTTGTTACTGGGTATTAAACCAAAGCCACCTTCATTATAATCAAGTGGCATAGCCCTTACCCTAAGCTAGCCCTGATCATTCTCTACCATGTGTTTAGATAAAACGCGTCTATACATTGTCCTTGTTAGCCTTGTTTTCTGAGTCTTCTGTCTTAAGCACCTGAGACGCTGGATGAGCGGCAGGATTACCAAGGATGATTTCAAAAAGCATCTTGAAGAGATGATGTTCGGTCCTACATTAGCTTCCTGCTTCCTTACTTTTTAATAAAACAGACCAATGTGAGTTTTCATGCTGTCGTTAAGATTCCACACTAAGTAGACCTGAGCTTAATACTCAGTTATTAGCGGAAATAACTAGGAAACGTGGTAAACATTGCTGCGAAAGGCTCGGTGTTATTCTTATTCGACTCACAGGCTAACACCGGGTGCTGAGATCGCAGGAATAAAACAACCCGAATCCCCTGTGGCTGTCTCTGTGCTCAAGCGTCTTTCCTTCCAAAACTTGACCTGCACGAAGTTGGGCTGAACCCAGGCACCGTATAAATCATCTTCTATGGGTTCCCGGAAGTCTTTTGCGCTGACTTATGGGAAATGTAGTCCCTACCACTGTGACATCACAAGAAAGGGCTGTGGATACAGAACTTCGTGTTCAGTTCAATCTTTAAACTTAGCTTCTCCCCCCAAAGTTAGGCGAGTGTCTGCTCAGCGCTGGGCTTGGATCTCTGACATGGAGGTTGGTGCAGGGTGCAGCGCTGTACTGCAGATCTGAGGGACTGTTCAAGGTGGCTGGTCCGGCGTGGAGGTTGCTGAATTGGGCTGCTTAGCAGGGAGGGGGGAGAAGCTGATCTGGAGGTGCTGTGCTGACCTAGTCTGGGCCGCTGACTGAACCTGGGCGCAGGTTTGAGGGAAGAGGGCACCAAGCCAAAGCCCTGTGCTGTGAGTGTCCAGTCTTTTAGGATGCCCCTACTGCCCAAGTCCACTCGTAGTTCTGGGACTGGAGGGCTGGCTCAGTAGCCAAGGAAAGGAGAAGGTTGGAAGAACAGGATTGCAATGGCAGAGAAGGTCTGTGAATGCTGATGCCTGAGGATCTGAAGGGAGCTCACTTTCCAGCCTTGCTGGGGAAGCATACCCACCCTAGCTGACCCTCGCGTTCATGGCTATAGTCAGGTTTCTCAAGACTTGCAGAACACGTGGGGTTTCCAACCACTCCTGCCTGCATTTACAGCCAGCCTATGACTCCGGGTTTGAGTTGGTAAAGTTCCTATTTTACAGAGACTGACTGTTTTGTACTGATTAAAGAGATGTTAGTCCCAATTCTTTAGAATAAATGATACTTTTCAGGACAGCTACTCTAAAATCCCCTTTACACCCCTTTGACCCGAAACCCAGACTAACACTCCCATGTACCCACAGAATAATCCTGTCAGTGGTGTGATCCTAGCTCTGCTCAGTCAGTGCAATTACCAATTGTATACTGCAAAGCGAAAACCACTAGACAGTAAATCTGCATCCATTTTTATCTGAGACTGTGTGATGTCAGAAGTTTGGACTCCCTTACAGATGTGAGAGAGGACTTGATGTGATGAGAGTAATGGACCTCATGATTGACAGGAGGAGGACTGAATATGTCTGAAGGGGGTGGCAACGGGCACTGCTGCTCTAGCAGGCTCTGCACATCGTCTTTTTCTTCTATCTCTTTATTGGCAGTGTCTAAGCTCACTCACTGAATGTGGCGTCCTGGTCCTCTGATGCTCCCTGAATAGTGCCAGAAAGATTTACCCAAATTTTTGGACCGTGTTAGTTACTAGAAGATGAGCTTGGAAGGCTGTGTCTCACTGGGGTTCCATCTTTGATGCTGTTGCATATTTTGCCACTTTTCATTCAAACCTACTGTTGTATGGTGGCGACTGTCTTATGACATTGAAGTCTACTCTTAGGAAATATGAGCTTCAAACCACCTTGTCCAAGCTCCTGAAATTTTCAGTGAGTTTCTAACCATATATAGAATAGTAGACACTTCCTAGATAATATTGTTAATCTGTAGGAAAATAGTAACTTATGTGAAGTGGAAAAAACACACTGCCTTCTACATCAAAACAGCTTCCTTACACTGTAGGTATGATACAGCAGCATGCTCCCATATACCTACAAATATTTACGTATGTTTTGAACTAAACGGATCTATGATTGAAAGGTGCAGTTGAGTCTCTTCTGTGGTTCATCCCTGTCATCTCTGCAGTTCAGGGACGAGGTAGCAATCCCATAGTTCAAAGTCATTCTCTGCCTTATGGAAAATTCAAGGTGAGCCAATTCTGTTGACTGCATTAGAAGTTTGACAATTACTTCACTAGTGTCTTTTGGTTAATGGCATCACGTGTTGGTGATTATATGCTTGTTTGCATTTACTGTGTGGGGAAGGATTCTCCTCATTGCCTTGCTTGACTCTTCCTCAGAAGTTGCAGGGAATGTCAGTTATCTTTGCATATTCATTTCTGTTATTTCCTGTCACGACCTCATCGTGATGACTTCGGTTTGATCTGAATTTTTCTGCTCTGACCAGAGACTTCCTCTGTTTGCTCATTTCCATCTCTGCGGTTGTCCGTGACTGATCCAGCTCTCTGCGGGCTTACATTCGCACCTGTTTCTTTAAGACTTGATACCTTCCCAAGTCCTTGCACCATTAATCCTTACTATTCTGTTGTGTCTGTAATGCTTCTTTACAGTCAGCCAGATCAGTAATCCGGCTCAGCAAATGGTAATGACAACCACACTTACCTCTGCCCTTCACGTGTGGTATTGCCACCATCCAGGCAGTGAACTGTGAACGTGGGATTCCTCCCTCTCCCCTGGGAAGGCGTCCAGTCTCCCTCGGTGTGCAGTCCTGCCCTTCCTCCCAGGCTCTTATCCTGATTACTGCTAGTTGAGTGATGGTGTGGATGGATTTACTGGGCTTTATAAACTCGTGAGGTAACCTGTCATGTTCAACATGTCTGGGAGAACTCTGTAGGGACCTTATGCTGTGTCATGACTTGGGAGCTGGCTGGTGGGACAGAAAGACTCACTACAAATGGTTATGTATTCTGATGCTCCCAAAATTGTCAATAAATTTTTCTTTGAATCAGAGGGCAGAGCTAGCTAGCTACTAGCTGACCAAAATTAACCATAGAAGTTTTTGAGGACTGAGGACAGATAGGCAGAAAGTGGTAGGGTGGGGTTTAGAGAGGGTCTTGGTCTTTTTGGATGGAGTTGAAGATTAAATAGTTACAGTTAGTTTTCCTTCTTACAAAATTCAGAAAAGAAACTCAGAAAAGAGGTATAAAGTGTATAAGGTTGAGGGGTGGAGAGATGGTTATGAGCACTGGCTGTTCTTTTAGAGGTCCTGAGTTTAATACCCAGCTACCACATGGTGGCTTAAACCATCTGTATTGAGATCTGGTGCCCTCTTCTGGCATAAAGGCAGAATATGATACATAATAAATAAATAAATATATCTTTTAAAAAATGTGTATAAGATTGAGAGACATAAAAGCTTAAACTATTTATCTAAAAAATGTTTTGAGGTTGAAGAACATAGTTATGGATTGGTGATGCAAGATAGGATAGAAAATAAATTAGGTCCAAAACTTTAGACTCATTAAGTGAGGCAGATAGTGAAATATTTTCTCTAATTTGCCAAATACTAATGGACTGCACATTGTGAATATTATTCTTACTTGATAACTGTTCATATTGTATATAGTTTTACTGTGTTAGAGTTAAAACCTTTCCTTTTTATTTAGACAAAAGGGGGGGAATGTGGAATAATCTTGTATAGTGTAAAGGTGTCAGTCTGATTAATGAAAAACTGAATGGCCAATAGCTAGACAGGATTTCCAGGTACAGAGGATACTGGGAAGAAGAAAGGTGGAATCTCCAACTGAATGCAAAGGGGGCAGGTTATGTAGAAGATGAGGTAACAAGCCATGAACTATGTTGCAGCACTTAAATGAATAGGAATGGGTTAATATAGGTTATAAGAGCTAGTTAGAAATTAGCCTAAGCCATTGACTGAGCTTTCAAAGTTAACAATAAGTCTCTGTGTGGTTATCTGGGAGCTGGCAGGCGGGACAGAGAAAGAGCTGCCAGTGCATTTAACTGCTGAGCCACATCTCCAGTCCCAACATTCTGTTGGTAGATGTATTCATGATCTGTGTTATGGTTCTCAAATGTATAATATCCATAGTAGTTTCTAGGCTCTTCTACCCTTCACTCTGTTTAAAGATGAGTTCCATGCACCATTACATTAGTCCATCAGATGTATTTTAGGGATATTACTTAGATTTGCATGTGGAGGCACATACGCCTCTTGGCATTTATGTAATTACTCAAGTTTTAATCAACACAATGTGTGGTATTATTTCTTTTTTCTTTGTTTTAGGATATGCTGTCATTCTGGGATGTGGCCATTTATTTCTCTGCAGAGGAGTGGGAATGGCTGGGCCCTGCTCAGTGGAAATTGTACAGGGACGTGATGTTGGAGATTTACAACAATCTTGTGTTCCTGGGTGAGGATCACTTCCATGGTAAACTCTTAATTAACTGTCAACATACAACTTGCTTTCTTTGTACAATATCTAGTCAGTGCTTGTGCTTCCAACCATGAGGTTCATAGAGCTACTTTTCCTTGTAAATGAGCAGGATGGAACTCAGGACCTGCAGACTCTAAGCACCCCCTAGGCATTCTGAGTGCCCATCACATAACACATGTTATTTCCTTCCCTTCACACACAGTCCTGGAGAAGACATGCTATCTCTCAGGAGAACACACTAACAATGTTGTTCCCCTTTTTCCACAAGCAGGTCTTGCTTCCTGTAAGCCATATCTACTCACATTTCTGGAGCAAAGACAAGAGCCTTCAGATGTGAAGAGACCAGAGGCAGCCGCCTCGCAAACAGGTGTGTAGGGATGAGGGGGACAGAGGACAGAGTGGGAGGCCAGAGATCCGGAGGAGAGCCAAGTGTGCATTGAGATGCAGTGTTCCGATGGAAATCATGTTTTAAGGATCTCCCTTTCTGTCTTTTGCTGTCAATGGAAGTTGTCTGTCAGATGCTTATGATACTTTGAGTCTCTCACTCTCTGTTCTTCTCCATTCAGGTCAGCTATGTTTACAGTGACCCTAAAACTGTCATTTCTAAGTGAACTTGACTTAGTTTTCATAAATTGTCTCAGGTATTTATTTTCTACATAAAATATACATAAAGCTTCCTGTCTTAAATCCTTGAAATATATTCTTTAATACTGTTATAGACAGTCAATCTGCTTCTCATGTAGACTAACATTCTTACCTTTCAAAACTAAAAGTCAGTATATGTCTGTAGCTAGAATATATATATATATATATATACATATATATATATACACACACACACACACGTGTGTGTGTGTGTGTAGTGTGTGTGTGTTTTCCAAGCCTATTATACTTCTTGTTTATCTAGTCATAATAGTTCCATAATTTCCACTGGACCCTTTTTTATTAGCATAATGCTCCTAAGGGTTTCTCTGATCGTTGATGTTATGCCTTCCTTAAATGTTTGACTTTGATTAATATTGCTTTGTTCTATGTTCTGTGTTGTCATGACCTTATTTCAGTGCAAGGTTACATGATTTCCACCTAGTGTGTTTTTAAATTAGGTTCTGTTGAATACAGGTGTAGAAATTTGAATGTAGCTGATTTATATAAAAAAGAATGTAGCTATGAGCAGATGTCTCCATTTTGAAAATCAGCGTTAAAAACACAAAGAATGTTGCTCTGCTTTGACCCGTTCTTCAATTTTTACTTGCCAGGAACAAAATGTTATCCGTGTAAAGAATGTGGCAAAGCCTTTGACTGGAACTCACACCTTATTAAACACCAGAGAATTCATTCAAGAGTGAAGCCCTACAAGTGTGAGGAGTGTGGTAAGACCCTCATTGCTCAGCCATTACTGTCTGTGCACCGGCGACTTCACACAGAAGAGAAATCCTACAGATGTGAAGAATGTGGCAAAACGTATTTTTATTCCTCAAAGCTTAAGGAACATCAAAAAAGTCACTCTCAGGAGAAACCCTACAAGTGTGAAGTGTGTGGCAAAGACTTCAGAACGTACACAGCACGTTCCAAACACCAGAGGATTCATACCGGAGAGAAACGGTGCAAGTGTGGAGAATGTGGCAAAACCTTCCACCAGTCTTCCGGTCTTAAACAACATCAAAGGATTCATCTGTGAGAGAAAGCACACAGTCTTTTGCACTAAGAACTTTTGAAGCACTTGATAATTCATACTGGAGAGAAATGTCACGCGTGTGAAAAATGTTGCCAACCATTTAATACACTTTGGCCTATTTCTCAATACCAGGTAGTTCAAACTTCAGTGAAATGATACAAATGTTTAAATGTTCATAAAATGTTTTCTACTTCCTCAGATCCTAAGAGAGGAAAAAGTTCTTTCTGACCAGAAACTCTACTAGTGTGGGAATGTGGTAACGCTTTGGAACCCTTCAGACTGTATCCAGTGCAAACAAGCGGATACTGGAGGACAGCTTTGCACGTGGGAGGAACGTGGTGACGAGCTTTACTGTCAGCCAACGCTCTCCGACTTACGATGCCTATGATGCTTTGAGTCTCTCATGCTCTGTTGTTCTCCCTTCAGGTCAACAGTTTACCCGGAGAGCAGCAGCACGCTCTGTTCTTCTCCGTTCAGGTCAGCAGTTCACCCGGAGAGCAGCAGCACAACCGTGGAGCGCAAGGCAGGGCTTTAGAGGATCTCATGCCTTAAGAGAAAAGCACTCGTGCTGAGCAGCCACCTTACACCTCTGGAAAGCTCATTCAGCCCTTGATGAACACCAAGGAAGTCCCACCTGATAGAGTCTCTGCAAATGTATAAAATATGGCCATGTGTGTAGCTGCTTTGTATTCTTCTATAAGGATCATAGGGTTCATATTGGTAAGGGGCACCACAAGTGCTGATTGTGGCAAATCCCTTTACCTGACTCTCTTACCCGAAATGTCCCCAGAGACATTATACTGGTGTGAAGTGTGTGGCGAGGCCTTCTGATCTTCCTCACATCTTTCTGCACACCCAAATGATGTGGAAAAAACTTTTTAAAAAAATTTTAAGCACCATCAGCACCGAAGGATTTGTGTTAACGAGAAGCTTAATCACCATCAGCACCAAAGGATTTGTGTTAACGAGAAGCTGTCCTGTATGTTCTTGCTCTCGCTTCACACCTGCAAGCAATGTGTGATGGACTCTCAATCTGGATGTGATTGGCTGTGACCATGTCTATGGGGGTTCTTTCATAAATAATCACTGATATTGGAGAATCTAGACCAACTGGGGTGACGTCGGTGCACCTTGGCTGTGCCACACCTGAGCACAGCCTGGTTGTAGAAGAATGCTGGTTGAGCTGAAGCCAAAGGGCACAAGCCAGAAAGTAGTGTACCTCTCTTTTTCCTACACCACTCGCTGCCTCAGATTTCTGCTGTGTTCCCCTGCTCTGGCTTCCGTGGATGACGGAGTGCAGCCAGTGAGCTGAAATCAGCCTCTTCTCCTCGGAGTAGTTTCGGTTGTGGTGTTCATCACACCAGCTGAAATCAAACCAAGGCAGTAAAGAAGGAGGGACAGAGCTCCGCCCCTCTTTATATCCTAGCTATCCTCAGAGCCTCTGTACTGGAAAACAATATTCTAGTAAATGACATGTGGATTCATATGAAATAGAGACCTTCTACATATGATCCCGACAAACTTTCTCCAACATGTATACCTCATAGAGCAAATTATGGTAAAAAGCATCACTTAAAGTGATTTATTTAGAAGGCTAGAAGGGGGTGTTGGAGAAAGCCACTGGTCATAATTCCTCTGTTGTACTCTCGGTAGAGCTAAGTAGAAGATGCCAAGTGAGTATGGTCTCATCTCCAGCAAGCCACCTCTTTCTCTTTTCTCAGTTGACACTGAGGCAAAAATCCTAACCCTCATGACCTAAGATGCTGAGGGAGCCTTCTCTCTTGCCCCCTCATCACACCTTCATAATAAGATGCTATCCCTCTGCAAACTTGCAATAGCCAAAGTCATGTGCTGAATCACACCTGTAATGTGTTTTGTTGGTATATTCTTAAAAGCCATATTGTCTTTATTTTATGTATGTATTTGCATATGCTATTTATGATAAATTATATATAAGTATATATTCTTTTTCAGAAATTTCAGATAAATAGGTATATAAATAAGGTGACTTGGCCAAGCCTTCCCGTCCCATTTTTTTCCATGCAAATTACTTCCTATTTCTACCCCCGGTTTCTCTATTGACTCCATAAGCTTTCTCTTTAAATGATGAGTTCATTTGCTGCTGTGGGTTTGTGCAGAGGCGCAGGGCAGTTGATTGAGGGGGGAGCTCCTCGGGCTGCCTCTGGCTGCCCTGCCATCCATTGCCAAGACCTCCTCAGCTCAGGGTGGGACTTCACAAGCACTGCAGGTTTCCATGCACGAATTTTGTTGGCTTTTTCTGCAGATCATATGCAAGTAGTCACGGCCACTGCGAGTTCATGCATGTGAAAACCTAGGCATTCCCTGCAAGTACTGCTCATCCGCACACGCCTACTATTTCCAGCTCTTATAACCTCCCCACCATATCCACCTTGGCGACCATTAAACCTGAATTTCAGATATGACATAGGTATCTCATGGGACTTTGTTTTAATCACCATCTACTGCAGAACTGAGTTTTTCTGATGGGGATAAGAGGTGACTTAGTGTCTGGGTATGAACACTGAGGACAGTTCATTACTTTGTCCATTACCAGAAAGACAGTAGTAGCCTCTCCCCTAGATCCTAGCACCTAGCCAGGCTCAGGTTTATTAGCCAACTCACACCACCATATATGAGCAGCAGCTATTGCTTTGGCACTCAATCCAGTTGGAAAATGGTTGTTAGTCCCATAAACTTTATGCCATGGCAGCAATTGTGGAACATTTTGCTTGGACAGTTATTCTATATCCCTTGTTTACTGCTGGGTAAGGCGGTTTACTACACTTCTGTGATTAGAGTATGGGTATTTCACCCTGAAGTTCTCCCATCCATGCACACAAGATTTATTTCTTTCCATTTATGTCTTGTTTGAGTCTTTCATCAATATTTTATAATTTGCGTCCTGCCATCTCACTTTCTTCATGTAATCTATTGGAAAGTAGTTTTCTTGCTGCTCCCATATACTGGGATCATCTCCGTGGTTGTCCCTTCAGTCTTTGTGAGCCCATATGAGCCCAGGTTTTTGATTTTGTGGGGTTTCTTGTGGGGTCCTTGATGTCTCTGACTCCTACAATCCTTCCTCCCCCTCTTCTTTAGTATTCTCTAAGCTTCGCCTAATGTTTGGTTGTGGGTCTGCATCTGTTTCGATCAGTTGTTGGATGAAGCCGCTCTGATGATGATTATGCTAGTATAGTGGAGTATCATTATGAATCTTTTTTTCTGGTCATGTTTGTTTCTCTCCTAGGTCTCTGGGCTATCTAGCCTTTGGGTCCTGGCCCACTGGGCAGTGTTAAAAGTAGATACCCTCTCTCCTTTAGATCCTGCATACTCAGCTTCTGCATACCTGCACCATGGTAGCTTCTCCTCCTCCTCTTAAAGAGACAATTGCACTAAGAAGAAATGGAGACTACAGAAGAGGTATGAATGAATGAATGCTGAATCCTCAAGGATCAGCAATTCTCATATGAATCCGCAGCTTCCCAGATGTGTTTCCATGTAACAGACACAAACACATGTGCACACACACATACACAAACACACATGTACACACACACACACACACACACACACACACATTGGAAGACCTAGCCATACTCAGAAATGCTGAGTCTTAAGGTTGCTGACAATGCCCTTCACTGCAGCACTAGCGGGCAGGACAGAGCAGTCACGACCCCATTCTACAGAGACTCCTCAAGCCAATGTCCAAGGGGAGGCACTGCTTGCTGAGCAGTTTCTCTAAGCTGACAGAGGTGTTCTGCACCATTGGGTTAAACACAATGCTTGGAATAAAGAACTGAATATGGATGCTCTACAATCTCTGTTCAGAAAGAGCTTCCGTCTGAGTCAGAGTCCATCATGGAAGCATCTTAGGATGGCGTTTGTATCTTTGTCTCAGCAGGAACTGCAGAGAAAAAGACTTTCCAAGGAAGGAATGGGCATTCTTAGTCCTTCATGGCTCCACTGTAGCTTCTTCACTACAGTGAGCTCATTTGATAGTCCTAAAAAACACTTGTCTAAGACCTGTGGACTCGAGGAATAATCATCTCTGCATTCTGCTTCAAAAAGGGAAGTTCAAGGCAGATACCATTGATATTCAAATCGTGTCAAATATGACAACATCGGCATCAAAAGAGAGATAAGGAATATAAAACCTATGGCGGAGGGAAATTCTATAATGCACCTTGGAGCAGCACAGCACACTCTTCAGTGTGGTCCCAGGAGCTCTGCCCTCCTCCTCGGGGAGGTGCAGAGGAGGAAAGAATGTGCTCAGGAACACCAGGTGCTGACGAAGTGCCTGAGTTTGTGAAAAGGCAGGGAGAAGTAGGTGAGGTTGTTGTGGTAGACGTGACACAAAATTTATATTTATTACACAAATCACTGGGTGAAAGCGTGGACAAGGGATTTACAGAAAGTTCTTCGGATGGATTCTGGAATCCCTGCTAGTAAACGTCAGAATTCTGTACGTTTCATTTTGTTCATTGATTTTAACATCTCTGTGGCCCTGACTTTACTGTATGGATTCCAGCACACACATGAACCCTATGCCGGCTCTGGAGTCTGATCCATGTCTGGCTCACATTGTGTGTAAGCACAGGAGGAAAAGATTATTTGCTTTTGTTACTGGGTATTTGTATCACCCGATTCTGTGTTACCCTCTCAGTACAGTTCTCACGCCACTGTACCATATGGGAGCCGGGCAAGGGCCTGGAGATTGAAAGAACACACGAGAGACCGGGGTCATTTGAAAGGAGATCAGCCGAATGCCGTTTATTCAACTTTGGGGAAATCTTTATATACCTAGCTGCTGTACATGGATTTCCCCCCAGGCAGGTGGGAAATTGCCACACCAAAGATGGAGTAAACAATGCCCTATAGCTAATCACCAGGCCGGGCAGAGGGAGCACAGAAACAAACAGAATGTTTTAGCTGGCTGACCAGAAACTGTCCTCAAGACGAACCCCAGGAGCAGGGGCAGACCCGGGCCCCACAGGTATTAAAGCAAAGCCATCTTCATTATAGTCAAGTGGCATAGCCCTTACCTTAAGCTAGCCCACCCTCTCCATTCTTTACTTTGTGTTTAGATAAAACGCGTCTATACATTGTCCTTGTTAGCCTTGTTTTCTGATTCTTCTGTCTTAAGCACCTGAGACGCTGCATGAGCAGCAGGATTACCAAGGATGATTTCAAAAAGCATCTTGAAGAGATGATGTTCGGTCCTACATTAGCTTCCTGCTTCCTAATTTTTAAGTAAAACAGACCAATGTGAGTTTTCATGCTGTAGTTGATCCCACACTAAGTAGACCTGAGCTTTAAACTCACAGGTATTAGCGAAAACAACTAGGAAACGTGGTAAACATCACTGTGAAAGGCTGGGCTCACAGGCTAACAGCGGGTGCTGAAATAGCAGGACTAAAACCGCCCTATCCCCTGTGGGGGTTCCTATGCTCAAGCTTGTTTTCCTTCCAACTTCGCCCACGTGCAGTGAATCAACTTCCGTGAGTTCCCGGAAGTCCGCGCTGAGTTATGGGAAATGTAGTCCCGACCACCATGACATCACCAGAAGGGGCTCTGGATAACGAACTTCCGCTTTCGATCTTCTAACTTAACCTTCTCCCCTAATTTATACGAGTGTTCTTCTCAGCGCTGGGCTTGGATCTCTGAAATGGAGGTTGGTGCAGGGTGCAGCGCCGTCCTGCAGATCTGAGGGACTGTGCAAGGTGGCGGGTCCGGCGTTGAGGGAGCTGAATTGGGCTGCTTAGCAGGGAGGGGGGAGAAGCTGACCTGGAGATGCTGTGCTGCCTAGGCTGGGCCGCTGCACACGGGTGCGGGTTTGACATGGGGGATGGCGCCACGCTAAAGCCATATGCTGTGAGTGCCCAGTCTCCTAGGACGCCCCTGCTGCCCTAGCCCACCTGTGCTTCTGGTGCTTGAGGAGCCGAAGGAAGCTCGCTTGCTTGCTTGGCTGGAGAAGCTTGCTCCCCGCTTAGCTGACTCTGGGTCACATGGCAATAGTCAGATTTCTCAGGACTTCCAGAAAAGGCAGACACCTAGTCCCACCTATAATATCTTTTTCTTCTTTTTTTCTTTCTCCCTCTTGTTGTTTTGTTTTGTTTTTTTTTATTTTATTATTATTATTATTTTTATTTATTTATTTTTTTTTTGAGACAGCGTTTCTCTGTAGCTTTGGAGCCTGTTCTGGAACTAGCTCTTGTAGACCAGGCTGGTCTCGAACTCACAGAGATCCGCCTGCCTCCTCTGCCTCCCGAGTGCTGGGATTAAAGGCGTGCGCCACCACCACCCGGCTTTTGTTTTGTTTTTTGTCTTCCCCCCCCCCCCCCCCCCCCCCCCCCCCCGAGATAGGCTTTTTCTGTGTAACACCTCTGGCTATTCTGGAACTCAGGTCGGCTTTGAACTCACAGAGATCCCCTTGCCTCTGCCTCCCAGACTGCTGGGATTAAAGGCTTGTCCCACCACCACCTGGCTTTACCTATACTTTATAGAACACCTATACCCTTCCATACGTTAGGAAGCTCACCTCTATGTTCCTAAGTTCCTAGTTTCCAGGGACAGAGTACTGTGAGGGCAGTTGCTTGCTGTACGGGATGTTAGTTCCTTTTCCTTTGGAATGAATTTTGATATTTGTGGAAACCTCAGGTGGAATAGAAACAAGTTATATACCCTGTTGTGATCAGAATCGTCACATTACACTCCCATATACCCACAGGATAATCTTGTAGTCAGTATGAACGTATCTTTGCTGAATCCAGATAATTATGAACTTCACACTACAGAGTGAAACATACTGAGACTAATACTGCATCCAATTCCTTTTGAGACTGTGGTGTCGGAAATTTTGACTCCTTTTCAGATGTGAGAGAGGACATGGTGGGATAAGTGGACCTCATGATTGACAGGAGGCTTGAATATCTCTGAAAGGAGGGGTGTAGGCAGAAGTGTCTCTCTCCCAGGCAGTTCCCAAATAACAAATCAGCCTGATATGATTTATATATTCCAATATTATATATATTGGAATATTATATATTCCAATAGCTCAGGCTTACTTATTAACTCTTACATTTTAAATTAACCCATATTCCTTATTTGCCCTCTGCCACGTGGAACATTAATCTCTTGCTCCTTCTGAGTCTACTGGCAGACTCCTCAGACTCTGCCCTTCACCTTCAGTTGGTTGCCCATTCCATACTTCCTGCCTGGCGACTGCCCAATCAACATTTTATTCCAGTTCTAGTGACAAATCTTTACAGTGTACAAGAGGATTGTTCCACAGCAGAGGGGAGAAATGGCCCATTTTTTCACTTATATTCTTTTGTTAGTTCACCATGTGTGGATGACTAGATGCTTCTATTTGCTGGCTGGGAAGGAACCTCTCCTTTGCCTGTTTGACTCTTTCTCTGGATTTGCAGGGAATGTTTGTTATCTTTGCACGTTCATCATTATTTTCTATCATAAACTCATGGTTCTTTCTTCTAACTTTACCTGAATTTTTCCAGACCAGAAATCCGGCTCAGCAAATGGTAATGACAACCACACTTACCTCTGCCCTTCACGTGTGGTATTGCCACCGTCCAGGCAGTAAACTGTGAACGTTGGATTCCTCCCTCTCCCCTGGGAAGGCGTCCAGTCTCCCTCGGTGTGCAGTCCTGCCCCTTACTCCCAGGCTCTTATCCTGATTACTGTTAGCTGAGTGATGATGTGAATGGATTTACTGGTTTTTACAAACTCAGGTGGTAACCTGTCATGTTCAACAAATCTGGGTAAACTCTTGAAGGGACCTTGTGTTTGGGTATTGTTATGTGTTTCCTGGCGATGACTGTATCTATCAGAGACCATGTAGAGAAGATACAAGAGTCTTTTGGACCGGTTTTGCTGAGAGTCAGAAACAAAGGAATACACCTGAGAAGCAGTTTGTCGTCATTTTCTGCTTTCGCGGTAAAACATTTTGGTCAGTTTTCTCCAAGGACAGTGTCCAACTGAAGTGACATTTTTTGAGTGTAAGAGTATGTGTCAGTTTGTCTGCTTGACTATTAAAGACTGTATTCAATTGTTCTCTTTCTTATGCTAACTATTTAAATACATGCCAGATGGAAGAGAAGTCAATCCCTGTTTCCAGGTTCAAGTCCATGTACTATTCGTTAGGTACAATCAGTAACTGTACTGTGTGTTTAAACTTTACATTCATAGTCTCCTTTATTAACTGTTGTTACAAATGCATATGTGTTGCTACATATGCAGATATATATATATATACTTATGCATATATGAACACACATGTATGTATGTATTTGCTTGGAGTGTACAATCTTACTCATGTGTAACATCCGATTTTGTGTTACCCCTTCGGTACAGTTTGCACACCACTGTACCGTACATGAATCAAGCAAGGGCCTGGAGATTGAAAGAACACACAAAGAGACCTGCGTCATTTGAAAGGAGATCAGCGGAATGCCGAAAGAAAGCCCTTTATTCAGCCTTGAGGAAATCCTTATAAACCTCTGGATTTCCACCCAGGCAGGTGGGAAATTACCACACCAAAGATGGAGTAAACAATGCCCTACAGCTAATCACCAGGCTGGACAGAGGGATTACAGGAACAAACAGAATATTTTAGCTGGCTGTCCAGAAACTGTCCTCAAGATGAACCCCAAGAACAAGGGTAGACCCCGGCCCTACAGGTCCCCTTTTTTATATAAATTATATGACTAGGCCTGCCTTGGGTGGCATTGGACATTAGGCAATACCCCTTACCCATCATGTGAAAGCATCCAGGTCAAAACACATTTCCTGTCTTAGGTTGGGGCAGCCCCCCAAAAACCTTTCCCGTCATTGGCTCACTAGTCACCCATCACCGAGTTCAGCCAGATTTGTGCTGAAAGATTCTCCGGGGCAATAGCTAAGAGGACTTGCCACGTGACAACATTGACCTGAGCTTGACTTTGGCTCTGGCACCATGAAACCATGAAGATGATGCTCCAGCATATATAAGCGCTCCTTAAGGAGACTGCCTGCTCAATCCTTAATAAGTCTGCCCAAATTGGAGCCCTTTAAATAAGGTCTCAGCGTTGGTGGGAGGAACCCTGGTATAGCTAACTAGAATAATCTCATGAGCCAATTTGTAAATTGTGTACTCCAGGGTCTGTGAATAACAGCAATAAGCCTTTTACTGTATAATCTAGCAGTGGTCTTTAATCAAAACCAATAGCAAAATTAACTGCAATATTCATTTGTAAATTTAGCTCAATTTGAATGGCCAAGGCATTTGCAACCTGCCCTGAGAGGGTATCCATTGTGCTAGCAAAAGCAACTGACTGACTAATGGAAAATCCAGCAGCTCTAGCTGCTCTGGCAGCCACAGCAATGGCTGGCATATTATGGGATGGGTAGGCAGAGGAACAATCCTTGGCACTCGGACCACCATAGCCAGCTCCTCAGGATCCCAGCAACTTTTTAGTTGACAAGCCAGTGTCTATTTGATCTCGTGGCTCTGTCCTGTCTTTAGGCTTCTGGACAGGAAAATCCACAGCATGCACCAGACGCTCAGGTACCCATATTGGATTGTCAGCATCCTGTGGGAAAACACAAACAGCCCCTCTTCCCCACACCAGTACAGGATCTGGACCATACCAGGTGCCATCTGCTAGATTCTTCCATTTAACATGAGGCATCTTGGAAGAATCTGGCCGCCAGTGTCGGTCAGCAGCGGTATGAGATTGAGCATCAACAGTCAAAAAATTTTAAATGTATAAAATAAAAGACAAATGGTCTCTGGGGGTGGAACCATATTTTTTGTTTTATGTAAATAGGTTTTGAGCATACGATGTGCTTGCTCCATTATAGCTTGTTTTGAGGATTATAGGGTATTTTTGTTTTGTGAGAAATTGAGAACTTAGAGCAAAATTTAGTGAAGCCAGTGTTGGTGTAGGCTGGCCCATTATGAGTTTTTATAGATTTTGGAATTTTTATGTAGGCCAAAGCCTGGAGACAGTGACTTTTGACATCCCGTAATCTTTTTGTGTGTGAGTTGAGGCAAAAATAAGATGAGAATATGTATTCACAGTTACGTGAACATACTGTATGTGTCCAAAAGAAGGAATATGGGTAACATCCATTTGTCATAAATGATTAGAAGCAAGCCCATGAGGATTAACTCCCAAATGGGGAACAGTTAAAAGTTTTGTACATAGAGAGTATTTTTTAATATTAGTGGCTTGCTCTTGAGAAATCTTAAAATGAAATCTTAAAGACCCAGCATTGAGATGAAAATGATTATGAGCTCTTTATAAGATTTTTGACTCATTGTATAAATTTGGTGGGTAAGCTGATAATAGTCAATAATTGTATCTGGACTTGAGATACAGAGGCAATATAAGCTGTAGTTTTTAAAGGTGTAAGAATTTATATATTGACTGTCAGTAAAAAGGTTAAATAGAATATTAGCATATTTTAAGGCCATTTGTACAGCGATCAATTTAGCCATCTGAGCAGATTTAGCATTAACAGGCTGAATATCAAAATCAAGAGGGGAGGCTACCATAGCTCTCCTGGTGGAAGACCCATAATGATTATTAAACCTGTAGGAATTAGTGTATAAAAACAAGGTCCAATCTTTAGCAAAATTTTGCAGTCAAGTTATTTTTGTCTGGGTATATGGTGTAATAACTTTATCAGGTAACACTTTAAAGGTTTGTAAACTAAGTTTATATCTTTATTGAATAACATGTAGCACAGCTGATGGGTGCGAGATAACAATTTTTACAGGTGACATGTTCATGTACCCGTAGGATGGGTCCTTGTTGTTAAAAAACTTTAGTAGGACTATGTTGAGAGGGGAAACTTATCAACAGCAGAGGTTGACTATAGTCAATATAATGAATATGAGTAGAGTTAGCTTTTTTAAAATAAAGTAATATATTGTCTTTTTTGAGGTGTCAATTTATAGAAGGAGGTTGGATTTGGATTTTTTGTAGAATGTTTATATAATTATTGTTTTAAGATTCTGTAGCAACCTCCATTTATTAGACTTTTTTAATAACAAAGATAGGGGTATACCAGGGAGAAATGGATACCAGTATGCATCCTGTTTTTAGCTGTTTTAGGAGCTCATTTTGTAGACTAGGTTGGCCTAGAATTTACAGAGATCTCCAAGTGTTGGAATTAACAGCAGGCACCATTATATCTGGCTTTTTGGGGGGCTGATAAACGCCCCTTTATCTGCAAGGTTATAGGGGGAATAAGTTTTATAGGCCGTAATTGTTTTTCTTAGTTGTTTAATGTCCTAAAAGACCAGGGGGTTATATTGTCTGATCTTTTGTCCTTGTAGATCAATAACTAAATCTGTGTTGTTAAGCCCAGGCATCTTTTTGTATCAGCTAACATGTCAAGGTCATGTTGGAGGGAAATCCATTACAATTTTTTTTTGTATTTTATCTCTCCATAATAATTTTTTTTAAAGACAGGCTCTGTCTTTTTATTAATTTTTTTATTAGTGTAATTTTTAAAGTTTTTTAGTACTTTTAGTTTTTTGTTTTTTAAAACTCTTAATAGAATTTATAGATTTTATTTTTTTGAATTTTTAAGGGTTTTGCTTAAATTTTTTAATTGTTTTTTATTTTTATATTATTATTGAGAAGAACATTTTTGACTAAGCGCCATAGTGAAAATATCACCATGGGAAATTTTTTTGGCCCTCATTTTTTTAATGTTTTTACTTTTATCTGTTTTTAATCAGTAATATTAAAGCCCCCTGCGTGTAGAAACCAGGGACTAAACTCTTTTTAAAAATTAGGCAATTAACTATCTTATATAAAAGAAACTGTTTTAAGGAACTCTTGTGTTGTCTATTTTTAATACCGGTGTCTTTTTTGTCTTGTTTTTTTTTAAAGCATTATTAATTGGTCCTTTATTTGGCCATCAATATTGAAACAGAATTATTTGTATCCATTACCAATATATCCTTACCATTTAATTTTTTAATTTGTTGGCCAGCCTTTTGAGGGCGACCTCTTAGGGATCCTTACTTTTTGATCTTACAGATGGGTCTCTGATTGTAGTTGCTGATGATCCCAGCAGAGCCTCCAATTGTAACATCCGATTTTGTGTTACCCCCTCGGTACAGTTCCCGCGCCACTGTACCGTACCTGAGTCGGGCAAGGGCCTGGAGATTGAAAGAACATACAAGAGACCTGGGTCATTAGAAAGGAGATCGCCGAATGCCCTACAGCTAATCACCAGGCGGGGCAGAGGGAGCACAGGAACAAACAGAATGTTTTAGCTGGCTGACCAGAAACTGTCCTCAAGATGAACCCCAAGAACAAGGGTAGACCCGGGCCCTACACTCATGTATGTAACTGTTCAGCATTGAAATAACCAATTATTGTGCTCTTCCCTTGGGAAGACGATTTCTGGTTCTCTTAGCATCGCTTCATTGGCTCTAGTGCTTTGTAATGTTGAGGCCCCTTCCGCATCCCTCCCACTCTGCATTGCCGTGTTTATTGGTGTCATCTGCTGAAGTCATTTGGTGAGACTATGGGTGTAACTCCTCTCATCCTGAGGAGACAGTCTCACGACAGAAATCCCGACTCCTCCTGTGAAGTGATAACTGTGCTTTAGGTGTAGGAGCTGCGCTGTCCACATTCCAAAATTCTCCATTGTGTTTGGTTGTGGTTTTCTCTATGGGTCTCTACCCGTTGTAAAGAAAAGGGGTGGCAACTGTATTTACCTGTGAGTAGAACGACAAATCCTTAGGCTATGATTAGGGATTATCCTGAGTTAGTAAACTGGTAGTTGCAAATTCTCCTCCAAGTTTCTTGACTTCACTAGCTCTAGGTTGTCGGCTAGGTTTCCTGAACCAGGAATGATCCTCCTCTTGTGGAGCAGATCTTAGTCCAGTTAAAAAGATGTTCATTCAGTGCTCTTAACCTCTGAGCCATCTCTTCCAGAGGTCCTGAGTTCAATTCCCAGCAACCACATGGTGGCTCACAGCCATCTATAATGAGATCTGGGGCCCTCTTCTGACATGCAAGCAAACATGGAAGGAATGTTGTATACATAATAATAAATAAATCTTTTTTTAAAAAAGATGTTCATTGCCACCATGGCATGAGTGCCACCACTGCACCCATAAAGTTATCTTGCCATGAAGGTCATTGCTGTGATTTATAAGCACCATAGTTGGGCATGGCTTTGTATTAACAAAGAAATAAGTGGCTACACAGTTAACAAAAACATAAATTGTTGGACATACATCTGTCAGTCGGTTTTTTGTTAGCTTGAATATATCATTATAACCTGAGGAATTTAATGTTATGTAAAAATCTGTTCTAATCTAAAATACCTTGGAGACATGCTGCTGTCTGCTTAGTCTACAAACAAAATACAATAATACACAAAGGACACAGATGGACTAAGAAGTTTTATAGGTGCTCCCTTAGATGGTTATGTCCCGTGGTCATTTTGATCCAAATCACAGTGTAATCACATGGCAAGTGTTCTTTAATCTTTCTAAAGATGGCTGCTAGCCACATGGTTGTTTTTATCCTGACGAGGTCATCAGCCAAGTGGAGGCAAGTCACTTGACTATTATTTAAAAACATCTTTTTTTTAAATAGTGTTCTCTATCTAGTAGACCCATTTTCATGAACAAGAGTTGAATCACATGTGTCAAATACTGCAGTAAATTAAAATGGCCTATTTATAGATTTAATTATCAGCTTATTCTTACAAGTTTAAGCTGAATTTTTGATTTTTCTTTACCATTTCGAATGAAATTATTTATTTATTTATTGTCAACTCAAATCAGTTTTATTTACTTCCCGCTAGCAAATCTTTATCTCCATTCATGAGAGCAGTAAGTCGACCATATTCAGCTTCCTTGCCCAGTAACTCAAAGGAAAAACCCAAAAAGATTAGTAAAGAAAAATGGAGGAATTAATACCCCCTAAATTTTTAAAAAAATGTTTAAGGTTGAAAAGTGTTTATAATTCCTAGTAGGAAAATAGTATCTGAATGAAGACCCTAATGGCAAACCACTGTAAAATGCTTCAGCCTCATTTGATGCAGAAGGGTAGGGATAGTCTTCGAAGCACCCCAGCTCTCCTGATGAGGTCAGAGGTACACTGGTTTGTATTATTGCAACATCCAGTAAGTGAGCTAAGCTGCTCTTCATTCAGCAAGGGCTCTGTCTGACATTACACTTGTCCTCCAAACTTGCCTGACAATTTACTGATGAGATTCATAACCTTTGGGT
Organism: Arvicola amphibius; assembly: GCF_903992535.2. Lineage (NCBI taxonomy): Eukaryota > Metazoa > Chordata > Mammalia > Rodentia > Cricetidae > Arvicola > Arvicola amphibius. The sequence goes on along the minus strand of NC_052049.1, from coordinate 5,677,109 downwards.
TGCTCTGATATTTTGACATATTTGCTGGGTTCTGAGCCACATCCTGGAAAGTCATCATGACTTCTGGATCCTGCATTGCTCCAAGAACCTAGGGGTCACTGAGGATTTCATTGAGTCCAGGCATTCCTGCCATTCCAGGCATGGGCCCTCCCATTCCAGGCATTCCCCAGGAAAACCACCTGGAAAAGAACCTTACTGAGGCCCAGACTGTCTTCTGGCTTCTCCTTCCCTTTGGGCTCTTTCATGCTCTTCTCGAGCCTTCTTCGCCCTTTCTATTCTTTCTTTTATCTCTCGCTCCTCAAGTTTTCGCTCCTATTTTCTCCGATGTTGAGCAATTTTTCGAGCCCGAGGTTGAACCTCTTTCAGCTTTGCACTGGCATTCTCGTATAATCCAGTTTCCAGGCAAGGGCCAGATCATGAGCTGCTTCTTCCCAGTGACCCAGGAGCCTGGGCTTTCCCTTGCCCCGATTCGCTGAGCTGAATCGGGGGTTTATTTCAATGGCTCTGTCACAGTCTCGGATAGCAGCATTTGGCTTCTGTGGTTTGACGAACATCTGGCTCTCTTGGCATACAGAACAGCCAAGCGAGGATTTAGCTCGATGGCATCAGTGAACAAGCCAATTGCTTTCAGCAGCTCACCATCACTAGGGCTCCAATGGCAGCCCCCTTCTTTTCATCTGATCCATCATCATCTCGGTTACCTCTGCATTTTCATCCCCATCTCTTGAGGGGCATCAGTGTCTGGCTCAATTACACCTTCATTGTCAAGTTCTAGATCCCTCTCCTCACTTGATGGTTCATCAAGTCTTTCCTCTGTCTTATTATCTCTTTTCTTCCTTGACATTTTCTTCTGATTTAGCTTTATGAGTAGCAGATGGTACTTTACCTCCCATGCTGGCAGAGACAGGTGGATCTCTGTGAATTTGAGGCCAGTCTGCTTTATACAAGTTCTCAGTATGCAGAGCTACATGGTGAAAGCCTAGCTTAAACCAATAATAAATTCTCTCCACCCACTCCCTCAGGAAACACATTTCCTCGGTGTGCAGGATGCTCGGATCCTGCTTACACTCGAATGAACTTATTAATCCTAATTTAAGAATTTATAGAGAACAGAGAGATATTTCAATGCATCATGTGCTAGTTTATACATGAGATTAGTCAAAATACTCAGTGGTTGGAAAATAATAAAGATGTTTGATAATAGCAACTTTAGACTGCTAAGCTATATAACCCAGGAATGGGTAAAATACTTTCTGTGGAGTATGCAGAATTTATATATAAAGAGTAGACTCCTTGTCCTTTTGAAAAGCCATTTATAAAAACATTGAAAATAATCTCTATAGGATTTTTAGATGTAATTTTAGGCAACACCCATGGGCTATTGAAAAAAAATTTAAATGGTATCCTTTGGATAGTGATTGTCTTAGTTATGGTTTCTGTGCTGTGAGTAGACTCCATGATCATGCCAATTCTTACAAAGGAAAACATATTTGGGGTGAGCTTATGGTTCTGAAGTTTTAGCCCGTTGTTATTGTGGGTGGCATGCAGGCAGGCATGGTGCTGGAAAAGGAGGTGAGAGTTCTACATTTTGATCCTCAGGCAGAAAGAATTGGGTTTGGCTTGAGCATTTATGAGATACCAAAGCCTGACTCCACAGTGACACACTAACAAGGCCACAACTAGTGCTACTCCCTATGGGCCAAGTGTTCAAAGACAAGGATCCATGAGGGCCATACCTATTCAAAGCACCACAGTGATTAGCTATATAGATCCTGAGTCAGATGATACTGCACCCTGCCAATTATTAGTACAGAACAGATAACCATCCTGCATTTTATTTAGTGCTGTGATAATCACTGGGGTTCTTTACCAATAAGGGATTGAATCTATAAACTAGCCAACAACATTATTTAACAAGCTAATAACCTGCTCTGTTTCAGGTGTTACATTTCTTAGTAGGAAAGCTTTCAGAAAACACCTTAAAGCACAGAGCCAAATCATTAGTAGTGATTGGCAGATTAGTGTTTACACAGTTGAAATAGCACTAAATTATACACTTTGTTATTTTAGTTTATTTACCATGAAAATTAAGCACTCATTTAAGTATGGATTTGACAGAAGAGCAGAAGAAAATATTGTCCATCTATTGCAGGACTAATACCTCTGGGAACTTATACAGTGTTGGTTAAATGTCTTATGTCCTGACTGTAATTGTTCTGGTACTAGAAACTGCCCATTTTAATTTTTCCCCATGAAGGGACCATTAAGCAATCTATGCTGAGTTATTACCACTCTGTGGGAAAGACAAACTAAACTAACAAGAATAAGCAAATAACAACAACATCAAAATCTAAGCTCTGCAGTAGCCAAGTTGGCTCAAGCTGTAGCAGCAGAGCCCCGCCCACCATTTCTTAGACCTTGGGTGTTATAGGGGCCACACTCTGCATCCCATTGGGAGAAAAGGCCCACATGGCCAGAGGGCTTTGAGTTCCAATCAAATTGTTCAGGAAGACTAAACAAGTATGGCTGACCTGGAAGCCAGGCAGCCACTTAGTATATTGAGCCTTGCTGTGACCTGCCAAGATATGCCCAGAAAGGGAAAAATGTTATTTATTTTTTGTTAGTTCATTTTGTGTGCATTTGTGTATTGTTTTATTTGTTTCTATTTCTTGTGGTTTGCAAAAAAATAATTAACAAGGATTCCTCTCTCCTCCTTTGTGGCTTCTTGTTACCTTAGTTCCTGAGTATAAAGTGGAAGAGGTATTGCTCTGAGTATTTCACTCCTTGGGATCTTAACAGATATTTCACTAAGTGTGAAACGGTGTCACCGTCCCGAGAAGAACCTGTGTTTATCCCGCTCTCATTTAAGATCATGAGTTCCTTTAACTGAGTTCTTTGTCAGTTTGCCCCTAATTTCTACTGAAAGAAAAACTTCCTTAACTTCCTGGACGCAGCCCCACACTGTCATTGTTCCTCCAAGCTTTATTGCTGTCAGAGAAAATATCCACATGACGTTAAGAAGGAAATTAGGGTCAACACCACATTAGCTAGCGCTGGGTAAAAAATTTCTTGAGTTTGACCAAGCAGTTTGTTTGTTTGTTTTCTACACCTTTAAACACAGTTAAACTTTGGGAAAAGGTTTCCATTTAAAATTATGGCAACAAAGCTTTGGGCATGGCTACATTGAAACTCCATTGAAATGTACATTTCTCTGGCGAGGCACCTGTGACCTTTACCCTAAAATGGGTTCTGTTCATAGAGGAACAGAGTTTAGGGTAAGGGCATGAGGAGGACAGATTTGTAATAAGCATAAGAATGGGTTCTGTTGCCTGAGAATGCAAATTCCATGGGACCACTTTCATAAGGAGGGCTTTATTCACCAAGAGACAAAGCTCAGAATGAGAGCCTGCACAATGCTGAGGATTTGGGGTGGAGGTGAGATTCAGGTGACGTTGCATCCATACACAAGCAGAAGATCACCACGGTGTTAGACAATGTTCATTCCAGGTTTCCTAGTGAAAAGACATCAGTCATTTTCTTCAACTGAAGAAATATCTCTTTCATGTCTAACACTTCTGGTTCCTCTAATGCTTTCTGAAAGCTGTGCCTTCTACATCATTCCCTTGTCTTTTCACCAGGGCATCTGAGAAAGCTGAGTCAGTGTAAGTCCCCGCAGTGACTGAATTTATTGCTAAATTGCCTCATTATAAATTTGTTAGAATACTTGTGATTCCATTTTGTCTACAGATTGCTCATTTATTTATCTTCCCCTTGACGGCAGAAACTCATGCCCCTTGATACACAGTCATTTCCATCACTCTGTGCATCCTCAGGAAGCCAACCTCACCCCAGAGTTGCTTCATCAGATCTGCATCTTTATTGTATTTATCATTTTTGATTGTTCATATTGGGTTGAGCAGTACCCTTTCCATCACCGTGGTTATCTCCTGTGAGACATATACATTATGTGTGGAGTATTATAAGAATGGGACAAAAATGCATATTTTATTTCAAAATTTTATTATGTATATATGGATGGATGGATGGATGGATTTATGTTGTGTGCATGGTGGTAATGCTAGTGTCCTTGTCTAAGAGATTGAGCCTCTGGGCAGCCATGTGGCTGCTGGGAATCAATTCCAAGTGCTTTGGAAGAGCAGTCAGTCCTTTTTACTACCGAACCATCTCTCCAGCCTCAACAATGCTCTTTTGTCGATACTCGCTCTCTATTGTATGGTTCTTAAAAGTAGGATATCCGTGGGAGTTTCTAGGATCTTCTGTCATTCACTCTCCTTAATGATGAGTCCTGTGTATCATCACAGTACTGCATCAGACTTATGTTAGGGTATTGCTTATCTATGTCAGAAGGGCTTCTAGCTCTCTTCTCACTCTGGGTGACCTTTAGATTAATATCTAGAAGTACATATATGCCTCTTATTATTTGTGTTTTTCCTGGCAGTTTTAATTAGCATTTATTTTTCTTATTTGTTTCAGGAAATGTTGTCATTCAAGGATGTGGCCATTGTTTTCTCTGCAGAGGAGTGTGAATACCTGAGCCCTGATCAGTGGAATCTGTACAGGGATGTGATGCTGGAGAACTACAGCAACCTCGTGTTCCTGGGTATATTGTCCTTTCAATTGATGCTGCCTTTTAATCAGTGGTTGTTCTAATTAGGAAGCGCAATTCTGCCAGTACCAATAGTGGTTAAGTCACAGGAGCTGGAGCTGAGGGAGAGTCCCCTCAGGCAGAGTCTTTCAAAGCTGTGAGGGGACTTCTCAAAAGAACTTAAGAGTCGGAGGTTCAGGTGGAACTCTGCTCCTCAGAGAGGCTGAATAGCAGCTAACTCCTCTCCTTGCGTGTGTCTAATAAAAAGCCCTCATTCTCCTCACCCCTGTTTAAAACCCTTCTCCACCTGGCTTCTCCCTCCCACTTCCTGTCAGCTAGTTGCTGACTCAGCATCCTGACTGCAAGTGAAGTTTATTTACTCAAACAAATGTAACAAACATATCTTTGCATCGTTAAACAAATGTTCCAGAGCATGAAGAAAAGAAACACAGCTTAAAGTAAAATTCTACAACGTGGGTGAGGGAAACTTCCATGGTGAACTCTTAATTAACTGTCAGCATAAACTTGATTTTTTTTTCTACAGTGTCTCAAGGGTGCTTGTGCTTCCAATAATGAAATTTATGGCACAAGTTTTAAGGAAAATTAAAAAGAATATTCCTATATCTTAGAATAATTTTATTTCTTCTCGTGGTCATAGCACCTTCCCATCGTTTTTATAGAGGTATCCTTTATATTGGTGGTAATGTTATAAAGTAAATGGCATGAGTGGGAAGCTTATATGATAAAAAGAATATCACACTCTTCAGTTTTAATATTTCTCCTTGTAACTGAGGGACATGAAGCTAAAGACCTGCAAATCCTACGTTCTTCCTAAGCATTCTGATGTGCCCGTCAGGAAACTCGTGAACATCTAATCCTCTACAGTCCCTGATTAGATCTTCTCATTCCTTATACGTACAGTCCTAGAGAGGACATGCCATCCCCGGAGAAAAACCTAATGATGTTCTCTTTTCCCGTAAACAGGACTTGCTTCCTCAAAGCCTTCCCTGGTCACATTTCTGGAGCAAAGACAAGACCCTTCAGACATGAAGAGACTTGCAGCAGCTGCCACGCAAACAGGTGTGTAGGAATGAGGGAGACAGAGGAAACAGGGGGAGGCCAGAGACCCAACAGAAAGCCAGGTTTTATCAGGAACACTGACTCACAATGTTCTCATGGATATATTGTTTTAAGGATCTCCTTTTGTATCTTTTGCTGTGAAAAGTGGATGTTTATGATACTTTGATTTTCTTAGTCCTTCTCCCATTAGGTCAGCTTATGTTTACAGTAAGTGACGAAGTTCTTTCATTTGTAGGTGAACATGATCTATTTTTCCTAAGTTGATCAGTGGATATTTATTCATAAACTGTGCAGAGATCCTCCTGTCTTCAATTCTTGAAAAATATTATTGAATATTGTTATCGACAGGTTTCTAGTTATGCAGCCTAACTTTCATGCCTTTGAAAACTAAAGTCTGAATTTAGGTTATATATGTACTATAAAAACATGTGTTTCCAACTTTGACTAATGTTATACTTTGTGTTTATCTAGTTATAAAGTTTCTCTATTTCTATAAGTGGCTCATTTACAATAGCATAATAGTCTTGTTTTCTTGTTGATGTTATGCCTTCCTTACATTTTTGACATTGATTAATAATCATTTGTTTCTATGTTCTATGTCGTCATGGTCTTCATCTTTAACTACAAGTTACATAATTTCAATTTATGGTTTTTTAAATTAGGCTACACTGAACACAGCTTTAGAAATTTGAATGTAGCATTATTTATTATTGGAAATTACAGGTATGAATCAATATTTCTGGTTTTAAAAATAAGCATAAATATAGAGAATTTTGCTCAGTTTTCATTCATTTCTTAACTTTTACTCACCAGGAAACAAATGCTATACAGGCAAAGAATGTGACAAAACCCTTCCTTGGAACTCACAACCTATTAGCCACCAGAAACTTAACTTAAGAATGAAGCCATATAAGTGTGAAGAATGTGGGAAAGCCTTCCCTTCTCCGTCGTTACTTTGTGTACACAAGAGAATTCATACAGGAGAGAAACCCTACAAGTGTGATATATGTGCTGAGGCCTTCTGTTTTCCATCACAACTTACTGAACACAAGAGAATTCATAGAGGACTAAAACCCTACAAGTGTGAAGTATGTGGCAAAACCTTCAAACATCCATCAATACTTCGTATACACAAGAAAATCCATACAGGAGAGAAACCCTACAAGTGTGAAGTATGTGGCAAGGCTTTCCATGTTCAATCACAACTTTCTGTACACAAAAGCATTCATACTGGAGAGAAACCCTATGAGTGTGAAGTGTGTGGCAAGGCCTTCTGCATTCCATCAAGACTTGCTGTACACAAAATGATTCATTCAGGGGAGAAAACCTACAAGTGTGAGTTATGTGGCAAGGCCTTCTGTACTCCATCACGGCTTTCTGATCATAAGAGAATTCATACAGGAATTAAACCCTACAAGTGTGAAGAATGTGGCAAGGCCTTCTGTTTTCCATCACAACTTACTGTACATAAGCGAATTCATACAGAAGAGAAACCCTACAGGTGTGAAGTATGTGGGAAGTCCTTCAAATGTTTGTCAGTCCTATCTGAACACAAGAGCAGTCACACGGGAGAGAAACCCTATAAGTGTGAAGTGTGTGACAGGACCTTCAGGTTTCCGTCACGAGTTTCTGAACACATGAGAATTCATACAGGAGAGAAACCTTTTAAGTGTGAGGTATGTGGCAAGGCCTTCTATATTCCATCACATCTTTTTGTACACAAAAGGATTCATACAGGAGAGAAACCCTATGAGTGTGAAGTATGTGGCAGGGCCTTCAATACTTCATCAGGACTTTCTGTCCACAAGAAAATTCATACAGAAGAGAAACCTTACGAGTGTGAAGTATGTGGCAAAGCCTTTAAACGTCCAACAGGACTTTCTGTCCACAAGAAAATTCACACAGGAGAGAAACCATACAAGTGTGAAGTGTGTGGCAGGGCCTTCGGTAATCCATCAGGACTTTCTATACATAAGATGATTCATACAGGAGAAAAGCCCTACAAGTGTGAAGTGTGTGGCAAAGCCTTCAGAGGTCCATCAGGACTCTGTGTACACAAGAAAATTCATAAAGGAGAGACACCCTACAAGTGTGACGTATGTGGTAGGGCCTTCTATGTTCCTTCACAACTTTCTGTACACAAAAGGATTCATATAGGAGAGAAACCATACAAGTGTGAAGTATGTGGAAAGGAGTTCAATAGTCCATCTGGACTTTCTGTACACAAGAGGATTCATACAGGAGAGAAACCCCACAAATGTGATGTATGTGGCAAGGCCTTTACTCGTCCTTCTGGACTTTCTAAACACAAGAGTACCCATACAAGAAAGAAAAAATACAAGTGTAAAGTATGTCACCAGGCCTTTACTGGTCCATCAGCACTATCTAAACATATGGATACTCATTCAGGAGAGACCCCACAAGTGAAGAGTGTGTCACAAACCCTTCAGTCATCCATCAGGACTTTCTGAACACAAGAGAATTCATACAGGAGAGAAACCCTAGCGTTTTGACGTATGTGGCAAGGTCATCCATGCTGTATCATTACTTAAAGTACACAAGAGACTTCCTATAGGAGAGAAACCCTACAACTGAGAAGTATGTGGGAACGCTTTCTGCTTTCCATTACTACTTTCAGAAGCAAGAGCATTCATATAGGAGAGAAACCATGCAATGTAAAATATGTGGTGAGTTCTTTAGAACTTTCTGGATTATTTATTCTCACTTGATAATCCATAATAAAAAGAAACCCTGCAATTATAAGGATTGTGGGAAAGCCTTCTATAAAAAGTTGTACCTTACTCAGCACAAATGAACTCACACTGGATAGAAACCTGACAAATGTGAAGAGTGGCAGACTGCTCAGTAGTACCAGAAACCTTAAGGGACATCAAAGAATCCATTCTGGAGTGAAACCCTACAAGTGTAAAGAATGTGGCAAAGACTTTATAAATTACAAAGCACATTGTCAACACCAGTCTATTCATATTAGAGAGAAATATTATGAGTGTGGAGAATGGCAAGGCTTTTCCCCTGACTTCTGGTCTTAAACAGCTTCTAAGAATTTATTTGTGAGAGAAAGCCTGTGAAGAATACTTTTGAAACAGCTGATAATTCATACTGGAGAGAAATGCCGTTAGTGCCAAACATGTTAAAAACCATTTAATAAACTTTCGAGTGTTTCTCAAGACAAAGTAGTTCAAACTTCAGAGAAATGATACCAACATTACAGTATTCACAAAATGGTTTGTACTTTCTCAGTTCCTAAAAGATATAAAGAATATTCTGTCTGGAAACCCTACAAATGGGATGATATGGGATGTCTTTCTTTATATGTGTTACCCTTACTAGTTGATGAATAAAGCCGTTTTGGCCAATGGCCTGGCAGAATAAAGCCAAAGCAGAGAAACCAAGAGTGTGAGAAAGTAGGTGGAGTTGAGGAGGTGCCATGTAGCCACTGAAAAAGAAAGATGCCAGAACATTTACCAGTAAGCCACAGCCTCTTGGCAATACAAAGGTTATTAGAAATGGGTTAATTTAAGATGTAAGAGTTAGTTATGGTCATCACAATCCCTGACTTCAAACTCTACTACAGAGCTACAGTACTGAAAACAGCCTGGTATTGGCATAAGAACAGACAGGAGGACCAATGGAACTGAATAGAAGACCCGGGTATCAATCCACAGATCTTGGAACACCTGATACTTGACAAAGAAACAAAAAAATATCAAATGGAAAAAAGAAAGCATATTTAACCAGTGGTGCTGGCATAACTGGATCTCAACATGTAGAAGAATGAAAATAGATCCATATGTATCACCTTGCACAAAATTCAAGTCCAAATGGATCAAAGACTTTAACATAAAGCCAGCCACACTGAACCTTATAGAAGAGAAAGTGGGACGTACACTTGAATGCATTGGCACAGAGAACCGCTTCCTAATTATAACCCCAGCAGGACAGACACTGAGAGAAACAATTAATAAATGGGACCTCCTGAAACTGAAAATCTTCTGTAAAGCAAAGGACACGATCAACAAGACAAAATGACAGCCTACAGAATGGGAAAAGGTCTTCACTAACTCTACATCAGACAGAGGTCTGATCTCCAAAATATACAAAGAACTCCAAAACTGGACACCAAATGAACATATAATCCAATGAAATAAATGGAGTAAAGACTTAAACAGAGAACTCTCAACAGAGGAATCTAAAATGGCTGAAAGACACTTAAGGAAATGTTCAGCATCCTTAGTCATCAGAGAAATGCAAATCAAAACAACTCTGAGATTCCATCTTACACCTGTAAGAATGGCCAAGATCAAAACACTGATGACAACTTATGCTGGAGAGATTGTGGGGAAAAGGGAACACTTCTGCATTGCTGCTGGGAATGCAAACTGATACAACCCCTTTGGATATCAGTGTGGTGATTTCTCAGAAAATTAGAAAACAACCTTCCTCAAGACCCAGTAATACCACTTTTGGGTATATATCCAAAGCATGCTCAATTGTGCCATAAGGACATGTGCTCTATTATGTTCATAGCAGCTTTGTTTGTCATAGCCAGAACCTGAAAACAACCTAAATGCCCCTTGACCAAAGAATGGATAAGGAAAATGTGGTACATTTACATAATGGAGTACTACACAGAAGAAAAAATAACAACATCTTGAATTTTGCAGGAAAATGGATGGAGCTAAAAAGCATTATTTTGAGTGAGGTAACCCAGACACAGAAAGACAATTATCACATGTACTCACAGGTGGTTTTGAAATATAAAGCAAAGAAAGCCAGCCTACAAACCATAATCCCAAAGAATTTAGACAACAATGCAGACACTAAGAGAGACTGACATAGATCTAATCTACATGGGATGTAGAAAGTATAAAAAGACAAGATCTCCCGAGTAAATTGGGAGCATGGGTACCTTGGGGGAGGGTTGAAGGGAGAGAGGAGCAGAGAAAAATGCAGAGCTCAATAAATATCAATTTAAAAAGAATCAAAAATAAGAATACTTTCAACACACAAAAGACTTAGTTATAAATAAGCCTGAGCCATTGGTCAGTGTTGTAATTAATGTAGTTTCTCTGTGGTTATTTGAGTCTGGGCCACTGGGAAATAAAAGTGCAATTTCTGTTTACTTAATTGCACCCAATGTTTGTCAAAGTACTTCCACAAAAACCTGAGGAAACCTTAATAAAAGCTTCTTGACCCACAAAAAACACAAATTAATTGCAGCTTCTTGGTAGCTGCATTTTTCTTCAAATAGACACTGCTGGCTTTGAGCAGAAGCATGAGTTCATTAAGAGATAACTTCCTGGTTGATGCTTGTGGCCCAAATGGCTCTGGATATTTCAGAGGTCCTGCTACAGAGCACTTAAATGGGATTTGTGAACATGCTACTATTTACTTAATGGGAACCAAGATTCCCTGCATCCCTGGAGTTGAGGCAGTGAGCATGGCTCCCAGAGACAGTGAACATACCTCTGCCATGTTTAGTGGGAGGGAGCCAACAGACAAAGCCACAGCACTGGTCCTGGTCATTCCAGCTTAGCACTTAAAAAAACATGCTCCTGATCATAAACAGATTACAGCTACACATTAAAGACATTCAGAAAAAAAAAGCCTTTAAACAGGCCAAAGTATATTTGATAAATGTGCCTGGACTTACGACATAGAAGATAAAAGGTAGAGTCATAGATAAAAAAAATTAAGGATATTAAGCTGAGGTTTTTAAAAGATTAATAGAATAAAAAATGGGCCATGAAAAGATGGAAAATAGTCAGGATTATGTATATTTTTGTTATTTATTTGATTCTTTGACTGCAGAGAGACATTTGATTCTGGGAACTGCAAAGCTAAAGCAACATATGTATTTTAAAATATGTTGACTTCAAAATTCGAAGCTAAGAATGTTACTTTGGAAAAGAGGTTCTGCTTTTGTTTCCACAAAGGATTGGAACCTGTGGATTCCTTCTAGGCTAATGTGGTTTAATGGAACAAGACTCCCCCTCTCCCCCCAAAAAAAGGTGTCTGTGAACTCTAAAAACTATGTCCAAATTTCTTAATGATTATAAATGTTTGTTTTTATTTAAAGGGGGTTGATTATAAATGGTTAATGGTCACATTCAATATCTTTCTTCAGAAGAAGGGGATATGATATCGAAATGAATACAGTGGTATGGACTTTGGTTTATTGATACAAATTTAGTGTCAATTTTGTTATATATACATATATATATATTTCTACTCTCTTTTAAGGTATTATATTTATACAGCTCATTTAAAATTACAGATTAATAGTCATTTATAATAGTCAAAGTTTCAAAGTTGTTATGTTAGGTTTTCTAGATATACAGAGATATATTTCAGATTCATAGGTAACCTTCAAAGATCGACAGAATATGGCTTTTGAATGTTTTTAAGAACTTAGACTTTCCTCAGGAGTGAGAAATGTCTGCTTCTGGTGGTGCCACTCTATTTCAAGAGAACAGTGGGCATCAAAGAGGCTCCTTATGGAGTTTGTTACCCATTTGGGCAAGAAACTGTTCTTGCTTGGAGTGCTTTATGGTATGCTGTATAAACTTGACATGCAGGACCCATGGAAAAATACCTGCTGAACTTTCCAAAAGAAGGTGGGACAGTCCATCAGGATGCTTAATGGTGGAGCCACACATATTATGCAGTAAATGTACAGCTGACAGATTCTTAGACCTACAAGTGTAGAACTTGTGGGGGACCAGTTTTGCATAGCTTCAGGAACACTTGTCTTTTGGATAAATCACTGTCAATTCTGTAAAATTTTTGTGAAATCATGGCATTTCTCCATTGAAAATGGGATTCTTTCCCAAAATACTTCAGCAGTGTAACTTCCTCCTGTACAGGCAACAGAATGAACTTCCAGTGAGGCCTTAGAGTGATAACATTCACTCTGTTTTCTAATAGTCAAATCTACATGAAGTCATCCCCCACAATTATTACCTTTGCTAATAGAACACGTAGGAATTTCTCAAAGATAGGAAGACAGCATGCCCACGCTTAGTGACAAATAGATCTCTGAGTGGGTGAGTCCAGGGTTCAGGGATGTTTAGTGATTTTTTTCTAATGGTTTGAAATGTCAGGTTTTCCCCCTTGGATGCTGTCCCTTTCTGCTGCTTTATCAGGTTCTACCTTCCCTTATGTGATTTTGAAATGCATGTTGATATTGTTTTTGCCTATGGGATTTTCAAACCATGTATAATAAAAAAACTAAAAACCTAGTGGAGATCACCCTTCTCTCTGGTTCTTCACCTACAGAATAAAGAATATGCAGAAGTAACATGCTTGAGTTCATTTATTTTATTTACACTTGGACCTTAGGAATCTAAGATTTAATAGACTTAACACCAAAATAAACCTCCATAGGCTGATTTTTCAAAGAGTCTGCCAGTCATTCTACAGGACACAGAAGAAAGCAACTGATGAACTTTGCCAATCAAGACAAGACAGATCATCAAATATCCTGCTTCACAGAAAATTGTCAGATATGCTAGGCCTATAGACCCAAGATTGATGTTCCAATGTTATAGAACTTTGAAGTACTGTCCAGGCAGTGAGACATCTCTGCCAATTCTAGAGTTTTGGAAGTTGCTTACAATGCACTTCCTGTTTACTTAGGTAATATATCCTTCTGGCGTCTTTGGAGTTGAAGACAAATAGTTATAGTTTGCCTTAATTTTAATGAAAGATAAATTAGATATAAAACTTTAAACTCACAAAGGTAAGAGAGAATGTTTTATTTTTGCCTAATACAAAGAGACTAAATGTGACTGTAATTCTTGCTTGATAACTGTTGTATTATATGTAATTTTACTATATGAAAGTTAAAACCTTCCTTTATAAAAAAACAGAAATGGAGAAATCATGTGGGATGTCCTTATTATATGTGTTTCTATTATAGGTACCTAAAACCTTAGGGACATCAAAGAATTCATTTCAGAGAGAAACTCTACAAGATGAAAGAATATGGCAAGCCTTTAGAACTTACACAGCAATTCTTTTTTAAAAAAATATTTTATTTATTTATTTATTATGTATACAATATTCTGTCTGTGTGTATGTTTGCAGCCCAGAAGAGGGCGCCAGATCTCATTACAGATGGTTATGAGCCACCACGTGGTTGCTGGGAATCGAACTCAGGACCTTTGGAAGAGCAGGGAATGCTCTTAACCGCTGAGCCATCTCTCCAGCCCTACACAGCAATTCTAAACTACAGACTATATTGGAGAGAAGCATGAATATGGAGAAGGGCAAAGCCCTAAAAGATATCAAAATGTATTCTGAAAAGAATGAATAGAAACACTACAAATAGGGTGTGTGTGATAAAGCCTTTGTAATCATTCAAACCTTACCCAAGACAAAAGAATCCATTGTACAAGAAATCCATAAACATATGAAGAATAATATTATTTTCATCAACATATAATTCCATACTCCCAATAATGGGAAGAACTTCAATAATATTCTAATCTTCACCAACACCAAATAATATTTATTGAATTAGGAATAATGCAAATGTTGATGTCTTTATATGCTTCTGCTCTCAACTTCACACAGCTTAGCAATATGTGTAAATCACAATTGTGTAGATTCCTTGATCTGACTGTCCCAAGGAAATCTCTGTGGGTCATTTTATTGATGCTAATTGCTGTAGGAGAATCTAGACTTAGATGTTGGCACTGCACCTTGTATGTGCCAATCTTGGCCGGAATCTCCTGGGTTTATGAAAACGCTGGGTGATCCCAAGCCAGAGTGAAGAAGATAGAATCCAGCATTCCTCCATGGTTCCTAGTTCACGCAATGCCTTTAGATTTCTGCTGTGTTCTCCTGGCCTGCCTTCCATGGATGAAGATGTTCTGCCAGTGTACTGAAATAACCTACTTTCCTCCCCTAATTAGTTTTTGGTCATGCCATTTATCACCACTATAGAAATCAAACTGGGTAAAAAGAATGTTGCAAGGTTTTGCATCTTCTTCATACAATAGTTAACACTGAAGCCTCCCTACTGGTGATAGTATCACAAGGCTTTGAAGTTTCTTCAAACTTACCTCACCCTCAACAATTACACTAAAAAACACTGTTCCAAAGAATATTATAAAGACTTTATTGCTTTTTATCAGCAATTTAACACCAAAAAGATCATACTGGAGAAGAATCCTGTAAAACAAAAGTAAATCAAATCTGATTACATGGAACATGAGAAAATCATATTTAAGGGAAACTATTACAAACACCAATGATAGGTTATATGACACACCTTCATATCAGGAAGTTTTCTTTGTTGAGAAAACTTACAGATATAAATTGTGTAATGACTTTTATTGAAATTCCATTCTGATTCACCCCTAGTGAATTTATATTATGTAGAAAGCTACTTATGGCTCTAGCAGTAATCTTGTCCAACATATACACCTTATAACTTATTTCTTATAGCATAAATATTTAGTGAAGGTGAACAGTGTTGTAGGATATTTGGTCACATTGTTTACCCTAAGATTGCCTTATTCACTGGAAAACCTGCTTGTTTGTTATATTGTGGCTCAACTCTACACACACACACACACACACACACACACACTTAACACAAGAGCATTCTCCTTGAATATTGTAAACAGGGCTAAATAAAATCAACCATAAGTCAAAATGCAGAGCAAGAAAACAGGTGAGAGGAAGTGAACATAGGACAAAACTAAAGAGAGTAAGCGGGAGTCAGGAGGACAGATAAAGAGATGCACAGGAAGTAGAAAAGAGGAACATTGAGTCTGATGAGTATAGTTGTGATGTGTCTGCTCAGGGTGATTTTTTTCCTGGCTATTTTTTGAGTCATCCATAAGTATTCAGTAATTTATTCTTTACTATATTTCCTAACTTGTTGAAATATAATATTTTGAAGTTTGTCCTGATGATCTTGTGGATTTCAATGGAACCTGATTTAATCACTTCCTTCTGTACTGAGTTTTATTAATTTAGTCTGGGTCTCTCTTCACTCAAGTTTCTCATTCACCCCCTTTCTGTTAACTTTGATTAGGCATCAGGAATCTCATTCAACTTATTAAAGAACCAACTGTTTGATTAATTCTTTTATTATTAAAGATTTTACTTCATGAATTCTATCCTAATTTTTATTATTCATTAGTTCTCATCTATGCTGTATTTAAAATAGGCTCATCCTTTTTTTTCTATATCTTTGAGTTGGGTCATTAAATTACTTACTAAGGAACTTAATATTTAAATTAAGAACTTTTCAGTATAAAAATTCAAATGAAGATGCAGAGGTTATATTGATTAATTGAGGCCAGAAACCTGTTGATTGTGGTTGGGAGCATTTATTTGGTGAGATCCTGCATAGTATATGGAAGAAAATTGCCTGAAAACAATAATTCTTCTGTCTCCTGCTTTCTGACTATGGGTGGAACATGAGCACCTGCTTCAAGCAACTCTTTCCTTAGTCATCTTACCATGTTTGGTGGTTTGAATAAGAACTGACAAGAAAGATGCCAATATCTGAACACTTAGTCAATTGGGAGTGGTTCTATTTGAAAAGGATTAAGAAGTATGACCTTATTAAAGGAAGTGTGTCATAGCGGGCATTTTAAGATTTCAGAAGCCAAATGCAGGCCCAGTGCTTCACTCTTTCTGTTCCCTACAGATCCCAAGGAACTCTCAACCATTCCTCCACCACTATGTCTGCTTGCATGTCTCCATGGCCCCTACCAAGATGATGGGGGTAACTTCTCACAAGGTAGCAAGCTCCAACTAAATGCTTTCTTTATCAGACTTGCTATATCATCAGGTCAAACACAATAACAGAAGTTGGTACCAGAGAGCTGGGCATATACCCAAAAGATGCTCAATCATACAACAAGGACATCTGTTCAGCTATGTTCATAGCAGCATTATTTGTAATAACCATGAACTGAAAACAACCTAGATGACCCTCACCTGAACAATGGATAATGAAAATATGGCATATTTTCACATTGAAGTACTAGTCAGAGGAAAACAAACAAACAAAAAACAAACAAAAAACAAACAAAACAATGACATCTTGAAATGTGCATGCAAATGGATGGAACTAGAAAAAAAACATCCTGAATGAGGTATTCCAGACTCAGAAAGATGAATGTGGTATGTACTCACTCATAAATGGATACTAGCTGTAAAGCAAAGGATATTGAGCCTATAGTTCATGATCCAAGAGGAGTTAAGTAACATGGTGAACCCTAAGAAAAACATACATATATCCACCTCGAAAGGGGAAATACACGAGATTGCCTGACAAAACTGGAAGCAAGGGGGTGGGGGAAAAGGGAGAAGGAGGGGAAGAGCGAAGGAGAAGGGAAACTTGAGGAAAGCGATGGTTGAGATATGGGGGGAGGACAGAGAAGGAAGCTAGGAAGATTTTTTTTTTTTGAAGGAGCCATTATGGTGCTGGCAAGAAACCTGGCACTAGGGAGATTTCCAGGAGTCCACAAGGGTGAGCCCTGCTATGATCCTATGCAATAGAAGAGAGCATGCCCAAACTGGCCTTGGCCTGTAGTCAGATTGATAAATATCTTAATTGTCACCACAGAACCTTCATGGAGCAGCTGATGGAAGCAGAGGCAGAGACCTGCAGCGGAGCACTGGCCCAAGCTCCCAAAGTTCAGTTAAAGAGTAAGAATGACAATATCAGCAAAGAAATCAAGACAATGACGGGACACCCACTGAAACAGTCTACCTGAGCTAGTAGGAGTCCATTAACTTCAGCCAGACAGGGATGAAACAAGCATAGGTCCAAACTGGTCTCTCTGAATGTGGGTGACAGTTGTATGACTGAGGAAGACTGTGGGGTCAGTGGCAGTGGCACCAGGATTTGTCCCTACTGCTTGTACTGACTTTTGGGAACCTATATTCTTTGGATGTATGCCTTGTTTAGCCTGAATATAGTACAGAGTCTTGAAAACATTGAACAGCAATGTGTTTTGCTGTCTTTGATGAGTGGATAGGGGTTAGGTTGAGGGGAGGTGGAGGAAATGGGAAGAGTGGAGGTACTTGGAACTGAAATTGGTATGTACAATGAAAAAAGACAGTTTGTTTTCTTTTAAAAAAACAAATTATAAAAAAAGATTTAACATGTAAAAGCAAGAATATTAGAAATCAGCATGGCTGTACTCGCCTGAGCTTATGAACTCACACAGCTGTTTCAGAGTAGCTACAATGGCAAGCACCT
This sequence comes from Arvicola amphibius, assembly GCF_903992535.2. Lineage (NCBI taxonomy): Eukaryota > Metazoa > Chordata > Mammalia > Rodentia > Cricetidae > Arvicola > Arvicola amphibius. The sequence goes on along the minus strand of NC_052049.1, from coordinate 5,659,170 downwards.
GGGAACCTGAACTCAATTTGCCAGCCAGTCACAGCCTGTAGCAGGAGCAATGAAAACAACCTGTGACCTGCCCAGGCAGAGCAGGCAATGAGGAACTGGCACCTCTTTGTGCCAAGTCCATGGCAGGACATGGCCAAGCAGAGACCATGGCTTGTGCACTGCTGTGCAACCCAGCTTCAGCAGTAAGCCCAGATCCCAGTTTCCTGGCCTGACAGTCAAGCTGCAGAAAGATAACCTCAGGGAACTTCAGCTTCAGGTCAGTCAAGAGTCGGTGAAAATGTAAATGAGCAAGTGAAGCCTGTCAGCTAGGCAGACTTGCAACCTGGATTACAAAGATAGTTTACAAACTTTTAATAAAACATCCCAAAGCAGAAACCTTATTTAAAGTATTCTACAGGAGATCTTGAGCCACTAAGTGAAATTCTTAAAGGGAACAGTGATCGAATTCAACTGGACAGCTTAAAGAACCTGTCAGACAGACACACCCAGGGAGAGTTTGCTGTACAAAATCAGCAAGTACATTATATGAATTATGATCAGCCTTGGCAAGCATGTATATTCCCTACAAAGCTTAATCCTACAGCAATATTATGGCAAAATGGTTCACTTTTAGGCCTTTTTCAATTACAAATATCCAGGCATGTATAAACCTCTATGGAGGACTGCAAGAAGGATGCCTAAGAGTCATTAACACCCGAAGAGTTTCCTTAGATGCTGTCTACTGGTGTCAGATCTGCTATATGAGACACTTAAGAAGAATAAGGGTTAACAAAACCACCCCACCAATTAATGCATATGTGAACATCCAGGAGGGATCCAATAGCTGTTTTATATTATACCAACTTTAAAAAAAATGAGTAGTCAAGGGCTATAACCTCTGCCCTTAATAAATCACCTTGTTAGGGGGCAATGAGAGCAAGAGGGGGGAGTATATACATTACCCATCCTGTGTTATTCCCTCTTTGGTGAAAGCAGGCTGATCCATGGCTGGACGTACATCTCTTATGGAAACCCATACTGGCGTTGTGACATGCTGAGTAAAAACACAAGCATACCCTCTCCCACAAGTCAGCAGGGGGCTGGCGGTTGCCACTGAAGGGAGATAGGATCACTCCATCTTACCAGGGCTGGGATGTGTTCCCTGGCAGGAATGCCCAGTGCTTGTAAGCTGGGCGGAATCCCTTGTCATCAAAACTGAGGAAATTCACATGGAAAAGGACCTCTGTTAAGGCCAGATGAGGATCTCTCCTAGTCTCTGGTATTATAGTCATGGGCAACAGTTCCTCAAGAGCTCTGTTGGTCCTCTCCACATGGCTTTTCCCTGTAGACTATAGGGTATGCCAGAGATATGGGAAATCTTCCAGGAGCCCAGAAAATCATTGACTTTTTGAGAGAAATAGGCTGGACCATACATGTAGAATCACAGACACACATATACTTACAAATAATTAAAATTAAGATAAATATGTTAAAATGTAATGCTATTCTGAGTTTATATGTCACATCTATTTATCATCTGTCTATAATCTACCTATCTACTATCTGTTATCTTTCTATGTATCTGTGAATCATTCTATTTTTCTTGCATCTATCTATATTCTATGTATCATGTATATATCTATCTATTTTCTATTAATCTATTTATTTTTCTTATCAGTGTGTCAATATATACTTAAGTTGCCGAAAAAAGGTACTAAAGGGTCAAAAAATAAGTAAGGGGAGAAATAGGATTTTGAGGAGAAAACAGAGTTTTAACAACAGTCCCTAGATTTTTGGTTTTCTTCTGTCTCATACTAGATGGCTCTTCTGATGTGAGGCAGAAACTATACATTTTTCTTCTAGCAACATGCTTGAATTTAGAGGAGAGTCACACTCTTAACTCCAAAGCAAGCTTTGATTTTTTCATTGAATTTGGACTCCAACTTTTCTGAGAATTAAAGAGATATAGGTGTTTAGGCAGTGAGCAGAATATGTGACAGAAACCACGGCTCCATCCTTTGAGTTTTTATCGGAATCTGAAAAAGTCAAGGTGACAGGAGGGTTGGGAGTGGAGAAGGGGACTCCATGGAACTACATCTTTATTTGAAGTGCAGGGGGCTTTGTTAAGATCTTGTTTTTTGGCAAATGATTGCCAATTAGTTTGATATTGTATCCAAAATGATAGTGTCTGATAAACCATTCAGTTCAGGGACATTCAGGAGATTAGTCAGTCCTGTCTAGTTAATCCCTAAAAGTGGTTTCCTCGGGAAGAAGATAGACAATGCTCCAACTAAAGTCATGTCACCAATGAAGGGCTCCCATGAATCCGAAGACTTCTCACTCCTGCTCTACAAAGGTACCTTTTGATCTCCAAATCAATCTCACAATTTCCTGCAAAATTAATCTGAAGGTTCAGAATAATTCATCTTTTGTTTACAATTTTGTATAAACCTTACCACCATTGACCCTAAGGGGCTGCTGACCCACATTTACTTTTGTGAAACTGAAGGAGCTGAGGCGGGCATTTGCTCCCCACACAGCTGGTTCTATGGTTTCTGGGGAAAAAACTTCTCTATAAATTGACAAATAAAGGGTCACATGTGCTTTACCATCTTATTTGTCATTCTATGATGTAGGTGGGTCTTCTGTCTATGTGTTACTTTCATTGGTCAAAGAAAGAGACTGCCTTGGCTTTTGATAGGACAGCAGCTTAGATAGGCGGAGTAGACAGAACAGAATGCTGGGAGAAAGAAGCAGAGTCAGGCAGACGCCATGATTCCCCTTCCCAAGACAGACGCTGGCTAGACGCATGCCGGTAAACCACGACTTCATGGTGACATACAGATTATTAGAAATGGGTTAGTCAAGATGTGAGAGTTAGCCAATAAGAGGCTACAGATAACGGGCCAGGCAGTGTTAAATGAATACAGTTTCTGTGTTATTATTTCTGGGGCTAAGATAGCTGTGCAGGAGCCGGGAGGGACAAAAAGCGGGCCTGCTCGCATCATCGCCACAATTCTACTCTTTCAGCATCTGGACAACAGACCCAGCTGGGCAGACTGCAGATGTGCATGCCCAGGTGCACAGTTGGCTCCTTGTCCTCCAGCGGCACCAGCACACAACACAGGCAGCTGGCCTCAAGGCTGTGGCTCCAGCAGCACCAGCCAAGAAGCCCAAGAGCCAGCAGCACCCAACTAAAGTTCAGCCCCAGGTAGGAAGGGCACACACGGATAGCAGCAGCATGAAGCTGTGGCCACAGCTGCATTCACCTACCTGCTGTCGAGAGTCAAAGGTCCCAGGAGCTCAGACCACCCACTGACGTTCCTGTAGGCACCTCAGAAGCAGTAGGCTCCTGGAAGTCTCTAGTGGGCTTGGATTGGACAACTGGGGCAGACCATGGGGCAGACCAGGCCACGGGACCTGGGACCCCAGCTTTACCAGTGACACATTGCAGTTCCTGGACAGGCTGCGGACTCCCAACGGGAAGCCCAATGCAGGCCCCGGGCTGTGGAAGCCCAGCGTGGGCCCCAGGCTGCAGAAGCCCAAAGCAGGCCCCTGGTTGCCCTCCATGCACTACTATGAGGTCTACAGTGTTAGCTGCACAGGGCGGCAGACCTATCAGGGCCACCTAGAAGACAGAATCACCTGATGAAGTAGGAGGCTTAGATGACAGGTACACAGTCCAGCGGAGGTTTAAGAGAGGCCCAGAGCCTTCACTATGGCCTCGTTGCACACCAGGCTAGGGAAGACTATTACCTCTGAGCCCACACCTCAGAGTGTCACCTACACCCGAGGCTCGCCAGCACCCTGAGACCTCAAGTCAAGCAGGAAGCTCACACCAGTCACAGCTTACACACCTCAGGGCTGGCCAGTACAGGCCTCCAGGCCCTCCTCTTGTGTACCTTCAGCAGCTCACGTTTCCCTGCGGAGGCCGACGTGGCAATTCTCACAGATGACAGGTCATTCCACCCCGCCTGTCAGCACCCCTCTGAGAGGGAGAGATGACAATCAACAGTAAACAGGGGTGGGAAACTGTATGGGACCCCTATGTCTAGTGATCAGTGAGGAACTTCTATGGTTCTTTAGGCCACAGCCATATGCGCACACGATATCTCTGGATGAGCCAAAAATTGGTTCTGACTCCTGGGGGTGGAGGTCAGCCCTTATGGTGAACGGAAACAGGAAAGAAAAAAATGCCTTCCTAACTAGATGGGGACATAAACACAAAGGAAGGAATGTGGGTCTCAAAGCTTACTTGCCAAAGGGACTGATGGGCCTTTCAAAGAGAGGAAAGGACACCCGCGGATGGGACCAAGGGGGTCCTTCCAAAGTTGGAAAGGATAGGGGTCCCTATGCTTACCCGCCGAAGGAACCGAGGGGGGTCTTTCACCGAAAGTACACCTTTGGGTGCGCTGTGCCGCACTGCCAGTGAGGAGAGGAAGATGACAAGACCCTGTGCTGGGCAAATACAAAAATTACAGCAGCAATGAAAAAAAGGACTCTGAGCAGGTAAGCTCAACACCTGTTAGAAGCCCCTGTTCCAGGGGCCAGATACTCCTGGGTCCTAAGGCTTTCCTTAGTGGAGAGGGTGAAAAGGTGTGACACCAATGACCACAGACGCTGGGAGTCAGGGAGGTTTACAGCAGACTCATTGGTTTAATAACAAGACAACTTATATGCCCTCCTAGCAATCAGGCCTTCTGATTTACTGACACTTGATATTTCATGCTCATCTCTCATTGGATAGGCACAGTCAGGACCTCGGACAGCACCTGTTGCTAGGTCCCAAGGAAACACTGCTTGGTTGCTCCTTCTTGACAGAACCTGACAACACCAGGCAGACTCCAGCTTGGCTCCTTTTGGCCTGGTAGGCCTTAACTTCCAAGATATGATTTTTTGGGGGTGTTAAATTGCAGATAGAAAGCAATAAAGTCTTTGTAATATTCTTTGCAACAGTTTCATTTTCAGTGAAGTTTGAGTGTGACTTATGGTTGAAGAAACTTCAAAACCTTGTGACATTATTTGTGGTATGGAGCCTTCTATGTTAACTAAGGTAATAAGAAATGGTAAAGTCTTGCAATATTCTTTTGTTTGTTTGTTTGCTCGTTTGTTTTACTTTTCAAGACAGGGTTTCTCTGCAGCTTTGGGGCCTGTCCTGGAACTAGCTCTTGTAGACCAGGCTGACCTCGATCTCACAGAGATCTGCCTGCCTCTGCCTCCCAAGGATGGTATGCAACCACCGCCGAGCTTAAGTCTTGCAATATTCTTTATCCTGTTTGATCTCTATTGTGATAAATGCCATGACCAAAAAATAATTAGGGGAGAAAGAGGACCATTTCAGTTGCCAGGCAGCACACCATCATCCAAGGAAGCCAGGATAGGAAAACACAGCAGAAATCTGGAGGCATCAGGTGAAATAAAAACCATGGGGGTTCGCTACTTTTTGTCTTCTTCATTTGGCTTGAGCTCAGGCAACATTTTTATAACCCAGGACATCTTGGGCAAGGGGGCACACGTATGGTGTACACTACCATTCATTGGCCTAGATTATCCTACATCAATTAGCACTAATAAAAAGACCCATAGATATGTCCCTGAGCCAATCAGATCAAGTAATCTACAAAACTGATATTAGCACATATTGCAAGGCTGTGTGAAGTTGAAAGTAGAAGCAAATAATACATCAACATTTGCATTACTGCTTCTCAATAAGTATTCTTTCGTGTTAGTGAAGATTAAAATATTACTGAAGAATTTTCTCATTATTTGGATTTTAGGCTTTTGTACTGATTAAGAATAGAAGTATTATTCAACGTTTTTCTGCATTGTTTGTGCTTACAGTTTTTCTTGCTAGTATGAAGTCTCAGAGGATACTTCTGAAAAAAAAAAGTCAGGTGAAAGCCTTGCCGTTATCTTAGTATTTGTAGTGGTCTTTACCAGGATGCTGCACACACAGGCATGGGAAGAGCGAAACGCCTGACCCTATAGAGTCTGCATGTGCAGACACTCTCTCATGTGTGGCTTCCTCAGTGCTCAACAAGGACTGAATGATAAAAAAAAAAAAAAAGTCTTCTCGGTATTCCTCAACTTCTAGGGTTGTTACTTAGCATGAACACTTTTCTTTGTTTATGGCAGCAGTTCTTATCCTGTGGGTAACGATTCGTTTGTGGGTCAAAAGATCTTCTCATCATGTTCAAAGATATTTACACCATGATTCATAACAACAGCAAACTGTTAGGTTATGAAGTAGAAAAGAAAACAATTTTATGGTTGGGGATACCACAACTGTATTAAAGGATGTCAGCATTAGGAAGGTTGAGATCACTGGTTGAAGGTAAGAGGAGTCCTTAAAGGCACTGGTTCACCATTCACTGCTGTGTTGTGTCCGTCTGGGATAGATACTAAGGAGGCCATGTTGGTTGATGGTAACATATATCACTGTATTTTTCACAAGCATATGGCTTTCTTGTACTATGGATTCTTTCATCTTGGGTAAGGTCTGGATGACTCCAAAGGCATTATCACATTCACGCTATTTGTATGGTTTTGATCAGAATATTTTTGATATCTTTTAGGGTCTGAAGAAGCATAAACAATTTATGAATATATTAAATTTATGAATATATTAGATTTTGCATCATTTCACTGCGGTGTGAACGACCATGTCCTGAGGAACACAAAAAGCTTATGAAACAGTTTTTTAAAATTTACGACACTAGTGCAATTTCTCTCTAGTATGAATTATCAGCTGTTTCAGAATTTCTTTGTATAAAAATGCCTCGGCGCACAGTTCACAGGGCTCCTCTGACAAGAACTGTTAGATGTTGTTTAGATCCAGAAGACTGGTGAATGAACTTGCGGTTCTCCAGGCATACTCGTCCTCTCCAGTATGAATAGTCTGCTGTTGAGAATGTCATGTGTAAGTGCTAAAGGCTTTGCCACATTCTTCACACTTGTAGGGTTTCTCTCCAGAATGAATTCTTTGATGTTCCTTAAGGTTTTAGGTACAGTTGGGAGGTTTGCCATTGTAGATATTTGTAAGGCTTTTGCCCAGTGTGAGTTATTTTATCCTGAGTTAGGTATGTAAACAGAGACTGTGCTTTCATTTCCTGGACACCCAGACATGAATAATCACACAGAAACTATACTAATTACAACATGTTTGGCCAATGGCTCATATTCCTAGCTAGCTCTTACATCTTAAATTAGCCCATTTCTATTAATCTATGTATCACCACAAGGCTGTGACTTAATGGCAATATTCTGGCTTCTTTCTCTTTTGGAACTTACACAGTTTCTCCTAGACCCTACCTACTCCTTTTTCTATCTCTGTTTCCTGGATTTTCCACTTAACATTAGGATATCCGACCTAACTCAAGGGTTTTTATCTAGAATATATTTTGATCTTTTAGAGTTTTAAGAAATAGAAAACATTTTATGAACATTTTGGCATTTGTATTATTTCACTGAAGTTTGAAATACTTTGTCTTGAGAAGCACTCGAAAGCTCATGTAATGTTTTCAAAATTGATGACACTAATGACATTTCTCTCCAGTATGAGTGATCAGGTGATTCAAGACTTCTTAGTAAGTACAAAAAAATCTTGGCACATTGTCCATAGGGTTTCTCTCACAAAGGAATTCTGTGATGTTGTTTAAGACCAGAAGGCTCATGGAGGACCTTGCCATTCCCCACACTCCTGATGTCTCTCTCTAATACGGAAAGCCTGGTGTTAAGAATGTGTGGTTCAGTTCTCAAGTCTTTCCACATTCCCTGCACTTGTGGTTTTCCCCCAAGTGTGAGATAATTTGTGCAGAGTTAGGTGTGACTTTTTACACAGGGCTTTTTCATATTCTTCAGAGTAGGGTTTCTTTCCAGAATGGATTATTAAATGAAAAAGAATCCATGAAGTTTTAAAGACATTGCCATATATTTAACACTTGTAGGGTTTCTCTCCTGTATGAATGCTCTTGTGTACAGAAAGTCATAATGGAACATAGAAGTCCTTGCCACACACATGTATGATTTCTCACCTGTATAAATTCTCTCATGTACTTTAAGGAATGATCCAGCATGGAACCTTGACACAAGCGTCCCACTTCTAGGGTTTCTCTCCTGTATGAATCTTCTTGTGTGAATAAAGTCCCGAGGGACTACTGTAGGCTTTGCCACATACTTTACACTTGAAGGGTTTCTCTCCTGAATGAATCCTCTTGTGTAGAGAGAGTCGTGATGGGCGATTGAAGGCCTTGCCACACACTTCACACTTGTAGGGATTCTCACCTGTATGAATTCTCCTGTGTTCAGAAAGTTGTGATGGTACATAGAAGGCCTTGTTACATACTTCACATTTGCAGGGTTTCTGTCCAGTATGAATCTTCTTGTGCACAGAAAGTCCTGATGGACTATTGTAGCCTTTGCCACATATTTCACATTTGTAGGGTTTCTCTCCTGTATGGCTCCTCTTGTGTATATAAAGTCCTGATGGACTATTGTAGGATTTGCCACACACTTCACACTTGTAGTGCTTCTCCCCTGAATGAATCCTCTTGTGTACAGACACTTGTGATGGAACATGAAAGGCCTTGCCACACACTTCACACAGGTAGAGTTTCTGTCCAGTGTGAACCCTCTTGTGTACAGAAAGTGTTGAAGGTCTATTGTAGGCTTTGCCACACACTTCACACTTGTAGGGTTTCTCTTCTGTATGACAGCTCTTGTGTAGAGATAGTAATGATGGATACGTGAAGGCTTTGCCACACACTTCACACTGGTAGGGCTTCTCTCCTGTATGAATCAATCTGTGTTTAGAAAGCAATGATGAAGCATGAAAGGCCTTGCCACACACTTCACACTGGTACAGCTTCTCTCCTGTGTGAACCCTCTTATGTACAGACAGTACTGATGAACAAATGAAGGCCTTGCCACACACTTCACACTCATAGGGTTTCTCTCCTGTATGAATCCTCATGTGTTTAGAAAGTCGTGATGGAACATAGAAGGCCTTCCCGCACACTTCACACACGTAGGGTTTCTCTCCTGTGTGAATCCTCATGTGTAAAGAAAGTCGTGATGGACGATTAAAGACCTTTCCACAAACTTCGCAATTGTAGAATTTCACTCCTGTATGAATTTGCTTGTATTCAGAAAATTGTGATGGATTGAGGAAGGCCTTGTCACAGACTTCACACTTGTTTTGTTTCTCTCCTATATGAATCTTCTTGTGTCCAGAAAATACTGATGGACTTCTGAATGCTTTGCCACATACACTACATTTGAAGGGTTTCTCTCCTGTATGAATTCTCTTGTGTATACAAAGTAAGGATGGAATATGGAAGGCCTTACCACATTCTTCACACTTAGTATACGGCTTCATTCTTAAATTAATTTTCTGGTGGCTAATAGGTTGTGAGTTCCAAGGAAAGGTTTTACCACATTCTTTGCCTGTATTGTGTTTTTTTCCTGGTGAGTTAAGGTTAAGAAATGAATGAAAAAAAATGAGCAAAATTGTGTAAATTTATGTTTAGTTTTAAAAACAGAAATGTTGAGTCAAAGCTATATTTTCAAATTGAATAATGTTACATCCAAATTCCTAAAGCTGTATTCAGTGGAGCCTAATTAAAAGCATCATGATAAGTAGAAACTATATAACATGAAGTAAAGATGAAACCCATAGAAACAAATGAATATTAATCAATGTCAAAGATGTAAAGTAAGGTGTAATATCAACAATTAAGAAAACAATTATGATATTGTAAATGAGTCACTTATAGAAATATAGAAATGTTATAACGAAATGAATATAAAGTATAAAATAGTCCAAGTCGAAGACACATATTATTACAGGTATATTATTATTACTGAAAGGTATAAAGTTAGAATGCATAACTAGAAACCTGTCCACAACAATTTTATATATTTCAAGCACTGAAGACAGGAGTATTTATGCACATTTTATGAATAAAGATCTATTGACCAACTTATAAAAAATAAATCATGTTCACCTAGAAATTACAATCCTTAGTCAGTTCCTATAAACACAAGCTGACCTATCGGGAAAAGGATAAGGCATAATAGAATCAATGCATCATAAACACCCTTTTTCACAATAAAAATATAAAAGATCCTTAAACCATGACTTCAAACAGACATTGTGAGTCAATGTCCACAATGAAGCCTGGTTTTCTGGGGATCTCTGCCTATCTATCTGGCCTCTGTCCCCTCATTCCTACACACCTGTTTCCACGGCAGCTGCTCCTAGTCTCTTCAAGTCTGAAGGTTCTTGTCTTTGCTCCAGAAATGTGACCAGGGAAGGCTTAGATGAAGCAAGTCCTGTTCATGGGAAAAGAGAACATCCTTATTAGTGTGTTCTCCTGGGGATCCCATGTCCTCTCTAGGACTGTTTCTAGGATAAGGGGATAAAATCAAGGACTGTACAGGATGAGTTCCTCATGAGCTTCCTGATGGACATATCAGAATGCTTAAGAGAAGTTTAGGATTTGCAGGTCCTGAGCTTCATGTCCCTCAGTTACAAAGGAAAATATTGAAATTACAAAGTGTGATATTCTTTTCAAGATGTGTGCTTCCCACTCTTGCCACTTTATGACATTACCACCAATATAAAGGACACCTCTACAAAGGATGGGAAGGTTTCATGTACACAAGAAAAACGTAAATCATTCTAAGGTATAACAATACTCTCCTAAATTTTCCCTAAAATTTTCACCATAAGTTTCATTTTGGAAGCACAAGCTTCCTTGAGATACTGTAGAAAGTAAGCAAGTTTTATGATGATATTTAAGAGTTCACTGTGGATGTTTTCCCCACACATGTGGTAAAATATTAACATATTAAGGTATGTTCCTGTTGTTCATTGTTCATGCTCTGGAATATTTGTTTAATGATGCAAAGATGTGTTACATTTGTTTGATTAAATAAAATTCACCTGTAGCCAGGAGGATGAGTCACCAAGTCGCTGGCTGGATGTGGTATGAAAGAGCCAGATGGAGAAGGGTTTTTAGCGGGGTTAGGAGAAGAGAGGGCATTTTAGTAGAAATGAGCGGGAGGGGGGCTACTGGTTATTCATCCTCTCTGAGCAGAACAAGTCCACCTCAGCCTCTGAGTCTTGAGTTCTTTAGGAGGACAGAGATTTATATGGGGGGCATGAGGGAACACAATTCCCTCAGGTCGTGGCTCCTGTGGCACAGCCCCTGCTGGCACTGCTGGAGCTGCAGGTCCTGATTAGGAGAGTCAGGGATGAAAAGGCAGCAACGATTTTAAAAAAGCACAACCCACCCAGGAACACAAGGTTGCTGAAATTCTCCAACATCACATCCTTGTACAAAGTCCACTGATCAGGGTCCAGCCATTCACACTCGTCTGCAGAGAAATCAATGGCCACATCCCTGAAAGACAGCATTTCCTGAAACAAAAAAGAATGAATACTAAATATTTTACAAATTAAAACAGCAGTAAAAACACAAATAACATATGTACTGAATATAAATCTAAAGGTCACTCAGAGTGAGAGGAGACCTAGAAGAGCTTTTGATAAAGGTGAGCAATATCCCTAACATAAGCCTGATGCAGTGCTGTGATGTTGCACAAGACTCAGCACTAAGGAAAATGAATGGCAGACAATCCTAGGAACTCCCATGCATATTATACGTTTAAGAACCATACAATGGAGAGCGAGTGTATCTACAAAGAGTATTGTTAAGGCTGGAGAATTGGTTCAGTAGTAAAAAGCACAGACTGCTCTTTCAAAGGACCTGGGGTGGATTCTCAGGAGCCAGGATTCTCATGGCTGCTCACATTTTGGTAGGTCACAGCAAGGTTCGATACACTAAGCAGCTGCGTGGCTTCCATGCCACATTTGTTTAGTCTTCCTGAACAATTTGACTGGCATTTAAAGCCCTCTGGCCATATGGGCCTGTTCTACCACTGGGATGCAGAGATGGCCTCCGTAACACCCCAGTTCTAAGGAAGGTTTGGCGGGGCTCTACTGCTACAGCATGAGCCAGCTTGGCTGCCCCAGAGCTTAGAGTTTGTTGTTGTTATCTGCTGATTCTTGCTATTTTGTTTTTCCTGCATAGTGGTAATAATTCAATATAGACTGATTAATAGTTTGTTCATGTGGAAAATTTGAAATGGGCAAAAATTAAAACGTTCTAGTACCAAAACATTACAATTAGGACATTAAACACTTAAGCTGACACTGTTTAAATTCCATGAGTTATTAGTCCTGCAATATATGAACAATATTCTCTTCTCCTGCTTGTCTGTCAAATGTATATTTAAATGAATGCTTAACTTTCATAGTAAATGAAAATAGCAAAATTTCTAATTTTGGGCTACTTCAACTGGGTAAACACTAATGTGCCAATCACTACTAATGATTTGGCTCTGAGCTTTAAGATGCTTTCTGAAAATTCTACTACTAAGAAATATAACACCTGAAACAGAGCAGGTTATTAGCTTGTTAAGTAATGTTGTTGGCTAGCTCATAGATTTAATCCCTTATTGGCAAAGAACCTCGGTAATTATAACACCACTAAATAAAATGCAGGATGGATATTTGTTCTGTACTAATAATTGGCAGGTTGCAGTATCATCTGACTCAGGATCTATAATCACTGTGGTGGTTTGGGCAGATATGGCCCCCATGGATTCTTGTGTTTGGATGCTTGGCCCCTGGGAAGTGGCACTATTAAGAGGTGTGGCATTGCTAGTGTGTCACTGTGGAGTCAGGCTTTGAGGTCTCACATGCTCAAGCCAAGCTCAATACTTGGCTGCCTAAGGGTCAAGATGTTAGACCTCTCAAATCCTTCTCCAGCACCATGTCTGCCTGCATGCCACCTACCATGATATGACTAAAACTTATAAACCATAAGCTCACTCCAATTAAATGCTTCCTTTCAAAGAATTGCCATGGTCATGGAGTCTACTCACAGCACAGAAACCATAACTAAGACAATCACTATCCAAAGGATATCTTTCTAATATTTTTAAAAACATCCTCTGTCGGTTTTGCCTAAAATAACATCTACAACTCTTATAAAGAATACTTTTAATGCTTTTATAAATGGCTTTTCAAGGACAAGAGGTCCTATATTTTATATAAAAATTCCACATACTCCATAGAAAATATTTTACCCACGCCTGGGTTGTACAGCTAGCTCAACAGTCTAAAGTTGCTATTATTAATCAACTTTTATGAAGCATTTTCCAACCACTGAATATTTTGAGTAGCCTCATGTATAGATTAGCACATGAAGCACAGAAATATCTCTGTTCTCTATAAACTTTTAGTCTCAGGATTAATAAATTTATTGGGAATGTTGAAAAAAAAGTAACAAAAATTTATCTTAAAGCTTATAAAAATAGGCTGAATAGTTAAATCTACAAACAGGAAATTTTAATTTACTGCAGTATACAACACATATGATTCAACTCTTGTTTAGGAAAATAGGTTTATTATATAACACTGCAAAAAAACAGAAGGTTTTAAATAGTAGCCACGTGATTTTCCTCCATCTTGACTGATGACCTCATCAGGATAAAATCCACGATGTAGTTAGAAGCCATCTTTAGAAAGATTGAAGAACACATGCCATGTGACTTTACCATCACTTAGATTAAGATGACCATGATATATAAAACCAACTAAGGCAGCCCCTATACAACTTACAAGTACAAATGTCCTCTTTATGAATTATTGTATTTTCCTTATAGACTAAGCTTTGTAGTAAAAAGTGGGTATCAATGGTATTATAGATTGGGATGGATTTTTATATACCATTAAATTCAGAAGCTTATAATGATATATTCAAACTAAGAAAAACCTGACTGAAAGATGTGTGTCCAACACACAATTCATGTCTTTGCTTAGTGTATGTTTAACCATTTATCTTTGTTAACACCAGACTTCTAAAACCTTTAAAATAAAAAACACCACACATATGATAAGTAAGGTTTATATTCCTTATGTCTATTCAGGCTATCAGAAACCAACTTAAAGACATATGAGTAGCATCTTTGTCTTTACAAACTATATTTATAGTTTAAAGTTTTACTTCAATGCTAAGGGATCTTCAATTCAAACTTTAAGGCTCAAGTTTAACAGGGATAAAACTGTGAAATTCCCATCTTATAGAAGCTACTAATTTATTGTAAATTGTGAAAGATGATTAAAACATACAAGTATATGGTCAGTCACCTTATAAAAGAGTTAATTCTTCCATGTGCTCAAAACTATGTTTATAGTCAAGCTCAGCACAAATGTAATTCATTTACGAGAACATGTAGTCTTCTATACATGTTTTCATATAGAGAAGTAAGTAACTACAAAGAAAGTTTGTTTACAATCAGGAATACTTAATAGATGGTCCTCAAAATCAATAGATATATTAAATATGACCTCAAAAATACATAATAATTAACACAGAGGTAATCTGGATTATACTGCCTGTTCTAATTTATCCTTCTCTGATTTCTGTTGACAGAAAACTGTAGAATTACGAGTTCAAAAACAGCATTAACAAAATAAGTAAATAACATGCCTTTAATAACTAAAATATAATATTAATATTCTTATATGACACAAAAATTTAAAATAACAATGTAGTCAGACTTCAGATGGAATTTAAAAAACTTATAAGGAGTAGAAAGAATTTATAAAATATTTAAAAGTATTTCCTCTGAGCAATGTGATGCTTAAGAAATGCAAAGTTAATGGAATGTTTTATAAATTTTCTTGGAGGCCAAAAAGGCTGAAGAGAAATTACAAGTATTAGAAGTTGTAATATCTTCAAATTTTCACCTATAAAAATTTTGGAACAGCCTGAGAAACTGTTCCATTAGACTACCTTTAGAATGTAGTGGAAACGAATGCTTTCCAGCCAGCTTTTCCTCCACGGAATAGTTATGCATTGAGATTGTTCACATTTTTTTATCATTTACAATATCAGCTGCATATATACTTGAATGTTTACTTAAAGAAATTATTTTATGCTTCAGAATTGTCTATGTTTCTTTCTTCACACCTTCTATGTATCCTGTTACCTAATAGGAGAGAATGCCTGAGCTCCAAATTGAAATTGTACGAAATATTAAAGACTTATAAGTGATTAAACTATGGCAAGGGAGGTGATTTTAGAAAAGGCTCACAGACACCTACCCTCTAAGAAAGGAATCATTTTCTATAGTGTAAACGCATTAGTCTATTCCAAGCTTCAAATGTACAACTAGTAAAGAAGAGACGTCAGCTTGATATCTGAAACTATGCCTGTCTATGTACGGACCTGTCTCTGCGGTCAGTTTTGCAGAGATCTGTGATAAAAATTCACTATGGGCATGGATAGCGCCTCTCCCTGACTAGTCAGCTATGGAACACAGCACAAAGGTTTGGGAGCTCCAGTAAAATAACCGTGGTGTCCTATCTAGAACTTGACTTTGTCAAATAACACTACCCATGTCCTTCCCAAGTCTCTCATTATAACCAAATACTAATACAGCGCAGTAGGGACCAGAAACTCTAGACCAATGAGAATCCTGACTACAGCCATTCAGAGTCAGCTGGTGGCAGCAGGCTTCCCCGGGCGAGCTGGAAAGTGAGCTCCCAGCACAGCCTCAGGGGCCGGCAGCCAGCCGACCCGCACTGTCCGGGAGCGAGATCCCGGGAGGACTGGAGCCGCAGGGGACCCAGCACCAACCCCATCGCCCTCTCCCTAGCGCGGACCTAAATCCTGACTGGATGGCGCAGCCTAGGTTCGAACAGCAAATCCAAAGTGAGCTTCTTCCCGCTTCCCATGGCCCCGTGCCCACTCCTTCCACGATGGACCTACCGGCTCCCCCTGCACGATCCCTCAGACCTGCTGGGCTGCCCTGCACCCCGAACCAACCTGCGCTCAGAGATCCAACCGCAGCACGGTAGTAAGAAACTTCACTCGGAATTGGAGGTAAGCGAATGAGGTTGGAACATGCGTAGAAGGAACTCAGAAGGCGACTGGGCGATCCTTGCTTGTGACGTCACAATGAGTCGGACTACATTTCCCATAAGTCTATGGAACTGAGTTTCCGGTAGTCGCTGGATTGATATGTGCAATTTCTGCCGCTAGAGGGACACATGCCACGAGTGAGGCTGCATTAAAACCCTCAGCTTGCAAACAAAGATGGTTAGGTGTGAGTGGAGACCTTACAGTAATGTTTATTACATTTATTAGTTACTTTTGGTCACGTTACTGTGATTTCACACAAAGATATGCTTATCACAGAAACTTACAACAGAGTAAAATAATTCATTTCGACGCTTTTTTCTTTGAGATAATTACAAGTATTTCACATGGGAAAGTCACTGCTAAGCTTTTGAATTGAATTCTGAGCAGAGGCGTGGTGGCAGCCACTTGGTGTCTGCCTCTTAAGAGCAGAGGCCCATGGATCACAGCTCCAAGGCTGCCTGATCTACAGAGTGAGTTCAAAGCTGTTCTGGGCAATTTAAGAAAGGCTTGTATTTTCTGTGAGATGGTGGTGTGTGGACTGTTCATTTACGCAGAAACATGGATCTTTTGAGTTCAAGGGCAGCGTGGTCTACGGCACGAGTTCTAGGACTACCAGAGCAACCCAGAAAATGCTGTGTCAAAAAAAAAAAAAATAGAAAAAAGAAAAACGAAATAAAGGAAAACAGAAAAGCCACCTGGTAGATGCCTCTTATGAGCAGAGGGCTAGGTCAAAAAAGGAGGGAGAAACAAAGAAGGCAGGGAGGGAGGGAGGGAGGGAGGGAGGGAGGGAGGGAGGGAGGGAGGGAGGGGAGGGAGGGAGGGAGGAACAAAGAGAGAAGCAAGCCTTTTATTGAAATGGAAAGAACAAAAAGGAATAGGAGGTAGCTGGGCGATGTGTCAGATTCTATGAAGCCAGCAGGACCTTGGTTTTAGGGGACAACACTAAGTTCGGCAACACAACAGAACTAAACAAAATCTTGTGGGGCTGGAATATGGAGAACACATTCTGCTGTTGCAGGGTTACCATCGGGGAGTTTTGATCTCTTCTGGTTTGTTGTTGTTTCTCTGCCAGATGAAGAATTCAAAGGAAAAGATCTCAACTGCAACATGTAGCGTCAGGGGCACAGAAACATCCGGGCTCACGAATGCCATTTAAATACTTAATAGCTGGCGTCTGTACTGGTGGCACAGCCCAAGAACCCGCATTTTAAAATCGTGCAGCTTTTATTTTCCACTACAGCTGAATCAGGAAAATCTCTCTTAAAGCAGCTACAGCAAGCTGCCAGCAAACAGCAAGAAGCTGTGTTAAACTCTGTATTCTTTTTGAAACTCTACCACGTTGGGGTGCCAATCTGTTGTAGGGAGAAGAGCAGGTCCTTTTGTTCGTGCTGACCAGACTGCTTATCGTCCTGGCCACCTGGCTAGCTTAGGCCCAAAATAATCACACAGAAATTGTATTAATTAAATTACTGCCTGGTCCATTATCTCTAGCCTCTTCTTGGCCAACTCTCACATCCTGATCTGACCCATTTCCACCAATCTGTGTATCACCATGAGGTCGTGGCTTACCAGGAAAGATTCAGCAAGTCTGAACTGGTGACTTCATGGCGGTTCTCTCCGACTTGCTTTCTTTTTCCCAGAATTCAGTTCTGTCTTCTCCACCTAAGTTCTGCCCTATCAGGACCAAAGCAGTTTTTTTATTCATTAGTCAATGAAAGCAAGACATGAACAAAAGAACCTCCTACACCAATTACAGGTATACCAAACAATCCTACAGGTCAGGCAGTTAGAAAAAGATCAAATCAAACTATAAAGGATATGTTAAACAAACAGAAAGGGATGGAAAATACTTCCCAAATAGATTGTATAATACTTTATTAACTTTTCATAACGCTAATGAGAAAGGGACAACAGAAGCAGAGAGACACTGGATAATAGAAAAGTCTTCTGAATTGAATCAGCTGATGTATTTCAAGGATGTGTTGACCTCACAGTGGAAGCCAGGAGATGTGCTATGTTGAAAAAGGGGTTTTGCTCTTGTTTCAACAGAAGAAAAGTTATGGATACCATCACAATTAATAAAGATTTGGTTTGAAACAGAGAAATCTCTTGAGAAAGAGAAATGACGGCACATTTACAGGGGTGACAAGCTGGTAAGGAAGCCTCATAAAGGTTGGGGCAGGGTTCTGTTCTTGTCTTTCCAGGAATATACTTATCTTTAAAAAGTCAAGAGACCCTGGATATCTAGATACCTAGAGAAAAAGATAATTATCCAGATAGGATCACTAAGCAAAGAGAATTATCACTTATGAGGAAAGGTCATCTGAGGGTTGCATCTCTGAATATTAAATAGAATAATAGTCATGACTCACTTAAAAATCAAGCTGGCTTTGGAGTTGGACAATGGCTCTGTCCTTCTTTAAATCCAAGCATGCTGTTAAAAATTCAGTTTCTGTCTCATGCCAGGAGCTATATCATTTGGAGCAGAAAGAAGAACGAATTTAGAAATAATTTTATTTTATTCATACCTATTTTTGTCTCTATTGTACCTTTCATTGAATATATGTCTGTATAAATAGTGTTTAAATTTTCCACAAGGAACATGAATTTTCCTGCAGTTATCTTTGAAGTTTCCAGGAAGAAGAGGGGATCCCACAACAACAACTCAACCTCGTTGATATGATGTCATGATGCTGATAGCAATACTATAAGACCTATTTTGGGTACCAGCTACTCAACATGGTTACAACTTGGTTAGCTGAAATGGTGTACTTTTTTTTTTTACAATGTTCTGGTCAGAACTCAAAATAGGAACTTCAGAAAAACCCTACCCAACACTCAGGGGTTATTTACAATTATACCTCACAGTAATCTTGAAACTTAACCATCATTTTACTTTCACAGAATCCCATAGAAAGAACATCACCCCCATGACAGCTGGAAGTAATTCTATAAGACGTCATCCCCTATCCCGACAAAGTTTGTCCTCAGGGTTAGGGATATCATTTAGGGGTTGTTTATAATTGGTATAGGGTTGGGGATTGGGGTGGAAATTATGTAAGCTCAGGGATCTCTTTGAAAAAAAAGGTAGGGGCTGGAGAGATGGCTCAGCAGTTAAGGGCATTGCCTGCTCTTCCAAAGGTCCTGAGTTCAATTCCCAGCAACCACATGGTGGCTCACAACCATCTGTAATGAGGTCTGGTGCCCTCTTCTGGCCTATAGGCATACATACAGATAGAATATTGAATACGTAATAAATAAATATTTAAAAAAAGAAAAAAGCGGTAAATTGGATGGGATAATAGATTAGTGTGAGCTTACTCATACTAACAATATAGATTCTTGTATATTGATACAAACTTTATATTAAATGAGTTCCTATTTTCATCTACAATATTTGTATACTTAGGCAAAGTTATTTTGTCATATTGTATGCATGCATGCTTCTACTTCTGCTTAAGACATTTTGTATATTGATACAAGTTTAGGATATATTTATATTACAATATACATTTGTACCTCTGATCAAGATACTTACATATTGTTTATAATTTGAGGTCATTGTCCTAATTTTTTACACAGTTAAAAGACTGTTCAATATTCTAATATTAATCCTTAGTCTTTAATTTATATAGGTATTAAGAATTGTAGGTCAATAGTCATCCATGTTTGTCATACTTTTTGGATACATATAGATTGTATTCTACATAGATAGGTAATCTTCTACCACTTCAAAAAGTTCTAGAATAGGGTATTTAAATAACTTAGGGCTCTATTGATGTGAGACACGATTGTTCCTGGCAGCACCAATCTCTTTCTTAGAGAATGTCGAACACCAAAGACACTACAATTGGAGCTTGTTTCCTTCTTGGCAAAACTGGCTTTTGGGCAAGGAACTGCCCATGCATCAACCACCAACAGGATGCACGATGTCAGGACAAGACAAGCAGGATACAAGAAAAAAGACTGTCACATCTTGCCAAGACAGGGTAAGACAGTTTTGAAAGATTTCTTGCCTCTGATAATGGATTGTCAGTTACTCTAGGCCTTACCCAAACTTGGTTGCTCCAACATTGCAAATGAGACTTTGGGTGATTGTACAGGTAGCCAGTTGTCTCTGTCATTTGTTGAACATTTTGGAAGTTTCTTGACCGCACTTCCTGCTTACTCAAGTAATATTATTTCTCTTCTTGGGTCTTTGATAGGGTTGAAGATTAGATAGAGAAGCTGGGCGGTGGTGGCACACGCCTTTAATCCCAGCACTCAGGAGGCAGAGGCAGGCAGATCTCTGTGAGTTCGAGGCCAGCCTAGTCTACAAGAGCTAGTTCAGGACAAGCTCCAAAGCTACAGAGAAACCCTGCCTTGAAAAAAACAAAACAAAAAAAGAGTAGATAGTTGTAGTTACTTTCCTCTCATGACTTCGCCAAGTTATGTATAAAAATAAGACTTAAACTCCTTACAATAAGATAATTATTATTAAAACATTTAACATGTTTCTTCCTTGACATTGTTTATGCTGGTGATTACTCTAATTTTTATAACTGTGGTTTGTTTTTATTGAATACAATTTTGTAACAAGGTTAGAACTCTCATATTTAAACAAAATGGAGAAGTGCTTTTGGAAATCCTACAGCCAATAGCCTTTAAATTACCCTCCACACCTGGGCATGACCTCTTATACTATAATTGCTCATGTAAAGCATGCTTTCCCTCTCTCTTCTAGCTGATATATTCAGTTCCTGTTCCCTGTTTGTGCAGTGATCTGTGAGTCTAGCCCTAAATAAATATTCCTTTATTATACTCAATATATTATTCCAAACAAGTGTGGGATTTCTTTTTAACATCTATCTTCATTTTAACATTTATATTATTTTACATAAGTTTGAACTACCTTGTTTTGAGAAACAGTAGAAACCTTATTAGTTTTTTCCACATTTTTGACACTAGTGACATTTATAGTCTAATATTAAATTAAGCCATCTCTATTAATACATGCATATCTGTGAGGCTGTGGCTTTACTGGTAATTTTCTGGTATCTTTCTCCTTTGCTGGCTTCTTGGCTTCTCCTTGATGCTAAATACTCTCTCTACCTTTTTGGACTTACTGCCTAGTGTTAAACTGCTAAGGCATGGACCCAAACAGTTTTAGTAATCAGTCAATAAAAGCAATAAATACACAGCAGGTTATCCATTACTGTTCCCGCTGTCTGTAGGGCTTCTATCCAGAATATTTTTGATATATTTTAGGTTATAAAGAAGTATAAAACATAACATTTCATGACCATTTGGATATTTGTATTATTTCACTGTAATTTGAACTACCTGGTCTTGAGAAACACACGAAAGATTATTAAAGAGTTTTTTATTTTTAACATTTTTAGCACTAGTGGCATTTCTCTTGAGCATGAATTATCAGGTGTTTCAAAAGTTCTAAGTAAGTGCAAAAGACTTGGTACATTCTTCACAGGGTTTCTCTCACAAGTGTATTCTTTGATGTTGTTTAACACCAAAAGGCTGGTGACAGGCCTTGCCATTCTCCACACTCACAATGTCTCTCCAATATAAATGATCTGGGCTAAGAACATGCTATAAAAGTTCTAATTTCTTTGTCACAGTCTTTACACTTGTAGGGTTTCTCTCCAGAATGAACTGTTTGATGCTCCTTAAGTTTTCTGGTATAGTTAAATAGTTTTCCACATTCATCACATTTGGAAGCTTTCTTCCAGTGTGAGTGAATTTGTGCTGACTTAGGTATGACATCTTATATAAGGCTTTTCCACATTCTTCAAACTAGTGGGGTTTCTTTCCAGAATGGATTATTAAATGAGCAGAAAGAATCTGTGACATTTGAAAGATCTTCCCACATATTTCATATTTGTAGGGTTTCTCTCCTATATGAATGCTCTTGTGTTCTGAAAATCATGATGGAAAGTGGAAGACTTTGCCACGTACTTCTCAGTTTAGGGTTCTTTCCTGTATGAATGCTCATGTATATAGGTAATCCGGATGAGTAATTGAAGGATATGCCACACATTTAACACATGTATGGTTTCTCTCCTATATGAAAGCTCTTCTGTACAGAAAGCCATGATGGAACAGAGGCCTTTCCACATAGTTGTATGATTTCTTGCCTGTATGAATTCTCTCAAATACTATAAGGAATGATGCAGCATGGAACAATGACACATACGTCCCACTTCCAGGGTTCTATCCCGTATGATTTCTCTTGTGTCTAGAGATTGCTGATCGAGGATTGAAATCCTTGCCACACTTTCAATTTCAACATCTTTCTCATGTATGAATGGTTATATATTTAGAACGTTATGACAGATCAGTAAAGGCCTGACCACATACTTCACATTTGTAGGGTTTCTCTTCTATATGAATCCTCTTGTGTTCAGAAAGTTGTGATGGAATATAGAAAGCTTTGCCACATACTTGACACTTGAAGGGGTTCACTCCTGTATGAATGTTCTAGTGTTCAGAAACTTGTGATGAACATAGAAGTCTTCGACACATACCTGAAACTTGGAGGGTTTATCTCATGTATGAATTTTTTTGTGTGTATAAAATGCTGATGGACTTTTGAAGGTTTTGCCACAGACTTCACACTCATAGGGTTTCTCTCCCGTATGGAAACTCTTGTGTGCAGAAAGTCCTGATCGACTTTTGTAGGCTTTGTCACATAATTCACACTTGAAGGGTTTCTCTCCTGTATGAACCCTCTTGTGTACAGAAAGTCCTGATCGACTATTGTAGGCTTTGCCACACACTTCACACTCGTAGGGTTTCTCTCCTGTATGAACCCTCTTGTGCACAGAAAGTCCTGCTCGACTATTGTAGGCTTTGCCACATACTTCACACTTGTAGGGTTTCTCTCCTATATGAATCCACATATGTGCAGAAAGTCCTGATTGACGACTGTAGGCATTGCCACACACTTCACACTTGTAGGGTTTCTCTCCTGTATGAATCCTCTTGTGTATAGACAGTACTGGTTTACTTTTGAAGGCCTTGCCACATACTTCACACTTGAAGGATCTCTCTGATGTATGAATTCTCTTGTGTTCAGAAAGTCGTGATGGTAAATGGAAGGCTTTCCCACACACTTCACACTTATAGGGTTTGACTCCTGTATGAAATCTCTGGTGTTCAGAAAGTCGTGATGGAACACAGAAGGCCTTCCCACACACTTCACACTTGTAGGGTTTCTCACCAGTATGATTCCTCTTGTGTAAAGAAAGTTGTGATGAAATATAGAAAGCCTTGCCACATACACCACACTGGTAGGGTGTCTCTCCTGTATGAATCCTCTTGTGTACAGTAAGTTGTGATGGAAAATAGAAGGCCTTGCCACACACCTCACACTGGTAGGGTTTCACTCCTGTATGGATTTTATTGTGTAGAGAAAGTTTTGATGGAAAACAGAAGGCCTTGCCACATACCTCACACTGGTAGGGCTTCTCTCCTGTGTGAATCTTACTGTGTATAGACAGTTGTGATGGATAATTGAAGGCCTTGCCACATGCTTCACACTTGTAGGGTTTTACTTGTATATGAATTCTTTTGTGCAGAGAAAGTCGTGATGGAAAATAGAAGGCCTTCCAGCATACTTCACACTTGTAGGGTTTCTGTCCTGAATGAACAATTTTGTGTTTTGAAAGTAATGATGGAGCACGGAAGGCCTTGCCACATACTTCACACTTGTAGGGTTTCTCTCCTGTATGTATTCTCCTGTGCACGCAAAGTAACGATGGAGAACGGAAAGTCTTAGCACATTCTTCACACTTATATGGCTTCTTTCTTAGATTAATTTTCTGGTGGCTAATAGGTTGTGAGTTCCAAAGATGGGCTTTGCCACATTCTTTGCCAGTAGAGTGTTTGTTTCCTGGTGAGTAAAAGTTGAGAAATGAATGAAACCTGAGCAAAATTCTCTATATTTCTGTTTATTTTTAAAAAAGAAACATTGGTTCAGACCTGTATTTTTCAATATTAATAATGTTACATTCAATATTCTAAAGGTGTATTCAGTGCATCCTAATTAAAACCATCAAGATAGGTTGAAATTACATAACTAGAAGTGAACAACAAAGACCATGACAACATAGAACATAGAAACAAATGAATATGAATCAATGTCAAACATTAGGGAAGGCACAACATCAACCATTACAAAAACAAACTATGATGCTAATGTAAATGAGACACTTAAAAACATATAGAAATTTTATGTCCAGATGAACACAAAGTGTAAATGTAGTTTAAGTTGGAAGACATAATTTAATAGTTCATTAATATATAATAGTTTAATGCTTAGTTTTGGAAAATACAAAAATTCAGTTAAATAAGTAGGAAACTGTGCCTTTCAATATTAAATAATATATTTCAAGGATTGAAGACGGAAGCATTTATGCACACTTTATGAGTTAGGATCTACTGGCCAACTTATGAAAAATAAACTGTTTACACATAAATTACAGAGCTTAGTCAGTTACTGTAAACAGAAGCTGACCTAATGGGTGAAGGACAAAGCATAACAGAATCAAAGCACCAGGAACATCCTCTTCTCACAGTAAAATACAAAAGGAGATCCTTTAAACCTTATGTACATCAGAACATTGTGAGTCAGTGTTGGGGATAAAGCCTCCTTTTCTGCCAATCTCTGGCCTCTCACCCTGGCCCCTGTCCCCTCATTCCTACACACCTGTTTCCATGGCAGCTGCTGCTTGTCTCTTCATATCTGAAGGTTCTTGTCTTTGCTCCAGAAATGTGACCAGGTATGGCTTAGAGGAGGTAAGACCTGTTTATGGGAAAAGAGAACATCCTTATTAGTGTATTCTCCTGGGGATCACATGTCCTCTCTACGACTGTATATAGAAGGAATGACAGGATAAAATCAATGATTATAGAGGATTAGTTGTTCATGAATTTCCTGATGGGGTCATGTTTAAAAGGATTTGCAGGTCCTGAGCTTCAGGTCCCTCAGTTACAAAGAAAGATATTAAAATCAAAGGGTGTGATATTCTTTTTAACATGTGTGCTTCCTACTCATGCCCCTTACTTTATGACATTACCCCCAACATAAAGGATACATCTAAAAAAATAAGGGAAGGTGTTATAAACATGAGAAAAAATAAAATCATTCTAAGGCATATGAATACTCTCCCTAATTTCCCTAAAATTTGCCCCAAAAGTTTCATTGTTGGAAACACAAGCACCTTTGAGATACTGTAGAAAGAAATCAAGTTTGATGCTGACAGTTCATTAAGAGTTCACCATGGAAGATTCCCTCACCCATGTGGTAGAATATTACTTCAATGTGTGTTGATTTTGTTCATCCCCTGGAACATGTGATTAACGATGGAAAGATATGTTACATTTGTTTGACTAAATAAAATTCACCTGTGCTCAGGATGCTGAGTCAGCAACTAGCTGACTGGAAGAGGTAGGAAGGAGCAAGGTGGAGAAGGGCTTTTAAGTCCGGTGTGGAGAATAATGAGGGCTTTTTCATATACACAGCAAAGAGAAGATGTGAGCTATTCACTATACTTTCCCTCTGCGGAGAGGAAGTCCAGCTCAGCCTCTGAGTCTTGAGTTCTTTAGGAGGACAGATATTTATATGAGTTCCCTTCATAGATTTCAAAGAGGCAGTGCATGAGGGAATAGAATTTGTTCAAGTTGTGGTTCTTGTGGCACACCCACTGCTGATAATGCTGGAGCTGCAGCTCCTGCTTAGGAGAGTCAGGGATTAACAGGCAGCAACAATTTAAAAATAGGAAAACCCACCCAGGAACACAAGGTTGCTGAAATTCTCCAACATCACATCCCTGTACAAATTCCACTGATCGGGGTCCAGCCATTCACACTCCTCTGCAGAGAAATCAATGGCCACATCACTGAATGACACCATTTCCTGAAATGAAGAAAACGAATAAATACTATATGTTATACTAATTAAAACAACAATAAAAGCACAAATAACAAGAGGCACATGAATTCTGGATATAAATCTAAAGGTCACCAAGAGTGAGAAGAGAGCTGGAAGCCCTTCTGATACAGGTAAAAATATCTCTGAACAAGGCTGATGCAGTACTGTGATGCTGCACAGGATTCATCATTGAGGACAGTGAATGAGAGAAGATCCTAGAAACTCCAAGGGATATTTTAGTCATGAGAACCATAAAATCAAGAGTGAGTGTATCAGGAAAAGAGGACTGTTCAGGCTGGAGAGATGGTTTAGTAGTAAAAAGCCCTGACTGCTCTTCCAAAGGACCTGGGGTGGATTCTCAGGAGCCAGGATTCTCATGGCTGCTCACAACTGTCTGCAACTCCAGTTCCATAGGATCAGACAAGGCCTTAAACAAGGACGCTAGCATTA
This sequence comes from Arvicola amphibius, assembly GCF_903992535.2. Taxonomy (NCBI): domain Eukaryota; kingdom Metazoa; phylum Chordata; class Mammalia; order Rodentia; family Cricetidae; genus Arvicola; species Arvicola amphibius. The sequence continues at coordinate 5,632,815 of NC_052049.1, read as the reverse complement.
CAACCATGCACACAACATGAATAAATAAATAATAAAATCTTGAGATAAATTAAGGATTTTGTCCCGTGCTAGTATCATAATACAGCAAATATAGATTTCTAACATTACAGAGCTATGGAGATGGAGAGGGAACTGCTCAACCCATATCAACAACCACACACGATATATACAATGTGGGTGCAGATCTGATCCAGCAATTCTGGGCTGAGGTTTGTCTTCCTGAGCATGCACAGAGTGATGGAAATGTCTGTACCAAGGGACTTGAATTTCTGCCACCAAGAGGCAGAACAATAAATGAACAATTTGTAGACAAAATGCAATTATGAATATTGTTAACAAATTTCTAATTAGGAAATTTAGCAATAAGTTTAGTCACTGTGGGGACTTACATTGACTCAGCTTTCTCTGATGCCCTCATGAAGGACAAAGGGAATGATGAAGAAGGCACAGCTTGAAGAAAATGACTGATGTTTATTCACTAGGAAGCCTGGAATGGAGGTTTCCTTACACAGTGGAGATCTTCTCCTAGTCTTTGGATCCATCACATGAATCTCGACAACACCCAAGACCCCGGGCATCATCCAGCCCCTAATTCTGAGCTTTGTCTCTCAGTGAATAAAGCCAATCCTTATGAATGTGGTCCATGTAATTTGCATTCTCAGTGAATAAAACCTGAGCTTATGTTTACTACAAATCAGTCCTCTTTATACCTTTACTCTGATCTCTGTTCCTCTGTGAATAAGAATCCACTCTTAGGGTGAAGATCACAGGTGTCTCACCAAAATGATATGCATTGAAAAGGAGTTCCAATGTAGATGTGGTTAAAGCTTTGCTGTCACAATTTTCTAATGGAATCCTTTCCCGGAAGTTTAACTATGTTTTAATTTATAAGGAAAATAAACTGCTTGGTCAAACTCAAGAAATTTTGAACCAGTGCTGGGTAAAGTGGTGTTGGCCCGAGTCTCATTCTTAACTCCATGTGAACACTTTCCGTACCAAGAAAGCTTGGAGGAACAAACACAGTGTGGGACTTGGTCCTAGGAGAAGTTAAGGAAGTTTTTCTTTCAGTAGAAATTCGGGCAAACTGTCAAAAGAACTCACTTAAATGGTTCATGACCTTTAATGAAATATTGGGATAAATACAGGTTCTTCTCAGGACCCTGTGACAGTGTTTATACACTTAGTGAAATATTTGTCCAGATCCAGAGGGATGAAATATTCAGAGCAATACCTCCTCCACTTATTCCCATAAGAACTAATATAACGAGACCCCATGAAGGAGGAGAAAAAAATCCTTGTCAATCATTTTTGTAAACAACGGGAATGGGAGTCAAAGAAAATGTACGCACATACACACGTATACAAAATAAACAAGCAAACAAAAAATAACATTTTTCTCTTGCTGGACACATCTTGGGAGGTCACAGCAAAGCTCAATATATTAACTAGTTGCTTGGCTACCAGGCCAGCCATGTTTGTTTGGTCTTCCTGAGCAATTTGAATGAAACTCAAAGTCCTCTGGCCACGTGGCCCTTTTGTCCTACTGGGATAGAGAGAGTGGCCTCTGCAACACCGAGTTCTTAGAAAGGTTTCTCAGGGCATTCATTGCAAGTACACCATAGGCCAACTTGGCTGACCCATTGTTTAGATTTTATTGTTGTTATCTGCAGATTTTATTTTATTTTTCCTGAATAGTGGCAATAATTCAGTATAGATTAATATTTTATTCGTGGGGTTAAATTGAAATGGGGAAAAATTAAAAGTTCTAGTAGCAAAACATTAAATTAGGACTTCAGCTGACACTGTTTAAATTCCCTGAGCTACTAGTCCTGCAATATATAAATAATATTCTCTTCTCATACTCATCTGGCAAATCTATATTTAAATGAGCGCTTAACTTTTACAGCAAATAAACTAAAATGGCAAAATTTATAATTTCTGCTATTTCAAACAGGTAAATGCTAATCTATCACTAACAATGACTTTGGCTCTGCTCTTTAAGTAGCTTTCTGAAAACCATAACACCTGAAAGAAAGCAGGTTATTAGCTTGTTAAGTAATGTTGTTGGCTAGCTCATAGATTTAATCCCTTATTGGCAAAGAACCTCGGTAATTATAACACCACTAAATAAAATGCAGGATGGATATTTGTTCTGTACTAATAATTGGCAGGTTGCAGTATCATCTGACTCAGGATCTATAATCACTGTGGTGGTTTGGGCAGATATGGCCCCCATGGATTCTTGTGTTTGGATGCTTGGCCCCTGGGAAGTGGCACTATTAAGAGGTGTGGCATTGTTAGTGTGTCACTGTGGAGTCAGGCTTTGAGGTCTCACATGCTCAAGCCAAACCCAATACGTGGCTGCCTAAGGGTCAAGATGTAGACCTCTCAAATCCTTCTCCAGCACCATGTCTGCCTGCATGCCATTCACCATGATGATAATGGACTAAAATGTCTGAAATATAAGCTCACTCCAATTAAATGTTTTCCTTTATAGGAATTGGCATGGTCATGGAGTCTACTCACAGCAACAGAAACCGTAAACTAAGACAATCACTATCGAAAGGATACCTAAGATTTTTTAAAAAAATTCTCCATAGGTTTTGCCTAAAATTACATCTAAAAATCTTATAGTTATTACGTTTAATGCTTCTATATATGGCTTTCTGAAAAAACAAGAGGGCCTAAATTTTATATACAGATTGTACATATTCTACAGAAAATATTTTACGCATTCTTGGGTTGTTCAGCTCAACAATCAAAAGTTGCTATTATCAATCAACTTTGATTAAGTATTTTCCAACCATTGATTATTTTTATTAACCTCATGTATAAATTAGCACATGGAGCTTAGAAATTTCTCTCTCTTCTCTATAAATTCTTAATCTCAGGATTAATAAATTCATTGGTATAGTGAAAGAAAACCATAACAAAAATTTAGCTTTATGCTTGTAAAAATATGCAGAGTTAAACCTATTAATATGAAATTTTCATTTACTACAGTATACTAAACATATGATTCAACTCTTGTTCAGGAATATAGGACTATGACTAAACACTGCAAAAAATAAGAAGTTTTTAAATAGTAGTGACGTGGTTTGCTTCCATCTGGACTGATGACCTCATCAGGATGAAAACAGCCATGTATTCAGAAGTCCCCTTTAGAAAAATTGAAGAACACACACCATATAACTTCACCATCATTTGGATTGAGATGACCATGATGTAGAAAATCAACTACGCTACCCGTATAAAATCGACTAGTACAACTGTCCCCTTTAGGTTTTATTGTAATTTTTATAGACCAAACTGTCAACAGCAGGTCTTTAATGTGTTTTAGATTAGAATGGATTTTATATGCCATTAAATTCCCAAGGTTATAATGATTATTCAAGTTGACAAAAAACTGACTGAGATATGTATGTCTAACAATTTAGGTCTTTGTGAAGTGAAAGTTTAACCACTTATTTCTTTGTTAACACTAGACCTAAAATTTTTAAAATAAAACAACAAGATATGTTTTATGAGTGAGGCCTAAATTCCTAAGGTCTACTCAGACTAGCAGAAACCAACTTAAAGATATATGACTAGCATTTTAGTCTTTACAAACTAGAATTACATTTTAAAGTTTTACTTCAGTGCTAAGAGATCGTCAATTCAAAATTTTAAGACTCAAGCTTAACAGGGATAAAAGTATAAAATCCTCATCTTATAGAAGCTACTAACGTAATATAAATTGTGGACAATTAAACACACAAGTTAATGGTCAGTCACCTTATAGAAGATTCAATTCTTCCATGTGCTCAGAACTATGGAGTTAAACTTAGCAAAAATGTAATTCATTTACGAGAACAAATTTTAGTCTTCCATACATGTTTTCAAAGAGAGAAGTAAGTAAATACAAAGAAAGTTTGTTTAAATTTACGCATACTTAATAGATGGTCCTCAAAATCCTTAGAGATCCATTGAATATGACATTTAAAATATTTATTGATGGACACAGAGGCCATCTGGATTATACTTCCTGCTCTAACTTCTCCTTCTCAGATCTCTGATATTGAAGGAAAACTGTAGATTGATCCACTTAACAGCAACATTAACAAAATAAATGAATAAATACCATTCCTTTTTATTTATTTATTTTATGCCTCTTTGTTGTGGATTTTTGAGATGGGATTTCTCTGTAGCTTTGGAGCCTGTCCTGGAACTAGCTCTTGTAGAGCAGACTGGCCATGAACTCAGAGATCTACGTACCTCTGCCTCCCAAGTGCTATGATTAAAGGCGTGCACCACCACAGTCTTGCTAATACTGATGTTCTCTCCTGGCACAAAAATTTAAAATAACAAAGTAATCAGATTTGAGAAAGAAATGAAAAAACTAATAAGGAGTAAAAGGAATTTATTAAAAAAATTAATAGCATTTCCTCTGGACAATATGATGCTTAAGAAATTCAAAGATAATGGCATATTCTGAAAATTTACTTAGAGGCCAAAAAGGTTGAAAAGAAATTAAAAGATTAGAAGTTAAATTTTCTTCAGATTTTCACCTCTAATTATTTTTGATATAGTTTGAGGATCTGTTCCATCAGACTATCTTCAGAATGCAGTAAAAACGAAAGCCTGCTAGCTAGTTTTTCCCTCAACAGAATAGTTATGCATTGAGATTGCTCACATTTTTTTTATCATTTACAATAGCAGCTGGACATAACTTTAATGTTCACTTGAAAAAACTACTTTCTGCTTCAGAATTTTCTATTTTTCTCACAATTTCTATGTATCCTGTTATCTAATAGGAGAGAATGCCTGAGCTCAAATTTAAATTGTCCTAAATATTAAAGACTTAAAAGTGATCAGATTCTGGCAAGGGAGGAGATTAAAGGGGGCTCACAAACACCTACCCTCTAAGAAAGGAATCACTTTCTACAGTATAAAGGCATTATTTTATTCCAAGCTTCTAATGCACAACTAGTAATAAAGAGACGTCAGCTTGATATCTGAAACTATGTCTGTCTATGTACGGACCTGTCTCTGCGGTCAGTTTTGCCGAGATCTGTGATAAAAATTCACTATGGGCATGGATAGCGCCTCTCCCTGACTAGTCAGCTATGGAACCCAGCACAAAGGTTTGGGAGCTTCAGTAAAATAACCTTCGTGTCCTATCTGGAACTTGACTTTGTCAAATAACACTACCCATGTCCTTCCCAGGTCTCTCATTATAACCAAATACTAATACAGCGCAGTAGGGACCAGAAACTCCCCTTTCTTCTCTAGACCAATGAGAATCCTGACTAGAGCCATTCAGAGTCAGCTGGTGGCAGCAGGCTTCCCCGGGCGAGCTGGAAAGTGAGCTCCCATCACAGCCTCAGGGACCGGCAGCCAGCCGAGCCGCCCAGTCCGGGAGCGAGATCCTGGGAGGACTGGAGCCGCAGGGGACCCAGCACCGACCCCATCGCCCTCTCCCTAGCGCGGACCTAAATCCTGACTGGATGGCGCAGCCTAGGTAGGAACAGCAAATCCAAAGTGAGTTTCTTCCTGCTTCCCATGGGCCCGTGTCCACTCCTTCCACGATGGACCTACCGGCTCCCCCTGCACGATCCCTCAAACCTGCTGGGCTGCCCTGCACCCCGAACCAACCTGTGCTCAGAGATGCAACACCAGCAGGGCAGTAAAACACTTGAGTCCAAATTGTAGAAGGAAGCGCGGAGGGTGGAAGAAAATCAGGAGTCGACAATGCGATCCTTGCGCGTGACGTCATAATGACTGAAACTACATTTCCCATAAGTCCGCCTAATAGAGCTGGCAGGTGGCATGTGACCTTGGGGAAGAATTGCTGCGAGCAATCACTGCTGCTAAACGGTGATTCCCTGGTAGTCAGGCTGCTCTTAAAATCCTCAGTGAATGGAGACCTCGCAGCAATGTTTATTACATTTACTAGTTATTTTTTTGTTACTTTACTGTGATTTAACACACAGGTCTGCTTGTTTTCGAAATTTACTACAGAGAAAAACATTCATTTTGAGATAATTATAAGAAATTCATATGGGAAAGTCACTGCTAAGCCTTTGAAATAAAATATGAGTAGAGGCCTGGTGGCCAGCCTGGTGTCTGCCTCTTATGAGCAGAGGCCCAGGGATTACGGCTCCAAGGCTGCCTGATCTGCAGGGTGAGTTCAAAGCAGGCCTGGGCAATTTAAGAATGTTTGTATATTCCAGGCGGTGGTGGTGTTTACACTGTTCAAGGCCTGCCTGGTCTACAGCGCAAGTTCTTGAAACACCAGGGATACACAGAGAAACCCTGTGTGTGTGAGTGTGTGTGGAGGGAGAGGGGGGGAGAAGGCAGAAAGGAAGAAGTTCAGACGAAGAAAGAAAGAAAGAATGAATGAAAAAGAAGCAAAAGAGAAAGGAAGAAAGAAAAGAAAGAAAGAAAGAAAGAAAGAAAGAAAGAAAGAAAGAAAGAAAGAAAGCCTTGTAATGAAATAAAAGAACAAAAATGAATGGGAGGTAGCTGGGTGATGGTGCAGGTTCCTTGAAGTCAGGAGATCCTGGGTTTTAGCACACAGCACTACAAAGAGCAAAACAGCAAAATGAAAGAAAGGCATGTGGAGGCTGGTAAGTGGAAAGAGCATTCTTCTGCTGCAGTGTTACAGTCTGGGGAAGGGGGGGGGGTTCTTGATCTGGTTTGGTTCCTTGTTTTTCTGGCAGATGAAGAGTTAAAAGGGGAACCATCCCAACTGCAACATGTAACTTAATGGGAAAATATCAACCACGGCAGGGAGAATCCACAGGAAAAGAAGGGTTTTCTTAGGGCTGAGGAAACAGAAACACAGTAGGGCACACAGAGGAATCCTCTGCTGAGCTGAGGCAACACAGGAGCCTGACTCCTGTCTCCCCAGGCAGAGCTTTGGAATGCTTTTGAGAAAATGTCCTCCCTGAGGCCGAGTTGATGAGCATGGTGAAGGTGGTAGTAGGGCCACAACTTTGGGGTAAACATGTCTTCATTGTTTAACTTGTGGGGCTAGCCCATCAGCAGGAGGGTACTGCTGTCAGAGGAAAAGCCAGCCAGTCTGCTATTTGAAGCCACCAGGCTTTTGTTTCTTTTCTTTCTCTATGGTATTTATTTGCTTCTTAAGGACCTTATCATGAGCATAAAGTTTATTTTAAGGTCTTGTATTTGTGCCTCAACTCTGTTCAGGGCCTGTTATGGGAGGGTTGCTGCTGTAGTGGAGACATATTGTCCTGGCTTTTATTCATTGTGTTTTTGAATTCGCATCCGGGCATCTGGCATTGAGAAGATTGTAATTCTTGGTTCTGACATTGTCTTGTTTTCATTGAGTACATGTTTTGTTTCTTGGTTTCTGTTTCCTCTCTGGCTCTTAAGGGATTGGCCGGGAGGAAGAGTGCCTTTGGTCCTGATAGTTATGGGAACTGGGGGTTCAAAGTAAAATGTGGTTTTGTGCATTGGGACCTGAGACTTAGACACCAGGAAGGGTTGGAATTGGAGGAGAATCATCAGAAGAGGGAGGAAAGGAGGGTTTTTCACAGGATCTTCATTGTTAGATTCCAGAGTGTGTGCTAAAGAAGTGGGGACGAGGCTGGGAGGTTGTTCTTGGAGGGCTGGAGGGAGAAGGAGCAACTGCGGTTAGCCTGTCTCCCAAATCAGAGTGAACTGGTTCCCAGGGAGTGCCTGCTGGATTGTGGAGGAATGGGAAAGAAAGTCTGAAGGGAGAGCGCTTAGGAGGGGAAGAACTGTGCGCTCCTCTAGAAACGAGGTGGGGGATGGGCTGGGCAAGTGTTCTGATGCGGAGCTGGGGATGATAATGGAGGAAAGGGATCAAAGCATTGAAGGGAGAGGTGAACATGTGCAGTCAGTCTACCTGCTTCGCTGGCTGGAGTGCCATGGGGGTCCCCAAAAGTGCCTGCTGAAGTTGGGGGGTGGGGTAGGGCAGTGAGCATATCTGTGTAATCCACTGGAGATGGGGGCAGCGAAGAATGGGGACCTCCGCAGATGGTCTTCTGCAAAGCAAGAGAAGACACTGGGCTATTGGGTGTGAGGAGCTAAAGTAGAGGGGGCAATCTGTGAGTCTACTTTGTTTATGCTATTATAACTAAAGCCTGCCTATAGATCAGAGGGCAGACCTAGTCACTAGGTAACCATAGAGGACTGGAGGCCTCTACAGACAGGAAGTGATATGGCAGAGAGAGAGAGAGAGAGAGAGAGAGAAGGCAGGAGGAGACAGGAAGTCATCCCTGTTCAGCTGAGGAGTTGGCAAAGTGAGAGTTAGCTGTAGTTTGCGCTTTCTCTCTCTGATCTCTCAGCATTTGCCCCGATATCTGGCTCCAGGTTTTTATTATTAATACCAATTAGAAAGCGTACAACAATTGGTACTCAACATTTCAGCCTAAATTCATGAAATTAACGAAAAGGAACAAAATCTGACAGATGCATGTGTTCCATTTTGTCGAATTTAGAGAACTAAGATATGTACACCACACTGTTGATACCTATTCCAGAAATAAATGGCCAGCTGCATTAAGTTCAGAAAAGACTAATTTGGTAATCATATAGGCTAGAGGTTATGGCCATCATTGGTACACCTGTATAAATAAAGACTGACAATGGTCCGGCACATGTCTCTAGTAAAATGAAACAGTTTTTTTTTTATTTTTACAATACAATGCATATTTCCACACAATATTACATGACAAGCAGTTATAGAAAGATCAAATGAAACTTGAAGGATATGTTAAATAAAGAGAAAGCGATATCAAACAAAGAACCCCATAAATAGATTACATAATGCTTTATTAACTTTGGATTTTCTAAATGCTAATGACAAAGGAACAGCATTTGTGGAGAAACATAGGATAATATGAAAAACAATGGAATTAAATTAGCTGGTATACTTTAAGGATATGTTGACCTCAGAATGGACACCAGGACATGTGTTACATCTGGGAAAATTTTTCTTTTTTTTTCCACAGGAGAAGAAAAGCTATGGTACCATCAGAATTGAACAATAGAGACCTCTTAATTAGAAGAGATGATAGTTCATCAAATAACATGGTCATTAAATCTCAACGAATGTATACAATTAACAAAAAGCTTGTCATTGATTAGATATAAGTTGCCAAAAGGAAACTTCTCTAAAATTAAGGTGGGAAAGGGTTTGTTTTTGTGTTTTCCGGAAAATGAATATATCCACCTAAGTGATCTGAAGACCATTGTGGACTCAGGTAATAATCATCTCAGGGTTCTGCTTCAAAAAGGAAGGAAGTTAAAGGCAGATACCATTGATATTCAAATCGTATCAAATACGACGATGTGAGGATCAAGAGAGAGAGGGGATAATCGAGGAATTCAAAACCTCTTGCGGAGGGAAATTCTATAATGCACCTTGGAGCAGCACAGTAAACTCTTCAGTGTGGCTCCAGGAGCCACACTGCCCTCCTCCTGGGGGAGGTGCAGAGGAGGAAAGGATGTGCTCAGGAAAGACAGGGAGAAGAAGGTTAGATGGCTGTGGTAGATGTGACACAAAATTTATATTTGTCACACAAATTAATGCGTGAAACTGTGGACAAGGGATGTGCAGAAAGTTCTTCAGATGTATTCTCAAAGTTCATGGCAAGTAAACGTCAGAGATTTGTAGTTTTTACTTTGTTCGATGATTTTAAACATCCCTGTGTGCCCTGACCCATGCCCTTCACTGCATGGATTCAACGTTCACGTGCCAACTGTCGGTGTCAGCAAATGAGACAAGGGATTACTTATTTCTTTGTATTATTGGGTACTAAACCAAAACCACCTTCCTTATACTCAGGTGTCATAGCCCTTACTTGACGCTAGTCCACCCTGTCCATACTCACAGGCTAACACCGGGTGCGCAGATCACATGACTGAAACAACGTGATTCCCTGTTGTCCCCTTGCTCAAGCCCATTTTCTTCTTCGCCAGCAAGCAGTTGGGCAGGAGCCCAGGCATTGTACAAAACACCTTCGGTGGGCTCCAAGAAGTCTTTCGCGCTGACTTATGGGAAATGTAGTCCCGATCACGATGACGACACAGGAAAGGGCTGTGGATCCAGAACCTCCACGTTCAGTCTTCAAATTTAGCTTCTCCCCAAAGTTAGGTGAGTGTCCTGCTCAGCGCTGGGCTTGGATCCCTGACATGGAGGTTGGTGCAGGGTGCAGCGCCGTCCTGCAGATCTGAGGGACTGTGCAAGGTGGCGGGTCCGGCATGGAGGGAGCTGACTTGAGCTGCTTAGCAGGGAGGCCAGAGAAGCTGACCTGGAGGTGCTGTGCTGACCTAGGCTGGGCCACTGCACCTTGGTGCAGGTTCGAGGGGAGAGGGCGCCACGCCAAAGCCATGTGCAGTGAGTGCCCAGTCTCCTAAGACGCCCCTGCTGTCTGAGCCCACCCGTGCTTCTGGTGGTTGAGGAGCAGAAGGAAGCTCACTTTCCTGCTTGGATGGAGAAGCATGCTCTCCCTTAGCTGAATCTCGGTCACATGGCAATAGTCAGATTTCTCAAGACTTCCAGAAAAGGCGGACACCTAGTCCCACCTATAACATTTTTTTCCTTCTTTTTCACTTTCTCTCTTGTTTTGTTGTTCTTTGTTTGTTTTGTTTCCTAGATAGGATTTCTATTTTTAACAGTCCTGGCTATCCTGGCACTCAATAGACCAGGATGGTCTTGAACTCACAGAGATCCCCCTCGCCTCTGTTTCCCAGAGTGCTGGGATTAAAGACGTGTCCCACCAACGGCTGGCTCCACCTATACTTTATAGAACACCTATACCCTTCCATACTTTAGGAAGCTCACCTCTCTGTTCCTAAGTTCCTAGTTTCCAGGGACAGAGTACTTTGTAAGGGCAATTGCTGTACGGGATATTAGTTCCTTTTCCCTTGGAATGAATTTTGACATTTATGGAAACCTCTGGTGGAATAGAAACAAGTTATATACCCTGTTGTGATCAGAATCGTCACATTACACTCCCATATACCCACAGAATAATCTTGTAGTCAGTATGAATGTATCTTTGCTGAATCCAGATAATTACGAACTTCACATTGCAGAGTGAAACATACTGAGACTAATACTGCATCCAATTCCTTTTGAGACTGTGGTGTCGGAAATTTCGACTCCTTTTCAGATGTGAGAGAGGACATGGTGGGATAAGTGGACCTCATGACTGACAGGAGGAGGCTTGAATATCTCTGAAAGGAGGGGTGTAGGCAGAAGTGTCTCTCCCCCAGGCAGATCCCAAATAACAAATCAGCCTGAATATGATTTATATATTCTCTTCCAATAGCTCAGGCCTATTACTAACTAACTCTTACATTTTAAATTAAGCCATATTCCTTATTTGTCCTCTGCCACATGGCAGTACCTTTGTTAATATAGAATGTTAATTTACTGCTTGCTCCGAGTCTGCTGTCAGACTCCACCCTTCTCCTTCAGATCATCCTTAGTTGTTCCCACTTTCCATACTTCCTGCCTGGTTCCTGCCCAATCCGCAATTTATACCAGTTCTAGTGACAAATCTTTACAGTGTACACCAGGATTATTCCACAGCAGAGGGGAGAAATGGCCCAGCTGCTCTGGTAGACTCTGTGCATTGTCCTCTCTTCACACGCTTTCCTCCTGGCTCTTCCCTTTATTTATAGTGTCTGCACTAACTCAGAATACTCTGTCAGGGAATGTGGCTTCCAGGCCCACTCTGAAGGGACCTTGCATTTGGGTACTGAGATTCATTTCCTGGTGATGGCTTTGTATCTATCAGAGGCCATGTAGAGAAGATACAAGAGTCTTTTGTTCTGATAAACGAGTGCTAATTGTCATTGTGCTACTAAGTTTTGGTGGTACTGTTTGTGTTCAAAGTGGCCCTTTGTGTTTTAGTCACAAATTTGACCTCTTATTTCTTCCCACAGACTCCTTGCTAATCACATCCTTCTCTACAGCCTAAAACATTTCTTCCTGCATTTTCTTTAGTTTTGGGTTGTAGGATATAATGTGATAAATGTTTTTTTTTATATTATCTTTGTCCTTCAGGTATGGCAGATAATTTTGTTATGTGTAGTAGCTTCTGTTGGCTGTCATGGTCTTTTAAGACTTGGAATGCATTTCTCCAGTCCCTTCTGCATTCCAAATTTTCCTTTGAGACATCCACTCTTATCCCTAGGGACATGCCGTTCACTTGCAGCTTTCTGCTACTGAGTCATCTCTCCAGCCTCTGCAGCGCTCTCTTAGACTCCCCCTCTCTGAGTATGGCTCTTAAGTGGGAGTTCCCAGGATCTTATGCCATTCACTTTCCTTAATGATGAGTTCTATGCAACATCACAGCACTGCCTCAGATGGATTTTAGGGCTATTGCTCACCTGTGTTTGAAGGGCTTCTAGCTCTCTTCTCACCCTGGGTGACCTTTAGATTTATATACAGAAGGGCATATGCCTGTTGTAATTTTACTGCTTTTTTAAATTGTTTAATACTTAGTATTCATTCTTTTTCTTTGTTTCAGGAGATGCTGTCATTCAGTGATGTGGCCATTGATTTCTCTGCAGAGGAGTGTGAATGGCTGGACCCCGATCAGTGGAATTTGTACAGGGATGTGATGTTGGAGAATTTCAGCAACCTTGTGTTTCTGGGTGTGTTGTCCTCTTTTTGAATCATTGCCTCCTTTTAATCCCTGACTCTTCCTAAGTAGGAACTGCAGCTCCAGTACCACCAGCAGTGATTATCCCACAAATCCACAACCTGAGGGAATTCTGTTCCCTCATGCACTGCTTCTTTCAATGCTGTGGAGGGAACTCATATATAATCTCTGCCCTTCTAAAGAACTCAAGATTCATAGGTTAAGGTAAAATTGTTCTCTTCAGAGAGGCTGAATAGCAAGTAGCTCATCTTCTCTCCTGTCTCATTTCTACTAAAATGCCCTTTCTTCTCCTAACCCCTACCTGAAAACATTCTTCCCCCCAGCCTCTTCCTACCACTTCTAATCAGCCTCAGCCTCCTGACTCCAGGTGAATTTTATTTAATCAGATGAATGTAACACATCGTTGCATCATTAAACAAATATTCCAGAGCACGAACAACAGGAACATACCTTAAAGTAATATTCTGTGACATGAGTGAGGGAACCTTCCATGGTGAACTCTTAATTGTCATCATAAAACTTGCTTACTTTCTACAGTATCTCAAGGGAGCTTGTACTTCCCACAATGAAACTTATGGTTCAAATTTTAGAGAAAATTAGGGAGAGTGTTCCTATGCCTTAGAATGATTTTATTTCTTCTCGTGTGCACAGCACCTTCCCATCCTTTATATTGGTGGTAATGTCATAAAGTAGGGGGCATGAGTGGGAAGCACACATGTTACAAAGAATACCACACTCTGCAATTTAAATATTTTTCCTTGTAACAGATGGATAGAAAGCTCAGGACCTGCAAATCCTAAATTCCTCCTAAGCATTCTGATTTGCTCATCAGGAAACTCACGGGGAACTAATGCTCTACAAGTCTTGTATTCTGTATACAGTCCTAGAGAGGACATGTGATCCCCAGGAGAACATACTAATAAGGATGTTCTCTTTTCTCATACACAGGACTTGCCTCCTCTAAGCCATACCTGGTCACATTTCTGGAGCAAGGACAAGCACATTCAGATATGAAGAGACAAGCAGCAGCTGCCATGGAAACAGGTGTGTAGGAATGAGGGGACAGAGGCCAGGGTGAGAGGCCAGAGATCCAGTAGAAAACCTGGCTTTCTCAGCAACACTGATTCACAATGTTCTGACGGACACAAGGTTTAAAGAATTTCGTTTGTATTTTGCTGTGAGAAGAGGATGTTTATGATGCATTTATTCTGTCATGCTTTGTCCTGCGCCCATCAGGTCAGCTTCTGTTTACAGTAACTGACTAAGCTCTCTAATTTCTAGGTGAACATGATTTGTTTTCATTAATTTGGTCAATAGATTTTATTCATAAAATGGGCATAGATATTTCTGTCTTTGATCCTGGAAATATGTTATTTAATACTTTTATTGAGGGGCTGGAGAAACGGCTCAGTGGTTAAGAGCACTGTCTGCTCCTCCAAAGGTCCTGAGTTCAATTCCCAGCAACTACATGGTTTTTTTTATTGTTATTGCAAGTTATATAATTTCTTCCTCTCATGATGCTTTTAATTTGGCTGAACAAAATACAGCTATAGAAATTTGAATGTAACATTATTCAAATGAAAATGTAGGTATGAGTCAATGTTTCTGTTCTTAAAACTGAATATAAATTTAAATAATTTTGCTCAGTTTTCATTCATTTCCCAACCTTTACTCACTAGGAAACAACCATTATACAGACAAAGAATTTGGCATAACCCTTCTGTGGAACTCACAACCTATTAGATACCAGAAAAATAATTTAAGAATGAAGCCATATAAGTGTGAAGAATGTGGCAAGGCCTTCCGTATTCCATCGTTACTTTGTGAACACAGAAGAATTCACACAGGAGAGAAACCCGTCAATTGTGAAATATGTGGCAAAGCGTTCAGAACTTCATCAGCAGTTTCTGTACACAAGAAAATCCACGCAGAAGAGATACCCTACAGTTGTGAAGTATGTGGCAAAGCGTTTAGAAGTCCATCTGCATTTTCTGTACACAAGAAAATTCATACAGGAGAGAAAGGATACAAGTGTGACGTATGTAATAAGGCCTTCTATATTCCATCACAGCTTTCTGTACACATGAGGACTCATACAGAGAAACCCTACCAGTGTGAAGTGTGTGACAGAGTCTACAGCAGTTCATCAGGGCTTTTTCAACATAAGAAGATTCATATAGGACAGAAACCCTACAAGTGTGAAGTATGTGGCAAGGAGTTCTATTTCCCATCACGACTTTCTCTTCACAAGAGAGTTCATACAGGGGAGAAGCCCTACCAGTGTGAGCTGTGTGGCAAGGCCTTCACTTTCCCGTCAGGACTTTCTCTTCATAAGAGGATTCATACATTAGAGCAACCCTACAAATGTGAAGTGTGTGGCAAAGCCTTTTATGTTCCATCATTACTTTCTCATCATAGAAGGATTCATACAGGAGAGGAACCCTACAATTGCTAAAGTGTGTGGAAAGGCCTTCAGTTGTCCTTCACAACTTTCTGTACACAAGAGGATTCATACAGGAGAGAAAACCCTAAGGTGTGGGGTATGTGGCAAGGCCTTCACTTTTCCACCAGGACTTTCTCTACACAAGACTATTCATACGTTGGGGAAACCCTCCCAGTGTGATGTATGTGGCAAGGACTTCTGTGTTTCATCGGTATTTTCTCAACATAGACGCATTCATACAGGAGAAATACCCTACAGATGTGAAGACTGGAAAAGCCCTACACTGTCCATCAGCGCTGTCTAAACACAAGAGAACTCATTCAGGAGAGAACCCCTACAAGTGTGAAGTATGTGGCAAATCCTACAGTAATTCATCAGGATTTTCTGCACACAAGAATATTCATACCGGAAAGTAACCCTAGAGGTGTGAAGTGTGTGTTGATGTCCCATGCTGCATCATTACTTAAAATGCATGAGAGAATTTATACAGGCAAGAAACCACACCAGTATGAGGCCAGGCTTCCTGTGTTCCATCATGACTGTCTCTACCCAAGAGGATTCAACTCACACTCAACATTCACACTAAAAAAAAAAAAAAAAGCTTTCTAAGAATATTACAAAGAATTTGTTGTTTTGTATCAACAATTTAACATCAAAATAATCACAATGTAGAGGAATCCTGTAAAACAAAGGAAACTCAAAACTACACACAAGGAAAATGAGAAAATAATTTATACCAGAGATTACAACAAATACCAATGGTAGGTTTTTTGACACACCTTCATATCAGGAAACGTTCTTTTTGAGAAGACCTACAGATACAAATAATGTGCAATGCCTTTAAATAAAATTGCATTCTGATCAACTCCCAGTGCATTTATGTTATGTAGAAACCTACTCATGACTTTGGCAGTAGTTTTGTTTGACATATTCACCTCATAACCTATTTTTAGAGCATGAACAATTTACTGAAGGAGAAGATTGTTATAGAATTTTTGATTACAGTGTATTTGCTGAGATTGCCGTATTTACTGTAAAACCTGTGTGTAGTTGTTAGGTGGTTACTCGCTACAAACACCTTTAATCCAAAAGCTTTGTCTTTGAATAGTGTAAACAGGGTTAAATAAAGTCACCTAAACATCAAGAAATGGAGCAAGAAAACAGGTCATAGGAAGTGAACATAGGATTAAACTATAGAGAGTAAGAGGGTGTGAGGAGGAGTGATAAGAGAGATGCACAGGAGTTAGAAGGGAGGGACACTGAATTTGAGTAGTCTAGTCTGAGATGGCATAGGCTGAGGGGAGTTATCTGAGGATATCAGCTGAGGAGAAAGGTCAGGTGGGTGCTTTCGATGCCCCCCTGAGCTAGCAGACTATGTCGTGTTTGGGTGAAGCTGGAGACATTGAGGCACATAAACGCTCTGGAGTCAGCTGCAGTGCAGCAGAGGGCCCAGATGTCAAAACTGGACCTGTCAGGGTGTGTTTGGCCTTTTGTATTTTCAGCCGGTCCATCCTTGCTGTGCTGTTTCTTCTGTGTTAGAATCAGTTATTGGTTGCATGCCAGTGTGTGGTAGAAGTAGTCACTTGTTTTTATGTTGTGGGAGGTCACAGTTAAGGAATTGCCTTGAGTCTCACGTGAGATGAGCGAGCGCGTGAAGACTTTTAAACTCTTAGAATTTTGAACTACATTGTGGGACTTTCTAGTTGAATCCGATTTTACTTGTGAGGTGAGTGTAAGGTTGGGAAAAAAGGAAAGAATGTTACAATTTAAATTTATGAAGCTGTAGCCAACATGATGGTTATAGAAGGAAACGTGATTTCCAACAGAACACAAAACGTTATTTGTACCCAGTGTACTCAGAGTAGAAAGAGGGAATTACCCCCGAAGGGTGTCCTCTGACCTCCATGTTTAGACCCACACATATACATACATACAAATGTACATTTAAAATAAATTTCAAATATGCTTTTAATTTGTGTTTGTGTTTCCTGTAGACAAGGGGTGGAGAATTGATGCTTAAGACTCCATTGGTAACTCAATGAGATATAGAATCATATGCTAGACGACCTCTGTTCATTTCTTTGCAGAGGTTATATTGGTTAATTGAGGTCAGAATGCTGCTGATTCTGTTGATAAGCATCTGTTTGATGGAATCCTCTATACTATAAGGAAGAAAACTGCCTGAAAACAAAAATTCTTCTATCCTGCTGTGGGTGGAACATGATCGGCTACGTCAGCAGTCACTGTTATCTTGGGTTTCTCACCATGTTTGGTGATTTGAATAAGTATTGCCTCATGTGTTGTCTGAGGTTTCCGTCCCACCAGGTCCCATAACCATTTAGTCCCAAATAAACACACAGAGGTCTACATTTATCATAAATTAATTGGCCCATTAGCTCAGGCTTCTTACATCTTATATTAGCCCATTATTCTTGTCTGTGTTAGCCACATGGCTTGGTACTTTTTTTGGCGAGGCAGTCACATCTTGTATCCGCTGCATCTGCCAATCAGCATTTATTTAAAATATAATTGACAGTGTACAGACCGATGTCCCACAGCACCGAAGGACTCATATATTTGATTTCTTAGTCGTTGGG
Organism: Arvicola amphibius; assembly: GCF_903992535.2. Taxonomy (NCBI): domain Eukaryota; kingdom Metazoa; phylum Chordata; class Mammalia; order Rodentia; family Cricetidae; genus Arvicola; species Arvicola amphibius. The sequence goes on along the minus strand of NC_052049.1, from coordinate 5,615,128 downwards.
AAAGATTATCTTTGAAAAGGATTTAGAACTGTGAACTTTAAAATGTCCTTGCTCCTCCCAAGACAGAATAACTTTTATACTAGGGCACAACTTCATTATCATTTGGCAAAAAAGATTCTTTAGACTCTGCCTTTTCTAAAATATAAAGACTGAGAAAATAACTTACCTTTTTGTTTCATAAGTATCTGTAATACCCGATTCTGTGTTAGCCCCTTGGTACAGTTCGCGCACCACTGTACCGTACGTGAGTTGGGCAAGGGCCTGGAGATTGAAAGAACACACAAAGAGACCTGGATCATTCGAAAGGAGATCAGCCGAATGCCGTTTATTTAACCTTGGGGAAATCCTTGTATACCTCACTGCTGCACAAGGATTTCTGCCCAGGCAGGTGGGAAATTACCACACCAAAGATGGAGTAAACAATGCCCTACAGCTAATCACCAGGCGGGGCAGAGGGAGCACAGGAACAAACAATGTTATAGCTGGCTGACCAGAAACTGTCCTCAAGATGAACCCCAAGAACAAGGGTAGACCCGGGGTCCTACAAGTAATTATATTAAAAATATGTCCCCAAATATTCTGTTTCTTCAAAATAATTGCTTATGTTTTCAAATAAATATGTCAGAATGCCAATTTAAAAAAGTACTGTGACCTTATTAAATGAGGTGTGTCATGGGGGGGCGCTATAAGGTGTCAAAAGCCAAATCTAGGCCCCATGTTTCACTCCTTCCTCCTACCTAAAGATTCCGATGAAAAATTCTCCATCACCATGTTCACTTGTAGGCCTCAATGCCTCTTGTCAAGGTGACAGTTGGGTAAGCGTCTAACAGTGTGAGCAAGCCCCAATTAAATGCTTTCTTTAACATAGTTGCTGTATCATCAGGTCATGCACAGTAATAGAACACTGGTTAAAGCAGAAGCTGGTAGCAGAGAGCTTGATATTTCTGTGCACGGCCTGACCATGGTCTTGTCTGGTGGGATACGGAAGAATTAGGATAGACTTTATAGTAGAAAATTGATTTAAGACTTTTGAACAAGAAGGAGCCATTGTATTTGGGCACATGGAAGATAATGCTGAGTGGTATTTGAACTATGGGGTGCCAGAAGGATCAGAAGGGGAGAATATTAGAAAGTCACCTACAGATGCTTTCGTGATATTTTGGTAAAGAATGTGTGCCACACACCGCGCACCACCCCACCCCCAACCCCCCCCACTCCCCACCCCCCGTCTGTGCTCTATGTGCTAGAACCCAGTTCGCGAGCTTCCAGCAAGGGGCTGGAGGTTGAGGTAACACACGCAGAGACAGACGGACACAAGGACCTCCAATCACTGGTACCAAAAGCCCCTCTTTAATAGCACCATGGAGGCTTAAATACCCTGCAGTCAATGGCCAACAGATGAAAATCCCATTCTGATCCTCTAGGCAAAGCACAGCTTTTAGTAACTTCAATTAGAAGGCTCTAGAAAGGGAAGAGCAGCTGAAGGCCAGGACTTAACTGGTCCCAACAAATGTGGCTACTTTTTTGTCCTAGTCCAAAAATATCTGCCTTACATTGAATTGAGGAGTTTTGCATGAATAGGTTTGGCATAGGACATTCCCCCAAAAAACCCTTGAACTGACACTGTTGTGTGGCTATTAGAGGTCACACTCGTACAGATCTATAGCAAGTTTTTCAAGGAAAATTATAAAATGTGTTGATTGAGGAGAACTGGAGCACTAGGAAATGTAACGGATCTAAGTCCAGTGCTACAGGGAGAAAAGGTTTAAGGGAAGCCTGGTGCTAAATGGAATAAAAGGAATAATAACATCAGGGCAGAATCCCGCCTAGGTTACCTTTCAACATCTTAAAAGAGTGGAAGGAAAACGTAAGAAAAAAGGGAATTATCAGCTATAGACTGATGCCGAGGTAATTGAAGGAGGGGTCCAAATTCCAGCCACAAGAAATAGTAGAAATTTGAACCTTGGCCCAGAGGATTTGTGCTAAAAATCAAGAAAGTATGGAAGGAAGGAGCTGTGGAACCATGCCTCCGTGGCTAAGAAATTTTGCCGATGCCTGGCAAGTATAAGGGGTTTCCCCACAGAGTAAAGCTATCAAAGTCATTCCTAAATTTGGGTTGAAATCCCCAAATGTTGGAGGTGTCAAGACTTATGGGGTACCTTACCAGAACTGTGGGCTGGTTGTGGAAGCAGTCTGAGAAAAAGAAGTACATTGCAGTCAAGAGAGGTGAAATGAGTTGGAGTTCTGAAGCATTTTGGCATCTGAAATGGAGATGAAGAATCCTGCGGATCCAGTACTTTCCTTCCTTCCCTTTGGAATAGGGAATGTTCATGCTGTGCCTTTGCGGAATGTAAGTATGCCATAGACCTTCTTTTTTTATTTTTTATTCTTTAACAGGGTTATGTTTAGTGCAATGCCTTAAGTATTCAGTAGAGACGGTGAACTTTGGACAGAAAACAAGTGTTAACACTGTGATACATTATGGAGTCTTTTGAAGTTGAACTGAGTGCATTTTTACATTAATTGATTACAAGCCTATGGGAGCCAGGAAATGGAATGTGGTGGATAATATAAGATTTTCCCACTTAGTCTCATATATTTAAATACTTAGTCCTCAGGGAGTGACACTATTTGCAAAGGATTCAGTGTTAAATATTCTTGTGGGAGGAAGTGTGTCCCTAGGGATGGGTTTTGAGGTCTCACGTCCCAAAGCCAGGTCCCAAGCCATGCCTTGTTCTTCATGTTTTCTATGGCTCTGGATCTTGAACTTCCAGCTACTCCTCCAGCACCAAGTCTACCTGTGTGCCACACTGCTCCCTACCATATGACAATGGATAAACTAAAACTGTAAGCAAGCCCAAATTACTTTCTCTTATAAGAGATTTCCTGGTCATTCTGTCTCTTTTCAGTAACAGAAAACTATAAGAACAACCATGGTAGACAGTGATCTTAAATGATAATTCAATTGAAATCCTCTATCTTTACATTGCTTTTGTGAGCATATTTTATTACTGTACCAGGAATGGTTACTAAAGCTGCATACCAAATGAATGCATGAATCTGACATTTAATACATATGCCCAGCTATTCTACCACAGCAGGAAGTGAATATTGCAACGTTGTTTAAGTAAAAGAAAAGGATGATTTCAGTGCTTAAGAAAGAAATTATTTCAATTTTTACATCTACATCCCACATACATGAGCACCTAAGTTTGTAAAAGGAAGATTACTAAAGTTTAAATCATATATTGACTATCACACATTAGTATTGGTAGGGTTCAATATTTCAGTTTCACCAATGGACAGATCGTTCAACCAAAAACTAAGCAGAGAAATCCTGGACCTAACAGATGTTATAAACCAAATGCACCTAAGCATATCTCTAGAACATTAGACCCAAACTCAAAAAATATACGTTCTTATAGGTAGCTCATGAAACTTCCTCGAAAATTAACTACATGCTCATTCCCAAAGCACATCTCAACAGATACCAGAAAATTAAAATAACCCCATGCATCCTATCACAACACCACAGACTAAGGCTGGATTTCAACAAGAGAAACATCAGGAAGTTTGCAAACTCATGGAAACCAAAAAACTTTAGAGTAATTGAAAACTGGGTCAAGACAGAAATAAAGAAATTAAAGACTTTCTAAAATTCATTATATAGATGTGGTCATATTTCATCTGAATTTTAACAAATAAAGCGTAGTTGAAGTTCAGAAAGTAAAACAGCCCCACTGATCAGCCTTACAGGCCAGGCAGTGGTGAGATACACACTTAATCCCACTAGCCACACTAGTTTGCTATGGAAACCAGGTGGTAGTAGTGTACACATTTAATCCCAGGTTTAGAGAGGAATGCAAAATATGAGAAGCTCTCACACACAGTCCCATTCTGAGATTCCTGGAGGCAGGATTGCCAATTCAGACTGACTTAGAGTTAAGAGCCTGTGGGTTGGCTCTTTTGCTTTTCTGATCTTCAGTATAAACCACAATATCTGTCTCTGATGTTTTTATTAATTGTGCAGCATATAAATAACTCAAGAGACTAGATATCAAAACCCAAATCATCTAATTTCAAAATGGAATAAAGATCTAAAGAGACTATTTTATTTTATTTTTTGTATTGTTTTTCTTTATGTTTTCTTTCTTTTTTTAATTTTGTCGAAGCAGGGTTTCCCCATAGCTGTGGAGCCTGTCCTGGAACAAATTCTTGTAGACCAGTATGGCCTCAAACTCACAAAGATCCACCTGCCTCTGTCCCCAAGTGCTGCACCACCACCATCCAGATTAAAGAGACATTTTTAAAAAGAGGTCTCTCAAATAACTGAGAAACACTTTTTAAAGTATTTACTCTCCTTAGCTTTTTAAAATGAAACTTCTTTGAGATTTCATCTTCTAATGTCAGAATGGTTAAGTCAATAACACCAATGTCAGGTAACGTGGTGAGGATGTGGAGCAAGTGAAACACTTCACCATTGCTCGGAGAGCAAACTTGTACACCCACTGTGGATATATTTCATACAGTTGGGAATTGATGTACCCCAAGATTCACCTAAGCAACTCTTGTGCATATACCAAAAGGATGTTCATTCTACCACCTGCTCAGACATGTTCACTGGTGCTCTGTTCATAATTGTCAGGAATTGAAAACAACTTGCATGGCCCTCAACAGGATAATGGAAAAACAAATGTGATTCATGCTGTGGAATAAACATTTCATTCACTATAAACATGTGTCATTATGATTGGTTTAATTAAAAGCAAGGTGGAAAATATCTGGGCATGATTTTTCAGGCACAGGATGCTGGGAAGAAGAAAAAGGGAAGAGTTGCCACACAGATAGGGAGGAAGCAACACGGGCAGTACAAGTAAAACTAATAAAGCTACCAGACAAAAAGCATATTGATAAAAAATACACTAATATAAGTTGTAAGAGCTAGGTAGCAGCAAGCCTAAGCTACTGGTTGAGCTTTTATAATGAATAAATGACTGCCATTTATTTGGGAGCTATCTGGAAGGACAGAGGAAACCACTTACAGGTACATTTACACACAGAGTATTACCCAGCTATTTTCAAAATGACATCATGCAGATTATAAGCATATGAATGGAACTAGAAAACACCATCCTTCAAGAGGTAACCCAGACCCCGAAAGTCAAATATGGCATGTATTCAGTTATAAGTGGATATTATCCATTAAGTAAATGATAACCAAGCTTCAGTCCATAGACATAGAGGCAGGTTAGTTAAAGAGGAGAGGTCTGTGAGTGTGCAGCAAACTGCCCTCAAGGGGAAATAAAAGCGATTTTACAGATGGACTTAAGTCTGGAGGGAAATAAAGCAATAGTGATTAGATGTGAGGTGCAGATGAGAGGGAGGGAGAGACACCTGGAATAGAGGAGCGTTTTGGTTTAGGTTGTGGAAACCTAGCACAGTGACAACTTCCTAGAATTGTGAAGGTGTCCTATTGCGGACTCCTAGTAATGGGCCATATGAGGTCTCAATTGACCATATATTGCTCTAAGGCAAGCATTCTAATTGGTATTAATAATAAAAACCTGGAGCCAGATATCGGGGCAAATGCTGAGAGATCAGAGAGAGAAAGCGCAAACTACAGCTAACTCTCACTTTGCCAACTCCTCAGCTGAACAGGGATGACTTCCTGTCTCCTCCTGCCTTCTATTTTTCTCTCTGCCATATCACTTCCTGTCTGTAGAGGCCTCCAGTCCTCTATGGTTACCTAGTGACTAGGTCTGCCCTCTGATCTATAGGCAGGCTTTAGTTATAATAGCATAAACAAAGTAGACTCACAGATTGCCCCCTCTACTTTAGCTCCTCACACCCAATAGCCCAGTGTCTTCTCTTGCTCTGCAGAAGACCATCTGCGGAGGTCCCCATTCTTCGCTGCCCCCATCTCCAGTGGATTACACAGATATGCTCACTGCCCTACCCCACTCCCCAACTTCAGCAGGCACTTTTGGGGACCCCCATGGCACTCCAGCCAGTGAAGCAGGTAGACTGACTGCACATGTTCACCTCTCCCTTCAATGCTTTGATCCCTTTCCTCCATTATCATCCCCAGCTCCGCATCAGAACACTTGCCCAGCCCATCCCCCACCTCGTTTCTAGAGGAGCGCACAGTTCTTCCCCTCCTACGCGCTCTCCCTTCAGACTTTCTTTCCCATTCCTCCACAACTCCAGCAGGCACTCCCTGGGAACCAGTTCACTCTGATTTGGGAGACAGGCTAACCGCAGTTGCTCCTTCTCCCTCCAGCCCTCCAAGAACAACCTCCCAGCCTCGTCCCCACTTCTTTAGCACACACTCTGGAATCTAACAATGAAGATCCTGTGAAAAACCCTTCTTTCCTCCCTCTTCTGATGATTCTCCTCCAATTCCAACCCTTCCTGGTGTCTAAGTCTCAGGTCCCAATGCACAAAACCACATTTTACTTTGAACCCCCAGTTCCCATAACTATCAGGACCAAAGGCACTCTTCCTCCCGGCCAATCTCTTAAGAGCCAGAGAGGAAACAGAAATCAAGAAACCAAACATGTACTCAATGAAAACATGACAATGTCAGAACCAAGAATTACAATCTTCTCAATGCCAGATGCCCGGATGCGAATTCAAAAACACAATGAATAAAAGCCAGGACAATATGTCTCTACTACAGCAGCAACCCTCCCATAACAGGCCCTGAACAGAGTTGAGGCACAAATACAAGACCTTAAAATAAATTTTATGCTCATGATAAGGTCCTTAAAGAAGAAGCAAATAAATACCATAGAGAAAGAAAAGAAACAAAAGCCTGGTGGCTTCAAATAGCAGTCTGGCTGGCTTTTCCTCTGACAGCAGTACCCTCCTGCTGATGGGCTAGCCCCACATGTTAAACAATGAAGACATGTTTACCCCAAAGTTGTGGCCCTACTACCACCTTCAACATGCTCATCAACTCGGCCTCAGGGAGGACATTTCCTCAAAAGCATTCCAAAGCCCTGCCTGGGGAGACAGGAGTCAGGCTCCTGTGTTGCCTCAGCTCAGCAGAAGATTCCTCTGTGTGCCCTACTGTGTTTCTGTTTCCTCAGCCCTAAGAAAACCCTTCTTTTCTTGTGGATTCTCCCTGCCGTGGTTGATATTTTCCCATTAAGTTACATGTTGCAGTTGGGATGTTTCCCCTTTTAACTCTTCATCTGCCAGAAAAACAAGGAACCAAACCAGATCAAGAACCGCCCCCCCCCCCCCCCAGACTGTAACACTGCAGCAGAAGAATGCTCTTTCCACTTACCAGCTTCCACATGCCTTTCTTTCATTTTGCTGTTTTGCTCTTTGTAGTGCTGTGTGCTAAAACCCAGGACCTCCTGACTTCAAGGAACCTGCACCATCACCCAGCTACCTCCCATTCATTTTTGTTCTTTTATTTCATTACAAGGCTTTCTTTCTTTCTTTCTTTCTTTCTTTCTTTCTTTCTTTCTTTCTTTCTTTCTGTTTCTTTCTTTCTCTTTTGCTTCTTTCTTTTTTTAATTATTTCTTTCTTTGTCTGATTTTCTTCCTTTCTGCCTTCTCCCCCGCCCCCTCCGTTTTGACATAGGGTCTCTCTGTGTAGTCTTAGTGATCCTGGAACTCGCACTGTAGACCAATCAGGCCTTAAACTCACAGAGAGTCACCTGACTGCTAGAATTAATAGGGTGCACATCACCATCTCCCAGCATATGGGAGGCTTTCTTAAATTGTCCAGGTCTGCTTTGAAATCACTTTGCACATCAGGCATGACTTGGTGCTCTGATCCCTGTCCGCGCTGCCACCGGCCTCTCTACTCTAATTCCAAAGGCTTAGCAGTGACTTCACATTTAAATTTTTTTGTAATTATCTCAAAGTAAAAAGAATCAAACTATATGTTTTATTTTGTAGTAAATTTCTACAATATGCAGACCTGTGTGTGAAATCACGGTAAAGTGACCAAATGTAATAAAAATTACTCTAAGGTCATCCAAAAATCTCAGTTTGCAAGCCTAGGATTTTAAGAGCAGTCTGGCTCCCTAAATTTCTCCATCTAATGGCAGAGATTGCTCATTTTAATCCTTTCCCGAGGGCACAAGCCTCTAGTGTCTCTGGGAATTCTTTTACACCGACCTAGGGGAAATGTAGTCTCATCCGTTGTGACGTCACAAGCAAGGATCGCCCTGTGGCCTTCTGAGTTCCTTCTGAGCACATTCTGCCCTCAAGCAGCTTCCCTCTCCGGTTTAGATTCAAGTTTCTTACTACCCTGCTTAAGTTGGATCTCCGAGCACAGGTTGGTTCGGGGTGCAGGGCAGCCCAGCAGGTCTGAGGGATCGTTCAAGGGGAGCCGGTAGGTCCATCGTGGAAGGAGTGGGCACGGGGCCATGGGAAGCGGGAAGAAGCTCACTTTGGATTTGCTGTTCGAACCTAGGCTGCGCCATCCAGTCAGGATTTAGGTCCGCGACTGGGAGAGGGCGACGGGGTCGGTGCTGGGGCCCCTGGTGCTCCCGTTAGGGCGGGTCAGCTGGCTGCCCGGCCCCTGAGGCTGTGCTGGGAGCTCACTTTCCAGCTCGCCCGGGGAAGCCTGCTGCCACCAGTTGACTCTGAAAGGCTGTAGTCAGGATTCTCTGCGGTCCAGAAAGTGGAGGTTCTGGTCCCTACTGCGCTGTTTATTTCGTTATAATGAGAGACCTAGGAAGGACATGTGTAGTGTTATTTGACAAAGTCAATTAACAGATACGACACGAAGGTTATTTTACTGGAGCCCCCAAACCTTTGTGCTGTTTTCTGTAGCTGATTAGTAAGGGAGAGGCGCTATACAAGACCCTAGTGAATTTTTTTACAGATCTCTGCAAAACTGAACGCAGAGACAGACATACTTTCAGATATGAAGCTGACGTCTCTTCATTACTAGTTGTGCACTAGAAGCTTGGAATAAAAGAATGCCTTTATACTACAGAAAACCATTCCTTTAATACAGTGTAGGTTCCTGTGAGCTCCATTAACCACCTCTCTTGCTAGAGTCTGATCATTTCTCTGACTAAGAGCAAGCACTAAACTAAAAACAAGCAAAATCGGGAGGCCGCACGGTAAGCTAGCGCTCTGGGTCCGGCTGTGCGCGGGGCCACGGGGCCGGGCTGTTCGGCCCCAAGAACTCGTGGCGGGGTCGCTCTGCCCCTTGGAGCCGCGGCCACGTGCGAGCGGCCGGCCCGGACCTGCCTATGACCACAAATCCGGGAGTCCAAAAGGGATATAGATGCCTGGAGTTACTGTAAAAGACGTTAACCAGCAGGAGTTCGTCAGAGCTCTGGCAGCCTTCCTCAAAAAGTCCGGGAAGCTGAAAGTCCCCGAATGGGTGGACACAGTCAAGCTGGCCAAACATAAAGAGCTTGCCCTACACACCAGCTGCTTCTACAGCGGGGCACCTGTACCTGCATGGTGGTGCTGGGGTTGGCTCCATGACCAAGATCTATGGAGAAACGGTGTCAGGCCCAGCCACTTCAGCAGAGGCTCCAAGAGTGTGGCCCGCCGCGTTCTCCAAGCCCTGGAGGGACTGAAAACGGTGGAAAAGGACCAAGATGGGGGCCGCAAGCTAGCACCTCAGGGACAGAGAGATCTGGACAGGTTTGCCGGACAGGTGGCAGCTGCCAACAAGAAGTATTAGAACAAAGGATGCTGGGTTAATAAATTGCCTCATTCATAAAAAAAAAAAAAAAAAAAAAAGCAAAATCTATGACATTAACCATGGTCATTAAATCTTTAAGATTCCATACATAGAGCTATATTAATCTTCAAAGTTTAGGACAACTTTAATTCTGAGGTCAGGAATTCCCTCCTACTAGGTAACAGGATATATAGAAAAAACTGTCAAAAAAGAACATAGAAGAAAGAGCAGAACTAATTGAGTATTTTCAATTAAATATTAAAGTGAATATCCAGCTGGTGCTATAAATGATACAAAAATGTGAACAATCCCAAACAGTTCCACGGAAAACTAACTGGGAGGTGCTAATTTTTACTACATTCTGCAGATACTCTGATGGAAGAGATTCTCAGGCTGTACAAAAAATAATACAGGTGAAAATCTGAAGATACTTGAACTTCTCATACTTGTAATTTCTATTTAACCAGCCGGGCGGTGGTGGCGCACGCCTTTAATCCCAGCACTCGGGAGGCAGAGGCAGGCGGATCTCTGTGAGTTCGAGACCAGCCTGGTCTACAAGAGCTAGTTCCAGGACAGGCTCCAAAGCTACAGAGAAACCCTGTCTCGAAAAACAAACAAACAAAAAAAAAATAATAATTTTTATTTAACCTTTTTGGTCTCTAAGGAAATTTGAAAGACAGACTATTATTGCATTTTAACCACCATACTACACAGAGAAAATACTTTAAAAATTTTTAAACTTATTTTACTCCTTATTAATTTTTAAAAATCCATCACAAGTCTGATTACATTGTCATTTTAATTTTTTGTGCCACATAAGAACGTTAACATTTGTTAATGTTGCTGTTAAACTGTCAAAAATGCAGTTTTCCATTAACAGCAGCGAGCTGAGGGTAAATTAGAGCAAGAAGTATAACCCAGATGGCCTCTGGGTCAATTATTAAATATTTAAATGCCATAATCAATATATCTTTAAGGATTTTGAGGACCATGTACTAAGTATATCTGATTTTATACAAACTTCCTTTGTGCTTATTTCTCTATATGCAAACATGTATGGAAGACTACAGCTTGTTCTTGTAATTGAGTTACATTTGTGCTGAACTTGACTGTAAACATTGTTTTGAGCAAATGGAATAACTGAATCATCGATAAGGTGACTGATCATTGGCTTGTATGGTTTAATTATGTTTTGCAATTTTTAGTAATTTAGTAGATTTTATGAGATGAGGATTTTACAATTTTATTCCTCTTAAGCTTGAACCTTAAAATTTTGAACTGAAGATCCCGTAGCATTGAAGTAAAACTTAATAAATATAGTTGTAAAGATAAAAAAGCTAGACATATATCTTTAGTCGGTTTCTGCTGTCCTGAAGAGACCTTAGGGACTTAAACCTTATTTGTCAAGCATATTTTGTTTTTTTACTTCTAAAGTTTTAGAAGTCTAGTGTTAACATAAAAGGAAGTGGTTAAACATACAGTTAGCAAAGACATAAATTGTTGGGCGTACATCTCTCAGTCTTTTTTGATAACTTGAGTATACCTTTATAACCTTAGGAATTTAATGGTGTATAAAAATTCTTCCTAATCTAAAATAGCTTAGAGACCTGCTATTTCCTGCTTATTATACAACAAAAATAGAATAATACATAAAGTAGACAATTGTATGAGGAAGTTTTACAGGTGCTGCTCAGTTGGTTTATACAACGTGGTCATCATAATCTAAATGATGGTAAAATTACATGGCCTGTGTTCTTTACTCTTTCTAAAGATGGCTGCTAACCACGTGGTTGATTCTATCCTGGTGAGGTCTTCGGTGAAGATGGAGGCGGCAAGCCACATGGCTCCTGTTTAAAAACTTCTATCCTGTGCAGTGTTATGTAGTCGACTTCTTTTTAAAACAAGAGTTAAATTGTATGTGTAGTATACTGTAGTAAATTAAAATTGCCTGTTTATATATTTTACTATTATTCTATTGTTATAAATTTTAAGCTAACTTTTTGTTTTTTTTAACCATACCCAATGAATTTTTAATCTTGAGATTAAGAATTTATAGAGAACAGAGAGATATTTCTTTTCTGGATGTGCTACTTTATGCATAAAGTTAGTCAAAATATCCAATGGTTGGAAAATATTTAATGAAAGTTGATAAATAATAGCAGCTTTAGGCTGTTGAGCTGTGCAACCCAGGAATGCGTACAATATATTCTGTGGAGTATGTGTAATTTGTATATAAAATATAGGCTACTTGTCCTTTTGAAAAGCCATGTATCAAAACATTAAAAGTAAACTTTATAAATTTTTAGATGTAATTTTAGGTAAAAACCCATTGGGCATCATAAAAAAAATCTTAGATGAGTATCCTCTGTAATGATTGTCTTAGGGTTTCTGATGCTGTGAATACATTCCATGACATTGGCAAGTCTTAACAAAGGAAAACCTTTAAATGGGGTGAGCTGATGGTTTAGAGGTCTTAGTCTATTATCATCATGGTGGGTCGCAAGCAGACTGACCTGGTGCTGAAGAAAGAGCTGAGAGTTTTACTTCTTAATCATCAGGCATCAAAAAATGGGTTTGGTTTGAGGATCTATGAGACCACAAAGCCTGCTTGCTCAGTGGCATGCTACCAATCCACACCTCCCAATAGCGCCACTCTCCCTGAAACAGATCCTTAGTAGCGATAGTCAGATTATAGTGTGCCCAATTGAAATAGCCCAAAACTATACATTTTGCTATGTTTGTTTAGTTACCAAGAAAGTTAAGCACTCATTTAAATATAGATTTGAGAGATGAAAACAGGAGAAGAGAACATCATCCAGGTATCGCAGGACTGATTACTCTGAGAATTTAAACAGTGTCGGCTTTCATGTTTTATGTCCTAATTTTACTTGTTCCAGCACTAGGACTTTTTAAACTTTACCCCCTTTTAATTTTTTTTCCCAATGAAGGGACAATGAATTTATTTATACTGAGTTATTACCAATATGCGGGAAGAACAAAATAAGCTAACAAGAGTAAGCAGATAACAACAACAACAAAATCTAAGCTCTGGAGCAGCCACATTGGCTCATGCTGTAGCAGCAGAGCCCCACCCACCCTTTCTTAGAACTGGGGTGTAACAGAGGCCACTCTCTGCATCCCATTCATAGAAAAGGGCCACATGGCCAGAGAGTTTTAAGTTCCAATCTGATTTATCAGGAAACCTAAACAAACATGACTGGCCAGGAAGCCAAGCACCTGCTTAGTACATTGAGCCTTGATGTGATCTGCTAAGATGTGTCCACCAAGGGAAAAATGTTTTTTGTTTGTTTGTTCATTTTGTATGTGGATGTTTATTTTGTTTTGTTTGTCTCCCTTCTTCATTGTTTACAAAAGTGATTGAAAAGGATTTTTCTCTCCTCCTTCATGGGCTCTCATTACATGCATTCCTGTGAGTATAAATATAAATATATAAATATTCACTCTGAATATTTCATTACTTTGGATCTTAACAAATATTTCAGTAAGTGTCATAGGAGGCTACTTTTTCGTTTCCTTGCTGCCCAGACTCAGAAATAACCACACAGAAACTGTATTAATTAAACCACTGCTTGGCCTATTAGCTCTAACTTCTTATTGGCTAGCTCGTACATCTTAATTTTACCCATTTCCATTATTTTATATTTAGCACGAGGCTTGTGTTCTACCAGCAAGGTTCCAATGTGTCTGTCTCTGGCAACAGCTCCATGGCTTTTCCCTGACTCTACCTTTTTTCTTCCAGCATTCAGTTTAATTTTCCCCACCTAGCTCTACTCTACCCTATCACAGGGCTAAGACAGTTTTTTTAATTGATATTTATTGAGCTCTACATTTTTCTACATTGTTCATTTATTGATCTTCCCTTTGGTTGCTGAAAATCATGTCATTTGGTACAGTCATTTGAATCACTCGGTACATGCACAGAAGCCAGGCCTCAGCCCAGAGTTGCTGGATCAGATCTACATCTTCATTGTATTTATCATTTGTGAGTAGTCATATGGGAATGAACAGTACCCCCTCCATCACTATGGCTCTCTATTGTGACAAATGTATGATATGTGTGCTGTATTATAAGAACAGGACAAAACTGCATATTTTATTTCAAAATTTTATATTTTTTAATGTGTTTATGATGTGTACTTGGTTTTATTGCTAGTGTCCTTGCCTAAGAGATTGACCCTCTGGAACTGGAGTTCCAGACAGTTGTGTGCAACCATCTGGATGCTAGGAATGAATTCCAGGTGCTTTGGAAGAGCAGTCAGTGCTGTTTGCTACTGAGCCTTCTCTCCATCCTGAACAGTACTCTTTTGTAGATACTTGCTCTCCGTTGTATGGTTTGTAAAATTAGAATATTCATGGGAGTTCCTAGGATCTTCTGCCATTCACTTTCCTAAATGAGAGTCCTGTGCCACATCACAGTATTACAACAGACTTATTTTAAGGATATTGCTTACCTATTTCAGAAGGGCTTCTAGCACTTTTCTCACGCTAGGTGACTATTAGATTAATATCAAGAAGTCCATATGCCTCTTCTTATTTGTTTTTACTGCAATTATAACTTACATAATATATAATATTCTTTTTTTTCTTATTTCAGGAAATGATTTCATTCAAGGATGTGGCCATTGATTTCTCCACAGAAGAATCTGAATGGCTGGACCCCGATCAGTGGAATTTGTACAGGGATGTGATGTTGGAGAATTTCAGCAACCTTGTGTTCCTGGGTGTGTTGTCCTCTTTTTAAATCGTTGCTGCCTTTTAAGCTATGACTGTTTTGATCAGAAACTACAACTCTGCCACGACCAGCAGTGGTTGTGCTTCAAAAGCCACAACCTGAGAAAATTATGTTCCCTCATGCACTGCCTCTTTCAAATCTATGAAGCCAACTTATCTAAATCTTGAAACTTGCTTTCTTTGTAAGGTATCTCATGGTAGCTAGTGCTTCCAACAGTGGAATTTATGGGACAAATTTAATGGAAAATTAAAGAGAGTATTCCTATACCTTAGAATGATTTTTATCTCTTGTCATGTTCATAACTTCCTCCCCTCACTTTTTAGATGTATCCTTTATCTTGGGGGTAATGTTATGCAGTAAGTTGTATGAGTGGGAAGCATACATGTTGTAAAGAATATCACACTCTTTGATTTTAACATTTTTTCTTATAACTTAGGGACGTGAAGCTCAGGACCTGCAAATCCTAAATTTCTCCTATGCATTTATGAAGAACTAATCCTCTATAATCATTGATTTTTATCCTCTCCTTCCTTCTATGTACAGTCCTAGAGAGGACTTGTGATCCCCGGGAGAACACACTAAGGATGTTCTCTTTTCTCATACACAGGTCTTGCCTCCTCTAAGCCATACCTGGTCACATTTCTGGAGCAAGGATGAGGACCTTCAGAGATGAAGAGACAAACAGCAGCTGCCATGGAAACAGTGTGTGTAGGAATGAGGGGACAGAGGCCAGGGTGAGAGGCCAGAGATCCAGCAGAATAGGAGGCTTTATCACCAACACTGACTCACAATGTTCTGATGGGCACAAGGTTTAAAGGATTTCGTTTGTATTTTTCTGTGAGAAGAGGATGTTTATGATGCATTTATTCTGTCATGCTTTGTCCTGCTCCCATCAGGTCAGCTTCTGTTTACAGTAACTGACTGAGTCCTGTAATTTCTAGGTGAACATGATTTATATTTCATAAGTTGATCAGTGGATATTTATTCATAAAATGTGGATATATCTTCCTGTCTTCAATCTTTGAAATGTATTATTTAACACTGTTATGGACAGTTTTATAGTTATGCAGCCTCTCATACCTTCCAAATCCAAAAGTCTGCATTTAGGATATATATGAATTGCAAAAACATGTGTCTTCCAACATGAACCACTTTTATAGTTGGGTAGTGGTGGCTCATGCCTTTAATCCCAGCATTCAGGACACATAGGCAGGGCAATCTCTGTGAGTTTGAGGCCAGCCTGGTCTTCCAGAACAGGCTGTACTGCTACAGAGAAATCTTGTCTCAAAATATAAGCACATGTTTTGGGGGCGGTGGAGGCTTATGCCTTTAATCCCAGTACTCAAGAGACAGGGACAGGTAGGTATATCTCTGTGAGTTTGAGGCTAGCCTGGCCTACAGAGCATGTTCCAGGAATTTTATACTTTGTGTTCATCTAGTCAAAAAGTTACTATATCTCTTAAAGCATCTTGTTTATAATAGCATAATAGTCTTGTTTTATTAATTGCTGATGTTATGCCTTCCTTACATGTTTGACATTGATTGATATTCATTTGTTTTTATGATCTATGTTGTCATGGTCTTTGATGTTCACTGCAAGTGACATAATTTCAACTTGTCATGGTACTTTTGTTTTTATTTTTTTTATTTTTTTAATGATTTTATTGCGCTATACATTTTTTCTGCTCTTCCCTTTCTCTCCCCTCCCCTTCAACCCTCTCCCATGGTCCCCATGCTCCTAATTTATTTAGAAGTTCTTGTCGTTTTCTACTTCCCATGTAGATTAGATACATGATTATCTCTCTTTGGGTCCTCATTGTTGTCTAGGTTCTCTAGGATTGTGAAATGTATAAAAGCAACGTAGGAGTGAGTACATATGATATTTGTCTTTCTGGGTCTGTGTTACCTCACTCAACATGATATTTTCTAGATTCATTGTCATGGTGCTTTTAATTAAGCTCCACTGATTACAGCTTCAGAAACTTGAATGTAATATGATTTATAATTAACAATACAGGTATGAGTCAATGTTTCTGTTTTTAAAAAACATAAATATAGAGAATCTTACTCAGTTTTCATTCATTTCTCAACCTTTACTCACCAGGAAACAGACACTATACAGGCAAAGAATGTGGCAAAACCCTTCCTTGGAACTCAAAACCTATTAAACACCAGAAAATTCATTTAAGAATAAAGCCACATAAGTGTGAACAATGTGGTAAGGCCTTTCGTCTTCCATCCTTACTTTGTTTACACAAGAGAATTCATACAAGAGAGAAACCCTTCAAGTGTGAATTATGTGGCCAAGCCTGGTACACTCCATCATTACTATCTAAACACAAAAGAATTCATACAGGAGAGAAACCCTACAAGTGTGAAATATGTGACAAGACCTTCGATTATTCATCACAACTTTCTGTACACAAAAGGATTCATACAGGAGAGAAACCCTACAGATGTGAAGTATGTGACCAGGCCTGTGGTCATCCATCAGGACTTTCTAAACACATGAGCACTCATGTAGAAGAGAGACCCTACATTTGTGAAGTATGGGGAAAGCCATGCAATCATTCGTCACCACCTTCTGAGCACAAGATGATTCATACGAGAAAGAAACCATAGAAATATGAAGTGTCAAGGTCTTTAAAACTTTATGAATTCTTTCTGCTCATTCAATAATCTATTCTGGATGAAACTCTTTAAGTGTGAAGAATGTAAAAAGGCCCTGTGTAAAAAGTCATAACTAACTCTGCACAAATTAACACATACTGGGGAGAAACTTTACAAATGTGAAGAATGTTGCAAACTGTTTATACCAGAAATGATAAGGAACACAAAAGAAATTATTCTGGAGAGAAACCCTACAAGTGTGAAGAATGTGGCAAAGATTTTAGAATTTACACATCATGTCCTCAACACCAGACTATTCATATTAGAGAAAAACTTTATGAGTGTGGAGAGTGCAAGGCCTTTCGCCAATCTTCTGTTCTTAAACAAAATCTAACCATTCATTTTTGAGAGAAACCCTGTGAAGTATGTGCCAAGGTCTTCTCTAATTACTAAGAACTTTTGCAACGTCTGATAATTCATACTGGAGAGAAATATCATTAGTGTCAAAACTGTTAAAAACCCATTAATAAGCACTCTAGTGTTTCTCAAGAAAAAGTAATTCAAACTTCAATGAAATAATACAAATGTTAAAATGTTCATAAAATGTTTTAAGTTTCCTCAGACCCTAAGAGATACCAAAATAAATATTCTGAAAAAATAAAACCTACAAATAGCAGGAATGATGTGAAATATCTTTGTGCAAATGTGTTGCTGTTATTGGTTGATGAATAAAGCTGTTTTGTTCATTGGTTTAGCAGAGTAAAGCAAGGTGCAAAATCAAAACAGACAGACAGACAGACAGATAGATAGATGATAGATAGGGAGAGAGAGAGAGAGAGAGAGAGAGAGAGAGAGAGAGAAGGTTGACTGGAGGAGATGCCATGTACCTACCTAAAGAGAAAGATGTGCAAATATTACTGGTAAGCCACAGCTTCGTGGCTTTACATAGATTAATAGAAATTGGTTTTATATTTCTTCAGACCCTAAAAGTTACCAAAATATATTCTGTATTGAAACCCTCCAAATAAGATGAATGTTATAAAGCCTTTGGAATCATTCAGACCTTACCCAATAAAACAGTCTATAGTACAAGGAAGCCATACCCATGAGAAGAATATAGTGATATACAATTCAACATTTTCTGATCTACTTAGA
This sequence comes from Arvicola amphibius, assembly GCF_903992535.2. Lineage (NCBI taxonomy): Eukaryota > Metazoa > Chordata > Mammalia > Rodentia > Cricetidae > Arvicola > Arvicola amphibius. The sequence continues at coordinate 5,596,943 of NC_052049.1, read as the reverse complement.
ATTTATGCCAGAGGGACACAACACAACTGTTAATGTGTTGACAATGCTTTTCAGGACCCCTCATACCTTCAACCAGTGATCCTCAATCTTCCTAATGCTGACACCTTTTAATACAGTTCCTCCACCCATAAAATAATTTTTTTGCTGCTTCATAACCAAACAGTATGCTACTGTTATGAATCATGATGTAAATATCTTTGATGGGCTAGGTGACCCCTGTGTAAAGGTCTTTTGCCACCACGGGGGGGGGGGGGGGACTTGATGCACAGGCTAATAACTGGTGCCATAAGCTTTTCTTTAACATTTTTCATATTGGAAATATCCTCTGAGATTTCATCCTAGTGAGAAAAGCTGTATACACAAATTATGCAGTAAAGCTTTTAATAATAGTTCTATTCTTCATCAACCTGAAACTCTACACATCCAAATAATGAGAAACCACTTCAACACCAAATTCTAATTTCATCAACACCAAAGAGTATTTATTGAGTAGAAAGAACGCAACTGTTGATGCCCTTATTTGCTTTTGCTCTCATTTCATACAGCCTAGCAATATGTGCGATTCTCAGTTGTGTAGATTGTTTGATCTGATTGGCCCAAAGATATGTCTCTGGGTCACTTTTAAATGCTAATTGGTGGGAGATCATCTATATACCACTGGGTGATGGTGGTGCACCTTGCATGTGTCCCCCTTGACCATGATGTCCTGCGTGTATGAAATGCTGACCATGCCCAAGCCAGAGTGAAGAAGACAGAAAGCAGCATTCCTCCATGGTTTCTCCTTCACCTGATGCCTCAAGATTTCTGCTGTGTCCTCCTCTCCTAGCAATTTAATGCCAAAAAGATCTTAGTGTAGAAGAATCCTGTAAAAACGAAGGAAACTCAAATCTACAAACATGAAAATGAGAAAATATTTACCAAAGATTACTACAGGAATGGTAGGATATTTGACACACTGTCATATCAGGATATTTTCTCTGTTGTGAAATCCTACAGATAAAATTAGTGTATAAGACCTCTAATCAAAATTCCATTCTGATTAACTGCAAGTGAATTTGTGCTATATAGAAACATTTTACAAATGACTCTGGGAGTAACTTTGTTCAATGTATTCACCTCATAGTGTATTTCTTATAGTATGAAATATTCACTGAAAGTGAAGAATATTGTAGGATTTTTTATTACATTGTATAGTCTGAGATTGCCTTATTTATTGGGAAACTTTTTTGTATTTTTCTTGTGCCTTTAATCCAAGAGCTGTGAGATTGTGGGTTTGCCCTTCTATATTTTGGGCTGATCCTTCCTTGCTCTGTTCTTTCTTCTGTTTTAGAATCAGCTGTTCATTTCATGCCAGCTTGTGGTAGAAGCAGTCACTTGTTTTTATGTTGTAGGAGGTCACAGTTATGAAATTGCCTTGAGTCTCACGTGAGATGGGCACTTGGGGTCTTTTAAAATCTCGGGATTTTGAACAGCTCTGGGGGACTTTCTAGTAGGATCCTCTTTTATTTACAAGGTGATTGTAAGGTTGAGCAAAAGGAAAAGAATATTACAATTTGAAGTTCTACAGTTGGAGCCAGCATGATGATTATAGAAGGTAAGCAGCTTGGTTGTAGTGGCTCTGGATGCTGGCTTTGCCTCTCTGCCTTTCAATATGGTGGAGGTACCATTCACTACTGCAAGCTCTGAGATGGCTAGATAGGAGCTGTGCTCACTACTTTAACTCTGAGAAGGAGCATACAGCACATAAACCCTTTTTATCTAAGTAATAGCTAAATCTTCCATGCAGCATACTGCATGGCCTAAAAACATCTCTGTGTATGGCAGATTCTGCTGCCTGGCCAAGCAGGGAGCACTGAGCCATAGGCATGGTCTCAGATACTTTTCTCTCAAACAGGACTGGGCACAGAAGAATCCAGAACCAAAGTCGGTGATAGACATCAGCCCCAAATGATTCAGACCATGTTGGCATTCCAATCTATTTAAACTGAAAAGAGGAAATGATGTGTGGAGTCCTTCTGTATATGTGTTGCTTTTACTGGTTAATAAATGAAGCTCCTGGGCTGGCGAGTTGGCTCAGAGGTTAAGAACACTGACTGCTCTTCCAGAGGTCCTGAGTTCAATTCCCAAGAACCACATGGTGGCTCACAGCCATCTATAATGAAATCTGGTGCCCTCTTCTGGCCTGCAAACATACAGATAGATAGAGCACAAATAAAGCTCCTTTTGGTCAATGGCTTAACAAAGTAAAGCCAGGCTGGAAATCCAAACAGAGGTGTAGAGAGAGTAGACAGAGTCAAGAAGAAGCCATTGATGTAACACATTATTTTCCCACAAATTCTTTGCCATGTTAGCCACATACGGCTTTAGTTTTCTCCTCTGTCCTTCTGTCCCAATACATTTGACCCAACTTATGCTCTTTTTTACGGCAGATAGTTTCAATCCCTAAAAAATGAACATTTTCCTCCAGAAGAGGTCAATTTGGATGCTCAGATTATTGGTACATCTTCACCTGTGTCTACCAGACCTTCAATAACAACATAATTCATACTTTTTTGGTGAGGAGGGGCTTGTCTATTTTTAGAAGTTTAGCAAAGTATGTGCTTTACTGTTTCTTCTGATTTTTTTGTTCTCTCTTCTATAACTTTTCTGTCATCCTGTGCAATATAATTTCTTACAATAGGCATTAGGTTCTTTAATTGCCTTGGGAAGGAGTTTCCTCCACGGTGACAGGAAATGACTGAACTGACTTGGCACACATTCCTGTAACATGAGGGGCCTGCTTGTTGGGGTTTCTGCCCTGCCCAATAGCCCACAGCCGACAAGCCCCAAAGAAAATCACACAGAGATCTCCATAAGATTATAAACTGATTGGCGCTTTAGCTCATTCTTCATATTAGCTCTTGTAGCTTAAATTAACCCATTCTTATCTATGTTAGCCACATGGCTTGATACCTTTTAGCTGGGCAGGTTATATCTTGCTTCTCGGTGGTTTGGGCTGGAAAATGGGAGGAATGGGTTTCCTCCTTCCTAGCATTCTCCTGTTCTCATTGTCCCGCCTCTACTTCCTGTCTAGTTGACCCACCTATACTTCCTGCCTGGCCAAACAGCGTTTATTTAAAACATGATTGACAGAATACAGACAACTCTCCCACACCTCTTCCCCCTCCTTTTTTTTAAACAAAGGAAAATACCCATAGTTCATTTTTGGGAATGTGGGCATAGTATTCCAGGCTACTTCCTGCTGGTTGGGGATGCTGATAATCTTATGTGGACCTAAAGAAAATTTAGAGTTATAATCAAGTCCTGACTGGAGTATCCTGTGAGTCTTGATCATCTCAGGCAGCAGTCTTGAATCTGTTCTGGATGTAGAACTCAGACATATGGGCCATCTGTTCCTACCAGAGATTTTTCAGGTGGTCTTCCTTAAACTAAATTTTTCTTAACTCAGAATGAATCCACAGCCTCTCATTTTTTGTGGGAACAAAAGCAAAATCTCTTCTCCAAAGTAACATACCTTTCGATTTCAATTTTGAAGTCAAGGTATTTTTAAAATACCTATCTTGAATTAATTTAACAGCATTTATAAACAAATATCTTTTAGCAGCTGTTGCTCCTTTCTCGGCATTCAAACAATTTAAAGAGAGCATAATAGCATACAGTATCAAAATTTTCTGTGTATTTTTTATCTTTATGTGGCTTTACTTAATCTCTATTTTTTATCTTTACTTTTTGAGACAGGTTCTCTGTATCTCTTTGTCCTAGAATAACTCTGTCCTTGAATTTACAGAGATCTGTCTGTCTCTGCCTCCTAGGCATTGGGATTAAAGGTGTGTCCTATCACACCTTGAAATCACAGAGGTCAATTTACCTCTGTCCCTTGAAGTCTCAGAGGTCTATCTACCTCTGCCTCCCAATTGTTGGGATTAAAGGTGGGTACCACCACACCCAACTACTCTCTCTTTTTTTGACTACATGAGTCATGAAGGAGAGGATGAAAGCCATGACTTTGATGGCTAGATCCAGCCCATTCCTATTAGCAAAGGAATTACCTTAAGTGTATCTTTCTAAGATACACTCATTATTCCAATGCCTGCCTTTGTCACACCATCTGCATAATCCAGAAGGTAGGGGTGTAGTGTTTAGATTATTCATAAAAAAAAAAGGTTTGTTTTGAGGAATGCCCAATTTAGAGTCCCTTTTGAGGTGACCTTATTTACCACAATTGAAAATTTTGTTATTTTAATTTTTTTCCAACCACTGGAAATCACTTCTCCTAGCCAAGCAACATCATAGTCACAAGATTCAGTATAGATTATGTCTTGGATCTATTCCTACAAGGGTGCTGATTTTTCCTTTAGTAGTCTAATTGTCATTTGCATATTCATCAGCAATTTCAAATGAGAGATTCAATTATTATTTATCTTGCTTCTGAGTTTCATATCATTCTATTTACTGCTGAAAACAATCTTTGTAAGAAATCCATAAAGGACTACTTTGGCCACCATATAACTTTAGTAAATGACTCAATTTTTTCCTGCTTCTCCAATTCTCTCACAGGAATTGAAAGATGCTGAGTTGCAAAAATCCAAGGTGTAGTCATCAAATAATGCGGCCTTTTTACATCACCAAAATCTCCCTCTCCAAGAAGTAGATTTCAGAGGTTTCTTTGCCCTAGTCCATTGTTAGATGATATTAGCCTCATCTCTCCACTAAGTTTATCTCTGTAATTGAGAACCAGTCTCCAAAACTGCTGTAACCAAGTATATCCAGCCTTTAGTGATAATTCTATTGCACGTTGACTATGAATTTAACACATGCTTCAAAAAAGGTTAAGTGCAAACAATATGAGACTATTACTTCCTTGAATCTCTTTAAACCTAATATTTCTGCAGGTGTCCATTCAACTATTGTGCTACCTTGCAGATATCATTTTCCAATTGCTGTAAGGTGATTGGATATATTAAGGATAGTTGTTCTAAAAGCTTAGGCTGTTCTTCTCTAAACTTATAAAGCAAGGCTGAAATTGGTTCTCCATTAAATCCCTCTGCCTGGTTTTGAATATCTTCACGATCTATTTTAATTAGTTTTTTTATGTCCTGTATCTCAGCACTCATATCATCCATTATTTTAGAGATAAACCAAGGTTTATCAGCAGTATAAATAACATTATACAATCCCAGTCTAGCTGATTATCTCTCCATTTAATTAATTATACCAATTTTGAATCATACATTGCATAGTAATACAGAAACTCAACTTTCTTCATCTTAATTGTGCTTGCCTTTTTTTTTAACATGGGAAAAATCCTCTCTCTTTTTTTTACCTAATTTCTCCCTTTTAGAATTCCCAATAGTCTCACAAAGTCTGCTGACGAGTGAGTGTGAAGCTGCTGCTGCATAGCATGTCTGAACAGAGAGCACAGGCAGTGCCCAGCCCGGTTGAGGATCACTTCAGTTTCTTGCACATGGCTGTGAGCCAAGAGTGGAAGCCCAAGGACAGGGTGTCTAGGGGCATTCTGCAACCCATAGGGGACAGGGAGCCTGCTGTCTGAAACAACACACATGGGATTGTGCAGAAGCAGCAGCAAGTGTGGCAGAAGATTCCAGGTGGCAGAACCAGCTGTCGTAAGGCTAGGAGGTCCTGTGGCACTTGGAGCTCTCAGTGCTTCTGCAGTTTGGGTGGCAGCTGAAGGTTGCTGTAAAGAGGCTACAACAGGAACATCCAGAACTCTCACAGAACGCCTGAGGAAAAAGAAAAGAAAATCTAGCTTGTGGGGCAGAGACTCCGGTGGAGACCCGGAGCAGGGCTCTGGCATGTGCCAGTGCCTGCAGCCACAGGCAAGTGTTAATTTCATGAAATTAGGCTGAAATGTTGAGTACCAATTGTTGTGCACATTCTAATTGGTATTAATAATAAAAACCTGGAGCTGGATATCAGGGAAATGCTTGAAGAAGGAGGAAATAAATCCCTTAAAGAAATAAAAGAGTCAAAAGCCTGATGGCTTTAAACAGCAGGCTCTCTAGACTGGCTGGCTGGCTGTTCTTCTGCCAGATGGGTCCTCCTGCTGATGGGCCAGCCCTAAAATTCAAGGATGACAACATGTTTAACTCCAAGTTGGGAATCTGCCATCACCTTCACCATACTCAACAACTCAACCTTGGAGAGGAAGATTCCTCAAAAACCTTCCAAAGCCTTGTCTGTGGAGACAGGACTCAGGCTCCTAAGGTGCCTCAGCTCAGCAGAGGTTCCCTCCTTCTGCCCTGCTGTGTTTGTGCTTCCTCAGCCCTAATAAAACCCTTCTTTTCCTGTGGATTCTCCCATGTGGTTTGGTGTTTTCCCCTGATGCTACATGTTGCAGTTGAGATCTTTTTCTTTGAATTCTTCATCTGGCAGACAAACAAAAAAACAAGAGGAGATCAAAACACCCCGATGATAACCCTGCAACAGCAGAAAATGCTCTCCATATTCCAGCCGCACAAGATGTTGTTTGGCTCTGTTGTGTTGCTGAATTTAGTATTGTCCTCTAAAACCAAGGTCCTGCTGACTTCATGGAATCTGACACATCACCCAGCTACCTCCCATTCCTTTTTGTCTTTTTTTCAATACAAGGTTTGCTTCTCTTTTTGTCTTTGTCTGCCTCCTTCCTTCCTTCCTTCCTTCCTTCCTTCCTTCCTTCCTTCCTTCCTTTCTTTGTCTTTCTTCTTTTCTCCTTTTTTGACACAGAGTTTTTCTGTGTATCCCTGGTGGTCCTGGACCTTCCACTGTAGACCAGGCTGCCTGTCTGCTGGAATTAGCAGCTTGTCCACCATTATCTCCTGACATATCTGAGGCTTTCTTAAATTGCCCAGGCCAGCTTTGAACACTGTAGATCAGGCAGCCTTGGAGCTGTGATCCATGGGCCTCTCTCTGCTCATAAGAGGCAAAAACCAGGTGGCTGCCACCACGCCTCTGCTCAGAATTTATTTCAAAAGCTTAGCAGTGACTTTCCCATGTGAGATACTTGTAATTATCTCAAAGAAAAAAGAGTCAAAATGAATATTTTATTCTGTAGTAAGTTTCTATAATAAGCTGGTCTGTATGTGAAATCACAGTAAAGTGACCAAAAATAACTAATAAACGTAATAAATATTACTGTAAGGTCTCCACTCACACCTAACCATCTCAGTTTGCAAGCTGAGGATTTTAAGAGCAGTCTTACTCCTAGCATGTCTCCCTGTACTGGTGGTGATTGCACATTTCAATCCTTTCTCAAAGTCACGTGCTTCCAGCCACTACCGGAAACTCAGTTACACAGACTTATGGGAAATGTATTCCCACTCGTTGTGACGTCATAAGCAAGGATCTTCCTGTGGTCTTCTGAGTTCTTTCTACCGCAAGTTCCAACGTCCTGCGCTTTGCTCTCCAATTTGGACTCAAGTGTTTTACTGCCCTGCTGAAGTTGGATCTCTGAGCACAGGTTGGTTCGGGGTGCAGGGCAGCCCAGCAGGTCTGAGGGATCGCAGGGGGAGCCGGTAGGTCCATCGTGGAAGGAGTGGGCACGGGGCCATGGGAAGCGGGAAGAAGCTCACTTTGGATTTGCTGTTCGAACCTAGGCTGCGTCATCCAGTCAGGATTTAGGTCCGCGCTAGGGAGAGGGCGATGGGGTCGGTGCTGGGTTCCCCGCTGCTCCAGTCCTCCCGGGATCTCGCTCCCGGACAGGGCGGGTCGGCTGGCTGCCGGCCCCTGAGGCTGTGCTGGGAGCTCACTTTCCAGCTCGCCCGGGGAAGCCTGCTGCCACCAGCTGACTCTGAATGGCTGTAGTCAGGATTCTCATTGGTCTGGAGTTTCTGGTCCCTACTGCGCTGTATTAGTATTTGGTTATAATGAAAGACCTGGGAAGGACATGGGTAGTGTTATTTAACAAAGTCAAGTTCCAGATACGACACGACGGTTCTTTTACTGGAGCTCCCAAACCTTTGTGGTGTGTTCCATAGCTGACTAGTCAGGGAGAGGCGCTATACATGACCCTAGTGAATTTTATCACAGATCTCTACAAAACTGACCGCAGAGACAGGTCCGTACATAGACAGACATAGTTTCAGACATCAAGCTGACGTCTCTTTATTACTAGTTGTGCACTTGAAGTTTGGAATAAAATGATACCTTTATACTGTAGAAAATGATTCCTTTCTTAGAGGATAGGTGTCTGTGAGCCCCCTTTAATTACGTCCCTTGTCAGAGTCTGATTATTTATAAGTCTTTAATATTTAGAACAACGTCAGTTTTGAGCTCAGGTATTCCCTCTTATTAGATAACAGAAGACATAGAAGTTCTGGAAAAAAATTCTGAAGCAGAATAGTTTTTTCAGGTAAACACTAAAGTGTGTATTCCAGCTGATATTGTAAATGGTAAAAAAAAATTGTGAACAATCTCAATGCATAACTGATTCGTGGAGGTAAAACTAGCAGGAAAGCATTTGTTTTTATTGCGTTCTGAAGAGTGTCTAATGGAGCAGATTCTCAGGGAGTAGCAAAAATTTCTATAGGTGAAAATTTGAAGATAATATAACTTCTAATACTTGTTATTTCTGTTCAGCCTTTTTGGTCTCTAAGAAAATTTGGAAAACATGCCATTATCTATGTATTTCTTAACCACCATTTTGCCCAGAGGAAATACTTTTAAATATTTTATAAATTCCATTTACTCTTTAATAGTTTTTTAAATTCCATCTCAAGTTTGATTACAATTTTTGTGTCATATAAGAACATGAATAATATGTTTTAGTAATTAAAGGCATGATAGTTACTTATTTTTTTAATGCTGCTATTAAACTGATAATTCTACAGTTTTCTGTCAACATCTGAGATCTGAGAAGAATAAATTAGAACTGGAAGTATTATTCAGATGTGCTCTGTGTCAATTATTAAATATTTTAGATTTCGTATTCAATATGTAGCTAATGATTTTGAAGACCATCTATTAAGTATGCCTGATTATAAACAAACTTTCTTTGTAGTTACTTACTTCTCTATGTGAAAACATGTATAGAAGACTACATGTTCTCTTAAATGAATTACATTTGTGCTGAGTTTGACTATAAACATAGTTTTGAGCACATGGAAGAATTAACTCTTTTATAAGGTGACTGACCATATACTTGTATGTTTTAATTATTTTTCACAATTTACAATAAATTAGTAGCTTCTATAAGATGAGGATTTTATAGTTTTATCCCTGTTAAGCTTAAGGGTTAAAAATTTGAATTGAAGATCCCTTAGCATTGAAGTAAAACTTTAAACTATAAATATAGTTTGTAAAGACAAAGATGCTACTCATATGTCTTTCAGTTGTTTTCTGCTAACCTGAATAGACCTAAGGAATTTAAACCTTATTTATCATACATGTTTTTTTTTATTTAAAAATTTTAGAAGTCTAGTATTAACAAAAACAAATGATTACATGTACAGTTAACAAAGACATGAATTGTTAGACATACATCTCTCAGTCAGTTTTTTCTTAGTTTGAATATATCATTATAACCTTAGGAAATTAATAGTATATAAAAATCTATCCCCATCTAAAATGCCGTAGAGACCCGGTGTTGACTATAAAGCTTAGTCTACAAAGAAAATACAATAATTCATAAAGGGGACAGTTGTAAGTTTTATGGGTGCTGCCTTAGTTGGTTTTATGTATCATAGTCATCTTAATCCAAATGATCGTGAAGTCACATGGCAGGTGTTCTTTAATCTTTCTAAAGATGGCTGTGGTGTGGGAGGTCCTTCTGTTTATGTGTTGCTTTCATTGGTTGAATAAAGAAACTGCCTTGGACTTTTGATAGGGCAGAACTTAGGTAGGCAGAGTAGACAGAACTGAATGCTGTAAATAAGGGCAGAGTGGCAAATGCCATGGATCTCCTGCCTGAGATGGATGCTGGTTAGAATCTTGCCAGTAAGCCACAGTCATGTGGAGATTCACATTAATGGAGATGGATTAAACTAATTGTAAGAGTTAGCCAATAAGAGGCTAGAGCTAATGGGTCAGGCAGTGTTTAGATAAATACAGTTTCTGCTTGTCGGTTTTCATAGCAGGAAAAAAAAGCTGCGCTGTTTTAAAATGCCGGCTTTCTGGGCTGTCCTGCCAGGGCAAACTCTGACTCCTTCAGGCAGGCAGTTCATGTGGTTTGCAAGCACACCGCTGAAGCTTGCTTGCTGGCAGGGACCTTGAAACGCCATAGAGTTGTGACAATAAACATGGCTCTGGCCGGTACCTCCGCCATGAGGCTGAAATCACAAAAAGTTAAGGAATGGGCTGGATCCAGCCGTCAAAGCCATGGCTTTAATCCTCTCCATAAAGACTCATGTGGTCAGAAAATGAGAGATATACAGTAAAGAGAGATTCAAAGACAAAAAAACCCTCTAAATGGTTTACAGTGTATTAAAAATATATGCAGGCTAAAGATTAAAGTCCTTAAAAATAAAAAAGAGAGTAGTTTGGGTGTGGTGGTACACACCTTTAATCCCAACACTTGGGAGGCAGATGTAGATTGACCTCTGTGACTTCAAGGTGTGGTAGCACATGCCTTCAATCCCAAAGTTTTGGAGGCAGACAGACCTCTGTGAATTCAAGGTGTGGTGGTAGACACCTTTAATCCCAGCATTGGGGAGGCAGAGACAGATGGATCTCTGTGAGTTCAAGGACAGCCTGGTGTACAGAGTTATTCTAGGATAAAGAGATACAGAGAACCTGTCTCAAAAAGTAAAAGTACAAATAAAAGAAATAGAGGTTAAATAAAGCTGCACAAAGATGGAAAATACACAGAGAATCTTGATACTGTATGCTATTATGCTCTCTTTGAATTGTTTGAATGCTGAGGAAGGAGCAACAGCTGCTAGAAGATATTTGTTTATAAATGCTGCTGAACTAATCCAACATAGATATTTTGAAAATACCTTGTCTTCAAAATTGAAGTCAAAGGGTATGTTACTTTGGAGAAGAGATTTTGCTTTTGTTCCCACAAAAAATAAGAGGCTGTGGATTCATTCTGAGTTAAGAAAAATCCAGTTTGATCAAGGAAGACCACCTGAGAAATCTCTGGTAGGAACAGATGGCCTGGATGTCTGAGTTCTACATCCAGAACAGATTCAAGATGCTGCCTGAGATGATCAAGACTCACAGGATACTCCAGTCAGGACTTGATTATAACTCTAAATTTTCTTTAGGTCCTTATAAGATTATCAGCGCCCCCAACCAGTAGGAAGTAGCCTGGAATACTATGCCCACATTCCAAAAAAATGGACTATGGTTATTTTCCTTGTTTAGTTAAAAAAAAAAAAAAAAAGAGGGAAGTGGTGTGGGAGAATTGTCTGTATTCTGTCAATCATGTATTTTAATAAAACACTGATTGACCAGGTAGGAAGTATAGGTGGGTCAACCAGACAGGAAGTAGAGGCGGGCGATGAACAGGAGAATGCTAGGAAGGAGGAAGCCCATTCCTCCCAGTCCAGCCCAGACCACCGAAGAGACAACTTGTGACCTGCCGGGCTGAGAAAGCTGTGTGGCTAGCATAAATAAGAATAATGGGTTAATATAAGCTACAAGAGATCATAAGAAGATTGAACTAATGGGCAATCAGTTTTATAACTTAGGGAGACCTCTGTGTGATTTTCTTTGGGACTTGCTGGCTGTGGGGTACCGGGCGGGAAAGAAACCTCAACAAGCCGGCCCTCCATGTTACAAGCTTAAGTGTTTTATGCCCTAATTGTAATGTTTTGGTACTAGAACTTCTTAATTTTTACCCATTTTAAATTTTTCTCATCAAGAGAATGTTAATCAATGTATACTGACTTATTACCACTATGCAGGAAAAACAAAATAGCAAGAATCAGCCGATAACAACAACAACAAACTCTAAGGTCTGGGGCAGCCAAGGTGGCTCATGCTGTAGCAGCAGAGCCCCGCCAAACCTTCCTTAGAACTGGGGTGTTAAGGAGGCCATCTCTGCATCCCAGTGGTAGAACAGGCCCACATGGCCAGAGGGCTTTAAATGCCAGTCATTGTTCAGTAATATTAAATGAATGGGACTGACATGAAAGGCAAGCAGCTGCTCAGTATATCCAACCTTGTTGTGACCTACCAAAATGTATCCAGCAAAGGGAAAAATGTTATTGTTTGTTTGTTCATTTTGTATGTGTGTTGTTTTGTTTTGTTTGTCTCCCTTTCCCATTATTTACAAAAAATAAGTGACAGATTTTTCTGTTCTACTTCATGGCCACTCACTACCTCAGTTCCTCTGAGTGCAAAGTGGAAGAGATATTGCTCTGAGTATTTGGCTCCTTGGGATCTTAACAAATACTTGAATAACTATATAAAACACTGTCACAGGGTCCGAAGAAGAACCTGTATTTGACCCACTTTCTCATTCAAAGGTTAACTGAGTTCTTTTCTCAGTTTGCCCCGAATTTCTACAGAAAGAAAAACTTCCTTAACGTCTCCTAGGACCCCGTCCCACACTGTCATTGTTCCTTCAAGCTTTATTGTTGGTACGCAAATTGGCACATTGAGTTAAGAAAGAAATTTGGATCAGCACCAATTTAGCCAGCAGTGATTCAAAAATTCCTTGAGTTTGAGCAAGCAGTTTATTTTCTTTACACAGTAAAACTCAGTTAAACTTTGGGGAAAGGATTCCATGAGGAAATTGTCACAGCAAAGCTTTGGCCATGGAGACAATGAAGCTCCATTACTGTGTAATTGTCTGGTCTTCTGGAACCTGTGAGCACTCGTGTGGGTGCAGGGAATCCACAGCAGGCCCTCCGGAAGAGCAGTCAGTGCGTTATTCCTGAGCCAATTCCCCAGCCTCAACAGAGCTCCTTTGTAGATACTCACTCTCCATTGTATCATTGTGAAATGTATACTATGCATGGGAGTTCTTCCGGTCATCCGCCCTTCGCTGTCCTTAGTGCTGAGTCCTGTGCAACATCACAGCACTGCATCAGGCTTATGTTAGGGACATTGCTCACCTGTGTCAGAAGTTCTTCAGCTCTCTTCTCACTCTGGGTGACCTTCAGATTTGGACATATGTGTCTTGTTATATGTGTTTCTGTTGCAGTTTTAGTTTGCAACATATTTAGTATTCATCCTTTTTCTTTATTTCAGGAAATGCTGTCATTCAGTGATGTGGCCATTGATTTCTCTGCAGAGGAGTATGAATACCTGGACCCTGATCAGTGGACTTTGTACAGGGATGTGATGTTGGAGAATTTCAGCAACCTTGTGTTCCTGGGTGGGTTGTGCTTTGTAAGAAATTATTGCTGCCTTTTCATCCCTGACTCTCCTAATCAGGACCTGCAGCTCCAGCAGTGCCAGCAGGGGCTGTGCCACAGGAGCCACGACCTGAGGGAATTGTGTTCCCTCATGCCCCCCATATAAATCTCTGTCCTCCTAAAGAACTCAAGACTCAGAGGCTGAGGTGGACTTGTTCTGCTCAGAGAGGATGAATAACCAGTAGCCCCCCTCCCGCTCATTTCTACTAAAATGCCCTCTCTTCTCCTAACCCCGCTAAAAACCCTTCTCCATCTGGCTCTTTCATACCACATCCAGTCAGTGAGTTGGTGCCTCATCCTCCTGGCTACAGGTGAATTTTATTTAATCAAACAAATGTAACACATCTTTGCATCATTAAACAAATATTCCAGAGCATGAACAATGAACAACAGGAACACACCTTAATATGTTAATATTTTACCACATGTGTGGGGAAAACATCCACAGTGAACTCTTAAATATCATCATAAAACTTGCTTACTTTCTACAGTATCTCAAGGAAGCTTGTGCTTCCAAAATGAAACTTATGGTGAAAATTTTAGGGAAAATTTAGGAGAGTATTGTTATACCTTAGAATGATTTACGTTTTTCTTGTGTACATGAAACCTTCCCATCCTTTGTAGAGGTGTCCTTTATATTGGTGGTAATGTCATAAAGTGGCAAGAGTGGGAAGCACACATCTTGAAAAGAATATCACACTTTGTAATTTCAATATTTTCCTTTGTAACTGAGGGACATGAAGCTCAGGACCTGCAAATCTTTAATTCCTCTTAAGCATTCTGATGTGTCCATCAGGAAGCTCATGAGGAACTCATCCTGTACAGTCCTTGATTTTATCCCCTTATCCTAGAAACAGTCCTAGAGAGGACATGGGATCCCCAGGAGAACACACTAATAAGGATGTTCTCTTTTCCCATGAACAGGACATGCTTCATCTAAGCCTTCCCTGGTCACATTTCTGGAGCAAAGACAAGAACCTTTAGACATGAAGAGACTAGGAGCAGCTGCCATGGAAACAGGTGTGTAGGAATGAGGGGACAGAGGCCAGAATGGATAGGCAGAGATCCCCAGAAAACCAGGCTTCATTATGAACATTGACACACAATGTCTGATGGAAGTCATGGTTTAAGGATCTTTTATATTTTTACTGTGAAAAAGGATGTTTTTGATGCATTAGTTCTGTTATGGTTTGTGCTTTTCCCATTAGGTCAGCTTTTGTTTACAATAACTGACTAAGGACTGTAATTTCTAGGTGAACATGATTTGTTTTTCAAAGTTGGTCAATAGATGAATAGATCTTTATTCATAAAATGTGCATAAATACTCCAGGCTTCAGTTCTTGAAATATATAAAATTGTTATGGACAGGTTTCTAGTTATGCAGCCTATATTTATACCATCCGAAGTTTAAAGTCTGCATTTAGGACATATATATATATATATATATATATATATATATATATATATAAACTGTAATAATATGTGTCTTCTGACTCAGAGTACTTTATACTTTGCGTTCATTTTGTTATAACATTTCTATATTTCTGTAAGTGGCTCATTTACAATACCATAATCATTTTGTTTTCTTAATTGTTGATATTACACCTTCCTTACATGTTTGACATTGATTAATATTCATTTGTTTCTATGGTTTCATCTTTACTTTGTGTTATATGGTTTCTACCTATCATGATGCATTTAATTAGGCTCCACTGAATACAGGTTTAGAAATTTGGATGTAACATTATTCAAATTGAAAATACAGCTTTGAGTCAATATTTATGTTTTTAAACTAAACATAAATTTTACACATACACAGTTTTGCTCAATTTTCATTCATTTCTCAACCTTAACTCACCAGGACACGAACACAATACAGGCAAAGAATGTGGCAAAACCCTTCCTTGGAACTTACCACCTATTAGCCACCAGAAAATTAATTTAAGAATGAAGCCTTATAAGTGTAAAGAATGTGGTAAGGCCTTCCATATTCCATCATTACTTTGTATACACAGGAGAATTCATACAGGAGAGAAACCCTTCAAATGTAATGTATGTGGCAAGTCATTCATAAGTCGATCAGGATATTCTGGACACAAGAAAATTCATAAAGGGGAGAAACCCTACAAGTGTGAAGTATGTGACAAGGCCTTCTGTTTTCCATCAAGGCTTTTAGTACACAAGAGAATTCATACTGGAGAGAAACCCTACCAGTGTGAAGTCTGTGGCAAGGCCTTCCACAATCCAACACACTTTTCTGAACACAAGCAAATTCATACAGGAGTGAAATTCTACAATTGCGAAGTTTGTGGAAAGGTCTTTAATCGTCCATCACGACTTTCTTTACACATGAGGATTCATAAAGGACAGAAACCCTACAAGTGTGAAGTATGTGGCAAAGCCTACGATAGACCATCAAGACTTTCTGAACACAAGAGGATTCATACTAGAGAAAGACTCTACCTGTGTGAAATATGTGGCAAGGCCTTCTATGCCTCATCACAACTTTCTGAACACAGGAGAATTCATACTGGTGAGAATCCCTACAAGTGTGAAGTATGTGGGAAGGCCTACAATCGCCCATCACGACTTTCTCTACACAAGAGTGTGCATTCAGGAGAGAAACCCTTCAAGTGTAAAGTATGTGGTAAATCCTACAGTAGTCGATCAGGACTTTTTTCACACAAGAGGATTCATTCAGGAGAGATACCCTTCAAGTGTAAAGTATGTGGTAAATCCTACAGTAGTCAATTGGAACTTGATTCACACAAGAGTATTCATTCAGGAGAGAAACTCTTCAAGTGTAAAGTATGTGGTAAATCCTACATTAGTCGATCAGGACTTTTTTCACACAAGAGGATTCATTCAGGAGAGATACCCTTCAAGTGTAAAGTATGTGGCAAATCCTATAGTAGTTCAACAGCATTTTATTCACACAAGAGGACTCATACAGAAGAGATAACCTTTATGTGTAAAGTATGTGGCAAATCCTATAGTAGTTCAACAGCATTTTATTCACACAAGAGGACTCATATAGGAGAGAAACCTTTCAAGTGTGAATTATGTGACAAATCCTACAGTAGTCAATCGGGACTTTATTCACACAAGAGTATTCATTTAGGAGAGAAACCCTTCAAGTGTAAAGTATGTGGCAAACCCTACAGTAGTCGATCAGGACTTTATTCACACAAGAAGACTCATTCAGGAGAGATACCCTTCAAGTGTGCTTTATGTGGCAAATCCTACAGGAGTTCATCAGGACTTTATTTTCACTATAGGATTCATGTAGTCAGAAAAAGAAAGATACAGTAAAGAGAGATTCAAAAACAAAGAAAACCTCTAAATGATTTACAGTGTGTTAAGAATATAAGCAGGCTAAAGGTTAAAGTTCTTTAAAAAACAAACAAAAAAAAAAACAAAAAAAGAGAGCAGTTGGGTATGGTGGTACACACCTTTAATCCCAACACTTGGGAGGCAGAGACAGATGGATCTCTGAGAGTTCAAGAACAGCCTGGTCTACAGAGTTATTCCAGGACAAAGATATACAGAGAATCTGTCTCAAAAAGTAAAAGCAAAAGAAATAGAGGTTAAATAAAGCTACCTAAAGATGGAAAATATACAGAGAATCTTGATACTGTATGCTATTATGCTCTCTTTGAATTGTTTGAATGCTGAGGAAGGAGCAATAGCTGCTAAAAGATATTTATTTGTAAATGCTGATAAACTAATCCAAGATAGATATTTTGAAAATACCTTGACTTCAGAATTTGCATCTAAGGATATGATACTTTGGAAAAGAGATTCTTTTGTTTTCACAGAGGATGAGACCCTGTGGATTGCTTCTGTCCCAATATGGTATGATAGACCACACCCTCCTGAAAGGTTGCTGTGAACATCTTCAGAAAATTACTTCATTCAACTTCCAACTGAGATGAACCTAGCAGACAAGTTATACCATGAAAGACCTGAATAACAGCACAGCCACACATCAGGAAGCAGATTGGAGAGAAATAACTATATCCATATTCCCAGATATTGTTTATAAATATTTTACATTTAAAGGGGGATATGATATAGATATGAATAATTTGCATTGGTATAGATTTTGCTTTATCGATAGAGATTTAAGGTCAATTTTGTTATATGTATATGTATTTCTGCTCTTGATTAAGGTATTGTGATTGTGTAGCTCATTTAAAAATGTAATATATAATTAGAAACATAGGTTAATGGATAATCATCGACAATAGTCAAGCTTGTAGTCATGTTAGTTAGATTTTCTAGATATATAGAGATATATTTCAGCTAGATAGGCATGTTTCATATCTTCCAAAGACTACAGACTATGCCATTTTAAATGTTTTAATAACTTAGGACTTTTCATGACAATGAGACATGTCTGCTCCTGGCAGCACCAATCTACTTCAAGAGGAAGATAGGCATCAAAGAGGCTCCTTATGGAGTTTGATAACCATTTGGGCAAGAAACTGCTCTTGCCTGGACTGTTGCATAAACTGGACACAGAGAACCCGCAGAGAGAGGACTGCTAAACTTGCCTAAAGGTGAGATGGTCTTTTGGGGTTCCTGATTCGTGAAAGAGTCTGCGAGGCATTTTGCAGGACACAGCAGAAAGTGACTGAACTGTCTTTGGAATTTCCTGCTTCATGGAAATATGCTGGATAGTATGGGCCTGAAGGCTGAAGATGGATGCCCCAACAGTACAAAAGAACTTTGGGTGACTGACCAGACAGTGAGATGTCTCTGTCATTTCTAGAGTTTGGAAGTTGCTTATTTCTTGCTTACTTAGGTAATATTATATCCTTCTGGAGTCTTTGATGGAGTTGAAGAATAGATAGATAGTTATGGTTTTCCTTAGATATGATAAAAGATAAAATAGATATAAATATTGTAACTGTAATTCTTGCTTGATAACTGTTTTGTTATATGAAATTTTACTATGTTGCCGGGCGGTGGTGGTGCACGCCTTTAATCCCAGCACTCGGGAGACAGAGGCAGGCAGATCTCTGAGTCTGAGGCCAGCCTGGTCTACAAGAGCTAGTTCCAGAACAGGCTCTAGAAACTACAGGGAAACACTGTCTCGGAAAAAAAAAAAATTTTTACTATGTTAAAGTTAAAGCCTTTCCTTTTTTTTTTTTTTTTTGTTTTTTCGAGACAGGGTTTCTCTGTGGCTTTGGAGCCTGTCCTGGAACTAGCTCTGTAGACCAGGCTGGTCTCGAACTCACAGAGATCCACCTGCTTCTGCCTCCCAAGTGCTGGGATTAAAGGCGTGCGCCACCATCGCCCAGCTAAGCCTTTCTTTTTGTTTAAACAGAAAAGGGGGAAATAATGGAGGACTCTCATTGGTTAATAAAGAAACTGTCTTGGCTTTTTGATAGGGCAGGATTTAGATAGGTAGAGTAGACAGAACAGAATGCTGGGAAGAAGGGAAGTTAGTCAGACGCCATGCCTCTCCTCTCTGAGACAGATGCCATGGAGCCATCCGCCAGGTCATACATGCTGAATCTTTCCCGGTAAGCCACCACCTTGTGGTGCTACACACATTACTAAATATGGGTTAAAGCAAGATGTGAGAATTAGCTAATAAGAGGCTGAAACTAATGGGCCAGGCAGTGTTTAAATGAATAATCTGTGTGTTGTTATGGGGCTAAGCTAGCTATGCAGGAGCCGCGCAGGATGAAAAGCAGGCCTGCCCACAGCTCCTTACTACAAACAGAGCTAGAAAGAGAGAGTAGGTAGAGTCAAGGAGAAGCCATGTGACTTACAAAAGAGAAAATGCCAGAATATTGCCAGTAAATCACAGCCTCGTGGTGATACATAGATTAATAGGAATTGGATAATTAAAGATGTAAGAGCTATCTAGGATTATGAGCCATTGGCCAAATATGCTGTAATTAGTATAGTTTCTGTGTGATTATTACTGTCTGTGTGTCCGGGAAATGAAAGCACAGTCTCTGTTTACATACCTAACTCAGTGAAGTAACTCACACTGGACAAAAGCCTTACAAATATCTACAATGGCAAACCTCTCAACTGTACCTAAAACCTTAAGGAACATCAAAGAATTCATTCTGGAGAGAAACCCTAGAAGTGTAAAGAATGTGGCAAAGCCTTTAGCTACACATGGCATTCTCAACAGCAGACTATTCATACTGGAGAGGACGAGTATGCCTGGAGAACCGCAAGGTCATTCACCAGTCTTCTGGATTTAAATAACATCTAACAATTCTTGTCAGAGAAGCCCTGTAAATTGTGCGCCGAGGCATTTTTCCACTTGCGAAGAAATTCTGAAACAGCTGATAATTCATACTGGAGAGAGATAGCACTAGTGTCGTAAATTTTAAAAAGCTTTTCATAAGCTTTTTGTGTTCCTCAGGACATGGTCGTTCAAACTTCAGTGAAATGATGCAAAATTTAATATATTCATAAATTGTTTATGCTTCTTCAGAACCTAAAAGATATCAAAAATATTCTGGATCAAAACCATACAAATAGCTTTAATGTGATAATGCCTTTGGAATCATTCAGACCTTACCCAAGATGAAAGAATCCATAGTACAAGGAAGGGATATGCTTGTGAAAAATACAGTGATATATGTTACCATCAACCAACATGGCCTCCTTAGTATCTATCCCAGACGGACACAACACAGCAGTGAATGGTGAACCAGTGCCTTTAAGGACTCCTCGTACCTTCAACCAGTGATCTCAACCTAAAGTTGACATCCTTTAATACAGTTGTATCCCCAACCATAAAATTGTTGTCTTTTCTACACCTTAACCAAACAGTTTGCTACTGTTAAGAATCAGTTTGTTACTGTTAAGAATCTTTGTATCAGATGCTTTTAGGTGACCCCTCTGAGAAGATCTTTTGACCCTCAAATGGGTTATTACCCACAGGCTAAGAACTGCTCTCATAAATGAAGTGTCCATACTAAGTAAGAACCCTAGAATTTGAGGAGTGGAGAAAAGGCTGATACTTCCAGGTTCTAGGGTCCATGCATGTGCATACAAGCCTCAGGCAGAAGTGCCTAATGGCCCCTGTGGATGATAAATCCCCCCCCACATGACCCACGTGCAAGTGGATTACCTCATCTACACATAACTCAAACCCTTGCATGCATGGATTACATCATCCACATATATCACACCTAAGCCTTTGAACACATGCATGAACCCCGTTATCTGAATATGACATAGCCACATCAACTCCTGTGTGCATGTGGTAGGTAGCTTTTAAAAGCTGGACGTGCCATCCTCCTCTCTCTGTACAATGACTTCCCTAGGCCTGTTTATGCCCCCTCTAATAAACTCTTAAGCGGATTTGTTGAGTGTTCCGTGTTTCCTTCTCTCTCGCTCCAGGTAATTTCAATATTGCTGTAAACAAAAGCTATTACGCTAGACAGAAAAAAAGCTAATTCAGTCCCTTGCAGTTCCTTCTACAAAAAAAAAAAAAAGGTTCTGTGGTCCTAGGACTAGCTGGCTTTCTGCATTCTGGATCCCATCATTTTCTCACATATCCATTATATGAGGCAGCTCTTGGCTCTCTGTGTGAGCCCCTTCTCCATCCCATTACTAAACCTTTCCAGAGACTCCAACAAGCCCTTATCCAGGCCCTAGCTCTTCATCTCCCAGATTTAACTCGTCTCTTCTCCCTCTATGTAGCAGAGAAGGAGGGATATGCCCTTGGGGTCCTAGGACATCAGCTGGGACCTTCCTTTGGACCTGTAGCTTACCTGTCAAAGAAGCTGGACCTCATTACTTAGGGCTGGGCACCCTGCACACGTGTATTAGCAGCCACTGAGCTTCTGATCCGTGAGTCAAAGAAACTAACCTTTGGGTCACACACCACTGTCTTCTCCCACCACGATCTGTCCCATCTCTTAACTTAGAAAAGATTACAAACCTTACCCCTTCCCGAGTTCTTTCCCTTGAGGCACTAGTAAGAGATTTCACATTCACTTTCCAATGCTGCCACCCCTTAACATCTCAAATCTCCTTCCTCAACCTAACATTAATTATTCCCTATTTCATTCTTGCATGGAAATCTTAAAGGATCTACTGTGCCACCCCTCACATATACAGGAGGGCAAACTGTACCAGGCCACTTATACCTGGTACACAGATGGCAGCACCTTTTTTAAAATTGATTTTTATTGAGCTCTACATTTCTCTCTGTTCACCTCCCTGCCTCTCCCCTCCCCTTCAACTCTCTCCCATGATCCCCATGCTCCCAATTTACTCAGGATATCTTGTCTTTTTCTACTACCCATGTAGATTAGATCCATGTATGTTTCTCTTATGTTCCTCATTATTGTCTTGGTTCTCTGAGATTGTGATTTGTGGGCTGGTTTTCTTTGCTTTATGTTTTAAAATCACTTGGGACTGAGTACATGTGTTAATTGTCTTTCTGGGTCTGGGTTACCTCACTCAAAATATTTTCTAGCTCCATCCATTTTCCTGCAAAATTCAAGATGTCGTTATTTTTTCTGCTGTGTAGTACTCCATTGTGTAAATGTACCACATCTTCCTTATTCATTCTTCGGTCGAGGGACATTTATGTTGTTTCCAGATTCTGGCTATGACAAACAATGCTGCTATGAACATAGTTGAGCACATGTCCTTGAGGTACAATTGAGCATCCTTTGGATATATACCAAAAAGTGGTATTTCTGGGTCTTAAGGAAGGTTGTTTCCTAATTTTCTGAGAAATCACCAAACTGATATCAAAAGGGGCTGTACCAGTTTGCATTCCCAGCAGCAAAGCAGAAGTGTTCCCTTTTCCCCACAGCCTCTCCAGCATAAGTTGTCATCAGTGTTTTTGATCTTGGCCATTCTTACAGGTGTAACAGGGAATCTCAGAGTTGTTTTGGTTTGCATTTCTCTGATGACTAGGGATGTTGAACATTTCCTTAAGTGTCTTTCAGCCATTTAAGAGTCCTCTGTTTAGATCTGTACTCTATTTTTTATTGGATTATTTGTTCTTTTGATGACCAATTTCTTGAGTTCTTTGTATATTTTGGAGATCAGACCTCTTTCTTATGTGGGGTTAGTGAAGATCTTTTCCCATTCTGTAGGCTTTCATTTTGTCTTGTTGACCATGTCCTTTGCTTTACAGAAGTTTTTCAGTTTCAGGGGGTCCCATTTATTAGTTGTGTCTCTCATTTTCTGTGCTGCTGGGGTTATATTTAGGAAGTGGTCTCCTGTGCCAACGAGTTCAAGTGTACTTCCCACTCTTTCTTCTATAAGGTTCTTGTAGCTGGCTTTATGTTGAGGTCTTTGATCCATTTGTATTTGAGTTTTGTGCATGGTGAGAAGATGTGAATCTATTTTGATTCTGCATGTTGATATTCAGTTATGCCAGCAACATTTGTTAAATATGCTTTCTTTTTTTCAATCTGATGGTTTTTGCTTCTTTGTCAAAAATCAGGTGTTTGTAGGTGTGTGGATTAATATCTAGGTCTTTGATTTGGTTCCATTGTTCCTCCTGTCTGTTTTTATGCCAGTACCAGGCTGTTTTCAGTACTGTTGCTCTATAGTAGAGTTTGAAGTCAGGGATTGTGATGCCTTCTGAAGTTCTTTTATTGTACAAGATTGTTTTCACTATTTTGGATTTTTTGCTTTTCCATATGAATTTGGGTACTGTTCTTTCAAAGTCTATGAAGAATTTTCCTGGTATTTTGATGGGCATTGCATTGAATCTGTAGATTGCTTTTGGTAAGATTGCCATTTTTATTATGTTAATTTTACCTACCCAAGAGTATGGGAGATCTTTCCACTCTGGTGTCTTCAATCTCTTCAAAGATTTAAAGTTCTTGTCATACAAGTCTTCCACTTGTTTGTTTAGAGTTACTCCAAGTTTTTTATGCTACTTGTGGCTATTGTGAAGGATGATGTTTTTCTGATTTCTTTCTTAGCCCTTTTATCATCTGTGTACAGGAGGGCTACTGATTTTTTTGATTTAATCTTGTATCCTGCTACATTACTGAAAGTGTTTATGAGTTGTAGAAGTTCTATGGTAGAATTTTGGGGGGTTGCTTATGTCAACTATCATTAACAAATAGTGAGAGTTTGACTTCTTCTCCAATTTGTATCTCCTTGATCTCTTTTTGTTGTCTTATTTGGCTAGCTAGGACCTCAAGAACTATATTGAATAGATATAGAGAGAGTAGACAACCTTATCTTGTTCCTGATTTCAGTGGAATCGCTGGGAGTTTCTCTCCGTTTAGTTTGATGTTGGCTGTTGGTTTACTGTATATTGCCTTAATTATGTTAAGGTATGTTCCTTCCTTGTCTCCCTGCTCTTTCCAAGATTTTTATCATGAAGGAATATGGCATTTTGTCAAAAGCTTTTTTTGGCATCTAATGAGATGATCATGTGGTTTTTATTTTTCAGTTTGTTTATAGGGTGGATTACGTTGACAGATTTTTGTATATTGAACCATCCCTGCATTTCTGTGATGAAGCTGACTTGCTCATGGTGGATGATGGTTCTGATGGATTCGATTTGCCAGTATTTTATTCAGTATTTTTGCATCGATGTTCATGAGTGAGATTGGTCTATAATTCTCTTTCTTAGTAATGTCTTTCTGTGGTTTGGATATCAGGGTAATTGTAGCCTCATAGATAGAGTTTGGCAATGTTCCTTCTGTTTGTATTGTGTGAAATAATTTGAGGAGTATTTGTATTAGTTCCGCTTTGAAAGTCTGTACTGAGCTGAAACCATCTGGTCCTGGGCTTTTTTTGGTTGGGAGACTTTTGATGACTGTTTCTATTTGTCCAGCAGTTATAGGTCTTTAATTTGCTTATCTGGTCTTGATTTAATTTTGGTGAGTGATGTTTATCAAGAAAGTTGTCCATTTCCTTTAAGTTTTCCAGACTTGTGGAGTACAGGTTTTTGAAATATGACCTGACGATTTTCTGTATTTCCTCCATGTCTGTTGTTCTGCCCCCCTTTTCATTTCTGATTTTGTTAATTTGCTGGTTATAGTACTCTGTGGTGGCAAACTCCGCAAGACCTGTAGCAGAGCGTCCTCTGCCAACAGGTAGGATGCTACAGCCTGACTGGATCCGGTAGGGGTGACTTGGAAGCTAGAGAGGCTAGTGTCTGCTGGGGCAGCCTTTTACAGCAGGAGAAAAAAGAAAAGAGAAAGAAAAAAAGAGAAGTATCTGCGGGTCCCTGATTCCCCAGGCACAGAAAGACCGACCCTGTGTTGTCCAAATACAATTTTAGCCAATGGAAGCAATCCAGAGATGAATGTCAGTGAAGGGCACAACTGTAGCCATAAAGAACATGGTTGGGGGCTGTCCCTCCATTTTAGGAACACCAGAAGATTCCCGGGAGCTCAAAAGTCAATTCCTAGGGTTCAGAAAAATGGTTAAACTGACCAGAATGGGGGAAAGCCACAAACTGAAGGTGGTGGTGTGCATAGAAATTGCATTCCGGTATCTGGAACATGTGGTTGTTGTGGAAAAAATATCTGGTTTTGGATGCTGATACGGGGAGAGGAGCTCAGCAGGAGAGCCTCCCGAGTTTCATGGCACCAATTTAATGGATTAAGTAAAATGCTGCAGATCCCCAAGTGGCTGCAGCACCAGAAATGCTGCAGATCCCCAAGTGGCAGCAGTGGAGAGTGGGTCCCGAGAGAAGCCAGACCCAGGCAGGGACGGCACAGTTCCCCAAGTGACTGCAGTGGGTCCATAAGTGGCAGTGAGTCCCACAAGGAAAGACAGACAGATGGGCATGCAATGAGACCACGCTGCAGGTCTCCAGAGGCTGCTCATCACAGGCAGGGAGCCACACAATTGAAAGTCACAGGCTAAATTTATAGTTATACATACTGATGCTAGAATAAAACAAGACATGCTTACAACCTCCACCAAAATGTTCTGTAGGCAACCCATTCCGTGGGTGGAATCCCAAGCTATTTCCATAAAAGAGAAATCCCACTTTCTCTTCTAGGAGGTTCAGTGTGGCTGGATTTATATTGAGGTTTTTAACCGATTTGGACTTGAGTTTTGTTCATGAGATAGATATGGAACTATTTGTATTCTTCTACATGTAAACATCCGGTTATGCCAGCACCATTTATTGAAGATCCTCTCCTTTTTTAATTGTATAATTTTATCTTCTTTGTCAAAGATCAGGTGATCACAGGAGTGTGGATTAAATATCAATGTCTTTGATTCAATTCCATTGGTCCACCTGTCTGTTTTATGCCACTAACAAGCTGTTTCCATTACTATGTGTCTACATTAGAACTTGGAATTAGGACTAGTGATGCTTCCAGAAGTACCTTTCTTGTACAGGACTCTTGGCTATCATAGTTTTTTTGGGGGGGGGGTCAATATGAAATTGAGTATTTTGCTTTTGAGGTTGTGAAGAATTGTCTTGGGATTTGGCTGAGCATTGCTTTTCATAAAGTGAAAAACATTTTTACTACGTTAATCCTACCTATCTTAAGAACATAGGAGATCTTTCTATTTTCTGATATCTACTTTGATTTCTTCGTATATTTAAAGTTCTGTTCAGTTATTTGGTTAGACTTATCGCCAATGTATTTCATGTTATTGTGGCTATTGTGAATGTTGGTGTTTCTCTGATTTCTTCTCAGCCCATTAATCATCTGTATATATTAGGGCTACTGATTTTTTTCATTAATCTTGTATCTTGCTACATTACTGAAGGTAATTATCAGTTGTAGGAGTGCAAGCACAGACAAGTAGCTTTTTCATGGGTTCATGCTGGAAAGTTGGGTCCCAATTTTTGCACAAGTTCTAATTGGTATTATTAATAAAAACCCGGAGCCAGATATCAGGGGAAATGCTGAAATATCACAGAGTGAAAGGAGCAAGCCACAGGGAACTCTTTCCTAATTCCTCAGCAGAACAGGGCTGACTTACTGACTCCTCCCACCTTTATTCCTCTTTCTGCCCAGCCATACAACTTCCTGTCTGTTTGTACAGGCCTACTGATCTCTATGGTTACCTGTGACGAGCTCTGCCCTCTGATCTATAGGCAATCTCTATTTCTTATAGCATAAACAAGACATACCTACAGATCTTCACCTCTCCGCCAGCTCCCCAAACCCAAAGCCCCGTTTTCATCTCTAGCTCTGCACACCATTTGTTCATGTGCCCCATTCTTCCCTGCCCCCACCTCCAGGGGATCACACAGATCTTAACCTCCTAACCCACATCCTTACTCATTGCTTTATCCCACTCCCCAACATCACACTCTTTCTGGAACCCGCAGTCCACTCCGGATAGAGAAGCAGGTAGACTAACTGCAGCTGTTCACCTCTCCCTGCATTCCCTGCATCAGCCCAGTACTCCAGTCTACTCCCCAGTACTGCAGCAGAACACTCGCTGCAATCCATCCCCACCGCATTTCTAGTGGAGGCCACAGATCTTCCCCCCTTCCTCTCTCCCTCCACTCTTGATTTGCCATCCTGCCCCAGCTCCAGCAGGCACTCCCTCAGTACCCATGGTCTCCTCTGATCAGGGAAACAGGCCAACTGCAGATCATCCTTCTCCCTCCATCCTCCAGGTCCAGTCTCCCAGTCTCACCCCCAGCTCTTTAGCATCAGCCTGTGCTCACCTGCTGCCCCAACACCCAGGGTCCTAACTAAGCCGATCCTGTGGAACACCCTGCTTCCCAGCCTCTTGTGAAGCTGCCTCTCCACATCCAGCCCTTCCTTGTGCCTAAATCTCAGGTCGCAATACCCAGAAACGTATTTTATCTTGATCCCCCAGTGCCCATACCTATCGGGACCCAAGGTGATTTCCCTACACACAACACACAGCTACCACACTCCCTTATGAGCCAGAGAGAAGACAGAAACCAAGGAACAAAAGAGATGACCAGATATCAGCACCTAGAATAATAATCTTCCCAATGCCAGGTGCCCAGATGCCAGCTCAAAAACACAATGAGTAGCAGCCAGGACAATATGTCTCCACTATAGCAGCAACCCTACCACAACAGGCTCTGAATAGAGTTGAGACAAAAATAAAAGTCCTTAAAATAACCTTTATGCACATGGTAAAGTCTATTTTTTTGGTTTTTCGAGACAGGGTTTCTCTGTAGCTTTGGAACCTGTCCTAGAGCTAGCTTTAGTAGACCAGGCTGGACTCGACATGGTAAAGTCTTAAAGTAGAAGGAAATAAATCCCTTAAAGAAAGAAAAGAAGCCTGGTGGCTTCAAACAGCAGTTTGGCTGTGCTGACTGGCTGGCTTTTACTCTGCCAGCAGGACCCTCCTGCTGAAGGACACGCACTACATGTTCAAGGAAGAAGACATGTTTACCCCCAAATTGTGGGCCTACCACCACCTTCACCCTGTTTCCAATTCATCCTGGGGGAGAAAGATTCCTCAAAAATTCTCCAGACATCTTCCTGGGGAGATGGGAGTCAGGCTCCTAAGTTGCCTCAGGTAAGTGGAGGTTCCCTCTGTGTGCCCTGCTGGGGTTCTCTTTTCTCTGCCCTAATAGAACCCCTTCTTTTCCTGGGGATTCTCCCAGATGTGGTTGGGATTCTGCCGGTGCTACAAGTTGCAGTTGAGATTTTTTTCTTTTTAATTCTCCATCTGGCAGAAAAACAACAAACCAAAACAGATCAAGGCTCCCCAGAACGAAATACTGCAGCAGCAGGAATGTGCTCTCCATATTCCAGCCTCGGCAGCATTTTGTTGTGTTCTGTTGTGTTGCTCTTATTAGCACTGTGCGCTAAAACCAAGGTCCTGCTGACTTCATGGAAACCTGCACAGCACCCAGCGACCTGCCTATTACCTATCGCGATCGACTCTATCTATCCTCTATCTCTATCTCGCTTCTAGCTCTCTATCCATCTCTTCTCACTCCCTCACCGCCAGCCCTACCTCCCTCCCTCCCCTTTCCTCTCCCTCCCCCCCCCTGTCCTCTCCCTCCCTCCCTCCCTCCCCCTCTCTCCCTCTTGCTTTTATACCACCACCTCCTGGAATATACATGCATTTCTTAAATTGCCCAGGCCTGCTTTGAACTCACCCTGGAGATCAGGCAGCCTTGGAGCTATGATCCTGGGGACTCTGCTCATAAGAGGCAGACACCAGGTGGCCACCAGGCCTCTAGTCATATTTCATTTAAAAGTCTTAGCAGTGACTTTCCCATGTGAATTTCTTATAATTATCTCAAAGTAAAAAGTCAAAATGAATGTTTTACTCTGGAGTAAGTTTCTAAAACAAGCAGACCTGTGTGTGAAATCACTGTAAAGTGACCCAAAAAGCCCTAGTAAATGTAATAAACATTGCTGCGAGGTCTCCATTCACTGAGGATTTTATAGCAGCCTGACCACCCAAGCCGGTCTCCCTCCAGCAGCAGCAGCAAGTGGTTGTGGCAATTCTTTCCCAAGGTCACATGAAACCAGCCACTACCGGAGCTCTATTACGCGGACTTATGGGAAATGTAGTTTTAATCATTGTGAAGTCACAATCATGGATCGCAATGTCGCCTTCTGATTTCCTTCTGCGCGCATTTCACCCCCCGCGCTTCCCTCTCCAATTTGGACTCAAGTGTTTTACTACCCTGCTTGGGTTGGATCTCTGAGCACAGGTTGGTTCGGGGTGCAGGGCAGCCCAGCAGGTCTGAGGGATCGTGCAGGGGGAGCCGGTAGGTGATCGTGGAAGGAGTGGACACGGGCCCATGGGAAGCAGAAAGAAACTCACTTTGGATTTGCTGTTCCTACCTAGGCTGCGCCATCCAGTCAGGATTTAGGTCCGCGCTAGGGAGAGGGCGATGGGGTCGGTGCTGGGTCCCCTGCGGCTCCAGTCCTCCCGGGATCTCGCTCCCGGACAGTGCGGGTCGGCTGGCTGCCCGCCCCTGAGGCTGTGCTGGGAGCTCACTTTCCAGCTTGCCCGGGGTCAGGGAGATGCGCTATACATGACCCTAGTGAATTTTATCACAGATCTCTCACAGAGAAGGTTCAGTACATAGACAGACGTAGTTTCAGACATCAATCTGACGTCTCTTTATTACTAGTTATGCATTAGAAGCTTGGAATAAAATAATGCCTTTATACTGTAGAAAATGATTCCTTTCTTAGAGGGTAGGTGTTTGTCAACCCCCTTTAATCTCCCTTGCCAGAGTCTGATTATTTATAAGTCTTTAATATTTAGGACAATTTCAATTTGGAGCTCAGGAATTTCTTCCTATTAGATAACAGGATACATAGAAGTTGTGAGAAAAATAGAAAATTCTTAAGTTTTTCAAGTAAATATTAAAGTATATATCCAGCTGATATTGTAAATGATTAAAAAAATGTGAACAATCTCAATGCCTAACTGTTCCGTGGAGGAAAAACTAGCTGGCAGGTGTGAGTTTTTACTCCACTCTGAAGATAGTCTGATGGAATAGATTCTCAGTCTGTACCAAAAATAACTAGAGGTGAAAATTTTAAGAAATTTTAACTTCTAAACTTGTAATTTCCGTTCAACCATTTTGGCTTCTTAGGAAATTTCGAGAACGTGCCATTATCTTTGCGTTTCTTAAGCATCATATTGCCCAGAGGAAATACTATTAAATATTTTATAAATTCCTTTTACTCCTTATTAGGTTTTTCATTTCTATCTCAAATCTGATTACATTGTTATTTTAAATTTTTGTGCCAGGAGAGAACATCAGTATTAGCAAGACTGTGGTGGTGCACGCCTTTAATCATAGCACTTGGGAGGCAGAGGTACGTAGATCTCTGAGTTCATGGCCAGTCTGGTCTACAAGAGCTAGTTCCAGGACAGGCTCCAAAGCTATGGAGAAACCCTGTCTCCAAAATCCAAAATAAATAGGCATTAAAAAAATAAATAAATAAAAAGGAATGTTATTTATTCATTTATTTTGTTAATGTTGCTGTTAAGTGGATCAATCTACAGTTTTCCTTCAATATCAGAGATCTGAGAAGGAGAAGTTAGAGCAGGAAGTGTAATCCAGATGGCGTCTGTGTCAATTAATAAATATTTTAAATGTCATATTCAATGGCTCTCTAAGGATTTTGAGGACCATCTATTAAGTATGCCTGAATTTAAACAAGCTTTCTTTGTATTTACTTACTTCTCTATTCGAAAACATGTATGGAAAACTAAAACTTATTCTTGTAAATGAATTACATTTTTGCTAAGTTTAACTCCATAGTTCTGAGCACATGGAAGAATTGAATCTTCTATAAGGTGACTGACCATTAACTTGTGTGTTTAATTGTCACAATTTATATTACGTTAGCAGCTTCTGTAAGATGAGGATTTTACAGTTTTATTCGTGTTAAGCTTGAGCCTTAAAAATTTGAATTGAAGATCCCTTAGCATTGAAGTAAAACTTTAAAATGTAATTCTAGTTTGTAAAGACAAAAATGCTAGTCATATTTCTTTAAGTTGGTTTCTGCTAGCCTGAGTAGACCTTAGGAATTTAGGCCTCACTCATAAAACATATCTTGGTTTTTTTTTTAACTTTAAAATTTTAGAAGTCTAATGTTAACAAAGAAATAAGTGGTTAAGCTTTCACTTCACAAAGACCTAAATTGTTAGACATACATCTCTCAGTCAGTTTTTTGTCAACTTGAACAATCATTATAACCTTGGGAATTTAATGGTATATAAAATCCATTCTAATCTAAAACCCATTAGAGACCTGCTGTTGACAGTTTGGTCTATAAAAATTACAATAAAACCTAAAGGGGACAGTTGTACTAGTCAGTTTTATACGTGCAGCGTAGTTGATTTTATACATCATGGTCATCTTAATCCAAATGATGGTGAAGTCATATGGCGTGTGTTCTTCAATTTTTCTAAGGATGGCTTCTGGCCGGGCGGCGGTGGCGCACGCCTTTAATCCCAGCACTCGGGAGGCAGAGGCAGGTGGATCTCTGTGAGTTCGAGACCAGCCTGGTCTACAAGAGCTAGTTCCAGGACAGGCTCCAAAGCTACAGAGAAACCCTGTCTCGAAAAACCAAAAAAAAAAAAAAAGATGGCTTCTGAACACATGGCTGTTTTCATCCTGATGAGGTCATCAGTCCAGATGGAAGCAAACCACGTCGCACTATTTGAAAATTTCTATTTTTGCAGTGTTTTGTTACAGACCTATATTCCTGAACAAGAGTTGAATCATATGTGTAGTATACTGTAGTAAATGAAAATTTCTTATTTTGTTTCCTTTGTCTCCCATCCCCATTGTTTACACAAATGACTGAGAAGAATGTTTCTCTCCTCCTCCATGGGGTCTCGTTATATTAGTTCCTATGATAATAAAGTGGAACAAGTATTGCTCTGAATATTTCATTCTTTGGATCTAAACAAATATTTCACTAAGTGTATTAAACACTGTCACAGGATATTGAAAAGAACCTGTATTTATCCCACTCTTTCATTAAAAGTCATGAATCATTTAAATGAGTTCTTTTGTCAGTTTGCCCAAACCTCAGCCCAGAATTGCTGGATCAGATCTGCACCCGCATTGTATATATCATGTGTGGTTGTTGATATGGGTTGAGCGCTTCCCTCTCCATCTCCATAGCTCTGTAATGTTAGAAATCTATGTTATGTTTGCTGTATTATGATACTAGCACGGGACAAAATCCTTATTTTATCTCAAGATTTTTATTATTTATTTATTAATGTTGTATGCATGGTTGTAATGCAAGTGTCCTTGTATAAGGCCTTGTCTGATCCTATGGAACTGGAGTTGCAGACAGTTGTGAGCAGCCATGAGAATCCTGGCTCCTGAGAATCCACCCCAGGTCCTTTGGAAGAGCAGTCAGGGCTTTTTACTACTAAACCATCTCTCCAGCCTGAACAGTCCTCTTCTGGAGATACACTCACTCTCCATTTTATGGTTCTTAAAAGTAAATTTTCCATTGTAGTTTCTAGGATCTTCTGTCATTCAACTGTCCTTAATGATGAATACTGTGCAGCATCACAGTACTGCATCAGGCCTTGTTCAGGGATATTTTTTACTTATATCAGAAGGGCTTTTAGCTCTCTTCTCACTCTTGGTGACCTTTAGATTTATATCCAGAATACATATGCCTCTTGTTATTTGTGCTTTTATTGTGTTTTTTAATTAGGATAACATATAGTATTTATTCGTTTTTCTTCATTTCAGGAAATGGTGTCATTCAGTGATGTGGGCCATTGATTTCTCTGCAGAGGAGTGTGAATTGCTGGACCCTGATCAGTGGAATTTGTACAGGGATGTGATGTTGGAGAATTCAGCAACCTTGTGTTCCTGGGTGGGTTGTCCTATTTTTTAAATCGTTGCTGCCTGTTAATCCCTGACTCTCCTAAGCAGGAACTGCAGCTCCAGCATTATCAGCAGGGGTGTGCCACAAGAGCCATACCTGAGAAAATTCTGTTTCCCTCATGCACCCGCCTCTTTGAAAGCTATGAAGGGAAACTCATATAAATCTCTGTCCTCCTAAGAACTCAAGACTCAGAGGCTGAGCTGGACTTCCTCTCCGCAGAGGGAAAGTATAGCGAATAGCTCACCTCCTCTCCTTGCTGTGTCTATGAAAAAGCCCTCATTATTCTCCACACCCCGGACTTAAAAGCCCTTCTCCACCTGGCTCCTTCCTACCTCTTCCAGTCACTAGTTGCTGACGCAGCATCCTGAGCACAGGTGAATTTTATTTAGTCAAACAAATGTAACAGATCTTTCCATCGTTAATCACATGTTCCAGGGGATGAACAAAATCAACACACATTGAAGTAATATTCTACCACATGGGTGAGGGAATCTTCCATAGTGAACTCTTAATTAACTGTCAGCATCAAACTTGATTTCTTTCTACAGTATCTCAAGGGTGCTTGTGCTTCAAACAATGAAACTTATGGGGCAAATTTTAGGGAAATTAAGGAGACTATTCATATGCCTTAGAATGATTTTATTTTTTCTCGTGTCCATAACACCTTTCCTTTTTTTTTTTAGATGTATCCTTTATGTTGGGGGTAATGTCATAAAGTAAGTGGCATGAGTGGGAAGCATCCATGTTAAAAAGAATACCACACCCTTTGATTTTAATATCTTTCTTTGTAACTGAGGGACATGAAGCTCAGGACCTGCAAAACCTAAATTCCTCCTAAAAATTCTGATGGCACTGTCAGGAAATTCATAAAGAACTAATCCTCTATAATCATTGATTATATCCATTCTTTCTTTATATATACAGTTCTAGACAGGACATGTGATTCCTAGGAGAATATACTAATAATGATGTTCTCTTTTCCCATGAACAGGACTTGCCTCCTCTAAGCCATACCTGATCACATTTTTGGAGCAAGGACGAGGACCTTCAGGACATGAAGAGACAAGTCAGCAGCTGCCATGAAAACAGGTGTGTAGGAATGAGGGGACAGAGGCCAGGGGTGAGAAATTTGCAGGAAAGGAGGCTTTATCCCAACACTGACTCACAATGTTCTGATGTACATAAGGTTTTAAAGGATCTCCTTTTGTATTTTACTGTGAGAAGAGGATGTTTATGATGCATTGATTCTGTTATGCTTTGTCTTCTCCCATCAGGATCAGCTTATGCTTACAGTAACTGACTAAACTTCTGTAATTTCTACATAAACACTATGTATTTTTTTTTATTAATTTGGTCAGTCGATCCTCATACATGAGATGTGCATAATCCTCCTGTCTCCAATCCTTTAAATATACTATTTAATATTGGAAATGCACAGTTTTCTACTTATTTCAGCCCAATTTTCATACACTTGAAAACTAAGCATTTAGGATGTATTATGAACTACTAAATTATGTGTCTTCCAACTTAAACTACATTTACACTTGTGTTCATCTGGACATAAAATTTCTATATGTTTTTAAGTGTCTCATTTACATTAGCATCATAGTTTGTTTTCATAATGGTTGATGTTGTGCCTTCCCTAATGTTTGACCATTGATTCATATTCATTTGTTTCTATGTTCTATGTTGTCTTGGTCTTTGTTGTTCACCTTCTAGTTATGTAATTTCAACCTATCTTGGTGGTTTAATTAGGATGCACTGAATGCATCTTTAGAATATGAATGTAACATTATTAATATTGAAAAATACAGGTCTGAACCAATGTTTCTGTTTTTAAAAAATAAACAGAAATATAGAGAATTTTGCTCAGGTTTCATTCATTTCTCAACTTTTACTCACCAGGAAAACAAACACTCTACTGGCAAAGAATGTGGCAAAGCCCCCTCCTTGGAACTCACAACCTATTAGCCACCAGAAAATTAATTTAAGAAAGAAGCCATATAAGTGTGAAGAATGTGGTAAGGGCCTTGCCTTCTCCATCGTTATTTTGTGTGCACAAGAGAATTCACACAGGAGAGAAAGCCTACAAGTGTGAAGTATGTGGCAAGGCCTTTCATGCTCCATCATTACTTTCAAAACACAAAATTGTTCATACAGGACAGAAAACCCTACAGTGTGAAGTATGTGGGAATGCCTTCTATTTTCCATTACGACTCTATCTACACATGAAAATTCATAGAACAGAAAAAACCCTACAAGTGTGAAGCATGTGGCAAGGCCTTCAATATCCATCACAACTGTCTATACACAGTAAAGATTCACACAGGAGAGAAGCCCTACCAGTGTGAGGTATGTGGCAAGGCTTTCTGTTTTCCATCAAAACTTTCTCTACACAATAAAATCCATACAAGAGTGAAACCCTACCAGTGTGAGGTGTGTGGCAAGGGCTTCAACCGTCAATCACGGTTTTCTAAACACAAAAGGATTCATGCAGGAGAGAAACCCTATGAGTGTGAAGTATGTGGCAAGGGCTTCAGTCGTCAATCCCGACTTTCTGACACAAAAGGATTCACACAGGAGAGAACCCTATGAGTGTGAAGTGTGTGGCAAGGCCTTCCATGCTCTCTCATTACTTTGTAAACACAGAATGGTTCATACAGGAGAGAAGCCCTACCAGTGTGATGAGTGTGACAAAGCCTTCCTCAATCCATCATCACTATCTGTACACAAGAGGGTTCATACTAGCCAGAGACTTTACCTGTGTGAAATGTGTGGCAAGGCCTTCCATGTTCAATCACAACTTTCTGAACACAGGAGAATTCATACAGGTGAGAATCCCTACAAGTGTGAAGTGTGTGGGAAGGCCTTCAATCGTTCATCACGACTCTCTCTACACAAGAAGATTCATACAGGAGAGAAACCTTATAAATGTGAAATATGTGGCAAAGGCTACAACTACTCCATCAGGAATTTCTCTGCACAAGAAGATTCATACTGGACAGAAACCCTGCAAATGTGAAGTATGTAACAAGGCCTTCTATGTAACCATCACAACTTTCTGAACACATGAGAATTCATACAGGTGAGAATCCCTACAGTGTGAAGTGTGTGGCAAGGCCTTCGACCGTCCATCACGACTCTC
Source organism: Arvicola amphibius (assembly GCF_903992535.2). Classification (NCBI taxonomy): domain Eukaryota; kingdom Metazoa; phylum Chordata; class Mammalia; order Rodentia; family Cricetidae; genus Arvicola; species Arvicola amphibius. The sequence continues at coordinate 5,561,220 of NC_052049.1, read as the reverse complement.
TTCTACACAAGAGGATTCATTCAGGAGAGAAACCCTTCAAGTGTAAAGTATGTGGCAAATCTTTACAGGAGTCGATCGGGACTTTATTCACACAAGAGTACTCATTCAGGAGAGATACCCTTCAAGTGTGACTTATGTGGCAAATCGTACAGGAGTCCATCAGGACTTTATTCACACAAGAGGACTCATACAGGAGAGAAACCCTAGAAGTTGGAAGTATGTGTTAAGATCCTGTGCTGCAACCTTTACTTAAACTACATGAGGAGAATTCATACAGGCAAGAAACCACACAAGGATGTGGGCAAGGCTTCTGTGTTTCATTATGACTTTCTGTATACACGAGCATTCATACAGGAGAGAAAGCCTTCAGTCATTCAGTATGACCACCTAAACACATGAGCATCCAAGAAAGAAACGCTACAACTGGGAAGTATGTGGCAAAGCCTTCCATTTATCATCATTACTTTCAAAAACACACAGCTCTTTCATATTTGAGAGAAACCCTACAAGTGTTTAAGTATGTTGGCAATGTCTTTAAAACTTTCATGGATTCTTTTTCATTTTTAATAATCCATTCTGGAAAGAAACCCTACTGTGAAGAATATGAAAAGCCCTGTTGTAAAAAGTCATACTAACTCTGCACAAATATCTCACACTAAGGAGAAAACCACAAGAGCAAGGAATGTGGAAAGACTTTAGAACTTGACCACACATTCTTAACACCAGGCTTTTCGTATTAGAGAGAGACATCAGGAGTGTGGAGAATGGCAAGGTCCTCCATGATCCTTCTGGTCTTAACCAACACCAAAGAATTCCTTTGTGAGAGAAACCCTGTGGACAATGTGCCAAGATTTTTTTTGTACTTACTAAGAAGTCTTGAATCACCTGATCACTATACTGGAGAGAAATGTCATTAGTGTCATCAATTTTTGAAAACATGAGCTTTTGAGTGGCTTCTCAAGACAAGTATTTCAAACTTCAGTGAAATAATACAAATGCCAAAATGTTCATAAAATGTTTTCTATTTCTTAAAACTCTAAAAGATATCAAAATAATTCTAGATAAAAACCTTTCAATTATGTGGGATATCCTAATGCTAAATGGAAATCTGGGAAACAAAGCTAGAAAGAGAAAGTAGGTAGAGTCAAGGAGAAGCCATGTGACTGCCAAAAGAGAATGATGCCGGAATATTGCCAGTAATCACAGCCTCGTGGTGATACATAGCTTAATAGAAGTGGGCTAATTAAGAATGTAAGGAGCTAGCTAGGAATATGAGCCATTGGCCAAACATGTTGTAATTAATATAGTTTCTGTGTGACTATTTGTGTCTGGGTAGCTGGGAAGGGAAAGCAACTGTCCTGTTTACATACCTAAGCTCAGGATTAAATACTCACACTGGGCAAAAGCCTTACAATATCTACAATGGCAAACCTCCCAACTGTACCTGAAACCTTAAGGAACATCAAAGAATTCATTCTGGAGAAGAAACCCTACAAGTGCGAAAAATGTGGCAAAGCCTTTAGTGTTTACACATGACATCTCAACAGCAGACTATTCATACTGGAGAGGACGAGTATGACGGAGAACCGCAAGTTTATCCACCAGTCTTCTGGATTTAAACAAACATCTAACAGTTCTTGTCAGAGGAGCCCTGTGAACTGTGGCGCCGAGGCATTTTTATACAAAGAAATTCTGAAACAGCTGATAATTCATACTGGAGAGAAATTGCACTAGTGTCGTAAATTTTAAAAAACTGTTTCATAAGCTTTTGTGTTCCTCAGGACATGGTCATTCAAACTTCAGTGAAATGATGCAAAAATTTAGATATTCATAATTTAATATATTCAAAAATTGTTTATGCTTCTTGAGGACCCTAAAAGATATCAAAAATATTCTGATCAAAACCATACAAATAGCGTGAATGTGATAGATGCCTTTGGAGTCATCCCGACCTTACCCAGACGAAAGAATCCTAGTACAGAAAGCCATAGTGCTTGTGAAAAATACAGTGATATATGTTACCATCAACCAACATGGCCTCCTTTAGTATCTATCCCAGACGGACACAACACAGCAGTGAATGGTGAACCAGTGCCTTTAGGACTCCTCGTACCTTCAACCAGTGATCTCAACCTAAAGTTGACATCCTTTAATACCGTTGTTATCCCCAACCGTAAAAATTGTTTGTCTTTTCTACACCTTAACCTAACATTTGCTACTGTTAAGAATCAGGGTGGTTTTAGGTGACCCCTCTGAGAAGATCTTTTGACCCCCAAGTGGGTCTGTTACCCACAGGTAAGGAACTGCTGTCATAAACAAAGAAAAATGTTCACAACTAAGTCAACAACCGTAGAATTTGAGGAATTGAGAAAAGAACGTTTCTTTATCATTCACTGTAATGATTTCAACCACATAAGGCTGATATTTCTGGGTTCTAGTGGTCCTGCATGTACATAGAAGCCCTCAGGCAGAAGTGCCTAATGCCCCCTGGGGATGTTTAAGGGCTCCTGCATGACCCATGGGTAGATGGATCCACATATGACTCACCTAAGCCTTTGCACACATGCTTGAGCCCTGTCATCTGCATATGACGTAGCCACACAACCCCCCCTGTGCACATTTGCTAGGCAGTTTTTAAAAGCTGGATGCGCCATCTTCCTCTCTCTCTCTCTGCATATTGACTTCCCCACTCCTGTGTACACCCCCTCTAATAAACTCCTAAGTGGATTTCTTGTGTGGCTCCAGGTAATTTCATTGGTACTGTAAAAAAAGCTATTACCCTAGACAAAAACTAATTCAGGCCTTTGCTGTTCCTTCTACAAAAAAAAAAAAAAAAAGTTTTATCATTCCTAGGACTAGCTGGCTTCCTGCTTTCCTGGATCCCATCTTTTTCTCTCTTCACCCACCCATTATATGAGCAGCTCCCCTTCTCCATATCATTCTTAAACCCCTTTCAGAGACTCCAACAAGCCCTTATCCAGGCCCAGCTCTTCATCTCCCAGATTTAATGATTTAACTCGTCATTTCTCTCCCTCTATTTAACAGAGAAGGGATATACCCTTAGCGTCCTAGGACATCAGCTGAGACCTTCCTTTGCACCTGTAGCATACCTGTCAAAGAAGCGGACCTCACTACTCAGGGCTGGGCACCCTGCACATGGGCTTTAGCGGCCACTGAGCTTCTGATCCGTGAGTCAAAGAAACTAACCTTTGGGTCACCACACCACTGTCTTCTCTCCATAATCTCTCCCATATCTTAATTTATAAAGGCTTACAAACCCTACCCCCTTCCTGAGTTCTTTCCCTCAAGGTGGCGCTAGAAGAAGATGCCACATTCACTTTTCAATGCTGCCCACTCCTTAGTATCTCAAATCTCCTTCCTCAACCTAACGTTCCCATTCCTTCATAGAAACCTTAGATGTTTTACTGCCTCACCCCCCACATATACAGGAAGGCAAACTGTCCCCGGCCACTTATACCTTGTACACAGATGGCAGATCCTTTTTATGTGAGGGGACCTATAAAAGCAGGCTATGCCATAGTGTCAGATACTGGGGTATTAAAGGCAAAGGCACTCCCTGCCCATACAATTAATCACCAGGTTGAGTTAATAGCCCTTATCCCTACCTCCCAGTCAGCAAAGGGACAATCTTTAAATGTTTACACAGGCTCCAATATGCCTTCCATATACTCTGGTCCCACACATTTGTCTGGAAGGAGTGTTGTCTTCTTATGACAAAAGAAGGATCCATAACTAACTCAGGTTATATTGTGGACTTGTTAAAAGCCTCCCATCTCCCTAAAGCTATAGGAATTATTCCCTGTAGGTCTCATCAGACAGACAGCTCCAAGGGAGACAACCAGGCTGACCAAGGAGCTAGTGTAATGGTAAATGTAAGATGCTGCAGATCCCTGAGTGGCAGCAGTGGGCAGTGGGCCATGAGACCACGCTGCAAGTCCCCCGAAGTACAGCGAGTACTGAGAGCTGCCACTCCCAGGCAGGGATGGCGTAGTTCCCTGAGTAGCTGCAGTGGGCCACTAATCCCAGGCGGGGATCCACGTGGTGGGTGAGAGACCTCAATACAGCTGCCAGTCTCACGAGGAGAGACAGACAGATGGGTGTGCCACAGGTCTCTGAAGGCAGCGGGTGCTGGGTAGAGAAGCCACGTGGCGGGCGAGAAACATACATGGATAGGCACGCCATGCAGAGTGATGTGTATTTATTTAGTGGGTTATAGAGGGAAAGGGGGAGAAGAGCAGAGAGAGAAGAGGGAAGGGGAGAAGGGAGAGACAGAAGGTGCCTCTTTGAGAGGGAGACAGAAGAGGAAAAGACTCAGGCTAAAAGCTGAAGATCAGCTTGCCTCAGCAGACGGGGAAGGGAGGGAGTGTGGGTTGTCTCTTAAAGGGATAGCACAGACCATTATATTCCCATCTCTTTTTTATAATAAAAAAGCGGGAGTTTAGGCACAACAGGTTAAAGGAAGTGGGGAAGCAGATTCTCAAGACTGCTTTCTACTTATTTGTGGGTGTCATCTTGGGGTGGGGCCTGAGAAAGCTGGGTGCTGGTCACATCCTGGCATAGCTAGTCTGTTTGTTCCTGTCCGGTGTTTGTGGTATAAAAATGTCTGGTGTCTCTTACACCTGTTTAAGCTATTGTCAGAACACAGGACAAAGTTAAGTTTAGGGAAAAAAAAATTAGGATCAGGGAATTGAGAGGTTGTATCTGACCTGTTTAAGGTGGATCCTTCAATTTGGCTCCCTGGAACTCACAAGAATTTTCAGTTTGTGAAAACAGAAGTTTTTAAACAGCAGCATGTTTATGTCAGACTGACTGTGACAGATGTTTTTGCACAACGAAGAGTATTTTTAAGACTAAAGAAGGCAGCATGGGAGAGGAATTTGACAACTTGTACTTGTCCTCACTCTTTATTACGTACAGGTCTTTTATTTGTATTTTGTTGAAATTTGTTTGGTGAGGTTGTCCTTTTAAACTGGCAAAACCTCTCAGCTGTCAAACTGCATCAGAGATCTGTTAGAAGGATAAAATCTTACTTGAGTTATTGATTAAACAACAACAGAGAACTTACTTGGATGGGACCTACCGCGACTCCTCAGGGTCCTCCATGGTGACTGAAGGACACACAGAGCCTGTCAGGCTCCAGAAAATCCTGTGGGCTACGAAATCTGTAGGAAGACAAGCCTGTCTTGACCTGAGCAGCTACACTGTGGGTTCCAGCAATTCTGTCCACTTCTGGAGATCTTCAGTTTGCCTAGTGGTCAGTGCTTGGGACGTTGAAACAAACTGCAGATGGGTGTGGTTCTGTGCCCATTTGTCCTCTGTCTTCTTTGGAGGAAATAGAATGCTGCTGCTAGGAGCCAACCTGTCCCTTTTTGAAATGAAGAGTCTTTTAGTAATTAAATATTTAAATGCCATATTCCTGAGATCTCTGAGCTGTTGAGGGCTGCTTACCAGTTATAGATAAGTTATAATTCCAGCAAAGAATCTGCCTGAGGGGCTGGGTCCAAGCTTAAGTGTACTGGCTCTCAACTTAGCAGGTAAGATTTACACTTGTAAAAAGACAGAAAGAAAAAAAAAACTGCTTGCAATAGAAGGTTAACGGCATAACAGACAATAGTAGAGAACAGCTTAATATATTTTAAATCAGGGTTGCATTAAATATATCATACTTTAAGAGACTTAAAAGTACATAGCAATTTAAAACATGAAACATTGCTTTGTAGTCTGAATGAGATACAAAGAACAGACAATTATAACATTTAACAGCAAACATAGGTGTATTTAAGTTACATGTAAACACAAACACAGAGTGAACAAAAATTGCGCAAAGTGGATACTCATCGTGGGCCCTACCAAAGGCATGCCACCGCGCAAAACACACATGCAACAGAGTCAGCACTGGGGGACCAGACAGGGAATACCTCATTAAAGATGGTGGAGCTTAGTCACCTGACCTGGCTCTCAGTTAAGATGGTGGTGAAGTCACCTGACTTCAGTTAAGATGGTGGTAAGGTTGCCTGACCTCAGTCAAAATGGCAGTGGTCACATGTTGTATGAAAAAGCTGTGATTTATGAGCTGCAGGGATTTTAAGTTTAATAATAAGAGAGACCTAGAGGTGTGATACTCCCTGTCGCTGAGCTACCATGCCACAAGCTGCAGCAGGAAGCAAAAGGCTGGATTGGAAATAGCCGCTTTGTGTATCCAACCAATCTTGTTGGCAGCAGTAGCGGTGGCCGGGACACTTTGAGGAAACTCCTTCCCTTTGCCAGTGCACTACAGTAGTTAGAAAGCTCCCATAAAAGTGGAGCCAGTGGGACGCTGGCAGAGTGAGGGTAGGAGCTGAAGAAGTAGGGCATTAAGGTCCGGGGTTTTAGGGCCTCTGAAAGGCATCTCAAGGGAGAGGCTGGACTGATGGGCTTGGATGGCTTGCTACCAATAGCAGAAACCGTGAAAACCTGTGAATCGGTGACTCCACAAGGTCTCTAATGGGATGTCTCCCCCTATAGGTGGGGTGTAAATCAGTGGCAAATACCCCAGAACCTATAGGAGAGTTTCCTCTGCCCACAGGTAGAATGCTACAGCTTGATTGTATCCAGTTGAGGTGCACTGGGAGCTTGAGAAGCAAGTTGCTGCTCAAGTGTACTTTCACGATGCAAAAAAAGGAAAAGAAAAAAAGAGAAGAATCTGAGAGACCCTGGGCCCTCAGGCACAGAAGGACTGACCACGGGTTATCCAAATACATTTTTGCTAAGGGAAGCAATCCAGAGATGAATGTCAGTGAAGGGCACAAGCGTAGCTGTAAAAACCATGGTTTGGGGCTGTCACCCCATTTCTAGGAACACCAAAAGATTTCCAGGAGCTTCATGGTCAATTCCTTAGGTTGGGAGAAATGGTTAAACTGACCAGAATAAGGGAAACTCACCAGTTAAAGCCGATGGTGTACAATGAAGTCGCATTCAAGCTTGGGGAACCTGACCTTGGGAGAGGTGCTCTGCAGCAGAGCACTCGCTGCAGTCCATCCCACCGCATTCCTCGTAAAGGCCACAGATCTTCCCCCTTCCTCTCTCCCTCCACTCTTGATTTGCCATCCTGCCCCAGCTCCAGCAGGCACTCCCTCGGTACCCATGGTCCCCTCTGATCAGGGAAACAGGCCAACTGCAGATCATCCTTCTCCCTCCATCCTCCAGGTCCAGTCTCCCAGTCTCACCCCCAGCTCTTTAGCATCAGCCTGTGCTCACCTGCTGCCCCAACACCCAGGGTCCTAACTAAGCCGATCCTGTGGAACACCCTGCTTCCCAGCCTCTTGTGAAGCTGCCTCTCCACATCCAGCCCTTCCTTGTGCCTAAATCTCAGGTCCCAATACCCAGAAATGTATTTTATCTTGATCCCCCAGTGACCATACCTATCAGGACCCAAGGTGATTTTCCTACACACAACACACAGCTACCACACTCCCTTATGAGCCAGAGAGAAGACAGAAACCAAGGAACAAAACAGGAAGTCAATTAGGACAAGACCAGATATCAGCACCTAGAATAATAATCTTCCCAATGCCAGGTGCCCAGATGCCAGCTCAAAAACACAATGAGTAGCAGCCAGGACAATATGTCTCCACTATAGCAGCAACCCTACCACAACAGGCTCTGAATAGAGTTGAGACAAAAATAAAAGTCCTTAAAATAACCTTTATGCACATGGTAAAGTCTTAAAGTAGAAGGAAATAAATCCCTTAAAGAAAGAAAAGAAGCCTGGTGGCTTCAAACAGCAGTTTGGCTGTGCTGACTGGCTGGCTTTTACTCTGCCAGCAGGACCCTCCTGCTGAAGGACACGCACTACATGTTCAAGGAAGAAGACATGTTTACCCCCAAATTGTGGGCCTACCACCACCTTCACCCTGTTTCCAATTCATCCTGGGGGAGAAAGATTCCTCAAAAATCCTCCAGACATCTTCCTGGGGAGATGGGAGTCAGGCTCCTAAGTTGCCTCAGGTAAGTGGAGGTTCCCTCTGTGTGCCCTGCTGGGGTTCTCTTTTCTCTGCCCTAATAGAACCCCTTCTTTTCCTGGGGATTCTCCCAGATGTGGTTGGGATTCTGCCGGTGCTACAAGTTGCAGTTGAGATGTTTCCTTTTTAATTCTCCATCTGGCAGAAAAACAACAAACCAAAACAGATCAAGGCTCCCCAGAACGAAACACCGCAGCAGCAGAATGTGCTCTCCATATTCCAGCCTCGGCAGCATTTTGTTGTGCTCTGTTGTGTTGCTCTTATTAGCACTGTGCGCTAAAACCAAGGTCCTGCTGACTTCATGGAACCTGCCCGTCACCCAGCTACCTATTTCTTTTTCTTCTTTTCATTTCAATATAAGGCTGTCTTCCTTCCTTTTATGATTTAAAAATGCTGCTGAGAGTCCCAATCAGGAGGCAGCAAGAAATGCTGGCGGGTACCCGGGCGCAGGCAGGCCCACAGAGCAGCCAGTCCCAGGCTGAGACTCGCGGTCCCGGGAGAGCGGGTGCGAGCGGGCGGCGGGTGCGAGCGGGCGGCGGTGTGCGAGCCGGGCGGCGGGGTGCGAGCGGGCGGCGGGTGCGAGCGGGCGGCGGGTGCGAGCGGGCGGCGGGTGCGAGCGGGCGGCGGGTGCGAGCGGGCGGCGGGGTGCGAGCGGGCGGCGGGTGCGAGCGGGCGGCGGGTGCGAGCGGCCTCTCTCTGCGCTTATTTCATTTCAGAAGGCTTAAGAATGACTTTCCCATGTTGAGAAGAGGTTTATTAGGAGTACACAGGTACCTGCGGGCGGCAAAGTCTTTCGGAGGACTAGCGCGCCGACAGGCCGGGCAGGGGCCTGGCATGGGCCTTTTATAGGAAAAAGGGCGGCAGAAGCAGGCATACAGAGCAGTGCATGGTTACAGGAATCTCATTGGTCAGTTAAATGAGGCTCCTCCCAAGTACGAGGAAATCTGATAATAACTGACTCGGCTCTATCTAGGGTACATGTGGTTTTCCCCAGAACTTCCCGTTCCCCTCCCAGGCCAGACGCTTGACCACAGATATCCTGTCTGGCAATCCGGGCGTTTCTGTCCTTACCCTGAACTTCCCTGAATTTATACTTGTGTGTGTGAGCCTTGCAAAATGGCGTTACAGCAGCCCATGCTGATTGTAGGCACTGTAGCGGGAGCGGGGGTCTTTCAGTCTCAAAGTAAAAACAGTCTAAATGAATGTTTTACTCTGGAGTAAGTTTCTATATACAGTGTGTGTGAAATCATTGGTAAAGTGACAAAATAACTAATAAATGTAATAAACAGAACTGTAAGGGTCTCCACTCACATCCAAAACACCTCAGTTTGCAAGCTGAAGATTTTATTTATTTATTATTTATTTATTTATTTGTTAAAATTTCCACCTCCTCCCATCCTCCCATTTCCTTCCCACTCCTACTCCCCTCCCCCTCTCTCTCAATCCTAAGAGAAGTCAGGGTGTGCCCTGTCCTGTTTGAAGTCCCACGCCTTCCCTCCTCCATCCAGGTCTAGGAAGGTGTGCATCCAAACCCGACTAGGCCTCCCACAAGGCCAGTCCATGCAGTAGAATCAAAACTCAGTGACATTGTCCTTGGCTTCTCAGTCAGCCTCATTGTCCGCCACATTCAGAGAGTCCGCTTTGATCACATGCTCCATCAGTCCCATTCCAGCTGCCTTGGTGACTCCCATTAGATCAGCCCCACCATCTCAGTGGGTGGCTTCACCCCTCGCGGCCCTGACTTCCTTGCTCATGTTCTCCCTCCTTCTGCTCTTCATCTGGGCCTTGGGAGCTCAGTCCAGTGCTCCAATGTGGGTCTCTGTCTCTATCTCCATCCACCGCCAGATGAAGGTTCTACGGTGATATGCAAGATATTCATCAGTGTGTCTATGGGAGAAGGCAAGTTCAGGCCCCCTCACCTCTGCTGCCCAAGGACCTAGCTGGGGACATCCCCTTGGACACCTCGGAACCCCTTTAATTTGTGATCCTAGAGAAGCTAAATAAGAAGGTGAACCAAAAGAAAAACATATTTATCCGCCTGGATATTGGAAGTAGACAAGATCGCCAGGTAAAAGTTGGGCACAAGGGGGGGGGGGTTGCTTGGAAAGAAGGGGAGATGGGGAGAAAAAGTGAGAAGGGGAGGATGGGGTGAGTTTGGGGGAGTGGGATGGTTGAGGTGGAGGAAGGGTGGATATGGGAGTAGGGAAGAAGATATCTTAACTAAGGCAGCCATTTTAGGGTTGGCAAGAGACTTGACTCTAGAGGGGTTCCCAGGTGTCCAAGCTGAAGATTTTAAGAGCATCCTGACTCTCTGTGTGTCTTCCTCCAGGGGCAGAGATTGCTCCTTTCAATTCTTTCCCAAGGTCACATGCTCCCAGCGACTACGGGAATCTCCATTACACAGACTTATGGGAAATGTAGTTTCACATATTGTGACGTCACAGCCAAGGATTGTTGTAGTGCTTTCTGTTTCCCTTCTGTGCAGTTTACACTCTCACGTGCTTCCTTCTCCAATTTGGACTCAAGTGTTTTACTACTGTGCTGGGGTTGCATCTCTGAGCACAGGTTGGTTCGGGGTGCAGGGCAGCCCAGCAGGTTTGAGGGATCGTGCAGGGGGAGCCGGTAGGTCCATCATGGAACGAGTGGACACGGGGCGCATGGGAAGCAGGAAGAAACTCACTTTGGATTTGCTGTTCCTACCTAGGCTGCGCCATCCAGTCAGGATTTAGGTCCGCGCTAGGGAGAGGGCGATGGGGTCGGTGCTGGGTCCCTGCGGCTCCAGTCCTCCCGGGATCTCGCTCCCGGACAGGGCGGCTCGGCTGGCTGCCGGCCCTGAGGCTGTGCTGGGAGCTCACTTTCCAGCTCGTCCGGGGAAGCCTGCTGCCACCAGCTGACTCTGAATGGCTGTAGTCAGGATTCTCATTGGTCTAGAGAAGAAAGTGGAGTTTCTGGTCCCTACCTGCGCTGTATTAGTATTTGGTTATAATGAGAGACCTGGGAAGACATGGGTAGTGTTATTTGACAAAGTCAAGTTCTAGATAGGACACCACGGTTATTTGACTGGAGCTCCCAAACTTTTGTGCTGTGTTCCATAGCTGACTAGTCAGGAAGAGGCGCTATCCATGCCCATAGTAAATTTTATCACAGATCGCTGCAAAATTACCGCAGAGAAGGTTTCCATACATAGACATAGTTCCAGATATCAAGATGATGTCTCTTTATTACTAGATATTCACTAGAACCTTGGAATAAATGCCTTAAGTGTAGGAAAATGATTCCTTTAATGAGGGTAGGTGTTTGGGAGCCCCCTTTAATCAACTCCTTGCCAGTGTAATGATCACTTATAATTCTTCAAATTTAGGACAATTTCAATTTGGAGCTCAGGCATTCTCTCCTATTAGATAACAGGATACATAGAAGCTGTGAGAAAAAAAAAACAATTCTAAAGTAGAAAATAGTTTTTTTTAAGTAAACACTAAAGTATATATTCAACTGGTAGTGTAAATGATTAAAAAAAAATGTGAACAATCTCAAAGTGTAGCTAATCCGTGGAGGAAAACTAGCTGGCGGGCGTTAGTTTTTACTACATTCTGAAGGATAGTCTGATGGAACAGATTCCCCAGGCTGTACCAAAGATAACCAGAGGTGAAAATCTGAAGATAATGTAACTTCTAATACTTGTGATATCTTTTCAACCTTTTTCGCCTCTAAGGTAAATTAGGAAACAATGGCCTTATCTCTGCTTTTTTTTTTTAGCACCGTCATATTGCCCAGAGGAAAATTTTAAATTTTTTATAGATTCATTTATTCTTCATTAGTTTTTTTACGCACAAGCCTGATTGCATTGTTATTTTAAATTTCTTCTTCCATAAAAGAACACCAGCAATTAAAGGCTCATATTTGTTGTTCTTCTTTTTTTGGTGTGGGGTGTAACGCGGAGCCGGAGGAAGGGAGACCCAGGACGCGACCACGTGCGTGGGAGGATTATTTATTAAGGAAGGGGGTGCTCGACAGTGCGGGTCAAGGGAGGGAGGAAAAAGAAAGAGAAGGGGATAGAGAGAAAGAGAGAGAGAGAGGGAGGGAGAGAGAGAGAGAGAGAGAGAGAGAGAGAGGGCGCGTGAGCACGCGCAAAAGGGGGCAGTGAGAAGAGAGAGAGGGAAGAGATTCAGGATGACTCCAAGAGACCAGAGGTCGCTGGGAGTGGGCGTGGAAAGGGGCGGGGACCAAAAGAATAACAATATTTGCTTATTTGTTTTGTTAATGTTGCTGCTGAGTGGATAAATCTACAGTTTTCCATCAATATCAGAGATCTGAGAAGAAGTTAGAGCAGGACGTGTAATCCAGATGGTCCTTGTCAATTATTAAATATTTTAAATGCTATATTCCTTATGTCTCTAATGATTTTGAGGGCCATCTATTAAGTATTCCTAATTTTAAATAACATTTGTGTAGTACTTACTTCTCTATATTGAAACATTGTATAGAAGACTACACTTTGTTCTTGAAAGATCTGGATAAACCAGGTCTCCCCAAAGAAAGCCCTGGATAAATCCAGGTTTCCCCCTCCACACCCCCAGCAGGAAGAAAATAGCCAAAAATCTAAGCAGGGAGAGAAAAATCAGGAATCTAGGATTAGCCAGTTCAGTGACTATGTTTCAGGAACTAGCTGAAGATAAAGTTAGATTGTAATCTTGAGAAAGGAACTAGCTGATTATGACTTTGGGAATGGTCTTAAGAGGCAGGGAGTTGCCTCCTGGTGATCACCACTGGTATTCTTGGAATTTTCTACACCCTCCCTGCCCCTTTCGGATCACTGGGCAATGGCTTCTTCCCTTAAAAGCCCCTTCTCTGGTCACTCGGGGTCGAACTCTTCCCTGCTTGGGTTATGAGTCTTCAGCCCCAGTGCACTGGTTCCCGTCTCATCATTAAACCTCGTGTGATTGCAGTGAGGACAGTCTCTCGTGAGTTATTGGGGGAGGGGGGTCATGTTATCCCGAGACCTGAGTGGGAGTCTCCCCACACTGGGGGGTCTTTCATTCTCATAAATACATTTGTGCTGAGCTTGACTACAAACATGATTTGGAGCACATGGAAGAAATGAGTTAGTTTTATCCCTGTTAACCTTGAGCCTTAAAATCTTGAATTGAAGATCCCATACCATGGGAGTAAAACTTTAAGTAAAAGCAAAGATGCTAATCATGTATTTTTAAGTTGGTTTCTGTTAGCCTGAATAGACCTTAGGGAAATTAGACCTTATTAATCATACATGTCTTCATTTTTTTTATTTTAAAATTTAGAAGTCTAGTGTTAACAACAAAATAACTTACAGTTAACAAAGACATAAATTTTAAACATTGTGTATATCAGTCCAGTTTTTGTTAGCTTAATGTGTCTTTATAACCTTAGGAATTTAATGATATATAGAAATCCTATTCTAATTTAAAATACATTAAAGTCCTGCTGTTGACAGCTTAGCATACAAATAAAATAATTAAATAGTGTACTAGTAAGGTTATAGGTACTACCTTAGTTGCTTTTATACATCATAGTCATCTTAATCCAAATGATAGTGAAGTCACAATGCATGTGTTCTTCAATATTTCTAAAGATGGTTGCTATGTACATGGTTGTTTTTTATCCTGATGAGGTCATTAGTCAAGATGGAGGCAAGCCATGTGGCTACTGTTTGAAAACTTCTATATTTTGCAGTGTTATGTAATAGACCCTATTTTCCCTAAACAAGAGTTGAATCGTATTTGTAGTACACCATAGTAAATGAAAATTTCCTATTAATAGATTTACCTATTAGCCTATTTTTTTACAAGCTTCAAGCTAAGTTTTTGATACATTTTTTCACCATACCTAATGAATTTATTAATCCTGAAATTAAGAATTTATAGAGAACAGATATGTTTCTATGCTTCATGTGATAATTTATATATGAGGTTAGTCAAAACATTCAATGGTTGGAAAATACTTTTTAAAAGTTTATTATAATAGCAACTTTATACTGTTGAGTTTTACAACCCAGGAATAGTAAAATATTTTCTGTGGAGTGTGTGGAATTTTATGTAAAATTTAGGCCCCCTTGTTCTTTCAAAAATCCATTTATAAAAGATTAAAAGTAATCTCTATAAGATTTTTAGATGTAATTTTAGGCAAAAACCTATAGAGTGTTTTTTAAAAAACAGGTATCCTTCGGATAGTGATTGTCTTAGTTACGGTTTCTGTGCTGTGAGTAGACTCCATGACCATGCCAATTCTCTATAAAGGAAAACATTTAATTGGGGAGAGCTTATGGTTCAGACATTTTGATCCATTATCATCATGGTGGGTGACATGCAGACAACACGGTGCCTGGAGAAGGAGCTGAGAGTTCTGCATTTTAATCCAAAGGCAGCAAGAATTGGGTTTGGCTTGAGCATGTATGAGACCTCAAAGCCTGACTCCACAGTGACACACTAATAGTGCCACTTCCCGTGGGTCAAGCATTCAGACATAAGAATTCACGGGGGCCACCACAGTGATTATAGATCCTGAGTCAAGATGATACTGCAACACCTGCCAATTATTAGTACAGAACAAATATCCATCCTGCATTTTCTTTAGTGCTGTAATAATCACTGAGGTTCTTTACCAATAATAATAACTAGCCAACAGCATTACTTAACCAGCTAATAACCTGTTCTGTTTCAGGTGTTATTATGTAAGAAATAATCCCTTTAAAAGGAGCCTCTCCACCTGCGAAAAGAATTCCAATCAGACCATATTAGACCAAATCAAAGACGCCCATGTTTAATAAATGCAGCACTTAATGGAGGCCCATTAAGCAAGGGGGCGGGGCAGGGGACAGAGAACATGCAAAACCCGAGACCACGTGTTCTTTTTCCGGCCCACCCCTGGGGGTGGGGTCACCATTTTGGCGTGCTTTTCCGGAGGTGGAGTCTGGGACCAAGGCAACTCCCAGGGGGAGGGGCTGGATGGAGCTTTCTGCCCATTGGCTCTCCACATTGGCAACCCCAAGGCAGGACCTGGGGTGATGCTTCCAACTTGATATTACATTCCAGACTTTTTGAATATAAGGGCGTTAGGAGGGCTGGGGGTCTTACTTTCCAAAGTTTTCAGAAGGCTAACTTAAAGAGCAGAACCAAATCATAGTCCGTACTAGGTTAACATGTACCCAATTGAAATAGCTAAAATTAAATTTTGCTGTTTAGTTTATTCATGAAAGTTAAGCACTCATTTAAATACAGATTTGACAGATGGGCAGGAGAAGAGAATATCATCCATATATTTCAGGACTAGCAGCGCAGGGAACTTAAAGTGTCAGCTTGAGTGTTTTATGTCCTAATTTAATGTTTTGCTACTAGAACTTTTAATTTTTTGCTTCATTTTAATTTTTTCCATGAACAGACCATTAATCAATCTATATTGAGTTAATACTACTATTCAGGAAAATCAAAAATAACAAGAATCAGAAGATAACAACAACAACAAAATCCAAACTCTGAGGCAGCCAAGTTGGCTACCACTGTCCCTGCAATGCCCCTGCCAGCCCTTTCTAAGAACTGGGGTGTTACAGAGGCCACTCTCTCTATCCCAGTAGGAGAAAAGGGCCACGTGGCCAGAGACTTTGAGTTTCATTCAAATTGCTCAGGAAGACTAAACATGGCTGGCCTGGAAGCCAAGCAACTAGTTAATATATTGACGGCCTTGCTATGACCCTCCCAAGATGTGTCCAGCAAGAGAAAAATGTTGTTTTTTTTGCTTATATTTCGTATATATGTATGTTGTGTGCCTGGTTTTGTTTTGTTTTCTTTTGTCTTCATTGAAGAAAAGAAATGCTCATGTTTAACACTCTGCTCCCTCTAATGCTTTCTGTAAGCCTTGCCTTCTTCATCATTCCCTTTGTCCTTTCATGAGGTCATCTGAGAAAGTTGAGTCAGTGTAAGTTCCTGCAGTGACTAAACTTGCTGCTAAATTGCCTAATTAGAAATTGTTAAAAAAATACTTGTAATTCCATTTGTCTACAAATTTGTTCATTTATTGTTCTGCCTCTTGGTGTCAGAAATTCAGTTCCCTTGGTACAGACATTTCCATCACTCTGTGCATGCTCAGGAAGACAAACCTCAGGCCCAGAATTGCTGGATCAGATCTGCACCCACATTGTATATCTCGTTTGTAGTTGTTGATATGGGTTGAGCGGGGACCCCTCTCCATCACCATGGCTCTCTAACATGAGAAATGTATGTTATGTTTGGTGTATAATGATATTAGCATGGGACAAAAATGCTTATTTTATTTCAAGATTTTATTATTTATTCATGTTGTGTGGCCTGGTTGTAATGCTAGTGTCCTTGTAAGGTGTTGTCTGATCCTCTGGAACTGGGAGTTGCAGACAGTTGTGAGCAGCCAGTGAGAATCTGGCTCCTGGAATCCACCCCAGGTCCTTTGGAAGAGCAGTCAGGATTCTTTTTACTACTAAACCATCTCCCAGCCTGAACAGTCCTCTTCTGGAGATACACCTCACTCTCCATTTTATTGTTCTTAAAAGTAAATTTTCCATTGTAGTTTCTAGGATCTTCTGTCATTTCACTGTCCTTAATGATGATACTGTTGCAGCATAACAGTACTGCATCAGCCTTGTTCAGGGATATTTTTTTACTTATATCAGAAGGGCTTTTAGCTCGTCTTCTCACTCTTGGTGACCTTAGATTTATATCCAGAATACATATGCCTCTTGTTATTTGTGTTTCTCTTGTTTTAATAATTATAATATCTATATATTTATTCATTTTTCTTCATTTTAGGAAATTATGTCATTCAGTGATGTGGCCATTGATTCTCTGCAGAGGAGTGTGAATGTCTGGACCCTGATCGTGGAATTTGTACAGGGATGTGATGTTGGAGAATTTCAGCAACCTTGTGTTCCTGGGTGGGCTGTCCTATTTTTAAAACGTTGCTGCCTTTTAATCCCTGACTCACATAGAGCCCTCAACTTAAAGGAATTTTGTTCCCTCATGCACTCCTCGCTTCAAAGATATTGAAGGGAACTTAAATAAACTCTGTCCTTCTAAAGCACTCAAGACCTCAGAGGCTGAGGTGGACTTCCTCTCCGCAGAGGGAAAGTATAGCGAATAGCCACCTCCTCTCCTTGCTGTGTCTATGAAAAGCCCTCATTATTCTCCACCACCCGGACTTACAAGCCCTTCTCCACCTGGCTCCTTCCTACCTCTTCCAGTCAACTAGTTGCTGACTCAGCATCCGAGCACAGATGAATTTTATTTAGTCAAACAAATGGTAACAGATCTTTTCCATCGTTAATCACATGTTCCAGCGGATGAACAAAATCAACACACATTGAAGTAATATTCTACCACATGGGTGAGGGAAACTTCTATGGTGAACTCTTAATTAACTGTCAGCATCAAACTTGATTTCTTTCTACAGTATCTCAAGGGTGCTTGTGCTTCAAACAATGAAATTATGGGACAAATTTTAGGGAAATTAAGGAGAGTATTCATCTACCTTAGAATTTTTTTCTTTTTAAAAAAGAAGATTTTATTTATTCTCATGTTGATAATTCCTTCCAATCGTTTTTAGATGTAGCCTTTATGTTGGGGGTAATGTTATAAAGTAAGTGCCATAAGTGGGAAAGCACACATGTTAAAAAGGAATACCACACCCTTTGATTTTAATATCTTTCTTTGTAACTGAGGGACATGATGCTCAGGACCTACAAATCCTATATTCCTTCCTAAGCATTCTGAATGGCCCCCATCAGGAAATTCATGAAGAACTAAATTCCTCTATAATCATTGATTATATCCTGTCATTCCTTATAATACAGTCGTAGAGAGGACATGTGATCCCCCGGGAGAATACACTAATAAGGATGTTGTCCTTTTCTCATAACAGGACTTGCCTCCCTCTAAGCCATACCTGGTCACATTTCTGGAGCAAGGATGAGGACCTTCAGATATGAAGAGACAAGCAGCAGCTGCCATGGAAACAGATGTGTAGGAATGCGGGGGACAGAGGCCAGGGTGAGAGGCCAGAGATTGGCAGAAAAGGAGGCTTTATCACCAACACTGACTCACAATGTTCTGATGTACATAAGGTTTAAAGGATCTCCTTTGTATTTTACTGTGAGAAGAGGGATGTTTATAATGCATTGATTCGTTATGCTTTGTCCTTCTCCCATCAGTCAGCCTATGCTTACAGTAACTAAGTTCTGTAATTTCTATGGGCTAAACATGGTTTTATTTTTTATAAGTTTGTCAGTAGATTCTCATTCATGAAATTTGCATAAGTTCTCCTGTCTTCAATCCTTGAAATATATTATTTAATATTGAAATACACAGTTTCTAGTTATGCAACCAGATTTTCATACCTTCAAACTAAATGTCTACAACTTCTATATATATGAAGTTTTAAATTATGTGTCTTCCAACTGGGACTACTTTTATATACTTTGTGGTCAGCTAGACATAAAATTTCTGTATGTATTTACGGACTCATTTAAAATAGCATCATAGTTTTGTTTGCTTCATGGTTGATGTTATGCCTTCCATTATATGTTTGACATTGATTGAAATCCATTTTTCCTATGTTCTATGTTAGCATGGTCTTTGTCTTTCACTACTAGTTACATAATTTCCAATATATCATGGTGCTTTTAATTAGGCTCCCACTGAATACAGCTTTAGAAATTTGAATGTAATATTAGTTATATTTAAAAAATATAGGTATGAGCCAATGTTTTCTGTTTTTAAAAATAAAAATATAGAGAATTTTGCTCAGGTTTCATTCATTTCCCAACCTTACTCACACCAGAAACAGACACTATACAGGCAAAGAATGTGGCAAAACCTTCCTTGGAACTCACAACCTATTAGCCACCATAAATTTCTATATTTTTTAAGTGTCTCATTTACATTAGCATCATAGTTTGTTTTCGTAATGGTTGATATTGTGCCTTCCCTAATGTTTGACATTGATTCATATTCATTTGTTTCTATGTTCTATGTTGTCCTGGTCTTTGTTGTTCACTTCTAGTTATGTAATTTCAACCTATCTTGGTGGTTTTAATTAGGATGCACTGAATACATCTTTAGAATATTGAATGTAACATTATTAATATTGAAAAATACAGGTCTGAGCCAATGTTTCTGTTTTTAAAAATAAACAGAAATATAGAGAATTTTGCTCAGGTTTCATTCATTTCTCAACTTTTACTCACCAGGAAACAAACACTCTACTGGCAAAGAATGTGGCAAAGCCCCTCCTTGGAACTCACAACCTATTAGCCACCAGAAAATTAATTAAAGAAAGAAGCCATAGAAGTGTGAAGAATGTGGTAAGGCCTTGCCTTCTCCATCGTTATTTTGTGTGCACAAGAGAATTCACACAGGAGAGAAACCCTACAAGTGTGAGGTA
This sequence comes from Arvicola amphibius, assembly GCF_903992535.2. Lineage (NCBI taxonomy): Eukaryota > Metazoa > Chordata > Mammalia > Rodentia > Cricetidae > Arvicola > Arvicola amphibius. The sequence goes on along the minus strand of NC_052049.1, from coordinate 5,541,760 downwards.
TGTGACAAGGCCTTTCATGCTCCATCATTACTTTCAAAACACAAAATTGTTCATACAGGACAGAAGCCCTACAAGTGTGAAGTATGTGGAAAGACCTTCTATTTTCCATCACGACTTTCTCTACACATGAGAATTCATTCAGGAGAAAAACTGCACACGTGTGATGTATGTGGCAAGGCCTTCTATTTTCCATCACGTCTTTCTGTACACATGAGAATTCATACAGGAGAGAAACCCTACAAGTGTGAAATATGTGACAAGACCTTCGATTATTCATCACGACTTTCTGTACACAAGAGGATTCATACAGGAGAGAAACCCTATGTGTGTGAAGTATGTGGCAAGGCTTTCTATGATTCACCACGACTTTCTATACACAAGAGAATTCATACAGGAGAGAAACCCTATATGTGTGAATTTTGTTTCAAGGCCTTCCATTCTCCATCTTTACTTTCAAAACACAAAAGAGTTCACACAGGAGAGAAGCCCCACAAATGTGAAGTGTGCGGGAAGGCTTTCTGTTTTCCATCACGACTTTCTGAACACAAGAGGATTCATACAGGAGAGAAACCATTCAAATGTGAAGTATGTGGCAAAACCTTGAAAAGTCCATCAGCATTTTGTGCACACAAGAAAATTCATACCTAAGAGGAACCCTTCAAGTGCCACGTTTGTGGCAAGACCTTCTATGTTCCACCACAACTTGCTGTACACAAGAGTGGTGTGGGAGGTCCTTCTGTATTTATATTGTTTTCATTGGTTAAATAAAGAAACTGTCTTGACCTTTGAATAGGGCAGAGCTGAGGTAGGCAGGGAGGACAGAGCTGAATTCTGGGAGGAAGAAGACAGTATGGCAGACTCCATGAAGCTCCTGCCCGAGACTGACATGGGTTAGATAAGCCACGACCTCATGGTGTTACACAGATTGGTAGAAATGGGTTAGATCAAGATGTGAGAGTTGGCCAAGATGAGGCTAGATATAATGGGCCAGGCAGTAATTTAATTAATCCAATTTCTATGTGGTTATTCCGAGGGTTAAGATAGTTGGGCGGGGGGACACAGCCTGCTGTCCATCCTACTACACAAGAGGATTCATACAGAAGAGAAACCATAACAAATGTGAAGTATGTGGCCAGGCTTTTACGATTCCATCATGACTTTCTATACATATGTGCCTTCATACAGGAGAGAGACCCTAAAAATGTGAATTATGTGGCAGGTCTTTCAATCCTCCATCAGCGCTGTCTAGACCCAAGAGAAAGCATACATGTGTTAAATATGTGGCAAGCCCTTCAGTTGTTATCAGAACTACTTATTCACATGAACAGTCATACTGGAAAGAAATCCTAAAACTGAGAAGTATGTGGCAAAGTCTTCCACTTTCCACCATTATTTTCAGAACACAAGAGTATTCATATAGGAAAGAAACCTTACAAACATGAAATATGTGACAAGATCTTTAAAATGTCAAGGATTCTTTCTGCTCATTTAGTAATCCATTCTGGAAAGAAACCCTACAAGTGTGAAGAATGTGGAAAAGCCTTATATAAGATGTCATACCTAAGTCAGCACACATTAACTTACACTGGAATAAACCTTACAAATGTCAAGAATGTGGCAAACTGTTTAACTATACCAGAAAACTTAAGGAGCATCAAACAATTCATTCTGGAGAGAAACCCTACAAGTGTAAAGACTGTGACAAAGAAATTAGAACTTTCATAGCATGTTCTTAGCCCAGATCATTTATATTGGAGAGAAACATTGTGAGTGTGGAGAATGGCAAGGCCTGTCACCAGCCTTTTGGTGTTAAACAACATCAAAGAATACACTTGTGAGAGAAACCCTGTGAAGAATGTACCAAGTCTTTTGCACTTACTTGGAACTTTTGAAACACCTGATAATTCATTCTAAAGAGAAATGCCACTAGTGCCAAAAATGTTAAAAGTAAAAAACTCTTTAATAACCTTTCGTGTGTTTCTCAAGACCAGGTAGCTGAAACTGCAATGAAATAATACAAATATCCAGTTGTTCACAAAATGTTTTATACTTCTGGATGACCTAAAATATGTCAAAAAATATTCTGGATAGAAACCCTACAGATGGGGGGGAGGGACCCTGTGGGATATTCTGCTGCGTATTTGTTGCTTTTATTGACTGCTTGCTAAAGCTGTTTTGGTCAATGCCTTAGCAGTTTAACACTGGGCAGTAAATCCAAAAAGATAGAAAGGGAAAGGAGGTAGCATCAGTGAGAAGCCATGTAGCCAACAAAGGAGAAAGATACCAGAACATTACTAGTAAGGCACAGCCTCACAGTGATACATAGATTACTAGAAATGGGTTAATTTAAAATTAGACTAGAAATGTCACTAGTGTCAAAAATGTAAAGAAGAAAAACCCTTTAATACGGTTTTTACTGTTTCTCAAGACAAAGTAGTTCAAACTTCAGTAAAATAATACAAATGCCAAAATGTTCATAAAATGTTTTCTACTTCTTCAGACCCTAAAAGATATCAAAAAAGAAATAATGTGGATAGAAACCCTACAAATAGGGTGAATGTGATAAAGCCTTTGAAATCATTGAGAAGCGCCTTGCTTTATTCTGCTAAACCATTGGTCAAAACAGCTTTATTCATTAACCAATAAAAACACACAGAAGGATAATCCACACTACTCAATTCATCATTATCAGTAATTGGAAATAATGTCCTTCAATAGTGGAAGGAAACATCAAAATGTGGTACATGTTATGGAATCTTTTCATGCATTGTAAAGATGTGTCATTCTGACTGGTTTCATAAAAAGTGAAATGGGCAATAACTAGGCAGGGTTTTTCAGGCATAGCATGCTGGGAAGGAGAAGGGGAAAGTTATCAGATAGAGAGGGAGAAAGTAGCATGGGCAGTACAGAATAAAAGTTATAAAGCTACTAGTCAAAAATAGCTTGTTAAAATAGGTTAATACAAGTTATAAGAGCTAGTTAGCAGCAAACCTGAGCTATTGGCTCTTGTTTTATATTAAAAAGTATATCTGTCATTTATTTGCAAGCTGTCTGGCAGGACAGAGATAAAACCATCTACAGGTATATTTACACACCGAGTATTACCCAGCTATTTTTAAAATGACACCATGCAAATTGTAGGCATATGAATGGAACTAGAATAAAACATCCTGAGAGAGGTAACCTATAGAAAGACAAATATGGTACGTATTCACTTATAAATGGATATTACCCATTAAGTAAATGATAATAAATCTTCAATCTATAGATGTAGAGAGGTTCACTGAAGAGGAGGGCTCTGTGGGGATGCATTAAACTGCCTGAGAAGGGGAAATAAAATAGATTTTCCAGATGGACTGAGGACTGGTTGGGACCAAAACAGGAGGGATCAGGTGTGAGGGGTAGATGAGATGGAGGGGGAGACAGCTGGAATTGAGCATTTTTGGTGAGGTTGTGGAAACCTAGTACCGTTTCAACTTCCTAGAACTGTGAAGGAGTCCTATTGAGGACTCCTAGTAATGGGCCATATGAGATCTCAATTGAACATCTGTTGCACCAAGGCAAGGATTACAGTGAGCGGACTGGGTAACATTCAATTCACCTTTTTCCAAATGGATCCCAGGGAAATTCCCAAAACATCCCAGGCTGATGCTAAGACGAAAGATTTCTCTCTATAAACTGATAGTTGAGCTCCATTACTGATGTCATCTATGCAATCAGACACGAAAAAGTTGAGCACATTCCTATGCGGAGCCTTCACCTCTCTGTTCTAGTCTCTTTGGTAGAGGAAGGTAAAGCAGATGGGAGCAGATCCAGAGATCCACAGCCAGACATTATGTGGAGAGAGTCTAAAGTGGAGGTCTCCATCAAATCTCTCCCCTCAGACCTAGAAAACACACAGAAGAGGTTTGAAAGATTGTAATATTCAGAAGAGATGTAGGACACCAGCAGAACATGGCCCTCTGACTCAACTAAACAGTGCATCTGAGCTCACAGAAACTGAAGCAGTCAGCACAGAGTCTACATGGGGCTGCAACAGATACTCTATATATTGAAGCTATTAACTTAATGTTTCTTATGGGACTCCTGACAATGTGACCAAGTGGGTCTCTTATTCTTGTGCCTACTTTTGGGGTCCATTTGTGTTGCCATGTCCAACTCTGATATGGAAGATTTTTTACTTCATCTTCTATTTTATTTTCTCATGTTTGGTTGTATACTCTTAGATAGACAGACTCTTTAGAATGAATTTGACAGTGCCCTTTCTATTTAATGGAAGACTTTGAGAGGAAATATTACTGTTGTTATTAGATCTCTGTTGAAAGTTTGGTATAATTTAGCAGCAAGCTCATCTGCCCCGGACTTACTTTGTGGTAAGGCTTTTAGTTACTGCTTCAATGTTGTTGTTAGGGGTTCACTCTGGGTGGTTTTTTTCTGGCTATTTATTCAGTCATCTGTAAGTATTCAGAAATTTATCCTTTACTATGTTTTCTAATTTGTTGGAATATAATATTTTAAGGTTTATCCTGATGATCTTCTGGATTTCAATGGAACCTGAATTATTCACTTCCTGTTGTACTGAGTTTTATTAATTTAGTCTGGGTCTCTCCTTTCTCTAAGTCTCCCATTCACCCCCTTTCTGTTGAGTTTGGCTAGGCATTGGGGAGTAACATTCAGCTTATTAAAGAGCCAACATTTGATTGATTCTTTATATTGTTATTCAAGTCTTTACCTCATGGATTTTATCATAAATTTTATGATTCAATTCACAACATTGCTGCATTTGAACAGAGTCTGAACAAATACTGAAAAGGCATATAAACAAGTGTAAAAGTGGTTCAATTTCTGTAGTAAGGAGGCCACTTGTTGGTTCCAAGCTGCTTGGCCCCAAAATGATCACACAGAAACTATATTATTTAAATCACTGGTTGGCCCATTAGTTCTAGCTTCTTATTTGGCAACTCTTACATCTTGATTTAACCCATCTCCATTAATGTGCATCACCACAAGGTCGTGGTCTACCAGCAAAGTTTCAGCTGGTCTGTCTCTGGCAGCAGCTCCATGGCTTCTCCTTCACTCTCCCTTCTCTCTCCCAGTATTCAGCCTAGCTTTCCCTCCCTACTTGTATATCCTGCACAAGCCCAAAGCAGTCCTTTATTGACCCATGGTGTTCACAGCATACAGAGGGGAATCCGCCATCAAATTTCAGATAATATGGGCATTATTTGGTATGTTATAAAAAAATTACATAGAAACCCTCTCTCAAAAAAATGTTTAAGGAAGATGAGAATATTAATCATGAGAAAGAGAAGGCTAATTTCTTGATTAAATATGAACTGGATAATCATACCTAATATTGGTAAACGAGGCAAAAAAAAGATGATTTTTTTATATTCAAGCAAAATTAAAAGTAACCACAGTGTCACAAATAACTATGCTGGTGATGACTTCCTCAGATCTCTTAAAGGAGTCTCCTTTAGATACCTGTCCTCCATTGGCAACATAGCCTTAAATCAAGGGATGAGAAATTTGATAATCAATCTAATAATATATATCCTCAATTCCCTCATGAAGATTCAGGACAGCCTATGGAAATGCTAAACATTACAACATAGGCAATCTACAATATGGCTAGGAAATGGAACTTGTTTACAAATTCTTCCATGGGCTCATGAACTCCAGTTCACATGATCAGTGAACTAATCTACTGAAGTCTCTAGATGATGAGCTGGCATGGGACAGCCCTCACATATTATTGCAACAGGCATAAAGACCTGCAGTTATTAGAATGCAGAGTAACAGAAGCATCTGTGTGTTGTCTGATCCTTACTAGCATTAAACTTATTTTCTGCATAAAATTGTAGCCTAAAAGTGATATAGCACAGAAGACTAAATCTTTTAATTGGATTTATTTACACCACCATGAAATACTAACAGATTACCTAACTCTTTTTGCTCAAACTGGTAAATCAGGGAAGGAGTTAATGCACAAAATTATATTTGATTTGATAATCTGTTGCTGTATTATATTACCCTTAACTGAATCATTATTATTTGGGGGGTCAGCATCGACAAAATACCTTTCTTTCAGAGTGGAAGCATAGGAACTTAGAAATACAGTAAAGAATACAAAAGATGCAAACAACAATAATAAAACATTGGTCACTTTTCTGTTTTGTGCCAATGCAAGCTTTTTACTATTTACTTTTTATATATACAATATTCTGTCCGTGTGTATGCCTGGAGGCCAAAAGAGGGCACCAGACCCCATTACAAGATGGTTGTGAGCCATATGTGGTTTGCTGGGAATTGAACTCAGGACCTTTGGAAGAGCACGGCAATGCTCTTAACCTCTGAGCCATCTCTCCAGTCCAATAGCAGCTTTTTAATACTATATCACTCTACAATTGGAACATGAAGTTAAAGATGGTGGTGCCTCCAGAAGTACCTTTCTTGTACAGGACTGTTGGCTATCATGCGTTTCTTTGTTTTTCCATATGAAGTTGAGTATTGTTCTTTCAAGATCTGTGAAGAATTGTGCTAGTATTTGATGGGGATTGCATTGAATCGGCATATTGCTTTTGGTAAGATTGCCACTTTACTAGGTAATCCTACCTATCAAAGAACATGGGAGATCTATCCACTCTCTGATATATACTTTTATTTCTTTCTCAGATATTTAAAGTTCTGTTCCATACAGGTCTTTCACTTACTTGTTATAGTTTATGTTATTTGTGACTATTATAAATGGTGATTGTTCTCTGATTTCTTCTCAGCCCATTAATGTTAATTTAATTAAATTAATTGATTTGTATCTTGCTACATTATTGAAGGTGATTACCAGTTGTAGGAGTTTCCTTGTAGAATTTTTGGGGTAACTTATGTAAAATATCATATCATCTGCAAATAATGAACCTTTGATTTTTCTTTTCCAATATTGGTACTCTTGGCCTCCTTTTTGTTGTGTTTTGCTCTAACTAGAAATTCAAATACTATATTAAAGAGATATGGAAGATTGGGCAGCCTAATCTTTTTCCCGATTTCAGTGAACCACTTTGAGTCCTCTCCATTTAGTTGGATGTTTGCATGTTGACTTTCTGTATATTGCTTTATTATGTTTAGGTGCCTTCATCTATCCTTAATCTTTCTAAGACCTTACCCATGAAGGGCTGTGTGGATTTCATCAAAAGCTTTTCTCATAAAATTATCATGTTTTTTCTTTCCTTCAGTTTGTTATATGGTGGATTACATTACAAGATTTTCAAATGTTGGAACCATCCGTGCATCTTTGGATGAGCCACCTTGTTCATGATAGATTTTTCTGGTATGTTTTTTGATCAGTTTGCCAGCATATTATTGAATATTTTCCCATAATTTTCATGAGAGAGATCTATCAGCAATTCTGTTTCTTGGTTGCATCTTTGTGTGGTTGGGGTACTGTGATAAGTGTCACCACTCATAGAACGAGTTTGGCAATGTCCCTCTGTTTCTATTGTGTACAACAATTGAGGAGTATTAGGTATAAGCTCTTCTTTGAAATTCTGGTAGCATTCTGTGCTGAAACTATATGAGCCTGGCCATGTTTTGAATTGAGACATTTGATGACTGCTTCTATTTCCTTGGGGGTTACGGGTCTATTTAAATCATTTATCTGTTCTTGATTTAATGTTGGTATGTGGTACCTTATACCGGAAATTGTTAATTTCCTTGAATTTTCTAATTTTGGGAGTACAGATTTCTGAAATAGACCTGATATTCTTTGGATTTCATCAGGGACTGTGTTATGTACCCCTTTTCATTTCTGATTTTGTTAATTTGCATATTTTCACCTGCTTTTGGTTAGTTTGGATAAGAGTTTGTCTATTTTTTCTGATTTTCTCAAAGAACCGAGCCTTTTGTCTCATTGAGTCTTTGTATTGCTGTCTTTGTTTCCATTTTATTCCATTTCAGTCCTCAATTTTGATTATTTTCCTGGTGTCTACTCATCCTAGATGCATTGTTTCTTTTTGTTCTAGATCTTTCAGGTTGCTGTGAAGTTGATAGTGTTAGATTTGTCCAACTTTTTTCTGCATGCACTTAGTGCTGTGAACTTTCTTCTTAGCAGTGCTTTTAAGTATCCCATAAGTTTGGGTGTGTTCAGGCTCCAAAGCCACAGAGAAACCCTGTCTCGAAAACCCCCCCCCCAAAAAAAGAAAAAAAAGTTTGGGTGTGTTGTGTATTCATTTTTATTGAATTCAAGGATGTCTTTAATTTCTTTCTTGATTGCTTCCTTGACCCAGCTATGATCACTGAGCATTGTTTCAGCTTTTCCATGAGTTGTGTGCTTTCTTGCCATTCATGCTATTGTTGAATTCTAACTTTAAGCCATGGTGATCTGATAGATACAGAGGGTTATTCAACTTTTTGTATCTGCTGAGGTCTGCTTTGTTTCCAAGAATGTGGTCAGTTATTGAGGAGCATCCATGAGGTCCTGGAAAGAAAATATATTCTTTTGTGTTTAGGTGGAATGTTCTATAGATATCTGTTAAATCCATTTGAGCTATAACTTCTGTTAACTTCTTTATTTATTTTCCAAGTTTCTGTCTGGCAGTGCTGTCTTTGAAGTTGAGGTATGTTTCTTGTATGCAGTAGAAGGATGAATCCTGTTTCTGCATCCATTCTGTTAGACTGTTTCTTTTATAGGTGAATACAGTCCATTGAAAGAGAAATCAATGAAAAGTGATTGTTAGTACCTGTTATTTTTGGTTTGATTGTTGATGGTGGTAATGTGCATTTCCATTCTTTGGGATTTGCTGTTGTGGGGTCATTTGTTCCCTGTGTTTTTGATGGGGTAGCAAGCTTCCTTGGGTTGGATTTTTTCCTTCTAGTACTTTCTGTAGGGCTGGATTTATAGATATGTATTGTCTAAATATAGTTTTTCATGGAATATTTTGTTTACTCCATCTGTGGTGATTGAACGCTTCACTGTGCATAGCAGTCTGGGCTGGCATCCATGGTTTCTCAGTGTCTGTATAATGTCTATCCAACCATTACGGCCCTTAAAGCATGCTTTCACCCTGCTGCTCTGCCTCCTGCATAGATGAGTAAGGAAAAGATCAGGGGCTGGGAGAAATCTAAAGAATCTGAATATAACCAACTGGCTAGGGGGGCATGGGAGGAGACAGATGAGGAGAAATATCAAAAATGGGCACAATTTACTGAGGAGTGGTTCCAGGGGGGAGGAATATGGAAGGCAGAGGCAAGGACAGAGAGGAAGGTGGATGTTGTCTGTGATGAGGAGTAACTGCCTCCTTATTCCCCAGCCACCCAGAAGGATAAGTAGGGGCCCCTTTAAGGGGCTTAACATGGGTCCCAGCAATCCCTGCCCAGTTTTACCTCACTGTAATTGATCTAAAGGACTGCTTCTTCTCGATTCCTCTTCATGAGGAGGACCGTGAAAAGTTCACCATTTCCATTCCTACAGTTAACTCCTCTCAACCTGATGAGAGATGCAGGGACTATTCTCCCACAGGGGATGGCTAATAGTCTGGCTTTTTGCCAACAATATTTGTATTGTATCCTCTTTTCATATTTTGACAAAGATAATACCCTCCTGTATGTTTATATGGATGATCTAATATTGGGCATTTGGAGGAATCAGGGCTAGCTCCCTGGTAACCACTATTGTTGATATGCTCCAACAACATGGCTTTAAAATAGCCCCAAACAAAACACAAAAGGTACCCCCATTTCATCAATTGGGATCCCAATTAACACTCACTCAGGCCATGGTGAATGGACCCCAATTAATCCTGCCTGAACCTCTCACTTTATCAGGGTTGTAAAATATACTGGGGGAAATGGGTATATAGAAACCTGGTTGCCTATAGAGAAGTGAGTACCTGACCGTCCTGCAGCTGGGCGGTCAGGTACTCACTTCTACAAGTGCAGTTGGGGGCATGTTTGCCAATTTTTTAAGAAGGGAAAAAAACTCTGTTTTAAAACCAATCCACCTTTAAGAATTTTTTTTTTTTTTTTTTTTTTTTTTTTTTTTTTTTTTTTTTTTTGGTTTTTCGAGACAGGGTTTCTCTGTGGCTTTGGAGCCTGTCCTGGAACTAGCTCTTGTAGACCAGGCTGGTCTCGAACTCACAGAGATCCGCCTGCCTCTCCGGTATCCCACCTTTAAGAATTTTATATGTCACCAAGTCTCCTGATGATGGAGCATGAGCCTGGCACTGCATAGCGTGTCTAAGCTGAGAACACGAGCCAGTGCACAGCCTGACTGAGGACAGCTGCAGCGGCTAGTGTGTAGCTGTGAGCTGAGAGTGGTGGCCCAAGGAGAGGGTGTCTAGAGTCATTCTGCAACCCACGGGGAGAGGGGGCTGGCTCTCTGAAATTTCACACAAGATTGTTTTGAAGAAGCATTGTGGTGGGAGTAGCCTGAAGGCAGAACCAGTTGGTCTAAGGTGGGCAGGCCCTGTGGCTTTTCAAACCCAGGTGCTTCTGGAGTTTGGTTTGCATCTGAAGGTTGCTATAAAGAGGTTACACCAGGAAAATCCAAAACTGGATCAGAGGCTTGAGGGAAAAAAAAAGAAAGAAAACCTAGCTGGCGGGGCAGTGACTCCAGCAGAAATCTCAAGTGCAACTCCTACATGTTCCAGTGGCTACAAAGCACAGGCAAATAGCTTTTTCATGGGCACCAAATTTTTGCACAAGTTCTAATTGGTATTATTAATAAAAACCCGGAGCCAGATATCAGGGGAAATGCTGAAATATCAGAGAGTGAAAGGAGCAAGCCACAGGGAACTCTTTCCTAATTCCTCAGCAGAACAGGGCTGACTTACTGACTCCTCCCACCTTATATTCCTTTTTCTGCCCAGCCATACAACTTCCTGTCTGTTTGTACAGGCCTACTGATCTCTATGGTTACCTGTGACGAGCTCTGCCCTCTGATCTATAGGCAATCTCTATTTCTTATAGCGTAAACAAGACATACCCACAGATCTTCACCTCTCCGCCAGCTCCCCAAACCCAAAGCCCCGTTTTCATCTCTAGCTCCGCAGACCATTTGTTCACGAGCCCCATTCTTCCCTGCCCCCACCTCCAGGGGATCACACAGATCTTAACCTCCTAACCCACATCCCACCTTACTGACTGCTTTATCCCACTCCCCAACTTCACGCACTTTCTGGAACCCGCAGTCCACTCCGGGTAGAGAAGCAGGCAGACTAACTGCAGATCTTCACCTCTCCTTGCATTCCCTGCATCAGCCCAGCACTCCAGTCTCCTCCCCAGCTCTGCAGCAGAACACTCGCTGCAGTCCATCTGAAATTACCTGGCGTGAGTGAGAAGGAAACACAGAACACGCAACAAACCCGCTTAGGAGTTTATTAGAGGGAGTGCATTCAGGCCTGGGAATCAGTGCACAGAGAGAGAAAGATGGCCTGTCCAGCTTTAAAAGGTTGCTTAGCACATGCACACAGGGGATTGGCGTGACTACATCATACACAGATGATGCAGATGACAGGCTCACACGTGTGTGCAAAGGTTTAGCTGAGTCATAGTGGATGGAACCATGCATGGGCGTGTGGGTCATGAGGAGGTTCTTTAACATTCAGGCATCTCCGTGCCCAAGGGCCTGTCTGCAAGTGCTCACCTTTAGAACCCTGAAATGCAGCCTTTTCTGTGGCTGAATAATTACATTCCACCCTTTTGTTTATTATAAAAATTTGTGAGTCGAGATGCTTGACCACGTCCTGGGGTGGCTGATTACTGTTGTTTTTCTGGGCTCTGAGGAACTGGCTGGCTGGCAGCTTGGACTTCACAAGATGCTGGAAAGGCAGAAAATTATGTTTTTCCGATGTGAGATTCTTATAAATATCTCAATGTAATAAGAGTCTAAATGAAAGTTTTACTCTGGAATAACTTTCTATATGAAGCAAATGTGCGTGTGAAATCACAGTAAAGTGACCAAAAAATACCTTAAAAATGTAATAAACATTACTGTAAGGTCTCAACTCTAATCTAAACATCTCAGTTTACAAACAGCATTTTAGAGCATCCTGACTCCCTGTGCACATCCCTCTAGCTTCTTCCCCAAGGTCACAGGCTTCCAGTGAATCGCATTACACAGACTTATGGGAAATGTAGTCTCACTCATTTTGACGTCACAATCAAGGGTCGCCCTGTTGCCTTCTGAGTTGCTTCTGCGCAGGTTCCACCCTCATGCCTCTTCCCTCTCCAATTTGAACTTAAGTTTCTTACTACCCTGCTTGGGTTGGATCTCTGAGTGCAGGTTGGTTCGGGGTGCAGGGCAGCCCAGCAGGTCTGAGGGATCGTGCAGGGGGAGCCGGTAGGTCCATAGTGGAAGAAGTGGACACTGGGCCATGGGAAGCAGGAAGAAGCTCACTTTGAATTTGCTGTTCGAACCTAGGCTGCGCCATCCAGTCAGGATTTAGGTCCGCGCTAGGGAGAGGGCGCTGGGGTCGGTGCTGGGTCCCCTGCCGCTCCAGTCCTCCCGGGATCTCGCTCCCGGACTGGGCGGCTCGGCTGGCTGACGGCCCCTGAGGCTGTGCTGGGAGCTCACTTTCCAGCTCGCCCGGGGAAGCCTGCTGCCACCAGCTGACTCTGAATGGCTGTAGTCACGATTCTCAGCGGTCCAGAGAAGAAAGTGGAGTTTCTGGTCCCAGCTGCACTGTATAGCCGTGTAGTGGTCGTGTTTATAAAGTTTATAAACTCTTATATTCGAGAAAAACGAGGCAGGGAAAAAGGGGGCTGCAGGACAGGAACAATGTGGGGGAGTTGATTCTAAACTCGAGGAGAGCTGGCATGTTTGTCTGGGCGCCTCTCACAAAATATCTGTAAGGCACAGAGGGGAGGTGCCAGAGTTCTCATGACTTCCACTCTCCATTCTGTTGTTCCCGACCTGTGTCTAGGACCAGCTTCCATTGAAGGAGGCGGGAAATGACTCCGACTCCGTATTCTGACTAGGGAGGAGTGTGAATCTTCAGCTATTCTTAGGGAATCGCATTTTGATCCTCGTCCAGAAAGGATTTGCGTTTCTTTCACCTAGAGAGTAAACTCAGTCTCAAGGGTCCTGAAATACTTCCTTTTTAAAACCCATCTAAATGAGACCAAGGTTTCAGGCCGTCTGCCCTCCGCCCACAGACAACCACAATGAGGAGAGTGCCCTGAGCATGGCGCACAGTTCCCGGAGTGAGCAGTGGTGGTCTGTGCTGGCAGCAGTAGGGAGTGGTCCTTGCGGTTAATTCTTCCATTGGGGACCTGCTTCTGTACCCTGAGAGGACCGTCTCCATCTTCACTCTGCCCAGGGCTCTTGCTGTTCTCTGAGCTGGGCAGTGTCCCTGTTAACTGGCAGCCATCTCACAGGTGAAGAAGAGTGGAGGATGGCTTCTCATTTCTCACTGCCGAGGAGCTTTTGGCAATGTCTGATTCAATTTTTTTTATTACAGAAAATACCGGATTTTCTATTAAACAACTTCATTCTACTTGTGACTTGGGGTTCCCTTAGCCTTCTCCATTGCTGTCGTCGTCGTCGTCGTCGTCGTCGTCGTCGTCGTCGTCGTCGTCTTCTTCTTCTTCTTCTTCTCTTTCTTCGTCTTCTTCTTCTTCTTCTTCTTCTTCTTCTTCCTCCTCCTCCTCCTCCTCCTCCTCCTCCTCCTCCTCCTCCTCCTCCTCCTCCTCCTCTTCTTCTTTCTTCTTCTTCTCCTCCTCCTTCTCCTCCTCCTCCTCCTCCTCCTCCTCCCCCTCCTCCTCCTTCTTATTTTCTTCTTCTCTTTGTAAAGCATAGGGATCCCAAGGCTCTCCACTGCAGCTCTCCCCACCAGATCTGGAACAGGCCTTTCCTTCTGTTGCCTCCTCACCTTCCAAAGTTAGGGAGCAACTGTCCGAGAGCCTTCAGTTCCCATTTTCACTCTTGAGAAAATAATATTTTACCATGTTTCTATGTCTGACTTTATAATAGATTTCTTATTTCAGTTATAAAAGCAGATCGCAGCACGATTTTGATGCAAATACTTTTAATTTTCTTTATATTCCATTTTTTTAACTAGAGGGTTACCTAAAATTGGATGAAATCCAACTTGTAAATTCCCTTGAATTTTGACAATGTCATAAAAGAAAAAGAAATGAAGCTGTATACACGTTTACATGGGATATTGTTCAGGTACTTAAAAACGTGTGGTTCTGCATGCTTTCTGGTCCCACTCACTTTGGTTATTCTCCCTCCCTCCCTCCCTCCCTCTCTGTCTGTTGTTTTTTTTTTTTTTTTTCCAGGATAGATTCTCTGAGTAGCTTTGACTGTCCTGAAGCTCACTCCTTAGACCAGGCTGCCCTTGAACTCAGAGATCCCCCACCTCTGCCCCCTAGTGTTGGGATTAAAGGCGTGCACCACCACCACCACCCGGCTTTGGTTACTTTTTGCCTTCTTTCACTTTAAGGCGGTTCCTGCTCTTAACACTGAGATTAATTTCTTTTCATCAACATTTAGCTAGTCTGTTTTGTGGGTGGAAAGTCTATTAATATTTAAAGTTATTACTGCAGAGCTGGCCATTGCTGTTGCTTTGTTGTTGTTGTTGTTTTGTTTTGTGCGTTCTCGGTCATGCTCAGTGTGTGAGGGATTAGATCTTCCTTTGGTTCCTCTCTACAGTCCGCCCCCTACGCTTAGTCCTCTCTCCAGTCCAAAGCGTTGCTATCAAGGGCTCTCTTTTGGGCTGGTGTGATCGACATGAGTTCTATTAGCTATTGGTATCCCAGAAAGTTTTCCTTTCTCATTTTACTATATCTGATAGTTTTGCTGAGTATAGTAGTCTATGTTGGGAACTCTGGTCTCTTCCAACTAGGAGTGAAGAGGCCCAGGATCTTATGAATTAAGGAAAAAAAAAAAAAACAACTTTCTGAAACTTAATGAACTTAAAGTGGTCCTGTGGTGGAAATTTATATCTTTAAGAGTATATTTTAAAAAAAAATCATAACGAACACCAATGACTTCATGACTCAACTCAAGAATGGTGCAAAAGAACAACAATCCAAACATAAATCCAATGACAAAAAAGGATAAAAATCAGAACATAAGGTGTTGAAATATAGACTAAGAAAACTATAAAAACAACCAATGAGACCCCGAGCAGCTTCTTTGGGAAGAAGACGAACTGTTGGCTCTGCTGACCAGAAGGAAGAAAAAGATGATCAAATTAAAAGGACCAGAAATAAACAGGGCGGCACAGTGATGAACACCAAAGAAAGTCTTTTAAGAAAGGGAACACTTAGAGCCTGTCCTCCATCCCATTGGAAGTATAAAAGAAATGCTCGCCTGTCTAGATTCCCCCAAACCACGCATGCTAGACTAAGAGGAGGTCAGGGGCACCAACAGACCATGTAAATGAGGGAACTGAAGCTAATTCAAAGCCTTCTCTGTCACCCACAAGGAAGCCAACAACCCCTCCCCACCACAAAAGAGGGAGGGAAGGAGTGAAGGAGGGAGAGAGGAAAAGAGAGAGAGAGTGCAAAAATAAATTCACAGAAGAATTCTACCCTGCTTTTTTAAACAAAATCTTTATCAGGATTTCTTAAAACATTATAAAAAGGAAAGATTGTAGCCTATGTGTGACTCAGTTTCCATCTGGAATCATTTCTGACCTAAAGAAGACATTTGAGTACTTCCAAACTCCTAGAAATTCAGTGCCACTACCAAGCTCTGTGCACATTCATTGTGAACTGCTGAGAAGCCACTTCTCATGCACTGTGGCGTCCACTATGAGAAATGTGTGTGCAGTGTTCTGCTTGATACAGGCATAGGATTTGATCCCCTACTAGATGTGTCCAATTTACTTTTAGCATTGGTAAATGTATAACAGCCATATGCACTTATAGGATCTTTTGCCATTTTCTTTAGATGGGTACTGAGGTCATGTGACTATATCAAAAATAAATTGGTTATATCATTTTCCCATGTCAGAAGCATTTCTAGCTCTCCTTTTACCTTAGCACAAACACATGATGCCTGTTGGTGTTTATATTAATATTAATGATTTTAATCAACTTATTTAATGGTTTTAGTTATTGTGTGGTAGTCATTTGTTGATTTTTATTTCAGAGCATGTTGTCATTCAGGGATGTGGCCATTGATTTCTCTGCAGAGGAGTGCGAATGTCTGGACTCTGCTCAGTGGAATCTGTACAGGGACGTGATGCTGGAGAATTACAGCAACCTTGTGTTCCTGGGTGAGGATCGCGTCCACAGTGAATTCATAATTCACTGTCAGCCTGTAACTTCCTTCTATAGACCGTCTCATAGGAGCTTGTACTTTCTAACAAGGTTCATATAAGCTCTCTTTTACGTTTGTTTGTTTTTGTTTTGAAAGAGGATGTTTCTGGCTATCCTGGAACTTTCTCTAAAGACCAGGCTAGCCTTGAACACAGAGTGCCTATGACTTTTAACCCCTCGCTTTAACCTGGGGTTAAAGGCATGAGCCACCATGCCCAGCTCATGGGCCCCTTTTCAGGAAGAATCGTTGATATAAGTAAGGCATATTTCATTCAGTTTCTTCTGAAGCTTTTCATCTGTTTGTCTTAGTGTGTGTGTCCTTCACTGTAGTTGCAAGGTCAGGAATTAAGTGGGATGAGGCATGCAGCACACATGGGAAAAGAATGTTTTTCTGATTTTATAATCTTCCTTGTAAATGACAGAAATGAAGATCTGTGGTTATAAATTCCTCTAAGTAAGTATTCTAAAATGCCTATCCGGACCGATTTGAAAATTTTAATTTTTTGTAG
Organism: Arvicola amphibius; assembly: GCF_903992535.2. Lineage (NCBI taxonomy): Eukaryota > Metazoa > Chordata > Mammalia > Rodentia > Cricetidae > Arvicola > Arvicola amphibius. Next base: position 5,524,988 of record NC_052049.1, on the reverse strand, counting down.
TCATTTATTTACATTTTATAACTTTTTGAGATTTGTTTTTTTTATGTATATTCTGCTCTTTCTGCACATATACCTGCATGTCAGAAGTAGGCATCAGATCCCCATTATAAATGACTGTGAGCCACCATGAGGTTGCTGGAAAATGAACTCAGGACCTCTGGAAGAGCTGCCAATGCTCAGAGCCATCACTGAACCATCTCTCCAGCTGTCTCTGCAATCATTTATTGTGTTCTTTTTTCCCTTATAAGCACAATAGCAGGATAAAAGTGTTAATTCTCTTCTTCGTCCCTTCACACAGGCCTTTCTTTCTCCAAGCCATTACTGGTCAGATTTCTGGAGAAAAACCAAGAGCTTTGGAATGTGAAGAGACAAATAGCAGCTGTGCCCCGAGGTGTGTAAGAATGAGGGGTCAGAGGGCAGGGTGGGAGGTCAGATCCAACAGAGGGATCAGAGGGCAGGGTGGGGGTTAAATCTAACAGAGGCGTCAGAGGCCAGGGTAGGGGTTAAATCTAACAAAGGGGTCAGAGGGGATCTTTTTTTGAGATTACATCATTTCCCTCCTTTCCTTTCTTCCTTCTATACCCTCCCATATTCTCCTCCTTGCTTTCTTGCAAGTTTGTGGCCTCCTTTTTAATTAATTATTGTACCTGCATATTTGTATATATACTTACATTCCTAAGTGAGCTGCTCAGTCTGTATAATGCTACTTGTAAGTATGAGTTCAGGACTGAACACTTGGTGTTGGATAACCAGTTGGTGTGCCCTTCCCCGAGGAAGACTTTCTCCTTGTGTCCACGTTCCTCGGTTGCCTGTGCGTCTTTGGGCAGGGCTGAGGCCTTGCGGGCTGCCCTGTCCACTGTTGCATGTCTATTCCTTGTCCTTGTTTAGCTCTTGTTCCGACTGTCAAGTTGGTGAGACTTTGAGTGTAGCTTCAGACATTACTAGGAGACGCTACCCCGCAGTAAACTCCCTAATTCCCTGGCTCTTAAAAATCTTCTCACGCCCTCCTCCGCAGGGCCCCTGAGCCTTAGGTGCAGGAGTTGTGGAGACGCAGTCCCTGAGACTAGGCTCCACAACCCTACATTTTGATCATTTGAGGTTTTCTGTAGTGGTCTCTTGTTTGTTGCGAAGAGCAGTGTCCTCGACGAGGGGTGAGGACTGCACTGCCTGTGGGCATAAGGACAAAGGTTTAGAATGACGCTAGTTTAGAAGAGCGCTGGCTGTAGGTTCTTCTCCAAGATCCATGATTTTCTTATCCTGGACATCTGAGTAGGTTTCCAATACCAGGCGTGACCGCTCTTGCTGAATGACTCTCAAAATCGAAAGCTGTTGGTTACCACCAAAGTATGCTTGTCAGAACTGCACCCTTAGGGTTGTTGTGCCATGCCGGTCACTGGTGGGGTTCACAGGCATCAGCACTGGGCAGGACTTTGGTTGCTTCCCTTCTTTGGAAACTTGCATGGCACCTTCTGTTGGCATGGAAGCTAGTTCTCGGGGAGGAAGTATTCAGGTCCTTTCCAACTCTTGGGCCTCTGGACCCTGTGTCTTAAGTGCATGGTATATCTTCAGGAAGAACTCACCTCTGAGGAGCAAGAAAAGGCATTAATAGTAGTCTGTAATGTTTTAGGAGTCTCTTGAACAACCCTACCTAATCACTCAATGAGATTTTTCTCATGCCTGGTTTTCAGGACTTTTGTTAGATAGTCCTTGCTCTTGGATGGAGCATTGTCCGCCCAGAATGGAAAGTTTCATTTAAATTTTATATGTATATTTATACCCTGATGTCCACATACACATATATTTCTAGGTAGATAGTTAATAGTATGAGTATAACTTTTTAAGACAACCTTACTGGTTTTCCTTATTGTTTTTATTGAGCTATATATTTTTGTCTGCTCCCCTTCCTTTCTCCTCTCTCTCCTTCTACCCTCTCCTGTAACCCCCACACTCCCAATTTACTCAGGAGATCTTGTCGTTTTCTCCTTCCTATGTAGATCCATGTATACCTCTCTTAAGGCCTCTTTGTTGTCTAGGTTCTCTAGAGTTGTGTGGACTTTAAGGTGGTTCTCTTTGCTTTATGTCTAGAAGCCACTTATGAATGAGTACATATGATATTTGTCTTTCTGAGTCTGGGTTACCTTACTCATTATGGTGTTTTCTAGATCCATCCATTGACCTGCAGATTTCAAGATGTCATTGTTTTTTAATCACCGAGTAGTACTCCATTTTGTAAATGTACCACATTTTCTTTATCCCATCTTCAGTTGTGGGGCTTCTGGGTTGTCTCCAGGTTCTGGCTATCACAAACAATACTGCTATGAAGATAATTGAGCACCTGTCCTTGTGGAATAATTGAGCATGCCTTGGGTATATACCCAAAAGCAGTATTCCTGGTTCTTGAGGTAGATTGTTTCCTAGTTTTCTGAGAAATTGCCATACTGATTTCCAAAGGGGATGTATAAGTTTACACTCCCACCAGCAATGGAGGAGTGTTTCTCTTATTCCACATCCTCTCCAATATAAGCTGTCATCAGTGCTTTTGATCCTGGCCATTCTGACAGGTGTAGGATAGAATCTCAGAGTTGTTTTGATTTGCATTTTTCTGATGGCTGAGGATGCTGAGCATTTCCTTAGTGGCTTTCAGCCATTTGAGAATTGTCTGCTGAAAGTTCTCTGTTTAGGTTTGTACCCATTTTTTTTTTTTTTTTTGGATTATTTGTTCTTTTGATGTCAAGTTGCTTGTGTGGAGTTAGAAGAATCTTTTCCCATTCTGTAGGTTGCTGTTTTGTCTTGTTGACCATGTCCTTTGCTTTACAGAAGCTTCTCAGTTTCAGGAGGTCCCATTTATTGTTTCTCTCAGTGTCTGTGCTGCTAGGATTATATTTAGGAAGTGGTCTCCTGTGTCAAAGCATTCAAGGTACTTCCCACTTTTCCTTTCTGTGAGGTTCAGTGTGTTTGATTTTATGTTGAGGTCTTTGATCCGTTTGAGTTTTGTGCATGGTGATAGATATGGATCTATTTGCATTTTTCTACATGTTGATATCTAGTTATTCCAGCACCAATTGTTGAATATGCTTCCCTTTTTCCATTTTATATTTTTAGCTTCTTTGTCAAAAATCAGGTGTTTTAAGGTGTGTGGATTGATATCTGGGTCTTCAATTTGATTCCAATGGTCCTCCTATCTATTATGCCCATACTAGACTGTTTTCCTTACTAAAGCTCTATAGTAGAGGTCGAAGTCATGGATGGTGATTCCTCCAGAAGTTCTTTTATTGTACCGGACTGTTTTGACTGTCCTGGATTTTTTGTTTTGTTTTGTTTTTCCAAATGAAGTTGAGTATTGTTCTTTTGTGGTCAGGAATTTTCCTGGGCATTGCATTGAATAGTTCTTGTCTTACAAGTCTTTCACTTGTTTGGTTAGTTACCCCAAGATATTTTCTGGTATTTGTGGCTATTGTGAAGGAAGATGTTTCTTTGATTTCTTTCTCAGCATTTTTATCCTCTGTATAAAGGAGGCTACTGTTTTTTTGTTTCTGTTTTTTGTTAATCTTGTATTCTGCTACATCACTGAAGGTGTTTGTGAGTTATAGGAGTTCCCTAGTAGAGTTTTTGGGGTCATTTATGTATACTATCTTATCATCAGCAAATAGTGAGAGTTTGACTTCTTCTTTTCCAATTTGTATCCCATTGATCTCTTTTGTTGTCTTATTACTCTAGCTAGGATCTCAAGAACTATATTGAATAGATATGGAGAGAGTGGACAACCTTGTCTTCTTCCTGATTTCAGTGGGATTTCTGTGAGTTCCTCTCCATTTAGTTAGATGTTAGCTGTTGGCTTGCTGTATATTGCCTTGATTATGTTTAGTTATGTTCCTTGTATCCCTGCTCTCTCCAGGACTTATCATGAAGGGGTGTTGAATATTCTTGAAGGCTTTTTCACCATCTAATGAACCTTACTGTTTTTTTTTATCCCCTCCTTCTTTCTTCTGTAGCTATCTCCCTCACCCTCTATGATTAGAATCCCCCCCTTTTGTTTCTTTTTGTTTTGTTTTTTCAAGACAGGGTTTCTCTGTGTTGTCCTGGCTGTTCTAGATCTTGCTTTGTAGACCAGAGACTTACCTGCCTCTGTCTCCCAAGTGCTGCAATTAAAGGCATGTACCACCACGCCCAGCTCTATCATGGGTCTTTATATCATGTTATTAAATTGCCTTATCAGAGAGCTATCTGATTCATTGTATACATCTTCATGTTTTCTCCCACAGTGTCAGTGATTTTACATGCATGCCCTTTGTGGGTAGACAGTCATGGGTGAAAACTGTACAAGTGCAGGAAAATGTTTCTTACAGTAGCTAAGAATTTTGTGAGTGTGAGGTTCTTTGTTCCTCATTTTGCAGGTCCATTTTCTCTATTATGATTTTGCCATCTACGGTGCCTGAAATCATCTGTTGCATGTGATTCATGTATAAACATCTATGAAAAATCTATATTGAAGTATCTACTTCTGTGACCAACAGACTTGCATATTTCGGTTTGTGTGTGTGAACACAGGCCTCATATTTTCATCCCTTGTTTATTTTCTCTCCTCATTGGTTACTCAGTAGTTATTTCTCTAGCAAATAAATAGTTCTTTAAAATGTGTTGATTCACAGGTATGTTGTTAGCAAAATTATTTGTGGCAGAACTTGAACTTTTTCTGAAATTATCTTTCTAATATTTATGCTCTTGTCATTAAAATATAGAGCCTATTGATTTAATTGATGAAAGGTATTATTTGATGGCGTTATGAACAGTCCTCTTGTTATGCAGCCTCATTTTTCTGTTTTCCACAACTAAAACGTCATACTTAGGGTAAAACATTGTCTTTTTCCATGCCCGTCTTGTTTGGTGTCATCGTCAACTTCCTGTTTTCCTAGTTCGGCTACTTCGTAATTTTCCTGTGTACACACGCCTCTGGTTTCTCTGTTTGTTTAATGGATTGCTTTCAGTTAGCATAATGCCCGAAGCTTTTCCACTTCTATCCATGTTACATCTTTTGTAGTTAAATTTGAATTATATTTTATTATTTCTATACCCTATTTTGTTGTTTTCTTCCTCTTTTAATTGAAGTTCAATGACTTCCACCTATCATATTTTCTAAGTATAGGCTCACTGAATATAGATGTTGAATATATTATAGTTTCTTACTTATCCATGAAAATAAAGTCTCAATGTTAAAGATAAGCATTGTAAATATGACAAATATTCCTAAGTTTTTCTCCATTTCGTTTTATTAACCAGGAAAGAAACCCTATAAGTGTAAAGAATGCGGGAAAGCCTTCACCAAAAACTCAGTTCTTACTTATCATCTGAGAATTCACACTGGAGAGAAACCCTACAAGTGTAACGTATGTGGCAAGGCCTTTGCTATGCCCTCCATACTTAATAACCACCAGAAAATTCACATCAGAGGGAAACCCTACAAGTGTGGTGTGTGTGGCAAGGCCTTTGCTATGCCCTCCATACTTAATAACCACCATAATATTCACACCGGAGAGAAACCCTACAAGTGTGATATATGTGGCAAGGCCTTTTCTATGCCTTCCACACTTACTAACCACCAGAAAATTCACACTGGAGAGAAACCCTATGAGTGTGAAGTATGTGGTAAAAAGTTTTCCAGTCATGCAGACTTTACAAAACACCAAAGAGTTCATACTGGAGAGAAACCTTACAAGTGTGAAGAATGTAAAAAACCCTTTAGTAATCTTTCAGCCCTTAGTAGACATAAAGTTGTTCATACTGGAGAGAAACGTTTTCCCTGTGAAAAATGTGGCAAAGCCTATAGCAGGAGTCACCACCTTAGTCGACACAAGAAAGCTCACACTGGACAGAAATCCTACAAATGCAAAGAATGTGGCAAAATGTTTTACTATTCTTCAGACCTTAAGAGACATCACAGAATTCATTCTGAAGAGAGACCCTATGAGTGTGAGGAATGTGGCAAAGCCTTTCCCAGTCCTTCAGACGTTACTCAGCATGCAAGAACCCATAAGAGAATCAAGCAGTACACCTGTGAAGCCTGCGGTGAGTGCTTTACTATTCAAACGACAATTTCCAACCTCCGTAAAATTCGTCTTGAGGGAAAGCCATCTGAGTGTGAAGGATGTCGAAAGGGCTTTTAAAGGCTCTTTGCACCTTAAAACACGCAAAAGCGTTCAGTGTCAAACAGCCAGCCTGCGAATGTGAAGGATGTGGCAGATGGCTCAGGTATCATTCAGTTGTTGCTCAACCTCACACAGTTCACACCTGAGAGAAACCCGGCACGCGTGCAGAAAAGGACCAGAGTTTAGCTATTGCTCATGTCTATATAAGCATTGGAAGCGCCATCCTGATGAGGAAGCCTACGAAAGCAATCAGTGTGACGACTTCTTCACCTGTTCTTCATGCCTTAAGTATCCCCAGAGACTTCAAACCTCAAAGATTTTTTTTAAATTGTGCTTAATTAAGCACCAAATAACTCATACTAGAAAGGAACTTTGTGAAGGCAAAGTTATTGGATAGCTGTTGAACAGTGATTCTGATATCCTGCAATATTTTAAATTTATACACAGAGAAACCCTGCAAATTCAAGTGATAAGAGAAATTGTTTATTCGCCATATATCAGAGAATTTGTTTTGTTGAGAAGCCATATATATATGTATATATATATATATGTATGTGTGTGTATATATATCTATATGTATATATGCATATATTTGTCACACCTCCTCCAACATGACACATCTCCTAATTCTTTCTAAACAGTCCACCAACTGAAAACCAAGCATTCAAATATATGAGGTCTATTCTTGCTCAAACCACCTCAATGGTGACCATAGCCTTTGACCATGAGCTAGATTAAATTCTCCTTAAAGTTGCTCATGTACTGTATCACACCAATTGGAAAAGTTACTAATAAAAATAATGTAAGTGTCCATTTGATATCAGATATGTATGCATCATAGTGTATTCTTCCGACCTCTTTATTTCTCTTCTGCCCGCTTATTACCCATTGTTCTTTCTAAAATGTTTTCTGTTTACATGGACACACACACATATACACCAGTCACAGATGTAGTCAATATTCTTTTATGTTTAATCAATGTCATTGTTATTTTTTTCCTGAAAAAAAAATGCAGGAAAAAGAAAAATTGTCATGTGGTTTAAATGTGTGCATGTCTGTGCTATTATTTACTCTGATAATATTTGCATTTTAGTGTTAATTTAATATCTTTCATCCTTTAATATTTTCTAATTTGCCCCTTAAATCTTTAATGGTGTTTCATAGTATCATTACCCTGTGACTTATAAGAGATTTTAATAACATGGTTATTATTAAAATTCCTTAAATTATTTGCTAGCATTCGCAAGACCATTATTGGTGTTTGGTTATAATGGAGTCCTAGGAAGGACATGGGTAGTGTTATTTGACAAAGTCAAGTTCCAGATAGGACACCACGGTTCTTTTACTGGAGCTCCCAAACCTTTGTGCTGTGTTCCATAGCTGACTAGTCAGGGAGAGGCGCTATCCATGACCCTAGTGAATTTTATCACAGATCGCTGCAAAACTGACCGCAGAGACAGGTCTGTACATAGACAGGCATAGTTTCAGACATGAAGTTGACGTCTTTTTAGTTGTGGCTTTATACTGTAGAAAAATCATTAATAGAGGATAGGTTTTTGTGAGCCTTCCTTAATCATCTCCCATACTATAATCTGATCATTTATACAACTAAGAGAAAGCATTAAACTAAAAAAAAAAAAAAAAAAAAAAAAAAAAAAAAAAAAAAAACAAAATCTATTAAATTTGTGACCCTTCAAAAGTTAAGAATTTATCCCTCAAACTTTATTAGTTTAAGATTTGGGATCTTTAAAATTTGGGACAATTTCAATTTTGAGCTCAGGCAGACACTGCTATTGGGTACCAGGATACTTGGGAGACACTGTGATAGAACGATAGAAAATTCTGAAGCAGAAAATGCTTGAGTTCTTTCAAGTAAACACTGAAGTTTATATGCAGCTGGTAAATGACACAAAAATGTGAACGATCGCAATGTGGAACGATCGCACGGAGGAAAACCTCGCTGGGAGGCTTTGATGTTCTGTCATTCGGCAGGCTGATGGGACAGACTCCCAGGCCCTACCAAAAATAATTTAGCTGAAAATTTGAAGATGATGTAACTTCTAATACTTGTAATTTCTGTTTAACCTTTGTGGCCTCTAAGGAAATGGGATAAACATTCCATTATCTGTGCATCATACTACCCAGATGAGATACTTTCAATTTTTTAAAAATTTCTTTTACTCCTTAATAGTTTTTAAAAATCCCTCAAGTCTATTTACGTTATTTATTTTAAAAATGTTTTTTGCCGTATGAGAATATTAATTTAAGTATGTTTTAGTAATAAAAGACAAGGTAATTTTTTTTTATTTTGTTAATGTTGCTGTTAAACTGATAATGCTAGAGTTTTCCATCAACAACAGCGAGCTGAGGAGAAGTTAGAGCAGGAAGTATAATCTAGATGGCCTCTGGGTCAATCATTAAATATTTTAAATGCCATATTTAATATATCTCTAACAGTTTGGGTGACCATCTATCAAATATTTCTTATTTCTAACAAAGTTTCTTTGTAGTTACTTACTTCTCTATATGAAAACATGTATAAAAGACTACAGCTTATTTTTGTAAATGAATTACATTTGTGCTGGGATTGACTGCAAATATAGTTTCAGCACATGGAAGAATTGAGTCATATATAAGGTGACTAACCATTAACTTGTATGGCATAGGTATCTTTTACAATTTATAGTAAGTTAATAGCTTTTAGAAGTTTAGGACTTTACACTTTTATCTGTGTTAAGTTTTAGCCTTGAAAAATTGAATTGAAGCTCCTTCAGCATTAAAGTAAAACTATAAGCTATAAATATAGTTGTAAAGACAAAAATGCTAATTATATATCTTTAAGTCAGTTTCTGATAGTCTGAATAGACCTTAGGGATTTAGACCTTATTTATCAAACATATGTTGTTTTTTGCTTTATAAAGTTTAGAAGCCTAATATATACATAGAAATAAGTGGTTAAATATACAGTTATCAAAGACATAAATTGTTAGACATACATCTCTCAGTCCGTTTTTTGTTAGCTTGAATATATCTTTATAACCTTAAGAATTTGATGGTATATAAAAATCCATCTTAATCTAAAATACTTTGGAGACCCGCTGTTGACTGCTTATTCTACGAAGAAGATATGATAATACATTAAGGACACTGTAGGAATAAAGTTTCACAGGTGCTGCCTCTGTTTATACAACGCGCTCATCTTAATCTAGAAGGCGGTGATGTTTCGTAGCCTGTGATCGTCATCTCTGTAAAGATGAATGCCAGCAACTACAAGGCTGTTTTATCCTGATGAGGTCATCAGCCAAGATGGAGGCAAGATACATGCCTACTTTAAAATCATCTATTTTTTTTTTTTGCAATTTTCTGTTGAAGACCTGTTTTCCTAAAAAATGTTGAATCATATATGTAGTATAATGTAGTAACTTAAAATTATCTATTATAGATTTAACTATCAGCCGATTGTTACAAGCTTGAAGCTAAATTTTTGTTGTATTTTTTTCACCATACCCAACGAATTTATTAATATTAAGAATTTATAGAGATCAGAGAGATATTTCAATGCATCATGTGCTAATTTATACATGACATTAATCAAAATATTTAATGGTTGGAAAATACTTAATGAAAGCTGATTGATAATAGCAATTTTAGATTGTTGAACAGTGCAACCCAGCAATGGGTACAATATTTTCTGTGGAGTATGCAGAATTTGTATATAAAGTATACACTCTTGTCCTTTTAAAAAGCCATGTGTAAAAGCATTAAAAGTAATCTGTAAGATTGTAGGTGTAATTTTAGGCAACCCCTAATGAGTATTTAAAATAGCTTAAGAGGGTGTCCTTTGCATTAAGATTGCCTTACTTAGGGCTTCTGTGCTGTGAGTAGACCCGATGACCATGGCAATTCTTACAATGGAAAACATTTAATAGGGGTGAGCTTATGGTTCACAGGCTTTAGTATTTTATTATCATGGTGGGTGGCATGCAGGCAGATATGGTGCTGGAGAAGGAGCTGAGAATTCTACATTCGTGGCCTGAGCATACAGGCCACCTCAAAGCCTGACTCCAAAGTAACACACTTCATTTAACAAGGCCACACCTCCTAATACTGCCACTGACTATGGGCCAAATATTCAAATAAGAATCTATGGGGTCACACCTATTTAAGTCATCACAGTAACTGAGTAAGGTGATACAGCAACCTTGCCAGTTGTTAGTACCGAGCAAGTAACCAACTTGCATTTTATCTAGTGCAGTAATAACCACTGAGGCTCTTCTCAGCAAGGGATTAATTCTATGAGCTATCCGAAAACATTATTTAACAAGCTAATAGCCTGATCTCTTTCAGGTGTTATATTTCTTAGTAACAGAGTTTCCAGAATGCAATTTAAAGAGCAGAGCCAAATCCCTCGTAATGGGCAGATGAGAGTGCACCTATTTGAAATACCCCAATTACAATACATTTTGCTATTTTAGTTTATTGACCATGAAATTAAGCATTCACCTAAATACAGATTTTATAGTTGAGCAGGAAAAGAGAAATATCATCCATATATTTCAGGAATAATATCTCTGGGAATCTAAATGTGTTTTATGTCCTAATTGTAACTGTTCCTGTATTAGAAATTGTGCCCATTTAAATTTTTCCCGATGAAGGTACCATTGGTCAATGTATACTGAATTATTACTACCATAGGGGAAAAACAAAAGGAAACTAACAAAAATAAGCAGATAACAAGAGCAATAAAATCTAAGCTCTGGGGTAGCCAACCTGGCCCATACTGTAGCTGCAGAACCCTATCAAGGCTTTCTTGGTAATGGGGTAATACAGAGGCCACTCTAAATCGTAGTGATCGAAAAGGGCCACATGGCCAGAGGACTTTGAGTTCCAATCGGTTTTCTCAGGGAGACTGAACAAACTTGACTGGCCTGGAAGCCAAGCAGCTGCTGAGTCTTTCTGTGGCCTGCCAAGATGTGTTCAGCAGGAGAGAAAAAAAAAAAGGTGGGTTTTTTTGTTTGTTTGTTTTGTGTGTGTATTGTTTTGTTTGTCTCTCTTTCCTATTGTTTAAAAAATAATCAACAAGGATATTTATCTTCTCCTTCATGGCCTCTTTATATTAATTTATTTGAGTATAAAGTGGAAGAGTTATTACTCCAAGTATTTTTTTTGTTCCTTTGAATCTTAGGAGACCAGTTACTCTCCACCTGCCGTCTCCCATGAACTGCTTGTGAAATAACCACTCTAAGGCTTAATATCAGTTACAATTGTTTGGCCAATGGCTTAGACTTCTTACTGGCTAACTCTCTCTTTTCAGTTAACCCATTTCTATTACTTTATATTTTTCCACAGTGTTCCTGGGCTCATGGCTTGTTAACTCATATCTTGCTTCCCCACTGGCTTCTCCTCCCCTGCCTTCTCTGTTTAGATTTCCCATGTAGGTATATGGTCTGCCTGACCATTGCCTGAAACAGCTTTATTCATCAACCAATAAAAGAAACATGTAGTCACGGCATACAGAAGGACATCCTTCATCATCGTCTATTTTCTCTCTAATTAAAAAGGAAGATATTAACTTTAACATAGTAAAATTATATATATAAGACAAAACAGATATCAAGCAAGAATTAAGTTGCAATATTTTAGTCTATTTGTATTTGACAAATTAAAGAAAATACTCTATCATCTATCCTATCTTTTTGAGTCCAAAGCTCTATATCTAATTTATGCTCCATCATAAATAAGGAAAACTATAATTCTAAGTATCTAGTCTTTAAGTCTGTCAAGGACCCTACATATAATATTACCAAGTAAACAGGAAGTGCATTGTAAGCAGCTCTAAACCTCTAGAACTGACAGAGACAACAACCTGGACAGTCACCCAAAGTTTTTGTAATGTCAGGGCATCCATCTTTCGCCTATAGGCCCAGGGCATCTGGCAGACTTTTCAGTGAAGCAGGAAATTTGAAAATCTGTTCTGCCTTGTACTGGCAAAGTTAGTCAGCTGCTTTCTTCCTTGTCCTGCATAATATCTGTCAGTTTCCTCTGTGAAACTCTAGTCCTGAAGGACCATCCATCTTATCTTGGCAAGTTTAACAGTCCTCTCCTGAAGGTCTTGTATGTCCAGTGCATACAGCATACCACCACGCAGTTCCCCTAAGAGCTGTCGTGCCCAAATGACTGGCCTTGTCACATTGAAGGCAAATTCCATAACAAGTTTCTTTAATGCCTTTCATTCTCTCTGAAGCAGATATGTCTCACTGGCAAGAAAAGACTAAGTTCTTAAAACATTTTAAATGCCACATTTTATAGGTCTTTGAAGTATTGAAGATTATCTATCTAAAATAGATCTCTTTATATCTAGAAAACCTAATTAACATGACCAAAAGTTTAATTATTATAGATGACTATCTATTAATCTGTATTTCTTAATTATAAGTTTTATTTTTAAATGAGCTGCATAAACATACCTTAAACAAGAGTAGAAATATATGTATGCTGTACATATATGGATATAATATATATATATATATGTATATATATATATACACATACTTGTAGAAAATTGACCTTAAATTTGTATCAATAAACCAAAATCCATACTAATGTAAAGCACTTATTTCTGTATCATATCCCCTCCTTTTTTTAAGAAAGAGATTGACTGTGAGCATTAATAATTTATAAACCCTCCTTTAAATGAAAACAAGCATTTATAAACAATCATTATGGTAATTTGACCATAGTTTAATCCAAACTACTTCCTGCTGTTTGTAGGTTGAAATATTTTTAGGGCTCACTGAGACCTTTTGGGGTGGTCTTGTTCCATCAAACCACATTAGTCTGGAAGGAATTCATAGGTTCTCATCTGCAGAAACAAAAGCAGAACCTCTTGTCCAAAGCAACATAGCCTTAGACTCAAATTTTGAAATCAGGGTACCTTTAAAATATCTATGTTGGCTTAGTTTTGCAGCCCCCAGAAGTAAATAAAATATTTAAAGAAAGCATAATAATATACATTATGCAGACTCTGTGTATTTTTATCTTTATGTGACTTATTATACTTTTTAATTTTATTTTTCCTTTAAGAACCTCTGCTTATTATCCCTAAGTTATTTTATAATTTGACTCTCTCTATTCTCTTTTCTCTCTCACACAAGCTTATGTGTGAGCCTATATTTATCCCACTCTCCCATTTAGAATTGTGGACCCTTTTAAGTGAGTTCTTTTGTCAGTTTGCCCCTAATTTCTGCTGAAAGAAAAACTTCCTTAACTTCTAGGACCAAGTCCCACATTGTCAGAGTCCTTGTAAGCTTCATGGCTGGCACAGAAATGATCTACAAGAAGTTAAGAATGAAACTTGGGTCAGCACCACTTTATCCAGTGCTGGGACAAAAATTTCTTGGGTTTGACCAAACGTTTTATTTTTCTTACTCAGTTAAACAGAGTAAAAGTTCTGGAGAAGGTTTCCATTTGAAAATTATCCTGGCAAACATTTAGACATGGCTACATTGAAACTCCATTGCAATGTACATCTCTTTGGTGAGGCACCTGTGACCTTTACCCTAAGAATGGGTTCTTGTTCACAGAGAAACGGAGATCAGGATAAGGAGGATGGACATGTGTTTAACTGACTCAAAATGCAAATTACATAGAACCACTTTCATAAAGATGGATTTTATGCACTGAGAGACAAAGCTCAGAATAAGAGACTAAACAATGCTCAAGATTTGGGGTGGTGGCGAGATTCAGATGACAGTGGATCCATAGACTAGCAGAAGCTCACCTCGGTGTTAGGTAACATCCATTCCTAACTTCCTAGTGAACAGACATCAGTCATTTCCTTCACTAAAGAAAAATCCTTCATGTCTAACACTTCTGGTTCATACAATGCTTTCTGCAAGCTGTGCCTTCTACATCATCCCCTGGTCCTTTCACCAGAACATCTGAGGAACTTCCTAATTATAAATTTGTTAAAAATTCGTGTAGTTCCATTTTGTCTACATATTGTTCATTAATTGTTCTGTCCCTTGTTGCTGAAACTAATGTCCCTTGGTACAGTCATTTGGATCGCTCAATGCATGCTCAGGAATTCCAGACCTCAGCCCAGAGTTGCTGGATCAGAGCTGCATCGTCATTGAATTTATCATGTGTTATTGTTATTACTGCATTGAGCAGTACCCTCTCCATCACCATGGCTCTCTAACGTGAGAAATGTACATTATGTGTGGTGTAGTGTGATATTAGCATGGGACAGAAATGCTTATTTCAAAATTTTATTTTTTTATTTATGTTGCGTGCATGGTTATACTACTATTGTCTTTCTCTAAGAGTTTGTCTGATTCTCTGGAACTGGAGTTACATATAGTTGTGAGCAGCCATGTGGCTGCTGGGAATCCACCCAGGTCCTTTGGAAATGCAGCAAGGGCTTTTTACTACTGAGCCATCCCTTCCACTGCAACAATACTCTTTTGTAGATACCCTCACTCCCCATTGTACGGTTCTTAAATGCATGGGAGTTCCTAGGATCTTCTGCCCTTCACTTTCCTTAGTGCTGAGTCCTGTGCTATATTACAGCACTGCATCAGATTTATGTTAGGGATATTGCTCACCTGTGTCGGAAGTTCCTCTAGCTCTCTTCTCACTCGGGTGACCTTTAGATTAATATGTAGAAGTGTATATTCCTTTGTTTGTATTGCTGTTTTAATTTTTATAATATACAGTATTCTTTTCTTTATCCTTATTTCATGAAATGGTGTAATTCATTGATTTCTCTGCAGAGAAGTGTGAATGACTGGACCCTGATCAGTGGAATTTGTACAGGGTTGTGATGTTGAAGAAGAATTTCGGCAACTTTGTGTTCCTGGGTGTGTTGTCCTTTTTTGTTAAATTGTCGTTGCCTTTTAAGCCAAGGCTGTCCTAATCAAGAACTGCAATTCTTCCACTTCCAGCAGTGGTTTATGTCACAAAAGCTGCAGCCTGAGGGAGAGTTCCCTCACGTGCCACTCTTTCAAAGCTATGATGGAAACTTATCTAAATCTCTGCCCTTCTAAAGAACTCAAGATTCAAAGGCCAAGGTGGAATTATTCTCCTCAGAGACGCCGAATAGCAAGTAGCTCATCTCTCCTTGCTCGTGTCTACTAAAAGCGTTCATTCTTCTCCTCACCCCAACCTAAAAACCATTCTCCACCTGGCTCCTTTGTACCAATTCCTGTCAGCCTCCTGACCACAGGTGAATTATATTTAATCAAACAAATGTAACATATCTCTGTATCATTAAACAAATGTTCCAGAGCATGAACCAAAGTAACATGCCTTAAAATAATATTTCTCAACTGGGTGAGGAACACTTCCATGATGAACACTTAATTACCTGTCAGCATTAAACTTGCTTACTTTCACAGTCTCTCAAGGGAGCTTGTGCTTCCAACAATGAAACTTATGGAGCAAATTTTAATGAAAATTAAGGAGAGTATTCATACCTTATAGTGATTTTATTTCTTCTCTTGTTCATAACCTCCTCCCATCCTTTTTAGAGGCATCCTTTATCTTGGTGGTAATGCTATAAACTCAGTGGCTTGAGTGGGAAGCACGCATGTTAAAGAGAATACCCTACTCTTCAGTTTTAATATTTCTCCTCGTAACTGAGGGACATGAAGCTCAGGTTACACATCGTAAATTCCTCCTAAGCATTCTGTTGTGCCCATTAGGAAATAAATGAAGAACTAGTCCTTTACAATCCTTGGTTATATCTCCTCATTCCTTATCCGTACAGTCTGAGAGAGGACATATTCTCAGGACAACACTAATAACGTTCTCTTTTCTCATAAACAGGTCTTGCCTCCTCTAAGCCATACCTTGTCACATTTCTGGAGCAAGGACAAGGACCTTCAGATATGAAGAGACAAGCAGCAGCTTCCATGGAAACAGGTGTGTAGGAATGAGGGGACAGAGGCCAGGGTGAGAGGCCAGAGATCCAACAGAAAGCCAGGCTTTATCACAAATATTGATTTGCAAGATTCTGATAGAAATCATGTTTTAAGGATCTCCTTTTCTATCTTTTGCTGTGGAAAAAGGCTGTTTATGGTGAATTGATTCTCTTATGCCTTGTCCTGCCATTAGATCACCTTATGTTTACAGTACCTGCCTAAATTCTCTAAATTCTAACTCTAATTTGAACATGATTTATTTTTCATAAGTTGGTCAGTGGATCTTTATTCATAAAATGTGGATATATCCTACTGTCTTCAATCTTTGAAATATATTATTTAACACTGTTATGGACAGTTACTAGTTATGCAACCTTACTTTCCTACCTTCCAAAACTAAAAGTCTGCATTTAGGATATATATGAACTGCAAAAAGATGTGTCTTCCAACCCGGACTACTTTATATTTTGTGTTCATCCAGTCATAAATTTCGTATATTTCTTTAAGCATCTTGTTTACAATAACATAATAGCTTTGTTTTCTTAATTGTTGATGTTATGCCTTCCTTACATGTTTGACTTTGATTAATAGTCCCTGGTTTCTTTGTTCTGTGTTGTCATGGTCTTTGTCTTTCACTGCAAGTTACCTAATTTCCACCTACCATGGTTTTTTATTGTTATGAAATTTTTAAAATTAGGCTCTACTAAATACAGCCTTAGAAATTTGAATGTAGCATATTATTTATATTGAAAGATGCAGGTATGAGTAAATGTCTCTGTTTTAAAAAATAAATATAGTCATACAGTGGTGGTGCACGCCTTTACCCCAGCACTTAGGAGGCAGAAGCAGGCAGATCTCTATTAGTGTGAGGTCAGCCTGGTCTACAAAGTAAGTTCCAGGCTAGCCATGAATACACAGAGAAACCCTGTCTGAAAAAAATCAATCAGTCAATCCACATATTCAACCATTTGTTAATACTTACTTTTCTCAGCCTAACAGGTAAAATGTGCTGTTTTTTTTGTTTGTTTGTTTGTTTGTTTGTTTTGGTGTTCTGAGACAGGGTTTCTCTGTGTTACAACCCTAGCTGTCTTGGAACTAGCTCTTATAGACCAGGCTGGCCTCAAACTCACAGAGATCTGCCTGCCTCTACCTCCCAGACAGATATATTTTTTTGATAGACAGGTCATGTTCAAACCCTTCAGAGATCTACGGAATATGACATTTAAGATGTTTTAATAGCAAAGGTTCCCTTTTCTGTAACAGCAAGACATGTCTGCTAATGACAGCACCAATCTGCTTTGGAGATGACAGGCATCCTACACTGTGTTTAGATAAATGTGTCAATAAGTTGTCTTTGTTAGCCTTTGTTAGTCTTGTTTTCTGATTCTTCTGTCTTAATCACCCAAGACACTGCATGACAGGCAGGGTTACCAAGGATGGTTTGAAAGGCATTTTGAAGAGATGGTGCTAAGTTTTACATTAACTTCCTGCTTCCTTATTTTTAAGTAAAACAGATTAGTCTTAGTTTTCACGCAGTAGTAAAATCCCAAAATAAGTAGACCTGAGCTTTAAACTGACAGGTATTAGCAGAAATAACCTGGAAACGTGGTAAACATTACTGTGAAAGGCTCGGCTCACGAGCTAACACCGGGTGCTGAGATCGCAGGACTGAAACAGCCTGATCCCCTGTGGCTGTGACTGTGCTCAAGCCTGTTTCTTTATAACTTCATCAGCAAGCAGTTTGGCTGAACAAAGGCAGTGTACAAATCACCTTTTGTGCGATCCCGGAAGTTGTTCGCGCTGAATTATGGGAAATGTAGTTCCAAACACGATGACGACACAAGACGGGTCTTGGATACTTTCGCGTTCAGTCTTGAAACTTAGCGTCTCTCCAAAGTTAGGCGAGTGTCCTGCTCAGCGCTGGGCTTGGATCCCTGACATGGAGGTTGGTGCAGGGTGCAGCGCCGTCCTGCAGATCTGAGGGACTGTGCAAGGTGGCTGGTCCGGCGTGGAGGGAGCTGACTTGGGCTGCTTAGCAGGGAGGCGGGAGAAGCTGACCTGGAGGTGCTGTGCTGACCTAGGCTGAAGGTTTGAGGGGAGAGGGCGCCACGCCAAAGTCATGTTCTGTGAGTGTCCATTCTCCTAGGACGCCCCTGCTGCCCGAGCCCACCTGTGCTCCTGTGACTGGAGAGCTGGCTCAGTAGCCAAAGAATGGCGGTGGGAAAGAACCGGGTTGCAAGGGCAGAGAAGGTCTGTGACTGCTCAGGTCTGAGGAGAGAAGGGAACTCACTTTCCTGCTTGCCTGGGAAGCATGCTCTCCCTCGTGACCCTTGCTCGCATAACGGTAGTCATAATTCTCAGGACTTCTAGACCATGTGAACACCTCCTCCCCCCTATCCTTTATGGTCAGCCTACTGCTCCTGGTTTAAGCTCACAGAGGTGCCTATCGTTCCTAGTTTTCAGAGACAGAGCCCTGTGAGGGCTATTATAGGGAAGGTTAGGTCCTTCCCCTGTGGCATGGTTTGTTATGGATGCCTCTGGTTGATAGGAATCCCTGATGTACACGCCGTGACTTGAACCATCACATTAACACCCCTGTGTAGCCACAGAATAATCTTGTAACTGGTATTGATGTGTCATTGTGCAATCCACATAATTACAGATTTTACACTGCAGAGTGGAAGGGACTCGACAATAGTACTGGATCAGTATCGCTTGAGACTGTGTGACGTCAGAAGTTTGGACTCCTTTTCAGATGTGAGGGAGGACTTGATGGGATGAAAGAAATGGGCCTCATGATTGACAGGAGGAGGCTTGAATGTCTGTGTAAGGGAGGGGGAAACGGCCCTGCTCTTCAGGCAGGCACTGTACGTTGTCCTCTCTTTGCGTGCTTTTCTATCTCTTTCTTTTATCTGCATTGGCTGCACTCAGTAAACATACTCAGTCACTGAATGTGGCATCCAGGTCCACGGATGCTCTTCGAATAGGTCTAGAAAGATTTGCCAGAGTTTTGGTGGTGAGCTGAAGACAATAGGAGATAAATTTGGAAGATTGTAGCCCACTGAGGGTTCTTTGGATTGCCTATAGAAGCTTCCTGTTCATGGGAAAACTGCCGCTCTCGTCTTAACGGGAAAATGGGATGGCTTCATCTGGAGTCATTTGGGTGTCCATGCCCTTGGGACAAAGAGTTTGGTTATCCCAAATAACTTGTTCCAATGTGGAAACAGTTTCATAGGTTTACAGAAAAAAAGAATGTGATTAATCAGGACAAGTTTAAAATGCATTGGTAGGTACTATGAGATGGGGGACCTATTCTGTCTGCTTAAGACACTATCTGGTGACATTCTTGGCTCTTGAATAGATGAAAGCTAGCATTCTGCCAAGTCAGTGGATTCTGGAAGTCTCTTTCATCTATTGTCATAAGCTGTTTGGTCCACCACAGAGTGATAGAAAAAAATGAATGTTTCTGAAGGATAAAACCAGCCCAAGGGAAGGTCATTGCTCTCTGAACCTGCAATATTCCAGTCTCCCCACAGTAATGAATCTCCACATAGTCCATCAGTCTCTGCAGACACAGACTCCTCCCAAGAGTTTTCACTCACAGCCAGACACAGCTTCTTTTCAGTAAGTTTCCTCCACAGCCACTCCCCCTTGCTCATGTGCTCTTGCATATACTGCCCAAGTGTGTGTCAAGCCAAGTGTTTGTGCACTGGAGACTGGCTGATGGCATTGGAGTGCACTCTTAGTAAACATGGGCTTCAAACCACCTTGTTTTAGCTCCTTAAATTTTCAGTTTGTTTCCAACCATATTTAAAATAATAGACAATTCCTGGCTAATGTTCTGATCTCTAAGGAAAATCGTAGCTGTATGGGAAGTGAGAAAAGCACCCTGCTTTCTCCATCAGACCATTTCAGTCAGTGAGTCTAAGGACACTTTGCAAATGCAATGACATGTTTTGAGTTGAAAAGCGTGTCTCAATTTGTCCTGGAGACTCTGTCAAAAACTATTCAGTTGTTTTTGTTTGTGGTAAGTTAGCAATGCAAGAAACAAAACCAAGAAAGGAATAATCCTGAGAAGTCCGGGTTCAAATCATTTTCTGTTTTGAGTTAAAAATGTCTGTCGCTGAGTCAAGGACACTTGTCAGCTCCTATAGTCATGTCTCTCCATAATCAATGCCCCAGTGTTCTTCTCAGTTTCCATCATGAAGTCACATCCGCCCTGACTCTGTCACTACTCTCTAGCACCCTGCAGGGGTGTTTGTGAACATCATAGCTAGGAAAATAACTAGGCAGGGAAAGCAGGAAGGCAGTTCTGCCCAACAACATTCAGTAGCAGGTGTTAGTTCAAATGTCAGGAGTGTGCCCCCAGGGCGTTATGTTAGACACATTTATGCACAAGCACAATTAAGTGAAAATTCTGCTGGTGATAATTAACCCAAGCCCATATGCATAACAGAGTATACATAAATTGCGTTGATGAATAGTGTAAACTAAATACAAAACATATGTGACTACAGGGATACTCTTTGCAATGCTGTAGATTGAATGAGAAAAAAGGGTTGAAAGGATGGATGAGATAAACTAATTTACAAGGGTCTGCAGAACGGCCTCTGGCAGCGTCGGCTCTAGACACACAGATAGAACAAAGTCGGCAGGCTTGAAATCTGCTGTAAGCTTCTGGACAGAAAACAGGTTT
Organism: Arvicola amphibius; assembly: GCF_903992535.2. NCBI lineage: Eukaryota > Metazoa > Chordata > Mammalia > Rodentia > Cricetidae > Arvicola > Arvicola amphibius. The sequence goes on along the minus strand of NC_052049.1, from coordinate 5,504,226 downwards.
TGCATTCCTACCCTTGAAGGAAGAACCCTGTATGCTTTAAATTCCAGGTTCCTCAAGTGCATATGTGCAGACAAAGACCTCTGTGCCCACTACGCATCCCACAAAGTTGGGATGAGTAGTAAAATAATCGGGGAATTGTGGTCCACATGTTTAATGTGGGATACTGTTTGGCTGCATAAGGATGTAATATAGGCATTTGCGGTGGTGTGGATAATGTTAGATTTCTGAACACAGAGTAGAGATGCAAGGCAGGAGAGAAGCTAACGACAACAGAGAGACCAGCCATTAGTACTCACAGAGATGGGCGCCACCTGATGTGCTCGTGTATCAGGCTTTCTATATCAGAAGCTCTTCCAGCTCTGATCAGCAGCACTGGTCAGCTGTACTTGGAAGTGAAACGTGATTTCTGAGCGATTACAGGTGTCAGCCTTCTCAATCATTCTAGAAAAGAACGTCTGTTGGGTCAGCCGGCCTCAACTTGGACAAACAGTGTGAAGAAGGAGAAAATGGTAAAAAGAAAGGTGGGCTTCGTGCTGTCACGGTTTCCCCATTCCCTGGCCCCTCATTCTACCACCGTAAATGTTATATCCATCTTTTCCCCTGGTAGTCCTCTCATTTTCCCACAGGATTTAGACTGCTCCTTGCTCTTCAAGCTAATAAACAAAGTTCTGTCCGTTGAAGTTCAGACTCCTGTCTCTTTTCTGTCTTCTGACTCTTTATGCTGTTTCAGAAATCTCACATTGTCAGTCACATGCTGAATCTGGAGGATTTTAAAGCAAGGAAGAAATGTTTCGGTGACATCAGGAAGAGGAGGCCTGGAGAATCACTGGTCGCTGGATGTTCTTGTTCAGCTAGACAACAGGAAGGAATGTTAGGGTACTATGGCTGAACTGAGTCTACAGGAATAAGGATTTCACATGACTAGGTGCCAAATGGGAACATGAGAAATAAAGATGAAAAAGACGTAAAGAAGACAAAAGCAGTAGTAGCTCATGACTCAAAGGCGAGGACCTTCATTAAAAAGTCCAGCATGCTATATAGTATTACCAGGTGGAAAATGGCCACAGTCAGCAGACACCTAAATCACTCAATGTCGGTGACAAGAGCAAGAATTCAGAAACAGCTGCATTAGGGCTGATAACCCTACTCTCGGGAGAAGAGTTAGATCTCCCAGTAAATGCCCGATTGGCTTTCACGGCACTGATCCTGTGTCAGACTGGCCTAACCAAGTACACTATTGGACAGGGACAGAGAAATAAATTTCCCATTGGTCTTTCATGAGGTCCTCTGAGGATGCCTTGGGACAGTGTAAGTCCTCACATTGAATAAAATTACTTCTAAATTTCCTAATTATAAACTTACTAAAATATTTGTCATTCCATTTTGTCTATGAATTCTTCATTTGGTGTTCTACCTCTTGTCCGATTAAATTCATGTTCCTGGCTACACCCTTACTTGCATCCTTCCCTACATGGTCAGGATCCCAGACCTCGTCCCAGAGGTACTGCATCAGGTCTGCATCTTCATCGTATTTCTTATTCGTGATTGTGTATAATATGTTGAAAAGTACCTTGTCCATCACCATGGTTCTCTACTGTGAGAAATGTATATAATAGGTGTTGTATTAGAATACAAACATGGGACACTAGAGGTATTTTTTTTTCAAAAATTTGCTCTTTATTTTCTGTGTGTGGGTATTTTGCTAGTGTCCATGTCTAAGAGATTGTCTGAGCCTCTGGAACTGGAGTTACAGACAGTTTTGAGCAACCATGTGACTTCTGGGAATCAAACCAAGGAGCTTTGAAAGAGCAGTCAATCCTCGTAATTACTGAGCCATCTCTCTAGCCCCATGACACTGATTCATAGATCCACATACTCTCCATTTTATGGTTCTTAAAAGTATAATGTCCATGGGAGTTTCTAGGACCTTCTGCCTTCACTTTGTTTAGAGATGAGTTCCATATAACATCACAGTACTGCATCAGACTTACTAAAGGGACATTGCTTACCTATATCAGAAGCATTTCTAGCTCTCCTCTCATTCTTAATGACTTTCAGATTTGTAGGCAGAAGCACAATTCTTCATGGTATTTGACAGTTTTAATAAATGCAAAGTATGGTATTCATTTATTGTTCTTTATTTCAGGATATGCTGTCGTTCTGGGATGTGGCCATTTATTTCTCTGCAGAGGAGTGGGAATGTCTGGGTCCTGCTCAGTGGAATTTGTACAGGGATGTGATATTGGAGATTTACAACAATCTTGTGTTCGTGGGTGAGGATCTCTTCCATGATAAATTATTAATAATTTGCCAGCATGAAACTCGGTACCTTTGTAGACCATCTGATGGAATGTGTATTACAACAGTGGCTGGTAGTGCCAGAAATTCAGTTGCATGAGCAGGGTGTGTAATGTCAAAGAGAATTTCACACTCATCAGCTTTAATATTTGTCCTTGTAACTAAGGGCCAAGAACCTCAAGATGTTCAAATCCTAAATTCCTCTGAAGCAGTCTGATGTGCCCGTTATATAACACATTAAGAGTTGTTCCTCTATGATCGTTTATTGTGTCTTCTCATTCCCTCTGCACACAGTCCTGGGGAGGACATGTGATTCCCAGGCTAACACACTAACAATGTTGTTCCCTTTTCACACAATCAGGTCTTGCTTCATCAAAGCCATACCTGGTGACATTTCTGGAGCAAAAACAAGAGCCTTCAGACATGAAGAGACAAGCAGCTGCCGCCACGCAGCCAGGTGTGCAGGGGTGAGGGCGTCAGTGAGCAGAGTGGGAGGCCAGTGGTCCAGGAGAAACCTGGGCTTTCTCCTTAGAACTGAGAAACGAGATTTCAGTGGAAATCATTTTTTAGGGATCTCCCTTTCTGTCCTTTGCCTTCTAAGAAGGACATCTCTCAGATGTTTATGATGCTTGGAGTTTCCCACACTTTATTCTTCTCCTCCCATGAGGTTAGCCTGTGTTTACAGTGATTCCAAAGCTCTGTCATTTCTTAGTGAACTTGACTTATTTTTTACAATACGATTGTCTTGGGTATTTATTTTCCTCATAAAATATTCATTAATCTTCCTATCTTAAACCTTTGAAATATGTTATTTAATATTGTAATGGCAGTCTTCTGGTTATCCAATGTAACTTTCATACCTTTCAAAACAAAACTCTGCATTAGAATATGTACAAATTAGGTATATAATGTATACATTTTAATATATAATTATAATGTGTATAACATATGTACATAATTTATATATATAAATTATGTATAAATGTGTTTTCCACTTTCAAATATTTTTATCCTTTGTGTTTATCTAGTTAAGAATTTATATATTTGTTTAAGGGATTGACTTCCATTAGCATAATACTCAGAAGGGTCTTCTTAATTGTTTTTGCTATGCCTTCCTTCCATGTTTGACTTTGGTTAATAATCCTTTATTTCTATGTTATATGTTTTTCTAGTCTTCTTATTTCAATGTAAGGTTACATGATTTCCAGAAGCTGTGTTTCTAAATTATGCTCCATGGATGCAGTTGTAGAAATTTAGATTTAAGTATATCATTTCCAAAGGGAAATGCAAGTATAATAACGAATAACTGTTTTGTTTTTAAAAATAAGCATAGTAACAATAAAGAATTTTGCTCAGCTTTCATTCATTTTTCATCCTTTGCTCATCAGGCAACGAACAATATCCAGTCAAAGAATGTGGTAAAACCTTTCATTGGAACTCACAACTTACTAACCACCAGAGGATACATTTAAGAATGAAGCCCTATACGTGTGAAGAGTGTGGCAAGTCTTTTTGTTTCCCATCATTACTGTCTATACACAAGAGGATTCATACAGGAGAGAAACCCTACAAGTGTGAAGTGTGTGGCAAATCCTTTCATTCTCCGTCATTATTTTCCGTGCACAAGAGGATCCATACAGGAGAGAAACGCTACAGGTGTGAGGCATGTGGCAAGGCCTTCCATTGCCCATCGTTACTTTCTGTACACAAGAACATTCATACTGGAGAGAAACCCTATAAGTGTGACGTATGTGGCAAGGCCTTCCATGCTCCGTCAGTACTTTCTAGACATAAGAGAATCCATACAGGGGGGAAACCCTATAAATGTGAAGTGTGTGACAAGGCCTTCCATTGCCCATCAGTACTTTCTGACCACAAGAACATTCACACGGGAGAGAAACCCTACAAGTGTGAAGTATGCAGCAAGTCCTTCCATGCTCCACCATTACTTTCTGCACACAAGAGAATTCATACAGGAGAAAAACCTTACAAGTGTGAACTGTGTGGCAAGGCCTTCCATACCCCATCACTGCGTTCTGTACATAAAAGAATTCATACAGGAAAGAAACCCTATAAGTGTGAAGTATGTGGTGAGGTCTTTAGCACCTCCTGGCAAATATCTAGTCACTTGGTACTGCATTCTGGAGAGAAACCATACAGATGTGAGGGATGTGGAAAAGCCTTCTCTACAAAGTCATACCTAACTAAGCATAAATTACTTCACAGTATGGAGAAAATTTACAGATGTGAAGAATGTGGCAAACAGCTCAACAGTTCTCGAAGTCTTCAAGAACATCAAAGAATTCATTCTGGAGAGAAACCCTACAAGTGTAAAGAATGTGGCAAAGACTTCAGAACGTACACAGCACGTTCTAGACATCGGACCGTTCATATTGGAGAGAAATGTTACAAGTGTGAAGAATGTGGCAAAACCTTTTACCAGTCTTCTGGTCTAAAGCAACACCAAAGAAATCATCTGTAAGAGAAAGCACACTGGTGTGAAGAATGTGCCAAGGACTTTGAGACTTACAAAGAAGTTTCAAAACTCCTTACCCACCCCAAGTCCTCCTGTACAATCCATTTTACCTTCCCAGGAAAATGCATGTATCCACTATAAAACCCTCCTTGTTACTTAGCCTCCTCGGGTATATGGATTTAAGCATGATTATCATTTACTTAACAGCTAATATATACTTATAAGTGACTACATACCATGTTGGTCTTTCTGAGTCTGAGTTACCTTATTCGGGATGATATTTTCTAATTCCATCCATTTGCCTTCAAATTTTATGGTATCATCTCTTCAACAACTGAGTAACACTCCATTGTGTAAATGTACCATATCATCTTTATCCATTGGTTGAGGGACTTCTAGGTTGTTTCCAAATTCTGGGTATTATGAATAAATCTGTAATGAACAAATGAAGCAAGTATCCTTGTGGTAGGATGGATCATCCTTTGGGTATATGGCTAAGATTGGTATAGCTGGGTCTTGAGGTAGATGAATTTTCCAAGGAACCTCCATATTGACTTCTAAAGTGGCTATAAATTTTGTACTTCTACCAGCAATGCTGGAATGTTCCAGTTGACCCCCATCCTGAGCTGGCACTTGTGTTGTTGATCTTAGTTATTTTCGCAGGTGTGAGACGGAATCTCAGTGTCTTTTTGATTTGCATTTTCTTGATAGCTTAGGATATTGAACATTTCTTAAAGTGTCTTTGCCATTTGGGATTCTTCTATTGAGAATTCTCTGTTAAGATCCGTACCCCATTTTTAATTGGATTATTTGGTGTGTTGATATCTAGTTTCTTGAGTTCATTGTATATTTTGGATATTAGCCCTCTGTAGGATGTGGAGTTGGTAAGAATCTTTTCCCATTCTTCAGGCTGCTTTTTTTGTCCTTTTGATGGTGACCTTTGCCTTACAGATTTTCAATTTCATGAGGTCCCATTTATTAATTTTCTATCTTAGTTCCTATGGCATTGGTGTTCTATTCAGGTAGTCATCTCCTGTATCAAAGTGTTGAAGATTATCCCCAACGTTCTCTTCTATCAGGGTCACTTTATCAGGGTTTATGTTGAAGTCTTTGATTTACTTGGATTTGAATTTTTGCAGGGTAATAAGGGTGGATCTATTTGCAGTCTTCTACATTCACACATCCAGTAAGACTAGCATCATTTGTTGAAGAAGCTTTTTTCCATTGTGTATTTCTGGCTTTTTTTAATCAAAAATTAGGTGTCCTTACATGTATAGATTTGTGTCTGGGTCATCAATTTGAGTCCATGGATAAAAGTGCCTTTTTCGTGCCATCATCATGCAGTTTTTATTCCTAAAGTGTAGAATTGGTTTTTTTTAGGCCACCAGCTCAAAAAACCAACACAGAGACATTGTATTAATTATGAAAGCTCTGCGTTAGCTTAGACTTGTTCCCACTTGGAAGAAATGGAGACCGAAAATGAGTTGTGAATGAGTACTTCTCATATGAATCCTGAAGAATCAGCACTTCTCATATGAAGGAGCAACTCTCTAGTCATGTTTCTATGTAACAGACACAATCACACATGTGCACACACAAACACGCAGTACACGCAGTCACACACAAACATTTGCACACATAAATAATCCGCACATACAAATGTACACACTGTCTTACACAAAAAAGTGCACACACAAAAACACACATGTGCCCATACCCCCACACATATTGGAAGCTTACCCATGATCAGAAATTCTTAAAGTCTTAAGGTTGCTGACATGCCCTTCACTGCAGCACTAGGGAGGAAGACAGAGCAGACACGACCTCATTCTAGACAAACTTGTCAATCAAATGTCCAGGTGGAAGCACTGCTTGTTGAATCTAGTTTCTCTAAGTTGAGGAAGTTGTTCTAAGTCGGGGTAAAACATAGTCTGGAGTAAGGGAATTGACTATGAACTTCACAGTCTTCATCCACATGAAGTCCATAATGAAAACATTAAATCTTCCTTGTGATGGGGTTTGTATTTTTGTCTCAAGCATGAAATGCACTAAAATCTTTCAAAGAAGAGATGGATATTCTCAGTACTCCATGATTCCATGTAGCTTCTTCACGACAGTGAGTGCAATCCATGGTCCTAAAATATATTTCTGACACCTTTGTATTCGAGGAGGAATCATCTCAGTGTTCTGCTTTGAACAAATGAGGGGAGGTCAGGACAGATACTGTTGATGTTCAAGATGGTGTCAAAGATGAACAATCTCAGGATAAGAGGAGATATAGGAAATTCAATAAGGAACGTCAAACGTAGTGCAGAAGGAAATCCTAAAACACACAATGGACCAGTAGATGGTGCACACTTCAGTGTGGTCCCAGGAGCTGTGCCCCTTGCGGGAGGTGCAGAGGAGGAAAGCTGTTTTATTCCTGCGATCTCAGCTCCCGGTGTTAGCTTGTGAGCCGAGCCTTTCGCATCAAACCACGTGCTCAGGGCAAAGCTGGTGGTAACTACGTGCCCGAGTTTGTGAAAAGTCAGGGAGAAGTGGGTGAGGTGGTTATGGTGGAGTGGACACAAAAATTAAATTAGACAAACAAATGGGTGAAGGTGTGAATACGGAATTTACAGAAAAGTGGAAAGATTTTTAGATGGATTCTGGAAGTTCATTGCAAGTAAACATCAGAAATCAGTAATTTTCACTTCGTTCAATGATCTTTAACCATCTCCGTGGCCCTAAACCGATGCTCTTCACTGTGTGGATTCCAGCGTTCATATGAACCCTATGCCGGCTCTGGAGTCTGATCCAGGTCTGCTCACACTGTGTCTAAGCACAGGAGGACAAGGATTATTTATTTTTTGTTACTGGGTATTAAAACCAAGGCCACCTTCATTATAGTCAAGTGTCATAGCCCTTACCCTAAGCTAGCCCTGATCATTCTCTACCATGTGTTTAGATAAAACGCGTCTATACATTGTCCTTGTTAACCTTGTTTTCTGATTCTTCTGTCTTAAGCACCTGAGACGCTGCATGAGCGGCAGGATTACCAAGGATGATTTCAAAAAGCATCTTGAAGAGATGATGCTTAGTCCTACATTAGCTTCCTGCTTCCTTATTTTTAAGTAAAACAGACCAATGTGAGTTTTCATGCTGTAGTTGATCCCACACTAAGTAGACCTGAGCTTTAAACTCACAGGTATTAGCGAAAACAACTAGGAAACGTGGTAAATCATTACTGGAAAAAGGCTCTGCTCACAAGCTAACACCGGGTGCTGAGAATGCAGGACTGAAACAGCCTGATCCACCGTGAATGTCCCTGTGCTGAAGCTGCTTCCCTTACAACTTCATCCACAGAAAACTAGGCAGGAACCTAGTCACTGAACAAATCACCTTCTGGGAGGGGATATCGGAAGTCCTTCGCACTGACTTATGGGAAATGTAGTCCAGACCACTATGACGACACTAGAAGGTGCTGTGGATACAGAACTTCCGCGTTCAGTCTTGAAACTTAGCGTCTCTCCAAAGTTAGGCGAGCCTCCTGCTCAGCGCTGGGCTTGGATCCCTGACATGGAGGTTGGTGCAGGGTGCAGCGCCGTCCTGCAGATCTGAGGGACTGTGCAAGGTGTCGGGTCCGTCATGGAGGTTGCTAACTTGGGCTGCTTAGCAGGGAGGCGGGAGAAGCTGACCTGGAGGTGCTGTGCTGACCTAGGCTGGGCCGCTGCACCTGGGTGCAGGTTTGAGGGGAGAGGGCGCCACGCCAAAGTCATGTGCTGTGAGTGTCCAGTCTCCTAGGACGCCCCTTCTGCCCGAGCCCACCTGTGCTTGTGGGTCTGGAGGGCTCAGTAGCCAAGGAATGAAGTTTGGAAAGAACAGGATCGCATTGGCAGTCAGGCTGGGTCTGTGACCGCTGTTGTTTGAGGAGCTGTAGAGCTAACTTTCCTGCTTGGCTGGGTAGCATGCCCCTAGCTGACCGTTGCTTGCATGCTGTAGTCAGATTTCACATGACATGTTGAATACTTGGACAAATTGCGCCTGTTAAACTTTATGTCAGGCCTATTACTCTTGGTTTGATCCCGCAGATGTTCCTAAAGTTCCCAGTTTCCAGAGACAAAGAGTCCTGTGAGGACAATTGCTGCATAGATGTTAGTTCCTTTTCCCTTGGAATGAATTGTTAGATTTATGGAAGCCTCCATAAATAGGAATAGGAATCACTTATATACACTCCTGTGACCGGAATCATCACATTACACTCCCATATACCCGCAGAATAATCTTGTAGTTAGTTTGACCCTCTCTTTGCAGAATCCAGATAATGATGGATTTCACAGTGCAGAGTGAAAAAGACTGACAGTAATACCGCATCCAGTTCCATTTCAGACTCCTTTTCAGACATGAGAGAGGACTTGGTGTGATGGGAGAAACGGAATTCATGATTGACAGGAGGAGGCTTGAACGTCTGTGTAAGGGAGGGGAGAAATGGTCCTACTGACCTGGAAGACTCTGTACATTGTCCTCTGGTCACATGCTTTTCTTCTATCTCTTGACTTTATCGATAGTGTCTAAACTCCCTTAAACAAACTGCCACTGAATGTGACATCCAGGTCCACTGATGTTCCCTGAACAGTTCTAGAAATATTTACCCAAGTTTTTGTGCTGAGCTAGAGACAATAAAAGATGACTTTGGAAGGCTGTGGCTTACTCAGGTTCCTGTGATTTGCACATAGTAGGTTCTTGTCAGTACAAAAATCTTCAACCCTCATCTTAAAGGGAAAAAGAGGTAGTTTAATCTGAAGCCATTTGAGTGACCATGCTCTGGGAACACAAATTTAGGTTACCCCAGATTCCATGCTCCAAAGTGGAAGCAGTTTCATGGGTTTACAGAACAAAGAATGCCATTGGTCAAGGCAATTTTAAAATGCATTGGTGGGTACTCTAGAGTCATGTACTATGACGGGGTGACATTCTTGACATTTGGTTTAATGCCTGCTAATTTAATTTAATTTAATTCTGCCAAGTCACTGAATTCCAATAGTTTCTTTCATCTATTGTCACAAACTGTTTGGTCCACCACAGACTGATGCAAGGAATGACTATTTCTGAATGGTAAAACCAGCCCAAAGCAGGGACTTCTTCTCTGAACCTGCAACATGTGAGTCTCTCCACAGTACTGAAATTCCACAAGAGTTTTTCACTCTCAACCAGGCACAGCTTCTTTCTGGTCATTTTCCTGCCCAGTTCCTCGCCTTGTTTCATGGACTCTTACATATATTGGCATCTTCAGTCAAACCAAGTGTGCTGGAGACTGGCTCGTGACATTGATGTCTGATCTTGGAAATATGGACTTTAAATCACCTTGTTGTGTCCACTGGAATTTTCAGTGATTTCCCAACTATATTTAAAATAATGGCCACTTCTCAGTTAATGTTGTTAATCTGTAGGGAAAATAGTAACATTATGCAAAGTGGGAAACACACACTGCTTTCTACATCAAAACAACTTCCTTACATTGTAGGAATGATACAGCATCATGATCCCGTATAACCTACAGGCCTCAGACATTTATAGATATTTTGAATTAAGCCTATTCTGTGGCTTATCCTGTCATCTCTGAATTTCAAGAAAGAGTCAAGAAACCCAGAGTTCAAAGTCATCCTCTGCTTCATAGCAAATTCAAGGTGACCCTAGGCTACATGAGACCTGTATTTTTAAGAAAGATTCTTAAAAACATAGTTTATTGGGTGTAGTCGTTGAAGATGCTTTGTTTTCTCCAGTGTATATTTGGGCATTTTTGTGAACTGGTAAATGACTGAAGTTATATGTGCTCATGTTTGGTTCTTTGATTCTGTTCCATTGGTTTAGCAAGCATGTCTGTCTTTCCTGAACCTTCCATCTTGTTTTTATTACTACGCCTCTATCTTATATCTTGAGATCTGGAGTAGTCCTCCTATAATTGTTCTTTTTTCCCAAGATTGTTTTAGCTATGTGGTTTTTTTTTTTTTTTTTGGTGAGTCCATATGAACTGTATGGTAGTGTTCATTTCTGTTAAAAAATGAGGTGGGAGGGGCTGGAGAGATGGCTCAGCGGTTAAGAGCATTGCCTGCTCTTCCAAAGGTCCTGAGTTCAATTCCCAGCAACCACATGGTGGCTCACAACCCTCTGTAATGGGGTCTGGTGCCCTCTTCTGGCCTGCAGGCATACACACAGATAGAATACTGTATACATAATAAATAAAAACACTGCTTGGCCTATTATCTCAGGCTTCTTATTAACTAACTCTTACATCTTAAGTTAACATATAATTCTTGTCTGTGTTAGCCACATGGCTTAGTACCTTTTATCAGTGAAGCAGTCTCATCTTGCTTTCTCTGGGACTGGGTTATGACCACAAACTGAGCCATTCCTCTTCCCAGAATTCTCCTGTTCTGGTTACCCCACCTATACTTCCTGCCTGGCTATTGGCCAAGCAGCATTATAATTAATGTAGTTTCTGTGTGATTATTTTAGGTCTGGGTGGCTGGGAAACAAACGAGCAGTCTCCATGTACAGAATGGTGCCAACATAAGGCAACTTCATGCACATAAAACCTGAGAGATCTTGAGAAGTAGTTCTAGATACAGAAGAATGGAGTTAAGCATGGCTTCTTGGTAGCGGCATTTTCTTGGGTGGGCTCTGCTAGAGGCGAGCATGTCTCATTGAAGAGAGGCTTCCTGACTCAGCTTTAGGTGGAACATCCTTGCAGCTCTTTTAAGAGGCCACACCAAAAAACACTTAAATGGTGTTTATGAATAGCTGACAACATGCTTCTTACAATGTGTGACAATATGGATGTCAGCTTTCTGAGTACAGAGCAGAGAGACAAAGGCAAGATGGAGACTGACAACAACAGACGAGACTGTTAAATAGTACTCACAGGGAGGGCACCAACTCTCCTCATGAGAGTGTTAAATAGTACTCACAGGGAGGGCACGAACTCTCCTCATGAGACTGTTAAATAGTACTCACAGGGAGGGCACCAACTCGCCTCATGAGACTGTTAAATAGTACTCACAGGGAGGGCACCAACTCGCCTCGAGGGGTGGGGAGCTGAGTGGGGGTAGAAAGCTGGTTGGGATCTTTAGTAGAGGCAGGGGAGGGGCTTGGGAATGAAGGTGTTGATGCTGTTCTAGGACCCTTGCAGGTCTGCAGTCTCTCTTTCTTGATATTGTTTGCTTAAGCCAAGAAGATTAGCTTAGGAGACAAGTTGTCCCCAAAATATTCTCCTCGAGGTTTTAACTGACAAATAATTTGGAGGAAGGTCAGCTATAATCACATAGGAATTCTATTTTTTTACAACCAAGACTCCATCGGGTTAGAAAGAACATTATCATTTCTGGCATAAAAAGACAAGTCCCACAATGCGTGTGACTGTACATCTTGTGCTATCAGACTTACTCACCTGTATCAGAAGCACTTCCAGCTCCGATCACCAGGACTGACCAGCTGTACTTGGAGGTGAAATAGGATTTCCGTGAGACTTGGTCTCATACAGTGCTTAGCCTTCTCAGTCATCCTAGAAAAGAATGTCTGTTTGGTCAGCCTGTCTCAACTTTGGAAAGCAATGTGATGAAGGAGAGAACTGTGGAGAGAAAGGTGGGCTTCGTGCTGTAACATTTTCCTCATTTCCTAGTCCCTTATTCCATCCCTATAAAGGGTTATAGTCATCTTTTCCATGGTAGATCTCTCAATTTCCCACAGGATTGAGACTGCTCCTCAGTGTGCAAGATAATAAGCAGTTCTATCTATTGAAGTTCAGACTCCTGTCTATTTTCTGTCTTCTGTCTATCTATGCTGTCTCAGAAATCTGCCAGTCAGAGGTTCTGAACACAAGAGAATTCACACAGGAGAGAAACCCTACAAGTGTGAAGCATGTGGCAAGGCCTTCCATTATCCTTCAATACTTTCTAAGCATAAGAGAATTCATACTGGAGAAAAACCCTACAGGTGTGAAGTATGTGCCAAGGATTTCCATTGTCCATCATTGCTTTCTAAACACAAGAGAGTTCATACAGGAGAGAAACCCTACAAGTGTGAAGTGTGTGGTGCAGCTTTTAGGACTTCCCGGATTCTTTCTACTCACTTGATAATACATTCTGGAGAGTAACCCCACAAGTATGAAGAATGTGGAAAAGGCTCTTCTACAAAATCATACTTATGTCAGCACAAATTATCTCACAATGCAGAGAACCCTTACAAATGTACAGCATGTGGCAAAGTGCTCAACAACATGGAAAACTTTAAGGATCATCAAAGAATCCATTCTGCAGAGAAACCCTACAGGTGTAAAGAATGTGGCAAGGATTTTAGAAGTTCTACAGCACGTTCTAAACATCAGATAATTCATACTGGAGAGAAACGTTACAAGTGTGAAGATTGTGGTAAAAGCTATTACCAGTCTTCTGGTCTCAAGCACCATCGAAGAATTCATTTGTGAGAGACAGCACACAAGTGTGAAGAACGTGCTGAGATTTCTGTACTCACTAAGAGCTTTTGAAACACCTGATAATTCTTACTGGACATTCATGCCACAAGTGAGAGAAATGTTATAAACCCTTAGTAAGCTGACCAGTATTCCTCAACACATGGTAGTTTATACTGAGGTGAAATAGTACAAGTCTTAAAATGTTCATAAAATATTTTTACTTCTTGATATCATAAAAGATATCAAAAATTTTCATTCTGAATAGAAGCCCCTATGTGTGGGAAATGTGGGAAGGTCTTTGAAATCATTCAGACCTTGCCCACACAAAAAAATCAGTTGTGGAGGCCAGCCAAACACATATGCAGAATATAGTGAATGTTATCATTCATCATCACTGCCCTCAGTAGAATTTGTCCTGGAGAGAAACATTGCACCTATGAAGAGCATGAGATGCCTTTAAAAGTTTGTCAAACCTTAAACAAAAGGAAAGCACTCATACTGAGCAACCATGACACAAATGTGACTAGTGTTCAGAAGGTTTTATTTATTATTCATTCCTTATTGTATATCACAGAAGTCACACATAAGTCTCTGCAAATACAGCCTATGACCAGTTGTTTAGATGGTCTTCATGTCTCTACTCACATCATAAGATTCATATTGGTAGCCGGGCGGTGGTGGCGCACGCCTTTAATCCCAGCACTCAGGAGGCAGAGGCAGGCGGATCTCTGTGAGTTCGAGGCCAGCCTGGTCTACAAGAGCTAGTTCCAGGACAGGCTCTAAAAAAGCTGCAGAGAAACCCTGTCTCGAAAAACCAAAAAAAGGAAAAAAGAAGATTCATATTGGTAAAGTGCACTATAAATGCTAAGAGTGTGGCAAGACTTTCACCTGGCTGTCACACCAAAAGTGTTCTTCAAAATATCCTAAGAGTGAAAAGTTTGATTCACCCAAATAATGCAGAATAGTCTTCAATAATATTTCTAATCTTTATCACCACCAAAAATATTTGTTGATAAGATTTGCAGATACTTATGTCCTATTTTGCTTCCGATAACGTTTACACAGATAAACAACATGTGATATTATCTCAAGTAGGTACATGACTGGAACTCATTGACCCATGGGCATGCCTGTGGGGCATTGCCATGAATACTAACTGACGTAGATGAATCTAGACCACGAGATGATGTCAGTGCACCTTGGATGTGCCACTCCTGGACAGGTGGTCCCAGGTGTATGAGATTGCTGACTAATGCCAAGTCAGAGAGATGATAACAGAAAACAGCATTCTACCATGGTTTCTGTTTTACCTGCCGCCCTAGATTTCAGCTGTGTTCTGCCCTGGCTTGTAAGAATGATGAAGTGCAATCCATATCATTCCCTTTCTCTCCTGTGTAGTTACTTATCGTGGCTCTTATCACAGCAACAGAAACTGCACTAAATAAAGAACGTGGCAAGGTTTTCCACTCTTCTTTATGCCATAGTTATCCTTAGAGCCTCCCTCCTTGAGACAATGTCACACGGCTCTGAGGTTTGTTCAACCTTAGCTCTACATAAGAGTAGTCACATTGGAAAAAGCTCCACTGTTACAAAGGATATGGTAAAGTGTTTCTTGATTTCTTATTGTCAGTTGAACACCATAGTGTAGAGGAATCCTGTTAAACCAAATGAAACTGTAAATAGATGAAACATGAGAAAATGAAATTAATTATGAGAAAATCATATTTAAGAGAAACTACTATAAACTCCAACAAAAGGTTATTTGACACACCTTCATATCAAGAAATTTTTTTTGTTGAGAAAACCTACAGATACAAATCATGTGGAACACGTTTAGTTTAAACTCAATTTTTGTTAACCACAATTGAATACATGTTATGTAGAAACTTTGTACATATGACTCCGGCAATAACTTTTAACTTTGTCCAACATATACACTTTATAAGGCTAAATGCGGTTATATCAGAAAACATTTATGAAGGCAAAGAATATAGCAAAGTATTTCATCCTCCCTTAGATAATAATCAATAGAAGGAGATTAGTGTATAAGAGAAATCCTGTTAATATGGAGTATTGAAAATTGGGAGGTATTGCTTATGATTATTGTGACATCATGGTTTGATTTCTAGGAAAAATACAAGTAATGGATGCCAGAATCATGTAGTTTACTCAAGACTGTGGTGATCCATTTCTTATATAAACAAAATTATTACGTTGACCAAGATATTAGGGGAGCCAGTTATATGATGGAGGGAAGTCCAGGGTCTGCTAAGGAAACCTACAAGCAATGAGGAGCATGCATAGGAGATAGGTCATATGTCTTCCTGGTGAAGCTGGAAGGGTGGGGTTACATTGAGTCCTTTGAAGTCAACACCATTGCTGCTGAAGTCCCAAAAAGTGGAGCCATCTGATTGTGTATTTGTCCTTCTCAATTTGGGGCTAATCCTTCTGTACTGGGTTCTGATTATTCTGATTCAGAATAGCATGTTTGTTCTGTGTCACTGTGTGGTAGAAGTAGTCACTTGGTTTTTAGATTGCAGGAGCTTATGGGAAAGTTTTTCTTGGATTTCACATTAGATATGTACTGAAGTCTTTTAATCCTTCAAGTTATGAAACACTCTGTGGGATTTTCAATTTGGATTCTATTTTACTTATGAGTAAATATATAAATTTTTATATTAACTTATATTAATATATTACATATATGATATATAAAATATAGATTATATATTCACATCATTGGTTGTGTTCCTCTTACTAATAGATACAGTACTCAACCAACAAAATCAGTAACAAAGGCTATCCAGGTAAAATGGTTTTGGCTCATAATCCTAGCACTTAGGAGGCACAAGCAAGAAAATTAGGAGAACAAGATTATCCTCATCTTCAAAGGGTGTGTGAAGTCTGCTTGGAATATATGGGATTATCTCAGATGGGATAAGTTATGATTCTCAAACTTAATTGTACACATTTTGAATTATTGAAATTTCACTTAATATTTCTATTGCAGAATTCTTAAATCCAGTCTTTGTTAGTGGAATATTCTGTTCCACCAGCCAACTCCACAGTAACAGCAAGTGACAGCTGATAGCTTAGTCTTGTTAGCTCTTCTAACTTAAATTGACCCGTATTTTTTTATGTACTACTACATGGCAAAGCACCTTTTTCAGCATGGCAAGTTCATTGCCCAGCATCTCCTGTTGTGTCCACCCTTCTTCATCTCAGAGAGCTCTCTCCCTGTCTGGAAGTCTTGCCTAACCTCTTCCTGCCTAGCTATTGGCCATTAAGTTCTTTTCTAAACCAATGAGAACAACACATCTTAACAGTGTACAAAAAGATTGTCACACAACAAATTTTTATCAAATGTGACTTGCCTGTGGATGACATGTCTTCTATCTCTTTGAGCATTAACATGAGCATCATTATGAGTACAATGTCTACTCCATATATGCTGGACTCTTAATAACCATTACTTCAGGGAATATGTTCTTTGAGTGTTGGAGAGAGGTGTGAAACTTCTGTCATTTTCAGAAGCTATACTAATTTCTCAAATTACTTTAAAACAAAATTGACAGATACACAGTACCTGTTGGCAGATTTTCCATTTGAGTGGGCCTGTAGGAATACATGAAGTATTCATAAACATTGCATGTCAGGACTGTTAATATTTACCATAAAATTTTAATTATTTGTATCATTCTCTTTTGCCTAATTACAGATTCTGGTATTGATGTTGCTATATAGTAAAATAAAACTCATGCTCGGTCATTGCAAGGAAGAATAAAACCAGAAAGAGGACATTACTCCTCACAGTGGTTGAAATTGTGGTGGGATCTTTCTTCTGTCTCAGCTCAGAAACAGCTTTCTGAAGAACCATGGGCCATCACATGACAATGTACCCCTCCTTTTATAAAGGTTTGTACTTTAGTTTCTGGCTTGACCAGTTCAGAAATGAACATTACGGAGAAGAGAGATGGGATTCCATTGTCACATGTGGCTGTGTAGCTTCATTTCAGTGAACTCATTTGTAATTCCCACAAATATATTTCTGATGGTCCTTCTGCTCATTAAAGCATCATCTCTGCTTCCTGATTTGGGGAAACTGAGGGAAGCTCAAGGCAGAAACTCTTGACTTTGAAAACACTGCCACACGGGAGCAATGTCAGAATCAGTGAGAAGAAAGAATAATCAAGACTAAGGCAAAGGAAACACTGCAATGCATGATGGACCCAGTCAGTGCACACTCGGGTGAGATCCCAGGAGCTGTGCCCCTCCTCTTGAGGGAGGTGCGGGGGAGGAAAGCATGCGCTCAGGGAATAGATGGTTTTCAGCTTGCCCGAGTTTGTAAAAAAGTCAGGGAAAGGTGTGTCAATTTCTAGCACAACTCTAACAAATTTAATTTCATACACAAATTAATGGATAAAACTGTGCACAAGACACTTATGGACATATGGAATGATATTCAGTGGTGCAGTGGGAGGCTGCTCGTTGGTTCCCGGCCGCATAGCCCCGACATGATCACACAGTATCAATTAAATCACTACTTGGCCCATTAGTTCTAGCTTCTTATTGGCTAACTCTTATATTAACCCATTTCTTTTAATCTATATATCGCCACATGGCTGTGGCTTACCGGGTAAAGTTCCCAACATCTGTCTCCAGAGGCTCATGGCTTCTCTCTGACTCTGCCATTCTTCCAGCATACAGGCCTAGCTTTCCCCGCCTAGCTCTGTTCTTCCCTGCTGCAGGCTCAAAACAGCTCTTTATTCATTAACCAATAAAAGCAACACATAGACAGAAGGACCTCCCATACTACAGTCGATTCTGGGAATTCTTTGCCTGTAGAACCTTGCAGTGGTTCAGTGATTCTGAAATATCTCTCATTGCTGACCCACATCCTACCCCAGAACGATTACTATGTTCACACAAAAACTGCTTCTCCAGGTATGGAGTTTCACCTGCTTATGGCTCACAGTGTGTCAATAGAAGAAAAAAATGTTTAACTGAAGTATTAGGACTAAGCCAGGGCCTCCCTCATTCTGGGCAAGCACCTGACCCCTAAGGTAGCTAGCTATCCCTGTTATCCCTGTTTGTAGTTTATACTTAGAGGCGAGGGGTCTGTAAATTGTCCGAGTTAGCTTCCTTCTGAGTTAAGATCTAGAGCAGCTGGGATGACAAGCAGGGCACAAAGACTGGTTTTTTGTTTTTTTAAAATATTTATTTATTATATATACAATATTCTGTCTGTGTGTATGCCTGCAGGCCAGAAGAGGGCACCAGACTCCATTATGGATGGTTGTGAGCCACCATGTGGTTGCTGGGAATTGAACTCAGGACCTTTGGAAGAACAGGCAATGCTCTTAACCTCTGAGCCATCTCTCCAGCCCCCCAAAGACTGGTTTTAAACTCACAAGAAACAGTTACCTCTCAGTCCTGCATTAGCTTCTCGCTTCATTATTTTACAGTAAACCTGAGTCAATGGGAACTTTCCTTGCTCTAGCAAGGTCTATATTAAGTAGAACTGAGGTTATCATCACAAAAAAGTGACCGGAGTAACTATAAAACCTAATAAACCACTGTCAAAGTTTGGCTCACATTCTGAATCTCAGATTTTATAAGCCGCAGACTTCCGGTGGGTGAACTGTTCTGAAACAGCTTGTTTCTATCCACCAATTTGCTATACATTCATAAGACTGAAACTGAAGAATTCTGTCAATCACCCCACTGTGATATCCTGAAATGTCTTCGCACAGAGTTGTGGGAAGTTTAGTCTCCCTCGCCGTGACATCACATACAGCGGTTCCGCCTGCTGCACTTCTGCGTCCGGTCTGCACAAGTTCATTTTCCCTCAAGGGACAGGGAATATTTATAGTGATCTGTTCCTGTTGCACCTCTGACCTGGAGTCTGGTTCAGGGTGCAGCGCAGCCCTGCAGGTCTGAGGAACTGTGCCTGGCGGCGGGGTGGGTCTGGAGGGAAGAAACTGACTCGGACCGGCTGTGCTGACCTAGGCTTGAGAAAAGTAGATTCAGATGATGTTAGGAATGGCCGCTGTGTGTGCGCGCGCGGGGCATCTGCGAGTGTCCACCTTGCGGCTTGCGGGGTAGCTCGGGAATGGGGAACGTGGATGGATCTCCAGGACAGGATGGGGCAGCTGACCCCCTGCGCCTGAAGCTGGGCCTCTCTAGCGACCACATGGCTGCTGTCATTTCTCAGGACGTCTGGGCCCTCACGTATTATATAGCCGACCCAGGACTCTTGGCTTGAGTTGACACTGGGAGAGGGGGGAGGTGTGGTGGTGGTGATGGAGGTTGTGGACACAAGGAAAGATTCTTCGGTGGAGAATTCTTCTCATGTAAACGCCAGAAAGCTGGACTTTTAACTTTGTTCTATGATTTTTAAATCACCTTTGTGTCCCCTGACCCATGAACTACACTGTAGGGATTCCAATGTTTACACTAAGACACCCCACAGCACCCCACCTGCAGCTATGGCACAGTTTATTTCACTACAGAGAAACAGGGTTGGTTACCATAGTGTGTTCGTACGCAAGGCTTCCTTCATCCCAGGCTCCCCAACTCTTTCTGCACTTGGACTTTGATTTGAAGTCCTTTTGTCTCCTGAGCAGCCGCGACCACAGGGCAGGCGCGGGAGGGAGGGGGCATACTGGGCTGGTTTCAGAAATCATCTTAAAGAAATGGTGGCATTTCCATATAGTTTTTTGCTGAGCTATTTTAAAGTAAAATGGAGTCAATGTGAACTTTACACATGGAAGATTTCCGTAAGTCGACTTGTAAGTTTTGAATCGCAACATACTGACCAGCATAAGTTGCAAACCTAATAAACCATCCTGTCAAAGGCTCGACTCACAGGCAAACACCTCCTGCAGTGAATCCGGGATTTTAAATACAGCCCGACTCCCTGAGGCTAACCCACAGCAGCGGCTTCTGGCTTCCTTCCCTTCTCAGAGGGGAAAGAAACGAAGGAAATACGCAAGCACGCAGCCTGGGTTCCGGGCGCCAAGGCCGACGAGCGGACTTGTGGGAAACGTAGTCTTCCGCTGTCCCGCTTCTCCGGGAGCCATTGTGGAACGGTCACTTCCGCATTGCGTCTGCAGTAAGCGCGTCTTCTCGCAAAGTTGGGCGATTCTCGGGTCCTGCTCGGCGCTCGGGTTGCGTCTCGGACATGGAGGTTGGTCCAGGGTGCCGCGCACCTCCGCAGGTCGGAGCGACGGTGCGGGGTGGGCTGGTCCGGCTCGGAGGGAGCGGGGGAGGGAAGGACCGAGGCTGGGCTACTGCGTCCGGACGCCTGGCTGGGCTGGGGATTGGGGGCGGGGGTGGGTGGTGCTGGCCGAGGACGTCGGTGAGCGGGGGGCGGCTGCTAGCGTCCTCCCTGAGCTTCTGTGATGAGGGCCGGCTCGGTTGGGGAAGGAATTGAGAAGTGTAGAAAATGCAGGATTGCTCGGGCAGGGTCGGCTGAGAGCCTGCACTTGGAGGTGCTGGTGGGCGCACACTTTGCAGATGAGCCGTGGTCGCGTTCTGTTACTAACTGACACACGCTTACCCGGCTGTTGTCAGTTTTTTTCAGGACGCCGGCAGCAAATGGAGGTCTGGCCACCCTGCAGTATCTTATACTCGGCCTAGTACTGTTGGAGTTGATAGTTTAAAAGTTACTAGTTTCCAAGGAAGGAGAGTTCTGCGAGGGAGATCGACGTATAGGATGTTAATCTTGTTGTCTTTGGGATAGACCGTTAGACTTAGGAACTGCTGTTTACAATAGAATTACTTCACGGTCACCACTGTGACCTGACTCGTGAGACTGACACTCCTATGCACAGCCAGAGTAACCCCCTAAAGGGAGAGACTCGAGTTTTGCGAAACAAATTACTGTAGAGTGGAAAATAGAGAATAATACCTCATCCAATCCGCCGGGATTATGATGTCATGGTTTGGACTCCTTTTCAGAACTGCGAGATGAGCTGATCTGGGGGTAGGAGTGTATCTAGGGATTGCTAGCAAAGGGACGGAGGTGCTCGAAACGGCCCTCACACACAACAGTCTGTGTACTTTGATCTCTAACCACACATGTTTCTTCTGTCCTTGTCTAAACTCTCTGACACTGATTGTGGTGTCTGGGTTCCATGCTTCTCCATAAACAGTTCTTCTGGGAGGATTGGCCAAAGTATTTATACCGTGTCAAAAAGTAAACAATGAATTTGAAGGATTATGGTTCGCTTAGGGTCCTGTAGACTCCACACTTTATCTTTTGTGCTGCTTCCTATTTTCTCACACTTCAAAAATACCAAGTGTTTATGTGCTATAGACTGGCTTATGGCACTAAAATCTACTCAGATGAACCATTTCTTAGCCAGGCAAAGGTGGCACATGCCTTTAATCCCAGTTTTTGGGAGGCAGAAGGAGGTGGATCCCTAAATTTGAGGCCAGCCTGGTCTTCAGAGCAAGTTCCAGGACAGCCAGGGCTACACAGAGAAACCCTGTCTCAAAAGAAAAGAAAGAAAAAGAAAAAAAAAGAAGAAACAAGGTATTTTTAAAACACATTACTTCTTTTTTTATTTTAAGAACGACCTTATTTTACCTACCAGTGCCTGTTCCCTCTATTTTCTCCCCACCCCAACTTCCATCCACTCCTCAGAGATACTTGAGGCAGGATCAAGGCCCTCCCTCCTGTATCAAGGCTAAGCAAGGTATCTCCTCCATAGGGGATGGGCTCCAAAGAGCCAGTTCATGCACTAGGGATAAATACTGTTTCCATTGCTAGTGGCTGCCCAAACTGCCCAAGTCACACAGCTGTCACCCATATTCAGAGGGCCTAGTTCGGTCTTATGCTGGTTCTCCAGTTGTCAAACCCACTAGCTTGGGTCAGCTGTTTCTGTGGGTGTCCCCATCATGGTCTTGACCCCGTTGCTCATATTGTCACTCCTCTCTCTCTATGACTGGACTCCAGGAGTTCAGCCCAGTGCTTAACTATGGATCTCTGCATCTGCTTCCATCAGATACTGGATGAATGTTCTAGGATGAAAATTAAGGTAGTCATCAATCTGATTACAGAAAAAGGGCATTTTAGGTCCCTCTCCACTATTGCTTAGATTCTTAGCTTGGGTCATCCTTGTAGATTCCTAGGAATTTCCTTAGTGCCTGGTTTCTTGCTAACCTCATAATGGCTCCCTCTTTCAAGGTATCTCTTTCCTTACTCTCCCTCTCTGTCCTTCACCCATCCCTTATGCTCTCCTTCTCACTCCCCTTCTCCCATCCCGACTTCCCTAGCACTCTTCCCTGTCCCCACATGCTGACAATTTACTAAGGAGGTTTTGTCTGCTTCCCCTTCGTGAGAATCCATGTGTGTCTGTCTTGATGAGTTCTCCTTGTTTCCTGTCTTCTCTGGAGTTGTTTACTGTAGGCTGATTATCCTTTGCTTTATGTCTAATATCCACCTATGAGTAAGTATATACCATGTTTGTCTTTGTGTATCTGGGTTACCTCACTCAGGATTTTTTTTTCTAGTTCCATCCTTTTTGCCTGCAAATTTCAATATGTCATTGTTTTTTACCACTGAGTAGTGCTCCATTGTGTAAATGTACCACATTTTTTTCATCCATTCTTTGGTTGAGAGGCATCTAGATTGTTTCCATGTTCTAGCTACTAAAAATGATGCTGCTATGAACATAGCTGAACAAATGTTCTTGTTCATTTGGGTATATGCCCAAAAGTAGTATTGCTGGGTCTTGAGGTAGATTGATTCCCAACTTTCTGAGACAGTGCCATCCTGATTTCCAAAGTGGCTATAGAAGTTTGTACTCCCCCCAGCAGTGGAGGAGTGTTCTTCTTACTCTACATCCTCTCCGGCATAAGCTGTCGTTGGTGTTTTAGATTTTAGCCATTCTGACTGGTGTAAGAGGAAATCTCAGAGTTGTTTTGATTTGCATTTCCATGATGGCTAAGAATGCCGAGCAGTTCCTTAAGTGCCTTTTGGCCATTTGAGATTCCTTTGTTGATAATTCTGTTTTGATCTGTACCCCATTTTTTAATTGGATAACTTGAATTTGATATTTTGATATCTAGTGTCTTGAGTTCTTTGTATATTAGAAATCAGCACTCTGTCAGATGTGGGGTTGTTGAAGATTTTTCCTAGTCTGTAGGTCGTGTCCTTTGCCTTACAGAGCTTCTCAGTTTCAAGAGGTCGCATTTATGAGTTGTTGATCCCAGTGTCTGTGCTGCTGGTGTTATATTTAGGAAGTGGTCCCTGTGCCAATGCATTCAAAGCTACTTCCCACTTTTTTTCTATGAGATTCAATGTGGCTGGATTTACGTTGAAGTCTTTGATCCATTTGGCCTTGAGTTTTGTGCATAGGGATGGAGATGGATCTGTTTGCATTCTTCTACATTTTGACATCCCGTTATGCCAGTACTGTTTGTTGAAGATGCTTTCTTTTTTTCATTGTATAATGTTAGCTTCTTTGTCAAAGATCAGGTGTTCATAGGTCTGTGGATTTATGCCAGTGTCCTTTTCCTTACAGGCCCTTCTCTTTGTATTCTAATGTTTGTGTAAATGATAGCATGAGGTAAGAGGAGGAGTTGCTCATTTTGGAAACAGTGAGTTGTGTTAGATGTGTCGTGCTTGGGAAACTGAAAAGGGAAAGTTTGCAGGATGATGACATTCATTTTCTAGTGATGTATGTGACATATGTTGGAGACTATGAAGAGAAGATACAGAAGTTATTTATGTAGATTTGAATAGGAGCCAAATATACGCAAGGAATGAAAATGAGAAGCACAGATTTTCATCATTTTCTCTTTTGAGTTTATAAATATTTCTGTCCTGAGTCCATCCATAGTTTTCAAATGCAGTGACATATTTTGAGTTGAAAAGTAAAAGTATGTGTCACATTGTCTGGCAAAATACATGCAATTATTATCTTCTTTGAATTAGCTACATAAAATAAATCAGATGGATGAGAGTATGAACCCCAACTGTTTTCAGGATGGATTGTACTTAGTATTTCATTAGAAACAAGGAGTAACAATGTACTGAATATTTAAAGTTATTGTTACATTTACACATTGAACATACATAATAAAGCATGTGTTACTTCTTATGAAACTTGTATGTTGTCTTTATATGCATTCCATGTTTCAAATAAAGGCATTAAATATGGTCTTCCATACCATTTTCAGTGTTCCAAATATACACTCTGAGTCATAGTATTGCAAAATGTGTTAAGTGAAACAAGAATTAATGATAGCTGCATGTCAGATATGTGGGAGTCACAAGCTGACCAGAGACCTGTGGGTTGGCTCCTTTATCGTACTCCCGGTGTGTTATTAAGGCAGCATGTTCTCTAATCCATAAACATTCTATGTCCAAAAATGAAATCACTAGTAGCTAAAAGTTAGTTGGGAGTCCAGCCCTTGCTTTACATATAGCTTTAACTTCCCCATAAGCTCTTGGTACCAAAGATTGTTAGGTTTCTATCTCAGAATATCTCTGAGGGACACACATGATATGCAAGAGTTCTTATCACTTCTGTCTGCTCATTCTGCTGATCTAGACTTGTATCTAGGACCAGCCTCCATTCAAAAGAAGGAAAACTAAACTTCACCTTCTGGCTGGTGGCCATCTCATAGGTAAAGAATAGTGGAGGATGAGCTTCTTACCTCTTATTTGTAGAGATGCTTTCAACAGAGTCTCATTTTCTTTTCTTAAGAAATGACTGGGGCAGGTGGCACACACTGTAATGATATTTTGTTTGTAATCTTAACAAATGAAACTTGCCTGAAGATCAGAGTGCAGAGTTAAGCCACTGTTGTTAGCCATAGAGGTCAGGCAGTGGTGGCACACACCTTTAATCCCAGCACATGGGAGACAGAGGCAGAGGCAGACAGATCTCTATGAGTTCATGGCCACACTGGGCTACAGGAGATTGAATCTGTCTAAAAGAGAAACACACAAAGGTGATCTCAGCACTTGGGATCACATACCTTTAATCCCAGCACTAGGGAGGTGGAGACAGGAGTGATATGGCTGGGCAGAGAGAGGAATAATATACGGCAGGAGAAGACAGGAGCTAAGATGCAGTCTGAGGATTCATAGGGACAGAATCACCCCTTTGGTCTGAGGATTCAGTGATGCTTAAGAACTAGTGGCTGGATGCTCCACTTCTCTAATGTTTCAGCATTAACTCATATCTGACTCTGGGTTTTTATTACTGAAACCAAATAGAATTCATGTTACAATACACCTTTAATCCCAGTGCTTGGGAGGCAGAGACAGGCAGATCTCTGAGTTTAAACCAGACTCATCTACAGAACAAGTTCCAGAACACCCATCCAGAACACATGATATGCAAGAGTGGGATCTTGTCTCAATAAATAAATAATGAAAAATAAAAATAAAAAAAACAAAGAAGGCACAGAAAAAAGATAAACAAAGGACTGGTTTTTCAGTTAGCCATCCATCATCATTCTGCCGTGACTTAGGGATCCGTCCTTCTCCTCTTTGCTGTTCCCCTCTGCTGTTTGGGTAGAAGACCTTTTCCCATATACAGATTTCTCTTCACTGGCTCTGGGCCAGTCCTGTTGTTCTGTGGCCTTCTCCACTCTGCAGATAGGGAGGGAGCAGCTAGGAAGCTTTGTTTATAAATCCATGCCTGTTCTTTTCCATCCACCATGTGTGAGATATCACCCTCAGCTTCCCCAGCTACTGGTCAGCTAAGTTATTAGTGAGGACTTTAAGAAATGCCTTCTGGGCGAGGAGCCACTGTCCTGTTCCTTTCAGAATTCTTGTTTCCACCACTTGCTTAGCCTTCTGTGACTCTTTAGTGTTATCTAGACTGGAGATTGGTCAGAGTCTTAGTTGGTGGCCATCACTTATCTCAAATAATGGAAGACTTCATTTCTTAAAATTATTTTTCTCTTTTAATGTGTTTTTGGTTTTTTATGAGGAACATTGTCACATATCACAGGCTAGCCATGAGCTCCCTATGCAGATGAGGCTGGTGTTGAACACATAGACCATTCAAGAACTGAGATTACAGACATGTGACATCATTCTTGTTTCTTCGTTTTTCTTTATTCTGTATGTCGTGTTCTATAATCCTTTACACTCTCTTCAGGTTGGTTTTTGTTTTTTTCTGTCTGTCTGTCTGTTCTTTTAATTTTCTCCTTGAGTCAGTATTGTATGTTTGGGACCAAATGCATTGCTGTGGCTAAGCAAGAGGGGAATTCAAGAACAGCTGTTCCATGGTACCATGGGCCACTTCAGGTCATTAGACTGGGCTCCAGGTGCTTTCACCTGGTGAGTCACCCCACAGGCCTTTAGTATTTTAATGTCTGTCTTCATGCTCGAACTTCTGGCAGCCTTCCTGTTTGCTGAGGCTTCCATCCTCCAGACCCTTCCTAGTGTTCTCTCCTTTACTGTTAGCCACGAGCTACGGCACTTTCAGCTCTATCCTTGTGCTTTTCATATTTTATTGCATGGCTGAGTTCCTATTTTTATATATACTGATATTATTTATATATTACCTGTTTAATTGTCTGAATTTGTTAGATCATTAACACAGGTAGGGTGTTAATGGCATCTTGGGAATGTTTTGTTTTTTTTTTTAAAATCTGGTTCATGTTTCTAATTTGTATACTTTATAATGTTTATTAGTATTTGGTTTTTGGGAATACCAGTGACCCCTCATTTCGAGCTTGAATTTATAGTACCGTCAAATGTATTATAAGAAATTGAATGCCTTTCTACTCTTAACAACCTGAGAAAGGAATCAGGAAATTGGAGGCTGTTCTCCAAACCGCGCCTTGCTGGTCCACATGAGTAGTGAGTGTGTGGCTAGGACAGCAAGATAGCTTTTCCTAAACAACAAAGTTGGCTTCATACATGGAATCCATACAGTAAAGGGAAATGATTGACAGACAGTTGTCAAATTAATAAAATTGTAAAGTGAAGGTCAAAAGAAATCATAAGTGGAAATAATCCAGGAACCAATAACTATCCCATTCTTGTCCTTAAATGCATATATCGGTGGTGTCATTAAAATGAGCGTAAGTCCCACCCTCATATGATGCATGCTCTCCACAATTGCCAGAACTGCACATACTTCTGCATGCTTTTCCAAGCTTACTTCTTTCTTTTACCAATGCTGCAGCAAGTGCAAATATTATTTTACTGGGTTTGTTTTCCTGATTCTTCAATAGTGTCCTTTGCTCATTTCAGTTACAAAGCTGATTTTAATATTGTTTCAGCATGACCGTTTGCATTTCACTTTGTTCCCTTTCCTATGGTTTTGTGGTCACCCAGTCATGGCAGAAAGCTAAGTTCTACAATTTACTTGATTTTTGACAGTGAAATTGTGGTTCACATGTTTACAGTATGAAACTGCTCAGTCACACAAAACGATGAAATTCTGTAATTTGGGTGAATATGGAAGAGCCTGGAAATTATTATTTAATATACAGAAAGACAAATACCACATGATCTCAGGCATAGGTTGAGTTTCCAGGATTTTAACTTACAGACGTTGGAGAAATAAGTTTGAAAAAACATACTCATCAGTCAGTGACATCGGGAAAGGTAGGCATTGGGACACATTATACAGTTGGATAGAAGGAAGAAGCTTATGGTAAATGTTGCCCCTAATGATGACTATCAGTTATCATTTTGTAGTACTTATATTACAGAAGGTTGAAAAACAGAATTTTTTGTTTTGTTCTGCTTTGTGAGTCATAGCTCTCTAGATAGCTCTGGCATCCCTGGAACTCAGAGATCCACCTGCCTCTGCCTCTTAAGTGCTGGGATTAAAGACGCACATTACCACAACAAATCTAAGGACTTTCGACATTTTAAACTTAAAAATTAGGTGTCTGAGGAAATGAGTACTCTAAAACTGATAGAAAGACAATGCAGGGTCTACCTGTAACAGTAGTACAGCACACCCTGATTAGCATGTAAGTCTGTGATTTTCTATTGTTTAGCCACAGAAAGAAAATAATGTACTGCTGTCATTAACCATTTGAGAACTTTATGCAATGAGATAAAAAGCAACACAACACACACAAAAAAAAAAATAATAAGTGAGGGAAAATAGTAATTAGAATCACAAGTTACAATTCTTGAACTCAGCAGTCTAAGCTAAAGTTGCCATGAGTTCAAAGGCTTGTATGAGTATAGTAAATACATGAATACATCTGATAAAGATAGACACAGAAAGCAGGCAAAGGAAAAATGAAGGAATGTTAGTGATACCTAATTACTTTAAATATTAGAAAAGTGTTGTTGTTGCTATACTTCCTCAGAATATATTTATAAGCACAGGATGCCTGTTGGTATCTGTTATTGATTTTAATTAATATAATCTATTATTTATTTATCTTTATTTCAGGAAATGCTGTCATTCAGGGATGTGGCCATTGATTTCTCTGCAGAGGAGTGGGAATGCCTGGGCCCTGCTCAATGGAATCTGTACAGGGATGTGATGTTGGAGAACTACAGCAACCTGGTGTTTTTGGGTGAGGAGTGCATCTATAGTGAATTCTTTTTGTGTACATGTGTGGGGTTTTTGTTCTTGTTGGTTATTTTGTTGTTGTTGTTTTTGTTTGTTTGTTTTTTGAGCCAGGGTCTCTATGTAGTCCTTGCTTCCTGGAACTCTTGTATAGACCAGACTGGTCTCAAACTCAGAGATCCTCCTGCCTCTGCCTCCCAAATGCTGGTATTCATTGCCACCATGCTTGGCTCATAGTGAGTTCTTAATTCAAGGTCAACATTAAACTCCTTTTATAAAAGCATCTCATGGGAACTTGTACTTTCCAACAATGAGGGTCATGGACCTGCATGTAGGGAAGGATTGAGGAGATTGTTAATGTAACTAAGACAATTTCTTTTTTAGTTCTTGTTTTTTTAACCTGGCTGTTTCTTAGAAGTATTCTTTAGTGGTAATGCTAGAAAGTCATAGACATGAGGCATACCTTTAAGTTTTAGGGGGGTGGGGGAACAATGAAGTTAATGAAGCTGGGTATATTGTTCTTCCCCCTAAGGACACAATCCTGAAATAGACATGTTATATCCCAGGTGAGTAACACACCAACCGTCTTAATCTCTTTTCCCACAAACAGGTCTTGCCTTCTCTAAGCCATACCTGGTCACGTTTCTAGAGCAAAGTCAAGAGCCTTCAGATGTGAAGACACAAGAAGCTGCCACCATGCACCCAGGTTTGTAGAATGAGGGGACAGAGGACAGAGTGAACTTTCTAGCATAAAGCCAGACTTTACCATATGCACTGAGATGTTATATTGTGATGGAAATCAATTTCTAGATACCCCATTCATTCATTCACATGATTTAAGTGTCTAAGCTTTGTCCTCTGCCCCCAGAGAGCTCTCTTATGTTTACAGTGACAAAGTTTGTCATTTTGCTGAGAGTCTGCATTGCAACAGACTTTTAACTGTGCGCTATACCTACAAAGATTTGCACGTTTAAAAACAAGTGAAGCCATTATAATACAATATAATAACAAATTTCTTTTACATCCCATACATGTTTGCTAATTTAAATCTTTTCATAATTGCTGTGAATAAGTATAATATATCCTCACAAAGTTTTTTTTTTCTCATTCTTTCTAGTGTTACTGATTTAAAATGCATGCCCTTTCTGGGTATGTTTTCATAGATTAAAACCTTATATGTCTAGAAGAATGTTTGTAATAGCTTATCAGCTACTTTTTAGAGTTCAGTGGGCTCAGGGTTCTCTTTTTGTTATTTTACAACTTTGTTTTCTATATTATTGGAGTCTAGGTTATTTAAAATCACTTGTTTACATGTAAGCTTCTGTTTTTGTGAATGAAGTCCACAATGCAAAACACTTGGGACAGTGTACGATTAAAAATAATCAATGAGGTCGGGCGGTGGTGGCGCACGCCTTTAATCCCAGCACTCGGGAGGCAGAGGCAGGCGGATCTCTGTGAGTTCGAGGCCAGCCTGGTCTACAAGAGCTAGTTCCAGGACAGGCTCCAAAGCCACAGAGAAACTCTGTCTCGAAAAAAAAAATCAATGAGCACTGGTTCCGAGAATATCAGAACTGTGTGTTTCCACTTTATGTGTACACATGAGTCTCATGTATTCATGCCTTGTACATCATCTCCTCACTGATTAGTAGAAGACTCTGTTATCTTGTAAATGAATATTATTTGAAATTGAGGTAATTTTATCATTTAACCTTTGACTCATATGGACCTCCAGTAGGTTATATCATTATAGGTGAACTTGAGGGGTTTTTTCTTTTCATAATTTGATTCTTTCAGATATTTATTAACTCCCTGAAATATCATACTCAGTATTATAGAGAATCTAATTGTTTTACAATGTATATTGTGTGCCTTCCAAATTACAGCTGTATTTAAGATATAAATTGTGTATTTCTACATTCTTCAACCTCATACAGTCATATTGTTCTAATGTTTCCACATTTACCTGTTTCTGTTTTCATCTATGTCTGGTCATATAATTTATATAATTTTTAATGGGCTCATTTCTGTTAACGCAATGCACTTAAGAGTTCCCATTATTATTGATAGTACATCTTCCTTTGTTCTTTAACTGTTAATAATATTCAATTATTTCTGTATTCTATTTGGTCTTCCTCTTATTTCAGTGGAAGTTTATATTGTTTCCACTCATTGCATTTTCTAAATTACACTGCAGTGAATATAGGTGTGGAAATTTGTAATTTCTCATTTACCAATTAAAAAGGAAAGGTCTCCATATTAAAGGTAAGCATTGTAAATGTAAGAATGTTACCCAGCTTTTATTCATATCTCAACTTTTACTTAACAGATATAAAACCATATAAATGTAAAGAATGTGGCAAAGCCTGTGATTGGAACTCACTTCTTCTTGAATACCAGAGAATTCATCCAGGTGAGAAAGCCTACACGTGTGAAGAATGTGGAAAGGCTTCTGGTTCTTCTCTGGTACTTTCGGAACACCAGATAATTGATCTAGAAGAGAAAGCCTACAAGTGTGAAGAATGTGGCAACGTTGTTTGTACTTGCTCAGGACATTCTAGCTACCAGAGAATTTGCATTGGGGAGAACCCGTACAAGTGTGAAGAATGTGGGAAAGCCTTTTCTACGCATTCGTGTCTTACTCAGCATGAGTTACAACACACTGGACAGAAATCCTATAACTATGAAGAATGTGAGAAGCTGTTTTATTGTCCATCTTACCTCACGGAACATCAAAGAATTCACTCTCAAGAGAATCCCTTGAAGATTGAAGAATGTAGAGAGGTCTTCTGTTCACCCATAGAACTTTCTAAAGACCAGACATTTTGTACTGAAGAGAAACCCTACAAGTATGAAGAATGTATTAAGACCTTTAGTGCTTGCACAGTGCTTTCTGAACATCCAAGAATTCATCCAGGAGAGAAAGCCTACAAGTGTGAAGAATGTGGCAATGCCTTTTGTGAACTCCATTCAGTATCTAAACACCTGAAAATTCCTTGTGAAGTGAAATCCTACAAGTGTGACGAATGTGGGAAAGCCTTCCCTAGTCATCTTTCCCTGATTCAACATAAGATAGGGCATACTAGAGAGAAGCCTTACCAATGTGAAGAATGTGGCAAAATGTTCTACTGTTCTTCAAACCTTAAACAACATCAAATAACTCATTCTCAAGAGAAACCCTACAAGTGTGAAATATGTGGCAAGGTCTTTAGAACTTGCTGGCAACTTTCTAAACACCTGAGAATCCATTCGGGAGAGAAACCTTACAAGTGTGAAGAATGTGGCAAAGCCTTTTATACTCTCTCATACCTTACTCAGCACAAATTAGGTCATACCGGGGAGAAACCTTACAAGTGTGAGGAATGTGGCAAAACCTTTTACTATCCTTCAGTCCTTAAGGAACATCAAGCAATTCATTCTGGAGAGAAACCATACAGGTGTGATGAATGTGGCAAGGACTTCTGTACTCGTTCAGGACGTTCTAGACACCAGCGGATTCATACTGGAGAGAAACCCTACAAGTGTGAGCAATGTGGAAAAGCCTTTTCTACTCATTCCTACCTTTCTCATCACAAGATAGTTCACACTGGCCATAAACCCTACAAGTGTGAAGAATGTGGCAAAAAGTTTTACTACCCTTCTCGCCTTAAGGAACATCAAAGAATTCATTCTCAAGAGAACCCTTACAAGTGTGAAATATGTGGCAAAGCCTTTTATACTCATTCATACTTTACTCAGCACAAATTAGGTCATACCGGGGAGAAACCTTACAAGTGTGAGGAATGTGGCAAAGCCTTTTACTATCCTTCAATCCTTAGGGAACACCAAGCAATTCATTCTGGAAAGAAACCATACAGGTGTGAAGAATGTGGCAAGGACTTCTGCACTCGCTCAGGACGTTCTAGACACCAAAGAATTCATACTGGAGAGAAACCCCACAAGTGTGAGGAATGTGGGAAAGTCTTTTCTACTCATTCCTACCTTACTCAGCACAAGGTAGTCCACTCTGGAGAGAAACCTTACAAGTGTGAAGAATGTGGCAAAAAGTTCTACTATCCTTCTCGCCTTAAGGAACATCAAAGAATTCATTCTCAAGAAAACCCTTACAAGTGTGAAATATGTGGCAATGTCTTTTGTACTCCCAAAGGACTTTCTAAACACCAGAGATTTCATACTGGAGAGAAACCCTACAAGTGTGAAGAATGTGGCAAAATGTTTTACTATCCTTCTCGCCTTAAGGAACATCAAAGAATTCATTCTCAAGAGAACCCTTACAAGTGTGAAATATGTGGCAAAGCCTTTTATACTCTCTCATACCTTACTCAGCACAAATTAGGTCATACCGGGGAGAAACCTTACAAGTGTGAGGAATGTGGCAAAACCTTTTACTATCCTTCAATTCTTAAGGAACACCAAGCAATTCATTCTGGAAAGAAACCATACAGGTGTGACGAATGTGGCAAGGACTTCTGCACTCGCTCAGGACGTTCTAGACACCAGCGAATTCATACTGGAGAGAAACCCTACACGTGTGAGCAATGTGGAAAAGCCTTTTCTACTCATTCCTACCTTTCTCAACACAAGGTAGTTCACTCTGGAGAGAAACCTTACAAGTGTGAAGAATGTGGCAAAATGTTTTACTACCCTTCTCGCCTTAGGGAACATCAAAGAATTCATTCTCAAGAAAATGCCTACAAGTGTGATGTGACAAAGTCTTTAGTACTCACTTAGAATTTGCTACACACCTGAGTATTCATTCTGGATAAACCCTGCAGGTGTGAAGGATGTGGAAAAGCTTTTAACTTATCCATCCTCATCTCAGGTCATATTCCTGGAGAGAAATCTTACCAATGTCAGAAATGTGGTAAAATATTTTCTATCCTCAACCTTAAGCAACACCAACTAACTCATCCTGGAGGGAAATCACACAAGTGTGAGGACTGTAGGAAGGTCTTTTGTACTCACTTGGAACTTCTAAGCGTCAAAAGAGTCATACTGGTGAGAAAGACCACAAATGTGTAAAAGTTTCCACTAAACTGTGTAACCTTGCCCAGCACAAGGTAGTCCATTCTATTCAGAAACACTATTCATGGGAAAATGCTGGAATTTTTTTTTAACTCTTCAATCCTTAAGAAAAAAAATCACAGTTTATTCTCAAGGGATACCCTAGAAGTGTGAGGGTTATGTCAAAGCCTTTGCTTATCATTCAGACCATAAGAAACTCAAATGAATCCATAATAGAGAGAAACCAAACCCTAGTGAAGAATGTTGCAAGTACTTTACTTCAACACTTAATAATTCAACACTTTCTAACCTCCATAAGATTTATAATGGGAAGAAACACTACAAATGTGAACGAATTGACAGAGCTTTTAAAGGCACTTCATTAGTTAACAAAAGTATTGGAATCATTTGTCATTCAGCCTTTGCTGAACATGAGAGAATTCACACTTGGGAGAATCTCTACAGATGTGCAGAATATACCTAGGTGTTTAGCTGTAATTTGTCACTGCATAAGCATGAAAGAATTAGTCCTCCAGAAATGTAAAGAAAGTGGCAAGGTGTTTTTCATACTTTAATTATACTCAAAGACCTCGTACTGGAGAGAAGCTACACATAAAAACAATGTGTCAAACTCTTTAATCATATTTCAAATCTCAGTCAACACCAAAGAATTTAGTAAGCTTCACTATTAAACTTCACACCTCTGCAGTTTCTAAGGGAGTCTCAGCTATGTGGTTGCCTAGATCTGACTGGAACCTTGGATGCTGATTAATGCCCAGTCCTGCCCTGGGCAGCTGGTCCTGTGAAAATGAGAATTCTGGCCATGCAGAAATCTGAGGGAACAAGTCAGTAAGCAGAATTCCTTAATGGTTTCTACTTTAGTTCCGGTGTGAAGGTTTTCCCTTGACCTCTTGCCCTGGCTGACCTGGCTGACCAGTTCCTAACCTGGAGAGACCCACTTCCTCTCCTGACTTGTGTTTTAGTCATGGCCTTTGTCACAGCAGCACACACCAGGCAGCAGTGGACATGGAGATGCTTTTCCGTCTCTTTACACCTTAGTTATCATCAGTCTTCATACTGGAGAGAATCACAATATCTTTGAGTGAAGAATCAAACCCCTAACCTCAGCTAAGAACATCTGAATCCTATAGCAGAGACTTCCCTTTATTGTAATCTACAAACCTGTTCTTTCAGACAATGTGTTTTCAAGGTGCATCACCTGTTAACTATAAATGGTTCCAGAAATTAATGCCATGTTGTCGAACTGTACTTTAGTAACCTGAATCTGGATTCCTGAGCAGAATCCAGATATGGCAGATTTCCCCTGGAGTCCCCCAATTGTAAGTAACCCTTCCCCTTTGGTCTGTAAGAAAACCCAATAAATTCAATTTTCTCATCAATTTGGGCTGTGGTGAAATCCTAAGATGGTTGTTGTTGGGTCCCTTTGTGGTGACTAGGCATTTGTTTTTGTCTAGAGATAGCTAACATAACACTTGTCATTCATATATGGCTTCAAAATAAAACAATGTCTCATTCCCTTTCATGTGATAACTGTGGTTTTTGTACAACAACACAGTCCCTGTTTTCATGGAAATAGAACCATACTGAAACAGGGACACAAGCCACATACACTAATTTAGCAGATAGGATGAGTTTGGTTACTGGCTACATCTTCAAGTATTAATCATGGTAGTTTCAGTTCTTAATTGAATATATATATATACATATATATATGCATATAAAATTTCATTTACTTAAAAGAGGCAAGACTAAATTCATAGCAACATGATTAATATTTGTTCCTTTAATCTTACTGCCCTTTTTTTTAATTTGAGCTATTAGTCTTTATGGAGAAAATAGATAATCACAATATTTGCCCTCTCATTCTGATCACAGGTGGCATTTTCTATCTTGGGTCATTTTAAAAGCTGTTTTCTCATGTTATAATTGTCATAGGAAGCAGTTATATTCAGTTTCACAAGAGAATCTTGACAGACTGACCCCCTAAGTTACAACAGTACCACTAGAAAAAACTGCACTGAAGACACACCAGGACTCTTTGAAAAGAGGAAATACTGAGACACACCTTAGCCACAGAACAAGAACTAGAAGGGGATATAGGAGAGTTAATTTGTTCTTACCCACCAATTACGAAGTTCTTTATTGAGGTCTGGAGAAATGGCTCACTGGTTAAAATTAACTTGCCTCCAATACAGGGAGCTGTGAATAGAAGTTTCTGTTGTACCTGGTCCTACAACCACATTCACTCCCAAAGAAACACAGAGGATTATATTAATTATAAACTGTTCTGCCTATTAGCTCAGGGTTATTATTAACTAGCTTTTACATCTTTAATTAACCCATTTCTGTTAATCTGTGTCTCTCCATCTGCCTAACTCTGCCTTCTTTCCCCCTGCATTCACTTTAGTTTTCCCATCTACCTATATTCTGCCCTGCCATAGACCAAAGTAGCATCTTTATTAACGAATGGTGAGAAAACATATTTACAGAATACAGAAGGGAATCCCACATCATCTCCCCTATTCTGTCTAAATAGAAAGATTTTAACTTTTAACATAGAAAAATTACATACACAAAACAATTATCAAGGAAGATTTATAGTTACACTGTTTAGTCCATTTACATTTGGTAAATTATGGAAAATACTGTTATCTTTGTGAGTCTAAAGTTTTATATCTAATTTGTCTTTTATAATAACTAAGGAAACTATAATTATCTAGTTTTCAACCCCATCAAAGCCCCAGAATGATAAAATATCTTCAAAGTAAGCAGGAAGTGTGTTGTAAGCAACTTCAAAAATTCTATAATTGACAGAGATATCTCGCTGCCAGGACAATCATCCAAAATTCTTTTGTAATGTTGAGGCATCTATCCTCAACTCATAGTATCTGGCAAACTCTTCAGTGAAGCAAGAAATTTGAAAATCTGCCTTGTACTGGTAAAGATCATCAGTTGCTTTATTCTATGTCCTGCAGAATTTCTGGCAGCTTCTTCTGTGAAGCAGGAACTCTAAAGGGACATCTCATCTTTTGAATGTTCAGCAGTCACTTTTCTGTGGGTCTTGCTTTCCAGTTCATACAGTATATCATCAAGCAGTCCAGGCAAGAGCAGTTTCTTGCCTAAATGACTAGCCTTGTCACATTGAAGGCAAATTCCATAATGAGTCTACAATGCCCATCAATCTCTCTGAAGTAACTGGTGCTGCCAGAAGCAGACATGTCTCAGTCAAGAAAAGTCTTAAAACATTTTAAATACCATATTTTGTAGGTCTTTGAAGTGTTGAAGATTATTAATCTGAGATATTTCTGTATATCTAGAAAACCTAACTACCATGACTACAAGTTTGACTATTATAGGTGACTATTAATCTTTAATTATATATTATATTTTTAAATGAGCTGTATAAACATAGTACCTTAAGCAAGAATAGAAATAAACATAACAAAATTGATCTGATATTTATATTAATAAACCAAAGTCCACACCAATGTAAAGTATTCATTTCTATATCCTATCTTCCCCACTTTTTTTTAGAAAGATTGACTGTGACTGTTAACCACTTTTAACTAATACCCTTTAAATGCAAACAAACATTCATATAGTCATTTTGGGAATTTGGCCATTGTTCTTTCCAAACATCTTCCTGCTGTTTGTTGGCCAAAGTATTTTTAGGGTTCATGGAGACCTTTTGGGGGGTATTCTTGTTCCATCAAACCACATTAGCCTGAAAGGAATTGACAGGTTCTCATCTGTGGAAACAAGAGCAGAACCTCTTTTCCAAAGTAACATATCCTAAGACTCTAATTTTGAAATTAAGATACCTTTAAAATATATTTGTCGGTTTAGCTTTACAGTCCCCAGAATCAAATATTTGTCAGCAGTTAACTCACAGTCAAAAAAATCCAAAGAAAACAATATACATAATTCAGACTATATATTCCATCTATGTGGCTTTTTTTAAAAAAATACTTTTATTTTAAATTTTTGGATTTTTTGAGACAAGGTTTTTCTGTGTGTCTTTAGTTGTCCTGGAATCTCATTTTGTAGACAAGGCTGGCCTTGAACTCAAAGAGATCCACTTGCCTCTGCCTCCCAAGTGCTGGGATTAAAGGTGTGAGCCAACAAACTCAGACTATTTCTTTTTAAAGGATTTCCTCTATTTCTTTTTCCCCTCAAACCTATGTATATTTTTAAACACACTGTAAACTGTCTAAAGGTTTCTTTCCCCATCTGAATCTGTCATTACTGTATGTATCTTTTTCTGTCTATATGAGTCTTTAGTTTGCTAAATGATGTGGCTAGGATTAAAGCTTCAGCTTTGGCAGCTGGCTCCACCCCATTACATAGCTTTTTAAGAGTCTAGCTTCATGGCAGAGGTACTGACAAGAGCCATGTTTATTGCCATTACTGTGGAGTTTCAAGGTTCATGCCACCACCAAGAACCCTGTCGCCAACTGCTCACAAACACCATTTAAGTATTTGATGACAGAGCCTATTAAAAGAACTGCAAGGGTTTTACCACTAACACTGAGTCAGGAAGCATCTCTTAAAGGAGCCATGTCTCTGCTTGTCTCTAGCAAACAGCATACATGAGACAATACAGCTACCAAAAAGCTCTGCTTGACTCTACTTTTTCATTCAGAATCCATTTATTTATTTATTTATCTATCTATCTATCTATCTATTTATTTATTTAAAGCTTTCTCTG
This sequence comes from Arvicola amphibius, assembly GCF_903992535.2. Taxonomy (NCBI): domain Eukaryota; kingdom Metazoa; phylum Chordata; class Mammalia; order Rodentia; family Cricetidae; genus Arvicola; species Arvicola amphibius. Next base: position 5,465,758 of record NC_052049.1, on the reverse strand, counting down.
GCTTTATGTGGAAATTCTTGCTGCATTAGTAAATGGAGGTTTCACTTTTGTTCCCCAGCTACCCAGACCTGAATAATCACACAAAAACTATATTAATTACAACACTGCTTGGCCGATGGCTCAGGTATAGTCCTAGCTAGCTCTTACATCTTTAATTAACCCATTTCTACTAGTCTATGTGGTGTCATATGGCCGTGGCGTTACTTTACTTCCTACATGTTTTCTTCAACTCCTGGCTGGCATCTCCTTGACTCCACGTATTTTCTATTATATCCCTTCCATGTCACTTTTTGGGAGCTGGTGGCCCAAAGAAAAATCTTGCAATAAGAAACTATCAACAAAGAGAGAATCTCTCTATGAGATTAGCATGTAGGCAAGTCTGCCAGGCAACTTGACTGGTGGTTGATATGGGAAGGCTCAGGGCAATGTGAGTGGTGCCAACCCTAGCTAAGTTTTCTTGGTAGGTGTGCAAAAAGAAGGTGGACATGAGCCTGGAGAGTAAGCCAGTGAGCAGCATTCCTTTACGTTCTGTGCTTGAGTTCCTGCCTCCAGATTCCTGATGTCAGCTTCTGTTCTGATTTCCCTCCGTAACTGTCACCTGACAGTTGTAAGATGAAATAGACCCTTTTCTCTCAAGTTTCGTCACGGTTTTTATCTCAATTATAGGAAGCAAAGTAATAGATAAACCAGTGGACCCTGGAGTGGGTCCACTAAAAATAGAAATGGAGCCAAACATAAGTATCTGTTGCTCCCTCCATAATACTGGAGAATGTAGGCACATTGTTTTCATCAGGACTATTGTTCCCCCAATAATTATGCAGAGACTTATTATTATTATGAAAGCTCGGCATTGGCTTAGACTTATAGATAACTTGCTCTTATAACTTAAATTAATGCATTTCTACTAATTTATGTGCTGTCACATGGATCATGGCTTGTTACCTCATCTAATGGTCATGTTTCCTCTGCGTCTCCTCACATCTATGCCCTTCTTCCCAGCATCCACTGTGCCTGAAAATCTGCCTAGCTATTGGCCTTTCAGCTCTTTATTAAACCAATCAGAGTGACATATTTATACAGTGTAATCAAATATCTTGCAAGAGGAGATTCAATGTGACCAACAGCTTCTGATCTTGGTTTCCTTGCCCTCCTCACACTGGTAGGCTGTGCCCTCAAGTTATGCTCCAAGCTGAATAAACTTTACCTTGATTTACTTTGGTAAGATTATCACGAAAACAACGAAAGTAAAAATTGTGGAAAGTTGATACCTAGAAGATAGGATATTGCTAGGTCATTAACAAACCTTAAACTGGTTTTCAGGGTTTGGATCTTTTTGGATTGGTAATCTTTAGGGCTCAGAAACCATAAGTTAATGATACACTTGCCTAGGAGTTTCAAAGATAGCACTGCCTTCAAACAGATGGACATTGGCAACCTGGCTAAGGAGGTTTCAAAAGGAAAGAAGGAATTTATCTGAAACTTGAGCAATTCTCATTTGTGTTATACTCAAGCAAGAAATATGGCTTCATTCTGCCCATGTTTGAGAATTAAGTGAGGCTTAATTCAAAGGTACTGAGGAAATTTCAATACAGAAAAGTAGTAGTAATCAGGCAATCACATGGCTCTTGCTTACTGAACTCATATACATCTACAATGAGAAACAGCCAAAAGCTAAGAAGAGAGGTATGAGAATGTGTTGGTTGGCGAGATAAATCTGAGCGTGTTATGTGATATTCCTTTTGAAGTGAAATTACCGGAAGAAGGCTCATTAAGACTTGGAAAATGAGCAACTGCTGATAAAAATCCGGGATTACTAGATATTTGCAAGATTCATAGGTCTGCTCCCTGATTGTGCATACAGAATATACATTGCGTATATATTGTGTATACTATAGGAGAGGAGACCCTCTCACCAGCGAAGCTGCCTGCAAGTCATATACACAGTGAGCTGCAGGAATGCAGCTATCTTGAGTTCTTTCCTAAGGTCGGTAGCATTTTACTTCTGTTGCTACATTTGATTATGTTCAAGGTACAGACAAGACAATTTGAAATCCTAGGTAATTATTGAAATTATTAGCTCCAAGTGGGTAAACCTAGTTCTCCATACTGAGGCAACAGGAAAGGTGTCCTAAAGCCTAGACCACATCCATGAAAGGCTATCTTCTGAAAGTCCAATGTAAGAATACCAGTTAAGGAGTTCCTTGCTTGAAACCACTCTTCTCGGAAAAGTTTCTTCAGGGTCATCAGAGATAAACGGAACTTTGACCTAGGGGTCAGATAGCATCCACAGACAGACGGTAGCATTGTTCGCGTGCTGTCAGCTTTGCAAGCACTTACCAAGGAAGCCATTGAGCTGTAGACCATTATTACATCAACCTGCAGGGCCAGGCAATTTGTGGGATGTTCAGTGTCCCTCCCAAAGATTTCTTGTGTGGTTACTGCATACAACAGTTGAAGGTGACCACTAAATTGAGTTGCAATCCTACTATGTTGGAAAAGCCAGAACCATAGGCTGTCCACTGAGCAAATCTGCATGTGAGGAGAGAAGCTGACCCTAGGGAGTGAACATCTGTGCTGCAAGGCATAGCAGTGGAAAGTGAGTATAGGTCAGGTCCTTTGGAGTCCAGATTATTCTATCAGGAACCTCAGACGCTATGTACATGAAGCTGTAGAATTTGTATTTGCCCTAGTGGGTTTCTGTTTTAGTCCTATCCTTGCTACATGTCTATGAAAAATTGGCCCATTACCATTGTGCCATTGTATATTGAAATAGCAATCTTGTCAACACGGTGGAATAAACAGTTGTTTGAATTTTGACTTTGACTGGAGCGGGACTATTGAACTCTGTGGAGACATTTGGAGATGGACTACATGCCTTTCCTAGTAAGAGATAAAAGTGAACCAGAGGGTGCCAAGGTAGATGGTTATGGCTTAAGGTGAGATAGGTGGGTGTTAAAGATGACAAAAGGTGAAGGTGTAAAGTTGTAATGGTTCATTTGAATAGTCCGTTATATGGAGTTCAAAGTCACCGCGGAAACCAAGCTCAGGACATGTTTGTGAAGACGTTTCTAGATTGAGTTGGGTAATAATGACCCACTCTACATATGGACAGCATCATCCCATAGACTTGGAGAGCAGACTGAATGAATAACAGCAGAAAGGAACTTGGGTGAGCAGTAATTTTCAGTACTCTGCTTCCTCACTTTGGATGCAATGTCACCCCATACTCAGACTTTCAGACATTCCTTTCATAATTGGCATCATCCTCAAACTGTTAGAAGAGGTAAACATTTATTCTTTGTGGATTTTCAGATATCTGAGCAAAGCAATAAGGAAAAAAAGACATATAGTAGGTGTGGTGATGCTGGCCACTCCCAGCTGTGTTTACTGGCAAGGTTCCGGAGCATCTGTCTCCTACAGGCGCTACATGGCTTCTCCCTGACTCTGCCTTCCTTCCTCTCGATTTCTGCTTGGAATTCCTTCTCTACTGTACTCTGCTAAACCACTGGCAGAAACAGGTTCATTCACTAACCAGTAAAAGTAACACATATACAGAATGACTTCCCATGCCAATAGACGTTCGCACTTTGCTATAAGACATGCTGAGTACAGCAATAAATATTACTGAGACAAGAGAGCTGGGTCTCATTATTCCTTGGTGCCAATTCACCTTCTGTATTCCAATAAGCAAATCTAGTACTCTCTTGATTGTATTTCTGATACCCAACTTTCAAAGTTCTGACAGACAGAAGCAACTCCAGAATCAAATAAGACTGTAGTTGGACTTTGATTTGGGTTGCCGGCTTCCAAATGATATGGAGACTTACTATTAATTATGAAAGCTCGGCCTTAGCTTAGCTACTAGCTCTAAAAACTTAATTCAACCCATTTATATTAATTTACATTTTGCCTAGTGTTTTTTTTGTTTTGTTTTGTTTTTTACCTTTCTTTAACTCTGTATGCCCAACTCCCTCCATGTCTTGTTGGTATCTCTCTGGGCCTGAATTATCACATCCTACTTCCTCTCTGCTAGAAGTCCCTCCTATACCTCCTGCAACTACTGACTGTTCTAACTGCTTTATTTCACCGAATCACAGCAATGCACCTTCACACAGTTTACAAATATCCCACAACAGGAGACAGTGAACCAGATAGTTCGGTGCCTAATGCAGAGAGAAATTCTACAACGGTTGACTGGCCAGGTGTTGAACTGGAACACACACCACTGTGACATTAGGAACTGTGTCTTTCTATTTGGGAGAGCAGCACAGGAGGTACCTAGAAGCGCAGAGAACATCCGTTGGTGGCTACTTCTCTGAGCTGTGGTGAGCCAGGAAGAAGTGGGTGAAGTTCTGGAACAGGTGAAGCTACAGCTCTCATAAAAGTTACGCTCTGATATAGATTAATGGACGAAAGCATAGACGAAGGTCTTAGGGACAGACGAAAAGATCCTCCATGGATTCTGTGAGGTCTTTACATGTAAATGTCAGGGGAGGACTTTTAACTCGGTTCAGTGATTTTTTTTTTTTTTTTTTTTTTTTTTTTTTTTACCTTAAACGTCTACGTTTAACGACTTACCTCCTTCACGGTATGGATTCCAGTGTTCTCAGGACAACTGTTTTTCTAGCTGGGGAGTCGATATATGTAAGGCTCACAAGGTTTGTCAACACAGGGGAACACAGAGTATTAATTCCTTCATTCTAAAGCACTTTATTTACCCCCAAGATACCCTTTCCTTGTCCCTTCCCCCCCCCCCCCCTCTCTCTGTCTCTCTCTTTCACTTTGACACAAGGCCTCTATAAATTGCTCGGGCCGCCTTGGATTTGTAAGCCTTTCCTCTTAAGCCGGATGAAGAAGAAGAGACCAAGGGTAATTTTGAAAGTCATCTTCAAGTGACAGCCCTTCCACTTTAGCCTCTTGCTTCGTTAAAGTACAATTAAGTGAAAGCCACATCTCTGTAAGGGTAGTAAGACTTTATAATTAGTAGACGACTTTTTGAACGACGGTTTAATCAGATATAAACTTTCCTGAGGAAGTCTCAACTGACGTTCCAACACGTCCTGTTTCCAATCGGACTTTAAAAGCAGCCTGCCAGCCTGCACTTGGTGAGGACAGGGCTCGTTTCCATCCATCCTCTCCAGCGGAATGTGGGGTGAACACAGAATCCTGGGAAATGTAGTCGGGTTCGCTGCGACGTCACAGCAGCCGCTCCGCGAGCCGCACTTCCGCATCCCGTCTGCAGACGTTTGTCCTCCTCCTAAGTTCGGTGGTTTTGGGTCGTGCTCCTCGCTCTCGGTCGGATGTCGGACATGGAGGTTGGTCCAGGGAGCAGCGCAGCCGGAGGGACTGAGTGTGCGGGTGGGTGGCTCGGCTTGGAGGGTGCCGAGCTGGGGCTGGCCAGAGGCGAGGAGAGAAGCGGACTCGGAGATGCTGTGCTGACCTGGGCTGGGCCAGTGAGCCTGGATGCAGGTCTGGGGTGGGAAGATGATATGGGGGTGGAGCTGTGAGTCAAAGCTTTGTTAGGACTCGGCTGCCAGAGTCCAGTGTGCGCTTCTGGGGTGGGAGAGCTGGTTCTTTAGCCCAGAGTGTGGAATGGTTGTGGAAGATGTATGGTTGCCCCCCGGCAGGGTTGCCCAGCGCACAGCCTGCACCCGAGGTGTTGTTATAGGAGCCCACGTCTAGCTTGTCTGGGGAAACGTGCTCTCCTTAGCTAACCCACTGTCACTTGACTGTGCTCTGATTCCTCGGGACTTGTGGAACAAGTGGAGATCAGGCCCCTCCTGTATTTTATGGCCGGCCTAATACTCTTGGTGTGAGTTGATGGAAGTTTACAGGGACAGAGTTCTGTTAAGAAGATCGGTGTACAGGGTGTTAGTCCCATTTTCTTTGGAATAAATTATTAGATTTCTGGACTGTTGTTTTGAAGGAGAAGCCTTCGTGGTCACCTCTGTGATCAGAATCCTCAGACTTAACATTCCCATATAGGGACAGCATAATGTCCTCGAGGAGAAGGTTCGAGCTTTGCGTCGCTCAAGCCATTATCGATCCCGTATTGCGGAGTGAAAACCTAGAGAATAGTGCCTCAAGCAGTTATGACAGAGATGTGATGTCGGAAGTATTCATTCAGTATCAGAAAGACTGAAAGGTGAATTGGAAGACATGTTGCTCACTCAGGTTCTTTGATCTGTACATAGCAGACTCCCCAGCTCATCTTTTGTATGGTTTCATAGTTCACAGCACTTTGGGTCAAACCAAGTTTATGTAGCATTAAAGTCTACGAAAAAGAAGCATGAACTTTAACATATCATAATCTCAATGCTACTATTTCTGTTGACTGTAAGTGAAGTACAGACACTTCGTAGTTAGTGTTCCTCGGCGACAGGGCAAGAATGCTTTGCGTTTCATATTACTTAAGGTGGGAAGAGTACACTGTCGGTGCATCAAAACTGGTTTCCTACAAAGTAGGGTGATGCAGCAGTGTGCTCTCATAGGCTTAAGACCCTTTAGGTATAGTTAATTTAAACACACTTGTGATTGAAAACAAGCCAAACAAGCAGGCAAACACAAAAAACTTGAAGCCTGCTCTTCATGCCTTCTTGTCATCTCTGTATTGTGAAGCCAGGGAATTAGCACTTAAAGGTCATCCTCTATATCATAGATTACCCAAGACCAACTTATGCTAAATGAGATTCCGTGTCAAAAAAAAAACTTTAAGATGTAGTTTATGAATATACAGTGTATGGTTCCTATGACTTGGCTTAACAGTGACAGACAGAAATCTGTCTAATTGACAGTGACATTTAAAATATATACTTGAGAAGGTCAATTGTCTGTATTTGAGATGTAATTTCAAAATCTCCAAAAAACATGCTTTAGTTAAAGACGTTAAATTTTGGTGATTAGATTTATCGTTTGCATTTGCTGTGTGAGGGAGGATTCTACTCTGCCTTGCTTAAATATTCCTCCATATTTTCAGGGGATGTTCATCATCTTTGATTATTGATTTGTATTAGTTTCTGTCAGGACCTCATGGTCTTCTGGTTTCCTCTGATCTGTTCATATTTGTGCTCCTTAAATATCTAATCTGAGATGTCAATCATTGCCCCTTTTCATCTTCACTTCTTGACTAATGCAGCCCTGCATTACAAATTCTAATCATTCTTAATAAAAACTCAGAGTGAGACATAGGAGTGAAAGCTGACACTTCAGAGAAGCAGAGTGGGTAGCCGCCAGAGGTCTTTCCTTTGCTCGTGCTCAGACCAAAGGGGTGATCCTGTCCTCAGACTGCCTCCTCAGACTGACTGCTGCTTCAGACTGCACTGAGCTCCTGTCTCCACTGCCTTATATTCTCTCTGCCCAGCCATATCACTCCTGTCTCCACGTCTCTAGTACTGGGATTAAAGGTGTGAGCCACCACCCCTTGGCTCTGTTTCTCTTTTTGACTGGATCAGTTTTGTGTAGCCCAAGATGGCCTTGAATGAACAGATCTGTCTGCCTACGTATCCCAAGTTCTGAGATTAAAGGTGCGTGGCACCACTGCCTGGTCTCTAGTGGCTTAGTGCTACTCTCAGATCTTCAGACAAGCCCTATGTGTTAAAACACTACACAGCCCTCCATGGTTTACATTCTGCTTTCTCTGTAACTTGGATGCCTTTCCCTGATGGTGGAAGATACAAAATAATCCCACACTAGTTCAGAATTATGTATAATAAAGGGTTATTTATTTAGGGGAGACTCACAGATTACTGTTGTAGATCACAGTCCTCTGTGCAAACGGGGAACAGGAAGGAACAGTCTAGCAGCCAGAAGTGAAAGCTAGAAGCAAGAGAGCAAGCACACGCTTTACAGCTGCATTTATAGTATGAGACCACGCCCAAGTGGGCTGGTATCTTAAAGGCTATTGGCTGAAGGAGCAGAACGAGCTCTCACAGCACCTCCCCCTTTTGTTTAAATAAGAGAGTTCTAAACCCAATACAAAACTATATACACTAGTAACAGATATCAACTATAAGATTAGAATTACAACCATTATGAACAATATTAAGCAAGGAACATATGCTAAATCTTTTAATAAACATTTTATCCTAAGGAGTTTAAGTCTTGTACTGGAAATGGCTTGACTACATCAAAAGAGGATGGTAACTACTGACTATGTAATCTGCAACTGCATCGAAGGCCTGAGAAGGGAAATAATATTACTTGAGTAGGCAGGAAGTCCAATCAAGCAGCTTCCAAATTGTGCAGTAGATGACAGAGATAACTGGCTGCCTGAGCAGTCACCCAAAGTCTATTTGCAATGTTGAAGCAACCAACTTTGTCCAAGGCCTAGAGTAACTGACAGACCATTTTCAGAGGCAGGAAAAATTTCAGAACCATCTTAGCCTGTCTTGGCAAGTTTTGGCAGTCTTTTTTCTTGTATCCTGCTTGTCCAATGTGGACATCATGTATTTTGTCAGTGGTCGAGGCATGGGCAGTTTCTTGCCCAAAAGTCACTTGTGCCAAGAAGAAAACTCCAAGTGGAGTGTCTTTGAAGCTCAACACTCTCTCAGGAATAGATTGGTGCTATCAGGAGCAATCGTGTCTCATGTCAATAGAATCCTAAGTTATTTAAATGCAATGTTCTACAGATCTTTGAAGTGGTTGAAGGTTACCTGTCTATGCAGAGTACAACCTCTGTGTATCTAAAGAACCTAATTAATCTGACTGAAAGTATAACAAACATGAATGACTATTGGCCTACAATACATAATACCTATATAACTTAAAGATTAGGACTTCATATCAAAATATTAAACAATCACTAAAAAACTGTGCAGTAAAGGAGGACAATTACCTCAAAATGTAAACAATGTATAAATATCTTGATCAGAGATAGAAATATATAATGCAATATGATAAATATATTCTAAAATTGTATCAATATACAAAATGTCTTAAATAGAGGTAGAAACATACATGCATACAATCTGACAAAATAACTTTGTATAGATGTACAAATATTGTAAGCAGAAATAGAATATTTAATATAACAAATATAATATGAACTTGTATCAATACAAAAATCTATACCAATGTAAATTGTCCATAAATAGTAGCTCACAAGTATTTACTCTATCACTATTATTATTATTAGTGTGAATAAGTTCATACTAAATTACCTATTATCCTATTCAATTTTCCCTCTTTTTTTTTTTGTCTCTGTGCCTACATAATTTCCACCCCAACCCTATATGAGTAATAATCAACCCCGAAATGGTGTCCCTGGCCCTCAGGACAAACTTTGTTGGGAGAGGGGACATTATCTTCTAGAGTTGCTTCCAGCTGTCATGGGGGCAATGTTCTTTCTATGGGATCCTATAAAAGTAAAATGATGGTTAAGTTTCAAGATTGCTGTTTTGTATAATTGCAGATGGTCTCTGAGTAGTCCATAGGGTATTTTTGTTTGTTTACTTGTTTGTTTGTTTGTTTGAAGTTCTTACTTGGCGTTCTGGCCAGAACGTTGTAATAAGGTGCACCATCTCCACATCTAGTCCCCCATACCAGTCTCATAGTAGCACTATCAGCACCATGATGTCATATCAACCAGGTGGAACCATTGTGGTGGGGCCCCATCTTCCTCCTGGAAGCTTCGACGATTACTGCAGGAAATCTACTGTTCATTGTTAAAAACTTAAACATCATTCATATAGACATATATTCAACAAAAGATATGATATAGACAAAATGGGCATTGAGAAAAGTAAAATCTTTTCTTAAAATCTATCTTCTTTCTGTCCCTTAACAGTTGGCTCCTGACATGAGACAAGAATTCTGATTTTTTTTTGTTGTTGTTAACAACATGCTTGGATTTAGAGAAGGATAGAGCCACCATCCAAGTCCAAAGCCAGGTCTGATTTTTAATTAGAGATATATACATATGCAGATAATCAAATTATACCAAGCAGATTATATAGCATCATAAATCAGTTTTTTCTTTGTTTGTTGATTCTTTCTGGATAGTTACGTTTTCATCTTTAGGCATCTAGATGTCCAAGGTCTCTCGACTCTTTTTGAAGATGAGTATTTTCTTGCAAAGACAAGAACAGAACCCTGCCCCAACCTTTATGAGGTTTTCTTACCACCTGTATGATTGTCACCTCTGTGGATGAGCTGTTATTTCTCTTTCTCAAGAGGTTTCTCTGTTTCAAAGTGAATCTTTATTAATTTTGATGGTATCTTCTTCTCCTGTGAAAACGAGTGAAACCCCTTCCCCAACATAACACATCTGGTTTCAATTGTGAGGTCAACACATCCTTGAAATATACCAGCTGATTTAATTTTGAAGTTTTTTTTTTCTATTATCCAATGTCTTTCTGCTGCTGTTGTTCCTTTCTCATTAGTGTTAAGAAACTTCAAGATTAATAAAGAATTATGTTATCTATTTCTGGGGATATTTTCCATCCCTTTCTGTTTGTGTAACATATCCTTTATAGTTCGATTTGATCTTTCTATAACTGCCTGACCTGTAGGATTGTGTGAATATACCTGTAATATGTTTTACATTATAATAAGCAAAAAACTGTTTCATATTCTTAGTAACATATGCTGGACCATTGTCTGTCTTTATTTGTGGAGGTATGATGGCCATAATTACTAATAAATACATGATTACTGAATTGGCCTTTTCTGACTTCAAGGCAGTTGCCCATTGAAAACCTGAATAAGTGTCAATGGTGTGGTGAACATATTTTAATTTTCCAAATTCTGTAAAGTGGAACACATCCATCTGCCAGATTTCATTATTTTGAGTACCCTTTGGGTTACTCCCTGCAGGTAGCGGTGTTTGGTTATAGAAAAAGCAAATAAGACATCTCTTTATAATCTCCTTAGCTTGTTGCCATGTAATAGAAAACTCTTTAAACCTTTGCTATTGACATGATGTTTCTTATAAAATTCTGAGGCCTTCAGCCCACTTCCAATCAGTAATCAATCAGTTTCTGCATTACCTGTGCTAGAGGACCTGGCAGACCCATATGGGGTTGGATGTGTTTTATGTATATGGAACAAAGCCTATTCCTGTTTATATCTTGAACCTATATGAATAATGAAGTCAGTGCTGTATCATCTGGTATAAATTCAGTCGTTTCAATATGTAAGACAATTCTTTCCACATATTGCAAACTTGTAACTATATTGAGAGGTTCTTTAAAAAAATCCCTTAGTACAATGAGAATAACATATAATTCTGCCTTTTGGACAGAATTATAAGGGCTTTGTTCCACCTTACTTAATTCTTCTGATTTGTAACCTGCCTTTCCTGATTTATTTGCATCAGTATAAAATGTAAGGGCTCCAGTTATTGGTGTGTCATGTACAATTCAGGGAAGAATCCAAGTAGTCCCAGGGAATTAACAGCTGAAGCAGAAAAAGAATTGATGATCATTGAAGAGAAATTACAAGAGGCACATATAGATAGAGTGAATCTAAATCTTAATTGTATTCTAGTCATATTGCCTTCTAGAATTTCCTCTACAGGAATTTTAATGCAAAGGGAAGATATTATCTTAGAATGGATCTTCTTACTACATAAACCAAGTAAAAAAATTAAAAAACTTATGTGGAAAAACTCTCTGAATTAATTTTAAAAGGAAAATTGAGATTTTTATCAACTAGCAGAAATAGACCCAACAAAGATTATAGTGCCTTTTACTGCTGATAAAATTAAAAAATTATGGGAAGACAATGAGCCATGGCAAAGAGCTTGTGCTAATTTTTTAGGAGAAATTCATAGCAATTATCCCAAATTATAATCCTTGACCTCCAGTTACCAAGGTATAGCTGTCATAGGCATAGCCCAAAGCCTGCTGTAGAATTCTAGCAAATGGACAAATAGCTCTCTGTAAAAGAAAAACATAAAAAGAGAGGAAAAAGGAAGTGGGACAAGTTAGAGTGCTCTCTAGTGTATTTTAAATCTTTAAATGTTATTACTACACTTACTAATTTGTAATCTGTTGAAATATTTTTGATTTTGTTTTGGCTGTGAGTTCCTCCATTACGGTTATACTCGGGACTGCCCCATCCCAAGTCTCTTGGTGTGCTGGCAGTAGGTCACTGTTGAACTCTGTACAAATGCAGTCATCCAGACCTGTACCAGAGCTGCTGTCACAATCTTCATTTTCATTACATCTCACATTCATGATTGTGCATATTAAGGGTTGATAAGTACCTTCTCCCCCACTATGACTTTCTCCTGTGCATCTGTGTCTGGTCTGGTGTATTAAACAAGCATAACACAAATATAATCTCCTCTGAGAAATGTATCTCTGTGGTATATAGAACAAGCATAAGACAAATGTAATATGTTCCTGTGCATAAATTTATTTCCTTTTTACATTTCCTAAAAGTCCAATATCCATATGAGATAATAGAATCTCTTCATTTTCTTTGCTTGAAGTTGGGTCAAGGGTGACCCTTGTGAGACCAAAGATGAGTTCATTTGATCATATCAGAAGTATCTTAGGAATGTTACTTGTAGGCAGAGTTTCTCTGTGTCCCAGCAGCCACTCCCAAATAACAAGACTGAGACTTATTATTAATTATAAATGTTCATCCAATAGCTTAGTCTTGACTTTAGCCAGCTCCTACAACTTAAATTCACCCATTTCTTTTAATCTATGTGCTGCCCAGGGCTTGTTTACCTCATCTATGAACTTCCATGGTTTTTCTTCCGAGTCTATCTTCAGAATCCCAAGACTCCACCCATCTTCTTCCCAGCATCCTCCTGCCTTTCATTGTTTTACTAAACCAATCCAAGTGACAAATCTTCATGGTGTACTAAAAGATTATTCCACAGCAGCTACATACCTACGCCTGCAGCACTTCCAGCTTCTGCCTTATCCTCAGCAAAATTTAGAGTTGTTTACACAAACACATGATGCTGGTGTTTTATGTTATTATGGTTTTCAGATGTATAGCAATCATTTATTTTTATTCCAGGAAATGCTGTCATTCAGGGATGTGGCCATTGATTTCTCTGCAGAGGAATGGGAATGCCTGGACCTTGCTCAGTGGAATCTGTACAGGGATGTGATGTTGGAAAATTACAGCAACCTGGTGTTTCTGGGTGAGGATTGCATCTATAAGTGAACTCTTATTGCACAACCAACATGTAATTTCCTCCCTTTGTAGAACATCCTATGGGTATTTGTTCTTTCCAGCAGTAACTTTTATATACCTGCTTTTATGAAAAAAATGAGGGAGATTGCTGATATTTCAAGAACTATTTTATTGTATTTCTTCTTGTGTTTTTGATGCGGCTTTATGATAGTTTTGTTTATTTGTTTTTTAATATGCTTTCTTTATTCTTGTTGTAATTCTATGAACTCAGTATTGTGCAGTATGGAGCATACATGTTAAAGAAAATGTTTCACCCTTCAGCTTTCATATATTTTTCTCAGGAAACATTTAATGAACTAATTTTCTAAAATTCTTTAATCTTTTCTTATAAGCTTAAAATGGAAGAGGTTGCTAATTTCGATTAGAAAACACTAACATTAATGTTCACCTTTTCCCCCCAAATAGGTCTTGCTTCCTGTAAGCCATACCTGGTCACATTTCTAGAGCAAAGACTAGGGCCTTCAGATGTGAAAAGACCAGCAGCTGCGGCCTTGCACCCAGGTGTGTAGAGATGAGGGGACAGAGGACAGAGTGGGAGGCCAGAGATCCGGGGGCGAGCCAGGCTTCACCTTGAACTCCGAGACAGTGTTCTAGTACTATCATTTTTTAAGAATCTGCGTCTGTGTCTTTTGCTGTCACAGAAGGGAATCTGCCAGATGTCGACGGTGGTTTACAGCTCTCAGCTTTGGTCTTCCTCTCCAGTGGCTCTGCTTATATTTTAAGTAGTCAGAACTCTTAATTTTGCTGGATTTATATTGTAACTGACGTTTTACTGTTTTCTACCCGTCTGAAAATTCCCACGCACTTCTAAAGACAACTGTAAACATGAATTTCTTCCATGTCATGTACATACTTGTTAATTACAAAGTTCTCATCAAACTACGAATGACTAGGCTGTATTCTGATTTTTATTTTTATTTATTTATTTACTTATTTATTTATTTTTTGTGTGGCTTTTCAAGACAGGGTTTCTCTGTAGCTTTGTTGGCTGTTCTGGAACTAGCTCTTGTAGACCGGACTGTCCTTGAACTTGTATTCTGATTTTTTTAACATACTGTGTCAATTTGAAATGCATTCCCTTCATGGGTATAACAAAATCTACACATCTAGAAGCCTATTTTTAATGACAATAGATTTTCAGAATTTTGTGTACTCATCTTTTTCTTACTTTGCAGTTTTATTTTCTGTGTTACTTTATTGTTTCCTTAAATTATTTCTTCATGTGCAACCTGTGTATTTCTGTAAGTGGAATGGCCAATGCTAAGCTCTATGAACATCAGTACAGTATATGTCCACTTCATGAGCAAATATGAATCTCATATTTTCATGTCTTATATATTTCGTTATTCAATTGTTTTATCTCGTGAATGAGTCCAAATAGGCTAGCTTTATGATATACTCATTGACAATAATGTTGCCTTTTGCAAAAGTCTGTCATTTATACATGAATTTCAAAGTTTTTCACAAGTCTATATTAGGAATTTATTTCCTTGTTATGAAAATGTAACATAACATACTGTCTTCGTCTCTTGAAATCCATTATTTCACAGTGTTATAGATGGTAAACTTCTTAGGAAATGAATCTTTCAAACTTCCAAAACTAAAACTCTGTTCTTAAGATTAACACTGTGTGATTCTACGTCCATTTAATTTAAGACCATCAAAATCAACATCCAATACTCAGTTGTGGCCACTGTAGTCGAATGGGATTCCTGTATTTGAACTCTTGGTCCCCAGTTGATGGTGCAGCCTTGCTGGATGCAGCACATAACTAGGAGCTATGCTGAAGTCCTTTCAGAGTTCAAATCCTCCCTCTACTGCTAGTTTGTTTGTAGTGAGGGGCTGCGGGCAGGGCTGCTTTTCGTCCTGCCCGGCTCCCGCATGGTTAGCTTTACACCCGAAATAATAACACACAAATTGTATTCTTTTAAATACTGCTTGGCCCATTATTTTCAGCCTCTTACTCACATCTTGACTAACCCATATCTAATAATCTGTGTAGCACCACGAATGGTGTCTTACCGGGAAAGATTCAGCATGTCTGACCTGGTGGGTGGCTTCATCGCATCTCTCTCTGAGGAGAGGCACGGCAGTCTCTCTCACTTAGGAGAGGCGTGGCATCTGATTGAGCCATCTACCTCACTTCCTTCTTCCTGTTCTGTCTACTCCACCCAACTAAGGGCTGGCCAAGGCAGTTTCTTTATTAAAACAGAAGACCCTCCCATATCATTTCCCCTTTTTCTGTTTAAACAAAAAAGAAAGGATTTAACTTTAACATAGTAAATTACATATAACAACAGTTATCAAGTAAGAATTACAGTTATGGTATTTATATCTACTTTATCTTTTATCATAAGTAAGGAAAACTATAACTATCTATCTATTCTTCAGCTCCATCAAAGACTCCAGAAGAACACAATATTACCTAAGTAAATAAGAAATATGCAATTTCCAAACTCTAGAAATGATAGAGACATCTCACTGCCTGGACAGTCACCCAAAGTTCTTTTGTATTGTTGGGGCATCTATCTTAAACCTATAGGCCCACAGTATCCAGCAGACTTTCCCATGAAGCAGGAAATTTCAAAGACAGTTCAGTCACTTTCTTCTGTGTCCTGCAGAATGTCTCGCAGACTCTTTCATGAGTCAGGAACCCCAAAGAATCATCTCACCATTAGGCAAGTTCAGCAGTCCTCTCTCTGCTGGTTCTTTGTGTTCAGTTTATGCAACAGTCCAGGCAAGAGCAGTTTCTTGCCCAAATGGCTATCAAACTCCATAAGGAGCCTCTTCGATCCCCATCTTCCTCTTGAAGTAGATTGGTGCTGCCAGGAGCAGATGTGTCTCATTGTCATGAAAAACCCTAAGTTATTAAAACACTTAAAATGCCATATTCTGTAGCCTTTGAAAGATATGAAGAATGCCTATTTAACTAAAATATATCTCTATATATCTAGAAAAATCTAACTAACATGACTATAAGCTTGACTATTATCAATGATTATCCATTAACAACCTATATTTCCTAATTATACATTACATTTTAAAATGAACTACACAATCACAATAGCTTAATCAAGATCAGAAATACATATACATATAACAAAATTGACCTTAAAGTCCATACCAATGCAAATTATTCATATCTATATCATCTCCCCCTTTAAATGTAAAAGAACATTTATGAACAATATTTGGGAATATGGGCGCAGTTATTTCTCTCCAAACTGCTTCCTGCTGAATGGGGATGCTGTTAATCAGATCTTTCATGGTGTAACCTGTGTGCCAGGTTCATCTCAGTCATCAGTTGGGTGAAGTAATTTTCTGAAGTTGTTCACAGCAACCTTTCAGGAGGCCGTGGTCTATCATACCATATTGGGATAGATGCAATCCATAGGTTCTCATTTTCTGTAAAAACAAAAGAAGAATCTCTTTTCCAAAGTATCATATCCTTAGATCCAAATTCTGAAGTCAAGGTATTTTCAAAATATCTATGTTGGATTAGTTCAGCAGCATTTATAAACAAATATCTTTTAGCAGCTGTTGCTTCTTCCTCAGCATTCAAACAATTCAAAGAGAGCATAATAGCATACAGTATCAAGATTCTCTCTGTATTTTCCATTTTTATGCGGCTTTACTTTAACCTCTATTCTTTTTTTTTTTTCTTTTACTTTTTTGAGACAGGTTCTCTGTATATCTTTGTCCTGGAATAACTCTATAAACCAGGCTGTCCTTGTACTCACAGTGCTGGGGTTAAAGGTGTGTGCTACAACACCTTGAACTCACAGAGATCTTTCTGTCTCTGCCTCCCAGGCATTCGGATTAAAGGTGTGTCCTGCCACACCTTGAAGTCACAGAGATCTTTCTGTCTCTGCCTCCCAGGCATTCAGATTAAAGGTGTGTACCACCACAACAAACTACTTCCTCTTTTCTTTTTTACTTTTAAGAACTTTAACCTTTAGCCTGCATATATTTTCAACACATTGTAAACCATTTTGACATTTTCTTCGACTTTGAATCTTTCTTTTACTGTATATCTCTTTTTCTGACTACATGAGTCTTTAATTTACTAAACAATATCAGTAGGACTAAAGCCGTGACTTTGACAGCTAGATCCAGCCCATTCCTTAGCTATTCTGCCTCACGGCAGAGGTACCACAACTCTTTGGCGGTTCAAGGTCCTTGCCAGCAAGCAAGCTGCAACAGTGTTAAACAACACTCAAAAGCTCCATAGTCAGGACCGCCTGCTTGAAAGAGTCAGAGTTTGCCCTGGCAGGACAGCCCAGAAAGCTGGCATTTTAAAACGACACAGCTTTTTTCCTGCTACAGCTGAAAGCCGAAAAGCATGCAGTTAATTTTCATCAACAGCATTTAAGTGTTTCGTAGCTGAACCTCTTAAAAGAGCTGCAATGTTTTGCAGCTGAAGCTGAGTCAGGAAGCCTCTCTTAGATGAGAGTGCTTGCTTGCCAGACCCGAAAAATTGCTGTTATCAAGGAAAACATGCTTTACTCTAGTCTTTCCCAAGCTTTCTCAGGCTTTGTGTGGATTCAGTTATCCACATTGGGCGCCATTCTGTAGTGGAGGGGCTGCGGGCAGGGCTGCTTTTCGTCCTGCCCGGCTCCCGCATGGTTAGCTTTACACCCGAAATAATAACACACAAATTGTATTCTTTTAAATACTGCTTGGCCCATTATTTTCAGCCTCTTACTCACATCTTGACTAACCCATATCTAATAATCTGTGTAGCACCACGAATGGTGTCTTACCGGGAAAGATTCAGCATGTCTGACCTGGTGGGTGGCTTCATCGCATCTCTCTCTGAGGAGAGGCACGGCAGTCTCTCTCACTTAGGAGAGGCGTGGCATCTTTTGTTCTTCTGCTTCTTGGTCTGGGCACAGGATGAGCTGGAGCTTTGGCTCCAGCCACCCCACCTGCTGTTTGCTTCCACATGGTCCTCCTTGATGGACTCACACTGACTGGAGCCTTAAGTCTAAGTCGAGTCTTCAAGTAAGTGGCCTTGGTCCTGATATTTTATCAGCGCAACAGAGACTACACAACATAGATACACTGTACTTCCATGCCTGGTCAGTTTGTCTGGTAGAATTATTTCTCTTAGCATATGTCCTTAGGAAGTTTTTATTATTATTGATGGTACAATTTCCTTAGCCATTTAACTGTGGATAATATGTTCAATATTTCATTTTTACATTCTTTCTTGTCTTCATCTTTCAGTAGAAGTTTATTATTTCCAACTACAGTGCTTTCTGAATTTCATTACACCAAATATAGGTTTTCAAATGTAGCTTCTCATTTGTCTTTGAAATTTAAGTAAGTCTCCATATTAAAGATAAGCACTATAAATATAAAGAATGTTGCTCAGATTTTATTCATTTCTCAACTTTTCCTCACTAGGGGGAACGCCCTATAAATGTCAAGAATTTGACAAGGCCTTTGATTGGAACTCAGTCCTCATTCAACACCAGAGAATTCATCCTGTGGAGAAGCCCTACAAGTGTGAGGAGTGTGGTAAGGTCTTTAGCGCACACTCAGCACTCTCTATCCACCAGAGGATTCACACAGGAGAGAGACCCTACAAGTGTGAGGAGTGTGGCAAGGCCTTTAGTACCCGCTCAGCACTTTATATCCACAAGAAAATCCACTCTGGAGAAAAGCCCTACAAGTGTGAGGAGTGCGCAAAAGCATTTTATTTCCCTTCATTGCTCAAGCAACATCAAAGAACTCATTCTGCAGAGAATCTCTGCAAGTGCGAGGAATGCGGCAAAGCCTTTTATTTACCTTCATTCCTTAAACAACATCAGAGAATTCACTCTGCAGAAAATCCTTACAGGTGTGAAGAATGTGGCAAAGCCTTTTCCTACCCCTCAACCCTAAAGCAGCATCAAAGAATTCACTCTGGAGAGAAACCGTACCGCTGCAATGAATGCGGCAAAGCCTTTCGTAGGTCCACATATTTTCACCAGCACCAAAGAATTCACACCGGAGAGAAACCCTACCAGTGTGAAGAGTGTGGGAAGACGTTTTATTACCGTTCAAACCTGAAGGGACACCAAATTATTCACTCTGGAGTGAAGCCCTTCAAGTGTGAAGTCTGTGGCAGCATGTTCAGAACGAGCTCAGACCTTTCTAAGCACCAGAGGATCCACGCAGAAGTGAAGCTCTACAGCTGTGAGGAGTGCGGGAAGGCCTTTTCTACTCACTCCTACCTCATTCGGCACAAATTAGGCCATTCGAGAGAAAAGCCATACAAGTGTGAAGAATGTGGCAAAACATTTTGTTATCCCTCAATCCTTAAGGAGCATCAAAGAATTCACTCTGGAGTGAAGCCCTACAACTGTGAAATATGTGGCAGCATGTTTAGAACTCGCTCGGAACTTTCTAAACACCAGAGGATCCATGCTGAGGTGAAACTCTACAGCTGTGAGGAGTGTGGGAAGGCCTTTTCTACTCATTCGTACCTCATGCGGCACAGACTTGGTCACTCTGGAGAGAAGCCCTACAAGTGTGACGAGTGTGGGAAATCATATAGCTACCCTTCGCTCCTTAAGGAACATCAAAGAATTCATTCTCAGAATCCCTACAAGTGTGAAGTGTGTGGGAAGGTCTTCTGTACTCGCTCAGGACGTTCTAAACACCAGAGGATTCACACCGGAGAGAAGCCCTACAAGTGTGAGGAGTGTGGCAAAGGCTTCTCTACTCATTCCTACCTGACTCTGCACAAATTACTCCATACTGAAGAGAAACCTTACAAATGGGAAGAATGTGAAGAAGTATTTTATACTTGCTGAACACTTAGCAAACACCAGTAAATTCACACTGGAGAGAAACCCCACAAATGTAAATAATGTGTCAAAACTTTACTTCAGTCTTTAAAAAAAAAAAAAAAGGTCATTCTGAGGAGAAACCTGACCTTTATTAACCTTTAAGTCTTTATTAAACACAAAACACTTCCTACTGTAGAGAAACCATACAGATGTGAAGAATGTGGCAAGATGTTTTACTGTCCTTCAGACTTTAAGAACCGTCAAAGGGCTCAAGAGATTCCCTTCAAGTGTGAGTGACGAATGTGGCAAGGTGTTGTCTAAGAGAGTATTTATTCTGCAGAGAAACTTTACAAACGTGGAGAGTTTGGAAATTCATTTTTAACTCATCCATCCCTGATTCTGATCGGTCTTGGCAAAGTTCAGGTTGTGCGTTTGTGTTTCAGGTTGTGGTCAGACCTGGTGATCGTGGGAGGACTAGGATCCTGGATTGTATAAAAAGAGAAAGTGAACTGAGAACAGCTGTTCACCTCTCTTCCTCTGCTTCCTGACTGTTGCGACGACCCGAGCAGCTGCTGCAGCGCCTGCTGCCCTAACTGTCTCACCATGATTCAGAGTGTCATGGTTTGAATGAGAAATGTGTCCTGTAGTGTTCGGCATTTGAACATTTGTTCCCCGGGTTGGTGGCCCTGGGGAGGCTCAGGAGCAGCAGATCACTAGAGGTGAACTTTGAGAATTAGAAGCTCCCTCCACATCCAGTTTGCTCTCTCTGCATCCTGCGTGCCATTGAGTATGTGAGCTTCCAGCTTCCCACGTCAGCCACCGCGTAGCTCGCTCTCATGCCCACCCTCCATCATGAACTTTGATCCCTTCTGTACTGTAAAGTGATATCATTCCTTGTTTAATCAAAACAGAAAAGTCACCAATAAAATCATTGCCCGTGTACCATGAGCAGTAGTTAATGGTGTCTCCTGACATTACTCAAGTAAGGGTGTTTTATCACAGCAAAGGAAGAACTAAGGCTGCAAGCCGAAGAAAAGGTGCAGTTCGTTAGTCAATGCTAATCGCCATAATCTTTTGCTCCCATTTCCCTGTCATCCTTTTTGCCCGTCTGATGACTTCATTCTTTTCCAAGAACCAATTCTTTACTTACACCCCCCCCGCCCAGATGTAGTAACAGTAAAAAAGTACTTACCAAGATATTTTTCTTTGTCTGCAGAATTTTGGTGACCACATGTGGTATTCCTGTTGGTGCAAATGTGGTATTAATGTTTATAAAACTTTTCGGCACTTTTTGTTTTAATTTTTGTTTTTTGAGGCAGGGTCTCTGTGTGTAGCCAGGGCTGTCCTAGAACTCACTGTCTAGACCAGACTGGCCTGTAACTCACAGAGATCTGCCTGCTTCTGCCTCTCAAGTACTGGGATTAAAGACGTGCACCACCACTGCCTAGCACTTACTTGGATTTTTAATATTCAGTTATTTTATCATCAAACTACTTTTTCTTTCTTCCTTCCTTCCTTTCTTTCTTTCTTTCTTTCTTTCTTTCTTTCTTTCTTTCTTTCTTCCTTCCTTCCTTTCTTTCTTTCTTTCTTTCTTTCTTTCTTGTTGTTGTTTTAAGACAGGGTTTCTCTGTGTAACAGTCTTGGCTGTCCGAGAACTTCCTATGTGGACCAGGGTGGCCTCGAACTCACTGAGATCCACCTTCCTCTGCTTCCCAAATTCTGGGATTAAAGGCATGTGCCACCACCACTCGACTGATTTTTATAGGATGAAATACACAGATCTAATTTCATTTTTTTACCACTGCATATCTAGTTTTGCCACCTGTAATTTTTGAAAAGGCTATGGTTTTGACATTTTTGTAAAAAAAATTTAAGAGTTCTTTGCCATATTGGTTAAAAGTCTGTATCTCACTGTACATTACATTCGTTTATATAGGTGGGTTTTTGTTTTGTTTTTGTTACTGTTTTTTTTTCTTTTTGTATGAGTACCTTGCAGTTTTTTTCACTATGTTTTTGTTATATATTTTGAGGTCAGGTAATGACCTCTGACTATTCTTTCTGTATAAACTGTGTTGTCTGTTGTCTTTTGTGTTTCCAAATTAGTTATTTTTGTCTCTAGTCCTATGATGACTGTCATCGGAATTTTGTGGATTTCCCTGAGTATGTAGATAGCTTTTCCCAGTATTGCCAGTCTCAGAATGTGAGCTCTGCCAGTCCATGAACATGTGCTATCTTTCTGCCATTTATGTCTTCCTCTAGTAACTGTTTTCAGTATTTTAAATTTTTGCTAATAGTAGTTCCAGGCCTGCCAGGGCTACGTAGTGAGAGCATGACTTAGAAACAAAACAGAGAGAACTCTGCATCACCGTGGTTGAGGCTGCTCCTGTAGGAACTTTCTGCTTCCTCCTCGTTTCCTCGGTCTCCTTCTCCTCCTCTTGCTCTTCCTCCTTCTTTCTTCATCTCCCATTATGAATGGACATTTTTCCCCCTGGTTTCTTCCTCAGAAATTCTGCTGTTGGTGTATATAAAGGCTAATGATTTTTGTATGTTGATTTTGTAAGCTCCCGTTTTACTGAAAGTATCAGATTCATATGTTTTTGGTGCTGTATATGCGGTTTTTAAAATAAAGAATAATGTCATCCAAATATAGGGATAGTTTAACTTCAGATCAAATTTTTGTCCTTTTGTTCTCTCTCTGTTGTCTTAATTCTCTAGTTAACAGTTAGAGCACAGTATTCAGTAGGAATCCAGACAGGCAACCCTTGTCTCACCCCACATTTCCCACGGACTGTGTTCATTACTTCCCCCTACTTACTAAAGGTTGGCCATCCAAATATCATCCATTGCCTTCATTTTGTTGAAAGATGTTCCATCTTTTCCTGTTTCTTCCTCAGTGTGCTTTGCAGTTCATCAGGTATGTTTTCTGCATCTTTTGAAACGCTCATGTGATTTCTGTCTTTATATCTATTAATATGCTGCATTGTATGGTGATTTACATATGACAACCCACCTTAGGAGATAAAACCCTATTAGTTGTAATTTCCAATCTAAGTGTGAAATTCTTTGAGAAGTTTTTAGGGTTTTGTGTGTGTGTGGAAGAGTGTCCAAATATTCATTATGGATAGTGGTGTGCTATGGTATTGGAGTGTGAGTGTGTGCACGTTGTGGAATATTCCTTTATACTGTATGAATATATGTTGCTGTATTTGGATTAGTAAACAAGCTGACTGACCAATAGCCGAACAGGATAAAGTTAGATGGGAAAGGCAAACTGTGAACGATGGAGATTAAAGGCGGAGTCGAGGGAGAAGTAATATTAAAGTCTCTGTGTCAGTTATTTGGGAGCAAGAGGTCCGGACAGGAAACTCCGCCTACACTGTGTGTGTGTTTCTGATTTTGTTATTATGGGTTATACCAGTTCCTTAGAATTAGCTTGATAGTTCCTTCTGTTTCTTGGTAATTTCATCTCTGTTCTTCTTGTTAGTGTTTTCTGTTTCTATTTTATGAAAGAATTTAAATAGTGTCATTTGATTTTTAAAGCCTGGTAGAATTTTGCAGTACATCTCTCTGACCCTGGATTTTACTCTGTGGTCAGACTTTTAGTTCCGGCTTCAGTACCCTTATTGCCATAGGACTAGTTGGGATGTTTATATATTCTGGCTTTATGCTCACTCAGTTGTATATATCTAGAAGTGTATTTATTTCTTCTAACATTTCTAAAGTTTTCGGAAAATAAGTTTACAAAGGCTTCTATGATGATTTTCTGTATTCCATTGAAATCTGTTGTAACAACTCCCTTTTTTTCTTCCATTAATTTAGGTCTCAGTTTTCCTTCTTCCTTCCATCTTTCCTTCCTTTCTTTTTCCCTCCATTCTTCCCCCTCCTCCACTATCATCCCCTGTCTTTCTCTGGTTGCTTTACTAGGAATTGGAAAATCTTCTCTATCTTATGTGATGTTTTCTGCTATTTGTTTAGTATACTGTTCTTCACATCTCCAGTTCATGAATTTTAGGCTTCATTTTTATTATTTGTAGTATATATTGTTTATATTTCATGTTAACATCTGTATTTTAGTTTGGCTTTTTTTCTCCAGCTTTGAGGTGTATCAGTAAGTTATTTATCTGAGACCTCTCTCATATTCAATTAAGAATCTTAGTGTAACCTTTCTTCTCAGGACTGCCTTCCTCTGGGATTTATTCACTGACCACTATTTATGGAAATATATATATATATATATATATATATATATATATATATATATATATATATATATATAGTCACCAATTAGTTGTCCACTTTCTGAGGCTAATCTTTCTATTTTACTTTTAGTACAATGTTTTCTGATAGGATATGAAAGATTATTTCTTTTCTTTTTTTAAGACCAGCTGACATAGATGTGAAGGTCCAGAAATCTGACTCAAAACAAAGCTTGCTACATCTGTGTTTGAATAACTAGACACACTTAGTCTTCGGTGGCTGTCTCACTTCATGAACACTATTTACATGTCGGCCTAAGTCAATTAACTGTGTCAAAGCCTTTCTACCTTATAATGATCTTGCCCAAACAAAAGACTCAGCAAAACCACTAAAGCTGCATAGAGTCTCCAGGTCCGTGAAGAATCAACCTGTTTCTTTAAGTCCTCTGTGAACATAGTTCTATTTATGTTCCAAATAAATTAGGGTTCAAACACAGCTTTTGTTGTTTCTGGGTTCCTTGGTAGTGCCTGTCAGTCTCTATGGTCCTCAAGCCCTGGTGTTTATGAGCACGTCAGATAGAGTGACCAGGCTCTACTAAGCCAGTCCACGAGGGATAATTTCCCTCTATTGTAAGAGCTTATGAACCCTTTGCCTAAGGAAAGATGAGTAGTTGTATTGCTCTGGTTGTTTCCGCAGCAGCCAGACTGATCCTGTCTACTCAGATGCCCCACAGCCTCACTAGCCAGGTCTTAACAGATTGTTTCATTTCTCACTTAAAAGTCTTTCCTGATTCCAGTTCAAGTGCTGAGTATTTCCTGATTGTACTGCTTTCATTATTGGCCATGACTTCACTTCCATTTATGTATTGGATCACAGTTTACGCCTTTTTTAAAAAAAAAAACAAAGGTGGAACCTGAGGGATGTTGACTGTTACTTTTACCTTCTCCTTTTGGCCTCTAAGCTGTAAGAAAGGGCAAGCCAAGATGCTTCTCTCGTTCTTTCTTTTGTCTAATTTACTTGCCAGATCAGAGGCCAATGCAAAGGATGCTGTTCCAAATCCCTTCTTGCAATTCTGCCTTTAAGCAGAGAACTTCTTGCTTGGCTCCCATTGCAGCCTTAGATATATTTCTTATTACACATGACATGAGCCAGGCAACCTCTGCAGCTGCCTACCAAAAATCTCAACTCTTATGTTTTACAGTCAGCAGCTGCAACATTGACTCTAGACCTTTTAACTGTTTTCACCACAACTCCATATTCGAGTGGTGGACCCCATTCATCAAGCAGACATGCCACCCCATATCACATAGGCAAAGATTGCCATTCGAGGATTCTTCCCATAGGCACATCTAATCCTGATTGCTCGACCCTAGTTGCATATCTCACTACCCCGTACAACTATGCAGCTGTTGGCAACATGAGACAGGGTGGCTGTATTTTAATTCTGTTCTTGGATGCTCCCCCTCAACCTGATCATCCTCAATTTTATGTCTTGCTCCCATAGCCAGCATTGTGCACTCTTTTCTCCCCAAATTATTGTCTCTGTTGTGTCCCTTTTTGGACACCAATTATGTGTGTGACAGACATTTGCTGGAGAGATGCAACAGGTGCATACGTGTATAAACACACATCTACACAAGTGCAGAAGCACACATGTGCAACACAACCTTCATGCCTGAGACTTAGTGAATATGGGTGAGTGGGAAACTGTAAGGATTGGAAAGCCAGGAAGAATGCTGATAGTGTGTGTCTCTTAGAAATGACAGGAAGCAATACCCATGGTACCATAACAATATGGATGGCTAAATAAAACATAAATAATGACAATACCAAAAGACATGCTAAAATGGAAGGGGAAATCTCACTGACAAAGAACTAGGAGCAACTAATGACTGCTGAGAGAGGAAGAATTAATCTTCCTCAGAAACTTGCCTTCTAATTGGTTATCCAATACCAAGTGGTCAATTATGAAATCATGAATATGCTAATAACACTGAATGAATTCAGCATGTTGTATTCACATATTTGTGTATATATATTTGTGTGTGTATGTGTGTGTGTGTGTAACAATAATAAAGAGACAAATTTGAGAGGAAGGAATATTGAAAGCTTGGAAGAATGATGGAAATGATGTAGTGACATTTTTAATTTTTAAGTGCAAAAAATAAAAAATGGGAAAGTATATTGTATGAAATTCTTAAGAACTAAGAACAGTATTTTTAAAAATCAACAGCCTGAGCACTAATGTAAGAGACTGTGTAGTTTCCATTGTGTGGTCCTAATGATGTTGATTACAGTAGGAAGCATATCCTGTGATGGTGCAAGAGTGGCAGGCTAATCTGTCTTTTGAAAAGATGGAACCCATTAAAATACTATGAAGTTAGACTGACATTTCCTATGTCTGTATTTTCACTGAGTTCTTGGTAAAACACTAACAAGCTTTATACTTGCATTATTCAATCTTGCACTCCTGTTATTACTGCATCCACTTCAACAGTCTGTATTATTCATTTCCCCGTGTCCATTACAATATAAAGACTTCATTCTTGTCACCTAATACTCACTCATATAATGATCAGTTATTGAAGTTTTTAAAAAGGCAGAGGGTGTGGGTGGCTTCTGCCGACAAAGCTGAGTGACATCTTCCCTTCTCTGCTTAAAAACCAGCATCTCTCTTCTGTGCATAAACACTTATTTCTGATAGTTTATGTACAATTGATCTCAAGGATTGTTGCAAAGGGGGCCTGCTTGTTTGTACTGGCTGCCTGGCTAGCTTACACCCAAAATAACCACACAGAAACTGTATTAATTAAAACACTACTTGGCCCATTAGCTCTAACTTCTTATTGGCTAACTCTTACATTTCAGTTTAACCCATTTCTATTAATCTGTGTATGACCACATGGCAGTATTTACCGGGCAGTATTCAGCATGCCTGTCTCTGGTGGCTCCATGGTGTCTCTCCACTACTCCGCCTTTCTTCCTTCCAGCATTCAGTTCTGTCTTCCCCACCCACCTTAAGTTCTGCCCTATCAACGAGGCCAAGGTAGTTTATTTAACCAATGAAAGCAACACATGGGCAGAAGGACCTCCCACGCCAAAGGATGACAAATATAGGAATAGCAGTATCTGAGAGAAGATGGGAGCATGTTAACCCCTACAGCCATGAGAGTTCCTTTATTCCAAGTAGCTCATTTTATATCCTAAGAACTTAGTTTTTATTTCTTCTTCTTTATGGGATCAACCTCCTCTGTCCTGAGTTGTGGGTGCTGAGGCTCAAGGCAGAGTATCCTGGACTTGCAGGATACTGTCATTTAGGCAGAGGTAACCACCAGCTAACCACAGAGCTCTGTAAGACAGGCAGCAAGTGATATGGGTGGGTGGAGAGGGGCATACAAAGCAGGAGACAGTAGCTAAGCCCTTTTTCAGCTGGAGTTAGCAAGGTAAGAGTTGACTGTGGCTTCTCCTTTCTTTCTCTGATCTTTCAGCATTTGCCTCATATCTGGCTCTGGAATTTTATTGTTGAGACCAATTAGAAGTCATGTAACAATTGGCATCCAATTTTACGACATGAATTCACGACAAAGGGACTTGCATGTGGCTTTGCAGCCACTCGCACACTCAGGGGCTCCTGCCTGAGTCACTGCCTTGCCAGCTACATTTTCTTTTATTCCCAAGCCTCTGAGTGAGTTTGGGATTTTCCTGTTGTTGCCCCTTTACAACATTCTCCAGCTGCCACCCAAACTCCAGAAGCACCTGGGCTCCAAATGCCATGGGACTTACCCACCCTAGACTGGCTGGCTATGCATTCAGGGAGCTCACACCACACGTGCATCTTCTGCACAATTCTATGTGCTTATTTCAGACAGACAGCTCCTTCTTCCCCATGAGTTGTTGGTTTTCCCTGAATCCTCTCCTTGGGCTGCCACTCTCAGCACATGGCTATCCACTGTCAGCTACAGCTGTCCTCAGCCAGACTGTTCACCACTTCTGTTCTCCACTCAGGTATGCTACAGCTCACAGTTCACGGTCATTGTTGGCATATTTGGTGAGACAATTGGGAATTTTTAA
Source organism: Arvicola amphibius (assembly GCF_903992535.2). Taxonomy (NCBI): domain Eukaryota; kingdom Metazoa; phylum Chordata; class Mammalia; order Rodentia; family Cricetidae; genus Arvicola; species Arvicola amphibius. The sequence continues at coordinate 5,437,556 of NC_052049.1, read as the reverse complement.
GGGGAAGAATTAGTTAGAGTTTTTTTTTCCCACATTAGAAAATGGGAAACACTATTACCTTGGAGGGCATCAGGTCTCTGTATTATTATGGATGCTTTAAAATTTGGATAATTAAATGGAGGAATAATCATTTTAACTGTGATTGACATATTATTAATTATCATTTTGTTAATCTTTATTGTTGGTTTGATAATTCTTGCTTCCTCTCTAGAAGAGTTCATTGATATAAGTGCCAAGTTGAGTCCTTAGAAAAACTTATTAAAACAGATTATAGAGATATTAAGATCCAGACAGAGGAATTTAATGGAGAACCAATTTCAGTGTTGCATTATAAGGTTAGAGAGGAACAGCCTAGGATTTTCAAATAACCAATTTTAATTTATCCAGTCACCTTAGAGAACAACTGGAAAGTAATAAATATCCCCAACGGTATGCAAGACTTAAATGGGCTCCTTTGGAAATGTTAGCTTTAAGGAGATTCAAGGAAGCTATAGTCTCATATGGCATGTATTCACCTTCTGTGAAACAACTATCAAACTCATGGTCAATTTGCAATAGAATTATCCCCCAAGAATGGAAAGAATTGGTTACAGCAGTTTTAGAGACTGCTCCTCAATTACAGTGGAGGGCATGGTGGAAAATTGAGGCTAAGACCATTGAACAATTAAGTAGGGCTAAAGGTTTGGAAACCTCCCAACATCAACTTATTGGAGAGGGAGATTATGCTGATTTACTGATTTATGCCCTGGATTTATGCTGTGCAGCAGCTTGAATGCTTGGGAAAGAATTGGAGAAGTAGAAAAGAAAATTGAACTGTTTACTAAAGTTATACAGGGCTCAAAGGAAACCTTCATGGATTTCTTAGAAAGATTGACTTCAACAGAAAATAGAATCATGCTAAATTCAGAAGCTAGAGAAATAATAATTGCATCTCTGGCTTTTGAAAATGCTAATGCACAATGCAAAAGGGTAATTAGGCTATTAAAGGCAAGATCAGCACTCTTGGAGAATGGATCAGAGATAAAATCAATATTGAATCTCATGACCATGATGATACTTAGAAAGGGTGATTTTGAGAGGTTTGAAGAAAAATCAAAATGTCAAGTGTTTCAATTGGGTAAACATGGTCACCTAAAAAGGGACTTTAAACAGTGCATTCTTAGAAGCAATGTTTTTTTCTAAACATAATTCAAACAGAGTGCCCCTCCCGTCTGGATTATGCAGAAGACATGCCAAGGGCAGGCATTGGACTAATGTATGTAGATTAACAAGGGACAGTCATGGTGACCCTTTGCCATCAGGAAACGCCTTATGGGGATTCTGCAGGTCACCATGCCAAATTCGGTTCAGTCATTTCCTGTCATCCTGGAGGAAACTTTTTTCCAGAGCAATTAAAGAACCTAATGCCTTTTGTTTAAAAAAAAATACTGCTCTGTAATAATAGAACAGCTATAGAAGAGAACAAAAAATTCAGGAGAAACTGAATCTGATCAAGGGTCGACAAGGCCCTCTAGCACAAGGTAATGAAGAAATTGATCAACTATTGATAGGAAACATGCTGGATGCCTCAGAATTTTGTAAAAAACATTATGTCAGTAGCAAAGGTTTAAAAATGATTTTTTTATCACTTGGCCTCATACACAGAAATTATAAGGAAATGTCCTACTTGTTCTTTATACAAGCAAACTCCACTACAAGCAGGAAGTAACTCAAAGGGTACTAATAGGAATGAAATATGGCAGATGGATGTGTTCCACTTTGTAGAATTTCGAAAATTAAAATATGTACACCACACCTTTGACACTTATTCAGGTTTTAAATGGGCAACTGCCTTGAGCTCAGAAAAGGCCAATTCAGTAATCACACATTTATTAGACGTTATGGCCATCATGGGAATACCTGAATAAATTAAGACCGACAATGCTTCAGCATATGACTCTAGTAAAATGCAACAGTTTTTTGTTTTGTACAATATAAAGCATATTACATGTATACCACACAATCCTACAGGACAGGAAGGTATAGAAAGATCAAATTGAACTCTAAAGGATATACTAAACAGAAAGGGGTAATAAGGACCCCCAGAAATAGATTATATAATGCTTACTGAATTTGAATTTTCCAAATGCTAGTGAGAAAGGAACAACAGCTGCAGAGAGACATTGGCTACTAGAAAAAATTATAGAACTAAATAAACCTGTATACTTTAAAGATGTGTTGACTTCAGAATGGAAACTAGGACATTTGTTACATTGGGGAAGGGATTTTTGTGTCCACAGGAGAAGAAAAGCTATGGATACCATCAAAACTGATAAAGATTTGATTTGAAAAGAAACACCTCTTAATTAGAAGGGATGATAGTTCATCAAACAGCATGACCATTCAGTCTAAACTAACCTATAAAACTAACAAATGTGTTTCAATTGATCAGGTATAACTTATCTTAAGGGACCCTTCCCAAAATTAGGATTGGGGAAGTGTTTTAATTTCTGCCTTTTCAGGAGAATGAAAGCCTCCAGTTAAGGAATCTAAACACCACTGGACAACTGAGACATTTGAAGAAAAAGGACGAATTCTCCAAAGGTAATGTGTCACCCCCCACCCCGCAAAAAAGAGTAAATTGTCCTATTATAATAACATATGTCTAACAGGATAAAATTTCAAAAATCTTCCCAAATATTTGTTTCTGCTGTTCTCTACAGGCACATAATGAAAATGGTCTTTTTATGGTTGCAGTCTAATTATAAATTAAAGCTGACTTTAGAGTTGGAGTGTGCTTTTCTCCTCCTGTTAAACCAAGCATGCTTATTAAAGTAAAATCCAAAATCTCTGTCCCATTCAGAAGACTTACAAAAAAACCCTCCAAAATTTGGGCACTGTTTTATTGACACTAATCTTACAATCTTGTGGTTTTATTTTGAGTCTTTGACAAATTTTCTTAAGGTATAAATATCATCTCAAAGTTTCTAAGACTAATGTACATGTGTGTATATATATTAAACTTTTTGCCATGATATTAATGGTCACTAGAGTACTAAGTAATTCTAGAAAAAGGCTTCATCTAGCTTCCTATACATGATTTCAGGTTTGAGTCCCTATCAGGTAAATAGGAATTACGTTTTTCTGCTCTGGATGTGTATAACAAATATTGATCCTTTAACCTCTTTAAGATCTGCTTTTTATGACATTTAAAATGTTGAAAATGTTGACGTTTTCTGCAGTGAACCAAGACCATGCCTAACAGTGACCTTTGAATTCTCCAAAAGGATGATGGGGCCCAAAATGGTGATTCCACCAGGACTATGATAACAACACTAAGCTAAAAACACCACCTGAAGTTCAACTTTGGAATACAAACTGCTCAGTACAATTTTGAGATAATAAGCTGAGATGATCCAGTCTCACAAACTACTCTTGCCAGAACTTGAGACAAGCCCTCCATTCTCCCATTATGCAGAGACTGAAAAACAAATGGTATAGCTACCTCTCCCAGGATTTGACATTTAACACAAATTTTTCTTTTCAGGATTCCCTAAAGATGTCACTGCCCCCAGGCAGAAGGAAGTAACTTTAAGAACACAAGGCCTACATTTCCAAGTGGTGGGGTATGTGCTTTTTGGTCTTTTATTGTGTTATGGATATTTGTCATTGTTTAGGAAGATTTGTTACAAATTGTTATTGTTATCAGTCAGGAAAAAAGTTTAACAAAGGAGATTAGATTCAGAGTCCTTGTTTTGAAAAGAAAAAGAGGGGGATGAAGATACGATAGGATATAAAGGTCGATTATTGAATCTACTCTGAAAAGAAAGAGAGGATATAGAAGCTGGATGAAATGGTGAATTATTGAATCTACCTTTAAACCAAAAAACAATTACTTGTTTTAAATATTTTATATTGATATGGATCTTTGTATATTGATATAAATTTAAGGTTATTTTTGTTAGAACATACTTACAGACATTTATAATCTTGTTCAAGGTTTTGTACCTATACAGCTCATTTAACAATATAATGCAAATTTGTAAAACATCAAAGTTATTATTGCCAACTATTAAGAGTAATTAGGAAATGCAGGTTTGTAGTCAGTCACTTATTATAATTGAACTTGTACTCATATTAGGTAAGTTTTCAAGGTCAAACATATTTTAGATAGACAGGTCATCTTCAAACACTTCAGAGATCTACAGAATGTGGCATTTAATAGCATAGGTTGTTGTAGGAGGCCGTTTGTTTGTTCCCGGCAGCTTAGACCTAAAATAAGCACACAGAACCTATATTATTTAATACTGCTTGGCCAATCACTTAAGTGTATTTGCTAGCTAACTCTTAAATCTTTGACTATAATCTATGTATTGCCACGTGGCTGTGGCTTACCGACAAGATTCTGGCTGGTGGCTCACATTTCCCCTCTGGCTGCTCCGTGGCATCTCTCTGACTCCACCTTCTCTCGCTCAGCATTCAGTTTAGTTTTCCCCACCTAGCACTGCTCTACTATCACAGGCCCAGGCAGATTCTTTAGTCACTCACCAACAAAAGCAACACATGTACAGAAGGACTTCCCACACCAACAGGTTCTTTCTTATTTTATGACAATGAGACACGTCTGTTCCGGGCAGCACCAATCTACTTCAGAGAAGACGGTGGACATTGAAGAAACTCCACGTGGGTTTACTTTCTTTTTGGCTAAAGTTAGCCACTGGGCAAGAAATGCCTTTGCCTCGACTGCTGAGAGTATACTGTCATAATTGGACAAGCAGGACACAAAAGAATGTGACTGCCGAACTTTGTAAAGACAATGTAAGACAGCCCTTCGGAATATCCTGCTTCACAGAAAGGTCCGTCACATATGCTAGGCCTGTAGGCCAAAGATGCCATAATGTTGCAGAGGGAACTTGGGTGACTATCCAGGCAGCCAGCTATTTCTGTCATCTCTCACATTTTTTTTTTTTGGAAGTTGCTTGCTTGCACTTCCTGCCTACTCAGGTAATATTTCCTTCTCTGATGAAGTTGAAGACTTTATAGTTATAGTTTTCCTTGTTACCAGATTCAGAAAAGAAACTCACTAAAGAGGTGTAAAGCATTTAAGGTTGAGAGATATTAAAAGACAATGTTGGTAATGCAAGTTAAATTAGAAAGTGAATTAGGAATAACTTTTCTCACTCAACAAGATAGTATAGATATAGAGTATTTTCTCTGAATTTGTCAATTGCTAATGGACTAGATATTATTGATGTATTTACTGTCCATATATATTGTATATAGTTATTGTTCTTATTGTATATAGTTTTCCTTATAACCGTTTTTATTTTAGATAAAAAAGGGGAAGTGTGATATCTTCTTTGTACTCTAACAAAGTTGCCTAAAGATCAGAGGACAGAGCTAGCCACTAGTTAACCATAGAGGTCTGGTGGTCTGTACAGACAGACAAAACGTGATATGTCTGGGCGGAGAATATAAGGTGTGATAGAACAATAATTCAGTCCTTTTCAGCTGAAAAGTTAGCAAAGTAAGAGCTGGCTGTGACTTGTTCCTTTCTGTCTCTGATCTTTCAGCATTTACCCCAATATCTGGCTCCAGGTTGTTATTATTAAGACAATTAGAACTCATGCAACAATGAACGTGAACCTGAAACACGCATGTAAGGAGATAGGGGAGGGAGGGAGAAAAGAGAGATTCGAGTAGACAGAATAATGAGTAGACAGAAAAAAGGCCAGATAAGCAAAATGGTTAGTTTATATAGGGAAGGGCACCTGGGGGAAAGGCAGCCCAGTTCCTGGGCTAGAGAGTTAAGGTAGAGGCTGAAGTGGGGCAGGGTTGGGTGTGCCAGCTATAGCCTGTAAGAGGTAGGGACTTAGGGATGATGGATGAACCTGGTGGCCAATTAAATAGGTACCTCAGTTGGCCATTTGTCTCAGGTTTGAGGCCTAACATGTTAGCTTGGCTATGAGTTCGATAATCTTACCCTTTTAAAAAACCAAATGTTTAGTCAATTCTGTGTATTGTTTAAGTCTCTATTTCACATTCTGTCTTTATTTTCATTATTTGTTTTCTACTTCTGTATTTCAATTAGGCTTCTCTTTGCTTTTCTACAAATTTGAGGGGAATCATTATTTACTTGAGACCCCTCTGATGTTAAAATTAAGAATTTATCAGCTTTAAAAAAAAGAATTTATCAGCTTAACTATACCTCTCAGGACTATCTTTCTACCTAATTTATTCCACGAGCCACTGTGAGAATGTAGCACTGAAGTGGCCAGTATTGTGTTATTGTACATCAGTGTGCAGTCTTCTTTAGCTTTTCATGTTGTTTACATGAAATTGGAGGCCAGATGCCCAGAACTCTGCCTAGAATTGCTGCATCACAATCTGTGCTTTAATTGCAATCCTGATTGCATGTATTAGGAGTGAAGTGCCTCTTCACTGACAAGGAGTGTCTACTGTCATAAATATACGTACTATATATTATAAGCATACCATAGAAAATGCTTATGTTCCTGTGGATGAATTCATTTTTCTTCTTATCTTTCTTAAAACTCCAATACTGATATAAATTTATAGTATTGTTTGTCATTCTCTTGAAGACAGGTCCAGTGTGAGATGATGTGGCTGTTTAGTTGGAACCTCCAGCTTGCCTTTGGAGAGCCCCATTTCTGTCTCTCTCCAGACCCCACCCACTCAGAAAGCCACTGAACAAAGAAAGGTGCCAAAAAGCCCAGTTCTAAATTCTTGGCAGCTACTGTAGCTTCCTCTCCTGAAGTTACCAGCTGCCCACGTCCACTCCTAATGTGCTCAGTTTTTGGCCATAGTTGGGCACAACCCTAGCCTGTGACCAATGCAGCATCACCCATTGCCTACAACCTAAAAAGTCTCCCTGCTTTTGTTTGTGCACACGGCTTCTCCAGCCTCCATCTCCCGGACTGCTGTACCTCCCCAGGAGCTGTTTTGTTCAAATAAAACTGTTATTCTTTTTCAATTCAGCTTGGTCTGGCTTACCGCATTTGTAGAGAAACCTATTATTGGTGACCAGAAAACCTATTAGTGGCCACATCAGAAGTATCTATAATATGTGACCTATCTCAGAAACACTTCCAGCTCCCCTTTCATCCTCGGAAAAACCTGTAATTTTATCCACAGAGGTGTGATTTTTTTATATTCATTTATTGATAGTTTAATGTGTGTTTTTTGTTCATTTATCTTGATTTTAGGAATCATTGTCACTCAGAGATGTGGTCATGTATTTTTCTGCAGAGGAGTGGGAATGCCTGGGTCCTGCTCAGTGAAATTTTTACAGGGGTGTGATTGTGGAGAATTACAGCAACCTTCTGGTCCTGGACGAGGGTCACATCTATCATGAATTCTTCATTTACTGTAAGCATGCAACTTTCTCCATTTGTAGAATATCTCACGGGAGCTTATGCTTTTCAACAATGAGTTTCATAGTCCTGCTGATAGCTTTACATACACGGAAGCCTCCATTATACACAAGGGCTTTACCGTAAGATAGTTCATCTGTTTTTCTCCTTTTCGTCTAGATATAGAACTGGAGACCAGTCTGGTTTACAGAGCGAGTTCCAGGACAGCAAGGATTACACAGAGAAACACTGTCTCGAAAAAATAACCAAAATCAAAAGAGAAGAAAGAAGAAATTCGCATTTCAGCATTAACGTCTCGTTTCGTTGTTTAAAAGTAAAACTGAGTCAGCGTGATTTTTTTTCCAGGATGTACGAAGATTAAAATCAAAACACATGGATCAGAAATGACCTGTAAACCTAATATTTCTGTCAAAGGCTCCACTCACATTCACCCAGCTCGTGTTGTGGGTCTGGCAGTAAACGCCAGCCTCACTCCCCAAGGCTCTCTTGCAAACCCGGCTTCTTCCTCCCTTTCTCTACTGCGGGTTGCCAAAAAACGGTAACCAAAGAAATCGCCACACCAGGATTTCCGGAATTCCTTCGCGCAGACTTGTGGGAAACGTAGTCTCTGGTCCTTTGTGACGTCACAGGGGCCCGCTCCGGAAACTGTACTTGTTCATTCTGTCTGAAAGTGTGGTATTTCTCCAAAGTTGGGCGAGAGTCCCGCCTGCTGTGCTTTCCTGTTGCGTCTCTGACATGGAGGTTGGTCCAGGGTGCAGTTTAGTTTGAAGCACTGTGCGGGCTGTGGGTCCGTCTTGGAGGGAGCGGACCTGGGCTGGGTGGGAGGGCGGGAGAAGCCGCCTTGGAGCTGCTGTGCTCTACTGGCTGGGACGCCGGAGGCTGCAGTCAGGGATGGAGTGAGGGCGTGTCTGATGGTGCCAATTGATGGTTTTGTTAGAACACTCCCCACAACCAGAGTCTACCATGGGCTTCTGGGACAGGACGGCAGGATGGTAGCGCCGCAGTGGAGGATGGTGTAAGGTTCTGGATTTCCAGGACTTGGTGGGTCAACTGACAAACCGCATCTCAGGTGGTGCTGGAGATGGACTGGGGATCCGTTCTCTTACAAGCTGACCCGCTCTCGAGTGGGTTTTCTGTCTTTCCTGTGCTTCATAGCAGGCCTAGTTACAGTCTTAGGGTATTGATGGTCTTCGGATGTTTTTTGTTTGTTTGTTTTGTTTGTTTTGACCAGTTGCTGAACTAAAAGGAAAAAGAAAATCTGAGACATAACAGTTCTCAGCTGAGGAATTCTGGAATGCTGCAGACAAATCTGCCAAAATCAGATCACAAAGAAAAACCTTGAGTGGGGTGAGGGAACAGACATGCAACGGACATAAGGAGGGAAAGACCCACTGCAATAAGAGCAGGGACTGCAGAAGCTGATGCCCAGCTTTGCTCTGAGGGCTGGGGTGTTTAAGCCTTTGGAGGGTCTTCCATCCCTATGTTATAGTTCATTACTTTCAAGAAAGGCAGGATGTCGGCTTGCCCACAACTGCTGTGTGGACATGCTTTGCTCTGGCCTTGAACTCGACGGGCCAGTCCGTCAGCAGGGGCCCTAGGAGCAGGTGAAAAAGCTCACCTTGTTTTAGGGTGCCAGGCTTCCATGTCAGGTCAGGAGGGTGAGGAAGAACTCACAGACCTCTATATATTCATGTAATTGAAAGTAAGCAGACCTCATTTTGTCTCTGGACCTCTTCGTGACTGGTGCAGCCAGCCCACAGTGGTATACACTCTTCCCTGCCTCTCCGCCCCCTCCGATGCCTTCTCCTTCCTTACGCCAGAGGTTCAAGTGCTTCTCTACAGTTATCCAAAACAGAACCCTACTCTGCATGTGGGTAATGACAGCTGCCTCCTCCACTGTCACTCACATGGGGTTTTGTATCATCCACCCAGCAAAACGATGTTCTGTTTATTACTCTTCCATGGGGACCTGCATGGACCCTGCATTGTCCAGTCCTGCCTGTTCCAGAATCTTTTTATTGTATGCTAATGCTTTTGTAAGTGATGCGATGAGGGATGAAATTACTGGTTTTACAGATTCATGAACTAATCTTGCTATGGTAGACAGGTCATTCTTGGAAAACCCTGAAGGGACAGTGTGTTGGATAATGCCGTTGAGTTCTTGGTCATCTATATGATTCTGTCAGAGACCACTGAGAGGAAGTACAGAAGTTATTTGGACGGAATTAAGTAGAAACCAAACATATATGCGTGGAATAAACTTGAGAAACAGATTTTCATTAATTTGTCATTTGTGGTTATAAAAGTCTGTCATTGAGTCCATCCAAAATTATTTTCAAAGACAGTGAAATATTTTGAGTTGAAAAGTTGTGTCAAGGCCAGGCGATGGTGGCACATGCCTTTAATCCCAGCACTCGGGAGGCAGAGGCAGGTGGATCTCTGTGAGTTCGAGACCAGCCTGGTCTACAGAGCTAGTTCCAGGACAGGCTCCAAAGCCACAGAGAAACCCTGTCTCGAAAAACCAGAAAAAAAAAAAAAGAAGAAGAAAAGTTGTGTCAAATTGGCTAGCCAACTGTTTAAATTCTGCAGTCCATTTTTCTTTTCTTTGTGGTAGCTACATAAAGTAAAACAATGGATAAGAACGTGAGTCCCAACTGTTTGTTGGATGTACACCACTTCAGTATTGCATTAAGGTTTAGTAACAATATACTGGATACATCTAGATCTTCTGTCCTACAGTGCAAAGCACATGATATTTAAGTGTAAGCTAAAATTCTAATTATTCATTCCATTTTCTCAATAAGTACATTGCATATGATCTATCATGTCCTTCTTAGGGTTCCAATTATACTATCCGAATCATCACATTGCAAAAATTTGTTAACTTAAATCAAAAACTAATCATTGCTATGTGCCCCACTTCTGTGTGTCAAAGGTCAGGACAGGTCAGTGCGTTCTCACCTCATGGTGTGCTTAGTGTATTTCTAAAGCGCTGTGCTCTTTAGCTGATGGATAAGCCTGAACTAAATGGAGAGTTTGAAGCCTGATTGGTAAGTCCGCCCTCACTTGGCATCTAGTTTTGACTTCCACACGATCTCCTAGGACTCAGGTTTGTCTCTGAGGGACACTGACATACATACAAGAGTTCTTATGAGCTGGACACTGTCTCCTGCGTTGTTGTAGGCTTGCTTCTAGGACCAACCTCCACTCAAGGGGAGGACAGTTTGACTCCACCGCCTGATTCAGGGGCTGGAATGAATTTGCAGCAGTTTTTTTTTTGGTTTTCTTTTTTTTTTTTTTTTTTTTTTTTTTTTTTTTTTTTTTTGGTTTTTCGAGACAGGGTTTCTCTGTGGCTTTGGAGCCTGTCCTGGAGCTAGCTCTTGTAGACCAGACTGGTCTTGAACTCACAGAGATCCGCCTGCCTCTGCCTCCCGAGTGCTGGCATTAAAGGTGTGCGCCACCGCCGCCCGGCTTGCAGCAGTTTTTAATGAACCACATTTTCTACCCTCAGGCTAGAATTTATTTGTATTTCCTCTCCATAGGAAGTGAGCCAGTCTCAACTTCCCCTCAAATGTTTGCTTTAATTATATTAAAGTTCCAATTAAAGGAGACCATCATGGCAGGCTTTCTTCTGCCTCATAGCCCCAGGAAGCCCACAGTGAGGAGAGGGGCCAGAGAATAGAAGACACCTGTCCATCCAGAACAGTGGTAGCGGGTGCTGGGCAACATTAGGGAGTGGTCCTTGCAGTCAGTTCACCATTGGGGACCTCCTCCTCTCTGAAAGAACAATTTATTTTTCCATCTTCACTTTGCCCTGAGGTCCTGCAGTTCTCTAAGCTGATCAGTATGGAAGAGTGGAATCTGTGTTTTTATTTCCTTGTCAAAGTGGGAAAATGTTCTACTAGCTACAAAGAAGCTTTCAACAGAGTCTAATTGCTTTTTTCTTGAGAAATGACAGGGTTTTCTATTCATCAGCTTCTATCAGTCTATTTATAACTTGGGAGTATCTTGGCCTCCTCTTTCCTATCTCACTCCACCCTTATGAGTAAAGATATTTTTCACAGTATAATTTTTATCTACAAAGTATCTTTCTCCTGTAGCAAAGTCTTCTGACTATAGCTAATCCTTTCTCCCATTGCTGAGAACACGAGGCACTTGAGACCCAGGACTCAGAGGATTTGATCTGGATGTGAGCTGAAAGTCCACTACTCTGGGAAACTGCTTTGTGAGCCTCAAGGGAGAGAAGGAAGAACCAGTCCTATTGAGCTCTTAAGCCTATAAAGCACAACAATGCCCACTATGACCAGATCTCCCAAAAGGCTTCAGTTCCATGCACGTCTTCTCATAAACAGCAGCTGTTTAATTGGACCTAAGGCGAATATCTATGGCTAGTTAGTTCATGGATCTGAGAAGAGAACATATGTCTGGAGCATAAGGTCGTGGAACGTAGAAGAGAACATGATTGCTGTTAGGAGAGAGGTTGGGGAATGTTTTATTTATTTTAACTAGTATTTCAGAGGAAAGGGATAAAGTCATATAAGTTGTGACAATATGAATGAAACTAGAAATTATTTAAGGCACAGAAGGACATGTATCACATGATCTCATCCATACGTTAAAATTAAATAGTTGTAACTCACTGAAATTGGAAATATGATGATTTTTCTCATTGGCCAGTGACATTAGAAAGCTGAGGCTTGAGGACATACTGAACTTGGATGCTCTGAAGCAGTGCCATAGGAGGACGAAGCTCACAGAGAACTGTAAACGGAAGTTTCTGTCCCACACGATCCTGCAGTCATTCAGTCCCAAAGAAACATACAAAGGCTTTTGCATTAATTTTAAACTGTTTGATCTATTGGCTCAGGCTTATTATTAGCAAGCTTTTACAACTTAAACTAATCCATAATTCTTTAATTCTTGTGTATGGTTAGCCCTGTGGCTTGGTACCTTTTTATCAGTGAGGCATTCTCATCGTGCTTCCTCTGCATCTGGCTGGTGACTGTATCTCTGCCTTCCTCTTCCCAGAATTTTCCTTGTCTTGTCACTCCACGTATACTTCCTGCCTGACTATTGGCCAATCAGTGTTTTATTAAACCAATATGAATCTCAAGTCTTTACAGGATACAAAAGCATTATCTCATAACACAGCACTGTTGTTCTGAATGCTGGATGTGTGTAAATATTATGTTGTGTACATTTGGGAAGCCTATAAAACAGTATTTTTAAGATTTGAATAATGAAAATAGTGCTTGAGGGAATTAGCATACTAAAACTGTTGGAAAGACTATATAAAGTTTATCCATAAAATTATTACAAAATACTTTATTAATATAGAATTTTCTTATTTCTTTCAGTAAAAATGGGGGGAGGAAGTATAATACAGTTTCTCTCATAAGTCATTTTGGGACCTTATACACTAAAAAGAAAAAAACTCTGAAATGTTGAAATTTAAAAATAAGAAAAAACTGTTACTGTTGCTATTCTAGTCACTCTTGTGTTGCTATGAAGACAGACCAGGCTGGAGACAACATATAAAACAGAACATTGAATTTGGGTCCTGCTTACAGGTTCTGAAGGTTAGTTAAAGATCGCCATGGCGAGGAGCCCCGTGGCAAGCGAGCAGCGATGTTGGTGGAGCAGTAGATGAGATCATGCATCCTAATCCACAGGCAGGAGGTAGAAAGAGATACGTGACCTACACGCCCATTAACACACCTCTACCAACAGGACCTGCTCTAAAAGACCCACACCACCCACTCCGTCCCAGAGAGTTCCACGAACCATGGACAAAGCATCCACATATATGTTCTTTTGGAGGCCATTTTCAGTTTAACCCACCACAGCCACCACTTGTGAGGCACAGGTGTCACATGGTGAAGACATGTTTTAGGAATATATCGAAGAGGTCAATATCTGCCTGAGAAAAAGAGGAAAAGAAATAACAAGGCCAGAGTGGTGTCTTGTGTATTTGAAATACTCAAAAAGGTGTTGCTGTTCCCATACCTGCTGGTTCATATTGGTTCTGATATCTAACATACGTTTCTGTGAGTTCTTTCTTTTTCATTCTGCCCCTTGGGTGCTCCATCTCGTGCCTCTCAGGGCACTGTCATTAGCATCATGATTGAACTATAAAAATTAAGAAATCCACACCTCATCCCAGAGCTGCTACATTAGTAACAACTACATTTTCATGGTATTTGATATTCATGATTGTGCATAGTAAGGGTTAAGAAGTTCCTTCTCTCTGAACATTACTTTCTCCTGTGGGAAATGTATATATGTGTGGTATATACAACAAGCATGTGGCATTAAATGCATGTTTTTCTATGGAAACATTCACTTTATATTTCATCTGTCTTAAGGGTTTCCACATGGGACTTATAGGATCTTCTGCCTTCTCGTTCCTTGATGGGTTCAGTGTGGAGTCATGTGATCATATCAGAAGTGTCTGAGGAATATGACAAACATGTTAGAAGCATGACACTCACGTCCTACCACTCTTTTCATCCTGGACAAAATACAGAATACACTTGTTACTGTAAACAAGTACAAGATACCTGGGTTAGAGTGTTTTGCTTTCGTTCCTTTTTAACAATGATAAAGAATGTGACCAAAGCAACTTTGAGAAGAATGGATTGATTTCAACATACAACTTCAGGTAACAGTCCATCACTGAGGGAAGTCAAGGCAGGAAACTGTAGGCAGGAACTGGAACGGGAACCATGAAAGAACAGTGGTTATTGGCTTGCTTTCCATGTCTTGATCATCCTGCTTTCTTATACTAAGACCATCTGCCCATGGATTGCATGACCCACAACGATCTAGGTTGTCATATATGAGTGAATAATTAAGAACAGCCTTTTATAGGGTTACACACAGGACATTCTTATGGAATACACATTGTCAGTTGAAGTTCCTTCTCAAATGACCCTAGCTTGTGTCACATGGACAGAGAACTAGCCCCACAATGCCTATTATTAATGACTTTAATTAATTAAAAGTGGGGTATCATTTATTGATCTTTATTTCAGGAAATGCTCTCCTTCTCAGATGTGGCCATTGATTTCTCTCCAGAAGAGAGGGAATGCCTGGAGCCTGCTCAGTGGAATCTGTACAGGGATGTGATGTTGGAGAACTACAGCCACCTGGATTTCCTGGGTGAGGCTCTCATCTCTAGTGAGGTCTCAGTTCAGTGTCAGCACACAGTATCCTCACTCTACACCTTATCTCATGGGAGCTTGTGCTTTCCAACAAAAACTTTCATAGTCTTGGTTTTAAATAAAAATTAGGGAATATGTTTAGCTAAGAAACATTGCTTTCTTTTCTGTGTGTTTAAACTGTTTGTGTTGGAAGAATACATCTTTCATACTAATGGGAATGTTCGAAACTCAGTTGCAATGAGCATGTACCTTACATCTTAATGAAAATGGGTCACAATTCAGTTTTAATATTTTTCCCTTACATGAGACTCATAGTCTGGACATTGTAAATTCCTTATGTATCGTAGTGGTCCTGTGAGAAGCCACTTACGGAACTGATTGTCAACAGTGATTTGTTATATCATTTCTTTCCTTATAAGCCTTGTACTGGAAGGGACATGTCAGTTCCCAGTAGAAGGACACTTAATCTTGTTCCCTTTCCTGTAAACAGGTCTTGTTCTCTCTAAGCCACACCTGGTGACATTTCTGGAGCAAAGGCAAGGGCCTACAGGTGTGAAGAAACAAGAGGAAGCCACAGTGCATACAGGTGTGTAGAAATGAGGGGTTCAAGAACAGAGGTGAGGGTCAAATAGTCAACAGAAAGGCCAGCTTTCCCATTAGCCTTAAATCATGATATTATGGAGTTAATTCTTTAGGTCTCTCATTGGTTTTGTTGTCAAAGGACATCTCCCAGATGTTTATGATGGTTAAGTCTCTTAAACTTGGTAATTCCCCAATGGTGAGCTGTCTTTGTTTTATTTTAACTTTCAAAGGTCATTTTTTTAGTTTACATTATAACTTTGCACTATTTTCTAAGATCTGAAAATTTGCAAACATTTCTAAGACCTATGTGCGAAGCCATTGTAGGACAATAACTTCAGATATAAATATATTTTATATCACTTATAATCATGTTGATCAAAATCACCTTATCAGAGTTCCTTGTGACTGACTACAAGGTATTCTCATTTTTACCACATGCTCACTAAATTTAGAATGCATACCCTTTGCAGACATACAGTCATAGATTAAAAACTGTCTAGAATTAGAAGAATTTTAATAGCTAATCAATTAGTTTTCAAATTATTAAGAATTCAAGATTCCTTTTTCCTAACTTTGCAGTTTGATTGTGTTCTGTTTCTTGGCAATGGATAAATGGATAACCTATAATCAACTGTCTATATGCAATCTATATAATTTTGTGGGTGGATTGTCCAATTATACACACTTTAGAACAGTGTAAGATAACAGTATCTTTGAGCTCTAGTTCCATGAGAACTGTGTATTTCCACTTCATCTGTAAACTCAAGTCTCATGTTTTCACAAATTGAACATTGTCTCTTTTCAGTGCTAACTTGTTGTTTCATCTTGTAAATTAATAATTCTTAGAAACTTGCATAATTTTAACATCTTTTCATTGATAACATATTGTCTTTGACAGAAGTTGTTGTTTATAGGTGAACCTATGTTTTTCATAATTTTGATGTTGAGATGTTTGTCATTCAAATAGAACATAAACTGCTGCTGTCTGAAATTTGTGAGGCGTATTACTTAAGCTTTTGTAGACATACTTGTTATGCACACTTCCATTCATGCATAAAAAATTCTTAACTTCATACTTAGGATAAAATGGTATTTCTATAAGGCTCCAATGTCAGACAGTCACCATTAATCTCCCATTCTCAGTTGATAATGCCATGTATGTCTACATATAATACCTATGTTTAAGGTATTTATTTCTCTTTGTGTAATGCCTTTAAGAGATTCCTTTCATAGATAATTACTACTTAATTAACTACTTTGTGTGCTCTACCACGGCATGGCATACCATTATTTCTATATTCAGTTTGATCAGGCTTTTACATTAGTAGAAGTTTAGATTTTTTTCCACCTACTATATATTCTGAGTTATTCTCAGTGAACATAAATGTAAAAATATAGTGTTATTTCTGATTTATGTAAGTATGGGTAATTGTCTCCAGTTTAAAGATAAACATTATGAATATAAAGAATGTACAAAACTTTTGTTCATGTCTCAACTTTTGATCAACAGGAGAAACAGTGAATAAATGTAAAGATTACAGCAAGGCCTTTTATTGTAATTCACTGCTTAGTCAACACCAGACAGTTGATATAGGGGAGAACCCCTACAAATGTGAAGACTGTGGTAAAGCATTTCGTGTTCGCTCAAGACTTTCTATACACAAGAAAATTCACACTGGAGACAAACCCTACAAGTGTGAAGAATGTGGTAAGGCCTTTAATACCCATACAAAACTTTCTGTACACCAGAGAATTCACACTGGAGAAAAACCTTACAAGTGTGAAGAATGTGGAAAGGCCTTTAGTTCTCACTCAACACGTTATAGACACCGGAAAAATCATACTGGAGAAAAACCCTACAAGTGTAAAGAATGTGACAAAGTCTTTTCCTACCCTTCACTGCTTAAGGTACACCAAAGAATTCATTCTGCAGAGAAATCCTACAAGTGTGAAGAATGTGGGAAATTATTTTACTGTCCTTCGTTGCTTAAGAAACATCAAATAATTCATTCTGCAGAAAAGCCCTACAAGTGTACAGAATGCGGCAAAGCCTTTCACTACCCTTCGTTGCTTAAGCGTCATCAAAGAATTCATACTGGGAAGAAGCCCTACAAGTGTTCAGACTGTGACAAGGCATTTTACTCTTCTGCATTCCTGAAGCGCCATCAAAGAATTCACTCTGAGGAGAATCCCTACAAGTGTGAAGAGTGTGGCAAACGGTTTTACTCTTTTGCACACCTTCAGGATCACCAACGGCTTCATTCTGGGGAGAAACCATACAAATGTGAAGTATGTGGGAAAACATTTTCTACTCTCTCCTACCTTCCTTGGCACAAGTTGCGTCATTCAGGGGAGAAGTCTTACAAATGTGAAATATGTGGCAAAATGTTTTACTCTACATTAGACCTTAAAAAACACAAAAAAATTCATATTTATAAGTGTGGGGAATGTCACTATGCCTTTCCGAATTACTCAGCCCTTACTGAACACCAGAGAGTTCATACTGGAGAGAAACCACACATATGTGAGCAATGTGGGAAAATCTTTTCTAGACTTGATAGCCTCAATCAGCACCAGATTGTTCATACTGGAGAGAAACCCTATAAATGTGAAAAGTGTGACAAGAGTTTTTTCCGATCTTCCTCTCTTAGAAGACATCAAGGGACTCATTCTTAATAGAAATTTGACAAGTATGTGCAATAGGATAAAAAATCTTGCTAAATAGTTATACCTTATCCAAGATAAATGAGTCCATTGAGTAGAGAAGTCAGGAACGTGCAAAGAATGATGAGTGCTTTCCCACTCAGTCAGCACTTCTTATCAACAATGAAGTTCATTCTGAAGAGAAAAAGCCCAATTCTGAAGGGAGTGACAAGCCTTTAGTGTTTCCTTATATCTTAAATAGCACAAGAATCTCCATCAAAGCTGTAATGTGAAGGATGTGGTGAAGGTTTGAGTTATCTTTCAGTCCTGGTTCAACCTCAGTAATTCTCACCTGAGAGAAACCCTACGTGTGCAGAAGAGGACCAGGGCTTAGCTATTCTTATATAGATAAGTTTGGAGAGTTCATTCTGATGAGAAAGTCTACAAAAGCAATAAGTGTGGCAAGTTCTGTACGTGTTCTTCACACTCTAAATATCTGCAGATACTTCATACTGCAGAGACCCTCTACACGTGCAATCACTGTCCCTAAGGCTTGAACAGTTCTTCAACTTTCAGCCACACCTAAGCATTGATATAAGTGAGAATCCCTGCAAATGCGAATGTCCTCCTTAGCTTCAGCTGTCAGCTTCACCTAGCCCAGCATTATCTGAGTCGGTGCTTTTCTGGATCAAAGTGCCTTATGAGCATGTCTGGGGGTCATTTTGTTGATTGGTAAGTGGTGTAGGAGAGTCTACCCAGGACTAGCAGCACCACCCTGGGGAAGTGTTATGGGTCACATAAGAATAGTGCGTGAGCAGGAGGCTAAGAAACACATTAGGAAGCATGGTTTCTATTTCCCTTCCTGGCCCTGGAAGAGGAATACTAGACCCTTAGGTTGAAATAAAAATTTTGCTCTCCAAAGTTGTTTTTGGCCCTACCTTTCATTAACTTGACTCCAACAAGTTAATGTATGACAGCAAAGGACACTAGGAGGCATCTCACTTTTCTTCATACCTCTCTTTCCACAATACTCTGTATTAGATACAGTGTCACAAAGCCTTTAGATGTATTCTGCCTCTGCTGGACAGCAGAGCTTTCATACTACATAAAAGTTCTTTTGATACAAAGAATATGACAAAGAACTTTGTTTCCCTTATTTAACACCCAAAATTTCAAGCTGTAGATGAACTTTGTAAGAGCAAAGACAGTAGCTACATGTTGAACAGTTGTTGCAAACTCAACATGAGGAATTTAATTGTCAATGAAACTAACATACTTAATTGATTAGAGAAGCAATTTATTCTACTCTTCATACCTTAACATCAAAAAATATATTTTGTATAGGAAACCCTACAAATTAAATAATGACAGAACCTTAAATCCTTAGGGCCCATGAGTGAAATCATATTGTAGAGAATCCTTCTACATAAAAATAACACTAGGAGCATCCATTTTTATTATACATACCTCATAATAGCAATGAACTACTCTAATATCAATAGTATAGCAATGTCTTTTCTTATGTCTTATACATAGAAATGGATATAATTGTAAGCAGGGTTTTCTCTCCCACAATATCTCTAAAATAATCCTTCAAAGGCTTATTTTAATTATAAATGCTAGACCTATAGCTCAGGCCTATTACTAACTAGCCCTTATATTTTCAGTTAACCCTTTTTCCATATTTATACACTGACACATGTACCTCTATTAGCATGATACATTTGTCTCCTGTTCCCTATGTGCCTGGCTAGTTACCCCTCTGACTCCTCCCTTCCCCTCCCCATCATCCTTAGTTTGGTTACCTCCCATATTTCCTGCCTAGCTACTGGCCAATCAGCATTTTTTAATAACAATTTGAGTGACAAATCTATACAGTGTACAAGAGGATTGTTTCACAGCATTTCCCTTTTTTTGTCTAATTTAAAAGGAAGGTTTTAACTTTATCATAGTAAGATTATATACAACAAAAACAGTTATCAAGTAAGAATTACAGTTGCAATAGCCAATCTATTTGTATTAGACAAAATTAAAGGAAATGCTCTATTATCTCTCTTCTCTTGGTGAGTTTTCTACCTAATTTATTTTTTATCAACACTAAAGAAGACTATGACTATCTAGTCTTTAACTGCATCAAAGACCCCAGAAGAGTAAAATGTTATCTAATGACAGGGACATCAGGCTGCCTGAACAGTCACTGAAAGTTTCTTTAATGTTGGAGCTTCCATCCTTGACCTACAGGTTTAGCATATCTGACAGGCTATCCTGTGAAGCAGGTAATTCTGAAGGGCTGCCCTAACTTGACTTGGCAATGTTCAACATTTGCATTTATTTGTTTCCTATTTGTCCAGTGTACTGTCAACACTTGAGGCAAGGGCAGTTTCTTTGCCCACGTGGATAATTATTGCCATAATGAAAACAAACACCATATGGAGTTTTTTTTTAATGTCTATAATCGTTTCTGAAGCAGATTGGTGCTGCCAGGAACAGACATGTCTCATTGTCATGAAAAGCTTTAGATTATTAAACATATTAAATGCCATATTCTGTAGGTCTTTGAAGTGTTTGAAGAACATTAATCAATCTAAATATGTCTGTGTATGACCTTGAAAACATACGTAACATGACTATAAGTTTGACTATTATACATTTAAAATTAACTTTAAATTTGTATCAGCAAGCCAAAATCCATACCAATATGTAAGATTAGTAGTTTTTTGGACTAAAGTAGTTTCAGTAATCTATCCTTTTTCCAATCATTTTATATCCCCCCTTTTTAGAAAGAGATCTCTGAATTTAAATTTAATTTACATTTAAATTTAGCTTTTTTTCTAGTATGAGCAATATAACCTTTGTAACTAACTCCCTAAACAAAGACAAATGTCTATAATCCATTTTGGGAAGGATGTGGATGTAGTTCTCTAGCCTACTTCCAGTTGGTTAGTGGCACTAATCATATTTGGGCAACATGAGAAAATTTAGGATTATGGTCAAGTCCTGACTGGTGTAATCTGTGAAGCGATATCATCTCATCCAGCAACCTTGAAGCTGCTCTGGATATAGAATTATGAGGAGACTGTGGCAGGCATTTTGAAATGCTGAATCACCTGGACCATCCATTTTCATTAGTATTCAGTCTGCTTATTCTGAGAATACATAAAATTTTTAAAGGTAACATACATATTTGCATCAAAATAGATTGCATTGTACACAGGTCAGCCAAAGATGATTTTCTGTTATGTGTTTGAGCAGATAAAATGTACATCATATGCCTTGTAGATCTTCCAGGTTTATTTCTTTATGACTGCAGTCGGGATTTCAGAGTGTCTTCCTTGATCAAACCTGATTTTCTTTAACCTGAAATGAATCCACAGCCTCCCATTTTGTTGTGGAAATAAAAGCAGAACCTCTTTCCCAAAAAAACATATCTTTTTATTTAATTTTTTTTCTTTTTTGAGACAGGGTTTCTCAGTGTAACATCTATGGCTGTTACAGCTGTGTCCTGGAACTCGCTTTGTAGACCAGGCTGGCCTTGAACTCACAGACACCCACCTGCCTCTGCCTCCCACGTGCTGGGATTAAAGGTGTGTGCCACCACTGCCCTGCTTGAGTTAAATTTTGAAGTCAATAAAATTTTAAAATATATAGGCTGGATTATTGCAACAACATGTTTGATCAAATATTTCTTTGTAGCTATTGCATCCTCGGCCATCAAACAATTCAGATACAACACAATAACATACAGTATCCAGATTCTCTGTGTATTTTCCATCTTTATGTGGTTTTATTTTATATTACTTTTCTCCCTTTTTAGGACTTTATTGTTGTAAAACTATAATATGCATTTTTATGACTGTCCATACCATCTCTTTTCAATCCCAAGCCTATGTATATTTTTAAACACACTGTAAAACATTTAGAGGGTTTTTTTTTTTTTTGGTCTGAATCCATCTTTACTCCCTATGTGTATCTTTTTTGAACACCTGAGTGTTTAAATTGTCAAGTGGTGCACCTAAGACTAAAGCAGTAGCTTTGGCAGCTGGCTCTGACCAGTTCCTTGGCCTGTGAGAGCTTAGCTTCATGGTAGAGTTACTGGCAGGAGCCACATTTACTGCCCCAACTCAGGGGAGTTTCTAGGTTCATGCCATCATTGAGTAGCCTGCCACCTGCTGTTCACAAACTCCATTTAAGTGTTTGGTAGCAGAACTCACAAGAGAGCTAACTGTGCCTCCAGCATAAACTAGGAAGCTACATCTTCAAGGAGCCATGCCTCTGCTTGCTCCCACCAAACTGCCCACCCACAGAAAGACCTTCATCAAGAAGCTGTGCTTAACACTGTTCTTTTGTGTCTTTAGAATCCTCTTTTTAATTTTCACATGGTTTATGTGGCAATTGGTGCCAAACATTTGGAAGCCATATGTTGGCAGAAGTTTGTCCAGCAGCCGCTCTCAAATAAACACTCAGAGGTTTATATTAATTGCAAATGCTTGGCTGACAGTTCAGGCTTATTCTTACCAGCTCTTACATTTTAAGTTAACCCATATTATTTATGTTCTACCATGTGACAGTACCTTTATTAGCATTGCACCTTCATCTCCTGCTACCTCTGCATCTGGCTGGTGACCATTCAGACTCTACCCTTCTCCTTCCTATCATCCTTAATTTGGTCACCCTGCTTGTATTTCCTGCCTAGCTACTGACCAATCATTTTTTTTTTTTTTTTTTTTTTTTTTTTGGTTTTTCGAGACAGAGTTTCTCTGTGGCTTTGGAGCCTGTCCTGGAACTAGCTCTTGTAGACCAGGCTGGCCTCGAACTCACAGAGTTCCGTCTGCCTCTGCCTCCCGAGTTCTGGGATTAAAGGCGTGCGCCACCACCGCCCGGCTGGCCAATCATTTTTTATTACACCAATTCTAGTGACAAATCTTTATGGTGTATTAGCATTTATCCTTGGATCTTATTTCACATTGCATTAGTCTATACATTTGGGTTTTTTGTGTGAATCTCATTCTGTCTTCATTATAGCTCTGCAGTAAAGTTTGAGGTCAGCTACTAAGCTATATCTGGTACTGGAATAACAGCAGAGAGCTTACACATTGATCAACAAGTGGGAGACAGAGAAAGCTAGCTAGAAATAAAATGGGATCTTAGAATATCTTCAAAACCCACCCCTAAGTGACATCCCTGGCAACAAGGCCATATTTCTTAACCCTTGCCAAACAGTTTTCACCAACTGGGGACATTCTCATTTGATGCAACAATGACTTTAAAGATTTATTCATTTATTTGTTGTGTATACAGTATTCTGCCTGTGTATTTGTCTGCAGGCCAGTAGAGGGCACCAGATCTCATAGCAGATGGTTGTGAGCCACCATGTAGTTTCTGGGAACTGAACTCAGGAACTTTTGGAAGAGCAGGCAGTGCTCTTAATCGCTGAGCCATCTCTCCAATCCCCGGGTTTAAGGTTTAAGACTAGACAAGTATGAAATTGCTGTAGCTGTTAGAAAGCTCAGTTCCAAGCAGACAATCCTGGTGCTCTGTGCTGACAGCAGGAAAGGTGCCATGGGCCAAGACCACATGCTTGAAAGTCTCTATTTTATGGAAGTGTAAATCCATTTGCGAAAACAAAATTTTAAATTGGTTTGAATGCGTTCCATGCTCAAAACTACGCTTCTAGGAAAGTGTTTCCCCAGGACCAGTCCTCAGAGAAAAATGCTCATGAGCCTGGCACCATCCCAAGTTGGAAGCAGAACTTGACAGCAGGGCCCACATGGTATCGGTTTTGGAGGCCTTTGTGATACAACACGTCTTCACGGAGCTATGGAACACTGTTACAGAGAACTGCTTCACTAGGCCGTTTGTGGAATGCTCAGTGTCCTCACAGTCCCTATGTGGTCACAGTGCAGGTAACAGACAGGTAAGCTACCTTGGAACCCAACCATGCTCCCATGTCAGAATCCAAAGAGTGTCCACCCAGCAAACCCTGTTTGAAAGGGGAGCAGCTAACCTAAGACAAGGGCTATTTTGCTTCATGCCATAGGGATGGGGATTTGAGTCTGCCCAGTTCTTTGTAGTCTAGACATTTTATTGACCTCAGATGTCATGCATGTGATGCTGTAGAATTTGAACGTTCTCACTGCACTCAAGCATCCCCTGGGCCACCACCACAAGCTGTGAATGTGGAATTTAAAAGCACCTTCACTCCCTGTTGCTAGTCCATGAGCTTTTGCGCTCCATCCTCTATGATGGCTAAGGAAAATTCCACTTGGTGCTAGGCAACCACTCTAAATTCCTAAAAAAAAAAAAAGCTTGGCAATTCTGACTTACCCCCTCCCCAGAGTGTAAAACTGGTGAGAAATGACTTGTTCTGATTTCTGTAAACTAGCTTCCTGCCAAATTGCAGGGATTGAGACCATTCCTGAAGTGGCCGTAAATTCCACTTAAAGTAATGGTGACCTTTACCTTCAAAACGTCCACTACTCTATAAACCGGGCCACAGGAACTGACCACAGCCGCATGTTACATAAAAATGCGACTCATTACATCTCGATACAGTTCGTTTCTCCATGTTTCCTAACTGTCAGACACTACAAAGCAATGGAAACCCAGGAACAGTACAGCTACCTGACTTCCGGGAAATCCACCGCACAGACTCATGGGAAATGTAGTCCCAGTCGAGGTGACGCCACAGGCGGGTACTATGGGAAACACAATGTTATGCCTGTGCTAATCTTTCCCAAAGCTGGGCGAGAGTTTGGTCCTCCTCCGCTCTCCAGCTGGATCTCTAATGTGGAGATTGGTCCAGGGTTTAGCGCTGCCTGAGGTTCAAGGCAGTTTATTTATCAATGGTAATCAGAGCATTGAGAGGGAAATACCACATCACTTCACCCTACTCTGAGGCACATCCCTGTCACCTCTGTGTATCTTAAGGGGAGGCAGGACCCTCTGGTCCAATCCTGCTGCATAGTAAGTTCAAAGCCAGCCTAGGATATCTTTGTCTGAATCAGAAAACATGTAAACATATTTTATGGGTGTGTTGAATGTTTTCTGTGTTTTACTTCATGGTTCCTGCAGTGAG
This sequence comes from Arvicola amphibius, assembly GCF_903992535.2. NCBI lineage: Eukaryota > Metazoa > Chordata > Mammalia > Rodentia > Cricetidae > Arvicola > Arvicola amphibius. The sequence continues at coordinate 5,412,720 of NC_052049.1, read as the reverse complement.
CACTTTCTGACTTAAGAACTACTTGTGTTTAACCTCTGTGGACCCAGTCTAGCCCTCTCTTTCAAAGTGACTGTCACTTCCCCAAAATCTCCAGATAATCAACTTTGTCTGCAGTGTGCAAAAAAATGTTCCCTTGGGGACACTAAGCGGGGAACTAAGCTGAATTCTGGGGAAAATAAGGCAGAGTAAAAGAGATGCAATGTTGCTTCTGAAGGAGAAAGACACAAGCTGCCAGCCGGAACCTTACTGGTAGGCCACATGCCTCATGGTAAAATATAAAATAATAGAAATGGGTTAATTTGATGTGGGCTTCCCCTCTGTAAGCTATGAATATCATTGGTTAATAAAGGAACTGCTTTGGGCCTATAGCAGAGCTATAGAGGAACAGAGCTAGGCAGGGAAAACTAAACTGAATCCTGGGAGAAAGAAGGGCAGCGTAGAGAGAAGCCATGTAGCCCCGATGGAGGCAGATACCGGAACTTTAGTCGGTAAGCCACAGCCTCGTGGTGATACACAGATTAATAGAAATGGGTTAAATTAATATATAAGAGATGCCAATAAGAAGCTAGAACTAATGGGCCAAGTAGTGATTTAATTAATACAGTTTCTGTGTAATTATTTTGGGACTAAGTGGCTAGGAACCAACAAACTGCCTCCTTCAACAAACTGGCGTGACAACGTGGCCAACTAAATCCACTTAAAAACCTTAGAAAAACACAGAGTTTGACACAACTTCTTGCTGTTTGCTGGTGGCATGCCATAGCTCCTTTAAGAGAAGTTTTCCTGATTCAGCAGTAGCTTAAAAGAAAATAGTTGCACTATTTTGAAATGCTGACTTTCTGGGCCATGCTACCAGTGAAAACTCTGACTCTTTCAGAAGACTGAGCATTTGAATGGGGTTTGTGAACATATGTGCTATGGCTTGCTTGGTGGCAACATAGACCAGCTGTGTGCCTAGAGATGGGGCATTGTGCATGGCTCTCGGAGGCACTGAGCAGCTCCACCATGCTGGACAGTGCGGAGCAAGCAGGTAGTGTGGTATATATACCCTACTAATGCTGCAGCTTAAGTTTTAAAGAAGTGCTTAGCATTTTAAGAAGCATTCCTGGACATTAAAGAATTACAGATACACAATAAAGACAAATTCAGATAGAAAAGACCTCTAAATGGGTCACAGTGTTGGATAAATGTACATAGGTTTGGGAGAGATAAGAAATAGAATATAGACAGTACTAAAAAGAAGTAAATGGTTTAAAAAATAAAACAAAATCTTTAAAGAGAGTACAGAAGCCATAGATTAAAAGGAGTAAAGAAAGAATAAGTCATATAAAATGGAATATACACAAGGAGTTTGGATTATGTGTATTATTGTGCTTTCTTTGAATTTTTTGACTGCAGAGCGGCATTTGATTCTGGGGATAGCTAATCTAAACCAACATAAATACTTTAAAAGTATCTTGATTTCAAAATATGGATCTAAGGATATGTTACTTTGGAAAAGAGTTTTTTTTTTGTTGTTGTTGTTTCCACAGGAGATGAGAACCTGTGGATTGCTTCCAGACTAACATGGTTTAATGGACCCAGACCCCCTGAAAGGTTGCCTTGAACACCCCTCACAAAATTACTTCACCCAATAAATAGCAAGAAGAAGTTTGGACAGAACTATGCCCATGTTCCCAAATATTGTTTATAAATGTTTCTTTACATTAAATGGGGGATATGCTATAGAGATTTGCATTAGTATGTATCTTGGTTTATTGATACAAATTTAAGATCAATTTTGTTATATGTATATTTCTACTTTTGATTAAGGTATTGTGTTTGTGCAGCTCATTTAAAAATGTAATGTGTAATTAAGAAATATACGTTAATAGATAATCATCTATAATAGTCAAGCTTGTAGTCATGTTAGTTAGGTTTTCTAACTAACATGGAGATATATTTTAGTTAGGTAATCTTCAAATCTTTTAAAGACCTTCAGAATATGGCATTTAAAATGTTTTAAGAACTTAGGGCCGGGCGGTGGTGGCGCACGCCTTTAATCCCAGCACTCGGGAGGCAGAGGCAGGCGGATCTCTGTGAGTTCGAGACCAGCCTGGTCTACAAGAGCTAGTTCCAGGACAGGCTCCAAAGCCACAGAGAAACCCTGTCTCGAAAAACCAAAAAAAAAAAAAAAAAAAAAAGAACTTAGGACTTTTCATGACAGTGAGATACATCTGCTCCTGGCAGCACCAATCTACTTCAAGAGGATGATGGGCACTGAAGAGGCTCCTTGTGGAGTTGGTTAGTCATTTAGGCAAGAAACTGCTCTTGCCTGGACTGCTTGATGAACTGGACATGCAGAACCCACAGAGAAATGACTGTTAAACTTGCCTAAAGGTGAGACCATCTTTCGGATTTCCTGCTTCATGAAAGAGTCTGCCAGACATTCTGCAGGACACAGATAGGTGGAACTGTCTTTGAAATTTCCTGCTTCATGGAAAAGTCTGCCACATTCTATGGGCCAGTAGACTGAAGATGGATGTCTCAACGTTACTGAAGAACTTTCATTGACTGTCCAGGCAGCAAGATGTCTCTGTCAATTCTAAAGTTTTGGAAGTTTCTTACAATGCACTTCCAGTTTGCTTAGGTAATATTATATCCTTCTGGAGTCTTTGGTGGAGTTGAAGAGTTTATAGTTATACTTGTTTTCCTTAGTTATGATAAAAGATAAAGTAGATATAAATATTATAACTGTAATCCTTGCTTAATACCTTTTTATATGTAATTTTTCTGTGTTACAGTTAAAACCTTCCTTTTTTTATTTAAACAGAAAATGGGGGAGGTGATATGGGATTCCTCTCTGTATGCTATGAATATCATTGGTTAATAAAGGAATTGCTTTGGGCCTACAGCAGAGCTATAGGGGAACAGAGCTAGGCAGGGAAAACTAAACTCAATGCTGGGTGAAAGAAGGGCAGAGTAGGGAGAAGCCATGTAGCCCTACCAAAGATGGACGCTGGAACTTTTAGTCAGTAAGCCAGAGCCTTGGGGTGATACACAGATTAATAGAAATGAGTTAAATTAATTTGTAAGAGTTAGCCAATAAGAAGCTAGAGCCAATGGGTCAAGAAGTGATTTAATTAATACAGTTTCTGTGTGATTATTTTGGGGCTAAGTGACCGGGAACCAACAAGTGGCCTCCTTACAACATTAATTTAAGATGTAAGAGTTAGTTTATAAGAAGCTTAAGTGATTGGCCAAGCAGTGTTGTAATAATACAGTTTCTGTGTGATTATTTGGGGTCTGGGCGGCCGGAAATGAATGAGCAGCCTCTGCCTGCAGTTCCATATTTCTGTATTCAGTTACATCTTTTTCCATAGTTCTACATCTCTCTTCTGTACCCATTTCTTCTCTCTACTCTGCTACACCTCTTCACACACTACTGTATCATTCGCAAGCTCACAGAACTACATCTCTTTCTTCATGCTTCTTACACCGCTCACATTCCTCCCTCTGGACCAGAAATGACCCATCAGCCAAAGGCTCCTCCACTCACACTCGCCCATCTCGTTCTTTGGATCTGGAGGTTAAAACAATCATGACTCTTCGTGGCAGTCCTGCGAGAGAACCAAACAAAAATCATAAAAGGCCCTTCATAGCCCTGTCAGAGAGCAGCCCTCCTCAGTGTGGGCTTTACTGGAAATGAACAAGCAGTTCTTTAAAAGACTACAACTCAGAGGCAATCAATCATCAGGCTCCCCACAGCTTCTGCTAACTAAAAACAGCTTTCTCCACGTGGCTGGAAAGTCCCTACGCATGAGAGATGCCAACCAGTCCTATAACAACCCATAACCTTTCTGTTTAAAACCACCAATCAACCCCCAGACTAACCTCCCCTGCATGAAATTGTCCTAATATTGCTTTAAAGGAGTCTTCAGGGTTCTCTCGGCGTTTCTGCAAAACCAGAAAAACTGAGGCTGGAAGAAAATAAAATCAATTTTAGTGCTGGGACCCTTTGGGACCTCGAACTTCATGCCAACCCCCGAGAAAAGCCAGGAGCCTTGAGGCTCCTTCTAGGGGAAGTATTAGTTAATGAAAAAATCCAAAATACAAAAAACTCTTGACTGCTACCCATATCCCTACCCGTGGTTACACAGATGTTGACCACCTAAGCTCCCGTATCATTGAGTAACAATGGACCAATCAGAGAAGTTTCCAAACAACCCATGTGGTTAACAAAGGGTCAAAAGATGTCCCAAGGATGTGACCAGGGATCAATTACTATAGGAAAACAAACCCACCCAGGCAATGACAGCCTATCAGAAGATAACAGCTAAGCTTTCCCTAACCTTTAGCCAATTGTGATATAGGATAAGCTATTTTGTACTCTGAAACTGTAATCTTGGGACTCCTTTGTGGTTTTTGTCTGTAAAACCCCTATTAATATTAGACGGGGTTCTCCTCTCTGCGTCTGCTGTGTTAGACTGTGATACAGGAGACCCTGCTAGCTCGTGAACGAAACCTTGCTTTTGTATTCAGAATAGTGTGGCTCCATGGTGTTCTTAGGGGGTCTCGGGACTTAGGCCCAACAGTTGCCTCTTAGCCAATTTGTCAGATGCTTTGACCCCTGCACGCTGAATTCAACACTCTTGTTGATTGCATATATTTCTAATGGTATTTTATGGGAATTATCCTGAACCCTAACATCCCGCGAGCACGGCTGCTTCCTCCCATAATCTACTGCGGTAGCCAAGAAATCACCGAATGTGCTCCCGCTTTTCCTTCGCTCAGACTGCTGGGATATGTAGTCGCCGCGGCTGTGACACCATGTAGTCCAGAAAATCCCGATCCGGCTTTTGGTCTGTAAAATTGTGTCTTCCCCAGAATTGGGCGAGAGTCCCGCCTGCCCGCTGTGTATTCCTGTTGCGTCTCTGACATGGAGGTTGGTCCAGGGTGCTGTGCAGCCTGAGGCACTGTGCGGGGTGCGGGTCCATCTTGGAGAGGGCGGACCTTGGCTTGGAGAAAGGGCAGGAGAAGCAGCCTTGGAGGTGCTGTGCTCAATTGTCTGGGACGCCTGAGGTTGCAGATCAGGGCTGGGGTGAGGGCGAGAGGGACTTTGCCATGTGTGATAATTTTCTTAGGGCGACGCCTGTATCCCAAGTCCGCCTTGGGCTTCTGGGACAGGAGAGCAGCCTGGTAGCACCGTATAGATGATAGTGCAAGGTCCAGGATCAAGTTAAGGATGGTCAGCTGACTGCCTGCTCCTGAGGTGGAGCTGCGAGCTCACTGAGCAGCTTTGATGGGGAAGCCCGCTTCTGACTCATTCTCAGGTGGATGCTGTGGGATTTCTTAGCATCTTTAGACCAAACGGCGTGTTTTGGTCCTTCCTGTGCTGTGTAGCCAGCCTAGTTTAGTGGTCTTGAGGTTTACATTGTGTTCCTTTTCTCTTCCAGTGAAATACTTAGGAAAGGAAAAATCTGAGGCTCAACATTTCTCGTAGGAAATTCTGGAAAACTGCAGACAGATCTGCTAGGATCAGCTGCTATAGAAAGCTGTGACTAGGGGTGAGAGAACACACATACAGCCCACACACAGAGGACCCTCTGCAGGAAGAAGGAAATGGAGAAGCTGACTCCAGGCAGCATATTAACCTCTGGGTTTCCTTAAAGCCTTGAAAGGTCCCCCATCCCTAATGTAGGGTGGACTAACTGTAAAAACGACAGGTTGTCTGCTTGGCCCACAATGGTTGTGTCAACGTCTTGATGTGGCCTTAAGCTTGTTGAGCTGGTCCAGAAGCAGGGTCCCTAGGAACAGGTGAAAAGCTCTCATGGCCTTGTGTTACAGCGCCAGGCTTTTGTGTCAGGTCAGCAGGTGAGGAGAACTCCCAGACCTGTGTGTATCCCTGGGATTTTAGTAACCAGACCTGTGACAGAAAAGAAAGGTCAGTCTTGTCTGAGGCACATCCCTGTCACCTCTGCATTTGTGAGGGGGAGGCAGGGCCCTCTGGTCCTCCCCTGCTTCATAGCAAATTCAACGCCAACCTAGGCTACCCGAGTCTGTGACAGAATATTTAAACGTACTTTACGAATGTGATAAATACTCTCCATGGTTCCTTTCATGTACTAACAGCGAGCACCATGGCAAATTGACGCAGTCAACAGTTTGTTGATTTACAAGCTATGTGTGCTTAATTTCTGTTGATTCATCCCATATGTAATTTAAGCTTTGTCCCTAAAATGTTTTTGTTGAAGACTTTAAATTTGGTGATTGCATGTTTGTTTGCATTTACTTTATGAGGAAGAGTTCTCTTTGCCTTCTTTGAATATTCCCCACTATATGCATTAAATATTCATTCCTTTTCAGGATAGGTCATTCATATTTATACAGTTATGTGCACACATATACATTTAAGTGCTGTATGTATAACCGTAATAATTAGAGACAAATAAACCATGTATCTGAGACAGATTATTGGGGGACATGAGAGAAGTTGCAATGAGGAGATAGATGGGAAAATGACATTATAATTTAATAACTTTTCACAGAAAAATTGCGCTCTTGCCGATTGTGACAATATTGGTGAAGCTGGAAGTTATGTCAGGCAAAGGTAAATAACACATGATCTCATCAACATGTTAAATTAACGAACTGAAACTCATATAAGAAAGAGATGTGTTTACCATTAAGAATCATAGGACAGAGATGGTGGAGATGCAATTGTTTTGTCCAATGACCAAAGACATCAGTCATCCAACACTTGGACTTCTGTAACCAGATACTTTTCTGCTACCTACTAGTTCCCAAGTAACCACCCCAAAGGTTACTGTTAATTACAAAATCAATGGCTCAGGCTTAAAATCGGCTATTTCTTATATTTAAATTAACCCATTTCTATTAGTCTATATTTTATCACAAGGCTTGTGGCTTGTTACCTCACATCTTGCCTCCCCAGTGGCTGCTGGTGTCTTCCTGACTCTGCCCTTCTTCTCCCTGTATCTTTGCTTAGAATTCCCACCTGGCTTTATTCTGCCTGGCTATTGGCCAAATGAGATTCTTTATTAACCAATGGTAATAAAACATAGTCACAGCATAGAGAAAGATATTCCACAATATTTTCCATTTTCTATCTTATCTAAAAGTAAGGTTTTTAAATTTAATATAGTAAAATTACATATAGCAAGAATTACAGTTAAAATATTTAGTCTATTTGTATTATGCAAAATTAAAGAAAATATTCTATCAATATCCTATCTTCCTAAATCTAAACTTTCGTATATAGTTTATCTTTTATCATAACTATGGAAAACTATAATTATAAATATCTAGTCCTCAACTCCATCAAAGGCCCCAGAAGGATTTACTAATACCCTAAGAAACAGGAAGCACATTGTAAGCAACTTCCAAAACTCTAGAAATGACAGGGACATCTGGCTGCCTGAATAGTCACCCAAAGTTCTTCTGTAACATTAGGGCAGCTATCTTCTGCCTACAGAGTAGATTATCAGGCAGATTTCTCAGTGAAGCAGGAACTTGAAGGACAGCCCCACTTATTTTTGGCAAAATTTATCATTTGCTTTCTTCTGTGGCTTGTAGAATGTCTGGCAGATTCTCTTATGAAGCAGAAACCCTGAAGAACTGTCCCATCTTGTTTTGGCAAGTTTGGAAGTCATTAAGCTGTAGGTCCTACATGTCCAGTTTATATAGCACACAGACAAGAGCAGTTTCTTTCCAAAGGGTAGCCTTACCACTTTGGAAGCAAACTCCATAAGGAGATTCTTTGGTGCCCATCATTTTCTTCAAGTGATTGGTGCTGCCAGGAACAGACAAATCTCACTGTCGAGGAAAATCTTAAGTTCTTAAAAGATTTTAATACCATATTCTGTTGGTATTTGAAATGTTTGAGACTTACCTATCCATCTGAAATAGCTCTCTGCATATCTAGAAAACTTAACTAACATAACTAAGTTTGACTATTAAAGATAACTATTAATTTGTATATCTTAATGATACATTGCATTTTTAATGAACTGCATGAGTATAATAACTTAAACAAGAGTAGAAATATATATGGATCCTAAAAATTGACCTTAAATTAGCATTACTATACAAAAATGCTTTAAATAAGAACAGAAACATGTATACAGTGTAACACAGTTAACTTTAAATGTATATTACTCTACCTAAATTCATACCAATGCAAAATATCTAAGATAAATAGTTGTCTTTTTGGTGTGGGAAGTGCTTCTGTATATGTGCTGCTTTTATTTCTTAATGAATAAAGAAACTGCTTTGGCCTCTGATAGGGTAGAAAAGAGTCGGGGGAGGAGGGAACTAAACGGAATGCTGGGAGAAAGAAGACAGAGTCAGGGAGACGTCATGTAGCTGCTACCAGGAACAGACAATCTGGAACCTTGCTGGTGAGCCACAACCATGTGGCGATACACAGATTAATAGAAATGGGTTAAATTAAGATGTAAGACCTAGCCAATAAGAAGGTAGAGCTAATAGGCTAAGCAGTGATTTAATTATCACAGTGTATGTGTGGTTATTTAGAGTCTGGGCAGTCAGGAACAAACATGAAGCCTCCTACAACAACTTTTTTTCTTATATTTCTATATTTTCTTAAATATAAGAAACATTCATAACCTACCAAATAACCAAAGATCATCCAAATAACTAAACACTCTGAAGTCTTGTGATTGTGGATGTCATTTTCTCCAAACTTCTGTCTGCTGTCTGAAGATGAAGTAACTTTAGAATCCCTGATAAATTTGAGATAGTGACCAAGTCCTTGGTGTACCAGTGGTAACCTTTGTTTTTTAGGCAACACCTGTTAAATTTTAAAAGGTTTCCCTTGTTCAAAGTTGGTAACCCGGATCTAAATTATTTCTCAGACCAGAGGGAGGTGTGGGAATAAAGACACAACTCACATGACTTTATCCGGAGGGAGTTTTCAGGGATCCCTCAGGAAATTCTGAGTTCACATCCAGAAAAATCACCTGTGATTATTCTCCAAACGGCTTTTATTTCAAAACGTAAACTGAGGAGACAATTCATTAGCATTCTGTTTCCTAGGTAACCGGGAGAACATGACTGTGATCATGTTCACATCTTTCTATGTCTATATTGTCATGTCTTCCTATTTATCTTCCTGCTCTTTCACATAGACTGATTTAACACCTCTTTCCCAGGCGACCTCCCAAATTACAAAGAAGGAGCAGAGCGACATTAACATAGCCTGACCCTTTGTTTAGGATGGCATCAGTTTGTCTGAAAAGACTAGGTGAAAACCTACTGAACTCCAAAGAAATACTGAATCCCAGACGACAGCCAGAGCTGCTGCACCAGACTCTGTATTTTCATTACACTTCACTTTCATGATTGCGCCCATTAAGTGTGAGAAATTCCTTCTCCATCACTGTGACTTTCTTCTGTAAAGAATGCTATATGCATCTTGTGTAATAGCATATGGCATTACATGCATGTTCTGTGGATGCGTTCATTTTACATAGTCTGTCTTAAATGGATCATGTCCAACTGGGCTTATAGGATTCCTTACCTTGTCTTTCAGTGGGTCCAGTGTGAAATCATGTGACCACTTTAGACAGGCCTGAGGAATATTATTCATCCATGTAAGAAACATTTCTAACTCTCTTTCATCCTGGACAATCTAGACTTGTGTCCACAGACACATGATGCCCGTGTTAGGGTTTCTATTGTTGTCATGGGTCAAAGACCATTGCGAAAGACAGCTTAGAACAGAAAGGGTTTATTTTAGACTCCAACTTCAGGTAACAGTCCATCACTGAGGGAAGAAATGACAGGGACCTGAGACAAGAACTGGATACCAGGACACAGAAGAACACTGCTAACTGACTCCCTGAGACTGCTTTCCTGTGCTGTGTAGAACTGCATGCCCAGTGCAGGCACCCCCATAGTGGGCTGTGCTGCTGTCTCATAGGAATCACTAGTTAAGAAAATGCCCCCTAGACTCGGCTACAGGACAGTCTTGGTAGAAATTTTTTCAATTATTTCTCTCTTTTCAAATTGGCCCAAGCTACTTTCAAGTTGTTAGGATAACTATTAAGTCCAATGTATCTTGGTATTTAAATTACTAATGGTTTTAATTAAATTAATGTGTGGTATCATTCACTGATCTTTATTTCAGGAAATGCTGTCCTTCTCAGATGTGGCCATTGAGTTCTCTCCAGAAGAGAGGGAATGTCTGGAGCCTGCTCAGTGGAATCTGTACAGGGATGTGATGTTGGAGAATTACAGCAACCTTCTGTTCCTGGGTGAGCATCTCATCTATAGTGACTTCTTATTTCACCCTCAACATATCGCTTCCTTGCTTTGTATGGTTTCTCAGGGGAGCATTTCAACAGCCAGTTTTGTATCCTTTGTTTTCAAAAAATGAAGGAGGTTGTTATATTAAAAATCATTTCAGGGCTGGAGCGACGGCTCATTTGTTAAGAGCATTGACTGCTCTTCTAGAGGACCATTAAGTAAAAGGAAACTATACTTTCCTTCCCAGCCACCCAGACTCGAATAATCACACAGAATCTATATTAATTACAACACAGTTTGGCCTGTTAGCCCAGGCAGGAAATCCCACATCTCCGGCACTCCTATGGCAGCTCACAATTGTTTGTAAACCCAAGGTCTGACATCCCCATGTTGTGTGATGTTTTGATTGTGTTGTGTTCTGACAAATAAAGCTTGATTGGAGTCAGAGGGTAGAAGTAGCCACTAGTTGACCATAGAGATAGGAAGACTGTAGAGAAGGGAACAGGACGTGGAAAGGCGGGGCTGAGACAGGATCTCTGCCCTTTGGGTGGTGGGAATGGAAGAGGGAGGTGCTTCTCTGATCTTACAGTTTCTTAGCTGATATCTGACTCCTGATTATGTATTGATAAAGATTAATTAGATTAACAAATCAACCTCACACAGACATACATGAAGGAAAAACACAAATGTATATGAAAAGTTAAATTATGATTTAAAAAATGAATCATTTTACTGTTTGCTTCCTAATGTGTTTGACCTTTCTCTGTTGGATGTATGTTTTCTTTACTCTAGTGGGACTTTTAGAAATTTGGTGGCAGGAGACATGGAGCACACTTTTTACTTGAAGTGTTTTACAATTCAGTTGTACTGTTTTATTCCCTTGAAATGAAACTCAGAATCTGATGTAAATTCCTTTATGAAGTTGTGTTTTTTTCTTTTCTTTTGTATTATCTTTTTTTTTTTTAACTTTTAAAGACAGAGTTTCTCTCCAGTTTTGGAGCCTGTCCTGGAAATAACTCTTGTAGACCAGGCTGGCCTTGAACTCACAGAGATTTGCCTGCCTCTATCTCTTGAGTGTTGGGATTAAAGGCGTGAGCCACCATCATCCAGCTCCTTCACATGTTGTAGTGATCCTGTCTGAAAACACTTAAGGAACTGATTGTCTGCAGTCATTTGTCTCCTCATCTCTGTCCTTACAAGCCAGGTACAGGCAGGGACATGTCAATTCTGAGTAAAAGAACACATAGACAAACTTCTTCTTATTCTATACACAGGTCTTGCTGTGCCTAAGCCACACCTGGTGATATTTCTCGAGCAAAGACCAGAGCCTTCAGATGGGAAGAGACAAGCAGCAGCCACAGTGCACCCAGGTGTGTAGGAATGAGGGTTCAGGGGCAGAGCTGAGATCCAAAGATCCAAAAGAAAGGCAGGGTTTCCCATGTGCCTTGAAACATGATACCATGGGCATCATTCTTTAGGTCTCTCCTTCCGGTCTTTGTTGTCAGAGTACATGTCTCAGGATTATGAGGGTTTAAGTCTCTTTGGATTTCCCAGTAACAAGCTGTGCTTCTGTTTACAGTGATCTCCAAGGTTTTCCTTTTTGTTGAGTTTCCATTGTAATGTAAGACACAGGGAAATAGAAATCAGTCCTGCTACAACTGAGAGTCATTCATTTAGAGATGCTTGAGCAGACTCATGACAGAAAGATCTCTACACCAAAGTGAACATATTGGGTTAATAAAGGCAAGCCCACAATTCCATCACAGAGAGGCAGACAGGGACAGAGGCTCAACTTATCAGTTCTGTTGGTTAGGACAATTGGGGGTTGGAAGCTTTGGATGAAACTCAGATGAACCAGATGCACTTTGGGCAGTGCATTCCCCACTGACCTTAGGGAAGAGTTAAAGCATTAGCATATCATATAAAGGGGATGTGCTGGGCCTCTAGGTACACTAGTTTAACAAAGGCTGTTTGTTTTTCTTTTCTTTTTTTTTTAAATTGATTTTATTGAGCTATTCAGGCTGTTTGGTTTTTTCAACACTTTTAACCTCATCTGCTTCAGTAGGTCCTTACCATTAGACATAGGAAGAGTAGGACCTGCAAGGCCTTACACTGTTGATTCAGGGACGCCCGTCAAATGAGTTATGGGTTCAGTGTTTGTGGGCTCTCTTTCATGACAGTAGATTTAGGCCTATTAGTGAATTGTAAGGCTTCATTTGATTTTTTTTTGTTTTCTTTTTCAAGTTAATCTATTTATCATGAACAAGGAATGGTATTTGGATATATAGGCAGTAACAACTTGTTAAGAAATTATAAATTTATGTGTCAATCTGTTGTTTCCAGATACATCAGTACTAGTAAAATGTTTTATTTCAGATGTAGTCAGGGTATCCACTGTGGCTAGACATATAGGAGGCATTATAGACTCATGTTACCATGAGTCTGGTTGGACGAAAAGACCTGTGATCTCTTCTTCTCAAGGTCTCCTATTGAATCTCTAACGTTCGCACTGTATATTTTCATTAATTTCCAGGTTTTTAATGGGATCAGGGCTTATGAGTTTAGGCAGTGTTTCTCATCAGCAAATCAATAGATCAGCTCTGTGCTGCCAGACACTCCCAAATAAGCACATAGAGACAATATTAATTATAAATGTTCGACCAACAGCTCAGGCTTATTACGAATGAGGTCCTACACTTTAGATACACCCATATGTCTTATTTACATTTTGCCACATGGCAGTACCTTTTCTTCATATGGTATGTTTATCTCTTGCTTCTTAGAATCCTGGTCACTCCTCTAAATCTGACTTTCTTATGCCATAATTTGGTCTGCCCTGAAAATCCTACCTAGCTATAAACCAATCCGCTTTTTATTAACAATAAAAACAACACATCTTCACAGTGTACAGAAAGATCATTCCACAGCATTTGCCCCTTTTTGTCTAATTAAAAAGGATGGTTTTAACTTTAACATAGTAAAAGTATATGTAATAAAAACAGCCTCTCATTTCCTGTGTAAATAAAAGCATAACTTATCTCCCAAAGTAACATACTTCTTTTTTCTTTTTAAAGTCAAGCCATGATAAAAAATATATAGGTTGGTTTAATTCAGTAGTTTCCATAATCCAATAAATTTCAGCAGTTCTCATTCCTTCATTAGCAGTCTGAAAATCTACAGACAACATGTAACATAGAATCCAGACACATTGTGTATATCCCTTTTTTATGTGCCTTTTTTCTTTCATATTACTTTACTCTCTTTTTAAGGACTTTTAATTTATGCTTTATAAGTATGTATATATTTTTCTGACTGTATACCATTTTTCTTTTCTCTGGTAAGACTTTATACATTTTTAAACACACTGTACCTATTTACAGATTTTTTTTCCATCTAAATCTATCTTTCCTGAGGATCTGTAACCCTTTCTCTTCACATGAGCAAAACTCCAAACTTTCCACCCACTGCAGTGGTGGAGCCCAAGCTGGTGGCTCAACTCTGCTGTAGTCAGCCACCAGCAGATGTGTCTCTGTACTGCAACCTACATGAGAGAGACACAAGACAAGGAAGATGCATTTGGCTCCACTTTTGTTAACTGAGAAAATTTTGAGCTTCCTCATGTCTTTTGTGGTCATGGTGCACCAAGTTTGAATGCATTTGTAGGTGGAATTTTCTGTCCCAACAGCCTTTCTTAAATAAGCAAAATGGATACTTTTATTAATTGTAAATGCACAGCCAATAGCTTAGGTTAATTTTTAGGTAGCTCTTACTTTTAAATGAGCCCATATTTCTCATCTACCCTCTGTCACATGGCAGTTTCTGCTTTCAACACAGTATGTTCATCTTTTTTTCTTTCTGTGTCTGCTAGCTGTGGAGGCCCCAAAATGTGAGCCTGTTCCTACCTTGTCTGAGGGTCAGAGAGTTTTAACTTGTTCAAAGTTGTTGAGAACAAGTGTGGCTACACATCCTGACCTAGGGTGTGGTTACTCGGTGTTTTTGACAGTAAGGTGATCCATACAGGTAGACATACTCCACCCTGACCAATGTTCAGGATATTGAAGCATATGTCTGTTCCTTTTTTTGAAATAAGAGGTTTGACCTTGTGAGTGGCTGCCTTCAGGATTCTTGGTCTTGGGTGATTTTACTGCCTAAGCAAAAGAATGCTAAGCAAAAGAATGCTAAAGTCTTGATGTCTCACGTAATGAAATGAATGACTAGTCTTTTTGCCCTGTGTATCCAGTTCTCATGCCCCTACCCTGGTAGGTGGTACACTACTTGAAGCTGGTCTCTGAGACCTGGTGACTCCTCTCACTATTCCCTTCTTCTTCCCAGTATTTTCTCTGCCCATTAGACATAGGAAGAGTAGGACCTGCAAGGCCTTACACTGTTGATTCAGGGACGCCCATCAAATGAGTTATGGGTTCAGTGTTTGTGGGCTCTCTTTCATGACAGTAGATTTAGGCCTATTAGTGAATTGTAAGGCTTTTTTTTTTGAACTATGAATTTCATCTTTGTGTAGACTGTCTACTTGTACAGCCCATCCTTTGTACTCCGAAAGTAAAACTATATGTGCAGGATAAAACATTTGTATTAGACTCTGTCTCAAATTCACAAAGTCAAAATTAACTTTGTCTTTCTCAGACTCAGCTGCTTTTTTTGTAGGTATCCTGCGATATAAAATCTCTACTCATTTAATCGGTTTATTTCTGTTAGTAAAATGCCCTTGCAACTTACTTGGCTACTTAAGTTTGAATTATATGCCATTATGTCTACGTTCTATCTGGATATTTCCTTATTCAAGTAGAAGTATCAATCATTTCTACCTACAATATTTTACCATTTATTCTCATTTATAATTCTATTCTATAGGTTTCAAAATTACTGTAGTTTTTCACTGATGCTTCAATTTATATGAATAAATTTTTTGTTTTGAAAAGATAAGTGTCATAAGTATGAAGAATATTTCCTAACCTTTGTTCATATCTCAATCTTTGCTGAACAGGAACAAAATCCAACAGTCACAGCAATTACAAGGCCATTGAATGTAACTCACTACAGATTCAATGTCACAGAATTCATACAGGGGAGAAACCCTACAAATGTGAAAAATGTGGTAAGGGCCTTAGTTCTTATAAAGCACTTTCCATACACCAGAGACTTCACACTGGAGAAAAACCCTACACGTGTAAAGAATGTCACAAAGTCTTCAATACTCGCTCATCACTTTTCATACACCAGAAAGATCATACTGATGAGAAAACCTACAAGTGTGGAGACTGTGGCAGATCATTTTACTATCCTTCAATGCTGAAGCAACATCAAAGGATTCATGTTAAAGACAGCCCATACAAGTGCAAAGAATGTGGCAGGTGTTTTTTCTCATTTTTATGCCTTAGACAGCATCAAACAAGACATACTGGAAAGAAAGCATACAAGTGTGAAAAGTGTGGCAAATGCTTTTCCTTCCTTTCATCCCTTCGGCGACATAAAGCAATTCATTCTGAAGACAGTCCCTATAAATGTGCAAAGAGTAGCAAAACTGTTTCCCATTGTACATTCCTTCAAGAACATCAGACAATTCATTCTGGAAAGAAATCATACAGGTGTGAGAAGTGTGCCAAATGTTTTTACTTCCCATCATCTCTTCGGCGACATAAAGCAATTCATTCTGAGGATAATCCCTACAAGTGTGCAGAGTGTGGCAAAACTCTTTCCAGTTTTAAATTCCTTCAAGAACACCAGACAATTCATTCTGGAAAGAAATCATACAAGTGTGAAGAGTGTGGCAAATGTTTTTACTTCTCCTTATCCCTTCGGCGACATAAAGCAATCCATTCTGAAGACAGTCCCTTTAAGTGTGCAGAGTGTGGCAAAACATTCTCCTATTTTACATACCTTCAAGACCATCAGACAATTCATACTGGAGAGAAAGCATACAAGTGTGAAGAGTGTGGCAGATGTTTCCACTTATCTTCATCCCTTCGGCGACATCAAACAATTCACTGTGAAGACAATCCCTACAGTTGTGGGGACTGTGGTAGAAGGTTTAAGTCTTCTTTATCCCTTAAACAACATCAAACAATACATTCAGCAAAGAGTCCTTCCACCAGTGTACATTGTGGCAAATGGTCTTCCTATTCTAGGGATCTTCAGGGTAAGCAAACAGTTCACACTGGAGAGAACCCCTACAAGTGTGAAGAATGTCACAAAGGCTTTCGTTGTCCCTCATCCCTTAAAAGACACAAGAGAGTGCATACTGGAGAGAAACCCTACACGTGTGAAGAATGTCACAAACCTTTTCGTTGTCCTTCATCCCTTAGGAGACACAAGAGACTTCACACTGGAGAGAAACCCTACAAGTGTGAAGAGTGTCACAAGGCCTTTCGTTGTCACTCATCCTTTAGTAGACACATGAGAGTTCACACTGGAGAGAAACCCTACAAGTGTGAGGAATGTCACAAAACCTTTCATTATCACTCATCCCTTAAGACACACAAGAGAGTTCACACTGGAGAGAAACCCTTCAAGTGTGAAGAATGTCACAAAGCCTTTAATTGTTACTCATCTTTTAGGACACACAAGAGAGTTCACACTGGAGAGAAACCCTACAAGTGTGAAGACTGTGGAAGGTGCTTTTCCTCATCTTCATCCCTTAGACGACACAAAAAAGCAAAAATTCATTCTAAAAAGAATTCCTAAAGTTGTGGTGAATGTGGCAAAAACTTTATGAATCTTAATATACTTATTCAACACATGATATAGTTAATGCGAGAGAAAAATCCAACAAATGTCTTTAAAAGTTAACTTCTTCAAACCTTCAAATGAATCAAATGATTCATTCTGACTGCAAACATCATGAATGATGTATGATTCCCCTCTGTATGCTGTGAATATGTTTAATACCATTGGTTAATAAAGAAGCTGTGTCAACCAATGACTTAGCAGAGTAAAGCCATGCAGATATCCAAACAGATATAGAAAGAGAGTAGGAAGAGTCAGAGAGATGTCATGTAGCTGCTGAAGGAGACAGATGCCAGAACCTACTGCTAAGCCACAGCCTCATGGTAATACACAGATTAATAAAAATGGGTTAATTTAAAATGTAAGAGTTAATTTAAAATGTAAAAATAAGAAGCCTGAACTAATTGGCCAGTGTTTTAATTAATGTGGTTTCTGTGTGATTATTCAGGTCTGAACAACCAGGAAACATAAGAACAGTCTCCAGTTACACATGACTGTGTGAAGTATTGTAAAATCTTTGCCAAGAAATCAGATAATATTCACCTGAAATAAATACATAATGGAGAAGAGTAAGGGATTTATTGTGGAATGTCAATATCAACATGTAACTTACAACAGCACAAATACTATTAATGTCATCAGAGAACAGTAGAGACTTCTCGTTGCTGTAACCCCCAACAGTTTGCTTAATCAGTGTGTTTGAAACTTGTCTTTATTAATGAGTCTCTACCTTCTGTAATTATAAAAGGTTAGTGAAACTTTTACCATTTCATAGCTTTGTCCATTGTTTGCCAAAAATTAGTGCCCATAGAGCAATAATGTAGGAAAGGTGTGGAGTGACTAATCATTTTCTGATGGATTCAGAGCCCATTGCACAGTAGGTAACTGATGTGATGTTAAATTTGTGATATACTTGTGCTTGGATCAGTGATAAGCCCTAGGGAGAATTTAATATTGGTGTTCTAGTAAGTGGATTGGAATTAAATGAACCTAAGTTCTCAACTTTATAACACAGTCAGGTGCCTCTCAACCCTCTCCAGAATGTATTAATTGTGTGGTAGATGGAGAAGACTACACAGATGCAAAATGATCAAAGTGTAGAGAATATTCATCTGTGGAGGGTCCTAATCCAAAGGTGACACCTGCATCACATTGTAAGTGATTTCCCTTGCACACATCTAAAGCCAAAAGTCATGGAGAAGAGTTGGGAAGAATGTCAGAGCCAGGTATAGTAGATGTGTGCCCTGAAGCAGTAGAGATGTTGAGACATTTCTAGAACAGTGAAACATTGATAGAAATTTTATGCACGGACACCGTATGACTATGACTACGTGGATAACACTAATATAAGCTCAACCCCAGCATACAACAAGCATGGGTGCATAAGGCCCTCACTGTCTCACCTCAGTGGAGGAGCTACTGGCAATTGATGGCTACTGAGGGAGACAATCAACCTGGTTACCTTCCAGGTTCCACTCAACTCTCCTACACCCGTAAACATTGAGGAAACACTAAGTGCATTGAAGAAATAACAAAGAAAAGCCCAATGAGTCATGAGCATAAAGTGTTTGCAAGGGTAAGAAGTAATAGGTGAAGGAATATGGAGATTTGAGTCAAACACGTAATATTCATGTGTTACATTTCCCCAAAATAAATATCATTTTAAAGGTTGTTGTTTTTGGACTTGTCCAAACTTGACCTGTATTAGGAGTGATTACAGTGCCTGAATCTGGCTATCATTTACAGAGGGTCAGCATGCTACCGGGAAGGCACCGTGAGGGAGCAAGTGAGAGGACCCCAGAAGGGCTGAGATGCTGAGGACTAAGGAGCCCTGCATCAGTGTAACCTAAGGGAAGAGACAGGGATGGCTTTGCAGAGATGAGATGCGGCCAGACTCACCTTGTACCTTCCCCTTGGCTTTGTCATCAGTACAACAGAGGAAAGCGAAACAGCGGCTTCTCCACCCTCCCTTCCCTCCCCTCCTACATCCATAGTGATCATAGATGCTTTAGTTATTGGTCATCCATCATTATTATACAAGGAAAGGAGTGTAGCAGTCAAATGAACTTGGTGGGTGGAAAGTTACAACACATCACATATTTTCTATTTTTGTTTTGTTAAAAACTGTTTATTAACATGTAAATGTCCTCTGCACATTAGAGAATACAGAGAAATATGCTTCCATCTTAAACTCCCATCACAGTTAATAACTGTGCTATGTGGAAAGGTTCAGTTTATACAAAAAATGTCTAAGATGTGGTCAGCAACGCCCCTATAAAAACATCAGGTTTACACTCTCTCTCTCTCTCTCTCTCTCTCTCTCTCTCTCTCTCTCTCTCTCTCTCTCTCTCTCTGTGTGTGTGTGTGTGTGTGTGTGTGTGAGAGAGAGAGAGAGAGAGAGAGAGAGAGAGAGAGAGAGAGAGAGAGAGAGAGTGTTTTCTTCCTGCTTGGCATCTCTGCAGATCTAGGTATTATTTCCCCACAACACAGAGGGAGGTTTCCTTATGAATGGAAATAGCCTTAATGGATCTACATTTGTTCTACAAGAGAATGGATATTTCAGAGCTGTTGTCTAACTGGAAGCTTCTCAAGGGATCAACTTAAGTGTGAAGTATAGCAGAGACACACTCTCAGGAGTAGATAGTATAGCAGAGACACACACTCAGGAGTAGATAGTATAGCAGAGACTCACAAGCTCAGGAGTAAATACAGCAAAGGCTCACACTCTCAGGAGTAGATACTATAGCAGAGACAGACACACTAAGGAGTAAACAGTATAGCAGAGGGTCATAATCTCAGGTGGCATTTCTTATTTGTCTCTCTTTAATTTAAAACCCTATTATTTTGGAAGCAAAAACATTCACATGTGAAAATTAACAATACCTGAAATGTACAGTGTTGTGGAATATTGTTTTAACTAGGCAAAGGTGTGTTACATTTGTTTATGCTCTGCAAGACAAACGTGTCACATTTGCATCAATGTAAAGATGTGTTGCATTTGTTTTACCTGCCTGCTTAAGACACCTGATTGGTCTAATAAAGCTGAATGGCCAATAGCTAGGTAGGAGAGGAATGGGCAGGGCTGACAAGCACAGAGAATAAGTAGGAGGAGAAATCTAGGCCAGTGTCCTCTTCCACAACCCATGTTCATTTGCTTTCAATCCTTCCTCAACCCCTGTATTTATCCTGTATCCTTTTTCTACTTTGCATACTGTACCCACATATGTACTTGTTCACACACACACACACACACACACACACACACACACACACACACACACATTATTCTCTAGATTAAACATATTAGGGAGAACATGCAGTGTATTTCTTTATATGATTGCATGACCTCAACTGATATACATTTGATATCCATCCATTTTTTGTTAATTTTGTGATTATACTTTTGTAGAGCTAAATAGCATCTTCTCTGTATGTGTGTTTGTTTGTGTATGTGTGTGCATGTAATGAACACACATTTATAATTATTAAATTATTTTCCATTAATATGTTCATAGACACTTTTGTTTATTCAGGTTGTTTACAATTGAGAATAAAGAAGCAATTAACATGGGGGGAAATGATCTCTATAATAAGGTATGCCGTTTCCTGAACATAAAATTGAATAGCGGATTGAAATAGCAGAGACAGTGCAGAGACTAGAGCCCTGGTTCCAGTGGTGTGAGGTCATTACGGATGGGAGCTGTTGATTTGGGAGGTTCCAGTGGCTACTGCAGCACCATAGTCTATGGTGTTGTGGTTTCAGAGGCTCCTTTGGTCTGTGACCCTAACCACAGCCTGAGACAGTAGACTGCACTGCATCTGAAGTTTAGTACTTTGTTCCAGCAGGCTCTCAGGGGCCAAGGGGTGACCAAGGATTTGACTCCATAATGAGCATCCAATCCCACCCACACTGACATCTGAGGCCACTGGACTCAATTCCTGGTTGGAGGGTTTCCTCCTATGGCTGTGAGGATGCACATCCTTTTAAATATTTCTACCCTGTACAACCTCGCTTCCACAGGAAAGGTGAGGCCTCATGCGTTTATGCCAGAACCACACATTCCGAGCTGTAAATATGAATAGATATGTTATCTGTGTTTTGTCATACATCTTTTTACCAGGAGATAAACAATGGTAGTCTCAGTTGGAGTTAGGCAGCCTGTCAGCTGTTCTTAATCACACAATGTCTTCTTAGGCTGTTTGTTGATCTCCTTTCCCCTGTCTCACAGTCAGGGGCACTGGCTCAGGACAGGAGATTAGGAGAACCCTTAGAGATGCACATGCTTGTGGCTGATGTGGTGACACCAAACCCTAGGTTCAACAGTTATGTTTGCACGTGTGTAATATTAGCAATGTTCTAAGAGCAGTAGAAACCAAGGCAGACCACAGTCACAGGGCAAAGAAATCACAAGGACAGAGGGAAAGCCTTACCAGCATTAGAGGAAGGAGGTTTGGAGACCCATTAGAAAGAACTGCCATTAGGGACCAGTGTGACTTCTCTAGCTGGAAAGCCACACTGCTAAGGAGCCCTCCAACATAGCAAAAGTGGTCCTACACCCCATAGGCACTGTGAGTTGGGCCTGGCCTCCCTGGCTGCTCAGTCTACTGGATGAGTAGGGTTTCAAAAGGGTAAAGAGGTGCAGGCTGAATGTTCAAATACTGCCAACATGGCAGCTTCAACCCAGGAGCCTCCTGTGGCCACCACAGGCCGTCCTTTCTGGCCTCTCTTACCTCAGGCTGTGAGAACAACAAAGCAGCCCAGTTTCCACTGGAGTCTGTGCATCTGGCACTGGGCTCCTTTAAGATAACCGGAGACTTAATAAAGGTTCATCAAAGCCCTGTGACCTCATGCCTAGAAGTATCTGGGATAACTAAGTGCAAACAATTTTTCAGCAGTAGGAGCTCTTATCCGGACGACAAGATGGAGAGTAAATTTCAAGAGAATGTCAAATGTGCTAAAGCAGAAAAACCACTAGATATTGGTCTGGGTAAATATTTTAAATGTATGTCATTCTGGAGCCCATTTCTGGCTGAGAGGTTAGAGTAGGAGAGGTGTTGTGGGATTGTCTTTTTGTACACAGTGAAGATGTGTCTTTGCTAAGGCATCTCCTGATTCATTTGATAAAAAGTTAAACAGCCAATAGCCTGGACTTCTAGTCAGAAAGAACTGTGGGAAGAACAAAGGTTGAGTTGCCAGGGAGAATCCAAGGGAGAAAGACTTGCAGGAGGAGAAGGAAAAGCCACGAGTTACTTAGCAACATGTTGGTGGATCGAAATGGGTTAAAGTATAATAGCTAGTGGGAGAAGACTAGGCTATAGGGTGAACTTTCCTAGTTCATGATAAGTCTCCGTGTCATTTTTCTGTAAACTGGTGGCTGAAAGAACAATCTGTCTAGGCAGTTGAGTCAGCAAATTGTGAGTGAGGAGGACCAACTCAGAGTCACCAAGTGCCACTCAGAGGACCCTGGGAGTTAGAACAATTAATAAACACATGGACTTCTCCCACAACTAATGAGTTACATTATAAATTGAAGAGGAATGGTTGTCATGTGACCAGTTTGTATCTAGATTCTTTTATATACTGGTCTCTTATATATGGCTAAGAAATAATTTGACTTTAAACAAATTAGACAATGACATGACGTTATAAGACTATAGGTCAAGTAACAGCTTCATGTATAACAATGATATATATATATGTGTGTGTGTGTGTGTGTGTGTGTGTGTACAGCATGCCAAAGTTAAATCAATACCAGATAAACAATTTAAATAGACACATAACCCCTAAGGAAATAGAGGCTGTCATCAAAAATATCCCAATTGAAAAAAAATTCAAGGCCAGAGATTTTCAGTTCAGAATTCTATGAGAATTTCAAAGAAATGCTAATAACAATACTCCTTACATTGTTTCATAGAATAGAAACAGAAGGGACATTGCCAAATTCTATTTATAAACGACAGAAAGACTCAACTAAGAAAATTAGTCTAGTCTTCCTCATGAATATTGATGCATAAATACTCAATATTCAATAAAGTATTGGAAAACTGATCCAAGAACACATTTTTTAAAAAAAGCATTCATCATGATCAAACAGACTTCATCCCAGAGATGAAGAGATGGTTAAACATAGGAAAATCTGTCAATGTAATCCACCATATAATCTAACTGTAAGAAAATACAATGTGATCATCTCATTAGATGCTGAAAAAAGCTTTGACAAAATTCAGTGTGATTTTTAGTGCTGTGGTAAGACTGAAATCAGAACATATGGACCAGAAGTGACCTGTGAGCCTACTATTTCTGTCAAAGTCTTGACTCACATTTACACATCTCTTGCTGTGGATCTGGAGGTGAGCACCAGACCGACTCTCCACAGCTGCTTGGAACCCAAACAGTGGTCACGTTGTTGTTAGGAAACCACATTTTTATACAGTGTTAGTCAGATCACACTTTTAGACATTGCTAGTAAGTCTCCATACCTTAAAGAATAACTTTGATGGAGGAGGGTCATCTGTCTATGTGTTACTTTCATTGGTTAATAAAGAAACTGCCTTGGCCCTTTAATAGGACAGAAAATTAGGTAGGCGGAGGAGACAGAACAAAATTATGGGAAAAAGAAAGCAGAGTCAGACAGATGTCTCAGGCAGTCGCCATGACTCTCCTCTCTGAGACAGATGCAGGTTAAGATCTTTCCTGGTAAGCCACCACCTCATGGTGCTACACAGATTACTAAATATGGGTTAAAGCAAGATGCAAAAATTAGCCAATAAGAGGATAAAACTAGTGGGCCAGGCAGTATTTTTAAAAAATACAGTTTCCGTGTAATTATTTTGGGTAAAGCTAGCCCGCTGCCTGGAGCCGGGCAGGATGAAAAGCAGGCCTGCCAACAGCTCCTTCTACAGAGTGTTTCCTAAGCCTAATGTACCTTGCTAAACATGTTTCAAACTATGCTATGAGGACCTGACTTTGCAAACTCCATTTTAAGAAGAGACTTCATCTTAAGTCATATAAAGAGCAGGGAGGAGTGGTGGGCTGGGGCCAATCTCAGCTCCTGAAATGTTCTGTTAAAGCAGAATTTGAATGGATACCCTGAAAAATAGCCAATTAAGGAGCTAAGGAACAGGGTCATAAAATTTAATGAGGTCCAGATGTTTCTAGGAGGCATCCTGTGTTGGGGGCGGTGGACCACCAGACCCTGAATTTCTTGTAAACAACTTGTTTTCCTGTGTTCTGAGCAGCCTGCAGCTGCTCTGAACACTGAGGACAGGGGTGTGATTTCTGATGGGCCTGGGCCTCAAAGAGCTGGGCGGTGGCCAGAGCCCTATAGAAGCTGCCCCTGAGCACAATAAAGGGGACATTCTTGGCATTCTTGTTGCAAGGATGTTTCTGTGGCTCCATCTGTCTGTCTGTCTCTGTCTGTGTGTGCGTGTGTTTTTAAGTCTCCAGCTTAGTTCCTGGCTCGCATACCGTCAGTAGTGCAGGTGCCACAATCCTGTCCTTGAAGAAACCCTGTCAGTTATTAATGGTCTTTGTTAGGATTTTCATGTCGAAAAACTGACCAATGGTTTCAGAAATTACCTTGCCCTATGCCCTCTTCACCCAGTCCCAAGACTACAGGACATGAATGCCTCTGATTATGGCATTTCCTCTTCAAATGTTCTTCCCTTCGCAGGGCTCCAGGCTGCACTTTGCGTCACCCACGACTTTGGTGTGCTGGAGATATAGTCCACACTGGAGTATTAAAATTGAATATTAAAAACCCTTTGGCTTCACATTGGAATCCGGTTCCAAGGCGTTTCTTTTGGGGGATAATTAACTTGGGCATGACATGCGGAACTTATGACGTCATGATGTGTGCACACCGTTTGCCTTTACAAAAATAACCTGTGAAATGATTGCAGTTTTGCCTTACGAAAATGCTTCTTCAGATGCCTTGCTGATCCCCTCCCCACATGATGTACTATGGAATTTCTGCTTCTGTGAGGACCTGACTTTGCAAACTCAGTTCTAAAGGAGGAGATTCATCTTAAGCCATATAACGAGCAGGTGGGTGGTGGAAAGCTCAGCTCCAGAAATGTGCTGCGATAGCAGAATTTGAACAGATACCCTGAAAATAGCCAATTAAAGAGCTAGGGAGCTGGGCCATTAAATTTAACGAGGTCCAGATGTTCCTAGGAGGCATCCTGTCCCTGAAACCTTGTCAGTTATTAATGGCTCTTTGTCAGGGTTTTCACGCCCCAAAACTGACCAATGGTTTCAGAAGATACCTTACCCTATGCCCTTTTTACCCAATCCCAAGGCGACAGGACATGAACTCCTCTGATTTGGGCGTTTCCTCTTTAAAAGTTCTCCCCTTCCCTGGGCTCCAGGCTGACTGCCTTACGACTTTGGTGTGGAGGGGATGTAGTTCAAACTCCATATTGAATATTAAAAACCCTCTTTTGTTTTGCCTCGGAACGCCGGTGTCATTTGGGGGAATAATTAAGTTGAGTATAACACTTCTTTTTGTTTTGAGTAGTTTTGTTTTGTTTTTAATTTCATCCCTCCTAGGGGCTATTGATGCTTCGCGCAGATTTTTGGGAAATGTAGTCCCCAAGACTGTGATATCAAAGGGAGCCATCCAGGAAATTCCATTCCAGTTTAGGTCTCCACACGTGCGTCTTCCTCAAAGTTGGGCGAGAGTCCCGCCTGCTGCGCATTCCTGCTGCGTCTCTCACTTGGAGGTTGGTCCAGGGTGCAGCGCAGCCTGAGGTACTGTGCGGGGTGCGGGTCCGTCTTGGTGGGAACGGACCTGAGCTGGGTGGGAGGGCGGGAGAAGCTGCCTTGGAGGTGCTGTGCTCTACTGGCTGGGACGCCTGAGACAGGAGAGCAGTCTGGGAGCACGGAGTAGATGACAGTGCAAGGTCCAGGGTTGCAAGCTAAGGATGGTCAGCTGACTGCCTGCTCCTGAGGGGGAGCTGGAAGCTCACTGAGCAGCTTTGGTGGGGAAGCCTGCTTCACTTCTGACCCATTCTCACAGGGGTGCTGTCGGATTTCTCATTATCTTTAGAGCAAACGGGTTTCTGGTCCTTCCTGTACTCTGTAGCCAGGCTAGTGTAACAGTCTTGAGGTCTTGATTATGTTCATTTTCTCTGCCAGTTAAAGAATTCACAGATGAAAAACCTTTGGCGCAACAGGTCGCTTGTGGGAAATTCTGAAATGCAGACTGCCAGAATCAGCTGCTATAGAAGAACTTTGACTAGGGTGAGAGAACACACAGGCTGCAGACGTGTGGAGTGAGGGACCCGGTGCAAGGCGGAATGCGGAACAGGGAAACTGAATTGCAACTTCACCTTGGCGGCTGGGTTTTCTAACCCTTGATAGGGCCTCCATCCTTAATTCAGGACTGAGTGATTGTAGAACGGGGATGTCTGCTTGTCCCACAATGGAAAAATGTGTAACTGTTCTTTTTGTTTGTTTGCTTTTTCCCATTTTGTGTCATTTTGTTTTGTTTTGTTTTCGAGACAGGGTTTCTCTGTATCTTTGGAGCCTGTCCTGGAACTAGCTCTTGTAGACCAGGTTGGCCTCAGATTCACAGAGCTCCTCCACCTGCCTGCCTCCTGAGTGCTTGGGATTAAAGGCATGTGCCACCACTGCCTGGTGCTCTCTCTCTCTCTCTCTCTCTCTCTCTCTCTCTCTCTCTCTCTCTCTCTCTCTCTCTCTCTCTCTCTCTCTCCTTCATTTTGATTTCGGAACCAAATTTGAACCAAGAAAAGAAACAGTGCTATTTGATAAACTAACCAGGAAAACTACTGTGGAGGAATGAAAAGCAACGGTCTTTCTAAGGCAAAATCAGGTAACCAAGGAAACCTCTCTGAATTAGTAAATCTCATTCTCACAGTGGCTGATGGAGACAGAAATGGTCAGGTCTCCTTAGGAGAAGCCAAGTCAACATGGGTGCTTCTCTAGTTGAATTCTTTTAGTGGTCATACTTTAAGACTAATGGGGACCTGTGGTGATCTCTACATGATGGAAAGTGTTCAGTATACCTCTATCTATTGAATAAGTCTTCGGTGGATCATTGAACTATTTATTCCATCTGAGTTCAAAAGGAGCATGGATCAGATGTTGACACTCATGGCCTAGAAAGACCAAGATTGCCACAGGACTTCAGGAATGTGTGGAGGGTGTTTTCCATGGCCCCTGTGGAAACTTTCTCATGTGTGACACTAGATATAATGGGAAATATGACTTGAATATGGTGGATATCAGAAAATTGTGCCAGAAACCAACCTAAAGGAACTTATTAAGGATCGCCACTGTGAGTCTGGCGTGGGCTGTGTCTATGGTACATACAGTAGAACTAGGTGTGACCAGAACACAAGGAAATGTACTTCAGAAGTAATGCAACCAAACTTGGCAAAAGCCTGTCAGCTACTCAAACTATTTACTGAATGGTGCCCCTAGTGAAATCTGGAAAGAACTGGAAAAGTAGCTCTATTCTTGTATTGCTCTGAAAGCCACAGGAAATCAAAAGGAAATGGAATATTCTTTGATATTAAATAACCTAAAAACATTATTGTGGAAGAAAATTTCCTCCAAAATGACTTTTAGTTCATTTGGACAGCATAGCCATCATTGAGAATCTACATATAATTTTAAGAATATTTAAAAGAATGGCTTCTGTCCCTGGAGCCTAGGAAACAAGTTACCGCCTGAAATGTGTTAACAGTAACGGCAGGTGTAGGGCCAAGATATGTTCAAAACTCATCCCTGCCCTTTCATAAGTTCACAAGTACACTCACTGTTAATATTTTGACGGAAATTAATGCTGTGAAAAGCCTCATTCCATAAACAGTGAGTGCTCTGTGGATCTGTTGGCAAATCCCATTGCTGGACATGTTGTTTGCATTGAAGCTGCTGTGTAAACAAGGAAATTTATCTATGAATTTACTAATGTTTTAGCGTGGTAAAAAGTCTACACACAAAAAAAAAGTCTGCACACTTACTCAAATTAAAAATGCCACACAGGTAAATTAAAATGACTCCTTGTAGTAAAATGTTGGGTTTATAGTATGGTTCATTGTATTATGCATTTCCGTTATTAACTTCAGATGGAGTTTAGAGACTGTTGAGAGTGACTTTTAGCTTCAACATGTATTCCACATGTTAACAAGCAGTTACCATTGACTGGAATTAGGTGAACTTTCTTTATCCTGAAGATCTGATGGGGTCATCTTAGAATCAACCAGCCGACAGACATTACCTTATGCTGGGGATATACCTAAGTAACTGTTTTTGTGAAGCCCAGTACCGTAAAGCAGAGCCTGACATTTTAAGACCGGAGGTTCAAATCCTGAACCACCTCAGCTGACATACTCATAAATCAAAGCTATTGAGACTGGTATAAATCACAGAAGACAGTTTTTACTTCTTGTGGGACCAAGAGTTATTTCTTAAGATGCTTAAATGTATCACCTGTTTTTTTCCCACGTAAACCTTGTAAACTCAAGGTTTAATATTGGACCCTTTCAAGTTTTTTTCCTCTGTATATTTAGGTCTGACACATACCTTTCAACATCTGCATAAAATGAAACTTAAGGCCAGGTGGTGGTGGCGCTCACCTTTAATCTTCCTTAAAAAACCAACCAACCAACCTATAAATAAATAAAAATAAACCTAGAAAAGCCCACAACCCTTTCTGTTGAAACTGTTAAAATCTGTGAACTTCATGGTCATTCTCAAATCTTCTAGCCATGGATTCAAACCGGTTTACTTTCAAGATTGACTTTGAGGTATTTTCTTTTCATTTTTTCATTTCTTGTAATAAATAGATGAAAGAACTAAAAAAAAAACATTCTTTTTGTAGAGTGTCAACTTGTGCAACACATCCTTTGTACTCCCAAAATAAAACTGTTGTAAGGAGAGGCCCGCTTGTTCATCCCACCGCCTGGCTAGCTTAGCCCCAAAATAACCACACAGAAACTGTATTAATTAAACCACTTCTTGGCCCATAATCTCTAGCCTCTTATTGGTTAACTCCCATATCTTGATCTAGCCCATTTCTATTAATTTGTATGTGGCCACGTGGTCTAACTAGCATCTATCTCAAGTGGAAAATCCATGGTGTCTCCCTGACTCTTCCTCCCAGCATTCAGTTCTGTTTCTCCCACCTAAGTTCCGCCCTTATCAAAAGGCCAAGGCAGTTTTTTATTCATTAACTAAGGAAAGCAACACATAGAAGGACCTTCTACACCATAAAACTATATGTGGAGAATAAAATGTTTATATTAGACAATGTCTCAAATTCACAAAATTAAAATTAACTTTCTCTTTCCCAGACTCAGCTACTTTATCACTTTATGGGTATCCTGCATTTTAAAATCTCTACTCATTTAATGGGCTTATTTCTGTTAGTAAAGTGTCCTCACAACTTACTTACTTAACTTTGAATTATATTCCATTATGTCTATGTTCTATTTGGATATGCCCTTATTCCAGTACAAGTATAGATCATTTCTATCTACAATATTTATCATTTATACTTCATGACTATAGGTTTTGAAATGACTGTAGGTTTTCAATGATGCTTCATTATGTATGAATAAATGTTTTCTTTCAAAATAATAAACCTTATAAGTACAAAGACTATTTTCTAACCTTTGTTCATATCTCAACTTTTGGTCAACAGGAACAACACCCAAAGCTTGTAACATTTCCAACAAGGCCATTGATTGCAACTCACGACCTATTCATTGCCAAAGAATTCATACAAGGGAGAAACCCTACAAGTGTGACGACTGTGGCAGATCATTTTACTATCCTTCAATGCTGGGATTTGATGCAACATCAAAGAATTCATTATAGAGAGAGCCCATACAAGTGCGAAGAATGCGGCAGGTGTTTTCTCTCATTTTCTTATCTTAGGCAACATCAAAGAGAGCATACTGGAGAGAAGTCATACAAGTGTGAGAAGTGTGGCAAATGTTTTTACTTCTCTTCATCCCTTTGGCGACATCAAGCAATTCATTCTGAAGACAATCCCTGTAAGTGTGCAGAGTGTGGCAAAACTCTTTCCTCTTTTACATACCTTCAGGAACATCAGTTAATTCATACTGGACAGAAATCTTACAAGTGTGAAGAGTGTGGCAAATGCTTTTACTTCTCTTCATCCCTTCGGCGACGTCAAACTCTTCACTGTGCAGACAATCCCTACAAGTGTGTGGACTGTGGCAGAAGGTTTAACTCTTCTTTATCCCTCAGACAACATCAAACGATCCATTCAGCACACAGTCCTTATACCTGTACACACTGCGGAAAATGGTTTTCCTATTCTAGGGATCTTCAGGATCATCAAACAGTTCACACTGGAGAGAAACCCTACAAGTGTGAAAAATGTCACAAAGCCTTTCATTATCAGTCATCCCTTAGGAATCACAAGAGAGTACATACTGAAGAGAAACCCTACAAGCGTAAAGATTGTGACAGATGCTTTTCCTCATCTTCATCCCTTATACGACATAAAAGAAATATTCATCCTGAACAGAATCCCTAAAAGTGTGCGTAATATGGCAAAGACTTTATTAATCTTAATATCCTTATTCAACACATGAGATAGTTAATGCAAGAGAAAAATCCAACAAATGTCTTAAAAAGTTTACTTCTTCAAACCTTAAAAGGCATTAGATGATACATTTTGACTGCAAACTTCATGAGTATGTGAAGTGTGTGGTAAAATTTTTGTCAACAAATTAGGTATTATCCGCCTGAAATAAATACATATGAATAATATGAAATTAATCCTTTTCAAATGTCAACATCATCATCTAACTTACAATAGCGCAAAGATAAAGATTGTCATCAGAGAACAGTAGAGACTTCTCTTTGCTGTAACTTTCAGCAGTTTTTTGAAGCAATGTGTTTGAAACTTGCCTTTATTAATGAGTTTCTATCTTCTATAACAATAGGGCATGACTCCTCTGATTGTGGCATTTCCTTTTTAAAAGTTCTCCCCTTCCCTGGGCTCCAGGCACAAGGTCGCCTGCAGGTGACAACATTCTGGCTAAACAGAGAAGTATAGGTGTCAAGACACACACAGATGTGAGCCTGTTCCACCTTGTCTGAAGGTCAGGGAATTTGAACTTATTTTTGCTCTTTCAAAGTTGTTGACAGCAGGAGTGCCTGTGGAACAAGATGTCCTGACATAGGGTGTGGTTACTTGGTGTTTTGGACATTAACACGGCCCCTAGAAGTGTGTCCGTTTCACCCTAACCTAAGGTCAGAGAAGTCAAGTCCTGTGCTCCTTCATTTAAAACAGGAGGTTTGACACAGGGAGTGACTACCTACAGGACACTTGGTCTTGTGCCCCAAACATCAAATGCTTCACTCAGTATTGATGGCTGATGTCTCGAGCACTGACTGAGACAATGAACCGTACTGGTTTCCCTTTGTGTCGTGTTAAAGCAATCTTTGGCCTTCTTTCCCCCTTCTGTATTGGGGTATAAAAGTCTATGAAAAATAAACGTGGCCAAACTCAGAATTCAGCGCTCAGTATTCACTGAGTTGCCCTGCCAGTACTATCCTATGTCTCTGTGTTCTTTCTTTCTTTTTTTAAAAATATTTTATTTATTTATTATGTACACAATATTCTGTCTGTGTGTCTGCCTGCAGGCCAGAAGAGGGCATCAGATCTCATTACAGATGGTTGTGAGCCACCATGTGGTTGCTGGGAATTGAACTCGGGACCTTTGGAAGAGCAGGCAATGCTCTTAACCACTGAGCCATCTCTCCAGCCCCTCTGTTTTCTTTTTTATCTCTGTTCCTCCAACCTAACATTTCTAATCCTTACGTCCCTACCCTTGAATGCACAAACTAGTCATGGCTAGGATCATGGCAAAAGTCACCCCAAAAGGTAACATATAACCTGTGGGCACCTAAGATCCACTAATAGAAAATTAGCCTTCCCCAGGGATGAGCCTACTCACTATCTATCCACTAACAAGTGGCCAGACATCAAGGCATATATACAGACAACACTAAACAGGTCATTCATAATTATATAGTTATGTGTACATTTATACAGTTATGTGCTGTGTGTGTATGTGTAACCATAATAATTAGAGAAGAGTAAACCATGTATCTGAGATGGGTTATTGGGGGACAGGAGAGAAGTTATCAATGGGAAAATGACATTTTAATTCAATAACTTTTCACAGAAGAATTGCGCTCTTGCAAATTGTGACAATATTGGTGAAGCTGGAAGTTATGTCAGGCAAAGGTAAATAACACATGATCTCATCAACATGTTAAATTAATGAAATGAAACTCATGAGATAGAGCTATGTTAAACGTGAAGAATGGTAGAGCAGAGATGTGGAGATGTAATGGTTCTGAACATTGACCAAAGACATCAGTAATCCAACACTTGGGTGTCTGTAACCGGATGCTTTTCTCCAGCCCACTAGTTCCCAAATAACCACTCTGAAGGTTTCTATTAATTATAAACTCTTTTGCCAATGGCTCACACTTAATATTGGCTATTTCTTATATTTAAGTTAACCCCATTTCTATTAGTCTATATTTTACCAGAAGGCTTGTGGCTTGTTACCTCACATCTTGCCTCCCCAGTGGCTGTTGGTGTCTTCCTGACTCTGCCCTTCTTCTCCCTGTATCTTGGCTTGGATTTCCCGCCTGGCTCTATTCTGCCTGGCTATTAGCCAAAGACATTTCTTTATTAACCAATGGAAATAAAACACATAAACAACACCTAGAAAGGCATCCCAGTTTAACTGTGGACAGAGATATTCCATTTGTTTATGGAATATTTGTCTAACTATGGAAAGATTGTTGCATTTGTTTATCTTGCTTGCCTAAGGAACCTGATTCTTCTAATAGAAAACTAAATAGCCAATAGCTAGACAGGAGGTATATGCAGGACTTCCAGCCAGAGAGAGTAAGAGGAATCATGGAGACAGAGAATTGTCAGTGGACAGACAGACTGACACAGAAGAAGCAAGAAAGTGTGACATACAGAATGAAAGAAAATTAAAAGCCCCAAGGCAGAACATGAATAAACTGAAACAACTTAATTTAAATTATAGGAGTTAGTGGAAGCCCAGTGGTGGTGTCGCATAGCTTTAATCCCAGCACTTGGGAGGCAGAGGCAGGAGAATATCTGTTAGTTTGAGATCAGCTTGGTCTACAAGAGCCAGTTCCAGGACAGGCTCCAAAGCTACAGAGAAACCCTGTGTCGAAGAACCAAAAATAAATAAATAAATGAATAAATGAGTTGGTGGGACAAATGTAAGCTAAAGGACAAACTTTTTCAGTTAATAAGAAGTTTTTCTGTCATTACTGGGAGCTGTTCTTGACCAAAGAAAAATGCCAACTACACGTCCTGAACAATAAATTCTCTAGCTCAGGATGATAGGAGGGAGAAGCCCCCAGTACCATTGTTACAAATGCTGGATGTGCATTATCTAGGGTACATTCCAGAATCCTGGAAGACAGTGTTTGAAGAGGTGAACATACCGTTACAGAGAGAGAAAATCCAAAGCTTAACCATGAAGTTATTAGAAAATACTTCTTTATTACATAAATTGCTGATATTTCCTGTATTGATGGACAAAACATGATGTGTGACTGTTCTCATAGATCATTCTGGTATGTTACTCTTTAAAAGTTCTCCCCTTTCCAGGGCTCCAGGTGTTAAGTCTGGAGCTTAACCCCAGCCCCTGTCATACATCTCACCACCCCCCCCTCCCCGGGCCTGGGAGTTGCATTGGTCTGGACTCCAAATCCCAGCATGCCAAGTCCTGGCCCACTCCCACAGGGTATTCAATTGGGCTCCCAAAGGAGGAACACGTGGTCCCTTGTTTACCTGTGCTCTCTGCTTTTCCGACTCCCCTGCCATGCTATCTGCCATCTGAATGCGCCGTTACTTAATAAAACATGGGCATTTTATTCTGTTTAATCTGTTTTAATTGGATATCTTTGTGCCGGCGGTGTGACTACTGTTAGAAAATATTCCCAACACCAGGCTGCACTTTGCCTCACCTACTCCTTTGGTGTGGTGGAAATGTAGTTCAAACTCCATATTAAATATTAAAAACCCTCTTGTGCTTTGCATCGGAATCCGGTGCCGTGGAGTTACATTTGGGGAGATAATTAACTTGGATATACCATTTCTTTTTGTTTTATTTAGCTAACTTTAGTTTTGTTTTTAATTTCATCCTTCCTAAAAATTTATGCTTCGCGCAGATTTCTGGGAAATGTAGTCCCTTGCGTCTGTACACTAGGCGCCATCCAGGAAATCACATTTCCGATCTCGACCTCTGCTGCTTCCTCAAACTTGGGGTAGAGTTCCACCTGCTGTGCATTCCAGTTGCATCTCCGACTTGGAGCTTGGTCCAGGGTGCAGCGCAGTCTGAGGTACTGTGCGGGGTGCGTGTCCGTCTTGGAGCGAGCGGACCTGGGCTGGGTGGGAGGGCGGGAGAAGCTGCCTTGGAGGTTCTGTGCTCAACTGGCTGGGACGCCTGAGGTTGCAGGTCAGGGCTGGGGTGGGGGCGACAGGGACTGTGCTCTGAGTGATGGTTTCCTTAGGACGCCGCGTGCAGCCCGAGTCCGCCTTGGGCTTCTGGGACAGGAGAGCAGCCTGGGAGCGCGGAGTAGATGACAGTGCAAGGTCCAGGGTTGCAAGCTAAGGATGGTCAGCTGACTGCCTGCTCCTGAAGGGGAGCTGGGAGCTCACTGAGCAGCTCTGGTGAGGAAGCACACTTTTTTAGCTGACCCATACTCCTATGAATGCTGTGAGATTTCTCAGTGTCATGTTTTTATTTTTACTTATTTATTTGGTTTTTCGAGACACGGTTTCTCTGTAGCTTTGGAACTTGCCCTGGAACTAGCTCTTGTAGACCAGGCTGGTTTCAAACTCACCGAGATCCAACTGCCTCTGCCTCCCGAGTGCTGCTGGTATTAGAGGCCTGTGCCACCAACGCCCAGCTGAGATTTCTCAGTATCTGTAGAGCAGTCGTGGTTTCTGACCCTTCCTTTACTTTGTAACTGGCGTAATGTATGGTCTTGAGGTTTATGAAAAGTTTTCACTCTCCAATAAGCCTCTCTGCCTACAGTCCAAATCAAACCGAATTAGAAAAAGCCCAGGTTTAATGTATACCAATGCTCCCTGATGGTTTCCAGCCCCCTCACTGCCCCCCCCCCCAAGGAGTTAGGGAAGGAAGACTGGAAAATCATGTGTATGTTCTCTAGGGTACTGTTTAAATACCCTGTGGGAGTGGTATTGTGCATCGCTGGGGAGGGGGTCATTGTTTGGGAGCCATTCTCTTTTTTTTCTTTTTTTTTTTTTTTTTTTTTTTTTTTTTTTTTTTTTTTGGTTTTTCAAGACAGGGTTTCTCTGCAGCTTTTTTAGAGCCTGTCCTGAACCTAGCTCTTGTAGACCAGGCTGGCGCCATTCTCTGAGTTGGAGTCTGAACTGAGGCATCTCCCAGAGGAGAGGGCTTGGGATGGAACTTCCACCCAAACATTCCAGATTCTGGTTTTTGGATGCCAGGGACTGACGTGAAGCTTCCACACAAACATCCCAGACTCTTTGGTATAGGGACTGAAGTCTGTCTTCTTCCTTTGGGCATTGGTTGATATAGGGGAGAGGAGAGTCAGGAGTTGGTGGGCTCACAGTCAGCAGGAGCTGTGGCTAGAGAGGCATCCAGTTAACTGCCATCCTGGAGACCTCAGCATCTGTTCCTTAAGGGAGACGAGAAGGCAGGTTTCTGGGAGAACAAATAGACTGTTATTATTGGCCCAGTGATTGGGGCCAGCCATGGGAAGGGTGATTAACTGCCAGAAGTGAAAGACCTTAATTTCTAGGGTTCAGGATCCCCCAGACTCAATAAGCCACACCATTGGATGCAAACAGCAAGAGGATTCTTTAATGTTGAAGGTGCCGAGGGGGACTCAATACTCCAGTGAGACTGAGCCCCTGAGGTATTTTTCCAGCAAGCATTCATAGGGTCTCAGGTTTACATAACAGGGAACCATAGCAACAACAACATTATTGGTCAACTCAAATTAACATATGGGGGGGTCAACATCAGGACGAAAACAAGTCTAACAGGACAAAAACAAGTCTAACAGGACAAAAACAAGTCTAACAGGATAAAAACAAGTCTAAGTTATGCCAGTTTCTGCCTCCCTGGGTTTTGATACACAAAGGACTGGGTGTTTTTCTCAAGGCTGCTTCTGCCACCCACAGATATCCTGTTTTTGCTCCCTTGGCAGGTGTAGCCGGTCTCAAGACTGCTTCTGCCGCACACAGATATCCTGTTTTTCCCTGGCCTAGCTGATCACAAAAACATCTTAAGAGAGAGACTAGGGTTGGGGTCTTTCAGAAGGAGTGGGATGGAGAAGCGCCCTGGCACAGGAGAGGCAGGGTGAGTGAGGGAGACAGTTTACCTTGTGTTCATTTGCTCTGACGACTAAAGAACTAAGAAAGGAAAAATACCTGAGGGTCTCTGGCGGTAAATTCTGGAAGGAAGCAGCAAGGTCTGCCAGGACCAGCTGCTATAGAGAGCTGTGACTAGGGGCCAGAGAACACACATACAGCCCACACACAGAGGACCCTCTGCAGGAAGAAGGAAAAGGAGAACCTGACTCCAGGCGGCATATTAACCTCTGGGTTTCCTTAAAGCCTTGAAAGGTCCCCCATCCCTAATGTAGGGCAGACTAACTGTAAAAACGGCAGGATGTCTGCTTGGCCCCCAATGGTTGTGTCAACGTCTTGATGTGGCCTTGAGCTTGTTGAGCTGGTCCAGAAGCAGGGTCCCTAGGAACAGGTGAAAAGCTCTCATGGCCTTGTGTTACAGCGCCAGGCTTTTGTGTCAGGCCAGCAGGTGAGGAGAACTCCCAGACCTGTGTGTATCCCTGGGATTTTAGTAACCAGACCTGTGACAGAAAAGAAACGTCAGTCTTGTCTGAGGCATATCCCTGTCACCTCTGCATTTGTGAGGGGGAGGCAGAGCCCTCTGGTCCTCCCCTGCTTCAAAGCAAATTCCATGCCAGCCTAGGGTACCTAGTCTGTGACAGGGAGCATTTCAACTTTAATGATGTGATAAATACTTTCTGTTGTGCTTTTCCCGTTTCTTACAGTGAGCACCTTGACAAATCCATGCCGTCCACACTGTTAATTTACAAACTGTGTGCTTAACTTCTGCTGACTCAGCCCACATGTAACTTAAGCTTTGTATCAAACATGTTCTTGTTAAAGTGATGATTGCATACCTGTTAGCGTTTACTCTGTGAGGAAATTTCTCTTTCCTCCTTTGAATAATAGCTCTGCCTATATTCAACAAATGTTCATTCTTTTTGCATATTACTCTGTGTTAGTTACTGTTGTAAGGACATGGAAAATTTTAAAACTTTGCAAGATCAAGAGCTGGTTAGGACACTGGGTTCTAAAAAAAAGCCAAAAGATGTTCCAAGATGTTCTATCAGCTAGCCACCTGTCGGCACCCAGCTTTGTGGTCTAAACAGAAGCTAAGTAACAGCTGTGGTGGGGGGAGGGCATGGGCATGTACAAAAGCAGAAGTAGCCACTTGTAGGAGGAAGGGGGTATGTAGAAGTAGCCCACACCCTCCTACACCAACCCTTGACCCTAAATAAACGTAGCTAATGGTTTTGCCTATATATGTCAACCCCAAATGAAAAACAGCAGCTCTCCCTACTGCTCTGCATCCCATCCCGGCTGGAGAATGAACCTTGCTTTTGCATTCTGAACCTGACTGGATTCTGATGGTCTCTCTGGGGGGTCTCAACTTGGGCACAACACTGTCATGATCTGATGTGACTTTCTTCTGATTTTCTCTGTTTTTTTCCAGTTTGCTCCTTTCAATTTAATCTAAGACTCCATTGTTTCTTGATTTTCATTCTGCAGTTCTTGACTGATGCGGCTGCTGTGATTACATTCCTGGGTCTTTTTTCTGCAGCTGTAGCTGGGAAGCCTTCCCCTGTCCTTACAGCAGAGGGTGCACTGTGCGCAGATGCTTTTTACAGTGAGCCAGAACAAAACCACTTCCTGCACTGTCCTCCACATGGGGCACTGCATAGCCAACAGTAAAGCCAACTGCTAATGGTGGGTCCTGCTCTT
This sequence comes from Arvicola amphibius, assembly GCF_903992535.2. Taxonomy (NCBI): domain Eukaryota; kingdom Metazoa; phylum Chordata; class Mammalia; order Rodentia; family Cricetidae; genus Arvicola; species Arvicola amphibius. Next base: position 5,374,576 of record NC_052049.1, on the reverse strand, counting down.
GCACAGGTCCAGTCCAGTCCCCTTGCTGACAGTCCTGTGTCTTTCCTCCCAGGCTTCTTTTACTGTGCTCTATGTCAGTGTGTTGCTTTAAGAGACTCAGAAACAATGTATGGACTATCAATATCCTCAAATACATCTAAACAGCTAATGTATACATCAAAGTATGTGATATTTATTTTGAAACAAAAATTACAGTATATAATTCATGTTTCTAAAGCAGATACTGTATTTCTTCCATATTTTTATGGCTTAATTTACATTCTGAGTCATAAAACTGCTAGACTTGGTGGCTTGAAGCAAAAGCTAGTGATTGTTTCATGCAACAATTGTTTGAGGAAAGCCCTGGAACAAAGACCTAGGAGTTGCTATTTCATGATGAGTGTGGTGTGTGTTTTAAGCACTATGTTATTTTGTGATCTGTAGGTTGTTTACTTTGAATGGCGGGTCCCTATTTTTAGATCCTGACCTGCAATCCCATCCTCTCTTTGAACATCATTTTGAGTTTCCACCAATGTCCACTTAGCCTTCAGTTTTGTCTGTCTCTCTGAAAGGAGTCTCTAAGGGACACCAAGAGGAAATTCAAGAATTCTTTTTATATGTACACTGTTCATTTTGTTGTTGTAGGCTTGCTTTTAGGACCAGCCTCCACTACTTCTGAACTATGAATTAAGTGCCCTTTGTTTAGCTTTTTCCCTGACCATTATCCATAACAACTTCTAAGAAACATTCTAAACAAAGACAAACATTCATAATCCATTTTTTTGGACTGTGGGCATACTTACCTGGGTTACTTCCTGCTAATTTGGGCTCTGGTAATCTTGGGGGGCTTAAAGAAAATTGAGATTTATGGTCAAGGCCTGACTAGAATATTTTGTGATGCTTGATCATCTTATCCAGCATTCTTGAAACTGTTTGGGATGTAGAATTCAGACATCTGTGCAACTTGCTCCTATCAGAGAATTTTCAGGGGTTCTTCCTTGATCAAACCTGATTTTTCTTAACCCAGAATGAATCTACAGCCTCTCCTTTCCTGTGAAAAAAAAATTGTTCTCTAAAGTAACATATCTTTTTGCTTAAATTTTGTAGTGAAAGCATTTTCAAAATAAATATGTTGTATTAATCCAGCAGCATTTATATTGAAATGTGTTCTTGCAGCTGTTGCTCCTTCCTCAGCCATCAAACAATTCAAAGACAAAAAAAAAATACAGTATCCAGACTCTCTGTTTATTTTCCATCTTAATGTGGCTTTATTTTAAACTCTATTTCTTTTATATTTACTTTTAATTTTTCGTTTTTTTCAGACTAGATTTCTCTGTGTATCTTTGGCTGTCCTTCAACTCACAGAGATCTGCCTGACTCTGCCTCCCAAGTGTTGAGATTAAAGGTGTGTGCTACCACACTCAACTATTCTTTTCCTCCCTTCCTTCCTTCCTTCTTTCCTCCCTTCCTTCCTTCCTTCCTTCCTTCCTTCCTTCCTTCCTTCCATTCATTCTTTCTTTTCATGATTTTACCCTTGCAGATATAGGATTCAGGAGATTGGAGCTGGGCCTGGCCTGAAGGTCTCCTGCCTAAGGGTGACTTTTCTTAGTGCTGGAAGGTGCTTTGCAAGCTCCTAGGCAGAGACGCAATAAATAGTCCTGCTTAACTGTTATGCCTGTGAACCACACCCATGAGCAGTATGGCATTAGATCCCTAGAGGTGCCCCAGTGTCTCCCACATCTCGGCATTAGCAGCAGTTGTCTCTGATGACTTCTTAGATCCTAAGTCACAGAGAAGAACACACTGGAGCCACTAAAGCATCACAGTTGCTAACTGCATCCAGATGCTTTTCCTTAGACCTACACCAAAGTGTAGCTGTCACTGCTGTTAAAGACCCTGCTCACTGCAGCAGAGAGAGCTTTACAGAAAACTAAAACGTACAAATCCAGAGAACGATTGTCTCCCTGCAACAAGTTAAAGGCCAAGCTTCCATAATTAAAAAAGAAGTCTCTGTGTCGTTACTTGGGAGCAGTTGACAGCCCAAATAAAAATGTTAACTGCACTTCCTGAACAGTGAGTGTTCTGGGACAGCGTGATGGGAGGGAAAATCCCATGACAGTTTCCCAAAGCTGGATGTGCCTTATGTAGGGTACATTCCAGAAGTCTGGAAGGAAGTGTTTGAGGAGGTGAACATAACTGAGAAAGATAATCCAAAGCTTACCCATGAAATTATTACATAATACCTCATTATTAATTAATTGCTGAAACTTCCTGTAGTTATCAAAAGAAAAATGATGTGTGATTGTTTTTATAGATCATTTTGAGACATTACTTAAAATATATAAGAACATAAAGTCTAAAATTAGAAAATTTTGACATGTGAAAAGATCATCATCAATTCTATTTCTCAGCTATGCACACTGATGCTCAGGTGTAGTGTGTACAAACATGCTTAGGAATACCGCAACCCACTTCATACCTGCCACGGAAAAGGTAGAAAGGGAAAATGACAAAAACATCAAGTGATGTGTATTCTATTCCAAATTCTCAAGAAGTACTGTTAGTCCTATTCTTGCCTATTTTCTTATATGATCAGATACTTAAATAGTATTTAGTCTGTGGGTTCTTCCCCTTGCCTGCTCCTTCTCATGTCCCGTGTCACTGCCATCTGCATCATTACTGAACTCTGTAGAAATCCTGCGCCCACAGCACAGCCAGAGCTGCTGCATCAGACTCTGATGCCTGTCTGAGGGTTTGTATTGTGCTAAAGCCCGTGATGAGAGACAGCTTGGAGAAGAAAGGGATTATTTTAGACTCCAACTCAAGGTGACAGTCCATCACTGAGAGAATTCAAGGCAGGAACCCTAGGCGTGAGGTGGAGAACAGGCCACAGAAGAACACTGCTTACTGAGTCCCCGAGACTGCTTTCCTGTGCCATGTAGAACTGCATGCCCAGTGCAGGCACCCCCATAGTGGGCTGTGCTGTCTCATAGGAATCACTAGTTCAGAAAATGCCCCCTACGGGTGGTGGTGGCGCACGCCTTTAATCCCAGCACTCGGGAGGCAGAGGCAGGCGGATCTCTGTGAGTTCGAGACCAGCCTGGTCTACAAGAGCTAGTTCCAGGACAGGCTCTAAAGCTGCAGAGAAACCCTGTCTCGGGAAAAAAAAAAAAAAAAAAAAAAAAAAAAAACCACCAACAGAAAATGCCCCCTAGACTTGGCTACAGGAAAGTCTTTGTGGGAATTCTTTTCAATTATTTCTCTCTCTTTTCAAATTGGCCCTACCTAGTTTCAAGTTCTATCCAGCCCAATGCATCTTGTCATTTAAATTATTTATGGTTTTAGTTAAATTAATGTGTGGTATCACTTGCTGATCTTTATTTCAGGAAATGCTGTCCTTCTGGGATGTGGCCATTGAGTTCTCTCCAAAAGAGAGGGAATGTCTGGAGCCTGCTCAGTGGAATCTGTACAGGGATGTGATGTTGGAGAATTACAGCCACCTTGAATTCCTTGGTGAGCATATCATCTATAGTGACTTCTTATTTCAGCATCAACATAAAACTTTCTCACTTTGTATGGTTTCTCAGGGGAGCATTTCAACAGTCAGTTTCATATCCTTTGTTTTCAAAAAAATGAAGGAGGTTGCTTTATAAAAAAATCATTTCAGGGCTGAAGCGATGACTCAGTCGTTAAGAGCATTGTCACCTCTTCTAGAGGACCATTAAGTAAAAGGAAACTATTCTTTCCTTCCCAGCCACCCAGACTCGAATAATCAGACAGAAACTATATTAATTACAACGTTGTTTGGCCTATTAGCCCAGGCAGGAAATCCCACATCACCGGCACTCCTATGGCAGCTCACAGTTGTTTGTAAACCCAAGGTCTGACAACCTCATGTTGTGTGATGCTTTGATTGTGTTGTGTTCTGACAAATAAAGCTTGATTGGAGTCAGAGGGTAGAACTAGCCACTAGTTGACCATTGAGATATGGAAGACTGTAGAGAGAGGAACAGGACGTGGAAAGGCAGGGCTGAGACAGGATCTCTGCCCTTTGGATGTGGGAATGGAAGAGGGAGGTGCTTCTCTGATCTTTCAGTTTCTTAGCCGATACCTGACTCCTGATTTTTTATTGATAAAAATTAATTAGATTGTCAAATTAACCTCATACAGACACACATTTGTAGAAAACACTAATGCATATGAAAAATTAAATAATGAAAACAGAAAGATTCCTTACACTGTTTCCTTCTTTCTGTGTTTAACCTTTCTGAGTTGGATATGTCTTTCTCTGACTCTAGTGGGACTTTTAGAAATTCAGTGGCCTGAGAGGTGGAGCTCACTTTTTACTTGAAGTGTTTTACAATTCAGTTTTACTGTTTTTTTCCCTTGAAATAAAACCCAGACTGTGAATGTTGTAGATTCCATCATGTGTTGTAGTGATCCTGTCTGAAAACACTTAAGGAACTGATTGTCTGCAATCATTTGTCTCCTCATCTCTGTCCTTGTACAGAAGGGGAAATGTCAATTCCGAGTAAAAGAATACATTAAAAACTTCTCTTTATCTACAAACAGGTCTTGCCGTCCCTAAGCCACACCTGGTGACGTTTCTGGAGCAAAGACCAGAGCATTCAGATGGGAAGACACAAGCAGCAGCCACCATGCACCCAGGTGTGTAGGAATGAGGGGTTCAGGGGCAGAGTTGAGATCCTGAGATCCAACAGAAAGTGAGGTTTTCCCATTTACCCTGAAACATGATATTATGGGAATCATTCTTAGGTCCCTCCTTGTCTTTGTTGTCAAAGCACATGTCTCAGTTTTATAAAAATTTAAGGCTCTTAAACTTTGGATTTCCCCAATTACAAGCTATGCTTCTGCTTACAGACCTCTAAGGAGTTTCTCTGTAGCCCTGGCAGTCCTGGAGCTGGCTCTGTAGACCAGGCTAGCACTGAACTCAAAAAGATCTTTCTGCCTCTGCTCCTGAGTGCTGGATTTAAAAGTGTGTGTCACCACTCCTGGCCCAATAACCCCTTACTTTAAGTACATCTGATTTTAATATTATTCCATGTTAAGGGGAAAATTGAACTTAAATATCTTTCGGTGTTTTACTTTAGGATTACTTCTGAGGACAGGTACAGAGGACTGGATAATGAAAGGTAGAAATGTTTTTTCTCCCTCTAATATTGTGTTTGAGTCCAGCCTGGTCTAGATAGTGAGTTACAGGACAGCAAGGTCTTCATCAAAAAACCTTGTCTTCTAAAAACAAAACAAACAAACAAAAGAAGTAATTTTTTTCATATCTTCATTGCCTTAACCAAATATATTGTCTTAACCAAATTTGATTCATGCATATGTGAACTGAAGGTTTTTTTTTTTTTTTTTTTTTTTTTTTTTTTTTTTTTTTTACCATGTTTCAATATGTTTCAGGTTTATATTTTCTGGTCTTTCAAATAAAATGTAAAATAATGTCCTGAATTTGAACTATGAATTTCATCTTTGTGAAGACTGTCTACGTGTGCAGCATATCTTTTGTACTCCCAAAATAAAACTATATGTGTAGGATAAAATGTTTGCATTAGACTATGTCTCAAATTTACAAAGTCAAAAATAACTTTCTCTTACCAGAACTCAGCTACTTTATAATTTCATGGTATCCTGCAATAAAAAATCTCAATGCATTTAATCAGTTTATTTCTCTTAGTAAAATGCCCTTGCAACTTACTTAGCTATTTAACTTTGAATTATATGCCATTAGATCTATGTTCTATTTGGATGTTCCATTATTGGTGTGGGACAGTTCTGTATTTTGTCAATTAATGTCTTAACTAAACACTGATTGGCCAGTAGCCAGGCAGGAAGTATAGACTGGACAACCAGACAGGAAGTAGAGGCAGGACAATGAAAACAGGAGTATTCTGGGAAGGAGGAAGCCCATTCCTCTCCAGTCCTGCCCAGACACGGAAGAAGGAAGATGTGACCTCCCCTGTTGAAAAAGATACTAAGCCATGTGGCTAACATGTACTAGAATAATGGGCTAATGTAAGTTAAGAGAGTTAATAAGGGCTGGGTGGTGGTGGCGCACGCCTTTAATTCCAGCACTCAGGAGGCAGAGGCAGGTAGATCTTTGTGACTTTGAGGCAAGCCTTGTCTACAAGATTTAGTTCGACAGGCTTCAAAGCTAAAGTGAATCCCTGTCTAGAAAAACCAAAAAAAAAAGAGTTAATAAGAAGCCTGAGCTAATGGGGAAATCTGTTTATCATTAATATATACTCTCTATGTGATTTTCTTTGGGGCCAAATTGCTGTGATACCTCGTGGGAGGACAGAAACCTTAAGAAGCAGGCCCACACATTACACATTATTCTACTTACTAAATGTATAGATTATTTCTTTGTATAATATTTTATCATTTATACATAGTGACTAATTTTTGGAATGACTCATTTTTTACTGCTTCAATATGTATTAATAAATGTTTTCTTCTAAAGATAAGCATTGTAAGTATGAAGAATATTTTTCTAACCTTTATTCATATCTCAACTTTTGCTCAACAGGAACAACACCCAAAGATTATAGCATTTTCTCCAAGACCGTTGATTATAACTCACAATATATTCAATGCCGGAGAATTCATAGAAGGGAGAAACCCTTCAAGTGTGAAGAATGTGGTAAGGGCCTTAGTTCTCACAGAACTCTTTCCATGCACCAGAGACTTCATACTGGAGAAAAACCCTACACGTGTGAAGAATGTCACAAGGCCTTCAATACTCGCTCATCACTTTTTATACACCAGAAAGATCATACTGATGAAAAATCCTACAAGTGTGGAGAATGTGGCAAATCATTTTATTATCCTTCAATGCTAAAGCAACATCAAAGGATTCATTCTAAAGAGAAAATCTACAAATGCAAAGAATGCGGCACTTGTTTCTCCTTGTTTTCACGTCTTAGACGGCATCAAAGAAAACATACTAGAAAGAAATCGTACAAGTGTGAGAGCTGTGGCAAATGTTTTTGCTTCATTTCATCCCTTCGGCAACATCAAACAATTCACTGTGAAGACAATCCCTACAAGTGTGTGGACTGTGGTAAAAGCTTTAACTCTCTTATATATCTTAGACGACATCAAACGATCCATTCAGCAGACAACAGTCCTTATACCTGTGTACACTGCGGCAAATGGTTTTCCTATTCTAGGAATCTTCAGGATCATCAAACAGTTCACACTGGGGAGAAAACCTTCAAGTGTGACGAATGTCACAAAGCCTTTCATTATCAGTCATCCCTTAAGATACACAAGAAAGTTCATATGGAAGAGAAACCCTACAAGTGTGAAGAGTGTGACAAAGCCTTTCATTATCACTCCTCCCTTTGGAGACACAAGAAGGTTCATAATGGAATGAAACCCTATAAGTGTAAGAAGTGTGACAGATGTTTTAACTCATCTGTATCCCTTAGACAACATCAAACAATCCACTCTGAAGACTGTCGTTATACCTGTGTACACTGCAGCAAGAGGTTTTCAAATTTAAGATATCTTCGGATGCACCAAAGAATTCATACTGGAGAGAAACCCTACAAGTGTGAAGAATGTCACAAAGTCTTTCCTTTTCTCTCATCCCTTAGGAGACACAGGAAACTTCATTCTGGAGAGAAACCTTTCAAGTGTGAAGAATGTCACAAAGCCTTTCTCTGTAACTCATCCCTTAGGATACACAAGAGACTTCATACTGGAGAGAAACCCTACACCTGTGAAGAATGTCACAAAACCTTTCATCTTAAGTCATCTCTTAGTAGACACAAGACACTTCACACTGGAAAGAAACTCTATACGTGTGAAGAATGTCACAAAACCTTTCACTATAACTCATCCCTTAGGAGACACAAGAGAGTTCATACTGGAGAGAAACCCTACAAGTGTGAAGAATGTCTCAAAACCTTTCATCTTAAGTCATCTCTTAGTAGACACAAGAAGCTTCATACTGGAGAGAAACCCTACAAAGGTGAAGACTGTGACAGATGCTTTTCCTCAACTTTATCCTTTTTATGACATAAAAGAAATACTCATTATATAGAGAATCCCTAAAATTTGGGGGAATGTAGCAAAGATTTTTATTAATCTAATATCCTTATTCAACACATGATATAGTTAATACAGGGGAGAAATCCAACAAATATCTTAAGAAGTTTACTTCTTAAAACACATCAAATTTATGGAGGAGAGTTATCTGTCTATGTTACTTTCATTGGTTAATTAATAAAGAAAACTGCCTTGGCCCTTTAAGAGAACAGAAAATTAGGTGGGTGGAGTAGACAGAACAGGAAGAAAGAAGTGAGGTAGATGGCTCAGACAATTGCCCTGCCTCTGCAACCAGATGCGATGAAGCTCCAGCCCAAGATGGACGTATGCTAGAAACTAAATGGTAAGGCACCACTTCGTGGTGCTACACAGATTATTAGATATGGGTTAATCAAGATGTGAGTAAGAGGCTGAAAATAATGGGCCAGGCAGTATTTAAAAGAATACAGTTTCCGTGTAATTATTTTGGACAAAGCTAGCCAGGTGGCGGGACACAGCCCGCCGCTCCCTACTACATCAAATGATTCATTCTGACTGCAAACTTCATGAGTGTGTCAAATGTGTTAAAATTTTTGCCAGCAAATCAGGAATTACTCATCTGAAATAAGTTAACCATTTTGGAATGTCAACATCAACATGTAACTTACAAGAGCATGACTACTAAGAATGTCATCAGAGAACAGCAGAGACTTCTCTTTGCTGTAACTCTGAACAGTTTGTTCCATCAATGTGTTTAAAACTTGCCTTTATTAATAAGTCTCTATCTTCTGTAACTATAAATGATCCATTAATCCTTTACCATGCCAAAGCTTTGTCCATTGGTTGCCCAGAATCTGAGATCTGGGCTGTAGCATAGTTACTGTTGTTTTTCTTAAGTAAGTCATCAAAACTGTTCTAATATCCCCCCTTGGTGTGTAAGAAGCTCTGCTTTTCTGAACTAGCAGATTTTCACTCAGCATTTGAATCTATATTGATAATTGTTGTTGGTAAAATAAAAGAACAGGGACAGAGTTAAAACTGTATAAATACTCTTGCCATCTAAGACACCCACAGCAAGGCAGCAGCTGTGGCTGCAGAGGTGCCGTCATCAGCTGAGGCAGTGATAGTTTCAGGTGCAGCTGCTTTGCCTCAGATAAAAACAGCAGTGCCTGTAGAGCAACAATGGCATTAAAGCTCTGGGGTAACCAATCATTTGCTGACTGCATTTGAAGCTCCTTCTACAAACTGTAACTCATGTGATGTTAATTTGTGATAAACCTGTGCCTGACTGGGTGATAAGTCCTAGGGAGGATTTAATGCTGTCATTCTAATGAGCGGACAGTAACTAAATGAACCCAAGTTCTCAACTTTATACCCACAGTCAGGCACCTCTCAACCCTCCCCAGAATGTATTAATCGTGTGGTAGATGGAGAAGACTACACAGATGCAAAATGATCAAAATGTGAAGAATATTCATCTGTGGAGGGTCCTAATCCATAGGTGATACTGTATCACACATTGTAAGTGATTTCCCTTGCACACATCTAAAGCCAAAAGTCATGGAGAAGAGTTGGGAAGAATGTCAGAGCCAGGTATAGTAGATGTGTGCCCTGAAGCAGTAGAAATGTTGAGACATTTCTAGAACAGTGAAACATTGATAGAAATGCTAATACCATTTAATGTATGTATATTCTGTGACTATGACTATGTGGACAATATTTCTATAAGCTGAACCCCTCCATACAACAAGTACGGGTGCCTAAGCCCTGTCTCACCTGTGTGGAGGAACTACTGGCAATTGATGGCTATTGAGACAGTCAATGAGGTTCCAGTCAACTGTCCTACACCCCTAAACATTGAGTAAATACTAAGCGCATTGAAGAAATAACAAAGAAAAAGCCCACTGAGTTAGGAGACTATCATGTTTCCATGGGTAAGGTGCAATTGGTGAAGGAATATGGAACTTTAAGTAAAGGATGCAACATCCATGTATTAAATTCTCCCAAAATAAATATCATTTTACAGCTTGTTGGTTTTGTATATGTCCAAACTTGTTTTATCAGTGATTACAGTACCTGAATCTTACTCATGAAGTTTACAGTAGGTCAGTACCCCTGTAGGGAAAACCTCATGAGGGAGCAAGTGAAAGGAAGGACTACCAGAAGAGCTCAGATGCTGAGGACTAAAGGGTTCTGAATCAGTGTAGCCTGGGGCGAGGAATGACTCTGCAGGGGTGAGGTGTGGCCAGTCACCTTGTATCTTCTTGGCTTTGTCATGAGTACAACAGAGGAACTATGAGCAGTGGCTTCTTCACCCTCCTCTGCCTCCTATGTCATAGTGATCACAGGTGCTTTAGTTCCTGGTCATCCATCATCATTAAACTTAGAAAAGCTCTGTAGCTGTCAACTGAACATGGTGGGTAGAAAGTTCCGAGACAACACATCATATATTTTCTATGACTGAATTTTGCAAAAACAGTTTATTTACATGTAAATAGCTTGTGCACATTAGAGAAAACACAGAGAAATGTGCTTCCAGCTTAAACTTCTGTTGCAGATAATAAAAAAAGGCTGCTGTATAGAAAGGTTCTGTTTTTTTAAAAAATGTCTAAGATGTAGTCAGCTAGGCACCTAAAAAAATGTCAGGTTTGTTATGTATGTGAGTCAGGATTTTCTTCCTTCTTGGCGTCTCTGCAGACCTAGGTATCAATTTCCTCACAACACAGAGGGAGGTTTCCTTATGAATGGAAATAGCTTTAATGGATCTACATTTGTTCCTAAAGAGAATGGTTATTTCAGAGCTGCAGTCTGGTGTAACACCAGATTCTGTGTTACCCTCTCGGTTCAGTTCATGCACCACTGTACCGTACGTGAGTCCCGGACCCTACAGGTCCCCCTTTTATATAAATTATATGACTAGGCCTGTCTTGGGTGGCATTGGACGTCAGGCAATATTCCTTACCCGTCATGGGAAAGCATCCAGGTCAAAACACATTTCCTGTCTTAGGTTGGGGCAGCCCCCCAAAAAACCTTTCCCGTCATTGGCTCACTAGTCACCCATCACCGAGTTCAGCCAGATTTGTGCTGAAAGATTCTCTGGGGCAATTGCTCAGAGGACTTGCCACCTGGCAACATTGACCTGAGGAGTAGATATAGCAAAGGCTCACACTGTCAGGAGTAGATAGTATAGCCGAGACAGACACACTTAGGAGTAATTAGTATAGCAGAGACTCATAATCTCATTTGGCATTTCTTATTTGTCTCTCTTTAATTTAAAATCCTCTTATTTTGAAAGCAAAAACATTCATACATAAAAATTAACTAAACTTGAAAACTACAGTGCTGTGAGATATTTTAACTAGGCAAAGATATGTTACATTTGTTTATGCTGTGCAAGATTATTTTAACTGTGTAAAACAAATTGTTTACAATGTAAAGATGTGTTACATTTGTTCCTGCTGTCTTTGTTTACAATGTAAAGATGTGTTACATTTGTTCCTGCTGTCTTTGTTTATAATGTAAAGATGTGTTACATTTGTTTCTGATGCCTTTGTTTTCAATGTAAAGATGTGTTGCATTTGTTCCTGTTGTCTTTGTTTACAATGTAAAAATGTGTTACATTTGGTTTGGCTCTCTTTGTTTTATAATGTAAAGATGTGTTATATTTTTTTCACCTGCCTGTTAAAGACACCTGATTGGTCTAATAAAAGCTGATTGGCCAATAGCTAGGCAGAAGAGGATGGGCAGGGCTAGCAAGCACAGAGAATAAATAGGAGGAGAAATCTAGGCTAGAGGAGAAAAGGATAAGGAAGAAAGAGGGGGACATGCAGGTGTCAGAAGCTGGGGAGCATGCAGACAGTCATGGAGACAGCAGGAAAGTAATACATACAGAGAGAACAGTATACAGACCCACATCAAAACATAGATGAGCAGGAACAGGTAACATTGTAAAAGCTAGCAACAAATGAGCCTAAAATAAGGCCCAGTTTCATAAATACTGAGATGTAGGGCTAGTTCATACAGGCCCATAATTTTACAGTGTATTGTGACGAGAAGTCTGAGTGACCTGGCAAGGCACACTTTATATCTGCCACACAGAGGTTGTCTCCTAGCCTTTTGAGACAAACTGATGCGATCCTAAGCATAGGGTCTGGATATGTTAATGTTGCTCTGATACTTTTTTGTAATTTGAGAGGTCGCCTGTGTACGAGGTGTTAATATATGTGACAGAGCAGTCTATACAGAGCAGTCATAGATAAAAAGACGTGACAAAATGGGCATAAAATGGTGTGGACGTGACAACAGTCATCCTCCCAGCTAACTAGGTATGAAAGCTTTTTGGAAAATAAACACGGGTGATTTTCAGGATGTAAATTCAGCACTTCATAAAGGATCCCTAAAAACTCCCTTCCAAGTCATGTGTGTTATGTCTCAAATATTTCTCCACCTTCCCTCTGGATCAAAAGATACTTTATGATCTGGGCTGGCCGTGGACTTTGACATAGTGGTGCCCAATGTGAAGGTAATCAGTAAACCCTTAAAAAAATCAGAGAAGTGACCAGACTTATGGAGAAAAACATTAAAAAACTCACAAAAAATTACAACACAGGTAAATAAGTGAGTAAAAAAGCACTCAAGAGTAAAAAATAAAATTAAAAAAATTCATAAAAGCAAAAATTCAGGAGTAAAAATTTATAAACAATAATCAGTTATGTATGCTAATAGCTAAAAAAAACTTAAAGTAAAACAAAAACAATGATAAAAATATTTAAAGCCTGTGAGCATGAGGGTCGCAGAAATGCAGCTTTTATCACTGCTAAATGGGTAAAAAATTAATTAGAAAATAATATAGCTTTTCCCTAGCCATCACCTAAGTTACTGCCGGGATTGCAACGGTTCCACACACATGCACTGTAACTGGCTCAGTTTTGACCCGCGTGCAGTAGGCATCTAATTCTAACCCTCCCGCACAAGGAATCCAACCCCACAGTCAGCAGCCCAGAGTCCGTCACTTGTGGGGCAATATTATACAGGCCACATATTTCTGCACTGTATGGTGGCCAGGCTCTCAAGCCACAGTTCTGTACCTGAGATGGTCACCTAGCACTTACAGACTGGCAGTCGCCTGGGTCAGGAAATGCTAATGTTGTTCTGCTCCCTTCTTCGTAACTATATCGTAACTATAGAGATCGCCTGGGAAGAGGTGTTAATCCAAGCTAGTGACTTTAGTCCTGCTACCCTGGAAACAGAATGCTAATGAACTTCCCCCTCAGTTTACCCTTGGGGATAAAAGCTGTTTTGAGAATAAACGTGGGTGACCTTCATGATTTTAATGTACCCGAGACTCCCAATATCGCTGTGTAAACTGTGTCTCAATTATTCCCGAGCCTCCATGCCAGTCCAGAGAGATAATTTATGTTGGGGTTGGACCCTGACAGGGAATAAAACAGAAAAAAAGATTTAAAAAATCTAATTTTATAATTACAAGTTAAAATAAAAAAGATAGTAAAAATGCGCGGCCACACCCGCCAGAGCTTGTGACGACACGCTACAATCTTAGAACAGCCACAATTATGTACTGGTACAGCATGAAAAGCAAAATCCACGGCAGAATTGGAACTTGAAAATCAGTTACCTTAATAGGCCTTATGTCCTCTTTCCCAACCCATGTTTGTTATTTGCTCTAAATCTTCCCTCATCCCCTATATTTAACCTATATCCTCTTTTCTACTTTATACAGTGTAGCAACATATGTATTTTTTTTCTCTCTCTCTGTCTCACACACACACATAATTTTCTAGATCAAATATATTAGGGAGACCATGCAGTATATTTCTTCATAGGATTGAGTGACCTCAACTGATATACATTTGACATCCATCCATTTTTCTGTTAATTTTGTAATTATACTTTTGTAAAGCTAAATAGCATCTCCTCGGTGTGTGTGTGTGTGTCTCTCTCTCTGTGTGTGTATGTGTAATGAACACACATTTATAATTATTAAATTATTTTCCATTAATATGTTAATGGACATGCATGTTTTTTTGGGTTATTTACAATTGAGAATAAAGAAGCAATCAACATGGGACACAAAGATCTCTATAAAGTGTGCAGTTCCCTGAGAATAACCCAGGACTGAAATACTGGGGACAGTACAGAGACTACAGCCCTGGATCCAATGGTGTGACACCACTATGGATGTGAGGAATGGTGTGGGAAAATTCTATATTCTGTCAATTATGTTTTAAATAAATGCTGATTGGCCAGTAGCAGGCAGGAAGTATAGGCAGGACAACCAGAGAGGAAGTAGAGGCGGGACAATGAGAACAGGAGTGTTCAGGGAAGAAGGAAGCTTTATCCCTAGTCCTGCCCAGACAAGAAAGAAGGAAGATGTGACCTACCCTTCTGAAAAAGGTACCGAGCTATGTGGCTAGTAAATACTAGAATAACGGGCTAATATAAGTTGTAGGAGTTAATAAGAAGCCTGAGTTAATGGGCCAAGCAGTTTATAACTTATGTAGACCTCTGTGTGATTTTCTTTGGAACTTGATTATGGGAACCTGGTGGGACAGGAACCCCAACAATCAGGCTTCCATGTTACATGTGAGGTGCTGACTTGGGAGGTTCCAGTGGTCACTGCAGCACCATAGTCTATGCTGTTGTGGTCTCAGAGGCTCCTTTGGTCTGTGACCCTAACCACAGCCTGAGACAGTAGACGGCACTGCATCTGAAGTTTAGTGCTTTGTTCCAGCAGGCTCTCAGGGGCCAAGGGGTGACCGAGGATTTGACTCCATAATGAGCATCCAGTGACATCCACATTGACATCTGAGGCCACTGGACTCAATTCCTGGTTGGAGGGTTTCCTCCTACGGCTGTGAGGATGCACATCCTTTTAAATATTTCTACCCTGTACAACCTCGCTTCCACAGGAAAGATGAGGCCTCATGCGTTTATGCCAGAACCACACATTCCAAGCTGGAAAAACAAATAGATATGTTACCTTTGTTTTAGCAGACCCCTTTTTACCAGTAGATAAACAATGGTAGTCTCAGTTGGAGTTAGGCAGCCTGTTAGCTGTTCTTAATCACACAATGTCTTCTTAGGCTGTTTGTTGACCTCCTTTTCCCTGTCTTACAGTCAGGGGCACTGGCTCAGGACAGGAGATTAGGAGAACCCTTAGAGATGCACATGCTTGTGGCTGTTGTGGTGACACCAAACCCTAGGTTCAACAGTTATGTTTATATATGTGCAATGGTAGTAATGTTCTAAAAGCAGATATTTCTATTTATTTAGATAAATAATAGTAGCCAGATGCATTGATGATCCCCTCCACACATGATGTGTTATTCAATTTCTGCTTCTGTGAGGACCTGACTTTTCAAACTCAGTTCTAAAGGAGATTCATCTTAAGCCATATAATGAGCAGGTGGGGATGAGGGTGGCAGAAATCTCATCTCCAGAAATGAGCTGCGATAGCAGAATTTGAACAGATACCCTGAAAAAAGCCAGTGATGGAGCTAGGGAGCAGGGCCATTACACTTAAGGAGGTCCAGATGTTCCTAGGAGGCATCCTGTCCCTAAAACCTTGTCAGTTATTAATGGCCCTTTGTTAGGGTTTTCATGCCCCCAAACTGACCAATGATTTCAGAAGTTACCTTACCCTATGCCCTTTTTACCCAAACCCAAGACGACAGGACATGAACTCCCCTAATTATGGCGTTTCCTCTTTAAAAGTTCTCCCCTTTCCTGGTTTCCAGGCTGACTTTGGCTCACCCACTAATTAGCATAGTCGAAACACGATGTTAAATATTAAAAACTCTCTTGTGCTTTCGGAATCCAGTGCTGTGGAGTTCCATTTTCGGGGATATTCAACTTGGATATAGCACTTATTTTCTTTCTTTTTTTAAATATTTATTATGTGTACAGCATTCCTTCCATGTGTGCCTGCAAGACAGAAGGGGGCGCGAGGTTTCATTATAGATGGCTGTGAGCCACCATGTGGTTGCTGGGAATTGAACTCAGGACCTCTGGAAGAGCAGTCAGTACTCTTAACCACTGAGTCATCTCTCCAGCCCCTAGCACTTACTTTCGCTTAGTTTAGTTTAGTTTTGTTTTTAATTGCGTCCCTCCTAAAAAGCCATTTATGCTTCGCGCAGATTTCTGGGAAATGTAGTCCTTGCGTCTTTGACGTCACAAGATGCCGTCCAGGAAATCTCATTCGGGTTTAGGTCTCCACATGCGTCCCTTCCTGAAAGTTGGGCGAGAGTCTTGCCTGCTGCGCATTCCTGTTGCGTCTCTGACTTGGAGGTTGGTCCAGGTTGCAGTGCAGCCTGAGGCACTGTGCGGGGTGCGGGTCCATCTTGGAGGGAGCGGACCTGGGTTGGGTGGGAGGGCGGAAGAAGCTGCTTTGGAGGTGCGGTGCTCAAATGGCTGGGACGCCTGAGGTTGCAGGTCAGGGCTGGGGAGAGGGCGACAGGGACTGTGCCCTGAGTGATGGCTTCCTTAGGACGCCGCGTGCAGCCCGAGTCCGCCTTGGGCTTCTGGGACAGGAGAGCAGCCTGGGAGCGCGGAGTGCAAGGTCCAGGGTTGCAAGCTAAGGATGGCCAGCTGACTGTCTGCTCCTGAGGGGGAGCTGGGAGCTCACTGAGCAGCTTTGGTGGGGAAACACACTTTTCTAGCTGACCCATACTTGTATGAATGCTGTGAGATTTCTCAGTATCTTCAGAGCAAACGTAGTTTCTGGCCCTTCCTTTGCTTTGTAGCCGGCCTAATGTAATGTACTTGACGTTCATGAAGTTTCTGTTCCCCGATATGCCTCTCTGCTGATGAAATGATCCGAATAAGACCAAATCAAACAGAAGTTGAAAAAGTCCAGGGTTGATGGATATCAACGTTCCATAATGGCTTTCCAGCCCTCCAAGAGGAGATAGGAAAGGATGACCAGAAAACCATGTGTTTTCTAGGTGCTGTTTAAATACTTTGTGGGAGTGGTATTTAGCATCTCTGGGGAGGGGTCATCCTTTGCTGGGCTTTCTCTGAGGTGGAGTCTGTACTGGGGCAACTCTCAGAGGAGTGGGTTTGAGATGGATCTTCTACCCAAACATTTCAGACTCTGGTTATATGGATACCACCCAAACATCCTAGATTCTTTGGGTTTAGGGGCGACTACTCAAGTCTTTCTACTTTCTGTGGTCATGGCACTAAATAGAGGAAAGGGAGTTGGGAATTGGTGGGCTCACATTCAGTGGGAGGTGTGCCTGTAGGAGCATCCAGTTAACTGCCATCCTGGAGACCTCAGGCATCTGTTCCTTAAGGGAGATGAGAAGGCAGGTTGCTAGGAGAAAAAATAGATTGTTATTATCGGCCCTATAAATGGGGCTAGCCATAGGGAGGGTGATTAACTGCCAGAAAGAATGGGATGGAGAAGCACCCTGGTACAGGAGAGGCAAGGGTGAATGAATGAGTCACTTTACATTGTTTTCATTTTCTCTGCCGGTTAAAGAACACAGGAAGGAAAAACATCTGAGGTACCATAGATCTCAGGTGCATCAGACTCTGTGTTTTCATTACACTTCACTTTCATGACTGTGCGCATGAACTGTTGAGAAATTTCTTCTCCCTCACCGTGACTTTCTCCTGTGAGGAATGCATATATGTGTGGTGTGTAGTAGCACATAACACTAAATACATGTGCTGTGGGTGCATTTATTTCATATTTCATCTGTCTTAAATGGATCATGGCCAGCTGAGCTTATAGGATCGCTTGCCTTGTCTTTCCTTTTGATGGGTCAGTGTGAGCTCATGTGGCCACTTCAGACATGTCAAGGATATTACTCCCTCTGTGAGAACATTTCTAGCTCCCTTTCATCTTGGGCCAGATCTAGATTTGTATGCACAGACACACGATACCTGTGTTAGGGTTTCCACCTCTGTGAAAAAGACCATAATGAAAGATACTTGGAGAAGAAAGGCTTTATTTCATATGCCTACTTCAGGTAATATTCCATCACTGAGGGAAGAAAAGACATAGCGCTGGAGAGATGGCTCAGAGGTTAAGAGCATTGCCTGCTCTTCCAAAGGTCCTGAGTTCAATTCCCAGCAACCACATGGTGGCTCACAACCATCTGTAATGAGGTCTGGTGCCCTCTTCTGGCCTGCAGACATACACACAGATGGAATATCGTATACATAACAAATAAATATTTAAAAAAAGAAAAGACAGGGACCAGAGGCAAGAACTGGAGAACAGCCTCAGAAGAACACTGCTTACTAACTCCCCCAGACTGCTTTCCTGTACCATAGAGAATTGTAGTCTTGCCAGGCAGTGGTGTTGCACGCCATTAAACCCAGCACTTGGGAGAAAGAGGCAGGCGGATCTCTGTGAGTTTGAGGCCAGACTGGACTACAAAAGCTAGTTCCAGGACAGGCACCCAAGATACACAGAGAAACCCTGTCTCAAAAAAAAAGATTTGTGTGCCCAGTGCAGGGAGTAGAGATAATAGGCTGTGAGATCTCATATCAATCACTAGTTAAGAAAATGTCACCGTAGACATGGTCTCTTCTCAAAATGGCCGTAGCTGGTTTCAACTTAATAGGATAAATATGAAGCACAATACATCTTGGTATTTAAATTAAATTCACTGATCTTTATTTCAGGAAATGCTCTCCTTCTGGGATGTGGCCGTTGATTTCTCTCCAGAAGAGAGGGAATGTCTGGAGCCTGCTCAGTGGAATCTGTACAGGGATGTGATGTTGGAGAATTACAGCCACCTTGAATTCCTGGGTGAGCATCTCATCTATAGTGACTTCTTATTTCAGCATCAACATATCGCTTCCTTGCTTTGTATGGTTTCTCAGGGGAGCATTTCAACAGTCAGTTTCATATCCTTTGTTTTCAAAAAAATGAAGGAGGTTGCTTTATAAAAAAATCATTTCAGGGCTGAAGTGATGACTCAGTCGTTAAGAGCACTGACTGCTCTTCTAGAGGACCATTAAGTAAAAGGAAACTACACTTTCCTTCCCAGCCACCCAGACTCGAATAATCACACAGAATCTATATTAATTACAATACAGTTTGGCCTGTTAGCCCAGGCAGGAAATCCCACATCACCGGCACTCCTATGGCAGCTCACAATTGTTTGTAAACCCAAGGTCTGACATCCCCATGTTGTGTGATGTTTTGATTGTGTTGTGTTCTGACAAATAAAGCTTGATTGGAGTCAGAGGGTAGAACTAGCCATCAGCTGACCATAGAGATAGGAAGACTGTAGAGAAGGGAACAGGACGTGGAAAGGCGGGGCTGAGACAGGATCTCTGCCTTTTGGACGGCGGAATGGAAGAGGGTAGGATGTCACTGGTGCTTCTCTCATCTTTCATTTCCTTAGCTGATATCTGACTCTGTATTTCTCACTGACAAAGATTACTAAGATTAATATATCACCCTCCCGTAGACATACATGAAGGCGAAACACTAGTGTATATGAAAAATTAAAATAAATTATGATTTTAAAAATAATCATTTTACTGTTTGCTTCATTCTGTGCTTGATCTTTCTCTGTTAAATGTATGTTTCCTTCACTCTAGTGTGACTTTTAGAAATTTAGTGGCATGAGACATGGAGCACACTCTTTAATTGAAGTGTTTTACGATTCAGTTTTACTGTTTTTCCCCTTGAAGTAAAATTCATATTTTTTTTTTTTTTTTTGCTTTTCTGTTTTTTCCCCCTCTTTGGTTTTTTTTTTGAGGCAGGATTTCTCTCTGGTTTTATCTTTTTTTTTTTTTTGGTTTTTCGAGACAGGGTTTCTCTGCAGCTTTAGAGCCTGTCCTGGAGCTAGCTCTTGTAGACCAGGCTGGTCTCGAACTCACAGAGATCCACCTGCCTCTGCCTCCCGAGTGCTGGCATTAAAGTCGTGAGCCTCCACTGTACAGCTACTTCACATGTTGTAGTGATCCTGTCTGAAAACACTTAAGGAACTGATTGTCTGCAGTCATTTGTCACCTCATCTCTGTCCTGACAAGCCATGTACAGCTAGGGACATGTCAATTCCGTGTATAAGAACACATAAAGAAACTTCTTCCCTTTTTCTACAAACAGGTCTTGCTGTCCCTAAGCCACACCTGGTGACATTTCTGGAGCAAAGACCAGAGCCTTCAGATGGGAAGAGACAAGCAGCAGCCACAGTGCATCCAGGTGTGTAGGAATGAGGGGTTCAGGGGCAGAGCTGAGATCCAACTATCTAACAGAAAGTGAGGCTTTCCCATGTGCCTTGAAACATGATATCATGGGAACCTTTCTTAAGGTCTCTCCTTCAGGTCTTTGTTGTCAGAGTACATGTCTCAGAGGTTTATGAGGTTTTAAGTCTCTTTGGATTTCCCAATAACAAGCTGTGCTTCTATTTACAGTGATCTCCAAGGTTTTCCTGTTTGTTGAGTCTCCATCGTAATGTAAGACTCAGGGAAATAGAAATCAGTCCTGCTATGACCAAGAGTCATTTATTTATAGATGTTGAAAGCAGACTGATGACAGAAAGATCTCTAGACCAAAGTGAACATATTGGGTTAATAAAGGGAAACCCACAATTCCATCACAGAGAGGCAGGCAGGGACAGAGGCTCAGTGGTATCAGTTCTGTTGGTCAGAACAATTGGGGGGTTGGAAGCATTGGATAAAACCCAGAGCAACCTAATGTAATTTTGACAGTCCATTTCCAACTGATCTTAGGGAAGAGTCAAAGCATTCACATATTGTATAAAGGGGATTTATTTGGCCATTAGGTACACTACTTTAACATTGCCTGTTTGCCTTTTTATTTTTTTAACAACTTTACCACCAGTTGATTCAGCAGGTCCTGATCATTATATGTAGGAAGAGTAGGATAGGGTGACCTGCAAGGCCTTGGACTGTTGATTCAGAGATGCCCATCAAATCGGTTATGGGTACAGCGTTTGTGTGCTTCTCGTTCATGACAGTTAGTAGATTTAGGCCTGTTAGTAAGTTGTAAGGCTCCATTTGTTTTTCTCTTTCACGTTAATCTATTTATCATGTACAGAGATGTTATTTCGATATATACCCAGTCACAACTTGTTAAAGCAATCATAAACTTTTATATGTGAATCTGGTTTTTCCAGATACATCAGTACTAGTAATACATTTTATTTCAGATACATTCAGGATATGCACCGTGGCTAGACCTAGAGGAAACATTATGGTTAATATTACCATAAGTCCAACTGAACAAAAAGATCTTGTGCTCACTTCTTCTTCAGGTCTCCTATTGATTCTCAAATGTCCTTAGTGTATATTTTCATTAGCTTCTGTGTTTTTAATGGGATCATGACTGGTTAATTTAGGCAATGTTTTTCATCAGCAACTCGATGGATCAGGCTTTTGCGGCCAGCTGCTCCCCAATAACCATACAGACACTTTATATTGATTGTAAATGCTCAACTGACAGCTCGTACTTATTACAAATTATGTCTTACATTTTAAATTAACCCATACGTCTTATTTACACTCTGCCACGTGGCAGTACCTTTTCTTCATACGGCATGTTTATTGCTGGCTTCTCAGAATCCTGGTCCCTGCTCTGACTCTGGCTTTCTAATGCCAGGATTTGGTCTGCCCCAAAAATCCTGCCTAGCTATAGACTAATCCGCTTTTTATTAACAATAAAACAACACATCTTCACAGTGTTATTCCACAGCGTTTTCTCCATTTGTCTAATATATAACAAAAGTATACATATAAAAATAGCCTCTCATGTTGTTGGAAATAAAAACATAACCTCTCTCCCAAACTAACAAACTTCTTTTTCCTTGTAAAGTCAAGACATGTGAAAACTACATAGGTTGCTTTAATCTAGCAGTTTTCACAATCCAGTGAGTCTCCGCAGCTCTCATTTCTTCATTAGCAGTCAGAAAATCTAGACAACACAGTAACACATGGATTCTGGACACTCAGTGGATTTTACTTTTTGTGTGTCTTTTTTCTTTTATTTTTATTCCCCTTTTAAGGACTTTTACTTTATTTTAAAACTGTCTATACCATTTTTTTGTTCTTTCGTGAGACTTTATACATTTTTAAACACACTGTACCCATTTACAGATTTTTTTTTTCTATCTAAATCTATCTTTCCTGAGCATCTGTAACCTTTTCTGTCCACATGAGCAAAACCCTAAACCTGCCACCCACCGAAGTGGTGGAGCTCAAGTCAGTGGCTCAAATCTATAGGCAACCACCAGGGCGTGCATCTCTGTACTGCAGGCCACATGAGAGAGGCAATACCAGGAAGATGCATTTGTCTCCACTTTTGTGTATTGAGAACATTTTTTAAGGTTCCTCATGTCTTATGTGGTTTTGAGTGGTGAAGGACACTTAATAGAAATCCCACACTAGCTCAAAATTGAGACTAATAGAGGATTATTTATTTAGGGGTAGACTCACAAGTCACAATCCTCTGCTGGAACGGAGAACAGCAACCAAATCCCACAGCTGGAAAAGAGGCCGGACACAAGCTTTACATTGGCATAAATAGTATAAGAGGCCATGCCCAAGTGGGCAGATTACTTAAAGGCTACTAGCTGTAGGAATTCCTGTAGCACCTCTCCCTTTTGTTTAAATGTTTAAATGTTCTAAACCTAATACAAAATTATATACAATAAGAACAATATATCAAGCAAGAAACGTGATAAATGTTTCAATAATTATCCTATCCTAATGAGTTTAAGTCTTGCACAGTAAATAACTTGGCTAAGTCATGAGAGGAAAGTAACTACACCTATGTAGTCTTCAACCCCATCAAAGACCCAAGAAAGGAAATAATATTACTTGAGTAGGCAGGAAGTGCAATCAAGCAACTTCCAAAATGTACAATAAATGACAGAGAGAACTGGCTACCTAGCCAATCACCCAAAATCTTATTTTCAATGTTGGAGCAACCAACTTTGGCTAAGGCCTAGATTAATTGACATACCATTTTCAGAGTTTAAAATTTTTTCAAAACCGTCTTACCCTGTCTTAGCAAGATTTGACAGTCATTTTTCTTGGATCCTGATTGCCCTGTCTGGACGTCATGCATTTTGTCAGTGGTTGACACATGGGCAGTTCCTTGCCCAAAGGCCAGTTTTTCCAAGAAGGAAACAAGCTCCAATTGGAGTGTCTTCCATGCACAACATTCTCTCTGGAATAGATTGGTGCTGCCAGGAGCAATCCTGTCTCACTTCAACAGAACCTTAAGTTATTTAAATGCCGTATTCTACAGCTCTTTGAAGTGGTTGAAGATTACCTATCTATGCAGAATACAATCTCTGTGTATCTAAAGAACTTGATTAGTCTAACTATAAGTATGACAGACATAGATGACTATTGATCTACAATTCGTAATACCTATATAACTTAAAGACTAAGACTTCATATTAGGATATTATACAATAAACAACTGTGCAGCAAATAAATGACCTCAAAATGTAAACAATGTATAAATATCTTGATCAGAGGTAGAAATGTACATTGCAATATGATAAATATAATTGCAGTATGATAAATATATCCTAAAATTATATCAATATATAAAAATGTTTTAAGCAGAGGTAGAAGCATGCATGCGTGCATACAATATGACAAAATAACTGCCTAGATATACAAATATAGATGAAAATAGGAACATATTCACTATAACTTATTTGTATCAATATACAAGGATCTATACCAATGTAATTGCCTATAAATAATAGCTCACAAGTATTCACTCTATTACTCATTAGTACAAGTAAGCTCACACTAATCTATTATCCCTCCCAATTTCTCCCTCCTTTATTTTCAAAGAGATCCCTTAGCCCTATAAAATTTCCCCCCCAACCCCCAACCCTATACCAATTATAATCAACTCCTACGTGATGTCCCTAACCCTGAGGGCAAACTTTGTTGGGAGAAGGGATGTTGTCTTCTAGAATTACTTCCAGCTGTCATGGGGGCGATGTTCTTTCTATGGGATCCTGTGAAATTAAAATGATGGTTAAGTTCCAAGATTACTGTCTGGTATAATTACAAATAGTCTCTGAGTATTCGGTAGGGTTTTTCTGAAGTTCCTATTTGGAGTTCTGGCCAGAACATTGTAAAAAAAAATAGTACACCATTTCACTAACCAAGTTGGAACCGTCTTGAGCAGCTGGGACCCAAAGCAGGTCTTACAGTAGCGCTATCAGCATCATGATGTCATATCAACCAGGTGGGGTTGTTGTTGTGGGGCCCCATGTTCTTCCTGGAAACTTCAAAGATTACTGCAGGAAAATTCATTGTTCATTGTGGAAAACAAACATTATTTATATAGACATATGCAGACATATATATTCAATGAAAAGTACAATAGAGACAAAAATAGGTATGAAGAAAAGTAAATTTTCTGATTTTTTTTTCTGTCCCATATCATGGCGGCTCCTGTCATAAGACAGAAACTCTGAATTTTTATTTTAACAATATGCTAAGATTTAGAGAAGGACAGAGCCAGTGTCCAACTCCAAAACCAGCTTTGAATTTTTAAGTGAATCGTGATTATTATCTTAGTTTATGTTTTGAGATTCTTACCCTCAGATGACATGTCCTCATAAGTCATAATTCTCTCTGCTTGATGAGCCTATCTAGAGAATTATTTTTTTCTTCTTTAGGCATCTAGATGTTCAGGGTCTCTTTACCTTTTAAAGATGAGTATTTTCCTGCAAAGACAAGAACAGAACCCTGCCCCAACCCTTATGAGGTTTCCTTACTACCTGTATGGCTGTCACCATTGTGGATGAGCTGTCATTTCTCTTTTTTAAGAGGTTTTTCCTTTTCAAAGTTCAAATCTTTATTAATTTCGATGGTACCCATAGTTTTTCTTCTCCTGTGGAAACAAGAGCGAAACTCCTTCCCCAATGGTTTCCATTGTGAAGTCAACACATCCTTAATATACACCAACTGATTTAATTCAGAAGACTTTTCTATTATCCAATGTCTCTCTGCTGCTGTTGTCCCTTTCTCATTAGCGTTAAGAAAATTTAAGGTTAATAAAGCAT
The DNA here is from genome assembly GCF_903992535.2 of Arvicola amphibius. NCBI lineage: Eukaryota > Metazoa > Chordata > Mammalia > Rodentia > Cricetidae > Arvicola > Arvicola amphibius. Next base: position 5,349,494 of record NC_052049.1, on the reverse strand, counting down.
TATGCAATCTATTTCTGGGGCTATTTTCCATCCCTTTCTGTTTGTTTAACATATCCTTTATATTTCAGTTTGGTCTTTCTATAACTGCCTGACCTGTAGGATTGTGTGATATACCTATAATATGCTTAATATTATGATGAGCAAAAAACTGTTTCGTTTTCTTAGAGACATATGCTGGACCATCATCTGTCTTTATTTGTGCAGGTATACCCATGATGGTCATAACTTCTAATAAATGTGTGATTACTGAATCAGCCTTTTCTGAGCTTAAAGCAGTTACCCATTGAAAACCTAAATATGTCACGCCCAAGAGGGTGGGTAACTTAAAGGCTACTGGTGGTAGGAACACAGCAGGGTGAGCCAAGTTTGATTGCCATTTGTAGGTGGAGTTTTCTGTTCCAAGAGATGCTCCAGAATAACCAAAACAGAGGCTTTTTATTGGTTGTAAATAGTCAGTGGCTTGGGTTCATTTTTAAGTAGCTCTTACTTTTTAAATAAAACCATTGTTCTTACCTACCCTTTGTTGCATGGCAATTCCTTCTTTTAACACAGTATGTTCATCTTTTTTCCTGTCTGTGTGTGCTGACTGTGGAGGCCCATATATGTGAGCTTTTATCCACCTTGCCTGAAGGTCATAGAGTTTTAACTTGTTCAACGTTGTTGAGAACAAGTGTGGCTACACATCCTGACTTAGGGTGTGGTACTTGGTGTTTTTGATATTAAGATGGTCCATACAGGTGGACATACTCGACCCTGACCAATGTTCAGGATATTGAAGCATATGTCTGTTCCATCTTTTGAAATAAGAGGTTTGTCCTTGTGAGTAACTATCTTCTGGATACTTGGTCTTGGGTGGGTTTGCTGCCTAAAGAACAGAATGCTTAAGTCTTGATGCCTGAAAGTAATGAAATAAATAACTACTCTATTTGCCCTGTGTATCATGTTAAGGCAGTCTGTTTTCCTCTCTCCCTGTGGTACTGGGGAATAAAAGTGTATGGAAAATTAAACACAGGCTGATTTCAGTATTTACTGGAACTCTCCCCTGGGTACTATCCTATGTTTTCCATTTTATTATTTTCTTTTTTATTTATTTATTATGCATACAATATTCTGTCTGTGTATATGTCTGCAGGTCAGAAGAGGGCACCAGACCTCATTACAGATGGTTGTGAGCCACCATGTGGTTGCTGGGAATTGAACTCAGGACCTTTGGAAGAGCAGGCAATGCTCTTAACCTCTGAGCCATCTCTCCAGCCCTCCGTTTTATTATTTTCATTTGTGTCTTCATTCTCTTCACTTATTTTCCAGTTCTCATGCCCCTACCCTGGTAGGTGGTACACTACTTGAAGCTGGTCTCTGACAGCTGGTGACTCCTCTCACTATTCCCTTCTTCTTCCCAGTATTTTCTCTGCCAAGAAAATCTTGCCTAACCATCAGCCAATCCGCTTTTATTAACAATGGGAGTACTACATATTCATATTGTACAAAACAGTGTTTCCCAGCAGAGGAGCTGGTCCAGGTGTCTCTGGCAGGTGACTCAGGATGGCTGCTCTGGGTGAGCTTTCACTGCCCACCTCGCCTCCTCCTCAGGCTGTGTTGCTTTAGTCACCTGTAGTGGCGGGTCCTCACGTGGCACATGTGACTTAGTTAAACTTAGCTTAACTTTGATGACATGGACAGAGCACTGGATAATGGAAGTTAGAAATTTTTTCTCCTTCCATGATAGTGTTTGAGGCCAGCCTGGTCTTGATAATTCGTTCAAGTTCAGCAAGGTGTACACCGAAAAAAACCTTGGCTTCAGAAAAAAAAAAAAATGAAAGAAGTAATTTTGCCATCTCTTTGATAAATATATTGTCTAAGCAAAATTTGTGTGATATGCAGAAGAACCTAAAATATTTTTTTGTTTTTTTTTGATTTTTCATGACTTGACATGTTTCAAGCATGTATTTTTGTGTCATTCAAATAAAACGTAAAATAATGTCCTGAATTTGAACTATGAATTTCATCTTTATGTAGACTACTTGTGCAGCATATCTTTTGTACCCCCAAAATAAAGCTATATGTGCAGGATAAAAGATTTGTATTAGACGATGTCTCAAATTCACAAAGTCAAAATTACCTTTCTTTTTCACAGACTCACCTGCTTTCTAATTTCCTGGGTATCCTGTGATATAAAATATCTATTCATTTAATGGGTTTATTTCTGTTAGTAAAATGCTCTTGCAACTTACTTAGCTCCTTAACTTTGAATTGTATGCCATTATGTCTACGTTCTATTTGGATGTCCTCTTAGTCTACTAGTAGTATAGGTCATTTCTACCCACAATATTTTATCATTTATTCTTATTTATATTCTATATGTTTTGAAATGACTGTGGTTTTTCACTGATGCTTCAATATGTACAAAAAGTTTTTTTTTTTTAAAAAAAAGATAAGCATTGTAAGTATGAAGAATATTTCCTAACCTTTGTTCATATCTCAACTTTTGATAAACAGGAACAAAACCCAATGATCACAGCAGTTACAACAAGGCCATTGATTGTAACTCACTACAGATTCAATGTCCGAGAATTCATACAAGGGAGAAACCCTACAAGTGTGAAAAATGTGGTAAGGGCCTTAGTTCTTATAAAACACTTTCTATACATCAGAGACTTCACACTGGAGAAAAACCCTACCCGTGTAAAGAATGTCACAAGGCCTTCAATACTCGCTCATCCCTTTTTATACACCAGAAAAGTCATACTAATGAGAAATCCTACAAGTGTGAAGACTGTGGCAGATCATTTTATTATTCTTCAATGCTTAAGCAACATCAAAGAATTCATTTGAGAGACAGCCAACACAAGTGCAAAGAATGTGGCAGGTGTTTTTTCTCATTGTCATGCCTTAGACAGCATCAAGCAAGATATACTGGAAAGAAATCATACAAGTGTGAAGAGTGTGGCAAATGCTTTTACTCCCCTTCATCCCTTCGGCAACATCAAGCAATTCATTCTGAAGACAGTCCCTATAAGTGTGCAGCGTGTGGCAAAACTCTTTCCAGTTTTAAATTACTACAAAAACATCAGACATTTCATACTGGAAAGAAATCGTTCAAGTGTGAGAAGTGTGCCAAATGTTTTTACTCCCGTTCATCCCTCCGGCGACATCAAGCAATTCATTCTGAAGACAGTCCCTACAAGTGTGCAGCGTGTGGCAAAACTCTTTCCAGTTTTAAATTCCTTCAAGAACATCAGACAATTCATACTGGAAAGAAATCATACAAGTGTGAAGAGTGTGGCAAATGTTTTTATTTATCCTCATCCCTTCGGCGACATAAAGCAATCCATTCTGAAGACAGTCCCTATAAGTGTGCAGCGTGTGGCAAAACATTCTCCAGTTTTACATACTTTCAAGACCATCAGACAATTCATACTGGAGAGAAAGCATACAAGTGTGAAGAGTGTGGCAGATGTTTCCACTTATCTTCATCCCTTCGGCGACATCAAACAATTCACTGTGAAGACAATCTCAACAAGTGTGAGGACTGTGGTAGAAGGTTTAAGTCTTCTTTATCCCTTCAACAACATCAAACCATCTATTCAGCAGACAGTCCTTCTACCCGTGTACATTGTGGCAAATGCTTTTCCTATTCTAGGGATCTTCAGGGTCACCAAACAGTTCATACTGGAGAGAAACCCTTCAAGTGTGAAGAATGTCACAAGGCCTTTCAGTGTCCCTTATCCCTTAGTAGACACATGAGAGTTCATACTGGAGAGAAACCCTACAAGTGTGAAGAATGTCACCAAGCCTTTCTTTGTCCCTCATCCCTTAGTAGACACAAGAGAGTTCACACTGGAGAGAATCCCTACAAGTGTGAAGAATGTCACAAAGCCTTTCGTTATCACTCATCCCTTAAGACACACAAGAGAGTTCATACTGGAGAGAAACCCTACAAATGTGAAGAATGTCACAAAGCCTTTAATTGTCCCTCAGCTTTTAGGACACACAAGAGAGTTCACACTGGAGAGAAACCCTACAAGTGTGAAGACTGTGGAAGGTGCTTTTCCTCATCTTCAAACCTTAGACGACATAAAAAAGGAAAAATTCATTCTGAAGAGACCCCATAACATTGTGAGAAATTCTTAATATCCTTATTCAACGTGATATATTTAAGCCAGAGAGAAATCCAACAAATGTCTTTAAAAATTTTCTTCCTCGGGGCTGAAGAGATGGCTCAGAGGTTAAGAACACTGGCTGCTCTTCCAAAGGTCCTGAGTTCAATTCCCAGCAACAACATGGTGGCTCACAACCATCTGCAATGAGGTCTGGTGCCCTCTTCTGGCCTTCAGGCATATACACAGACAGAATATTGTATACTAAATAAATAACTTAAAATAAAAAAATTGAGATTTTTTTTTTAAAAAAAATTTCTTCCTCAAACTTTAAAACACATCTTATGATTCATTCTGACTGCAAATGTCATGTATGATGTGGGATTCCCCTCTGTATGCTGTGACTGTGTTTTATTACCATTGGTTAATAAAGAAGCTGCATCAGCCAATAGCTTTACAGAGTAAAGTCAGGCAGGAAATCCAAACAGATATATAGAGAGAGTAGGAAGAGTCAGGGATGCCATGTAGCTGCCAAAGGAGACAGATGCCAGAACCTACTGTTAAGCCACAGCCTCAGGGAGATACTCAGATTAATAGAAATGGTTTAATTTAAGATGTAAGAGTTACTTAATAAGAAGCTTGAGCTAATTGGCAATGGAGTGTTTTAATTAATACGGTTTCTGTGTGATTATTTGGGTCTGGGTGGCCAGGAATCTTAAGAACAGTCTCCAGTTACACATGAGTGTGTGAAGTATTGTAAAATCTTTCCCAAGAAGTCAGCTAACCCAACCTAGGAACTTCTACTCCTCTCTCTACCTCACTGTGATGGGGTTCCAAGCTAGCTTGCAATAAAACCTTGCTTTTTGCAGCCTGTATTTCTCTGATTTCTGGTGGTTTCTCTGGGGGTCATGATCTGGGTACAATAGTATGCACACCATTTGCTTAGGAAAATGTTTTTCCAGATGCCTTGGTGATCCTTCCCCACATGTGTGGAGACGTGTTTCTAGGTCATTCTATGTTATTGTGCTGCTACCTCAAACAAAGGTCCCACCTTGTTGTAAATCAGAGAGTTCTGCTCTCTCAAGGCTATTTTCAACAGGTCTGGCTAATTGCCAGACCTTGTGCTCCTGGAATAGTGAAGTAGTTTGTTCCTAAGGACCCAACTAAGTTCCATTCCCTTTACGGAAATAACTTGCGATTCTACCCAGGTAGTGGTTTGCCTACAGAGTGTTTGGTCTTGTGTGTGAGCCTGATGAATGTAGCCCTTGACTTTCAATTGCTATGTTCATTTCCTTATATTGTGTTAATGCAGTCTTTTGTCCTACTCCTGCCTTTGGGGGCCAGGGGTATATTAAGCAGTTGTAAGTTAAACACAGGCAAATTTTCAGTACTCACTGAAAAATTCCCTCCTGATACTATACTACATGTTTCTGCATTTTATTATTTTCATTCACATCTTCATATTCTTTACTGCATTTCTAAATTCCCATGCCTCCACTCTGGAGAAAGGTATTTTTGTCAATGCTGGCCCCCGACACAGAGGATATCTTATTGAATTTTTTGCTTCTGTGAGGACCTGACTTTGCAAACTCAGTTCTAAAGGAGCTTCATCTTAAGCCATATAATGAGCAGCTCCAGAAATGTGCTGCGATAGCAGAATTTGAACAGATACCCTGAAAATAGCTAATTAAGGAGCTAGGGAGCAAGAATATTAAATTTAAAGAGCTCCAGATGTTCCTAGGAAGCATTCTGTCCTTGAAGAAACCTTGTCAGTTATTGATGGTCTTTGGGTCTCCACGCCCCAAAACTGACCACTGGTTTTAGAAGCTACCTTACTCTTTGTCCGTCTTGCCCAGTCCCTAGACGACAGGACACGAACTCCTCTGATTTTGGTGTTTCCTCTTTAAACATTTTTTCTTTCCTGGGCTCCAGGCTACACTTAGCCTCACCCACTTCTTTGATGTGGTGGAAATGAAGTCCAAACTAGACATTGAATATTAAAAATCTCTTGTTCTTTGCATCGGAATCTGGTGCCGTGGAGTTACATGTTGGGAAATGACTGACGTGGGGACAGTACTTCTTTTTGTTTTATTTAGTTTCGTTTATAATTTCATACCTCCTAGGTGCCATTTGTGCTTCGCGTAGATTTCTGGGAAATGTAGTCCCTGCGTCTGTGACGTCACAAGAAGCCGTCCAGGAAATCCCATTCCTGCTTTGGTCTCCACATGTGCGTCTTCCCCAAAGTTGGGGATAGTCCCGTCTGTAGCACATTTCGGTTGCGTCTCTGACATGGAGGTTGGTCCAGGGTGCAACTCAGCCTGAAGCACTTTGCGGGGTGCGGGGCCGTCTTGGAGGCAGCGGACCTGGGCTGGGTGGGAGGGCGGGAGAAGTTGCCTTGGTGATGCTATGCTCAGGTGCAACCTGAGGTTGCAGGTCAGGGCTGCGGAGAGGGCAATAGGGACCGTGCCCTGAGTGATGGTTTTCTTAGGACGCCCGTGCAGCCCGAGTCCGCCTTGGGCTTTGCTTGGTAGCGCGAAGTAGTGCGAGGTCCAGGGTTGCAAGCTAAGGATGGTCAGCTGACTGCCTGCTCCTGAGGGGGAGCTGGGAGTTCACTGAGCCACTATGGTGGGGAAGCATGCATCACTAGCTGACCCATTCTCGTATGGATGCTATGAGATTTCTCAGTATGTTTTATATATGGTTTTTCGAGACAGTGTTTCTCTGTAGCTTCGGAGCCTGTCCTGGAACTATCTCTTGTAGACCAGGCTGGCTTCGAACTCACCGAGATCCACCTGCCTCTGCATTCCGAGTGCTGGGATTAAAGAAGTGTGCCACCACCGTCCACCGTCTGAGATTTCTCAGTATCTTTAGAGCAGTTGTGGTTTCTGATCCTTCCTTTACTTTGTAACTAGCCTAAATGTATGGTCTTGAGGTTTATGAAAATAAGCCTGTCTATGCAATAATCTGAATCAGACCAAATCAAACCGAATTAGACAAAACCCAGGTTTAATGTATACCAATGTTCCCTGATGGATATCCAGCCCCCCCACCCCCCAAGGAGAGGAGATAGGGAAGAAACACTGGAAAACCATGTGTTTGTTCTCTTGGTGCTGTTTAAGTACCTACCATGTGGATGTGGTATTGAGCATCTCTGGGGAGGGGTCATTGTTTGCTGGGCTTTCTCAGAGGTGAAGTCTGAACTGAGGTAACTCCCACAGGAGAGGGCTTCGGATGGATCTTCCACCCAAACATTCCAGACTCTGGCTATATGGATGCCAGAGGCTGAGGTGAAGCCTTAACTGAAATATTCCAGATAAACGGATGCCAGAGGCTGAGGTGGAAGTTCTACACAAGCATCCCAGACTCTTTGGTATAGGGATGGTGACTAAAGTCTGTCTTCTTCCTTTGGGCATTGGTTGATGTAGGGGAGAGGAGAGTCAGGAGTTGGTGGGATCACAGTCAGCTAGAGGTGTGGCTGGAGAGGCATCCAGTTAACTGTCATCCTGGAGACCTCAGCATCTGTTCCTTAAGGGAGATGAGAAGGCAGGTTGCTGGGAGAACAAATAGATTGTTATTATCCATCCTGTGATTGGGGCCAGCCACGGGAAACTGTCAGAACAAGTGGGATGGAGAAGCACCCTGGCACAGGAGAGGCAGGTGAGTGAGGGAGACAGTTTACCTTGTGTTCATTTGCTCTGACGGCTAAAGAACTAAGAAAGGAAAAATATATGAGGGACCTCAGGTCTCTGGTGGTAAATTCTGGAAGGAAGCAGCAAGGTCTGCCAGGACCAGCTGCTATAGAAAGCTGTGACTAGGGGCGAGAGAACACACATACAGCCCACACACAGAGGACCCTCTGCAGGAAGAAGGAAACGGAGAACCTGACTCCAGGTGGCATATTAACCTCTGGGTTTCCTTAAAGCCTTGAAAGGTCCCCCATCCCTAATGTAGGGCAGACTAATTGTAAAAACGGCAGGATGTCTGCTTGGCCCACAATGGTTGTGTCAACGTCTTGATGTGGCCTTGAGCTTGTTGAGCTGGTCCAGAAGCAGGGTCCCTAGGAACAGGTGAAAAGCTCTCATGGCCTTGTGTTATAGCGCCAGGCTTTTGTGTCAGGCCAGCAGGTGAGGGGAACTCCCAGACCTGTGTGCATCCCTGGGATTTTAGTAACAAGACCTTTGAAAGAAAAGAAACGTCAGTCTTATCTGAGGCACATCCCTGTCATCTCTGCATTTGTGAGGGGGAGGCAGGGCCCTCTGGTCCTCCCCTGCTTCATAGCAAATTCCAGGCCAGCCTAGGTTACCTAGTCTGTGACAGGGAGCATTTCAACTTTAATGATGTGATAAATACTTTCCATTGTGCTTTCCATGTTTCTTACAGTGAGCACCTTGACAAATCCATGCCGTCCACACTTGGTTGATTTGCAAACCATGTGCTGCAGCTGGGAAGCCTTTGCCTGTCCTTACAGCAGAGGGTGCACTGTGCGCAGATGCTTCTTACAGTTTTGTAGGGCCCGGGTCTGCCCTTGTTCCTGGGGCTCACCTTGAGGACAGTTTCTGGTCAGATGACTAAGCATCCTGTTTGTTCCTGTGCTCCCTCTGCCCCGCCTGGTGATTTGCTGTAGGGCATTGTTGACTCTATTGGTGGTATGGTAATTTCCCACCTGCCTAGGTGGAAGTCCTTGTGCAGCAGTTAGATTGGTAATTTCCCACCTGCCTGGGTGGAATTCCTTGGGCAGGAGTGGGGTATATAAGATTTTCCCCAAGGCTAAATAAACGGTATTCGGCTGATCTCCTTTCGAATGGCCCAGGTCTCTTTGTGTGTTCTTTCAATCTCCAGGCCCTTGTCCGACTCGCGTAAGGTACAGTGGCGCGCGAACTGTACCGAGGGGGTAACACAGAATCGGGTGTTACACAGTTTGCCAGAACAAAACCACTTCCTGCACTGTCCTCCACATGGGGCACTGCATAGCCATCCAGTAAAGCCAACTGCTAACGGTGGGTCCTGCTCTTGCACAGGTCCAGTCCAGTTCCCTTGCTGGCAGTCCTGTGTCTTTCCTCCCAGGCTTCTTTCACTGTGCTCTATGTCAGTGTGTTGCTTTAAGAGACTCAGAAACAATGTATGGACTATCAATATCCTCAAATACATCTAGACAGCTAACATACACAGCAAAACATGTGATAGTTATTTTGAAACAAAAATTACAGTATATAATTCATGTTTCCAAAGCAGGTACTATATTTCTTCCATATTTTTCATGGTTTAATTCACCTTCTGAGTCATAAAATTGCAAAACTTGGTGGCTTGAAGGAAAAACTAGTGATTGTTTCATGCCACATTCATGTGAGTAGAGCCCTGGAACAAAGACCTAGGAGTTGCTACTTCCTGATGTCTGTGGTGTGTGTTTTAAGCACTATGTCATGTGATTCGTAGGTTGTCTACTTTGAATGGAGGGTCCCTAATTTTTAGATCCTGACCTGCAATCCCATCCTCTCTTTGAACATCATTTTGAGTACCCACCGGTCCCACCTAGTCTTCAGTTTTGACTGTCTCTCTGAAAGCTGTTTCTGAGGGACACCAAGAGGAAATGCAAGAATTCTTTTTCTATGGACACTGTCCATTTTGTTACTCTAGGCTCGCTTCCAGGACCAGCCGCCACTACTCCTGAACTGTGAATCGAGTCTCCTTTGTTTAGTCTAGGCTCGCTTCCAGGACCAGCCGCCACTACTCCTGAACTGTGAATCGAGTCTCCTTTGTTTAGCTTTCTTCTTGACCGTTGTCCATAACAACTTGTAACCAACACTCTAAACAAAGGCCAACATTCATAATCCTTTTTTTGGCATAGTTTTCTAGGCTTCTCCCTGCTGCTTCAGGGTGCTGGTAATCTTATGGGGACCTAAAGAAAATTTAGATTTATGGTCATTTCTTTACTGGAATATTCTTGATCTTATCAGCCAGCAGTCTTGAGGTTATTTGGAATGTAGAACTCAGATTTCTAGGGCTGTTGCTCCTATTGGACATTTCTCAGGGGGGTCTTCCTTGATCATACCTGATTTTTCTTAACCTAGAATGAATCCACAGCTTCTCATTTCCTGTGGAAACAAAAACAAAACCTCTTCTCCAAAGTAACATATCTTTCGACTTAAAATTTTGAAGTCAAAGCATTTTCAAAATATGTATGTTGTATTAGTCCAGCAGCATTTGTAATCAAATATCTTTTAGCAACTGTTGCTCCTTTCTTAGCCATCAAATAATTCAGAGACAACACAATAACATAAGAGTATCCAGACTCTCTCTGTCTTTTTTATCTTTACGTGACTGTATTTAAAATTCTATTTATTTTATTTTTATTTTTTTTGTGACTAGACTTCTCTGTGCATCTTTGGCTGTCCTGGCACTTACTCTATAGACTAGGCTATCCTTGACCTCACAGAGATCTGCCTGCCTCTGTTTCCCCAATTTGGTGATTAACGCTGTGTGCAACCACGCCTTGAACTTGCAGAGATTTGCCTGCCTCTGCCTCCCAGGTGTTGGGATTAAAGATGTGTGCAACCACACCCAACTACTTTCTTTTTTTTTCTTTTTTTTCTTTTTTTTTTTGGTTTTTCGAGACAGGGTTTCTCTGCAGCTTTTTTTTTTTTTTTTTTTTTTAGAGCCTGTCCTGGAGCTAGCTCTTGTAGAGCAGGCTGGCCTCGAACTCACAGAGATCCGCCTGCCTCTGCCTCCCGAGTGCTGGGATTAAAGGCGTGCACCACCACCGCCTGACTCAACTACTCTCTTTTTTTGTAATTTTCTCTTCTTTCTTTTCAATCCCATGCCCTCTTATATATTTAAACAGACTCTAAACCATTTAGAGTTTTTTTTAATCTGAATCTCTGAATCTATTTTTACAGTATATCTCTCTTTTTCTAACCACATGAGTCTTTAATTTGCTAAGCAGTATGAGTAGGATTAAAGCAGTGCCTTTGAATCCAGCCCATTCCTTAGCTTTCCTTAGCGTGTCTAGCCTCATGGTGAAGGTAATAGCTAGAGCTATGTTTATTGCCACAGCTCTGGAGTTTCAAGGTCCCTGCCACTACCAAGAAGCATGCTAGTCATAAACACCATTTAAGTGTCCGGTGGTGGGTCCTCTTAAAACAGCTGCAAGTTTTTTGTAGCGAAAGCCGAGTCAGGAACCCTCTCTTAATGAGTTGTGCTTACCTAGCTAACGGCCCACCCGAGAGAATGCTGCTCCCATGAAGCCATGCTTAACTCTGTCCCTTTGTCTCTAGAATTACTCCCCAAACTCAGGTTTTAAGTGGATATAGCTGTCCACGTTGGTGGCAAAAAATACAGACAGAATATGCTAGTCATTGAGATTGGGAAGAAATAATGAAGCAGTATCAGGAAGCAAGAGAAAACTATCTTGATCTGGTTAATAAAGTAAGAACTTTAAGATTCATTAAATTACCAGAAGAAATAATGACTTATAAGTACAGATTATACCAATAGTTTAGAAGGTGTTTGACATTGCAATGCAAATTATACTTTGACAACTTATTATCTCAGCAGGCTTATTGTGGAAAAATGAATCTCGACCACACGGATAAAACTCTTAGTAATACCAGTTGAGCCTGGAGAAGGAAATAAAGCTTCCTTCAGTGACATGTGTGCTTGTCCAGCAGTAAGTACTCTTTCCCATAGCACTTCCCCCGTTTTGTTTTTTTGTTGTTGTTGTTGTTGTTGTTGTTTGTTTTTTGTTTTTTGCCAGTCTTAAATTACCTGAAATGTTTGCTGTTAATCTTGTTGGCTAAAATCCCTCCTCATGATACCCTGTTTGCAGGCACACTGCCCTCCACCCACAGCGCCTCACAGGAGATTGGCCACAAGACAGCAGACACTTCCCCATGTAGAGTGATGGTAGCCGGGCTGAGCAGTATGGGCAGTGGTCCTTACAGTTCCTTCTGCTTTGGGGAGTGGCTCAGCTTCTCTCAGAGGTTAATGTTTCCATCTTCATCTTCTCTGGGCTCTTGCCCTTCTCCACACTGGTAATTTTGACCTCTTCTTGGTGACCCCTAGTTCACCTGCCTCACCTTTCCTGATGCTGTGACCCTTTAATACAGTTCCTCATATTTGGTGACCCTCAATCATAAAATTATTTTCCTTGCTACAACATATCTGTGATTTTACCAAAGTTATTTGTTGTAAATACTTTTGTAGTTGAAGGTTTTTCCAAGGGGTCATGACCCTCATGTGAGGAACTAGTGACCTGGTTAATAAAAGCATGGGATCTATTTATTTTCACTTCTAAAGGTGGTAACATTCTGTACAAGCTACAAAGAAGCTTTCAAAACAGTTCAGTTTGTTTTTTCATGAGAAATTACTGGGTATTCTGTTCACCAAATTGCTTCATTCTGCCTGTTTCTTCAGGATTTGGTGGCTCCACCATTGATGCTCAACTCTGCACTTTATTTAAAGACATTTTCCTATGTAATCATTCTGAGTTTTTGTAAAGATTTATTATTTATTCATTTATTTATTATGTATACAGTGTTCTGCCTGCATGCATGCCTGCAGGCCAGAAGAGGGCACTGAAATGCATTAAACATGGCTGTGAGCCACCACATGGTTACAGGGAATTGAACTCAGTTCTCTGGAAACGCAGCCAGCACTCTTAATGTCTAAGCCATCTCTCCAGGCCCCATGTAGTCATTCTTTACTGCAGATATATTTCAGTTCTCCTGAAAGTCTTGTGATGATAAGCTGCTGCCCCCTGCCAGTGGTGAAAACACCATGCCTTTCAGACACAAGATTCAGGAGATTGGAGCTGGGCCTGGCCTGAAGGTCTCCTGCCTAAGGGTGACTTTTCTTAGTGCTGGAAGGTGCTTTGCGAGCTCCAAGGCAGAGAAGCAATAAATAGTCCTGCTTAGCTGTTATGCCCGTGAACCACACCCATGAGCAGTATGGCATTAGATCCCTAGAGGTGCCCCAGTGTCTCCCACATCTTAGCATTAGCAGCAGTGGTCTCTGATGACTTTTTAAATCCTAAGTCACAGAGGAGAACACACTGGAGCCACTAAAGCATCACAGTTGCTAACTGCATCCAGATGCTTTTCCTTAGACCTACACCAAAGTGTAGCTGTCACTGCTGTTAAAGACCCTGCTCACTGCAGCACAGAGAGTGTTATGGAAAACTAAAACGTACAAATTCAGAGAACTGTTGTCTTGTGATGCCCTGACCCAGTAGATACACCTCACCACAATTCCTGTGCAGAAGGCTCAGGGAATATCTCTAGAGAGGGTCCATATTGATCATTAGAGCCGGGGACAGAAAGTCTGTCGTGAGGTTGTGCCTTCAAGAAAGGGAAGGGAAGCTGCTCCCATGATACCCCAACAATATGAATGCTTGAACAAGCCCTGAACAATGGCAGTGGCACAAGATTCCCTGCAGGGGGCAATCAACTGGCTAACAGAGAAGTATAGGCACATAAGGACTGCTAAGAGAGGAGAATTAGTCTTCCCCAGGGCTGAGTCCACTCACTATTCATCCAGTAACAAGTGGTCAGTTCTCAGAACATACACACAGGTAGCAGTGAACATTCATATTTATATAATAGGTATGTACAGTGTAGATATCTACAGTTATGTGCTGTGTGTGTAACAATAATAATAGAGAAAAATGAACCAAGATTCTGAGATGGATTACTGGGGTACATGAGAGAAGTTGCAATGAGATGATACATGGTAAAAAGACATATTTCAATTCAGAAATGCATATATGTATAGTATGTAGTAACACATGGCACTTAATGCATGTTCTGTGGATGCATTCATTTTACATGCCTTTCTGAAGTGGATCATGTTCAACTGGGCTTATGGGCTCATTTACCTTGTCTTTACTATCAATGGTCAGTGTGAGCTCATGTTACCACTTCTGGCATGTCTGAGGAATATTACTGCCATGCACCTCGCCCCCGCCCCTGTGTCTGTGTTTGGTGCGCTTTTACCCAGTTCACGAGCTTCGGGCAAGGGGCAGGAGGTTAAAATACACAAACACACACAGACAGAGAGACAGCGACACGGGTCATCCTTGAATTCCCCAAGAATGCCCCCTTTATTGTGTTCAGGGGCAGATTATATAGAAATAGCCACGCCCCAGCCAAACTCACCAGAAACCACTCTCCTGCCATCAGGAACTCCTGAAGGTCTCGTGTTCAGAGCAGCTGTAGGCACTCAGATCAGGAGATTACAAACAATTCAGGATCTGGGGTCTCACTGCTCCCAACATATTACTACCTGAGTAAGAAACATTTCTAGCTCTCTTTCATCCTGGGACAAATCCGTGATGCCTGTCTGAGGGTTTGTATTGTGCTAAAGCCCATGATGAGAGACAGCTTGGAGAAGAAAGGGATTATTTTAGACTCCAACTCCAGGTGACAGTCCATCACTGAGAGAATTCAAGGCAGGAACCCTAGGCGTGAGGTGGAGAACAGGCCACAGAAGAACACTGCTTACTGAGTCCCCGAGACTGCTTTCCTGTGCCATGTAGAACTGCATGCCCAGTGCAGGCACCCCCATAGTGGGCTGTGCTGTCTCATAGGAATCAATAGTTAAGAAAATGCCCCCTAGACTTGGCTACAGGACAGTCTTGGTAGGAATTTTTTTCAATTATTTCTCTCTCTTTTCAAATTGGCCCTAGCTAGTTTCAAGTTCTATCCAGCCCAATGCCTCTTGTCATTTAGATTATTTATGGTTTTAATTAAATTAATGTGTGGTATCATCCACTGATCTTTATTTCAGGAAATGCTGTCCTTCTCAGATGTGGCCATTGAGTTCTCTCCAGAAGAGAGGGAATGTCTGGAGCCTGATCAGTGGAATCTGTACAGGGATGTGATGTTGGAGAATTACAGCCACCTTGAATTCCTGGGTGAGCATCTCATCTCTAGTGACTTATTTCACCCTCAACATATAGCTTCCTCACTTTGTATGGTTTCTCATGGGAGCATTTCAACAGTTTCATATCTTTTTTTTTTTTTTTCAAAATAAAATAGGAGAACACTATATTCAAAATCGTTTCTGGGCTGGAGCGACGACTCATTCGTTAAGAGCACTGACTGCTCCTCTAGAGGACCTTTAAGTCATAGGAAACTGCTCTTTTGTTCCTGGCCACCCAGACCTGATAAATCAGACAGAAACTATATTAATTACAACACAGTTTGGCCTGTTAGCCCAGGCAGGAAATCCCACATCACCGGCACTCCTATGGCAGCTCACAGTTGTTTGTAAACCCAAGGTCTGACATCCCCATGTTGTGTGATGTTTTGATTGTGTTGTGTTCTGACAAATAAAGCTTGATTGGAGTCAGAGGGTAGAACTAGCCACCAGCTGACCATTGAGATATGGAAGACTGTAGGGAGAGGAACAGGACGTGGAAAGGCGGGGCTGAGACAGGATCTCTGCCCTTTGGATGTCGGAATGGAAGAGGGAGGTGCTTCTCTGATCTTTCAGTTTCTTAGCTGATATCTCACTCCTGATGTTTTATTGATAAAGATTAATTAAAGAAATCAATCTCATACAGACATACATCCAGAGAAAATACCAATGCATATTTAAAATTAAAATAAATAATGAAAACAGGAAGATTGCTTACACTGTTTCCTTCTTTCTGTGTTTTACCTTTCTAAGATGGATATGTGTTTCCCTCACTCTAGTGGGACTTTTAGAAATTCAGTGGCATGAGAGGTGGAGCTCACTTTTTACTTGAAGTGTTTTACATTCAGTTTTACTGTTTTTCCCTTGAAATGAAACTCAGAACCTGCATGTTGTAGACTCCTTCACATGTTGTAGTGATCCTGTCTGAAAACACTTAAGGAACTGATTGTCTGCAGTCATTTGTCACCTCATCTCTGTCCTGACAAGCCATGTGCAGGCAGGGACATGTCAATTCCGAATAAAAGAACACATAAACAATCTTCTCTCTTATTCTATACACAGGTCTTGGTTTTCCTAAGCCACACCTGGTGACGTTTCTGGAGCAAAGACCAGACCCTTCAGATGGGAAGAGACAAGCAGCAGCCACCGTGCACCCAGGTGTGTAGGAATGAGGGGTTTGGGGGCAGAGTTGAGACCCCGAGATACAACAGAATGTCAGGCTTTCCCATTTACCTTGAAACATGATACTATGGGAATCAATCTTTAGGTTTCTCCTTGTCTTTGTTGTCAAAGCACGTGTCTCAGTTTTATGAGGGATCAAGTTATTAACCTTTGGATTTCCCCAATTACAAGCTGTGCTTCTACTTACAGTGACCTCCAAGGTTTTTCCTTTTGTTGATTCTCCATTGTAGTATAAGACTCAGGGAAATAGAACTGAGAATTGTAAAGACCTAGAGTCTTTTATTTCCAGAGGTTGAAAACAGACCCAAGCAAGAAAGATCTCTACAGAAAAGTGACCATAGGGGCTGGAGAGATGGCTCAGAGGTTAAGAGCACTGGCTGCTCTTCCAGAGGTCCTGAGTTCAATTCCCAGCAACCACATGGTGGCTCACAACCATCTGTAATGAGATCTGGCGCCCTCTTCTGGCATGTAGGCATACGTGCAGACAGAACATTGTATACATAACAAATGAATTTTTTTAAAAAAGTGAAAAAGAAAGTGACCATAATGGGTTAATAAAGGCAAACCCACAGTTCCATCACAGAGAGGCAGGCAGGGACAGAGGCTCAACTTATCAGTTCTGTTGGTCAGAACAATTGGGGGTTGGAACCTTGGATAAAACTCAGGCGAACCAGATACACTTTGGGCAGTGCATTCCCCACTGACCTTAGGGAGGAGCCACAGCATTAGCATATCATATAAAGGGGGATGTGCTCGGCCTCTAGGTATGCTAATTTAACAGAGGCGGTTTGGGTTTTTTCAATGTTTTTACCCCAATTGCTTCAGCAGGTCATGACCATTAGACATAAGAAGATTAGGACAGGACAACCTGGAAGGCCTTACACTGTTGATTCAGGAAGCCCATCAAACCAGTTATGGGTTCAGTGTCTGTGTGCTCTCTTTCATCATAGTTAGTAGATTTAAGCCTTTTAGTGAGTTGTAAGGCTCCATGGGTTTTTTCAAGTTTTTTTCCCCAGGTTAATCTATTTATCATATACAAGGACTGGTATTTGGATATATATGCAGTAACAACTTGCTAAAGAAAGTATAAACTTTTATGTGTCAATCTGATGTTTCCAGATACATCAGTTCTAGTAAAATGTTTAATTTCAGATACTATCAGGTTTGCCACTGTCTCTAGACCTATAGGAAACATTATGGCTAATGTTACTATGAGTCCAATTGGATGAAAATATCTTGTGGTCACTTCTTCTCAAGGTCTTTCTGTTTATTTTCAAACATCTTCAGTGTATATTTTCACTAGCTTCCAGGTTTTCAATGGGATCAGCACTGATGAGTTTAGGCAGTGTTTTTTCTTAGGCAACTGATGGATCAAGTTTGTGCTGGCAGCCACTCTCGAATTACCATATAGAGATTTTATATTAACTTATAAACTATCGAATGACAGCTCAGGCTTATTACCGATTAGGTCTTATATTTTAATTAACCCATATGCCTTTTTTTTAAAGATTTATTTATTATGTATACTGTAGTCTCAGTATTCTGCCTGCGTGTATGCCTGAAGGCCAGAAGAGAACACCAGATCTCATTACAGATGGTTGTGAGCCACAATGTGGTTGCTGGGAATTGAACTCAGGACCTTTGGAAGAGCAAGCAGTGCTCTTAACCACTGAGCCATCTCTCCAGCCCCCCCATATGTCTTTTTTTACACTCTGCCACATGGCAGTACCTTTTCTTCATATGGCATGTTACCTCTTATTTCTGGGCATACAGGTCAGTTCTCTGACTCTGCCTTGCTAATAGCAGGATTTGGTCAGCCATAAAAATAGACCAAATAGCTCTTTATTAACAGTAAAATCAACACATCTTCCCGTGTGCAGAAAGATTATTCCACAGCATTTCCCCGTTTTTGTCTAATTAAAAAGAATGGTTTAGCTTTATTATAGTAAACGTATACTTAGCAAAAATAGCCTCTCATGTTGTTGGAAAAAATCATAACCTCTCTCCCTCCTTTTTTCCTTTTTAAAGTCAAGACATGATAAAAACTACATAGGTTGCTTTAATCCAGCAATTTTCACAATCCAGTGAGTCTCAGCAGCTCTTATTCCTTCAATAGCAGTCAGAAAATCTACAGACAGTACAGTAACATGTGGAATCTAGACACTCTGTATTTTACTTTTGTGTTGTCTTTTTACTTTCATATTACTTTATTCCCTTTTTAAGGACTTTTGCTTTATTTTAAAAGTATGTATATATTTTTTCTGACAATCTATACTATTTTTCTTTACTCTCACAAGCATTTGTACATTATTAAACACTGTAACCTATTTAAAGATTTTTTTTTTTTTTTTCTTACGTCTGGATCTTTCTTGAGCATCTGTAACCCTTTCTGCCTACATGAGCAAAATCTCAAACCTCAAGCTGTTGGCTCAAATCTGTAGGCAGCCGTCAGGAGATGCATACTGCAGACCACATGAGAGACACAAGACTAGCAAGATGGGTTTGGCTCTGCTTTTGTGTAGTGAGAAGGTCTTTTGAGCTTCCTCATGCCTTATGTGGTCCTGTGTGCCCCAGATTGGAATGCCATGTATAAGCGGAGGTTTCTGTCCCAAAACCCCACCAAAATACCCGAAATGGAGATACTTATTGATTGTAAATGCTCAGCCAATAGCTTGAGCTCAGTTTTAGGTAGCTTTTACTTTTTTAAATGAACCCATATTTATTATCTACCCCTCTGTCACACGGCAGTTCCTTCTTCTAATACAGTATGTTTTCCTTTTTTTCTGCATCTTCTTCGCGACTTCTCTCACTCTGCCATTCTTCTTCCTAACATTCTCTTTCTCAGTAAATTCTGCCTAGCCATTGACCCATCAATTTTAATGATGAGCGTAATACATATTTATATTGTTTAAAAAAAGATCTGATGACAGGTACAGAGGACTGGATAATGGAAGGTAGAAATGTTTTTCTCCCTCTAATATTGTGTTTGAGTCCAGCCTGGTCTAGATAGTGAGTTACAGGAGAGCCAGGTCTTCGTCGAAAAACGTTATCTTCTAAAACCAAAACAAACAAAAAAGGAAAGAAGTAATTTTGTCATCTCTTTATTGACAAATATATTGTCTCAACCAAATTTACATTATGCACAGGTGGAATCTGAAGTTTTTTTTGTTTTGTTTTTGTTTTTACCATGACTCAATATGTTTCAGGTATATATTCTGGTCTTTTAAATAAAATGTAAAATAATATCCTGAATTTGAACTATAATTTCGTCTTTATGTAGACTGTGTACGTGTGCAGCATATCTTTTGTTACTCCCAAAGTAAAAGTATAAGTGAAGGGATTAAAAAGTTTGTATTAGACTGTGTCTCAAATTCACAAAGTCAAAATTAACTTTATTTTTTCCCAAGACTCAGCTACTTTCTAATTTCATGGGTTTGTCCTGCAATATACAATCTCTATTCTTTTAATGGCTTAATTTCTGTTAGTACAATGCCCTTGCAACTTACGTAGCTATTTAACTTGAATTATAGGTCATTATGGTCTATGTTCTATTTGGATGTTCCATTATTCTACTAAAAGTATAGATCATTTCTACCTACTGTATTTTATCATTTATACTTAGTGCCTCTAAGTTTTGAAATGACTCTAGTTTTTCACTGCTTCATTATGTATTAATAAATGTATTCTTTTTAAATGATAGTCATTGTAATATGAAGAATATTTTCTAACTTTTGTTCATATCTCAACTTTTGCTCAACAGGAACAACACCCAAAGATTATAGCATTTTCTCCAAGGCCATTGATTTATAACTCACTATATATTCAATGCCAGAGAATTCATACAAGGATTAAAAGCTATAAGTGTGAAGAATGTGGTAAGGGCCTTAGTTCTTATAAAGCACTTTCCATACACCAGAGACTTCACACTGGACAAAAACCCTACGTGTGTCAAGAATGTCACAAGGCCTTCAATACTCGTGGAGCACTTTTCATACATCAGAAGACCATACTGATGAGAAACCCTACAAGTGTGGAGGACTGTGCAGATCATTTTACTATCCTTCAATGCTAAAGCAACATCAAAGGGATTCATGTCGAGAGAACCCTATAAGTGTTGAAGAATGCGGCAGATGTTTTTTCTCATTTTCATACCTTAGGCAACATCACAAGAACACATCTGGAAAGAAACCATACGACTGTGAGAAGTGTGGCAAGTGTTTTTGCTTCACTTCATCCCTTCGGCGACATCAAGCTGTACATTCTGAAGACAATCCCTATAAGTGTGCTGAGTGTGGCAAAACTCTTTCCTCTTTTACATACCTTCAGGAACATCAGTTAATTCATACTGGACAGAAATCTTACAAGTGTGAAGAGTGTGGCAAATGCTTTTACTTGCCTTTCATCCCTTCGGCAACATCAAACAATACATTCTGAAGATAATCCCTACAATTGTGAAGACTGTGGCAGAAGGTTTAACTCTTTTTTATCCCTTAGACGACATGAAACAATCCATTCAGCAGACAGTCCTTATACCTGTGTACACTGCGGCAAATGGTTTTCCTATTCTAAGCCATCTTCAGGATCCATCAAACAGTTCACACTGGAGAGAAACCTACAAGTGTGACGAATGTCACAAAGCCTTTCATTATCAGTCATCCCTTAAGACACACAGGAGAGTTCATATGGAAGAGACAACCCTACAAGTGTGAAGAGTGTGACAAAGCCTTTCATTATCACTCATCCTTTAGTAGACACAAGAGACTTCATACTGGAGAGAAAACCCTACAAGTGTGAAGAATGTCATAAAACCTTTCATTGTAATTCATCCCTTAGGACTCACAAGAGAGTTCATACTGGAGAGAAACCCTACAAGTGTGAAGACTGTGACAGATGCTTTTTCTTCATCTTCATCCTTTCTACGACATAAAAGAAATCTTCATTCTGAAGAGGATCCCTAAAATTGTGGGGAATGTAGCAAAGATACTAATCTCAATATCCTTATTCAACACATGGTATAGTTAATGCAGGGAAGAAAATCCAAATGTCTTAAAAAGTTCACTTCTTGAAACCTTAAAACACATCAAATGATTCATTCTGACTGAAAC
Source organism: Arvicola amphibius (assembly GCF_903992535.2). Taxonomy (NCBI): domain Eukaryota; kingdom Metazoa; phylum Chordata; class Mammalia; order Rodentia; family Cricetidae; genus Arvicola; species Arvicola amphibius. The sequence goes on along the minus strand of NC_052049.1, from coordinate 5,328,199 downwards.
TTCATGAGTGTGTGAACTGTTTGTTTGGAAAGTCTTTGTCAACAAATCAGGCATTATTCAACTGAAATAATATATATGGATAATATTAATTCATATCGGGATGTCAGCAGCACAAATATTAAGAATGTCATCAGAGAAGAATAGGACTTCTCTTTGCTGTAACTCCAACAGTTTGTTCAAGCAATGTGTTTTGAAACTTGCCTTTATTAATAATCTCTATCTTCTGTAACTATAAATGCTCCATTAAAACTTTACCATGTCATAACTTTGCCCATTAGTTGCCCGGATTTCTGAGATCAGAATATTTACTATTGTTTTTCCCAGTGGAGTCGTCGAAGCTCCTGCAACATCTCCCGTTGCTGTAAAATAAAAATATCGCTGAGATAGCAGTTTTTCACCCAGCATTTGACTCTGGAATCCTTATGGGTAAGATTAAAAGGACAGAGACAGAGTTAAAACAGTACAAATGCTCTTGCAATTATAAGGCCTTCCGCAGGAAGGCAGCAGCTGTGGCTGCAGAGGAGCCGTCATCAGCTGAGGCAGTGATAGTTTCAGGTGCAGCTGCTTTGCCTCAGATAAAAACGCAGTGCCTGTAGAGCAACAATGGCATTAAAGCTCTGGGGTAACCAATCATTTGCTGACTGCATTTGAAGCTCTTCTCAAACTGTAACTCATGTGATGTTAATTTGGTGATAAACCTGTGCCTGACTGGGTGATAAGTCCTAGGGAGGATTTAATGCTGTCATTCTAATGAGTGGACAGTAACTAAATGAACCCAAGTTCTCAACTTTATACCCACAGTCAGGCACCTCTCAACCCTCTCCAGAATGTATTAGTTGTATGGTAGATGGAGAAGACTACACAGATGCAAAATGATCAAAGTGGAAGAATATTCATCTGTGGAGGTTCCTAATCCATAGGTGATTACTGTATCACACAGTGTAAGTGATTTCCCTTGCACACATCTAAAGCCAAAAGTCATGGAGAAGAGTTGGGCAGAATGTCAGAGCCAGGTATAGTAGATGTGTGCCCTGAAGCAATAGAGAGTTGAGACATTTCTAGAATAGTGAAACACTGATAGAAATTTTATGCACGGACACCGTATGACTATGACTACGTGGATAACACTAATATAAGCTCAACCCCAGCATACAAACAAGCATGGGTGCATAAGGCCCTCACTGTCTCACCTCAGTAGAGGAGCTACTGGCAATTGATGGCTACTGAGGGAGACCAATCAACCTGGTTACCTTCCAGGTTCCAGTCAACTCTCCTATACCCCCTAAACATGAGGAAACACTAAGTTGCATTGAAGAAATAACAAAGAAAAGCCCAATGAGTCATGAGCATAAAGTGTTTGCAAGGGTAAGAAGTAATAGGTGAGGGGAATATGGAGTTTTTAAGTAAAAGATGCAACATCCATGTTATTTGCTTAAATCCATCTTCATCCCCTAAAAGTTAATCTGCATCTGCTTCTCTACACACTGAACCCACGTATGTATTTCTTCACATATATGTATTACTTTCTAGACTCAACATATAGGTAGAATATGCAGTGTATATTATATGATTGCATGACTTCAACTCCATTGAAGTCTATCCATTTTTCTGTTGATTTTAGGTTATTTACAAGTGAGAATAAAGAAGCAATCAACATGGGACACAAAGATCTCTTTAAGGTGTGCCGTTACATAGCATAACTCAGGATTGAAATAGAGGGGACAGTACAGAGGACTAGGGGCCTGGTTCCAGTGGTGTGAGGTGCAGATGTGGAGGTTCCAGTGGCTACTGCAGCACCATAGTCTATGCTGTTGTGGGTCTCAGAGGGCTCCTTTGTTCGTGGCCCTAACCACAGCCTGAGACAGTAGACTGCACTGCTTCTGAAATTTAGTGCTTTGCTCCTGCAGGCTCTCAGGGGCCAAGGCGGTGGCCAGGATTTGACTCCATATGGTCACCTAGGGAACATCTGGTCCCATCTGTACTCACACCTGAGGCCACTGGGCTCAATTCCTGGTTGGAGGATGTCCTCCTTTGGCTGTGAGGGTGGGAACCTTAACTAAATCTACCGTGTACAACCTTGCTTTCACAGGAAAGTTGAAGCCTCTTTGCATTTATGTCGGAACTACATACTCCAGGCTGGAAAAAGGAATGAGATACGTTATCTGTGTTTTGTCAGACACCTTTTTACCCAGGAGATAAACAATGGTCGGTCTCGGTTGCAGTTAGGAAGCCTGTAGCTGTTCTTAATCACACAACAGTCATGAAGTCGACCAAGAGGAAGGAAGATGAGACTGTCTCACTCAATGATAAAAGGTACCAAGCAACGGGGCTAACAGAGATATAAATTATGTGTTAACTCTTCTGATTACGGCCTTTCCTCTTTAAAAGTTCTACTTTTCCATGGGCTCCAGGATGCACTTTGCATCACCTACTCCTTTGGTGTGGTGGAGATGTAGTTCGAACTCCATATTAAATATTAAAAACCCTCTTGTGCTTTGCATCTGAATCCGGGGCCGTGGAGTTACATTTTGGGGATAATTAAAGTGGGTATACCATTTCTTTTTGTTTTATTTAGTTTAGTTTGTTTCTAATTTCATGGACCTCTAGGGATTTATGCTTCGCGCAGATTTCTGGGAAATGTAGTCCCTGCGTCTGTGACGTCACTAGAAGCCCTCTAGGAAATCACAGTTTCCTGCTTTCGTCTCCCACCTCAGCTACTTCCTCAAAGTGTGGGCGAGAGTTCCCCTGCTGCTCGTTCACGTTGCGTCTTGACACGGAGGTTGGTCCTGGGTGCGTCGCAGCCTGAGGCACTGTGCGGGGTGCGGGGCCGCCTTGGAGGGGAGCGGACCTGGCGGAAGAAGCTCAGGGAGAAGCTGCCTTGGAGGTGCTGTGCTCAAACTGGCTGGGACGCTGAGGTTGCAGGTCCAGGGCTGGGGCTGGAGGGCGACAGGGACTGTGCCCTGAGCGATGGTTTCCTTAGGACGGCCGCGTGCAGCTCGAGTCCGCCTTGGGCTTCTGGGACAGGAGAGCAGCCTGGGAACGCGGAGTGCAAGGTCCAGGGTTGCAAGCTAAGGATGGCCAGCTGACTGCCTGCTCCTGAGGGGGAGCTGGGAGCTCACTGAGCGGCTTTGGTGGGGAAGCCTGCTTCACTTCTGACCCATTCTCACAGGGGTGCTGTGAGATTTTATTTATTTATTTATTTGGTTTTTCAATACTATTGTCTCTGTAGCTTTGGAGCCTGTCTTAGAACTAGCTCTTGTAGACCATGTTGGATTCAAACTCACCGAGATCTGCCTGCCTCTGCCTCCTGAGTCCTGGATTAAAGGTGTACTGGGATTAAACGCGTGTGCCACTATCCGCCCAGCTGAGATTTCTTAGTATCTTTAGAATAGTCGTGGTTTCTGGGTCTGTCCTTTACTTTGTAACTGGCCTAATTATGGTCTCGAGGTTTACGAAAAGAATTTTACTGTCAGATAAGCTTCTCTGCCTATGCAGCAATCCGAATCAGACCAAATTAAACGGAATTTAGAAAAAGCCCAGGGTTAATGGAAATCAATGCCACCCAAATGGCTTTTCCAGCCCCACAGAGAGAGGAGTTGGGGAAGGAAGACTGGAAAACCATGTGTTTGTTCTTTAGGGTGCTGTTTAAATACCCTGTGGGAGTGGTAGTGAGCATCTTTGGGGAGAGGACATTGTTTGGGGGCCTTTCTCTGAGGTGGAGTCTGGACTGAGGCAACTCCCAGAGGAGGGGGATTGAGATGGAACTACAAACATTCCAGATTCTGGCTATATGGATGCCAGGGGCTGAGGTGAAGCTTCCTCCCAAACATCTTTTGGTATAGGGGCTCCAGCTCCAGTCTGTCCTTCTTCCTTTGGACATTAGTTGATGTAGGGGAGGAGGACAGTCAGGAGTTGGTGGGATCACAGTCAGCTAGAGGTGTGGCTGGAGAGGCATTCGGTTAACTGTCATCCTGGAGACCTCAGGCATCTGTTTCTTAAGGGAGATGAGAAGGCAGGTTGCTGGGAGAACAAATAGATTGTTATTATCCATCCTATGATTGGGGCCAGCCACGGGAAACTGTCAGAACTACTGGGATGGAGAAGCACCCTGGGACAGGAGAGGCAGGTGAGTGAGGGAGACAGTTTACCTTGTGTTCATTTGCTCTGACGGCTAAAGAACTAAGAAAGGAAAAATATATGAGGGGCCTCAGGTCTCTGGTGGCAAATTCTGGAAGGAAGCAGCAAAGGTCCTGCCAGGACCAGCTGCTATAGAAAGCTGTGACTAGGGGCGAGAGAACACACATACAGCCCACACACAGATGACTCTCTGCAGGAAGAAGGAAACGGAGAACCTGACTCCAGGTGGCATATTAACCTCTGGGTTTCCTTAAAGCCTTAAAAGGTCCCCCATCCCTAATGTACGGCAGACTAACTGTAAAAACGACAGGTTGTCTGCTTGGCCCCACAATGGTTGTGTCGACGTCTTGATGTGGCCTTGAGCTTGTTTGAGCTGGTCCAGAAGCAGGGTCCCTAGGAACAGGTGAAAAGCTCTCATGGCCTTGTGTTACAGCGCCAGGCTTTTGTGTCAGGCCAGCAGGTGAGGGGAACTCCCAGACCTGTGTGTATCCCTGGGATTTTAGTAACCAGACTGTGACAGAAAAGAAACGTCAGTCTCCATTGAGGCACATCCCTGTCATCTCTGCATTTGTGAGGGGGAGGCAGAGCCCTCTGGTTCTCCTCTGGTTCATAGCAAATTCCAGGCCCAGCCTTAGGGGTACCTAGTCTGTGACAGGGAGCATTTCAACTTTAATAATGTGATAAATACTTTCCATGGTGTCTTTCCCATTTCTTACAGTGAGCACCCAGTCCATACTGTTGATGTTCAAACTATGTGTGCTTACCTTCTGCTGACTCAGCCCACATGTAATTTAAACTTTATATCAAATATGTTCTTGTTAAAGTGATGATTGCATACCTGTTAGCATTTACTCTGTGAGAAAGAATTCTCTTTGCCTCCTTTGAATAGTTCTGTCTGCAAACATTCATTCTTTTTGCATGTTAATCTGTGTTAGGTTACTGTCATGATCCAATGTGACTTTCTTCTGATTTTCTCTGGTTTCTTCAGTTTTGCTTCTTTCAATTTGATCTGAGATTCGGCTGCTGTGATTTCATGTCCTGGGTCTTGTCTGCAGCTGTAGCTGGGAAGCCTTTGCCTGTCCTTACAGCAGAGGGTGCACTGTGCGCAGATGCTTCTTACAGTTTGCCAGAAAACAAAACCCCTTCCCCTGCACTGTCCTCCACATGGGGCACTGCATAGCCATCCAGTAAAGCCAACTGCTTAACGGTGGGTCCTGCTCTTGCACAGGTCCAGTCCAGTTCCCTTGCTGGCAGTCCTGTGTCTTTCCTCCCGGGCTTCTTTCACTGTGCTCTATGTCAGTGTGTTGCTTTAAGAGACTCAGAAACAATGTATGGACTATCAATATCCTCAAATACATCTAGACAGCTAACATACACAGCAAAACATGTGATAGTTATTTTGAAACAAAGTTTCAGTATGTAATTCATGTTTCCAAAGCAGGTACTATATTTCTTCCATATTTTTCATGGTTTAATTCACCTTCTGGGTCATAGAATTGCAGAACTTGGTGGCTTGAAGGAAAAACTAGTGATTGTTTCATGCCACATTCATGTGAGTAGAGCCCTGGAACAAAGACCTAGGAGTTGCTACTTCCTGATGTCTGTGGTGTGTGTTTTAAGCACTATGTCATGTGATTCGTAGGTTGTCTACTTTGAATGGAGGGTCCCTAATTTTTAGATCCTGACCTGCAATCCCATCCTCTCTTTGAACATCATTTTGAGTACCCACCGGTCCCACCTAGTCTTCAGTTTTGACTGTCTCTCTGAAAGCTGTTTCTGAGGGACACCAAGAGGAAATGCAAGAATTCTTTTTCTATGGACACTGTCCATTTTGTTACTCTTGGCTCACTTCCAGGACCAGCCGCCACTACTCCTGAAACTGTGAATCGAGTCTCCTTGTTTAGGCTTTCTTCTTGACCGTTATCCTTAACAACTTGTAACCAACACTCTAAACAAAGACCAACTTTATAATCCCTTTTTTTGCTAATGTAGGTGTACCTTTCTAAGCTGCTTCCTGCTGATTGGGGGTGGCTGGTAATCTTATAGGGACCTAAAGAAAATTGAGATATATGGTCATGTCCTGAATAGAATATTCTGTGAGGCTTGATCATCTCACCCAGCAGTCTTGAAGCTGTTCAGGATGTAGAACTCAGACACCTGACCCACTTGCTCCTATCGGAGATGTTTCTCAGGGGGTTCTTCCTTGATCAAACCAGACTTTTTTTTAACCCAGAATGAATCTACAGCCTCTCTTTTCCTGTGGAAAACAAAATAAAACCTCTTCTATAAAGTAACATATCTTTAGACGTAAATTTTGAGGTCAAAGCATATATATATGTATGTATGTTGAGGTAATCCAGCAGCATTTGTAATCAAATGTTTTTTTAGCAGCAGCTGTTCCTCCTTTCTCAGCCATCAAACAATTCAAAGACAAAAAAACAAACCATGCAGTATCCAGACTGTCTGTGTATTATCCATCTTTACGTGGCTTTATTTTAAACTCTGATTCTTTTTTATTTACTTTCAATTTTTGCTTTTTTATCTTTTTCAGACTAGATTTCTCTGTGTATCTTTGGCTTTCCTGGCGCTCACTCTGCAGACAAGGTTATCCTTGAACTCAGAGAGATCTGCCTGCGTCTGACTCCCAAGTGTTTGGATTAAAGGTGTGTGCCACCACACACAACTACTTTCTTTCTTACTTTTTTTTATGATTTTACACTTGCAGACACAAGACTCAGGAAATTGGAGCTCTGGCTTGACCCTGCCTAAGGATGACTTTTCTTACTGCTGTAAGGTGTTTTATAAGCGTACAGGCAGAGAAGCAATAAATAGTCCTGCTTAGCAGTTATACCCGTGAACCACACCCATGAGCAGTATGGCATTAGATCCCTAGAGGTGCCCCAGTGTCTCCCACATCTTGGCATTAGCAGCAGTTGTCTCTGATGACTTCTTAAATCCTAAGTCACAGAGGAGAACACACTGGAGCCACTAAAGCATCACAGTTGCTAACTGCATTCCAGATGCTTTTCCTTAGACCTACAACCAAAGTGTAGCTGTCACTGCTGTTAAAGACCCTGCTCACTGCAGCACAGAGAGTGTTATGGAAAACTAAAACGTACAAATCCAGAGAACTGTTTGTCTTGTGATGCCTGACCCAGTAGATACACCTCACCACAATTCTTGTGCAGAAGGTCAGGGAATATCTCTGGGAGAGGGTCCATATTGATCATTAGAGCCAGGGACAGGAAGTCTGGTCATGAGGTTGTGCTTTCTAGAAAGAGAAGGGAAAGCTGCAACCCATGATACCCCAACAATATGAATGCTTGAACAAGCCCTGAACAATGGCAGTGGCACAAGGTCCCCTGCAGGGGGCAGTCCCTGATGGCTAACAGAGAAGTATAGGCACATAAGGACTGCTAAGAGGAGGAGAATTAGTCTTCCCCAGGGCTGAGCCCACTCACTATTCATCCGTACAGTGGTCAGTCCCCAAAACACACACACAGGCAACAGTGAACAGACTAGGCCGTTCATATTTATATATAGGTATGTGCAGTGTAGATATGTACAGTTATGTCCTAATATGGTGTGTAACAATATTAATTAGAGGAGAGTAAAACCATGTATCTGAGACAGATTATTGGGGTACACCGAGAAGAAGGTGTAATGAGGAGATAGAGGGGAAAATGACAAATTTTATTTCATTAATTTTTGACAGAAAAATTACATTCTTGTCCAATCATGACATATTTGGTAAAACTGGAAGTTATTTCAGGAAGATAGAGGTAAATAACACATGATCTCATCAATATGTTAAATGTAATGAATTGAAACTCATATACAACAGAGATTTGTTAAACATAAAAGCATTGTAAGTCACAGAAAGCTGGAGATGTAATGATTTTTTTTCCATTTACCAGTAATATCAGGAAGCAAATACTTGAACTTCCTTTTGTGGATTATCATTTTAACTATGTAAAGAGTTTAAACTATGTAAAGAGGTTTTCCATCTGGCTGTGGAATACTGGTTTCACTATGGAAAGATTGTGCTGCATTTGTTTACCTTGCCTGCATGAGGCAGCTGATTCATCTCACAGCTAAATGACCAATACCTAGGTGGGGAGGTGTAAGCGGGACTTCCATGCAGAGAGAGTAAGGGAAAGGAGGACTCATGGAGGCAGAGACAGAGGGAGACACCAGGGGTCCAGGCAGACACAGAGGAGGCAGGAAAGTGGGACATACAGAATGAAAGAAAAGTAAAAGCCCCGGGGAAAATGTAGATGAATAGGAACAGGTAAAATTAAGTTATAAGAGGTAGTGGGACAAACATAAGTTAAAGGCCAAGCTTCCATAATTAAAAAGAAGTCTCTGTGTCGTTACTTGGGAGCAGTTGAATAAAAATGTTAACTGCAGGGCTGGAGAGATGGCTCAGAGGTTAAGAGCATTGCCTGCTCTTCCAAAGGTACTGAGTTCAATTCCCAGCAACCATGGTGGCTCACAACCATCTGTAATGAGGTCTTATGCCCTTTTCTGTCCTGCAGGCATACACATGGACAGAACATTGTATACATAATAAATAATAAACATTTAAAAAAAATGTTAACTGCACTGCCTGAACAGTGAGTGTTCCTGGGTCAGCATGATTGGAGGAGAAGCCCCATGATGGTTTCCCAATGCTGGATGTGCCTTATGTAGAGTGCATTCCAGAAGTCTGGAAGGAAGTGTTTGAGGGGTGAACATACCATAACTGAGAAAGATAATCCAAAGCTTACCCATGAAATTATTACATATACCTCATTATTAATTAATTGCTGAAACTTCCTGTAGTGATAAAAAGAAAAAATGATGTGTGAATTGTATTTATAGATCATTAAACTTTTGAAGTGTGAAAATAGCAATCAGCGATTCTTTTCTCAGCTATGCACACTGATGCTCAGGTGTCCCTGTGTACAAACATGCTTAGGAATACCGCAAGCCCCTCCATCAGTACCCTTATCAGAGAAAAGGTAGAAAGGGAAAATGACGAAAACATCAAGTGATGTGTATTCTATTCTAAATTCTCAAGCAGTATTGTTAGTCCTGTACTTGCCTATTTTCTCACATGATCAGATACTTAAATGATATTTAGTCTGTGAGTTCTTCGCCTTGCCTGCTCCTTCTCATGTCCCGTGTCACTGCCATCTACATCATTACTGAACTCTGTAGAAATCCTGCACCCACAGCACAGCCAGAGCTGCTGCATCAGACTCTGATGCCTGTCTGAGGGTTTCTGTTGTGCTAAAGCCCGTGATGAGAGTCAGCTTGGAGAAGAAAGGGATTATTTTAGACTCCAACTCCAGGTGACACAAAATTCAAGGCAGGAACCGTAGGCGTGAGGTGGAGAACAAGCCACAGAAGAATACTACTTACTGACTCCCCGAGACTGCTTTCCTGTGCCATGTAGAACTGCATGCCCAGTGCAGGCACCACCCGTAGTGGGCTGTGCTGTCTCATAGGAATCACTAGTTAAGAAAATGCCCCCTAGACTTGGCTACAGGACAGTCTTGGTAGAAATTTTTTCAATTATTTCTCTCTTTTCAAATTGGCCCTAGCTATTTTCAGTTCATAGGATAACTATCAAGCTCAATGCAGCTTGTCATTTAAATTATTTATGGTTTTAATTAAATTAATGTGTGGTATCATTCACTGATCTTTATTTCAGGAAATGCTGTCCTTCTCAGATGTGGCTATTGAGTTCTCTCCAGAAGAGAGGGAATGTCTGGAGCCTGCTCAGTGGAATCTGTACAGGGATGTGATGTTGGAGAATTACAGCCACCTTGAATTCCTGGGTGAGCATCTCATCTATAGGGACTTATTTCACCCTCAACATATTGCTTCCTCACTTTGTATGGTTTCTCATGGGAGCATTTCAACAGTCAGTTTCATATCCTCATTTTCAAAAATATTAAGGATATTGCTATATTAAATATTTTGGGGTTAAAGCAATGACTCAGTCGTTAAGAGCACTGAATGCTCTTCTAGAAAGCCATTAAGTAAAAGGAAACTGTTGTTTCCTTCCTGCCGCCCAGATGTAAATAATCACAGAGAATCTATATTAATTACAACACTGTTTGGCCTGTTAGCCCAGGCAGGAAATCCCACATCACTGGCACTCCTATGGCAGCTCACAATTGTTTGTAAACCCAAGGTCTGACATCCCCATGTTGTGTGATGTTTTGATTGTGTTGTGTTCTGACAAATAAAGCTTGATTGGAGTCAGAGGGTAGAATTAGCCACCAGCTGACCATTGAGATATGGAAGACTGTAGAGAGAGGAACAGGACGTGGAAAGGCGGGGCTGAGACAGGATCTCTGCCCTTTGGGTGGTGGGAATGGAAGAGGGAGGTGCTTCTCTGATCTTACTGTTTCTTAGCCGATATCTGACTCCTGATTTTTTATTGATAAAAATTAATTAGATTATCAAATCAACCTTACACAGACGTACATCTGTAGAAAACATTAATGCATATGAAAAATTAAATAATGAAGGCAGAAAGATTCCTTACACTGTTTGCTTCTTACTGTGTTTTACCTTTCCAAGATGGATATGTCTTTCCCTGACTCTAGTGGGACTTTTAGAAATTCAGTGGCATGAGAGGTGGAGCTCACTTTTTACTTGAAGTGATTTTTAATTCTCTGTTACAGTTTTTTTTCCTTGAAATGAAACTCAGAATCTGCATGTTGTAGGCTCCTTCACGTGTTGTAGTGATCTGTCTGAAAACACTTAAGGAACTGATTGTCTGCAGTCATTTGTCACCTCATCTCTGTCCTTACAAGCCAGGTACAGGGAGAGACATGTCAATTCCGAGTAAAAGAACACATAAACAATCTTCTCTCTTATTCTATACACAGGTCTTGCTGTGCCTAAGCCACACCTGGTGACATTTCTGGAGCAAAGACCAGACCCTTCAGATGGGAAGAGACAAGCAGCAGCCACCGGGCACCCAGGTGTGTAGGAACAAGGGGTTCGGGGCAGAGTTGAGACCCCGAGATACAACAGAATGTCAGGCTTTCCCATTTACCTTGAAACATGATACTATGGGAATCAATCTTTAGGTTTCTCCTTGTCTTTGTTGTCAAAGCACGTGTCTCAGTTTTATGAGGGATCAAGTTATTAACCTTTGGATTTCCCCAATTACAAGCTGTGCTTCTACTTACAGTGACCTCCAAGGTTTTTCCTTTTGTTGAGTCTCCATTGTAGTATAAGACTCAGGGAAGTAGAACTCAGAGCTGTTAAGACCGAGAGTCTTCTATTTACAGATGCTGAAAGCAGACTCGTGCCAGAAAGATCTCTACACTAAAGTAACCATAGTAGATTAATAAAGGGAAACCCACAATTCCTTCACAGAGAGGCAGGCAGGAACAGAAGGCTCAACAGTGTCAGTTCTGTTGGTCTGAACAATTTGGGGGTTGTAAGCAGTTGGATAAAACTCAGACTAACCAGATTTTTTTTTTTTACCATCATATCGGATCTGTCTTTCCTGAACATCTGTAACCTTTTCTGTCCACATGAGCAAAACCCCAACCTGCCACCCACTGCACTGGTGGAGCTCACGCTGGTGGCTCAAATCCGTAGGCAGCTGTGAGGAGATGCTTTGTTTGTCCTGCAGCCCACATGAGAGACACAAGACTAGCAAGATGCATTTGTCTCTGCTTTTGTGTAGTGAGAAGTTCTTTTGAGCTTCCTAATGCCTGAATAGTCAAGGGTGTGTCGTGTTGGAATGTCATTTGTAGGCAGAAGTTTCTGTCCCAACAGCCCCACCAAAGTGACTGAAATGGAGATACTTATTAATTGTAAATGCTCAGCCGATAGCTTGGGCTCATTTTTAGTTGGCTCTTACTTTTTAAATGAGCCCACATTTTTTATTTATCCTTTATCACATTGCAGTTCCTTCTTTAAATACAGTATGTTCACCTTTTTTCTCTGCATCTTCTGCCAACTTCTTTCACTCGGCCCTTCTTCTTCCTAGCAGTCTTTCTTCCTAGAAAATTCTGACTGGCCATTGACCCATCAGTATTTTAATGATGAGAGTAATATTTATTCATATTGTACAAAAAGATGATCCACAGCAGAGGAGCTGGTCCAGGTGGCTCTGGCAGGTGACTCAGGACGGCTGCTCTGGGTGAGCTTTCACTGCCCACCTCGCCTCCTCCTCAGGCTGTGTTACTTTTGTCATCTGATGTGGTGGGTCCTCACGTGGCACATGTGACTTAGTTTGAATGAGTGCCCAGAGTTTATCCTGCTGTGCTGACTGTCCCTCTGTCAGAGCCTCGGTCATATCTACCACTTTGCTGATGACTGCTTACAAAATCTGCCATTGACATCTCACCTGTGCGATGACCTTTGTTGAGAGGATGATATTCAAAGCCAGGGTACAGGGCATGGCCCTTTGAACCACCATGAAATTCCCTTAACCAGTTGGGTGGTAGGCATAGGTATGAGGGTCCCCTCGGTAGGCTAAACTATCAAATTGGGAGACATGGAATACAGAGAAACTGCAGAGGGCTGGATAATGGAAGGTAGAGATGTTTTTCTTCCTTAATATAGTGTTAAGCCCAGCCTGGTCTATATAGTAAGTTACAGGACAGCAAGGTCTTCATAGAAAAACCTTGTCTTCTAAAACCAAAACAAACAAAAAAGGAAAGAAATAATTTTGTCATCTCTTTATTGACAAATATAATGCCTCAGCAAAATTTGCATTATGCACGGGTGAATCTGAAGGTTTTTTGTTTTGTTTTACCATGACTCAGTATATTTTAGGTATATTTTCTGGTCTTTCAAATAAAATATAAAATAATGTCCTGAATATGAACTATAAATTTCGTCTTTATGTACACTGTCTACTTGTGCAGCATATCTTTTGTACTCCCAAAGTAAAAGTGAAGGATAAAAAGTTTGTATTAGACTATGTCTCAGATTTGCAAAGTCAAAATTAACTTTCTCTTTCCCGGACTCAGCTACTTTCTAATTTCATGGGTGTCCTGCAATATACAATCTCTATTCATTCGATAGAGTTATTTCTGTTAGTACAATGCCCTTGCAACTTACTTAACTACTTAACTTTGAATTATAGGCCATTATGTCTATGTTTTATTTGGATGTTTCATTATTTACTAAAAGTATAGATCATTTCTACCTACTGTATTTTATCACTTATACTTCATGCCTCTAAGTTTTGAACTGACTCTCTTTTTTCACTGCTTCAAGATGTATTAATAAATGTTTTCTTCTAAAGATAAGCATTGTAAGTATGAAGAATATTTTCTGACCATTGTTCATATCTCAACGTTTGCTCCACAGGAACAATGCCTGAAGATTATAGCATTTTCTCCAAGTCCATTGATTATAACTCACAATATATTCAATGCCGGAGAATTCATTCAAGGGAGAAACCCTTCAAGTGTGAAGAATGTGGTAAGGGCCTTAGTTCTCACAGAACTCTTTCCATGCACCAGAGACTTCATACTGGAGAAAAACCCTACACGTGTAAAGTATGTCACAAGGCCTTCAATACTCGCTCATCACTTTTTATACACCAGAAAAATCATACTGAGGAAAAAAACTACAAGTGTGGAGAATGTGGCAGATCATTTTATTATCTTTCAGTGCTGAAGCAACATCAAAGGATTCATTCTGGAGAGAAAACCTACAAATGCGAAGAATGTGGTAGGTATTTTTGCTCATTTTCATACCTTAGACGACATCAAAGAAAACATACTGGAGAGAAACCATACAAGTGTGAGAAGTGTGGCAAGTGTTTTGGCTTCACTTCATTTCTTCGGCAACATCAAGCAATTCACTGTGAAGACAGACACTACAATTGTATGGACTGTGGCAGAAGCTTTAACTCTCTTATATACCTTAGACGACATCAAACGATCCATTCAGCAGACAGTCCTTATACCTGTGTTCACTGCGGCAAATGGTTTTTCTATTCCAGGGATCTTCAGGATCATCAAACAGTTCACACCGGAGAGAAAACCTACAAGTGTGACAAATGTCACAAAGCCTTTCATTATCAGTCATCCCTTAAGACACACAAGAAAGTTCATATGGAAGAGAAACCCTACAAGTGTGAAGAGTGTGACAAAGCCTTTCATTATCACTCATCCCTTTGGAGACACAAGAAAGTTCATAATGGAATGAAACCCTACAAATGTAAAGAGTGTGACAGATGTTTTAACTCATCTGTATCCCTTAGACAACATCAAACAATCCATTCTGAAGACAGTTGTTATACCTGTGTACATTGCAGCAAAAGGTTTTCAAATTCAAAATATCTTCAGGATCACCAAAGAATTCATACTGGAGAGAAACCCTACAAGTGTGAAGAATGTCACAAAGCCTTTCATTATCAGTCATCTCTTAGGAGACACAAGAAACTTCATACTGGAGAAAAAACCCTTCAAGTGTTGAGAATGTCACAAAACCTTTCATCTTAAGTCATCTCTCAGTAGACACAAGACACTTCATACTGGAGAGAAACCCTACAAGTGTAAAGACTGTGACATGTTTTTCTTCATCTTCATCCTTTCTATGGCATAAAAGAAATCATCATACTGTAGAGAAACCCTAAAATTGTGGGGAATGTAGCAAAGACTTCATTAATCTTAATATCCTTATTCAATTCATGTTATAGTTAATACAGGGTATAAATCCATCAAACGTCTTAAAAAGTTTACTTCTTCAAACCTGAAACCACATCAGATGATTCAGCCAGCAAACTTCATGAGTGTGTGAAATGTGGTAAAATCTTTGTTAGCAAATCAGGTATTATCCACCTGAAATAAGTTCACCATTTTGGAATGTCAACATCAGCATGTAGCTTACAAGAGCACGAATACTAAGAATGTCATCAGAGAACAGCAGAGACTTCTCTTTGCTGCAACTCCCAACAGTTTGTTCAAGCAGTGTGTTTGAAACTTGCCATTATTAATAAGTCTCTATCTTCTGTAACTATAAATGCTCCATGAAACCTTTACCATGTCATAGCTTTGTCCATTGGTTGCCCAGAATATGAGATCTGGGCTGTAGCATAGTTACTGTTGTTTTTCCCAGTAGACTCATACAAGCTGTTGTAATTCCTCTTTGGTGTGAGAAGCTCTGCCTCTCTGAGCTAGCAGATTTTCACTCAGCATTTGAATCTATATTGGTAATCCTTATTGGTAAAATAAAAGCACAGAGACAGAGCTAAAACTGTATTAATACTCTTGCCATCTAAGATATCCACAGCAAGGCAGCAGCTGTGGCTGCAGAGGTGCCGTCATCAGCTGAGGCAGTGATAGTTTCAGGTGCAGCTGCTTTTCCTCAGATAAAAACAGCAGTGCCTGTAGAGCAACAATGGCATTAAAGCTCTGGGGTAACCAATCATTTGCTGACTGCATTTGAAGCTCCTTCTACAAACTGTAACTCATGTGATGTTAATTTGTGATAAACCTGTGCCTGACTGGGTGATAAGTCCTAGGGAGGATTTAATGCTGTCATTCTAATGAGTGGACAATAACTAAATGAACCCAAGTTCTCAACTTTATACCCACAGTCAGGCACCTCTCAACCCTCCCCAGAATGTATTAATCGTGTGGTAGATGGAGAAGACAAATGATCAAAGTGTGAAGAATATTCATCTGTGGAGGGTCCTAATCCATAGGTGATACTGTATCACACATTGTAAGTGATTTCCCTTGCACACATCTAAAGCCAAAAGTCATGGAGAAGAGTTGGGAAGAATGTCAGAGCCAGGTATAGTAGATGTGTGCCCTGAAGCAGTAGAGATGTTGAGACATTTCTAGAACAGTGAAACATTGATAGAAATGCTAATACCATTTAATGTATGTATATTCTGTGACTATGACTATGTGGATAACACATAAGCTGAACCCCAGCATACAACAAGCATGGGTGCATAAGGCCCTCACTGTCTCACCTCAGTGGAGGAGCTCTTGGCAATTGCTGACTCCTAAGGAAGACAATCAACCTGGTTACCTTCCAGGTTCCACTCAACTCTCCTACACCCGTAAACATTGAGGAAACACTAAGTGCATTGAAGAAATAACAAAGAAAAGGCCCGCCATGTTGTGAGAGCAACGTGTTTTCAAGGGTAAGAAGTAATAGATGAAGGAATATGGAACTTTAAGTAAAAGATGCAACGTGCATGTATTAAATTCTCCCCAAATATCATTTTAAAGTTTGTTGGTTTTGTACATGTCCAAACTTATTTTAGCAGTGATTACAGTACCTGAATCTGGCTGTCATGAAGTTTACAGTGGATCAGCACCCTTACAGGGAAGGCCTCACGAGGGAGCAAGTGAGAGGACTCCCCGAAGGGCTCAGATGCAGGGACTAAGAAGCTCTGCATCAGTGTAACCTCAGGGAAGAGACAGGGATGGCTTTGCAGGGATGAGATGCAGCCAGAGTCACCTTGTATCCTCCCCTTGACTTTGTCATGCCTACAACAGAGGAACGATGTACAGTGGCTTCTCCACCCTCCCCTCTCTCCTACATCCACAGTGATCACAGCTGCCTTAGTTCCTGCTCATCCATCATCATTAAAGTTGGGAAACCACTGTAGCTGTCAAGTGAACTTGATAGGTAGAAAGTTACACATCCTATAATTCCTATCATTGAGTTTTAAAACAGTTCATTAGCATGTAAATGCGCAAATTAGAGGAAACAGAGAAAAGTGCTTCTACCTCCCAATTCCATCTCAGTTAATAACCCAGAAAGACTGTGGTAAGGCTCTGTTTTTAAAAATGTCTAAGATGTGGTCAGCAAGGCACCTAGTAAAAAATGCTGGGCTTGCTATGTATGTGAGTCAGTATTTTCTTCCTGCTTGGAGTCTCTGCAGACCTGGGTATCGATTTCCTCATGACACAGAGGGAGGTTTCCTTATGAGTAGAAATGGCCTTAATGGATATATGTTTATTCTACAAGAGTATGATTTTTTTTCAGAGCTGCTATCTGTAGAATAAAGGATCAGCTTATGTGAGGACTATTGCAGAGACACAGTCTCAGGAGTAGAGAGTATAGCAGAGATTCACAAGCTCAGGGAAAAATAATATAGCAAAGGCTCATGCTGTCAGAGTAGATAGTATAGAAGAGAACAAACACACTCAGAAGTAAATAGTATAGCAGAGACTCATAAACTCAGTGGGATTTTCTCATTTCTCTTAAATTTAAAACCCCTTTATTTTGAAAGAAAAATAAATTCATATGTGAAAATTAGGATCTAAAAACTACAGTGTTGTGGACTATTTAGAAAAAAGATGTGTTTCTTTTGTCTATGACATTAACTGTGTAAGGTTGTTACATTTGCAGATACTACCTTGTTAAAAATGTAAGGATGCCTTGTATCTGCTTCAGCTTGTGACCTAAGGCACCTGATTAATAAAACATAGAACGTCTGATACCTAGGTGTAACGCCCGATTCTGTGTTACCCTCTTGGTACAGTTTGCTGGCCAGACAAGGGCCTGGAGATCGAAAGAACACACAAGAGACCTGGGTCATTCGAAAGAAGATCAGCGGAATGCTGTTTATTCAACTTCGGGGGAAATCCTTAAATACCTAGCTGCTGCACCAGGAGTTCCCCCCAGGCAGGTGGGAAATTGCCACACCCAAAATGGAGTAAACAATGCCCTACAGCTAATCACCTGGCGGGGCAGAGGGAGCACAGGAACAAACAGAATGTTTTAGCTGGCTGACCAGAAACTGTCCTCAAGATGAACCCAGGAGCAGGGGTAGACCCAGGCCCTACACCTAGGCACGAGGGATAAGTGGAGCTCACAGGCAGACAGAATAAATGAGAAGAGGAATCTAGGGTAGGGGAATAAAGAAGAGAATGAGGGAAAGAGGGACATGCTGGGGCCAGTGGCCAGGCAGCCTCCAGGGAGCCATGCGGCAGCAGGAAAGCACAATATAGAGAGGAAAGCAAAGTAAGGGGTCCCAAGGGAAAATGTAGGCGACGAGAGTCTAAGTTATAGGAGCTAGCAAGGATGAGCCTAATCTTTGGCCAAGCATTTATAAACAATAAGTTTCCACGTCATGATTTGGAAGCTAGTTTGTTGGTCAATGGAAAGCATGTTAGACTACTGAAGTCATGAACTTCTGTACAGTTAGAACAGACATTGAAAACAGAAACTGAGTTGTTCACATTGTATTTGACAATGTCTGCACTGAATATATTGTATGCACTCGTACACCCTTAAAACTACAATCCACGACAGATTGGAACCTGAAAATCAGTTATCTTAGGTCCTCTTTCACAACCCATCTTCACCACCTTCTTAAATCCTTCTTCATCCCCTAATAGTTAACCTTTATTATTTTTCTCATCTACATAGTACACACATACACATTTCTTCACATATGGTAGTACATGTGTTCCTGTCATGCATTTATGATGAACTACATTCTGCAAGTTGGAAAAATATCTGAATGCCTTATCTGTGTTTAAACAGACATCTTTTTTTTTAATATTTATTTATTTATTTATTATGTATACAATATTCTGTCTGTGTGTATGCCTGCACGCCAGAAGAGAGGCACCAGACCCCATTAGAGATGGTTGTGAGCCTGAGTTTGCTGGGAATCAAACTCAGGACCTTTGGAAGAGCAGGCAATGCTCTTAACCACTTGGAGAAAAACAATAATTGCCTCCCTTGGCCATAGGCAGCCTGCTAGTCGTTGCTAATCCCACAATGTCTTCTTACCTGTCTTTTGATCTCCTTTTCCCTGTCTCAAAGTTAGGGGCACTGGCTAAAGACAGGAAATTTAAAAGACCCTTCGAGATTCATATGCTTGGGGCTGATGTGGGGACACCAAAACCTAGCCTCAAAGACATATGTTCATATATGTGTAATATTAGCAATACTCTGAAATTTCTGAAAGCAATTGTTTCTATGTTTTTGAAAAGTAGAAACCTAAAGAATAGCCAGGCTTGTTGGGACAGAAAGCAAGGCAGACCACAGTCATAAAGCACGGGAATCTCAAGGACAGAGCATAGAAAAAGTGGTCCCACACCCCATAGCCCCCTGTGAGTTGGGAGCGGCCTCCCTGGCTCCGCGGTCTGCTGCATGATTAGGGTTTCAGGAGGGTGAAGAGGTGGAGGGAGACTGCTTGGCTACTGCAGTCATGGCAGCTCCAGCTCGGAGCCTCCTGAGGCCCCACAGGCTGTTATTCTGGGCTGCCTCACCTCGGGCTGTGAGCACATCAAATTTGGGTTCCTTTAAGGTAACCGGAGACTTAATAAAATTTCTTCAGAGCCTGGTGACCTCAAGCGCAGAAGTATCTGGGATCTCTGAGTGTATATTGGCAATTTTTCAGCAATCGGAGAAGTTATCAGGATAACATGATGGATGGTGAATGTCACAACATGTAAAATGTATTAAAATAGAAAGGCCACAAGGTGTTGGGGTGAAGAAATATTTTACAAAATTGTCTTTTTGAGGACCTTCTCAGGCTGAGAGATTAATGTAAGAGAGGTTTTGTGGAATAGATTTTTGTGTACACTGTGAAGCTAGGTTGTTGTTAAGGCAACTTCTGATAGGTTTAATAAAAAGCTAAAGGGCCAATATTCTGGACTTCTGAATCGAGAAGAGATTTAAGCTTCGCTCAGATTTCTGGGAAATGTAGTCACTGGGTCTATGACGTCACAAGACGCGCTTTAGGAAATCACATTTCTGGATTTGGTCTTGACCTGAGCGACTTCCTCAAAGTTGGGCGATAGTCCCGCCTGCTGTGCTTTCCTGTTGCGACTCTGACTTGGAGGTTGGTCCAGGGTGCATCGCAGCCGAGGTACTGTGCGGGGTCGCGGCCGTCATGGAAGGAGCGGATCTGGGCTGGCTGGGAGGGCGGGAGAAGCAGCCTTGGAGGTGCTGTGCTCAACTGGCTGGGACGCCTGAGGTTGCAGGTCAGGGCTGGGGTGAGGACGACAGGGACTGTGCCCTGAGCGATGGTTTCCTTAGGACGCCGCGTGCAGCTCGAATCCGCCTTGGGCTTCTGGGACAAGAGATCAGCCTGGGAGCGCGGAGTAGATGACAGTGCAAGGTCCAGGGTTGCAAGCTAAGGATGGTCAGCTGACTGCCTGCTCCTGACGGGGAGCTGGAAGCTCACTGAGCAGCTTTGGTGGGGAAGCGTGCCTCACTTCTGACCCATTCTCACAGGGGTGCTGTGAGATTTCTCAATATCTTATTTTCATTTATTTATTTGGATTTTCCAAACAGTGTGTCTCTGTAGCTTTGGAGCTTGTCTTAGAACTAGCTTTTGTAGAGCAGGCTGGCTTCGAACTCACCAAAGTCCAACTGCCTCTGCCTCCCGAGTGCAGGTATTGGCCTGTGCCACCAACCCCCAGCTGAGATTTCTCAGTATCTGTAGAGCAGTCGTGGTTTCTGATCCTTCCTTTACTTTGTAACTAGTCTAATGTATGGTCTTGAGGTTTATGAAAAGTTTTTATTCTCCAGTAAACCTCTCTGCCTATGCAATAATCCGAATCAGACCACGTCAAACCAAATTAGAAAAAAAGCCCAGGTTTAATAGATACCAATGCTCCTTGATGGCTTTCCAGCCACCCAGAGAGAGGAGATGGGGAAGACTGGAAAACCATATGTTTGTGCTCTGGGGTGCTATTTAAAATACTCTGTGAGAGTGGTATTGAGCATCTCTGGGGAGGAGGGGGCTTGACATGGAACTTCCACGAAAATATTCCAGATTCTGGCTATATGAATGCAGGGGCTGAAGTGACCTTAACTGAAACATTCCAGATATATGTGTTGTGCCCAGATTACTACCCCTAGAGACCACCAGAGAGGCCCAGACTGTAATAATCAAGGTTTATTTAGCGTAATACGAATTAGTTCAGAACTTGTTTCCAATTCCCCCCCCCCTCCGTTTCAGTGAGTTGGAGGAGTTAGAGCCCCTCTGTGGGGTAAGCTTTTAAAGGTGTGACTACAAAGAGGCCTTTTCTGCTTTGGTAGGGGCACAAGTTCTTTTGATCTGTCCCATCCTGCGGTGTCAGCTAGTTCTTTGTTTTTAGAGCAAAGCCACCCCATTCCTGAGTCAGGCCATCTTTATCGGCCTGTACCAGGTGGTCGGGCATAATTTCTCCGGTGGGAAGGGGGAAGGCCACTATCTTCCTGGGAACAAGCTAGTCTGGGTTTCTATTTTTAAAATATTCTGCTAGGAAATTTCTTCTTGCCCCTTTGAGAATGAGGGGTGAGGGTCTCACACCTGTGGGCATTGCTTGATATAGGGGAGGGGAGAGTCAGGAGTTGGTGGGCTCACAGTTAGCGGGAGCTGTGGCTAGAGAGGCATCCGGTTACCTGCCATCCTGGAGACCTCAGCATCTGTTCCTTAAGGGAGATGAGAAGGCAGGTTGCTGGGAGAACAAATAGATTGTTATTATCCATCCTATGATTGGGGCCAGCCACGGGAAACTGTCAGAACAAGTGGGATGGAGAGGCACCCTGGCACAGGAGAGGCAGGTGAGTGAGGGAGACAGTTTACCTTGTGTTCATTTGCTCTGACGGCTAAAGAACTAAGAAAGGAAAAATATCTGAGGGACCTCAGGTCTCTGGCGGTAAATTCTGGAAGGAAACAGCAAGGTCTGCCAGGACCAGCTGCTATAGAAAGCTGTGACTAGGGGCGAGAGAACACACATACAGCCCACACACAGATGACCCTCTGCAGGAAGAAGGAAACGGAGAACCTGACTCCAGGTGGCATATTAACCTCTGGGTTTCCTTAAAGCTTTGAAAGGTCCTCCATATGTAATGTAGGGCAGACTAACTGTAAAAACGGCAGGATGTCTGCTTGGCCCCCAATGGTTGTGTCAACATCTTGATGTGGCCTTGAGCTTGTTGAGCTGGTCCAGAAGCAGGGTCCCTAGGAACAGGTGAAAAGCTCTCATGGCCTTGTGTTACAGCGCCAGGCTTTTGTGTCAGGCCAGCAGGTGAGGAGAACTCCCAGACCTGTGTGTATCCCTGGGATTTTAGTAACCAGACCTGTGATAGAAAAGAAACGTCAGTCTTGTCTGAGGCACATCCCTGTCATCTCTTGTTTGTGAAGGGTAGACAGGACCCCTCTGGTCCTCCCCTGCAAATTTCAGGGCAGCCTAGGCTACCTGAATCAGTGACAGGGAACATTTCAAGTTTAAAGATGTGGTAAATACTTTCTATGTTGCTTTTCCTTAGACTTACACCAAAGTGTAGCTGTCACTACCTGTTAAAGACCCTGCTCACTGTAGCAGAGAGAGCATTACGGAAAACTGAAACGTACGAATCCAGGGAACTATTGTCTTGTGATGCCCTGACTCAGTAGATACACCACAACACAATTCCTGTGTAGAAGGTCAGGGAATATGTCTGGAGAAAGACCATATTGATTCTGAGAGCTGGGGTCCAGGAAGTCTGGCTTGAATTTGTGTCTTCTAGAAAAGGAAGGGAAGCAGCACCCATGATACCCCAACAATATGAATGCTTGAACAAGCCCTGCACAATGGCAGTGGCACAAGATCCCCTGCAGGGGGCAGTCTGCTGGCTAACAGAGAAGTATAGGCACATGAGGACTGCTAAGAGAGGAGAATTAGTCTTCCCCAGGGCTGAGCCCACTCACTATTTATCCAGTAACAGTGGTCAGTCCCCAAAACACACACACAAGCAACAGTGAACAGACTAGGCCGTTCATATTTATATAGTAGGTATGTGCAGTGTAGATATGTACAATTATGTGCTGTGTGTGTAACAACATTAATTAGAGGAGAGTAAACCATGTACATGAGATGGGTTATTGGGGTACATGAAGAAGTTGCAATGAGGAGATAGAGGGGAAAGTGACATATTTCAATTCAATAATTTTTACAGAAAAATTACACTCTTGCCAATTATGACAGTTGGTAAAACTGGAAGTTATTTCAGGCAGATACAGATAAATAGCACATGATCTCATCAATATGTTAAATGTAATGAATTGAAACTCATATACAATAGAGATTTGTTAAACATAAAGCATTGTAAGTCACAGAAGCTGGAGATGTAATGATTTTTTTTCCATTTATCAGTAATATCAGGAAGCAAATACTTGAACTTCCTTTTTGTGGATTATCATTTTAACTATGTAAAGAGTTTAACTATGGCCGGGCGGTGGTGGCACACGCCTTTAATCCCAGCACTCGGGAGGCAGAGGCAGGCGGATCTCTGTGAGTTCGAGGCCAGCCTGGTCTACAAGAGCTAGTTCCAGGACAGGCTCCAAAACTACAGAGAAACCCTGTCTCGAAAAACCAAAAAAAAAAAAAAAAAAAAAAAAAAGAGTTTAACTATGTATAGAGTAAAGAGGTTTTCCATCTGGTTGTGGAATACTGGTTTCACTATGGAAAGATGTGCTGCATTTGTTTACATTGCCTGCATGAGGCAGCTGATTCATCTCACAGCTAAATGACCAATACCTAGGTGGGAGGTGTAAGCGGGACTTCCATGCAGAGAGAGTAAGGGAAAGGAGGACTCATGGAGGCAGAGACAGAGGGAGACACCAGGGTCCAGGCAGACACAGAGGATGCAGGAAAGTGGGACATACAGAATGAAAGAAAAGTAAAAGCCCCGGGGAAAATGTAGATGAATAGGAACAGGTAAAATTAAGTTATAAGAGGTAGTGGGACAAACATAAGTTAAAGGCCAAGCTTCCATAATTAAAAAGAAGTCTCTGTGTCGTTACTTGGGAGCAGTTGAATAAAAATGTTAACTGCAGGGCTGGAGAGATGGCTCAGAGGTTAAGAGCATTGCCTGCTCTTCCAAAGGTCCTGAGTTCAATTCCCAGCAACCACATGGTGGCTCACAACCATCTGTAATGAGGTCTGAGGCCCTCTTCTGGCCTGCAGGCATACACACGGACAGAACATTGTATACATAATAAATAAATAAACACTTAAAAAATGTTAACTGCACTCCCTGAACAGTGAGTGTTCTGGGTCAGCATGATGGGAGGGAGAAGCCCATGACAGTTTCCCAAATGCTGGATGTGCCTTATGTAGAGTACATTCCAGAAGTCTGGAAGGAAGTGTTTGACGTGTGAAAATACCATAACTGAGAAAGATAATCCAAAGCTTACCCATGAAATTATTATATTATTAATTAATACATAATACCTCATTATTAATTAATTGCTGAAACTTTCTGTAGTGATAAAAAGAAAAAATGATGTGTGATTGTATTTATAGATCATTAACTTTTGAAATGTGAAAATAGCATCAGCGATTCTATTTCTCAGCTATGCACACTGATGCTCAGGTGTCCTGTGTACAAATATGCTTAGGAATACCGCAAACACCTCCATCAGTACCTATCAGAGAAAAGGTAGAAAGGGAAAATGACGAAAACATCAAGTGATGTGTATTCTATTCTAAATTCTCAAGCAGTATTGTTAGTCCTATTCTTGCCTATTTTCTCATCTGATCAGATAGTTAAATGATATTTATTCTGTGAGTTCTTCGCCTTGCCTGCTCCTTCTCATGTCCCGTGTCACTGCCATCTGCATCATTACTGAACTCTGTAGAAATCCTGCGCCCACAGCACAGCCAGAGCTGCTGCATCAGACTTTGTATTTTCATTACACTTCACTGTCATGACTGTGCGCACGAACTGTTGAGAAATCCCTTCTCCTTCACAGTGACTTTCTCCTGTGAGGAATACATATGTGTGTGGTGTGTAGTAGCACATGGCACTTAATGCATGTTCTGTGGATGCATTCATTTTACATGTCTTTCTCAAATGGAGCATGTCCAACTCGGCTTATGGGCTCATTTACCTTTTCTTTATTATCGATGGTCAGCGTGGGATCATGTGACCACTTCAGGCATGTCTGAGGAATATTACTACCTGAATAAGAAACATTTCTAGCTCTCTTTCATCCTGGGACAAATCCGTGATGCCTGTCTGAGGGTTTCTATTGTGCTAAAGCCCATGATGAGAGACAGCTTGGAGAAGAAAGGGATTATTTTAGACTCCAACTCCAGGTGACAGTCCATCACTGAGAGAATTCAAGGCAGGAACCCTAGGCGTGAGGTGGAGAACAGGCCACAGAAGAACACTGCTGACTGAGTCCCCGAGACTGCTTTCCTGTGCCATGTAGAACTGCGTGCCCAGTGCAGGCACCCCCATAGTGGGCTGTGCTGTCTCATAGGAATCACTAGTTCAGAAAATGCCCCCTAGACTTGGCTACAGGACAGTCTTGGTAGAAAATTTTTCAATTATTTCTCTCTTTTCAAATTGGCCCTATCTAGTTTCAGTTCATAGGATAACTATCAAGCTCAATGCATCTTGGCATTTAAATTACTAATGGTTTTAATTAAATTAATGTGTGGTATCACTTGCTGATCTTTATTTCAGGAAATGCTGTCCTTCTGGGATGTGGCCATTGAGTTCTCTCCAGAAGAGAGGGAGTGTCTAGAGCCTGCTCAGTGGAATCTGTACAGGGATGTGATGTTGGAGAATTACAGCAACCTTCTGTTCCTGGGTGAGCATCTTATCTATAGTGACTTCTTATTTCACCCTCAACATATCGCTTCCTTGCTTTGTATGGTTTCTCAGGGGAACATTTCAACAGCCAGTTTTATATCCTTTGTTTTCAAAAAAATTAAGGAAATTGCTATATTAAAAATCATTTTGGGTCTAAAGCGATGGCTTAGTTGTTAAGAGCACTGACTGCTCCTCTAGAGGACCTTTAAGTCATAGGAAACTGCTCTTTTGTTCCTGGCCACCCAGACACAAGTTATCACACAGAAACTATATTAATTACAACACTGTTTGGCCTGTTAGCCCAGGCAGGAAATCCCACATCACCGGCACTCCTATGGTAGCTCACAATTGTTTGTAAACCCAAGGTCTGACATCCCCATGTTGTGTGATGTTTTGATTGTGTTGTGTTCTGACAAATAAAGCTTGATTGGAGTCAGAGGGTTTTCTTACCCGATATGTGAGTCCTGATTTTTTATTCATAATAATTAATTAGATTATCAAATCAACCTCACACAGACTTACTTCTATAGAAAACACTAATGTATATAAAAATTAAAATAAATAATGAAAACAGAAAGATTCCTTACACTGTTTCCTCCTCTCTGTGTTTAACCTTTCTGAGTTGGATATATCTTTCCCTGACTCTAGTGGGACTTTTAGAAATTCAGTGGCATGAGAGGTGGAGCTCACTTTTTACTTGAAGTGTTTTACAATTCAGTTTTACTGTTTTTCCCTTGAAATGAAACTCAGAATCTGCATGTTGTAGACTCCTTCACATGTTGTAGTGATCCTGTCTGAAAACACTTAAGGAACTGATTGTCTGCAGTCATTTGTCACCTCATCTCTGTCCTTACAAGCCAGGTACAGGCAGGGACATGTCAATTCCGAGTAAAAGAACACATAAACAATCTTCTCTCTTATTCTATACACAGGTCTTGCTGTGCCTAAGCCACACCTGGTGACGTTTCTGGAGCAAAGACCAGACCCTTCAGATGGGAAGAGACAAGCAGCAGCCACCGTGCACCCAGGTTTGTAGGAATGAGGGGTTCAGGGGCAGAGTAGAGATCCTGAGATCCAACAGAAAGTCAAGTTTTCCCATTTACCTTGAAGGATGATACTATGGGAATCAATCTTTAGGTCTCTCCTTGTTTTTGTTGTCAAAGCACGTGTCTGAATTTTATGAGGGATTAAGTTATTAATCTTTGGATTTCCCCAATCACAAGCTGTGCTTCTACTTACAGTGACCTCCAAGGTTTTTCCTTTTCTTAAGTCTCCATTGTAGTATAAGACTCAGGGAAATAGAACTCAGAGTTTTAAAGACTGAGAGTCTTTTCTTTTTACAGAGGTTGAGAGCAGACTCAAGCAAAAAAGTCTGTACACATAGTAGTAGTGATAAAGGTAAACCCACAGTTCCATCACAGAGAGGCAGGCAGAGACAGTAGGCTCAACAGTGTTGATTCTGTTGGTCAGAACAATTGGGGGGTTGGAAGCCGCTGTATGAAACTCAGAAAAAAACTGGATGCCACTTTGGGAAGTGCATTCTCCACTGATCTTAGGAAGAGTCAAAGCATTAGCATATCGTTATAAAGGGGATGTATGGGCCCTAGGAATGCTAATTTAACAGAGGCGGTTTGGGTTTTTTCAATATTTTTACCCCCAATTGCTTCAGCATGTCATGACCATTAGACATAGGAAGATTAGGACAGGACAACCTGGAAGGCCTTACACTTTTGATTCAAGAAGCCCATCAAGCCAGTTATTGGTACAGTATTTGTGTGCCTCTCTTTCATCATAGTTAGTAGATTTAAGCGTTCTAGTGAATTGTAAGGCTCCATGGGTTTTTCAGGGTTTTTTTTTTTTTCAAATTTATCATGAACAAGTACTAGTATTTGGATATATAGGCTGTAACAACTTGTTAAAGAAATGCAAACTTATATGTATCAATCTGTTGCTTCCAGATACATCAGTACTGGTAATATGTTTTATTTCAGATACATTCAGGGTTGACACCCTGTGTAGAAGTATAGGAAGCATTATGGCTAATGTTACCATGAGTTAAATTGGATGAAAATATTTTGTGATCACTTCTTCTCAAGGTCTCCTGTTGATTCTCAAATGTCTTCAGTGTATATTTTCATTAGTCTAGGTTTTTAATGGGATCAATACTGATGAGTTTAAGCAGTGTTTTTCATCGGCAACTCTATGGATCAGCTCTGTGCTGGCATCCAATCCCAAATAAGCATACAGTGATTTTATATTAATTATAAATGCTTGAATGACAGCTCAGGCTTATTATAAATTAGGTCTTACATTTTCATTAACCCCTATGTCTTCTACACTCTTACACATGGCAGTACCTTTTCTTCATATTGTGTCTGGCATCTCTCTGAGGAGAGGCACGGCAGTCTGACTAACTTAGGAGAGGTGTGGCATCTTACTGATCCTTCTACCTCACTTCCTCTTCCTGTTCTGTCTACTCCACCCACCTAAGGGGCGGTCTATCAAATGGGCCAGGCAGTTTCTTTATTAGCCAATGAAATCAACTCAAACAGAAGACTCTCCCACATCATTATTGTATGTTTTCCCTTGCTTCTATCAGAATCCTGGTCACTGCTCTGACTCTGCTTTTCTAATGCCAGGATTTCATCAGCCCCCAAAATCCTGCTTAGCCTTAGACATACCATTTTTTTATTAACAATAAAAGCAACACATCTTCACAGTGTAGCAAAAGTTTATTCCACAGCATTTCCCCCTTTTTGTCTAATTGAAAATGATGGTTGTAACTTTAACATAGATAAAAGTATACATAACAAAAAGAGCCTCTCATGTTGTTGGAAGCAAAAACATAACCTCTCTCCTTCCTTTTTTCCTTGTAAAGTCAAGACATGTTAAAAAAAACTATATTGGTTGCTTTAATCCAGCATTTTTCACAATCCAGTGAGTCTCAGCAGCTCTCATTCCTTCATTAGCAGTCAGAAAATCTACAGACAACACAGTAATACATGGATTCCAAACAATCTGTGTATTTTACTTTTTGTGTGTCATAACTTTCATATTGCTTTATTCCCTTTTTAAGGACTTTTGCTTTATTTTAAAAGTGGATATATATCTCCTGACCATCTATACTATTTTTATTTTCTCCCTCACAAGACGTTGTGCATTTTTAAACACTGTAAGACATTTAAAGATTTCTTTACCATCTGGATCTTTCTTTTCTAAACATCTGTAACCTTTTCTGTCTACATGACCCAAACCCAAACTCTGCCACCCATTGCATTGGTGGAACTCAAGCTGGTGGCTCAAATCTGTAGGATGCTGTCACATGGCAGTTTCTTATTTCAGTATCTACCCTTTGTCACATGGCATTTTCGTATTTCAATACAGTATGTTCATCTTTTTCTTCTGCATCTTCTGGCAACTCTACACACTCTGCTATTTTTTTTCCTAGCAGTCTCTCTACCCAGAAAATTCTGCTTAGCCATCCACCCATCAGTTTTTTAATGATGGGAATAATATATATTTTTATTGTACAAAACAATGTTTCACAGCAGAGGAGCTGGTCCAGGTGGCTCTGGCAGGTGACTCAGGACGCCTGCTCTGGGTGAGCTTTCACTGCCCACCTCGCCTCCTCCTCAGGCTGTGTTACTTTTGTCATCTGATGTGGTGGGTCCTCACTTGGCACATGTGACTTAGTTTGAATGAGTGCCCAGAGTTTATCCTGCTGTGCTGACCGTCCCTCTGTCAGAGCCTCGGTCATATCTACCACTTTGCTGATGACTGCTTACAAAATCTGCCATTGACATCTCACCTGTGCGATTACCTTTGTCGAGAGGATGATATTCAAAGCCAGGGTACAGGGCATGGCCCTTTGAACCACCATGAAATTCCCTTAACCAGTTGGGTGGTAGGCATAGGTATGAGGGTCCCCTCAGTATGGTATGCTCAACTATCAGATCAGGAGACTCGGAGTACAGAGAAACTGCAGTGATGGTCTCCATTGCCTGACACATTTAGAATGTGGTGCAGAATCTGAGATCCTCCTCAGCATGAGAGAATCCATCCCTTTCCCATGGAATCATCTTCCCAACATTTAAAGAGTGGGATTTCCTGGTCTGGTTTACAGACTGGAAGGAGAAAGCAGCAGCGAACACTGAACTCCTGTTCCCTAAGCATCCTTATCCTCTCTTGAAACTGGAATGCCATTAATCCATTATTCCTGTGTCCATCTGAGTGAAGGTGGTCTAATCCACCCTGGGTGTCCTGCCGTGCAAGTGTAGTCTAGATTTGACTCTTTTTACTCAAGCATTGAAAAATTCAGTTTCGATAACCAGAATTTTATGTTTTTGTTTTGTTTTGATGTTCTTGTTGTGGTTTTTCAAGACAGTTTCTCTGTAGCCCTGGCAGTCCTGAAGCTGGCTCTGTAGACCAGGCTAGCACTGAACTCAAGAAGATCTTTCTGCCTCTGCTCCTGAGTGCTGGATTTAAAAGTGTGTGTCACCACTCCAGGCCCAATAACCGCTTATTCTAAGTACATCTGATTTTAATATTATTCCATATTAAAGGAAAAAATTGAACTTAAGTTTGTTTCAGTCTCTTACTTTAGGATTTCCTCTGATGACATGTACTGGATAATGGAAGGGTCTTCTGTTTGAGTTGATTTCGTTGGTTAATAAAGAAACTGCCTTGGCCCATTTGATAGGCCAGCCCTTAGGTGGGTGGAGTAGACAGAACAGGATGCTGGGAGTGAGGCAGACACCTTGGGCAATCGCCATGCCTCTCCTCTCTCTGGGTCAGATGCGATGGAGCCAGCCGCCAGGTCAGACATGCTGAATCTTTCCTGGTAAGACACCACCTGTGGTACTACACAGATTATTAGAAATGGGTTAAGCAAGATGTGAGAATTAGATAATAATTCTAAAACTAAAATAATAGGCTAAAACTAATGGGCCAGGCAGTGTTTAAATGAATACAGTTTGTGTGTTGTTATTTCGGGGCATAAGCTAGCTATGCGGGAGCCAGGCAGGATGAAAAGCAGGCCTGCCCACAGCTCATCACTACACAGAGGGCTGGATAATGGAAGGTAGAAATGTTTTTCTCCCTCTAATATTGTGTTTGAAGCCAGCCTGGTCTAGATAGTGAGTTACAGAAGACCAAGGTCTTTATCGAAAAACCTTGTCTTCTAAAACCAAAGCAAACAAAAAGGGAAAGAAGTAATTTTGTCATCTCTTTATTGACAAATTTACATTATGCACAGGTGAATCTGAAGGGTTTTTTTGTTTTGTTTTGTTTTACCATGACTCAATATGTTTCAGGTATATATTCTGGTCTTTCAAATGAAATGTAAAATAATGTCCTGAATATGAACTATGAATTTCATCTTTATGTAGACTGTGTACGGGTGCCAGCATATCTTTTGTACTCCAAAGTAAAAGTATATGTGGCAGTTATAAAAATGTTTATTTAGACTATGTCTCAAATTCACAAAGCCAAAATTAACTTTCTCTTTCCTAGACTCAGGTACTTTCTAATTTTATGTGTGTTCTGCAATACTAAAATCTCTATTCATATGATGAATTTATTTCTGTTGTAGTAAAATACTCTTGCAACTTAGCTATTTTAACTTGAATTATAGGCCATTATGTCTATGTTCTATTTGTATGTTCCATTATTCTACTATAAGTATAGATCATTGCATATACAATATTTTATCATTTATACTTAGTGCCTCTAAGTTTTGAAATGACTCTAGTTTTTCACTGCTTCAGGTATGTATTATAAGTGTTTCTTCTAAAAAGATAAGCATTGTAAGTATGAAGAATATTTTCTAACTTTGTTCATATCTCAACTTTATGCTCAAAAGGAACAACACCCGAAGATTGTAGCATTTTTCTCCAGGCCGTTGATTATAAATCACTACATATTCAATGCCAGAAAAATTCACACAAGGAACAACACCTACAAGTGGAGAATGTAACAAAACCTTCAGCGCAAGTCATCCCTTAGGAAACAAGGACACTCATACTGGAGAGAAACCCTACAAGTGTTGAAGAATGTCACAAAACCTTTAACGTAATGCATCCCTTAGGAGACACAGGAGCTTCATACTGAAGAAAAACCCTACAAGTGTGAAGTATGTCACAAAACTTTCATCATCCCTTAATGCTTAGAAAAAACAAGAGAATTCATAATGGAAAGAAAACCCCTACATGTGTGGAATACTGTGCCAGATGTTTTAACTCATCTGTATCCCCTTAAAAAACATCAGACAATCCATTCTGAAGACTGTCATTATTCCTGTGTACAATGCAGCAAAAGGTTTTCAAATTCTAGGGATCTTCAGCGTCACCAAAGAATTCATACTGGAGAGAAACCCTACAAGTGTGAAGAATGTCACAAAGCCTTTCCTTATCTCTCATCCTTTAGTAGACACAAGAGACTTCATACTGGAGAGAAACCCTACAAGTGTGAAGTATGTCATGAATCCTTTCATTGTCACTCATACCTTAGTAGACACAAGAGACTTCATACAGGAGAGATATCCCTACAAGTGTGATGAATGTCACAAAGCCTTTCATTTTCCTCATCCCTTAGGACTCACATGAGAGTTCATACTGGGAGAGAAACCCTACGAGTGTGAAGAATGTCACAAAACCTTTCATCTTAAGCTCATCTCTTAGTAGACACAAAGACACTTCATACTGGAGAGAATCCCCTACAAGTGTGAAGAATGTAACAAAACATTTCATTGTAACTCATACCTTAGTAGACACAAGAGACTTCATACTGGAGAGAAACCCTACAAGTGGAAGAATGCCACAAAACCTTTCGTTATAACTCATACCTTAGTAGACACAAGAGAGTTCACACTGGAGAGAAACCCTACAAATGTGACGAATGGTCACAAAACCTTTCATTTAAGTCATCTCTCAGTAGACACAAGACACTTCATACTGGAGAGAAACTCTACAAAGGTGAAGACTGTGGCAGATGCTTTTCCTCAACTTTATCCTTTCTATGACATAAAAGAAATACTCATTCTGAAGAGAAACCCTAAAATTGTGGGGAATGTAGCAAGACTTTATTAATCTTAATATCCGTATTCAACACATGATATGTTTAATGCAGGAGAGAAATCCAACAAATGTTTTAGAAAAGTTTACTTCTTCAAACCTGAAACACACATCAGATGATTCAGCCCGCAAACTTCATGAGTGTGTGAATGTGGTAAATCTTTGCCAGCAAATCAGGTATTATCCACCTGAAATAAGTTCACATTTGGAATTCAACATCAGCATGTAGCTTACAAGAGCACAAATACTAAGAATGTCATCAGGAGAACAGCAGAGACTTCTCTTGCTGCCAACTCCCAACCAGTTGTTCAAGCAGTGTATTTGAAACTTGCCATTATTAATAAGTCTCTATCTTCTGTAACTATAAATACTCCATGAAACCTTACCATGTCATAGCTTTGTCCATTGGTTGCCCAGAATATGAGATCTGGGCTATGTCAAAGTTACTGTTGTTTTTCTCACTGGAGTCATCCAAGCTGTTGTAATTCCTCCTTGGTGTGAGAAGCTTCTGCCTCTCTGAGCTAGCAGATTTTTCACCCAGCATTTGATAATCTATATTGATAATCCTTATTGGTAAAATAAAGGACAGAGACAGAGTTAAAACTGTTTTAAAACTCTTACTGTCTAAGATATCCACAGCAAGGAAGCAGCTGTGGCTGCAGAGGTGCCATCATCAGCTGAGGCAGTGATAGTTTCAGGTGCAGCTGCTTTGCCTCAGATAAAAACAGCAGTGCTGTAGAGCAACAATGGCATTAAAGCTCTTGGGGTAACAATCAGTTGCTGACTGCATTTGAAGCTCCTTCTACAAACTGTAACTCATGTGATGTTAATGTTGTGATAAACCTGTGCTGACTGGGTGATAAGTCCTAGGGAGGACTTAATGTTGTCATTCTAATGAGCGGACAGTAACTAAATGAACCCAAGTTCTCAACTTTATACCTACAGTCAGGCACCTCTCAACCCTCTCCAGAATGTATTAGTTGTGTGGTAGATGGAAAAGACTACACAGATGCAAAATGATCAAAGTGAGAGAATATTCATTGTGGGGGTCCTAATCCATAGGTGATACTGTATCACACATTGTAAGTGATTTCCCTTGCACACATCTAAAGCCAAAAGTCCTGGAGAAGAGTTGGGAAGAATGTCAGAGCCAGGTATAGTAGATGTGTGGCCCTGAAGCAGTAGAGATGTTGAGACATTTCTAGAACAGTGAAAACATTGATAGAAATGCTAATACCATTTAATGTATGTATATTCTGTGACTATGACTATGTGGATAACACATAAGCTGAACCCCCAGCATACAACAAGCATGGGTGCATAAGGCCCTCACTGTCTCACCTCAGTGGAGGAACTCTGGCAATTGCTGACTCCTAAGGAAGACAATCGACTGGTTATCTCCAGGTTCCACTAACTCTTCTGCACCCCTAACATTGAGGAAACACTAAGTGCATTGAAGAAATAACAAAGAAAATGCCGAGCATGTTGTGAGAGCAATGCTGTTTTTTCAAAGTAAGAAGTAATAGATGAAGGAATATGGAACTTTAAGTAAAAGATATGCAACGTGCATGTATTAAATTCTCCCCAAATATCATTTTAAAGTTTGTTGGTTTTGTACATGTCCAAACTTATTTTAGCAGTGATTACAGTACCTGAATCTGGCTGTCATGAAGTTACAGTGGATCAGCACCCTTACAGGGAAGGCCTCACGAGGAGCAGGTGAGAGGACTCCCCGAAGGGCTCAGATGCAGGGACTAAGAAGCTCTGCCTCAGTGTAACCCTCAGGGAAGAGACAGGGATTGCTTTGAGGGATGAGTCAACCCTTGTATCCTCCCCTTGACTTTGTCATGCCTACAACAGAGGAACGATGTACAGGGCTTCTCCACCCTCCCCCCCTCTCCTACATCCACAGTGATCACAGCTGCCTTAGTTCCTGCTCATCCATCATCATAAAGTGGGGAAGCACATAGCCGTCAACTGAACTTGGTGGGTAGAAAGTTACAAAAGACCTATCCTATAATTCCTATCATTGAGTTTTTTAAAACAGTTCATTAACATGTAAATGTGCAAATTAGAGGAAACAGAGAAATGTGCTTCTCACTTCAATTCATCTCAGTTAATAACCAAGAATGGCTTCTGTGTAGAAAGGCTATTTTTTTTTAATTTCATGCAAATTTATTTAAATATAAATTTATTTAAGTCACTTTGGTCCAGCATGTCCTTGGGTTTCACCACTCATGGACTGCTCTGCTGTGAGGTAGCCAAGCTCAACTGCCCTTTCCCTTAAGGTTGATCCTTCCTTGTGTGCGGTCTTAACAGGCTTTGCTGCTTTGTCATACCAGATAGGAGGATTAAGAGCTGTCACCACCATTAACCACTCATTCATTAGCTTGTTGAGCTTATCTCAGTATTGGTCTTGGAATTCTTTTTATTTATAATTTATTGAGCTCTACGTTTTTCTCTGCCCCACACTGCATCTCCCCTCCCCCCCTTCAGTCCTCCCCCAAGGTCCCTGTGTTCCCAATTTACTCAGGAGATCTTGTCTTTTTTCTACTTTTTTACTTCCCATGTAGATCAGATATATGTGTGTCTTTCTTAGTGTCTACAGTGTTTGTCTAAATTCTCTGGGATTGTGGTTTGTAGGCTGGCTTCTTTGCTTTATGTTTAAAAACCACCTATGAGTGGTACATATGATAATTGTCTTTCTGTTTTCTGGGTTACCCTCACTCAAAATAATGTTTTCTAACTCTATCCATTCTCCTGCAAAATTCAAGCTGTATTTTTTTTTTCTGCTGTATTGTACTTCATTGTGTAAATGTACCACATTTTCCTTATCCATTCTTCGGTCGAGGGGCATTTAGGTTGTTTCCAGGTTCTGGCTATGACAAACAAAGATGCTATGAATTTAGTTGAGCACATGTCGTTGTGGCACAATTGAGCCTCCTTTAGATATATACCCAAAATGGTATTACTGGGTCTTGAGGAAGGTTGTTTCCTAATTTTCTGAGAAATCACCACACTGATATCCAAAGGGGTTGTACCAGCTTGCATTCCCACCAGCAATGCAGAAGTGTTCCCTTTTCCCCACAACCTCTCCAGCATAAGTTTTCATCAGTGTTTTTGATCTTGGCCATTCTTAACAGGTGTAAGATGGAATCTCAGAGTTGTTTTGATTTGCATTTCTCTGATGACTAAGGACGATGAACATTTCCTTAAGTGTCTTTCAGCCATTTTAGATTCTTCTATTGAGAGTTCTCTGTTTAGGTCTGTACTCTGTCTGATGTGGGGTTAGTGAAGATTCTTTTCCCATTCTGTAGGCTGTTGTTTTGTCTTGTTGACCATGTCTTTTGCTTTACGAAGCTTTTCAGTTTCAGAAGTCTCCCATTTATTGTTCTCTCAGGGTCTGTGCTGCTGGGGTTCTATTTAGGAAGTGGTTCCCTGTGCCAGTGCGTTCAGTGTACTTCCCACTTTCTCTTCTATCAGGTTCAGTGTGGCTGGCTTTATGTTGAGGTCTTTGATCCATTTGGACTTGAGTTTTGTGCATGGTGATAGATAAGTGTCTATTTTCATCCTTCTACATATTGATATCCAGTTATGCCAGCACCACTTGTTAAATATCCTTTTCTTTTCCATTTGATATTTTTTTGCTTATTTATCAAATGATAGAGGACCTCATGGCTAATAAAGAAAACTGACTGGCCCAGTGATGGGCCAGCCCTTAGGTGGGCATAGTAGACAGAACAGAATGCTGGGCAGGGAAGGTAATAACTCGCCATGTCTCATGCTCTCTGAGACAGACTGCACATGCCTCTCCTCAGGGAGATAGACAAGATGGAGCCAGCCACCAGGTCAGACATGCTGAATCTTTCCTGGTAAGACACCACTCGTGGTGTTACACAGATTATTAGATATGGGTTAAAGCAAGAGATGTGAGAATTAGCTAACAAGAGGCTGGAACTAGTAGGCCAGGCAGTGTTTAAAAGAATACAGTTTCTGTGTAATTATTTCGGGTAAAGCTAGCTGGTGGTTGGGAGCCGGGCGGCGGGAAGCCAGCCCGCAGCTCCACACTACAATCAAAGATCAGGTGTTTGAAGATGTGTGGATTGATATCCGGGTCTTCTATTCAGTTCCATTGTTCCTCCTGTCTGTTCTTATGCCAATACCAGGCTGTTTTCACTACTGTAGCTTTGTAATGGAGTTTGAAGTCAGGAATTGTGATGCCTCCAGAAACACTTTTATTGTACAGGATTGTTTGACTATCCTGGGTTTTTTGTACTTCCATATGAAGTTGAGTACCGTTCTTTCGAGCTCTTTGAAGAATTTTGCTGGGATTTTGATGGGCACTTGAATTGAAGAAAAATCAGTATCTTAGGTGCTCTTCACAATCCATGTTCACTACCTGCTTAAATCCTTCCCTCATCCCCTAATATTTAACTTTATTCTTTTTTCTCATTACATAGTACACACCCATACATATTCTTCACATATGGATAGTACAGTATTTCTGTCATGCATTTTTATGGTGAATACATCGGCAAGAACTTGGAAAAAACTGATTGAATGCATTATCTGTGTTTATTCAGACACCTTTTTTTTTCTTTTTTTTCTTTTTTTTTTTTTGTTTTTTGGTTTTCGAGACAGGGTTTCCTGTAGTTTCTAGAGCCTGTCCTGGAGCTAGCTCTTTAGACCAGGCTGGCCTCGAACTCAGAGATGCCGCCTTCTTGCCTCCCGAGTGCTGGGATTAAAGGCGTGCGCCACCACCGCCCGCCTTATTCAGACACCTTTATACCTGGAGATAAACAATGACGGCCTCCCTTGGCATAGCAGCCTGCTAGCTGTTGTTAATCCCACAATGTCTTCTACCTGTCTTTTTGATCTCCTTTTCCCTGTCTCAAGTAAGGGGCACTGGCTAAGGACAGGAAATTTAAAACAACCCCTTCGAGATTCATATGCTTGGGGCTGATGTGGGATCACCCAATTCCTAGCCTCAAAGACATATGTTCATATATGTGTAGTATTAGCAATACTCTGAAAGCAATTGTCCTCTATGTATTAAAAGTAAAAATATAAAGAGGAGTAGCCAGGCTTGTTGGGAAAGAAAGCAAGGCAGACCACAGTCATAAAGCACGGAAAATCTCAAGGGCAGAGGGAATATCCTCCCACAGTTAGAGGAGGGAGACCTGAGGGCCTATTAAGAACAGCTGGCATTAGGGACCCAGTATAACTTCTCTAGCTAGAGAGCCGCACCACTAAGGTGCCCCCCAGCATAGAAAAAGTGGTCCCAAACCCCCATAGCCCCTGTGAGTTGGGAGCGGCCTCCCTGGCTCCGTGGTCTGCTGCATGATTAGGGTTTCAGGAGGGTGAAGAGGTGGAGGGAGACTGCTTGGCTACTGCAGTCATGGCAGCTCCAGCTTGGGAGCCTCCTGCGGCCCCACAGGCTGTTATTCTGGGCTCCCTCACCTCAGGCTGTGAGCACATCGAATTTGCTTTGTTTCCCATCCATCCATGGGTTCCTTTAAGGTAACCAGAGACTTAATAAAGTTTCTTCAGAGCCTGGTGACCTCAAGCGCCAAAGTATCTGGGATCACTAAGTGCATATTGGCACTTTTTTAGCAATCGGAGCAGTTATCAGGATAACATTATGGATAATGAATTTCATAAGAATGTAAAATGTATTCAAACAGAATGACCACTAGGTGTTGGGCTGAAGAAATATTTTACAAGTTTTTTTTGGGGGGTGCCTTCTCAGGTTAAGAGAGTAGTTAGTGTAAGAGACGTTTTGTGGAATAGATTTTTGTGTGTACACTGTGAAGATACATTGTCATGTCAACTTCTTAATGGCTTAATAAAAAGTCTAAATGGCTAATAACCCTGACTTCTGGTTAAAGAGGCTTTGGGCAGGATAAAGACAGAATATCTTGAGAGACACCAAGGGAGCAAGACATGAAGGGGAAGAGGTAAAAGCCGGGAGTCATGGGTATGGATGGTAGTTCCTCGTTTTCGCTTCTAATAACCCAATCTTAAGGGTTATATAATTGTAAATTCTTATCCAATATAAAAGAGTTATTACTACCAGCTCTTTACTTTTTCAGTTAACCCTATTCCTCAGTTTACTCATTGCCACTGGGTGGTCCTTATCTAGCATGACACATTCATGTCCCTGCTCCCTCTGCATTGGCTCATGACTCCTGCTCTGCCCTTCTTCCCATCATCTGTAGTGTGCTCATCACACCTATCCTTCCTGCCAGGCTAACTGGCCAATAGTGTTGATTAAACCAAGTTGAGTACAAATCTTTACAGTGTACAAGAGGATTATACCACCAAAAATGTGGTAGACAACCATAGACGAAGTGAAATAGGTAATTTAAGTCATAAGAGACAGTGGGGTAAAGTCTAAGCTATAAACTGAGCTTTTATAACTCCTCTGGGAGTTAGAAGAAGTTAACAAACACATGGACTTCTCCCGTAACTAAAAAGTTACATTAAAATTGAAGGGGCGTTGATTGTCTGTGACCATTTCTATCTATACATTTTTGATAGATTGGTCTATATAGCTAAGGAAATACTTTGTCTTTAAACAAACAGACACTACAGAGGTTACAGGGTAGGGAATAGGTGAAGTAGCAGACCTCATGTATAAACCGTATAGACATGCAAGTGCCAAGACCAAGGATTTCCACAAGAAATGTCTGATATTGCAGAAAACTGGAAACAGTATGGATGTTTCTTAATGTATTTCTAAGTAACAAGGACAAACATGGTCATGCAAACACACATGAAACCAGGACAGATTGGATGTTAGTATCTAAGTATCTCTTCATGTTCAGATTAATCTCCAGGGACTCTACAGATTTCTATCATCATGTTCTATAAAGTCAATGTTCCAAGGTAAGGCATGGTAATAAAGATATGTAATCTTTCAACTCCCTTCTGGGACAACCAGTGTCTTGTGACATCCCTATGGTATACCTGACTTCAACTCAGTCATCCAGGATGCATGACAGTCCACTTGAGGAGATCTCAAATGCCTTAGACAAACTTCTGCTAATGTCTACCAACGAAAGTTAGTAGTAGATCACTGAGGAAAAGAAGATACTCTCTAACTGTGTCTGGTGACTGCTCTGAGTCTGTGCTTCCTGTTCCCATCATTCTCTCTGTGTCAGGTTGTCTCATCCAATCTCTTCTTGCCCTGCTACTAGCCAATCAGTTTCTCATTAACAATGAGCATAATCCAAATAGGGATAAGCAATTGTTTGAATTACAAAGTCAAGAGACTTTGGGCATTGACTGTCTTCTGACTATAGAGTCTAAGGGATACTGAGTATGGATTGCCTTTCCTAGGAAGAGAGGAAAGTGAAACTCTCAGGGGTTTCCAGGGTGGAAGTTATGGTGGGTAGTAAGGTATTTCAGCGTCAAATTCTAATAAGATTACTTGATACTTCTGTAGTGTGGAGCTGCAGGCAGGCCTGCTTTTCTTCCCACCCGGCTCCTGCATGGTTAACTTTACACCCGAAATAACAACACACAAATTGTATTCTTTTAAATACTGCCTGGCCCATATTAGTTTCAGCCTCTTTTTGTCTAATTCTCACATCTCTTGCTTTAACCCATATCTAATAATCTGTGTAACACCATGAATGGTGTCTTACCAGGAAGTTTCTAGCATACGTCCATCTTGGGCTGGAGCTTCATCGCCTCTGGTTGTAGAGGCGGGGCAATTGTCTGAGCCATCTATTTCACTTCCTTCTTCCTGTTCTGTCTACTCCACCCACCTATTTTCTAACCTATTAGGCCAAGCCGTTTTCTTTATTAATTAACCAATGAAATCAACAGATTAATAGAAGACCCGCCTCCATCATTTCCCCTTTTTCTGTTTAAACAAAAAGGAAAGGCTTTAACTTTAACATAGTAAAATTACATATAACATATATACATATAAAACAGTTATCATTCAAAAATTACAGTTACAATATTTATATCTACTTTATCTTTTATCATAACTAAGGAAAACTATAACTATCTATCCTTTCTTCAACTCCATCAAAGACTCCAGAAAGATATAATATTACCTAATTAAACAAGAAATAAGTAACTTTTAAACTCTAGAAGTGACAGAAACATCTCGCTGCCTGGGCAGTCACCCAAAGTTCTTTTGTACTGTTGGGGCATCCATCTTCGGCCTACAGGCCCATAGTTTCCAGGAGACATTTCCATGATGCAGGAAATTTCAAAGGCAGTTCAGTCAGTATCTGCTGTGTCCTGCAAAATGTCTTGGAGACTCTTTCATGAATCAGGAACCCCGAAAGGTCATCTCACCTATAGGTAAGTTCAGCAGTCCTCTCTCTTAGGGTTCTCTGTGTCCAGTCTATGCATCAGTCCAGTCAAGAGCAGTTTCTTGCCCAAATGGCTATCAAACTCTATAAGGAGCCTCTTCGATGCCCATTTTCCTCTTGAAGTAGCTAGTGCTGCCAGGAGCAGATATGTCTCATTGTCATGAAAAGCCTTAAGTTATTAAAACATTTAAGTGGAATATTCTGTAGTCTTTGAAAGATATTATGAATGCCTATCTAACTAAAATATATCTCTATATATCTAGAAAATCTAACATGACTATAAGCTTTACTATTATCGATGATTATCCATTAACAACCTATATTTCTTAATTATACATTACATTTTTAAAATGAACTACACAATCACAATCAAGATCAGAAATACATATACATATAACAAAATTGACCTTAAAATCCATACCAATGCAAATTATTCATATCTATATCATCTCCCCCTTTAAATGTAAAAGAACATTTATAAACAATATTTGGGAATATGGGCGCAGTTATTTCTCTCCAAACTGCTTCCTGCTGAATGGGGACGCTGTTAATCAGATCTTTTCATGGTGTAACCTGTGTGCCAGGTTCATCTCAATCATCAGTTGGGTGAAGTAATTTTCTGAAGGTGTTCACAGCAACCTTTCAGGAGGGCGTGGTCTATCATACCACATTGGGACAGAAGCAATCCACAGTGTCTCATCCTCTGTGAAAACAAAAGAAGAATCTCTTTTCCAAAGTATCATATCCTTAGATCCAAATTCTGAAGTCAAGG
This sequence comes from Arvicola amphibius, assembly GCF_903992535.2. Classification (NCBI taxonomy): domain Eukaryota; kingdom Metazoa; phylum Chordata; class Mammalia; order Rodentia; family Cricetidae; genus Arvicola; species Arvicola amphibius. The sequence goes on along the minus strand of NC_052049.1, from coordinate 5,286,353 downwards.
TATTTTCAAAATGTCTATGTTGGATTAGTTCAGCAGCATTTATAAACAAATATCTTTTAGCAGCTGTTGCTTCTTCCTCAGCATTCAAACAATTCAAAGAGAGCATAATAACATACAGTATCAAAATTCTCCGTATATTTTCCATCTTTATGTGGCTTTATTTTTACCTCTATTTCATTTATTTTTACTTTTACTTTTTGAGACACATTCTCTGTATATCTCTGTCCTGGAATAACTCTGTAGACCAGGTTGTCCTTGAACTCTCAGAACTGTCTCTGCTTCCCAAGTGCTGGGATTAAAGGTGTATGCTACCACACCTTGAACTCACAGAGATCTGTCCGTCTCTGCCTCCCAGGCATTTGGATTAAAGGTGTGTGCTACCACACCTTGAAGTCACAGAGGTCAATCCACCTCTGCCTCCCACGTGTTGGGATTAAAGGTGTGTACCACCACAACAAACTACTTCCTTTTTTTTCTTTTTCTTTTTCTTTTTTTTACTTTTAAGAACTTTAACTTTAGTCTACATATATTTTCAACACATTGTAAACCATTTTGACGTTTTCTTCAACTTTGAATCTTTCTTTTACTGTATATCTCTTTTTTTGGACCACATGAGTCTTTAATTTACGAAACAATATCAGTAGGACTAAAGCTGTGACTTTGACAGCTAGATCCAGCCCATTCCTTAGCTTTCCAGCCTCACGGCAGAGGTACGGGCTGTAGCCATGTTTATCACCACAGCTCTGTGGCGGTTCAAGGTCCCTGCCAGCAAGCAAGCTGCAACAGTGTTAAACAACAATCAAAAGCTCCATAGTCAGGACCGCCTGCTTGAAAGAGTCAGAGTTTGCCCTGGTAGGATGACCCAGAAAGCCGGCATTTTAAAACAGCACAGCTTTTTTTCCTACTACGGCTGAAAACCGAAAAACACATGTTCTGACCCGAGAAATTGCTGCTACCAAGAAGCCATGCTTTACTCTATTCTTTCCCAAGGTTTCTCAAGCTTTCTGTGGATTCAGTTATCCACGTGGGTGCCATTCTGTAGTGGGGAGCCCGCAGCTCCTCACTACATACTTCTTTCTTGTATCTTTTAATTTTAGAAATTTGCATTTTTCTGTCCAGATTTTGAGAAACTGAGATACATTCGAGGCAAATGATCCGACTTTCAAAAAACTCTCACATAGGACAAATTTCAGTATTAAAGAAAGAAAGGAAATTGAGCACAATAGATCAAACTTATGTAGAGGGGAATTCTAACCACGGATAATGTGTGACTTGTCCTTACACACACCAGTTTAAGCCAGGAACTGTATCCTACCACTCTGGAGAGGAGAAGGAAACGTAAGCATGAACTCAACACACCTGGTGCCAAATATACATCTGGGTTTGTGAAAAAGAACACACACACATGCAACAAAATAAAACAAACAAACAAAAACAACGGTAATATTGTTAAAATTCTAATTGAACTCTCATAAAAACTGAATTTATTACATAGATTAACAGTTGAAAGTTTCAAGGGACTTAAGGACAGGTGGCAAACCCTGAGACGGATTATGGACTTCTTTGGAAGTAAATGTCAGAGGGTTGAACTTTAACCTTGTTCAGTGATTGTCCTTGTGTCCCCGAGAAACCTCCTGCACTGAAGAGATTCCAGTGTTCCCAGGAAAACTGTGTTACAAGCTAAGGAGTCAGATGCATGTATGAACCAATCTGAGTCAGTACAGAGGAACATGAATTATTTATATGCAGGACTGCATATTTAAGACAAAGCCTAAATCATACTCAAACTTCTTTACCAAGAATCTCTTATTTATATTGTTAGTTTTAAAAGTATTTTGTAATTCTTGTTCTTTTTTTTTTTTTTTTTTTATTTTTTTATTTTTTTTTGGTTTTTCGAGACAGGGTTTCCCTGTAGTTTTTCTAGAGCCTGTCCCTGGAACTAGCTCTTGTAGACCAGGCTGGCCTCGAACTCGCAGAGATCCGCCTGCCTCTGCCTCCCGAGTGCTGGGACTACAGGCGTGCGCCACCACCGCACCCGGCTGTAATTCTTGTTCTTATTTCTGTTTTTTTGTTTGTTTTGTTTTTTGTTTCTCTTCTTTATTATTTACAGAGAATGTCTCTAAATTTTCCAGACCAGGTATGGATCATGCTGTGTTGTCATAACCCTCTGACATTTGGAATCACATTAGGCTCACTAAGACTGGTCTCAAAATTAATTTTTAAAAGATACTTTTTGTTCCCAAGTTAGTGTATTGTGTATTCTTACTTCCTTGTCTGGACCGCTAGCCCACAAATAATGACAGAGAGACTTATTATTAATTATCAAAGCTCAGCTTTAGCCTAGGCTTCCTCCCAACTAGCTCTCATAACTTATTAATCTATATTCTGTCTCATGGCTTTTTTTTTTAAACCTTTCCACCATTTTGTATCCCTGGCTTGGTCAGCATCTTGCTGACTTCTCTGGGCAGCTAGATTCATTTTCTTCCTCTCCCTTCCCAGAAATACCACCTGCCTTCTCCTGCCGAGTTATGTGCCATTCAGCTCTTTATTAAACCAACCAGAAAGTGCCCTGAATAAGACAGATCTTCACAGTGTACAAAATGATTACCCTACACAGTATTGCCTGATCGTTTTAAAGCACAACTGATTCAACATGATTTTTTAAAAAAATATTTATTTATTTATTTATTTATTTATTTATTTATTATGTATACAATAGTCTGTCTGTGTGGATGCCTGCAGGCCAGAAGAGGGCACCAGACATTACAGATGGTTGTGAGCCACCATGTGGTTGCTGGGAATTGAACTCAGGACCTTTAGAAGAGCAGGCAATGCTCTTAACCACTGAGCCATCTCTCCAGCCCCTCAACATGATTTTTAACGCTGCAGTAATATCTCTGACATTTCTGTCAAAGTCTCGACTCCCATTCACACATGTTGGGCTGTGGATCTGAAAGTGAACTATCAAACTGCTTCCCCGTGGCTGTTTGAAACCAAATCAGTAGCCACCTTGTTAAGAAACCACATTTTGATACATTAAGTCTCCATACCGTGTTTTTGTTTTCAATACCTAATGTACCTAACGAAACAGGTTTCAGCGATGCTGAACTCGTGCCCCCGTGAGGTATGCCCACCGTCTGCCTCATAAAAATAACCTGTGATATGATTGCGCTTTTGCTTTACGAAAACATTTTTCCAGATACCTTGATAATGACCCCCACTCCGCACAATGTATTACTGAACTTGTTTTTTATTTTATTTCTTCCTTTCTAACGGCCAATAATCTGGACAGCATTTTTTAAATGTTTTTTGTTTTAATAACGCCAATCCTTCCCCAAAAAGGCACCTAAAAAGGCAATGAGGGCTGCTTTCTGAAATACCGACTCTGGGAGAAAACGTCTACTGGCCTCTTCCTGGTGCTCCTGAAAACTAAGCTTGCTTTAGTCAGACATTCGAGCAATTGGTTCTTCTCAGGCCTTCCAGCTGTACAGCGGACTCTGTTTCTTCCTCCCACACTCAAACACAAGTCTAGGAAGAGTAAATATCATCCCTCAAGGATTGCAGGGATTCCTTCGCGCAGACTTCTGGGAAATGTAGTTCACTCGACTGTGACGTCACCCGAAGACGTCCAGGAAAGCTTTTTCCGGCTTTTGGTCTCCACACGTGCGTCTTCCTCAAAGTTGGGCGAGAGTCCCGCCTGCTGCCCATTCCTGTTCCGTCTCTGACACGGAGGTTGGTCCTGGGTGCATCGCAGCCTGAGGCACTGTGCGGGGTGCGGGGCCGTCTTGGATGAAGCGGACCTGGCGGAAGAACCTCAGGGAGAAGCAGCCTTGGAGGTGCTGTGCTCAACTGGCTGGGACGCCTGAGGTTGCAGGTCAGGGCTGTGGAGAGGGCGACAGGAACTGTGTCCTGAGTGATGGCTTCCTTAGGACGCCACGTGCCGCCCGAGTCCGCCTTGGGCTTCTGGGACAGGAGAGCAGCCTGGAAGCGCGGAGTGCAAGGTCCAGGGTTGCAAGCTAAGGATGGTCAGCTGACTGCCTGCTCCTGAGGGGGAGCTGGGAGCTCACTGAGCGGCTTTGGTGGGGAAGCCTGCTTCACTTCTGACCCATTCTCACAGGGGTGCTGTGAGATTTCTCAGTATCTATAGAGCAAATGGTTTCTGACTCCTCCTGTACTCTGTAGCCGGTCTGCTGTAACAGTCTTGAGGTCTTGATTGTGTCCATTTTTTTCTGCCAGTAAAGAATTAAGAGGAAAAACCCGAGGCTCCAGAAGTCACGGGTAGGAAATCCCGAAACACAGACAGATCCTCCAGAATCAGCTGCTATAGATAATCTTTGACTAGGGTGAGAGAACACACATTCTGCAGACGTGTGGAGTGAAGGACCCCGTGCAAAGCAGAATGGGGACTAGGAAAACTTTTGTGTCAGGTCAGCAAGTGAGGAGAACTCCCAGACCTGTGTGTATCCCTGGGATTTTAGTAACCAGACCTGTGACAGAAAAGAAACGTCAGTCTCGTCTGAGGCACATCCCTGTCACCTCTGCATTTGTGCGGGGGAGGCAGGGCCCTCTGGTCCTCCCCTGCTTCATAGCGAATTCCAGGCCAGCCTAGGCTACCGGAGTCTGTGTCAGAAAACATTTAAACATACTTCATGTATGGGATAAATAGTTTCTATCGTTAATTTCCTGTTTATTACAGCGAGCACCTTGACACACCCGTGCAGTCAGCGCATTGCTGACTTAAGAACTATTTCTGCTTAACTTCTGCTGACCCAGTCCAGGTGTAATTTCAACTTTTGTCACTAACATGTTTCTGTTAAAGACATTAAGTTTTGGTGATTAGACAATTGTTTGCATTTACTCTGTAAAGAAGAATTCTTTGCCTTGCTTGAATATTCCTATACGCAATGAATGTTCATTCTTTTTTGCATATTAATCTCTGTTGGCTGCTCTCATGACCTGATGCGGCTTTCTTCTAGTTTTCACTGGTTTCTTCCAGTTTGTTCCTTTCATATCTAATCTGAGACTCCATTATTTCTTCATTTTTATTCTGCACTTCTTGACTGATGCGGCTGCTGTGATTTCATTCCTGGGTCTTTGTCTGTAGCTGCAGCTGGGAAGCCTTCCCCTGTCCTTACAGCAGAGGGTGTACTGTGCGCAGATGCTTCTTACAGTTTGCCAGAACAAAACCACTTCCTGCACTGTCCTCCACATGGGGCACTGCATAGCCATCCAGTAAAGCCAACTGCTAATGGTGGGTCCTGCTCTTGCATAGGTCCAGTCCAGTCCCCTTGCTGACAGTCCTGTGTCTTTCCTCCCGGGCTTCTTTCACTGTGCTCTATGTCAGCGTGACGGAAGGAGTTATTGTGTTTACAGCTCATGCATGGCCGTGCTGTGTTAGACGTGTCATCTCTGGGAACCCTGGAGTGGAGGTGCTGGGTGATGACATTCAGTTCCTGCCGATCGATCTGAATGATTGTGTCAGAGGCCATGGAGAGACCTTGCAAAAGATCTGAGCAGGGGTCAAACATATGCGAGGAATAAACCTGAGCCACACAGATTTTCATTATGTTGTCAACTCTGGTTATAGGAGAGTCTGCCATGGTGTCCTCTGTAGTCGTTTTACATGTAGTAACATATCAGTTACATGTGTTGACTTCAAAGTTGTGCCTGTTTTCCCTGCCTGTTCTCTTAAAAACTGCAGTTCATTGTTCTCTTCTTTGCAAAATCTATTTTAAACATGAGTCAGATCTATGTTAGTGTATGTCCCAGCTCTTTACTGGAGACACTCCTCTTGCTCTATGAAGACTCAGAAACAATATACAGGCTGTTAAAATTCACAACTACATTTGCACAGCTAATGTACAGAGCATGTGATATTTATTTTTAAACTAAATTCTCATTCTATCCTTCATGTTTTCCATAAAGGACATTACATTTAGTCTCCCATGCTTTTTTCATGGTTCCAATTCCATTCTCTGAGCCATAGCATTCCAAAAAATGGTAGCTTAAAGCAAAAAAAATCAGTGATGGTTCCATTCCACACTTGCTGAATAAAGAACTGGGACAGAGAATAAAGAACTGGGACAGAGATCGAGGAGTAGCTCCTCGATGATGTGTGTGCTGCGTTCTAAGCACTAGGTGGCTTAGTCCGTCCACAGGCTGCTGCGAATGCAGGGTCACTATTGTTAAAAACCTGATCAGGTATCATCAGGTCCTCTTGTGGCATCTGACTTGTACTTCCCATTAATGCCCTACAGATGTTTGGTTTTGTCTGGCTCTCTGAAAAGACATTTCTTAAAGACAACGAGAGGTGATACCAGAGTTCTCAGAACATCAACTCTGTCCATTCTGTTGTTCTAGGAACAGCCCCTATTCAAGTGGAGTGCAGGTTTTGACCTCCCAACTGTAGTAAGAATATCGTGTAGCAATTTTTAATGAATGACAGATTGTTCATCTCTGACCAGACATCATTTGCATTTCTTCTCCAAAAAGAAAATAAATCTTGCCAGTTTCATAGTCCTCTGAAATGTTTGCTATTAATAGTATTGGGAACAAACCCTCCTAGTCCTATCCTGCTTACAGGCGCAGCGTCTCACAAAAGGCTAGTCCCAGGAGAGCAGACACTTCCCTGTGTGGAACAGTGTCCCCTTCTGCTGGGCTCTATCAGGGAGTGTCTTAGAGTGAGTTCTCCGTTGGGGACCTGCTCTAGTTCTCTCAGAGAACAGCCTTTACGTCTTCCTTCTGTCCCAATGTTTGTCGTTTCCCTAGGGACCAGGTTGCCCTGCTGTAGGCAAACTCATTGTTAACAAAAAAAAAAAAAGGAGTAGAAACTCTGTTTGGTTTTTGTGTTCTCCCTTGTAGATTTTGGAACGTGCTCCATGAGGTACAAAGACACTTTCGCCGTGTGTCAGTTGCTTTTCCCTGAGGAATAAGTGTTCTGTTCCCCAAATGTCTCCAGTCTGATTTGATTTGAAGACGCACTGGCAACATCCTCATTGTTGCTTAGCAGACATTTTCAGTGTGATGATTCCTTACAGAGTAGACCTTTCCCCTGCACCAAAAGTCTTGAGCATGGCTCCTCCCTCCTCCTAGTGCTGAAAACACCGTGCACTTCAGACACAATGCTCAGTCTGACCTGAGAGCCTCTGGCCTACGGACGAGTGTTCGTAGCACTAGAAGGTGCTTTGCTAGCCTTCAAGGGAGAGACGTGACGCCCCAACAGTAGGAGTTAATGACAACATTAATATCCGTGATATCCTGCAGATGAGAATTTCATGCGGTGCTGCCCCTAAAGATGTATACAAAACTACCCAGTGGGGATGGCTCATGCCTTTAGTCCCGGCACTCGAGAGGCAGAGATAGGCGGAATTCTGAGTTCAAGGTTAGCCTAGTCTGCAGAGTGAATCCAAGAAAACGAGGGCGACACGGAAAAACCCTGTTTGGGAAACCAAAACCAAAAACAAACAAACAAAACAACAACAAAAAACCCCAAAGTATATGCATCTTGGGTTCCCATTGCTGTGACAAAACATCATGACCAAAAAGCAAGTTGTGTGTGTGTTGGGGGAGGGCAGGGAGTATTAGCTTAAACTTCAGTATTACTGTTTATCACTGAAAGAAGTCAGGACAGGATCCTGGGGGGCAGGAGCTGATGAGGGGAACTACTTACTGGCTTGCTTCCCCTGGCTTGCTCTGCCTCTTTCTTAGAGAACCCAGGACCCAGAGATGGCATCACCCACCGAGGGCTGGGCCCTCCCCCATTGACCTCTAATTGAGAAATGCCTTACAGCTGGATCTCATGGAGGACTATCCTCAACTGAGGCTCCTTCCTCTCTGATGACTCTGGCTTGTGTCAAGTTGACACACAAAACCAGCCAATACAATATGTGCCTAAAAATTGCTGAGAGAGGGGGAACTGGTCTTCCCCAAGGATGGACCCACTATCTATTCATTCAGTGTGTAGAATACAAGCATATCACACTATTCCACATTATTCTGCTTTCTTATAGGATATAGGGTCACCTGACTGTGGTGGGCATCACCCATGATGGGCTGTGCTGTCTAGTATCAGTCATTAAGACAATGCCATAGGCTTCCCTACAGGGCAGTCTTAGGGAGGCTTCCTCTCAATTATGCTTCTCTCTTCTCAAATGACCCTAGCTAGTGTCAAGCTGACAGGAAAACTATCCAGCCCAATGCATCTTGGTATTATATTATTATTTGCGGTTTTAATTAATTATCATTCATTGGTGATGGAGGAGTGTCTATGTGTTACTTTCATTATTAATAAAGAAACTGCCTTGGCCCTTTAAGAGACAGAAATTAGGAAGGCGGAGTAGACAGAACAGAATTGTGGGAGAAAGGAAGCAGAGTTGGGGAGACGCTTCAGGCAGTCGCCATAGTTAGTCGCCATGCTTCTCCTCTCTGAGATGGACGTAGGTTAAGATCTCTCCTGTTAAGCCACCCCTCGTGGTGTTATATAAGTTACTAAATATGGGTTAAAGCAAGATATGAGAATTAACCAATAAGAGGCTGAAACTAATGGGCCCGGCAGTGTTTAAAAGAATACAGTTTCTGTGTAATTATTTTGGGTAAAGCTAGCTGGGTGGCCGAATGCAGCCCCGCCGCTCCATCAACACGTTGGTTTTTATTGCAGGAAATGCTGTCCTTCTGGGATGTGGCCATTGATTTCTCTCCAGAAGAGAGGGAATGTCTGGAGCCTTCTCAGTGGAATCTGTACAGGGATGTGATGTTGGAGAATTACAGCCACCTTGAATTCCTGGGTGAGCATCTCATCTATAGTGACTTATTTCACCCTCAACATATAGCTTCCTCACTTTGTATGGTTTCTCATGGGAGCATTTCAACAGCCAGTTTCATATCCTTCGTTTTCAGAAGAATTAGAGTGGTTAATCCATAGCTCAAAGCTTTCCAGTATTCTCTCTGTGTGTTTGAACTGTCAGTGTTAAACGTGTATTCCATTCAATAGTATGTCTACTGGGACTGCTAGAAATTCAATGCCATGAGGCATGGAGCATACATGTTAATTAAAATATTTCACAACCCAGTTTTAGTTAGGGTGTTCTGTGCTGCATGGGTTGGTTAAAATAAGAGGTCACGCCAAGATGAAAGTTTAAGGCCTGTATGGCAGCAGGAAGGTCCAGCCTATCATGAATTGAATGCTGAACAGCCACCATGCAAAGGCATATTTACTTATTCTTACACAATGTTGTTTTTTGGCTAAAGTACTTCCTCACACCAAGGTTCCTAATCTAATGTATCTGTCTCTCTAAAGGAAAGCATCAAATGCCCTATGTCTTTAGTCCGTTACTCTGTCATTTGTAATATGCACTAATCTAAGAGCCTCAGGTGTGCCAGAGGCATCTTGTGACCACAGTCATGCGAAGGCTGCAGTGTCCCTTCAGAAAACAAGTGTACAAATCACAGAAAACAATCACTGTATTCCACAAAGATTCCTTACTGTTCTCCACATTGATTCTCCATGATCAAAGTACGTCTAGAAAGCAAATATTCATTCTAAAGTTTACCCTACATGCAGTGAAAAGTATTCATCCTAATGTCTACCCCAGATATAGTGACTCTACAAAATTCCTACAAATTTTAATGTTTTTCCCTTTCAATGAGACTCAGAATCTGGACATTGTACATTCCTTCATGTGCTGTAGTGATCCTGTGAGGAAACACGTATGGAACTGATTGTCTGTAGTCATTTATTTCATCATCCCTTTCCTTATAAACAGTGTACTGGAAGGGCCATGTCAGTTCCCAGTAGAAGGACACTCCAACAATCTTGTTCCCTTTCCTACAAACAGGTCTTGTCGTCTCTAAGCCACACCTGGTGACATTTCTGGAGCAAACACAAGGACCTAGGGATGGGAAGATACAAGCAGCAGCCACCGTGCACCCAGGTGTGTAGGAATGAGGGGTTCAGGGGCAAAAAAGCAGGTTTTCCCATGTGCATTGAAAGAAGGTGTTGTGGAGATAATCTCTCCGTTACATCTTTGTTATCAAAGGAAGATGTCTCAGACATTCATGATGGTTTAGTTCTCCTAAGCTTTGTGATTCCTCCATGGTGAGCTGTGTATGTTTTTCTGCAAATCTCCAAGGTTTTTTATTTTTTAAATCTACATTGTAATGAAGACTCAGGGAAATGCTGTTCTATTTAGAAGACTCATGTATTTGCTGGGCTTGCGAGCAGACTCATGCCAGAAAGATGTCTGCACCAAAATGAACATGATTGGGTTTTTAAAGTCAAACCCACAATTCCATCACACAGAGGCAGGCAACTTAGCTAGCGATTATGCCTGTGCTCTATTTTGTTGTGCCTATTATTCTACTATAAGTATAAATTATTTCTAGCTACAATATTTTATCCTTCATCCTCAGTGCCTATTGGTTTGAAATATACTGTAGTTTGTCACTGATGGTTCAATATGTATGAATAAATCTGTCCACATAAAAGTATTGTAAGTATGATGAATATTTCCTAGCTTTTCTTCATATCTCAACTTTGCTTAACAGGAACAACATCCAATGCTGATTATAACTCACTACATAGTCAACGCCAGAGAATTCATACAAGGGAGAAACCCTACAAGTGTGAAGAATGTGGTAAGGGCCTTAGTTCTCACAGAACTCTTTCCATGCACAAGAGACTTCATACTGGAGGAAAACCCTACACGTGTGAAGAATGTCACAAGGCCTTCAATACTCGCTCATCACTTTTTATACACCAGAAAGATCATACTGATGAGAAAACCTACAAGTGTGGAGACTGTGACAAATCCTTTTACTATCCTTCAATGCTGAAGCATCATCAAAAGATTCATTCTGGGAAGAAACCCTACAAGTGTGAAGATTGTCACAAGGCCTTCAATACTCGCCAATCACTTTTTATACACCAGAAAGATCATACTGATGAGAAAACCTACAAGTGTGGAGAATGTGGCAGATCATTTTACTATCTTTCAATGCTGAAACAACATCAAAGGATTCATTCTGGGGAGAAACCCTACAAGTGTGAAGAATGTGGCAAATCCTTTTGCTATCCCTCATTCCTTAAGCAACATCAAAGAACTCATTGTGGAGAAAATCCCTACAAATGTGAAGATTGTGGAAGAAGTTTTTCTTGTTCTCTACGACTTCAGGTGCATCAAATAATTCATTCTGGAGAGAAAACATACAAGTGTGAAGAATGTCACAAAGCCTTCCGTTATCTCTCATCCTTTTGGAGACACATGAGAGTTCATACTGCAGAGAAGTCATACCAGTGTGACCTGAATGGAAAAGGATTTACTAAGCCTGCCTTTCTCTTTGGGAACAAGGCAGCTCATACTGCAAAGAAAGCCTACAAGTGTGATGAGTGTGGCAAGTATTTTTGTTCATCTTCATCCCTTAGACGACATCAAACAATCCATTCTGAAGACAATCCCTACAAGTGTGCAGAGTGTGGCAAAAGGTTTTCCTACTTTGCACACCTTCAAGAACATCAGACAGTTCATACTGGAGAGAAACCATACAAGTGTGAGGAGTGTGACAAATGTTTTTCCTCATCTTCATCCCTTAGACGACATCAAACAATGCATTCTGAAGATAGTCCCTATAAGTGTGCAGAGTGTGGCAAATGGTTTTCCTGTTCCAGGAGTCTTCGGGAACATCATGCAATTCATACTGGAGAGAAATCATACAAGTGTGAAGAATGTCACAAAACCTTTCGTAAATACTCAACCTTTGGAAACACAGAGAGTTCATAGTGCAGAGAAATCCTATGAGTGTAAAAAGTGTGGGAGCTGTTTTTTCTCATCTTCAACCCTCAGACGCATCAGGCAGTTCACTCGGAAGACTATCCCTACAAGTGTGAAGAGTGTGGCAGCTGTTTTTACTCATCCTTGTTCTTCAGACGCCATCAAATAATCCATTCTGAAGACAGTCCTTATAAATGCGTAGAATGTGGGAAACGCTTTTCCTGTTCCAGGAGTCTTCGGGGACATCAAGCAATTCACACTGGAGAGAAACCTTACAAGTGTGAACAGTGTCCTGAAGCCTTTCGTAATAGCTCATCCCTTTGGAGACACAAGAAAGTTCATACTGCAGAGAAATCATAACATTGTGAAGAGTGTGGCAAATGTTTTTCTTCCTCTTCATGCCTTAGATGACATCAAACACTCCATTCTGAAGATAACCCCTCCAAGTGCACTGAGTGTGGAAATGCTTTTCTACTTTGCACACCTGCAAGAACTTCAGACAGCACACTGGAGAGAAACCTTCAAGGGTGAAGAGCTAGGTAAATGATTTTACTCATATTTCATCCTTAGGCACAGAGAGAGAGAGGAGAGGAGGGAGAGAGAGGAGAGACGTAGACGAGCTAGGGAAGGAGAGAGGAGAGAGCGAGACGATGAAGAGAGAGAGAGAGAGAGAGAGAGAGAGAGAGAGAGAATTCATTCTGAGCACAGTCTCTAAAAGTATGGGGAATGTGGCAAATACTGTTAATCTTTATAAGCTTATTGGACACATGATAGTTCATACTGGAGAGAAATCCTACAAATGTCTTAAAAGTTTACCCTTTTTCAGCCCATAAAACACATAAAATGAATCATTCTGACGAGAAATTCTGTGAGTGCTGGGAGAAACGGGCGGAAAGAGGAGTCATGAGGAGGAGCCAGCCAGCCATCAAGGAAGCAGGATGTGTAGAAAATGAGATAACAAGCCATGAGCCACGTGACAAAGCATAGATAAGGAATATGGGTTAATTTAAAAGTAAGAGTTCTGGGAAACTATCTCCTGATTCCCAGCGGGTCCAATGACCTGGACCGGGTGTGTCTGTCAGCCCAGTGACAAGACTCTGACCGTCTGTTTCAAACAAGTGGCCCAGATAGCCTGAGCCATTTTTATTTTTACAGTTTCAATAGTTTGCCTAAACATTTTTTCAATCTTATTTAGTCTCTTAAGTTTCTTACAATAATTACGGTAACTGCCAACTTTTTCCCTCACCTCATTTCCTTTCCGGCCCCAACCTTCCCATTGCTAATCATTACCTATTTGATTCATAGCTTTAATATTAGGAGCACAAGCAATCTAGCAAACAACAGAGGAAGTTTTCTAACTGGGTACACCTGCGGGTGGAACAGTGTGTTTAGCTGGCTGCGTTTGTGGTTACAGAAAGAGAATTTTGTCCCTGGCGGTTAATGTTTCGCTCTGGTCAAATCTATACTCATCGTAATCAACTCATCAGCCGAGGCTGGACCAATTCGTTCTTCATTCCGTACTCTAATATCTCCTATAGGGACTATACCAGTAGTTTTCCTACCATCTTGTAAGCTACACAATTAAAAAGCTTACTCTTTATAGCTGGCACTGCTTATCTCTTATTTTCATGTGTTTCTACAGCATTGGCACAGCTATTAAAGATGAGGGCATTGTGGGTTTCTGTGATTCTGCTCCATTCCCTGTTCCTAGACTGTTCCATTAACCCTTGATATCATCTATTTATTAACATTTCTCTAAGACTCTTGTGGTTAAAATCATTCTATCTAGAACAGTTATGCAAATCGGTAATATTGTCCTGAACTTCTGTGACTCTTTCAGGGTAGTCACAAGGTGCATTTCACATCCTGTTCTTAAGAAGCCTGAATTCATGGTCACACCCGAAACATCAAAGACTTTAGGGGCTAACTCAAATGCACTCTGTATTTTTGACAACATCCCTTCTGGTTCACCCAGAGTAGAGTCTTCAGGGGAAGGTTTTCCTTTTGTAAATAGCCATTTCATCCATAGCTCTAAGAAAGTGAAACTCAAATTAACCAGCAATAATTTGTGTAAGGGAAACAAGAAGAGTACTCCTGGGGTCATGCCCAGAATTATGCAGCAAACTAGCCATGGGCCTTTCCAAAAATGGGTCAGATTCTCCAGGGCCTTGCAAGAAGGAGAGTTTGTTCATGCTGTTCTCAGGAGCCCCCAAGAAATCCACATGGCTCCCAGCATATTTTTTGTTTTTAAATTGAAGTTCATGAACATCACAAAGGTCTATGAGAAAGGCCAAGTCTTAATTTATGTAGAGGACTGGAAAGAGAATGATTAAAATAAAAAACAAACCAAGAGCAACAACCAAATTAATGATAAATGTCCAAAAATGTTTTATAGTTAAAAAGAGGTAATTGAATTTAAAAAATGAGATGCTTTCTTTTTGGCAGAAGACATCTAAAAATGTAGTTGTAATTTGTTTATGGAGAGAATGAATATTCATATCTCCATTAGAACTGTTCCATAGTCTTCTAATATCAGCCTGAATTTGTTCCCATGGATAATTAGAACCATTGTAAGACAATGGTGTAACACAAATCCATTTATAATTTGTATGACAAGCTGCAGTAAGTCTACCTTTAATATTTTGAATCTGTGTACCTATGTATAAAACTGCTTCCTCCAATGTTTTAATCCTATCAACCAGGCCCTTATCAATAGATTATTAAGTAAAGAGAGTATCAGAAACATTTTTAGACAATGTATTAATATGATCAGCCGTATGTACTTGTACAACGGCCATAGTAGAGGCAGTTATAGTTTCAATAATAGAAAATAAGGCAGAAATACTCAAAATAAAGACTGAAATAAAGCATTTAGGATGAAAAAGCAGATTAGCAATAGTTTCCATAGAATATATACCCAAATTATTATACCAAGGTCAAAGGTTAACAAGAAGAAGAATATAGGGAAGTTGGTGGACAAATAAAATAGTACCTGGGGACATAGGTATATTGATACAGTTAGTAATAAAGCAGTTAAGACAAAAAAATGGTAAGTAGTGTCATATTTTGAAACTGAAAGTGAGCCATGAACACCTTCAACAAGGATTACAAAAGATGTGTAAGCCAGAATAAATAGGAGGTCTGTAAAGGTCTTTTAATAAAAGTATAGTTAGTAGCTGCAAAGAGTTTATATAAATGTCTTTGAAGAAAGAATCAACATGAGGGTTTAAACATGGGAATGACCCTTCCTGGGAAAACCAATGACCCACAGGAGTTGGTTTTAAAATAAGATCGTCCTACCAAGAAAAAGAGGGATGTGAAATAAAATAATTTTTTTTGAAGTTGGATATTTATTCAGTGAGTTATGGAGGGAAAAGGAAGAAGGGGAGAGGAGAGAGAGAGAGAGAGAGAGAGACAAGGGGAGGGGAGAAGTGAGGAGAATGGAGTGAGGCAGAAGCGTGAAATAAAATAATTTCTATAATCAGTACCTGGATTGGAAAATGACCAATCATAACTTTTTATCTGTATCCTTTATAGTATAAATGACTCCTTTATTAGGGAAAACACAAGACAGGATACCATGTGATAGGACTAATATTTTCCCAAGTGTGTTTGTATTTAGCATTATTTAAACAGGAGGGCATAATAATAGGAGACTTCTGATGCATATAACTTGGCGCGAGTGTGTGGGCTCATGTGGGTCCCTGAAATGAAGACACATGAGAATGAATTTAGCCTCTGTGGTCTCGGAGAACCTTTGCCTCTTGGCATCTATTTTTTCTGTATTTACACTTTAGCTCGTAGATTTCCATAACTCAAAAAAAAAAAATGAAGTTTACAAAAACAATGCCGAATGCGAATACCTGATTCATGAGGTACCATTGTTTTCCGGGTTTCCTCTAAACCAAGTTTTGCAAAGGTTTTGTATCTATGGGAAACTCTCAGACAAGATTCACATAGGGCTAAAAAAAAAAAGTATCTGCAACACAAAGGATGGATTAGGGGCTGAGTGAAAACTCCAGAGGTAGTCCAGTTATAGCCCAGCAGGAGTTCGTGGCTAGCAAGGGTTACTTGCTAACCCTCTGGCGCCAGGCCGCCATGACATTATGCCACAAACTTTTCTTAGGTAGTAGCCAAAACTGTTAGAGGGAGCCTATCTGCTGCAGACATAAAGCTCAATGTCCTGAAATGATGATTGTCCATAGATCTGCCACACCTAGGGGAATCAGCTAACAAAGCCGTACAGGAAAGACTAATACGTCCTGAGGGAGGAGAAATTCCCGCAGGGGAGAAATGAAGAGGCAGCCTGTTTGCATAGCCCATACAATTTAAAATGTCAGAAACCCTATGATATACAAAGGCATCTTAGTCACCCCCATCAACTTGGAGTCATTCACCACAACTTTAACTTCCTCATAATCCCAAACTGCAGGATGGAACAAAGGTGGCTCAGGGACATAGGTCCAATGTCGCTCCTGAGCCTTGCATAATGGTACAAGGGAAAACAATACCTGAACACTAAGCAAAGTACTCATAGGAAAAAATAAATTGAGGAGAGGGTTACTTCTACTCAATTATTCTGAATCATTTCTTCAGCATGCAATGTAAGTGCCTTGATTTGCCCCCAGGTTGGCAAAGAAACCTTCCAGGTTGCCTTAGCATGTCACACCGGCTGCAAACTGAGTTGTGGAAGTCAAGATAGATGGAAGTGGGCCAACAGCTTCAAATTAACATGATCCTCTATCCCCTCCGTGATCAATGGCAGTAGCCGAGGGCATGATTAGGACTGCATCAGAGGCATGTGCCATCTTTGGATCAAGGGGCAGCGGTGAAATTGGAGAGCCCTACATATGACTGAACCAAACAGTCTGGAACCCAGAGTGGTGTACCCGCATCCTGTGGAAAGATACGAGCACCCCTCTTCTGGAAGTCAAAAGGCCATCCAGTCCCTTCTGGGTTTTGTTGTTGTTGTTGTTGGCAGATTTTTCCCTTTTACCATAGTTTGTGTGTGTGTGTGTGTGTGTGTGTGTCTATTTTTGATAATCAGGGTATCTCTAGGAAGCAGAAATGCCCTCTGAGTCTAAATTAAGATAACAAAGAACATGGTTTAAAATGTAAAAGGGGGAGAAATAGTTATATTCTCCCTGTTGAGGCTTGTGAAATTGGGAGTAGGCAGGGATGTGGTCCCCAAGAAAGCGCAATTCTGTGATTGCATTGAGGACTCTAATGCCCGCAGCAAAGAGAAAATCGTGGTCTGTGAAGCAGGAAGCAGAGCAGTTTCAGTATGAGGAGACAAGCAGGCACCATCACAGGAGTCAGTGAAAGATTAGACGTTTGATTAAGCGAAATTGCTAACACCTTCGAACCAGCCCCTAACTCCACTTTCTGAGCAGAACTTCCGTTAGTTTGAAAAGAAGTTGACCCCTCATCAATAGCAAATGCAGCAGCACCATGAGAAGAGCCATCAGTAAGCACTAACGAAGACCGTGAAGCAAAGGTTCTATTTTACAAACTTCTGGAAAAAGAAAAGAGTGCATGTTTAAGAACCATAAAATTGGGTGAGCTGGACATTGTGCCAATCTGTCAGATGTCTGAGTCAGTCAACAATGTAGTCAGCTGGCTCACAGTGTAGGGTGTTATCTCAAAGACATCTTTGTCTTTGCTACTTTTACTATTTTTTCCAGTAAAATGGAATTTTGCATAAAGAAGAGCAATTCATTTGATAGTAGCTGGCAGATGAATCCATTCTCAAGGTCCTTCTTGCTATAGTCAGTAGATGCTTGATTTCTTTGAGAATTTTTGTAAGGAAGTGGTTCTCATTTGGATTGTCATCATTTCCCAAATCATAAATTACGTGAAAACAGGAGAGAAAATCTCTAGCTTATTGTGCATGTTTTAATATTTCCTTGAATCCCATATAAACAGAAGATAGGGAAGGTTTATACATTACTTGAGAAAATACTTCCTTAGTCCTCAAGGGAGCTGAAGGTGCTGGGGCAGTTCTAAAAATATTAGCAGTAGTTGGACTCACCAAGAAGAGATATATATTGGAGTATTTTCTCTGAATTTGTCAAATGCTAATGGATTCACATTGTTAATGTACTTATTGTATATAGTTATTGTACTTATTGTATATAGTTTTTCTATGTTAAATAAAACCTTTGCTTTTTGTTTAGACGAAAATGGAGAAATGTTTTATATATTGTTTGTGTCCTGTCAAATAAAGCTCACATTGAGATCAGAGGGTTGAGCTAGCCACTATTTAACCATAGAGGCCAGGCAGTGGTGCACACACCTTTGATCCCATCACTTAGGATCTTATGCCTTTGATCCTAGCACATGGAAGACTCGTGCCTTTAATCCCAGCACTAGGGAGGTGGTGACAGGCATATAAGGCCTGTGGTGGTGTGGGAAGTCCTTCTATATATGTGTTGCTTTTTTAGGTAATGAGTAAAGAAGCTGCTTTGGCCCATGATAGGGCAGAACAGAGTTAGGTGGGAAAATTAAACAGAATGCTGGGAGAAAGTTGGATGAGTCAGTGAGATGCTATGTAGCCACCAAAGGAGAAAGACACGAGCCGGCAGCCAGAATCTTGCTGGTAGGCCACAAGCCTCATAGTAAAATAGAAAATAATAGAAATGGGTTCATTTAAAATGTAAGATCTTGCTAGGAATACACTAGAGTCATTGGCCAAGCAGTGTTGTAATTAATAGGGTTTCTGTTTGAGTATTTCAGGTCAGGATGGCTGGGAATGAATGAGCAACCTCCGAATACACAGTGGAGATGGGATCTTAGGCCCATTCATTCTGAGGTTTCACAGAGACAGGACCGTCCACCCCCCCCCCATTTTCAGTCTTAGGATTTGGTGAGACAGGATTCCCCCATTTAGTGTGAGAATTTGTAGAAACAGGATCACCCCCCTTTCGGTCTGGGGATTCAGAGAGGTAAGAAGTGTGGCCGCTCTTTTGCCTCTCTGATCTTTCAGCTTTTGCCCTGATATCTGACTCCAGGTTTTTCTTGATAGGATCACGTTTCACACTATGACAAGTTTGGGGAGAAAAGGCTTTAATTGGCAGAGGGTCCCACAACGCTTTTCATCATCGAAGGGAGTCAGGACAGGAATTCAAACTTGGTAGAAACTTGGAGGCCAGAACTGCTGCAGAGAGCGGGGGTGCTGCTGACTGGTTTGTTCTCTAGGAGTGCTCGGACGGCTTTCTACGGCATGCCAAATGGACTGGGCCCTCCCACATCAATCATTAAGAAGTTGCCCTGTAGTCTTGTCTACAACCAGATCTTACGGAAACATTCTCCCAGTTGAGGTTCCCATCTCCTAAATGACTGTAGCCTGCTTCAGGTTGACATAAAACTAGCCATCATGGCTTTTAACAAGACTGGCCATGACAGCTCGCTGGACCGACATCTGAATGAAAAGTTTACTAGCCCTGGCCTAATGGTCAGGCCCTGTATAATTAACTGGTTGTTAAATTTTGACAATTGAAAGATATCCTGCGTAGAAATAGTTTCAAGGGCAAGAAACTACACCTTCATTAAAATCAAAGGTGTTAAAGCAAATAAAACAAATAGGGAATGAAATGGCTTAGGAGAGGTTAGGTTAGTTTGACACTACACCTCCTCCACTCTGAAAACTCTTCATTCAAGTAAATTGCATCTCCTTAGTTCATAAAAAGGATTCTTCAGCACTGGAAGAGGACCTCAATCAGCGATTCTTAGCCTGTGGGTTGGGACCCCTTTGGCTAACCTCTATATCCAAAAATATTTACAGTACAATTTATAACAGTAGCAAAGTTAAATTATGAAGTAGCAATGAAAATAATTTTTATGGATGGGGTCATCACAACATGAGGAACTGTACTAAAGGGCCACAGCATTGGGAAGGTTGGAAACCACTGACCCAGATAAGAACCAACAATCCCTCTTGAGAAATGCCTTTCTTTAGTGTTTTACAAGTATAGAAGAAGGGCTGAGAAGTGTTCAAGGAAACAGACATGGAATCAGGATAAGATGGACCTTAGTCATTAATATACCTGCTGTCGAGACTGATCTCTGGAGAATATACAGACTCCTATCCTTCAGGTACAGATAAAGGCTATGATCCCAGGTAAGGTATGATAAGGAAGATAAATACATCTCTGACTCACTGCAGGACAACTATGTCTGATGAAGTCATCCCAATGCAGATGACTTTCAAACTGAATTATCCAGAATGTACGGATTGTTCACTCGACGAGATCTTGAATTACCTGGGAAACAAACTTCTGCTGCTGCCTCTCAGGAGACTTCTGTGGTGGATTATTGAGGTCATAAGACCCTCTCTTAACATGTGTGCCTCCATACTTTGGGAGTAGGCTCTTGACAGTGAACGGTGCTGAAGAGAAGCATCCGTTGCTCCCCCACTTGTGAATTTATTTGTGATCTGACCAACAGCAATTTCCATGCAAGGGAAACATCCCATTCCGTAGGGGGCCTCATTAACCTTTGGAAGTAAGCATGTGATAGACATGGGTAATTCCTAGACATTTGCAAAGCACACAGAACCCTCACTGCTGGTGCTATATAAACAGTAAGGACTGCAGGGGAGGAGGCTTCCTAATCAGAGGGACTCCCTGGAAGCCATACACTGAGCTGAAGGCATTCAACTTTCCTGAGTTCTTACCCAGAGTCCACTCAGATGTTCGGTACTGCTGATGTTGTTTCTCCTTTGAATTGTGTGTGTTCCTATTCTAATCCCTCATCCACACTTCTGTCTGCAATCTCAGTAGTAAACTCATTGATTCATGAAGATAGGGATGTTAGTGGAATCTTGGCTGTCTCTGTTAGAGCCCAATCTGAGGCGAATAGAAGTTCTTTCTCTTCTCCAATGGAAAATCACAGAACAGATTGTCTTTTGGATTGCGGTAAGACAACATGTTAATAATGTGTTGCTCATGGTTTCACTGTGTGAAAGTCCACTGTTGGAGAGCCTAGCCTCAGGTAGGCACACATGACCCTCACACAGTAGCACAGAGCTAACATCATGATCCTCCCATCGGAGACAGGTAAGGCATAGGATTCTGTGACCTAAAAGCCCATCCCTGGTGACATAGGCTTCTGATAAGGCCATACCCTCTAATCCTTCCCAAACACTTCCTACCAATTGGAGCCCAAACATTTAATTGTATGAACCTATAGATGCCAATATCATTCTAAACCACACTGACTTTAAAGTAATAGACAATGTAAAACCCCAGGAACCGTATGAGAGATTAACTCGAATACCGGGAATCCTGGCACTTTGTACGGAGCCCGCATTAATTTGCTCTGAGCCAAGAGCACATCCGTGGACGTCTCTGTCTTGCGGAAGTGGAATTTCATTTGAAAGGTGGAGGCCCATTGTAGTGGCTTCGTGCTCAAAACTATACTTCTAGGAGAGTTTCTACAGGCTCAGCTCCCAAAAGAAGGAAAACGTGCTATGGGGCTGGACACAGTTCCAAGATGGAAGTGGAACATGACAGGCACTGCCCACCTCGTCCTAGATTTGTGAACACTAAGGTCAGATGTGCAGGTCAACGGCCATGTGCCACACTGTTAAAGAGAACCGCTCCAGTATATCACTGGTCAGATGTTCACTGTCCCTCCTAACAGTCCCTGTGGGGTCACACTTCGTGGAACATGCTCATAACAGCTAAGTGGAATTGGAACTGCAGCATATACCCATGGCAGAAATATAGAAAATTCTAGACTGGGGCTGTCCATGTTTACGTCCCGAGTCTGTGATCCAAGACCAGGGTCCCTTTCCTTGGGAGGTAAGCACAAGCTCCTAGCACACCAGGTGGTGAATATTGATGTTTGTGAACAACCGTGGAGACAATGGGAAAATTCTAGTAGCGCGCTCACAAAAACGAAATTGCTTACATAGATTATTAGTTGAAATTTTCAAGGGACAGAAGGACAGGTGGCAAGTTCCTGAGATGGATTATGGGAGATCTTTGCAAGTAATTGTCAGAGAGTCAGACATTTAACTTTGTTCAGTGGTTATACCGGCTGTCTCCGTCACCAACCCTCTACACTGCAGAGATACCAATGTTCACACAACACTGTTTTACAACGGTGGAGTCAGATCCATGTAAGGCTCACACAGAGTGTCAGTACAGAGGAATGAGGATTACTTATTTATTGGTAGGGCTGCATATTAAGTCAAAGTCTACATTATACTCAACTGCTTCAACCAGTGTTTGTTGCGTTTTGTTTTGCGTTGCCATTTCCTTTTTACTTAGATACAAGGTCTCTTGGAATTTTTCAGTCCAGCCTTCTTCCCTGGTCCATTTGTCCGGTAACCGCTGTGCAGCTAGGAGCACGGTCAGATATACCACGGCTAGCTTCAAAATCATCTTTAAAAGATACTTCTCAGTCTCACAATAGTGTATTGCTTTGTTATTTTAAAGTAAAACTGAATCAACGTGATATTTAAACACTCTGGTAAGATTAAAATCACAATATATGGACCAGAAAACTCACAAGGCGAATATTTCTGTCAAAGACTCGACTCACATTCATAATCTCGTGTTGAGAATCTGGAGATGAACACCAGCGTCACTGCACATAGCTGTCCTGCTCACTGTGCTTCTTCCTCCCACCCTCTACAGCAGGCAGCCAGAAACAAGCCCAAGACAGTAGATAGAACTCTCCCAGCCTGGGTTCCGGGGATTCTTTCGCACAGACTTCTGGGAAATGTAGTTTGCAGCACTGCAACACCATAGGGAGCAGTCCAGGAAACCCCTTTCCGGCTTTTGGTCTCTACAAGTGCGTCTTCCCCAAAGTTGGGCGACAGTCCGGTCCTACTGTGGTTTCCAGGTGCGTTTCTGACATGAAGGTTGGTCCAGGGTGCAGCGCTGCCTTAGGCACTGTGCGGAATGTGGGTCCATCTTGAAGGGAGCGGACCTGGGCTGGGTGGGAGGGCGGGAGAAGCTGCTTTGGAAGTGCTGTGCTCATCTGGCTATGCCACATGAGGTTACAGGTCAGACTTGGGTGAGGGTTATAGGGACTGTTCCCTGAGCAATGGTTTCCTTAGGACTCCGCGTGCAGCCCGAGTCCGCCTTGGGCTTCTGGAACAGGAGAGCAGCCTGGGAGCGCAGAGTAGATGACAGTACAAGGTCCAGGGTTGCAAGCTAAGGATGGTCAGCTGACTGCCTGCTCCTGAGGGGGGAGCTGGGAGCTCACTGAGCAGCTTTGGTGGGGAAGCCTGCTTCACTTCTGACCCATTCTCACAGGGGTGCTGTGAGATTTCTCAGTATCTGCAGAGCAAATGGATTTCTGGTCCTTCCTGCCCTCTTTAACTGGCCTAGGGTAGTGGTCTTGAGGCCTTGATTGTGTTTTTTGTCTGCCAGTTAAAGAATTAAAAGAGGAAAAATCTGCGACAAAACAAAAGTCTCAGTTGGGAAATTCTGGAACACAGCAGACAGATCTGCCAGGATCAGCTGCCATTTAAAGCTTTGACTAGAGGTGAAAGAACACACATACAGCCCATACACAGAGGGACCCTCTGCAGGAAGAAGGAAACGGAGAACCTGACTCCAGGCAGCATATTAACCTCTGGGTTTCCTTAAAGCCTTGAAAGGTCCCCCATCCCTAATGTAGGGTGGACTAACTGTAAAAACGACAGGTTGTCTGCTTGGCCCACAATGGTTGTGTCAACGTCTTGATGTGGCCTTGAGCTTGTTGAGCTGGTCCAGAAGCAGGGTCCCTAGGAACAGGTGAAAAGCTCTCATGGCCTTGTGTTACAGCGCCAGGCTTTTGTGTCAGGTCAGCAGGTGAGGAGAACTCCCAGACCTGTGTGTATTCCTGGGATTTTAGTAACCAGACTGTGACAGAAAAGAAACATCAGTCTCGTCTGAGGCACATCCCTGTCATCTCTGCATTTGAATGATCTGAATGATTGTGTCAGAGGCCATGGAGAGACCTTGCAAAAGATCTGAGCAGGGGTCAAACACATGCGAGGAATAAACCTGAGCCGCACAGATTTTCATTACGTTGTCAACTCTGGTTACAGGAGAGTCTGCCATGGTGTCCTCTGTAGTCGTTAGCAAATGAAGAAACATATTTTGAGTTGAAAGGTGCATGTGGTTGCATGGCCACCTCAGTCAATATCTGCATTCTGTTCTCTCCATTCTGCAGTCTCTATATGAAATTAAGTCAGGTCTATGAGAGTGCATGGCCCTAATCTGTATCGGATATACTCCACACAGTGTTGCTTTAAGAAGACTCAGAAACAATGTATGAACTATTAAAATCCACAAATATATCTAGACATCTAATGTAAAATGCAAAGTGATAATCTTTTGAAATTAAAATTATAATTATTGCAATTCGTGTTTCCAAAGCAGATACTACATTTGGCCTCCCATTTTTTTTTTTTATGGTTTATTCCACTTTCTGAGTCATGAAATTGCAAGACGTGGTGGCTTAAAGCAAAAATAAATGGCTCTTTCATTCCTCACTTATGGTATAGAGCCGAGACAAAGTTCATTTCACCAGGCTGAAGTTCCCTTGAAACAGTTGCCATTAATTGTATTGGCTACAAGGTTTATTTTAGACTCCAACTTCAGGTAACAGTTCATCTCTGAGGACAGTCAAGGCAGGAACCTGAGGCATGTACTGGAGAAGAGGCCACAGAAGAACACTGCTTACTGGCTTGCCCTGCCTGCTCCCCTGTACCATAAAGGACTGCCTGCTCAGGATGGGCACCACCCATAGTGGGCTGTGCTGTCTCATGAATCGCTAGTTAAGAAAATGCCCCTGAAACTTGACTACAGGACAGTCTTAAGGAGGCATTTTCTCTATTGTTTCTCTCTTCTCGAATGGCCCATGTCAAGTTGACGGAAGTATCCATCCCAATGACTCTTGATATTTATATTATAATTAATGATTTTAATTAATTTAAAGTGTGATATCATTTATTGGTCTGTATTTCAGGAAATGCTGTCATTCTGGGATGTTGCTATTGATTTCTCTCCAGAAGAGTGGGAATGCCTGGAGCCTGCTCAATGGAATCTATACAGGGATGTGATGTTGGAGAATTACAGCCACCTTGAATTCCTGGGTGAGGATCTCATCTATAGTGAATTCTTATTTCACCTCAATGTGTAACTCATTCACTTTGTATGGTATCTCATGGGAGCATTTCAACAGTGATTTTCATAACCTTCGTTTTCAGAAAAATTAGGGAGGTTGCTCCATAGCTAAAAGCATTCCACTGTAGAGGTATTTCATTTGTATTTTAATAAATAAAACTTGCCTGAATACTAGAAAAGCAAAGCAGCCAGCCACTGGCTCTTACCTTGACGTCAGTCTGAAAATGGTGATCCTGCCTCCAGGAAACCTCAGAATGAGACCAAGAGCTGTCTCCCTGTTTTATAATCCTCTCTTGTTCTGGGATTAAGGGCATGCACCACTACTTCCTGGTTTCTATGGCAATCTAGTGTGGCTACTGGGATTAAAGGTGTGTGTCATTGCGGCCTCGTCTGTAAAGCTGGCCAGTGTGGCTGTCTTACTTTTCTGATCTTCAGGCAAGCTTTATTAAAATAAAAATGAAAATCCACTATTTTAACTCTCGGTGTTAAATGTGTATTTCATCCAGCAGTCACTCTGGTGGGATTGCTAGAAATTCAGTGGTGTGAAGCATGGAACACACTTCTTAATGGAAGTGTTTCACAACTCAGATTTAATGGTTGTCCCTTTCAATGCGACGCAGAATCTTGACATCGTACATTCCTTCATGTGCTGTAGTGGTCCTGGGAGGAATCATGTAAGGAGCTGACAGTCTGCAGTCGTTTCTTTCATCATCGCTGTTCTTATAAACAGTGTACTGGAAGGGCCATGTCAGTTCCCAGTAGAAGGACACTTAATCTTGTTCCTCTTTCCTGCAAACAGGTCTTGCCGGTTCTAAGCCATTCCTGGTGACATTTCTGGAGCAAAGACAAGGGCCTTGGGATGTAAAGATACAAGCAGCAGCCCCTGTGCATCCAGGTGGGTAGGGAAGAGAGGGTCAGGGGTAGCATTGAGGTCTAAATATTTCAACAAAAAGGCAGGCTTTCGCATGTGCATTGAAACCTTTGTTGTTGTGGAGAGGATTCTTTTGGTCTCTCCTTGATTTTGTTGTCAAAGGACATCTCTCAGACGTTTATGATATTTTAAGATTCTTAAGCTTTGTAGCTCCCCAGTGATGAGCTGTGTATTTCCAGAGACTTCCATGTTTTTGTTGTTGTTGTTGGTGGTGGTGGTGGTGGTGGTGGTGGTGTTGAGTCTACACTGTAACGTAAGAAATGCCTGAACGTCTGTACACTGTTCTACAGTCTGAGGTGTGGAGGAGCCGTTGTAATACAGTAGCTTCACACAGAAGTTTCTCTTGTATCACACCCATTTTAATGAGTGGTGTCTCGTCAGAGTTCTTTGTGAGTGATGAGAGTTTTCTAAAGTTTTTCCTGTTACATCGTCCACAGGATTTAAAACGCACGCCATGTGGATATGTATTCAAAGATTAAAACTGTCTGCAACTAGAAGAATGGGTTTAGTAGCTCATCAGTAAGCTTTCAGAATTTTGTGGGTTTGCAGGTTTTTTTTTACTTTGTAATCTGCTATGTTGTTTTGTTATTTAGAAGGGTGCACTGCGTGTAACGTTTTGTTATTTAGATGTGTGCGTTGCGTGTAATTATTTGTTTTAGGTACCATATGGATTTTGGTAGGAGGATGAAGCACATTGATCAAACACATCAGGACAGTGTAAGATAAAAATATCTAGTGCTCTAGTTGTGAACTTTCTTTTCACAGGGAAACAAGGATTTCCCTTTTTTATGCCTTGTTCATTGTCTCTCTCCATTCAGTGCTACGTGGTTATTTAGTATTATAAATGAATGGATCTTAAAAAAGGTACTTTTGTTACCAGGCTTGGCACCCCACTCCATTAATCCCAGCACGTGGGAGGCGGAGCCAGGTGGATCTCATCTACATAGCAATTTCCATGATAGCCAGGGTTACACAGAGAAACCCTGTCTCAAAAAACCAAAACCAAAGAAACAAAGAAATAGGTACTTTTATTACCTGTGCATTGACAAAATCCTCAACAAATTTCTGTTATTCACCAGTGAACCTGAAGTTTTCTGTTGATATCTTTCAGGTATTTATTTTCTAGACATCAATAATAAAACATAAAATATCGTCATAAATCTTAGGCTATATTACTTAATCTTGTTGTGCACAGTCTATGAGTATGCAATATATCTTGTGTATCTTCCAAAATAAAACTCTATACTTACAATAAAAAACAATTCTATGGTTTGATGTTGACCCAGTCTCACAAAATTACAATTAGCTTCTCTTTTCCAGGCCTGACTACTTTATAATTTCATGGATGTTTAGCCATTTAACATCTATATTGTTTAATGGGCTTATTTCTATTAGTAAAATACCCTTACAACTTATGTAGCTATTTAACTTTGAATAAAATGGCATATGTCTATGCCCTATTTGCTTGTTCTCTTACTTCAGTAGACGTATAGACTGTTCCCCCTACTCTGCTTTGTGAATTATGCTCATGTTGGTAAGAGTTAAAATATACTATAGTTTCTCATTGATGCTTCAATATGTAAATGTAGGTATCTCTAATTTAAAGATAAGTCATGTAAGTATGAAGACTATTTCCTAGCTTTTGTTCATATCTCAACTTTTGCTCAACAGGAACAACACCCAATGATTGTAACAATTACAGCAGGGACATTGATTGTAAATCACTCCTTATTCAACGCCAGAGAATTCATACAAGGGAGAAACCCTACAAGTGTGAAGAATGTGGTAAGGGCCTTAGTTCTCATAAAACCCTTTCCATGCACCAGAGACTTCATACTGGAGGAAAACCCTACACGTGTAAAGAATGTCACAAGGCCTTCAATACTCGCTCATCACTTTTTATACACCAGAAAGATCATACTGATGAAAAAACCTACAAGTGTGGAGACTGTGACAAATCCTTTTACTATCCTTCAATGCTAAAGCAACATCAGAGAATTCATTCTGGAGAGAAACCCTACAAGTGTGAAGAATGTGGCAAATCCTTTTGCTATCCCTCATTCCTAAAGCAACATCAAAGAACTCATTGTGGAGAAAATCCCTACAATAATGAAGAATGTGGCAAAAGATTTTCCAGTTCTGCACGCTTTCAGGAGTATCAAACAATTCACACTGGAGAGGAACGCTACAAGTGTGAAGAATGTCACAAAGTCTTTCGTTATCACTCCGCTCTTAGGATACATAAGACAGTCCACACTGGAGAGAAACCCTACAAGTGTAAGGAGTGTGGCAAAGGTTTTTCCTCACCTTCATGCCTTAGACGACATCAAACAATTCACTCTGAAGACAATCCCTACAAGTGTGAAGTGTGTGGCAGATGTTTTTGCTCTTCTTCTTCCCTTAGACGACATCAAACATTCCATTCTGAAGACAATCCCTATAAGTGTGTAGAGTGTGGCAAAAGGTTTTCCTGTTCTGCAAGCCTTCAGGAACATCAAACAATTCACACTGGAGAGAAGCCCTACCAGTGTGAAGAATGTCACAAAGCCTTTCGTTATCACTCAGCTCTTAGGAGACACAAGAGAGTTCACACTAGAGAGAAATCCTACCATTGTGAAGAGTGTGGCAAATGTTTCTCCTCATCTTCATGCCTTGGACGACATCAAGCAATTCACACTGCAGACAACCCCTACAAGTGTGTACAGTGTGGCAAGGCCTTTGTTAATCTTTATAGCCTTACTCGACACATGATAGTTCATACGGGAGAGAAATCCTACAAATGTCTTAAAAAATTTACTTCTTCAGACCTTAAGACACATCAAGTGACTTATTCTGAATAAAACTCTATGAGTGCGTGGGGTGTGGTAAAATCTTTGCTAATCATTCAGATCTTATCCAACTCTAACGAATCCATAGTGGAGAATATTAGGTTAATCATTTTGAATGTTGACAGGAACATCTAATTTCCAGGAGCACAAATGCCAAGAATGTCATCAGACAACAGTACAGACTTCTTTTTGCTGTGATCTCCACACCAGTTTGTTCAAGCAGTGTGTTTGAAACTTGCCTTGATGAGTTTCTTTCTTCTGTATCTATAAATGTTCCATGAAACTGTTACCATATCATAACTTTGTCTGTCAGGTATCCTAAATCTGAGATCTGGGCTGTGGCAGAGTTACTGTTATGTTTCCCGGGGCTGGGGGGGGGGGGTCACACAAGCTCCTGTAATAATGTCTCCCGAGGTGTGTAAGAATCTCCATAGACTCATATTTCTCACTAAGTTGGTTTCCGGTGAGGTGGTCTACCTTGGTGCCGATCTGGGCTGAATGGGCATTTCCGCTTGTCTTCCCAGGAAATGCTAACAGAACACATTATTTGATTTTTTTTTTTTTTTTTTTTTTTTTTTTTTTTTTTTGGTTTTTCGAGACAGGGTTTCTCTGTAGCTTTGGAGCCTGTCCTGGAACTAGCTCTTGTAGACCAGGCTGGTCTCGAACTCACAGAGATCCGCCTGCCTCTGCCTCCCGAGTGCTGGGATTAAAGGTGTGCGCCATCACCTCCCGGCACATTATTTGATTTTTGATTTGATTTGATTCCAGGATAAAGAATTCCTTATTTTCTTTAAGTTCTGAACACCATTTCTCCTCTGACTTCAACTGTCATGTCATAGATACCTTAACCCATATTGAAATAAGGACCTGAGTCAATTACACTCACTCAGAAGGAAGGATGTGTTTGATCACTGGCTATGGGATCATTAAGTATAAGACACTGTAGGTGCAGATCTTACTTTACTGTTGATACAGACCCAAAAAGTCATCTCAATCTTGAGTTTACTAAGTTAATGTAAACTGTTAAGGGCAATTAAAACCTTGAAGATAATGGGAAGTCACCTTCTGAATGAATAAATGTCCGTAATGTGCCCAGAATTGTGTTTCTAGTCATGCTAAGTCCAGATGAAATTTATTTACACATATGAGATTGGAAGGAGAGGCTAATTTATGTCTCTCATTCTATAGCCTTCTGCATATGCTATTGTATATTCCAAACCATGTACCTCAAAACAAGTTTAAACTTAGTTTGTTTAATATGACATACAATTAAAAACCAAGTATAATTATACTTTAAAACTTCTGGTGTGGGAAACAGAGTGCTAGTGCTAAAGGCGCTCATTTTACAATACTCTTAGATGACAGCACCCCAGGCTCAAGCAATACCACCCCTTGTATAGGCCACAGGCCCTACCGGAGCAATTTACATGTTCACCCCATGGCATTATAATGCTATAAGACTGTCTGCTGCTTCTGTCTCTCCTGCTCCATCTGCTTGAGTAACCAGGCCCTGCAGGATGTTAAGCTTGGTCAAATGATGGGCTGCCTCAAGATAAATAATTCTACGGGTCCAGTATCTGCCCTTCATAAAAAAGATTTGAAAGTCACTAAAAGAAGTGGTACATGAAGTAACTTAGGCTTTGTCAGGCCATCCTGGTTATACTGCATCTCCTCTGGGGCCTCTACAGGGAAATCAATTTGTGATGTTGCCCATACACAGAAGACAATTGTTTTCTATAGCGTAAAGGTAGAAACATAAGTAAGAGTCAGGCTTGTTGGGGCAGAAAGCCCAGCAGATCACAGTCATACGGCAAAGGAATCTCAAGGACAGAGGAAATAACCTCTCACAGTCAGAGGAAGCAGACTTGGAGAGCTACTAGAAAGAGCCGACATTAGGGGCCGTTGTGACTTCTCCAGCTGGAGAGCCACACCGCTAAGGAGCCCTCCAGCATAGCAAAAGTGGTCCCACACTCCATAGGCACTGTGAATTGGGCCTGGCATTCTTGGCTGCTCAGTCTACTGGATGATTAGGGTTTCAGAAGGATAACTAGAGACTTAAAAACGTTCATCAAAGCCTTGTGACCTCATGCCTAGAAGTATCTGGGATAACTGAGTGCATACTGGCTTCAGTTAGAATCTAAGGGACATAGAGAATGGATTTCTTTTCCTAGGAAGAGATGAAAGTGGAACTCTCCGAGGCTGCCAGGGGAGAGGTTATTGTGTATAGGAAGATATTTGGTTGCCAAATTTCAATAAGATTATTTGATACTTCTAATATCTTTGTATTTTATAAATCATTTCTGTGTCCTGATTTTGAGAAGCTGAGGTAAGTTCGAGGCAGATGCCCTGACTTTCAAAATTCTCTCACGTGAGAATTTCAGTATTAGAGAAGGAACGGACAGTGAACATACAACAGAACAAACCTGCAGACGGAATTCCAACAGTGGATGACAGGTGAGCTGTCATTACACACACACCAGTTTGAGCCAGGAGCTGTGTCCCTCCCGTTGGGATGGGGGCAGGGGCGGCAAGCATGAGCTCACAACAGTGTATATGTACCCGAGTTTGTGAAAAACCAGGTGGATACTGAGAAAATCCTGGTAGGGCTCACACTAATGCTGAATTTCTTATATATGTTAACATCTGAGTTTTTCAAAGGACTTAGGGTGGGTGGGAACTTCTGCGATGGCCAATGGGAGTTCTTTGTAAATAAACGTTATGGAGTTACGTTTAACTTTGTTCAGGGCTTTATATGCGCTCTGTGTCCCTGACCATGTACTTCAGTATTTGGGTTCCAAAGTTCTCACACAAACTATTTTTCAAGCTGGGGAGTCTGTTCCATGTATGACCCACACAGAGGTTCAATACAGAGGAACCAGGATTATTTTTTTTCCCTAGTACTGCGTATTAAAACAAAGTCTACATTATAGTCGAGTGCGTTAACGTTGGCCACTACTGAAGTAAAGAAAATAGCAGGTCCCAGGTACAAATTCAAGAAGAATGGCGGCGGGGGTGAGGGTGGGGGGCGCGGGGATCACATACTACATACTAGGCTTCCGGAAAGATGCTTGCACAGAATTTTGGGATATGTAGTCCGTGTGCTTGTGCCATCACAAGAAGCCGTCCAGGAAATTCCAATTGAGCTTTCGTTTTGCTACAGGTGCGTTTTGCTCAAAGTTGGGCGAGAGACCTTCCTGCTGTGCATTCCTGTTGCGTCTCTGACTTGGAGCTTGGTCCAGGGTGCAGCGCAGCCTGAGGCACTGTGCGGGGTGCGGTGCCGTCTTGGAGGGAGCGGACCTGGGCTGGGTGGGAGGGCGCGAGAAGCTGCCTTGGAGGTGCTGTGCTCAACTGGCTGGGAATCCTGAGGTTGCAGGTCAGGGCTGGGGTGAGGGCGACAGGGACTGTGCCCTGAGTGATGGCTTCCTTAGGACGCCGCGTGCAGCTTGGAGAGCAGCTTGGGAGCGCGGAGTGCAAGGTCCAGGGTTGCAAGCTAAGGATGGTCAGCTGACTGCCTGCTCCTGAGGGGGAGCTGGGAGCTCACTGAGCGGCTTTGGTGGGGAAGCCTGCTTCACTTCTGACCCATTCTCACAGGGGTGCTGTCGGATTTCTCAGTATCTGTAGAGCAAACGGTTTCTGACTCCTCCTGTACTCTGTAGCCGGTCTGCTGTAACGGTCTTGAGGTTTACATTGTGTTCATTTTCTCTGCCAGTTAAGTAAGAGAGGAAAAACCTGAGGGGCAACAGGTCGTATGTGGGAAATAATTCTGGAACACAGCAGACAGATCTGCCAGAATCAACTGCTATAGAAGAGTTCTGACTAGGAGCGAGAGAACACACATACAGCCCCCACACAGAGGACCTTCTGCAGGAAGAAAGAACTGGAGAAGCTGATTCCAGGCCTCACCTTGAGGACTGGGTTTCCTTATTTCAGAGGTCCTCCGTCCCTAATGTAGGGCAGACTAACTGTAAAAACGGCAGGATGTCTGCTTGGCCCACAATGGTTGTGTCAACGTCTTGATGTGGCCTTGAGCTTGTTGAGCTGGTCCAGAAGCAGGGTCCCTAGGAACGGGTGAAAAGCTCTCTTGTCCTTTTTGACCACATGGAAAAACAAAACAAAACAAAACAAAAACACCTTGAAACTGCTAAGCAGTGTGCCTGCGGCTTTGGTGGCTGTCTCGAGCTTCTTCGTGAACCATACAAGCAAAGCTTAAGTCTCACAGTGCAGTCAGAGGTTTGTGACCGGGAACTACATTCAACCTTCCTAGAGATCTAGAAAGCCAATGCCTGTGCTGTGGCAGGCATTTTCACTTAGTTTTCTGTTCCTAATCCACATACTGGAAGTCTTGCCAGCAGGTAGAAACTCTTAAAGGAGCTGTATCCTGGTTTTGTTTTGTTTTTTTTTGTTTGTTTTTGTTTTTTTTTTTTCCCCCAAGCTTTCTTAGGCCCTTTGGAAATTCCGGGCCCACGTAGGTATGCCAAACTGTTGTTGGCTGTTTTACTCTTTGAGGGGCCCAGTACCCAGCTCCCAAAGAAATGCATGCAGTCTTATTATTTTCTTAATTATAAATACTTGACCTTAGCTTGACTTGTTTCTTGCCAGCTTTCCTTAACTTAAATTATCCATCTAACTTTTGCCTCTGGGCTTTTCCTTTTCTTACTTTCATGATCTTATTTTCACTCTTACTCCACGCTGGCTGTGTGGCTGCGTGGCTGTGTGGCTGTGTGGCTGTGTGGCTGGGTGGCTGTGTGGCTGGGTGGCTGTGTGGCTGGGTGGCTGGGTGGCTGGGTGGCTGGGTGGCTGGATGGCTGGCCCCGATGTCCTCCTCCTTCTCTGACTCCTTCCTTTCTCCCATATTTCTCCTATTTATCCTCTCTGCCTGCCAGTCCTGCCTATTCTTTCTCCTGCCTTGCTATTGGCCGTTCAGTTCTTTATAAGACTATCAGGTGTTTTAGATGGACACAATAACACAGCGTCATGGAGTTAAACAAATACAAAATAAAAAAGTAACATACCATAAAGTAATATTCTACAACACCCAGTCATATAAAGAAATACACTGCATTTTCTCCCTCGTATGTTTAATGTGGACAGTAAAATAAGGGCATATGTGAAGAAATGTCCATGTGTGTAGAAAAGTAGAAAAGATAACACACCTTAAATACTAGGGTTTAACGTTGAACGTGGGTTGTGAAAGAGGACACTGACAACTGATTTTTGGGTTCCATCTCTGCCATGGATTTTACGTTTCATGGTGTACCAGTGCATGAAATATATGTAGAGCAGACAGTCTTAAATCCAATGACTCCTTCTTTTCTCCCATATTTTCTCTTTTTATTCATCCCCTCTGCCTGCCAGCCCTGCCCATGCTTTCTCCTGCCTCTATTGGCCAGTGAATGACTCAGAATCTCTTCTGAATGTCCATTCTAACTGGACAGAAGCCTGTGATATCTGCAGTGTAACAGGCTTTCTCTTGGGCCACCAAGCAGCTCCCAAGTCATGACACG
This sequence comes from Arvicola amphibius, assembly GCF_903992535.2. NCBI lineage: Eukaryota > Metazoa > Chordata > Mammalia > Rodentia > Cricetidae > Arvicola > Arvicola amphibius. Next base: position 5,252,198 of record NC_052049.1, on the reverse strand, counting down.
GAGACTTATTAGCTATAAATGCTCAGCCATAGCTTAGGATCGTTTCTTGCTAGATCTTATAACAACCTGTTTCTCTTCATCTACGTTTTGCCTTGGGGCTCTTTACCCTTCTTTTTTTCTGTGTATCTTGCTTTCCTGCTGTCTCCATGGCTGTTTTCTTGTCTGGGAACATCCCTCACTCCGTTGTTCTCTTCTCCTTTTCCTCCATCCTAGACTTATCTTCTTATTTATTCTGTCTAGCCCTCCTCCCATCTCCTACCTGCCTAGCTATTGATTGCTCAGCTTTTTATTAGGACAATCAGGTGCCTTAGGCAGATCATCTTTGAAACATGCAACCCATCTTTGCATTGCTAACAAAGGCAGCAGAAACAAATGTAACACATCTTTACAATTAAAGTAATATTCTACAGCATAAACAAATGAACACATATCTTTGCCCAGTTAAAATAATATTCCACTACACTGTAGTTTTCATGTCTTGTTAATTTTCACATGGGAACTTTTTTAACTTTCAAATAAATAGGATTTAAAATTAAAGGGGTAAATTAGAAATGCCAGGGGAGTGTGAGTCTCTGCTACACTGTTTACTCCTGAATGTCTGTCTCTACTATACTATCTACTCTTCACAGTGTAAACCTTTGCCATATTATTTACTCCTGAGCTTGTGAGTCTCTGCTACACTATTTATTCCTGAGCGTGTGTTTTTGCTATACTTCTCACTTAAGCAGCTCCTTTGAAAGGCTTCCCCACAGACTGTAGTTCTGAAAAATCATTCTCTTGTAGAACAAATGTGCTGGGAAATTGTTTGGGTGAAGGTCAAACAATTGTATGGCCCCTGGCATACATATATCCAAAGAGTCTGGAATGTTTGGACGGAAGTTCCAACACAAGACTCCCACCACCACCACCAGAGCTGCCTCAGTCCAGACTCAGTTCCTGAGAAAGCCGGCCAAAGCATGAACCCTCCCCAAAGATGCTCAAGACCACTCCAAAAGGGTACTGCCCCAAGAGAACAAACATGTGGTTTCTGGTCTTCTTTTTCCATCTACTGTCTGGGGAGCTGGAAAGCCATCTGGGAGTGTTTGTATCCATGAAACCTGGGCTTTTTTCTAATTTAGTTTGGTTTGGTCTGATTTGGATTATTGTGTCAGCGGAGAGGCTTATCAGGGTACAGAACTTTACAGGAATATTATGTTAAGGTGTGTTATTTTTGTTTATGCTGCATTTGTTTAAATCTGTGAAACTGTGATCCTTTGACTGTCTAGAACACCTGAGGGTCTAATGAAGAACTGGATGGCCAATAGCGAGGTAGAAGAAAGGATAGGCAAGAGCAGGTATGCAGAGAGGAAAGGAGAGAGAGAGAGAGAGAGGAAAAAGAGAAAAAAGAATAGTCAAGGAAGGGAGCCAGTCACCCAGCCATCCAGCAAGCCACAAAGTAAGGGTAAGATTTACAGAAGTAACAGGAAGGGAAAGCCCCAGAGGCAAAAGGTAGATGGGATAATGTAAATTAAGAAAAGCTGACAAGAACAAGCCAAAATAAGGAAAGACATTTATAAGTAATAGTAAGACTCCATGCGTGATTGATTTGGGTGCTGGTTGGTAGGCCCCCAAAAGAGCAAAAACATCATACAACACAAATGTATATCCATTAAGATCAATTCTATTCATTAGGAAATCTCTGTCTTCTGTTTTGAGGAGATTAATAACCAGGTCTACAGAGAATCCAAGCAGGAAGAAAACAATGACTCATACATATGGCAAACCCGACCTTTGTTAGCATATATCGCTGGCCACATCTTAGACATTTTTTAAAAAGCAGAACTTTCCCACGCAGCATCCTTTCTTTGCTATTAACTAGAATGAAAATTAAAGCTGGAAGCACAGACTTTATTTACCATGTAATCTAGAGGTATATTCATTCATTTCTCTCTTATTTTCTCTAACGTTCATGTTGACATCCAAAATGATTAACTTAATATTCTCCACCATGGATTCACTAGAGTTTGATAAGATCTGAATTGTTAGCAAAGATTTTTACTACAATTTACACAATCATGGAGGTTGTAGTCAGAATGAATCATTTGATGTGTTTTAAGGGTTGATGAAGTAAACTTTTAAGGCATTTGTAGGATTTTTCTTCTGTATGAACTATATCATGTGTTGAGTAAGGCTATAAAGATTCGAAGTCTTTGCTACATTCCCCACACTTTTACGAATTGCCTTCAGAATGAATTTTTGTTTTTGTTTTATGTCGTCTAAGTGTTGAAGATGAGGAAAACCTTCTGTCACAGTCTTCACACTTGTAGGGGTTCTCTCCAGTATGAAGTCTCTTGTGTTTCCTAAGGGAGGAGTGATAACGAAAGGCTTTGTGACATTCCTCACACTTGTAGGGTTTCTTTCCAGTATGAATTGTTTGATGTTCCTGAAAATCCCTAGAATAGTAAAACCGTTTGTCACACTCTGCACACTTGTAGGGATTGTCTTCAGAATGGATTGTTTGATGTCGCCTAAGGGATGAACATGTGGAAAAACATTTGCCACACTCCTCACACTTATATGGCTTCTCTCCAGTGTGGACTCTCTGATGTTGATGAAGGTGTGCAAAGTAGGAAAACCTTTTGCCACACTCTTCACACTTGTAGGGATTGTCTTCACAGTGAATTGGTTGATGTCGCCTAAGAGATGAACATGTGGAAAAACATTTGCCGCACTCCTCACACTTGTATGCCTTCTCTCCAGTGTGGACTGTCTGGTGTTGATGAAGGTGTGCAAAGAAGGAGAACCTTTTGCCACACTCTACACACGTGTAGGGACTGTCTTCAGAATGGAAGATTTGGTGTTTTCTAAGGGATGAAACAGAGTAAAAATACTTGCCACACTTTGCACACGTGTACGTTTCCTCTGCGGTATGAGCTGCCTTGTCCTCAAAGAGGAAGGCAGGCCTAGTATATCCTCTCCCTCGTACTTTCCGCCTGCGGGGTTTCTCTCCAGTATGAACTGCCTTGTGGTTCTTAAGGGATGAGTGGTAAAGAAACGTCTCGTGACACTCTTCACACTGGTATGGTTTCCCTCCACAAGGAGTGCTTTGATGCTTCTTCAGTAAGGAAGGGTCATAAAAAGCTCTGCCACATTCTTCACACTTGTAGGGTTTCTCCCCAGAATGAATTCTCTGATGTTGCTTCAGCAGTGAAGGATAGTAAAATGATCTGCCACAGTCTCCACACTTGTAGGTTTTCTCATCAGTGTGATTTTTCTGATGTATAAAAAGTGATGAGCGAGTACAGAAGGCCTTGTGACATTCTTCACAGGTGAAGGGTTTTTCTCCAGTATGAAGTCTCTTGTGTATAGAAAGTGTTTTATAAGAACTAAGGGCCTTACCACATTCTTCACACTTGTAGCGCTTCTCCCTTCTATGAATTCTCCAGTGTTGAATGTGTAGTGAGTTACAGTCAATGGCCTTGTCGTAAACATGATACTCACTGAATTTTGTTCCTGTTGAGCCAAGTTGAGACATGAACAAAGGCTAGAAAATATTCTTCATACTTAATGTTTATCTATTTAAAAGGAAACACTTACTCAAACATATTGAAGCATCAGTGATAAACTGTAACAGGAATTCTAATTGTTCTCAACAATAAAAACTTGGAGTCAGCTATTGGGGTGCAAGCTGAAGGGTCAGAGAAGCAGAGCGGCCAGCCACTAGAGTCCTTACCTCTACTAATGCCCAGACAAAAGGGCATTAGACAAAATGTTTTTAGATTGCCTCCTCAGACTTCATCCTGAGACTCACTGCTCCTCAGACTGCAATGAGCTCCTGTAGCCTCCTGCCTTATATTCCTCTCTTGATCCAGCCATATCTCTTCCTATCTCCACCTGCTTAGTGTTGGGATTAATGGTGTATGACTCCCAAATACTGGGATTTGAAGGTGTGAGCCACCACTGCTTGGCTCTGTTTCTCTTTTAGACTGGATCAATTTTATGTAGCCTTGAACTAACAGAGATCCATCTGCTTCTGTTTCCCAAGTGCTGTCATTAATGGTCTATGCCACCACTACCTAGCCTCTATGGCTAACTAGCGTAGTTAGCTCTATACCCTGAATTTCAGGCAAGCTTCATTTGTTAGATTATAAACAAAATATCACCACAAGAAACTACAGTATATTTTAAAATCTCTAGGCACTAAGTATAAATGATAAAATATTGGAGGTAGAAATAATCTATCCTTCTACTAGAATAAGGGCACATCCAAACAGAACATAGACATAATGGCGTATTATTCGAAGTTTAATAGCAAAGTAATTTGTGTAAGGGCACTGGGCATTTTACTAACAGAAATAAACCCATTAAACAATAGAGGTATCCTATGTCTGGACACTCATGAAATTATAAATTAGCCAATCCGGGAAAGGAGACAGTTAACTGTGGCTGTGTGAATGTCAGGCACCATCTAAATACAAACTTTTTATCTTCACATATAATTTTATTTTGAAAGGCACAAAATATAAGCTGTACAAGAAGTAGATGGTTCAAGAAAAGATTAAATTGGCCGGGCGGTGGTGGCGCACGCCTTTAATCCCAGCACTCGGGAGGCAGAGGCAGGCGGATCTCTGAGTTCGAGGCCAGCCTGATCTACAAGAGCTAGCTCCAGGACAGGCTCTAGAAACTACAGGGAAACCCTGTCTCGAAAAACCAAAAAAAAAAAAAAAAAAAAAGAAAAGAAAAGATTAAATTTATAGATCAAAAAGTCAGGTCAGTATTTTTATGGTTTTTTTTTTTTTTTTTGGACAACAAGAAAATATATGCCTCAAACATATCAAGTCACAATTAAAAAAAAAAAAACTTCAAGTTCATCTGTGTATTACACAAATTTTGCTAAGACAGCGTATTTGTCAATGAATAGATTAAAAAATTATTTATTTCCTTTTTTGGTTTTTGCTGTTTGAAGACAAGGTTTCTCAGTGTAGACCTCACTGTCCTGAAGCTCACTGTCTAGTCAGGATGGTCACAAACTTAGAGATTCACCTACCTCTGCCTCCCAAATGCTGGGATCAGTGAAGAAAGCCACCATGCCAGACAATAAAATTACATATTTCTAAGACAAAACAGCTATTGTGCACTAAACAGAGAAACAATGAACAAGGCATGAAAAGAAGAAGCTTGTGCTTACCAATAAAGTGGAAATGCACAGAGCACAATTCATAGACAGTTTATAATCTTTCACTGTCATTATGGACTTTATCAATGTGTCCTATCTATTCCCTGAAATATGTAGGGAGGGTATAATAAATAATAGTCTATACATACCTCCAAAATAATACCAAAGTGCAAAGTAAAAAAAAATTTAGAACCCATAAATTTTTGAAAACTTAGTGGTGAGCTATTAAGTACATACTCATAGCTCCAGAAAGGTTTAGTCTTTGAACATATATACACAAAGGGCATGCTCTTTAATTTCTTATTACTGAGTGTCTGATAAATAAAAACTTTAGAAGATATCTTCATCAAAACAAAGAACTCTGATGGGGTCACTTTCCTCAGCATGCATGACATGAGAGAAACTCATCTGTGAGGTTAGTTTCTTACAGTGGTTTCACACCTACATGTTTAGAAATATGTGCAATTTTTCATATGTGTAGAACACAGTACAGAGTCTGTTACTGAACTGCCCAAAGTGACTGGATTTTCCCTGAGTTTTATCTGGTTGCTTCCCCAACTAAACAATTGTGCTGAGAAAATGTTCTCAGGCAGCCTCCCTGGCAGCTGTGGAAGATCCACTGTTTTACATCACAGAACAAATTGTTTGAGTCAGTGGAACTAAACATTTGGATTTTAGGCTCCCAGCCTGTGTCTGGTATGATGTAATTGTGGGCTTGGCTTTATAAACCCAATTAAACTAGGATTAGACAGTGCTGGGATGACTAATGTATTTCCTTCCTGACACAAACCCAACCTTGTCCTGATCCTCCAATGGGGCAGGTGTGGGTATTTTTGTCTGGTCCAGATTCTGGTAAAAATCCCGACAGGGACTCCTTCCCTGGGAATCCTTCTGAGAGTAAAGATGTTGACTGAAGATGTAACAGATAAAAATTTTCAGTTAAATCCACATCCTTTGTCATTTCTGTGGATGCTGAATGAGTGATTTTGCATACTCCCCTCCCCTCCATTATGTTGTCTCAGCTATTGTTCTGTGCCTTATTTCTTGCTTTTCCTGATGACCCTTGTCAGCCAATCTCTTAGCTCACGTTGGATTCAAGACAGCTGGAAGCTGTGAGTTCCTCTGTCTTTCTGTCTGTCCTCCATGAGCAGTGCCAATATCCTTTCTCAGGCTGTATTAGTGGGCCTGGGAATCTCCATGTCTACTACCCTATAACCTCCCCATCCCTGGCGCTGAGCTCCCCCTTATGGTATTCTTTATGATGATACAAGCTACTTAATGTATGTCTGCAGTATTGTAGGTATGTAGGACACAAAAGAAAAGACTGCCAAATTTTGCCAACACAAGGTGGGACAGGCTTTCAGAATATCCTGATTCACAGAAAAGTTGGTCAGATATGCTAGACTGAAGACAGAATCATCCGCCTTGCAGAGGAACCTTGGTTGATTGTCCAGGCAGTCAGTTGTTTCCATCATTTCTCACATTTTTTTGGAAGTCACTTGCTTGCACTTCCTGTTTGCTCAGGTAATATTATTTCCTTGTCAAATCTCTGATGGAGTGTAGGGCCCGGGTCTGCCCTTGTTCCTGGGGCTCATCTTGAGGACAGTTTCTGGTCAGATGACTAAGCATCCTGTTTGTTCCTGTGCTCCCTCTGCCCTGCCTGGTGATTTGTTGTAGGGCATTGTTGACTCTATTGTTGGTATGGTAATTTCCCACCTGCCTGGGTGGAATTCCTTAGGCAGGAGTGGGGTATATAAGATTTTCACCAAGGCTAAATAAGCGGCATTCGGCTGATCTCCTTCCGAATGACCCAGGTCTCTTTGTGTGTTCTTTCAATCTCCAGGCCCTTGTCCGACTCGCGTAAGGTACAGTGGCATGCGAACTGTACCGAGGGGGTAACACAGAATCGGGTGCTACAATTGGAGGCCCCAGTGAGATCATCAACTACAGTCGGAGACCCATCTGCGAGATCGGGAAGTAGGGATTCCTGAGAGGTTGCCCTCGGAAGTCTGGCCAGCAGGTAAGGAATTGAGTGGTGAGGGTGTATTGGTTATGGGTGCAAGTAATTCTGTTCCAGTGTTAAGGGGCCGGTTAACAGGCCAGTTGTAAAGTCTTTTGGAGAAACAAGGCACCAGCATTAAAGTTGAGACAGCACAAGAGATCGTTAAGACGGTTTTAGAGTTTAGTCCCTGGTTTCTACATGCAGGGGGTTTTAATATTACTGATTGGGAGCAGGTAAAGGCTGACCTTCAAAATGCTCTAAAAGAGCAAGGGCCAGAAGAATTCCCCATAGCAATATTTTCGCTATGGCGCTTAGTCAGAGATGCTTTTCTCAGTGATGATGTTAAAGTAAAAGAGCAATTAGAGAATTTGAACAAAACCCTTGAGGAGATTCAGGAAGAAGAATCTGTGAGTTCTATTAAGAGTTTTGAGGAACAGGAAGTTAAGAGTATTAGAAGGGATATAGAACAGGAAGAAGAAATTTTAGAAAAGGAGATCGCACTGATATAAAAGAAGTTAGAAAAAGAGGAAAGGAAGGAAGCAAATAGAGATGTCTCCATGAGACCTCCGCCTCAAAATACATTTCTTGACACTTCAAATCCTTATACCAATGCTTCTGCCCCTATAGACTTAGAGGCAGAAATCCGAGAGATCCAAAACAGATTAAATAATCTAAGTAGAGAGAGGCAGATTTATCCTGTTGTGGAAACTATTGATCCGCAAGGACAGAAGGTCAGGCAGCATAACCCCCTGGCCTTTAAGGATATTAAGCAGTTAAAAGAAGCAGTTATGGACTATGGACCTCATGCTCCTTTCACTATAGCTTTTTTGGAATCCTTTGCAGAACTCAACCTTATACCCAATGACTGGATGCAGCTTTGCAGGGCTTGTCTTTCAGGGGGAGATTATTTGTTATGGAGAGGTGAAATGCAGGAAAATTGCAAAAAGACAGCACGGAAAAATGCCGAGGCGGAAAAATGCCGAGGCGGGTTTCCCCCAGCATAACCTTGACAAGTTAACTGGTGAAGGACAGTATGATGGTTTAGCAGCACAGATTGCATATGATCCTTGTCTTATTATTTTTGTCAAGAGGTTTTACACCCCCATAGAAATGGAAATTTAAATGTCTTTATCTGGTTATGCAGGGACATTTATGGCACTCAAGTGATGGGTAGGGTAATTAATTGTTTCTGCCCTTAAGGAAGATCAAGGTGGAGCCAGGTTAAGGAATTGTTTTCAATATGGAAGGTCAGGACACAACAAAAGGAACTGCCCTGCAGGTAAAGGGATGGTTAATCAGCCCAGGAAAAAAGCCAGGTGTAGTGGCACGAGCCTTTAATCCCAGCAACTAGAGACAGAGACTGGTGGAACTCTATAAATTTAAGACCAGCCTGGTCTACCAAGTGGTCCAGGAACAACTAGAGGCAGGATGCATAGTGACATCCACTTCTCCCTGGAATACTCTTATCTTTGTTATTAAGAAAAAGTCTAGTAAATGGAGGTTGCTGTAAGATCTTAGAGCAATAAAAGATTATGGACATTCTGCAGGGGAATCCAGACCCAACCTCCTTTCATGAGTTGACACCTCAGGCAAGGAAATGTATTACTTTAATTGAGAAAAAGCTTGCCTCTGCTCATACTCATTATATATTGACTATAGTCAGCCGTTGCTATTGATAATTTTTCCCTCTCAGCGTAGTCCTACTGGAGTTTTTTGGCAGCAAGGACCCATCCTATTGCTACATGAACACGTGTCACCTGTAAAAATTATCTCATGCCCATCAGCTGTGCTACGTGTTATTCAGAAAGGGTATAAACTTAGTTTGCAAACCTTTGGAATGTTACCTGATGAGGTTATTATGCCTTATACCCAGGCAGAAATAACTTGGTTACAAAATTTTGCTGAAGATTGGACCTTGTTTTTATGCACTAATCCCTGCAAGTTTGATAATCATTATCCTTCTGATAAGTTGGTCACCTTTTTCAAAAATCATCCTGTGTGTTTCCCTAAAGTTATTTCTTTGCAGCCTCTGGCAGGGGCTCGGAATGTGTTTACTGATGGATCTTCCACAGGGAGAGCTGTGGTAGCTTCCCCTCCTGATTTTGATATTCAGCCTGTTGATACTAAATCTGCTCAGGTGGCTGAATTGATCGCTGTACAAATGGCATTAGAGAAATATGCTGATATTCCATTTAACCTTTTTACTGATAGTCAATATATAAGCAAAATTCTTGCACCTTTGGAAACTGCAGCTTATATTGCCTCTGTATCTCGAGTCCAGACGCAGTTATTGGCTATTCAAACTTTGCTTTGGGCCCGGTCTGTTCCCATTTACGTAGGGCATTGACAGGCTCATACTGACCTCCCTGGTCCCTTGAGCGAGGGGAATGCATTGGCTGATCAGCTTACCCGCCAAATTTGTGCGGTTAGTCTAGAATCTTATGAAGCCGTGGAAAAAGCTCATAATCGTTTTCATCTCAATGCTGGGTCGTTAAGATTTCATTTTAAGATATCTCGAGAGCTAGCCACTGACATTGTTAAAAAATGTTCTCTGTGTACAGAACTTTTAACTGTTCCCCATTTGGGAGTTAATCCTCGTGGGCTTGCTCCTAATCATTTATGGCAAATGGATGTTACCCATGTTCCTTTTGGGCGTTTGCAATATGTTCACGTAACCGTGGATACATATTCTCATCTTATTTTTGCCTCAGCTCATACAGGAGAAAAATTACGTGATGTTAAAAGTCACTGTCTCCAGGCCTTTGCCTACATGGGAGTTCCAAAAACTGTAAAAACTGATAATGGGCCAGCCTACACCAGCTCTGGCTTTACTAAATTTTGTTCTGACTTTTTCATTTCCCATAAAACGGGAATACCTTATAATCCTCAAGGACAAGCTATAGCGCATCGTACGCTCAAAGCCTATCTGCATAAAACAAAAAAGGGGGAATATGGTTCCACCCCTAGAGACCATTTGTCTTTTATTTTATACATTTAAAATTTTTTGACTGTTGATGCTCAATGTCAGTGCCGCTGCTGACCGGCACTGGCGGCCAGATTCTTCTGGGATGCCTCATGTTAAATGGAAGAATCTAGCAGATGGCACCTGGTATGGTCCAGATCCTGTACTGGTGTGGGGAAGAGGGGCTGTTTGTGTTTTCCCACAGGATGCTGACAATCCAATATGGGTACCTGAGCGTCTGGTGCGTGCTGTGGATTTTCCAGTCCAGAAGCCTGAAGACAGGACAGAGCCAAGAGATCAAGTAGATACTGGCTTGTCAACTGAAGAGTTGCTGGGATCCTGAGGAGCTAGCTGTGGTGGTCCTAGTGCTAAGGACCTATCTACCCATCCCGTGATAATGCAGCCATTGCTGAGGCTGCCAGAGCAGCTAGAGCTGCTGGATTTTCCATTAGTCAGTCAGTTGCTTCTGCTTGCACAATGGATACCCTCTCAGGGCAGGTTGTAAATGCCTTGCCATTCAAATTGAGCTAAATTTACAAATGAATATTGCAGTTATTGCTGTTTTTCTTGGACCCTGGAGTATACAATTTACTAATTGGCTCTTGAGATTATTCTAGTTTACTATACCAGGGTTCCTTTCACCAGTGCTGAGACCGTACTTAAAGGACTCCAATTTGGGCAGACTTATTAAGCAGGCACAGTCTCCTAAGGAATGCTTATATGCTGGAGCATCATCTTCATGGTTTCATGGTGCCAGAGCCAAAGGCAAACTCAGGTCAATGTTGCCACGTGGCAAGTCCTCTTAGCAATTGCCCCAGAGAATCTTTCAGCACAAATCTGGCTGAACTCGGTGATGGGTGACTAGTGAGCCAATGACGGGAAAGGTTTTTGGGGGGCTACCCCAACCTAAGACAGGAAATGTGTTTTGGCCTGGATGCTTTCCCATGACGAGTAAGGGGTATTGCCTGACGTCCAATGCCACCCAAGACAGGCCTAGTCATAATTTATATAAAAGGGGGACCTGTAGGGCCCGGGTCTGCCCTTGTTCCTGGGGCTCATCTTGAGGACAGTTTCTGGTCAGATGACTAAGCATCCTGTTTGTTCCTGTGCTCCCTCTGCCCTGCCTGGTGATTTGTTGTAGGGCATTGTTGACTCTATTGTTGGTATGGTAATTTCCCACCTGCCTGGGTGGAATTCCTTAGGCAGGAGTGGGGTATATAAGATTTTCACCAAGGCTAAATAAACGGCATTCTGCTGATCTCCTTCTGAATGACCCAGGTCTCTTTGTGTGTTCTTTCAATCTCCAGGCCCTTGTCCGACTCGCGTAAGGTACAGTGGCGCGTGAACTGTACCGAGGGGGTAACACAGAATCGGGTGTTACAATGGAGTTGATAGTTACAGTTTTCCTTGTTACCAGATTCAGAAAAGAAATGCACTAAAGAAGTTTAAAGTGTATGGGGGTGAGAGTATTAAAAGATAATTTTAGTAATGAACGTTTTAATAGAAAATGAATTAGGTATATCATTTTGGAATCACAAAGACAGAATAGATAATAGAGTATTTTTTTCTGAATTTGTCAATTGTTTTTGGACATTTTTAATATAATTATTGACTGTATATATTGTATATAGTTATTGTACTTATTGTATATAATTTTTCTTATGTAAGTTATAACCTTCTTTTTTATTTTAGCAAAAAAGTGGGAAATGTGATATTTTGTTTGTGCTTTAACAAATAAAGCTTGCCTGGAGATCAGCGAGCAGAGCTAGCCACTAGTTAACCAGAGTGACCAGACAGTGGCGGCACACACCTTTAATCCCAGACCTTGGGTGGAGGAAACAGAAAGTGATATACCTGGGCAGAGAGAGATAAGGTAGATGGAGACAGGAGCTTGGTCCCTTTCAGTCTGAGGATTTGGTAGACGTAAGAAGTCTAATGGCTGGCTCATTTACTTCTTTGATCTTGCATTATTTACTCCCAATATCTGATTTGGGGTTTTTATTATTAAGATCAATTAGAATTCATGCTACATGCCCTTGCCTCAATGGATAACAGCATAGTGTTCAAACTGGACCAGCAGGACACAAAAGAAAGTGACTGCCAAACTTTGCCAAGACAAGGAAGGAGAGTCCTTAAAATCCCCTGCTTCTCAAAAATGCCTGGTAGAAGCCAGGTATAGTAGCATACACCTTTAATCGCAGAACTTGGAAGGCAGAAGCAGGTGGATCTCTGTAGGTTCAAGGCCAACCTGGTATACAGAGTAAGATCCAGGACAGCCAAAAGTACACAGAGAAACCCTGTCTCAAAAAACAAACAAACAAACAAACAAAAAACAAAACAAAAGAAAGTATTTTCAAGATCTCCTGAGTGTGGAGTGAGCACAAGGGGGAGGGTTTATTGGGAGAGGCGGAGGAAGGAAGGTGAGAGGGGGTTAAATCTATAGCTCAATAAAAAAAATTTTAAATCTTTAAAAAAAATAAAGTTAAAAAAAGTCTGCTACTTTTACTAGGTTTTTAGGCCAAAGATGAATGCCCCAATGTTACAGAAGAACTTTGATTAACTGTCCAGGCAGCCAGATGTAACCATTGTTAGGTAACATTGCACCCTTCTGGGTCTTTGATAGAATTTAAGACTAAATAATTAGACTTAAAGTTTTCCTTAGTTATGATAAAAGGTAAATTATATTAAAAAACATTTATGTCTCACAAAGATAAAATAGATAATAAAATATTTCCTCTAAATTTGCCAAATAAAAAAAGAACTGGTTATTGTAACTATAATGATTACTTGACAACTGGTCTTGTTATATAAAGTTTTACTATGTGAAAATTAAAACCTTCCTTTTTAATTAAACAAAAAGGGGTAAATGCTGTGGAATAATCCTTCTGCACACTGTGAAGATGTGTTGCTTTCATTATTAATAAAAAGCTGATTATCCCAAAGATAGGCAGGAATTTCAGGGCAGAGTGCTGGGAAGAGGAAGGGCTGAGTCAGAGGAGTAAAAAGGATGCAGAGAAAAGAAAAACATGCCATAAGGAGAAAAGGTACCAACACATGGCACAGTGTAAAAAAGACATATAGGTTAATTTAAAATGCAAGAGCTAGTTAATAATAACCCTTAGCTATCAGCTGAATATTTATAATTAATATTGAGTCTCTGAGTAGTTATTTGGGGATGGCTGGTGGGACAAAGCTGATCATGGTCCCAACAAAAAGCTTTGTGCACACTCCTCAGCACTGCTTCCATTACAAATCAGCAAGCCAATGAAAATAAACACTTGTAAGAGTTTGAGAATCAACAGAAGACCTTGAAAGAAGGGAACACAAGATCTCTGTTCAATTGAACTCATTGGTAAGATTAGCCATGATGCTTCCTATAGGGCTAACAAAAGTGGTTATCTTGACAAGATATGAAACAAAACATTTTACTAGCTCTGACATATCTGAGAATAATGGGTTTATACACAAAAGTCTTTAATTTCTTTCACAACTTGTGACTAGAATATATCCAAATAACAATAAGAAGCGGAGTGGTGGAGGTGTATGCCTTTAATCCCAACATGTGGAAGGCAGAGGCAGATGGTTCTCTGTGAGGTGGAGGCTAGCCTGGAATAGAGAGCTAGTTCCAGGACAGTTAGGAATATACAGAGAAACCTTGTCTTGAAAAATAAAAAACAAAACCAAACAAAACAAAAGCAGACATAACATATGATAAACATATTAACTTGAAAATATATACATATATACATATATATATACACATCCCCCAAAATGGAGAATTAAACTCACTAACTGCCATAAAAGAGAGGCACATAATCACTGTGCCCAGACTGGTTTGATGGGTGTCCCTGAATCAACAGTGTAAGGCCCTGTAGGTCATCCTGTCCTACTCTTTCTAGGTCTAATGATCAGGTAATGCTGAAGTAACTGGTAGTAAAAAGGTTAAAAAAACAAAACAAAACAACCAAACAGCTTCTGTTAAGTTACTGTACTTAATGGCCTTCTGTTGCTGCCTGCCTCTCTATGATGGAATTGCGGGTTCGGCTTTATAAACCCAATCATGCTCACTTTGCTAAAGACATCTTTCTGGCATGAGTCTGCTCTCAACCTCTGCAAATAAGTGACTCTCAGTCTGACCAGCACTGAGTTCTCCGTCCCTGAGTCTTACATGACAATGGAGACCCAACAAAAAGAAAAACCTTGGAGGTCACTGTAAATAGAAGCACACCTCGCTGTTGGGGAGATACAAAGCTTAAGAGACTTAAACCATCATAAACGTCTGAGAGATGTGCTTTGACAACAAAGACCTGAAGGAGAGACCTAAAGAATGATTCCCATGGTATCATGTTTCAAGGCACATGGCAAAGCCTGACTTTCTGTTGGATACTTGGACCTCAACTCTGCCACTAAACCCCTCAGTCCTACACACCTGGGTGCACGATAGCTGCTGCTTGTCTCTTCCCATTTGAAGGCCCTTGTCTTTGCTCCAGAAATGTCACCAGGTGTGGTTTAGAGACAGCAAGACCTGATTATAGAAAAAGGAAACAAGACTGTTTGAGTGTCCTTCTACTGGGAATTGGCATACCCCTTCCAATACACCATTTATAAGGAAAGAGGTGAAGTAATAAATAGTTACAGATAATCAGATTCTAAAATGTTCTCTGACAAGATCAGTACAATACATAAATTAATTTATAACATCCAGATTCTGAGTTTCATTTAATGGAAACAAGTAATAAAGCAGAATTCTGTAGCACTTTAACTAAAAAGTATGTTCCATGTCTCATGCCATTGAATTTTTAACAGTACCACTAGACTAAAGGAAACAACTATCCAACACAGAAAGGCTAGACACAAAAAGAGAAAAGTAAAAATTTTTTTTAGTAATTTAATTTTTTTTGGTGTTTTGCCTGCATGTATGTCTTTGTAAGAATGTCACATCTTAGAATTATAGACAGTAATAAGCTGCCATGCTAGGAATTGAACTCTGGTCCTCTAAAAGAGCAGCCAGTGCTCTTAACTACTGAGCAACCTCTCCAGTCCCAAAGTGCTACTAAACACAGCAATCTCCCTAATTTTCTGAAATCGAGGGACAGGACTCCCACTGTTGAAATGCTCTCAAGAGATATTGTACAGAAGGAGTAAGCTATATGTTAATAGCTTAGAATTCACTATAGATGAGATGCTCACCAAGGAATTCAAGGTGGCTGTAATTCTCCAACATCACATCCCTGTACAGATTCCACTGAGCAGGCTCCAGACATTCCCTCTCTTTTGGAGAGAACTCGATGGCCACATCCCAGAAGGACAGCATTTCCTGAAATAAAGATCAGTGAATGATACCACACATTAATTTAATTAAAACCATAAATAATAGAAATACTAAGATACATTGGGATGGATAGTTTTCCTGTGAACTGAACACTAGCTGGGGCCATTTGAGAAGAGAAAAGCATAATTGAGAAAATGTCTCCCTAAGACTGCCCTGTAGGGAAGCCTATAGCATTTTCTTAACTAATGATTGTTAGAACACAGCACAGCCCACTATGGGTGGTGCCACTCCCCTGAGCACGCAGTTCTATCCACTTTAGGAATGCTCGCTGGGCAAGTGGCCTTGGCTCCAATTCTTGCCTCAGGTTCCTGCCTTGACTTCCCTCAGTGATGGACTACACCTGAAGGTGTAGTCTAAAATAAATGCTTTCTTCTCTGAGCTGTATTTTGTCATGGTCTTTATCACAAGAATAGAAACCCTAACACAGGCATCATGTGTCTGTGGACACAAATCTAGATTTTTCCCAGGATGAAAGAGTTAGAAATGCTTCTTACACAGGTATTAATGTTCCTCAGACATGTCTGAAGTGGTCACATGATCTCACGCTGGACCCACTGGGAGGAAAGACAAGGTAAACAATCCCATAAGCCCAGTTGGACATGATACATTTCAGGCACAAATGTAAAATGAATGCATCCACAGAACACGTATTTAGCGTCATGTGCTACTACACACCACACACATATGTATTCCTCACAGGAGAAAGTCACAGTGAAGGAGAAGGGATTTCTGAACAGTTCGTGCACACAATCATGACAGTGAAGTGTAATGAAAATACAGAGTCTGATGCAGCAGCTCTGGCTGTGCTGTGGGCGCAGGATTTCTACAGAGTTCAGTAATGATGCAGATGGCAGTGACACGGGACATGAGAAGGAGCAGGCAAGGGGAAGAACTCACAGACTAAATATCATTTAAGTATCTGATCATGTGAGAAAATAGGCAAGTACAGGACTAACAATACTGCTTGAGAATTTAGAATAGAATACACATCACTTGATGTTTTCGTCATTTTCCCTTTCTACCTTTTCTCTGACAGGTACTGATGGAGGGGCTTGCGGTATTCCTAAGCATGTTTGTACACAGGACACCTGAGCATCAGTGTGCATAGCTGAGAAAAATAATTGCTGATGCTATTTTCACATTTCAAAATTTCCTAATTTTAGAATTTATGCTCTTCATATTTTATTGTGTAAAGTCCCAGGATGATCTATGAAAAAAATCACACATTAGTTTTCCTTTATATCAATACAGAAAATGCCAGCAATTTATGTAATAATGAGATATTTTGAAATCATTTCATGGTTAAGTTTTAGATCCTGTCTCTCAATTTTGAATGATCACTTCAAACACTATCTTCCAGGTTTGTAAAATGTACCCTCAAACCAGGCGGTGGTGGCGCATGCCTTTTATCCCAGCACTCAGGAGACAGAGGCAGCCGGATCTCTGTGAGTTCAAGGCCAGCCTGGACTACAAGAGAGCTAGTTCCAGGAAAGGCTCCAAAGCTACAGAGAAACCCTGTCTGGGGGAAAAAAAAAGTACCCTTCATAATGCTTACAGACGTCCAACATCTGGAGCTTCTCACTCCTTTCACACTGTCCCAGAATAAAGTAGGCAATTTTCTTTGGGCCACCGACCAGCTCCCAAATACTGACACAGAGACTTTTCATTAATTATGAAAGCTGGTATTTAGTTTACTCTTGTTCCACTCGCTCTTAGAATTTAATTTAACCTGTGTCTTGGCATCTATGTTTTCTTCAGACCTCTCACTTTTCTTTCATTCTGCCTGTGCTCCTTTTCTTCACGCTGCCTGTCTGGCTGAGTGGCCCCTCTCTCTCTGTCTCCTCTTCCTCTTCCTCTCTGCTGGGAAGTCTTACCTATACCTCCTCCCTAGCTATTGGCCATTTAGTTTTATCTCAGATCAATCAGGTCCCTTAGGCAGGCAAGGTAAACAAATGCAACACATCTTTACATAGCTAAAGTCATATTCCACAGCAAGGAAGTCCCCAAGTGTTGGCTTCCTGATGTCACTGGTCCATTGAAGAAATTACATCTCCAACTCCTGTGCTTTGTGATTCTTTTATTTTTTAAGCTTATGATTTTATTGTCTTCATAATAAGATCAGCTCAAAACTGGATCACCTGTCCCATTGTCTTCTAAATGCTTCCCAGCACCCTCCCAATCTGTAGTTGGGCTCAACACACTCCAGCCTCAGCACCATCTCTGCTGTGGTTTTAGTCTTTCTCTGGAAAATAGGCTGTCTACCCATCATAGCCTCTGTTTCCTGTCCCAGCACTGCTTTCCCTGAGCATACAAAGAATCCTTGATCTTCTTGTACTGTATCATTTTACGTGGGGTTGGTCCTGGTGACACTTCTTGCAGAACATACGGGGGATCTTAGAAAAGTTCACCGTGTTGGTGGGAATGATACGGGCACAGCTTTACAATCTCGATGTTTAACGTATTTCTATTTTATATGAGTTTCAGTTCATTATATTTAACATATTGGTGAGATCATGTGTAATTTACATGTATCTACCTGAAATAGCGTCCAGTTTTACCAGTTGTCACAATTAGTAAGACTGTATCTGTTTTCTAAAATATAGGTATGTAACCGGGCAATGGTAGTGCATGCCTTTAATCCCAGCACTTGGGAGGCAGAGGCAGGCAGAGCTACTTCCAGGACAGGTAGGGCTATTACACAGAGAAACCCTGTCTCAGGAAACCAAAAATAGGATGTGTGTGTATATATGTGTGTGTGTGTGTGTGTGTGTTTGTGTGTATGATTTACCCCTCTATCTCCTCATTGCAACTTCTCTCATGTCCCCCAACAGTCTGTCTCAAATATATGGTATATTCTTCTCTAATTATTATTGTTACACACATGCACAGACACAGCACAAAAATATAGGTGTGTGTCTCTCTATATATGTATATAGATTTTATATATAAATACACACACACACACACACACACACACACATATATATATATTACACATAAGTGCAAAAATATAATGGCCTAGTTTGTTCAGTGTTACCTATGTGTACGTTTTCAGGACTGACCACTCGTTACTAGATAAATGGTGAGTGGGCTCATCCCTGGGGAAGACTAATTCTCCTCTCTTAGCAGTCCTCATGTGCCTATACTTCTCTGTTAGCCAGCAGACTGCCCCCTGCAGGGGATCTTGTGCCACTGCCATTGTTCAGGGCTTGTTCAAGCAGTCATATTGTTGGGGTATCATGGTTGCAGCTTCCCTTCCCTTTCTAGAAGGCACAACCTCACGACAGACTTCTGGAGCTCCTGACTCTCATAATCAATATGACCCTTCTCCAGACATATTCCCTGAGCCTTCTGCACAGGAATAGTGGTGTGGTGTATCTACTGGGTCAAGGCATCACAAGACAACAGTTCTCTGGATTTGTAAGTTTTAGTTTTCTGTAACGCTCTCTGTGCTGCAGTGAGCAGGGTCTTTAACAGGTAGTGACAGCTACACTTTGGTGTAGGTCTAAGGAAAAGCATCTGGATGCAGTTAGCAACTGTGATGCTTTAGTGGCTCCAGTGTGTTCTTCTCTGTGACTTAGGATCTAAGAAGTCATCAGAGACCACTGCTGCTAATGCCGAGATGTGGGAGACACTGGGGCACCTCTAGGGATCTAATGCCATACTGCTCATGGGTGTGGTTCACGGCCATAACAGCTAAGCAGGACTATTTATTGCTTCTCTGCCTTGCAAAGCACCTTCCAGGACTAAGAAAAGTCACCCTTAGGCAGGAGACCTTCAGGTCAGCTCCGGCTCCAATACCGGGTCTTGTCTCTGAAGGCCAATGTGCTTTCACCATTGGGAAGAGGGAGAAGCTTAACATCACAACTGAAATATAGGGATAACTGAAATATATCCGCCAGAAAAAAAATGATTACATAGAAAATGTCTTTAAATAAAGGGCAGAGTTGAACAGCAATGAGGCCAGCAGATGTTCAAGAACATCTTGAATGAAGCAGTTTGGTGAATAGAACACCCAGTGATTTCTCAAGGGCACAGAAGCTGAACTACTTTAGAAGCATCTTCATAGCTAGTACAGAATGTTACCACCTTTAGAAGAGTGAGTGAAAAAAATAGATCCCACGCTTTAAACCAGGGCAGCGGTTCTCAACGTGTGGGTCATGACCCTTTGGAAAACCTTCATCTCCAAACTTATTCACATTAAATAACTTAGCAAAATTAGTTATGAAGCAGCAAGAGCAAAGGGACAGGACTGCTTGACAAGGACAACCATTGTGGGACAAGCAGACATCCCCGTTCTACAATCACTCAGTCCTGAATTAAGGATGGAGGCCCTATCAAGGGTTAGAAAACCCAGCCGCCAAGGTGAAGTTGCAATTCAGTTTCCCTGTTCCGCATTCCGCTTTGCACCGGGTCCCTCACTCCACACGTCTGCAGCCTGTGTGTTCTCTCACCCTAGTCAAAGCTCTTCTTCTATAGCAGCTGATTCTGGCAGTCTGCATTTCAGAATTTCCCACAAGCGACCTGTTGCGCCAAAGGTTTTTCATCTGTGAATTCTTTAACTGGCAGAGAAAATGAACATAATCAAGACCTCAAGACTGTTACACTAGCCTGGCTACAGAGTACAGGAAGGACCAGAAACCCGTTTGCTCTAAAGATAATGAGAAATCCGACAGCACCCCTGTGAGAATGGGTCAGAAGTGAAGCAGGCTTCCCCACTAAAGCTGCTCAGTGAGCTCCCAGCTTCCCCTCAGGAGCAGGCAGTCAGCTGACCATCCTTAGCTTGCAACCCTGGACCTTGCACTGTCATCTACTCCGCGCTCCCAGGCTGCTCTCCTGTTCCAGAAGCCCAAGGCGGACTCGGGCTGCACGCGGCGTCCTAAGGAAATCATCGCTCAGGGAACAGTCCTTGTCGCCCTCACCCCAGCCCTGACCTGCAACCTCAGGCGTCCCAGCCAGTTGAGCACAGCACCTCCAAGGCAGCTTCTCCCGCCCTCCAACCCAGCCCACGTCTGCTCCCTCCAAGACGGCCCCGCACCCCGCACAGTGCCTCAGGCTGCGCTGCATCCTGGACCAACCTCCAAGTCAGAGACGCAGCAGGAATGCACAGCAGGCGGGACTATCGCCCAACTTTGAGGAAGAAGCACTTGTACCCCCCAAAAGTAGGAAGAGAATTTTCTGGCCCTTTTCCTGTGATGTCACAGTCGCGTGGACTACATGTCCCAGAAGTCTGTGCGAAGGAATTTCTGGAAACCTGGCGTGTTAATGTTTACCCTTTTAGGACTTATGTTTGGCTGCCCACGGTAGAGAGTGGAAGGAAGAAACAGAGTGGGCTGGACAGCTGTTCGGTCTGGGAAAAAAAAAAACCTGTTGCGTGAATATCTGGTTACAGCAAGTTTTATTTTTGCAGAAGCACAAGAGCTGGCCAGTTGGCCTTCTTTCACAAAGTCGGTATTTCAGAGAGCAGCCCCGCATTGCCTTTTGGGGTACTTAAAAAAAAAAAAAAGAGTTAGGGCTAATAGAAAACAGCTGTCGAGATAATTGGCCCTTAGAACGGATGAAATTGAAAAGAAGCTGAAGTCGAATAAAACATCATGTGGGGGGAGACAATCAAATACCTTACTAAGCACCATAACCTCTGCCCTGGAAACCTCTGAGAGTTTCACTTTCGTCTCTTCCTAGGAAACGCAATCCATTCTCTACGTCCCTTAGACTCTACAGTCAGAAGACAGTCAAAGCATCCCAGTTTCCAGTCTGTGCATCAGGCACTGGGCTCCTTTAAGATAACCGGAAACTAATAAAGGTTCATCGAAGCCTGGTGACCTCATGCATAGAAGTATCTGGGATAACTAGGTGCAAACTGTAGATTGTTGTAACAGCTGCTGTCAGGATATCAGGATGGACAGTGAATTAAAGAGTGTCAAATGTGCTAAAACAGGCTACTATGTATTGGGTGGATAAATATCTCAAAACTTTGTCGGTTTGGGGGCCATTTCAGGCTGGGAGATTCGTGTAGGAGAGGTGTTGTGGAATAATCTTTTTGTATACAGTGAAGATGTGTCTTTGCCAGGGTACCTTCTGTTTGGTTTAATAAAAAGCTAAACGGCCAATATACTGGACTTCTAAGCAGAGAGAGCTCTGAGAAGAAGAAAGGGAAAGTTGTCAGGGAGACAAATACCAAAACTGAGAGGATTTCCACAAGAAATGTCTGATATTGCAGAAAATTAGAAAGAGTAGGGATGCTTCTTAATGTATTTCTAAGTAACAAGATAAACAGTGGTCATGCAAACACACATAGAATCAGGACAAGATGGATGTTAGTCATTCAAGTATCACCTGGGTTTAGATTGATTTCCAGGGACTCTACTGACTCCTGTCCATCATGTTCATGTGAAGTTCATGTTCCAAGGTAAAACATGGTAATAAAGATAAGTTCATCTGTAACTCACTCCCAGGACACCTATGTCTGGTGACATCACCTATACTGTATCTGACTTCAAACTCAGTTATACAGGATGCACTTGAGGACCTAAGAGACAAACTTCTACTTATATCTATTATGGAAATTTAGTATTGATTATGAAGGTAAGATACTCTCTAAGTGTGTGCATCTCCAGATTCTGGAGGTTTACCCTTGACAGTCTCGGCAGTGCTGAATAGAAGCATCAAGTGTTCTCTCTATTGTGACCATGTGTGCGATTCTTTATTCTCAATTGTAAAGAAGCTGAATTAACATTGATGTCCACAAACATATTAATAGGAAATAAAGCCGGGCGGTGGTGGCGCACGCCTTTAATCCCAGCACTCGGGAGGCAGAGGCAGGCGGACCTCTGTGAGTTCGAGGCCAGCCTGGTCTACAAGAGCTAGTTCCAGGACAGGCTCTAAAAAAGCTACAGAGAGGGGCTGGAGAGATGGCTCAGAGGTTAAGAGCATTGCCTGCTCTTCCTAAAGGTCCTGAGTTCAATTCCCGGCAACCACATGGTGGCTCACAACCATCTGTAATTAGGTCTGGTGCCCTCTTCTGGCCTGCAGGAATACATGCAGACAGAATATTGTATACATAATAAATATTTAAAAAAAAAAAAGCTACAGAGAAACCCTGTCTCGAAAAACCAAAAAAAAAAAAAAAAAGAAAATAAGTTGGTAAATAGAAATGTATATGTTTATTATACACACACAAGTTGGTAAATAGAAATGTATATGTTTATTATACACACACACAGCAGGGATGCTACTTAGCTCTAAAAAAGAATGATCGCAAATTTACTGAGCTCCCAAGGTCCAGATGAAGAGCAGAAGGAGGGATAAGATGAGCAAGGAAGTCAGGACCGCAAGGGGTGCATCCACCCACTGAAGCAGTGTGACTGATCTAATGGAAGCTCACCAAGGCCAGCTGGACTGGGACTGGAAGAGGTAAACTTTTAAAAACATTTGTAGGATTCTCTCCCGTATGAACATAAAGATTAACAAACTATTTCCCACATTCCACACACTTCCGTGAATTGTCTTCAGAGTGAATTTTTATTTGCTTTTTATGTCACTAAGGTCTGAAGAGCAGGAAAAGCACGTGTCACTCTTCACACTGCTAGGGTTTCTCTCCAGCACGAACTTTCCTGTGGTTACTAAGGGATGCACGATAAAGAAAGGCCTTGGGGCATTCCTCACACTTTTATGGTTTCTCTCTAGTGTGAATTCATTAATGTGACAGAAGATCTTTATAATGGGAATATTGTTTGCCACATTCTACACACTTATAGGGAATGCCTTTATAATGGATTTTTTTTTGATGTCTAAGGGATAACGATGACAGCTGCCACAGATTTCACAGACTGTGTGACTGTGAGCCAAGGCAGTGAGGTTATGTAGGAACTGGAGAAACTGTCTTAGAGTGAATTTTTTTATGTCTCTGAAGGGATGAAGAGGAGTAAAAACCTCTGCCACACCCTTCACACTTGTAGGGTTTCTCTCCAGTATGAACTGTCTTGTGTCTCAGAAGGGATGAGCGATAAGGAAAGGGTTTCTGACATACTTCACATTTGTATGATCTCTTTCTAGAAGGAATTGTTGCTGTTTCTGCAGCCCCACAGAATAGTTAAATGCTCACCACATTCATCACACTTGTAGGTTTCTCTCTAGAATGAAGCATTTGATGTCTCTTCAGTGCTCCCTTAGAGGATAATGTTTTGCCACACTCATCACACTTGTTGGGGCTGTCTTTGGAGTGAGTTGCTTGATGTTGTTTAAAGTATAGAAATGAGGAAAAGGATTTGCCGCATTCTTCACACTTGTAGGGTTTCTCCCCATGAATCCTTTGATGTTGTTTCATCATTGAAGCATAATAAAATGATCTGCCACAATCTCCACACTTGTAGGTTTTTTCATCAGTATGATCTTTCTGGTGTATAAAAAGTGATGAGCGAGTATTGAAGGCCTTGTGACATTCTTCACACGTGTAGGGTTTTCCTCCCGTGTGAAGTCTCTGGTGCATGGAAAGAGTTCTGTGAGAACTAAGGCCCTTACCACATTCTTCACACTTGTACCGTTTCTCCCTTCTATGAATTCTCTGGCGTTGAATACGTAGTGAGTTACAAACAGTAGCCTTGTTGCAAATGTTACAACCATTGGGTGTTGTTCCTGTTGAGCAAAAGTTGAGATATGAACAAAAGCAAGGAAATGTTCTTCATATTTCCCATTCTTATATTTTTAAAAGGAAATACTCATACATTTTGAAGCATCAATGAGAAAGTATATATTTCAAAACATATAGGCACTGAGCATAAATGACAAAGTATTGGAGGAAGAAATAATGTATCCTTCCACTAAAATCAGGGCACAACCAAATGGAACAGACATAATGGCATAGCATTCAAAGTTAAATAGCTAAGTGCATTGTAAGGGCATTTTACTAACAGAAATAAACCCATTAAAGGACAGAGATGTTCTGTGGCCAGACACCCACTTAAACTATAAAACAGTCAAACCTGGAAAAGAGAAAGTTAAATGTGATTCTGTGAATGTGAGATTATAAACAACTACTGAGTCCTAAATAGAGAGAGAGAATGAACACGGCATAGAAACAAGAAACTTGTGTTTCTCCAATGAAGTAGAAATTCAAAGCTGAGCTCGTATATATTTTTTAATCTTATGCTATCCTTATATACTTTATCAATATGTTTTTCCATCTACCAGTATACATAGGGACGCATAATAAATGCTTGTAGGTTATACACACCTCCAAATAATACCAAAGAAGATCAAACGGCAACGTGAAGAAAAGAAACCCACAAAGTTTGGAAAGCTTACTGGGGAATTATTAAACAAATACTCCCAGCTACAGACAGTTTAAATCATTGACTATGCATCCACTAAGGGCATGAATTTTATATCCTTATTACTTAGTGTATGATAATATGTCTTCTTCAAAGACGAAGAACTCTGGCGGGGTGACTTTCCTCAAGGTGAGTGTAGGCAACATGAAAGAAACTCACGCGCGAAGTTAGTTTCATACCTAGGTGTTTAGAAATGTGAGCAATTTTCCAGATGTGCAGAAAACAGTACGGAACCTGTTAGCGAATTGCCCAAAGTGACTCAGTTTCCCCCGAGTTTTACACACCTGTTCCAACTAAACCCTGCTGAGAAAATGTTCTCAGGCAGCCTCCCTTGCAATGTCACAAAGCAAACTGTTTGACTCAATGGAACTAAAAGTTTTCCATTCAAATTGTCCCCCCCTCAACTCCACCCTGGTGTGTAGTATGATGAAATTGTGGCTTTATAAACCCAATTAAACTAGTGTTCGAGAGTGCTGGGACAACCAATGTATTTCTGACACAAACCCAACCTTATCCTTCTTGTCCTCCAATGGGGTAGGTTCAGGTTTTTTTTAACTTTAATTTTTATTTTTTACTTATTTATTTATTTAATTCTTTTGGTGCCTGTCCTAAAACTCTCTCTGTAGACTAGGTTGGTCTCAAACTCACAGCAATCTAATTGTGTCAGAAAAAAAAGAAAACCCAACAACAAAGCCAAAGCAGATAACAGAAACAAAAGAGGGCTCAACTTTTTTTTTTGCATAATAAGGAGTAATATTAAAATCAGATGTGGTTGAAGAAACTGGTAATTGGGCCGGAAGTGGTGATGCACCTTTAATCCCAGCACTCAGGAGCAGAAAGATCTTTGTGAGTTCAAGGCCAGCCTGGTCTACATAGCCAGGGCCTCACAGAGAAACCCTGTCAGGAAAACAGCAAGGACAAGAGGAAAACAAAGAAAACTGGTATTGAAATTGAATGCTTGCATGCTGGAGTAGGAAGAGTTAAATCTACACTATGCGTGCACGGCAGGACACAACCACGATAGGGGAGCACACTTATCCTAGGATGGGACACAGACCTGATGGAAGTAGTGGCATTCAACTTCAATACAGGATAAGGGTGCATGGGGAATAGGGCTTCTCAGTTTCTGCTGCTTTCTCCCTCTGGCCTGCGGGCCAGACCAGAAAATCCTATTGCATATCTGAAGGGAAGATGAGTCGCTCCTCATGTCCCACAGCACAGGAGGTAGAGTCTCACCTGCTGAGGAGGATCTCAGATTCTGCTCCACACTCCAAATGTGTCAGACAATGGAGACACACACTCATTGCAATTTTCCTGAACTCCACGTCTCCTGAACTGATAGTCGAGGCCCCCAGGGGAACCTTTTACCTCGACTGCTACCCAACTATTACACGCTAGTTGAAACAGCCATGCCCGGTCCCCTGGCTTTGAATTTTCTCTTCTTAAAGAACCTTACCCCAGAGCTGAGATGTCAGTGCCTGATTGTGTAAGGAGTCCTCAGCAAAGCGGTAGATAATACATGACAAGGCTCTGCCACAGGGTCAGTCAGCACAGCAGGCTGAACTCTGGGCACTCATGTAAACTAAGTCACATGTGCCACCTGTGGATCCACCACAGGTAACGAAAGCAACACAGCCTGAGGAGGAGGCGAGGTGGGCAGTGAAAGCTCACCCAGAGCAGCCATCCTGAGTCACCTGCCAGAGACACCTGGACCAGCTCCTGTGCTGTAGAACATGGTTTTGTGCAATATGAATATGTAGTACTCTCATTGTTAATAAAAGCTGATTGGTTGATGGCTAGGCAGAATTTTCTGGACATAAAGAATGCTTGGAAGAAGAAGGGCAGAGGTAGAGGAGTTGCCAGGATATTAAGAGAGAAAGAAGATGAATGTACTGTGTTGAATAAAGGTACACCATATGGCAGAGGGTACATAAGGAATATGGGTTAACTTAAAATGTGAAAACTAGCTAAAAAGGAGTCTAAGCTATTGGCTGAGCGTATATTATATCTACATTATAATTAATTTTATAATTGTATTATAATTAATATTAAGTGTCTGGTTTGGTTATTTTGGAGCAGCTACTGGGACAGGAAACCTCCACCTACAGATGGTAACCCAATGTGGCACACCTATATCTACATAAGAACTGCCAAAGCTGAAAAAATATTTTAAATACATAAAAATGAAGCCAAATACTGCCTCCTAGTGTGATGTTGCTCATTCTGGTTGCAGTACATGCATCTCCTGGCAGCTGCCTGTGGACTTGAACCAACAGCACTAGTCCAGCCAGCATGCTGCTTGTTGGGTTTGGGATTCTGTTCATACAAACAGAAAACATTACTGCTGCTCAATACAGGCAGATCCAGACTGCAAACACCTCTTAGTGGGTTTAAAGTGTTTAAAAATGTACAGAGCCTGGGGAGAGAAAAGAAAGAGGATATAGACAGCCATACATACACACACACATTCATACGTACATACATACATACATATGTACATACACACATTTATACATACACACATATAGTTTAAAAATAATTGTGTAAGCCCTTAAAAAGGGAGTAAGCAGTACAAAACAAAAAAAGCAATGTAAAGAGGGGATATATACAGTGAGTCTGGATTCTGTATGCTATTGTGTTGTCTTTAGATTTTCTGGTTGCTAAGGAAGGAACAACAGCTGCTAAAACACACTGGATGATGAAAACTGCTGGATTAAATCAACATGTACATTTTTTAAATGTTGACTATAAAAAAGAAGTCAAAAATATGTTACATTGGGAGACAGGTTATGCTTTCCTTTCCACAGGAAATCAGAAGCTTTGGACTCATTCCAGGTTGATATGGATCAGGTTTGATCGAGGAAGACCCCTGATAATCCTGGCTACTAACATAAAAAATTTAACCTAGGAAAGCTACAAAACATATGATGTATTTTTTACATGCTCAAACGAAGAACATCATCTTTGGCTAATATGAAACAATCCTTCCATACACTGTAAAGATGTCTTACTTTCATTGTTAATAAAAAATTGATTTGCCACTGGCTAGACAGGATTACTGAGGCAGAGAGAATGCCAGAAAGAAGGACAGAGTCAGAGGAGTAACTAGGACACAGAAAAGCAAGAGATAAACATGCCATGTGGAAAAAAGGTATAAAAACGTATAACCAAGACATATGGGTTAATTTAATATTGAAGAGCTAGTTAGTAACAAACCTGAGCTATCATTGAGCATTTATAATTAATATTAAGTCACTTTGTGGTTATTCATTAGAGGCTAGAGGGACAGAGCTGACTCTGCCTACATTCCTCAGTCCTATTCCCATTAGAAATCTAGAAGAAATGAAAATATATACTTGGAGGACATTTGACAATCAACAGGAGACCTTGAGAAAAAGGTACCACAAGCTCTCTTTGTCCAACTAGACTCATGGTAATATTAGCCAAAATACTTTTTATAGGTTTACTAGCCACAGTGGTTACCCTGACTGGATCTGAAGCAAAACATTTCACTACTTTGATGTAACTGAGAACATCAGGTTTATACATAAATCTAACAAGTTGTGACTGGGAATATATCCAAATAACAGACCTAATGTGATAAATATATTAACTTGAAAAAACAATACAAACACCCCCAAAACATGGAGACTTACAACTCACAAAAAGGCCTAAATCTACTAATTGCCATGAAAGAGAAGCACACATTCATTATACCCAAAACTGGTCTTATGGGCATCCCTGAATCAACAATGTAAGACCTCATCCTTCCTGTCCTACTCTTCTAGGTCTAATAGACAGGACCTGCTGAATCAACTGGTGGTAAAAGTGTTGAAAAAAAAAAGCCTCAATTAAATTAGTGTACCTAGTGCCCCAATACAACCCCTTTAAACAATATGTGAATGTTTTGATTCTTCCCTAAGACCAGTGGGAAATGAACTGTCCAAAGTGATTCCGGTTTGTCTGAGTTTTTTTATCCAACGGCTCCCCACCCCCAAGTTGTTCTAATCAACAGAACTGAGACTGTTCAGCCTCTGTCACTGCCTGCCCCTTTGTGATGTGGGTTTGACTTTATAATCCCAATCATGTTCACTTCAGTGTAGACATCTTTCTGGCATGAGTCTGCTCTCAGCTTCTGCAAATAAATGACTCTCAGTCTGACCAACACAGACTTCTCCTTCCCTGAGTCCTACATGGCAATGGAGACTCAACAAAAAGGAAAACCTTGGAAGTCACTGTAAATAGAAGCATAGCTCGCTGTTGGGAAAACACAGAGGTTAAGAGACTTAAACCCTCATAAACCTCTGAGACACATGCTTTGACAACAAAGACCTGAAGGAGAGACCTAAAGAATGATTCCCATAGTATCATGTTTCAAAACACATGGAAAAGCCCGTCTTTCTGTTGGCTCTTTGGACTTCAACTGTGCCCCTGAATCATTTCTACACACCTAGGTGCACAGTGGCTGCTGCTTGTCTCTCCCCATCTGAAGGCTCTGGTCTTTGCTCCAGAAATGTCACCAGGTGTGGCTTAGAGACAGCAAGACCTGTTTGTAGTAAAAAGGAAACAAGATTGAGTGTTCTTTTGGTTGGAATTGACATGTCCCTTACAGTACATATACAGGCATATAAGGAAAGATATTATGTAATAAATGTTTGCAGAATTTCAGTTCCTTAAATGTTTTCTAACAGGTTCATCATTATAATATGTAAAAAAACACAACATTCAGATTCTATGTTTTATTTAATGGGAAAAAGTTAATTCTGAATAGTGAAACACTTTAATTAACAAGAGTACTCAATGTCTCAGGCCATTGAATTTCTAGAAGCTTCACTAGAGTGAAGGAAACATATCCAATACAGAAAGATTAAATGAAAAAGGAGAAAAACAGTAAGATGATTCTTTTTTTAATCATTTATTTGTATTTTTTATGTATATTAGTGTTTGACCTGCATATATATGTTTGAGTGTGTCAGATCTTAAAATTACAGACCGTAGATCTCTCAATTGGATGCTGGGAATTGAATCCCAGTCCTCTAGAAGAGCAGTCAGTGCTCTTAACCACTGGCTCATCTCTTCAGCCCCAAAATTATTCTTAATGCAGCAATCTCCCAAATTCTTCAGAAAACGAAGGATATGATTCCTGCTGTTGAAATGTTCCCAATAGATACTGTACAGATGGAGTAACCTACAAGTTGATACTGAAATAAGAAGTCACTATAAATGAGATGCTCACCCAGGAATTCAAGATGGCTGTAATTCTCCAGCATCACATCCCTGTACAGATTCCACTGAGCAGGCTCCAGACATTCCCTCTCTTCTGGAAGGAACTCGATGGCCACATCCCAGAAGGACAGCATTTCCTGAAATAAAGATCAATGAAGGATACCACACTTTAATTAAAGCTATTAATAATATAAATATCGAGATGCATTGAGCTAGATAGTTCTCCTGTCAACTTGATACTAGCTGGGGTCATTTGAGGAGAAAAAAAAACATACTGAAGAAAATGCCTCTCTAAGACATTTTTATAGGAAGCCTAGAGGATATCTTGATACATCTAGCTGTATATGAGACAGTATACCCCACTATGGGTGGTGCCCACCATGAGCAGGCAGTCCTTTATGGTACAGAAAAGCAGACTGGGCAAGCAGTGTTCTGTGGCCTCTGCTCCAGTACTTGCCTCAGGTTCCTGCCTCGACTTCCCTCAGTGATGGTAAGACTGCAGAACTACGGTGTTACAGAAAAGAGGAAAAAAATTGCCGGGAGGTGGTGGCACACGCCTTTAATCTTAGCACTCAGGAGTATCGCTGTGAGTTCGAGGCCAGCCTGGTCTACAAGAGCGAGTTCCAGGAAAGGCTCCAAAACTACAGAGAAACCCTGTCTCAAAAAACAACAACAGGAAGGAAGGAAGGAAGGAAGGAAGGAAGGAAGGAAGGAAGGAAGGAAGGAAGGAAGGAAGGAAAAAGAGGAAAAAATTACCAGCGTGGAGAAGGGCAAGAGCCCAGAGAAGATGAAGATGGAAACATTAACCTCCAAGAGATTCTGACAAGGTCCCCAAAGCAGAAGTAACTGTAAGGACCACTCACCATATTACCCAGCACAGCTGCCACCATTCTACGTAGGGAAGTGTCTGCCATATAGAATCTGCCATGAAAACATGAATTATACAGTTATAGTTTTAGTTTCAAAATAAAAATCATATGATTTGCTATATACATTAGATGTCTAGATATATTTGTGGATTTTAATAGTCTGTCCATACATTGTTTCTGAGTCTTCTTGAAGCAATAGTGTATAGAGTATATCCAATACAGATTTGGGTCATGGACTCTCGCAGATCTGACTTAATTCCATATAGAGACCACAAAGGAGTCAACGGAATGCAGACAGGAAAAGAGGTGGCCATGCAACCCCACACACCTTTCATCTCAGGAATGTTGCTTCATTCCATAATGTCTATGGAGGACCCTGTAGCAGACACTTTTTTGTTTGTTTTGAGACAGGGTTTCTCTGTAGCTTTGGAGCCTGTCCTGGAACTAGCTCTTGTAGACCAGGCTGGCCTCAAACTCACAGAAATCCACCTGCCTCTGCCTCCCAAGTTCTGGGATTAAAGGCATGCACCACTACCTGCAGACAATTTTATAACCAGGGTTGACAATGTAATAAAAATCTGTGCTGCTCAGTTATGTTCTTTGCATGTGTTTGACCCCTGTTCAAATCTTTTGCAAATGTCTCTCTCTACGGTCTCTGACATAATATAGATCGATCAGCACCCAGCACCTCCACTCCAGGGTTTCCAGAGATGACACGTCTAACACAGCACGGCCATGCATGAGCTGTAAACACAATAACTCCTTCCCTCACGCTGGCATAGAGCACAGTGAAAGAAGCCTGGGAGGAAAGACACAGGACTGTCAGCAAGGGAACTGGAATGGACCTGTGCAAGAGCAGGCCCCACCATTAGCAGTTGGCTTTACTGGATGGCTATGCAGTGCCCCATGTGGAGGACAGTGCAGGAAGTGGTTTTGTTCTGGCTCACTGTAA
The DNA here is from genome assembly GCF_903992535.2 of Arvicola amphibius. NCBI lineage: Eukaryota > Metazoa > Chordata > Mammalia > Rodentia > Cricetidae > Arvicola > Arvicola amphibius. The sequence continues at coordinate 5,220,371 of NC_052049.1, read as the reverse complement.
GAAGCATCTGCGCACAGTGCACCCTCTGCTGTAAGGACAGGGGAAGGCTTCCCAGCTGCAGACAAAGACTCAGGAATGAAATCACAGCAGCTGCATCAGTCAAGAACTGCAGAAGGGAAATGAAGAAATAATGGAAGGAACAAACTGGAAGAAACCAGAGAGAAGAAGAAAGCCACATCAGGTCATGCAGCAGCTAACACAGATTAATATCCAGAAAGAATAAACATTCAGTGGCTGGAGAGATGGCTCAGAGGTTAAGAGCACTGGTTATTCTTCCAGATGTTCTGAGTTCAATTCCCAGCAAGCACTTGGTGGCTCACTACCATACGTAATGAGATCTGGTGCCCTCTTCTGGCCTGCGCACATAATGTCCAGACAGAACACGGTATACAAAATATATAAATCTCAAAAAAGGAATAAATATGTTACAAAAATGGAGAAATATTCAAACAAGACAAAGTGAATACTCGCTCACAGGGTAAATGCAAATAAGCATGTAAGCCGTAAAATGTAATATCGTTAAAATATCTTAGTGTAAGTTACACGTGAAATGTGTCAAGAGAAGTTAAGCACAAACAGCTCTTAAGTCAGCAAAGCTGACTGCACGGGTTTGTCACGGCGCTCGTTGTAACTACATGAAAGGAACATAGAAAGTATTCCATGCCCATAAGTGTGTTCAAGGGTTTTCTATCACAGACTCGGGTAGCCTAGGCTGGCCTGGAATTTGCTATGAAGCAGGGGAGGACCAGAGGGCTCTGCCTCCCCCGCACAAATGCAGAGATGACAGGGATGTGCCTCAGACGAGACTGACGTTTCTTTTCTGTCAAAGGTCTTGTTACTAAAATCCCAGGGATACACACAGGTCTGGGAGTTCCCCTCACCTGCTGGCCTGACACAAAAGCCTGGCGCTGTAACACAAGGCCATGAGAGCTTTTCACCTGTTCCTAGGGACCCTGCTTCTGGACCAGCTCAACAAGCTCAAGGCCACATCAAGACGTTGACACAACCTTTGTGGGCCAAGCAGACATCCTGCCGTTTTTACAGTTAGTCCACCCTACATTACAGATGGAGGACCTTTCAAAGCTTTAAGAAAACGAGATGAGGCCTGAAGTCAGCTTCTCCAGTTCCTTCTTCCTGGAGAGGGTCCCTCTGTGTGTGGGCTGTATGTGTGTTCTCTCACCCCTAGCCAAAACTTTTCTATAGCAGCTGATTCTGGAAGAGCTGCTGTGTTCCAGAATTTTCCACATGCCACCCGTTGGGCCTCAGATTTTTCCTCTCTTAATTCTTTAACTGACAGACAAAATGAACACAATGTAAACCTCAAGACTGTTACACTAGGCCGGTTACAGAGCACAGGCGCAGTCAGACTCCCGGTGTACTCTTCAGATACTGAGAAATCTCACAGCATCTACCTGAGAATGAGTCAGAAGTGAAGCACGCTTCCCCACTAAAGCTGCTCAGTGAGCTCCCAGCTCCCCCTCAGGAGCAGGCAGTCAGCTGACCATCCTTAGCTTGCAATCCTGGACCTTGACTCCGCGCTCCCAGGCTGCTCTCCTGTCCCAGAAGCCCAAGGCGGACTGGGGCTGCACGTGGCGTCCTAAGGAAACCATCGCTCAGGGCACAGTCCCTGTCGCCCTCTCCCCAGCCCTGACCTGCAACCTCAGGCGTCCCAGCCAGTTGAGCACAGCACCTCCAAGGCAGCTTCTCCTGCTCACCCACCCAGCCCAGGTTCGCTCCCTTCAAGACGGCACCGCACCCCCTCACAGCACAGTGCCTCAGGCTGAGCTGCATCCTGAACCAACCTCCAAGTCAGAGATGCAACAGGAATGGGTGGCAGGCGGGACTCTCGCGCAACTTTGAGGAAGAGGCACGTGAGGAGACCTAAGGTGGAATGGGATTTCCTGGGCGGCTTCTTCTGACGTCACAGTTTTAGGGATACATTTCCCAGAAATCTGCGCGAAGAAATTCCAGGAACCCAGGATTGGCGATTTCTTCCGTTGGATTTTTGCCCACCCTGTGCAACGGTATCTCACCTTTCAAATGAAGTTGCACTTCCGAATGAAGACGTTCATAGAACTTGTAGGCTCAGTGCAAAGGAACAGGACTGCCCATTTAGGAGTTAATCTAACAATTACAGCAGGGCAGGGCGGTGGTGGTGCACGCCTTTAATCCCTGACTTGGGAGGCAGAGGCAGGCAGATCTCTGTGAGTTCGAGGCCAGCCTGGCCTACAGAGTGAGTTCCAGGACAAGCTCCAAAGCTACAGAGAAACCCTGTCTCAAAAACAAAGCAAACAAAAAAACCCCCTTTATATGTTGTCTCACAGGAATTAAAAGGACACTCTTTTTTTTTTCTCTTTGCTCTATTTTTTTGGTTTTTTTTTTATATTTAAAAATTTCCGCCGGGCGGTGGTGGCGCACGCCTTTAATCCCAGCACTCGGGAGGCAGAGGCAGGCGGATCTCTGTGAGTTCGAGGCCAGCCTGGTCTACAAGAGCTAGTTCCCGGACAGGCTCTAAAAAAGCTGCAGAGAAACCCTGTCTCGAAAAACCAAAAAAAAAAAAAAAAATTCCATCTCCTCCCCTCCTCTTCCCCCTTCCCTCCCCTCCCTTCCACCCATACCCCCTTGGCTTATTTTTTTATATTTAAAAATTTCCATCTCCTCCCCTCCTCTTCCCCCTTCCCTCCCCTCCCCTCCACCCATACCCCCTTGGCCTGGAGAGGGAGGGAAAAGGACACTCTTTTCTGTGATTTTTCAATGGAGAATAGAATGTCAGCTCACCTCAGATCGAGCGCTAATGACAGGCACAGCAACCATAACACCTACTTCCCTATCTTCATGAAACAATGAGTTTATAATTGTAGGGCCCAGGCAGGACGAGCTTAGTAGAGACCTGAATCTTAGTAGTTTACCCTAAGGCAAACTGAGCCTATCCAGGCACCACCCAGGTACAGAGTGTTCCAACTGTTGTAGATAGGACCACCTTCCAGCACACACCCATTGCTTTTCACCAGGACACACCTAGACAAATGTCAGCGGGGTTCCTTAACCTTGGAAATCCCTCGCCCTCACCTTTGATAGTATAAAAACCCAACCTCCACTGAGCTCGGGGCTCTCTGAACACTTTGATACGTTAGACACGTGTGGACAGTACGAGTTTGCAAACTTGTGTAAGAATGAAGGCTGTTTGCTTTCACATCCAGGACTCAGTCTCCAGCTGGTTTTGCGGGAGGACTCCGTGATTTGGGTGTAACAATCACTGGGAGTGCAGATGGGAGTAGAGATGAGGAACTAGAACAGGAACACAAACGGCTCAAGGCAGCAGCATCAACAGTACTAAAAATCTGAATACTCAGAGTGAGAACTCAGGAAAGTTGCATGACTTCCGCTCAGGGTATGACTTGCAGGCAGCTCTGCTGATGAGGGGGTCTCCTTTCCTGTAGTCCTTACTGTTTATATAGCCATTAGCAGCAAGGGTCCAGTGAATCTTGCAAATAACTATGAATTCCCCATGCCTATCACTTGTTCATTTCCCCTAGGTTAAAGAGGGCCCCCTCCAGAATGAAATGTGTCTCTTCAGAGGAAATTGCTGTTGCTCAGATTACGTACACAGTCCTGATGGAGGGAGTGATGAATGCTTCTGTCTGTACTGCTTATACTGTCAAGGGCTGACATCCAAAGTATAGAGCCAGGGCATGTTTACATGGGGTCTCCTGCCTCAGTCATCCGCCACAGCAGCTCCCTAAGAGCCGTTAGCAGACGTTTGACTCCTAAATGACTTCAGGTCTTATCAATTTACCAGTCAGTTTCAAACTGAGTGTGAAAGCCAGGCACAGGATAGGTGATCTCATCATACATAGGTGTCATGGGAGTGAGTCTCAGAAATACATATCTTCAAACTTTACCTTTTCTTGACCATGGGGATAGGTGTTTGTAAGAGTCTCCAGGATCTACCTGGACACGAGGTGACACTGAGATGACCAAGGTCCACCTGGTCCTGACTCCATTCCTGTTTCCCTCAGTCCAGTAACCTTCTTCCACATTTACATGGATTATGCTGTTTATAAACCATGTCTTAAGGCTTGAGGGACAAGCAGTTTTCCCTATCAGCTTGCTTACTGTCTCTGGACATCTGGCTGCTATCTTAACTACTCTCTGCGTTGTTTTTTTTTTTTTTTTTTTTTTTTTTTTTTTTTTTTTTTTTTTTTTTGGTTTTTCGAGACAGGGTTTCTCTGTAGCTTTGGAGCCTGTCCTGGAACTAGCTCTTGTAGACCAGGCTGGTCTCGAACTCACAGAGATCCGCCTGCCTCTGCCTCCCGAGTGCTGGGATTAAAGGCGTGCGCCACCGCCGCCCGGCCTACTCTCTGCGTTTTATACATTGTCTATCCTGTTGCTTATAAATGTATTCATACAATATTATCCATTTCTTCTCTAAAATCCTCAGTGTGGGTATTTATATCGTTATATATGAGGTTGTAACTTAACCTATAACCCTATAATATCATGTCAGTGCTGATTCAGCTAAAGACAAAGCAATCATGCCCTTATTCATACATAATAGACCAATCTTTCAAAAATATAGGGGCACAAGTGGGCCAATGACAGCCATCCCTCTTCAATTTGTAATGTAATTTAGTACGTGTGGGGGGTGCTCAGTGTGGTCACAGTGGCCCTTGATGCCGCTTTCTCTTGTCATGCTCAGTCTGAATGTGCTGCCTCCTCCCCTACTATAATCTCAGTTTGAGATGGCACCAACTCTGACAAACAAGTGCAAGGTGAGGAGACAGGAAGTGGGCCGCTTTCTAGTGCTCACGACCGCCCGTGGTGGCAGCAGAAGCTGCATTGTTGGCAAGCTTGAACTATCCTCTCTATACTTTTTTCCCTTCTGAGACCACGGGCATCAGAAAGCCTGTTTTACTAAGGGTTTCTATTGCTGTCAAGAGACAACATGTCCACGGCATCTCTAATACATTTAATTGCATGGCTTACAGTTTCAGAGGTTTGGTTCCTTATCATTACGGTGTGTCATGGCAGTGTGCTGGAGAGCTAGCTGAGAGCTCTCTATCTTGTGCAGACAAGAAGAAGTAAATTGAGACACTGGGCATATCTTGAGCACAGGAGACCTCAAAGCCCACCACAACTGTGGCACGCTTTCTCAAAAAAAATCCACACCTACTCCAACAAAGCCACACCACTCACAATGATCTCACAGGGGCCAATTACATTCAAACATCACAAAAGCTCACCAGCCAGGGAGACCAGGGGCCAAGGAACTGCAGCCAGGGAGTGTGGGGCCACCTTTTCAGTGCTAGAGTGTGTGTTACCTGTGTGGTTCTCAAGGTAGAAAAGCTTTTCTGGGTCCTAATGCCAGCTTTTTCTGCTAGGTCTCTAAGTGGGCTTCCTCTAGCTGAGATAGGATATTTATTCCCTTTGTCTCTGAGATTCCCTTGCTTTTTTTTTTTCCCCCAGACTCTGGTCTGCCTTGCTTTCTGTCCCAACAAGCCTGGCTACTCTTGGTTTTGTTCCAACTTTTCTATTATAGAAAACAATTGTCTTTTGGGCATGGGCAACATTACAAACCTATGAACATATGCTGTCTTATTAAATGGAAAAAGTTGATTCTGAAGCTAGGATCTGGCATCCCTACATCAGATGCAGGCATGTGCATCTGTAAGGTCTAAATCTCCTGTCTTGAGTCAGTCCCCTGACTCCGAGACAGGGAAAAAAAGATCAACCAGCAGCCAAGACAAAGACCTTGTGTGTTTCAGAACACCTGGCAGGCACATATGTGGAGTGAAGGCTACTCATTTTCATCTCATGGAATAAAGGTGTTTGTAATAAAAGCAGGCAACACATAACGAGAGTAAGAGAGCCCGTCTGTCTAAAATCTCTCAGGAACAATTCCAGCATTGTAGGTTCAGCACGGCTCCCTCGGCAAACTTCTGTTAGATGCTGTTGAAAGACCCGGATAAATCCAGACCCCTCTAGCAGAAAAAAATAGAGCCAAAAGTCTAAGCAGGGAGAGGAGAATCAGAAATCTAGATTAGCCGGTTCAGTGACTGTTTCAGGAACTAGCTGAAGATAAAGTTAGATTTTAATCTTGAGAAACAGGGAGTTACCCCCGTTGTGATTATCACTGGTATTTTCGGAATTTTCCAATGATGCCCTCCCTAACCCCTTTGGATTATTGTGTTATGGTTTCTTCCCTTTAATACCCTTTCTCCCAGCTCCTCGGGGTCGAACTCTCTACTCCTGCATGGGAAATGAGTTTCAGCCCCAGTGCACTGGTTCCTGTCAATAAACCTTGTGTGATTGCAGCAAGGACAGTCTCTTGTGAGTTCCTTGGGGGTCCTGTTATCCCAAGACTTGAGTAAGAGTCTCCCCACTCCGGAGGTCTTTCACTGTAAATATGTATTTAATAAGGATTCTGACAAATAACTCTACGTGCTGTATAAGCCATAAAAATGGTATCGGAATCTGACAGTGCAAGAAAGATAACAGTATATACGCAGGGAATGCACACTAATTACATCACCCTACCTGTGTAATTCGGGTTCTTTTATTAAAATAATACTGTACAATAACTTCATAGTGAAACAACTGCCATCTTCATAACACCAGCTGTGCCCATTCAAAATAATCACATCTGGCCCCCTTCAATGTTTGCATGCTTCAGAAAGGAAAGATGGACAAATCATTGAAAAATAACCTGAGTATCCAATCATTCTTCCCAGCTTGGAATATGCAACTGGCCCATAAATGCATGAGGCCTTAGGGTTTACTGTAGAAGCAAGGGTATACAGGGCACAAACATTAAAGAGTGCCCGCCCATCTATCCATTGGAGGAATTGAGTTCAGTGGCCTCAGATGTCAGGGCAGGTGGGGCTGCCCTCTAATCACCCAGGTAATTGTGGAGGCCCCATAATGTGGAAACCTTGTCAGAAGGCCAGAGGGTTTTAGCTTGTTCGAAGTTGTTGACAAGTGTGCCTACACGCCCAGACAGAGGGCTTGGTTACTTGGTGTTTGGACATCCTAGACAGTAGACAGTGTACAGGTAGATCCACTCCACCCTGACCAAAGGTCAGAGGAGTCAATTATACTTCTGCCGCCGCCTCCTCCTCCTCCTCCTCCTCCTCCTCCTCCTCCTCCTGCTCCTCCTCCTTCTCCTCCTCCTTCTCCTCCTTCTCCTCCTCCTCCTCCTTCTTTTTCAAGACAGGATTTTTCTGTAGCTTTGGAGCCTGTCCTGGAACAAGCTCCAAACTTGGCTGACCTCGAACTCACAGAGATTCACTGGCCTCTGCCTCCCTCCCAAGTGGGATTAAAGACGTGCACTGCTGCCGCCACCGCCACCACCACCCTGTTCATTCTTTTGAATTAATTGGTTTGACCTAGGGAGTGACTGCCTTCAGGATTCTTAGTCTAGGGTGGGTTTACTGCCTAAACAACAGAATGCTTTTCTCATGAATTAATTGGTGTTGAGTTAGGGAAATATTGTAAAATTCTTTGTAATATTCTTTACATCACTAGGACTTCTCTGCAGTGTGAACGCTCAGGTGTGGGAGAGAGTGGACACGTCTAGAGGTTTTGTGACATCGTGTCTAGGATGCCAATGGATGGGAACAGCAGAGTTATGAAGAAGGTTGAGGAGCCTCCCATATTTGTTGCTGCCCTAGATTGATTTCTGTCTGTCTGATAAGAAATGGCTAGGCTAAAACCAACAAGGTGGAATAACCAGTTTACTTCAAGTTATGAGATACTGTTCCTCATTCAGGGACGTCAGGACAGGAAGCCATGCGGGAAACATGGGCACATACTGCTTTTGGACTTGCTCATTCTAGTTTGTGTTCACGGCAACTTTTATGCAGCCAAGGAATTCCTGTACAGGGTGGTGCTGGCTATCCTGGCTAGCTTCTAGTACATCAGGTAGAAATCAAGAAAACAGAACACAAGCTTAGAAGCTAATCAGATAGAAGCAAATAGCTAGCTGAGCCCTTCAGATAATGCTGGCTTGTGTGGTGTGGTTATCTGCAGCAAGATAGAAGAGACATCTGCACCTGCAGAGTTTCTCATCTTTGGCAAACCTTTGTTGCTGACAAAGACTTCAATTATTATTCGAGGCTTAGGCACAGCTTGAGTGTGTAGCATATCTCTGCAATAGGAAGTTTTATAATTTTTTTTAAAAATGCTTCAAGATCCCCGGCGGCAGAAGGCAGCAGAAATGCTGTAGGTCCCAAATGGTGGTAGCGGGCCATGTGGCAGCAGACAGCGGGCCCTGCGAGCAGCCAGTCCCAGGCAGAGAAGGCTGCCAGTACCAGAGCAGTGGCTGGTCCCAGGAAGGGAGACACATGGCGGGCGGGCAGAAGACAGAGACATGGATAGACAAGACTTGCAGAGTATCTGTTTATTCAGGGGGTTATGAAAGGGGAAGAGAGAAAGAGGGAGGGAGGGAGGGAGGGAGGGAGGGAGGGAGAGAGAGAGAGAAGGAGGGAGGGAGAAAGAGAGAGAGAGACAGAGGGGGGAAGCGGAGAAGTGGGGAGAAAGGCAGAAGCGAAGCTGCCTCTTTGAGAGAAAGAAGGGAAAGAGAGTGAGCTCAGGCAGGAAGCTGAAGATCAGCCTGCCTCAGCGGATGGGGAGGGAGTGGGCATGGCTTGTCTCTTAAAGGGACCAGGGACCAAAACCATAACAGGAAGTACCTGCAGGTACTTACCCTGTGAAGAACTTCCCACAGTGATTGTTGTTTTTGCTGCCTCATCACAATGAATTCTCCAAAGTTTATATAGACATGAGGAACAGATAAGCACTGGTCCTTTTCTGCACATGAGTATGGTTTCTCTCTGGTGAGAATTACTGAGGTTGGACCACAACTGAATGACAACAGACACCTTCACCACAGTCTTCAATGCTTTGTCTCACTGCAGAATGGACACTACTGATGGTAGATAGTGTTGACTGAGTGGTAAAGCCCTTGCTATCCCTCACACGTGCATGGCTTCTCTACTCTACGCATTCGTTGTTGCTGGATCTTCAGCAGGGGTTTTTTTTTTACCACACTTCACATGCCCATGGAACACCTATTCAGAATGAATTACTTGATGTCTTTGAAGGGCTAAAGAAGTGTAAACTTTTTTTTATTACATTTGTAGCTTTCTCTCTAGTATGAACTGTCTTGTGTCGAGAAAGGGTATAATGATTAACAAAGGCTCTGCCACATTCCCCACACTTGTAGGGACTGTCTTCAGAGTGAATTCTTTGATGTCTTCTAAGAGATGAAGAAGAAGAACATTTGCAACACTCCTCACACTTGTAGGGTTTCTCCAGAATGAATCCTTTGATGCTACTTCAGCAGTGAATGGTTGGAAAATGATCTGCCACAGTCTCCACACTTGTAGGTTTTTCATCAGTATGATCTTTCTGGTGTATAAAAAAGTGATGAGTGGGTGTCTAAAGCCTTGTGACATTCTTCACACTTGTAGGGTTTCTTCCCTGTATGAATTCTCTGGTGTTGAATAAGGAGCGAGTTATAATCAGTAGTTTTGCTATAATTGTTACAACCACTATGTGTTGTTCCTATAGAGCAAAAGTTGAGATCTAATCGTCTATGATACAGCCTCAATCAGGGCAGGGTCAGTTTTACTGCAGAAGAAGAGGTAGCTGTGGGAACCACTAGACCTGTTCCTACAGTGTGGGAAACTGTAGAGTAGAGGCCCCAGAGATCAAAGGGGGCTAGCCAGGTGTGGGTCCAGGACTCTAGCTCACCATGGACAAAGAGTGGCAGCCAGTTTTCCCGTGGGGAGAGAACCTTAGCTGCCTGTTTGTGAGGGAGACTGGAGACAGAAGTTATGTTGAGTCTTTTCTACTGGGTCTGGAATCCTGCGTCCTCTGAGACAGGACATTCTTTCTGTTCTTAGGATTCCTTTTCCCTATAGCAGAGGTCAGACCTTGTCTCTGCTCCATGGGTACCCATACTTTCATTTCTAGAACTTTCTGGGTTGCTTAGATGTCTATTTTTATGGTTTTCTGTTTATATGTCTCTAGGTTACAGGTACTAATGTATAACTCAGGGTTTGACCCCCATCCCCGCTCCGCAAAGCCTATGTGTCCCTATCTCATAAGATCATTGTATTAGCCTAAAAATGTAAAAGAGAAAATACATAAAGTACTATTCAGGTTGGCTGTCCAGACCTCCAGATACACAGTACATTTATGGGCATATAAATCACTGGCTTCAGTCTTATAGAAAAACAAATGCCTTTGAATATAGATAATATATTTTGAAATCTTCGTATGCTGTTTTTGCTCACTGAAAACCTGGTCCAGAGATAAAATTTGCACACCAATTCAAACCTAAGGATAATTGTCTCAGAGTTTCCTCCAATGCCCTGTCCTGGGTCAGGCTGGCTCCCCAACCCTGTGACAGGCAGAAGGAGGAATGTAGGGCCCGGGTCTACCCTTGTCCTGGGGCTCATCTTGAGGACAGTTTCTGGTCAGTCAGCTATAACATTGTTTATTCCTGTGCTCCCTCTGCCCTGCCTGGTGATTAGCTGTAGGACACTGTTGACTCCATCGTTGGTATGGTAATTTCCCACCTGCCTGGGCGGAAATCCTTGTGCAGCAGTGAGGTATATAAGGATTTCCCCAAAGTTAAATAAATGGCATTCGGCTGATCTCCTTTCGAATGACCCAGGTCTCTTTGTGTGTTCTTTCACTCTCCAGGCCCTTGCCCGACTCGCATACGGGTACCGAGGGGGAAACACAGAATCGGGTGTTACAGGATAATAGAACAGCTTAAGAAAAGACCGCATGCACTTGAGAAGAGCTAAGGGGTGAACTCCTTCCAAGAAAGACTACTACTATTTACCTTATAGGAAAAAGATGTGTAGAATAAAAGCAACTAATGGGATCCTTGCCTAAAATCAGTCAATAATAACTCCAAAATAATAGTCAGATAAATTCTGTTAGATGACGTCAACATCAATTTAAAGATGATTATGAAGAGTCTATTTATTATCTAAGTAATACAGACTGTGTTATGTTTACTATAAGGCTGACCTGGAAGTGTCCACGGCTTAACGCTTTAGCAGTATGCGCACAGGTGATATTAACGCGTCACATGACCCTCGCTGTGGCTGTGCAGTTCGGATTCAACCTTCTTTAATCTAACAGATGTTGCACAGTATCCTCTAAGCCGAGCACCATCTTCATAACTCTAGCTGTGCTGCTGACGGCAGCCACAGCCGGGCTTGTTAAATGTTATCCCTTCGAAAACAGAGGTGATAGGCAAGGCAATTGAGCCCTCACCTGAGGATCCACCCGGCCTCCCAGCTAGCTGAATGGAACTGGGGCTTTCAATTGCATGAGGTTCCAAGGCTTTCTGGAGACACCATGGTGTATAGGCAAGAAAAACTAAAGCTGGGTTGGGAGTCCACTTCTGTGTGGGAAAGCTGTCATATGCAATGGGTAATGACCCCCCTGAAAATAGATATTGTCTAACACCTCCCCTCTGGGACATCTTCTTACATCAGGCGGTAAATTTACTTGTTAGTCCAGGCAGTGGTGGTGCACGCCTTTAATACCAGCACTTGGGAGGCAGAGACAGGCGGATCTCTGTGAGTTCAAGGCCAGCTTGATCTACAGAGCTAGTTCCAGGACAGGCGCCAAAGCTACAGAGAAACCTTGTCTCGGGAGAAAAAAAAAAACAAAAAAACAAAACACTGCCACCAACAAATTTACTTGTTAGGGTTATTATGTCTCATTTTGCAATTGCTTAATCAAGGGAGCAATATATAAATGTTCAAATGGCTGTTCCAAAGAGAGTTAATTATCTCAACTGATACTTTACAATCAGTTACCAACTGAACCCATGTTCTATACTTCCCCTCTCAGGATTCTTGGTTACAAAAAATGCTCTCTCAACCAAAGTTATTCATATCACTAAAGCTCTTACTAGGATATAATCCTCCTCTCTCAGGACCAGTGAAACCATTGGAAGAAGTTACAAAAGGCATAAATATGAAGTTACATCATTAAAAATGGGTTAAATTGTTTTAGATGAGATAAATTATATAAGAAGAGGCTAAACCTACAAAAGCTTCAAGAGAAGTCACATCAGGTCTGAATATGCTAAATGGGACCAATGGAAGATGAGACTCCAAGGTAACATAGCTAGTGCTCCAAAGATGCTAATGTCCTAGGGTTGTAATGACTACCATTGCTAACAAAACCTGGCATAAAGGTACCTAGTCACTTTAAAAAAAATTTGTTTATTTATTTGTACAGTATCCTACCTGCAGGCCAGAAGAGGTCACCAGATCTCATGATAGATGGTTGTGAGCCACCATGTGGTTGCTGGGAATTGAACTCAGGACCTCTGGAAGAGCAGTCTGTGCTCTTAACCGCTGAGCCATCTCTCCAGCCCTCTAGTCACTTTTGATAACTTTGTTAAACGTAAACCATTTGGAGAAACTGAGTCACAACAAGAACTGTGGTGGAAATAAACTGTCTTTTTATTCTTCCAGGTGTCTTCTTATAAAGGTTAACTTTACTATCCTTTCCTTCGGATGTATTCTTTTTTGGTTTTGTTTTTTGTCTGTTAATTTGTTTGATTGTTTTTTTTCTGTATTCTTGGCTAACATGGAACTCACTCTGTAGACCAGCTGGCCGGGAACTCCAAGATCTATCTGTCTCTGCCTCCTGTGTGCTGGGATCAAAGGCGTGTACCACCACTGCCGACAAATACATTCTTTATGATAATGCAAGATACGAATGTAGAGTATCTGTAGGACTGACTTCGATTTTATAAAGGTTCATTGTAAAGGAATTAGGAAACTAAAGTTCCCAATCTGTCCATGGACTGTATTTATGGTTAAAGTTTATTTCGCATAAAAGAACTTCCGTATTTTTTTTGAGACAGGGTTTCTCTGTGTAGCCCTGCCTGTCACAGAACTCGCTTTGTAGACCATGATGGCCTCAAACTCACAGAGATCCACCTGCCTCCTGAGTCCTGGGATTAAAGGCCTGTGCTACCATGGCCCAGCTGTTTTTGCTTTTATTTGTTCATTTTTTTAAATTGTGACTTTTTAAGGCTCAAAATTTTAATAAGGTAACTTATTTTTATTTATAAAATTCCAATCTTATGACAGTTACTAATTTATTGAAAGCTGTTACAAAAAGGTAATTAAGACATAATAGTTATTTATGAGCCACCCCCTATTTGTGATTAAAATCCTTATTGTGCCCCAAATTGTGTTTGTAGTCCTGCTAAATACAAATGTAGTTCATTTTCCCAGACAATATTAGAGGGTGACACTAATTCCTGCCTTCCATTCTACAGTCCTCTGTGCAAGTTATCAGAGTTAAGCCTTAAGCAGTTATCTCAAATAAAGGTTAACTTAGTTTATTTAATATGCAATAATATCTAAATATGAAGTATACTTTTAAAAATGTGGTTATTGACATTTAATCCCAGCACTCAGGAGGTAGCGGCAGGCGGATCTCTGTGAGTTTGAGGCCAGCCTGGTCTACAAGAGCTGGTTCCAGGACAGGTTCCAAAGCTACAGTGAAACCCTGTCTCGAAAAACCAAAAAACCAAAACCAAAACACTAGTTATTGAAAATGAATGTTGGAGTAAAATGAGTTAAATCTAAATTACACTTGCATGCAGGACACACCCAGAATAAAACAGCACACTTACCCTCCAAGTTGACACATTCCCTACCAGTCTAAATAGAATGAGAACCTCGTCAAAGAATAAGGATGGGGAAAGCCTGCCTTTCTGTTGGATCTTTGGACTTCAACTCACCCTCCCTACGCTCTCTTTCCTACACACCTGGATACACAGGGGCTGGCGCTTGTTTCTTCACACCCCAAGGTCCTTGTCTTTGCTTCAGAAATGTCACCATGTATGGCTTAGAGACAGCAAAACCTGTTTGTAGGAAAGAGGAACAAGATGGTTTGGGTGTTCTTTACTGGGAACTGAATAGTCCCTTCCAGTACACTGCTTATGAGAAAAGAAATGGTGTAATAAATGATTTCAGGAAATCAGTTCCTGAAATGTTTTCTGATAGGTATTGATGATAGAATATTGATGAGAAATTTACAATCTGCAGATTCTAAGCTTCATTTAAAGGGAATAACATTAAAACCGAACTGTGAAACATCTTCATTAACATGAACGCTCCATGCCTCCTGCCACTGAATTTGTCCCAGTCTCACTAGAGTGAAGGACGCATGCTTCCAACACTGAGAGGTTAAACATAGAGAAAAACAACGAAATGTTTCCTAGCTATACTGAAACATCCCTCATCTTTCTTAAAATGAAGAATATGAAATTCTCTGTTGGAAAGCACAAATTTCCAAGAGATACCACACAAAGTAGGGGAGATACATGTTGATGGTGAAATAAGACTTCTCTATAGATGAGATGCTCACCCAGGGAATCAAAGCTGCTATAATTTTCCAACATCACATCCCTGTACAGATTCCACTGAGCAGGCTCCAGGCATTCCCTCTCTTCTGGAGAGAAATCAACGGCCACGTCCCAGAATGACAGCATTTCCTGAAATATATAGAACAATGAATGATATCGCACGTTGAATAAATTAAAACCACTAATAATACAAATACTAAGATGCATTGGGCTGGATAGTTCTTTCAATTTGACACTGGCTATTTGAGAAGAGAGAAGCATAATTGAGAAAACAGTTCCTTATGATATAATTTTCTCAATTGGTGATTGATATGAAACACCCCAGCCCACTGTGGGTAGTGCCAGCCCGGGCAGTGTGGTCCTAGAAGGTATAAGAAAGCAGGCTGAGCCGGGCGGTGGTGGCGCACGCCTTTAATCCCAGCACTCGGGAGGCAGAGGCAGGCGGATCTCTGAGTTCGAGGCCAGCCTGGTCTACAAGAGCTAGTTCCAGGACAGGCTCTAAAAAAGCTGCAGAGAAAAAAAGCTGCAGAGAAACCCTGTCTCGAAAAACCAAAAAAAAGAAAAAAAAAAAGAAAAAAAAAAGAAAGCAGGCTGAGCAAGCCAGGAAGCAGTAGTCTCTGCTCCAGTTCCTACCTCCAGGTTCCCGCTTAGACTTCCCTTAGTGAAATAAACCCTTTCTTCTCCCAGTTGCTCTTGGCCACGATCTTTATCAGGCAATAGAAACCCTAACACAGGGAATGTTTACTTGTGGACACAAATCTAGATTTTGCCTAAGGATGAAAGGGAGCTGGAAGCGCTTCTAACAGAGGTGAGTCATATTCGGACCTTCGGGAAGTGGTCACATGACCTGGCACAGGACCCGTCTTCAAGGAAAGAGAAGGCAGAGAAGGTGCTACGAGCCCACGTGGAGTCTGTCCTTTTAAGGCAGATGAAATGTAAAATGAGTACATCGCAGAAGAACATGCATTTGGTGTCACATGCTTGTAGTACACACCACAAACGTCAGGGCGAAGGAGTGATGCTGACCGATGCTTCGTATGCACAATCATAAGTGTGAAATGCAAAGAAAACGCGATTCTGGCCCCGCTGAGGTCTGGGGTCTGAATTTCTACAGAGTCCAGGAGAGAAGCAAATGGCAGTGAACCAAGGGGCATGAGATGGAAGAAGCAAAGGGGCTCACAAACAAAGAATTCATAGAGAAAAGTTATGCCTAGATAATTTAATAACCAGCAATTATAGAAATAGCAATCTTTTGAGAATATTTAAAACACACCAGGTGTTGCTCTGGTCTTACTTTCATTTCCCTTTCTCACTTTTTCTCAGACAGGTACGGATGCGTTGGCAATATTCCTAAAGTGTGCTTTGAATATCTGACACCTGTGCATCAGTAGTAGGAAGTCAGCTGACTCCCACTGAGGGAGCTTAAGCAAGAGACCCCCCCAAAGCCTGCCCCTACACAGACACACTTCCTCCAACAAGGCCACACTTCCTAGCAGTGCCACTCCCATTGGGGGCCATTATCCTTCTAACCACCACATAATTTATGAGAGCAGTAATATCATTATTTCTTTTTTATTACTGCATGAAAACTATTAGGCATTTATATATTAAGGGGGTACTTGATATTCATTTTAACGGTAAGTTTTTCACAGTCTTTCCCTTGGTTTACAGATGTTCAAAAACACGGTATTTCAGGACTCTGAAATGTACTACATAATGCTCAGTTAGGCAGTATGGTAGTTTGGCAAAGTGGTAGCAGCAGGAATTCCTCTAGATCCATGACTCAACAAGCCAAGAGTAGTAGCCTGTGCTTCCAGGCACGATGAATTTACTCTTGAGCAGACTTGAGCCCAATTAGACTGCCGCTGTCCATGACAAGACATGTTGCACCCTTAGGGATATCTCGCCTTCCTGGTCATTGGTGTGGTCAGCTAAACAAAACTGCTTATCGCTCGTCTCCCTAGGAAGTCTGCAAAGCACCTTCCATCACTGTGAAAACTTGTCTTTAGGTGGGAGGCATTAAGGTCAGATCCAGCTGCACTCCTCTACCCCCTCATTACAGACTCTTCTTGACTTGGTTGTCTTCTAAATATAGACTTATAGATGCTTTTCATTGGGTATTTCGGCTCAATTTATACCTGGTTCTCTGGATAGAAGAAAATGTACAGTGTACACATTTTTTAACTCACCTCTATAGCTTTTGTTAAGACTCAAGGATGTGAGTCTACTCCTGCTGTTTTACAGACACTTGTTACCTGCTTTTTCTTCAATACGGATTTCAGTCCAGATTGATAATGCTAATATATCTGAAACTTTTATGTCATTCCATGAAATAGAAATTCATGGAAACTTCAGAAAATGGAGATAGTCATAAACTTGGATCTACTTCTCACAGGTCCAAAGGATTCCAGAAAAATATAGCCTAAGTTTCCCTACTTGCCTATCCTAAGTCACCTCACTGTCTCCTGGTCTTGGAACCCCTTCCCTTCTTCAATTACTGACCCAACTATGAGTCAATTTAGACTCAATTATGGCTCTAAAAGTTCCAAATAAGTTCGTAAGTTTTTACTTCTGTTCCTAGTTTGTGTCTGTCTCAACAGGTTTCCACTTGGCTGACAGGCAAACCCAAACATCATTTGATGACAGCAACCTGCTCCAAATGACCAGGAGCCCTGAAAAATGAGAAGTCATCACACCTGTCCTTGAGTCTGCCCTCCAATGGTCGGCTTACCTGGGGCCATAGGTACCGGAGCTTCAGCCTTGGTATTACAAGATCAGAACTACAGGGCCTTGAAAATGGCCATAGATGCAAGTGTCGCAATCCTAGAGAAAAATCTGTTGCAGATTTAGAGAAATCGCTCCCCTCTCTAATGGAAATAGTTCTCCAAAGTAGGAGGGGCCAGTGGGAGGCCCTAGGAGAGCAATGCTGCTTTCATATGAACCATTCTGGGGTTTTCAGGGACTAAATGGCAACGCTTAGGAAGAAGCTACATGATAGCTGGAGAGAGAACAAAATGAAGGAGGGTGTGAATCTCTGTTCAAGTGGTCACCCTGGTTGGTGTGTTCTCTGTTCAAGTGGTCAACCTGGCTCACTACTCTCTTGTCTTAGTTGAACATTTAATCATCTTGCTGTTGGCTCTCATCCATGAACCACGTATAATCAATGCTTTCATCAGATTTATTAAGGAGTAGATTTTCACAGTCCAGCTAATGGGTTTAAATAACAGTACGAGCCAATGAGCCAAAATGAAGCATCTCCAGATTTGAGATGATCCAGTACTCAAAGAAGTGGGGGATGAGAGGATCCAGCTGACCTTATAATAGGGTTCTCAGTCTTCTCTCAGAGATCAGGCCTCAATTTCAGTATCCTGAGACTGAACAAGCAGTTTCTGAGAAAAGTCAGAAACAAAGGACAAATAATCTCCAACATCCCTGAAAGTGAGGACAAGGGGACCTGGTACGTGCAGCACTAGGCCAGGCCAGGTCTGAGGCACAGTCAGCAGATAACCAAATAAGGACAAAGCCTGGGACTTGTTCAGGCCTGGCCACAAATGGAAAACCATAGCTCTGACCAGTCCCTAACTAGCCCTGGCCAGTTAGAAAGTATTAGCATGATTGCCACTCGCTTAAAGGCACCTGCAGATAAAATGACCTAACTGCCTAGGAACTTCAGTTGTGATTAAAAGAGGTCTGCCAGCTTCTCTCAGAGTTGACATCGTGGAATGGATGGTCCCAGTGAAGCACCAGGATAGAGCCAAAAACCCCTAGCAGGAAGAGTAGAGCCAAAAATCCCTAGCAGGAAGAGAAGAGCCAAAAATCTAGGTTAGCCGGTTCAGTGACTCTGGTCCAAGAACTGGCTGACCACAAAGTTAGATTATAATCTTGAGAAACCGGGAGTTACCCCCTTGTGATTATCACTGGTATTTTCGGAATTTTCCAATGACGCCCTCCTTACCCCCTTTGGGTTATGGTTTCGTCCCTTAAAATACCCCTTCTCCCAGCTACTCGGGGTGGAACTCCTCGCTACCCATGCGTGGGAAATGAGTCTCGGCCTCAGGGCGCTGGTTCCTGTCAGTAAACCTCGTGTGATTGCAGCAAGGACAGTCTCTCGTGAGTTCTTGGGGGGTCGTGTTATCCCGAGACTAGAGTGAGAGTCTCCCTACTCAGGGGGTCTTTTACCAGCATGCTGGAAATTAACAACCCTGTTGCTGATTGCATACGTGGATGGTGGTCTTTTGAGGGACTTCTCCAGGACTCTAATAGGCACAAATCCAGGAACTGAAGAAATCTCCAATGGGGTCCGGGGATTTCCTTCCGACAGACTTCTGGGAAATGTAGTCTCAGGGAATGTGACATCGCAGGGAGACAAGCAGGAAATCCGCATTCAAGGTTTTGGTCTCCACGTGAGTGTCTTCCTCAAAGTTGGGCGAGAGTCCCCCTGCTGTGCATTCCTGTTGCGTCTCTGACTTGGAGGTTGGTCCAGGGTGCATCGCTGCCTGAGGCACTGTGAGAGGTCGGGTCCGTCTTGGAGGGAGCAGACGTGGGCTGGGTGGGAGGCCGGGAGAAGCTGCCTTGGAGGTGCTGTGCTCAACTGGCTGGGACGCCTGAGGTTGCAGGTCAGGGCTGGGGAAAGGGCGACAGGGACTGTGCCCTGAGCGATGATTTCCTTAGGACGCCGCGTGCAGCCCGAGTCCGCCTTGGGCTTCTGGAACAGGAGAGCAGCCTGGGAGCGCGGAGTGCAAGGTCCAGGGTTGCAAGCTAAGGATGGTCAGCTGACTGCCTGCTCCTGAGGGGGAGCTGGGAGCTCACTTCACTGAGCAGCTTTAGTGGGGAAGCCTGCTTCACTTCTGACCCATTCTCACAGGGATGCTGTAAGATTTCTCAGTAACTTTAGACCAAACGGGGTTTCTGGTCCTTCCTGTGCTCTGTAGCCAGCCTAGTATAACGGTCTTGAGGTTTTGATTGTGTTCATTTTGTCTCCAGTTAAAGAATTAAGAGAGGGAAAGTCTGAGGTGCAACAGGTTGCATGTGAGAAATTCTGAAACACAGCAGACAGATCTGCCAGGACCAGCTGCTATAGAAAGCTGTGACTAGGGGCGAGAGAACACACATACAGCCCACACACAGAGGACCCTCTGCAGGAAGAAGGAAACGGAGAACCTGACTCCAGGCAGCATATTAACCTCTGGGTTTCCTTAAAGTCTTGAAAGGTCCCCCATCCCTAATGTAGGGCAGACTAACTGTAAAAACGACAGGATGTCTGCTTGGCCCCCAATGGTTGTGTCAACGTCTTGATGTGGCCTTGAGCTTGTTGAGCTGGTCCAGAAGCAGGGTCCCTAGGAACAGGTGAAAATCTCTCATGGCCTTGTGTTACACTGCCAGGCTGTTGTGTTGAAAGACCAGGATAAATCCAGAAAAAAAATAGAGAAAAAAATAGAGTCAAAAATCTAAACAGGAAGAGATGAATCAAAAATCTAGATTAGCCGGTTCAGTGACTGTTTCAGGAACTAGCTGAAGACAAAGTTAGATTATAATCTTGAGAAACAGGGAGGTACCCCGTTGTGATTACCACTGGTATTTTCGGAATTTTCCAATGACGCCCTCCCTACCCCCTTTGGATTATTGTGCTATGGTTTCTTCCCTTAAATACTCCTTCTCCCAGCTCCTCGGGGTCGAACTCTTTACCCCTGCATGGGAAATAAGTGCACTGGTTCTTGTCCTGTCTATAAACCTCGTGTAATTGCATCAAGGACAGTCTCTCGTGAGTTCCTGGGGAGTCTTGTTATCCTGAGACTTGGGTGAGAGTCTCCCCACTCCGGGGTCTTTCACTGTTAGGTCAGCAGGTGAGGAGAACTCCCAGACCTGTGTGTATCCCTGGGATTTTAGTAACCAGACCTGTGACAGAAAAGAAACGTCAGTCTCGTCTGAGGCACATCCCTGTCACCTCTGCATTTGTGCGGGGGGAGGCAGGGACCTCTGGTCCTCCCCTGCTTCATAGCAAATTCCAGGCCAGCTTAGGCTACCCGAGTCTGTGACAGGGAACATTTCAACTTTAATATGTGATAAATACTTTCCATGGTTCATTTCCCATTTCTTACAGTGAGCACCTTGATAAATTGATGCAATCAACACTTTGTTGATTTACAACCTATGTGTGTTCAACATAGTTTAACTATGATAAAACTATGCTGACTTATCCCACATGTAATTTAAACTTTGTCCCTGCCATGTTCTTGTTAAAGACTTTGGTTTTGGTATTCGGACAGTCGTTTGCAGTTAACTCTGTGAGGAAGAATTCTCTTTGCTTTGTTTGAAGAGTTCTGCTTATATGCGGCAACAACAAAAAGTGGTTCATTCGTTTTGCATGTTAATCTGTGTTAGCTGCTTTCATGATCTGATGCGGCTTTCTTCCGGTTTTCTGTGGTTTCTTACAGTTTGTTCCTTTACTGTCTAATCTGAGACTCCATTATTTCTTCATTTTTATACTGCACTTCTTGACTGATGCGGCTGCTGTGATTTCATTCCTGGGTCTTTTTCTGCAGCTGCAGCTGGGAAGCCTTCCCCTGTCCTTACAGCAGAGGGTGCACTGCGCAGATGCTTCTCACAGTGAGCCAGAGCAAAACCACTTCCTGCACTGTCCTCCACATGGGGCACTGCATAGCCAACCAGTAAAGCCAACTGCTAATGGTGGGTCCTGCTCTTGCACAGGTCCAGTCCAGTTCCCTTGCTGACAGTCCTGTGTCTTTCCTCCCAGGCTTCTTTCACTGTGCTCTATGCCAGCGTGAGGGAAGGAGTTATTGTGTTTACAGCTCATGCATGGCCGTGCTGTGTTAGACGTGTCATCTCTGGGAACCCTGGATTGGAGGTGCTGGGTGATGACATTCAGTTCCTGCCGATCAATCTATATGATTATGTCAGAGGCCGTGGAGAGACCTTGCAAATATTTGAACAGGCATCAAACACATGCAAGGAATAAACCTGAGCAGCACAGATTTTCATCATGTTGTTAATTCGGGTTATAAAATCATCTGCATGGTGTCCTCCATAGTTGTTAGCAAATGAAAAAGCATATTTTGAGATGAAAGGTGTGTGCGGTTGCATGACCACCTCTTTGATATCTGCATTCTGTTGTTCCCTCCACTGCAGTCTCTACGTGAAATTAAGTCAGGTCTATGGCCCTAATCTGTATCGGATATACTCCACAAAGTGTTGCTTTAAGAAGACTCAGAAACAATGTATGAACTATTAAAATCTGCAAAAACATCTAGACATCTAATGTACAGAGCAAAATATGTGATACTTATTTTGAAACTAAAATCATAATTATATAATCCATGTTTCCAAATCAGGTACTATATTATGTCTCATATTTTTCATAGTTTAATCTACTTTCTGAGCCATAAAATTGCATAACTTGGTGGCTTGAAGCAAGTGCTAGTGATGGTTTCAGGCCACAGTTATGTGATTAAAGCCCTGCAGGTTCCCCAGTTGTCAGTCTGGAATCAGTGAGCTCCCACTAGCTTGGGTCAGCTGATTCTGTGGGTTTCCCCATCATGGTATTAACTCCATGGTATATTAATGAATAATAATATTGTTTGTATTATTCCTAGTCCCTCTCTTCACCTGAAACTTGACCTAGTGGTTAGTTGTGGATCTCTGCATCTCCTATCGGTTTTTGGAAAAGGGCTCTAGCTTCTCTGGGGTTGTAGACTATAGGCTGGTTATCCTTGCTTTATGTCTGATATCCAATTATGAGTGAGTATATAGTATGTTTGTCTTTCTGGGTCTGGGTTACCTCACTCAGGATTTTTTTTTTCTAGTTCCATCATTTGCCTGCAAATTAAAGATGTCATTGTTTTTTTTTTTCTGCCAAATAGTACTCCATTGTGTAAATGTACCACATTTTCTTTATCCATTCTTTGTTGAGGGGCATTTAGGTTGTTTGCAGGTTCTGGTTATTATGAATAATGCTGCTATGAACATAGTTTAGCAAGTGTTTTTGTGGTGTCATTTAACATTTTTGGGTATAGGCCCAAAAGTGGTATTGTGGGTCTTGGGGCAGATTGATTCCTAATTTTCAGAGAAATCACCATACTGATTTCCAAAGCAGCTGTACCAGTTTGCATTCTCACCAGCAATGGAGGAGTGCTCCCCTTACTCCACATCTTCTCCAGCATAAGCTGCCATCAGTGTTTTTGATCTTGGCCATTCTGACAGGTGTAAGATGGAATCTCAGGGTTGTTTTGATTTGCATTTTCCTGATGACTAAGTATTTGAACATTTCCTCAAGTGTCTTTCAGCCATTTGAGATTCTTCTGTTGAGAATTCTCTGTTTAGATCTGTACCCATTTTTAATTGGATTATTTGGTAGTTTGATGTCTAATTACTTGGATTCTTTATATATTTTGGAGATCAGCCCTCTGTCAGATGTGGGGTTGGTGAAGATCTCTTCCCATTCTGTAGGCAGCTGTTTTGTCTTGTTGATCATGTCCTTTACTTTACAGAAGCTTCTCAGTTTCAGGAGGTCCCATTTATCAACTGTTTCTCTCAGTGTCTGTGCTACTGGGGTTATATTTAGGAAGTGGTCTTCTATGCCAATGTGTTCAAGTATACCTCCTACTTTCTCTTCGTGAGGTTCATGAAGTCTTTGATCCATTTGGACTTGAGTTTTGTGCATGGCAATAAATAGATCTGTTTGCATTCTTCTACATGTCAACTTCCAGTTATACCAGCACCATTTGTTGAAGATGCTTTTCTTTTTCCATTTTATATTTTTAGTTTCTTTGTCAAAAATCAGGAGCTTGAAGGTGTGTGGGATAATATCAGGATCTTTGATTCATTTCCATTGGTCAACCTGTCTGTTTTTATGCCAATACCAAATTGTTGTCATTACTGTAGCTCTGTAATAAAGCTTGAAGTCAGGGATAGTGATGCTTCCAGAGATGTTCCTTGGGGCAGAGATGTTCAGAATTGAGATTTCCTCTTGAAGAATTTTTTCTGTGATGAATATGAAATATCCTTTCTTTATCTCTTTTGATTGATTTTAGTTTGAAATCTATCTTATTAGATATTAGCTACACCAGCTTGTTTCTTAGGTCCATTTGATTGGAAGCTTTTTTCCCCAATACTTTACTCGGAGACAATGTCTGTCATTGAGGTTGAGGTGTGCTTCTTGTATGCAGCAGAAGAATGAATTCTGTTTTTTTTTTATGTAATGTGTTAGCCTGTGTCTTTTTATTGACAAATTGAATCTATTTATATTAAGCAATATTAATGACCTGTGATTTCTAGTTCCTGCTACTTTTGTTTTGTGTTGTTGTTGGTATTGTGTGTGTGTTTCTCTTCTTTGGGATTTGCTGTTGTGAGATCATCTATTGTCTGTGTTTTTGTGGTTGTAGCTGACTTCCTTGGGTTGGAGTTTTCCTTCTAGTACTTTCTGTAGTGCTGGATTTGTGGATAGGAATTGTTTAAATCTGGTTTCGTCATGGAGTATCTTGTTTTTTTCCACCTATGGTAATTTAAAGTTTTGCTGGGTATAGTAGTCTGGGTTGGCATTCATGAACTCTTAGTGTCTGCATAACATCTGACCAGGACCTTCTGGCTTTCATTGTTTCCATTGAGAAGGCAGGTGTAATTTTGATAGGTCTGCCTTTATATGTTACTTGGCCTTTTTCCTTTGCAGTTCTTAACATTATTTATTCTGTATTTTAGTGTTTTGATTATTTTGTGGTGAGGAAACTTTTTTGGTTCAGTTTATTTGGTGTTCTGTAAGCTTTTCGTATTTTCATAGCCACATCTTTCCTTAGGTTGGGAAAGTTTTCTTCTGTGATTTTGTTGAATATATTTTCTGTGCCTTTGAGTTGGACTTCTTCTCCTTCTTCTATCCCTATTATTCTTACATTTGGTCTTTTCACAGTGTTCCATATTTCCTGGATAGTTTGCCTTAAGCTTCTGTTAGATTTTTACATTTTCTTTGACTGATGAATCTATTTCCTCTATAGTATCTTCAACACCTGAGATTCTCTCTTCCATCTCTTTTAGTCTGTTGTTTATGCTTGCATTTGTGATTTCTGACCATTTACTCAAATTTTCCATTTCCAGAATTCCCTTGGTTTGTAGTTTCTTTATTGTCTCTATTTCAGTTTTCAAGTCTTGAATCATTTCTTTCACCTGCTTGATTGCTCTTTCTTGGTTTTCTTTAAGGGATTTATGGATTTCTTCCACCTTTTTGTTTGTCTTTTCCTCCATTTCTTTAAGAGAACTTTTCGCTTCTCCTTAAAGGCCTCAATCATTTCCATAAAATTACTTTTAACGTCGTTTTCTTCTGCTTCATCTATGTTGGGGTGTTCAGCTCTTGCTGTTGTAGAGCCACTAGTCTTTGGTGGTATCGTTTTGCTCTTTGTGTTGTTGAGTGTATTCTTACCTTGTTGTCTACCCATCTCTTCTTCCAGGCAGTATAGGTGGAGCCTGTGCTTCAGGGGGTTCCTCTTCCTCCAGTTGGTGTAGTTGGTGGCTGTGGCTCAGTTGGACGCCCCTTAAGGTGCAGGCAGAGTAGAGCCTCTGGTTATCTCCTTCAGGTGCAAGCAGGCCCAAGGCTCAGATGGTTACTCCTAGAGGTGGAGGGTGCCATGGTCCTGGTTACTCGTTGCTCCCCAGTGGGTCCATTTCCACTGGGGCAGGGGAGGTTGATTGCTGCTCCCAGGTGGTTCAGTCCTTCGGGCATCCTGCAATCAACTCTTAAACCACCTCATATTTACCAAGAAAAATGTTGACAGAATAAATACAGATATGTCCACAGAATGAGAAGGACTGTGTAAACATAGTACACTATGAAGTAACCTCTGCTAGATTATATCTAGCCCCTGTCAAAACAACCAGCTGAAATGTCTAGTCTTCAGGTTTGTTTGGCTCTCTGACAAGATACCTCTGTGGGACACTGACAGGAGATGCAAGAATTCTTATTTCAACGACTCTGTCCATTTAGTTGTTCCTTGTTGTCTGTGGAACCAGCTGCCATTCATGTGGAGTACCATATCCAACTCCAAGTTATACTAAGAATGCGTAACAGTCTTCAGTGAGTGGCAATGTGTCCCCCTTAGGACAGACACTATTTGAATTTCTTCTCTATAGAAATGAATTTTGCCAGAATCAAATTCCCCTGAAATTTCTGTCATTAATACTATTGGGTAAAATCCCTCCTAAATAATATTTACAGGTGTACTGCCCCTCCCCCCCACCCCACCCAACAGAGGGTTGGCACTGGTACGGCAGACACTTCCCCGTGTGGTAACTGTGCTAGGCAATTTGGGGAGTGATTCTTATCGTTACTTCTACTTCGGGGCCTTGCTGCATCAGACTCTGTGTTTTCATCACACTTCACTTTCATGACTGTGCGCATGAACTGTTGAGAAATCCCTTCTCCCTCACCGTGACTTTCTCCTGTGAGGAATACATATGTGTGTGGTGTGTAGTAGCACATGACACTACATACACGCTCTGTGGATGCATTCATTTTACATTTCTGCCTTAAATGGATTGTGTCAAATTGGGCCTATAGAATTGTTTACGTTGTCTTTCCTTCTGATAGGTCAGCATGAGATCATGTGACCACTTCAGACATGTCTGTGGAATATTACTACCTATGTAAGAAACATTTCTAGCTCTCTTTCATCCTGGGACTAATCCACAGACACGTGATGCCTGAGTAAGGGTTTCTACTGGTGTGCTAAAACCTGTGATGAAAGTCAGCTTGGAGAAAAAAGGGTTTATTTTAGACTCCTACTTCAGGTAACAGTCCATCACTGAGGGAAATCAAGACAGGAACCTGAGGCAAGAACTGGAATAAAAGTCACTAAGAATACTGCTTACTGACTTGCCCAGCCAGCCTTCCTATACCAGACAGGACTGCCTGCCTATTGGGGACCACCCATAAAAGGGCTGTGATATGTCATATGAGTCGCTAATTAAGAAATGCCATATTCTTCTCTATAGGACAGTCTTTGGGAGGCATTTTCTCTATTATGTTTCTCTCTCCTCAGATGACCCTAGCTAATATCGAGGTCACAGAGCCATCCAGTTCAGTGCATCTTGATATTTATATTATTGATGGTTTTAATTACTAAAGTGTGGATCATTTGTTGATCTTTATTTCAGGAAATGCTGTCCTTCTCGGATGTGGCCATCGAGTTCTCTCCAGAAGAGAGGGAATGCCTGCAGCCTGCTCAGTGGAATCTGTACAGGGATGTGATGTTGGAGAACTATAGCCACCTGGAATTCCTGGGTAAGGATCTCCCCTATAGTGAATTCTTAGTTTACTTCAACATGTAGCTTCTTCACATTGTATGATATCTAACGGGAGCATTTCAGCAGTGATTTTCATATCCTTCACTTTCAGGAAAATTAGGGAGATTGCTATATTAAAAATCATTTGGGGGCTGGTGAGACGGCTCAGTTGTTAAGAGCACTGACTGCTCCTCCAGAGGACCCGGGTTCAATTCCCAGCACCCACATGGCAGCTCACAACCGTCTGCAATGCCAAGATCTGACACCCTCATGTTGTGCAATATTTTAATTGTGTTCTGACAAATAAGTTTGTTTGGAGTCAGAGGGTGGAGCTTGCTGACCCTAGAGGTTTGGAGGACTGTAGAGAGAGGGACAGGAAGTTGTGGCATGCATAATAAAAACCCAGTGACTGAAGATCTGAAAAGCAAGCCGCCAGGTCACTAGAGAGTTCTTGGCTGTATGAAATCATCAGACTGAAAGAGATCAAGTTTCTGTCTCATTCTGCCTTATATTCCACTGTAACAGGAGGAGGGCCTGCTTGTTCATCCCAGTCGCCTGGCTAGCTTACACCCGAAATAACCACACAGAAACTGTATTAATTAAAACACTGCTTGGCCCATTAGCTCTAACTTCTTATTGGCTAACTCTTACATCTCAGTTTAACCCATTTCTATTAATCTGTGTATCGCCACATGGCAGTGGCTTACTAAGAAAGATTCAGCATGTCTGTCTCTAGCAGCTCCATGGCAGCTCCCTGTCTCTGCTTTCTTCCTCCCAGAATGCAACCTCCTAGTTCTCTTCTTCCCTGCCATAGGCTCAAAGCAGTTCTTTATTAACCAATGAAAGCAACACATAGAATGAAGAACCTCCTACACCATTCCTCTTTAGTGTTGAGTTTAAAGGTGTGTGACACCACCACCTAGCCTCTATGGCTAACTATTGTGGCTGCTGGGATTAAAGGTGTGTCACCACCGCCCAGCCTGTTTAGTTGACTAGTGTGACTGTTTTGCACTCTGGTCTTCAGACAAGCTTTTTCTATTAAAATACAAATGAAATGTCACTAGAGGAAGTGGTAAGGTTGGGCTGAGATGGGTACTTATCCCATTTGGACAGAGGAATGGGAGAGGTAGGACGTTGGCTGCTCTGCTGCTTCTCTGATCATTCAGATTCTTACCCCAATACCTGACACCTGATTTTTTTTTTTTTTTTTTTTTTTTTGGTTTTTCGAGACAGGGTTTCAATGCAGCTTTAGAGCCTGTCCTGGAGCTAGCTCTTGTAGACCAGGCTGGTCTCGAACTCACAGAGATCCGCCTGCCTCTGCCTCCCAAGTGCTGGGATTAAAGGCGTGCGCCACCACCGCCCGGCCGACACCTGATTTTTATTGATAAAGATTAATTAGATTAATCTTCATCCTCACTCAGACATACATGCAGTCAAAACACCTATGCATATGAAAAATAAAAATAATTATTTAAAAAATCTCTTCACTGTTTTTTTCTTTTTGTGTTTTAACTTTTGTGTTGGATGTGTGTTTCCTTCACTCTAGTGGGACTGTCAGAAATTCAGTGGCCTGAGACATGGAGCACACTTGTAATGAAAGTGTTTCACGATTCAGATTTAATGTTTTTTAAATGAAACTCAGACTCTAGGTGCTGTAAGCTCCTTCACATGTTGTAGTAATTGTGTCTGAAAACACTTAAGGAACTGATTGTCTGCAGTCATTTGTCACCTCATCTCTGTCCTTACAAGCCAGGTACAGCTAGGGACATGTCAATTCCGTGTACAAGAACACATAAACAAACTTCTTCCCTTTTTCTACAAACAGGTCTTGCTGTGCCTAAGCCACACCTGGTGACATTTCTGGAGCAAAGACCAGAGCCTTTAGATGGGAAGAGACAAGCAGCAGCCGCCGGGCACCCAGGTGTGTAGGAATGAGGGTTCAGGGGCAGAGTTGAGATCTAAGTATCCAATAGAAAGGCAGGCTTTCCCATGTGCCTTGAAACATGATACTCTGGGAATCACTCTTTAGGTCTCTCCTTCAGGTCTCTGTTGTCAAAGCACATCTCTTAGATGCTTTAAGTCTCTTAAGCTATGTATCTTTCCAACAGCGAGGTGTGCTTCTATTTACAGTGACTTCAAAGGTTTTTCTTTTTGTTGAATTATTGTCATATAAGACTCCGTGAAGGAGAAGTCTGTGTTGGTCAGATTGAGAGTCATTTATTTACAGACATCGAGAACAGACCCATGCCAGAAAGATCTGTACATCACAGTGAGAATATTGAGTTTATAAAGCTAAACCCACAAGTCCCCCCCAGTGGGGCAGTGAAAGAGGCTGAACAGTGTCAGTTCTGTTGATTAGAACAACTTGGGGGTGGGAGCTGTTGGATAAAACTCAGACAAATCAGAGTCACTTTGAGCAGTGCATTCTCCACTGATCTTAGGGAAGAGTCAAAGCATTAGTGTATTTTAGAAGGGGTTGTATTGGGCCATTAGGTACATTAATTTAGCAGAGGCCGTTGGATTTTTTTCAACACTTTTACCACCAGTTGGTTCAGCAGGATCTGACCATTAGATCTAGAAGGGTAGGTCAGAATGAGATACAAGGCCTTACAGGACCATCCCCCTACCCCATATCAAGGTTGAGCAAGGTATCCCCTCACAGGGAGTGGGTTTTTAAAAATCAGCTCATCCACCTGGAATAAGTCCTGGTCCCACTGCTGGGGCTGCCCAAACAGATCTAGCTACATAACTGTCACCCACATTCAAGAGGGTGTAGTTTGGTCTCATGCAGGTTCCCCAGCTGTCATTCTAGGGTCTATGAACTCCCACTGGCTTGGGTCAGCTGTCTCTGCTGTGTTATTCACCATCATGATTTTGACCTCCCTTGTTCATATGATCCTTCCTCCCTCTCTTCAATTGCACTACCGGAGCTCAGCGCAGTGCTCGGCTGTGGATCACTGCATCTGCCTCCATCAGTTACTGGATGTAGGTTCTATGATGACTAAGACAGTCACTAATCTGATTGTAGGGGAAGGCCAGTTCCAGCACCCTCCCGACTATTGCTTGGAATCCTAGCTAAGGTCATCCTTGTGGATTCTTAGGAATTTCCCTAGCACCAGGTTTCTCCTTAACACCAGAATGGCTCCCCCTTCAAGACACCTGTTTCATTGCTCTCCTTCTCTCCCCCAACTCAGTCATCTTGATCCCTCATGTTCCCATTCCCCCATTCCTTCCCTTCTCCCCTCCCAGTTTACATAGGAGATCTTATCTATTTCCCCTTCCTGGGGTCCTCCATGCATGTCCTTCTTAGGAACCCATATTTCTTATACCCTCTGCCACAAGGCACATGCAGCTTAGTTTACATGAGTGCCCAGAGTTCAGCCTGCTGTGCTCACTGGTCCTGTGGCAGAGCCTTGTCATGTATTATCTACCTTTTTCCTGAGGACTCCTTACACAATCAGGCACTGACATCTTAGCTCTGAAATTAGCTTTGTTAAGAGAAGGAAAATTCAAAACCAGGGGACAGGGCAAGGCCAGTTGAACTAGCATGTAGTTCCTGTAACAGTTGGGTAGCAGGCATAGGTATAAGGTTTCCCTCGATATCTTTTACTATCAGTTCACGAGACATGGACTACAGAGAAATTGCAATGAGGGTCTCCATTGCCTGACACATTTGGAGTGTGGAGCAGAACCTAAGGTCCTCCTCAGCAGGAGAGACTCTACCTCCTGTGCCATGGGGCATGAGGAGCGGCTCATCTTCCCTACAGATAAGGAGTAGGATTTTCTGGTCTGGCTTACAGGCCACAGGGAGACAGGCACTGAGGAGTCCTATCTTTCATATCTTTGAAAATATAATTCTATGTGGAGGATAAAAATTCACATTTAGACAATAGCTCAAATTCACACAATCACAATTAACTTTCTCTTTCCAGGCTTAGTTATTTTATCCTTTCATGGGTGTCTAGACATATAATATCTCTATTGTTTAATAGGTTTATTTCTGTTAGTAAAATGCCCTTACACGTTACTTAGCTATTAAATTTTGAATTATATGCCATTACGTCTATATTCTATTTGGTTGTGCCCTTATTCTAGTTGAAGTATAAATTATTTCTCCCTACATTATTTTATCATTTATTCTTAGTGCCTATAGGTTTTGAAATGTACTGTATTTTCTTACTGATGCTTCAGTATACATGAACAAATGTTTTCTTTTTAAAAGGTAAGCATTGTAAGTGAGCATTGTAAGAATATTTCCTGGCCTTTATTCATATCTCAACTTCTGTTCAACAGGAAAAACATCCAGTGATTATAATGTTTACAACAAAGCCATTGACTGTAACTCACTACACATTCAACACCAAAGAATTCGTACAAGGGAGAAACCCTTCAAGTGTGAAAAATGTGGTAAGGGCCTTAGTTCTTATAAAGCACTTTCCATACACCAGAGACTTCACACTGGAGAAAAACCCTACACGTGTAAAGAATGTCACAAGGCCTTCAATACTCGCCAGTCACTTTTTATACACCAGAAAGATCACACTGATGAGAAAACCTACAAGTGTGGAGATTGTGGCAGGTCATTTTACTATCCTTCAATGCTGAAGCAACATCAAAAAATTCATTCTGGAGAGAAACCCTACAAGTGTGAAGAATGTGGCCGAGCTTTTTATGACCCTTCAAACCTAAATAAGCACCAAAGATATCATTTTGGTGAGAAACCATACAAGTGTGAAGAGTGTGGCAAATGTTTTTCCTCAGTTTCATACCTTAGACAACATCAAGTAATTCACTCCAAAGACTATCCCTACAAGTGTGTAGAGTGTGGCAAAATGTTCTCCTCTTTTGCACACCTTCGGAAACATCAGAGAGTCCACACTGAAAAGAAACCATACAAGTGTAAGGAGTGTGGCAAATGTTTTTCCTCATCTTCATCGCTTAGACGACATCAACCAATCCATTCTGAAGACTATCCCTACAAGTGTGCAGAGTGTGGCAAACGTCTTTCCAGTTTTAAAAGACTTAAAGAACATCAGACAATTCATACTGGAGAGAAATCATACAAGTGTGAAGAGTGTGGCAAATGTTTTTACTTACCTTTATCTCTTCAGCGACATCAAACAATTCATTGTGAAGACAATCCCTACAAGTGTGGGGACTGTGGCAGATGTTTTTACTCCTCGTTATCCCTTAGAGAGCATCAAACAATCCATTCTGAAGACAGTCCTTACAAGTGTGTAGAATGTGGCAAGCAGTTTTCCTATTCTAGGAGTCTTCTGGAGCATCAAACAACTCATACTGGAGAGAAACCCTACAAGTGCAAGGAATGTGGCAAAGCCTTTCATTATCAGTCATCCCTTAGAAAACACAAGAGAGTTCATACTGGAGAGAAACCCTACAAGTGTGAAGCATGTGACAGATGTTTTTCCTGTTCTTCATCCCTTAGACAACATAAAAGAAAAAAGAAAATTCAGGGGGGCTGGAGAGATGGTTCAGAGGTTAAGGGCACTGACTGCTGCTCTTCCAGAGGTCCTGAATTGAATTCCCAGCAACTGCATGGTGGCTCACAGCCATTTCTAGTGAGATCTGGTGCCATCTTCTGGCCTGCAAGCATACATACAGACAGAATACTGTTAAATAATAAATAAATAAATCTTTTTTAAAAAAAAAAAAAAGGGAAAAAAATTCAACTGAAGACAATCCCTAAAAGTGTGGGGAATGTAGCAAAGACTTTGCGAATCTTTATAGCCTTACTCAATACATGATATAGTTCATACAGAAGAGAAATCCTACAAATGTCTTAAAAGTTTACTTTGTCAACCCTTAAATCACATCAAATGATTCATTCTGACTACCAAGTCCATGAGTGTGTGAAGTATGGTAAAAATCTTTGTTAGCAATCCAGATCTTATCCAACCCTAATGAATCCATGGTGGAGAATGTCAAATTAATCATTTTGCAATGTCAGCATGAACATCTAACGTAGAACAGCTCAGATACTAAGAATGTCATCAGAGAACAGCAGAAACTTCTCTTTGCTGCAACCCCAACAGTTTGTTCAAACAATGTGTTTGAAATTTGCCTTAATGAATGAATCTCTATCTTCTGTAACCATAAATGCTCCATGAAATGTTTCCCATGTCCTAGCTTTGTCCACTGGTCACCCGGAATCTGAGATCTGGGCTGTGCCATAGTTACTGTTGTTTTTCCCAGTGTAGTCATCCATGCTCCTGTAATGTCCCCCTTGGTGTGTAAGAAGCTCTGCCTCTCTGAGCTAGCAGATGTTCACCCAGCGCCTGGCTCTGGAATCTTTATTGGTAAATAAAGGACAGAGACTGAGCTAAGACGGCATGAAGGCTCTTCCAGTCTAGGGCCTCAGCCCCAAGGCAGCAGCGGTGGCTGTATAGGTGCAGTCGTCAGCTGAGGCAGCTTTAGTATCAGGTGCAGCTGCTGCTGTGCTTCAGACAAAAGCAGCAGTGCCCACAGAGCAATAATGCAGGAAAGGTGTGGAGCAACCAATCGTTTTCTGACTGGATACAAAGCTCATTCCATAAATGGTAACTGATGTGATGTTAATTTGTGATAAACTTGTACCTGGCCAGGTGATAAATCCTAGGGAGAATTTAATGCTGTTATTCTAATGAGTGGACAGTAACTTAATGAACCCAAGTTCTCAACTTTATACCCACAGTCAGGAACCTCTAAACCCTCTCCAGAAAATATTGGGTGGTAGATGGAGAATAATACACAGAGGCAAATTGGTCAAAGTGTAGAGACTATTATCCTGGCAGCGGGGAGCTCTAATCTAAAAGTGATGTTTGTATCACACACTGTAGAGAGGTCCCTTACACACATCAAAAGTCAGGGATTCCTGAGGGAGCAGAGGTAGAAAGAATGTCAGAGCCAGGTAGCGTAGATGTCTGCGCTGAAGCAGTAGAAATGTTGAAAGATTTCTAGGACAGGAAAACAGTGCTAGAAATGTTGCTTGGAAACACCGTGGCCATTACTAGCTGG
This sequence comes from Arvicola amphibius, assembly GCF_903992535.2. Lineage (NCBI taxonomy): Eukaryota > Metazoa > Chordata > Mammalia > Rodentia > Cricetidae > Arvicola > Arvicola amphibius. The sequence continues at coordinate 5,186,653 of NC_052049.1, read as the reverse complement.
ACAACACTTACATGGGTTAAATCCCACCATCCAATAAGCATGGTTGCATAAGGATTTCACTCTGTCTCACCCTGAGTGGAGGAGCTATTGGCAATTGATGGCTTCTGAGGGAGACAGTCAGTCTGGAAGGCTTCCAGGCTTCAGTCAACTGTCCCACACCCCTACACTTGGAGGAAACACTTAATGGAATGAAAAAATAATAAAGAAAAAGCCCACCACGTTGGGAGAGTAAAATGGTTTTAAGGGTTAGAAGTGATAGGTGAAGGAATGTGGAGGCTTGAATAATGAATACAACGTGCAATATCATGTATTAAATTCTCCCAAAAATAAATGTCATTTTAAAGGTTGTTGGTTTTGGACATGTCCAAACTTAATTTGTTTTGGCAGTGATTGCAACATATGACTCTGGCTGTCATTTACAGAGGGTCAGCATCTTACTGGGAAAGCCTCACGAGGGAGCAAGTGAGAAGGGCTCAGAAGCTGAGGACTAAGGGGCGCTGCATTGGTGTATCCTCAGGGAAGAGATAGGGATGGCTTTGCAGAGATGAGATACGGCCAGACTCACCTTGTATCTTCCACATGGCTTTGCGTACAACAGAGAAACGATGAACAGTGGTTTCCCCACCTTCCTTTCCCTCCCTCCTACATCCATAGTGATCACAGTAGCTTTGGTTCCTGGTTATCCATCATTAATAAAGATAGGAAAGGACCTTAACAGTCAAAGAACTTGATGGGTAGACAGTTACAACACAGCACATACCTTCTATCAATGAGCTTTGTTAATATTATGTGCACAATAGAGAAAGCACAGGAATGAATACGCTGCTAGATTACATGGCAAAGAAAGAACCTATGCTTGCGACTTTAATTTCCATCACAGTTAATAACAAAGAAAGGCTGCTGTTTGGAAAGATTCTGTGTTTTAAAAAGTGTTAAAGATGTGGTCAGCAGTGCACATAGAAAAAGGGTTGGGTTTGCTCTGTGTATGGGAATCAGTGCTTTATTCCTGCTTGGAGTCTCTGCAGACCTAGGTATCAATTTCCTCAGAACACAGAAGGAATTTTCCTTATGAATGGAAAGGGCCTTAATAGATCTACATTTGTTCTACAAGAGAATAGTTTTTCAGAACTGCAGTCTGGGGTGGAAGCTTCTGAAGGGAACAGCTTAGGTGTGAAGTATAGCAGAGACACTCTCAGGAGTACATAGTATAGCAGAGACTCACTCTCAACACTAATATAGAAGAAGATTTCCTCTCAGGAGTAGATATTATCACAGAGACTTATAATCTCAGGAGTAAGTACTATAGCAGAAACATACGCTCAGGACTAAATAGTGTAGCAGAGGCTCAGAACCTCAACTGGCATTTCTCATTTCTCTCTTTAATTTTAAACCCCATTATTTTGAAAGTAAAAAAAAATTACATGTGAAAATGAACAAGCCCTGAAAACTACAGTGTTGTAGAATATTGTTTTAACTAGCCACAGATGTGTTACAGTTGTAGATGCCACGGAATGCTACTTTACTTGTGTAAAGATGTGTTACCTTTGCTTCTGCTGCCTTCCGCTGCCTTTGTTAGTGATGTGAAGATGTGTTACATTTGTTTCACCTGCTCTGCCTAAGGCACCTGATTGGTCCAATAAAAAGCTGAACGGCCAATAGTTAGGCAGGAGAGGGGTAGGTGTGGCTCACAAGCAGACAGGAGGAGTAGGAAAAGAACTCTAGGATGGAAGAAAAGGGGAACTCGAGGGAGAGAAGGACACACTGGGACAGAAGCCAGGCAGCCTGCAGACAGCCATGGAGACAGCAGCGAAGCAAGATATCCGGGGAAAAGCAAAGGTGACGAGCCGCATGGCATAAGACAGATGAGGAGAAGCAGGTTAAGTTATAAGAGCTAGCAATAAGGGAGCCTGTGCCGAAGCCGAGCAGTCATAGCTAGTAAGTCTGTCATGATTTGATACTGAGAGGAGATGGCAGACACCAGCCACATGCCACTGCTGTGTTTGTTTTTTCTCAACATAGTAACTTGCAGTCAGCAAGACACCAGCAATATTTTGCTTTGATAATAAATAACATAAATGAACTTTGTATTTTCTAATGATTTGACACCTAATTGCAACTTGTTCTGCATATCAAGCATATTTTCAACCTACCTGTGCCTGTTCCTCTTTTATTGACCATCTGCACACGTATTATTTCCCTATAACATGCTATTTATCACTCAACTTTAGGGAATTTCTTTTGCTGTTTGAAAGAGCAAAATGGAATGTGAGACAAGAGGGAGGGAAGAGAAAGGAAGAAGGAGAAAGTGGGAGAGAACCTGCTGGGGCAGGGACTTAAGCATCAAAGACCACTTTTGTTTTCTCTCCATTGCCTTTGGCAGGCCTCACTCACTATCCAAGTTCCAATACTTTATTGTGCCGTGGGGCTGAATTGTCCCCCACCCCAGGCTTGGTTCTTTGAATCCTGGTCCCCAGCTGGCTGAACTATAATGGGAAGGCTGCAAGACCTTTAAGAAAGGGAGCCTTCCTGGTGACTGAGGTTCTCTGTGAATGTGTGTTTATGTTCTGGTCCCTTTCTGTTTACACTCTGCTTATGGAGTGTGAGTGTGGTATGACCAGCCAGTCTCCTGCTCCTGCCACCATGCTTTCTCCACCTGCTGCCGTGACTTCACACCATGATGGAATGACCCCCACAATGACCCCCTTGAACTGCATATGAAACATGAATAAGTGTTTAAGGTAGTTGTTAACTCATATATTATGAGAAAGTTAGAGAGCAAAAGGTACCTGGAGTTGGGGAGAGTTATGGTTAGATTGCTATTTTGTTTGTTTATTACTTTCTTTTCTTTTCTTTTTGACTTAGGGTTTCCCTGTGTAGCCCTGGCTGCCCTGGTTGTCCTGCTCTGTACTCTAGGTTGACCTTGAACAGACATTTACCTGCCTTTGCCTCTGGAGAGCTGGTATTAAAAGATGTGCCACCACCATTGGCAGATGGCTGTTTTCCGCTAATGAGGGGCCCCTATTTACCACTGAGAAATAATAGGAATTAATCGCTTGCAGTAATGAAGCTGGGGGCGTCAGGGAGGGTCTTTGGAATGAGTCATTTGCAAAAGCATGGAAAGTAAGCTTCCCTACATATCTGTGGGCATGTGAACCATGTTCTCTTAACTTTGTCTGGGAACTTGCAATGAACCAGAAGCCTCAAATCAGTAAAATTTAAAACTTTGGTATTGTAAGTCCACCTAATTCAAATTGAATTATGGTTTGAATTTTTATGCGATTTGATGTACAACTAGTGAGGCTCTTCATTGTGTCTGGTTTGGGGACGTCTTCCGCTGCTCCACAGTGCCATCTTGAGGTCTGTTAGCAGCTGTGACTGTGCAGCCTGTGGGAAACACCTGGAGAGCTTTCTCCATGGGTCAGCATGGCTGGACGACAAATGTTGCGGGTTAATTGAATCTTTCATAAATATGAACCCAGTGTTTCAGCATGTGCCCTTATTTGGAAATAGGACCATTGTAGACATAATTGGTTAAGATGAGGCCGCTAGCCTTCCATCAAGTTCTTTGTGTTTAAATCGGCCTTCCTGAAGTTTCTCATGGAAACATGCTCACCTTTCCTTGTGACACACAAGCACAGCTCAGAACATTTTCTATCCGAGGCATAAGTGTTTTCCATTGTGGGCGTAGCTTCTTTCCACCCTTCAGAACCTGAGTACAGAGCTCGTTGGGATAAAGTTCGGTCTGATTGAAGTAAAAGATCTCTATTTCCCCAGTGGGAAGTTGGTCATGTGTGGGGTGTGCAGAACAAAGGCAGGCATAATACCAGAGACCTGTGGGAACCAGAGAAGTTGTGGGCAGGGATGTGCCTCAGGAGCAGAGAAAGAAACCCAAGCAGAGAGAAGAAAGTGTGGGATGCTTAGGATGCCCTAATAGGACCTTGAAAGAAAGGTGGAGAAGGATCCCTAAAAGGAATTAAACCTCAGACTCTGTCTTTCACCAGTAGACTGAGGATGTGTGGGTCAGGTGGGGCTCCCCATGGTGGAGCTGGAATGAGAGGACACAGTGTTGTGGGCAGGACAGTGATGGTTTTGGAGGAGATGGGGTGTGGGGCATGGTTCTGAAACATGCCAGAGTGCCAAGAGGCACCTGACTGAATTAATGCTTATACAAAAGAAATGCTTCTGCCCGGTGGTGGTGGCATAGGCCTTTAATGCCAGCACTTAGAAGGCAGAGGCAGCTAGATCTCTGTGAGTTCAAGGCCAGCCTTGTCTACAAAGCTAGTTCCAGGACTAGCCAAAGCTACACAGAGAAACCCTGTCTTGAAAAACAAACAAACAAACAAAGAAATGCTTCATAGGCTATAGGCTTCAAGACACTAGCGATGCTGCTTCCACTGTGCTGGGAAGCTAATGAGCCCCTCCCCCTCCCTTCAAAATGTCCTGCAAGAAGGATGGTACAGGAAGAATGCATCGGTTCAGTCTGCCCCAGACCACACAAGGCAGAGGCGATTTCAAAAAGAATCTTGTAATGCTTAACATTGTATTGGGAAGCAGTCGTTACAGTTGCAACCAAGACCCACTGAGGGAATCCTCCTTGTGGTCAAGAGACTAGAGCCTCTGTTCTGTGAAAGCAGACCTACCTTAAGCCAAAAAAAAAAAAAAAGAAAAAGAAAAAAGAAAAGAAAAGAAAAGAAAAGGCAGAATAGTTCGCTCTTTCATGAGATCCTATAACTTTCCTTTCTGGAATTTCCATGTCCTTAGGAGCCACCGTGAGGTCCAGCTGGATCCACCCACCTTTAACTGAACCAAAGTTTGGTTCCTGTGAATTCATCCGTCCTCTGTGGTTTTAATGAGCTCGGTGTTAATGAAGTCTCACAGTCAAAACAGCCACGCAAGGCTTTGAACAGTGAGGGGTAAAGGTGGGAAATAATTAGTATCTATTTTAGGTCTTTGGTCTGTCAGCGTGAGAAGAGAGGGGACAGAAGCAGTGTAATGAGGGAAGGACACAGCCCAGCAGGGAGTGGGTTTAATTAATTTACTCAAGCTAATCTGGAAAGGGTGGCAAGTGAAGCCCGGAATAAAAGAACAAGCTTACACTTACGTGCGTATGTTTTAACCACTGAGACTATTTTATCAGAAGCGTGGCTTTCAGGCTTTAGAAAATATATTATATACAAGTCAATGTTGGAATGTTGGAAATTTTTTAAAAGGTGTGAGATCATTTATTTGTTTAATAAACTATTTTTTCACCTAAGCCAAAACTAGATGTTGATTCTACAAATAGATAATTACAATAAAACAGGGAAGGAAGACATTCATGAGGTGAGAGCAACATCAGCCTTTTACTCTTGATTTTTCAAAAAAACCCGATGTAGTCAAGTTTATTCATTTTTAATATTTCCCAGTACCTTATATATATCCTGTTATAACTGATAACCTTATGTGCTTTTGTTGTGAACAGCCTGACATCTGAGCAACTGCATCTAGCGAATGAGCAAAGTGTCACCTTACATGGTCACCGTTGTTCTTTCAGTGTCTACTCCTTACAGTTTTCAAGAGTCCAGTGTGTCACCTGACCAATGGCGGTAACATTTAGTTTTTTGAACTAACCATTTGCATGACTTCTTAAAGGGGTAACATTTCCAGTTAAGAGTGCAGATAAGCAACCATATTTAAAATGGTGTATTTCAAATAATTCTGGGAACTTGAGATAAATATAAAATGTTTATACTGAATCCAAAAGAGAAATGCCAATCTAAATGTCATGCGAGGGCTGTACAGAGCAAAAGCTCTCTGAACAAATCACAAAGTGAGCTAATTATCACCACCTGTAATAATGACCGAGGACGCTCCAGTTTCTCAAGAGCCATGGCATTTGGATTCCTAACTCTGAAAACCACACTACACTCAGCCCTTGAGGGTTGACCTCTCTTTTGAAGACTGTTGGGGCACAGTGAATGTAGGGTGATGACGAACATGCTGTAAAATGTACAAAAGCCCTTGTACAATGCACGGTGGGAAGTGGAGTAAAGTGATCTGGCTTTTATAGAATAAAACTGACTGCTTTTAGAATGTATGACTTTAACGTGTCTGAGGGAATTCCCCAGTCATAGTGGAAGGTCCCTAATCTCCTGCGATAGTGACGCAGACAGTTTCACACAGGACCCCATGTGGTTATGCATACCCCGTCTTGTGATGCACTTGGCAGCCCAGTGTCACCTGCATGTATACCCCGCTGCAAGCAATGCACCTCAGACTAGGCCACCAATCAGGCTAAAAATACCCCAGTCTCTGAACAATAGTATACAATTCCCTGTCCCTAGTAACACTCACATTTGGATATTTTCTATCCAAGCATATTCCCAATATATCTGAGTGTGAAGAGCAGAAAGGCTGATCCAGTCTGATCTGGTTTTAAATGCATTTTCAGTAAGGCAAACTGTCCTCCGATAAATATGTAGGTAGAATTCTATTTACCATCTTATGTCTACACATGATTGGGAGTGCATGCGATTAAAGTTAGATACATTATGGGAAAGAGCATGTTTGTCAGAAAAATGATTGTATGAGAGGAAGAGAGAAAAGGAGAGGGGAAGAGAAGAGGGGAGGGGAGAGGAGAGCAGAGCAGAGGAGGGGAGAGGAAAGGGGGAAGAGGAGAGGAGGGGGAGAGGGGGAGAGAGAATGGCAAGTGAGAGGAGGGGAGGGGAGAAGAAAGGAGGGAAGGGGAGAAGAGAAGAGAGCAGAGGAGAGGAGGGAAGAAGAGAGGAGAAAAGGAGAGGAGAGGAGGAGAGGGCAAAGGACGGCAGGGGAGAGGAGGGGTGGGGGGAGAAGACTAAAATATTTCAGACTCTCCAAGATAGGTAGCCTTTTCAACATATTAAGTAAAACATACACATACACACACACACACACACACACACACACACACACACACACATATAATTTCTGCACTTCAGGACAGATTTCACATACAGTTTTTTTTTTTTTTGTTTTTTTGTTTTTTTGGTTTTTCGAGACAGGGTTTCTCTGCAGCTTTAGAGCCTGTCCTTGGAGCTAGCTCTTGTAGACCAGGCTGGTCTCGAACTCACAGAGATCCGCCTGCCTCTGCCTCCCGAGTGCTGGGATTAAAGGCGTGCGCCACCACCGCCCGGCTTCACACACAGTTTTCAACATGCCTTCAAAGTGCTATGTCAGCAGGTTACTGTGTGGGAATCTAAATACATGTGGATTCTGTTCACTCCATGGAAACTCACAAAACAGCCACCTTGGCTTTTTTGAAAGGCCGAGGATTTTGTGTTTCTGTTGCTAAGTGCCCATGGGAGAAGCTCTAGTGCCCTGTGCATCTGTCCAGTTGTATTTATTTGAGTGAAATATTAGGTCTGATTTCATGGAAGCATTAGTACAGACAGGAAACCTCCTGAGGGGAAATTCTAGTAGTTTGGAAGCACCTACTGCCAGTGCCAGAATTGAGAAAACCAGACACACAATGTACAGATTTAAAAAAGAAAATAACACAGATCTCCTAGCTAGGAAGCATGTCTGCTGTGCCTTCAGTAACTAACTGTCTGGACCCAAATGATTCAGTTTCATCATGTTTCAGAGTTTTTATCCACGGGAGATCTTTGGGTTCCAGTTGTTCACCTAGCTGAAGGCTGTGGTGTCAGCCCTGACTGAGTTTTCAGGACAGTTTATTGTGTCCCACACGCCGGCCAACCCAGGTGTTGTTGGTTCATCTCAGATGATTCTCACACGCTTATTCTCGCACAAACGTTCACCCCACAGACAGAAAGAAGCCCAACTCAACTTGAAGAAGCAGGACATGGGTCCTTCTGGTGTCTGTATGGCCCCCCATTATCTTTGGCCCTCAGGATGGCCTAGTCTCTGGTGGTGAAGACATTTCCAAATATGGGATAATTCGATGCATTTATATTTCTTAGAGGGAATTTGGCAAGAATATGCCATGGTGGAGAGTTCCCCAGAGAAACCACGGTGATAACATCTAACAATATCTATGATGCTCCATTGATTCTGTTGAGCTAGAACCCATTAGCTCACACATTTGTGGTTCCATTGTTTCTATTGAGCTAGAACCTCCATAAGCTTACACACTTACAGTTCCATTGTTTCTATTGAGCTAGAACCTCCATAAGCTTACACACTTACAGTTCCATTGTTTCTATTGAGCTAGAACCCATAAGCTCACATACTTAAAGTTTCATTGTTTCTCTTGAGCTAGGACCTCCATAAGCTGAAATACACATTTACAGTTCCTGTGTGTGGAAGAGAAAGCAGCATTAGCTCTTCTTTGTAGAGCGTCCTCACATCTGCCTCTGTAACTGAGAGTGAGGTAGATACACAGTTACCATTTGTTACCGTCTGCCTCTGTATGAGAGTTAGATAGATACACAGTTACCATTTGTTACCGTCTGCCTCTGAACGAGAGTGAGGTAGATACACAGTTACCATTTGTTGCTGAAATTTCCTAGTATCTAAATTAGCTAGCTAAGCTTTGATTCATTCCACTCATTCTTACTTGGGAAGGGGACACACGTTATCATTGTCCCCTTAGTGTGGAGTGCCTAGGTGGAGCTTAGACCAATGGGACAGTCAAAGCCAACACCTCCTGTCCCTCCTTTCAGGGTCTGCTGGGCCTGCTTTCAAATATGTGACTAAACTAGCTCTTTCCATGCAAAAGATTCTCCTTATTTTAAAAAATGTGAAAAAAATGAATGAAAATTTAAAATCCTAGTGAGGCGAAATAATAACAGCAGAGGCACAAGCCGTGTTCCTTGCCTCAGAGGAGCTCACGATCCAGTGGGGCGGTCTCCACCCAAGGTCCATGGAGAACCTGACTTACCAGGAGTAAGGTTCATGTCCTCCATTCTGCAGTAGGAGCAGACAGATAACCACAACCCAATTTCTGCTCAAGGCTTGTTGTAATGCTGGTGAGCTAAGACTGATTTCTGCATTTTAGTGGATTCTATAAGAAAAGAAAGAGCAAGCATCCAAGCTCTTTATTACTTAAGAGCTGGGTGAGTTTACTCTCATGTCCTTTCCAGCTTCCCGACTCCTGACTTACCGATCAGTGTCACTGCCTTCTCCTCAGCCTCTCTTGGGCTCTCAGTCTGGATGCTCACTAACTTTTCACTTATTGCTAGATTGGACTAATAGCATTAATGTTTGCCAACTAGAGGAAAGAATATGCACTGAAGTGTTGTCTTCTAAAGCTGTCCTGTTTCTCTAGCTGGCTGGGGACACTAATTACCTGAAGGAGTAGCTGAATAGAAATGCTCGCCCAGGGTTTGTTAGCACAAAAGCAGTTCACGACCAATAGGATGTCCTCAAAGGAGGGAACCTGAACTTACGTCTTCTAAGTGGTCACCCACCATAGGGTCTCTATGCCTTGATTTCCAGTTTATAGGGAGTGGAGGATGGGAAAGAGGTGGGGGAGAGAGGTCAATTCTTTAATATTCTCACCCAAAAGTTAGACCTACCCCCCTTGTAGCATTGGCAAGAGCTGGCCATTGATCAAACTTTGACACAAGTGGCTCTGGGTAGGGTGGTGTGGGAAAAGCATGAGCAAGCATGAAGTTCCAGGTAGGAAGCCAAGCTTAGCAGATTATGAGAGGAATTGTGAAAATTGTCTGGGGTGGTTTGTATGAGAATATCACTCAGGTTCAGCTGCCTGAACACTTGGTTCCCGGTTGGTGGCGCTGTTTGGGGAGGACTAGGTGGTGTAGCCTCGCTGGAGGACGTACATCTCTGGGGTGAGCTTTGAATGCTCATAGCCTCACCCTACTTCCAGCTTTCCCCTTCTGCTTCATGCGTGTATTGAGCTGTGATCTCTCCGCTCCGTCCTCTTACTACTTGCTATGCCTCCCTGTCACTCTGAAACCATAATCCAAAATAAACTCTTCTACACAACACCTCTGGTCATGGTGTCTTATCACAGCAAAGGAAAAGCAACTGAAACTGTGTCACCAACAGAGGCTCAAGGTAGATTTGGAGCTACAGTGACAAACTACACGACAGTCTGTGATCCAGGTGGCTAAGATCTTGAGGTCAGATCCCTGGCCATGGCTGGGAACTCGAAGCAAGTATTTAGCCATTACTGTTTTCCTGAAGCTACCTGATGTGTTCTGTGTGCGGGGACTTAAGATAACAGACGTGTTCTTCCTCACGGTGTTTGAGACCTGGCATCAGGAAGACAGAACGTGGGAGAGTCTGAAGGAGAACCCCTCCTCTTGTAGTCCTTGGCTTGCAGCAGCATCACTGTGATCTCTGCCTAGCTTGTGTCTCTGTGGCCTGTCCTCTTTTTATAATGGACATATTACTTTGGGTTTATGGCCCATCATGTCAAGATCTGTCCTCTCAAAATCTGTATCTTAGCTACTTCTTCAAAGACCCATATCTCCAAATAGCTCACAAATTTCAGGGATCTGCACTTGGGTGTGTCTTTCCGTATAGCCGTCTTCAAACAGTAATCATCCTTATCTGCAAACTTTAAAGATAGAGCCCGAAAAATGAAAGTCCTGGGTCATGTTGTGACACCTCCTGCTGTCTCTGTAACTCCACGATGCTCGAGGAATCTGCTACTCAAATGTGTTGCTAACATGCTGTTGAGGAGCACGGACACATTCCAATTAGTTGAGCTCATTTGCTGATTTGTACAGATAGAATTAATAGAATAAATCGAGCAAATCTCATAGGTTCTGAGATGATAATTGTTTTGACTGATCTGCTCTGGATGAACTGAGGAAAGCAGTTCATGCTGAACTAGTCATATGCAAAAGTAACGCACATATACTTCTAGTGTGGAGCTGAGGGAAAAGCAAAAACAAACTCATCTGGCAAATGGCAGCTCCTGTTAGCCACTCACAGGATAGTTGGGCTAAGAAATGAACACATGGCTCAGGGAGTAAAGAAATTAGCTCAGGATGGGAATAAGATTTGTGGCTGCAGAGAGTTCTGTCCCCGGGAAACCAGGCCAGTTCCTTGAGCTTTGCAACAGCCCATGCATGTGGATTTTCCCACCAGCAAACACACGCCCCTGCCCATACAGGTCAGCTCTGGGTGGGAGGGACCAGGCCCGCTCTTTACATCACAGGACGGTTGATGCAGTCAGCAGGAGAGAACCGGGTCTCTCTTGAGTCATTCACCTAGATGTGGTCAGGAGATTTGCTTCAGTGTAAGATGAGACTTTGATTGTCCTCTGCCCTACAAATAGGAAAGCATGGACCTCAAGAGGAGAATGGGGTTGGCCACCATAATAATAAACCTATTTTTCTTATTTTTTGAATTATTTTATTTATCACATATGCTCCCTCTCCTAACTATTGCTAAGTCCACTTCCCATTTCCCTACCCATTCAACTTGGATGCTTGACTTCTTTATTAGCTATATCTTAGCGCTGACAGACATAACCAAGTACCACAGGCTGGGCAGATTAAATGATAAACATTTAGTTCTTACAGTTCTAGAAATTGGATCCCCTTTATCATTTATTTATCAGTGCTGGGAACCCAACCCTGGACTCATTAAGTGTTCTACAGCTGAGCTGCGTCCCGAGGTCTAGAGGCTGCCATCCTGATGTCAGGAAGCCTGTTTGGGCTCTGGTGTGGATTTGCTTCCAGTTTGTAAGCTCTGCCTTCTCCGATGTTACCATGAGGGACCCAAGATGCCAAGGCTGTAACAGGCAAATTTTCTGCCCAAACAGTACAAGCCTGTTTCAATTGCTCTGAAACTTGAAACAGTTTCCAAGGGTGTGGGTGTGTGTGCTATGGCAGCCACCTGGCCACAGAAGCAGGAGGCAGTGCCTGGCACAGAAGATTTTCTTCAGGTTTGTGTTCACAATGCTTCCTGAAGGAGCAAGTCACATGACTCAACACCTTGTGTCATATGGCTCAGCACCTACCTCTCTCCATTGCTGCCTACTGAACAAAGACAGTTCTCCCACCAAAGCTGAGTGGAGCCCAGGTCTATGGGTGTAAACATAAGTATTTAAAAGACAGCTGGAGAGGGTGACCCTTGAGCACAATAAAACTAGCAAGTACTAACTTAGGACCTAGAAGCCTCACAGCCATGAACTTCTGACTAGGAGTGCAGTGCCAGGCATGAAATTCCCTCCAACACAGCAAGCCTCAAACACCAATCAGAAAGCTGTTAATTACCCCGTGAGAGTCATGCACTATGGCATCAGTGTGTATAACCTGCCTGTGAGGTCCATATTATGGTATGAAGAGTTGAATGCTAGGTAAGATCACTGACATGTTTTCATTCTGGTCCTCTAAAAACTGGGTCCAGGGCATTTAGCTGTGTTTTAGAGGACAGGACAAGGTGAGCCCTCCTGTGTGTGTGTCCGTTGGCTCTTATTGGCACTAAAAGAATCTTGGTGAAGGTGAAAAGCATTTGTAGTATTTAAAACTATTATATCTTCAAAAGGAAAAGCTCCAGAGACTAATAATTCTGTAGAGTCTTCATAACATGTACCAAATGATAGCAACATAGCAATTTTTCCTGCATGGCATCAAGGAGAAAAAGTGAGCATAATACTTAAGAGTCACAATTCTCCATTGGGTATGCGAGTCTAGAACCGGGGAGTGCCATAAATCAAACATTGTAAGCTTTATGTGTTTCCTCTCGCTAAATAATTCAGAAAAGAGAATTTCCAGGGAGAGCTTCTTGAAGGAACTTTCACTAAAAGATGAACACAGAGTTTGCAAGATCTTTGAAAACATTCCAAAAACCGTTTCATTGAGGAAAAATACAATACGATGTTATATTAGAATACAAGACTCACTAAGAAGTTTCTTATCTGACCCAGGTTCTAAAGCTGGAGCCTACACAGCTAAGCTGGCTAGGAAGACAGGTTTATGTGTCAAGCTGTTTGTTTCCTTTAGAAGGCATTGCCATGGCTCTCTGTCTCCTGGATGTGACCGCCTTCAGCAGATACACAAACAAACCTGTGTATTCCATGTACCCTATCCGGCAGCCTCTGGATGCCCCAGCATCCATTACTACCTCTTGGTACATCCGTCCATTGGTCATTCAGTCCACTTTTGTCCCTGCAATCACATTGGTCATGCTCACATGCTGGCTGGCATCCCCAAACCCTGAGACCAAGTTGCAAAATCCTGCTGTTCAGTAGTTCAGAGTCACATATGTCTCAAAAAGCAAAATTTATTGTGCTTGCATTAACCACTCACAGAGGTTTTGTGGTGTACTAAGTACCTGAAAAGAAGAAACCAGAAACACTGGCTTGATGGGGAAACTCTATCAACCAATCACATCTAATTAGGGTGTGGCTACCGGGGGCCCCAGATAGAGATACTGGGAGAATCCAGGTGCGCACTCTCTCTGCTGGACTCTCTCACGCCGGATGGAGAGGAAGTTGGACCTCCCATTCTTGTGGCGTGAGTTTCCCCTCATAACCATTAAAGTATAATTGTTACTCTTGAGCTGGCCTGGTTATTTATCATGCCTACCTAATTCGCAACACTGGCTGAAGAGTAATGAGAGGTTAAACTCCACTGTGTGGGGGTGAGTTCATTGATGCCGAGGATTCTGGAGGTGGCGGTGGAAAAGGAAGTAGCTGTGAATGGAAGTGGCGGGAGACTGGGAGGAGAGCAATGACTAGGTCACAGGACCAAGATGTGCTTGCCCTTCTTAGAAGTCTTCATCACCGAGACGATGCACACACGCAGCTGTGACACACGCAGGAACATACAGGGGACAGCGGCCACAGCTGGGAAGGCACACCCACCAGGGAAACAATCCCGTCTGCGGCAGCCTCAGAAATGTCTTGGAAAAAAAACCTAACCAAAGAAACAACAGGCCTGACGATGTTCTCTATTTACTGAGGACTAATTTCCCCAGCTCGGGTGTCACTTCAACACATTGCCTCACTCATAATGGACTGCTTTTATTAGACCCAAAGCCAAGAAAAACATTTCTTCAAGAAGTAAAATGACCTTGCTTTCCTCTAGGAGTTGACAATACGTAGCAGTCACACTAGTCTTAAGTTTTATCCATTTTCATATTTCTTAGCTCACGCTCACGAAAAATGGCGGACTGCGAATCTCTGCCTGCAACAGAGAGAACCAGCAAGAGTGACCTTCAAGTTGTGTGGGAACTTCTGGAGAGCTGTTTGTTAATGAGAAATAGTGCTGAACATTTTTATAGAATTGCTTTAATTAGGCACACTTTTGAAATTAATTACAACCAAATTTTCGTTATAGTACTGGGTAGTCAATTTTTATTACCATGGCAGATTATCTGGGTAATCAGTTTAGAGGGAAGAAAAGATTATTTTGGGTCATGTTTTCAGAAATTCAGTCCATGGTCACCTCATCCTGTCTTGTTGGTACTATGATTAGAGAGAATGGCTGAAAGGTGGGAAGTGGACAGACAGAGAGAACGGTCAATATTCCCTTCAAGGACATGGCATTGGTGACTTAGTCCTTACCTCCTGAAGTTTCCACCATCCCCAGAGAGCCCTCAGGAATGTAATCTAACCCTTCAACAGTAGAACCAAGGAGTTAACCCATGTTGTTTAGTGCCATAATTGGGTTATTTGATAGCTGATACTATTTTGGAATAACTTGTATATTGTCTCTACAGGGCTAACATTGCAATTATGACTTAAACAATCAAGTTTAGTCCAAACGGTTGTGGGCTAGGGAGACAAGTCAGAAGATAAGGCATAACTGAGCAAATGTGAGGACTTGAGTTTGAATCTCAGCATCCATGTAAAATCTGGGCCTAGTTGTGTATGGCTGTGACCGCAGCACCAGGGAAAGGAGACAGGTGGATCCTGGGCCTCACAGGCCAGCCAGCTCACCGAGAACAGTGATTTTGAGAGAGCTTATCTTAAGAAATAAAGTGGAGAACAATAGAGACAGACACCGGAAGTCAACTTCTTGCCTTTGCACATGCATGCGTGGGAGCACATATAAGTCACTCATGCCCCCCCCCACGAACACACACATACACACAAAACTATTGACTATTTTTAGATCCCTGAATCCTGCCTCATTAAGTTGGTTTTTAATAATACTTGTTCAGACTAAGCATACTGATAGATAAACCAGATTAATAACTGTTATCTTTCCATATGTAGATCTAGCTATAATAAGTCATTACTTTTTTAAATCAGAATGAGGAAACAGATGAAAGCCTATTAACCCTCAATGACTCTTTAAGCATTGAATTGTAGCAGTATTTTCTTTACGTGTTAATTGAGCGCCCCCTGCTGGTGTCCCTTATGTTTTGTATCTTTATTTGTGACTTAATGGAATTCATTGGTAACGAAATGAGTCTGAGTATCTCATCACACATAATTAACATTTCCCCAATTGCAATCATGGGTCAAAATTCTGCAAATAAATATTCAAGATTTATGCGTTTGACTGAATTAAACGTCTCATGAATCTATAAATACATATTGAAATCCCGCTGGTGACATGCACTTAGGCATCGTTACATGTTTACGAAAATATAAATGTGTGGCTGTGGCTTACACAGCTTCCGCCGTGCATCAGAGACACCTGCATGCCCCTGTTTACTATGGCATTGTTCACAGCAGCGGAATCTTAGAACCCACGTAGGCGTCCACCAGCAAGAGTGGAGAGAGAAACTGCGGTGGAGGAGCAACAGAATTTTGTTTATGAACAAAGGAACTGGAAGTTATGTCCTTTCCAGGGAAATGGATACAACTAGAGATGACTATGTTAATCAAATTAAGTCCAACTCAGGAAGAGAAATATTACATGTTTCCTCTCGTTTATGGAAATGATACCAGAGTCACACATGCAATCGTGTGTGTGTGAGAGACACAAAAATGGAAACACGTCTGTAGAACAACACAGAGACTAACAAAAGGGGAGGTGAGAGACACGGGGAAAACACAGCCAAAGTACACCATACACATGTATGAACACTTCCTTATACAGCCTAGTAATGTGTATAATGAATACATGCCAATAAAATATTAACCATCACGGTGTGTAAAAGAACAGCAGAAAGACATGGCATGCAAGAGGGACTGTTAAAAACACATACTAAGTCGATCACATTTTACACGAATTTCAGCGACCACATACAGCTTTATTTAGGAAAGAGGCTGCCTGGGTGATACAAATACATATACAAACTCTGCATGATCTCTTTCCCTGTCTCCTTTTAAAGTTTGGATGGGTAATGTGCAAGATGACAAGGCAGCAGACACTGGGCTTTGATGAAACTCTCCAAACACGGCACTTTGCTGCGGTGTTAAAACGCATGAGTGAATGTCAGTGGCAGGGAAAGGCACCCCTCCCCCACAACACCTTTGACACCGTGCTGGCCTAGGAGTGTTTGCATTACATGGTAAATCAGATTTCGATAACATAGCATAGTGGAAAATATTCATTTAACATTATTTGGGTTTTCTTATATTCCTCCACTATTCTCCAGATATAGTATAATATTTCTAAAAACTTGTTTTCCTTCCTTTCTTTCTTCCTTCCTTCCTTCCTTCCTTCCTCCCTCCCTCCCTCCCTCCCTCCCTCCCTCCCTCCCTCCCTCCCTTCCTTCCTTCCTTTCTTTCTTTCTTTCTTTCTTTCTTTCTTTCTTTCTTTCTTTCTTTCTCTTTCTTTCTCTCTTTCTTTCTCTCTCTCTTTCTTTCTTTCTCTTTCTGTTTCTCTTTCTTTCTTTGTGTGTGTGTGTCTATGCTGCATGTATGTGGGTGTACAAAAGGCCAGAAGAGAACGTCAGATTCCTCGGAGCTGAAGTTACAGGTGGCTGTGAGCCATCTGGGGACTGAATTCTCATCCTCTGGAAGAACAGAAGTGCCCTTAGATGCTGAGCCATCTTTCCAGGCTGAAAAATTGTGCCTTGTATTTCAAATCTATATAGCTTAAGAAAAATTTCAACATACATGATTCCTATTGAAATTTCATGATAGTTCTGCCCACAGTTGGGTTTATTTACTAGTTGTCAAAGAAGAAGGTGTTGTGTGGTCCTGCTGTACAAACGTATAAAGGAGCAGGAAGAGCTGCTGACGGTTTCATGTGGAGTAAGGCATAAAATACTCCAGAGACCGCATAATATCCACCTTCACTCCCTTTGATAGGAACCTCTTTATTTGGGGGGTTTCTTGATTCATGAAGACACACTCAGACTAACATGAGGGGTAGGGATAGCCTAGAGATGGCAAAGTCCGAATAGCAGATCCCTAACCCCCAGAGACATGTACCTAGCAGTCAGAGAAAATTACAGAGGCTCTGGGAATGCTCCACACTATGAAATTTGAGGACTCGACTAGTCTTTTCTCATAGAAGGATGATGACATTCCAGCATCCAAAGATGCCTGGTCTTTCAGTGTGACCTCACATTGATGGTGAACACATGCCACTCATCTCCAAAGGTATGGTCTCTATTATGGAGATTACCAGGACTAGGCATTCAACAATATGCATATGCTGTCTACATAAGATCAGATATGATCATAGTATGCTTTAAAGAACCATAACATAAAAGTAAGCTTTGCTGGAATTAGAGATTCTGTTCTTGTCTTCGGGGCATCACTTGACTGGAATTTGATAGAGTCGAGGCAGCTGTGAAGTATCTAAAAAGTGACATGGTTTATGTTTGGTTTCCTCTTCCCACATGCCCAGAAATATGCTCAGAAATGACAGTCTGTCATACCCACAAAAAATTTATAATTAGCCAGACTTGCCATAACATGAGGAACAGAAATCACCCCAATATGTAGAAAGACAGCTAATCTAAGTAACGACACACAGAAGGGGTATTGGGTGTGGATTAAGGTGTCTCATTTAATTTGATGTCTTTACTTTTCTTTTTTCCTTTTTTGAGGCGATGAGGCAATCCCTGACAGTGAAAACACGCCACCGCTGAGCTCCTAGATCCCGCGTGACCCTCAGCGTGCTGTGGGGACAAGAGGATGACACTCTGTACAGAAGAGAGGCAGAGCAAAATGCTTTGGTTAAAGTAACAGAGGCGTGTTTCGGGGCACATGTTATACGTGCTGCAGGCAGAATTTAATAGGACTCCACCACGGGTCTTCATCCACTGGAACTGCTCCTTTTCCATTCCACAGTGGAAATGCAAATATTCCCAGGTAGTAGACAGGACCTGTTCACTAACTCCTCCATTCCCCTTGACTTCAGTCAATAAACTGCAGCCGACTGAACGTTAACCTTGTGTCTTGATGGACATTTGTTCTTGGACACCCTTGAAGCCCAGCCATCTGGCTCTGTGTCATCCCCCCTGATGTGACACTAACATGCTCCAGCTCCATCCCAGAGGACCTCCTGTGGTCTCTCGATGTCCTCATTACAGACTGGATACCATATAGTCATCTGTGTTCTTCATTGCACCGAGAGGATCATAAAATAAATGTGTTTTAATTAACTAGCATGTTTCCAAGGTGACTGCATTTTATATGATCTTATGCAGTCAGCCTGCATTCCCTATTTCAGTGAAGTGAATTTAAACTTAAATTCTCATTAAAGAACTTCCCAGTACA
The DNA here is from genome assembly GCF_903992535.2 of Arvicola amphibius. NCBI lineage: Eukaryota > Metazoa > Chordata > Mammalia > Rodentia > Cricetidae > Arvicola > Arvicola amphibius. The sequence continues at coordinate 5,168,124 of NC_052049.1, read as the reverse complement.
TTTGTCACCCACAATAAATAAATAAAAATTAAAAAAAAAACTAGAAAAGAGGGGCTAGAGAGATGGCTCAGTGGTTAAGAGCACGTGCTATTCCTATAGAGGACTAGGTTTGGTTCCTGGCACTCACATAGTACCTACCTCCTGAAACCCCATGGCAGATCTGATGCCCTCTTCTGGCATCTAGAAGCACTGCATACACAGTCTTACAAGAACTCATACATACACATACAGCAGAAATAAATAAGCCTTAAAAAATAGAAGACTATGATTAAGATGCTTCTATAAACATGTATACCAATAGTATAAATATAGAGACACCTATTTTATAATTACATGAATACTTTTCTTCTGAGGCATTTCTTCTCATTTTGAAATGATACATAGAAATACAAAATTAGATATATTTTGATACACACTTTTTAAATTCTTTTAAAATTATTTGATGTTGTCCTGATGAAAACGTACTTGAAAACAGTAAAGGGATTTCAAATAATTAAAATAACACAAAGAAAAGAAAGACAAAGATATTATTCTACATTAGGTTACACACTGAGTTGGGAGTTCAGTATTCTGGGAAGTATTTTTGAGACATATCCTGCTCAAATCTTGCTAAAATGTAAACAGAGGGCACCTCGGCTCTGGACACCACACTCTACTCACCCAAACTAACCCCAGGCTCAGCCCTGGACACGGAGGCAGGTGTGGGCCTATGATTATCAGACAGGATTATGGCAGCATGGCCTACCCATGTTATTTGTGACTCCAGTTTGAACATAATAATCCTGGCATCGCTTATATAAGGACAACATGAGACACAGTAACGGAATAACCATGAGGTGGCAACACAAATTAAGAAAAAAGTTCTTAAGGCTTTCATATGTAAGATAGTTAAGGATTTGTGGATTTCTGAACATATTTTTGGTGGAGTCAATTGTCCCTCTTCACCCCTAAGTGGCAGGCAGGATTCTGTTTCTCATTGCCCCTCCCTTCTTCCGTGGCTTCTCAGAGGGAAGATTAACAGTCTCTGAAGTTAACAGCCTCTCTCCAGCGACTTCCCTTGTCCTGACCCTGGACCCTCCCCCAGAGAAGGGAAGACGACTTCTCTACTTGTCCTCTCTAAGCACGGTCTATCCTTCTTTGGCTTCATGGGCTCAGATTCTCCAGCTCTTCTTCCTGAAAGTCAACCCCAGGCAATGCAGGCTGGGACGAAGATTCCTACATTTTGAACACTCTACCTGCAAGATAGGGAGGTGCCCATCTTATATTCAGATGCAATTTTAAAAATTACCTCCTTTAGTTTTTAAATTAAATTAAGCGCACTTTTAATGATTGTTTCTTGAGACTTTGTATCACTAGAACATTTTGAAAAGTCCCAAGTACAGATTATAGATTTTCTTTTTCTAAATCCAGAATTAGGCAAATGAGGAAAAGGCCAGGCATCTGATGGAGGTATAGAAATATTGCAGAAATATGACAAATATCACTTAAAGCAGTATCTCATTGTCAGTCCAGAAAAACTTCCTCACAGAACACACATTAATGAATACACATTAAATCAGAATGACTAGCGTCACAGGCAATCGGCTAAAACAACTGCAAAGACAGAATGAAATTCCACACTTTCATGCAGTCAAGCGAACACCCATTTCTTACATGGTCCCAAAATAAACAATAATTAGTTCTCAAGTAAGAAGATTTGACAACACCATTTGTCATGAGTAATGTATTATGAATATGCTCAGTAATTGGGCTGGCCATCTGTGTAAGATAATTGGCTTTACCCAAATGAAAAATAATCTTCTCATATCTTTATGACAAAAGAAAGTTGGGAGCAAGGTGCCCACTAAAGTCAAGATTCCATCCTCCTGAAGATAATTGCAGGAGGCTGGGCTAGCTTCTTTGATGATTTCATTTCAAACAGACAACTTCATGGCCCTAAAGTGCTGTGGAAAGACTTCCCTACACTTCAAAGCTGTGGAGAAGTTTCTTTGCCTTTTCAAAGGAGTTACAAAAGTGCCACGCACCGCGCCCCCGTGTCTGCGCTCTGTGTGCTATTACCCAGTTACCGAGCTTCGGGCAAGGGGGCTGGAGGTTAAAATACACACACACACACACACACACACACACACACACACACACACAGACAGAGAGACAGCGACACGGGTCATCCTTGAATTCCCCAAGAATGCCCCCTTTATTGTGTTCAGGGGCAGATTATAGAGAGATATCCACGCCCCAGCCAAACCCACCAGAAACCACTCTCCTGCCATCAGGAACTCCTGAAGGTCTCCTGCTTGGAGCAGCTGTAGGCACTCAAATCAGGGGATTACAAGCAATTCAGGATCTGGGGTCTCACTGCTCCCAACACAAAAGTATCAAAGAGATAAAACAACCTATATCTTCTAGAGTAAACTCAATAACAAAAAGGATGCAGTAAGTTTTTAGCCTCATTTTCAGCAGGGAGAATGAAGCCTCATAGTTTAATGTGCTTTTGCCTTTCTAGAGGGACCATCCAAGAGTGGCCTCCTGTGATGACTGCATCACAGTCGTGGCTCAAGGGGAGGTGATCATATCCTTCCCAAGGACAAGGACCGCCTACTCCCCGTCTCCATCCACTCATTCACCTGTACATATGCTTTACAAAAAGCACAGTCCTCATAGAGAGACGTCTCTTTCCCATGAAGAACAATGAATGAAATGTTTGTGTATTGATCCGTTTGTGTATTGATCCAGTGTCAGATCGCTGATGCTGCCCTCATATCGGTCTTTTGTAAAGGTATCAGCCAGTTGATCTTTTGGAAGAAAACAGACTCACATGCTATGTGCACTCAGGGTAGATTCCATTAAGTTTGGATTTTTTCCCAGGAAGCCGTGTTATTTTCTTTGAATGTTGTCTTGGTTAGGGTTTTTATTACTATGAAGAGAGGCCATAACCATAGCAACTCACAAGGAAAACATTTAATTGGGTGTGGCTTACAGTGTCAGGTTTAGTTCATTATCATCATGGTTGGATTGGTAGCATGTAGGCAGACATGGTGCTGGAGAAGGAACTGAGAGTTCTACGTCTGGATCCACAGGCAACAGGACGTGAACTGTGACACTGGATATAGCTTGAGCACTGAATACCTCAAAGCCTACCTCCACAGTGACACACGCCCTCCAATAAGGCCATACCTACTCCAACAAGCCACACTTCCTCATAGTGCCATTCCCTATGGGGGGCATTTTATTTTAAATCACTACAAATGTCAATATGAAAATTTGTGCACTCATAAAAACCTATATAAGGATTTAATTATATGTTTATCTATGACAAGGCATTATGTGTGGGGTAGCAGAGACACCCAGAAAACAATAACATCCACATGGCCAACATTCTATTCCTGTGCTGCTCATGAGCTCTTGGCTCAGTCACTGCACTATCACCGTGAAGACACACATGAACAAGGCAACTTATTAAAGAAAACATTTAATTGGGGGCTTGCGTACAGTTTCAGAGGATTAGTTCATTATCATCATGTAGAAAGCAGACAGGCTTGGTGCTGGAGCAGGAGCTAAGAGCATTACATATTACCCACGCTGGGGGAGGGCTGGTGGGGGCTGTTGGAACCTCAAAGTCCGTTGCTAGTGATACACCTTTTCCAGTAAGTTCACACCTCCTAATCCTTCTCAGATAGTTCCCCCAACTGGGGACCAAACATTCAAACATGAGTCTATGGGAACCACTCTCATTCAAACCAACAATTCCCTCTGTAATCTTGTTTATTTAGTGTATGTATTCAGCATTTGCAAAGGTGTGTGTACATTTATAAGATGGTGTCACACACACGTGTGTGTATGTGTGTAAGATACATGTGCACATGTGTGCCCATTCATATGGAGGTGATAACATAAGGCTATCACCAGGTGTCCTTATTCACTCTCCACTGCATAGATTGAAGTAGAGTCCCTCAAATGAGCACAGAGCTCACTGATTTGAAGAGTCTAGCTAGACAGCTTACTCCACCCTGTCTCTGCTTCTGTGCATTGGGATTACAAGGAGGTCACCACACCCACTGGACATTTAAATGGGCACGTGGGATCTGAACTCTGGGCCTTGTATTTGCATAGAAGATATTTGCCCACAAGCCATCTCTGTACCATTATTTTCAAAACTCGAATCATGTGTCAAATCGAAACATTTTGGTCTTGTTTCTTAAGCAGAATTTAACTGCCTGTCGGAGCATCACCATTAGAATTTGTGCTTTAACACACACAACCTTTCAGAGACAGCTCAAGAACTTAAAGTCTCCCCTGAGGACAATTGCCAGGCCAAGTGTCAAAGCGGCTGGGATTAAGCTCATGTGTGAGGATCCTGTATTATCCGTGACTCTGAATGACCCCCAGAGCCCCAGCATGCAGCTTCTCTACTGTGACTATCAGATTTGCAGAACTTCGAGTTAGAGGTCAGAGAGAAACCTACATTGTTCTGCACAGCATTTGTTCATGGACACTAAGCATCAAACAGCAATAGCAGCCGCTTGTTTCTGTTAATAATGCTGCCTAGATGAATTACCCAAAATGCTTCAAAATTGTAGACGTCTTTCCTCTGGGCAGGTGTGGCTTACCCAACCGACAACAGAGCCAATGAGAGGTGAACAACAGAGTCCACACGCGCTCCCCTTGTGTTTCCACCAGGCCTGCCACTGACCCACAGGTCCCTGGGGATCTATCCCAGGTATTATAATATGAACTGAATGTTACTACGTTGCAATCTTTAGGGATATCTCATTCTGGGAATTCTTCTTTGTTCAGTCTTACATGTTTCATTAATTTTTTTTATTGAAAATTCATGATATATTCAATTAGAATTACCCACTATTGAGGTTCGCATTTCAACTAGAATTTTCTGTATGGAAGCCAGGCTCAGTGGGCGTGCATAATCTGAGGTGGTTTCCAGTTGAGGGAAGATTTTGATGGACTCTGCTACATCGCATTTGTAGATTTGGTTCCAAAACTTAATATACAGTGAAAATGGATAAAGAATGCTGAAATTATGCTAATAGCCAAGGTTGCATTGGCATGTTTCCTAAATGAGAGGAGGACTTGTAATTAGCCAAACATCTAAACTGTGACAGTAAGCTCATGAATTTATCGGCTGGACCCAAAACTGCTAAGACCTGAGATCAACCAGCATTTCCTTTTTGCCCTGACAATTCTATTTTTAAAAAGTAAATACATGGGAAAAAGACAAAATGTATTAGATTGACATTGTGCAGTGAGTCAGTAAGTTAGCAATACAGGCTTCATCAATTCCAAATCTGTTTGGAAAAAAAAAACTTGGTGCCCGTGTCTACACGTGTGCAGATGGGGTAAAACTAAAACTTGCAAAGTATTTTGAGAAAAACAGTTTGCTGCCACATCTTTGGATTTCTGTTGTTACATCTTATTTCATGCCATTACAAGATCACCAGTGTCTGCTGAAGCAGTTAATGCTTCTTTGAAAATGTGGTTGCTATTGAAGGCTCCCTAGAGAGACCTCACGGCAACTCTGCTTGCTGCTCAGCTCACACCCACCCCCTTAGACATTTGAATGAGAAAGCGAGTCCATTCATGTCTTACACTTCTTGGTCAAGTCCTAAAAACCCTTCTTTTGCTGTACAGGTTTATTCTTTCTTCTTCTGTCCCAGCTGAAAACAGAATTATAGAAATTCTTTAAAATGTTTCTCAAATATATTTTTCTTTTGTTGAGAAAGTAGTTTTGTATATCTAGCCTATGTACAACTCACAAGAATTGTGTATTTGCTATAATAGCATTCTTAAAAGGCTATAAAATGTATAAATTTACACTTGATGGAAATAGACTTTTGCCTCAAGAAGATTAACTTCATATACAAGTTTACTTTTTCATTCCAAGATAATTGAACGAAATTTCAATTTTAATTTGTTAGTGTTGTCTTTCATAAAATTTAATTGTGCTGCTGCTAATCCAACTGCACTGGAGTTATTACTGCTACAGGTGGAGTGATGAATACTGAGCAACTGACAGAGAGACATGAGCTCCAGCCACTGCGGAGCGGGGTGTGCGTGACTGAGACAGCTGGTGTGGCTGATGGCAGCGGCAAAGCTCAGCAGGGGCTTCCAGGTTTACCTGCTGTCTTGCCCTGAAGGCCATTTCTCCCAGAACAGATGTCGGCAGCACACCTACAGTCTACAGAAACAGCTCCCATCAAAATGAAACTCTCAGGAAAAATAATAACAACAACAAACAATTTAGTGTCCTTTCTATAAGCTTGAAAAATATAGGGCTTGGGAAATAGGGCAACAGGGGAGGAGAGAGAAGAGGAAGGAGTGAATAGAGGAGGAAGGAGGGAGGAGGGAGGAAGGAGAAGAGGAGAAAGGGGGGAGGGAGGAACGGAAGAGGTAGGAGGGAAGGAGAAAGGAGGGAAGGCAACAGGGGTGGAAAAAGAAGAGGATATAAGAGGAAGGAGTAGAGGAGGAAGGAGGGAGGAGAAGGGAAGGAGGGAGGAGGGAGGGCACATTGGATTTCTTTATGATCAAGATGGTTTTGCTGGAACATTAAAATGCAAAGCATTTTGTTTTTATTTAGCTGTGTCTCTCTATTATACATAATTAAAATTTCAATTTTTTTCTGAAAGGAAAAAGGAAACATAACAAATATTAAAAGTAAAAATAGAAAACTCAAAATACACTGTATAATTTTTAACAATTGTCTTTATAAAGCCCAACACAAGGTAAGCTGAACACGAGCCAGCAGGAAGCCAACAGCAGCATCAGGAGAGCCTGCATTCCTTCCTCACACCCGAACACCTTGAGCTTGCTCGTCTCTGCTGTGCCAGATGTGCCCAACTCACACAGTGACTTTTAGAGCACGGACGAGATGGAAAGGGTTCCAGTAACTCAACAGACAGCAAGGAAGTCCCATCCAGATGTGCCACATCCTTGTGTGCTGCCAGGAGTTAGCCAATCGACCTTGGGTCTGCAGTGTTCTCCATATTCCAAAGCAAAGATTTCACAGTGAAGCAACACAGCAAACAAGATCTCCTTGCTTAGTCTTCACACCGTGTAGGAACCTACCAGCTCAGGGAACTAGGCAGAGTTCATGCAAAACGACCACAGTAGGAGAGTGACCATGGTCTGGTAATAATACTGAAAAAGGGAAAAAAAGATCTGGTAACATTTTTTTTTAATTAATTTCTGTATTTCAACCATGAAAATTGGCCAGCAAAGTCTTATACTGCTCAGAAATAAGAATGTGCCACCATTTAAACACAGATTCCATTACAGATTGTGCTTTCAGTTCCACCCCCTATAACCTTGTGGGGGCAGTTATAGGAAAGACTATAAGCTCTCTATTACATATTTTGGTGAATGAATTTACTCATCTCCTTGGAATATCAAAGTCCTAATAGAAGAATAACTTTTCATGTCATGTTCTAGGGCTAAATTCTGCACATAGTACAACATTCAGAGAGAATTGGAATAAAGCTAATGCCACCTTTGCCCTGCTGGAGACTGCATCTTGTTACCATAACAACCCAATTTATAAATTAGTGCCTAGACAACTGGTTCTTATGATAGAAAGAGTGCTAGGCTAATCATGCTCTAAAGAATCTTGAATCAATTTGCGTTGCCTACAGTTGGGGAAAAGATAAGAAGTACAAACACCAAGAATAGGGAGAAAGTGCTAAGCGTCTGTGGCTATTCGTGAGGCAGCCTTATCCGAAGACCCCTTAATGAACGAGAGTCCTGATCTCACTGGATGATGCACAAGTCCAGGTGGAAGGCTGAGACTGGAGAATTTGCTGTAGCCAGAAGCCAGCATTGCAATCTTTTCGGGAGCTGTCAGTTCCAGCAAGGGCCATGTGATTCTGTCTGCTTTTCAGTATTGGAAGATACATAAATAGTTTCCAGAAGTGAGCCAAGGAAAAGAAGAACCAGTCACCAAGCTCAACTTCCTCAAGATGTGTGGGGAAAAGGCCATGGTGGCTCCTCCCAACACCACCACCTGGCAGAGCCTTTCCTCCCCCAGCCTCACCAGGGTCTACGCAAGTACATACCTTTGCTTCATATATCCTTCTTTACTGGGTGAAAGGAACAAGCAAAATGGCTATGAAATAAGTACAAAAAGCTGTACACAATGGAAAACAATGACCCAGTTTGATAATACTTCGACATTTATTTCAGAGTAAAATACATTTATCCTCAATGCATCGAGAACACATAATTACAGAAAAGTCCTTTAGTGACAATTATTATTCACAGAGTTGCTCATGCACAGAACAAAATTTGGAAAACCAAGAATGATTTTCAAGAGCCAAGTTGGTCTGCTCTGGTCTAATGTAATGCCTGAGTCTGCTTCATCAGGCACTACCTACAGATCACTGATGGCATCAGGTGATCAGGCGGCAGGAAGCAGAGGGTGAAACGACAGCCAGGTCCTGGGGTGTGGAGCACACGGAAGCAAGGGCTGGGCATGAGTGGATCCGAAGGGCCTGGCCTGCACCGTAGATGTGAGATGTGGGAGAGAGAGGCATCTCACCGCTGAGCAAGGGAGGAGGGCAGCTCTCACCGCTGAGCTAGGGAGGAGGGCAGCTCTCACCGCTGAGCTGAGCTAGGGAGGAGGGCAGCTCTCACCGCTGAGCTGAGCTAGGGAGGAGGGCAGCTCTCACCGCTGAGAGAAGGAGGAGGGCAGCTCTCACCGCTGAGAGAAGGAGGAGGGCAGCGGGCAGCTCTCACCGCTGAGCTGAGCGAGGGAGGAGGGCAGCTCTCACTGCTGAGCAAGGGAGGAGGGCAGCTCTCACCGCTGAGCTAGGGAGGAGGGCAGCTCTCACCGCTGACCTAGGGAGGAGGGCAGCTCTCACCCACCTGAAGCCTACTCACAAGATAGCTTAGAGAAAGTACCAGGTGTACAAAGCCTCATCCTAAGTTCCCAAGAACTATCAGCATAGCGTGTAGCTCTACTTCCTTGACAGGCAGCTGCGTCACCTCCCCATGTGGGAAGGAAAAGGTGTCTGCAGCGGGAAATATAAGGAAGCAATCCAATAAAATTTTTGCTACTGTGGTCGTTTTTTAAATTGTTGGCCAAGGCTGATTTGAAATGTTCTGGCAATTATTTTCTTCCACAGCAGGAGTGACATAGTCCTCTGATTTCATAACAACTAGTGAGGGCATTGCTTGGGGACAATAGAGAATACTATTTATTACTTTACTTGCTTTTATTCAGTTAGCTCACCATGTGGGCTCCTGTCCTATTAACACAATCTGGCAAGGTCATATGATTACATTTAAACGTCATTGTCAGGTATCCGTCCTTGCTGTTGGTATTTGCCTGAGGTTCTTATGCCTAAAATGATTTCTATCTTTTCCCTTCTATTGAAGTAGCAGTAATTATTTTTGCTTCTATGACGCTCTTATTGTTAAAGCCTGCTTTGTTTTCTTCTACTTTGTCTTTGTAAGAAGCACATTATTCAGGGACATGAGCTGACGTTTCCATAATGCCAGCCCAGTAAAGGTAGCATCCTTCAAGGACGGCAGTTACTACCGAGTCGTCACCAATAAAACAAGATAGAGTTCCACATGAAAGACATCAGAAGGTCGAGTGTGGGTGCCTTCTGGTCTGGTCATCAATTTCAACATGTCACCCCCTTCCCATGATCAACGCCTCTAAAGCATTCTTCCAGACTGTTTGTTTGTTTGGTATTTTGAAACAGGGTTTTTTTGTGTAGCCTTGGCTGCCCTAGAACTAACTCTGTAGACCAGGCTGGCCTCAAGCTGACGTATTCCTCCAGTTTTGTCTGCTCTTAGTAACACCGGATTCTATGAGCTTGGGAGTTGGGGAATGGAAGAAGATGCCTCTTCTCTCAGGGACACATTTGCCTCCTACAATTCCTTCTCCTTCAAATATATATATTGGTTTTTCGAGACAGGGTTTCTCTGTGGCTTTGGAGCCTGTCCTGGAACTAGCTCTTGTAGACCAGGCTGGTCTCGAACTCACAGAGATCCGTCTGCCTCTGCCTCCCGAGTGCTGGGATTAAAGGTGTGCGCCACCACTGCCCGGCTTCCTTCAAATATTTTTATAACAGCAATCAGTTATGTAAACTCATAGGGTGACTGGCTCATTTCAAAATGCATCTTTCAGCCCATACACATCGTGGTGAGACTGCTGGTTAGAGGTGCTGTTTCCACTAAATCCGTTTGAAATGGCAGACGTCGCAATAGGAGTGGCACCATACCGCTGCTGTAGCTCTCTTCTGCAGACGTGAGATGTGGCTAAGGCACTAATTAAGAGTGACTCAGTAAAGCAATGAGTGATGCTCAAACATACAGTGCTCGTGGGAATCCCTCTGAGGTTGGAAGGGGGATGTTTCCAGGTTCCTAGGAGACCTGGCAAAATCTTTACTGGGACACCAAGCCCTGCAGTGCTGCTAGAACAAGCTCCTAGGGGTATAGTTCCACCTGTCAGTGGCCCTGATTCCCACTGGTCACGAAGAGGAAAAAGATGTGTTAACATAATTCAGTCGCTGCTTTATGAGGGTGCTTCTACCAATAGTTCTGGCCTAGACGGTATAGGATTAACTAGAAAAGAACATGGGTTGGCGTTGTGCTTCACACTTAGATGAAGCCACTGAATTCTGCTCTTCACAAGCCTGCTCCTCAGAACTGCAAACCAAACATTTCCTCAATGTTCCGCAAGCCAGGCAGCTAGAGAGAGTCCCAGTATTTCCTCAGCTGTCAGCCCTGAGTGCAAACTGTCATAGCTCTCTGAGTAAGGACAAGACCTTGGTAGCTGGAGAAATGCCCTCACTGATAATTGCAGTCTTTGCTGCTGTAAGTGTGCTTAATTGAATTCTCCTGGGACACAGACACCTACATAAACTGGGAGGAACCGCCGGCGAGGCGCTAGGCTTCTAGAAGATGCTTTCACATGAACAAAACTGATCATAGAGAAGAGTGGCTCCTTTTCTCTCTTGGAGCGCGATTCCAAATGACCAGGAAAGCAAGCTCACCATTCAGCTCTGCATCATCGCCCTTGGGTTCTGCCTTCATCTTCTCCTGGCAGTGTGGCTGCTTCACCTCCAGGCATCGCATCTGTATTCCACCCTTTCAAACAAGAGGAGGAAAGGGGCCAAAAGATCAGTTCAGCTCAGCCTGCAGTATGTGCTGTGTTGGGTGCATCATCTTGCTTAACCCCAAAGGGCGGGTCTCCAGGCAGCAGAGGAACACCCAGCAGAAGCCTGGAGCCAGGATCCTGAAGCATGATGCCCACCAAAAAGACGGAAGCTGAGGGATGAGGGGAGGGGAAGAGAGGGAGGGGGGCATCAACAGGGTCTGAGCTGAGGTGCCCAGCTGTGCCTATGCATTCTGCTACCTCACACTACCCTGAGCTACATGTCTGTCTGAAAAGGGACCTTTCAACTCCATCCATCTCCTCCTCTGTGGTTACCACACAGGCAACCAGCTGTCCTGGTTCAGAAAGTGCCTTCTCATGGTGGTTCCTTAAACCATTCATGTGTCTGCTCGTCGCCTCTGGTGTGGGGAAAGTAGGTCAGGCGTAACTCCCATAACAAGTATCCTGTGCAGAGCACTGGCCTGTGGCTTCCCTGCCCTGGTTTGCACACGGAGTTGACGTCTCCATTTAGACATATGAAGGATGATTCCTGATAGAAGAAATAAAATTAGTCCACTCACATCTTCTTCATGGCATCTGTTGTCCCATGTTTCATTCATGAAAAATAAGTTCGTGATTCTAGGAGAGTGTTCCAAGTTCTGCTTGGTGGCTTTATATCAGGAAAGCAGATACAGCTTGTTTTTAATGACACAAAAATGTATTCCGTGAGACATTCCAGAAGGTTCTGAGGAGAGCACACCTCGATCCTGTCCTGTGTGCCAGTGTAGAGATGAAAGCCCAGAAAGAGACTTTTCTCAGGGTGCAGCAGATTCCTGGCTTCCCACTGCGGAGCCCTCCCCCTTCCTTTCTGTCCTTCTGATCATATGGACACAGCTTCCTCTGGGCCCTCACACATAGCCATTTGTTAGAGCCAATTTATTCTCCCTTTACAATATCAACCTAGAGACACTAATTATATCCGGGACTCCCAGGCGAGGCATGTTTCCACATCAGTGAGAAAGCCACCTGTTTTATAGGTGCTGCCTGTGTTCCAGACACGAACGGCAGCCAATGTCAAGCTTTCAGGAGTAATTTCGTGGCACACCGAGGGTAAGTGGTTCACACAGAAATTCATGCTGTGCTCTGTTATTCTGCTCCTCCAGTATTATTTCCCTCACATTAAAGAACCTTAAATCTAAAGAAATAGGCCCCATTCTCCCTCCTCCCCTCGCCTGTATTTCCTGTGAAAACAAAAACATCAGTATCCCTTATGCAACCCTGCCTTTCCTGGTGCCTGGGATGTATCATTTCTCCCTCTGCTAGGGCCTAGCATTTCAAGTTGAAATGAATTGCAGATTTATAGGCTACATTAATTTCACTCAGACCAGCTCTGTGCCAGATCACCCGCTGGTGAGAACAACAGCTTAATTAAATTACAGCTGTAAATTATAACGGCTTATCAACACTTACGAAAGCCACATTCTGTGATGGGTTTTGCTTTCTCTTATTTGTCTCCCAGTTTGGAATGAAGAGGATTGAGTAAATAGATCGCATGATAACCAAACTGTTCTTTGCTTTTCTGTCCCATATGTTGCCTTAGTCTGCTGAGTGGCACTGTAACATCAATACCTTGACTGAGTAATTTATACAGGTCTGTGAGGTAGCTTTTCTCAGATATGGCGACTGGGAATTCTGCTGCCAACTGGGTTCCCTTGAGGATTGTTAGGTCCTAACCCAGTGGAAGGTGGGAAGTAGAACCCTTCCATCTCCCCTTTATGATGCTATGGAATCCGCTTACCTAGGACTCGGCCTCCAAATACTCCCATCAGCTACATCTCCCAACACTGTTGCTTAGACAGTTACATTTGCCCATGAAGCCTGCAGACCAAAGGCATTACACCACTACTTCATGGTCATGTTTATAAACAGCCTAAATGTAAACAAATCTACCCCTGTGTTCTCTTCCCCATGGGCCCAAAACCCTGGTCCTTGGGCAATATTTTCATGTTCTAAACCTTGCTTCTCACAGGACAAAGGCCCAGACACGTGAGAGTCCATGTGAAGGGTGTACATATTCAGCATATAGATGCCATTTCCATTTAGGGAGAATGGAAAAAACTCTCTCCTCCCTCCCCACCAATGGGCCACTTAGTGTGGATGCTGACAGTCTTGGCTCATGTCTGCTGGTGGCCAAGCATGTCATGCTAGACCAATTCTCCTGAGGACGACCACATAAACCTTGGACAGAATCTAAACTATGACTCTATAAAGGGACCGAAGAATGTCAAGAGGGCAAGTGCAGTACTTGAATGGATGCACAGAAGAGGAAATGGTTCTGCGCATGGTTTTGTTTTCTCCTTTCCTACCTGAAAGAGCCTGGAGGCTGCAGGCAAGGCTCACATTACACAGGAATGGGCTTAGATGTGAAATATTGCCCCAGAGGCCAATGTATTGAACTAATTGTTATCATGAGGGCTCTCACGGGTGGCATTTTAATGGCATTATTGAGATGTGCTTAAAACTTTAGGGAGTGAAGGCTGCCAAAGGGACTGAGTCCCTGAGGTGTGCCTTTGAAAGTTATCTGGGGTCCACCCCTGTCACTTGAGCTTCTGAGGACAAATTCTCACAGATGACATCATGAGATAGATTGTTTCAGGGTAGAATCCTGACAATAAATCTTTTGCATTGGGTTAAAACTGCGATTCCTGCATGTTCTGCTAAGGCCAGTTTGGTTTTACTGCATGAGAATTTACCAGAATGGATGGTACAAGAAAAAAATCTGGCTGAAGGGGTGCATACCCAGGGTGATGAAGACAGACTGTGTTAGCACAGCATGCCCATCACTCCACCAGACTCTGAAGTGACACTTTCTCTACTGTGCTTCCGCGTGACCAGACTCACTGTCCTCTTTGGGGAGGGAGAATCCTAAGCACTGAGCACAACACTGCTGTCAGCTAGTGTGGAGCTAGCTCACCTAAAAAGTCACTTGTACCTTATTAAACACAACGTATGTAAAGAGGGAAGGAAGGCAGTTCAGTTGGTGCGGGCACTTGCCTCATAATCCTGGACACCTAACTTGAATTCCCAAGACTCATGTTAAGGTAAAAGGAGAAAAACAACTCAACAAGTCTGTCCACTAACCTCCATGTGTGCACTAACCTCCGTGTGTGCACTGACCTCTGTGTGTGCACTAACCTCCGTGTGTGCACTGACCTCTGTGTGTGCACTGACCTCCGTGTATGCACTAACCTCCGTGTATGCACTAACCTCCATGTGTGCACTAACCTCTGTGTGTGCACTAACCTCACGTGTGCACTAACTCTGTGTGTGCTCTGGCATGTGCACTCCCCAACACACACAATAAAATTTAAATTGTTTTAAATGTGAAGAAAGAGCTTGGTTGTATGCCTGTAACAGGAAATATCATCTTACTCATCATAGTGACATTACCATTTTCGCCACTCTCTAAAATCCATGAAATGTGTCCTTGCATCCTTAGGTTTACACAATGAACCACAAGTTGTTGGAAGGCAAAACTTGCTGTCATCGTTAAATGTGCCAACACTCAGGAGATGACGCAGGTCTCACGCACAGGCTTCCTGCCTGTAAAGTGTTTGCTATGGATGCCACCTCTCTTCAGCAGGCCAACAACTGACCATTTAAAGAGAAAATTCTTCCGAAATTTCTGAGGAAAAACTGCATTTTTGCTCCTCAAATACACATGGTTGATCTTCTTTCCGCATTGTTGACAAAATGTACTTGCCTCAGCCCGCCAAGTCCTCTGCAATAGCCAGATAACCCCACTCCCAACTGTGACAGAACACATGTTCATTTCTTTGTCCCAGAGTTCACAGAACCCAAGGCCTGTATGCTTAGATTTTATTCTTGAAAGAACAAACAAGAACATGGTACCCAACACAGCACAATCAAAGCTGCTAAGTAGCTGTTAGAACAGAGCTAGAAGGCAGTTTTTGTCTGCTGTTTATTTTATACAGCTCAAAGGTTTTTTTTTTAAAAAAAAATAATTCATATCATCTGTGTTTCACAGGAAAAATCCTAAGATGACAGATATCAAAGATGTGATGTCAAAACATAGGCTTGAATTGCCGCTGATACACAAATTTCTAAAATCTTTGGCATCTATGTCTTTGTATGCTTAGATGTTAGCTGTTGCTGTCTAGCAACTACAGCTTGTGACTTGTTCATTGATGTGGCGGGATGCATTGAGGCTCTCTTGAGTCTGAGATGAGACATTTTATGGATGTTTGCCACCATGGCTCTTTATGAGGTGTGGGAGATGGTACCTGAAAAAAAAATCCCACCTAGATAGGAGAACTGCTAGAATACTGAGCACACAGAAACTACTTAAATTTTTTCCCCCATGGTTGTTTTTAAACATTAACTCTTGCAGATTTTTCAACGAGTCTACAGGACACAAAGTATAGATGACCCTGCCCCATGGTTTAGCCAATGGAGGCCAATGTGCACAGTCAGCCTTAGAGAAACACAGACTTCTATGACTCCTGAGCACACTTTTAATGAAGCAGAAATTGCAATCTAATCATGTGTCCATGAAGATCCAGGAAATTGTCTGCAAAATCTTCCAATGACCCTGGCCTGGCCCTGGAACCACAGAAGCTGGGAAGGCTGTCTCTGAAGGGAGAGAACACGGTGCTTCCATGTCAGCATAAGGAACGTGGGTTCCCTATACTCTGGGGACTTTTAGCTCCTTCTTCTTCCCAGTTGTGTGACCTAACTTCACAGGGTTTCATTAGACACGGTTTCCGTCTTCTTGGTTTATTTAAATTTCAATATTCTCCTGTCCAGTCTATTTTTCAAACTGTAACATGATTCTCCCAGGGGCATGTGTTGTATCTTCTAGTTCTAAAGAAATGCATTGATTGATTCCTTCATGTTTATTCTGTCTACAGAGCTGCAATTTGTCTCATTACATAAAAACCTGCTAGACTTCCTTTATGCTGCTAGTTTCTTTGTTTAATATGACTTCTATTTCTAAAACTCAGGGCTCTCTAAATCCAAGGATGGATTGCCTTTAAGAACAAAATCATTTTTTCTATCAAATCCATTCTCCCGCATTTCTCCTCTACCTGCTGTTACTCCTTTCTCAGCACCAACAGATTTTCTCTGTCCCGAAGAAAGGCAGAAGAGATAAATCTCCACTTTGAGCAAATGTCATAATTAATCTTTTTCAAAAGGCAAAAACATAGGAAGCCACACTGCTTCCTAAATTGGCTAATGGACTATGTTTATTAGTCAGAAACATCCCACTGGACAAAACATGCAGCCAATCCTCCATTGGGGGTCTCAGAACTGAACGCCCACAAACAAAGCCTGAAGCTTGACTTTTCCATTCCTCTCCTGAAATCTCAGAGCATAGCACTGGTTTTTACATTTTATTTTATTCTTCTTGGGAGGTAGTAGGCAACCCCAGAAGAGCTGAAGATGTCGTACTAGCAAGGGTCAAAGCCGAGAGGGAGTCAGGTCTCTACAACTTTTAGGTGATAACTCAACCGAGAAAGCAACCAGAGAGCAACCAGGCACATGGTGTTTAGAAACATACCTTTACTATGTCTTAAATACTTAAAAAACTTATAAAACATACACATTTTTCTGCATCTATTAAAAATATATAATTAGCCAGGTGGTGGTGGTGCATACCTTTTATTTTTATTTTTATTTTTTTTTTTGGTTTTTCGAGACAGGGTTTCTCTGCATCTTTTAGAGCCTGTCCTGGAACTAGCTCTTGTAGACCAGGCTGGTCTCGAACTCACAGAGATCCGCCTGCCTCTGCCTCCCGAGTGCTGGGATTAAAGGCGTGCGCCACCACCGCCCGGCTTAAATAAATTTTAATTGTATCTATCCCAGTCAAATTCCTCTAGAATGTCACTTCAACCAAACAGAATATAATTGTATCAATCATTTTTTGCTCCATTATCATTTCTACTCATTGATATCTCTGGGCGAGGTTAATCGAGCACATTTATCTGTCCTTATCCATCTCTCAACACCTGGAGTTAGTATGGATTTAGCCTTGTCTTCCTTCACTCTTGAATTTCACTCTTGGCCTGCTGCCCAGACTCCTTCAAATACCTCAAGAAATGATTGGCAAGTGGATAATTAATATGACATTTGAAAACAATAATCTTGTCTATCTGTGTGTTTACATGTGTTACAGGCATGCATTTTTCAATACACGCCCACAAAATGTCTTGTGCCTTAAGCCATTAGACTAAAGACACTGCCAACATTCTAAAGACTCTTAGAAATATTTGTCTATTTGAAGTTTGGGGTCAGTCACCAGACAGAAATATTTCTATTATATTTCTGTCACTTCTAGGAACAAAGTAGCTTTATTTACTGGTTTGTTTGAATGTAAAGAAAAGAAAAAAATACTACTACTATAACAGGCAGTTGGGAAGTTATTTCAAAGTTAGCAAAAAAAAAATGGCATATGAGGATCTCAATGCCACTTGAAACCCTGGGCACACATGAAGTAGGGTGACTCCAGCCTTCTCTGCTTTTCCTTTCTTTATGCATGTTCCTCGTGCACAGCAAATGAATCAAAAACAAGAGCAAGGTCCAAACAAATCCCAATACACATGCTTGGAACAGAAGCATAGGAGAAGTTTCCACCTAGAAGCACCAGAGTTGTGTCTTCAGGAAGCAGAGAGCATTTGGGAAAGTCAAGCCTTTTATTTGTGTTTGTTTTGAGACAGGGCCTGGGCATGTAGCTGAGGCTAACCTCAAATTTGCCCAGTGTTCTTAAAATTCAGATCCTCTTGCCCTAGTCTCTGAAGGTACCGAGATGGCAGGTGTGTAGCTTTAATGTCACAGCTACTCCTGCCCTCCCTGTTTCCTGACAATAGCACTGATTTCTCCACTGACAATTCAGCAGAAAACAGGGATCAGCTAGACATCAGATCTACGGTTTGGGGCGTGGGATGAGCATATTCCTCTAGTTGTGCTGATAACGAGGTAGCTGTCAGGACCCTGCAGAATTCTAGTGTCTCCCAAGGAGGCGACAGATGGCTGTAAATAGTGAACAGAAGTAAGGCACCGTAGTGCAGAGGGACGAGGAGAGAGCCAGGCTGGACAGAAGGGCTTCATGCGCGCATGCGCACGAGTGGGGCGGAGGCTTCCAGCGCCGATAAATCTCTTCTACACCCCCACAGTCTGAAACAGGCATCCTGCAACTTTCAAGGTGCGGGTTGGAGGGGGCGTGGGGATGGGGGTGGTGTTCCTTCTTAACATGCAATGGGAGACAGCAACATTTGAGACAATAATATTCTTGTTAAAAGTGATCTGTTACGAGGATATGATAGATGGATATGCTTAAGCCATTAATATGGGAGAAAATTTTCCCAAATAAAACACTGTACATAGGTCCTTTGAAAATATGACTAACTGGCAAAATGATGTCCAGGGTTACAAAACCCAGGGTGACCTAAGTGATCCTAATGGGAAACTTTCAGTGTAAGAGCTTTGCTCTGTTCCTGTTTTGGAAAACAAGTTACACGTCAACATAGAAACGGACAAAGTACCCAGAAGGTCTTCCAGAGTTCCTAGGATAGGCGGATGGTTCTACTAATTTCCCTGAACTAGGCACTGTTAGATCTCAGCCACAAACACAGCGTGTAGAGGAGTTAAGTCCTTCCTGTTTGAAAAGGAAGAAAATCACCAACAAAGCTGACCTCATAGATTCTCTCCCATCCCTTAGGATGTCTAAGTTGCTAACATGGGGTTCATGGCGATACCCCAACTGTTCATGCTGCAGCCTGTCTATTGCTCTGCTTGCCTGCTGGCCCAGGCATGTAAGAAGGACACTAGGATAACGGGCAATGATGTGACCAGCAGCTGCTGTGGGCACTCAGTGGGGGATTCATAAATGTTTGTCAGGTATCAGTGCAAGTCTGAGCAAATGGATTATGAGCAAATAACTTGTATACTTCTTCAGTGCAAGACTGAGCAAATGGGTTATGAGCAAATAACTTGTATACTTCTGCCTAATTTTAAACTTCAGCAGTCAGACCTGAGAACATCTTGAATCTAATGAAATGGTTTGAATGGCTCTAATTTTCTCAGAGTGCTATAAATCCCTACTGCAGTCCATTAAACCCCACAAAGAAAGCCATTACTCTCGTTTATATTCTAGGCAACACGTTGAAACTTGTAATGTCTCTTCTTAGTTTAGAACATTTATGATCTTTCTTCGACCCATGGATTTGTTTTCTAAAATAATGTTGCTTTTATTTTCTAAGTTTTCATTTAAAAAAAAAAAGAAACGGCCTTGTTTTTCTGATTGAAAACGTAATGGCTGTTTATGAAAATGTGCCACATACAAAATGTTACTAAATATCTCCCCTTTTAATACGTATAGACTCTCAGGTGTGTCACTGCATGCTGGGTGACAGCTGTGTAAATTCTCCTCTTCTAGTTAATATCCTTCATCTCAGTTTGTCACTGCTCAGAATCACCCCTGTCCTTCACTCTTGTGTCAGAGTCATGGTGTAACTGTCTCTGTGACAGCTTCCAGGTTAAAGGCCTTGTGTCAGATTTCCGCCACGTGGCGCTGGCCTTCGGTCCTTACACATTTGTCTGCTTACTGCTTTTACTGATTCTGCTTTGCTGAGCTCTGGACAAAACTCAGCTAAACGACATAGCTCAGGTTCATAGCCAGACACGGAGAGACCACCACCCAGCTACCTCTGTCTGCCGTGGTCACTTGTTCCTGACCCTTGGCCTGTCCTGACCATGGACTTCCAGAATCTCTCCTGAGAATAGGAGCTCTCACCTGGATGCATTGCTTTGGATTTTGTGGTCATAACTCTGACACCAGTACCGAGTGTTTGACTGAATACTTAGAAATAGGATGGGAACGTGAAAATGTCTGAGATGTTTTCTGTCTTAGGAGACCTGTGACAGGTGGCCATAAATCTGGATGTTTAAGATGACAGGCCTTCATTCTCAGATGTGACAAAGGCCTCGAGTGTGAGACACAGTGACCCCACCCTCACCCCAGGCCCACATTCTGTGTGAGGTGCTCTCTAGGTGTTCCTGCTCTTAGAGTTTCTAACAATTTCCCATGTGCTTTGGCTTTGAAAGCACAGCTTCCATCTCCATCCTAACCTTCAGATGGTTTTCTGGCCTCTGGGTTACTCGGTATCCTCTTCTCAACCCACAGAGACACCAGACGCTGCTGTTCAGCTGCTCCTTGATCTGAGCTGATTTCAGCTCCAGGTCTAACTGTATCTTCAAAGATTCTGCTCTCATATGAGAATTCTAAGGGTGGACACAATTTTGGGGATAGGCCATTCGATCCAAATCAGACAGCAGCGTGCTTCCATGACTACAATCCGAACAAGACATTCAGAGTGCAAAGGGAATTAAGGACATGCCTTTAAACAGATTTGAATACTGTCTTTTTCAGCATCCTTTCCCATTCTAACCAAGAAGAGAATGCACATCTGAGGACATCCAGCCCAGGGCTGCAACCAGCGCAGGGCTGTGGTACCCAAACAGACAATAAGCTTGTTCAAAATTGGAAAGTACTTACTTTCAGATGGATAAGACTTTTAGATAAATATGGCTTATTAGGTGAATATTTGAATGAACAGAAACGCATCTCCCTTAGATGTCACCCATCGAAAGAGCCAGTGTCAGGAACTCTGAAAGGGTTTATTTTGCTAGATTATGTTTATCTAAGTAACTACTCACCAGTTCCTCCACAGGGATCCCTTTGGATGCCACCAGCCAACATTATAGGACAGATGGCCTCCACTTTGAGAAGACAAGAAGACGTGAATGGGTACAAAGAGGAGAAAGGAAGGAGGTAGCGTTTTTTCAGGGAACGCCAGTCACACGCTTCCAAATGTCTGCCGTGATGGTCTCCATCAGCCCAGTCTCTTCTCATGTGGTCTTAGATTTTGTAAAGGGGCTTGTGGAACTCTCTATATGCACTATTCCCCCCATCCTCTCTGATCAAAAAACAAATCTTGTGTTTATTTCACAAGCTGCAGTATGGGGTGTTGTCGTCTCCCCCTCCCCCCGCCCCCCCCACTGCTGA
This sequence comes from Arvicola amphibius, assembly GCF_903992535.2. NCBI lineage: Eukaryota > Metazoa > Chordata > Mammalia > Rodentia > Cricetidae > Arvicola > Arvicola amphibius. The sequence goes on along the minus strand of NC_052049.1, from coordinate 5,146,930 downwards.
TCCCATTCCCATTCCATCTCCAGTGCACGTGCAGGCATCCTTGACCCAGTTCTGAAGAAGGAGCAGAGTGTGGGTGCGTGGGGACAGGTGCTGTCACGTCGCTGGGTGCACCAACAGGGTGTCCTCTTTTGCCCCATTGATATTTGTGCGTGCACCGTCCATTCAGGTTCATTTGCCCATCTTACACCTGTGTCTCCCTGGGTCTTCACAGCAGGGATCCCCTTTAATTGCCCTTCAGTATCATTAGCATTGTTCACCGCCCTGTAGATACAAGACCCGCCCCCACTGCCTTGTTTTCCTCTAAGGCTAATTGCAGTGAGACTCTGCGTGGAGCACCTGGGCAGGGACAGAGACGCTCAGATGTCCATAGAAGATGGCCCAGAGGACTGTGGGAAATCTTGAAGGGCAGCTCAGGGTTCTTTAGAATTTAGAGCGCCTATCATTAGGTGTGACAGGGCCCTCAGTTTCAACCAAAGTCCCAGGAGTTACTTGGCAAAGCCTCTCATGAAGCTCTCTTCCCACGGAAGCAGCCGTGCTCTATAGGAGCTGTACTGGGTAATGGTGAGTCTAGTCTGAAAGAAACCCTGAGTAGCACAGGAGATTCAGTTACGAAGATCTTAAATGCCAGTCTAGAGCCAGATTCCTAGTGGGAACCTGGCGGACTTCAACGGTAACCAGAAATAACACCAGAAATTAAGCTGCAATCGACGCCATTTAACACTGCGTTCCTCTCAGAGCAATTCAATTACCTGACGCAGCTTGGAAGTATTAGTCTTTAATTGTCCTCCTGCTAGCAAGAGGAAATGCTACAAATCAGAGCAGTGCAGAAATTAAAGCTACGGCAAGTGCTCCCAGAGGTCTCAGCAGGAATCTCAAACAGAGCCTCTCTGTGACAGGGACCAGTGAGGATGGCAGATTGGAGTTGCGGGTGTGTGAGTCACCAGGGAAGGGCTGGATGGAAGCAGCCAGCACACGGGCAGCAGAGCTGCAGTAACGGGGCAACAAGTCATTGCACAGATGGTCGAGACACTTAGGGCACAGCTCACTTACTTTACACCAATTGCTCTTCACCCATGCACACAACCCCATCCGCGCTGTCCTCGTTAGGGTTTCTATGGTGATAAAACACCATAGCTAAGAAACAAGCCGGGGAGAAAAGCGTTTATGTGGTTTACACTTCCACATTGCTGCTCATCTCTGAAGGAAGGCAGGAACTCAAACAGGGCAGGAACCCGGAGGCAAGAATTGATGCAGAGGCCATGGAGGGGAGCTGCTTACTGGTTTGCTTCCCATGACTTGCTCAGCCCACTTTCTTGTAGAACCCAGAACCACCAGACCAGAGACAACACCACCCACCATGAGCTGGGCTCTTCCTCATTGATCACTAATTGAGAAAATGCCTTAAGCAGGATCTCATGGAGGAATTTCTTCTGTTGGGGCTCCTTCCTCTGATGACTCCAACTTGTGTCAAGTTGACACACAAAACCAGCCAGCACACAAGCTCGTGTAGGAAATCCTAAATGAATGTAATGTAATGTGCACGCATACACACACGCACACACACACACACACACACACACACACACACGGGAGGAGGAGGAGAGAGAGAGACAAATGGAGGGAAAGAGAGACAGAGGGGAAGAAATACAAAAGGAGGAGGGGATTTGGGGAAAAAATGGAAAAGGTAAAATGGGGAAAATAATAGAGGGCTGTTGTCTAGTGAGATTTGGATCAAAGTCCATTGTGTGTGTGTGTGTGTTACGTGCATGTATGTGTATGTGTGTAATGTGATCTATCGATCTATCTATCTATCTATCTATCTATCTATCTATCTATCTATCTATCTAATCTCTTTTAAAAAATCCAGGTAATCCACCAAATTTCAAATGGTCAGATTGCTTCCTGTGTATTGCATGTGTGTCCGTGACTTGTACACTCGCTGCTGCACCTACTTCTGTCTAGAACATTTCTTTCACGTGACCCTGACAGCAGTTGAGATTACAAACTACGTCATGTTCGCCAGCAGAAGGTTTGTGCTGCAAGATCTTGGGAAATAAGGAGCGATGCTGGCACAGACTTCCATCCAGATCTGACCCGAGTCACACGGCAGAGGACGTTCTGAGAGTGTGTTTAGCCGTCCCACCCTGAACACGCCCAGTCTCACCTATGGTGCCACCGTTGTCTTCGGCCCAAGCGGCAGCGACACGTCTCAGCTTAGACGTTTCTGCGCTCGAGAGTGCGCTGAGGGAGGAACTGGCTGTAACCACACCGCTCTCCTGCTGAAGTGACAGTAGACAAATCCTGGCTTCGTGTTCCAGAAACTCACCTGGGACAGTTCTTAGAAATGTCCAGGAGAAAAAGCGGCGAGATCTGTGTACACATAGCTGGTTTTCCTCCTCTTCACGCCCTGAGAATCCATTCTGAGGGGACCACGAGTGGTGTGCTTTTAATTCACGTTGCTTCAAACCCTGGCTTCCCCCGGAATCATGAGAAAGGCTGGTGGACTCTGGATCTAAGCTTAGTCAGACCCAAGAGACAGAGGCAGATAAACCGGAGAATCGCTACTGTGTGATGAATGATGCCGGCAGCAAAGCACTCTCTAAGGATCTAAGAGACACAAATCATCCAATACGTTTCTTCATACTTCACTTTGCCTGGCTTGGTGTATCACAGAAGAGATCGGATGCTTCTTCAGGGGTTCTGCACCCTCCTGTGTGGGCACAAACTCAGTACCAGCTACTCGGTTGGGCATGGCTTCTTGAGCCCTTAAAGCTTTATCCAGCTGCATAAGACGCGGAGCACTGTAGAAGAAGCTTTATATCCCTGTACACATGAAGAAGCCGAGATACAAAAACACTAAGCAGTTACCACGGCCACTCAGCTAATGGCAGTTACAGGCCGACTTGCTTCTTAGACTTCTGCTCTACCCTACTCATCCCCCAGAGAGAGACAGGCTTCATCTTAACAAGCCCTTGCGAGCCTCACGCTGTTAGCTGCGTTACAGAGATGACCCTCATTTCATTCCCACCACCAGGACTGGAGTGGCAGCATCATTATCTCCAGCTCATAAAGAAATAAACGCAGGGTATTGAGGTGACTAGCTGGCCCCACTAACCTCGACCCTGAGTCCAAACCTGTTCTGTTCTTTTATCCTAGGGACTTAGGCGACACAAGATGTCTACTTTGAAAACCGGTGCTTTAAGTGACCAGTGGGAAAAATAACACTCCAGCTCACAACAGCAATGTGAAATGCCACCTTTATCACTAAAAGAGCATTATTTTCTGTGCATGGGGGGGAAAACAAAGGGTGCAATTGCAAATCAGGCAAAAGTTGTCCTAGGCTGCCATCTAGAGGCATTTTACTGAACGGTGCCAGCCTGTTACCAACCGCTTTGCAGCCAGTTTGTCGGAAAGTGAGACAAAGCTGGACACTAGACATCTATCTATTCCGTCCTCACTCATTGCTTTGGTCCTATTTTATGATCTAGGTACGCGAAGAGACACGCCACTGTTTCTTAGGCAATGCTCAACTAGAAAGCAAGAAGTGGCTCATCACAGGAGGGCTCCCTTTTCCAATGCCCAGTACTATCGCTGGTGTCACCACCACTGAGCCTTGCTGGCAGCCCCAAAGTCACCTGCCTTTGTGGCCCACCTAGCTGAAGCTTGTAGCACGAATGATAAAAACACAGAGACAGATACTAGGGTTCAACCTGAAGATCAGAAAAGCAAAACGGCCAAGCCACCAGAGAGCTCTTCCCTCTAAGAAATCCTCAGACTGAAAGGGAATGAGCTTCTGTCCCATTCCACCTAATATTGCTCTCTAGTGCTGGGATTAAAGGTGTGAGCCACCACACCTGGGTCTGTTTCTGCATCGATCTTGTGTAGCCCAGGGTGGCCTTGAACTCCCAGAGATCCTTCTACCCCTGTCTCCCAAATCCTGAGGTGAAAGGTTTGTGCCACCCCTGGCTGGCCTCTGGCGGGTTAGTTTTACTTTCTGACCTTCACTCAAGCTTGCTTGATCAAACATAAAGAAAATACCACTATATTTATCAGCTGTCACTGCTGATTACTTCCCGTGAGGGCCTTCACTGAGCTGTACTTGTCCAGTTTGCTTATATGGTTGGTTATGCGCTGTTGAGAGTGGCAGGAAAGACAGGATGGGTGACAGTTGCATCATGGGACTGCTGCTGGTACCGCTGGCAGTAGGCATAGACAAGCAGGGTAAGGAGGCAGCCAAGGACGGAACTGCTGAGCCCCAGGCCACCACGTGGAACGGTTGATCTCTGCTGTACAGGACAGAGAGTGCCAGCTCCAGTCAGCCATGAAAGCCTGGAGGATTCCGCCAGAGCTATGGTCTTCATGCCAGAAGCGCAAAGATCCGGGTTCTTGTAGGAGTAGGTGGAGGATGGCGTCAGCAGTGGCAGTAGTGGGAGCAATAGCAGTCACAACAGCAAAAAGACAGATGTATTCAACAAGTGTGAAGGTGAGCAGGCATAAAGCCATAGCTCTCCTCTTGGGTCTCTGGGTATCTGCGAAAGTGGCCTCCTACCATAGGGAAGGGCTTTCCTCTTTAGCTAACTTCTCCAAGAAAATATTTTTAAAATTTTTTTATGTTTTTATTTTTTTTCTCTGCTCCCTTCCCTTCCTTTCTCCTCCCCTGCTACCCTCTCCCATGGTCCCCATGCTCCCAGTTTACTCAGGAGATCCTGTCTTTTTCTGATGTAGTAGGTGTGTCTTCTATCTATGTGATGATTTCATTGGTTAATTAATAAAGAAACTGCCTTGGCCAGCCCTTAGGTGGGAGGAGTAGACAGAACAGGAAGAAGGAAGTGAGGTAGATGGCTCAGTTAGATGCCACGCCTCTCCTAAGTTAGGCAGACTGCCGTGCCTCTCCTCAGGGAGAGAGATGCCATGAAGCCAGCCACCAGGTCAGATGTCCTGAATCTTTCCCGGTAAGACACCACTTCGTGGTGCTACACAGATTATTAGATATGGGTTAAAGCAAGAGATGTGAGAATTAGCTAATAAGAGGCTGGAACTAATGGGCCAAGCCGTGTTTAAATGAATACAGTTTGTGTGTTGTTGTTTCGGGGCATAAGCTAGCCGGTGGCCGGGAGCAGGGCAGCAGGAACGCGGCTCGCAGCTCCACACTACATTTTTCTACTTTCCATGTAGATTAGATCCATGTGTGTCTCTCTTAGGATCCTCATTGTTGTCTAGGTTCTCTGGGATTGTGAATTGTAGGCTGATTTTTCTTTGCTTTTTTATGTCTAAAAGCCACTTTGAGTGGAGTACATATGATATTTGTCTTTCTGGGTCTGGCTTACTTCACTCAATATGATGTTTTCTAGATCCATCCATTTGCCCGCAAATTTAAAGATGTCATTATTTTTCTGCTGTGTAGCACTCCATTGTGTAAATGTACCACATTTTCCTTATCCATTCTTCGGTTGAGGGGCTTTTTAGGTTGTTTCCAGGTTCTGGCTATGACAAACAATGCTGCTATGAACATAGTTGAGCACATGTCCTTGTGGTACAATTGAGCATCCTTTGGATATATACCCAAAAGTGGTATTTCTGGGTCTTAAGGAAGGTTGTTTCCTAATTTTCTGAGAAACCACCAAACTAATATTCTAAGGGGCTGTACCAGTTTGCGTTCCCACCAGCAATGCAGAAGTGTTCTTTTTTCCCCACAACCTCTCCAGCATAAGTTGCCATTAGTGTTTTTGATCTTGGCCATTCTTACAGGTGTAAGATGGAATCTCAGAGTTGTTTTGATTTGCATTTCTCTGATGACTAAGAATATTGAATATTTCCTTAAGTGTCTTTCAGCCATTTTAGATTCCTCTGTTGAGAGTTCTCTGTTTAGATCTATGCCCCATTTTTTTATTGGATTATTTGTTCTTTTGTGTATCATATGTCTTAATTGAATGAACCACAGTAAGAATTCATATTTGTGTTAAAATGCCAAATAAACTGCCAATATTGATAAATATTCAACAATCTCTGGAAAAGTAGACTGTGATACTGTGAGCCAATGCCCCTTTGTTTTCTGTTTATTGTTCTGTGCCGTCAGCCATGAAACACTATTTCTCAGCCCCACATTAGAGCGTTTCTAAGCAGTGTGAGATCCTGAGAATTTAAGGAGAGCCACTTTAAGAATAAACGGAAACAGTGAAAAGAATGTGCTGTGTTCTAGCTTCAGTACTTAACCGTAGGAAACAGTGGGTGACGGCAATCGTGAAATCTTTAAATGTTCTTTTTTTCTAACTCTCTTTCTTAATTAAACCCTCCTCCTGTCTAGCAGAAGGTTCTTCCTTTGGAACCTCCCATGGGTCCTCTCTTTGACTCAAAACATCTGGTACTGAACACACTTGGTTAATCACCATCCTCTGGTGTTTAGTGTAGTTGTATAAAGAGATACATGCATAATGGGAACATAGGAAGTGGGAATTTCCTTTTATTGAACTTCATCAATGTTTATAGAAGAACGATGCTAGCTAAAAGGCAAAATAAATGCTAAATTTTAAAATGGCCAGAAGTAGCTGATTCTTGGGAATCATTAACCAGTTTAGAAGGAGGCAAATTTCTGTGGCATCTCAGTGAACTGCATCTCACCGTCTTCAAGCTACACTTGCCACACAGTCGTCGGAATTGATCTCTGTCCGCTCACATTCAGTGACTACACAGCAAGACCCTTCACCTCTCTTCAACTGCATTTAATTAAACGCTTTATTAGCAAGGTTTTTTTTCCACACGATATAAGGGATGTGTGAATAGTTAGGAAAAATGCTAAATCTAAAAATGTTAGTGGGAAAACATAAAAATGACATAAAGCTCTGAGTTTAACTTTAAAAACAAGTCACCGGAACCAACGCTACAGTACTAATGAATGCTTTGTAAGTTATTTGACATTATTTGATGAATAACTAATAACTAATGCTTGACCTTACCTCATTCACACTTTTTCAAGGCAGATTTACAAATTCTAAAAGTTCATTCACATAAAGCATTGAAGCAGCCTAGGAGTCACGGAACACCTTGTCGTTCTATGAGTGACAGAAGAGGTGTAGAGCCTATAGGTGCAGAATTACAAACGGTACTGGAAGACTTTACAAATATGTACCCAAACAGAGAGCAATCCCGTTTCTATAGGAATCAAGGAACAACATAGCGAAGATTTTAATTCTTACCCAACCCATTGATTGCAGGACATTCCGGTTTTAAAATGCCACAGGTGTGTGTGGTGAACTTGTAAGGCTGGTTCTACGATTTCGACTTCCTTGATGAAGAAGGCATCAACCTTCCCAGAAGGAAAATAAGGCGAGATAAGTCAGCCAGGCAGCCAGGTCCACTGTGCACAAATTAGCATGCTTGCATATGATGCTTGTGGGTATAATCGTGTAACAAACTCCCTGCCCCCCATTTGATGAAGGACGTGGAGCCCAACAGCCCAGCTCCAAGGCTGGTTGATCCAGTTGCCACCATAGTCTTGAAGAAGATGGTCAGACTTTGTAAGTCACAATAAGAGTGGAGTTTCAGTGGACCCTTCCAGAGTTTCTGACACCGTGCTAGACACACAGGAGTCCAGCAACACCCTCATGTTCTTTGGAGGATGATAAGGTGGGCACCCCTTGGGGTCCTCAGCTCTGAATAAAGCTTCCTCTCTCCTCTGCCTGTGATGTTTCTGAGATGAGTGGGGCACACAGCCTCGTGCCCCAATGTAATAAATAAGTGCTGGACGAGACGGTGATGAGGCACTGTAAGGCATTCAGCTGCTCCAGCCAACTCTAGCTTAACGTTATCACACACTCAGAGGACAGTTTAAATATGGAAATGGCCTTAACTTAAGTAAACATATTAAACCCACTAGTCAGGAAAATTTAATAGGTGTCAAAAACAGAATTTGGATTTCCATGCAATGTCAACCAACCATATTTAAAAAGAAGAATATCAGCATTAAATAAAACATAAAACAGAGGAGAGCTGATTTATGTCCATATAGGCAACAGTGCTTTTATTAGCTTTGAGTTGATACCCCTTTCTAAACAGGAGAAGCTTACCCAGCCAACCATATACTACAAATAAGTTTAAATTATCTCCTTTTTCAGCCTTTTTGAGTTGAAAATAACTTACTCTGACATCCATATGAGGCAAACTGTACCACTTGATTGAGGCTGATTGTGGCTTAAAAGAAGGGAGAAAAACCAAACCAGAGCAGAGCTCCACACTTGGGTCTACGAGGTTGTCACGGTGTGCGCCAGGGTGGTCCTTGTGTCACCGTATCTAGTTTATCTGCTCTGGTTTTGATTAGATCTGGTTAAAATCGGATTAACAAATGTTCATTTTTATATTTGAACCTTTAAAATATTTATCATTAACACCAGAGAAGCAAAATAAAAATTATATTGTGGGGTCTCAAGGGATCCTGCTTTATATCGGCTGTGATGTATAGAAGAAATATATAATATGCATGAAACAAAACCTATGTATGAAATTCTAATTAGAAGGAATGGTGGTTTATGTGTGTGACTTGCTGAAGGCCAGGGACTGTCATCCTAAGTGATTTTTACAAATTAACTCATTTAATTTTGCATACAACCCCTATAACGGCCTGGGATACAACGAGCTTAAGCAACTTGTCCAAGGGTAGGAGCTGGGTATGACAAGCAGGTCTTGAACACATAGCTGGGCACATTAGCCATGGCTCCAACCATGTTCTCTGCTCTCCACAGAGCTGCAGTTTCAAGTTCCTGACTTCAAACCCTTTTTATTTTCTTTCATATAATAATGCTTTTTAAGTGTGTCCTGAAGCAAAATGGCTTACATCATTATCAAAACCCCCAAACCAGGGAAGGAAGAAGAGAAGGAGGGAAAAAAGGGGAGGAAGCACACTCAAGTCTATATGAGTGGGAACAGATAAAACATTTAGATGGGAGGTGGAAAGATACAGATATTGATAGGTAACAGGTAGGCAAGTAGATAATAGATGGATAGGGAAATCCATAATAGATAAATAAAAACATAGATAGATTGATAATAGATAGGAAATAGATAACAGGTGATAGGCAGATAGATGGATGATTGATGGGTAAAGAACTCACTCATGGCCAAGCTGTAAGTCCAAGAAGATAACAGTGTAAGAATTGTCGTGATTACAGAATTTAAAGCCTAAATTTACTAATGTAGACATCGCAATATTTCACTTTGTCCACTGATGTTATTCATGAGGAAAAGGAAGTGCAATCCATTTGGTGAGAGCGATTTTGGAAGATCTTATTAAAGTCAAGTCATATTCGGTGAAACACATTCCTGGAATGGAGAACCAGGGTTCTGCATTAGATAGCAAGCACCTCTTAGGAGCCCCAGCTGTACATGGGTGGGGGCACTGAGGTCACGAAGTCCTCAGCGCATGCACCTGGGAGACAAAGAGGTAACAGAAATGCTCTGAAGCCCAGCCAGAAAATCAGGCTCAAGTCTTAAGGCTCTCTATGCTGCAAGTTATGAATTTATAGTCACATGTGGATGCTCAAAAACGTAACCCTCCATTTGGTTGTAAGTCCCTTAATTAAGGTTGGATGAGTAAGCCAGGTTTATTTGTGACCCACCTGGCACCAAATGTGAGTTTTCCCTCAGAGAACTATCAGTTCTCCAGACACCGAAACAGTGCCCTACAATCCAATTACAGCTTGGCTCTGAGCAGAAATACTGTGGAAACCGCAGGCTCAGGGCTTACACCAACAGACTGTCTCTACTTCATATACCAACCACAAGTCCCTGGCTCTCATATGCATGTCTGGACCATGTTACAAACCAGGGTGACCAGTTTCTCTCCATGCCTGCCACCTGTCAGAACAGTTCTTAGGATGCAGGAAAGCCCTTAACCACAGGAAGAGCTGCGGGGTGGGCCGTGAGATGGGGAGCACCAGCTCAGGAGTTCCACATTTTCTCTGGCTAAGTCACTGTCCCCTACTAAGGTAGCTACCAACCCAGAAGCTCCTCAGACCCTGACTGGTGGCTGATGACTAGGGTCTCCAGTCTTTATCCCTCTAGAGGTTAGACTAAAAATCCTGACCATGGAGCCATGTCTGCGTCTTTTTGGAGGCCTGTTCTCTTCTCAGAGCTACAGAGGGCCAACACTTTTATTGATCTTATGCATTCCTGCCAAATTAACTGATTGAGAACAGTAGTTTGCAGACCTCCAAAAACAATTGACAATCATATAAATGACAGCATGAATGACAATTATACTTTCCATTTTTGGTATTAGTTTTTCTTTCTTTTTCTTGATATATTCCTATGATCAAGACTCTTGCTACAAAAGATGAAGCCAGGATGGGAGACATTCTTGTTCTACTCCATATCTTAGAAACGGGTGGATCATAAACCAGACTAAGGCTGTTCCTAACTTCCTGATAATTTTGGTTAAGAATATTGAACTTTATTTTAAAATATTCTGCATCTATTTGAAGCATCCTGCCAAAAATGTAGCTTTTATTAAGGAAAATTTTATTGAAACACAATTCTATCCCTTTATAGCTGTTTTTATGCATTGGGATAGTTGTGGCAGAGACCCAAGGGTGTGCAGAGGCTAGGAATTTCCTCAGTCACTTGGGTAAGAGGACCATTTCCCCTCCTTGTAAATATGTGTTACTCCTGGGTCATGTATGTGCACACGTGTATACATGTGTGTACATGTGCATGTGTTAAGTCAGCTTCACTTAGCCATCTGAATGTATACACTGCACACTTTACATCTGGCCATTGAACGTTCTACTGCATCTACAAATCCCAGTGCCGTGCCATGCTGCCTTCATCCAACATGTGTGAGAATGTTCATGGAACAGTTTGTCAGGGCCAACTTTAAATTTCATGGATCTCTTCCAGTCACAAGTGTCTCTAAGTGGTCTGACATAGGTGTTGGGAACCCAGCTTGGGTCCTTTGCAAGAGCAGTAAGTACCTCTTGAGGGGGTCCTGGGTCTTCTCGCCAGCCTCCACTAAAGCCATAAGGTCTCTAACTAGGTAGACACAGGTACCCAAGTGCTGTAACTTGTATTTTATCATGCCCCACAAAAGTTACAGGACAGAAAGCTAATTATATTCTATTTTTTTGTTTTGGTGAGTTGCATTTTTTAAAGGGAATATCTCTGATTTATCTAAAATTTCAAGTTGTGGGCATAAAAATGTTGTTTTTCTAGTCATTTTTATGCATTTGCAGGATCTACACATAGTGACATCTTGTATTCTAGTTGTGAAAATTGACTTTTAACTATTGTGAAACCTTATTGACTGCACACATATTAATAAGCTGGGTTCTCTCACTGACTCTGAAATTCCTTGGAAAATATCTTTAGTAGAATTTCTGCCTTTTATCTCACCTAAACCCGATTTTTTTTTTTTTTTTTTTTTTTTGGTTGGCATGGTGCGGCCTCTGTGCAGTTTCCTCTGTGCCATGACACGGAATGGCAGCCGGTGTGTCTATCGAACAACCGCTCACTTGAACTGCTTGTTACAATCCCATTTTATACAAATACTGAAAACGAGTGCAGATTTGGTGACACACACACCTGTAATCCACTAGGGAGGCTGAGACTACAGCATAGCCGGTTTAAGCTCTTTCCATTCAATCTCCATGACAAGAGCCACAGTAAGCCCCTTGGCTCTAGTGTAACTAAACGTGACAGCTTGTGTTGGTGCCACCACAAAAGTCAATGAGCAGAGATGGAAACTGAGTCTTTACGATGCACTTCAGTCTGTGCTGTGATCATGGGATTAAGAGGTTACAAAAGGTCCCTTACTAACACCAAACTGCACTGAACAGATTACAGCATACCTCACCCCTCCCTAAACAAGGTTTAAGACTCTCCAGCAAGGCTTGGGACGTGCTGAAGGCTGACCTCTAAGATGGCACTGTCTGCCTTCTGGCCCAAGTACCACTCATCCAGAAAGCCCAACCCCAATGCCAGCAAGGGCTCATGTTGGTGCACACTTCCTCCAACGTGGGGCACCTAGAGTCAGCGCTGGGATTTCACTGAGCTCACACAGCAGGCTGCTGGAAGTTTTATCCCTTACTGTTCACGGTTTCAACAACAACAACAAAAAAATCTGTGTGGTTGTATCTCATTATCACCAGCCAACAAGGCTGTGGGGAGCATTGGGTAACAGAAAACCCAGAATCTCTTACCTCACAGGACCCAGAGGGAGCCTAGGTATCCTATCCAGAGATTTAGACTTGATTGTTTTCAACGGCAGCTATAGCAAACTGTCCCTCGGTTTTGCTGTTGGAGCTGTCAGTTTGTGGTCATGAGTTCTATAGCATGGGGCAGGTGGGCACTGCTCTTTCTGCCTTTCTGTTCTGCCTCAGCCTCCTGTGACCGATGCATACAACCCCCAAATGTCACAGGGCACATAACAGTATTTGGTGGTGTTTTCCTAGCCCCCATTTTTTTAATTGCACATAAAATATGCAATAGAGAAAATACACTATGTAAGATGAGAAAAGTAGAGAAAGCCACAAGGTTTCACCAAGGTTGACATTATTATACTTGCTTTTTCAGATCTTAATTCTCACAATGACCAAGGAACACTTCACCAGGTATGGACTGGCTTCAAATGTTGCACTATTAAATAAGACAATATACCAGATGGAGAAAGTTTATCATACCTGCACTAGTTATACTGAGTCAGCTGACAGGACCTAGGACAGTTTGGAGACACATCCCGGGTAGGCCTGTGAGAGGTTATCTGGGTTGGGCTAACTGCAGTGGAAAGACCCACACTAAATGTTGGCAGACCCGCGCCATGGGTGGGGCTCCAGAGTGTATGGAAGAAGACAGCTGGGCCCAGGCAGTCTTCTCCTTGACTGTGGACGTGACATGACCTCCTCCTCCAGCTTCTGCCCATGAGCTCCCCACCGTCGCGCACTGCACACCGGACTGAGCTAACATACCCCTCCTCAAGTCGCTGAGTCCCACAGCACACAACTGCTACAGAGCCTTTCATACGCTTTATTTTCATAACTTCCGAGAGAATCTGGAATCAGAAATCTAACTGGAGTATTTTAAGGCTAGGATACAATCTGAGTGTATCATGGAAATAAAATCAGTTTTGGGAAACCCCAACTGGACAGGAATCTACGAGAAGACAGGGCGCAGCATGACAGCAACGTGCACATGTCTCCTGGCGGGGGGGGGGGCAGGCAAACGCCCGAGCTACAGAGCATTGCACATAACCAGGAAGAGATAGGCAGAGTACAAATATATTCAAAATAGATGTCTAGTAGCATAAAACCCTTACTTTATAAGGATGACCATAAAATTAAAATATTTTATCAGAAATATAGTTTTGATAATAAACCACAATTAAATAATTATATAAGCATCCAAAAAGTATGCTTTACATCTAATTTAAATATTACCAGCATGAGTATTGTGTATTCTGCATAGAGAGCTAACATAGCCACAGTTTTCCATGATGTGCACAGGTGTGGGCGAGCCATCGGCCACCTGTCCTCCTGTGGGGCCCATGTGTGAGGAGACTGTCCTCTCCACCCCCACAGTGCGGTGCTGGGTGGGGCCACAGGGGAGGAGTGGAGACCACCCGAGAGACTGCACCAGACTCTTAAGTGATCCGTTCCCTACCCAACCCCCTCCAAGAAATAGTCAAAAAATTTTACACTCAGCTTCAGTAAAATTGTCTTTTGGCATTTTAAGGGGAAAAATGTCTTCTGGTTTATGACCAAATATCCTGGAGGTATCGCTTCTCTTGCTTTAACGCTGCTAGAGTTTTCATTGCCTCCAGCTTGCTCACTCCGGCCTCTTTGCTCACGATTTCCACAAGGGCGTCGTTCACATCTCTAGCCATATTCTTGGCATCTCTAGAAAACGAAACAGCATGCTTTATTCACCAAACAGGAACTCCTCTTTAAACCAAGTCCTCTTTATTAATTAATCGCATACCTAGTTCCCTCTGACCCTGACATCTTTGCTTTTTCCTCATTTCTCAGAATGTTTCCCACAGATATCCAGCTTCACTGACCCCAGGCCAAGTCTTCACCCAGGGTGACCACTCTACATAGAGCTGGCCACATGGCTCCACGGTTCACCGCCCCCCTAGAGCAGCCCGGGGAGGGAAGGCCAGCTCTGGATCACCTGTCTGACCCCTGCCCTCTCCCACAGCGCAGAGCAGACCTGCTCGCTCTCATCCTCCCAAGCCTTCGTGCACACAAAGTGAGAGACCCTTCACCAAGGACGGGTCTTAGCTCCTGAAGGCAGGGGAGGCACCATCTCGTGTGTCACTGTCCCTTGCTAACTCCATGTTAATGAAGCACTGCTTCCAGGCCTCTCCCACAATGGCTGCTGAGGTCAGGCAGTAGGCCTCACTTCTCCTCGTATCTCCCAATGCCTGGACAGTGCAGGCACTCAGCACGTGCTCCAATGTTGGATGAAGAAATAAGACAGGACGTGATGTCTGGAATACGGCCCGTCCTGTCAGCTGACCACCAGGAGGGAAACTGTGCCATCTTTCTCATTCCTCATCTTTGCCTCAGCCACTCCGGAGCATCGATGCCCATGGCCCGACCTTCTGCCACATCTCAGGTCCTCTCTCCTTCACCTCACTTGAGTGGCAGCTGGCTCCGACAGGCTCTTCCTCCCTCAGTGTTCTCTGCTCCTGCCTGCTTCACTAGTGACTCAGCCTTCGTCCCTGAAGCTGCTCATGTTCTCTAGGAAGGGCTGGGTGACTGGAAGGAGCTATGCAGGGGAGGATTGAAGAGTCTGCAGATAGCCTAGCCACGTTAGCTCCACAGCTGGCTCATCTGTGTAATTAGCTGCCCCTGCTACTTCAGTCTCAATGAGACCAAAATGTCCTCTGCAAACACGGAGATCAAGAACTTCAACAAAAGCTAAATGAAAACATAAACAGAGTGTGTGGAGTCTGCAGTGTTCTGCAGGTGAGAGCCAGAAACTATCAGGGTTATGAAATCATCTGGACGGCAAAAGACAGCCTTGAAAAGCTGAATTAGTCAGGATTTCATCTTTGGCATCATAGTTAAAAAGCCTAAGAAAAGCTTGGCTAACTGAAGATGGCAAAGGCTCAGGGTGCCTTAGGATAAAAGTAAAATTTCTTATTTCAAAATTTCCTTTTATCTAGCTGAAAGTTTTAGAGTCAAGTTTTGAAATGTAGTTTCTACATGGCGATTTGAGTTGTTGGGACAGACACTGCACAGGATGTACATAAAGCTTAGCGCTAAGAGCGACCCGGGTCTTCTGCCTCCTGACCACCACAAAAGACCCTGGAGAAAATGGATGCTAATCTGAGTGGCATTCTCAGAGTCAAATCCTACTTTCTTCTTGCTGGCTTAGTGCTGCAAGTCACAAATGCTTTCTACACAACAAAATCTATGTGAGATTTCAATTTAAGTGACTGAAGTTTTCTTTTGAGACAGGTTCTCTGTGTAACCACTTTGGCTGTCCAGGAACTCGCTCTGTAGACCAGGCTGACCTCAAACTCACAGAAATCCACCTGCCTCTGCCTCCTAAAAGTAGGGATTAAAGGTGTGTGCCAACACCGCCTGGTGTGATTAGGTTTCAACGTGAATTTTCAGATGGTGAAAACATGTACCCAGAGTAAAGCATTCTCCAGGGCAGGGGCCAGCACTCACACTGCTTCCCTGGAAAGAAACTCTGGCTGTTAAGTGTGCGCTAGGCTTAGTTATTCGCTGTGTGCTTATGTGGGAGGTAGGTGAAAACTCAGTGACTGTCACACTCGTCCCTGCCCCCCATCCACAGCAGCAGTGACTGTCACACTCGTCCCTGCCCCCCCCAATCCGTCCACAGCAGCAGTGACTGACTGTCACACTCGTCCCTGTCCCCCCCAATCCGTCCACAGCAGCAGTGACTGTCACACTCTTCCCTGCCCCCCCATCCACAGCAGCAGTGACTGTCACACTCGTCCCTGTCCCCCCCTCCGTCCACAGCAGCAGTGACTGTCATGCTCTTCCCTGCCCCCCCATCCCCAGCAGCAGTGACTGTCACACTCTTCCCTGTCCCCTCGATCTGTCCCCAGCAGCAGTGACTGTCATGCTCTTCCCTGGCCCCTCGATCTGTCCACAGCAGCAGAACTGCCTTTTCCACCTGACCACGTACCCACACACGTAAATGCAGCCGTTCTCCTGGAGGAGGGTCCTGGCCACCTGCTGGCTGTGACGCTGGAGGTTGTCCTGCACATACTTTGCTGGGGCCTCCTCCCCCTCTGGGGGGGCATCTCTCGAGAAGGAGACCTTCAGGTGAGTCAAGACCCCAATCTTGAGGAAACGCCTGAGCTCCTCTCTGCGACATAACACAGCATGGTCACAGAAAGGTAGTGGCTTAAAGATGACCAAGTCTGCACATCACAACCGTCCAGATACAACAGACGCGCGTGTACCTGAACAAATAGTCTCTGTCCTTATGTCTGCAGCCAAAAAACAGCCACATTGCTCCAAAATTCCCATCTGGGTGCTGTTCTTGGAGTTTCTCTCTAAGACAAAAAGACAATGTTTGATACAGTGAGCACATGAACTAATATCTTATCAGGAAGTATCGCCAAGCAGCAGGTCTGTAAAACCCACCTTCACACTGTATCAGCGCTTGCTATGTCTGGATATTATCTGGGATTATATGCCACAGCACGCAGGACTGACCCTGGGCTCTTGCTCACACTGAGCAGACATCCTAACAAATTACACACCAGTCCTCCTTTAGAGAGTAACTCTCGGAACTTCAGGTGCTAAAGGCTTGGTTCTGAGAGGGGACCCGGTAGGTGGCAGAGGTTTAAGAGGTAGAACACTTAACACAGCCTCTCGTTAACCGGGGATGTAACCCCAAAGGAGGTCATGGGGCCCCTGCCATGCACTCTCTTTGGCTCCAGGTCACGAAGTGCTGTGGGATAAATGTCCTTGTAATCTGTAAAGATTTGTCACTTGTATTGATTTAATAAAGCACTGATTGGCCAGTAGTCAGGCAGGAAGTAGAGGTGGAGTGACCAGAACAGGAAAATTCTGGGAAGAGGAAATGCTCAGTCTGCGGTCACCACTGAGAAACAGAGGAAGCAAGATGAGAATGTTGCACTGATTGAGGTACCAAGCCACGTGGCTAAACATAGATAAGAATTATGGGTTAATTTAAGTTGTAAGAGTTAGTTAATAATAGCCCTGAGCTAGCAGGCCAGTTTCTAATTGAGATAAGCATCTGTGTGTTTGTAGCTGAATGGCTGAGGGACCAGGTGGGACAGAAACTTCTGTCTACAATGGAGTGTGTGATTTGCTTCACCACACTTCAATATTGTGCTGTCTCAGCATCAGCCCACACAGAGGAGCCAATGGACGGGTGAGCACAGCATGAGGGAGTTGATAGCTTGGTCACTGTCACCACAGGCGGTGAGAGTTAGGGCCTGAAGAACAGAGCTTGAGGAAGAAGAGAGAAGCCAGATCAGTCCGCTCTACCACATTGCTCTTCTAGATCCCCCCTAGGCCACTCTTCTAGTCTGGGCTAGCTTTAGACAGCCGCTACAGGTGTACCTGCGAATACTGACCCAGCTCAGGACAGGGACAGCTATACCCGCCACAGCACAAAGGTGTGCCTTAAATTTCTCCCCAAGGACATATGCTATAATCCACAGCAGAGATGAACACGCAGAGTGACAGCTAGAAATGTCGCCATACACAGGGAAGCTCCAGACTTGGAGCAGAGACTGAAAAACACCTTCCCCACTGGAACAAATAACTGACAGTAGATGAAAACCTTTTAAGGTAAAAATTTCACGACCAACACCCACTATTCTAACATGACTGAAGACAAAATGTGTGCTGTCTCCACCCGAGGACAAGGAACACACACCTGTGCTGGAGGAAGCCAATGAAGGGTGCTACGCCAGTTCCTGGGCCCACCATCATGATGGGGGCCGAAGGGTCATCTGGTAAGCGGAAAGAAGGTGTTGCTCGAGGAGAGATCAATATCTGGAATATTGAACCGGCTTTGGTGAGTGCAAAGACAACCCAGGCGAGCACGGACGAGCACGTAACTGAGCTCGTGAGGGTGCGTAGGTGTCAACTCCTCTCGGAGAAGCAGCACTCGGTCACACAGCAGCGCCAGACCCGACTAGAGCCTTGAACACGTCTCGTATGACAGAGGAAGAAGGAACAGTTTGTTTTGTAAGTATTTCCTTTTCTACTCATATCAAAAGTGCTTTTACTTAGCAGACTTTTTCACCTGTGAGTTAAAAGCATTAGCTATGGAATAAGTGACTAGGAAGGCAGGCTAAGAAGTGTAAACACAAGCAGCCCCCAGGGTAGGACTTGTTGGAGCTGATGGCTGGGGGGGTCAGTTTTCTCCGAGTCTGTGGCCACCGGTATGTCCCGGTGCCCAGTGGACGGGTCTACACTCAGCATATGGAGAGCACTAACTGAACTCAGTAACTTAAAGTAAATGAATGAATCAGGACACGAGCTGGGATGGAGTGTGAATGGGGGTGTCCCGGGGGAAGCTGGAGTAGGGGTGCAGGGTAGCTACGATCAGGATACATAGTAAGATCATACCACTACCCAGCTGGGACACAGCACTGGGAGACATCGCTGCCCACAGTCAAGGGCAGTCACAGAAATGCATTCTTTTCCACACACGCGAGGAGCAACAACAGACAATGACAGCTGCATGTTTAACATGTGACAGTGCCCAGTCAGGTGAGAGCAGAGCTCAGGCCGAGCTGAGTTCACACCGTCCTAGTACCTCAGGAGCCAGGGCATCAGGGCGGTCTGTGTGCGGAGCTTCCGTGTTTGGCTGAAGGAATGGCGCGACCAATGTGGCCAACCAGCCTGTGCACACCCCCTTCCGCGGTGCGGCCGCTGTGGTGGGGGACGGACACTCCAGGATGTTAAACACGAAGTGAAGCTTGTCGGGATGGAGTAAGCTCGAGCTGCAACGACACAGGAACGGATGCTGCTGTCTCACTGTGCTGGGAGAATGGGGGCTCCAATCCACCATGACGCCGCCCTAGACAAGAGCCATCTTAACCCCTGCTTCCGCATGGTGAGGTCTTTCAGGAAAGGCTCCAGTTCTATCTAGGAAGTGAGATGCCCCAAGGCTCTTCCTTCAAGATTCTCTACTCAGTATTTACCCGACTGAGTTTATTACTGTGCCAATGACAGGGGACAAATGCACTGGGTATTATTTATAAAGCTGACAGGTATGAAAGTGAAGAAACCACCAGGAGAACTTCACCAACCTCAGTCCGTGCTGTACTATGTAAGAATGGAGGGTGAACGCGCTCCCACAGCACCCCTGCTGCAGGGGCAGGGGCAGGGGCAGGGCATTGGAAGGGCCAGGCTAGCACTCACTCTGCCAGCTCCTCAGCTGCCCAGGGATGGTGAGACCTCAGCCTACTGCCTTAAACGGGAACATGGATTGTCAGGCACAAACTCCCAGGGTACAGAAGTCCTGGGCTCTTCAGATTGCACTGTACTGTGTGTAGACCATGCCTACACCGTGTCTATACTGTACTCTACAACACGCCTACACCGTGCCTACACCATGTCTACACTGTGCCTACACTGTGCCTATACCATGTCTACACCGTGCCTACACCGTGCCTACACCATGTCTACACCATGCCTACACCATGTCTACACCGTGTCTACACCATGTCTACATCATGTTCTACACTGTGTCTACACCATGTCTACACCATGCTCTACACCGTGTCTACACCATGTCTACACCGTGTCTACACCATGTCTACACCATGCTCTACACCGTGCCTACACCTTGTCTACACCGTGCCTACACCATGTCTACACCATGCCTACACCATGTCTACACCATGCCTACACCATGTCTACACCATGCCTACACCATGTCTACACCGTGTCTACACCATGTCTACATCATGTTCTACACTGTGTCTACACCATGTCTACACCATGCTCTACACCGTGTCTACACCGTGTCTGCACCGTGTCTACACCATGCCTACACCGTGCTCTACACTATGCTCTAGAGAGCAGGGGCGTATGCAGCACCTGGCCCGGTCACTAGTGATCTGAAGTTCCCGTGTGGCAGGACTTAGGAACTGTGCGTCGTGTTAGTAAGTGTTCATACCTCGCACATGAGTACGGCCGAGGCTGGAGTCTGGGCAGCTGTTCTAAAAAGTAAAAATAGGCAATTAACTCAGGCACAGAACAGAACCCAGGCCTATACTGAACTTTCTTATTTACAATATCCAAAACAAGATGTTCTCTTTTAAAGGATTTTATAGCACATGGCCCACTGATCCCTCCCCCCACGCTGGTCTCAGGGACGAGGACATGAAGAAGAACGGAGCCATCAGTGGCCCTCAGCCAGCAGGCTCACTGCTTTCACGTGTCTACGGAGCTGCCGAAGAGACATGTCCCGGAGTTTCCAGATGGGAAATAAAGCCAAAGCCTCAAAAATATCAGTCAGCAATTTTAGAAAGTAGGAGCACGATGACCTTTCACTTCCTGTGTTTATATACGTGATAAAAACCAACTTCCTCAGAAGCCAGACGCTTCAAGATGCACAGGGACTTGTGGAAAAGCAACATAAACGACCCATATTTTAATTATCTGCTTACAAATTTTGTAATTTTTGTGAATAACAGGCTCTATTTTTAGTTTACTTGGGCAAAACTTTGAAATATTCCTTCTAAAACTGTTTAGTCTTAATAAAGCAGGTAAATAAAGTTCAGTAAAGAATTCATCTTAAGTTTTCCATAACACCACGAAGCCGAAAAGTACCAGCCAGCTGGCTTAGACATTGGAATGGGAGAGATGAGCCTTACATAGTGATTTCCCCCCCCCCCCCCCCCCCCCAAAATTTTTTTTTTGGGAGGAAAATAAGGGAAAAAAAATTACTAAGAAACCAAAGGAACACAAAGTCTAGCTAGAACAGGCCTCCAAGCGCCCCCTGCTGGCTCAACACGAGGACTACATACACATGTGACTGGTAAACAGCTCTGCTCCACTGTGGCAAACAAATGCAGGCAACTGAGAAAGGCTCACGGCCACCACGGAGTGTCAGTCTGTGTTACCAGGGCCCCCTTGCTCCTGACCTCCTGACTTCTGCATCTGGACGGGACTGTTTCTGCCTCCTACACAGGGCGCACGCTACACCCAGTTACACCACATTCTGATTGCTGAAATCACTCTCGCTCCGAACAGCTACTGCTCGATAAAACTCAGCTACACTACTTCACTGAAAAGAAAAAAACGAGAAAAGATGCTAAATTCTTTGAAAAAAAAAATCACAATTGGATAAATTAATAGAGAAGATGACAGTGACATTAATTACGGGAAAAAAAGGAAAAAAAAATCAGAATGTGTGAAAGAGGGAGGAACTGTGGCTTCCAGGAGGGAGCCCAAATGTCACTGTAACCGGTCACCCCCTTTTAGATGTGGCCACCCTGTATCTGCACAAAACCCACGGCGAGACACGAACGGCCAGCCTCCTTTACTGGAGCCCGGGCAGGGACGACTCACCGAGCAGCAGGCTGAGTGGAGGGTGGCAGGACGGGAAGGCGAGGAGGAGGTCCAGCAGGCAGACGCTGGCGTCTCGGACGAAGCGGTTGTAATCGGCGGTCCCCTGCTTACTGCACAGCTCCTGCAGCCTTCGCTTTTCAGCCGCGCTGCTGGTGCAGTCCACCAGGGCGCGCAGAAACGCCTGTGGAGAGAGGCCGGCAGTGAGCTGCTCTGTGGTCAGGGCTAGCTCTGTGAGTTCAAGCCAGTCACAGTTCTATCGCGAGACCTTGTCTTGAACGAATGAACGAATGACTAAGAAACGGAAGAGAGAGAACAAGCTGAAATAGCAGAAAACGTTTCAAGGCTTTAAAGTATAAATAATTTGAAGTTCCAAATATACTCGAAAAAATTTATTTTACACATATGTTCCAAACATGTGTGCAAAGACTACCATAGTACGGAAATGTCTATTTAGACATTTCCTCCACCATGGAAAATCTCCAAACATGTTCATGATCAAGCCAATGAATATGATGCGTACATTAAAAAACCCTCCGTCTTTCCACACCAGAGCACGTGGACTTGATGTGGGACAGGAATTAGATTCCAGAATTAAACTCCAAGGGTGTGATTATAAAACTCTGACATCTGATGTCACATCCACACAGATATTTTACACACAGCATATTTTGTATAGTAAAGAAAATATATTTACATATACTTTGTAAAACTTAAAAAGCAGGTAAAGTTAAAGCCAAACTGAATTAATTAAACGTAGAAAGTTCTCATCAAAATGAATTCTGTGTCTAAGACTCTAAGGCGGTTTACTACCCAAGACCAGCAGTGCGTAGGCACCCGCTCAACGGGACAGAAGCCTGTCTTGTATTAGCACTGTCGGCCTGCTCAGATGGTTCCCGTCCAGCACAGCAGTTTAGGAAAAAAATAGCTGCAAGCATTTGAAATACAGTTCCCGATGTAATACTGACCTCTAGTGGCTCAGTCTATCCTAAAATCCCTCTACAGTCAAAAGACGCCGCCAAACCCTTCCAGCTCCCAAAGATTCCCACTCAGCAGTAACCCAGCAGCACCATACAGATCTGCTGTCACACAGCAGGTGATGGAGACGGGGAGAGCCCTGCACTCTCAGAAGCGTCCTGGAGAGGGGCGCAGTGCAGCCCAGGCTGTCGCTGTTACTGTGTGACATTAATGCCAGGTGATAGGGCAGCTGAAGGAGATCCGTTTCCAAGACATTAGAAAGACACCTGAACTATCTCTTATAGCTCTAAGAGGCAGGTATCAGGCTCATCCAAAAGTCCTAAACGCGCTGCATGTCTTCTGAGTCACTCAGGGACAAAGAGAAATACCTTTTTAGGAACCGCCCGTATTTCCAGACACCAGGTGAGGATGAACTGGAGGGAGCGGCCCTCGGGCACATGCTGGGGTACAGCAGCTCCTGGTAGATGAGGCAGAGAAAAGACACAGCCACAAACACATCGTTACAACAGCTCTGCTGAGACAGTTTCCAGAGCTACCCCATGCGATGTTGAGGCAAAGTTCAAGAAGGCACTGGCAGAAACAAATACGTCAGGCAGAAACAGCCACTTCACAGAAGTAAAAGAACGACAAATTCAAAATGTACCAAATAAAAACTATCTAAGCAGAGTGAAAAAGATGACCATGTTCCAGGAAAATTAAAAGTAATCTCAGTGGCTGGAGAGATGGCTCAGTTATTAAGCATGCCAGCTGTTCTTCTAGAGGACCCCAGTTCAGTTCCCACACCCACACGCCTGTAACTCTAGCTCCAGGCATCCAGCACCCCTTTCTGGCCTTGATCAGGCACCAGCACACACACACCCCAAAATAAAAATAACTCTTTTTAAAAAACAGGAACTTAGGACTGAATAAGTTCAAGATTATGTGCAAGTAATATTAGTATTTTAAGTAATAAAACAACTTCTCTTATTTACAGCAAATTATTTTTATATAATAACATATGATCATGAGAAGTAAACACAATGGGAGTTTCACATACGGGCTCTGGGCTCCTTCCACACCCACTAGTGAGCGTTGCCACATACTGCTCACTGCAAATAAGAGCAGCACCGAGGAGCAGCCAGCCCTGGAGTCGCTGGTGCTCGTGCATGTGCGTGTGCGGTCACAGGCAGAGCCATCTCACCTCTCTTCTTGGTGTCCGTCTTAACTGTCAGGATGACACGGTGCTCTCGTTTGTCAGTCAGCTGCAGCCTGTGGAGCAGACCTGCAACCTCAGAGTCACTGTTTGGACAGATCACATTGAAGGAATCGCCAGGTTGGTGGGAAAACTCAGTTTTCTAGAGAAGGACCAAGGCGAAACTGAGTGAGTCCACTCATCCAACAAACACACTTTTACTAGAAAAGACCAGGGCGGTGTGCTGTATGTGCCGGTGCACACCCTCGATCCCATCACGGGGGAGCCACAGGCCAGCCTGGTTGTCAGAGTACGACACCACCTTAAACAAAGCAAACAAAACTATGTGGCAGGGGCGTGGGGTAGGGTGGGGGCAGAAAGCTCTAGCCAGTGAGTTTGTAGGGCAAAGTTTAGATTCCCAGGATTCACATAAATGCTGGCTGAGTGTGTGCCACCTGAAAAACTAGCCTTTGAGGGTGGGAGACAAGGTATGCACACCCCACACCCAGCCATCCTGGAGAGCTCTGGGTATGACTGAGACACGCTGCTTCAGTGACTGGAATAGAGAGTATCGCAGGAACATTCCTAACATCACCTTCTATCTCTCGCAGGCCTGTGTGCATGCACACACGTACACACACGTACACACACCCCACTGTATTTAACAGATACATGGACTTTCTCACTAGCACAGACACAATGCGGTAAGTTTGCTGTCTGTCATTTCCTTTTCTATCAGAAGCCTCTACCGAATGTTCACAGACACTATGAAGTGTCTGATTTTCCTGGGACTTTGCCTCTTGGGACGTTCTTCAAGATAAAGGGCTGACTTAACAACTAAAACAACCCTCAGCGAGCGCATGCAGATGGACCCTCGGATGGGCGTCAAATGGCCACGTACAGCCCCGACACCATGGGCGAAGAGTCTCCGCAGACCAGGAAGCTGCTCTGAGGAGCTGGTGCTTCCCTGACCATCTACTCTGAGCTTTATTTCTGCCTCGCGGGCTAATCCTAGGTGAACAGTGTCCTTCCGCTGGCCTGACGCAGGTGAAATGCCGCCTGGATCCCACTGCTCCCTCCTGGCTGTGGTCAAGGTGCGACGCTCTGCTCTGCCAGAGCCAGCCACGCCTCATCTCACTTCTGCTCTGAAGTAAAGGAGAGGGGCTTGGAGAAAACGACAGGTCAGGAATAAAATGGCCAGGCCCTGCCAGAGGCACCTCCTCCTGGGTGTAGTAATCAAGCGCCCAAAGGGCCCACGTGTCTTCACGATACAACAGTGTTGAGAAAGAACTCCCTAACAACTTACTGAAATGTCCAGTTCCAACAGCAGCGTGGTCTTCACGGCATCATTTGAAGTCAGCTGAATGGCTTTGGAAATTGGGACTTGAAAAACTGGATCCTCCAAAGTCACAGATGCCCGGCTTTCCTCCTTGAGAAACAAACGGGATGAAATATAACGGGATGCAACCCCCAGAACCACATTAGAAGTCCAGACATGGTGGCATGCACCTGTCAGACAGGCAGAGTCCTGGGACCAGTGGGGCAGTCGGCCAAGCCTACTGGTGAGCAGGCCTGATGGAGGAAGGGAACTCCTAGTTTCAGTTATTTCAGAGGTGCTTGTGACCAGTAGCCCTGCAAAGAGAGCACAGGTCTTAGGAAAGTGCACAGAAACCTAGTTCTTTGTGATGTCTTCCAGGTCCTTTCCTAACTTGATTTTCTTATATTTAACATCTTAACAAATGAAAGCCAGCAAATTTTGGACAACTGGACATATGGGAAGGCTGAGGAAAGTCAGAGCGGAAGCCAGAGCTCCAGTGGGGGAACTCTGGAATGTGACCCTTGGAAGAACTGCCACCAGCACCAGCTTAGTCCTCACCTCAGCCTGTGGCGGTCACAGCCTGTTTCAGCCACCTCCCCTTCAGTGCAGTCCAAATCCCAGGGCTACGACGGCCATAAACCCAGCCTGTGTCCCAGTACCAGACAATCACTAAGAACCAGTCCTCTTTTCAAAAATCCCAAGGGAGGCTGAGGCCTCTGCTGAGAATGGACCACAGCTCAGCTCCTCACTGTGTCTCCCACTTTTACCCTCCAGCCACACACAACTGCCAAGAAGAGCATCTCACAGTGTGACTCTCGCCATCAGTGACCTTTAGTGCGAGAGAAGCTCCCGCAGGCTGCTAGGACAGGAGTCTGCAGGCTGGACACCCATCGGGGTGACCAGAACCTCTGCACTGTGACAGGCGGAAGGCAGGGGTGCAGCACAGACAGCAATGCAAACGCAGAGTCGGGGAGCCCAACAACAAAAGCTGGGGGGTATGGACGAGAAGGGGTGCTGAGGTTCTGTCCTGCAGGGCCAGACGAACTCAGAGCTCCCGAGAGAGGACGTGAGCAGGCCGAGGACTCAGCCACTGAAAGCGAAGACAGAGCAAGAGAGGCGCCATGCAAGGCTACGTCAGGGATGGAAATAAGACTTCTGCAACATCAAGCCCCTTGTGACAGAGAGGGGCCTAGCTTTGCTGGAAGGGTCTTCTCTGCAGGCCTCTGGTGAGCACTTCTCACAGAAGCAGCTACAGACGGCACATGGCACAATGGCATGGCCGCTGCAGAACTGTTGTTATAGCCGGAGACGCTGCACCCGGTCCGCGAGTCTCGGACCCCTGTCCTGATGTCACAAACAAGCACTAAGCAAGAACTCACAGTGAGTGGCATCGTAAAGTAAATCTCTCACCTGGCCAGGCGACTCCTGAAGATGCACCTCCAAATACTCAGGGGGCAAAGCTGGAATACTCAGAGAGGCTTGTGAGAGTGGGGGAACTGAGCAGACGAGCGAGGACTCAAAGTCTTCGATCAAAGCACTTGTCTGACTCCGTTTGTTTCATTTGTCCCCAAACCTCAGGGTCCCTTTTGTCCGCATCCTCTAACCTCAGACATTCGACTTGCGACTGGACGTGGAGCAGCTGCGGCCCCACGGCAGTGTCCGAGGGGGCGTCTGCTGGACGTGGGGGTGCCTCCCTCATCTCCTCTTGTTCTCTGAGCGTCTTAAAGAGCGTTGTGAGGGCAGCCCAGAGTCCGGCAATCCACGGCTCAACCACGAGCTCTAAACTGTATGTGACACAGGGGAAGAAACCAAAGGCCTAAGTTGTGCATTTGAGCACAACGGTGAAATAACAAGTGGCCTGTCCACTCGGCAGAGTACCAAGCTCACAAAAAGACAGCTCAAAATAAAGCCGCAGGACGAGCAAGTAATGTGGAAAATGATGGAAGGTTGTCACTGTGCGGGAACCGTGCATGAGACAGGACCCTTCCTAGCACTGCAGCTGAAGGCACTCACGGGAGACCAGGGCACCGTGCAGGATGAGGGGGAACGCAAGAAGTCCCTGCACACCCAGAAAAGGAGCAGGATGAGGGGGAACGCGAGAAGTCCCTGCACACCCAGAAAAGGAGCACTGCGAAGAGCGGGACATCGATGACGTCATTATTTCTACAGAAGGTCATTTACTGACACGCTGACTGGAAATCCATTCAGTGTTTTTACAGAATTAAAAACAAAACAAAACAAAACCCAAAAATGTGTACTCTCATCTGGCTACAATAGCGACAGAGAAAGGTCGGACAGCCGACTGTGGAAAGACCAGTGCTGTAGGCCTGGACAGACGCACGTCAGGTGGACTTGGACGGCTGTGCACAGGCTCAAGTGCTGTAGTCAGTGATGCTCGGCCTGAGGGCTCCTTCCGCTGGAGGAGATGCTAACAGGGCCCCTGGGAGCAGGGCAAAGAAAAGACATGCAGGCAATACCAACGTTGCCAGAAAAACGCTCACTCTTATAAATACTTCCATACTCTGAGACACATGTAACCTGCCGGACGCTTCCCTCTTTCCACTAACAGATACTGGGGGTGGAGGCAGGCCAATCAGGCTCCACTCATCTGACCTTCCTGAGTTCCAGTAAAATGAGATATAATGAGGCTCTCAGATGACCGTCAGTGCTAACCCAAGCCAAACATCTATAAGCTCACCAACTTCCACCATGTGAAAGTGTACTGGAAACAGACGTGCACTGTTCTTACCCTACACAGTCATCGGCATGTCCAGTGTCATAGAAATGCTGGGCTCCAAGCTCCTGTAGTCGTTTGTCGATCACTTTCCCTCCGTTGCAGAAGTATGTGTATTCCGAGTCACCCAAACCTAGAGAACCCAAATACTAAGTGCGTAATGTCTAAATACTATCCCGTACTCTGACATATACAGAAGAAATAATGTATACAGCCACATTTCCTTATTTTCTTCAGCAATGCCAAGCATGCAATGCTCCTCTACTGTACAGCATGAAAGCACCAGATAGGAACAAAACAAACTGGCACCTGGTCAAGGAAATACACATACTTAACATTTCTGCTTCCATGAATTAATGTAACAATGCATGAATCTGAAGAAATAGCTCAACTGGCTTTGAAATCAGGCTGTCACGCTTGGTGGCAAGCTATTTAACCTGCTGAGCCGTCTTGCTGGCCCTATGCTGGCCCTTCTGATCTATAACCTGTTTAAATTATGCTTTACAAAGCTCTAGACCATTTTCTTAACATGTGATGGATTTGACCATTGGCAAAGAGCTACTAACTACAGACAACAAAGTCTCACCTCTAGCAGGCCAAGTGAATACAAAGGTATTATTTTATTAATTAAGACTCCCCAGCTGGTTCCAATGTAGTAGGGACTGAAAACCACGGTTCTGAAGTTATATTCCTAGGGAACATACTCGGTTTTAGAGACCTGTTGTTTTCTTAAACAATTGAATATCCTAATGTTTGCTCCTTCAAGAATTCTACATTAGGTTTGCAGTGAGGCCTAGACACTAATATTCTGAAAATATTCCATTGCTACTGGAGAGGTTCTGCAGAGTGCTGAGGGTATAGCTGAGTAGTAACATGCTCTGCTAGGGTGTGAGGCTCTGGGATGGATGCCCAGATACACCCAGGACGAGTGAAGGAGAGAATCAGAACACTGCTTTGGAGTATAAGTTAGACTATCATTGACATTTCTAAATTTTTTATAGATATAATATTTACGTAAAAATAAAAGATACATGCAATCATATTTCATGGTTTTGAAAGATATATTCCTATATCAAAGCAATAACTGCAAATATTAAAAACAAAGCACAGTTCATTACCCAATAATCCATACCGCAGGTGGGCAAAGAAGTCTGTGGGCAGTGTCTTGTCGTTTATTTCTTTAACAAACTTGAGGGCTGTGTCGGGTGGATCTCCAGTTCCTGTGGTAGATACGACCATTACCAGAGGAGCAGTTTCCGTTCTCAGGTCATACTAAAACAAGGAGATCAAATCAGGATGCAGGATTGCACGAATTTGTGATCTAACACGCCGGCAAGAGCAAGACAAAGCAAACAGAAGCAACCAGCCCAGTTTCCTGTCTTCCTTCTTGCTGAGTTATTGCAACAAACACTAGTGACCAGTCCTGTGGCCAGGTGCAAAGGTCACTGCTGCTTTCATTCACGCTTGCTGATGAATGAAGCATACACCACCGTTACCGTTTATAGGCAGCGAGTATCTGTTTCAGTTTCTAAGATTTTCTAACCTAATCCAAATGTTTACATCCAAGTTTAAGACAGTATCTATCTGTTTCAGATTTTTTTTTAAACCTCATAGACATGTATACATCTAGGTTTAATCTCAGCTAGTTGGTAGGATGTTGCCAAGTTCAAGTTTTGCCTGAGCTACGGTGTGAGTTCAAGGCCGGCTTGGGTGAGTCCCCGTAACAAAAACATGGGGAGGGATGCATATAGAGCTTCATCTCACAGCACAGAGCACAGGAAAATCAGCAGGCACAGCTGCCCTTACCTTTCCCGACTCACTAACACAGTGAAGATCTGCAGCAAACCCGTGCGACACAGCCTGCTCACTTATCTCTTCCGCGATGGCCTTCGCCTGTCCTCGCTGAGTGGCGTACAGCAACAGAAACCTTCTCATCACCTCAGGTCATCTAGCGTGAGACTGAAAAGCCACCAAGGGGAGAAGGGGATTACTACTTAATGGAGCAGGTAACCGGCAGGTATTCATTTTACAGCAATCTTTACACTTGTTTCTTGGCATTGAGAGAAGTAAGACAGGAAGCATACAGAAGAGAGACTCTTAATCGCGGAGCTCAGAAATCCACTCCCGATTTCCAGCTACGTTTGGACCTTGCAAATGTCTTTCAGAGGTGCATACTTGTATGGAAGTGATCTGAACCTCAATTCTGCTCACTCGTAACCTGAATGATTACGAATGGCAAGGTGAAGGGCCGGACCAAAGTTCAAACACAGTGTCACTTACAAAGGTCTTCTTATTTCCTCCTTTTTCAAAACCCTAACTGCACAGCGTTCCCCTAAAATTGGGAGACTCCTCTTTCCTGCTGGATCCTATTCAAAGTACTGACCGTCATCAGAGTTCCCACCGCTAAATATAAATCAGCCATTAGTGTACACGGACTTGCACACGGGGACGGTATTTCTAAGCCACGCCCCACCTGGGAGATAACCAACAACCAAATTACGGAACATGAAGGGGAGTGGGATTCTATCTAGCGGCTAACCCCGAAAGGCTGTCAATCTGCAGGGAAAGGAGCCCACCACGGCTGTATTGCTCTTGGGGCTCATCTGCGGCGAGCCAGGACACAGGAGCTCACAGGTGACATTTGTTGGGACGCAGAGCTGACAGGACCCATGCATGCGTGACTCGCAACGCGACACGTGCGGGGCTGGCGGGGTTGCGGGGTAAAAGGTTGGCGAAGCAGCCTCCCTCCACCGTACCCCTGTCAGCCCCCGGCACCCCTGGAGACTCAGGGACCGCCATCCCCAGCGCTGCAGGCGACCGAAGCCCCGGCCCCCCCGCCCCCGCCTCCCCGGGCGGCTCGTACCTCCAGCCGCCGGACTCCCGCGCGGGACAACCGCCTGGGGACACTGCGCAACGCGCGTCCCAGGCTACCGACCCGCGCACCGCCTCCTCAGCACACACCGCTTGAAACGCCGGCGTACCTGGGCCAATCGCTGAGCGCCGGAATGTGGGCGGTGCCTCGGTGCCGGCCCGCGCTTGTCCTGTCTCGGGATGTACCCCCCGGTAGGGGACGGTTTGTCAGGGTGCGGACATTCCCAGGGCTCGGAAGCTCCGCGTCTGTCCGGACGCGGCTCGGATCCGCTCGGTAAGTTCCGTGGGGGAGCGTTTCCCCGGCGCTCCCGCCACGATCGCGACTCAGGTCCCGCAGTCGCGCTCCCTAGGGCTCCTTCCTCTGCCGTTGCCCTGTCTCGCTTGCTTTTCTATGATTGTTTTAACAAGTGCGGAGCCCCAGCCCCAGCCGATGACCCACCTCTGCCCGTTTCGTACCCCGAGTTTGAATTTTGCCGGCTGCTCCTCCCGTCTCTTTTAAAAAAAACAAAACAACAACAAAAGCAATCTATATTTATATACTTTTCCTTCTGCCAACACGTGAGCCTCGAAGTTTACAGGTAAAATTTGAATTCCAGCCCTTTCTTTCGCTTACAGCATAACTGGGCACGGTAGATCCCCCGTGCTGCAGTTTCTTAGCTGGAAAAGCGTCGATCAAACGAACTGAATTCCGGTAAGCTGGTCCGTAGATAGGACTTACTGCAGAGCCTGGGCAGCGACCGCACTTAGGATTAGGAGGGTGAGACCCCAGGAAGTCCGCCCCAGGATGCTACGGTGCAACTGTGGGTCCTCCGAGCTCCAAAGTGGCTCCATTGAGAAGAATATCGGAATGAAGCGAACTCAGTGGGTTCATTGATGAAACAGAAAGACAGGATCTCTTGAAGACTGTTAGGAGACACGTGGGTCTGAAAGCCTCAGCAAGTAACAACGATGAGGTGATTGTCGGGGTTCTGGACTATTTCTTCAGCAGCCAACTTTATCTATTAAGGGAGGCGTGTGTTGGTGGACTCCCTTTTATCCATAGAACTTTGTCCTTGAAAAGGAAATGTTTATGAAAGTACATTGTGTGGCCCTGCAGCCGGAGAAGGGCATGCTTAGTACATCCTTAGTACATCTATGACACAGGAAGTTTAGATTTAGGGCATAGTTCATTTAAAAAAAAAATCTTTGTGACACTGCCTAGAAGGGTGTGCTGGTCTTTTGCGGGTAACCTGGCTAGTTACGGTGAAATTGTTGGGTGTCAGCCAATGAGATATGGAGGTCAGGGCCAGGAGAAGGAGTGGGGAGGGGGGTCTTTCTATTCCTGGCTCATAGGAAGAGAAGCCTTGCCATATTATATATATTATAATTCTTGTGTTTTAGTCTTTGTCATGGGATGCTCATTCTTAGTTTTGTAAACATTGATGTTAATTGTCTTTCTCAATACATTTGACCTTGGTGTTTGTTTGTTTGTTTGTTTGTTTTTTGTTCTTATGCTAAGTCTAGAGTTGTGAATCAGATGGCATGGCGTTTATCACCCTGAGGAGAAACTTCTGTCATATATCTGATTTTTGGATACCTGGAGCTGTGGCTGCTTTGAAAATTCATCCTGCCAATCACGTCCAAAAGATAGTCAAAGATCAGCTCCATGTTTGGTTCTGTTCCCTACACCCTGAGCTTTTCAGGGTCAGACTCCATCATTCCTACTGTAAAAACTTCCATTCACAAAACGGAAATGACCTTCATCCAGTTGCTGAGCCGTGGTTCTCTCAAGCACAGGAATGGAACCAGCCGGAACAAAGTCTTACGCGCGAGGATGAAGAGACACTCTGCAAGAGACTAAACAGCTTCATCTCGCCCGATGAGGTGTTGAGTTTCCTAAGTACGCAGGACACTCTGCCTGTCACTTTGGCATCAGCAGCCTTACACAGGATTTGCGAGGTCGGGGAAAGAGATTATGAGCAAAGGCTGCCGCAAGGAATACTAGAAAACAGCATCTTCCAGGCTCTGTGCTTTCAGTGTGGGCGGGATCCCTCACATCTGACCGGTGCTGCTGTGGTGACGGCTTTGCAGTCTCTGGTGACGTTGCCTGTGGATCCTCAAAGTAGCCTGATGCTGACCCTGATGGCGGAATGCCGCAGTCGTCTCCAAAGAGGCCCTTTTGGAAACCCCGCCTTCTTTGTATTCTTGGGGAAAGCCTGGTTAGACTTCAAGGTGCAGGCTGTGAGACACTGGAACTAGTTCTTTGTCAACTGCAGAGTAAAAATTTGGAAACATTTGCCCCGGAGGATATCGTGGCCACTTACAGGATCCTGCAGGGCCTGTCCTGAAAAAGTGGACAAACACCAGACATTTTTAAACACAGTAAACAACTTTTTCCCTTTCAATAGTTCCCTTCCTGAGTCCCTAAATCCATAAGCCATGTGCTCGCCCGCCCTAGTGGCTCTGGACCAGACTCACGCGCTTCCCCTGGTTATAAAATTGGGCAAGCACATGGTGAGATACATTCCTCGCTTTACCAGCGAAGAGCTGGGGAAGGTCTTGGAGGCGTTTGTGTATTTTGGCTACAGGCCGACAGGTTCTTCACGGAGGCGCTGGAGCGGCACTTAGCTGCCCTGTGCCTGTCCCTGGACCCGACGTCACCAGCGCCGTGACGGCGTACTGCAGTAGAAAGCGGATTCGCGTCCGAGCCCATCCTCGATTGCCGTTGCGGAGACTTTTGTTTGCCAGTCAGAAAAGTTCTCACCTAGTCAGATTTCTGAATTAATCGAGCCGTTTGGAAAAACTAAATTATTTGCCGCCAAATGCCCCTGCTTTATTTAGGAGCTGGAAAATGTGCTCTTCGCTCATTTCCGTTATTTTCCACCAAGAATGCTACTGAGGCTTCTTCATTCCTGCTCGCTGATTGGATGCCATCCCGTCAATTTCATATCAAAAATATTCAGCCCCTTTTTCCTTCAACAGCTGCAAGGTGAGGCGGTTAAAAAAAATTAACCCTTGTAACTTGGGATTTATGTACTCGGGTGCTGTTTACATTGGCTCATAATTCTAAGTGTCATTTAAAAAGTGCGTCTCTTACGAGGGAAAATTGTTTTATAATCATAATCCCTCATTGTGCATGCCAAAACCCAAGCTGAACAATTGATTTTTTTCAGGTGAAGAGTCGTGTGTGGATAGAGTGAGCCTGGCGCAGCTGACCCAGCTTTTCTTGACGTCAGTCCTGGAGTGTGCTTTCTATAAGGTGAGGATACAACGTGCCTGGCGTGGCTTTATGTCCCCCGGGATGCCTATCGTTAATTTCCTTTGATTTTCATCTCAAACAGCAGAACTTGACTTGAGCGGGAATGGCCCTGTGGTATGGCCTTGTTGTTGGCAAATGATCCATCTCTGTATTCTTGTCTTTGCCCATGGCTGTCCTACCGCATAGCTCCCTAGATTTCATCAAACACGAGAGGTTCACTACCGCAGACTCCCCGGCAGGCTCTCACCATCCAGGGAGCTGTTGTAGGGAGCCAGTCTTGGGACTGAACAGTCCTGGGGTTGATCTTGCGAGTCTCCTGTGAAGCCTAAGGTCTGGCTGCAGCTTAGCTGGAGTTTGCCTCTTCCACACAGTATGGTCTTCAAAACGAGCACACCGTGTGTAGAGCTGGAAGTGGCTTCCCCAGGCCTAACTGCCACATCTGCCCCACTCTGCTCCGTGCAGCCAATAGTGGTCTGATTCGAAGAGTAACATAACTGAGGATAAAATGCAACTCTAGTCCTTTAAAGTTGCTTGGGTTGCTGTGATGTCTGTGAAGATGACAGTTCACCCTTCTACCCCTGAAACAGAACACAGTTTCTCTGCCCAGATTTAGGTAACGAATGTGTGTGCCCGTCTGCTTTTCTTGCATTGAAGCGACGGGACTGGCTAAAGGATGCAGTTTGTTTTCTGTCCAGCACCTACAGTCATTCCCTAGTCCCAGATGCAGAGCTTAAGCCATGGTTTTGATTTTTGTGCTGTTTGGCTCTGCCGTTCCACTCTCAAAAACGTTTCAGGTGTTTTTTTGTTTCTTAAATTTTTTTTTGCTGGTTATCTCTGTCACCGTGATAAACATCCTTGAATGTCTTTTCTTCCTGGAGCCTTTTTTTAAAAAAGTCACTGTACTTAAAGAGGGGGTTCCTGAGCGTTACAGTCCCACTCTGCTTCCGTCCCACTCTACCCTGTCCTGTGCTCCCGGGAAAGAAGGACGTGACCCAAACCTCATTCAGAGGATTTTTTGGGAGGGAAGAGCCCAGGAGAGTGGCTGCCTCTACCAGGGTGGAAGAAGAACCCCAACTGAGCACAGGGCTTATATAGACCGGGCTTCTTAGGGGTGGAGTTTTTTCCAGGGAGAAGAGGGAGTGGTTAGTTTTTTCCCTGCCTTCAGGGATTGGTTTAGTTTAGTTGGTCAGGGGCAGAGATGGCTGATTTCAGATCCAAACTGTGTTTCTTTCACTGGCCTTTTTAAGGTTTTGGCTCTAGTTTTGGGGCCAGGGCATATTTCTCATGCTGACTCTGATTCTAGGGACAGAAGTGTGTTTCTTTGTCTAGCTTTGGTTTCAAGAGCCAAGGGTGGGTTTTCTTTGGCTGGCCCTTTTACCCTACACTCCCATGTGCCATGTATGCGTGCGTGAGCACAGCTTCACAGGGTGGACAGGGATCATGTGTTCTCTGTGGTCATCTTTACCTCCTGGGGCTGGTATTCTGCCCTGGGCCATAAAAGGCCAACTGGCTGTCCTGACAAATGGCCGGTCTGCTGGCGCCTTTTGCTTGGCCCACTCTCACCTTTCCTTTAGAAAGTGACACGTCACTCCCACATGTCCCACTTACCGTGGGTGCTGTTTTATCAGTTTGGCACACCTTGGAGTCACCTGGGGAAAGAGCAACTTCAGCTGAAGAATTGCCCACTCTATATGATTTGCCATATCCAGGGGGATCCTCTTGATGATTGACGGGGAAGGGCCGTCCCTGTGGGCAGTCGCCGTCTCTAGGGTTCTCTGGGCTGTACGACGAAGCTCGCTGAGCATGAGCAGTGAGCCTGGCAAGCAGCATCCCTCGGTGCGTTCTGATTCACTTCCTGCTTGAGTTCCTGCCACTGACTTCACTCAGTTAATGGCCTGGGGACAGGAAGTGGAAGCTCAGATAAACACATTTCTCACCAACCAAGTTGCTTTTTTTGGTCATGGTGTTTAGTACAGCAGAAAGAGAAGCAAACTACACCCACCACTGTGTGGGCACTGCAGTTGAGAGCCAAGAGGTGGCAGTGTATGCCTTACCCCAGCACTCAGGCGGCCAGCCAGAGTACCCTGAGAAAACCCTGTCTCGAAAACACAACAAACAAAAAACCGCAGCTGAGAATGATTACGACCTGAAGCATCTCCAGACATCCAAAGAGCTTTTAAACTGAGCCTTCTGTGCCCTTTCCTCATTTAAAGATGGGAGCTGGAGCCGCCTTCCCCTCTGGTGCCCATGTCCTGGAAACACACAAACCGTGTATATGCCGTCTTCTCCTAGTAGCCTTCACTCACTACTGCTCTTTACTTTGATTTTTCTTTCTTGTGTTTGTATGTATGAATTTTAGGGGCCCCAAACTTTCTTCCTCAGTATCAAGTGAAGGTCGTTCCTCACTCCGTGCTGCTCCCTGGAGACCCCTGTAGATCTCCACCTCTACAAGTCTGTGGTGATGGGCTAATTGATCTTTTAGGATCAAGACTTTATTTGCATCAAAAGTGTTGAAACCCGATGGTTACACCATAGGTAAGTAGCTCAGGGGTCTTGTCTTGGTCAGAGCATCCTGTCCTTGTTAAGCCATATACAGGACTTAGTAGCCAGAGGTGTGAGATGCAGGAGGGAACCTTCCCTCACCCGAAGGCAAGGAGAACAAGGGGTTATCAGAGTTGTGCAGAGCCAAGACTCTGAGTTCGAGTTTCACACATTAGCCATATAGTAGCAGAATGCCCTGGGCAGAGGATCTTAACCTTTTTCTGCTTGATCCTTCATCTGCAAAACGAGAGAAGGAACAGTGACCTCTTGAGACTGACGGACTGAGTAAGGTAGTGTCAGTGATGTTTGTAGCTGCTTGTTGTAATCTAGGCCTGTGTTGTGTGTCGTCCTTTAGTGTACGTAGCTATTTAAACACAGGTTTCCTCATCACACCCGTCATGCTAAGCCACATTTCAGGTGCTCAGGAGACACACATGGCTTCTTAGACATTCACATAGGTGGCGCTGACATAGATCCTAATCGGCCGTAGTTCTGTCGTACGGGGCTGATGGAGGAGTCCCTGTCCCTCTGCCCCTAACTGTTCTTGAGGTTGTTGAGGAAAAGAAATGGTCACACATAAGACAGTAGTTTGTGGACCATCTCATGTCTTTGTTTTACGGGGCTCTGTTTACAGAATGGATAGTAGTGTCAAAAAGAGAAGGAGGGATGTGCACACACTTGGATGTGCACATGTCAGGGGTGCAGGGTGCTTTGCATACATGGGGAGAGAGAGAGCAGACCTGTAAGGAGGTGAGGTCTGCAGCTGGCTGGTGTCAGCGTCACTTAGAGGGTTTTCTCCCTCTGAGCTAAGGGTTCACGAGGAAGGAGAGGGGCGGCCATGGTTTTTGGCATGCTGTAGATTGCTTGAAACACCACTGCTGTTCTCACATTTGCAGCCTCGGCCCTCTGAGAAAGGCAATAATACGAAGAAGTGAAACCAGAACAAGGAACGCAGGAAGATAATGTTGTTGAGGGTATCACACGAGGAATTTTTCCTTTCTTCTTTTGCCAGATGTTGAAATTAAATTAGATGAAATGGATTAGTGTTGCCATTTACAGTGGATGAGGATGTCCACAAAAGGTAAAGCAGCTGTCGGTTTAAAGGTTGGAGTTAAGTAAGTTAGAGAACTGATGTTTTTCCCAAGATGGACAGCAGCAATTCTGGAAATTAAAACACGGAGCTTCCTAAGACTGAGCAGCAAGCACAGGGCCCACAACTGGCCTGCACCAGCTCCTTGTGTATCTGTTTACAGCTCTTAGCTTAGCTTAGGATTTTTATGAGACGCCCCCAACCATGAAAACAGTGGGTCTCTGGCTCTCTTGCCTGCCTTGGAACTCTTTTCCTTTCTGTTGGGTTGCTGTATCCAACTTTGATACGATCAGTTTTTGCTCCATCTTGTGGTTTATTTTGTCACGTTTGGTTGTTATCCTCTTAGAAGCCTTTCCTTTCTAATGAGAACCAGAAAGGGAGTGGGAGGCAAAGGGGGAGGGGGGAGCAACTCAGAGGAATAGGGGGAGGGAACTGATCAGGATATGCTGTGAGAAAAGAATTTATTTTGAAAAAAAAGGGAAAAATACTGAACTTACCAGTTCTGGAAAATCCTTTCATTTGTAGACAGTAATAGACACGAAATGTTTTCCCACAGAACTAAAGGACAATTAATCATGATTCATTTAATAATAATATTGGACACACCAAATAGACAAGTTCAAATAATCCCTGGCGACTAAGACAAATACTTTAGCTGGTTCATTGAGTTACAGTCTTTTGCTCTCGCAGGGTGGCACTGTGCATTGACGGCCCGCAGGCGGTTCTGCTCTGACAGCAAGTACCTGCTTGGAAAGAGGCCATTAAAAAAAAGGCACCTGCACTTGCTCGGCTACCAGGTTGTTCAGGTAAAAGCAGTGCCCGACGGTCGATTGGCCTTTTCAGTTACGTACGTGCTGCTACAGCGCAATTGTAAAGACTTCACTGGAGCAGAGCAGAAGACATTGGGAACACCCAGATTAGCGTGGGGGCAGGGGCGTGGCAGGGTGGTCCCACCTGGGATGGCCCGGCCCGTTGTCTGTGCACTCCAAACTCCCCCAGCTCATGTGCGCTTCTAGCTGAGTGTGCTGTTCTGTCAGTTGATGTACGTGGTTCCCCCAAGCCTAGGATTAGTTCCCGAGCCCTCTCTGTTGCTCTGTCTGCTTACGCGTCTTACAGGCCCAGCCTGCTTTTAAACGTGCTTTAACAGTCAGTGGGCGGACAACTGAGCCAGACCACCACACTCTGTCTAGTTTATCTCTTAGACTTATTACTTGACTTGCATTTTGTAGTTAGAATATTCAAAACTTGGTGTTTT
The DNA here is from genome assembly GCF_903992535.2 of Arvicola amphibius. Taxonomy (NCBI): domain Eukaryota; kingdom Metazoa; phylum Chordata; class Mammalia; order Rodentia; family Cricetidae; genus Arvicola; species Arvicola amphibius. Next base: position 5,108,207 of record NC_052049.1, on the reverse strand, counting down.
CCAGAGTGGTACATATCTATTTCCTTATCACTGCTGAACTCTGCCTAGAATTGCTAAGGTCCTGCAGTAGCTTTGCTTTAGTTTCTGTCTGATTTAGTGGGTAAATCAAGCAAGGTGGTTCCAGGGTCTTCATCTACCATTATGTTCTCAATAGGGACTTTGTAAGGTCTGCTGGAGGATCACAGTAAACATGGACAAGCATGTCCCCGTGGCAGTAAACATGGACAGGCATATGTTCCCGTGGCAGTAAACACAGGCATGTCCCCATGGTGGTGAACATGGACAGGCATGTCCCCATGGCAGTAAACATGGGCAGGCATGTCCCCATGGCAGTGAACATGGACAGGCATGTATGTCCCCGTGGCAGTAACCTGGACGAGCATGCCCCTATGGTGGTGAACATGGACAGGCATGTCCCCATGGCAGTAAACATGGGCAGGCATGTCCCCGTGGCAGTAAACATAGACAGGCATGTCCCCATGGCAGTAAACGTGGATGAGCATGTTCCCGTGGCAGTAAACGTGGACAGGCATGCCCCCATGGCGCTAAACTGGACGAGCATGTCCCCAGTCGTCTTTAGTAGTTATTAACTCCCCTCTAGCCTGTTTTCTGGTGGTTTTCCATGGTACCACGCTCGTTCCCAAATTCATCTTCTAACAGCTGGCCATGCAGTATGTGCAGAAACCAGTTTCTCCAGTGCTTTAGCCTAAACTAGAGACTTCTGTCTTAGCATTCAGGACCATCCATTCCTCCGGTCTGCACACAGGCCGGCCCTTCAGACACATGGCTTGCTCCCTAGCCCACGCTCCCAGCTCTGGTCCCGACCCCATTCCTCTTTATTCCCTTTTTCCCCATCCTTCTCTCCTCTTCCCTGCCCCATCCCTCTCCACTTTCCCCATCTTCTCCACTTTCTCCCTCTGCCCTTGCTGTTTCTGCAGCCAGGCCTGGCTCTGGCTTTGTGTGCTCTAGAGGTTCGCCAGTCACTCAGCTCAGGCTCACTTCTCGTCCCTCGCAAGTTAGTACAGTCTCCCCGTCAGTCCTTAGTCCCGAGTACACTTAGCCTACGCTTCCGATCAGCTGCCCCTCTGTGCCAGCATTGCCCTCTAGGTGCTGGGAACTCCAGGATTGGGGGTCCCTGTGCTGGAGGAGGGGTAAGACCCAAGGCAGAGGAAGAGCAGAGTTGCCTGGAATGGTGACAGGTTTTAATGGCTTCTGTCCCCTCCAGGTCCCCTATCATGAGCTGGAGCTGCTTCCCTCAAGACTTGAGTTGGTGGAATATTTACAAAGCAAGCTATTCCCTTCAAACTCCCCCGTCCACTGGTAACCAAAGAAACCGGCTTCGGGATTCAGAGTGTAAGAGACAGAGGAGTCTGTGACTTGCTGCTGCCTGGAAAAGTGTTCACCGACGTGGGGTCTGCAAAGGCTCTGTGGCTGTTCTATACCATGTTTACGTGTGTTGTGGTAAATTATTATTTATATGTGCTTTAGTGGTAAATTTAAGCTCAACCTACACGAATGTCATAGATGCCTCGACTGCATTGAGCAGAATCATTAAACACAATAAATGGAATGAGCAAATGTTAATTGTATGTCTTATTATTAAGCGTTGTCTGCTAATAAAGACGTTCTCTAGAGGTGTGTGTTTTCCAGTAAGGGTCAGAAAACATTTTCTCTTTCACTTCCTTTGTTGGTGGGAGTGGTAGTTGGTAAGAAGGATGGAAGACATCTATCTAGGTGGGTTTGGGGGTTCCTGGATGCGTGAGGAATGAGCCACATTATCCTGTGCATCGATGCCCCACTTTATCTGGGAGCAGCTTCAGGGGACAGGTGTGGGGGGCAACTAGAAGCCGGGGCTCTACCACAGCGGATCAGTGGCCCTGCACAGGGACAGGTGCCGCTTACTGCTTACCACTCTGCCAACCACTTGGACACCTTACTCCTGGGTCTCTGGTGCCTTCGGGTTTAGGTAGTTTTCCATTTTGCCATGCAGTTTCCTGGCTCAGAGAGGATGCCCTGGAGGTGAGCACACTGTCAGCGTTGTCTTGAGAAGCAGCAGCGTAGTAAGAACCGTGGGTCAAGAATCCAGAAGCCTGGGTTCACTTCAGTGTCTTCACCTGCTCGTCATGGGCTTGTTCGTGATTGTGGGACATCCCTCTGGCCTGTAGGATCTGAGCCATATGAAGTAGCCTCAGTGGACAAACCTAGAGTTACATGAGCAGTGGCCCGGATCAGACTTGCCTGTGGGCGTGTCTGTGGGGCATTTTCTTAATTACTAGTTAATGTAGAAGGGTCCGGCACCATATAGAAAGGCTGGCCGAGCAGAGAACCAGGGAGCAAGTCAGGGAGACTGTGTCCACGGCCCTCTGCTTGCAGTTTCCCTCCGCCTCTAGGTTCCTGCTTGAACTCCTTTCCTGGCTCCATTGTGGACTGTAACCCATAAACTTAGCTGTACTCTCTCACATCAAGTTGCTTTTGGTTGTGAGTTTATTACTGCAATAGGAAACAAATTTGGACAAGTTTTGCTTTATACTCTTAGGGGTATATGGGTCACAGCTGTGGAAGTATCGGTCCTCACAGCTTGGAGGCCAAAAGGTGTCAGCAAGATAGGAATGTTAAAAATCCAAACAGTCCCGTACTGTCCTATTTAAAATGACAGTCCTGTAGCTCCCATGCCACGACAAGACCGTACGCAAGCTGGGAACCAGGCTGAGAGACTTAAAAACACATAAACAGAGAGAGAGACACAGACACAGGTCATCCCTGATACAAGAATGCCAATGCCCCTTTATTGTGCTCAGGGGCAGCTTGTATAGGGATCTTTAGCCACGCCCAGCTCTCGGGATCTTTCAGCTGCTGGTCCACCAGCCTGCCATCAGGGTCTCCTGCTCAGAGCAGCTGCAGGCAAAGAAAGTCAAGGGGCCAGGGATCTGTAGCTCCCAACATTGGAAGGCTTTTAGGAGAGAATGCTTCACCGCTCCATCCCATTTCTAGTGTCCCTAGAGTGTCTTAGTTTGTACTGGCATCTACTTCCTATTGGGGTGTGTGTGTGTGTGTGTGTGTGTGTGTGTGGTGTACACGCGGTGTTGTCTTTTCACATGACTGTCTTCCCATTGGGGTGTTTCTGGGTCTTTGCCTCTTCACATGAACATCTCATCGAGGTCTGTGTGTTTCTGCTTCCATGCATGGCCTTGCCTTCTGGTCTTCACGTGGCCTTCCTGTGTGACTGTGTCCACATTTTCTTATAAGGATTCCAGTCGTGTTAAGGCTTAGCCCAAGAAAGTTAAATCTGCACAGACTACACTAGTACAATATTGTACACTAGTACAACATTGAGCAGTGACTCCCTGGGAGCACACGCAGAACCCATCTGCAAAGGTCTCAAAGGGAACTAGGCCATGGGGACCCTTGCTTCTGTGCTTGGTACAAAGCAAAGGGAGAGTCACAGGGAAGGAAGCTAGAATTAACCATGGCTCTGTTGAAAAAGAATTAATCTTGAGAGTATTTGCATATGTTATAAAAATAGGCTAGTTGTTACACTTTTGGCTTCACCAAGCGGCGTAAATTTGGCAAACTGTAGCTAGGTCTCTATAATCTGAATCTCCAAGCCTCTGATCTGTGTCTGTTTGCTGTGGCAGCAACCAGATCCAGGCAATAGCACAAAGCACCGTATCTTTTACAATTTTAAATAAGGTCGAATCTTCCTATATTTGCAAAGGAGAGTGAGAAAGGAAAATAGGTGAAAATTATTGAGCAGGTGACTCTGGAAGCTGCAGGGATAGTCTCTGGGGCTGTCACTAGGGGGCAGTAAAGTCATGGCGTTGACTGAGTTCGGGGTAACCTGGATGAAAGCAGCAGATGCCTCTGTGTGTGTGTGTGTGTGTGTGTGTGTGTGTGTGTGTGTGTGTGAAGGAGAGAGGGAGGGAGAGAGACAGGAAGGGGGAGAGAGAGCAGAGCATGTGTGTTTGTGCGTGTATATTGCACACTGAGGGAGAAGGTCAGAAGTGGAAGAGCAATGACAGCTAATGTCAGTTTTCCTTATGTTTGCCGCTGTCTTTTTTGGCTGAACCAGGCCTAGACAGACAGGAACGGGAACAGGAACTACACCGGGATGAAGTGGTCTCTGATGGATGGGAGATCCTTGAGTTACAGGAATCCTTACTTCCAAACTTTGCTGGTGGATGCATTTGTGGGCAAGTGTTTTTCAGAAGAAAGAAAAAAATAGGAAGGAGAAAAATTCAGATTTGGGTGAATCTTAGGGACACAAAGGAGCAATCAGGTTCCTATGTTAAAAGATAATCTTACAACTCACTTGCTGGAGGATTGCAAATTGAGATCTTGGCTTTGTAGTAGTGAACTAGGCAAATCAGTTCATTTAGTGAACATGGGCTGAGATTTTCCCAAATGGGAATTTCTCAGACTCATGGAGAGTGGACAGGTGGTGGGGCGAGGAGGCCTGCATATGCGCTGTAGCCCAGCGCCTAGAAAGCAGTAAGGGCTCAGTGAATACTGGTTGCTGTTACACACCATCTTCATCAGATAAGCTGCTTCACACAGCTAATAGTGAGGGTTCACAAAGGAATGCACTTTAATGGGGAATACAGCTGCTTGCTTCTTACGACATGCAGGGCTACCACTGTAGACCCGTGAGAACTGCCTTTGTGATTAGCGTTGAGGATGCAGTGCCAATGTGCCGTCTGAAACCGAATGATGAAGTAGAATATTCTTCAGCAATCTGCAGGATCTGAGTCACATGGGATATCCCTCTGTGGCCTGCAGGATCCGAGCCATGTGGGACATCCCTCTGTGATCTATAGGATCTGAGCTACATGGGTCACTCTGACACAGAAGTGGCCTCAATTTTCTGAGCAGACACTGGACTAGGAAGACTAGGGTAGACCGTCCACAGCTGTAGCATCGTGTCTGCAGGCTAAGTATTCGCTCACAAGTTTGTTCTGCTTCAGTGTGTACCACCCAGCCTCACTGGGTTGGATGACTTGCTGCCTTTTCCCAGGTTCCACTTGGCCAGCAACTCTGCTTCCCCCAGTGTGAATCTTCCCTTGCTCCCTTGTTGTGTGATGTTTTTGCTTGTTTGGCTTTTTTTGGGGGTCCACCACCCAGCTCTCAGATAAATCATACATACACACAGGTTTATTCTTAGTTTTGAATGCCTGACCTTAGCTCGGCTTGTTTCTTGCCACTTTTCTTAACTTAAATTATCTCAGCTACCTTTTGCCTCTGGGCTTTTAGCTTTCTCTATTTCTGTATACCTTTCTTTACTCTCTCCATGGCTTGCTGGGTGGCTGCCCCTGATGTTCTCATCTCCTTGTTGTCTTGCTCCTCTTCTTCCTCTTTTCTCCTATTTGTACTCTTTGACTGGTAGCCCCACCTATCCTTGCTATTGGCTGTTCAGTTCTTCATTAGACCATCAAGTATTTTAGACAGGCAAAGAATCACAGCTTCACAGAGTTAAACAAATGCAGCCTAAACAAAAGCAACACACCTTAAAATAATATTCCCCAACACTCCCCCAATCAGGAAAATCTAACTTTATACTAATGTCCTTTGGCTGTTGGACTCCATCAAAAGAAGCTTTGCCTTTATAAACCTGGAATCTCACGTCTCAGAGAAACAAACACCTCTTCCCAATGACTCCCCAGTCTCTGGCACATACCACACACGGTCTGTGGGCTGAACTGATATTTCGGGCTCTGTGTTTGCAAGAAACAATATCTCTCGGTAACCCCACTGTTTTTAACTGTTATTATGGAAAAAGTTTGAACACCTATAAGAGCTGAAACAATTGTATGATGGAATTGAGTCCCTTTATTCAGCGTGACAAATCACCATAATTTTTCAGTCATGTTCCATCTAATTTGTATTGGAGTGCTTCTAGAAAACCCAAGCTATTGCATCATTTTGCCCCAAATACTTCAGTGCACATTTATAACCATTCAGCCACTGTTTCAAGTAACAAACTTAATTGCTTTCTACAGCTTCACATTGTGGTCCTTGTGCTGTCTCCTCTTTATTGTGCTCAAGTCAGGAGGCGAAGTCCCCGGGTTCTTTGCAGCTACGAAGTACTTAAGTCTTGATAACTATAACTACCCTTCCTTCACCTGGAGAAATTAATCAGTTACCCTACAGAATGGTTGACTTACTGTCATCTAACCTGTCCCTGTGTCTGCTGTAATTCCCACTGAGTTGAAGGTGACACCCAGAGTGTAGTTTAAGGCCAGTTTCGGTTCATTCTCTTCTCTCTCTCTCTCTCTCTCTCTCTCTGAAAGAAAGTCTCTCTCTCCCCCTCCCTCCCTCCTCTCCATTGACCTTTCCCAAATAGTTTTAGCCTATATTGAGTGTGACTTAGCCCATTACTTGACTAGCTATTGTCAAAACATAGTCCAAAAATGGTTTTCTAATTCCATCATTCCTCTTGATTATCTTATATTTCTTATATTTGTCTACAAAGCAGAAAGAAGTTTGATGCTTAAGATTATGATAAGGGCTTGATCAGAGCAGTAAGCCAGACAAATATAAAAGCCAGCGGCATCTGCCTTCCTACACCCCTCACAACATTTATGTCTCTTTTTTTTTCATCAAGGACAGGAAATCTAGTGAGGTAAAGCTTGTTCATCCTCACCATGGACCTGGCCCGTGTCCTGATTTAGTTAAGATGGTTTGGGTGGACAATGGCGTTCTTCTCACTCGTTAGTCCTCATTTTTTCCCCATGACCTTGGCTCAGATTTAGAGACCAGTGTGAACATGTTACTAATAGTGCCTGTATACTTGACTTCATGATGCTCACTAAATCTGCAGGGAAACACAGCCGGGCAGCCCTCCTCTGAGCCACAAACATGAGTACATATTGGCCCACCCCTTAAGACAGTCAGGAAACAGACGAAATGCAGAGGCATGCTTACGCCAATTAACTTTAGGATATGTTAGATGCTATGAATTAAAGTCCCAATTACATGCGGCCACTTAAATGAGTTTATGTTGCTATTTTAAAACAGAGTAATTATCTGTGCCCAGTTATGTAACTTCCCTACATCTAGGTTTGGTCGTCAATCTATTGAGCTAGGTGGGTTTTCCTAGCCTTAGTGAGGGTGTATGAGAAATCAGTATAAAGATAGCATGTCTGCCACCAAAGATGTGCTGAAGTTACAGCTAATGTGACCAGACAGCAATCTTCTCTCATTTCTCCTTCCCGCCCGGGGTTAGCAGAATGGCTTCTAACCAAGCCTCTCAGGAGAAACAGCACAGGCTTCCCACTGCAGTATGGGGTGAATCCCTGACCTCCTCTGACCAGTCTGTTTCCTGGAATTCATGGAGCCTCTGTGAAATACTGGCTCATGCCTCTCTTTGGAGACATGCAGACAGCAGGATCCCGGTACATAGCACTTCTGTGCCGTGCACACAGCCATCAGCATGCACAGTTTCCATGTAGGTCAGGGTGGTGTAAAAGGAAGTGCAGAATGACAGCCCTGGCAGACATGTAAAGGAAACAAGACACAAGTTGCAGCTCTCAGAGTGAAGGTCATGTGTGTTGGGCTGGGACCCAGAAGTGGCACATTCATAACAGTGAGTTTGCATTTGCAATGCAGGCTGATCTGATCCCTGTGCACTCCCAAGTACCCAGTTTGCCTCTATTCTAGTAACTTGCTTTTAGAAGAGGGTTTTTATGCTCCTCCCTTCTTGGCATGGGGCTTTGCAAGTTAAGATTCATAGGTCTTAAACACATAGACACATTTGAACTTGCTTTCCCTTGAATTTTATTCAGGTACCTGGAATACACAAAAGGTCACATATAATTTATCTTTAAATTTATAATTTATCTTTAAAGGAATCAAAACCTCAATAGTTGGAAGTTTTGTTTGTCTTGCTGTTGTCCATGTCTCACAGCCTCTCTTACATCCTCAGCCTCACATTGGACTCGAGAGCTGCTTCATTCCACAGAAAGATACAGGTACAACATATGTCTATGCTGATCACATGCAACCTCGGCGGTGCTCTCTGGGCATGACCAAGCTCCACATGCTTGCATTTCAAATGCCAATCTCAGTGTTATGGGTTTTGCAATGTCTAGGTCCCAGGCCAACACCAGGGACTGATATGGCCTCTCCTGCTTCTCAGTCCTTGTGACCACTGACTCCTGCTCCCTGGAATTTCCTTCCAGATAATTCCTGAGCATCCCTGGTTAGATTCCTTTTAGAGGAAACTCAAGCTAAATAAGCCATTTTTATTTGCCGTCAAATCCTTGCTGAGTATCTACTAAGCCATCCAAGATGAAAAAAGATGTGTGTGGCCTCACCCTCAAGAGCTTTTAGTCTAGTAAAAAAAAAAAAAATCACAAAATCTTTGCTTGGTTAACTTTGGCCAGAGTTCTGAATCTTCTCCCATGGTTCAGGGCCCCTCTGTGGCTGGGATAAAATACTCTGAACAAAGCTCCTTGTGGGAGGAAAGGTGTCATTCGGGTCACACTTCCAGGCCACAGTCCATGCTCGAGGGAATTCAGGGCAGGAACTCAAAGCAGAAGCTGCAGAGGGATGCTGCTTGCTGGCAGACTCAAGCTAATCTCTAAGAAGACATACAGTCCGGGGTCTGTGCACGTACAATACGCCGGATCAGCCTACATCAGTGAACAACCAAGATGAACCCCACAGATGTGCCAGCAGGCCAATCTGCTGGGGGAATCCTTCGATCCTTCTATGGAGATTACAGGTGATTCCAGGCTATGTGGCATTGGGCTTAACTAAAATGTTATTAGTAAAGTTTTCTTTTACTAGTAACAAGGTATCACCAACTACAATCGAAACTAGCAGAGTTACATTTGAATGGCTGTGAATTGAACATTTATAGTGAAATTATTTCAGTCTGGGCTAACCTGAGTTCTCATCCTAATTGTTATCAGCCACTTCCACCTTCCTAGGTGTGTGTGCCTCACTAGCCAAGGCTTGCAAAATCTCATGGGCCCCAGCTGGTTCCTCTTGTTCTGTTTTTGAAAAGGCTGAGAGGTGGGGAAGGTTGAGAGTAAATTACAGGATTTGTTTTGTTTTGTTTCGCTAATATTTTCATGTGGACAGAAATATTATCAGACATGCTTTCAGAACTTCTGCTCATGGAAGAAGGGAGATAGCCCCTTTTTCTTTACATATCTCCAAGTTCCAGAGGGATGTCCACCTAGCTAAGTGGTTCCCAGAAAAACTAAGGCCCTTGAGACTTTGGCTCATGGTGGGAAAGTTCCTGGCCTTTTTCCTGACTCATGCTTCCTCTCGGGCAATCTGCCAGGGGATACTAGAGGAAAGAAGGAAGTGGGATTCCTGTAGCTGAGGAGGGAGGGTCCAGAGCTGCCTTAAACCTAGTGACAGTCATTCTCCTCTGCTCCTGTGACCGGCCCAGCCCACATTTGAAACGCAGCTACCACCACATGTTGAGGCTCCATGCGTGTCGCCCACTCTTCCATTATGTGAGTTACACACGTGGCCCTCACGTTTCTGCTGGATCGCGCTGTCCGGAACCTCCGCAGTCTTTTCTCATCTTTGTACCTGATTCCTGCTGGCTATAAGCTCCCCGTGGCCCAGGGCTGTTTGTTTCGGGCTGTACAGTCGGATCCTGAGGCATGGTAGCTTTTTGTCGTGATCTGCAAAGCTATGAAGTGCCCGGAGACTTGGAACAAACTGTGCGAGGAAAGCAGATGTAGCGGAATGGGTGTGGTTCCTTAGGCTGTTCCTACCTGGAAAGCCACACACAACTGCTGCTAGGTCTCTCCCAGGGTGTGGCGAGAAGGACCTAGAAGGAGGAGGCAAAGAACACACTTCGTCACTCAGCGGATGCTGAGGGCAAGGCGCGGTTGCCAGGCAACGGTTGAGCACAAACGCCCGGAGGGACGCAGAAACTCCACAAACTGATGCTTGAGGCCTGGGCTCCCTAGGCAGAGGGACCGGCCAAGACTGAACAGCTGGGCAATGGACCCCGGCAATAAGAAAGAAAAAGAGGAAAAGGGGGAAGAGGAGGAGGGGGGAGTGGCAGATGGGGAAGAAGAGGAGGAAATCACTGCCTCCACACTGCGGGGCAAGCCCCGAGCTCTGCCCATGTCAGCGGTGCCAGCTTTCAGCTACATCCCACCGCGGCACCAGGAACCCAAAGAGCTCAGCTACTTTAGCCGCGAGAGCCAGGTGAGCTGGTCCAGCAGAGCGAGGGGAGGAGCGGGGCTCGCACTACCAGGGAGGGGCCTGGAGGCTGCAAGGGATGTGATGGAGGCGGGGCTTCAGTGCTGGGGAGAGGCCTGGGCGGGGCCACAGGACTGGGTCTGTTCAGATTGTGATGGGACAGGGCTTCAGGGGTAGTGTAACAGTCTGGCCAGAGTGCTAGGACCGAGCGTTTAGGATGGTGCCAGGGGCAACCTGCCAATTGTTGAGGTTAAGGCGCGAGGGTTACAGAGCAAGTGGCATCAGAGATGGTGCGGCTATATGGCGGAGGGTAGTGCCAAGGACAAACTCTATTGAGCTGCAGAGGAATTGTATAGGGGGACAGGGTATGATTGCTACACTGTGGAGAACATGAAAGCCTCTAGTTTACAGCCGTTACAAGGGTTGGTCGGGGGCTGTAAGTCTGACTGTCGCGAGGGTTGAATACCGGAGTCTGGGGCACTGCTCCATGTGACTGCTTATGAAGGGGCTGGAGGGTGATATGCTGACAGTAGTGGGTCAGACATGCTTAGCAGGCAAGAGAGAGCCCTTCTACTGAGCCTAGGCACAACCAACTCAAGAATACGGCCGGCCGCCACGACTGGGTGTAGGCCTCTCAGGAAGTGAGGATGGGCAGGGGTGAGCCTGATGCCAGTGCAATGGGCTGAGAGTGAGGAGCCAGGAGGAGGGGTGTGTATAGAGAGATCAGGCAATCAGAGCCACAGTGGGGAGCTGGCCAGTGGAACCCCTCTGGGAGCAGCAGAGAAGCCACTAGTCATCTGCTCCCTAAAAGGCTCAGTGACTACCATCAGGACACTGGGTTGCCCTTTCTGCTCAGGAGCTATTGTGGAGGAGGCGGGGTGGAGGGGTGAGGGGGGGTAGGATGCTCACTGAGTACCAGAGATGCTCTGCTTAAGGAGGCTCAGCTTCCCGTGCTGTCTGTATCAGGTCTGAGGCAGCAGCGGAAACAAACCCTAGCCCCAGTTACAATGCCCATGGCCTCTACATGGTAGAAACAGTAAGGAGAGTGTCTTAGAGTTACCGTTTCTATGATAAACACCATAACCAAAAGCAAGCTGGGGAGGAAAGGGTTTATTCGGTGCACACTTCCACATCATCATTAAAGAAAATCAGAACAGGAACTCAAACAGGGCAGGAACCTGGGGGACGAAGCTGATGCAGAGGCCACGGAGGGGTGCTGTTTTCTGGCTTGCTCAGCCTGCTTTCTTGTAGACCAGGGATGGCACCACCCACAACGGACTGGGCCCTCCCCCAGCAATCACTAATTAAGAAAACGCTTTACATGCTTGCCCACAGCCTGATCTTAAGGAAACACTGTCTTAATTGAGGTACCCTCTTCTCCAATGGCTTTAGTTTGTGTCAAATTGACATTAAACTACCCAGCACAGAGTGTGACAGGTGGGCGCAGAGAGAACTGGGCTGGGAAGCTGTGGTCCAGGTTGGAACACTGGGCACTGGTTGGTCTTGCTCATGACTCCATGGTCTGAGGCAGCCACTTTGCTCTGTCCACCAGGCACTGATATGGGAAAGGCAGATTTAGGCTGTGTGGGGTCATTTGTTCCTCCTTTTCACTATTGTGACTAAACATCATCAGCGTACCCTACTTAGGATACAAGATTCAGGGTGGCATTGTGGAAAAGAGACACCAGATATGGATGCTTGGCCCCAAGAAGCAATGCAGGACCTGATCCCCCAGGTTTTTGCTGTGGCACTGCATGAGGTGTCCAGAAGAGGGGTGTGGATGACTCAAGTGTCTGGGATGAAGGAGGCCATTTGTTCTTTTGCAGCGTCTAATGTGTTCCTACATAATGCATCCTTCCTATCTTGCTACTGGCAACCCCAGAGCTCAGATAAATCCTCTTCCTTCCCAACACTTGAGCCCACAGGAGGTCAGGCACACATTACGTAGCTCAGGCACCCCAGCCACAGGCAACTTCGGTGTCCGGACTCTTAAAATTACCGCTGTAGAGTCCTGATTCCAAGTACCACAGAATACAAACTTCTCCAGAGGCCTAAGTCTAAAGCAGCGGCAATCAGACTGAGGTGAACTGTCGAGGTCGCTCCTAGCCCAATATACCTGCAGAGGGAAGCTTTCAGAGACAGACAGGCGTAGAAGATGTGAAAATGTAGAACAAAGGCTTGGGGGGAGGATATACTACAGGGCCAGCTGAGGAATGCAGCCTGGAACAGTCTTTCCTCACAGGCCTCTGGAGAAACAACCCTGAGAACTACTGATTTCATGCTGTTGGCTGCCAGCACCAAGATCGCACGTACGGTGGTTGTTTAAGCCTCTTCGTTCATGTGGCTATTTAGCAGTTTTTTTTTTGTTTGTTTGTTTTTTCGAGACAGGGTTTCCCTGTAGTTTCTAGAGCCTGTCCTGGAACTAGCTTTTGTAGACCAGGCTGGCCTCGAACTCAGAGATCCGCCTGCCTCTGCCTCCCGAGTGCTGGGATTAAAGGCGTGCGCCACCATCGCCCGGCGCTATTTAGCAGTTTTAGCAAACCAAGTTAGCAACTGTAAGCCCTTCTGTTTATGAGATTATCACTTCTCAGCGTCGTCTGCCTCCCCTCCCTTGAACACTGGGACCCCTGGAGCAGCACCTTGCTTTGTCAGCAATGCCCCCTTCCCCCTGGATTTGTTAGCATCAGGTTCGCCGTCAGATAGACATTTTCTCTTTGTATCAACTTTTCCTTTAACAGTGGCTTGAGAGTTAAACATTTCTGTTCATTCTGGATAACATACATGATTTTCCAGTTTCCACTGACAGCACCAGTGCGTCTCTTCCACCCCATCAAGGCTCCACCTCTTCACCTGTTCCATGCAGGTCCAGTGCAGCTTCTTCAGGCTCTGCAGCTTTGGCGTTATTCTTCTTTCTATTTTGTTTCTTTTCCACTTTTTTTTTTTATTTTTCATTGTTTGTACCTCCAGCTCTAGCCACAATCTGCCCACTCCCTTCTAAATAAAGTTTAATTAGAACACAGCCCCACCGCCACTAACCTCATATTGTCCATGGTTTCCTCTCTGAGTTGAGTAGTTTTCACAGAAACTAGGCAACCTGCAACACCTTAAAAATTTACTGCCCATCACCTTACAAAAAAAGGATTCCTACAGCCTGTTCTGCTGCATTGATGTAGCACAATTTTAGTAACCAGAGTTACAAACACGGTTAAAGCCTGAAGCCTTTCTAGTACACAAAAGGAAAAGATGCAAACACAGCCACCAATGTCAAGATTGTCTCAAGAGCAATGAAGGCTGCAAAACACATCTCCAGATTCTCCTGACCAGCTATCTACCTGTGGTACTCACGTATACTCCTCAAGAGAGCATGGGCTGCTTTTTAGCCAGTAGTAGGACTGAAAAAGCGAATTCCCTGATCTCTTGGTTATTTAGAATAATGAGGGTTAATATTAATATTAAAATAATGAATTTTGGATGAGGTTTTCTGAGAGTCACCCATGCACACATCTACAGGGTTGACTCAAGCGGAACAGCAGTATTACCTAGTTCTGACGGCAGTGCTGTGTTCTGAAAGTCTGCTCCCAACCCCAAAATTTGCATGCAGAAATCCTATTTCCCTAAGGTGTTGGCTTTAGGAGTAGTTGCTTTTGGAGGTGCTTAGGTCATGAGGTGAAACTTCTATAAATAGAATCACAGCCCGAGAGGGCTCAGGGACATCTCACTCCTCCTGCCATGAGAAAACACCACAAGAAGGTACCAGTTACAAAGCTTGGATCAGGCCCTTACCAGACACTGAACCATACAGAATCTTAACTTCGGGCATCCCAGGCTCCAAACAGTAAGAAATAAAACCTGTTGTTTTAAAACCACCCACTCTGTCGTATGCTGTAGTGATAGCTGGACTAGACCCAGATAGTTGATGACCACGCATGCCCTTCAGGTGTTTTACTCAGCGTGATGGTTAGCTTTCTGCCAGACAATTTACCTGCCTTAAACCAACCAAAGGGAGAAAGGGCTGGCGCTGGCTGGCGGTTTCAGTGCGCAGTCACTTGGTCCTGTGGTGCAGCGTGTCCCGGTGCAAATGTGTGGTGGACAAAGTCGTTTTGAAAACTGATTTTATTGAGCTCTGCATTTTTCTCTGCTCCCCTCCCTGCCTCTCGCCTCCCCTTCAACCCTATCCCATGATTCCCAAGCTCCCAATTTACTCAGGAGATCTTGTCTTTTTCTACTTCCCACGTAGATTATATCTATGTATGTCTCTCTTAGGATTCTCGTTGTTATATAGGTTCTCTGGGATTGTGATTTGTAGGCTGGTTTTCTTTGCTTTATGTTTAAAAGCCACTTATGAGTGAGTAGATATGATAATTGTCTTTCTGGGTCTGGGTTACCTCACTCAATATGATGTTTTCTAGCTCCATTCATTTGCATGCAAATTTCAAAATGTCATTTTTTTTTACTGCTGTGTAGTACTCCATTGTGTAAATGTACCATATTTTTCTTATCTATTCTTTAGTCGAGGGGCATTTAGTTGTTTCCAGGTTCTGGCTATGACAAACGATGTTGCTATGAACATAGCTGAGCACATGTCCTTGTGGTACAATTGAGCATCCTTTGGATATATACCCAAGAGTGGTATTGCTAGATCTTGAGGAGGGTTGTTTTCTAATTTTTTGAGAAATCACCATACTGATACCCAAAGGGGCTATACCAGCTTGCACTCCCACCAGCAATGCAGAAGTGTTCCCTTTACCCCACAACCTCTCCAGCATAAGTTGTCATCAGTGTTTTTGATCTTGGCCATTCTTACAGGTGTAGATGAAATCTCAGAGTTGTTTTGATTTGCATTTTTCTGATGACTAAGAATGTTGAACATTTCCTTAAGTGTCTTTCAGCCATTTTAGATTTCTCTGTTGAGAGTTCTCTGTTTAGGTCTGTACTCCACTTTTTTAATTGGATTATTTGTTCTTTTGATGACCAATTTCTTGAGTTCTTTGTATATTTTTGAGATCAGACCTCTGTCTGATGTGGGGTTGGTGAAGATCTTTTCCAATTCTGTAGGCTGTCGTTTTGTCTTGTTGACTGTGTCCTTTGCTTTACAGAAGCTTTTCAGTTTCAGGAGGGCCCATTTATTGTTTCTCTCAGTGTCTGTGCTACCGGGATTATATTTAGGAAGTGGTCTCCTGTGTCAATGCATTCAAATGTACTTCCCACTTTGTCTTCTATGAGGTTTAATGTGGCTGACTTTATGTTGAGATCTTTGATCCATTTGGACTTGAGTTTTGTGCATGGTGATAGATATGGATATCTTTTCATTCTTCTACATGTTGATATCCAGTTATGTCAGCACCATTTGTTAAATATGCTTTCTTTTTTCCACTTGATATTTTTTGCTTCTTTGTCAAAAATAAGGTGTTCATAGGTGTGTGGATTAATATCCGGGTCCTTGATTCAGTTACATTGGTCCTCCTGTCTGTTTTTATGGCAATATCAGGCTGTTTTCAGTACTGTAGCTCTGTAGTAGAGTTTGAAGTCAGGGATTGCAATGCCTCCAGAAGTTCCTTTATTGTACAGAACTATTTTGGCTATCCTGGGATTTTTGTTTTTCCATATGAAGTTGAGTACTGTTCTTTCAAGGTCTTTGAAGAATTTTGCTGGGATTTTGATGGGCATTGTATTGAATCTGCAGATTGCTTTTGGTAAGATTTCCATTTTTACTATGTTAATTCTACCTACCCAAGAGCATGGGAGATCTTTCCACTTTCTGGTGTCTTCTTCAATATCTTTCTTCAAAGATTTAAAGTTCTTGTCATACTTGTTTGGTTAGAGCTACTCCAAGATATTTTATGCTATTTGTGGCTATTGTGATATGTGATGTTTCTCTGATTTCTTTCTCAGCCCATTTATCATCGGTGTAAAGGAAGGCTACTGATTTTTTTGAGTTAATCTTGTATCCTGCTACATTACTGAAAGTGTTTATGAGTTGTAGAAGATCCATGGTAGAATTTTTGGGGGTGCTTATGTAAACTATAATATCATGAGCAAATAATGAGAGTTTGATTTGTATCCCCTTGATCTCCTTTTGTTGTCTTATTGCTCTAGGTAGGACCTCAAGAAGTATATTAAATATATATGGAGAGAGTGGACAACTTTGTCTTGTCCCTGATTTCAATGGGATCACTGTGAGTTTCTCTTCTTTTAGTTTGATGCTTGCTGTTGGCTTGCTGTATATTGCCTTTATTATGTTTAGGTGTGTTTCTTGTATCCCTGCTCTCTCCAAGACCTTTATCATGAAGGGATGTTGTATTTTGTCAAAAGTTTTTTCAGCATCTAATGAGATGATTATGTGGTTTTTATTTTCCATTTTCTTCATATGGTGAATTATGTTGACAGATTTTTGTATGTTGAACTATCCCTGAATCTCTGGGATGAAGCTGACTTGACCATCATGGATGATGGTTCTGATATATTTTTGGATTTGATTTGCCAGTATTTTATTTAGTATTTTTACATCAATGTTCATGAGTGAGATTGGTCTGTAATTCTCTTAGTATTGTCTTTCTGTGGTTTGGGTATCAGGATAATTGTAGCCTCATAAAAAGAATTTGGCAATGTTTCTTCTGTTTCTATTGTGTGGAACAATTTGCAGAGTATTGGTATTAGTCCTTCTTTGAAAATCTTGTAGAATTCTGAGCTGAAACCATCTGGTCCTGGGCTTTTTTTGGTTGGTGGACTTTTGAAGACTGTTTCTATTTCTTTAGCAGTTATAGGTCTGTTTAATTCGCTTATGTGGTCTTGATTTAATTTTGGTAAGTGATATTTATCCAGAAAGTCGTCTTTTTCCTTTAAGTTTTCCAATTTTGTGGAGTACAGATTTTTGAAATATGACTTGATGATTCTCTGGAATTCCTTCATGTCTGTTGTTATGTCCCCCTTTTCATTTTGATTTTATTAATTTGGATATTTTCTCTGCCTTTTGGCTAGTTTGGATAAAGGTTTGTCTATTTTGTTGATTTTCTCAAAGAACCAACTCTTTGTCTCATTGATTCTTTGTATTGTTTTCTTTGTTTCTATTTTGTTGATTTCAGTTCTCAATTTGATTATTTCCTGCCATCTAGGTCTCTTGGGTGAGTTTGCTTCTTTTTGTTCTAAAGTTTTCAAATGTTCTGTTAATCCACTAGTGTGGGATTTTTCCAGCTTCTTTATGTAGGCGTTTAGTGCTATGAACTTGCCTCTTAACACTGCTTTCAGTGTGTTCATAAATTTGGGTATGTTGTGTGGTCATTGTCATTGACTTTTAGGAAGTCTTTAATTTCTTTCTTTATTTCTACCTTGATCCATTGATGATTCAGGTGAGCATTGTTTAATTTCCATGTGTTTGTGGGCTTTCTGGAATTTGTGTTGTGGTTGAATTCTAGTTTTAAGCCTTGGTGATCCGATAAGATACATGGGGTTATTCCATTTTTTTTTGTATCTGTTGAGGTTTCTTTGTTACTGAGTATGTAGTCAATTTTTGAGAAGGTTCCATGAGGTACTGAGAAGAAAGTATATTTTTTTTTTATGTTTGGACAGAATATTCTATAGATGTCCGTTAAGTCTATTTGAGTCATAACATCTGTTAGTTCCCTTATTTCTCTGTTCATTTTTTTTCTGACTGACCTGTCTAGTGGTGAGAGTGGAGTGTTGAAATCTCCCACTATTAGTGTGTGTGGTTTAATATATGATTAAGCTTTATAAGTTTTTTTACATATGTGGGTGCCCTTGTATTTGGGGCATAGATGTTCAGTATTGATATTTCCTCTTGATGGATTTTTTCTGTGACTAATATAAAATGTCCTTCTTTGTCTCTTTTGAATGATTTTAGTTTGAAGTCTATTTTGTTAGATATTAGGATAGCTACACCAGCTTGTTTCTTAGGTTCATTTGATTAGAAGTTTTTCCCAACCCTTTACTCCGAGGAGATGTGTCTTTGAGGTTGAGGTGTGTTTCTTGTATGCAGCAGAAGGATGGATTCTGTTTTTGTATTCAGTCTATTAGCCTGTGTCTTTTTATAGGCGAGTTGAGTCCATTTATTTTAAGATATTAATAACCAGTGATTGCTATCTCCTGTTAATTTAGTTTTCATTATTGGTGATATTAATTTGTGTGTTTTTCCCTTCTCTGAGATTTGCTGCTGTGAGATCATCAATTGTCTATTTTTGTTGATGTTGCTAATTTCCTTCAGTTGGAGTTTTCCTTGTAGTACTTCGTGTAGGGCTGGGTTGTGGCCCAGGTTGCTGGCTCAATCCTGCTCCTGTCAGACAAAGTTTTTTTTTACTTTACCCATGACTGGAAAGCAAAAGCAGAGAGAGCGAGGGAGTGGAGCAATTTTCAAGAACACACCCCAATCATCTAGCTCACTGGGTCCAGCTTCTTTCATTTCTTCCACCACCCAATAAAGACATCATCTAGGGACCTAGCCTGCAACACATGAGCTTTGTGGCACATTTAAGATCCAAAGCATAGGAATAAACTATAGGAATAAACTAAAAGTTAAAAAAATTAAACCATCAGTGGGTCAGGAGTCCTGTACAGAAATATTGTCTCCAGGTCCACTAGTGTTGTTCTCTGGCCCAAGGCACAAACCCTTTATGCCATTTTTGCCATCCATGAGACACGCAGATCCAACTGCACAGAGCTCACATAAGAACAGACACAGCGGGGGCTGAGAAGACAGTGCAGTTGCATAAGCATCGGGACCCTTGTTCCAATCCCCATCCCTCATATGTGCTGTGCTGCTGTGCTGCTGTGCTGCTGTGCTGCTGTGCTTGTAATCCTAGTCCCCGTGCTTGGAAGATCGACAGGAAGATCTCAGAGTTCCCTGGCAAGCCAGTTTAGCAGAATCAGTGAGCTCCAGGTTTAGTGAGATACCCTGCCTCATTAAAAAAAAAATAAGGTCTAGGATATGAAATGCAGCAAGCCCTGTAAACGCACCTATTGTTCCTTTGCTGTAGGGACTGATGATTCTTTGCACTACATGCCCACTCCCAGCAGCCAATCGCTCCCATACCTGACTGTCCTTCACTGTCAGAGATTAATTCAGAGGACTGCAGTAAAGATGAGCATCCACCCGCTGCCCCGTCCTCTAATTCATCCACCCCAGGAAGCCCCCACATCCGTGCTTTGCAGGCTGCCAAGTTATTTATAGCCCTGCTATTGTCCCTAGATAGGATGGCCTCTCAAGCTGCTGTCTAAAATGTGACCAGCTCCGGTACTGCTCCCTAGGGGGCGCTAGCAGTCCGTGTTTCCCTAAGAGCTATGGTTCCAGAGGCAGCAAAGCAGATTCAGTTCAATGACATTTTTAAATTACTTTTTTCTTCTGCTGTTGTGCACAGCACTTCTGCCTCTGGAACGGAAAAGCCGAGTTGGAAGAGAATACCCTGTTATGAAGGTTTTGATTAAATCCCCCAAAGTCTAACAGTTACATGAAAAAGAAATTGCCTAAGTGGCTTTAGAATGTGTTTTCCGGCGTGCTAGGGCAGATCGTAGAAAGCTGTGTTCCACAGGCCCCACGCTGGCTTTGCTGGGATTAGCGGGAATCCCTTCTTCATGTGCGGAATCTTAGACGTGGAGGCAAGGGCTGATGGCATCCTTGTGTTCCAGGAGTGCTCCCTCCCTCCCTGTGGAACGTCCTTGGTCTAGGGTAGCGAGACCTTCCTGTGTGTGAGAAAGCTTATGCAGTCTGCCCAGAGCTGCAAAGTAGAGTCCCAAGGACACAGCCAGTGTCCAGCGCACAGGGGCGCACAGCCAGTGTCCACTACACAGGGGTGCACAGCCAGTGTCCAGAGCACAGGGGTGCACAGCCAGTGTCCAGTGCACAGGGGTGCACAGTCAGTGTCCAGTGCACAGGGTTGCACAGCCAGTGTCCAGTGCACAGGGGCATACAGCCAGTGTCCAGCACACAGGGGTGCACAGCCAGTGTCCAGTGCACAGGGGCAGACAGCCAGTGTCCAGTACACAGGGCAGACAGCCAATGTCAAGTGCACAGGGGTGCACAGCCAGTGTCCAGTGCACATGGTGTACAGCTAGTATCCAGTACACAGGGGTGCACAGCCAGTATCCAGTGCACAGGGGTGCACAGCCAGTGTCCAGTGCACAGGGGTAGACAGCCAGTGTCCAGTGCACAGGTGTGCACAGCCAGTGTCCAGTGCACAGGAGTGCACAGCTAGTATCCAGCACACAGGTGTGTACAGCCAGTGTCCAGTGCACAGGGGTGCACAGCCAGTGTCCAGTACACAGGGGTGCACAGCTAGTATCCAGTACACAGGGGTACACAGCCAGTGTCCAGTACACAGGGGTGCACAGCTAGTATCCAGTACACGGGTGTGCTCCCCTGAGCCCTCACTGTATGGTGCCCTTTAGATGTTAGCCATATTTGGCCATGTGTATTTGAGTGCTCTTAAGCAGCTGGAGAGGCAGCCACCATGCTGAGGCTGATGTCTCTAGGATCTAGGGGTCTTGTTTTGGCTCTTCAGTAGACGCGTACACTCCCAGCCATGCTAGCAGAATGCAGGGCACCTCTCTGCATGCCCACTCCCTCTCTTGCTCCTTTTTCTTCTTTTTCCTCTGCACCTATTCTCATCTACTCAACATTTAACTTGCTTATCTTACTGTTGTGTTTCCCCCTAGTGAATTATCAGCTGTCTCCGGGCCAGGATTAATTTCTGTCATGCTATCTCCTAACCAATCAAAACAAGGACTTGCCCTTGGACCTCCATAAACACCTGCTACATGGGTGGATAAAGGAGAGATGCATACATGAAATGGGAAGTTTTAAAAACGAAGAAGCCACTATTTGTTTTTTTTAAAAGAAGATGCACTTAGTAAACAGGGGTTTCTGTTTGGATTAGGTGTGGTTTAGTACTCTACACCTGCGGTGGTTGGTATGGATCACAGGTGCCTCTCACCTGTGCTAGCTGCATGCCTGTTGCTCAGTTACCTGTCCCTGGGAACAGCAAGCTCTACCAGGAGTGCAGAGTACAGTGTCTTCATCCTAGGCAAGTGGAATCTTCTAAAGGGAGAGGCCCAGCTCCTTTTGGGAACTCAGCACTGAGGAGGAATGAGGGAGGGAGGAGGCGAGTGTGTCTTCCCACAGGGAGAGTGTTTCTACCTGCAGCAACACTGCCCACAAGCTGGCGTGGCATCTCCTTGCTGTGTGCCTCTATGTGCAACAATATGAGTCTGATGATGTGTTCACATACAGAGGGTCACACAAGTATGTACATACTTCTCATCTGTGTGTTATGTAGGGAGTACAGGTCTCTGTATGCGCATGATGGAGACCAGAGGGCAGCTGTGGGTGTTGACAGGGTCTCTCGATGATCTGGAGATTGTCAAGGAAGCTAGAGTGGCTGGCCAGTGACCCTCAGCGTTCTGCCTGTCTCTGCCTCCTAATTCTGTAATGATAAGTGGGAGCCACTGCACCTGACTTTTTAGTTATTTATTTTTTTAATGTGGGGTGTGGGGGTTGCGTTCAGGTCCTCAAGTCTATAAGGAGAGCATTTTTGTGCCTAAACCTCCTCCTTCTCCTCCTTTCCCCAACCCCCCTCCTGTTCTTTCCCTTTTTCTATTTCTTCTTTTGAGATAGGATTTGTTAATGTTGTCCAAGCTGGCCTGGAACTCAGTAAGCAGAGGAGGTGAATCCAGACTTGTGCTGTGCCTGTGCTTCAGGTGCTAGCATCGTAGGCACGCGCTGCTAATCCCAGCTGAGCGCGCTCTGTTCATGGAGCAGTGTACCCCGACATTTTTTTATTTCACAGTTTGATGAGGTAATATTAAACCAGCTTTTCCATACTCTAATAAGATTCTAAGGTTCTTGGCAATTAATCTTACATGATTAATGAGGAAAGTAAGTTTTTTCTGTTTCACGTCTTTTGCTTATTTGTTTTTTTTTAAACTTTCTGCTGGGAAAAAAGTAAAAATTAAAAGAACAGTTTCTTTAGCTCCAGTGTTGGAAGATTGAAGTTCTCAGCAGCAGCCCTTGGTCTGTGTTGAATGTGCTCTTTGTCCACACCATCTCGGGAGGGGGGTGCCAGTGGAACACACCACAGGGTAAACCGTCATGTCTGCGGCCAGGAAGCAGACCCTCACAACCTCCCATCCACCCCTGGCAGGCCCTGGCTCTTAAAAGCACACCGGCATCCCACGTTACTGCCACCCCAGGGACCAAGTTCCAACGCATGAGCTTCCAGGGATCACAAAGCATGTTCTAGCCCTAGCAGAAGTTAGAATGATTGCAAGCAGAAGACAGCTGAGTTTTAAGCCTCTGGGGATCATCCTTACCTGATGTGTGTCTTGAACCCCTGGGCGCCTAGCCAGTGAGGAGCTAGCATCAGGGGAGGGGGCACAGCTGTCTCTGCGTCACCGGGTCTCCCCTGGGTGAGGCAGGCCTGAG
Organism: Arvicola amphibius; assembly: GCF_903992535.2. Classification (NCBI taxonomy): domain Eukaryota; kingdom Metazoa; phylum Chordata; class Mammalia; order Rodentia; family Cricetidae; genus Arvicola; species Arvicola amphibius. The sequence goes on along the minus strand of NC_052049.1, from coordinate 5,085,613 downwards.
AACTGAGGCAGAACCAGTGGAGCCCGAGAACTCTTCCGGTGTGTGAGAGACACGTGTCAGCTCAGAGGAATTCTGCTGACTTCAGTTCGAGAGTAAAATAGTCTCAGATTATTTGAGGAGTTGTAAAAGCTGCCGAAGCTTCTGATCCCAATCTTCCAGGGGAGGGAACGGGATCTTGTCCACAGGCAAGCCACAGAGAACAGTTAAGCAGTCCTTTGAAGGTTCTGATTCCTGTCTCTGGGGAACTGCAGCTCTAAACTACAGCACTGAGTGCTATGAAAATTCTCTTAGCTCAGCACACTGCCCGGCCCACACAGAGACACTCTGAGTTCATCGGAAGTCAAAGGAGGCCCTTAGGAAATCAGTGACCTTAGGGATTTTCTGCTTTGAAAGCAGGTCAGGTGTTTGTGGGCAAGAGGAGGTCTGAGCGCTGTGGCTTTGAGGGGAGAAGTAGCAACCATTCACAGGTGATTGGCACTTAAGTCAGTGTGGGCCGAGATGCGCTTAATTGGCTCACTCAGCCAGTTGCTACTTCTAACTCACAAAACACATTTTAAACATTATTTCTGGACTCTGCACTTGGTTGGCTGCCCTCAAATGTCCCCAGTGGGAACTTCTTTTTTAATTTAAAATTTACTTTTTATGTGTATGGGTATTTTTTTTTTGTATGTACGTCTGCGCATGCCTGGTACCCACAGAGTCCAGAAGAGGGTATCATATCCCCTGGAACTAGATTACAGGCAGGTGAAAGCCATGAAGCTTCTGGGAACCAAATTCAAATCCTTTGCAAGTATAAGAGTTTGTAACCACGGAGCCATCCCGCTAGACCTCACAGTGGGATTATTTACACCTGAGGAATCAGCAATCACTAACAACGAGGCAGAATTTTCTGCAGTTAGTGGTTGGTTTCATGTAAGTGCAACACTGGCTGAAGATAATAAGTGTAATATGACAGGCACTGGTTCACTTCTCATTTCTGTCCGGCGTGAGTGCGGGACAGCTGCAGCGGCAGTGATAGGACAACCCACTGCCTCTCTTTTTAAAATAACATAAATTGTAATGAGAGCTATTTATTTTAAAATTTTACTTATTTACTTATTTTTATATCCTTACCACATAGGCTCTTTCCCTATCCATGTTCCTCTCTCTCTCTCTCTCTCTCTCTTTCTCTCTCTCTCTCACACACACACACACACACACACACACACACGGGTAATCAGAAGTGGGAGGTAGATAAGAGAGGTAAATGGGGTGAATATGATCATAATACATTGTAATATATGTGTATATATAAACATGTATCAAATTGTCAAAAAGATTGTGAAAATAGGCACATCTCTTGTGTCTTTCTCACAGAATTTAATTAATTTAAGTCAGGTATTTTTGGATATCTTGATAGTAGGTTTCTCCGCCGACACAATAAGCCAGATCAAGTCGAATTAAAAGGAAAGGTTTAATGAACCAAGCGCTCTTGGGTGACCTTTCCAGTCTCCCAGAAGTACGGTGGAGAGGGAGGAGGAAAATCACACGGCAGGTCTAGGGACCAGAGCTTAAATACCCAGAGCTTAAAAATCCTGTAGGGACACTCGTGAACTTCAGGGGCGGGGGAGAGGAGCCTGGACTTTGGTGATCTTTCTGAGGGGGGCAGGGTTGGAGAGGGAGGAGTGGGGCTGAGGCAGAGCTTCCAACTGAACAATTTGATCTGAGAAAGAAGACTATTTATATATTTAGTGTCAAATGAAAAGGAGGAAAAAAGAAAGGACCAGAGTCCCAGTTTATTCTAAATCTCACAACTATTGTTTGTGTGAGAGTGTATGTAACTTCTGGGAATAGGAGTACTTCCAAGGTAGGAGAAGAGACGCAGGATGTCATAAAAACCCGCAACCTCAGGGTGGAGGTCAGGCCTTGTAGCCCACAGCGGGGAGCTGCCTTCCTCAGTCACCCACGGGTCATGCAGCAGCAACAGGTGAGTCCACAGAGCTCAGCCGTGCTACCTCTCACGGTACATTTCCAGTTGTATGGCAGTGTGTCCCTGCTAGGTTTGGTCACTCAGCAGCAAGCTCACAGGCTGCTCCCGCTCCATGCTGCCTGTGACCCTGGATACTGGCTCTTCAGTACTAAGCCTAAGGAGCCACAGGCCACTTGAGCTCACAGCCCGTTGGGTAGAAGTGCTCATGTGCCTGGAGAGGCAATCCCCTGGACCTCGGCAGTAGAGTGTGATTGTATCTGAGTGTTGTCTGCTCAGGTGGCCAGCAATCTCAGTTTACCCAGAGGAGCATGCTCCTTAGGCTCCCAGCCCTGCTGCAATAGCCTCTGCTCGCACCCCATTCTGGCTTCCCTGCAGTTCCAAAGATAGCTGCTTTACCAAGTGCGTAGGCCAGCAGTATGGCACAAAGTGCCATGCAGGCCTGGTGGCTTAAAGCAACGGAAACTCACCTTTCAGAGTCCTGGAGGGTGAAAGTCTGGTCGCTTGTGCAGCTCAGAGGGAAAACTCAGCTCTCGTCCCCTTGTTTCTCTTGACGGCCATCTTCCTGTTCTGGTTACACTGTCCTTCCTGATATATGAGTCTAGGTTCAAATTTGTCCTTAGTCTATGTTCAAATTCGTCCTTCACAAGAGCAACCAGGCACCCTGTGTAGTACTGCCTTATGCTAGTACGTAACCAAGTACGTCTTCAGCAAGCCTGCTTCAGTAGGGCAGCAATCTGCATTCCCCAGTATAAGACATCAGCATGTGAACTTCTGGACGACACAGCTCGGTCCACAGAACCTGAGAGGTTGCTCTGCTGAGCTCTGGTTGTGGAACTGTTGTGTGCCCACCTGTGATGCCCAGGTCTGCCCACGAGCTGAGAGCGAACGAGAATTTACCATCCCTTATTCTGTGCCACTCTACTTTCCCATGTCCCCTTAATTTATTTGGAAAATTTTAGTATTTATTGTATTTCATATGTTTTAGTCTGGCGGTCTGTTCCCATGCTCAGACTATAGTCTCACTTAAAGTAAGGTCGTCAGGTTTCTACTGGAGATTAAAATGGCACCGTCAGTTATTTTAAAGTCACTTTCCACCACTATAACGAAATACCCGAGACTGTGCGTCCTTTAAAGAAAATGTTTATTTAGGGCACGGTTCTGAGGTTTCCAGAAACCAATGTGCTAGTGGTCTCATTGGCTGAATGTCCAGGATCTGTGCAGGGCACGCTGTCAGTCTGGGAGTGTGCACACCTATGCTTTTTATAGTAGTGCAAACCACACTGAGAGGCCAGGAATGTGCACACACGTACTTCCTTGGCTTCACTCAGAATATAGCCACCAGATTGCCCTGACAACCCCACCTAATGACAATCATCTCAGAAGGTACCATCTCTTTTACACTATGTTCAGATCAAGTTTCAGCCCTTAATACCTAGCAATCGATATCAAATCTCCCAACCTGGACCTATTTCCACACTACAGAAGGCATAGACCTAACCCATGATGGGAGCGGAAGACACAAGACCCCATTGCACAGATAACATCCACACATACAACTGGCCGGAGACTGCTTTGTGTCAGGGGTTGGGGGCACAGGAGGTAAACAGAGAGTCGGACATCAGACACCACAAGTAGCACGTGGTGGTACCATGTTTAAGCAAGGCTTAAATGCACAAGCAGACAAAGACAGAGGTCACAACTAGTATTTTGTGTTTGGCTCTTTTTTTTTTTTTTTAAACAAGCTAAATCAGAGAGACAAAGGTGATTCTGAGAGTGATTTTAATTGTGCGGCACCAAGTCTGTATTGTGATAGAATCTCAGTTCCAATTGGTTTTTATTAAAATCATTTTGCTTCAAGCCACAAGGAGCGAAAGAACAACAGATGAAATATCAGCAATGGGAGACACACTTCGGTTCTGCCTAGACGCTGGCGGTGGGCAGCCATCACTCAGTGAGGCTGCCCGTCTGCCGGGAACATTTTTTCCCTTCTTATGCCTATTCTTCAATGAGAGAAAAGTTCATTTACTACGCTGTAATGTTCTGAATATGCAGTGCACACACAGTGGGGTAGAACAGAGCCAGGGAGCACTGCCTACAGTTCTCATCAGTCCATGCCCAGAAGCAGTTAAACCCCTAATCCCGATCAAGGTGCCCCAGGCGCTTGCAACACCCTGGATAGGGAGGCAGCATGGACTCTCAGCTACTCCTTTTTACAGAGTTTTAGATCACCTCATTACAATGAAAAGCAGTAGACTATTGCTCTCTTTTCCCCGCGAGGTTGCATTTGGGTAACAGCGGTTACATGCTCCTTTTCTTCTTGAGTCTGTCCTGCCTTTTGTTCTTCTCAGATCAGCTCAGGGCCCGGATAGGACCCACTCCACCCAGGAAGGTTAGCCTGGTTGAGAGCATGGGGCAAGAAATACATCCAGCTCAGGCCGATCTCAGCAACTGTTCCCTTCCTGCTGGTGTTGCCCCTCTTCCCATGCAGGTTCCCCTCACCTGAGCAGCTACTTACCCAGTGGGAGCATTGTTGGGCGTGGCACGGGGAGCACCGTTCACTTCCACTTTTATATATGGTTTTCAGAGTGCAGAAGAAAACTACTTGATCACAAGTGTGATCATATTGGGAGCTGTGGCTGCTCTCTAAATCTACAGACAGCGCGGTGTAGCCAGTGGAGGAGGGCTTCCAGGGAAGCCACAGAAAGCAGAGAGCAGCCTGACTACCATCGATGGCTTACGTCACCACAAGAGACGCCTCAGCAGCACAAAGTCCTTGCTGCTTTTCCTTCCAAGGGACCCGAATTTAGCTTTTGCCACCCTCATCAGATGGCTCATAGCTGAGTAGCTCCAACTCCAGGGGATCCAGTGCCCTCTGCTGGCTTCTGCAGCCACCTTTACACATATGGCTTCCCTCGCACGTAGGGAGAGGGTCCCTTGTTTGTCCTGGCTGCCCGGCTAGCTTACACCCAAAATAACCACACAGAAACTGTATTAATTAAATCACTGCATGGCCCATTAGCTCTAACTTCTTATTGGCTAACTCTTACATCTTGATTTAACCCATTTCTATTAATCTGTGTATTACCACGTGGCAGTGGCCTATCGGGAAAGATTCAGCATGTCTGTCTCTGGCAGCTCCATAACAGCGCGCTCTCTCTCTCTCTCTCTCTCTCTCTCTCTCTCTGTCTCTCTCTCTGTCTGTCTCTGTCTCTCTCTCTCTGTCTGTCTCTGTCTCTCTGTCTGTCTCTCTCTCTCTCTCTCTCTGTTTTCTTCCTCCCAGAATTCAGTTCTGTCTTCTCTGCCTACCTGAGTTCTGCCCTATCAAGCCCAAAGCAGTTTCTTCATTCATTAACCAATGAAAGCAACACATGAACAGAAGAACCTCCTACACCACTCGCACACACATACACACAAATAAAAACCAAATTAAAACATGTTCTGTGAACGTGAGACTATCACGGTGTGACGGGCTCTCAGGTTATTTTATTCTTGTTTTGCTGCAAGCCTGGCCTTGGCTTGGCCAATAGCTTTGTGCCTGGAAAGTCCTGGATCTGGGCTGGGACCGACCTGGGGAGAATTTACACCCACCAGCCCTGCAGAGTGGGCATCGTGCTTGATTTCCTTTGTGCTACTGAGGGGCCCCTGCTGTTTCTCCCAGAAGTCTTTTCTTTGCCCGTGAGGGCTGACGGCCCACCAGCTTCTGCAGCAACAGATCTGCACGGAGTGTTCAAGACTCTGAAGTTTCCCTGTCAGGCCTTAAAATGGGTTTTTAAAGAATCTGAGATTTATTTGATAGGCAAATATCTAATTTTATAGAGTCAAAGTGATTGATGTTTTCTTTGTGACATTTTCCTTATTGCTTTTCTGTGTAGGAGGCCCCTTATGGATTTTCTTTTTCTCTTATTTTCCTATTTCATCTAGAATTTACTTTTGTCTGCAATGTGATGTGAAGACACAAGGCATTAGCCAATTTTACAGCACTAAATGCTGATAATTCATCAATTCTCCATGGAGTTAGTCTTTAAGGAACCTTCTTCCAGATCATGTGTTCCTTTCAGGAGACACACACCCAGGGTAGTTGGCAGAGACACACTAATGACCAGCAGTCATGCAGACAGGAGTCACAGCCTCCAGTGACAGACATGGACTGTCTCTGAGTTTAGTCAGGCGGATTCTGCCAGTGAGTGAAAGCTCCCTGCACATCAGACTACTGGCAAAAATCTTACGAATCTTGGAACAGCGATTCTTAAAAACCACATTGTTTCCCTCACTGGATGGTGGTCACATCAGGGCACTGCCAGGTGAGAGCTGTCTCCCCAAATCTACCTGCGTATGATCCATGAATGTCCTGATTGCTGGAAGCTGCATTGCCAGCCATTCCCATCACTGCCGGCATCCCCGGGTTCCTGCACTCTGTAAACAGGGTCACGGCGTTTCCCAGCCCACTCAACGTGTGTGTGAATCCTTTCTTTCCACTGTCCCATGGAGGAAATTTCTCTAGCATCATTATCAGGAGCAAACCAACAAGCACACACCCAAACGAAACCACCTCAGTGTGTGTGACAGCTGGTGCTCAGGTCAAATCCCATGGAGAAGCCAAGTCTGGCTTTGCTGCCAAAGGAATCTGGGCAACCAACCCACGTCTGATGTGAGGTGAAGATTACATACCATCTAACACATAAATTATTTATTTTGCCACACAAGCAGATTAACTAAGAAAAACTTGAAGAAGAAAGTCAGAGATATATAGAAAATCATTGTAGGGGAGGTTTACATATAGACCGTTTCTCCGCTGGCCAGCAGCTTGAAGTGTAATTCCTTTTTAATTGTGCTGTCAGCATCCAGTTACTGACGACCTTTTATAGCAGAATAAGGTTGTATTAGACACTCTGAGAAATAAGAAAAGTAGAAATACACAAACACATATACACTATACACACATGCACACACACATACACACATATACACACATACACACATGCACACACACATACACAAACACATATACACAATACACACATGCATAAACACACATGCACACACACATACACAAACACATGTACACACATACACACGCATATACACACATGCACACACACACTATACACACACACACATACACACACACCTCTGCTGTGGGACAACGGTCTTTTATGCTGTCACTTGTATTATTTTTTTTTAAAAAATGCTGATTGGCCAGTAGCCAGGCAGAAGTATAGGTGGGGCAACCAGGCAGGAAGTAGAGGCAGGGCAATGAGAACAGGAAAATTCTGGGAAGAGTCCTCACCCACACAGAGAGGAAGTAAGATGAGAATGCCTCGCTGATGAAAGGTACCAAGCCACGTGACTAACACAGACAAGAATAATGGGCAAATATATAAGATGTAAGAAAAAGTTACTAAGAAGCCTGAGCTAATAGGTCAATCAGCTTATGATTAATGTAGACCTCTGTGTGTTTCTTTTCTTTGGGACCGTATGACTGTGGGACCAGGTGGGAAACCTCGGTCAACACACCTCCTTATTCAGATAGATAGAGAAGATTTACTCCAGCCTGGTCTGAGTATTTACATCCCATGCAAGAAGCATAATCATCAGACATGTGGTCAGTAGGTGTGTTTTTGGGAGATCAGGTCTTGAGGGTGGGGCCCTCATGAATGGGTTTTGTGCTTCCATCAAAGAGGCCTAAGCGAGCTGTGTGCTCTTTCTCCCTTGTGATGATGCAGAGAAAAGGGGCCCTGTGAGAAGCAGAAAACGACCCTCCCCAAGGGGTGAATCTGCCCACCTTGATCTTGAACCCCCAGTCTCTAAACTGAAAAACACATTTTATGAACCTCTTGGTGCACATAATTCTCACATAGCAAAGAAATGGACTTAGGTTTGAGCTACTGCAGAAGCGTCAACAGGGACAGCCCCTGAGGAATGTCTCGAGGAGGAACACTGGGGGGCAGAGGAGAGGTGCTGTGGACCCCCTCCCCACATTCAGACTCAATCCTCACAGCACTGCTCTTGCTGGTGGGGCCTCAGCTCCTCTCTGCTCCAGGTCATAGCCAGGTCTGCCATGTGCTGACCCTCCCCAGTCTGCACACTCCGGTCCCCACTGAGTGCTGGTTTCAGAGCTGTATCAGATATCAGTGGCTCAGCCTTCCAGCACACTGTGACCATCTCTGCTTATTCCCAGACAGGGGTCATCTCCCTCTATGACTGTGTTTTTAAGAGGAGACTAGATTATAACCAGAAACTACATCGAGATGATAGAGAACATGCCAAAAACCTGGGACTTCATATTAGTGAGGAGGTAAGATATACTAATGATGCTAATAAACCAACAGAACTATGTGCATGTGTGTGTGCCCATGCATAAATGTGTACACACATACAGTGTGAATATGTGCATATATGCAATACATGTGTGTTTGGGACACATGCTTGTATTATGTGTATGTGATCTTGTGCATACATGTGTCTATATTAAATGTGAATATATATGTGCGTGTGCCTGTGCACACATTTTCACACACATTTATCTGCATGTATGTGAGAACACACAGATATCTATGCAAATACACACTTGCACATTGTTTATGCACATGTATGAACATGTGTGTTTATATTTGTGTGTATATACAGGGTTGTGCATGTATATGTGACCATATGCAAACATTTGACAGTGTGTTCCATTGCTGTATGTAGCTTTATTTATGTGGCTTGCATTTATTTTGCTGTACTGAGAAGTTAAAATCCTTCTGTGATGCCAGTCTTGCATTAAGTTTTTCTGATTGGTTCCAGGGAACTGAACAATTTAGGCAGAATCAAACTAGGAAGTGCTTTTTATCCAACGGATAGGAGTCCTTGCTCACTTACACACTGTGCCCGGCTACCACAGCTTTTCTAGGTACACTGATCTCTATTTTCCTCAAGTATCCAGCATGTGGGATGCTTTGCTTTGATGTCCCCCATGTTCCCCAAAGGGAGGAATTATCTGGAACCAGCTACAGCTACAGAGGGAGGTGGCTGGCAGAAGTGGCTCCTCTGTCAGGGTCACAGGGTCACAGGTGCTGCGGGCGCTTCCTCCCCTGGGCCAGGCTGAGTCTCTCCTGGTCTGCGTCAGACATGTCTGCCTTTTGACATGGTTGTCAGTTCTGAATGAGGGTGGCAGGCTTTTTAGCAGTCGGGCTGAGTACTCAGAGACTATTAGACCGCGCATCACACGGACATCATGATACCCAAGCTTCCGGTGGGATTCTGTCGAGCCACTGGATTCTTCCCCCGTGGCTGTCACTCAGATCGCCAAGTCTGCCGATGTGGTAGAAGAGCCGAATGCTCATTTCACACGTGTAAGGCCAGCGGTTCCTGCTGCCACGCGCTCTTTATTCCCTTAATGTGGGCTGGAGTTAAAGGACGAAGGCACCGTGACATCGCTTATTTCACAGACATGCTTCATGACTAAGAAGCAAGCCCCCGTCCTCTCAGAGCCCAGTTCTGGCAAAGAAAGGAGCAAGCAGCAAAGAAACAACCCGTTCCACATCGATGGACAGCAGGCACAGAAAGCCCTTTAAAACACAGGGACAGTGAAGGGGGATGAGGAAGTTCTGGGGAGAGGAGGAGTCAGGAAAGACTCCCTATGACACCCAGAGACTTGAGTCATTGGAGCTCTTTGGCAGCAAACCTGCCAAGCGGGGCCAGTGGGAAGAAGAGAGCTGGAAGCTCAAGGCTGCTGCTCTGTGTGCGGGGGCAAAGAGGGGCTGGTAGGGGGTGGGCTGGGAAAGGGCGGGGAGGGGACAGAAGGAGGAGGGACAGCACCTGAAATCAGACCACAACTGATGTCATGTCTTCAGTGGATAGCGGATGATGGTAGAGGGACTAGGGTCCCTGGCTTTGCAGCTGCAGGCATGCAGGAATCACCGAGATGTCACCTGGGTGAGATGCCGTGGAAGGATGGGCCACTGTGCTGATGCACTATGGGCAGAACGGCTTCTGTGCTTACGATGGTGTCTGCATATTTCTTCTTCCCAGGAACAGGAAAGGGTCGTGCCGGTGCTGATGTCCTCCGTGTATGGGAAACGCATCAATCAGCCCATCGAGCCCCTGAACAGAGGCTACGGCCGTGTGAACCACGTGCAGACCGACTTCTACAGGAAGAACGACATCCCCAGCATCAAGGAGCCTGGCTTTGGGCACATCACTCCAGCCTGAAGCCTTCTGGCGGTTTATAGGGCACGTTGCGGTGCGCTGGCCAGGGAGTGCCCTCCAGCCTCACTCTCTTAGCCATGTTATCTGCAGCTGCAGGGATGCACTTTGACCCCGGGGGGGGGGGTGAGCACATGACTATCTAAGGGGGCTGGGGCACCGCACTTTCTCCCTCATGCTCATAAGCTCCAGCGCAAGGACTTTCACTGGGTTTATTTAAAATGACACCATACCAGTTCATTCTGAACACCTGAATAAAAGGAAAGCTCGCCTCCCTTTGGTAGCAGCTGTGTTTGTTTTGTGCGCTGGCTTCCCATTTTGCACGCATTCTGTAGGGGAGGGGTTGACAGGAGCACCTCTTGGGTTCTTCTCGGTCATGTAGGGAAACTTCCCTGGCCACCATACAAACATTGCTTCTGTGTTTCTCTGGGAGGAAATGTAAAAAAAAAAAAAAAAATGGCCTTTGACATGACAGAACTCCAGACAGGACATTTTGTTCTCCTGAGGTCACAGATAAATTGATTTTACACAACTGAGAACCGAATGGGTGGCACTGCCACACCTCAGGAAGAAGCTGTAGGGCACAGGCACAGGGCACAGGCTGGACTCTGGTTGTCGGGCTGGCTTAGCGAAAACTCTGCCTGCTGCACTCTCTTTCGATTGGATCTGTTATTTTGTCATCTTTAAGTAAAATCTTGGAACTTAGACAAGGTTTCACGTGAATCAGAGCATTACCAGAATGGGCCATGTGCAGTGTGCACAGTCCTGAACCCTGAAGTGATGCATTCCTGGGTCATTGCTACTGATGCTGAGGATTGAAGCCGGGGGCTTGCACACTGTGCCCCTGAGATCCACCTCCAGCCAGAGGCTTTCATTCTGGGTCCTTTCCTCTTTTGGAAGCAGCTGACTTTTAACCTATGTTGGAAGTGTTTATTTTGCAATAGACCTTGACACACACTCGTGCACTAAGATATATTTTTAATGAATGGATCTTTCCGAAGCCATCATCTCTCATCTTCCCTGACTGAATTTTTCACAGTTAATGGGCAGGTGATTTAATTAATCTTGGTACACAATCACTGGTTTCGTTGTTTTGAATCTGCAAGGTGATTTCTCTAAGGATATGTGATCCTGAATTGCTGGCAATTTCAAGGCCGAGTAACTCCTAAATATTTATCTTCTGAAAATTGTGTCAGTGTTGCTGCTCCTTTCCTCCTGAACAAACAGTAAAATAGTACATGTGAGGTGCTTTTGGACACGTTTTAGCAGAGTTGTAACAATATAAAAACCACAAAAACCTGGGTTATAGAAATCTGTGTAAAGTACCTTTTATTCATTTATTCTTATAACTAGAACCTATAAGTAGATGAAATAAATCAATGTCAATCTAAATTATTTTTGTTACTTCAGGGTGGCTCCTACACCCCTAATCTACTGTTGCTCTTTTCTTCTGTCTTCCTTCCTTCCTTCCTTCCTTCCTTCCTTCCTTCCTTCCTTCCTTCCTTCCTTCCTTCCTTCCTTCCTTCTTGCCTTCCTTCTTGCCTTCCTGCCTTCCTGCCAGTTATAGACATCTTAAGGAAAGACATTATTTTTTAAAAAGATTTCTATTAAATTATGAGCATGTGTGTATGTCTGTGTGTGGTTATGTGCACAGCAGCTGGTGCCTGCTGGGGACAGAAGAGCATGTCACATCTCCTGAAGCTGAACCTACAGGCAGCTGTAAGCACCGGACATGGACGTTGGAAAATGAACTTGAGGGCTCCATAGGAGCAGTGAGTGGAGTGACTGCTGAGTCCCTAGCCTGGAGAGTCCACTTATCAAATCCCCACCACTGTTTGATGCTGCTTCCTGCATCTGTGTGCTGATAAGGAAGCAAAGGAAGGCAGAGGAGCTGTGACGGCTGCTGCCTCCGGGCAGGGCACTACGGAGCCAAAGGGAACATGGGAAGATGACCGACAGCCACCTCAGCCACCTCTAGTCACATCAAAGCACGGGAGTTAGGGGACTAGCCTGATGTTTTGTGGGAGAGGCTTTCCACAGGGCTAAAAGGTGAGGGCGGGTGCGTGAGAAGCAGCTTCACATGGCTCATGCTGGCTCTGTAATTCTTCTGATTTGCATGTTTCTAAGAATATTTTTTGTTCCTCAGAGGTCAAGATGTTCTAATCAGGAGTAGCTACTTCCGATCTGATAAAACAGGCAGGTTTTCTACCTTAGTGCTGCCAGGGCCACAGAGCATACTCCTGACTGGGAGCCGCAGACAGGATAATGTCTCTGCGCCTGTCTCTGCATTTGTAGTTGAAGAGGAGGGAGTCTCACATCAGGAAAGTGGTCCGAATCCCCTGGGAAGTTATTTACCTAACACAGGGAAGGAAGTCACTTGGGAATTTGTAAATGTGGGCTGGGCCGGATTTCTTCTTCAGTGGTTCAGGTTTGGGTTGAGAATATGCAGGCGGACATCCCACCCTGAGAGGCTGGTGTGAGACACACAATGACCTTAGGTGCTGTCAAAATTATATGGATGCTTCAGACAGGTAATTAGCTCCGGCTTCTACCCTCCCAGGTTCTTGTCTCCACAATGCCCTGTCCTCTGTCTCTCTGGGGGCTCTTGGAGGAGACCTGATGAATCACTCACACAAGTGGTTATTCACCAGAGCATGGCGGCCTAGAATAACCTGGGGTGTGAGCAGCACAGAGAAAGACACTGGACGTGCCTGCTGACGGCTGGACTGGCGCCCCCAGCACACTAGCCTAGGTTTTGGTTAGAGGGAAGAGGAATGCCCTAACATCACATCTCTCCCTTCAGTTACCATTTGGTTATCTAACCGTATTAAAGCCAATATCACATGTAGTTCCAGGATCCAAAAATGCCCGGTTGAGGCGGAAAACTGAAAGGCCACGCTGTGTACACATACACACACGTGTGGTGAAGGACAGTTCTGAGTCGAGGTCCTGGCACCACAGCTGCGTGCCTGCTGTGACCATGCTGGCGAGATCACGCGGGGTACTGCCAAGCTCTTTCTCTGTCATTAGCTCGTTTGATCGCTGGATTCGATGAGCACGCAAGGAGGAAAATACGCCTAGGAGGAGTCAAGCGACATGTCCGAGATGCGCAGCTACTAAAAACCAGAGCCAGCGGCTCTGAACTGGAAGCCAGTGCTTCACATCAGGGTATCCACTAATACACTGTTTCCTGCTAGCCCATCTGAGTCCTCTGCTGCCTCTAGATGTCTGCTCGGAACTGAAAGAGGAAACCAAGTTTGCTCAATCAGCCTGTTGTCTGCAGTGGTTTTCTTCTTTTAAACATTTTTTAAATGCACAATTGCTCTCTCTCTCTCTCTCTCTCTCTCTCTCTCTCTCTCTCTCTCTCTCATCATTTGGCAAAGTGTAATTTCTTTATGTTAAAAGAAAAAAGAGAAAAATAGCCAAGCCCAAGCAGCTTCAGGGCTGGATTTGCTGCAGACATTGTGTCCATGTCTTCTTAAGCCTCCTCAGACAGCACAGGCAGCTTGTGAGCTCAGCAAAGCCTCTCAGCCCGCTCAGGCTATTGTGGCACCTGATTTACACAGCTGGTTCCAAACGCTTCCGTTTGACTCTGCAAGCCCTGGCAAGGTGTTTCCCTACCGAGGGTCCAGTAGGCATACAGGGCTCTGAGGCTTGTACTGACTTTTTACTGTTTATTTTTTTATTTTTATTTTTTTGGTTTTTTAAGACAGGGTTTCTCTGTAGCTTTGGAACCTGTCCTGGAGCTAGCTCTTGTAGACCAGGCTGGTCTCGAACTCACAAAGTTACGCCTGCCTCTGCCTCCCGAGTGCTGGGATTAAGGACGTGTACCCTACTGCCCGGTGACTTTTTAGTGTTTAAATGGTCCTCAAAAGACAGCATAATTGAAACCAGACCATCAGATACACTCGACACAGATTCTCTCCTCCCAGAAAACCATTTCACAATCTACTGCATCACAAACTGTGTTGCTGTTTCCATCACGCAAGGGTCTGTCGCCGTGCTAGCTTCCAGGCCATTTCTGAAAAGGCTGAGACACAGAAAACAGACTTCCATTCTGGACCCCATCACAGGAGGAGGAAAAAAAAGGAAAAGAAAGAAAGGATATAGCACTATAAACCAAAGTACATAAATCTTTAATGAATTAACCTTACAAAAGACAAATGGCATCAAAACCTCCGACAAGTCTGGTACAAAACTGGTCCTAGGCTGTTGAGGACTCATTCTGCTGATGGATGGCAATGGGCCGCTTCCACAAGACAACAGAGCAGGGTGACAAGGGCCGCGAGTCCCGGCCGAGGCCTGCGGATGACCACTGGCATTGACAACGCGTGGACGGGTGAGCACAGACTCCATGTTGGGTTACAGGATCAACTTAATTCACAAATACTGTGTGTTTGAATATCAGACTAGGGATGCAGTTACGAGCTACCGTAGTTTCCAGACAAGAGCATGCACCGGAAGATAAGATACACCCCCCAGTTTTATTGCCTTAAGAATTTGTGTTCATTTCGCCTCTCTCTTCAACACTTCTTTGAATGCTCTCCTAGGACGCGCTCCCTTCTCCTTTTGCTTAGGAGTAAGCACAGTGCAAGCGGCAGGACAATCTGGGCGCACGCAGACACCAAACAGTACGCCACTGGGTCACAGGAACTAGTTCTGCAAGGGCTCCAGAGGGTGGGACAGAGCACGGACATCAACATGACGGATACAAAGGCGGCTGCAGTCAGAAAGTGCGTGGTACGCTCCTGCACGTACACTCTCCTTGCCAGGAAGGGACAGATTCTCAGGACGCCAAGTTGCTCTGAGAAAGGGACCTTGACATCTCTGTGTTTACGAAGTATGTCTTCAGGTCCCCCTTCCCCTTCACGTTGATGATGCCGCGGCATGTGCACGTGTAGCCAAGCGTCTGCAGGACGAGGCTGGTCTCCTCGGTCACCTACGGGCCACAGGAACACACACAAAGGGGTTACTCCCCAAGTCGGTGCCACCACTTCAAACAGAGTCAAAGAGTCTTCCTGTTTCCTACCCCAAGAACTCCATTCCTGAGAAATTAATAGAGGAAAAACAATCTACCAGAAAATGTTAAAGTCAGTCATGTTTAATTTAGTGCTGGTATAAAAAAGGAAACGGAAAGAGCCTAAACTGTCAAATAATGTCCAAAGTTAAGACCCCTGTGGCTTATCGGGGAGGGATAAGTAACACTGAATACCCTGGAAAAACCACATGGAGACACACTACTGTAGACGCTTCCTAAAGTGTATGCATACTTTGGAGTTTAAATGGAATTACTCTATAATGAGGGGATGGGTGACAGTCCCACTTCTAGACACCACAGGCTACCAGGGGAAAGCCTGGTGCTAGGGATGGACGAGTCTTTTGGAGCTAGTGGTCAGTGGAGTCCTGTAGAAACCATTATAGGCTATCGCCATTGCTCTTGGTTATCCTCCAGGACTTGGCACAGATCTGGAAGCATCATCTCGACTGGTTAGCTAGGCATGATGCTATTGGAGAACAACAACTAACTGTCTTCCATAGCAATGAAGAACACTGCAACCTACAGTGACTGACCCGGAAAGATACACCTCCCAGTACATGAACCACAAGGCAGAATGGTTGCTAGGCATGATGCTATTGGAGAACAACAACTAACCATCTTCCATAGCAATGAAGAACACTGCAATCTACAGTGACTGACCCGGAAAGATACACCTCCCAGTACATGAACCACAAGGCAGAATTCACATGTGGTATCATTAAATTGTGCCAAATACCTATGGTTGGCTAGGTCCTAGCTCTAGGGGAGAACCCAGTACCATTGCTCTGCTAAATGGATGTAGTATAAACTGCTCCCTAGGCTCTTTCTTTCTATACCTATAAATGAATGCATCTCTCCACCTTCATCAGAAAAGCTTCTTTTCCTCTAGATGGCAATAGCACAGAGACTTGCAATTGGCAGACATGCAGAGAATAAGAGAGTGTGAACCCCTTGGCTCTATATGGCATCTCTGTATCACACTTCCTGCCCCAAGGCTCAGGGATCACCACAGATGGGAAGACCGCACTGGCCACAGGCAGTGGATGAATACAGTGAGACACAAGAGGGCAGCTTCGCCGGGCGGTGGTGGCGCACGCCTTTAATCCCAGCACTCGGGAGGCAGAGGCAGGCGGATCTCTGAGTTCGAGACCAGCCTGGTCTACAAGAGCTAGTTCCAGGACAGGCTCTAGAAACTACAGGGAAACCCTGTCTCGAAAAACCAAAAAAAAAAAAAAAAGAGGGCAGCTTCACATATGAACGTGGGAGTGTCGTGTCTGCATGTATGAGACCTGCACAGCATCAAGTCACACAACATCCCGGAATGGAGGAGGGAAATAGGTTGCTCCATCCCTCAGCTGAGGAGATGTGGGTGACTGGCGGCTGCTGGGGAGGGGAATCAGAGTCCTTCAGGTCCCCAGTGGGTTACAATACACTCATGCACACACTAATGTCACGAAGTGGATTCCATGGGTTAAAAAAACCCATGAAATTGGAAGAGTATAATGTATGAAATTTTCAATCATAACTTTCCTCTCTGTTACACTTGGAATGTAAGCAGAGACGAGCGGCTTTTGGATGAGAGCAAGGTGAGTACCCAGAAGGAAGCCTGCCTGGCACCCACATCAGTTTCTGAGTCAGCACAAGCCACAGGCTGCAAACTTTCCCTGTTTCTACAGAGATCTGCCCTAGTCCCTCCTCAGTCATCTGTGGAACTGCTCCACCTGCTCGAGATGTCCTGGAACACAGAGTGTCAATAAGAAAGTCCCTCCGAGTCACACAGGGCATGGCCATGTCCACAGTGACTAGTGGGACTTACAGCCTTGCTGTTTCTGATGTCTACACCAAGGACTTTAAACTTGTCAGAAAACTAGTAAAGCATTTTCTAAAGAAACATCACGTTCTGCACATTCTGCGTATGGGGAGGAAACAGATTTTCCAGAAGAGGGAAAGGTGTCCTTGGTAGGGGTGTGGTGTTCTTCGTTAGCCTATAAGGAGACTCCATGTCGTCCAGGATTGCTTGCATCTCGTGGCGCTGGTTAACAACGCTCACACAGTAAGCACTGGAGGCCTTGATGCTCTTGAGCATGGTTGAACTCCTATATTGGACCACTGGTCTCTTGGTACAATGACCAGCCTCAGCCCCCATCAGAGGAGCCAAATCTCAGCCTACCAGGTAGAGGGGATGTGACCAGATCAAGGTTACTTGAGTTGGATCCTGTGAGCATGGCCAGTTGCCTCTTCCCATAGCAATGGCCAGAGGACTTGGTTGTGCCAGCTGCACACCTCCCCTCTTTTCATCTGCCTTCTCTCTGATGGACTGTTGCTCACCTGGCGAGAACTAGGGTCTGACTGATTGACTCAAGTGGAAGGAGGTGAGCCCTGAAAAGCCATATTTGCTCCATTAATTACCAACCAAAGTCAAAGTTCTCTTTCAGAAAGGCCACTGAAATCGACTCCGGTTGGGCTGAACAAGATGGAGTGCTATGCCTGGCAGGAGGGTGAGAGTAGGGTGAACTAAATCCCTGCTCTTGATGACAGTAGAATATATAATTTTTTTTCCTTTTTTGACAGTGCTGAGTTCAAATCTAGAGCTTTGCACATGCGAGGCAATGCTAGAAACTTCTGGTCATTTGAGACCCTTATCCAAGCTGAGGCACACAGCGTGGGGAGTTAGCACATCTTCCAAAGGACAAACGTTACAATGCCTACGATGTATGTCCAGTGATTTTCATGCAAATTTTCCACATTGGAATTATCCTTCATAACAATACATAGCTGGGATGAGATGTGAAACCACTTAATTTTGAGAATGAGGTAGGGGAAGTTGGCACAAACATGCCCATGTACGGACACACACACACATGGATGCATATACATGCAATCACACACATAGACACTCATGTTAAACACACATGAACACACACACGCAAACCCACATGCGAATTTACACAAATACACATGTATGCACACATGTGCAAGAACACATATACATACATGCAAACACACACACATGTGCACACACACTTCTTTCTCATCTGGGGAGTTTAGCACCTCATGCAAACACACATGCATGTGCACACACACTTGTTTCTCAGCTGGGGAGTTTAGCACCTCATCGCGGATGCCGGGCACTATGCTTGAGCAGGCACATGCGTTCTGGGGACTGGTGAGCAGCTCACAGGCTCCATCACTGGAAGACAGATTGGTTCTTGTTTATTTCTAGTAGTGAAACCAATTCTGGAGAAGGCACGTAAGAACCATAAGCGTAGGTGTCCCAACTCTTTAGGAAAACTCCCTGTCCCTCTTTGAGGGACAAACAGTAACTGTGCTGGGGAGCATTGTGCTACTGTAATGGCAGGCTTCAGAAAGGCTTTCTCCAGTATAAACATAGGTAAAATAAAACTCTACTATAATTTAATCAAAAGACATGAAGTGATTTGGATATGGGGTTGATGATGGGAATAAAGGAGATATTCTCCATGTACAATCTAAAACAAAATTTCCATATCATGGCACAAAATTAACTGTAATTTTCCTATAAATGCATCTAACGCAACATCTAAACCTTGGGAACACACGTCTCATTCTACAGACGTTGTGTGAAAGTGTAAAAGGATGTAGGTTAAAAACAAGGCCAGGGCTGACGAGATTAGTCCATGGTTAAGGGCACACGCTGCTCTTACAGAACCCAACTTTGATTCCCAGAGCCCACATCACGTGGCTTGCCACCACCTGTGGCTCCAGGTCTCAGGGCTCAGGCACCACGGCCTCTGCAGGCGGCTCTCACTCACAAGCACACATCCACGTTGCTGCCCCCATGACGCATATTCTCATGCATATAATTAAATAAAGATACATAGAGAGGAGGACTTGTTTTCCCTTGCTCTTATTCTTTTATTTCTTAGATGTTTCTTATTTCAAATAGAATGGGCAGCAGCCTCCTGAGCTCCCTTCTGCACAGGCCTGTGCTGTTAAGTTTTCTCCCTCCTCCATGTGTCACTCTCTGACCGTGCCCACACCTACCTTTCCTTCTTTCCCCTCAGTGGCCCCAAACCTTTTCTCCACTGCCTCTGCCCTGTGGGCAACGCCCATTCTCACCAGAGGCCAATAACTAAACAGGGGAATAAAGAAAAGAACTAAGAGGTACGTGGTAGAGCAGGCAGCCCGGTGCCATCATGTTCTCTGCGAGCACCTGCTCCGAGAGGCTCTGGGAGGGAAAAGCTCACGGTCTCAGCAAAGGACTAAGAACTCCTACCATCTCTCTTTGGGTAGCTTGGGACCCAGGTCTCCACACAAGGCTAGAATTTAGAACCAAGTGTTTAACCTTTGTATATCATAATTTGAACGATGTTTACATGTCTAGTGTTGCTCGGGAGAGAGGAAGCACAGGTCCAAGCACCTATAGCCCCAAGCGATCGTAGCATCCCAGCCCTTCATTGAAGAGGCAGCTGTAAAATCATTTAGGAATCAGACTAACTTCCCTTTCTGGCCTGTCCGCTCACTTTCCATCTTGCAAAGTCATCATGGTTTGAAACATGTCCTCTTTTATGATGCTGTCATACCTGGGACCCGATGGCTGTGATGAACACTGTGCGCCCATTGTCTCCTGTGCAACACTGTTCCACAGTGTGAGGGCACTTGGTGACAAACATGTGATCCAGACATAGTCTATAGCTCAGCACATGAGTGGAGCCAGGAATTAAATGAGATAAACTGTCAACTCTAGGGGGCACAGCCTTCTTCTTGGCCGCCTCCACCCCATCTTGGGACTTTCTATTCTGACTGGGTTGTCCTTCCACCCCACACGAACTGCCGCTCGGTTAGAGAACTGGAGACATTTCATAACATTTCCTAAAACAGACCTTTTCTCATTACCCATCCAGCAATTCACACCCTTTTTTTCTAGAATATGATTAGTGTTCTTCTAATTAGAGTTACTTTAACTACAGCTAAAATGGATTTAATGGCAGCGGGAATACTAACATGTATTGCGCGAAACAGTCCCATACCAGTTAGGATTTAAGGGGGTATTTATTTTGGGGGGTAAAACTTACAAAACACCAACCGTCAGGAAAGGCGCCTAGTCTAGAGCAGGAGCTGGAACCAAGCGCCGGAACCAAGAGAGCTAGCAGAGGTTTGCTGCTCTTTTTAAAAGATAAATAGATCACGCCCCACTGGGCTGGTATTTCAGCAGCTATTGGCTGAAGGAGCGGAAGGTCCTACGGCAGCAAACATGGTATGATTTTATCTTTTCAGGTTGTTGCTTTCCCTTGTCAGATGTTGTCTTTCTCTCCCTGGGGTGGACTGTGGAGATTTGGGGTCATTTAGAGCTCTTGAAATGCCACGCGAGGCTGACTTCACTCTGTCCTTTCCTGTCAGTCTTACTTTCGCCTGAGCTTCAGGCCTTCCCTACAAAGTCTTTATATGTGATGGGGCCAGAAAAGGGGAACAGTTCAGGGAGGCACCTCCAGGGCACTCAGTACAGGAGGGCCACTCTTAGGCACCCAGGGCCCTGGGCCACCATCCTGCCATGCAGGTCACTTCTGGTCAGAGGATGGTCTTTGTAAGGTCCATGGCATTAGCATCATTAGAATCTGGTTGGTGTCATTCCTAACAGTAAATGCAAAAACTAAAACATTTTTCCTAAAAAAGGGTTTAAGTAAACTCAAAGTTTACCTATTTAAATTTTTAAATTTTATTATTATTTTACTCTTTGATGTAACTTGATGTAGACACCAAGGGTGTCTGAGAACACCTTGAATTACCTGTATTTTGTCCAGGACCCCAGTGCTGTCCATTCTGCTGGCGACATTGACAGTGTTGCCCCAGATGTCATATTGTGGTTTCTGAGCTCCTATGACACCGGCTATTACAGGTCCATGATTAATACCTGCAACATGACAGAGCTAGGTTAGCAAGATTCTAATTGCAGCAAGTGTCCTAAGTCAGAAATCTGTCTAAAATGTGCTTGAGACATCATTATTAAACAAATGTTAACCAAACCCACGGGCTCTACACATCAGAGTCCAGAGGAATTCCAGTTTTATCCTCTCAAGATGCTGTGGTGCTCATGATGTCGGCATTCCCTTTAGATCTCAACCCATGTTGCAGGGTTGCCGTCCCTCCTCTGTTATAGGAGGGCATGCTTCAGAAAACTAATTACTGTGACAAACTGTTTTTCTTGATGTCACAAAAGAATCTTAGGCTGAGATCATCACAAGACTCTTCCAGAGTTCATAACTAACGTGAGTTTTGCCTTGTTTCTGTTTTCTTTTTGGAGACAGGGTCTTGTCTTGTAGCTCAGGCTGACTACAAATTTCAAACCCTCCTGTCAAGTTCTTGTATTAAAGGTGTGAGCTACCAAGCCTAATACAATTAATATAATTAATTTCCAAATACTCAGATTTTAACTGTGTACCCTGAGCAGATGAACTCAGCGTATTTTACCACCCTTTTGCCAACACAGCAATCACAGCGGCCACAGGAGCCACACTGATGCAGCATCTCTGACTGCCATGAACTACCCTCAGTGCTCCCCCAACAAAATCCTTTAACAGGCGTGATGACCCTAGCAGGTGGGTCAGACCACTATTGTTACTGTTTTGTGAGAAAGCAGAGGCAGGTGCCATGGCTCAGGCAGAAGGCAAGCCAGCTGTGGATTCTGGAGCCCCTAACAGCGCTTCTCTTTTGTCTCTGCTACATGTGATTTTTACCTGCATTGGCTCATGGCTTCTGAACATGTTCTTGATGGTGATTTATTTTGCTACACTGTTTCCCAATGGATTCCTCTCACTGGCACTACTTCTAGAGAGCGCAGAAAGCTTCTGCTCAGGTCTGTGATAATAACAAAACAACTAATATATGTGATAAAAAGGTTGGTGGAACTCAAGTTTGAGGATCTCTAAAAATTATTGGAAAGGGACCAGAGAGATGGCTTAGTGGTTAAGAACACTGGCTGCTCTCACAGAGGACACAGGTTCAATTCCCAGCACCCACACAGTGGCTCACAGATGCTTAACTCCAGTTCCAGGGAATCTGATGCCCTCTTCTGTGGGACCAGGCATATGGCAAACAGACATACTTGCAGGTAAAAAAATCATACAATTTAAATAGTGATATTTAAGCCAATCAGTGGTGGTACACACCTTTAATTCCAGCATTCAGGAAGCAGAGGCAGGTGGATCTCTATAAGTTCGAGGCAGCCTGGTCTCAGAAGCAAATTCTAGAACAGTCAGAACTGTTACACAGAGAAACCATGTATCAAAAGCAAAACAAAACACATTAATAGAATTTAATATAAACAAGTGGATTATACATACACTGGCATTCAGAAGTAAGGGCGAGTCTGTGATCTCTGAGATTGTAGGAGAGCCAGCTGTTGAGGTTGCCCTCCACAAGGAAGTGACACTAATGACCAACCTCCAAGCATATTGGGGTCTGGTTCTGTTGAAGCTAAACCCTCCTCAGAGTGAGGAATTTCGTCTTGCTTGGGTGGAAGTCTCCCTTCTAACTGAGTCTCCAAGAAGGCCAAACACAATATGGAGAATTCCATAGTGTTCTTTTGCTGATCCAGCTGGCCCAGTTCTTGCTGAAGGACAAACGATTTGTGGGAATCTTGGACTATATGGGCTTTATGTATTACTTCCCCAGATAATACAGCATTCTGGGACACACTGTTAATGAAGGTGACAGTGGTTCTACTGAGGCCCCTTTTTGATCAGCTGCAATTATAAACTCTGGTTACTGCTTGATTGGGGTCAGAGTGTCATCGCTAGGGGTGGGGCCAAGGCGATGGCACCTATTATCAGAAGTCAGCGGGGCAAGACTCAGACCAGTGTCTGTGACTGACAGGAGCCCTGTGATCTTCTAAGCCCACTTCTTATTTCTTGCCAAGAAATTCAGTTCAAACACATAGACCCATAAGTGTTTGGGTGGAGTAGAAGGGGGCCATTGGAATGACTGATAGGCTTCTAAGACCACTCATTTACCTTTTCTCCTGCATCCAACATCCTCACCACTTCTGAAAGATGTAGTTTCTGACTGCAGACCTGCCTACTGAGGGATGTTTTTTTAGTGATAGATTTCTGCAGTGGGAATCTAGGCTCAGAAACAAAATCCAAATACTATTCTATTAAATCCTGCATGTCCGAGAAATGAGAAATATATTCCTCTTTGCTTCTGTGCTGTACTCAGCAAAGCTTGCTTCTACTGTAGACAGTTCAAGTCCTACATTCATCTCTCTCACAAGGGTCAGAGCACCCAGGAGTCAGGTCAGGATGCTGGCCCGAGATACCAGTCCCTCATCCATCAGCGTTTCTAATGGCTGTCATAGAGTTCTGCTTGGACAATAGCTCTTGGGGATGGGTGAGGCCTGAACTGGTTGAACTGGTTATGACTAGCAAAAGGCTACTTCTACTTGGCGCAAGATGAGTGTGCATGATTTATGGCTCCGATTCCATGGCATGCAGAAGAAGATGCATCAAGAGTGGATCTAGCTCTTGCTGGAACCATTGCTTTCTGTGGTAATTTTATTCTGTGTTCCCACTGTGATCTGCCATTTGCTAGTGTTCTGTGCTGAGTCAGACAAGGAGCACCTCTTAGGGGAGCCTGAGGGCATAAGTAAGGGAGACTCAAAGGCAAGTAAAACTCGGGTTACGAGACCATAGGGTTGAAGTGTCTGCTGAATGAAGAGATGTAAGCTATACAATAGTCAGAAGAAAGGAATCCAACAAATACCTATTGAGGGCAGTCATTCACTGCTGAAAATAATTCAGAAAGTTTGTATCTAAACCAATAACTACCTTTCCCAAGACTAATCTGCTGCAGCTAGTCTCAAACCACATCCTCTTCCTCCTCATGAATCTACACTGGTCCACGTCCTTACCCTCCTCATGGGACCACACTGGCCCATGTCCTTACCCTCCCCATGGGTCCATTCTGGT
Organism: Arvicola amphibius; assembly: GCF_903992535.2. Classification (NCBI taxonomy): domain Eukaryota; kingdom Metazoa; phylum Chordata; class Mammalia; order Rodentia; family Cricetidae; genus Arvicola; species Arvicola amphibius. Next base: position 5,061,477 of record NC_052049.1, on the reverse strand, counting down.
CCACATCCTTACCCTCCTCATGTGACCACACTGGTCTGCATCCTCTTCCTTCTCATGGGACCACACTGGTCCGCATCCTTACCCTTTTCATGGGACCACACTGGTCCACATCCTCACCCTCCTCATGGGACCACACTGGTCCACATCCTCACCCTCCTACACTGGTCCACATCCTCACCCTCCTCATAGGACCACATCCTCACCACCTCATAGGGTCACACTGGTCCACATCCTTACCTTCCTCATAGGACCACACTGGTCCACATCCTCACCCTCCTACACTGGTCCACATCCTCACCTACCTCATGGGTCCACACTGGTCCATATCCTCACCCACCTCATGGAGCCACAGTGACTCACTGGGTTGTTTCTAGCTTTATCAGGGGAAGAGGGAAGGCCTGCGTGGTTGGAAGATATAACAATGCAGGGTCTTCTGCTCTGCCCACAGAGACACCTGGCTGCAAAGTACGGGCCAGGATGGCTTCGCTACACCAGTGAGCAAGCACAGGAAGCACGGGGCCTGCCTGACTTGTCTGCTTTAGCGCAGTGTGCAGGCCTGTGGTCTGAGCTCAGCTTTTGCTCCTGTGTGTTTTCTCTCTCACGGCTCCCTGGGGAGACACTCTCTCACTGGCCATTTGCTCAAAGCTCTGTGTTGGGGTTGGCTGAAGTTCATTACCCGTGGATTACATCTGCTCTGTAGACGCCTCCTGTTTACTGTGTGACCACATCTTATTACAGCCAAGAACCTGCTGGGGAGATGCAGAGAAGTCCTGTGTGTTTCTAATCCACCACCTTCCCCCTTTCAACACTGAGACCACTCTGGATGTGACACAGAGTTATCCTGTTCCCATGTCGCATGGCTGGGTTATTTTTGTTCATGTATGTTTGGAAAAGGTATTCTGTCTATAGAAATCTAGTGTTCAGGTGGTCGGGCCTTAAGGAGGACAGACTTAGTGAATATTTCACTGTGCCGGGTAGACTCAGCTCTCCTGAGCGTGGGCTACTGCAAAGAGTAACCCTAATCCTCCAGTCTCTCTCTGGCTTTCTGATTTGTCATGTGATCTCTCTTACATATACAGCTATGATGTCACTGCCCCATGCTGTGATGTCATCGTGAGGGCCTCACTCTGGGCCAAATGAATGGGTAGCATCTGGTCTTGCACTATCAGCCTCCAAAACTGGGAGCTGCACAGCCCCATTCACTTTATCAAAGCATCCAGGGGTTTTGTTATAGCAACAGAGCAGTAGCACCTACGCTTGAGGACACTATATTCCAGGCTGTCAAGAAAATGCATAGAGAAAGCTCTGATGCAGGGATCAAGAAACATGTTCGGTCTGGACTGCTGGCCGACAGGGTAGCATCCTGGTCCCCTTGCCCCCGACTTTAGTGCTAGCAGAGTCAAGGGAAAGGCTCACCCATACAGAAGTGACACGGAACAAAGGAAAACATGCTCAGATGCTGACAGCAGTATGTGTCATGAAGAACATCTCATTTGCCATCAGGAGGTTTTAAAATTCAGGCCACATGTACCGAGATGGAAGAAAATAGCTTCAAGTATCCAGATTACCACCCCCCCCCCAGTAGAAATCTGTATTAAAAGTAAAGTTATAAACCACACAGATGGATCTTGACACAAGAACTGCTTGTCTGTGGACTAGTGGAAGAAGCAAAATGTGTTGCCAAGAAAGCAAAAAAAAAAAAAAAATTGTCAAAGAAGCTCTTAGAAATCACGAATTCCTGCAGACACCGTGCATATATTACAGGCCAGCTGTGTGCTAAGCTGATGGCTTCAAACATTGCTTTTTTAAAGTAAGACTTTGGAAAAAGCAAGTCATCACGGAACATGCTAAATATCAACTTAAAGTTTGTTAAAAAAAACTTTTCAGAAATCAAGAAGTTTTGTTTTCTCAGTCAATTAGAAGTTATGACTTTTTTTTAACTACTAAAAATTTCTACAAGGTTGAAGAGAATGGGAAGAGCTACCTGGGACACACGTTTTGTGCTCCTGAAGACAGTGCTCCTATAAATGGAATCCAAATCCAGTAACATGTATACTTGGTTTGTTTGCTTTTCTTTTGAGACAGAGTCTCAAGTACCCTAGGCCGTCCTTGAACTGTTATGTAGCTGCTGGGGACAGTCTTGAACGTCACTCTTGAATCCCCCGCTCCTAACTCTCAGTGGTGGAATGACAAGACATGCCACCACCCCCGGTGCTAAGATACACCCTTCAGTGACATTGCTTATCTTTGGAACTGGTGTGGAAGCTAGCCGAAGTCAGGTCATTGTTAATAGCAAGTATGGTGGCTTCCGATCCAATGCCACAGCAAGGGAAGAGTTATGTGCTAGGCAAACCCTCAGCTGGCTGGGGGGAGTTCTGGGGACTAAGGCACAGCTCCAGCTCCACCTGTTGAACTATGCTTCTTTTCCTTGAGTTCATTCGAAGGGAGTGCCTCTTTTCAAATTGCACAGAAGCAGTTCTGGGGCTCACGGCCTCCCTACGCCCTTCTAGACACAGCCAGCCTCACACCAGCCTCACACTGCGTCCTGAAGCTTTATTCCCCACCCCAGGCCTCGGTGCTTGCTCAGATCCCCTGGCACAACATACCCACTCGCAGTTTGAAGTCGTTGAAGGAGTGTTTATTGATGGCATCCAGTTTTGCCACTAGGGCATATGCAAACTCCACCATGGTGCCTATGTGCATGTACTGGCGCTCAGGCTCCTGAAAGAGAGCACAGACATCCAGATAGGGCTGGAATCACAGAACAATGTCATCATCCAGTCATGAGCCAGGCCCCATTCTGAAGGGAGGACTCACCTTTACAGGACATGGTAGGAGAATTAAATCTCATCGCAGGATGTATTTTATCTGAGTCCACTGTTGGGACCAGAGCATGACATGAACCTGTGGAACACATTGTCCCAGCATCCCATGCACCTTCAGGAGAAGGCACTGTGGCTCAGAGATGTGGCCCACCTTAGCTCTGTATTGTTCTTCCCACTAGGCACTAGTACCAGTCAGCTTTGAGGATAGCTGGCTCCTCATTGCCCACATACCGAACCTTATTTGGTCTGACCCAGCTAAGGGCCCCTCCTTCCTTGCTTCTCCCTGGCTCCCAGCTGGAACTGTCCTCCAGGAGCTCTACGGAAGCTGAGAAGGGCTACTTAGATGACAGAGTTCTGCTCTCACCATAAAGTGCAAGCCTACCCTTTTCTGGTGGTAGCTGTCAATCATCCCACAGCAGCTTTCCCCAGTTCTGGTAACACACACCTTTCTTTTGTCTCTCCAGGACACGAGGTGGGCATGCCGCAGGCTGAGTCTTGTGTAGAATTCCTAACCTCTGTACCTCAGAATACGACTTCTTATCGTTGGAAAGAAACCTTTAAACAAGTCATTTAGCAAGGTGACTAGATAGAGCCTTAACCTACAGGATAGGCACTCCTGTAAGAGGAGATTGAGATCAGATGTTCAGAGGGTAGCCATGTAAGGACTCAGGAAGAAGCTACCACCTACAAGCCCAGGACAGAAGCCTCAGGATAAAGTAGCCTCAGCAACACCTTGATTTTGAATGTGTAGTTCAGAATAAGGTAGTGAGCACACACTGCCACCGGTCTGTGGTGTCTGGTAGGAGCCCTTGCAGACCAACATGGGGACTCCTGTCTTCATTCACCCCCGAGTTTTCCATGTTTATTTTTTCCTTTTTCTTGATATATATTGAAGAAAGTTACTCATTTCAAACCAAAATCATTGCTATGACAGATCATTTTTTGTACCATGCATAACATGGTTTTGGGGCTGTCTCCACAGAGGAGGAAGATGGAAACTCACTCTTGGAGGTTCTCTAGGGGTGGGGGGGAAGAACATGGAGACAGTGAACACAAACCATGTATCTGAGGTAATGGAGTGGACATAACCAAAGGAGCAGCCAACAGAACTGCTCAACAGGACAAAGACAACAGGGTTACTTAGTGGATAAGCACAGCAATTCAATTTGGAAAATGGGGAGTTGCCCTGGGAAAGCAGGGGCTCACCTGGGCTCTACAGACTGGGCTGCATGAGCCCTTGTTCTGGGGCCACCCTGGGCACTTCTATTGCTGCCTCTACCAACTGATGCTAATGGCATTCTCTATCTCCAGCTTAAATGACCAAAACACGTCTCTGGGTTTTGGCAAATGTCTCTTGGGGGTAGAGGGTGGGCCAGGGAGAGGATTATTCTGTTGAGAACTGCTGCCCTGAATACTGTAAGCATGGATGGACAAGAGGGTTTACATTTCTCATTCAGAGAGAAAGATTTCTTCAACTCCTTAGCTGGACATAGAAAGAAGACAAAAATGAAACGATGCCATTACCATGACCTTAGGGTTATTATTGCTGAGATGAAGCACCATGGCCACTGCAAATTGGGGAGGAAGGGGCTGATTTGGCTAACACTTCCACATCACTGTCCATCACTGAAGGACATCAGGACAGGAACTTGAACAGGCCAGGAACCTGGAGGCAGGAGCTGATGCAGAGGCCATGGAGGGGAGCTGCTTACTGGCTTGCTCAGCCTGTTTTCTCATAGCACCCAGCACCATCAGTCCAGACATGGCCTGGCACCAGCCACAATGGCTCAGGCCCTCCCTCATCAATCACTATTTAAGAAACATCCTTCAGCCAAAGCCTATGGAGGCATTTTCTCAATTGCTCCAGTCTGTGTCAAGTTGATACAAAGCCAGCCAGCACAACTATAAATCCTTACAAGCAACCCTGAAAGAATAATTGAATGATGTCAGTCGGACTCAAGAAACAGCTTGTCGGCTAGCCTTGGTGGGAATGCAGTGTTTCCTCCTCCTCCTTCTCCTGTTCCTCCTCCTCCTCCTCCTCCTCCTCCTCCTCCTCCTCCTCCTCCTCCTCCTCCTCCTCCTCGTCTTCATCCTTCTCTTTCCTATCCCCATCGCCACTGTATGAATGATGTGCACACAGGGGAACATGTATGAATGATGTGCACACGGGGGAACATGTATGGACAGCATAATGGAGTGGGTTCTTTCCTTCCACGCTTACACAAAGTCTAGAGACTGAACTCATGCCGCCAGGCTTGCAGAAGTGCTTTCTCCTGTCGAGCTACCTCGCCAGTCCAGTTTGCTATTTTTTAAGTACAATGAGACATTATACCAAAGATTGCTAATCCATTTGTCTCGGTGGTTCAGGAGGAACTAGGGTTCGAAGCTTGTGCCATGAGGTGAACACCCTTTGCCTTTAACAGGGCAACACACCATAGAGCCAACAAGCTAGATCTCAAGCGCTAAAGCCCAAACTGTCTAATGTTGTAGACCATAGCACAAACACAACAGATAACAATTGATAACTCAGATGTCAACTCACCAAGTGAATAATTCTCTGATAAAAGAGAACCCTGTTCAGACAAGACTTATGGGACCACAGACTCTAAAAACTGGCTCTTCTGTCAATAAATCCACATGGATAAAACCAGCTCGGGTTGTGACTCTTCCTTTTCCCTTTCCACCAGTCACTTGCTGTACGACTGTGTTCTGTGTTGAGAAACTTCTGGAGTTCAGAGTCCAACCTCCTTGGTTTCTCAGGGACTCAGGATGTTACCCAAGGAGGATTGCTCTCTCTACACGGTGTTCTCAGGAAGACTGACCATACCTCTCAGTTTTCTGCGGTAACCTCTACTCACTTCCCCGGTGGACAAAGAGAGCTCTGTGCTCTATCCTCAGCTTACGCAGAAGGTGCTCTTTGGCTACTGCCTGAGTCAGACTGAAGCAGACTCATCTCTGGAGTCTCCAGCTATCGGATATGTGATTTCTAGGTGAGCACTTAGCTTCTCTTAGCTTTGATTTTCTTATTTATAAAATAAGACAAAAATTAAGCATCTTATAGGGCTTTAGGTAAGGTGAAACATCTGTCTAATTGGACCTAAAACAAGTCACAAATCATGGCTAGTCCTGGGACCTCAGCCAACTATCCATGGCTAGTGAAGTCATGGATCTTAGGTGGTTGTCAGTCCAATGGATGCATCGACAACACAACTTCTGCATTTGAGACTTAGGGAACATAGAAGAAGATAGGGAGGAAATATTGTGATCAGGAAGTAAGTCACTGTACGATTCTACTTCTTAGAAATGACAGGGAAGTGTCGACCATGATATCACGACAATATAACTGTCTAAATAAGACTTGAATAATGACATCACCCAAGACATGCTAATGTGGAAGGGGAAATCCCATGGAGCCTTGCCTCCAAACAAAGAAATACAGGTAACCAATGCCTAATGAGAAGAATTAGTCCTCCCCAGGGATGAGCCCCTTAACTGGTTCTCCAATAGCAAGTGGTCAGCTCTGAAGTCATATGCATACAAGCAACACCACACAGACTCAGCAAGTTGTATTTAAAATTTATGTGTGTATATATATGTGTATGTGTGTTTTATTATTTAATCATACTAATTAAAGCAAAGTGGCCGTGAACTTGAGAGGGAGTAAGCAGAGAACATGGGGAGGAATGGAGACAGAAAGGGAAGGGAGAAATCGTGTAACGAAACTTTAGTTAAAATCTTTAACAAGGAAACGAAAGGATCAAAGCACAGATACAGGTGATGCACTCAGCTCACATCCTTGAAGCTTAGTTAGGGTGTGTCCAGTGTCATTAGGGAGAGTGTGGAGGAGCCTCATCAGCTCACCTGGCGAGAGCAACATCCAGGAGGGGTCTGCAGAAGAGCTAGCTTCCCCTCACTGTGACCAATGCCGGAGACAAACAACATGATGGTGGGTAAAACCGCCCTCTGCTCTGACCAGCGCAGGGAAGTGCGCCATTAGCTGCAGTGGGAAGACACCTGGATGCCTCTCCATTCGGCTAGTGAGCTCCTGCTAGCATCTCCTGTGCGCTCTGAACCCCACTTTGAAACCGCTGCACCCACTCTTCATTTCTACACTTTAATCTGAACAGCAGCCATCACTAAAGGCCCTTGGGCTGGCCATGGTGGAAAAGAATTCACCCGCTGGGTGACCAACAGGCACCTGAGATTCCTAGGGATAGAGCTGGGTGCAGTGGAGGCTGAGTGAGAATATCTCCATACCCTGCTCTGCCAGTGAGCTCCCACTAACGATGCCCTGGATGCGGGAGTGTGGAGCTTTCCCGGGCTCACATGGACCCTGAGGATGAATTGCAGTGGTGATGGAGAACAGAGAGAGGAGACGCCTGCTCCTGGCAGGCGCTGGATGGAGCTGGCCATCCATCTACAGACTGTTCCTCCCCAAGCCTCCATCCTAAGCCCTGATGCCTGTTTGGTTCACATACAGTAAACAAATGAATTAATTTTAAATAACATTCGAATTGCATATTTTAAAATTAAAATCATTAAGAAGAAAGCATGGATGCCAATGTTAAATGCAAAACGAGCAACGGGTGCTTGCACCCCGACCAAACAGGAAGTCCCTATCTCTCCTGCTCTGCTCTCCCCTCCAATTTGTTCCAGCCCTGGCCGGATGTTACCTCTTTCCAAACTTGTTGCTGGTAGAGGTTTGCTGAGCTATTTGTAATTGTGAATCAAAGCTGGAGGCATTGTTCACTACAACAGGAGGTCTCAGGCATGGCACTAAATGAGTTTTCTTCCGTGTGTATTGTCTTTGACTTAAGTTCCTGCTAGAATTAGTGGGAAAACAGATGAAAACTGGTCAAGTAATCGCCAACAGAGGTAACACGGAGGGTGACTGACCAGGTAGGGATAAAGCAGGGGCTTCCTCTGCAGTCGGTGGGGCCTGCAGAGCCAGTCAGAGGCGGAGCAAGAGAGGCTGTGCAGAGCAGCAGAGGACACAGAGGCAGGGAGAACAAGCCACTTCTGCTCCCTGCTCTTCACTGTCACCAGAAAAGCCACAAAGGGTGAAAAAGATCACTCTGCAGTAAAATGGTCTTTAAAAAGGCAGCACTCTGCAAGTCAAGACAATTATCCCCAAACTGCCGGTTGGCTGCTGCAGGTTGAAGTCTTAAAGCCAAGGAAAGGAATCAACATGGCTTGCAAGGATGGGACTTGGTAGAGACTGAGGTCACCAGGGTAAAACTAAGGGCCGAGGAGACAGGCAAGCTCCCAGTTTGGACACGCTGTAGACTTCCTCAGGGGACATTTGTTCATCAGGGCACACGTCACAGGATGGTGGAGCAGGCTAGAATTCAAGTCTCTTCTTTGGAGCATTTTCTCTCTTAACAAATGCCTGTTTCTCTTACAAACTACAATCAGCTCTCAAAGGTAATGCAAGCTTCTGGTCACACTGTCTTAGTGATTTAAATTAGAATTCACCATTTCCTTTTAAAAGCACAAATAGAGTCGAGCAGGGGCTGATACCAAAGCCGGGCCCAGCTGAGCGCTGACAGGCCCCTTTGCAGTAATTGGTGGCTAGATGTAGTTCTGCCAACAGACAATGCCGAGGCAATCTTAAATAAAGACCAAATTCCAAAAGGCCACAATTCTGATAATTTTGTTTCTTTTTTGATTTAAGAAAATCCAACTACTTCTTTAAAAAGTCCACATATTTTGCAAATTGAATGTTTGGCTATGAAAACTAAACATCTGGTCACATAAATATATTTTGTTTATAACTTTAGAAACAGTATTAAGCACATTTTAGAGACATGGCATTCTTTTTTTTTTAAGAAAAATAACATTCGTATTGACATTTATCAAGAAAGCCATATTTTACCTCACAAAATGCAATGAACTTTGCTTTTCAGACAGAAAGCCATCTTTGTCTGACCTGCTGAGATTCTAATTAAAATTTGTAATCACGAATGGCTTGTATTGGGTAGGAGTCTCCTGCATGGATATGATGGCATATAATATTTCATTTATGCCCCAGAAGTGCTTATCTCAGTTCCGCCAGACGACAATGATATCATTAGTGGAAAACAGTCTGTACTGCCATTATTAGCACTTTTATTGCCTATGGAGACCGTGGAGTCTATTAAATATTCTGAATAGTAAATGCCATCTTCCCAAGAGTCTTAGGAAAAGAGGTTTATATATAAGGAGCCTTATGAAATATGTTCTCGCTTTATAAATAAGGAGACAGATGCAGAAAGCCAGCTGTTTCTATCCAGGCTGAAAGCCATCACTGGTGAACCACAATGCCCACTCAGAAGTAGAATCCAGATCAGGCACAAGAGTACATACATGTTCAGGGATATAGTTCATGAGGGTAGAGGGATGGGGCTCCGAGTAGAGGTGAACGGCTAAGGCTAACAAGAAGCGGAGAAGCCTGAAGATGGTGTTCACACTCAGGCTCAGGAGCTAACACAGCAGGTGGGGAGCATCAAGCAAGAGCAGAAGAGGAGTGGAGGGCAAGGCAGATTAGGAGCAGCTGTATAGACTTCTAGACTGATAAGAGGCCTCCATGCCCCCTTAGGACACTGGCCCACAACCTGCCCTATGTGTCTTGCTCTCATTGCAAATTTTGTCAAGTCTGTGGCGGCTCTTTGCCAGTCTCTCTAACTATGGAATGTTTCAGAGAGTTTGTCATTTCACCTTTGGATTGTGACAGCCCTCACCAGACACGCCAAGCCTCCACTTTTGGATTTGTGGCCTCCGTCTGCTGTGCTCAGTTGTGTCAGACCATGGGGACTCAGACAGATGGGTTCTCACAGTGCTATGCTGGGCATCTCAGCACCCGCAGCAAAGGAAGCCTGCCTGTCCACACACTAGGATTTTCACATTTAATAGCTAAGGTTTGCCAGGTCAGTGAAGACATTGACAAAATCTATTTGTTTCTATTAGAACAGAAAGTAAAATCTTTTTTTTTTTTTTTTATTTTTCGAGACAGGGTTTCCCTGTAGTTTCTAGAGCCTGTCCTGGACCTAGCTCTTGTAGACCAGGCTGGTCTCGAACTCACAGAGATCCGCCTGCCTCTGCCTCCTGAGTGCTGGGATTAAAGGCGTGCGCCACCACCGCCTGGCTAGAAAGTAAAATCTTAAAACGAGTTCTGCTTTGGTTATACATGAGATACTTACATTTAAGTGATGCTGCATTTAAAAACCTCTATTTCATATTTTACATTTTTTTACTTCAACACATCACTGTAATATGGGAAAACACAAGCTGTTAAAAATGGGCAAGACCGTGCACAGGGCTACACTGCTCTTTCACCCCAGGCTCTAAGCTGGATTGGGAGGCTTCTACTGAGAGTCTAAGGGTAGGAATCCATTAGGTTTCTTTTACTTTGTCTCCTTCTTTTCCCCATTGATCAATTAGTACAGCCATTAGACTAAGTCTCTGAAAGAAATCACCTGAGGAGGACACATGACCCATCTAGTCAGAATAATTTGAGAGTTATCTCTACTGCTGGTGTTGTTGTGGTTTGAATGGGAATAACTCCACAAGTCAATATGCTTGAATGCCTGGTCCCAAGAATGTTTGAGGGACTAGGATTGAGGCCTTGTTGAGTACGAATGAGGGTAGGCTTTGAGGTTTCACAAGCCCATGCCTTTCCAGTTCCTTCTCCTTCTCTTTCTTTGTCCCATGGTTGCTGTTTCAACATGGAAGCTCTCAGCTCCTGGTCCAATGCCAGGGCTGCTGGCCTGCTGCCAGGCTCTCCGCCATGATGGTCGTGGAATTACCATCTAAAGCTGTAAGCAAGCCCCTAGTTGAGTGTTTTCTTGTATAAGAAATGAAAGCGTCTACTCACAGCCGAAGAAAACTAAAACTAATACAGCTGGGTAGTTTCTAGTGTTGTTGTTGTTGTTGTTGTTCTGTTTGTCAACATGACTCTTCCATTTGGGACATTTGGGAAGAGGAACTCTCAATTAAGAAAATGCCTCCATCATATTGGCCTGTAGACAAGACTGTGGCAGCATTTTCTTGACTGATGATTGATGTGGGAAGATCCAGAGCACTGTGGGTGGTGTCGCCCCCGAGCACTGTGGGTGGTGTCGCCCCCCCAAGCACGTGGTCCTAGGTGGTATAAGGAAGTGGACTAAGCAGCCAGGAAGCCGAACCCCACCATGGCCTGTGCCTCCGATCTTCCTCCACGTTCCTGCCTTGATTTTGACCTGATTTCCCTGGATGATTACAAACTTAAGATGAAATAAACCCTTTCTTCCTCCAAGTTATGTTTAGCCATGGTGGTTTACCACAGTCGTAGAAACCCTGCGATGCCTCCTCTTGAGTCGGGAACCCTCTTCCCACCCTCTACTCATGACTGTTAGGATGGGAACAGACCTGCCTGATACTTCATGAGAATTTGTTTTATCAGGGCCCGGGTTGCCCCTCAGTTCTTCCAATGGAGGTGTGGGTGAACCGAGAATGTGGGACTCAGCCCTTCCTGTCTCCGAATTCCCCCTACTTTCAGGAGACTGTGGTTTTGGTGGGTCCCGTTCCTCTGTGCGACACCCATCATAGAGCTGGCTGCGTGTGAAACTATGCTGAATACCACTGGGGATGCCTACTCTCCTGATAAGGTGGGAACCCTGCAAATTACGCAAATTTGTCTACATTAACACAGAAACAAAACACTGCAAGAGAAAAATCTCTCAGGCTCCATCCTAATGAAAGAGATATCTTGATAGAGGGAGCCATTAAGGGGTTAGGGAGAAATCTGGTGCTAGAGAAATTCCCAGGAATCCACAAGGATGACCCCAACTAAGACTCCTAGCAATAGTGGAGAGGGTGCCTGAACTGGCCATCTACTGTAATCAGATAGGTGAACACCTAATAACTGTCATCAAAGAACCTTCATCCAGTAACTGATGGAAGCAGATCCAGAGATCCACAGCCAAGTCGAGCTCTGGGAATCCAGTTGAAGAGAGGGAGGAGGGAATATATGAGCAAGGGATGCCAAGATCATGGAGGGAAAAGTCTATAGAGACAGCTGAACCAAGCTCATGGAAATTCGTGAATTATACACTGGCAGCTCTGGGACCTCCACTCCTGCAAGTGGGAGACAGTTGTGTAGCTTAGTCTATGTGAGGGATCCTTTGCAGTGGGACCAGGCTCTATCCCTGGTGCATGAGCTAGCTTTCTGAAGTTCATGCTCTATGGAGGGATACCACGCTCAGTCTTAATGCTGTGGGGATGGACCTGATCCTGACCCAACTTAATGTGCCAGGCTTTGTTGACTCCCCATGGGAGGCCTTACCTTTTGGGAAGAGTGGATGGGGGGGTGGGCTGGGGAGAGGAGAGTGAGGAGGAGGGGTGGGAGGGAGAACTATGGTTGGAATGCAAATTGAAATTTAAAAAAAAATTAAAAAAAGAGAAAAATCTCCGCTCCTGGTTGACTGAAAATACTCACAGGTCACTGGCCTAGGGGAAAACCTATTACTATTTTCCTGCTAAAGGAACATAGCAGTCAAATGACTCTTAATGATATATCGCTATACTCACAGGCAGAGCATTCTCAACCCTCATCAGAAACGTTTCGATTTGTAGTAGACGGGGGAATTAGCGAAGAGACCTGGGACAGGGCACTGCGCAGAGAGTGGGAGGCTCCGGAGCACTCAGCCTTAACATGTCTATTTGTTGGGGATCAATCAACTATTGTTTCATTATCTGTCTATTTATCTGGTATCAATCAACCATTGATTGTTTTATCTTCTAGAATCAGAGTTCAGAGAACTCTAAAAAGTTTCCAGAGCCGGGCGGTGGTGGCGCACGCCTTTAATCCCAGCACTCGGGAGGCAGAGGCAGGCGGATCTCTGAGTTTGAGGCCAGCCTGGTCTACAAGAGCTAGTTCCAGGACAGGCTCTAGAAACTACAGGGAAACCCTGTCTCGAAAAACCAAAAAAAAAAAAAAAAAAAAAAAAAAAAAAAAAAAAAAAAAAAAGTTTCCAGAGCTCCTTTTTTTTTTTTTATTTTTTTTTATTTTTTTTTTATTATTCTCTTAGGACTATGAACATTCAACTTTGGGCAATACACACGGTAGAGTTTTGGGTCTGGCTACAGGGTGGCTCCTGGACACAAGCACCCTTAGGCAGTTGACATGTGTGCACCTACCTGGGCATGCTCCTGGCTGGGCACAGCGCTCAGACCCGTGGCCGCCATGTATGTGCTACCGATGGTCTTGATCTTTTCAACACCACTGAACTTTGGCTTGGAAAGCAGCTGCAGAGCAATGACAACCATCGTTACTCAGCCGGGCGCTGACTTGAATCCCCTGCTCTACCGAGCCATTTCTGGATCCTAGGCCACAGTAAAGGGCATGCCACTCTCCCACCTGAGCATGCTGGGAGCAGACATCACCTTACGGGAAGAGAGTGCAAGGATGTGCTTGTAATACACACAGATTGCCTGTCAGAGTTAGGGAAGGAACCAGGATAAATTACGATGCGGGAAACAGGTTGCAAATAAATCTCCAGTTCCATGCATAAAAGGCACAAATACAACACCGATTCGGTGTGTAAGGTCTTCCCTGCAGGGCCTGCAAGGCTTTGGCAGCTGAGCACTTGAAGTGAGGAGAATGAGATCCCCAACTAAAGACCTCACCCTTCCATCAGCCCCCCCCCCCATCTCAACTGGTCTCAGTACCAGTTCCAGGCTTCTGTATTCACCCTCATTCTGGTATGGTGGGAAGGCTGTGGGAAGCATAGGGATGGGAGGGGACTCTGGAGGGCAGGCTCAAATGAACAGCACCCACCAAAGACCAGGAGAATTTTCTGGCTGCTTTCTTGTTACTCTGCTAGTCAGAGACTATTCTTCCATGCTTACTGATAACAACCTTCAAGCATGTGAGAAAACCCGCGTGTCACGTATCCACACAGCTACTGCACTCACTCGTCAGGACAGGGAAGCCTGCACCGTGCTGCAGGCAAGCTGGAGCTAACACGCCACTGCGTTCCACTGTACACATGGTGTAAGAGCAGAAGGCTTTTATTGTCATGATTCCTCCATGAACATCTGGAGGGAACTCATGTGGAAATGGGGTAGGGAGGACACAGGAACTGCACAGCTCTGAAACCATCATGCTATACAGTGTCCTCATGTATGCCAAGGCTTCATGAATCAGGACAAACACACACTCACAGATGACAAATGTCTTCTGTTTTGTCTAATATTGATATGAGGAGAGCAGCTGCAATGGCCTTGAAATCACAGGTGTGGGTTTTTCTTTCTTACCAGAAAATAGGACATATTATTCTCTAATAGACAGAAGATTACAAGGTGAAAAATGATACCTATTTCGATGTCTAACAATATGCCATGTCCCCTCTGGAAAATGATATAATACCCACACATGGATTGCTTTGTCAACAGCAAAGCACGTCATTCATATACAGCTCAATTTGGTGTCTGCCAGAGGCCTTGAAATAGACAGTGATGCCGATAATCCACTGCAATAAATAGATTATGTTTTAATATATAAAGGGATGAGTAAGTATTTTCCTTGGAGGTTAAGCCTTTCTAGAAAGTCTTACTAATGACTTAAATGCAGATGTTAGTAGTTGTCCCTTGCAGTTACATTACTTTTAAAATAAAGTGTATTTTTTCCCCAAATTACCCAGTAAACAAGGCACAGAATATATGTCTTGAGCTCAAATTACCAAAAGTTAGGTGGTCCCAAAAGCTTGTAAAAGAGTTGGGGACAACTCCTGTTCCCACTGTTAGGAGACCCATAAGAGGAACAAGCTACAGAACTATAACATGCATGTAGAGTGCCTAGATCAGCTCCAGGCAGGCTTCCTTGTTGTTGGGTCAATCTCTGTGAGCTCCTATGAGCCCAGATCAGTTACTTCTCACACTGGGTTTCCTTGCCCAGCGTCATACTCGGGGAGGTGTTTAGTCTTACTGCAACTTAATATGTCATGTTTTGGGGATAGCCAAGGGAGACCCGCCCTTTCCTAAACAGAAATCAGAAGTGGATTTGGGGTGAGAACAGAGAGGGTGTGGTAGGGGCAGGGTGAGGAAGAAGAAGAGGGTGGAGAAACTGAAAAAAAGGAAAGGAAAGTTATTTGGAAGGGCAAGTCTGACGGTATGATGTCACCGTCCTGAACTAACTGCAACTGTATAGGAAGCATACGCTGTGGGGTTGGGGCATCCCTGCTCTTCAGGTAAGCCTCAGCACTTACATCATCAAAGTCAGCAATGATCTCATTCAGGAGCCGAAGGCATTCCAAGCCTTCCTTGTTCACGTCTGATTCCGTGTAGAATTCCTTGAAGTCCGGGATGGAGGCAAACATGACACAGACACAGTCATAGGACTGGTGGTACAGCTCCTGCCAAGAGACAGAGAGGATGTGAGCGTTCACTGGCCTCCACACAGAGGAGGACTTGTGGAGATGGCGGTGCCCACGGAGAGTGGGACCCTCCTCCTGCCGGACACGCAGACAGCACAGACACTCAAGTGCTGCTTCCACTCAGGAATATCCATCTGTTTTAATGGAACCTCTCCATACTACCCGGAAGATGCTATTGATACGCATGCCCTGTTTACCTGCGATAGCCCAGTCCTGGACCCTCCCACAGCTGCCAGTGAGACAGATAAACCTCTCAAACACAGGTACAAGTTCCATCGGCCACCAGCTATCAGTCGGAGTCCTTGAGTAAAACCTGTCCTCTCTGCTTCAGACAGGTGTAATCTATCAGAGGCTGGGCTAGGACAAAATGCCCTTCAGCCAACTGAAGGGAAGCAAGAGCCATTCCTCAAAGAACAATACTATAATAAAATAGTGTGTTAAGGCCTGATCCTTTGGAAGTAAGTCTGTTTTTCCCTCTTTATTGGGCCTTGCAAAGAAGATAAAACTATTCAAGTGAGTCCTTCAATTGCACCAGGAAGAAAGAATGGAGCCCCTCAGGCCCCCTTATTCACATGGCCTGAAATCCCAGATGCATCTCATTGAAAAATCCTTCCACTTCAAGTAGAGAGAGACTCCAGTCCTTTGTGGAAGGGCAGCAAAACCACAGCATCCTGCCCTCACAGTGGCAAGGCATCTCCATTGTTCCCTTGTTGTATAGTGAAACCCTCAAGTTCAATGGATTCAGAAAGGGGGGGGGCTGTAGGTGGGCTCATCCCAAGTGCAGAGAACCTGTCTGCAGCACAGGCAGCACAGCCTGGTGCACTGGGGTTTATGGTGCAGCATAGGAAAGTCTCACTTGGCCCTGAAGTGTGAGGAGACTTCAGTTAAACCAGACAGACGGCCTCTGAGTGGGAGCAGCACTCCAGTGGCTGGTGCTGCTCATGTGCTCGGGGTGGGAGACAGGGGGCTACTCTGTGCACATCGCCAGCGAGCTCTGCTCCCCTGGCAGATAGGCCAATCCTTTGGCAGGGTGCACACTTAAAGAGCATCATAATTCAAGGTTCAGGCTCCTCTCAGAGGGACAATTTTTATTTTATTTTATTTATTTATTTACTTCAAGCTCAGCCTCATAATAAACACTTCAGGGCATGGCAACGCAAAGGCAGGTCACAATAGCTTCAAGGAGAAGAAGATTCATGCCAAGACCTTATTCCCAGGACCTGTCATGTGTAGCGCTTTCAGCTACTGTCTCCACATCCGTGAATGTGCAAGAACAATGGTATCAAGGATCTCCTGACTTCCTAGCACTCAGTGTGGCCCGGCCTGCAGCGCAGATCTCTTTAGAGCTCTTGTGTGAACTGAACTTCCTGTCCTGTGTAGATGACTTGACATATATGAGACTCCCAAGGCCAGGTTCCAGGAATGCTGGCTACTGCTCGGGCATCCGGGCACCAGAGAAGAGGTAACAGCTGGGAGCCCATTTTGGTTAAGACCATTTAATATGCATCCTAAAAGACGCACCGACTCTTTGCTCAAGTCTAAGGGGACATTTAGCAACACTAGGAACCGTTTTCTGTGCATTATCCCCTCCCCTGACAGGCATAGGTGGGTTAACAGCCATCACATATGGCGTGCCCATTTCATGATAGGATGTTCACCTCTGTCAACACAACACTTTCAATAATACACACGGCTGCGATCCTACCACGTTCATGCTATTAGTTTTTCTCTACAGATAAGGAAACTGAGGCACAGAGCAATGGCATTAGTTGTGCAAAGCTGCAATTACTCGTGTAAACTGGTCTTGTTCCTCATGGCCTGTCAGTATTCCTTCTCATCCTCGGTCCCTGAGAAACACCCAGCCTCTTGACTTTCCAACATCCTGTCTGTCTAGTTCTAGTCCCAGCGTCCCAGCCCTGTGGGCCTCGTCACTCAATCATACTTTCTTCTTGGCATTTTCAAATGTCAGGGCTCACCATCTATTTCCTGAGTTTCCTGGGACCATTCAGGGCCCTAAATCAGTCAGTACTAAGCCCTAGGTTATGGGAGGGGCCCCACTCTGCCCTTACAGTAAAAGTCTCATTTTCACGACATTCTCTCCTCTTCCAGCGTCTGGTCTCCTAGTCAGTTCCAGACTGGCCAAAACCTATAACTGAGTTTCAAGTAGAGCATGCGCAGGCTCGGCCCACTTTTCAGTGCTTTGTTTGAGAGACAACAGCTAATGTCCGTAGTGTCACAGCCCAAGAGTCCCTGCAACGCCCTGTTCCACAAACATGCATACATATATGTACCCATACAAACACTGGAGAGAAATGACCAGGTTTATCAGGGACACAGATAAGCCAACCAAATACATCGTCCCCAAAGAGACTAGAGGTTGGGGAGATAAACAAACACATGTACCATAAAAGCAACTGTGGTGGCTGCGGCTTATCCCAGCATTGGTAACGTGTGGGCATCTCACCCGGCTGGAAGGAGTTTGGTGTGCTCTACAAAGTTTCTGGAGTTTGCTGCTATTTCTTCTTCCTGGTCTAAGCTACTTCACCAGGGCCTCTGGTCTTGCCCATTACTCTACTGATGCGTGTATAGATTGTTTAGTGCTGTGATCCTAAACTGTCCATTAATGGCTAATTTGTTAGGGGCTCCTAATTAGCATCTCCTGAAAGTGCAGTGCAAACCAATCTATTGTTCTCATAGCTTATCTTATGGATGCCATGGGCATTGGGCTGGGAGTCCTCCAAGGGCTCTTGTGTACAAAGTATATCCCCAGAATGTCTGCTGATCAAGACTTGGCTCCCTGAAGGAGGCTGCCTGGATGAACTTGCACATAACCCCCTTCACCTGGATCCTCAGAACAACCTGACTGGGTTGAGGTACACCCGGGGAAGCTGTGCGGCACCCCATTGGCCATGTCTGTGAAGAGGCTTTCAGATGATTACAGCATGAGGGCTCTGACCTCATAGATGAATTAATCCCTTGGTGGATCATTCTGGTCATTCCCAGAAGGCAGTGGATATGAAGGGGTAAGGCCACCAGAGGAGGCATGTCACTGGGAGTGTCTCCTTGGGGCTACCGCATGCTCTGGCTCCTCATTTTACCTGCTCTTTCGTCTCAGTCATGGACTGAATCTCTTAAAACCATGAACAAAAATGGACCTTTCTCCCCTTTAACTTGTGCTCTGGTATTTCGCCCACAGGGACACAAAAGGGACCAGGGTTATTGAAGAAGAAGAGAAACTGTGCTTGGAGGCTTGCATGGAATCAACACACAGGGAGGATAAAGGGAGGAAGCTGTACTGCTGCCCTGGCCCAGGATACTTCAAGGAGGGACAGCCCTGGGCTGTGGTGCTTCCCTCTGGGTCCAGGGTTTCCCTCCAGTCCTTCCACGCAGCCCAGAATCTTCTCCCCTGTCACCTGCTGCTTTCATCTCCCAGTTTCTAGTACTTTCTTTTCAGATTCAGGGATCCCTCCCTAACAGCGGCCTCCCCAGAGCCTGAAAGCCACACTCCTGATACGTGTTGACAGACAGACTGCTGTCCCCTGGCATGGCCATTCTGTCCTGTCCATTTCTGTGTCTTGGGCAGCACCAGCTGGCTCACATGGCCGCAGCAGAAGCAGGCTAAATTTAGGAACTGAACGAGCAGATTAGCAAGATGATCAGTGGGCAACAGCGCTTGGTGTGCAAGCCTGCAAAACACACGTAGATGGAGAGAACCAGCTCCCCAAAGCTGCCCTCTGACCTCCACATGCACACGTGACACACGCACACCTTCACACAACCAGTCACATGACATACAACAATAAATAAATAAAACCTGGGAACAGCCAGAGGTATAAGAGACTTCCGTACCACTAAACCAATTTCTTAATCTGTGCAGTGACTTAATTGCTTGTGGTTTCTGAGAAAGCTGCTTAGGTCGGGGGACACAGGTGACGAGGAGGAGAGCATGCTTTGATGCTTTGGCAGGACCACTACGCCCTGTATCCCTGGACGTCTTGGCTGCTGCCCCTCATATGGTTATTTTTTAATTGCCTACATCAAAACTTATTTTGTTTGTAAATTATGAGTTCACTTTTCTAAGAATACATCTCTGGGGCATAAATGCAATACATTAAGCTTCACTAAATCTGCAATAAAATCAACACGAATTATAGTATCAGGGGGAAGAGGCATAAGGAAAAAGCGGTGGATGGGAGCCACGAAAGGTCTGTTAGTGAAACCCGCTCTCCATTCTCAGCATGGGTGTAAGCGGCTCCAAGCTCCTCACAAGAGGATGCGCAGCAGCCTGTTCACTCAGGTTGAGTTTATCTGGTAATGAGTTCATCTGTCCAGTTTCCCTCTGCTGCCTTCCTTCATAATCCTCTCCCAAACCTCAGCACAAATCTCCTGTGGAGAAGACGGCTCAGCCGTCTCTGAAAGCGCAGGGCATCACGCTGGCAGTGCTAACCTAATACTTGAAATTATGTACAATTGTGGATCTGTCTGCTTTCTCTTGCTTCTCAGCAGAACATTTCATTGCCTAGGCCACTTGCAAATTTCATTGACACAATCTTTCCAAGTCTGCTGAGCATCCTCAAATGCCCATTTCTCTCATTCAAGGAGGGCAGACTCAGGTCTGTGGGCGCTTCTACGGAAAGCTCTTATACCTGCCAGTCTCATAAATTAGCTCATTGTCATTGAGATTCCAAGGCCTTGAAAGTCTCCTGAGGAACCTGACAGCATGGCTCTGGCTTATTTGGGCCTCCTGACCTGGACTCTATCACACGGGTGTTGGTGAAGAAAGTATCCTTCATGGTTGGGGAGAGAGACGTGGTCAATTAGGGGGCTTATTTGGGAATGCTGAGCCTCTTAATATGCATTCAGAACTTTCCATGCTTAAGGAAGAAATTCTAAGTTGCAATTGACTGCACATGTGTGTGCCTCTGTACTTGCCACAGTGTGAGCCTACTGAAGTCAGAGGAGAACTAGTGGAGTTGGCTTTCTCTTTCTACCACATGGGCCCCAGAGACTGAACTCAAGTCATCAGGCCTGGTAGCAATCACCTTTACCTATGAGTCATCTCACCAGCCTGGAAGAAATTCTTAAGAACAAATTATTTATTGCTTAGATATTAGAAGATTTTATTTTCCGAGACATGGTCTCACATCGTCCTTTCCTTACTCAAGGCTAGCCTTGGATTTGTTGTGCAGCTGAAGATGGTTTTCAACTTCTGATGCCCCTGCCTCCACTTCTTAGGCGCTGAGATCACAGGTATGAGTCATCCCATCTATGAACTTAGGACCTCAAGAATGCTAGGCAAGCATTCTAGTAACCAAGATACATCTCTTCGCTTCCCCTGATGTCTCTATGGATAGTCAACATCCTCTTGAAATGGAACACATCAGGCCGACCGTGGACACGCTGCATATCCAGTGTATAGCGCCTCCAAACCCACCCTGACCCCGACCGACCCCAGTCTGCCCATCTGACCTCGTTTTTCAGGCTCCTGGCCAGGAAGTGTTCGGCCACGTGTGCGGGAAGCACGTTCTCGAGCAGCACTCGGTTCAGGTTCTCCATGGTCTCTATCTCCTCCCGCTCTTTTTGGAACTTGTTCTTCCATAGGAAGTCTAACCTACAGTAATATTCACTCTGTTACAAGAGGACACAGAGGTGAAGAAACAATAGGCATCTTGTCCTGCCAGAGTGGAGGTCATAAAGAGAAATCAAAACAAGAAGAACAAAGCGGCACAAAACGGAACTGTCGCCCTCCCCACAGAGCCTCCCCCCCCCTGTCCCACCCAAGTATCTGTCAATCACCTCATAAAACAGATTTGCAAAGAGCAGACTGAGGGGTGTGCGGGCCTCGGCAACAGGGGCCTAGGGGCTTTGCAGGCTGATAAGTTAGTACGACTGTTAGCTCCCCTCTAGACTGCCAAGACTCAGCTCGAGCTACTCTTTGAGCAGCTTAGTAGCATGAAAATAATGAATAAATAAGAAATCATGGTGCTTGCTAGACAATGATTTGCACCACATAAGGAACACTTTAAATATGTGGTAATTAGTCCTTAGAATTTACAAAGCAGTCTCTCCTACCACAATTATAGAGTTGTTCATTCAATATGGATTTTTTGTTTATCACTGCACTGTGTATTAAGAATGGCAGGATATTGTAGATAAGAGTGTACATTGACATTATTGAATTAGAAAAGGGCCACTGGAAAAACATATGTGTTCATGACTTATCATGTATTAAAATATAATACAAAAGTATATCAGCCAGTTATGATTAATATTGTAGAAATGGAGAAACTTATTAGCTGACAGTGACTCTGTCCTTGCCAGCATTTCATGTCTCCTGTGATACACTGAGCGTAACACAACAGCCTTGAGGGGAACCTGTCAAAGGTGGGTTTCATGAAGAGGGAGACTTTCAGACAGAGAATAAGCTATTAACACATAAATGCAAAGGAGAGTGAAACTAAGCATTTGCTGCTGTACTGGTTTGATTAATTATAAAAATTACAGCGTGCGCGCGCGCTCGCGCGTGCGCGCGCGCACACACACACACACACACACACACACTCAAGCACAAGTAAGGATTCTAGAAAAAAGCCCACACTTCAGCTTGACAGACAACAATCCTTCATTAATCAGTTTGATCCAAACTACACGTGATACATCAAGAAGCATTTCCTTCTTTGGTGTAGCATCTATTTTCACCTTGCACAGTGAGGCAGTTTCAAAAATGAACCTATGAGAAGTTTTATATTTAAAGTCAAATTTCTCACACACCGTATTAATAGACACTGTGCCATTCACCAACTGTAAAAGCCCTTTATCTTGGAGAATGCAACCTCTATTTGGAATCTGCAGGCAACTGGGCAGTGCAGTTGGGTTTTAGCTAGAAGGAGCAGGGCATGGTGGGGTATCAAGAAGACACGGGGGAATATCCAAAGTCAGGCATAAAGGAAAGCAATGTAAATGAGACCACCTCCCAGCCCACTCAGGTAGTAAGCCTGCTGCACCTAAGTCTCAAGGCTCCCACGAGCCACAGCAAGAGGCTGCTCAGGCATGTCTATGGCACCACAGGCAAATATTTTGTTAGTCTCCTATTGGAAGGACATCAGTAATTTGGAAATATCTGCTAAGTGATTATTTGCTCATCTTTCTATGTATCTATGCGTCATAAGATAGTCTATCATCTACTATCTACCTATGTGTCCACCTACATACCTTCCTATTACAGTCTGGATATGGTTTACACGAATCCCTGACAGGTTTAAGAGTTAGAAATTTGGTCTTCAGTGTGGTGATAATGGCACGGAACCTTCAAGACACGAGGGTAGTTTGACGGGAGGTCCTCTAGTTACTGGAGGTACCTCCTTTGATGAGACTGTGAGGTGTGGAAGACTATCTAGCTTTCTATTTTGTGATAAAATCTTTGTTGCCACACACTTGTAGTACAATGTGATGCAATCAAGATGGATTTCACTACTGCAGAGAGTGCCAGGGCCTTGCCCTTCAATGTCTAAAACTTTGAGACATATAATAAACTTTTTTTTTGTTTACAAATGTAGCCTCTCTCTCTCTCTCATCTATCTATCTATCTATCTATCTATCTATCTATCTATCTATCATCTATCTATCTATCTATCTATCTATCTATCTATCTATCATCTATCTATCTATCTATCTATCTATCTATCTATCTATCTATCATCTATCCATCTATCATCTATTTATCTATCCATCCACCATTTATTACATTATATCATAGCTCTTTCTGCATATGTTAATTATGTACTCAACCTATACTATCAATATCAGTCAATCATTTATATCTATTCATGCATCCACTCATCCATTCACCAGTCCATCTATCCATTGTACTAGTTTCTCAAGCAATGAAAACTGCTTTAGATTCTCTCTTTTGTGTATAAGCACTGTTCCCAAGAGAAACTCATGCTGAAGGCCACAAAAGGAAATCAAATATCTCTCTCTCAAACTAGTAATGAACTGAACAGTTCCAAGCCCTGCATCCTGAGAGTCATGACTACTATCTTACTACTTGGACATGTGTATATGTTGATATATTTGATAAACTTATCTTGAAGTTAAGTTGGGTCTTAAATTAAATAGCTGTTATCTCTGTAAGATAGCATGAGAACATTATCTTTTACCTGAGAATGGAGATTTGATACAGAGCCATGGGGATGGCCATGTGAGACATTAAGCAGAGAGCTAGGACTAAGGCGCGGTCTAGGTGACTATGGGGCGGGCAGAGCTGATGAGAGGAGCTAAAGAGATCCCTGATCCCCTTGTGGAGCACAGTGGAAGTTCCGCTCAGCCTCCTTGAGCCACAGTTTAGCTCTGTAAACTCCCTTTTCCTCAGACAGCCACCATCTCTCAAATTGTGTCAGGCAGGGAGCGCATCACAAGTGTTTGGCGACCCTCAGTGCTGTGTCACAGCAAGCCTCATAGCAGGTTCATGCTCTACCCTATTTCCAAAACCCACCTCAAGGAATGAAAAGGCTTCCTGTCTGCCTTCTAGGACAAAATCAGGGGTAATGGGGTAGGGTTGACTCATCTTTGGGTCCAGACACCCGAACAAAATGTCATCAGCCTCACTGTGGGTTCACAGAGACTGCTCTGCTTCATGCTAGGAATGCACCTCAATTGCTACACAGACTTGACATGCAGCATGCTACAGTTTAAACTAGAGGAAATATGGGCTTCTTCCATATTCTTAATTTAGCCCTTCATTGGCCCAATTAGACTCATAAACTAAATTTTTAATACAGCAAGTGTTACTGTAGATTTTGTACAAGAGATTGGATGTTTTCTTTAATTTTCTTAGATGTATTTATTTTATGTGTATGTGCATGTGCCTACAGAAATGTCTGTGTACTATGTGTGTGCCTGGTGCCTGAGGAAGCTAGAATAGGGGCACTGAATCCTCTTGAATCAGAGGTAAAGATGGCTGTGAGTCACCACGTATGTATTGGAAACTAAACCTGGATCTTCTGTAAGAGCCAAAATATCCTTAACTCCTGAGCCAACTTCCCAGCCTGGTCAATGCTTTCCTAAAGCTTATATAACTAGAGTGAGCCTTAGGCTGCTGATTTACTCAGAAAGCAAACATATCTCTATTGCCTCAGGAGAAGGTGGCCATGGGTAAAGGAGACCACACACCCTTAAAGGTAGCTTGCAAAATGCCTATTCTTCTGTGTGATAAACAAGCTAGGAAGTGGTCACTCCAGAGTCATGGATACCACAGCCCTTGGAGATCTCATGTCAGCACAGGCAGCTGTTTGTAACGTATCTGTGATTCGGAAAGGGTGTGGGAGTACAGCTTTTCTTATCCCAGAAGACTCTTCTGTAACGAATCATCCCTGTGCTGGTTCTGGACTGAGGCCTAGCCCTCAGTCCTGGCCCACCATGGTGTTTCCCACGTGCCTCATGCAGACATGTGATTCACAGCCCAAGGTGCATAAGTGATCACAAAGAACTACTCCACTCCTCTGGGAAGCAATGCCTTTCCCATGTGTCTGGGATGTGAAGCGCATGCATCACTATGGTAAGGGGGAAAAAGGGATGGCTTCCTATAAAGACTCTTTACCACAATTATGCCAGTTGATCATAATTTTGAACACTTACTTATTTAATTCTATCACAAAGTAATAGATCAACTGTCAATCAATCAATTGACCACAATCAGAGTGGTACTGAATGCTGGCCATCCCCGTGGCTATTAAAACTGGGTTGGTGGGTGGGATTCAATTTGGTTCTAGCATCTTAGAATACTCTAGGATGGGAGGTGATCTGACTGGTGATTATTAAAGAGACTTTGGACATGGCATCAATGTATGACATAGTGAAGCAGGCAGCTTGTGAGAAGCAGGCGGCTCGCCGAGGAGTTGCTATTTCCCCATGACCACCCGGCGCTGCTGCACAAGGAAGCTCATTCTTTTCTGTGTAATTTGCCGGGTAACCCGGGAAGTGCAGGGCTAAGGCTGCTCCATGACTGAGGGCAGCAAACTGGTCAGCAGTGAGAACAAGCAACAGACAAATGATCAAGTCACAGGAGAAGTGGGAAAGAAATGAGCCCCCAAGGCAGTCAGGGTGTTACAAGGGCAAGACCCAATGCAGAATGAAGACATGCAGACACCAGCAGTTGTGGTGGGAGGAAAAGCCTCACACAGGGTTTGAGGGCCTCAGCTCGCTGAGCCCAGGGACTGCCGTACTGCTAGCTCTCAGGAAGCATGCAGCTCATCCTGCTTAGGTGTTACAGGACAGTCCCAGAGGTGGCATGCTAGCCCAGCTGTGCAGTTGTGCTACCTAGAAGGGAGACTGGGAGCCACTTAGTCTGTGGGTATTAGCCACGGAGTTCATGTGCTTCTCTCTATTGGTTTGCCCATGGTGAAGGTTCGGTGCCTTTTAATCCAAATCATCCAATGGCTCACAATGCCAATATCCTAGGCTTTAAAACAGATATTGGGGACAGTGCTGCCTGGCTTCCAATAAGTCTTACAGTCACCAGCGGCTGACTTTGTGCACAGGCATAAACATGGTAATCCTTAAACTCCACTATTTGTAGCCTCTCTCACGAGACCAGGAGCAGGCAGAGGCCCCAAGAACGAGTAATAGTTTCATTTGCACCACAGAATGAGGTTTTTTAGCAGAGAACCATGTTTTGAGGAATGGCTGCAAACGAAGCGAAGGTGGCATGCTAACTCTGGGAAGAAGTGTGCTGTTCACTGTGACCGACTCATACAAAGGTCTGTAGTTCCAGCTGTTTGCAAAATTAGTTGATTCCTATCTCTGGGGTTCTGAAGTCTGCCCCTCATGGACAAACAACTTTTTCCTTTGTATCTGGCCCATGCCTTGGGTGTCTATGCTTGTCTAAGTAATTAGATGATCTGAAACATTTTTTTTTAAAATCAGAAACGTGGCTACAGCGCAGATCTGCACCCCAGGAGACAACAGGAAGAGCGTCTTACCTGTCTACCCAGAACGAGCAGCGTGATGAAGAATATAGAGAGGGACACGGAGCCCATGGTCTTCAGGTCTTTCCAAATGCCTGGTCTATTGAAGAGAACAAACCAACAGGCAGGCAGACAGATGGACAGACAGATCACAACACAACAACACAACATGCACACAGGGCTTAGAATCCCAGTACTGACAAACTCTAGAGTCCCCAGAGCATTTCCAGATTCCGTCACAGTCAAATACACATTTCAAATATATCACAAACCCGATCTGCATAAAAACAACAAAAGGTTGAAGCCCACATATTGAGGACACAGTAAAGGAAAGCATGTGCAAATTAACACAGACCTTTACTGTGCACTGAGCTCTAACAGACATTGCAGGAGGGGCTTGAAGAATACTAATCCAATGCTTGTGGGGTAGAGACTGATCATTGGATGTATGCTTTTTTGATGTTTCCATTATTCCTCTCAGGATGAGAGAGTATGTTTGAAATTGTTGACTGTGTAAGATATAAGAATGAAATAAGGAAGTAAACTTCTACAAGTCCCTCTTGCTTGTGACTGACAGGTGTCGTTTATATAACATTCTAGCTGATGCACACTCTTCATACGTTTGTGCAATTCTGCACCACAGAGATAGGAATCCTATTCGTTGCTAATCGACTGGCAGATCCAGGCGAACACTGGCAATTCACGGTTAGCTGGGCTGCGCCTTCCCTTCTCGGTGCAGCAGTCACGGCAATGCCTCCTGGCACATCTGCATTAATGCAAGAAGACATTGACTGCAATTCTTGGCAGCGTCCTGCATTTTTCTGGCAAGCCACCTCCCCACATTTGAGTATAAGGAAGAGCTGGAAAACAATGGCTACTTTGCGCAGACGCTGCCCCACAGACAACGTGGTGACCGGCAACCACTTTCTTCATTTGCTTTGTGAGCTTCCAGTTTTCTCACAGAAGGTTTGGGGCAAGTGAGATCCTAAGAGAACTGGACGTAGCTCGGTGGGCTCTGAAGTAAGAGAGCCAGGACCCTTGTGAATGTCATCTTCATCTGTCAAAGGTGATATCAATGAAAACCTTATGAATGGAGAAATCCTTGTGAATGTCATCTTCATCTGTCAAAGGTGATATCAATGAAAACCTTATGGGGCCATTCTGGATACATCGGTTAGCATACTCCTGGACACAGACTGACCCACGGCACGCTTTCTCAACGGCACTGCTGATTTCAGTGTTCAGTGTACGGTGACAACAGAAAGAAATGGCTAGAATACAGGGGAACAGGAAACCAGCAAACCTCACAGGCAGAACGCAACATGAGGAGGGAAGGGAGGGCGGATTTCTGCAGGAATCACCCATTCCCAGTGACCGAGAACTCTCCAGAAGGGCATTATGTGCTTTTGTGCTCTTCCCTCTGGGTGACACCTGCTGTGGCTGTCAGGATGCTGACCTCATTTACCACAAGGACGTCTCAATTTCTCCAAGAAGCAGGAGGAGGGCACAGGGCCACTTTTCTGTCACTATCGCTGATTTTACAGCACGGAGTTCTTCTTGGCCTCAGGCAAATGTGCCTAATGGCACAGTTTAAATGGCTGGGGAAAGCAGGTAACTAACAACGGTGACGTCAGTGAGCTTTAAACTCAGTTTTTTTCCCCTCCGCATTAACCACACAGACATCATGAGGACTGGACTGGTTAGTAAGACGGCATAGCACAGCCACCATCCCTGGAAGGGACAGGCTGGATGTGCATGTGCATGTTACCTAGCTTTGCAATCCACGGGGCAGAGACAGAAATGACAGGTTCCCCCTTCCAGCTACCACTCCTCAAACACAAAACTAAGAATAAAAAGCCAGGCACACAGGTCAGAATTTTGCAGTTTTTTTTTCTTTCAGAGACACAATAAAGATTCAATCCCCTTAATTCCCTTTTGATCTCTCATTAAGAGACCCATGGCCTCAAATACAGAGACAAGGGGTCAGGGTCAGGCAGGGTCTTCTTATGAATTTGGAACCTGGTTAGGTTTTCATTTAAAACGTAGAGAGTGCGCGTAAGCAAGCCATTAGGATGCTGTTCTGGGGATGCCTCACACGGATGTCTCATGAGTAACTTGGCAAGGGAAGGGGTTGACACCATAGTTCCTCCTGTCTTTCAGATCTTCCAAACTATTTAAGACAGCAGTGAGCTGGAGGTGAGAGAGCAGCAAGGAGAAGGCTTTCCTCGTTGGTCTTGGAGAGTACAAAATCCAGACTTCAGCACACCTTACAAAAAGTCGCACACAGCCTGCAGAACACTGGGTGTCAATAGGTGGATGCCCCTCTCTGCTGTGAAACTCCCTGTCCATCACGAAGGCCTGAATTTTCTCAAAATGTTCTTTCAAAAGTATCTTTTACCGAGTAAGCAAAATGAATGGTCAACCTGTTAACTGTGGGCTGCCTCTCCGCAGGGGCAGACACTTGTAGACAAAAGACAGGATTCAGCTCAAAATCTGAAAGCTAAATTCGCACATGAAGATCCATTCCGGGGTTACGCTTGGGTCACTGTTCAAGAGCATGTAGATGGGGCTGGCAGCAAGGGGCCAGGTTCCCGAGAGTTTGCTGCACGGTTCTGACCACTGTCAGCTTCCTGCCGCAGCGGCAACAAAGACCCTGTCACCGATTGGCTCCAAATAGAACTGCACTGTTTTGTAGTTTTGGAGGCTGGGAGTCTGAAGCCAAGTTGAATTTAGAACAATTCACCTCGGAAACCTAGAGTGTCCTTGTCTCTGTCCAGCTTCTAGGGCTCTCTTGGGCTTGGCTTCTGGGTCACACCAGGGTCCGACTTCATCATCTCTGGGCAACCTCAAGCGCTGTGTCTGTCTCTTCACCAGATCTGTGTCTGTCTCTTCACCAGATCATAGAGGACTGCAGCCATTCTGGGCAAGGGGGCCACCTTTGATCTCATCCTAATTTAATTTTTATCTTCAACTATCTTATTTTCTCATAAGATCACATTGTAAAGTCCTGGGAATTAAAATGTCAATGTATCCTTTATCTTTTGGGGGGGTGGTGTGTGGAGTGTCATAATTTGAATCATTGAATGGGTTTAGCTGTTTATATAAAATGATACTTCTCACACTTTTAACCCAATATTATTTGTTTCTCTCTGTTCTACAAATCTCCCTCCCTCCCTCCCTCTCTCTCTCTCTCTCTCTCTCTCTCTCTCTCTCTCTCTCTCTCTCTCTCTCTCTCTCTCTCTCTCTCTCTCTCTCTCACACACACACACACACACACACACACACACACATACAATGATTAAGCTTCTTTGATCTCCTGTGGTTGGGCAGTGGGATATCAGGTTGCAACATCACTAAGTTGTAAAGCCAGGAGATGTAGCCAGTGTAATTTCAAATGTTTCTGACAGTGATTTCTAGCAGGACGGGGATGTATGCCTTCTTTCTATGCATAGGCTGGACTCTGGGGACTTGGGCCCCACACATGCCTGTAGTCACACACTAATGTGTAGCTGGCTGGCCCTCGGCCTGAGACTGCTAATGAGCAATTGTCCTGACCCTCAAGATTTAGGAATCCAAATGCACAAAACACTCTGATAAATGGGGTGAGAACGATGGAGAAATCAGTTAGTGAACAGTCGGTCTCTACCCTGTGGGCAAACTGCTCTGATGAGGTACACAGGACATTTTCATTACTCTGGGGAGGAAAAGCAACCTGGGCACATGGACACAAACATGAACTCATGGATTCCAAAGATGTTCCCTCGGTACTGAGGTGAAAGGGCCCTTGCTGAAGACTGAAGCTGCTCCCAGATCTTGCAGTGAAAACAGAGACTGGGGTCAAAGGGAAGATGAAGAGTTACCATGACAGATTCCAGAAGCTGAATAAGCAAGCTAAGAGAACAAGATGGCTAAGAAGAGGGACACAGTTCTGGGCTGTGACCACAAGTTGGCTACCCCCACCCCAAATCCTTGAGCGACATGTAAGACACCATTGTCTTTAAAGTCTTGCTTCTAACACAGCTGACTGTAACAGAATAAACTGCAAAGCTGATTCTAGCCAGAAGCTTCCACCTATGAAGCCACACCATAGGCAAGGGTCTAAATATGGGGGTCACCCAGGAAGACTGTGGTTACATCTTGGTGGCCAGGTGAGCTCTCTGACGTGGTGCAGCTCTCAGTTAGTCAAGTGTGAATGCGAGCAGAGAAACTAGCAGTTGACAGCGCTTGAGTGAGGTTGGAGGGCAGTGACAAGTGACCAGCAGCTAGCTGGCAGACAAGGCCAGCCACTAGCAGAACACGTATCAGAGATGGATGGACAGAGGCTTCAACCACCCCTAACTGGGTGGGTATCAGGTGAACAGGACATGAACCTTTCCCTGCTGGGGCTAGGGGTTGCCAGCATAGAACATGTGGGCCCTCTTTTCCCCAGGATGCCCCGAGAACCAAGCAGCCTCAATAGAGCTCACCTTAGCCTCTGTCCAGGTTCCGCCATAGCCCTGTAACCCCAGACAACGGACTTTCTCAATGACTTTTTCTTCCACTCTGGGAGGTTTTTTTTCCTTCATTTTTCCTCAATTTCTCATTTCTCCGTAATTCTACTAATAAAACTTGCTTCCACTTCTCAATTCCCAGACGAGTCCTTGCCTTTAGTTTTCATTCTTGTGAGACACAAACTCACAGCCGCTAGCTCAGGTTGACCTTTGTGACCTTTCAGCGTCTGGCACTTTAGGAGCTTGGGCCAAGCAGAGCAGAACTGAGAAAGGTCTTGTCACTAAAAAGCTAGTACACATCATCACTTCTAAAAGCTTTGTATTTTGGCTCAGTTGAAAGCATGTACTCTTCTTTGAGAGGACCCAGACGTAGTTCCTGGCTCCCACACAGCAGCTTGGAGTTGTCTGTAACTCCAGTTCCAGAGGATCTGTCTGACACATTCTTCTGGCCTTCATGGGCATCAGGCATAAAAATCACATGCTTGCGCACATGTGCGCGTGTACACACACACACACACACAACACAAACACACACACACACACACACACACGTGCACACGCACAGCATGGGCAAAGACCCAACACCTCTGCACGTAGTCTCATTTGACTCTCTGCTTGGCATTAAGTTTACCATCTGCCTCTCTCCTGCACCGTTGCATTAAAACATACCTACCTACCTTTGGCAACAAGAGGCTCTTGAGTCCTCTGGAGGCTTTAAAAGTAAAAGCTCTGCACAACTGATGTCATGAGGATGAATCTGCCCACTGCCCCTTACTCAGCACAGGCCATGGAGCAAAGGACAGGGTCAGAGGTCAACACTACCCAGGGCCAAATATAAAAAAACGCAGCCCGGAAGACACGCTGGGATCATGTGCCCTGCGCCGTGTTAGAGCACCTTCGTGTCAGCCAGGATGTGAGGGCCGTGACCTGAAGATGCATGTGGTCCTCCACAGTGCTCTGCCAGCTGTCTCTGGGAGGCGGTGGACTGGCTACATATTACCAAGACTGCCCTCTTTGGGGTATCCTACCCATCCTGAGTCACCCAGTGACTTTGCACAGGTGTGCTAATGGCTAGTATGCTCAATGACAACAGTTTGCCTAGGGCTACTGCATGTCCTATAAAGGGTGACCAGTAACAGTCCTGATGCTATCCAGGGGACAGGTGGCTTAAGACTGGTGCTTTTTCAGAGTGGTACAATATTATACCACTGCTAACTGGACCAAGCTAGTACTGGAAGCTTGGAGAGTGCCCTGGAGGCAGCTGCAGGTTAAAAGGGATACAAACAAGGCTGGAGAGGCGGTGGCAGCCCTCAGTTCTAGAGCTAACGATGCACCCCACCAGTGCAGCTCCGGGTTCTCTGTGTAGAGAGGAGTGGCACCGAGTGGGCAGCAGAGGGACACCATGGGGCTGGGTACAAGTTTAGGATCCAATCTGAAGAGTCAGAATCATATCCTGCAGTCTGTGGGAACAGGGTTGGCTCCCCACAAAAGAAGGTTCAAAACAGAATGTTCTTCCAGATGAGATGAAAACAAGGTGAGCTTTGCTTCAGGTGGAAGAAGACGGCTGCATCCTCTAGAAGGGTGATGCAGTCTGGACAGCTGGGGTGTCCTCCCTATGCTGCTCTGTTGGACAGCATCAGACAGCACAGCATGCGTTCTTTGCCTTCAGAAGGTGGTGGAGAAACAGGCAAGGTTGGGGAAGCTGAGATATCAAATTTCAAAGTAACTGAAAATAATTGCAGAATTAACGTGGACATATTATGGAAGGATATAAAATTAGATTACATTCTGATGAAAAGAAAGGAGACCTTAAACGGGTTGTAGGTGTTTTGAACAACCCACCACTATCTGCACAAGGGCAGATGTGCGGGTCTCCCTGCTTTTCTTCTGCACGAAGAATTCCGTAATTCTCTCTTGAGACTATCAACTAGTTCAGCATCCCGACCCCAACCCCAAGGTGAACAAAAATCTATCACAGCTTGTTAACGTGTAGACATGAGGTTTTCAAAAGATGCAGAAAAGATGAGGAATGTGGAGATATCCACCCTTTACACCTCTCCAGAATAAAGGCACACATCTGGCCTTCCGGCAGGGTTACCTCATGGTTACTGCCTCTCAGAGATGCTTGCTGGTTTGAGCCTCTCCACGGGGATCCTGGAGAGAGAGCTGATGCTGAGGTTGGGAAGGTGAACCTACAGAGAGAGCCATGTCTGGAGATCACAGACCAAACTTCTGGAAGATGCTAAGCTCCCGATGTGTCTGCTGCTTAGGCATTCATGTACCGTGCCACCCACAAAGCTCTTATATTGCCGCACTACAGTTCTGACCTAGTGACTTAGTCTACAGAGTTTTTCATGGCTCCTCTGTTGGAACTCCTCACCGTCCACGCTTCCCCAGAGATCAAGGCCCATGTCTGGCCTTCCAGTGGGGTCACCTAATGGCTACTGCCCATGAAATGATCACTCCTGTCTTTTGAGATGTGTCCATTCTTTGAGAGAAGATGCACTTTGTAGATTCCTCAGTTTGCATCATGAGAAGTCATGAGACAAAAGCACTTCTATCATCTGTCAGGGCTCTCAACATCATCTTCAAGAACACTCGGTGATCCAACAGCGTTGGCCAAGAACTGGTGGAGAAAGTGTCTCGCGATCTTATCTAGGAACTGCTGTGGACATGCTCTCACAGACAATATGTAAGGCTGTTGAATGAACCCAGATATATGCGAGCAACTCATTCTGCACCTTCCAAACATATCCTTCCCGTGAAGTGAAGCAGAAGCAGTGTTTATCTGGTGCCGGGATGCTGCCCACCTGCCACGAATGGACCGTTCACGGCACACACACCCCATGCAGTCTGATTTTCCTCCTGAAAAATCTGGCCACATTCATGAATTGGTAATGACATCTTTGATGTCATCTTATGAATTATTCAGTAGCAGAAGCTTTTCTAGGGCTGGCTTCTCCTCCCTTTGCTAGCCCTCCTGGAAAAAGAGAATTCAGAAGAAGAGGTGAAGATGCCAACCGTTTGCACAGCCGTACAGACCTCCTCTCTGTATTTATCATGATGCACGCCAAGTTTGGCATAGTGAAGGCCCCTTACCAGGCCATGACGAAGCATGCTGGTGAGCCTCACATGCCAACTGTGTTCATTTGTTGGCACTGCCATTAAACGGAGATGGCCCTTCTTCAAACTTTCTTTTGAGTGACCTGGCCTCAAGGAGCTGCAGAGGCAGGAAGTAAATGGGGGGGGGGGCGTTCATTATTGTCAGTGTTTGGGACCTTTGTACTGTTTGGAACATATTCTGATTATATTTATTTATTGTATTATTTATTCATTCAGCATCTAGAACATGCTAGGCACAGTTGTAGGCATAGCAGTACTCCTGGGTCTGACTAAATTAGAGAGGATTAAACTCCTCAAGATTGTGCGTGCATATGTCTGTATCACTCTCCCCCGCTCTCTCTCTCAGAGAGAGGAGACACCAAAATATCAAATAGGTCATGTTCAATTTATTGAGGATGGAGACGGTCAATCTTCATTTCCAGGGTGGAAACAAGAAAGAAGAGACTTGGTATTTGGCATACCTCTGGAGGGAGGACTACAACTGGGAGGCATCCCCCTGAGAACATTCAAAAACAATGAAGGACAATCCCAGAAACCCCCTTGGCGAGGAAGAATGCTGACCTATGACAGCCAAGCTTTGGTATGAAGCCAACAGGGTCAAGAAAATGTGGACCGAGGAGGGGATGAGGACACAGTGCCTGAAATGGGCAGGGGAAGGGACATGACCAGACGGACTTCAGCAGTGCACTGGCTCCAGCAGAATGCCGATGTCTGGTCATCTCTAAGCCAGTTACCCCCTGGAAGGGAATTCGAGGATGCTCCCTCTCTGACTGGACTGGACGCTGGCATCTGGACTGGAAGGCATGCTTGTGAACACATCCCACTTTCACTTCCGCACCAATAAAACAGGCCAAGCGTGGAGAAACCTTGATCACTCACACCAAGCCTTGAGAGTGCAGGAAACAGAAAACATGGGTATCTGGGGTGACTAAGCTACTCTCAGGGCTTTCCATTCGGGGTTCACTTGGTGTTAGGGGAGACCGTACGACTGGAGGCGATGGGCTATTCCGCCCCTTGATTCTATCACTGCTCCTTCAGCAGAGGAATGCATTTAGGGGCGAAAGAATTCCCAGATCCTACAGGTATCTGTTGGAGAAGGGCAGAGCTCTCTGAAGGAGATTCCGAACAGTAGCAGATGCAGCCCCTGAAGAGGATGCTGGCTTCTACCAGTAATCACCACTGGTGCGAAGTCACTGGAATTCCAAAGCAAGGGTGCAAAGACACCCCACAAGTACATAGCAGCCGCTTTGCCACTGCTGAGCCTCTTGGGGATGGTGTCTCTTCAGGGCTTAGTCCCATCTGCAGGAGCAATAATGTCCTCATGCCAAGCTTTATAATCTCATTTCCCCCTATGCGCCGAACATGTGACATATCTAAGCACTTTAAATTTAATAAAGGAAAATTTAATAGGTCTATCAGTGGTATGCAAAAATCAGCAATGGGACATTTATCTAGGAAAGTGATACAGGCTCGCTAGATTTAGTAGAGAGATGATAAAGCATGCTTGGCTGGGGATTTTAAGAATTTATAGGAAAATTAACTTCTAGTTTCATCTCATCTTGGCTAAGGAATAATTAATAATTATTATTAATATCAAGGAGTAATAACATTCCCTTAATACAGTTATGCGTTTCTCTAGCTTCGTGCCCTCAGCATTATTATAGACTATCAGGCTTCACGGCACGGAGGATGGGAAAATTAAATTAGGTGACAAGAACTGTTGATGCCATGCTTCTGAAAGTGTTTGTATCCATAAGAAGCGCTCAGTGAGGGGGCCACCTTGCGCACCTGGAGGAGAGGTCACACGTTATCAGCACAAACCATCTTTCCGGGTCGACATTTCCGTGTGCCTTATCTGAGGACTCTTTATATTAAAAACTGGAGATGGCTGGAGATAAAAGCCAGTGATAGAGAACCTGCTTGGAATGTACAAGGCCCCCCAGCAACGGAAAACAAACAAACTAAAAAAACCCCACAAAAATAGAG
Source organism: Arvicola amphibius (assembly GCF_903992535.2). Taxonomy (NCBI): domain Eukaryota; kingdom Metazoa; phylum Chordata; class Mammalia; order Rodentia; family Cricetidae; genus Arvicola; species Arvicola amphibius. Next base: position 5,025,697 of record NC_052049.1, on the reverse strand, counting down.
GGGTGATATGAAGGAAAAGACAAAGAATTCACAGAAAATTCCTGATGTGCTTGGCAGGAAACACCTTGCTACTGAGATGTGAAATGGGTAATACGATCATTAAAATGTTCTCTTTCAAGTACGGATCAAGTATTCTTTAGAAGTTTTGGGAAGTAGTTTGGTAACTGAAAACTTTGTGCCAACATGACTGTCAACCCACAAATGCTTTTGTGTGATGACCGTGGTAAGATTCTTTTGATAGGATGCTTTCTTGCATCCGGTCCTGGGGAGAGTCAACAGGATTGTATTTCTCTTGGCAGTCGGATTTTTCACAGTGCAACAAAGTTTCTAGGTCTGACCTTTTCCCTCTGCACAGTGGTATTTCGGAAAACTCTACAAGGAATCTTCACACCATGACTTGTGAAAGCAGCTACTTATTCTGTCTAGTGCTTTTCCTTTTGAACTGAATGACATTTTGTTTCCAAATCTCTCTCCTGGGGAGACTGAGTGATTTCCGGGTACGTGTTTGGCTGCTGTGAGCGGCTATGGAAAGACTGGTATGCAGAATGCAGAAATGTCAATATTTAAACACCCCACCATATATTGGACAATTCTGCAGCCGAGAACCGCCTAGGGAAAAATGCTAACAGGGCCGAGGCAGGCAGTCCTAGAATGCTGCTACCACACAGTATTTATGAAGATGGGCATGGCGCTACACATCTGTCATGCCGTGCTGGTTACTGGAAAGGCTGAAGTGTGTGAATTATTGTAGCTCAGGAGCTCAATCCAGCCTGGGCAACACAGGGAGACCAAAGGGGAGGGGAGGGTAGGAAGGGTTCATATTATACAAATCATTTCTCTTAACTCTGGCATATTCTCGACATACATCTCTCAACACATATTCTATTATCAAGAGTGAAAACACACCTCATATTCCTGAATCATCATTTCAAAGAAACTCACTGCGATTACTGAGAGCAGCAGCTTTGATTAATTTTCACTGAACATAAGATCATAAGACCATATGCCATATAGCCACGAGTGTGGTAAGGACCAACGGAGCGGGTCTACTCACCTCTGAAACAGGACCTGGCTGTACGCATCCAAGACGTGGGAGTGGGTGTGGAGCAGAATGGTGTTGTAGCCCACCAGGGCCACCATCATGATCAGCATTTTTAACTCGTAGTTCACCCTCAGGAACACGGAGCAGGAGATCAGACCCAGGATGCAACTGTATATGAAGTACTGGGACAGGAGAAAAGGACACACATTCAGGATCACTAAGGAACCCTGAGCTGTTAAATTTGGGTACCAAACAGGTATGGTCAACATGAGAGCTGGCTGGGGAGGCAGGTGCACATCTCCACCCTCTGACCTGATGGTTCACACCTGAGTGTGGTTTTCATGAGATTCTGAAATAATCTGGCATAGCAAAGAGAAATAATAAAAAACACTAGTCAAACACTTCAGAAAAACAATCAAAACTACCCAAACTGAAGACATGTCATACACACATGCCATTTGTTTCTTGAAGATGAAAACAGTGTGCGCTGTGCACACTGAAGGGATTTTCAGAGATGATATTAGGTAGAATCTTTCTTGGCCTTGTCAACTTGTTAATTCATGAAAGGATTTAAATTCCTGCAGATATCTCCATTAAAAGCACCAGGCTTTTATTTATTTTATTAAAGGAGAATTCATAATTCAGAGTAGACCCTCTCTGAATCAGGATTTAGGCTGAGAGCTTGATCCAAGGGTCAAGGTGAAGCTCTTGGAGTTGGACAGGTGCCATAAGGATGCCAGGACACTACATCTCAGACCCCAGGAAGGTGTGTCCACTTCCTTGACCACCTCCCCTCTGTCTATCACACACAGGCAGGTGTGGGAGAGCCCTGGATTCAGGCCTGCTTCCATCACTCATTATCAGCTCGGTGATGTCTGGCTAGTGACGTAACGGTCAATATCTCAGCGTCTTCAGGGTACAATGAGGGTCATGATGTCATTCTTACAGATCCCTGCAAAGAACAGATGCAGGAAGTCCAGCGTCCAAGACCTGCAGCGAAGACAGATTTGCCAAAGACAGGCACCTGCCATTTCTGAAGGGTTTCTGTTGCTACATCACGGAGATCTGAAGAACAAGGAGCTGGGCTTCTCTTCCAGCATTTCCAGGACAGGAAAAACAAGGAAGAAAGGGCGAGCATCTTAGTTCAGGGACATAGATGGTCCATAAGGCATCCAGCTGGGTTTTCATCACAGGGATGCACCGTTCATGAACTCACCTCTCTCTAAGTCACTCCCATGGGGCTCAACAGAAGGTTACAGATGTCAGCTCACGAGTTCTGTTCTCACAGAAGAGGAAGAGTTGGAAGAAGTGCAAGGTTCTGCCTTGTGACAGGGGTGCTCAGTTGAGTGGAGGCATTGTGCAGCATCAGTGCAAGCCCTTTACCTTTGGAGAACTTGCATCTCACACTACTGTTTTCAAGGGAGACAGCAACTGCCATCTGATGCTACAACTGGGTCCCTCTAGCAGAAGTCAGAGCTTTCCTTGCGTGGATGCTTGGCAGCCGCTCCCTACTGAGGGTGGCAGCATCTTATGAGACAATGAGTGTTGTAATCCTAAACTGTTCACGAAAGACTATTCCGTGTTGGTTCTCCACTGCTCTGAGCCACCACAGAAAATAGAAAGAGACCAAGGGCCATGATGGGATTATTCAGGCCAGTGTGGTCAAGTGAAATAAGAGAAATGTGGACACATGAGCAGCGGAGCCTTCCTCTCCTCGCGGTGTGTTTCTCAAAATCAGCCCTGGTTACATCTTAGGTGAGCAGTTAGGTAACCTTAGGGGGCTTTTGAAGAGCCATGGACACAGTACACTTTAGCACCTGTCCTTCTTAGGATAGCTCCGGGGTGGACCAACATCTCTGTAGGGAACCCCAGGAGACTTGATCAGAATGTTGATAGCAATTTGATACAATTAATCAGTGTCATTAGACTCTAACAGAATGTAGGCTTGCATTGAGTGTTTTTTTCTTTTTAATTGGCTCTTTTTAGTTTTGGTAGTCCACCATTGTATTTTTTAAAAAAGTGTTAAAGCATGATAGATTTTTAATAAAGCAAATGAAATGTAAATATGATCTTTACAAAAAGAGTACATGAGGTTATGACTTGCAGCCTGGTGGTTCCTTGCTCAGGGAACACAAAGGACCCCCCAAGCTGCTCTTCAGAGCTGTGAGGTTGTCCTAAGAGATGAACATGGTGGGGCATCCGCCTGCATCTCCTGGGCATCTGATCCTCACAGCAGAGCTCCTTTCTGCAGGGAAGGGTCCTGCATCTTCCCTTTGCCCCTCAAAGGGGTGATGGAAATGATGCCAACCACCTTAGGGGGCTCACGTGGAGACCACAGATGCCGACGACACAGGGGGCTCACGTGGAGATTATATACAACAACAAGAGTTCAGAACAGGACCCAGCCCAAGCAAAGCTAAGTAAAATTTATGATTTTGGCATAGGGATATTACAATTTTGTCATTGTTTGTAAGGACTTGGAGTGTTCATCAGTTGTCATTTAAAAAAAAAAAAGGGGTTTATTGCTGTTTTATGAAAGTTTCCAGCTGGCAGAATCTGACGTTAAAATTGGAAGTACATAAAACAACACACATGAAAAGGGGAGAGTCTAATGGTCCCAGCACCCACAGTTGGCCTGTACTATCATTTCTATGTGTCTCTCCATGCTTCCGATATATGTTACTGTATACATTATTACAAAATTGTGATCATGTGTCTTGGAATAGTTTTAAGTAATACTTTTTTAGCAATTTACTATGAATGTATGTTATTTATTGAATATTTTAAAACATCTTATTTAAAGGCTGAGTTTAATTTAAAGGCTGGTTGTAACAAAATGAATTTTTAAAAATTGTGCTTATCTACATTCAGTTTATTGTTCTGTTTTATTATGTAAACACTTGGACCAAAACCTTTGTAGGGAAAACTGTTCAATCTTTAGAATTAATTCACAAATTGAAGTTTTCAGTGTAAAGAGTTGGTGTGCTTTTATATTTAAAACAGCCAATTTTTAATAAAGTAATTTATTACTGTAATTTTTACAATTATTATTATTAAGAAGAGTTATGTCATGACCAGAGTTAAGTGGGACCTTCTTCCCCATACTGCCCCATTCACTGTCAATCTTAAATGTCCTGTAATATGGGGTTATGTGTGGTCTTGTGAACACCACACAATTTCCCTGCTGTTCCAGTGGGTGGATCTGCTAAGCCATGTTGCATTCAGGGGCTCCCGAGCTCCTGAGTCCATCATGTGGTTTATGTATAGCTGGGACATGCCAATGTGGGGCTCCTTGAGCAGGATCTGCTTTTCGAAGACTTATAATTGGGATGGAGGGCTAAGTTTAGGTCACATCTGAGGCTGAGGACTTTGCATTGTTTAGGCAAACATCACAGGCAAACAGCAAAACACAAATAGATGCAATTTTCTTACCGGGAGGAAAAACAAGTTCTGTGCATGGAGAATCGCTGCCTGGTTTTCTGGGACAGAAAAGTTTGCGTTTGATGTATTGGCAGTAGGAAGGGTGGTCTCCTCAGAGTCACTCAGGAAAAACTGCAAAGAGAAATGATGTTTTCTTCAGTGAATTGTTACAGATTGGATGGAATAAGTAGAAGGTGGGAGCAGCGTTCATTACTGACTATGTTCTTATGTGCAGTCAGTGCATGGTCAAGTGTCTCTATGCTGCCAATGGTCACAGCTCTAATTTCTCCTTGACATTTTGGGGTGTTCTATGTAATAAGTAAACAACCATCACAGCACTGCACCTTCAGTACGGAAACTCCAAGGCTTCAAGATTGCAGCTGCTGTTGCTGCTGCAAACAGAAGCAACTGAATCAAGAGTTTGAAAGACCCTAATTTCTAGGGTTCAGGGAAGGATCCCCCAGACTCAATAAGCCATGCCAATGGATACAAACAGCAAGAGGACTCTTCAATGTCGAAGGCGCCAATGGGGACTCAATACTCCAGTGAGACTGAGCCCCCTTAGTATTTTTCCAACAAGCATTTATAGGGTCTCAGGGTTATATAACAGGGAACCATAGCAACCGCAACATCATTGGTCAACTCAAATTAATATGGGGGGATCAACATCAGGACAAAAACAAGTCTAACAGGACGAAAACAAGTCTAACAGGACAAAAACAAGTGCATTCCCTTTTGGTAGAAATAGTCCACAGCACTAACTGGTAAGGCTATTGTACAGTATACTGTCAGTATTCTCTGGTTCAGCATACCTTATAACCTGTATTAATTTTATAGATTGTGCACTTAAAGCTGTTACCAAGTTGTCAGAACCTTAAGAACGACAACAAGTCTAAATTAAGCCAGTTTTTAGCCAGTTTCTGCCTCCTGAGCTTTGATACACAAAGGACTGGGTGTTTTTCTCAAGACTGCTCCTGCCACCCACAGTTATCCTGTTTTGCCCCCTTGGTAGGTGCAGCTGGTCTCAAGGCTGCTTCTGACGCTCATAGATATCCTGTTTTGCCCTGGCCTAGCTGATCATGAAAACATCTTAAGTTGGGGACTAGGGTTGTGGTCTATCAAGTTAAACTGAAATGCATGCAGCACGGGAAGGCTTGCGAAGCTGACATCATCCCCACACAGATATTCAGCCGCCACTCACAAAATGAGAGACACAGAACTGTCTTCAGACTTTGCCATCTTGGTTCAAGCATGCAGTGAAGCAATAGACTTAAAAAAGACAATTGCCTACGGTCATATTTGCGTACATTATCTGTGAGCCTCACAGATGGTGGGTAAAGGGTTACAAACTTGAGGAAATGGATGTTCCCATGATTCCTGAAAAGACAGGTGGGATTAGCAATGGGCATCCAGATCAGCATGCAGAGGCAAAGGACCAATTTGTTTGAAAGGCAGGACAAACCCAACCCCTCTCTCCTAGACAAGCTGAGTCCACTGATCAGTTTTCTGTCATGTGACTGGGGATCACAGACATACTCTGGAAAGGTAAACTAGAAAATCAGGACTCTCACAATCTTCTCTTTCCAGAAAGAAATAATCTGTAAATCTAGGTTGTGTGTTTGGTACCGGGCTAAATATTAACTTTCAAGGTTGATATGTAAACCTTTCTTGCACTTTTTCAATGGCTGCTGTGTTTGTGTTTACCAGTTTGTATTCTTTGGTGTTTATATATTTTGGTTCTTGTCAGTTATATCAAGTAGAGATGTTTATTTATTATAATTTGAGTGATATTTCTTTCCTCCCCCAACAATGGTAGTAGACAGAGTGTTTTTACCCATTAAAAATAAAATATATATTTAAAAGTCAGTGAGACACAGATGTCTTTACCTGCTTCTAAATAATTTGTAGCAAGATCCACAATCTCCAGTTAACTTATTGTTCTCTTAATTCTTTGGGAAAATTGTAACAGGAGGGAAATAGAATGAAGAAATTATGAGGCCTACGCTATGCCCTAAAGCACCACAGACCTTGACTCAATCAATCCCAAGTGCAATTAATTTAAACACAGAAGAATGCAGAAAGGAAGAAAACGGAGCCTTTTTGGCTTGGGGAGATACCACCAAGTCTACTTATAGGAATCCAGGACTTTAAAATAATTAACAAAAACTTCTTGATGATGTCACCATGGAGACCAAAAAGAAGAAAGACAAGGTGCTATGCTCATGTTGTGTGGGTAGCAACAGCCTCTGTGAAGCCATTCCTTTGCCAGGATGCCAGACATAAGCACAATGCTATGAATTTGAAAACCAGTAGCCAATGTGGGGGGGGGCTTTGGAGCTGGCTTGGCAGTTAAGAGCACTAGCTGCTCTTGCCGAGGACCGAGGCTTGGTTCCTGGAGACACACAACGGTCCATAACTCCAGTTCCAGGGGTCCTGATACCTTCTTCTAGCCTCAGTGGGTACTGCATGCGTGTGATGCACACACATTTGTGGACACTCATACACATAAAATAAAATTAAATCTTAAAAAATCAGTAGACAATGTCAATCCCTGTGCACAAGAAAGCGTCCTGACCACACTTCTGCTAACTTCCTAGAATGTATACATTCCCAGTCCCTCTTCCCTACTCCTCCATGCTAAGCTATCTCACTTCTCCTCAGAGCATGAATTCCCAGGGTCATGACTGTTTAGGACAGTCCTTGTTGGAGCCATTTTAGTTTCTAAAGTCTTGGTGACAACTGTAAAATTTATATTGCCTAGAACAAGATAGTCTCATTGAGTGTTAATAAGATTGCTTTTAAAAAAACAAATTATACTTCCCAGCAATCAAGTCTCAATCAGAAACATGTTTTCCAAGTACTGCTAGCTGTGAACACAGGATCTGACATGGTGATTTGTGCCTGGTGATGTCATTAGAACTCTAGGTTGTTCACTGTTTGACTTCAGTCAACTCTTGCCTGCGTGAGTCACAAGTTTATGTTTGATTCACTCATTCCAGATCTCCTGGAAGTTTCTCGGAAATGATGTGGGAGAGCACCTGATGGCATCACCACAGGGCCAGCATCAACCGTGGCAGGGCGCTCGGGCTTTCTGTTAAACATCATTTCTTCTGTTTTTTGAGATTATCATATATAATAACATTGTTTCTCCCCTCTCTTTCCTCTCCCCAAGTATCCCTCCTTTCTGTCTTTTCAAAATTCATGGCTTCTTTTTTCATTAATTATCCAGCTCTTACATATGACTCTAGACAGCCAGCTGGAAACGCAGGCAGAACAAAACAAGGGCATTTGTAATTTGATAACAAAACCTTATACTGGAAAAAATGGAGAACTAATATTTTCCTTCACTTTTCATCTAGATGTTTAGCATCCCATAGATGAACGTGGGGCACTCAGAATCCTGGTGACATCTGAGGTCATTTCAGATATGATTCACCAGGACTATGTCAGAGCTACTTGTATGCAGGCTTGGAAAAACCACGAGTGACACCTGTAGAAGCTCCCATGTCCATAGTCGGGGGCACAGGGCTACCCTACAGCCCCCAAGTCTCTCAGGTTGTCCTGAATACATCTGTGCCAACTTGAGTGCACAGGACAAATGGCAGCTGAGCCTCCAGAAGCTGCTAAGAGGGATCACAGGCTATTGGCTGGGAAAACAGGGCCAACTGAAGCTTTTCTGTGACAGAAGGCGCCCAATGGGAAGACAAGAGTCTTGAAGACGGCATGCTATGTGAGATAAGCCAGACACAACAGGACATGACTGTGGGAGTTCACTCACTGGAGCCACAACAAGTAAATCCGTGGGGCAGGAAGGGAAAATGCGTGCGGGGAGGGGGAGGGAGGGGGAAGGGGGGGAAGGGAGGAACGGACAGTAGGGAGGACTCCATTATCTTGTAAGTAGAATTATTGCCATGGGATTGGACAAGGCAAGGGGTTAAATCAACATTTTCTGTAACATTTTACTCAATGTGTCTCCCCACTTCCTCCTGATCCCCATGATGTCCTGTCCCCTACAGTGTGTCTCCCCACTTCCTCCTGACCCCCATGATGTCCTGTCTCCTACAGTGTGTCTCCCCACTTCCTCCTGACCCCCATGATGTCCTGTCTCCTACAGTGTGTCTCCCCACTTCCTCCTGACCCCCATGATGTCCTGTCTCCTACAGTGTGTCTCCCCACTTCCTCCTGACCTTCTGACTCCCATGCTGTCCTGCCCTCCCCAGTGTCTCCCCACCTTCTCCTGACCCTCATGTCATCCCGCCCTCCCCAACGTGGTTTAGGATGATTTGCTGGTTGCTTTATCCCACTTTGCTGGCAGTCTCCCACTTTCCACTGTGAACTCCCGGGAGTCAGAGCAGGCCTTGGGTTCTCAGCATCTAACAATGCTTGAGGCACACTTTGACATTTATATACAACATGTTTGTTGTTGAGAATGAATGTTTCCTACCTTGTGGGGACATTAAACTGTTTATTATTAATACCTTATGTCAAATCTGTCACTGTATCCTCACTCTACGCTTCTGGGAAGAAAGAGTTGTTCAAGACACTGCCATTTTGTTCCCAGCCACTAGTGACGTCTGCAATATATACTGCGACAAAGGACCTTCTGATGATGGTTATCCTGGCTAGTTTTTAAGGTAACTTGAAACAAGCTAGAGTCATCAGATAGGAGGGAGCCTCGATAGAAAGAAATGCCTCCATAAGATTGGGCAATAGGTAAGCATGTGTGCATTGTCCTAATTAGGGTGGCTGATGGGCGAGGGCCCAGCCCACTGTGGGTAGTGCCATCCCTGAGGTGGTGGTGCTGGGTTCTATAAGAAAGCAGGCTGAGCAAGCAGTGAGAAGCAAGTCAGTGAGCAGCACCCATCCATGGCCTCCAAAGCAGCTCCTGCCTCCAGGTTCCAGCCCTGTTTGAGTCTCTTCCCTGACTTCCTTCTGTGATGCACTGGGATGTGGAAATGTAAGTAAAATAGACCCTTTCATTACCAAGCTGGGTTTGGTCATGGTGTTTAATAGCAGCAATAGTAACCCTAGCTCAGACGATGACGATGACGATGATGATGATGACAGTATGAGGGCACTAATAAGGATGCACCCCAAGCACAATGATAGCCCAAGTGTTCTTTTGGGGGAAGAAGAAGTAATGATAACACAGAAGTGCAAAGACCGACCATTGGTTCCACGGTTATAGAACCAGGGCACTACCTTAGCCATGGTGAGATCATGGGCTTATCTTATTCGATCCACCATGACAGAGGTTTTAGTACTCATTGCTGAGAAGTGGAGATGGGACCTGTGATGTGCAATGAAAACCTCTCCTACCATAACAGTCTAGGAAGAACTGGGGTTTGCAGCAGGGCCTCTTTAGACTGCAGGACGCTCAGTAGGGCGGCCCCTGCGGTAGGGCGGCCCCTGCGGTAGGGCGGCCCCTGCGGTAGGGCGGCCCCTGCGGTAGGGCGGCCCCTGCGGTAGGGCGGCCCCTGCGGTAGGGCGGCCCTTGCGGTAGGGCGGCCCCTGCGGTAGGGCGGCCCCTGCGGTTGGCTGTCATCGCTTGGATGCTGTCTCTCCTGGTGCTATCCCGATTGCCTGCTTGGTTATCCTGATTGTCTGCTGAGCAGACACCAAAACACATGACATGGAAAACTATCCCACAAAGCCATCTTCCTCACACAGGGGCTGTGGAAAGCCTCTCTGTCCTCAGACGGACGGCGGCAACTGTGAGAGGGTGGGTTGAATAGGCAGGAAGCGACTGGTGTTATAAGGACACCTCAAACTGCAAGACGCAAGGTTGGAGAGATGGCTCAGTAGCTAAGAGCACTGGTTGTTCTTCCAGACATCCAGGTTTGATCCCCAGAACCCACTGGCTAGCTGCCAACTATCCCTCCATAGCCCCAGGTCCAGGGGATCAGATGCTCTCTTCTGACCTCTGCAGGCAGCAGACATGCATGTGGTGGGTAGATATACACACAAGCAAAAACATCCACACACATACCAAGCCAAGCCAGATGAAACCAGCCAACCCATCCCACAAGGCAGAGCACAGAGGAAAGGTTCTGCCCATGCCAACCCTGACCCAGCCCAGGAGCTCACCATGTTGAACACAGCCATGATGAGGATGATGGCAGTGGTGATAACCGTGAGGGAGATCCTTGGCCATGGGCGGTTGGCGATGATGCCGGATGACTTCAGAAGCCACATGAGGGAGGCAGAGGCTTTCTTGCTGCATTGCTGTGGGGGAAGAGAAAGAAGAGGCATACTGCTGTGTAGTATACTCTCTGGAGCATAAAATGATGGTGTTTAAAACTGCAGGAAACACCGACACGTCTCAGAGATTAAACAAATGGGTTCTATCCCTCCCTGAGGACCCATACAAGTCACGACCTTATTAAAATCATGTTGGCTGGGCTGTCAGATTAAGAACAAATTAAGCATCTATGACAAAGGTATGATATGATTGCATGTCTTTTCGGACAGACCTGAAATTATGATTTTAGGTAGTTCTGGCAGAGGGAAAATTTCAGTTAATTAAGTCACTCTGAGGGACGTACTGACCGGATGTGTCATCTGAAACAATAACTACAAATTCAGTGGATTTTTGGAGAAAAGTGATCAACATAACTTCCATTTCTTTTACTGCGGGAGCAGCTAGCCATAAGAACAGACCACAGGTGTAGACTTTGTTGACTGACTGAATCTATGTATAAGATATACAATGGTGGGTGGCTTCCTATCATGCTATTGATGGTTCATTCTTCTGCAGAGAAGTTTTCTCCCTCTCTCTCTTTTTTCAGGTAAAATATAGGACATTTATCCAGAAATTATATATATATTCCAAAATTTTAGAGAAATATAAATTTTCTACTAAATATAATCATAACTGCTCAAAAATAGTTTGGCCAACAGTTATAAAAGTAATGTATTTTTTCCATCAGGGATTATTTATTAAGATGACTTTGCAAAAGTTTCCTAGTCTCTTTTGCACCTTTTCTATATTTTTTACATACCAACCAAAGTTTCCCATCCTTCCTGTTTTCCCAGTCTCTCTTCCCCCACATCCACTCCTCTTCTGTTTCTCTTTAGATATGGGTGTGCATCCCACGGATATCAGCTGGCCATGGTGTACCAAGTTGCAGTGAGAATAGGCACCGCCTCCTCTCTTAAGGCTGGATGAGGCAACTGGGTGGAGGGAAGGGTCTCAAAAGTAGGCAACAGAGTCAGAGACAGCCCCTGCTCCCACGGTTAGGAGTCCCACAAGAATACCAAGCTACAGAACTGTAACATACAAGCAGTGTGCTTAGGTCACTCCCATGTAGGCTCCCTGGTTGTTGGCTCAATCTCTGTGAACCCCTATAAGCCAAGGTTAGTTGGTTCTGTGGATTTTCTTTGATGCCTGTGACCCCACTGGTTCCTACAGCTCTTCTCCCCCACCCCCACTCTTCTGCAGGATTTCCCGAGCTCTGCCTAATGTTATGGGTCTCTGCATATCTATTTCCATCAGTTTCTGGGTAAAGCCTCTCTGACGACAGTTGTGCTGGGATTGGTGCCTAGCCCAACTATCATCAGAGGCGTTTTCTTTTAAAAAAAACTATTCAAAGCATTCCTCTTTCCTTCTCTGAGATCCACTGAATTTTACAATGTCATTATGTGCCCATGGACTAGGAACCATCCATTGGAGCCTGCTGGGTACCAATGACTTATTCCCCTAGAACTCATTAGCACTCAATACTCCTTCTCTGGCTTGTGGTTGACTGTTGGTAGATCTATTCTACCACAGCTTCTTGCAGTCACGGCTGCCCAGAAGTCAGCATCCATATTGCTTCTCATCCTCGGCTCTTACATTCTTTCTTCCCTCTCTTTCACAATGGTCCCCATGCCTTATCAATGGTGTAAAAACATCCTTCTCAAGGCTGAGCACCAGGAGCAGCCATTGGCTCTGTATGGATGCCTGAAAGGTAACTATATGCAGGAGGGAAGGATGAAGAGGGTTTGATGAGAGTTAGAGAGAGTGGGGCTACAGTAATCAGAATAATTTTTAATTTTTAAAATTATGTTCATTTATTTGATGTGTGTGCATATGTGGAGGTTGGAGGTCAAAGGACAACTTACAAGAGAGAGTTAATCCCCACCTACCACTGTGTGGGTTCTGTACCTTTACCCATTTAGTCAAGTGCCTTTACTTACTAAGCCGTCCTCTGGCCCTCCAGTTTCCTTGATTTTAACTAGTGTAAACACCTTGAATGTGTGGGGTCGGACATTTACCATGGTGATTGGTTTATTTCACTCATAATTAGTCCCCAAGGCTCATGATGCTCTAGATGTTCCGTCTTCATCAAGGCAGAGTGAAATTCCATCGTAAACACAGAGTTTAGTTTCTTTATTGAAGTAGATGTGGGATGCTTCCACCCCACAGTCCACACACATGTCTATTGAAGCTCTCTTGCTACGAGCAGGAATTGCAATTGTCACAGAATGGAAGCTCGTGTTTCCTCACAGCTTTCCATGGGCTCTGCCCTATACTATGGTGCCTCATGGCTGCTCTTACTCCACTTTGCAATGGAGGCACCGTGAGTCTCCCCGGTCTACGTCTGAGGTTAGAGTACAGGAGTGAGTCCCATGGTCACACGAGGATTGTGCCCTTTATCTGATATGACAGGCAGTACCTGCAGAATTCTCCAGGGAATCTCTAGGGAGATAAGTTTCAACCTTCCTAATAGAGCAGTCCCAAGGCGATGGATTCCAGAGAGCACAAAACTACTCCCATGTTTATATCGTGGTAGACCTGGCACAATCTACCTAAAACTCAATGTGAGACAATCCCCAGCGTCATTAGCAAACAGCACATACATTTCTTTACCTATTTCACACGCTCTTTTTGCATTCCTCCTAAAATACTGTTGACATAAGCAGTGTAATATGTTGAATGTCAACACAAGTATCAAATAAGGCTGATGCTGAACGAGAGGCTGTTTGAGGGTAAAAGTCCAATCAGCGACTTCTATGCAATTCCCCACAGCTGTGAGACTTTCTGTACGTTAATTACGCTCTCTTGTCTCCGTCTGTGCACCCACCTCCTTGGCCTTTTCAGAGACATAAACCTAAGGCACAGGAAAGGAACTCACAAGTGTTGACTTTTCTCATTATTTCAATGAAGAAAACATTGGTATTTCTGCACGGCATCTTTGTGACTTGGACTCTAGTTCAGTTTTCTTCAGATGACATCAGTAATCAGTTCTTTCTTTCCCCTCTTACTCTTTATTTTGGCCCCCACCCCCACCCATAGCCCGACACAAAAAGGGAAGAATCTTAGTCTTCAGCACACAAGTCCTTTCCTGTGGATGAGGACTCAGTTTTGGAGCTCACTTCTTGGGTAGATTTTTTTTTCCAGGCAATCTGCACTGAGAAGCCAGTGTAGAGTCAAGTCAGCGTTGATTGGCCCCAGGAGTTGAATCTCTGGCTGGAGTAGGAATCACATTAACTGGGCTCTGCAGGGCGGCCCCCGAACCAGCACACAGGGAGACAGTATTTCACATGCTGATGCAACAACAGGGCTTTCAGAGGGGTTAGCAATGCCTTTGAATCTGTTACCCAATATGGTGGCCTTTAACTCTCAGGACATACAAGGGTCATGGATGAAAAGAAGTGCATCATTATTGTGTAAGGAACTCTATCTAGCGGTGGTGCTGACAGAGAACACACTCAGATCTGTGCTCTATAGAAGCAGAGATGAGGTAGGAAGATCCATACCCAAGAAAACATTGTTCTTATCGACCTCAGATTCTATCAGACAATAATATTTGGCTGGGCTCTGGTCAGCTAAAACATTATGTGTATGTTTGAAGTCTATGGAGTATGAATAGTATTTTTCTAAAAGTAAAGATGATTCTAATCAATGCTTTTCTCTCTGTATTGGAAATAATGATATTGAAGATTTAGAATAGAAAACAAATCTTTATCACTTCAAGGATAACACATAGTAATCTCAGATGTTCATATTACAACCAATTAGGTGAAGTGATATCTAGTTACTACAAGACACTTTGAAATCATAAAATTAAAAATTCTGAAGTTTTAGAACAAATTGTGGGAACCGATTTTAAATATACTCTCTAGTAGGAGTACGTTATATTCCACCCCTAGGCTTGATGTTCACTGAAATGGATGTAGATAAACCCATGGGAACTTCATCTCTATTCATGCAGCAGAGTCAAGTGACTGACAGAACATGTAGAGATCTTTAGGCACAGGGGTTTGGTGCACGTGGGCTCAGGACCAAAGATTCGGATGCACCTGGCTTCTTTCCTTCTCCCACAGTCTTCACTGGACTTTCAAGCTGTACTTTGAGGCCATTTATAAACATCAAACAAAATGTTCATTGCTTTTATTTTGTTGTTTTGTTTTTTGAGACAAGGTTTCTCTGTAGGTTTGGAGCCTGCCCTGGAACTCACTCTGTAGACCAGACTGGCCATGAACTCACAGAGATCTGCCTTTCTCTGACTTCTGAATGATGGGATTAAAGGTGTGAGCAACCACTGCCTGGATACATTGTTTTAAGGGTCAAGGAGGCAGGCATCTCTGTTTTCTACCCACATTGCCAACAAGAGACAGAGTTAAAAGCAATGATAGCTGGTCATCAGTGCTTGCATCTGGGAAGAGGAAGCAGAGGGGCTTGGTGGGCAAACAGAGAAACCCAGGACGGAATAAGAAGAACCAAAAGACTGTTATTTTAAAATGAAAGAAAAATGATCTGGGGCAGAGTGAGGCATGCTGCAATCCCAGCACTGTGGAGAAGGCGGGGAGATCAGAAGTTCAAGGTCATCCTAGGATAACAAAGACCCTGCCTGGAACAGAAACGGGGGGTGGGGGGGGTATGAAAACGCCACAGTGAAACTTTGTATTTTAACTCATTATACAAAAAGTCAACCCTGATTCTGTTTACGGTTCCCTACACAGCTCAGAATATTCGGTTTTCAGTTCTTGAGCATCACCCCTGATAAAAAAGAAGTTCATTAACAGCCCCATTCTGATTCAACATTATAAATGAGAGCATTTCAAATAGTATGTTGACCTGTCCTCAGAAGGCACCATTCAACTGAAGAGGAGATGCTTCCTGAGTCTGGGGTGGTGTAGTCTGTGCTTAGAAACTAGCATCATTCCACCAAATCTGCTTCCTCCCATTCTTGTTCGTCCCTGGGCCACGCTCTTCCTCACACTGAGATAGGTAGGACCACACTCACCACCAACAAACAGGATTGGTACTAACTATATTGAGATCTACACAGAAAGAAAGAATATACACTCACAGGAAGGAAGATCTTACCATAGATGTTATGCTGGGACCCATGAGACCCATGGACAGGGTGACAGAAAGGTGCACAATGAACATTCAAGTCCTGAGACCCAAACCAAAAGACAGGACTCTCCATGGGTGAGTCAGTGCTAACACGGTGCACTTGGATTTCCAAAAGCTGAAAAGATAACTCTACCCAAAACATTGCCATCAGTAAGGCAGGGGACTTGGATCAGTCAATAAAACACCAGCCATGCAAATGTGAAGACCTGAGTCCAGATCCCCAGATCCACACAGAACCCAGTGTAGCAGAACACGTTTGCAATTCCATTGCTTTTATATTGAGATAGGAGACAGAGACAGGAATCTCTGGAAACTAGTGGGCCAGCTAGCCAAGATCCAGCAACACCACTTTTGGGTATGTATCCAAAAGATGCTTAATCCATATCACAAGGACTCAACTATGTCATAGCCAGAACCTGGAAACAACCTAAATGCCCCTCGACCAAAGAATGGATAAGGAAAATGTGATACATTTACACAATGGAGTACAACACAGAAGAAAAAAAAATAATGATATCTTGAAATTTGAGGGCAAATGGATGGATCTAAAAAAACATCATATTGAGGGAGGCAACCCAGACCCAGAAAGACAAATATTACATGTACTCATTCATAAGTGGCTTTTAGACATAAAGCAAAGAAAAATCAGTCTAGACATCAAAGAGGACCCTAAGAGAGACAAAAATGGATCTAATCTACATGGGAACTAGAAAAAGACAAGATCTTCTGAGTAAATTGAGAGCATGGGGACCTTTGGAGAGGGTAGAAGGGGAGGGTAAAAAAAGGAAGGGGAGCAGAGAAAAATGTATAGCTCAATAAAAACAATTAAAAGAAAAGCAGAAAACCTGGTCCCAAACAAGGTGAAAGGTGAGAAAACCTAAAGTTATTTTCTGACTTCCATATGCATGTTGTACTTGGACACAGGGCGAGGGGGAAGAGAAAGGGAGGGGAGAGGAAAGGAAGATGTAGGGGGAGGAAGAGGCAGGGGAAGAGAGAGTTCTGAGTACTGTACAGGCTAGGAGAATGTGAAATTGTAAGCACAAACTTTTAAAAAATGATAAATGATCACAATGAAGACACATGGATGTGTAAAGTGAAAAAACTATCATGCAGTACTCTCTCGGAAAGGGTTAGGAAGACAGGCATTGCTCACTGAGAAAACTGAGTCCCAGAGAAAGATACCACGTTCAGAAGGGATAGTCGGATAAATCATTAACCAACCAGAATAATGATAATGTGACTTATAGGAGAATATTAGATATACAAAGATTGAACAGTTCTAGCCTGGATGATGGGATGGGTGATGAGATTAGACTATGGTCCCTGTATTGTTCAGGATGCAGCTATAATAGAATTTGAGAAGCAGGTGCACAGCACAAATTTTAAAATAAAAGAAAACCAAACCCCAAATAAACAGCCAGGTTGGAATGCATTATGTCCAAGTTACTGGGGAGAAGAAAGTATAACTGTTAAAAAAAAAGCAGAAGAAAGAAAAAATTAGCAAATGCAAAGAGGAGTTATGGTGAATTAAAACACATCAAATCAGACTGGAGCAGCAATTATAACGTACATGTCTGCTGCTGGTCAAATGAAGGAGGGGGGCTTCCGGATCAGAGAAAGCAGCATGCAGCCACATGCTATTTACCAGACGTATTTCCAAATTATTACTGATTTTCCAAACAGACAAAGAGAAGCTGAGAGAAAGACAGGAAAAGGGTCACCAGCACGCTCAGCCCTAGAAGGTGGTGAGTGCTGTATTGCCATTAGGGAAGGCAGACTTCAATGGACAAGCACTCCCGAAGGGGCCGGAGCTTTGTGTGAGCTGGCGTGTGGCCTACTTTTCCTCCCCAGGATGAACTCTGCATCTGGGCTTTCATCATTGTCCTGAAGAAGGTGGCTGGCTGGGTGGCACCCAGAGGCAAATTTCTTCTGACATTTTCTACCATTTTCAAAGGTAAGCTTTGTTTGGGGGATTTTTTTTTTTTTTTTTTTTTTTTTGCGTGTGTGTGCTATTTCTGGTCAGAGGTACTGTTGTACCATAGAGAGGTAAGTCTCTCCCACACCGCTCAGAAGCTGTCTGACAATACCTGTGTTCATTATTGACCCTGCCATCACTGTAATTTTCCCTTTACTGGCTCTGAGCATCTGTGAGGGGTTGCAGGGGCTTCATGGCGCAGAAGAGGGGAGATAAAGAACCCTGTGTTGAGGCAGCACCTACTTACAAAGCATGCTCATGTGGACAGGGTTATACTGGGTCTAGTGGGAGGCCACTGGGCGTTGAGAAGCCATTCTTGTCTTAAGGGACTTACTATATGTCAGGGGAAGCAATGACACGATAAGAAGGTCAAAGTGCATATTATAAAATTGAGGCTCAACTATGCAGCACAGGGCTGGAGTCCCATGATGCTCATCACAGAACTGGAGGAGATCCCAAGGTCTCTGGGATAGGATGGGCTGCCGAGCCCACTTCCATGTGCAAGAACTTGGAAGGGAGTGCCATGGGGGTGTGGGAAGGAGCACTCCTTGGGGAGGTAGTGGCAAGCTGCAGGTAGGAGGGAAGGGCAGGGAGGAGCTGCTCAAGGTCACTGTAAAAGAAAGAAATTCCCCATCAAGGTTCACAACAAGTTACTGAATAACCTCTTTGCATTCGGGGGTGGACAGAAAGGAGCGAGGAGCTGTAGGCCAGTGTCACTCTAGTGTCTGCAGGCGGCACGCTCTGCTACCCTTTATCAAGCCAGCCGTGAAATGCCAACCGCCATGGCTTCCTTGTGCTGCACATTTTGCGCAGAAGACTATGTCAAGGACAACGCTCTTGAAGGAAAAGCATCGGCCAGAGCGACAGTGTCAGTAACTTCTCTCATTGCTGTGACCAAAAGCCCAACATAAGCAACCTAAGACGGTTTATTCTGAATCACAGCTTAGTAGGGTCATGACAGGGGAGACATGGTAGCGTGAAGCAGAGAAAGGGGAAAGCACCTAACTGGCCTTTCCCTTCCCTGCCTTGTAATTCAGTCCAGCTCATGTGATGGTATGACCCGCATTTGAGATGGGGTTTCCCTCTGCTAAGCATCCCCGGAAACACCTTCATAGACACACCCATCTATGCCTGATCTGTGCCTCAGTGTTTCTTACTCCAATCACGTTGAAAGTCAAAACGAAAGCGAACCACCCTCCTTGCCTCTGCGTGACTCCCTCTGGATAGAGCAGCTTCCTTTAATTCCTCACAGCAAGAATTTCACACTGGCTAGCATCAATACTGCCCTTGGCATTTATGTTTGCAGGTTAACAGTTGGCGGCATTCTGCACATTTTCATAAGTTTGATATTTAATTAACAAGTAAATGCTAATCCCACCAGCTCTTACGCAACTGGTAAGTTTTCCAGGGCCCAGAGAATGAGCAGCCAGGTGGCGGTACCATCTTTCCATGACCACCATAGAGTATCTGTGATATACACAGTTTTCCATTCTATTCACACAGCACCCTACAACACACACTTAACACTTTGTAGATCAATTATCCATCAATAACCCTGCTGTTGACAGTTAAACAACCATTACAGAATCCTACAAATACCAAAAGAACCCATTACTGGGTTGAGAATTTCTTCCTGAAGTTACAACCGGCCACTGGGGAGCCTTATTCGTGGATTCCTTTATTGAACATTCTAGAGAAATGTCCTAATTTGTGTTTTCCTGAAGGCGAGGCTGTTGAACACCCTTGAAATTATTTATTAGCCATTGTGTTTCCTCTTCTGAGAACTATCTGTTCAATTCATTGGCTCGTTTATTGATGTGCAGGTTTATGTTTTTTGGTGTTCAATTCGTACGTGTTTATACATTCTGAATATTAACTTATCTGAACTGTAGCTGACAAGGATTTTACCCCATTCTGTAGGCTGTTTCCTCCTGCCAACAGTTTGCTTTCATCTAGTTTTGTGTGATGCCATTTGTCAATTCTTGGGTTACTTCCTCTACTACTGGAGCCCTGTTTCCCAAGTGTGTTGTGTCTATGCCATAGCTCGACGTGTTTTTCTCCCCTAGCTCTTTCACCATTTCAGCTTTTGGCTTAGGAACACGGATCCATTTTGACTTGATGTTTGTCAAGTGAGAGATCTTCCCCTGCTCTAGTTGGAGCGAGAGGTCTTACTCTAGTTGGAATGGATATCAAGAAAATGAATGACAACACACATTAGAGAGGATGCTGGGAAAGAACATTCACTGCTGGTGGGATTGTGAGCTGGTGTAGCCAACCAAGAAATCAGAATGGAGGTTTTTCCAGAACACTAAAAATAGAACTACTGAAATTACCTGACGTGAGTGGGAAGGAAACATGGAACACGCAGGTCAATGTGCAGAGAGGGAGACAGACAGACAGAGAGAGAGAGAGAGAGAGAGAGAGAGAGAGAGAGAGAGAGAGAGAGAGAGAGAGAGAGAGAGAGAGAGAGAGAGAGAGAGCGAACTGAAGATGGCGTGTCCAGCTTTTAAAGGTTGCCTAGCGCATGCGCACAGGGGATGGCACGGTTACATCATACGCAGATGATGGAGCTCATGCATGCATGCAAGGGCTCACGCAGCTGCATCATATGTAGGTGATGCAACCATGCTGCACATGGGTCATGCCTGAGGGCTTGTCCGCACATGCGTGGGCCTGGAACCCTGAAGTGTCAGCCATATTGTGACTGAATCATAACAACTACTATATGATAGACCCAGGTATACTACTTCTGGGCATACACCCCAGAAGATATTTGGGCAACCATGTTTGCTGCTGTGGTATTCACAGCAGCGAAGGAATGAAATCAGCCTAGGTATCCATAAACGTAGGAATGAACAGTGAAAATGGGGTACACACACAACATCTAATTCAGCTATAAAAAATTATGAAATTTGAAGGAAATATGATATGCCTGAAAATTATATTAAGATGGTATCCCAGACTCAGAAACACAAATACCACATGATGGCTCTCATGTGTGGATTAAAGCTCCTAATCTACTTTTTGAGACAGGGTTTTATTATGTAACCCCAACTGTCCTGGAACTCACTATGTTGACCAAGCTGGCCTTGAATTTGTGATCTCTCTCCCTCTCAGAAGCTAGAACTGCTGGTGTGTATTTATATGGGAGTGAGCACAGGTATCGGCCTCAACACTACGAAAGGAGCATGAGTTGGGGAAGGGAATTTTAAGGAACGGGTTGGGGCAGGTAGCAAAGCACATGGGACATGAAAATAGAAAGGGTGATGCTGGAGATGGAAGGGTTCACGTGAGGGGAGAGACGGGCAGGGGAGGAGGATAATCCAAAACAATGCATGTATAAAAACGCACAAAGGAAACTTGCTCCTTTCTGTATGCTCATTTTAAAAGTAAATAAAAAAGACATGTCTTCAAGTTTAGCCTTTGCAAACCCTGGCATGTTATAGTCTTCTGAAGGGCAGGCATACACCGGTGTAGCTTTGAAATCTGAGACAACAGAGAGTCATGAAGAACTTGCTATTGAGTGGCAAGTAGGTACCAGGGTTTGGGAAGCCCCCAGGAAGGGGGATGGTAATGAGGAACTGTTAATTTCATCTTAATAGAACTTGGGGGTCTACAGTCTAAGAACAGGGGGGATAAAAGAGCTATCTATGTTCTTAATAATAAAGAGGCTGGAGTCTCCAAGGCCAAAAGGGAGGCATGAGAAAGATCATAGTATTTCTTTGAAAGTAACAGACCCAATAGCCTCCATGCCCTGTCTCCATGTCAATGGCAAGCACAGCTTCTTAGGCACAGGGGTGTGAACTGTTATTTTTAGAACACGGTCAGATTTGGAGTGGAGCACAGTGATAGTTCTAGTACTGGAGACCAGAGAGGTGGGCTGCAGAGGGCTCTGGGGGCCAGAGAGGTGGGCTGCAGAGGACTCTGGGGGCCAGAGAGGTGGGCTGCAGAGGGCTCTGGGGGACGAAGAGAGGGAGAGTGGGTCTGTGCTTTTCCACACAGGTAAGACTGTGGATCATGGCAAACCATGCGTATTCTCATAGTAAGTATTTTTGGGCATGGATGCTTTGCCTACACATATGTCTGTACACCATATGCATGCCTGGGGCTCAGTTTAGGTAGCCTCTCCTGTTTTCACTAGTGCCCACTGAAATGAAACATTGGCTTATCGTATGTCTCCTTGCTGGCTTTCTAAGGTAGCTCTCATAGTGCTCTGGCCAGCTAGTGACACTTGTTTAATATGCAAACAATAAATGAAGAGATAACTTTTATATCTCAAACTAGTGTTTAGTTATTATGTAAATTATGAAGCTGTACAATGGTTAATATCAAACACAAATAAGTGGTATCTTTTTGGTTAGTTTCCAACTTTTTATATCTTCAAACTAGATTTCAAAAGTATATTTAAAAATACTTTGGTTACCCTTTAAATAAAAACCTTCTGACACTTACATTCACTGCTACAAGTAGTCTGAAACTCAGAGGTGGTTTCCAAACAGTTGACAAACAGATGAACAAAAGCATGAGTCTTTGGAAGTGACACCCAACATCTTTGCACCCAACATCACTGCTGGGTGCAGTGGTCCTTATCTATATCCCCAGCTATTTGGAAAGCTGAGGCAAGAGGATTCTAAGTTGGAAGCCAGTCTGAGCTACAGAGTGAAACCCCATCTCCAGGTATAAAAAAAGTCACTTAACATTGTAATAGTTGCCGGGCGGTGGTGGCGCACGCCTTTAATCCCAGCACTCGGGAGGCAGAGGCAGGCGGATCTCTGAGTTCGAGGCCAGCCTGGTCTACAAGAGCTAGTTCCAGGACAGGCTCTAGAAACTACAGGGAAACCCTGTCTCGAAAAAACCAAAAAAAAAAAAAAACCAAAAAAAAAAACATTGTAATAGCTGTTAAGCAAGTGTCTTTGTTGTCTCTGAGCTACTTCAGTTTATACCTGAGGCTCTCTTTCCCAATGGCCTGAAGGATGCTAGAAACCACAGCTCTTCAAATATCAGTCAACAACCCCTTTGCTGCTGAGAAACGGAAGTGAGCCATTTCAATACAATCAACACACTCTCCAAAAGTTCTGTGTTGGAAGCACCTACCAAAAGCTGTCCAGCGAAGCAAACAAAGAGGATGAAGGTGAGGGAGAGAAACGCAGCTCCAAAGGAGAAGCCAAGGATGGACGTTCTACCGGGAAACAAAAAGCAACAGGTTAGCATGGAGGTTGTGTCTGTCATTCTGGAAAGCAACAGACAAAGCACTTTCCACTTAATTAGGATGTGACTAAACCAGAACTTCAACCATTAGTATGTATGTATGAATACATGTATGTATTCATGTATGTATGAATGTATGAATGTATGTATGAATGCATGCATGCATGAATGTATGTATGTATGTATGTATGTATGTATGTATGAATGCATGCATGTATGAATGTATGTATGTATGTATGTATGTATACACACATAAATATGTGTATTGTTTGACTATTTTATTCTGTTTATCTATCGCATCTCCTGAGTGGCCTCTTTCCTGCTCCTGGTGCCCCAGAAGCTTCCGTTTCTATGGCTGCCACATGACCACCTTGAGCATCTCACCCTACATCCTACTGGTGTCTTGGGGATACTGAATCTCCAGTCTCCTCCATACCTGCCACCCAGATTCAACTTTATTTCACCTAGACACTGTTAGGTGTCTCCCAAACTTCTTTCAGGATTTCACTGGGCAGGCCATGCATATGTGTGATCGAGTCAACCAACATGCAAGCATCCTGCGATCACATGAAAAACATGTCCAGTTAAATCTGCCCAGACAGCTTTCAGGCTCACATAGGAGAATGTACGTCAGGGCTGTGGAGAAAGCTTGGTGGAGAAAAGCACTTACTTGTAACAACAAAGACTAGAGTTTTCATCCTCAGCACCCAGTAATAAACCAGGTGGGTGTGGAAGCCATGTTCCTAGCACTCAGAAGGGAGAGACAGTGGATCCCCAGGGCAAATTGGCCCATTGGGCTAGCTGCATCAGTGAGCATCAGGTTCAAAGCAGAGATTCCTTCGCAGTGAATAAAGCAGAGAGTGATAGAAGATACCCAGTGTTAACATCTGACCCTCATATGCACACACACACATGCATGTTCCCACAGGTGAGTGCACCCACACACATGTGAGCACACGCACACATACGATACACAAATCCACATGAGAAAAGGAATTTTATGTATGTCTGAGAGGTACTTTCAATAACTAAAGAATTCACAATCTTAAATATGTCATTTAATACCATGGTAGAAGAGTTTAGGACTAAGAGAGGGGCAAAAACACCACAAACAATTGCAGATGAAATTCAAATGGAACACCCATAAAAGGTCGAATGTAATCTGAGGCCACCCTGGAAGCTGGTGCCAATGCAACTGGCTAGAAATAGAGCAGAAATAGAAGAAAGCATCTCTGAAGAGGAGAGAACTCTCCAGACGGCAAGTAAGGGAACAGAAGACCAGATACAAATGAGTAAGTACTGGTGCGGGAGAATTGTCTGTATTCTGTCAATCATGTTTTAAATAAATGTGGATTGGCTAGGCAAGAAGTATAGGTGGGTCAACCAGACAGGAAGTAGAGATGAAGTGATGAGAACAGGAGAATGCTGGGAAGGAGGAAGCCCATTCCTCCCAGTCCAGCCCGGATCACTGAAGAAGCAGGATGTGACCTACCCCGCTGTGAAAGGTACCAAGCCATGTGGCTAACATAGATAAGAATAAGGGTTAATATAAGTTATAAGAGCTAGCAAGAAGCCTGAGCTAATGGGCCAGTCAGTTTATAACTTATGTAGACTTCTGTGTGATTTTTTGGAACCTTACTGGCTGTGGGAACTGGGCAGGACAGAAACCCCATCAACCCCATCATGTTACAAAGTACAACTGCAATCACCCTGCAAGGACATTCCCTGAGTCCCAGGATGAGCAATGGAGCAAGCAGTTGATGTACTGAGCAACACCTAAAGCCCTCACGATGGGGCACAGCCTCTCAACCCACTGTCCCACATACCTATGCTATTTCAAGAGATGATTATGGGGGCCAACAAGAGCTGTAAACTTCAGTTCAAACCGACACCTGGGCATTGAGTCAGGGTGCTTTAAAAGAAGATCATTATAAGATGGTGTATGTATATCCAATCTAGATTGTTGACTGGCATCATGGCCCATCAAGCTTCTATTACACAAAAAACTTGCTTAAAGATCAGAAGGGCAACGCTTAACCACTAGAGGTCAGGCAGTGGTGGCACACACTAATCCCAGGAATTGACAGAAGCAGATGGATCTCTGTGAGTTCAAGGCCACCCTGGGCTACAACAAGATCAATGAAGAAACAAATCCATGTGGTGGTTGCTCACACCATTAATCCCAGTCCTAGGGACTCACACACCTTTAATCCCAGCACTAGAGGGAGTATAAAATGGGAGGATAGAGGGGCTGTCTGCTTAGTCTGTGGTTGCCCAGCCTTGGTGAGGTAGGTGAGACTTCTCTAGTGGCTTGGCTGCTTTGCTTTTCTGGTTTTCAGGTTAAACCCCAATATCTGTCTCTGTTTTTATTATTCGTGCTACAACTATGTGCTCCCTAAATTCCCTTATCCAGAACATTATCCCCTCATAGAACATGTATGTATGTATGTATGTATGTATGTATGTATGTATGTATGTATGATGTATATTTGTGTATCCCTATTGGATCTCCTGGAATTGGAGTTATGGATGGTTGTGTGCTACCATGTTGGTCCTGGGAACTTGGATCCTCGGCAAGTGCAATAAGTGATCCTAACCACTGAGCAATCTCTTCAGCCACAGTGAAATTATATTTTTGACTGAGATCTGTTTTTATTCATCGGCATTTATAATTCCGCTATGTTTGTTGGTTCTGTTTCTTGAATCACTCTTGATAATGCCACTAGGAAATTATCTGTTTTATTTGGATTTTGAAATGTAAAAGTTCCATGTAACATCTACAGTATAATTCTTACACCCAAGGTACAGAGATCATTGAGGCAAAGACAGTGTCAAGATTGTTAGAACCAGATGAATGAGGTTTGCTATGAGATTGCTTTCCTAGAAATGTCAGAAAGACCACACCCAAGAAGTCTCATCAACATGGATGCCTACACAAGAGCTGAATAACAATACTACCAGCCGACATGCTAACAGAAAGAAAAGCTCATGGGTTCTCAACTCTAGACAACGGGGGAGGGCTGAGAGGCAGAGAAACGGTCTTTCCCAGGTTATTCAATACCACACGGTCAACCAAGATCATAGCAGATAACATTATATGGGTTGAACAGGTTTTGTTTATGTATTTAGGAATATATCCACAGGCACAACAGCAATTAAAAAAAAAGAAGCCATGAGAATGAGGGGGAATGTACAGGAGATGGAGGAAGAAAATGGTAGAAGGAAAATCATGTAATTATAATTTAAAAAATAAATGCAAAAAATCCTAGGTAACATTTTCCTATAATTCAATAATTCATGTATTTGAAATAATTTATTCTTCTGTTTATTTTTTTCTAAAATCTGGATGAGTCTTGAAACCACATATCTTGCCAAACTCAAAATTGAGTTTTTGTTTCATTATTAAGGACTATGATTTCTGTTAATTTTCTACATTTTTAGCTTCCAATTCAACTGAAAATAACTTTTTTGAAACTTATACTGTTTGTGTTTCTTAATTGTTATTTATAACCAATATTTTATATTTCTTAATAAATGTATTTAAGAAAGGTCATAAATATTCCAACAATTAATCTTTTAATTAAATCATATAGCTTTTGATCTATAGCTACTCATACTCTTCCCTGTAAAGTTTATAATTTCAATTTCCATCTCCTTATAATATGAGAATAATTAAAAACATGATTATCAAATTGTGCAGACTGGCTATTTTTGGTTGGCCCTTGTTATCTCTAATTTCATTATATCAGAACAGAAACTGAAGCTTCTGTTTTTCCCATTATGATAATTTATTTTTGCTCTGTGTGTGATAAATATGTCACATTTCTACTATGTCTTATGCATTTTAAAAATGCTATATATTTTACTTGTTGTTGATAACGAAGTGTGTTAGCTAAAACTCTGAGAGAGCCTGAGAGTTAGACTTGCCCGGGACTGGCGAATGCTAGAGTATAATAGTATTTCCCTCTGTGACTCTGAACCTTCCAATAAACTTTCTTCTTATCTTTCAAAGAGAAACTGGAGTACACAGGATGTTATGATGGCTAATTCTCTTGGAGATTCCATCATAAAACTCAAGGCTCCAAAGGAGGGGAGTGAAACACAGTCCCACACAGCTGTGACCTGTGAACCACAAGGACCAGCAATGTAGGATAACCCTAAGGGTGCAGCAGCGGCATAGCACCTTGGTAAACACCAGTTTTCTGATTGGATACAGATACACTCGACAACAGGGAAATCACGTTTGATGACAGAAATATAGACAGAATATTAGCCAGAGTTAGTAAAGTCCTGAACCTCTGGGGAGAACCTACAACCAGCACTTTACAGAACGAACATAATCCCTAACCACATTCTGAATACTTGTCCTTAAACCCAGAGATAAGTGTCCTCACCTGGCATCAAGGAAATTTCTCTTTTACAAGAGATAAAAAACCATTTCAGAAAACCACAACCAATCAAAATGCAGACTCATGGAGCCCAGTCCCAATAGATAACTATATAATACAACTTCTGCACCGAAGGCTCAGAAAACTTTGTAGAAAAGGTGGCAGAAAAGATCATCCAAAGCCAGGGAGCTGGCTGTGAGGTCATGCCTCCCTGTAAAACTAGGAGCTGCACCCATCAGGGCTCACCAGGAGGACTGCCCAAGCATGATCTGAGAAAGGACAATTGACACGCTAATGTGGACCCGGGAAAACGTGTCTCAGCCCTCCAAGAAGGCAACCTGAAAATAAAGCCGTTCATTTGAATTCGATCATGCCTAGAATTTACATTATTGCAGCTTCCTCTTGTGTGGTCTGCTCCCTGGAACAGCCCTTTACCTTCTTTGTTGTTCATTTGCCTCCCTACTGCCGATCTCCAGGACACAGTGCCACGTGGCCTTGGATTTGCATCCTTGGGCTTCTAGGCTCTTTTTTTAAGGTAGGATGTTTTTATCCGTGCACATTCATAAAATGTGTTAATATCTGAGTAATTCTTTCCTCTTGTTTTCTTAAAATGTTTGTTGAGATTCACATAAAAACAGTTGGGTGTAGGCTTTCTCTTGTAGGAAGATTTTTAAAGCAAATTTAAGTAAATCAATAGATTAAAAAATACAAACCAGTAGATACAAGAATAAGGGATACTTATTTTCTCTTATATAAATACTTTCAGTCTCAGGAAATAACAAAATTCCTAATGTATTCAGGTGGTATCTGTGAGTACACAGTGAGTTACAAACCTCACTGTTGAGAACTTTGTGTTAATCCCTCTATATTTATTTTCCTTTATCAGTCTTGCTACTGGCTTAGGAATTTTTTAAACTATTTTTTTAAAAGCCAAGTTTTGGTTTCATTAATTTTTTTCTTAATTATTTTCTATTTTACTGACTTCAAAAAGTATTATCTATTTTCCTTTACTTGTTTGAGTCTAATGTGTTCATCTCTTCCTGCCTCCCTAAACTGGAAACAATTAAATGATTAGAAGTTTTCCTCTGTTCTAATGCAAACATTTTATTTTATTCTAAAATATTAATAAGATTCATATATTCTGGACAAATATGACAAAAATAATAGAGTTGAATAAAACTCCATTATTTAATGCACCATAGTACATTGCAGTGCACAAAGATTTACTTGAAAAGGAGCTTAGGAGCACTTAAATTATACAGTAAGACAAATATAGTAAGATAGATAGACTTGAAAATTCAATGCATAACTATTTCTAATATTTTTGATAGTATCACATCAGTCTTGTCTGCGAGAAATATTGGTTATTGGTTATCATGTGTGCTCTGCTGCACAACGGCCACAAAACTAGCAATACACAGTACAGCTCTCTGCATTCCAAAGACTTGGGTACTGAATATTCGTTTGGACTGGCCACCTCTACCTTTAAAAGTCTATCTAGGGTCTGATGTGTACATAGTATGTTTTACATAGGATTCATTGTATTTTATAAACACACTTGTGCCCTTTATAGATGAGCTGTTAATTAAACTGTATGTGAAAATTCTTTGTATAGAACTGTTTCTTGAATTTTCTTTGTGTCCACAATTTTTTTTAAAAAAATTATTCATTTATTTAATTTATTCATTTTATACCCTGACCGCAGTTTCTCCTCCCTCCTCTCCTTCAGTCCCTTAATGCTTTAAATCCATAATCTCTACCCTTCATCTACTTTATTTGACATATTTCACATATTTTAATTTATGATCTGTTACTCTTTAAACATTTAAAATTTTCTCTTATGATTTCCCAGTGGACTTGTGATTTATTCAAAGGCAAATAGTCTAGGATAAAAACACGCAGGGATATTTTAGATATTTTGATACTGTTGGTTATTTATTATTTGATTTTTGGTATTACTATATATCAGACTCCAAGTTTTTAACTTTTTATAATTTATTTCAATCTTTTTCAGACCCTTTGATGGCTTTTCTGAGTTTGTATAATTTATTTATTTGTCGATATTTCATGTAAAGTTGGAAAAATGTGTTTGTAGTTTGGTTTAGTGTTCCATAAAACAATTACTAGGAAGCTGACAATTTCACTCCAATACCCACCCTTGTTTGTAGAGAAAGGAGTAGACCAAAGATCCTTTGCAAACTGCCATGGAAGGAAAACAATCAATTATCCTACCTAGTTGTAAAGTCTACAAATCACAACAATGGCCAAACCTGCAAGATACCCTCAATTTTACAATAGTGGCAGATTTATCTCGGGGGTAACCAATAGCTAGCTGTCTAGTTAGACTTAAGGGACACTCAATAGGAGGGAATTCATGTCTAGTACTAAAACCAAGCCAGCTTTCAGTTTGCTGGAGAGATTACAGACCCTATTGGGGAACCTATTAATCTCATTTTCTAAATTCGTATAGCAGGAAACATCGTCCCAGATGTCATTTCTATTTATGTAGACATTTGTCTCTTCTAAGATTATTAGGTACTGAATGCTTGTGTGGGATGTGAGCAGATTACCAGAATGGAATTAGTCTCCAACCATAAGACGTTCCTCACCAGAGCCTATCCATGCTGCTACCCTGAAAACAGACTTCTGCCTTCTAAAACCCTTTGAGATAAATTCATGTTGTTTACAAACTATGAATTCAATGGTACTTTGTAATAGAAGACACCAGGGAACAAGAAATACCACGAGTCAAAGTAGTGGTTGGTCAAAAGCTCTTAATTACTACCATTTATCCAGCTCGTTCTTTCAAAAGTATGCCCTGGCCCATTAAGTGTACCAAGATGTTTATGCAACTTAATCAATTTCAATTAACATTCTTGATGCAAAACTGTTTCTTTTAAACACATGCGTATAACTGATTTATATACTTACTGAAAAGTAAGTGACCCTTCCCATGAAGCAAGAGTAATTACACCTTTTAGTGATGATGTTTGACTTTGGCACTTTAATCAGTTATATTGTTACATTCATGGAAATTTCAGGCTGATTGGAGACAAAGTCCTTTCTGCTTCTATGATTTTGCCTTCATGAAATACAGGTGGCCCTAACAAAGACAGAGTCACTCATTTTGGGGGAGAATAACTCAGCAGAAACATATTCCTTCAGAGCCTACAATTCATCCTTATTATAAGCCATTTCACTGGATAAACATGGATGCCTTCCTCTGGAATTTCACTCAAGGTGATAAGACACGGGCCTCCTTCTCCTCACCACCCTGACATATCCTCCCTCCCCCCCGGAAGACAATCCCACCTCTATTCAGAACTTCTGAATGGCATTCATCAAGGGCAATAGTAGAG
This sequence comes from Arvicola amphibius, assembly GCF_903992535.2. NCBI lineage: Eukaryota > Metazoa > Chordata > Mammalia > Rodentia > Cricetidae > Arvicola > Arvicola amphibius. The sequence continues at coordinate 4,994,958 of NC_052049.1, read as the reverse complement.
GGGACAGATGTGTAATGACAAGTCACCATGAAACAACTGGACCTCTCCTGTAGAAATAAATGGAACAGCTTCAAAAGGAAAGGGACTCCAGCAGCAAACAAGAGCAGAGAAGAAGCGGACGTTCAGGGCAGGGAAAGGAATTCACGTAGTCTTTGCCCCAGAAACTGGCTCGCCGGTGATTAGACTCAGCTTTGAGTTCTTCACACCACGTGAAGGTCCTCAAGTGTGGGAGAGAGAAAAAGGAGTGTTGTTGGCTAGCAAAATTTCCCTTCATGACTCTCATACAGACTGAAGGTTTGAATTTCCCAACACAGTTTATCCCATGGAAAGCACACATGCTTTCTCACTGGCTAACTCCCTCCCATGGATGCTAACCCTTTCCTGAGACTTAACGTCTACCCAAGAAATGAATTTTCCAGATTGTATTTCAGTGTAACTTCTTCCAGGATTCCGAAGCACACAGACTTCTTTCCTTCCCACAACACAGGCACCTGGCGTCTAATATATGCGCACATCCTTGGTGTGAAAAATGAGCCACATTTTTTCCTCAACTCTGTCCCTTCCACGGGCTGCTTTCTTTCTGTAGAATGGTAGGGTATTCTTCTAGCTTCTCAAACGAAGCGCACAAACAGAACTCTGATAATTTTCGCATCCACAAAATGGCCCTCTGATAACTGTCATATCTAATGAAGCAGCAAGAACCATCTGCACCGCTCTTAATAATGCAGCTCAGAATGGGACCATTTTTATCCCGTTCACGCAAACCACCGCATCTTACTCGATCATGTTTCTTTCTTGCTCCAGGAAAGCAAACACATCAACCCCAAACACATCCAGATCATGACCTCTAGTTCAAATAAATACTCTACAGCATCTCGAAGCACTGGGTAAGAGCACCATAGCTCTTACGGTGGGCATCACTATAAGCTGCGAAGACACTGCTTCTCTTAACTCACACAGCCTGCTTTCCTGAGGCGTGCTCCAGCTTCTGACTTCCCATCAAAGAAAATGGCTTCTACTGTAGTTACTCCCCATTGCTGATGCCAAAGAAATCGAGTCTACTTCTACTGGGTATGAATGATACTATTTTCAGATTATTGTCTTTTATTTTCCTCTTTTGAGATAATTCTAAAAATTGGCCTTTTGGAGAAACTATTAAAGAATTACTGAAAATATATCTTTAAATGAGTAAAGAAACTGACAGGGTCTAAGTAGAAATAATTATTCTGATGTTGCAATTTTGCTATTAAATTATCTTAAGTATCATTATTATTAGCTTAGGATAATGAAACACAAGATATCTAACTAAACATTCATTATTAGAAAAACTTTTCCTTGCTTCAATAATTTTAACAATGCTTGGTTTAATATAATCATCGAATCTGACAGATAATTTGAATAAAATAATTGAAACATGCAAAAATGCTCTCTGTGTTTGAATATTATTTGGTCTTAAAATAAGTGTGTATCCGAGGTAAAATTATACGTATACAGTGCAGGCAGAGCAACCCTGCACAGAGGAGTCAGTTGATAATTTAATTAATTCTACTCAAATCCTGAAACTAGAGCCAGGTTTCAAAATTTTGGCTGGGTAAAGAAGGTTCCAGAACCTCTTTCAGGAAAATGCTTTCTTCCACTGACCATTTCCAATTAAAAAATCCCGCTAGTCATTCATTAGCTCACCCACTCATCCTAATCACTGCTTGCCTGTTTTGATTTAGAAAAGATTTAGCAGGTAGTAGACATAACTACCTTGATTTCTAATTTACCCCATACCTATCATTATCAAAATACCACACCATGTCCCATTTTTGTACAATTATCACTTAAAATACAAAAATTACAAATACACAGATATCCATGCATCACGAGAGGGAGTGCTGATGAAGAAGCAAGCTTTCCCTAACACGACGAAGTCAGAAAACAAGTCAGGACACGCCAAGCAAAAGTGAGATGCACGAATTTTAGTGAAAATGCTTCATACAGTGCAACAAATTATTCTTCACACAGATTAGATAAGAAGTAAAATTATTAGCCACAAGAATGGCATCAAACTCTGAGGGTCATTGAAGCCTGACAGACCCAAGGGAACCCGGGGCTGGCGTAGTCTATTTAGTCTGAGATTTAACATCTACCACCGTAAGTGATGCATTCAGGAATTTGATTCATTGTGAGCTGGAATTGAGATATAGTTTAGGGAGCTCAGGGGCCAGGCAACGCTGTACCACCAGCGAGTAGAAAGCAGGCCTGGAGATCTCGAGGGAAGAATACCGTCTCCAGGACCCTAAGTGGAAAAGGGCATCATAGATATTCAGAATCCCCAGTCTCATTTCGGGCCACAGACACGCAGTCTCCATGACTGACTATGCAGCCATCTCCGCCTAGGGATGTAGCCAAAGGTGGTACCTCCAACAGGTGAATCCCAGAGGTACCTGGCACAAAAAACCACCTCAGGATGATGCCATTATAACCAAGAATGAATGAGGTGACTGTGAGCCGGAGCCCTTGCGATGAATTCATGTCTTCTTTAGAAACAGTGAAAGGAAACACCTCCACGGGATAGTCAACAGACCAAATGGCGCAATCCATCTGTCTATGAGCCATAAGTAATAGAATGAAAGCAGTGGTATTGTTGCAGCAGATAAAAGTAATGTTCAAAATCTATACACAAATTATAGGACTGCATATATCAAAAGTCATACTTCCATGAGAACCCAGCAGACACACACTGAAATTATAACCGTAAGATGGGTATGGAACCAATCTCAGTGAAGCACAACCATTCAAAGCAGAGGGACCTGAAGGAAAAACTGTGCAGCCAGCAGCTGGAATCAAAAACACCAGGTACAGAGAGGAGTGCTGGGCTGGAAGGGAAGCGATGGGCATAGAGACCAAAGCAGGCAGCTCAACAAAGACAGAAAAGGCCACACCTGTCACTTAGGTGCATAGGAACCGGTGCCCATCTCCACTAAGAAACCAGAAGAGACGAAAGCCCTGGAAGGACCCAGAGAAGGCAGATTTCCTACATGCACGGGATGAGACCGCAATGACGGGGAATGGGATGCATTTCCTGTGGACGTCCATGCTCCAGAACCAGTAGAGGAATTAAAGAACTGAGCAATGCTTTAAAAGTTAAGAATATGGGTCCAAATAGTAGCACTTAGCACAAGACAGGAGATGAAAGCACTCGGAAGCAAATACAATAAAAATATCAAGTGAACAAAGTATCATTCACATGAAGGAAGACTGCACCAATTAAAAAGACATGTCAGAAGCACACCTAAGTCCACACAGTGCCCCGAGGAAGGATCCCATCTGCAGCATTTGGAAGTCTGTGCTGTGAACACTGCCGTGGTTGTGACACCACTCTCTGGCCTTTGCTGTGGCTTTGAAACAGTTCAAAGCAAACACCATTTAAATAGAAAGAGGCGGGGCTACTACAAAGAAGAACTAAGGAAGAAAGGCTCTACAGCATGGTTCCCAAGGGAGGCAGGGGCCAGAGTCTGGGCTGCAGGAGCCTTCCCCTTGGCCTGCATCTGCCAACACTAGCAGGGAAGGTGGCCTGTGCGGACTCCACAGGGTTCATGCTCAATGGTTAACCTCTAGTCCAGTATAAAAATAAATATGGGATGAGGACTTTCCCTGGGCCCATCAATATGTAGCAGAATATGAGACAAGAAAATCAAAACCAGCACTGCAATATGACAAGGTGATGTAATGCCATCTTTTTTTTTGAATTTTTAAGAATTCTTATTTGCAATGTCTGTCTTAAAACTGAGAACTATGAAGTTTTTTTTTTCTGTTCAGTCTTTGTCTTCTTTAGGAATGTTTTTAAAACAGTCATTCACGTTTCCAGCTTCTTCAGATGATGACAGCCCCTGCATCACTTAGGATGTGGGGTAACACAGAGGCTCACGCAATGGCAGATGCAGGAAAATGAACTTAGGTACTCAACAGTAGCAGTGAGTGCCCAGATCCCTGGTGATCATGATTCCACCAGCGTGCCTCTGCTCTCTGGCAGTCTACGTCGAGGACGAACATTTCTCTCATGTACCAGCTGCTGCAGGCCTGGTACTAGAAAGGAATTTAATTTGTTGGCATATCTGAACGGAAGGCTGGTCAGCTGACAGTGGGAAATTTCACCGAGGTTTTTTTTTTTTTTTTTTTTTTTTTTTTTTTTAAGCAGAGAAGGGTGACTTTGGCTCATGTCTGATGATGTTAATTTGTGGGAAAAGAGGAAATGTGGTGGGAACCCCTCCAACACTGGGAGACAGCTGAGGAACTGTACACATGAATAATGCCTTGCTATTTCTCCTGTAAATGCCATTGTGTTGGCCCAGCGCCCAGGACAAGAGCCTTTGCCGTATAGAAGGGAAGACAGCCTTTGCTTCTAATTGCTAAGCATCTTCGTCTGAACAAACCGCCACTCAATCTCAGCAGTCCAGCTGCCCACAAGTCCTAGCTGCACTACACAGGATAAGCTGCAGCACACCGCTGAATCTTGGTAGATTGAAAATGCTTTTTTTGGCTCCTACAAAATAGTCAGTGACAAGAGAAAAATCTATCTCAGAAAATCTCCTCTATATCCATTTATTATAAGAATGATGAGTTTCTCAAAACTTCATTGACAGTATAAAGTGAGAGTCATCATCTTGGAAGACAGCCATGCTAAGAGAGTGTGGGAGAGACTGTCCTTTAGGAACCAGGATGGTGAGAGCGGCAGATAGAGACTGGATGGGCAGCTCAGGGCAGAGACCCCACAAGCAGGAGGAAGGTCTGGGCCCTGAGGAACTCTCCCTTGGCTCCATGTGGGGATGTGACCAGTCCAGACACTGCCCCTGTCTGCTGAACAGCTCTGGAACGGGACCTCTAGTTTTCACAGCGGACATGGACTGTATCTCTAGGCCCCCCACCCCACCCTGTTTCAGCACCCCTCCTAAATGATGCTACCTCTTTAGATAGGGGATTTCTAAAGAAACCTTTATTGGTGTTCTATTGGTGCTCATTAGGGATGGCTATTTTCCCTTCCGAGAGACTGGAATCTGTTCCTCTTTTTGGATGGAGACCTAACGTTTTAAGCTACCAACACCACAAGCGTTCATCCAGCTGAGCCTGTCAATCACCCGACTAGCTGTGCTAAAGGGATGGGAGGAAGAATGTTCTGTCCTTCGTCTGACTAACTGTACTAAAGAGATGGGTGAATAATATACTTTTCCTTCTCAGAAACTCAGCCCTCAGTATAGTCAGTCAGAGAGCTCTGGGTTAAGTCTGCCTGATTTTCTGAATTACTCAGAAAAATGTAAGCTTTCCCTTTCTCCATCTCTCTCAGACACTAGCCAAAGCCCAGGCACTTAGAACATCCTCAGTCTTCCCCTACAGTACCACCCCACCCCAACATTTCTACCCCCAAATGGCTTACAAATGGCACAGGTTTCTCTCTTTTTCTTTCTAGCATTTTCCTTCAGGGATTCTCTAAGATTTAATACTCACCTGCCTTCCTTTTCTCTCTCAAACTCTATTAAACTTGTCTGCAAGCTTTCTTCTGAATCTGTTCTTAAATTCTTTTATTAACGAGACTAGTAACTCAGAGATGAGCCACCAATTTCCCCAGTTCCAACAGAATGCTTTCTTGTGAGTGGGTGGAACCTGAAGGGACCCATCTGAAAGTATGGGCCAGATTCCCCGCTTGGCTCAGATACCCCGTTCTGTGTCTACTTCTCTCTTACGACCACCTGTACCCTGATGTATTACAGAGGGCAGATTTAAGACAAAAGAGGGGTGCAAAACTCAGAGAATATACAAAACAATGGGGGAGTAGACAGGCTGGGAGCAGGTGTTGCCCTTTTATCTGGTAATGACACTGTGTGTGCACACATATGCAATGCACATGCGTGCTCTTTTGTGTATGTGTGCTGTGGACGCCAGAAGTCGACACCACGTACCATCCCCTACTGCTTTCCACATTATCATTTTGAGACAGAGTCTCTATTGAACCGGAAGCTTGTCACTGTGACCAAAAGATCCTAAGATTCACCTGTCTCTGACCCCCACAAGCAGTGCTGGGGTTAGAGATCCCAGGATGCACTTGTCTGGGATCACCCCCAGTTAGTGCAGGGGCTGCAGAAGATGCTGCCAGAGGGAGATTTAACGTGGGTGTTTGGGTTCCAAAGTCAGTTCCTCATGCTTGGTCAGTAAGCCCTTTCACACCAAGCCATCTCTTCAGCCCCAACAATGGCATTAAAAACATTAGAAATGACACCGATTGGTCTGGGGATCAGGCATAATGGTAGAGCACTTAATGCACATGCTTGCTTGTGGCTCTGTGCTTGGTCCCTGGTATTACAAGAAATCAGAACACCTTGCAATTGAGTTCTTTGTACATAAAATACATTAGTCTAAATTTTCTAGACTGGGCATCAGAATCATACCAAGATCAAGGAATAAAGGTCAAATTTTAAAAAATTCTATAATGAAAGTTAGAATTGAATAGCCATATTGAAAATCCAGTATTATTATCCCTATGCCTGAGTTACCTCGCCACTGCTGTGATATGATTAATGGTCCCTCTGTTTGTAAACTAACGTTCTTGCATGTCCTTTAAATAAACCCATGCTCTAATGGAAAGGCGCACCAGCTGGAATCCCAAGGGGATGGGCTTATGGACTTACTTTGGCAGTACAAGAATCTGGACAAGGAAGATGCAGAGAAAGATGAGGCAGGCGCAGGTCACGTAGTACTTGAACGCTGGCAGTGCAGTGGCTCGGTACTGGGGAGAAAGGGACACCCTGAGAAACAGTTGGTAGATGCTGTAGAGAAGAGCTGCACACAGCAGCTTTGCTGCATCTGGGACGGGGGAGGCTTGTGAACTGCAGATGTCAGCAAAAACAAGCTATGGCTGCCATCTCAGGCGGTCAGCGTCCTCCATCCAGATGAACGTTGAGTGGCTTACACAGGCTGCAATGTATGAGTGGATATGCTGGAAACCCACCCCAACAGGGCTCAGTGGATCATGCCTGTGCCACGTCTCCCAACTCTAGCGTTCTGTGGGGTAAGGGAATGGTTTTCCAAGTAGTAACACTTTTAAACAGCACGAAGAAAATGGCAGACACATGCAATGACTGCATGTCAACATCTTTCTTCATTGCTTATCTCAACGCTACTTAAAGTGTTGGACGAGGAGAGAAGACAAGGTGTGTGGGCTGGTTCTGAGGCTGGCCTAGGGAGCTTCCTTTCTCTTGCCCAGCACCATCAGTGGGGCTCTGTCTACTGTGCAGGATGACAGACTGGCCATACTAGCTGCTCCAGGATTGCTCCTGGTTGACTTAGGAACACAAAGCCAGACACCACTGCATCCATGATGATGTTGGTGGGTGATTGTGACGGCATCTGTTCCTAATTTACAACGCTGAGTACTTTAGGTCCTAAATGCCCAACCCTGATGACAGACCCACAGTGAGGCAGAAATGACTTCTGTCCCTGTTTCTGCTTGAAGGAACTGCAGACCAGAGTTCATATTAATATTGATGAATGATGTTAAGGGACTCATTTGGTACGGAGCCCTAGGACCTACATCGGGAAGACTGAAGGCAGCCTTCCACACAGGAAGCTATGCTGCTTTCCCAAACCCAGTTCATAACAAAACTAAGGGAGACAAAGTTTTGTGAATCGGCACCGTGACTTCTTACAAATACCCCAAGGTTCTGTTATCTGTACGGGTCTAGTCTGTTGCCCAAGTTAGGAAGAAATGGATGCAGTTCTTGGATTTGAGCCATTCAGGTTTTGGTCAAAAGACGTATCTCTCCTAGGTCTCTTAACGATTCTTTGTCCATACATCTTGCTGTATTCTCTCCCCTTTCAAAGAAGTAAGAGATTGAAAAGAGTGCTAAAATTCCAGTGTTCTCCGAAATTTGCCTTCGCATTGGCATCCGCAGATGCGTACACATGGGGTGTGTGTGCACAATTACTCAAAAGCTGCATTCTTAATGACGATTGCCTTCTCCTTATTAGAATGCCTTTCCTATTGAATTTGGTGACTTAATAGCCAGGACGATTTGCATGCTGATGAAGGCGCTGTATTAGCATAATTGCCGGAATGTGATTAAATCCCGTGCATTATGCTCCTCTTTATCGTTGAACTTCTTGAGGGCTTTGTGTAGAGATGGGATTGCTTTTTGGTGTTAACCAAGGGATTCTAGCAGGAAGGGACAGTACGGCAGTTAAATAATAAACAGACTTCAGGATGTGCTAGCATCACTCAGGGGTTAGACGGCATAAGTATTAATTGGGCAACAATCTGCAGACAGAGTATGTTACTGATCTTGATCAGGCACACAGAGGAAACACGTGTGCCTGTGAAATCCAACTTTTATGGACTTTGAAAAGACTTAATGTTTGACGCTTTCATTCTGTTTCTATGGAACAATGATGTGAGCCTTCTGGGCAGAGTTTTTATAATAGTTGAGCATGCTGCCAACTTAAGCATTTTGTTCAAACTGAGCTTGTAATTATGTGGTTGGATGATGGACATGACCTCTGAACCCTACTCTTTCTTTGGATCAACACAAAGCAAGAGGTGAGCAGGGTGCAGGTGACCCTACCAGAACCACACATCCTTCCTGGGGGTGATTTTTGTAACCCGTGCTTTGTAACTCTGTAAAAGTCACACATCTGTTGCTTATTTGAGCCTAAACCAGCTCATTAAGAGTCATGGTGCCAAAGTATTTAGATGCAGCAAAATTAAAAGTTTGAGTTTTCTAATTTCCTTAATGCAGTAGCTAGATGTAAACCCCAGACTTCTATCAACCTTCGAACAGTTTGTGGAATGATGCTGTCAATTTTTTAGGAATGATTTTTTTCCCCTCCTGGTTAAAGCAATGGTTCTCAACCAGTGGGCCTTGACCCCTTTGAGGGCCGAACATCCCAAACACTGGTATTTACATTACACTTCATAACAGTAGCAAAATTACATCTATGAAGTAGAAATGAAATTAATTTTATGGTTGGGGGGGTCACTACAACATGAGGACTGTATTAAAGGGTTGCAGCATATCCAGAAGGTTGAGTACCACTGTTTTAGAAGTTTTTCTGAGAAAATTTCACATTCAGAACAGTCAAACATTAGCGATTACATTCCCTGTTCTTTCTGAATTTTAGCCCTCCATTACCACCAGATGTGCAGAAACTACCAGAGGGCCAAAGAAAGAATTTGGCAAAAAGAAATGTGCGAAAGAGTGTCTGGGAGTAGTAGAGCCAAGCCAGGTGGTCCTGACCCAGTTAGAGGCAGTGCCAGGTTATCCTGACCCAGGTAGAGGTGGTATAGATTGAGGGTGCAGAAATCAGAATGCTTTATGTACAGGTCTGAAATCATTGGTCTGAAACCATCAAAGAACAAATTCAATAAAAGTTTCAAAGACAAATATTAGTAAAGTATTTAATTGAAAACTATATTAAAAATATCCCCCTAGTTTGATGAATGAAATAAAAACTATTATTTCAGAAAGGAAATCATATAGTTTTAAGAGAAAACATGGCTTACTTCTTTCTCTATATTTTTGTTATAGAAAAGCAGGGAGATCCTCTGAATGTCTTCAGACTTGAGCCATTGTCTGGAAATGAGAAAGACAGAAAACATCAAACATCCAACAAAGCATCTGGAGATACTCACAAAAATAACACACCAGCATTGTGCTTTCTTGATGTAAATCCTCCCAAACTGAGTATCGTTTTGGTGTATAATGCCAATGACTAGTTCAGATACTATAAATGGCTACACATGTAGCCAGATCAATAAAAGTAACATGCATAGTCACACAAGGCCCTTCTGGGGAAAAGTCACATATTATAATTGTCATATTAAATTGAAACTAAAGTTAGCCAAATTAAATGGCTAAACGAGAACCCAAGCGAGGAGGAGCCCGTGTCCACGCTTCATTCACATTCCCCCCCATTCCTTTCATTATCATCTTTCTCATCTCAAAAGAGTAAAAACCACGGCAGATGAACTTTTCAAGAGAAATACTAAAAATAAAGATTTATGTGCAAGAATTGCTGTCATCTGTTGAGTTAAGGGTCCTTTGGGCATATTCCTAAGAATGGCATAATCAGATCATATATGGACATATCTTTAGCTTTTTTTTTCCAGCAACCTCCACAGTGATTTCCATAGTGACTGGATTCATTAAAATAGAAATTTGTTTATCGGGATCAAGGGAGAAGAGGCTGAGGAAGGGAGAATAAGAGCTCGCTGGGGTGGAGTTGAGGAAAACACAGTCAAAATATATTATATACTCATCTGACAATGTCCTAATGGAACCCAGTCCTATGTACAATGAGTATACCCAACTAACAATTGCTAAAAATACCAGCATAAAGACACATTGGTTTATAAAGCTGAAATAAACCTAAAGCATCACAAATATAAGCACATACACAGCTTCCCCAAATCTGTTTCAGGTAGGAACAGCGAGGTTCACTGAACTGCTTCATGTAGCCCCAGGCAACCGCACCACCAGGCACAGAGCACAGGGACTGAGCACAGAATGGTTCACATAGCCACACATTTGACAACAGAATGAGATAAGGGCGAGGCAGAAAGACACACTTTCTCACATTTATGGTTACAGAAATACAACTCAAAGTCCAAATCTGAAAAAGGAAAGTACCTGGAAATATCAACAAGAAATCAGTACTGATGGGTTTGCGTCACTAGGCACGGAAGGAGGTACACGCCTCCTTTCCCAAGTCTCCTTAAGTAAAACTTTCTCTAATTAAAAAATTTAATAGTCTCAAATATGTGGACCTGTCTATGTTTATCTATTCATATGTTTATAACTATACAAATTTACATAGACGTCTGGATGTAGATATTTAGCATTTTTATCTGTCTATCTATGTATCTACGTATGTATCTATCTAACTACCTATCTATCTTTCATCTACCTGTGTATCTACCCATCTGTCTGATATGGAATGCCTCTCTATATGCTGTGAATATGTTTTATTAACATTGGTTAATAAAGAAGCTGCTTTGTCCTATGTCAGGGCAGAATATAGCTATGCAGGAAATCCAAACAGAGATAGAGGGAGAAAGAAGGCAGAGTCAGAGGAGATGCCAGCAGCTGCCAAAGGAGTAAGATGCCAGAGCATCACGGGAAAGCCACAGGGCACATGGTGATACACAGATTATTAGAAACATGTTAATTTATATGTAGAGCTAGCCAGTAAGAAGCCTGAGCTAATAGGCCAAACAGTTTGTAATTAATATTAAGCCTCTGAGTAGTTACTTGGGAACTGGCGGGTGGGAGAGAAACCTCCAGTTAGATCTGGCTATTTTTATATTTAGGTATTTATGTACCTACCTATCTATCTGAGCAAGTGCATTAGAAAATCTCAGATAGCCAGGCAGTGGTGGCACACACCTTTAATACCAGCACTAAGGAGGCAGAGGCAGGTGGATCTCTATGAGTTCAAGGCCAGCCTGGTCTACAAGAGCTAGTTCCAGGGCAGGCACCAAAAGCTACAGAGAAACCCTGTCTCAGAAAACCAAAAAAAAAAAAAAAAAAAGAAAATCTCAGGTAAATGTTTTATATAAATTTCGAAAAAAGTTGTATAATTATTTCAACAATTATCAAATCACAAAAATTTCTTTTTAAAAATTATATTTATTTGTTTATTATTTGGGGAGGGAGTACATACCACAGCACATATATGGAGGGCAGAGCACAATTTGAGGGAGCTGGTTCTCTCTCTCTATTATGTGGGTTCCAGGGATCAAACCCAGGTCACTAGGCCTTGGTAGCAAGCTTGTTTATGCATTTAACCACCTTACTGACTCTGAGTTTCTTAATACAGCTGGTGTGGGACAATGGTCTGTATTCTGTCAGTTACACTTTAAATAAACACTGATTGGCCAGTAGCCAGGCAGGAAGTATATAGGTGGGACACCCAGACAGGAAGTAGAGGCAGGGCAATGAGAATTCTGGGAAGAGAGAAGCTTTTTCTGCAGTCTTGACCTAGCCACAGAAGAAGCAAGATGTGACTGCCTCGCTGAATAAGGTACGGAGCCACGTGGCTAACACAGACAAGAATAATGGGCTAATATAAGCTATAAGAGTTAAAAAGAAGCCTGAGCTAATGGGTCAATCAGTTTATGATTAATGTAAAACTCTGTGTGATTTCTTTGGGAATTAACGACTGCAGGAACTGGCAGGACAGAAAACCTCGGACAACATACAGCAGTTTGCAACACACTGAATTAGGGAAGCTACAGGGTAAAGATTTGTGAGAAATCACGGAATAAGAAGTAGTGAAAATGGTCTGTTGGCCAGTTACTTAACAGATGTCCCGATTGGACCTCTGGGAGCAGACTTGCATGCATGATGCTTGATGACACAACAGTCAGGAGACCAGCAATGCTGAGCTGGGACTTCCAGGGTCTTAGCACCCTCCTTGTTCTAATCCTAACTACCAGACTGTCACCGAGTCACCGTGACTCAGAAGATAGGGCCACCGTGTTTCAGCTGTGGCTCCCGAGTCAACAGTGTGTTCTAGAAGAGCTACCATTAAAAGAGCAGTCGGCAACCATAATGCTTCTCTGAAGGTCAAGCTACAGGCTTCAAAACCTGATATTGTTGGTATTTCGTATTACTGTGACTTTCACCCATTTTATGAGATCATTGTAGGGCCCAACCTTTGATTTCATTTCTACTTTTTAAAGTTCGCTCTTATTTTATCTACAGCTTTTTATTTTCTGGAATCAGTATTTAAATTTTTAAATTAGGAATCAAGAGTTAGTTCCTACTAAAATACCCCCCAAATAAAAAATATATTTTGTTTTATTTATAATTTTTATGAAGTGCTAACTGATTTTGTGTGCGTGTGTGTATGTGTGTGTGTATGTGCGTGTGTATGTGTGTGCATGTGCGTATGTGTGTGTGTGCACGTGCGTGCGTGCATGCGTGCTTAGGCACACACATGCCACTGCTGATGTGTGGATGTTAGATGACAACTTGGGGAAATCAGTTCTTTCTGGTCTTGGGGACTGAACTTACATAGTCAGGCTCGGTGTCAAGCTTCTATCTCACTGGCCCCAAAATAAATTTTAGAATACTCACTGTTACAACTGTGTTTATCAGAATATGTATAGCACACGCAGGTAAATTACCCCAAATGTTTTCTTCCTTTATTGAAAAACCAGAATCTAGCTTTAAAAAATGCTTCCAGAAAATAGAAATTTGTAAATAAAATAAGACGGGACTTTAAAAACTGGAAACAAAAGTGGTTCTCCCTCTGTCATCAGGGTGTGGCTTCCATGTCTAGGTTTACAGCCCCTGTGTCCTGCATGGGGACAGGAAGGCCCTGGGACCAGGACTCTCCTGACTAGCATTGCCAAAGCTCAACATGGTACCCCACAAGCCAGGACTTCCCAAGGAGACAACTAATCCCACCAAATCCACATGCTCATTTCCCTTTCCCATAGCTAGGTTGTATGAACTCTGGCTTGCTTGAGGCAGTAAGTGATGAGCAAACCTGATGGTGCCTTTGGATTAAGAGACTATGTTGTTGTTACCCCCGATTTAGTCTCTGGGAAACCCCGGAAGGGCTCTGCATTCCCTCTAATGACTTATACAGAATGCACATTTAATACTATGGTTTGTCTGTTTGATATGCTAGGTCTTCACGATCCCCCACTGAGATTTGTTCACAGAACTGATAGGGCTACATGAACAGAAAAGATTTATGTGGGCTGAGAAGGTCAAACACTTTTGGAAATGGGAACTATAGATTGACAGGAGAGGACAGGAAAGAAAAGGAGAATTGAGGGGAAAAAAGAAGCAAGGAGGTGGGGTAGAAGGAGAGAAATGAGGAAAGAGGAGGAAGGGTAGACAGTAGGAATGGAGAGAATAGGAAATGCATGTGTGGTGAACATGGTCTCCTGACATTTCCTGCCTGATGTAATGTATGACAGGAAGAAACTGAAGCTATGCCCAGATATACTGTTCGTGCTTCTCTGTTAATTTATAGTTTTTCCTTCTATGATTTATCTTTCTTGGTCTAGGAAAAATAAAAGAGAATATGAATAAGAGCCTGTGTGAAGAAGGCAGAAGTAGCCTCCAGTCTTCACTGAGAAGACTGTGTGCTAGAAGGCAAGTTTTGTAACAACATAAGCCACGGCGGTAGAGAGGCAGCCGTCATATTGTGTATGAAATGTGTGTGTCTTCCTCAGTTCCATATGTCAAGGCCCTGACCCCTAACACAGCTGTATTGGAATGTGGGGGCCTCTTGGGTTTTGTTAGCATTGATGAGGTCATAGAGTGGAGCTGGACTTGATAGGACTGGTGACCTCAGATCAGACAGAAGCAATTGACTCTGAGCTCTGGGAATATACCTGGAAAAGGAAGGTGTGTGTGTGTGTGTGTGTGTGTGTGTGTGTGTCTGATTCCCTGATGTGGAACTGAATACATACCAATCTGCAGAGAGATCAATGTTTTATATAAAGGGCAAGAGACACTAATTGATAATCCAGTCCCAAAGGCATCTTTAGGAGGAATATTTGTGCATAATTTCCTTTGTGATGCCTTTTGTTTTAGTGGGCATATTTGTCTGGACTTCTTTGGCTTGTTCCATTTGAGTATCATTTTTGTGTGCATGGAACATTCACAGTATTCTTTTTTTAAAAAAAAATTGTTACTGTTATTTCGTTTCTCAAGACAGGGTTTCTCTATGTAGTCCTGACTGTCATGGAACTTTCTCTGCAGACCAGGCTAGCCTCAGACTCACAGAGATCTGCCTGCCTTTGCCTCCCCAGTGCTGAGATTAAAGGTGTGCACCACCAGCAACACAGTATTCTTTTAACACCACTTTCTGTTCATATAGTAATTCTTTGAAATTAAAATTAAATACATTGCTTCCTCCTTTCCATTTTTTTCCTCCAACCTTTCTCATGCACTTCCCACTTGCTGCCTCTCAAATTCATGGCCTCTATTTCTTTAATTGCTGATATATACATATAAATATATATATGTATAATCTCTATATATGTGTGCTATATAAATGTTCTATATATATATAGTGATGAGTTTGGCTTTGGTATTATATATTTTATGTCTTGTCTCTTTCCTATTTTTTTGTTTAAATATTTTTATTAAAAATTTTTAAATACAATCTCTTCTCATTTTACATAGCTATTGCCATTCCCACTTCCTCCCCTCCTCCCACCTTCCCCTACTCCACCACCCCATCCACTCCCCAGAAAGAATAATGAGTTAACTGAGACCAGCCCAAGAGAGGGAGGGGCGATAATATAAGCAAAGGGGTCAAGGCCATGATGGTGATACCCATGGAAACAGCTGATCTGAGTTAGTGAGAGCTCACTGACTCCAGACTGACAGCGGGGGAACCTGCATGTTACCAAACTAGCCTTATGAATGTGGGGGACAGTTGTGTGGCTTGGACAGTCTGTGGGGCCACTGGCGGTGGGACCAGGATTTATCCCTAGTGCGTAAACTGGCATCTATGAGCACATTCTTTTTGGAGGAATATCTTGCTCAGCCAAGATGTAGTGGGGAGAACCTTGATCTTGCCTCAAAGTGTAGTGTCAGACTTTATAATTGAATTTTTAAAAAGCACTGGTTGTCTATGCATGCTTTTGGTTTGCTGTGAGATCTTCTGAGACATAGGTGAGATCCTCTATGGCACAGCTGAGTCCTATTACACAAGGAAGTCCTCCCTCCATGGCACAGGTGAGTCCCCATGGCACAGATGAGTCCCCATGGCACAGGTGAGTTCCCCCATGACACAGGTTGAGTCCCTATGGTACAGGTAAGTCCCCCCATGATACAGGTGAGTCCCCTATTGTCCAAGTGAGTCCCCATGGCACAGGTGAGTCCCTATGGCACAGATGAATCTCCATGGCACAGGTGAGTCCCCCATGGCTCAGGTGAGTCCCCCATGGCTCAGGTGAGTCCCCCATGGCTCATGTGAGTCCCCCATGGCACAGGTGAGTCCCCCATGGCACAGGTGAGTCCCCCCATGACACAGGTGAGTCATTCCATGGCACAGGTGAGTCCCCTATGGTACAGGTGAGTCCCCTGTGATAACTGAGTCTCCCCATGACACAAGTGAGTCCCCTATAGCACAGGTGAGTCCTCTGTGGCACAGGTGGATTCCCTTATGACATAGATGAGTTTCATGACAAATCTAAGTTTCTCCATAATTATTAAGTTTAAAATATGTAATAACAAATAAATATAGGCCATGAATTTGAGAGAGTGAGCAAGAGGATACATGGGAAGAATTGGAGGAAGGTAAGGAAAGGGGGGGCATTGTGTAATTTAAAAAATAAAAGCAAAGTATATGAACTGGTGCAGATCTTTCTCTGTATGACTCCTCGCCATGCTGTTTGTTACTAAGTAACTGGGTGGCTATTTTTTAGGCAGAACTTAATTTTTTTATAGCATGACAGAAATCCTATTAATAAAACCTACTATGAAGGGCACTGGGGGAAACTGATGAACTGTTTGAGACATTTGCGTTTGCTATTGTAAGAATGGCAGTGTTGGGCTGGAGACACTTAGAAAATATTCCACTGCATTAAAGCATTAGACTTTGGAATAAGCTGATTGAGAATAAAAACACTCACTTTTGTGCGTTGATCCCATCAATGGCTTGGATCATCCTTTCATTCAGTTCTTCTTCAAATCTCTTTTTCTGTGACTTAGTTCTATATGAAAAGGAAACATTGGGAATGAGAATGTTAGTGTGAAGGTAAATATTACGCTGATTTTCATGGTAATGAAGCATATATTCATACTATGGATTGAATACATTGACCATAATGCTTATGATGGTAAGCACATCGACATGCTGTTCTGTGACACTCACTGGACTTGATACGAGAAGACCTTCCTTCCCTAAGTGATGTCCTAACTCTCGACTTACAGCCCATTTGGAGTAAATCACACTGGCTGTAGAAATAACCCTAGCGAAATTTGATTATGTTAGTCATTCCTGTATTTGAAGTATTCCTTGGCCAGTTTCCAAGAATTTGCAGAGCTAGTCTTTGTTTAGACATTTCAAAGATTCATTTCATATAATATATTTAGTATAATTGTTGTGCTTAAATATAAGTATTCTGTGGATGGCAAAAGTCACGCCCACAGAGAGCCTGCTTCTGTTTGTGGACTTAAGGATTACCACACTTGTCTTGGGGAAGGTGACCTTAAGCCAAAAAATGATTGTTCCTAAGTGAACTATGCCAACTAACAGTATCCTCTCTACTCTGAGAGGTAGATAATTCAAATGAGGATGGCATAAAGAAGATGGTGAGGTTGGCATCTATTTTAAAAGTTAAATATCTACTGGAAAGATTAAAGGCATAGGTTGGCCCTTGCTGGCCAGTTTAAATGAGGTCATGCCTGTCTTCAGACACATGCATCAAGATGGTTCAGTACTAAATGGGTAGATCTAATCTGGCACTTTTCTGAGGTCCTATTTGCCCATATATATAGATAAGAACACTAACAAATATGGCATGCCACACTTATCATTTATCTGTAATTAAATCTCAAAGAACTATCAGTGAGACACAGTGATGTGTGTATTCCCACACTCTACATTTTGACTTTGTGTCTCTTTCTGCCACTCTCTAAGAGGTCAAGTGCAGATTTCATTCTAAAACAAAAATGTCACGAAGTGATCCAACTAAACACATCAAGCCAATTCAATTATGAGGTTTAAGTTTACCAACTTCAAATCCATTTGAAAAAGGCAGATTGGTTTGGTTATTTCACTGGCCCCTGAAACTGAGCTCAGTCTCTCCACTGCTCTGTGCTCCAATCCCTCTTTCCAATGTTCAATACTCATCTCGGGTTTTTCCTTCTTGGATCTGTCCAATGCACTTCCTGGACAAATCCACTTACAGAGGCACAGGAGACGTCAGGGCAAGTAACTGCCCTGGTCAGGAAAAAAAACCTCAGAGAAGTTTGTAGGGGGCCAGGTTACAGAGCTCAGATGTGGGAGGAAGCCCTTTGAGTCTGACTCAAAAGCTGCATTCTCGCCACATGCTTAGAGGCCAGCCAAGGTCAAGAACCACAGACAAACGGGGACAAGCGTACATGGGGACCTTCCTAACCAACCAGGAAAGAGGGATTGGAGGCATGGTGACTGGGCTTTGTATATAAAATCAAGTCCTGGCTTCAGCTCTGATAGTCATGAGACTCTTGGCATCTTCCCATTCCCCTGTGTCTCAGGTTCTTTCCCTTCATAAAAATTATGCAAGAGTATCTACTCCACCGGAACACAGCTGGTATGAAATTGTATTTTTTCTGGTGTTTGAGATAAAATGGTAGCATGGCCTTCACTAGACGCCTGGTTATGCTCATCCCAGAAGTCACCTCCCTGCTCTGTGCTGGGCTCCTATGAAGCATTTCCTACTCTGTCTTGTCCATTGAAGCTGAGCTCCAACGTGATGAATACAGATAGTGGAAGTTTCTCGGGGGGCGGGGGCTGTTCACACATAAGTGAGCACCCTACCAGCCTCGGGCAGGCGATGCCTTCTCAAAGTATCTTAGAGACACAGAGGTACCGTATAATCTTCTGAAGATTACTTTACGTTCGCTTTAACGTGGCACAGATCATGGAAAAAATGTTTTAAAAAATCACAAGAGCTTTATCAACTTCAGAACATAAGGAAGAAAGTATTACACTTCAATGCTAAAATTTCAAATTTGCAAAAATACAAATTAGAGTTAGTTGCAATAGTCATATGGAAGGGTTCTGGGAAAACAAACGGGCTTGACAGGTGTGTTTGCTTTTCACTTGGACACATTGCAGATTCTACAGGGAAATATGTGAATTCTACATTTTTCTTCCATTTTGTACGCGTTAAAGGCAGTCTCTTTGTAGGAAAAGGAAAGTTGCCTTAACTGTTGTGCCAATATCTTACATTAATTACTCCAGTATTAGAGTAAAATGCAAGACAGAGGGGTGTGAGGTCAAAAATGTAGTGAGCCCCAGAGGGATGACTCCATGGTTAAGAGCATGTGTGTCCATTGCAGGGGACCCACGCTGTGTTCCCAACCCCCATGTGATAACTATTTGGGGCTCCATCATTCTCTTTTGGCCTCTATGGACACTACATACCTGGGTGCACATAAATACACTACATACATGTAGTGCACCTCAATCCATGTATCCAAATGCTCACACAC
This sequence comes from Arvicola amphibius, assembly GCF_903992535.2. NCBI lineage: Eukaryota > Metazoa > Chordata > Mammalia > Rodentia > Cricetidae > Arvicola > Arvicola amphibius. Next base: position 4,975,750 of record NC_052049.1, on the reverse strand, counting down.
AAAGTTAAACAAAAAGACAGTGATATGTGGAGAATGGCAGGAGGCATGAGAAAATTCTTAAAAGGATTTTCCGTTTTGAGCAGGGTCACCTTTGGGATTCAGCACATAGATTCTAAGTAGCAATTGAAAAATGTAAAACAATTCAGGTTTTGAAAAACTCTATCTTTACTAGGAAGAGGGATTTCAAGAAAACGCTCTATTCCCAGTAGACAAAGAGTCGAGCAGGTGGTGTTTTCCTTCTCTCCCGCACTCTCTCAAGCCTAATAACAAGACACTAATATTCGTATTTTTAGAAGCTGGAAGTAATTTGATAGGGCTCTTTATAGGAGCTGCTCTTTTGGAAGACATCATTGAAATAGCTCTAATTGACGATAATTACTCTCAGATAAATAACAAGCAATATGCCTTTAGAAATTAAACTGTCAATGACAAGCCCTACCTTAAGGTGCGATTTTGAAAATTATGTTGACCCATTGGCACATCCTGCAATTAAAAACAAAGAAACTCAATTAGTGTCAAAAGCATCTCTCAAAAAGAAGGGGGCAATGATCCCTAGATGGTACGCGTTTCTTCTTTTATCATGGTGAGTATGGTTTAAGTAACTACGTGATAATCCATATGAGGAAAAGGGCTTATCATTAACACTTCAAATGTTGGTGTAACGCACAAACATTAGATGTTGGGGTGCTGGGAGGAACAACATGATTTCACTTTTTAAAAGTTTGCAACCTTAAAATGTTTAGATTTTGCTTTAAATGGTGGCCCCCAGAAGCCCTCAAAAGAGCTGTTGTAAGCTTGCAGTCACCTGGAAATATTACACAAATAATAGATGGTCTTTAAAACACAAGAGGAGAGCCAAACTTTCGCTGTCCATCCAAGGACTGGCCACTGAACCAGGTTGTAAGAAATGGCACCACGTGTTCAGTGTGTGGACTCAAGGGACAATGGACAGATGGAAGAAATATCACATGACCAATTGGAAGTTCCAGAAAGAGTGGAAGGGAGACACGGGTCAGGGCTGGCAGGTAGATATCTCACTGTGTAATAGCAGCAAGAGGTCAAAAGCCAAAGACCACAGGGACACTTCTGTACACCTGCAGTGGAATTAACGTAAAAGCTGGAACAATATATTCAAAGAAATTCGGCTTCACGCTTCCTGTGACTGGGAACATTGATTTTAATTGGCAACTGGACACAGGAGTCTGGAGATGCCTGTTCTAAGTACCCGAAGGGCTGGAAGACACCGGATGCTGCAGGCCTCCCACAATGGACCCCTCTCTCCTGATGATTTCACCCTGACCCTCAGCTCCCAATGCCAACTGCAGCCTCCAGTTTTGACAGCTGCAGGCTTGCACAACCACTCTTGGCCTTCCTTGTTGCATGTAAGTATGTAGAAGACACGTCAACTTGATGGTGGTTATTAGAAAGGTCTTAATTTTTCGTCTTAAATAACCCGACTTTCCATGCAGTGGGCACCTCGGTGAATCATCATTCTCCAGCTGTGGGATGCACTGGGGGTGCGGACTCATGCCACCATCAAGTCTCACCGCTCCCCCTACCAGGTAGGCCATGAGTGTGCTTCTCACGGTGTCTGCTGCAGTCTCAGCGGGAGAGGGCACTGCTCTGCCTTGGAGACTCTGCAGTCCTGCTCTGTCACTCCAAAGCATACATCTTTGTCGCAATCCTCCCTAGTTTAAGATACCCCGAAAGGGTCACGTGGACTCTTCACCGTCATCCCACCTTAGACAAATTCCTTTCGCCATGGTTGACGACTCCCAGTCACACCCGCCTCCCCTCCATCCCCAGCAGAGGCCGCACTCGGTCCTCTGAGAAACTTGACCTTGCCCTCCTGCCTGCTCTTCCGGTCTGTTCTGTTCTTTCCCCCGAGACTTTCACACTCATCTGCCTAGGGCAGACACCGTTTACTCCCTGATCCACTTAAGTTTACCTTCCTCACGGGGCTTATTGTACTTGAAGTAACTTTATTCATTTATTTTACTCCACTGTGATCTCCCCTGCCCATTAGAATGGAAACTCTAGGGACCTGCCCCACACTGTCCTCTGCTTCTGCTGCTTTACATCGATTTTTAAGTTAAGTATGGAACAACAATTAATGACAAAGGAGTCTATGGATTTGGTAGAGAGCAAGGAGGGATACACGGGAGAGTTTGGAGGGCAGAAAGCAATGGGGGAAATGATGTAATTATAGGGTAATCTCAAAAATGAAAGAAACAACGTAAGAACTGAAGAGAAGTTGTAGAGACAGACGTGATTAGCCTATAGGTCCCACCTGCTGGACTTGAGGGTTTGTTGCCAGTCTCTGAGGCCTGGGGAAGAGGAGAATTCGCCTTCCACCTGACATCTTGCCACACTTTTTCTCAGCCAGTGAGAATCATAAAATACTGCATTTTATCTCAACTGTATCCGAATTCAGTCACTGCCACTACACATGGAACTAGACGTGGCTTTAGGACTGAAATAACGGTTGGGACTATGTTAACCATCTAACTGTGTTTACTCTTCCTGCTCCCTCTAGATCTATTTTCCATAGCCTTTTCTGCATCTTATTGTGCAAGTCCCCATGGTGAGGATCTTTGGTATCTGTGGGTGGAACCAGAACAGGGACGCACAGCGATGGGGCAGGCACTGCTGTTACAGAGTCTGTACATATGGAATTGGAGCAGTCCTGGCCATGCCCATGAGCAGCCATCTGCCTTCACATCTACTCCTGTTAAAACGCTCATGGTATTCTACTTCATAAGACAAAAAAGAACTTGGTTAAACAGTCTTGTCACAGCCAGTTGTATAAATAATGATATGTTGGGCTATGGAGTCAAAGATCCAAGTTGCTCTGTGTTGGATTCAAAGGCCCTGTGGACTCAGAGGTCACCATCACTGCAGACAAGCATTTTGGCTGGAGATGCCCAATCTTTTGCTGCAGGAGGAACCCACAGCCCTCCTACCATGCCTCTGGCTCCAAGGCAGGCTTACCGTGGTGCTAATCTTCCCATTCTCTGTTGTCATGCTATCCCTGTGGTGCAGATGTGCGAAGGGCTTGGCTGCTCCCCAGGACTCCAAGTACCGGGTCATGCGGACTGATGCCCTCATCTTGGCTCCATCTAGGGTGTGGCGGGGTCTGAAAAGGTGCTGGGGACTCCGTCGCTCTCCCTTGGGAGGAGAAACAGCGTCACGACTGGTACACTCCAACCTCCCCCTCCCTCCCTGGTCCTGCTCCAGTATCACTGGACCAAGTCAATTGCTTTCTCTCTACATAGCAAAACTCAGTTAGTGAAAGTGGTCGGTATATGAGTGGATAATAATTCATGAAGTAAACCAACCCTTCAGCTGAACTTGGTGGTTTTCACTCTAGTTTGTTTTGGTGGTTTTATAACTAGGTTTGGCTGCGCTGGTCATATTGCTGGTGGCCTGACATACCTGTAATTTGTGGCACTTGGCCTGAATACGTCTTCCTGTCACTTATCCACTGCTTGCCATTCATGACACTCATGTTGACCTCTAGGTCAGCAGTGAAACTAATTACAAGTGTGTCCTTAGCAGTGAAACCCAGGCTACAGGGAAGCCATCACAGACAAAGGCCCATGGATCTGGGTGACATGGCTCAGAAGCCCACACCCCTGCATTCTTCCCCATTTACCAGCGGTGTCACCCGGAGACAGTTATACAACTGCCCAGAGCGTCGGGTCCTATGATGGATGCTAATGCCCATCTGGCAGGAATTTGAGAGAAATGAACAGGGCTGAAAGCTCTGAGTCCCTGGACCTCCTCTAACAGGCAGCATGAACACAAGACGAGACAGACAGCACCTCCCTGCCTGATTATTGCTCAGGTGATGGGCTCGTTTGGCGCACAAGGGAAATAGTTCTGTATGTATCTACATTTTCACACAAATGAATTGTGAGATTTATTTGTTAATCCTGAAAAACTTTCTCCCCTTTTTTTTCCCCACACAATTATCTTACTTCACCTAATAAGATTTTAATGTTTGATGGCTTCATTAAGAATCTCTATTTCTTCTCAACTCACAGGTTTCAAGGCTGTGCTCACAGAGAGCCTTTTACAGGTGGCACTGTGCTACATGACAAACCTCTATAATAATCCTGACCGGCACCCTTCATCCATCCCATCAGCACATAGAGAGAGACAATACATTTCAACTGTCTTCTGAATAAGCACTGGAATTCATCGTTGCAAAATGTCTTCTATAATCAAGCCACTGATCGCATTTAAAGTGGTTTTAAGGGTGAAGATTTAGCCAGTTCTTAGCTAAAAGCATCACCTGCAACGATGCTTTCACTACCTGCTTCCCAATCACAGAAATAACGAGCTAATTATCTACACTGTAAAGAGGTACTGACCTTGGGGTTGATTACAAAGTAGGTTTTCACCAAGTGCTGTTTTAAATACGGGTCCCTTATTTCGCCATCTCCTTCCTCCACTTTGTAGGCCCCGTTCAAGTGCTCCAGGGTGACTGAAGAAATGTGAACGCGTCTGAAATGGAATTTTAAACATATAAAGGGATAAATGTAAAGAAAGATTTTCTGTTTGCTTGCGGTTTGGGGAATAACTTCTCTTCTAGTGAAGGAAAACCAGTGTGTCCTCTGAGATACTGACTTCAATGGAAGTTTGTGCTGGACTGGCCATTACTGTAAAGAACAGCACCTAGAGGTCCTCAGACACCAACACTTGTAGATCCTCTGTTCTCACAGAAACCTGCACAGCAGGTGTGGCGAACCTCAGCAGAAAATATTGGAAGGTAACACATTTTCATGGGAGTATCTGTCAAAATCTGCATGTGGGCTGTGACAGCAGAAGTGTCGGCTGTGTGACAGCGTGGATTTCTTCCTCAGTGTTTGCTCTTGTGTGCCTTGGAATCACGGCCCTCACATGTGGGAGTCACATGGCTGACATTTATCCACCAGTGGATTCTATGGCTGCTTATGATACTTAGTCTACTGCTTGTAGATGTACCAGTTCTAGAGCGATGCCCAGCCTGCACTGCATCATTCAAAGGCAGCTCAGATCAACATTTGTAAATCTGCAAACAAAGAAAGGCTTAGTGTTTACTACGTGATATCTGCAATGCTTGGATAAAGGCTTCATGTTTGTAGATTTGGTGTTTGAGTTTGTGTGTGTGTTGCTAGGGAGGAAGCCTGGAGTTTTATTTATTTATATTTTTACATTCTAAGTAAGCCTCTAGCACTATCCTGAGAGCAAGGCCAAGTGATTTTCGCAAGAGGCCACTGGACGCAGGTTATCATGATACCAACACAGGCATGAGTAGCCATCTAAAACTCAGCAAGCTGGTATTACCTGGTTGACCTGGTCTGTCTAGTTGAGTCACCAGCTTAAAGAGAGAAACTCAAGGTTTGTCTTACCCGGGGACTCCTCCAGCTTCCATGTGGTTGGCCAAGGTGACGTCATGAGACCACACATCGTACTGCCACTTCTGGAGACCAATCACACCACACAGGACGTTCCCAGAGTGCACTCCCACACGCATGTTGATGTCAACCCCTGTAGCATCCCTCACTTTCCTAGAGAGGAGAAGTGATTATAGCTCACTAGTGCCATTTTATTCCTTCCGCCCACAGCCAACCTCCCCGCATGTTATTATTCAGAACCTCTCAGACTTTGGGCAATGTACCGTGGATCCTTCCATGGCAGAGGACCACCGTTTGCTGTTTCAGAGCAAGAGGAAGGGTAGCATCTCCTAAACACTCCAGGAGTGGACCCAAAGCTCCAGGCTCTGCTTGGAGTGGTCAGCGGTGACAAGACATCGGGGGCCACTGTTTTCACATCCCCAGTTAACGTGCATCCAGAACTGATCCACTGTGTGTGACTTCCTGCTGTGTTCAAACCCAAACGTCTGCATATCACTGTCTTGCAGCATCAGGCCCCATTTCAATTACCATTTTCAATTCCTAACATGCATGCCCCTGATAAACATATTCTGCTAGCAGAGGAACAATATAAATTATTTGGGAGCTTAATAACTTTAGCTCAAATATGGATATTTAAGAAATAATCATAAGGTTAAATCTTATCAACTGAATATATTCTTTAATTAAAAAGGAAAATAATTTCAAAGGCTTTAATAATATATTATGATGAGGAATGCAATTAAAAGTTGTCTCTGATATTTTATGACTATTGATGACTGTTGACAGAGGCCAGTGAAGAACTCCCCTGACGGAGACAGAAGTGTAGGGCAATGCTGGCTTCTGTCATTCATTACTTAAGATATTATTACAAAAGAAGTGTCCAGGAAGATGATCCCAGCGTTTAGGTAGAATTCCCCCAGGGGAAACGAGGAAGGGAACAGAGATGGACAGCAGCACACTGCAGAGAACAGATGGTTCCTATCGCTCATCCCAGTAAAGCAAAGCATTAGCAGCTCACAATGCTGGGGCATGGCATAATGATGGTACCAGGCCATGCCAAAATTGCCACGAAATGGACTACTGATGTAAAAAAAAAAAAGCGGTTTCCCCAAAGGGTAACCCTTCACTAGATTTCCTGACTAGTGCTTCAATAACGGGAATATAAATGCTGTTTCTTCCTGCGAGAGAGAAAGAGAACAAAGAATTCCCAGAATGGATGAGAGAGACGCCAAGACTGTCACCCATTCTTGGGGGGCGTTAAGAAAGCAAACTGCTTTTATCACCTCATCCGTCACACCTGAGACCAAAGGTAATTTACAACACAATGTGGAGCCCGTGAGAGGAGTTTGTTTGGATCACTTCAGAAACCAACGAATTATTAACTCAGTTTCTCTGAAACCAGCGGTTGATAACAATGACCCTGAGGGCTGGTGCCAGCCGTTCTCTGGACTGAGGACCCCTCACGCCAATAGATCTGTTTCCTCATATTTGCCCTTAGGTGTACAGTTAGTGCCAGCACATGGAAAACAGAAATAGCTGCAGGTGGGAAATACAACTCAAAACCGTTCTGCACGAGAGCAGTGCTTCCGAGGGGTACGCTTACTTTATGGCTTCACACATGTCCAGTCCCATTTTCACACAGTTCTTGGCGTGGTTGGGGAGAGAGATAGGGAGTCCGGAAACACAGTAATAGCAGTCTCCTAAGATTTTAATTCTCATGCATTCATTCTCCTGGGGGAAGAAAGCAGAAGACCTCATTTGCATGGTGTTCTCAGAGAGATTCACATCTGCTGAGCGGCACCCCTTGCCGGCCCTGCTGACTCAGCTCCCGTGGACAGGGCGTGTGGAGAGAGGGATGAGAGCATGGGCTTCCTTCACTGCCCGGTGAGAACAGGACAACCTTCTCCACACGCCCATTTCCAAAGCAGGAGGAATGATGGAGAGGGGAAGATGCAGGGCATACAGAGAGGGTTGTGGGAGAGTTTCCCCCGAAAAGCAGAGGGGTATTGTTCTCTGCAGGACAAATGAGGATTCTGTGGAGACTGGCATCATCCAGACCAGGATGGGACAGTTAGACTTAATATGAGTTAGAATCTTACACCATTCTGCTACGTTGGGGTTTAATCGTTTATTTTTAACTTGCAGAAAACTCCTATGTACAGACACATATTGTCTGATAAATATCTCCACATGCCAATAAGCTACCATGTAACATGATTAATCATTTAGAATCCAGTTCTGTTATTAGGATAAATTTTTCTAATTGATGGGAACTTCAGCCAACCACATTCCATTTAGGGTGTGTCCCTCTGGGGCCACAGAAAAACAGATAAAACATCCAGGTACGCTTGCCTCTGCCCTTTTTGTTCCCTGCGCTCCTGGATCGCTGGAACCCTGGTTTTGTAAGTTTTCCTTTCTTCCGTTTATTAAAGCTGAATATTTTATATTAAGCTAGTCTGGTTAATTCTGACTACCGATCGACCACACCCCTTCATCTAATACAAAGTCTGACCAGCTTAGGGCTGGAGAGACAGTTCGGTGGTTAAGAGCAACCACTGATCTTGCACAGGGCCCAGGCATCTGTACCTGGCCCCTCACAAACCCTGTAACTCCAGCTTCAGATCTTGATCCCCTCTTATGCACCCAGAGACACACATGTGTATATGATTCAAAAAGTAATCCTAATAAACTAAAAACTCATTTGTGTGTTTACATCACACTTACATTAAATATTGTAATTTGCATTACGATAGGACGATGCATCTGTCCTATCTTCTTTTTTTACCTTTCAAGCAGCTCTTTAGCCAAAAATGTTCTAAACACAATCTATTTCCTCTGATAATAACATGGGTTTATAAATGAGCGGATATGACATCTCTGTAAGCATGTATGCAGTCACTGGACGTTTTGGCATGTGTCTTTTCCTGACTAATAGCTCACAAGCTAGGACATACTTCCATGCTTATTTATAGCACTATTGATGACGTATTTAGTAATTCCGGTATAGTGTCATAAACAAGAGAAAAGCAAATCACTCATTAGTCAGGCTCCTTGCACACTTTTTAAAGGGCTCATTTACGTCTGCAGAATGTTGGCGTTTCACAACAGTGCTTGGCTGTGACCTTAAGCTGCCTGGCTTAAGTGACTTGCTTTACGCAGTATTCATTCAACGAGTTGGGCAGGCTGCTTATTACGGTGCTCCATTTGTGTTATTTAACTGTGCCGTGAGCTATCATCTAGAATGGATCCTGTCTTTGACCACATCAGCTGGACTGGACTCAGACGAAGCCCAGACATTCTGAGAGGAAGTCACACTGTACCCACCAATTCTGGGGAACAGTGTGTCTTTCCAGATTCTTTTGTAGACACTCTTCCTGTTGCCCGTATCTGTCACATGCACTAGAATCACTGCACATATAACTACAATGAAATCACACTTGAAGACTAGGTTCTATTCCAGCATGACTGATCCCTATGGGACGGGGAGGTGTGAGTCCTAAGAGGTGCACACAGCGCAGAGATGATCATGCGGACACGAGGGGGGCTGCTTCTGGTCACCTTCTTCTACCTAACACCACCAGGCAATGCAATAAAAACGGGAGAATTCAAGTCATTAAGTTTGTTTCACTCTTTCTTTTTTTCTTTTTTAAATGTTAACTTAGAAAACTTAACACTTTCCTTTGAAAAGGAGGAAGGCAGGGCTATTCTCTCACTGAAATGTTAACCTCCTTTCCCAGTGGGAGCTGATGCACGCAATAAGATAGCATACTTGGGGAGAGGGCCCCACAGAGGACCGTGCCCTCGTCTGTAGACCAACTTTCTGCCTAAGACATTGTTGGCAGTTGTTTAAAAATGACCGACCCATGCAGAGCAACTCTTCTGCATATAAGTAATTAATACTAGTAGGTATAACGAAGGGTGTTAGGAAACCATTCAGAGACAAAATCAGGCTGAAAAGAAGCATATAATAAAAATCAAAGAGCTGGAAAAAAAGAAATGTTTTCCATCTACATTTCACCAGCTCAAGATCAAGTTTTTGATAAATCCCCCATATACACACAGACACAAAATGACTGCGAACTGACGTGTCTGTTTAAGTGGCACAAAAGCTACAAGATAAAAATGAGAGAATTAAAGGGCTTGTACAAAAGGCATACTACATATCTTAGTTTTTTTCCAGAATCTTACTTAACTGTGCGAAGAGAAAACGATGAAACCTTCACGTGGAAATGCCTCCCTAACATCCCAAGGTGCACAGGGTTGCCAAGAGAATCACACTATTTTGAGTGTAGAATTGTATGTAAGCAAGACCGCTAAAAATAGATGAAAACACACAGAACTTGCATGTCAGGGCATCCTCATCCTGGATACGGCAAATAAAACCAACAGGTTTTGCAAACGTTCTCGAAGGAGAGAAAATGCGCTGGGATGTTATACATCTTTGCGGTAAAACCCACCTTTGCAATTTGGTCAAATTTCCCGAAGAGCTCATTCAGCATGTGGACCAGTTCCCCAGGGGAGCAGTCACTTGCAAGTCGGGTGAACCCAACGATGTCCGCGTATAAGATGCTGTGGGAACAGGTGGGGAAGAGAACTTAAAAGTCTATATTACATTGTGAAGATGAGTCATGACAATTTCCTATTAGAACAGTGTAAATATTTTGTACTTGGTACTTTCATGAGAAACATGCTATTTCCTGGACAGGAAATGCATAAACGTTGAAATCCATCACCATTTAAATATTTTTCTAGTGCTGCATTTAAAAATTATTTTTAATTTATTTTTTTTATTCCTCTCTCATACATCATATCCAACCGCAGTTTCCCTGAGGACTTAGTGGGAAGAGACAAGCTGCTGCATCACACTGGTCCAGTTCCAGGCCGTTTGTTTCTTCTTCCTCTCCTCCTGGTGCATGCCTGCCTTCCCACTCATACAACCCAGGTGACCAGTGGAATGTAGGTCCCACTTGCACTGTCACGTGACCCATGCTGTACAAACTCCTATAGTAGAAGCAACAGCTGCTAAAGTCCAATCCCGTGGGCACCAGTTCAAATGAAAAAAATTTCGAAGCAATAATATTCCTTTCTAAAAGGGAATAATAATCGATTGATCCTGCATCCTTTACTCTAGGCTTAGACTTCACTTGGGGTGACACGTTAAACAAATCAAGACACAGGTGAGTGTTCAAAGGTGACTCCTGTTGAATACTGCGAAGGGGAATAGCAGACTGTTAGAGAGAGGGACACGGGCAGGCCGGGAAGTGAGCGTTCAGGGAACTTCACTCTTTGGTTGTGACAGCTTCGTTTGCATATGTGCAGAAGAGTGGGGCTGACTGTGAGTTTCCCAAAGAATAACCAGTGAGATGTGCCAGTGTGTGCATTAACCCTTTCAAATACAAGAGCACAGTCCAGATGGCCACGAAGGCTTTATACATGGTCTACACTCCTGCTCTGAGTCTGAACAGCCACTTAGTGAAGATGTTATGGCTTGAGACGTACCATGCAATAGAAATAGTCATGAGGAAGGTTATTAAAATAAACAAAAAACAAACACAAAACCGCAAAAAGGAAAATGTGGAAATTGGCAGCCATGTGGAGAATTGGATCCACTGTGCATTGTTGGTGAAGGCGTAGGGGGGCACAGCCACTATGGAATACACTACGATAGCTCCTGAAGAATTTAACCCTGAGAACAACAAGATGTAGATGTGGGATTAAAGATTCAAGCAGATGTTGATGCGTGACTGACTGAATTTGCTTTATTCCCGAGGCAGGGTGGAAACAACCCAAAAGTCCATCTGTGGACGTATGGGAAGAGAAACTGCGATCTCTACATACACTGCAATAGTAGTCAGCCTGGGAAAGAAATGAAATCTCAGGAAATGCTGGGCTTGAAGGCACAAAATGTCAAATGTTAAGTGATTACATTCCATGTTGCCTTCGACTAAAGCAGCCCTTATAGGCAGAAGGCAGAATGGCGGGTGCTGGGTTGGTGGAAGAAGTCGGGGTTTGTTGATTTATGGGGATGGGAACCCCATGTACAATGAGGAAAAGGTTACGGAAATGGTCAAGACAGTGGGAAGGCTCTGTGAACTCTTCCTCCCACAGAACTATTCCCCTAGAAGTGGCTGAACTGTAAAACATTGTGCCCATTTCACCACATCAAAAACAAAACACGTGGTGCCCATCATCTTTGTCACAGACAGATCAGTTCAGGGCTCTGTAGCAAAGCACAGGAGAGATGCATTCCTCTGTTGGGGGACAGGTGACTTCCACAGGCTTCTGAAAAGACTGGCCTTTCTGTTCTCTTCACATGCTCTCTCACACCATGCCTACTTCCCTCCATCATCCCTTTAGAGGAATGGCTGGCAGAGGCTGAGCCACAGGCGCATCTATACAAAGAACTCTGGGAAAGGAATAGGTGAAGGTGGGCGAAGCCACTTCCCTCTTGTCTGTAACATCCGCATCTTTTCTGATGATTAGAACCTGAACTGGGCAAAGCAGCCCCATGGCAGGCTGGCTGCAGATATCACTGGCTACCCCAGAGCTTGCCTTTCAATAAAGAAATGAAAAGAGTAATCAGAGACTGTGGTGCAATATCAGAAACCGTGTAAAAGGAACTGTGAGGATCTAAGACAGCAGTTCTCAACCTTGTGGGTCACCACACCTTTGGGGGTCAAATGACCCTTTCACAGTGGTCATCTACGACTATCAGAAAGCACAGATATTTATATTCCAATACATAACAGTAGTAAAACTAGTTATGAAGTAGTAAAGAAAATAATTTCATGGTTGGTGGTGGACAGCCACAGCATGAGGAACTGTATTAAAGGGTTGCAGCATCAGAAAGGTTGAGAACCGCCAGGCGGCGGTGGCGCACGCCTTTAATCCCAGCACTCGGGAGGCAGAGGCAGGCGGATCTCTGTGAGTTCGAGACCAGCCTGGTCTACAAGAGCTAGTTCCAGGACAGGCTCCAAAGCTACAGAGAAACCCTGTCTCGAAAAACCAAAAAAGAAAAAAGAAAGGTTGAGAACCACTGCCTAAAGGCTCACGTGGGGATGGGGTCTGGGGAGGACGATCTAAGAATCATTATTACAGAGGTCACTCTGGCAGTGCCCCGTGGAAGCAGGCAGGCCATTGGAGCCCAAGCAAAGTCTGCAGTGGGGAGCAGTGGAGAGACATGGTCAGACACAGAAGAAGATGAACCGCACACTGCAACTGATTAGATTTTGGCAGGGAGCATCCAGGAGAAGAAACTGAAGTTAAAGGGCAGTTCCTGGGTGAACTGTGTTTGGAATCTAGGTTCAGACGGATCGTGAGCTTGCCCAGGAAGAAGACCACTTTATCTTTGTTAGTTTTGTTGTTACCTTAAGTCACCCGCTAGGTGAATGAGCACAGGCTGGGTTCCATGTCTTACAAAGAGAGTGAAGTCCTGGGAGAGTGGAAAGAGCACAAGGGAGCCTCAAGAGTGACAATATCGTCCATCTACAGACGAGGCTAAACTCAGGGGATAAGAAGGAAACATCAAGATTATAAGGACACGAAGATTGATGTGTTCTCTCAGTAGGGCCTGCATGCCTGCACGGTCAACGCAACAAGGAACAGAAGAATTACACAGATCTGGAGACAGGGGATCTGGATTGGGGAAGTTGGTATTAAGTAGGTTTGTGGCTTGGTGGGGGTTCACACCAGAGGTAGGAAGTTGAGGACAAGGGAAACCAATCACAGTGAAGAAAAATTCTCTGTGTCCTGAGCTATGTAGGAAAGATGTAGTTTCAGACCGGGTGACATGTAGGATTAAGCAAAAATACACTTGCTTTTATTTTGCTTTCATTTGTTTTCAAATGTTGTGTCTGTGCTTGCTTAGGAATGACTGGGAATGACCCAGAGAAAGGCGATCAAGGGCCAGAAGGCCACCAACAGTTGCTGTCCTCGGATCGAGAAATCACTATTTTCATTAGTGCGAGGAACTGCTACAAGTAGGAATAAGCCCGTGTCTAATGGACACCAAAGCAGAGCTAGGAGGCAAACAGTTGATGTTTCTGGATGCCCAGCAACATTCCTTTTGCTGGCAGAATTGAGCTGCCGTGCTGTGAGGATGTCCGGGCATCTGATGGTGAGGACCAGAGGAGCTGAGGCCTCCAGCTAACACCCCATGTGAACCATCCATGGAGGGCAGGAGCCACATAGAAGGCGGGTCCTCTGGCAGCTGTATCTAACACCTGGCCTGCAGTTTCACAGCAGAGTCCAAGCCTCAAACATCTGGACAAACATCTCTTAAACTTCTAGCCCACGGATGCTGTGAGATGCTAATGTCTGTGTTAGGCCACTAAATTTGGGGGTGTCGGTAAACAAAAATTGACAAGTAATACAGGTGGTATAAGGGGTTCGTTCACTGCTTGAGGGTTTCCATGTTGTCCACCGAGATGTCCAGTGACTGCTTCCGCCACCACACATTTCTTTGCAGGCTTTGATTGCCCAAATAAATGCCTTGAAATCAGCTCCGGCAATGGGAGGGGGATTGCAGCAGTTTGGGTGGCAGAAAGCTGGAGAGAGGAAGCATTTGAATGGCACACCCCCAGATACCAGAAGCATTAACTTCTTGCTTCTCTAACTTTATAGATGAAATGCTTACACAGCCAAAGGCAAACAGGGCTTTTAAACAATTTTATTGCTTAATGGGCCATAACTTTCTTTAAATAGACTTAGTTTCTCCTATCACCCATGCAGTGTTTCTCACCACAATTCCCATCCTGTCACCAATGTTTCTCCTTGAGGTACTGTCTGGTGAGACGCCTTTCTTACTGCCCACTTATTTATGCCTATACTTGGGTCCTGCATGTCACGGGCTCTGGGTACCTTTTTGTAAGATCTGATGCCAAATAAGCCATTTATCTAAGTTTCAGTGAAGTGTGTGTTTCATCTCGGATTTCAAAACTTTGATTTAAAACAGCTGGCCTGGGAGACAGTAGTTATGATGAGAGTCCAGATTTGGAGAACAGACTGGGTTCCAGTCCTAGCAGATGCTCCCCAGCCGGGGTTGAGAGTCAAGATTTGGGGAAGAGGCTTTGGCCTATGTCTAGCTGATGTTCAGATAAACATATCTGTGGGCCCGGATATACTGAAGTATGATTCAAGAATCTTCCCTGACAGCTAAAGAATATCAACGAAGCTTAACAGACACAGTCATGTATATGTGCAGAGGACTAAGGGGAAAGCCTGGCATCAGCACAATGGGTGGATTAGAACAAATTCCTGAAGGAGGTAGCTGGGATGGAGAGGACAAGAAAGGAACACCAGCTATGTGGTGACTTTTGGATGGGGATAAAGGAATGAGTCTCTTCCCAGCCTGAAGGGAGGGGCCTTACAGGTCACCTTCTACATCAGGGGCAACAGAGGTTTCATACATCTTCCTTCTTGGCTAGAATCCCATAGTGTTAGCTTGCTGGCTTCTGAGCACTATAATTCTAGGAATGACTCTCTGGGGGATATACTTACGACAATGTCTGTCTTGACAAAGCAGTTATTGCCATGAGAAATATAAAGATCTGCATTAGGCCCCTGTGGCCGTTGCCATTAGTTGGTCAACCCAATAATCCAGCCTCCCTGGAATGCTGGCTTCATGGAGGCCCTGTAGCCAGGAAACACATCTGGAAGGATTGTCCATTGTGTCTAAAAAAGTTCATGGACACTCATACTGCAGTCTTACTGTGAGGGTTTTCAAAAAAAGACCTCACCATCCACCTCTTCTTCTCTGTTCCTCTCCGTCACAGACAGAAAGTTTACAAACTATGTATCAACCCAATGGATGAAGCAGACCAAATTATATCATCCCAATATGAAGGTTCCGAGCGGCATCAGAAGGGTAAGAGGAGTGGGCCCCACTGTACCATCAAAGAATGGGGAGTTACTGTGTGATGTGCCACCGAGGGCCTGCACGGCGCACCGTACCTCACGTTGGTGTGCCGCTTGACATACAGGTTGTGGAAGTTGTTTGTGTTTTCCATCTGGCCAGCTTTGGGACCCTGCAGCCTCTGGATGATCTCAGCTTTCATCTCCATGGCTATGTGAGCTGGCAGCAGGGAAAGCAGAAGGCGCTCCTGTGAGGAAGGGAAGAAAGGGCAGCACACATCAGACAGTGATGGGAGAGGCTGCCTGGTGGGGAAGCCAGTGCTCCCCGGATGGAAAAAAACATAACTCTTCCTGAGGCTGGGCCATATTATTATATTCTTATTTACTGAACTCTCAATAAGAGTTCTCCACATGGGTAATAAAAGAAGGTAAGGTTATTTCCCCAAGGATATTATTCATCTATTTTGATTCTAAAATAGAAAAGTAGGAATAATATTAAAAACCCCAAATACCAACAGACAACGTGAGATAAAAAACATTCATTTCACCTTTCCGTTCATGTGTGTGATAAACCACAAGCTTCACTGCACTTGGGAAAGGCGGCTAATATCCCACACTCCCTGAAAAAGGAAGCCAAATATTTTCCAATATTTCATTTCCTCTATGATAAACACCGTCTCCTCCGGTGATTATCAACTACTGTGAAAACGGAGTCGGAAGTGGGAGTTTCTGCGAAGCACCATCCAGAAGAAGCTACAGAGCACCAGAGCACATGAGCTTTCTGTGGATTTTTGGTTTCTGCAATAGTGAGCACACTAGAAGTGAACCCTAGCATGCGAGCCAACATGGACTTCTGTATATACCCATCTTAGTCAGGGGGCATTTTCCCACCCTCTGCAAGGAAGATAATTATTTCTGGGGGAAAGAATCACATAAGGGCAATCATGGAAAGTTTGTCAACATAGAATAATTTAAATGTTAAATTACTGCATTTAAAACAATCAGTAGACTCCCCTTTGTTAGTCTCACCTCCTAGCCACGGCTCTTGACAACTGATGTTTCTTGGTACATTGCAGGCTCCAGGGTGGGCCCTGGGCTCTTAGTTAACAGGACCCCCCTGGTGGTCACAGTATTAGATCTTAGTAAAAGTGAGTTTCTAAGAAAAGCTTGAGTTAAGAACACATGAATTTCCTTTAAATTTGTCCTTTTCCACTTTTAAAGATCAAACGTTACACGGCAATTGCTTAAGAGTGCCCCATCTACTTCCCGGGTAGACAGTGTAGCTCGTTCCTTTCCATGTTCAGTCTCTCGGGTCGCAGTGATCTCCCATGTCCACCTGCTTCCGTTTCCAGGTATCCTCTAAAGGGCCTCAGGGGAGCTCATTCTGTCACTCATTGGCCATGTCTTCCTTGCCACCCCAGTCCCTCATCCCGCTTTCTGAGACCACCTACAGACTGAACTCGGATCCTCTACATGGGGCCCACCTGGCATTTGCCTTTGTTCCATATTCTGTAATGAAGTGTGCTATACCCCAATCCAGACCTGCCTGGGGACACAGATTTCATGAGCGAAAATGGAGAATCAAATATAGTGGCTTTTCTCTCCCACTCCAAGCCTTATTTAACAACCAAATGTAAGTCACAATCTCTATTTTAAACCCAAAATGTAGACGAATGACCAACTTTTTAAAAAATGTACTGAAAAATTGCAGAAGATGAAATTCATATGTTATGTAAAACAGACCCATCTCTTTTGTTGTATTAAAGAATCGCTGTGGATTTAGAACACAGAAGAATGTTCAGGAGTGGGGCGTTGACACGGTTCTGTGAGCAAAGACGCTTGCCACAGGGCTTGACAACTGCAGTCTGGTCCCTGAGACCATGGTGGAAGGAAAGAACGGGTTCTCTGGTTTTCATAGCTGTGCGGTGACACACCTCCCTCTTCCAAACACAATTTTAAGAATGCTGTTAAAATACCCTTCAAAGACAGTGGGTTTCAATGTCACTTCTTAGTGGGTAAAGGGCTTGCGTATAAGCCTGATGGCCTGAGTTTGATCCCTACAACCCACAGGAGGCATAGAACCAACTCTGCAAAGTTGTCCTTTGACTTCCACATGCTCACTCCTGCACACTATGCTTACACACACACAAACACACACATACACACACAAAAACCACACACTCACATACACACACGAACACACACACACACACACACAAACCACACACTCACATACACACACGAACACACACACACAAACCACACACTCACATACACACACGAACACACACACACACACACACTCACACTCACATACACTAATAAATGAAAATTTACTAAAATGACAGATTTAGGAGGTACAGTTAATGAGCCACACAAAAGCTTGTCCATGACCTGGGTATTCGGGTATGGCTGGCACACAATACCAACTCTTCCAAGAGGATCCGACCTGGGAGAGGTGTGGGACCAGAGAGCAAGCTACCAACACAAACCTGCCTGCAAGGTGATGAAATCTGAGGCACTTTATTTGAAATTTGTCTTTTTTTCCCTTACAGTAGAGCTCAGTATGAAGCTTGTGAGTGCCAAACGGCCCCTCTGACCATCCTTTGTCCCCAGATCTAATGCTAATGGCAATATATTTTTTCCTAAAATGTGTTCTTTTAAAGAGTGCTTTATGCAAGGGTTCCAGAGTTCATTCAGTAAATTTCTATGTTCTGCCAATCAAACTATGGCAATATGAGCCCCAATGGTTCTAATGTAACAATACAAAAATATTCTGGTTATATTTTAAGTTACTTTTGTGATGAAGGGTTCATGAGAAAACTTTTTTTTTCTGAGACAGGGTTTCTCTGTGCAGTCTTGGCTATCCTGGAACTCTCTCTGTAGACCGGGCTGGACTCAGACTCCTAGAGATTTGCCTGCCTTTGCCTCCCAAGTGCTGGGACTAAAAGCATGCACCACCACCACCCAGCAAGAAAATCTAATTTAAACAGAGCAGATAAAGTTTAGAATTTAAACTTATTCATACTTATGTTTGAGCCTCCTCTTTTTAGTGAATTGGGCAGACAGTAAACATTTAAAGTTAATTCATTTTTCAAGCAAAGAATAAACTACTTGGATAAAAATTTTTAAATTTTTATCTCCTATGTGAGAATTTCACACGTTTTTACTACTAATTCTTTTTATTGTTTCTTTCCCACTCTGCCCCTCCAAATTCTCAAAGACCTTCCTATGTCCTCCTCCCTCCTCCTCTTCATTTTCCTTCTACAGTCCCGAGTCCAAGTCCTGTGGCTTGTATGTGCACAGGACCTGTATGTGCACATGCGTAGAGCCAGCAGTGGAGCATGGAGAACCTCTGAGGGACCACACCCCCACAGGAATGGACTCTCTCCTGAAAGAGATGTCAGCTGCTAAGAGCTCTCAGATAGCCGTGAGACCTCATGAGCCCCTCTCCTGTCTATGCTGGATGGTTGGAATTTTAAACTTTTCTGCTTCAGAATTCTTCTATCTAACAACTGTTTTAAATGCAGCTGAATCTGCATTTAAAACACCAAGCCAGTGTAACGTGCAGGGGGGATAAGTACCATATCTCTCCTCTTCCCAACTGAAAGGGCCTATCAGAAATCTGGATTCCAGAGCGGTGCAGAGCCATAGGTGGCTCCATCACACACTGGTAAAGGGAGATCTTGTCTCATCCAACATTGCCCTGCAACACGAAAGAGCTCAGGTCTCACCCAGACCTTGGCCTTTACAAGACACCCACAGGGGGTGTGAAAAGGAGCTTCCAGTTTACACTAGAGCACACCTCATCTTGCAGCCAGGGTCAGGCCTGCAAATCTGAGAGAATGGACGCCTTCCACCGATTCCCATCACCTGTGTATCCCTGGAGCTGCTTTCTGGCCATGGTGCTATTGCTGCTCTGTCCATTGTCTTGCAAAGATTGCCTCCCAGGGCTCTTGTAAGTATTGCTTCAGACCAGTTAAATAAAACTCACCACACTGAATACTCATTATTTGAAAAGTCTTGTTGCATGCTTATTTAATGCCCACTTTAATAAAGCAGTTACAGTTTTTATATAGATGGAGAACAGCCCTTTGGAGCAGAAGCAGCCCTGAGATGGGAGAAGATGTGGGGAGATGCGAGTTCCAGCCTTTTTGCTGCCATTAACAGACGGCATGGGCGTCTGAGCCTCGATTTCATTGCCTAGAAGCCAATTCTACTGCACCAGTGGAACTGTCCAAGGCCATGCAGGAAGCAAACACTTCCCCAGCACTGTGGGGGGCTCTTTGTAGAAGTTACCTTTTCCAGCTCTGGAGACAACCGTGTGCTGCTGCATGTGCTCCCTGATGAGTGTCCCCAGTAACCGTGTGCTGCTCCAGTGCTCCCTGACGAGTGTCTCCAGTAACTGTGTGCTGCTGCATGCGCTCCCTGATGAGTGTCCCCAGTAACTTCTCTCCATCAGTGAGGCTCTTGCTCCATCTCCCCTAATTTCCATAACCTCCTAAAGAGGGCTGCTAGTCAAGAGATTGCACCCACAACCTTGCTTTTGTGTGATCCTTGAAGAGCAGATCCAGAAGTGTGAGAAGGACAAGGACATTCTGGCCAGCGCGTCCACTTCTGTGTGTGGGGAACGTGGAGCTCTTACTAGGGGTTACTATTGTTATGATAAAACTCTATGACCAAACACAACTTGGGGAAGAACGGATTTTTATCTAGCACAATAGGCTTGCTTATATCATAGTCTAGAGGACTGGAGTGCCCCGTCCAAATTAAAATCAGTGTACTCTTCAGCAAACCACAAGTCTCTGCCACCAACCATTAATTAAGCCTTTGCATGTATAACATATTTTCTTACTAAAACTCCCAATTACATACAATTTCACTTCAATTTAACTATTATGTCAACAGAAAAAAATCAGTATAGCCGTGGCTCAGTGAAAATCTAATGTTAAGGCAGAATCTGAGACTTCCAACCTGGGCCGTGGGTGACTGTTCCACTCACTCTAGTTTGTGAAGAGGTGACCAGAGGCTTTCTGGAGGACACATCGTAAAAAGGAGTTAGAGAGGATGGAATTGCCACTCGCATGCAATCACTCTCCAGCCAAATGAAGTTAGAGAAGAAAGTACTCATCAAGTCAGACTGTAAATTATGTCTATAGTCACTGATGACGGGAAGCTGGTATTTCTAAGCTTGAACTGTTTACCATCAGCTGTCAATTCGATTCTCTAAATTAGAGCCCTAGGGAACCAGAAGTCACTCATCAGGTGGATAAATGCTCAGTCCTTACTGGGAGAGTGTGGAGGTCCCCGGGGAAGGCCACAGCTGTGTTCTCTAGAGCAGGACAAAGAATACTTGAGTTCTAGCACTCAGAGGAAGATGGCAGCGCTGCTAGCTCAGATCAGACATGGAAAACAGAAGCATAGCTCAGAGTTCACAGACTTTGAGAAATGGGGCGTCTGGTGGTGGATTCCTTACAGATGCAAACAGAGCACGCGGATAATGTAGGCGGGAATTTGTTTTGGTGAATCTCACCACTCATGTGAGGCTGAGGACACAAGCTCTTGATGCTAAAATAGCAGGAAAGGCTTATTTAGGGAAAAATCCATCTGATTAAGAGAACAGAATCTGACCTCAGTGGAGACTTAACATTCAGGATGGACTATGTCCATCATTGGCAAAAGAACCACCCCTAGGAAGGTGGGCTCACTTTAAGCTATGCTAAAGAGATGGGGGGAATAATTAATCCTTTAATGAGACACTGTGCTTTGCCTTCCCAGAATAACAGCCCCTATGCTCTAGCCCAGCTTTGTACATTGACCTGCTTTTCTTCATTATCAGAAAAGTGTGACTTCTCTCTTTTTTTCTCCTTTTGAAGCATGCTTTCCCTAACAGTTTGGCTGTCTTACGCACCTACCAGTGTCTGACCTTCATGTGAGTTTAACTTTTTTCTTTTCTTTTTGGGCACTGCTGATGGTTTTCCAACTTGCCTGCCCCAAAGTTTTTCTTTCAAATGCTAATAAAATTGCCTTTGCCTTTCCATTTGATTACATCTTTGAATTATGTTATTAAGGAGACTAGGAACCCCAAGAAAGGACCCTGATCTCTCCTGTCTTATCTGGCAACTAAAAGAGGCCTACAAGTCCAGTAACGTTAACACTGATTAAAAAAAATCAGATCCAAAGGAAAACAATTACCTGATATCTTGTGAGCTGAGCCTCGTTGGCTCACAGAGATCACGTGTATGTCAGGTTTGCTGTGTGGTTAAGAATCTAACCACGGTCTGGGTCTGTTCCTGTAGGCACCATAGAGCTGAGCACAGACCTCACCACGCCCTAACATCTGCATCTGTGCTTTGCATATTCACATCATCTGCTGCCCCTCTCAGTCATTAGCTACCAGTGTTCTATTGGCTCCTGTGCTTTCCTTGTGGGACTTTTCTGCGTGTTTCAAGGGTTAGCAGCTTTGAGGGTTGAGACTTAGATTAGACTTCAATGGCTTCATGTCACTAGATGCCAAAAGAAATGCCAGTGACTATGGAGACAACATAGGCTGCCTGACAAATGCCACATGTCTTCTGGGGGTGAAACAGCTGACAATCACTGCTCTGAATGTCAGACACATTTATTTGTTGGAGGAGGTACCTTGTACTTCCTGGCCTCCTGGCTAGCTTAGACCCAAAACAATCATATAGACACCATATTATTTAAAACACTGCTTGGCTCATTAGCTCTAGCTTCTTATTGGCTAACTCTTACATATTAATTTAACCCATCTCCATTAATCTGTGTATAGCCACATGGCACTGGCTTATTGGTAAAATTTCAGCATGTCTGACTCCTGACTCTAGCCACAGCTCCATGGTGTCTCTCTGACTCTGCCTCCTTTCTCCGAGCATGCCATTTAGGTTTTTTTTTTTTTTTTGCCTACGTAAGTTCTGCCCTATCAACAGGCCAAGGCAGTTCCTTTATTCATTAACAATAAAAGCAACACATAAACAGAAGGACCTCCTACACCATATGGAGACAACATAGGCTGCCTGACAAATGCCACATGTCTTCTGGGGGTGAAACAGCTGACAATCACTGCTCTGAATGCCAGACACATTTGGCCTTTCCCTTTCTTTACTTCAGTTCCTTTCCAGTCTGGGTTTTATGGTCTTCTGCTGCAATTTTATTTCCCCTTATTCCAGTATGGAAGAGCACATACTCCCCAGGGCATTGCTGGGAAATACTTCATTACTTCTCCCCAGGCGGCTGGATAGGAGCCCCGACGACTACAGACCTAGCCAAAGAGGGGCTGCGGTATGTGAACTGGGTGAGGTATGTTTGTCCAGAAAGATGCTCTTGTTCTTATGGAAGGAAAGAGGAGGTGCTGGACACAAACCAGGGTTCTCTGGGTTCTCTGTCATCATTTTTCAAGCAGAAGCCATTACCTTCCTGCTCAGGCTATGCCCTTGTCAATACAGTTGAAGGAATGGCTGAGCACGCTGCCAGTTGCCTAAATATAAACCTGCAGGCATCTGGACCACACCTCACATTTTTACAAATCTTCATAGCACAGAACTGTCTTGACACCGACTTAATGTTCCTCTTTAGCTACCAGCAATGTATCTGATAAAGGAGTTACTTCCCAAGTGGGTCTTCTCCTGTTTGTCCCTTTCTGCTCCCCCTCTTCCCCTTAAAGTGAAGGTCTCTCTGAGATAGAAAGCAGCTAAGTCTGGTTAACACCACCTCTGGATGCTTCTAGTGTTTGGGAGACTACAGAACCCCAGTATGTTCTAAGGTGTAGTTCTCTGTATGTGCCTCACCTCCTTTACTTCCTTCTCCTTCCAGATCTTTCGGGTCACATGCTATCTAAGCCTGCCCTGAAGAGCATCCTTCCTCTGGGACCTAAAGACTGATACCTTCATGTTGTTCCCATCTACCTTCCTCGGTTAAAGCTGTTTTTAAACAGTTGTTCGGACGAGCTTACAATACAGCTTCATCTTTCATTCTTTCATGCCCATCTGCTTTGGTTCACCTTATCAATGGCCCTCGAATCCTACTGGAATCACCTATTTACTTCTGGCATACATGCATCCAGACTGTGTCTGTTCAATATCATGTACCCAGCATAAAACACAGATACCAGCACCTGTCATATGACCTATTTGCTGAATGAACACAGCAATGGATGCATGGGTGAAGGGCTACAGGCCTCATGACACTCTGAACGGAATTTCCAGTGTACTCCTTATGCTGTCTAATTCTTTAATGGCAGCTGGCAGGAGACTCTCCCAGCCTCTGCTCTGTCACACGTCATGCAGCATGTAAAGCAGAGCACCCTCTTGATGCTCAGAGTCCTTGGGAGCCAAGAGCTATTGAAATAAATCTCCACAGTCAGTTCTGGGCCTTTTGCTGTCAAAGTGTCAGGAGGAAATGGGGATACATCCTTGAATATGGCAACAGAAATAGGAATACGCCCTGAATTTCATCTCTAGTCATTCTTGAAATCATTTGATTTTTTTCTCTAAGGAAGAAATCTGTTGGGACTAATTGAGTCCTGGCCTTCAGCTGCTCTTCCCTGCTAGAGCCTTCTAATTGAAGTTACTAAAAGCTGTGTTTTGCCTAGAGGATCAGAGGATGGGATTTTCACCTGTTGGCCATTGACGGCTGTGTATTTAAGCCTCCATGGTGCTATTAAAGAGGGGCTTTTGTACCAGCCATTAGAGGTCTGTGTGTTGGTATGTCTCTGCGTGTTTCCTTAACCTCCAGCCCCTTGCCCGAAGCTCGTGAACTGGGTTCTAGGGCATAGAGTGCAGACAGGGGGCGGGGGCGGCGGTGTGCAGTAGAAATCATGGAAAAAATGTTCTGTACATGCATGTATGTAACCTTCATGCATGCATGGTCATATTCACACTCATATTCAAAAAGTGTGTTGGATATTATGTTAGTTGTCAGGTATGTGTAAATTCATGGGAACTGTAGGCCTGTTGAGATTTAATATTCTTTCAATGTCTCCTTAAAGGACTTCTGGTGTCTGACCTTTCTAGAGCTGAGGACGCAGCACTGGCCTTTTAATGGGCAGGTTCGAGCCTGAGTGCTCGCATCCATCATGCGTGCAGGCCAAGCATCCTCTGAGGTACATTCCAGCTGCTGACAGCATGGAGCGTGCACACCCCAGAATGCAGTGCAGAGGGGTGGGGGAGGGAACGTATAACTTACAAACTCAAGCCTGCCACGGCAAAAAGAAGGCAAATTTTCTGCCAGGAAACACAAATTCAGATCAGCATAGGAATGATGAAAGACGTGGTTAGCGAGAAGATTCAATTAAAAAACCATATTTATTGATTAATTTGAAATAACCATATTAGCATAATAAAGGAACTTGATGATTCTCATTCCAACCAAAATATCTGTCAATCTCCCCAAAGATGTTAAGAGTATTGACTTGCTATGTGCCCGGCTGAAGTATGATAAAATGTTGAATCTTCTGCAGTGGTTTCTGAGGGAGAACACTATGCACCCACACTGGCTGAGCGTAGAGCCTGTTTCATTTGGGAATGCATTTCCACCAGCTTTTGCTGCAAAAAACAATCCCCTAAAATATAGAAGCTAAGAAAACAATGCAACCTCCGTTCTCATAATCTGTGAAGCGGCAGGTATGTGGCGGGTACTGTTTTGGTTGTGGCTAAATCAGATGACTGGATTCAGTCAGCGTCCTGGCCAGGCCCTGCAGGATGGCTCTAGTGAGAGGTCTGGATGGCAGTTACTTCTGGCAATCTCAGAGGCTTTGATTCTGTTTTCCAAGTCGGATCATGTGAGGTGTCCTTCCCTAGGCCACGTGGCCTCCACGTTGCTTGTCTCAAAGCAGCAGACTTAGAAGTCAGGAGACTGTCATGTTCTCATGCAGTTTGGGCTGCCTGGTGCCACTTCCCATTGTCAAAGCAAGTAACAAGCCCCCCCCCCCCCCCAACCCCCAAACACACACACCAAGCTTCAAGAGCGGAAAACAAACTGGCCACGTCATTTGACTTCCGCACTGGGATAGCAGTCTCCCAATATTCATGGTTCTAAAAACGTTAGTAGAGCCAAGATGGTTGCCTCTGCAGAAAGCCTGGCATCTTGTGAGAGATCCCAGGAATGCAGAAACCACAGCTGTAAGTGCTGAGTTCCCTTGGACTCCAGTTTGATCCTGTGAGTTCCTCTTGTTTCTAATTCTATACTCACAGGCTGTCTGCATTTTCATCTGAACCCTGGCTCTTGGCCAAGCTTAAACTGCACAGGATAAGACAGAGAAGGCCTGGGTCTCACAGGAACTGGGTGACTGTGCTGCTCTCTACCACTCACTCCTAAAAGAACCTAATACCTGGCAAGTCATTCTTCAAATAAATGGGGTAGAGGGTAAGCTTCAGCAGTTGCCTATAGATGGGATGGGTCACCTTAGATTTATCATAACTTTATTTAGGCAAGAATCTATACGGATTAAAACGACTTTCACAAATGCCTATGGATTTTCTCTGTTCTAAGCTTGGTCCCCACATGTGGGGGAATGAGGGGCCTTACGAGAAGGCTGCTGTGTGCTACAGAGAACTGCAGCTTGTCATGACTTTAGGATAGTGCTGACCTCAAAGGAATTCCGAATGTGTTAGTTGCATTGGAGCCCCCTTGAGTCCTCTGAAGTAAGGCAAGTGTGGAATCCAAAGTGCCCACCTGACATTGCGCTTTATGCTGACTTTCTCACTTATACCAGTTCTCTCAGTTACTGTCCACAATAGGCAGGAACGATGCATTCCCTTATATATTCTTATGGATTCGTACCTAAATAGTTTACTAAAACTATTTCATGGCCAATAATTATGGTTCAATTTCCCGGTAGCCATAAGGATATGAACAAGATAGATGGCCAAATGTAAGTCACATTAAAACTATAAGGTAGAATTCCACTCTCCGAACATCTAACCAAATAGGCCATCATTTATAAAAGGCAACAAAGAAATCCCAGTAAAACAGACAACAGGCATAACTGGCACTGACCCAGCTAAGTCAGGGGGTTCTCACTAGTGTTCACAGACCTGGAGGGAAACAAATGAGAAGGAGTTTTCAGCTTCTGACTGTGGGATGAGGGAAATTCCTGCATGGTGGGAAAAGACAGGGAGCAAGTAATGGAGAAAAGGGAACCCCTGCTTTGGTTGGGAAGGAAGTCCTCCCTCCCACCCCCAGTCTCCAGGCAGAGGAGGGAATTCACCTTCATTTGTCCTCAGTGAAAATATTAAGTGCTTGCTTCCATGGGCTGTGCATACTAGAAAGAGGAAGTGGGATCAAGGAGAGACAGTCAGCTGGACCACCCCAAGGGGCATTCCTGTGCCACCTGCAGTGAGGTAGATCAGGTCCTACGTATCCACTCCCCCACAAATGGAATTTTTTTCTATCAGAGATAGCTAGCTTGCCAAGGGCCAATATCCCATAAATATCCCACACATGATGAAGTATCATGCCAATCTTTTCATCTTCCCTACCTAGTTTTTAAGTTTTTTCCCTTCCTTTTCTTCTGGACCTCAGTGGACTGGAACAGCCCACGCCCTTACCTTCTTCCCTCACTTTCTTTTGTGCCATTCTTTTAAAAGTAGACAACTGCAAGACTGTGATTTTGATCCCAGTTAACAGGGGAAAAAAAGCAGCCACCATGTGAGCTAGAATAACATCCAAGTGAAGTTCCTGTCCCAGTGTGCTCACCAGCCTGGCTTAGGTCTCGCAATGCCCCTTTTGCATAAATTGCAGTGTTGGACTGCTTGACATTGTATGTTCCATTGTTTCCAGCCAGGGTTATTCTTGGTTTGTTTCTAGTAGTGGAGACTGAACCCAAGGAATGGTCCTTCCTCTGGCTTTATCTTACTTTCGTCCACCGGGGCAAAGGTGCAAAGCAGCAGGAGTTCTGAGTGTGGCAGCAAGAGACTAAGCCCTGGAGTTAGCCAGTCTCGCTGAGAATCCCAGCTCTGCCTGACACTCATGCCTTCATGGGTTTGCCATGTGGGGGACTGAAGTGTCTGGTTGCCATCAAGAAAACTAAAGGTAGGCAGGGCAGCAGGATTACTTTATTCAACCAAAGCTCTAAGTTCTAGTTGAGATTAGCCACTAACTTGGGAGTTTAGACTGTTCCTACCTGCTACAGTTTCATTTCCTCCAGCTTATCGTGAAGGAAGCCAGGTCAGGGCAAACTGCTTTCCATACTTGTGGTGAATCAAGACTTCTCTAACCCTTATGTTTAGACACAGAAAACAGGGGTCGTCAACCTCAGCGTAACTGCAAAACAAAGTATCCCATTTCCCCACTCAGTAGCTAATTCTCCAGCAGTGAGAATCCAGAATACATGTTGCCTGATCTACAGTGGCAACCTATAATTTGTGTGAGAAAGACTTCATTTAGAAGAACGCACATGTCATTTTTTTCATAACCAAGTAAGAGTTACAATTAGTTTGATTCATAAGCTGTCAGGGATGTCTCCAGAAGACACGCAGCCAACAATGAGTCAGAGGCTCTCGAGGCAGCTCTGTGATCGGAGAGGGAACTGATCTTCAGTTGTGTAATTAATACTAAACATAAACCCTCCTCCATTTTCCTCCTCAAGCATCCACTGTTCTCTGGAGCGTTGTCTTCCAAGGAGTGCATCATTAAGGAAGAAAGGTAATGATTTCGCTCACTTTCTACTGAGCTCTGTGCAGCATTCCACCTCCGGGAAACAGCCAGAATACGTAGCATTGAAATGCTCAAACATAATGGGGTGAAAAGGAAATGCTTCTGCATTTTCTCCACTATCACAGACATATTCATGTGCTGCAGAAGTTTTAATGAAATTATTTTTACCAGGGCCAGTGAGATAGCTTGGAGAATACAGATGTGTGGTGGTTTTGAACTGGAAAGGTCCCCAATAGACATATGGATCGAAGACTTGGTCTCCAGCCAGTGATGATATTTGGACAAGTTATGGAACCTTTAGGGAGTGGAGGCTTGTTAGAGGAATACAGAAATAAATGTTATTAAAAATCACACCAGAAAAGAGTTGAGTCAAAATGGTTTCCAACCTATAGAGTTGTATACATTGGTGTAAAAACTTGTGAGGCTAACAATAGGGATGGTGTGCTGTTGCTGTCCAGGTGGTGTGCTGTTGCTGTCCAGGTGGTGTGCTGTTGCTGTCCAGGTGGTGTGCTGTTGCTGTCCAAAGTATTAAATGTGATCACATTTACAGTTACACATTTCAGTTACAGTTGCCCCTGGCTTTATCTGCATTATTCCAATGCTTAATAATTAAAAAATCTCATAATACTTGGATAAATGTGGAAACATTCATTAGGAGGAAGCAAAGGGAATAAAACAGGTGCTGGCTGCAATCTTTGACTCCCAGAGACTCTCAGTATTTTGCTGGTGGCACACACTGAGGCACAGCCGCCTGAGCTCCCTTGCCTGTCCATGCCTCATGGCCTCCAAGGCCCATCTTTGGGCTAGCTGTAGGCTGAACATTAGGTTTTCATGTCCCAAGTGAATGAAAATATATTAAAAACAGGATAGTACGGAAATTTAAAAAGCAATTCCAATTACAGATCTTCTGTCTTGAGTGGATAGTGGAGGCCAGGCATGATGTGTGGAGTTAATGAGCATATATGTTTATAACTTAGTCACAGACACATTTATAGTTGTGTGCTATCATAAGAAAGAGACAAAGAGGACAAGAGAGAGAGAGAGAGAGAGAGAGAGAGAGAGAGAGAGAGAGAGAGAGAGAGAGAGAGAGAGAGAGATGAATGATTAACCCCATCCTGGAAGAAAATTTTATTTTATTTTTTACATGAAGTGTACTCTCTTACTCCTTTGAGATGTTGCCTCCAATCCAGGAACTGATTTCATAATCCACCATCCAGTGCCACATGATAGACAATTATTTCTTCAGAAGGTGAACCAGGATCCCTGCTGTGGGGTACTGTCACTCCTGACATGGGTCTGGGTGGGAGTCCATCTCCCAGGGCATAGGATGCACCCATCAGGTTTTCAACACACTTGAGGAACTGTCTCCTGGCCGTGGCTGTGTCAACTCTTGATACCCACGGCACCCGGGAACTCCGGCTCAGGGCGTGGCTGCCTCTTGACCTATTGATGCTTCCTTGTCTACATGGCAATGTATATTTAACTTTGCCTTGCCTGTCTATTCACCTCATTTGAATTAGGACTTGAGCCATCTATACCTTTTTTCCTTTAGCTCCTTCTAGGTTCAACCCTGCTGATTCCTTTCTGAGCTTCACTTGAGGAAGCATTGCTAATTCAAACGAGTCCCACAAAGACCAAGAGGCACAGCATTTCTACACTCCTGCCTTTCCATAGAGATAGTGTAGTAGTGAGGTAGCAATGTAGAGGTTGATGTGGAGTTACTATGGGGAGAGTGACAGGTGAGCTGTGATGCTTCTGAGACATTTCAAAGTTGGGTACCCACAACTTTCCAGGCCAACACATCAACCACTGCAACACAATGAAACCCATATGCTAAACTGCTTCAACTTGTGATAAAAAGAGGATTCTTGCAAAGAAAGTCTTCCCTCCAGCATCCTTCAGATCTATTGGATCTTCAGATCTTTGGCTAAAAATAATCAGAATTTCGCTAATTTCATTTAATGGGAGATAATGACACATAAAATTATTGTGCACAGAAGACAAATCCTTCACTGTCCTTCCAACATTGGTATAGGATATATTAATTCCAATCAGAACAATGGCATCTTGACCCTACTCAAGATGTGGCATGATATTTTGGTATCCTAGGTGACAACACTATTGTGTTATAAGAAAAACCATGAATCCCACATCACACACGGAGAAACTGGGAATTAGATACAGAAGTCTCTTTGAAATTTAGAAGAAAGGGATCAATCACCAAGACTGTGGCTTTTCTGTTTAAGATCACCCTACCCCTTGTATTTCTTCATAGAGTCCTAGCCAACAGGAACCCATTTGCTCACATTGTAGGGTGTGAGCACTGAGTAGATTCCACTAGCTCCTTTCTCATCCACAGAAACCATTCCTGCCATCACTCCACACTTTAAATGCTTTGGTACTTTACCTCACAGGGACTACGGCAAAGTCATGGAGTCACACAGACCTCTTCCAATTAAACCACTTGGGAGGTGTTTAATTTGCCCACATGCTAAGAATGACACTTTTATTCACTATTTCTTGGCATTAGTCTTTCTATTTA
Organism: Arvicola amphibius; assembly: GCF_903992535.2. Classification (NCBI taxonomy): domain Eukaryota; kingdom Metazoa; phylum Chordata; class Mammalia; order Rodentia; family Cricetidae; genus Arvicola; species Arvicola amphibius. The sequence goes on along the minus strand of NC_052049.1, from coordinate 4,945,279 downwards.
ATTCCTATTTCTTTTGAGAAGTAAATGCCAGGACTGCATAAGACATTGAGAACACAACCGCCGTAGGAGTTCTAGTCAGTAATTGGGCCACGAAGGAGACTCATAGACTTCGGTGGCTGATTAGAATCAAATGCCTGGGGTTAAACTGGGCACGTGGCAAGAACAACTTTCAAGGCAATGTCATCCATGGGCATGCCCCACAGAGGGAAGACTGACTGAAATGTGGGGAGCTAATGGGGACCTTTCAGTGTGGAAAGGAGCTACTGCAGGGGTACGTCTCGCCTGTGGAGTCCAGAGAACAGATACAGCACCCTGATCTAGACGTTATCACAGTTGTGTTATCCTGGATTTCGATGGTAATTTTAGCTTTGTTTATGGGCAGCCACACCTACCGCGCATGTTTTCACTGGCATTTTAAGAAAACATGAAATGTTCCTGGCATAATGCAGGCTCTCCGTTACCATGAGCTCTTTTCCTCCTTCACAGCCTAGTGATGGCCTCTAACGTCTAGGCAGTGCATGGACGCTTAAGGGGCCGTTCTTAGAACTTCAGAAGAGTTAGAAGAGATTTTTCAAATAAGAACTAAACCCAAATCATAATATAAATAAACCCAGAAAGGGTCGTGAAGAGCAACATTCTACCAAGTGCCTTGCTAGGACCCAGTTTTAAAAAAAGTCAATGGGATGAGTCCTAATGATATTCTGCTATACTCATAGGCAGATTATGTCCTAGCAGATTCATCCCCAGAGAGGCTTCATCCAGCAACTGATGGGAGCAAGACACTAGGACATCAAAGGGTCACCAGTGATCTCCTGGTGCCCACTGATGCAACACATGAGCAGAAAGGAAGAAGGGAAGACAGGCAGCCCAGTCGGAGTGCCTTGGTATAGAGTCACACTGTAGTTCAAAAGGAAAAAGTCTTTCTTTACCATCTTGCTTTGCAAGTGAAAATCTTTTTGGAGAACAGAAATAGCTTTGTGCAATTTAAGCAAAATTTTAAAATGAGTTTTCAATTCATCAGCAAGGGGAAAAACACCTCACATGGTTTGTTTATTTTTTTATTGTTTTAGACTGAACGAACTATGGTTGTGTCCTTTGGGCAATTTTGTCTCATCTTTTGTCATTAAATGTTTTTATTATACAGCTTTTTAAAATGCTCAGAGGGCTCTCAGTTCTGATGGCGCCTATAAACACAAAATGTTAGCAACACCTGAAAACCAACCTCCAGGTTTACCTTGACTCACTTTGGAAGGCTCCAGCTTGATCTCAAAGTAGTCAGGCCGTGTCAGGCACCAAAGATGCACATGAGTTCCCTCTCCCAGGAATGGCTTTCTGTGCTCTGGTTGCTTTCTATGAAGCCCCCCACATTACAACTTCTCTCCCAAGATTTCATTTCTGATGCTGCTGACCAGGAACCATCTAGTGGCCTGTGAGTGGAGCCATCCTGGTATACGGGAGCTGGAACTTCTACAGCCATGGTGTCTTTGGAGATCAGCTAATAGCCTTCTTCATAACACTTTTTTTCTAGACCTCGCTAGAAATACATCCTAAGCCAGTGATGCTAATAAAACATCTACAATTCAGTAATGCAAATTAAAATCAGAAGAGGAGCCATTGCCAGTGTAGAATGGTCAACAGTCCCTGGGCACCAAGAGACAAGGGTGTCTGCTGACTTGCAGGGCTGGAGAAGCATTGGCCAGGCTCTTTTGGGGCCAACAGCAACTATGCCATGTGGTGTACCTGTGCGTCCAGGGAAGGAGTAAGGTTGTGCAGCTGCCATTGTCTCTACTCACAAGAACAGGTGGAAACCATCTTTGCATTTCTGCCTCTGAGTGTGGCATGGAGAGATTCATCAACTGTCTCTCACCTTTGCAACACTGACCAGTGCTAAACTTTCAATAATTGCTTGACCTAAGGATGTTCATTGTTTTTTTGAATCCTATTGTATTCTATCTGGAATCAGCAAAATCTTCCAATTTGGAGTTTGTGTGCATCAGGAAACAACTTTTATGTTGTCAATAAATGGATGGCTATTCACAAAACTGATGTGATCAATGGCATAGGGGCTTTTATTGGCATCCCCAATCTCCACTCACAGGATGTGCATGTCCCACAGTAAAAGTGGCCCTGCGGATATGACCAAAAAACTATCTTTGATGAGAAAATGATCCAGGACTGCTCTAGTGGGGCCAGGAAATACATAAGAGGAAAGCAAAGAGGAAAAGATCAAAGGTGGTGGTGACGATGATGATGATGATGATGATGATGATGATGATGGAGAAATACATGACAAGACACAGGGAGGCACACAGAGACAGACAGAGAGGCACACAGAGAAAATGAATATGTTATGCTCTCGGCTTTGGCGATGGAGGACAGAGCATGAGCCCAGAATGTGGGAAGCCTCTGGAATCTTGGAAAGGCAAGGGAACAAATTTTCCTCCAGAATTCTCAGAAGGAAGGGCTACCATGGACCCATTTTAAGTTTTGCTTTCAGAATTGGAGGAAAGTATGTTTGTGGTAAGAAGAATTTATATTTGGGGAAATTATTACAGGATCCCTAGGAATGAATGGTCTCTTTATAAAGAAAAGCCCAAGGTACAAGTGGACCCAATATTTCTTGCAAAGAAAACAAGTTGTGCATATATTGGATCCATATTGGACATGTGACCAATGGCACAGGGGTTTTCACTGGCATCTCAGTTCTCCACTCACAGGATGTGAATATACCATGTCCCACAGTAAAAGTGACTCCGCGGATATGACCAAAAGAAGGATCTTTGATGAGAAAATGATCCAGGACTGCTCTAGTGGGGCCAGGAGATAGAGACAGACGAATTTCTCTATCAGGGAGAGGCATGGCACCATCAGTGAGATGAGGCCCTCCATCAAGGCGATGCATGGTACCATCAGTGAGATGAGGCCCTCCATCAAGGCGATGCATGGTACCATCAGTGAGATGAGGCCCTCCATCAAAGCAATGCACGGTTCCATCAGTGAGATGAGGCCCTCCATCAAGGCGATGCATGGTACCATCAGTGAGATGAGGCCCTCCATCAAGGCGATGCATGGTACCATCAGTGAGATGAGGTCCTCCATCAACGCAATGCACGGTTCCATCAGTGAGATGAGGCCCTCCATCAAGGCGATGCATGGCACCATCAGTGAGATGAGGCCCTCCATCAAGGCGATGCATGGTACCATCAGTGAGATGAGGCCCTCCATCAAGGTGATGCATGGTGCTCTCCCAGTGGGCATGTGTGGCTGATCAGTGTGACGCTATCCGTGAGGTGGCTTCTAACCAATGTCTCACTACAGGCCTTTTTCCACCATCAGGTTCAGGACAATTTTCTAAGAGACTTTCTTTGTATAAGATTTATTTATTTATTTTATGTACATTAGTGTTTTGCCTGTCTGAAGGTGTCAGATCCACTAGAACTGGAGTTACAGGCAGTTGCAAGTCACCATGTAGGTGCTGGGAATTGAACCTGAGTCCTTTGGAAAAGCAGCAGCCAGTGCTCTGAACTGCTGAGTCATCTCTCTAGCCCCCAAAATAGAATTCATAATTTCAGCAAAAACCTAAAATAAATCTAAAAAAAAAAATCTTCAGTAAAAACCTAAAATAAATTTTAAGAAAGCAGTACCCTGTGGCTAAATTGTTAAGAGTTGATTAACATAAGGGAAAATGCCAATAAAGAACTGAATTCCATGAAAAGTTCAGACTGTAAAGTTAGTACCCTCGATTGTTTTGTTTTGAATCAAGGGGTCACTTGTCCGTGAAAATCAAGTGTCTAAATACATGGAACTAAAATAGACCACAGTAGAGACTCTCTTGCCAGCTTCGCCAATAATCTCTTATGTGTTCGAGACGAGGAGTTTAATCCATTTATATTCAACATAATTACTGGCACGGGAGGAGCCACTACTGCTGTCGTGTTAACTGTGTCCTGTTTTGAATCACGGTCCTTCAGTGCCTGTGTTCCCTTCCCATTAATGATGCGTATTTCATCATGATGCTCTTGCCGAGACCCCAGAAAGAAGGCGTATTTACATGATTAAAACGTAAGTCACTTAGGGTCTGCACAGACGGCTCCATGAGTCTGATGACTTGAGTTGGATCCTGGGGACCCACGCAGTGGGGAGCAGAGAATTCACCCCACATGTTGTCTTCTGCCCATGGCATATGTCACTCTCCAATAAATGCAAAAAAAGTAAATAACTTAGAAGGGTTTCTAGTTTATCTAAGCTGTGATTTATAACGTACAGTTGGCACCTCTGTGGGTCTCATGATCTCAGACTGAACCGATTTTAGATCAAATAAATACTAAACATGTAGAGGGTTTTGTGCCAGTATTTCCTAAACGATGAAGTACACAGCTCTTCAAGGAGAATTAACGTTACACTATGTGTATTAAAGCATGCAGGAAAATGTGGATTGTTTTCTGGATGAATACTTTCTCATTTTACATGACAGAATTTGGTACCTATCATGACCCAGTTCTTCATGAACACTAAGGGACAACTGTCCCCTAGAACACTGTGTGCATGTTCTAAGAATAGACAGATAAATGCATGGAAGTTCAGCAACCTTTACCCCCAAGTGAATTGGCATAAGCACTTTGACGGCCCATGTCTTAACGCTTTGTCTCTTGGACCAAATCAACTATGATGACTCTAAGTAATCAAGAAAAGCATGGAGTAGTAGACAATAGTCAAGGCGAAGAAATCTCTTCCATAGGCCTTAAGGAAGGCAATCCATGCAGTGAGTGTGTGTGTCCCAGATTTCTGGTGCTGACAGTGAGCTGTGTCTCTAAGGACAGGCAGAAGGCATCCCCTGTCTCAGAGCTACCCTTTCCATCCCTATGGTGGCTGATATGAGTCACCAGTGTGGCTAGGCTATCCTGCCCAGTTGTTTGGAATCGTTACGTAGGCGGGCCCAATCTACTCACTGGGAGGACTCTGGAGCAAAGACAGTTCTCTGAAGAAGGAATCCCACCTCCAGCCTATAAGGTAGAAATGTGTCTGGGTTTCTGGTCTTCTGACTCAGGGCCACAGTTCTTGCCTGAATCTCCAACCAACTACATTGCCTCATAGAGTTCAGACTTGCTGGCTTTTGGAATGGTGTGTGTCAATTTTATCAAATACATTTCTGCTGGGATTAAAGGTGTGGGCCCCCACTGCCCAGCTTCTGTGGTTAACTAGTACCTTACTGTGCCCTCTGTATTTGTCAGAACACAAACAAAATACCACACAACAACTGTGTCCCTCTTATAAGTCCGCACAGCCTGGGTTTGCATTCTCACAGCTAATTAACCTGGATTTGGGAATATCAGAAGGAAGAATGACATGGTCACTAAGACGTGAACGTTAAATGTTCTCACCTAAACAGCTCCATTTTCGATGACCGTACTCACCTGGTCCTCATGTGACAGCCAACAAATCACATGGCAGTTTGGAAATGTGGGTCTGTCTAAGTAACAGCTCCCTGTGTGTCTCTGACCTGCTGACTACGTCCCATCTTTTGCAGCAATTTGGAAATTGACTTCTAACCTCTCCCAGGAAGTCTTATTTATACAAGTTGCCTCAAACTGATGAAACTCTTTCCTGTAATCTGGGCCATGGCTGTAGATCTTACTCACAGCAGAGCCATTGTCTGTCCCAAGGGAGTCAATGCCCTGGCCCCACGAGTGTCCTGTTACAAGCTGTGGATACTTGCGGATTAACGGGTGAGTATAACTCGGAAACCACAGAGCTGTGGGTTTCCACACGGTTACAGAGAGACAGACAATGGTTTTGGTATCAGCTTTACCATGCTGTTTTCATTTTCATCTCAGTGATGACAAGAAACAATGAGGCAGCCAACAGAGAGCAGTGGTCTGGATGTTGTGATGTTCTGAAGTGCAATATACACATGAACATCCACCCACCCCCACGACACACACAAAGAAGACACTTTGGTTTATGCCAACTCTCATCTCAAAGTACACTGTACTGGAAAGCTATGTGTAATTATTTAAATTACACATTATTAAACTAGAGCTGGATTGAATCATGTGAGCAGCTGCAGCATAAGGAGCTACCTATGCTGAAAGCGAAGTCGGTAGAAGCCACAGCCAATGGCAGCTCTGTGATCTCAGTCTGAATTGTTAGCACGATGGATTTTATAGCTCTCCAAAGACTTAGAATGGAATAGATTTTCATGTTTAGTGTTTTTAATACAGCACCAAGGACAAAACTGAAGCCCTGTACAGGCTAGGCAACTGCTCTACCACTGAGTTACAACCCTGGACCCCATTTCAGTGTTTAAAACTAAGTATTCAAGCTCCAAGTTGGCTTGGCTTCAGTGTCCAATATAAGATTGTATATTCTTCTGGATCTTCCTGCAAAGTTTGTTTCAGATGAACATTTAACTTGATGGACTTTGAGTAAAGCAGGTTGCCTACCCACAATGCTCAAGGTCTCCACAGAGAATGGACGAGATTCCCCAAGCAGGGGGAGGTGTACGGTGCACAGCCTCTTAACTTGAACTGGCTCACTCCTGCGCTGGCTCAAGCCTGTACTCAGCCTGGGGATCTGAACCTGCCAGACTCCATACTTGCATGAAATAATTCCTTAAATCTCTCCTTCTTCCCACCCCACTGGTTATTGGGGCTCCTACCCCAACTAGGTTAGGATTTTAGCTGGCTTGGCTCTGTGCAAGTAACCACAGCTTCAGTGAGGTGATATGTACAGAAGCCACTGCCTGTTTAAGGGGCAGCGTTTTGTTGCTTTCTTCCCATCTATTGGCTCTTACATTTTTTTTCTGCCCCCTCTTCCTCAGTGTTCCCTACGGGCTTTGGTGGGTCTCCTTCTTTGAGATGCAGATCAAGACATCTCAACCTCCTGATTAGGTGAACCAATTTTATATATGCCATGTAGAAGTCTGTATTATATGTGTTGGGCCCTCTGAGGTCTGTTTCTCTGAGGAACGCTGATTAATACATTCCCCCCACACCTCAACAGGCATGAATAGCAATAAAAGCAACAACAACAACAACAAAAAAACACAGCCAAAGAAAAAAACATATATTAGAGTCCCTTTCCCACAAAACCAGTTTAGAAGTACTTTTGGGTCACTTGGTCCTGACCCTGAGACACCCACTCAGGAATCTTCTCCTGAAAGCAGCCAAGGGGCATTATGGTAAGGCAGGTATTAATCTCTACTCTCAGATATATGTCCTTAGATAGCCTGACTTTCAAAGCTAAGGAAGATTGAGAATCGTTGAAAACATGATTGAAACACTTCTGACTAAGTTAGAAACACGTTCTGAACTGAGAGGCCATGTTCATAAACAAGCGAGGGACAACTATCTGCTTCCCTCTTACATATTCCCACCATTTCAAGACGGCTCACACACACTACCACGGGGAGCCTGGATATTCGTTCCCGTGAGCCCAGTGCATTCTGCCATGTCTCGCAGCCCTCCGTGCTTGTTTGTTTTTTTTTTTTTTCTCATGGTTTATTTTTTTTTATATTTAAAAATTTCCATCTCCTTCCCTCCTCCTCCCCCCTCCCTCCCCTCCTTCTCCCCCTTCTCTCCCCTCCTTCTCCCCCTTCCCTCCCCTCCCCTCCACCCATACCTCCCCTCCCTCCCTCTCAAGGCCAAGGAGCCATCAGGGTTCCCCACTCTATGCTAAGACCAAGGTCCTCCCAACTCCCCCCAGGTCCAGGAAGGTGATCGACCAAGCTGAGAAGGCTCCCACAGAGCCCGTCCATGAAGAACAATCAGAGCCCAGAGCCATTGTCCTTTGCTTCTCAGTCAGCCCCCGCTGTTGGCCACACTCAGAGAGACGGGTTTGGTCGCATGATCCATCAGTCCCATTCCAACTGGAGTTGGTGATCTCCCATTAGTTCTGTCCCACCGTCTCCATGAGTGAACGCACCCCTCTCGTTCCTGACTTTCTCCCTCATGTTCTCGCTCCTTCTGCTCCTCATCGGGACCTTGGGAGCTCAGTCCAGTGCTCCAATGTGGGGCTCAGTCACTTTCCCCATCTGTCGCCAGCTGGAGGTTCCCTCACGGTCCTGACTTTCTTTCTCATGTTCTCTCTCCTTCTGCTCCTCATCAGGACCTTGGGAGCTCAGTCCGGTGCTCCAAGGTGGGGCTCTGTCATTTTCTTCATCTATCGTCAGGTGGAGGTTCTTCTTATTATCTTCTCAAGGATCCCAAACTTATAGGCTCGATGTCCTTTAATCATGGCTAGAAACCGAATATGAGTGAGTACATCCCATGTTCATCTTTATGGGTCTGGGTTACCTCACTCAGAATAGTGTTTTCTATTTCCATCCATTTGCCTGCAAAATTCAAGATGTCATTGTTTTTTACCGCTGAGTAGTATTCTAGCATGTATATATTCCACAGTTTCTTCATCCATTCTTCCACTGAAGGGCATCTAGGCTGTCTCCAGGATCTGGCTATTACAAATAATGCTGCTATGAACATAGATGAGCATATGCTTTTGTTGTATGATTGGGCATCTCTTGGGTAGATTCCCAATAGTGGAATTGCTGGGTCCTGGGGTAGGTTGATCCCGAATTTCCTGAGAAACCGCCACACTGCTTTCCAAAGTGGTTGCACAAGTTTGCATTCCCACCAGCAATGGATGAGTGTGCCCCTTACCCCACAACCTCTCCAGCAAAGGTTATTATTGGTGTTTTGGATTTTAGCCAATCTGACAGGTGTAAGATGATATCTCAAAGTTGTTTTGATTTGCATTTCCCTGATAGCTAGGGAGGTTGAGCATGACCTTAAGTGTCTTTTGGCCATTCGAACTTCTTCTGTTGAGAATTCTCTGTTCAGTTCAGCGCCCCATTTTTTAATTGGGTTAATTGGCATTTTACCGTCTAGTCTCTTGAGTTCCTTATATATTTTAGAGATCAGACCTTTGTCAGTTGCAGGGTTGTGAGGAAGACAGAAGATATGAAAGGAAGAGTACATCAAAGGGCAGGAGGAAACCACCGCTGGTCATGAGAAGGCAGGAACTCACACAGTAAAAACAAAGGAAAAGAAGGACCCCATCCTTACCAGCTGTATGTCCACCTACACGCCTACGCCCTGCCTGGAAGATCAGACTGTCTGCTCTTCCCTCTGTGTCCCACTCCTTCCCATGTGCAGAGAAGCACATCACTTCTTTCCTGCTCAAGTCCCAGGGATCCAGCACTTTCTCTGACTCTCAAACAGACACCCATGTCCTTCTCCCTTGGGCCATGCAATAGCATATGTGCATGCCACTCATCTCCCATATTTAATTAAAAGATGAACTTTAGGCAGCTCTGCACATGTTGCCGATGCTCCCCTTTAACTCACAGTGATCCTCGTACCTTGGCCCACAGCCTCTGCTTCCTATGACAACCACAGCCCTGCTGGCTGTCTTCTTATTACATGGGAGTCTCCTCTGATTCCCCTCTCTCCTCAGTCTGCCAATGTGAGGGCTGCAACCTTTGCTCTTCTTTTTATCTCTTTCATGTGGGTCTTGTCCAGAACTTCATGAACTCCAGACTTGAATCTCTAATTCCATTCTCAACAATTCTCCTTAGAACTCTAACTAACTCTCCCAGAAGCAGAAATTATCCTCTGCTCCCAAGACGACTCTACTCCAAGTATCCCAGATTCATTCATCATGAGTGCTGACAAGAACTTTGAAGTTTCAAGTTTGTGATAGTGAGACATACACGCAATAGTAGTATATGCTCATAGAACATCAAAAAATAGTTTGACTTTACTTTCAGAAGGTTATTTAAGGAAGTTTTTGTTTGGGTTCAACCCCAGTGCTCTAACACCAATGCCGAGAGAAGGGTTTAATAGCTCATCAAATATCTATTGAATTCTGCTGCCAGGAAAATAGTTAACACCTTCCATTTTCCACATTTAATTTTCTTGAAATGCTGCAGCTTGGAGGAGATTATTATCCTCAAATTGCCATTTTTTTTTGTCTTAGCCAAGGAGAAACTTGTCCAAATCAAGTCCATCAACCCCCAGCTACCCTCTGCTGGCTCTACAGACCACCCTCATATCTGTGTCTAAAAGCTGCCTTAAGAAATGCAAAAGGATGGATTTCAAAATAGACATTTCTTAGTAACTACACCCAGTATAAAAAATAACTTCTGTTGATAAGAACCCTACTCTGTCACCACCCCAGGCACTACTGGGCTCACGGGAATTATGGTATAAGTTCCAACACAGAGTTCCATGGGAAAAGCCAGAGTCACGAAGGCCACTCATTATAAAACATTTTAACACTACGATCCCCATTTATCTTTTTTATTTTTACATTTTTTTCTTTTATGTGTGCAAAATGTTATTGCTTTTCTACAGAGTTCACTAAAGAAATCTCACATACATAAGCACTACATATCAAGGTCCACCAGCAATACCACTTTTGGGTATATACTCAGAGGATGCTCAATCACAGTCACAAGGACATGTGCTCAGCTATGTTCATAACATCACTGTTTGTCATAGCCAGAACCTGAAAACAACCTAAATGCCCCTCAACCGAAGAATGGATAAGTAAAATGTGGTACATTTACACAATGGAGCACTCTGCAGAAGAAAAAGAATAATGACATCTTGAAATTTGCAGGCAAATGGATGGAGCTAGAAAACACCATACTGAGTGAGGTAACACAAACCCAGAAAGACAAACATCATGTGTACTCACTCATAAGTAGCTTTTAGACATAAAGTAAAGAAAACCAGCCTACAATTCACAATTCCAGAACCTAGTCAACAAAGAGACCCTAAGAGAGACATACATGGATTTAATGTGCATGGGAAGTAGAAAAGGACAAGATCTCCTGAGTAAATTGGAAGCATGGGGACCAAGGGAGAGGGTTGAAGGGGAGGGGAGAAAATGGGAGGGGAGCAGAGAAAAATGTATAGCTCAATAAAAATCAATAAAAACATACCAAGGGCAAGGCAGTCCAAAGAATGAAAAAGGGGACTGCACAAAATAGGAAAGATCACTGCACAGTATTGAAAAGGATGACCCTACAGGTGAGAGAGGAGCACCCCAGAAAATGGGAACAGGCAACTCCATGGAGTGGGAAAGGGTCACCTCACAGAGCAGAAAGGTGCACTCCCACAAGGGCAATGGTATCTGCAAGGCTTCTGTAAGAGGTGGCTCAGCCGTTAAAGGCTAGGCTCACAGCCAAAAATATAAAGAAAGGATAGCAGAGCAGGAGAAAGGTAGAAAGGACATCTCATGCGTATGTCAAGACTCATAAGGAAACCCAGTATTCTGTGAAAATGACTTATGATAACAATAAAATCCACTCCCAGTCCCGCTAGCTTGCTTTAGTAATCATATCTAAGAACGAAAGCGACATCCCCCCCCCCACGTCATGTTGGCCACACAACATCTTTAAAATCTATGCTGATTATATATAAAGTGAGATCAGTCTAATGAAAGAAGTTTTACAAGAAGGGCAAATTATTAAGTTTCACTGTCTGAGGGTTTTCTTCCATCAACACTGAAAACAATTTCATAGAAAATAAAATGACAGCTTAAAATGGCAAATCTGAGGCCAGTGAACGCGCTATCTGTATGAGTCCTTAAACACCATCATATCACACTTTAAACATGATAATGTTAACACATTTTACAGTTAATACTTGAAACTAGGTTTTCCTTTTGGCAAGAAAAAATATCAATTTCAACCAATCCCTCCTGCCAACTATTTATTTTTGTTTTATTTTTTCTTGTTCTTCCCCCATAGTATAAAAAGCTCAGTAATTGTATGACTGTCCTGACTTAATGAGAAAGGCAAAGGAAATGCCCAGAGCTATGATCACTGAGTAATTTAAAGCTCTCACCTTTTATAGTTACATTGATCGGCTTTTATATGTATGATAAAGTTTGGTATGTATCCTGCCAGGGGCTGGAACCTCAGTTGCTTAAAATGACTTTTAAAGGACGTAGTGGAGGGAGGAAGTATTTACCAATGAGCATCTTATCTATCCACTAGAAGAGAGTATCACTAAACACATTGTACCCTTGGCTCTATATCCTGGGTGCGTAAACAGCTTTTGAGCAGAACCTCTCATGCTGGGCTTTGAACCACAGCCCCAGGCCTTAGACTGAAACATCAGCCACTCATGGAATTTACAATCCAGGATGGCCAATAGGCAATCCACACAGCATTTCTCTCTGTACACTTTATTTTGCCAAGTCACCAAGGAGTGGAAACTTAACCACTGTGCAATATCTCATCAGTGAATTGTCCTTCAGCATCTTTTGATGCAAGCAATACTCCCTAGGCAACTGTCCTACAAACAGATGATCCTGTTCCAGGAACCACAGCATCTTGCTCAACTCCCTTTTATTAGGATGTGGGAAAAAGTATCTCTATTCAGCTGTTTTCTTTTTAAATTGGCCCTCATTCCATAAGACTCCACAGAAGTGAACTATTTCTAGAGCTATCACATTCTCATACTCATTCTCATCAACATCAGCAGCACTGGGCTAAACTCAAGGGGGTGATCTCTCCCCAGGGTGAAGGAACCAAGAAAGTTTGGGGGTTTTCAAGAGGTGCACAGTGGAAGACCTCATGCCTTTGAGTCTTCTCTGCCGCTCGAATCTAGCTTTCAGTTCTGCAGTTGTGACAGTGGAGAGGGTTTCATGCAATTATCATTTCAGAATTCCGCTTAATCAACTCAGCTTTATTAGCATTCAGTGCAAATAATCAAAGATGATGAATTGACGGCAGCTGTCATTTACTGAGGGCCTCACTGAGACAGCCATTGTTGCAGGCATTTGCTATTTGTAAGCCAGCAAACTCAGGAGGATGGAGGGAGAAAGATGACATGCTTGTGCTTGTGTGTCTGGGGAAATGTGTACATTCCTGTCCAACGTTTATCCTGTGTGTGCTGTGAGTATAAGCAAAGCAGATTATTTACAATTAAAATAATGGCCACGCTGGGCAATGATGGTATGCATCTTTAGTCCCAGCACTCAGGAGGCAGAGTAAGGCAGATCTCTGTTAGTTCAAGTCAATCTTGTCTATAGAGTGAGTTCTAGGAGAGCCAAGGCCACAGAAAAACCTTGCCTAGAAAAACAAAAATAAAATAAAAGCATCAATGTGACCTAAAAGGTGAACCAAATGACCATCAGGCTAGAACAAATGTCTATAGATTAGACGGATGAAAGGGGGGGAGGAGCCATCAAAAGCAGAATTTGATTTACAGTTGAAAATATGAAGAAAAAGTCACCAGTCATCATGCTTTTCTTTGAAGGTTCACGAGAAATTGAAAATAATATTAGAAAAATATAAACTCATGGATGGTTGGACAGAAGAAACCTACTTAGGATAAAGTCTGGAAGCCTCATTTCCACATGAGGAAACTGAACCCAGGCGGTGTTTAAATTGGCCTTGGCATTCTGCCATTTCCCCTGTCTCCTTCACCAGGAAGGAGGAAGGAAAGGGGTATCCACTTCTTTGTACTTCACAACCGAACTACTTCAATGGAGAAGGACGTAGACAACATCAGAAAATAGGAGGAACTATCGAGAACAGTCCATCCACAGCAACTGTAGATATTAAACTTCGACAGTTTCATAGTTCGTGCAGAATAAACACTCTCTATCTGGCCTGAAACTGAGATGTTACCACACACAGACAGAAGGGAATGATCAGTGACCTGACATGTTGGACTCATAACTCAAGGGGATGTCTTACTGTCATACAAACAAAGTCTCTGATCTCTTTTGTAATGAAATCTGAATTACCACAGGTGACCTTTTCAAATTTAGGAACTTATGGTCCACTTTGACGAACATAAAAATCTATTTTCTTCTTTAAAGCTGTATGAAATTAAGAGGTAGATATTTAATATGACTTAAACCAACTGAATAAGTGATTTGTATGTGTTTATATGGACATAGTATTCATATTTGAAGCAGTAGGATAAATTATATATATAGTAGTTAAAACTTATTGAAATGTGAATATGTATGTACATATATATAGTCAGGTCTACTGGATGGGACACCCATCAGTTCAATAATTCCCAGGGTGAAATTATCCATTAAAAAGACTTATCTCTCTTATTTTTAGTGCTATTTTTACATTAATTAATAATAATTTAGCCTCAATTATTAAGTTTTACTAATAGCTTATTTCCTTACAATGCTTATTTTATCCCCAACTTTCCATGTTTTTAAATTAAACTGATATTGGTCTTAATGAAGTAAATAGTTTGCTTGACTTATGGATGTTGGATTTCTTAAATCCCATGTGCATCCCTACGTCTTGGCTTTAGTCTTATTCACAGATGCTGATTTGGCTTGGCAGACAGATGTTAAAGTGAAACGCTGGATGTCAGTAGTTTAGGACCCTTGCTCTGCCAGTTTCTAACATCCGCTGTGTTCATCAAAGACGCCAGCCCGACTTGTCTCACAGCAGAGAACCAGTCTCTTCCTCCCTCCTCTGCCCTTCCAGGTTTTATGATCTCTCTTACCTTGATATTAAAATGAATTGAGTCTGCTGTGGATGAAGGCTTGGGCTCTTCACCAGGGCATCTTAGCATTTACTCGTGAGTTTTTTTTCTAGTGTAAAGACATGTCTCTTAGTAATGACTTCTATTTCCCTCTTACTAGAAAAAGACACTGAGATTTGGGGGCTGTTAACTCACAGAGAACCTGCTCCCCAGTTGTGTCATCTTCCTTGAGAAGGTCCTTACACAGTCTGTTGACTTTCTCATTGGTAATGAGAGCAGGCATCCTTTAGTCTTGAGCATTTCCTTCTTCAGGGGATGGGTTGTCAAGGAATTCCACTCTGGCCTTTAGAGGCTATTTGGCTTGAAGATGTAGAAGCTGTTCATATTTATTATAACTCTAGAAGACTGTCCCATGAAGTCAGTGGGGCATTATAAGGGTCTCAGCTATGCCTCCACCCAAGTTTGTTTTGATAAAACACCAGGACCAAAAGTGACCTGGGAGGAAAATGGTTTATTTGGATTGTACGTCTCAGTTAGAGTCAATCACGAAGCGATGGCAGGACAGGAACTTAAGCAGGAATCTGGAGGTAGGAATAGAAGCAGAGACCATGGAGTAGTGTATCCTACTGGACTGTTTCCAATGTCTTGCTCAGGCTGCTTTATTTCATCACCCAGAACCACCTGTCCATGGGTGGTACCACCTACAGTGGCCTAGGCTCTCTCACATCAATTATCAATTGAGAAAATGCCCTACAGACTTGCCTACAGGAATCCAATATAGGCATTTTCTTAGCTGAGTTCTCCTCTCAGATAACTCCAGTTTGTATCTCAGTGACAGAAACTGAGCAGGACAGCTTCTCTTGACCTAGCACGTGCATGATTCTGTTATAGTTATTCTCAGTTGTCAACTTAAATGAAACCTGTAATTACCTGGAGGAGAAGACTCTGGCCATTCCTGTTAGGGGCTATGCTGATTAGGTTAAATGAGATGGGAATGTCTGCCCACTGTGGGTGGAATCATTCCCTAGGCTGCACCCCCCCCCAAACTGTATAAAAATGAAAATGTGAGCTGAACATGGATATTTATTGTTCCTTTTTTTCCCCTGAATGTGTACATGGCCACTGCTTCAAGTCCCTGCTGCCCTGACCTCCCTGCCATGAATGATGAGACAAATAAACCCTTTCCTAAGTGGCTTTTGTCAGGGTATGCCCTTATAGCAAGAGAGGAGTACCAGAGCCACTTAACATCACGCATTCACTTTGCTCACACAGAATTTACATATAATACTTTGGTGAACATATATCCTTTTAGTGATGATAGTATGTATAATAAATATTATAGCCCCAAATGAGCTCTTTGATTATGAAATTACGGCTTAAAAAGTTTAAGTAATTTTCCCACAGTTACTTCAGTGCCAAAAGGTGCCAACAAACTCACACCTAAGCAGTGTGGACCCAGGGCCAGGCTTCTAACAATTACATAACATTACTTCTCAATCAAAAGTCAGGGGACATCTGCTAGGGACACTGCATTATTAACTAGGCCAAGCTGTTAACAGGCTCAGCCTCGCTGGTATTAACTGTGCCTTGGGAGGATTAATAGGATGCTCCTATGTGGTCTGAACCTGACTAGTCTGGGGGCATGGAAGCTAAACGATGCAAGTCACTGTGTCCACGACAAAGAGGAAACCATGAACACAGTAATTAGTTGTTTAGAGAAAAAAAACAGCGGCAACCGAGGTGAGGAGGGAGGTTTAGGGTTGGGGTAGGTAAGAGGAGAGCATAAATGGAAGTGACAGATGCACGTGGTACAATCAGAGGTGGGATTTGGGCCATTTGTGTCCATTGCATTGCTGACAAAATGTCTAAAAAACAAACAAAACACAGTACAGAATAACAGTAATAAATTTAAACAGATTGAAAGCCAGTAATAAATTTAAACAGAATGCCTAGCAAGTTGGGACCTAGGAAAGCTCACTAACACAGATATTGAGGAAAAACACCCCGCGTGTGTTCTAAAGAACACATGCGACGGGTGGGAAGGAATAGGAAGAATTCCATCAAGGATTCGTACAAGGGCAAAAGGGTCAAAAAACAAAAACCAGTATTCTTGACACTCTAAGAATGTCTTCTCCATGTAGGCAAAGAGTGGAGGGAGGGGAAACTGTAGTCAGGATGTTTTGTATGAGAGAAGAATCTATTGTCAATAAAAAACAAATGATCCTTCCCCTGAGCCCACCAAACTCCCAGAAGCAAAGCCTTAGACAGGCAGGCTGGAATGTTGTCATTGGAGAAGTCTGTTTGGGTGCTATCTCATTTGAGCACAGGCATTAGGAAGTGCAGAGCCCTGAGTGAAAGGAACAGTCACCTTTTTCAAGAAGGAAAACACTGCAGCTCAGAAAGCCCAGAAAGAAAACACCTTGATCGCATTATTCACTGATGGTTACAGAAGACAAATGACAATGTTTAAGCAGCAAGAAGGGCCATGCATTATTGGGGTCACTGAGATAAATGCCAATTACAATTCAAAAACTGGCAAGAATATTCTAAGATGTAGCAATTAAAAAAAGCCCAATGCTAGGAAGAGCTTTGCACTTTTAGAGTTGTTGACCAGTGGTCCCACAGATCCCCAAACATTACTGGCTATTACCAGTGCTGGTAGTTATATTTTCAAACTTGAAACTTAGACCCCATTGCTGAAGACACTGGGCATTTGAATCAGGGAACATGAAGACGTTAAACCATACTTGGTACATCCTTGGAAGTTTCATCTGTTCTGGCTAGCTTTCATTGTGCTAGGAAGAACTATGCATGTTACCAGAGAAGAAAAGTAAACAGCCATGAGTTCTGTGAGCTACGGTGATGACTGACCCGAAAAGACATGTCACCTGGTACAGGAGTGGCATAAAAACCATGGGAATAACCAACCACTTTCTGATGGATTTCAGTTACGGCCCACAGGAGAAACCCACACCTGAAATCATTCATGGATTAGGAATCCACAACTAGACTGGCCATAGGGCCTAGGGGAGAAGCTGCTGCTACTGTTGTGCTAGTGGATGTAATGTTAAACTGACTTCTAATGGCTTATTTTTATATTCCGAGATGAAGACGTCATTCAGCCCTCACGGCAGAGGAGCTTCTCTTTGCAGTAGATGATGATCAACACAGATCATCAAGTGGACAGAGAGCAGAGAATAAGAGACTGCAGAATGCTTAGCCCTAAATGGAACATCTCTACTGGATGCTCCCCTCCAAGGCTCAGGGCTCAGTGCAGAAAAGGGGGTAGAAATACTGCAAGAGTCCGAAGTCGTGAATGAATACAAGGGGACAGCATCCTCTGGACATAGCAGGGCAGTTGCACATATGAACTCACGCAGTAATAACAACACGCAAAAGCCCCAGGCAAGGTCATGCATGACCAAATCCCAGTATAGAGAGGGGAGGCAGACATGTTGCCCCACCCCTGAAGCTATTGGCAGCTGATAAGTGCTGTGAGAAGGACAAACAATTTTCTTTAAGAATATTGCCACTCATAGGCCGAACATACCCCAGCCGAAGCCCCACACCCATGAATATACGGACAGCACAAATTGGGCTTAGTAGTTGGAATAAAAGGGACAACCTCAATCAGTTCTCATGTAGGCAACTCCAAAGGAACGAAGTAGGTCTCAAATAAGGTGGACTACAGTGATGTTTGAAAGTGATTGGTTTATGTATATGTTGACTTTTGTTGGTTCAACTTGGGATGTTTTTGACCTTCCAAAGGTATGAAGCCACAATCCTGCAACCACTCTGCTTTTCACTTTTAGCAGAGTATGCAATAGACTACACAGGATAGGGCGATAGAGGATTTCTCTCTGTGTGCTGTGATCACCATTAATGAATAAAGAAGCTGCTTTGGACCTATAGCAGGGCAGAACTTAGGTAGGCAGGGAAGATGGAACTGAATGCTGGGAGAAAGAAGGCAGAGTCAGGAAGAAGTTGTGTAGCCCTGCTGGAGACAGATGCCCGAACTTTACCCGGTAAGCTACAGCCATGTGGCAATACACAGATTAATAGAAATGGATTAAATTAATATGTAAGAGTTAGCCAATAAGAAGCTAGAGCTAATGGGCCAAGCAGTAATTTAATTAATACAGCTTCTGCGTAATTATTTTGGGGCTAAGTGACCTGGAACTAACTAGTGGCCTCCTTCAACAATAGGGGATGCTCAAGGTTGGATTTGATGTTAGAGGATTTTTGCCCAACTGTAGGCTACAAGTATTCCGAGAGAGCATTTATTAGCTGTGGTGGTGGCACAAATCTTTAATCTAAACCTATGATAATATAACTGTTAACCTTTCTTTTTTTGACTGGGGATTGAATTTAGGCCTGGAGCTTACTAGACAAGAACTTGACTGATGATGACCTGTAACCCAAGCAAATGAAAATTAATCTTGATTGCCACCTTGATGGGATTTGGAAACACCTTAAAGACACACCCCTGGGTGTTGTCATAGGGGATGAATTGGGGCAGGATGACCTGTTCTCAGAGACAGAGGCTGGGGCCTGGACACAAAGAAATCCAAGAAAAAAAAAAGCAGAAATGCATGTTTGCTTCACTTCCCTTTGGAGGAACGTGCTTGCTGCTGCTGTGGCTGGTACCAGTCTCACATTTTCAGACTTCCAACACAAACTGAAGGTCAATGTCTCTTCAGGAATCTTCTAGGCTTTCCACACCAGCTCTGTCGGTAGAGCAACTGCTTGGTTCTCAGCCTCTCCAGTGTGCAGATAGCCATTTATTTATGTATACACACATATAGTTCAGTTTTTGAGGTTAAAAGTAAGATATAACTCCTGGGACCTTTCACATTAGCATAACACCAAAAGGGGACAACAGAACAGATTCACAGCTAGCCCCATGATCATTCATGCTAGTCATGAATTGGGAACTTTGGGTAATTTATATTTTATTTTTTTTTCATTTTGTGCAACGTCAGCTTTAGCACAAGTCGAAGAAAGCTTTAGGCGGAGGTTTATACTGTCTGAAAGTCATGGGGCAGATGAAATGGGGCTCTTGATTCCATATGACACAAAGCCCTTTGCTTCAACCCATCCTCTGCTGACCTTCACTGGGACACTTGTACCAATCAGTGGCTTCAAAGAGACGAGTGAGTTCCATGGTAATTTGCTGAGAAAGAGATGGATGAAGGACACAAACCAATGATGAAGCTCATAGTTCTCATCTTGCTGCCCATGGTCACCCCAAATGAGAAGAATATCCAACAAGTTCAAAACATTTTATGACCTACGAGAAAAGCAAATTTCCCAAGCTCATGGCATCCTCAGCTCGGGGATTCATTAATTATGATTTCTTTAGACTTGGACAACATGACCTGGCATGCTCTATTTCGTTGGAAAAGAAAGATAACAAGAGATAGACTGGCTAAACCCATTTTATCCAGGAAACAGCTAAACTACCATAAAATTTGTATATTTCTCTTTCTCTGCACAATAATATTCTTGATCTGGTCAGTTTCAGGCAGCATTCTGATAATGTTCCCTTCCCAGTCAAATCAAATCAAATCGTGAGGTCCCAGAAAGCAAAATGCTAATGTGCTGTCATGAAATGAACATTTTTCTTGAGGACATAAAATCACAAACTTGAATTAACGACAAGTTTAGCTTTTTCCCATTGTTCATCTGCAACTTTGAGAGCTCCATCCATTTTCTCCAGGGTGGAATATTCTATCTACATTCACTATTCCACTCCTAGCAGCTGACGAAGTATTAATCTTTAATGAAAGGTTTTCCCCCGTTTTTCAACAAAGCCTTCAAATTTTAGTCATTAATTTTCAGGACGCACAATCCCAAGAAAGCATCTTGTCACTAGAGTCAAGGTCCTCAGTCTTCCCTGACCCACCTTCCTTTCTTATGGTGAAGATCAGCTGTCCACGTTTCTCCTTGTGTCCCGGAGTGCCCACTGGGATGCCCACTCCTATAAATTCTGCCATGCTTTGCTAGTGAAATTCACCAGCACAGATATGAAATGCAGTGAGTAGTTAGCTCACGATACTACATTCAGTGATATGTGCAGATATTTTTATATGTGGGTGAAGGGTCTCACCATGCAGTCCTGGCCAGTCTAGAACTCACTATGTAGATTAGGAAGTTCTGCAATTCACAATTCCAGCTTCCTCTGCCTCCCAAGAGGTGAGTTTGAGGGTGTGTCCTACCAAGCCTGGCATGAATGGATGTTTTCAGCACGGCCTTTGTAATGTATACTCCCCGGTTACTAACACTCTAAACTTCACTGATGCGTGAGATTTTGTCTTATTTCTCGTTATTTCCCAGAGTCTTGTGAATTCTTTGTTTCCTCCATAGTTCTATGTTATTTGTTTAAAATAACTTTTTAATTGTTTCTATCTGACCTATAGCCCTTGTTAGTAGCTAATGGCAGAATGAATCAAAAATATAGAATAGATTAAACATGGTAGTATTTTATAGTCTAGGAAAAACACATAAAAAATCAATATTACTCCCTTCCCCTTCTATAAAATGAATGATTTTGAATAAAAGAAAATAACCTAGAAGACAACAATCCATCAGAAAATGTAATGACATACACTGGAAACAGTCAATGCATAGTTTAAGCAGTGTTGCCGGAGATAATGTAACACACCACTGGCAGGATCCTATGTGGTACAGAGAACTTTAGCAAACACTCCTCCGCATTCTTTGCTTTTATTTGGTGCCAGGTATAACAAAAGAGCAGCTCCCTTTAGGGCACAAGCTGTCTGTGGTTCGGAAGTGTCTTCATACCATTTATCTCCATGGTCTGCATGCCCCAGTTCTGTATGCGAGAAGTGCCACACTCATGGCGACTTCCAAGCCACCCTTTTCTGTCCACAAAACAAAATCTCAGCTGTTTTATTAACTGTTTATGTCTTACACGATTGGTCCAGGCTCCTGGGAAACATGATGATGACCGGAGGCCACCGCAAGCCGTTCTTCCTATCCTGACTCCTTTAGCCTTTCAGTTAGCTGACTGATATGCCCTATGAGCCTTATTATCTTGGCTCTTACTGAAACACACAATCTGGATTTTCTTTCAGATACTGAATGTGTATAATTTTATGCTGCCCTTGTTCTAAATGTAAGCTTGCCCTTCTCATTTCAGAAGCAGGACTGGTTCACCTTGGACCCAGCATGACTTGCCCATCCCTTTCCTTGATGTGATTAATGCAGATACGTGCCTGGTGTGTCCTCCTCGGTACCCTTCTCTCCTGAATTTAGAGACTCTATTCTATTCACCTCAACAGCCCTGATTCTGGTATAGACTATACAGATGTATCACACCGTGGTCCATCAGTCTAAGCAACTGCAGACAGTGCCTGTTTGCTCCAAAGCCTCCAAGCAGGTCTCTCTTCAGGAAAGCTGCCCGAGTGGCTCACAACACTCAGATTCATTCCCTCTCCAGAACCCGTGTGCTATCCTCTGTCTTCCGGGACCTAGGAGGAAACGCTGCTCTGCTACTTCATATGTTTGATCATTAGCTCTTCCCTGCCTTCCTGGTCAGATGTCTCCTACAGTCGCAATCTCATAGAAAGACATGGGACCTACAATAGACAAGGACCACATTTTCTATGACAGGACACTTGGTCACACCCAACGTATGTGAGGAAAGGCATCGAAGCATACACAGGGTATTTACATTGGTCCTAACTCTCAATCTGCAGAAATACAATGGCACGGACTCAGCGAGCACACAAGGGCTAGAAGGGAGGGTCTGTGCTCATGCTACCTGACCCTCCCATGTGCTTGTGGGATTAGTGGCTGAACAATGGAGAGTGGGTCCGGAATGATAAATCCCAAATGCCCCCTTCCTAGTAAAAAGCTGTAATATCATACCTGTGATCAATTCCCAGGGAAAAATAAAAGCAAAACAAAACAAAAACATGATAGTGGTCTCAGAAGATTCTGAGGCGGGGCCGCAGTTTCTCCTGTAAGCGGCAAGCATCAGAAAGATGCATGGTGAGACCAGGATGGGAGAGTTTCGAACTGCTTTCTAAATATTAATTATTTTATTATTCCTGTTTTCTCACACATCAACTGGTGCAGAACACGCTTGATCCTTCCTGTTTGATTATGCTTTTCCTACCACGCATTCCTGACAGAGTCAAGATGCCTCATCTTAAAGAATAAAATTTTATCACCCTAAAATACTGGAAGCTTCCATGGCATCAGCAACAGCAAAGCCCGTGTCCTTCCCAGGACAGCATCCTGGGCTCTGAACCTTTCTACTGAAATCAACAGTGTTAGCTTGACACAGACTGGAGTAAAGCAACTGCTTCCAAGTGTTTCTCTTGCTGACTGGGGTGTTTTGACCTGCAGAAGGTATTGCTGAAGTTTCTCACATGGAGAAAACTTTGGGAGTTTTATTTTACCATTAGACTTTTGTATGTCCATGGTAGAAAGGCGTTTGGGCACCCTTGATCATTAAGAGGCTCTCTTCTGGTTTTATTTTTTTTTTCTTTAGAGAAGCATCCATCTTTATAAAGAACAAACACATTGTTGCCCTTTGTGACCTTCTAGAATCCTCTGCACTTCTGCTTTTCCTTAGACAGCAAGTCTGGTGATGATTTTTGGTGGCTTCTGTTTTTCTTGTTCTTTCACTGGATGTTTTCTGTTCCTTTTAAAAAAGAATGCTTACAGCACAACCTTTATTGCAATCTCCAAAAATGGGTAATGTTGCCAGGTGTTGGTGGCGCAGGTCTTTAATCCTAGCACTCAGGAGGCAGAAGCTGGTGGATCTCTGTGAGTTCAAGGCCAGCCTAGTCTACAAGAGCTAGTTTCAGGATAGCTAAGGCTGTTATACAGAGAAACCCTGTCTTGAAAAACCAAATAAACAAACAAACAAAAATAAAAAAATAAAAAAGTGGGTAATGTCTCAGTTCTTTTAACTAAAGAATTGTTTTGAAGATTGTTGACTAATTTTTCCCAGAATTGATCCTATTTCTCATCTGAAAGCACCCAGATGGCTTCTCATTTCAGTACAGTATTCCTGAGGTTTCTCCATGGGTCATTTCATCCCAGCTTCCTAGGAATACCATGTACAGTAGCACAAAGCACTTAAGCCGTCCTCGCATGTTGTTCTGGTGGGTTCCAATGGCGGATGTTGCCAAGTACACACGAGCAGCATGCACTGGACTCCGTGGGCTTCAAACAGGATAAATGAAGTTGGGAGGGAATCCTGGTGGGAGACTATGGGAGGATCTGAGGGGAGTGGGTTGTGCATTTGATCAAGACACATATTCACGTATAAAATTCTCAAACCATAAAAAAAAAACAGAAAGTCGTGGCACCAAGGACAGATGTTAGACCTCCTTGTCAGGGAGGAGATGCAAAAGACAGCAGTGGACACTCTCTAAAGTCGAAGGCAGCAGACACATCACAAACAGTTCCCAGGACCAGAGAGCCTTTAGCTACTTGAGGAAGCAAGAGTTGAGCAGAGCAAGCACATCTGAGCCAGACTATTAAGATGAAACAAACTGACAGGAGCTGCTCACATTCTGCTCTCGCCGCAGGATGCACCATCTGATCAAATGCATGGAAAGACTTTGCAAGGAAATCTGCTACTCAGTCCTCCAGAAGCTACAGTGGGAGGTCTTTCCAGCTCCAACTCTTCCTGCTTGTCCATGTCCAACTTGGCGTCATGGGGAGGGGAAAGCTATCAAGATGACACCTTGGCTCCTAACTGTCAATGCTGAGAAAGAGACTTGGGTGCAATAATGAGTCTGCTCATCAGTGCGTCCTCCCCTGCACTCTCCATTCTGCTGATTAAAAGCAACCTTGAACATGGAGAGACCGGGCTGTCAAAGCCTGTTTGCAGCCCCTCCCAACTGTAAGTTCCAAGAGGAAACAGAAGAAATACTTCTTTTTTATTTTATTTTATGTATATGGGTGCTTTGCTTGCAAGTATACACTTGTACCACACGTGTGTTCTGCCATGGAGGCCAGAAGAGGGTATCGGATCCCTGGAACTGGAGCTATATATGGTTGTGAGCTGCCATGCGGGTGTTGGGAATCAAACCCAGGACCTCTGGAAAAGCAACTGCTGCTCTTGACTGCTGAGCCAGTATTTCCACCACAGAAACAGTATTCTTGGTTAAAACCCCTTTGTCTTAACAAAACATGAAGTCTGGGCTGTGAAAACCTAACATACAACACAAGGATGGGTGCCGTTGAGCACCACCCTCACCAGCAGGCACAGAAACACAGACGGGGGGGTGGGGGGGGGCGAGGCGGCTAACTTCTACTGCTCAGTGCTGATGCATGGGGGCTAAGCACAGGGCTGGTTCTCTGCTGCTTTGTGCATACTCGGGTCACTAGAAGGACAGTTGACAAGTGAGGGAGTAGGACTTCCATCTAGAAGTCCTCCATGACAAGGGACCTCTTCTGTTTACACACTCCCAATGACTGCTCCAGGAAAGCCACCCTGAG
Source organism: Arvicola amphibius (assembly GCF_903992535.2). Classification (NCBI taxonomy): domain Eukaryota; kingdom Metazoa; phylum Chordata; class Mammalia; order Rodentia; family Cricetidae; genus Arvicola; species Arvicola amphibius. The sequence goes on along the minus strand of NC_052049.1, from coordinate 4,920,320 downwards.
CCACCATAAGAGACAGAGGCCTCAGTAACCATACTCACAAACTGAGTTTATATCCAATCACTCAGACTGTGTCTACACGTGTGGGGACAGGGCGTACGTGGTGTGTGGCGTTGCTATGGGAGTAAACAGAAACGCGGTGGGATTCCAGACACCATCCTCTGTATCCACCTAACTGTCACCTTACGTATCAGATGAGGAGCTTCCTGCTTGGTTTTGAAATGGGGTCTCATGCGTGTCAGGCTGGCCTAGAACTAGCTGTGTAGCTGGATGTGACCTTGAACACTAGTTTCCCTCAGCTTCCACGCCCCAGGTGCCGGGATCACAGGTGTGTACTGGTACTCCGGTACTCTTGGGTTTTTTGTTTGTTTGTTTGTTTGTTTTTTGCAATAGTATAAACCAAAACCAGGGTCAGGCCAGTAAGTGTTACACGGAAGCTGTTTGCTTATCCTTTGAACTCTGGAAGGAGGAAAGCAAGCCTAAACACAAACAAAGAACCATTCTGCTGTCTTCCCGACAGGGCTCTGGCTCCAGGTGTCTTGGCCTCACTTGGCTAGGGTTTCTTACGGAATGTGTGTACTGTCTACAGAACCCACACCAAAATAAATTTTGTAAAAATGCTTTTGTTTGTTTGTTTCTTTTTTTTATTTTTCGAGACAGGGTTTCTCTGTGGTTTTGGAGCCTGTCCTGGAACGAGCTCTTGTAGACCAGACTGGCCTCGAACTCACAGAGATCCACCTGCCTCTGCTTCCCAAGTGCTGGGATTAAAGGCGTGCGCCACCACCGCCCGGCTGCTTGTTTGTTTCTTGAGACAGGTTTTCTCTTTGTATCTTTGGCTGTCCTGGAACTTGCTTTGTAGACCAGGCTGGTCTCGAACTCAGAGATCTGTCTGCCTCTGTTTTTGGAGTGCTGGGATTAAAGGCATGTGCCACCACACCTGGCTGTAAAATCATTTCTAATGTCTTTAAAATGATGACAATATATGAACTAATGAGGATTTATTTTCTCTCTCCTTTCTGTCTCCACCCATTCTCTTGCTTTCTCTTATTGTTCCTGGTTTCATGAGACAGGATCTCCTAAAACTCACGATGGAGCCCAGTCTGTCCTTGAATGTATGGCAGTCCTCCCCTTTTCCTTTCCAAACTGCTTGGGTTGTAGGTGGGAGGTACTTTGCCCAGTAGACTTATTCTCTCTACACTGAAAAAGAAATCAGTTTTTATTCCCACAGAGGCAACATCAATTTCAATTGCTATAGCAGTTAAGAGAAAGGGCTCTTGGTTGGCTCTGCAGCCAGCTCTCCACAGGTCCTAAGAGTCCATTACATGCTCCAGAGAGACGTTGTGCCTAGGGCTGACAGAGAAGCAGCTGCCAGGCCATGTGAAGCTTAAGTGTGACTGTGGCTTTTCCTGCAGAAGCTGAAGCAGCAGGCAACAGACGAAACACAGAGGTGAACTCTGCAGCCCCCAAGGCAGCCTCAGTTCTAGGGACGTGCATGTGTTCCCCCCTAATGAAACGTAGTGATTGCTGCTGCACCCACATGAGGGCACTTTTGGGGCAAAAATGCAACTCTGAGAATATTTCTATCAAAAAATTTAATTTTTCTTTTTCCTCATTTTTATACTACACATAGATGTTTTAATCACGTATTAATATTAATATCTAGACAGACTTCTCATTAGCATCTAGGGAAAGCATCACAGATATCTGAACCAAATGCTTCTAGAATTGGGCAATTCCTTACATTGTCCCAGGAACCACAGTTATGTATAGCTCTCTTCCGGGTTGGAGAGGGTTGTCTCCTGGGGTCCTGCCCTCTAATTTCCTCTCTTAGGCATGGGAGGATGAATTCATGAAGCTAATCAAGAGTACGGCCTCTCAAACTTTGAGGTACCTGTCATGTGACATTAGGATACAATATTTATTATCTAGGTAATGGCTGCAAAAATAACTTCCTAGCTATACAGTATGCATCTTCCTTGACAAAGAGTTTATGAAGGTATTACTATTTACTACAATGGGAAGCTAGTGGTACTTGGTGACAGCAAGTGAACAGGACCCAAGGAAGGACACATGGAACCTAAGACATCAGTTTGGTTTGTGGTAGCAGGTAGGCCTCATGTTTCTGGGACTAATCCATTCTATGAAGGCATATACATTGCCATTTTTTTCTCTTCTTATTTATTCCCTTAAATCTATCAGATCAACATCTTAAGAGGAGTGTGCATGTGTGTGTGTGTGTGTATGCGTGTCCATGTAGAGATGTATGGATGCTTGTATGTGAATTTGGGCATGTATGTGTCAGCCACAGCAAAGTGTGGAGGGAAGAGGACAACCCGAGTGTCAGAACGCACCTTCCACCTTGTTGCAGAGAGGGTCTATTTCTCACATCCCCAGAGAAGCACTGAGATTAAGGATTCTGTCTCCGTGTGTCTGGATTGCACAGAGGTTGTAGGACTTCAAACTTGGATCCTCATGGCTAAAAGGCAAGTGCTTTTACCCACTGAGCCATCTCCACAACACCAAGTTTTATTTTAAGCAAGATGATTTTTTTGTCTTTTTAATAAACTGTTCTGAAAATAACCCCCTCCCCCCCGCACATTCTCATTCTAGAAACAAGCTTTCTGAATCCCCAACAGGAAAAGCGCATTCCAGGAATCAGTCTCTGGAGATGGACTCCCAGCTTTGGAGATCATAACAACTGATGAACCAAACACTATTTTATTAAACCTTAAGAATAGAATTCTTGTTTCTGCTACCCATGTCTTTCCTCTTCATTTTAGGGATGATCTCTGGCTTCCCTCATAAAATAACTCATCCCCATTCTGTTCCCTCCCAGGAGGGTCCCAGAGTCTCTGCCCCTGAGAATCCATGACCCAGGAGCTGAGAGTGGCAGACGTGGCCACATGGACTGCCAGAACACTTAGACTTCTTGGCACAGAGAGACAAGAATGCTGTGTTCTCCCAAAGCTCCGGGCCATGCCAAGGAAATATGATGTGTTGATGATGTCAGTAGCCTGAAACACTGCTTTTGTCAAATCTGTGACTGTAAACATTAAGTTCTATGATCCGTCTTCTTGGAACTGCAGTTCCCCATAGCCTTAATACTATTTTGAAACAGCCCGGAGGTGATGAGAAATAAGTTAGCTGATTCTATTGGGACCAATCCGATGCATCTCTATCCTTTTGATTTTTTTTCTCAAATTGTACTTTTTAAAGTTATGTGTTCATGTCTACGTGTGAGGTATGAGAACATGACATGGTTACCCACAGAGGCCTGAAACAGGCGTCAGAGCTGGAGTTACTGGTAATTAGCTGCGAGATGTTCTATATAGGTGCTGGGACGGAACTCGGGTGCTCACAAGAGCAGTAAGTGCTCCTAACAGCTGAGCCATTTTGCTGATTTTCTTTTCTTATTTTCTAAGAGAAACTTTCTACTCTAAAGTACTTTGAATTCTGGACTACGCAGTTGTAGACATGACCACTGGACATCCAGGGAGTGCTGTAGTGGCCTCTGAGATGTGCTGGCTTGACAGCCATTGCAATGAAATAAGCAATACCGTAGAGTGAAACCCAGGTGTACGGTGATGGACCTGCCCCCTAACACTGGGGGCAGTGATTAGGACTCCATCTTCACCCCTGACTGCTTGGGGGGGTACTAGGATACATAAGAGGTATAAAGAAGAGCAGGGCTAGGCTCCAGTGAGGCCGCTCGCACGACCTGAAAGCCATGCCCGATGAGCTTCTCAGTAATGAGGATGTTTTTGGGTCATCCACGGTCCTGAAAACAGCCCCAATTGATTCACCCACCCACGAATCTGAAATTGGATGGAATTATTTCCTTAGTCTGTGGGAGATCTATCTGTGTGAACACACGTTCTTTATATCTCCCCAGGGCAACTCGACACACCGTGTGATAGATAGCAGCATCACCTGTGAATGAGCAGGGCCGCTTAACTGACACTGTGGAATTTTCCAGGATCCAGAAATTAAACACAACTGGGCACAGGCATCTAAAGAAAAACTGAGTTGTGAGCTGGTATTGACAGATCCAGTAGATAGGTAAGTAAGCTATTAGCAGACTTGAATGTTGTTAGGAATAGACCTACCCTTCCTAGTCAGCAGCTTGGAGAACCAAGAACGGAGACGGCAGAGCTCTGATTACTGCGAAAACGGATCTGAGGCCTTCTCTGGTCCAGTTGGGAAAATGACTTCCTGGATTTCCCAGAAGGTTGTAATATTTATTTGCTAGGTGGCTATTTGTTGCTAAGGGAAAAGAGGATTTCACTTTCCCTCTCAAAAGCGTCAATCCAAGTGGCCTGTCACTTACCTAGATAGGAAACTACTCCTTGGTAAGGCTGCCAGTTCTAGAAATTTCAGAAGAAACAGTGCAAAGCCTACCCTTAGTGGAGGCCGTTCTGGTGCTCTATGCGCCATTGTCCACTCACATAGGGAGAGGGCTCTGCCCTGCAATCGTCCCGTCGGCCACTCTCACGCATTGAGAGTTCTCCAGTTTACTCTACAATAAACTCTGTCTTTGTGTGCTATGATGAATCTCATCTGAATTCTTTCAAAAGAGATCACATTGACTATGGGGGGTGGGGAATCTCATCATGTATTTAACAAATGAAATTAACATTAGTTGTATAGGAGGTTAAAAAATAATTTAAAAAAATCCACAAAATTGTCGGTAATAACAGCAAGAAACTGATGCCCTAACTTAGACACCCAGATGCCTAGACCCATGCCCAACACCAATGCTGTTCACTAAATATTTGCAGAATAAACGAACTAATGTTCCCATTTTGAAAAAGAACCTGATTATTATTCTCAAATCTATACACAAACAGAAATCCAGTGCCAACCTTTAAGTGATCATTTTTTCCCTCCCACCACCAAAATACATTTTGACAAAACATGTAGAATGGACTAATGATCGTCATTTCCATGGTCCCGTGGCCCTTGTGATGGTAAATCTTTATTGTCTGCTTGACTGGACATAGAATCAACATGGACACACACAGCTGGGGTGTCTATGCAGTGTTTCCCAGTGAGGTTTAACTGACGAGGAAAGTATAGTCTGAATGTTGGTGGCATGACCCTGTAGACTTGGGCCTCAGCAAGAAAGAAAGAAAGCTGAGCAGCAGCATTCATCTCTGCTTCCCTACTGTGGACCCCATGGAAGCAGTGGCCTCACAGTCCCGCTACCACGCCTTCCCTGCCTCTGTCTGTGATAGACAGAGCCCTTAAACTTCGCGTGCTAAATAAACCCATCTTTCCTCACGTTGCCCAAGTCAAATATTTTCTCGCGGCAATGAGAAAAGTCATGAGCATAGAATCATGACACTACCTAACATAAAGGATATCAGCCTGGCGGTGGTGGCGCACGCCTTTAATTCCAGCACTTGGGAAGCAGAGGCAGGAGGGTCTCTGTGAGTTCAAGGTCAACCTGGTCTACAAGAGCTAGTTCCAGGATGGGCTCCAAAGATACAGAGAAACCCTGCCTCGAAAAACCAAACTAACTAACTAACTAAATATAAAGGATGTCCACTGCAAGACTCGGGTGATTTTTTTTCCCCTCCAGTCTGTCTGTTTTATGTGTGTTTGCTGCTCTGGAGGACACTGCATGCTTTATCCCCACAGGCCTCCCAGTGTCCCTATCAATGTGCTTCGTACTACTTTCATACGGTCCATGTGTAATCCCCTGTGTACATCTCTATACATTATTCTAACAGTCCTCACAGGATAGCTGCAAACAACGGCAGCCACCAGCCCCTAATGGACGCCTTCCTGATGCTAAAATGATTCTGGATGGTGGCCATGATCAACCGGGTGGAAAGCACCTCCTGCACACGCTGCTGTGATGTCCCAGTCCCATTTAAACCAAGAAAGGCGCTTGCCGCTAGTGTTAAATAATAGCTGGTGTCCTAGAAACTCCCCGTATAGCACAGGTACAGGACTAAGAACACACTTTACCTGCTGCCGTTTCTCAAACTCCAGCTTGATCCGGGACTTGATGCAATTGCACGTGTCCCGGTAGGTCTGCTGCAGGGCAAGCTCCATGAGATGCTTATGGTAGGCGCCTGCCAAGTTCCCACAGATGAATATGATCACATTGGCCAGGATCTAAAGAGACGAAAGAGGACATTCAGAACGGTGAGGGCATCTTCTTTGTGGACCCACTAGAAGCAGACTGCATGTCAGGGTTGATTAAAACAACTCAGGCAATAGTCTCTACTCCCGCTTCTCAAATGACATTTGTATTATGGTCTGCCTAGAACAAAACATCCATCTCCCCTTGGGACTCCACCCCCTCCTCGCATCCTGCCCTTCACAGTCTGTCTCTTGACGTTGGGCTTGACCCCTTTTTATCGAGCTATACATTTTTCTCTGCTCCCCTCCCTCCCTCCCTCTCTTCTTCCCCACTCCCCTTCTAGCCTCTCCCATAATCCCCACGCTCCCAAATTACTCAGGAGATCTTTTGACCCATTTTTCCTTCTGATGCCAGGGGAGCAGAACTGTACCCTTCCAGGGCTTGAGGCCATTTGTGTTTAACTCTGCTCTCGTGTCTGCTCTCAGGAGCTGAGATGCTCGCTTTTCTACATTTGTTTCAAGATGACAGACATGTGGAAGAGAGCTTCCCTAGCCACCCGCAGTCACCATCCTATGACACAGAGGTTTCGTGTCTGTTACACAGCACCTCTGAGATATGCAGACTGACACACGCCATCCCACCCTGAAATGCATTCACTAAAGCTCAATAAGTGGTTTTCTGTTTATAGACGAAGAAAGGAGCCCTTAAGCAAAAATAGTTACGAATCTTTCAATGAATAAAAGTGTGTTCATAACTTAGAAAACACAAAATATCAAAGAAATCCGAAAACAGCCCTGACTTCCCTGCCCAGGAAAAAGTCTGCTACCCATAATTATTTTAAAATTCTGTTCTAAATTTCCTTTGTCATGATGTCCGTCTTGTTCATAAAGGCCTGGTTCTATGTTTATGGTAGCTGCATGCTCTGTTTATGTAACAAAAAATAAAAGGCATCTGAGATCACAGAAATTATGTGTAGGCAGGTTTCCAAATTCTTAGTTAGTATTCAGTTCTATGACTCATTTAGCTTTGTCTGTATATGTCTATATTGTTCGATGCTACTGCGCTAATACTCCATGTGTCTGCATCATGTACAGATGTCAACCTCATGCACAAAGCCGTGACTTCCTCTCTGATCACTGCTTTAGATGCAGTTACTAATAATATAAGAAGTCAGAAGCCATGCATATTTTAAGTTCTTAATTTATGTTACAAATTTGCTCTCAAGACATATTCCCTTTGTATTCCCATCAGCAGGGGGTGACAATGGCCTTCCCAGGATGCTCTTGTCTGATGCCTATAGGATTCACACACTGCAAGCTCCTTAGGACTCAGGGTTGAATTTGTAGGTCTATCCAGGATATGGGCAGACACACTACATGACCGTTAAACATGGCAAGTCTCTTGTGGCTTCAGTGGCATCAGAAAGGGCATTGTTTCCAAAGACCTCGTGCTCCCCAGCAATGCTAGCATCATGCGCCACTCGACAAAGTGGGCAGGAGCTTTATCCCATTTCTTCAAAGTTCTCTCGGTTTCAGACTCCACAGAATCACGGGTGTTGTCTCTTTATTCTCTCTGACCTACATCCTTTCATCTGATGGTTTCCAGGAGTAAAGCACAGACACTATGCAGCTTGCCTTCCCTAAAGAGCGGGCACCAGCATGTGCTACATTCCCAGCCATGGCATATCTCTCAACGAGGCTGCGGATGACCTCATCTGGGGGTAGGCAGGGGACATGTTTAAGTGTGTTTCTAAAGGTACAATGACAATAAAGGTGGCCGTGTTTTTTTTTTTCCTTCTGACTAATGCCTTTTCTTATCTCTTGACAGGCTGTGGGAACAGGAGGAAAAGACACGTTGATTCTAAGTACCCTAAAGTCCTGGGGAATGCAGGAAATTGAGAGGTAGGCAGGGGAGAGTTAAGATGAGAAGAATGGATTGATAAACTTGTTTCTGAGTCGCTGTTGCTACTCCATAGACTCCACAAAGAACCCTATGGGCTTGGAGGGAGCTTTGGTGCTGCCCCATGTAACTCACGAGACCACAGTTATTGGATGGGGTGGCTCGTCCACCTCAGCCTCACAGCTCACCTCCGAGATGCTCTTTCATGCATCCGTGTTTCTTCTCAACTCCAGAAGTACAGAGAGCTAAAATATTAATGTTATGTGCACCTCTGTGTGTAGAAAGAAGCGGCGGGGCTGCGTCCCGCCACCCGGCCGCCGGCTAGCTTTACACCCGAAATAATTACACGGAAACTGTATTCTTTTAAAACACTGCCTGGCCCATAGTTTCAACCTCTTATTGGTTAATTCTCACATCTTCCTTTAACCCATATTTAGTAATCTGTGTAGCACCACGAGGTGTGGCTTACCAGGAGAGATCTTAACCTGCGTCCATCTCGGAGAGGAGAAGCATGGAGACTGCATATGGTGACTGCCTGAAGTGTCTCCCCAACTCTACTTCCTTGTTCCCACAATTCTGTTCTGTCTACTCCACCTACCTAATTTTCTGTCTCTTAAAGGGCCAAGGCAGTATCTTTATTAATAATGAAAGTAACACATAGACACTCCTCCATCATCTGTGTGCTTTTCTTTACGTGCTATATGCATGAGGAAGACATGTAATTAATGCGGCATACATGTGCAGTGTGTGTGCCAGTATCCCCACATGAACCACACATGTGGCCCATATACACAAGGGTTTCATATGATCTTCCCATGTATAACACAAGTGCTGTGTGGATGGCATTTGTCTTCATCATCCATGAGTGTGTGTACCAGGTCAGAGGTCACTGAGAGCAATGAGACCGATTTCGATGTTATGTCCACACATTTCTTAGCCTGGAGGATTTCCCTTCTCACCATTGTTGTACAGCAATGCACAGCCTCTGTGAATGCCAACGCTAGAAGACATCCCTTGTTGCTGTTCGTTTGTTTTTCAAGACAGGGTCTCACTGTGTAGCGAGGGTTGTGCTGGAACTCATTTTGTAGAGACCACAAAGAGCTGCCTGTTCTGCCTCCCAAGTGCTGGGATTAAAAGTGTGACCTACTGTGCCCCGCTAGAAGACCTTTTTAACGTTCTGCTTGAGGGGCTCCACTTGCAGCTGAACAAGTCTGATCTGGTGACTATGTGGTTTGCTGAGAATTACTGAGACCTCATCATCGCTGGAACATCTTGGAAGAATGGAGTTCCAAGAAACGCAGGAAGAAAAGCTTTGCCACTCACTGAGAAAACACTAACTCTTTCCTCATTGTGTACATCTGAAGCAATAACAAAGCAAGTAAGTTATCATTTGTGAGAGCTGACTCCCTTCTTCCTCCCAAAGTGCCTTCAACACAAATAGCAAGCTTTTGGAGTTCATCTCCTCCACAATATGAACCGAAGGTAAGCACAGAACTGAGCAAAGCCGTGGCCTGTGCCCCAGTCGTCCCAGCAGGGGGCGTGAGTACAGCCAATGCAGATCCCCATCCACTGCCATGGCAAAGGCTCCTCTCTGTTTTCTCCTCAGGTTTCACTGCCCACTCATTTCCTCTTTGTCAGAAGGGAGACTGTCCTTTCCAGTGGGTGGTACATCTGTCCCACAGTGCCCAGGACAATTGTTGACAAGTGACATCGCCGTCAGGCTTCACACTGGGATTAAACCAGAGATATCAAGAGAGTGCTTCTGGGCTGCAGAACCAGTTCTGCTGGAGGACCCTGTCACCACAGAACTGTGGGGGTTCTTTTCTTCATTACCTTAGCTCTCTTCTACCCCGTGCCTGGGTAATGCCAACTCCAGATCAGACCCCTAATTGCAGACTGAAGCCTGGGTGTGCCCTGAGAACTTCTGGGTCCGTTCACATCGCTTGTGTGGCTGACCAGTCACATGATTCTTGTCCAGTAAGAAATTATGGAACAGGAGAGATGGCTCGGTTGGTATAGTGCTTACGGTGTAAGCAGGAAGACCTGAGTTTGACCCCCCAGAACCCAGTGAAAACTGGGCACAGTGGCATGCTTCTGTAATCGTGACAAGGGGCAGAGGAGGCAAAGGGTCCTGGAATCCACCTGTCAGCCAGTCCTGTCTGGTAAGCAACCTTCATGTTCAGTGGAGGGACATAAAAAATAAAATGGGGAGCAACTTGGGGAGACAATTGACCTTTTTGACCTCTGGTCTCCACACAGACACATATATGCATACACACACATGCACATACACACACACCACACTATATATATATATATATATATACATGTACAATGTACACACATATACACATATACCTATGCACACATGCCTTTACACATACATACACAGGTTCACACACACATATGACCACACACATATACATTAATGTGCACATGAATGCACAAACACATACACACACTCTCACACAAAATTAAGAACTTTCCTTAGTTTTCATCAATGGAAACCTGTCTGTCCGTGTTAAGTGGGGTTTGTGAGGCAGCAGTGTGTGTCTGTCTAGCCATGGATTTGAAGAACTTCCTTCAAGGTGTTGATTCTTTTTTTTCTTAAAGACTTATTTTATCTATTTGCATGTCTGGACGCACACATGCACACGCATGTGTATATGACACCAGTGTCCAAGGAGGCCATAGGTGTTGGATCCCCAATCCAACCTGCTGTGAGTTGCTCAGTGTGGGGTGTGCTATCAGAACCTGGGTCCTCTGTAACAGCTCTTCATTTCTGATCCCTCTCTCCAGACCCCACCATTCACTCTTGATGCTTTTCAACACTTCCTGAGTATCAATAATTAGGAGTGCATCTACTGAGTTTTATTTGCAAACACACAAAAGGTGTTCAAGAAGTAAATGACAGAGAGTTAATCCCAAATAAAATATGATGGGAGTTTTTTCTGATGTGAAACTTATGAAATATCCTTTTTGATACCTGACTTCGTCTTGGTAGACCGTATTCTATGGCTAACAGAACTAAATGTGGAATTTCAATAGCACCATGTATTTACAAACCTAACTAACATCCCGAGCCATTTTTCTTTCAAATTAATGCAGTCATATGATTTCATATCAAACCCAAGGTGTGGAAGAAATGATTAGGTTAAGATTTTGCTTTTCAAAAATCACATCAAAGCCTTCTATTTTCCAGAAGGCTGCCAAACACAGCATATGACAAAAACTCTTATTTTCACAGTGTTTGGTTTCTTTGATGACATCATACTGTCTCTGTCTCTTTTATCTTGTCTCACTTAGCTACCATCACCTCTGTCAGAAAACAGGACACGGAAGTTAGCCTCCTCTGAAATGGTTTGGAAGAAAAAGAAAAAAACCGTTTCAGATAATAACGCCAGGCCAGGTTTAACCCCCCCCCCCAGGTTAAAACTACATCTTCAATTTGTGTGAGGTTCATGTCTGGAATCTGTGCAAATTGCACTGAGCCAGGACAGTCCATAGAAGCCTGCTGTGCCCACAGGTCTTTCAATCCCTGCCTTTGCTTGATATAAAGGTGGAAGATCTGTCAAACCTTCTCACGGATCTTCAGAGATGCGCATTAATATAGCACGGGCTTGCAGAAGACCAGCGTTCACCAGGAAGCAATGATTCTTCTCTCAAGTGGCCACCCCTTCCTTCCAAACACTTCCTACTCTCCAAGCTTTCAAGGGTCTAGAAGGAAACCCATGCTTTATTGCTCCTCTTACAGTCAAGGAAACAAAACTACATGGTGTGTGAATGCAGTCCCTTGGGTAGTTCCCCAAGATGGTTGCTGTCGGGCCAATCACGTTCCCCAGCCTTTACCTCCAGGAGAAACACCTTTGCCAGGAGATGAAGGACTTCTGAGGAATTCAGGAGAGGTCCACTTTTCTTTAAGAGAAGCCGACACTTTCTTTTCTTTACAAGGCATTTGTATCCTATGCTATTAAAGGCTTCCATCATTTATAGCTATTTTAAGTGGCTACGTTTTGGAATGGTCACACGTCCTTGGAGCCACATGCCTGTGCATGTTTAGAGAGGAATGTAGAGAGAATGTCAAGCCACTTTCAACCAGACCGAAAGAGTGACCCAGCTGAGAAAATGTCACCTGGGAAGAAAACATTTAAGGGTGCTGTTTAGTTTATTGACTTCAAACACCAGAGAAATGTACCAAACGGCTTGGGTGCCAGCTCGGACACCTGGCGACTCTGGGGTGCTATGCAGTCTAAGGAGCCTAATGTCCATTTCTTTACTGTACATTTGGGGTGTGAAATTAAAGGGGACATGACAGAAAGAAAGAGGCATTCATGTATGCTGAGGCAAGGCAAACTGAGCGCCATGGCACAAGACCATCACGAAATGATAATTTTCCACCACCCGGAAACAACACAGTCTAAGAAGGGAAAGAATATTGTATTTGAAACAGTTTGTCCATATGCAAAAATGCCAAGTTCCAGTCCTAGAAAACTACAGGGAGACAATCCATGAAGACCCACGAGTGAGTACCTAGCAAGCCCCCTGCATCTCCAAAGCATCACGTTTGTTCTTGGGGCAGAGAACGATCACCTGGAAATCTCCTTCATGGAGATCTCAACATGGCTATGGGAAAATCTCAAGTCCACCTCCTTAGCATTTCTAAGATCAATTAGCTGTATTCAGTGGGCTCAGCATTCTGCTAAACCTGTACTTTAGGCAAGGCAGGAAGCACTGTTAACTTTGGTTAACAATGGCCACAGGTACTTGGCCAGGTGCTAGAACCTTACTCTATTTTAAAATCCTTCTAAATGAAGGAACAGAAGGCTCAGCAGCCTCAACAGTGGCTGCTGTCAAGGCCTTGGGTTAAAACTGAAAATGAGGAGTCAAATGCAGTCTGACTCCTAAGGGAATTACCATCACACAGTAGACAGTACTATGATGACTGTTTGTGTTACACTCCTCTACACTCTTTCCCATGTCTCTTTGAGGTCACTGGGCTATTTCTAGCTCTATTTAGGCTCTAGAACGGCACACAGGACCAGTGCTCAGTTCCAGTGCAGTGAGTAGGGGAGGGGTGGCCTTCAGAACCATTTGTTCCTCTCTGAAGCAACCTGGATGCTTAAAGGGGGTATGGCGTCTAGAAGATCAACATGATCTTGTAGCTGGCTCTTCCTACAGACAATGTCATTGAGAACACAGCTTTTCTTCAAAATGGGACACTGACTTAATTCACACAAAAACCCAGACATTTCACAGCTCAGCAGCTGTAAATCTGAGCCTGCTGAGAGCAGGGCACTTTGATGGACATATCAGAACATGCAGAAAGATTAAAAAAAAAAGTCAGCGTCCCCAGTACTCAGAGCTTCGTGGAAGAAGAGTATACAAAGCTCCCTTATGACTCGCGGCTCCTACTTTCTGTAGAGAAGGGGCTGCATCTCTGGTGATGTCCAGTGCCTTCTAGATCTGAGTTCAAGCTAATACGACCACCTTAGCCACAGGCTGCACCGTGGGAAGGGGAAGATATAACAGATGAGCTGGACCACCTTAGCCACAGGCTGCACTGTGGGAAGGGGAAGATGTAACAGGTGAGCAGGACCACCTTAGCCACAGGCTGCACTGTGGGAAGGGGAAGATGTAACAGGTGAGCAGGACCACCTTAGCCACAGGCTGCACCGTGGGAAGGGGAAGATGTAACAGGTAAATGCTACAAAGAACTTACAGAGATTAAAAAGAAAAGAGAACTACAGAAGCAGTAATTTAAATATGTGTTTTAACTTCTTTGTGTCTCTTCTTTGACAATTTCATACATGCAAATCATACATCCTGTTCAGTTCTGTGTGAAAACGCCTTTAAAAAAAAGCCATACCACACTTTATGGGCATTCACAGGCTTTTGTGGTAGAAGTTAAAAGAGAAGGAACTGCTAGGAACACAGCCCATATTTTCCACATCTTGTATCCAAGAATGGGGCGAGTTTTTTCCTTTTAACAGATGACCTATTTTGCCAAGCAGTACTATCAGGCACTTCCCTCCTCATTCCCCTGCTCTCCAAACTGGCTCCAGACGCCAGGCTCTGAGCATCTGAGAGCACACAGCCCTTCAGACACTTCTTCCTTCCTCATTCCCCTACTCCCCAGCCCAGCTCCAGGCCCCAGTCTCCGAGCACCTGAGAGCACATAGCCCTTCTGTGAGAGTTGGTCTTCATGGAGCTGGGACCCTGTCTCCTCACAATGCCTTCTGGGACACAGACATTCACAATATGTTGGTGTTCACATCTGAGATATTTCATGATCCAGAAATGGCTGCCTGAACTTTACATCCCTACTGACAACCAATAGAGGTCACCATGTCCTTAGACTTTGAAAGTCTATGATATCCAATGGTGTTCCAGATCCTGTTTGAGAGACCCAGGAGACAAGTGGTCTCCAGAACACTAAGAAACCCCTTGATGCTGGTTTCTGTGCTTTTCTAAATTCTCACTCCTATGGGAATGGTTTATTGTCTGAGCAGGATCCATTTTAACTGATACATCTCAGTGGTTTTCAGACATATATAAGCATGTAAGTATATTGTTCAAACAATCCCAATTTGACTAGTCCTTAATACGCTTTTCCAAGGAACTATTTAATTTGTTTTATGATAATTTTTGCAGATTTAATTTTTTTCAAGAATACTGAACACATTTTTCATTAATTTAACTCTAATTAATCCGAATCAACCAAAGGTAGCTTCATTTAAATATCACCTGCTTTATTCATTACCACTTAATAGATAACATAGTGCCCCACCATGACTGTGAAAATCCTTAAGACTGTATTTTTTACACTTAGTAGATGATCCAGCGATATGGGCACTGAAGGTCTCAGGATAATGGGTCTGTTCCTACACACAAGTACATGAGCAACGATGAATTGTAGCACGGTCAATCTTCAAGGTGAAAACATGGTATTAGGAAGCATGCTCCCAGGAGAGCAGTATGGTCATGCTGCCTCTGACTCCCAAGGAAGGCGAAAGACAAGGAGTGCTCTGGCTCCTTCAGTTGGAATATTCTCTTCACTCTGATCAAAACAGGCAGCACACAGTCACACGGGAACCAAAAACCAACAGCTGGGTGGTAGCACAAGCTTTGAATCCCAGCACTCGGGAGGCAGACGCAGGAGGATCTCTGTGAGTTTGAGTCCAGCTTGGTCTACAAAGTGAGTTCCAGGACAGCTGGGGCTACGTACAGAAACACCTTGTCTTGAAAAAACAAAACCAACCAAACAACCGACCAAACAAACAAACAAACAAACAGGCAGCAGATGTTGTGATTTGTAATTGAAACCATTTGCAGGTAAAAAAAAAAAAAAACCAGAGCAGTTAACAACAGTCCTTTTGAAAGGGGATGCCTGTACGAAGTTTCCCCTATAGGACAAGAGACTGAAAAGCACTAATCAGCATTTTGACTCCCCAGAAGGTTCTTTCTGAGTCACCTCAAGCATCTGCCGTCCTCCTCGGTTTACCCACTCCTGTGAGCACATGAAGGCAAGGTCTAAAACACACTGATGCCTCCCTCTGACCTCTGGGTAATTTCTATCAGAGAATATGCATCTGTTTTTCCTAGAACACCATTCAGCTTCTCCTCTGTTACTACCATGGTGCGGCTGCAGCTGTATCCTCAAGTAGACAGTGACCACAGTCCAAACAGGGTGCATGCCCAAACATACCTTTCAACAATGTATGTATGTATGTATGTATATATCATCTATCTATCTATCTATCTATCTATCTATCTATCTATCTATCCATCCATCCATCCATCATCTATCTATCAATCATCTATCTATCTATCTATCTATCTATCTATCTATCTATCTATCTATCTATCTCTCTATCTATCTATCTAGAACCTAAGGCCAACATCACGGCATGAGCAGGCTAAGCTGAGGCTTCTCCCTAGCCTGCAAATGGCTGTCTTTTTATTGCACTTCACTGTGTGTTGTATTATCCATCCACACTGGTAATGGCAGAATACATTACTCTACATAATTTATACTTCCAAATGAAGCTCCAAGATCCCAGAAAAACAGACTAGAAAGTTGGAGTCAAGGTGTCAATGAGTTTGGTGATTTTGGAGTCCGGTGTGGAACCCCAGCTGCCACATCCTTCCTAGGATCAGGCAGTGCCTATACAAGGCGGAAGATAGGTGGCAACGGGGCAAAAGGAGGCTGAATTTGCAGTCTTAAATGGCACAGAGGTGCTCACTAAGGTGATGTGGGAGGTTCTTCTGTATATGTGTTGCTTTTATTGGTTAATGAATAAAGAAGCTGTCTTGGGCCTGCACATGGCAGAATAGAGATGGGTGGGGAAAACTAAACTGAATGCTGGGAGAAGGAAGATGGTGTCAGGAGAAGCCATGTAGCTGCCACCAGGAACAGATGACCAAGAACCTTGCTGGTAAGCCACAGCCACGTGGCAATACACAAATTAATAGAAATGGGTTAAATTAAGATGTAAGAGCTAGACAGTAAGAAGCCAGAGCTGATAGGCTAAGCAGTGATTTAATTAACACAGTTTCTGTGTGGTTATTTCAAGTCTGGGCAGCTGGGACCAAACAAGCAGACTCCTACAACACTAAGGTGGATCCACCATGGCCTCACCACTCCATAGACTTTCCACTGACCACCATTTAAAAGGTGATTAAATTCCAGTCTATTTTTTGAAGGGGACATTAATACAGTGACACCTTGCATAGCCTTGTTTCTGTAAGTGCCTTGCAAGTATGAGTGTTCTGACATCCTCCTCATCAAGCAGCCAGCATTAGAGGTAACTCTAACCTCTTATTTTACCCTAGACATCATTCAGAGACCTTGAGTCCAAATGGAGTCGCATGTGGAGTCACTACTTCAACACATGAAGTCCATGTTGACACAATCAGTTCCTATCAATGTGACAATGAATGTTACCTTTCTTTAATTAATTAATTTATATATTCTGTGTGTAGAGACACATGTGCGTGTGGAGGTCATAGGATACCCTTTGGGAGTGCGCTCTCTCCTTCTACCTTAAGATCCAAGAACTGGACTCAGATCTTCAGGTTTGCAGAAGAAACATATTTTGCTCACTGAGCCACAAAATAAGTTTAAGAAGAAAACAATTTATTTATACATCCCCAGAAAAACATACTCAAAAAATAAAACTTGGATGTTTTAGAATGTGGGATTGGCACTCCTTTCTGAGAAATGTCACTTATTACTGAAGATGACATAATGTGGCCCTAAATGAGACATTCATTAAAACCCCTTTGATCCACGCTAGAAGTTTTAGTCTGGCTTGATCTTGTGAAGGTCCTGGGCATGCATTTCCAGGCATTGTGAATTCCTGTATGCCAAAGCCCTGAAGTGTTCAGCCATAAATGGGATAGCTACATCACACCTCCCCACAAGACTCGCAGATCAATGCAGAAGAGGAAGCAGAAAGCTTGTAAGATCCTGAGGTGGTGGAACACTGCCACACAGCAGAGTTCTCATGAGAGCCGAGATGCTAATCTTAGTCACTGTGCTTCCCAGATGATTGTCCCACAATCTGCCAATGGAGAGTCATCAAAGCTCTGTCTTTGTAAGTGTAGCATGGGAGCAGCTGAAGGAAGGTTCATGACAGGCAGCACACTCTTCCTCAAACACGACAGAGTGTCACTAGGATAAATAAAAGCGCTAGTACAGACTCCTTGACGCACAACGCCTGAAGTGTGTCACTGTCACCAATTCCTTACAAAGCTCCAAGGACCAAAGAACCTTCTAGGGATTTTTAGTATGTTACCAGGAAAGTCAAAACGACTTCATGCTATGTTCTAAAAACTTAGTAGTCACAACTAGCAGTCACCATGGTAGGTTGAAAACAAATATTCAAAATAATCAAGTATTTCATGTCACCCTTAGATAACCACAGTGACTTAGTACTTGATGTCAGCAGCTACCATGAACGTTGAGTGCTACATAACTTCACAATATTCAGTTCTAATTCAAAATTGCAACCTAAATTTTGCAGGTGTCCCATCTTGATTTTAAGCAGGAGTGCCTCTCAGCAACAACTAAAACCCAGGTTTGCAAACAAGGTCAACAGGAGAACACACTGCAGTTTAATGCAGGAACCAGAAGTTCCTTCAAGACAGCCTTCAAGGGAGCTGGAGATTTGGCAGCTACCAAGCATTGACGTATTTAACTTGAAATTTTACAATATCTTCTTAAGTACTGGGCTCATAGCCTAGAAACCACCTCACTGACCAAACAGAGTTTCAACAAAGTGAATTTAATAATTAATTTAATTAAACAAAATGTGCAACGAAACGATGTGGACTTGCTATGTGGATCATCCTGAGAAAATGTTGAGAAGGAACACTGCACTGGTGGCAGGAATGACCTCTCTGTGTGCACTGACACGTGAAGCAATAATCTGTTCTTTCAATGCCTCCAGAAAGTCACTGCCACAGAAAACAGCATGTGCAAAAAGATAACCCCATTAGTGTCCATTTACAAAGGTGTTACCAAAGATAAGGAAAATCAACAGAGAATTTAGAAGTGATCAGACCTCAAACGCTCTGTTATCATACAATCCAGAGAGCGAACGGAAGACTATGTAGCTATGATCTGGAGACCTGTTCTGTACACTACTGGGCTGCCCAGTAGGGCCTGGGACAGAGCTTCGTCACCGCCAACCCAAGTCCTGGCAGAGAGGTCATCAGCCTCTCTGAATGAACCTAGAAGTCAAGGCCTCAAGAGAAAGATCTTGAAGATTTAGCAGTAAGGCCTTTGGAAGGTCTGGGACGGAAGCCTGTATATACAGAAAGATGAAGCAAGAAGCCACCATTTGGAAGGGGAAAACCGGAGCAGATGAAGTGAGATTTGGGTTGTGCTCAACATTTACAAACACGGATACATGGTATTTCTACATAAATATCGTGTACAAATTTACAAATACTATTTTTTGCTTCTAGGTGCTTCTTAGCGAGTCACCACCTCTGTTGACTGTACTAGACTCACAGTTCATCTTTCTTACCTCTGTGTAACTGTTGCTTATGGAAGATGTCAAGTAAGATGAAGATATATTAACACTGCTCAAGCTGGCCAAAGAGAGTTCAGTCCTCCCAGGCTCAGCTCTGTGCTCACTGGGTTTGGGTTAGCTACTCGGGTCTCCTCTTTGGATATTATTTGAGACACCACTTGCTATCTAGGCAGGACTGCCTTTAGTTCCTGACTTTGTGAAAAGAGACCAAGCCCCTGGGTCTCCCCGTAGGAGCGCATTTGTCCTGCTTGAGCTCCTTTGATCACACTTGATGTGACTCAGGACAGAAGCTGGTCATCGGAAGCCTCAGATCTGTGGTTAGGGGGCAGAGGCACAGAAGCAAAGGAGCTGGAGACTGGATTCAGTCATGTGAAAGATGCCTTGTCAGCCACGACTGGGAATAAACAAACCTTTGCACACTCCAGGTCATCAGAGCTTCTTGTTCTCACACCAGGAGAAATCCTAAGTACCTGAAACCGGTGGGTGGTTTCCATCAGTGCAGGCGGCCATCGTCCTGAACACATAAGCATGGTTGGCACCTGCAGAACAGGAGGCGCGTGGAAACCTGCACCCCCAGCTAACAGGGCTGCCCTAACTCTGGGTGGGCAGCACCGAAGGACTGCACTGTAGCAGGGAAGGTCAGCAAACCTGCTCAGGGCACACTGCTGTAGCCCAGACTCTGGTGGCAGGACTCCGCCAGGCTTCTCAGTTGAGCAATGGGGTCTCCTCCACCCTGCTTTCCTGCCACATCTCCATGTCCCATGGCGGCTTCTCTAGTAATTGCCCACAGGAACTGGAAACATCTCTGCTTTCTGGGGTTTTATTTTCTATCACTCATTCCCACCTTCCCTTCTGTCTCCCAGACCTGTTAGGAGTACCGTGACCAATAAATACAGGGGCCAGAAGTCCAGTGTTTCCCCCTTAGTTGAATCAACGGCGATGGGTATGCACTTGGGTCATTCTGTGACTTGGCTTGACCCCACGCCTCCGCGGCTGTCCATGCTGTCCCTCTCTGTGCTCTTGCTCTTCTCACTCCCACGCAGGCCTTGCTCAAGAGTGCCAACCTAACTCGCCACATCACAACGTCTGTGTCTTCGTTAGGTTTCCCACTGCTGTGAAGAGACACCATGAGCACAGCGACTCTTATAAGGAAAACACTTAATTGAGGGGGCTTGCTTTGAGTTTCAGTCTATTGTAGCATCATGGCAGAGAGTATGGTGGCACGCAGGCAGATGTGGTTCTGGAGGATTCACTGAGAGGATTCACATATCTTGCAGGCAACAGGAAGTTAACAGAGACACTGAGTGGTATGCTGAGCATAGGAAAGCTCAAAGCCCACCCCTACAGTGACACACTTCCTCCAACAAGATCATACTCACTCCAACAAAGTCACATGTCCTGATCGTGTCACTCCCTAAGAGATTATTGGGGCCAACTACATTGAAATGACCACAACTGCTTCTTGGAAAACCCATCAGAGAAACCCACCGTACCAGTGTGGCATAAAGACCCACAAGCCATGTATTTGTCATTTTTTGACTCACGAATACTGATCTTTCCTGAAGAAGTAACATGTGGTTTGTTTATATCACCTGGTGTCCTCTATATCCAATCAAATGAGTTCTAAAAGGAAATACATTCCTTTGATGAGATCCAGTTTCTTTTTCTTGCTACTATCCAGCCAGATGCTTTCAATATGGTAGACTTGACCCACACTTTTCCAGATTACAAAGAAAATAAGACCAAAGGGCTATACTTCCTTTGAGACTCTCAATGATAAAAATAAGTAAATTAGAAGTCCCAACATATCTTCATTCTGGGACAAACTAATACAATTCCTCATTTTCTGAGGACTTTATTGACCGTCCAGAAAATAGCAATCCATCTAAGGCCACTAAAATTCTGAAACATGAATATATGAAGAAAAAAATACTGCCAAAGTGGACATAGACCACAATAATCTGATCACTAAAGTCATCAAGAGGAGAACTAGCAGATGTTTTGAAAATCAAGACTAACACTGATAGATGAATTTGTCTAGAGATAATGACCCTTTAAGAATCCTCATAAGGCCTGGCAGTGGTGGCGCACGCCTTTAATCTCAGCACTTAGGAGGCAGAGGCAAGTGGATCTTTGGGAGTTCACGGCCAGCCTGGTCTACAGAGTGAGTTCCAGGACACCAAAGCTACACAGAGAAACCCCGTCTTGAAAAACAAACAAACAAACAAACAAAAGATTCACAATAAAGAGTAGTCATCCCATCTGGCAACTAATAAAAATTTTTCTAATTTTTTTTTTACATTTTTTGTGTTTATGGTACTATAAGGAGAACAGAACTCAAAATCATCTTTGCATTGGGAAGGAACAGAGCCAGGCAATGCTGGGCTTCCTGAAGTCAGAAGGCCTTGAGAGCCACTTTGCCAACAGGAACATTAAAATTCTGTAATTGTGAGAAGGAATGGTTTCCATACTTCAAGGATTCCTACAGCAATCACCACAGTGGAGGATGCTGATGAGAAAAAGATGTGCCTGGCATCAAAATCACTTTGGGAGTAGAACAGGACTAAACAGACCAGAATCACTTTGAATTACGTGTTTGGAATGCACTCTGATCAAATTTGACGGCAAATTCCACAGCTTTCAAGAAAACACATTTTAAGTCCACGTGCGAGCATCAGAAAACCACATAGACCTGGACCTTCTCAGTTCTCCCTGGCAGGAGGACTCTAGGCTCCACGTCATAGCTCGGTCTGCACCACCCTCCCTGTAGCATCTTCCTTCTCAGCAGATGAGTCTACTCCCAGCTTAGCACAGACACCTCCATCCTCTCATTTTCCCTTTAAAGATAAACCTCTAAGAGGCGTTGACAAGCTTTTGTGTTGCTCTTGTCCCTCACCTGAGTGAGGAAGTAACCACAATCCACCGCTAAACAACCTTTTAGAGACACTAATTCCTTTCAAGTTGCCCTCCCAGTGGTCCCTCTACTCCTCACTTGGCCTGTGAGTGGTCTGAGCAGTTGGTTTTGTCTTTCTTCCTGATGACCTGTCACTTCTGTAGTCATCTGTTCCAGCTTCACCACGGATACCTACCTGCAAGACAGCAATGTCAAAAGGACATATGAGCTGCTCCTTCAAAGTCTGGATCATGACAATGGATCTCTTCCTTACCACTCCCCTGCCCTGAACACTTTCCATTCTGCCCTGTCTACCACATTCTTCCCTGCTCTGCCCCGTAGCTCTGCCCTGGAGGCCAACCTTTAGGGTAAAATCCTCCAGCTTTGCCCCGAGTCCACGCTCAGGCTCTTTGCCCATGTGTTTTCTCCTGCTCCCTGCCTACTGCCCACACCTGCTCCTTATGCTCCTGTTGCAGGCGTCAGGTGACCCCCTCAAGTGTCTTTGAGACTGTGCTCCCTCTGCTCCTTGCCAACAACACTCCCCGGAGTTCCACACAATTACTGGCTATGAAACATATGTTTTGTGTTCATATGTTTATGGTTACAATCACTGGCCTGCCTTCCTGTTCTCCTCTCACTCCACACATTCCTGTTTTTGGATACTGCGTAGCTCACAGAGCACCCATCATGACTAGCGAGGGTTCTAATTCCTTATTTGAATGAATGAAATCTCCCATGTCCTTATGATCTACTCGGTCGGAGCTGGGGTCTCCCTACCTCATTTACTGAATAACAGACAGTCATTCATTCAACAAATGCTATGGAAAACTATAACACGCAGGAACAGCTCAAGGTACAGATGACAATCATATGCAAACAAAAACATATACTATCCCGCCCTCTTGGACTTACATGTAAATGTGATTTTTGTTTCTCAGTCAACCACCCCAATGTTCCGCCTCTCATATTTACTGAGGCCGCCACGGCATCAGATTATTTATGGATATCAGGGTGCTGCCTTTGTGTATGTGGAACTGTCCCTTCATGCAAACCATGCAAGTGACACCTGAAAACCCATCATGGCTTTGGACATGACGTTTCCCAAAAAGAGTGAGCCCCATGAGGATTGGGATCCTTGCTTGTCATAAAAGAGAAAATGAAACCTTTCCGGGCCTGACAGCTCAAACTCTCATCTGCTGGGCACGCTAAAGCATCCAGAGAGAGGGCCTGTGTCTAGGAAGGTGGTGGTGAGCGAGTGGTCATTGTCTCAATTACAGAAAAATGGGGAAAGCCCATCTCTGGGGGAATAGCCCTGTGTAGAGGAGAGCATTTTGTCGGCAGCTTTAGTCCTGGCTAGTATGTCCTTCTCCACAGATACTCTCTAGGGCAGAGGTTTTTAACCTCCCCAATGCCTGTGACCCTTTAATACAGTTCCTAGTGTTGTAGTGATCCTCAACCACAAAATTATTTCCATCGCTACATCATAACTCTAATTTGTCTATGATTGTGAATCATAGCATAAACATCTGTATTTTCTGATGGCCTTAGGCGACCCCTGTGAAAGGGTCATGACCCACAGGTTGAGAACCACTGACTTGGCATCTAAGCTTTGGATTTACATATCTGAAACTATGAATTCTTCAATGCAACCATGCAGTCCTATGGTCAGACTCTGGATCTTGATAAGGTATTAAATTTACACATACATATACATATCCCATGTGCCGAATGTAATATACCACTGGTATTAAAATTTCACAAGAGTGGCTTGCAAAAAATATTGTTTAAAAAGCACCCAGGAGAGTGATAGTGCAAAAACTTCCAGAAACACAGCCATTTTCTCGGCGATGGAGCCGAGGGTTAAGTCGGTGGCCTTAATAACACCAGGGCAGCACTGTATCGCAGAGCAACTTCCCCGACTGAACTATGATTTTAACACAGGGATCAGCACCCCAGCTGTGCTAATGCCACACTCACGAGTGATTCCCACAGAAATGGCTCTTTCTTTTCTCCAGAAAGAGAAGGTAGGAGATGGTACCACACAACTCTCTGGTCTACAGGAAAGACTCATTCCTTGTGATAAATGACCACATTAATATTAGTTCATCCTTCCCTGCCTCTTTAAAGATAAAGCCAGTAATGCATGTCTCATAGCTTGGATTATTCCAGAAACCTACTTGACACTGCCCAAGAAGGAAGATGATGATCAGCAGAGAAACACAGGCTTCTAGGTTGCTCTCTCTGTGAACAGGTTTCTCCCAGGGCCTGCTTTCTGCCTGATGATATCATTCCTTCAATGAAGGCCAACTTGCATCTGAGCAGGTGCCTATTTCTCAATCGATAAAACAAATATTACCCAACTTTGTGTGTGACTCCCACCCTGGTTTATAGTTATAAGTAACCTAATGAGAACATCCCTTGAAACATGCAGGATGGTACAGGGTGCAAAGCTACATTTTTGCAATGCTGTAGGGCATGCTGTCAAGAGGAGGGGTAACACAGATGCACCCTCTGGCTCGGGGTAATGTCTGGGAAGCAAACAAGATGAAGCACCTCTGGGTCTTCTCCCCACGAGATTCAGGGCACTAGACTCTAAATCAGGGTGCGCCTGGCATGCTGAAAAGATGGGCGCATGCCTGGAACCCACCCCGGGAGGCAGTTAATTTTAACACAAATATCTGCATGTACAAATGCTACGCAGGACCAATGGAGAAACTTAATGTAGGTAAGAAGCAGATGACTCAATTTTAATACCCCCAGAACAAAGAAACAGTTCAAGTGGAAAGAAGGGCTGAGAATTTCGTCAGGGATTGAATAATGGTTA
The DNA here is from genome assembly GCF_903992535.2 of Arvicola amphibius. Classification (NCBI taxonomy): domain Eukaryota; kingdom Metazoa; phylum Chordata; class Mammalia; order Rodentia; family Cricetidae; genus Arvicola; species Arvicola amphibius. The sequence continues at coordinate 4,895,577 of NC_052049.1, read as the reverse complement.
ATGCTAATGAGGATGCCTGATGGTTTCGTTATTCAAACAAGAAATGGGAGGCCTGGATTAATGCTTTAAACCAAAGGAAAGACACCCTGCCACTCACTTAGGGGGCTCCTACATGGACTGGGGAGAGAAGGGAACCAGTTGAAAGGATTAGGTATCCTCAGGATGGAGTGGGGAAGAAGGCAGAGTAGTAAGAGGTAAGCCAAGACCCGCTCTCAGGTGTCACAACTGTGCCAGGAAGGTGACCGAGGTGCCGACCGACGGAAGAGGGGTAAGCACAATACCACAGGCAGGCTGAGATTGCTGGGAGGAGCGGCTCCCTTATGACTTAGGAAGGGCAGTGTTGAAATGTGCCCTCTCGGCATGATGGAGCACACACTTTTGTGTACCGGATAAGTCATGTCTCTGAAGCACAAAGCAAACATCCCAGTCCTCTAAGGAAACAGAAACCATGGCATTAAAACTGGACAACAAGCTGCATTCTGAAATTGTCACTCCCACGTTCTCCGGTTGGAGCACGTCAGTATCCTGAATATGCTCGTCTGGCTGAGCAACTGTGCTGTTTAAAATTAATAAGAAGTACTCCAGAGCCTACAAGAAGGCACTCAGAGAGCTCAGCCAACAACCAACGCTGCATTTCCACGGTCATGAGCCCAGTCCAGATGCAAATGCATGATTGCCTTTCATAAAGAATATTAATTTTCCCATAGACTGATGTTGCATTAATAACATAGATGAGATACTATTTGTATAATTGTTTAATTTTTCCCCTTCCTCTCTACCACAACATCCATGGGGAGGGGGCGAAGGAATATACTGAGAACATAGAGTTTCCTCTCCAGACTGTCCCCTACCCAGGCCCTCAGCAAGAGGATTGCTTCATGCTGCATCAAGCTTGGAATCAAAATGTCTGCTAGCATCCCCTTCAAAACAAGGCTTTTCCCCGTCTAATTAACAGCCTCTCTAAGGTCGACCGCAGTCATAGGATGACAGAGGCATGGCTCTGTGCCACGGAAGTGCCCGGAGCGCTGCATTCCAAGAAGTTCACCCCGTATTTAAAAGGGGGGGGAAACTACAGTTCATGGCTTATCTACTTTAGAGTTAATGACTGCCTACTAAGCTAATAGCTATTTTCATTGAGGCAGATGAGATGCCCATGTGTGATGGTAGAACGAAGGCCCCTAAGACCTGGAAATAGCTGGTTGAATAACGCAGGGCTGATCTCTGAGTCAAGACCTTCCTGCCCCTGTCTCCACGGGAGCCTGCACTACCCTCCAACACATACATGCAAAGAAAAGGCAGGATATCACCCCGTATGTTTGTTTTCCCAGGCTCTCTTGCGATTGGATGTGGCAAGGAGCCTGATGAGAGGTTTGTGGGAGGAAGGCCCTCTTGAAACTTAATTTCCTAAGAAGAGCAGGTGCAGTTCTTGGGACTTGGGACACTTCTAACTCCCCGCGCCCTACGTTCAATTTCGTTCCAGGTGAAGGGGTGGGATGTGCAGTAGACTCTCAGCGACCATGGGGAGAGCCAGCAGACTCCTAGAGGTGCGGACCCTAACCCCACTGACACACCAGACCATGGACAGGATCTCCCTTCTCTTGAATGTTTTTTTTTTAATGTAAAGCAAACAGTTTCCATTTGTTCAAGTGTGTCCCTGGCTCGGCTCTCCTTCTCCCAGCCATACGGATGACTCATGTATTTGGGAAGCCCAGCTGAGTCAGCAAACAGCCTTGCCTGTGCGCAGCAGGAGCTCCCATGGAGTTTTCTGAGTATGTTTTGTAAATTGAATGAGCAAGCTGAGACCACATATAAAAGAAATGTATATGGCGTGCCTTAAATAGTCTGGCAAACCAATAAGGCAAGAAATTGAGAGAAATAAAAAAAAACCAACCGTCTTCTAAAGGCAGAAATATTAAGACAGTTTTAAGAGGAAGATGACTATGACTGTAGCGTAAGACAACCAAAGGAGAGCCCTTGAAGCAGTTCTAGAGAAACACAAAAGGGTTTTTGTCAAGTAGCCCAGGGTGTGAAGCTCTGAAGGCTGAGAAGCAGCAGGTCCAGATGAAGAAGACATTCATGAACTGACCGCTAGAAACAGACGGCTGTGGACATACATAAATGACAGAGTACTTGGCACCATGAGGTCCTGGCTTCAACTCCCAGCACCACTGAAGTCAGACCAATCAAACCAAAGAGCTAGCCAATCAAAAGATGCACTCTTCTTCCAGGAACATTTATAGAATGATGGGCTACAAGCCATGTCGGACCTGGTTGGAGCTCAGTGTGGAAATGCCTTCCTGGTACCCGGCATGCACCTCACACATTAACACTTACTTTATTTTAATGGTTTGCTATTTTTTTGAGATATACTACAATTATACCATGTACCCCTTCCCTTTCTTCTCTCCAAAGCCCCCAATCTACCCCTCCTTGCCCTCTGTCAAATTCATGGCCTCTTTTTCTCATCGTTGCTACATACACATAGGCATATGCATATATGTTCCTAATTATATAAATGCAAGATGCTTAGTCTGCATAGTGTTACTTGTATGCATATTTTCAGGATTGATCATTTGGTACCAGACAACCAATCAGTGTGCTCTTCTCTGGGGAAGACTATTTTTCCTGCTCCCATAATACCTTAAGATACTAATGACTAAAGGACACGGAGATCACTGTGAGATTGTGTTCCCTAGAAATGTCAAAAGCTGCCACCCAGTCATTTATTTTTTTATATTTATTTATTTATTATGTGTACAATATTCTGTCTACATGTATGTCTGCAGGCCAGAAGAGGGCACCAGATCTCATCACAGATGGTTGTAAGCCACCATGTGGCTGCTGGGAATTGAACTCAGGACCTTTGGAAGAGCAAGCGGTGCTCTTAACCTCTGAGCCATCTCTCCAGCCCCCCAGTCATTTATTGTAGCTACTCAATGGTGACCCTTTCACCCACTTGAAACCCATGACAGGGACTTCATTAAATCACCACTGGTGTGATCAAACTTAGGATTTTCCCATGAGATTATCATGGATGAGGGTAGCTACTAAATACAGTGGCCGGTGCCATGAGGAGAGAAGACAGAGTGGACACATCCTTGTTAAGGAGTGTCTGAAGTCACCAGAGCCTAGAAGAGGGAAAATAAGGACCTCCTCTGGGGTCTCTGGAGGGAAGGGCCACTGACACTCACCTTGGCCGGGCTTGGCCCTATCTTAATGTCTTCCATGGTTATTCCTCTGTTCATTTAAAAGAAAACCATTGATTTAGCTCTGAAACTAAACTGGTCTAAAAATTACTGCCAAAATGAAACCAAAAGGAGCTCATTGAGAAGAACTCGGGTCCTAAGCAAAGTTCAGACCACTATGCTCCATGCTCCACCTTGGCAGAAACAGGGCTGGACATCTCCTCAGCATGACTGTGGGCCTTAGGTCCTGTCCTGGAGCCCTCCCCTAGCTTTATCTCTGATTCCAAGAGACCGCAGGTCTGTAACTGGACCTGACTCTTGGCTCTTAGACGTCCATCCGCTAAATTGGTGATGTCCACCACAACCTCAGCTGGAATCCTGATCACATGGGACCTTCTTTCTCTATTGACAACCTCAAACTACTGAATGGCCCGTGCCCTCCAGCTCCCCCAAATTCACCCTGACCCTCCCTTCTAGCTTCCTCAAATTCACCCTGGCACACGTACGTGATCAGGCACCTCCCCTGCCAAGCTCTGCCATGCGCCGCCTCCTGGCATCTTTCTGTGTTGTCCTTCATTGTCTTCTTCCACTGAGCATGCCTGTGACACCTCTGTTCCCATTGCCATGTCTTGCTTTACTTTGTTAGAACCGCAGCTAGATGATTACGTTGGCAACTATGTCTGACACACGCCATTAGTAAAATGTCCCCAAATCTGTGCTTCAATCCTAGGTACCCCTTTAAGAATTCACTCGTAGCGGCACAAATCTCTACCCAGTGACTCAAAGATACTCTCCAACATGTCCAAAAGGGATGTCCCATAATCTCTGCATAAAATTATCATGCTTCTTGCACTATAATTTGGTTCTGAAATATATACAAAAGCCATGAGTTGAAGGCTTGGTTCTTGGCCATGACTCTATGGGAGGTGGGATCTTTTAGGACTAGCCTGGTGGTGGCAGGGTAAGTGATTGCTATGTAATCTTGAAAGCGATATCAGTGCTCTGTTTTTCCTTCCCTCTCCCATGAAGTCAGCAATTCCCTTTGTCACATGCTTCCATGATGTTGTCCCACCTCACCACAGTCTCCAAAGCTACAGAACCAGCCATCTATAAACCGAAACATACAAAACCATGAGTCAAAACCTTCGCTTCTTATTAGGTGGTCTTTGGAGTTAGCTTGTCAGAGTGACATGAAGCTGACATACTACACCTTCACTGTCACCCTTGCTATCCCGTTACTCAGCCTCACATCAGGACACGCCCTTGATACCACATTCTCTTATACCACTCATCACGTGACCTCTCCCTACTTCAATCTCTCTTCTGCTTCTCAGTCGTCTATGGATCCTCATGACACATGACATAAACCCACAGCTCCTGCCCCGTGTGGTCACTATAGAAATCCATCTGGAGCTGTTACTAGAGCAATTGCAGGAGAGCGAGTAACTCCCTGCTCAGTATAACAGGGAGGCTGACACATGGCGGGGCAGCTGCGGGTCTCCATGGCTTCCCTTTCTAGCCGGGATCCCTTTCATGCCTGAAACATGAAGTCTACCAAGGTTCAGTAGAAGGTGGAGAAATAACCGCTCAATGGGACACTTGGGGACTCAAGAGGACGTGGGTTTCATCTCCTCATGGGTACCCAGAGGGGAATCAGCACACCTAATTCCTCAAGGAGGTATTTCACATCCATTGCTTGTCATTGGGAAGCAAGTCTCCTAAGCTCTGAGAGCAGGATAGTACAACCCTGGCAGGTAGCGACTGGCCAAGAGCTCAAGCTATACACAGCGCATCTTGCAGCCCTCTGCCCAGAATCCCCAGCAGTCCTCTGCAGCTTCCAGTTCTACTCTCCTAGTTCCATAATCCATAATGAAGATCAGGAGTCCAGAACACCAGGATCCACCTGCAGAAAACCTTAAATGGATTAGGATACCCCTCAATAACCCACACTGTAAATAGCCAATGGGATTGTGCTACTGCTAGCTCAAGAGCCAGCTGGCCTCTCTGGGAGCCTGTTGGTGTCCACTCCTTGGAAAGAACTTGCCCCTAAGGATGTGGCTGCGGTTCTCTGTAGGCTGTGCCTTCCTCTGTGAGCACAAGCCTTTCTCTGCCTCCTGTTCATGTGCTGTCCTTTCCTGGTCCAGCCTGGCCACATCTAAAGGAAAGAGGGTCCTAGGAGGGAATAAGTTCAGCTCTAACCCAGCACTAGGGGGATTTGGAGTTTTGAGTTATCTTTTTTTAATTTGTGTGTGTGTGTGTGTGTGTGTGTTTGTATGTGTGCGAGTGTGTGTGTACATGCATCTACGTGTCATGGAACATGAGGCCATCAGAGGAAAACTTGCCAGAATTTGTTCTCTATCACGTGGGTCCTGGTGATGGAACTTGGGTCATCTGGCTTGGTTCCAAGTGTGTATTTATAGAGAAGAATATAATGTTCTCATGTATGTAAACATCGTACTTGGTTTGAAGCCTGACTGCCAAGTCAAATGATACTTCCTTCACTGGACTTGGCAATGAAGTTCAGGAAACAAAGCTCCATCGCTAGACTTCACAGTTAAGCGCATTTCTATCTTCACGCATAGTGGAAGGTACACAGGTGTTCATCATGGGTTGGCGACACAAGCAGTGGACTATAATCGGTGCCACCATGGCACCTCCCAGCCCTTCCCATCCTCCCACTCTTGAAGGAATTCATCTTGAATGACAGGGCTGAGCCCAGGAAGCAGCACAGCCAGACTTGGAGTCCCTGAAGCATTCTCGGTGGTTTTGCAGCCTGGTGCCCCTGAAGGCCTGTGCAGTCCGAGAGCTCAGCCTGTTCAAAGAGGGCCCTGTGATGCTCTCACGAGTGGCCTCCTGAACATTTGCTTTGAATCTAGCCCAAACCACAGTCCCAGCCTCACCCTGGCCCCTCACTCCTCCAGCGCCTTCAGGCAGAAACCAGAAAGAGCAATTGGCAGAGGAAGGGAGGAGCCAAGAACAGCCTAATGCTTCCTTGACCTTCAAATAGTTTTTTAAAAAAGGAAAGAAAAATAGACCAACAGGTCTCTGAACCTTGTTTCTTGTACAGATTCTACCTGAGACATATTATGGGCTGGGCTTTCAGGAGAACTCAAAACATTGCTGATGAGTTATTTCTGAGTGTTTTTCTTGTACGCCACTTCCCCTGCTTATGTGAAATCTGTTCAAGATCACTCTATTACCAGTGTGGGGCCCATGTTAACTTTTTGTGATGGGGGGGGCAGATGTCGAGCGGTGTATTCCATGTTAGCCTTCAGCTCAACATCTGCCTGCCAGTCTCACAGGTGTGGATTACAGGCAAGCATCAGGGTTAATTCCTACTTAAAAGTAGAGGATACCCAAAGACTCCAGCTCACTAATTCAACATAGGCCCTGCTCTGGGGCATGAAGCACTGTCTGTGACATTTAGTTTTGAGCACTAACTAATTATAATACCAGCAGCAGGAACAGCAGTTCCGTGTGCTGGGCACTATGGGACTCCTTAGTGGTTTACACTGTGTGTACAGGAGATGTGAGGGTGTGAGGAGGAAGGTGACTGGTACACCCAGGGGATGTGAGGGTGTGAGGAGGAAGGTGACTGGTACACCCAGGGGATGTGAGGGTGTGAGGAGGAAGGTGACTGGTACACCCTCTGGGAAGCCAGGAAGTCTGATTCCAGAGCTCCCAGCTCAGCTGCCCCCTCACTAATCCCGGATAAGGAAATTACACAATTGAATTTTAGAGATTACTGTGGGGGTTAGAGAAGACAGGAGGGAAAGAGGAGAGGAGAAGGGGAGGAGGGAGGAGAACTTGTGGGAACAGAATAGTAGAGATGGGGGAAAGACAGAGATGAGAGCAAGGAAAGAGATATCTTGATTGAGGGAGCCATTATGGGGTTAACAGAAACCTGGCACTAGAGAAATTCCCAGGAATCCACAAGGATGACCCCAGCTAAGACACTAAGCAGTAGAGGCCAGGGTGCCCGAACTGGCCTTGCCCTGTAGTCAGATTGGATTGATGGACATCTTAAATATCACCATAGAACCTTTATCCAGAAACTGACAGAATCAGAAGCAGAGACCTGCATCAGAGTACTGGACTGAGCTCCCAAAGTCCAGTTGAAGAGTGGGAGGAGTGAGAATATGAGCAAAGAGGTCAAGACCATGATGGGTACACTCACTGAAACAGTTTACCTGAGCTAATGGGAGCTCACCAACTCCAGCTGGACAGGGAAGGAACCAGCATAGGTCCAAACTAGTCCCTCTGAATGTGGGTGACAGTTGTATGGCTGGGGCAGACTGTGGGGCCACTGGCAGTGGCATCAGGATTTATCCCCACTGCTTATACTGGCCTTTTTGGAATCTATTCTCTTTGGATAGATACCTTGCTCAGCCTAGATATAGCAGGGATGGCCTTGGACCGTCCCCAAAGCAATGTGCCTTACCCTCTCTGAGGAGTGGATAGGGAGCGGGGCACAGAGGTTAGGTAGAGGGAAGGGGGGAGGGGAGGGAGTAGGGACTGGGATAGGTGTGTAAAATGAAAAAAAGATTGTTTTCTTTAAAAAAAAAACTCAGAAAATAAACAAAAAGAAATTTCTGTAGTATGAATAATAAAAACCCAGAGACAGATATTGGGGTTCAACCTGAAGATCAGAAAAGCAAAGCACCCAGCCACTGGTTCTTCCCTCTACCTCAGACAGAAATGGCGATCCTGCCTCCAGGAATCCTCAGAATGGAACTGAGCTGAGGCCTGTTTTGTCCGGTCTTATATTCTATTCTAACGCTTGGATTAAAGGTGTGCGCCATTATTGCCCAGTTTCTATGGCAAGCTACAGTGGCTACTGGGCCTAAAGGTGTGTGTCACCACTACCTGGTCTGTATCTTCAGGCAAGCTTTATTTATTAAAATACTAATGAAATACAAATGCTGTGGGATAGTGCTCTGTACACTGTAACGATCTGTCACTCATATTGGCTTAATAAAACCCTGATTAGCCAGTAGCCAGGCAGGAAGTGTAGGCGGGGTGACCAGTCTAAGAGAAAGGCAGAGACACAGAGGAAGCAAGATGAGAATGTCTTACTGAGAAAAGGTACTGAGCCACATGGCTAAATACAGACAAGAACTGTGAGTTAATTTAAGTTGTAAGAGCTGGTTAATGATAGGCCAATCAGTTTATAATTATGGGACTAAACGGCTGTGGGGCCAGGTGGGACAGAAACTTCTTTCTACAAATCACACAATTAAATTTAAACATTTTGGATTTGTTGTTGTTGGCATTCTCTCAAGTAATGAGAGATTCCTCTTATGAATGAATCTAGCCAGTCATAAGATGGCTCTGCCCCACAGAGCAGCTACACAGCTGGGGAGAAACAGGGATGCTCCCCACGAGCAGGGTGTGCAGTTGTATGTGTATCGCTGTTGAGGTCTTATCCCTTTAGTAGGCTCAGTGGAGGAATACTGGTTAACACAGCTCTGGTGGGGCATTGCATCTGCATAGAGCCATGCCCACCAACAAGGCTGTTCTCACTTGTTGAGCCCAGCTCTCCAGGGAAGAAATGGACATTTAAAAACAAAATTATACTTACTGCTTGTGAAAGATACACAATAATATACAGTACTTCCAACCACTGAAGGATACAGAGGAGGGAAACTATCCATTCCTCAATAGGCAAAAGGAATACTTGGCTGCAAAATAGCACCTAATCAGGATTTCAATAACACATTGAGGAAGGCTGGAGAGACGACAGTTCAGTGGTTAAAGGCGCTTGCTATTCATTCAGAGGATCTCAGTTTGGGTCCCAGCATACACATCAGGTGGATTACAACTACCTATAAGTCCAGGTCCAGGGGCTCTGATACCTCTTTTGGCCCTTGTGAGCATCTGTACAAAGGTGGTGAACATACACACACACACACACACACACACACACACACACACACACACACATACTCAGGACACCTTGCATGTATGTATGTAGTTGTGAGCGTGTATATATGTGCATGCATGTGTGTGTGCACACACACACAAACACTAAATCTTTAAGTAAATAAATTACACCTAACAAGCATTTTCTGAACCTATATGGATTAAAAAAAAATTCTGAAAGTCATTAGACTGAGAAGCATCCAGGTTTCTGTGATAGGAAACCAAGGCTCAGGAAAGACGAAAGTGGAAACTATATAATTCTCCACGAGAAACCACAACCTGAACTGTCTCTAGGGTTTACCATGCACAGCGAGCTGGACTTCCACATTCTGTCTACGGAGTCTTCAAATGGAATGTTTGAGATTTGTTCTATTTTATGTGCATCAATGCTTTGCTTGCAGTTATGTGTGTGCACCGCATGCATACCTGATACCCTTGGAGGCCAGAAAAGGTCATCAGATCCCCTGGAATGGAGTTAAAGGGATGGGTGTGAGACACCATCTAGGTGTTGGGAATCCAAACTGGGTCCTCTGTGCAAGCAACAAGCGCTCTTAACCACGGAGCAACCTTGCCAGCCCCTGCTTGTGAACTCTTGCTGCACCCAGCGGGAGTCCAGCCCAAAGCCATCTGTCATGCAGTGTTTCCTGGTTCACACATCCTTTAATGCTTGAATGACTGCTCATTGTATCTAAAACTTTTCTTTTAGCAATATAAAAAGCATGTCAGGTATTAGGAGATACATAGATACCCAGGGGAGCTGCTAAGTGACCCATTGTAGGGACATACAGCAAGGTGGGGCGGGAAGTCTCCCCGGAATGTGAGGGGTGCTGCCAGAGCAAGGAGTAGGGGCAAGAAGTCCTGTCAGAAGTCCTCTGCAGGGACTGTGTTTGCGGAACTGAAAAAAGTTGAAAGGGGCTGTTTATTAAATATCATACACAAAATTTTTGGTACGTTTATATAATTTTCTAATATTTAAACATTATGTAATTTCTAACTTAGAGATACTTGTTCAGGAAGTGGTAGGCATCGATTTCTTTTTTTTTTTTAAATAATAGAGAGGGATTTTTCTTGGCCAACAGACGTGTGGGAAAAACTAACAGAATAACAAACAGAAAGGGCCTTTTTCCCCTATCTCATGCTACTCTTTCCTTAAGAACCAGACTAAGAACTACAAAATACCGTGTAGGTTTGAAAACAACATATTTAAATGCCTCTGCTTTGAAGGCCTGGAAGATTAGTATAAACTTCATAAAACTATACAGGAACAGACATTAAACTATTAATGTAAACAACCACTCAAGGATTAGCCAAAGCCGCGGACAAGGAAGGTGCTGTTGGATTTTTTCTAAGTTTAGCGACTTATGATCCACTCTCAAACTCCACTGCTGTTTGTTTCCTCTGCTCCACCTTTCTTCACAGAGCTGGCACAGAGGTGTGACCAGGTGTTTGGATGCCTGCCGCCATGCACTCATTAGATGGAACAATTATAGTTAGATAATGAATAACAGCACTATTCCCTTGGAAACCACTCTGCCTTGAAGGACAATGAAAACAGATTAAAAGGAAGGGTAGAGGAAGGCAAACTAATTTAAAATGATGTACCAGTATCCCAAATAATTGGCCTAAAGCCACACAGACAGATAGCATTTACAAGTAGACTCTGGATCCCGTCCATTGGAACCAGCCTTGAGGCTGGCCTCTTCCTGGGACACAATCTTTCTTCCTGCTCTAAAACAAAGTTCATAATATTGGTTTAAGAAGGTAAAGGAAATAGCTCTTTATGTAAGAGCTTTGGGTTATTTTCTTTAATAAATTCTAAATCACATCTCAGAGGTGAATGCCTTCCCAATATAGAACACACAATGTGTTGGTGAAATTTTGTTCATTTGGTCATTTATACACTAAACATTCTCTTGAAGACAAGACAGACAAACACCCTGCCTTCCTGCAAATTTATGTTTCTGTTTATGTATAATTGATGAGAACCATGTAAGGTCATTATTAAGCCAATTAATTAAAGACTGTTATGTGCAAAAAAAGCCTCCATGCACAGAACTACATAAGCATCCCTGGCTCCTTGCAGAGATTGGGGCATCCAGGGAAAACCCGGAGTCTTCACGGTTCTGTTCATCACGACGTTGAGACCTCTCAACTGTACTTTCAGAGAGTGACCTGGTGTCCATCAGCACACTCACCCTCCATACCCGAGAGTCCTAGGTGCAGGCTGGAAAATCTAGACAGCTCAGCCTTCAGTATGCACCCCACAGAGAACACCTCTGACCATGTCCATCACTAACACCCACACCCAAGCTGCTGCAACAGCAGTGACCACAGAGCTCATCTGGGGAACCTGCCTTTTCTTCCTTGCAGTACAGCAGACAGTGACAGCAACCAAGCAAAAGGCATCAGCTGTGATGGCCAACTGCTCCATTCAGTGCAGACAAGAGTCAACACCCTCCTGCTGTACCACGACCCCTTCTCCAATCTCTTGGCTTACTCTTCTCTTTGGCACACTCACCTCCTGGCAAATATGCAAACCTAGAATTCTGTGGCTGTGGAGAACGTCATCCTTCAGACCTCAGATCATTATCTGCCACTGCCAGGGAAGTCTTCCCTGGCTCACTCCTAGATAACAGAGTCCTTTGCCACCAACCCTGTGCAGACTCATTTCCAGCTAGGAACCATTCCCTGTGTTCTCCATGGTGCAGGATACTAGGATACTAGGACAGAGATCTGTCATTGCATGTGTTGCTTTTCCTAGCTTTGAGAAATAGCCTGTGGGGTTATTAAAACCTGTGCATCTTTAATGGATATTTTAGATACATACATCTGTGGGCCGCTACTGCATAGGAAGGACATTTTGATTCTTTTTGGTGGGTTTTCGCTACATTTTTTTGCCCTCATCTTATCTTTCTTTTCTTCCCACATTCTACTCATGTTCATAGCCCCCAAATGCTGTGATCCCAAATCAGGCAGGAGGGAGATGACATTGTGCATGCTCATGGGGCAAGCAGCAAAAGACTCCATCCTCCTCCATGCGAGCCTGGCCAAGGACAAGCTAGCAACACATTCAGCTGAAAACCCCACAGGACAATGCATATAGTTGACATGGTGTCTATGCATGAGCTAGGTCTCCACATCAAACCGAAATCATGGAATCATTTCTGCTGACCTCACACAAGAAGAAAATCTCTTTTGGCTGAAAACGAAAGCACTCAGCATTGGAGGCCTTCTGCTAACGAAAAGTACATTCAGTCCCATTCCAAAGTGCCCAAGAGTTTGCAGATGGAAACACTGCTGCCTTTGGAATATGGTAAGACATGACCCCCAATGTCAGCTTTCTGTGTGAAAGACCAAAGAAGCAAAAAGCAAATGGGATGGATCCAAGAACTCTCAATGAACATATATATTGCTGATTCAAATTCCAGTTTTTTAAATGTAAATTTAGCATTTTATCAGCCTAACAAACTCTGGGAAGTTCCCTCCTTTGGTGCTAGGTTGAGAAGTAATAGTTCTTCTACCTTGAAGCCCCCTGGAACTCTTGGGACAATGAGGCTGACAGTACTTTTTGGTACTGTTGCTTCTTCTAGGTCTGGTGGGTCCCTCACCCTGAGACCACACCCTGTGTGCAGTGACAAGACCGAATTCCAGTGACCCCCTCCCTGATACCTCTGGAGCTCTCTACCTAGTCTTGCTACAATGTAGAGATGCTTCCCACATGCTGTGAAGAGAGGAGGGTGGAGGAAAGTTCAGGTCTTTTTGTGAATATGAATAAAATGCCTTCATGCTCTGCAAGCAAGAAAAGTGTTCATGTCACCACGCAATGGAATAACTAAGCCAGGATGCGTCTCCTTGGGGAGAGCTGGGCAGATGTCCCCACAGCTCTCCCATATGTTCTGGGGGCTGCCTCAGGTCCTCCAGCCTCCCTCCAATCCCAACTGATCTGTTCATGCAGAGGGCTGGGAGTCAACAATAGCAATGAAATGTAAAACCAAACTTCAAAATGTGTGCTCCATCTTATATAACATGGCCAACCCCACAACACTAAGGAATCCTTATCTCTGTGGAGCTGGGAGTCTGAAGGAAATGTGTCCGACTGCCACTACTCAATGAATCTCTCACTGGCTCCTGCAATCTCCTGTTGCTCCATCCCATCCAATGCTCTACTCAGCTGAGATTTTCTCCACAGTCTAACCCCAAATGAAGTCTACAATTTTTGTTCAACTTTACTTCGTTCTGGAGCCTTCTCTCCATCAGGATTTTTTCTTTGTGTATTTGCTGTAGGTATCTTTATTGTGCTTGCTGATCTGCCTATTTCTGCATCAAAACCAACTTCAGCCTGACTGGTATCTGTGTGTTAAGTCAGAGAGGAGCAGCACGCTGGACCTCTGCATGCCCAATGGAGCCCCGTTTCCGTCTGCATTGCTGGGGCTCTGCATCCCCAATGGAGCCCCGTTTCCATCTGCATTTCTTTAGATACTGTGGTGGCACATGGCTTTAATACCAGGACTCAGGAGACAGAGGCAGGTAGATCACTGTGATCTCAAGGTCAGCGTGGTCAAAAAAAAGAAAGAAGAGAAAAAAAACTTTTCTCATACAATATATTTTATCATGTTTTCCCCTCTCCCCATTCCTCCCATATCTTCCCCATATCCCTAACCACCTAATTTCATGTTCCTTTTCTTTTTGCTCTCTTTGAAACAAACAAAACCAAAACAACAAAATCATATTTTATCTTCATGTGAGTGCCAAGACATTCTGTTATCCTTGTGCCTTCATTTCAATTAGCTTGTGGATTGTCACCAATAGCAAACATTTTCTTACTAAATTGCTAGTTTTTCTCGTTTCATGTATCAACCACGACTCCCCCTCCCTTTTTCCCTCCTGCTCCTTCCACCCCCATCCACTCCCCAGAAAGGGTAAGGGCTCTCATGGGGAACAATGAACTCTGTTAGGTTCTATTTATCTGAAGACAACACCTTCCACTTGGAAGGAATCATTCATCTAGCCTGGTGCTGGAACACTGAAAAATGATTTCCCCATGAAAACACCTCACTCAATCCTAGGGTACCATCTTGTAATATCGAGTGGGAGGGTTTCCGAAACCAGACTAAGACATGGAGGAACAGAGGAAAGAGTCGTGACCGAGGACCGAGATGATATTGAGCACTGAAGAGTCACTCACTGAGAACAGAGGCTAAGTCCCCATAGGCTCCCGCACTTGAACAATGGTCCCCAGTTGGTGGTTCCGTGAGGGATGGCTTGGGAGGTTTGGCCCTGCTGGTGCACGTTGGTTCAGTCGGGAGTGGGTCCTGAAGTCTAGCGTTTCTCCCTACTCCACATTTACTCTCTGCTTCGCGTTTGTAGTGCGCGATATGAGCTCCCTGCTTGCTGCTCCGGTTTAGCCTCCCTGATACCACTGCTCCCCACCATGGAGGACACGTTCCCTCTGGACCCATGACTGCAAACAAACCCTTCCTTCCATAAGATGTCTCGGTCATGGTGTTTTCTCTCGGCAACAGAAAAGGGACTGCTGCATAGGTCTGGATAAATGTTCTTGAAACACATACTCAAAATAAGGCCGGGGCTGTGACAGAGGATCTAAGGCAGCAGGATGGCCAAGCATAAGTAAGAGCAACCCTGTGTTTAATCCCCAGACTGAAAAAAGCAAAGGGGAAATAATATACAAACAATGCCGTGTGTGTGTGTGTGTGTGTGTGTGTGTGTGTGTTTGTGCGCGCGCGTGCGCACGTGTATGTGGGCACACTTAACTGCGAATTCTACTTTTAAAAATATTATATATTATACGTATTTTTAAAATAGCATTTTCAGTTCGGCACAATTTAAATATGGTCCAATTTTGCAGCGCCGTGTGTGTAATTTATAGCGCTCACTGGTGCATGGCAGGACTGATTAAATGAAATTCAATGATGAAGCTGAAAGATTCCAGATATGAATTAATAATCCCTACAGGCTACCATCTCTGCAAGTGCTCCAAACTTAGCCCTGTCACCTCCTTTTGTGGTATCGACCCTCCTCGTCCTTGGTACTTCACTGAAGAACAGTGACTCCCGAGTGACTCGTTCCCTCTGTCACCTTCCAGCAGCTCCTGCTTTCTCTGACCTTAGTTTCCATAGACGGAGTCTAGATGTGTGTGTGGCTGTGGTACCTGGGTACCCCAAGTGGTCATGTCTGTGTCAGCTGAGTGTGCCACCGATAGCAAACACCTGGATGCACAGCTCCAGACAGTACAGTTACGAGATAACAGTGTCAGTCATGAACGGTGTGGGCAGGAATCTCTGTCCGGATAAGCTTTGCCACACAAGCATGGGGACCGCAGTTCAATCCCCAGAACCTGGTCCCAGTGACAGGCATGGCTGCGTCCATTTGTAATTCCTACCCAGAGGTGGAGATGGGTGCACCCCTGGGGCGCACTGGCCAGCCAGTCTAGCCTACTCAGTGAGTTCTAGGGCAGTGGATGGCACCAGAGGGAGCCGATGGCACCCGAGGGATGACAACCCGGCCTCCTGCGGCTTCCACACCCATGCATCCACACAGAAAAAGACACGGATGTAGCAAAGAGGAGGTAAACACTCCAGTTTGGTGTGGTCTAGCTCAGGCTTTTCTTCTTTTGCTTTGATTTTGTTTGGGTAGAGCTTCCTCGGGTAGTAGAAGGTGAGCGATGATGTTGAGAGACCCGCAAGGCAGCATCGCTTTACAGAACATCGTGGGGCTCATCTTTGGCCTCCGGATGGGAAAGACTGCAATGTTTCCATCCATGGCCCTGCTTTCTCAGGACAATGCCCAATGGGGCATTGAGCAGAATTTAAAGTCACAAGCGCAACTCCTTAAGCATCTGATGCCGTTCCCAGATTACAAAATTGGCTATTCAATTATATTTTCCTTTTGCCTTTTTTGATAACACATACTGGTTTCATTTCTTTCTGGTCTTCTTTCTTTGCCCATGTGCATTTGGTACGAGCAGAGCTGGGATCATGACGACTTGGTTACTGTGTATGATTTCCATCTATTTGTTACAGCCGTTTACTAAAATATTTTTTAAAAAAATAATGAGACAACAGCAGTAAAATGCTTTAAAAACAAACTGGGGCTAGCTGGAACATATAAGCCACAAGGCCGTCTTGTGCCATTTGCTTTCTGTAAATGTCGAAGCAACCGTACAATAATTAAATGGCTCTCATTAATGACTTTAGCAGTGTTCTGCAAGTTAGTTTGATTTTCTGCATTTATCCTTAATTTTAATGACTTACTTTCACTTTTCAATTGCATTTACAGGTTTTCATTGTGTGTGCATGGCATATGTGTACGTGCGGGTGCTACAGCGTCTGTGTGGAGGTCAGAGGGCAGCTCTGTGGAGTCAGCTCTCCGTCCAGGGTTCCAAGGGTCAGACTCCGGTGACAAGACTTGGGCTGAAGATTCTCTGCTCTCTCAGCAGCCTCACTGGCCTCTCATTAGGATTTTACCTTTGCGGCCAAAGCCAAATGATGACCAAGTGGAAGGACCTTAGTGCCGTGGGATGCTTGCACACTGTGTGAAGGTGTATTTGCTGTGATTGATGTAATCAAAAGCTGAATGGCCAACAGCTGCACAGGAGGTATCATGGGATTTCCAGCGAGAGAAAGAAGAGGAGATGAATCTAGGTGTGTGAGGACGCCAGGAGACATGGAGGGAATTGTAGACAGAGGCTGTTTGCTCGTTCCCCGCTGCCCAGACCCGAAATAATCAGACAGAAACTGTATTAATTAAAAAAACTGCTTGTCCTATTAGCTTAGGCATATCCCTGGCTAACTCTTTTATCTAAATCAACCCATTTCTATTAATCTGTGTATCACCACGTGGCTGTAGCTTACTCGGTAAAGTTCCGGCATCTGTCTCCTTCAGCAACTACATGGCATCTCTTTGACTCCACCTACTCTCTCTTTCTGTATTTGCTTGGAATTCCTGCCTTTCCCTATTCTGCGCTGCAAGAGGCCCAAAAGCAGATTCTTTATTAACCAGTGGTATTCACAGCATACAGAGGGGAATCCCATATCACCAAAACAGGAGGGGCAAGATGAAAGAGAGGTTAAAAGTCACATGGTAAAATGTAGATTAATAAATGTAGGTTAATTTAAGTTTTAAGAGTTGGTGGGACAAGTCTAAGCTAAAGGTGAGTTTGCATAATTAATAAGACGTCTCTGTATCATTATTTGGTAGCTGTCTGGTGGGACAGAAAAAGACTCACTATACCTTTATCATCTGGAAGGCAGCCAAATGCTCACAATATTTCCCAAAACCTCACTTTCCTCACTGGCTATGATGCCCTGTTTACGACATCTTATCGTTTACCACTCTTTGGTCAGGTTCAGGGTTGGACAGCTATCCCTACTTGAACCAAGCCTGCCGCTGGTTTATATAGATGATAAATTAGGAAAGTGTTACATATATATTTCCATATATACGGTGAAAGGAAACATACATAAACACTGGAAAGCACGTCAGTTTCATGTATCATCATATACGAGGGCTATACACATCTCAACATTCGAGGCACACAGAGTCTTGTTGGAACAGAGTATGCCTGTGCCCTCAAATGTTTTCTGTGGTTTCATTTATGCGACAACACTGGAAGGGCAGAGAAGCACTCTGGGGGCCCGTGAGCGGAGCCCTGTCAACCACGGGGATTTCCTGGTGTTGTGTCGTACTGTCCTGGCTGGTTTCAGCCCTTCCAAACAGCAGAGACTGTGGGTGCTCACCATGATACCCAGCTGTCTGTGGTTCTCAGCAACATTTCATTTTCTTTGGTTTTGCTTTTTGATTTATTTTTTTTACAAATATCCAATTAATTTTATCAACTTACCAAAAATAGGTCCAGTAAGATATCGATCATGTCAGATGAATTTGGCAAAGACTGGCCCAGCTGTAATGCAATTTTCACCCAATAATACAGTATTATTGTATATACCCTGAGGAAAAATTCATTTTCTTCTAAATTTCTTTTACTTTTCTTAGGGCAATTGAGACATGTAAGTAATAAAGATAATGGAGTTTTGTTAGTCAGTGAAAACATGAAGGATGTTCAGTAAACAACACTAACAGTTGGCTGGAAGTAGGTGGAAAAAGTCCTTGCAGCCTCCAACATCTAAAGCAAATTCCTACGCAGAGGTTAGCGTCTAAAAATGTCACTATGGGTGGGTAAGGAGTGGGTGCTATCTAGAGGCAGAAAGATCAACAGATGGCTATGTGGAAAAGGGACACAGAATATGAACTTCTACCCATCAAGTTTTGCCATAATCTCAAGATGACTTTTCCCACACAGGCAGTGGGATAACATATTGCCCATCTGCAATCCCAGCACTCTAGGCAGCAAGCTTTTCTCTAGCAGTTCTGCACACAGAGCACCATAAACACGTCTGGGTAATTTAGAGGCAGTCGACTCACTACCTAGACACCCACTCAGGGAAGGTAAAACACTCAAGGTCCCTGTCTGCCTGTGTATGCGATTAGTTTGTCTTCTATTCTGAAATGAAGCCTTCCACAAGCATGGCAGAATTTAACTGTACACTCTCTTTCTGTCACATTTGACAGAATTCATAAACCGACCAGGAATAGTCCACTCTGATGGATTTCTGGGATGGCAAGAGCCCGGGAAAGCCAGGAAAGGAAGGAGGAAAACACAGGGATTACAGGGCACATGGACAGAAACATGGACAGAAAGGGCAGGCTGGCGATCAGATTGAGACGCCAAAGTTGGGTCTTTGAAAACATTATTACTCTGGCTGGACATCTTGCATCAACATTTCACAGAAACTATTTCGTTATCAATAGTTTGAAAAAAACCTAAATGGGATCTTCTTTCCCCGTTAAACTGCTTCTCTGAACTTTTCATGGATCGATTCACACTTACAATACTGACTGGGCTAAAAGAAATTGAGACAGGTAAGTAAAATCATAACAATATTTTTCCTTTCACATATACTAACTATTGCATGTTATCAGTTATAACACAGGGAACAATGTACAACCAAATGACTAGAGTGGGCAAGCTTGCATTTATTTATTTATTTATTTATTTATTTACCAACCTAGACTCAAGCGCACTATTTTTCTTTCATAATGACATCTCTGTTTTCCTGTACTGTATATAAAGCCTGCATTTGCATTCAATGCTCTGTTCAGCGGTTACCCGAACGCAAGGCGGATGTTAAGGAAACAATGAAATGAATAATATTTTTGCTCTACAAAAGGTAGAGTTGAAGGCTTTGTGATAATAAAGCACAAAGCAGCCGTGGGTTTAAAACATAAAGCTCCCCTATTTAGTGTTATCAAAAGAAAATGTTGTTTTGGTTTTGGTTGCTTTGAAAAGAATTCAAGCCAAGAAAACTTATCGTTGACACGAACAGTTGGGGGTTCTCAGCTCGCAGCATGGCAAGGACTGCAAACAAACCGGAGGGCAGAAAGAATCACAGGCACTCACAGTGACTCACCTCCTCTGCACCTGTGGTTTAGCGTGTTTGCTAACGCCCACGACTACCAGCTAGTATGCCACTCCCCCTTAGACACTGGACCTCCTCCCAAATGGTAAATCTGTCTCCTTGAGGTCTACCAAGAACATACCCTATTCTTTTGATAGAACGAGTTCCCTGAGGATGACCACGGGAAGAGCTAATATCTTCATCAACTCATCTGTGGAAGGCATTGAAAGAAAAGAACCGAGAGTTCTCTTCTCCACAGGCCAAAGAACTCAACGCCATGTCATACAGTTTCTTAGATCCTCCATGTTAAGTGGGAACATCATCTACGTCACAGAGCAGGCTGGCGCATCTTAGTAGATGTAAATATGGAGGCCAGGGGTGTACGGATCACCCGGGGCTGCTTCTCTAACACCCATCCCCCCACCAGGCCATGCCGGGCAGCCCCACTCAGGAACAACTGTTACGTTTGTTACCCACACAGACGCTCACAACAACGAGAGTGAGCGGGACAAGGGCACACGGAGTCATTCCTGCTTTAACCGACTCCCTGAAATGTACATGAGATAGTCACATGTTTCCTTAGTAGGGCTCCTCCACATTGTCATACCGGTGGTAACGGTGCTGGTAAGAGGCCTCTCCAACATGCTGCCTGCAAGTCATGCAGGAGCGCCAAGGATGCAGCTTCCATGACATCACCCATGCTGAAGGCATGGGGAGCTTTCAGTGACATGAATGACTTTGAGTCATTCACGATCATGGACGCTTATAAGTAACCCCAACAAAGCTCACTGGCTCACCGAGCGAGACTTGAGGGCAGTCATTTTTTGGTCTATTGCTTGTGCTCTACTTGGGGTAAACACACATTTGCTTGTGTTTCTCTAGGAAAAGTCACGACGGCAGAGAGCAGCCGGTTACTTACTTCATTAAATGTCCTTCTCCCATTCGCCCACCCACCAATCCTCTTTAGCTTTTATGCATCTCCAAGTACTTTTTATAGATGTATCTATCTGCCTATCCTATATAATTATATATATATAAGCACTCTGTTCTGTTTACTATAGGTAATCAAGGCAAAGACTTAAATTACAATCTTTCACATGATTTCTCAGACCGTCCAAAGTCCTTTGCCTTTCTGTAAACACTATCACCAGATCACACAATTCTACAAAAATGACTGCTGGATTCACCCATGAGTCCAACTGAATATGTGCAATGACCTTGAGAAAATTTCCAACTTAATGATTGTGAGTTTCGTTTACGTCAATTATATTGAATATACTTTTCTTTGGTTTGTAATCAAGTGCCCTTCTTTGTTTAGCTGCTAGGCAATGCCAAATACAAAAATCTCAGTTGTGATTTAATTTACTATTAGATATTTTGGTGTTTGACAAAATTACCAAAAAAGATATATCTCTACTCTTCAATTTTCCTAGCCACCATTTATCAAAGAGCAACTGACTTTTGTGTTCGGGCTTGTGACACACACCCTGCTCATGCGGGAGACGTACACCTTGGAACCTACAAATAAATATCGCATGCAGGGAAAGAGTATGCCTCTCCTTTTTATGTCTGCTGACATTTATTTTCTTGCCTCATTTCACGGAACAGAAGCATCTTCCAGCCTTCAGAGGGAATGTGTTCAAGACATGACCACAGAGAACAACATTAGCTGCATGATTTCCCGTGTGCCTTTTACCCATTTTAAACTGCCCTGTTCTAAATTGCTGAATTTTTTTTAAAAGCCAAAGATGGGAACTAAATATTGGTAAATTTATGCAGTCATTATAATGTCCATACTCATTTTCTCTTTTATTCTGTGTATGCAGAGAATTAAATTGTTAAGTTGCAAATATTAAATTCTACACGTAATGGTTAGAAACTTATCGTGGTTAAGGTAGATTTTCTTGTATGTATATTGGTGGATTTTATTTGCTAAAATGTTTTTATATAAATTTCTATTAGGAGCACATTCTGATCATCCCCTCCATCCTAGCTTGGTCTGATAACTGAGTTATGCTGGTCCCATGGACGTAGCTCTGGTATCTTCTCTTCCTAAAGCAGACTGAGAAAAGTCGACCTTGTTGTTTCTTGATTATCATGGAATCACTTCAAGGACTTGTCAGGCAGCCATGCTGAAGTTCTTCTATAATCCTGGCAGCATTCAGGGAACAGAGGTAGGAGGATCATGGTTTCCAGGCCAACCTGGGCTACACAGGGAATTCCAGGCCAACTTAGGCTGCACAGCAATCTCTATGTGAAAAATCAATGGCACACTCAGGGCTGATGGTTTTCTGGCCGATGCCCACCACACAGTCATGAAGCTATTTAGTAGTGCTTACTCTTCCTACCTATAGTTGGGGATATTAACAGAGCCGCTGAAAGCTCCTGGCCGTATCTTCTACTGATATTTTTATTAGAATGCCTTTATATCTAAAGTGATTTCCTTTTTTTAAAAAAAAAGATTGCAGCCGGGCGGTGGTGGCGCACGCCTTTAATCCCAGCACTCGGGAGGCAGAGGCAGGCGGATCTCTGAGTTCGAGACCAGCCTGGTCTACAAGAGCTAGATCCAGGACAGGCTCTAGAAACTACAGGGAAACACTGTCTCGAAAAACAAAAAAAAAAAACAAAACAAAACAAAAAAAAGATTGCATATAGATGTTCCCAATTCTGATACAAACAGCCTCTTCTTTAGGTCAGTCCCTTAGTATTTCACATAATTCCTAATACAGTTGGACTGAGTCTAATATTCACTAGTTAATTCATGCTTGCCCTATGTGTTCAGGTTGCCATTTCCAGGTTTCCTTCTTTGGCTGGATATATTTGGAATCCATTTCAATCCATATTGTATTCTTAGCTGTGTACACTGTTCATTGGTGGACTGTGGCAGCTGGTACAATGAGTATTACTAACTTTTCAAAGTTGACTTAGCGTGAACATGCACCACCTGATGTGGTGGAGTCTCAGACAAGGCACCATGTATTATATGTAAACCAAACATTTCTCCATCACAACGCTTGCAAATAGCACCAGCAACTAGAAGCCAACTACTCAAACACGCAAGCTTCTGGGTGACATTTCACAATCACAGTGGTCTCATAGCCGGTAGCCTTGGACCACACCATAGGAGACCTTCTGCTACACACTTAGAGACTTCTCCCAGACCTGTTACATGAAGAACTTGCAGGCTTGCAGGCCCCAAGAGACCTGTTGGCACACTAATTGTTTACACATGGAAACTGGTAGTGAGAGGGGCCTGCCAGCTTCAATATGGATCCCGCTTCAGAGCTAGATAAAAGCAAGCCCTTAAAATAAAATGTCCCTGTTACAAAACCCTCGCTCACTACAAAGAAACCAGGTGCATACTGTCAATGTGCTGCAGACGTATCTAAAACAAAAAGCATATATGCAAACAAAGACTTGCCAAAGAAAACAATTCCCCTTAAAAAATATCCAGACAGCAAATGGAAGCTCAAGGGAGATATTTTTTTCAGAGTAGGGGAAAAGGTGAAAGTAGTTAAAAAATGTTCACAGCAGGGATAGCTCAGTATTTATTTCTGCAGTTTTCTTAGTAAGAAAATAAGCACAGGGAGCATATTCCAGGTTCCGGTTTCAACGTGGCCCCTGGCACTGCACTGCTGTTCACACCCACATTTCAAGGCCGCTTGGTGAAAGTTCTCAAAGACTTCTCTGGTGGATTATATTCCAAGAAATAAAACACATTAAATGTGTTCTTCCTTTGTGTATTTCCAGTCAAAGAACTCTGCATCTACAGATATCACAGAACTGGGAAATGGGTAGCAAGGAGCCTCAGGTCTGTTTTATTTGACTCTAGACCCCTGGGGGGAGCTCTCCTGGGAACTAAGGATGGATTCCCCTAGAGACAGTCACAGTCCTGGTGTCTTCCCACAAGTCTGCTGCTCCAGCTCAGACAGCTGTGAGGGGAGCTGCTTGCTCTGCCCTCCCTTCTCTCCTGCCCTTCTCCACACAGTCGCTGGAACTTGCCATTGGTTTGAGTTGGCAAACACTTTCCTCTGCCCCTCTACTGGAGACAGGTGACAAACTGACATAGATTTCCATTTCTTTGGGTTTTTGAAACAATCATTTCTTCTATTTCATTTATTATCGTTTTATTCATGTTGACAGTTATAAGAAAGCAGCCACACAAATAGTGACTCTGTATCAGCTGTCTGTGACACCATGAGGCTCTCCTCTCCAAAGCATCTCTCAGATGCCGAGAGCTGTGACCAAAGCAACGGGCTCAATAGCTTCCCAGATGTTGTCTCCAGCCTCACAGTGCCACACCCACCAGCAGCTATCTGTGTGAAAACCATCAGTATTTTTAGGAAAGTCTGAACGCAGCTACATGAGTATCAAAAGGCATATATGCATGGTAATTGCAAGTTTAGCAGAAGGTATAATTGTTTATAGAATATTGCAGGCTCAGGAACCATGCAACTTTGAAGGCGTTCACAGAATGCAAAGTAGCTTTGTGCATGTTTGCACACTCTGGCTTTGGGATCATGTATCCGATATCAAGCATAGATACTCCTTTATTTTATTAGTTCTAAACCTGCAGGTTGGAACGAGTTGTAAGATGTTTCACTTTTCATAGGAGCCTCCTCTGCCTCATTGGAAACATCTAATAACCCTACTAACTGACTGTTTGAGCATGATTGAGCCAGCATGTCGTCTGCAAAACAGAAAAAAAAAGACTAATTCCCCATCACAACTCATGGACATAAAATAGCATTCAATGCAAGTTAATGAGGAAGAAATTGGGCATCAGAGACATTTGAGATTGCTTCGTTAACACACACATACTGAGTTACCACATTAAAAGTTATTTTCCTAGTAAAGATAAATCCCCTTGGTGAATTTGTAGATAAATTTTCTTAAAAATACCCTGCCAACTTTAAACAAATTGCTTGCTTTACTTGTTAATCAGGTACATTTAATAACTGAGGATGTGTCTAGAATAAACACCTTAGTTAAGAAAGCTCTTAATGATGTTGAAAAAGGGTATTGATCAGCTGCATGGTGGTGGCACGTGCCTTTAATCCCAGCACTCGAGAGGCAGAGGCAGGTGAATCTCTGTAAGTTCAAGGCCAGCCTGGTCTACAAGAGCTAGTTCCAGGATAGGCTCCAAAGCTACAGAGAAACTGTCTAGAAAAACCAAAAAAAAAAAAAAGTAAAAGGGTTCAGTCTCTGCCTCCATTTTACAAGCTGTGTGGTGACCTCTAATAACTTGCTTCAAGTATATTCATTTTCTATGAGGCAAGGCAGTTTTGAGCATTTAAAACAAAT
The DNA here is from genome assembly GCF_903992535.2 of Arvicola amphibius. Classification (NCBI taxonomy): domain Eukaryota; kingdom Metazoa; phylum Chordata; class Mammalia; order Rodentia; family Cricetidae; genus Arvicola; species Arvicola amphibius. The sequence continues at coordinate 4,870,691 of NC_052049.1, read as the reverse complement.
GTACTGAAGCATGCTACTTTGTAACATGTTACTTTGCAACATGTAGCAAGTTACAATCTAACACCATTTGTTACACAAGCTAGGATAATTTTGAAATCCTCTTTTCTTTCACCACCTAGTACCTTGCTGGCCAGTTGGTTTCAATGGCCAACCTGAAAAAGCCTAAAGCCCAGGGGCTGGACGGGGTATCTGCAGTCTGTAACCAGTGGGCTGACCGCGCAGGCTAACCACTGGAGCATCTCCTGAGCATGCGTGCTCTCCAGCCAGCCCGGTCCCTCCCCGGGGAGTCATAAACTGAGGCTGCAGATTTAGTACAGAACCATCTGTGGCAGCCTGGTGACAGCTCTGTTAGTGCCGACCCCCCCCTCCTGGGAGAGCCTGCATGCAGCACAGAAAGCCAGAAAGAAAACATTTTTTGCCTCCACTCCCTATGGGGGTGGGGAGAAGCTGAGAAGCAGAGGGAGGGTGCACAAACCCATGGATTTCTGATAAAGAGAAGTCAAAGACCAAGAATACTGAATCCAGGAACCTGTTTCAAAATATTTTATTCTGAATAATACTTCTTTGTTATTTTAGAAAATAAAAAAAAGATTACAGCTATTTGCCAAATCAAATCTCCCCACACACACATGTAGGTGCACACACATACTAACAGGGTCATCTATTAAATACTGAAAAGCCTATAATGTTGTTCAGAGGTAGCATGCTGTAGACAACTTCAATTCTGCTTTCCCATAGGTGGAGTCATTTATAATAATAAGTTACCATTTTAGCACTGGTGTTGGACCAGAGCATCCTCGGAAGCAGGATGCATGGTGCATGTTTCATTGTAAAACCACAGTTTGTTTTTAATTGATTCAGGGTTGGGACACTAAATATTCAATGATATATCTGTATGAAAATCCCATAATGAAACACATTAACCTGTATGTGAACTAAAAAAACTTAAAAATGTTTAAAAATAAAGCAAAACAAATGGCTTTTCCAAAGGTAAACAGATCCACAGAAAATCTATTAGCCTGACTCCAAAAACCTAATTTGAGAAATAATTTTGGAATATTAAACGAACCAATTAGCTTAATAATGAGTGTTTAAAAAGTAAAGGAACTGACAAATGCGGGGATACCTATGGACTTCACACTCCAAACTTCCACACAACCATCTTTAGTAACTACAGTGGTTACAACGTAAATGTAAATAAATGATTTTGTACCATTTTACATTTAGATTATGGAAAGCAACACAGGTGATTTACAGGAAAATATTAAAAATTGGCTATAATCTCCATTGCCCTAAATAACGGATTTTTATGCATTGTCCTCCTGGTGCTTGTGTTCATATATGGGGCTTCCGCTCAGTGATGGAACTATGATGCTGCCATCAACTCTGAAATGCCAAAAAAAAAAAAACCAAAAAAACTGTTTCCACACAATACTGCAAATGCCTGTTTCCCATATGTACTCCCTCTGACACATTTATACAGTGGTGTTTGGTTGTGACAACATGCAGCTGCTTCATCCCCTACTATTAGAAAGTTCTCCCGCCTTCAAAAAAAACAAAAAAAACAAAAAACAAAGCATACATTCTCAGACTATGACATTTTATAAACATCGCTCATAACTTCCTTAGGATTCATTTGTGATCCAAGGTTACTCTGCACTTGAAGGTCAAAGGTGGGCTTGACTAGCTTGTCACCCTAAGGAGATATAAAAATCAGAGGATGAGAAGGTCCATTCCTGTGGGTAGCTCAACCCTAGGCATGACATACCGCGTGTGTCGTTCGTTGCACTTCAGGGACCATATGGTGAAGCTGAGTGTGCCTGTCACCTAGTGGTGTGTGACCTTCACAACGTCCCGTAATCCATTTGTGGTGACACTAATATGTACAGAATCCTCCCTCCCCTGCAGGTGGCATATAATAACACAGCATACTCCACTGGAGCGTATGAATTATGTGCAGTCAATACTATCTCGATAGTAAATGACTGTGACTGAATTCGATATTCATTATATTTTCTGTTAATCTATGGTGTACTGCTTCTACTTATTAAAAAAACAACAACTGAACTGTGAGGTGGTACTGTGTTCCATGGTGGCAGCCTCATGCCTATATCCCCGTGCCTATGGGTCTCATCACAGAGAGATGCCAGGAGGTTAGAGGGGGCCACTGGAGAGTTCTGCAGATCAACTTTGTGATGGCCAGACAGCAGATCTAACACCCAGCGATGTGCTTCTCTGAGTGAGCCCACGTGAATTATGATGAGGAGGCTGTATACCATTAGCCCTGTTCAACGCAGAGAACCCTCACGAACACAGACCTCCTATCATCCAAAAGGTCCTTGACTCCGAACGGCTCCACTTCACAACAGTTTGCAGGTATTCAGAGGAACTTGTATTTTGAAGTTGGGCATTATTCCAAGCAGGTGAGACGATGCTGGGCCACAGCCACGAGTTGCAGCTCTGGCCAGCCATGTGGTGATGAGGGGAGGCTGTTCTCATGATGCCGAGCTGTGATGTTCCACAGGTCAGCTGTGCCCAGGGTACCATTGGCACAAAACAATTTCAGCCCATGATGGGTTTATTTAGATGTATTCCTGCTGTAGGCGAAGGGGCATCTAAATACATTTAAGCTAAGTTGGGATTCTTTATAGCAAGCCTCCTGTGGAATCTTAGCTAGGCCCATGTCTATAGATCAACCATCAATGTATGAACAAGCAGAGTTTCCACAACCCCAAAAACCTGATTCCCAGGTACTAATAATGAAGGAAAACTGAATAAGGCTCCAGGACAGGGGCATGGTCCCCACCAATGTTTCTCCTTCCAAACAAAAGAAATAGGATTATACGTATTTAAGAAACTCTGTTAAAATAATACTGTACTTGAATTGCCGCAAATTTCTTGAGCCTTAAGAGAAGTTTCCAGGTGCCACATTTTAGAGTGAGGCTCTCTAGTGTGGTGGCCTTGTATATTTAGCTCCCCTGTATGGCTTTATTGTTGGCTGTCATGGACAGGCCTTAACTTACAAAGCTACATGTCGTCCTCTTTCCTTCTATGCCTCTTCTTCCCTCATCTCGTTTCAGACTCATTTTCAAATGCCTCGACCTATATTTAGGCTGAATCCAACAATTCACCTTCTCTCACTTTGAGTCAGGACGTAACATCTAACCTCTTTCCCAGCCTCACGGAAGTCTACTGTTTTCAACTTCACATTTTCATTCCAGCTGTTCCTTGTAAGGTCACATTCCAAATAAGATCACATCTGGGATGTATTAGGGAGCTGTGCCCACAATGCCTAGCAGCTGCATATTTTTAAAGGACAACGTGAAAAGAGAGACTTGGATTAAAACTGGTTGGTTCCTTTATATTTTGAGCAGAGGAGAATAGGAACTACATTAGCCAGTATCAGTCACCGACAATCGTCTATAGTGAGTGTGCAGGGCATGGAATCCACATATTGTAGTGACGTTTGCTATAGTTGCTCATAATGAGCAGCCAGCCCATCATTGTGTCTGCATCCATATCCTCACGAACAAGAGAACCAAGCACTGTGCTTGGGCTCTGGACTGAGTGCAAACAGGAAAGAGAGCCGAGCAGCAATATTTCTATGTGTGCCTCTGCCTCTTCTCTGCTTCCCGACTATGGACAAAATGTGACCAGCTGCCTCGTGCTTCATGCCTTCCGCACCCTTATAGACTGTATTCTTAACTGTGAGCCCAAACTGTTGAGCGGAGGCTGTTCATTTGTTTCCCCGCCTTCCAGACCCAAAATAATCACTCAAAAACTATATTAATTATGCACTGCTTGGCCTATTAGCTTATGCGTATTTCTCGCTAACTCTCACATCTTAAATCAACTCATCTCTATTCATCTGTGCATCACCACAAGGTTGTGTCTCCTCTTTGGCAACTGCATGGCATCTCACTGACTCCGCCCACTCTCTCTCTTCTCTATCTGCTTGGAATTTCTGCCTTGCCCTATTCTGGACTACAATGGGCCCAAGGCAGCTTCTCTATTAGCCAATGTCATTCACAGCATACATAGGGGAATCTCACATCACCAAACCAACCACTCCTTTTCTCAAGTTGTTTCCTTCAAGGATTTGTCCAATCAACAAGAAATGTAACAGACACACACATACACACACCCCACACAATACACATGCACACACACACTCACACACACACACCATACACACCCCCCACACATACACATACTCCACACACATACACACACCCCACACAATACACATGCACACACACTCACACACACACATACACACCCCCACACATACACATACTCCACACACATACACACACCCCACACACATACACATGCACACACACTCACACACACATACACACACCCCACACACCTACACATACTCCACATATATACACATACATACACACACATGCACACACAGAGACATGCATGCACACACATACACTCAATAGCCACACTTTTTTTCACTTTTCTTTGTCCCCTGGACTTTGTGCTATTGTGTCACCCTCTTGGGTGCTCTGCACCCGTGCCAGGTTCAGCCACTGAGAAGCTCTCTCTGGTGCCACCCATTACCCTGTGACTACCACCACATGAGCTGGAATTGCCTATTTCTTGGTTTATCCCTTCATGAGAATAGACAGACTCCATGTGAGTCATACTCATGCCCGACTATTAAGTAGAACCAGCTCCTTCATGCAAAGTAAGGCTTAATCTCAGCAATCCACTATGGCCAAAGTTTTGCAATAGTTATGAGTCTACTAGACAAAAGGTCAACAAAGACACTGACGGTCATATTACTGTAGCTTGATTTAAAGGAGCAAGGAGCCTAGAGACAGTAATTAGATTCATGCCTGATCCATCAAATTTTGACTAAGAAAAAAATATATTTCACAAATACACAAAGGAAACTGAGCAGCCAAACGGAGGAAGGCATATTCTCAAGAATGTGTTCATTGAGTAGTATTAGCTAAGAGCTCACCTTGACTGAGGTCATGCTATGCAGGCTTGAAGCAGGTGCTCTCTGGTTTGCATAGAAAGCACTGAAGTCTCAGATTTCATCTTAATAAAGAGAAAATTCTACTTTTGGCACACCCTCAACACAAAATACAGGCTATCTTAGTGATGAACTCTCTCAACAATTTCTAGATGCAAAAGCCAGGATCATACCCCAACACATCTGGTGATGTCTCTTTAAGCTTGAGATATGCTTCTGGGAAACCAACGAACTCCTCTGGAAGGAGACTGGGCACTCAGACGAGAAACTTGCTATTACCTGAGAAATGACTCCCCCCTTAATAACAGGCTATCAACATTTTAATTATTGTACCAAGCTTGAGGGTAAGAGTATGCACAGTGTCGCAACCTTCTCTTAAATAGATGTTACTATTGGTTAATGAAGAGGCAGATCTGCCACTAATTATCATCAGACAGAGAGACCGGAGAGTCGCATATCAGAGCCTGAGAGGGGATGATTAAACAGATTAGATACACTGTGATGATGTGGGAGCAAGTGGGCATCAGTTAAGAAATGCACATTGATTCTGAGCGCTCATCGCTTAGCACAGTAAAGAACAAATGGACAAAACGTGAGCTGTTCTTAAAACCAGATCAAAAACCTGAAACTAAAACCCAGAATATTCTCCTCAGAGGAATGTAATGTCATCAGTAAGATACACAAAAGGAAATTCATTCCTTTAAAAGAAAGACAGCAAGAAAGAGGCGTGTGCATGAACACCTTTCTTCAAACTCTACACCTCCAATGTCTTCCAGGTCCGATGGAGGTCATGCTTTTCCTTGTGGATCTGTGGTGTCAGATGGTGAGCTGAGAGATTTTTAGTAACACTCGATGCATTGAATGACTACAGATACCAAGCAGCTATATAAGTCTGCATTAAAAAAAACTCAAGATTGATGTGACAGTTGGAAAATTCTGGAAATATGACTGATGGAGTTTGGGTTTCCATGCTGTCTTAAGAGCTAGTCTCAACACTATGGGCAGTAAAGACAGGGGACCCCCCACCCCCTGAAAGAATATCCCAAGAAGTCAGTTTTGCCGGTACAGCCTGTGTGGGGTGAGCTGATTGCTGTGATCTGGGTGCTGGGTGCAGGGTGTTAGGTACTGGGCACTGGGATCTGGGTTCTGACATGAGGGTTAACGTAGCCACGGTTACCTGGGTTAGCTGTCTTCTCTGAGAGTCCGGGCTAGAATGTAAACGCATTCCTACTTAACTTTAGTAGATGGCTTGAAACAGTATTCATGGAGGCACGAATCTCTCTTTGTCTTTTCTGTGGTTATTTGAGAAGACAAGAAAGGTGGACTGACAGACACACTCCACTTCTGCAGCGAGATCACTTCTGGTAAAGGACTTAAGGAACAGTTCGCTGTGTGGAAGGAGGGAAATGAAGTCACGGGTGGCACTTGAGTGGCCACAGGGAAATTTCACGCGCCTGAAGCCTAGCGTTCTGTTCACTACAGCACATTCTTGAATTTCCCACCTTTCTTGGTACTGGTTAAAGGTTATTCGTTGCCCACTGGGCATGTGAATCCTGACGTGTAGAATGGAACAAAATTGTGGTGGGGCACACGGCTGCTAACACGGGTCATATGGATTCCTCTGGGCAGCTACACACAGTTTTCTCCACTGGGCAGCTACACACAGTGACAATGGAGTACAGTTATAGTTTCTTCAAAGCCCAGGACGTCAGCAGGTAGCCTGGCTCAGGGGACACTTGTAGGGCAGGACAAACAGATACTTAACCAAAAAAAGCTATGACCTTCACCACAGCCAGAAAAACGAGTCATTTGTAGAGACAGAGATGCTCACCCAGTGAGAAAATTAAACAGAGTGATAGCTAGGTGTCCTTGGGTAAAACGATCGCCCTCTCTGTGCCTCCCAGGGATTCTGTGAGGGAGAGATGAACTGGTATACTCCACGGGCTTCTACAGTCCGCCTGACACAGGGAAGCATTGCTGACTGCTATTGCTTCCAATAAAATCCCAGCGAGCCCCTTGAGTTCATCAGACACCCTTTCTACCCCAGCACGGTAAGAAGTGACTCTGCCTCTCATCTCCTTCACGCCCCTAGAGAAGCAGCCTCATACAGTGTGCCTGTAGTATGCATGGAACAGGAAGGGGTGGTACCCAATCATGAAATAAGCAGAATGTAAATGGAATCATCATATAAGACAGGAGATGGTGCCCCAACTAAACACGCCATCAAGTAAAACACTCAGTGCCAAGAGTTGGTTAAACCTTGTTGAGTCATTGACCAAAGAGGTCTCATCGGTTCCCCAAACATCACAGGCTATTACTAAGGCTATAGGTTGCTTTCCATAATGCAAGAGTAAGGCCCTGTTGCTGAGCACACAGTATTTCATTGTGTCATTGAACTTGGGGAAACTGAGTTGGTGCCCAACTAAAAGCTTCACCCCTATGGATCAGCATTCACAGTGGTATCAGGTACTTTGCACTTTACTGGAGGAGAAAAGTCATCATCAGTAGTACAAAGGCTGTGATCTACACTAGAGACCGATCTGCAAGACACACAGGGACCGTTTTAGCACAAATGTTATGGAAGGAACCGATCACTTTTTTGTACATAGGGCCTACTTAATGAGATGGACCCCATACCTGACACCATTAAAGTGGTCAAGAGTCTGAGACGGCACGGGTCACAGACCCACGGGAACAGTAGTCTTATTCTGCTGAAGGAACATAGCAAAAAAAATGCCCACTAATGAGATATTGCTGTGCCCAAGAGCAGAACATTGTTCAACCCTCATCAGAGAGGCTTCTTCTTGGACTAGATGGCAGTTAATAATGGGCTCCACGGATGGATAATGTGCAAAGAACAAGAGACTTTGCAGCAGTCAGTCCTAAACGGGATATCTTTACCAACGTTAGTCCCTCAAGGCTCAGGAAAGAGGAGGAGGAAAGATTGTAGTAGCCAGAGATGATGGAGGGCTCCAAGGAAACGCTGTCTTCCCGACGCAACAGGATGGACGCACAAGACCGCGACAATATACATAAGACATGCACAGGTTCAAACGGGACAAAATCCCCGCTCTGAGAAGGAAAAGTGGGGGAAAGTCCTGCCCCTAACTCAGGAGGTATTCGTAACTGACACCTGCTGGAAAAGGGAAAATAAGTTTGCTCCACGGTGGCATCACTGAGAATATGAGCCACACTCCAGTGCAGGCCCCAGTGAACACAAAACAGGCTCCATTTTCTGGGGGCTTTTTGTTTTGTTTTTATTATTTCTTGCCTATTGATTTTCTTTTTTATTTAAAGTTTGTCTGCTTTGATTTTCATTTTGGTTTTGTTGTTGGGTTTTTTTTTTTTTTGAGAAGGAGGAAGAGAAAGAATATGCAGTTGGGTAGGTGGGGGTGTGGGAAGGCTCTGTGAGAAGTTGGGAGAGGGGAAAGAAAAAAGGGAAATTAAAAAGGAAAAAGAAAAACAGCACTGAATTCAAACAGACCTTTATTGTCGCAATTACTTTGCAAAAGGAATACAAATGAATACCTCCATTCAGGCTTATTCAGAAGCTTCAAGGCCAGAGATTGCAAAAGACAGTCCTCATGATGACATCTGAATGTTGAGTGTGTGTATAAAGGAGCAAAGTCATGCAAAGAAACTCAGCAACTTCTATAGACATACGAGAGACTTTTAAGAAGCATTTTCTTCCTTATGATAAGAACTGGTTATTATTTTTTAACTACTTTAAAAATGAAAACATTAAAAACTCAAAAGATACAGAACAATAATATAACAGCTATCTGTCTGACTCTCAGTGAAGAAGGCATAACCAATGACTGAGATGAGAAATATTCTCTTTTCTTCTAGAGAATTCCTGACGTCCAGGTTTTTCATACACATGAACTCGACACAGACACTGCAGAAGAGGGAGTTTAGCGGCAGAGTAGAGCATCCCACCATACACCCAAGATCCAGTACCTCCATTTCTTTTCCTCAGGTAAGGTTTGTTGTTACTGATCTCCGGAGAACAGAGACCTAGAAATCCAGTTCCCAGCTTCCACATCTGACTCTCAGATTTTATTGAATACAACTTAGCTAAATACTTTTCTCTGGTGACACTAACTTGCTCTTAATAGTTTGCTAACACAGCAAAAAAGAACGGAACGTTTTGGAAACTGTCGTTTTAGAAATACCCAGAGCAATTTTTTCCCCCAGGATTCAGGCAAGTATTATTTATGCCATATAGGTGAGCAAAATTTAGGTTTGAAAAACAACCTTCTAGCTATGATATCCCAGAAACGACATGCCCATGCTAATTTGTTCATATGAAATCCCATTTTCGATATGTGGTACTTCATGTACCCAAGGCAAACACACTACCGACGGTGCTACATCACTAGCTGGAACAACACGTCTTTCAAGAAATCTTATCAAACACTATACACACGAAATGCACACATGTGAATCAGATGCACAACTACACTTCTAGGGAGATGCATGACCTCTGATCTGAGAACATGGTGACTGCAAAAGTTCCGTTCCTTCCACATCTCTAGGGGTGAGGGGACATCACAGAAGGCCTCTGGCAAGCTGAGGAAGAACCAGGGTCTGAGAGAAACGGCCAGGCGGCTTTTAGACACATTTGCTTTGCATCTGGGAGCGGTCGCTGACCCCTGCGACTCTTTCTGCAGCGAGAACTGCCGCATAGTTTGCAGATGTGCAGAAATAGTTCCCAGAGACACAGGTCCCCGAGACACCGCAGGGCTCAAGCCGTACTGTGCGCTCTAGGTCCTCTGTCCAGCCACAGTCTGAAAACTGGAGGATGCATGCCCACACTAGCTCTGTCAGCCCTTTCAAAAACTCAGTTGGGCTGCCTGCCCGGCTGGCCTACTTTTGTGTATAAAGATCATATCTGGAGTCTACATGAGCTTATAGAATTTAGCATAATCTATTTTTCCCCAAAACTCCACCGTATGGCAACACAGGTGTTACTCAAGTCCCATCTAGACTGTTATTTACAACAAGTAAACAGTTGGAGGTTATAATTATCATCAAATGTGTATTTCCCCTCATCCCACAACTACTTCCTTATTAAGAATAGCATATTTTCCTTATTGTGGTTGAAAGCAAAATTTACTTTTCAAAATGCCACTGGAACACTCAACTTTTCCCATAAAAGACGAAAGTACTCGGATTAACACTTAACTTAAAAAAAAAAAACAGCACAGAAAAAATCCTGTCTCTTTTAATTTGCAAGAAAAAAAGTATAAATTTTAACACATTGGGATGTGGCTGATCATCTGGCAGACACGTGAAAGTGTTTTTATGTGCAGGTGGGTGCACAAGTCTGCTATGACCATGCAGCCTTGGCTGTTACTCTAAGGCCACTGTTCTCACTTATTCTGGAGAGCTTGGTCTCTCGCTGGCCTGGATCTCATCAGTGAGTCCGGATGGCCAGAAAGCCCCAGGGATCATCCTGCCTCTATCCCAACACTGAAATTGAACCACACTACTAACCCAGCTGACTTGTTACATGGGTGCCGAAATCAAACACAGGTCCTCCTGCTTGAGAAGCAAACCCATCAACAATGCAGCCAACTCCCCGACCCCATCACGTTGTTTCTTATGCACTGGCTTCAGCCATCGGACAGTTCAGAAACGACCTGATAACGCATTTACCTAACATTCGCGGGCATCTTTCGCTCTGGGGTCTTTTAAGCAGACACATCTTCAAGTATCACGTGGACTTTTCGTAGTAGCACGGGCGAGAACATCATCAGTAATTAAGCCTTGTCATGTTTGCCATCTCCCTACAGTTCCCTTTAACGTTTTGAGAAGCTAATCAGCCATGTTCTGATGCTTGTATTCCTTAACACCCATGAAATACTGTGGCAGGAAGGTTCTGGAAATCTTGTCCTTGGTGTTTTACAAGCTCCACTCTGAGAAGCCTCCACACTTGTCTTTCTGACAGCAATGACTTTGTGCAGAGTGAGGCCGTCTTTCAAGTTCCAGGCCAACCCACAGCCAAGCCTACGGTGTCCTCTCTGGTCTAGCCTCTCAACCTATATGAAGGCAGGTGCCCCTTGCCCAAGTCCTCATCATAGAGCCCACACTATGAGGTCATGGGCGCATCACTGGGACGGAAGGCACCATAAGCTGTATTTGTCAGGTGCCCTGGAGGAGCAGCCTGACAGAATGAATCTGGCCCTCCTAGGTTCAGCTGTCTTACAGGAAGAGCAGACAGAATGAGAGGTGGGAAGAGAACGCCCCGTGGTCTGTGACACTTCCTCCTTCTGCTCTCTCCCTGCCTCTTGAAGACTCCAGCAAGAAGACATATGTTTTCCTGAAAGTTGAGGCTACGTCACAGATGATGATATCCAAGGACGTAGCACGAAGCCAAGACTCCGGAAAAGCCTGCTGCACGTTTTGGGTGGTCCACGATATGAAAATCACAAGAGGAACTGCTCTCCATCTTGACTACGCAAGTGTCATGTATGTCAGACTGGGCATCTTACCCCAGGAAGTTCTTCCAAGGTCTTTAGAAGACCACAGGCTCTGATGACCTCATGGGCTACCTTGGGAATTCACTTCTCAGCTTGCCTGGCACCGAAGCACACACCCACCCACATCTAGGACTGTCCTTTGTCTCCACAAGTGTGACAAAGACTGGGTTGCAGAGTCATCCCAAGCTTTAAAAGCAATTAACAAATGCTGCGTTGTCAGCAGAGTATTTTAAAAGCTCTAGGACAGTAATAAATCTTTAGTACAAAAGAGCAATTAAAAAAACAACACACATAGCCTCAACAGAAAACCCTAAAATCTCCTAAAAGTTAATAGGACACTTTTATGCTGGTACATTTAGGATAAAACAATTAAAATTTATACATAGAAGTGGTTTTAGAAGATCCAGTTCAGGCTGGTGTGTCCTGCAGGACGAGAGTGCTTGGGTAGTGTGTGTGCAGACCTGGGCTTGGTCAGGGACAGTGGAAGGAAGACTGAGTGGAGAAGAGGGAGGGAGGAAGGGAAGGAAGACCAAGAGAAGGGGGAAGGGCTGGGGAGAGAGGGAAGATGCACATGGCAGAAAGACTAGGGGAGGTTGGACAAGGTGGGCAGAAGGGAGGAAAAAAATCACTTTACAGAACTCTTTCTATGATATTAATTGCAGATCCAGACCAAAGGATATCAGAAGAAATCACAGGGAATTTATATAATGAGCTACATTTAGTAAACATTGTCAACAAGGATCAGTTTATGCAAAGGTTTCCAAGACTATAAGGAAACTCCAACTCCTAATATTCTGTGTATGTGCACGGGCACATTCATGTGTGTGAGTGCACACATGTGGACACTGATTCAGAGGCCAGAGGTCAGGGCTGGCATCTTTCTTCATTCATTTCTACCTGACCTTTTCTCGTCTCTCACTGAACCTGGCGCTTACCAACTTGAGTAGACCTAGCAGGGAGACTCTCCCGTCTCCACCTCTCCCTTCTCCACCTCTCCATCCCTGGGATCGCAAGCATTGCTGCCACACCTGGCCCTTTCCTTGGGTGCCGGAGTTCTAATCTCAGATCTTCAGGCTTGAATGACTAGCACTTGCGTGACTCCACCCTCTCCCTTCTCCTCTTCTAATATCTTTTAATATGATATTGAGATTACTTCTTCCTCAGAAAGATTAGGATTTGCATCACATGAAGGCTCCCTTCCTTTAGTGCCATCATGGAGCAGGCCTGCCAGTCATCAAAACGCTGCTTCCATGAGATCATAGGTCCTAGTTTTCAGATGACTTTTTAACAACAATGTAATTAAAACGTGGAGTAAGAAAAATTTTTATTTCCTCTCCCTTAACAAGTCAGTTTATCTGAAGGTTTATGCCACCATTTCACTTCTTCATGAGTCTTTCTTAGTCTAATAAAAAGCTCCATTCATTGAAAGCAATTACAATAGATTTGCTGCTCTTCCCAATCAATAGTGCTATTAAAATCTACCCCCAAATATTACAGGATTCTCATTAAGCCGTTAATGGCAGTTTTAAGTGAATGATGCAACTCTGTCCTGATTTCATTATTTTCTGCTAACATATTATTCAGGTAATAAAATTAAGTTTATAAAGCAAAAAATAAATAATACCTCTCCCACAGGCTTATCTAGATGGGGAATAATAAAAAACAGAAGGCATAACCTTAGAAATAGTTTTAAAATTGGGTGGCTTTCCCAGGCATCTCCACGTGGGCATACAAGGGCACAGGCAAATGAGATGTTTCTATGGGCTCTCACATTGTTTGAAACATGTGTCCTCCAAATATGCTGTTTCCCAGAATTAGTGAGGTGATGGGTCCTATTTGTATGCAGATATCAGTGACAGCCGCACTTTCTGGTCACTGCCTCCTAGGTGAACCAGATGTAGGCCCCACCATGGACCTCCCTATGTCTTCTGCATGGGTAAAGTCTCCCATGAGCAAGCGCACTTCTGGCTAAGATCTTAAAAGGAAACCATGCACACTGTCCTCTCCAAGGCTGTGTGTTGTGAGGCTCCATGCACTGAGAGACCACACAATTGGGGAACAGATCCCAGAACTTCCTGCAAGCAGAAACTGCTTTGGATCATTTCAACTTCTGGAATCTAAGTTCACAGTATTTAAGACGAGATAAACCTCAAGAACCTGTTAGGAAGGTCTGTGCTGACTCAGAATTCCAAGTGTGTCATGAGCCCAGAGACTCTTCCACTTTGCTTCCAGGGCCCCAAATGATGTTCTTCCCAGACTAGCCACACGGGGAAGCCCGACCAGGTGACACCTAATCCTCTCAGACAGGTTAGAAAGCTGGAGTCTTTACTAAAGCCTGGGAATGTGGTTACAGTTGCATGAAAGTATCTCCATGTATCTCACCGATGGTGCAGAAAAGATCAAGCAACAAGTGAATGCCGCCTGCAAAAGGCTTTGTATTTGAAAAGCAAAACAACTCAAGAAACCTTTAGGTTAATCTGCACTGATATTCAGCGCAACATCCTGCGGAGGTGAGACCTTCCTGTCCCTTAATCTCAAGCTTGTTTTGAGAGCAAGTGGCCCCATTTCTGTTAGATAAATTCTATTTTTCTGATCAAATAACACAAGGTTTGGCCAGGTCATGATCAATGCAAATGACATCAGTCATTGTGAGCAGAATCTTCGGCAGCACCCCAAAGGCCTATGGCTTCATACCCCAAAGGCCAATGGCTTCATTCAGCCTTCCATTAGCTTAAGCCAAGCAATACCTCAGGTGGGGATGCCCCCTTCTTCCAGAACCCTGCAGAAAGAATGCAGCCTATTATCTACAGACAGAAGCTAAATGTGAGCAAGAAACCCAGCTGTGCTATAGCCTGTCCGGGTTTGTTTGCTACAGTAACATACAGTAACATTCAGGATTCAGGATTATTTGCTACAGTAACATACCCTTGCTGCCCTGGTTAGAATGCCCGCTTGTACCAGTTCTGGTCATTTATAAGAATTAAATAATTCTAAGCCGATGGAGCCGAGAGCTTCATGGAGGCCCTTCTAACTCCCTGTAGCGTTTCTCCTCACCTACACAACCACCACATGGGATTTTCTTCGGCTACAGTGCTGAGGCAGCAAACACTGCTCAGCCCCAGGGCTCCAGGGCGGATGAATACGTCCCGCCTACTCCTTCTCCCCCTACAGCGAGGAACAAAGGCAGGCAAGTAAATATTATGCTTATGTGTTTATTTTTAATTCTACAAAGTTCATGCATATGTAAATTACAGATGGCGTTGGGTTTCCGGGCATGTTGCCAGGGAGGTTCTTTGGGGTCTAAATGTGGGCACATTGTCCTGACTTCACGGCACCAGTGACATTCCGCGATCACAATGCCAGAGCCTGAAGAAATAATTCTGATTTGCTTCTATTAAGAAATTATTAAAAATACCAGCAAAGCTAGGACTGCGGTAGATTATCCTGGGAGGGGCAGAGTAATTAGGGGCCATTGATGCAGAGCTTATAAAAACTGCTTATGCAAACATAGGCACTAGTCACGGTCGTGGACTCTAAGCCAGCAGCTCTGCTGGCTCTCCTTAAAGACATCGACGGCAGCTCCCTGGTCCTGACATAATCGCTTCTATGGGGCATTTCATTTCTGTTTCAAATGCCTGGATTTTACATGTGGCATATGAGCAGCTATAAAATTTATAATATATAGATTTTATGCTTGATTTAATATAAAAGTATGTGTATAAATGTATTTATCAAAGAGAACCATTAGGGCCATTGTAAGTAAATAATTTTTTTTTTTACATATCAGGGAGAAAAATCAACTAAAGAATGAATCACTGGAGTCTAGAAGATAGCTTAGTGGTTAAGAGTGTGTACTTCTCTTACACAGGACCCTAATTCAGTTCACAGAACCCATGTGGGGTGGCTCACAACCACCTGAAACTCCAGCTTCATGGAATCTAGTGCTCTGTCTGACCTCTGTGGGTACTGAACTCATTTATGTACATACCTACACACAGACACACACATAAAAACATGTAATTAAAAATAAATCTTTAAGATATTAAAAATAAATAACTGACTAAATAAAGCTCTCCTTTTAATCTGATAACACTGTTTTGCTGTCTGTCGGATTTGATGAGTCATTTAATATGTGTGTATAAAAAATATCTTACAAAGCCGGGCGGTGGTGGCGCACGCCTATAATCCCAGCACTCGGGAGGCAGAGGCAGGTGGATCTCTGTGAGTTCGAGGCCAGCCTGGTCTACAAGAGCTAGTTCCAGGACAGGCTCCAAAGCTACAGAGAAACCTTGTCTCGAAAAACCAAAAAAAAAAAAAAAAATATCTTACAATATTGCCTCTTTCTACTTGGCTCAGTCATGAGATGTGACTGTGTCCATAAAAGCAGCAACGACGTCAAGTAAACTGTGTGTGTGTACCCCAGAGAAAGAACCCCCAAATCCAGAAGCTTCCTCCTATGTAGTTTATAGTCAGAGTAATCTGGTAGAAACCATTCCTATAGCAATGGCTTTTCAAATTCATTACACAATGAGATGGCGAAAAGGCCACAAGTTTCCTTGGTAAAAAGCAACAAGCCGGTGAAAGAGGACTTGGTACCAAACGTCTTGAAGCTCTAAGTGCAGAAAGCTATCGTGAGCACAGATGGGAGAAGCAGTCACAGTGTCAAACACTGATGTGCAGGACGAACCTGCAGAGGCAGAAAGCCAGTCGGCATCAGTGGACGTGGCTGCTTGGAGCCAAATTCAACATTTAGCTACAAGGAAGGGGTGAGTGAAGTTTTCCTTCTTCAGGGCAAGGGGCATCTGTCCTGCCACTGACAGCAAAAGGGGCAGGAGGGCCAAGCTCTGCAATGAACAAGTTTTGGTGCCTCATTGGGAAACAGCTGGGAACCTGACTGGTTTGCTGCAAGCCAGGAGCATCTTGCTTGCTGGCCTTCGTAGACAAGCCCCTACTTGCAGCAAGCGCCCACACTCAAGAGAAAGATGTGTGCAAGACTCAGGCTGCAGTCTCCATTAGTAAACTCTGCGAGACCTGCCAGACTGTCATACGATCGGTCACCTCACTCCTGCCAGCCTATTCCCTGCCCCAGGCTTCCCAGCAGAGGTTCAGAAGACGCCTACTGAATAGCCATGTATCTTCTCTACTCAGTGACCAGATTTTGAGGACAGAGAACACTTTGATTGTGACTTAAGTCACAGCCAAAGGCACTATAATATGTCTCAAAAATTAGTAAAATGAGGGCGTCAGAGGTCTCTGTTCTGGGTCTTTCATTTATACAACTCTAGGTGTGACACCCTACGCCCTTCTCTTGGGTGATGAATTTCCATGTTAGGTCTTCATTAGTAGCATTGACTTGGGGTGCTTACCATTTCGGAGTATGCAGATATGGCACCCTCGAAAACCTAGGGAGCTTGGCGTCAGCATGCCTGAACCTGAGTGCTTGGTCTGTCATTCACATGCTGTCCATTTGGACAAGACTCTTTTTCCCTCAAGGCTGATTTCACCACAGTACAAGGAGGTAGCGCTCTTATTATAACAGTTAGAAAGTGGAGCTCGTTGGACACACTGGGTACTGCTCGCTTCTCATCGCAAGTACCAAAGAAAGTTCACAACCAGTCATGACCTCCATTACTTGTGACATATCTAGTCAGGCACTTTCCTCATCTTCAGCCTTCCCTGGGCATGGCATTAGGGACATATAAACCTACGAGGACGTGTTAGATGAAATAGGTTTCTGATTTCTCTTGTACGAAAAGGACCACAGGATCAATACAGGAAAACACGACCTCATCAGAGAGTTTCTGTGCAGGCTTTTCACGCTGGCTAATGGAAGGGCTGAGTGGTCTTTGTTTTTCTCGGTAGGAGGGAGCAGTGATAGGAGAGAGGAATTCTTCTCAGCAGAAAATTTTACAAGACAGAAAAGGTGCATTTCTTCTGATGGTTCTGGGAAACGATAATTCAGAAAGAGAGATTTCCCAAAATATCTGTGATGACCTCTCTGAAAGACCAAGCACAGTGCCTCTCCTGGAACAGCTGCAAGGGCTCTGATAACATCCCAGTCTTTAAGCCTTCCCATCACCCAGGCTGAGCCCCTCAGAAGGTAGGGATTACCGGCAAAACGTAATTGCCGAGAAGAGCAAATGTGTGAAAGATTGCTTATCAGTTGGAGAGGGCCCTTCCAGTGGTGTGCTGAGGGACTGTCATTTCACCCTCAAAATGACCTTCAGGGAAAATAAACTACCCCTTCAAAGGGCAGGAACAAATATCCAGAGGCAAAAAAACAGCAGATATGCACCCTTCTCTAGACTCTACCTCTGCGGCTGGCTGTCTGAGCTGAGATTGGATGCACCCTGGCCCAGAAGTTTCTGCAGATCATCAGCACACAACAGACACAATTCTCTGCCTCCCAGGCATACAAGTACTTTCTTAAAGAAGAAATACATCCATACACACCCTAATGTCTTACTTCCCTTTCAGACAGAAAGAAAAGAAACAGAACAGCCCAGTGACTGGGAGTGCACTTAGAAAGGGAATCCAGTGTGATTCCAGGAAGCACCCTCAATCTGGACATGCGAGGGCATTTGGCTTTGAGGTGTGGGCCTTTAGTTACCTTGTTACTAGATGGCACCCCACATTCCATGCGCGCCCATGCTCCTGCCCTGGTGTTATTCCTTCCAATGAATGTGGAGCTCAGTCTCCTACTTCTTAAGACTAGAGAAAGGGAATGGGGATGGACAGGCGCCAATTCCAAACTAGACCGTAGACTTCGGCTTCCACTGTGATGCCATTGCACTTCCTCAGCATTGTCTGGAAAACAACGGGAGGGGCATAGCGTGAGATGGCCACATAAAGAGCCAAGTGGCAACTATCCAAGAGAGGCTCTGGCCAAGAGATCATGAGAATCTGAGACTCATGGATGGATTGCCCATGAGGAACTAAACGCTGCCAACAACCATGAAAAGCAGCTCAGTTGTGATACCTCCAGTAGAACAGTGGGTTGCCAATGACACCAGTCTATACTCTTTAACCTGAGAGAAATTGCTCCACCAAACCTCATCTGGTTTCCTGTTCATGGAAACAATGAAAAAAATAAAGGTATCTATCTATACATACACACCCACATATATGTAAAGCAAATGTCTTTGCTTTTCTTTCTCTAACCAAAGCTTATTAGTGACAATTAGTATCACAGAATTGAAGCAAGGGGATATGAAGGGGAAGAATGATGGTGACCCAGTGACATCACACCCTCTCTTAGGTAAGTGTTGATGTACTTACATTGCACATAGGATGGCTGTGTCGTGTTACGAGAAAATACGGTCGCCACTTATTTTTGGATTAAATTTAGTATTTAAAGATGTGTGTTGGTGCCAGGTAGATAAAGGCTGGAATCTGTCAGTTGTGCCAAGCTGGCGAGGCTTTAGTGTCTACTCATGAAATCAAACACTAACCTAGGAGGTGTAGTGAAGATGTGGTAAACATCGACAGTCTTTGAAAACCTTAAAGTCAGCTGCAGCACACAGAATAGGCCTCTTCAAATCAGCTGAAGGTTTTATGAGTGACACAGAACTTCTTACAGGAAAGAAGAAATTAATTTTTTTATTCAAATTTCAATTTCCCCAAAGTTCACAGCCCACCAGCCTCAATTATTACCAATCTCAATTATTGTCCCACAATAATGTAAACAATCCACCAAAATGTATCTGTTAGTGTGCGTGGGTGTGAGTGTGTATCTGACTGATTTCCTAGACAATTCTGATTGATAGACCTGCTAACAAAAATCAAACAAAGTTGATACAGTCATGTTAAAATTTATATAAAAGACACTGGAATGAGAAAGACATCATTGCATAGAGATAAAAGGTGAATTCTACTATGAAGTAAAGGATTCATAGTAGCACAACCTAGCACAATCAGTTTCAGAACTGATGTCTCATGGTCAGAACAGAGTTAAACTCAAGCCCAACATCAAAATACAGTTAGACTCACCTAACACATGTGAAAATTGAATAATATATACTTATATCATCCACCAGCCAAGCAAGTGTCAGGAGAAACTTAAAAATTTTTCTGAATAGTTGAATTTATAAAAATTTGTGGGGCACTCATAATAGATTACTTAAGGTCATAACATTAAATTCACACATCAGAAAATAAAGGCCTAAAGCATGCAATAAAAATGTTCACCTTCCAGAGAGGGGGGAGAAAATTAAACCCAAAATAATGTTATAGTAATTAGATCAGAAATTAATAAAACTGAAATCAGGGAAATGGCAAAGAAATTAAACAAAATAATTCTAGTCCTTTGAGAGGATCAATAAAATGATAGACTACTACTAAAACTAAGTATTCTACACATAGGTACAGTTTTGTTTTACGGAACAGCTCCCCATGCAGATGAATGAAGTTCTGGTCTGTTTTATTTTTCATACTGAACCAGATGGAACTGAAGGAATGGAAACAATTAGGATGTCAGCGCCATGAGGTCACAAGGGCTACGATTTTGGCAAGTGCCCCTGAAGAACTTCAAGGGTAATTTCAGGATGGGTCAACAAGGTGAACACGGATCCCGGGAAATGGGCTGCAGATGCCTGCTTCGCGTGCAGCCGTCAGATGGGCTGTCTTGTGGCCCTGCTGTATGTGCATGGATGCTGCTTTCCAAGGAGTTCTTCAAGGTAAATAATTGTGGCTCTTATCTAGGTTTGCTTTGCTTTTATTTTAATTAAACAGGTACAGAAAAGAAGACAAAGAAGCTGTGGGCATCTGTCTGAGTGTAAAACACTTGTGTTGGGTCTTTTCCCAGTTGGGGTCTCCTATTGAGTTCTTCATAATAAGTGCTGACACTCCACCGTTCTTAAACTCATGTTACTGGAGACCTCCTTTGGCTTTGCACTGGCCAAGGTTCTTGTCCATGCTCCATTCTACTGTGCAGGTTTTCAGCAGATATGATGCCCTTTCTTTGCCTCCTAATGAAAGGACAGAGCTGGGAAGAACTCAGGCTTACCGTCTGCACACTTCTCCCTTGCAGATGGGGCACCCACACAACTCTCAGAGCTCCTGGGACTTTTTGAACATGGTCCTTAATGAGACCCACTGTTTCTGTAACACATAAACTTCATCTCCATAAATTGAATTCCAGCATAGTAGTTACAGGCAATGTATCAAAGCTTAACAATGGTCCCTGCACGTTCTACCCATGTTAAATGTCCTGCAGGAGTTAGTGATGTGCTTGCCGTGCAAGTGCAAAGACCTGAATTCAGTCCCAAGAACCAATGACAAAAAGCAGAGAACAGAAGTACGTGCTTGTAATCCGTGGGCTGGGGAGGCAGAGACGGGCAGATCGCTGAGGCTGGCCTGCCAGTCAGCTCACTTCTGGTCAAATTCTTTGTCAGTGAGAGACACTATGTCAAAAAAACCAAGGTGATGACGTCTGAAGAAGAATAATATCATCTGAGGCTGAACTTGGTCCTCCACACACAAGGACACAAACACCTGCATGCACAATGTGTTCATGTGTGTGTGTGTGCACGCGCACACACACCTCCACCTCCTTTGGGGTCTGTATTCTGTTTTAATTACTGTCAGCCTCTCCTCCACAGTCATGTCATCACAAGCTCCTACAGGGATGTCTCGTTATCATCTCTGTCACCAGACACACCTTTGATAAAAATTGTGGGACAGGAAGAACGAGGGTGGCCCCTGCAAGGTGCACTGAGATGCCTCCCATGTCCGTTGGTCACCATGGAGCCACATCCTCAGAAGTGTTGACTTTTAGGTGGCATGTCACCCTCCAGGTCGGACTGCCTTCCTGGTCATGCCTCTTGTCACCAAAGAACTCAGGCAGGAGCTCAACAAGTTCAAATACAGATGCCTTCCATTTCCGACACCCCGACAGCCCTCCAGTCTACCGAGAATGTGTGTTCCTAGCAGACCTTTAATACATGGAAGGGATGTGTATTTTCATGAATACATTTTCTTTTTACAAGCCTCGCGTTTCACACCATCTGCTGATCTGGGCACTTCTCTTGTTGCCAGTCAGCTTAAACTTTATTTTTAGATGCCAGCTTTGGGCAGAGCATGAAAACCCTCCAGGCTACATTTACAGACATGTTAAACAAAAATTCTCAAGAGCCTTTGAAGACCTAATAAGAGTGGGTCATGACAGAAGCCAAAGCCACTTAAAATCACTTGGTTGTTTCATAAAAGCAGGAACGAAATCCATCACAAATGAAGAAGGTGGCAGTAACAGAGGACTCTGTGGCAGGACCATGCATGGACTCTGATGGGACCATGCACAATGGTCAGAGAGTTTGGCTACTGCTAGGAATACAGTACCAGGGCAACATTCTCACAGGAGACAGAAAGCTGAGAGTTGGGCCAACAGACAGCATGGCAAACAAAGTATAGGATGGGGACCCCTCAAGAAGTCTGGTCTTTCTTTGTCTTCTCAGAAGATGGAATAAAAAAAAAACCCAGCAAACAAAGAGGCAAGACTGCAGGAAAACCATGAGTTAGTAGGTGTGCTTAAAAGAAAAGTCTCTCTTCATGAACAGTGGTCTGTCTTTGCAGAACAGGGACTCCAGCTGGGTAGTCAGGATGTAAGCCGAGGAGAATACTGAGCAGCATTTTCTGGGATGTTTCCACGGGTTTTCCTGAGCACTCTTTGGGAAACTGCTTAGCAGACGGCACAAGCCGAGCCGGGGAACCGAAGGCATGGGCCTGTGCTTCCCAGCGTTCACAGCATCAAAGTGTGGGTGTGCCTCTTGAGATGGAAGCATCTGCTGAATTCCAGAAGATGTTCAGACACATTTGGGCACCACCGGAATCAGAGAGGGAAATGATAACAGCCCCAAATCTCACGGTTAGAGGAGAGGTGTGGAGACCAATTAGATAAAAAACAAGCGTGACTTCCATGAGGGATGTCATAAGTGTGCTTATTCTAGACTTGAGGAACATGGAGACGGGGTGTAGTTCCAAGAGGAAGCTTGCTCTAAGTCTTGGAAGAAAACAAACATTTATGCTGAGTAAGAAGATGGCAACAGTAGCTACTCAAGGACTGTATACTGTGATGCTCTGCTCTGGGGTGAGGGCATGATTGATAGTTGGTTTCTGGCACAGACCACAGGCCACCTCTGTCTAGTGCCTGTTTCTGTAAACAATCTTCTTGAAGCTCAGCCACACCTGCTGGCATGCACATTCCCTTCCTGAGGCTGTTCCCGGAGCATGGCTATCCACGCCTGTCACCAGAGAGCCCATGGCCTGAAAATATTTTCTCCCTAGCCATTTCCAGAAAAATACAGAATCCCTATTCTAGAGACACAGCAATCCATCTTTTTGGCTGAGGCTTTTCTTCACGAGCCCTGATGACAATCACTGTCCAGCAACTGGCAAGACCCAACATCACTGTAAAGAGCCACTGCAATTCTCAAAGTACAGTATGGAACATGGTAATGCAGTCAGTAGATGGGTACATTAAGAAGGAAATGTCACGCTGCGTGCTGCTAGGTCTGCATTCCTAGGTTTCAGCATTGCTTACAGGCCTCTGAGTAGGCATTCAAATACTTGAGGATCTCTCTCTCTCTCTCTCTCTTTCTCTCTATCCTATCTACAGAGCTGTGGCTAAATCCAGTTGCACGAAACCAATGACTTGAGTTCAGATCCCCAGAACCCACCTAAGAGCGAGACACAGTAGCACATGCAGTTATAATCCAATTGTACCTATGGCAAGATGGGAAACAGATGGGAGAATCTCCAGAGCTCCTGACGATGGCAAGTGCAGTGGGGAATGGCAGAACAGAGCCTGTCTGAAACAGGGCAGAAGGCAAGGACCAATACTGGAGACTGTCTGCTGACTCCGTGTGTGTGTGTGTCCTGGCATGCCTGCTTGAACTCACTCACATGAAAACTTACATACACACCACACTGATTTAGACAGAAAGTGTTAGGATGTAGGAATTCCTTGAACTAAGTCTCCTGGATAATGACCTAGCAATTGACAGCAAATTTTAACAAGTTGTTTAAATTTACAGCAAGAATAGTATTTAGGTATTTTTTTTTTAATTTAAGAAATTACTTTTGAAGCCAAATAATGGTGGTAGAACATGCCTGTAATCTCATGTGGGGAGTGGAGATAGGGGATCAGGAATCTTAGATCATCCTTGGCTACATGGGAATTTGAGGCCATCCTGGGGTATATGAGATACTGTCTCAAAACAAAACAGAAAACAATTCAGTTTTATGAAGCAATTAAACCACTCTTTATGCTTACCTTTCAGACAGCATAATCACTCTCCCATAGCTGTGGGTGGACATGTAACTGTAATTATTCTGTCTGATACAGAACAATACAGAGCGAAACATCTTATGATTCACCCCTAACCGTTGCGGAAAACACTACCGATGTCATGATTGATGTGAAATATGTCCTCCCATTTAAAAACCTTGGGCAGTGGCTCTCTCTTGACTGTAAAAGCTCTATGTTTGTTTGTTACCAAAAAATAAGCCAGAAAAAGTGAGGAGTACGAAAAGCTATACCCTGATAAGGGGCTGCCACTCACAGGACATGTGACCCCACCTCAGTCCAGCCCTGTCACCCCTTCTTCCACACAAAGGCCATGGGCCATAGATCGTAAGTGGCTGGAGAAGCTCAAACTTGACCTGAGTTGCTCAAGCTCATGTGACCCATTCATGCAGAACTAGAATCTGGGCTCACACCTTCCTGACTCCAGGATGAAGAAGGCTCTATCCATGATACCCCATGCTGCTGTAATAAGGGGGTTCATGGCTTTAGTGTCTGCTGGGAGCCCTAGATCTAAGGCAACGCTCTTCTGCACAGACTTCCAGAGTAACACGGGGGCCGGACAGAGGGAAATGGACCTATTGTCAGAGCTTACTCACAGATACCCAGATACCTGGCACACACTTGGGGTCACTGAGGACTTCATATAGGTGGTAACTAAGTTCTCTCTCAGGTACTGGCTAGGTGTCAACACCAGAATGCTCCGTAGAGTGCAGAGTAGATGCGGCAGAACTGAGAGGACCCACAAGGGGCTCAGAACCTATGCCAAGTAAGGGAGGGCAGCCTGTAGGAGAGCTGGGATTGTGCCTGTAGGACTTGTAGCTATCTCAACAGGGGCAGGGTAGCCTATTCCTCCACTGTTTAAAATGTAAACAGGCATTGGAGTGTTACAGTCTTTGGGTAGGTGTGCACGAGGCTGAGCTATTGCAAAGACCTGGGCAGAAAGGAAAGTACCTGGAGAACAGAGGACAGTGGAGAAACTGAGTCTCAGATCCAGCAGCTGGGAGGAGGATGCGCTGAAGAGGAAGCAAAGTGAATCAATCCCAGTTCACAGGATGAATCAGAAGGCAGTGGTGCCTTCCACACGTGAAAAATTGATCAGCTGGGAAGTAATGAGTTGAGTTTGGAGACCCCTGCTGAAATTCTCGGGGGTGCAAGCTGACTCGTACTGAAGACACACATGGAAATCTGGAAGCAGAGGCCCTCCAGACAATTTCCAAATCACATGGAAGTCAGAAGGTCAGCACTGAAATGGGAATCTTTACTTTGAGACATCATAAATATTAGATTTTTAAATCCTTTAAATAATAAATGAGAATCTCAATTTGGCCCCAAAATAAACTTGAGGTGGTTTGTAAGATTCCCATAAAAATGTTCTCTAACATCAGGATAAAATGCCGACCTGCTTCCTGGCCTCTTTGCCGAAGCTCACACAAGCTTGAAATTCCCTACGAGAGAAGAGCTAAAGGAAGGAAATGAAGTCGCTGCTGTTCTCGCGTTTATTTTCAGCCCTGCTTCTCTACAGGCAAGCTCCACTCTGAAAGTCTAAGATGAACTTGAAAGCTGACTTTTAAGACAATCTATGGCTGACTGGCACGCCCCGAAATCCTTCCAGCAGTTAAGCAAACAGCAAGGCAGATAGAGGGTGGGAAAAGTATCGGGGGAGGGGGATTCTGGATGTCAGCAGATCATACAAGAACTAGAAATGCCATGTTTATGGCAGGGATGCCACTAGAGGCTGCCTTAGCCAGTGTGGGGTGGAGACCTTGGCTTCTCTGGGAGAAGGTGACCACATACTGGGACGTAAAATCCAAGGTCTCTCATTCATGCTGGGAAGATTAGAGGTCAAACTTTTAAGGCAGACAAACAGGAAGGGGAAGAGGAGGAGATGGAAGACATGTTGAGTCATGCAGCAAATGCAGTTTAAGTGGTGTTTTGTCCATGTGTTCCCCTTTGGCAAGAAGGGCCCCAATGACACCTCCTAAGTTTTGTGTGATCAATGTTCTCGCCAATAAAGCCACTTTTTACCCAGGCCAAAACCAAACACAAACCAGGCCAGCCATGAAGTTTCAAGGCCTTGTAGCCATGAGTTGTGGCTCTTGAAGATGTCTGAAAAAGGTTCCCAGAGGAAGGCCATCAAAGTAGGGACAATCACCTGTGCTGTGTGCTACTGAACAGGTCTCACAGGATTTGCTGGGATGGTAGCTTTCCACGCATCTCACCTGCACAGGTCTGGGTTTCCAAGTCACCTCAACATCTTCACTGGGATTTATTAATTTAATTCAACAAATGCCAGATGTTCTAGTCCTCTTAAGTGAGGTTTTGACATGGGGATACTCTTCACTGGGAGTGCCACCATGAGATCATCTACTCAACTGGAGTCTGGACCATCTCCAGGAGGGTAAGATTAGAGGGCTCTCTCATGAAGGATCTGGTCTGCCTCTGAGACTGCTCTGCACTCACAAGAAACATTCCCTCCTGCCTTGTTAATAGTTCTGAAATTTGAGCTGCCCGTCACGGACAACATTATGAGAGAAACGTAAGGCACTTTTCACTAGGTTGGTGGGCCCAGTTTCTGTTGCAATATTCTGAAAGTACCCTTTGAGCCAGTGCTCTTTACTGCCTGGTTAAGTAGATAAAATGAATCATTCTTCACTGGTCCAGAGACAGAAGTTATATGGGATAAATAAAAGCAAATATTTAGCCATTATTCTTCCTATGGGTCATGTAAACATCAATGAGGACAGTTCAATTTTGGTTTACTTCTTCTGCCAATGAGCATCAACCCCAGATCCTCAAAATTCTATTTATATATTCCGTATCTTTCGTTATTTTTGTAACTTTCTTCTGGTTATTTTATAATACTGTAAATTGGAAAGTTCAGAAGATGATTCAAATTCCAAGTGAAGATCTGGGTTATCTAAGACAGTAAGAGAACGACATAGACATCTGAGGAGGTTTTAGGATTATTATCATCCTTTTTGTTATTGCTATTGTGGTGGTTAGGATAAGAATGTTGAATACTTGGTCCCCAGCTGCTATAACTATTTTTAAAGTATTTAAACTTGCAGTCTTTAGGCAGATGTATGCCTCAGGTTTTCTGTGGCTGTGATAAAAACACATGGTCAGGGCAATCTATAAAAGAAAAGAGTTTAAGGGCTTGAGGTTTCAGAGGGTTAGAGTCCATGGCCATTCAGACAGGGAGCATGGTAGTGGGTAGGCACAGCGTTGGAGTACCAGCTGAGAGCTCACATCTCTAGACACAATCACAAGGCAGAGGGGCCTAATTGGAAATGGCTTGGGCTTTTGAAACCTCAAAGCCTATCCTGAGTGGCACATGTCTTCCAACAAGGCCATACCTCCTAATCCTTTTCAAACAGTTCCACCAATTAGGGATCTGATTCAAACCTATGAAACTATAGGCACCAATTGTATTCAATGCACCACAAATGTGCGTTGTGTCAGTGGGGCCAGTTTGGAGACTTTAATAGCCTCTCACCATTCTGAGTGTGGACTATGACGTGAGCTCTCCGCTGCTGTTTCAGCCCTGCCACCACGCCTTCTCTCTGCCATCAGTGACACTAACCCTCTCGAACCATCATCCCAATTAAACTCTTTCTTTAATAAGTTAATACGTTAGTCATGGTGTTTTATCACAGCAATAGAAAGTTACTGGCTGGGTTGTGGTGGCGCACGCCTTTAATCCCAGCACTCGGGAGGCAGAGGCAGGCGGATCTCTGTGAGTTCGAGACCAGCCTGGTCTACAAGAGCTAGTTCTAGGACAGGCTCTAAAGCTACAGAGAAACCCTGTCTCGAAAAATTGGAAGGAAGGAAGGGAGGGAGGGAGGTAGAGAGGGAGGGAGGGAGGGAGGGAGGGAGGGAGGGAGGATGGAAGGAAGGAACGAACGAAGGAAGGAAGGAAAGGAAGGAAGGAAGTTAACTGATAAATGTTTCACAATTACCTTTAGTGGATACCAGACCTAACTGATCAACACTTAAGACCCAGTGGGGATGCTTAAGGAGGGTGAGGGCCACAAAAGAAGTATCCATTGATTCTCTTTGCTTGGTGCTGGCAAGGACGCCTGGTACCTGCTGTGTGTCTACATTTGATCATTTATCCGTGTGCTCCATTGTCCCCTAACTCAGAGGTTTAGTCAAATGTCTGCCCATTTAATGTTGTTTACCTTCAGTGATAGGGCAAAAAATATTTCGAAAAGACCACGCTCTTCCACAGAGAGGTCACCTCAAGGCCCGTGAAACGTGTGGCAAAAAAGGGCAAGAAAGACACAAAGACACGCAAATGTGCTAACCTCTGATGTGATACATCCCATGAAAGACGAAAACAGGTTTTCCAGGAGCATGTGGTGTGGGTGACTTATTCCTCCCCCCTCATCCCGACATCTGTATGCCACCCATGGCCACTTAAGGCTGGGATGCTGATACTGTCCCCCACCTTAACCTCTTCTTCTTTTCTACCCAGAAGCAGGCATGTCTTCTGAAAGATGGAGCTAATATCTACCCTGTTCTCTTAGTGTCTGCATCTTCGTCCTGTCTTAGGTCTTGATCTATCGTTTGAGTTAAAATATAAGGTAGGTTTTAAAGAAGTTTTTGAAAACTCAATATTTGCAGTTTACCATATGAAGATGATATTGTGTCTTCTCAGCCTGGGAATTCACTAGGACCCCGAGGAGACAGGAAACACACAAGCCATTTATGTATTCAATATGAAATAATGGAGACACTGCTGTCCAACCTCCAGTGCAAGCGTGGTGAGTATCAAAGGCAAGCACGCACCAGGGAGGAGATCAAAGGAAAAGACATTGTAAGAGATATTTCATAAAGATATTAGAGAAAATTAAGATACTAACATTAAAAACACAAAAGAAAGCAACAAAAAATGAAAAGGTATAAAATAATGCATAGATTCAAAATTCACTATTGGAAGCAATAAAATAAAATAAGAAAAGTATTAGTTGGATGAATCCGAAGTTGGAATAAGGACAAGATTCATGAACAAATCTCTAATCAGAGAAAAGTAAGTAGAAATACAGAAAAAATTCAAAGCATAAATAGATTATTCAATGTTGAATGAGAAAGTCAGTATTTATAAAAGAATATAATTTACCAAAACAAACTCCTGGGGAGAAAGTAAATCTAAACAGACACATTTTTATAGGAAAAACAGAAGATGGTATCTCCAATCTAACCTAGTCTAAGCTAATACACTAAACACTACAGTTCAGAGTACGTGAATGAGCAAATCACTGATTGCCATCACTAGGGATGTTTGCTCTTGACATCCTCAAGACAGATGCAAAGTCCTTAATAACTTACCATCCAAAAAAAAAAAAATCAAGCAGAAAATTATAGAAAAGTGCATCACACCTCTATAGGTATAGTTATAGATTCTCAAGATGTGCTCAATATTGTGTAAACAGGGAACTGTACAGTCTTGTCCACACTGGATATACAAGTCTGTAACAGTTCAAGACTCCCTTCTTTAAAGAAAAGAAAGAGAGAGGAAAAGGCCTGTAAATAAATGTAAATGGCTCCTTCCTTCCAATTATAAACTTCATTTCTCTTAACCCCTAAGTTAGTCTCTGTTTAAAAGCAGACTGTCCTACTAAACTAAGTTAGACCAATGAGTCTACTTCATAGTCCTGACGCTGAAATGTTTTCTCCTAAAGTAGCCTGAAAAACCACTCAAAAGGAAATGAGTTGGTTTTTGGTTTTGTTTTGAATGATAAAGTAATCTACTTGACAATGCCATTGTTGTTTGCCTGGAGAATGAAGACCAAACACCAAGAGAGCTCAGGAGTGGTGGTTCATGGAAACCCATTGAGAGCTTGAGCTACCCCTACCCCTCTCCTCTCTTTCCCTCTCCTCTCCTGTTCTCTCCCTCCCTCTCTCCCTTACCAGTCTTTCTCTAATCTTTAATATGGGCACAGAGTCAAGGACGGTTGCTTAGTTGTCTTAGCCATAGAAATTGTCTGGCACCATCATCATTTTTACTTTCGCTGTGAATGAGAGTTTTCTTTAACAAGGTTAAATCCCCGAACATTCTTAATTCTGCTAGCTTGTCTTTGTTTTCCTGTTAACAAAAGTACCTTCCAAGAAGGTGTTATCATATGTTATACACCACAGAGCTTAACACGCTCACTGGTGTTGGAGAATCAGGGAGCCAGTGAGCAGCCTACAACAGCCATGAGGGAGAGAGAGAGAAGTGGACTGCCGATAACCATGGGAATGCAAAACATGGTGAGGCCAACAGTAGATCTGCCAACATGAGGGAGCGAAGTGGAGCTGTGGATAATTGTGGGTGAGGGCACCCATGGTGAAGCCAACAGTAGATCTCACAATTTTATGACTACTGGGATTTTCTATATATAATTTCTTGGGAATTAGAATTTTCCAGATTAAATAACAGAAGTTGAAATTAGAACATCCTGAATTTAGAATGGGTTCCATTACTAGAACCACTGTCCCCATGAACTGTAGACAAAATGAAGATACAGAGACAAAGATTAGAAAATACAGCATTAATCCCACTCAGGATGCAAGCAGATCTCTGGGAGTTCAAGGCCAGCCTGGTCTACAGAAGGAGTTCCAGGACAGGCTGCAAAGCTACAGAGAAAAACTGTTTCAGAAAACAAAAAAAACAAATAAAGAAAATACAGCATGCGACAAGGCATAGAGTCACGGAATCTGAGTCAAAGAGTAAGAGCCACTGGTTCACCAGAAGCAGGGATACTAGTATAAATAGATTTCCATTCTTCGTCTCTGGAGGCTACCAACCCAACCAATACTTTGTTGTCAAAGTTGTAACTTGTGAAGCTGTGTCTCAGGGGCTTCCAAAGCCATGCCATCTGAACCTAGAAGACCTCAGACCCTGAGAATTAGCAGAGTAGCTTCTTGTCATTGATTGTGGGCTTGTAGAATCTCACCAGCATGAAGTTTGTCATCTTGGATCTGCAAAGCACACACCACAGGCTGGATAATCAAAACATGTGTGACCCAAACCCTGTCCTGTTCAACTCTGTAGGTCATCTGCACTTTGATTATGACTTTATCTCCAAAGTATTTTTATTTTCTGTTTCTCTTAAAATCTCTGAAACCATATAAACCAAGCAAAAATATATTACTACTGCTATTTCCTGCTTATTGAGGGCTAAATATTAGTCCAGCTTGATAACGGGCTGTTTATACACAGTATCTGTTATGGCTATGATTTGAATCTGATGTTTTCACAGGCTTGAGCTTTCAATACCTGTTCCCCAACAGGTGGTGCTACTTTGGGAAGCTATGGGATGTTTAGGAGGTGGAACTCAACTGGCCAAAATAGGTGTCTATGGCCAGGACTTTAAAAGTTATAGCCAAGCCTTTGATGGCAGTGTGCTCTTTGCTTCCTGGTACCACATACTCTCCTCACCAGGAAATCTACCAGGGCCTCCATAATTCTAAGCCTGTTAAGTTTCATGAGCTTCCTGAGAAGGATGAGCCTCTATGCTCACCTGAACCATATCAAAAGAGATGGCCTGCAGCCATTCCCATTTAGGAATGTTTATACAAGGCTCACAAGTCCCATCCCCCCCCCCCCCCTGGTTCTGTGAGCAGTGCCCAACTGCTAGTGAGAAGAGACTCCTCCATGTGGCAGCTCCCTGCAAGTTCCATAAGGAAGTCCAATGATGCTATTTTTGTGAGTCTTTGTCTAATCTTTTTGAGTTGTGTTACTTCTCCTGTTAATAAGTCCACAACCATGTTCCTGGGCGTAACCCCCATGGAGGCATTTGTTCACCGAGCTGGAATTGGGTGGTATTACTTCTTTGGTATACAGGAAGTGCCCTATATGGGGGCAAACAGGGATTCGTTCTTGTTGCTACTGGAAAATATAGACAACATTCTGACACAGAAGGTTTGAGTTTCCGAGGAGAGACAGAGCACCAAGACCCAAGGGAGGAAAGAGAGTGGAACTGGGTGGAGGGAGAATTTGAACCGTAGTTCGTGCTTTGGGAAAAAACCATGAATGATCTGAGGCTGGAGCAACATATCACGGGGCCATGTCCATATATCCTGGGCATGGTCACTCCACGAGACGGGCCACCTTACAAGAGTCATATGGCCCCGGGCAGGCAGGTCTCCGTAGGCATTAGACAGTCCCCGTGGGGATAACAGCTGAAAGCCAGCATCTAACAGCATCTTCCAGTGCTGCCAGCCCAGATTGTCTGTGGGAGAAACTGGGAGTATCACCTCTGTGTCTACCACACACAGCTGTAAGGCAGAAGTGAGATCCAAACCCAGATCCTTCCTGATACCGAGAAGCTACCGCCCACCTCCCCGTGCTCCTTGCTACATCACAATGCTAATGAGCTTTGGAGTTTCCATAATGGTGGGTCTGAGCCTTGAGCCTGTCCACTAAGGTCTCTCATCTCTTAGGAGATGTGAAGTGGAAGACCAGTGTTCTCATACTCTGGTGACTTCTGAGCTAGCAGGAAACATGCTTCTCCCTCTGTCACCAGCCTGGGGAGGCTGCTGCACTCTGAAAATGTATTGGGAATGTCGTGCATCTGCCACCAAGCAGTTATTACCAAGGCTCGATGCTCAGAGTGTTACGTGCCTGGCCCAGTTAAGTCCTTTTCATTTATTTCTTCATTTTATCAATTCTGTGGCCCCTGGAATGAATCCTCTGGGCTTTCCACCCTGTCTTGCACTGAACAAAATGGGGGTGAATGCATCCCTAGAACATGACCAGTCAGGGACAAAGGCCATCATCATGCCAGGATAATTATGCTTATTTTGTAGATCATTAGGCCCAGCCACAAGTCTGTCTTTTCTTGAACTACGCCCCAGAGTCCTGTTGTATCCATTCTCAGCCATTTGTTCATCTCAACATGTCTTTTCCTCTTGAGAGGGACCCCTCAGGAAAACCGCAACCTTCTTACAGAGGGCAAATTATAGCTACACATAGCAGGGGCTTCCTCCTGTGGGCAGGTACACAGGGGAGGGGCCATCGGTGACCCCTCCCGACCCCTCAATGGTAGTGTTCATCTTCCCCTTACCTTCTGTGTGCTTTAATGAATGTCATGGGTCAGTGTCCATCATAATCCACCTTCCTCCCTTAGAAGCAAACATTTGTAATTCTCAGAGCTGCCGGGATTTATAAGTGTGGAACCAATGACACAGAAATTAGTAAAGATAGGATCATTCTCGACCTCTCAAATAAAATGCCAGCAGAAGTTGTAGAGTGAGCTTTGATAAACCTGTCACAGTGTAATGTGTGTGCAGAAAATAACCCCCTTTGAAGGATGGAAGTCACACAGTTTACAAGAGAAAACCAAAAAGAGGACAGACATGGTTCTCAGATTTCAATCCTTCTTCATTTTTAGGGAATCCTTCTTTTAATGTATCCTTTATCAAATTTTGCAGAACAGATCTGTGCTCTGATAGATTCCTGTCCTCCACCTCCGTTACACACACACACACACACACACACACACACACACACACACACACACGACTCATAAAGGCCACAGAACAAACCTAGACATCACTCTAAGACAGATAGGCTGCTAACTGCAAACCTGAAATCCAGTCTTATACGCTTGTGTTTTCACTGAAGAAATGGCCAAATATTTTTCATGTGATTTTAGATCCTGAAGCCAGAGTTAATGCTGCTTACTTGTCCTCTCTCCCCTGTGTCCAAGGTGAGAATTCTCTGCAGTCAGATCAGGTGGTGTGAGGGCTGAGTGGGGAGGATGAGGAGGGAAAGAGGAACATGGATGCTTTCACATTTGCGCTCAAGTTCAGTCATGTGACACCTATTTTCCCTTCTTCTCCATCCCAATCTCCTTTCCTTCCAAACTGAAATGGGTTTCAAACATATAAGCGGCAAGCAATATTTTACTAAAACAAAATATGAGTTATACTCAATCCATAGCTTTGTGATATAAAGAATTATTTTTTTAATTGGGGGAAAATAATAATATTCAGTTCTTCTCTGAAAACAAAAATCAGGACAGAGATCCAAATACCTAGCAATTAGTCCCTTCCACACCAGAAACTGGGCAGCTGGTAATCTGCTGCTCTTCCTTTGAGCTTCTCAGATTAGACCCCAAATGCAATTTAATTCCAGACTCCTATATACACTTCCTGATTACACTTCATCTCAGTTACATAACAAACCTACATAGCCGTTGATTACAAACTCACCATAGACTATTCTACATTAGGTACAATGAAAATGCTCCACGTGTTTCACACTTAGATATATTAAAGCCGTCACAGCGTCAAAGAATCCTGTACCAATTTCCCTGACATCTGAGTAATCCTGTTAGAAAACCAATAAGCAGTCCTTAGTCCATCTTCTTTCATAAATATGGATTCTTATATAACTGACTTGCTTAAATAAATCTATATTCAAATCCCCCCTTTCCTGAGGGAAAAGACACGATATATGAAATGAAAATTCTGAACGTGCTGTGAATACCAAGGAAATAGAGATGCAAGACTGACTGAAATTCAGATATAAAATGCAGCCATGGTGCATAGTGTAGGAATGCCTGATCACTTCTAGAAGGTGGTTAGGCATCACGAAAATAGTGATGAGGACATCTGCAAGTGAGGAAGATGAGAACTGAGCAAGACATATTTAAGATATAAAAGTGTTCACCAGAACAAGCTTCAGGCTGGCCCAAGCCTACTGAGTCTGGACCACTGCCCTTGCCTGTGAGGCAGGACTCCAGCCTTCCCTTCTCCTCCCATGCCTGCCTAACTGTCCACACCTCGGGCTCAGGCAGGATGCAGCCAGCACAATGGAGAGGGATGTGTGTGTGTTTCATCTTGCCTTCCCAACTACATTCCCTTTACTCTTCCTCTCTACAAAGATGCGACTCAAAATTTGTTCATTCTTTGTCCCATCTCTTCTGCTCATTAGCCTTTTGCTTCTCTCCTAGGTAATGCAGTCATAGTGGCAGCCTCCCATGGATGGATTCTCAGATCCCGGAGAGCAGACAGGGTTACAGAGAAGAAGTTGGGCATGTGCGAAGACACCATGATATCTGATATGGGAGCCCAGTTTTAAAAGGAGATGAAGAATCATAGAAGTTATTTTTTGCAACTGTTGATCAAAAATCATGCGTGTGTGCCTGTAGTGATATTTCATTTGTATTTTAATAAATAAAGCTTGCCTGAAGATCAGAGAGTAGAACAGCCCACTGGTCAGCCTTACAGACCAGGCAGTGGTGACACACACCTTTAATCCCAGTAGCCACACTAGTTTGCCATAGAAACCAGGTGGTAATGGTGCACACCTTTAATCCCAGAACTGGAGGGGATTATAAAACAGGAGGAGACAGCTCTCACTCAGTCTCATTCTGAGACTCCTGGAGGCAGGATCACCATTTCGGACTGAGGTAAGAGCCAGTGGCTGGCTGTCTTGCTTTTGTGACCTTCAGGTTGAACCCCAATATCTGTCTCTGGGTTTTTATTAATTGTGCTACATGTGCTGATGAAATACGATCATCAGTTCCCTAACTTCTAAGCAGGCATCATGCTCCCACTTCTGTGTCTTTCCCACCACGATGGACCATATCTTCTTAGGAACAGTAAGCCCAAGAAACCCTCTCCTCCTCTAAGTTAATTTTCTCAGGGTATTTTATTATAACAATGGAAAAATCATCTGACACAAGGTATGTATAACAACCAATACAGCTGCCAAAATATGGGCCTCACATTGTTACGATGACAGCCAACAGCAAAAACAAACAAAAACCAAAAAATACCCAATGCACAGATGTTACCTCTAAACCTTCTTCACTGCACAGAAGCAGAGGACAGAGGCTGTAGCCTGGTTGGCAGAGTGCTGACTATGCATGCAGTCGAGGCTGGTTTCATGTGGTGCATTCCACCAATCCCAGCGCTTAGGGAGCAGAGGCAGGGGGATCAGATATTCAAGGTCTGCAATAGAGAGTTCAAGACCAACCTAGACTACATTAAACCCTGTCTTAATAAATAAAATAAATTGATGAATAAATAAATGTTTAAAGAAGCAGAGATCCTTACTTTTAGGGGTAGCCAGGGCAAAACAAGTTGAACCTGAAACTTCCTATTCTGTAAGAAAGAAAAGTTCCTAAAAGAGGAGGATGTAACCAGAAGGCTAAAGTCAGTTTGGTGGGGGGATCCGGAGATGCTCTTGTGACAGACATGGTTTAACACATACAAAATAAAATAGGAAATACAGCACCAGGTGTATGTGAATAATAAAAGAACTCAAAAGCTGAAAGCCAGTATGCCTACCCTTAAAGTTCCTTTCTACAAAGCAAGTATCACCAACAAAGACGCGGGTAGCAGTCTCTCAGCAGTCAAGGCCAGTGGACTCAGACTGAGTAGAGCTCATCACCCCTTCTACAACGCTAGGGCCTGTGGTCTTGATTCTTAACAAAGATGGAAACCCGAATCCGTTCCCCAGGAGACAGCAAACTCAAGTTAAAAGACATTTCACTTTAAGTGGGCCTGTAATCTTCAAGAGTGTGGCTACCACGGGCACCAAAGAGAGAGCAAGGAAGGCTTCGGATTGAATTGCGGAGGATTAATAGCATATTGCCGTAAGTGAGTGGGGCAATCCTGTAAGAGTAACCGAGTGGCACGGACATTCAGACACGGACAGATGCGTTATGCTTCTATAAGAGATTGGAACTGCGGGAAAAACACTGGGATGAGGGGGCATCGTTTTGGTTAATGGATCAGTCAATTGCCTTTAAGTAGTTCCAGGAGAAAGTAATTCTCTGTATTGAACTGGTGACTTACTGATAAGTCTGTAATTACTTCAAAATAAAAGTTATCACATGCATTGAGGGGCAATACTTCAAATTTCTCCTGTGTTAGAGAGGAGTCTCTATAAATATCAGTCATTAACTAAATTTCCTCCATCATGGGATGAGAATGTTTTGAGACATATGGTGGCTAAATGAATTTCCCAAGAACATTAAACTCTGATATGCAGCATTGGAGAGGAGTGGTTTGCCCTTCCGTCAGTATTTCACTTAACAGACAAGTAAGACATGATCTCAGTAGAGTCCCCTTGCCATAGGTGCACATTAATAAAACACTCTTAGGGACTTAACATAGTGAAGGGAACCCTGATGGCTCTTTGTCTTGGAGAGGGGTGGAGTGGGGGTATGTGTGGAAGGGAGGGGAAGGGGGAGGAGATGGAAATCTTTAATAAAAAAAATGAGAGAAAAAAAATAAAAAAAATAAAACACTCTTAGGATGGACAAAGGCTCGGTATATTTTCTCCTTGGCAATACTCATCATAAGTATTGTGAATCAAAATACCAGTGGTATGTTTTAGGTTTTATTCTCAGCAGTGGTCAAGAGTCATAAAGCTCATTGCTTCATACTTGTTTACATATGAATCACTCTTTTTAATAACACTTACTACACTGCATCTTTTTTAAACCCATCACTGTATTATACCCTTTTGGATCTTGCAATTAAAGAATTATTGACGACATCAGAAATGGATCACAAATTCTTCTTCTCTTTCCAATGTTATCTTTATATGAAACACTAGAGCATTAAGTAATATTAAAATCATTTATATAGTTCCATAATTACCTTACCTCTGGCTGACAGCCATCATATTTTCCTATTAGTTTTGGGAAAAGAGTAAAAAAAAAGTATAATAATCTTTTTCTAATTTCTTTCACTGACACAGATAACAACTCATCAAACACAATTCAATACAATATAGAATGGCCTAGAACACACACACATTTTTTTTTTGTGAACCATTGACTTTTCCTATTTTTATAGTTCTTTTTGATTTTTATGATAGCTATTAAGGCCTTACATCCTGAGGGTAATACTTCATTTCTTCATGAAGGAATTAGGGAGATAGGTCCAATGTGCCGGTATGCATCCAGTACAGACCCCCACTGCACAGCTGCCACAACGATGAAACACCTAAGGGACCCACTGCTGGAGGAAGGGCAGCTTTTCCACAGTTGTGCTGGGAATGTAAGTGGGTGGAGCAGATTCTGTATCTGCACTCACTACTGCACACAGCCACCCACACAGGGGGCGGAGCTCCAGGTGCCAGCAGTCAACATGGTGCTACTGTTGGTGAAGAATGGGGGTATCACCCACAAGGGGCAGATGGCAGAAGGCAATGCAGAACTAGGGAACTAACACTGAGTGGAACCTGCACGTGGAAGTTTCTGGAACCCTCTCAGTCCACAGTGGGATCATCTTTCCCTTGAATGGCATGGGAGTTTCACAGAGTTGGGACTTGGGGGAAGTGGAAAGCTGAGAGTCAAAGAGCACAAATAAGAGGAACAAGGTTACCTGTAACACACACCACGCGTAGGGATGAGTATGCAACCCGGTCGACTTAATAATCATTGCGCAATGCGTTTGCATATCAGCTCGTCGTGCTGTGCAGCTTGAATGTTTGTGGTCTTTATTTACCAACTAATCACTCTGCAGTGATATACTTCACCTTCAGTCATTCCTTTGCGTAAATGCTGGCTGGCCACTGTCTGTGTCTCAGACGGTGCAGACCCAGAACAGCATAGTCAGAGACTATTGCCTCTGCTCTCGGTGCAGACAGAGGGTGCTACAATGCCTTGAATTTCCTAATGACCTCAAATGTTCTTGTGTTGACGGCTGATCCCTAAACAACTGAGCTTAAGTAAATGGATAAAAAGAGAGCTCTAACTTCATGAAGGGATTAACCCTTGATGGGTTCATGGGTGAAAGGCTGTTAGGGAGTGTGACTTCTCAGAGGAAGCCAGTCACTGAGGGCATGAGGGCATGCCTTTGAAGATGTGCTTTGTTCCCAGATCCTTCCTTGCCATCTCTCTACTTCCTGGCTACCAGGAAGTAAGCCATCCGCTTCCATCACATGACATGCATGTGGTTTCTCTCACTGCAGAGGTCAGGTTAGCCATGTCTAAAACCCCCTTCTGTGTAGTCAGCATGCAGCTCAGAGTTAGAAGACTTGATTAGCATTCCATGGCTTTGGTTCAATTTCATCACAAGCAAAAATTAAAACACCCTTTTTACTGGCACAGTGCTCACCATCCCTGAAACCTGTATCTATTAGTATATTTTATGCTGTGAACTTATCGGTTGTGACTACCCCCAAACAGTAAAATAAAAGCATATATTTTTCAGGTTAAAAAAAGACACTGTTAGGAATGACTCCAAATCACTGAATCTCATGTTTATGAATACACATAATAGGAAACCAAATAGCTTTTAAAATGCTTTTAACTAATTAAATAGAATGGCTTCTTGAAATGCCACTTATTAGTAATGCACAAATTTGCTGCTATAGCGTTTTAAAGAACTGCTTTTTAATGCTCATGGATCTTCCAGAAGACTGAGAAACTCAAATGTTTCTTGTACTCTAGAGAGACAGGTTGGGGAGACTTACGCTTCTAATCATACGATATTTTATTCTAAAAGTAAGAGTCCTAAAACTATAACATATAGTAAGATTTTAAAGTATTCCTTTGCCTCCAAAATCATAGCACCACTCAGAAATCAGCAAAATGGTGCTTCCACCCCCAGTTATCCTCTGAACATTAGTTTCATTGCTGCTAATGGCTAAGTGACGATTGACCCGAACAGTGGAGGAGGACAGGGCTGAGCGGCCCTTGCAGACCATGTCAAGGAGCAGACAAGGAGCAGTTGCTGGAAAGCAGACAACAAGGATGCTCTGAGGTCACCTGGCGTCTCCCACGGCTGCTGAGACACTCACCTGCCAGGACAGGTGCTCCTTGGCCCCTGGGGCTGCCGACAGGTAGACACTCAGCACGATGGTGTGAGATGAGGAGGTGAGGACGCTGGCGATGATGGCATCTCGCATGTTGAAGGGAAGCATGGTGTATACCACGAAGATGATAAAGAGGAAGAAGGACACCTATAGAGGGAAGGAAAACAGGAGTGTCAGAAAATCCCCCTTCCCTTACTGTTTAAGCAGGCAGAAAATAACATTCTCACTTGAGGGACAATGTCACAAACTCACCGAGTACAGAGATGAACTCAGTCTAGCCTATTGGGTAAAACACTTGCCATGGAAGCATGAGGACCTGAGATCAAGTCTCAGGAACCATGCAAATCTGGCTGTGGTGGTCACACAGTCCTACACCGAGACGGAAGTGGACACTGGAAGACACCTTGAAGCCTACAGACTAACTAGCCTGGCATGGGGAGTGGAGACAAACAAGAGACTCTGTGTCACCAAGGCCCGAGGTTATTCTCTGTCATTCACATTCGCCATAGCAGGCACACAGGAATGCATATGCATGCATTAAAAGGAGAAAAAGATGACCATTAAGGTAGTCATTAATCTGATTACAGAGGAAGGGCTTTTTAGGTACCCTCTCCACTATTCCTAGTGCATGAACTACCTCTTTGGAGCCCATTTCCAATGGAGGGGTAACTCACTCTGTCTAGATACAAGGGGGAGGGCCTTGGTCCTGCCTCAAGTGATGTGACAGTCTTCATTGAGTTCCCATGGGAAGCCTCACCCTCTCTGAAGAGTGGATGATGGTGGGTGAGGAGAAGATGGGGGCAGCGGGAAGACAGGGGAGACAGGAAACTGGGATAGGTCTGTAAAATATGATCTTTTAAAAATATAATAAAAATATAAAATAAAAAAAGGAAAAAAGAAAAAAGATAAACAGCCATCATGATGGGAGAAAAAGGTTTCTTGTGTGGGACTTCAAATTTTAGTAAGGAAACTCGCAAACATGAGGGAAGTTTAAGGACATTGTGTGAAAGAGCCAAGTCACCACTGGGGTTGAGCACCACTGCTTTAGAGACAGCAAAGGTAGACACACAGGGCATGGATGCAGATGCTTCGGATGCCGTGGGGCTTTAGTTCTTCCTGGCAAAGCGGTTAGATACAGAAAGACCATCTGATCCTGTTTCAATCCTCAATATGTAGAAAGCAGTTATAAAGTGAAGTACACACACACACACACACACACACACACACACACACACACACACACACGCACACCACGGAATTTGCATATCAATCAAAAGATGGGGACACGGATACCCAGCCATGATACCCAGGGTATCACCTGTCAAACCCATGCACCAGAATGTGATTTAGGAATAGCATGGATTAAAGTCTTGACACATGATACAGTGTGGATGAACCTCAAAGACTATGTATTACATGATTCCATTTATATAAACTATGCAGGATAAGGAAATCCATGGTAATCCAGTTGGCTTGGTCTGTGAGCAGGCCTGTGGACAGAAGAAGTGTAGTGATGGTCTAACAAGTCTAGACTTCTTTGTTGGTGAGAGAAAAGGCTTTTGCATTGGGCAGAGACATTCAGTGCCCAATACTGGGAAGGCACTGAATGCCACCACATTCTTCATTTTAAAATGGCTAACTTATATTTTATGAATTTGACCTTTATAAAAAACAATCGATATGAAACCACTTAGAGAAACTTTTAGAATGGAGATCAAAATGCTTACTAGGTAATAAAACAAGAGCATTTTCATTGCAAAAGGCCAGAGATGGAAGAACATCAGA
Source organism: Arvicola amphibius (assembly GCF_903992535.2). Lineage (NCBI taxonomy): Eukaryota > Metazoa > Chordata > Mammalia > Rodentia > Cricetidae > Arvicola > Arvicola amphibius. Next base: position 4,829,352 of record NC_052049.1, on the reverse strand, counting down.
GAGAGACATCAGGGGACATCTACAGCGAGGGAGCCTGAGGAGCCCAAGGTCACCGACCTCAGGGAACAGAGGCGCATGTGACTGCAGTATCCCGTGCCATCTGAGGAGGACACAGAAGCAGAGTCACTGGATGACACTGGTGAAAACCTTCTGAGTTCCCAAGTGTGACGTGAAGACCAGGGTCTGTTCCCTACACACAGGGCAGCCCCGAGGAGGCCAGTTCTTGCCCATTCTGCGGCACACTTGTAACTTAAGGGTCTGTGTGCCACCATGCCACGGTTCCAGGATGGCGTCTTACCTCCTGTCTGTGCTTTACCGTCACAGTTGAGGTGCACACAGAAAATGGGAGGTTTACAGCCTAAAAATCAACACGAATTCCTAAAACACCGTCCTTTCATTTTCTTCAGGGCATCCTAAACAGGACATCCATTCATTCCACAAACACGCAGAAGCTCCTCTGATGGGGCAGAAGCTCCGAGAGAGGGAGGAGAGGTGGCTCGATCATAGTTCTGAGCCGTTACAACCAAGTGGATGAGTCTGTAGTGCATGCCAGCTGTCTTCACGGCTGAGAGAAGGGCCACCCTTCCCACCCAGCCCCATTCTGCTGAGACAATGAAATGGCCCCTAAAACGTCTTCTCTGTTTGCTACAAGCTTTGTCACCGTGGAATGACAGCCAAAGAGAAAGCCACCGTGGGTGGGCAAAGTGACCAGAAGTCCTCAGGAAGCCCGAGTTTAGTGTAGGCCATCTGCTTCAAGCCCCCGCTTCCTCCCCTTCAGGCTATATTTATATGGGCTGTCAGGATAAAAAATGTGGGTGAGCAGATTAACATAGCCATACTTTCCCTAGCAAATATTTTTTTTCCTTTTGCCTCTTCAAAATAAAAGACTATGGAGTTGTTTTCCAGCAAAGCATAGAAGTCAGCAAGACACATGCTCTGGTTTCCCTGTTCTGTACAAAAAAAACCATGAAATCAAGGCAGAAGCTTGATCTCAGGTAATTTATGTATGAAGATACAGAGTGTGGGAGAGACCCAGGACTGCTTTTAGGAGCATTCCATGCAGTGAACAATGCAGACAGAAAGGGACTGGCTCCCTCGTGATAGCTTCTTGATGACAGAACATGCGCCAAGTATGGGGGAACCAAGCGCCGTCTTTCAGGCTCACTAATGACCTTGGCCAGCATCTACGGAGGACCAGCCTACCACAGCTGATTTCCCAAAGCAGGTCAGGGCTCCAGTGATGGTGCTTCAGGAGCCCAGGCAGGGATGCCTGTGCAGCACCCACCAGCACGACTTGGCCCTTGAAAGTCAAGTTCAGGTCTGCAGGAGGAACTGTCTTGACACATTATTAATCTCAAAGGGTCCTCATGGTGTTAGGTCTGTTTTCTCACCCAACTTCAAGGAGCACCATATGTACAACTTAAGTGGCTCTGGCACATCTAAAGAACATGTGGGTAAAATAACTCCCAGAAACTTCTCCTGCAATCTCTAGAGTTTCCATGTTACCATGGGGACCTAAGATTCCTCCAAGCTGTACTCTTCTCTCTTGTGTGTGACAAGAGACTGAAAATAAAAGCAAGGCCATTGTTCTGAGGACTGCTGGAAATACCAGAAACACGGAGTCTGCACCAGTCATGTTCACGCCAGTAAAGCAGTCACAAGCACGCATCCTCACCAAGCCTCTGCAAGATGCACACATCTTCCTATACATCCACTTGAACCTTGAACACAGCCACTTTCTAGACCTCAGAGCTTTTCTCAGACTCACTGACCTGCTCCACTTGTAACCAACTCACTTCGTCTGGTGACAGCCCAGTCTCCAATCACTCAGGCCTGCACCACGGAAGCTTGTCCTTAGTCCTGCTGCCTTCTGGCTGAGGATTTCCCCATATTTCACTCCTGGTGGCTGTCTATTATTCTGTCCTACATCCGTGCCTCCATCTCAGGGCCTTCCCACTTGGCAAGAATGTAGTTTATATAACCCACTGGCCTTCTTCTGCCATCTGAACAAGGAGAACAGAGTGGATCCTCCATTGTTTGTAACCACTCAGCTTCCTACAAACATGTCTGCTCAGCTAGGGGAGGCTCCACGACTACCTTTGAAGCATAAACATAACTAGCATAGCTTCTCTGCACTAGAAGAAAACACACACACACACACACACACACACACACACACACACAGAGCATAATTTGTTATGGTCCCTTTTCTCCCTAACAGTCATGGAATAAGACATATATCAGGAAGTGAAGATCTCAGGTGATTCACATAACCAGTGGTTATGTGAGCAATCGTTACATGCTTGTAGTGCTTAGCCCCTAAGTCAATAAGCATGGCTCAGCTGACCTCAACTGTACCAAGGCCATGTATCCCCATTCTGCTTGTTAATGTTATGTTTACAAAAGTTGATGATTTCTGTATACATTACTGACCAGTTTGCTTTTTAAAACTTAAGTATTCCTTGTGGCACAAGTCTACAGATGTGAACATTTCACTTTTACTAGTTCAAAGCAGTCTATAGCAGTAAGGGCACTGCCATTTATAGGACACGCTCCCTTAGTGCTAATCTTCCCTAGCTAGACAAGTGCCCATGATCTGACTTTAGCATGTGTGCCCTGGTCTACCCTGCTTCAGCTTTCTATTTTCTCTTGTCTGGATAATACTGCAAGGTCTGTGCTTCTGAGTGTAAAGATCCTTTAAGGCTTTTCCTCCTTGGACGATGTCCTCCTCTGGTTTATCCAGGGAACTCTGCATGACAAATCCTTGCCTTCCATACCCCTAGTCCTCTTCACCAACCCTATTTATTATGCTTACTGCTTTATTTATCTAGTAATTCTGTCCTACATAGTGAAGGATAATGACCTTTTTATGAGCAAGGGCTGGATTTACTCAGAGCCAAGGCTGTAGGGCCAAGGGCTGAACCTGACATATGTAGTAGTTGCTACGTAAGTTGCTCTCCTCACAAAAGGTCTACTGCACATGCCAGTGTGACACCAGCTCACCTGCTCCAGGAGCATCTCTGCAATATTCCACCGTCCTCTTCGGTCTAATTGGTCTCACCATTAACTGTAAACATGTTTATTCCTGAATTCAAATTTTTCTATTTAATGGATCAATTACATAAAAAAAAAACCCAACTCTCTATTGGACAGACACTGGCCAGATGCCCATGGCAGGCAGCAGAAGACACTAAAAAGGGAGCAGCCCCTGTGCACAGGGAATGCAACTCCTACTGAAGTTTTGCTGACCTTCCACTCTCTTCTGTGTTTTACAAACCCACTAATCCACATGCTAGGCAAGAACAGTTGTGAGTGGAATGGGGTGCTCAAGAGAAATGCCATCAAAGAAAGGTTTATATTTCTGTTATGGAAATAAAGCTATAGGAAAAAAACCCATTTTGACATTTTATAACCAGAAAACAGAGTTATTGAAATGACACTTTATTCAAATATCCTGAGAAATTAGAAATACCATAGTATGTTAGTTTCTTGATTTGTTTTTTCATTTATTTATTTTATGTATGTAAGTGTTTTGTGTACATGTATATATGTGTACCACATGCATGTCTGGTGCCCTAAGAAGCTAGAAGAGGGTATTGGATCCTAAGGTGGTCTGAATGAGAATGACCAGCACAGGCTCCTAAATTCATACTCTTGGTCCTCAGCTGGTAGAACTATTTGGGAAGGATTAGGAGGTGTGGTCTTGTTGGAAGAGGTGTCTCACTCAGCATAGACTTGCACGTTTCAAAAGCCTATACCATTCTGAGTTAGTGCTCTCTGCCTCCTACTTATGGATTGAGGGATGAGGTCTCAGTTGCTGCTCCAATGCCATACCTGATTGCCTGCTGTGATTCCCCTGCCCTGATGATTATGGATTCACCCTCTGAAACAGTAAACCCTGAACAAATGCTTTCTTCCATAAGTTGCTTTGGTCATGATGTGCTATCATGCTGTCACAACAGTTGAAAAGTAACTAAGACACATTCCTTGGAACTGGAATTAGGGATGGCTGTGAGCTACCATGTAGATGCCAGGCATCAAAGGTCCTCCGCAGAAGCAGTCAGTGCTCTTAACTGCTTAGCTCTCTCTCTCTAGCCTTCAGTTTCCAAATTTTTAGAGACAAATGGTTAGCCCAAACTATAGCAGTTATACCATTCTAGTAAAATATGAGGGTATAGAATTGTATATCATTGCTGCTGGAAATTCTAATTATAAATGAAAAAATAGCAAATTTCCCCCAAAGTAAAGGTAGAAATATTCAAACCAAGTTTTACACATACACACACACACACATGTATATGAAAAAATAGGGATTAAAAGTGTATGGAGATACTCTCTTATATTTCATGGCTATTACCAAAAGACAGAAGGCAGCAAGTACTCTCTAGGATGAAGGAGAAGGGAACATGGTATATGGTCTCTGGGATGCTGGGAATGCAAATTAACAAAGCAATTATGAATATTATGATGACTTCTATTAAAACCAGAGACAGAATAGCTGTATTAGTTGATTTTTATCATGTGTATGATCGAATATTTGACATAAACAGCTTGAGGGGGGAAGGGATTGCATATGTTATGGGCATCAGCGCACTGTGTGGGAGCAGAAGAGTCGCCTCACAGCTGACTCACAGGAGAGTCAGGGGAAAGGGACAGCCAGAGGGCCCAGGCCACCCTCCAATCCCAAAGCATTCCTTTCATGTCTTACTTGTTTCAAGAAAGCCCACTTCCTATTGTTCACCACCTCGCAGTAATGCCACTTCTGAAACTGTCCATAGTTTAATCTACCTAAAAAAAAAAAATCTGTGGCTTCTATTCTGACAGGTTTAAAGGCCTGCCTCCTCAGAGAACAACTCATGCACGGTACTGTATGCCTGACCAAGAACCCAAAGCTGGAGAAGTCGTAAGCCCTAGGGGAGCACCTGTTTCAATAAATGACTGTAATCGCAAACCACCTTTTCAGCATCTATCTTTACACCCCAGATACACCACAGCCCCCACTACAGCAGCTACGGAGCAGCTTCTCACATGGCATGGTTTTTGCACTGCTAGCTCGTTTCTGGTAGGAGTTTAGCTTTTTAGGCTGTACATGTGAGATCAGGTACTACTTCCTCTTTTATGCCTGACTAATTTCCCTTCACACAACATTCCCAGTGCTCGTCTGTCTTGTCCTAAATGATAGGGCTTTCTTCTTTTCTTAAGCTGTTACTCCAATGTATCACATTTTCCTTCTAAGACAGACTCTTCCTCTGTAGCGTAGGGTGTCTGATAACTCACTACATCACATAGGATGACCTCGAGCATTAGACAATTCCTCGGCCTCAGCTTCCTGAGTGCTAGAATTACAGGCATGAATCACCACAGACAGATTTTTTTTTTAAACTGGCATATTCTTTATGTACTCCATCACTGATGGAAGTTCAAGATGATCCGCCTTCATTACCACTCTGAAAAGGGGAGGCTGCTTGCTCTTCACATGTACACAGCCTGGGAAGGTTGAATTCTAGATCATTCTATTTTAATCTTTCAGTAATCCCCATGATGTCTCTTGCCACAGTTACATTAATGTATACAAAACTTCCTTTAGAACAGTAACTCAAAACAAAAACCTAAGACATACTGATGACTGGAATAGTAGTAACTCAAAACAAAAACCTAAGACATACTGATGACCGGAATAGTAGAAGAGGTTCTATTTCCTCCATACTTCCAACCCTACGATGTGAAAAGAGTACCTTAAATGCTATATTATGAATCAACTGCACACATTATCCCCCTTGACAGATACCCCGGGCTTTGAAATGGTAACGATGAGATCATGAATCACAGGGTGGCCTTCATTATCCTCTTTAAAACACTATGCAGTATTAGAGAGACTGATGATAGGACCAAATGTAGAACAATGCGATTCCTCTGTGCCTTTTTAATTTGAAACAGGTAGGAGGCAGATCATGCATTTTTAAAAAGCTTAATACAATAGAAGACTAGGAGAGGCAGCCTGGCTTGGGTCTGGATATCTACCTAAGTATGTGGTCTCCAGTTTCTCTTCCACCATTCAGGGTTTCTACTATGCTACCGTCAGTGATGGGATAACACCCTGGGTTAGAGAAGTGTGGTGCCCCACCTTCACACTTTCCTTTGCTGGATTAAGATTCACTTTAAACCCAATCCGACATTCCAACGTCCATGAAGGTGCTGTAGTCTGGCGTGTGAACATCCCTCAAAAGACCTGTGTATTTAAAAACTTGCTCCAAAGCCTGTGACATCACGGAAGGCTGCTGGGACTTCCAGTGGTTGGGGCTGAGTTGAAGGAGATGATGTTACTGGACCGTGCCATTGAAAGGAATCTGGGGACCCGAGATCCTTCCCTGTCTCTTTGTTTCTCTGCTACTGTAGGTGTGCACCTGTCCCATCTCACAGCCCCCTCCAAAATGTGCTGCTTCACTACCAGCCAAGGAATACCAGTGATGGACGGAAACCTCTGAAACCAGGAACAGAGAGGAGTCCCACTGACACCTTGCATGATACAATGTTCCCGACCTTCCTTTGATTCTAAAAAGGGTTTTAACTGATACAGTTCCCAAATAAATCCATATACTGCAAATAGTTTAGTCCTTAGCTTCCACCAGTGCCACTTTCTTTTAGGAAGAACTGAAGGAAAGACTGGTCCTCAAAATTTACATGATTAAGATGCTAATTTGTCCTGCAATGATTTCCCCAATTCAGTCTTACCGTATATATGTATGCATGTATGTATATTACTTATGTATATAAATATGTATATATCCATATGTATGTATACTATATACATATGTGCACACATACATTACTTAGACTTTTAAAATTTTCCTTTTATATGTTTTTAATTTAAATAGAATCGCATCACTTCCTCCCTTCCCTTTCTTCCTCTAAGCTCCTCCCATACCTCATGCTCAAGCTGGTAACCATTATCTATATGATACATAAATAATCACATATATATGACTGAGTCCTTTTTTGGTGGTGGCATGTATGTATGTATGTATGTATGTATGTTTGTGGTTTCAAGGCTGACCACTCTTCACTGCACAGCCAACTAAGGGGCTCCTGCCTGGGAGAGACGAATTCTCCTTCCCCCAGGATTCTTAGGACCCATGAACTACCTCAGCGAGAGCCAGGGCTCTGAGTCAGTCCCTTTACTTTCTGTAACTCCTTTTCTTCCTTCATTTCTTTTCACTGTTGTTCCCTTAGCTTGTGTGTGAAAGTGTGTGTGCAAGCTTATAAATGAACATGTGTTGGTACATACATGGTACATACATGTACATGTATGTGAATGCATGTGGCAACCAGAGGTCCATGGCCTGGTTATCTTCCTCCACTTTCGTTTTTGAGTTAGGTCTCTAAGGGAGCCTGGGGCATATCAGCGAGGCTAGATGATCTAGCCAGCAAGCCTCAGGGAACCCTCTCCCCTCCCCCACCCGTCTCCCTGGTGGAGGCTGAGATGACGGGTGGACGCTGTCATATCAGGCCTGCTGTTTTATGCTCATGATGGGGTCCTTATGGTTGCACATCAATTCATTCGAGATTGACCTGGCTTCCAACCCAACCCTCCCCCCCCCCATTGTCTCCTTACTCCTGGGTACAAACACGATGAATGTCAGGTCTGTGGAAGCCGCTTTGTGAAGCAGAAATCTGAAACCTTTCCACAGATAATTAACAAATGACTGTCTTTTGTCTGAAATTAGGCCACTGTGCCCATCCTTGCTGTGAAAGTGTTTAAAAATCTGTGCTTCATCTGGAAAGGGCATACCCTTTCCTCATTCCAAGGTCATTTCCTACAACATCTATGCAGACCTTTAAAGACTCTGGCCGAAAGACATTGTATGAACACAAGGCCACTTTCCTTGGATTTTCCTGTTTCCTAATGGAAGAGGAAGCAGATTGTCCTCTGACCACAGTCTGTCACTTTCTCCAGCCCTGGCTTCACCATTGGAGGATAAACCCTACCTATTGCTTTTGGATATGGTCGCGTGACTTTCTGACTGGTGGAATTACAGCAGCCAACTGGGGCTTGAGGGGCTCCGTCTGCATTTCCTCCAGCCCTCTTGGCATTTGAGCCTCCCCTAAGGGGTGGGTGTGGGTGGGACTTGGAGCAAAGCCAGAGTCGAGAAAATACTGTTTATTAGAAAATGCCTACGTCTTACCTTGTACAGTTGCATGATTAAGAGAAATGAATGCTTGTCCTACAGATATTCATTTATTCATTCATTCTATGTGCATGGGTGTCTTGCTTGCATGAATGTCTGTGCATCCCACGTGTGAGCACCCAGCTAGAGGATGACATCTAGGATTAGGGTTATAGATGGTGGTTGGCCATCATGTGGGCATCAAAAACTGAACCCAGGTCCTCTGGAAGAGCAGACAGTGCTCTTAATCATTGAACCATCTCTCTCGCCCCCATTTTAAATGTATTTTTATTTTATCTATTATTTTAATGATCTAATTTTTTTCAGCTAGTAGATAACTTTCTATTTTCTGATCTTGAATTTTTGTAGAAGTGGCTATACGTCCCCCTTCATACCTCCCTGGTCCTCAGTGTGTATGCACCAAGGTAGGTTGCTCCAGAGTTTCCCATGCAGAACCCCACCCTCTAGGATGGCATGTGGTAACCACACAGCACGTATGCTGTGCCGTAAGCTTACCCATCTCTGTTGTGGCTGTATTAGCTTTCCTCCTATTAATTCTCAGCTATGAATTTTCAAATATTATTATGGATCCAATGTTGAAAGACAACAGAGACAGCCCTTGGTAGCCAACAAAAAGGCAGCTATGCAGGTTAACCCCTGAAGGCTCAGAAATCGCTGATGTCGGAAGGCTTTGAGGATCTCTACCCTCATCAGTAAATTGAAGAGCACAGGAGCAAACTGGTTATTCTCAGATAGTCACCTGGGCAACGCTAACTGAAGCCCTCCCGCTTGTGTGCCTTTCTCTTCTCATTCTGGTGTCACCTGTTGTCAGCTGTTTCACCTTACCCCAAGGGAACAACAATAAAGGGACACTGCTATCTCTATGCCTAGGGCACAATCACGCACCATGTGCATATAGGAAGGTTTTTAAATTTTAAATCATGGCCTATGCCTGAAACAGCCAAGGAATTGTTTGCACACTTTGTGTGGATGAACTAGCTTTATACTTTCAGGATATGAAATCTTACTTCATTTTTATTTGTTGTTGGACATTCCTCCACTTGTTTAGACAAATGCTGCATCAAGTTCCTGGCACCAGGCTGGCTGAATCCGCGGCTAATTGGTAGTGCCACGAAGCAGTGTGATCTGCTCAATGGATGCTTAGAAAAATGTCACTGTTTGAAGTGATTTGACAAAGAGATGATCTCCATCTCATAATACCCGGGCTTCGTGGAAGGAACAGCGTCCTGGGAAATTGCTTTGAAATATATCATCTAAGAAGTAAAGAGGAAAAAGTAACTCACTTGTAAAAATAAATAAAAAAAAAAAAACTATGTTATGCAAAAGGCTCTTATTTATATTCACTGCTTGGGTTCTTATGAATATTCATGTCTATATTCTTTTGAAACACTATATTTACTTAATCTGAAAGGCCAGAGCTTCAGATGAGAAAAAATCATGCTGGGAAAATGAGTGAATTATTCATCTAAAAACAAATATTGTTTTGGGATTCCAGCTTAAACTATGTATCCAGCATCTCATAAATCAACGCAGGCCTTAGCATTCCACCATGGGATCTCTCCAGAGAGGCCCACCAAGCTCTACATGCCTTAGTTTGCTTCTGCCTTTATGCCAAACAAGGAAAATCTCAGCAGACAGAATGCATATCCCTGAGCTGTAAGACAGATTATTTTAGCATTGACTGGGTGAAGCTTTCTTGAATGATACAGTTGCTTCCTACACAGCACTAGCTCTGACCAATCAGTGTTAGTGGAGGCGCACAGACTCTTGTTCTCTCTCCCTAGGGAAACTGGCAGCCTTCAGAGCACTTACAGCACACCAAGGGATCTGGCTATCACCCCACGTACTACCAACAACCCTCATGTTTAGATCAAAGCCCTCAATTCACATAGGATGGCAGTTTTCCTACTTTGTATTTCATGCATTCAGTTTGAGGTTGAAGTCATTGTACCATGACTTCATGTACCGTGTATTTAAAGAAATAAAGTTTAATGATAATTAGCATGAAAACACATAACAAATGACATGCTTCCAGAGTTCACACTGATTTATACTCACTTTCAGAAGCAGGAAACACCACATTTATTTCTGAATAAATAATGCATATTATTAGCAAAATATTAACAAGTCTATATTAATTCTTGTTTGCATAAGCAATTTATTCCAGAGAATTATGGGCTAAACAAAAAAAGAATGATTTTACACTCAAATTTTTGTTAATTTCATTTCTTTGAAAATATGAGCCGGGCGGTGGTGGCGCACGCCTTTAATCCCAGCACTCGGGAGGCAGAGGCAGGCGGATCTCTGAGTTCGAGGCCAGCCTGGTCTACAAGAGCTAGTTCCAGGACAGGCTCTAAAAAAAAAAGCTGCAGAGAAACCCTGTCTCGAAAAACCAAAAAAAAAGAAAAGAAAAGAAAATATGATTATGAAAAAGGGTTCAATAAAGAAATATTTCAACTTTAGATCATATAAACTTTGATATTTGGCCTCCTGTTTATTTATTTTTATGGTTCATAAGTTACTTCAACTTTGCTAATTGATAAACAAATCTGTTCACTTACGAAGTGGCTATGACACACCACACACATGCACACACATGCACACGTGCACACACCCGGGACTCCACTGGGTCCCGGGAGTTAGGAAAAACATCCGGGGAGAACTGGGCGAGCTGAGATGATAACACTAACAGAGATGAAATAGATCTCCCCCTTCCGTCATGAGCACACCGTAAACTGCTGCTGGATTTGCTGGAGTGGCCGGGAAGGCCCTCTCAGTGCTGAAGGTCAGGCACAGAACAATGCAATCCTACGGCTCTTTCAAAACTCCTCTTCCCCTAGGCACTGCCATCTCCATCCTTGAATTTTTTTAAAAAGGAATCAGTTTAAATAACATTCTGTCTTTAAGATTAGTCTTGTTTTCTTGGTTCACTGAGCAGGTATCCAGACAGCCTCCTTCTGGAGTGAGCGCTGCCCTCAACTGACTGGCAGATTCCTCTGCTGTGAAAATATTTCCTGCTCCACCATGGACTCTCGGCATGCTTTCCTCAAATGTTAGCAAGCATCAATGTGTAAACAGCTAACCCCGTGAGAGTCCAGAGGTTCTGTTATCGGCTGCACAAAGAGACTGAACCCAGGCATGACACACCTTTGGGGGATCAGCACCCTGAGTCCCACTTCTTGCCTGTGAACTCAGTCTGACCCTTAGCATAACAGGTCATGGAACTGACATGTTTAGGCTCAGCCTGTCTTATCTAAAAGTCCATAGATATTAATAATTATCAGAATGAATGAGCAGAAGCAAAGCGAAATTGCATTCTCGTTACCGGTGACTCATGATGGCAAGGCACATGCTGCTATGAATTTTACTCATTAACTCGTTGAGGTTTTCAGGGTCTTTAAAATCTAGAGAGCAGAGCCTAAAGGCAAGGGAAGTACCCATAACGCTGTCACAAATACAGAGGGAAAGAAAAACCTAAGTGCTGTGTGCAAAGACGTGGCTCGGTAGCATCAAGAGTCTTCATTAAATTAGTCACCAACTCTGCACATCCAGCAATGGTAGAGGAGCAAAGGGAAATGAGCCTCAATCCTAAGGGACTGGTGACCCGGAATGGACCACAGAGCCAGGAAGCTGCAGCAACCACCAAGCTCTACCTGCTGCTGGCTTTACCTAGGTAGCTCTCAAGGACTCAAGAATGCAATACTATCCCACAAGGAAAATATCCCGGGGAAATGGGGCCATGTGGACAGAGTCTGTTTTTCATGCCAACTGACTTTGTTTCTGGATCCCAAGTACTTTTAACTGTGTCAACCATCACGATGGTAAAAGTCAGCCAGAGCCAGGGCCATTTTCACTTATCCAAAACTTCTAATAGTCTTCTAGGTAAATCTATGGGTGAACCATGCCATAGCAGGTGATCTCAACAGTGAAGCCTCAAAGCACATCACTTCACAGACGAGTCCCTACTGAGTAAGTACACAGCCAGTTTCTGCCCTTGTTTGCTTTCCGTTGCTATGAGGACCAGGACCAAAAGCAACTTGGGGGGTATTTCTTTCACCTCATAGATCATATTTCATCATTAAAGAAAGTTTGGGCAGGAAGTCAAGGTAGGAACTGGAGGCGGGAACTGAGCACAGGTGGAGGAACTGCTCATCACCTGCTCTACCAGCTTTCTTAGATCGCCGAGGACCACTCCCCAGAAGCATCACCACCCTTGGTGGGCTGGGCCTTCCCTGCTCAGTCATAATCAGGTGTGTGCCAAACACACTTGCCTAGTGGCCAATCTGATGGATGCCCTCCCCCCCTTTTCAACTGAGGTTCATCTTTCCAGATGACTCTGGTTTGTGTTAAGCTCACAAAAAACTAACCAGGACAATCTCCAACCTCAGTTTCTTCCTGTCCTCTAGATGACCCCTTTATATTTGACCCCCTTGTCCAGGGTCATGCTGTCAGACAGGAGGCCAAAGAGAGAGAGCTGTGTGAGTCTGAGGGCAGAGGCAGTACGAGGCCTGACCATCTACCCTGGGTCTCTATGGGAAGGGGAAGTGACTTCAAGGTGAGAAGGGAAGGGGGGGACAATGAGTCCTTCCTCCATCCCTTCAAGGATTTGGTTCTCACTGGCTGACAAGCACTCCCATAGAAGGAGCTGGTACCCAGCCTCGCGAATGGGCTTCCATGGACGTTGGGCTCTCAGATTAGAGACTGTTACTGAGTAAACAGTACTGTGAGGTCCAGCAGAGAGAGGCCTCTGCTGAATTTCTTCCTATGCCTGTGGTCCTTTACTCCTTTCCTTTGCTCTCCTATTAACAGCTAACCAAAAGAATGTCTCCAGTCGCATCTACGCATCGGGACTAGAGAACGGCTTCTGATTTTCCCCCTCGGCCCTGTCAGTACTCCAAGACAGAAGGCTACGGTGACTTCTACTGTGTCTATAGACATCCACTGTGGTAGATGATCAGCCACAGCAGAGGAAGCCCTAGCCCAGGGGCGCTCTAGCCTTCCTGGGCTCACCAGCCACAATGGAGGAAGCCCTAGCCCAGGGGCGCTCTAGCCTTCCTGGGCTCACCAGCCACAATGGAGGAAGCCCTAGCCCAGGGATGTTCTAACCTTCCCAGGCTCACCAGCCACAGTGGAGGATGCCCTAGCCCAGGGATGGCCTAGCTGAGGGATCTATAATGCAGACTGTTGGCAATGTTTAGCATGAACCTTGAACGTTTAGGTGCCATGAGGATGATGTCAACCTTCCTATGGTGGTGGTGCTGAGGAATGGGTGGTGGTTAGATTTAATCCTGAAAGCAAGAGAAGCCAACTTAACACAGCACTGTTTTTCAGTCTTTCGGCCTCTTAGGGTCTTTATTTCTAGCCAAACCAGGCTGAAGGTAAATGTGAGATTAAGATTTTTTTTCTCTCAAAGAGAGGGAGGAGCAGTATGAGCAAAGGGGTCATGACCATGATGGAGACGCCCACAGAAGCACCCGACCTGAGCTAGTGTCAGTTCAGTGACCCTGAACTGACAGAGGGGGAGCCTGTGTAGATCCAGACTAGGCCCTCTGAATGTGGGTGACAGTTGTGTGGCTGGGGTAGACTGAGGGTCCACTGTCAGTGGGACCAAGATTTATCCCTACTGCTTGAACTGGACTTTTGGAGCCCATTCCCTATGGAAGGATACCTTGCTCAGGCTAGATTTGGGGGGGGGGGTCTTGATCCTGCCTCAAAGTGCTATGCCCGACTTTGTTGACTTCCCATGGTAAACCTTACCCTCTCTGAGGAGTAGATGGGGGTGGGGTGGGTGGAAGGTGGGAGTGGGAGGAGGGGAAGGAGAGGAAACTGGGATTGGCATGGAAAATGAGAAAATATTGTTTTAAAAAATAAACATATATATATATATATATATATATATATATATATATATATATATTTCTTCTCTCTGCAAGTTCATGCTCACTTTCCTGTGCCATTTTCTTTCTATAGAGGAGTTGAAATCATTTAATTTTTTTTGGTAAGGGGGAATCAAACCTCATCTTCTTTTGGTAAAGAGGATGTAAGTATCTAAGTATCTCTTATGTAACTTTATTCTCTAGTTCTCTCACTAGCTACTAAGACTTTGAAGGAAAAAAGCCCTTTTATTAAATCTTTGATTCTACATCAAAATAATTCTCTTCCAAAACCCCATAAAACTATTTTTAAGAATGTAAGTTTAAGTTGTTGGTTAAAAATATCAACAATTTTAATTGCAAAGTGCCAACATCCTAATGAAGCAATTTCTTCTGTTGATCAGCAACATCCATCTTCTATGTTAGGGTTGGAAATTCCCCCACGCGTGCAAGGCTGCGTCACAATGATGGAGATTGACAGATACAGATGGGACCAGCGAGTCTGCTGCTGGCTTGTGTCCCCCTCTTCCTTCTTGTGGAAGTACATGATAACAGGAACACTAAAATATCCTGTCAGAAAACTCACCAGGAAGGGAAGGGAACGTAGATGGCCAGCTTTGGGGGAGCGAATGAAATGTAACCATTCCTTGTTAACAAAAAGATGTAGGAAGCCATCTGAAGGCATGTGCACCGGGTAAAATCTCCCTAGTCCTGCAGCATCATTCAGACCTATAGATGTCTTGATGAACTCAGAGTCTGTGCCCACTTCAGAAACATTCACCCGTTAAGTATGTGTTGATAATTTCCAAACTAGGCTTTTAACTGTGAATTGGAATTAAGAGTTCCCCAGGGACCCTCATTTTATCAAAGGATATTTAAAAACCAGGAGCTGAGTGCTAAGTGTGACCATTATTTCCAAGTATCGTGGCACTTCAGATGAATACATTTTCATTTTAATTCCAATGAACACACCATCTCTATCAGTAGGTATCATTTAATATACATCTCTAAGGCTGACATCATTGACGACTTAAATTTCTATTATCTTTAGTTTTCCTTACTCTTTGGTTTATTTAGTTTCGGAGCCTCACCCCCACCCTTACCAGTGCATATCATCTTATATCACCTTATCCCCTCTAATCATAAAAAGGAGGTGCTGTAGTTAGGGTTACTAGTGCTGTGATAACAAACCATGGCCAAAAGCAACTCGTAGAGGAAAAGGGTTTACTTCATTCACAGTCCCACAGAGTTCTCCACGTTTTCTGACAGGATAACGCACTCTCCTTGCTAACGTCTGTGTTGAACTAAGGAGGCTCTGCCTCATTTCCTCCAGAAACTTTACAGCAAGTGTTTTCAATCATGTATTTTTAAAGTCATCTTTCTATTTACAGGATAAAAAGCAAAGATAACGCAGGCGCACACACCCTTCACCCCCATTCTGTTAGCGCCTTCCACTAGCAGCTGCACCTGCCGCGCATGATGAGCCCGAGTTGATATGTCACCACTAATTAACGCTCAGGCTTCACTGCGAGTTCCTTCTCACCTGGCATCCCTTTCTGTCACAGAATGCTGCTCAGTCCTCAAACATCCCTAGGGCCTCCGGCTTACTTGTCTTTGATCTTGACGAGACGAGGAACATCAATAACGGACTTTCTAGAATGTCCTTTCACTGAAGTTTGTCGTGTGCAGGCCTCATAACTTTGTCCCTTGGGGAAGAGAAGCCCCGAGGAAGAGAGATGCTGTCAGCTCCTATCACGGCAAGAGCTGTCACTGCGACCTACACTGCTGCTAGCGACCTTGGTTGATGGGATGGTGACATCAGCCAGGATTCTCCTCCAGCTCCCTCGTTGCTCACTTCCACTCAGCAGGAGGACGTCCGTGCAGGACATGGAGGAACAGAACAGAGATCTCCTTCCATAGGATCAGAGTCTATAGAAGCCATCAAGAATTCTACCACAGGCAAGAGCCGACCATTGTCCCCCATCTCACCTATGAAGACACGTATATAACCATGCAGATTTATGAACTGGCCCTTTACGCTGCAGACTGTCATCCAACCCTACCTTGTTTGGTGTTCAAACTCTCCAAGAATTGATTTTCCTCCTACGGGAAGTAACTGTTCAGAAATAAAGAAATCAAATAGCATCTCACAGTGATAGTCATGTCAAAGGGGACACAGCCCTAAAATACAGTCAACAGTCTTTTGATCTTTTAAATACCCTGTCTTCATCTCTTGTAAAAGTCAAGGCTGGGTTTTCTTTTTTGATCCAGTAGAAAGAGTTATTATTTTTTTTATAAACAGGTGACGTTCATTCATATCTGCTTTATATATTTATATGTGTGAATATGTGTTTGTGTGTGTGCATGCATGTGCAGGTGTGAGCTGAAGCCAGAGCCTGATAAGCGAGTCTTCCTCAGTCACTCCCCACCTTATATTTTGAGACAGCATCTCGCGCTGATCCTGAGGCTCGCTGACCTGGCTAGACTAAGGCCAGCAAGCCTCCTGGCACCCCGCCTCTGTCTCCACCCTGCCTACTCATAACTTCTGGGGATAAAACTCCAGTCTGTGTACTGGCACAGAGAGCATTTAACCCACTGCAGGAACTACCGATGAGACAAAGAGATTACAGTTATCAAACACCGCAAAACCGTTCCACCAAGCGTGCCAGATTTATGTTTAGCTCTCTGTTTTCTCTGTGGAATGTTGCCTTCTTCACATTTAGAAAGAGTTATGCTTCTGTAATGTTGGTTTAGTGGCAACACTGACTATACTGACATCACATATACATATGTGTTTAGTGTTCTTGTTCCTTCTGTAATAGGCATGTGCTAACTGCTTCCCATCTTTGATTTAGATCTTCTGGCTCCTGATAATTACCGATGCAGCCATTAAAGCTCACCTCACCTTCCCTCTCTATTGTCTTCCAAGCTACGGCCTCCATAACGAAAGAGGAGCAGCATTAGGAAAAGGGTCCAAAACCTGCACATCCAAAGTAAACGCTGCTACAACCAAACCAACCAGTAAAATGTCTCAGGCACCCCAGAACCTGCCCTGATCACCCTAGTGAGCCAGCTCGCAAAAGTGACTCCCGACTCCAATGCCACAGAGGAACTGTGAATGTTTTTAATTTTCATATGAATTAAACCATGCCACACAATCCGTGGTTAGCCGCTGTTTTCTTATCTATGTGTTCCTTCCTTTGCACTGCTGCCTGGCTTCTGTGAAGGTGGCACAATGCATGGAACTGTTCTTCCCCTAGCGGGCCTGGGAGCAGTCTCTGGGCACAGACTGCAGTGGCTATTCCAGGCGCTGCTGAGGACGCTCACACTGGTGAGTGACTGACATTGCAGAGCAGGAGGCTCTCTGCCGTAGACCCTAGCACATTTTCTAGGCAGCTGAACCAATTTATATTATAAACGTATCATACACACTATCAGTTTGTTTCATATCCTTGTCAACCTGGCTTCCATTTTTTTTTTAAGTTTTATTATCATGTCAGGGCATCTAAGACTTAGAGGGACTATTTCCACACTGGTCGATGTTGATCTCACTCAGAGATCTACAAGACAGCCATAAAGTTCAGAAGCTGACTACGTTCTTCATTATTGGTTAAACATTAATGATGGCCTGGAAATCACTGTGGCTTCACTGCAACTCCAGGCTTCCTGAGCATCCTGCAGGACGCAGTAGATTCAGGACAGGTCACATCGCTAGGTCTAAGTTTTCTGTCACCTCCTGAAGAAAAAAAAAATCCTTGTTCTTCAGTATGGTGCTTCTGAAGTAGGCTCCGGTGACAGTGTAAGACAGACTCAAACTGGAAGGGATCGCTGCCAGAAAGACTTGGTTTGGTTTGCTTTTTGTTGCTGTTTTCCCTTTAGTTTGCTCAGCTTTGTGAAAAAGGTGTTATTTACCAAAGCAAGTGGGATCCGGAGTGCTTTTGGTTGCTCACCTTCCTGGACTTAGCGGGAGTTGGGAGGACCTTGGACTTAACATAGTGAAGGGAACCCTGATGGCTCTTTGGCTTGGAGAGGAAGGGAGTGGGGGTATGGGTGGAAGGGAGGGGAGGGAAGGGGGAGGAGGAGGGGAGGAGATGGAAATTTTTAATAAAAAAAGAAGAAAAAAAGAACAAGGTCTTTCTCTCTTCAAACTCCATCAAGAGCCACTGTGACAACTGCTAGGGTGCTTACAATAAGTGTGACATCCCTGAGTTCTTCATTCTTGGAAACAGTCGGGCTGAATAGGAAACTATGAGATCATGAAAAAAAAACCCATCATTTGATAGACTACTATAGAACATACTGCTGCCAATCATAGTTCATTTCCTCTGTGATTAATGAGTCATTTTTATTAAATCTCTGAAGACGTTCCTTATCTTTGAAATCCTAGTAATTAGAAATGTCTTGGCATAGATACTTCAGGCCAGTCTCCTCTGGTACTTGATGGGGCCTTAGATGCACAGATTTAAGGTTTAATTCATTTTCTCCAAAATTCTCATATTGCATTTTTAAATTCTAGGACCTTCATTATTTGGGGGGATATGGTTTTGACAGATATATGATATAAATCCATAAAAGAGCAATATAATGAAATAGGTAAGTAGTGCGTGTGTATGTGGAGTCCAACCCATTTAACCTCATTATCTTATTACCGTGGCTCTTGTGGCTGGTAATGTGTCCAGTCCTCAGCATCTTTTCTCACATTTTTGTGAGATGCCTTCTGTCTTATGTAGCTCTGTTGCTCTCTTCAAATTTTCCCTGAGATAGTCAATATTCCACTTCATGTTGCCCAGGATGGCCTTAAAATCACTATTCAGTCAGAGGTGACATCAAACACCTCATCTTACGCTTTGTTGGGGTGGATCCCACGGGCTCCCTTGCAAAGCAGGCTGTCTTCCCACTGAACCGCATGCCCAGCAAACTAAGTTTTATAATTCATCTAAATGTGCTCCTTATGACTAGGTTTTAGCTTGCTTGAGCATACACTGCTGTTGTTTTCTGAGGTTTTCCCATTCCTTCTTTCTGATTTGTCCTTGCAGGAGTTTTGCAGAGACACCTGCCAAGTCCTGTCCATTTCAGGAAGAAACCATGTAGGCAGGAATGAGGCACTATCTAAGTTCAAGAAGGAGCAGCGTACACGCTTTGCAATCAATGGCTTCTTGGGAAGAAGCAGCAAGTCCTGATTTTTGCATTGTTGTTCCTTTGTTTCAGTGTGACTGGTTTCCATTTTCATTCTCTTCAGCCTTATGCTTTGGTGAGTTTTCTCTCCTCTGTTCTGTTCTCCTTTGCCAGGCATCGGTGCCTTAAGTCTAAGGCGAACACCCTGCCATCCTGGATCTTCTCAGTACCGTCCTGTAAATTCACCATGAGTCATTGCTTTGACATGCCGAGTTTAAGGATTTTCCCATTCAGATAGCTTTCCTTTTCCTCTCTGGAAATTAATATACATACATACATAACACATGTTTCTTTCTGAAAATTCTTTAACATTCTCACACACTACATAGGGAATTTTAGTCATGCCACCCCCACCCTTTCCTTTACCCCCCCCCTTCCTGCTGAGACCCTTCTCCAGCCTCCCTCCTACTTTCTTGTTTTCTTTTTTTGTGTGACTCCCTGACTTTAACTAGAGTCACTTGCCCCAGCATTGTGTGTGTGTGTGGGGGGGGGGGGTGGTGTACTGACTGGATCAGGACAACTTACCCAGTGGTAAATTAATACTTAATAAAAACTGAACTCCCTACCCCAGCAACCATTACCCAGCCACAGTCTTTGGAGAAGGCATGAGGCCATAGGCCCCACCCATCCATGATGAAATGCTGATGTGTTCAGTCATGTGCCGCTCACCATGGCTGCGGTGAGTCCATCGGGGCAATGGTCGTGCCCCACCCAGGAGACTTTTGGTGGCATATCTCCTCATCACGTGACTCCTGCATTAAGCAAACCCTATCTTCCTCAGGGATACAGCTGTTTCACTTTGGATGGGATCTCCCAACCTCTGGAATGGTTATGTTGTCTCACTTTGGATGGGATCTCCCAACCTCTGGAACGGTTATGCTGTTTTCCCGCCTCTTGGTGGCCATCATCTGTCCTCTGTTCTATGCAGTATTTCTCTGATTCTGTTTGGGTTTGAGTCCACATTTGTCTCTGTTAGTTCATATATAAAAGCTTATTCATCACCAAAACAGCATCAACATTTATTAGCTTCTCTCTGTCATGCTTTTGGGACGATGACAGTTTCGTGTGTTCTACTTTATTAATAACGTGAAGGCTTCTGGGAGGGTGTTATATTGAGATTATGAGGCCACCCAGAGTAGGACCGCTAACACCAGAAACTGTAATATCCTGTCTTTACTCCCAAATGGTTAGCAAAGAGATAGATATCCATCCAAATATTTCTGTCTGGTTGTCTGTCTACCTTTATTCTGGGAGCCTAACCTAATTATTACAACTTAACTACATTCTAATATATTTGCATGTATGTAGCCGTGCATGGATCTGCTTCACATAATCTTTCTGGACCTTCCTGTCTGGAATGTTTAAAATTTGTGTCAGCAACAAATGAATAATCTCTCCATACTTACACATTCATGTTGATTGATAAAGCACTCTATTTAGAATTATAGACAGAAAACAACATACTGTCAAAGAACTCCGAGCGTTCATATGTTAGAGTTCTGCATCTTTAACAATATTTCCTCTTAGGGCATTCCTTTGTGAGTCATCTTATTTACCACGCAACTTTGAGTCCTTCTGTCCAATTTTGCTTATGGCTGGATATACTATTATGAATATATTAGCATAATATATATATATATGTAATATATTAATGTACCCATAGGAATGAATATCTATCTACCCATCCATCTATCTATCTATCATCTATCTATCTATCTATCTATCTACCTACCTACCTACCTATCTATCATCTATCTATCTATCTATCTATCTATCTATCTATCTATCTATCTATCTATCTATCTATCTATCTATCTATCTATCTATCTATCTATCTATCTACCTATCACCTATCTCTATCTATCTATCTATCTATCTATCTATCTATCTATCTATCTATCTACCTACCTACCTATCTATCTATCTATCATCTACCCCCCCTCTCTCTCTCATCACACCACATTTGTTTCCTCTCAGCTTATAAACTGAAGTCCGTTCACGCCAGCCCTCAGCACAGCAGTTCACAGAATCTCTCCATTAACTCCAGTGTTTTCATGAGCACTTCTCAGCTCGCAGGAAGGTATTGCTCATTGTGTACTCACTGTCCACTGTTCTAACAACTCATGCGCATTATTCAATCTACTTTAACAAATGTATAATGCACATCATATTAATATCCTCAATCGAGAGATTAAATATTAAACTATACACAGGTTAAAGAACCTGGCCATTATTATATTTCTAGGCCACAATTAAAGATGACTCTTCCATATGCTTTTCTCTATAAATACTCATTTATTCCCATTGCTCCCTCAGCTGAGTACAAGAAAATTTAACAAGGTGATAGCTCACATCAATTTTCCATCTTCATTTTAATGAGAACTCCAATTTGGAAACAGCTATTTTATAACACACTTTATTCATATACTACATTTTAATAAAATGGTAAGGACTTAAAACAATTATTTGATAAGAGTTTATCCCTTAGAAAGGGGACTTAAATTATAATAATTAACTTGAGGGAATATATCAAAGTAGCCTTTAATTTTTACCATTTTATAATTTTAAAAGAATGTAACGAAATTCTATTTTCAGCTGTTGAACTTCCTTCCCAGGCCATAACACAATCTACATAGTTCCCAGGAAAATGTTGTACTCTCTATGGGCCTGTTAAAAATTCCTTTTTTTTAAATTATAATTACATCACTCTCCCCATCCCCTTCCCAGTTGGAAACACTGGCAGTTTCCACCTCAGAGCTTTGGCGCAGCCATTATCTACCCCATCAATCCACCAAGGAGATATTTTCTACCAGGCACTGATATCCCACCAATGAGCAACACACGTGAAGAACTTACAGTTAATGCGGTAACAAAAACTAGGTATTACCCACCATCACTACACTTTTCATATACAAATGGATCAGGGGTGGTACTTTTGCTCTGTTTTTTTTTTTTATCTAGTCAAAATATTAAATGGTGTCAAAATAAAAAAAATCTGCTGAAGAGATTTTTCTCTCCTTATTTCTTAATACATAACACACTACAGAAAGCACACAGCCCCAGGTGTGCTCTTTGATACTAAAGTCCTTCTGAATGAGTTTCTTAATTATTATTGTTACATGCATATGTGTGTGTGCGCATGTGCATGTGAGCATTCATGCACAGATGTAAAAACGCAGCCTGCTGAGTCCATTTTTGTCATTTTGATAACATAGTTTCAGGGATGACCTCTTTGCATTGGATACCACCAGGGGTTTCATCCCTGAGAAATGCTATGTAACCACAATAAACAAAGAAAAAGTGACAATCAGTTTGAGAGGAGGGGCACGGGAGGGTTGGAAGGACAGAATCTGGGCGAGGACGGAGGGAGGAAAGTGACATATTTCCACTTAATTTAAAATTTAATTTAATAAAAAAGTTCCCTCTTTCTAGGTTTCTAAAATAGTTAAAATAGCTATTTCTGTTTCCTTAATTCTTTTAAGTAATATATATTCTATTAAAATGCCACCCGCTTTTTTAAAAATTTCTATACCATATGTATAGAGTTACACAGAGTGAGGCTCTCCATGGCATCTGTAAACCGCCCTGATAGGGAAGAAGGGCCATGTGTATAGGCAACATCAAAAGAACAGGCAGAGAAGATCGACTTCTTATCCTCTTTTCAGTCACTTTAAGGTAAGTTTTTTTTTAATTATATAGATTTAATTTTTGAGATTATACTTTAATTACATAATTTCTCCTTCCCTTTCCTCCCATCAAACCATTTTATTCACTCTCTCCCTACTCTCTTTCAAATTCGTGGTCTCTCATGCTTTAATTGTTGTTACATATGTATATTTGTGGGCATGCATATATACATATATATGACTCAACATATAAATACAACCTGCTTGGTCCATATAATATTACTTGTATGAATGTCTTTAGCGCTGACCACTTGGTATTGGATAACGAAGAAGTCTCACCAAAGAAGCTTTGAAGCTGAGATCCAAATTGCCAAGGCCACGCGCTCACTCTGCACCACCTTAAGTGGCTATAAATAAATTTAAGTGAAATTTTGCCTCAAACCCACAGCGACTTAAAGGAAAAATGATCATGTCAGTATCATATCATTATAGCCCTCTAATCCATCTTAGTCAGTGCAAGGTGGAAGCTGTATGTGTGCGCTCCACTAAGTCTGCATTCATCTGTTTACCCACCAACACCATAGGCCGTCCACCTTCTTTCTGATAATTCTGACCGAGATCGTGAGTGTCAACACAATGATGTATGAACACGCAGTAAACAGTGGCTTTCAAACTGAGTCATTGCTATGACTTTGTTTTGTAGCCATCTCCTCTGAATTGAGACATCCCATCATGAACAAATGCTCATTAAGGTTCAGGAAGTGAACAACTCACAAGTCTCAGGAAGTCCCTGAAATTTTCAATACTCACAAAGCCTCTTTGTCCCCCAAGGTTGTAATGAGCAGTAGCAAGAATTTCAGATCTATCAAGCTACCTGTTGGGAAATGTAGCTTTCACGAGCTGTCACTCAGACCAGGGTGGGATTTTCAATGATACAGTTGCCTTTATGCTGTCTCTACTCTTGTGAGCAACCCCTTACACATATGCTTGTAAGTCGTCTCAATAAACTCTTAGTCTCCAAGTTGAACCAAGTTGAATCATACTTTAGGCTATCGTTAGGTCTTTATGTGGGAAAAACAGATGCTTCTGTAATATAATGAATTTGGATATGGTTTGAGGGTGTTGCCCAATGGCGCATGTGTTGGGACTTGCTCCTCAGTATGGTGATACTGAACAACTCTCAAACCTTCAAGAGATGGGCTTTATCTTGTTCATTCATTGGGGCATTTCCCTCAAAAGGTAATAGCGGGTCCACACTGGCTCTTGAGAGAAGGCTGAGAATGCAACTGGCCCCTCGTGAGTCTGTCTGCTTCTGGTTATTTCCATGCGACTTTGTAATGACATCCTCCATTTTTAGGTCCTTACCAGATCTAAACTGAAGTCAGCATTATACCCCAAACCTCTAAACTTTGACTCCAATACATCTCTTTCTGAATAAAATACCCAGCCTTGGGTACCTTGTGATAGCAACATAAAATTAACTGATCCGGGCACCATTCATGTTATTTAGCTTTTTCTCTCAAAAGCATACTCTACTGAATGATTTTTTTAATGATTATTTTTTGACTATCTCACCCAGATTTTAGTCTTGCTCAATGTCTCTGAGAACAGACGAATATATTGTTTCATATTCCATCTTCCTTTTGTTTCAGTTCTTCAGGTTGAACCCAGGGCCGCCTGTGTGCCCAGCAAAGCCCTCACCACAGAGCGATGCCCCCAGCTCCTTCAGTATGCTCGCAAAGTAATCGGCATTCGCCATGCACCGGCACACACAGAATGAGCACGCGCATTTTGGTAGGCATGAAAGAACATTTTATAAATTCAGTCCTCTTCATGATTATGCCGTCTTCTGAGATGAGGGGAACCTCCACCGGCTGGCTAAATAATTCATCGAAACTGCCTTTAGACTACTCCTGAATAGAAGAAATGAAACGATTTCATGAACTACATTTAGAAAAAGATGTCAGATCCTTAAGATCCTGCCTGCTGATGTAAATTCCAGGGGAGTTTGAGGTGTATAATGTGACATTCACTAGTTATTTATAAAATAAGACAAACCAATCTGGAAATAAGTCTTATTTGAGAAGCTCTAATTAGCAAAAGATGAAATCAAATATACTCCCCAATATTAAAACTCCCCAAATAGAGTCAGTTTAGGTCACTTCCTTTAAAAAAAAGTGCCACTGTTCCATTATAAACGCAATTAGCCTTATACCCTATGAACAAATCAAAGTTTCAGGTCTTAAGAGCCATTAATGTTGTACAATCACTTTTTTTGGTTAAAATTATACAGCATTAATTTTCCAAAAAGGTTAAATTTACCCTATTTTCAGCAGCCAACAAATGAATTAGATGATGGAATGAGGTCTGGTATTCCTGACAAAGAGATGTTGGTATCTTGGGCATCAATGACAGGAGCTACAAAGGCGCAATGAAGTAGATTTAACGTAGTGAAGTTCAGACCATAACCTGACTCAGAAGTGACAGAGGAGTGGTTACAGCTAAAGGGCAAATGTGTATGTGTGTGCGTTAAATAAGGTCATGGGCTGAGCTAAAGGTAATTACCAGGAACTAAAACGTGGGCTTACTTGAGTTCTGTTTTTTTTTTCCCTCAGACACGGAGGGTTTGAGAGAGAAATGGCAAAAAGCAACTGATGGTGGAGAGAACATATGGATAATTATTCAAAGGAGTGGGTGTGGTCCTCTAGGGGGACAGCCGACATCAGGAGGAGGTCCCAGAAAGCATGGGATCAGAAGGATGGGCCCCTTATTTCCACCCATCATTTAAGGTTGAGTCAACTTCCTGTAGTAGAGTTCTATTACTTCAGTTCACACTTGTTTGGAAATACATACAAGTGATTGACGGCCCTTACTGCAACAGTAAACTGGGACTTCAGGGCATCTCATCATCAGCTGATGTTCTTTGCCTTCTGAGGCCCAGCCCCCTGCAGGCTTACCCGAGTGTCTGCCAATGGGATCTAGCCCCGGCTCAGGAGGGCAGGTTAGTGATAGTAAAATCTGAGTATATGGGAAAAAGATGTCTTTGATATAATTCACAGTCAATGCTACAAGAAGCTGAAAGACGTAACAGATGTGTGTGGAAGGATGGAAGGCAGAGACTCAGTTCCTACTTTAACACACTTTAGATTTGCATAAAGACTTGGAAGTCACAGAAGGGTGCTAAGCAAGCCTATGACCTGGCCGTCATGGATTTTAGTAAGGTCACCATGCCCTGGTGACACTAGACTGAGCCTCTCCAGATGCTGTCACAGGAGGGAGCGCAACACCCAGTACGCCAAAAGCTCACTAGGCAAACATCGAACACCAGTGTGCTCTGCTTCTACAGAATGCCCCAATTACCTGGATTTCTGAATCATGGTATTCCCAAGTTGCAAAGGTTTAACCAGGAAGCGATCCCTCCAAACACTGGCGACAATCTCTAAGCACGCATGGATGTGTCTGTACCTGGTTATCTTCAAAGTCAACCTAACAGGGCTTGGACCATATAGGAGACAAGCTTTTTATGTGTCTGTGAGCGATTAATTGAGGAGAGAAGTCCCAGCCTGGACAGGATGGCACCACCCCAAGAGCTGGGGTGCCATACTGAATAAAAAGGCAAAAGTAAGTAGAGCAGAAGAATTTTTATCTTTCTCTGGTTCTCTCTCTCCCTCCTTCCCTCCTTCCCTCCCTCCCTCCCTCCCTCCCTCCCTCCTTCCCTCCTTCCCTCCCTCCCTCCCTCCCTCCCTCCCTCCCTCCCTTCCTCTCTTTCTCTCTCCCTCTCTCTCTCTCTCTCTCTCTCTCTCTCTCTCTCGTGTGTGTGTGTGTGCGTGGACATGTGGATATATGTATGATGTATATGTTTGTGTATTTGTATGTATGTGGGTTCACATGAATGTGTATGGATGAGCCCATGTCATGGGACACGTCTGTCCTTGCCTTCTGTCCTGTTGGAGGCACAGTCTCTTGCTCACCAAATCCAGCTGCCAGTGAGCTTTTGGAGGATCTCCATTCTCTACTTCCCATCTCTCCACAAGAGTGCTGTGGCTACAGAGCCACACGACCCTGTCCATCTTTTTTAATGTGGGTTTCGAAGAGTTGAGCTCAGGTCCTGCACTTGCATGGCATCTGCTTTGCCCACTGTCTCCCCACGTCCTCACGTACACAATGCGACCAGTCACTGCGACCTCCTGCAGTATGACTGTTCCCACATGATGGACTGAGCTCTCAAACTGTGGGCCAGAACGAGCCCTTCCTTTACTAAGTGGCTTCTGTCAAGCATTTTGTCAGGACAAAGAACAAAGAAATGAATGCATATTCATATGCGACTATATCAATGCATTACTGCGGACAGCTTTCAGAGGATTAGATCACCTCACTCTAAAGTACATTTCTGTTTTTTCCTGGTTTATTCTGTCTTCAGGCTGAGTCAGGAGAGTCAGAGGAGAACTAAAACCTCTGTTGCTTCATTGTTCCCCTAATCAAGGTTTTGGAGCCTCTGAGAAGCAGCCACTGCTTCCGATTCACTTTCCAGCTGTGGCGTGGGTGGGGACAGGCAGGAGTCAGCTCACAGGAAACTGTGAGTGGCAAATATTCTCATTTAAAAATGGTGCCATTTAGTATCAGAATTTCTGAAAGATATGAATAATGGTATTAGCAGAATAAAAGGACGGCTCTTATAGACGCTATTAATATTCTACAACTCCCACCAGTTGTAAGGGGGAGGGAGCTGACATCAATTGTGGATATATATTTCAGTCTATGAAAACTCCCACCTGCTCTCATACTAAAAGTGAGTTTCCCATCACATATCCAATTTCCTTTCCTCAGAAGTAATATCCCTACTCACTAAAAATGATAAATTTTGCTACTATATCCTTCAAGTTTTTACTTGAACATCAAATGGCATATTAAACCTGTCTTCAGAATTCTATCAAAAAAATGAATAAGGGAAAAGGAACTGAAGACTCACTGCATACATCTGGAATGTCCATGTCAAGCCCTTTTAGACTCCATGAAATTGCTTTTATTTGCTTACATAAGTTTCAGAAAGGGAACATCCTGACGACCAATGCAAAAAACCAGCTCTCTCCTCAAAATAAATGGAGATGGTTTATTGTGGAACAAACTCAAGTGACCATAGAGCAAGAAAATGAATTCAGGTTGTCCTGAATGGCACGCCCCACCGGGGGCAGAGTTCCACAGACCTTTTATCGTCACATTACAGAAGAAAGTCATAAATCACTCCATTTCCCAATACATCAGCAGGAATATTAGGTGAGTCAGATTAGAAACAATGGACACACCCGCTACATTTGATGCTATCTAGAGACAGTCTCAGCTTCGTAGTTGGTAGGAGCTAATGAGGAATGCTACAAACACAAGCCAAAGATTATTTTCTGAGAGTCAAAAAACTGTCAGTTAGACACAGAGGGGGACGACGCACGCCTGTTGAGAGGACTAAGACAGAGCAAGATAATTGTGGCTCTAGACCCATAACATTGAAAATCCCTTTAATCGTGCAGGCTTGTAGACTCTCCAACACCACACTGCACTTTCTTTTCTAGGAATTTCCTTTCGCACACTCTGACAGAGAAGAGGAAAGGCACAGGTAACTCCAGGGGGCGCTACTCTGGAAGAACCTGCCTTACACAGTAGGAGGCCTAGGGACTGACAACTCTGTGTCTGCAGGTTTGCTCGCACTTGAACACTTGATACCTAGATGCGCCATTTGTTTGGGAAAGTTCCAGAACCTTCTGGGACATAGGACATGGCTGGTGATGGTAGATCATCAGTCTGAAGTGACAACCTGACAACATGTCCCCACTTTCCGCCCTAGTTCTCTGATTCTTATCAGCCATCCCATGTAACAAGTGGTCTCATGCTACCATGACCATCAGAGCCCATGTGGCTGTTATGCCTTATGGGGCATGATGGAGCTGCATGCACTGGAACTATGAGCCGAAATGAACCCTCCTCCCTCGAGTGGCTTCCTTAAGGTATTTTGTCACAGCAATGAGACCAGTGCCTAGCACAAAGCCTTTGAGGCCCTGGGTAACTGGTTGGACTCCTGGATTCTGAGGAAGTGGCTTAAGAAGAAAATTTCCTCAGAAGGTGGGCTGCTGTGGGATAATACTTTTGTACATCTGTAAAGATATGTTGCTCATATTGGATTAATAAAATGCTGACTGGCCAGTAGCCAGGCAGCAGACTAAGAATTCTGGGAAGAGGAAAGGCAGAGATGCAGTCCACAGCCAGATTCAGAGGAAGCAAGATGAGAATGACTTATTGAGAAAATGTACCAAGCCACGTGGTTAAACATAGGTAAGAATGTAAGGTTAATTTAAGTTATAAGAGCTAGTTAATAATAAGCCTGAGCTAACAGATCAAACAGTTTGTAATTAATATAAGCTTCTGTGTGTTTCTTTGGAACTGAATGGCTGCTGGACCAGGAGGGACAGAAACTTCCGTTTATAGCTGGCCACTGTAGAAACTTCACTTTCACCATTGCAGTCCTCGTGTGCTCCCGGGAAAGTCCCTACATTACTCTCTACCACAGCGAGTTTTTTTTTTTTTAAAGGTTGGACTCAAAGCGTGCTGGAGAGAGCAGAGGGAGACAAGCAGTGGGGGCAGAAGGCAGAGAGGCAAGCTGAGCTGGAAAATACATGGCCATGATCGGGAGTTGGGGGCACAATGCGTGTCCCACAGGACAGTGGGAGGCACAGAATGGCCCTGTATCACTCATACACCTCACAGAAATCCTGGCAGAGCCACCTACAGGCTAGCTTATTAATAACCCAGTGTTGTTTTCAGGAGAGACTGACATTCTAAAGCACTTTCTTTAATGATGTGTTTTGTATAGACAAGTTTCCACCCACACCACTAGCAGTTTCCCAATAAAAGCCTATCTAAATAAACAGTCTAAATTTGCTGCATGAGGATGCATACTTCAGTTCTGAAATCAAAGATGGAAATCAATTCAAATTATGACTAGAATCGCCATTCGGAAAAGAATGGCCTCACGTCGAATAGGCTGTTCTCAGAAAAAGCATTAAGTTCTACCCCATCCCAGGAGGGTGCCACCAGGCCAGTCACGTCACGTGTCTACTGCAAAATATGCGAATGAAGATGCTGACTTCCTAGGGAGCCAAAGTCTCTGATCTGAACTTAAGGAACATGCCGCTTAGGGGCTGTGTTCAGAAAAACAATCCCATGTCTAATTATGGTTTACCTAAAGTTCAGACCCCATCAAAGATCTAAGTGGCAAAGAGGAAGCTTCTCGTGTAAAAGAGGGGCTTCCTCTAAGCCAGTGATGAGTGAAGACTTGGACTGTGGATCAAATGATGAGGCCACGGAAGGAACAAGAAGGGCACTGAGGCTATGAAGCATGGGGCCTGAGTGACCTCCTTCACTCTTGTGTGCGGTGGCGCAAGGTGACTGTGAAGGAATTGTTCCAAAGAAAGATGCTCTGAGAACATGGCAGGAAGGACTCATGGGATGAGAAGTAAGATTCAGATTCACTGGGGCAGAGGAGACGCCAAAGCCCCATTGGTCCCAATCTTGATATGTAAGAGAAGGAATGAGCCTGGAAATTATGAGAAAGGCCGTGTGGGTGGATGCTGCTCGTTTTCAGAACTGCAGCCTCAATGTCATGATGCTCCCTTTCCAAGGACCCATATCCAGGCTGCCATTCACATTGCAGCAGGGTATCCTGAGGAGCAGAACCTTCTTTGGCCGCCATACACTAAACACTTCAGAACTATCTGGAAGAAACCTGTGTCCATAGCCACTGCCAACGTCTGTGTCTAATGCCTGGTGGCGTGCCATCTTCCATACCTTAGGGCTAAGACCATTCTCTTCTAGGGACTACCCTTCCGAAGCAGCTGTCCCTGCCACACACAGGCTGCTCTAGTGTGCTTTGCCCCTCATGACCACGGAGATATCATTTAGTATCATCTTTTCCTATTAGGTCAAGTTTAACATCTATATTGTCAAGTCTGCTTGCTACAGGGTTAATATAAGCTCTAAGGCCAACTGCTTTTTATTGTAATATAAAACTTGTTTTAAATGCCAGAATTCACAAAGGGAAAGGATCCGGGTTTCGCTAGGAAGGCACAGCTGAGCAGAGTGATGCAGGCTTGCGTCCCCCAACTTTACAGAGTGAGGTCTGTTCCCACAGTAACAATCTGCCTGGAGGTGTTCGAGACATTTGCAATTGCTCACATGGCTGCCAGCTGCTGCAAGAAGAGGGTGCTGCCCTTCCCCAAATATTGTCTGCAACTCTTGGCTTTTTCCAGAGCTCTGCACCCACCCACCCCCCGCAATTTCTCTTACAGTTCTTTTTAAAAATATCGCTGGCAAACTACACAGAGAGCTTGTAAAAACAAATCTCTGGATCCATTAGAGAACTTAGATGAACATGTGTGCTCAGTCATGCGACGCTTAATGGTGGGCTAAGTTCTGAGAAATGTGTGCAACCATCACAGTACATGTGTTTGCCAGCCTAGATGTACATGGCAACAACAGGGCAGGGCCTGAGGATTTGTCCCAGGGGGAGGGAGCATTAAGCAGGAGAGTAACTGGGATGCTTGAGCAAGAACACACTGTTGTCTACCAACGTTAATCAGAGGGGATTCACTCTAAATAATGAAACACACCGTATAGTAAGTATGCAATCTAGTAATAGTCACTTGCTTTTACCATCAATTATGATGTACTATGATAATTACTGTGCTTTAATAGGACAATCAGCATAGGACTTCTGCTGAAACTAGCAGCACCAGGAACATGTGACTACCGCGTATGCTAGGAACTACACTGGCATTGACATCATTGGACTAGACAGGTTCTTTGCTGACTTTTAATCTTATGGGGTCCACTGCCATGTGCATGTTGTTGAGCAAAACGCTGCTACAAAGTACATGGCAATACGTAAGTGCGGATATGTATGCTAAGCTTTGTACATACAAACATTCAAATATATTGACATGAATGCATATATTCAGATGTGCATACATATGTTTACATACATGTATATAAAGCAATAAAATTTTGGAACTAAAACTTGATACATTCCTGTCTTAACAGATAAAATCTGTCCATGTTCACTTTCATAGAGAAAATGGTACCCAATAGCTCGTTAGAGTCCACTCTCTTAGTGTATCCTTAATGAAAAATCATGTATTTCACCATGAAATATATGGAAACACTGATAGGTGACCCAATCCCAAGTTGTCAGCCTTAAACATATACACATATGATATGAGCAACCTTAAGTTAGCTCAGTAGATTGTGTGTGTGTGTGTATGTGTGTGTGTAACAACAATAATTAAAGAAAAAGGGGCTATGGATTTGAGGAGTGGGAGTTGGAAGGGTGAGAGAGGGAATTGAAATAATATAAATATGGTACTCATTATTAAAATTCTAAAACATTAAACTACAATTATAATATAACTTCCTTAACAAATAATAATGTTTCATTTTTCGTTTCACCTTCATACTAATAAAGGCTTATTAGGGAACATCACAGATGATTAAAATAAAGATTACTAGCAGTCTCTCTGACATCCATACCCAGTCGTTCTCTTGTTATCCTTTGGCCATTTACCCTTCTGTCTGTTTTCTATGGCAAGCAGAGTGGAGTTATGTTACACATATTATTTTTATGATTTTTATTATTTTATATCCAGACTGTAGTTTCCTCTCCCTGCTCTCCTTGTAATCCCTCCCCCCACACTTCTTCCCCCCATTCACCCCTCCTCCATTTCTACCCAGAAAAGAATAGGCCGCGGAGGTTATTAACCAAACACAGTATATCAAGTTGCAGTAAGACCAGGCATCTCTCATATTAAGGCTAGACAAGGCAACCCAGTATGAGTAATAGTGTCGGAAAAGCAGGAAAATGAGTCAGAATCAGCCCTGCTCCCACTGTTAGGAGTCCCACAAGAACACCAAGCTACACAACTGTAACATGTATGCAAAGGGTGTAGGTCAGTCCCATGAAGGGACTGGTTATTGGTTCAGACTCTGTGGAACCAAACACAACTGGCCAAAACTGATACTCTGCTATACTCATAGATAGCTAGATAGCCCAACTGTCATCAGAGAGTCTTCATCAGGCAACTGATGGGAATAGATGCAGAGACCCACACCCAAACATTTGGCGAAGTTGAGGGAAGGATTGTAGGACCTAGAGGGGTCAAGGACACCAGAAGAAAATCCACAGAATCAGCTTACATAAAGACATATGATTTTTAAAGATGTGTCACAAGTATTGTAGTAATAAGTCTTCATATTCCAGCAGTTGCTAATGCACCACTGATTATTTTTAATCTGGCATTTCTGAACTGTGGAATGCTCCAGCAAAGACTCTGTGACACATCTTGCACATTTATGTAATTATGTTCTTCTCGCGGTTCCCCAGATGTGGAACCGATGTGTCAAAATAAATGTGCATTTTAAGACTTGAATAAATGTGGCAAAATCCCTTCCATGGCTCCAGGAATGGAACATGTGTGCACCTCTTGGAATTCATTTGTTGCTACTGAGACTACTTTGAAGCTTCTCATGTAATATTTGTCCTGTGAATTATACATTCATGACTGCCTCTTCCTCTTTGGAGGTTTTAATCTTTTTATCAAACAGAATAAAAGCTCTCTATATGTCAAGAACATTAATTTTTTTTGACATTCCTCTAACTTTTAAGTACTTTCCCCAACTGGTAGCTTACTTTAAAATTTCTTTGTTGAACATGCCTGTCTTTCTTCAAGATTTATGAAAGTTTTATGTAGGTGTGCACTCACATTGATCCAAATTTCAGAGGGTGAAGAAGACTCACCACGCAGAATAGTAAGAAGGAGGGGTAGCAGTGGCCCCCCATTCCAGCAGCACTAGATCTGAGAGTGACCTAGGGAAGTGCAGTATCCACCATTGGGACAAGGTAGACCTCTGTTTTCCTCCAGGCATCTCCACTGTCTTAGTATCTCATTCACTCTGGATCAGTACTGGATCAAGGGCAAACTGAGACCAGGGTGATAACAGCTTTGGTAAGGTCTGTTATAGATGGAAGGACCAAGGGTATGGTGATTTATGGGAAAGGAGATCAGAAACATCATGCCTTAACATGTAAAAATCATATGTAGAGTGTTAACAGATAAATATAAATCTTTATTAGCATTTTTTCATGTAGTATGTTCTGATCACTACTTCTTCTGTTCCTCCCAGAACCTCCTTACCTTGCCACCCACCCAATACCATGCTGCTCTTTCCTCTCTCTTCTTAGAAAACAGCAAAACAAGCCAGAATGTTTTTAAAGTGTAGTAAAAGCACAGGAGAAAACGCACACACACACACACACACACACACACCATAAAAACACAAAATTGTAAGCTATGATAGACAAGCAAAGGAATTGTAAGACCAACAAAGCAATATGTTACGAACGTCTACAAAGATTCCATAGATCTAATTTTATGTTGGCCGTTTACTGCTGGGCATGGAGCCTGCACACACGTGTTGGTAAAACACCCAGTGAGACTCCATTAGAGACAACCATTTGTCTTTGCATGCTGATGCCAATTGCAGATAGCTTCTTGGTTAAAGATGGCTCTGGAGGCTGTAGCTTTGGGATACCAGTCTCTTGCATCATATACCTAAATTACAGAGTTTAAATATAAGAGCCATGTAATGTCAGTAAGCATGCCACAGCCCATTGTGGTGCTGTCGGGAGTGGTCTACACTGCCTCACTGTGAGGGAACTTCGTTATTTTTCATGGCCTCTTAACACTCTGCATGGCACTCACAGAATGAAATATTTTTGGTGTTTTGGTGATAACCTAAAAGAAAAATGCAATTGGCCTTCCTAAGGTAGAATGGAGTGTTTCCTCCTACATAGGGCAGTCTTCAATCATCATTGGAGTGTTTCTTGGTGAAAAACCCAAACTATTGATTCTTCAATCTCAGCCTTCTGGTATACCAGCATTTTGCACATCTCTGATTAGGAAGAAACAAACATTCATGATAGACTCAGAAACATGGTAATTCTCCTTAAAGCATAAATCAGAACCATTAAAACTAACTTCTTCTGCTGTGTAGTACTCCATTGTGTAAATGCACCACATTTTCCTTATCCATTCTTCAGTTGAGGGACATCTAGCTTGTTTCCAGGTTCTGACCATGACAAACAATGCTGCTATTAACATAGTTAAGCACATGCCTTTGGGCATATACCCAAAATTGGGTCTTGAAGAAGGTTGTTTCCTAATTTTCTGAGAAATTGCCATACTGATATCCAAAGTGGCTGTACCAGCTTGCACTCCCACCAGCAATGCAAGAGTGTTCCCTTTACCCCACAACCTCTCCAGCATAAGTTGTCATCAGCGTTTTTACAGCGGGGGAAAAAAAAAAACAGCATCTTGAAATTTGCAGGCAAATGGATGGAGCTAGAAAACATCATATTGAGTGAGGTAACCCAGACCCAGAAAGACAATTATCACATGTACTCACTCATAAGTGGTTTTTAAACATAAAGCAAAGAAAACCAGCCTACAAATCACAATCCCAGAGAACCTAGACAACAATGAGGACTCTAAGAGAGACATACGTGGATCTAATCTACATGGGAAGTAGAAAAAGACAAGATCTCCTGGGTAAATTGGGAGCATGGGGACCATGGGAGAGGGTTGAAGGGGAGGGGAGAGGCAGGAAGGGGAGCAGAGAAAAAAATGTAGAGCTCAATAAAATCAATAAAAAACTAACTTGGAGCAAATGCACTATTCCTGAAGAAAGGTGGACGAGGTGGAGACTATTGGTGGAATAGATTCAGTGGGCTGTAACATAGTTGCAGACATTAGACCGATCTTAAAGTCATAGGTCAGTTTCTTCTGAGACCTGAGTAAATAGTTTGAATAATTCTGGTGCCTGGATAACAAACACACTAATCAAGTTTACCTACGATTCCACATTGTAGTTCACCAACAACCTCATGGCTTTTCTTCAAATGTGTCCCTTTCTGTTCTGTGCATCACTGTATTGAATTTGAACACCTAAAATCACCAATGCCTGAAATACATTAGTGAGAAAAACAGCCCAACCTACTTTAGATCGCAGAGACAACACGCACTAAGTCTTATGGCCTTTCTGCTATGCAGTCATCAGCTAACCCCTGGGAATTCCATAGCATAGAAACAACAAAACATAAATACTGAATTCCACAATGTCTTATTAATCCTAAATTCAGGCAGTATTTGACTAATATAATATCAAGTTAAAAGCAATGACTCTCTCAAAGTAAATGGCACAGCGCTATCAGGATC
This sequence comes from Arvicola amphibius, assembly GCF_903992535.2. Lineage (NCBI taxonomy): Eukaryota > Metazoa > Chordata > Mammalia > Rodentia > Cricetidae > Arvicola > Arvicola amphibius. Next base: position 4,793,182 of record NC_052049.1, on the reverse strand, counting down.
GCTGACTACTGGAAAAGCAGCACTTGCCATAGGGAGGACTCCCTGTAGCCCCCACACTTAACGTGAAGTGCAACGTCCTTCATGCCACGCTTGTGTGCCATCAGAGCTAAGTGCACAGCTTTGATACCAAATTAATTCAGGCCAGAGATTTCTTTTGGGGATCCTTCCCCACTGTGTGCGCTGCTGCTTTGTAAGCCTGTGCAAACAGAGGTGCCTCTGTATGCTCCTGAGAATCAGGCTTGCATAAACCATTAGCTGACAAAAGAGTATTACCATCTCAAATGTGTTTCCTCTTTCTGTTGGGGCGGCTGGCCCAATCCCTGCGTTCAGGGGCGTGGCTGCCCCAGGGGAGTAAGGTCCTTTAAAAAGGACCGGGTCCGGAAGGAGCCCCCTGTTTTTGCCCCCCACCCTTCACCGCGTTACCCTCTGCTTCGCTGGACCCTTGGCTCTGTAAGTTCCCTTATTTCTCCTTTTATTAAAACTGATTTATTATAAAAAAGGGGGGAGGGATTAACTGGTGATCTGAAGGAATAATTGATTTTTGTGAGTTATTGTTTTTTGAAAACTATATGAGTGTTGATTCTTGTATATTGATATATTGAACATTGTATGAGAGTATGATACTACCTCTGTTTAAAACAATTGTTATATTGACATTATATACCATATTGCAATGTACATCTCTACCTCTGATATTATTTATGTAATGACATTGTTTACTAAAGAGTTCAGCAAACACTAATGGAGGAACAAAGGCCCACCATTCATGCCACAAATATCTGGATTTCTGTGAAGTTTAAATATATCATAAACTACTGGAATTATATATTACTCATTTATGCATTAGCATACATGGACATAGATAGATAGATAGATAGATAGATAGATAGATAGATAGATAGAATGTTGAACAGGCCTGCGGTGGAATAATCCTCTTACACACTGTAAAGACTTGTCTTTTGAATTGTTTTAATAAATACTGATTGACTAGTAGTCAGGCAGGAAGTATAGGTGGGGCGACCAAGCTAAGGAGGATGGGAAGGAAAAGGATGATGAAAGGGTAGCTGACGAACTCAGAGAAGCAAGACGAGATCGCTGTACTGAGAAAAGGTACGCATATGGCTAAGCATAGATAAGAATTATGGATTAATTTAAATGGAAGAGTTAGCTAGTGATAAGCCTGAGCTAGCAACCAAGCATTTATCATTAACACAAGCCTCTGTGTGGTAATTTTGGAACCAGCTCCAGGGATGGGGAGCGAGTGGTCAGGACAGGAAACGTCCTTTTACACAGGGCCCACACAAGGCTGGGCCCATCAATGCTCAGTCACAGATGAGGAAGTGCCTCATGGAGCGCAAACCCTCTCTAGTTTACAGCTGCTGAGAGAGGGGGACTGGGGAGCCATCAGCAGCTGCCCATGCTCAGTGGACAGTCATACCTACTCCTATAGGAGTGGTCCTGGTTAAACCTAGTAGGTCACAAAGGAAAAAAAAAACCCTTCTGTGACATGTGCTATACATGTATGAATTTGTCAAAAATAATAATGAAAAGTAACAAACACCTAATGGGTAAGGTGGTTCTCTATTTCCTTCCTGCCTCCTCCAATAGCACACGGCTGTTACGACCTCAGTTTGTGGGATAAGATCACACTAGCCTCTTGTTTGGTCTGTTATTCTAAGACCCAAAATCTGTGTTAATTATTTTAAGATCAGTTCACCAACATGGAATGCACTCACTGTTGACAGAGCAAGTCAACATTCCTACCCACCCCATAACACCAGGAGAACTGCTCAAGGACCCTGAGAAACAGAAAGAGATTCATGGCCTACAGTGCTGACAAAGCTAGCCTACAAAGGTGGAGAAACACTCTCCCACTGTCATGTAGATTTCAGTCAAGGAACGCCTAGATGTCGTGTGGAGTAAGACATTGACTGACTGCGTGGAGTACCCTCCATTTCACACTGTGCCCACTTACAACGTATCACTGCCTGCTGCGATTTGTGTATATAATTGATGCCAGTAAATATTTAGGCTTGCTTATTGAACTCACTGGGTGTAAGAGTCAGACCCTGGTATGGCAAAGATGATGAGCCTGCACCCTTCAGGTCAGTGAATTTCAGAGTTTAGCGTCAGTCAATGCTTTATGCAGAACATTTCATCTAGAAAACAAAGACCCAGACTAAAGACCAGTGAGAGAAACCTCTAAAATGGTCTAAAGGTGAAGCTGCCCTGCCATTGCCAACAGTCTCCGCCGTCTCTGGCACGTGGGATGAGTCTGGGAGGCCAAAGATCAGCTGTTATGCAGGTGCCTCTGGTCTTTACTTCATGAATGACAGCTCACTACCTAAGATCCCAGAGAAAACAGCCTCCATTTCCAGAAGAACCCCATCTCAAGGGGAAAATCCAACAAGTAGAAAATAAACAAATGTTTCATCCCATATCTTCAGTATATATATATATAAAATGGTTGATTCCAGTATCATGCAGAAAGCCTGCTGAAGTAAATGATGCTTCTGGAGAACTCGGCTGGCATCAAGGGCATCGGGATTAACAGTTTCCTCCAGAAAGTTCACAGAGTGCACAAAGCCCTAGGTTCAATGCCCAGAACAGCAAAGACAAACGAAAACCAGAAGATTCATTCACAGCAGAGCTCTCCACAGAACCAGCACAACAAAGTGAAGAACTGCAGAAATGACCAAAATAATGTAAATACACACACACACACACACTACATAACTAAAATATTTTAAAAGGACAAAGAACAGTATATGAGGATGAAGTCAATTCACAGAGGCCAAAAGCTGAAAATACATAATACACTTAGCACAGAATACCTGAAGCAAAATTACCAAACTTCAACAACTAAACTGAAATTTATCATTCAAAACTTCAGTGTCATTCTCATAATTAATATACAAAATCAGAAAAAAAATCTTAAAAATACTGTCAACCTATTCTTCCCAACTGATGTTTGCAGAACACCACACCCAACCACTATGGACTGCATGCATCACCAGTCAGCCGTGGGATGCTGTCAAAACGGAACATGTTCTGAACCCAACGAACAAACCTCAGTCCAGACATGTAAAGTGTATTTTCTGATCGTAACCAAACTAAACTGGAAATTGAAAACAAAGTATAGGAGGAGATGATCATGTAGCTTCTGAAAGCTGTCCAGGTGATACACGCAGCCCTGAACATCCAGGGAGAAACCAGCATTCAAAACTAGGTTATACAACAAGAAATGCAAATGATGAAAATGCCCATATAAAATATGAAAAGAAAGATGCTAAGAAGTGTGGAAAATTAAAGCAGGCCATACGGAGAGAAGAACACTGTCTAGACTCCGCACGGAACTACTCACCAACAGCCATCCACCCTCGTCACGCTCCTCGGAATTCCATGTGTGCATCCACTGAAGTTAGCACATGCCATCAATACCACACGAGTGGTGGTGTCATTTATTATTCCCCAAGGTCTAGCCACAGCAATAAGCTGAGCAAGAAGGTGCCAAATATAACTACGTGGAGAGGAATGGGTGATTATGCTTGTTTGCAAAAGACCAATCAAAATAAGAAAACATGTTTCTAAAATCAATAGTTAATTTGTTTTGAGATGTACATACTTGGAATGTGCACATCGACAACACGCACACACATAAATTAAAAAGTTGGCAAAATTCTTCATGCAAATTTTATGAATAAGATGGATTTAGACATAAGCAGAATATAGCTGCACAGAGATGTGCAGAACGCATTGTGTCGAGGAGGCATGCGGCACCTCACCCAGACAGAGGAGATGAATGTGAGCCAGGAGGGGCTGCATTGAGTTATCCAGGAAGCATCCGGACTGTCATTCTGTTGCTAGCTGAGATTAATTTACGAATGTGATACATGTAATGAAATTTATAAAGAAATTTCAGGGGAATCAGGTGACTCAAAGGCTAACTGCAACATTCGGGTAAATAATCAGAACAATGAAGGAGGAGGAAAAAAACTGAACATCAAAACAGGGTGAACACAATCAAACTAAAGTCAAAAGCTTCAAACACTGCCCCATGCTTCTCCAGGAATCAGCACTTCAAGAGTTATATTCTACGAAATGATCTGAGATAGATGCTCACGCGCAAGCTTACAAGGACAAGAGAAAAAGGTGGCGGGATTTGTGCATGCTGCCACAGTTGCTGTGAGCTCAAACACGAAGCAGCCCTGCCTGCTGCCGCAGAGAAACACTCTTCACACAAAGGCCCAGCATGGGAGGGGAGGTGGGAGCTGAGTAGCTTTGGCAGTTAACAGCTCTTGGGAGAGACTCTGTTTTCTTTAAGGGTGTGGCCACTGGTAGGCTGACCACCTTCCAGGGAAAGGACACCCACCCAAGAGTACATGGGCATAAACCAGACTTAATGGATTAAAAACTTAAAGAGGAGACAATGTTGTATCGTTAGGTAATGGGTGGGTCTGGGGGATGTGGTAGAGGCTGTGTTAATATGGTCATTTTACAATGTGTGAAATTATCTAAAAATTAATGAAAATATTAAAAATTTTAAAATACAAACAGTAAATTACTCAGATCATTTAAAATAGCCAACCTTTAATTGTAACATGCATGCTAAGCAGTATGGGACCACCAATGTTAAAAGATTATACATATTTATATCTAGAATTAGTCACATATTACAAAAAAGATTTTTATGTCCTGTAAAATCCAAATATAAAGGAGAACCTTCCAGGTATCAACATAGGGAAATCCACAGTATTTATGAACTATTGGTTGGCTATTTATGTAACTATTTAAATATATAACTTTTGCAAGTTCTAATTTTTTCTTCAAAATGGAGATTATTTTTCTAACCACAAAACATACAAGATTATTTACCGAAAGTTTCTAAAAATACAAAGTCAGCCACGGAAGTAGCCTCTCCTGTTGGTTCAACTCACTCTAGGTAGAATGAGGAGCCTTTGGGTGTCCTGCTCTGCTGCCCGTCCCCTCTGGAGACAATGTGGGCTAGTCAAGCCCTGAAGGATAGCAGACTTTTCCACACACATACATGGCTGATTATAAATTACATGACTGTCTTGGACATGAAATACGCAGACATTTCTTGAAGGTGTTATTTAGATAAGCACCCATTAACTGTCTGGCTTCAGTGTTTTTCATGCCTGTGATTGAGGGAGTTCAAATGTGTGGTCTGGAGTCATGTCCTGTAAAGAGTCTGAAGTGGCTTTTGGGTCCTCCCCTCCTGGGCTACTTTCTAGAGCTGACAGACAAACAGAAGACTTTTTTGAGTCAAGCAAAGGAGGTATAATGTGAAAAGCTGTAATTCTTCAGCCACTAATCCACGAACTTCTTGTCCACAAACACACTTGTGACTGTTGACATAATAATGTTTTTCAAAAACAGCTTAAGTTTTAACAACCAAAAAGGAAAAATAACAGTCCTTTTTAAAATGTCAAAAGCGACTACAAACTCGCTTTCAGGCTTGCAAAGCGTATGCCTGATCTGTCATCTAGCTGTCAAACTGAAATGAGATCTGACAGCATTACTGAAAGGATGTTTTGTTTCTCCGCCGCTGCAACGGTTTGGATGCAACTTGCCCCGGTGTCTTAGGCTAATGCCATTGGGTAGTAACTCAATCCTATCAAAATATTTTGGGACATTCAAGGAACAAAGGGATTAGATAAGATTATCAAGTCCTGGCGACTTGACGCGGAAACGAAGAGAAACTACGTACAGTTGCACATGCCTTCCCAACAGGATATGATACACCAAAATGTCCCGACCAAAGGCCGTACCATACTGTTTGCTCTTCCAGCTGCAAACACTATGAGCTAGATTCAGCGCTTTTCTCTATCATTAGCTTGCCTTTGGTATCCTTTTCTACAGTAATGCAAAGTCTTGTAACATATCCCTAAAGCATCCTTCCTCTGGGAATGCTCTCCTTGCCTTGCTTCTCTGACAGGAGCCTCACGACGGGTCCTTCCTTCAGACTTCTATACTGCATGTTCTATTATTACCACGTCTTTCCTCCCTTTTCAGTGCCAGCATTAGCCTATCTTACGAAACTAAAGCCTTTCTAGAACATTCTTCAGAAGACTGCTGACTTTTTTTTTTCCTTTGGCACACGCATACTCCTGATTAAATGGAGATCATACAAAATTAGATAGAACACACTTTTCGTACCTGGTCATTCTTTTCCTAAATGGCAGTGCTAACCATGGCAATAGAATAAGCCCCAAACCCAGATTACTAGCATCAATAGAAATATTTTATTTTGTAATATTAAAATACAGCAAGAAGCATGTTTGATTCTCCTTCATTGAGGACTGTTGCTTTCACATTGGCATTATTTCTTCATTTCATCCTGTGGCAATATGCTGATTCAGCTTTCACCAGGCATCCTCTAGAAATTGCAGTTATCAAAACAACTAAAATATCAAGACATTTCCCAACACCTATGAGAATACACCACTCAAGAAATACCCATAAATGATGGCTAACTTTACCACACGCTCTGAATGACTGGAGAGCCAGGAAGGAAATACAGTCCTCTCAAGGTTTTAATCAAATAGGATGTATGGATAAAACCACTACTTTGAACTCAAGTTACTTGTCTTGGGAAGACCCTCTAAGTTATTCCTTCTTTCTGCTATCAAAATAAAATTCACTCATCCAGAAACTGCTAACTAACAGGAGTCCGAGAATGACTTGAGACTGGGTGAGTTCACAGTCAGGCATTTGAGAACAATTTGGCCTTTGAGTTTTTGCTTTGACAAAATGGCACACCAACCACAACTACAAGACTCTTTTTGATGACAAACACAGCCAGATGTAACCCAAGTTCCTGAGAAGATGGTAGCTGATAGGAGGCATGCATTCTGAGCCATGGCAATTGCCAGGAAATACTGATGCAAGAGAGGCTTTGGCAGAGCTGAGAACATTTCAGGGACAGTGTGTGTATACTTGCTGAAAGTTCAATCACGCTTGTGGTTTCAAGAGCCATTGCTGCTGTGTGATGCCGACCGCATCTCTCAGACCCTTAGCCTATCTGGCTCATCAACCTGGTCCCACCACTCACTGGCTGGTCTTTGGGCAGTTGTCTTGAGCTAACTCTCAGCTCCAAAAGAAGAGTCTCCTTGGCTGGTTGAGCATGAAAACCAATGGTGTGGGAAGGCTGATGGACCAGCACCTGATACAGCAAGTGCTACAGAAGTTCTTGGCTCTTACTCTTTCCCTTCTCTTAAACATGGCTGGTTCCAGAGTCAACTCTAAACGATGTGGAGATTCCATTGTTTCCCTCCCCGCATCCCGAGAAAACTATCATCATGAAAATCAGCTTCTTCTGTCTCCTCAAGTAAGGGGTGCCAGTGGCCAGATCTCAGCAAACAAAACTGGGACTCTGTAAGTAAACTATAACATGTATGTCACAAGCCACCATAGATGGCGGAATTCTGAAGAGATTTCTGAATACTTGCTCTGAAAGACATACCAGTGGGTTGAAATGAATATCAAAGACATAAAGATAATCATTTGCTGGGTGTCACAAGCTCAGCAGAGAACTTCATCCGCACACATTCTCTGCCTATTATATGGGTTAATGGGGGCTCATACTCCTCAGAAGAGTATGAATCCTCCTGTCTTCGATGCTTTCTGAGTTTAGGCAATAGGTGTGTAGGTGCTAATATTTCCTTCATGCGATGCTAATGAGGACTGCCTGGGTACCTTCCTCCCCTCATTTCCAGGCCGCTCCAACTGCATGGAGGAAAACTGTGATTGGGCTGCCTCTTCAGAGCAACTCTCTGAACAACTTAGCTATTCTCATCACACACATGCGCACACACACGGCACTCACATATATATGCATAAAACACACACATACATACATGCACTCACAGACACACACATACACACTCACACACACATGTACGCACAGGTACTCAGACACAGACACATATATACACATAAAAATACACACATACATACATACACACAAAGGCACTCCAAACATACACAAAAAAATGTTCACATACACACACACTTATATACATATACTCACACACACACACTCATTTGTAGCCTGCTATTTTGGGGGGGGCCACCAACTAGTTCCCAAATTATGATAGGGAGACTTATTATTTGTTATTAATGCTAGGCCTTAGCTTATGCTTGTTTCTGGTTAGCTTTTTTTTCTTTAACTAAAATTCACCTGTTTCTCATTATCTACATTTTGCCTTGGGTTTTTTTTTAACCTTTCTTTCATTCTGTATGTCCTGTTCCCTGTCTGTCTGTCTGGAAGCTGTGGGTGCCTGGCTTCCAGCCCTGGGCGTGTCCCTCTCTTTCTCCCACATTCTCTTCTTCTCCTCTCCTACTTATTCTCTCTGCTTGCCAGCCCTACCTATCCCTCAGTTGCCTAGCTATTGACCATTCAGCTTCTATTAGACCCACATGCACTCTCTCTCACACACACACACTTAAATACACACCTACACACACACGCACACACCATGTTAAGAGAAAGAGGACATTTTCTAAAATAATTTAGAATAGACACCTATCTTTGCCTCTATATCTATAAACACACATACACAGAATGTAATCAAGTTGTTAAACTGTCATCCTAACAACCATGCACAGCTTCCCTCTGAGAACGGCAGGTGTCTCCATTCCCAGGGAGCTTATCCCTAGCAAGGCCTGAGCTATCCAGTACCCCAGCAGCTGGTAACATCCGTGAACTCACTGGTACACAGGGGACATGAAAGCAGGGTGGGGCTCTCGAGGGAGAGGGGAGCCTGTGGTCTGGGAAAGGTGACTTTCCAGATGCAGCAGAACTGAACAGTCAACTTGCAAGAAGCATATTGCAAGGAGTAAGATAAAAAGATTCATTGTGGAGAACTTGGGGGAGTCAGACACAGAGAGCCAGACACACTGGACAAGACGTGAGACGGAGAAGCAAATGTGAAAGACGTTTAATCTTGGTGGAGAGATCCGAAATTCAATCTTTGTATAGTAGCTGGACACCCAGAGAGAGATCTGAAATTCTAGATGCCATTAGTTTTGCGAACTCAACATTCCTCAAATTCTTACACTCCACACCTCCCCCTAATACCACCCACTCCTGTTATTTGGAGGTGGTTATTTTGACTTAGTTCTGTCAAATGTTAAAGCAGCGACTTTTATTTTTACTGTGTATTAAGTGACAGAGCTTATATCACATTCCGACTCAGGCATGCCCGCCTGGAGCTAACACGACTGATATTCCAGATCTAACACACTCTCCTGGGATTCAGTGACTTCAAATACCCATGATTTATTTATATCATGAGTTAGGAAAGGATCAGGGCCACGTGGGAAGAGTGTTCATCCCAAGTGATGCTGCTGGAAGTCAATCAGTGGCACTTGGATAGGAGTTGGGCTGCTTTCTGGATCCAAGAGGCTTCCGCGTCAGGTAACTGGAGGACATGGCAGGGACCCGGGATGAGAGCCATTGCATGGCACCCTTAGGGAAGACCAACAACCTACAAAAGATTTCATGATCCACAAGGAGAGCCCTGGAGGGGCAGGAGAAGCTGCACAGTAGCTCCACCCAGCCTCAGCTTTCAAACAGCATCCATTGTATAGAGGAAGATGGACAGCAGACAATACACGCATAGTAGATGCTTGAGAAGTAACAGGCTGATTCTGAGCATCAAAAATCAGATGTTGTGGGGAGACATCTTGTTCTTCCCAGCCGCCTAGAACTGAAATAATCACACAGAAGCCATATTATTTAAATCACTGATTGGCCCATTAGCTCTAGCTTCTTATTGGCTAACTCTTACAATCAGACTCTATTTGAACACCCACAATACCTGGATTGGGTGACAGGATACAGTCAAAAGGCAGATGCACTAAAAATAAAAAAAAAAAGTAAGATTCCAACAGAAACAAGAGTCAAGTCAAAACAAGATAAATGAATTGAAATCTCAAGGCCATGAGCTCTCCAATCAGGTCTAAAAAGTCTTCCAAGATATCCCCTTCCCAAAATGTGTGTGAAATCTACCCTCTCCTTCCACTTGAATTGTTTGATATGACAAGTCCTTTGTTACATAGACCACCAGAGCGACCCCTCTCCAGGCATCCGTCATGCCACTGAGAAGAGCCACAGAAGCAAATGGATGTATAGGAATGTCTGTGCCCTAATCCAAACCACACATCTGATAAACAGAAAGGTTTGCTCAACCGTGAAATATCACAGACACAACAGATGAGCATGTGATACAGAAAGAAGGGAAACGATCAAGGGAGGCCTAGAGCTGTGGCAAGCGCTCGGTCAAAGACTTGATGCACACTGATCTCAGAACACCGAGGTGTGATTAATAATGCCTGTTGTCAGTTCCTACCATCTCAAAGCTCCCCATCAATAAAATGTCAAATACTTGAATTCCCAGTAGCTACACAACAATAAGCGCTTTTGATGCAAGGAAAGGAAGTACTTCCTATACGACTGAAATACTGAATGATTTCCTGTCGGCTTCAGGGAGTACTCCGAACGCCGTCTCATCAGGAAGTGAAAACTTGGTGACTGACCTATTATTATCAACCAGTAGCTGAAAAACACAATTTGGGGACTGACATGTTTGTTACTCTCATCTGCCAGTATTTTAATAACATTTCCATTAATTAGCCGGAGAGATCGATGACTCTCTTCCAAGTGTTAATCAGCTGCCACTTTCAAATCACAAGGTCGGACAAGCTAAGACACAGCATCGGGCTTCTGCTGTGGGTGATGAAAGCACACTTATCCTAATCGAATCCTCAATCTGCCTTCCATAGACAGTTCCGTGCTGCTCCATCCGCTCCTCGGCTTGCTCTACTTAAAAGGGGATCGCGAGAGCAGCGATGGTGTGAGCTCAAATCACACAGATGCCATGAACCCAAAACCAGAAAGGAGACCAACAGATATAAAAAGAGGATCTAAGCGAAAAGAAAGGGTCACATGTTACATGAACGCAGAAAGGAGACTGGCATGGAAGCGTAGGTAAAAGTGGGAGGGAGATCGGGAGGTGAGGTCGGGAAAGAATCTATTAAAACACACTTTGTCTAAAACAATGATATAACGATGTATAATACTTGGCAGGAAGTTACAGTTAAATCAAATTTTTAAAACTATAAGTATTTTTTTGAACTTTCAGGCTTCATTTGTTCACAAACACCATGACACCCACAGAGACAGCACAGCTAGGTTTGTAGTTCCTTGCTTGCAGTTCCTTGGGGTCTGGTGAGCCTGGAGGCTACATCTAACACTCAGATGTGCCAGAGGTACACACGCAGAGATACAGTAAGTTTCAAGGCAGCTGATGAAATAAAAGCTACAAGAAAGCAGAATGCTACACTCACTAATTCCTTCTGAACATCACTGACATGTTGGGGTGTGCACACATCCCACTGGGTTCTCCAGCTGCAAGAGCAAACTGAGCAGCACGCTCCAAGGCAGGTCCTCTGGCCCCAGACCTCTGCCAGTTGCTAGGTGTGTTCCACATCACGGCAGAGGTTGTCTATCACTAATGCTGCCCAGAATGCCAACACTTCATAGTTTATCTTTAATTTAATTCCCCAAATAAGCACAGAGTAGCTACAGTCTATCCTATTTGGGCTAATGTAGAAATAAACACTAATCTCAACTACTCCCCAAACTCTCACTCCTATGCTTAGAGAAAAATAGCAGCATTGACTTGGTGCTACTGAAAAGGCTTCCGTGCTTGAAGATAAACTGTGTTGGGAAAAACAAGTCTCATGCCATCTTTAATCTTTTTTTATTTTCATTTATATTTTATAAGTCAATTATACATAAAATTGGCTTCATTATGAAATATATATATTACATATATTTTCTAATATGTGTATATGTATGAGAACAAGAGATGTAGTAGGGAGAGTATGATGACAATATATCATGCCATCTTTAAATGTGGGGTGTGGATTTGAGGCAATGGTCAGCAGGAGACAGGAGAGACAGTGGCAGGAGCATCTGCATAGCTGTGACGTCATCTTCAGCTTGGAGGCTTCCCTGCTTCCTCAGATCTTGGCTGTCCAAATTCCCACTGCTCCATCCCCATCTGTATCCAGGGCACTCGGGTCCTACTGTGACAGTGTTGGCTACATGGCTGGCTTTGGCTTCTGATGGGGAGAGGACACAGTGGACCTGTGCCTGTCAAGTGCTTGAGTATCTGCCTTAGTCCTTGCATTGTGGTGACACTTAGTGAGAAGACGTGTCATTTCTAATCATGGAGTTCAGGGAGGGCAATCTAAACCTACCTACAGCCTGGAGGGAGGCTTGGCTGAGACACACTGGTTCCCAGGGCAGTCAGTGAGAAATAATCTCATCAAGCAAGCCACCTAGCTTGGCATGATTTATTCTCCAGCATTATGACATCACACGCTGGTGGACACACTCCTGGAAGTCATCTTGGCCCATCCAGAGAACAGCCATACTACAACGGTCTCAGCAAGCTCTGCCCTTCATGCAGTTGACCATTTGGTCCCTGGTTGATGGTGCTGTTTAGGAAACTGATAGAAGACTCTAGACATGGAATCTTGCTTGAGAAAAACCCAGCTTGAGAAAGCTGGGGTGGGCTTCACCGACTTCCCGTGCCTTTCCCTGCCTCCTGCTCCTGCTGTCGATGCCACACATGCCTTTCTGACACGATGCGCTGCATCCTTCTGAAATCATAGCCCAAGTAAACTTTCTCCCTTGAGCTGCCTTGGTCATGGTATCTTATCACAGCAACAGAATCACTGTAAGGAGTGGTGTTCCATCGACCCTTCAGACACTCAGCTGGCATAATCTGCTACATCTGAGTCCCCCCCCCCAGGATGCTTCAAGGGCAGCTGCCACTGACCCCTTCCCAAGTTCTGAACATGTTACTTTGTTCACACACCATCCAGTTTTCGGCAAATGTTTTTTTTTTTTTTATTCTGTGTTATTTCATCTTCTGAGATTATCTGGCCACTGATAATGGCATTAGCCATATTATATCTTATTAAACTCCTTGACAAAATAAACTTTGCTTCATCCCTTTCTCTAGATAAACCATATTAGACAGAAAAAGCATCATCATATGCTTGCTGTAATTGGTTATAACCTGTGAAGTGGGGAACTGGAGCCCACAACTTCTCAGGAGAATCCCAGAATGCATCTCATATTCCTACATATATCTTGGGGAACAAATAAAAGGATACCTCTAGAAAGCATATGAATTATGCATTAGTTGAAATTATATGAGCATGGCTTGCAAAACCTTGCTTTAGTTTTATATTAGCTCACTCTCTGAAGTACCACTAAATAACTGAACGCTGCTTCCTTGTTGTATATTATTGTACAAAACTGTTCCTTGACATCATTACTAATTTAAAGTACAACATGAATAATTCAAAACAGCTACACTTATAAATAAGATAAAAGACTATATTCGTTTTTTGGTCCAAAGCTCATTAATCAAAAACAGTATCATTTCCCATACCTCCTTATTCTCTTGTGAAGCAGCAGGACTCTCAGAATGTTACACATTGCAAAAATCACAGGAGAGCTACCTAATCAGAGTCTAATCACGGCTACGGCCATCATGGCTTCAGCATCCCTGAGGAGCAGGATGGTAGGTCACCAGCTACAGGCCAGGCCTCAAGTGAGGAAACCGCTTGAAATAAAATCTTTGATTCACTTTTTTCTACTCAGATTGTTTTGAACAACATTACTAATTGAAAGCTGGGGGTCCATTTGACGTCAGCAAACATGGTCATTCTCCTGTCTTAGTGACTGTGCACAGTCTCAATTTCTTTTGTCCGCAATGATTTACTTCTCACCCTCAAGGGCTCTCGGCCCTCTTTCCACTGCCTTTGATTCTGAACAGACCAGTGGACATTGGGCCAGAAATCCTCAACCCAGGTGTCAGTAGTTTTGACTGTCCTGATGTGGCAGACAGTCTATTCTCTTCCCATGTCTTTCCTTTGGGACTTGACTTTCCAAGTTCTATGGAAGAATCAGGGTCTTTCTTTCCTCTTGAAGCGTCACCGGCTTTGCATCTTCTAGAGAGATCCAAGGAACATGCCAGAGGGAGGAGAGTGGTGTTTCTGAGACCCTGAGAGTCCCTACCATTGTGTAGGAGGCTCCGGTAGAACCTGAGGTCTCCTGCCAGAGAGACAAAACCTACACAGGAGCAACACAGAAGGTACCACAGCTGAGGTTACTACATCCTCTTGTCCCCGGAGGGCAAGTAGCCATGACTGAATAAGCAAGCCCAACTCAGACAACTAGAAAGAGGTATAAGTTTGTTTCCAACCAGAAAACTGTAAAGCGCTTGGCCATATTATAAACTGTAAAGCGCTTGGCCAAATTATCACAGATACCCATCAGCAGGTCTTCATCGGAAGCCTCATACGGAATTTATTTTACCAGCGTGGAACATGGATGCAGGGTAACAGGGGCTTTCAAGTAGGAAAATTTATGGTTCTTAAACTGTTGTAGGCATCAGCATGACAGGCGAGCTGGCTAACACAGACGGCTCGGTCACCTAGCATGCAGCTGACTCTGGGATAGAGTCTGAGTCTAAGAGCCTACATTCCAAAAGTGTACTGACTCCCATACTGTTTATATCAGTGTGAAGCCCAGCTGAGAATGACTGCTGTCTAGGACCAAGTGGTCAGCAAAGGAAAGCAAATTAATCTTACTGAATTAAAGGAACAAACACATCTCCTTTAAAAATTTCGGTTTGACTAGAGAGTCCTTTCAAGACTCAGCAAAAGGAGCTGGAATCACGTACCTTATGCTGTGCTGTGCCGCATGAATATTAAGATGGAAAACAATGGGTTATTACGCTGAGGCTACAAACGCTTCATGAATTACCCCCACGCAACAATTTATGGTTATATCTTAAACTCTAAAAAAAAATAGAGGCCGCATTAAATACTACAGCAGGAATAAGCAATATTTCCATAAACTATTAATATTTAAACTCTGAACATTACAGCAAGCAGAATATTTATTTATTTGAAGCTAACTGCAATAACATTTCGGAGAATATTCATGCTGTTTATGGTGTGTGCAATTCACAGAGTATGCATCTATCAATATGAGTGTCTTACTTCAGTAACTTAAACATATTTGCATTAATTGAAGCTCTGAGTCTCTGGGCAGTAAGTCCCGATACCCTTCCCATCTCCTTCAAACCATCCATTTACCGAACCATTAAAAAGCAAACACTCCATCCCAAAAGCCAGCTTCTCAAGATAAATTCATATCGCTCAAATCAACAGTGTAATCTTTAAGTCTGAGAACTAACTTTTATTTTTAAAATAATACTATTCCATCCAATTTTCATTGAAAATTAATAATTAATACTCCAATTTAAAGCAACTTTAAATTTTATTATTGTTCTAAACTGCCAATATAACTGGTGAATAAGGTCAGGGTGAAAAGTATGCTCATGCAGTAAGACTCCCCTGCCTGCGCAGACTGTAAATGTTTTATGTCACACCCTCCATTAAACATGAGCAAAGCAGGTAAAATTATAATTTTAAATTTTACCCCTGGGCTGGAGTGATGGCTCAGCAGTTAAGAGCGTGCTGCTCTTCCAGAATTCCTGGCTTCAGTTCCTCCGCTCTCATGGCACTGAGCTCTCTCTTCAGACTTCTGCAGGCACCAGGCACGCATGTAGCACACACATATATTTTATGTTCACGCAGGCATTCTCACAATCACATAAAAATATTCCTAAAAATAAATTTTCTCTAATAAGTCTGTCATTTATATAACTAAATTTAAGAAAATATCAAATTATGCACACCTTCATCATATAATTATCTAATAGCATATGATTATAATACATGTATGGTACATATATACTTGAAGGTAGGTTATATAAGTTATATAGTTTTTCAAATCACATATTATATGAGTTTATGGCTTGGTTTGTTAACTGCATGAGCAACTGCACAGGGTCAACCCTATGTAAGGCCTGACACCACAGCTACTGGGCAGGTTCTTCAAATGTCTCCGGTTTCGGCCCATTTCACCAATTGCATCACAAGTCTGAGTGGAACCGTATGTGGTCATGGCTTTTTAAAATATTACACACGAGGGATAACTCTGGCCTCCATCACCGACGCAGTCCTACCAGGAGCACACTGTAAGCAGGAGTGTAGAACCTTAGCTAGTCTTACTTTCCCATTGTTACTTTTAAACAAACACGGTCTGATTACATAGCACACTCAAGCCAAAAATCAGAACGGTAACATCAGAACCAGGATCAGTTTCTGGAACACAAAGGGACAGACTCCTGAGTCACAGGCAGGGTATGGTTATCTTAAAGCCTCCTGCATGAAACTTTTGAATCAGGAATTTCACCTTCTGTATCTAATATTAAGATGCAGGTATTTAAAAACAACAAAATAGTCTCCCGGTAAAGGTTATTGATCAGGACGTGACCACAGTAACTAAAAAAGTTGGAAATGATCCCCACACTGTGTGTCAGTCCAGGAGATTCAGTGCCCCTGAGCCACGGTCAGAGCACGCTGGTGAACAGACAGAGCAGCCTTGGTTCAGGTGAGTGACTAACAGCCCGGAACCGTCCAGAGCACGGCCGTGCCAGCTCTGCAGGTTAGAGTCACGTGTGACCGTTTTTTCTACTGAGATTATCATCCTTATGTTTTGTGTGTGTGTTTTATCAGTCAGATTTTGCTATTAATTTTATTTTGTAATCATCTCTTTCATTTTTGAGATTGTCATGTAATTGCAATATTTCCCCCTGCCCTTTCCTCCCTCCATACCCTCCTATAAAGCACCCTTTCCTCTTGTTTAAACTCAGGGCTGACTTTTCCATTAATTACTGTTACATGCATGTATGTATATGAATATGCACATATACTCCTAAATAAAGCCTGATCAGTTAGTAGGATGTCATGTGTACGTCTGAACACTGTTTTGAAATGTCTTCTGAGTGAGCATCTCTCAATACTGTCTCTGTCCAACTGTGTGCTAATAAAAAAATTACCAATGCTTAGAAGTGGGAAATAGGGACCTACAGGGAGAGTCAGCAAGGCACGAATCAAGGGGGGAAATATTCACACTTCAAGTTTGGAAAATTTTGAAGATGGTTTAAGTGAAGATTGAGCTATTTGAAGACTGTTTTCGCTCCTGGAAACTGGAGTGTAAATACTCTCCCAAGCTGATGACTTACAGAGGGAAAGCCATTGCCTCTTCCGGCCAGCTCCCGTGTCATTCATTACACATCTCAAAGGGGAAGCTGGGATCTACTTTGTTTTGTTTTATTGTCAGTTGAAAGGCACAGCCTGAGTGTGGAGCAGCAGTGAGTCCCCTCTTGCTTTGGGGTATCCCACACCACAGGAGCCCACAGAGGAGAGGCAGCAAACGCCCACTTTCAGTTGCCTAACATTAACGTGGGCACAGAACACACAGAAGAGTCATTAAAAAGGTTCCCATATGCAGAAGCTACATCTGACCATAGTCATTGGACGTCCCATTTATTCACAGGCCTGCTTCTCAATCAGAACCACTATCGTTGCAGGGAGTCCACAGGCAAGAGACAGGAATGCACTTCCTCCTAAGTGCCCAAGGAAGTGACCTCCTCTTAAAAACTAACAAGCAAAGTCCACAGAATGCAGCAAACACTGTGTATCCAGGCTGCACACACATAAAGAGCAGAGCCATCACAAGGACCATCAACAGACATGGATGGCTGCTCTGTCTTGCTTACATAACGGTTTGCAGGCCAAAAGTCTTTCTTTTTATGCAAGAGCCTCTTACAAGAGCCAGGAATGAAAAATAAAAGGATTGAAATATATATTGTACAAAAGAAGTAACATTTAAAGTAGAGTCTCCAAGTCTGACAGTAGACAAGCTGTAACTCAGGATAAAAAAAAATCCAGAAGCAAATACACGTTCTTAAAATGTTAGAGACTGCCACGAACAACTCAAATCCTTACATGTCACCCACCACAGTCCTAGATCTATGAGACAGGTTCCCCCAAATGTCAAAAAACACTTAGCAAAACTACACAATGCTTTAAAAACAAACAAACAAACAAACAAAAGCAGTAAGAGAGGAAATGCGGTGGGTGCTTAGTGTAAATGAACTAGGTAAACAAAGCTTGGTTTAAATGCCTTAACCCCGAGACACTAGTGAAAGTTCTACCAGAGAAATGGCCCAGACGCCAGCCATCATCCCTGTCCTTAGGGGTAACAACGCAGTGATGAGGAACGAGAGGTACGGGAACCAAGGGAAACAAGGCAGAAGCCATTCTAACACAGTAAAAGCTTCTGAAAATTTAGATGTGCACTTAAAACAATTATAAACTGTAAGAAATGTAGTAGAAGGCAAGGATATAAAAGAAACACAAAATCACTGAACATGTACAAAAGTATAAGAACAGAGCCTGGGGGGATGGCTCTGCAGCTAAGAGCCCTTGTGTTCTTTTTTTTTTTTTTTTTTGGTTTTTTTCGAGACAGGGTTTTTCTGTGGCTTTAGAGCCTGTCCTGGAACTAGCTCTTGTAGACCAGGCTGGTCTCGAACTCACAGAGATCCGCCTGCCTCTGCCTCCCGAGTGCTGGGATTAAAGGTGTGCGCCACCATCGCCCGGCTGCCCTTGTGTTCTTGCAGCGGACACTGGTTGGGGTCCCAATACCCACGTGATGCCTCATAACCACCTGTAATTCCAATCCCAGAGCCTCGTTCTTATCTTCCAGGTCACCAGACAGACACGTGGTGCATAGACACACATGTAGACCACACACTCATACAAACAGATCTAAAAACCAGAAAGTTAAAATTAATCTTTAAAGCATGAGAACATAAAATACATAGTGGGGAACACATGCTTCTCATAACAAAGTAACACACAGAATACATGCAGTAATGACTCACATAAACACATAGAACAAACCAGCCTGAGGAAAAGGAACAGACATGAAGGACGGGAATAGAGAATGTTCTGAGACCACAAAGCCTGCTGTGCCCTCACATAAGTTATAATTTCCATATAGCTCAAATAAAACATCTGCATATTTTTCTAATTCTAGAAAAGAATCACAATAATGTGTTTAATATGAAATGACTGTTCAGTATTTAAATAAACTACAAAACCTCTCCAAAGAGCAGACTCAACTCCGGCTGGAGGTCTGTCATGGAAAAGAGGGACAACCTTGCTGAAACCCACATTGGAGCAGCCGGGCAATGGAGCACTCTACGCATTCCACTGGGTCAACTCCACGCGGGTCAAGAATCTACGTGTTAGCATAAGCTCACGAATGTGCATTCCTTCATGTCCCACGGGCAGAGTGTATGTGTGTGTGGGGGGGGGATGGGGGGGGGGTCCTAAATAGGACCTCTCAAGATCAGAAGAGGGATTAATTTAATTTTCATTTGGAAATTTTATATATATGAAATGCATCCCGAGAAAAAGCAAAAGACAAAAAGGACAGAGGAGAAACTCTTCACAACTTCATCAAAGGCAAAGGACAGATGTCTCAAGAGAGCAATAGACTCCTGATGTCTCAAGAGAGCAATAGACTCCTGAAACCGAAGACAGCAAAACTCCAAGTCACAAAGAAAGACAGATTAAAATGTGTTTTGAACATAGGAACCACTGACCAAGGTCACTCGTGACATAGATGACGGACTTCTGTGAAAAACAAACCGGTTTTGAAGTTTTGGGGGCAATCTAAGGACGTGATAGTTAAACACGGTTGTGAGGCAGCTCTGTGTGACAAAGGTGTATCAATCAGAATTCTGTGATTAAAAACCAAGCCAGGGAAATTGAACACGAGAAACAGTTGTTTAAGGAAGCGACCTGGGCTCTGCAGAACTAGAATTCATGGGGAAAGCTGGTGCTGCATGCTTGAGGCTGCAGATCTCTGCCTCCGGGAAGCTCTGGGTTTGCATTAATGGCCTCCAGCTGAGCGGATTCAGCCCCAAACGTCAAAGGTCATTTTCTTGAAAGCAATTAACTAACCATACACGTTTAACCGCATCTAAAAATACCTCTAGGATAGAATTCCAACTGGTGCCCGGCGGAATCACTGGTGTCCTGGCTTAGCCAGGTGACATAAAACAAGCCCTCCCGGGTCTC
The DNA here is from genome assembly GCF_903992535.2 of Arvicola amphibius. Classification (NCBI taxonomy): domain Eukaryota; kingdom Metazoa; phylum Chordata; class Mammalia; order Rodentia; family Cricetidae; genus Arvicola; species Arvicola amphibius. Next base: position 4,773,067 of record NC_052049.1, on the reverse strand, counting down.
AGGGTGGTGCTGACAGAACTGGATGATGGATAGGTGAGACTCAGAACCCCACCCAGTCTTCCTCTGGGTCCCTGAGAAGCTGTCACATGACACAAGTGAGACAGATGTGAGCTGGCTTCTGGGACGCAAGAAACAACTGTGGCGCTGGAGAGATGACTCAGCAGTTGAAAGCACTGACCGTTCTTCCAGAGGACACAGGTTCAATTCCCAGGGTGGCTCACAGCCATCTGTCACTCAGTGCCAGGGGATCCAATGCCCTCTTCTAGCCTCCTTGGGCACCAGGCAAGCACACAGTGCAGACACGCATATAGGCAAATCACCCAGACACATAAAAAGAAGTAAATATTTTAAAATAACTTTAAACAAGAAGAAACATGTAACTGTTACGGAAACATCTGCTCAGAACAGCATTAGCGTAGCTGCACCCTCTCTGTGGCTGGTATCACAGACTGGGAGATGACGCCAAGTGCCTGCCTCTTGTACATGTGCCTTCTCTTCTAATGCCACTGCTGCTATCGAGTGGTGCCATGAGCCTCATCCTAGAGGTCTGAAGCGTTGATCATTAACTTCTGGACGGTGGCACCTGCTTTCAGTCAAGCACAGGGGCAACACTGATTTGGAAAACTGGAGACTACTACTCCAGTTTCTAAATGAAGGGTTCCCCTGATAGCTGCTTTACCAGAACACGATTGGTTTAGACATTCGTCACTAACTTCAGAGGGTAGGTGACGAGACGCGTCCATTAACCTATGAATCAGCTCATTATCTTTCTTAAAACATTTAGGGTCCTCAACGATTCATGCAGGAACACTCAACTAAGCCCCTCCTCACAAAGGCAGGGATTAGATCCTCAGGACTCCCCACCCTAGGAAGCTTGGCTACTAGCAAGCAGGTGGTAACCCCCTGGAGGTGTGACAGCATCCTTGAGTTCTCCAATACCAGCTGGCCAGTCACGGCTAGACACCCCGCCTGCCTCTAAACCCTGCAATTCCTTTCTATTTTTTTAGAGCAATATAATAAATTTATCTGATGAATTTATATATATATATATATATATATATATTAAAATTTTCCACCTCCCCCCTCCCACTTCTCTCTCCTCCCCTCACCCCCCCTCCTTCCCTCTCCAGGACAAAGAGCAGTCAGGGTTCCCTACCCTACGGGAAGTCCAAGGTCCTCCCCGCTCCCCCCATGTCCAGGAAGGTGAGCATCCAAACAGACAAGGCTCCCACAAAGCCCGTCCATGCAGTGGAATCAAAGCCCAGTGCCATTGTCCTTGGCTTCTCAGTCAGCCTCCACCGTCAGCCCCATTCAGAGAGTCCGGTTTGATCACATGCTCCATCAGTCCCATTCCAACTTGCCTTGGTGATCTCCCATTAGATCTGTCCCACCGTCTCAGTGGGTGGACGCATCCCTCGCGGTCCTGACTTAGTCAAGACTGAGTCTCTTGGCTGCTTGATTCTCTCTAAGACATTCAAATTTCATCGTCTAAGGAAACTGTGTTCAAAAATGCTTTTCTCTTGTCTTATCAACCTCAACTCTGGCCAAGGTCACATGCACATGCGCCAAAATGGAAAACCATGTTCAACCCCTAGTGGTTCCATCTCCAGCCAGGTGACCCAGGCTGACTTCTGAGGCTTGGGCCCCTCGTCTATAATGCAGAGACAGCAGCATCTTCTACCTTTGGTTGAAGTCAAACACAAGTTGGTTTTATGATCCTGGCTCCCTTCACTCTGAGTATGTATACGCCTCATGTGTTCATAGGTTGAGAACAAACTGGCTTTTATGTCTTAGCGGATATTTTCAAATTAGTATTGGGGGTTTTTTTCATAGTTATTTTTTAAATTCAGATAAATAGCCATAGCTTGTTTGATTTTTCTCCCTAACAGATTCCCCACAATGTGAGGTCATTGGAATCTTCGACCATTGTTGACAGAGCCATTGCTCTATCTTGCCAAACTTCTTCATGTCCGTGAACTTTCAATGTGATATTATCAGGATGCTACCTCCCCGAGACCAATGCTCCATGAAGCTAGTTTGGAAGAACAGGGCTCAAGCTGTCACAACGAAAAGAAAATCAGACAATTCTTTCTTAGGCATGTATGCTTTATCTCCGAAAACCCAAATGAAAAGTTTTTTTTTTTTTCCTAAGTAACTCAGGAAAAAAATACTTGAAAAGCTTCTGTAATTAAACATTTCAGGGCATAATCATTAAAGCGGAGCCCACAAAGCGCCTTTTCTCAGTGAATCATCTATCTCCCTGTGAAAGGAAATCAAGGACAACCTTTCCTAAATGATTTTAGTGCCATCTCCGAGTGGGGCTCCTTTCTAAGTAAATGAAAAAGCAATGCATGACGGAGCTTCCTCTTGCCTCAGGAGACGTTAATTCCCTATCATTTCTAATTTAGCAGCAGGACTCAGTAGCCAACAGACCTGAGCCTCTGCAGTGTCTGACATCTGTCCTCAACTCACCATTGTTAAATTCTTTTCCTCAACGCTGTAATCCCTGTATTTAGCTAAGGTTTCTCTTACTTCTTCGACCATTCCTAGGATGCTGTCATCGTCTACTGTTGCTACATCCGCCTCCCTCCCCGTCTCACTGCATGATCTGAGCACACAAAGCTCCAGGTTTATACTGAATGAGGGATGCACTGGGGGATGGGATGATGGGTTGGACTGACTGTTTGCGACGTTACAGGTGGAACTCGGAGCCTTGCGCATGACAGACAAGCACTCCTCCACAAGGCTCAAGGCCTGTGTTTACCAAAGAGCCTTGTTTCTTGCACTCTGAGATCTCAATGGACACCTAGATTCTCAAATCTGGACCTGGTACTACCTCCCTCCCTTCCTACTCACTGGTCCCCTGTTGTCCCAAAGCTCTACACTCAAGGTCCAAGGGTAGTCCTCCTTCTTCTTTGTCCTGATACGGGGCCTCATAGGTTCTTGCACAGTGTCAATGTCTCCTAAAATCAAACCAACATTTCTATACAGTGTGGGCTCTGGAGATCCCTAGTGATACCTTCCTGCAAGTCATTGATAGACGTTCTGTTTGTGGGAACTCAATAAGTAATTAGTCTTTTAATAGAGACTACTGGATATTTTGGATATTTATTTTGAGGTTTCAAATACACATGGATTCTTGTTTGCGTGTATATGCATTTGTGTTTAAGTGAACTTCTTAACTGACACCCACCCTGGTTTGTAGGCTATCCAAAGAGGCCCTCACATGTGACGCTCTCCCCCATAATCACAACTTCTTCATCTTTCTACTTTCCCTTTGAGGTCAGGCCAGCTACAGAGAAAGATGTTCACAACAGTTCTGGCACTGGCACCTGTTTTGACTTTTTTTGGATAATTTTATATGTAATTACTGTATTTTTATTATTCCCTCTTCAGCTCATCCCTTTGCAACTCGTCCTTGCCCCCACCCTGCATCACAACATCATGACCTCCTCTTCTAACTCTAGTTAGTGTTGTTCATAGTATTTGTGTTTATACATGACTACATGGGACTGGACGGCCTATCACTGGGTCAGCCCTGGAGAAATGCATTGGATGGTCTATCACTGGGTCAACCCTGGAGAAATGGGATTGGACAGCCTATCACTGGGTCAGCCCTGGAGAAATGGGATTGGACAGCTTATCACTGGGTCAGCCCTAAAGAAATGGAATTGGATAGCCTATCACTGGGTCAGCCCTGGAGAAGACTTGAGCTTGAACACAGAATACCAAATGACAAGTGCATCACCACATAGCAGAAGAATACAAAAAATACAACACAGGACAGAACGCAAAGAAGACCCTTGAGAGTTTCATGAGAGCTGAACGGTGCCCTTTCAAGGGCCGGTGGGAATGGAAATCTCAAGGGACTAACAACTTGTAACACTCTGAACCTGCCTGTGAAAAACATCAAGAATTGATTTGTAGAGTTATCAAAAGGTTCCAGGACAGAAAATTTACAAATATGGAACGTGCAGCTATATCAAAGCTCCACTCCACTCAAAACCGAGGGAAGGTTGTTGGCTTTTCAAAGGTCTTCTGAGGTTTACGAGTGACCTCTGTCCACAGAAGTGCATTGGCTAACCCACCAGGGAAACAAAGGGCTCCACACTCTGGGGACTCTGCTCATGTCTCGGGGGTCACAAATGCCCATGTCCACTGTCAAGGTATGCTGAAACATGAGAAAAGCCTGAGCCACGTCTGACCCTGCAACTGATACTGAAAATAGAGTTGGCTTGGATCAGAATGAAACCTTAGCTGTTGTCAGTCACCAGCACCTTGGGCATCCACTCCTAAGGACATGAGTTTTAATCGTGTTTTCTCCTTAAGAAATTTTACTGTTGAGGAAAAATATATCCATGTGATTGACAGGTTTTACACAATAGGGGTTTTTCTGGTGCTCTGAAATGAGCATCTTCTGTTCTGAACTGTGCCTGCTGACTGCTGACTCTAGATGCCAGCTAGCTCAGATCACTGTCATATGACCTAAGGGGACAACAGTTCCTATACTGGCAAGTGTATTAAATCATGAGTGGACAGTGTCTGGGAGAGAAGATGTCAGATAAAACCAGGGCCTGGTTTGGCACAGGCGGTAGAAACTGCTAACATTCTGGAAACACCCACCCTCCGTGCTGGGCGCCACTCTGCTGCATAAGAATGGAAGTCAGTTCCCAGGAGTGGGAGGGGGTAGTAAAAGGGTGCCTGAGAACATACTGAAAAATAGCACCAGCCTATCACCCAGTGTGACCAGTCAATGACAACAGGTTCACAAATGACAGAGAGGGACCAAATCTACAAACTGTAATCTATAATTAAAGTCCCATCCCAGGACAACCCTACAGAAAAACAGCCATGCCGGGTACTCAGGTTTCAGAGAACTCCTAAATGTTGAGTGGCTTTTTTCAGTGAAGTTCACGCTCTCAAAATCCCTTGATTACTTCGTGGGAGAAAAGGGCTGAGGAACTCTGTTCATGTCTAATCATTATTAACATGTAAGTCTGCTGCTAAGCCATGCTGAGTACCGAGGCCCCTGGATCATATAAAGCCAGACCCCTGTCTGGCTCAAGCGTTAACACAGTACCAAAGGAAGGTATTTTGGTTAGCAGACAGGAGCCTTCTCTTAGCAGCAGTTAATCAGAAATTAGCATTCTGGAGAAAAGTGCACCAAATCCCCACAGTCAGCTCCTCCACACACAGCTACAAAAGCCTTCTGGACCCACGCAGCCTCCCACAGGACAGGCGCCCGGAAAGTCTCGGCTGACAGGACTGGCTCTTTATAACTGCGATGTGGGAGACACTACTTTTTAAGACCAAACTTCTGCTTTGCGGGTGAAGGGTCCCTGCTCCACTCTTCGGAGCCCACAAGCAGACAGACCCAAGCTCACAGATGCTATCGCTCAAAGTGGCAGATGGATCACAAGGGCTTACTCCTGTGTCCAGTTTGGAAGGCAAGCCTGAGAACGTGTTCACGCCCCAAAGCCTTGGACATCCATGTGAGCCCGGGAAGCAGGTGGTTTGAATTCTTGATAAAGAAGGGAGTATTCATTGCTATACGAAGGCTCTGCTTGGGATTCTCCGAAGATGTGGACAAAGAGGAGGGGATCTAGAGGTGACGGAGTCATGTGTCTGCTCTACACGGGGCCAGCATGGACTCTGGCTAATGTGGCTTTACCTTCATACCCGACCTTTACTTATTTCACCTACCCTTCTACACCAACCCCGGGTTTCCTTCTGTGACAGACAACACGGGCACAAGCAACTCTTCCATGCTGCCCCGTGTGCCCACGCAGATTTAAGTAAAGAAGCAAAGTAGATTGAATTAATTTTATACGCTTTAATAATAGTTTATCGTTATTTCTTTTATTTATAAACTATTTTTTCGTTCTATTCTCAACATTTTATGAGAACCTTAATGAACTGTGTTCTTCATGTAGATTTTAATCCACCTAGATCTTGTATCTGTATCTTTAGTGAGTATATGTGCATTTTACAGAAGATACTTTTTACTGTTTTTATAAATTACATTTCTGATGTTGTGCTTCTGTATTCTGAACAGAACACACCATCCCCACTGTACTTGGACCGAGAATGGTTCGGTCCAAGCTCCCGAGTTCGGTTCCCATGCCCTGATCATCGCTATCAGCGCCAACGCTGTACTATCCACTCATCACTTTGTCTTTATTGATTCCCCCTTTCTTTCCCTTCACCCGTCTCCAACACCAGAGGTTATCTCATTGCTGCACAGCCTTGAAAGGATGTATTCTGTGCTCCCTGGAAAACCTCACTGTTGAGTGATATCCCCAGTCTGGAGGTCAAAGAGTTCAATAAAGGAAGTTTTGTGTTCCGGGAACATGAAAGAAAATATCTACACATTGTGAATGTGTACCATGTGCACAATTGTTGAAAGCCATCGTAAAAGATACTAGACAGCGACTGACTTTAAAAAACTGGGCAGTTGATTTTTTTCAAACTTTTAAAATTTTATTAGCTACTAAATCTCCACTCACAGAATCATCTCTGTAGATCATAAAACAGAAGGAAACATCGCCACTCTGTGAGCTTCCCAGTGAGAAGCACCTTCACACCTCCTTTGAGATGTTGAATATCTTCAGTGCTAATGTTTAAGTCTATGGTACTCTGTGTTAACGCTAACACCCTTTGAGTTAGTGGCAAAGGTTTATCTTAGTGCAAGGCTCTACAGCTGTTTTCAGTAGCTGTTTCTGTAAAGTTTATGCTTTCTCCATCAAATTTTCGTGGAATACTGTCAAAGTGTATTGAGCATGTATGCAGGGGGACTATTTTTAGACAGTCTACTGTGTTCTACTGCCCTAAATGTCTGCTTATATGAACACTTCATTATCCTGATTATTGCTGATTAACAGAAAATTTTCCATATCTAATAGGGTATGACCTCTGTATTCTATTTCTTCTGCTACTTCCCTCCTCAACAACCTCAGTATTGTTCATTTCCACACACACACACACACACACACACACACACACACACACACACTCAGGGGCCTGGTTTTTTTAACACTATGCGAACAGAGTTGTTGAGATCTTGACTGGGATTATGCTGAATCTATAGGAGTTTAGGAAGTGTTAGATTCTTGAACACAATTCATCTCTCCAATCCTTTGCTGAGAGAGGGAGAACTGGGAATCACCCTAAACAAATGGACACAGGAACAATACAAAATGGACTCAGTAAGGCATGTGTGTGAGAAATAAAGAAAGAGAGATGGAGAGAGCGAGAAAAGTCAAGTATTTGAAAGGGAGTACGAGATACAGAGGCACTGGAGGATGGGAGGAGAGATATAGTCACCATGGCTTATATATGCAATTCTTAATAAAAAATTAAATTTTAATTTTTCAACAATGTTTCACAGTTTTCTGCATGGAGATATTACACCTGCTTATTCAAATTCACTGACAGACACTCTAATTTTGGTGCTACTTAAAAACATACGTGACTTCCTGCTGGATATTTAACAAATATAAAACTATAGTTTACTTATCTGTCTCACCCTTGTCCACAACAAAGGCACTAACCTACTCCCCAGCTCTGAGCCTTTCACCGAGCTCCCACAGGGTTTCCCACAGAAACTAATATGGCTCCACACAATCGTACCAGCAGACACAGATATGATTCTAAACTTTCTAGCAGCTATATTGGAGGCAATCATAACTAAATACGCTTGTTTCACTGTGTAGTAACTAAAGTTTATCAATGCAGGAATTGGCATTCTCTTTGTCAGACACCATCTTCGGGGTCGTCATCGACACTGGTATATGTACGTATCCAGCTTAAGCAGAACCTTCTGAAGACCTGCGGAGCCAGGGGCGGTGACTATGCTGACACAACGGGACCTTTACTTCTCTCTAATCTGCATGTTGTGGGTCCTCTGGTTCTTTCCCCTACTCGGGATGCTCGGCAAAACACCGAAGGGCAGAAGTTGAAAAGACCATCCTATTTGGTCCCCGATGGCATGGGACTTCATTCAGAAGTTCACTGCTAAGCATGACCATACAGCTTGTAATGGCTTTTATCAGTTAAAGGGAGTTCTTATTCCAGATCCCTAGGGGACCTGTAATTTACCATAAACAAGTGTTGAATTTTGTCAAGTAACTCTTTAACATGTGATGAAAGGCTGATATAGGAACTGCTGAAAAGATGATTAATCTGCCAGATCTCAGAAACAAATCTTTCAGTATTAAACCAACTTTGCATACCCAGGATAAATCATTTATACATTATCATTTATTTTTATGTCTTTTGCATATATACCAATATTGTCCTTTCTGTCTTTATACACATGCACATAGGTGTGTATGAGTATTGCAACTGGATAGATTCATAGTTTAGTTTTTTATTTATACCCATGAAAACTACAGTGCATATTTACTTTTTATAAAATGTCCTTGGTTAAGGCATGAGAATAACAATAATTTCATGATATGATTTAGGAAATATCTTTTCTACTTTGTGTAATTTTTAATACTGTGATTATTTTTTCCTTAAATATTTGTATAACTTACCAGAAAAAAATCATTAGTTTTGGGGATTTTTTAAATAAAAATATCTTAAATTTTTATTCAAATGATTTTTATTCTTTTTTCCCAGTTATTTCTAAATATATAGATCTATTCTAATTTGATCGCAAGGAATTTATCCTTTTCGGTTGGGGTTGTATGATTCATTGGGTAAAGTTGTACAAGTCAGTTTTCTGTTACTATAAAAATATTTGAAATAATCAACTCAAACAAAACAAAGATTTATTTGGGATTGTTGTTTTGAAGGCTTTAGCACATGGGTAGTTAGTTGGTCTTGTAACTTTTAAGTACATCATGTCTAGACAGTACGGTTGATGAAGCTACTCACCACATAGCAGCCAGAAAGAAAAATAAAGAGACAAGGACTAGGGTGCCAAGATCCCCTTTGAAAATATGCCCCCTAATTGATAAATTCACCACACTGGGCTTCATCTACTAAAGATTCTATCAACACATAGAACTGATGGCTGGGAATCACATGAACACATGGGCCTTCGGGACATTCACATTCTAAACTTGAATAGTTGCTCACGATAGGGTCTTCTTATCCGTTCAAAGACTACAGAATCTATAAATAACCCTTCTCATATTCCTAGTGATGATAAACTACCCCATTCTTGTTCCTGATCAATTGGCTGGAGTTAGATTGATTGTTCTGGTCTTCTCAAAGAATCAGAATTGACTTCATTGATCATCACTATGATTTTTCTGTATAAAATGTCAGTGTTTACGTTTCTTTTATCCTGATAATTTACACGCCACTTTCTAGCTTCTGAAGGTGGAACCTGACCCTACTGACTCGAGCCCTTTCTTCCTTCTAGATAAGCCACAGCTGTGACACTCCCTCCGAGCAATGCAATTTTGAAAGTATTGTACGTGTTTTCATTTTATTGAGCCCAATATTCATTCTAATGTCCCTCATAATTATTTCTTGGACTCACGGGCTATTTAGAAGTAGGTTGCTATTTTCCAATTACTTATTGATTTTCCGGGTTTCTCATGTATTATATGTCGGCAATCATTTCTAATTTAGTAAACTACGGCAGCCCAGAACATGTTCTTTCTTGGAAATTCCATATGCATTTGAAAACGTCGATATGTTGCATTGTTGGTAGGAATATTTTAGAAATCAGCTTGACCAACTTGTTCCATAGTGCTATTCAAACAGCTTATATTCTTTTTTTTTTTTTTTTTTTTTTTTTTTGGGTTTTCGAGACAGGGTTTCTCTGCAGCTTTAGAGCCTGTCCTGGAGCTAGCTCTTATAGACCAGGCTGGTCTCGAACTCACAGAGATCCGCCTGCCTCTGCCTCCCGAGTGCTGGGACTAAAGGCGTGCGCCACCACCGCCCGGCAACAGCTTATATTCTTATGTTTTTTCCTTGCTTGTCCATCAGCTATTAAAATAAAAGTGTCAAAATCTCTGAATGGAATTATGGATGTAGAAAGCATGTATTTTGAATCTCTCTTCACTGGGGTACGGGCTTCAAGCCCTTTGGTCCCTGTGATAAGATGACTCCCTGCCCCAAAAAATGCCCCTGTTAGGTTCTCCAGTCAAGTGATCGCTGTGCTGCACTCTGCCCCTCCCGTTTCCTTCACTGACCTTGGTGAGTCCAGCATCACGTGCTCCTTAGAGGTCTGCAGAAGAACAGTGGTACCCTCAAGTTCGGGAACGATTCCTATTCTTCCCTCCCTCCCCTCTCCCCTTTCCTAGCCCATGAGTACTCCTTCTCTTCAGACTCCGATCTCCTTCTCTTTCTCAGCACATTGCTGGGGTCTGTTTACATCCCTCTCTCTGGTTGCACCAGAATGGCATGGGACAGGAAGCTGGGCAATCCTAGACCCCATCATCTCTTTCCCCTCTGCTGCAAGTGTTTCTTGCAGTATATTTCCCACTATCTTAAAATTATTGCTTCATTCATTTTGTCCCGTTTTAGTTGCTTGAGGTGGGAAAGTAACTTGGGCTTCTGTTACCTCATCCAGCTTCAATGCACACATCTCTAGTGCAGCCTACATCAAAATGAAATGATTGCATGACTGAATTCAAAATACTTGTTCATCTTAACTTTAAATTTATTAGATAATAAAGGTGCTAAAAGCAACTTCCTGCAGAATAAATTTAACATAATCTGCACTGGGGCATAGAATGTCGTATATTAATGGACCCTCGGGCACCAAACCTCCTCTGTAAAATAACAGCTCAATTTAAGCAAGCAAACAAAAACAATCAGAAATCATGTGTAGCAAAACCAAGACTTTTTTATTAGGCCCATCAGTCTGCTCTCAGCCTAAGTGAGCACCCATCCCATTTTCTTCTAGCAGAAGCAGCTGCCCTCAAAGGCTGTGCTCGCATAGTTCTCTCCGTCATTCCCTTTCCCCAGGATTCAGGTGGCTGGAAGACCTTCCTCTTAACAGGAACTTCTTCTCTTCCTAAGAAAATTCAGGGGCCAAGAAGAACACATGGTCTTCGGGGGCTCTTTGTCTTTGAAATGCAGCATCTCCTATACCATTCCTTACCCTCCCCTCAGCATCACAGCAGACAGAGGTGGACAGATTCCCCAGAGCCAGCAAGGCCTGTGCTACCCCCGAGACCGGCTTTGAAGGGTCCGCTTTAATGTAATTGCTTTACTATCGTGGTTTGGAAATGTTCAGTAAAATTTGAAGCAGGAGGGCCACAACGGGACTTTTCTGGGGCCCACATAACAGATTCTGGACAGAGGCTATGTCTAGAGTTCAGTTTTCAGTCTGATGAGCCTCTGGACATTTCCACATCTCCACATGTGAAAACAAAGAAACACGACTTCTATAAAAAGTGGCCCATGCAGCGGGTTAAAGGATGGCCCACTCCCTTCAAAAAGCCGTGCTGGAGCCCTAGCCTAGGACCTCAGGCTATGGCCTTATTTGGAATAGGGTCATCAAAGCCAACACTAGTTGGATGAGGGCATGCGTGACTGATGTGCTAGGAGACTGTCACATGACAACAGAGACACACGGCAGAGGCTGCCTGGCCTGACACAGCTGCAAACTAAACGTGACAGTGCCAACGGCAGAGAGCAAAAGGCCAGGGAGAGACAAAGCAGCAGCATGGCCCTGTGCCCTGCACAGGTGTCTGACCACCACCTCCGGAACTGCGGTCTCTCAGGCAGCGCTACGGCCCTATGCTGCCACTGTTATAAAGAGGCATGAGAACTGAGGGCCCTAACCAGTCTCTACTGGGGAAACTACTGATTCTACTCCTGGAGAGCTTTCTGTCATTGTCCCGAGGGTGACCTTCAGGGAGGTTAATAGGATGGCTGCCAGTACCGGCAGCTTCCAGGCTTCAGCAGGGAAATCCCAGCGTGCCCCAAGGGTTTAGAGAAACCGCAGATTCTCAAAACAGTAAGGCTGGGATGAACCACCCCAGGCTGCTCCCGTCTGAGTGTGCCCTGAGTGTGCCCCTCTATGCGTCATCTGCTCCCGTCTGAGTGTGCCCTGAGTGTGCCCCTCTATGCGTCATCTGCTCCCGTCTGAGTGTGCCCTGAGTGTGCCCCTCTATGCATCACGCTGCAGTGCAGCAGTACTGACAGGTGGGGCCTGCAGTGGGTGATTGGGCCTAACTGGGGCCTTACACTTTGATAAGAGGACTCAGAGTTGCCAGGGCCATCCATCCATCATGCCTTCCAGTCCGTTTGCCACCATGTGAAGATACCACAAGAAGGCATGGCATCAGAGATAGGGAGCTCCGCCCACCAGAAAAGTAACTGGTTTGCACAATGATCTTGGATTCCTCCTTCTCCAGGAGAGAGGTGGGGCGGCATCTGACTTTTTGAAGACAATCCTCTTTGGAGGGATACCTGGCCCAGCCTAGATACAGGAGGGAGGGCCTTAGTCCTGCCTCAAAGTGATTGCCAGACTTTGTTGACTCCCTGTGGGAAGCTTTACCCTTTCTGAGAAGTGGATGGAGGGTGGGGGGAGGGAGGTGATGGGGAGCGGAAGGAGGGGAATGCGTGGGAACTGGGATTGGTATGTAAAATAAGAAAAGATTGTTTTAAAAGAAAAAAAGGAAAGAAATATCTTCCATGTGGTACTTCATTACAGCAGGACAATCATCAAAACAAAAGCTGGAAATGTTTCAGTAATAAATAACGGGAACCCGGCACTTGCTGCAATCTTAGGGAAGCCGTTTATCTGATTAGAGACCTCCCGGGGCTCAGCGCTCTGCACAGAGAAGGCAGGTGGCCTGTGCGCAGAGCAGTATTTAAAGGCATTAAACAGACTGTTTTGGGAGTATGGCATGATAGTTGATTTTATTTTTTGTTTGTGAACAAATGTGTTTACTAGGGTACGGGAACACAGGTAGCTCATGTCATCCTGATGTCATGGAGGACTCGGGAAAGCCAGATCACTGGAGTCCCTACCTCCAGGGAACCTCACATTCTGACCGAAGACCACAAGCAACCAGGGGAAGCGGGGGAGGGCAAGTACTGTCTGTTGGCTGTGCCCCGCTTCTCCGAAGCCATTCACTATCACCAGACACAGCCCCACTGACACCGTATTGGCTGGCTTCCTCCATTGTCATGACTGTGTAGGAAGGCACCATGCATGCAAGCCATCACAGCTCACTGCTCCATGTGGGCCGACGGAGGAAACAGCTCCACGGAGCACGAGAGCAGCCTGGGGTAAAGACAGAGTAGAACTCTTATCTCGACGAAACAGAAAAAGAGGAGGACAGAACACGGAATTTGAATAGAACATTCTAGATTTGAGTCTTCTGTTGTTTCCCCCTTGATTATTTACTCCTTGACAATTTCAAGCCTTCATTCACACAGTCCATACAGTGCACGCGTGTGTACAATGGATTCCAGTCTTTTCACATTCCGTTAGCCTCCCTTGCCCCTCCTACTCACTACTAAAGCCCTTCTTTCTGAGAAGCCCCCTTGCACCTTCACGTCTTCTATTTGTGTGCTAACCACCTAGTTTAATTATAAAGGTTGGTTAGTTTTGATTGTCTACTAATTGGATTAAGAAGTACCCAGGGCATTAGCAAAGCACTCGTGTGTGTGTGTGTGTGTGTGTGTGTGTGTGTGTGTGTGTGTGTGTGTGTGTTTATGAGAGTGCTTAGGGAAGACCAGCCCTCAATGTGGCAGCACCATCCCATGGGCTGTGGCCCTGAGCTGAATTAAAAGAGTAAAGGAGAGCACTGCATTGTGCTTCCTCTGCTCTCAGATCTTCCCAGCCATAACCAAGCAGCCCGACATTCCTCCCCCACAGCTGAGACCTGCTTCCATTGCCATGGCCGCCAGGATGGATGGGTGGTACCCTCCAGCAGGGACCTCCTCTTTTACATTGCATCCTGTGTGCAACCAGTCACAGCAGCCATAAAGGGAAGTGATACCAACACTCCTTTCCACCTCTTCCAGCACCTTCTGCAGGAGCAATGTCACATCTGCTTTTCTGTATCCACAAAGCTTTCTGGGAGATGGAAGTCAGGCACAGGGGCTACACGTAAGACAACGCAAAGCTCCAACCAGAGGAAAAGGAAAGCAGAGTTAGCAGAAGAAACTCGGTGAGGCAGGAACACCGACCTGTCTGTTAATGCCTGCTCGTCTACAAATGGGAGACTGGGAGCTTGGCTGGGAATGATCTTCAGGTACACAAGACTCTGCGGGACAGGATCAACATCATCAGGAGGCATGTCCTGGTTAGTTACCTTGCATCTACCAGGTTGCCAGGACTATCTGTGAGAAGGGAGCCACAGATCTGAGGTGCGCTCTCTGCTCTTTCCTGTCTGAGTCAGGGGAGGATGGTACTAGTGGCCACTGAGAAAAGGAAGCCTGAAATACAGAACACTGGAGGAGCTAAGTGGGGTGTTGCTTAGCAACTCTTAATAGGAAATAATTTAACTGGGAAGTTATTTTTTCCTGAGAACTTGCTGCTCCAGCCTGAAGATAAGGATTCATCCCTTTGCTTCCGGCAGCTCCCCTGCGCGTACGCCTGGGTGCCTGGGTGCTTCCACATAGCCCCAACCTGACAGGAAAGGGGGCCTGCTTATAAGAACTCTAACACAGTGCAGAAGAACTTCAGTTTCAGTCTAAGAACAAGGGATGCCCAAATAGCATTGCTCCCTGCGGTACACAGGAGAGGCACACAGTGCGCACACGCGGTGGGCACGTGGACTTCCTCTGCCTGTCAGGTCCCATCTCTCTTACAGAATGTGGAAGAAACAATCTCTAAATGAAAACCTCAGCTGGTGACTCAGAGCTGCATCAGTCTAAGGTTTTGGCATCTCAGAAGAACTCCCCACATGTTGAGTTTCTGAATCTCTAACACGGAAGTGGTCCAGAGAAAACAACCCAGAGTTGCTAAAGGTGCTCCTTCCATGTCAAACAGTAAGCTTGGGTACAAGTGACAATGGATGTGCAGAGATCAGCTGTGCTGCTTCCAGGATGCCAGATGTAAACAAATACCTTTTCTCTTCCTGCTGTTTCACTTTACACAATTTGCTTAACCTCTCTGGAAGTCAATTTTCCCATCAGCCGAATACAAGCAGTAATAGTACTGACTTCACGCGTCTGTGCTGATAAAGTCAGGTGTGTGAGCTCAGCGCCTGGTGTTGGGAGGAGCCTGGGAGCGCGGCCCAGCAGTCTTGTGGTCGAGTTTAGTAGACGGTTATGTTCTTTGTACGTTCATTCAGTCATTACTATAACTGCTTGCAGTTTGGCAAGTGTGTGTGTGTGTGTGTGTGTGTGTGTGTGTGTGTGAGAGAGAGAGCGTGCATGTGAGCGTGTATGTGTATGTGAGTATGTGCCTGTGTGTGTGGTCCCAGGTCATAGAGTCTTTAAAATACACTTTGGAGCTGGTCATTTAGCTTTGATGGTAAGGGTGCAGTGTTAGCAAAATGTACTTTGGGTGCTGGGTGACTGCTCAGGGGTTCTGAGTTCCGATGCCCAGCACGCACAGGAAGAAACACACGTCTGTAAATCCTATGTGATGAGAGGAGAAGAGAAGAGACTCTCTGGGAGCTCCGGGGACAGCCAGCCCTGTAAAGCTCTGTCTCAAACGTGGTGGAAGGGGAAGACCGATGCCTACGGGTGAATTCTGACTTCCGCCGGTACACCGTGGCAATGCATATCATCACTCATTCACGAGTAGACATAGAATATACACATCACACACACTCCCGAAAACAAAAGGCAAAACAAAATGCACATCAGACATGGGGTGGGGGTTGGGTATCATGAAAGAACAGACAGAAATAGATTGGTACAGCCTGCCTAATGACCCGACCCTACTTAACTAAGATGCCAATCTCCAAGGCCGACCCATGTTCCTCTGAAGAAAATTTCTGACCGGAGAAGGGGGTGGCTGAGGACACAAACCGAAGCAGCTACCCAATGGCACAAGGTCTGTGAAAGCCCAGCGAGGGGCATGGCAGGTATAGGTGCAAGGCCAGGATAATTTCCCCACATGCTGTTTGGGACCCAACAGGAGGGAGAATTCAGAAATGCTGCCTCCACTCTAAACAGCCAGTGCTGTGTGGGATCCCAAAATAACTGTACAGCAGGCTTAGTCTACCCAGTATGCGTCCTTAAAATCCGTCTCCCAGCAGAGGGGGCCTCGCCACTGAAAAGCCAACTCCTTCATCTTTGTTTTTAGATAAAACTACTTTTAAATGTTTTTCACATCTGTGCTTTGTGCATATCCAAAATGCCTCCATGAGACATCGCCAGGGCTCACGGAGAAGGGCTTCCTGAGCAGCCCAGGAGGGGCTCTGAAGGGAAGGCTTTCTCCCGTCATCCATGCAAAATGATCTGCCATTGGGAATGTGCTGACAGCAGTCCAAATGCCGGAGGCAGGGGACACAAGCTGATTCTGTGCCACTTCCAAGGCCACAGAAGGCTTCTACTCTCTCCCACTTACCAACTTTCAATGTCTGCCACTTATCTACTGTTTTGTATCATTGGTTTTGTTTGTGTGTGTTTGGTTGCTGTTGTTCGTTTTTTGTTTTGTTTATTCAAGACAGGGTCTTCTACTTGGCCCTGGCTGTCCTGGAACTCACTCTGTAGACCAGGCTGGCCTTGAACTCAGAGATCTGCCTGTCTCTGCCTCTCTGAGAGCACTGGGATTAGAGGTTTGCGCCACCACCGCCGCCTGGTTCTCCCGGTTTTTGTGAGAAAGTGTGAGCGCTCATCATGCGGCTGCCATCTTTACGGCAACAGAGTCGAGATCGTCCTCCGCGTCGGTCGGTCATAGTGTCTCCGCAAGTCCACTCCATCGCATTCAGCACTTTCTAACAAAGCTGTGAGGAGCAGAAGCGGGTGGACCTCACCCTTCCTACAGGAAAAACGCAGGGCAACAGGACTCAGCCCTTTAACATCCGGGGAGGGGCGGGTTCTAACTGGCGCTCAGCACCTGCCATCCTGGTCTGCGGTCATCAATCCTGACCAGAACTCAGTTCCTCACCATCCATCTACCGCAAGCCATTCCCACCTCAGCAAACCGGAATAATCATCGGCGAAGAAGGAATAACTTGTTCCTGTGAGGAGAAGGAGGGGCAATTACATAGTTCTGCCACCTCTTCTAGAAAACTCGCCCTTGGGGTAGTCCTTCTCAATATTAGCTTCACCTTCCTCGGGGGGCCATGCTGGTCTGAAGAGCAAGGGGGGTTCTGCACTTTCCGAAGCAGGGTAAAAAAGTTACTGACACACTTTCAGATGGCCAGCATTCAGGGAGGAGCCCACATGGATGGCACTTCCGGTCAAGAACACCACAGGATAAACTTGGACAATATAAGACCAACATGCTTTCTCTCTGAATCTCCATCCCAACAGAAAGTGTCAAGAGGACCCAGGAGAGTTGGGAAGGACTTCCGCTGTCTATGAAGGACTAGAACTGAAGCCTCTCTGCTCTAGCGTGGGAGCAAGCAGAACCACAGAACAAGACACGCCCCTTGACAGCCTTGACAGCTATAACTGTGGATCCCAGCCATGGGTCTCTCCTGAGCACACCGCCCACAGTGAGAGGAAGGACCAGGCGCAGATCTGTCTGCAGAAACAGGCCCAGCCTGGGGCTGGACACACAACCCATAGGATCAAGAAAAGTTACCTGAGCCTTCAGATGTGAATACTTCTTCCGGGGCCCCAAAGCTAGAAAAAGACAGCTATCAAACAGTTAAGGTCATGTGCAGATATTTTGAAAAATCTACTCAATGACAGGGTAGGAAACAAAAATGCCAGGGTACGTGAGGAAGGTTTACCCACCACCCAGCTCCCGAGAGAAATCAGTCATGGCGCAGGGCGATGATGAAACAAGCAGGTTTGAGATTTCTCCATGGACTGTTTAAAAGGTAAAAAAAAAAAAAAAAAAAAAAAACAGGGACTGATGGAAAGCAAGGTAAAACAGCACATGCTATATCAAAGGTAGGTAAAAGCAGGGCAAGTCGATGCAAACGACTGCAAACCCGGAGATCACAGAGCAGAGCTCAGCTGCCCATTAACTAAGAAGTCTGTCTCTCCAGCCCTGCCTATCTCCCTGAGGGAAGACAGCGGGCTGGGAGTCAGTCCCCAGTGGTCTCCACACCCCAGCAGGCAAGGCCACCAGGAAAGAAAGCTGCTATGAAGTGGGTGCCACAGGAAATTCAGGGGGAACATCAGAGGAGACTGGCAGAGTGTCACACAAAGACGTGGAAGGCTGCGCGCTGAAGAACTTTGTGACAGATGGGAGACTCCTTCCTGATTAAATACTTCTGTTATTAGGAATAATCACAAAGCTACTCATGAATCCAAGGCGTCTTATGAAGAAACGGGTCTGATGCCACTGGTGGGCTCTGATTATCCCTTATGGTTCATGTCCCAGCTAAGAAATTAGTGTGCTGTGTAAGAGGGAGTGAATTAAAGATTTGAAAGGGAAAATGGCAATTCTTGTCAGCAGCAGATGACAACACTGTGTATATAAATAAACCGAAACCCCGAGGCAAAGAAGCAGCAAAAAGTCTGCTGAGACTGCTGTGTGCAGAACAGAAGAAAAGCAAAAGAACCAGCATCTCATCAACACTAACAATTAAGTAAAGTAACTTTTAAAAGTCTGAGTAACCCATTTACTGACATGTAATTTTATTCATTCTTTACGTTTTGAAATTATAATGTAATTACATACTTCTCCCTTTCCTTTCCTCCCTCCAAGCCCTCCCATATACCCCCCCCTTTTTCAAATTCATGGCCTGAGTTTTCATTAACTGCAGTTACATGCATGTGTATAGACATATATATCCCTAAATATAACCTACTCAGTCTGTATCATGTTAGTTGCACGTATGTGATGAGCTGAGCAAGGACAACAACAGACATGCCGAAATGGGCAGGGGAAAGGCAATTTCAAAACTCCATTTATAAAACAACAAATCAAAAATTTGCTAATTTTATGAAGAAGGAAAAGTCTTAGAAGCATATAAAAGAGCATTAGACTTTTGGAGAGACACCGTCGTCTCAGACAGGGAAGGGTCTACCAAAATCTCTCAGTGTTCTTTTTTTATTTAATGTTCCCCCCCCCCCATTAAATTCTTAAGCTTTAAATCTCATGCAAAGCAAAATGTCAATAATCTAGTAAACTGTAACGCCAGACACCAGCTGGTTTTCCCATCAACTATGACCAAACTATTCTGATGTTTGTACTGAAACGGAAAAGACGTTGAGTAACTTGCTCTTCTAGAAAGAACACTTCTGATGCAGTGGTTCCAATTTTTGAAGAACGGCCAGGTGCACGCCATGAACACCTAGGCGCCACTGCCGGCCCTCGAGCTGACACTACCTGTGGACAAGCATGAAGACGGGTGATCTGGCGCACCTGGTCTCAGGTATGCAGAACAAGGACAGCAGTGGAGGATGGGGAAGTTGCCGGGTAGGACACATAGGGGTACACCAAGTCCTCTAAGTGGCATGAGGGCAATCGATGAAGAGGAGGAGGTGAAGTCACCACTGTTTCCAGTGTCTACTATGACTGTGTCATTTTAGAGCAAGACAAACTTGAAGTCACTCTGCCCTGCCTTACTTCTGCAGCAGAAAGTGTCACCAAGGACAGTGACAGTTTGGTGCTGGTCACATAGGCACAGACTGGCAGATCCCTAGCATGCCTGTCTTGGGGCTCAGCCAGGCTTCTGTAATGGTCATGCTAAGAATCCTCTGTCCAATGTAGGTGTTCCACCCATTCCCATCGGGTCTCCACCAGCCTCTGCTGCTCTTTTTCTCTCGTCTCTTCATCCCAAAGCCTCTCCAGTCTGTCTGTAGATCCTTCTCCTCCATCCCCTGTGAGGGGCCTCTGGGTTGCTGAATCTCTCACTGCTGGGGTTTTAATTTACGAAAACTAAGCAGGCATCTTGGCTAATTATCCTCAGCCCAGACCTGTTCCCCACACGGTACATCATTCAACCGAGCCATCAGGCAGCTGCAAGAGAGGATCCACTCACAAGGCAGGAGCACTGAGTAACATCACAGGCTGGACCATACTGCTAAGATATGACATCACCCAGACACGGGCAGAGTCAAGAGCCCCAGCAGGAGCAAAATGGGTATCCATTTGCAACAGGAATAGGAAGCAAGCTTACTCACAGGATATGGTCGTGCCGGTAGAAAAGCCGTGTGGCTGGAGTCTGTCTTTATATACAAGGTAAGTGTGGCTGAGGAGGAACGCATGTGTTAGCCAGTCTTGGAGAGGCAGGGCACACTAAGTGATGGCACTAAACTCCAGACTACACCAAGCTGTGGCTCCACTATCCAAACAAAAGACCAGCCCAGTCCTGCTGCCAGCAGGATTGATGAATTCCAACATGCACTCCTATGACCTCAGCTACCAAGCACCTCTACATAGATATTTCAAAGGACTTTCTTCTCCGTGTCTGGCTTATTTCACTTTCAACTGGACAGGAAGAATGAGATTTGGTGATTTATTGCTCAGTATGTTGACTTCAGTCGATAATAATAGATTAGATATTTCAAAATTGCTAAAAAGAGCCAGGCGTGGTGGGTGCAAGCCTTTTATCACCAAACTTGGAGTCAGAAGTAGAGGGGTCTGTGAATTTGAGGCTATCCTGGTCCATGTAGCAAGTTCTAAGCCAACTAAGGCTACATAGTGAGGCCCTATCTCAAAAAAGTTTGTTAAGGCCAGGCAGTGGTGACACACGCCTTTTATCCCAGCACTTGGGGGACAGAAGCAAGAGGATCTCTGAGTTCAAGGTCAGCCTGGTCTACAAAGTTCCAGGACAGGTGCTCAAGCTACATAGAGAAACCCTGTCCTGAAAAACCTAGGGTTGTAAAGAGCAGATTTTAAACATTCTCATTTCAAAAAGAATAATTCAGTCAGGTGTTTGATATGTTAATCATCTGACTCTATCACCTTACAAACCACATATACCTCAAAGTGTCACATTATAATTTATAACATACAACTGTTATTTGTCAATTAAAAGGTAGACATATTTTTACACCTTCCTCAGTCATGTCTTTCAGAGCCTAAGACGAAGGCTACATGACCAAGTAAGGCTTGAATCAAGGCACAGAGTTGGAATCCAAAGACGTATGCCAAGTCCTTACCTGGTCCCAGGCAGACACTGTGCCTCCAAAGCACATGAACAGGTAACCCATGGCAACCAGACATATCCAGATCACCATCGAGAACACACGGAGCAGCTTCTTGAACACAGACTCGATGCAGACAAGGATGAATATGGCGAAGAAAATTGCCAGGGCAGTGGGAACTGTTATTAAAAATGCCACGTGGTCTTCCACTTCCTGGGGAGAGAACGGAAAAGAGTGAGAAGCTACCGTTAGGAAACAAAGAGACTTATGAGAAAACATCATCAACGGCAACCAGCGCCAAACTGTGTGGGGCTGAGAACCATTTCAAAAGTAGAGCACTTCAAAGTTTCAAAAAAGTTTCCAGGTTTTATATTGAAT
The DNA here is from genome assembly GCF_903992535.2 of Arvicola amphibius. Lineage (NCBI taxonomy): Eukaryota > Metazoa > Chordata > Mammalia > Rodentia > Cricetidae > Arvicola > Arvicola amphibius. Next base: position 4,751,593 of record NC_052049.1, on the reverse strand, counting down.
AGCCATGGCTTTCAAACAGATCATGCAATAGGGGCTTAAAGAAGATGAACTAGCCAGATACTCATGCTTACATTTTCCAGAAAAATGGAGAAATACATTTTATGCAGAAGTGACTTCAAGAAAAGCAAATGAATATAAGAACCCATTAACGCCCGGAGAAATTAAGGCCATCAGCTCACTGCCTGAATTAGAGGATCATAAATACCATGGGCTCAGGAAATTAAGTCACCAAATGGATTTGAAATATTTTATTTTTTTTAAAAAAAAAGAAACACATTTGGACTACTTCCATGTCTACAATGATTAGCTTTTATTTTAATTCATGCCAATTATTGTCCTAAAGGGATCACAGGTTACTAATGAAGGAACAGAGTGTGTTAAATATAGAAGTCTGTGGACGGGAAGAATGTAAGAGAGTGCCCATAGCTGCCGCGACTGCCTCCCCCTCTCGGTCCCTTAAAAGGAAGTGCCCATTCACCTATTACCATTTATCTATTATTAGCTTCTACCTGCTACCACTTCCCAAATTCATGTTTATATACCAGTACTAATTCTGTCTTTATTTCTTTTCTCTATTTTTTTTCAAAACAGGATTTCTCTGTATAGCTCTGGTTGTCACTTGTAGACCAGACTGGTGTCAAAGTCACAGAGATCTGCCTGCCTCTGCCCCCCTGGGTGAGTGCTGGGATTAAAGGCACGTGCCACCACCACCTGGTTTCTCTCTCTCTCTCTCTCTCTTTCTCTCTCTCTCTCTCTCTCTCCCTCTCCCCCCTCTCTCTCTCCACACACACACACACACACACACACACACACACACACACTTATTTAATTTGTATAACAAGAGCAGTACTGTACCATAGACATCACGTTTCCTTCGATTATACCTGAAAGGACTAAGATTGGCTACCTTGAACTGGAGTCCTGCGATGAGTGACACTCACTAGGGGGCTGAATATAAATGTCTTTAATCCTCACCCAAGGGTCTACAAATACAAACACATGAAACGAAGGTTCAGTCAAAACTCTCCACATGGCCAGAGCCATAAGGAGTCTGGTGAAGTTTTAAGAACACAAAAGGAACAGTAAAGTGAGGTCTTCTGCGGCCTGAGGAGGCCTAAGGGGATGTGGGGCACACAGCCTTGCTGTCCCGTCAGCAGCTTCACACTGGTCTCCATGGCTGCATCTACATCCCAGACAAGCAGTCACAGAACGAACAGGGCAGTCAAAACCTGCGTGGAGCCCAAGCAGGAGTGAGACTTAGACGCCTTCGGCTACCTTCATGTCCTGTGCTCTCATTTACATGTGTGTTAAATGGTCCGTGCATGGCAAGAGCAACAAGCGAAGTCCATAGGATTCAGGGGTGTTTCCGTGTTTGACCTGCTCTTTGATCCTGACACGGGTCCTAGGAGGTGGACCTCGTGGCCGTGCCCCCTACAGCTGAGAAAGTAGGGGCTCGGAGAGGCGACGTAGAGAGCAGGAGAGCAAGAGCCCAGCCCAAGGATCCACTGTGGGTATGTGCCATGGGGGCTCAGCCCTCTTGCAGAAGTTAAAAGGGTGTGTCTTTGGACAGGCCAGAAGAACCAGTGTTTCAAGAACTGACAAAAACTCGCTAAACCGTGAGATGATCTTACCCTCTGGCCCATTCATCTCTCCACCCACAATCAAGTCAAAGTTACTGCCTTTACCCTCAGACACCATGACAGTCCCTGCAAAGGGCGATGAACACCTTGTGGGCTATGAGAGCCAGGCCCTCGGATATTAAACACTAACAGGCTCAGGACCTGGTAGCATGCCATCTGAAGGTACCCTCCTGGGAAATGACTGCTTCACACATGGGGCCATGAAAACTAACTTTATATCAACCCTCTCACAACAGACTTAACCGAACTGGCAAAGAACAACTAACCACACAATAGCCCGAAGGCTATTTTTCCAGAACAAGCTTTCGTTTCTTTCATGAAGGCACTGAAGGGGCAGTATTCACCCCACTGCCTCGCACATGCAGAGCTGGAAGATGAAGGCCAGGAGCTGTGGGAACTGACGACAGAGTCGTACCCCTTCAGGCCAGAACAGGGGTCTGCAGGAGCTTTCCCAACGACTCATGGGGAGTCTTCTGCCATCCTACTTGGCTATAATTCTTTGCTACTGCATAAAATGTAAGCATTAAGTCTCTATTCTCTCACTTTTGATTGCTTGTTCTCAGAGTCTGAACACTAGATGTAACTTGCTTTCGGTGGCCAAGTAGCTGGTGTGCACAATCCTTTAGCAGAAGGCAGTTTTCTCGGTTTTCCTAGTTCTTTGAGAATTCTGCACGGTGCCTATTGTTCATGTTCAGCCCCACGCCAATTCTTGCCAGTGCCATCCCCCTTTCTTTCAACACCCAACTCTGCATCCATTTTTTTAACTTCATCATGCACAGTTTATTCTGGACACGTACTACTGGATATGTGGCCTTCGCTGGAGGGAGGTCAACCCACCAGGGACCACACCCTTAAACAAAACTGACTCTCTCCTGGAAGCCATCAACCGCCAAGTAGCTCATTAGCTCAGGTTAGGATTTGGTGCTCACCTCTCCTCTTCATGCTAGAACTTACCTGACCTGAGCCCAGGCAGGCCACATGCATGCCGGCGCGGCTGTTATTTGTGTACGCAATCACTCTATTGTGGCCAGAAAAATAGCATTTCTTTGTGATCACCTACTGTCTATGGTTCTTGTCCCCTTCCTTCTGCCATGATCCCTGAGTCTTGGGTGGAGGAGAATTATACAGATGTAAAATGTGTGTGTGTGTGTGTGTGTGTGTGTGTGTTCAGACTTAATGAGTATAACTCGGTGCACACTTCATTTTTTAAGAGGCGGGCCCCTGAGCCCTGGTGGCAGGGTATACTTTTGCTCACTAGCTGGGTGGCATTACCAGGAACATTGTGCACACTAGCAGACAGCCACACCTTTGCACAGAGAGACCTGCCTGGTAGGGAGCTGAGGCACCACACGGCCAGCCGGACCGGGCAGTCAGCTGTTGCTCATGGAGCGGAGGACCTGACTCCTGGCCAAGCCTGGACCCACTGAAAAACAGGAAGAGGACAGATGTCCACTTCTTCTGCATCTGCTGACGAACACCAGCTCCGAGTGAGGTTTGACGGAGACTTTTCCACAAAATAGAACCCTTTATACTGTGTCCAGGAAGACAGAGTCGAGCATTCATTAGAGTATGTAAAACCTTAGAAACTGCATTCTTCCCCAGGTCTCGCCCGGTACATCATGCATTTTTCTTCAGGTTAAGTAAATGAAGTCAAGGAATTCCCTCAGACTGAAATTACACTGCTCCCCTTTCCCACACCATTCCCAGTGGATGACAACGAAGCCATGGAGTTACCCCCGTGGCTATATTCTATGCAAGATGAGCTTATAAACTCCGCAACACAAGAGAACCAGTCGCTTCTAATGTGGAAATGAAAACATCAGAGCATCGTCTACCTAAATTATTTTTATATTTCACTACCTCTCCTCCTTTAAAAGTTACCACACACCCCAAATGAAATAAAATGTACTAAATTAAATGCCTTTAGCAGTACTAAAATACCCTTTAAAAGGTAAAGAGAGGGGGGATATAACACACAGAAAATGGGGTGTACTAAAATGCCTCCCACAAAGGAAACTTTCCATGAGGTATTATCTACCATAATGATAATGGGCTCCTATCACTCTCTTTGAAAATTCTGTCCTTCATTTTTGATGCATTTTCTAGCAATTTTGCATGGGTTCTAATTGCTAGGACTATTAAACACACATCACGTTTATTCATCCCGTGTCTCCGAGGCCACGCTGCAGAGAAGCAGTTTATCAGCTCCCATCGTTTGTCTTCCAGGTGCACCTGTCTTCTCTTCCTCTTAAAAGTGCTGCTTTGCACTGAGATGGCAACAGACGCCCTAATGCATAGCAATACTGCTCTATTAAAATGCTTCCCCGAAGTGCTTTGAAGCCACCCTCACAGCAGTAATGCATCTGCATTGTCTCCTGCAGTGTAAGCAGCTGAGCGGCCCATTCACCTTCATCACCGCACCCTGCTGCGGACTCCGTGGCTCTGGCTGTTCAGTGAGGGTGAGAACCTGCGCCTAGTTAGGCTCCCCATCTGATAGAGGTGTGGGTCTGGAGACACCTGTTGGCGTGTGTGTATGTAATAGAAAAAAAAAAATAAACTTCCACTCCTGTCTATAGTTATATTTTAACTCAGAATATAAAATGAATATGTATGTCATTGTGACCATCTTAAATATATATAAAGTTAATAACCCTCAAAGTGTATAAGGCAAAACATGGACTAAAGAGAAAAGTAAATGAGTCTCCTCAGAACTGAAGGCTCAAGGACCTCCCTCAAGCTACCAACGGAGCAAGCAAACAAGACAAAAGCAAAATCAAGTAAGCGACATAAGCAGCAAACTTAAGTGGGAAGCCTGACTTAATTAAAAAAATCAGGGGAGCCGGGCGGTGGTGGCGCACGCCTTTAATCCCAGCACTCGGGAGGCAGAGGCAGGCGGATCTCTGTGAGTTCGAGGCCAGCCTGGTCTACAAGAGCTAGTTCCAGGACAGGCTCTAGAAACTACAGGGAAACCCTGTCTCGGAAAAAAAAAAAACAAACAAACAAAAAAAATCAGGGGAGGACAGCATTCTTTTCCAGTGCTCGTTGACGTTCAGAGCAAGTCCACACTGTGCAGGGAGTGTGGGTCAACAGTAGAGCATGTGCCTCGCTGGTGCGATGCCCTGGATCCAATCACCAGCACGCACAAAGTCATGATGTATCAGGTAACTTGCCAAAAATATAAAAACTGTGAGGTCTTCCTACAAACCCATGTTCTCTGACCATAGCATAATGCAAATTAGAAATGTATGCAAAAGCATAGTAAAGCATATTAAAGCTCACCTCACATGTGCAGGTCAACAATGGAAATACCCTTTGATTGAAGAAAAAACCCTAAACTGAATTTTGAAAGACTATGGAAGCGGTCTGTCAGTCAATGGCAAGCGGTGACAGCGTCAGGGAGGATGACAGAGAAGCCCTAGAGCTGGGGTGGTTTGTTGTGGTGTGGGTTTGGTGTTGCCGGGTCACGACGGAGAAGCCCTAAAGTTGGGATAGTTTGTTACGGTGTGGGTTTGGTGATGCTGGGAATCACATTTCCCAGAATCTCTGGAATTCTGTGGTTCTCTGCTAGAGCTGAGCCAAAGAGGAATCTGGGAGGCAAAAGTGTATCCCTGAATCCTCACCAAATATTTTTAGCTGGAGGACCTGTGGGTGGACAGTGCTTCCCAATGGCTGGTGCTGATCTTTACATTCATCTCATTGGGGGCACTTTCTTTGTCTCTAACAGTGGCTCCTGGGTAATTGTTAAAACCTGATTAAAAAAAAATTATTCTCCCTTTGAGAAGCAGTTGCTAGGGAAGAAAACCAACAGCCACTGGGTGTGGCAGCGTCACCATGCAATCCAAGATGCCCACTACTGCAAAATGTGGTCTGTCACATAGTCATTGGCTGAGGATGAGTGAGTAAGGGTTGGTCAGGGTTAAGGTGCAACTAACAGGCTGGAGTCTGGGGGGGCTGGGAAGATGGCTCAGGTGTAGAGCATTGGTTTCTCTTCCCTACAGACTGGGTGCAATTCCCACCACACACGGTGGCTCACAACAATCTCTAACTTGAATTCCAGGGAATCCAGCACCCTCTTCTGGCCTCTGGAGGCACCAGGCAAACACACATGATATGTAGACATACATGCAGATAACACCCACACACCCACACACCACTTTTTTAAAAAGAGTATTATCACTAGTAAACCCTTTGAACTGGATTTTTCTCACAGTGCAGTGGTGGGTGGGTGATGGAGGAGAGTTATCTGTCTATGTTACTTTCATTGGTTAATTAGTAAAGAAAACTGCCTTGGCCCTTTAAGAGAACGGAAAATTAGGTAGGCGGAGTAGACAGAACAGAATGCTGGGTAGCAGGAGAGGGGGGACACTTCAGGCAGTCGCCATAGTGAGCGGTTGCCATGCTTCTCCTCTCCGAGATGGATGCAGGTTAAGATCTCTCCTGGTAAGCCACACCTCGTGGTGCTACACAGATTACTAAATATGGGTTAAAGGAAGATGTGAGAATTAGATAATAAGAGGCTAAAATTAATGGGCCAGGCAGTGTTTAAAAGAATACAGTTTCCGTGTAATTATTTCGGTTAAAGCTAACCAAGCGGGAGCCGGGCAGCAGGAACGCAGCCTGTCTGCTCCTCACTACAGGTGGGTGGTATTAATGTGGCTGTTTTATGTATGTGAAGCATTGCTAAAGAGTGGACAGTACCTTTTCAGCCTACAGACATTCAGACCAAGAGAAGTAAAACCTGACGCAGGGGATGACTTCCCATCCTTCCTTTGGGCACATGAATGCCCTTTGCTAGAATACGCTGGATTCTGAATCTGATGCTGTCAATGGATGGAATTTTCCTGGGGGGGGGGGGAGGGGCTGCTATCTTCTCGAAGGAACATACTAAATACGAGGGTTCAGGTAGGCGTCTATGTTAGCAATTCGAGCTGCCAACAACCCCACATTGCCTCTGCTGTGGTTTTGTCATGAGACTTGGCACAAAAATTCCCTTCCTTGGTGGTACACACTTGCAGTCCCAACACTTGGGAGGGATTAGTTTAATTTCAATACATAGTAATCTTGAGGTCAAGATCCTGCCTCAAAATTAATTATTAATTAATCAAATGTAACTTTAACCAATTGTTCTCACTTCCTTTCCATTGCTATGGTAAAAATACCCTGGGCAAAAGCAACTTAGAGGAGAAGGGGGTCTATGTGGCTCAAGATGCCAGCTTTTATCCATCACAGCTGTGAGACGGCTGGTCATATCGCGAGCGTTCAATAGTAGAGCGACAGTGGACACATATGTAATTCTTACTAATTCTCAGCCCTTCTCTAAGAGTGCACAGTCCAGGATCCAAACTCAGGGGATGGTGCTGCCCACAGTGGACTGGGTATGCTCAATTAAAGTGGTCAAGACAGCCATACACAGACACGCCCACAGGCCAGCCTGATCTGGATGTCTTCCTTCATCATGGACATAGTCTTCCCAGGTAATTCTAAATTGGGCAAAGTTGACAATTAAAGCCAATGGTGAAACCAGAAAGCTTAACCCTTGGAGCAGGATGGTCTCAAACAGAACACCCACCTGTGGGGTTTTAAATGTTTTCAATAAACTATTATCTATGTGAAGAAAAACTAAAGTTCACCAGTAAAAGTTGATTTGCTACCAAAAGGACAATGTGTTTTGGATCTGCACCTTACAGTGCACATACGTAGACCTGCTTCTCGGCTTCAGATGTGGCTATGCCCCCAAGAACCCCACCATAAATGAAAATATGGTAAGTGTAAAATGTATTCAAGAATATCTAAGCTAGTAAGCAGCTCAGCTCATCACCAGGGTTCTGAAGCCTGGGAGGCTTTCCTTCCTGATAGTCTAACAAAGAATGGGGTTTGCCACTGCTGCCCAGCATTGCAAGAGAGGACTGGGCTGCATGGTTCTAAAGTAAGGAACGAGTCTGAGTCAGAGCTGCAAGCACAGTGTCTACTGAGCGGATATTGTTTTCACACTATTGCTAATCTGAAAAGTCTTACATCAAAGAGTCATTAGACCAGGGACTGGCTGTAAATGCACAATGTGTATGTACGTGCGTGTGTGCGATAAAGTGGACAAAAATGGAAGCTTAAAGAAGACAAGTACAATTCCACGTGAAACACTTAGAGAGGGAGATGGGGAATGAGATGGAGCACACACACAGAAATAAATCACTGGGCAGATGTAGCCTATCCTGCATTAGTGGCTGTTTATTTTCATATGAGTAAGCCAGTAATCCAGATGTAAATCAAGGAGGATTGTGCTCAGGAAGGGAAGATTAATCAAGCTAATCGAATGATTAATCCCACTCTGCACCTACTCCCAATTCCAAAGTGCACGGTGGTTATGTCTGAATTAACTGCTGCCTATCACGGGGACCGATTAACCATGAGGCTCATCCTGTGTCTGAGCTATGTTCACATCCCGTCATCCATGCCATCGGTACTCAGCTGATCATATCAGTGAGTTCGTGGTTTCTGTAGCTCTTAATGGTTCTACTAACAGACCAGCCTAAAATTTTCTTTCCTTTTAAATGTTATCAGTAAACTATTATCTTGGGCTCTTAAATGCTGCACCTTATTCTTTTAACATAACACAGGAAACTCAAACACACACTGTACACATTAGCATACATGTCAGTGACAGTCAGGTCTCGGGGGTAATTCACAGGAGTAACAGCTGGTGCCTTTGAGCCCAATCTTGCAGCCGCCACATCAAGCCCTGACAGGAATGAAGGGCAGAGAAGGGTGTAGACAGGAAGCTTCATCCATGTTCGTCCACTAACTTCTCTACCAGAGCCTTTGGGAGGCAGAAGCAGGCAGGTCTCTGTGAGTTCAAGGCCATCCTGGTCTGCAGGTCTACATCGTTAGGACACCCAGAGCTGCATGATAAGAGCCTGTCTCAACAAAAAAAATAAAACAAACAAACACAGGATCTTTGTGTCTGTATTCCTGTGTGTTTCAACTCTAAGACAGTGTTCACTCCATATATCTCAATGTCCCTAATGATTTTAATCACTAGCTTTTTGATTAGGTTGAAACAGAGTTTGTCTTAAGACTCTCTAATGATCAAGACTCTGATAAATCTCTCTCTCTCTCTCTCTCTCTCCCTCCCTCCCTCCCTCCCTCCCTCCCTCCCTTCCTCCCTCTTTCTCTCTCTCTCTGTTTATGTTTGTGTGCATGCATAGTGCATACATGCGTGTATGCGTTCTTGTCTCTTCTTTCTCTCTCATGCACCTTCCTTCTCCTTCAGCACAGTTCACCCTAGAGTTCTGGGCAACGCTAAGACCTAGCTGCCCAGTCACCTCATAGTGGCTTTCCAGGTTCCTGACATCTGTTTCTGTGTCCACCATCCTCACCAGATCCTGGGTTCTGGAAACAAAAGAGTGGACCAAAGTAAAACATAGGGGGGAAAAGGGTAGGGAGGTAGAAAGGCACAAAAGGAAAATTTTGTAACATGCCAACGAGGCCGCGCCAAGGCACTTCTCCTCCTGGTCTCCCGTACCTTCTGTGGGCTTTTGTTGTGCCCTTACACAAAGGGGGCATTGATTTAGCACAAGACTAATTTTGTCAAAGGAAACAAACATGCAAGGTGACTCACTAATGCTTCTTTCTCTCCCAAGTGCACCTGGGATTTGCCAACCAGGAATGTGTGTATATTTCTTAGTCTAATACCGTGTTATCACAGGGTAAACATTCCTTTATTACTCTTGGTAATTTTATTTAAAATTACTCAAAGGTAAGCACTGAGAAGTATAGAAGATGATAGGAATGTCAAGTTCAGAAGAATTTCTGTGCTGGGGAATGTTAAACTTTTGTCAAAATGTGACTTGTCATTAAACTATCCACACTTCCTCCTTAAAAATTCCTTTCCCACAGAGCTCACAATGAGAGAAAACATGCCTATAGATAGACCTATCTGAGCTTCCCCAGCAATGTGAGGGTTAAAACTGCTTGGTACAATTCACGAGCATTTCAATAATCAGAAGCAAAAATCAATAAAGGTGAGGTGTTCAGCAAGGGCTGGATTCTCCAGGAACTTGAATGCAAACATACAACAGAGGAAGGAGGGGGAACCACAGTTAGACAGGCATCCTTGGTTGAGGAGCCCAGAGTGACCAGCTACCCCAAGAAGTAAAGGGTAACTGACGAGATGGGGTCATCTCGTCATGAGATATTTGACATGAGATATTTGGGGTGCACCATTGGGGATGATGCCAACACAGTGGCAGCCTCAGCAGGTGCTCAGGAAGTATTCAGTGAGATAAGAAATGGGGCAAGTTAAGTGACTGCCTCAATGCCAACAATCTTTCTAATGGACTAAGATTCTACCAGTTTCTTCCTGAACACCTGCCAAAAACAATTACAGGTCAAGCATATGACTGTCATGAAGACTACCACCCAATGCTGTTAACTGAACAATATCTCAACTCTAACTACTGTTATTTTTCAATAGACTCCATGACTTCAAAATACCAGTAAAAAACCACAGCTCAAAGGAATGGCTCTCATGGTCCATTCCACTATGACAGAACATCCTCAGACAACCGGAAAGCCATGGGTGGATTCTCGGAGCGATGGGGCAAATCCTAGAAGGAAGCATCTCTGTCACCCTTCATCACCGAAAGAGGGGAAGAAGATGCAGCCATTACAGAGTGAAGTCTGAGACTGTTCACAGCAGGAGGGGTTTCTACCAGGGGACTATGAAAGTCAGGGATGGAAATTCCAGACCTGCAATGCTCTCCCACAGCATCGCTTGGAGAAAGCCAAGTGCCCTGGGATCTGACCCCCATCTCTGCAACTACATGACTTAAAAGTTTATTTAGCTCTCTGGCACCACTTGCTCCTGCGTTGAATAAGTCCTCTCCAGTCAACTACTGCTGTCCTGTTGTTAACAGCACAACAAAAAACGCATCTCCAGGGGATCTTGTGATGTCAAACAATCCCCCAGCTGCCCGTTGGCCATTTGGATCATCTCCTTCTGAGGCAGGCCCAATTTCAATTTGACAAACAAGGGAACCATAATGTGGTAAATAGTCCACCTCAGGGCACAGATGTCAGAACACAGAAAGGAAGGAAATCAAAATTCCAAGACAGAGAGACGCTCTTTACCATTTTACATGACTGTCATGTGTTTCCACATACATCCCAGACATGTGCTTTTGTTGCTCAGGCTGGCTTCAGACTTCAAACCGTATCTGAGCATGCCCTTGAACTCTGGTCCTCCTGCACCTGCCTCTTAAGCACTGAGATGGTTAGGTTGTACCGCCAAGCCTAGTTCTCTACTGTCATTTTTAAATCCAGAAGGCAATATCCATGGGATGCTTCCAATTTCAATTTGTGCCTGCACAGTTCTTTATATTGCAACCACATTCCTGCACAAAATTAAGAGTTCTTCCTTGGCCGCAGGTAAAACGTAACTGAAATGACTTAGTGACTGGCTGGCTGCAAATTACTAACACCTGCAAAGGAATCATCGCTTCGGTGCCTAGAAACAGCTGAAAAGATGGCTCCTTAGTCACCTTTGCTCTGGTGCTTACAAAAAATGCTCCGTTCCATGCTTCTAGAATTCTGGAACTACAAAAAGCACACACTCAAACTCCTGTTCTTTAGAGAGGTGGGGCATTTCCATCTGTCCTCCCAGACTCCAGCCCTTCTCATAAGTGAGTGATCCTTCCACCTGCGGCAGGTGCTGAAAGACTGGACCCATCAAGATGTGTTCCCCACACAGATACTTGTGCCTGTTCATTCTGAAAGATGGGCATGCTTTGCTGTAGACAGACAAAAGACACTGTCTGATAAATTTTCCTGAAGGGGGGAAACCTAGGGATGGAAAATTAATGTGCAGTGAAAAGTACTTACACCTACTGCTTCTAAAAGCTAGCTCATCATAGCGTGGTAAAAGTGGGTGGGCCAGATGCTCAGTTGCACACGCTACATATGTGTAGTTAATAAATGTACATGTTCTTACTTCAGGACATGCTACAAACCCTACTTTATTAAAATATCTGACTGCTTTCAATTTATGGGACTATAACTTTTCCATTCAAATATTGACTATTCCTAATCATAAATGTTAATCAAAACAAACATGGCCAGAGGCACCTGGTACTTTGACAAACAAGATTTATGTCAATCTTTCCTAACAATGAAGGCAATTTTTTGAGGAAAGCTGGCAGATTTCAGACATAATAAATGAGAAGATTGTGTTCTGAAAGGAGGTTCTCATACATTCAGTAATGAGCGCCAACTCTACAGCTTGACGTGGCATGACAATCTTTACAACTTAGTTTGCTCTCATTAGTTCTAAGCTTTCTGTTTCAGGGTCGCCCTGACAACCGTCCATGAGGCACTTGGTAGGCACTCGGCAAACCAATGCCTAAAAAAAAAAAAAAAAAAAAAAGACCATAAATCAGCTTTTTATTGAAACTTTCCACAGCGAGCAAGGAAAAAGTGTTCACCTTATCAATAGAAAGCAGAAATACAAACTATCCCATCTTCGGATAGTTACCAGCAAGTTACTAGTGTGACTTCAATCTTGTTTTTAGCCTTTTTAGATAGAAAACAATCAATTATATAAGCCTGTTAAGTTTTAAGCTAGCATTTGTTTTTCCAAGATAAAGAAAACGCAGCAAAGGTCTGTTCAACACTGTGGTCAGTGTGGCGGAATCGTGGATGCGGATGAAAATTAAGTGACGTAAAATGTTAACAGTATCAACTAGGATGAAACTGAATCAACGCACAGGTTGCCATTTTTCCTTTCTTATTTTCATTATTATTTTCATTCATACCTCAATACAAGGTTTCTTGTAGCCCAGACTAGACTGGAACTCACAAAGGAGTGAGAATGACCTTGCATTTCCTGATAGTCTTCCTTCTGTCTACTGTGCTAGATTCCAGGAAGGTAACACCACGATGATTCTATGTGGCATGGTGGATGGAACCCAGGGCTTCCATACTAGGCAAGCACTCTACCCACTGAGTACATCTCCAGTCCCCCTTTATCCTTCTGAACGGAAATTCAGAACCAATGTACATAAAGGCAATGGCAAATAGCAAAAAGCTATCTATGCACTTTGGTTCTCCTGGTCTGATTGGGCGACCCACGTAGACTAGTAGACAGGAGCTGTGTTTAAGAACGCTCCCACCCATTTGTTACTGTCAGAACTCATGAAGGACTAATGGAAATCAAAACCAGGCAGATGCATGGAAATGAAGGAAACTATCCAAGATTTCAGGCAGTAAAATCTAGATCTGTTTCACTGTTTCAGCTATCCCAAAGAGTGTGCCAAGGCAGAGAGATGGCAGACCCAAAGCTGTAATGTCGGTCCCACCCCCGAGGTGGACCTCCCAGAGGTCTGGTCTGCTCACTCTGAGATAAGAACGCATCTCTACCTCTGGAAGCATGGCTCCAACTCAAGGTAGGAGTTCCTACCTTAACTGCCTTTGATTATCTGGATGGGTAATTTCCTTTTTGAAAGTGGAGATGCTGGCTACGATTTCTCTAAAAGCAAAGTAGAAATAAGTCTTTGTGAAGTTGGGCTTCTCAGAGTCTGTCCTCCTCTGACATGGTTTTGAAGGACAGTGCCCACATCTCTCAGGCATTTCTCCCTTCAGTGAATCCTGGAGACAGAGTCCCCACCTGAAGGTAAACTTGGGACCAGATCCAGGCATTCCCCCTGAAACATGCATGCAGTTTACACTAAAAATTACATAGTAGGCCTGAAGCCAGCAGGGGACACTGGGAAACAGAATCCATTTCATGTCATATGTGGACCTTGGCCTGGGTCACAACTAAGATCTGGGAAACACCCACTCTGGTTAAAATGTTTTAAATGAATGAAGACAAGCGTGGATTCCATTGGCATATTAAGGAAAAGTAACAATGCCCTCTACCTCTAGCTGAGGGGCTACTGGCAGCTGATGGCTATTACAAGAAGCTGAGTCGCTTTTCTTTGAGGGGTGGCCACTGCCAAGCTTCCCTGCACTGATGGGTAACCCCACAGTCATGAACATATGGGCAGCATTAAGGACTCAGGGTTATTTCTTAAAAAGATTTGAAGGAGGGAGGGAGATAAACTCAGGAGAGGTGGGAGTGGATGGTGGTCAGATATGATTAAATACATCGTATATGTCTAGGGAAGTTTCAAAGACTTTTTAAAAGGACAGCATTCCAACATTTAAACGAAGCAAAACAGAGCATAAAAGGAACTCTCGAAAGGCCACTAAGAGAAGCGAGCCTCTTCCCCGTGAATTTCTCACAGGCCCATTCAAAAGCACCTAATTCAAGGAGGGTTAAGTTCGACCATTCTAGCATGGAAAACAAAGTCGTGTGCCTGGGGAACAAGAACTTCACACATGTTTCCCTAGACTAACGGCACTATAAATAGGCCATCACCTGCTCCTCCCCACTTAGGAAGGAACCAGCCAGAAGGATTTGAATTACAGGTTCAGGAGACCCACAAACAGAAACACGGAGGAAGAACACACAGGTTTCCGAAGGACAACTGTGGCGTTTCCCTGCAGCCAGCAGCAGTCTGAGAATGAGGGAGGTCTTTAGAGACTGTGGGCCAGCGAGTCCGCCGCCCCACCCCCAAATCTCTCTTAAGTTCTTTTTGGTCTTGTTAAGTAGCGACAAGAAACAAATTCCAGTTACCTGGCAGGGCTTGGGGCTGCCCTCCCCCACACACCTAGGCTGCCAGGATCAAAGGGGCTCCCTGCCTTGCCTGCTGCAGGAGAGGACCAGTGACGTCATGGCCTGCCACGTTGGATTTTCTCTCCTTACCTCACTGAACTTAATCAGAAAACAGGACCCGCACAGGTGGGTGGGGGGCACTGAAAAGATTGAATCACGATGGAAACTTTTCTATCGACTCATAATGTGAACACCATATGGCTCGGGGTGTCTAAAACAAATTGCCAAAGACCTAACAGAGTTTCTGTGCCCTTGAGGCAGCATGAGCTGAATCTGCTAGCCTTGCTGAGGGCGACTGATGAACACAGGCACGGACTTGCACCCCGAGCTCGGGAAATAGCGTGCAGTGGAGACGGCCCCAGATCAACCACTGACCACGCAACCCGCGGGGCTATCCAGGCCTCCTACACAGTCTGCACACACAAATCATGGGCAGGGGGAAAGTTTGAACCACACTGAAGAGAAGAGGTAAGAGGAAGTTACCTCCATCGACAGATTTCCTCTCAGGGCTCAAGGGAGTCAGCCCAAGATTCCTGACTGAAAATTTTGAACCAGGAAAAAAAAAATTGACATCAGCGTTCTGGGCCGCGTTAATGCCCCCGTCATGAAAAGACGCTTTAACCATCTTCGGGGAAGCACGAGCCAGTTGTGCCTTTCTCTGGAAAGGAAAAAGCAGCTAGGGACCCTCCAATTTTTAGCTCACTTGTAGTCTCTGGGGATGAACCATGGGCATCTGCTCAACACTCCATCACTTTCTCTCTGCAGGGCTAAGCACGGGCAGACTCAAAAGCAAAAAAGGACATTATCTGGTTTTCATTTTCGCTGCCGTGAACCGCTTTCCTAAGGCAGCTTATTTTAAGAGTTAAATAATGCCTAGACCCAACTCAAAGAGAGCAGGGGCCTTTCCACGGAGCGTGATGGGAGGCAGAAGGCGCGCCAAGGAAGCCTGAGGACCGCCTCTGCTGCGGGCAGCGGCGCCCGGAGAACGCGCAGAGTTGGCCATGGGGCGCGGAGATGCTGAACCCACGCGCCCTGCCCCATTCACCTGGAGCACGCCCTGGCAACTTTATTTTGGGCTAAGCCTTCCAAGGAAACTTTTCCTCTGCCCACAGCCCTCGCTCGAGCCACGCCGGCCTCCGGCACGACGCAGCGGGTGAACCGCAGCCCGGAGCGGGACACGGTCACCAACGAGGTCCCCGCGGAGCCACAGGGAGGCCACTCACCAGCCCGAGCGCGAAGAAGACGGCTAGCAGGGCGAGGCAGGCGCCCATGACGATGAGCAGCAGGAAGACGATGAGCGGGTGCTGCTGGCTCATGCAGTAGTAGGACTCGTAGAGCCAGTCCCGGGACCGCTGCAGCCCCTCGCCGCCGCCCGCCGCTGCCGCCGCCGCCGCCTCGGCGCGGTCCCGCAGGTAGCGGCGCCGCCGCATCGCCTCCTGCCACATCGGGGCGGCTAGCTGAGCGCCCGCCGTGCGCGCCCGGTCCGGGCAGCGCCGCTCTGCGGTCGCCTACCGCCCGCCGCCCCCGCGCCGCCGCGACCCGCCGGCTGCCCGCCCGCCCGGAGCTGTGCGCAGGGGCCTCGGGCGCGGGCGGAGCTCGGAGCCCCGGGCTGGGCGCGCTGACGCGCGGGCGGGGGCCGGGGGCGGCCTCAGGGCAGCTCCCGGGCGCCGCCGCTGCCGCCGCCGCCACCGCGCGCGAGGGCGGGAGCCACCCGGCCCCTCGGACCGCCTCGCCCCACCCCGCGCGCAGCGCACGGGCCTCCGCGCAGGGGCGGCGCCGGCCCGCGCCCACCACCGCCCCCCGACGGCCAGGCCCCGCGCTCTGGAGAAAGCTGCTCACTGCGTCCTTCTCCCCCTCAGGCCCACCACAGGCCACACAGTGGGGAGCCCCCTCCTCTCCCTTTTTGGACCTCAGTCCTGCAGAGTGGGGCTCCAGCCCAGCTCTCCACTATAGCAGAGCACAGCCTGGGGCTACCCTCGACCTCCTCAGGGCTTCCAGAGTCCCCACTGCCTCTCCATGATTTCACAGGGCAGCCAGGAAGGACGCTGCCACGCACCAATAGAGAGGGATCTCGAATGCCTGACCACTGCCCCTCTTTAGTGCCTCTACTTAGCAAGCTGTGGCTTCAAGTTTTCTCTTTCTCTGTGGTACCTTGTCTCCCAGGGCAAAACAGGGGTTGCAGGGACTTGCGGGGGTCCTCCTGAAAGAACATTCACAAGAACTCAGTCACGCAGTAAGTAAAGACCCTTGAGGTCCTCAGGTAGGTGGCCTCACCGGGGCTCTGCCCTTCTCTCTTCACACTTTGGAAGTTTCCCATGGACCTTGGTGCTGGGTATCACAGGTTCCCCCATAACCCCTGTAGTCTAGCAGGAATGGCATGGACGGACGTTGTACCAAGGAGCAGGAACGGGACTCAGTGTAGGCAAGCTTGACCTGGGATTCAGTCCACTCCATGCCACTTGCTACTTTGAAGGGCCAGATGTACGAGGCACGGGAGACCCAGCTAGATCTGTGGGCAGGCTCTGCAGTCATCTGGGGAGGCCGTGTTGCCTGCCTCCTTGTGCCTGCGACTTCCCACCACTGTGGCTCTCTCTAGTTTCTTGATGCCAGATGTAATCACTGCTCTTCGAAGGACTGCTTCTAGAGGGTTCCTGCGATTCAAAGATGGTCACAACCCATTTCCCCCCAAGCCACTTTCTAAGGAGTCCAAAATACAAAAATGCATCAACAGCCAGCCATTCCCCTATCTCAGTAGGTGGTCAGCCCAGGGCTGCATTGCCTGAGACCCCTGCATCTTCCCTGGCTGTGGCCTGCTGACCTGAGTTGCAAACCAGCATGGGCAGGGGAGCTGAATTGTGAGAGTCGCCAATGCTGGACCTGGGCTGTGCATGGACACTCAGACCCAGGGATTCGCGGCCATTTTATTTTTTGACAACAGCCCACAACAGCTGGACAGAGGGTGAAGACAGCAGAGATGGGGTAAATGGGACAGTAGAGTTGAAATCCGGACACGGAGTCCTGGGAAGGACTTCCTGCAATCCTCTGCACTCAGTCCTGTGCTTTTTCTGTCACTGGGGTCCTGACGAGAAAAGGAGGAAGCAGTGGCCAGGAAGACCTCTCCTCTCTCCCCTCCCTGGTAGTTCATTCTCACCGCCGCTGAGGGAGCCCTAAGCAGACTTGTTTGTGGAGCCTCCCTGCTCTGCTAAACAAAAGCTCACCCTTGACCACACCTTCATGGCCCAGCCTCAACCTCTCCTGCAGGCCCAAACCCTCTGATTGACTGGGCCTTTCCTTTGACCAGGAAGCGTGAACACTGTATTCTCAGATTTTACAGGTGTTTAGAGATTCTGAAAGCAAGCTACAGCAGCAAATAGCACTAATGCCTAAAACCTAAGAACCAGGGCCAATCCCCTTGCAGGAAACACTGCAGAGGGGTCTGTGCAGATTCTGCATGGAGAAGCCGCAAGCCATCCCAGTGCAGGACTGTCTGGGATGGGCAGAACTGTGCATTTCCAGTCCTCCCTGCTAGCAACACGCTGCTGCCCATCTCCTCTGCAGCTCCCACTTCCTCAGCACGAGCAGTAGGAAGCGTCCTCCTCCGCCCACACAAGGAGGGAGAGAAGATAATCTGGGGGTCTCAGTATAGGGGTGGGGGGCTGTGAGACTTACGAGGGAACAGTAAGTGCTTAGATCCTTTCTCTAGCAGCAAAAGGCATTTTAATACCCACTGTCCAGGACATATATGCTAAGGAACCATACCTCAGGAGATTTTGTTAAAATAATCTCAAAATAGTTTGTAAAAATAAAATAAAGGCAAATTTTAACTGGAAAGGTTCTGAGTGGGCCTGTAGGAAATGTTTAGTTCCCTACTAAACATTTAGTTAAACATTTTTTTTTTTTTTGCACCTACCAGGCTTGCACTGAATGCCCAGAGGAGAAAAAAAAAAAGTCTTGCCATTCTGAGACCCTTGGAGGGGTTTGCAGCGTCTCTAGAAAGACAGAGCTGTGCAGAGCAACCAGGAACAAAAGCCAGCATTCCTCCTCTTCTCTCCTCTCAGCTTCAGTGGAGCCAGCACAGACCAAGTCCTTAGAAAGGTGCCCCATAAAAACCGAGGCTGCGGTCAGCCTCCTCTGCGCTTTCGTCAGAGTTCATTGTTTTTGTTTTGTTTGGGGTGCTCACTTGTTTATGAGAGCCTCTGTCAGTGTTTTTTTTTTTTTTTTTTTTTTGGAGTGGCATTTCACTTGTATTTTATTTTATTTTTTTTTCTCATGGTTTATTTTTTTTTATATTTAAAAATTTCCATCTCCTTCCCTCCTCCTCCTCCCTCCCTCCCCTCCTTCTCCCCCTTCTCTCCCCTCCTTCTCCCCCTTCCCTCCCCTCCCCTCCACCCATACCTCCCCTCCCTCCCTCTCAAGGCCAAGGAGCCATCAGGGTTCCCCACTCTATGCTAAGACCAAGGTCCTCCCAACTCCCCCCAGGTCCAGGAAGGTGATCGACCAAGCTGAGAAGGCTGCAATGCTAAAAAAAGTGAACTATCAAAAAATGATTATTATTCTATCCGTGTTTGGGGATCCATGGAACCAAGAATCTTTTCAAAGTTTACGACGGGTTTTATTTTGTAAGGGAGACAAAAAGGAGAGGAAAAATAACCCCTAAGCAGCACGAAACAAAATGAAAAATAACCTTGAGTAGAAAAGCCAAGACATGAAATATAGGCTTGTGACACTAAAGGGACCCCGAGGAGTCCTCGAGCTCATTTCCACGCCTTCAGGTATCAAGACTGCTGCACAGCAGCCAGGCGTGAGGAGCAAGGGGGCTTGCCCATAAACGTACCCTGCATCCATTTGTGACCAAACTTACAAAGAAATCAACGACGGAGGCTCTAAGGGGGCCCGAGGGAAAGAAGGGCACGTTTGAAAACTTCGCCTTTCCTCCAACACTAGAGGGCAGCCCTCTATCTTGCTAGGGAGCAGCCGCAGCCAGGCTCTCTGGGGTCCTCCGACTCCCATACTCGGTGCAAGGTTCTGCTAGCATCGTCTTGAGTTTCTAATTATTTTCAAAGAGGCGCCTTGCATTTTCATGTTGCTGCTGGCCCCGCAAATGAGAAAGCAGTTCTCTAGCAGGCTGTGTCCAACACGTGTGTTCCTGCACGTGGAACCTCTGGGTTGCCAGGCTGAAAAAAAGGTCTTGTCCGCCCAGACTCCACCCTTACCCCCGGATCAGACTTCACGCACCGTGTACCCCACCTCATTGACTGAGAACCAAGTCATCACACTGCGGGACGGGTTTATACACAGCGAGTTTTACTTAAGTAACCCTTCTCTTAGTTCCTAGTTCAGTTCAGTTGGATTAGCTCAGTCAACAAGGGTGCTGCCATGCTCCTCCCAATGCCCACAGTGTCCGCATTGATTAAATAAAAACAGGTCGGTAAGCCTCACCAGGGACAGAGGTGGACGGACACGTGCCAACCGACCCAGGGATACAGGTAAGATAAGCATAGCACTTCCCTGCCTGCTCATGTATGTTTCTCTTTGGCAAATACACCTCTAAAATATAGATAATAAAGAATGGATGGTCTGCCAACAGATTAATTATCACCGCGAAGCATGTTTTGTATGCTCAGCTAACATTTACATTTTTATTTAAACAGACTGTTTTCTTTGTTATGGGGCGAAAAATAGCTGAGACATCTTAAGGGGAAAATGGATTTGGAGGTGTGGCTTTAGTGATCACAGCTCATGGACACTTAGCTCTGTGCATGGTCAAATAGCAAGAACAGGTGAAGCAACTCACTTGATGACAGACGAGTGGAAGTGGGGGTGGGTGGAGGTGGAGGTGGGGGGTGGGAGTGGGAGGTGGGTGGAGGTGTGTGGGGGGGTGGATGTGGGTGCGTGGAGGTGGGAGGTGGGTGGAGGAGGAGGTGGGGGGTGGATGGAGGTGGAGTTGGGGGGTGGAAGTGCAAGGTGGGTGGAGGTGGGGGTGGTTGGAGGTGGGGTGGATGAAGGTGGGTGGAGGTGTGGGTGGAGGTGAGAGGTGGATGGAGGTGTGGGTGGATGTGGGGGTGGGTGGAGGTGGGTGGAGGTGTGGGTGGAGGTGAGAGGTGGGTGGAGGTGTGGGTGGAGGTGAGAGGTGGGTGGATGAAGGTGGGTGGAGGTGGGGGGTGGATGAAGGTGGGTGGAGGTGGGGGGTGGGTGGAGGTGGGTGGAGGTGTGGGTGGAGGTGAGAGGTGGATGGAGGTGTGGGTGGAGGTGGGGGTGGGTGGAGGTGGGTGGAGGTGTGGGTGGAGGTGAGAGGTGGGTGGATGAAGGTGGGTGGAGGTGGGGGGTGGATGAAGGTGGGTGGAGGTGGGGGTGGGTGGAGGTGGAGGAGTTGGGGATGGAGATAAAGGGACTAATGAATTAACTTGCCAACGAAGTTAGGGCTCTATGACGGTTAATATTGGTTGTCAGTTTGCCAGGATCCAGAGTGCCCTGGGAGACAAACCTGTAGGCATGACTGCAAGAGGGTTTCTAGATGAGATCCTCGAAGGGGGCAGACCAGGGCCACCAGCCATGACAGCCTCTGCCTTTGAACTGAGAGCCAACACCAGACCTCTCCTCTTAAGCTGCTTCTGTTGGTTATTTTGTCGCAGTGATCAGCAAAGTAACTCATCTAAAAGTGTAGACACTTAGGGACCCAGCGCAGCCTCCAGCTGAGAACCAAGACCTGTGCCTTGGAAAGGGGTGGTAGAGAACAGGACCCTTCACATCAGTTCTTAGGCGTGAATGTCTTTAAAGTCCTTAGGGAACAACCTAGATATACCCTAAGATTAAAGGACAATATTTGAAGAGAAACAAGAAATTCTCTCTGTGACAAGTACAGCTATGACATGGTTCAAGGGTATTTCTGTCCAATTCCATTTCTCATTCAATTCAGATAACATAGGTTATAGTTTTCAACCACTGCCCACTGTTTGATTCATGGCTTTATTGTTGAGTTTGAAAATAAATTAAACATACCACTACTGTTATTTTATACTGTCTGATAATAGCCCATCAGTGCTCAGGTAATAACTTCCTTAAAGTACTGGATTTTGTTCTGCCTGTGATATCAACTGTGCATCTCTGGGAAAATCATGTCAAATCTCTAAGCTTTAGCTAATTTATGTTTGAAGTAATAAACTGGTTTGTTTATTATAATGTGTTTTCAAACAAATTTATTATACTCTGCTAAGTAAATGAATATCTTTAACCCAGCTTTTGAAATCAAGAAGAAAACTCTTCTATACCCAATATAAAAACTAAAGATAATATCGTTAAACTGTATTTTAAGAGTGTGCTGAGTTTTCCTGTTTGTTAATAAGTGCTGTTTACTTTAAGGTATTTCTCTTAGGAAAGAGACAAGTTATTAGCAGTATGCCGAGTTGACCTTGTGCATAGAGAAGTCTTATTTCAGTTTCCCCCATTAGATTGTAAATTCAGTAGGGGTAGAAGGGTTTTGTTTCTTCTGTCCAATGCAATGTCCCTGTGGTCATAATTTACAAAACACACAGTGAGTAGATGGATGGATGGACGGATGGATGGGCAGAGGAACGGACAGATGGATGGATGAATGGACAGATGGATGGATGCATGGATGGATGGATGCATGGATGGATGGACGGACGGATGGACGGGTGGATGTACAGATGGGTAGATGAGTGAATGAAGGAAAAAGTTAGTCTATTTCTTCTTAAACGATATCCCGGTGAATGAGTGGCAGCAGGACTCTATAATCAGGCTATGTTCTGCCAGATCCTACAGGGCCTGTGCTGTGATATTTCATTTGTATTTTCATAAATAAAGCTTGCCTGGAGATCAAATAGTAAAACAGCCTTGCTGATCAGCCTTACAGACCAGGCAGTGGCGACACACACCTTTAATCCCAGTAGCCACACTAGTTGCCATAGAAACCAGGCAGTAGTGGTGCACGTCCTTAATCCCAGAACTAGAGAGGAATATAAAATGGGAGGAGACAGGTCTCAGGCAGTCTCATTCTGAGATTCCTGGAGGCAGGATCGCCATTTCAGACAGAGGTAGAGGTAAGAGCCAGTGGCTGGCTGTTTTGCTTCTCTGACCTTCAGGTTGAACCCCAATTTCTGTCTCTGGATTTTTATTAATTGTGCTACAGGCCTGGACACATGAAACAGTGTCCTTCACTATGTGCTTAAAAACCTCGCCATGCTTTCCGCTGTGAAATGGCAAAATGTCCATGAAAGAATCAATGCCTGTTGCTATGAATCCACCTGACCAATCCAGCAAAGAGTAAGATTGCTTCTGAAGCCAAATCCAGAAGGGATTTAAGTGCAATAAATGTGTTCATGGAAAGAGACTATCTAAAGAAAGGACCCTTTGAGGTAGTTTGATCAAGAGAAAATGACATTTGGTACTGTGAGTCCCCGGTAACTCATCATGGAAAAACAATTGCAAAAGATATTGGTGGACTTGTGGAGCATCCAGTGAGAGGCTGAAGGATAGGAACCTGACAGGAAAGAGGCAGGGGTAGAAACAAGTCAAACTCATAAAGACCCTTCCTTTGCTGCCACTGACTGGCAAGTTCCAACACCGGAGTCCTGCAGGGTAGATGAAAAGTACTGCTCAGAATCAGCTAGCTAGAGTTGCTGGGTTTTGGATTTGTTCTTGTTGGCACTCTTAACAAAAACAATATATTTCAAAACTCAATTTCCAACATTATGACCCGTGCATACAAATTGAGTTGTAGATTTCCGATTATAAATTAAGAAAATTTGCTATGAAGTAGAAGTTTTCAAACACCCAGGTACATTTACCAGTGTACTGAATATCAAAACATAGGCTGCCTTTGCATCTCCTCAGACCTAAAGAATTAGGCGCTTCCCTTCCAAACGGAATCTGGCCACAATCTGGATTCTCTCACAGATGGATGCTAAGCCCCAGCTACTCGAAGCACTGCTGAGCCAGACTCCAACTTCGACCTCTTACTGTGGCTGCTGCCCACATACCCCAAACCACGAGGTTTTGCCAACTTTACTAGGTTCTTCTCAAGTCTCAGGCATTCCCTTCTCCCATCGCCTGCTGCTGCTTGCAATTGTCTGCTCCAGTTCTAATGCTTGGTACCTGTAGATTCAGGCCCCCCGGAATGCAGAGCAGAGGCGAAGGCTCAGTCCCTGTCATCAGCCCCATTTCATCCCTGCTTCTAGACCCACATCCGGGCCTCTGCTTGTGTGCTTACTTCACACTGTTCCTCACATCTGCTTCCTTGCCTAAAGTCATTCTGTGCGTGTGTGTGTGGGGGGGATTCTCATTGACCCCTACTTTCTGTCCTCTCTCAACACAAGTAGTTGAGTGTTGAGTGCCCTGATTCAGGCTTTATTCTGAAACAATAAGACATTATTGTCAAACAATGTTTTAGGAGCTGGGAGGCTTAAGGAACATGTTTCATGAGAATGTGTATTTACAAACACATTGCCATGGATAACTAGTATTTAGGGTTATCACATCATCTCTTATCATTTACACAAATGGGGGTAAAGACATCTCAACACTGTGTTTCTACCAAAGGAGTATTTGAACACACAGATTTATAGTATTTAAGTTTTTGAATAGAACAAGTTAAAGAAAACCTAGTCCCAGCATCCTAAAGGGACAGAATCCACCCTCTCCAGCACGTGTCCACTGGCTACCTGAGGGACAGTTCACTCAACTCTCTTGCATTTGATACAGGTGGTGCCTGGGAAAATGGTCAGAAGGTTGCTGTGGCCTACTGCCTTGGTTAAACCAGCTCCAAATGGCCAGATACAGTTAATGCGCCGACTCTATCTAGACACACAGTGTTTACACTGTTACTGGGGAACGCTGAAGATACTTTCATGCTCAGCAGGCTAGAGGCATAAAAAGACCATCTAAACCTAGACAGTTGTTATTGCATTACAGTCTACTAAGTAACACATGGTGAAAGGCCTGTCTCCCCACTGGGGCCCTTACTTCTAAATGAATTCTTCCCAGGAGCCAACAAGTGGAGGGCTTATCTGAAAAAAAAAATAATAGATAAAAAAAAGAAAATGAGTAAGGATGCTAAATGACTGAAGTATCTGAAATAAAATACAGAAGATCGGCCTTAGGCTGTGAGATGCATAACAGTGTGGCAACAGTGTGCCAGGTTTCAATAGCACGCTGAGGCTGCTCCTTGGGCACTGTCTGCAGGTGCATCCTGTACGGTGAGTGCTCCATCACTTCCATACATTGAGAAGAAATCCCTCCGTAGTATTTACTTTTGCAACTTTGTAAAGATGTGCTACAATTATGCTTGTTTCAGGTGAAAGCTTTACAAGGTCACCACACTGGCATGTCGCAATAAAACAGTGGCCAGCTCTTCGTACTTCCTTAGTATTACAGGACAACTTAAGGGTAAATGATCATAGAGTGGGGTGTTAGAAACCCCCAGTGACTGTGTGTAAAGGAGCGAGTTAGTCCAATGACTCACACGTCACCTGTGAGAGCCCTTCCTTTGGGTTAGACTAGCCGGATGTTTTTTTCTCTCTGGATGCACTGTGTCCCTTCTTCACACCCCTGGGGTCTACCAGCCTGTGTTTGTGTGGAATGCAACAGGATGAACTCATGGAATTTGTAAAGTCATTTCTGTACTTAGCCAGGGACCAAGATTTCTTTACTTTACAGGAAGATAACCCCCTGGATGTGTCGAAAGACTGAGCGGTCTCCAGAGAGACTCAACACAGAAGACCGCAACCCAAGCCCAAGGCCGGGGTTCTTGCCACACCCTGCCTTTCACTTGGCTACTTCTAAATGAATAAACCCTGGGGATGTTGGGCCTTTCTGTTGACTTCTTAAAGAACGCTTATTGCAATTGTTTCTGTTCTTCTGGTCTTTGGTACAGGAGCATAAATTCTCAGTAAAGACCTTTGTGAAGGGGTCTCGTATTAGACTGTATGATAACCACAGTATTACTTTACTTCTGTTATTGCTTCTTTATTTGTATCACAATACACAGGAAATTGTCCAATTCTCTAAACCCTTTTTCCTCTTAGCTATCTGGAAATCTCTATTTTTTGCTAACTGGTTGATTGACACCCCCTCCTGTTCCCAGGAAGGGTTAGCAGATTAATGACAGTACTCTGATTGTTCTATCTAAAACAGAGCCAAATTATAATGGCACTTCCAGCCATTTTGGAAATAGGTGGGATATAAATTTCAATTAAGTAATAGTTACCGAGAGATAGGGATCAAAGATAATTAAAATAAGCTAATTTTAAAGTGACTAATGGGCAGATATGGAATCTAGACTTGATGATTTTAGAATGCTTATTTACTTGGGGAAATTAGTGTGATGCATTACTCTAAGGAGTGACGTCATAGGGTAAGCCCCAAAGACCAGAAGCCAGGGACCCCATGCATGCTTTGCAAGATGGAACCTTTTAGAAAAACTTCCCTTGGTAACTGGGCTTCTCAGTCTCACAGTGGATCACGGGACGGCCACTCAGACTTCTTTGTGTCCCCATAAATATTTTGAGCTTTTCGTGAAGCCTGTCCTCCCTGGGTCAGACGGTGAAAGGTCGGTCCAGTGTGAGCGTTTCAGCCTGATTCTGAGCCAAGCAGCCCCCTTTGTAACGACCCAGGCTGTCCCTCACAGGCAGGAGCCCCAGTTTCAGGATTTGCCTGACTTTCAAAAGCATCACCCAGTTGTTATTTAGAAGGGACAGGAAAGGGAGCCCATGATCCCCTCCCCTCGACTACTAACCTCCTCTGGGATGTCCCTACTCTAGTCATCATCTGCGGATGGAGTGGTCATTGTGTGGTCAAGCTAATCAGGGTCCACTCCAGACTTACACACCTTCTGGGGGTTCCCACACACCTCAGCCTGGGCTGCTGGGACTCTCTGTTAGACCCGAACAAAGGGGCAAACTCTCACCTCAGCTGTCTTAGGGGCCTTCTGGAATTCAGGGGCCTGAGGAGAATTGGGGATGCTGTTAATGATAAAAATTTTTGGTGGCGAGGCCAGTGCATACTAGCTAAGCCTTCTTTCCTCTTGCTCTCCTACCCAATACAGTCGCTGTCACGGATCACACATGCCCTGTGAGGTTTCGCATCAAACGCTATATTGATGCTGGCATCCCTTCATCCTGGGACTACTACACTGGACATCCCCAGAATCTACTTTCTACCGAGGGGTCATGGAATCAGAGCGCACATCCCCGCTTCATCCCCCTCTGCCTGAACCTCTCTCACACTTTTTCTTCTGCTGTCCAGTTTGTGGCCTCTATTTTCTGTTTTTCACATGCTCCCTCTCATCGTGCTTGAAACTAAATGCAGTCTTAGGTCTGGGTCCCCAGGCCCATCTTACGGTATGCTAAAAACATGCTGATATCTAAGCCTTAACTAAGAAAACTCCTGGGTAGCAGACTTTTTCTTTTTGGGCTACCAAACAGCTCCCAAATCATGGAGACTTGTTAGTTATGCTTGGCCTAGCTTATGCTCATTTCCGGCAAGTTCTCTTAAACTCACCTGTTTCTCTTTATTTACCATTTGTCCAAGACCTTTTTTTTTTTTAACCTTTCTTTCTATATGTCTTACTTCGCTGCTTCCTCCAGTGTTTGGCTGGCTAGAAGCTGCTGGCCCCACACATGTCACTATTTCTCCTCCCCTCCTGTCTCCTCCCCTCCCGTCTCCTCTCCTCTTCTCTCCCCTCCCCTCCCCTCCTCTCTTCTCTTCTCTTTCCCTCCTTTCCCCTCTTCTCCCCTCCTCTTCTCTCCTCCCTTCCTCTTTCCTCTCTTCCTCCCTCCCCCCCCCTCACACACACCTAGATTTCTCATCCTCCTTATTCTCTCTGTTCACCAGCCCCACTGATCCTTTTTCTGCCTATCTATTGGCCATTCAGTTCTTTATTAGACCAATCAGGTGCCTTAGGAAGGAAAGGCAAAACAAATGTAACACATCTTTACATAATTAAACACACATCCTTACATCATTAAACAGATGCAGCATAAGGAAATGTAACACATCTTTTCCTAGTTAAAGTAATATTCCACAATATTCTTGACCGTCTGCAGCTCAATAATCCAGGCGATAACTGCCTGGGAGGAGGTCTGGAGGAGGTAATGGCTCATGAGGTCCTTAGACCCCAGGAGCATCTCTCCCCATCCAGACGAGTATTCTCTGAACTTGCAGCTATTAACCCAAGTTTAACCACCGTTGCTGAACACTTCTAACTTATGGGATAGGAGTCTGAATGAGAAGAGACTGAGGCTAAAGGGACACTGCTTCTGGAACAATCTTTCCTCTATCGAGTTGTGAGAACTCTCACCTTCCAGCAGCAGAACTTGCCTCCTGTGAGCAGGGCAACAGCCCACCTTCAGATCTGTCACAGCAGAACAGAAGTCCCTACAGCGGTGACGTCTCTTGGGACCTACCACTGCCCAGAACAAGTGCCAAGAAGATGCCTGAACCGAACTGGTAACCCTGGCAGAGTCGGCGAGGAAGGGAATGTAGATGGCCTTTCGGGGCTTCCAGGCACCCATCCCAGGGACGGGGGAAATGCTGGTGGGGCTGCCTTGTTCTCTTGGCAGCGCCTCTCTTCTGCAAGGATGGCCTCGCTGAAAACTCAAGGCCACTGCTACGGGTGAAACACAGTCAACGCTCTCTTTGTTCTTAGCAAAGTTGGTCCTTACATCTCCCCGGGTTGCAGAAGAAAAAAATAACTTGATAATGAAATAAAAGAATGTGTCTGAAATGTTTCCAAGCTTGTGCTCCTGTTCTTTGCTCAGGTAATGGTCGCAACTTAGGAACAGCTGCTTAGCCCAGAGCTAGCATGTGAACAAAGCCAACTGGAGATGCTTTGCTGGCACAATGCTAAAAACAACAGCTTGAAACTGAAGAGATACATTTTGACTCAATGTGAGGGGAGTTACAGGAAACGCAGTAGATCATCTAGTGAATTTGGAATGATGATGGTCTCTGGTGAATAGTTACAGACTGGGCAAGGGGAGCTCTGAGTCTAGTATTTCAAAATACTTGAGTGGAATCTGAAAGCATAGCTACAGCAGAAGGACCATAAAGGAGCCATGTTTTTCAGTTGACAATTGTGTTTCTGTTAAAATTCTGTATGTGAGGAAAGAAACTTACTATCCGTCTTCCTTCAGAATTCAAAGCTGACAGCTGACAGCATAGCTAGACTCAGGACTATTGATTCTTAGCAAATGTCACAGGCCTAGCTCATGGTCTGACAACCAACCTTGGCATGTTTCCATGGAATCTTCCATTTCTCGGGTCTACCATATGTAACACTGCGAAGCTGAGCCTAGCGTGAATGTCCTCTGATCCCACAAACTGCTTTTCGAGACCACAAAGTATCTGTCTTAAGTTTCCAATCTGGATTGCAGGATCAAATGAGACAAGAGAAAATGATTAAGTATAAGTGCTTATACATTTTAAACTGTCATGGCACTGTTATTGGCTTAGGTTGGTGCAAAAAGTTGAAGTAATTTTATTCTATTAGAGCTAATTCAGTGACATTTGAGATTCTGAACAATAAGGTATGGGCTGGTGAGATTGCTCAGTGGGTAGATATGCTTGCTGCCAAGCCTGACAAACCCAAGTTCAACGCCCAGAACTCCCTGGTGGAAGGAGAGAACTGACCAAGGCAAGCAGTCCTATGACCTCCACACGTGACATGCTCTCTCTCTCTCTCTCTCTCTCTCTCTCTCTCTCTCTCTCTCTCTCTCTCTCTTTCTCTCTCTCTCTCACACACACACACACACACACAGAGAGAGAGATAAACAAATGCAGTTTTTTAATTAAAAAATATAATAAAGGTTACTTGCTCTAGGGAACTGGTTTTTCTGTGTTGTCTAACTTCCCCAACCACACAAACACTGCTTTCAGGAAGCCGTGATTTTGTTTTCAAGGCACAAAATTAATTCAGGTCAGTACCATTATTGATAATAATTATTGTTACCTAGATACCAAATTATGAAGATTAATTAAATAAATCCATTTAAAATATAACCACCATTATTATTGAATGTAATGATTTAGAAATACTTTCTTGCTTTAAATTTAAATCTGTGGTTGACCATCTGTTTAGTGTATATTATTGCATGTTCTGATAAAATTATACTCATTTACATAACTATGGGTTTCGTACATATTTTAATTTATAACCTAATTTGTAAGTACATTTATAATCTTTTGAGATAGGGTGTTGCTATAATGACCAGGCTGGCAGGCAGCTTCAGTCGCCCAGTTGATGGGACTGCAGGAACAAGCTGCCATGCCAGGTCTGAAACAGTTTAAACAGTAGTGGTGAGTGCTGCTTCCTTCTCCTTCACGCCTTCTTCTTCCTCCTCCTCTTTCTGGTGTGCATAGACATGTATATCTGTCTGTATACATTTATATGCGTGCACATGAATGTGTGTTAATGCGTGCATACATGTGCCTGTATGATGGAAATGTGGGTGGATATGTAGATGAACTGGCATGGTTTCCTGTGAGTGTATGTGGAGGTCAGAGGACAGCCTAGGTACCCACACACTTTGGTTTTTAAAACAGGTTCTCTCACTGGCTATTTTGACTAGACTGGCTGGCCAAGGAGCATCATGGGTGTGTTCCTTTCTGTTTTCTTAGCAACAGAGTTACAAGCATGTGACACCATGCCCATGTTTATGGTTTGTTGTTCTTGTTGTTGTTGGTGGTGGTGGTGGTAGTGTGTGTGCATGTACAGTATGGGGGGGGGGGAACCAAACTCAGGGCCTTGTGTGGAAGGCAACTCCATCAACAAGTGAGTCATCTCCTCATCTCTGGCAAGTTCTGCTGTCTGTCTGTGAAAGAAGCTTGACAGTGGAAAACCTGCTCAGCTAAAGCTGAAACACGCGAGAGATAGGAGTGAGCTTGTGAGCACACACACACATGGTATGCACTCATGCAATCACTTTACACACACACACACACACACACACACACACACACACATACACACACGCACACCAAAACATATTGGAGCAATAGCAACACAGCGAGCATGAACTTGCATGGGGAACTGATTCTGCGAAGCCAGGACATGCACGGACTGAAGCCATGTATGCCTTGGTCTCAGCCTGAGAGGATCCGAAGCACGGATCTCATCAGCTGGGACTCCAGTGGGAAGCCGTGTGCCATTGGTTTGAGGTATCAGGCGTGAAGTTTCCTCAGTAGAGAGAGGAGACAAAGTCCAGCTGAGCGTAGCAGTTGCTGCCCACGTACAGGAGAAAGGGAGAGGCAAGAAGGTAGTAAGTTCTTGAGTCCTTAAACTTCAGCCCAAAGGATTCTCTCATTTTTGATCCAATGTTTTTCTTTTCCATCTTATTCTTATCTTCTGTCCAATAAGAACACTTCCAAACCACATAAACATACACGCAGTGTGAAGCTCATTCCTGGCTGGAGCTTCCCCCAGAGGAGCAAGCTAGAGACAGTGTGGAAGAATGTACTCCACATGGACCTTCAGTACCTGCTGACTCTAAAGGGCACAGCAAGCCGCCACCCTCCTCAGTAACACCAAGAGTCTTTTATATGACCAAATGTATGAACACGGGGTTTATTTGCTTATCCCATTTTAAAAATTTATTCATTCACTATTCTGTGCCATGAATGATACTTTGGGTGTATACACATGTGTTTGGTGACATGTGCCTGAATCACACATGGAATACTTCCCTTAGTTCTGTCATCATAGGGTGTGGTTAACTTGACAGCCGTGTGATGGTTGAAAGACCAAGCAATTGGTCTGACGGTGTAACAGCCGTGTTCACCAACACTGAGTAATTCCAGTGAGCACTCTCTTCTCACTGGAATTCCCTCACCTGACCTTCAGTCACTTAGAGACCCTCCACTCAGCATACGCCCCTTGGACACTATGTGACTGCGATGATTCTTTCATCTGCCTTTACAGCTTGACTTGGGAAAGGCTCAGAGAACCCAGAATATCTAAAAGTCGTAAACATCACCCACATATTAAAAATCAACTGTGTTTCTCTAGAGGCAAACTGTCATTAGTTTCTAGACACTTATTGTTTTTTTTTCTGCACCAAACTCACAGATTTTCACTGTCCCCTGGGTGGCACACACAAGCCCATATCTTAGAAAGTTTTCTGAAGTTATTAAGACACGAAGCTACGATGACATGAAAAATAGAATGAGTCAGACTTGAGATTTTCTGATTCATAGTTGGCCCTTAATTAATGGAGCCCCCAGGTACAACTTCAGTTGTATGTCGGCACGTATGTCATCATGTGTATGCCGGCATGTTTGTCATCATGTAGGTCATCATGTATGTCATTATGCCTTGAGAGGTTGAACGTTGCCATCATGGAATTATTTGTTGATGAACACCAGCTCTGGGATTATCAAAATCACGTGATTCATCTTGTGTTTCTCCATCACTGTCCGTGGGAAGAGGGGGACACTAGGATATGCACTGACGGGGGATGATGTCCTGGACAGCTGCCATACCCAGCTCACCACTCACTGTCCCTCCCAGGCCGGGAAATGTCACCGTCATTTCCTGTAGCTGAATGTACTGCGTTGCATTTGGGTGTTCTAGATGAGGCTAAGTACCACGGTCTTGTCTAAATATGGCAAGGTCAATAGTTTTGTGTCTGAAGCGT
This sequence comes from Arvicola amphibius, assembly GCF_903992535.2. Taxonomy (NCBI): domain Eukaryota; kingdom Metazoa; phylum Chordata; class Mammalia; order Rodentia; family Cricetidae; genus Arvicola; species Arvicola amphibius. The sequence goes on along the minus strand of NC_052049.1, from coordinate 4,719,596 downwards.
GTGAAACAGCCATTGGTTTCCATGAAGAATTTCAGAGGGTCAATGAGCATTGTGGGGAGAAGGAAACTTGTGAGACTGCGTAGTAGAAATGCATTTCATTTGTAGTTTAATAAATAAAGATCGCCTGAAGCTCAGAGAGTAAAACAGCCGCACTGACCAGGTTACAGACCAGGCAGTGGCGTCGCACACCTTTAATCCCAGTAGCCACACTAGTTTGCCATAGAAACTGGGTGGTAGTGGTGCACGCCTTTAATCCCAGCACTAGAGAGGAATATAAAATGTGAGGAGACAGCCCTCAGACATAGTTTCATTCTGAGATTCCTGGAGGATAGGATCACTATTTCGAACTGAGGTAAAGGTAAGAGCCAGTGGCTGGCTGTTTTGCTTTTCTGACCTTCAGGTTGGACCCCAGTTTCTGTCTCCAGGTTTTTAGTAATCGTGCTACAAGAATGCATGAAGCTGATGTCATGAGAAGGTAAGGAACAGTAGAGATGGATGTGAGACTGTGCAGCAGCAAGTCAAGGGGAAACCTAAAGCAGAACTACACACTGGTTTTGTCCTCTCTCTCTCTCAGGGTTCTCTGCCCCATGATTCTCTTGTTACCTGTCCATCTCAGAACCCAAATACTGGAAAAGTCATACACATTAAAGCATTTCCTGGCTACCCTGGTCAAGAAACCTGTAGGAAAGTCTACTTTATGAGCTATGAGTCAGCCAGTCTTGGGATTATGTGGTGATATTTTGTTTGTGCTCTAACAAATAAAGCTTGCCTGAAAATCAGAGGGCAAGCTCGCCAATAGTTAACATAGCAGCCAGGTAGTGGTCACACCTTTAATCCCAGCACTTAGGAGGAAGAACCTGGAAGATCAGGAGTTCAAGGCCACCCTGGGCTACGTGAGGAGATTGAACCAGTCTAAAAGAGAAACCAAGCCAGGGGTGGTGGTGGCTCACACCTTTGAAACTAGAAATTGGGAGTTGGAGAAAGGTATATAAGAGATGGGTGGAGACAGGATCTCAGCACATTCTGTCTGAGAATTTGTAGAGACAGGATCTGCCTGATATATCTGGTCTGAGGATTCAGTGGAGGTAAGAAATCTCTCTAGTGAGTGGCCCCTTTTCTGATTTTTCAGCATTTACCCTGATATTTGACTCTGTTTTTTTTATTATTAAGACTAATTAGAATTCACACTACAGGATTATTTTTAACTTTTATTGAGTTTGTTCTTTGACAAATTCATATAGGTATATAGTGCAATTAGCATGTTTTCACTCCCGCCTTGTCTATTTCCCTCCCTCCACTGCCGCTCCTCCCTACACTTCCCACCCTCTCACTCACATCTTCTTCTTTTGTGACTCACTGAGCTCAAGCAGGGCCATCTGAACAACCGTTGGCTTGGACCTGTCCACTAGAGCCTGGTTGGTTCATCAGTGGGTACCTGACTCAAGATGATGACGGTTCTTCCTTCAACGTCCACTAATCAACAGTAACAGTGGGAGGCCCCAGGCCCAGCAAGCCTGCCTGCAACCATGCCTGGGTGTTTTCAGGCCCAGACTTGTGCAGCCCAAAGCAGGAGCGGCAGCCACTGTGAGGTCATGATTACCGTGGCGATGCCATGCCCAGAAGACAGCATTTCACAGCTCCTCTCCTGTCTTCTGGGTCTTACATTTCTTTCCAGGCCCTATCCCACAACATCCCTGAGCTTTACCAGGGATGGTGTAATGTCTTGTTAAGATTGAACACTCAACCGTTATTGATTTTTGACCCCTTGAGCAGCCAGGAGTCTCTGCCTACACTGCAGTTCACTGAGAAGAGAAAATTCACGGACGAAGGCTGAGCATACCTGTGTCTGCAAGTAGAAACATAAATACATAGAAAATAAATTAATTTTATTATTAATTAATTTGACACTGTCAGTTTCACTAAGCAGCAGCAATAAGTTCCCTCCAAGGACCCAATAACCTCCTCTTCTGTGGGTTTTTGACTGGATTACCAGGCATGGATTTCCTCTTAGGCAGAGACCTCAAATTCAATCACAGAGTTAGTTACCTCTGTAACTGAAAGAAATGACATCGTTGGCAACAGAGATTTATTTCACACATTGTCGTTGTTAGGATTGGTGCCCTCTTTTGGGAATGCTATGCTCTGAATGAAGGGACAGGGTAAGAAACAGAGTGGTAATACCCTCAGAGAGTTGAGCAAAATAGAAACTAAAAGTAAAGTTACCATCAGATAATGAAGCCACAGTCCAACAAGAGCTGTGGGTGAAGAACCAAATGCAGAGAGAGCCTTGTGGGTCAGAGAGGAGATGGAGAGGAGGCAGCAGTTCCTGAGGAGGAGCTCTTGTGCTGTGGAGAAAGAAGTAGCACAGGGAAGCCATGAATAACCTTGGAATGCAGTCTTAACTGTGGCTGCAGGGTCCTCACATCTAGACACTGGCTGAGGGGATATGTCCTATCGGAGATCCTGGGGTTGCAAGGATAAAAGGCATGCCTGGGAACACAGCTTCTAGCAGTAGATCACAGACTGGCATCAGCGGGTTCCATGTTGGCCTCACCTCCTTCCCTCTCCTATCTCTTCCTGGTAGAGGATGTGGGGTCTGAGCTGGGCCTACATGTACCGCTGAGCCCACCCTTCTGACTTCCCAGCCACACCTTCTGCAGGGTGATGAAGACGCAAGCCAGTGCATATTGGTCTGGCAGGGTAATTACCAAGTGTGTGTGGTACCCTGATTGCAGCTGATAGCCTCTACCTGGAAGTCAGCAAGGTGAAAAGCCATTATCTCAGAGCTGAAAGAAGAAAGGGAGAAAAAGGATGCATGCAGTTAAAGTCAGACTATTTCAGGAGAGGATTTGCTCAAAAATAGCTTTTAGTGCATTATGTTTCTAAAACTGTTTGCTTCCTTCTAGCGCTCTGTCTTCTTATCCACTCAAGGCAGTGCAATCCTCTTAACATAGAGACATTATTTTGAGAGGGTTCTGTGACTTCCCACTGGCAGGTAATGAGACGATGCAATAAAATAAAAACAAGAAACAAAACCCACAACATGAGGAACTGTATTAAAGGGTCACAGCATTAGGAAGGTTGAGAACCCTGATCTATTAGAGTATAAATTCCACGAAGCCAACACCTTTGTCTTGTTTCCTGTTGTTTCTCTAAACATATTAAACTCATGACTCACACAAAAGATAGTTACTATTACATATACCTCTTGTGGTGTGGATAAACAAATGTTAGCGAGTTGCCCAGGCAAAGCCTACTGATGACTCATCCTCAGATAAAAAATAGATTGTCATGAGTTCAGGGTCAACTTAGGCTATAGTGTGAGGCTCTGTCTCAGATCAGAGAAAGTAGAGGAGGAAGAGGAGGGAGGAGGAAGAGGCAAGGAGAAAAAGAAGAAGAGGAGGAGGAGAAGGAAATAGTGTGCTTAGAGTACTTTAAATGGCCACCTAGGACGGGGCACAGGCCATCCAAAGATACTGGCTCACTTCAGCCCATCTTTCCACAAAGACAGGAAGACAGTCCAGGTGAAGACGGGCTCTCTAACTGTAGGGCTTCCACTAGCTTCAAAGGACAGGCCAACAAGCCACTTTATCATAGTAAATCTCATAGCAAGCTTCTCAGAAAGGCTTGTCCTGGTCTTCCTGAAGTTTGTTGACATTCCCTGTGTTTTGTAACAGGTACTGTCTTTTGAAGCATGTGTATCTGGCTCAGGTCAACAGCATGCGCCTTCCCACTGGCTGGAGCCCAGCGCTCAGTCCAGCCTGCTGTCATGACTGACCTTGCTTACCAGGAAGAGAAATCTAGCTAAGGTCTGGTTTCCATTCCTCACCCTCCACTCTGAAGTCCCCTTCTTTGCTACTTCATAACTGTAGTTTTGATACTGTTATGAGTCATAATGTAAGTACTGATATGCAGGATATCTGATATGTGACTTCTGAGAAACGGTCAGTAGACCCCTCAAGGGGTTGCAGCCATACATTGAGAATTGCAATGCTAGAGAAAACAAAGTAATAAACTGTCCAGAGCAGGATGTGGCTGTAATTACACACATAGGAGGCTGAGGCAGGAGGATCATGAAGTCATGGCCAGCCTGGGCTCTATAGTGAGACCCTGTAATAGCACACAGTAATAATAATAATAACAAAAAGAAATTGACAATAATTATAATCTTGGTAGGATAAGGGTTGGAGAAAGCAAGTGATAAAAATAAGCTATGTTCTCGTGTATGAGAGAATAATGTTTCTAATGTCTCTGAGACACTGGGTAAGAGGGCAGGTTTCTCTAAATTGCACACTAATGTACCTTATGTCTGTCCCGTCAAAGATTTGGAACTTCAGTACAATACACTGTCATCTGTGGAGCGCAAAAAAAAAAAAAAGAAACAAAACCCAAGCCATGCCTGTAGGACGGGGATGTGTCCTTTCTACAGGCATGGAATTGGACGTGTGCACCTGTGTACATCAGCGCGCCAGCAATACAGTGCCAGGAACTGAAGGGCTCTCTCTGGGGGAAATGGGTTTAGAAAATCAGCTGCAGGAAGGAAAATCTTTATTTCATTTATCCTTCCTTTCATGGGCCACCTGGTAGACTTTCACAGGCCTGGAACTTCAGGAGGGTAGAAGCCCAGGGGGTGGGAATGGATTTCAGTTTAAGGAACATATCCCTGACCTTTTCCGACATAACATATGTATTCAACATCAGTACAATAGTTAAATCACCCAAGTAACATTTTTATCTTTTTCATTATAGTCTTTAGCTTCATCTATTTATTATTATTGTTATCATCATTATTAGTTTTTCGAGAAAGGGTTTCACTATGTAGCTTTGGAGCCTGTCCTGCAACTTGCTGTGTGGACAAGTCTGACCTCAAACTCACAGCGATCCACCTGCCTCTGCCTTCCGAGTGCTACCACCACCTGGCCTCATCTAGTATTATAAAATGAACTCTGTAACATAACTTGCAAAGTAAGAACTTATACAGTAACTGAAAATTTAGACAACTTATGCTAACAATATTTTAATGCCCTTCGTGCATATATTCAACTATGAATGCCTTCTACTTCCAACTCTATTTCTCTTCCAACAAATGCATCCTCAGGCCTTGTTCAGCGCGTGTGTGCTCCCGCACAGTGGACTACTCCTAAACAGTCTCAAAGCAGTCATTGCCCTTCCAGGCATCTGCTCACCCACCTAGAAATGGCACCATGGACAGTTCATTCTGCTTCCAGATGACTGGAGGCTCAGCTGTGGTAACGGACAGAAGCAGCAGGAGAAGTTACCACACCCTTGGGGGGAACCCGTCTCACCACCTGTCAATGCACTCTGTGGTCTGGCTTAGTTATTGGAACCAACATGTGAAGCAATTTCCAGGAGCCAAGACCTACCCTGGGTTTTCCACAAAGAGTCCTAGCAGGGAGAATGAGAAGAAATGAGGTGAGGCATGGGGGATGCAGCAGGAATGTCAGGGAACCCCGAAGAATGGGCACAGAGGAGTCCGGCAGGTAAGGTCCATCCCAGGGATGGGTGCATCCTCCACACACTCAAGGTCTATTGCCCAACCCCTCAGGGGCAGGTCTAGAAGCCAAATCCAGGCCAGGAAATGTGACACCTTGTAAGCCTGAATGCCGAAGGCTGCCACAAGTCAAGTTCAGAGGGTCTCAGGAACTGAGCGCGTGGCTGGGAGAGCTGCAGCCCCTTCAGAGCAGGCGGCCAAGGGCGGGGCAGGATTTGGGCCTAGTGCTCCTATCCAGACAAAATGGAGAACCTAGGATCACAGAGAAGTTTGATGTCCTTGACTGCACTGAGTTTATCATTTATGTGAGCAAACCATGCTATTATCACAGAAAACTGGCAAGTATGAAATGGCACAACCAAGATACAACTGTCTTATGAAAACACACCTTTAAAAGCAACAGAAGGATGAAGTATCAACAAAGTGATGGTTCTCAACCTGTGGGTTGTGACCCCTTTGGAAAGTGGAATGGCCATTTCATAGGGGTCACATATAACCATCTGCATATCAGACATTTAAATTATGGCTCATAGCACCAAGATTATAGTTATGGAGTAGCAACAACAATCATTTCATGGTTGGGGATCACCACAGCATGAGGAACTGTGTTGAGGGGTCACAGCATTAGAAAGTCTGAGAACCACTGCAATAAAGATAGATGATAAATGTAGAAATGATATTACAAAATAATAAAAGATGTAGTAACCACATATGATATTCTTTTTATAATTATCACACAACTAAAAGTACAAATGGATACTACAATATGGTGCTATTTTCAATAATAGTAAAATATTTAATACTGATTAACCATAATACTAACAGGATAAGAGAAGCTGTCTTGGAAGTCTAGCAGAAGACCGTGGATTTAGGACAAACTTTGGAGGAACAATTCATAATATTTTTTGAAACTTTTAATTTAAACACAATAGCATGAATATTATCTCTGTCAGCTGTACATCAGCACATAAACATGAGAAGTTTGCCACAGTCTTGTGTGATAAGGGGAAACTACAGATGTCTCCAGTCTGCCATAGGAATTAGTGAATCATGAACCAGTTATAGATAATAAGTTTTATAGTCCTATCAAAGATGCATCTGTATAGGAAAACTCTAAAGGTCTGAAGAAAGCCAGTCAGAAAGATGTCTGAACTGTGTAGGAGCAGCCAAGAGTTAGAATAACTTTGGTTTTACTAAGGTTTCAAATGGGAGCAAACTGAGGGTTGTTGACTTAAACATAAGAAAGTAACAAAGCAATGGTAGGTGAAACTAGATCACAGGAGAGGGACAAGTTTGAAGCCATCAGAGGGTTGAGGTGCACATATCTAAAAGTTCACGAGATTCTATTTAAGGGCAGTGGAAAGACTAATGCTTGTGATGTTACCAATACTTTTAAATAAAGATTGATAATTTAAGATACAAACAGCAGGAATTCCCCGAGGGAAAGTAAACAGAGGCTGGTGTGATCAAAGCCTGTCTCCACAGGGCAGGTAAAGAACCATATGTTGTCTGATCAGCTCCATAGACTGCATGCAGGAGTGGCAAGAATTGGAGCCAGGGAGAGATGGACTCACCCTTCTGCTGGAGGACCCTCCCACAGCACCCCAGGGCCTGGTCTCTTTGAGAGCAAAAATCAAAGAATACATGAGCATATAATAACATGGAACAAAATAAAGGATGAAAGAAGCCATAAAATAAAGTATCTAATTACTTTAAATTTAAATGTGGGTACCACTAAAACTATAAAATTTTCAAGGAGCTAAGTTAGGGGATATGTTCCATACATGTAATGGGCAAATATTAGCAGTGGTGGGTGGGAGGCAGAGTAACAGAACACACTATAAGAAGGAACTTAACAGACCATGAGCATGGAATGGTTAGACTACTACATTTTCTTCTCTGTGTGTGTGTGTGTGATTTTTCGAGACAGGGTTTCTCTGTGTAGCCTTGGCTGTCCTGAAACTCTGTCTATAAACCAGTCTGTTCTTGAACTCACAGAGATCCACCTGTCTTTGCCTCCCAAGTGCTGGGATTAAAGGCTTGCACCACCACTACTGCCCGGCTTTCAAGAACAACATTTTTAGTAAAAATGTAATTCTATGGAAGTCATTTCGTATTTTCAACGAATATACACAGTATCTACTGCCCTATAGTAAAGTGTTAGAGCAAAAGCAAGCATATCACCAGTTACACGCAGGTGTAAATGTTGGTGAGACTCCTCCTGTTTATATATGCCTGCTTTCTCTACTCTCTAAAGATGCCATGTCTTCTACCCATAATACATTTTTTAAATCATAAAATTAAAAGAAAGGTTGGTGTTACGTCAAGGTCTGGAAAGCACAGTAAAAATATTTTCAACATTTATGGAAACCAGGCATGCTATTCTAATGTACTGGCATACTTCTTCAAAGGCCCATGGTAAATTAACGAGATTCGGGCCGTATTTTACACGACATTCCAAACTGCTAGCAACTGCTTTCAGGTAATTGAGATAATGTTCAGTAATTAACAAGATATATGTTGTCTTTAAGCACATCTTGGAGGGTTTTTTTTTTGTTTTAGGGAAATCTCTCAGTTGAAAAGATAGGGCTTAACGGCTTAGAAGTCTTCAACCCAAATTAATCCATAACCCAGCTGTCAAGCAGAAACAAAATACACTAATTCTAACAATGAAGTCTGAGTCGATGCATGTCAGTCTTAGTTCCCAGAAAGTATTGAGTAAAAGCTTAGAGAAGTGCTCTCTCTCCCAAGGTGAACTGACGGACACTCCTCTGTGGACACACTTGTATTTGGTATCGAACTAAAACATCTCAGAGAGAATGAAGATATAAGGGGCCTCTTAATTCTGACTTTCTGGGAAGCCAGAGTCAAGCCTTTGCTGTTTGACTAAATAGGAAATTATGATCCTATTAGGATCTCTACAGTAGGGTTCCTGCCCCTTCAAGGCTCTCCTGAAATATATGGGGAAATAAAGACCCTGCCATCGATGACAAAGCCATCTTACCTTTGGGCACTAAGAATATGTTTGCATGGCATCAACACCTTCAGTGATGACAAACATGGTGTTGGTTTTAGCTCTGCTTAGTACAGAAATGGAATTGCTTGATCTCATTCATTCCTTGTTGGTCCGAAGGTTCAGTCTGCTGATCTTTCAATACGCTCTAAATTAGTTACAGAGGGGTCACAGGGTTATTCTTTCCTAATCCACTGCATCAACAATGTTACTTGGAAAATCTAAGTGTTGGGCTTTTAGTTAAGCCAACCAGGAGTGTTCCATTCTGTGTGCCAGAAGCAATGGTTATGCTCATGTAAATAAGTCTCCACCAGTGCGCATTAAACACATTTAACAATTAGCTAATGAAGTTTTCCCTTTACTGATGGAAGAATAACCACTCTCATATTTAAGAACTGGTTGCTGATAACCAAGAAAGGGTGTCACTCTGTAGACAGTTACAGGTCCAGCAAATTTGATGTAGATGTAATCAAAAGCCGCCTGACATGAAGAGCAGCCTTGGGAGACTCCTCCACAACCAGGAACCGCCACGCTATGCTCCTTTCTAGAATCCACATTGGTGAATCTCAAGTGTCCGGTGGGCCACTTGTGCAGCACTTGGCTCTGGAAGCACTGGGTGAGTGCTTCAGTGACCTATGCCCATGTCTCTCTCTGTGTTATATGAGTAAAGGCTTGACTGTCTGTGGTTACACATGTCTACATGCATGGGGAGGTGTGGGGACACATGTAGTATCCTTTTTCTTTTTTTTAAATTATCCGCCTTTAAAACTACAGCTTTCCTAGTCAGCAACTGTAACTCTGCCGCTACCAGCAGCGGCTAGGCTGCAAGACACCCCTGCCTGAAGAAATTCTGTTCCCTCAGGCACCAAGTCTTTCAAAGCTACTAAAAGAACTTGTCTAAATCTCTTTCCCACTAAAGAACTCAAGATTCAAAGGCTGAGATAGAATCCTGCTCCCCAGAGAGGCTGAGTAGCAAGTGCTCACCTAGTTCACCTCCTGGTGTCTCCCATGAAGCCCCTGTGCTCTTTCTTGTCCCTCCTTCTAAACCCTTCTCCACCTGGCTCCTCCCTACAACTTCCCATCAGCTCATTGCTGATACAGCCTCCAGCCCACAGGTGACTTTTATTTAATCAAACACATCTTTGCATCATCAAACAAATGTTCCAGAGCATAAAGAAAAGTAGCACACCTTACAGTAATATTCTACAACACATATGTGTATATGTATGCAGAGGCCAGAGGTGACATCAGGTGTCTTCTATGCCTTCCCTGCCACATGGGATTGTTCACTGAACTGTGAAATGTTCTCACTCCACCTTCTGGTAGCCAGGTGGGCAGAAGGGAGCAGCCACCCTTCTGATAACCAGATACTCTAAATCAGGAGAACAAACGACAGCTCTCCCCTTCTAGAGCAGAATGCTCTCCTGAGTTCCATATCATTGGCAGTGGGTTAATGGCTTATTTCCTATTTAGACGTTGGCTGAGTCTGGAGAGGTCAGAAACCAGTCACACACCATTGGTTTTGTTTCCTTACCACATAATGGAAAAGATTGTAGTAATAGACTTAACTAAAGGAAGTTGGAGCTGGGCAGTGGTGGCGCATGCCTTTAATCCCAGCACTCAGGAGGCAGAGGCAGGTGGATCTCTGTGAGTTTGAGGCCAGCCTGGTCTTTAAGAGCTAGTTCCTGGACAGGCTCTAAAGTTACAAAGAAACCCTGTCTCGAAAAACAAAAAACAAACAAACAAACACAAAACAAAAAACAAAAAAAAAAGGAAGTTGGGATGGTCAAGGCAACTGGAACCTCAGGAGGGAATCTTAGCTTAGTGGCAAATATACATCTCTGAAAGTGTCCACCAGATGACCAGAAAACAGTTTCCATCTCGGAGAGCCGCTGTGGGGTCTTCCACAGTGAGTCTCCAAGGTCCTCCTTTCTTCATAGCTCTTAGTGAGGCAGTCGTGACATTTACCTCATCCTAATTCTTGGCAGCTGCGTTTGGGAACACCCCTTCATAAAGCACGCCTGGTTCCCATCCCCTTCACATATTCGACATTCATCTGAGACATGCAACCATGCAAGCCTAGCTGTCGTGCAGCAACCATGCAAGCCTAGCTGTCGTGCATGCAACCATGCAAGCCTAGCTGTCGTGCAGCAACCATGCAAGCCTAGCTGTCGTGCAGCAACCATGCAAGCCTAGCTGTCGTGCATGCAACCATGCAAGCCTAGCTGTCGTGCATGCAACCATGCAAGCCTAGCTGTCGTGCAGCAACCATGCAAGCCTAGCTGTCGTGCATGCAACCATGCAAGCCTAGCTGTCGTGCAGCAAGCCCCACACTCTGAGCCCCTGCGCATGCCCATAACAACGTGTGCCGCTGTGTTTTAGGGACGTTATGAGTACAAAGTACTAAGCTTGCTTGACTCAGAATTGTGTATGAATGTTTCTGTACTTTCTAGGCAAGAAAATGGCTGTTGTTATATAAAGACATCACTCTTTCGAGGTCCTTTGAAAGCAAGCATTAGAGGCTACCTCTTCCGTAGCCCTTCAACTCCTCATTTTTGGTCTGGAAATAATGATTACACTTTGGAACTTTCTTTTCACAGTAAAGTTGAAGTTGGATTTTCCACAGAATGTTAAAATTCTAAAAGCTTTGCAACGCATGAGGAATATAACTTTTAATGTGGGATTCTGGAGGAAGGATACAATTCTGGGTAGCATAGGGGCTTTATTCGAATGGAATGGTGGGGCTGTCATTTGAAATATGTGTGGTATTTCTTCATAGAAACCCATGCATATACTAGCAGGTTCCCCTCTTCCACACAGCCTCAGTATCAACAAAGAAGAAATGTCTCTTTAGAAAGGATGGCGCATTTATTTTGCTGGACACAGATAGAGTCTTCAGACAAATCCTATCAATCACTCGGTAAATGTTTGTTGGGTAAATGAATTTGCAGCAAGCACACTCACGTCTATTGCTTTTTGGGGTGGGTGGGAGGATGAATGAATACACAGATGTTCTCTGAAACATCTGAGCAATTCTAGCACGGATGCATTGAATTAAATATTATCTAGTCTTTTCAAAAAGAATTACTAGAGAAGAGATGGTAAGAAATGGGAAATAAGAGACCCTGACATCTGTCTGGTATGGTTTATGCAGTTATATCAAAATGTTATTCTAAAATGAATTTAAAATGGCCCAAGAACCAGGCACCAAGTCTTGAACATGATTATAGGGACACAGACTATGTTCAAAACAGAGAGAGAGAAGAAATGTCCTTGTTTCTATCAGTGAGGGGATTCTGCCTTCGTACTGTGCTATAGCACCCCTGGTAAAAACAAGATACAAGGAAGCTTTTGGGGAAATCACATTATTAAAATATATGAACAAATCATCAGGATGCATTTAAAAGGACTTGAGCACTGGCTGATCTGTCTTTTACAACTAAAAAATAAGTGAAAATGAATCATTTTTAAAATGTGTCTTAACCATAACAAGAGGCCATACATTTTAAAGAAAGTATTGTTTCTACCTGCTCCCTGAAAAGAATAAGCCAGAAGAGTCATTGTTTTAAAAGGCTCTGGATTCACCTAATTTCCAGGCTAACAGAAAGGAGTTTCCCCCTGCCTAATCCACATTCTGTCTACTGTGTGACTTGTGACTGGCCTTAGATGGACTCACTTGGAATGTGCAGGGTGGGGTGGAGGAATGTTTTGGTGAACGGCTCAGGTGGTTGTGAATAGCCCTCTTTGTGACTGAGCCAGAACTTGAAGGGCAGTAGCTCCTTAAAGGTTAATGGCCATGAAACCTGAAACCATGGTGATGAACTTGCTGTGCCCTGGACAAGAAGTGGGGTGACTGAGAGGGCAGACCGTGTTTGGGGCTGGCGAAGAAGGTTGAGAGGCTCTGGCTTTCTTTTACCATGTGAAGAGACCTAATTTAACATTTGTTCAACCACACTGGGACTAGGCCTCACCCTTACAATAACCAGGAAAATCACAGACTGTACCCCGACGGGGACCAATCAGAATTGAGACAAACAAGTGCTAGATGCTCCAGAACTTTAATGATATCTTACATAATCTGTATAGAGATTTCCAGTTTCCTTGCAACAAAGCAGTACCAATCCCTGACAAAACTTCTGCTACCTCACTCACTCCTGTTCAACCCCGTCAACCCGTCTGAATCCGGAATTCCCCTGCCACCCCCATCCTTTACTCCTTAAAATCCTGCCATAGCTGAGCTCAGTGCTCTCCCCTGATCCAACCCCCATGTCTGAACTGATGGCAAGCCCAAGATCAAACATACAGGACTTTCCTCTCCAACCCGTGGAGAGCTGCAGCGGGAGGGCAGCTGTAGCCCTGTGAAATGGTACAACCACTGAGAAAAGCCGACAGTGGTTTCTGATAAATTTGTTCAGGTTGTTTCTGTTGCTGTCATCAAACACCCTGACAAATGCAAGGGATAACGGATTTATTTTATCTGGAAATTCCAGGTTAGAGTTGACCATGGCACAGATGTCCAGACAGCAAGACCTTAAGGTCTCTGGTCACATCCACAGCGGAAAGCAAAGAGAGACTGCCTGCTTGCCTACTGCCCAGCTCACACCCTCCTCTCTTCCCCCAGGGAACTGAGCAGGCCCTTTCCACCCTAATTAACAAATCAAGAGAACACCTAGCAAACATCCCTGTGGGCCAGCCTGATCTCTAGACAATCCCTCCTTGAGACTCCCTTTTCAGGTAATTCTAGATTATGCCCAGTTGGCAGGTAAAATTAATCATCCCAACATGAGACATGACAATGAAATTCTATGGTATTCTTGCACCAGAAAGAAACATATGCAAGCGCACAACGTTTCTTCTTCTTTATCAATATGAACAAATGATACTGATGACCTACATGCCAATCAACGCAGAGAAAAAGTGAATGACACTACGCTCGTCCAATGACATGATCCTACCACCAGAAAGAAAAGGGCTGGTGGTTCTTGTAAATGGATGACCATGGAAAGTGGGTAATATATTTATGACGTTCAGGAGCAAAAAAGCTACTCCATGGGGCAAGATCTCTGGGTTTAGGAAGGAAATCTACAAAGAAATAAGTGGATTTGAAAGTTGACAGCAATTTCCTATTCTTCACTGGCTCCTGGTTTCATGGTATGTACATTCTAAGAAACTCACAGTGAAGCAAACTTAAGATCTGAACATTTCACTACATGTAATTATATCTCAACAGAAATTATGAAAATGCAAGCTCTTCTTACCACCACGATGCTTATGAATATTTTGTTGGTTTATTAAATGAAGCGTTCAATCAAATATGCATTTTGATTGCATCATGAATATGCAACATGCTGATTACCAATTCATATTCATTTGGAAGCCTACAGGCAAACACCAAACCACCTCATGTGACAGGAAGATGGACTTACCCAACCCTCAGAGTCTTCAATCTCTTGTCTATTAACATGGTGATTACTTTTAATGACTTTGTTCTCCTTTGTGTAATCAGACAAGAAACTTTGGATGGAAAATGCATAAAGTATTCTAAACTCTGCCAGGAAAAGAATCCAAGATGTTAATCAACTCCTGTGTGTCTTATTCTTCATGACAGGGAACTTTTCTTGCAGCCCTACTTATCCAGCAAGCCATCTTGTCCAGAAGGGACAGTGTTTGTCTTTGGCCCCTCTCTGTAAGAACCAAACCCATGATGCAGAGGTCATAGGACTACCCACATTCTTGCAATCTGTGCAAACTCATGGTCTCTCTCTCTTTTAAAATATCACCTCAAATGACATCAATACTATAAATAGGATGAAGTCACAGTTCATTCTCACTCTTGAAGAACTAAGCACGAAGAGCAGAGATTTGGAAGGAAGGTGGTAAAGTCATCGATGACTTACTCTGTGTAGAAAATAGTAGACGCTCATGGCATTTACATTCACTCCTCATTAAATGATGAGTCTAGATGAAAGGGTCTCCTGTGGCACCCTTACTAGAAGTCTTCCCTAAGTCCCGAGGCCTCTCTAAATTAAACTTCCTACATGATTTTCAAAATCTACACAGCCTGTACTCTAACGTTTGAGAATTGCTTTTTCCAGCACCAGAGATGTCACATGTGGACTTCAGCATGCTAGATCAGCATCTACCACTGAACTACATCTGCAACCAGTCACTGCAGCATGCGAGGCAGCAAGGGACTGATTACTGCAATCTTCAGTCTTCAGTCTGACATTCTTGGCCAGGAAAGGGGTGGGGCATTTCAGGTAGAATGAAGTGAACGAGAGCTAGAGAGGGGAAAACAAACAGTACAGAGTTATGGTGGATGTGGTTCATAGTCAAGTCCACAAGCTACACCATAGGCCCACTGGCAATAAAGATCAAACTCAACTGAACTTTAAAAGAAGTTCCTGAGTGGAGCCCCCAGTGCCCCAGCCTCAGTTGTGTGTGGGCCCAGAGCCATGGTGTGGTGTCCAGCAGGCCACATTTGTTGAATGGAAAAATTATCTGAGAATCGAATCATGACTGTTACCAGGTTTATGTAAATTTGCTATTTTGTTTTGTCGATCAGGGTGTTGTATGCTGGCGACTCTCACTTATTTGACAAATCTGTGTTACTACCTTTGATTAAACAGGAGGATTTTCTGTTGTAGTTTCATTTAATTTTTAAATAGAAAAACAAATTCATTTCTTTAGCTACCCAATAGTCACCCCTTTTCCATTTTCAAAGCAGACTGCCTTGTCTATTGATTTTCCAGCCAGTGATTATCAGGCTAACGCAAGTTACAGAACACATTGTGCTTGATTCTGAAGCACAGGATCGTGGGTATTGATTGCCAGAGGAGCCTCTATGCAGAGTAATGACAGTGTCCCCGCATTTCCAAGGGAAACTAGTACATAGCTACACTGCAGGGAACATTGTTTGTGTAGTTCAAGCTGAGCAGCAAAGAACTATTCTCAGATAATCAAAGTTTGATATCGGAAAGAATTTGTGCTCCAGAGTGGAAGTCTAGAACAACAACTACCTGGACATTCTTAACATCCTTACGTCCCAGCTTTCTCATCTGTCATAAGGAAATTGATTTGTCCAGTATAAACAAGGGATGCTGCTTGAAGATTAGAGTGATATACAAGTAAAAGTATCATTGCTGCGACTCTCATCAATTTGGTGACAGGTCAGGATTCAGCTATTGGTTACTGCCATCACCTAAGTGCCCAAATCTTCTCATGATAAACTTTATAGTGGGTGATTTCTGATCTTCTATTTTTCCAAAATCCTTTTTATCCTTATGATCTCAGAAGTGTGTGTGTGTGTGAGCAAGAGAGAGAGAGAGAGAGAGAGAGAGAGAGAGAGAGAGAGAGAGAGAGAGAGAGAGAGAGAGAGAGAGAGAGAGAGAGAGAGAGAGAGAGAGAGAGAGAGAGAGAGAGAGAGAACACACACTGTTTTGAACTGAATAGAAAAGGGATTATGTGGCCATATTTCCAGCTGTTATTTCTCCATGGATATTCCAAATTTGTCACAGTTTTGGATGCTAGACTGACAACATACCAATCTTGTACCTTCATACTTATGCTTGAGTCTAAGAACATCTGTTTTTTAACATGTTTATTTTGTATGACATTGCGATATGATGTTGCCATCTACAAAGTTCATTCTTGAGAACTGTACAAACTACACAAAATTTCATGTCTAAAATTCATTCTATACATGTATGAGTTAACAAAGGTAAAATTAAGTTTAGAAAAAGTAAAAGTTGACATGAAAATGTTATGTGATTTTTTTTCTAGATCAAGGAGTTTTTATGAGACTGTGTCTCATAATAATGTCAGAAACTGTACCTATGCACCAACATAAATGCATAAACATGAGTTCAATAAGAACATCAGCAGAAAAGCCAGAGGATGGAGAATGACCATGAGGACTCGGGCCTACACAAAGAACTGTAGGCAGCTAAGGAATGCCGAACAGAGTCTGCCCTGAGAAAGAGTAGACCAGTTCACCACTTGGTTATCCAATACCAGATGGTCAGCCCTGAAAACATACATGCAAGCCACATTATACAGACTGAAAAGGCTTTATTTAGGAATATTTATATGTCTCTCTCTCTCTCTCTCTCTCTCTCTCTCTCTATATATATATATATATATATATATAAACACACACACATGTAGAAAATAATTAATAAAGAAATAGGCCATAATTTGAAAGAGAGCAAGGAGGGAGGAAAAAGAAGGGAAAATGATGTAATTACATTATAAAAATAAAAAATTAAAGAAGCCATTCAAAAAATTAGGTGTTTATATTAACCCACTTCATTTGAAGACAACTAGTTCCTTTCTTCTATTGATGTTGAAAATTACAAGAGCAAGCCAGCATGGGGAACAATTCACATGTCACTGACACTAATATACGTGGTATGTCACAAGCAGACCTAGATCCATGTTCCCTGAGCAGACACAAGATTCCTATGAGACATGGAGAGCTACTTCCTTTTCTCTCCTCCCTCCTTCCTCCCTCCCTCTCCCTGCCTCTGTTCCCTAGCTTGTGCTCTTGTGGTATTGCCTTCTACAGGCACCACTGAGGGCGCTCTAGGAGATACGCTGCTATGGTGTTTATGCACCTGCCTTTTGATGGAGAACACAGAGCCTCCTGGGAGACCTGGTGATCATCCTCACATTTTTCCCCAGAGCTATTTATAGAAACCGGCCCTTGACAGTGATCCCTGACTCATACCCAGAGCCTTTGAATCCGAAGTCCGTAGCAACCACACCTGTGCCTTTGATTTATCTAAGCGGTGAGCACAGAGTCTGCGACCTGTCTCCCGTGTCACGTTGATCTTCCGCTGAAAGGCTGTTCTGTTCGTTTCCTTGGCTCAGAGCCAAATCTCCCATCCTGCCGTGGTCCTAAGCACAGCCGACAGCTATCCAGACTCTGACTTCATCACATCCTCTCCAGTCTGCTCCGGTTCTAACCAGGCTGGTGCCTCGACTCCACAGGGCACACTTCCCCCCCAAGCCTTGTTTTCTCTTCTACTTACAGGTTCCGTTCCTGACAAGCCTCAAGTCTTTCAAGTCAAATTCTGCACGTGATGGACACTCTGACTCTATATTCAGATTTATTAAATCAACTCTCTGAGAATCACCACGACTTTTCAGCGCTGGCAACCTGGACGATTAACCAGTGTCAGGCCTGCTCTCTGCTGGTTTCTTAATGATACCTGGTAGTCATCTGGTTTCTTAGAGAAAGACCTCATCGCCACAACTTCCCAATCCCTAACAACACTTTGGATGACTCTCTGGTGGAGCAGGAAGGAGTTCAAGACATTGTCTATCAATTAGTTTTCATTACTGAATGAGAAAGTATCAGTTAGCAAATGCTGTTATTCTTTTAGACTCTCCCAAACATATTTTTTGACGGAATTGTTTCCATAAATCGGCAACTAAGCAAAATAATATTAGGCAGAATAACTCAGACTCACAAGACAGGCAGCACATGTTTCCCTCCTTTTTTGATTCTAGATGATACATATATATGTATATGCACACACAAGCATACACGTATATAACACGAAAGTAAAGGTGAGATTGTTTAAAGGAACAAGAGAGAAAGGAAGAAGAGAGGAAGGGGAGAGAACAGGAGTGTAGACTTGGGAAAAGTTCATGTTACAACTGGATTTACTGACTTTCTAAAGTCTACCACTATTCATAATGAAAATATGCCAATAAAATGCTTCATGCAATTTAAATACTATTTTCTGCTTGTTTTCAGGTACTAGCACAAAGAAAGTCTTCCATCGTGCATGGCCTTTCAAGGCAGGTTCTTCCTATACAGTCCACACCCACCTTAGCTTTCTGTCCTCTGCCTCTGCCTCACGGATGCTGGGATTACAGGTGTGTGCTATCATACCCAGCGAAAGCCATTAATTAAAAGCCAATATTGTTAAATGGCTGTAAATACATTCTAGATGCTTGACTCACTTTCTCAAACTATCTGGTGGTTTAGAATCAAGTGCTTGGGGTTGGCTACCATCCCTGAGCCTCATTTGGAGCAGAGTTCCAGACTTCACCCTAGAAAAGAACTGGGGACCACATTTAAAAACACGGCTCTGTATTGTCATTCGCATTTAAACTGCCGCAGTTCTGCAATGTCATTTTAGATGGGAACATCAACGGCACAGCAAGAGAAATTATTGATAAACTGACATTTATCAAAATTTACAAATTAAAAAATTTCAATTCCACAAGTGAAATTACTAAGAGAATAAATTACATATAAGAGGGAAATATTATTTATATTGGAGCACATGTAGATTTGCTTATGTATGTGTATGTGTGTGTGTTGAGGATTACCAAACCAGAACTACTAACAGACAATCAAAAAAGAACACTTAAAACTTGAAAATAAGAAAAAAAATCAGTCCATAGTAGTAGACTAGACCATTAGCCCATCTACTGGTTGGAAGACTTTTCTTTTCTGGTGTTTAAAGTGTACAGTTGCTTATTTACTCTTGGACTAACTCCTGTCTGAAATATATCTTGGGCAAACAGATCCTCTATGATTCCATAGGCCATTTCTTCACTCAGCTGATGGGTTTTTGTTCTTTGAGAAGGCCTTTATTTCAATACAATCTCCCTTGTCAATTCCTGGTGTGTGTGTGTGTGTGTGTGTGTGCGCGCGCACGCGCGTGCACTTGTGTGCATACGTATGTCTTGAAGCTAGAAGGAGGGCCATGAGAAGGATGAAAGATCTTTACTTGAGGGAGAAAGGAGTAGCCAGTAGCCAAATCACGCGGTATGAGCGCAGAGTGGAAGTGGACCAGCAAGCAAGAGCGGATGAACTGGGAAGGGAAGTGGGTGAGAAGGAACAAGAGCAAATCATGTATACCAATGGGATAACAAAATCCATTGTGTGAGCGCCTTTAAAACACAAGTAATAAAGAACAACAACAAAAAAAAACCTATAATAGACACTCTATGGACAGTTACGTAGATGGTTCATAAAGACATCAATCTTCTCCACGACCTATGCAATCAGGAAGATGAAAATGGAAACAAGGATACTACACAGCCACAATGCGTGTGATACACCAGGAGCCTAGAACCCTGACACCAGCAAGTGCTAGGTCACTTACAGGGTGCCCAGGCCTCGCGGGTATCGCTAGGGAGGATGCACAGTCGTGTGTGTGCTTTGGAAAACACGTTGGCAATCACTGAAGAAGACAAATGCACTCCTGACACCTGATCTCGGTCTTCACACAAGAGCTGAAGCCTTGTGTCCCAGCCAGAGTTGTCCGGATGTCCTGAGCTGTCACTGCTGATGTTGCGACCTTGATTTTATAACACTGTAGAAATAATACGCAGTAAGTAGAAAGCTTACTTCAAATTTTGATCCCTTCCCAGGCTAATGCTATGTGGTAAGACACTCTCTGGTGAATGCGCTTCTGCTTTTTGGTCCACTGTGCAGTCAAAACTACATACAACCAAGACTTCACAGTGTGCCGCGAGGTTGAGCTACCGTGTTTCTAAACATTAAACCCATCATTGATTTAACAATATTTTAAAATTTCAGTGGTTTAATCGAGATGCCACCCACTGTTAAACTGAGGAAGGCCTGAACATGGATGTACACAGCAGACTTCACTCACAGACTTGCCAGTCTCCAGCCAGGTTGCCGTTCAGTGGGCGGAAGGATTGACTGGTACTAGAGGAAACAGAACGCTGCTGACTGAACAGACGTGGGTGAACTGCATCCGTGAGGGGACACAAAAGGAACCAACACGGATGTCACGAAGGGTGACACGCCAGCCTGAAAAGGCTAAATACTGTATGACCGCAAATATGCCTTTACAGAAAACTCAAAGCTGAGATGGCGGTTGTCTGGGACTGAAAGGAAGGAGTGATAGAATGAAGATAGAGCATGGAGCACTTTTAAGACAAGGACTGGCAGTTTTATAAAGCACAAACCCAGCCTCACAAGTATAATGACAATTTTAAGCTTTTCTGCACGATGCTCTGTTTGGGAGAGATCCTTTCAACATATTCTCAACACTCGGCCACAGGAGCGAACCCCACATAAACTGTGGGCTCGAAACAGTGTGCCAGCATCTATTCACCAACCTTACTGAATGTGCCAATAATGAAGGCAGTGTGTATGTGAAGGGGCTGGGTGCACAAGGAGAATACTTTTTCCTTCTGCTCAGTTTTTTGGTGGAGCCTGAGAGGCTTTCCAAACTAAAGTCTATAAAATACATAGTTAGTAAAAAGCAAAGCTTCATTAGATGAGTGTTTGCCGATGAAATTGAGATAGCTGAGAAATCTTATACAAGGCAGTTATTTACCATTAATCAAGGCAAAATGTTCCAAGCAGCAGATTCTATTCCCCGGGAACAATGCTAACAATACAAAATGAAATGAGCCAGGAAGAACCAAAAAGTCTGCCAGCTCTTCTTGCAAAAGTTGTTTATAATATAACAAATAAACATGACAAAGCTAGCCAGTCAGCAGGAGGCAGAATCAGATGTTCCAGTGAGTGTATTCACTTTGTCTCTTATTTTCAAACTACTGTGTGTGTGTGTGTGTGTGCGCGTGCGCACGCATGTGTGTGTGTGTGTGTGTGCGTGTGTGTGTGTGAGTGTGTGAGTGTGTGTGTGTGTGTGTGTGTGTGTGTGTGTGTGGTGTATTGGGATATGTGCATCTGCATGCACATTCCTTCAGAACCAGATCCAGAACCTCAGATCCAGAGGCACTGGATCCCTTTGGAACCAGAGTTACAGGAGGTTGTGCAGAGCCCAATATGGTTGCTAGGAACCAAATGTGGTCCTCTGCAGCAGCAGCATGAGCTCTTAACAGCTGATGCACACCCCAGGGAACGCCTTTAAATCTTTGCTGGTGATCGAATGGTTGGGATTGACTTGCCACAGCCATTCAGTCTCATCCTCCTCCTGTTTGGAGATGGGCTCTTGCTATGCTGTCCAGGCTGTCCTCACACAATCTTCGTGCCCAGCGCCCTGGCAGTTGGCACTAAAGGACTGCACTGTGCTTGGCTCTGATGAACATGCTGTATCTAGCAGCGACTGAGAGACACAAGAGGAAATGACAAAAGGGGCACCAGCAAGGCCTAGCAGGTGTCCAGCCTCAAAGGACAGCCACCATCTGGGTCCGTCTCTCAGCTTTGCAGGAACACACGATTTCTATGAGTGCACTCAGGACGGAGGGGATCCATTCACATCAGCCAGTGCGGCAGTCACGGGCTTTCTCAGTGAATGGAGCTGGACAAACCGAGCATCCCTAAACAAGAATCTCAACTAAGCATGAGAAAATGAGCTCACAGGGGACCATTAGCAAGGGAAAGAATATTCATTGTGATAATAACAAAACAAAGTATAGAAATGGTAAGATGAAACTTAGAGAAAAACAGTATGGGGGAAAAACTATGGCATATGAGAAAATAGTCCTAAGATGTACCACCAGGAAGCAACCCACAAAAGGAGTAAATTAGACCTTACCAAAAATAAAACTTAGCAACAGACTATGGGTACAGGACACTATGGCAAGCAGCAGACTGGGAGGACAGTTTGAAAACCATGTCTCTGACAAAGCACTGATGTTTCAAAAAATGAGAGCTCTCAAACTGAGCAGTCTAAGTAGACCACAGCCATGTTCCAGCGAACCCTCCAGAAACTGCGGAAGGCAAAGCGCCACACGCAAAGATGTTCAGCATTATTAGCCACCAGGGAAATGCAAATTAAAGCCATGGGGTGCTATCACCACACAGCTGTTACATGGTTAAAATAAAAGGAGTGACACCATCAGATGCTGGCGAGGATGCAGGGAGCTGGGTCCCTGCCACACTGCCTGTGGGGATGTGGGATGCTGTAGCCACTTTGAAAATCACGTAGGTAATTAAAAATAATGATTTGAGAATGAAAACACAACAACTCAGTGCGCGTAACTATAGGTATTAATCCCAGGGTAATGAAAAGAATCTGTCCTGAAAACCACACATGAATACTCAACACGTAGCCTCAGCCTGGAAGCGCCCCATGCCCAGTGTCACTGGGTACTTAACTGCAGCTCGGTCAAGTCTACACCATTGGCACTCATCACTGGAAACAAGCGTGGAATTGATGTGTGCAAGCATGTAATCTGGACAAATCTGGTCACGTACTACATAATTCTATTTATGCACTTTTGATTAGTTGTTTGTTTTGGACTTTTTATTTTGTTTTGTTTTTAAGACAGGGGCTTGCTAGGTAGTCCCAGGTAACCTTGAAGTTACAATCCTCTTGGCTCAGCTTCCCGTGTGCTATGATTTGAGATGTGTGCTACCGTGATCAACTGACGTTTTGAAACATGATCTTAGAAATGCAGACAAATAGGCCTGGAGAGATGGCGCAGCAGTTAATAGCACTGGCTGCTCTTCCAGAGCATCTGGATTTGTTCGCAGCACCTATACCAAGGCTCACAACTGTCTGTAACTCCAGGAAGGAAGGGAGGGAGGAAGGGAGGGAGGGAGGAAGGGAGGAAGGAAGGGAGGAAGGAAGGAAGGAAGGAAGGAAGGAAGGAAGGAAGGAAGGAAGGAAAGAAGGAAGGAAGAGGAATAGATCAGTGCTTGACAGGATCTAAAACCCAGAAGATTATGGCTGATAAGAAACTAGCTAAGGGATTAAAAGAAGAGGAAGAACACATCTTTTTCTCTCCTGAGTCTAACTGTAGCAAGAGATACTGGAACTCACATGTGATATAGTGACATAGAACTAAACACATACACTCACACACACACATGCACTCACACATACACACACATGTGTGCCCACACCCCACAAACAACAAGCAAATCTAGAAAAGAGAGTGAGTTGTACCAATGTCAAAGCCACCATTGTGACCTCCTCACTCCAAATTCAAAATCAAACAATGCTCGCAGTTCCACCTTCTTGAGTCTGTTTACATGACACCACAGAGGAATATTTCACACTGTATACTAGGGATGGGTTGTGGTCACCATGCAGATGGACTGAGAGCATTGTATAAAATGAGCTTGAGACCACAGTTGATAGATTTCGTGTTTATACTTGCCTCCCATTCTCATTGTGTGCATAAAAATATCCACAGAATAAAAAAAAATCCTAACTCTGAGACATACATTGTGAATAAGCCATACTCAATCTGTAGTAATACTTTCCACGATGTCACTGATGGTGGAGACCAGATAAAGTGTGCACAGCTTTGCTCTCACAGAGACATGTGGGAGCGATGACGCCCATGAGTGTTCCCACTTTAAAAGCAATAGCTGCTCTGTCCCTGATGATCTTGGCGTGCCCCCGTGTGATCTGCCCTTCAGAGGAAAGGAGAGAGGATGACTGTCCCGTGTCAAGGCTCCCCTTCTCTCTGAGGTTAGCTTTCAGTAGTCTGCGAACCTTACAAAGACTGTAGCCTGTCCACTAAGCAAATCCGGTCTTGTGAACCATGCCATCACCTTGTCTTCTCAGAGACACCATCACGCAAGGTGTGCAAGTGATTGCTACTTCCTTTTCTTTTTTAAACAATAGATTCTATGAAGGATTTTACTTTTTGTACCTGAGACACAGTTTCTTAACACTGTCCCTCCGAGCCCACATCTTTGGTTGGCGTTCTAATGTGGCAGTGGGAATATCAACACCATGTTTCTTCTACAATGTGAAAGGAAATTGGACTGTTTTCCAGCCCACAGTGAGAACTTGAGCCTGCTGAGTTCACCTAGATTAGAGTGTGTTTTGTACTTTTATATGCATGCCAAGTTCAACGTTATACTCAACACTTTTGTGGCAATAACAAAATTTATTGTCTTTGATCCTACTAATGTAGGCTCTGAACCATGCAGAATCCCACACAGTAATGAATATAAACACAGAGAATACCTGTTATAAATGCATTGCTATAATCAACCTCTAACATTCCCCAGCCCTCATATCTCATGACATAAAACACAAAATAATATTTCCTGCAATAATTTCTATTATTTTCTATTTGAAAAAGCAGTGTACCCGACACAGAAGTCCCTCTGGGGGCTGAAGGACATCAATTAATGCAGCCACACAGTGAGTTTCCTTGAGAGGCACCATTGCATAACATGCATGGGCTAAGTCTTCAAAGGGGCAGCATGAAGGGCAACTAGAAGAACTGCTGGCTACTTCCAATAAACTCAAGTTAGGAGGATCAGGACAACGCCACAATTCACTGCCAGGCATCCCAGCTCTGGAAACCTTATAAAGCCTTTCTAACTCTTTCAGCCTGCTGGGTTCCTTTTTCCCAGCTTCCAGCTTCCAACTGAACAAAAGCCTATAATCATCTGTAGTACCTTGCAGATGCTTTGTGAGCTCCATGCTGGCTCCAGTTGGTCCTCTAATGAGCCCTGGACCCGAATTCACAAAACTGGCCTCAGCAGGAATCGGCACCGTCCTCAAAGACTTTTTATTCTAGCACAACCAAGTGTTAGGAAACCAGAGCAAAAGAGGCACTCAGCTGCTGCCAGGCCACTCAGCTCACCCTCCTATCTAATTTGTATAATTCCAGCAATGACAGAGGCAAATCTGGTCACTCTCTGGTTCACTAAACAGAATATGCATCTATGAATCTACCAGGAAGGTATTTTATAAATGGATGTTGATATTTCCCTTTTCAATGTAATTAGATATTCTGTTTCAATCGGAGACCCTTATTGCAGCCAAAAGGGAATAATGAAGCTTTCTGACATGATATAGCTGGATGGATTTCAGCATTCGCACAGAAAAAAAGCCGGCTGCTCCACCCTCTAGGCTGTGGAAGAGGCAGGCAGAGGACATCTGGCTTCGTTGCAGTGGAGACAGCGCCAAGGAGTCACAGGTCAGCAGGACAAGCAAAGGAAGGAAAAAACCAAAGAAGGAAGAAGAGAAGGAAAGTGGATGGGAAGGAAGGAGGGAGGGAGGGACGTAATGCTGCAGTTTCATCTTGTCTGAAATTTCAATTGTAGTGGCAAGGATTAACAAGGGAGTAAAGAGAATTGATGCATGAGTAAATCTTCCTAATGCTCAGAAAAAATAAACAACCAAATCCTAAGTTTTGTTCATTTTCCCCATTCATACGAAAAGGAACTTCATTGCAATGTCTTGGTTTGATTCTTCATGTTATGACAAACTACCATAGCCTGATTATATTTAAAAGAAAGGAATTTATTTAGCTCCTGTTCTGGAGGTTGGGAAGGTTGAGGACACAGAGGCAGTGTCTTGCAGGGTCTTTCTGCTATAACACACACGACAGAAGGTGTTCCAGGGACGAGGGCAGATTCTTTCTTATCAGAGCACACTCCATGACAAACTAACCACTAGCCCATCACTCCACTCAACGCTGATTCGTTCTTGAGAGCTTCACACTTTGTAGTGGTTATGCAGTAAGTATCTCTCCCCCACTCCGACACATTGAGGATCAGGCTTCCCATATATGTTGATTTAGGGGGCACATTGTAACCATAGCACCTGGTAAGAGAATGAGGCTCAGTGTACTTCAGAAGATGTCCCAAGGGGGATTTCCTTGATCTACTGGAAGCTAGGCCAAGAATAAATAGCTCCCAAGACACCGTTCCTTAAAGAGAGGTAAGAACATGCAAAGAGTTGCTGTAGAAAACTCTGCTTCTTCCCTCCAGCTTCTCCGGTGACTGAGTTGGGGTTCTGAGTTTTTGAGATGGCAACTCACCCTCGAGTGGAACAACAGCCATTTATCTTGGGTAGGTAAAATAGGCAGGTCGTCTCAGTACCATGATCTCCCTTAAAATCCAAATGATTAGGCATCTTCTGGGTGTATGCCCGAGAGTGGTATTGCTGGGTCCTGAGGTAGGTTGATTCCCAATTTTTTGAGAGACTGCCATATTGATTTCCAGAGTGGTTGTACAAGTTTGCATTCCCACTGGCAATGGAGGAGTGTTCCCCTTACTCTACATTTTCTCCAGCATAGGCTATCATTAGTGTTTTTGATTAGCCATTCTGACTGGTGTACGATGGTATCTTAGAGTTGTTTTGATTTGCAGTTACCTGATGGCTAATGATGTTAACATTTCTTTACATGTCTTTTGGCCATTTGAGATTGTTCTGTTGAGAATTCTCTGTTTAGTTCTCTAGCCCTCAGAAACTCTTGAGAGCATAAGATGAGGTCAGTTTAGCTACGTTGTATAATTTTAGCTTCTTTGTCAAAATTGAGGTATTCATAGGTGTGTGGATTAATATCCGGGTCTTCACTTTGGTTCCATTGGCCCACCTGTCTGTTTTTGTGCCAGTACCAAGCTGTTTTCATTACTGTAGCTTTATAATAGAGCTTGATGTCAGGGATGGTGATGCCTCTTGAAGCTCCTTTATTGTACAGGATTGTTTTTGGCTCTCCTGGGTTTTTTTGTTTTTCCATATGAAGTTGATTATTGTTCTTTCAAGGTCTGTGAAGAATTGTGTTTGGGTTTTGATAGGGATTGCACTGAATCTATAGATTGCTTTTGGTAGGATTGCCATTTTTATTATGTTGATCCTACCTGTTCAAGAGCATGGGAGATCTTTCCATTTTCTGGTATTCTCTTCGATTTCTTTCTTCAAACACAATGTTCCTGTCGAACAGGTCTTTCACTTCTTTGGTTAGTGTTACATCAAAATATTTTATGTTATTTGTGGCTATTGTGAAGGGTGATATTTCTCTGATTTCTTTCTCAGCTTCTTTATCATTTGTATATAAGAGGGCTACTATAATAGCCAGAAACTGGAAACAACCTAGATGTCCCTCAACTGAAGAACAGAAAAAGAAAATGTGGCACATTTACACATTGTAGTACTACTTAGTGGTAAAAAAAATGACATTTTGAAATTCACACATAAATCGCTGGAACTAGAAAAAACCATCCTGAGTGAGGTAACCCAGACTCAGAAAGATGAACATGGTATGTGCTTACTCATAAGTGGAAACTAGCTGTAAAGCAAAGGATATTGAGCCTATAGTTCATGATCCTAGAGAAGCTAAGTAACAAGGGGAACCTAAGGAAAGCATATATAGATCTACCTGGAAAGGGGAAATAGACAGATCACCTGACAAAATTGGGAGCATGGGGGTGGGGTGAGAAGGGAGGGTGGGAGGGGAGGAGGAGGGGAAAAGGGTAGGGGGAAGAAAACTTGAGGAAACAGGATAGTCAAGGTGGAGGAAAGACAGAGATGAGAGCAAGGGAAGAGATATTTGGATTGAGGGAGCCATTATGGGACTAGCAAAAAACCTGGCACTAGAGAAATTCCCAGGAATACACAGGATGATCCCAGCTAAGACCCTAAGCAATGGAGGAGAGCATGCCCGAGCTGGCCTTGCCCTGTAGTCAGATTGATGACTATCTTAAATGTCACCAAAGAACCTCATCCAGTGACTGATGGAAGTAGAGGCAGAGACCTGCAGTAGAGCACTGGGCTGAGCTCCCAAAGTCCAGTTGAAGAGTGGGAGGAGTGAGAATATGAGCAAAGAGGTCAAGACCATGACGGGGACACCCACTGAAACAGTTTACCTGAGCTAATGGGAGATCACCAACTCCAGCTGGACAGGGAAGGAACAGCAGGGGTCCAAACTACTCCCTCTGAGTGTGGGTGACAGTTGTATGACTGGAACAGCTCAGGGGCCACTGGCAGTGGAGCCAGGACTTGTCCCTACTGCTTGTACTGGCATTTGGGGAACCTGTTCTCTTTGGAGAGATGCCTTGCTCAGCCTGAATACAGCCTTATACCTTCCCAAGGGCAGTGTGCCCTGTTCTCTCTGAGGAGTGGATGGGGGTGGGGGAATGCGAGGACAGGATGGGAGGGGTGGGTAGAGGGAACTGGGATTGGTATGTGGGATGAGCCGGGATGGGTTTTTTTAATAAATTAAATTAAATTTTTTTTAAAAGGAAAAGAAAAAAGCCCAAATGAAATCTACCATGCTGGAGTGTGCAAACTGTATGTAAGAAGGTCTGTATAAAATACCAAGCAAACAGCACTGGTTAGTAAAACTTTACTCCTTCCCCAAGCCAACCCCATCTTTGCAGCCCTGACATGGCTCTTCTTCATTGCCCCAATCCATGTTTCATTGGCTTAGGTACTAAAGACATGAAAACTCTCATATTTTATAGAGAACCTCCAGGATATTTTGTATTCTGTAGTAAGTTGAAGAAACTATCTGAGTATATATCAATCTAGATTTTTGGGTAGATTTTGCATTAAGTAATTAACTGAAGGAGATCACTTCAGGATCTCCTCTTTATCTGTGGTTTCCCACCCCAGTTATGGGAGTTTGGCTTTAAATCTCTTGATTGAATTGCTCAGCACAGAGTACGGGGGAGCTCCGGTGTTGCTTCCAGAGATAGTAGAAATGAAGAGAACGGTATGGCTCTGCCCTGTCGCATATCACTGTAGGGCAAGGGAAGTGTGAAAAAAGTGTATGGATGAAGTGGGGTGCGGTTGGGCATCCTGTAGGAAATGACCACTTTACATGCCTGTCTCCCAGGAACAGACAGAAAAATATGCTTTGGAAAGCACTCATTAAAAAGAAAAAAAAAAAAACAAGATTAAACATCAGAGAAGTATCTGAGTCACAGGGAGAATGTCAACAGAGGACTGGACGTTGCTGTAAGCACTTGGGGTGTGTGAATTTAACAGTCTTGCCAATAGCCCAGGGAAGCAGTGATACTGTTATTTCCGAAGGGATTATTAGCAAACTGAAGCATAAGGTGTATTCAGTGGCATGTTCAAGAACCAGAGCCAATAGCACAGTAGGGCTTTGGAGCCAGGCCAGGCTGGGCCCCAGGTCTGGGCTCATGAAGGTTAATTTGTTTCATTGATTAATATTAAATGGGTCATTTGTACAATTTTCTGCTTAGAGTAAAGGCCTTTACTAATCCCTAAGTTTAAGCCAAGAGGTGTATTTATTTAGTGTTGATGCAGGGTGGTAAGTAACCAGAGCAGTCTTAGCATAAAGCAATTATGGCTTCATTTGAAATTCAAGTATATTAAGCATTGTTGACTTTCTTTTCAGTTGAAATAAGCTTCCCATGAGATCTATCGGTCACTGTTTTTCAGCAGCCGCTCCCCCGGTGCCAGATAAAACCAAATAAGTAATGCATGCCCTGCCATCAAGAAAAATCTATTCTTCATGAATTGTCTCTTAGATGGAAGAGGTCAGATAGCATAGCATTCCATTGATTCTACCCAAAGGCTTTAGGACAAAGCAGAGCCATCGGGTGCCACTTAAGTGAACGTCTAAGAACTCAGAAAAGCAAGGAAAAGGAGACTGCAGTAGAAATGAAAAAGGGAGTGAAATGAATAGCTAAACATTGCACGGCGCTCACCCTGCATGGAGCGTGTGGGACATCCTGCCATGCAATTGATCAGTCACTCAGCGCGGTCCTAGGAAGAAATTTAATTGACACACTCTATCTGGATTTATGAAATCAAAGCAGTTTTATTGCCACGTTGTTCCGGTCTGGGTCTGGGTCCAGAAACCACCCTTTACCCGTCATTATGCTGTCTACGTGAAGCTAACTCGTACATCTGAGTCAAATCTCCCATTGTATGCTCCGGAAAATGGTGGCCCGGATGAGGAGAACTTCTGCACTTGTTGACAGCTTCATGAGGCCGTGCCAGGCAGGGCTGACGCTGTTGCTACCTGCAGTCAATAAAGGGAGGTACGCTGCTCCCTGTAATGTCCTAGAAGATGACTCAGCTAAAACTGTTACTTAAGTTTTATCTGAAATCTAGTTGGTCCCCCCCCACCCCCGAACAGGTTTTGATGAGGAAATGAGGGAAGGGCTATTTACTAATCTCCAAAAGCCATGTAACAGAACACACACTGCCCCTTATTCTCACGTGACCCACAGTGAAAGGCTCAAGCCCCGGTAGTTCTCAGCCCTGTGTTGTCATCATGCCCAAATATGCTAATGTTATGTGCATAAATTAGACATCAGAAGGAATTAACACCAATAATAATTCTATAGGAAATTATAAACATAAACTAAAAATTTGGAGCCATTATTAAAAGACGCTAAGGCTCACTTGAAATAGGAACCAATCATGGTTCTGTATGGTCAGTCTGTGATTGAGACCACTCTGATGTGAATGCAGAGAGGAAGATAGAATGGGTACAGTAGGCACGAAACATAAAGACGTGTTTGTTCCAGGAGATGGAGCTGGCTGGCACAATATTTAATCATATTTTGTAGACATGTCAAATAATTGAGGACTTACATCTTGATTCTTTAAAAAAATCATTTATTATTGTTATGTGTGTGCATCATGTGTATGTGGAGGGGGATGCATGCCATTGCCCATGTACGGAGGTAAGAGAGCAACTTTTTGAAGTCAGTTCTCTCTGTCTACCTTCACACGGGCTCTGGAGATTGAGTTGTGGTCTCCAAATGGACACAGCAAGTGTCTTTTCCCACTGAGCCATCTTATGGGTCCCAAAGTTTCCCTTGCTATGGAATTTTAGGAGCTTGGCTTACTAACAGCCACTGGGAATTCAGAGAGTCAATTGCCAGGAGGAGAGTGTGACAACCGTACCCGGATCATGGTGATATCTGCAGATCAGGATGCAGCTCTCAGCTGCTGCACCAGCACCATTTCTGCCTGCCTGCCTGTGACCAGACTCCCTGCCGTGACAATTATGGACTGAGCCTCCAAAACTGGAAGCAGGCTCCGATGAAATGGTTCCTTTGATAAGATTTCTTGGTTATTGGGTTTTATCAGCACAACAGAGCAGTACTCAGAGAGGCCCTGTGTCAAAACATGTCACAACTATAGGAAGCACAGTGCTGTACTTGAGATGTGGAGCTACACGCTAGGCTCTCGTGGACGTTCTGTATACCTGGCTCCCACGACTGCCACCAGATTAACTAGGCGCTCCAAGTCCCCCACCTTAAGGGCTAATCCTTTGCTCCTCAGTCTGTTATCAAAATGGCAATTTCTAGTAACTCAGCTAGTGCCTGCTTAGTGTGTGTGTGTGTGTGTGTGTGTGTGTGTGTGATCCAAATGTACTCTTTAACAAAGATGCAAAATAAGCCAAGTTCTGAAAATCTCAAGATTATACTGAGAGAAGAAAATATTTTCTGTTATTAGTAATTTGGAAACACTCAGGTCTGTAAGCTGTGTTGTGTAAGCCAAAAACAACAGGGAATGTTCAACAACCCTTCCTATTTTGACATTTCCTGTTCTTCCTGATGGTGTCTGAAACACCTGGATGTGATTATCTGCAGCACACGTCCACACATGCAGAGAAGAGACGCATGGAGGAAGGATTCCAATCCGTGCTGGCACTTGGATAATTACTCCCCGGTGATTACATTTTAAAATCAATGTTGAAAGCTTTTCTTTGGTATTTGCTATTCAAAACATCACAGAATGTGTCTGCTGAGATCCAGAGGAAAGGGATCTCATGATGGTGACTTCGTAAGAGATGACCAGTCAACTTTACAGCCTTTGGGCCACGCTGCCTGTCATGGGTATCTGTCTCTGGATGTTGTTTAATTCAAAACAAAGGAAGATCTGTCCCACTGTCTCAATGGGTAAAAGCACTCCTCGCGGTCCTGGCTTCCTTGCTCATGATCTCCCTCCTTTTGCTCCTCATCAGGACCTTGGGAGCTCAGTCTGGTGCTCCTATGTGGGGCTCTGTCATTTTCTCCATCCAATGCCAGGTGAAGGTTCTATGGTGATATGCAAGATATTCATGAGTATGACAATAGGATCTGGACATTTCTGGCACCCTCTCCTCAGCTGCCCAAGGAACTAGCTGGGACAGATCTAACGGGAGACCACCAAGTCCAGCTGGAATGGGACTGATGGAACAGGGGACCAAACCGGACTCTCTGCACGCTATTTTTCTAATCATATCTGCAAAATTCATTCTTGTTATTCAAGGTAACATTCATGTCATTCAAGGGATGCACAGGAGCCATGGACTAGACCTGAAGCTCTTTGAGGGCCGCAGTTCCCATAGGTGTTTGTTTGTTTGGTGTGTGTGTGTGTGTGTGTGTGTGTTTTACCCTTTAGAGCACATTGCTGGGTACCATTTTTTTAATATTTATTTATTTATTATGTATACAATATTCTTTCTGTGTGTATGCCTGCAGGCCAGAAGAGGGCACCAGATCTCATTACAGATGGTTGTGAGCCACCATGTGGTTGCTGGGAATTGAACTCAGGACCTTTGGAAGAGCAGGCAATGCTCTTAACCGCTGAGCCATATCTCCAGCCCCACTGGGTACCATTTTTATGAGCTTCAGGAAGTCAGAGAATTCTTGAGTCTTATTTTCAGGGCAAGCAAATGTCACACACATGATCCATAGGAGGCCCCCAGGTGTTTGCTGCATCAAACTAAAAGCACACTATTGCCACTGTTAAGCCCTAAGTCACTCGAGAAACTATCAAGCTGAAAAAGGCTCCTATGGTGAGAAGCTAAGAAGACTTTGCAAATGCGTTTGTCAAACCAGAGAGCATTCCACAGCTGCCATCATTTAAAGTCGGGGTAGCTTTTCTCAAACCACCTCGGAGTAGCTAAGCTTACCTTGGGCATTGGATTTCCAGTGCACTTTTGCTACCAGGACTTTAGCACATCCAGTTTACAAGGGCAAGTTGCCCAATGTGGGCACAGGCCACCAGCTGGGAAATGTGAGTTGTTCCGTGGTGCAGTGAGGAAAACTTGCACATCTTAGATTGATGGAGGCAGGGATGCACAGGCATTCAGTTAAATGTTATTCTGGGTGTGTCTTTGAGGGTGCTTCTGAGTAAGACTGGCATTTGCATTGGCAGATTGAATCAAGAAGACCATAGTCCCCAGTGTAGATGGGCCTCCCCCAATACAGCGAAGTCCCCTATGGAGTGGAAAACCAGAGAGGAACAATCTACTGTCTCTGCCTGTATTAGAGCTGGAGAAGAGCTAGGGAGTCAGTCATGCCCCATTTTAGACCCACATTCAGATGGGAATTTTACACCATGAGTCATTTATATAACAGGAACTCAATACCACTTAGTTCTCCTCAGCTCCTAGCTCATTAACTATAGACTTTGGTATTCTAATTATCCTTAATTATCTGAACAATCACAATCCATCAATCCATCTATCTTTCCATCTTTCTATCCATCCACCTATCTATCTATCTATCTATCTATCTATCTATCTATCTATCTATCTATCTATCTATCTATCTATCTATCATCTATCTATCTATCTTTATCTATTAATCTGTAATCTTTCTTATCTATCTTTTCTAGAATATACCTCCCTATTATCTATCATCTATTTATATATCATCTACCATCAGTCTGCCATCTGTCTATTTTCTATTTATCACCTATAATCTATGTATCTATTGTCTGTCTCCTATCTATCTACCATCCGTCTGTCATATAGCTACTATCTATTGATCTATCACCTATGTACACCAGTCTACCATCTATCCACCATCTGTCCACCCATCTACCCCATCATTTTTCCCCTACCCATCCATCATCTAACCGTTTGTCCATCTGTCACCTACCTGCCTAATCATCTATTGCTTCTGCCTCCCGAGAGCTCATGCCATCTAAGCAGTTTGTGAATATTGGAAACAAGAGGCCTCTTTTCGGTTGGAGCTTTAAGTTAGTAGCTAGAGCTATAACATGTACGTACTCTAACACACTGTCTCCTGCTTTGTTATAAAGACCCTAAAGTCTCGAGGTAAACCCACAGAGCAGCTGCCGCTGACTTTCTTTCACATGACAATACCAGCCAGTAACTTCCTGTTTCTGCCATCCTTCTGCTTCTGGTTTTACACTCTGGGGACCTTCCTCTCAGTCCTTCATTCTCTGCTTTTATCAAGTGTTCAGTAATACTAATAACAGCTTTTATGAAAGAAAGCATGGCCACTTCCTTGAGGATATTTATGGATAAGTTAGAAAAGACCAGCTAAATAACTTGTTAAAAGAAACAAGCTATCCACTCATTTGCTCGTGGGCACCTAGGCTGAGTCTGTAACTTGGCCACTGTGCATCATGTTATGGTGTACAGTATCTGTATTTTATGATGACTTTGGTTCCTTTGAGTATAAATAAAAAACACAAATGTGGAAAGGGGACTACTCAGAAGAAGTAGGTTATCAAGGGGATGGGAGGGGCATAGGGGAAGATTAGGGGGTGTGGACACAATTAACAATCATATTATATAGACAAATGAAACAATGTCATCCTGAAACCCATTACCTCATACCACTTATATATGCAGATAATATTTAAAACCCCAAAGAAGCATTCAAAACTAAAGAAAAGAAAAATAAAAGCAACGGAATCATCAGACACTTGGTGATGCTGAGAGACATGTCAGAAAGAAGAGGACCAGAGATCACTTAGCAAGTTGTGGTAGGTGATAGTCACCTGGACACCTGCAAGCTGCTGTCTCTCCAGTGTTGTTAGGCAGGAGTCCTGTCGCAGAGTGGGACACAACCATACAGCCAGGGCACAGCATGAAGCAACAGAGAAAGGAAGGAATAGAGAGTTTGCATTTAATAGAGTGGGTTGGCTGGTGGAGATTCTCTGGATGCTCTGCTGATTTCGCCTCGCATCAGATTCCTGCTCAGCTGAGGACAGTTTCTGCTAAATCCTCCAAACCCTGTAATAGCAAGAATCAGGCAGATGCAAGTTTTGCCTTCCCAGGCTTATTCTCCAACTGGGCTCTCATGATTGAGTCCATCTCTACCCAGTAGCAGCTGGTTCCCTACCCAGGCTGGGAAATCTGCAAGTCAGAACAACAAAGTTTGTTTTCTGGCTTTGCTATCCCTGACTTCAGAGGAAATGTGGAGGAAAAAAAAACCTTATGAGACAAAGCAAATCTTGTCTGATGGGTTCACAGGCTGATGAGGCCAGAGGGGCTCACCCACGGTCATTTGTCTCAGCGCAGTGGGAGACCAAGCCAAGGCCTGTGAAGCACCCACTAGTGTTCTTGTAACACCATAGACACAGCAGCAGGCTATGTAAAGACTCATTGCAGTGTTTAAAGAGGGCTTGGTGGGGGAGGGCATGGACATAGGTTTTTTTCATTCTCTGGTCAGCCATCCTCTCTGGTGCTTGTACTCAATTTACTCTGAATACATCCACAAATGTTTTCAGCAAATTTTAATCGAAATGAGTCCCATAGTCTCAGAGCTGCCTCATGAGGTTATCATTGTGTGTAACCCTTTTCCATAACAACAGAGCATTAGCCATGAATGATTCAAAAGATCTGTCAATATTATTGGAGCCAGTAGGATGGCCCAGTGAGCCCAATGAGCTGAGTTTGAACCTCAGGGCCCACTGGGTGGAAGGAGAGAATTGACTTCTGTAAGTTGTGCCCTGACCCATTATATCCACATTGTAGTACACACACATACACACACACACACACACACACGCATGCACGCACAAATGTGAAAAACCCAAAACATGTTCATTGATTTACATCTAAGCAATGGAGAGTGTAAGGTGTTGAGTTTAATGCTAAGTAGCTTTGTGTCAATGCTCAAAGAAGTGGCTCTACAGATGCTAATGTACAGAGGCCACCCAGGATAGCCAGCCTCTCAGCCATCCCTTGCTAAATGACAAACAGGGCTCACTCATCAGTTTCTCAGGCCCAACCCCACTGCAGCCTCAGAGTTGAATAAAACCAGATGCATTCATATAAAAGCAATCTGTACTTCTATTGTGTAAAAGTGTTTGGGTCACCTGCAGCAAGTGTGATAACATCAATGAGTCTCAGCTGGGTAAGAGTGTTTGGCTCACCTGCAACATGTGGGATGAACGGAAATTTCAAGTTTGCCCTCGAAAAAAAACTCCAGATATTCACCGCTGTCTACACTTACAGAGAAGAGGGACCAACTTTTTAGACATGTATTTTCTAAATGCTTAAACTGGTTTATGCATGAATCCGGGGATACATAATGATTGTTTCCTAACACATCTTCAGGTAAGAATTTCCAACCCAGCCCAGTGATTTCTACTGTCTTTTTTTATTTAATTGGGAAAGGCTGTTTGCTTGTGGCTGGAAGTTCCTTCCACAGAACAGAACTGGCAATATGGTCTGTGATACATTCTCTTAGTTCAATAGACTTTACCAATTCTTCTCCTATTCTAATGGGTCTTCAAAGGGGAAAACAGTAGGAAATTCAGGGTTTTCAGTGTCACATCCATTAATTTCTATAACTAAAACACTGATTCACGCATAGTCTACATCCTTGTCAAACATAAGGTTACTGGTTTCCGTGAGTCTTTGTAAATGAAACAAACATTTCTCAGTAGATAGGAGCAACTCTGATTGAAATATATGGAGACAGAGTAAAAACCTAAGACCTCTTCTCTCTTTGACAAATCTTTTCTGTTTCTAGAGAAAATCTAAGTATATGTATGCAATGATATTTTAGCTTTTATTTCTGCTTTCCAAGAGAGTTTTATTGAAGAAAACACACTGTCATGACTTGGTAATATAATCCAGGCTCAATGATATTACCATCCAGTCCAAAACAATACGTTTAAAACCTGCTGAAATGAGAAACTGTGTGGTGTGGAACTTATCGGGAATAATGGTAGAACGAGAAGAAGATGCCCTGGGTGTAGAACGACATCATGAGCACAAGCTTATGAACTCAGTAATTCCTAATAAAAGTCAGACCACGGAAGAAGCGGCCATGAATATGTAAGGGCGTATGGGACAATCAAAGCTGGCTTCATGTCTAGCGTCAGCAGCTAGGTCTCGTGTCATTCAGCCACTTCCCATCACTGGGCCAGAGCTTTACAGGGCTTGCACTCACCTCACAGCCAATGTCAGTCGATAATCAGAAAGAGAGCCAAGGGACTCTGGGGGCTGCTGTGCCATGGCTAGCATCTGCTGTATGCTGGGTGGTGTTTATTCCCATGAAAGTGGCTGCTGCATAGAAACAATGATATGATGTAGCAGTTATCTTTACTTAAAGTAATAACAGCTAGCAAGAAGCCACTTTATCATGTTTGTTGGATAGCACTTAAGTTGTATTTTTTTTTAATCCAATGCAGCTTTCAGGAGATAAGAAATTTGTCTCATTTTTCTGGCTAGATATAGCGAGCTCAGAATCTGAACCCAGGTCTTGGATGTGCCCACTGAAGGCCTCAGCTGATACAAGGTATTGGTACACTGTTTACAGTAAATGACATCAGTTTTTATAACATAGCACTCCATTACTCAGGGGTGTTATGGGCAGTGTGTGCTGTTACAATCATACCGGGCAAAGAAAAAGCCAATATTGCTGCTTGGTATTCATGTATCATATATCAATAATGTTTCATTGCCTTGCTTTTGGCTTCTATCACTCTTTTAAAACCCTTTTTATTTGACTGGTTCTACTACGCCCAATTCTTTTCCTACAAAAGGATTTTCTTTCTGCACACTACTTGTGCACACCCTTGACGTTTTAGTGGGGTAAGTCTACCCCACATATTTGACCTGGCTTACGTGGATAGTAACCTTGTTACTTTTTCCTGTGCCTGATCTATGTCCCATTCCTAAGCCTGTGTGGAAGCAAGCTGCATTGCCATCTTCATTATACACCTACTGCATCCTTGCTGCTGGAGGGCAATCAATCACTTAGAAGAGGGTGCTGGGAGACACTAAATATAATACGTCTCATCAGTAGGCTCTCTATAAATACCTGCTCTCAAGGTACTTATTTAGAGTCACCCACACACGGTGGTATGAGTGTTATTTTCATCAGCTGGTGTTGAGTTTTGGGAGCCATGATGTTCCAAACTCAATGTCAAACAATTCCTTCTTCCAAAGTACTCATCTTATGCTCCTGATACCAATAAGAATAATAAGGAACTTGAAAATTCTACAACAGTGTTATGTGGTGCACATTAAAATGAATAGGATTTGCATAAGCAGAAAGAAAAAATATTTTAATCAAGGGGCTTTCACTTCAATTTGACAAGAAAACGTTAATAGGAAGCAGAAATGAGAACGAATTGCAGAAAATGCATGTTTGTCTGACAGCTTTGACATGGTTTCTGAAGCTCCAAATCAATCCAGTTGACCTGGGATAGCACATTACCATGTCTTCTTTTGGGGCTGGTTGACTGTTTGGTATGAGATGATATGAGCATATAAGTCATTTATCACAATCTATGAGAAGTTCTCACCAACCAAATTCTAATGTGAGTCCCAGAGAGACGACAACAGTGTCTCCAGACATCACCAAACCTTGGAGCCCAGATGAGCCCCCGCTGACAAGACACATGCTTCTGTTTTCACATCAGGGATAGGAAACTTTAAGTAGAGATAACATTATCATTTTAAGGTAAAAGATGACATTTCTAAAGAATATAACTGTATGCGTGTTTAAATGCACACTCACATGAAAAGACAATTCTTGCATTAGTAGATTTCCCCTTAAACCTAGCAACTTGAACAAAAAACAAACAAATAAACAAAAAATCTTTTCAATGTCTGCGGGTCATGAGATCACACGTGATATCTTCACGTGAGTGGTGCTATTCCAGAAGCTTAAACGCCAGTTGTATCAAGGCTCCAGTTATACTGAGTCTTTTTGAAGTGTCCTCCGGCTTCACACATTTAAGCTTTAATTGCGGTCAAGTGTGGGACTCGGACCTTGGGCCATGCTGGCTTCTCCATTAGCAGCAATCCCCATAACACAATGTGTGGCACTTTCTAGAAGGAACCAACTCAGAGCTACAGAAAGCTCGTCCACAATGGAAGATGTATGTTTTCTACCCACCCTGCTCATGATAATATGTTCACTAAAATGAATCACCACGTTTTCTGGAGGGATTACATATCAATGAAAATATCAGCAGACCAGCCCCTCTGGGGCCATCCCAGGAATACCCATCATGGTTAGTTCATAAGACAATCTCTTCCCTTGACAAATGAATGACACACATTTGTTTGGCTGAGGGCAACTCCACAACTTGTTAGAGGGCTGGCTTCTGGCCACCCGGCCAGCTTAGACCCAAAATAATCACACAGACATTATATTAATTAAATCACTGCTTGTCCCATTAGCTCTAGCTTCTTATTGGCTAACTCATATTAATTTAACCCATTTCTATTCATCTGTGTATCACCACGTGACAGTGGCTTACTGGCTAAAGTTCCCAGCATCTGTCTTGGGTGGCTTCTCTCTGACTCTATCTTCTTTCTCCCAGCATTCAGCCTAGCTTTCCCTGCCTACCTAAGTTCAGCCTTGCTATAGGTCCAAAGAAGTTTCTTTATTCATTAATGGTAATCACAGCATACAGAAGGGACTCCCACATCAATAACCTATTCTTATTCTCAGTACTTTATGGAAGCATTATTCCTTCTGGGGCCATGGTCTCATGGTCTCAATTAATCCCACATCCAGGCAACTCTCTCATTGGTGCCTGGCAGTCCTTATCACAGCTCTTGTATATCTGAGAGAGCATCCAGTGAATTCCAGAACTGCTGCCCTTGGTCTATGGTGAGGACCCTCCTTCCTCTTGCTGGGGCAGTGGGCAAGAAGATGGTGCTCACTGTTAGATCACTAAAGGCCTAGGAGGCCAGAGGATGCCCTGCAGGTGAAGCCTCAGGCCCCAGTTGGGCTGCAGCGGAACTGTTGGTCTGGGAGCCAGGCTTTGTTTCTCTGTCCTTACGATTCCTTTTGCTAGATGGGCACTGTTGCCACTGACCTCTCAGGGAAACTGATGGAATAAAATACAGATAGTCACAGAGAGTTCAGTGTCAAATATAATAAATGGGATTTTAAAAAATTTTCTATGACTGATTGCTAATGAATGGTTTTTAATGTACCTGCATAGGTAGGTTGCTTCTAAGAAAAAAACACCATGACCAAAATATCTTGGGGGGGGGGGGTGTTGTTTGCCTTATACTTCCATATCCAGGACAGGAACTCAAACGTGGCAGGAACCTGGAGACAGGAGCTGATGTAGAGGCTATAGAGGGGGTACTGCTTACCTCTGTGCTCCTCATGGCTTGCTCAACCTGTTTTCTTATAGAATTCAGGACCACCAGCCCAGGCATGGCAGCATACATGGGGGATGGCTGGACCTCCCCCATGTAGAAAGTGCCCTACAACTAGGTCATATGAAGACATTTTCTCAATTGAGGTCTCTCCTTCCAGATAACTGTAGCTGTGTTGACACAAAACTAGCCAGCACACTGGGCCTCAGTAGTTTTGTTTGCTTCCCTGGCTTTTAACCGAAAGAGAAATCTGAGTCACTCAGGGAAAAGCCTGAGTTTCAAAAGTGACTTAGAATGAGAGGTTGAATAATGGTGTACTTTAATTTGGGGACAGCCTGCGAGAATTAGATTAGCTTCCTTGTGCTTGTTCATGGTTTCAGCTAGACTTTCTGACAGAATCATCATTTTAGTTAGACTCCTGGAACAGGGAACAGCATTCTGGACCTTGCCTTCATCAGTCCTTGGGATCATTAGGGGTAGTGGCCTGAGTTCAACCAGCCTCATTTATTCCTAGGTTTGCAATGAATGAGGCATATGAATGAGGTAATTTCAAGGCTACATCTGATAAAATTCAGGGCTATTCATCTTTTCGTAAATAGCAATGTTATGGGGAAATCACACCGTAAAGTAGAAACAAAATTTTAAAACATGTCCATAAATCTTCTTTGTCATTTAGAAAGGGCTGGTCATGCCTACGCTGAGCAGGCAGAATGGTGTACATCTTGCCAGGGGATTTTCCCTGGCTGAGGAGTCATAGTGGCAAGTCAAGCAACAGTTTCCTTTAAAAGTAGCTACACATGTTTGGAAGATGCTAAGGACCAGCACAATCTGAAAACAGGTAAACAAAAGGGAAGAACTTTCAGCATTAATTTTACTTTATTAGGTGGCTGTTAGCATGGATAA
The DNA here is from genome assembly GCF_903992535.2 of Arvicola amphibius. Classification (NCBI taxonomy): domain Eukaryota; kingdom Metazoa; phylum Chordata; class Mammalia; order Rodentia; family Cricetidae; genus Arvicola; species Arvicola amphibius. The sequence continues at coordinate 4,678,191 of NC_052049.1, read as the reverse complement.
CCCCAAAATGGAAACCAGCGGATTTTATATACAGAATTCCAAAAGATAAAGAGTAGAATAGAACCATAATTTTAGAGAGTTAGCAGATCTCACCAGTACATCACATACAAAGTGGATTCCTTCCACGCTAATGTGGTTTGATGGAAGAAGAACCCCTGAAAGTTCTCCATGAATCCTAAAAATACTTAGCCCAACAAACAGCAGGAAGCAGTTTGGATAAAACTATTGCCCAAATTCACAAAATGATTGTTTATAAATGTTTGTTTCCATTTAAAGTGGGTTGATTATAAATGTTCAATGGTCACAATCAATTTCTAAAAAGAAAAATATATATAAGGGGGATATGATAGAGAAATAAATACTTTACATTGGTATGAACTTTGGTCTATTGATACAAATTCAAGATTGATTTGCTATACTGTGTATATGTATTTCTGCTTTTGTTTAAGGTATTGTGTTTGTGCAGTTCATTTAAAAATGTAATGTATAATTAAGAAATACAGATTAATAGTCATCTGTAATAATCAAACTTTTTTATTGATTTTTATTGAGCTCTACATTTTTTCTGCTCCCTTCCTGCCTTTCCCCTCCCCCTTCAACCCTTCCCCAAGGTCCCCACGCTCCCAATTTATTCAGGAGATCTTGTATTTTTCGACTTCCATGTTGATTAGATCTATGTTATTCTCTCTTAGTGTCTTCATTGTTGTCTAAGTCTCTGGGATTGTGGATTGTAGGCTGGTTATCTTTGCTTTATGTTTAAAAACCACCTATGAGTGAGTACATGTGATAATTGTCCTTCTGGGTCTGGGTTCAAACTTTTAATTATGTTAGCTAGATATACAGATTTCTAGATATACAGATATATTTCAGTTAGATAATCTTCGGCACTTCAAAGACATACAGAATATGGCATTTAAAATCTTTTAAGAACTTAGACTTTTCTGGCAGCACCAATTCCTTCAAGAGGATGAAGGGCATTAAAGAGGTTCCTTATGGAGTTTGTCAGCCATTTGGGCAAGAACCTGCTCTTGCCTGTCTACATTCCTTTGTGTCCTCCTAGGGGATAAGGAGTGCACTACCTTTCCTGTCTGCTCCAAGCCCAGAAAAGCAGCTGAAGCATTTGGTTGACGGAATGACAAATGGCCAGATTTTCGTTAATTTAGCTTCTCCAGTGGAGTCACCATTTTACCAGGCTGTGTGTAGATAAGGAAACCTGAACTATTTTCTCCTCCATCTAAAGGGACGAAGCCCGATTGGGACACCCATGATAGATTACATAATGGTACCAGTTATAGATCTAGTACCCCTGGCTCTAAAGGAAGAATAAGTGAGACAAGCAGAGAGGTAAGAGCATTCAGAGAAATAAAGATTTTTTTTTTCTGATGAGATATCCATCAGCCTCAGATACATGCTTGGGAGTGCATATAACAATTCATTTAATAATGTAAGAACATGCTGTGTCAATATGATTCTTCTTACTTTACAGAAGATGAAGGGATTTCAGGGAGCCATGAGTTTGTCTCTGTCTCTAACATTTTTGTTGTCAGAGCTTGTGACCATAGTTTCCATATGAGAGACAAAGAATAGGAAAAATATAATTAAGTTTTGAAAGATTTGGCATAATGTGAAAAGTAGAGAAGAACCAAGATACTTGGTACAGCAGGGGTGAGAAATAAGGGTGCTGGGATACCCTAACTGGTGAAGGATCTGGATTGGCTCACGGTGGATGCAGCTGTAGAGTCTGAACATGAGATCAGCTGAAAGCACTGTGCTTAAATGATTGGAAATCCAGGCAGAGAAAATTGACTCTGAAATAGGAAACCATCTAAGTGCTTGAGCTAGAGAGTGCTATAAATTACAGAATTCAAGGAACATTAGAAAGTAGACCAGATGTATTGATGTCGCGGTGATAAAAAGCATACAGCAGCATCAAACTCTAGCAGAAAACAGGTGTTTGCTTTGGAGTTGGCGGCTTCTTTTCGTAACACAGTATGAGGATGAACATCCAGTGATGATGATGAAGGCAAAGTTCCTGTAATTGGGCACAGTGAGTGCAGTGCTGCCTTCCTTCTCATAACCACAGCACAATGCAGAGCCTCTTTTCTACCATAAGGGAGACTGAGCACGGTAGAAGCCTGTGTCCCACAGGAAAGGCAACCACCCTAGGGGGAGGCCATTCATGTCAGGTGACATTCCAATTCATTTCTGGTTATTTTCAAGAAGTATCTCTTCTACAGAGAAGGCTTCATTTAAAACAGCATTACTTTTCATTTCCAGGGGAGGCATACAGAAATTTAATTAAGAATCATATTGACCTTCTATGTCTCTGAGCAGAAGGATTGCTTGAACTCATTTGAAATCATCCTTAATGGCAAAAGAGGGATTTGCTCATAAGCTCCATGAGTATAATTTCAGAAAGGTGGGTAGAAATTGTGAATAACCATTCATAATAGTGAAATCACAGCTTATTCAGCTTGCAAGAGTCCTGAGACTAAGATCTCTTTAGAATATAGTCAATAAAGATGAAAAGCAAAGAGCTTAAATTTCTTTGCAGGCAGAGAAAGCTGAATCTGCATTGACATGACCAGTGGGCTTGTAAATGACTTGGTGAAGCTGTCTGTCAAGGAGCACCACTTGATGTGTGTAGTCTGCGCAGACCGGGTTTGCCTCCAAAGTCACATTCAACAGCTGCACTTGCAAGACTAATCAAATAGCAATGAAGTCTCTACTGATCTTTCCTAGCTCCAGATCAGTTGCTCTTTTAGTTGACAGGAAATCTCATCAGAGCCCATAACACAAGCCCTTCCCTGCAAGTGTCTGAGCTTAATAATTAGGACAAAATCCCAAAGGTATATCTTCCCTTGAAGTTTCTCACCTATGTGTCTCTGAGATCAGAGACTATGATCAAAATAGGAGATTTAGATATGGGGAGGTGACTGCCCATTATCATCCTCTTAAGCGGACTGTGAGGCAATGAGATGAGAGTACCCTGACCCCCACTGAAATGAGCCTTTGTACCCCACTACTTTGTATCTCACTACCCCACATACTTGGCTGAGCCAGCATGAACTGAGAACTGGGGCAGTCTGACTAATCAATCTTCCGCATTCAGGGCTGCCTGGTGGGAAAGGGCGATGGTACTTTGAAGATAACACTCGAGAAACTGAAGTCTACTCTGCACTGGAAAGAGAGGCTGTGGGTGCAACTGTTTCTGATACTCTAAAGCACAGGTTCAGTTTGTTTACTGTTTGAACAGAAAGATCTCGAATGCCTGATTCTTTGAGAGCTGTCAACTGTGGTCATCTCTGTACAATTGTTTTAAGCTGCCAGTTGAAGTCATCTCCTAATTGGTCTTCCTGTACTCCTTAGTGTCCCTCCATTTCCAGCTGACCCTGGAAAAATGGCATGTCAATTGGCTCCTCCCTAAAATTGCTCCATGACTTCCTGTGTCAATGAGAACAAGAAGAGCCAACCGCCTTCAGAGTGTCCAAATGCTGCGCTATGTCTGGCGGTGTTCTATTCTGTCCGCTGTCATCACCTGACTCTGAATGCCTTGCTGGTATCACACAAGATGCATTCTGAGGCCCTGGCATAGATGATGTCCTGATTCAGGACATCAACTCTTTTCCCTCTCTCTCCTCCTTCAGGTCTTTATTCATGAATCAGATACCAACATGCCCTCAAAAGAGTAGCCAAATTTTTCTTATCCCTTCCCTTTTCTGCTCCAGGTTTCATCTCCATTTATTCCTCCATAGTTGCTCATGTCAACATGACAAACTTGCTAGTTCATCCCTACCTACTGAGGTCTTCCAAAGTGGATGGTTCCCGCTTAGTGGTAATACATGCAGATGTGAAACACGTCCTCTTTCTTAAAAAGACTTAACAAAGGCTTTACCATCAGAGATCAGCTCCCTAACATTTTGGTTTTCACTGTAGAAGGTGTCAGGTCTATGTACCAAAGAGGATGCTGCCAAACGTCCCTCATGTGCCCTAGCACCCAGCTCCACCAGTTATCCAGTTATGAGAGTTTTATTTTACAAAGCTCTACCGACTTACCTCCACCCCTGCCCCCATTATCATTTGCTATTTTAGAGTTGGTTTTCAGATTTTGTTTTTGGAGAGAGAGAGAAAGAGAGAGGGGGAGGGAGGGAGGGAGGGAGGAAAGAGGGACGGAGGGAGAGAACATGCAGTTGGGTGGGTAGAGAGATGTGGAGGATGGAGAATCTGGGAGAGGAAATATGATCAAAATGCATTGTATGACATCCTTCATTCGCTAGCTAATCAGGTGGTCTACTAAGCTTTTGGGTCTGATAGACACGCAAACACATTGAGGGTGATGCAGAAGATACAGATGTTTGCAGTCTGGCTGTGCTATATGGAGCTGATGCTGATCACGTCAAGCTTCTGCTTCGGGATGTGATTATTTTCCCACTTTATCAGCTGCTCTCTCCCTAGCACTTATCACCCGAAATCTCTCGCATTATCATATCTTGCGTAGTGTGCCAAAGCCAATGCAACCGGCATCACATCAGGTTGCTGAAGCTGTGTCGAATCCCATTCTCATCTGAGCCCCTGAGCAGAAGGGATTTCAACGTCCCTGCAGGAGAACCCTCTGTTAACACAGAGATTTGGGGTGACAAGTCAGGAGGCACCACGGCCTTAAACAAGCCTCAGGAACATGGGGACACACCATGATACAAATGTGTACGCAGTGGCCATGACTGGGTAGGGATGACTGTACCTCTGACTTGTCTTCACTGGAGTTACTTTAAATCAGAGGGCAGAGCTAGCCAATAGCTGACCAAAACTACCATAGAGGTTTCGAAGGATCAAGGACATGGAGAGATGGGGGAAGGTGTAGGGAGGGGCTTAGAAAGATTCTCGTTCTTTTTGGATAAAGGAAGGAGAAAGAGGATGTCACTGGACACTTGTCTGTCATTTTCCTGATCTATTGGTGTCTTATCTCTTGTCCGGCTCCTGAATTTTTATTTATTGATAAAGAAAGATGAGATAAAGACTTCAATAGAGGAAACTAGTGTAAGACACGTGTAAACCAAGTACAGATGTCTCCACACCAGAAAGCCAGAAAATCATGCTAATGACATTCAATGATTGGTAATATTAACAACAATAATATCTTAGGAAATTGTACATCTAATTTTAAATAAACTATGCAAAAGGAGATTTTGATAATTTGTAAGCAAAGAAAAATCTTTCAAATAATATATTCACTGAGTAACTGGTGAGTAAGACATTGAAAAGTATTTGTCTCAGAAATGTATGAGGGTGTGTATGTATGTGTGTAAGTGTGTGTGTATGTATGTATGTGCATGTATATATGTGTGTGTCTCAGATGATAATAATCCTTCATTTAAAAATAAAACAAGCAAAAAACAAACCAAAAAAAAAAAAAAAAAACCAAAGTCCTGTAAAGTCACAGTTGGTTGAGAAACCTGCAGCTGATTGTATAAGGCATTTAACCACAACTGTAAACAATTTTATCTTGGCTCTGTCTTAAGACAGGATACAAATAGCAGAATTAAGTCACCTATCTTGTAAGCTTCATTGTCTGCGAGAGGGATTAAGTGGATTAATGGCAGGAGGTAAATCAGTGACTGGTAGAATGAGGATGAAAACTACATATCACATTGGGGGAGATCCCTCCGTGTGAGCAGCATGACAATGAAGGGATAATGGGCATTCTCATCAAGTCCTGTTCGCTTCCAAACCATTTTACGTGCCCAGACTTATCTAAGCACAGAAATAAATGACTTGCACCAAGGAAGCATAAAAGCACCTCGAAATACAGACATTTAAGGAAAGTCTCTCATCAGGACAACCAATAGAACTTGAGACTGAGCTCTGGGATGCAATGGTGTGAGACAACCCCTTCTCAAAACAACAGGGGGTACTTTGTAGTGATGCTGCCTCTTGTCCTGATTATCAAGTGACAAACATCCTCTATGCACAGACATGGAGGCACGGACATGAACCATGATATCACAAATTTAGCTGGTAATAGAGTGTAAGCGGTTTCAATGGAGAAATCTAAAACTTGTTCATGGATTTAGTAATGAAAATAGAAATTATTATTTCTAGGAAAAGAAGTCATTAATTCGTCTTGGGGGTTGGGACAGAGGAGATAATGTCCACTTAATACATTACATGCCTCTAACTGAATCCTTCTGTTTTAGGTGTGATTAACATGGCCAGCAGGTGTAAGCACAAACACCCTGTAGGCATGTGTTGGAATGTGTGGGCATGTACAGGCATGTGTGGATATGCATTCATACCATTTCTGTATGTTTATGGAGGTTAGAAGTTAATAAAATCAACATTGTATTTAGAAACTGATCAGATACTACGTTAGACTAGAAAATGAATACTCTATTTTTTTGTTTAACTTTGTGTTGAGAATTACATGGGACTACATCATTTCCAGCTACTTTTATGCTCCTCCCACCACCTCTCAAATTCATGGTCTTTTCTTCTTTAATTATTAACTCTTCAGTATTGCCTATGTGTACACATGCTTAAGGTTAGCCATTTGAGACTGGATAGCCTATTGGGGAAATCTCATCCCTAAAGAAATCCCCCCCTTTGTGTTTGTCTGTCTGTCTGTCTCTGTCTCTCTGTCTCCCCCCCCCCCCCCTCTCTCAACAGTCATTGATTGCTTGTCCCTCTTCATCCACCATTCAAGGATGGAATCTTGTGAGTTTTTTTTGTTTTTGTTGGCGTGTCAACTGGTTTTCATTATGCAGGTTTTGTTAGGTAGTCATGTTGTAGAGATTTCACGAGTGCAGCTTCCTTGCCAGGTCTAGAAAATGTTATGTAGGAACAGGCATTCTGATCCTCTCGCTCAGCCAATATTAACTCCCAACTTTCATGAGGTTCCCTGAGATTTAGATTTAGAGATCTCATTGTAGGCATGCTATTTGGGGCTGGGCATCCCATGGTCACTTATTATCTGCATTCTGACCAATTATAGTCATCTCTAGTAGCCTCTGTCTTCTGCAGAAAGGAACTTGACTGGTAAGCTGTGAAGGCTACACATACCTGTGAGTATATGGATAAGTATTTAAGATGTGGTAGGAGCCTATATTGGTTTCAGGATAAATGGTAGTAATAGGCTGTCCTCCAGGGATCATGGCTTCAGCAGCCATTGGTAGTTGGCTAAATTCACATGGCCAGACACAAATTCGCTCTAATGGAGTGTGTCTTAGGTCCAATTAGACATATGTTAGCAGCCCCAAAGACAAATGTAAAACTAGGAAAAAGTCCTCCTGGGTACATACTGAGGTAAGAGATGGCAGGGGTACCCTATAACATACTTTCTGTTTCTCTGAACCACATTCTCTGACCACACCTTCCTTATTAGATTAAATCAACAAAATCTTTAATACAGAGAAGCAAGCTTTAATGCCTGAGTACTTGGAACCAACTAAAACCATGACTACAACCCCAACAATCACCTTGGCCCTTTCTTTCTTTGAAGTAAACAAATTTAAAAATGCATACACACACATCAAGGGCAATGCTCTTTTGACCACTGCAGAACTCAGTAATTGCATGTGAGAGGTTCATTCCTGATGAATGGCCTCCCGAAGGCTTGAGCCCTTGGCATTGAAAGATCAGGGCATGATACTGGGAGTTCTCCTCCAGTCCTTAGCCCAGAGGCACACAGCAGTCACGCCGCAGGTCACAAGGAAAATGAAAAAGAAACTCATTACTGGAGCCAATTCAGTGACTGCCTCGTGCCCTGGCAAACTATTTCCTGGGCTAGCGCAAGGACGTGTTCTCATCTAAACCTGCCACATAAGGCCATAAAGACACAGGCCCTGGGTAGGCTGTGTACAGGGATGTGTCTGTCCCTCCTCATCGGCTGCCTGATGCGGCCCTTCTAATTGCACAGGATTTAGTGAGACATATGGCGTGTCGGTGACTAATCTGCCATTAACGTTTTATAATTTATGGAAAGTACTGGAGGTATTATCATATCTGGCCCCTTTACCACATCAGCCTGGACACTTACAATCCGGAGCCTTGTTACCAGGTTATAGCCAGGACACTGTTTATACTCTGTAGATAAACCCACCTTCCTGTCTCCACCAGAAATCTCCCTGCTCCCCGTTATTTGACAGGGTTCATTTGGAGCCTTCAAATGACTTGTTTGTCTACATACTACTAGTGGGGGAAAAAATCACAATGTGATGTGTGAAATTATACAATTAGATGTGAGTCTTAGACTTCTGTTTTTACATTTCGACAATTAGGTCTAAGTACCTCTCTTGGGATCCTCACGAAGGCAGTCAGTAAGAGAAAGTTAGTCAAGGAGGAGAGATGGGTGGACACATCACAAGGAGAACATTCTCCAAAGTGACTCAGCAGTCTCAGGCAGGACTCAGCATTGCAGCCTAGGTGCTGCAGGAATCGAATTCCTTCTCAAGGGGTTTCTGAACCACTGGTCTGTCTTACAGTTTTAGAGTGGTCTTTTTTTTTTTCTTCCAGTTTTCACGTGATCTGTAGCAAGTAAACCCAGAATCTGACTGTCTGCAGAACCAGACATATTGCAAGCACAAAGTCAAGGAAACCAGGCAGATGTGAGTTTTGTTTTCTAGTCATTAAAAGGTTTTCATTCATTAAAATCATCCATGAAAAATTTTACATTTTATTAACTCTTTGGGAATTTATTATAATGAACATTGATTCTACTCACTGCCATGTCTTGCATCTCCTTATTTTCCCCAAATTCATTGCCCTCTTTCATATATACATTAATAACCCATTGGCTCCAATTTGTGCTATCCTTATACTTCTGGTTGTGGGGCCTCCAGTGGACTGTGACCAACCACACACTTAGAGAAAACTGACTCTCCCTCCCTGAGAGGTCATCAACTGCCCATACTTCTTAGCTTTGGGGCGAAGGCTCACAAACCTCTTATCCCTTCGTGCTAGAATGCTGACCCATGTCCTCATGTACAGCCATCCCCAGCTACTGTAAACTCACGACTGCAGTGCTCCTGTCTTATCTAGAAGACGCTGTTTGATCTGGTCTTCCCTGAACTCTGGTCCTTGAGAAGAGAGGAAAGCATAGATCCCTCCCCCCCCCCCCCCCGAATTGGGAGCTAAGCCCTCCACAGACACCGGCTCTCACACTCCAACCAGCTGGGAGTTTCTACGCTAACTACAATCTACTGCACAAAAACTTCTCTACTGAGTTCCCACAGCTGCAAAAAGTGGGAGTTTTATCCTTTGGTTTTCTCAGGGACTTTATCTGTTGCTTTTGAAACTCACGCTTCCCCCTGGAATTGATAGAACCTTATTAGATATTGAAGCACAGGACTTGATATTGTCACTCGTTTGGGTCTTTAAGCAGAGGACATGTGCTTTAAGCTGTGGTTCAGTAAGTCCGGCACTCATCCAAGGCAGAACTACACTACCGTTTGGTGAAAGGCCAGCTTCAGTAGGAGCGCAGCAGTGGGTTTCTTAGGAAAGCAAATTTGACATGACCAAAGGTCGTTGAACAGATCTGGGCAATTTGAAGGGAGAATCTGGAGGCTAGGCTGTGCTTTAGTGGTTGCAGAATTTTAGTAAAACGAAAGACATAAAGATACTCAATTACCCCAAGTGAAAATGTCCTGTTTTTATTCATAGTGAGGAAGACACACTTAGATGACATAAAAGCAAAGGGTGTGGCTAATGAGCAGGAGAGAATTGATGTCAAGAGAGAAAGGGCTAACAAAATAATTTCAACTCTGCCTGTTTTCAATAACTATTATCTTTAATGACACGTTATTTGTTCATATTTGTTTTCAAATATGAAAGGTCAATCTTCTCAAGGCTGCTGAGAGCAGAAGATGAACAGACACATATGTCATGTGTGTGCATGAGAGAGAGAGAGAGAGAGAGAGAGAGAGAGAGAGAGAGAGAGAGAGAGAGAGAGAGAGAGAGAGAGTTGTGTGGCGGATTGCACAGGATCAAACCCCCATGGCTGGAATGAGCAGGTAGAGATCAGACCCAGACGTCTCAGCTGCCCAGCTCTGGAGACTTTTTCCAGCCAATACTACAGTGTTTCACTGAAAGAGCCAGTTTCTGGGTGATGTATGATATCAAAGCTCGGAAGCTATAATTCCTTTAAATAGAAAATGCTAGCATAGTCTCCAAAACTCATATCTTATTTTACATTCAGTGGCATGAGGCTATGTCACATCTTTGTAATAACACAGAACTTACAGAGCTACAGGATATGTATATAAGTATATAGACATACATATACATATATGATGTGTATTTATGCAGACACAATAATTTGGAAATCATGAAAAGTGTTCTTTAATTTAAAGTAGTCATAGAAATAATATTTTGGAAAAGCATTTTATATCATTAAATAGGCATCATTGCATTATCTTCTCTGTGTAATAGCTAAATGAGGGTGATTTCTTGTTTTTTTGTGTGGCAGTGGGGGTTGAACGCTGGGCCTTGTGCACGCTTAACCTAAGTGCTTTCCTACTGAGTGAGCTATGCCATCAGACAGCCTCAAGGGTCTTTCTCCATTGGTCAGCTACTTTCCCATTAATTACTCTAGTTAAGATTCTTTCTAAAAACAGTGTTTATTCACCTTTGAGAATGTCATATGATATATCTTATTTACATTTATTCCCCCAACCCACCCACGTTTATTTTCTCCTTCTGTCTATAAAATCTAAGAATCCGTGGAGTCCACTTTATATGGACCGACTATGCCTGGGTGTCTGACCAACATGTGCAGCGCCATCCCATGGAAGAAAGCTGACTTTCCTTCTCCTGGCTGGAAGGCAATGCTGATAGCTCCTGGACTAGGGATGAGCTTTCATGGCTGCCTTCTTCTTCCATACTGGGATTTGTCCGTATTAGCGTGTACAGGTGCTGTGCATGCTTCTACAGCCCCCCTAAGTTCATACATGCATCTGCCCTGTTATGTCTGGAAAACACATTTCATTGAATCCATTACCTTTGACTCTTGCAATCTTTCCAACCCACCTTCTGCATAGATCCTGAGCCTCCAGGGAAGGAACTGTTATGCGCATCTCATTTGAGTCACAAGACCCTTTTCAGCACAATGAACAATTGTATATTTCTGTGGTAAGATTATTAATGTTATATGTAATGTATACATGTACTTCCAAAGACTTTATTCTCAGCAAGGTACCTCAGGCCAATTGTATATTATGGGCAACACAAGAGAACACGGAAAGGTATCAAAAAGTCTCTCGCTCCATCAAAATGGATTTGGACTTCTGGCTCACTTTTGCCACGTGAAGGGGAGGGGCACTGAGCAGCATGCCCATGAAGGGATGGGGCACTGAGGAGCATGCCCCCTCTGCACGTCCCCTTGCTGTTGGAAAGGGGATGGAGGGTAATGACAGGCATGCAGAAGTTTTCTTCACTGACATGAGTCATAAAGTCTGCGCATATTTTTATTAGTATAGCCTAAAAACTGGGTCACTGAATGGTCTAATCCATGTGTTATTAATAAAAGCCATTTTATGTTTCCAGCGTGTTCTCTCCCTCTCTCAAATGCATCTTTTAATTTTCCACTGTGGACTGGTTGGTCTCTCTCGGTAGACAGGACTTCGCAGCCTCAGTCCCAGATTTCCAGAATTAACAAACGGCCCTTGTCCTATGTGCTTAAGAGATGAGCTTCCTAGTGCCAAGCAAAGCAGTAAACACTTACCAAGATCTCTTACTCCCTCCTACTTCTCTCTCTAAGTATATAACAAATTTATTGCATTTTATTAGTTTCAAAATTATTCCCATGTTAGTTAAATATACCATTCGATTGCTTTTATACCATTTGATCTTTAAATATACCACTTGATTGTTTTCCTCTTTTTATTATTGTATATCTGACTTTGTCCTCCTTGATTCCTTATTTCAGGTTTTTGAGTTGCCAGCTTGAAAATGTTCGATGCACTCTTTTGAGCTCTGAACTTTTTATCAATGCATTCCCCACAGTAGCTTCTCATGAGTGTTCCTGCCATACTCATTTATCTCAGGGGTTTCCAGGTTATTGCCACTCATTTGTAGACAGGTTTTAACTTTTCAATTCTTATTTATGTTTAGTCCAAAAGAAACTTAGGAGTCTTTTTCTTCCTGATAATTGATATGTTGTATATAAGTGCTGTGTGTGTGTGTATGTGTGTGTGGGCATGCATGTTTGTGCACATGTACATGCTTGTATGTGTGTATACACAAATGCACAACAAGTTTCCAATATTTTTATGGAATATTATTTTAAGATGGGTTAAATTTGTTTATGATATGGAGCATTTATTTAATGATGTAAAGATGTGTTGCTTTTGTTTAAGTATGTGAAACTGTGTTACTTTGTCTAAAACACCTGATTGGTCTAATAAAGAGCTGAATGGCCAATAACTAGGCAGGAGAGAGATAGGCAGAGCTGGCAGGCAGAGAGAATAAATAGGAAGAGAAATCTTGGAGAGAGGAGGAGGAGCAAAAAGGGAGGGAAAAATAAAAGAAGGGGCCAGCCACCCAGCCACCCCGCCACATAGCCACGCAGCCACACAGCCACCCAGCCACCCAGCCACCCAGCCACACAGCCACCCAGCCACCCAGCCACCCAGCCACCCCGCCACCCAGCCACCCAGCCACCCAGCCACCCAGCCACCCAGCCACCCAGCCACCCAGCCACCCAACCACACAGCCACCCAGCCACCCAGCCACCCAGCCACCCCGCCACCCAGCCACCCAGCCACCCAGCCACCCAGCCACACAGCCACACAGCCACCCAGCCACACAGCCACACAGCCACCCAGCCACCCAGCCACCCCGCCACCCAGCCACCCAGCCACCCAGCCACCCAGCCACCCAGCCACACAGCCACCCAGCTACCCAGCCACCCAGCCACCCAGCCACCCCGCCACCCAGCCACCCAGCCACCCAGCCACCCAGCCACCCAGCCACACAGCCACCCAGCCACCCAGCCACCCAGCCACCCAGCCACCCCGCCACCCAGCCACCCAGCCACCCAGCCACCCAGCCACACAGCCACTCAGCCACCCAGCCACCCAGCCACACAGCCACACAGCCACACAGCCACACAGCCACCCAGCCACCCAGCCACCCAGCCACGCAGCCACGCAGCCACGCAGCCACGCAGCCACGCAGCCACGCAGCCACGCAGCCACACAGCCACACAGCCACACAGCCACACAGCCACCCAGCCACCCAGCCACACAGCCACACAGCCACACAGCCACCCAGCCACCCAGCCACGCAGCCACGCAGCCACGCAGCCACACAGCCACACAGCCACACAGCCACACAGCCACACAGCCACACAGCCACACAGCCACACAGCCAGCGTGGAGTAAGAGTGAAAATAAGATCATGAAAGTAAGAAAAGGAAAAGCCCAGAGGCAAAAGGTAGATGGATAATTTAAGAAAAGCTGTCTAGAAATAAGTCAAAGACCGGGCATTTATAAGTAATAATAAGCCTCCATGTGTGATTTATTTGGGAGCTTGGTGGTGGACCCCTCAAAGAGCTAAGAGCTAAAGAGTAAATAACAACCAACTACACAATATAACATTATGATATTTGCATAGACGTTAGTGTGGTCAATAGGCACAGTAAGATATCAGTGACATGTAATAACTCTTAGACATGTAATAACTTCAATATTACACATTTATGCTGAAATCCCATTTGCGAGGGAAATTTTATAGAAAAATTTCCCATTGTCTTCTCATATTTGTTGGAGTCTGTTGGAAATCTGGCATTTAAAAAGCATGAATTTAGAAAGCCTTGTGTGAATATACCACTCATGCACACACACAGACACTCACACACTCATGCACACACACACAGACACTCATACACTCATGCACATGCACAGACACTCACACACTCATGCACACACACAGACACTCACACACTCATGCACACACACAGACACTAACACACTCATGCACACACACAGACACTCACACACTCATGCACACACACAGACACACACTCATGCATACATACAGACACTCACACACTCACGCACACACACAGACACACACACTCATGCACGCACACAGACATACACACTCATGCATACACACAGACACACACACTCATGCATACACACAGACACTCACACACTCATGCACACACAGACACTCACACACTCATGCACACACACAGACACACACACTCATGCACACACAGACACTCACACACTCATGCACACACACAGACACTCACACACTCATGCACACACACAGACACTTACACACTCATGTGTATTTAAACAAACATGAACACGCACAATTTAAGTTTAAAAATAAGCATGAAGAGAATTATTCTAGCAGGGATATTATGCCCTTTGTTACTGGCCTCCTGGAGGTCCATTATTGTGTCTAGTGGGTAGTGTTTCAAACTGTAACTGTGCAGTTCAGGAGCAAGCTGGGACTCCTGTCTTCTCCTCAGCTCCAGCGCATCCTTTCCTAGCATTTTCTTACCTCTGCTTCCCCGGCACCCCCAACCCCTCCCTCTTACAGTCCCGCATGACTCACACTGGGCTCTCTGGGTCTCTCCCTTGGGATTCTTTCCTATCTTGCTTCCGCGGCCTATTCCATCCTATGGCTTTCTGGAAGGCTTCTTTGGGCTCCTTTTGTGGTGAAGTTTTTCACCGGCTGGGATCATGCACTGTTTTGCTGCTGTATTGAGCTTTTCTTCAGGGTGATCAGTTTTTTACCCCTGCTCCCTTTATTCCTACAGATCCCTTTCCCATCCCAGGGGTGCAGCACATTTAGCTTCTTACAAGCTGCCTTCTGACTATTCAGTTCACTGTAGTCTGCTGGGTGAGCGTCCTCCCTTTAGCAGGGATTACTCACTAACAGTCTGCCAGCAACTCAGAATTATGCTTTCAGCACTGGATCTGAAGACCTGCAATCTCTCCACTCCTGGCTCCTTAGGGGAGAGATGGGGCTGCAGCTGTGCTCTGAAGTCCTGGCTCATTTCCTTTAGGACGGGGAAGCCCCAGTGCCACCTTGGCAGTGTGCCCTCCACCTTGCCTTTTGTCCCTTCCAACCACACAGCCATCTTTCCTGTGTTCATACCATTCAGGTGGCTCTCCTATAGTTGCCTGACCCAATGTGCATACCTGGCTGCAGGGCATGGCCAGGGCCAGTCAGAGGCTCATGTGAGCTGCAAGGTGTCAAAAAGAACTTTGGTTCTCAGGTATTTGTTACACAACATTTATTAACTAATATAATCACTTAGCTATCAATTAATTTAATGTCAATAAGATATCTCCCAAACCCATCTGAATAGCATTACAAAGCAAAGGAGACTGGGAGATGCTGTAGAAGCATGCCCTTTAAGGAGAAAACGCACACAGGTAAGTACTCATCAGTCACTGTCAAAGGTTACCTTTGAGGACAATTAAATGGCAATAGGGAGATGCCACATATAGAAAAAACTGAACAGTTATTAATCTATGTGATTGGATCCAAGAAGAAGTTAGTGATCTGGTATGAAGGATAAGCCCTTACTCTCATGTTTCAGCTTGTTCCAATGTCTACAAATTCCACTCACTAAGTAATAAAGAACCAAGGGAAGGGTTCACAACAGATCCCCATCACTCTGCAGCGGTGGCCAAGTATCACAGCAGGGGCTACTTAAGCCAACAACACACTCGGTCTTGTGGGACAACCACTGAAACAAAGGTTTACCATGACCACTCTTCCTCTACAGTCCCTGACACGGACCCTTCCTGGCTTTCCCCACTTCACCTAGTCTGAGAGATGTTCCCCAACCCTGGTTTTCTCAGGCCAGCCTCCACTTCCGTCTTCCTGTAGCTCTCATTCCTGCCTGCTCAGTCTTCACAGGGCAGGCTCTCGTGTCCAAAATCCCCTAAAGAGGCCATCAGCCATATTGGACTAGGACCCACCCTAAAGGTTCGTCACAACATGGTGACTTCTACAAGGACTTTATTTCCAGATATGGTCACAGGCATATGTGGCAGTGGTTCAGATAATACTTGTGGTTGTGTGTGAGCAACTGAGTCCACAACACAATACAGGCAAAGAGAAAGATGGGTCTCCCGTGACGAACTCTTAGAATTCAACTTGAAGCCTCTCAGTGAACTCGAACCCTTTAGCTAAAGGCGTCCTCACATGGACCACAAGTACCACCCAGGAAAATGGCCTCCCTTGAGATCCGCAGGCTTTGTCCGTCTCCTTATCTAGCATCTTATGACTGGACATTCCAAAGTATCTCCTCACTCACCTTCTACATGCATGATCAGTACATGCTGCTTCAGTCTCTCTCTCAAAATAAAAAACCCAAAGTCAAAACAAACACACAAAGCCACTGAGACAAAAAAAAGTACCCCCCCCCCCCCCACACACAAAACAAGCCCAGGGAGATAATTCTGTCTTGTGAACTACTCCTAGCCACTGATGGGGAGCACATGGAGCTCCAATCTCTTCCTTCTTCCACCATTCTTATCTAATTGTGTCGCTAGGAAACAGCCGAGATCAATAGCTTTTGACTCCACCATGGGCGAATTCTGTTCTCTGCTCTCTGGGCAACCATGGCCTCTGCCTCTAAATCTGCCAACTCAAACAACAGCCAGCAGCACCACCTGCCTCTGGGCTTAGTGTTTTATGATACTGAAAGCACCATAAAGAGGGTGAGTCGCAGCCAGAAAGGAAGTTACAGCGTGGGGCGGGGTAATCTCTCTGCTGTGAAGTACTTGGTGAGTTCTCCCTGTGTGACCTGCCCATGTCTAGCTTTTCAAGGAAGGTACATATGTTTTTCTTTAAAAAAAAAATCTATTCTCTCATATTGATCATTTTCCCTCCCTCCACTCTTTCAGTGCCCCTTCCCCCATTTCCCCTCTCCCCAAGATCCACTCCCTTCATCTCCCCCAGAAAATAGCAGGCCTCTCAGGGACATCATCTGAACACAGCACAAGATACAATATGACCAGGCATAAACTCTCACATCAAGTCTGGGCGAGGCAAAGCCAGTAGGAACAGGAAGGGACATTTCTTATACCACCCAGAGGAAAGGCTGCATCTGCTATTGGCACAGACCTGATACCCAATCCCCCACATGTATATCTGAAGTCTGCTTTGCCAGGAGAAAGCATTAGATCTTCCAGAACTGGACTTACAGATGGTTGTCAGCCACCATGTAGATGCTGGGAACCAAGCCTGGGTCCTCTGTAAGACCAGCAAGTGCCTAAACTGCTTAGCAATCTCTCCAGTCTCCCAAGTTACATCTTATCGTGACATGCACCACGGTGGCAAGAGGGGACGTCCAAATGCTTTGTGCTCCTCTGGTGACCAACAGGCGACTGTGCACAGCCAGAGGGTGGGGAGAGAGCATGTGAGCTATGTGCACAGCCCGAGGGTGGGGAGACAGCATGTGAGCTATGTGCACAGCCCGAGGGTGGGGAGACAGGACATGAGCTGTGTGCCGCAGAAAATTTATTTGGATGATATAGGGAAGCATATATTAGAAAAATTCTAACTAAATGTGTTTTTAAATAAATAAATCAAATCTCCACTACAAATAATTTGAACAGTGAAGAAAAGCACAAAAATTAAGAAATGAACCATGGCTTTCAATCCCATGTTGAGAAATGACACCGTGACTGTTGGATGGGCATCGCATGTTGTTTGCATGTCTGTACACAGCTACATGTGTACAGATGCTAGGTAGCAGGTAAGTGAACAGGTAGACTAAAGTAAACAGGACTTTGTAAGTACTTCCAGTCTCTATGACACTATCTTTTTATTGAATTAATATGACATTTTAATGTGACCACATTTGCTCAGCAAAAGTTCATTATTATTTTTTTCTCAAGATATTCTTTCTTACTTGTAGATTTTTATTGCTTTGCAAGGATTTTGTCAATTTATTTTGGAGTAAATGACGGTCATTGTGAGCTTTCCCACTCAATAGTGATACATTTCTGGCCTTGTGCTTAATTCTTTCATCCATTAGCAACTTTTATAGAATTCTCTTGCATGGATTGAACATGAAGCATACCCTCCAGGCATGTGGACTGGAGGCAGTAGGAACCCTTGGAGGGTGGGTCTCCTTGGCAGAAGTGGTTCACTGGAGGTGGGAGCTGCCTCTGAAGGGTCTACCTTGCTTCCCTGCTTTTCTTTCCTCTTTTCTTTCCTGCTGCTGTGACGTGAGTACCATGTGATGTCCCTGTCGTACCACGGGCCCAGCACTAATGGAGCCTCTTACCACGGACTCCACGTGCCAAAATGAACTCTCCTACCTTCACATGACCTCTGTGTGGTATTTGTCATAATCTCCATAAAACGCTTCTCTATACATTGTTAGGTGTGCTCTTACATATGTTATTGTCACTATTCCAAATGCTTCCCCATCTTAATTGTTGTCATTGTGTTTATCCAGTTAACCGAATCGTGGGATCTGTTATAACACGTTCACACGGTGTACTCCTGCACGTTCTCATAGCTACCACCCAGTACCCTCTCTCATCTCCCCTCCTCCCCTGTCTCATACTGGCCCCTTTCTTCCTCACATCGTACCCATTCTCGTTTCAACACGCATTGCACATGCACACCCACATGGACGCACACACTAACTTTTAAATGTGTAATACTAAGAAAGACAGGAAACACCTTCTTCCACATTCCCTGCGATAACAAGAATTCTCTCAGTTAAGTTTTTTTTTTTTATGGATTTGAGTAAACAATTCACTTTTTTCAACATTGCTAAATGTGTAAGCTTTTCGAAATGAAAAGTGAGTTTTGCTAATGAAGGATTTTTCAGTAGCTGTGTTCATTTGATTTGTGTTCTCTGGTTCATTTGCATGTTGAATTATAATTGACAGGCTTCCCACTGCTATACCCATCTTTGTTTACTAGAGACAAATACCAGTTCCGTTTGAGGACACTACTCATTAGTACGGAACTGGACGCGTTTTCTCTTTGTGTCTTTAGAATCCGAGTATTTCCTCTGTGGCATGTGTGGTATATAATTTTCCTTTCTCGCCCAATTCTTATTCGTCGCTGTGGCGAAAGTTGTCCTTGCATCCTCCAATGCGCCTTGCTCTGCTGCGGAGCATGCACTGAGAGGATGTTAATGGTAAAGACTTGTTAAAACACAACCACAAACCTTCCGGGTAGCGAATTGCTGGAGACAGAAGGTCAAGATAAACACAGGGTTCCGTCCCTAAACATGGAACTGCAGGAAACTAATGGCTACTGGGAGAAGGGGGAGGATTAGTCTCTGCGAGGACGAGCCCTTTATTGGTTGTCTAAGCCAGAAGATCAACCTTGAAAGCAGGGTTCACCAGGTTGTATTTCTATATCTGTGCATACGTATGTGAGTGTGTGTGTGCGTGTGTGTGTGTGTGTGTGTGTGTGTAAGAATAAGAAATGAGGATATCAGCTTCAGAGTGGGTGATCATAGGAGGGACTGGAGGGAAGAAAGGGATGGGAGAAAGTGATACAATTCTATTTCAATTAAAATATATATATTTTTTTAAAAAAAGCATTTTACTTTTTATTCTACATGCATTAATTATAATTGGATTAAGTGAGTAATCTTGTCCTCTTAAAACTTTTTGCTCTTTTTTTAGATTTCTAGGAAGCTGCATTTTTAGTCTTCCATTCCACAGGGACAGGAGCATATTAGTGACGGTTCCAGCCCTTCACGCCACGTGCACTGTAGCTTTCCCGACAGTTTCTGGAGTTTCCATTTGTCCCTCTGTCTGTCTTCAGTTCTCGTGTTGACTATGTGTGCATTTTTAACGATTTTCAAAAGCAAATTTCTTTTTAAAGCAGTTGCATTCTTGCCTGGTTGTTCTCCCTGCCACAGGTCCTGCTTTTCTGTGATTCTCCCCATGGCTTATCTTTAATTTAGCCTGATATCCCTATTTCTAATTTCCTCAGAGAGAATGCTTGTGAATGTGAATTATGTGCTTTCTCGTGCCATAAATTTTGGATGTTTAGCACTTTGAATTTTTCTCCAAGCATGTCTTCAATTTCAGTTCACACTTTAAGATGCAGAAGCATACCGCCATTTCCCTTAGAAATATTTCCTTAATTCTCTATGGTGATTTCACTGAACATGTTACATATGTTGAAGTTGCTTGCTTACTCCCAAATAAGGAAGACCCTGGTTATGTTTACTTCCATATCTGAGCCAATAAAGAGAATGATTACAGAGCATTCTGCTTGAATCTGCAAGCATGATTCAGGCCTTCAGGATTTACGAATGCACCCTTCATGGTGTCTGTGCACAGTTCTTTGAGTGGCTTGTCTGAACGTGAAAAGACTGTACCCGGTGTTTGATAATGTTCGACATATACATTGTCATTTGCCTACATGGCTAGTATTCTTGTTTAAAGTTTCTGTCTTATTCCCCAACCTTCGCTGGCAATGAAGAGTAGAGGAAGAGCTTTTCCTGTCGTACTTATTTCGTCAAATAGTTTGTCTCTTTTTTCTTTATGCTCCAGTCAGCTTCACTTCACATGTTTTGAAGGTATGCATACAGGATATTGCCATGTTCTCTTAATTTTTGTGGTGGTTTGGACCCCCATCGACTCATGTATGTTCATACGTGTTTCTCGGCTGGCAGAGCTGTTTGGGAAGGTAGCAGTGAAGCACAGCTGCCCCGGAGGAACATGGGGAGGGGTCAGGTGATGGAGGAGAGTTACTTTCATTGGTTAATTAATAAAGAAAACTGCCTTGGCCCTTTAAGAGAACAGAAAATTAGGTAGGCGGAGTAGACAGAACAGAATGCTGGGTAGCAGGAGTGGGGAGACGCTTCAGGCAGTCGCCATGCTTCTCCTCTCCGAGATGGACGCAGGTTAAGACCTCTCCTGGTAAGCCACACCTCGTGGTGCTATGCAGATCACTAATATGGGTTAAAGGAAGATGTGAGAATTAGCCAATAAGAGGCTGAAACTATGGGCCAGGCAGTGTTTTAAAAGAATACAGTTTCCGTGTAATTATTTTGGGTAAAGCTAGCCGGGTGGTGGGACTCAGCCCTGCCATTCCTTCTACAGTCAGGCTTTGAGTTTCACGGCAGCTTCTGGTTTCTTCTCTGCTTTGTGTCTGCAGGTTTCGGCTCTCAGCTTCTGGCTCCTGCCAACATGCCTGCTGCTTGCTGTCCTGCCGCCTGGTCACTACAGGCTTTTATTCCTCTGGAACCATAAGCTAAAATAAACTCTTTCCCCGTACATTTATTTTGGTTACGGTGTTTGATCACAGCAATAGGAAAGTGGCTGGCATCATTTTTGAGATTTCATCCTATGAAACCTCCCTTTGTGCCTGTGGTACAATGTGCAGCCCTGCAGTTCCTCCCGCTCTATTTCGGTGCCAACCTTGTCAGCTTTCGTCCACTTTCTTTCACTTCATGTCAAGTTCGCAATCTACGTATTTCCCTCCGCTTCTCCCACTATTTTTCTTATGAATGACATTTAACTGATATAATTTTTCTTGTCTATGTAACACACCACACACACACACACACACACGCACACACACACACACTTTTTTGGAAACAGGGTCTTCCACTGGCCTACAATTTAATCAGTAGGATGGGTTTGCTGTCTGGCAAGCTTCGGGTACCCACCGATCTCTATCTCATCAAGTGGGATTAGAAGGCCACACCATCTTTCCAGCTTTTTCCACATGAGCTCTGCAGATGAAACTTGGGTCCCCTTGCTTTGCAAGTCAAGCGTGTCACTGACTAAGCTGTCTCCCCAGCTCTGAAAAACTACTGTGTTTCCATTTTATTGCTTTGACAGCATTGCCAAAGCGATCACGAATGTCATATGCGATTTGTTCTTTTGAACTGGACGTCTACCTGTTTTCAGGGATTCTCAGCTCTTTCTTACATGAATATGTAGGAAGCTTTGACATGGGGGAAAAGGGATTCTCCTTTTCAGGAATATTGTAGTCATTCTGACTTCTTGCCTTTTAATCTCAATTTAGAGCCACTTGTTTGCACTCCTAAGTTTTTTTTTTTTACTATTTTTGCTGATGTTTGGATGGAATTATTTACTTATTTCCAATCTCAATTTTCTTATTTCTCATACAGTAAAATCATATTTCTGTGCCTTCAAAATCCATAAATAGAGCTGGGGTCTAGTGACTCATGCCTATACCCCGTGCTTGGAAGGCTGCAAGCAGAAAGATTGCCCGCCCATGCTAAAAGGTGAATTATAGGCTAGCCTGGGCTAGAGTGAATTCCTGTACACAAAACCAATTCCAGTACCCTGTGTAATAGCAATAGAAACTGGGTGAGTTAAAGATAATTAGTTGACAAAGGCAGGCATCTCATGCATACGATTAGTTGCTCTTAAAACACGTATCTAAGGATTGCTCTTGTCCTTTTTATGGTTGGTAAAGATGCAAGAAGAATGAGTTGTTTGCCATCCAGGAGAGGCACCTCACCAGAACCCAAGCATACAGGCATCCTGATCCATAAGAGATAAATGCTCATTGTTGAAACTGCTTTGCCTAGGATAATTTATTACCACAACCCTCATTGATTTTGGACATTGATCTTGTATACTTAAAGACTGCCAGCATCAAAGCTTCCAGCAGACTCTTTAGGATTATCTGTGTACGAAATTATGCAATAAATGGAGATAGTCTGTTTCTTCTTTGGAAACCTGAATGGTGGCTTTCCCCTTGTTGTTCATTTTTCCTCTCTTGAGACACAGTGAAAGTTTGTAATTATCTGGCGTAGCTCCGTGATCTGTCCCCTACATCTGAGAAATGTGACAGCCCTGTCACTTCTCACTGCCATTCACTCTGCTGGGATGGCTGGCGGCTCACACTCACATGCGGACATACAAACACTAAACCAACTTTGCATCCCTGAGGCAAAGCTTCTCAACCATGACGTATAATCTTCTTACACGCTTCTAGATTAAGTTTGCTGGCATCTTATCTGGAGATGTTGCTCATCTGTTTATATGAGATAGTGGTTGTAGTTTGTGAGCTTCTGGTATTATCGTCTGATTTCTGTTTTGTGATAATACCAGATGCAGGATAAGTTGGGAAGCATGTTTTTATCTTCCTATAAAAATCTAACGAAGGATAAGTTATTCTTTGAATATAGGATACAACTCATCTTTAGTGCCCAAACTCATTACAGGTGACTTTTATTACTAACCAGTTCCTCATTGTAGGGCTATTATTATTTTAAAATCTCTTGAGACAATGTCAATGGTTTATATTTTTCTTGGAATATTGTTAATTTCACCTAAGTTAGGTTGTTAGTATAAAGTTTATCATATTTTCCCAAACCATTTTGTTTCTGTAAGAAGGGTATTGGCATTTCCTGTT
Organism: Arvicola amphibius; assembly: GCF_903992535.2. Lineage (NCBI taxonomy): Eukaryota > Metazoa > Chordata > Mammalia > Rodentia > Cricetidae > Arvicola > Arvicola amphibius. The sequence goes on along the minus strand of NC_052049.1, from coordinate 4,654,842 downwards.
TCAGCCCTCATCACTGATATTAAATTAATATGACCTCTCTCTCTCTCTCTCTCTCTCTCTCTCTCTCTCTTCGTGTGTGTGTGTGGTGTGTGTGTGTGTGTGTGTGTGTGTGTGCGTGTGTGTCTCCCCCACCCAGCTCAGTCTACCTAGCTGCTTGTCAGTTTGTGCTGGAGGTTTTTCACAGTTTGCTGTTCTGCTCTACGTCATTGTTGGTCTGGTGTCTTTCTCAGATCAGAAGTACAATTTCTCCAGCTGTGACTCCCTTCGTTACCACCACATCCTCTGATATCTGTGATTTTTCTTCATTCTTAAATTTCTGTTCTGCTGATTTATTCTGAATTGGATGAAAATTTTAAGGTACTAATTTGTCAAATGATGTGTCATGATATTTTTTGAGTTATTTTCTTAGTGGCGATTCTGGCTATTATAATATATGTTATTTTTCAGATTTATACTAACTTAATTCCAGTAAGACATGTTTATACTATTCTGGCTTTCCTCTTGGGTTATAAGTATTATGTTTATAATATCTACAAGTATCATGATCCTGACAGTTCATTATTGGTTTTTACAGCATAATTTGTGTCTTTTAATGTAGCTAAGAGAAGAGAAAGCTAAAAATGTAAAGTATTCTTAAATAAATGAGCTAATATGGTTCCTTCATTGTTTTTCTACATGGTGCACAGAATTATTTACTTCAAAAGCTCTGTAATGTGTATTATAATTAAAGAACATATAGCCTTCTTTGCATAAACCCTTTATAGGCACAGTGTGTCATGGGGCCACAAAGACCTCCAGCTACCACTGTCCTTTGGATTTCTCTGGCTCAAAGGTAGCCCTTCGTCCTGTTTCCGAGCAGGGGCATCTAGACAAGCTCTCCCTCACATCCTCTCTTCCTCAGAAATCCCCTTGCCACCTCTTTCCTGCTCAGTGGTCCATTCACCATCTATTAAAGATGTCAGTTCTGAAAGCCACCCTCCAGGAGGGTCCCTGAACAGTGCCTGAAATGCTCTACTGACACCTGGTGGTCATATTTTCCTTGGACATACCCTGTAGACTATAGACTCACCATGTTTGTTAGCTTTCTAAAATGTGTTTTGAAATTAAAATATAATTACAGCATGTTCCCCCTTTCCTTTCCTCCTGCAACCCTTCCTATGAACTCTTTTTGCTCCTCCTCCCGCCCACTCTCGAGTTCATGGGCTCTGTTTCCTGAATAGCAGTTACATATATGTGTAAATAGAACACAAGGAACAAGAGACCAAGAGGTGCCCAGGCCTAGCCAACATGTCTACCACACAAGTCCGGCACCTAAGACCCAGAGACCAGGAGGAGGGGCAGAGAGACTGTGAGAGCCAGAGGATCAGGAATGAGACTGCACTTCCTAGAAATGTCAGAAACAACACCCATGCAGTCTTACCAACATGGCTGCCCAAACTAGACCCAAAGAAGGACAATGTGGATGGGGAAATATCAGGAGGCCTCAACTATAGAAGAAGAACTGCTGGCAATTAAGGAATGCTGAGAGCAGGAGAAACTGTTCCCCAGAGAAGAGACCTGTAATTGATGATCCAGTACCAAGGGCTCAGCCCGGAAACTGCACACATACAAGTAACATTATATAGACTGACATAGTTGCAAAGTTGCATTAAAAATTTAGAAGTATGTATATATATGATATGTATATATCATATATAATATATATTAAAAGCATACATATTGTATATAACAGCATAATAATCTTTATGAAATTCATTGTTTAAAATTCTCATGCAAGCCTGTGGTGCACTCTGACGACTGTAACTACCTCCCTCTCACTCCCTCTCCTCCAGACCCTCTCCCCATGTTTGTGTCTCAGTTTCGTGCTGACTCTCACTGACCTGCGTTGCAGGGGGTCCACAGGGTCCTCCTCCTCCCAGCTGAGCTGCCCATGATGGATGGAATCTACGGGGTGGGGGTCGTTGTCTTCTGCTTGGCTCACCCTGAGTCGCTGCCTCTCTCCAGTGGGTATCCCAAACTTCAGCCACAGAGACACCTGCGAGAGCTCCACATCAGCCTTCTCATCACAGCTCCTGTTTCCCTCTTTAAAGCTGTCATTTGGTGTCATTTGCTGGAGCTTTGATCACATCCACTGTGTCTAGAGTTTCTGTGTGTCAAAAGTCAAACGACAGTCATGTGTTACTTTATAAAAATAGAAAAAGAAAATGCAGTTCTGTTGAGATTTGTCAATGCACTGTTACGTTGACTGAGGGGATTTGTGGATTTTTTATGTGAATATATTTCAATTGTTTTATAGGGTCCCTGTTTTCACCTTGAATTTTAAAAGTATTTCTACAGACATACTTTACTTCTTCATCTGACCCAATTGTATTTTGGCTTCTTTCTTTGCAAGGTTTGTATGTGAAGCTAGTCTTTGATGTTCTTGCTGACTGAAGAAGGTTTTTCCAAACTTGCTTTGACTTGGTTTACTTACTAAAAGATCCAGATGACAGATGGTTTAGTTTCTTGTTTTTAGTGTATGCCTGCTGATGGAGGAGGGTCATCTGTCTATGTGTTACTTTCATTGGTTAATAAAGAAACTGCCTTGGCCCTTTAATAGGACAGAAAATTAGGTAGGCGGAGTACACAGAACAGAATTGTGGGAGAAAAAAAGCAGAGTCAGGCAGATGCCTCAGGCAGTTGCCATGACTCTCCTCTCTGAGATGGATGCAGGCTAGAATCTTCCTGGTAAGCCACCACCTCATGGTGCTACACAGATTACTAAATATGGGTTAAAGCAAGATGTGAGAATTAGCCAATAAGAGACTAAAACGAATGGGCCAAACAGTATTTAAAAGAATACAGTTTCCGTGCAATTATTTCAGGTAAAGTTAGCTGGGTGGCGGGAAGCAGCCCGCTGCTCCTATCATTACAGCCTGCCTTACCAATTCTAATTCCATAGCCATTGTTTTTGAGACCGCCCCCCAAGGGGCATTTTCCAGGCCCTTGCTACTGAAAAATCCATTCCAGTAGATAATCTTCTTAGTATGTACCTATGGATTTTATTTAATTTTTTATTTAAAAGTTTAACATGGAATGTATTTTGATCATGTTATTTCCCTCCCAACTCTTCCCAGATGCTCCCCACTTCCCTACCCAACCAGCTTCAAGATCTCTCTCTCTCTTTCTCTCTCTCTCTCTCTCTCTCTCTCTCTCTCTCTCTCTCTCTCTCTCAAAAAAAAAACCATCAAATAGCCAGGCAATGATGACACACACCTTTAATCCCAGCACACAGGCAGATCTCTGTGAGTTTGAGGCCAGCCTGAGTGAGTTCCAGAAACCGTGTCTCCAAAAAGCAAAGCAAAACAAAACAAAACATAAAACAAATAAAGTCACAAAAGTCAAAACAAACAAATAAACAAAAAAATCAGTTGACAATCAATCAATCAGTCAATAAAACAAAGCAAAACATAACAGGTACAAAGTACATGGAGGCCAAATGTATTGGGTAACTTCCTGAACATGGGAACTGCCCGGGAGTGTAGTTCATATACCAGGTGAAACATCATCAGAGAAAACCTAACTTCTCTTTCCCTGCAGGTTTCAATTGAAAAATACCTTCTTGGTTCAGGGCGGAACTGGGTGCCCACTTTCCACGCTCAGTGCTGGGGTTTTGTTAGTTTTGAACTGCTCAGGTCTGTGCGTCACAGTCTCTGTGAGAAGATATGTACGCCAGCCCTGTTGTGTCTGACGAAGCTGTTCCCTTGGAGTAGTCCATCCCCTCTGGCTCTAAAAGTGTTTTCCTCTCCTCTTCCAAATAGATCCCCGAGACTTGAAGGGAAGGGTTTACGAGCGACATCTGCTTTAGAGTTGAGTGTTTGAAACCCTTTAGCAGCATATGATGGTTGGTTGGAGCATTCTCTCTCCAGTTATTTGGTGACTCTGGGTAAAGTCCTCTCGGATATGTCTATACTTTAGGAAGCTTCTACAGTGGTGGGTTTCTGCATGGCTTCTCAAAAGACCTCTAGTTAGTTCTCTTTTTCCCTCTCCGTATTCTCCTCTTAATCTTGCTCTCTCTCACTCCTCCTTATTTACTTCTTTACATAAATTATAAAACAACCGTAAGCTTCATACAGAGACATAAAAACCTAGGACAGCAGCCAGGCAGTGGTGGCACACACCTTTACTCCCAGCACTTAAGAGGCAGTGGCAGTTGGATCTCTTTGAGTTCGAGGCCAGCCTGGTCTACAAGAGCTAGTTCCAGGACAGGTCCAAAACTACAGACAAACCCTTTCACAAAAAACAACCAAACAAACAACAAACAAACAAACAAACAAAAAAAAAACAGGACAGCTAAGAAAATCCTGAGTAATATAAGAGTCACTGGGAGATCACCAACCCTGTTTTCAAGTTGCATTACAGAACTATAGTAATAAAAACAGCACTTGCATTGGCTGCAGACAAATTTACCAATGGATTACAATTGGAGACGCAGATGTAATTCTACATATTCATAGACACCTGATTTTTTTTCAAACAAACAAACAAACAAACAAACAAACAAAAAAAGCCAAAAATACACACTGGGGAAAAGACAGCATCTTCAACATATGGTGCAGCTCAAACTGGGTGACTGTATGAAGAAGACTGAAAATAGATCCATATTTATTGCCCTGCACAAAAGTCAACTCCAGATTGGTTAAGAACTTCAATAAGACTTAATCTAATGCAAAAACGTTGGGAGTATGCTCAAGCACATTAGCATAGGAAAGGGTTTTCTGAACAGGACAGTGATAGTATAGGCATTAAAACTAAGTTTTAATAAATGAAACCTTATAAAGCTAAACACTTCTGTTTATTGAAGGACACCATCATTTGAGCAAAGTAGCAGCCAACATAATGTAGACGTGCCAAAGCAGACAGGGGGAGGCTCACAGTCCTCAACTCTACATGAAGAACTGCAGGAAACCATGGAATTCTAAGTGCTAGAAAAATAACCTTCCCCAAGGGAGTGCATACAAATTATCCAGTACCAAATGGTCAGCCCTGAAAGCATGCACACAAGTAAAATTACACAGACTGAGAAGGCTATAGTCAGGAATATGTATGCATGCACATACAAGTATATTACAACAACAATTAATGAAAAAAGAAGCCATGAATTTGAAAGAGAGTCAGAAGAGGGGTTTGGAGGGAGGAAAGGGGAAGAGGGAATGATGTAATTATGTTATAATCTCAAAACTAAAAAGATATTTTTAAAAAGCAATCAATAATTTGAGAAGAAAATCAAATATAAACGAGGAAAAACTGGAATATAGAAGTAAACAGAAAGTTCTCGAAAGAAGAAACACAAACAGCTGGGAAACAATGAGCCTCAAAATCCTTAGCATCAGAGAAATGAAAATTAAAACTGCTTTGAAATTTCATCTTATCCCAACCAGAATGGCCAACATCAATAACACAAACGGCAGCATCTGCTGTCATCAATGCTGGAAAAGAGGGACGTTTATCCATCGCTAGTGGGAGTAGAAACTGTTACAACCACTGTGGAAATCAGTGTGGCAGGTCCTCAAAAAGGTGAAAATCAATCTTAAGATCCAGCTATACCTCTTTAAGATGCAGGCACACATATGGGTATACCACAAAAGATGTGATATCCTACGCAGAGATATTTGCTTATCGTGTTATTGACACTTTATTTCAGAAACTGGAAAGAGTAGACTAGCTGTAAAACAACTTGACACTTTAGATGATCTCATGCTTCTCTACAACATTTACCTTAAGTCTGGCAGGAAAGTTGGGTGATTTGGAGTCTCCTCAATGAGTAACAACATTAGGGTCCCACGCCCTTTAGCTAGGGAGGAACTGCTGTCAGTCACTGGCCTTACCCCTTTATACTCTCCTCCTATGCCCTCTTTACCTCCCATCTAGCATTGACAACCCTGTCCCTAGGTATGGACTGTCCTCTGAGATCAATGATTTGAAGAGAGAAATGAAAAAAAAAAACACTGGTATAATAAACAGATTTTATACAGAAGGGGAGGAAGAGAGAAGGATAAAATAACAGTAAGAGTGTCTGAAAATAGTATAAGGAATCACATTATTATCCATTTAATCAAAATTACATACAATACATACATCTATGTATATAGACATACATATATAGTTTAAGTGACATTTCCCCACCTAGAATGGCAGTGTTCTTTCCAAAAGCCATGTACTGTTTGACAAAGACTCCAAGTTAGGCATAATAAACCCCCTTTCTGTTGTTAGTCAGGGGAAAGATCCTTCTGAAGCAAAGGCTATACATACAGCCCTTGTTTGCCTCCCAAAAGGTTGAAGTAAGTCCCTATAACAGAAAATACACGCCCTTTGGGCACAGAACCCATAGAATTCAAACTGGATCAGATCCGGATGCCTCCTCCCTGAGGACTATATCCTGTGATACCCAAAGGTGCCACGAAAGCTTACAGAAAGGGACGCAGCCAATAGTCTCACCTATGCACGGTGTGAACAACATCAATAACCATGTTGCACCATAGCCCTAAGGGTACAGCAGTGGCCTGTACCTTTGGGGGTCACCAACTGCTCTCTAATTGGACAAGACTTGCTCAAGAAGAGGAAAACCATGACTAGTACAGGAAACCAAGCCAACAGTGACCCTCTTGAGAACTACCAGCTGAATTAAAGTAAGCTTTCTATAGTTTAGGATTGTAGCAAATAAATGATATTATGTTTAATTATTTAAATGTAATTTCTCTAATAAACAGTTTCAGTTTGGGTACTTAATAAAGACATATTTGGTTCTATCACGGCGCAGAAATTTAAAGTTTCAAAAGGAGAAATCGGGTCTAGGGATAGGGCTCAGTGGCTAAGAGCTCTTGTTGCACAAGTACAGGGACCTAAGTTCAAATCCCCAGCACCCACATAGAAATCCAAGCATGGTCAGGGGCTCAGTAGTAACACCAGAACAGAGATCACAGACAGGCTGCTTGAGCTTGCTGGCGTTCAGCCAAGCTCCAGGTTCGGTGGGACCGTGACTCACGTGAACACGGAGGAAAGTGACAGACAGAGCAGGACACCGGATATTCTTCTCTTGCCTCTGTGTACACAGGAACGTGCACTCAGATCCTCCTGTGAGCATGAAATGAAACCAACACACTCCGAGTGACAATGACAACGTAAGCGTGTTATCTGTGACTTTCATCATGACTTCAGGGACCGTAGGGAGGCTGCTGCTGGCAGACACTTGGGCCGGCTCTTTACTTAGCCATCATGAAGAGAGCTGCAGTAAGCGTCGATGTGCAACTGTCTGTCGTTTATAAAGATGCAGAAGATCAAAGGAGTGTTTAGGAGAACAGAGGGGACAATGAAGGCGGAGAGAGCAGCTGTGAGTGGGGGTTCTGAGCTCAGAGGACACTCATCGGAAATGTGCACGAAGCTTTGTGTAACCCAGCACAACAAAATTTACAAAACTGAAAATGAAAACCATCAACACAGCCGGGCGGTGGTGGCGCACGCCTTTAATCCCAGCACTCGGGAGGCAGAGGCAGACAGATCTCTGTGAGTTCAAGACCAGCCTGGTCTACAAGAGCTAGGTCCAGGACAGGCTCTAGAAACTACAGGGAAACCCTGTCTCAGAAAAAAAAAAAAAAAAAAAGAAAACCATCAACACAGAAAACGCCTCCCCATCAGCTGAAAAACAGGAACGAAGCGCCTACAAACAGTACCCGGATTGTGACAGAAACACCTCTGTGTGCGGTGTGTTCACACATACGTGTATGTGTGTGCAGATATGTATGCAGGAGCGTTTGTGTGGATGTAAGAGGAGATAAAGGTGTCAGGTTTGACAGTAAGTGCCTGAACTGCTGAGCCATCTCACCTGTCCAGCTTTTTCTTACATTTTCTTCTGAGAGGGGGGCATCACTGAATTGTCTAGGCCTCTCTTGAACTTGTCTCCCAAGTAGTTGACATTACAGACATACACTACCATACAAGTCTCCATGTGTTGTCATGGTCTGCCTCTCTGTCTGTCTGTCTGTCTGTCTGTCTGTCTGTCTGTCTGTCTCCTCTCTCTCATGAGAATCCTTAAAAACCATATGACAACATACCGTGAGAGTTTGTGTTGTGTATCATTTTTGTGTCCTTTCTGTCCCCCTCTTTACTTTCTTTTCCGACCTGTGTGTGTGAGAGAAAAATCATATCATAAATGTTTTCCTTCTAAGATTATCACATGTTCAGACCTACTCACAAGAAGACCTTCTTTTGTCCTTCTGAAATCACTGTAATTTCCCCGCAAGTCACCCTCAACCTGCACGCTCTTCGCTCTTTGGACTGCCGAGAAGGCATGCCTCACTCCAATCTTCCCAACAACTCAGACATTACAGTTCAAAGAAATCTTCAGCTTGGCTTTCCTACCATGGAACTACCGTCTTTGCATGTGATTAGGAAGAAAACAGTGCACTTTCTAAATTGGGCAGGATGGAAAAACATTCTTTTTGTTCACTGCCTAAAAATGAAGCAGATAATTACAGGGGGAACACAGAAAACACAGAGAGGGATGGACGAGTTCTAACAGCGCTCCTTCCCGAAAATGAGGTTTTGCAATGTGTATTATTTTTGTGCTTTCATGTTTTTGTTCAAATAGTCTTTTTATGAATGAGATTTTTGTGAAAGGAAGGTCAGCAACAGCATGATGGGCTCTTTGCTCCGAGAAAGTGAGACACAGCGATCTCTCCTAGGTGACTAGCCAGCGCTTATCTGAAATGTTTGCTCACAGAACCCAGGCTACGTTACAGATGTTCTTCAGCAACTGCACAAACAGCATCATGCTGCTCTGTTAGCCCCGAGGCCAGCGAGCCCTGTTAACAGTATTTTATTGGCCCCCTAGAATGCTGAAGTAAGTTTGAGTCATGATAAACTTAGAGCACACAAAGAGATAAGCTAAGAGATGCTCTCAGGGTGCTACTTTAAAAAGTCTATGTAGCAAACGTCTTCATCTCTAAATTCCACTTGGTATTTAATCCATATCTGCGCAGGTTCTGTACATGTTGTCCCAGCCTCACACATCAGACCTGTTGCGTCCAGAAGATGCCGCGTCCTTGGAATTACCTACTACCCCAGCTCTTCTCCATGCATCTCAAGACCCGAGAGGAAGGGTCTAAGGAAGACATTCCATTCACGCCTCCAGAGTCTCGAATTCTGCCCATCTGTGTTTCTTTGTGTTAACTGCCATCCACTGCAAAAGGAAGCTTCCCTGATATGAGTGGAGCAAGGCCCTGCTTTCTGGTTGGGAATAGCAGTCATTAGGAGACATTTTGTCGCTGTGTTCCTTTAACAGAACAGTAGCAAGTTTTCCCTTATGCCCATGATCTACCTGGTCTCGGTTCCCGTCACGTTAGCTGTATTTGGGCTTGAGTTTCATCTCATGTAGTGGGCCTCAAATGCAATCAGAAAGTAGTTGGTTACTCACTTAGTATTTTTATTTTATTTTATTATTAATTTTTAAATTTAGCTTTACATACCAACCACAGTTTCTCTTCCCTCCTCTCCTTCTGTTCCTTCCCCCCATCTCCTTTTTACCTCCCCCCCCCCCCCCCCCCGCATCCACTCCTCAGAAAGGGTAAGGCTTCCTTCAATGGGGAGCCAACAAAGCCTTGTAGATCAAGTTGAAGCAGGGCCACGCTCCTCCCACCTTCCACCCCACCCCCCACTTTGCATCAAGGCTGAGGGAGGCATCTCACTAGGGAACAGGTATCAGAAAGCCAACTTGTGAGCCAGGGACAAATCCTCCTAACAAAACTGTTTCATCAATGGATCAGTCAGTTCATTGTTGGCCCCAGGCTTTGTAGCCTGGTGACAATGGTGGTGACCTCTGCTGCAGCTGTGCGTGAAGTACGTTCCGGTGTGACGAACACTAGTTAGGAGGGGCAAAGCGTCTAGTTGAACACCAGCTTGATGTCCCCACGGTTGATGGCGCAAACGAACTGTGCCTTCACTAATGTTGTCTTCCTGCCAAGGTTCTGAAGAGTACCAGCAGCCTTAGCAACAGCCTGTGGTGTTGTAGGGGTGTGTGTGTGTGTGTATTTGGGACTCTTTGGCCAATGACTCAACAAGATGCAACTCACTTCTGGCTCTGGAGGTTTTCCTTGGTAGCATAGGATGGCTAGTTAAGTACTTCGCTAACCTGTTATGTGGTGACTCTACTTAAATTCCTCTCATATATTTCTGTATGTTAGGTAGCTCCTATAGTAATGGGTTTCCATATGGCATTTCAAAACACCTTTAAGTTATTTTTAATAGCAGTGAGGAAAGGGTGAATCCATTTTCTCCAGGGCATGTCACTGGGTGTGTCAACCACACTCCAGACCCCTTTGTGTGGAGTAGTTGGCCAACACAAAACAGATTCCATCTTTTCCCATGTGCTTTTTGTTTGGTTTTGTTACTTTTTTGTCTTTCTTTTATTTTGTTTTTCTTTGAGAGAGAGAGAGAGAGAGAGAGAGAGAGAGAGAGAGAGAGAGAGGCAGAGACCCAGAGAGAGACAGAGAGGGAGAAAGAATGATAGGCAGAGACACAGAGAGAGCATGGAGTTGCTGAGTAGGGAAACAGAGAGGATCAGGGAGGAGTTGGGGGAGGAGAAAGACTAGGATCAAATATATTACATGAAAACAATCTGAATAAAAGAAAGGGTAGCACCATTGTAAGCACCAAGTTTCATTTTTTCTTTCTCCACTCTCTCACCTCCACTGTGGAGATGTATCAACCCTGAGCAGGTGTCAGCCACTGTGTGGGGAGTTTCTACCCTGCAGAATTGTAAACCAGATTTCTATGCATTATAAACCGCCTCGGCTGTGCTGTTCTGCTGCAGCGCAAGCACTGGCCGTCAGGGTTAAGGATGATCTAATCTGCTGTGCTCTAGGTGGGGATTAAAAAAGTAAACTCAGACTCTGGGTAAGAGCTCGCTTTGGTTTGACATGTCAAGGAATTCCAATTCTCGTAGAGATTATATATGGTATTTAATCATGTCTTCCACCTTGATGGGGGTTGGGGGCAGGGCAAAGTCATTTAAGTAGGAGATCCCAAGAAACATCACAGCTCGAATACTGTACAAGCAGCACCTGAAGACAGCGATCAGGTAACACTGCTCAAACTGCTGAGAGCTGCCTGCCTGTATGTTCAAAATCCAAAGAAATCTCATGCAGTGTGAATCCCACAAGACCTCATCAAAGGCAGATCTTAAGAACAAAAGAAAAAGCAAACTCAAAAGACAGGCATAAAATAAACATACTGTAGACAAAGAGGTTTGTAAACTTAAAGGGGGAAAAATAAAACTTAAAAAGAGTCTGGAAGCTGCCCTACTCCAGAGAAATCAGAATCAGAAAGAAAGCGGAATTCCAACAAAGTCTGTGGGAGTCAGAAACCACCATTAGCACTCAGACAGGAGGACACTGCTTCGGTGCCTTGATAGAATGTCCTGAGATACAAAGGCATCATGGAAGCATCACCAGATGAATCCAATCTGGGAGACGCTGGGAGCCACAGGCTGACCCACGGGGAATCTAGAAAAAGCCTATGCGTTCAAACACAGGTGTTGGGTGTTTCAGACAGTAGTGAAGAACCGGAAAGCGAACCAACGTGTCTCTATGAGGACAAACGTTCTTCTGTGCACTTTGGTAATCTGTTTTCCAGCCTTTATTTATTGTTTCTATTGTCACTAGAGAATATGTTTGTATGACTTCAATTTTTAAAATGCATCAAAAATGTGTTGTATACAATGCATTGTCTCTCGGTACATGTCACGATGTATTTGAGAATGTGTGCTTTACTGATGTGATTGTTCTCTATCAGGTATGTTTATAGTGTTGTCCAAAACGGACGTTAGGAAAAGAATTCTTCAGAAGAAATTATTGGAAGAATGTATTTAGAAGAGATTAAGGAATAAATATTTCTATATCTTTATTGCTTCTTTAATTAAAAATGCCTAGAAAGAACCCTAAAGGCACAGATGACCTCACTGAGTATTTGGACAAAAAGTTAAGAAACAATTAAGACCCAACTAAAATAAAACTACTTATGAAATAGAAAATTATAAGTTACTTCCTGCCTTCTTTTTAATGCTAGTGTAATCAGGGCTGGCAGTGTGGCTCAGCAAGAGAAAGACACTAATGATCATGACTGGTGACATGAGCTGAGTTCAGTCCCCAGAGTCCACGCAGCAGAAGAATACAATGGTACTCCACACGTCTTCTTACCTCTACTTGTGCGCTGTGCCCTATGTGTGTGCATGAATACATAAACAAATAAAAATTTAAAGAGAATCATCATCATAACTATAATATAATTAGGAAAGACCAAAACGCTTAATGAAGTGTCATCAAGTCCACAGGAAGATTGAGGGGAGGATCATCTGTGGACAAGGAGGATCCAGATCCATGACAGCAAGGCTGAGGTCACGTGTCCAGTCCAAAATGTTTTACTCCACGAACAGATGAGGAAGAAAATGTGAGGTTTATCTTATTATGATAGGTCCTCTAAAAACTGGACAGCTGATGTTGATGGCATTATTCCTGTTTGTAAACTATGCAACTATCTAAATATGAGGTTTATGGAGGATGGATTCTTTGTAATTGTGAACACATTTGAGCAATCAGTTGTATGTGTTAAATGAAAGCTGGAATCTAAGGTGGGGAATCTGTGTTCTCTGGCCTCCAACAGCATGTATTTGTCCCTCCTTGAACAGGGAGTGGAGTTCTGTCTACTCACTGACCCGGTGCGCCTCCAGGATCCCTGTGATTTCTGGCAGAATACAGAGCTCCAGGCCTGGTACCTGTAGCCCACCCAGGGAGAGACAGGAAGTTCTGCTTACTTCCCTGTGAGGACTTCCCTGGCTCTGTCCCCTGTCCTCGCTACTCCGTTTTGCTCCAGGTGGTGCATTGTTGAATAGTTCCGCCCCTTAGTAATCAAATTGTATTTCACAGTCCCTCCTCTTCTTCATTTAGAGAGAAACTGACCTATGGATACTGCATCCTGCCTACTGACGTGCTGAGGACGAACCTTCATTAATGGTCTCTAACGCTTTATTGCCATCCTTAGACATTTCCAGCTTCTGGAGTGTTTTCCACTCTTTCTAACCACGTTTTCCTCTGTCAGGAAAGAAAAGTGAGACTTGTTGACTTGAGGGGCCATCAGGGGTGTCCTCAAGGCAAGTTGTCTTGCACTGGCCTTAAGGTGAAGACCCCAGAGGAGAAGCAAGGCGCCTGGAATCCAGGCTGTCTCTGGAGGATGGCTGCTCTTCCTCTCAAAATCATCCTCCATTTGAATAAGAGAACTTTATCTGTGCTCTCTCCTCCATCGTGAGCCGTGGTGAAGGCAGTGTTTTGAATGACCCCTCCACCCTGGATGAGTGCTTTCTTGTTTCTCTGTGTTCTTCTAATCCAGGGCCAATTGCTAACGCTTCTCCACACAGCAAGCCCGTTGCTTCTGTGACTCCCTCAGCTTTAGCTGGGAGAGCTCCTGTTCTCCTCTGTCATCTCAGCTAGATCATAGTGTTCCTGCCTCTCAGACATGTCTGCGACCTTCTCCTCCCCCTGCCCTCTGGTCTTTTTCTCCTGCTCCACTGGGGTATGACTGAACTGTCGCTGAAGGTTTTGTTCACACTGCCTCGCTGTCCAGTCCGTCTTGGAGACCATTTCTTATGTCTGTGCCTCCAGCTGGAGATACCAGGCACATCCGGTTCAGTGAAAGAGCCTTTGAAGATACGTACCCAAGTTCACCCTCTTGATGGGAAAGATCCAAAGATGCTTATAGCGCTTGCTCTGGCATCAAAACTTGCCTGTATCGCTAGACACAGTCTGTGTGTGACAGGAGCATAGCAGTTGGAAATCCTAAACTGGCCCTGCTGAGTCCTGTTTGAGGTTCTGAGATTTGCTTTGTAGGCAGCCCTACCCCATTTTTAAATATTGAATTTCTTAGTCTTTACCTCCCAAATCACAAATTCTACAGAAGAATCAGAACTCATACACTACTAGTCCTATACCCAGGTGGCCAGCTTAGCCTGTTCAGCCATTTGAATCACTCCATCGAACACTTCCAAAAGGCATAAGGATAGAGCACTCCTGTGGGAGACACCATTTATCACACTGCCTTGGGATGCCACACACCGAGAGATACACTTATTTACCACAAGCTTATTTTCGCACACAGCCAGACATTCAGGGAATGCCCCCACAGTTTATATTATGGGAATTACAAAATAATGTTTTTAATTTGGGAATGTTCAATGCAATTGACTGCCAGTTCCTCTCACTCTTGTCTCCCTTGAACTTTTCCGTGGGTAAGCACCCAACAGTGCTTAGGAGCCGCAGTTTTGTCTCATTTTAATTAACAGAGCTGGTCTTCGGGGAACCGTTCCATTACAATGAGCCGTTCCGGGAGGCTACACCTCCCGCCCACGGCTCCTGGTGCTTCACAGCCATAATTCCACACTGAGGAGAAAGCTCCAGGGCAATGCTGGGAGTTTTAATCACAGCTTCTAATTATGAACAATAAGTCACTTCAACCATGCCTTGTGTCTCAAATATAATAAAAGGAAAAAAAAACTAGCACTCAGCAATAATTCTCAGGCTGATAAAGTTACACAGACAAAGAGCATGAATTTTGTGCCCCTGTAGAGAACATTCTAGACTACTCTTCTACCTGACTTATAATTAGAGATCATTGGCCAAAGAACAGGTGTTCCTTTAAGCACTGGGATATTACCTTCCAACTATCAGGGAGGGGGTGGGGGTTGTTACGACTCCCTTGTGAGTGTTAAGAAACCTCAGCAACAGATAGGAACCCTTGGTTTACTGACATCGAACAGGCTGCTGCAAACCCGTCTGCTGTGAGCACTGTGCGGGCCTAAGAGCCTTGGAAGGAGGGGTCTCCGAATCTAACCACAGCTGCTGATCATGCGCCTGCTGGTGGCTTCAGGTTTTCACTTCCTACTCCTCTTATTGTCTAGATCATACGCCTGGAAGTTGGTATGTGCTTATACTGTGCAGTCCATGCTCCACACCTAAGAACCCCTAAGCGCTTGGTGGTTCCCACGGCCCTTGGGCTGCTCTTGGTCTGCCTTGACCACCCAGCCACGCTTGCTACCTGGGTTGACACCCTCAACTCTGCATTCAGTGTTGGCAGAGCAGTTTATGACAGTTGCCTATCCTAGCATAGCTGCAAGATATACTTATCTTTCTGGACGCTTATCTGAAGGCCACTGTGAAGTACCGTCCCCCACCTTATGGGACAGCAGAGCCTCAGACTGCTCTCATTGTGTTGGATGGGCATGTGAGTGATACCCTCTCTCTGCTTATCACCTCCTTCCACCTCTGCTTATCACCTCCTTCCACCCCAGGTTCTAGTGTACACTATACTATACTCTAACATTTTCTTTAACACTTATGTGTGAGGACAGATGTATCCCTATTTCTGGATTTTATCTATATGCTTCATGTGTTGATGTCTAGTATAGTTCCATCTAATTTGCTCCCAATGATAGGACGCTGCCCTGTTTGTGGCAAAAATAGATTGTTATGTGTCTATAAGTCACTTTTTCTTTAATACATGTCCATGTGGAATCCATAGCTCAGTTACCGCAAGCATCAGTAGACTGGGTGTTGAGAAGTCAGTTGGACATAGCATCATTTCCATTGGCGACCTATCCAGATATGAGGCGGCTGTATTTTTCTTCTTTTGAGAGCGTCTGTGTGTTCATATCAGAGCTGTGCACATTTGCATTGCACCAGCAGTGTTGGTTCTCCTCCTCCCTCTTCTTGACGGCCTGGCCAGCACTGTCTACTCTGACCTTCCCAGGACAGACATCCTGACTGCTGTGTGGCACCATCTCATGCTGGCTTTGCTTTGCCATTTCCATGATGTCTAATGAAATTATGTGTTTTTCATAAGCATGTTGATCCTTTGAATTTCTTCTTTAAGGAGAATTTGTTCAACCTTTGTTCATTCTTATTCTCTAGGCCTTTCCCTCAGAGTGCTGTCCCTTTCCACGGGGAAGCTTCTTAGTTTGGTATGTTTGTTTGTTTCCATTCAGTTCTGCTGCCTATGCTTTGGGTCCAATGCCTGCAAACCATTTCCTATATGAATTCAAGGGCTCCCCCATTTCGTCTAGAGTTTCAGACTTTGAGATCTTTCTTTTGGATCTCTGGTATATATAATAAATGCTACTGATCTCAAACCCACACGGTACTAGAGTGTATAGTCATATATGACTCAGCCCATTCAGCCCTTTGAATCATTCTATCTCCTATTTTCAAAATTAATATGATAAAACATGTGTGTGTAAGTGTGCATGCGAGTGTGTGAATGTGTGAGTATGTGTGAGTGTATGTGTATGAGTGTGTGTATGTGTGAATGTGTATGTGCGTATAATCAGTGAGTCACATACACCAGACATAAAGGTAAGCAAGGAACTTATTGAAAAGAAAAATTCCAACAGGAGACAGAGTAAAAGAGAGGACGTGAAATGTTAATGATTGGAGGAAGATCAGGATTCATCATGTTGATGCCTGAAACCATCTAAGAATAATAGAATTTTGGATGATGATTTAATATTCAAGACTGTGATACAATTATATCATTTCTCCCTTCCCTTTACTCCCTCCTAAATCTCCCATAAATCTCTTTGTTCTCTTTCAAATTCAAGGCCTCTTTTTTTTATTAATTTAAATTAATCTTTAAAGAGAGAAAATGCTCCGGATAGTGGTGACGCACACCTTTAATCCCAGTGCTCGGGAGGCAGAGGCAGGCGGATCTCTGAGTTCAAGGCCAGTCTGGTCTACAGAGTGAGTTCCAGGACAGCCAGTGCTGCATAGGAAAACTCTGTAACCCTGACTCAAAAAAAAACAAAAGAGGGGGGGGGGCAGAGAGACAGAGAAAGAGAGAGAATGTGCAGGATAGGGTAAACCTAATTATGGTTTCTGTACAGCCTAGGTGTGTTCCAAGAAGTGGGTGATTCTTCAGAGTTTATTTTTAACTGACAAAGAAGACAAAGCATAAGAGATCCACGGGGGCTTCATAAGATGCTGCCCTGTCTAGAAGCTCTCATCTCCTGCACAGACAAACTCCTTTTTCTCCGGCACTCCTATAGCATATTCCCTACATGTCAGCCATATGATATTTTGAAGACGTACATACTCTATGCCAGTCATATTCCCTCACTGGTGTTTATCCAGGTGCATTGTGGGAGTTAAGAATGCAAGCGGTACACCATCTCTGAGAAGTTCTCAGGGACTGCTTGACTGTGTTATCAGAACTCAGACTCCAACGTTCCTTAGAGTCTACTTCATATTTCCAACAGACTTTCAGGTTGCCCTCTCCTTTCTTGCAAGTCTCATAGGAAAGAGCGCTTGCTCTGTGTGGCCATCCACTCCTGAGGGCAGCATCTCCCTCCAAGCTCTTTTCTCTATTAATAGTTGTATTTACATATAAGTCACTTCCAACCCTTGTGTCCTCCATGTATAGATGCCATAGGAAAGGGTGTTTCTCCCCTCACCCCCAAATGTATTTCAATTTCCATGAAAGCCCCCACCCCACAGGATGATATTACATAACTGCGGGCATCAGATTATCAAGTACTGAACAATAGTTGATTTCCGCACTCATCTTGGGACAGATAAGCAAGGATGGACTGTCAGGGTGGAGGCAGTTAACTTTAAGCTATTCCTTCGTAAAAGGTGCCCTCTCTACTTCTCAGCTGGAGCTGTTAGGAAGACAGTGCTCAGGGCGCCAAAGGCAAATCTGGGCAGGGCACTGGGCACACCTCACCCTAGGCAGGGCAATGGGGTGCACCTCATCCTGGGCAGGGCATTGGGGTGCACCTCACCCTCCCAGCTTCCTGTCCCAACCCCTAGCTCCTGATTCCTCATTTCCATCACACTGAAGGAATTGAAAATGTCCAGAAATTTTCTCTCTGCCCCAGACAAAGCTGCCCACTGTTCTGATTGCCCCTTCTGCTAACTAACTCATGGCTTCTCCAGTGCTGAACTTCCCAGGTTTGGACTCTCCAGCTGGGGCTCGCTTACTGCTGTCCACCCTCTTCCTCTTCTCTCTGGGTTCTCTCTTTGTCGTGCAGCTGGGTAACTGTCATGTGGATGAAGACCAGAGATCTGAGCATTGATCTACTTTCCTGTCCTTGCTTCCTGACTTGATGTCTCCTCTCCTCACCACGCCCACTGAGACCGCTGCCTCTCTCATGGATGCTGTCTTCTGCCCTCCCAACTCTGCTGAAGAAACATTAGAAGCATCAGCACCATGTCAGACCTGTGGCTTCCTTTGTAGAGCTTGACCTCATGGGAATTCTGGAGCCTTGAGAGTATATCTGTGTTTTGTACACAGGTATCCAGCAGTAGTGTGTGTGTGTGTGTGTGTGTGTGTGTGTGTAGATATATAGATGGAGAGACAGTTGCCTGTGATGTCCAATCTTCTCTCTATTTAAACATGTGTTAGCTGAGGAGAGCAAATTCACTTCCAGATGCTGATGTTATTTTTGTCAATTTATAACAAAAATAGCAAAGCAGAGAGGTCATCTCAACACGTGTGAGTGTACGTTAGTGCATTCATGCTGTTGATAAGAAACACACACAAACAGGTGTGTCCCTGAGAGAGAATCAGGCCTAGCCTCCAACAGAAGAGAACACCAGGAATGCTCCTTGGCTGCTCTCACCCCATTGGCTCAGCGGGCAAACCGCCTGCTGCCCAGCAAGTGGGAGGAAGCTCATTCACTGTGCATCTGCATGGCAACACTTACAGAGGCCGGTTTTCCACACTAGTCAGTGGGTTTAGAAAAACAATTCCATTTTCATGTTTCCTCTAGGGAGACTGTGTAGGTACTGAAAACCACGTCCTGTAGGGAACCGACAAGATGATGGTTTGTCCTATCGCTCTGCCTCCTGAAGCAGCAGACCAACACCAACCAGGAGAGAAGGCAGGCAGTGCAGATGTGTGTGTGTGTGTGTGTGTGTGTGTGTGTGTGTGAGACAGCCATCAAATAAGGCATATGCCACGGTGTGTTGGGAGAACAGAGGGATGTTGTAAAACTTTAATTAAATAAAAGCCTCTCCCCATGGGGAACACTCAGAGACCTAATTTTCAAATCTCCCTTTGTAATTATAAAACTGAAGAATGCTTGATTTGAAATGCTTAAATTAGAAAATCTAATGATGAAAATTAAAGTGTATAATCTCATGGCCTAGAAACAATTAATACTAGAAGTTTGGTATGTTCTGACATATATCTATGATATCTGTCTGTCTGTCTCTATCATTTATCTATCTATCTATCTATCTATCTATCTATCTATCTATCTATCTATCTAATCTCTCTCTCTTTGTGTGTGTGTGTGTGTGTGTGTGTGTGTGTGTGTGTGTATGTGTGTGTTATAGGATACTCCTTGTAGTCTAGGCTAACCTCAAACTCTGTATTTTCCTTCCCCATCCTCCTCGGTGCTGGGCTTATAGACATGTACTACCATGGGCTTTGTGAATGTTTTCAAAGTCGGTGTACTAAAGTTTAGCGTGTTGTGGTTTATCACTTGATGTCCTTACAGCATCACCTCTGAAACTACAAGTATTTGTAACTGTCGTGTAAATTTTCAAGTGTTGTTTTATGCTGTGTTCTAGTTGTAGCAGTTAATTCCATGGCAACTTTGGTATACTCCCTTTAGCAAAGATACTTGTCCCCTCAATTATTGTGTGTTGTGCACTTTTGGGGATGAAGCTTCTGGTTCAAAGTTTCCCTGTAATTTTCTGATGGTGCCAAAAAGTAACATATTCTATTTTCACCTCATTGTATTTTAAGCTGCATGTCTCAGTTAAATATCACAGAAAACACTTTTTCATCTTTATTCCAATTGCATGTGTGCTTTTCTGTTGTCTTTTACATTCTTTACATTATCTCACCCCAAATGGGACCTAGTTAACTATCTAATCGTGACAAATATTAGCGCTATCCCTTATCATACTTTTGATGTTTTCATTTATTCTTTGAGAATTTCATATTTTTGTCATATCCTTTCTTCTCTTCTAATTCCTATGTCTTCTCTATATTCAGCCAGTTATATATTTTTGCTTTAAAAAAAAACAAAAACAAAATAACAACAAAAACATAGAGTCCATTTTGTGTTGGCCGAATACTCCCAAGCATGGGACCTGCGCTGGAGCTTGACACTACCTTGGAGAAAGGTTTTCCCTATCTCAGGAAGCATCTGTTGTGAAGAGTGTCTTCGTTAGAGGCAGAACTTTGTGTCCACTTCCCCTTCTCCATGCTGGGATGCTGTTGGTTTGAACCCATGCCTGTTCTGCGTGCACTGGCATGGTCTCTGTGAGTTCAAACATCTTGTGTCCAGAAGACACTGTTCCAGCAACTGCCCCTGGCTCTGATAACGTACCTCTGACTTTTGCAACCACTGCCTTTCCACAGAGATCTCCAAGTCTTGAGAGGAGGGGTGCGATATAAAGACCTCATTGAGGCTGAGCACCTCACAATCTCTGGCTCTCTATATATGGGTCATTGCCGGTCTCTGCCTTATCATATTTTGCCAGATATTTTATTGTGTTTTGATATTGCTTAGGCAATGTTTTGAAATATTAATGTTTTCAGCTTTACAAAGGTGAAGTGACCATCTCCTTTCTCAGATTTCCACAAAACAAAACTGATACGACTTCCTGAAGTGTATGTTACTAATGAAAATAGATCACCAACGCTATACTTTAATACAATTTTATTATTTAGGATTTGGAGAATTTTCATAAAACATCTCCTTTTGTGGTCATAATGCATGACGTAAAATGAAATGAAAGTCAATGACCCAGGCAAAACTTGGGGTCCCACCTGTCATTCTCCCAGCCTCTGTCAAACAGAGCCTCCTAATTCCTCATTCACGGAAATCGTGACCAGGCATCTCAGATCTCCCTCCTGAGTGTGTGCTCTGATACCCACAAGACTGCAAAAGCTGTGTCTCCTCCATGGGAAGGCCCCATACATCCCATGACTCATCCCTCACTATGACACCTGTCTCTGCTAAGTAGCACACTCCCTGAGCCTGGTCCTTCAGAGGGCCAGGAGCTGGAGGACAGTGGCCACCTTGACCAAGAGCTGTGTGTACATACTGAGACTGAGCTAAGGTCTAAGTTCAGAGTTCACAGCACCAGGTGCAGAGACTAACACTGTTAATTGAATACCTTGTTAACAGAAAGCACAGGTGCAGACCTGGGGCTAAGGCATCTCTGGGATGTTTGCTAGAAACTCAAACCCAGTCTGAGCCTCCACCACTGCATAGCTGTACTCTGTCCATGGCCATTGCTGGGAACTGTCCCCATTGCTGCGGTGGGCAGCCCCAGATCTCCATAGCCAGAGCATTTCCCACCGCTGTGCCTCATTTGGCTGAGAGATGAGACAGTGTCCTGGTGGTTGGGAAAGTGTTGCTTCCCAGTTTGCCTGTCTAGAGATCATCACTGTGTAATAATGAGCACAGGATAATTCGCAAAGGAGGAAAGGAAACAGAACCAGGCAGTTCTGTCTAGCTGTAGAGACGAAAGGAACTCTTTCTTAGGAAAGATATGATTGAAGGACAAACTTGGCAGCTGGAGAGATGATGCAGTGGTCAAGAACACTTGCTGCTCTTTCAGAGGACCCCAGTTCAATTCTCCGCATGCACATGGCAGCTCACAGACATCCATAACTCTGTTTCCAGGGGAGACCTGACATCGCCTCTGGTCTCTGTGGGCACTGCACGCACCTTGTGCCCATGCAGTCAAATGCTCATACCCACAAAGATATTTTATAAAAAGTCCCAGCTGAAAGCAAGAATGCCTTAGAAACAAGATGTCACTTTTGAGAAAAGGTGGCATTTGAGCTTTGAAGGTGATTTATAAGAAAACTATCTGGTAAGTTCTCTCTAATGTCATTTTGATCTTTTCTGTGTTCTTCAGAAGACGTAGTGACCATCTCATGCTCGCCTTTGCCCAGTTCAGAACAGAAGGCACAGGCGTTTGAATGGCTTTGTAAGTTCTTCCTGTGTGCTGCTATGAATTAAGAATGGGGTTCTACACCTCCTGATTCTCTCATTCCAAATATCAGTGCTTTTTTTTCAGTATGATTTGCACATTCTCCAAAGGTAGCCTTATTCTGACCAAGGGGATTTAGTAAGGCTAGGATATGGGGTGAGAGGAAAAGAAAGTGGCCTCCAGGAGCCGTGTCCTGCCAGGTGTTGCTTTGGAAACTTGGCTCTGGATATTTTCTACAAGATTTCTCAAACTCTAGACTTGTGGGCTAGAGAGACCAGGACCAAGGGATGGCATGGATTGCTGTAGGACAATGGTTTTACCCTGTAAACACTTGCTTCTTGTACTTGTTTAATAAAGTGCTGATTGGCCAGGAGTCAGGCAGGAAGTAGAGGTGCGGCAATGAAAACAGGAGAATTCTGGGAAGAGGATTCTGCAGTCTGCAGTCGTGATGCAGACACAGAGCAAGCAAGATGTGACTGCCTCACTGAAAAAGGTACCAAGCCATGTGGCTAATATAGACAAGAATAATGGGCTAATGTAAGTTATAAGAGTTAATAAGAAGCCTGAACTAATAGGCCCTTCAGTTTATAACTAATATAGGCCTCCGTGTGATTTCTTTGGGACTTAATGACTGTGGGAACTGGGCAGGACAGAAACATGGAATGAGTTGTAACACTGCAGAGGAAGTGTTTCCACCAAACCCAACAAGCAGGAGCCACAGGGAGCTTGATTCTGCAGATGTGACATACGGCATGTGGGTGGAGCAAAGGCTCTGGTGCCAGCAGCTTTTGGTTCAGCGGCTGGGATATGGAGCAGCAAGAGGGAGTGGGGCAAATCCAGGTAGGACAAGGCTCACTGACATCACCCAGACACCAGCTAGTTGTGCCTAGCATTTGAGATATACTTTTGTTACATGACTTTAATCCAAACACTCTGGAGGCAGTGGCAAGCAGATAGATCTCTGTGAGTTTGGAGGCCAGCTTGGTCTACAGAGTGTGAGTTCCAAGACAGCCAGAGCTGCACACAGATAAACCTGGTCTCTAAAAAAAGTTAACTAAAAATTACATTTAAAATTGCAAAAGAAAAATCTAATTTTATTATATATTTTTAATTTACTAAAAGAACGCATCATTTAAAAAGAAAATGTGTCTGAGTTTCCAAGAAAAGCTCGGAGGGCCAGGCCCAGAAGCATAGTGAGCTGAGAGCCATGTGTTCAGTGCTGAGCCGTGGCCTGGGGATGCTGCCTGAGCAATGACTGAGCCAGCAGCTTTAGGAAAAAGATGGACTCCAAAGGACTACCAGCCCAGAGGAGACCTTCAGACATCTGTCAGCAGATGGAGTGGAGCTTTCTCTGCCTCTTGTTTTGGAGAACATGTCTTCTAAGGGAAATTAAACACCCCAGGCTAGAATCTCATCTGAGTGAAGATTCCAAATTTATACTCTACATGAGGTGTGGGGAAGTGTAATTGGAGGAATTAATATTAAATTTGGTCCTTGGCCAGTGATACTGCTGAGCCATCTGGAAGAATTCAATGAAAAGCCGAATTAAATGGAGGCTATTCCACCCGTGGAGGCTCTGTGAACTTGACACGTACAAAACAATTACCACTTCAAAATGAAAGAAGTCACCCATGGAATAACCCTCTATCAAAACTCTGTGGGAATACACGCTGGGGTTCAGGTGCCAAAGCAACTACAAATTACAATATAATAACTTCAAAAAACTCTTACAGAAAACAGGCTGCAAATGATGACAGAGATGAAGGGGCCACTGTGTTCTTGATACCACAGCTGGGGAAATAGGAGGCAGAAGCTGCCTGAGCTCGTGGCCTGCCTAGGATGTACAGTAAGAGACCAGCCTTGGCTACAGACTCGGGCTGTAAAAATGAATGCTGGTTATATAAACCGTAAGAATGTGTTATATAAACTATATTTAAGGAGAAAGGAATTGTGCTGAGCTAAAAATAACCCCACAAACAAGAAGGAAAACTAAAATTAGACCTCAAACTTGCACAAGAACAACAACAAAAATTCTAAGTGGAGAAAAGACCTAATTAGAAATATAAAACTTTCAAAGCTTTAGAGTTCTGGTTTCCACTCAGAGCTGGAGAAGCAGGAAAAAAAGGCTGTTTATACTGTTACAAAGTCAGCACTGGCTTATCACAAGTCCCTGCTGTTGTGAGTTCCTGGGCCACCAAGTAAACAACCCAGGATTGAGGAGAGAACAGTATTCTCAGATGTAACCAGTCCTGAGAACCTGCTGCCTGGCCCCAGGCATCTGCAGCAGCCTTTCCTGCCTGGACCCATGCATCTGCACCAGTCCCTGCTATCTGGCACCATGCTTCTGCAGCAGCCCCTGCTGCCTGACCCCATGCATCTGCACCAGCCCCTGCATCTGCACCCAATGCATCTGCACCAACCCCTGCTGCCTGGCCCCATGCATCTGCACCAGCCCCTGCATCTGCACCCTAGCAAGCCGAATGCGCTTTGCAGCCAGTGGCAGGCCTTGTGTCACAAATTCCACCAGATGCTAAAGGAAAACCAACTCCCTGCTAGGCTTCTACGGGAGATCATGAAAACTCCATGAGCCCCTTTACCCCAGCTCCTAGCACAATAAAATTCTAATTATCTTGGAGGGTAGGTAGGCAGAAAACCCGTCTTGTATATGGGAGAGGGAGAGTTAACAGAACAGGTCTCCAGCCTGGGAGGGACCTTAGGATGCAGAGAAGACTCAGAACTCAGGAAGGACAAAGGATCCAAGACCCAGAGGTACAGCTCAGCTAAGGATCCAGGGCTGATGGCAGCACAGAGTTCAACCCACCAAAGGCACTCAGTGCCTTAGGAGTTATGTAATGCTGGAACACTGTCAGGATGGAGCAAGAGAAGAGTATCTCAAGGGCAAGGGACTTAGAATAGATAGAAGCTTCTAGACAACCAGCCTACATACAGAGAACAAGGAGGTGGTGGCACAACTTGGAGTCTATGGTTCTCTAAAGGTAACCAGAGCAGAAAAAATCCTCAGCCTAACTCTGGGAGCAAGGATCAGTAGTAAGTCTAACCAACTATCCCGTCTGCTTGGAAAACAGTCTTAATCCCATATGACTATTTACTCAACTTCGCGTATGGGGGAAGGCCTCCATTTGGACCTTCCCTGATCCTCTCCTGAAATGAGGTGCAGCTCAGTGGCAGAGTTTCCAGGATACAAGAAGCCAGTGCAAGAAACAAAAACCAATGTTTCCTGATTCTGTGACCCAGTGAGTGCAGGAAAGGGGTTAGCATACAACTACGGCAGTGACCAGCAAGAAAAGTGATGAAGGAGAAATTAAAATCAATAAACGTACAAGAGCCTGAACAACAGACAAAACTGTACTCTGGTATTGCACTATGTAACTCTCCAACCAAGAATGTACAATCAATATGACCAATACATTGAAAGTGATAATAGAAAATAGAGTCACCAAGAAAGAATCGATGTGGCTGGGCATGGTGGCCCAGGCCTGTAATATTAGAACTAAGAAGACGGAGTCAGGAGAATTACTGTGAGCTCATTGAAGAACATCTTTGGCAGTCCCAAGACCCTGTCTCACACAAAGCAAAGCAAGCCAAAAGAGGGAAGAAATGAGGAGATAAAGGTAAAAGGAAAATGTTTTCTTGTCAATAAGGACATGGAATATGGGAACAAATGAAAATGAGGCTCTTCAGATGGAAAATGGAGAGTAAGAGACGCAGAATATTCCACACATCCAAGAGAAGAACTTCTGTGTGCGTGACAGGATGTCAATAAAAATTCCTCTGTCAAAGCACAAATTCAAGAAGACTAGAGAAATACAAAGAATGAAGCATTCATAAGGTATAACATTCCCAAACGGTCAGATCCATATATCGCTGGAGAGCCAATAAAAAGGAAGTAGAACATGGGAAATATTTGAGGACATAGTTGACATTTTCTGAAATCAAAGGGAAAATGAGATACAGACTTAACCTCATATTTGACTGTTCTGTTACCCTCCTCACCCGGCTCGCTGGGGCCTCTTGGGAAGAATCGTAGCAGCCTTACACTCTCCTTGACCCTCATGCTCTCCTTCCAAGTCACCACCGATGGGCTGAGATGGCAGCTGTACTTTCAGGGACAGCTCTGCATGTTCCTGGGAGGGCATCAGCAATTGTCTCTCTCCTTACCATTCTGGCCGGTTGTATCCTGCCCCATCTTTCATAACGAGAACCCCAGCTCAAAGTTTTGATTTTGAGAGATAAGGAGAAACTCAACCAGAATGATTATCTTCATTGCAGGATAGGTAAGTGTATTTCTGGCAAATGATAAGGTAGAAATTTAAGACGTACACTCTCAGTAAAAGTTCCATAGCTATCTCAGTACTGAAGGTATGGAGAAAGAATGGCGAGAGGGAGAACGGAATGATGACGGTGATGGTGGTGGGGATGGTGGTGGGGATGGTGGTGGTGGGGATGGTGGTAACTGTGTCATTATTTTGATAGTGACACTGATGATGACAATGATGATGGTGGTGATGATTAAAATAGCTCTTATGATAATGATCTCGGTAGCGGTTGTAATGATGATAGTAATAATGGTGATTATGATTTTCGGGTAATGATGAAGATACTGATGATGACGATTTTGGCGGTCAAGTAACAAGAGCACAGATGAGGATGATAATAGTGGTGGTGCCGGTAAAGACGGGATAACAACAATGATGATGACATTGGTTATTAGGACAGCTAGTGCCTAGACAGCAGGGCTCTTAGTGGGGATATGGATGTTATGATCATAAGCCTCATGGGTCCTCATAACTCCATGGTTTGGATACTAGATTTCTCCACACCACACACGTGAGAAAATGGAGACAATGTCCACATCTGAATTTTTACAGGTTTCTTCTGGAGTTGTTTTTGTCTCTGCTGGTATCAGCAGGAGCACTCTCTGATCATGGCTATGAACAGCCCTTCTAGTCAGATGAGCACTTTGAGACCATGATCAAATGCACAGGGAAATTCATTTATTTCCTGCAAAGCCCCTAAGAACACAATCTCACGACTCCAGATGTAAGTGTTTTGAAGCCGAGAGTACCTTGAATGCAAAAGTGAAAAGCAGCTTTGGCTTCTGGAATAGAACCTACGTTTATCTTGCCAACTTGTACTTCTCTTACTTGGCCAGCTGTCAACGATGTAGTGGCAAGGGCTGGTGTTCTGTGTAGACTCGCTCAGTAAGGTAGGTGACCTCTGGTCTCTCAGTCTGAGTCAAGTGCGTTTTGAACTCTGTACTTTACTACCCAAATTTATGAAGTTATATTTATACTTGGGTTGCATCTCACAAAAGCAATGTTTACGTCCCTTCAGGAGGCATCCAAGTAACTGAAATGACTGAGAGAAAACAAACACGAGTTTCCCATTACTGCTCTCTCTCAAGCTTCTGTAGATAGTAACTGTCTCAGTAGAAGTGCTTGTTTACACCTAAAGGCCCCCAGAAATGAAGAAGGATTCTGACTTTTAAATAACCCAGTGAACTTCCAGAATGCTGGTGCAAACACAGCCTGCCTTGTATCTTTTCTGTAATAATGTATTGAGGATGGCACAGGCTTATAGGCAACCTGCACCTTAACAAAGACATCAGGCAATTTCTCAGCTGTCTCTACCAAGCTCTACTGAAAGAAATATATAATAAATTTGTGTTAGTGTAGAACGCCACTATTCTAGTAATTTATTCTGTGGCAATCAGAAATTGATGCATAAATGAACTGGTAAAGAGTTCCTTCGCCTCCTGCATTTCAAATGTTTATCCCACTCATACATCCTTGGTGGAAGTGTCGCCTGACCCATCAGCCTGCAAAGGTCTCCAGGCTCTGTTCTTGCCTGGATTTGCCTAGCCTTAGACAAGCCTCTATCCTTACATCCTCCCTGCCTTGCCCCACACAGCTTGCTTCCATAAATCTGAGGATTGGCTTAGGTGGTGACCTTTCTACTTTTGCTCAGTAATAGGGAGAGCTGAACTATAAATTCTTTGAAGTCAATCATGTATTTGATTTGGTGTCCTAGAACTAAAAGATCCATTTTGACTTATAGCAGAATTGGTTTGTGAATTGTGACTATTCATCCCTAGACCAGAGAAAGAGCCAAGCAAAGCCTTCTAAGTGATCAGATTAAATGAGCTGTGAGTCAGATAAGCTTTGGAGAACTCAGCTCGCCCGCTGTTTTTATAAACCAGCATGGATTTACATATTTCCAAGTACAATACATTCTTTTCCAGGGCTTTCTCCAAGGAAACACTGGGGTCTGCTTGCTATGAATGAATCTTTCCTGATTCCTACAGAGGCAGTGGCAATTCTCTTGCTCTCCTTGTTAAACTACTATATTGTACTTTAAGGGATATTTTACAAACCTGCCTTTATTTCCATGGGATGTTATGACAAAATACTCCAGGGTGGGTGACTTAAAAATCATGTGCTCATTTTTGTACTTCACAGTTCTGGCGTATGGAAGTCTAAAGCTAAGGTTCTGATCTGTCCAGTTCCTAGGAAGAGCCCTCTTTCTGGTTTGCAGAGTCTCTTACTGTTGTCACAGACCTTTTCCATAAACAAGTAAGTGGCAGGGGTGAGATGAAAGGGAGGAAGACGGGGAGAAGAGGAGAGTACTTTCTTAAGAGGTTTGTGTCTGACCATGGGTCCTGCTGTTCCCATTGCTGTAGCTCTACCTCCCATTAGAAGGTGGATTAGGGCATCAACATATGAACTTGAGGAATACAAACATTTAGTTTTTCATATAGTGATGCATCTTGGAGGAATTCTTCTCAATTTTCCTCAGCAAGTAGAAGATTGAATCTGTAGTTGGTGGTCCATACATTCTTTGCCATGGCAACAGTCTCTCTTTGTGGTGCCATCTTCAATCGCATTCTGTTTCTGGAAATCTGTTAGGTCCTAACTCCATCCCCTCAGAAAAGCTACCACTTTCCGGTGACAGGTACCCATTTTCCTAACTGTCAATCAAGAAGTTTGTAGAAAATATCTTTCTCTGACGATGCTCGGGGTCTAAGATGGAAGGTCTGCAATGAAGAACTGTATTCATGAGGAGGATATAGTGAAGCCCCACTCTTAGCAGAGGTGCAAATTGGTGGCTGCCGGGGAAGGGAGAGTCAGTTTTCTTCAGAGATGCAGCCCCGAGTGAATGACTATGCTCCAGCAGCTGGCTCTCCATACATGCTTGTAGAGACAGCACTCAGGGGACTCTGGGGTTTTGTTTTGTTTAAGAATACATGAAGTTGGAAGGAAGTAATGGTGAGGACTGAGGGAAAAAATGGTTGGGATGAAAAGGAGGGTGGGTTTGATCAAAACACATTAAATGTAGAGAAAGTGAAGGTGTGCCGTCTCACGGACGCAGGGTCTGAAACGATGCAGACTCCCTCACACGTGCCTAAGTCACCCGCGCCTGGCCATCAGTCTGCTACCCTTTCTATAAGCTGACACCACGGGTGACTAAAATTTCTTTACCACTCTGTAGTGAGTATGGGTTATGATCCACACAGAGATACAGATGATACGTTCATTACCATTTTCCGCATTGTACACAAGCATGGCCGTGTGCCAATGTGCTCTCCAAACACAGAAAGAACAGTTCCGTGTGTCAGTCATTTGTTTCCTCAGCTTCCTAGGAGTCAATACTTTTGTGTCAATAAAACAGATATGAATTGCCCTGGGTCATCTCTCCCATACACAGATTATTTTATAAAATAGAAATCTACTCAATAACTTTAAAAGTGAGGCTCTTATAGGTTGATTAAGGAAATTTTTTTTTTTACTAATTACCTAGTCAAGTTAGAATGCTGGGATGCAAATAAGACTTCATTCTGAAGTTGGAAAATGTATACTGTTATGGAAGAAGAACGCGACGTTGTGTGGGCGTTGGCTGAGGTAGGCCTTCCCCAGACCCAGACTTCCTGCAGACCTGAGCTCGCCTTTGTTCTGTATTTCACTTTCTGTGGACTTTGAACTCCAAGAACCAGAAGTTGTGCCCTCAGTAATTCTTGGCACACAGAGAACACTGAGCAGAGTAAATCGACGGCGTTTGTCCCAATCTCATTAAGCATTACCCAGGAACGATGAGAAAGGAAAACGTTCAGAGATGGACATACTCCAGTGATCAAAGTCCAAATTGTGGCACCCAGACTCCACCATTGCTCCCAGTGCAGACGGCAGACGGCATGGTGTTCCATGTAGCTTCACCATTGCTCCCAGTGCAGACGGCAGACGGCATGGTGTTCCACGTAGCTTCCGTATAGAACAAAGGAGTCATTTTGGAAATGGCCTATATTTACAACTCTAAAAATCAATGAAAACTAGATAGGAGGCCCTAAAGAAAATCCTTTTCTGTGTTCAAGAGAAAATTATTGGTAAACCGTGTCTGAAAATGGGGATTGTTTCTGAAGCTTTGCCCTCTGATGGAACAATTCTAAAATTTTAGGCAGTTCCCTCACTCTGCAGGTTATGTGTATCCACTCACCCCCCAACTCAAGTGGCTAATAATGGCCTTAATTATAGTACATTTAGGCTCCAAGTCGGGAAAAGGAAGAAGAAAACAGTTCTTGGTTCCAGCTTACTGGTCAAAGCCAATTTTAAGTGATTTATTTTGTCTAAAAAACAGCGGCTCCATGCCATGAGTGAGATCAAATAACTGTTTTTCAGAGATAGGACACCAAGTTCCAGAAACCTTGTCTGGAACAGGAACCCGGAGAGGTCAGTCAGTAAGTCACTGTCAGACAAGGGAAGAGGAAGGGAGGAGGTGCCCAGTAGAATGGGAATGGGGGTCACCAAGGGAACAGACAGATTCATGTTTGCCTGGACATAAGTTCCCTAAGAAGTAAACAATGTCCAATACAAGGCTGGAGAAGAACCCAGCTTTTATCTGTTGGTTTTCCACTCTCTCATCCCTCCTGTAATCAGAGAGCCACTCCTATTAATGGTTCTGTTTCTCCCAAAAGGTATAGCTTCCTATGCTCTCAACAGGTGAGAAAGACTTAGGGTATAATTCTCAGGGGACCCTTTCCTCGCAGAGTTGTGGCTCTTTTGGGTTTGCAGGGTAAGCGAACATGGATTCTGGGTAGGTGAGTGGTTGGGGCCCACACAAAGACTCCTAGACCAGTAGTTTTACAGAAAGATCAGGGTTTGACCTTCTTTATGTTGAGTCTGAGCAAACCAGAGACCCAGATGCTCTGAGGTGAGGTAGGTCCACTCCCATCATTAACGGGAGAGAGATGCTGGGCCCACTGCTCTCCTAAACCTACTCATCTCCAGAGCATGCTGAGCAATGCCTGGACATGTGGAGGCCACCTGTGTCTGCTTACTTAACCAAGCGGAGGTGAGCCGGATAGACCATACTGCCGGTGTGGGCAGGGGTGAGTTCTCCATAAACCATAAAACTACCATAAACCATCAAAGGGACCAATCCATAAAATGACTAACTGGTTCATGGGAAAAGCCACAGGACCTTTGCTTTGTTTGCTTCATTTGGAAAATTGGTCCTCCACCAGCACCTCCCTGGTTACTAACCCTCATGCGACTTTGTGCATCCCTAGCCTCTCAACCACCCCAGCTCACTGCCTCCTCCAACACTGCTATGGCCTTCCTACACACCAACTGCGCAATCAGTATCTCTGGTGAGGGCTC
Source organism: Arvicola amphibius (assembly GCF_903992535.2). NCBI lineage: Eukaryota > Metazoa > Chordata > Mammalia > Rodentia > Cricetidae > Arvicola > Arvicola amphibius. Next base: position 4,623,137 of record NC_052049.1, on the reverse strand, counting down.
TTCTCAAGGCCAGTGCCTTGATTCCCTGAAATAGCCCTTTGCCTTGAGGGTGTATTCTCTCGACAACAACTCACATTTCCTCTCTTCTAATCTCACAAGTATGTGGTGTCATCCTCATGCATGGTTGGATCTCACATTTTTTTGTCATCCCCAGGACCCACTGAAGTATATGCCATCAGCCTGTACCAGGGGCAGCTTCCCCAGACAGGTGCCCCCCTTGCTACAGTAATGAACAGTGTGTCTGGTGAATTTCCCCATTAGCTGGAGATCTCAGCAAGTGGCTCGTTAGTTCGATTTTCCCATTGTTATTCTTGTTTTCTTCACAAAATTGTGCATCGAACGAAATGATTCATAAGCATCCCTGAGCTTTCCTTTCCGATGTTCTTATGCAATTGTCTCACGGTCATGGCCAGGCCAAACACTGTCCCTATCTCCCTACAAACCCATTCACGCCTAGGTATGGACTTCCAATCCTCACAACTCTATAGAGTAAGTGGCCAGATGAGATCTAGGATGCTGAGTTAAATTCAAATGCCAGAAAAGCAATTCCAATGTCATTTAAGGCAAAGCTATCCACTAATGCCCTGCAGCACACACATGTGCATGCACACACACGCACACACACCCACACACCCACCCACACACACACCCACACACACACACACACACACACACACCCTGATATTTCAGTCACCGTGGCTCTGAAATTCAGATGGACCCAAGCATCCAGTATGCTCACTCACGTCTGACAAACCCGCCCTGACTCCAGCCCCCTAAGACCAGCTTCTCCTGAAGCTTCATCCGCCCCTTTCCTGGAAGCAGCGTTTCAGGGTCTTCTTCCACCAGCCACGACCTGAGGACCCCTCTCTGCTCACTGCTTCTCTATTTGTCTTCAAGACCGCTGACACCAATCACATCGAATCTTCTACCTATCTTGTGCCAAAATGGCTTAATAGGCATTTATGAAAGATTGTTTTGACTGGTCTTAGAGAAGGAAAAACAGCCATGACTGCGAAATTTAAGGCAGGCATTAGCACTGCTCAATAATCATGTCGTTTCCTTTGTGAACAATTTTCAGACTCATAGCCTCTTCGTTTTTTTAAACTTCTGCTTGTCAGCTCTCTGTTGCAATCACAGGAGTTCTTCATTTCCATTCCAATCACCTGTGCCTACCATACAAAGTTACCTTCAAATTGATAAGTGGCATACAGAAGCCATTATGCCTTAAACTCCCCTTTAGGGACTTTCGGAGTGATGTTGGTAAATATGCACCGTGTCCACCTCCAATCAGGCATGCACGCGTGTTACACGCATCCACTTCAGCAGTCCTAGAATCATAGCGTGGTTATTCCCAGACAAGCCGCGCTGACACGGGTGATGTGTGTCCTCCTGCACTGACAGAAATGCTGCACCTCCTTTTATCTGAGGTGTCATCTTCCACAACAAAGCAATTGCTTTCCTTCCCTAGGGTTTCCCGAGAACAGTAGTCTCCGGGGCTGTGTTGGGAAAGGACGTATGAAGGAAGGCAAGAGCCTGAAAATGTGGGGCTCACAGTATTTCTTAATCCACTTGAAAAGTGCCAACGAGGCAACCGTAAATGCAGAGAAAAGCCAATTCTTTTTCTGCTTCATTTTCTAGTCTTGCCTCTACAGACACTTCAGCTATCAAGGCTGAGTCAGCCCGCGGTGCTTCGTCAACTTCAGCTCACCCACAACCAGGCTTCTTTTAATTTTGTGTAAGAAAGGAGACGTGTCTAACAGTACACCAAGTGTGTAAGCAGAAGTGTAAGCATGAAGTGTGTGGGCATGCGTGATCCGTGACACACTTGTGTGTTGGTGCAGGCTTTGGGAATTTAGAATGGTTTAAATGGTGATGCGGAGCCCTACATGAAATCTTCAATTGCACTCTCAGATCACAAAGCCTAAAATATTTATAATCTGTGCCTTTAAGAAAAAATTTGATGAACCTTGTACTATCTCCTCACAGTTTATTTCCAAGGTCAAACTTCCATAATCTAAAAAGAGCAGTATCTCAAAGGAGCTTCACGTGTATCTCAGCTCCTCCCGACAAGACCTCTCATTGTTACTTTTATTCTGTGTGCACACATGCACTGCAGCAGGCATGTAGAGATCAGATGGCAATGCGTGCCTGTCAGTCCTCTCCTCCCAACATGTAGGTCCCAGGCATTACACTCAGGCAACAGGGCTTGACCGCAGGGGACTTCACCTGCTAAAGCATCCTGCATCACAGAACCAAAATAGCTTTCATTGTTGTTGTTGTTAATGTTCTTTTAAGTCTTCTTCAAAGATTTATCCCTGAGGAAAAATAAAACTCAGTTGCTGGTCTCCTCGCTGCCCTAACTACGGAGAGAGCAGACGGCCGCCACAGCTGGGCATCTCCTCCTGCGTGCTTAAAAAGCCTTCACCCCACGGAGTCAGCAGAAGGGCAAATTCTGGCACGTACAAGTGCCGCGAAGGGACATAGGTGCTATGCCCAGCATCAGACAGCCCGGTGAGAGTCGAGAGAGGGGAGGAGGCCCAGGCCTACTCCGAAAGGGCCTTACACTTCAAGTCACTTGTAGCAGTGATCACGAATGTGTTTGTGCTCTGCACAGAGCAACTTCCCTGGTAACTTCGAGGGATACAGACCGTGTTGTGAGAAAGACAGATTGAGGGATGTCATCCTGGGTTTCCCAGACAGATGCTAACACTGGGGATATTAGCAGAGCAGGGTTGGTTTAACTGAGTCCAGAGAAGTGTCTAAATACATCTTCCCTCTAGGGCTAGTGGGTGGTACTTCTCTACGGGTGGCTGATACTGGGCTCCTTTTCCATGGACCCTTATCACTAACAATAACACCCGTGATAACAAACACATCATTCCTGAACATGCTGTTGACACCAAGGATCTGCTCTGTGAACCAGAGCTGCAGGCTTTGTGACTAGGTGCTGTGCAGTTCATGATAGGTTGACAAATGGTCTAAGACATCAAGAACCCTAAAATTAGACATCTTTAGTTAGCTAACAAAGAGTTAAGGGGCAGATGGTGTGTCCCAATAGTAAATCATCATGCTGATAGACCATGGCTAAAGAATAATAAGACATTAAAATGAGAAGGTCCCTTTCTCTCTTTGTAGCTTACTTGTCTTTCTTCCAAAATATACCACATTGAAATGTGTGTGCTGATTTGTATGTCTTGCTCTTCAGATATTACAGCAGCAACAAACATTTTCGAGAAGTCCTAAAGAGGAGATTGTCCCTAGTGAGAAAGAAACATCCACGCCCCTCAAATCTAGATAACTCAGAGGCATTTGTGCATACCGACTCATCTGTGTTCAGCTTAGAACATTTGAGCAGGAAGAACTTTCATTAAAGAGAAGAAGAACGGTTATTTCTGAGGCGGCTGAAACATCCGAGGCAGAACTGCGATTTACCATTTACTTCCACTAAGTGAGTAGCCAGTCGCCTCTGCAGCCTCTGTCTTCTGAAACTGGATGTCAGACAGAGGCTGCTGCTCAGTCGTGGCACCAGCAGACACGTGGGCACCAGCGATCTCTGCCACCCAGCTCTGTTTTTCAGAAATTAGGGAATGGTACCGAGCCAACTTTGTGCTGTTTTTGGTCTACACATGGGTCTCCACTTCGCCTGTGCCTCCCCACTTCTTCCACAAACATATTTAATAAGTGCCATGTTAGGACTGTTTGAAAATCCCGACAAAGGAACAGTGTCCTTTGCAGACTCTGTACTAAGCACATCCTCCGACCGTGAATTCCTTTCAACAATGCCTAAGTCATGTGACCATCAGAGCACAGCTTATGGGTGTTGACTCATTCCCGCCACCATGTGGGTCTCAGGATTGAACTCAGATCTTCAGGCTTGGTGATGAGTGTCTTTTCCTGTTGCTCCATCTAGTCTTCCCTTAGGAGTGGTGGTGGGATTCTTATGCAATAACATTTGATCTAGACAAGTACGGCACAAACTCATGAAGCAGGGAATTCTGAAGGTGTAGACTTAACACCTTTGACAGCTGTTGGGGATAGAGTTACAAAACACCCTGGCAATAGAAGTGAGAGTCTGAACCAAGCTTAACTGTTTCTTTTTTTAAAAAAATTGATTCTCCTGTCTACATTCTAACTATACTAAGAAGCACACGAGAAGACCATGTTTAACTAAATTCAACATGAATTTTAGATGTTTTTATCATTATGTATTAGTCGAGGCCAGCATGTGGGCAAGAGTCTACATGGGCGTGCAGGCAAACATGTTTGTAGGTACGAAAGGGTGAAGGATCTCAGCTCACCTGTAGCAATGTCAGGACACCCTGCCTCTAAGATGGCGTCTCTTGGAGATGAGGTGCTGAGGGCGGGCGAGGTCAGTAAGGAGACTGAACAAGTTGTGAGAAAGGTGAGCATCCAGCTCAAAGCAAGCAAGGTTTTTTTTTCCTTAACAACTGGAGATAGCATGAACTAGGCAGGTGTATGACAGAACACCTGAGGCCATGGCTGTGGTGACATTTCATCTGTATTTTAATAAATAAAGCCTTTCTGAAGTTCAGAGAGTAAAACAGCCTCACTGATCAGCCTTACAGACCAGGCACTGGGGACGCACACCTTTAATCCCAGTAGCCACACTAGTTTGTCATAGAAACCAGGCAGTAGTGGTGCACGTCCTTAATCCCAGAACTAGAGAGGATGATACGGCGGGAGGAGACAGCTCTCAGGCAGTCTCATTCCAACATTCCTGGAGGCAGGATCGCCATTTCAGACTGAGGTAGAGGTAAGAGCCAGTGGCTGGCTGTTTTACTTTTCTGACCTTCAGTTTGAAACCCAATTTCTGACTCTGGGTTTTTTTTTTTTATTAATTATGTTATGCATGGTAGTGTCACTAAGGAAGGAAACTTGATTTCTGTCTGCCACTCATATGTGGTGATATTTTGCGTGTGTTTTTAACAAATAAAGCTTGCCTGAAGACCAGAGAGCAGGCAGTGGTAGCACACACTTTTAACCACAGAACTTGGGAGACAGAGGCAGACGGGTCTCCGTTAGTTTAAAGCCATGCTGGACTACACAAAACCGATCCATTCTAAAAGAGAAGCAGAGCTCACACAAAGGTGATCTCAGAACTTGGGATCCCACACCTTTAATCGCAGCACTAGGGAGGTGGAGACAAGAGACGTGACTGGGTGGAGAGAGGGATAGAGGCAGGCGGGAGGAGATAGGTGCTCAGTGCCATATGAACAGGCAGTGTGAGGAAATATCAGTCTGGAACTGCAGTCTGAGGATCCTAGAGTCAGGATCTCCCCTTCGCTCTGAGCACTGGTAGAGGTTAAGAACACTCTCGTGGCCGCTGACTGCACTGCTTCTCTGATCTCTCGGCTTTCACGCCCTAGTATCTGACTCCAGGTTTTTCTTATTAAGGCTAATTAGAATTCGTGCTACTGTCAAGGTTGTGTGTGTGTGATTATTTGGATGAGGCTCCGTGGGAAGGTCGGGGAGCTTGGCACTCTTGGTAGTGATTTCAAAGGGGCAGGCTGGAAATTTCTGGAACAATTATGTAGATCTCTACTGAAACCAGGGGAGTAGCCTTCACCTTGTGCCGATGCCAGGGTTCTAGCGCACTTCACTGCTAACAAATAACTTCCCTTTCTGCCCAGTTCAGGACAAGCTTGTGCACGACCTGCTATAATCTGTATAATATTTCCACCTGTGCTTTGGGGCCATCACAGGAACATGCACATATGGAGGCTGGTTATGAGGACCGCATCTCAAGAGAGAACGGGTAAAGGCTGCCTTCATCACTTACCCAGATCCCTGACCAAGTCAGTTTACTGTGATGCTGGCTGTAAGAGTTACAGCCTCTTGTGTTTCATAGCTGACTGCCCAGCCAGGTTAATAATAATTATCAACACTAATGCAATGTAAAACTAGACATGTTTTTTTCCTAAGAAAGCAGGAAATGACAAATATAGTTTTCAGTTTAGCAGGCAGAATTTGGTTCAGTTTATAGTCTCCAACAGGAAGGATGGGATTCCCCAGGGCCCTGGGCTGACATATTGCCTGAGTATGTTGACTCAGACTCTCTAAGTGGCCCAGGGAAGGTCCTCCCAGCGAGGAAGGTGCTGATGACTTTCCTTCACAGACATAGAAGCTTCCTGAATGTCAAAGCTTTGCAGGCAGCCATTGGGCTTGAGAGGAGACAGCACTCTGTGGGAGGTGGGTCCCAGGCTTCACATATTAATCAGGGAGGCTGTGTTTACTTTCCAGTCACTATTGTCCAATATCTGACTCCTTAGACTCTATACTGGGAGGCGATATTTATATTAAATTTGAGATTCCCCAGGCTGCTGTCACTCTGTCCTTGGCTTACGCTTTAGTCGGGTGTCTTTTCTCATCAGATAACACAGCTCTGAGATAGTAGGTGACGCTGGGGTAACTTCCACGGTCACTATGGGTGTGACCCCGAGTCGTGTCGTTCACTAGATCCATTCCCTTCTTCCTTTATTCATTTTCTGGAGGTACTGGAGATTGAGCTTCCTGCATGCCAGGCAAGCGCTCTCCCATCGGGCGATGCTCGCAGCCCTCTTGACCCATACCTTTCTTAAAGCAGAATATACCAATGACTACCACCTGCATTTCCATGAGAAATAAGTGAAACCTCACTTGGAGAATATTTGACTGATTCCGACCCATGATGCGTTGACATGAAGCATTTGAATGGCTTTGCCACTCACTTGTTTTGATATTATCAGCATTATATTATGCGGTTCCCTTTCCTCATTTTAGTCCCATTCAGTTTAGCAAACATTGAAAGCCAGCTCTTTATCATACACAAAGTGAGCTTTCATTTCCTGAGTGTATGTGACACCTGCTCACTTAGCTTTTCCTCCTCTCATCTCCAGAGCCCTAGCAATCCTTCAGTTCCAGGGGGCAGAAAACAGAGTAACTCCCCTCTCTAGGCATTTATTTCAGCTCTACACTCATCCACTCTCTTCTCGGGTGATTAAAATCTGAACAGCATCATTAGCACGTAAAAAACTACAAAGAGCTTGTGACCAGGAGCAACTGGGCATTAGCAGAGTCTTCTCGCTTAGTAATTACTCATGAAAAAAATACTAGTATTAAAAGTATGTTATGATAAAGGGGGCCGGGGTTCAAGGTCCAGGAGTGTGTTAGAATTAATAGCTGTGAGGGTGTTTGCTCCTCTGTGTGTTGTTGTGCTGAGGTAGCCTGAGAGGGAAAGGCTGTGGCCGCTGAGTGTGACGGGCATTCCCACTGAGCCAAGACAACCTACAGTTAGTTTCCCGTGTTTCCAGTGCATTCCAGGCAGTGACATGCCATCTCTTCAGTGGGCTGCAATGTAAGCATTGGGGAAGTCAGAGATGTGCATTCCATCACTCAGCTTAATCCCATGACACACTGATGACATCACACTGATGGACAAGCCACATGTCACTTGACTTCAGATGAATGCACACTGAGGGCCATTCTGCAGACTCCCTGGGTGTTATTGTCAAGGTCACTGAAGCCAGGGAAGCCTGAAAACTTTCTCTAGCTGGTTTTAAAAGTTAACTTGCCGTGACCTAGAACTATCTGGGATGAGAGCCACAGTTGAGAGAAGCTTCAGAGCTGGTTGTCCTGTGGGCATGCCTCAAGGGAATTGTCTTGGTTGTTAATGAAAAGTGAGAAGATCCAGACCAATGTGGGTGGGACCATTCCCTAGATAGGATCCCTGGACTGTATAAGACTGAAGAAACTAAGCAAAGAGGCAGCATTAGCCAATCAATGTGTTTGTCTCTCTCTGTTCTTCATGGAGTAATGATTAGCTGTCTGAGTCCCTCCATTGGCTTCCCTAATGTGATGGACTATAGCATAGGATTATAAGCAGAATGAACATTTTTCTTCCTGTGTGGGTTTTTTGGGGGCGTTGGTATATTTTTATCCCAATGACAGAAATTTACCATGACTGAGAGAAACCCTAGAGCTGTGGTCACACCTGTAATGTGGCATGCTGGAGAGTCCCTGACCAGGAAAAACACGCAAGGCAGAAATTCTAAAGATGAGAATGAAATGTGATCATGCAAGAGTTAATAGTAATTTTTCAGCCTTCTGTTAGTTATTGCAGATGTAAAACACAGTTTTCATAATAAAAAGAGCATAGTGTATCTAAGAAATTATATTTTAAAAAAATTTCCTGTAGATTTAGAGCTATTTTGAACTGAATGTTTTTGTTTCTAAAAATGGTCTGTAATCAAGCATGAACAGGTGGACAGGACCGCAGAATTTCACAAAACGAAACATGTGCATGAGCGTGTCTGACCACAGGAAACCCACAGGTTGTAATGACAGCACTTGTGACCTGGGGAGGACTGTGCCTTTGCTTCCACACGTGTGACTTGTCTTCTAGGTCTCGCTGTGCTCAGTTTTGAAGCTGTGAGAGTAATGGGTATTCTCGTGTTATCTGAGACTTCGTTCAACAATGTGAACTTCTGTGCATGAATACAGGGATTGACACAAAGAGCCGGACACCTCGCTTTACCATGAAGATAATTTGCTCTCTTCTTTTGAGAATACGGATTTTTATCAACATTCTGAATAGTTTTGCCCATACTAAGCACTGACTTCCACATAGAGGATGAGCCATTAAATGTTTACTCTTCATTTATTTGTGATAATCTGTAGCTATCTGCCCATGCTAACAGCAGATGCAATAAAAGATATCAAAGAAACGAGTTAAGATGCTTTTTCGTTCTATGCTTTAGAAATAAGATCTAGAGGAGGTTTTGAAGATTCAGACCTGCATTAGTGTCATGATTAGTTTTTTATTTAACCTGACACACGAAACAGAGCATCGCCTCTGAAGAGGAAAGTGCAGTTGAAGAATTGCCTTGATCAGATTGGCCTTTGGGAATGTCATGGAGGCACTGCCATGATTGATAGCAGCTTCAGGAGGGCCAGCCCTTTGTGGGAAGTTCCATCCATCCCTTCGGAGATGGCCCAGGTCTGCACGAGAGAACTAGTTCAGCATAAGCCAGTGGGCGAGCCACCAAGTTGTGTTCCTCCATGGTATCTGCTTGATTTTCTGCCCCGAATTCGCGCAGTGATGGACTATGATGAGGAATACAAGCTGAAATGAACCCTTCCCTCCTGAAGATGCTTCTGACTGATATTTGTCAGAGGACCAGAAAGCAAACCTAGAGCAATCACTATCTCTACAATAGAGTGAGTACTTGGACATCAAACTTAGAGGGAAAAGGCATTATTTTTAATTCCATTTCCAGAGGGCGTATAGTCCGTCATGGTGGCAAGTCATGGAAGCCTGGGTGTGATGCCAGCTTACCCATCAGGAAGCAGAGAGATCATATTTCACCAACATACAGGAATCAGGAAGAGATAACAGGAAGTGGAATTAGGTTATAATACCTCGAAGCCCAGACTCTGGGATGAACTCTCCCAGAAAGTCCTGCCTCCTCTCGGATCTAGAGGACCATCAATGGGGTCCATGGCTCAGATGCATGAGCGTATGGAAGATATTTCTCATTCAAACTACAGCAAGGCCATACATCAAGATCCTGTGTACCATTTGAGTTGACCTTTGTAAAGAGAGGCAGGGATCAATTCCCAGTCCTCAGGGGGAAAATAACATCAATGATAAATAATAATTAAATTTTCCCAGTGGTGGTGGCACACACCTGCAATCCCAGCACCCAGAAGGCAGAGGCAGATGGATCTCTATGAGGTCAAGGCTAGCCTGATCAAGAAAGCAATTTCCAGGACAACCAAAGTTGTGACACAAAGAACCCTTGTCTCAAAGAACTAAAATCAACCGACCAACCAACAGAACAAACAACACTGAAGGGATCGGAGGTTGCTATATCTTTAAAAGAAGAAATAATTCTAAGAAATGGGTTCATCTATTGCATTTACTGTTTTTTGTAGTTGGAGTAGAAAATGGAGATACACCTATTCTGATAACCTATGCCTCATCCCTGAGAGGTACACACAGTTCAAGTGGATTTTTCCATACACAATTTAAGTTTGAACTACTACCTAGATTTGAAGTTCTGTGCTTGGCGTTGGATATAAATGCAAAAGATGCTCCCGGCCATGAACGTGTTCATTATGGATCTGAATGATTCTGCATTTTAAGGCTTGACACTTGCCCAGCGTTGGGGGTCTAGGAAGTGTCCTGGAGTATCTCCAGGAAGATAAGTAAACACAGGAGGAGACAGACCTAAACATAAAACCTAAGCCCATAACTTCCATAAACAACAAACCTCAGCCAAGAAGCAGAGATGTGGAAGCAAGGCTGGCCAAAAGGACCAAGTGCTGGCTACTAGATAGGACTTAGACATGGAGCTGGAAGATGAGCTGATCACAAAAGAGGAGGGCCATGATTAATTTGTCAACTCAATAGAACTGAAAAGCACCTATGGCATTTTAGGTGTGTCAGCTAACTGAATAAGGAAATCCCACTCTGACTGTGGGGGGTGGGGGGATGTCACTTGGAATGGGATCCTAAGCTAAAGAAAAAGAAGGGAGCAAGCCAGCTAACCACTGGCATGCCCATTTCTCTGTTCCTGGCTGGTGCCATGAGGAAGTTACTCCTGTCCCCATACCTGCCCCACCACCATGGATTGCATTCCTCTGATCTGTAACTGAGAACACCTGACTCCCTTAAGTTACCTGTGGCCAGATCTTTGGTCACTTCAGCATCAAACTTATGCATGTTGACGCTGAACTTGAGGACTCTGGACAAAAACCTCAGGAAACGAGTTCTACAAAACCAATCAATAAAATGGTTTGTGAAACCAAACAAAAATTCTCAAAACAATAAATAAAAATGGCTAGTAAACGTGAAAACATGTTCAACGGTCTCACCAACCTCTGAGATTCCATTTCACCATAGTAAGAAGGGCATGAGTGTGGCCAAAGGGAGACTCCTAGAAACTGCTAGTGGCAGTGTAATGAAGCCACGCCGGAAATAAGATTGAAGGTTTCTCAAAACACCACAGGCAGAACCACAAGGCCCAGCTATGCCACTGTTGGCCACACACCCAAAGGACCCCACATCCTCCTACAGAGACAATGGTTCATCCGTGTTCACTGCCGCTCCGTTCATAATACCTAGGAAATAGAATAAGCCTAGGCGCGTATTGGTTGATGAGTGGATTCTTAAAATGTAAATATACAGAAATGAATGTTAATCAGTTGAAAAAGAAAAATGAAGTTATTAAATTGGACATGAATTACGAATCTTAACAATTCTCCCTTTCTAGCTATGCAGAATATAGGCACATGGCTGGTCATAGCTGGGAGGGAGCCTGAGAAACGCAGTATTCCTGTCTAAATGATCATGCATCTAGCTAGTAATTAAGAGACTTGCTACAGAGGTCTGGGTAGGATGTCATCTGAGGGTATGATCATGTAGTACCATGTCACCCCCTTTTAAAATTAAGGTGCTCGTGGAGTTGAGGGTTTATCATACGCAAGGCATGGGTTGGATCCCCAGAACTCAAAAAGGATTTTTATGCGCATAGACAAATAGACACACACACATGCATACATGCACATTCACACACGTGCACATATAAGCACACTTACATGTGCATGCACACACACATATGTACATAGTTCTCCTTCCAAATAGTATGTATTCAGATCTTTGATTTACCAAACACTATTGGAAGTAATACAAATCTATAAAGCCAAATTTTGTCTTTATAGGTCTTGAACTGTAATGATAGATTATTTCAATCTTTGAATTAGGAAAAAGAGGCTCATCTAAATTTTCCATGTTATGCTAAGAAAAGGATATGGTGTGCCCTGGCTTGACAATTCCAGGAGAAATCAAAATGTCCTGTCCTTTGTCATGTCATGCACGCGCGCGCGCGTGCGCGCGTGCGCGCATACACACACACACACCATCACACATACACACACACACACCATCACACACACACACCATCTCACACACACACACACACACACACACACACACACACACGCACACACCATCACACCAAACATAAAAACAGCAAGGCAAAGAGGTTCCTTTGTGCCTTCACTGTGGTTCTCCTTGGTCATTTGTCCAGGAAGTATTTGAGACCTCCATGGGACCAGCACTTCGGTTTTGCACATGTGTCTAATGATGGATAGTGTATGTGTAAGCGTGCTCTGAGGTCAGGAAAAGAGAGGTTAGACAGTCAAAGCCCGGCCTGCCTCTCCATGACTCTTTCTAAAGTCAAGTCCATGAGGTAACTAACACTCTTCCGTCTCAGATCCTGCATGAGGTAATCTTGTACTGTGTAAATCTGGCTTTCTGCATCAACTCTTTGTAAGCCAGTGAAACACATGGCCCAAATAGTATTTGGTATATAGTAGAAAAATCATCTTAATTGTCACATAATGCCATTTTTAAAATAAATAAGGTCACATACAATATAGACACACACACACATCTAATCTGTAAAACATTACTGGAAAAGTCAGCAATAGACGCAGATGCCTGACGAAGTGGAGATCCCTGAAATGCACCCAGACATCATGTAATTAGTGAGCACTGGGATGCGGATCATCCTTTTGGGGAACATGATCATTCAAAAGGCCTCTGTTTGTAGAAGATAAGCATGTTGACTTTCCCCCAAATCTCGACAATTAGTAATGAAAGGAGATAACCCCCACCCCCCCAAGGAGAACACATGGCATGTTTTTCTGCTCTAATAAGACAAACAGGAAACCCAATACCAAACAGGATGCTGTGAAGACGATTAACCTTGCAAAGGGAGACAGCCCAAGCCTCCATCAAGCAAACAGCCATCTCGGTAATAACTGAAATCTGATTTGCCATGAATCCTTTTTTTTTCCCAACAGTGAAAAGAGCTAAAGTTGTTTTTTAGTGGATAAACACATATTTCTTCAGCACAAACATTTTTTAATTAGACTTTCAACTGTTGGGAGGCTCCCATGTTGAGCTTATCTTCATAAATGAGGTCTGGACCTAAGAATTAGAGATTCTAGCAGAGACATTTGTTTCTCTTTTAGGAATGATGTTGGCTCAGCACAATTTCAAGGATGGGATGGGGAACTGGGGGAGAAAAAAAAGCAGGACAGTAGGAAATGTGTCTATCAGAGAAAAATGTGCTGCTAAATTAGTTTAAAGGGTTTGTCTTTAGATTTGCTAGAAGAAGACACGGGCGGTCAGAAGATGTGGGAGGTAGGAAGTCATGGGAAGTAGGAAGAAGGCATGGGAGGTGGGAAGACCTGGGAGGTGGGAAGACCTGGGAGGTGGGCAGGCGTGGGAGGTGGGAAGGCGTGGGAGGTAGGAAGGCGTGGGAGGTGGGCAGGCGTGGGAGGTGGGCAGGCGTGGGAGGTGGGAAGGCGTGGGAGGTGGGAAGGTGTGGGAGGTGGGCAGGCGTGGGAGGTGGGAAGGCGTGGGAGGTGGGAAGGCGTGGGAGGTGGGCAGGCGTGGGAGGTGGGAAGACCTGGGAGGTGGGCAGGCATGGGAGGTGGGAAGGCATGGGAGGTGGGAAGGCATGGGAGGTGAGAAGACCTGGGAGGTGGGAAGGCATGGGAGGTGGGAATGCGTGGGAGGTGGGCAGGCGTGGGAGGTGGGAAGGCATGGGAGGTGGGCAGGCGTGGGAGGTGGGCAGGCGTGGGAGGTGGGAAGACCTGGGAGGTGGGAAGGCGTGGGAGGTGGGAAGACCTGGGAGGTGGGAAGGCGTGGGAGGTGGGCAGGCGTGGGAGGTGGGAAGGCGTGGGAGGTGGGCAGGCGTGGGAGGTGGGAAGGCGTGGGAGGTGGGAAGGCGTGGGAGGTGGGCAGGCGTGGGAGGTGGGCAGGCGTGGGAGGTGGGAAGACCTGGGAGGTGGGCAGGCATGGGAGGTGGGCAGGCGTGGGAGGTGGGAAGACCTGGGAGGTGGGCAGGCGTGGGAGGTGGGCAGGCGTGGGAGGTAGACCGACCAACCGACCAGAGGTAACAATTACAAGTGTAAATGGGAAAAAGCCCTGGCTTTCCATCTGTGATTCCCCCCAGAAGAACAGCTCTCTTGTGCTGCTCTGAGGACGACTGGATCAAGCCTCCATTACTCCTTTTCAGTCATAACCCTGTGTGTGTGCCATGCTTCGTTGGCTCTGTTTCCACGACACAGTGCCCAGGAAACAATGACTGTGCCCTGTTTGACAACAGCTGCTGACGCTCTTCCATCCAGCTGATATTTATCACACGCTATGATCCAAGTCATTTGTGTCCTCTCAGTGGCAAGAAGATGGAATTAGTTAATAAGATAAAGATGGCATATATTCAAGTGGTTTATACAATGCACTCAGTGTGGTTGTTATTAAATGAATTAAGACTTTAGCATCCCAAACTACGGGTAGGTTTAAGTTAACGCATCCTCCTCTCCAGATGCTTGTATTCTGAGGGACGGTGTGGAGCAGAGAGAACACACAGTGGGGTACAGTCTTCCGTTGAACCTTCAGTTTTCAGCTTTCTTGGCGAGGCTTATTCTTGACTAACTTGAATGCATCTGGAGGCACCCAAAATGATAACCCTTCTCCTATCTGGGGTGTCAAAGACCACAGTGACTCAGGATCCCAGGAGAGCAGGTCTTATCTAGGAAGCTTGCTCCCAGCACTTGTGGGCAAGGCCTGACATTTCTTGGCTTGTTCTAAATGTACCTTCTTAATGAAGTGTGACTCTTACTAGCAGAGAGTATTGATTTTTCCATGTCCTGTTTTTATCCAGCGCCCATCAAAGCACCATTGCTGTAGGCACCTGCCACAGAAGCAGCCGGATGACTCAGTCAGGACTTTGTGTTCCCATTCAGTGAACATGAGGTCTGCCTTCAGCAAGTCTGACGCTGTGTTCACCAAGCTGCAGATGAGCACTGTGTGCAAACAGAATGAATTGATTTGATCCCCATTCATTTTAGGGTTCGAAGGCTCATGTTCTTTGTCCTTCTCAATTATTAATGGTAAGGGGAAGCCAGGAAGCTGCTGTGGATAACCAAATTATTTTGATGTTGAAATAAAAGTTAACCGAAGCAGGTGAATGTTCTCTGTGCCCAGCACAGATGCGGACAGTGTCCACTGTGCAATGACACATAATGACACATGATCACACTCAACCTTGCATCCTAGGGTCCTCACGCCCTGTGTCTATGTGACAGAAGAAGAAAGGCAAGGCAGTGAGGGCCAGAGCATTTCCCAGCTGCTTTCTGTCCACATAACCACAGTAAGACAACAAGAAAATGGGAAAAAAGATATCCATTATTTCAGGTCTACTAATGAGGTAATCCAATTAACTAAATGTTATAATGCTACACAAAATGTAAAATCTTAGACTCAGAGTCAGGAAATGTTCCCTCGTAATGGGAAGCATTAGGTTAACAGAACGGCCCTCCCCAAGAGGATGGCTCCAAGTCCTCCCTGTCACAGCACGTGAAAGTCAGCATGAGCCATAAAACAAAACCCGAGCTTCTGTCTATATCTGAATTTTCCCTTGGTCTTCTTCAGTCATACCACGTGATGCTGAGCAGAAGAGAGTCCATTCTCTGTGGACTCTGAGTGACACATGAGGATTGCGGGCAGTGATGCTGTTCTGGTCTTATTTGTACTTTTTTTTGTAAACAACAGTTCTTCTTGCAACATGCTTCACAACTGTCTGAAATCCATCTCAGGAAGTCTGATACCCTCTTCTGGCTTCTGTGGGCATCAGGCACTCACGTGATACACATACATACACTCAGGTACTCACAAATGCACATGAAATAGAAATAGTTCCTCATCGTTTAACCAATGCAATCCAAAGATAGACAGATTTACTGCTTGCATGCTAAGGAATGATGGTAGAGAAATGGTTTTTTTTCTGTAATTAAGCCATAAGTTTCTATAGAAGCAAAATTCTTTCTCTATACAGCCAAGCACTGCAGATACTAACATATGATGGTCTTAAATTCCAGCCCAGTGTTTCCCACAGTGCTACTGGTATTGTGTAGCATGTACAAATATGTACTTGTTGTATATTCAGAACTAAGGCAGTGGCAAACTGTGCAACATTACACGAATGGCCCCTGCCAGAAATACCTTGAATTCATTGTTCTATTGATTTTTAATTAGTTTTTCATTGTTGCGTGCTCAGAAAAAGAACAAACTTATACCCCCACAGGGGCAGGCCCCTTAGGGAAGAAGCAGGCAAGCTGACGGCTACCACAGGTTAAAATTTAAGCCCACCAGTGCTTTGCTTGAACCACTGAACCATGAGGGAACATGAGACCCTGCAATGAAGTCCTCTGGTTGTCAAGAAGTAAAAAGAGCCATTTTTGTGAGGGTGCTCCTGATGGTTGAATACGGGTACAAACATTCTGTAATCCCTGGTTGGGTCATCCCTGGGAATTCACGGTAAGAAACAGACCTAACCTATGGGCACATGGCCCATAGCCGCACTCACCTTGCTCAGTGGGAAGCACAATGTGAGCCACTATGCTTGTGATCTAAAAATGAGCTAGGCTCCTTAATTCAGGAAAATTTGCAGCTGACCTAATTCTCCATCTTTCATCTCAGGTAAGTTAGCAATAGGTGTCACAATAAATGTCTATAGTAATTACCAACAATATTTTCTTCACACATAGAATAATTTTATGACTATTATCTACATATTTACATCTGGAGAGTGTGCATATCCCAAGGAATTCAGATTATTCCTATCCCTTTGCCATTTTGAGCCAAAAATCCTTCAAGGCCTGGGGCATATGCAAACGAAAGACTGGGGCAAGGAAATCCTGGGCTCCATAGTGAGTACAAGGCTAACCTGAGATGTGTAGAGATGACCTATCTCAAAAAGAGAAAGAGGAAATTCTAAGTCACAAAGAACGGTACTGACTTTTCAAAGGCACACTCTCCCCAGGACATTCCTTCAGACTCTACCTTCTCAGCCTCCTCCAGAGCCACCATCCTTTGACGCGGCACAGATTAATACAAACGCATCCTGTTTCTGTGCTAGCAGTGTTCAGTATCTCGTGTTATTTTGTCCCCCATGGAGTTTTCCAACGGCCCGCCGATAGTTCCTACGCTGTGTTCTTGCCCATCTGTTTGATCTTGAAGATCCAGATGTGCCTTCACACATTGCTCAAATCAATCATTGCTCCATCCGTGCTTTCTGCCTCATCTGATGTTCAAAGATGGTTCCTTTTCAATTTCCGTGTAATAAAAGCACAAATGACAAGCAACACGATCCCTAAATGGAGACAGCAATTCATGTGCTCAGCTTGCTGCCCCACCACTCAGCCATGTTGTGACCAAAAAGCATCTATTTCATAACTAACTCTTCATTGTAACTTCTCCTCATTGAAAACCAGAAGCATAGGAGTCATCGAGCAAAAGGAATCCAGTAACTAACCAAGGACAAACTTCCTGTGACATCATTTACAATGTTACTTATTAACTGAGTGAGTTGCGGAAAGCCAACCGACACCTCTGAACCCCTTTAAAATTGAGACGCGGTATGCCATATCTTATATTGATGGTGATCTAGAACGGATCTACTCGGTACAAACCGTAAACCACCTCCCACTTCTGAGACAGAAGCATTGACTTGTGAGTAGACTCAGTCGCAAAGAACTCAGCAATCTCTATTGCATTGCCGCCCTCCTACCTTCCTGGGAGTAGGAATGGTGCATTCGGCAGAGCCTATGTGCACGTTGGTTCCTCCTCTTGTTTTGGGAGAAATCTCTGTTGCTATGCTTGTCAGATTCTGAGCGTCAGCCATGAAAGCGGAAGCCACCCTAAACTGCACAACAAAAACGACTGAATCTAGTGGCTGCCTGACGGAAAGAGTGAAGAAATCTGTGGCGGACTCGGGCAAACTATGGTTGTAGTAACACGTAGAGGCTGCACCATCAGGTTGGACAGCCCAGATAAGAGGCGGTGCTGTGTGATTCACACATGTAAGTGGGGTCTCCAGCCTGGGCAGGAACTGGGGCCAAAGTGAACCGACAGCCACAAGGGAGGGCCCCAAACTCCGCCTACCGTAGTCAGCTTCTTATCTTTGTTGTCTATAGAAAGCACTGTGCTGGGGATGTGCATCCTCTGAACAACACCTGATGTTAATCTAACAGAGGAATGAGGAAGAAGAGGAAAGAGTCAGGGGACATGGAGGCAGGACTGGCTGGGTCACCTGTGGACACAGCTCAGCTCCAGCGAACATGGCTGGTCAACAGCAAGCCATTCCAGGAGACCTAGGAGCACAGGACAGATTTAATATAGGGGACATTTAGCTTGGCAGCAAAGTGTTGGGAGCAGTGAGACCCCAGATCCTGAATTTCTTGTAATCCCCTGATCTGAGTGCCTACAGCTGTTCTGAGCACGAGACCTTCAGGAGTTCCTGATGGCAGAGTGGTTTCTGGTGGGTTTGGCTGGGGCATGGCTATCTCTATATAATCTGCCCCTGAACACAATAAAGGGGACATTCTTGGGGAATTCAAGGATGACCCGTGTTGTTGCCTCTCTGTCTGTATGTGTTTGTGTATTTTAACCTCCAGCCCCTTGCCAGAAGCTCGGTAACAGGGTTCAAGTGCACCGAATGCAGACACGGGGGGGGGGGGCGCAGAGCGAGGCAATTGGAGGTCTCCACCGAGATTTCGGCAATTGGAGGTGCCAGCCGAGATATCGGGAACTAGGGAATGCTGAGAGGTCGCCCTCAGAAGGTGAGGGTGGATTGGGGTATATGTGTTAATCCTGACATCCTTTGCTCAGTTTTGGTTCCAGGAAGTCCAACAGAGAAAGAGGGGTAAACGAACAGGGCTGTCCCTGGCTGGAGGGGACATATATATTGGGAAAAGATAGAATGTATATAGCTTAAAAAGATAAATGTGTACAGATGTATGATATGTTGATTGTGTTGTCTTTTGTGTTCTGGACTGGAGAAAGACATTTGATTCTAGGAACTGCTAAGAAAGGTATCTTGACTTTAAAATATGGGCCTAAGGATTTGATGTTTTGGAAAAGAGGTTCTGTTTTTGTCTCCACAGACGATGAGAACCTGAGGATTTATTCAAGATTCATGTGGTTTGCATCCCCAAGACCTCCTGAAATGTTGCAGTAAATACCCCCAAGAATGCAGCATCCCCGCTCAGCAGGAAGTAGTCAGACAGATTGACAACGCCCAGATTCCCTAAGTGGGGCCCCTTCAGTGGTTGCAGAGCAGCAAACCTGCTTCCATGAGTTCTGCTCCACTCTATGCACCAGTTTGTACCCAGAACGAAGGCAGCTGGAGCAGAGCTTTGCTAGGTGGCTGTGGTGGAAGGCACATTGCCTCAGTTGGTGCCTAGCCTGGCTGATGCCACAGCAGTGCCAGAAGTATCAGCAAATGCAACAAGTGCTGGAGCTGAGACAAGCTGGAGCACAGACCCCATTGGGCTGCCCGAGAACACAGCAGCGGGGCAAGAAGGCAGTGAAGTTGCTCTCTTGTGTTCCCTAAAAGCCAGTATTCTCCTGAGGAGATGTTGTCACTCTCTCCTGAGTACAGGTTCAATCAAAGTGACCAAAAGGATGTGTGGTTAGGAGGATCTTCTGTTTTATAAAAAATTTAGGGGGGAGATGTTGGGAGCAATGAGACCCCAGATCCTGAATTTCTTGTAATCCCCTGATCTGAGTGCCTACAGCTGCTCTGAGCACGAGACCTTCAGGAGTTCCTGATGGCAGGAGAGTGGTTTCTGGTGGGTTTGGCTGGGGCGTGGCTATCTCTATATAATCTGCCCCTGAACACAATAAAGGGGGCATTCTTGGGGAATTCAAGGATGACCCGTGTCGCTGTCTCTCTGTCTGTGTATTTTAAATCCCAGCCCCCTTTCCCGAAGCTTGGTAACAGGGTAAAAGCGCACCGAATGCAGACATGGGGACACGGTGCACGGCAGCAAAGGTCTATTGAAGTCCCTGTCCTATCTCTTCGTTCAAACTTGCATTTTACCAAGTGCTCAGGGTTAGTGTGATGTGGCAGAACATGTGACCACTCTGACTCAGTCTCTATGGGGCAGCTGGTTTCCAGGGCAGAGTAAACAAGATCTACTTTTGGCCATATAAATTGTGTTGGCAGACTTTTTGGCCTTGTGTTTGTCAAGCATTTTCATTTATTTACAAAAATGTAAAGGTAGTCTGATTTGTGTCAACCGTTCCCAGAGGTTAGTTCTGCATCTGATGAGCTGTGCTCCTCTGCAGCCATTCATCCTCTCCGCAATCCAATACCCATTGCTGTTATCTCTGTGTGATACAGAGTGCCAAACAGATACTCGCTTCCTCAAGGAATTTATGGTTCATCTGGTAAGAAATGTCAGACAAACAAGAAAGAAAAATGTGCCACTAAAATATAACAAGCTAAAAATAAATTTATTTTGCAATAATATTGATTAGCATGGACTATATTACGTTAAATAAAATAAGCCAGACATATAAAGACAGATGCCAGGGTTGGGGTACTGCTCAGGCAGAAAAGTGCTTGCCTTGTATGCACGAGGACCTGGCTAGCCAGCACACATGCAAAGAGCCAAGTGTGATAACATGAACATATCATCTCAGCTCCGGGAACACGGCCCATCCCTGGAACTCACGCACACAGCCTAGCGAATAAGTGGACAATAATTAATGGGCTCTGCAGATCAGAGAACAGCTTCATTAGGAATGGGTGGAGTCTAAGCCTGATTCGCTCCTGACCAATTCCTGCACCGAAAAGAGTGAGGTATCCGTGTTTCTAGAGCTTGTTGTTCCAACTCTTCTCTAATCATGTCTGCTCTCCACGTTTGGGATGGAAGAAAGAAGGATCGGAGAACAAAACCATCATGGTGGCTCTAGCCAGCTTCATACCTTCATAATTCTCTACGAAAGGGGCAGGAATTTGCCTCCCAAGCATGGGGGAGAAAGCACAAGTTAGGCTTTCCCACTGATTATCTTCAGCACTGTTTGAATGGAGTAGGCCATTGAGAAGCCTGTGACAAGGTAAACGTCCAACCAGAGGATATGCCGTTCCTGCTCTGTGGAAGCAACCTGCCTCTCCTTCCACATGGCCGGGAGAGCAAAAGGAAGGACCGATTCATCCATCCTCCATTCCTGTGGAAGAACCCCTTACCCTGAGATATTGGGGGAGAGGGAATTGGAGCTCACACTCGTGCAAACAAGTGGCCGTCTTTGGCCATTCCCTCATCCCTTTGAAAACAGACCTGCATCTACCGGACTGTGGGGTAACTTACTAGCTCTTATTTTCAGTATCAAAGTTTTTACCAAAACTCAGAAGTCGAAAGGTTCTTTTGGATACATTGTAGTGACATGTGAATTCATAATCAAGCCTTTGTATTTCACTGGGCAGACAGATAGGGCATCACCTACTGAAGGACTAACATCTTTTCTTCCTCTCATTTTTGCTATAGAGCAATTTTGTTATTTTTATCATCTTTAATCTGTTTTATAATGACCCAGGGTTGAAACAAGATAGGCTTTAGATAAACCCATACCATGCCCACTAAGTGTCTATCATTGCTTTCATAGCAACTAAATAATACGCCATCACTTCATAGGTAGGGGAATTTGCAGGACCCTTAGTTTGAGCTGTTCAGTGTCTCTGAAACTGGTTTATTGCTATTCTAGAAGCTAACGCTTCCTAGCCATAGTGTCTGTGCTCTCAGCGCTGCATCAGAAAAACTTCACAGGAAGTCGTAGCTGCATGCCTTGCTGAAGAGTGCTGTGCTCGCAAGATATTTGTAAAGCAGGTTGGTGCCCCTAAGACCATGGGCTTGGCTCGAATCCTTTGCCTCTATCGAAAGCATTGCCAGAAACATGCAGTCATTCAGTCCCAAAGAAATCATATAGAGGTCACATTAGTTATAAACTGATTGACCCATTAAGCTCAGGCTTTTTATTAATTAATTTTTATAACTTATATTAACCCATAATATTTGTCTAAGTTAGTCACGTGGCTTGTATCTTTTTTGCGAGGCAAGTTCACATCTTGCTTCCTCTGAGGTTGGGTTAATGACTGGTGTGGCTAAAACTTCCCTCTTCCCAGAATTTTCATTGCCCCGCCTCTACTTCCTGTCTGGTTGCCACACCTATACTTCCTGCCTGGCTATTGGCCAATCAGCATTTTTACTAAAACATAATACAAGTAACAGGATAAAAGACCATTGTCCCATAGCAGGTTACATGTCTTCATGACCAGCTTTAGATGTTCGGGCCTGAGGAGACAAAGAGTAAACTTGGCTTCCTATGTTCATCAGGAGGCTGTACTAATAGTGACACTCATTTGACACCTTAATTAAAGAGACTCCCACTGCATTTCTCCACTGAAAAGAGACCATTGCTCCCTGTGGTGTAAGGAACAGTACTCCTGAATACACCATTATCTTTCCTCAGAGAACTCTTTTCATGACTGAATCACGTCAGGAAGCACATGTGTAGCCATCAGTATCATGGGTCTGTGTCATATATTAGCCACCATATTCTTCCACGTTTAAGGGAAACTATTGACCTCTCCTGTAATAATAGATTTTCCTGTTCATATTTTGGTAGTCAGTCAATCAATCATCTATTTTATTCTTCTCAAAAATATGACCTTGTGGTTGATAAAAACATCTACCGGTGGAGAGACACGCATGCGTATACACACAGAAACAAACACACGCACCGAATATGCAGTATATAGACGTTCTGCATATAGATGCATCTTTTAAATCCATTAATAAACAAACATGTGCAGCAGCTGTGAAGTCATTTCCAGTTATAACATGATGATGCTTCTGCGCCCATTTAAATGACTTGGAAGGAAGCAGATGGTTGGCCTATTGAAACATGGCAGGCGGGTTCATCTCTCATTAATTGGAAGCTTCTTAGAAGGCAGCCTGCTTGGTTTCTTTTATAATGTTACACAAGTGCTTTCATCCCTAAACGTAGAAGCTATTTTTCCTTTCATTACTCAGAAATCTCGAGAAACCCTCCCCTTGACTCTACCTCCTTCACTCTTTTGGTCCCTCTGGATGGTAGGAAGTAGAAGCGGTGTGCTGTGCTGTGGAGGAGGGCATGGGATACAGGATGGTATGGCTTGGAGGATTGTGTAGAAACGAAGGGATGGCAAGGTAGGGGCTTGCTAACATCCATGACGCTTAGGAGTGTGAGCACGGAAAGCTTCGGGATCACAGATTCCTTCTTGGGGCATTACTGTCAGGATAGTAAGAAGAAATCTCCCAGGAAGGATTTACAACCATAATTCTTCCTTTCTCAAAATAAGATATAGACACATGGTCAACACTCGAATGAGCTAGTTTTTATTCTAAACTTTGAGTTCATAGAGTCTTGGCATTCATACCCAAAATCTAACACCTAACCTTTGGTCTACCAAACAGTACAATGCTTTTGCTCCATGGACCAGTGTAGGCCACACTGCTATCATTGTATGCAGGATGCGGGCCACATACATCAAGGGCGACAGACCTAGAACCCAGTGCCTGAGCCAGGGGTTCTTGCTCTAAATGATAACTGGTCGTACAGTCAGTGTTCACGCATTCTGTAAGGTAGGTCCAGGCTCGGGCTTCTGGCCAGCATTCCCATTCACTGCCAGAAGCACATGGACTCAATTTCAGTGAGCTAATTCTGGGCCTCTTCCCAGAGTTGTTCACGTTTTAAAATCAACCCTGCCAAACTTTGCAGGTTTAAGTCACTAATCTTAGGAAAGAGTCTAGATAACTACTGAGTTAAGTTGACTCCACAACCGCTTTCCTTTGAAGCCAAAGCAATGGGGGAGGGGGGATGGAGATGAGAGGTGAGGGTTAATAAAAGCTTCCCTATAGCCATAGAAGGAAGGAGGCTGGCGAGTTACCGTCAGCCTCATGAAACCCGCTAAAACACAGGTGCCCGCGTCCTTGGGTCATGGACTTATCCTCCCTCTCCTTCCTCTGTCACCAAACCTTCCTTAGAGAACCTGTTTTCAGGTCACTGTAGGGACATGACCCTAGTTCCTGGCATCAAAGACCAACTATCAACTGCAATTACATTAGCAGATTCTTACAGAAAAGTCAAGTATGTTTTATGCCGTGTTTTCACATGTGCATATGTTGGGTTGCATGTGGAACTCCCTTTCTACGTACAGAGTATGAGGTCTTGGTCCTCAGTTGCTGCTGAGATTCCCGCTACCTTGTGGCTAACTCTAATGCTTGAAGAGGAAGCTAAGACTCAAATACCTAGCATAGCCATAGTTTTATGTTTATTTTTTAGTTCACTTAAAATTATTTGTATCTTTATCAATTCCTACCAACAAATGTGGTCTTTTATACAAGATCATAACATTTATACAATATAATAATATTATAATTTTTTCCTTCAGCAGTAATGTCCTTGAATATCTATACTCATACTACGTTGTAATTTTAACAACAGATATGAACACACAAACATACAATTATATATATCCTGCCCTCCAATCCTATGACCAATACCCACCCACATGCATGGGTTTGGTTCCTTACAACTTACCAGTTTTGAGTGGAAACAACATTTGCCTGTTTTCTTTGTATTGCTCATTCTTTAAGTGAATACTGACTTTCACTGTACTGTAAGTGGTATGTGTTTTATATAGAGACATCAGTGAGGAAAGAAAATTCTTTTCTGTTGGATCTGTTTCTAGAGCTTGGACATTTGGTGAGGACTGTTTTTGTAAATGGAATTAAGATATATTATTTCTTGTTTTGTACTTCGCAGAACAGTGTGAATTGTGCCTGTCTTACGTTTTCCTTGATGGTCTGGCAAGATTCTGCACTGAACACTTCTTACCCCTGGCTTATTTTAGTTGCAAGATTTAAACTACTGATTTCTATCTCCTTGGTTATGATAGGTCTATGAAAACTGTCCACTTCATCTTGATCTAACATTGGTGTCTGTATATCTAGAAATGCATTCATTTCTCTTAGTTTTTACTTTGGTGGGATAATTTTGTTGTTGTTTTGCTTTTACGAGACAGGGCTTCTTGTGTAACCGTTCTTGCTGTTCTGGAACTCACTCTGTAGACCTTGAACTCATGGAGATCCGCCTGCCTCTGCCTCCTGTGTGTCTGGATTACAGGTGTGTGCTACCACTGCCTGGAGAGATGGAATTTTTGCATGTGTTTTATGGTTCTCTGAACTACCTTAGCTGCTGTTGTAATACCTTCCTTTCATCTCCAAGTTTATCATTTGTAAGCTCTCTCTTTACTTTTGTTAATTTAAACAAATGTCTGTCACTCTTGTTCATGTTTTTCTTTTGTTGAATAAATAGTTATTATTCAAGAAACTATGCTTATCAATATGCAGACATTGATTTTTAACTGCACAAAGGTAAAGAGGTATTAGGTAACCAGTAATTAATGAACATTGATTAAAAAGATATTCAAAAAAAAGAAAATATGATAAGACAGAAGCGATTTGCCTCAGTCTATGGTCATTCCAGATGGCACATGGATAGCAGGATTCAAATTAGTGAAAGAAAAGACTGGGAATCCTTTGGACTGGGAAGCTCTGTCATACAGTGTCATCTCAGTCTAGCTGAATCCTTAGCCAATGAGCAGAGGCTGTGGAGGCAACAAAGAAAATCCAGTTGTTACCCGAAGAAAATGGAGAACCTGGGCAGAGATGGCTTTTCTATGTTCTCCCATCATCTGTCCGTTCTCCTTTGCTGGAAATAGTTACTTCAGAAAACTCGTGATTGTAAACCCTCAGGTCTCCCAGCTTCTTGTCAGAGTTCTGTCCTCATCTGTCCCTGTCAAGGATCTGAGAGAGAGGCAAACCACTGAAGCAGCCTTGTTTGCCACCCAGTCTCAGTGGCTGACCAAGAACCCAGTGGTGGCAAACACAGATATTGCGTAATATCAATCACAGAACGACAAAGTGGGAAGATACTGATATTGTAACATAGACAAGAGGGTAATGTCATTAAACATGAAGAATCTGTAAATAAGTAAAGCTAAAACCATTGATTTTTTTGCAAAATTGTGGAGGGCAAAAAATGAAGGCCCATTTCCACTTTGTCTGACACAGTGTTTGGAGACTGACAAGCAGAGTTGCACATCCTAATTCAGGAGGTGGTTGCTTGGTTCTTTTGACATTAAGATAGCTCCTTCTAGTAAGCCCATGCCATCCTGACAGGTGGTCAGGATATGCAAATGTGCTTCTGCTCCTTCTTTAGTAACTATGACGTCACCTAGGGGAGGGAGGTCTTCAGCATGTGTGATCTAGAGCACCTTTGCCACCTAGACAACAGAATGCTAATGATTTGATATCTCAGAGTGATAAAGCCATTGACTTTTGTATCATGTTAATAAAGTCTTTTGTTACCTTCCTCCCACCCTCACCCCCCCCCCCAACTTGTTTACATTGGGTATGAAAGCCATGGAAAAATAAACACGAGTGGATTTCAGGATTTCAGTCACTGGAATGCCCTCCCGATACTTTCTATGTTTTCTGTCTTATTATTTTTATGCTTTTTCATATTCTTTACTTATATTTCTTCAATTCCCATACCCCTATTCTGGTAAGAAGTAATTTTTGTTGAGGCCAGTCCTTGACACAAAATGTATAAAGAAACATTTTAAATACATACAATTGCACTCAGTGTTACTTATTTCAAATAATAGTACAAAACTTAGTGAAACCATTTTCAATAATATCATCAATTTTTAGGTCTAGTAACTAGTATGAACCCAGTGAGATACAGTAGTGACGAGCCTAGAAGCTATGTCTTGGGCGTAACCAACCACTTTTAGATAGAATTTAAGACCTGCTTCACATGGTAAAACTCATACCTACTACCATTATTAGGACCAAAACCGTGACTGGAGAGAATTCATAGTCCCTAGGGAGAGTACCTCTTAGTATTGCTCTGATAAGTGAACATGTATTTTCTATCTAACAAGGAAACCAGTAGACTCACCCAAAATCCATAATTGCCAATGAAGCCTATGTCAAAACTGGGACTGGGACTGTCCTTAGCTAGCTCCAGTCTGTTCCTCAGGAATCTGATGGATAACACAGAGTTCAGAGACCTGCTAACGTGCGCTCATTGCTAGCACCTGTTATATCTCTTTTGCTCTGTGTTTTCCTCAAACAAAAACCCTACAGTTGATGAACGCCCACTAGGGCAGTCTCCTGCTGGATATATAATACTAGTATTAAAACAGAGAGTATTAAAAGCCAGCTGGTGCTGCCATCTTGTTTTAACACACAGTCCCCATCATTATGCGGTATGTCCTTCTTTGAGAAAATAATTTTATATATCTCCATTTTCAAAATTGGAAGTAATCATGACAGTAATCTGAATAATAACTAAATAACAATAATTTAATAAAATAATTATTGTTTCAGTAGTCCAAATAACAGGTTTTCTGATACAGTCGGGAACTGTACTAATGCAGAAGGGCTGTTACTCTCGGGCGACAGGCTAGAGCTGAGTTCATTGCAGGGTGCTTCTGTGTTCAATTTTTTTCCCTAAGGTTGGCTATTTTCTGTCTTTTCTTTCTTTTCTTTCTAGAAAAAGCATCTAAGCTTAAGTAGGTCAAGAAAGTTAAAAATTAAGTTATTTAGAGCCACTTTAGGAGAAAATTTGTTGAAAGTGAATTCTCTACAGTCCACAAGAGGAACAAAAATAATGGTTGTGTAAATACTGTAATTTTTTTTTTTGAAGTCTGGGTCTGTGCATATTCTTCTTGCTCAGCACCAAGTCCACGAGGAGGGAGCTCCCCACTGCTCTCTCCACATTTCCTCTGTTTATTCACTGGCCTTTGAATGGTCACTTTATTAGTGAGTCAAATACCTAAGTGTAGCTTATGCTAATGTGAAGCCCTGCTAAGTAGAGAAAACTGCGAATTATTCATCAGCAAATTGAAGAAAGGACTTCATCCGTACGGGCTGTAGATGATTTGATCATCTCACTGTTTTAACAAATCTTGTAATTATCTAAAAAGAGTTGGAGAAAGATGTACATTTTTTGATGGATTATAAACATCTTCAGCCTGGAAGATTCCAAATCATGTGGTTCCTTGTGCCTATGCCCCTGGAAATGTGAACATCTAGACAGATTTTTTTCAATAAAAAAAATGTAATTAGGAAACATCACAAAACCATTATGTATTTGAGCTGACTGGAAGCAATTCTTTGTTCATTTTCTCCCTTGCATCCGTGGGTAGTAACCTTCAGGAGATTTCCCAGCAGGCCTAAGTCATTACTTTTAAAGAAAAGGCCAGTCCAGCCCCGCGTGCTGTTCCATTCTGTATTTATAGCCCGGTAGATGCTGACCGGGTGGAGCCGGGCGCTGGAAGCTTAAGTAGAACACTGGAGAGGTAGGGATGGCAGCTGAACCTCCCACCACAGGGCTCTTCTGGGGAGCAGAGCTGAAGGTAGCATGTTCTCCTTGTTCTCCAAATCCCTGAAGAGGACTGGTAGGGAACACTGTCGTGGAGGGAGGAGCATGAAAGACTCCCAGTAGTCATCATGGAAACACCAGAGAGAGTCCAACAGAGGACTCAGTGGCTCCGGTAATCTCAAGAGGAAATTGAGCTGAGGCAGCTTTGTAACAGCTTCCTCAAATTTAAAACACATTCTCTCTGGGAAGGGAGCTCACTGAGACTCAGGATGTCCTAATGGGGGGAGAAAACATCCATCATGCAGGATGCTCACCATTTAGAAGGTTCTGGAAGCTCCTATTGTAGCAGGCTTCCAGATGATTTTTCAAAAGGTCTTTTGTCTTAATTGGGGAGAGATTGTTTTTAGGGTGGTAGTGGAGCTATATTTGAGAGGAGAGAGAGAGAGGCGCATAAATTGGGTGAGTAGAGAGTGAGAAAAACTGAGGAATTATTAGGGAATAATTATAAGACATAGCATGATCAAAAGTGTGTATGAAAAATTGTAATAAAAAACTTTTATATAAAAACAAAAAAGACTTAGTTCTCTCTCTGGGCCTAGTAGATATTCATTCACACTTCCCTAGGACTAAGGTCACATAACAAAGGTTATTGGCTTCTATTCTGTTAGATGAGCGACTGACACCAGCTTCAGATCTCTCAGTTACACTGGAGGGCAACTACAAGACTCCATACATTAGTAAATACGTTCATGGCGATTACAGAGACTCAGTCCCACAAGATGACATGGCCTTCCCAGCAGTCACGTCTATTCTTACCCCATCCAAACATGGAGAGCACTCATCACCCTTGTCGTCAGTCAATGACCAGTCATTTCCCGGCAATATTTGGTTTTCTCTGGACCCCTTCAGCTTCTTAGAAGTGCATGATTTATGCACAATGTAACCTGAGATTAACCACACTGAATAACAAAAAGCAGGTGACACATTTGTAGATGTGAAGACAGTTCTTCCCAACATTGAAAACCATATTTTCCTGTCCAGCCAATGTGCTTCCAAGGCAGTGCTGGCTCCTGGTGCCTACCGTTACCACACCACTATTTTATACTTCTACCCTGTAGGTTCTGACTGATACCGGAATCTGGTTAGATTGCATGCAGCAGAGATTAGATTGCATGTGGCAGAGGCTATATTATATGCAGCAGAGATTAGATTGTATGTGGTGGAGGTTAGATTGCATGCAATATGATGTAGGTGGGTCATCTGTCTATGTGTTACTTTCATTGGTTATAGGTCAGAACATAGGTAGGTGGAGTAAACAGAACAGGATGCTGGGTAGAAGGCAGTAAGGCAGATGCCATAGCTCTCCTCTCTGAGATGGACACAGGTTAGAATCTTCCCAGTAACCCACCACCTCGTGGTGCTACACACATTAATAGAAATGGGTTAATCAAGATGTGAGAGTTAGCCAGTAAGAGGCTAGAGCTAATGGGCCAAGAGTGTTTAAATGAATACAATTTGTGTGTTGTTATTTTGGGTGTTAAGCTAGCCGTGTGGGAACGCAGCCCACTGCTCCTTCTACAGCAATAGAGGTTGTATTTTATGTAGCAGAGGTTACATTGCATGTGGCGGAGGCTATATTATATGCAGCAGAGGCTAGATTGTATGCGGTGGAGGTTAGATTGCATGCAGTGGAGGTTAGATTGCATGCATGTGCCCCTGTACCAGTCTCTGTGTCAGACTTTGTTTATTCTTGTCCCACCTGCCTCCAACAAAGGACACATCCATCAAACCTGCCTGAGTTGTATAACCTCTTCCCTCCCTCTAGAAGTCAGAAATCACCCACACAAACTCTTCTCATTTCAACATCATGCCAATGCACAGAAGCTGACAAAGCCAAGCAGTCCTCTTCCCCAGAGCCTTTGCAAATTCCTGGGAATGAGTTTGTTCTATTTTGCTGTCAGTTTATGTGGGATACTTCTCCTTGTTTAGTTGGTTGTTTTGATTTGGGAGGGGGTTGCTTTGTTTGTTTTGACTGTGGTTATTTTTGTGTGGTGGGGAACCAGGTATTCAAAGGCTTTGAGCATACAGGCCAAGTGCTCTTGCCTCCTGAGCTATATCCCTCTCCTCCAGAGAGCCTTTGAGGGGAACTCATTGACACCTTTTTCGAAGATTTTTGGCCCCAGAATCAAGAACAAATATGTATTTGTTATATAAGTCACAAACATCATGAAAATTTGTATGTCCATTCTAAGGAATAAAAAATATCTCATACCTGTATTATTTTAGTTTAAGACAAGCTGCCACTGGAGAGGAAGAGAGCTAAGGAGAAAGGATGAGTGTAAGAGGACAATAGAGCATGCGTGCTGTTCTGACAATTTAATCTGATGCAAGGACTTTGGTGCTGGGGGCAACAGAGAGCTTGGCTGAGTCAAAGACCTCCCAACATGCTTTCACTGAAGGGACTACAGTCTAGTTTCATACTGGGAACAGAAACTTGTCTCTAAATGCAGCATGGTCTCCAAACACACCACCCTAGGATGGAAATTTTACCTTATGGATGAAGTTCCTAGTTGTGACTTTCCCACTCTCTCTGTAGAGTCCTCTGGCCTTGGATCTGTGCTGGAGAACTCTTATGTCATAGGAGTAGATGATGTTCGTGATGGTGACAGAGACCCCAAGAAGAGCGAGCAGTGACAGAACATGCTCAAGAATATCTCTAGAGAGTTTACGTCCTTTGAAATGCACATCTCACAGGAATGCTTGGAGGCAGTGCAGACAGACATGACCGCTCCTTTACCTAAGGAGATTGAAGACTGTAATAGACTTGCTCCAAAACATACTTTGTTTTGCTGTGGAAGGGTGGGACTGAGTCACAGGGCACCACCAG
Source organism: Arvicola amphibius (assembly GCF_903992535.2). Taxonomy (NCBI): domain Eukaryota; kingdom Metazoa; phylum Chordata; class Mammalia; order Rodentia; family Cricetidae; genus Arvicola; species Arvicola amphibius. Next base: position 4,591,893 of record NC_052049.1, on the reverse strand, counting down.
AATCCAAAGATGCCACTTTTCCAGGCTGACTTGAGTCTCCTCAACAATATGTTGAGATCCTTATCCCCAAGACCTGTGAACATGGCCTCATGTGGAAATAGAGGTTTCATTGGGCAGATCTCGGGTCAGCATGACTAGTGTCCCTCTGAGGGTACACAGAGTAGGTGGCCATACAGACACTCAGGTGGGAAGACATCCATGTGAGACTGAGGAATACCCTATAATCCTGAAGCCACCCAACCCCAATCTCACCACCATGCCCGTCAACAGCTGGGAGAGGCAGAGAGGGTCCCACATAGGCTTGGTGGCAAGTGCAGGATGTTTACACACGGAGCCTCTTTGCAAACCTGAATTACCTGTTATAAAATTTCTAGAGCGGCCTGTGAGCCACCTGGTTTGTTTTTGTTCGGCTTTTCCCTCTATTTTTTTTCTGTGGGACTATCAATTTCATAAAAGATCATTTTCCTTTTGGACTGCGACTACTGAAAACACATTCTCTTTTTTGTCAACAACATAAATATTTTAATTGATTATTTAGGAATTCCATAACATGTACCCCTGATCACACTCATTTTCCAGTCCTCCCAGGTCTGCCCCCAACCCTTGTGATTTCCTCAACCAAAAAGAGAAGAAAAAAATACACACAGGGAAAAGAAGTCCAATTTGTGTCAACCATATTCTCTCAGCATGACGAAACTCCTAGTGGCCATTCCCTTAAAGCAAACTGAGTCCTTCCTCTCCTCACCCACACCCCCGCTAGCAGCCCTCACCTGGGAAGAGCTACGCTTTAGCATTTTATCACCGTTTTAAAAGAAGTCTCTCTGATGGCTTCCTGTCTCAGTTGTTACCTCGTTAGGAGATGGGGTAGGGTAGAGTGGGGCTTGGGGTTGTCAGAGAAGCCTCCTGTGTGCCTCTTTCTCTACCGTGGGCCTGGAAAAGTAGCTTCCTTGTCCTTCACAGTCAGTCGGAGCACGGGTCATGGACTTCCACATGGTTTCGGAAGCAAGCATGTTCTTTCTGCTATGTTCCCTACTGCGTTTTTCCTTCTCCTGTAATGTCTTTGGGTACGTGGCAGGTCTTCGTGCACCTTCTACAATAGCCGCACAGGTCAGTGATGTGCTTACCCTCTTCAGACACAGAGAGAAACCACTCAAACTGACAATGACCTAATTGGCATTCTTGGAAACATTTTTATGGTTACATCCAAAAAGGATGATGTCATAATTAATATATTTTATAGATACTGCGTGGCAACTTGCCATTATAATTACATAATTGCTAATATGTTATATATAAAAAAACACTGAAAAAAAGAGAATATTTTATATGAATTGTATCTGAAGTAAACTGAGTAAGATACAAACAGCTGCAGTCTCCAGTGCTGGACCTGGTGCAAGATGAAACCCAAGCAAACCAGACAAAAGAGGTAAGGTCCTACAGATGCAGGAGACTCCAGACGCTGCTTAGAACATGAGATGCTTGTTCATTGTCTAAGAACATGACCACGGCACCTTTCCAATGAGAGCAGTGTCACCTCACGACCACGGCACCTTCCAATGACAGCCGTGTCCTCTCGCTGGTGAGACTCCAGACTTGTCTCTTAACAAACAGTATCCAGCTGGTATCTTTTCAGAAACCTTGATAGACAGCAGTAAAAATAATACTGTGATATCTTTCAATGTTGGCGATGAACTTGTGTTGCACTAACCATATTACATCTGAAAATTAAAATAAAACAGAAACAAACGAAGGGTCCTATCATTTGGCCTCTCTTGTGGGATACCAAGTTCAAACTGCAAATCAACTATCAGCATGTGGGAAAGGCAGAAAAAAATGTCAATTCAGAATCCATCAAAGCTTTTTACTCAAATTAAACATGTCTCTGTTGACTGCCTGTGTGCTGCCACTGGTTTTAGTTCAGTGTCCAACAGGTTCGTGGACACTCTGAGATACTTTCAACTGCTGGAAACTAAGAGTAGAGATTCGTGGAAGAAGAGAGTTCAGAGTATGTATAACAAACTCTTCCAGAGAAATTATTGTGCCATGAGCAGAGAAAATTAAGGATTGAAGAGATCATAGAAGAAGTACAGTAAGAGGCAGCTGTTCCTTACACGGATACACAGTTCTTCAGTGCAGAATTAGGAAGAACTTGGGTTGCAGAGCTTTTAAGGGAAGCAAGTCACTTCTGACTAGGGATGTGTGCAAACAAGAAGCAAATTCAGTCTTTTGGCATGGAGGAGCAGCTATGTTAAATCTCCATGTATCTTATACCTCAGTCGTCAACACGACTTGACCATGTGTCCCTACCTGTACCAGTTAATGGAGAACTCAGGCATTTCCTGAAGGCTCTCATCTCCAAAAAAAAAAAAAAAAAAAAAAAAAAAAAAAAAAAAAAAATCATACAAGTCACAATAACAAAAACGCATAAGATGACTCATGCTAGCCTATGGTAGATCTTCTGACGAGGCACCAATTGTGACAGCTGATGGCGTTCTGATGGCAACAGAGTGAGACAGAACAAGGACGAGAAGAGGAGCTGAGGCCACGAGGAGGAGACAGAGCCAAAGATGGAGAAGACGGCGGGGCGGGGCAGGGCATGGGACTGCGCAAGCGCAGACGTCAGCCAAGCATCTGGTTCAGATCCAAGACAGAAACAAAACACAGGGAATGGAAAACATTCCATTTGGTTAAGCAAATTCTGGTGCCCCTGCTTCTACTGCACTAATTCCATGGTCCCAGGCCAGAGACCTTTCCAAAGGCGACCCAGTGAGCTCCACAGCATACGCGATTCAGTTGCATTAACAGTAATGCTAATGCCATTTAGATCTATTGAACTTTATAAAGTTCATAACTGTGCATGAGAGAAAATACATGTAAGAAATGTACGAAAATGTCAAAATCTCCAAATAATAAAATTCTAATCCAAACCAAGCACAGTGGCTGGTTCCTACCCAGGAGTTTCGTTTCTGACAACTTTGGCTCACTATCCCGGGACTGAATCTGCAATGGTGTACTCTGAGGATGGGGTGTAAATTAATACGTGTGTTTTGAGAGAAAAGCGGCAGCATTCACCAAGGTCCTTTCTGACTAGCATTTGCCATCATCATTGGTATGTATAGGAAGCTGACCTCTGAGGACCTCACCTGTGCTTGTGTCCAATTAAATTTGTGAAATCATTTTAGATACGGATGAGAGGGTAGATGGGACATGAATATTACACGTGATTGGTTACTTATGAATATTACATGTGATTGGTTACTTAAGTAAATTACACCGGTGACGATCCATTTTTACCAAATAACCACTGTCCCTTCCTGCCTGCAGGTGGCTTACTTGGAACCAGCTTACCGTGACAGTGCTCCTGGCATCCCCTAGATATAGATCGCTTAGTTGATTCTCATATCTGAAGCTGCATCTGGTACTTCCCTTCAAATTCTGCCCCCTAACGACCACCAAAATTGGTTAGCTAAGGTACCAAAGCCGGAGAGTGGGAGGGGGCAGAGTTCCAGGAGCCACCCCAACCTCGGACTGAGGCTACAGACTCCATCATCTCTACCTCTTGCAACAAGGAGATCCTCCTGCCTGGTTCCTTGTCTCTGACACGCACAGCAGCCCCACGTCTGTGCAGTCACACAGTGGAAAAATCTATTGACAATGCTGAAGGAGAAGGGGGATGGATACATTAATTTGCTTGATTTAATTATCCTACAAAGCATGTATGGTAAACTTTCTATCTGGGTGTCAAAATGTGAGAAATTCCTTTAATCTCAGCACTCAGGGAGAAAGAGGCAGGTGAGTTTGAGGCCAACTTGACCTACAGAGTGAGCTCCAGGACAGCCAGAGATACACAGAGAAACCATGTCTCAAAAATCAAAAAAAAAAAAAAACAAAAACAAAAGAAAAATGCAAGACAATCTTCAAGTGAGGAGTTGTGAGTCAGGTCAGTCCATGGCCACAGGCAAGGCTGACTAGGGAGCACTGTGCCTCATGCCATGGTTGGCAAGAAACAGAGAAAGTGCCTGCACTTCTGGGGTACCCTCCGCCCTTGACTCCACTGAGGTCCTCACCCTTCAGTATGGTACCATCCTCTTCTAGAACAGGTCTTCCCGATTAGTCAGTCATTTCAGGATGCTCCCTCGTAGACACCCTTAGAGATGCACTTGAGCAAGGTGCTTCTCATTCCAAGCAAGAGTAACCACTCTAACATGGTAGGTAGTATCACACCATGAAGGGGCCAGGAAATAATGCTACCAAACCCAAAGATTCCAGATTCAATCCCTGTAACCCATGGGAAGGAAGGAAAGAACAGACCCTACAAGTTATCCTCTGACCTCTATCTGCATGACTTGCTGTACGTGTTCACGTGCACATGCGCTTGTACACACACACACACACACACACACACACACTCACTGAAAAGCATCATATTGTACCCCATAAGTGTATACGAGTATTATTTATTAGTTAAACTACAAATAAAATTTATTTTAAAAAGATATAAATTTGAGTCCACCCATTTTTCCACACAAAAATAGGAAGTATGTTAAAAACTAAGTGGTTATTCCTGAAAGTGACCATGATATGTTATTAGGGTCAGGATCACAGAAGATATTTCTGCTGCTCCTTAGGATTTCCTCTGTGTGTGCTCTAGGTTTTGTGTCTGTGGATCTGTGCAGAGAGAGAGAGAGATGGGGGATTCATTTCCTCTTGCACTTAATCTGGTTGATACACACACATCTTGGGGCAGCAGCAAGGCTGGGAGCATTTTCAAGTGCATAACTTTACAAAAGTAGACATTTGTTTACTCCTGATAGGGAAGGGAAAATGCAGTAAATCTACATAACTGCCTTCTATAGTGTTTCGCAAGACCTTTTTAAAAAAGACTTTCCAGCATCATTAAAAGAGCACACAATTTAAAAATGCAAAGAAGAAAATTGAGAGCAGTGGGGGGTTAGCACAAATGGCAATCGCTTTGCTAGTGGACTGAACTTCCAAAATGTGAGGTTGAATTGGGCCTTCAAAGATCCTGATGCAGAGAGACCACACTATCCAAGGGGACACTTACAGGCCAATGTCAGCAAGAGCTCATTTAGGGAGGGTAAACTTAAGGAATGCTGAGAGATAGAATTTGTCCAGCGTTAGGAACTCCATTGCTGGCAATGCTAATGGGGGGCGAATTTGCTTTTGGAAGAGGAGGTCTCTATCCCATCTCGATGAACACTGTCCAAATTAATATCCTGTATATCTAAAAGAAACTGTATGCTTACCAAGAATCAATTATAGTTAGAGAGTTGTCATCTCCCAATCCTGATGGTAGAAGACATGGGGAACTCTTGAGATTCCTCTTACAAGACAGCTAATACCAACATCAGGGCCCTATCTTCACGGCCTAACCAAAGGCTTTCACCCCTGACACCATCAAGTCATGGGTAAGAATTTGACATTTGGATTTGGGGTGAGCACAGGCATTCACTGGGCACAATAAAGTTCTATAGAGACACAGATAAGTCACTTAGCTTAATGAAAGGCATCAACTTAATGGGTCAATGCCTTTGGTTTAGGTATCAGGTGAAGTTAATTTTAATTAAAGTAAACAATCAATAGCTGTGGATAGATAGCATAGTAAGCGTTGTAGCACTGTCGACTTTACATTTTCTGGCATAAATCTACACCACCTGTTGGATCTGCTTTGTCCCATCCTCAGGACAGGACGCCTCTCCTCAGCCCCGAAGGGCACAGCCATCTGACTACGCTGAAAGCTCCAACCATAAGATCTCACACTTCCTAATCTCTACCACCCCTACCATTCTTCCCCCATAAATCCCACTCATATCACATAACATTTGGTTTGGTTTTGTGACCCCCCCGTGAATTAATCGGGACCATCTGTGTAGCCATGAGTTTGGAGCCATCTGTTAGAGCCTGGTGGCTCAGCAATAGTCACACAACTACAAAAGGTTCCTTCCTCTCCTAAATCCAGTTATGCAGAGGCAAAGGCTCTTCCTTAACTTATTGTTGATGGACCAATCTAGAAAACAGCCTTTGTATCCCTTCCATGACCTTCTGTATCCTCTTCTGCAATGCTCCCTGAGCCTCAGAGGGAGTGGCATAAATTTTTGTTTGTTTGTTTGTTTTTTGTTTTCAAGACAGGGTGTCTCTGTAGCTTGGGTGCCTGTCCTGGAGACTAGCTCTTGTTTGACCAGGCTGGCCTCAACTTACAGATGATCTGCCTGCCCTCGGCCTCCTGAGTGATGGATTAAAGGCGTGCAATCTCCACCACCTGGCACAAATGTCTTTTTAGAGTTAAAAATTGTTGCTTTTTCTCTGCATCTTGGGCAACCATGAGTCTCTGTATCCACTGCCATTCTTTGAAGGAGAAGTTTCTCTTACTAAGCTAGAGCAACTTTGCTCTGTGTATGTGAGCATAGGTATTTAGAAGGTACTTTGCTCCCTGTTGGTTTTGTTAGACACCAGCAATCAGTTCCCTAACTGGGTCTGTCACCTCCTAGATTTGAATTTTTACCCAGACTCACAATACCAGGCACAGATTGTATCACTTCCCAGCCCTCTGCCCATGGAGCTAAGCCCTCAAATTCAAACAGGGGGAGGGTGGCTACCAATGTCAAGTTCTTTTGTACAGGTGTGTATATCTTCCCTGTTGGACGATTTCTGGTCCATAAGGCTCATATAGCTGGGCAAGACTTTTCTTCCTCACAACCTACTGCACACCCTCTAGTGGGTTAAATGCTATCTAGCACTGAGGGAGTTTCCCCCTTGGTGACTTAGACATTTTTGATATAATTCAGGATAGAGGAATTAGATGCTAATCTGAATGCAATATTATAGATTGTTTCTGGGCTATTGTAAAACATAACAAATTTATAGATATCGATAAATTAAGAAGCCACATCTCACTTACTTGTTAAAAAAAGACTCTACTCCCCAAGATGCACACACAAATAGAATAATCTGGAGAATACTGCCTATTGGGGGATTGGCCCTTGTTTAGTGAGTTACAACATCACAGCAGAAACACCAGGAAGCATAAAAGCTAGCAGGGCAGGTCATTCCCACTCCTAAATTCAGTTTAGTAGCCTGGCAGCTGCAGACTGCCTTGCTAAATCAGATGGATTTGTGATCCCAACTCTTAGATTCATGGTAGTTAGTTGGAAGGGTCTACAGAGGGAGCTTTTGTGTTCTCTGGCGAAAAGAAAAAATGAGGGGGTGTTGTCTTGAGTCTAATAGTCTGTCTTTACAGATCTGCAGGAGGAACCTTAGATCAGAGGGAAGCTGGTGTGTGGGTCACGGTCATCTTTAGGAGATCCAGGCTGCTGTGAGCTGTTCTAAATGAGAACTGGCCTGAACTCTTAGAAATGCTCATAGTGGTGATGCAATTCAAGCCAAATGGAGGGGAAGAGATGAACGAAACTTTTCTCCAACCAAGAACGAACATCCACCAACTTCTTTATAACACTTTTAATGTCAGTATCCCCTCCCCCCATTGGAGCCTGAAAAAGAGACCAATGCAAAATCAAACACACACACACACACACACACACACACACACACACAACACGGGCACAGCTGACTATAAGTTCTGCCAAATGAAGAGAATGCCAAACCTGTCTGCCTGTCTGCCACTGTCCTCTTTTCTGCCCTGCGTGTCCAGGGCTTCCTCTTCAGGCTCCTGTCTGAGACTAGTTTGGGGGACAAGATGCTTTCTTTGCAGACTTACTTATAGGGAAAAACCACTACTTTGTTCAGTGAATGTGCTCTCCTTGCCCAGTCTCAGCATCTCTTCCCTGTGGTTACTCAGCTACTAACCTACCCTCTCGTTTGTTACTCTAAGTGTCCGAATATTCGAGGGTCTGTTTTATAGCGAGTCCATTAGTTATTCTGGACCCAGTGTCGAGAATCAGCGTTTGTACCGTTGCACAGGTACCATGCCTGTCTTTCTCAGAGTTATCTTGGCCATCAACGGCCTTTGTCCAGCTGAAACGCTGAAGAAAATGGTTGTCAATTTAAGAGGACTGACAGGGAAAAGTACATTGGATTCCACTCATCCTACACATTCCTTTAATTAATAAGTGACTGGGTTCGTTTTTGCTTATTCTTTGCACAAAAAAAAATAATAAAAACAGTTAAAGCTCAGAATAGCACATTATTTTAATCCTGTGCTATTTTAATTCTGTGGAGACAAAGGGCTTGTTTGGTTCATTTTCTCTCAGGAGTTGAATCTCGCGTGTAGATTAAGTCAGCATCTGGCTGGCCACTCCGTCTTTATTGTCCGCCTGTCCAGCTCATTGACTTCAATGCTTGGAATGGTTGGGGGCTTCTGAGACTCTCTCTTGCTGTGTGGATCCACACAGCCGTTGACTGACTCAAGGGTCCTCACAGCATGAGATGGTCTCAGAAAGGGAACATCCCCAAAGCGAAAACCTCTAAATGAGACCTGTGGATGCTTCAGGGCATGCAGGACCATCACTTCTGTTGCTCTTTACTGTTAAGATGGTCACGGGATGAGGTCACGTTCAAAGGGCTCAGGGCTTGGTTCAGAATTATAAAGACATTGCCATTTGTATTTCACCAGGCAACACTCTGTCATCATATGGAGTTCCCTGTCTCTTGATTCTGGGCTATCCTTATGTATTTCCCAAGCTTTCAAATGGAATTCCAGTAGCATGTTCCTCGATGTCTATGGAATTCTCCAGAAGTCTTCCTATACAGTTCTCTATAGGTCTTCACACTGAATTCTGCATGGAGAGACTGTCCATAGGAGCCAATGTGAAGGCAAATTACTACTATCCCTTAAGTTTTCTCAATACTCTAGAGGTCAGCTTCACAAGATTTAATCAGGAAAGATCTACTTCAAATTGTCCAAAGCACGGAAAATAGCCCAAGGCTGATGTTAGGAAAGATGGCATCTTTAAAGGCAGTTTTAAAACAGGTATCTGATATTATTCTATTGCATTATTTTCCTGTCAGTCAAGATGTTTCTAGAGTGAAAATGTCCAGATTATAATGAGTCAGCGTGGTATGTCCTGCATCGACTCTAATCTCCTGATGATATAGAAGTTATGTGTGATCATTTTAGAAATCTTTCCCCTTCGCACATAAATATGAAACAGGAAGGGAAACTCGGGTATCTGGCAGTAAGATGGATTCACTGACATCATAGTCTTGAAAGCTGAGGAGGAAGGTCAGAGACCAAAGGGAAGAAGAGTCTTCTGCTCTAAAAAAAGATTCTAAAATAACTGGAATAGAACGTAAGCTCACAGGTCTGAACAAAATTATATCTGCCTTACACTAAAGGTTCCTTTAAAGGCACAGCAATGCTGAAGGGGGCCTGTGCAGAAGAATCTTCAGCAATAGTGACTGAGAGATGAGAACAGTCTTTGAATGGCAGGGAGAGTGGTGTCCCTCTGGTAGGGATGCATCAGGGGCTGTCAGCGAAGCGATCATAGGCAAGAACCATGTCTGATGCTAACAGCAGCTGGCAGACCATGTGGACCATCGCAGATGTAGGTCTCCCAGGCCAGGTCACAGTTTTAGATGCTGGCAGCATCACCCTTCAGTTCATTTGTGATTTCAATAGCGTTGACCATGAAGTCATGATAGCCTAACAAGTAAGTGAAGATGCTCCAGTGTCCCCAACGTTCCTGAAAACAGACAACCCTGGAGCATGACAGTCCTACCCAGGGATGCCAACATTTAAGATGAACACAAGGAGGGGATAGGGAAGGGGCACATTCATACACACACATGCACACATGTGTGCATGCATGAGAGAAAAAGAGGGAGATGGAATTAGATTCCTCATCTTACACAACAAATTATATATATATATATAGAATATAAATATGTGTGTGTCTGTTGTGTGTGTTGTCAATGGATATAAAACAATTACAAGAAGAGAAATACCACTGCATTAGTCTCACCAATGATACTATGGATATGGGACCAAAGCATCAATTGCCAAAAAAAAAAAAAATAGATAAACGATGCATCAAATCGAAAAGATTCTGTGCACAGAGCTAGCAATCAGCAGCAGAATGGCAGCATTGCACATGGGAGAAAAATGCTTGCAAGCCAATAGCTAATAAAAGATCTGCATCCAGAGTGTGACCAGAACACAAATTGCTGCGGTCATTAGGGAACAGGCCAGCATGAGGAGACGCTTAGAAGAGATACCTCTTACAGAAGACTCCATGGACAACAGATGTTGACATCTGTAATTATCAGAAAAATTCAAATCCAAAGCACAATAAAAGACCACCTCATACATGTTAAGATGGTTAGTATGAAAGACAGCAAGTGTTAGCAGCCCTATGGGATAGGGATTATTGCATATGGCTAGTGGAATTGTAAATTAATACAGCCACTATGGAAAATTCCTTGGAAACTAAAGTAAAACTACATATGATTCATTAATACCATCACTGGGGGCTTACCAAACTGACGTGGCAATAAATATTGAAAGGAACCCGATCTGCCATGGTCAGCATCATTCAAAACCAAGACATAGTATCAACCTTCATGACCATCAGCAGACATATGAACAAAGAAGGTATATTTGTCTGCCTGTTCATCTATGTATTTATCTCATGCCATCCAGTTACACAACGAAGGCCATCCTGGCATTTACGGCAACATATGAGCCTGCAGGACAGTATACACAGTATATACGAGCCTGCAGGACAGTATACACAGTATATACGAGCCTGCAGGACAGTATACACAGTATATACGAGCCTACAGGACAGTATACACAGTATATACGAGCCTGCAGGACAGTATACACAGTAGATACGAGCCTACAGGACAGTATACACAGTATATACGAGCCTACAGGACAGTATACACAGTAGAAACGAGCCTACAGGACAGTATACACAGTAGATACGAGCCTACAGGACAGTATACACAGTATATACGAGCCTGCAGGACAGTATACACAGTAGATACGAGCCTGCAGGACAGTATACACAGTAGATACGAGCCTACAGGACAGTATACACAGTAGATACGAGCCTACAGGACAGTATACACAGTAGATACGAGCCTGCAGGACAGTATACACAGTATATACGAGCCTACAGGACAGTATACACAGTATAAGAGCCTACAGGACAGTATACACAGTATATACGAGCCTACAGGACAGTATACACAGTAGATACGAGCCTGCAGGACAGTACACACAGTATATACGAGCCTACAGGACAGTATACACAGAATATATGAGCCTGCAGGACAGTATACACAGTATATAACGAAGCCGCTGCAGGACCAGTATACACAGTAGATACGAGCCTGCAGGACAGTAATACACAGTAGATACGAGCCAGATGCCATGAGGCAAAATCTGGCAGGACTACACTGATGTGTTACTTTTAAACACCTAAGAAGCCAGAGTAGACAGGTGATACTAGGAAAATGTTGGTCCAAGATGCAAACTTTAAATTACATGGGGGAAGCTACATGCAACGAACTATTCTCAGCCTAGTGACCAGTTGCTAACCATGTATTGTTTTCTCCCATCCACTAAGGGGAGATTTCAATGTCGTCGTCATAGGAGAGTGGGTGCATGCTAATCACATTCAGTTCATAATGTCTACACATTTCAAGTAATGTGGTGTACACGCTAAATATACGCCACCTGTCTACACTGTGTATATCATGCTTTATCCATGCCTAACTTTTGTCCATTAGAAGATCTTTGCAATGTTAGGGTGGTATTGTCTGTTTTGTTCCCAGGAAGCTGGCTGCTTCTTCCTGTGCTAATTATTCCCTGATGTCATACTTAGCATGATGTTTGAGGGACAGAGTCCACAGCTACCTCCAGCCACTGAAAACAAGCGCTCCGTCACTCCTCCTTTGAAGTTTCTCTCGCAACCAGAGGACAGGTGGAATAGTGAACACCGGTGCGTGTGTTAATGAGGAAATTAGGTCTGCATTAGAATACAGAAAATACCTTTAAATATAAACTCAGACCCGCAAAGTGGGGAAAAAACACTTTGGAAAACTTTGACATACGTCATCATCGACGAAGAACTCACATGCTGGGGAAATAATGTTCACATTCTCAGCTGATTGAAGTTTGCAAAACTTTTCAGGAATTTCCAAATAAACTGTTTGTACTCCAATAAGACACTGTGGAGTGTGAAGAGCTAATGTACCTCTCTCTTTCTAGATGTGTCTGTTTTATCTGTGTATAAAGACTGTCGCCCTGCCCTTAAACAAAAGGCCTCATTGACAAACAGATGCCTCTGCAGAGAAACAACTGCACATCAGTAGCCGTGAGCTAAAATACTTAAACCATGGCTCTCAGACTTCCTAATGCTGCAACCCTTTAATATACGCAGTTCCTCATGGTATAGTGACCCCAACATAAAATGAGTTTTGTTGCCTACTTCATAACTGGTAATTTTTGCTATAATATAAATTGCAATATAAATAATCTGCAGAAAATATGTAAGGTTAAAAATAATAAAATTAATAGTTTGGAAAAAAGTAATCTGACATGCAGATTGGTCTTAGGTGAACCCTGTGAAAGGGTTGAGAATGATTATTAAAGCAAATCATATATTGCATTGCTCATAAAAAGAAAAGTTTAAAGTGAGAAAGTCCTGAGAAAAAGTTTAAAAAAAGATGCAGAAACTAAACATGCAAAATCTACAGTCCTGATAAATGTTGAATCACATATTGTGGTGGTGGACTTGGATTGTTAATTTGACCACAGTGAGAACACATGGGGAATTAATGAGGGTGCCATTCTGGAGGTCCTGTGGATGTGTACCAGAGGGAGATTAGCCAGAAGGACCCACCCCAAATGTAGGGGAGGAGCAGCCCATGATCTAACGGTCCTAAGCTCCACAAGAAGGGGGTAAAAAAAATTGAAAACTTCGGGCAAGCCAGATCTTGAGTTGGTGGCATTGATCAAGTCTTTCAGGGCCCCCACTATGTCTCCCGACTCCCCATTATGGTGTCAGAAACAAGAGCAAACAACTAAAATGATTACAGCTGGGCCAAACTTGAAGTCTCCTCCTAAGCAGGAGACCCAAGGAAGGCCAGTCCTTAAAGGAAGGGAGACGTGTATGGGCCAATCTCAAGGCTGAGGAACATAACAAGCGATTGCAAAGGTGGAATTTTTCAGTTAGTGAATATGTTTTGCTATCTTCCAGTTCTCTGAACACAACCATGAAAGCAATGGAAAACAGTGTGTGAGTGTAAATCACAAGATTCTAGAGGAAGAAAAGAGTCAAAGAAAAACAAGCTGACCTTTAGCGTGGGTCATGATGGAGGAAAAACACCATAAGGAACAATATAGATATAATTTAAATTTTAATATTATGTTTAACTAGGAAAAGAAAGAAAAAAATGGTGTCAACTGACCCATTAGCACCTTCTATGATTGGTCTGTGCTACAATCAGGTATTTGGTCACAGTAATGAAAAAGTAACATATATTCAAAAGAATATGTAATGTAGTAATATGGGGAAGTGAAAACACTTCAGGATTCAATTCAAATTATTATTATTTTTGCTTGTTCATTCTTCATCCATTTAATAAGTATATATGGGTAATTTTACTGGATCTAACAATATAAGTGTACATAATAATTTTGAGTAGATCTAACTAATCTGGTTCCTTAAACATAATATTATTTATCTGAACAAATTATTATTTACTTAATTTTATTAGGGATGGTACATATGTGTTTATATTATTACTTATAGAGCTACAAGCAATATAGCATAAAAATGTATTCATGAGAAGGATCATGGTTTCAGATATTTTAAGTAGATTATTTTTAATTCAATATTAATGGGGATAGGAAAATATAATTTTGGGATCATGGTCATATTGTTTAAAATATAACTATAAAACATTAATCAGTAGAAAAATAAATTCAGACAATAAATAAGATGTACATGCTATGACAAACATGCAGAATTAGTGGAAATTAGAGATGAAAAAGGAGGCATGTAAGCATGGTATTTCTCCATAAAACAGCGTAATAGCCATTCCATTTAGTTCACTTTTATTATTTGAAGTTTTGATCTGTTCTTTGTGGTTAACACTGTGAAAGTCAGATCACCCCTCCCGGAACACAAAAGTCATCTTTTCTCTTTTACTTCCGGAACTAATTAAGGTCGGAAAAGCCAGAAGGAAGGAGTTGAGAGAATAGAATAATACCAGGCAAAGGCACAAACAACTGTATTTTTGGTTCATGACTCTCCTAAGTGTGTAGGATGCTTCCTGTTCCGTTGAACTTCCTGCTTGTGTGAAACATGTAATCAATTCTATTGGACGTCATTTGAGCCCCGTGCCTATGAAAAGCCAAATTCTTGTTAGGACGTGAGTCACTCAATGACAGTCAGGGGAAAACGCATCTGAGTGTCTAAAGAACAATCGAGAAAAGTTGGTGTTGGATGACTCAGAAATATTGATTTCCTTCAAGCAGCAATATATCAAAGTCCTGGTGTGAACCCTCTGTCTAATTTTAAACCTTCTTTCCTTGGATGAATCAGTGAGGACTCGTGGCTGTCGGATCACAGAGCTTGTCCTCATAAGCAAGCGACTTGCTTCTTTTCCTACAGAAAGGGATTAATAAAGGATGCAGCCAGTTTCCGAGTCTGCGGCACGGTGGTCTGAGGCATACCCTGTGACCATCTCACTCTGCTGAGCCACAGACATATTCAACCATGAACAATTTTTTGTTGTTAGTCTCCTTATAGCTTTTATTTGGGTTTTTATACATGTAAACACACAACTAGGCTTTTTTATCTAATTTGTGAGCATCTTCCAATAATTCAGATTTTTTTCTGATATTCTTTATTTTACATTTTCAAGTAACTTCCATCTTAAAAGTTAATTACATTTTTTCCCTCTCTATCCTCCTTTGTATCCCTCCTGTACCTCCTTCAAATTCACAGCATTCTCTTCTTATCCATTGTTGTTACAGATACATATAAAAGAATAAATATAAACACAACCTAGTGAGTTCAGGCAGTCCTGCCTGCGTGTGGATATTTCTATTGCTGACCATTTCATCTGGAAAAGAAACCAGGGGTCTCATCCCTGGGGAAGACATCCCATATTTATTGGGATATTAACTATGGCTGGATTTGCTAGAGTAGATGTCTATGGAATGAGAAACTTGAAGAAGAGGGCCAAAAGAAAATGTTCCTCAAGTATTGTGATGCTGTCCAAACTAACCAAATGCTGGGGCTGTTGGGTGTTATTTCTGAACACCTGCTGAGAGGCAGTGATAAACTCACCTTGAGAAGTCATCTATAAAAGAATGTTCCTCCAGGAGAACAGAATGTTAGATTATCTGACTTTTTACAAATACTGGAGTTCACCAAAGACTAAGACTTGATGTATGCCCTTTGTTTTAATTGATAGCATGCTTCCCAGACGAGCCATTTCTAGCGTTTCTTCAGGTGCGATAGTTGAAGAGTTATCAAGAATAATGCATGGTGGGAAAACAAAATCAATTGATAATAATAAGAGGATAATTTCAAAAAAAGCCATAAACATGGAAACAGATCACAGCCCTGACTGTTTATTTGGCATTTAAGTGACAGTGGTTACTGTTGACAGTGAAATTGCTATCCATGGAAGCTTTTCTGCACCAATGGATCTTCCTGATCCAGAAGAGTTGAAAGTTGGAATCCAAGAGCTTAGAGCATTGCTTTTCCTCCAAGATTATCCCCGGGACTGCAGGATGTAAGAAATATGATATAAACCAATGCCCTCAGGCCTCCGTGGAAGAGAAGCAAAATGCTGACAAGCTTGTGGCCATGCAAATGACTCCTGCCACCAAACCCCATCTGCTCTTCCATTGCTGAGTGCATGAGAACAGGGTGTTTGCTATGGAAGTCCCCCTGCCCACAGGCACTCCCAGCTCAGTAACCTAGTTTCCCAGAAGTAGGATGGCCAGGTTGGACCCAGGCACGCAATGGTACCTGACAAGGGAACCATTTCTGTAAATGTGCTTCCTGCAGGCTCTTCCTCATACATTTAAGTTACTGTTCCTCATGTTACAGGTCCACGTCATAACAAGGTCCGCAGGAAAAGAATCCTGTTTCCAGAACTAACTTAGTAATTATGTCATTTGCAAAGCCAAAAGAAATCATTGTGTTTTGTGTGATGATCCATTGAAACTCGTAATGTTCTAAGTATGTCTGTAGAATATCATTTTTGTAAAATTATAATAGAGACTGTGGGATCAAGGTCAGGCTCAAATCAAGGCTCACAGACTTTGAAAATGTAGAAACGACTTCTTCGGGGAACAAATGATTACAGTTCCCAAGGAGCCGGTCAATTTCTGTGTTTCCAAACAGTGAGGATAAGAGGAAAATAAGAACACCCTGATTGTTTTCTGGCCCTACCTTGACAGTCAATAACAGATGAAGTCAGAAAGATCCTGAGCAGATCCTCTCAGTGACGCCATTTCCGAATCTCCACTCACAGAGATGAGGACTATGAGCTATTCTAAGCCACCGAGTGTGGGGGGTTGTTCATAGTAATGAATAGTGCTGGCTACAATGAGCCACGACACCTGCGATCAGAATGAACACGAAGACTTAGTCATGAATAGTGTGAAAACCCTGATCTGTGTACTCCCAGAACCGTCTCACGAGGCACAGCTATAGAGAGCAAAGGATGGCTTCCAAGTGCTAGCCTCCTCAGAGTTTAAACCTGAAGGGCAAGGGCTGCAGGAATCCTCCCCATCCCCCTCATTGCAGCAACTGACGCCACTTCTCAAAGGCCACAGCAGATCGCTAGATGACCCTGCTTGTTCCGAGTCGCTTTCAAAGGCAGTCGCAAAAGACTAGCCTTGTTTCAAGCGCGACTTGCCTCATTCTTTCAGCATGTTCAGTAACATACAGTATATGTTACACAGGTGTCACCTTAATCCTCTTAAAACCCTAGGAAGCCGGTCATATTATTTTTCAATTTTAGAGTCAGGAGGTGGTGGCCTAGAGGAGTCACACAGCTTTCCTGTGATGGCAGGATGCTCAAACGTATATTGAGATGAACCTGGACGACTCAGCTCATTGGAACTTGTCCCTTAGGCTGGTTGATCTGTTTCTCTGCTGAAGACCAGTCTTCCTGGGTGGAGAGTTATTCCTTATGAATCCCTGCAGCATTCTTACAGCCTCAGCTGACACGGATTTTCAGTGAACCGTTACTGAGTCCATGAACTGTAGCAAAAATTCTAATTGGTCTTAATAATAAAAGCCCGGAATCAGATAGCGGGTAAATGCTGAAAGATCAGAGAAGTAAAGGAGCCAGCCACTAGAGAGACTTTTTACCTCTACCAAATCCTCAGACTGAAGGGGGCAAGATCCTATCTCCACGAATCCTCAGACTGAATGCCACTCGGTGAATTCCTGTCTCCTCTGCCTTATATTCCTTTCTCTACCCAGCCATATCCCTTCCTATCTCCACCTCCCTAGTGCTGGGATTAAAGGTGTGAGCCACCACCACCTGACTCTGATTCTTTTTTAGAGTTGTGTAATGCAGGGTGGCCTTCAACTCACAGAGATTCATCTGCCTCTGCCTTCTGAGTGCTGGGATTAAAGGTGTGTGCTACCACTGCCTGGCCTTTATGGCTAACGAGTGGCTAGCTTTGCATGCTGGTTGTCAAACAAGCTTTATTTGTTAAGTCAGACAAAATATCACCATGATGAATGGGCAATGAGCTGTGGAAATGCAGCACCACAGAATCGATGGGAGAAGTTAAATATTTGAAATTTCAGTTCTTACTCTACAGTCACAGCCCCCTAAGGCATCGCCTTTCTCAGCCTTCCTTCGCCACCCACCCACCCACCACGCTGTTACTCTACACTCCGCTGCAGCAAGTGAGCTTCACTGCAGGGAAACGCAGATCCAGCATCTCAGGATAGACCTCAGAAGATGGTCAATTTGTTAAACGTCTTAAAGTGATTGTCCCCCAGATGCAAAATTTCCACAAAATGCATGCAGAAAACGCCTTTCTTATTTTGACTATTGAATCGGAGCAGTTTAGAGCTGTTTGTACGTGTGTGAGAGCTTGGAGTTTAAAGTGTGATGTTTCGGTCTTCCTATGACCAGCTCTACTCCCAAAACCAAGCTCTGGGAAAGCCATGTTAGCAACAATTTTAACTTTAGAAAGGAAGGCACATTCGGTCCTTACTTTGACCCCATGTGACGATTGGTACAGTCATCTGGGATATGGGTCTCTGGCCATGTCTGTGAGGATCGTCCTAGCATGTGAAGACCCTTGTTAACCATGGGCAGGGCCATCCCTGGGCAAGGGATCCTGGACTGTGCAGAAGGGAGGAAGGAAGGTGAGCACAAGCTCGTCACTCTCTGTTCTTGACTATGTGTGAGACGTGCCTGCCGCTCCATTCGCACACTTGAACTCTGAGCTGGGAGAGATCCTTTTCCCTTTAAGCTGTGCTGAGCCAGAATATTTTATCACAGCAACAAGAAAGGAAGATGCCCTGTACAACATTTTTGCTTAGTTACAAAGATTCCATGCTTTCCCTGTGGCTTACAGATTCCAAACAACCATTTCCATCCCATTTTGACTAGGTAGTCTTATCACCTACTCAAAAGCTGTACTTCCTCTCCTCCTCTGTGCTTAAATGTCTCTCTTCAACGGTACTGCAGCAGACACTGGTATGTTTTCCTTTGGGAACAATGTCAGAGCCATTGAATTTTGTACTGAAGCTGACATGGCACAACCCACCTTACCCCCTTAAGGCTTCCGTACTCTCTTGTCCTTAGACTGCTTCACCCTAAAAATAAGTCTTGGGGTAAGGATGGCACAGCAGACTGTCATGAGCTCAGTGTGCTCACCAAGCACAAGTGTGCACACATGAACAGCTCTGCATGGAAAACACGGATGATGGTGATTAACATAAAGATCTAGGCCCTCTGTGGCCAGCTGGAACACACGTTTTCTTTCCAGCTCAGAGATTCTGTTTATTTCCCATTGCTTTACATCTGCTGGATTCATAAAGAACAATGAAATCAGATAATGTAGTCTGCTTTCCATATTTATGAACTTCTTTTTATTACTGTAAGAGTTATTGTCATTACCTTTATTCGATCACCTGTGACAGTCTCAGATTTGTTAGCGGTGGAATTGGTCTGCTCAGCTGGCCCTCATTCTCATAGCTTACATTTGTTATTTCAGTATGGATGCTTCCTTCTCCACATGCGTTTTCCTGGGCATAGCATCTCCTTCTCCTCTCTTCACCTTGTTTTCCATCTTGCCTTTTTGAATTGCGTTTCCTTTGAGCACATGTGTCATAACTCAGTCACGCAGCACAATGGCGCGGTGACAAGTTCTCCGAGATTCCTTGACTTTGGCTTCTCCGTCGTTTGTCGATCTGCACATTTATGTGACATGCTTCTCTCTCACAAGTGCTGTGGCAGAGCCTTCCCCTGGGACCCCCTCATCCCGCTCTCAACTCGACACGGAACTGACGTCCGGCTGTGATCTGCCGCTGTGAACCTTTGCTGTGATCGAGATTCTCCAGACACATTTGCTTTTCTGTTTCACCCGCAGCCTGAGGTCTACATGTTAGGGTGGCTCTTCTTTCCGTGACACGTGGCGAGAAGGCAGAGGGTGTCATTGATGTGTTGCTGTCACTTCTCCCTCTTTTCCCACGGCCGAGAATGTTAAGCAGGCAGGCCCACCTGGGGCTTAACGACAGCTCACGCTAACGGAGAGATTGCCCTACAGCTGGGTCAATACCTGGCCCCTCTGCCGTCTTCTCTCTCGGGTTTCTTCTCAGCAAACTTCTTCTCCTCACACCCGCCTGCAGCAGGGGTGGAATAAGACTGCCCCAGCTTTGGGAGCGACAGAGAGAGGGAACATATGACTTACTAAGTTGTCTCATTGTCCTCAAGATGGTGAGGACGGTGGTGGGGAGCTGAAGCAAGCGTTACTTAGAGTCACTTCCTTTCTTTGCATTTGACGTTTTTCTGGTCTTGGCCTTTGAAGTCTGAAGTGTTCCTGAAACCCAGTACTTGGAGCTTTCTTCTGTTTTTATTCTCATTTCCAAAAGGAAAGGAAATCTCCACCCTCTATGGTCCCCCAACCTTAGCTGTACCACAAACTCCCATGACATCTGCTTACAAGTCTCATTTCAGCTGTGTCTTGGGAAGCTTCCTGGGAGTTCATCATCTAATCAAATGATCCCGTGCTGAGATGGGTTAATAGTCAAATTGTCTTGCCCAGTGTAAGATACTAGTTCTATTTTTACACTCCTTTTGCTATTACTATAATATAGCCAGTGCATATTGGAGTTGGGAACAAAATGAAAATATTTCGATTCTGAAGATTGTTTGCATATTGTCCCTGACTAAGAGGAACCCAAAGACTGACAGTCCCTCTTCTGTCCTTACTGAAACTCTGAAATGGCACTAGAATCCTGCCCTTTCCCCAGTGTGGAGGCCTGATCCTTCTGCCTCCCTGATTACTGTGATTCTTGGGACACAGCCCTGGCCCTTGTCAGCCCCGACAATGTTAGAGACCAGAAGAGCACAGGCGCAAGCACAGGTCGGAAACCTGTAGTGTCACGTCTTAGGGTTACTGCTGTGAAGACACACTATAACCATGGCAACTCTTTTTGTATTTGTTTTTGTTTGTCGTCTTTTGTTTCGTTTTTTCAAGATGGTCTTTCTCTGTAGCTTTGGAGCCTGCCCTGGAACTAGCTCTTGTAGACCAGGCTGGCCTCAAACTCACAGAGATCCACCTGCCTCTGCCTCCCGAGTCCTGGGATTAAAGGCGTGCGCCGCCACCACCACCCAGCGACCATGGCAACTCTTCTGAAATCTTAGTTTAAATGACGGCCTACAGTGTCACAGGCTTCGTTCATGTTTCAGAGCTTTATCATCATGGTGGGGAGCATGGCGGTGTGCAGGCAGACATGGTGCTGGAGAAGGAGCTGCTACATGCTGATACACGGGCAGCGGAAGCAGACTGCAGATGCTGCGGGGGATTTTTGAGCATTCATGAGACCCCAAAGCCTGCCTCCACATGACACACTTCCTCCAATAAGGCACACAAACCCCAACAAGGCCACATCTCCTAACAGTGCTACGCCCTTTGGGGGCCCCTTTCTTTCAAACCACCACCTGTTCTAACCATATAATTCAAGGCCTCTGTTTCACAGTTGTTCTTAAAGCTCTGTTTCGCTCAATCCTGCCAAACCTTCACTCTTTCTCATCTCTTCTCATGAACCTGTTCCTGTTGTCTCCTTGTACCTTCTATACTCCTATCGGTGTAGCACCTCCCCCAGTCTTTTGGGTCGTATCCATATCCTTCTGCAGCGGCTTCCACGTGGATATACATATCTAAACTCTCTGGGATCGGAAATGGTCTTGCTGGTCCACACCTTTAACTTCCTATGTTTCATGACCTGAAGTGAATTTCCGAGATATCACTCATGTGTAAGCAGATCGCAATGCCTCCTCAGGTTCCTGCCTCGCATTCAGTTGCATTTAATGCCTAACCTTCCGCACCCTCACCTCTTGCCTGGGATCCTCTCAATTTCCAAGGGCCTTCTCCCAGGCCCCACACCTGCTCTGACAGCCACTCACAGGGAGCTGGTTGTCTGCCGACTCCTGCCATCCCTGCCTGCCCCACAATCCACATGAGAGCTGCAGAGCTCGTAGATAAAGTCATATGCTGGACTCTGAACCCGGCAAGACAGAGATTGGGGACTGATAAGTGAATGGCAGGTCAGAGTGGCTCCTGGACGGATTTCAGCTCACACCCAGAAGGTATTTCTGATTACTCTGGAGTGAAATGGTGGTCTGAATGTGACTGAAGGTCTGTAGGACGGAGGGCACTCTGTTCTGACCTGTAGTCCAGCACTACCCATAGTCATGTCATTCATTGTATCTGATTTACCCAATCTGATTAATCCAAACTAGACATCATCTTTAAAGATGTCTCCAAATAGACTTAGAACAAAAACTCTGTGATAAAATGAAGTTGTGTTTTTCCTCTAAACTGTAGCCATTTCTGTTCGGGACTAGTGCTGCTATATAAAAGAAAACTCACTGATGGCTTCTTTGCTGTTGTGTGGAGTACTGAAAATTGCATCCTTATGGCCCTGGATGGGCCTTTCCTCCATTAGAGAGAGACTCCTGAGGGGATGGGAAGATCTCAACAGCCTGGGGGAAATAACTGCCGCCATAGGGAGAGGGAGATAGCGTGGAGAAGTACCTGAAAGGGGAAGGATTTGTCCCTGAATAGCAATCCCACAGGGCAGGGGGCCTCCCTTTCTTTCCCTCTCCTCCATTTGAGCTTGCCAAATCTCGTCCTGGAGGGCTGGCTGACTTCACCCCACTGCCCCACATCTCTGCTTGTTGCCAAGAGCTCAGAAGAAAGCCTCCCTGCCCATCTGTCTGAATCTGTCGACCTGTGTTCCCCTGCCAGCAGGAAGTAAACTTCAGAGTGAGGCTTTCAGTGGAAAGGGTGAGATCAGGCACAGACACATGGCGTGAGTCCTTGTTCTCTGTGCCCGGAGTGCCAGAGCCTCTGCTCTTCTATTTATGAATCTCGTTCTGAAGGAAGGCGTTTTTGATGTCTGCTGTAATGTGGGTCTGTGTAGCACCTGCTTCTCCAGCTGATGACCAGAAACACCTCCTTTCTGTAGTTGCTGTCCAGGCAAGGACATGGGTCTCAGCATACGGAGTTGATAACCACTTTACAATGTGAGGTTTGAAGGGGACAAGGCACAGAATCCAGAACACAGAGTTGATGGCGTGCTCCTGCTTCCAGTTAGTAGGTTGGGCATCCAAACAAAAAATTGCCATGTCCTTCTCTAGGGAAGAACGCCAGTCAGTAGAGATGAATGCAAATACCACACAAGAGATTACAGTCTGAGAGGCTCTGTTAGCATCAAAGGGGAATGAATTTCATAATTCTGATATGGTCTACTTGGAACGTTTTATACTGTTCGTTATGAAATCTTGCTACTTATAATTTGAATTACCATAACAGAAAAAGGTTCTGTATGAGCTGTTGAAATTGTCATGTCTCTCTCAAACTGAAAGGTTTAGTTTTCCTGATTACAAATAATGACCTTTTAGCTGCAATTACCTTGGCAATATAGAAGTTAAAGTAAACGATCACGATCTAAGCAGTTGAACTAAAACAAACAAATTGGGAGATTCAGTTGAAGGCAGTTAACTTAGTCTAGGCAGGTGGCACATGCCTGTAATCTCAGCACTTAAAGATAGAGGCAAAAGGATGCAAATTTGATACCAGCTTGGGATGTATACCAGGACCCGACTCAAAATCTAAGACTCAGGGCCAGAGAGCTTGCTCCGCATGAGTAAACCAAACCTGGAGACCCGAGTTCAAGTCCTGGATTCCATGGAAAGGTGGAAGGAGACAACAGACTCCACAATGTTTTTTCTGACTTACATACACACACACACACACACACAGAGAGAGAGAGAGAGAGAGAGAGAGAGAGAGAGAGAGAGAGAGAGAGAGAGAGAGAGAGAGAGAGAGAGAAACAGTGTTCCCTACACATCACACGCCCATACATGCAAACAATAAATAAGAATAATAAATCCAAGGGCTAGGGATATAACTCAGCTTCGTAATACTTGCCTAGCATGCACAAGATCCTCAATTTGACTCTGGGTACCCCAAAATCATGCCAAAAAAATCACCTCATATCAATCTCTATGATTATGTTCATCAAAGGGTATGATTTCCACCTTTGCCTCCTTGTTTGGATTGAGATTTCTAAAGCAGCACACTTGGAAGCCTGTCCGTGAAGAATGACTAGAGGAGATTTTTGTGGAGCGTGGGAGCACCATCCCACAAGCTGGGAGTGAAGGAATGAAGGGAGTAGGGAGAGGCCTAGGACAGAGCTGTCCACGGTTCCTTTCTGCTGGAGACATTTTTCCTGGTTCACAGGCATGTAGGTATACAAACCAAATACTTACTGGTGACGAATCATAAAGAATTTATTTTACTTAAATTCTTTGGTATGCTATAGTTTTATCACTTATTAAAGATAAAAGTAAATTTTATGCTAAAGAGATATGTGTTTATCTTTGTATAAATCATTTACTCTTAGAATATTTGATAATACAGGATATAGTCTCTTTAACATTGTTCAGAACTGACTTAAATTTTCAATTTATAATCATCAAATATCAGAATTCCGTTTCATATAAACACGTAGTACAAGATGGCATCACTGATACAAAATGGCATCATCCATTCCAGAAATTATTGGAAAATCTGTCCTAAATCCCATGGCATTTTTTTTAATATTTTGGTGTATGGGTGTTTTACCTTCAGGTATGTATTACCTCAGCTGTATGCCTGGTACCCACAGAGGTCAGACTAGGGTGTCACACCTGGTTTGAGCCACCATGTAGGTGCTGGGTAAGAGTTCCTCTGGCTGCTAAGGCAACTCCCCTATCCCCTACCAAACTTCATTCAATTTTTAAATTAAATTCCTTCAAATCAACCACTCAGATACCTATTTTTTTAATCAGATGTTCTAATGCCATAAATCCAAAGATACTTTGATCACCATGTGCTGAAGAACGGCAAAGAAAATGCTCTTTTCTGTAATTAAACCACTATGTTTATATAAGAACAGACAGCTTGGTATGTTCTCTAAAGACACTGAGTCAGAAGACGAAATGGTCTTGAATCTGAGACAAGGTGTTGCAGGTGAACAGCCTTGTCTGTAAAGGGTGTTTGGGGTACCACCAGTGAACAGCCATGTGAAGGGAATAATTGTGAAGGTGTTGCAGTGAACAGCCATGTATGCAAAGGGTGTTTGGGGTACCGCCAGTGAACAGCCATGTGAAGTGTATGTATGTGAAGGTGTTGCAGTGAACGTCCACGTATGTAAAGGGTACATGCTTGTGTTCAGAACCATGGCTGCTGTGAAGCTGACCATGTGATACAGATGAGTGCTGTCAGAAGCACCTCATAGTCACTGTGTTTGGTTTTAAATTCGTTTTTGCCACTGTGCCTTCAGAATCCTATTACTGTTGGCAAATGTGTCACAATGTCATATTTAACTGCAGGGCCCCTGGTGGCCATGGTGGGAGTGCCCCACATTCAGCTACATATCCTCTGTCCTCTATGATGGGAGGTTGTCTCCACCACATCCTCCCCCAGGATTGACGGAACTCTGAAACCGAGGAAGGACTTTCCCTTCTTTATGGTGTTCCTGTTGGGCACTGTGCTGCAGGACAAAGTCTCATGCACGCTACAGTAGTTCCTCATCCAGAGTCTGTCTTTCCACAGTCATTCACAGTACAAGGTTTAAATTGAGAGCTTCAAAAATAACCTGAGTTTTAGATGGCATGCCATTCCGGGAATGATAAAGATCCCGAGTGCTGGGGTTATAGCCCTGTGCCTCTATGTACAATTGAGGTTTATTTTTCATTGTATGATGACTTGTTAAATTTTTGTTAAACATGAATTGATGTGGCACTATAACCTTCTTGAAATATTAATTTCAATGCTCTTTAATTTGAGGAGTGACAAGAATAGTAAAGATTTGGTAAGGAGTGAATAGGATCTGGGAGGAACTTGGGGAGGGGAAATGATTTAATCAAATATATTGCATAAAACATTTTTAAAATAATTTTTTAGAAGACTGGACATGAGCTGAACAGAGCAGCAATGATAGATATGCTAATACAAAATGGGAAAAGCCCAGGAGACTCAACCCTACACAGAGAACCCCAGAAACCGAGGAAGGCTGAGAATGGGGAAAACAGTCTTCCCCAGATTAAATACCAAATGGCCAACCCTGAAAATATATACATACAATAACATTGTACAGACTTAGAAGTTTGTATTTATATATTTAGGTTTATATGTATATATACATACGTATGTAACAAGAATTAATGAAAAAGAGGCCAAGAATTTGAAGCAGAAAGATGATGGGTATATGGGAGGGCTTGTGGGGAAAAATGATATAATTTTATACTATAATCTCAAAAATGAAAGGAACAAATTTAAAATGAATAGTGAATATTTCACGAATCCTTCTTCCTGTTTCTCCCAACAGTGGGAGCATACATGAATGCAAGACAATGTCAAGTCTAGTAACCTCACCTTGGGGTACTTCTGCTGACTGGACTACACACAGATCCTTGTTTCCATCGGTATTACACACACTAATTACCATATTGCATACATGAGCATGCATATGCACATAAGTAGGTGTTTGAATGTAATTGCTTTCATTGATGAGTATTGTATAAACAAATACATTTATATATTTATGAATACACATGTTTCTGTGGATGTGTATTTATAAGTATGTGTTTGCATCTGCTAATGTTTGTGAGTTAATCTGTGTATCTGTATGTGTTTATTGCTTATGTATGCATGCATATGTTAGTGTGCTTGTTATACATAGGCATCATGTACTCTTATGTGTGTTAATGAGTACATGTACATATACGTATTTGCAACAATACATGTGCATATGAATTTATTTATTTATTTATTTATTTATTTATTTATTTTTTGTTTTTTCGAGACAGGGTTTCCCTGTAGTTTCTAGAGCCTGTCCTGGAACTAGCTCTTGTAGACCAGGCTGGCCTCGAACTCAGAGATCCGCCTGCCTCTGCCTCCCGAGTGCTGGGATTAAAGGCGTGCGCCACCACCGCCCGGCTGTGCATATGAATTTATATTACAGCTGTCTGTGCAATTCTTTTCAGTCTGATCATGTGTGCCATCACCAAAGTCAAAGTACATGGTGCCATTCTGCCATCAGAAAGGAACTCTTCCAAGCCACATCTGCCCAGTTTCTGCTCCTGGCAACTGTTGGTGTTCTGTTCAGACTTAATTTTAGTATCTGCCTGGCCCACCACCCTGGCTTGGATTTTCTTGATAAAAAGTTTCAGTCAGATTTTGCTTGGCATCCAGACAGAGTAAGCATTAAGGACAAATTGAAGAGGGGCACGGTGACCTTCCAGCAGACTGAAGAAGGTAACTCATTGTCTCTGCATCTCTCTCTCATGTAATAAATCTGGACTTGGCCTTCCTGCAAGTTCAATAAGTGGGAACACTTCAAAATGTGTGGAAAAAAAAAAACAAAGCTCAGCTTACAGGAAAAAGTAACATGATGACTTCATTTAATTGCTGATGTGGCTTTCCCTCTGTATGCAGTGAATACCATTGGTTAATAAAGAATCGCTTTGGGCCTATTACATCACAGAATAGTGCAAGGCAGGAATTCCAAGCAGACAGAGGAAGAGAGAGTAGGTAGAGTCAGGGAGAAGCCATATAGCCACTGCAGGAGACAGATGCTGGATGCTGGATGGAATCTTACCAGTAGACCACAACTACGTGACAATACAGATTAAAAGAAATGGATTAATTTAAGATATAAGAGTTGGCCAATAAGAAGTGTGAGCATTTTATAGGCCAAGCAGTGTTGTAACAATACAATTTCTGTCTTATTATTTTGGGCCTGGACAGCTGAGAAATGAATGAGCAGCCTCCGCCAACAAATTGGAAATAAGTTTCCCTTCAAATTTACCTAAACATCTCTCAAGGATGATGGCCAAGTCACTTCCCAAACAATCCTCATAAGGTCGTGTGCCTGTTAGAGACTCAGTCCTATCCTAACCCACATGTCCTTTCATCTAGGTCAGGAAAGATTTGTTCAAAGACGAAAGAAAAAAGATGTCATCCAACATCTTAACATTTGAAAACAATGATATTTTAAAAGTATCCTCACTCATGAACCCTAAACCAACAGCTGTGGAACCGCATGGGACTGAACTAGGCCCTTCGTGTGTGGGAGACAGTGTGAAGCTTGGACTATCTGAGGGGACCCTGGTAGCAGGACTGGGTTCATGAGCTAGCTTGGTGGAGCCCATTTTCCACGGTGGGATGCTGTGCTCAGCCTTAATGCATGGGGGAGGGGTTTGGTCCTGCCCTTACTTAAAGTGCCAGACTTTGTTGACTCCCCATGATGGTCTTTATCTGCTGGGAGGAGTAGATGGGGTGAACTTGGTGGGGTGAGGTTGGGAGAGCAGGAGGAGTAGGGGGGATGAGAACTGTGGTTGAAATGTAAAATGGAATTAAAAGAAAAGAAAAGAAAGAGCAATGAACACCCTGGAGAATATTTTTGCGCTATTGGAATACCATTAGTAAGACTCATGAAATCTTTTTTTTTTCTCATGGTTTATTTTTTTTATATTTAAAAATTTCCATCTCCTTCCCTCCTCCTCCCCCCTCCCTCCCCTCCTCCTCCCCCTTCCCTCCCCTCCTTCTCCCCCTTCCCTCCCCTCCCCTCCACCCATACCTCCCCTCCCTCCCTCTCATGAAATCTTATTCTCTGCAAGATGTATAATGCTCCCTTCCACAGGAAGACTGGTTTCAGGATATATCTTTCTTTTCTTTACTGAAGACAATTTGATTTTAAAATAATGAGATGATAATAATAATATAATAAAAATCATAATAAAATAAAGTAGAAGATAATGATTGTTAAGATAGAGTATGAAAAATAATTATATTTACATATGTTTATCATGATTCCATTGTTTGTTTCATTATATGTTTACAAGAATATGAACATGCATAGAAGAATGGATAAGCAATGTGAAAAGGAGGATGAGGATCAAGAATATTTATTATGTCCTTTGGAGTTATGTCACATTCCTTGCCAACATCATGTACAACTTCTATGTTTAAAAAATCTTAAGACAAATAATTATGAAAGTCTTTAAGATATTACAATGCAATTGAAGAATTTGTATTCATAAATAAAACTTTCTTTTAATTTAAAATAAGTGTTTTTACTCACATGTTTTGCAAGCCTACATATCTGAAATTGAGCTATTTATATTTTTTACAGATGCACATAATACCACATAACTATACATTATATAGTTACATAGCATTATATAGCATAACTATACATTACAGCTATTTTAGTATAATGTATACTACACCATATTATTATATCCTACTGTTATACATTTTGTAATATAATAGTACAGATCTGTCATTTACTGACACAAGCATACATTTTATTGTTATTTACCACACTTATTATTGATTGCTATTATGTGTCACACTGTAGTAACGCGAACATGAGAACATCACCCTCTATTTACGTTCTTTTCTTTGAAGGTGGTGAGGGGTGTTCAGAAAGACAGCTTT
Organism: Arvicola amphibius; assembly: GCF_903992535.2. Classification (NCBI taxonomy): domain Eukaryota; kingdom Metazoa; phylum Chordata; class Mammalia; order Rodentia; family Cricetidae; genus Arvicola; species Arvicola amphibius. The sequence continues at coordinate 4,562,693 of NC_052049.1, read as the reverse complement.
GTCACGTTGCCCAAGGTACGCCCTCACCATGAGATCAGACTTTGCCTTCCTCTCAGGTTCTTGAACAACTGGATGTTCTAGTTAATAGTTGCTCTGACTTTTAGTCTTAAGTGTCTTCGTACAGTGTCTTATAATCCTTTGTATCCAGATACCATCCAATCACAGTGCCAATTAAGAGTGAAATACATGTGCAACTTGAGCAAATATTTATTAATTCACCTCCACTAACATGAACCCAGTGTAAAGACTGGGTTATATGTGTTCTCGTATAAAGCCGGGCTCTGCCTGAAATATGTCACCAGGGACTAACAATGTAAGTGGTTTGTCTCTGTCCTTGGTGCTGACCACAGCTCGCTCTTCTGATCCACCCACTCATAATTGGTTTCTAGCCATAAATAAAGGACATCGAGCCTATAATTCGTAAAAAATCCTAGAGAAGCTATATAAGAAGGTGAACCCAAAGAAAAACATATAGTTATCCTCCTGGATATTGGAAGTAGACAAGATTGCTGGACAAAAATGGGAACATGGGGGGACGGGGAGAGAAAAGTGTGAAGTGGAGGATGGGAAGAGCTTGGGGGAATAGGATGGTTGGGATATAGGAAGGGTGGATATGGGAACAAGGAATTATATATCTTAGTTAAGGGAGCCATTCTAGGGTTGGCAGAGACTTGACTCTAGAGGGGTTCCCAGGTGTCCAGGAAGACGCCCCCAGCTAGTTCCTTGGGCAGCTGAGGAGAGGGTGCCAGAAATGTCCAGATCCTATTGCCATACTCATGAATATCTTGCATATCACCATAGAACCTTCACCTGGCATTGGATGGAGAAAATGACAGAGCCCCACATAGGAGCACCAGACTGAGCTCTCAAGGTCCTGATGAGGAGCAAAAGGAGGGAGATCATGAGCAAGGAAGCCAGGACCGCGAGGAGTGCTTTTACCCATTGAGACGGTGGGACAGATCTAATGGGAGACCACCAAGTCCAGTCGGAATGGGACTGATGGAACAGGGGACTAAACCGGACTCTCTGAATGTGGCTGACGGTGGAGGAGGACTGAGAAACCAAGGACAATGGCAATGACCATGAACTCTACAGCATGGATGGGCTCACTGTGAGCCTTGTCAGTTTGGTTGCTCACCTTCCTGGACTTAGGGGGAGCTGGGAGGACCTTGGACTTAACATAGTGAAGGGAACCTTGATGGCTCTTTGTCTTTGGAGAGGGGTGGAGTGGGGGTATGGGTGGAAGGGAGGGGAGGGAAGAGGGAGGAAGAGGGGAGGAGATGGAAATCTTGAATAAAAAAATGAGAAAAAGAAAAAAAAGAAAAAAAAAGAAAAAAAAAGCCTGGCAAAAAATTTTTCTTTACATTAGATTTCTTGTGGCAGCGGTTGCTCTTTATAACTGCTTTGGATGCACAACCATGAATTCTGTCTCTCCTTTGGCTAGCAGTGATTAGGAAGAACCCTGTCATTCTACTGTATTTGACTTGAATCTATTCAAACAGAAAGACGGGTCAGGTGATGGTGTGGGAAACGTCCACATAGCTACATTCTTAAGTTCCATCCTTTAGGTATATTGGCCATACCAGTGGTCAATCATCTGTTCATTCTCCTGCCTACCTGTCCATGATCATAGTTCATGTACATTCCTAATCAAGCCCTTGACATTGATACATGCTGCATTTAAACCCTCGGCTTACATCTCAACTAATATTTAGTTCTCTACAGGTATTTGTATGAGAAGACCGTAATCTGAAGATCTTTGCCTTATAAGTCTTGAAAGAACTATAACAGTAAAGTCTATCTGCTGCCACCGTGGCTACTGAATGTGGTTAGTGAGCAGCCTGGTTGTAACTCCAGACATGCTAGCCGGAGGTCTCTGTGTTTGTCTTGCCGAGAGGAAAACCTGCCATACTCCTTCTCCAGACTTGCTTGCCACAACTGCCTGAAATGTGAGGCCATCCTGGGCTTGCAAGGAGTATGTTCCCTCTCCCTGAGTGGGAGGAGGAGTAGTGATGGCCCATGTGCCTTGTGAGAAACCCTACACCCATTCCATGCCCCCACATACATTACCCTTACTAAAAAGGGCTGTAGACAAAAGTACATTTAGCCCCGTATTTAAACCATGCTCTCACATATAATTTTGCTTGCTCATCTCTCTCTGCCATGTAACACTTGAAATGTCCCTATGACTAATTTATGTGGACTCCCCACGAGACTCATTAAAATGGGTATTTTGCTAATTTTAAACTGCACAGTATGTATGGAAAGTGTACAATTCTTCCAAGTCTCCTAGTGAGTCTCTCATTTGATACCAGACTGTGTCCATCCCATAAGGACACATGGGTCTCCAGACAGGATTTTCACAAACCTCCTAGAGTTCATACATAGGTTCGCTGAGGTCTGCGTGTCTTTCTCTAACATTTCAAATAGGACACAATGCATATTTAATAAACTTCTTGCCCACTGGGATTAGAAAGATGGTGTGTTTTGATCTTTAGGAGGACCTGAAATTGATTCCCATCACCCATTGTAGTAAGCTCACAAGTACCTTTAACTCAAATTCCAGGGAATCCAATACCCTTGTCTGGATTTCCAAGAGTACTCACATGTGAGATACACTCACACAGGCACAGATGTATACATACACACATGTGCACACATGTATGCACATATATAAACACACACCATAGATATAAAAAATAAACATTTTTTTGGGTTTTTCGAGACAGGGTTTCTCTGCAGCTTTTTTTAGAGCCTGACCTGGAACTAGCTCTCGTAGACCAGGCAAAAATAAACATTTTAAAGGTTCTTGCCCACTTCTTCTGTATACTGACTTTGAACCATTACTGTTCATAAACTATCTAAAAACATCTAGAGAGTTTATCGGATCAATAAATTACTTTTCACAAAAATATCACTTTACTACCAGTGACATTAAAGGCTAATACTTTCATTGGGCCTCAGTACACTTATCATGGATATTTTATATCCACATCTGAGGAAGCTGAGACAAAGATATTTACAGCACTGTCTGTAGCAGGATGGCAGACAGCAAGTTTCCAGGATGGTGCTGAATAGAGTGTCCCACTCCAGTTGGCTCAACCTGCCACCCTGCCTCTGAAGCTAAGTCCCATGGAAGACTTCTTTCCTGAGGTGAAAATGTCAGGTAAGTTGGGATGGAGTAGGCTACTTGGTAAGCTTTCAGAATACTCCACTCATTCTTTTTCAACTGGCTTTAATTAAAGTCTGGCTCAATGTTTGGTTTGCCAGGTGAATTCTCACTAAGGCTTTTCAGTTTTGGTGCAGCATCTAGACAGTCCAATAAGAATACCCACATGAAGATGTTCTTCTTTAACACTGGGGGTGCTTTAAAATTCCCCCCATGGGGCCATTTACATAATCCAACCCTGATTTCAATAAAATAGCCAGACTCATTCTTGGTTTGCACATAGAATTACCATTATCAATATGGTATAAACAGGTTGATAGATAGATGACTGATAGATAGATAGATAGATAGATAGATAGATAGATAGATAGATGATAGATAAATAGATAGGTAGATAGATGGGTGATAAATAGATGATAGATGATAGACAGACAGACAGATAGAAAGATAATAGATAAATAGACAGAGAGACATATAGATAGATGATAGATATATAGGTAGGTAGGTAGATGATGATATAGATATAGATATATAGATATAGATGATATAGATATAGACATAGACATAGACATATAGATAGATGATATAGAGATAGAGAGAGATATGGATAGATAGATATAGATAGATATAGATAGATATAGATGATAGAGATAGAGATAGAGATGATAGAGATAGAGATAGAGATAGATAGATGATAGATATATAGATGATAGATAGATAGATAGATAGATAGATAGATAGATAGATAGATGATAGATGATAAACTGGGAGGGATTATTGGAGAACTGGCTATTATGAAGGCTGCTAAGTTCACATAAGCAGCTGCAATCTAGGGCGCTGACACTGTGGCTCAGTACAAGTTTAAAGGTGTAATAGTTTGAGAATCAAGGATGCTAGTGGTGTGACTCTCAGTCAGAGGCTAAAGAGTGGCAACCTGTACAAGTCTCTGATGTAATCTCAGCATCAAAGGAGGACCTGGAGGTCTGACATTCAAGGACAGAGAAAGAAATGTATCCTTACTCAAGGTACTGGAGAGGAGTCTTGCCTTCTGCATTTTTCCCTGCCGAACTCCCAGTTGAAGGATGATGCCTGATCACACCATTCTTCCCCACTGCTTCACATCCAGCCTCCTCTGGCCACACATCAGGACATGCTCAACAACACTTCCCCAGCTCATGAGGCCCTTCTTATCCCTGCCAAGTTGGTACATACACATCACCATCACACCCATGGCAGCCCTGACCCAATCAGACTTTCCAGACATACCAGCCCAGACCTGAAGAAAATGCCTGGACATGCTCAGAAGTCCGCAAGGAGAACAAGAAGTGTTACCACATGTCATGTGCAAAAACCTTAACATCCAAAACAAATTTTGGTTGAGGAGTGACCTCAGCTCTGCAGTGTTCACCAAATATGCAAAAGTTCTGGAACTGACATAATTTTCATGTCTCTATTTTTCCTATTATCTTCTATAATTATTTTTAAAGAAATTGATTAAGGTACACCAAAGAAAAATCATAAAGATTTCCTCTCCCAAGATAGCCTTATTATAATTTCCTGAAAATTGCCTTCTATGACTAAATTATTTCTTCACATGATTCCATACAGTCCCTGATGTCTCTCTTCTACTTTGATTTCCAGATTGCCGTAGCATCCCTGTGGGCTCCTGAGCAATCAGTCGAGCTTACCTTAACCCATGTGTCCATCTCCAAAGATGAGCAGACCAAAGCTCAAAGGCTAGTTAACCTGTAAGTGGAGGGCACCTAAACTGGTTTTTGCAAAAAAAAAAAATAAATGTAGAAGATGTCCCTGAATCATCAGTAATTTCATTAATTTTATTTGCTTCTAATACTATTAAGTCATCTGGAGTATACCACTAACCCAAACTGTCCCTGAGCTGTAGGCTTGGCTGCCTGCTTAATATTGACATTAAGATGTAAAGAGATACAGATGATTGATTGCCCCTCAAATATCCAAAGAGGGAAACCCCAAGTTGTTCCCCACCCCCTCATGTGCTTATAGCTTTTGTGTAGCTGATGATGTAAAACAAGCACCATTGCGCTTGCCTTCTCTGTTTCTCCTTCCTGTGGTATGATGGCTAGTCCCGTGTGCTAGACAAGATGGAGAACGACTAGAGACCAGTCTCTGTGGATTCCTGTGAAGGATTAACCAGGTTAGATTAATGGAGGCAGGAAAACCTATGCTAAATATGGGCGGTACCGTTCCATGACTTAGTCTCATTGGCACAGAAAGGAGAAAGCTGTCTGAGCACTAGCAGTCAGTTCTTTCCTGTCTACAGACACAAAGTAGGCAGCTTCTCTGAACCCCGGCTATCATGACCTCCCCATCATGATGCGCTGTACCTCCAAACTGTGAGCCAAACTAACCCTTCATTGTCTTAGCTCCTTCTTTAAGTTGCTTTTGTTGCTGAATTGAGACAAGTGCATGATATACCTGGCTACAGAAACCATGCACAGGACAACATGACTCCCAGAGGATGCTAGGGGCAGCAAAGGATGGAAACCAGGACTGCATCATAAAACACAGCTGCCCTCATTCCATTCACACCCACCTGCAGGACTGACCAGGCTACCTTCACGCTCTCAGTGGTTTCCCTCAGGCAGGCATCACCCCAGATGCTCCTCTTTAAGGTTTCTTACCTTGTTGGAAAGAGCAACACTTACCTGCTGGCTCAAGTCAATGGTTGAGAAGCATCTTTACTTCACTATGGCATTTTGTGAAGTTATGCATGACACGTGTAACATCATTCCCCCATATCATAATAGAGTCACTGACGCACAAACTTATCTCTTTGTTCTGCGACCACACCCACTCAAAATCCATTTTCCAAAAGCAGTTGGAATGAACCTTTTCAAAAACCCCAACTCTATGGTCATTGCCTATGTGAGCCCTTCTGCAAGCTTAGCAACTCGCTTTATATAAATCCAATATCTCACTGTAGTTTATGCAAGTGTGACTGTTTGATATGCTGTCAGGGGGTGCACATAATTGTATTAACAGTCAATATGATAGTGACTAAGGATGAAAACTTCAAAATGGTTTTCCTCTAGGCCTTTAATTCTTTAGTTTAAATATGATTAAACTATAAGTGAAGCAAACAATATAAAAACAACCACCTTCTAATAATTATTATAATAATTATCACTGATGAAATAGCCAAAGTCTTTACCGAACTAAACTTTCTTATTACATTACTTGTAGATTTATCTAATTGAAGTTTCTCATACTAACTATGGCCAACAGACACACAGTTTGGGAGAATGAAGAAATGACTGACACACACCAAGATGTGATTGGGTGGACTGTACGCTGTACATTATGAAGGACACATATTAACAGCAGCCTGAAAATGCAGTCCTACATTGTGCACTGTACTAAGAGGAAGACGCAGGTTAATACGTCTGCGTAGGAGGTCTCTGTAGGGAGCAGTCTTAGGTGTCTGTCATCCAGGAGGAGGATGTAGACAAAAGGCTTTTCTCCATCCAGTCCGACAGCTGCTTGTGAAATAACCACTCTGAAGCTCATTATCAGTTGCAACTGTTTGGCCGATGACTCAGGCTATTACTGCCTAGCTCTCTCTTATAAATTAACCCATTTCTACTGATCTGTGTATCACTGTGTGGCTGTGTTCTGGTATGATACCTCTGTTCTGGTATCATTCTCCTTAGGCTGCTGCTGGCATTTCTCTTCTTTTTTTTTTTGTTTTTTTTTTTTCTTTTTTTTTTTTTTTTCGAGACAGGGTTTCTCTGTGGCTTTGGAGCCTGTCCTGGAACTAGCTCTTGTAGACCAGGCTGGTCTCGAACTCACAGAGATCCGCCTGCCTCTGCCTCCCGAGTGCTGGGATTAAAGGCGTGCGCCACCACCGCCCGGCCGCATTTCTCTTCTTTGGTAGCTATATGGCACCTCCCTGACTCCTCCTTCTCTTTCCCTGTATCATTGTTTGGACTTCTTGCCTAGCTATATTTTACCATTGGCTTAAACAGCTTTATTCAACAACCAATGAAAGCAACACATATACAGGAGGACGTCCCACATCATCTCACCCTTTCTGTCTAATTAAAAAGGAAGGTTTTAACTTAAACATAGTAAAATTACATATAACAGAACAGGTATCAAGCTAGAACTACAGTTACAATGGAAGGATACTGCCATTAATAGTGTCTGTACACACTGTTTTTTTGCTAAAGGTCAACCATTTATAAACATCCAAACTAGGATCAGAGGAAGGTTTTGCCATTCCTCTGAGCTAGCCCCAGGGACATCTTTCCTAGTTGCATGGGTCTGAGGTACTGGGGTCTTTCATGTGGCCATGCTCATGTCAAATACACATTCACCTGGGACTTCACCTTGTCCCCCCAAAAACAAATTTATAAATTAAATTAATGGTTTATAGTCTGCTTTCTGTCTTCTTGGGAAATAAGCAAATCCACTCATGTGGCTGACTTTGTGTTGCACTGGAGATGTGGATAGATGAGACAGATGTTACATCTCCCACAAACATCAAATGCTTACTTTAGATTTATAGAAAAGGTTTTCCCACCCTTTATCTAAGGCATTACCATAAAATATTTTAGGAATATGTCCTAAATATTCTTTGTTTTGTAATACATGAATTCAGATTATATTAACCACTGTTTAGCTTAACATTTATAAGGTCCTGGCCTATGTAGACAATTTTCCAAATAGTGAATCATAAAACATTTCAAGCACAAAGAAGTAAATTATTCCACTTCTCACGCTGACTCTGCCTTTACTTCTTGCTCTCTTTGTTTTATCGTGGTTTGAGCCAATCTTCTATCTTTTTTGCCTGCCAACAATATAGCTCTCCCTTCGTTTTTCTGGATGCATTTCAGGATTTGGAGTAGAATATGCGACTAAGCACTTGAGGCCAGCCTTCTGCACGGCGCTGTTTGAGATCTGTGCTTGCACTACCAACTCTTCCTTGTTGCTCAGCTCTCGGTCTCCATACACGGCCCTCAGAGAGGACTCCCAAGCTCTGGCCATGACAGGCAGCCCCCAGCCATGTTGCTACCCAGTTTCCTTTTGGCCTTCTGGGTTTTACACTCATTTGTTTCCTGAGTTCCTCTTCTTCTTGTAGAGAAGCTGTGGAGCCTGTGGTTCTTTTCATTTGCTGCCGTATCCCTAGAACCTGGACCAATGCCTGGGGCAAAGCAGGTGCACACTCTATGAATGAATGAACGGAATGAATGAATAAATGAGTGATTTGCATTTATTTGACAGAACAATGTTCTAACACCCATTACAACAAAAATGTCTCAGGAAAATGACACAAAACAAAGGCTGACCTGAATAACCCATCTGAATCCAACATCTATCTGGATCATGTCTATTTAAAGGGCCTGCAGTTGAAGTGCCCATGCACACCATGCTGGTGTGGGGACTATCTCCTTGCCTTCACTGTTCAGTGCAGCAAATTTGTCACATCCCAGGTGGTTGCTCGTTTGCTTGGCCATGTAGACATTCTCAGTCCATGCAGCTTTGAAATGAACATAAAGACGGATCTGCATAAAGGTCATAAAAGGTAGCAGTAGCCACAGGAAAGTCTGTGCAGACTAGGGAAAATAAACAATGCCAATTGCAGCCATCGCCAGCCCCTGCCCAATTCCTGCTGCTAAGACAGGACAGGGGAGTCTGCCACCAGCCATTTGTCTGCTGTCTCACAGCACATTAGCAATGGTGGGAAGGAGAGATCAGGATTTTGAAAATTTGAGTGAGAGTCATAACATAGCTGGAAGTAAATGGGGGTGCAAAAAGAAAGGCAGCTGCGGGGAGCTTGAGAGCTGGGCGTCATCTGGGGGAGGAAGCCAGAATGTCTGCTAGAGCTCCCAAGCCACAGCTCCCACGAGATGAGCAGCTCACATTTCAGGAACGGTGGAATTTGAAACTCTTGGCCACGTTACTCATCCCTAATTTCCATTGAGGCATCTTCGTGGACATAATGGCCAGCTGCAGCCAGCACTCGTGCTGAGGAGAGGGTGCTCTGGGACTCGAGGCAATGTTAATTGAGCCTCAATTGCGGGTAGATTGTCATCAGCTTCCGCGGCAGGCAGTGTGTGGGCACTGCAGAGCAATGGAGCACGCATGACCAGTTATGTTGAGGACACGACCTTGGGGAGCATGAGGATGACCGCCGATCATTAACCGAGTCTGAGAGTAATTACAAGTTCCCACTCCAAAGTAACACTACATCCAAATGCCCGGGAAACAACATTTTTAAGGGCATGACATATCAAGAAAGAATCCAAACATTTCACGGAAAGCGTGGGGGCATGAAGCATAGGCAAAATCTGGTCACTTGTTACCTGGGTCACAAAATGAGCAGAGGGATTGTGTTGCTAGGAAAGTCCTCTTGCCAGGGTATAATTTAGGGTCAAGTGGAAAATTCTAGACTCATGTCAAGAATTGCATGTATCATATACAAGAACTTACTGTAAAAGAGTCTGGAAGCCTGCTTGGATTATTTAATTGCTTAAAAGCTTAACTGCAAACTCAGTGACTGTAGCCTTGGTCTGTCCCTTGAGTGTAAAGAGGGGGGTGGGTCATTTCCCACTTGTCTTCACCAACCTTGGAGGAACTGCTATTGAGTGTGCAACAGCAATAAGGGTCAACTGTGATGTTTTTAGGTCCACACTACAAGAACTGTGACAGTTTGGGGTGTGTGTGTGTGTGTGCGCATGTGTGTGTGTGTGTGTGTGTATGGTGCACGTGTGTGTGCATTTGAGTGTGCATGTGTGTGTGTGTGAAGAATTGCAGTTTTTAAGGATTGATGTGGTTTTGATGTAAAGTGTTCCACATATGCTTATGTGATTGAACACTTGGTCCTTGCTTGTCACCCTGCTTTGGAAATTTCTAGAACCTTAAGAAGGTAGAGCCTTGCTGGAAGAAATGGGTCACTTATGGGAGGGGTGTGGTTTTATAGCACAGTCACACTTTCTGTAGACTGATGACCAATATGGATACAATGAAACCAGCAGACCCCCGATCTTGCTGGCATGCCTTCCTCGCCATGGAGGACCATATTCTCCTAGAACTGTAAGACAAAACGACCCCTTCCACCCTTAAATTGCTCCTCATCAGTCATTGGTCACAGCAACGAGAAAACAAAGTAATACAGGAACTAAGTGACATTGTACAATGTCTTCCCTGAGTTCACGATGCCAGGGGTCTCTGCATCAGAAGAACTAGATAAGGGAATTTTCTTTGAGAATTTAAGGTCATCATTGACAAGATCTGACCCCTTCTTGCTCCCAGAACATTTTGTCTCCATTCCTTCTCAGCCATGGTACTACATGTGAGTGGTGTGTGTGGTGTCCTTCTCAGCCCTCTGAGCTCCCAGAGACTGGTGAAGGGCTCCTTGGTGTTGTGGGATATTTGATCACACGGCTGAAACCTGAGGTTGTGTTAAATAAATTAAACTTGGACCTGAGGTCACCAAGAAAGCTCTTGCTTTTGATCACCCCAAAAGATGATGGAATTGCTCTCTTCTGACTGAGGGGCAGTTCACTGTCATGTCGGAGAATTCTCCCAAGGTTGTTTTCCTTATGGGGTATTTCTTTCTGTAATGTCGGCCTTACAGTCTAGTCACTGGGGCTGTGCTCTCATGTGAAAGTGGGTGCAGCACGGAAGATGGATTATTGTCCTGCTCTGACTGGAGTGATTCATTTGCTGGACAGAGACCTCTGAGCACTCTGCTCCTTCAGGCAAAAACCCCAGCCCATCCGTCACGCCCTGGCATTCAGGGCTTAGCTTACATGTCTGTTTGCTTCAGTTTCTCTATACATTTCAGTTTCTGAATGGTTTTAGGCTTACAAAAAATCCTTATAAACACAAAACAGTGGGTTTTCCCTGAAGGAAATATTCCGGAGCCATTCTGAGCGTGCAGCGTGGTACTTCACGGTGCCCTTGAAGACAACCTCTGCTCCTTAGCTGTTTTCTCCATGCTGAAGATACACGCAGTTGAAGTAGATGTCCAGTTGCTAATCCATCCTCTACCCCCAATCCACCACCTCGACACGAGACGCCAACTCTTCGTGCCGGCCTCTTCTGTCTCTCTCGCCTATTCTTAGTGGGAGACCATCCAGGCAGCTGTAAATAATGTGTACACATGATGAAGGACTTTCTTTAACACATAAAGGGGAATTGTCTTATCATTTCTATCTCATGGGTCCTCTACGGCATTTCTGGAGATAAACAATGTTTATTGCTAATTCCCTTTTTAATCACTTACATGTTATCCTGAATCAACAATGGACACTACTTCCCAGAAATAATTTGTTTTCCTAGCGATTTGCACATCTGAGTGGACTTGGAACTGCCTGTTCACTATCATCAACCACAGAGCTTGGGCTTCTGAACGACAGAAACTGAAAGCAAGTGCAGCCTTAACCAAGAGACCACAGCAACCACAGAGAAGACAGCACACACCATCAATGAGCTCATGGGCTCTGAGACAAGAGGTGCCATGAATCCATCAAAGTCCAGAGATGAAGAAAGGAAGCAAAATGATCACCGTGTTTTTGATGATGTGGGCATCTTTCCACCAATCACACCAGCATAACCCCCGTGCTACTAACCAACGCAGTGCCCACTAACCAATTACATCAGCGTAGCTCTGTACTACTAACCAGTGCAGTGCCCACTAACCAATCACACCAGCATAACCCCGTGCTACAAACCAGCGCAGCGCCCACCTTTAGAATCTACCCAGAGATGGAGAGAGCACTTGTTGCTCTCTGAAGGTGTGGTTTGTCTTTTGACTACTTTGCTATATTTTGCTTGTATAGATTTCAACATCATGATATTTACATAATTACAATTCCAGCTCTTTTTCCTATAAATTAAGACTAATGTCTGCGCTCATTTAAGAATTTAATAATTTCTGGAACTTCTTTAGTTTGGGGTGTAAATGATCTACTTACTTTCCCGGAGCATTTTTATTGCTAATGCAGTTTCCCCCTACCCAGTCTATCTTCAAAACTAAGAAAAATGATTTGCTTGACTTGAATATTCAAAAACCTGGACATTTGTTAATTAATTTTGCTAAGATGTTTGGAGAAACTTACACACACATGCACACACCAGCACTCACACATACACACAGAGACACATGCATTCACTCACAAGACACTCACACATGCACACACAAAACACACATGAAAACTCATAGGTACATACATTTGCAAACACAAACACACATATATAGACATGCATACACACACAGTCCCACCCAGAGTTTCCTGAATTCACAGAGCCTTGTGGTTGCTATATCACTTAGACATGGCACTCCACGGTCGGTCTGGGCATTCATCAGTTTGACCAAATGCTGCTTCGTCTGTCTCTTCCTCCTTTTCACATCTTACCCAAGCCTGGAGGATGGATGAAGCAGATTCCATCCCTTGATTCCAAGCTCAAACACTCTGGCCCCCACACTTTTGCTTAAGCCAGCCTCCTCCAGCACTGCAGAGGTCCAGCCATCCCTGCCCATGCGTTCGTCTCCTGCCTTCTCCTCCCTACTATCTCCCAGCTTAGCGACTGCTGAGTGTGCGCACCCACATTCAGATGGTGGCACGGGAGATGAGGCTGAAATGGTAAATCAGATCAGGAAGTAGATGTTTGGGGCTGTAAGTTTCCAGGAGTTATTGAAAATTCTACATCAGGGACTGAGGACTTGGCCCAGTTGTATAGTACTGCCTGGGAGGCGTAAGATACTCAGTGTCCGGCGCTGGATAAAGAAGGAGAGTTCCAGAACAGATGGGCAAATAGAGTTGTGTTTCAGAAGGAGATAGCCTCAGTATAATAGCACAGGCTGTGTAGGAGAAGAGCAGAGCAAACAACTGCCCTGGTAGAGCTATAGCCCTCTAGGAAAGGCCAATGCAAGTGTCTGAAGTCACGTTCTGTCCACGGATGAATGTGAGTCACTCCCCAGGCACATTTCTTCATGTGGTCACAACAAAAGTATTCTGGAACATGCACACAGGCATAGCCATGCCACTGCCCATCACAGAATGGCAACGTTCTGAGAGGTGTGACCATAGTGAACTTCACACGGGAACGATGTTCTGATAAAACAACAAACATAACACAGTCTTTTTCAGCAGAGGGGCAAAAATGCCAAGGCCCCACCATGGAATGGCAGCCCTTTTACAGACCCACACACATGCTTAGAGAGCCCTCCCCATGGGGTCTGTTTGTGGAGTGGAGGCACCAAATGGGATGTAGCAGGGCTTAGAGTGAACACATGAGTGTGCACACACTGGGCAGTGCTTCTGCTGAAGGCCCCATTGTCATGTAGGAACCATCACCCAATCTGTACTTGGCAGAGAACAGCCCTGGTCTGCGGGCAGAGTGTTAGGAAGTCTGCTTGTTTGGTTCCTGGATGCTTAGCCCCAAAATAATCACACAGAAACTGTATTAATTAAATCACTGCTTGGCCGATTAGCTCTAGCTTCTTATTGGTTAACCCTTACACATTAATTTAACCCATTTCCATTAATCTGTGCATTGTCACGTGGCAGTGGCTTACTGGATAAAGTTCTGGCGTCTGTCTCCAGTGGGCTACATGGCTTCTCTCTAACTCCAGCTGCTTTCTCCCAGCATTCAGTTTAGTTTTCCCTGCCTATGTCTATTCTACCCTATCAACAGGCCACGGCAGTTACTTTATTCACCAATGGTATTCACAGGATACAGAGGCGCAATCCACATCAGGCAGAGCCTCTTGTGTGCCTGGCTTCACCTCTATCCTCACTTGGTCCACATTTTACCTGTTGGCTCCCTTCGTTCATATTTTCTGCTATTTAAAATTATGTATTGTTTAAACTTCTTCACACTCACCCCCAAAGAGCCCCAGATTGTTCTCACCCCTCGTGTTAGCTCAGCAGGTAATGGCACTTTCAAAAGCCTCCACAGCTTGGGTTTGACCTGACTGGGCTGAGGAGCAGTGAAGGAATTACATATATAGAAGAACTGGGATCAGGTGGTCCGTACATTCTCAAGGATCGTGTTGGCAGCCTGGAAAGCTCAACATTTGTTATGGAGACTTGGATAAGGAGGTGTATTATCTGCTCTCCATAGAAGTTCTCTGGAGGGGGCAGTCTCACGCTCAGGAAGAAGGAAGCTATGGTTGATGCTTTCTGTACACACTGCCAACATCCATGCTGGACCAGGGGAAGAAGGCCTTGCTATCCCCATGAATCTGAGGCATTGGGGTCCCTGACAAGGACATGTTCTTGTCAACACCACGTTTGCTGAGGACTTCATTCCGGCCCTACACATGCATACTGCTGGTCTTCATGACCTGAACTCCATACCCAGGACTCATACGATAGAAGAGAACAGACTCCTACCAGTTTTCCTGAGCTCCACATGGATGCATGGGCACGTGCACACACACACAAACACAGGCACTAAATACATTTTAATTAAATATAACAGAAGACTCTCTGGATAAATCCTCATAGACACACACAGAGGTGCTTCTGTCCAGAGATTCTGAATCCAGCCCAGTTGACAGTTGATGTTGGCCACCACACTCTTTTGCCTACTCTACTTTTTCTTAGTGTTTTCCCTATGGTACTTAACCCTGGCTGTGCAATGAATTCTTATCCTACAATACTTTTCCTTGGTTGTACAATGACTTCTTAGTTTTATAAAACGTAACTTAGAGAGGCAAACAATATAAGAAAAGTATCGATCACTCAATTTAAGATTGTCAAAAGAAATTTTTAAAAATGAGGTCAAACTTGACAGCAATTTTTATTGACATCATAATTGCCTGGGAAAAAAAATCCCTTTCTCTAAATGAGATTACTTGGCCTGGACTCTTTCCCCAAATATGCTGACAGTGCACCAAGGGCTGCCAGGAGGATGCTGTAATGGTGCTGCTGGGGTACAGCCTGGCGTTGAGACAGAAGGACAGCACTGGGTCTTCAACTCAGCAGGCGAGGACTGCGCACAAGGAACACTCTGAGAATCCACATGAAGAGAGATGAAATACTCACAGAGGAGAACCCTGCAAAGGTCTTGTCCCTGTTACCTCCTGTGCGGTTGCAGACCTACATGCTTGATTCCAGGCCTTCAATGCCAGGTCAGATAAGTACTCTCCCTGTGTCCAATACTCAGAGAAGGGCAAGGGGAAACACATTATCTTTATTGCAGCCAGAGAAGCAATGGAGAGGGAGTCTAATACTGGTCTAGCTGCTCAGTTGCCTTCTCAGACGAGACGGCCCTATTCCCTCTGTGAAGTGGCCAGGTTTGCTCATATGCTGTCCAGATTCTGAATCTAGCCCAGTTGACAGTGAGGTTTGCCTCCATACCCTTTTGTCTGCTCGATTTCCCCTAGTACCTTTCCTGTGATAGTTTCCTGACAGAGCAGCCCTTGGTGGAGACCAGCTGTTGGGCAGACCCGCGACTTTCAGACTTCTTCGATAACTCAAGCAAACTTTAAACAAGGGTGTGCTGACATGCCTGCCTTGACGTAAAATCTGAACACAGTGCAAGAACAGGATGAGAGCAGTGGGCACGGAGACAGACAGGAGAAATGCCGCTCACAGCTGTGGTGCCTGCATCTTTGTTATCCCTGGCCCTCAGAGAGAAGGGCATTTCTGTGCTGTTTGATCTCTTCTTGTCTATGACATCACAAGGGGGCGAGGTGTTAGTTTACAGAGAGCATGGAGTTTTTCTACTCTCCTGTCCCGATCCACAAGAGGGGGCAGTTTTCAGGATAGAATTGGGAACCAGCCAGGGAAGGTGGCCTTCCTGTAGAGCTGGGTGACATGGTGTATCACCTGCTGAGAGTCAGGCCTTTATGCATTCCTTCCTGTGTCATATTCTCTTGAGCAACAGAAATCTATGGAGCGCTAACCCTGGCCGTGTCTACAACTGGACCGCCCACGCTGTATGTAGGACTGAGAGCACAGACCCGCTGCCTCTCTCTGCCCATGGAGACTGTAGCTCTTGGCAGGAAGAGACACAATCCCACTGGACACAAATCTGAAGAATGGCTGGCTGCATTAGCAATTGGGTTGGCGATAACCAGGACACATTGAATGTAAATGTGTCCATCTGTGAGGAAAGATGTAACAAACAAGAATGAAAGCCCCAGACAATAAAAAGAAAGTGGAGCCTGGGCATTCATACAGAACAGAGGAGAGGGTGGAAGGAAACCATGGCTTGAAAGCATAGAACCAAAGGAGGGTAGGGTTCTTAGCTGTGGGGAAAGCAGACTCCTGCTGCCTGGAAGGCTGTGCTTGATTGGCAGACTGCATATGCCTTTCCATCAGTTAGCACGGAATCTAAGACTGTCTCCAGGACCCATGTTCTTAGAGGTCAAGAAGGTCGCCAAGGCCTATTCACCTCCCTGGCTACCAGTCTGCTCCCGATTGGTGCATAACAGGTAACAAATAACACAAATCAGTTTTAGCTTTGTCTCTGAAAAATAGTGCAAAACCCCTGGGGACAAGGCTGTCACCTTTGTTATCTCTTCAAACACACACAAATCACAGTGTCATAAGAGAAACAGAGTCCAATGTCTTTTGGCAGCTTCCATACTCAAGAAGCCTGGCAGCTCTGTTGATGGCAAACTCAAATAAAACTTGCCAAACATTCTGAAAGAAGACCAGACTGGGAAACTGTGAGGGAAGAGAGCAGAGCAGCAAGCCTGCTCCTGATGTGGGAGAGTCTTCTGTTTGAGTTGATTTCATTGGCTAATAAAGAAACTGCCTGGCCCATTTGATGGACCGCCCCTTAGGTGGGTGGAGTAGACAGAACAGGAAGAGGAAGTGAGGTAGAAGGCTCAGTCAGATGCCATGCCTCTCCTAAGTTAGTCAGACCACCGTGCCTCTCCTCAGAGAGAAGCCAGACGCGAGGAAGCTCCAGCTCAAGATGGACGTAAGCTAGAAACTTCCCGAGAGAAGCCAGACGTGATGAAGCTCCAGCCCAAGATGGACGTAAGCTAGAAACTTCCCGGTAAGACACCACTTCGTGGTGCTATACAGATTATTAGATATGGGTTAATCAAGAAGTGAGTAAGAGGCTGAAAATAATGGGCCAGGCAGTATTTAAAAGAATACAATTTGTGTGATGTTATTTTGGGGCATAAGCTAGCCAGGCAGCCAGGAGCAGGGCAGGGTGAAAAGCAGGCCAGCCCAAAGCTCTCACTACATGCTCCTTAACCATAGGTTGTGGAACCCGAACCTTTAGGCTCTGGGGTATCCTATGACACCCACAGAAGCTGTGAGAGACCCCATCTCAAGACTTGATTACAACCCTTCTCCAATCTCATGGTGGCTGCCACCCTAACAATAAGAGATTCATTTTGTTAGGAAGGGTCGATGCCGGCAGAGCATTGTTGAGAGTGGATCTTCTCTAGACAGAACAGAATGAAAATGCTGAGCTGACTATGATCTGCAGGCCAGGCCACCCCCTGAATAATGTGGGTGCTTCCCTAAAGTAGATGGTTTCTTATCAGTGTCAAGGCTCAGAGGGCAGGGAGCGCATGGCTTATATAGTTTAATACATCTCAGTTTTTAGAAGTCGGCCTTCTTCAGATGATGACATTTTATCACTGTCTTCCAAAGCAGACTATGGCTATGCTCACACATAGGAATCTTGTCTGACAATTCTGGTGGTCAGACAACTACCCATATGATGGAGGAGTGTCTATGTGTTACTTTCATTATTAATAAAGAAACTGCCTTGGCCCTTTAAGAGACAGAAAATTAGGTAGGCGGAGTAGACAGAACAGAATTGTGGGAGAAAGGAAGCAGAGTTGGGGAGACGCTTCAGGCAGTCGCCATAAGCAGTCGCCATGACTCTCCTCTCCGAGATGGATGCAGGTTAAGATCTCTCCTGGTAAGTGATCCACCTCGTGGTGCTACACAGATTACTAAATATGGGTTAAAGCAAGATATGAGAATCAACCCATAAGAAGCTACAGATAAAGGGCCAGGCAGTATTTAAATGAATACAGTTTCCGTGTAATTATTTTGGGTAAAGCTAGCCGGGTGGCGGGACACAGCCCCGCCGCTCCATTCTACACCCATAACTTCACAGAACCTTCCAAATGGGCTCCAAATTTGACTCAGGCTTCAGTCCCACTTCAGAGAGAATAAGTATCAATGGGCATGTTACTGTCCTTGGAACACCATGCTCAGGCTCTGTCAATGAATCCATTTTTCCAACACTCATTGAACACCGCCCACGTCAAAGGCAACCGCACTGTATGCCAACGTGCTGGCACACAAGGAGGACATCAGAGCTCCATGAGAAGCACGTGGGATTTTGAAGAGGAGGCTTGGCACACCGTATGACCATGTGGGAGCCACAGAGTGGCACTGTTGCCTCCTTGGAAGGGATCTAGGAGGAGATGCGGTTTGGGAGGGACAATACAAAGCTCTTTTTCATGCGTGTCATATTCAATGAACTTGCACACAGTGTTGCTTGAAGATCAATGAAAATGTGAGTCTGGATCCTGAGCAGAAGGACTGAGACGGGGACTCCATGTGGCTGACCCTAAGAGGGACACCGTTGCCTGTAGTAGGAAGGCCGCTTGTTGGTCCCCGGCTGCCCAGACTCCCGAAATAACCACACAGAAATGGTATTAATTAAATCACTGATTGGCCACTTAGCTCTTACATATTAATTTAAGCCATTTCTAGAATATGTGTATGTGTATCACCACATGGCTGTGGCTTACCAGGTAAAGTTCCATATAGCATATGTCTCTGGTGGGGCTACATGGATTCTCTCTGTCTCTACCTCCTTTCTCCCAGCATTCAGTTTAGTTTTCCCCACCTAGCTCTGTTCTACCCTATTAGGCCAAGCCAGTTTCTTTATTAACCAATAGTATTCACATTGATGGGAATCCCACATCAGATGCTCATGTGTGAAGGTCTTGGAGGCTGAGGCCAGAGCAGAGGTTGGTTAGCTGAATTGTCACACATTTCTCAGTGCCAGGATCCCGAGCTGAATCCAGAACACATTTCATCAAAAGCTGCACACACTTATGAGGGTTATGTGCATATGGGAGTGCCCTTGTGTGAGAATACCTGAGGTGCAACAGGGAGAGGCAGGGAGAAGAACCATCAGCGGACTTGGCTTTAATTAACACAGCCACACTGAACCAATGAACCACAGACACCTTTTGTCCTCTGATGACCAAGTAAAGTGTTCTGACACACAAACATTTTACAAGGTATGTTGATTTTTCAATGAGATGCTCGGTGATTAGATCAAGGTGACTGAGCCATCCATTACCTCACAGTTTTCATTCCTTTGAGGTGTGTTCATTCCGAATCCTCTCTAGCAGCTATATTGCATCCATTGCTGCTGCTCTGCAGAGCTGCAGGACACTGCAGCTTGCTCCTCTATCCACCTGGACTCCTGCACCGCTGACCCTGGACCTAGGCCCTCTCCTCTATAGCTACACAGCCAGGGCCGCTGCTCCACCTGACACTTAAGATCAAACACTTTAGCTTCCACAGGCAAGAACTTTGTAACTATTTTGGCTCAGTGGTTAAGAGCACTGCCTGCTCTTCCAAAGATCCTGAGTTCGATTCCCAGCAACCACATGGTGGCTCACAGCCATCTGTAATGAGATCTGGTGCGCTCTCAAGGAAGAGCCCTCGTCAGTCGCCCTCATCAACTTAGACCGTGAACCCAATATGGACAAGTTCAACAGAACCGCCATATACGGGCTGCCCATGCCTGTTTCAGCACTGCCAGGGCATAAATTTCATTCAGTTTAACTTTCTTTTTTTCCACGGTAGCCTGCTTAATCCAGCTGAGCAACCACTGGTCAGCACGTGCTTTTCAGCTTCGGATATATATTTAAAACCTGACCGGTGACACATGAACTCTTTGTTCACAGCGATGTGGGGATGAATTGCTGTGATTTTATGAAATTAGAATAAACTTTTTCACTTCATACAGGAAAATAAAACTTCCATATAAAGTTATCCCAAACATATCATTAAAAAGGAACAGAGAGGAGGTATCAAATTGGTATTTAAAATACAAATAATATTTTAAAAATATTTTCTACTCAGATCAGCTTCAAAGCAAAAATAATATGATGAAATAAGTAATAATCATATATTTAAGGACATGTGGAAATATGACAGACATGTAACATAACCACTTCCTTGGATAAAGACATTTTTAATAATTCTTTTCTTAATAACCTCAGCCATTCTGTCCTACCACATTTCAGAATTAAATATTTGAAATACGCACTCCAGCATAGTCCTACCTGAAGACCTATATTTTAAGTATTTCCTCCTTCATCCCTGTGTCTGAAAAAGAATTTGCAGAGCTCTGCCAAAACACCACATCTCTATGAGGAACAGGAAATCTGCAGTTAGGGAGAAAAATTAGAAATCCCAGGAGGGCAGATACAGGTCAATGCACCTGCCATGACAGCAGGAAATGCAGGCATTCCCTGTGGAGTGTTCTGCCCGTAGAAACCTCAAATGTGTGCATGAAACACCCTGACCAACAGGAAGCCTGATTCCCAGCGGCTGTGACCCTGTTGGGCAAGGGCATCAAAGTGGCTGCCAGAACACCTGCCCGATACCTGCTGTCTCCACCTCAAGCAACTTCTCCACACTGTAGGAGCCAAGGGAGGAGTGCCAGGCTGGCTCATAGGAAGGTTGCCTCTGTGTAGGCATGAAACAATATGATTTGTGTATGTGTGCTAAGTGGTTAGGGTTAGGGGTAGGGTTGAACCCTAACCTTTGTCTGCACAGCGGTGTGTCTGTCACTTAGCCTGCCAAGGTCTCTCGCGCACAGTATCATAACACACTGGACCTCACAAGCCAAGACCCGGATTCACCCAGCACTGCACATGGTCTTATCTGAGTCAAGATTCAGGAAGCTTTTCAAGCCCATCCCTGATAAAGGGTGAGTTCAGTGCAGTAACCCTGAAGGTTTTAGCTTCTGAGCTCAGGCTCGCCCTTCCCCAGGGTTGACGCCTTTGGTGGGGTGCACCCGCAGTGCTGTGTTCCATGGTGACAAAGCTGATGTGGGGAGGATGCTGACCTGGAAGGACCGCTTTGTTTCCATCCTGCCGACAGCTGTGCTCCTGTTCACCAGAAAGCATCCCCTGAATGGTCATAAGGACTTGGCGCGCCTCTCTTTACCTGTTCTCGGATAATGTTGGTTCCCTGTAAAGCATCCTGGTCCTGGAGGAGGAAGCTAAGTCGAAAGGATGCTGGCCTCTGTCTCTGTTTCATCTGCTCCGGGCAGAGTCATTAGTCCTCTCTGCACTTCGTGCTCCTCACATCCCCTTGGCCATTAGCATGGGTACTGTAGGAATAACCTGAGGTTCACACAGCAGAATAAACACCTGCTGTCACCTGAATGGACAGTGCCCCCTCTGCCTTTGAATGCATCCTCCTCCTTACAGGTCAAGTAGAGAACAACCTGATATCAAAACAACAGAGTCTCTCTGGAATCTGCATCAGGAGTGCCCGGGCGGGTGTGAGTGATTCCACACACCTTTATTCCCTCGGCCCACCCACGCGGCTCTAAAATTACCTTCAGCAATTTTAGCGATTTATTGGTAAGTAAGGTTAATGGTAGGCCATTTTCAGTGGCCATGGGGTATTATAACATGCATTTTCTGTGAATTCAGACTGACCACAGGAGGTCATACAGATTTGTGCTGATTTGTCAAGTATATTAAGGGGCTTGAGACTTCAACTCAGGTTGTGCTATGCCTAATCGGGGACAATGAAGGTTTGCACGCCTATCTGAAACTGCAGCCCACAAAGTTAGTTTTCCAAGGACTAAAAAGTCAGACTCTTTCACTTCCACATACTACGGGAAGTTTGCTCCTCCAGCTGGGAAGCGGGGCCATTCCCAAAGTCTCCTCCAGGCAGCAGGAAAAAGACTGCTTACTTATTCCAATCTCACTGCTGGGAGGGGCTCACTTCTGAGAGATGGGGCTATGGGGGCTTCTCTGTCATCTTAAGTGAGATCAGATCCCGTGAAGCCAATGAAACCCTATGGTTACTTTTTATTTGAAAAGGTCATGGGGTGGCTCTGAGAAAGGGCAAAAGTTAGCAGCAGCTAGCTGTGGCAGAAGTGACACGTCCCCTCACAGACAGGCTGTCACTTTCAAGCACCAGCTTATCTGCGTCAAATGTTCAAGCAAGCATTTCAGGTAGAAGCACACGGTATTTATATTCTCTTTGTTTTTCATCTTTATCAACTGAAACCCAAGCCTGGACTGACTTTCCCTGCTGCCGTGATAAAAAAAAAAAAAAAAAAAAAAAAAAAAAAAAAAATTTAAGCAACTGAAGGGATGCAGGGTTTCTTCAGTCTCACCGTTCAAGGTAAGGTTCATTGCGGCGGGGAAGCGGCAGCAGCAGGAGGCAGCTGCTCACACTACACCACAGACCGGGAAGCCAGAAAGCGATGAGGATCGTGCTCCGCCAGCTGCCACTTTTCTCTTCAGTCCCGAGAACAGTGCCATCCCTGGTGAGGGCTTTTCCCGCATTAGTTAGCCTCATAAAGGCAATCTTTCACAGGCCTGCCAAAAGGTCCATTTCTAGATCCGGTCAAGTTGGCAGCTGAGATTAACCTTAGATATATAGACAGACAGAAATAAAAGGATGGAGGGATGGAAGGAGGAACAAAAGAAATGAACTTATTTATAAACAAAGATGAAAAAGTACAAAAGACCAAGACAAGAAAGACCCAATGGGAAGAGTTGACTGTGACATCCACTGCCCCTGTTGCCAGGCTCTGGACCAATCAGGTTGACGGACAGGATTAACCATCGCAGTATATTAGCTCCTTTTCACGGACCCTGCCCATCACCAGAAGCCCGTGGTCCCCGTCTCCTCCTCCATGAAAGCATCCCCTGAATGCAGCAAGGCTCAGGGACTGCCTGTCACCTTTGCTAACTGAGCAAACTAGTGAATGCATCCACTAGAATTCTTTATCGCTTGCTGGGTGCCATGCACTGAAAGAGGGTTCCTCTTCCCTCAGCCTGCGATGACATGGCAAGAATCTGTCACCTGTCCAACAGAAAGCGGGCCCTCCCTGCATGCGGCACCCGTCTTAAGCTCCCAAGCTCCCAGACCCCGGGACTCGGAAATACACTCCTGCTACGTCTAACCCACTTGATCTATAAAAGCCGCTGCAACAGTCCAAGTGGATGAAATCATAAGGAAACATTCGAAGAATCCCACAGACCTAACCTGACTGCGAGCCAGCCATCCTGGAAGACAGGGTGAGGAGAATTCTATTGAAAATGGGGAGGGGTTTTGGGATCAAGGCTGTGATCCTTAATGTAATGTCAGTTTGCCACAACTTAGACTCACCTCAGCAGGGAGCCTCAACTGACTGCAGTAATAGATGTGGGGAAACCTACCCCAAATGTGGGCGGAGCCTTCTGGTAGCATCCTGATTAAAAATCAGTGATGTGAAAGAAGATTATTCCTTTTTGCTTGCTTGCCCTCTCCCCGCTCCGACCCAAAGCTGCTACATTAATTTATCCTGTTGCTGCTATTGTAGTCTCTTTGTTGATATCAAAACCAATGTTTCCAGGCTTCCACTGTTGACTGAGGATCGGCAGGTCTACAGGAACCTCCCAGGCCTCCATTACAGATTGAGACTGGTAGGGACCCAGTCTCAGGCCCTGGGCAACTGCTGTGTTCTCAGCTCCCACATGTGAGGCAGCTCCTATTTCTACTTGATTGATTTAAGTGAATTTAATAAATTATAGATATTTTTATAGTAGTACATATGTTCATTGTATCTATTCTGTTCCTCTAGAGAACCCCAAGACAGTGTATAAGTTCTTTGTGAATATCAGAATCCCCTCTGTACTGTTGTTCCTGATAGATAGGCATGTGTGTAAACCAGGCAAGATTTTATAAAGGACTAGAAAGGATAGAAAAAAAAATATGTGCGCATGCGAGCGCTCTCTCTCTCTCTCTCTCTCTCTCTCTCTCTCTCTCTCTCTCTCTCTCTCTCTCTCACACACACACACACACACTGACTTGAATGGCCTAAATTAGTAGAACTGAGTCTCTCAGCAATGCCTATCTGCATGCTAGAGAAGCTGAGACCCCAGGAGTAGCTCAGTCCGCAGACTGGATGCCTCTGCAATCCTAGTCTAGAGCTGAAGGCCTGGAGGAGAGACAGGGAAGACGGCTTAGTTGTTTAGAACACTAGTTGCTCTTCAGAGGATTGGGGTTCAATTCCCAGCACCCATGTCCGATTCCAGGGCTTTTGACGCCCTCTTCTGGCTGCTGTAGGTACTGCGTGCACTTCGGACACAGACGTATATGCAGGCAAAACACCCATACACATACAATAATCCAAAAACTCTTTCCTTTGAATCTCAAAGGCCCGAGGGATTTCTAAAGAACCTTTGATCTTCATCCATGTCATTCCTACAGAAGCTCAAGATTGACAGTAGCAGAAGACGGTGACAGCGGAGATGGATGCATTTACCTGCAAGACATAGCAGGCATGCAGCTCTGCTTTTTCCTCAGAACTCTTTATATAGGGACTGTCACCAGAAGGTCTTCTTCCCTCAGTTAGCCCTCCCTGGAGCAGACCTTGCCAAGTTGTCAATCAAGATGAATTATCCGGATGGTGGTGATGGTGCACATCTTGAATCCCAGCACTCAGTAGACAGAGGCAGGTAGATCTCTGTGACTTTGGGGCCAACCTGGTCTACATAGTAAGTTCCAGAACAGCCATGACAGTGCTTAGAGACCCTGCATAAAGAAAAAAAAACAGAAAATAAAAAAGTTAACCATCCCAAGGCAATAACACCTCTTCATAGACCTTGTCCATCAGTAGAACCCATGACTCCAGTTCCTCGGGCTATCTTTCAACAAAGCAGAGAGCTTCAGGAGAGGGTGGTGGCCTCTCTGACTGGAGAATGGCCCAGCATGCACTTCAGCATCTCTATCTCAGTGGCTTGATATGTGAGTAGGGGAGGGGGGGACACCTGTGCATCACAGGAAGACTTGAGAGCCTTTGACAGGTCCCATGTACAGCAGGGTACAGGACATACCAGGAAAACTATGAGCCACACAGCTTCCACGCAGAGAAAAGACAAGGTTAGCGATTAACACACAGCATGTCCTGTTTATCTGAGATACTTAGATTTTATGCATCATCCATAAATGGGCATCTGTTAAGGATGAAGGCCTTCAGTCCTCCTCGTTTGCCTTTCTGAGATGACACATCAAAGGGTCCGCCACAAAATGTCTTCTGAAATTACCCAATGTTATATTTTCCCTTCCAAATGTTTTTAAACTATCAAACAAAATAAAATAAACCTTGATCTAAGTGAATTTTCCTTATGTGGTTAGCTCCTGTCTCGTCATTCCATTAGCCCAGGTCAGCTTTTCCGTGGTCTGCAGTCAGATTTGATAAACCCAGGGATATTTTAAAGCGCTGGGTCTTGAAAGTCTGCTGCTTGTCTGCGTGCCCACGCTGTGTTCTTTCGCCGACATCACTCTGGTTTCTCCAGGAGGGGCATCCATGCGTCCCCAGACTTTCTTCCACCCTCTCTCATTAGGATTCTGCATTACAGACCACAGCCACAGAAACCTCAATCATGTGCACAGAACTATGAAACTGCTGACTTATGTACTTCCCTTTCCTGCAGTCACTGAACCAAACTACCAAATTTATTGTCCCTGGCAATACATACGACAGAACCAGAGGCCCCAGTCACTTGTCTAATCCTGCTGGGGAGAAACGTGAAAATCTGACAACATGCGACTTCTGCGAGCACTTGAGGAGCCACACAGAGACTTCTGTCTTTACGGTTGAGAAGACTGAAACCCCAGTTTCTCCTCCTTTCCTCTGCAGGCAGCACTGATGTCCAGAGTCACTGCTCTGCCTGAGAGCATTGGACCATTTGCCTTGGCAGCTTCTCTTGCAGCTTCTACAGCCTCCCAGACAAGCAAAGACCTATTTTGCAGCCACCGAAAAGTTTCCAAATGTCGATTCCACTGAGTATTTAACTTGCCCTTTCCCGAAGCCGTCTAACCCTGGGCTCATGGATGACTTCCCTCCACACTGGCAGGCCATGATGCTCTGGTGTCACCTGTGCACAGCAGCACAGCCCTCCCCTGAAGAAGTCGTGTAATTTGGCTACATGGGATGCAGCAGTATTCCTCGCCTCTGGGATAGGAGCAAGACATTCTATTCCCAAAGTGCACAGCCTTGGATCAGAGCGACTGAGCTGTTATTCTTGAAGGATTCCAAAACACAGCCTAAGTCTCCCAAGTTCAAAAACTCCAAGGGAAATGGGAGGGCTGTGGCGGAGGCTCGGCACATGGAGAAAAGTGTCTCCAAGCCTGAGAACGTAAGTCCAGTCTCGGGAACCCAATGGTAGTAGGATAAAGCTGACTCCTGGAAATTGCCCTCCACACACATGCCATGGCACATGCCTTCCACCCACATGCACGTGTGCATACACACACACACACACGAGTAATCAAGTAATATATAGTACTTACTGCAAACCTCTCCCCGTGGATCTGTGTAAGGACAGCACATTCTCTCTCTTTCACTATAAAAAGATCAAGAGTGCAAAAGACCCCTGCACGGCTCTGATTCCCATCGAGGGCTCGACACCAGGAAAGCTAACTTGCACCAACCACAGAGATCAGGCACAGAGCAGCACAAGCACCCACTTAACGTTGGAAACCTGCAACTCCAACTGCCCACTCAAAGAGTCAGATCTGAGATGTTAGGAAATGCTGCTCCAGGCAGATCAAGGACCACTGCTATCTCACATTCAAGCATTGCAAAAGAACTGAGTTTACAGGGAGGATGGTCACATTTATTTCTTGACTCACAAACACTCCTTTTAGACAACTCTCTCTTAAATATTAAGAAAAGGAAGTGTTCTTGCCCCAGATCGATTATATAGAAGGTGAATGTTTGTTTTCCTTTGAGGTTTTCATTTAACCCAAACAAACTGGCTTGGGCTTAGGTAAACAAGTCGTGGAACAGCCTTGAGTGAACAAAGACACCACAGCTAAGAAACCATGCTGGCAAAGCTCCTCGCAGACTTGGGGAGATTGCTGTAGGATCAGATCAGCACAGAGTGTGAGAAGGGACAGCCCTGGGGTCTCTGCAGCTCAGCACACTCCACGCAGGTTCGTAAAATCGGATGCAGCGTGGAAGCCAGCCAGTCTGGCTCTCCTCCAAGCAAATAGACAGCATCTGGTGTGACAGCAAGCTTGGCAGGTTCTGCAGAGGACAAAACTTAGGAGGATGGATACTGGGCAAAAAGGGGCAAGGCTACCTAAGAGGTAAGCGTGTGCTGCCAGGCTTCCTGCTCGCTCTTGGCGTTTTCGGGCAGATCACCCTGGCCGATCAGGGTGTACTCGGTGCTCTACCCTTCGGATGCCACAGCCCCATTCTATTCTTCAAGACAAAGTGAGAAGTCTGCAGCTGCCTCTGCCGCCTGTGCCCCTGGGTGAATCTTCCTAGGGCACCATGCTGCTCCTGGGATGCCCTATATGTATTTCTTGTCTCAGCTCCAGGACATTTGGCAGTATAATGGCATAACCTGATCTACATTTCAAAGGCATCTTTTTAGGCAGGAGAGAATTTGCTGGTGCCTCAAGAAGGTGACTTTTATTCCCCGTCTTTAGATGCTCCTACCTGGCTCAAGGCAGAGACAGAACAAGTAGGTGAAATTACTGGTCACATGTCAGTCATCCAGTGGTGGTAGAAGCCACAGAGCCTGTGTGCGCGGTAAGAAATCAATAGCCCTGTATGTCAATGGCCCCAAGTTCCTAGTTTTGGAACTGGACCAAGTTGGCTTCATAGAAATGTTAAAATGACAATTTCCTGAGCCTCACATAGCGGCTCTGGTTTATTAGTCCTTGCCAGGGGCCCAGGAACTTATTGTCGGTGCATTTCTTCAGGTATTCTGCACAGAATGCAGACTTTCACATCTCCCAGCTGTGCCACGAGGTCTTGTGGAAGAAAACTGTCTGTGCGGAATTTACAGAACGACGGTCCACAGAGGCGACGGTGGCTCTCTTCGAGAAGCAGAATTGGGGGTGCTTTGGGCTCCAGATACCTTCCTGACAAGTTAATAAGGGACGGCAGCTGTTTCATAATCAGAAAAAAAAATGCACAGTAAAACCAACATGAAATAAAATGGTGCTGGCATTTTTCCAAGTATAGGCTCAGCATAACTGGCATAGAAAGACTGCCGGGGCACACAGGGCATTGAGCGGATTTGGTCAGGAGTCTGTTCTTTGGGATTAGTAGGCTAAGAGCGTTTTATTTTGATTTTTATGTTTGAGATGTAAATTTTCATGGTGATGAACCATTGAGATCCTGATGTTATTTGATTGGCAGAACAAATAATCTTGTAGCCAGAATCACAACTACATCTAAAAGTCAGAAAAACCTTGCTTTTTTTTTCCCCTCAGTCCTTTAAAAATTACCCTTTGGCCTCAATTTAACGCCTGGAGCAGCAGTCTCTCTCTCTCTTGCTGGTTGTGAGTTGGAAGCTCTCACAACCTCTTCACAGTGTTTTCCTCTTTCTGCTAAGTACGTTTTAGCTCTGGTTTCTCTTCTGACGATTTGATTGTATCTGACATTCCAGCCGTAAAATTCTCAGAGACTCCCTTCACCTTGCGCTATGCCCCCCCTTTCATCTTTATGTAATCCTTTGGAAATATATTTGTTCTACCACTAATTGTGTATGTATGTGTTGCCATTATTACCAGGGCTTCCCCAGCTAGACAGCAATGCCCATGAGTAAAGAGTCCAGAGACGGTTTCAGGGAACAGTGTCTGCTCTGTGGCACAGGAGTGTTACTTATGCGGTGGAAGCCCATCAGTTGTGTTTGGTTAGCATATTACCTCAGCTTGCCTAGTGAGGGCTTCTACCGCTGTGGGCTCCATGCGGAAGAAGCCACGCAGAATCCAGACCCGTCCACAGGAAGGTACCGCTGGGGGCTCCGTGTGGAAGAAGCCACGCAGAATCCAGACCCGTCCACAGGGAAGGTACTCATTCTCCTTCAGCATTCAGAGTTTGGACTCCGGGAGCATGGCGGGCCATGTTTCTTACTCAGAAACCCCGTGTGCTAGCGAGGCTGTCACCAGGTCATGCCTGTGTTTGCGCCTACAATGTGCGCATGCGCAGATGTGTACAGGCGCTTGAGAAGTCCAGAAAAGGGTGCAGGATGCCCTGGAGCTGGAGATGCCAGTGGTTACACCCTGCCTGGTATATGCACTGAGAACTGAACTCAGGTCCTCTGAAAGAACAGTATACTCTCAACCACTGAGCCAAATCTCTAGTACCCGGCTTTAAAGCATCTTTTTTTTTTTTTTAATTTTTATTGATTCTAGATTATCTTGCTTTTGTGTGTATAAGTTACTTGTGTTGTGGCATTTAGTGATACAACATATCCTAATAAATATTAGCAACATGTGTTGACTGTGCTATGTGGTTATTAATAATCACTTTTATGCAGAATTTTATGCAATGAAAAAGTGCAACTCTGACGAAGAGAAACACACACACGGTTTAAGGACGAAAGGAAGCCCAGGAATTGTGATTTTGAATCAAGTCTTGTGTTTAAGGAGATGAAACATTCACTGAAAAACAATAGAATAAAGGGAGCGGTGACCTCAGCGCAGGGACCCCCTCAGTTAATCCTGCAACAAAGGGAAAAGCCTGAGAGATTTCCTAGGCCTAAACAACAGAAAACCTCTGCCAATGTGATTCAAGGAGGAGTCCGGTTCCGGCCCCGGCAAGCAGAGGAACTTGGCAGCTTTGGTCACGTGGTTCTGAATTTAGATCCAGAAGAGTACAGGAAAGGGGTTGGGGAACCTCTCTCCAGAGTTAAGGACAGATGTGTGGCAGGAGAGCCCCTTCATGGAGGCACAAAGATGCCACTGCATGCAGCTCTCAAGCCTGGGTTGACCCCAAGATGCTGGAGATGCCAGAGCTGTGAGACATCTGACAAGGAAAGCTGAAGACAGAGAGTGGAGAGAGAGAGAGGGGGAGGGAGGGAATGTAGGTGGAGAGTAGAGATGCGAGAGGAGCAACATCTATAGTAGAATATCGCACGATCTCTTCTCTCGCTCTTTTCGTTCTTTCCTTCACTCCTTTTCTTGCTCTCTTCTCCTCTCTCTCTGCTCTCTCTCTCTCCCTCTCTCCTCTCTCTCTCTCTCTCTCTCTCTTTGGCTTTGGTTTTTTGCCAGTCCCACAAGCTGGAAGTAGTGGGAGATCTTAAGGCTCAGACCTGGGAAGGCAGAATCTGGAGATCCCCTGCTGGTTTGCATCTCCCTTTAATCCCTCTCCTCCGTGCTGGGATGAGAGTGTGCATTCTATTATAATAGTCTTCTGGGCCACTGTTTGTTGGATGTATCTGACCTGCTGTATTATTTTTAGATGAGAGCTACAGTTAGTTAAGAGACTTCCATGAGTCTCAAGAGAAACTTGGGGCTTTGGTCTTTTAAACTTTCAAACCTTGAGACGATTATTCAACCAGTTCAGACTGTTGGAGCTGGACTGCACAAGTTTTGCCTCACGGGATGGCTCTAAGGACACGGTGGCCAGGCAGTGGAATGGTGTAGTTTGAATGAGAATGGCGGCCACAGGTCCATGTGTTTCAGTGATGGCTCCCCAGTTAGCTGGAACTGTTTGAGGAGGGTTGGGAAAGTATGGCCCTGCTGGAGCATGCCTGGCCTTGTCGGAAGAGCTATGTCACTGGGGTGGGCTTTGAGGTTTCCAAAGCCCATGCCAGGCCCAGACTCTCTTTATGGCTGCATCCTGTGGATCAGGATCTAAAGGTCTCAGCTGATGCTCCAGCACCTTGCTTCTCTGTTTCCCGTCAGGATCACCTACAGCTGTGAGCAAGCCAATTAAACACTTTCTTTTATAAGAGGTGCCTTGGTCATGGTGTCTCCACACAGCAACAGAACAGTGACTAAGACACCACCTTCCCAGTCACGGAATTCTTCAGCTTTGGGGGCTATAAAAATGTTGGGGAGTCCTACCTGACTATAAGACAGCTAAAATAACGGGGGACAGTTCTAGCTCTGCTCCTCTTCATGCCTCACCTTTATTTGAGACACCAGTTGGTAGCAGATCTTTGGGGGGTGGGTGAACAACCTCAACAACAACACCCCCAAAGCTTCCACTCCCATATCAGAGAAGTTTCTCTACATTGTTTGCAAGGTTTGCAGCACGCCATCTTCTTTGAGGGCTCATTTAAGAAGTCAGCATCACATTTTTCTGTTAAAGAATCAATATATAATCTTTGGGAGACTAAAGGGAAAGAGAAAGAGAATCACCCATAACTCTCTCTCTAGAAACTGCTGTTTCAAGGGCCCGGGGAGTGTTTCTATGTTTGTGTTTGCATATTTATCTACCTTTATACTCTCTGTGGGGACATTCTGCATGGTTTTTTTTTTTATCATTTTCTCATTTTCGGATGTGTTTTATAGGGTTTTGCTGGCATTTGTCTTTGTTACATGCCAATTCCACAATGTCACACCAAAAATTTAGAGCTGATTCAATCGTGAATTAATTTCTTGTTTGTTCCAGTGATGTGTCTTAAAATATCTGAGTATGATTTCTGAGAGAGGAGACTGACTCTCAGCGGCAGTGACCTCTCTCTCGCCCTTTGTTTGGGGATAAAGGTTTAATCTTGGCAATAGTGGTGGCATACACCTTTAATTCCAGCACTCAGGAAGCAGAGGCCAGAGGCTCTCCGTGAGTCACAGGCTTCTCCAGTCTACATAGTGAGCTCTGAGTTGGCCACAGAGGCGGCAGAAGCGGTGGTGTGTGCAAGGCTGTGTAACGGGCTGGGACTTCTGCACTCCTGATGCTGGTGTGCAGTAGACATGCCTGCTGCAGCAGGACTGCTGTAATGCTTTGTGCCTTATTACTGGTTCCACACTTAAAACGCCTCTTCTGTTTGGTCTTCAGTTGACCAAATCATAGCATGGTCATGAGGTCCTGAGGTTTTGTGGCTGGAATGAGAAATGTCATCCAGAAGGTAGTGCTGTTTGGGAAAATGATGGAACTTATACTTACCAAAGGTCCTTTCCAAACACGCACGCACACACACACACACACACACACCCCTCCCTTTGTTCAACTAAAAATTTAGAATTTAAGACACTTCTGTTTCTTAGGCCGCCCACAGGTTAGCTGAATGCAGGAGTCTGATGAAGCCCTGTATTCAATGCCTTTCTGGGGTCATGTGATGCCTAAGAGTGGACCAGTCTCCCCTGACCACAGGGCTCTTAGCATCAGACCGGAGCTTCCTATGTGTCTCATCAGGCTGCCACAGATGACCGACCAATTTAACATCATCATAACAGCACAGAAGTGTGGGCGAAGATTTGTTAAAAATTAAAATAAGAATCCTGTACTCTATCTTATAGATGCCAGTGGGCTAATAATTAATTTTCCCATATGGGTAGTTATAAGAGGACCTATGTGTGCACCCTGGTGTGGTGGCATCACAACAGTGAAGTATTTTCTTCCCAAGCTCAGCTCACACTACTTTTCTGGTCTTTTATTTTCACTGTCCCCCAGTACTGCATGAAGTTATGTGCATGTACATATATATTAGACCCAGGGCTCTGCACACGCTCGCCAGGTGCTCTACCACATCCTTGACCCTTTGAGACCAGAGCTTTCTATGCACCCAGGTTGGTCCTGAAGCTGGGATCCTTCATCTTTCCCCTGAAGTGGTAGGGCTTCAGGCATGCACCTCGATGCCCAGCTAGCAGAAATATATTACTTACCCCACCTCTTGAGGTTTGAAAACGTCCAAGATAGTTTTGTGACCAGGTTCCAAATCGAGAACTTTTGAGATTCAGCTTGAATTAATTCTTGCTCTAAATCTAATGCTTAAGGAAACAGGCACAGTCTCTGCCAAAAAGTCTGCGGGTAAAAGCAACTACGTGGATCATTCCAGAACCTTTGAGGTTGACCCCAATGGTCCTCAGCTTTCTTCTCCGAAGACAGGCTGCATCCAGTCTACCGTAACCTGAAATATTAACATACAGGGAGTCTGGCTTCTTCAGCTCCGTGAACTTGAAAGGAGGTCTGCTTTGAACCCAGCCTCCCTTGCTGTTTGAGTGCTTTCCTGCCTCGAGGCAGCTGGGACTCAGCTATCAATTTTGATTAGCAAGATGTGGAAAGTTGCTGTCTGTGCTTAAGAGAAAGTCATTCTTCTCTCTGAAACCCCACTTACCCCTTTCATTTGAAAGCAGAACCGACCCTTGTGGGCCTAGCCTTACTGTGGGGTCCCATCAAAACTGCCAAAAGGTCACTGGCATTGGGTTGGGCCAGGTTCTGCAAAGACACTACAAGAATATGAGGCATTGTTGGAGAATGGCCTACCCAGGCTATACAGTTCCTACTGTGCTTAAAGACTGTTCCCAGTGGGTGTAAGGGTTTTCTTAAGGACTGAAATGCAAGCAGCGTTATGTCTTTAAGCATTACTGTTTAAATACACATGACAATCCCCAAGGAAATAGTCAAAGTCCACTCAGTAAAATTCTAAAAACCCTACTACAGGCCTTGAAACTTGGATTTCTGGAGAAGATAATTTGAACTTTCTGGCATACAGGATTTGTGATGAAATTTATCCAATGGACTCCAGATGTGGACAGACAGAATGTGCATGCTGGCAGAAGAAATGGAAGCAGGTACATTGAGCCCGATATCTAAGCAGAAAATTCAAGTTAGGAGTAGATTATTTACTGGGAGATAGTCAGAAGCTTGGTGATGTCTTTTGAAGGCAATGATGGTAACTGAAGGCCCAAAGGAGTAGGGTGGACTCCTTCAAAATGACAGGTGAGTCTCTTTTGTGACATAAGACATTGTGACCTTGAGAAGAGGTGGGCAGGTGTCTGTGTCTCTTTTGACCTTTTTCCGGAAGAGAGCGTTTGGCTCCAGAGGTTTCTCCCACTGGCCTCTAGTCTCCAAAAATAAACAGAACTATAGGGTCCAGGAGAGGCCTATAGCGAATCACATGGCATCGAATACAAGCGAGACACTTAAGGCAGCGTCTGAGCGACTGGAATTCCAAAGTCAAACCCACACAGGGATTTGGTCACAAATACTGTGTCTGTCATGTAACTAAGAAGAGCAATTGCTTCTGCAGGTCAGTATTTCACTCATATGGAAATGAGTATATCTATAAACACCCTACAATTGCTAAAAGAATGAAAAAGCAGCACCTACTCACGTGTGAGGTGTCCGTGCACAGTACTTCACTAGCACACACCTTGGAGAAGTTTCCTATACTTTGGGTTTGCCCATATATTTAAACACTTAGCTTTGATTTCAGTGCCAGTAGATATGAACATTATATACTTAACATAATTTGTACATTTTAACACACATGTTCTATATACAGTGTTCTCTAAGATGTAACTATTTCTGAGTAGAGGCATATCTCATGAACGATTAAACGTGCAACCTACGCCCTTCCGTACACCCACCTCTGGCTGAGGCTGCTCATTCGTTTCCTGACTACCCAGACCCAAAACAATCACATAGAAACTGTATTCATTTCCATACTGCTTGGCCTATTAGCTTAGGTCTCTTATTAACTAACTCTTACATCTTAAATTAATCCATTTCTATTACTTTATATTTTATGACGAGGCTCGTGGTAAGGATCCGGCAGGCGGGTGTCTTTCTCCTTCTGCGGCTACGAGCATCTCTGGCTCCTCCTTTCCTCCTCTATTTGCCTGGAATTCCCGCCTTATTCTATTCTGCCCTTCTGTAGGCCAAAGCAGCTTCTTTATTCATTAACCAATAAAAGCAACACTTATACAGGACTTCCCACACCAGACAATGTCCCTTAAATGCCACTTTTCTCCTTTCTTTTCAGGAGAGTTCTGAGTCACAGATGCTGTCTTGAGCTTCCTCTATAGCCCAGATGTACCCTGAACTTTCAATCCTCCTGTCTCAGCCTCCAAAGCATCTGAGGTTCCAGGCTTCTGCCATCCGGCCTGGCATTGTCATTCTTTGCTAACGTCCCTTGCTTTCACTATTCCTACCAGGGAGTATTTGTTGATCCCTCCCTTCCGTTCATTCACTGAGCCCCAGGCCAGGCAGGACTCTAGACCACATTGTTGATAGAGGACTGCACAGAGCCATGCTGTCTTCGCAGTGCCCTCCCAGTCTTTGGCTGCTCAACATTTCATCATTACCATCAATAACGACAATATTACAACATTCCTATTTTCCCTAACAGTTACCCTTGCTTTTGTAGACATCAATGGAGGCCAGATTCGTAGTTGGCTTTACCCGCACCTTTAACCACTAGTTTTCTCGGGTGACTTTGAATCTTAAAACCGATGCACTAAAATCTAGTTCCAAAAGTAGTTCCACTGTTTCGTCTTTAGAGACAAGTCACATAATGATTATACTACAGATATTCCTTTTGGAAATGTGATTTTTTTTATTTCTTATTTTTATAACACAGTATTTTTTTTCCTTAAATATCTGGAGAAAATCATAAGTGATAGCTAATCGTGGCTTTTCCAATGAGCACAAATATGTGTTATAGAGGTTAAGTTTTGTTGCAAATTTTATAATGTAGCCTAAACATCTGGACAAAGAGGAGGCAGGAGAATGCAGCTCCTTTCTCCTGAGTTAGGTTCCCATTTGTCATTTAAAGAAGTGCCTGTCCTTCCAAACCTGTTTATCCTGCTGACTTCTCTGGGCAGTAAAGTGGATCCCACAGGCAGAAGAGCCTGAGATTTACAGGGCATTCTGGGAGCTAGCCTTACTTTATCCATGTATCCCATTTCAACATTTTCCAATATTAGTCTTGGCAGGATGGCGGGGTTTGTCGGCATACGCTGGAAGGCTTGATGGCCATCTCAGCGTAGGCTGCCCAGCGACAGCAGCTTGGATACGAACAGCAAATCGATCAAGCTGCCTTCCTCACTTGTGCCAGACATAAATGATGAGGCCCATCCTGGAAACAAGCCTGGCGTCGGTGGCCCAGGGTGCTGTGGGAAGGCAGTGTGGGATGGTTTTGCTCTGTTCTCATTGCCAAGGGCGTCAAGAGTGGGCATGATGTCCTCAGGGATTTCCCTGGCAGGTTTGTAATAAACAGCTCTATTGGATTTTTCCCATGATGCAATAACTCTCCCGACTTTTGCATCTATTTTTGTTTGACAGAGACCAACACTACTTGTGACTGGGGCCAAACCTAATCAGGAAGCAGCTGTTCGAATTATTCACACTCAGGTAGAAAGAACTTGTAAATAAAATGTAGGATTCTGTTTCTCTACACCAGCCCAAACAAAACTGGCATTTTTTTAGAAATACGTAATTTGGGTACTTAAAACCCTTAAGCAAAAATAGACAATGAAAACAGAAACTCAAATACATTTATAATAGATGTGCAAGCTGAGGGACTAGAGAATGATTGTGAGTCAAGTGTTTGTCACACAAGAACAAGAGCATTAGTTTGGAGGGAGAGACAACTTAGAAGAGCCCTGACAGTTCTTCCAGAGGACCTGGATTAAATTCCCAGCACCCACATGGCAACTCACACCTGCCTGTAGCTCCAGTTCCAAGGCTTCTGACACCCTCACACAGACATCCATGCAGCCAAAACACAAATAAACACAAAATAAAAATAAATTATAAAAAATTTTAAAAACCAGAGAAATGTGGTGTGTGATAGTGCACACACCTAATCCAAGCACGGGGCTTGCAGATACAGATGATCTCTGTCTGGGTCTTCCTGGCCAGCTAGCCGAAGATCCTGTCGGTCTAGGTCAACAACATGCCAGTTCTCTACAGCTGCTGTCAACCAATCAGCCTTATTAAGTCTTTAATCTAGATAAGGTTTCTTTCTCTGGGGACTTCAGTTCATAAAACCAAACTCTTCTCAGAGTGTCGGGGATACTTGTGTCAGGATAAACTGAATGCTGAAGGTCCCACTTACCATGAAGTTCCAGAACTTTCTACCCTGTTTCTCAAGAATGTTCCAGTTCCAATGCGGAATGCACATTAAGAACACATCTTAACCACCCAGTTCAAGGTCTCCTATTCAGTGAAGCCTCAAGCTGAAGTGCAGAGTCCCATTTGGCTCCAGAGGTAAACTTCCCAGGGAATGGATGAACTGTGTCTTCCACAGTAACTTAGCCTTACCACAGGTTGTGGAGAGCAACCAAGAGCCTGGGCAAAAGCCTGTGGTGTCTGAGACCTCTTTGACAAGCCCTGAACGGAGTGTAACCCATTCTTAGAACTGGTCATATTACTTGGTGGCATAAGATGCTTAGTTAAGGCTTTGTATTCCTATACTGACTCCATTTCAAATCCTTTCATCTATGTATAGATTTTCGGATGCTTCTACTGTAGTAGGTTTCCATATGGCTTTTTAAGGCCTTAAGTGGTAGCTGTCCCTCCATATCAGCCCCTCTCATTATTCCTCTCCCCCCACACCCTCCCTTTTAGTCTAGTTTCCCTTCCTTGGAAGACCTTCTCCTCCCTCCTGGTCACTTACACAGCTATCTGTGGTATGTAGGTTGAAAAACATCTAAAGAAACAAAGACATATCTAAAGCTTAAAAGCTAGATCCACATATGAGGAAACATATAATCTTTGTCTTGTGAGGTCTGGATTACATCAGTTCTTTTAGTATCATCCTTTGCCTGAAAATCTCATGATTTCATTTTTTTAATAGCCAAATAATATTCCACTGTGTAAATGCATCACATTCTCATTATCCATTCATCCACTGACAGCTAGTAGGATTCCAGTTTCTGGATAGTGTTAATAAGCAGCAATGATCATAGTTGAACAAGTGTCTATGTAGAAAGATGTAGAATCCTTTGGGTATATGGCCAAGTGTGGTATAGCTGGGTCATGAGGTAGACGGATTCCCAGCCTCCCCAGGAACCTCCACACTGATTTCCATAGTGCTGTACAAGTTTGCACTCCTACCAGCAATAGATGAGTGTTCCCCTTTATCCACTGCCTTGACTACATGAGCTGTCATTTGTTTTATTGATGTTGGCCATTCTGACTTGGGTAAGATGAAATCTCAAAGTAGTTTTAACTTGAATTTCCATGGTGACGAAGGATGCTGAGCCTTTCTCTAAGAGTTTCTCGGCCATTTGTGTTTTGTCTCTTGAGAGCTGTTTAATTCTGTGCCTGTGTTTAAATTGGGTGGTTTGTGTGTTGTTTTTGACATTTTCTTAGTGTTTTGTATATTCTTGATACTAAATCAGATGGATAATTGGTAAAGATCTTTTCCCATTCTGTAGGCTGCCACTTTGCTTGAATGATGATGTCCTTTACTATACAGAGATTTTTAACTTCATGGGGTCCCATTTATTGTCTCAGTGCCTGTGCTATTAGTATCCTGTTGAGAAAATCTTTTTCCATGCAAATGAGTCCAACCCTCTTCCATATTGTCTTATCAGGTTTGGTGCATCTGAACCTAACTTGAAGCCTTCGACTCATTCATAATTGAGTTTTCTGCAGAATAGTAAATATGGGGCCATTTTCTTTCTTCAATATGTAAATATCCAATTTGACTAGATTCTGTCTTTTTAGTATGTCTCTTTGGCTTCTTTATCAAAAATCAGGTGTCTATAGGTGTGTAGAATTATGTTGTTGTCTTCAATTCTATTTTGTTAACCAATGTGTCTGTGTTTATCCCAACATTGTTCTTATATAACTTTAAATTTAAGATGGTTATAACTCCAGCAATTCTTTTATTTAGCATTGTTCTAGATATCCTGAATTTGTGTTTCCACATAAAGTTGAAGATTGTTTTTTCAATTTCTGTAAAGCATTGTGTTGGAATTTTGATAGTGGAATTGAATCAAATTCTGTAGATTGCTTTTTGTAGATGGTAATTTCCATTATATTAATCCTCCCAATCCATTAGCATAGGGGAATCTCTTCATCTTGTGGTATCGTCTTCAATGTCTTAAAGGTAGGTAGGTAGGTAGGTGGGTAGGTAGGTAGGTAGGTAGGCAGGCAGGCAGGCAGATAGATAATTTATACACACACAAGTATATATACACAAATCTTTCACTTGCTTGGTTAGTTATTCCACAATATTATTTAGGCTAATCTATGGAAGGTGTTGTGTCCCTAATTGCTTCCTCAGTATGCTGTTCATCTGTATAAAGGAAGGATACTGATTTTGTGTGTAAACTGCGTGTTCTGCTACTTTGCTAAAAGTGTTTATCAGACATAGAAACTTACTGGTAGAATCTTTAGATTCTACAAATAATCTACAACTGAGGATCTTTGACTTCTGCCTTTCCTATTCGCATGCCCTTGTTCTCCTTCAGTTGTCTTATTGCACTAGCTTTGGTTGTAAGCACTGTGTTGAGTAGGTGTGGAAATAGTGGACAACCTTGTCTTGTTTCTGATTTTAGTGAAAATGCTTGAGTTTCTCTTCATTTAGGATGATGTTAGCTGTGGGCTTCCTATAAATACCATTTATTAAGCTGAAGAACGCTCCTTGTACCTCTAGTCTCTTCAGGGCTTTTTACCACAAAAGGGATGTTGTTAAAGGTCTTGCTGCAGCTAATGAGGTAGTCACATGGTTTTTGTCTTTTCTGCTATGCGACAGATCTTTTTTATTGATTTACATCTCTGAAACTCTGGGATGAAATAAACTTGATTGTGGTGGATAATGTTTTTGATGTTTTCTTGAATCAATTTTTGAGTATTTTATTGAGAATATATATATATATATGTTCATAAGTGATATGTATAATTTCTTTTTGATGGGTCCTTGTGTAGTTTTGGTATCAGGGTAATAGTGGCTTCATACAAAGAATTAGGAAATGCTTGTTCGGTTTCTAGTTTTTGAAATAATTTGACGAGTGCTGTTATTAGTTCTTCTTCAAAGGAATGGTACACTTCTGAGCTATATCCATTTGCCCCTGGGCTTTTGGGGGCAGTAAATATTCCTTTTATCTATTTAACTAAGGAGTGTGGATCTGTTGAAATTGCTGATTTCATCTTGATTGAACTTCAATATGTTTTATATTATCAAGAAATTCATCCCATCTCTGAGGTTTTTCAATTTGACGAAATACAGATTTGTAAAGTATGTCTTTGAGTCTATGACTTTCCTTGGTATCTATTCCAATGTCCCTATTTTCATCTTCACTTTATTAATTTGGATTCCCGCCACCACCACCATTCGTGTGTGTTTTGGTTAATTTGACCAAAAGTTTGTCAGTCTTGTGGATTTTGTTAATGAACTGTTTCATTGCTTCTTTGTATTGTTTACATTGCTGTGCTACTTCCATTTCAACAGATCTCTTCCTCAAATTTGAGTATTTCTTTCTGTCTACCTTTTATTGTAATTTCTTCTTGTTTTCCTAGAAGGTGATAAACAAGAAATATCTCCATGTTTTAAAATGCAGACACTTAGTGCGACGAATTTACCTTTGAGAACTGTCCTCATGGTACCATACAGGTTTGGATATGTTGTCTCTGCATTTTCCCTCAGTTAGAAATTGATTCCGGTGTTAACCCAATTTTCATTCAGTAGTGAGTTGTTCAGCTTCTATGAGTTTGACATTTTCCTACCCTCTCTACTGTGGTGCTACCCAATCTGAACCCATGGTGGCTAGAAAGGGGGCAGGTTGTTATTTTAATTTTTATATCTTTTAAAACTTGCCTTGTATCATAATACCTGGTCAGTTTTGAGGAAAGCTTTATGGGCTTCTGAGAGGAAAGTATATTCTTTAGTTTTGGGGTGGAATTTCTCTCATGTGTGCTAGATCCATTTGACTGATGACATTATTCAACTCTTGAATTTCGGTTTAGTATCTGTCTGAATGACCTATCTATTGTTTACTGTTGGGTACTGATGTCACCTGCTATCGCTGTCAGTATATGGTTTTAGCTGAAGTAGTGCTTCTTTGTTGACTTAGGTGCCTTTGTGTTTGATGAATAAATGCCTAGAGTTAAATTTTATTGATGGATTTTTCTTTAATGAATATGTAGCACCCTTCCATATATCTTATTAGCTTTGTTTTAAGGTCTATTTTGTTAAGTGTTAAAATAGCTATATTTGCTTGGAATACGATTTTCCATCTGTGTACCCTATGGTCATGGCTGCCCTTGATGGTGAGATGTGCTTCTTGAATACAGCAAAAAACATGGATCCTGATTTCTAGTCCAATCTGTTAGTCTTTTTGAGAATTGAAACCATTAATATTAAGAGTTATTAACAAGCAATATTTATTGGTTCCTGTAATTTTGTTATTATGAAGGGTTCCACACCTTTTGACTGATTGTTCTAGGGTTAATTATTCTGTGTGTCTTTTTTGGTGTAGTTTATTTCCTTAAGACTCAAGCTTTCCTTCTCGGGCCTTATGAAGAGTTGGATTGGTAGATACAAATTGCTTAAACATTTTTTATCATTAAATGTTCTTTATCCATTAACTTCTATGTATCATAGTCTGCACTGACCTTTGTGGTCTCTCAGAGTTGGTAAGACATCTGTCCATGCCTTTCTGAATTTTAGAGTCAGGTGTTATTCTGATGGGGCTGCCTTTATATGTGACTTGGTCTTTTTTCCTTTGTAACTTTTAATTAACCTTTCTTTGCTCTATACGTTTGGTGTTTTATTACATGTTATGGGAAATTTTTCCATTCTATTTCATATTCTGTATGCCACTTGTACCGTGACAGGAATCTCCTTCTTTAAATTGGGGGATTATTTTTCTATGATTTTTGTTAAAAATCTTTTCTGTGCTTACAACCTAAGCTTCCTCTACTTTTTTTATTCTCATCATAGGTTTTGTCTTTTCATGATATCTCAGATTTCCTGGAGACGATGCCTGAATATTTTAGAGTTAACGTTTTCTTTGACTGAACTATGCATTTATTCTACCTTGTTTTTAAGACCTAAAATTTGTTCTTCCATGTCTTTCCATCTGCTGTTTGTCAGGCTTATCTCTTAGGTTTTTGTTTGACATCCTAAGTTTTCATTTCTAATATTATTTAGTATGTCCTTTAGTAATTTTGTTCCTCTGTAAAATTCTACTCTCACGTCTTGAGTTGCTTTCATTATTCCATTCAGCTGCTTGTCTTCATGGTCTTCATTAAGGCATTTATTCATATCCTCTTTAGAGTCTTGGAATGCGACTGCTATTTTGAAGTCCTCGCCTTGTGCTTTGACTACATTGCTCTTCTTGTGGCCTAACACAATGGGGTTTCT
The DNA here is from genome assembly GCF_903992535.2 of Arvicola amphibius. Taxonomy (NCBI): domain Eukaryota; kingdom Metazoa; phylum Chordata; class Mammalia; order Rodentia; family Cricetidae; genus Arvicola; species Arvicola amphibius. The sequence continues at coordinate 4,520,274 of NC_052049.1, read as the reverse complement.
GACTTCCAGAAGAGGCATATTATCTTGCCTGTGATTTTGCACTGGGATCTGGGGAGTAACAGTGTTTGAGGTGTTTCTTGGTGCAGCTATCCCTTCTCATCTTTGTTGGTTGGGTATTTCTTCCTTTGGCTTCTGCTGCCAAAACTGGGATCAAGCCAAGTGTGGTGCCCTGGTAGAAAGGTGCTCTGCGGGTCAACAGAGAGTCACAAGGGAAGAGAAATGAGCAACATGAAGTTGAAGAGATGACAGGAGAAGATGAAAGGGACCCTCGGTCCACACAAAGAGGCCAAGTCCTGTCGGGGGGGACAGGAGAAAGATGGAGGGAGGGGCTTTATGTACTGAGTACAGCAGGACTAACAGTAAGTCTGGAGAGGACAGAACGGAGGAGAGGAAGGACAATGAGGGTCCTCTGCTGGAGATGCTCACAGCACGGCAGCTTCAGGTGTCTGACAGAGAGTTCACACACTTTTCACTGATCTCTAAGCTTGTTTTTAAATCCACTTGGTCTAAACTGTGGCACCCATATATCCAGGCATGCGGTGTCACCCACTGTAGCATAGCTGACCGACCAGGGGACATACCCCTAGACAACTTACTCGCCATTCCCTTTCAGCTATCAACTATCAATAGCTACTCAGCTAGGGGGTAAAGAGTCAGCTTTCCTTAGGCTTGTGTGCCCCTCGCATGAAATTGCTGAAACGTTGACGGGTTTGACTTTGTCCAGGTAAAGAGTCAGCTTTCTTCAAGCTTGTGTGCCCCTCGAATGGAATTGCTGAAACGTTGACGGGTTTGACCTCCTTGTCTAGGTAACTGCAGCTGTCATGAGTTTGTGAGATCAGCAGTCCTGTCGTGGCCAGAAGACAATGTTTCACCCCAATCTTCTCCACCCTCTGGATCTTGCGATCTTTCTCTTTCATTGTCTCGATGTGGGGTCGTTAGTCACAGAACACTCCACAGGCACTTGCTCTTGATACCCTGACCTAGTGGGAGCCTCTGTATTAACTGCCCCATTCCTCTGCACACAGAGCTTCTCTGATGCGGGCCGAGAGATGTATGAACCTATGAGCATAGAGGTCACTATCTAGAAAGTCACTTGATACTGTGTCCTTTCAGCCCTGGGAAGTAAGCTTACATCCAATTAGAAAGTGGCTGTTTACTCTCACGCCACTATTGTACTAACGGCATTATCTCACCAGGTCAGTCATTATTGTATGATGTATCATTATACATATACATATACATATACAGTGTGCTAGCTGACTTTTCTCCTGCGGAAGGCTGAATCATGGCACCTTCCAGCACTATGAAAAGTAGCCATGATGGAGGAAGCTTCTGGGTCAGATGAATTTGATTTCTCTAGGTTATGTGATGTCTTCAGCAATAGGGTCTTAAAGTTCATGTGTAGAAGCTGGGCGGTGGTGGCGCACACCTTTAATCCCAGCACTCGGGAGGCAGAGGCAGGCGGATCTCTGTGAGTTCGAGGCTAGCCTGGTCTACAAGAGCTAGTTCCGGGACAGGCTCTAAAAAAAGCTGCAGAGAAACCCTGTCTCGAAAAACCAAAAAAAAAAAAAAAAAAGAAAAAAGAAAAGTTCATGTGTAGAATCAAGAGCAATGGCCGCATCCGGCATTGCTTGTGGGTCTCTGGGAGCCTCCTGACCAACCACTCAAGTGTAAGTTGTCCTGTGGTTTTTATTTGGCAATATATGGCTCCTGTGAGGAGCATTAGTCCTTGATTATGGAAACTCCAATTATACAGTGAAGATGACAAGATGACCATGCAAATTGGTCCTTTGGATAGAGTCCAAGGGATGATACATGTGTGATTAAGTCAAGAGCTTAGTATCCAGAATGATCCAAATGGTGTTCAGTCCAATGTGTCTTTCTAAGACGGAGGCAGAGGGGTGATCACACACATAGAACAGTGTAGCCCACGAGGCAGCAACTGAAGTGATGTGACCATAAGCAAGGATTGTTTAAGCTCCAATAAGCAAGGAGTAGCTCTCCTTGGGTCCTCCAGAGAGTGACCAACTGTGCCTTTATTTTGACCTCCAGAACTGTAAGAGGATGCAGCTCTCCCATTTTAAGCAGCCAAATCTGTGACCACGCATGAGAACAGCCCCAGGAAACAGAACAGCCTTAAGATCATCTATGTGGCCACAGTCCTTAGCCCTTGCAGGTCATAGTTGCCCACTGAAGTACAACAATCTGCTACTAACCCTTTCTCCTCACTATCTTACAAGTTCACAGGAAAAATCTTTGCATAAGATCACAGCGGAATATCTGGAGCAGGAGTGGAAGCAACCGCAGCAAAGCCCATGCCTGGGATTAGTTAACAGCTGTTTGGGTCCATCAGCATTGTGATTGGATGGGCATTCTGTAAACCCCATGAGGAAACCTACTGCTGCACACAAAAGGAGAGCAATGAGGTCTTGCCAGTACAAAAGGGTGATTCTGGATATTAAACACAGTGTCTTCCTTACTAGCTGTAGAAAGACTATAGCAAATTGCAAATATTGACCGTGGCAGTTCATCTTGATGGTCAGTTTGACATGGTACAAAAGCATCCAGGAGACATGAATGTACATCAGGGAATTTCCAGACTGGGGAACACTGAAGTGGGGAGACCCACCCTAACTGTGGGCAGCACTACTCCCCTGGACTGCAGTCCTAGGCTAAACAAAGCGAGAAAGCAAGCTGGACACAGGGGTCATCTCTGATTCTTGACTATGGAAGCTGTTTGTGTTCCTGCTGTCACTGGTCCCTGACATGATGACCCCCAACACCATGAGCCCAGGCTATACCTTCCTCGCGCTGCTTTCATCAGGTTGTGTCCAGAGCAGGATCAGTGTCAGGGTTCCATCGCGTACCACACAAGCTAGCTTCAGGATGCTCACACAGTATCACTTCTAGCCTCCCTTTGCTATGGGGAAGCTGACTCGCCAAAAGGTCAAACAACGAGTTAAAGATGACGATGTGGTAATGGAAAAAAAGAATGTGGAGGGGGAGGCTACTGCCCCTCCCTTTAAAAAGGATTCATTAAGAAGGGATTCCTGGAAGGGAAAATCAGCTTTGGACTGAAGGGAACTTCCTCTCCCTTGGGAAAGGACTGGTTTCGGTGAGCACTGAAGTGGCCTGAAACTGTGGGCAGCAGATGGCAGAGAGATGAGCAGTTCCATTCGCTGAGCAGCACAGGTGGTGTGTCCTCAACGGCCACAGCACACAGTAATGTTCTTGTGCTTTTCCTATACCCAGAAAGGTCATTTCCTCTCCTCATTAAGCCAAATAGCATTTTTTGTGACCAAGACGAATGCAGATGAGCACTTTGTCCATTCTCCAGTCCAGGCTGGAGGAGAGGGGCCAGCAGCCCTTCCTCAGGGGCGCCCAGCTTGCTCTGGGCCAGCAGCCCTTCCTCAGGGGCGCCCAGCTTGCTCCATGCCTGCAGCCCTTCAGCAGGGGTGTCCAGCTAGCTGTGGGCAGGGTGTGGTTGATGACAGTTGAAGAGACACGATTTCACATCCTAAGTGCTTTTGCACCTTTTAACTAAAAGTTGTCCTGGTGTTTATGAAGGAAGGTCTCAGGAGGCACAGGTTTGACTTGCTTTGACCATGGCTCCCTTCTTTATTGGAGCTCAGGTGCGCTGGGCCTTCCTTGTTACTGAGAACTTAGGCATTTGCCCCAAGTGGTTTCAATTCTCTTCCAGAAATTCCTCTTCCAAGTCTTTAAAAAAATGCAGCTTACATGAGCACAGGCCACAGGTCCACATCCATGCCTTACCATGTAGAGAGCTTCTTCTGCCTCTGGATGTGTGTTCTATCCAAACTACCTCTATTAAAAGGAACCCAAATTGCCCTTCCTGCTCAGACGGAATTAGAAAGATGGAGGGTATGGAAGGAAAACCAGACCCAATGACCTCTCTGTGACCCTCCCACATCACACGTCTTCACATGAGAAGATCGATATTCTCCTCGCAGCTTTTATCTTTAGCTTGTCCTTTTGCCTGGAGGTGTAATGACTGTCCTTGCCGTACCGGTATTACCACCCCAGCCTCTAACTCAATTGATGAAATGCCTTCCTTACTGAAGAGCAAGATCTTCCATTCCAAAGATTGATATTGGCAAGTCAATAAATGGTTAACTTGATTTCTGAAACGACCTGCACGGAAAGAGACATTTACATTGCTGTTGTCGATTTTCCCCTTCGAACGTAAACAATAATTAGAGCAATGTAGGGCATCTCTCCAGAGGCCACTGACTCACAGGAAGTGTAAGCAATGGCATAAATCCACATATTGAAGACTCCACTGCTGGCTTGCCACAGAGAGGAAGAGCAAGTCCCATTAGGACAGCCGCATCTGTATTCTTTGGAGCAAATTTGATGGACAAATTGCTAAGGCCTATTGTTCACTGTATCAAGTATCCATAATTATTGGAGATTATGAGAGCTTTTTCACAAGACGTATTCCTAGCTAGTCATAGCACATGGTAAGTGAATATTAAAAGTGGTAGACTAAAGAAGTTGGGAAGTCCTTGTGCTAGAAACACATAGTTATTGGGGACCTTATTTTCTCAGAGCCTGGACCTCTAAGACCAGGTGTTGGTGAGCAGTTGGCTTTTGGGATTCCATTCCCCATGCTGGCTTACCTAGCCCAGCCTTGACGCAGGGGGAGGAGCTCAGTCCTTCCCTAACTTGATGTGTTCTGTTTTGTTCAAACCCCAGGAGGCCTGCCCCTTTCTGTGTGGAGGCAGAGGCAGAGTGGATGTGGGGGTAGATGAACATATGTTAGGCGTGTTTTATTCTGTTAGTGAGCTATCAGTCAAGCTTCCAGGACAGAGGAGGAGTGGATGGGGAGGGGGTAAGTGGGAAGTGGCAGCGGGGGAGGGGGACAGGAAGAGAGGAGGGAGGGAAAACTGTGATCGGTATATTAAACATATGGAAAAAATGTTAAATAAAATAAAATTTAAAAAATACAGTCATAATCTTTAGAACGAATATTCTCGGTGCTCACTCACCAAGTCAGGATTTCTCAAATTTTCTTTGGTAAATTTTGATTAATAACTTTCATAAAATTTTAGATATCTCCTCTCTCATGAAGATAGCATAGGCTAATATCAAACGAAAATAGTCCTTAAGGGCTAGAAAGGAGAAAATGGTGGGAAAGCAGTCATTTTGCAATCTCATATTTTGTGGGTGCTCATGTCACGATGTGCAGTGGGCTCTGTAGTACACCTACAGGCTCCCTTCCCATGCCTAGCTCTCTCCCCTGCCTCTACCTCAAGAAGATTTCAGTGTCTAAACAGCCCCACCCCAGAGTTGACTTATTGGGATTAAGTTCCAATTTTCAGATGACCCTTCCTGAATAGAACCATTTAGTTGTTGTTTACATCAGTTAAAGCAATAATACAGAGGTATGGGCTCTGCCTAGATGACTTCCAAACGCTTGGGACACTTCTGCGAACAAAGAGAGAAAATCCTTGCTCTAAGGAAGGAGAACAGGAAGCAGGGACGAGCACTGAGCAGGGAGTCTGAGCAGAGCTTCCTGAGCAATCGTCTCCAGGCAGGTAAAGTGATGATTATGTGGCTACCAGTCCTGTCGATGGGTCCTGGAGAAAACGAATGTGTTGATATAAGAAATGGCCTAGAACAGTGGCCTGCCTGCACTCAGTGAGTTTAATAGGATGTGTGCCACCGTGTGAGCCTTCCTGGACACGCAAAGCCATGGATGGCTAAGGATAACAGTCTGTGTGGTGTGCACTGGACAGAAGCAGATGGCTCCATGCAGATACAGTGCTGTTGTACACGAAGTAGAAAACCGTGTGTGTGTGTGTGTGTGTGTGTGTGTAGGAGGGAACAGAGGTATTGTGTGTGTGTATGTGTGTGTGTGTAGGAGGAAACAGAGGTAGTGTGTGTGTGTAGGAGGAAACAGAGGTAGTGTGTGTGTGTAGGAGGGAACAGGTATTGTGTGTGTGTGTGTGTGTGTGTGTTTGTGTGTGTGTGTGTGTTGAGGAGGGAACAGTGGTATTGTGTGGAGGAAGCATCAGAGTTCACAGCATGGCAGAACACGAGATATCAGCAGAGGTGGTATCAGAGTTCTTGAGTATAAAATTAAAGTATCCATGGTCTGGACAAGGGAGTTGCTAGAGGAAAATTACTGTCTGATGCTAACCACAGATGAATCTCAAGGACCGCCACAGTGCAGTGAACTGGGCCTCTGAAGACCATCAAAGAAAAGGTAGATTTTACTCTTGGTTGTCACAATCTGCTATCATGCAAGAGCCGTATAGTTGGCAAAAGATATCAAATACTGGAACCTTGATATCTGACCTTAGGGCTTGGGAACATAATTAAGTTAAAGATAATAAAACATGAAAGTTCCAGGTTAACCAGAAATCCAGGGACAATTATCAACATAAAGATCAGACAAGAACAATGGCCACCAGAAGAATGACATGGTGGACACCAGGTGCTGAGAAGACAGACAGGGAAATTGTAATGATGTGGTCACACGCCGAGGACCACCTGAAGCCAAAGAAACTGAAATAATGCAGAGGGATGCAGGATGTGCTCCTCCCTAGTTCCAGAGGGATGCAGGATGTGCTCCTCCCTAGTTCCAGAGGGATCAGAGTCTTGTGGACGTCGTGATGTGAGACCCCAGGTGCGCAGAGCATGAGAGAAGGGGAAGGACGCTTCCGCTGCAGGTCACCCTGTCTGGAGATGAACTACAGCACCAGGACACATGTGCAGATGTTCTTCAGCTTCTCAGCCTCATCTGGAGAAACTCATTACAGAAGGCCAAGATTCAGTTCCTCTCCCAAGTCAGCCAGCATCTTGACCTACAACAGCCCACCTTCACTCTGCCCATCACTGACACAGCCCCCCTCAACCTGCTCGTCACTGGCACAGTCCCCCTCAACCTGCCCATCACTGGCACAGCCCCCCTTCACCCTGCCCATCACTGGAACAGCCCCCCTTCACCCTGCCCATCACTAGCATGGACCCCCAAGCCTGCTCAGCACACTTACATTAGTATATAGCTCGGTAAAACTGTATAACATGGCTCTTATATAGCAGAGGTGTTTTTAATGTCCTTGTGGGATCTTTGAGGAGGACTTTGAGCATATTGGCAAAGTTCATAAACTTCCTTAACCAGGTGGTACCTATAAGTTTAAACCACCCAAACATAAGCTAGATGTGTTTTATTCTGTTAATGAGCTATCAAACTTCCAGGACAGAAATAGGCACCATTCACATCATTAGTGGCTGGCACCTCCCAATGCCATGTTCTCAGAAGGTCATGCTTGCCTTACTCATTCTTCTGCAATGAAAAGGCTTCTTTGAGCCAAAGATGTAGTCTGCAGTCCAGAAAGAAGTGTCTCCCTTTAGGGTAGGTTGTTCTGTTGTGCTCTGATACAATATCCTGATAAATATAACAAGAAGTCTGACTTAAGGAGTGGCTACAAACAAGATATCCTGACCTAGGGTGTGGCTACTCGATGTTTTGCATACTAAGATGGCCCATAGAGGTGGATCCACTCCACTTTGACCAAAGGTCAGAATTTAAGCCTATTTTTGCTCCTTTACTTTTAAGACAGGAGGTTTGACTCGGAGTGGCTGCCTACAGGATACTTGGTCTCAGGTGTAGTCGCTGAACATGTCCTGCCTAAAACATCAGAATACTTAACTCAGGATACAGTGGCTTCATGTTTCGAGTATTAAAACAAGTAACTGCTCTGTTTGCCCTTCGTGTCATGTTTAACAGTCTTTTGCCATCTCCCCCTTTTGGATTGGGGTATATAAGTATACAGAAAACAACACAGGTCTAGTCAGTACTCACCGGATAGCCCTCCCGGTTCTAGCCTACGTCTCTGTTTTCCTTTCATATCTCTGTTTCTCCTACCTAATTTTTCTAAGCCTCTACCCTGAAATGTGTGAGGCCCATCGAGACTGGACCCCGACAAACTGGGCACATATGAGAAGCAACGAGTATTAGATCAAAATGGCATTGACCAAAAACAAAACAAAACAAAAAAAAACCTCACAGCCGGGCGGCAGTGGCACACGCCTTTAATCCCAGCACTCGGGAGGCAGTGGCAGGTGGATCTCTGAGTTCGAGGCCAGCCTGGTCTACAAGAGCTAGTTCCAGGACAGGCTCTAGAAACTACAGGGAAACCCTGTCTCAAAAAACAAAAACAAAACAAAACAAAATGGCATTGACCAAAACCTTGAAAGAGACTTCAGATGAATAAAGTCTCTTATTCCAGTTGCTTAGTGGAAATTCTGTTTTAAATCCATTTGACTTCACGGTTGGTAAAAAGAAAATCACATGATGAAAGAAACGACAGCCTACGCTATCCATAGACGGGTCTTTAATTGATGACGGCAACTTTGGGTATGGATGTAGATAGACGTCCAGGGAGTGTTGTACGGCTGAGAGATGTGCTTGCTTTGTGACACTCTATTCCCCACTAGTGAGATACAATGTCAGAGAGAAACAAAGCCTGCAGGGTTGAAGAGAAACAGAGCAACTTCTGGAAGAACGGTGGTTATTGCTTCTAAACTGTCAATCAAATTTCTGGAGCTCCTCGCTCTTGGGCTTAAATAAAGAGAAGGGGACTTAAAGGGGGGTTGGAAATTTTATATTTCAGTGTAGTAGTTGAGGACAACCAGGCCAGACAGCCCATAGATCACTGCAAATGCTTCCTTGGAAACCTTCAGAAAGAATTAGTACAAGAATGAAAGTAGATGTCAGTAAAATCACATTCAGGGAACGCTGCCCAACCTAGCAAATCTAGCCAAATGTTCTACACTCTCCATGTTGACCACGAGCCAGCGATCAATACTCAGAGATGTCTTATCATCAATTCAGAATAAGCCCTAATTGGAAACACGATTAAGAGACAGACCATGAAGGGCTAGGTTGCAAGGACCCTGGCATAAGAAGGTCAGATCTGAGAATGGGAGTGTGAGACATCAACAGACATTTAATATGGTTTATAAAGATTTCCATATAGGGTTCAGATAAGGGGTAGCATGTACAGCAACGGTGCCGTTCCTCCCCCTTTAACAGTCCCTTTACCAGTACCGTTGGACGGATAAGGGTTGTGTGTGTGTTTGAACTTGAACAAGCTAATGGCCTCTGGTAAGAACAGACCTTAAGAAAACACCTCCATAAGATCAGCCCATAGCCAAATCTACAGGGCATTTTTGATTGATATTTGAAGTGGATGGACCCGACTCTCTGTGGGCAATGTCACCCCTAGGCAGATGGTCCTGAGTCATATAAAAGTTAGCAAGCTAGTAAGCAGCACTCCTCTATGGTCTCTGCTTCTGCTCCTGTCTCCAGGTCCCTGCCTTGAGTTCCTGCCATGGCTGCTTCCAATGGTGCACTGCAATGCTTGAAGCATATAAACCAAATAAATCCTTTCCTTCCCAAGTTGCTTTAGCCATGGTGTTTATTGCAACAATGAACCGCAAACTAGGACACCTGAAGATAACTGAAGAGTTCCTTGTTTTGGTAGGCAAGCAGATACCATTATGCTCGTTAGGAGTTATGAGGAGGCTGGTCATGAAGCACAGTTTCATGTCCACTCCAAAGCTGTTTTAGGCATGGACTTGAAATGAGATCTTTACTACAGTGTAAAGTAGCAGCCACTGCACAGAGGGCCTTTACATGCTTCCTTGCGTCTGCCCAGCATCGCTGAGGGTGCAACACCTCTAACCTTCTCCCGGTTATGTCATGGTTCTGACACTGCAGCATGGGATGCTTTGTTCCAGCTGTGGAAGGAGCAAGCAGGCAAACACTCCCTGTGCAACATTGCTGCCATTCACTCTACAAATTCCTTTCGCTTTGTGGGTCCCTGACTGCCTTCAAATGAGCCCTGATCCAACTGATGATTCGAGTGCTTTTAATTAAACAGATTCAGGTCCCTACCTCTGAATAATTTAACACAACTATACCCCTGAGGGCAATGCTTTCTTAAGTAAACAAGAGCATATGAACCCAAACAACCATTTCCCAATTTTACGCAACACAGCAACTCATAATTTAAAGAATAGCTGCTTCGTGCACCCCAGATATATGTCCCTCACTGGTGCACACCCTGATTGCACAGGGTCTGTGAAACAGCTTTTGGTACCATGTGCTGTTATCATTGCTGTGACCGCCAGCCTGGACACTCCTCCCCAGTCTATGGTCTCCAGCCTGGACACTCCTCCCCAGTCTATGGTCTCATTTTCCTTCCCAGGCAGTAGCTAATATCCCACATGAAGGCACCATACCCGGCATATCATGTCTGCGGACAACCTTGCAGGGACCGAAGCTGCCCTTGGTCTACACTCACAGGGAACAGCACCTTCACTTCCTGGCCTCCCCTGGATGCCAGCATTTCATCAAGCCACAGTTCTCTCATCCTCAGCTCTTCCCTCCTTCATCCTGGGCTCTTACAACCCTACCCTTTGGTGAGCTATTTATTAATCATGTTTCAAATCAGAGACTGAAGTTCATGTCCTTGGCAACACCTCCTCTGACTCATCCTGATTACATCCCACCTATCATTTTCTTCTCTTGGAATGTTTTATAGTTTTCTTCAGTAGGGCTTGTCACAATATTTAATCACATATACTCATAAAATAACCAGAAAAGCAGGGCACATTTCTATTCATCTACCTGTTGATAGCAACTGTCTAGCATATATATATATATATATATATATATATATATGCAATTTCCTATATGCAATCATACAATCCAGTGAAATCCAGTGAAACAGAATAATGGGACCAGATTAGGAATGGAAGCATTGCAGAACCAGAAACACAGACATGGACATTCTTTCTTCCTTTCTCCCTCTCTCTCCCTTCTTCCCTCTCTCTGTCTCTCTGTCCCTCTCTGTGTGTCTGTCTCTCTCTCCCTTCTTCCCTCTCTCTGTTTCTCTGTGTGTCTCTCTGTGTCTCTCTCTCTGTCTCCCTGTATCTGTCTCTGTCTCTCTGTCTCTCTGTATCTGTCTCTGTCTGTCTCTCTGTCTGTCTCTGTCTCTCTCTGTCTCTCTCTCTCTCCCTCTCTCTCTCTCTCTGTTGTGCATGCTCTCTCTTTTCCTCTGGTCCACAGGCAGTTGTCACAGAAATATCAGCAATTTAAGCACTGTTACCAGGTAACTTCCCCTTAATGGAACATTACCTGCTCTTATGTGTTGAATATGAATGATAGAAAATCAACTAAGAAGTACTTCCCCCCCTCCCAAAGTGGTTTTAGTTAGTGTTTTAGCAACAGAGTAGTGAACAAGGATATTTGGTCACAACAACCAGAAAAGTAACAGATGATATGTAGATGGATATATAAAGAGATAGATATTTGATAGAGGGTTTACAGATTGAATGGTCATCATAATGTTCTATAATGCCAGAAAGGATGGTGGGACATGCCTCATTTAATGCCTTGTTATGTCGACAGTAACATAAGGCACATATGTGGGACAGAGCTGTATGTGAATTGTGACTCTGGCCCTCCACAGTGAACACACTCTACGGCTACCAGTATTATAGACTAGGTAATTCTGCACAAAGGAAAAAGAGAGCATAGCTGTGGAGAAGCAGACCCCTGGAGGAGGAGAACAGAGGCCTGGCCAAGGTCTCCCTCTGAAGAAGGGACAATAATAGATGCAGAGACAGAAGATACAAGCTTGTGACATGTTCAAAGAACAAGGGGGGGACAGGCAAGACTTGGCAGTGAGCTTCAACTTCAATCTGTTTTATAGCTTGGGGTCATTTGAAATAAATCATTACAAACAAAAAGAAAAAAACAGAATTTGCTGCCAAGCAGCTCTTAGAGATCAGGGTGAAGGATCAAACTGATCTTTGTTCTTCTGTCAAGCAAGTGGAGTGCTGTCTGTGAGCTCATGCTAATGATTAAATAGTGCTTCCGAGAAAATAGATTCTGTCTCGCCTTTCTTGACTTGGCCTTCTCCATGTTGCATGTAACCCTTTCTGGTTAAGTGTGATCTCTCCTGCCTCACAGTGCTGGCCTCTAAGAGGACTGGATGTGTTTCCCTAGGATGAAGAGCATGACGCTGGCCCAGACACCAGCAGACGAGCCATCAGCTTTGATGGACAGATGTGCTGTTGAGTCAGCCATGTCTGGGGCACGGGGTTGGGAAATATAAATGGAATAGAAATAAAAGCCTAGAAGAAAGGAACATAATTGTAGGTCGAGAGCAGGGTGTGATGAAGGCCTCCACAAAGTGCTGCCGTTGGGGCTGGTTATGACCATCAGGTCTGCAAAGATGCTCTGTCTCAGTCCCAGCATCCATGTTTGCAGCACGAGACACACTCTCCTGGAATGCCCAGACAAGCCTCATTGACTACATGGCTCATAAAACAGAGAACATGTCCCATTCTGATCAGAGAAAGACATGGGTGACAGTCATGGCTTTGAAGATGACATCAAGGAAAGTAGTTTACACTTGAGGTACAGACAGCCCTGGAAGCAGGAAAAGCAAGGACTCAGGCTGTGAGAGAATGCTCTATGTGTACCCTGTAAAGATTTGTCACTCATATTGGTTTATTAAAATGCTAATTGGCCAGTAACCAGGCAGGAAGTATAGGCAGGGCAACCAGACTAGGAGAATTCTGGGAAGAGGAAAGGCAGAGAGTCATCCACCAGCCAGATGCAGAGGAAGCAAAATGAGAATGTCCAGCTGAGAAAAGGTACCTTACCACATGGCTAAACAAAGACAACAATTATTTGTTAATTTTAGTTGTAAAGGCTAGTTAATAATAATCCTGAGATAATAAGCCAAACAGCTTATAATTAATATAAACCTTTGTGTGCTTCTTTATGACTGAACTACTGTAGGATTGGGTAAGATAGAAACTTCCATCTATAGACTCACTGTGCCCTATAGAACCCATAGGAGAGAATGCATCTGGGGGAACTCCTTGATTAGTCCAGAAAACTCTGACCTCAGAATAAATCTATTTTACTTTAAGCTACCTGTTTGTGGTAATTTGCTCTGACAACACAAACATAAAAATAAAAAAACAACAGTCAAACAAAACAATTGACCCAGTGAGGAGAAGCCAGAGTTTACTGATGTTTCTCCTCCTCCCTGACAAGGTCTTTCCTATAGTAAGAGGTAAATACTAGCACAAATGTGTCTAGGCTCACTGAGCCCACGTGTGCAGCAACCTGGGAGTAGCATTCCATCTGTGAGACAACTAGTACAGCTCAGTGAAAAGCAAAGAAGAATCTATTTCTTCCACTTAGTAAATCTAGTCTGTTTGTTTATCCATCCATCCATCCATCCATCCATCCACCCATCCCCCCCTCTCTTTCTATCTCTATTCTAAAATTTGAACATAGGACTTTATGCACCAACACAAGGTGTCTATCACTAAACTCTATCCCCAGCCTAGGTTTTCACTCCTTTTGTTTATTTTGAGACTGGTTCATTTTAACTTACCCAGGCTAGCCTTGAACTCCTTCTGTATTCCAGGCAGACCTAAAATTTACGATTGTGCTACCTCAGCATTCTGACTGTAAAACTGCAAACCTGTGCCAGCACATCTTGAAGTCTTTTTTTAAAAAGTAAAAGTTGAACAACACTTTCTAAAATGTTTCTTAGATAATTTTACTTTTGAGAACTCTGATCCATAATCCATTTTTAATTGAGTCACCCTTTTCACTCTTTTTTTTTAGTTCTTTGTATATTTTGGATATGAATCTTGTCAGATATATAGCTGACAAAGATTCTCTCCTATTCTGTGGGCTTCCTCTTCTCACAGTTTATTTTATTCATTGCTGTATAGAAGCTTTTCGGTTTGGTGAGGTCTGATTTGTCAACTGTCGTCATTATATTCTAAGCAAGAAGAATCCTATTCAGAAAGTCTTTTCCTATAATTATTTATATCTTGTAGGACATTGCTTATGTTTTCTCCTACAAGTTTCAGGGTTGTGCATCTCATGATGAGGATTTTTTTTATCTTTTTTGAGTGGTTTTAGAGCAAGATAGTAGATACTGATCTGATTTCAGTCTTCTGTGTGCGGGCATCTAGTTTCCTCGGCACCATCTGTTGGGTGTGGTGTCTTTTTTCTAGTTCATCTCTTTCAGCATTTGTGTCATGTAACAGATGGTTGTAGCGCCATTTACGCGTGTTCAGTTCTTCTGTTTTGTTACATGGGTCTACATATCTGTTGTGTGCTGGCACCATGTTGTTTTTATTACTATAGATCTGTAATATGTCTTGAAATCTGGAATGGCAATTCCTGAAGCATTGTTCTTTTTGCTGAAGATTTCCTTTGGATATTCAGAGCCTTTGAGTTTACAATTAAATTTTAGGATTTTTTTTCTATTTCTGTGAATAATGTTGTAGGAGTTTTCATTGACCTTGCGTCAAATCAATAAATGGCATTTGATAGAATGGCCGATTGTTATGATATTGAGTTTACAAATCTGTGAGCATGGGATTTCTCAATTCCTAAAATCTCTTCAAAGCTTTTAAGTTTTAATTGTAGGATCTTTTCCCTTCTTAGATTTATCCCTAGATTATTTAAAAAAGCTATCTTATGGGGGTGTTTCTGGGGTTTCTTTTTCAGCATGTTTTTTGGTAGTTTGTAGAAAAGCTATTGGCTTTTGTAAGTTGATTTTCTGCTCTCCCACTTTGGTGAAATTGTTGATCATTTCTGAGACTTTTAAATATCTTTAGTAAATAGGGAAATGTACATTAAAACTGCTCTGAGAATTCATCTTAGCTAAGATTAAAAAAATAACAAAAATTACTGGCTAGAATGTGTGGGAAGAAAAACCCTCAAGCTCTGTTGGTGGGATTAAATGCTGGTACAGCCACTCTGGAAATCGCTGAGAGAATTCTCAAAAACCTGAAAGTAAATCATACCATACTCAACTACACCATTCCTTAGCATATACCCAAGAAATTCCACATCCTACTCCACAGATACTTGCTCAGTCATGTTCACTGCTACTATAGTTATACTATCTAGGAAATGGGAACAATCTGAATGTCCTTTAACAGATTCATGAACAATAAAAATGTAAAACATATACACAACATAATATTATTCACTATGAATAAAAATAAAACCATGAAGTTTGTGGGTAAATAGAACATATACTGAATGAGGTAATCCATGCCTAGAAAGACAGATGTTCTGTCTTATTTGTGGTTCCTGGCTCCAAACTTCATATGTGAATATATAACATGCAGTGCCCACAGAAACTAGGAAAGTATAAAGGGACCATATGGAGGGGGAGCTCTAGAAAGAGGAATAACAGGATTTACATGATATGAAGTAGAAAATGGGAAGAATAAGTGGGGGCTTTGACTGGGCAGAGGGAGGAAAGTCAATGAAGAGGAACAGAGAGGAAGGAGAGAAAAAAAAAACTCTAAGAATATTTGAAAAAGACAGAGGTGCACAGTTCTAATCCCAGCATTTGGGTAGAGTAGGTAGGGCAGGAAGCTTGAACTTTAGAAATTCAAGGACAAACTCAGTTACACAGTTAGTTCAAGGCCAGCTTGAGATGCATGAGATTCTGTATCAAGAAAGAAATAGAAATATACAAATTGTACTATAGAAAGAAGCAGGCAGATGTGGAATAAAGGATGGAAGGGGAGCAGGAAGAAGGTGATGGGGGGAGGATACTGAGGAAGATCAAGCAACAGCTTGATTCTTGGCTTAGAGTTCTGCAGTAATGGCTCACATCCACAGTCACATGACCTGACAAATAATCCCGTTTGGATCAGGAAATCTTCAACATCCATGCTGATGAAGAATGGAAAGGCTGAAACTGATCTAGTGAGTGGACCACCAGGTCACAAGACTGCTATACCACAATGTGCACACCAAAGCACTTAACTGTCGGGTACTCTCAGCATCCCCAGGGACACAACCTTAACACTAATGTAGCCTAGTTTTGAAACTTGGAAGAGACTCAGACTCTATTGCATTCTCTGGAGGTAGTCAGTGATGTGGAAGATCCAGCCTTCTACTGTCCACTGGGCATAGCTTGAGCATCTGAAACTTCAGAGCCCACTCCCAGTGACACACTTCCTCCAACAACACTTCTACTCCAGCAATGCCACATCTCCTCATTCTAATAGTGATACTCCCTGTGAGCCTATAGTGGTTGTTTTCTTCCAAACCACCACAATCTGTTACAGACCAAGAATAAACTCCTGTAACTATCTATGCTATTTTGCTCTGAATTCCCTCTTGTGTCATTATCAGCCTGTATTATAGTGTTGCTTTTGGATTAAACATTTTAAAGCAAAATATAGCCTTTAAATTCTTCTATTGAAGGAATAAGGAATAATGGTGGAAGATACAAAATAATCCCACACTAGTTCAGAATTACATATAATAAAGGGTTATTTATTTAGGGGAGACTCACAGATCACCGCAGTTCTCTGCATGAATGGAGACAGGAAGAGTCTAGCAGTCAGAAGTGAGAGCTGGAAGGAAGAGAACAAGCACACAGTGTACAGCTGCATTTATAGTATAAGAGACCATGCCTAAGTAGGCTGGTATCTTAAAGGCTATTGGCTGAAGGAGCAGAGGAGCTCCCACAGCACCTCCCCCTTTTGTTTAAATAAGAGTTTTATACCCAATACAAAACTATGTATACTAGGAACAGATATCAGAAATAAGATTAGAATTACAATCTAGCATAAACAATATTATGCAAGGAACATAAGCTAAATGTTTTAATAAACATTCTATCCTAAAGAGTCTAAGTCTTGTATTGTAAATGGCTTGGATAGATCGTAAGAGGACGGAAACTATGACAATCTAATCTTCAACCCCAAAGAGGGCCTGAGAAGGGAGATATTACTTGAGTAGGTAGGAAGTGCAATCAAGCAGCTGCCAAAATGTGCCATAGATGACAGAGACAACTGGCTGCCTGAGCAATCACCCAAAGTCTCGCTTGCAATGTTGAAGCAACCAACTTTGGCTAAGGCCTAGAGTAACTGACACACTATTTTCTGAGGCAGGAACATTTTTCACAACCATCGTACCCTGTCTTGGCAAGGTTTGGCAGTCTTTTCTTCTAGTATCCTGCTTGTCCAGTCCGGACATTATGCACTTTGCCAGTGGTTGAGGCATGGGCAGTTTCTTTCCCAAAGGTCAGTTGTACTGAGAAGAAAACAAACTTCAAGTGAAATGTCTTTGGTGTGAAACACCAAGGAATAGATTGGTGCTGCCAGGAGCAATCGTGTCTCCTATCAACAGACTCTTAAGTTATTTAAATGTCGTGTTCTACAGATTTTTGAAGCAGTTGAAGGTTACCTATCTATGCAGAATACAATCTCTATGTATCTAAAGAACCTAATTAGCCTGACTACAAAACTAGTGGTAAAATATAAAATCATAGAAATGGGTTAATTTAAGATGTAAGAGCTAGCTAGAAATACACTTAAGCTATTGGCCAAACAGTATTGCAAATAATATATTTTCTAAGTAATTCTTTTGGGTCTGAGCATCTGGGAACAAATGGGCAGGCTCTAACCACAAGCTGCTCTAATAACATTCCCAATTATCAACTGTCCCACGCTGCTAGTAAGTACCTTACAGGGCAGTAAGGTGGAGATGGGTCCTGTCACTACACAAAACAGCCTGGGCAGTCCTGGCCTAATGCTGCACTTCACACAGTATCCTTTTGACAGCATCCATTCCAGTCACCCCTTTCCTGCTACTCCTGCAATTGCAAGTGAATTGTCTATCCATGCTCTTTTCTGATTCTGAAAAGTGAGGAGCTTAGCATAGTAACATCATAATGTAGTGATGTGATTTAAATTACTTGTATTTCCAATTTGTTCTTAAGTAGGTTAATACTTGAATTCAAGCCTAGACTCAATGAACATTAGATAATATTAGTTTCATTTAATATATAATAATTATATTATTTATAGTGTGTGCTAACAGCTTTACTGGTGTTTGCTGTTTCAGAATGGCTCATACATATCAGTAATTACAAGGAACTTTTCCTTAAACCATCTTCACATAAAGTGTTTTCTCTGAATAAAGCCAAGTCTTCTGTAATTAGCTGTGTCATGAACCAGTGAGCATGTAAGCCAACCTTAATGAAGCAAAATCATCCAATATAACTTAGTGTGCAGTGATATAATAAATATAAAAGCAATTACAGAAGTCAGAACCTAACAGAAAATATGCAGCCTATTATGACTTAGGCTGGGCATTTTCATAAAATGCCATTTAATCCTCTGAGAAAAATATGCACAAGGAAGCTACCTTCATTTACATTAGAAATAAATCAAAAATAACACATGGGCCATAAGATATGTAGGACCCAAACTGTGTATGATAGTAATCACAAAACACAATGACAGGACCTAGCCAATACTGCCTCTGTGAGTAGCCACAGAGACAAAGAATAGAACTATAACATGAGGATCAGTAATATCACAGTGTTTAAAAAAATGTCAGGCTTAATACGCAGGAAAGAAAATGGCAGAGCCCACCCTTCCAGCTATTGAGTAGAAATCGCAGCAGAAGACCAGGAAACAGGGTTACCAGTTAATCCCTGTGCTTCCAGGCTTAGATTGGCAAGGGCAGCAGCATCCAATCATGGTAATTAGGCATTGCAGGGGCGGTTGCTTGTTCATCCCAGCTGCCCAGAACCAAAATAACCAATATAAACTATTAATTAAATCACTTCTTGGCCCATTAGCTCTAACTTCTTATTGGCTAACTCATATATTAATTTAATCCATCCCCATTAATCTGTATATCATCACAAGGTTGTGGCCTACCAGCAAAGTTTGAGCATGTCTGTCTCCGGCCACAGATCCATGGCATCTCTATGACTCCACCTAATTTCCTCCCAGCATATAGCCTACCTTTTCCCCACCTAGTTCTGTTCCTCCTTGCATTGGCTCAAAACAGTTCTTTATTCATTAACCAATAAAAACACATAGACAGAAGGACCTCCCACACCAATTAGGGAAGACTGGGGATGAGGGCTATGGCAGTGTCTTGGATGAGAACATCAGAGGTCAGCATGGAGACCACGATGAGCAGGAGGAGTAAATGAAACTGAGAGGAATAAATTAAACAAAGAAAAGAAAATGAAGACAGGGACACTGACTCCTGGAAAACATGTCTTTGCATTACTTTTTAAAAAAAGATAAATGTAACTACACACAGGCACACACAAACACACACATATCATTATGCACATATGCATGGGTTTAAAGCTTTACCAATTGAGAATGGATAATATATCAGGAGCTCATTCCTGGAGAAAACCAATTTCTCATTCTCTCAGCAGCCATTGGTTGCTCATAGCTCTTCATTTAGAAGTATGGCCTTGTGAAACTTCCCTCATTATGTTAAGAATGTCACCTGCCACTGTTGTTACATAAGTGTGGTTTCAGCAGCCATATTATTGAGATTTCATGGGTGTAAATTCCTGTTGTGTCTAGAAGACACTTGGCAACAGGCGTCCTTGTGTTCTGATTCTCACAAGGATTCTATCCCTCCTCTGTGATGTCCCTTGAGATAGGAGCCATATTATAGCTGTACCAGTTGGCTTTGGGCACCCACAGTCACTCTCTACAGTTTGACTTACTTTGTGTCTTTACAATAATCTCCATCTGCAGCCAAAAGAAGATTCTTTGATGAGGGGGTAAGAGATGCACTTATCTGTAGAGTTCAGTTAGAAACTAAGCTGCTTTAGGAGCTAGTCTTTTTTTTAAGTACATACTGTATTTGTCTTTATGGGTCTGGGTTACCTCACTCAGGATGGTTTTTTTTTTCCTAGTTCCATCAATTTGCCTGCAAATTTCAAGATGTCATTGTTTTTTACCATTGAGTAATAATACTACATTGTTTAAATGTACCACATTTTCTTCATCCATTCTTTGGTTGAGGGGCATCTTGGCTATTTCCAGGTTTTGGCCATTATGAATAATGCTGTTATGAAAATAGTTGAGCAAATGTCCTTGCCATATGATTGTGCATCATTTGGGTATATGTATTGCTGGGTCTTGAGGTAGATTTATTCTTAATTTTCTGAGAAACCACCATACTCATTTCCAAAGTGGCTGTACAAGTTTGCACTTTCACCAGCAATGGAGTGTTCCCCTCACTCCACATCCCCTCCAACATAAGCTGTCATCAGTCTTTTTTATCTTAGCCATTCTGACAGGTGTAAGATGGTATCTCAAGTTCAAATGGATCAAAGACCTTAACATAAATCCAGCTACAGTGAACCTGACAGAGGAGAAAGTAGGAAGTAGCCTTAAACACATTGGCACATGAGATCATTTCCTAAATATAACCCCAATAGCACAGACACTGAGAGCAACGATTAATAAATAGGACCTCCTGAAACCGAGAAGCTTCTATAAGGCAAAGGACATAGTCAACAAGACAAAACATCAGCCTACAGAATGGGAAAAGATCTTCACCAACCCCACACTGGACAGAGGACCGATCTCCAAAATATAGAAAGAACTCAAGAAACTAGACATCAAAATATCAAATAATACAACTGAAAAATGGGATGCAGATTTAAACAGAAAATTCTCAACAGGGGACTCTCAAATGGCTGAAAGGCACTTAAAGTGTTCACCAATCTTAGTCATCAGAGAAATACAAATCAAAACAACTCTGAGATTCCATATTACACCTGTCAGTAGCTATTCTTAGAAGTAAACACCTAGTATCCAGTAGCCACATTGGGATACACTGATCTTAAGCCTCACAATTGTGGATTAAGAAACACATGCTCTCCACACTATACATGAATTATTAAGCCTTCTTCTGTTACTTTAAAGAAATGCCTGAAGTTAGATAGTTATAAAGAAAAGCAATTTGGCTTATAGCTTTAGATGCTGAAAGTACCAACAGCATTAGACTGGCTTTAATGAGTTTAATGAGTTTAAGAAACTCATTGGTAGCATTCCCTTGGGGCGATGGACTGAAAAAAAAACTGTAGCAGATAAAAGGGAAAGTCATATGGTGAGTGAGGGAGAGAGAAAGAAGAAAGGAGGCAGTGAGGGCCTCCCACTAGGTGCCGCCTTTTAAAAGTCCACCATCTCTTAGTGTCACATGAGAGACCAAGCTCTGACCCTGAATTTCAGAGGAATGTGCTCAAACCATGTATGAACTTAGCAGTCAATGTAAATTTTCAAAGACGTTATCCATCAACATAAGGTTCCAGGGATATGAAAATCAAGATTTTGTCTTACATTGTCAAAAGCAGCAAAAAGTGCCATGGTCAAAGAGCTGCTTATTTCATCCAATGGCAATCTAACAACAAGTATTAAGTTTAGCAAATACATCTGGTAATGTGGGATCCTTCCTTGGGCCACCTGCAACCTTTTATTAATCATTGAACATTTTATAAAAACCTCACAAGGAACAGGTCCTGAGCTTGTCATGGCAGACAGAGTGGGGAACAAAGCAGGCATAGCCTGTCTTCATGGATCTTTACACTACTGCAGGAACCACCATGGATGGTTACCAGAATAGGTAAGGTCTTTAACAGAGGCACCTTATCCGGGCCACAGAGAAAGGAACGCTTTCTTAAGGAAGCATTCCCCTAGCATAATCTAATGAACAGATTGTGTGAGAAAGAAAAGTTCTCACAATACAAATGGGCGGGGTCATAGAAGACCACACGCCCCGTGGCGGGAGGCTTTCCTCTGTACACTGGCCCACTTCCATTCTCTGGGGTGTTTTTCCGGTGCTGCTGTCTCTATTTCTATTCTAAAGCTTTAAATGCATGACCTTCCTCCATTTCTCTTACTGACAGCTGCCACGGTATTCATCCAACTTCTGTTTTCTTTCTTAAATACTAGGGAAATTTTCCTTGACCTTCAAAAGCTCAGGTGATGTGAAGTCGTATTTGAAAGCTGGCAGAATGCTAACAAGTTTTCAAAGCTTATGCGTCAGGTTTCCATTCTGCCAGCAGCGACTGAGTTCAGCTTCCCTGCGCCTGCTCACGCAATACTATCTTTCTCTTTTTCATGATAGAGACCATGCTGGGCATGCAATGATACAGATATATGCAGTCTAAAAATAGCTACCAACAGTGAGTTTTTTCCAGGTCCTACTGACCCTTTGGACATCTCCTTTGCAGAAGTATGAATTCATTTTGCCCATTTTAGAAATTAATTGGTTATGTGTTAGTCTTGAGTACTGAAATGGCTCTCTATGTGTCTTGGACTCAGAATGGAGATTTTTTTTCCTGTCTTCCCTTTGAACTGTTTTCTAGTCTTAGCTATTTTATTTTGGTCCATGACCCATTTAAACCTAACACTTCTACATGGAAGAAGCAGGTGCCAGCTCCCTTCTCTCACATGTGAATATTCAGTTGCAACAGCATCATTTATGTAAAAGACAATCTAAGGATCTTAATCCCTTTCTCCAAAGTTACTCTGTCATCAACATGAAATCTTAATGGTGGATTCACCATTCTGTTCTATTGTTCTGCGTGTGCCACTGTGTCAAACTTATGCTTATTCCATAACAGTCTTGGTTACTGTAACTCTGATAAATTTGGAAGTCAAGAAATGTGAGGGGCCGGCATATTCCCATAGTTCAAGATCATTTAGGCTACTCAAAGTTTCTTGAATTTTCACAAGTGTTTGGTGACACTGCCAAGTTTTGCAAAGAAGCAACTTAGAATTTGGGTAAGATTCATGTTGCATTCACAAATCAATTTGACTTTGCAAAGAGGAGCTTAAAATTCTCAGTTAGCATTAAGAAATAATTTCCTACGAAACCATGAGCATGAAGATACAAATGTAAACCACAGGAAAGTACCACCATGTCCACAAAGTGAAAGCTAAAAAAGACAGCATGCCATATTTGATGAGGAGAGTTGGAGCATCTAAACTTGGTGTGAAGTGCTAGGGAGCATAAAGGGTGCTAAGCACTGGACATCTCTGGAAAACTGAGCTCATGTATTTTCCATCATTCAACATCTTCAGCCTTGTGAAATGGGACCATGTGTCTAAGAGACACATGCAAACTCAGGATGCTGGAACAGCATCTGACCCTAACCTGGAAATGATTCAAACTTTAGAATTGATGTTTTCTTTTTAAGACTTATTTATTTATTATGTATACAGTATTCTGCCTGTATGCAAGAAGAGGGCACCAGATCTCATTATAAACGGTTTTGAGTCACCATGTGGTTGCTGAGAAATGAACTCAGAACCTCTGGAAGAGCAGCCAGTGCTCTTAACCTCTGAGCCATCTCTCCATCCCCCAGAAATGATGTTTTCAAATTAAATTTTAATATTATTGAGTTCCACATAGCACTAGAATGAAAACAAATCTCTCAGCATTGCAAGTGAAGTAGAAGCATCCACCATGAAAAGGCGTAGCAGGCACAGGAGGACTGTGCTGTGCAATTCTGCTTATGGGAAGTCCAAAAGCACGAAAAAATCAACTTATAGCACCAGAAGTCAGTGTGGTGCACACTGACCACCTCTCTTCAAAATCCTGAAACATTCTGAGTATTGGCATAATGCCGTGATAATACTGTCCAGTGACTCAACGCACACCAACCTTGCTTGGGATACAGAATTATTTAATATAGAATATAAACATATCCTCAGGCTATGTGATTAAAGTGTGCATGAGAAATATGTGATTTCCTGTTTAGAATTGAGCCTTATATCCAAGTTACATCATTTTGCATACTCCAACACGTGCAAAAGAACAGACACAAAGCATTTCCTATCCCAAGCACTTTGGATAATAATCTGTGGCTAACATGGAGGAATATCAAGAAGTCTAAGCAGCTGTCAGGAGGATGGTAAGATTCCTCACCATGACTTGAGTAGCGGTTATACGGGATTGGCTCCATGATGATGTTTGGACATGCCCATAGTTGTATAATTTTACTTATGTAGAGAGATTGAATGTGAAAGTCAGAAAGGCAGCTTTCTTGTGCTTTCGTGCAATAAAAATTGAGCTCACAGATGGGAGAGGTGGCTAGGTAGTTATTAACACTTGGGGCTCTTGCAGAAGACAGGAGTTCAATTCCCAGCATCCATGTCTGGAAACTTATAACCACCTATGCCTCCAGATCTAGGGAATCTGATGCCCTCATCTGGCCTCAGCAGGCACATGCATTCATATGTACACACACACACACACTTTAAAACAGAATAAATTTGTAAAAAAAAAAAAAGTTGAGCTCAGCTAACAGCACAGAGCACAGACACTGAACCAGTCAGACTGTAGAAAACTGGATAAAGAACATCCTTGGTAGACAAGGATGTATTCACTTAAGGAAGGACAAATTTGAAAATGCTGACACATTCATAATGCTTCAGAGAAAAATCTGTATATTTAAAACAGAATACTTTCTCTGTATCCCCCCAATTGTCTCTTCTAAATGGCCTAGATTCAGCTAAGGGAAAAACAAAACCTATTTCGGCTTGAGAATGTGAAGATTGTGGCAAATGAGGGAAGGAGAAGGAAAACATGAAGAGATAAACTCCTCACATGCAGCTTTGAACACGGTGTTTGTTCCAAAGCACAGCCTTTCTGGAGTCCAAGAGCTAAAGGTAAGCTGTTCGAATTGATAACATTAATAATTTTAATTTCTGTCTAATAAATTATAGAGGCACCTTATCTCACTCTCGCACACTGTAAAACTGCAGAATGAACAGGACTTTACGCCTCCAATATTTTAAGGTAACTATCCCTTGCAAGCCTAATTCAAGAACACAGTTCACAGCTCTCTATATTCCTCCAATGACAGACAGGTAGCACTCTTCCTTCATTGTGTCCCCGAAGGGACCGAGGAATGTCATAATTCCTGGGGTATTTCTGCTCTGGAAGAGGTTTGTTCATACCTCCTGGGTTGTCAAGACCCAACCCATGAAAATCAGAATCATGTTTCTGTTATCCAAGTCTCCTGATGACACGGTCCTCCTACCATCAAAAGAAGCTGAAACACAGTCAGAACCCCCTGAGTAGGAGAGCACTGAAGGAATTGAGCCAAGCCCGGCCATGCTGATGACAAAGGAGGATGTGAATGTCACATTCAGGCAGTGAACAGAATGCCAACTCCTAAAACCACATTGTGGTCAACAGCTGTGGGGTCCAGATTATGAAGCAGTCACATGTTGACTATGGCCCCTGCTGTCCTGACAGAAACCCACTATGTGTGTGAGAGACATTCACATTTGAACTCCCATACCACCATCCTTGGAAGACCGTCATTTAAGTTCAGAAGAGGAGTCTGGACCCCACTTGCAAAATCTCAAATGTGTTCTCTGACCCCAGAAAGTCATTGCAGTTAACACCTTGTCTCTTGAGACAGTGCTCGTATCCTTTATCCCTATGATTGCATGAAGTTTAGCCTCTATCATTATAGAAATTAATTTAGTAATGACTAAAGAATTGATGTAAGATCACACAAAATCATACCACTAAGAAAAAGAGAGATACATAGACTTGCTTATACTAAAAATATAAAATATGACCTTGGGGCATGGCTCAATGGAAGAATGCTTTCTTATCATTACCAAGGTCCTGGGTTCCATAGAACACCACCAAAAACACCTATATGAAACACGTTTAAACTTTTTATTATTTGTGGCTGTTCACTAGAAGTAATTATAAGTTTTCCTCTGACTTAAGAGTTTCCAGTGTTAAACTGGCCTTTAAAATGCTAAAAATAAAGCCCCTGGTTCTCAATGACCAGCCTGTATATACTGTTGTCTTCTCACGAAAGGGAAAACAATGATAAAATCAGAAAAGGGGAACTTGTCAATTTTCCATCCACACATTTAAACCTAGATTAATAATAAATGCCTCCCCCAAAGATGTTTCTCGACAGAAAGGACAGCCCCACCTTACAGAAAGTCAAGAGCAGAATGACTTCTCTTCTGGAGTTTGCACATACACCACCTGACATTTTAATTGACAACAACATAAACCCTGCTGTTGTAAAACATTGTGGGTGTGACGAGCTCTGACTTCAGATGTGGGCTGGGCAGGTCTCACACCCTGCATTATCACTCAACCAGTAACCTAGCCAAGCAACTGTTGTCCTTGGCATTCCCCCAGCCACCCAGGGTGCCACCGTCAAATGCTTCTTCCTGAGAAATGACTCATTTGCCTCCCAGCTTTTTTTTTAACCACATAATATTTGGTATAAATGTGTTTGTTAGACTGCTCTCAAAACATAAATTACACTATTCATATACAAAATGTATAATTGCTCATATTCGTCAATGTCACTCCCTAATGAAAAGCTTCTTACTTGATGCCATGAGGATATAGGAACTCATTAGTGGAAACCCTGGTGGAGTATCAAGTGTGTGTTCAGCATGTGCTGCTGACAAACAGGTTCTTCTTTTTGGAAAGTCATTACATTTTAAATTTAGAATTACTTTAACAGAAGTCTTGTTGAGTGTATATCCTAACCACATTATTTTCCCTAATCGTGTTGTCAAAAGGATATTATCCGCAGTGGGAACATTAACAATAATCACTTTGGCTAAAAAAGGATGAAAGAAACTCATGGAAATACAATGAGTTCTTGGTTGTGGAATTCACAATACAACAGAACCAGTATGTAGACATAAAAACCTTCAAATTCTTGTTCTACTACAAATTTAAATATGTACTAATAAGTGTGTGGATCATGTTAAAAGTAAAGGACAAGATAAATTTTAGATTAAATATATATTAAATATTTTAATGACTAAGTATTACTAATTTTCTATATCAATGGAGAAAATCAATCTTCCTTAGGTGATTGCATTTCTTATTTAATTTTAGGGCCTTTTTCCTTTTAACAAAGATAGAGTTTTTTCTCACATAATATACACTTCTTGGGGACTGTGGACCCTCAGACCCTGAATTTTCTGTGATCCCTTGCCTGCTCGAATAAACAACTTGTTTTCCTGTGCTTGCAGCCGCTCTGAGCACAAAACCCTCATGAGTTCCTGATGGCAAGGGAGTGGTTTCTGGTGAGTTTGCAGCTGAAAATCCCAGGAGCTGGGGCATGGCCATTAGTTAAAGAGAACCCTATATAAGCTGCCCTGAAACACAAACGGGCATTCTTGTTTCAAGGATGACCCGTTTCTCTCTCTCTCTCTCTCTCTCTCTCTCTCTCTCTCTCTCTCTCTCTCTCTCTCTCTCATCTCTCTCTGTCTCTCATCTCTCTCTCTGTCTCTCATCTCTCTCTCTGTCTCTCATCTCTCTCTCTGTCTCTCATCTCTCTCTCTGTCTCTCATCTCTGTCTCTCATCTCTCTCTCTCTCTCTCTCTCTCTCTCTCTCTCTCTCTCTCTCTCTGTGTGTGTGTGTGTGTGTGTGTGTGTGTGTGTGTGTGTGTGTTTCCAGCCTCGTGAATCATCCTGTGGTGTACAGGCAGGATGGTACATACTCTGATGTGGTTTTCCTCCCTCTATTCCTCCCAGTCCACCACCCCAACCTCTCCTCCCATCTGGATCCACACCCTTTCTGTCTCTCATGAGGCCTCTAAACTTTAACATGTGTCCTATAGACACATGGATTTCCTTGGAAAAGGTAATTAGATCAGATCTCCTGGGTTAATTGAGGTCAGGGAGCAGTAGAGGGGAGGGGACAGAGGATGAGAATGTGAGGAAATGGAATGAGGGAGAAATGGAGAAGGGGAGCAATGAAAGAGACAACCTGATAGAGAGCGCCATTATCCGACTCAGAAAAACCTGGTGCTAGGGAACTTACCAGGAATCCACAAGGATGACCCCAGATAAGACCACTAGCAATGGTAGAGAGGGTGCCTGAATTGCCCTTCTCCTGTAATCAGATTGGTTGCTTCCTTAATTGTCATCATAGAGCCTTTATCCAGTAACTGATGGAAGCAGATGCAGAGACCTCAGTCAAGTTCTGATAAATAAAGGGAGGAAGGATTATATAAGCCAGGAGGGTCAAGGTCATGGGGGGTAGCTTGGACACACAGACACAACTGACCAGAGCTAGTGGGAGCTCACAGACTCTGGGCCAACAGCTGGGGAGCCTGCATGGGAATTCCCTAGGACCTCTACATGTAGGTGACAGTTGTGTAACATGGTCTCTGTATGGGGCTCCATCAGTGGGATCAGGACCTATCCCTCGTGTACTGGGGCTGGCTTTTTAGAACCTATTCCCCATGCTGGGTTGCCTCACCCCACCTTGATGCAGGGGGAGAAGCTTGGTCCTACCTCAACTTGATATGCTTTGTTGACACCCATGGGAGGCCTGCCCCTTTCTGAACAGAGGAGGAGTGAATGGGTAGGGGTGGGGTTAGGTGGGAGGTGGGGAGAGGGAATGGGAAGAGAGGAGGGAAGGAAACTGTGCCTGGAATGTAAAATAAATGAAAAATTTTTGTCTGGCAATCTTGTCTACTTCCAGTATCCAGGAGGATAACTATATGTT
Organism: Arvicola amphibius; assembly: GCF_903992535.2. Lineage (NCBI taxonomy): Eukaryota > Metazoa > Chordata > Mammalia > Rodentia > Cricetidae > Arvicola > Arvicola amphibius. The sequence continues at coordinate 4,491,868 of NC_052049.1, read as the reverse complement.
TTTCTTTGGGTTCACCTTCTTATATAGCTTCTCTAGGATTTTTACGAATTATAGGCTCGATGTCCTTTATTTATGGCTAGAACCCAATTATGAGTGAGTACATCCCATGTTCATCTTTTTGGGCCTGGACGGGCTCACTGTGAGCCTTAACCTTCACCTGGCGATGGATGGAGATAGAGACAGAGCCCCACATTGGAGCACCAGACTGAGCTCCCAAAGTTCTGATGAGGAGCGGATGGAGAGAGATCATGAGAAAGTCAGAACCATGAGGGACGCGTTCACCCACTGAGACGGCAGGACAGAACTAATGGGAGACCACCAAGTCCACTTGGAATGGGACTGATGGAACATGCGACCAAATCAGACTCTCTGAGGGTGGCTGATGGTGGAGGCTGACCGAGGAGCCAAGGACAATGGCGATGGGCTTGGTCTCTATGACATGGACGGGCTCTGTGTGAGCCTTGTCAGTTTGGTTGCTCACCTTCCTGGACCTGGGGGGAGTTGGGAGGACCTTGGTCTCAACATAGTGTAGAGAACCCTGATGGCTGTTTGGCCTCAAGAGGGAGGGAGTGGGGGCGTGGGTGGAGGGGAGGGGAGGGAAGGGGAAGGAGGAGGGGAGAAGATGGCAATTTTTAATAAAAAATAAATAAACTGGAAAAATAAATAAACCTAAAAAAAATAAATGAAAAAAAGATTTTTAAATCTTTTTTAAAAGATCCTGAAAAGAACAAAATAAAACAGGCCTCTAAGGAAAGATAATAAAACAAAAACTAACACATTAGACTAGGGCAAAACAAAGAGAAGGAAAAGAGCCCAAGGAAAGGTACAAGAAACAGTATAGATGCAGAGATCCACTTGTTTACACACTCAAGAATCCCATAAAAACACTGTGTTTAAAACCAAATATACCCAAAGGACCTGTATGGCAAATTATATATATACACACACATACAGACATTCATATATCTATATATACACATATAAATTATATCAATCATATGTATATGCATATGAATGATATAACCTATAGACAATAAAATATAAATAAGATATATTTCTTAAACTCTGAAAAGGAACCTCCAATGATGCTGTGGAGTTCATTTTCTGTTGGCCATACTGTTGGGCATACAGCCTATTATCCTTAGGAGTAGTGTGTCTCCCCAGGGAGATTCCCTTGGAGAAAGCTAAATCTTCATTTGCTGGTAGTTATCCATTAGAGATAGATTCTGGGTTAGGAAGGGGGCATGTGTCCACTTCTTGCATTTCTAGGGTCCCATCTGTGCAGACTCACGCAGGCGCTATGCATGCTACCACAGTCTCTGAATTCGCACATGCGTCGATCCTGTTGACGTAGAGGACCCTCCATCCCTTTGGCTCTTTACTGTTTCTGCCTCCTCCTCCAGGGGGTTACCTGATCCCCAAGGAAAGGGATTTGTTGGAGACATCCCATTGGGTTTCTGTTATCTGTTGCCATTTGCTGTATGAGGAAGCTCCTCTGGTAATAGCTGAGCAAGACACCGATCTATGAGTATAGCAAAATGTCATTAAGAGTCATTTTTATTGCTCCTTTTTTGGTTTTTACAACAGTACTGTTTAGTTTTACCCTAGTTCCCTGAGCTATTTAGTCTAAGGTTCTTGGTCACCCAAGCAATGTTGGCTATGGGTTTCATCTTGTGGACTAGGCCTTTTAAATCAGATATTAGTTGATTTTTTTGCTTGTATAGTAATCTGGGATACCATTTGTGGTCTCTTCAGGTCGGTAAAATATCTGTCTGGTGTGGGAAGTCCCTTCTGTATATGTGTTACTTTTACTGGTTAATGAATAAAGTTGCTTTGGCCTATTATGGCAGGGCAGAGTAGAACAAGGCAGGAATTCCAAGCAGAGATAGAGAAAAAGTAGGTGGAGTCAGTGAGAAACCATGTAGGGAGTGCAGGAGACAGATGCCAGAGGGAATCTTACCAATAGGTCACAACCACATGGCAATACACAGATTAATAGAAATGGGTTAATTTAAGAAATAAGAGCTAGCCAATAAGAAGTGTGAGCTAATAGGTCAAGCAGTGCTTTAATTAATACAGTTTTTGTGTGCTTATTTTGGGTCTGGGTGGCCAGGAAATGAACAAACAGCCTCCACCAATATCTGTTCAAACCCTTGTGGATTCTAAAGTCTCCATTGAGAAGTAAGGTGCAATTCTAATAGGTCTGCCCTTCTATGCTACTTGGTCTTTTTCCCATAAGCTTTTGAGAATGTTTTCTTGTTCTGTATATTTAGTGTTTTGGGTGCTATGTGCTAAGGGGAATTTCTCTTCTGGTCCAGTCTGTCTAGTGTTCTGTATGGTTCTTTTACCTTGATATGCAGCATGTTTTTCTTTAGGTTAGGAAAGTTTTCTTCTATGACTTTGTTGAAAATATTTCCTGGGCCTTTGATCTGGGATTATTCTCCCTCCCATTATTCTTAGGTTTGGTCTTTTCATAGTACCATAGATTTCCTGGATATTTTGTGCCAGAATTCTTTTTTAATTTTAACATTTTTTTGACTGAGGTATATACTTCTTCAATCATATCTTCAAGGCCTGAGAGTATCTCTTAGATATTTTGTATTCTGTTGGTGAGACTTAGCTCTGAGGTTCCTGTTCAAAATCTTAAATTTTTCATTTCCAGTTTCTCTAAGCTTGGTTTTTCTTTATTGATCCTATTTCCACTTTAAGGTCTTGAATTGTTTATTGATTTCGATCCACTATTTGTGTTTCATAGATTTCTCTAAGGGATGTATTCATTTCCTCTTTAAGGACAGGTATATTCATAAGGAGTATTTTAAAATCTTTGCCTTAGGCTTCAGCTGTGGTGCAATTACCAGGGCCTCTGTGGTTGCTGGACTCTAGTGGAGACAAACTGTCCTGGTTATTACTGATTTTGTTGTTATGCTGGGACCTAGACATCTAGGTTTGGGAAGACTTTAACTATTAATATCTGGTCTTGTCTTTGTTGGGTGGGTGTTCTGTTCCTGGAATTCTGTTGCTCTCTCTGGTTCCGGAGAAGGTGTGGTGGCTCTGTGCAGCCTGGTAGGAAATTCTTCCGGGATTTCCTAGGTGGTTTTCTAGGAGGTTCCTGCTAAAGTGTATTTCTAGGTTTGGGGAGCTGACACTTAGGAATAGGAATGGGCTCTGGAGAGGGCTAAGAAGATTCACAGGGAGAGATAAAAGCAAGGTTTCCACCAGGATCTGCTTAGTGCCCTGGGAATGGGGACAGAGAGCAAGGAGAGTCCCCGACAGGTAGTCTGCTACAGACCTGGGATGAGACGCCAGACTTGATTTGGGGGGAAGGGGGGAGAGTGAAGATCTGTAACTCACCTCCCTGCTTCACTAGCCTACTGGCTTCTCAGTCAGCCTTGGCCAGTTCCTAGGCAATACCTGGTAAAGTTCAGGGTCTAGGATAACAGGATGAGGAGAGAGTAATGTTTGAAGAGATCCGCATGATCCTTTGGAAATGGCAACAGAAAGGAAGGGGAAGCCACAGCAGGCAGTCAGCTACAGAGACGGGGGTGACACAGGAGGACTGAATTTAGAACACAAGAGGGAGAGGCGAAGATCCAGTTTGACAACTTGCCTCATTGACCACAGTGGCCTGCAGGCTTCCTGTGAACGCCTGCTGGAGCCACAATTGTATTTTTTAAAACGAGAAGTCATGTGTAGAGTAAAGACTGGTTATGGTAACCTCTACTCTAATACGTCAAGGATAATATGGAACAATGGGTGCATGAGCTATGTTTTGTCTGCTGTCAGCACAGCACTGTTGAAGGCAGAATGAGTCACTTAGAGGAGGTGAACTCCTGACCCTGACATTTTACACTTGGTAAATAAAATGCTCTTACCAAAAGCAGACAGCATTGGTGAAATCCAAGTGATGTCACCAGTAAATTTAATTTTTGTTTTCTTCTTTGCAATATTTTACAGTTATATATATATATATATATATATATATATATATATATATGAATTGGTATGTGTCCATTTTGAAATACAGTATCATGAATAGAATGTGTCCATTTTGAAATACAGTATCATGATTGGCATACCACTATTACATTTTTCTAATTAAAAATAGACATAAAGACCAGAAGAAAAGAATAGAAATCTCAGAAGCACACACAAAAACAACCAACCCTCAAATAGGGTGTCAAAAAACATGCCATGGAGAAAAGAAAGCTTGTTCTACAAAAGGAATGAAGAAACTAGACCCAGAAGGGGGAAACTGGGTCCTTATCTGTCTTTAACACAAGATGGATCAAAGATTTTAGTCTAAGGCCGGAAACTGCAAGGACTTGTAGCAGAAAACACAAAAGCTACATTGGTATGAATAATGAATTCTTGTATATGACATCCAACACTCAAGTCACACATCAGAGTTAAACATGGTTGCATCAATCTTATGAGCGTCTACTTAACAAAGGCTATCATCAGCAACAGGGTTGCCAAGGCAACCTGAAGACTGGGGGATATATTGGCAAACCACTTCCTGAGATGGGATTAAGATCCAAACTATGTAATGCATGGCTACAACCTAAAAGCAAAACCAAAAAACAGATTTAAAAAAAAACTTACAAGTGAACAAGTAATTTGAATAGACACTTTCCTAAAGAACACACACACACACACACACACACACACACAGAGAGAGAGAGAGAGAGAGAGAGAGAGAGAGAGAGGAGAGAGAGAGAGAGAGAGAGAGAGAGAGAGAGAATAGGTCTATCATACCTCTTAAGATGGGCCTATTACAAAAGGCAGTACAACCTAAACTCACAGAAAATAGTAAAATAAAAGTTTTGTCAACAATGCATTAAAATATAAGCCTTTGCATACCACCGAGAGGTCTGTCATTTGATGCATTTACCATGGAGTTTTTCTTTAAAATCTGAAGGCATATTTACCATTTAATCCCACAATCTCACTTCTGGATGGATACCCAAACGAATTAAATCAGAATACTGAATAGAGAACACAAACCATGTGCATGGCCATGTTCTTCCCAAATAGTCAAAACTAGAAACAACCTTAAAGGTCTCCTGATAACTAAACAAATAAAACGTGGCAGACAATTCAGCGGAACGCAATTAGCCTTTAAAAGAGGTAAATGCTGCTTAACAGGTTAACATGGATGAACCCGAAAGGCCTTGTGCTGAGTGAAATAAACAAGTTACCCAGTGACCCCTCGTAGAGGCAACTAACACTGCAGGAGTCACAGACACTGGGGTGGAATGCCTGCTGCCAGAGACTGGGAAATAGAGAAGCAGTAATTTGTTCTGCAGTGGAAAAGCATCACTGTGAAACAGGGTGACCAGGTTGGGATTATGCTTAGTGCTGCACTGTGCGGCTAAAAATGCTAGGATGCTAGAATGGAGGTCCGGTGTTCTCACACTCACAAGTAAATAGACAGGCAGGAAACCCTGTTCTACTGTCAATCACTCATGACAGGCATGATCCACCAAGGCGACACCTGTAAATTAAGGTGTGTTCCAATGATCCGGTAGATAGGATTGTCTTTATAGAAAATAAAAAATGGACTGAAGAAGATAGAAATAAGGAACATGGAGCTATTGATAACCGAAAAGCTCCTTGGCTTGTAGGGTGAAACAGAAAACAATGTTTCCTACCACAGCTAGATAAAATTGCTCCCTGAGGACTGCCGGCTCTGACTCTTACTTTTGGGGCAGCTGTCCTGTCTCAAACGTCATTTTGATTGTGTGGTGCTTATCACAAGTTAACTGTATCCTCATTTTGTCTGGTCTTCTGGGGTCTAGAGTATGAAACCAGTTCAAATCAATGGCCTCTCATAAGCATATTTGACATTTTTAAGTCCCACATCTTAAAAACTCAAAATGACTGATGACGGAATAGTCTCAGTGCCTGTGGCTGTCAACTACCCAATCCTGATGTTACATTTTCTCCAGAATTAGCTACAAAGAGGAGCCTGATCCCTGGGCTTTGTGACTGTGTCTGACCATGCATCGCCCATGGGGTCCATTTGCTCATGCTGTGCTCTGCAGTCTGCAGACTGAGGCGTAGCTCTTGTACACTCACCACCCCAAGGTGAGAATTAATAACGGGCTGCTCCTTTTCTCTCTCTCAACCTCTATTAATGAGAATTGGATTGTTCTTGTCACATCTCTCAAATCTGTGGCACTGTCTAAGGTGACATTAACAATCTACTGTCACTTATTGGGAACCATTAATTTTTAATTTTCAAGAACAAAACAGATGCAGCCATTCAGTCAAACACTCAGATGTAGAGTCTTGTTAATGACTATAAAAAAAATTTAGAAAAGTGACAATAGGTTGTTAGCTATTTCAAAAAGACCATCTAAAAAGTTATCTCCAAATTTATAAAGATAACAGCAAAGACTTCTAAAGATAATAGTTTTAAAAAATCTTCTATTAAGAAATAGGGGGAAATCTCCAACAGAAATCTGTACCTCTCCAGGATCTAGATGTCTTCCAGACCCTCCAGCCTACTATTCTGGCTTCTTTCAAACTTCCTGATCCTTTCCTCTATTTGAATGATCCAAACCCTTTCTTACCCCTGGACCTTTGAGTGTGCATCCTGTTCTTTGCTCTGACTCTTCCCATATGTGTCTCTGGGATCTCAGGTGCAAATCAAAGCCTCGTGTCTGCTCTACTCAATGAGCCCTCAGTCCACCGCCAAGTGTCAATCACCCCTCTTGGACATAGTCTTCACATCCTTACATCCCAGTGGCTAATGTCTTATGGCTTATGTTTGACTGTAGCTATGGCTATCTATTATTTGCTTCCTTATCCCTCTCCCATGTTCAGCACCTAGAACAGCTCCCGAGCTACTCTAAATGAAGTATGTGCAGATGGGAGGAAGGAGATGACCTATTCAGCTATCCTCGATGGCAAACACATACATAACGTCTGGGACTTCCGTGGGATGTGGGATTTTAAACAGAAGACTTGCGAGTTATCACTGCCTCACGTGAACACTTTCCGCTTCTTTCTAGGCTGCATGGAGGAGGCAAGAGGTCATCACTCTCCAGGATCTCATCAAGGTCAGTGTCATGAGGACGTCAGAGGCTGTGCTAACTAGTTTAATGCCAACTTGAGACAAGCTAGAGTCGTTTTGGAAGAGGGAACTTCAAATGGGAAAATGCATCCAGCAGATCAACCTGTGGTGTATTTTCTTGGTTGATGATTAATGTGTTGGAAGGCCCAGCTAACAGTGGTTGGTGACATCTCATGGCCAGTGCTCAGATGCTATCAGGATCCTGGGTGCTATCAGAAATCTGAGTAAGCAAGCCAGTAAGTAGACTCCTCCAAAACTTCTCCCTCTCCCTGACTCTAGACTCCCATCCTGACTTCCCTGGATGATGGACTGGTTCCTGGAAGCGTTAGATGAAAACAGCCCCTTTCCTCCTCAGCTTCTTTATGTCATGGTATCTCGTGCAGCAACAGAAACCGTAACTAAGACAGAGGCTTTATAACTAGAGTCAAATCTGCCGAGGGTAGGAGATCTCTAGGGTTGCAGATTTCATGAGCTGGCACTGATGCTGGGGCAGGCTTTGGGCGATGCAGCTGACTTTGTGTCTGTCCCTGCTCCTGCAAGTCGCCCCTCACCCACACTCCTGCAACTAGAACCAATAAACACATTGGTTCTCCAATTAGACTATGGGAGTATTGTTCCTTTGATGTCTCCTCAGGTCCCTCTCTGAGGTGAGTACATGTTTCTTTATATCTCCCCAAGAATCATGTCAGAAAACAGCATGTAACCAAGGCCTGTGGCCTTCAGGACTGGCCTTCCAGGCCATGACTGCGGGTTTAATGCACCTCCCTTCTGCACTTTTAGAGACAGTCTCTGCTATACACGTCCTGCATTGTAGCCAGCTGCATGTCCCCGTGATGCCTGTTAGATAGCATTCACCTTTGAATTACCATTCCATGTGTAGTAAAAAATAACATAATTACTGAAGAAGCCAAGCATGCTGTAAGTCATAATCAGTGTGAAGGCAAACCATTTAAGCCCACAATTTGTGCATGTGCATACTCAGATATATATACAAACAGCTGTAGAAAATACTTTTGCATACCAATAACAAATTTAAACTCATTAAATATGCACTAATATAACTGCATGACTCATTTTAAGTTTCCAAAATAAATTTCCAAGCTCTCTATTATTTTAATAGAGAAATAATAGCAAGCAGCAGACTGTATGCCACAGAGATACCCAGTATGCTGTTCAGCTTCCAGTTCATTCCTTCTACATGTATGATCTCAGGCAAACTCTTTGTCATCTCAGGACCATGGGGATGACAAAACCACCCACTTAATATTTATTTTGAGATTAAAATGGGTTGATATATTTGTAAGTTCAGTATATTTTTATTTGTAATATACTTTTTAGCCAAGTTATATATTATATGTGCATATATATGTTGCATACACACACACACACACACACACACACACACACACACACATATATTGTTTCTCAAATCAGGGAGATACTGTCCAGGTGTGCATGACAACATGCTAAGGTGAACACTCGTACCATGATGAATGCCAAACATCTGCCCAAGGTTTCTGTTATTTTACTTGGGAAACAATAGAAATAAGTTTCAAAATAAAGGTAGACACATCTTGGAGAAGACACGAGGCAAAATATAAGCTTTCCCAGAATTCAGTCCCTGCAGCTGGCTCCACAGGTGATTGGCTGACATTCATTTTAGCTCCCTGTCTTCCACCCCTTCACCACAATAATCCACATTCAACCCCGCTTTCTCTTTCCTGGAACCATTTCATATTCCCCTTAATCCGCAATTCTGTTACTACGACCTGTGTGCGGCATCACTCCCTTCCCACGTGGCCCAGAGTCACTGAAGGACCTCAAAACAGCTCCCTTGTTAGGGGAACTCTCTCAGCCTGCTGCTCTATGTCGTTTCTTTTGCCTTGCATGGCTGGAACATTGTGTGAATATTGCTTGAGAGTTGGCAGATACAGCACAATGGTGTGTGTGTGTGTGTGTGTGTGTGTGTGTGTGTGTGTGTGTGCGCGCGCGCCCACATTCTCTGCAAGACTGTCAGATCCTTGAGTACAGTTCACATGTATCCCTCCTCCCCACAGTTCTTATGCCCTGGCATAGTGCCTTTCCACTTGCTGGATGCTGGTCAGCTAGAGCCGCGCCTTCCCTAGAGCAGGCTGCTGCTACAGGACTGGTGGACATTACCTGTCCACTGTCACAGTGACTCCAGTGTAAAGACAACCACATCGAAGGTGTTATTGACAGAAATCCATGGCTTGGTCACAAACAAGTGTCCTAATTAGCCATCTAGCTTCAGAGTTGTGATGTCCAGGGGTCCAGTCTGCCTTCCCTCAGGATCCCGCTAGCCTGGCTCACCAGCACCCTGGGAGAGGGAGTGGATAAAGAAAGTGACACCTCTGATGAGCAGCCAACTGCAACAAGCCCCAGTTCATAACTCAGCATGAGCGGAAGCTAAGTCGCTTTCCTGGGTGGTAGAATGATAGGCAATTTCAGAACCAGCCATGCCCTTGAAGAGTCTGCCCCCTCTACTTTCATTTGTCTGTTTTCTTTGGAGATAGTTGTTATCAGGGTATATACGAAACCACAGAAGGAGTTCAAAACAGCTTCCTTGTTATGGGAACATATTTTTAAAAGGCATTTCCTTCATTCTCAGGGCAGGCAGATACTAGGGCTATATATATATGTGTGTGTGTGTGTGTGTGTGTGTGTGTGTGTGTGTGTGTCAGATATAATCAAGACAGAGCAAACTCACAGTGCACAGTACTGAAGAGAAATAAAAGGAAAATTAAACAAGGTTCTGTCCATCATCACCACGGATGCCTGACTCCTCAGAGAAACACATAGGAGCTAGGGTCAGTAGATTCTGTCTGTGTTTTGGCTGTGTACGAAGAATCCCAGCTCTGTGGTCTGAAAACCTTAAGAGGAGAAGCAGACATCTCTGGGCTTGAGGCTATGGTTGGGTATTTACTTGGGTGAGGCAAGGTCATGAGGTCATCCAGGAGGAAGGAATTACTGTCAAAAGTACACCTACTTAAGACAACCATAATTATAAGGCTATATAGAAAAGGAAATTTAAATCACAGTAACACTTGAGATCAGCAAGAAAAACAAATGACTTTAGAATGCAAAGAATAAAGCAGAAAAAAATAAATTGAAGAGGTAGGAGAATATCCAGTCAAGACCGTTTGGAAGGGACTCATAGGTAAGTGACTGAGCATACACGCCTAACATTACAAGACTTAAGAAAAACAGGGCCCAGCGTGACAGCAAATTGAGCGGCAAGCAATCGGCGGAGACCTTAAAGCTAATCAGAGCGACGCGGATAGTCACAAGGGGTGGACAGAAAGCAACCGAACAGGAGCTGGAGTGACAGATCCTGCGTAGACTGCTCTTCTTGGAAACTCAGCTGGAAGGAGCTGCTAGAAAAAGAAGGGTTTGCAAGTGAGGCTTGGATGGTAAGCCTCAACAGCTAGAGGAATCATGCAGGGGCAGGGAAGAGGGCAACCATTTTCATTAGGATGGGACCACAGTGGTCCTTTGTGATGGAAACTCTGGGCTTCTTTTTCTAGGAGAATGTCTACGAATCCTCTTACAGAATATGATAGATGATAATTGCTGCCACTCCTAGAAGTCATGTAGGACTCACGGGGTCAGGATATCGCAATGCACCTGCCTCCATCGAAGAAATCCCAACTGTCAGCTTTGCTCCTCAAGAGCTCCTTTTCAGACCAGGAGCCTCACCTGAGAGCATGCTAGGAATGCAAACACTCAGGGCTCACCCAGATCAATTACCTAAGATATTATAATTGAACAAAACCCCTAGTAATAGTATTCATATTCAAATCTGTAAAATAAGATTTTTGTAATAGCAAAATTAATGTTCACTCGCTATTATGAACATACTAAGTTACCCAGATACTATAGAACAATAATAATTGATAATGCCCACTCTGGGGGGATCTCTCTGTAAGGTCTGGTGGCACAAGGAGAGACACAGCTCTCCTCCCTGAGTAGTGACTCAGGCTCCCTCTTTCCTCCTTCCAGAGATTGAGCTGTGGCTTATTTTTTTATTCTGCATGTGCATATGATGTGTGTGCATGTGTAGCTATACATGTTCGCATATGTATAGGCAAACATACATGTACAAGTGGACACGCACAGGTGTATGCGAGCATTAGCGCCCCACACTTGACATCAGGTGTCTTCCTTCACTCTTCATTTACTGAAGCCAGAGCTCTAACTATACCCAGAGCCTGACAATTCTACCGCATCTGACTAGTCAACTTCCCACGGGGCTCCAAGGTCTCTTGTCTCCAGAGTGCTGGGACCACAAATGCCTATCGTGTATTGTGACAGTCTGAACTTGGGTCCAGTAAACTTGCATGGCAAGTGCTTTACCCATGTATCTCCTCCCCAGCCCTGAGTGCCCTTTCTCATTGTAACATCCATGACTTTTCTGGTGAGAACTTGCTAAAAATAGCCACTTTCACTGTTTTTTGAGCTACAAATGCTAAAACACAACATAAAATAATATTCTCCCGCCGGGCGGTGGTGGCGCACACCTTTAATCCCAGCACTCGGGAGGCAGAGGCAGGCGGATCTCTGAGTTCGAGACCAACCTGGTCTACAAGAGCTAGCTCCAGGACAGGCTCTAAAGCTGCAGAGAAACCCTGTCTCGAAAAACCAAAATAACAATAATAATAATAATAATAATAATAATATTCTCCCCAAACAACTCCTTATTTTCTGACAATGTGATATGACCCCATTGCATCATTTATGAGGGCCACACATCTAGTTAAATCTGGATTTATTTCCATTTCTTGGGCTGGAAGGACCCCAAAGGGTCTGCAGTTCTGCAAATGATAAATCAGTGTGGTTCCTCTACAAATGAGGGTGCTCCCTCCCTCTCTCTCTCCCTCTCTCCCTCTCTCGTTTCCCTCTCTGTGTATCTCTTTTTCTTGCTCTCTTTCTATCTCTGTCTCTTTGTCCCTCTGGCACACACACACAGAGGGATGGAAGGAGGAAGGAGATGTTTGTCCACCCATGTTCTGCCTGTGTAATTAGAGATTTCTATCATTATGTGCCCCAAGGTCTTCTGTGAAGGGTGACATACTCTAAGTCCTCTAATAAGAATATGGGCATCCTACAGTACACATTTATACAATGGACACAGGTTCATTGTCGCAGCTGATGAACAGCAAGAGTAGCCTCCAAGACTGATGAGAGAGGGTAGAGGAAAGGCCACATATGGAGTCGTGTGCCTTTTGATTCCAGAAACCTTGCTCTGACTGGTGTTTATCATTTTCCTTTTCTCCTTCTGCCCAAAGACCCTTGGGGCAGCACAGGAAGATCTCGGGAGGCGACAGCAGGCAGCCAACCTCTCTTTTAACGATAAAATATTCCTTTATACTTACCATGGGACACTCTGTGAACTCACTGCCGCTGAGTCTCCCCCAATCACAGGCAGTGCAGTTCTTACACAGCTTCTGGTTCCTCCCCAAAATCCTTCACATAAACTTGGCCACACACACAGATTTTCCAAAGACTTCACTCCCTAAGATGCCTGATGCTTTAATTAGCACAAATGTCCTCCAGGTCTTAGGTGTTGACAGCATTTGCCGATTTCCCTCCCACTTCACTGGCCAATAGAGTTTGAAAGGCTTGCTCTTCAGGAAGGCATGTGCCAGCTCAGGATGACTCCGCCTTACACCACTTTTGCCAGTGTGAGTCCCTCAGGGTTGGCATCAAAGTTGACAAGAATGTAGAGGAAGTTCAGCAGCTGTATTTGCAGGCCTGCAGAGTCTGCCTCAATGGCAGTGTGGCTGAACTCCAGGGGAAGCTGGAAAAAACCCTGTCTTCCTGTGTCCCTGTGTAGTTCTTTCTGACACATTGTCAAGTGGCACACGGGGGATACTCTTAACCTATTTCCAACTTGATGTGATAGAAAGAAAAGTCAAAGATAATCCCCAAAAATGTGGTCTGAAACGTTGCTTTTCTTGTTTCTAAATATGTGATTGTTTGCTGAAGGAAAAACAGCATGTATGCATGTGTGTGCGTGCACTTGTGTGTGAAAGTGTGTGCGTGTGTGTGCATGCATTGCGTGCGTATGTGTGAATGCATTGTGTGCATGTGTGCACATGTGTGCAAGTGTGTGCCTGTGTGTACATGTGTGTGCGTGCATTGTGTGTATATGCATGTGTGCATATGCATGCGTGTAAGCATTTGTGTGCGTGTGTGCGTGTTTCTGTGTCAGAGAGAGAGAGAGCAAGAGACAGAGAGAGAGTCAGAGAGAACAAACCTTCCTTGAGGGAACATTTTATCAGAATGTTTACAAGTGCATCTTTGTTGAGAATGCCCAGAGTCTAAAATTGCAATGTTTGCACTTCATATTTTTGCATTTTTATCTAATTTTGACAACATTCCCTTCCCCTCACCAAGTTTTTCTCACATCACCCCCATATATGTGCCCTCCTTAAGTAGGAAGCCCTACTTTTGAGATAAACTAACTAAAACTAATTTGATATTGCTGAAAAATAAATTGAATCATTAAAGCTAAATTGAGTACAAAACTGACCCCGGATATATAAGAATTTGGCTTAGGATAAAGAAGTCTTTAAATCAATATGAGCTGATGAATTATTCAGAAGGTAGTATTAGTATGGCTAGGTTTCTGTTTGACTAGAAGGAAAATAACCTGTCCTCATCCCACCAAAGATAATTTGAGATTAAAACTCACATCACAAAAGTTCTAGAAGGAAATTTGTACATAAATTATTTTTAACAGTAATTTCAAAGATGCTTTTAAAATTAGCACACACAATCCAAAAGTTCCACTAATAAATTTGATATTACAAAATTTTTCGGACCAGCAAGATGGATCAGCAGGTATAGTCATTTCCCTAATGATTTAAGTTTATTCCCCAGACCCATACAGCAGAAGAATGGGACTGAGTCATGTATGTCCTCTGGCCTTCATGTGAATGCCATGGCATGTGTGTGTGTGTGTACGTGCACACACACACACACACACACAGCAAATACAAATTCGATGTTTAAAAAAGAATTTAAATGTCTATATTGAAACTGTATACAAAATTTCTGGTCAATAATTCACTATCTTCTTTCATGATTTAACATTTCACAGCCTAAAATTTTATAAACAATAAATAAAGGTGAAACAGGAGTGAATTCTCAGATATGGAAGGGTAGGTAAATAAATAAGGTAATAAAGGCCAGAGAAGACAGCAGACACAACTGACCAATAGGTCAAGAGAGAGCTGAAGTATAGTAACCCATGTGTCAGTATCCAGGGACAGATCACTCAGGGTGTCTCCCTGAGGGTGGTAGCTTGCTGTAGCCCCTTCCCATCTTCCCGTCTCTGCTTCCTGCATGTCATGATGTGGGCAGTGTTGCTCTACCACAGGCACTTGCAGCCATGATGCAAGGGTCCACATGATGCAGGTCCATGCAGGGCCCACAGCGGTGCAGTGAGTCAACCATGAGATGAAAACATGAGCCGAGATCACAAAGGGGGTGCCCTTCACACCCTCTCTTAGCCTCTCCAGCATTCGTTATGGCAACACAAAGGCTAAAGCACATGGCAGCAAAAACTCTAAACCAAGGGGACCTCAGTGAACCCCCCCCAGGCAATATAGGCTATTACCATGGCCCTTAGGGCATCAAGGAAAAGGTGGTAAAATCCTATCATTGAAGACTCCACACACTTCACACAAAGTGTTCGAAGGAATTGATTTGGTTCTGCAATGGGAGCCTCCTCGCCCAGGACTGACTCTCCTAGGTTCAGGAGTTACATAAGCTGCCCCGAGAGATAGCAATCTATAGTCCTATCTGGTTGTAATGCCTACAAAACACATCAGTGGCCAGTATGGAAATCTATTTCAAAAGGTGCAATAGTAGTACTTACGTTCTGGGGTAACCAATCGTCACCTACTTGGATGTAAGGGACGCTTGACTAGACCATGCTCATGCCTGACACTGTAAACTTAGCCAACTACCTGTGTATAATGGGGGGTCACTAAACCTAGAGGAGAGCCTGCTTCTGCCACCATTCTAAATCAGGACAATCTCCAACTTCATTCTAAAGGCTAATCTTATACCCAGAGATAAGCATAGCTCTCAGCTCTCAGCAAAGAAGCTTTGGAAGCAGATAGAGATCATTTTAAAAAACACACAGAAACTGGCGTGTCCACCCACAAATGAACAAACTTACAACCTCTATACCCATGGTTCAAGGAACACGGGGAAAGGGGTGAAAGTCAGAAAATCAGGGCATCTACTTCAAGATAATCTCTTATTAAAAAACACAAATGGGGAGTCTGGTGGATCTGGGGAGGAGTGAGGAGACAATATGATCAAGATACACTGTACAGAATTCTCTAAGGGTTGATAAACATATGATATAGAACTTTTAGTCATTCAAAATTAAAGAAATGCAAATGAAACGCAGGGCTATGGCTGGGGAGATGGTTCCAAGGGTAAAGTGCTTTCTGTGCATGCGTAAGGATTTGAGTTTGAATGCCCAGCACTCATGTAGAGCTCGCCACCACGGCACACATCTCAAGTACCAGTGTGATGTGGGCGGGCCTTCTGTTTTAATAAAGAAACTGCCTTGGTCAGCCCTTAGGTGGGTGGAGTAGACAGAACAGGAAGAAGGAAGTGAGGTAGATGGCTCAGTCAGATGCCACGCCTCTCCTAAGTGAGACAGACTGCCGTGCCTCTCCTCAGGGAGAGAGAGGCGATGAAGCTCCAGCCCAAGATGGACGTATGCTAGAACTTCCCGGTAAGGCACCACTTCGTGGTGCTACACAGATTATTAGATATGGGTTAATCAAGATGTGAGTAAGAGGCTGAAACTAATATGGGCCAGGCAGTATTTAAAAGAATACAGTTTCTGTGTAATTATTTTGGGGCATAAGCTAGCCGGCGGCCTGGAGCAGGGCAGGACGAAAAGCAGGCTTGCCCACAGCTCCTTACTACACCAGGGTTCTATGCAGAGATACGAGAACCCCGAGTCCCATGGTCCAGGTAGCACAGGATACACACCGATGGACAGTAAGAGACCATGTCTCAAACAAGGGAGGTAGTGAGGCCCTAAGTCTTCCCCGACCTCCCATGCATACCATGGCATGCATGCACCTAAGCGTCCCATGCATACTGTGACATATATGTACACAAACCTCCCATGCATACCATGGCATGCATGCACTTAAGCGTCCCATGCATACTGTTACATATGTACCTAAACATCCCTTACATACTGTGGCATGCATGCACCTAAGTGTCCCGTGCATACTGTAGCATGCGTGCACAGATACCTCTCATGCATACTGTGGCATGCATGCACAGAAATTTCCCATGCATACTATGGCATGCATGCCCAGAAATTTCCCATGCATACTGTGGCATGCATGCATGCACCTATGTGTCCCACGCATACTGTGGCATGTGTGCATTTAGACTCATGATCATGAAAATATATAAAGCATTTTTTAAAGTAACAAATGGTACTACTTTCTAATCTACTGAACAGATTGTCTAAGAGTGCTGGTGTGAGCTTAGGGAAGCAGCACCTTCACGGTGTGCTCTTGAGAATTTATACGTATACATTTCTAAGGTTGAATTTAAAATGGCAAATCAAAATTATTAAGCACGATTAAACTGTTTTGACACTCTACTGTCAAGGTAATATTATGGTTTTTGCTTTTAAAAACATTGCAAAGATGGGCTTGAGAAATGGCTCAGCAGTTAAGAGCACTGGCTGCTTTTGCAGAGGACCCAGGTTTAACTCCCAACACAAACATGACTGCTCCCAGCCATCCAGTTCTGACCTCCTGCAGGTCCAACACTCATACATATGTTGTTGTTTTTTTAATGTTGTAAAAAGGCTGGAGATACAGCTCATTGGTAGAGAGTTGGCCTGTGTTGTCAGCCCTGGGTTGGATCTGTAACACAATGATCAATCAACCAAAGTTTGGCAAAGGTATTCAGCCCAAGTATATCCCTTATAACACTATCTGCAATCATGAAAAACCAATACTCGAGAATGCAGGGACTGCAGACAAGGCCACTTATTATGGTGGCAGTGCAGATGTTAGTACCGAAAAGAATGAGCGAGTAGGCCTGTGCAGGTTCTGATGGTAGACAAGCACTGAGACATGAAGAGACATGAGCAAGGACCAGGAGCAGATTTTCTACTTTGGGGACATCTGGGAAAATTTTAAGATGCTAAGACCAGCTTTGTTCAATTAAATTAGGACATGGTACTGCCGTGTCCTGATTGTATCGCAGATTCTGGATTAGCTCGCTGAAGCTGCTGGGACAAATGCTTGTGTATCTGATCATGATGTAATCACTCATGTAGCAAGGCATCTTACTGTGAAGCTGAGGAGTTGACTCAATCAATGAGGACCTGAATTAGATCTCTAGAATCCAGGTATATTTTAAAAATGACGGATATGGTTGGTGTGCAAGTGGAAACATGCCAATCTCTGGGGCTTGCTGGCTGCCAGCCTTGCCTGCTCGAAGGTTCTAGGTCAGTGAGAGACTCTGTTTCGAGAACAAAGCATGAAGTACCCGAAAGACAACTGAGTGTGTGCTCTGCCCTCTACACGCTTATGTAGCTTCAGGTATTCATACCGCATGTGCATGGATATCTGCACACATGCATGTGCGTGCGTACGTATACACACACACACCATGCTGTGTCCCGTATATTTAATAATCACCATGTCAATCTAAAATAAAATAAGGAAGAAAGAGAAGAGGCTCTTGGAAGAGGAAAGAGATTCACTCTTCCTTTCAAACTGGTTTTAAATTCTGTAATTTCTAACTTTGCTACGTATTTCTTACTTACCTATAATTATGAGGAGCAGTCACAACTGTGATGTTCTTGGTGAGACCTAGGATTAATTCATGTTTTTAGTAGAGTAAATTCAAAAGAAAAAATATTAATATCCTCCAAATTCTTTCTCATTGCACTTTCCAGCCAATAGGTTCAAATCCTATGGATACATCCTTTAGTTGCAGGGCTGACCACAAATTCTCTCCACGTCTCTCCCATGACTGTCCTGTGTACGTGAGTGTTGTTTAAGGGACAAATGTCACTCTCTACCCAGTAGGCTGAGCCTACACAAGACAGTCTGACCAGCAAAATGCAGCCTCATGCTGGCAGGCTGGGCCAGGAGCCTTCACAGCGTCAATTCTCTCTCGACACTACCCTATCAAGAAGAGCCCAGATGATGGGACTCCTCTGTTCCAACACTCCTCTGTGGTTACCAAGTGTTTAAGGAATCGATGGACATTCAGAGACAAAACACTTCTCATGAGGATCTCCAAATGCAGTGGAGGAGTCAACCACTGGAACTTACAGCAGATTCGAACCCAGCTCCCCTTCTTGATTCCTTCCATGAGTGTCACTAGGCCTGTTCTGTGCCGAGTTGTGGCCTGAACCCCTGCAGCCTCGGAATCTCAGAATACGACTGTAATGGAGAAGGTCTTTGCAAAAAGTAATCCTGTCAAAATTTGACCTTTAGTCTGAGCATGAATCCAGCGTGGTGGGTGAGCTCTCAAGAAACTAGAGCAGGACACAGAGAGCAGAGAAGGGCATAGAGAAGACACGCCCAAAGGCTGTCGGCCACACACAAAGCAAGGCCTGGGAAGAAACACCGCTGCTCCTCCTGGCTCTCCACCCTGCAGCCTCAGAGCTGGGAGAGTATGTCCACTCTGGTTAGTCCAACAGACTGCAGCATTTTGTCCCAGCAGCTTTAGCAAGCTAACCCAGGATCCTTGTATACACTTTTAACTCAGTCCTCTTCTCTGTTCTTAGTGTCTCGGCTGTGCCAAGCTCCCATATAGGAAGCTTCTCTATTTTTATTTTAGTATGATAGATCAGACAGGGTCTTATCCTCCTTAGGACCAGTCTCCACTCTCCTTTAAGCAGCATCTCTATTTTGGGCAGACACCTGGAGCTTCATTTGACACATAACCACTGTGCTGAACATTATCACTTTCAGGATACCCTGACAGGAAGCAATTTGGGGCAGGAGGAATGTTGTTCTAGCTCCAAGATTCATGGTGGGGAAGGTACAGCAGCTGGGGCTCTGGCTGTTCTAGAGGAAGCAGATTGCATGGCTTGTTACATTACACAGATCAGGAAGCAAAGACAGATAGGAAACGGGGTCAGGCTCACACCCCCAGAGATGGACTTCTTCCAGCTAGGCTTCGCTTCCCAAAGCTTCCACATCTCCCAAAACAGAACCACCATCTGGAACCACGTGCTAGGATACATGAGGATGTGGGTGACATTTTACATCTGAGCCGCAGCACCTGGCATCTGGGGCCTGCTCTTTGGGCATCGACAGCTCACGCTTCTGTTCCTCTCGGGCCCGTGCTGTGCCAACATCAAACCTCAGATCCCTCTTGTCTGGTGATTGGTGACTGTCACTTCCTAGGGACGAATGTGACCGTCAGAACTAACCCAGGGCCTTCAAACAGCTGTCGGAATACAAGCCTGGAGCTGCACACTCCCAGAACCACCTCCCACTTTATACATTGGCATCTTTCCACAGGTCAGTCCTGGAGACAACAGGCCGTACCCATTGCTGTCACTGTGCCTCGCCAGAGGGACAGCACTCCATTGTATAGCCCCGCTGGTCTTTACAATGACCTGCCCTGTTCAGGTCTTTGCTCTCTTCTCTCTTGAAAATGTTTTAGAAAAGGTCAAAATGCATACATTTCAAACTTGAAGCCACCAGTGCGCACATGCCTTAGCCCAAGTCCCCCAGAACGTAATGAGGACAGAAGCTCTGTAAGTCTGGTGTGCTCCGAGAGGACATTTGGAGACTATTTGCCCAGGCGGCGCCTTCTTCCCCAGGCTTCCCTCTTAGTTTGCAGCTTCTTCAGCTGTGAGGCAGCCAGCACGCCTTTGTTCTTGTTTAAGCCTTTTCTTCCCACGGTGTTGTTCTCCCTCTGTGGTTTTCTGTAAACACATTCATTTCTAGCACACCCATCCCACGCCACGGTGCACACCTCCTCCGGGGAGTTACCTGCCATCCTTTCCTGTTTTCATCTGACCTGGCTAAGGAATTAAATGCGGTGGCGGAACTCAGTTGCTCAAGATTAAAACAGGAAGTGGGATGGAAATGAGACTTTGCTGGCATGCTCGCCGAGAAAGACAATTGTGTCCTTGGAAACAGAAATGCCATTTACTGGGCCCCGCTATTCAGGGCTGCACTGCAGATGAGGAGCTGGAGGTAAACACTGGGGGATTAGCACAAGCTGAGCTTTCTTACAATGTCTATGGTTTGCAAGGAGGATTCTTAGTGGGAGGGAGTCATAAAATGCTGCTACCAGATGCTCTTTTGTCAGCCTCTAATTATTCTTCTAACTGCTTCCTGTCTTTATAATGGCATCCATCAGAGACAGAGACAGCTACTAGTTCATTCTCCTTGGCTCTCTCCTCCACTGAAGGGGCACATCGCCGGGACTAGGAGCTCCCCACACCTGCCTACTGTTTCCATAGACAGTCAAACCATGCCTCCAGTAACTCTAGCAGCTTGATGTGTCTCAAGGCAGAAGTCAGCACAAACTTCACATGTGGTATTATCAAAAGGTAAGGATTGTGTTGGTATCGGCTCTCAGAGAATCAACAAAAAAAAAGAAGAAACAAAATTGAGTGACCCCGAAGGGAACTGAGGGTTCAAATACTCCAAAGACATCAACTATCACACCAGATGGGAGAGTTTCTGGTGTTGTTTCACCAAAAAGAGGGAAGACTGTAACTGACCAGACGGCTTTGCACAGCTAGCTAGAATGTTAGAAGCTAAGGTTTTTAAATAGTGGATGACCTGAATATCCTGAGCTGATACTGATGGACACACATTTTGTAACTGTAATCACAGAGGAGAACTCTCTTAACCTATCAGTAACAAAGAAAGACGTGGAAGATTTAGAACACTTCCCACCCTTGGAATTTGTTCTTCATATGGAAACTCTGGTCTTATTGACGGCTGTGAGATATTCCTCTTGTACACTATAAAGATTTGTCACTCATATTGGTTTAATAAAACACTGATTTAGGAAGAAGTATAGATGGGGCAACCTGACTAGGAGAATTCTGGGAAGAGGAAAGGCAGAGAGTCAGCCACCAGCCAGATGCAGAGGAAACAAGATGAGAGTGCCTTACTGAGAAAAGGTACCAAGCCATGTGGTTAAACATAGACAAGAATTATAGGTTAATTTAAGTTTGAAGTGCTAGTTAATAATAAGCTGAGCTAATAGGCCAAACATCATATAATTACTATAAGTCTCTGTATGTTTATTTGGGACTGAATGACTGTGGGACAGGCTGGGACAGAAACTTCTGTTTACAATTAACCACAGACCACATGATGGTATCTTCCAGAAACATGAGAACCTGGAACCACAGGCTGTCACCTGTGAGCAAGTGCTGGAATGATGCATGAAGAAGATCATCTGTAATCATGGCCTTTTTCCTCCGTGTACAATTAAAGCTATGTTGCAAATGCACACAAGGTTATCAGTTATTCCCTTAATTGTAATCTGAGAAGCCAGATATGGGTCCTTGCAGATAGAACTGTGTCTCCGTTCTGGCTTCTCCTGTTGCTCTAAGTCCTCTGGTTTCATCTGGCTTGTCCAAGACGTTATTTCCAGGGGACTTGTCTTCTATGGTTTGTGATTCAAAGGAGCCCATGTCTCAGGAGAGTGAATGTGTCCTTTGGGGTTATGCTAAAAGCTAATTTTAGCTCCAGATATGCTGAGTTCTCTGGCAGACAGGGCTGAGAGAGAGACGATACTGCCAGTCTCTCCATGGGCCTGAGCGGGATGGTGAGTGTCGACCACCCAGACCACCCTCCTGGCCACCAGAGAGAAACACTCTGAGTCTGAGTCTGCCGAAGCAGGATCTTGTTTAATTGTGTCAGGCAGGAACTTATATACGGCTGTGATGGGGTGGGAGACTGGGGATGACGTGACATGGAATAAGGGCCAATAATACTCTGCCACGTTAGCGATGGCTGGGCAGAGGCGAGTTTAGGTCAGGCTGTGCTGAGTCACTCATATGCAGTAGTCATGGCCAGAAACAGGTCACCAAACTCGAGTTGAGCTCAGGAAGTTACACTGTTCTCATGCCTAGGCCACATGAGGCCCAACACAGAAAGGGAAAACTATCTAAACCAATTACCAAAAAATTGAAAGGAAAAAAGGAAAGTTTTCTATTGAAGAACCACATTTTCTATCTTCTGTGAAATATATATACACATATATCCAAATATATATTATATATGATTGAACATATAATTCATTATTTTCTAATATAATGTATATTATATCTAAGTATATTAGGAAGTAATGGACTTCATTATGATATTTTATATGTATATAATATTTCTGTATCATAAAACCTACAATACCATCTTTTGTTCTCCAGAACTGTGGTTTTGAGGAGCACCTCTCTGGAACTTGAGGCTAAATTTATTGACTAGAGTAAGTTAGCTGTTTCCTCCAAAGCACTGCTTCAACTACTAAGCTATTAAGGTAACCTCTTTCTGCTTTTCCGTGTATTACCACTTTTTTCTAGGTCCCTAACCTAAGGATAAACTCCTCTGATACTGGCCATCCCTTTATCTTTCCATCCTACTAGGGCAAGTACCAATGCAAACACTTCCTGTGAGCTCTCAGAATTCAATTTAAACTCATTAAATGGTAAGAATTTAGTGTATGAACTTACTTCTGACACTGGCTTATCAAAAACAAGATACATGGAGGTCAAACGAGTTTTTAAAAACAAGAGTCATGTACCTTTTCTCTTTGTTTCTAGAGGGATGAAGATCTGCAGGGGTGACATTTTAGATCAGAGGCTTGATCGGGAGCACAGAAGGACACATAGGTCAGTTGCTATGTGATGAATTGCCGTCATGTGATGGAGGAGAGTTGTCTATGTTTCTTTCATTGGTTAATTAATAAAGAAAACTGCCTTGGCCCTTTAAGAGACAGAAAATTAGGTAGGTGGAGTAGACAGAACAGAATTGTGGGAACAAGAAAGTAGAGTGGGGGAGACGCTTCAGGCAGTCACGAGAGTGAGTCTCCATGCTGCTCCTCTCCGAGATGGACGCAGGTTAAGATCTCTCCTGGTAAGCCACACCTCGTGGTACTACCCAGATTACTAAATATGGGTTAAAGGAAGATGTGAGAATTAGCCAATGAGAGGCTAAAACTATGGGCCAGACAGTGTTTTAAAAGAATACAGTTTCCGTGTAATTATTTTGGGTAAAGCTAGCCAGGTGGCGGGATACAGCCCGCTGCTTCATACTACAGTCACGGGGCTATGTCAGGCTGGACAGTGGACTGGCAATTTAAGTAGAGTTATCTCTGAGCTGCCAATCACCCCTTCGTGCCGCCTGGCCTTTCCTCCTTAGCACCTTTACCTCGCAGCAAGGAAGGCTGCTCACCTGAGTAGTTCAACTGCATCAGCTCACTCTACGTAGGAAAGCCCCACTCCCTGAGAGTAGTTTCCTGATTTGAGTCATCTCAAGTGCTAACCCTGATGTCAATTTCTGTGTGTCTGTCTTGATAATGAGTATAAAATGTAACTCATAAAATTCGCTGAAATATTTTCGTTGATCTAAATATTTACCTTCTTTACACATGAATTCTATATTCTACAATATATTTTTTCTAGATTAAAATCATCCCATTTGTAGAATTTAAGGACAAGGCAATTTTTTTCCATGTTTTGGCACACAGTTAAATTAAAAAGTAGAAATAAAGCAACCCTTAGCAGTCATTCTACTGCAACCAATCAGATGCTTCATACAGGGGAAATTTCTTCAAATCAATTAAAACTGTTAAGTCATACTTAACACTAATCAAGGGAGAAAGCTTTTCAATCAATATATTTCAAGTACTAAGTAATATAAATTTCAAGGAGCAACTGAACTTTTATTCAAAGATATTAAAAAGGAATGCATCAATCAATGTGCCAGAAAGCATCACTAAAAGCTTGGGTAAAGCATCAGTTGACATATCAGCACAAAGAGAGGAAACTTCATGTGGCAGCGCTCCAGATGGGAGCTATAAGGGGTTCATGGCTGCTGAGAGAGAGGGTCGGTTTCCCCAGGACAAGCTCTCGAGTAAGTTGTCCAAGAGGCGAGACCAAGACACATATTCATAAGAGAAACATTAAATAGATTCAGTAGGCTGTATATACATGTGTGCATGTGTGTGCTTGTATCTAACAATAATAAAAGAGATTGTAGATGTGGGAAGGGGCACACGGGAAGAGTTTGACAGGAAGAGGAAGTGGGAGCGATGCAGAGACAGCTCATACTGAAGTTCTATTAGCTTATTTTTTAAAAAATGAAAGTAATCCATGTGGCGCTTGTTTTCTTCTTGGCAATACTGGCCTACTGGGCAGAGAACTGCCCTTGCCTTGATTATTGACAGCAAGTACACTATCCGACCCAGACAAGGGGGATACAAGGAAATATGGCTGCTTAATCCAAGACAGAGTAGGGCAGTCTTGCAAATTTTCCTGCTTCTGAAAGTGGTCTGTCAGATATTCTAGGCCTACAGCCCAAGTTGCTAACCCCAACGTTACAGAGAAACAGTAGGCGACTGTCCAGGCAGCCAGTTTCTGTCATTTCTTGCATTTTTTGGAAGTCGTTTGCTTGCACTTCCTGCTTACTCAGGAGATATTTTCCTTCGCAGGTCTTTGATGGGATTAAAGATTACAGTGACAGTCTTCTCATTATCTTAGCCAGAGCATTTTAGGTACAAGATTTAGCCTTTCCAGGATAGGACAGCTATTGGAATAATATCTATTATTTGCCAATTACCCATGGCCTGGACATTTAGTATGTGTTTCTAGCTTAATGTTGTTCCTGTTAGTTATAGTTTCATTTTTGTTTGTACTATCACCTTTTCTTTCTTCTACACAATACTTGATAGTTGTTCTTATTGTAGATAGTTTTATGTTAGGACTAGAACCTTCTTATTTAGAAAAAAGGAGGAAGAAGTGTGGTAGGATTTTGACCCATTTAGCCAATGACTTTTGAGGAAGCACTCCCTAGGACATGATCTTGTCTGCTTACAAGCTGAAGGCGATGTCATGTGCTCTCTTGCACACACCAAGCAGAGGAAATACAGAGAAAACTACACCCCGACAGACCATAGCCAAACAGCCATTTGAAAAGGAAAACATCAGAGATCTTGGAGCAGCTGGCCTGGGGGTGGAGTGACACCCCTCCCCTCATCACTTTCAAATGAGCAACAAGAAGTCGGATACTGGCTTTTAAGTGAGATAGGTAGAAGACAGAAGACATTGAGGGGCACTTTAAAGAACAGATGCTGGACTCAGACTCTAAGCCCAGCAAAAGTAGACTTAAAATCATATCCAAGAGAGAGAGGTGGAGGGAGGGAGGGAGGTGGAGGGAGGGAGGGGGAGGGAGGGAGGTGGAGGGAGGGAGGGGGAGGGAGGGAGGGAGGGGGAGGGAGGGGGAGGGAGGGAGGGAGGTGGAGGGAGGTGGAGGGAGGGAGGGGGAGGGAGGGAGGGAGGTGGAGGGAGGTGGAGGGAGGGAGGTGGAGGGAGGGAGGTGGAGGGAGGTGGAGGGAGGGAGGTGGGGAGGTGGAGGGAGGGAGGTGGGGAGGTGGAGGGAGGGAGGTGGGGAGGTGGAGGGAGGGAGGTGGGGAGGTGGAGGGAGGGAGGTGGGGAGGTGGAGGGAGGGAGGTGGAGGGAGGGAGGTAGAGGGAGAGGAGAGAGAGAGAGAGAGAGAGAATATGTGTGTATGTGTTTATGGCAGTCAGAGGGTCAGAGTCAACCTGAGATGTGCCTTCTGGAGCCATCCACCTTGTATTAAGGCATGATGTCTTATTGGTCTGGAGCTCTTCAAAGCATGCTAGGCTGACCAGCTGACCAAAGAGTTCCAGGGAGTTGCTGCCTCTGCCTCCCCAGGGCTGGGATTACAAGCATGCCCCACCATATCAGACTTCCTCACATGGCGGCTAGGGATCAAAGTCTGGTCCTTCTTCCACAGAGAAAGAAAGAGAGGAGAGTTTTGTCAAAAGGGAAGTCGTCCAAGACATTTGCACAGAAAGGACAGCGAGACAAAAGAGTGCACAGGCACGTAGGGGTAAATCCAACAAATAAAACAAACAAAGGTCGGGAAACTTCTCTGCAAAGGACCAGACAGTAAATACTCAGGCTTCCAGGTAGTGTGGCCTCTGCCACAGACGTTCTGTTCCCACTGTGGTGCAAAAGGAGACAAACCGTGTAAAATATTAGGCCAGGCTGAGGTCTCGCAAATTCTCATTTACAATTCAGACATGAGGGTAGATTTCACTCAAGAACGGTTATTCACAGACTGGGAACACAAGACAACGTTTGTGTGACGTGGGGGCTACGTATCTATGTATGGCTGTGGATAGAAAGACAACCACGTAGCTCTATATATGCCTGGACATTAATTATAAAGAGGTACATATATTTCTATACAACCCTATGTTTACAGATACTATATGTATATGCAAGAACATATATAGCCATACATGAAATCCATAATTCTATCTTTCTAATTACTACTAACTACAACCTCTGACACAGTAGCGAGAACTGATGACTTTAAAGTCTCCTGAGTCCCAACACTGGAATCGACGGACACAACCTCCATGTGTAGACTCCTGTCAGTGTGGTCATGGCTTCAGCTGTGTGTTCATTTCTGTCTCTGGGAACAGGTGACAGAGGTCTGTTCTGGAGAATGCTTATTTTCATGACTTGGGATTCATGGTTGCTCTCATATATACAATCAGCTAATGCCATGAACACTTCTGCCTTTTTAATATAAATGCTGCCAGGATGGTTAGTCATTTAAAATTATAAAAAAAAAAAAAACACTTTTCTTCACTTGGCATCTTAAAGGAACGAACAAACACCTGCACAAGATTATCTGAGTCACACACACCACACACACATGCATACACTCACACAAATACACATGCATACATTACACTACACAGGCACAGACAGACACGTAATCAGCCACACACTCACATACATATACATATGCACAGACATACACACACTGCACAAATATACACACAAACATAC
This sequence comes from Arvicola amphibius, assembly GCF_903992535.2. NCBI lineage: Eukaryota > Metazoa > Chordata > Mammalia > Rodentia > Cricetidae > Arvicola > Arvicola amphibius. The sequence goes on along the minus strand of NC_052049.1, from coordinate 4,464,671 downwards.
CACACATACACACCACACACATATATACACAGACACAAACACACCACAGACCTATACAAACATATGCACATATATACATATATGCCACAAATACATGCACAAGCACACCACAAATTAATACACACACCACACACACATGTATACATGCTAACACGTGCACACACCCATAAACACACACGCACATACACACACACTACACAGATACACAAACATACATTCAGGAGAAACTGCAGAAGAAGTCAGGTGATTTCCTTGCCCCCTGACCATGTGGAATACAATCCCAGCACCACGTGCAGTTTTGCTGCAGAGAGCATCTCTGTGGTGGCTGAAGTGGGAGGAGACTCACACACCTGGCTGCAGACCAACATTTAACGCTGCTTGAATGTCAGCTTTCTCTGCAGTCTAAATCCGGAGAAAGCATCTGTTGCTCTTTTCCTTCCTCGCACATCATTTGAAGAGACAAAAACCTCATGACGCTCCCATGAGCCAGCAGGGAAGAGGCCATCATTACCAGATGAAATGCCTACTTGTGGGTTACTCCAGCACAGGGGCCCCCACAGGATTCAAACTGCATCAAAAACAAAATTGTCTACTGAAATAAGCTATGACTCTAGTAAGTTTTCTAGATTCGTCCATGTTTGATCAATACTGGTGTAAATGTGATAAATGAGCATGAATTATTCCTCTTTCTACTGCTCAGTCCCCACTATGGTAAACTCTTGAGTCAGATGGGTACCCAACTTCAATTGCATCCTGCAGTATCACCAAATCAAAGTCCAACAAACTGTCAGACCTCACAATACAAAGTGACTGGAACTAGGAAAGGTGTCTTCCTCCTAAGAGAGAATGCGCTTTATGAACTGATCTTTCAAAAGTGACTAAAATAAAATTTAAAAAAATGCATGCATTAATTTCCTGGATAGACCTGCGAGTCACTCAAATATAAGGGATTTTGCTATGAAAAGGTATTTTACAAATGATGAAATTGGACCTTGAGTTTTAAATGCACTTGGCTCGTTGTTTGGATGTTATGGAATTAACTTGAGTTCAGTGCCCAGCAGAAACCAGAGTGAACATTCACAATGTAGTGTTTATGCCCAATGATTAAACCTATTCATTTCTGCTCAAGCAGTGTGAGAACTGGCAGCTCTTCCTCTAACCTCTGTTGACACACCTTGGTCTCTCTGTTCTACTTAACAATTCCCCATTAACCGATGAGAAGCCTACTTAGCCAGGCTTTCCGTGTATAACTGAGTCCTTTGACTCATTTAAAGAAAATTTCTTTTACATTTCCATTGGTCTAATCTTTAACCAAAGCAACTTCCAATGAACAGCCAAACTGTGTCATAAACTAGTCTGTAGTGGCGTTTCAACTGTATGTTAATAAAGACTGCCTGAATATCTGAGAGAGAAACAGTCCCACTGGCTAGCCTTACAGACCAGGTTATAGTAATATGCACCTGTAATAGCAGTAGTCATAATGACACACACCTGTAATCCCAGTAGCCACACTAGTTGCCACAAACTGGGCAGGGCACACCTTTAACCCAAGCCTTAGAGAGGATTATAAAATGGGAGCAAACAGCTCTCAACAGTCTCATTCTGAGATCACCATTTCAGACTGAGGTGGAGGAAAGAGTCAGTGGCTGGTTGTTTTGCTTTTCAGATCTTCGGGTTGAACCCCAAATTCTGACCCTGAGTTTTTATTAATCATGTATCACTAGTCCTGCCTAGCATGCCTCCCTTCCCATCTTATGCTGAGTCACAGGGACTTGCCATAACTCTGCCCAACCCTTCCCCCTGTCCTGGACCATTGCTTAGCTCAATAGAGCTGACCACACACAATTGTGGTGGATGTATTCTCCCTGCAGATCACATGACCACTTTCTCCCTGCAGAGCCCATGACCACCTTCTCCCTGCAGAGCCCATGACCACCTTCTCCCTGCAGAGAGCATGGTCATATTCTGTGTGCTTTCATCCCCTACCCCCTCACTATAAACAGCAGCATCCCTTAGCAAAGCCTGTACAAGGCTCTTGCCTTGGAGACGTTCTCCTCTTGGTTTCTTAGCTTTTCTATTTGACCTGTCAAATATCCCTATAGTCACCCAGAATCTTCCATATGTTCCACAGGGGCTTAGCAGGCCACACTGAGTGCATCTTCTGCCTCTTCATCTCACTGGCCCCGGCCACCTTTTGTCCCAGCCCCACAGCAAATTAAGCAACTGTTTGCGCCTGTGCTCTCCCGCTTTTCTCACTGACACCCCACTGAATCCCTTGAACTTGCTCTTCCATGCCCCATCGGTGAATCTGTATTATGCATATCGCCAGGCAAACCCACAGCTTCTTGTTCTGCTAGGGTTGATCTCAGCTGCCAATGCAAAAGAGGCCTACATGCTGGGAAGGCATGAGCCCATCCCACCTCCAGTGCTTCCTAAGAAAAACTCCCTTTTGCAACTCCTATTAATTATAGCTCTTATCTTTAATGTCCTCCAAACTAATAAGTGTATATATCTCAACATTTTTGTGGTGGTCTGTTTCTCCACCATTTCTTCTGTGATTCCCTCAGCCACTCAACTCAAAAGCGTTCACCGAGTCTCTCCAATGTGCTAGAGGACAGTCTTATTAGTGAGCGAGCCACACACATAGCAGGGAAAGCTCCCTCTCAGGAAGCCGCTGTGTAATAGGAGAAGACAGAAATGACTGCGGCTTCCACTGTGGGAATTGTCTCTGCACATTAGGATTCATGTTGATTACACTTTCTACTTGTGTGCATTTATATCCTAAATGTTAAAGTTATCACTCTTGCAGCAAGTGATGTGTGTCAGTCATGACTCTCCAAATAAATTAGCTGAGCTAACACATATTAGACTGTGTGTTAATCAGAGCGTGCAAGCTTTTGAGAATCAACTCACACAGCTGAGGTTGGTGAGTCTAAAATCTGCAGAACAGCCCCGCTGTCTGAGGCTCAGGGAGACTCTGTGTATTACAGAATTAAGGCAGAGTTCTTCCTCTTCAGGAATCTTCTGTTTTACTCCAAAGCCTCAGGAACCCAGAGAGGCCATTCACACTATCAAAGGCAGAGTATTTTTCTCTAATGCAAATGATTGTGGACTGTGGTCCATAAAAATCATGCAGTGAGATTTCAGCTGATGTAGCAGAAGGCTGACCCACCAGAACGAATGTGTTCTGATGGAGATAAATCCAGTTCGCAAGGCCCCGGCTGGGTCTACCACTTTTTGCATATCGATTGATTCTCACAGTGACCCTCTTGTGAAGCAATGAGCACTGCCCCTCGGTGCTATGCTCATCAGAGTATGTGTGTGTTGGCACAACTTTTCCCCATGTACCGGGATATTGGGTCATCCCCCCACTCTGAGGGACTTCCAGTGGGAAATTTAGTCATGCAGTCAATACCCTTGGTTCCCACAGTCTGACCTCTGCTCCGTTCCCTGAGATCCATCAGAAGCCCCCTCCCTGCAGCTGTCTTCCAACTTGGCAGGACATGCGGTCAGGAAAGGAGTCTTCCATAGAGATCACATTGGGACCTTCAAAGATAAGGGACGACCCAGCTCAGAGAACGGTCTTTGTTTAGTGTGTGTGTATGAACTGGAAACTTTACAGGATAACAGAAGAGCAGCAGAAGAATAAAGAAGCTGATGCAGGAAAGTACCGAGTGCAGGGTTCATTCCGCCCTCAGCTCTAAGTCCTGTGTTTGCTGTAGGTCTTCTTCTGAACCCTGAAAGGGACACTGATGCTGGCACTCAGGTCTCCAATAATCGTGTTACCTACATTAGTAAAAACCTTCCTGCCTATGTGCAAATGAGTAACTGACTGAAAATGGGGTGTGACAGCACAGCCAAGCTGACACTGACATTCAACCATCACAGGATATTGTGACCGAAGGGAGACAGAAAGGAGATGAGGAAGAGAGGGACCGAAGAAGAGGGGAAGGGTAGGAAGGGAATGGGCAACAACCTGCTAACGGTAAGGTTGAGTAAAAATGCCGTCCTGGTGTGCCTTCTGTCTCTGTGACAAACATCATGGTCACAAGCAACTCATGGAAGAAAGGATTTATTTCCTCTTCAAGCTGACAGTCCGTTATGCAAGGAAGGCAGGAAACTGGAGCAGAAGTCATGGAGGAACGCTGGTACATGTGTGGTCTCTACAGCTTGCTCACCCTGTTTTCTTATGCTGCCCAAGGGCACGGGCATAATACCTGCTGAGACGGTACTCCCCACAGAAGGCTGGGCCTTCCTGCAACAATCATTCATCAGTCAAATGCCACACAGACTTGCCCGCTGGCCAATCAGATGGAGGCGTTTTTCTCAGCTGACGTTCTCTCAGATGACTCGAGCTTGGATAGAGTTGTGAAAACAAGCCAACAAATGCAGATGTTCAGATCTGGGGGTACATCAGACTTGCTTCAGGAGCAGTTACAAGCTCGGCTCCAATGCATTGCCTGCAGGGCATTCTCACTCAGGATCCAGGGGTGACAGAGAGCTTCAAGGCCCAGAAAATTTCTAACCGTGCACCATCCTGTCTAGAAGTGGCCTACAGACAGGCCCTTAACCTATGGGGATTGTGACATGGGCCAGAAAAAAAAATTAATCCTAGATGTCTATTTCTTTATTATATGTCTGGTTAAAAGAGAGAGAAAGCAATCTGGGACCTGGATACTATTTAGTATGTTAAGTGGTATATGTGTCCCTTATCAGCCTTTTATTAGCTAGTCACCTGCAACACGTAACAAACCTAAGCATCAACCATGAAGACAAAATCAGGCCTACAGTTTGACACACTAACACATTCCTTTAGCTCCTGCTCTCGTCCTCAGCAAATGCCGCTATGAAGGCCATCGTGAAGGCCCAGCTTACACAGAGCTGTGAGAAGCATGGCTGGAACTGAGACTCAAATAGTTTGCTTTATAAATACTCAACCAGGTTTCAAGAGTCCATTAAAGGTGGTGTTTACTGAACGTAAGATGTGTGGTGATCAGTCGAGGAAAGACAGGGCTTCTACAGACTCTCCTCAGCTTTGGAGGAGGCGAGGACCATCAGTGTGGAGCTGGCACGCAGGCAACTCAAGTCATTAGAACTCGCTGGAAGAACATTTGCAGAAAAGATTCATGTCGCCACATTAACATGTTAATGCTGCACACTAACAAAAGATCAGCTGAGGCGGACGATTAACAAGAGTGATGGAGATGGGTTTGCACACTGGGAAGAGTTTTCACCACTCCTGAGAAACAGAGAAACCAGTAAGTCAGGAAGAAAGAGGGAAGCACTGGGAACTGTAACTGCCTGCTCCAGCTGCCTTAAGGGACTATCACAGACAAGCGGCTTAGAGACCTGTTAACACCTTACAGTATGCAGGCTGGAAGCAGGAAACTGGGAAGCCAGCAAGGTGGGGGCTCTGGTGAGAGGGCTCAGTCTGACCTGTGGATGGTCACTTTGTCATTAGGTCCACACAGGGCGAGCAGAGGGACAGTTCTCTGAGACTCGTCGGCTCAGGGCCCTGGCTTTATGATCTCATTTAACCTCAAAGACATCTGAAAAGGCCCTACCTCCAAACCCAGGCACATGGGTAGGGGGCTTGAGAAATAAAGGAGGAGGTGCAGTTCATGTCATAGCAGGAATGACTGGAACAAAGGTATTCGCTGATATCTTAAAATGTGCCTTGTGAGTCCAAGGGCTTATGTGGCCTAAGGCTATCTAGTTCATCGTGAGAGGAAACCAAGAACCCTGAGGCAGGAACTGCAGCAGAGACCACAGGAGAATGCTGTTTACTGTCTTGCTCAGCTTGCTTCCTCACAGCACCCGGGACTATCTGTCCAGGAGTGGCACCACCCATAGTGGGCTGGGGTCTTCCACATTAATCATCGACCAAGAAAATGCCCACAGACATACTCATAGGCCAGTCTGAAGGAGGAAATTCCTCAGCTGATGCTTCCAGCTTTCAGTTGACTCTACTTTCGGTGCAGGTGACAAAAATTAGCCAGGCACAGACAGGGAGAAATAAACCGTCTCTCAAATGCTGCTGAGAAACAGATTGGACCATGGGACCTTGGGAATGAAAGTTGGTGGGTAGCCTTGCTAGAGCCAGTGCCAACGAGATTGCTGGTCAAAGTGGTGCTTGATTTTCACCCAGGAGAGAAACAGAGCTGAGAACGTGGAGGCAGAAATAGACCTCCTTTCCAGGAAATGGACTTTAAAGGGAGCTGTGGAACGGGCAGCAGCTGGGGAGTGGTTCCGTTTTGGAGGGATATTTAAGTGAGAGCAGATACAGCACTCTTATACACTGATGCAAATGAATCTAGAGAAATTTAACATTTACTTATGTAAGTTCTCAGAAGAGTAACTTCAGGAGTGAAGTTCCAGGAGAGTAGAAAGGAGCCATCCAGTGCATACATGGGTATTTATGGTCCAGACTTTGCAAGGACAAGACTTCAATTCCTGTCACCAGAAAGATGATGGAGTTTCTGGGTTCAGAGCAAGTGACTTGGAAGGAGGAGGGTGGAATGGGAGATCAAGTTCTCTGAAATCAGAAGCAAGGCTGTCCTGGAGGAAACCTGCACATGTTGGCAGCTGTATACCTAAGTCCTTCAGCAGGCGACCATGAGAGGCTTCACAGTGAGCCATGACCTGCATTATAAGCCTACAGTTGACCCTCAGTATCCTGAAATGCATCAAACACCACACTGACTTCCAATCTTTCTTTATTATGGAACTGGAGGAACCTGTGGTCATCTCTCCTGGGCCAACCCATCTCAGGTCTGGTTCCTTCCAGCTCTTGTTCCACTGTGGTCTGACCCAGTACTATTCCTCCCGTCTGGGTTCTCAAAACAATTTTCAAAAGCAACCCAATCTGGCTTAGTGTTCTAAGGGAATGGATTTAACCTCAACTGTTCCATGAAACACTGTGAGATGTGTTGTCCCACCTGAATTCTCTCCTTGTAAGGAAACATATCCCAGTATGCCAGTTGTGTGCTTCTTCTTGATACCCACTTCATGGGTCCTGGGAAGGAAATCCTTTTAGAGCGAATGAAATCTGGAAACCAAGCTTTCCTTGGGCTGGAGAGCTGAACACCACCATCATGACTATTCCTCTGGAAGGTTCGCCTCTGGCTGCCGGGCTGGAGCTGACCACGTGGCTCGGTGTGGTCAACAGAAGTGAGCTCTGTGTGGTAGCAAAGCCTGGGGAGAGGACTTCGTGAAACCTTCACTGTGGCAACGGATGGCACTTGTGAGGGGTATAGAATGCCCAAAGCCCTGTCCTTCTTCCTTGTCAGGCCATGGACCATATACCACATTCCCTTCATGAAGTCTCTGAGAATTTCACACAGCATGTTTTTATCATATGCTTTCCCATCCCCCAATTTCTCCCAGACCCTCCCATCCCTACTCACCCACATTCATGTCCTCTTTAAAAATAAAATTAAAAAAGTCATTTAATTAAGCATGTGGTGTCTGATTTGTATCGGCCATCTACTCCTGAGAGCAGGGCCTGCCCTGGAGTGTGGCTGGTGTACCCAGTGCCACCCCACTGAAGGAAACTGACTTAGCCTGATATTGTTCATGAGTCTCCCAGAGTGATCATGTACAAATATGTTCTCGGTTAGGGGTCAGACTCTGCGCTCACTCCCCTTCCTTCATGCTGTTGGTCTGATCCAACGCACACCATCGCAGAATCTGTGAGTTCATGTGTGGATCTGCCCTCATGTGTCTGGAAAACGCTGTTTCCTTAAAACTGTTCACCACCTTTGACCTTCACAGTCTTCCTACCCCTTCTCCCATATAGGTCCCTGAGCCTTGAAGAAGGGGGTAGGATAAAGACACCCCATTTAGGACTGATCACTGCAAAGCCGCTCACCCACTCCACATGTCCCGGCTGCGAATCCAGCTGATAATTGCCATCTACCGGAAAATGGAACTTCTCTGTTGACTACTGAGTGATATACTGGTCTCCAGGTATAGTATGTCATTAGGAGTTGTTTCATTTCTATGTTCACTTAGTAGAAAAATAGTAGTGAGTTTTTACCAGTCCCATGATCTCTGTCATCTCATTGCTGGACACATAAACAATGTCATGCTAAGAATGGTGGCATACACCTTTATTTCCAACAGTCAAGAGGCAGAGGCAAATGGGTCTTTGCAAGCTTGAGGACGGCCTGGTCTACATAAGTTCCAAGCCAGCCAGAGCTACATAGAGGACCCTGTCTCAGTTACCGGTTATACTTCCTACATGTTCTATGCCATAAGTGTGCATTGTCTTCAGCAACAGGATCTTACCATCAGGTTGGGAGGGCAACCAATACCATTCTCAATAGTCTATAGTGTTCAGGAGTGGCATCTATAGAACCCATTTGGTAGCTAAATATATATGAACTATTCCTATTACTTGAGGTTTTATTTGGTGGCATAAGATGTATAGCCAAGTTACTGTCTCCTCCATTATATGGTGGCTCCATATATTTAGGGAGTATCTACGGTATTGTGTTCTTATAGGTCTTCCCAAAGTCCATTGGCACTAGCCATCTCTCCCCATCTTCCTTCTCTTCTCTGCCTCTCCATTCTCCACCCCCGTGGGCTTCAAATAAGGTTATGTGAGGATACAATGAATTTGCAACTTGGCATGGGAATATCGGATGTTGATATTTCTTCAGAGAGTTTAGAATGCCAACGAATGTGAGAAGGAACACAGGAATGCCCGTGACTTCCTCAATTTCTAGAGAATAGTTGGAGTTGATATTTTTCTCCAGAAAAATGTCTGAGGTATGGGAACACTAACATGTTTTGTGCTTTATATAACCTTGAACATACTTTTCTGTGAGTCAGGCTTCTCTGCTGAACCATAAACTCATAACTCTGTTATCAAAAGAGCTGTAATGATAAAAACAAGCCTTGTGTAAAGTGCACTCAAGTGTTCAGCTGCCTCAGGTCTCCTAGTTTCCCACTTTGTTAGGAAAAGAATCCCGGTCAACCTCTCACAACCCCCTTTAACCTCTGTCTCCCTTCATAACACTACATTCCCCTCCTTGAGAGATTCCCTCCTCCCCTTTGGTCCCTTTCTAGCTTGGTTAGGATCCCTATTGCCATGATGAAACACCATAACCAAAGGCTTGGAGAGGAAAGGGTTCATTCAGCTTACACTTACATATGACGCATCATCAAACAAAGTCAGAGGAGGAACTCAAGCAGGGCAGGAACCTGGAGGCAGGAGCTGATCCAGAGGCCATGGATGGGCGCTGCTTATTGGCTTACCCATCTGCTTTGGTATATAACCCAGGACCATCAGCCCAGGAATGAGTAGGACCCTGCAAATCAGTCACTAAGAAAATGCCCTTACATGCTTGCCTACAGTCAGCTCTTATGAAAGGTTTTCTCAACTGATGTGCGATTCCCCTCTGTATGCTGTGAATGCCATGGGTGAATAAAGGAACTGCCTTGTGTCTATAGCAGAGCCGGGCAGAACTGATGTAGGCAGGGAAAAACTAAACTGAATGCTAGGAGGAAGAAGGTGGAGTCAGGTAGAAGCCATGGAGCCGCCGCCAGAGACAGACATGCAGAAATTTTGCCAATAAGTCACTGCCATGTGGCAATAAACAGATTAATGGAGATGGGTTAAATTAATATGTAAGAGTTAGTCAATAAGAAGCTAGAGCTAATGGGCCAAGTAGTAATTTAAATAATAGTTTCTGTGTGGTTATTTCAGGTCTGAGCTGCCAAGCAGCCGGGAACAAACTAGTAGCCTTCTTGGAACACTCAACTAAGACTTACTCTCTAATGACTCCAGCTTGTGTCAAGTTGACATAAAACTAGCCATCATACTGCCTCTGCCCTGTAGCTCTCCTAAATGGAACACACCTATCTCAATCTTAAATGCTAGCATCCATGTATAATAGAGTAGTGTTTATCTTTCTCAGTCTGAGTTATCTAACTCAGGATGATTGTTTCTAACCCCAGCCATTTTATCTGGCAGTTGAATAGTATCTCTTTGAATAAATGTACCATGTTCTCATTATCCATTCATTGGTTGATGAGCATCCTAGCTGTTTCTAGTTTCTGGTAACTATGAACAGAGCAGAAATGAACACAGATAAACAAATGTCTCCACAGATGTAGAGTTCTTCGGGTATATGCCCAAGTGTGGTAAAGCTGGATCTTGGGGTAAATCAGTTCCCAGGTTCCTGAGGAAATTCGTTCATTTTATTGATCTTGGCCATTTTGACTGGGGAAAAATGAAATCTCAAAGTAGCTTTAATTTACATTTTCCTGATGGCTAAGGATTTCTTTTCGTGTTTCTTGGACATTTGTGTTTTGTCTTCTGGGAACTCCATCTAGTTCTATCCTTTGTGTTTGAGTTGTTTGTTTTCTTGAAGTTGGGCTTTTTGAGCCCTTTGTATATTGCTGATATTAAGTACTGTCATTCATATTGGTAAAGAGTTTTTCTAATTACATAGGCTGCCTGTTTGCTCAAATAATGGTGTCCTTTGTTGAATAAAAGCTCTTTAGCTTCATAAAGTCCCATTTATTAATTTTTGTCCTTAGAGCCTGAACTATCAGGATTCTATTCAGAAAGTCTTTCCTATGCCAACGAGTTCAAGTTTGCTTCATACTTTCTTTTTTATTAGATTTTGGGCATCTGGACTTAAGCTGAGGTTTCTGATTCATCTGGAGTTGAGTGGTAGGCAGGGTGGTAGATATCTATTTTTATTCTTCTACATACAGCCATCCAGTTTGACCAGAATCATTTGCAGAAGATGTTGTCTTTAACCCATTACTCAGTTTTTTACTTCTTTGGAAACACTTGGGTGCTAATAGATTTGTGAGCTTATGTCTTGGTCTCCAATTCAATTTCCTTGATCAGTGTGTCCTTTTTTATGCCAGTATCATGAAGTGTTTTATTACTATAGTACAACTTGAAATATGGGATGGTGATACCCCAAGTTGAGAACTACCCTGTTTTGTGTGTGTGCGTTTCCATATGAAGTTTAAGATTTTCTTTTCAGTTTCTGTGAAGATTTTAGTAGGAATGTTGGTGTGGATTGCATTGAATCTGTAAGAACCCTTTTGGTGGGATTCTTTTAACTCTCTTCACAAACACACTGAGTCATGAAAGTAAAAATGTGTCTAGGAATAGACACACAAAATGTAAATATTCATTTTTGAACAGCACTCTTAGACCATGCTAGAGATATTAATCACAGCAGGAAAAAGTTCAGAGTTGGGTAACAGGAACAGGTTTGCACAGTATGGGGTTGATTATTATCATGGACTACATCACCTGAATAAAAGCTAAATTTTAGAGGAATCATTTCTTAAGGAAAGGGCCTAACGAATTCCATCAGAATAAGTATGCACAGCTTCGCAGAAACTCAGGAAAGTAAGTATGTACATAGATAAAATCCCTTACATATGCGAAAAGAAAGTAGAACCAGAACTTGAGTAATGAGGACGACTAGGGGAGGAGGGAGAGAGGAGTAAGGGGGAGGAGGGAGAGGAGTAAGGGGGAGGAGGGAGAGGAGTAAGGGGGAGGAGGGAGAGGAGTAAGGGGGAGGAGGGAGAGGAGTAAGGGGGAGGAGGGAGAGGAGTAAGGGGGAGGAGGGAGAGAGGAGTAAGGGGGAGGAGGGAGAGAGGAGTAAGGGGGAGGAGGGAGAGAGGAGTAAGGGGGAGGAGGGAGAGGAGTAAGGGGGAGGAGGGAGAGGAGTAAGGGAAGGAGGGAGAGGAGTAAGGGGGGAGGGAGAGGAGTAAGGGGAGGAGGGAGAGGAGTAAGGGGGAGGAGGGAGAAGGGAAGGAAAGGAGGAAGGAGAGGGGAAGGAAAGAAGGAAGGAGGGGAAAGGGGCAGAAAGGAGAGGGTAAATATGGGCAAAGTACGTGATCCCATGCAAGAGAAAATGTCTTCATGAAACATATGTGTAATGAGCCAGTCAGATAGACATATCTGAGACAGATAAACAAAAACTTAGAACAAGGCTAAGCTTGCTGGGCTTCATTGTGCTAAAAGTGGTTCTCAACTGGGGCCATAGTAATGTGACCCCTGGCAGCATAACATCGTAAGATATCCAACAAGAGAAGATAAAATGTGTCGGCTCCCTGCTGGCAGTGTCTCTGGCTTTCAGATGAGAGTCTCTGTGTTAGGCTGGGTCTTCTGTACCTTCCCACCTCTAGATTTCTGTAATGGGAACAGCACCTGAGCCAAACTAAAATCCAGTTGAGCCACAATGCAATCCAGTTGGTTGTAGGCAAGGAAAGAATGGGTTTTTAAAAATAAAAATACTTCTGCACTATTCTGGTTGGAATTTTTTCCTCTTTCATACTTAAGTTCCCAGAGAGAAGTTTCTTGTGATGTTGAGTAGAGTGTCCTGCACTATCTAACACACAGGAGTTGCTGGTTGATTGACAGCATCAATTTAGAGAAATGTGAAACTTTTGCCAAGGAGGACAGGCAGCTCAAGGTGATGGCTTACCCAGAAAGAAGTCAGTATTCCTACCCATCATGCAATGGGAATTCTTACAATGGTCATGTGAACACAACTTCAAGCCCAATCAAGTAAGAACTGCAAGGAAGAAATAGAACTTGGTGACAGAGTCCAGTCACCTCTTCAGTTGGCATCATGAAGAGGAAAGAGCTTTGTGCAGAATAAAGGAAATAGGACCTTGGTTACTTAATTACATTTGTTCAGAACTAGTAAAGGAATTTTGTAGCAGCAGGCTGCTTCTTTGTTTCCCAGCTGCTCAGACTCCTGAAATAATCACACAGAAATTGTATAATATAAAACACTGCTTGGCCGTTGGCTCTAGCTTCTTATTGGCTAAGTCTTACATCTTAATTTAACCCATTTCTAGTAATCTGTATATGGCCACGTGGCAGTGGCTTACCGGGTAAAGTTCCATTTGGCTCCAGCAGGGCTACATGGCTTTTCCCTGACTCTGCCTCCTTTCTCCCAGCATTCGGCTTAGTTTTCCCCACCTAGCTCTGTTCCCCTACAGCTCTGCTATAGGCCCAAAGCAGATTCTTTATTAATAAACCAATAAAAGTAACACATAGACAAAAGGACCTCCCACACCAGATTTTTTTAATTCAATTGTTAGTTTTCTTGAGAAAAACAAAATTATGTGGAAATGAGTTTACGAAATGAAGCCGACCTACAAGAGTCTTGCTAACTCTGTTCATCTTAACACATCTGCCCTTGCTGTTATTCATACATTTGTTCACATTCCAAAGAGATGTGTGTCCTAAGGAATAAATCAAATTTAGAACTAGCAGTATTAAACCTTCTCCACCTCATCCTATTAGTGATTTTAGAGCTATATTTTAGATAAAGTGAAAATTTATTGGTTGTTTTATTGTCTGGTACATTTGATTTGTTTGGTTCCACTCAAAACTGTCAGTAAATTCTCACTGGCTCATATATTTGATTTGCCCAAGGACAAGCACAGAAACATAAATCTTCACTCTGAATCTAAGGATTTAAAAATCTAGTCCCAGTTTCCTTGGCAGAAAGAATTTTAGAACCAAATAGTTCATGCTGAGAGAAGAAATGAAAAACTATCCCATGACACGGGAAGGAGGGGAATCTGTATCCTGAGATGGAGGAAGGACCAGAGAGGGCTTCAGAAGCTGGGAAGAATCCTCGGCATGAAGTCAGTGAAAATAGGAATTATTTTGTGAAAGGAAAACCATATTAGACTGGGAAAAGAGAATCAACAGTTCAGAGGCTTAGGAAAACCTGGGGCATCGTTAGAGGGTGGTACACGGGATATTACAGTCATGGAAGGACGGAGGACTCAGGGTAAGGCTGGGGTGAGCTGTGGGGAGCCTGAAGCACCACATTACAGGGCATTGCTCCTCATATGGACAAGAGGGAATTGCTAAACATTTTAGGCTTAGATAATGTCTTCATAAAGCATCAGTGTAAGAGGATCATTGACATATGTTGTCGGAGCTGGAGTCACTGTGACCTGTGCTGGAAAGGAAGGAAAGGCAGAGAAAGGCAGGAGGCAGTAACAAGACTGGACGGCAGAAGACAAGGAGGCAGGAGAGTCGAAAGTAACAAACTTTTAACATGGAAAAGATCAAGGTGTCCGAGGGGCCTTTGAAAAGGTCTGGATGGACCAGAGCTAAGGATGCAGGTCAGTTGGAACACGAAGGTCACTTGTACAGCATTAGCTGCTCTTGGGGAAGGATCACGGGTAGGAGATAGTGTTAGAGACAGAAGCAGAAGGTGGAAGGAAGAGAAGAAAGGAGTTATAGGGAGGATCTAGGATCTAGAACCACAGTAAGAATGCTATGGTAATCACAAGGGAGGGTGGAGTCTCAGTGGACAGGGGGAGGCAGGGGTGAGCTTGCAGGCTAGCGAACGAGGCTGGGAGGAAAGCAAGGCACAGCGGCACCCTCAAGAAAACAGAGTGAAGAGCCGGCAGTAAAGAGACTGGAGGGTTGAGGGGTGGGGTCCTGGAATGGAGAATCCCAGGACAGGATTCCCTGATTCCCTCTGGAGATGCAGGTGAGAGCAGTGGACAGTGGCAGAGTAAATTCCCTGCAGCCAATATTCCCCTGTAGAGGCCAAAGACAAGACTATGTAACTTCCCACCTTCCAGAAGCCAGGCCGAGAGGGAGCAAGAAGAGGAAGGGAGGAAAGGGGAGGGAGAAGGAGAGAAAGAATATGGATGCCTTGAACACACTGGACGGTGCCAAGTGTAGAGGTAAGATGCAGGAAGAAGTGACTGAGGGCTGACGTGAGTCCCAGAGGAAATGCCTTTGTGAGGTTTGAGTCATTTCAGACCGGCTCATCCACACCTCAACGTTTATGCCCTGCTTTAGTGACGTTTACTCAGTGTCTAAAAAGAGTACAGAGAATTGTGGAAATGTGTAAGCAAACAGATCGCTGTAAGGACACGTTCTGCTCCCAGACTAAGGCAATTTCACGTGCTTTCAGTGCTACTTTGGTTATTTTACGACATATGGGCCTGGAACATACAGTTGCAGCTCGATAAATGTGCAGAACAGGCTAGACCAGTCCTTACAGTACTCTCCCCAAACTTAGGTGACAAACAGCCGAAAGAAAGGCGAAGCGGAGCCAAGGTGGGAGATGCAGATAATCGGGGCAGCGGGCCTCTGAGGCACCTGAGTTCTAACGGCACTGAGTGGGCAATCTAAGCAAGGTATGAAGTTGAGGAACTACCAAGGAGCCCCCTCCACCCCCTGGGGAAGGTAATACACAGATTGGGGACACCAGGAGCCCCATGGAGGGGCAGAGACTCGCCTGCACACCCCAGCATGGCTGCCGTTGTCTTTCTGGATAGCATAGACAAGATATATTTGACTAGCAAGGCTCTAGTCTCAGCCAATGGCACGCTGCCTTCCTGCAAATGACACAGAAGTCTAGACTGATGAAGCTTCTGAGGCTGTAACTCAGCAGACCATCCTAGAGACTCTTGCAACCTGCGGATGCTTGAGATGCTGCTGACGCAACTGAGAAACCGATTTGCATCTCGGTCCATTTTAATCACTTGAGCTGCACATCACTCCCTGTGGCTGAGGGCTCCGGCGCTGGAGCACACAGGTCCACAAACTAAAACCTGTATCCTGGGCCCTGACCACACCCAGATCCCAGAGCAACGGACCAAACAGTGCAGTCCCTTAAAGCACAGCAGCACAGCCTTCCACAGGGAATGTGCAGCAACCTTCACAAGACTTTGGGGGAAAGCCTCTAGCACTTTACAACAATATCAAATGCGAGGGTAAGAAAGAGAAATACGAACAACAGGAACTCAGAAGCTAAACAAAAGGAACAGGCAACTTAAAACCGCAGATGCCCGCCCAGAGAAAGGAGCACACTGTATCTAGAAGACAAGGGTTACGAATCACAAAGGTTGGGAGAAACTACAAACTGTGGGCGGAAAGAAGGCACGGAGGATAGGTAAACCACCAACGTGACATTGTGCCTTCCATCTTAAGGCCTTGCTTTGTAGAAAAAAGCCAATTCATGAGATCAAGAAAACCACAACCCACTAGGTCTCCTGGAAGTTCCCAAGAATCTCATGGACAGCCAGGCCTGCTAGGTACTGCCTAATTGCTTGGTATGGCAGGCAGATCAGAAGAGTCAAGGCTGACTCCAGGGTGAGACCTGTAGATGACTCAGTCTCTCACTAGGATGTGCAGCGTATTAGTTTAGGAGCCGGGCACTGCAGTGGCCACCGAGGCAGTCCTCAGGATGGCAGAAGACAGAACAGGGGACCCCAAGGGGACGTGTTATGCACACTGCCTCAGGAAGCAGACGTCTGACTAGGGAAACTGCTTAATTCAGAGCAGCCCTGAACAAACATTGATTTAGAACAAACACAAGAGCGATTATTTTCATTTCTGGGATGGTTGTTCATTAGCCTGTGTAAAACAGGAGCGATATCCTTTCATGTCTGTGAACCTACTTTTGAAAATTCTCGGGGGTTCATTTGAGCAGAACCAGAGGGCTTCATAGCTTGCTTCAGAAGTCTATTGGAGCATCTATGGGAGGACGTGGAGGGGGAGGGGCGCTCACCGAGACTCTGCATCTACATGCGGTTTCAGTAACCACAGCCCTTTCATCCGCCCCAAAAATCAATAGAATGCTTTTCATTGATTTTCCCCCAGGGTTTGCTTTTTTGTAAAATGTGCCTCAAGATGAGTAAAACACATTTTAAAACTTTCAAAGCATGACATCACCTGCATTCCAGAATTCCCTGGTCCATCAGTAGAGCCAAAATTCAGAGGAGTCAGGTGTAATAGGCATGAGCTCCACCATCTTGGGTGAGCCACCTACCCTGTGTGAGCTTCGGCTTCATCAACTGTATAAATACTGTGCTCTAAACAAAAAGAAGATCATAACCATAAAGTCATTGGTTGTTAAGATAAGGCTGATACTCAGAAAATTGCATCTTTTGACAGAGCGTGTCTATAACTATTAACCAAGAATGAATAGCCTGAAGATAAATACATGTGAGTTTCCTGTTTAATCCATCAAGTTACATTTACCACAGCACAGTACTGCTCTGAAAAGTCATGGTTTGAGAGAACCCAGGACCTTCGTTTCCAACAAGTCCTCTGATGGTATGAAACTACTGTAGCAAAGGTGGCATTGACCATAGCAGGAATGGCGGTGTTATCAAGAGTCGTGGGTACAAGTCTCAGTAAAGGAAAACAGAATAGATGCTGTCTTTATGGCAATTGCCAGGGAGAGCCGCTGAAGGATGAATGAGTGGATGGTGGAGGAATGGGATGCTTGGGATACAGGAAGGGTAGATATGGGAGCAGGGAAGCATATATCTTAATTTAGGGAGTCATCTGAGGGTTGTCAAGAGACTTGACTCTAGAGGGGTTCCCGGGTTTCCAGGGAGACGCCCCCAGCTGGTTCCTTGGGCAGCTGAGGAGAGGGAGCCTGAAAAGGCCAGTTCCTATAGCCATACTGATGAATTTCCTGCATATCACCATAGAACCTCCACCTGGCGATAGATGAAGAAAATGACTGAGCCCCACATTGGAGCACCGGACTGAGCTCCCAAGGTCCTGATGAGGAGGCAAAAGGAGAGAGAACATGAGAAAGAAAGTCAGGACCGTGAGGGGTGCGTTCACCCATGGAGACGGTGGGACAGAACTAACGGGAGATCACCAACTCCAGTTGGAATGGGACTGATGGAACATGAGACCAAACCGGACTCTCTGAATGTGGCCGACGGTGGAGGCTGACTGAGAAGCCAAGGACAAAGGCGCTGGGCTTTGATTCTTCTGCATGGACGGGCTCTGTGGGAGCCTTCTCAGCTTGGTCGATCACCTTCCTGGACCTGGGGGGAGTTGGGAGGACCTTGGTCTTAACATAGAATAGGGAACCCCAATGGCTCCTTGGCCTGGAGAGGGAGGGGGGATGGGTGGAGGGAAGGGGGGTGGAGGGAAGGGGGAGGAAGAGGGGAGGAGATGGAAATTTTTAAATATAAAAAAATAAACCATTAAAATAATTAAAGAGACAAGGGATAATCAGCTCTTCCAATATGGGAAGTCTACTCAGTCAACAGGAAACACGGTCACACCCAGCTGTGGTGAGCACAGAGAGGGACACGGAGGGTGGACTGGGGAAGATTTTCTCCTCAGAAAAGAAGTTCGAGCAAACTGCGTAGAAACAAAAGCATGTGTGCGTGTGCGTGCGTGTTTGCAGGAGTTGGCCTCAGCTTGTTGGTAGAGGTAGGGCAACTGTCCCCTCAGGAGAATCTCCTCCGACTTGCTGCAGTCTTGAAGATGTCCTCCCAGGAGTGTGCCCGCTATGAGCACAAATTCCCCTGGCGCAGGTCTTCCTAGACACAATTTCTCTGGTTCTGATGAGTGATTTGATCTTGGTATCAGCAGGTTTGTGGATGAATTTACTAACAACGGTATAATATGATGTTCCTTGTGAGTGTCAGCCTCTTCTCTGTAAGTATAAGCAACCCTGACTCACAGGAGAGGGAAGAAATCTAAAGTCACAAGGAGTTCTATGCCAAGGCCATGGCTCAGTCCCCAGGCCAGCTCTGCCTATCTGCACTGTCCTCCCACACCTCCCCTCCCGCTCTCAGGCTTGCCTCGGGCTCCCAGCCAGGTCTCTGCCTTATGAAATATTTTACACAAAAGAGAACAAGGATGGATGTTACCAAAACACCAAAATGGAACGATTCGCCAGCCAACCATCTGTAAAATTATCTCCTGCTTTCATCGTTTAAAACTGCGACAGTTAGGTCAAACAAAGATGAATGTTAACCTGGTAACAGAGTGTGAGGGTCTCACAGAACAGCCAGGGCTGAAAGAACACGCATTACTCAAGCACTGAGGACGGTCACTGTGGAATCCCACCATGGCCACCTGGCTAACACGTGGCGATTCTGAAAGCAAGTCAAAACAAACATCTAGGAATCCCAGGAGTGAGCCTGACATAACACTGTTTGTGATGGCTCATACTGTCAGCATAGGGTATAGAGTGCGCTAGGGGACAAACCTCTGGGAACTAGAACCATCAGGGAGGGAGTTCCTACACTGAGCTAATTAAGATGGGAAGGTCCACCCTAAATACAGATTTAACCATTTCATGGGCTGGGTCCTGGACTGAAGCAAAAGGAAGAGCAGTCAGCATCCCAACATGCATCTCTCTCTGATTCCTGAGGGAGAAGGCAATGTCAGCATAGGTGTCAAGCTTCCTGCAAAGCCCGTCTCTCACTACTGCCCCGTAAGTGAGGACGGAGGTTTGCAGCTATCCAAGGCTGTGTCGTGGCTGGGTCTAATCCCTAGTCCAGCCCCAGGTCCCAGGCCCCAACTGCTCCATCCAGCACTGTGGCCAGAATCGTGTCTCGGGTATTGGCCTCAGATCAGACCTCAACATTCTGGAACACACACAGCAACTCCACCATCATTGATTTCCCCCCCAATTCTCTAGCTTTATAAGTTTAATGTCTGGTGGTGCTTTGGGACATGAGAGGTCTTGAATTATTCACTAGGACATAAGAAAGTAAATGCTTTTGCAAAATCCTTGTGATTTGTTTTGTTAGTTTTGAGGGAATCTCTGTCAGGGATTTCATTCTTTGGAAGTGGCTGTGGGAAGACAAGGCTGACTACCTCCGCACCACGTTCACCTGCATAAACCACACACCCACGAGGGCAGCAACGGCAAGGTTGGTGCCGGCCCAGTGGCAGAAAAGCAAGGTCCTGGATCGGAGTTGAAAAGAGCTAACGGTATATTTATCACAAATTCCTCCCAGAGGTGTGCTGCATTTGTTATGGCTTATCCTTTCCAGTGTTAATCTACTCTCACACTGGGAAAGGGCAAAAGAAACCCACAGCCACATCATTTGCTTCCGGCCACGTCACGATACACTCTTCAGATGTTAAAATGACTATTTGCCCAAAGCATGCATGCCCTCGGCAACAAAGGAAGTAAGGGCGATTGTAATACACCGAGTAGTAAATTCAACGTGCATATAAAAAAAATGCCAAGAAATTAATTTGAGGAGCCAAGGAGGCTTGTGGACCATGAGTCTCCACGGAATGCAAATGAGGAGAGGACACTGAAGCTATGCAAATGCGGTCTGTGACGCGCAGGTGCAGACCAAAGCATGGCGCGCTGCATCCCTCATCAGCTGCAGGCCAAAGCATGGCGCGCTGCATCCCTCATCAGCTGCAGACCAAAGCATGGCGCGCTGCATCCCTCATCAGCTGCAGACCAAAGCATGGCGCGCTACATCCCTCATCAGCTGCAGACCAAGGCATGGCGCACTGCATCCCTCATCAGCTGCAGACCAAAGCATGGCGTGCTGCATCCCTCATCAGCTGCAGACCAAAGCATGGCGCGCTGCATCCCTCATCAGCTGCAGGCCAAAGCATGGCGCACTGCATCCCTCATCAGCAAGACGACACTACACTCGTCTTAGGCAAATATTCGGGGAACGACACAAACGGATGCTTAGTTCAAGCCGCTTTCAGCAGGAAGTGATTGCCTGAGGAACTCCCCTGACATCGCGTGAGCACTGTTAGTGGTTAGCAGCTCCATCCTGAGAGCAAAGTGAGAACATTACACAGTAACAAAAGTCTCCAAAACTAACTTAGCAAGTGATGTGAAAAATCTCTCAAGGGGAAAGGAAAACTGAGAACAGCAAAGTAAGAAGGGCTGGCGGTAGACAAAGGACGGCTGCGACGTTATTGATAGATGTCTTCAGACCCGTTCAAAAATCTCAACGGTATGTTTTCTGAAAAATACATCAACATAAATAATTAAAAAGACACTCCAAGATTAATGGAGAGTATTCTCCCTACTCCACATTAAAACCGAATGTGGAACTGTACTAAAGAAAGCAGAATGGAATCAGTAAATCATTAAAATAAAAATTTCATGAGTGATTAATTCCTGCTATTTGGGATGTATTGCTTTCTGTTTTTTTCCCGTGTTTTCTGTAACAACCATGAGTGTCTGTTCCAGACATTTAACATTTTTAAGAAGCGTCCCTCCCCACTCGCTCATGCTCATTTCATTGTTTAATGCCTGCTTCAGCGTCAATTTTCATAACATCACTTTCCTTCCTCGCGCTGTCTGTGCGCATCCGTCTACATCAACAACGCCTCTGTCTGAGTCCGCCCCCCCTCCCTCTCCCTCTCCCTCTCTCTCCCTCTCTCTCCCCCTTCCCTCTCCCCCTCTCCCCCTCTCCCCCTCCCTTTTCCCTCTCCCCCTCTCCCTCTCTCCACCTCTCCCTCTCTCCCCCTCTCCCTCTCCCTGTGCACTTAGAGCATCTGATCCTCTTCACCCCCTGTCATTTCTGCCCCCAGCTCTATGGCTCTCTCTGCCCATGACTTGGCTACACTGCACTGGATCGCAACAGGAAAGGTCACCAACGACCCTCGTGTCACACAGGCCACCTGTCACACCTCTCTCTCGACAGAACTTCCTACAGCTGACCCATTCACCTTTCCATCTCAATTTCTGTAATTCCACAAACCCTTACGTTACTCTTCGATGGACTCTATATCTCATTACACAAGTTTCCCTTCTTTGTGCAGCCTTTCCTTGATCCAGTGAGTTCTGGAACAGACAAGTCAATCACATGTGGCCATTTCAAGATAAAGATATAACAGCAAATCAGTATTCGGTGTATTATACATCTGGCATGGGTCTTATGGTGGCACTCAGGTGATGGGAAGACAGTATACAGACGACACTGATCAGCATAGTAGACAGAAGGCAGCATTAAAACAAATCATGTGTTTACTGAGTCACTGCTCCATGGCGCACTACCAGGGTCTAAGCTGTCAGGATGATTATGCACTCCAGATGTCCGTCTTGTTTACAGCTAAAACATCTTTTATGGGGGCTGGTAAGATGGTTCAGCCAGCAACAGGCTTGCTGGCACGCACGAGGGTCTGAGTTTTAATCCCCAGCACCCCTGTCAAAATCTGAGTTCAGAGGTGTGGCCTGCAATCCCACCACAGAAGCAGCAGAGACGGGACGGTCCTGTCAGCTCTCTGGACACTCAGCATAGCAGAACCAGCAAGCCCCAGGCTCAGGGAGGGAGACCTTGTCTCAAAATAGAAGGTGGAAAGTGATTAACAGAAAGACAGACACACAGAGAGAAAGACACACACATATATATAGTGAGAGACAGAGATACGGACACACAGAGAGACAGGCAGACAGAGAGAGACATACACACTACATAAATTACAATAAAATCCTGGAGATCTGGGATGGAATGGATACTACACACCCTGTAGAACTGTTTGATTTTGTTGGCTATACTGAGTTCATCATACAGAATTCGTAATTCATTTGCTGACAGCATTCCTTTGATCCCTGGTCTTGAAGGATGCTGCTGGGTACAAGGGCTCCCAGCTGCCATCTGGTTCCCGTTGCAGTCTTTGGACGAGGTACTGCATTTCACTGTGTTACAGGTTACAATTCAACATACGCCTCACTTTGTGTTCATTGTGACTTGATGTTCTAGCTGAGAACAGAGATCCTGCATCTTTGGGGAGCAGAGAAGAGCCTTCTATGAAGTATGAGCTCCAAGAGAGATTGGAAGAATCTTTGCACATGCAAACACAAACTCAAACAAAAAAAATCTTATTTTTATGTTATCCTAGAAAACAATGAGTGTAGAGGAAAGGGGAGGCCAGCTTCTTTACTCCTACATAAGCAACTTCCTGCACCATGATCCACTAAGAAATGTCTTATGGGGAATAAGAATTCATAATAAAGAATAAAGAAAGGATTCTAAGCCTGCCTATAAAATTCAGAGCAAAGTATCAACAACTTCACTTTTGCAATATCTGTAATTACAGTACATGGATGGGATAAGAATTATATAAATAATGCAAAATTAAATGTACACACGGGAAAAAATGGCATATTGTTCAAATTATCACTGAAAATTGTTTGGAGTTAAGTGTACATCCAGGTTACTAGTTCTCTGTAAGTAAGCCTAGTAACAGCTGACAAAAAATGAAACTGAAAAGCCTTCCACCCCATTTCCCTTCCTCTCATCTACCCTCTGATCTGAGGAGAGCCGAGCCTACAGTAATGAGCCCAGACCATTTTCACTGATAGAAATTTGTTATGTAATTCACATGTCATATAGCTGCTGATTGAACCATATGTTAACTTCTTGAAATGCTTCTTTTAAGTACTCAGAAACTTCATTAATAGGTGCATGTCTTAAGAATAATATGCATGACAAGGACAGCATGCAGTAGCTCTTCTTACAGCACCAATACGGCAATAAAGCCGTGTTAAATACCAACTGATGAATCATTAAAGAGTTGTCGAAAAGCTCGTGAACCAAAACCTCTGAGCTCTGTATGCTACGGTGAGAATCGTGGAGACGTTTGGTGAGAAATATTCTGGCTTTAATGCATGTGACCCAAAGGACCCCCTTCTCAGCTGTGTGAGCCAGCACAGAAACCCAACAGTATTCAACTCGCTCACGGCAGTTGGGAGGCACCTGATGCCTGGTGGTATACAAGTGCCCAACATGGTCTTGCTGTCGGTAAGGAATCAACTGTTAAGCACCATAGTATTTTTTTCAGACATATCAAATCAATGAACAAATCGCCATTATGAATGATGTCACCGAGCAGTTCAAAGCCTGTGCCCAGATTTCAGTAAGACAAGCAAAAGACAAGCACAATGGCCTTCACTCTACATTGTAGCTATACCTATGTGTGTTGAAGGAATTCCAGCTCATAGCCAGAAAAAAAATGTTCATCATCGTGTTGTTGTACTCACCCGGAAGCTTCAACCCCAATGGCTAGCTTTCACAGTGCTGAAAAGTGCCCTACCGTAACATGGGGATGGGGCAAGCAACCATCTTACCCAGCTGTGAGCACTGCAAGCTGCAACAATGACCAGGCTAGAAAAGCACGTCCACCGGTAGAGCAGTGAGATCACGGGAATAACCCATCACTTTCTGGTTAGATCTAAGTCCCACTCCACAGGTGAAACTTCCACCTGGCACCATAGCCAAACCAAGAACCTGAGGCTAGACGTGTTAGGCCCTAAGAGAAAACCCACTATTGTTGGGAGCAGTGAGACCACAGATCCTAAATTTCTTATAATCCCCTGATCTGAGTGCCTACAGCTGTTCTGAGCACGAGACCTTCAGGAGTTCCTGATGGCAGGAGAGTGGTTTCTGGTGGGTTTGGCTGGGGCGTGGCTATCTCTATATAATCTGCCCCTGAACACAATAAAGGGGGCATTCTTGGGGAATTCAAGGATGACCCGTGTCTCTGTCTCTCTGTCTGTGTGTGTTTGTGTATTTTAACCTCCAGCCCCTTGCCCGAAGCTCTGTAACAGGGTTCAAGCGCACCGAACGCAGACACGGGGGCGCGGTGCCTGGTGCCCGGCACACTATCATTCGATGAAACGGACAGAATATTAGACGGACTCCTACTTTACACTTTACATTTATGTAAAAAATGTATCTTTACACCAGAGAAGTTTCTATTTGTAGTAGGAAGCAATTAACAGAGACCCACACCTGGTCAAGGTGCAGAGGGTAAGACTGCAGAATGTTCAGCCCTAAATGGAACATCTATGTCATGTCCCTTCCCCACAGGCTGCAGAAGAGGAGGTATGAAATTTCTAAGAGCTGGAGGCAGTGTGCAGCTACAAAGGAAGTGTTTTCTAGACCCAGGATGTCAATTGCACATAAGAGCTCGCAATAGGAATGATAGCATTCACAAAAGCTGTAGAAACTCCAAGTATAGAGAGGGAATGTGGGCACGAAGTCCCACCCCTAAGTGAGGAGCTATTGGCCATTGATAGCTACTGTGGAGGGGCAGTTTTAAGAATATTACTGCCCCTGGAAGATCAATCAAGTCTAGCAGATGGCCATACACTCAAGAATATATGGGCAGTAGAAACTGAACTTTGTGGTTAAAAAAAAGTACACAAGGTAGTGCTGGTAGACAAGTGAGGTGAACTTAGGAGGGGCTGGAAGGATGGGGTGAATTTGACCAAAATATACTGTAGAAAATTCTCAAAGAGCTAAAAAGAAAAAAATGAGGAAAAATATCAGGCACACACGCGCACGTGCACACACACACACACACACACACACACAACAATGCTATTGGAGAGCTTGCCATTACTTATAAAGATCCTGTACATAGGAAGAGATAAAAGTTGCGGCACTAACGTTAGACCCACCTTAGTTTCAAATACAAAGTCTGGGGCTGGCAAGATGGCTCAGTGGTAAAGGTACTCGCGACCAAATCTAATGACCTAGCCATATCCCTGGGACTCACACACCGGGTAGAACAAACTCTTGCAAGCTATTCCCTGGCCTCCACCATACACAGGTGCACATGCATTCCCACAAACACACTAAATAAATGCAATATTTTTATTTTAAAAAATTAAGATTAAAAGCCCCGACTGCTCTTTCTAGAGGACTCAGCTTTGATTCCCAGCAGCCACATTGCGGCTTATAGCTATCTGTAACTCAAGTTCCACTTCTGGCCTCCATGAGCACTATACACTTGTGATGCCAGGTGAACATGCAGGTAAAATAGCATATACATTACATAAAATGGTTTTTAACGTAAAGATTTAATAAAACAAGAGAAAAAGACAGGCAAATACGTTTCCTTTAACTGGACTTAAACACACCCAGTATATCTGCCACACTCCATTGAAGTTTGACAACTCGTTCATAAAGATAAATGACACATGGCAAGTAATATTACAGACTAACTTACTACAGAACACCTTCATTCACCCTCAGCTGGTGACAGCACGATGCAGGAATGAATAATCTCTAGGCATCCTGGCAGCAGGGAGCGAAATGGAGACGCGGGGCGTGGCAGGCGCGGGGCGTGGCAGGCGCGGGGCGTGGCAGGCGCGGGGCGTGGCAGGCGCGGGGCGTGGCAGGCGCGGGGCGTGGCAGGCG
Organism: Arvicola amphibius; assembly: GCF_903992535.2. Taxonomy (NCBI): domain Eukaryota; kingdom Metazoa; phylum Chordata; class Mammalia; order Rodentia; family Cricetidae; genus Arvicola; species Arvicola amphibius. The sequence goes on along the minus strand of NC_052049.1, from coordinate 4,438,742 downwards.
CGGGGCGCTTCAGTTGGAAGTCTCACTAAGTTACTGACCATGGACTTTTCACTAACAAATTTCTAGGTAGCATCAGGCTACAGAAACTCACGGCCATAGCAGAGAAATATTCTGGGTATTTTCAGCCTAGAACGTGGGCTTTTCCTTCTTAATGGTAAAAATGTACATTTCTAGCTCAACCTAGACACAGGGGTGGGGGTAGGGGGCTTGGTCCTGCCTCACAAGGTGATGGGACAGACTTGACTTATCAGGGGAAGCCTTAACCTCTCTGAGAAGCAGATGTGGAGGGTGGGGGGAAGGTGGGGGAAGCGGGAGGAAATGAGGGAGGGGAAATGGAATTTGTATGAGAAAGATAGATAGATAGATAGATAGATAGATAGATAGATAGATAGATAGATAGATAGATAGATGGATGATAGAGATAGATACTCTCATGGAGGACTTTGTCACAATAGTGAGAAAAGTAACAAATACACTACATAAAGTACAAGCTCACCTTGGAAGACAATGGCAATTGTTCTCCACAATAGCTGGAGTCAGGGCACTGCCAAAGACTATCCAGGAGGTTTTGTTACATATCCAGAACTAGGTTTAAGGGCTGCAAATTTGCATTCTCGGTTGCTTGTTCCTTTTTTTCCCTTTCTTTTCTCTGGAAACCAATCCTGAATCCCTGTAGGGAACTCAAAAGGTTCTGAGACTTCCTAATGAGGCACACTTGTGGGTGTTGCCAAGACTGAGGAAATAAAGGGGGGGGGGCATTTCCAGCTCTTTCCACTGACTTCCCTAACGAGACTTATTAGATGGATTTAGGAAAGCATCCATCTGTAGGAAAATGGGTGCAGGGACCTCATTGGCACCTTCAGGTCTATTTCATCTTTTCATTTGGGTCAGTTTTAATTATCAGAGTTCAGTTTACTGCCCAAAATCTTTTAGCTTTGATTTGTAAAGATTTATTCTTTCATTTTTATGTATTTTTTATTCTTCTCGAATATATTACATCCCTACTACAATTTTCCCTCCCCTCCCCCTCCTCTCTCTTCCCCCAGATCCACCTCCTCTCAGAAAAGAACAGGCCTCCCGGGGCCATCAACGAAGCTGAAATGGCTAATTCTAGTTATCCACAATCTGTCATGAACGGGAGCATGAGGTGTGTCCAAAGACACAGCGGCTAGACACTGAATTCCCACGTCTCTCACTCGGTCCTGAGAGAGATAGGACAGGCTCCACGGCCTTCCTCATGTATAACTTGTGCTGTAAGCGGCGTCTGTTGGCTTTAAAGGTCAACACTGCTTTCCCTCTCATCCCTTCACAGAACCCAGGCACCCACACCACAATTGGATAATTTATTTTTGGTGGAAATGATTCTGTGCCCCTCTCTCCACAGGTGTGTTGGCATGACCCTAGATCATCAGAATATGATCCGTCCCACCACACGGGATTAGCAGAAGGTTTGGTGTATATTTCCCAGGGTCAGGGCTGGGATGTTGGCATCACACACAGTATCTCCCAGCTGGGTCACTGAAAATAAAGGAATAAGCTGAGAGTGCTGGTAGCAAGCTAGATGTCACCAGGGAGAGCTGCCTGCGGATGGAGCAGAAATGGCATGGAGAAGATAAGATGAAGATACAGTGATAGATGTTGAACCCTTTGGTCCAGCCATCTTGAAGGCACCTTTTATCCCTGCTCCCAGTGGGTTCAAGTGCCTTAGATTGGTGGAAATAAAAAACAGGGTCAGATTCTTTGAAGCAACAGCTTTTCTGCCAGTGACTATTCTTCATGCCCTGATGTCTTTGTGTGGACCATGGGGTCCAGGTCCCAGCTCATCCCCTATAGCTCAAGGGCCCAGTGTTTGCTCAGCCACTTGCTTAATGAGCCATCACATTCCTTTTCTGTTGAAGTTAGAGTTTCTGTCACTCAATGACCTGAATTTTCTGTGATAGACTTTCTCCAATAGCTTTGAACCACACTTTGGATTCTTTTGCAGTAAATAGACAATAGAGTTTGGGGCAGTTTAAGTTACATTTTCATTATCCATAAAATTTATGGTAACTGGCCGGGTGGTGGCGCACGCCTTTAATTCTAGCACACTGGAGGCAGAGGCGGGCGGATCTCTGTGAGTTCGAGGCCAGTCTGGTCTACAAGAGTTAGTTCCAGGACAGGCTCCAAAGCTACAGAGAAACCCTGTCTCAAAAAATAATAAAATAAAATAAAATAAATGGTAACTAAATTTGACACAGAATCAGTATTATGGTTCCCATATCACTCAAGGGCAAGAAACTATATGAGATAATATCATAGAAGATCAAAATACAGAATTATCTTAGATATACAGAAAAATAAAAGAGCACCAAGGTTTCCTAAAAGAAAGCAGCCATCCACCCCCAGAATTGAGGGGAACAGAGATACAGGCTGGAGCCTGGCATGACCCATCCCCCGTCTCACTGCAGCTAGCAGAGCTCCTTCTGCCCATGGGCTGCGTCACAGCCCACTGTGTCCACGAGGCACTGCGCACTGGTTGTACTGTGTGTTGGCTCTACAGAGTGATGGTCCGTTAGGACATTTTCCTCCACGCGTATCCTGCACCCCAAGAACTCACCGCACCTCCTCTACCGCCTTCTGCATCTCTTCTCCACGTCCCTACACTTTTATCTTTGTGTCTTTTATATTAAGACCACACAAAGGAGGACGCATGTGGTTTTTGACTTTCTGTCTCTGGCTTTATTTCACTTAAGGTGGTAATCTCAATTTTCATCTACTTTCCTGAAAATATGATTTTTTTTTCTTCCTTATATCTGAATAATACAGTCCATTGTGTTCACATACCAGGAAGCTTGGGGAAAATGCCTCACAAGACTACAGCTGTGGCTCCAGATGAGGGGGTCTAGGCACACAGAGGGGTCTTTTGTGGACCACAGTCTAGACCTCCATGGTGCTGGGGTCTCTGCAAAAGGCATGCTACACCCAACCATTGTAAGGAAACAGAAAGCTGTGATATGATGTGCTCTTTCTATGGGAAGACTCCAGTCCTAACATGCTATGCTGGCTTGAACATGACAGGGCTGAAGGTGACAGAGAAGAGTGAGTCTTGCCTTCTTCCTATCTCTGGTATCTTTCTCTTTCTCTGGAACCTATTGTTGACAAAGGATCACCATGAAGAGTGAGCCTTGCCTTCTTCCCATCTCTTGTCTCTTTCTCTTTCTCTGGAACCTTCTATTGTTGACAAAGGATCACCATGACTTCCATGGTGTCAAGCAGAGGTGTAGGCATAGAACTGGGCATCTGTGGTTTAGTGACTGTCAAAGCGCTATCACCCAATGGGTCTATCGGTTGCTGAACCAAATCAGAGCAGAAGAAATGGGTGCTGTGCTGGGACCCAGATCTGCCCAGCCCTCTTCTCTGAAGACCATGACGGCAACCACGCTGCAGGACCACCACTGTTTATGCTGTAAACTAGGCATCATTTCCTGCTAGGCTCAAAATCAAGTGAAGGCCATTCTCACAGTTTAAAAAAATGTATAGTTAATTAATGTCTTTATCTCCTGTTAGTTCAAGCAGAGCACTAATATTCCGTATCTCTTAATTCATTGCTTTTATGTTCATAAAATTTTAAAAACCTATCTGTACTCGATTTTGAAGCCTGAAGTGAAAGGGTTTGTCTTTTTAATGTTGTTTTGTTTCTTGTACCTCAAAGGACCCATTTATCACATTCTGGGAGGCAGCATGACTCACCCAGTGTGTGGGCTTTTAGATAACTAAACCTGTGCTGTTTAGATAAATATGAATTGTTTTATAAAAAGGCAACTTAATTTAGTAACTGAATTTGGACTTGTCCCCCGTGGTTGCCAAAGGACGACTGAGTATCCTATCCAGAGAACACTGGTGGCCTGGGCACAGTGGGGACATTGTGCCCATGAACATAGGTCTGTATGGGTCCTGAGAGCCAGCATCGTCATGACAGCCTTAGTACAATACATCTACATGGCCTGGTGTCCCTTGAGCATCCAAACGAACTAACTAGCTTGGGAAAGGTAACACCAGACATGGGAAACAATAGCATTTCTCTGTCAATTACCAGTTTTCATGCTGAAATATCTTTTCAGGGACAATGGCTCCAGCTCTGAACCATGCTCCAGGGATCAGTTTTGCTAAGACATTAGTTATCTGAAGAATGTTATCTGGAGAGTTCTGTTGACCTTTATTCCATCACAGCAGGGGGGAAAATATTGCTTTCTCAGTTTCAGAAGTTCAGTCTCTAAACATTGAAATTTTATTTCGTAGAACTCAGAGGGTTATGAACTTGGTAATACCAAGGTTGCTTGCTCAATACTGTGGGGACTTAAGAGTGATTTGTCTCCCTATGTTTCAAAAACTGGAGGTTTCATTTTGATTTTCTCCAGGTTCAAATGTCTCTTTATTTTAAAATCCTAAGGTTCTTCAGACATTCCTGGGGGACTCAGATACATTGCTCACAAATACATTTTGAAACAAAGAAATAACAGTACTGAGTACCATCCCTAAAGATCAACAACCAGAGGTTGCTGAGTCTGTATTCCAGGTACGACAATCAGCTAAGCTCTGGGGACCCAGGGTAGTTGGCATGGCCTCCATCCTGAAGATAAAGCCATCTAATTGATGACCTGAGATAATGAGTTTATACTAAAGGTTGCAGGGGCTTTTACACTAACCCAAGAGTGGCTCCTAGAGGATCAGTAACCAGATCCCTTCCCTTGGTGACTTCTGGAGTCAACCGTGAACAAGCTGTACATCTTGAGGTGTTCTATTATGACTGAAAACACAGTGAGATTATCTCGATTTTACCACCAGATTGAAAACCCCTTGACTGAAAAAAATTAGAAAGAGTTGGAGATGGAGAGAGCTGGAGGCGGGATTGGAGTATCATCAACATGAAAACTGGTTTTCAAGTATCTTAAACCTTTGTTCCACAGACTGCTACATCAGAAACTGCTGAATGACATTTCCATTGCTGTGGCAAAGCCCGCAAAGCCCCTCACATGGGCAACTTCAGGAAAAAAAAGGGTTTACATAGGCTCATGGTTTCAGAGGTGTCAGGTTACCATGGTGCAGACTGTGTGGTAGAATAAAAGCAGTATTGTGAAGAACCAGGAAACACACAAACGAAGAATATTGGCACTCAGTTGTCTCCTTTCTCCACTTTCAGAAGGCAAACTCTTTAGTAACCCATACAGAAGAGAATCTGCCTCCCCAAAGTCACTCACACAACTGGAGCTCTAAGCAAAGTCTTCCTGAGTCTTGCTGGAAAGATGGCTCAGTGGTTAAGAACACATGGCTCTTCCAAAGGACTGGATTTCTACTTTCAGCACACACATGGTGGTCCACAACCATCTGTAACTCTAACCCAGATGATCTGGATGCCCTCTTGTGGCCTCTGCAGGCATTGCATGCACGAGGTGCACAGACACACATGCAATGCACTTAATAAACATTAAACTTTTAAAGCAGCCATCAAGAAGGAAGCTCCAGAGCCACAATTAAAAATCAGCGTGGCATGAGATCAATGTGGAACTGACCTGGAAGCCTCCTCCCTATGCTCTCCTAGCATTTGGGGATATGGTGTAGGAGGTCCTTCTGACTATATATGTTGCTTTCATTGGTTGAATAAAGAAAACCGCCTTGGCCTTTTGATAGGGCAGTACTTAGATAGGCGGGAAGACAGAACTGAATTCTGGGAGGAAGAAAGCAGCAGAAAGGGAGAGCCGCCATGGAGCCAGCTGCCAGGTCAGACATGCTAAATCTCTCCCAGTAAGCCACAGTCATGTGGTGATATACAGATTATTAGGGATGGGTTGAATCAAGATGTGAGAGTTAGCCAATAAGAGGCTAGAACTAATGGGCCAGACAGGGTTTAATTAATACAATTTCCATGTGGTTATTACGGGGGTTAATCTAGCCAGGTGGTGGGATGCAGCCCACCACTCCACATACAACAGGGATGCTGTACCAGTTACCAAAGGAGAAAAGCAACCAATAGCCATCTCAGTCGTAAATCCTATAAACCACAACAATGACCAGCACAGCAATATGTACCCAAGAATAAAACAGTGGCAATTATATCTCTGGGAAGCACAAGAACCACAATACTGGACACTCAAGGCCCACTTAAGAATAGGGAATTCATGTTGGGCACTGCAAACCTAGCCAACTGCCCATGACTGTTGAGACCACGGGACCCAGAGAAAACTCTTCCACTGCCTCTTCCTAAGCCAGTACAATTCCCAAGTCCATTCTGCATCTCTAGCCTCTCGTGTTTTTTTCTTATTATAGAACATAGATAGCATCTCTGAAATTTACAACTAGTAAAAATGTAGAAAACTGCACTGTTATATTGTTTGCATTTTGATAAATGAATCTTGCCTGAAGGCCAGAGGCAAAGTTAAAGCCACTAGAGATGGCAATCACCTTTAATCCCATGATTTAGAAGACAGAGGCAAATGGATCTCTGTGAGTTCAAGGCCACCCTGGGCTACACAAAATCAATGCAGAAACAAATCCAAGTAGTAGTGGCCTGCACCTTTAATCGCAGTGCTAGGGAGTCACTCACCTTTAATTCCAGTATTATAGAGTCATACACCTTTAATCCCAGCACTAGAGGGAATATAAAATGAGAAGAGAGGCGCTCAGGTTGCTATGGCTGCTTAGTTTGCGGTCACCCAGCCTTGGTAGAGGTATGACTTCTCTACTGACTTGGCTGCTTTACTTTTCTGGTTTTCAGATTGAACCCCAATTTCTGTCTCTGGGTTTTATTATTTGTGCTAGAGAGAACAACTCATTGCAGGAACCCCGCCCCAAGTGATACATCTACAATCCAATTCCTTTGCTAAAGCGCAGGGACCGTGGAGGGAGAGGGGAATGGAAAGCTCATAAGAGCCAGGGGACCAGGGCCATCTGCTGTGAAACAGTGTGGCCTATATATGACAGTGAGCAGCACATGAAACCTCAACAATAAGGCAACCTGAAAAGAACTGCCCAATGACAGCAATGGTTAACAAGCCAATATGGATGGAAAATTTTTATCAGTTTCCTAAAATTTCAACAGAAATTTTTAAGCGAAACCCTGATAGTGAGATTCCCTCAACAGCATTTACCTTGTGACTTCCTGTGAGCCCAAGAGACTTGGGAATTTATCTATGCTATGGCTAGAGGTGGAAGATCGGGTTTGTGAAGGAAGGTGGCTAAATTGGGTCTTAGAAGCTTGAACATAGCCCATGACTACATATCCTGTTGATGCCCCAGTCTTGAAGCTAATCACTCCACAGGACCCAGCGAAGCTGGATTGAGTGCGGTCACACATATCAAAACCATAAAATACTTTTTGGATATAACGCCACAAAGCAGGGAGTTTACTCTCTAGGAGAAAGCATGTCTATAGATATTTCAAAAGGCAGAATCAATAGCATAAATGGCAAAGTAATTTTGTTCTGGGAAAGACAAGGGAAGGGAAGCAATGCGGTGTTAACTCAAGCATTGCAGATGCTGGGTAATTTTAGATCTCATTTATTCACAGAGAAAGCAAATGTGCTATACTGCCATCGGGAAGGGGGTAGCTGAGGCCAGCGGCTGTGTCAGCTCAGGAAATGCAACCAGGCAGTGCAGAGCATACATAAATACAACGTTATCAAAAAATAAAAGCCAGGTGGTCTTCTCTCATGTGGGAAAAGTGGGTGATCCACCTAACTTATAAGGGCACCACTGTGGGTGACAGGCACAGGCAGCTGAGCCATCAGCACACACGGGCAGGGAGTGTGTCTGGGCTGTGGACACATAGACCAGAGCTGTGTGCCACAGTCAGGAAACTGAGGAGAAACGGATGATGATGCTCATCTCATTTTCTCTGTATACTCAGCCCCGGACCCCTAAGCAAGAAAGAGTGCCATCTGCATGCAGGGTGGGTCTTCCTGCTTCAATGAACTCAGTCTAGGGATTCCATCACAGGCATGGCCAGAGCTTTGTTTCCATGGTGACAATAGAGCCTGTGAAGTTGACAATATTAGCCATCCCAAGCTTCTTACAAGACAAATGCCAAAACCACTTACTTTCTACAGAACAAAGCATCACTGAGTGAGAATGAATGGAATCGTCCTATGTAACTGTCACTCCGCTGCAGTTCTGACCTTATGGCCATGCTGGCTTCACTCCGGGTACTTCATGGTTCCATGTGAACACAGGGCTGAGCTGGCAGCCCTCTATCACTGTGCTGACAAAGAAGCTGGCACATGCCAATGGCTTGAGCACTGTGGGGCTGAGGGTGGGATTCAAATGCTCGGAATGGCAGCACCCGCAGGCTGCTCGGTGGGGCTGCTGGTAGCTTTCCACACACTGTGACTGCCTCAGAGCATCTCACTGCCTCATCTTGCTCTTTCTCCAGCCAGTCACTCTTCAGCCATGCAACTGAAGCTAACGGTTGAACAGACTGTGAAAGAGGGTGTGAGGCCAGGCATTGGGTCTCAAGGAACCAATTGAGGAAAGGGTTGTTAGGGAAAGAGTGCCAGGTGTGGGTCCTTCTGTCTCTGCCTCCTCATCTCTGCATCTAGGGGATCTCTTCAAACAGAGTGAGAGTCTCACCAGCCTCATTAACTAAGAGCATGGGGTGGATAGGAAAAGCTGAGCTGTTTCCTCTGGTCCTCTAGACCCAGGGAGCCTGTATTAAGACAGGCAGCCATTCCTTAGATTTTTTTCATCACAGAATCCACCATAAATAGCAAGGAATCCCTATATCAGAAAAAGAAATGGAGATGGGGTAGTAACAGGAAGGAGTGGAAAGAAAATAGAGAATCAAGAGAAAGAGGGAAGGAAAGAGGGAGGGAGGAAGAAAAGGGAAGGGAAGGAAAAATAGGGAGATAGAAAAGAAGGAAGAGAAGGGAGGAAGGAAAGGGAAATGAGAAGACAGAAAAGATAAAGGGAAATGAAGAAAAGGAGGAATAGGAAAGGGAAAATGGAGAAGAAAGCCTTAGGTGACTCCAGGGCAAGGCTTCTATTTAGACTTAGACATGTAAAGACAGTGGTTGGATCTAGAAACAAGAACGCACAGGCATGATGCCTGGACAAGAACCCGAGGCCCTGGAGAAGGCGCTGAGCCTCCCTCTTGTCTCCTGGAATCTCCCAACTTGGCACTCATTAGACACGTCAGTGTCTGTTACGTGAGTGAACACTTTACAGGGGCATGACCTTATATAAAGTCTCTCAAAGAGAGAGGCAGACAACTCTCAGAAGTCCTTTCAACTTCCTTGTAGCTACTTTCTCTTCATCCTTCTGGGCACCGATGCTAGTGGCTGCAGTTGGAACAAAGGGGTTAAATAAAACTGTGCTGGATGCTCAACCGTGAACTCTGCTGCTCCTCAGCAGCCATTGCCGAGTGCCCCTCTATGGCGACAGACTCATCAGAGCGTGGCTTTCCCATGAATTTCTAATGCTCCTCCCATATTAATCCCCACAGACTTCCCTCCTCCTGTGACGGATCATGAGAGATCTGTCTTCAAAACATCTTCTAAAATCCGGGAGTTAGTGTGGTAGTGGGACCCTGTATTTTCTCATTCGTTCTGATTCCCCTCCCTTGTAATGCACAGCCATGGGGAACAGTCTGCAGTGCCACTTTGTGAGAGACATGTGGAGCTGTGGCACAGGCCACGGTGTGCTGTGTTCAGACTTCCAAGTCCCCCATCACCGCCAAGTAGGAAAGGATGACCAGGAACAAGTTACTGAGGAGATTAGGGGCACAAATAAGGGAAAACATCTTTGCAGACCAGAAAAGAAATCCAAGCGGAACTGGAGGGGGAGGGGCTGGCCCTGTGCTGGTTACTGGCTGAGCATGGCTGGAGGCAGAGTTGTGCCAGGAGGGACTTTAGAGACCAAAACCAAAGTCCTCAGTCAAAGCTCACACGGCTCAGCACTTACTTCTCAGATGTGATGCATGGAGCAAGAAGGCCAAAAGGAGCAATCTCCTGCAGGAGGAATCTGGGCCTGGTGACCAACGCTGCTTCACAGCAGCACAGGGAAATTCAGGATACGCTGAGGACAGCTCCAGAGTCTTGACTGTATGCTGTGGCAATCTGATGGCAGAGAGCAGAATGTGCCCAGATGGGCTGGCTCGGAAGGGAGGGGCCTTGGAAGAAATGTCCACACCGCCCACAATTAAGAGCAAGGATCACAGATGCTGAGAAGGACGTCTTGTGTCACAGCCAGGAGGAAGAAGATGGACTCAGGTAAAGAGAAATAATTTTAAAACAAAAAAGTGACTTTTAAATGGAGCACTTTCTGTTGCTCATATATTAAATAAATATTCATATTTATAAAAATGAATCTTTTGGAAACACAATGAATGCATATGGCCTTAGGCTCCTTCCCTAGCATCTTAAAAAGTTAGATATTGTTTGAATTTGTTAATTAGCAGAAATGTATGTGTGTGTGCATTCGTGCGTGCGTGCGTGTATGAGACATGCACATGAGTATGCAGGTACGTGAGTCAATACACCCAGAAGCAAGAGCAGGACCCGCTCTTGATGGAGGAGTGTCTATGTGTTACTTTCATTATTAATAAAGATACTACCTTGGCCCTTTAAGAGAACAGAAAATTAGGTAGGTGGAGGAGACAGAATAGAATTGTGGGAAGAAGGAGTGGGCAGACAATTCAGGCAGTCGCCCTAGGCCATGCCTCTCCTCTCAGAGATGGACGCAGGTTAAGATCTCTCCTGGTAAGCCACACCTCGTGGTGCTACACAGATTACTAAATATGGGTTAAAAGGAAGATGTGAGAATTAGCCAATAAGAGGCTGAAACTATGGGCCAGGCAGTGTTTTAAAAGAATACAGTTTCCGTGTAATTATTTTGGGTAAAGCTAGCCGGGTGGCGGGACACAGCCCGCCGTTCCTTCTACACGCTCTCCTTATCACTCCCCCCCCCCCTTACTGTTTAGACACAGGGACTCTCGCTGAACATGGAGTTTCTTGGGTTTTGTTGCCGATGGTCATGCTTTTGGGGGGTGCACAGGCTAGACAGCCACGAAGCTCCCAGGATACACTCGTCTCCCTCTTACAGTGCTGGGGCTACAGGCGTGTACAGCCATGCTCAGCATTTTATGTAGATGCTGGAATCTAAACTCAGGTCCTCGTACTTGCAAAGCAAGCACTCTTTCTCGCTGAACCAGCTCCTAGAAAATGTCTTGCAAATATAAAATCATACAAAGAATTTCAGTATACATTACACAGATAAAAAGCAAAACCTCAGCCGGGTAGTGGTGGCACACACCTTTAATCCCAGTATTCAGGCAGCAGAGGCAGGTGGATCTCTGTGAGTACAAGGCCAGCTTGGTCTACAAAGTGATTGCCAGGATATTCAGAGCTGTGACACAGAGAAACTCTGTCTCAGAGAAACACACAAAAAAAGTAGAGAACATTTCCTGAAAACTTGGGCACAAGAATATTTCTCTCTCCGCTGTTATTCAACATGGTTCTTAAAATTCTAGCCAGAGCAATAAGACAAGAAAAAAAAATATACAAAAATAGGAAGGGAAACCCTAATGCATATTACTGAGTGAAAAAAATGGAGAATGAAAACAATTATTCCAATCATGTGATATCATAAAGATATCTGTGGTGCCAGGCATGAAGGAGGCGGGCAGAGGGATGAATGGATACAGAGGAGATTTTAGAGTGGAGTGATCCTGTGTGGCACAGTAATATTGTTGCTTTCATGCATTTGTCCAAAACCATGGAATGTCCAAATAATAAGACCCCGATGTCTCTTGTGGATTCTGCCTGAGAATGACATGCAAATGTGGCTTTGGCATTGCTCCAGAGTATACCAATCAGGTGATGTTGGTAGTGGGTGGGATGTACACGGATACGGTGATGTTGGTAGTGGGTGGGATGTACACAGAAAAGGTGATGTTGGTATTAGGTGGGATATGTTCATGGAGTGGGTAGAGAGCTTGTGAATGATCTCTATACACTTTTCTCCACTTTCCTATGAGGATAAACCAGTGCTAAAAGTAATTTCTATTGAAAGATGCATCCCCAAGCAAGCACACGCTCACTCTAGAGCTGTATTGAAGATCTGAGCACTGAACCTTGGAAACGGAAAGACTTATATGATACCCTTGTAAATGAACAGTGAAGCCTTAACCTCTCATAGTGAACTAAACTCTCAATCCATCCACGGAAACTGACAATGCTGTATTTGATAGATGGTCCTTGCCACTTAAAGTCTGTTAATTCTAATGAGAGCATAAAGCATTCCAATGTGAAGTTGAAAAGGAACTTCCTACTATAAAGCTCACAAGACTGTTCTTTACAAAAGCCAAATGTTCCAAAATATTTTAAGTCCACTATATAAAGGAAAATATGAAAGTCATTCCATATCCCACATTGTACCCATTTGTTTTTGTAAAGGAAGACATGAGACAGGGCAGTAATGCTCAAAGTATTAATAATTAACTGGAAACTTGCAACTTTATAAGAATATGGTCTTATTCATTCTGCTGTGTCCCTATTTCTACTTAGCAGGTCATAAAGAAACTGTGAAGGACTATCTAACTCAGTCACATCTTAAATTACCCATAAGATACTTATTGCCTTGTCTGAATATCAGGGCACAGATGAAGGTCATGGGGAACAAGGGTGACATTACTGATAGCAAATTACACCAGAGAGTGAGTGTGTGTGTGTGTGTGTGTGTGTGTGTGTATTTCAGAGAAATTTTATTATACATGGTCAGCATTAGTCAGCATGTTAAATAAATGGATTTAAACACAATGAGAAAAAATGGGCACCACATCAGTGACTCAGCAAGTATTGGAGGTAGCTGTGGCCTCCACCATGCCCTGGGCAGGGATATACCATGGACATTCTGGTTTGCTGTGCAGGCAACACTGTTCATGCTCCTCCAAAGCTATGGTACCCTGCTGTGGAGGGTGCGCGGGATGCTGTGGATACTCTACATGCTGAATAGCTATGTGCTGCAGCTCTTCCAAACGGTTGTCTTCTGGAGCTGGAAGCCACACTGGTGAGAAAGCTGGTTGAGTGGAAAGTCTCCCACAATGCCCAGCATTAAATGGGCACACTGTTCTCCATGAGAGTCCATACGTGCATAGCAGAACAAGACCAGACCAATGGACTTCAGAAGGGCCCTTTTTCCTGATGAAGAAATGTCAGGATGGTAGGATTTGGCACATGAATTGCTGTAACTAATGGTCTGATGTTTCAACAAATTGAGATCCCAGACCCATTAGAACTACATTCTGAAGGGAAACTGGACTGACATCCCTCACTGTTGGTATTGCTGCTCCCTACACTACCCAGGAATCTGGGGTGGCCCATGAGGAACCTGCACTGCGAGCCTCACCAGGATGCCACCAGAGGAAGCCAAATGAACTACTGGACCTTGTACTATAGAGAGACGAGGAGGAGAGAATTCCCAGGGAAGGGACAAGCATCATGGAGTGGTGGGATGGACAGTGGGGCAATTCGGGATGTGCCTGCTTCACACAGCAAAGCTCAGGATGGAAATGGGGCTGTAGAACTGAAGAGAGACAGACCCCAGCTCTGTCTGGAGGCCTCTATAGCCCTCTTCACACCTCTTGGAACATCTCAAGGATGTGGATGCTGCCACCTCCACCATCCAGTATGCAAGGGACTGTGTGGAACTCCAAAACAGCAAAAAAAAAAAAAAAACCACATTCTTGATTCTATAATCATTTTTACTGAGTTTATATATGCACATCAATGGGTTTTGTTGAGACATTCTCATTAGTGTATATTGTCGTGCTATGCCCAGATTCATCCAGTCATTACCCTCTCACCTCTCCGCACCCTCTTTACCTTCCTCCCTCCCTTCCTCCCTCCCACTAAAGAGTTCCCTTCTGTACATGTGTATAGGTCATAGATAAACAGATGCATACATGAGAACATACATACAAATAAACATAAAAATAGAGAGACCTGTCCCATGTGCAAACAAACATTTGCTTTCTGACTAATTTCACTTAACACAATGATCTCCAGTTCCTTCTATTTTCCTGCAGAGAGCATTATTTCACTTATTGACACCTGAATAAAATCCCATTGTGTATTTATACATGTTATCTCACCATGTGTCTGTTGGTGGTCATCTAAGCTGAGTCTACACATCAGCTATTATAAGTAGTGCTGTGATAAAAACGAAAGTTCAGGTGTCCTTGCGATAGGTTTAGGTATGACCTAGATTCCTTTAGAATATGCCCAGTAGTAGAACAGCTGGATCATAGTTCTTTCTTGTTTGAGAAACCACTACAATTGATATAGTGGTTATGATAATTTACAATCTCACCATAATTATATAGGAATTTAGAATACACCATTCCATGGGGGATGGAGGGATGGAAACTTGAGGGAGCAGGTTGGTCAGGCTGGGCACAGGAAGCAGGTTGTGACCAGCTGGAGGGGGAGAGTAATAAAAGCAATGTCATGGAGGGGGTGCATTTTGGAGTTAAGGAGAAGCCTGGAGCCAGGGAAATTCCCAGGAATCCACAAGGATGACCCCAGATAAGACTCCTAGCAATAGCGGACAGGATGCCTGAACCGGCAATCTATCCAGTAACTGATGGAAGCAGAGGCAGAGATCGACAGTCCAGTATAGATGGAAGTTTCTGTCCCACCTGGTCAGGCAGCAGTTGAGTCCCAAAAGAAACACACAGAGGCTTATGTTAATTATAAACTGACCTCTTAGCTCAGGCTTATTATTAACTAGCTCTTGCAACTTAAATTAACTCATAATTCTTACCTATGTTTAGTCACATGACTTAGTACATTTCTCAGTGAGGCATTCTCATCTTCCTTCCTCTGCTTCTAGATGGTGACTTTGTCTCTGCCTTTCCTCTCCCCAGAATTCTCCTACTCTGGTTGCCCTGTCTGTACTTCTGCCTGGATACTGACCAATGTTTTATTAAACCAATAAGAATGACAACTTTTTACAGTATGCAAGAGCATTATCCCACAGCAGCCCAGCACCAGGCTGAGCTCTGGGAGTCTTGCTGAAGGAGGAGGAGAGATTGTACAAGCTGGGGCATGGGGTGGTATCATGATGTGGGAACCCACAGAGACAGTTGACCTTAGCTCATAGGAACTCATGGACTCTGGATCAATTGTTAGGGAGCCTCCATGGGACCAACCTGCATGTGTGCAATAGTTGTATAGCTTGGTCTCTTTGTAGGGCTCCTAACAGTGAGATCAGGACCTGTCCCTGGAGCTTAGCTGACTTTTTGGAACCTCTTCCCCATGCTGGATACCTTGCCTAGCCTTGATGTGAGGGGAGGAGCTTGCCATGCTTTGCTCAAACCCATGGGAGGCCTGCCCCTTTCTGAATGGTGACAGAGGAGATGTGGAAGGGGAAACTGGTCAGTATGTAAATTTAAAAAAAGTTAAACAAAATTAAATTTCAAAAATAACTTAGAATATGGGTTATTTTCAAAGACCCAATATACATATACCATACACTGCTCCATTAAACCAACTCCAACACGCCTAAAAGAATTAAAACCATACTGGGTTTGAGGGTATCTCCGGTCATCCTCAACCCTTGAGAGCTAACTGAGGCAGGGATACCAGAAGTTTGAGGCCGGCCTCTACTAAATTCTGAATCCAGATCAGTTTGAGCTATCATGCCTCCCGAAACCAAACAAGAAGAACAAAATAACAAAAAAAAAAAAAATTGAAACCACTAGAGTACCTATTCTCTAATTGCAGTGGGATCAAAACACATTGTGAATAACATGAAAATCACAGGCGTTACGCTGACTAAAAGTCAGTTTCCAGAGGTCACACAGCACAATTCTAGTCTTGATGTTCCTGAAATTGTAGTCTCACACAGATGAACTCCAGGGAGCAATGGCCAGAGAAGGGTGGCAGTGAGCACTACTTGACTATCGTGGAGTAGCATACAGAGGGGAATCCCACATCATTATGGCGACAGGAAAGTGAGGTGTCTAGTCACATTGCACCACAGTCAGGTTATTAGCATCCACTTTTCTGTGCCCTGACTGTATGCTGTGAATATGCTTTATTACCATTGGTTAATCAAGAAGCTGATTCAGCCTATGGCAAGGCAGAATATAGCCAGGTTGGAAGAGGGGGGGAAGGGAGGGAGGGAGGGGGGAAGGCGCAGCCCCGCCGCTTCCTTCTACAGATTGGCGCTCCAACGTGGTGACTAAATCCACTTAAAAACCTTGCCCACTTGGGATCGGAAAGAAAGTTCTCTGAGACCATGCCAATGGCTCACTGCTCCCTTCCTGCACCTGGGCAGATGGCGGAATCAGGCTTAGGCGAGCGGGAGAGCATGGCGGATTCCTGCCGCCATAGAGATGTTTTCAGACTGCGCGGTGCTCTGCGTGACAGATTTGGCTGTAACTTGGATGAAAAGAGTTTCTGTGCTGCACGCTCAGTCTCAGAATTAAACTGCTGAGTGCGGCTCCAATGTCGACTGCTGTGTGCCTGGAACTGTGTGCGGCCCAGGGGCACCAAATGACTGAGGCAGGAGCGGCTTTGGCTCTGCTCCGCCATGCTGAATTGTGCTGACCTCAGGCAGGAACTATTGTAATTACCATGATAACAGCGCAGTTAAGGTTTAGACTTGGCTATAAACAGGCAGTACCGTATTATTTTAAGAAGTGGTTAACCTTTTAAGAAATGCTCCTGGATAGTAAAAAATTACAGATTCACAATAGAAAAGATTCAGACATAGAAGGCCTTTAAATGGCTCACGTAGGCTTAAAAGAGAGAAAAAGAAAATATAGAGAATAAAGTTAATGCCTTAAAAAAAAAAGGTTAAAGTCTTTAAAGAGACAGAGTACAGATAGTTATAGATTAAAAGAAGTAAAGTGATAGAGTAAAAATAAGCCACGTAAAAATGGAAAATTCACAGAGAGTCTGGATTATGTATTTTGTTGTGTTTTCTTTGATTTTTTTGACTGTAAAGGAGCTAAGTACAGAGAGACATTTCATTATATGGGCTGCCAGTCTAGACCAAAATGGACATCTTAATGGTATGACTTAAGGATTTGGATCTAAGAACATGATGCTTTGGAAAAGAGTTTCTTCTTTTGTTTTCACAGAGGACGAGACTCTGTGGATTGCTTCTATCCCAATATGGTATGATAGACCACGCCCTCCTGAAAGGTTGCTATGAACATCTTCAAAAAATTACTTCACTCAACTGCCAACTGAGAGGAACCTAGCACACAGGTTACACCATGAAAGACCTAAATAACAGCGCCCCCATTCAGCAGGAAGCAGTTTGGAGAGAAAAAACTGCGCCCATTTTCCCAAATATTGCTTATAAATGTTCTTTTACATTTAAAGGGGGATATGATATAGATATGAATAATTTGCATTGGTATGGATTTTAAGGTCAATTTGTTATATGTATATGTATTTCTGATCTTGATTCAGCTATTTTGATTGTGTAGTTCATTTTAAAAACTGTAATGTATAATTAGGAAATATAGGTTGTTAATGGATAATCATTGATAATAGTTAAGCTTGTAGTCATGTTATTAGATTTTCTAGATATGTAGAGATATATTTCAGTTAGATAGACATTCTTCATATCTTTCAAAGACTGCAGAATATGGCATTTAATGTTTTAATAACTTAGGGTTTTCCATGACAATGAGACACGTCTGCTCCTGGCAGCACCAATCTACTTCAAGAGAAAGATGGGCATCGAAGAGGCTACTTATGGAGTTTGTTAGCCATTTGGGCAAGAAACTGCTCTTGGCTGGACTGTTCCATAAACTGGACACAAAGAACCCGCAGAGAGAGGACTGCTGAACTTGCCTAAAGGTGAGATGGTCTTTCGGGGTTCCTGATTCATGAAAGAGTCTGCGAGACGTTCTGCAGGACACAGCAGAAAGTGACTGAACTGTCTTTGGAATTTCCTGCTTCATAAAAAAGTCTGCTGGACACTATGGGCCTGAAGGCTGAAGATGGATGCCCCAACGGTACAGAGGAACTTTGGGTGACTGTCTAGGCAGTGAGTTGTCTCTGTCATTTCTAGAGTTTTATAAGTTACTTATTTCTTGTTTACTTAGGTAATATTATATCCTTCTGGAGTCTTTGATGGAGTTGAAGAATAAATAGATAGTTATAGATTTCCTTAGTTATGATAAAAGATAAAATAGATTTAAATATTGTAACTGTAATACTTGCTTGATAACTGTTTTGTTATATGTAATTTTGCTATGTTAAAGTTGAAGCCTTTCTTTTTTGTTTAAACAGAAAAAGGGGAAATGATGGAGGAGAGTTATCTGTCTATGTTTCTTTCATTGGTTAATTAATAAAGAAAACTGCCTTGGCCCTTTAAGAGAACAGAAAATTAGGTAGGTGGGAGTAAGACAGAACAGAATTGTGGGAACAAGGAAGTAGAGTTGGAGAGACGCTTCAGGCAGTGACCATAGTGAGTCTCCATGCTGCTCCTCTCCGAGATGGACGCAGGTTAAGATCTCTCCTGGTAAGCCACACCTCGTGGTGCTACCCAGATTACTAAATATGGGTTAAAAGAAGATGTGAGAATTAGCCAATAAGAGGCTGAAACTATGGGCCAGGCAGTGTTTTAAAAGAATACAGTTTCCGTGTAATTATTTCGGATAAAGTTAGCCGGTTGCTGAACTGGGGGCGGAGGGGAGGGAGGGGGAAGGGGGGAGGGAGGGTGAGGGGAGGGGAGGGAGGGGAGGTAGGGGTAACGGTGTCATTTGCTTTTACTATTCGTTTCGGGCAGGTTCTTTCGTTCTTGTCGTTTCTTTGCTTTGTGTTTGCTGTTTTGTCTTGTATTCTTTCTTTTCCTTGTCTTGCTTTTCTTTTCTTTTCTCTTTTCTTTACCTTCGAGTCTTGTCTCCTCCCATGTAGCTTCCAAAGGAGGCAGACACCATGTAACTGCCCAAGCAAGAGGTAACAAACCATGAGCCTCATGGTAAAACATAATAGAAATGGATTAATTTAACATGTAAGAGTTAGTTACTGCTTCCTGTCAGGCATTTTGTCAGAGCAGAGAGACAATGAATACGGGAACCTTTGGGTGTTGGAATAGTTTGTCTTCACTGGAGTGGCAGTCGCCCAAACCCGTGCATGTAAGAAATGAAGCCGCGCTATCCATGGCAGAGCGCCAATGGAAGACTATTGGTCTTGACACTGTGCAGGAACAATGAAGACGCCCCTCTTAGGGTAAAGGGGGGGACAGTCTGCACCTTCTCACACTGGGACTTTCTGAGTGCTTGTATTTAAAGTAAGAAGTAGAAGCCTGTCACAGGAGCTCATGCCTGGAATCCCAACACTTGGGAAGTTGAGGCGGAAGAATTGCCATGAAACCAGAGCCACCTGGTTTACATACTAAGTTCTAAGCCAGCAGGGGCTGAGGAATGAGATCTTATCTCAGAGCAACAATTTTTTAAGTCAGAAAATTTGAGTATCTTTCAGCTGCTGAAGAGACAAGCCACAGAACACTCATACTATGAAATATTGCTCAGAAATAGAGCAATAAATCAGAAGCGAGGCCTGTCACTGGGAACGGTGTATGGTCTTACATCATGGTATGCTGGTCCCCTGTCCCTGTCACAGCAGGGAACACACCCCTTGAGAAAGCATAGTCACAATAACAAGAAACGAAGAAGAAGACTCCTATTAATTCGGTGCTTGGTGAATGCCAAGCCTTGTTCTAAATGCCTTGTATGTACTTTTCGAGCCTCCTGACTCCTCTGGGAAGGAAGCCCTAAATAGATGGGAAAATTTCCATTTAGAAAAGCGATTGACTTGGACAAGGTCACATGGCCAGTAAGCAGCATAGGTAGAAGTGGGTGTGAGTGCCACCAGCTCTTCCCCCAGTCTGCCGGGAGCTGCTTATAGACCAGGCTTCCTTTATTCTGAAGAGTGTCCCTCGGTTGCAACAGAACTCCACTGGATCAACCCCGCTCCAAATTTTGAGATCTTTTCTTGGTAGACAAACATTCTCCAGAAAACACAGACTAATGGGACTGGAGTGGCCTTTTGGTTTGCATGAAAATGGGGACAAGGAGAAGGGAAGAAAGAAGTAAGGAATGAATGAACAAAGGAGGGAGGGGAAAAGAAATGAGGAAGAAAGAAAAGAGCAGGGATGAAGTGGGAGGGGAGAAAAGACTGTTTATTTCAAACATGCTAGTTTTCTATCAGAGTCTGCCACACACACTTCCATACAAATATGCCATCGTGTCCAAACCCCACTCAACCATCAGTGTTTTGACTGGGGTGTTGTGACAGAATTCCTATAGTTGACTGCATTCTCACTGGGTGCAGGCCTCACACTGGCAAGTTCCAGCCAGCAGTGTCACCTCAAGTGGGGCATGTCTCCATGTGCAAGAGTCTAGAAATCAGTGAGAACAGGCCATCATTGTTAAAGAAGGGCCAGGGCCAGGAGACCAGGCACAGGCTTCCAAAGCCCTTCAACCACTTAAGGAACTGTGCATCCAAGATCACAATGAAGTCAGAACACTGCAGTACAATCTAGGGTTCTTTCCACCATGGCAGACCTCTTGCCCTCACAGAAGCATGCGGCTTTTACATTAAATGACAATCGTACAGAACCAACAGGGAACTGAAATGCTCTAAAATCTCCACAGGACAGAATAAAAAAAGAATTGACTGACTTTAGTATTTCCAAGACTATGTTTCTTAGGTTCACAGAATGAATCTGGGTCCAGATCTTTGCAAATGAGAAAAACACACGAGGAGAAGCTCACTCATTTGCAGAAGTCACACTGGGAGGTAGCTGTTGGATAAACCTTATTCAAATAAAATTTAGCGCAAACAATATTTGTGCAGATGTATATGCAGACAAGTGGAGGTTGACAGAGAGGAATATTGAACCTACATGCAATTCAAACAGCTGTACCAAAGAGTGAAAATCTTGACTCTTGGGTAAGTTTAGAGGACAAAGGATGGGTTTCCTGGTTCCACCACACTCCCTGGAAGAAAAGGGGGTGCTTCAAATCATGGTTGGAAAAGCACAGTTCCTAACTTTCAGAGTCCCAGCTCCTCATCAGGGTCACTATCAAGTTAGTTTAGCAATGACTCTAACTGGACACTTTTCAGTCAATTCAAACACCCAATGTCAACATATGCTGGGGGTTCTAAAAGATATATGAACGCTCTCTTCTATTCCTATTGGGAAAGTTATCACCAAATACTCAATGAGGATACCTCAGAAATAAGTTGCAAATATTATATATGGTTGGGGTTGAATCTAAACGTGTCAATGAAGCAGAAGAACAATTACACACCTAGGATGTTATTTTCTCTTCTCATCTATTCTCTCTCTCTCTTAAGGTTGACCCCAAGGACCACAGAATTTAGTTGCTCCCAACCCTTGAGTTAAGATAAATGGGCAAGCACATTTTAGCACATTACTGTCCCGTTTAAACTAATCCTCAATATCATTGTATAACCATCTATCCATGGGAGTCATTCTCATTGCGAAATCCTTCCAAACCAGCCATACATTCATCATATAGTTGGCTGTGTGTTTTACTTTATAAACATGTGCATCATAGCTGGGCCCCGTGGGTTTAAGAATGGAGAGAGAAAACATGAAGTTAGTGAGCAACGGAGGGGCTGGCTCTAGGAAGAGTTATGAGGGGAGAAATATGACCAAAATATACTGTATATAGCTCTCAATAAATATATGTTTTTTAAAATATGTATAATAAATGTCTGGCTTGCATGTTACCCTAGACACACCTATTCCCTTATAGCAGGGTTCCTGGACCCCTCCTCTTCTTTATTGCAGAGAACAAGTTCTTGCTAATCTGATCAGATTTCTGGAAGGTTGAAAAAGGAGAGAGTCACACGGCATACAATGCCTATATATTCCACTCCAGTCAGCAGGTTTTGTTTCTTTTTTATGTATTTTGTCTTATTACTTCATCAATTTTGCCAGAAGTCTGTGTTAAATCTTTGTAAAGAACCAGTTTTTGACATTTTTACTCAGTTCAATTTTTCAAATCTATTTTGTTTACTCTGGCAGTGAGACGATTCTGCTTTGGCTCTATCACATTGATCTACCATGTTAAGATACAGGTTAGTCCAGCTTTTTACCCATTCTTCCCAGTGACTCTCAGTTCTTGTGAATCTAAGGCCCTATGACCTGACTTTGACAGGCTTGTGATTTTGTTCTCAAGATTCTCTGCAGGAGTGTAACTGAAGACCAGTTGTGAAGAGTCTCCTAAGCTCCGCCTAGCCTTTATCTTCCCTCCTTGGTGTCTTTCTCTTTTGTCAGATGCAAGAACTGCTTTGTTGGCTTTCTTCTGCTTCTCACCCATCTTCTGCTTCCTTTTTTTCAACTTTTCAATGCTTTTTGTTCAGTCTCTTCTGTCTAGAGATGAAAATAAATTCATTGCTTCCAATATCTCTTTTGGGAACTTTGATCTGTACATCTCCTGAGTATGGTATTTAATTCACAGACAGTTGTGATAATTATGATTGTTCAATGGCGTGTGTGGTGTACAAGTGTATGTACTCATGCTTATTCATGTATGGGGCACAGGCGTGTGCATATCTCAGTGAACATGTAGAGGTCAGAGAACAGCCTTCAAGTTTAAGTCCCCCCCCTTGTCTCTCCACCTTGTCTGAGACTGTCTCCTGATCACACTGTAGGGGATAACAGTGTGAGCTCTCATGAGCTCTGGAGAGCCTCCTGTCTCCACTCCCATCTCACCAGAAGAGCAGCTGGCGTTACAGATGTGTGCTATGCACCCAGCTTCTACATGGCTTCTGAGGGTCTGGCGATTTGAAGCAAGGTCATCAGGCCTGCTGGCAAACACTTCTACCCAGTGACCCATCTTCCCGTACTGTGATTTATTTTAAAAAGTTTACATTTTCTACTTCCCATGTTTATCCTATATTTTTAATTTTATTTTTATAATTAAATATACATCTTTCCCATTCTCTCTCCTCCCTTCAACCCCTCCCATTTCTTCCCCTTGTTTCTCTTCTAAATTATTGCCTTTTTGTCTGCTACTAGTGTGTGTATGTGTGTACATGTGCATGCATGTACATGGGTGCATGCTTGTGTGTGTGGTGTGTATGTGTGTGTATATATATATATGTATATGTGTGTATATATATATATATATATATATATATATCCTGCTTTGCCCATTTAGCATTGGTTATATGCATAGGATTTTTGGTGCTAACCAATTGGGGGTAGTTTCCTGAATTTCTTAGTTTTTCTTAGTTTCCTGAAGCTCTTTGGCTGGGGTGGGTTGAGGTCCCTTGTAACTTCCCCCTTATTTTCTATTCTTATCTTCCCTTTGACATAGAAAACCGTCTTCTACTAGTTTTAAAAATGTATTTCTTTTTATTGTGATATCTAAGTAACTGAAACCTGTTAAGGGTATTCCTGTCTTCTGGAACTCAGTGCTTAGTTAGGCAATCATACCATTTTCTGAGTATCTTCTTGTCTGTAGTTCCATTTCATTGGTTGTTTTTTTTTTCTTGATTTATTTTTATTCTTGCTACAATGCACCTTCTAAAATATTTTTCACAAATGACTCATGGAGAGGTACTGTATGAGTTTTTATATGCCTAAAATATTTGACTATATTATAACAGTAATTTAAATGATGACTTAGTTCTTTCCATTCGACATGTGAATGCTTCATTCCATTTTCATTATGCACCCATCTATACTACTGACACTTTGAGAACAACCTGGCTTTTTTAATTTACTGGGAGATGATGATTTTTCTGCTTTGGGCAGCTTTACAGCTATCTCTCCATCCAGATGCTCTGTTTCCACGGGATTGTGGGTAAGGGGGTAAGAGCTGGGTTCCTTGTCCCTTCTTTGCCCTCGGTTCTCCACGAGAATATTGGTTGCTGTCCCTCAGCTTCTTGGAATCACTGGGATATCATTTCCAGTCCACTCCTCCCTTTCCTTTCCTTCCGTGATTATTATTCTGCTCACCACTCGTGTCTCTCTCATGGCCCTTGCGTTGACTCCCAGTCGCCTGGCCCAATCCCCATGCTTCCTTTGACCATGACCACAGAACCATTGTGTGTTTTATTTTTGTTGCATTACTTGCATGTTTAAAATATTCCCATTTCACCTTCCTTGTGAGCACCTGATTGTGCTTGGGTGGCCAACCTCTGTCTCATCTCCCTGAGCATTCCTGTCATGTTTTATTTAAATATTACTCCTAGTGTTAATTTCTCTTCCTATCCAAGGGTTTTTGTTTTGATTTGTTCTCTGCTTGTCCTCCAGCTGTTCCCAGAAGACTCCATCTTCACTCCCGAGGGACGGAAGATTGCCACAGACTGGCTAAGTACTCTGACTTTTCTGGAGAAGCTCCTGGGTGAACAGCTGCAACTGGGCATCTCTCAGACAAGGAACTGCTTATGATTCTGACCCACAATGCACCACTCTCAGACATGAGTCCTGGCATCCTTCCTTGCCAATTCTCTGGAGGACTTGCAAGGCCAAGTTGAGGCACAGGACACAGATGCACATAGGCCACACTTCTCCCATCTCCACTGTTAAAGGCTTCATACCCTGGGTCCTCCCTTGACCATTACCCTCTCCCTTTAACTGGTATTATTTTCTAAGCCCACCATCATGATAGTGGCTAATGATCCTCCTAGGCAGTACAAGATCAGTGTAGCTTTGTGGGCAAGCGATTTGATTACCAACCTGTACAAGACTATCTACTGAGTCCACACGCTAAAAGTCGAGTATTCCCACAGACACAGCAGGTTGGATCTATCTGTGTTACAGCTCCAACCTCTTCCTCACCCAGAGTCATGTGGAGAAGTGAAGAATGCGCTTGGTCTCACACACAAGGCTGCAATCTTTCCTCCCCAGCACAATGGCTTCCTCCAGTGGAGGGCAAATACCTTGTCTCCTTAGGTTTTTGGTATACTGAATTTCACCTTCTCAGCTGGACTCTCTCCTCTTGCAGCCTCTTGTGTCTGTTATTCTTTGACTACTATAATGAGTGTCCAAGAGGAAGGCAGTGACTAGCGGTGAGTTACCAGTCTCTATCCACACCAAACATCAATAAAGAAACTCCAGAACACAAAGTCAATATTGATTTCCATGGCAAAAATCAGAAGTTATATAGCTGGTGATATAGTAACCACAGAGTTAAGCTAGAAGACAAATAGTTGGCCTGTTTAAGCATCAGGATGCCCATTTACTAAATGCTGGTGGTGTGTGTTGGCAGTCAAGAGTGTAGGGGCACCCACAATGAATCTCAGAGGATGACTCTCTGTTCATTTCCAAGGCATTGTCTGGGTGAGGGCTGTCCCTGGTACAGTAAGAATATAAACACTATAGCCACTGGCTTCCATTACTTTCATAATTCCATTAACAAATTCTTACTATCTTCAAATCTTTATAAAAACTTCTTTGAAATAAAATATAATTATACCATTCTTCTCTCCCCTTTTCCAACCCTTGGACATTTTATTGAGCTATGTATTTTTCTATGCTCCTCTCTCCTACCTTTTCCCATGGTCCCCAAGCTCCCAATTCACTCAGGAAATCTTGTCTTTTTCTACTTCCCATGTAGATTAGATTGATGTATGCCTCCCTTAGGGTCCTTTTTGTTGTCTAGGTTCTCTGGAATTGTGAATTATAGGCTGGTAGTTTTTGGTTTTTTGCTTTATGTTTAAAATCACTTGTGAGTGAGTACATATGATAATTGTCTTTCTGGGTCTGGGTTAATATGTTTTCTAGATTTATCCATTTGCCCAAAAATTTTAAGATATCATTTTTTTCTGCTGTGTAGTACGCCATTGTGTTAATGAATCACATTTTCCTTATCCATTCTTTGGTCAAGGGGCATTTAGGTTGTTTCCAGATTCTGGCTATGACAAACATTGCAGCTATAAACATAGTTGAGCACATGTCCTTGTGGTGTCATTGAGCACCCTTTAGGTATATACCCAAAAGTGGTATTACTGGATCTTGAGGAAGGTTGTTCCCTAATTTTCTGAGAAATTACCATACTGATATCCAAAGGGGCTGTACCAGCTTGAATTCCCACCAGCAATTCAGGAGTGTTTCTTTTACCCCACATCCTCTCCAGCATAAGTTGTCAGTGTTTTTGATCTTGGCCATTCTTACAGGTGTAAGATGGAATCTCAGAGTTGTTTTGATTTGCATTTCTCTGATGGCTAAAGATGTTGAACATTTCTGCAAATGTCTTTCAGTCATTTTAGATTCCTCTACTGGGAGTTCTCTGTTTAGGTCTTTATTCCATTTTTTATTGGATTATTTGTTCTTTTGATGACCAATTTTTTTCTTGAGTTCTTTGTATATTTTGGAGATCAGTTCTCTGATGTGGGGTTAGTGAAGATCTTTTCCCATTCTGTAGGCTGTCATTTGTCTTGTTGACAGTGTCCTTTGCTTTACAGAAGCTTTTCAGTTTTAGGAGGTCCCATTTATTGTTTCTCTCAGTATCTGTGCTACTGAGCTTATATTTAGGAAGTGGTCTCCTGTGCCAATGCATTCAAGTGTACTTCCCACTTTCTTTTCTATAAGGTTAAGTGTGACTGGCTTTATGTTGAGGTCTTTGGTCATTTGGACTTGATTTTGTGCATGGTGATATTTGTCTACATGTTGATACCCAGTTATACCAGTACCATTTGTTGAATATACTTTTCTTTTTTCCATTTTATATTTTTTGCTTCTTTGTCAAAAATCAGGTGTTTGTAGGTGTATGAATTGATATCTTGGTCTTTGATTAGGTTCCACTGGTCCTCCTATCTGTTTTTATGCCAATACCAGGCTGTTTTCAGTACTGTAGTTCTGTAGTAGAGTTTGAAGTCAGGAATTGTGATGCCTCCAGAAGTTCCTTTATTGTTCCGGAATGTTTTGGCTACCCTGGGTTTTTTGCTTTTCCATATGAAGTTGACTATTGTTCTTTTGAAGTCTGTAAAGAATTTTTACTGGGATTTTGATGGATATTGCACTGAATCTGTAGATTGCTTTTGGTAAGATTGCTATTTTTACTATGTTAATTCTACCTACCCAAGTGCACGGGAGATCTTTCCATTTTCTGGTGTCCTCTTTAATTTCATTCTTCAAAGATTTAAAGTTCTTGTTATACAAGTCTTCCACTTGTTCAGTTAGAGTCACTCCAAGATATTTTATGTTATTTGTGGCTATTGTGAATGGTGAGGTTTCTCTGATTTTCTTTCTCAGCCCATTTATCATCTATATAAAGGAGGGCTACTGATTTTTTTTTTTTAGTTAATCTTGTATCCTGCTACATTACTAAAAGTGTTTATGAGTTACAGAAGTTCCCTGGTAGAATTTTCAGGGTCACTTATGTAAACTATCATATCATCAGCAAATAGTGAGAGTTTGACTTTTCTGATTTGTATCTGCTTGATCTCCCTCAGTGGTTGCTCCCTTGTACCTGTGCCTGTAGAGATCACTGCCTCAGGCCTACTCCCAAGAGCTAAATTCTCCACCTCAGTCTGAATTGGCAATCCTTCCTCCAGGAGTCTGAGAATGAGACTCATGTCAAGTATTTCTACAGTAGAGACTTGGGGATTTAGTCCTTTTAGAAATTTCAAATCATATCATAAAAATTCCTGCTTGGTATTAGCATGAAATGGCAAGAAAATTACATCATTATTAAGCATGGATTATTATGGAAATAATTCTTTTAGGGTAGAAGGAAATCGCTGTGTTATGGTAGCAATGAAGTAATGTCAGCTTATTCTTGTAACTCACTGCCTGTTTGAAGCAGAATCTTTTTTTCCAGAGAAAAGAAAGCATTAGCAAATGACAAATAGAGGCACTAGGACAAGTGAGAATGCTGTTCTGGTCAAAGCAGACACATGGCATCTGTGTAGCCATCTTGACCCTGGTCTCTCCTGACTCTCTAGGGGTAGATCTTGACCTGAAACAACTGAGCGAGGGAGACGTCGTCTCCCCAGGGAAGAGCACACCAGTTAAGTTACCCAAAACCAAAGTGTCAGTCCTGAAAATGGACGAATGAGTAACATTATATGGACTGAGCAGGTTATATTTATATAATTATGTCTGTGTATGTGTGTATATGTGTTTGTATGTATATATGTGGGTGGGTCTGTGTGTATATATGTGTGTATGTGTCTGTATGTATGTGTTTGTAAATGTGTGTATGAGTGTATGTATGTTGTCTGTATGTGTTGGATGTTTATGTGTATGTGTGTGTATGTGTATATGTCTGTGTATGTGTCTGTGTGTATATGTTGTTTGTAGGTATGTACATGTATGAGTATATGTGGATATGTGCATGTGTGAATATGTATGTGTGTTTGTGTATATATATGTGTGTATGTGTGTATGTGTTTGTGTGTGTGTGCAGCAATCAGTGAAAAAACAGGCATGAATTTGAAAGAGAAAAGAGGGATATGTAGGAGAGTCTGGAGTGAGGAAAGGAAAAAGGAAAATAATGTAATTATATTATAATCTCAAAAAATAAAGGAAAGAATTTTAAAGTTAATCCTCTTCCCAAAATGTGTCCTCCTAAATCCCAAAATAATGTGAATATAATAAAGGCAGGATTGAAGAAACATATGAAACAAAATAGAATGACCTCACAGAAATCCACGAAACTGTCCTTCTGCAAGAAGTATGCTTTCTGACGATGGAGGGATGATGGCTATCCAGCCCTTCCTACTTGTCACTCAGTGTGAATGACCTCATGCTGAGGCAAGCTCCAAGTGTTTGTATCAGGTGAGTCATCACTTTCCTCTGGGGAAGGGACGAGAAGAGCAGGCCACTGTACCACAGCCAGCATAGCGTATCTCATACGGCCATATAGACGAAGCTGGGGGAGGAGAGGGGAGTAGATATCCCAGGATGACCAGTTGGCCTGCTCTCTGCAGATGGTCCTGAAGTGACCTCACACATCATTTCCACAATATTGTTCAAAGTATTCTTCTGCCCTGCCTAACTCATGTAAGGATGGCATCTTCCAATGATGCCCAAGATCAAACGCACCCTTAGAGGGTGACAACTCCAAAACTGGAAATCCATGCACAGCTGGATTCACGGAGCCTTGACTTGACTGACGGATGATCCCAATTGCTTCAGCTTTGATATCTCCGCACCAAAGAAGTATAGACATGGCAAAAGAACAGCGAGAAAACGGGATTACAGAGAGGACGCCAGCCTTCCCTGTGTGGCAAAGCTCACACTGCTCCAACACAAAGCAGGGCAGTGTGGTGTGTGTGTGAGCTGGTGATGAGCTCAACGCCACACTTAAGACCATGAGGCGTGTTGTTACTTCACACCAGAAAGAGCCATGGATCAAGTGACTCCCTGGAGTGGAAGAGGCAGATGTCGAAGTGTCACTGACAAAGATAAAGCACTTCCTCTTAGAGCAACGCGGATGCAGAAATTATTAACTGCAGAGAAGGGGAAACTTTCCTCTAAAAAGAGTCTTCCTTCTTTCCCTCCTTCCTTTATAAAAACACCCACTTGCTGGCAGGACTCCTAAGCAAGTGTCCTCTCTTAGGGAGCCGCATAGAAGAAATTATGCAGCTTGGAAATGGGGGTTCCCCGCAAGACCAGAAATGTGACAAAGTCCCAGAAGATGGCCTCTGAGTGTCTGTGCTGTCTGGTCCCCACTGAGCACAGTACTGCTCACCGTGTGAGGTCACTGCCGCCATCACCATCTTTATATAGAAATGGAAAGAAATCTGTGACTCGCTTATGCCCCTTCTCAGCGGCAGCTGGCTAGTCTCAGGTACCCTGGGAGCCTGAGACTCCATCCACAGACGATCTGCAGTGTGGGGAGTGGGAGATTATGAGAGAAGACATTAGAATGCCAAACCCAAACGGCAAGGTTTGAGGAGAGGCCAACCCCCAACTGAGCAGATTCAATATCCCACTCTGTTGGGGGCCTGCCTGCCTGTCACCCAGAGAGTAGCAGCTGTTACTACAGACAGCACTGAGTGCTCCTTGAACAAGACCTCCTCACTGTGCCACTCTCTGGAGCCTCTGGTTTTGATTTCACGGTACTACCCAATGCATCGGCGGGCAGACAGTGTCCTCTGGGACTGGACTGGACTGAACTGTGACGATATCGTCTGTGGTCTCTCCCACAAGAGACCTACTGTGCAGCTGCCCAGAGACATTAAACAAGACTGCAACTCCCTTGTGTGGACTTGTCAGGATGCCTTCTTGGACATCACAAGAATCATGCAACTCCATGGAGATCAAGCGCAACCACTGCAAACCCCACTGTAGATAAAATAAAATAAAATAAAAAATTTAAAAAAACACACTGCTGCCTCTCTGAGCACCTGCTGCTCCTCCCTGCCTCATTCTGGGGGGTGGGGGGAAAAGACAACTGCTGGAAGCTGAGTTCCAAAGACTTGAACACGTGGCTACTTGGACAGTAGGCACTAGATCACTGTGTGTCTGCCCCCATCACCCTCAGAGAGCCACTAAGGGCACTGTCATGTCTCTATTGGGTTTTCCAGGCTACATAAAGATATCAGGTAGTCATAAAGCCAGGTTATAGGACGAGACACATCAGCACTGTACAGAAGCACATTCCCAGCGCAGCTGGCACAGGTTCCTTCAAGCTTGTGATGTCCCTGAGCCACTCTCACCAGAAACAAGGTAGACAATGAGAGGAAGGGAGATGTGCTTCCTTCATGTAGAGGCCATCTTGTGAGTTTCAAATTAAAACCACCGAGTCCTATCGAGTTACAATGGCTATGTTTGAAGAATGGAAGCCAATGAAATCACTACTCTGAGATGTGAGGTGCTGACTTCACGTTTACCACCGGTCCTGTTGAGAACTTTTCTTTAACAAATGATTACATTGTCTGGGGGAAGGTTGTTCTCCACACCTTTTCATTCCATACTATGTGCATTCTTAAAGGCTTTTAATACTAGTTAACTAATTAGCTCTGCCCACATAGAAAAAGTGAGCAGGCTTAGGGGGAAGAGTTTCTCAACCGAAGTTTTCACTGCCCAGTACGCACGCACGCACGGTTGCCGGAAAGCAAGCTCAAACATTCCAAGCCGTGGAACCCAGAGACTTCAATTTGGCTCCTATAGCGAAAAAGGCTGGTTCTTCCATGGCAACCGGAGGAGGCCCCTTGCCAATTTTAAGAGTCTTCTGTGTTAACAGAGACACTGTGTTGTGATTGCCTGGGCAAAGAATTCCATCTCAGAGACAATGGGAGGCACAAGCTGAGAAGCCGAGAATGCAAATGGAATCAACATGTGTCTCCCATTCTGGTGTCTTCAAAGATCACATGGGCAACTCCAGCTCTCCATGGGTGGAAAAGCAGAATGCTGTAAAGTCTGCAGGGACCTGAATACCTGAGCAATGGAAAACCCTTCCGAGATACATACAGTGTCTAGGCAATGCCACCTGAGGTGAGTGGCAGTGGGCAATCACAATGCCCCTAGTGTTGTGGCTAGGACAGTTCCCCATCCCTCTTGTGCTCAGAGAAGTCCAGGGTCACTCATCACTCACTGACAGACCTGAGTCCTAGCCAGTGCATTCAGTTTCCACTCTTTCCAACCTCTGAGTCCCACTCTTAACTCACCATTCCATCCAAAGCCCAGTATCCTCACCTGTGCCTGTGGTGCGGCCTCTGACATGGGGCAGGACTCTTAGCCTTGGAGATGGCTATCCCCTGGGGCACCCCTACCAAGTGTCACTTGCAGAGACATGGCCTCTGCTTTATTTTTTTAAGGGAGCCTAAGTAGCCTTCACCCAGGAGAAGACACGTATCTGTGCCAGGATCCTGCTGGCCACCAGCAGCGTGACCTCAGGCCCAGAGGTCACTCCACCACCCTAACATCACGACTATCTCTCACTTCAGATATACACTTGATCTTGATTGACCATCCTAATGTTCAATGAGATCAAGTCAGGAGGTAAATGAATGGCTTCAATCAAACAACTCTTCAAACAGCACACCAGGACCCAGAAGCCCCCGTATGTTTTATCATGTGAGAGCCTCTAGCTAATGAGAGCTGGAAAATACAGAAGACTCCCCAGTTCAGTGGTGTGGTGGCACTCAGGTTTGGTGATGGATGGGTTTTGTTGTTGGTTTTGTTTTGTTTTGAGACAGGGTTTTCCTGTGTAACGGGCCCAGGCTCTCCTAGAACTAGCTCTTGAAGACCAGGCTGGCCTCCAACTCACAAAGATCCGCCTGCCTCTGCCTCGTGAGTGCTGGATTAACGTTGTGCACACCGCCCGGCCTGGATGGTTCTTATTACCACACTGCTACATCTGGTTCTTCTTCCTGGTTCTTGGTCCCTTGGTCATGGGCAGTCCAACTCTCCGCTAAGCATCTGGATATGCCGCATAGTCTAGCATCTGGCTTCGTGGGTCTGTGTCCCCTCTCGTAATCTCCAAGGTGATTTGAACCTTCCCATAAGCTCAGATTTTGATTTCCTGTCCAGTATTGCAGTCTAAAATGCTTTTGTCCGGCTCAATTCCCACCCACCTCACCCTTTCCAGATCTTCCTGCTCCCAGCTCTTCTTACCCCAGACACCATAATTCTTCAAGAGCTCTGCTTGCTGAGCTGAGATCGGACTCAGCTGTTTGCATCTCTGCCCTCTGAGTTAAATAGCACTTCAATTGTACCTTTTGTTTAGAATCTCAGTCCCAGAAGCGCTGTGGACTAAGCCTCCTATACACTGTGAATATGTATTACTCTCATTGATTAATAAAGAAGTTGAGTGGCCTACTGCAAGGCAAGATAAAGTTAGGTGGGACAGTCAAACTGAGCATACTGGGAAGAAAGGTGAAGTCAAGGAGATGCAAGCCAGTGACCAAAGAAACAAGACACGTAGAAAATGAGATAACAAGCCATGATCCAACTGGCAAAGCACAGATGAGAAATATGGATTAATTTAAGTGTTAATTAGTACCAAGCCTGAGCTATTGACTGAGCATTGTTAAGTAATAGTAAGCCTCTGTGTTGGTTATTTGGAAACAAGAGAAATGTCCAACTACACAGAAGGCATATTCATCGCCAGTATACCACCAATGGGGATGAGCAGAGCCTCCTTCGGCTCTTGAAAGCAGACTCTCCAATACCCACGCTGGCATGCATACCTTCTTTCTGGGAGATTAGCAGGGCCTCCATCCAAGGCCTCCCTAGTGTGTATGGACGCCATCAGTATCTCTCGAGAGACAGCCTAACTCCACTTAGATATTACTCTGATGACAAATCTACCAAGACAGCATTGGAGTGCCTACTCTGCACCTCCATGTGGAGATGGTCTCATAACAAAAGGGCTTTCAACAACCCCCATCACTACTGCCAAATAAAAAGCCCAGGGTTGGCTAGGGGATACTTGCCTTTGGATTGTTTGTCAGAGGAATCTCACAGGCATGCATAAAATAAAGGCTGTGGTCATTGCTCTTGGTTTCTCTCCAGAACTTGATGGTGAAACCCAAATGCTAAAGACACTATACACATCGGTCACAGGACATGGAGAACCTGGTAAGGATTAGGAAGCTTCCTCCACACTGGATAGCTCTCAGTACTGTAAGGTGCTAAACAGGCTTCTATGCCCAGCTGTGAACACCATGGACTGCAATAAACACCAGAGTGCAAGATATGTCATGGGTGAAACAGTGAGAGGAACGTTATGAAGATAACCAACAGTTTTCTGACTGCATTACAGGGCCACTCGACAGGAGGAAGCTCGGGCCTGTACTATTAACACAGCCAAGAACTGGTGGGGGGAGAATGCATAGGCCTTGGGGTGAAGCAGTTACTACAATTCTGCTAAATGGTTAAGTATCAAAACTGCCTTCTAAATCTGTATCTCACTAGTGCAGCGCTCAGGCCTCCTCTGAGAAGTTCCTGCGTGTGGTGAGTATCAGAGAGTGCAGGAACTCTGAAATGATCAGAGAACAGAGGATCCTGTGAAGTACAGTGAAGGGCTAAGCACGAACTGGACATCTATACCACAGCCCTCCCCAAGGCTCGTGCCCAGGAAGGTCTGGAAAGATTGTAAGAGCCAGAGGTGAGGGGTGGGCAGACTGAAACAGAGGAAACACACTCTTCTGGGCAGAAAGACCACTACGCTAAGAAGGTCCCGGCTGCCTGCACAAGATAAAGCCAATCAGCATCCAGCATGTGGTCGGAAACATCCAGAAACTCCGACCCCTCTCTGAGCAGCTGTGGAAAATAAGCTCCTGGGAGAGGCAAGGTTGGTTTCCCTAGATATGGATCACAATGAGACAACAGTTGATTTAAAACACTACACAGACTGGAGTCTACAAAGCACAAACTGGAGAACAGAGAAAACAGACTGGAAAACACACAGCACACACTGGAGAATACACAGCACACACTGGAGAATACACAGCACACACTGGAGAATACACAGCACACACTGGAGAACATACAGCACACACTGGAGAACACACAGCACACACTGGAGAACACACAGCACACACTGAGAATACACAGCACACACTGAGAATACACAGCACACACTGGAGAATACACAGCACACACTGGAGAATCCACAGCACACACTGGAGAATCCACAGCACACACTGGAGAATCCACAGCACACACTGTAGAATACACAGCACACACAGGAGAATACACAGCACACACAGGAGAATACACAGCACACACTGGAGAATACACAGCACACACTGGAGAAAACACAAAACAGATGGGAGAAAACACAGAAGACACTGCAGAATTCAGAGCACAGACTGGAGAATACGCACCACACACTGGAGAATACGCACCACACACTGGAGAATACGCACCACACACTGGAGAATACGCGGCACACACTGGAGAATACGCGGCACACACTGGAGAATACGCGGCACACACTGGAGAATACGCGGCACACACTGGAGAATGCACGGCACACACTGGAGAATGCACGGCACACACTGGAGAATGCACGGCACACACTGGAGAATGCACGGCACACACTGGAGAATGCACGGCACACACTGGAGAATGCACGGCACACACTGGAGAATGCACGGCACATACTGGAGAATGCACGGCACACACTGGAGAATGCACGGCACAGACTGGAGAATGCACGGCACAGACTGGAGAATACACGGGACACACTGGAGAATACACGGCACAGACTGGAGAATACACGGCACACACTGGAGAAGACACAGCACAGAGTGGAGAATACACAGCACAGAGTGGAGAATACACAGCACACACTTGGTAATACACAGCACACACTGGACATAACACAGCACCGACTGGAGAAAACACAGCACAGATGGAGTCTACATAGCACAAACTGCAGAATAAACAGTACGGACTGGAAAATACACAGCACAGACTGGAAAAACACGGCCCATAATAGAGAAAACGCAGCACAGACTGCAGAATACACACCAAAGTCTGCAGACAAGCAGCACAACCAGGAGAATAAGCAGCACAGAATGGAGAATACACAGCACAGACGGGATTTAAAATACAGAGACTGGAGTATACACAGCACAGACTGTCATCTACAAACCAACGACTGGAGAATAAGCAGCAAAGACTGGAGGTGAGCAGCACAAACTGGAGAATAAGAAACACAGACTTGAGAATACACAGCAGAGACTACAGAAGACACAGCACAGACTCGAGGATCCACAGCACACACTGGAAAAAACAGCACAGACTGGAGAATACACAGCACACACTTAAGAATACAGAGCACACACTTAAGAATACAGAGCACACACTTGAGAATACAAAGCACAGACTGGAGAATACACAGCACAGACTGGAGAATACACAGCACAGACCGAAGATACATGGAAGCAAGATTCATATACAGAGAACGACTGGAGTATACACAGCACACACTGGTGAAAACACAGCCAAGACTGGTGAAAACTCAGCACAGACTGGTGAAAACAGCACAGATGGAGTATACATAGCACATACTGCAGTAAACACAGTACGGACTGCAGAATACACAGCACAGACTGGAAAATACGCAGCCCAGAATAGAGAAAACGCAGCACAGACTGGAGAATACAAACCAAAGTCTGGAGAATAAGCAAAACAAGCAGGAGAATATGCAGCACAGACTGGAGAATACACAGCACACACTGGAGAATACTTACCAAAGTCTGGAGAATAAGCAGCAAAAAGAAGAGAATTAGCAGGACAGAATGGAGAATGCACAGCACAGACTGCAGAATACACAGCACAGACTGGAGAATACACAGCACAGACTGCAGAATTCAGAGCACAGACAGGAAAATACACTGAACAGACTGGAGAATACAGACCAATACTAGAGTATACACAACACACACTGGCAAACACAGAGCACACACAGGCGAACAAACAGCACAGACTGGTGAAAACAGAGCACAGACTGGTGAAAACAGAGCACAGACTGGTGAAAACAGAGCACAGACTAGTGAAAAACAGAGCACAGACTGGTGAAAAACGAGCACAGATTGGAGAATACAGAGCACAGACTGGCGAATACAGAGCACAGACTGGAGAATACAGAGCACAGACTGGAGAATACACAGCACAGACTGGAGAATACAGAGCACAGACTAGAGAATACAGAGCACAGACTGGAGAATACAGAGCACAGACTGGAGAATACGGAGCACAGACTGGAGAATACACAGCACAGACTGCAGAATACACAGCACAGACTGGAGAATACACAGCACAGACTGGAGAATACACGGCACAGACTGGAGAATACACGGCACAGACTGGAGAATACACGGCACAGACTGGAGAATACACGGCACAGACTGCAGAATACACGGCACAGACTGGAGAATACACGGCACAGACTGGAGAATACACGGCACAGACTGGAGAATACACGGCACAGACTGGAGAATACACGGCACTCACTGGAGAATACACGGCACTCACTGGAGAATACACGGCAATCACTGGAGAATACACGGCACAGACTGGAGAATACACGGCACAGACTGGAGAATACACGGCACAGACTGGAGAATACACGGCACAGACTGGAGAATACACGGCACAGACTGGAGAATACACGGCACTCACTGGAGAATACACGGCACTCACTGGAGAATACACGGCAATCACTGGAGAATACACGGCACAGACTGGAGAATACACGGCACAGATGGAGAATACACGGCACAGACTGGAGAATACACGGCACAGACTGGAGAATACACGGCACAGACTGGAGAATACACGGCACAGACTGCATAATACACGGCACAGACTGCAGAATACACGGCACAGACTGCAGAATACACGGCACAGACTGCAGAATACACGGCACAGACTGCAGAATACACGGCACAGATGGAGTCTACATAGCACAAACTGCAGAATAAACAGTACAGACTGGAAAATACACAGCACAGACTGGAAAAACACGGCCCATAATAGAGAAAACGCAGCACAGACTGCAGAATACACACCAAAGTCTGCAGACAAGCAGCACAACCAGGAGAATAAGCAGCACAGAATGGAGAATACACAGCACAGACGGGAGTTAAAATACAGAGACTGGAGTATACACAGCACAGACTGTCATCTACAAACCAACGACTGGAGAATAAGCAGCAAAGACTGGAGGTGAGCAGCACAAACTGGAGAATAAGAAACACAGACTTGAGAATACACAGCAGAGACTACAGAAGACACAGCACAGACTCGAAGATCCACAGCACACACTGGAAAAAACAGCACAGACTGGAGAATACACAGCACACACTTAAGAATACAGAGCACACACTGGAGAATACACGGCACACACTGGAGAATACACGGCACACACTGGAGTATACACAGCACACACTGGAAAATACACAGCACACACTGGAAAATACACAGCACACACTGGAGAATACACAGCACACACTGGAGAATACACAGCACACACTGGAGAATACACAGCACACACTGGAGAATACACAGCACACACTGGAGAATACACAGCACACACTGGAGAATACACAGCACACACTGGAGTATACACAGCACAGACTGCAGAATACACAGCACAGACTGCAGAATACACTGCACAGACAGGAGAATACACAGCACACACTGGAGAATAAACAGCACACACTGTAAAATCCACAGCACACACTGGAAAATACACAGCACACACTGGAGAATACGCAGCACACACTGGAGAATACACAGCACAGACTGCAGAATACACAGCACAGACTGCAGAATACACAGCACAGACTGCAGAATACACAGCACAGACTGGAGAATACACAGCACAGACTGGAGAATACACAGCACAGACTGCAGAATACACAGCACAGACTGCAGAATACACAGCACGGACTGCAGAATTCAGAGCACAGAATGGAAAATACACTGAACAGACTGGAGAATACAGACCAATACTAGAGTATACACAACACACACTGGCAAACACAGAGCACACACTGGCGAACAAACAGCACAGACTGGTGAAAACAGGGCACAGACTGGTGAAAACAGAGCACAGACTGCAGAATACACAGCACAGACTGCAGAATACACAGCACAGACTGCAGAATACACAGCACAGACTGCAGAATACACAGCACAGACTGCAGAATACACAGCACAGACTGCAGAATACACAGCACAGACTGCAGAATACACAGCACAGACTGCAGTATACACAGCACAGACTGCAGAATACACAGCACAGTCTGCAGAATACACAGCACATCCTGGAGAATACACGGCACACACTGGAGAATACACGGCACACACTGGAGAATACACGGCACACACTGCAGAATACACGGCACAGAGTGCAGAATACACGGCACAGAGTGCAGAATACACAGCACAGTGGGCAGAATACACAGCACACACTGGAGAATACACAGCACAGAGTGGAGAATACACAGCACAGAGTGGAGAATACACAGCACAGAGTGGACAATACACAGCACAGAGTGGACAATACACAGCACACACTGGGGAATACAGAGGACACACTGGACATATCACAGCACAGACTGGAGAGAACACAGCACAGATGGAGTCTACATACACACACTGCAGAATAAACAGTACGGACTGGAGGATACACAGCACAGACTGGAAAAACACAGCCCATAATAGAGAAAACGCAGCACAGACTGCAGAATACACACCAAACTCTGCAGACAAGCTGCACAAACAGGAGAATAAGCAGCACAGAATGGAGAATACACAGCACAGACGGGAGTTAAAATAAAGAGAATGGAGTATACACAGCACAGACTGTCATCTACAAACCAACGACTGGAGAATAAGCAGCAAAGACTGGAGGTGAGCGGCACAAACTGGAGAATAAGAAACACAGACTTGAGAATACACAGCACAGCTTGGAGTATACACGACACAGACTGGAGAATACACAGGACACACTTGAGAATACACAGCACAGAATGGAGAATACGCAGCACAGACTGGAGAATACACAGCACAGACTGGAGAATACACAGCACAGACTGGAGAATACACAGCACAGACTGGAGAATACACAGCACAGACTGGAGAATACACAGCACAGACTGCAGAATTCAGAGCACAGACTGGAAAATACACTGAACAGACTGGAGAATACAGACCAATACTAGAGTATACACAACACACACTGGCAAACACAGAGCACACACTGGCGAACAAACAGCACAGACTGGTGAAAACAGAGCACAGACTGGTGAAAACAGAGCACAGACTGGTGAAAACAGAGCACAGACTGGAGAATACAGAGCAGAGCCTGGAGAATACAGAGCAGAGCCTGGAGAATACAGAGCAGAGCCTGGAGAATACAGAGCAGAGCCTGGAGAATACAGAGCACAGACTGGAGAATACAGAGCACAGACTGGAGAATACAGAGCACAGACTGGAGAATACAGAGCACAGTCTGGAGAATACAGAGCACAGACTAGAGAAAACACAGCACAGACTGGAGAATACACAGCACAGACTGCGGAATACACAGCACAGACTGCAGAATACACAGCACAGACTGCAGAATACACAGCACAGACTGCAGAATACACAGCACAGCCTGCAGAATACACAGCACAGCCTGCAGAATACACGGCACAGCCTGCAGAATACACGGCACAGCCTGCAGAATACACGGCACAGCCTGCAGAATACACGGCACAGCCTGGAGAATACACGGCATACACTGGAGAATACACGGCACACACTGGAGAGTACACGGCACACACTGGAGAATACACGGCACAGACTGCAGAGTCCACGGCACAGACTGCAGAGTCCACGTCACAGACTGCTGAATACACGTCACAGACTGCAGAATACAGGGCACAGAGTGCAGAATACACGGCACAGAGTGCAGAATACACAGCACACACTGCAGAATACACAGCACACACTGCAGAATACACAGCACAGAGTGCAGAATACACAGCAAAGACTGCAGAATACACAGCATAGACTGCAGAATACACAGCATAGACTGCAGAATACACAGCAGACAGTGCAGAATACACAGCAGAGAGTGCAGAATACACAGCACAGACTGCAGAATACACAGCACAGACTGCAGAATACACAGCACACACTGCAGAATACACAGCAAACACTGGAGAATACACAGCACACACTGGAGAATACACAGCACACACTGGAGAATACACAGCACACACTGGAGAATACACAGAACACAGTGGAGAATACACAGCACACACTGGAGTATACAGAGCACAGACTGTAGAATACACACCACAGACTGCAGAATACACAGCACAGACTACAGAATTCAGAGCACAGACTGGAAAATACATTAACAGCCTGGAGAATACAGACCAATACTAGAGTATACACAACACACACTGGCATACACAGAGCACACACTGGCGAACAAACAGCAGAGACTGGCGAACAAACAGCACAGACTGGTGAAAACAGCACAGACTGGTGAAAACAGAGCACAGACTGGAGAAAACAGAGCACAGACTGGTAAAAACAGAGCACAGACTGGAGAATACAGAGAACAGACTGGAGAATACAGAGCAGAGCCTGGAGAATACAGAGCAGAGCCTGGAGAATACAGAGCAGAGCCTGGAGAATACAGAGCAGAGCCTGGAGAATACAGAGCAGAGCCTGGAGAATACAGAGCACAGACTGCAGAATACAGAGCACAGACTGGAGAATACACGGCACAGAGTGCAGAATACACGGCACAGAGTGCAGAATACACGGCACACATTGGAGAATACACGGCACAGACTGCAGAATACACGGCACAGACTGCAGAATACACGGCACAGAGTGCAGAATACACGGCACAGAGTGCAGAATACACGGCACAGAGGGCAGAATACACGGCACAGAGGGCAGAATACACGGCACAGAGGGCAGAATACACGGCACAGAGGGCAGAATACACGGCACAGAGGGCAGAATACACGGCACACTGCAGAATACACAGCACACACTGGAAAATACACAGCACACACTGGGGAATACACAGCACCTACTGGGGAATACACAGCACAGACTGGAGAATACAAGGCAAAGACTGGAGTACACACGGCACAGACTGGAGAATGCACGGCACAGACTGGAGAATACATGGCACACACCTGAGAATACACAGCACTGACTGGAGAATACACAGCACAGACTGCAGAATTCAGAGCACAGACTGGAAAATACACTAAACAGAATGGAGAATAGAGACCAATACTAGAGTATACAC
This sequence comes from Arvicola amphibius, assembly GCF_903992535.2. NCBI lineage: Eukaryota > Metazoa > Chordata > Mammalia > Rodentia > Cricetidae > Arvicola > Arvicola amphibius. The sequence goes on along the minus strand of NC_052049.1, from coordinate 4,397,023 downwards.
AACACACACTGGCAAACACAGGGCACACACTGTCGAACAAACAGCACAGACTGGTGAAAACAGAGCACAGACTGGAAAAACAGAGCACAGACTGAGAATACACAGCACAGACTGAAGAATACACAGCACAGACTGCAGAATACACAGCACAGAATGCAGAATGCACAGCACAGACTGCAGAATGCACAGCACAGACTGCAGAATACACAGCACAGACAGCAGAAGACACAGCACAGACAGCAGAATACACAGCACAGACTGCAGAATACACAGCACAGACTGCAGAATACACGGCACAGCCTGCAGAATACACGGCACAGCCTGGAGAATACACGGCACAGCCTGGAGAATACACGGCACAGACTAGAGAATACACGGCACAGACTAGAGAATACACGGCACAGACTAGAGAATACACGGCACACACTGGATAATACACGGCTCAGACTGCAGAATACACGGCACAGACTGCAGAATACACGGCACAGACTGCAGAATACACGGCACAGACTGCAGAATACACGGCACAGACTGCAGAATACACGGCACAGACTGCAGAATACACGGCACACACTGGAGATTACACGGCACACACTGGAGATTACACGGCACACACTGGAGATTACACAGCACACACTGGAAAATACACAGCACACACTGGAAAATACACAGCACACACTGGAGAATACACAGCACACACTGGAGAATACACAGCACACACTGGAGAATACACAGCACACACTGGAGAATACACAGCACAGCCTGGACAATGCACGGCATAGCCTGGAGAATGCACGGCACAGCCTGGAGAATGCACGACACACACTTGAGAATACACAGCACAGACTGGACAATACACAGCACAGACTGTAGAATTCAGAGCACAGACTGGAAAATACACTGAACAGACTAGAGAATACAGACCAATACTAGAGTATACACAACACACACTGGCAAACACAGAGCACACACTGGCGAACAAACAGCACAGACTGGTGAAAACAGAGCACAGACTGGTGAAAACAGAGCACAGACTGGTGAATACAGAGCACAGACTGCAGAATACACGGCACAGACTGCAGAATACACGGCACAGACTGCAGAATTCACGGCACAGACTGCAGAATACACGGCACAGACTGCAGAATACACGGCACAGCCTGGAGAATGCACGGCACAGCCTGGAGAATACACGGCACACACTGGAGAATACACGGCACACACTGGAGAATACACGGCACACACTGGAGAATACACGGCACACAATGGAGAATACACGGCACACACTGGAGAATACACGGCACAGAGGGCAGAATACACGGCACAGCCTGCAGAATACACGGCACAGCCTGCAGAATACACGGCACAGCCTGCAGAATACACGGCACAGCCTGGAGAATACACGGCACACACTGGAGAATACACGGCACACACTGGAGAATACACGGCACACACTGGAGAATACACGGCACACACTGGAGAATACACGGCACACACTGGAGAATACACGGCACACACTGGAGAATACACGGCACACACTGGAGAATACACGGCACAGACTGCAGAACACACGGCACAGACAGCAGAACACACGGCACAGACAGCAGAATACACGGCACAGACAGCAGAATACACGGCACAGAGTGCAGAATACACGGCACAGAGTGCAGAATACACAGCACAGAGTGCAGAATACACAGGACACACTGCAGAATACACAGCACAGAGTGCAGAATACACAGCACAGAGTGCAGAATACACAGAACAGAGTGCAGAATACACAGCACAGAGTGCAGAATATACAGCACAGACTGCAGAATACACAGCACAGACTAAAGAATTCAGAGCACAAACTGGAAAATACACTGAACAGCCTGCAGAATACAGACCAATACTAGAGTATACACAACACACACTGGCAAACACAGAACACACACTGGCGAACAAACAGCACAGACTGGTGAAAACAGAGCACAGACTGGTGAAAACAGAGCACAGACTGGAGAATACAGAGCAGAGCCTGGAGAATACAGAGCAGAGCCTGGAGAATACATAGCAGAGCCTGGAGAATACAGAGCAGAGCCTGGAGAATACAGAGCACAGACTGAGAAATAACAGCCACACAGTGCAGAATACACAGCACAGACGTGCAGAATAAACAGCACAGACTGCAGAATACACAGCACAGACTGCAGAATACACAGCACAGAGTGCAGAATACACAGCACAGAGTGCAGAATACACAGCACAGACTGGAGAATACACAGCACAGACTGCAGAATACACAGCACAGACTGCAGAATACACAGCACAGAGCTGCAGAATACATCAGCACAGAGTGCAGAATACACCAGCACAGGCTGCAGAATACACAGCACAGGTCCTGCAGAATACACAGCACAGCATGCAGAATACACGCACAGACTGCAGAATACACAGCACAGAGTGAGAATACACAGCACAAGACTGGCAGAATACACAGCACAGACCGGAGAATACACAGCACAGACGAGAATACACAGCACACACTGGAGAATACACAGCACAGACTGCAGAATACACAGCACAGACTGGAGAATACACAGCACACACTGGAAAATACACAGCACACACTGGAGAATACACAGCACACACTGGAGAATACACAGCACACACTGGAGAATACACGGCACAGACTGGAGAATGCACGGCACAGACTGGAGAATACATGGCATACACTTGAGAATACACAGGACAGACTGGACAATACACAGCATAGACGGCAGAATTCAGAGCACAGAATGGAAAATACACTGAACAGACTGGAGAATACAGACCAATACAAGAGTATACACAGCACACACTGGCAAACACAGAGCACACACTGGCGAACAAACAGCACAGACTGGTGAAAACAGAGCACAGACTGGTGAATACAGAGCAGAGCCTGTTGAATACAGAGCAGAGCCTGGAGAATACAGAGCAGAGCCTGGAGAATACAGAGCAGAGCCTGGAGAATACAGAGCAGAGCCTGGAGAATACAGAGCAGAGCCTGGAGAATACAGAGCAGAGCCTGGAGAATACAGAGCAGAGCCTGGAGAATACAGAGCACAGACTGGAGAATACAGAGCACAGACTGGAGAATACAGAGCACAGACTGGAGAATACAGAGCACAGACTGGAGAATACAGAGCACAGACTGGAGAATACACAGCACAGACTGGTGAATACACAGCACAGACTGGTGAATTCACAGCACAGACTGCAGAATACACGGCACAGACTGAAGAATACACGGCACAGACTGCAGAATACACGGCACAGACTGCAGAATACACGGCACAGACTGCAGAATACACGGCACAGACTGCAGAATACACGGCACAGACTGCAGAATACAGGACACAGTCTGCACAATACGCGGCACAGACTGCAGAATACATGGCACAGACGGCAGAATACACGGCACAGAGGGCAGAATACACGGCACAGACTGCAGAATACACGGCACAGACAGGAGAATACACAGCACACACTGGACAATACACAGCACACACTGGAGAATACAGAGCACACACTGGAAAATACACAGCACATACTGGAGAATACACAGCACACACTGGAGAATAC